>NW_027412688.1:24025196-29407641 GCF_025532065.1 Leptinotarsa decemlineata | reverse complement strand
TACTCCATCTTGATACAAGATGGAGTAGTAGAGTAAAAAGCCAAAAACTTGCTTTCCCAAAAATTAATCACTCCTAAAAAATATAACTCCTTCAATTTAAACCTTCTCCTATTTTTTTTTCGCAAGAAAAAATTGGAGCGCTTACGATATTTGGGACAGTTTTGAAGTATTTTTTTTTAGTAATTTCAACATACAGGATAGGCCGACTTCCATAAAGTTATTTATGGAACACCCTGTCATTTCTCGTCTTTGTTGCGTTTTAACTTAATATTGTGATTTATTCAGTGGTTAGTAGTTGTTTACAGCTTATTCTCGGCCTCCCCCCACCACTATGACGTATTAATTGCTTTTTTTATTGGTTGTTGTTTGGTGAAGTTTTTTTGTTGTGCAGTGAAGTCAAGGCGTTGTGACCTTGAAGTGTCTGGTGCATGGATCGTTCAGATTTTTTTTTTCATATGAGATTTTGTGTGTTTTATGTGTGTGTGTGTAGGAGAATGCACGGTACAGGGTTTCATCATGTGCTTGTTTGTCTATGTACAAACATACGTCTGCATACTTCGAAGATCCTCCAAGTAATAAATGCTCCATCGGTGTTAGGGCACCAAGTTAGTAGTGGAGTGACGTCACAGCAATAACCGTTCAACGGCTAGAGAGCGACATGTTCACTCCACGACGTGTGGCAGAGTAATGCGTATTCATCGGTCTGCCCTCACCTCTCCTGAAGCGATGAAGGTTCGCTCTAGCCCCGCTATCGATGGTGACACAACGGCAGCCGAGGACTGTTTGCCTAGCGTCTACCCTCTCCGAGACCGCAACGACCACTGCTTGCTCGTATATCGACATCTGTTATCGCATTCAGTTGGGAGGTAATCTTGGCGCATGTAGTTGAGAAGTGGGGTTGGCTATGACGTCTTGACGGGTCCTATCAGAGTGTATTTAAGAAGCGTACGAGTGTTGGCTATGTCAGTTTACATCAAGTGAGTTAGTGAGAACTATTATATAAAATGTATTCCTGTGACTGTGGTAAATCTTTCACTCGTAGTGATAATCTTCGTCGGCATCAGCTCCAGAGTTGCCAAGGAGGGCCTGCAGTGAAACGGGTGAGAGTGGATAATGCAACACCTATGTATACGTGCAATTGTTGTAATGTGACAATTCCTATGAGCCAAGTGAATTCTCACCGAAGAACCATGAGTCATAAAAATAATGCATGTGTTCAATTGTCTGACGGTGTTCAAATTATAACGAATGCATTCAATTGCCGCATTGCTACATACAGGGTGGAGAGTTCGATTGTAACCAGTGACTACATTTCATTTTTCAATAAGATTAGGCAGAAGGTCATTGAATTACTGGAATCAGCCATCAGGATCCATAAAAGCATCAAGGTGAATATGGAAGTTTTTGGGAATTATATTCTTCAGACTGATGATTCGAGGGACACGAAGTCATTTAATTCCCAAAATAAAATAGTGGACCAATCTTCAGATTTGAATGCTGTTTTTGATGGATTCCGTGATGTAATTGTGGCTCAAACGACTGAGTTCCAGGATCGTGACTCAGGTATTTATTTTTTAAAAATTTCAATAAGATTGAATAGTAATATTTTTTTTTTTTATAATTCAGGTTGGACTTGTGAAAAAATATTGTTTCTCGAGGTCAACATTAATAAATACAGTCCACTGGAAGGACGTTCATATGTGAAGCTGCCTCAATGTATTCAATGGAAGAAAGCTGTTGTGAATGTTCGTAATGAAGATCAATATTGTTTTGCTTGGGCTATAACATCAGCATTATATCCTGCAGATAGTCGAGTGTCCGAACTTACGTCATATCCACATTTTTCCACTGTTTTAGATGTCACAGGTATGGATTTTCCGGTTAAAGTTAATAATAAGAGTATCGAAATATTCGAAGATAGGAATGATATTTCAATTAATGTTTACGGTTTAGAGAGTACATTTGAGAAGGGTAAAATGAAGTATGAAGTGATTGGTCCATTGCGATACTCACAGAGAAGACTCCGGAGACATGTCAATTTGTTGTTTATAACTGATGACTCCGGTAATGGTCACTATTGTTGGATCAAAGATCTTTCAAGATTAGTTTCTAATCAACTATCAGCTCATAGACAGAAAAAATATTTTTGTGACGGATGTTTGATATATTTTTCTGATGAGAGATTGCTTTTACGTCATAATATGTATGATTGTAATCACATTAGTACCACAACACCAACTACTAATTTAAAGATCAATAAATATGGTAGAATGGTTGCGGAAAATAAACTAATGTTTGAAAACTTTGAGAGGCAAATGAGGGTGCCATTTGTAGTGTATGCTGATTTTGAATCAGTGCTTAAACCGATTCATGTGAATGAGCCAAATCCTGGAAGTTCATACACGATTAAAACATTCAAACATGCCCCATATTCATTTGCTTATTTGATAAAGTGTTCATATAATGATGATTTGACAAAATTTGTTACATATAGGGGTGTA
Organism: Leptinotarsa decemlineata; assembly: GCF_025532065.1. Taxonomy (NCBI): domain Eukaryota; kingdom Metazoa; phylum Arthropoda; class Insecta; order Coleoptera; family Chrysomelidae; genus Leptinotarsa; species Leptinotarsa decemlineata. The sequence goes on along the minus strand of NW_027412688.1, from coordinate 29,405,140 downwards.
GATGCAGCTCAGAAATTTGTGAGTAGCATTGAAGATGATTTGAAAGAGATACATGAAAATCATCTCAGAAACCCTAAACCAATGGATACACAAACTGTCGAAGAAGAAGAACAGTTTGTTGCAGCCAGAACTTGTGGTATATGTAATAAAGCATTTACTGATGGTGACGTCAAAGTAAGAGATCATTGTCATGTCACAGGAAAGAAAAGATCACATGCCGCTCACTCGAAATGTAATTTAAATTTCAAAATACCAAACTTCATACCTATCATTTTTCATAATTTAAGTGGTTATGATTGTCATTTATTCATAAAAGAATTGTATAGGAATAAAGAGAAAGTTGATGTTATCCCGCAAACTAAAGAGAAATATATATCTTTCACGAAGCATCTCTTTACACACAGCTATACCGATAAAGATGGTGTGGTTAGGAAGAATTATCTCAAAATGAGATTTATCGATAGTTATAAATTTATGACTAATTCGTTGGAGAAGTTGGGTGCAAACTTGACCTCCGATCAATGTTTGGAGATGCACAAACATTTCCCACAAATTGAGAAATTCAATTTGATGAGACAGAAAGGTGTATTTCCATATAGTTTTGTTGATGACATTGACAAATTGAATTATCCATTACTTCCGACAAAAAATCAGTTTTATGACACACTCAATTGTGAACATATATCGGAAACTGATTATGATAGGGCTAGAAAAGTTTGGAATTTATTCGAGTGTCAGAATTTGGGGAATACTCTGATTTGTATTTGAAGTCGGATGTATTGCTACTATGTGATATTTTTGAAAACTTCCGCACCACAAGTTTAGAGATATATAACTTAGATCCGGCACAATATTACACTGCACCTGGATTATCATGGGATGCCATGTTGAAGTTCACTAATGTTGAATTGGAATTACTAACTGACATTGATATGATTCACTTTTTTCAAAAAGGTATACGAGGTGGAATTAGTCAATGTAGCGAGAGGAAACATATAGCAAATAATAGATTTTTACCCAATTATAATCCCAACGAACCTTCCACATTCATTACATATTTAGATGCAACAAATCTATACGGTCACAGTATGTCACAACCTCTACCAACAAGTGAATTTACATGGTTGACACCAAATGAAATTCTTAATCTCGATGTGATGGATGTGAGTACTGATAGTCCGTATGGGTATGTATTTGAAGTGGACATTCATTATCCACAAGAGTTGCATGATAAACATTCTGACCTTCCATTTTTAGTCGAAAAAATAATACCACCTCGTACACAATCGAAAATTCCCAAATTAATTCCAAATTTGAATGATAAAAGAAAATATATTGTTCATTATAGGAATCTACAGCAAGCTGTCAAAAATGGATTGATTGTAATGAATACACATAGAGTATTGAAATTCAAACAATCATGCTGGATGAAACCCTATATAGATCTTAATACTGAAATGCGTAATAGGTCTAACAACAAATCTGTTAAAGATTTCTATAAACTAATGAATAATGCGGTGTATGGAAAGACAATGGAGAATGTAGATAATCGAATTGATGTTAGACTCGTTACACATTGGGAAAATATAAAGAAAAATATAGGTGCCAGCACTCTCATAGCCAAACCAAATTTCAAAAATTGTTCAATTTTCACTGATAATTTCGTTGCCATTCAATTGGGTAGAGTGAAGGTTCATTACGATAAACCATTATATTTGGGATTTTCCATATTAGAATTATCTAAAACAGTCATGTATGACTTTTTCTATGGATGCATCAAACAACACTTTGATGAAAATGTCTCTTTACTTTACACAGATACCGACTCGCTCATTCTTAAAGTAAACACAGAAAATTTTTATGAATTCATAAAAACTAACATAAGTAGATTTGATACATCCAATTACAGTATAGTTAACCAATTCAATATTCCAGTAACAAGTTCAGTCTTGGGTAACTTCAAAGATGAATTTCCAAATGATCCAATCATGAGTTTTTATGGTACAGGTGCTAAAGCATATTATGTGAAATCTGTTGATGGTGAATTTAAGAAAGCCAAAGGGGTTAAACGATCTGTAATAAAGAATGAATTGACATGCGAAGATTATCAAAAAATCGTCGAACAAGGTGGTATGATATTCAGAAAGATGAATTCATTTAGAAGCGTGTTACATGATATGTATACTGAATTAAAAAATAAAGTTGCATTATCATATCACGATGATAAACGATTTATCATTCCGAATACTACCCACACTCTTCCTTGGGGTCATAATGATATTGAATTTTATGAAAACGATCCAAATGAGAACATTCGTTGGATAAGTAATATTATTCAACAATCACAATCTCAGGAGACTCCATTGGATCAATTGATTAATTTATTATCTGCCGAGATCAATGATTGAAATATCATTCAATATCTTCAAAACCGGAAAATTCAATATTGATATTTATGTAGCCATTTATAATTAATAATATATGATAGAAGTAATGTGATATTAATGTATTATGTATGTATGTATATGTATTACTGTAATGAATATAAAATGATTAAAATTTTATTTGTATTATTTCTATTTCCCTAATCAATTACTGCAATATATAGTATAATGTAAATGACAGAAATATCAGTTTGAAGAGAATCATCGTAGAGTGCACAATGTCTAAAACAATCGATAAGTTTGGTAGAAAAAGAAAATGGGGTGGTAATGTCATTCGAGGTCCTCCTGGGAATGGTTTTAAATTAACAAAAGATGGTCATTATGACATGCAAAGGAAAATATTGAAAAATACAAGTGAACCAATTGACAAGAGTGATTGTGTAACTGTATCATATCTTGAGGGGAAATTAATGGAGCAAAGGAAGTTATACTTCTAGCCCTACAAGCTGCAATACAATCCACAATAGGCAATATTGCTCGGGACGCCCGGCAAGCATTTAACGATAAAATTGCAGAGGCTCGGATAACTTTCACTCGTAAATTTGACAAACTTACAAGTGATGTAGACATAAAAATGTCTGACATAACAGCGTCTACAAATAAAAAATTTGATGCTATGTCAAACATAACAGGGACTACAATGAAAAAGTATGATGTACTGGAACAGAGAGTTGAAGTATTGGAGAAAAACCATAAAGAAGTTTTGGAGAGAAACTATAAAGTCAGGCCATCATCATCAGGTGGACTGGGATATCCAGGACTGAACATTAATCCAAATCATAGAATAATACAACCAAAACCAAAACCAACTGATGATGTATTAATGGAACCAACATGGTGAATGTATTCCCTCGTTAGGTTAGGTTAATAGCTACGTTAGGTTAGCTGCATACTTACGTTAGGTTAGGTGTTAGGTTAGTATTCCCTCGTTAGGTTAGGTTAATAGTTACTGTAGGTTAGGTTAGGTTAGGTTAGGTTAGGTTAGGTTAGGTTAGGTTAGGTGTTGGTTGCATAGCGTAGGTTAGCGTACTAGGTTAGGTTACGTTAATACATACGATAGGTTAGGTGTTCGGTTGCATAGCGGTAGGTTAGCGTACTAGGTTAGGTTACGTTAATACATACGATAGGTTAGGTGTTCGGTTGCATAGCGGTAGGTTAGCGTACTAGGTTAGGTTACGTTAATACGTTAATACGTTAGGTTAGGTGTTCGGTTGCATATTATGTTACGAACGCGCGCGCGAAGAGGGCGTAGATGTCTCTCCAGATGTCCCGCCTACCTGGGGCCGGAGGCCCCACCCACCTGGGCGGAGCCCAGGCAGTGGGCGGGGCCCGTTAGGGCCACGCCCCCCCCCCCCCCCCCCCCCCCCCCCCCCCCCCCCCGTCGCCACCAACTTTTCGGATACCCCGCCCCTTTCCGAAGCCCCGCCCCCTTTCCGAAGCCCCGCCCCTCCCCTCCCCGAAGCCCCGCCCCCCGACTCCCAACATTTGCGCATGTACACCCCTACCCTCATCGCGCATGTGCGCTCCCACCATTTTCCCACCGCTCACGCATCGAAGTCGATACCCTCCGGAGAGCACTCCACAACATTCAGTTCGAGAAGTCATCTCATCGAGAGCAGTCCACTCCACAACAAGGCAGTACGTTCCAACGACCAACTTGATATTTGAGTAAGTAAATTAGGAATGTTATTTTTTATATCAACTAACTTTGTATTATTTCTTCTTTTTCAGAATGGCAACCAATACACAGGAGGTGAATAATGCTGTGGCGTCTATTCTGCCGGTGTCCGCTGACCAGGAGGAGGCAGCATCTTCGAGAGCGGTGACGGTTGACCAGCCAACCACTTCGCGTTCGCGAGTTAGGTGCAGATCTTCTAGCCCTGACTTATTCGAGGAGGAGGAGGAAGTCAGGGCTGTGAAGAAGGTTTGCCAACGACCTGCAGCAAAGGTTGGTCCTATTTCAAAGTACCGAGCTACTTGCAATAGGACTAATCCTTATGCAGGTAGTTTTTCGACCTCTCGTAAGAGGGCCTCCACACCAGCAGCAGCACCAGCAGCAGTGGAAATTCCGAGGAGTCCTTCTCCGGAGTTGGTGATATTGTCGCCGTTGGTGACGCGACTACCACCGCTGCCAGCGACACCGGCGGATCCTGAGGTGTTGGTGCCACAGCCTATCGGAGAGGTTAGTGAAAAGATGAGTGTTTTTCTGCAGAGATGCAAGAAAGCAGAACGAGCTGCCCGATCTAGCGAGGCCGCGTTGGTTACCATGAAGCGACAAATGGCTGAAATGGATAACCGACGGAGGGAAATCCAAAAGGAAATGGCCGAAATAGATCGGAATTATGCATCTCTGCAGGAAAGGTGTAAAGCAGAGACCTCTTCGATAAAGCTGTACAAAAAAATAGTGACAGTTATGGACACTCTTTTTGTAGATGAAGTGTAAATGTAAGATTAGTTTTAGGTTAGTTAGGAGTATTTAATTATGGTAGTTTTAAGTTTATATTTGTTAAGTTTATATTGAATAAAGGAAAAGGAAGTGAAATAAAGGGTGTACACTGTTTTTTGGTTTGGTACACATTGAACAATGCGATGGTTGGAGCATTTTTCTTCACTTCCTCTTATTATTATTATTATTTTTTTTATTTCAATTCCAAGTTCTTCTAGACAAATACCTCACATCAATTTTTGTGTTCTCTAATCACTTGTAAATAATTTCATGTGAAGAAAATTTAAAAAATAAAAAATAGACATGTTTCATAGTGAAATCGACAAGTATATTTCATTTGTATTTTATCCATTCAAGTATCTCTTTCATTGAATATGTCTTATGTCACTTTGCAATTTACCCCTACTCATTGAATATGTCTTATGTCACACTACAATTTACCCCTACTCAATGTTCCACTCCTCTCCCACTCCCTCTCGAAAGTATAAAAGTAGAAATCATCTGATGAAACATTCAGTTGATCAGCTAGCATCGAGATGGAACCCGATTCAACCTCCGAACCCTATAGCTGCCCGGATCAGGGGTACAACTTCAATTACTGGGATAACAGCCAGGTACAGGTTGTCTCTTCCACCACGGAACCCCACAGTCCGCCATACGAATACCGGGATCACGACATCAGGATGCAAGTTCAGCATGTCACTGGCAGTGACGAAGGACACTTGGATGACTCGGAATATCCAGATCCTGACGGATGGTGGGACCCTGCTTATGATGACATTGTCCCAATGAGTAGCGACGACGACGATGATGACGACGACGACTCTGGTGATGATGCTGATGACGAGCTTGACGTTAGACGTCCTCCACCATCCCCTATCCTCATCGAGGATAGTCCTCCGCCATCCCCAATCCTAATCGATGATGATGTCCTCAATTCCGATGATGACATATAATCATCTACTCGTCCATCATTTCCTTTCCTTTCCTTCCACGGAGTACACACTTTTTGGTTGGTGTACACGAGGCACTGCGAGGCTGGGGCAGTGTCTTCCTCCCTTCCTCTCCCTCTTATTAGTTTTTTTTCCATAATAATCACTAGAATTTCTCCTAATAATCGCTCAGAGTTTCATTCTTGATGTTTTCGAATCTCAAACACTGTTCTACATTTCACCCCCTCCATTTCATTTCTTCCAATATAAATATAGCAACAATCCCAGTTCTATATCATTCTTCCACAATGTCGAGTACAGGACCCATCCAAGTACATGAAATAGATTCAACGTCTGATCATTTGAGTACAACCTTCGCTCAATTTCTGCAGCGAATCTATGATCTTCCTGATGATTTCGCAGAACGAGTGGAACAAGGTATTCAGGACGACATAGATGCTGTTGACGATAATAATGCGGATGATGTGATTAGTATATCATCTGATTCAGCTGATTATGACGACGACGACATCATGAGTATATCATCTGATTCAGATGACTACTATGAGGATGATATCATTAGTATATCATCTGATTCAGATGACGATACCATAATTATTGTTTCTGATGATGAGGAGCGTTAGTCCATATCATTGCATGGATTAATAAAAAAATAACAGCCCTTTTCAGGGCTACAATTAAAGACTGAAACAATAAAAAAAATGCTCTTTTCAGAGCTACCATTATACTTTCAAACAGAAACAGATTCATACCATTGTTAACATTATGTTAACATTATAATCTCAAACGAAATATATGTATGTGAAAGTATTCATCATTATATGCATATGAATGATTGACAAATGCCAACTTCAACTTTCATTTAAAGTAGTACTCATCATATGCATAGATATTCAATGACTATCAAATTCCAAATTTCGACTTTTCAGTCAAAGTAGTAATTTATTTGTCATATAATGTATAGATATTCAAAGACTAACAAATTTCCAACTTAGACTTTTATTAGTCAAAGTATTCATTTGTCACATAATCTATGAATACTAATACAACTAACTACTGTTTGTGTGAATAATGTAGCCCTGAAAAGGGCTGTTGTTTTTTTTTTTGACCAGTAGGTCCACGGTTATTGTGCCACAGGTTGGACATTATTACATATAATACATGTAGATACTCGGGTGAAGTTTGTTAGTGGCCTCTCGCAAGCTTCACACCAATTCTGTCCCATTTCCATAATTGAGACAGTGTTGTGGGTGTTGACATGGGCATACCACCCTCCATTATTGTTTCTATGCGAATAAAACCGAAAGCAGCACCAACATAGTTTTTTGTTCTCTCCATCTATTGTGCTGATCAATACGTATGCATCCAATGCACAATACAAATCCAAGGGATCTTCCAGTGTCTCACTGACATTGAGTGTTCGCATACCGATCCTCATAGCACCATCACCTTCAGTTGTGTCAGCTTCTATCCCTTCATCATCTCCTTCTTCATCCATGACCCTCTCAAACTCCATCACGTCATCATCTTCGTCGCTTTGGTTGGCCTCGTTTTCAACTTCGTCTATCTCATCTTCATCGACTCCAACATCTTCTGCTTCAACTATTACTTCCTCTAGCGGAACATTGACATCCTCATCATCTGATTCGTCTATCCAATTGTTTTCATCAACAGCAGCTATTCTATTTAATGCAGCATTTATTTTTGCAGAATTCATCTTGTTGTTGTTTGCTCACAGTTGTAGAGAGTGAATGAATGAACTCTAGGTTTGCAAGTCAACTTATATAGGAGGTGATGCGACTCCCACTTGACTCGTTTAGAGTGGAATAGTAGGAGAAGTTATCCCACTATACTTCCACATGATGTTGATTTGTATAAATAGAGATCGTAGGTATAGGAGAGAGCATTCAGAGTTTCTGTAAGTCATCTCTTAATATTTCTAATCGAATTAGTAAAATGCCGTTTCCAAAAGAGTGGAATGAAAAACCAAAAGTGTGTGTCTACCCAATGATGATTGCAGGGGCTATTGTGTGCTACTTTTGTCAAATAAGTAGACCTAAGGATTCAATCAATCCATGTACTGGTATGTGTAGTGATTGCGTGTTGCGGATTCAACTATCGCCTCCTTCTCATCCACCGAAGCGAACAAAATCGGATTATCGTCAACAACAGTTACAGTGTCTGAAGTGTTCCGAACCTATAATATTTAACAATATAGGTATCTGTAGAAATATTTGTGGTACCTGTGCTGCCGTTCCAACTCCACTGCAACGTTGTTTGCGTTGTGATACATATTCCATGAATTGTTGGAATCATGTATGCAATGCATGTAGAAGTACTTGGGATCTGTGTGAGAAGGTTGGTCAACTCTACCCCAATAGGAGAATCCATTTTTTTCAATGTTGGTGTTTGACGCACGAGCAACAACTATTGAGGAATAGAGTCAAAGAACGTTCCACATCCACAGAGACATATTAACATTTTTCATTTTTTATTATCGTTATTGTCCTCTATTATTAATAAATATATATATTTTGAATTTATTTGTATTATTTTCTAACATTTAAAAATACATGCATGCAACACAAAGTTTTCCTCTTAAATGACAAAGATTGTTACATGCGTGAATAGTTTAGTGAGAGAGCGCATGTGCCAGTTGATGAAAGAGCGCATGCGCTAGTTTATTTTCTTCTATAAATGGTGAGGTCTCAGTAACATCATCACCTTTCCTATCCACATTCTATTGCTATCACATATCATTCCTCAGACCTTAATAATCATGAGCTCTATGCCGCTATTGATTGCTGAAGATGGTTCACCACTTGTTGATATCGATCAGACTGATTTTGAAAATATTCCAGTATTACATTTATCGAGTCAAGATTCGATAAATGATTTTGATATTAACGACTTCGTTAACTTTGCAGATGTGCCAGAACCAAATGAGCAAATTATTATTGAAAATCCGATCGTTTCGCAATTATCATCACTCAAACACTCTTCATCTACCCTTCCTCTTGGTGTTGATAAGAAATCTAGAACAATCAAGAGGAAGGTTACTAAGGCATCTTCATCGATTGTCACTGACTTTAAAGAAAAGAAAGAATCCAAAAGTGTTGTGCGACAGAAAAAACCCGCAACGAAAAGTGACAGATCGAAGAGGAAGCCAAAAGGTACTCCTAAAGAAATGAAGAGTGATTTGAAAGCTGAACCGCTATCTTCTTTCAGCCCCCTCCATCGGTTTGGGGAAATGAAAAGGAAAGCAAAATGCCGTCTTGTAAAGGCACAGATGACTATTGCTGAACTTGAAAAGAGTGAGCGAGCTATTAATGCTAATAATGAAACTCTTGAAGCATTAGATGCCAAGATTGCATTAGCGAAGGTTGAATTGGCTAGAATGTCTAAAGATGCTGATGAACTCCGTTCAAAAATTGGTAAAGATAAGCAATTCCATCAACGTTCGAGAATGCAAGCTCAGGCTGAGCTTGAGGAGTCGACTAAGCTTTATGAGACAGCATTATCAGTGAGAGATAATTGGCAAAAAGAGTTGGATACTGCATTTCAAAGTGACGGCGATTAGTTTTGGGAATGATAATGTGTTTTCAATATCGTGAGTTGAAAAATATAAGCGGGAATGGAGTATACAATTAATTTGGTTTGGTATACACAGAACATTGCGAATGGCTGGGGCAATGTTTACCGCTGCAATATTTTTCAGTTCACATACTTATAATTGAAATGAAAACAATAATGAACTTTAATATTACTTTATTCATAAAAGTCACTATTATATACATTTAAACCATATTTGATTCATCAATCCAAGAATTTTGTTCGCTAGGAAGGCCTAACCACTTTACATATACTTTATTTTTTCTTCTCTTCAACACCTTCTCAATCAGATATACGTCAGGATTCTCGGTTCGTAATAACTCTTCTTCGTAAAAACATCCTCTAATCGGCTGTTCATTCATATCTTCAAGATTATAAGTCGTTGGGATGGTTTTATTAATTTTAACAATCTTGAATAGCTCCGTGGTAAAATTCGCAGTGTAAGACTTTTCAAAAATATGTTTGTATTTACTTATACGTACAATATCATTTAATTGGAATTTGGGTTTACTTTGTCTTCCTCCAATTCCATTGATACCCTTGAATTTTAATTTTGTTGTTGAATCAACATTGATGGGTGCCATACCTATTGTACGATGAACTTTATTATTATATCTACTAGTTATAATTGGAAGAATATCAAGCCATTTGTGGTGACCTCTCATCGAAAATTCCTTGTAGAGCCATGCCTTTATTGTACGAATCACTCTTTCTGCTATAGCTGCCTTCTTTGTGCTAAATGTTGAATAATGATTGATATTATATTCTCGCATGAGAGATGAGAAGCTTTTATTGAAAAATTCTTTCCCTTGATCGCTTTGTATGTGTTTGGGGGAGTATTTGGCTTCTTTCAGTACATGTTTCATTGCATTAGTTACTGTACTACCTGTTTTATCTTTAACTGCTACAGTCCACAGATATTTGGAGTAACAATCTATCACTACAAGTATATATCGGTATCCTTCATTACTTTTTGCATAAGGTTGCAGTTCAGCTAAATCTATTTGCCATAGATCTGCAAAACCTTTGATGGTGGTTATTCTTCTACGAAAATTACGTCTTGCAGGTTTATGTAATTCATTAACAACTTGTCGTTTGACATCACTTATTTCATTAGTCATTCTATTTCAATATGATTAAAGAGAAAAGGTGATAATGTTACTGCATTGAATGATGATGTGACAGTGATCATTACATGTGAATATGTTAATATATTATACCTTCTTCACGTAATTCTTCAATTATTGAAATTATTTCATTATCATGTCCGGTATGTCCGGCTGACTTTGAAGCTACCAATAGTCGTAGGCGAGCAACTAACTCTTTCGGTGAATTCCAGTACACATAATTCACAGGTTTAGAATTATATATTTTCTCCATTTTCACTCGTTTGAGTGCTCCACCAATTTTACTTCTACTTCTTATTGGATATTGTCGTGAGTCTAATAGAGGTTTGATAACTTCACGAAATTTTTTAGAATTTGTATTTTTAAAACCATTCTTCAGATGATATTGTTTATATGGAGCATTCGTTATTTTCAATATTTTGGAATATACTTGACGAGTTTCTTCATTATCAACATCTTGTGGATTCTTCAAAAAAATCATATCATACAATTCTGGACTACCTGCGCATTCATATTTTTTCACTTTATTAGCATCCCAAAATGAAATGTTTCCATCTTTGAAATTTACCACTAGACTTCCCATTTTCAGCTTTTGTGTAATTGGATCCATACGTACGCCAAATGTTCCATCATATGCTGGATTTCTAGATTTTATATTATTCAAATGTTTCATCAAAACATCTTCACCACTTTCATTCATAACAGGTGAGATGTCAGGATCCGAGGAATCGATGTGGGACGATGATGGTGTTTCGAATAGAGTTGTTCTCATATCGTCTTGAAGTGTGCTCGTGTCACTATTCACAGATGATACACTACCAAAAGATTGTTTTCTTCCTATTGGAGTACTCATGGGATAATTTGAAGTAGATTGAACAGTTCCATGATTTGGTGATAACACTGGTGATTTAGAAGTAGCGTTTGATGATAAAACATTCAATGGTTTCATTATGGGCTCATACAATCTTTCAAGTGTCGTACGATTTTCAATATTATCATTCTTGATAGAGTTGAATTTCTGCCTGACAGCTTCTGTTGTCTCTACTAGTTGACGTTTCAAATTTATTTCATTGTTTTTATTTTCAGGATCTTTTTTTGTATTCATAATGCCCTTTTTTTTTGAATTAAAGCTTAATTCGTTGGTGAAGTGACCACTACAATATTCAGTGATCGAATAAGTTCCAAAAACAAGATCATGGGTATATAAAACTATCGAATCCTTTGCGATATCTACCTTCATCTATTTTTCTATCCTTATCAATGACTAGAAATCCATATTGGTCCTCCCAGCATTTAACACACATCAATTGGAATTGTTTGAATGTTACATCGGGTGAAACATGATCTGAATAAATGTGATGTAAATTCGTCTCATCTTGTTTGAACATTATAATGAAATTGGTATTGTCACGCACTAACTGTTTGGGTACCCGTGAATATGTCTGTGCTAGATAAAAACAATCAACATCCTTATGACGTCCCATACAGAAATATGATCTAATAATATCTTGCTTTTCACATATTACATCATCGAAAATGAAAACAGAATTAGGCTTAGCGTCGGAGGGTTCCACTATTTCTGCATTATTGCTGAATGTATAAAAACCTAATCCTTTTATAGGTTCCAAAACACTTCGCAAGTACTGATATTTAGGTTGATTGAGTGATTTCGAATAGAGATACACATTTCTAAATCTCAGTCCTTGTGGATGTGTTAATAGTGATATCATTGCATTCGTCTTTCCACAATTTGAAGGTCCTATAATGAGTCCTCGAACTGATGATGGAAGTAGTGGACCATGTCTGAATACCCTTTGTCCATTCAATCCACAACCAAATTTCTCATCTAGATTATCTACAGCAAACTTTTCTTTCTGTTTTACAATGCGCATCGTGCCGTGGTTGGAGACTATATAAATGTTATTAGCTTATTCATTTCAATGTGTACCATCAAACGATACGGACGTATTGAAAGTGATCGTAAAATTAAAAGAGGTTGTGGTTTTGTTAATGATTTAATAAACAAACTTCCTTTCGAATTACATCTACCGGAGGTTATCAATACTGTGGACCGGGTACAAAATTGAAACAACGTTTAGCTCGTAACGACCCTGGAATCAATAAATTAGATATTGAATGCAAAAAACACGATATTCAATATTCTAAGCATCCATCCGATCTTGCAGCAAGACATTTAGCCGACAAAGAACTTGAATACAGCGCTTGGGATAGGGTTAAATCGAAGGACGCGAGTATTGGGGAAAGAGCAGCTGCATTACTTGTCACCAACATTATGAAAGCGAAAAGACATATGGGCATGGGTTGTAGTACCAATAAGAAAAAATGTAAGAGGAAACAAACGAAGAAAAATAAAATTAAAAAAGTTGCATTTGGTGCTGGGATAGTCCATAAAGTGCGAAATGTATTGAAGAAAGCTGGTGGGAATCAATTTGTGACGAATAATAGCAAAAAAGCTATCACTGTGGCATTGCAGGCGGCACGTAAATACCTTAAAGCTGCCGGTGGAAAGAAGAAAATCCGCACACCACGCATAATTCCTGTTCCCAAGATCGGTGGACTTTTACCATTGATACCAATTTTTGCTGGACTATCCGCACTAGGAAGTTTGGCGGGAGCTGCTGCTGGTATTACCAAGGCCGTGAATTCGGCAAAAGCCAGCAGAGCGGCTTTAATGGAAGCCAATCGTCACAATAAAACCATGGAGGCTGTAGCATTAGGCAAACGCGGAAGTGGAATATATCTCAAACCATACCGTAAAGGTTTAGGACTATATTTAAAACCATACAAAGCCACAAACAAAACAAAAAACTAATTGAACCCCTACCTCAGAGGCCTCTTACTGATCTCGATCTCAGTTATTATGCACAAAAAATGAAAATTCCACATTTTCGTGGTGTTTTTATGCGTGATAGATTACCATCTTCAGGTCCAAAACAAAACGAGACAGCTATTGTTAATTTAGATGGAATAAGTGGACCAGGAACACATTGGGTGGCATATAAAAAATGTGGGAAAGAAGTCACATATTTCGATAGTTTTGGAGATCTACCCCCACCATTGGAATTGACTCGATTCTTTCGAAAATGTTCGAATGTAAAAATCAAATATAACTATGATCGACAACAGAAATTTAATACAGTTCTCTGTGGTCACTTGTGCTTGCAGTTTCTCTCTAAATAATTTTCCAAATAAAAATGGATTCAACACCAAAACTGGATCGGGAGGCTATCAAGGGAATGGGGTTTTCACTTAGAATGTTTTCAAAATATGGTACCTTGAAAAAAATGGATAAAGTGATGCTTGCAAATATGCCTAAGGAAGTGATACTTGCATGTGTTGCACATGAGATTGCATATGTTTGGGAAAAGTTGCCTAAGCATCTGCAAGATGACATCGATATAATGAAACATAGATATTGTTATGAGCACCACCACCACGATCAAAATTCAGAATCGGATGTTAATGACGGTCCTATACCTCGGAAATCTATGTGTTGTATTTGTAATATAGAGGATGTGAATATTGGTATCAATAAAAATGATACTTATTACAATACAACACCTTCCAAAAAGTGTAAATTGTCTCAAATGTGCTGTTGCTGTGTACAATAATAAATTGAAATGTGTTTCAAAATATTCATCAGTCATGTCACGAAAGTTCGAGCTACAAGCTGTCGGGACAAGTGTCTTGAGTGCGGATTTTTTTCCACCAATTGAATTGGATAGGAACAGTCGTTATGGATTAGGACTTTTGGGATTCTATGGATGCAATACAATCAATAATATAACTGAAGCTAATAACTTAGTTAGTTTTAGAATCAGTAATGACAACTCATCGATACCCCAAAAGTTGACAATTGAAATTCCATGTGGTGCTTATGAAATAGAAGAGATCAATGCCGTCATACAGAAACATATCATGTTCAGATTGTTTCATGATAAAAAACCAAATGATGTCGTTGCAGATGATATTTTCTATCTACACGCCAATAATAATACATTCAAATGTGAAATGCGATCCAAATATGAAATTGATCTGACACATCCAAATTCAATAGCAGAAATGATGGGGTTCGCTCATGAAATATTTCCACCAAATCAGATACATGAATCATCATTACCAATAAACATTACAACTGTGAGACTTATCCGCTTAGATTGCAATATAATATCTGGTTCATATATAAATGGTGAAGAATCCCACATTCTTTTCTCATTCGATATTGATGTTGAACCTGGCTACAATCTTACTAAAGAACCACACAGTATTATATATATGCCTGTCAGTCCAGAAGGTCGTCAATTGATTCACAACATTACAGTGCGTATTTTGGATGAAAAAAATAACCTTATCGATTTTGGAAGTGAAGAAGAGATTTTCATTATTTTGGAATTGAAGAAAATCGAATAACTGTTGTTATGGGTTTCATTTATAATAGACAAAATCGCATTGAACAATCCCAAACGAGTTGCACTATCAAAAAGAAAGGTGTGCATAAAAAGAAGCTCATTCCACAAGTGTATGCTAAACAGTTAGCACATAACGCTCTGTCTGTGAGTGATCTTAAATTTTTGAAATCGATTGGATTGAAAGTGAGAAAATAACAATGGTGCTCGAAACAAACAATGAAAAGTTGAATATATTCAATGAACCAGTGCTCGATCATTCTCTCATAAGTTTACATGAGCACACATATAAGCCCTATGGATCACCGCTATTCAGGAATTCGGATGAAATCAGAATTGCAATCAATAATCAAGATGTTATACTAGATATTGCCGAGAGCTTCATTTACATAGAAGGTAAATTCACCCCCAAAGATGTAGCGAAAACATGCTATCTCTCGAATAATGCAATTGCATTTCTCTTTGACGAAATTCGTTATGAAATGGGAGGTGAACAAGTGGCTGTTGTTAGAAAACCTGGGATAACATCTACAATGAAAACCATGATATCATTTGGACAATCTCATGCTAACACATTATTGACATCTGGTTGGGGACTTTCACAATTGAAGCAAGATATCTTGGATACAAACAGTCATGTTTTTAGTGGAAAACTACCACTGAAATATTTGATGGGTTTTGCTGAAGATTACAACAAAAGTATCTTGAATGCCAAACAGGAATTGATTTTGATTATCGCTCGATCATTCAAAAACTCATATATAGGTGAGGTTGATGCTGATTTGGAAATAAATAAAATCGAATGGAAAATAAGGCATATTGTACCAGATGATAAACACAAGCTCAAACTTTTGAGTAGAATAAACAAAAGCGGTCTGAATGCCAAAATCAAGTTGGCGTATCGTATGTGGGACCTCTATGAACTACCATCATTACGTGGGACTTCTTCAGACATATGGGCCATCAAAACAACTAACGCATTGGAAACTCCTCGTTTTGTCATCATCGCATTCCAAAGTACTACCACATCTGAAGATAGAACACAAGATATTACAAAATTCACAACTGCTGATATCAATAGTATTCGAGTATACTTGAATTCTGAAGTTTATCCATATGAGCGTTGGAATTTGAATTTCGATAAAAAACTTGATGCTCCTGCTTATTATGCTTTTGAGAGTTTCCAGCGAAGTTATTATGATAAAGATATGAGTGAACCTCTGATGGACATTGGACAATTTAGAGAGAATCCACTATTCGTCATCGATTGTTCCCATCAACCGAATGCAACAAAATCATCAACTATTGATATAAAGATTGAGTTTGAGACGAGGAAGACCAAGTTTCCAGACAACACTAAAGTATATGCATTAATTTTGCATGATACAGTTTTAACATACAATGCATTGGATGGTTCAGTTCATAGCAGATATTGACACTTTTTTTTTTTCACTCTATCATGTACTGTTTTATGATCTTTTTTTTTATTTGTAACTGACTTATATCATGTATTGTATTTTATATCATATTTATTGTTTTGTAATCATTTTCTATTGTATTTCATCAGATTTAAATAAATAAAACATGAAAATAATACAAAGTTTTTTATTTGACATTATTTATGATTCACAGGAACATACAGACTATCTAAAATAACTTCTTCCTCATAATCATCATTTTCGCGACCATCTTCAATTTCCTCTCGATTTTCATCATTCAATTCAAAGTGATGAATAATCCATTCTGGCAAGTATGGTTGGAGGCTATACAGGAATCTTCTTAGGTTCAGTTCAATCATAACCTCACAAAGTTGCCACAATTCCAATTCATTATCCAAAAATTTGTTGCAAACTTCTGCACCACTCCAATAGTTCTCAGCATCACGAAGGCATAATTCGATTTGTTTTTCATCATAGCATACACTCATATCATAAACGCTTGCATGTTCGGCTCCATCACCCAACACCTTCAATTTAGACGACAAATGTTGAACCGATGATTTGAGATCTACAATATCGACCCAATCTTGACTTGCGTACTGCATCCACATCTTTAAATGGTGGAACTGAAATCGAACAAAAAAAAACAATAAGCAACCTCCAATTTTTCAGTGATATAATACTCACATTCCCATTTTACTTGTAGTTACAAAGTGAGTGTATTCAACTAAGTTAGTAATGTTTATATTTCCATATAATTATCATCTAATATATGAATATTAATAAAACAATAAGAAATTCATTATAATTACTATTATTATTCAATCATATTGAATTTGACTAGAGTTATCGTTTTCACACCAAAAAAAACTTTGTAAGCTATGACCTAAAGAAATTCACTATAAATTATTACTATTATTCAATCATATTGAATTTGACTAGAGATCGCGTTTTCATGCCAGCAAAACTTTGTTGGCTCTGTCCTAAATACATCATCGTATATTTACCACCTGATGAGTTGATACAAGATATATCGTCATCACTGAATTGCAACGAAATACGTTTTGGTAGCCATGTTTTAAATAATTTATCATTGCTCACATCTTGCAAAGTTAATAAAATTGATTTACCAAATCGTGTAGAATAAGTTGACATATTTTTAATTATGTACACTTCATCAATTGGCAATGATGATAAGGCCTTTTGCTCTAGTATTTCAACCTCCTGTACAATCAAATTATTAATTTTATTCAAGTCTACTTTTGAAACGGACATGATGAAAATATATATGAAAATATAAACAATTTCCAACAGACAAATACACTCACCGTCTTCCTTCTATTACGAACTGAATAACACTCTACCAATTGCTAACTGCTGCAGATATATTCGTCTACTGATTTCATAGTGTGCCAGGCATTTCTTTTATATTAAACAGTGTGAGTCACCCCCACCATGAAACCGTGAAAGATTCACATTGCTAGTTGCTATCCACTAGAGATGCCTGACGTCACAGCCAAGCCCATCTCCCAACTTGATGCGATAACAGTTGCCGGTACGAGCAAGCAGTGGTCGTTGCGGTCTCGGAGAGGGTAGACGCTAGGCAAACAGTCCTCGGCTGCCGTTGTGTCACCATCGATAGCGGGGCTAGAGCGAACCTTCATCGCTTCAGGAGAGGTGAGGGCAGACCGATGAATACGCATTACTCTGCCACACGTCGTGGAGTGAACATGTCGCTCTCTAGCCGTTGAACGGTTATTGCTGTGACGTCACTCCACTACTAACTTGGTGCCCTAACACCGATGGAGCATTTATTACTTGGAGGATCTTCGAAGTATGCAGACGTATGTTTGTACATAGACAAACAAGCACATGATGAAACCCTGTACCGTGCATTCTCCTACACACACACACATAAACACACAAAATCTCATATGAAAAAAAAATCTGAACGATCCATGCACCAGACACTTCAAGGTCACAACGCCTTGACTTCACTGCACAACAAAAAAACTTCACCAAACAACAACCAATAAAAAAAGCAATTAATACGTCATAGTGGTGGGGGGAGGCCGAGAATCAGCTGTAAACAACTACTGTGGTTGTAGTAATAAATACGTTTATTATTATCATTATTAATGATTTCCACCACGATATCGATGGTATCCCACTTGAATAACTAAAAAAAT
Organism: Leptinotarsa decemlineata; assembly: GCF_025532065.1. Taxonomy (NCBI): domain Eukaryota; kingdom Metazoa; phylum Arthropoda; class Insecta; order Coleoptera; family Chrysomelidae; genus Leptinotarsa; species Leptinotarsa decemlineata. The sequence continues at coordinate 29,386,503 of NW_027412688.1, read as the reverse complement.
ATTCTTACTGAACACAACTGAAATTGTGAAGAATTTTCAAAGCTGTGTTTAGGAATCGATATCAGCTGGTTGTTCTTAAATACTGCATTTCATTCTTGATGGCAACAAATATATATTTTCGAGAGCAATTTGATTTTATAACAGTTATATTAGTATTTTGGAATTGTAGTAAGTATACCATACATACAGTTATGAAACATTCTCGAAATAGTTCTATAACTATCATGAAAATCTCGCAAAAAGTGCTATAAAACTGGTGCATAACAATTTAGTTTTGTTGGAAAATAAGTTTTATAAGTTAGTTGTAGGAACGTTTTTGTGATAATTTCCTGACTATTTTATAAATGTTTTTCAATTTTATTTCATAAACGTTTCTATGACAAATTTATATAACACTTTTATTGCCTACAACTATATTGTGTTCATGGGTACTCTAATATAATCAATTAGCATTTTGAAAGTAATTATAAAATACTAATAGAATGAAACTGTTGCAGCATCATGAAATTATAGAACAACTTTGCTGGTTGGAGATGGGATGAAATCAAAGGATGCAATATTGCCTGGATCACCCTGGGCGACCCTAGGAAGCTGGCGCCGAAATAATATCTGGCGATGACCAGGAAAAATATACGCTTAACAGTAGGATTTCTGACTGGCCACTGTTAACTGAGGGAACACCTCTATATTTTGGTGCTAGTGGACACACCTCTATGCAGGATGTGTGAATAGGAAGATGAAATTGAATACATTCGTACTAACAAAAAATGTTTCAATTGTGATCACTAAATAGCTTACAACAATTTCATCTGGAGGTTTATTTCTTTTTCAATATATTTTTGGTAAGTTTGCCAAAGTAAGTGATGGCATTCTCCTTGAGATTGGGTAGATCTATAGTTCTTTAAAAAACATTATTGCTCGGTAATCGTTGTCGATATCACCTCACAGCGTCCAAAAGTTCATCATGATTTATTGAAATATCTAATAATAATGAAGTATGCAATGTACCCCACTGTGTACAGTGTACCCTGTACTCTGAAAGAGTTCAATTTCGGAACAACAAACGAAATATATAAAATGAATAAATAATTACATCGCGTAACTTTTTATGCAAATCGAATTTCCCAAAGGCCTTTTTCACCACTGCCATCAACTCCGAATGAGAGGGAGCAAAAATTATGCAATAATGCGGTTGTAAAACTCGTTTCGACGCATAATTAATTTTCCACTGTTTTCAGAATTGGTCGGGAAATTCCTAAAAATACAATGGTGAAAAATGCGCTCCAGCTTCAGCGTTGGAGTGCTTGTGGAAATGTATAATCTTTGTTGTCGTAGCCTACGAAAACAACACTCGTGTCACAACTTTCACATAAACGGGTTGATCGGCTGAATAAATGGAGCAGAGTGTAAGCTTTGTGAGCGTGGCAAAGAGAAAGAAATGGTTTGGGTGGAGAGTTAACGGTATACTTTCTCGTTCATTTTATTGGTGATATTTCATAACTCACATTTCATTGAAAATTTCCATAAATGAATGTTTGTCTATTGTATTTTATGACTTCATGACTGTTTCATTGATAACTGCAATAATGATGAATTCATTCGTATTTAAAACAATTAAAACGAAAATTTCAGATATTGAGTAAGTATTGAATGAGAACCATGTATCATCTATTAAGAAGAAGAAAATCTAGTAAAACACGTAATACAGTTTAAGTTACTTATTAGGAAAAAAAATTCATTGAGATTATAAAATATATGTTGGAGAAACTGTTCCAGAGATATTTCAAATTTCCTTATAAACAGTTTCTTGAAGAACGGAATGTAAAATATTGTAAGGATCTCCGATATTTCGCAGTAAATTTTTCTTATTGGAAGTTTTTTTTTGCAGAAAGTTCTACCAATCTTCTGTAAACAAGGTTAGGTTACGTAAGTTTTAAACCAAATTTTCTTGATAGCATGATAGCTGATGAAAAACTTCTATTTTAAACGGAGCTGTATAAATATAGCATACTCACGTTGAAGTGATCTTTACAACAATATAAACACGATATTGGAGATACATCATCGCTTGTTATCATCGTACACCATTCTTTTCGTATTTTTGTATCGCCTGGAATACGAAAAAACATGGTATCAGGTGTATTTTCTTTTTGCATTTCAGTACCATACAATACTTTTAAGCATTTAGCTTCTTTTATGATCTGTATATATCTGTATAGAGTAAACAAACACGGTTGGCCGGTAGCCGGGCGGTTTGACGTGGGTGCTTTATTCACTCACTCAAGTCGACCGTCGTGTTGGTCGGTGGTTCAAGCCCAAGGCTGAACGATCGATTTTCACTTGCTATCGTCCAACCCGTGTTAGAAATCACACGTCAAAAGGTAAGACCTCGTTAGTCCATAGCTCGCACTAGTTTCGACTTCCAAGGGTTGTCGTTCGTAGGGCTTCAACAGATGGTTAACGGAAAAACATATTTTATTTTTTTTATACGAGACATGTCATGTGACGTTTAAATGGCTCAAATCTATTCAATATTTTCAATTTCATTTTGAAAATTATTTCAATTAATACTTTAGAGCCTATTTTTATGATTTATTTTTGAGAAACAACGTTTTTGGCTTTCTACTACTCTATCTTAATACAGAAAAAAAGTATTAACTATTAACTGGTATTCACTCTAGAATGTACTTGAGTATTAACGGAAAAACAGATTTTAAACAGATTCAAACAGATTTGAAGTCAATTTTTGTCATCATTATACATCTTCATATTTCACAGAAGAAATTCATTCATTCTTTCAGTAGACGTGCTTTATATAAACTTTGCGATTTTGTCTTTATCCAACTGAGAATTATATAGGTAATAAGGAATGTTCCTCAATTTGGGTTATTACAGCAAATGCAAGTTTGAACAAAATAAAGTTGAGTTTAATTCATGAGTTTTTCTAATTCACTTCGGAAAGTATTCGAATTGATGTTTCAAATGTTGGGTTTTAATTTTTAAAGGGATCTGTTTCTAATCCACATATTGGCAACAGCGCCTATATCAAGTTGAAATAATTTATACGTACCTTGATATTTTACTTTAAAAAAGGAAAATTAGCTTTATAAATCAACAATTAAAGAAAAATATAAATTATAGTTCGATTATAGGTCACCACCATAAGCCACATAAACAACAGTTGTTTTGTTATTTATTTATATACGCGTCTGAAACATGTCATCTTTGTTTGTCTCAGGTAACAGATTCATTGTCCTTTATTAGCTATAACCGATGTTGCCAAATGGTGAAATAGAAACGAATCTCTTCAAATGTTGAATGCATTATTTCATTTCTATTTTTTTAGTATTTAAATAATTTTTTTAAGACAAAGGTTGAAATGATGAGTTTAAAATGCGTTGTTTCAGAGCTCTTTTATGAAAACTACTTGATTTTCTTCAGGAGGAACATTCACCATTATGACGAGTCAGATATACTCATAATAATCATCATTTCTTATTACATGCCCTTTTTTAATGTGAACGATATTATGGTCAAAAATAAATACTTTTTAAATAAGCTTAGAACAATAACGAACGAAAAATACTAGTATTATTGTGAAAAAGCGACGGGCGGTTGATATACAAAAAATATGGCTTAAAGTGCCCACGCTTTTTTCACAATAATAGTATTTTTTGTTCGTTATTGTTTTGAGCTTATTTGAAAAAAATATTCTTAACTTTTCAGTTCGATGTTCTTTAAAAGCGTGTTTTTCAGTTTTTAAACTATATTTATTTTCCATTTTTTAGTTTCGTATGCTATAGAAGCATGTTTTTTGGTCTTTTTATACTCTATTTATTTTATCTAAACTTTCGGATCAATCAGCCGTATATTTTTTAGAAAAATGACCATTGATATTATCCGATTCCGGAGAGGGAGCCTAAAAATCAGCTACCAAGCCCAAGGCAGCAGGCGCGCAAAGGAGGGTTACAAATAAGGCAGTAGGCGCACGTGTTAATAAAAAAAAATACTTTTTTCAAATGGAAAACACATGTAAAGTGAGTTCAAATTATATCAAGGAGGTTACGTACAGCGCCATCTGACCGCGAAAAGATCAAGCAATAATGTCGATATATCAAGGAGCTTACGTACAGCGCCATCTGCCTGCAAATAGATCAAGCAATAATGTCTATAAATACAGATCCCGAGCTTGAGAGTTACAAATACTGGAAGACCGAGTTCACCGACTCTTCAGGGAAGATGACGACGACGACATCCGTCCAGCTTCTATGAAAGAACTGAAGGGTCATATCAAGGCTGCAAAGGCCAAGAAGGCTCCGGGGGTCGACTCAATAACCAACAAGTTGTTGAAGAGACTCTCGGAGAACTGCGTTGAATTTCTTTTAAACTTAATTAACAGTTCGTTGGCCCTCAGACACTTCCCTAGAAGGTGGAAGCATGCGATCGTCGCCATGCTCCCAAAACAGGGTCAAAACCTGCTGTTCCCGCAGAATTATCGCCCGATCAGTCTACTCTCGTCGGCGGCTAAGCTGGCTGAAAGAGTTGTACTGCAAAGACTCAACGAAGAAGTTGAGGACCGAAATGTTCTGCCTAACGAACAATTCGGCTTCAGGAGAGATCACTCCACTGAATTACAGGCTCTGAGGTTGGTCGAAAACACCATCAGCGAGCTCAACAACAACAAAAAAGTGCATATTGTGCTTTTAGACATTTCGAAGGCCTTCGACCAAGTATGGCACGAAGGTCTTCTGCACAAGCTAAACGCGTTCGACCTCCTTCGTGGCCTGATCCAGTGGATCGGGTATTTCCTGAAAGACAGAACTTTTCAGGTCAGAGTAGAGGGCTCTGTCTGATAGCAGAGAGATCCTCGCTGGAGTGCCACAGGGGGCCGTGCTCTCTCCGACGCTGTATTCACTCTACACCAGCGACCTGCCTAGGTCCGAGCCAGTGAAGATATCCCTGTACGCCGATGACACGGCTCTTCTCTCATCTTCCATGGGTCGAGAGCTCGGCGTCGTCTACATGCAACGTGCATTGGACGACCTCGAGCGATGGTACCTCGATTGGAAGATCCGAGTAAACCCGGAAAAGACTCAGGCGATAACCATGGGAAGATTACTATCTTCTCCGGCCAGAAAAGTGAGAATCTCTGGAAGGGAGATTGACTGGTAAGTGCGGGTGAAGTACCTCGGCCTTGGAACCCGCACATCATGTACGTTAAGTCTAAGATCGAGGGTCGGATAGCCAATCTGTACCCTCTGATCAACAGATCAGATCTGATCAAATAAGAGCACAAAGAACAAAATCATGATCTATAACACGATGTTCAAGCCTGTCATCATGTATGCTTCAGGCGTCTGGGGACAAGCGGCTCCGTCCAACATTTCCATTTTGGAAAGGTTGCAAAATAAGCTAATTAGGATGATTGTGAATGCTCCTTGGTTCGTGCGGAATGAAGCCATCCGCAGAGATTTGCAGCTGCCTTCCATTCGGCAGTCCATCCAGTCGAGGAATGAGAGAGTTTTTGAAAGAACGGAAACTCATGAAAACCCGTTAGTTAGGGAAGCCACAGATTATGCTGTAGACGACCCCTCCCGATATAGAAGGCCCCGACACTCTGTCGAATGAGGCCCTCATGTCCCCCGTTAACCGATGAATAACTTTCTCATCCATCCCACCCCAGCCAGGTAGGGGTATCCCGTGAAGGACGGCACTAATGTCTAAGGACTTCATGCCGTCATCAATCAGTCATGAACCCATTGGTCCTTCTCGAGACCAACAATCAGTCGAAAAGGTAGGGGAGCTGGTCTCCAAACCTGAAAGAATTCAAGATGACATTCTGGAGAGTTACAAAAAAAAACAAACAAACATTTATACATACAGGTGACGCTAATAAAAGCGTGCAAATTAAAAAATTTGAACCTAAATACCGTCAGAGTAGTAGTAGCAGTATTTCAAAATCCCCACACTCTCCACTTAAGCAAATAATCTGTGTTTTCGGGACACGACTCTATTTTCTACAGCCTCCCCTGTTGAATATCGAATTATCAGACAATCCCTCAATCCGGATCTAGAACTAACCCAAATGTCTTCTGTGAAAGCTTCTCCTGAATTATCCCGTATTCTGATGCATATGCACACACAGACGATAAACCGGTAATAGCCGACCATAAACGCGTACTTCGCTGCTAATACTTCTTACTGATGTAATTACGATAATCGTTTTACTATATTTTATAGACCACAAATCAATACTCATATAATTCGATAATGCTTCCAGAATATGAACTGTATTGAATATCAAATCACTTGATACGCACAGGGTTTTCAGTATGTAAACAGGATCAATGAATTATTATGCCCCGAAGATTTTAAAGATTGATTGAGTAACGAACACAATTTGGCATGCATGAAGGTAGCAAATTTGCGATAATACTTGAAGACAATATTGATTGATATTTTGGAAAGTATAATTTAAAATTCTCATAGGTTGCGTAAAGTTACCACAATGAAATCCTGTTCAGAAATTGATACTGGATTCAAGAAACTAATGAATATACCAAGTGCTCGAAAAGTCTCAGTCTTCAAAGTTAGTGAAGATTGAAAAAACGCAATTTCGGCAATCACATATGTAGGTATAGAAAAATCTACTTTTTACGTATTTACAACTCATCCACCCATGCTGGGGCACCTCAAAACCTTCAATGGAATTGTATAACGATATGTAGCTCATTTCAAAGACATTGAAGAAACAAACATTTCTGCATAAACTAGAGGTATCTATGGTCACCTGTTTTCGATTAATGAGGGAATTTAATAATGAATGCCAATCATAGAAAATATTTCCAAAAACTACACTTTACAAAAACTTTCTTTGAATAATATATCACAACATATTTCGCTAGCACAGTGGCTTTTTCAAGCGAAACACGTTGTGATATATTTTTCAAATAAATAAATTGATGTATGTAGCCGTGGTAGTGCTACGAAAAATCTTGGGAAATCAAACGTATGTAACGGAATTACGGATAAAACGGTATTTGTTTTTTTTTATCGACGGAAATTTTCCGAGACGCTTACACTTTTAGAAGAAGCTATCAAATCTGATATTTTCAGCAGGTTGGGGTACCTGCACACTTTTATGTGTGAGATACCACTTAGATGAAAGATTTCCTGGTCGTTGGATTAGGCGTAGAAGTGATACTGAATGGCTACCAAGGTCCTCCAATCTAGCTCTCCTCAAATTCTTTTCGTGGGGTTATGTGGAGGAGCAAGTATCTTCAATAGGACCAACAAATCTGCAAAAACTACGACTAATAATCACATATGTGTGCACTACTATAACACCAGAAATTCTAACAAACATAAGGGCAGAATCTGAAAGTAGTGGTAGCAATTGTGAACATATTTTCCATGTTTTTTTTCTGATTGATTCGGCCGTTACTTGATGAAGATCCATAGTAATTTCAAAAACTACACCTCGCGATTTGATCTCCACAAACTTCATGTGAAAAATGAAAAGAGAAATAAAAATTTCTATATTTTTACCACTTTTATTTTTAACTAACATTATTGCACTTTCGTCCTATACGGACATCCTCAAACTTATACAATAAACTAACAATGATTTATTACATTTGCCAATATATACCATCCCTGTAGGTACTAATAGAAATAGAGGTACTTGACTTGATTGAGTACCTGAATTTACAGTTCACAATGCAGATGTGCCAATTTAAAAACCGGAGAGTAAATTAAATCGATTTGATCATTTAACAGGTTGCACCCGCAATGTATATGCTTGTGAATTTCCAAGGATTTTAAATAATTGAGTTTACAACCCTTCCCTGCATAGTGCAGAATTTCCGTATCGTTTAGATTCAAAAACTTGTGATTGCATGCCAAAGAATGGTTTGAAAATATTTTTTTCCTAGTCTAAAGGACCTTTCATGTTCAGCATACCGTTTTTGGAAATTTCGGCCGCATTGTCCCACATAAACACTATTACACTCTGGACACTTGAGTTTATGAACTCCAAATTTTTCCAACTTGTCGATCGTATCTTTGGCTTTTAAAAGAAAATGAGATAACCTGGCATGTGGTCTGATGCTACTTCCACATTGTTTTTTCTGAAGAAACCTGCGATTATTTCTGTTCTTTTCCCAAAATATGTTAGCGTTACCCATTTCTTGATTTCTAGTTATTTGACATGAGGATATATTAATCTGTAAGTGAATTTCCGGCTTTGTTTCCTGATTGACTTCTGGATAGTATATGCGTTGAAACCATTATTATGACCTATATGTGTAATTGTATCAATTTCCCTAGCTAGATCGTCTGCGGACGAAGACAGTGAGAATGCTCTGTGCAACATTGAATTGTAGGCTGCTAATTTATGACTGTCTGGATGGAAAGAATCGCTTGGGATGGTGTCTGTATAGCTAGGTTTTCTGAAAACATTGAACTCGAATTTATTCTGATTGTCTGTAATGCCCAGGTCTAAGAAATTTAAATGTTTCTCTATCTCTGTTTCGAGTATGAACTGAATATTGCTATTGAGATTGTTCATGAATGTCATAAATTGGTTCAGCTGTCGTATAGTACCTTTGAAACAAGCAAGAATATCTGTACCAAAAATGAATATGTTTTTTACCCAGGTCAGAGTTTACTATAGTGGTCTCCAAGTTGTTCATGAATATGTCTGCTAGAAGAGGACTAAGGGCTCTGAGCCCATTGATAAACCTGAATCCTGTTTATAAAATTTGTTGTTGAACTCTTGGTAGCTCTGATTCAGGCACACATCGAAAGCTGTTGAAACTTCAAAGGAAGTGATATGGTCCACTTTGGTTTGATCTAATCATACTCTTTACATCGAATGAAATTGAATTATGTGGCGTGGTTTGATTCTTTATGTTTTCTACTAAAGTCAGGGAATTTTTAATGCTGTGAGGTGGGACGAAATTGGTAATATTTTTTAACAACTTGTTGAGACGTATGCCTAGTTCTCTTATCGGACTATTTATATACGAAACTACCGGTCTTATGGGGTTATCTTCTTTATGTGTTTTTTTAGGCCATACAGTGTAGGGCAAGAGGAGTTCATGTTGGTGATTCTCCGCTTCTCTGATTTCGTCAAAATGATTTTAGTATCTAACAGGAAATTTTTCAGCTCATTTTGACTATTTTTCATGGGGTCTTTCTTGATGATAGTAAGGTTTCCATCTCGAATGACTGACTCAATTTTCTGAACATATGTTTCTCGTTCAAACATTACGGGTGCAACTTGTTGAATGATCAAATCGATTTAATTTACTCTCCAGTTTTTAAATTAGCACATCCGCATTGTGAACTGTAAATTCAGGTACTCAATCAAGTCAAGTACCTCTATTTCTATTAGTACTTACAGGAATGGTATATATTGGCGAATGTAATGAATCTTTGTTAGTTTATTGTAGAAGTTTGAGAATGTCCGTATAGGACGTATAGTAACGTTGGTTACAAATAAAAGTAGGAAAAAACATATAAATTTTCATTTCTCTTTTAATTTTTCAAATAAAGTTTGTGGAGATCAAATCATGAGGTGTAATTTTTGAAATTACTACGGATCTTTATCAAGTAACGGCCGAATCAATCAGGAAAAAATCATGGAAAATATGTTCATAATTGCTACCACTACTTTCAGATTCTGCCCTTATGTTTGTCAGAATTTTTGGTGTTATAGTAGTGCACACAAATGTGATTATTAGTCGTAGTTTTTGCAGATTTCTTGGTCCTATTGAAGATACTTGCTCCTGCACATAATCTCACAAAAAGAAGTTGAGAAGAGCCAGATTGGAGGACCTTGGTGGCCATCCAATGACCAGAAAATCTTTTATCTGAGTAATCTCTCACACATAAAAGTGTGCAGGTACCCCAACCTGATGAAAATATAAGTTTTGATAGCTCCTTCTATAAGTGTAAGCGTCTCGGAAAATTTCCGTCGATAAAAAAGAACCAAATACCGTATTATCCGTAATTCCGTTCCATACGTTTGATTTCCCAAGTTTTTTTGTATGGGATTTTTCAATTGGTCAGGTACTGTTATCTCTTCAATATCGGCAATTCTGTCTACTACCTAAGCTGAAAAATCTCGGGGCTATCACAAAAATGGTGCTAGTCTTATTGCAGTCACGAATTTTTCTGTTGGTACTAACCTTCAAGAGACAGCTGTTGGAATTTCGTGATATTCTACTCATAAATTTGTGAGTTATTGTGCTGAGAGTGAAACTACTTCCGTTATTTTCGAAACTGTGGTTTACTGACTACAATAGTGGTCGTGGAGACACCCATGATGCATAACGCAGTGGACGTCCAAATGAGGCAGTAACACCAGAAAAAAAATCCACAGAATCGTTTTCAATGATTCAAAAGTGAAGTTGCGTGAGTTAGGTGACATTGTGTTGGCTTTACATCACATGAGCATTTGACTCTGGTCAAAGTGGATGCTGCACGAGCTCACTGTGGACCAAAAACAAGAACTTCTTGATGATTCTGAGTTGTGTTTGGCCATTTATTTATTTATTTATTTGTATTTATCACCCATACAGTCCATTTAAGACTAATTACATGGATAAACTGTTGGCAAATATACTACATTGATAGCTATTGAATATAGATCTAGATTACTAAACTATTACTTACTTACTTACTATTACTCACTTACTATTACTTACTGTTCAAAAATAAACATTAAAAACTTTTGCGTCGATATCTGACAATGAATGAAACATTGATTTATCATTTAACTCTGGCTTCAAAACCATCGTGGTCTCAGTAGAGAGCAACTGCAAAGCATAACAAAGGATGGAAAGGTTATGGTCTTGATAATTTGGGATCTACGTCATCGACTATTATGAGGAAGGATATATAGCGATTATATAGTGTTATTGGAGCGTTTGATGGCCGAAATTGCTAGAAAACGACCGCATATGGCAAAGAGAAAAGTCAATCGCAGACCTCATAGAAATGCTCACTGCTTAGAAATTTCACTCGAATAGAGAGGTTATTGCTGAAAATGAGGCCTCCTTTATCTGTATTTGTAGAGTAGGCCCACAGCACTTAGGCCACATGTGACCCATCGGACAACTCCCGAAGAGTTGTACTTCTAGGTCATCGTCCATCATGTCCTTCCCAGGAAGGTGGGCAGGCCACTGGAATACATCTTCTTTATATCGGCAGGTGTAGGCCAAGACCCGCCGAACACACACTCCGGACACTCGCATGAGACATGCCTAACTGTTTCCTATTTCTGTTCACACATCCTGCATGGAGGTGTGTACACTAGCCCCATATTATGGAAGTATTTCCTTAGTTGACAGTGGCCAGTCAGAAATCCTACTGTTATGCGTAGATTTTTCCTGGTCATCGTCAGCTATTTCTTTGGCGTCAGCTTTTCAGGGTCACCCAGGGTGATCCTGGCAAAATTGCATCTTTTCATTCCATCTCATCTCTTAAGGGATTAAGCGTTAGGGTAACGTTTGGCTAGTACCGCAATTGTCGAAGTCATCAGGCAGTAGGTGTCACTGGGTACTAAAATTCTTAGTCTAGCCACTTACTTGGCTAAAGAGTGGGCAATGCGATTACCTTTACTCCTGTCGTGCCCTTCAATCCACCTCAGGATAATATTGTTATCTACCGAGGCTTTGGCTAAATCTTGGTGACACTCTAGTACTAACCCTGAGGTAATACGTTGTCTGTTCAAGGCTAATATGGCTTGTCTGCTATCAGTGTAGATTGTTATGTTTTTGCCAGAAACCCCTTTCCTGGTTATTTCTTTCCTGGCGATTGGAATAACTGCCAGTTCTGTTTGAACCACGCTGGTATTGTTTCCCATTCACGACTTAATCCTTTACTGAAGCCTTTTTTGAGGCAACAGCTAAATCGCTTTACGAAAGTGATATTGAAATGAAAAGTAACGGAAACAGGTATATGGGTTGGCTAGCATTTGAATGTTCTATGGTTTCACAAAACTGAATTCTTTTTTCTGAATCATCTTCATCTAGTTCTTGTACAAGATTAATTTTTAGAAGATGGAATTAATGCTGTTCCAAAATTGCAAGCACTGTTCATTTTCCTGTATCTACAGCAGCAGCTGTTCTGCCCACTGATTGCTTGTGTTGAACAGCAATGGTACCCAAAACTTGAATTTGAAGCTCTTCAGTTTCAACAGGTGGGCGACTAGATCTGTAGTATCTTTCACGATAGAAGCTGTAGTGAAGTTTTGAATAACATACAGACCTATGCTCCTCAAGACCTCATTGTACTTCTGCTCGACTGATTCGGGGTATCAATGTTTCTGACACTCATCTGACATATATTCATGCTGAACCGATTTTCCAGTCGGTTCTATGTTCTATCTCGAGTCAGTATCATTCAATATCCTCAACAAAATCTGCTTCAAATCCATGATCCTTCATAGATTCATATCATGTCCTTTTAAGTTTTCAACGAGTATGTTTATTTCACATGAGACACGCCCTTTATGCTCAAATAATAGATAAGGCATCATCGAGTGTGGCTCCAACACTACGTGTATGACGAAATATTCCACCGTCTGAATTATTCCAAAAACGAAATATTACATGTACTTACGTCGCACGCGAAAGAGAAACGACTGCATGTGAAGTTAGCGATCTTTTCAAATAAACCTGCGAATGTCTAACTCCAACATCTGAAGGTATAAATTATACATCCGGTAATTACGCTCCTGCCACTTGGATGAAATATGTGAATGACCTGCAAATAAAAAAATGAGTTAGTGAAGGTATTTTCCACAGAAAATGAGCAGCCACAATGAAGAGAACTGTTTTCCTATGAGATTGGTGACCTGATGAATTTGAAAATGAGCATCTGAGTACGTGAGTTTTTTTCTTCATGACAATAGGATGTTGAAATGTGAAAAGTTCACATGAAAATGTTTCAGAGGTGAATAAGAAAAAAATTGTCGAACAGTTTTCAGGATGTGAACATGTTATTGTCATGGATACTGAAAAAGTATCGATTATATATTGGAGCAATGAATTTCAAAACTCTTTTTGCATAAACTGGTCTGAAACCAACACTATGGGTAAAGACCAAAGTTATGATCGAAAATACTGCAGAAGTATGAACAAGTTGATGGAGTCGGCATGGGCAGTTTACTTAGCACAGTAGTGAAGAATTTCTACAAGGAAAAATTTGAAGATAAAGCTTTTCAAACTACAGAAAAACAACCCAAGCACTGGTTGGGGTATGAATATTACACATTATTTGCTTGGAGCCATGGAAAATAAGAATTGAACTTCCTGAATCATCTGAGTAAATTTCATTCAAAAATCCAGTTCAGCTCCAAATCCAATTCCTTGATGTTTAAGTCAGAGGGTGATCAACTAGGCCATAAAGTGTACAGGAAGGAAACACAAACACATCAATGCCTCCATAATGGATCCAACCATCATCCAAAACAGAAAAGAATTGTCAACAAGACTCAAAGCTTTCAGAATATGTGAAGAAAAGTACGTCGACGACGAAATGAATAGAAATAGAAATAGATTTATTCGAAAAAGATATCCTAATATTCATAAATATACAAACATATCGGTTACTGATAAACAAATTACAAAAAATCTGAAATATATAAGACTTATTTAGTAGTGTGTAAAACAAAGCAGTAGTAAATGATGAAGAGATTGATAGAGAGAAGAATGATGAACAACTCAATTGGAATAATATTTTGCCCGTAGATATTGAGATATGCAGCGTTTGAAGAGTTGGAGGGTGTTACTTAATTTAATTTCATTAGGAAGCTTGTTATAGTCCAAGAGTCCTCTGTGGAATATAGAATTCATTTTTCTTACAAGGTTAGTTCGTGGGACAACCAATTTATCTCTTCCTGTTGTATCATATTCGTGTATCTGATGGTTATATGAAATTAACACCTACCCACAAATCTATCAAAGCGTTGAAAGGCGCCAAAACAAAGCCATGTTCAGTTTCAGTTGATACGCCAAGAAGAGTACTTCAACCACGCCATTGAAGATAACAGCCGCAGTTGAAGTTAGAACTTTCGAAGATTGTAAACAAAGAAAACCACGGCAATGTATATTGGTTGTTCCTAAATGAAGTTCATCCGGATCACGTACCCTGTCTGAATTTCCTGTAAATACAACATTCATACCTGGCCAAAATCAGAGATTCTCACTACTGACAGTTTTGTTTCACGATTTTCATATAGTTGTAATCACCAATTGTTGAAAACTTTTTCATTTAAAGTATCCAAACCTATAACTTCACCTAGCCTACAAAGTTAAAGTGAATTTTTTTTGTCATTAACTAACCTAAGATATAGCCTAACCTAGCCTTCGAGTTGGATATGGTTGCAGTATGCTGGTTCACATAAAAAGGTACATTCCAGCTCAGTCAAATATATAAAAATTTGTATCACCCATGCATCAGCGAACTTTGTGGAACCAACGCTAATATTAACATAGGAGCAGAAAAAAATATTGACATCAAAAGTATTAAGTTGGCGAGAAAGTTCGTAGGCTCACACACAGATGGCGGTACTAGTACTGAATTCCTTTTTTTTTAATTGAAGGGGTTATATTTTTAGGAGTGATTATTTTTGGGGAAGAAAGTTTTTGGCTTTCTACTACTCCATCTTGATACAAAAAAAGGATGAGGGAATCCACCGTTCTATTGTTATAATATAATTCCAGTGCATAATATAACTGAATAGAATTTGATGAAAATCCATATTGAAACTGATTGATACAGTTTATTATATGATTTTCACTATAGAGGGTTTTATAAAAACCGCGACACGTGTTTCGCTATACAATGGTTTGAGGAAGCTATTATATAACGAAACACGGGTCGCGGTTTTTGTAAAACCCTTCAAAGTGAAAATCATATTTCGGATATATTTTCAATAAATTTCCAGCTGAGGGTAATTTCTACATATTCCTGAGGAGTTTTCAATGAGAAATTACAGTTTTTCTCATTTCTTTGAATTAACCAGCCCTTCATGTAAAAAATTCGAAAGCTGATCCATTCTCGAAACTGGATTTTACTCAAAATATTTCGTGTTCAATAAATTTCTGAATTCCCAAATAATGAATATATATGAGATTATCCTAGTCTCTAGTAATATCTCGGTGAATTGTCATTCAATTCGATTGAATAAATAAACCTTATCTGAATCAGTGTACTTTTGCAAACGTAACACAAGTTGATTAATTCCATCGGCATACAAATTGGGTACTCGGGATTCGTTGAAGCCGACGAAAGCCGTTTTTACATGATCCTGATTCGCGACGGTTCTACTGCTGAGAAAGTTATGGGAGTGCTTGAAAATATGGTAGTCGGTTGGTAAGAGATCTGGGGAGTATCGTGGGTGGGGCAGAACTTTGACGGTCATTTCGTTCAATTTTCGGACGGTGATTTATGGTACGTGCAGAAGGGCATTGTCGTGGAGCAGGATTAAAACTCTTCTGTTGACCACATAGGATTGACTCTACTGTGAAGGTTTGGCCCGGTTACAGGAAAAGTATTGTGAATCACACCAGTCACTGACCACCCTGAAGTAACCATGGGTTTTTTATAGGTTTTTGCCTTTGGAAAGTGCCTGAACTTCTCTTGTTGTCGTGAAGGATCCACTTTTGATTACACTGACAATCCGATCTAAAAAGGAGTGTTTTGGTTGCACCAAAGCAAAGACGAACATACTTTAAAATGTGACAATTTCTTTCAATCGTGCAAATGGTGGGGTACCCACTTTTCGAAATTCTTAACTTTTCCAATACGTTCTAAACCATCAAAAACCGCATAGGAGTTGACGTTCAGTTCTCTCACCATCCCACACACCATTCGTGATGAGTCACACTCCTCCAGGGTCGTGAAATCCTCGTTAGAAAAAATGTTATATTAGTAATGCACTTTTTATACCAGTGTTACAATATTGGTAGCCACACAGAGGTTATATTACGACGAATTATTATAGTTTTTTGTATAATTTTCACTATAAAGGCTTTTATAAAAACCGCGACACGTGTTCGCTATACAACAGCTTGAGGAAACTATTGCTTCGAACTATTGATTTGTGACATAAAACATTTTTGAGTGATCAACTTCTGTTACTTTGAAGAAATTGAATAAAAAGGTATTTCGTTTATTAATGAAGCATTGCTTTTTGGCAACAAAAAAATACTTTTGAAGTCGAGGCTTGACTTGATAAACATTATTCGCACAGGGAAAATCAAGTGGTTTGTTAAGTCTTAACGATGTGAAATGGGCAACATGGACGCAGTGGATTCCCCACAGAGACTGTTACCGACGAAAATATCAGGAAAATCCACAGTAAAGATATCAAAGAAAAGTGTTGGACATATCGTGCACGAATATTCAAATATACGAAAGCTCTGTTCAAAGTGGGTGCCGCGCGTGCTCACAACCGACCAAAGGCTACAACGAATTAATGATTCTGAGCAGTGTGCAAGAAAAAACCGAATTCATGCATCGATATGTGAAACTGAATGAAACATGACTCCATCATTTCACATCAGAATCAAAATGATCGTCATCTGAGTGGAATGCATGCGATGAACCAACTACAAATCGCAACAGTCGGTTGACAACGTTATGATATCCGAATTCTGGAAAGCGCATGTTATAAGATATCTGATATGCTGTTATCATCTCCTGGTATCTATAGAGTAGGGAGGGTGAGCGTAGACCAACAGCACTTAGGCCACATGTGACCCATTGTACATCCTCCCGAAGAGTTGTCCTTCTAGGTCATCGTCCATCCTGTCTTCCCCAGGAAGGTGAACAGGTCACTAGGAGACATCTCTTTTATATTGGCAGGTGTAGGCCAAGACTCGCCGAACACACACTCTCTTTGGCAACTTCGAGGGGTCTCACGGTGGCGTCTGCGAAGGTTCCGGAAGGTGCAGCGACATTACAGCCGTTGCGTAGCTTCTTCAACCTTCTCGGGGTGTCCTCCGTGGAGGTGCACGTTCCCATATCCGCCACCTGGCGATGCGCCCAATAAGTAGCCCAACCCACGGGATACTGCTATCATTTTGATGAATATGAAAAAATGTGAAAAATCTGCAAAACTAAATTAGTGATATAGAAAATATTCATAACATTTGAATGATATGAATACTTCTGCCTCCATTGCAAAGGTTCTCGACTTCATATAATATTAAAAAAAATTGAATAAGATCATCAAAATTTGAGCAGTTTATAAGGAATCTGCAAGGATGCCTATTTTACGTATACATTACTTACACTAATATTCTAATGACGAAACACGCTTATAATTTAATTGCGGTGAGAATTGAAACTTCAGATAGAGGATATAATACACAAGAAGGAAAGTTCCCTCTTATTCAGATAAAATAACAATTGAATCAAACAGTTTCTTCTCTTCACTCTACCGAGCCGAAATGGATCCTAACCGGAGAGTTCGGGAATGAAAACACTAATGGATTATACACACCCGAACAGGGATTTGCCTAGCAAACTTTACGTTTTGCTGGATGAATTTCTCCTCTTCGGTGGTTTTAAGCTCTGCAGTTAGCATTTTGGAGTACAATTCATCACAACTAGCTAGCTCGTTTATTCGTTCATTTTCTATTCCACTGAAGAGTAATGTTAACACTGATTGGCGAGTTACGTATCAGGTTCTTTCACAAGTTTCGTCCGTTTCAATGTCATGTGTTTTTGTTGCTCCATTTCTCAATGAATATTAATTTCTTTGTGTAGTAGTATTTACTGACCGATGAAGAATTTTGTACTCTAAAATTGATGCTATTCATTTTTTCCAAATGTTCATTTTTACCTCTTTTCAGCTCCTCAGTATATAATGTCGTTGAGTCAATTTTTCTCTACGGATCCATTTCGAAACAATCCGCTGCCAAAGCCGCCCGAAAATTCACCTAAGCATTCGACAGTGACATTGTTAATGTATGCACTCTTCAACATTGGTTTGGGAAATTCAGTTCCAGAGATTAAAGCTTTGTAGATGAGCTCCTAAGTAGTTGACTTACAGTTATCCCGGACGAGGATTCGAGGACCCTGGTTTAGACTGACTCATCTCAAATGGTGCCTGGGTTAGTGAGTGAACTGGGCGTTAACTCCCATGGAGTTTTCGATGGAAACGTCAATACATACGAAAACTGGGTACCCTACGATTTACACGATCGACAGAAATTATCACGTTCCCAAGTATTTCCTTCTTTGCTTTTGCGCAACCGAAACAATCCTTTGTTGGATCCGACCGTCAGTGTGAAGTGGATCCTCTATGACAACAAGAGAAGTTCAGGCATCCCACAAAGGCAAAAACGTATAAAAAAACCCATGGTTACTGTATGTTGGTCAGTGGCTGGTGTGGTTCATAATTTTTCGTAAGGAAATAGACAAAATCTACTGAGAATATCTGTAGCAGCTAGCAATGGTCAACAAAAGAGTTTTAATCCTGTTCCACGACAACGCCCATCTGAACGAAATGACCGTCGAAGTTCTGCCCCACCCACCATACGCCACAGACCTCTCGCCAATCGATAACTTTCTCAGCGGTACGACCTTCGCGAATCAGGACCATGTGAAAACGGCTTTCTCGACTTCAACGGGTCCCGAGCACCCAATTTGTTTGCAGATGGAGTTAATCGACTTTTTTTAGATTGGCGAAAGTACACTGATTCAAATGACGCTTATTTATTGAATTGAATTGAAGACTAAAGCTACAGTTCGGCAAAAAAGTAGCAGGCACATTTTCTTACAGTTGACTCATTTCTCTGAGAATAACTATATTTCTCACAATCATATGAAATATTGAGTTATCTACATGATAAAAATTTTTATTTTTGAGGTAATCTCCATTTATAGTATAAACCTGAACTGAGTATATTGGTAAAGTAACTTTGGTACTATTCCTAACTATCATTTTTTCCATTGACGTGAATCTTATGACTGATATTTTTCTTGATTTTTCACCTGAACTTTTCTTGGATAAGTGAAAGCTTACTTATATCTATAATAATCATTATTCAATTATTACAATTTTTGTACGGATGAATAAGTGACAAACTTGGAGCATATTTAAATTTTGATTTCTATTCTTGTCCAATTTTTCTGCCAGTACTTTGTGAATATCAAGTATTTTCAGAGTTTCAGTTTTTTTTGGATTCACTTCATTACTGTGATTTATTGAAGTTATTTTGATAAGATTTAGTTTAACAATCGACCAGATCACATAATGTGGCTATGGGGCGCCCAACTTAGACTTTTATATAAAAAATATATTCACTTGCTGAAATATTAGGATATTGAAAAGTTTTATACACACCAACCAAGAGCTACCCTAGGCATTGTGCCTATCTCGAGTAAATTTATTATAAATTTCATTTTATATGAAAGATGAGCTCAGTAGCTCAGTAGTTGTTTTTCAGCAGACTTTTACCAGAACCTACTTTGTAGGTATGTTGGGAGAGATGAATGTTCCGAAATAGTATTTCCATCACAGATTTCAGTCAATACATTTTTTCATAATACCTTTTCTTTGCCATTGACCCACTTGATCTATTACCTACGTCATCAGTTTCTTCATTGGAAGGTTTCTCATTATCCTCGATGAGAGAATTCCCTAATTCTTATTTAACAAGGATCGCACGGAATTACACCCGCCCGTTACCTAATCAATACCACCAACATACGAACAGTAAACGATCTGTATTATCAATATCTCTCCAATTTCACTCAAGGCAAAAAGTAATTTCGTATTCCGAGCACAAAAATCCGTCAGAACGTGATGTGAAACTCCAAAAGATTTTCCTGGGATTTCAGACTAATTTGAATAGTCTTGGAAAGCCATATACACCTAATCCCAATTTAATACTCGCGAAATATATGTTCTCTATAGAGTACGAGTATCATTCAAGAAATTCGATGGCGGATAATGGTCCGGTTATTTGCAAAGATGTGATTGAATATTATGCGTGATTCAATGCTTACCTTCAATTCGGTGTATTATTGAATCGGTACAATGTTTCTTACCAAGAATGTGTGAATTAGTTGTAGACAGAGCTCAAACTATTGAACATATCTTTTGATCGAATTGTTATACGCTTTATAATAGCTTCACCTGTATGTATGTATGTTTGTTTTTTTGTAACTTTCAAGCTCGAGATCTGTATATACCATGTTTTCAAAATGAAAGTGTTTTCCTAAAAATGAAAAATTCTGGTACTTCTAGGTTCAAAAGATACTTAAAAGCAAAGCATGGGATGTTTTCCGACAAAGAGTTTTCTCAAGGGGTGCCTGATCGAAGCAAGTTTCAATGTTTTGCGTCAAGTGAAAGGGAAAGTAATAGTTTTTCAGGTTGGATGAACCGAAGTCAGAGTAAAGAAAATGTTACTTGAGATTTAATAGAATTGTGCTAAATTTTTCATTTCAAATAAAATCTAGTATTAGGTGGATATCATTTATTACTTTCAATTTACATTTTTGTAAAACGTTCTAGCGAAAAAGTGTTCACTAAATTGAAATATGTTATGTTACGTTAAAATATATAATCTTTCTCACAAATGAATGCGTTGTTTTCTTGACAAGAAATCTTGGTATTGACATGAAATTTCTTGTTTTGTTTTGAAATCTAAAATTACTTCTTGTCTTGATTTCGTCTTGAAATCAAGACGACGAAACGAAAATCCTCACGCTATTAAAGAAAGTCACTTTTAGCAACAATTTCCGCTAACCGTTTGAGTAGGAATGATTTGTGACTACCTAAAACTGGCCCATTTTTTTCTCTAGCTAGAATTCTACACGGACTATGTGCCAAATCATTTCATCACCCAATCACCCATTTTGTTAGAAGAAGTGCCGTTACTTGAAGGAGGCAATATGTGGTTTATGCATGACTGGACTGCAGGTCATTTTCTTGCTCATCAACGTCTCGACATGACCTACCCTAATCGCTGGATTGGACTTGCAGGACCTCAGAATTGGCATCCTCGCAGTCCTGATGATTAAAATCCCCTAGATTTTTATTCATGGGGTCATTTCTAAGCTCTTGTTCATGTAACTCCTGTACTAGATGTGAATGACTCGAGAAATCAAATAACTGACAATTGCAATGTCATAAGGAATGCTCCAGGTATTTTTGAACGTGTGATACAATCAATGACAAATCGATTGCACCTGTGTATTCTATCAGGAAGTGGACATTTGTCCATTTCCTTCAAAATCGAAATTGTTCATTATTCACTTTTGGTTTTCATTTTATATTGTCCATGAATAGTCAATGAGAGAGTCACTGAGACGCCACTGAACCTAATAATTTTAATCTAGTCTGTGCTGAATAAGTTCCTCATCACTGCATATGACTGCAGCAAACTGGTTGGAGAATATTCATGATATTCCATAAATACCGTTTCTTTTTTAAACTTTAACGCCCTGTATCTCCGGAACGAAGCAACTCCGAACGTCTGTTCAAAAAAACTTTTTTCTTCGAAACGACCTAACGAATCCTCCTCTGCAGTTTCGTAATGTAGTCAGGAAGCACCCTGTATATTGATGATCAATTATTAAAGTTTCAAATCGTTCTTTGCTTATATGCCTTGGCGTTCCATCAGCCACTCCCGATCAAGTGTCTAGTCCATCAATGGATGACTTCAATAAAAGGTGATAAGCGAATCGATAAGGAGAATAACCGAATTCCGTCTGGTACTCCAACTCTTTCCAATTCCGGAAAGATTCCGCTGGTGTGAAGATAACGACGTTTGCAACACGATGACGGAAAACTAAGAGACGAATCGACAGAAAACTCCGGAGGGCGAATTTAATCTACGGGTTCGTGTGTTTGTAGATTTCCAAGTAGTGTTTAGGTATTCTCTGTAGATCGACCGCTCTCATCAGCACGGCTGCGACGGAGCTTGTTTCTGCGTATAACGAATCTTACGTGCAGCCTTCTTTGACGATGGAAAAGGAATTATCTCGTCACATATACGGAGAGTAGTCGTATGGACCAGTTATTAGTTGGCTTGAATAATTAACGCCGGAAAACTGGTGTCTTTGATGAAACCCAATTTTGATGACGAAGCATTTTTTCGAAACATCCAGCATTGATGAGATAGCGGGAAAGATAGAAAAATTGATACACTATTCACAACGAGAGATTGAACGACACGTTTTTCATTTCGACATTATAGAGCTCATTATGGCTTCATTTGTGAATTTATGAATTTGATCCTTGATGTGTCCTGTTTTCTATTCTACTTTAGATTGGTGAAGAAATGGGAGAACGCCAAATGAGCAATAATGATTGAAGTCATCTACAAATTCCTTAAAAAATTTGGTCTTCAATAGCAAAATTTGTTTTGGAGAATAAATATTACAATTGTTGAAAGGGAAGATTCAACCAACATGCAGACTATTGCAGACATAATGAAAAGGTCTTTGAAGAAGGTAGATGCTTCTGGAAAAATCTTGTATACCTACTCTTGAAGATGTAGCAAGACTTTTATTCAGGCGATTTTCCGAAGGCTCGTGTTTTTTCCATTTTCTTTCCATGTCACTTTTAATGTTTTGACTGTTTTTACATTACTCGAATACGAAATCAATATGTATTGTCTGATTTGAGATCATTTCACTGCTCAATATATTATTCACATTCAACTTGATTTTGCAACCTCAAACAAACCATGAAATAAATTTGTGGAATTACCAAAGATTTAATGAACTTCATTTGATCAACATATATTGAGGCTTATAAAAAAATAAGTATGCATTGAAAGTTGAATGCTTGAATACAAGATCATTCTTACCGTCTCTTTCTGAGATCAGACAGTTCATTACGGAGAATAATTTTGACATAAATTGATGGATGTAGCCGTTAACTACGTGATAGGAAATCATCATAAAAAAAATTTTTAACTTTCTATGTTTTTCACCACTTTTATTTGTGACTAACGTCAATGCAGTTTCGTCCTATACGGACATTTTCAAACTTGAACATTGAACTGAATATGAATAATCACATAAGCTTTTATATGACACTACTGTAGGTATTGATAGAGGTACTTATGTCAATTGAGTACCTGAATTTTGTGTACTTGTAAATGTGAATACGCTAATTTGAAAACCGGTGAGTAAACTAGATGGATGGATTTGATCATTTACCATGTTGCAATCGCAATGTTTATGCCTATGAATTTCCAAGGATTCCAAATAATTGAGTTTGCAAACCTCCCTTGCATAGTGTAAAATTTCCGTATCGTTTGGATTCGGAAACTTGTGGTTTCATGCCAAGGAATGGTTTGAAAACGTAGAATCATTTTTACCTAGTCTAAAGGACCTTTCATGTTCAGCATACCGTTTTGAGAAATTTCGGCCACATTGTCCCACATAAACACTATTACATTCCGGACACTTGAGCTTATGAACTCCAGATTTCTTCTACTTGTCCACTTCGTCTTTGGCATTGAAAAGAAAATCAGATAACCTGGCATATGGTCTGAATGCCAATTCCACATTGTTTTTTCTGAAGAAACCCGCAATTATCTCTGTTCTGATTGTTTGATCTGGAGATATATTGATCTGTAAGTGAATATACGACTTTGTTTTCTGGCTAAGTTCTGGTTTGTATCTGCGTTGAAATCATTATCATTGCCTAACTGTCTAATTATTTTAATTTCCCTAGCTATATTCTTAGCAGACAAAGGCAGTCAAAATGCTCTGTGCAACATTGAATTGTGGGCTGCTAATTTATGACTGTCTGGATGGGAAGAATCACTTCGGATGGTAATGGCTGTATAGGTAAATTTTCTGAAAACAATGAACTCAAATTTATTGTGATCGTGTGTAATGGTCAGGTCTAAGAAATTTATCTGTTTCTCTATCTCTATTTCTCTATCTCAATGTGAACTGAATGTTACTATAGAGATCATTCATGGATGTCAAAAATTGGTTCAGCTGTCGTGTAGTACATCTGAAACAGGTGGAAATATCGTCTACATATCTGTACCAAAAATGAATATGATTTCAACCCAGGTCAGAATTTACTATAGTGGTGTCCAAGCTGTTCATCAATATGTCTCCTCAAAGTGGACTAAGGGGTGAGCCCACTGGTAAACCTGTATTCTGTTCATAAAATTTGTTGTTGATCAGAGTTACCCACAGTTCAATTATGACGAATTATGAATGATGATATCTGTATGTGCTGGTTTACGATGAATTGAAAAATTATGTTCGTTGTTAACTCTCATTATTGTCAAGTCCAAAAAATTCATAGAGTCGTCCTTTTCCATCTCCATGAGTCCTAAATGGTGTCCATTTTTGATTATGTTGATACTCTCTTAGGGCTTCATCTCACTTTGGAGTACAGTAGATGAATACAGAAAGTTCATAAGTGTTTTCTGAGATAGATGTTTCGTATGGAAAGGAGGAAAAGAATATCACACAAACTGAAAGAAATTTGGTGGCTTAATATAGATAATAGAAGAGTATTTCATTCCGTGGACCTTTCTTACGAAATCATAGTCACCAAAAAAACTTTCTATTTGTGTCAAGTAATCAGATTCAGAACAGATATTTCTCATTTATTGAAAAGGGCTTGCTGAGAATACCTACTTTCGTTTGTGGAATTTCATTTCTGTCCCTCCTAGTCCCTCTAAGAATTAGAAAAATTCAAATTTGTAACACTTCAAGTCTCCTCAAACGAGTACGCTTCGTCATATTTCGACTTAAGATTCAATGTCAAATGAAATATGCACGATTTATAGGAATAAAATTCATTGAAATACTATTTGTTTTCAAAAAAGAATACACAGGTTCATCGGGGTTGATTGAAAAAAAGATTCAAGAGAGATTGCTAGTTTTGTTTAATTTTCTTTATGAATTTTGATAGACATTGTTTCTGTGTACCGTTTCGTGTAGTTGAAAGCAAATAGAGCCTTCTTACTGCAGAATCAATAATTAGCCGAAACAAAGGTATTCCTATTCTGTTTTCTCCCCAAAAACTTTCGAAACAATGTGTATCTGAGACTGCTGAAAGTTGAATAGAGAGTTGAAGATTTGTCACTTCTTGTCTCCCCTCAGCCTCAGCTGTATATCTCAGAAATACGCAGAAAAATACAGATGCCCATCGCTCAAACCACAATTTTTTAGAATTGTTTCGTTTGGAAAATGGTACCATTATAAAATGAATTCTCTAAGATGACTTTTCCAAATGAATATTATCTATAGCGATTATAGACACCTAAGTCGTCACTGTCGCACAGGTACTAATCTCAGAACGTTTTGAGAATTTTAATGCAGTGCCTGTGCATAACATTTGGATAAAACTTTTTTATGACTACTATTTTTGGGGCAGCTCGTAAACGTTCGACTTTAATTACTCAAATTCTCGAACATTAGTGCAAGAAAGCTGAACCGGATATATCATGAAATCAGTAGCTGCAGATAAAAACTAACAAAAAACAAAAACTTCCATCTCCTCTGCGACTGTGCCCAGTAACAAGGGAAAATAATGTTTTTAGGAGAGTTTGCAAAGAATTCCCTGGGAAATTGTCTTACTGCAGCCAATTAAATGAATAAAACACTCAAATAGTTTTGGTCCGACAGAATACGAAGCTATAAAAGAAAGGAGAAAAACAACGTCAGAGCGGTTGTAAAGTTTCATTACTGTAAGTCGGAAAAAGCGTAGAAGCTTTTCAGTAACAAATATTTTAAATTAATCTTTCTCTACTTCGTTAGTCGCCTAATTCTGTAGGACAGCTTGCTTGTGTGTTTTGTTCCTTGGCAAATTCCTAAGCCGAGCGGTTTTTCATGTCCTGAAATGATGAAGGTCGGTATTGATCAAAACAGAAAGTCCAATGAATTTGTCTGAGATCGATAAATTCTAGTAAACTATTTCAAATCGCCTAGCATCACGTGAAATGAAAGTTCCGATAATTGTTCGATAGTATTTCTTGATAAATTTTCCATAATCTGAGGGATAGATAAATACAGATCATCAGAGATCTGCTCAAGTGTACTGAAGGCAACTTGAGAAGTTCACCCAGTGACATTAACCTTCGGAGAGTTCAATCGTTAATCAGCAATGAACTTGATTGAAACATGAAATTTCCAATAATCAACTTTCTCGAATCACCTGACGCTCTACAGAAAAATAATTTTTCGTTTTGAAAACCTGCAATATAATTTTCGAATGCACCTCCTTTGAAATATTTTTTCGACAAATGTCAACTGTCAAGACAAACTTGATAGCCTACAACAAAATATTCACACAGGTCACAAGAACTCGATTCAGGAACGCTTCCTTAACCTTTCGCCTCAGTAATTGTAATCAGTTGCGATCCATTTCCACAGAGTTGAAATTCCAAAAGTATAAAAGTGGCATTTTTTTCAGTTTTTCAGATTTCAACTGAGAACTCCAGACCAATCTGTTTAAAATCTGTTTAAAATCTGTTTTTCCGTTAACCAGCTGTCGCACCCCTACGAACGACAACCCTCAGAAGTCGAAACTTGTGCGAGCTAAGGATTAACGAGGTCTTACCTTTTAACGTGTGATTCCTAACACGGATCAATCAGGAATATTCAAAAGCATTCCACTATAACGTTCCAGAATATCCTGAAATATCATTAAAAGTGCTTGAATGTTCAATAGTGATCTGGAACATTTCAGAACATCCTGGAATATCCCAGATCCTTGTGGAGAAGAAGTAACCTAAATGATGTGGTGAGTATTGTTACAGAATCACTTTGTATCCAGTTGATTTATTGGTTTGAGCTAAAAAATCACCTGGAAGCTGATTTATGAAAGTAACGAAAGAAAACAAGATTTCTTTCATTCCTTTGATTTATATTCATAATACTCATGAAAGGAATCTAGAAGATTTCATTCATTGGTATCATGAATATTAGGTTAAGTTAGGCTAGGTCCAAAATGAGTGGGTCTACTCGACCCTCCACCGCAACCCGTAAGGGTTTATTGTGGTTCACACATATTCACACTCGACCAAATAAACCCCGCTTCTTAACGAAACCGATTAGTTTGTATGGTAAGTTCTCTTTCAGATCTGATGTTAAGTATACGGCTGTGCCGAACTCTAAAAACCTGATTGGATCCCCAGCGGGGCAGGCACACAGTATATGCTCTGCTGTTTCATCATCAATGAGGCAGTGTCAAGGTGCAAGATTACCACCTTGATACCCGCGACAACCTTTCCATATGAGGGTTTTTATACGTCACCTACACCTACAATGCCTTAAATTCAACCAAACAAGGCTATTTCGCCTCTGGTTTTGGTGAATCATCACTTGAGCGCAAACGTTCGTTATCCTGCTCATGGGGGTTTGTTTCTCCACTTGAGACAGATTCTGCGTACGCCACTCGAGAATTTGGTGCAAGGCGGTTTCATAAGTTACCCCGCTTTTGAGGAGATGACTCAGTCGTTTCCTGGCTACACCACCAAACCTTTTTTTTTATGTTCACTCATTGGATCAGGAGTTGTAGAGTTGAGAAGCTCTCGCTCCTGATCTAAATTCACAGGGAGGTCAGTTGGAGTCATAAGCTTGACATCCATCACCTCTGTAGACTTGCTCCTTATCTAAATTTACAGGTAGGTCAGTTGAAGTCGTAAGTTCGACATCCATCTCCTTTGTAGACTCAGCGTCAGAAAGAATTTCAATTTTACTTTGTACATAAAAGTCCTACGAGTAACTAGGAAAAGAAGGTCAATCACGGCAGAGGCCCGCATTACCATGACAAGGCGATGCTACGACGAGAGGGCGCCCAATATCTTGAAGGTTCCGTAGAGACAGCTGATAGGCTTAGTGTTATTCATACTCTCGGCACGGATACACAGACTTTAGGATTGAGCCATCGTTGGGATGCCGTTCAGTTAGGGAATCACTGAACCACAAGTGATTTTGTCATTCCCGTATCCAGCGGGGCTACATGGAAGCAGGTATACGATGGCCGGTGTCCTCAACCCCCAGATCCCAAACCAATGCACTCGCCAAAAACAGCATGCACAGTCGTTTAGGCAGTGAAAGATGAAGAAGGTCAGCCAACCCGCCATCATGAATATTACTGGAGTTTTATATCAACACCAAACCATCATTTTGAACACCTCGATACGTGTTTCAATCTTCAAGAGTAAAATTATGATTATGGGTATATGATTCAGTCAATAAAGAAACACGCACTCTGAACAGATGCCATTCAATGCCGATTGACAAAAATGTTGCCTTTCGTTTGAAGTTGAGATTTTATTGAATTGAATCAATTTTTAAAACCTCGTGTTGGAATCTGGTACATTTTGCGTGGATCAATGCTATTAGATTGCCTGGTATTAGGTGAGTATCGCTGTAGCAAAATTAGATAAGATTAACTTGTTTACAATTTGTTTCAGATTCATTCAACTCAACGAATTCTACTGCTTTTTTCCTAAAGAGTGTTTGCCTGAACCCACCCGTTACACTTTGTATCCCCCATCCATGTAATATGTTCTCATTCCTTAGTGAAAGTTATGCTTTTGAAGATATGTGGCCTAAAATGTCTCTTGAAATTCAGAAAAACAGTCGAGATCATTCTGAAACACTTTGAAAGGTTCTGGATTGATCTGATTTATTGTAGATCTTTCGAAGTCATATTTGTATGGGCCCTGTGAGCATCTGGAATAGAAAAAACAGACCCAGAGAGGGTATGAAATTCCAGGAGCTTCCATGAACAGACTGGATCATCCACTGAAGCTGCCAGTGGGCTGAAAATGTTATTTATAGATGCCTTCCAAAGGTCACTCTGAGTCAGAGAGGAGGCGATCTGATTCAAGAGGAACCAGTTCGTGAATTGGACAACACTTCAGGCAGCCACACCAAATTTCAATTCAATTGAACTCCATATAGCGCGGGTGTTCTATAGATACACAGTTCTTATGAAGGAACAAAAGGATGGTGATTGGGACCAAATAACTTGCACTGAGACTGACGGTACTAGTATCAATACCAAATCATAAAGATGAGATGGGCCAGTTAGGAGACGCCTTAGTGAGCAGAATTCTCTGAGGAGTATCGGTAATTGGCTGCTCCTCAGCGTTATGGAATGAAAATAATGTTGATGTCTGGCCTGTTGAAAAAAAATACCTATCAAGGCGTTGAAATGGTATACATTCAAATCTGGATACGAAGGGTTTCGACATCAGCACTATTATTGACAGTAGTACAAGCAAACCAACAGCATAGTAACGAATCTGAAGAAATGAACGTTAAACGTTCGAGCCAGTCTTGATATACCTATACAGTAGGTTGAATGGACTGATGCCTATCAGAAAACAACTACTCCCCTGGCTAATACCACGAAGGGCGTTGGATTATATCCGACAGGCGTCTCCACAGAAAATTTCCTGCATATGCAATTGAAAATACGACTGAAAGAGTCGATCTTCAATTTTGGAACGAACACACTTGCAGACCGGTTTCGGACTCTTTAGCCACTCGTCAGTGCAAGATAGTGACCATCATCGACCTAATGTCAATGATATTCCATAATTGAAAATCGGAATTCTTTCAGAGTACTCAATTCCTCTTCTCAAGTTGAAGCGAACAACAAAATGTCACTCCATCCAGTGGACAAGGTACTAACCAGTCAGCATAGCCCACTGACTGATGAGAAAGTATAGTAACGGGTCTCCGGCGATTTTCATTATGGTTTTAGGGACATCATTCTCATACAAGATTCTAGGCTCTAGAGTCAACAAAAATATGTGATTCGATTGGCCGATACTTGACGAGAATCCATACCGTATCCATGTGACACTTCATTCGTGGGATTTTCACAAAAACTTCAGTGAAATCCCCATGAATGTTACTGAAAAATCATAGGAGAATGAAAGGGAGTGAATTCTCTACAGAATTTCAGAGACCTCAAGAATATGCATAGTTATCCGTGAAGGACTATATTTGAGTAAATTCTGTGACAGATAGTGAAGAAGGACATGATAAAATCATCATCAGATGAACGTACCTTTCTCAGGATAGTCTGAAACTATCACCAATCAGGAAAGTGAGTTAGATGAGTGAGAGGACTTGCAGTGCAAATTATAACAAATCATGGCAGAAAATTCAGATATTCTGAACCTAGATAACACACTCCTTCGTGAATATGAGACTTTAGGAATCAATAAAGGTACTACATTCATCAGTAACTGTGTTCATAAATGAAATGTGTCTGATGATGAAACATGTTCAGATCATCGGCATATTAACATTGAAATCGAAGGTTCCCATAGCTCAATCACAAAAAATACCGATAAAACCAAAGTTACGCACAGTTACATCGTCAACCAAAGATATAAAAGAAATATCTCCATTTTGGAATAGATATATATCCGCCATGCAAAAGACAGCAAACTGAAAAAAATGCCATAAACACAAAGGAATCAGGAGTATGACAAGTTTAAAAAGAATACAACAAAGCCCCGACTCAGAATAATTAATGGACTACCCACCAGATATTGTCCACTGAGAGAACACCTGAACAAAATAGGGCTGTAGAAAGTTAACCTTCACTGCAGAAAGTGCAACAATGAACGAAAACACTTCATATGCTCCATGTAAATATGAGTCCAACAACAATGCTATCCCGAAGATAATGACATACATCCAAAAAGGGATTTCTACAAACTAGTGCAGAAAACAAAATTATCGGAGGTAGTACCACGAAAGAGAATGGGAATCAGGTAATGAGCTTATGAAACTACAGTGTTTGAGAAAAGTGACAAGTCAGACGGCTCCCAGGAGCAGCAAAGAAACTGAATACGCAGATGAGTAGCGAATAAAAAAGTGCACAAATCCATTGAACTTCTAGACAAAAGGGAATTTGAATACCAAATATCACAAAAGTAACTATAAAAATAGTTTAGTTCAATATTTTTCAAATGAGATGACCACTTAGTTATAATAAACAGTTCAAAACCAGTTATGATATCTATTCATCAAAAAATACTGTTTCAGTGATAGAAAAAAAAATATAATTATTGATACTTCTAACATTCAAATTACTAGCTGATTCTTTTCTTTTGATAATTCTATAATTTGGGATTGAAAATCTTCAGAATCTTTTCAGCAAATGTTTTCAATGTTTTTAGATGAAATGATCACTGAACAGCAATGCTAAGGTTGTATCAAGGTAATGAGGTGTTTGTTTCATCAAATAACAGTTTTAACAGTGAAGATAAGAATTAATTATTGATGACTCGTATGTTCTGTGTGCTACATTCATTATGAGGGTAAGAATCGTTGGATTTATAGATTTTGACAAGATTGGGACTATGAAAAGACCTTGGAACAGAATATTCTCAAAAAGAAAACTTTCTTGAACTCATCGTAGATTGTATTTGTCAATTTCTTATACTCTTTCCTCAAGTCTTATCACAATATTTTATATCGTATACGAGAGAGTTCCTACATAGCATGACGGTGAGCCGCTGAATATGCAAATATTAATGAAATGTAAAATTCGGGAAACTTTCCAAAATGCTTACGTGACGGCTCTTTTTTTCATCAATACCAAGACGTTGCTACTGGCTAGATATTTTCAGTTACCTAATTAAAAAGTTTTAACAAGTTTTCCAACTAATTTCGGAAACAGATAATTCATTTTCTGGTTAAAATATTTTCCAACACAAAGTGTGGAACCATTTCAAAGCAGTGTGTCTTCGAAACGATATAAATTAAAAGACGGAAATTTGTGAAGAGAACACTCAAAAAATAGAGACAAACCGCGGACACGTGTTTCTGGCTATTGGTCTCATCAGTGCGGTGCAGCCAATTGCAAAGATAGACAACAACTGGTTACCAAAAATGAAAAACATCACATATGCACGGTGTCACTCACAGGAGCTAACCACACATTTGTGGTTTCAATTAGAAGACCTAGCATTCCCAGGCATCATCTAACATCACCACGTAGGCAGCTATAGCTACCTGTGTGACTTCCAGGTCCAGTAGACATATCACAGCAGGTTAAGAGAATAGAAGTCATAGCGGGATGATCACTCACATGTCAACTCATTATTTATATAATTCAGTTGGCAGTTCTCAAATTCATCGAGAGAATAGAATGCGTTGTTATTGAAAAATACTTCATTGATTCTCTTGAACTTGTTTTTGCTCAAATTTTTAATGTGGGCGGGAAGTTTATTGAAGAGGTTCAAGTCTAGCGAATTTTTGGTCGAGGTAGTGAGTCTGCATCGCGGATTGATCATCTGATTATTGTTTCTTGTATTATAATTATGCGTATCGGAGTGAGTATGGTAGATATTAATGTTCTTGTGGATCTGTAACAGGCAATAAAAAATATACGCTGAATATAGTGACATAATTTTGAATCCGGTGAAGTAGTTTCTACAAGATTCTTCATATCCCACAGTATCTAATATCCGTATGGCCTTTTTCTGTATTCGGAGAACTTTAAGTGAGAGACTAGAGTTTCCCCATAGTCGTATACCAAGTAATGTGTGAATGGAACAGGGCAAAGTAAGACATTCTCTATGCTTCGAAACTGGGTACTTTTTTCAGTTGTCTTTGGAGATAGAGTTGATTACAAAGTTCAGAGCACAGTTGGTCAACATGATAGTTCCATTCCAAAGAATGATCCAAGGTTATTCCCAAAAGTTCAACTTTATTAGCTGAGTTCTCACGACAGTTAGTTGAAATAGAAATCCTTTGGCATTTATTAGGGTTTTGTTTCAATTTGTTTGTCAGAAACCATTCTTCCGCTCTACGCTCCGCCAATTCCACTGAATTTGACAATATTTCCTCATTAACATGTGACTCGTATACAGTTACATCATCTGCAAACATCTTGCATGATGACGGTGACAAGATTTGCGGTAGGTCATTGTAATATAAAATAAATAGGAGAGGACCTGATACAGACCCTTGGGGTACCCCATGTTTGATGATTCAAAACTCTGATTGAGAATCCTGGTATTGCACTGTCTGGAATATGTTGGTAAGGTAGGAGAAGAAAAATTCGTAAGCTGTTCCACGTATTCCGTAATATTCAAGTTTCTTAAGAAATATTGTAAGAAAAACACAGTCAAAAGCCTTGCTTTTTGTATCTACTTCCACGAGAGGTATTCCAGTGACTTGGCACATTTGATTCCACCAAAAGAAGTGCATATCCGAAATATAGGACGGGCTGTGACTGCTCATCGCTTTGAGGTACAACTCAGTAAACCTCGAACTTCACTGTTTGAGAACTCTTCCATTTGGAGAACTGCCTTTATGTGGAATAATCTCCATCGATTCAAATCCAATGTTAATCGCTACTTCTGCACTGTAGTGCATGTGTTCTGTCCATAAGAAAAAGAAACTCCGCTACATACGAGAATTAGTTCAGTAACAGAAATTGTGTTATAAAAATATAACTATTGCATTATTTTTGTCATTGAAGAAACAAGTGAGCCACCACTCATCCAGAAAAC
This sequence comes from Leptinotarsa decemlineata, assembly GCF_025532065.1. Lineage (NCBI taxonomy): Eukaryota > Metazoa > Arthropoda > Insecta > Coleoptera > Chrysomelidae > Leptinotarsa > Leptinotarsa decemlineata. The sequence continues at coordinate 29,352,991 of NW_027412688.1, read as the reverse complement.
TCGAAGTCGATACATTATCAATCTCTGTCAGGGAACAGAAATTTTTCCGAAGTCTCCAAAGTTATGTAAATCGCACCAAAAAACTCCATCTCTCATTTTACGACTCTCACCAGCTCTTTCAATATCCGGCTACACAGTATTTTATAAGCCGATGACTATTCAAAGAAGCGAAAACCTATATACCCTTTCACAACACTTTATGCGACCATTACTTTCAGCGAAAAGCCCATTCGTTTTCTTTCCAACGAAAGAAATTGGTCGCGACACTGAAAACTTCCTCCGAGAAAATCCAATAGAAGAATCTGAATCTCCCATACAATAAATTATTCTCAGGCGATAATTTTATCTTCTATAAATGTAACAGTCGCGGCTGACGTAAAACGGCTATTGAAAAGCCACATCTAACGCGAAATGGAAAAGTCGGCTATGAAATCAAAATTTAGGCTGACCACTGAGGGAAAGTGTGTCTCAAATTTGTGGCGGAAGTGAAAGGAGTTTATATACCAGTGGGGTAGTTACAGGAAATAGAGCATTGATTTTGATTTCTCCTGAGATATCGATGTAAAACTCACAATTCGAAGAATATTTTCTCAAGATACGCATACATAGGCGCTACAATAGGAATTGGTAACCAAGATTGCCCTCATATAACAATTCTTACACAGTGATGCACGTATCACAGTGAATCCTGCAGGTTACTCAGATGTGTGCTGTATGTCTAGATATACAGTGCATTCCTTTAATGAATCCCGCTTTTATGGGTCAACTCAAAAATAAAATAGAAAGGGGGATCTTGACACATCATTTTGAAGCTCCCGATGAATAATTTACAACCTTAGAATATGAAGTCAATATCTTCAACTGCTACAAAATGGCTAAACATTCAATACTTTCCTGAAGACAAAAACATTGATACTTATCGATATCTCGAGAAATATTCAATTTTATCTGCCATATGGTAATTTCAACAACCCGATAAGGTTTGTTGAGTTAATTTTTGTTTATAAAAACGACAAAAAATGTCAGTACGACAATGAAAATAATTGTGTTCAGTAAGAATATTCTCATTTAGTTTTCGGGTTTACTAGTAGAAAGGTATCACGTCAACAATCTTTAAAATGGTCAATTTTCGTCCATTAGAAGAAAAAAATTAAAGCAATTTTCATTTACGGTGCGACGCGTAACTTTCACGAGACCGAAAGGATTTTCAAGGAACGTTTTCCGAATCGTCTATCTGTAGGAAATATTTGGGGGAACTTGTATCAAAATTCACAACTACCGGTAGTGTACATAACAAAAAGCCCCCAGGTCATCCGTCCATTCCGGAAGCAAGTACAAATAATTGGTGAGATGGTAGTAAATCCTGAACAGTCTACTTATTCCGTCGCGAATGTTTGTGGGGTGTCTCCTTCTACTGTGTGGAGATATACATATAAAATTGAAATGATACTCCAATCAACTGAAGATGACCCTGATCGAAGAACAGAATTCTGCGAAATCATGACGGAAACCATTGCAAGGCATCCTACCTATCTCTACAATATTTGTTTCAGTGACGAATGTACAGACAAAATTGCCGTCATTGGATTGACATCAACCGTGACGTTTTCCGGGAAACACAATACCCAGAAAAAATTAACGTTTGGGCAGGAATATTGGGAAACCAAATTGTAGGACCTCTATTTATTATTCAAAATTTAACAGGAAAAATGTATTTGAATATTCTGGAAACTACTGTTGATTCTCTCATCACTGAAATCATCGAAGGGAATCCTAATGAATCCGACATGGATATTGTATTCCAACAAGATGGAGCATCTTCACATTACCCCAGACAAGTAATAAACCACTTGGATACCACTTTTCCTGGTCGTTGAATTGACCGTCGAGGTACTACGGAATGGCCAGCCTGCTCGTCAGATTTGACACCTTTGGATTTTTTATGGGGCTATTTGAACTGAAAGTTGTACGAAACTGAACCTGCTCCAATATGGGATATACGGCAGAGAATAATAAATATTTGTAATAATATAATGTAATAATAAATGTTCGGTGTGAAATATCGGATAGGGTGTTCATATGTCAAGAAGTTCAAGATAACCAATTCAAGCATCTTCTGAACTGACCTCAAGCTTATTATCTCATATTATGTAGGTAAATGTCAATGTATTCAGGCAATTATTGGAAGCTGCGCCATTTTGTAGTAGTTGAGGATATTGCCAATATATTGTGGGATTGTGAAGCATTTGTCAGGAGCTTCAAAAAGATGGATCACAAGACCCTCCTTCCTATTTAATTTTTTTTCCCAGATGGCGCCCAGTCGCCATCTTGAAAATTTCATCTGTCAATTTCACTTCAAAATAAAGTATTCATGCATTCATTTCATCATCTCGAACTTAAATTTTTTGAGTTGACCCGTTCAAAAAATAAAAGAAGGGGGCATTAAAAAAGCTCTGTATAAGTTAAAAAAACTGTTAATAATAATGATACTGCCATACTCCACATATTTCTGAGCTAGGCGGAATATATGGTTTCTGTATAATTGGTATCCACTACTATGTATTTGTATAACTACAACACATTATCGAAACCAACTTTGACTGCAATTTGTGTTTGTATTCTCGAGGGAGCAAGAAAAATGACGGTACCTAGTTGATTGGCGTGACTGATTTATTATACTCATTGGATCATTCGCTATGTGGAACGGTGGTTCCAGCCCGACGAGCGGACGATCGCATCTTCCATCTTCCAAAATATGCCAGAAATAGCACGTTTCATAATGAGCTACTGCTGTCAGTAGTTTTTTCGAATTGAAGTAAAAATGATAGTTATGACATCACTAATATTTGATATGAATATGGCAACACCTTAAAACTTATGTTATGACAACTTTCTTTTGAAGTCGATCTGATTGTTAGTTTCAAAATTAAGAACCAAATCATATTACGGAGCAGAGATTTTTTTAAGGACAAAACACAGAAAAATCTTTCAGGCGGTCTGAGAGCGGTGCCTGTGCGAAAGTAGCAATTCACTTTGGATTTTAATCGCTGGATTTTGAATTTATTTGAAAAAACCTTCTCAGGAAGTTTGTTTTGTACTACTAATTGAATAGTTATGTCTTATATTCATTCATGTACTTCATTCTGCTTATTCATATACATTTTGGAACGTAGTTCCAATGATAGTGACGTCACAGTTATTTTTGAAACTTCAATTCTTCTGCGAAATGAAAACATGAATAAACCATTTTTTAACAAATAATATTCATTTCATAATTTTTCCGGTATCTGGGAAGGTCTGAAGCAATAAAAGACAAAATAGCGTCATCCTTGCTGTGCACGAACGATTCCGACATAATTACGGCTCTAGCAATGAAGATCTGGCCTGTGTTACGATGACGGAGCCATTTGGTAATATTCTTTGTGCAGAAAAAAGAATGAAAGTCTTGCTTGCACCTTTTGTTCGGCTCCACAATGTAGGTCTTCTTGCAACTGCAAAGAAGGAAGGACTTTTTGGCTCAGAGCTGATGATGTTATGCACTTCTCTAGTTTGACGAGCTGATGACAAATAATAGCTGTAGTAATAAATTGTTTCAATACAATACTACTTTTCACGAATATCAAGTTCCACAAAATCAACTACAGAGTCATGTCATAAAAAAATATTTTGCAAAGCCAATTTTTTTCCTTCAACAACGACCATCTGGAGATTTTTCTTTTGATTGGTTATTAGATACTGATGATACGAGTGATAAAGAAAGGTAGTTTTGTAGACAATCGATATCTATATGATACCACTGGAAAATATATATTTTCACGTTTTCGCCGTCGGTCAAATATTGGATCACACTGAACAATAACCAAACTTAACTTTATTTCACCTCAAATACAACAAACACTCTTACTGAAACTTCAATCATTATTCGAATTTCTATCGCCTTATAGATCGCTCTGCGTACCGCACTATCACTTCCACTTGACTGTGTTCCTTCGATTTACATCGAAGCCAGATTTCGCTACATCTACTACGGCAGCGAACATCGACCATTCGCACGCTCTTAGCTAAGTAACAATCGGTTCATAGCTACCAGTGGCGGTTGACGTTATTTTTTTCAGGGCATGATTTACGACCCTACCCCCTTCCCTGAGGTTGTTCGCCCCGAACAACATTCCAAGAGGAGACATCACAACCCTTGTGAAAACTGAAGGATTTTATACATTAGATCGTTTATGTTTTTGGTTACCAGATGATGGTCCTTGCTATAGTCTCTGCAATTTGGGACATACCTTTCCGACGTTGCTAACTGGTCGAGAGGTGAAACTTCCGATAGATGTATTGTGTGGCAGCCCATCTGATGACTCTCAAGAGGTATCTATTCCTGAGTATTTTACATAACCTGAAAGAGATACTGGAAATTGTACACAAATTTGCCAGATCAAAATTACAGCTTTCCAGCGACGGAATGTAGATGAGATTTCATGAAAAGTCTAATCTTCATCCTCTCGCTGGAAAGCCGTAATTCAGATCTGGCAAATTTGTGTACAGTTTCCAGTCTCTCCTGCAGGTCATTAACATAGTCTGAAATATATACCTTTCAAAAATTATCAGGGCTGCTACACAATACAGTTGAGTAGAAGTTACAGTGCGATACGCGGAGGGATCTAGTAAGGCGATAGAAATTCGAATAATGGTTGAAGTGTTTGTTGTATTCAGAGTAAAATAAAGTTAAGTTTGATTATTGTTCACATTGTTGGTCAACTTACGGGGAAGAACGTAACAATATTCACTATAGTTACTAGATCAAAATAGTGTTCTACACTGCATTTGAATGGATTCAGTAAGGCAACTTCGGTAAAATTCATTCACATGGGATTCAGATGGTGAATCAATGTGTATGATCATCCAAAATTTTTGTTTCATTTATGTTTTTCAAACTGTTAGAGTATATAGAGTTATAATTTTATGATTTCTCTGTGATTTTTTACACATATCTCCAACAAGTTTCGAGAACGTGTTGAGACCATGACTAATTCGCCTACAGGACATTTTGTCCTAGAAAAAATTTCTGATGCCTGAAGCATATAATCAAAATGGTCACATTTATTTTTTTCATAATTCATAATTTGTCCATAATTTTCTTCAGGAAATAATGCTATTTCGTCCATAATTTTTGTATCATTTCAAAGGCAAAACTGAGGCTATTGAAAATATAATTCAATATAAATTAAATCTTAAATATAAATTAATCTCCAAAAGTTTCCAAAAACCCATTGGTGAGAGCCAAATCTGAAAAAGGCTACAGAAAGAAATTCATCACAATTATGTTCAGAAGATATGTGGATCTCTACATAATAACAAGTATACCGAGAAAAAGGAAAAATTTCTCCGTATTTCAACAAAATTGACGTTCATTTCATGAGATCATTTTGCTTGTTCCATCCAGACAAAACTGAAATATCCATAAATATTTAAAAGTCTGCCGGTGAACTCTTCAGTCCTTCCAGACTTGCTACGTACGCCACAGGGAACTCTCCCCGAAACTTATAATGAAATTGGGATCCTTCGATTTTATATTTTCTCGAATACATAGACATTCTCTTCAAGTTTCTGACTGAATTGGATTACGAAAGGACAATATAAAATTGGATACTCGGTTTAGAATGACAGAAAAATCTTCTGAGAAATCAAGTTACCTTTTTCTGGGTTATCACTCGAGGGTTGGATTATTAGTTTTCCTGGGAGATAGAGATTCAATTTCGTGTCTGGATTATTTTCAATCGGTTACGATTGAATAATTTTGAGTGTATTGTAAAGGGTTTATTCACTGATAATCGACGAATGCTGGATATATTTACTAGCACGTGTTTCTCAACAAAAATTGTTCGAAACTGGGGAGTACAGTGAAACGATTTCTTAAATTTTTCATCATTGTGAAAAATTATCTTCATCTTGATCTTATATAAAATTATCTCTCTACATACAGTGATATCCATGGATACAATGTAAACAAGCATTATTTGGAACTCCTCAGACACAGCTCCAATCTTGATGAGATTTTTTGAAAAGTTTGTTTTTTATATTGTTTAAAATCTGAAAACTTTTTGAGCTAGGTCGGAATCATCTATATTATTCAAATAATATACATGATATACGTATAAGGGATTAAGACTCATGGAACTTTTTTCTGAAATATTTCGTCATATATTAATCAGTATGACAACAGTATATTAGATTCTCGCGTGATAACGATGGCTTCAATCTTAAAGTTTTTTTGATAGAGTCTATGAATGCGAAACACTGTAACGGAAAAGAAAATATAAATAACTGAATTATACTCCAATCGATTATAAGTGCGAAACATATATGTCTCTGAAAGAGTTTTTTTGGAAATACTTTGAGCAGTTATCTTTTTGCCAGCTCCATTCATTAAGAGGCATTGGAGCATTGGGAGTTAAATAACTGAATTGTATAAGTGGTCTCAGAGATTCTGCGCTTCTTTGCAGTTGACTGTACTGCGCCTTTGCAAACGATAATCCACTTAGACTACTGTCAAGAACCTAGCTGTTGGTTTCAATATTCAGGATCAGATTGTCAATTCAGAATATCTCTTGGAACCTCTCACGCTCTTATTCCTTGAAGCTAGTGCTATGAAACATTTGTAAAGCAGTCCTTTCAAGATTTTGGTCGTTGTGTACAATCAAATCTTCCATTGACAAGTACTTCTGCAGGTGGTTTTTCCACTTTAAAAGTTTCAGCTGCTGCTTGTCTCTTCTAATAATCATCTACACTTTCAATGAAACTACTTTCAATTTCATTTTTCACTGAATGCCTAAATGAGAAAAATATGATTTTTTTCAAAATTAGGATTTTTCGTTAACACGGTTTTCGTCAAACAAACTTGTTGTAAGGCATTATTTATAGCAATGAAAATACATATATCCATCATCAAGGCCTAGCATATCAATATCTTCGTCAATATCGAAATTGAAGCTGATTTTTTCAAGGACAAAACACAAGCACTACAGGAAAATCCTTAAGGCCCTCTCAGAGCGGTGCCTGTACGAAAATAGGGATCCACATTGGATTTGAATCCATGAAGATCAAATCCATATGGAAAAACGTTCTCAGGAAGTTTATTTCACATAAACACAGTTCTCCAAATGAAAGAGTTCTCGAACAGTGAAGTTCGAAGTGTACTGAGTTGAACCTCGAAACGATAAGCAGCCACAGTCCTTCGCGTATTTCTGATATGTACCGCTCTTGGTGGAATCAAATGTGCCAAGTCACTTGAACACCTCCCGTGAACGTATCTACAGAAGAGACACACATCTCCAACCTATCTTCGATGTACCAGGCTATTAAGGTTGCACGTGATGTTCGCGTCTCCAATCAGGCAAATGGCTCTTTTCTGGATGGAATCCAGCAACTTCAGGGTATGTTTGGAGGCAAAGCTGCATACATTAGATCCTCCAAAGAAAGTCTGATCTGAGCTTTATAAAGCATCAAAAGTTGGTGAGGTTTGTGAAATTTTCTGGTTTGGAACAGTGTTTCGAAGATTTGAGAAGCAGCCGTTGCAATTCCAGCGACATGATTGTGTCAAGACATATTGGTATCCATTTTTGACCCCCAACAAACTTATCGAAGAGGAAAGAAGAATTGTATGACCTGACTTCTGAGGAATAGACGTTAATTCGACTAATAACGCATCCTCAGCACATAAGTATGTCAAAATCGTTTGCAAAGACGCTGCACCGACAACTGAGTCATATTCCAAAAAGTAACTTTTGGAACTACAACTCCAGGTGGGCAGAAGACAATTTTCCGAAGAACCGATGGGCCAATTTGATGAGTACGATAGAACCCAAAAATGTAAAATACTTCAAGAATGTCAATGTCAAGAATGCAATGCAGATGTGGCGAAGACAAACCTGTTGTTTGTTGTAAGCTTCAGCCTAGTTCGAGGAATGAAATAATTCGATTTTCAATTATCGGAAATCATCGACTTTATGTTGATGATAGACACTAGCTTGCACTGACGAGTGACCAAACAGCTCGAAACCGGTCTACGTGTAACAGTAATTGAAAATATATTGCGGCAGTTGTATCGCCCACAGCATATGCAGGACAGACTTCAGTGAAGAATCCTGCACACCTGTCGGATATAATCCAACGCCCTTAGTAGTATTAGCCAGGGAAGTAGTTGTTTTCTGATAGGTGTCAGTTCATTTACTTACAGTGTAGGGAGTTGGGACTGGCCTGAACGAATTGTTTTATTAGATGATTTGATTCATAGCCAGTCTTCAAATATGCTCACTGACTATATGTGAAAAACCTAGAAACCCACCAAAACATTGACGTCAGCCTACATTTCTATGAAAATTCCTGTGAAAATTGTTGAATAATTATGATGGGAAACAAATAAATAATCATTAGAATTCGGTTCTAAAATGGAGAAATATTTCTTATAGACAATAAATATACTCTCACATTCACCCGAAAAATCATCATGTACCCCTGAATTATTTTCCTTCATAAATCCTGATAACAATTGCAATATTCGATTCATCAACATTTCCTCGCCGAATATCAACACTGTCAAGTTCCATTCGTTCACCCCAAGAGTGTTGGTTTTCATAAAGATGGCTGTGGTGCTATCAAATATCGCTCATTCGATACTCTAACCTGGAAATTCTTAGAATGCGAGTGAACCTCCCGGGGATATGTTGCTACAGAGTAAATTGCGGCGATATTTCTGCACCGGGTATTGTGTGTAACTTTCAAGTCTCCAAGGAACGCGAAAACGTTTCAGAAGTACGATTTGGATTTTCCATTAGGATTTTATATTTGACGTCGGTGGTATTCGTTACAAGCGTTTATGGTACAGTTAAGTGCATCGTTGCAACTCGAGGATGATTGATGAATTTGGCTCTGTAGGTACATGACCTTTTGGCGAGGTTCCATTGATATAAAAATTTTCAATTCATTTTTTTCATGATTCTGAGAAACATGACTGTATCAACACCAGACAATGAAACAATTCAGCACTTATGATTGATTGTTCACGAAATATGTGACTGATTTGGCGGCAGATACTTGAGATGAGAATCCATAACTTACTCAAGCTACGATTCTTTGTGAGATTTTCACTAAACAGCTCGTAGAGCGCGTTCCTACTGACTGAATTCTACCATATAGGATACCATTCCTAATCATAAGGAATGAAATCATTGATTCCCATGTTCGAGTTCTTGAAACAGGGGTTCAAAAGCAATTGAAAATTCTGTACAACTCTTTTGTTAGACCACATATAAGTTATGGCATTCTAGCATGGGGTGCATATAAAGAGAGCAAAGCACTAGATGCACGGCAAATATACTTCCAAAGTATAATATTGCATTTTTATAAAAATAAAACTGATTTTGAGCAGATAGACTGGATGGACTGCTGAATGGAAGGCAGCTTCAAATCTCTGCGGATGGCTTCATTCCGCACGAACCACGGAGCATTCATAATCATCCGTAGAATTTTATTTTGTAAAGTCTCCAAGATGGAGATGTTAGTCGGAGCCGCTTGTCCCCAAACGCCTGAAGCATACATGATGATAGACTTGAACATCATGTTATAGATCGTGATTTTATTCTTTAGGCTTAACTTAGATTTTCTATTGGTCAAAGGGTACAGGCTTGCCACCCGACCCTGGATCTTTGCCTTCACGCTTAACAGGTGCGGGTTCCAGGTGAGCCTACGATCTATAAGGAGACCTAGGTACTTGACCCGCGTTTGCCAGTTAATCTCCCTTACAGAGATTCTTACTTTCATGGCCGGAGAAGCTATCGTTCTTCCCATGGTTATTGCCTGAGTTTTTTCCGGGTTCACTCGGATCTTCACTCGAGGTACCAGCGCTCGAGGTCGCCCAATGCACGTTGCATATAGACGATCCCGAGCTCCCGACTCATGGAAGATGAGAGGAGAGCCGTGTCATCGGCGTAGAGAGATATCTTCACATTCTCGGACCTCGGAAGGTAGCTGGTGTAAAAGGAGTAGAGCGTGGGAGAGAGCACGGCCCCCTGTGGCACTCCAGCGAGGATCTCTCTGTTGTCAGAGAGAGAGCCCCCTACTCTAACCTGAAATGTTCTGTCTTTCAGGAAAGACCCAATCCACCGGATCAGGCCCCGAGGCAGGTCGAACGCGATTAATTTGTGCAGAAGGCCTTCATGCCAAACGCGGTCGAAGGCCTTCGAAATGTCTAATAGGACTAGGTGAACTTTTTTGTTCCTATTTAGCTCCGCGATGGTATTTTCGACCAGTCTCAGAGCCTGCAACTCAGTGGAATGTTCTCTCCTGAAGCCGAATTGCTCATCAGGCAGAACATTTCGGTCCTCAACTTCTTCATTGAGCCTTTGAAGTACGACTCTTTCAGCCAGCTTAGCCGCCGACGAGAGCAGACTAATCGGGCGATAATTCTGCGGGAAAAGCCGGTTCTGCCCCTGTTTTGGGAGCATGACGACGACCGCATGTTTCCACCTTCTGGGGAAGTATTTTAGAGCCAGAGACCTGTTGATGATGGTCAGTAGGCTCTCAACGCAGTTTTCCGGGAGCTTCTTCAATAACTTCTTCTTCTTCTTGGCCTTTGCGGCCTTGATGTAGCCCTTTAATTCTTCCACAGAAGCCGGACGAATGACATCATCGTCATCCTCCTTGAGGATGCGGTGAACCCGATCTTCGAGCAGAATATCGTGGTCGATGTCGTCGTTGTCGTCAACATTAAGTTGAAACTGACGTTCCATCGTGTCAGCAAAAGCCAACGCTTTGTCGGCGGGGGAGAAGCACACTCCGCGCTCTCCGTGAATGGGTGAGGGAGCTGTCTTCTTCCCCTTGAGCCTGCCAGTGACTCGCCAAAGCTCGTCACTCCCAGGTTCAAAGGATTCCAACAGCTCTTTCCACCTTTCGTTTCGATGATCAATGATGGCCTGCTTGACTCGATTGGCCATCCTGTTTGCCGCAATTTTATCCCCTGGGAAAAGGGTTCGCTGATAGAGCCTTCTCAGGCGATTTCTCTCTCGTATCAAGGCTTTGATACGAGGGGGAAACTCATTATAGCTCTTCAGCGGACACTCCTCGCTGGAGGTGGCCGTCTGAAAAGCATCATTCACAGAGGTCTCGAAGCGGTGAACTGCCGCGTCGAGTTCGTTGGGAGAGCGGAGACCCTCAGGAGGGGCGCGCATCTCTCCGAGCTGAGCTGTGAAGACAAGCCAATTCGTCTTATATCTCATGCAATAATCAGGGGAAGGAAGATCATCACCCAATACCAGGATTACTGGATTATGATCGGAATCCAGTTCCGACTAAACGTAAATTTCGCTGGTCAGAGAGAAGTTTCTGAGAAGCGCGATGTCCAGCACGTCAGGCCTATACTGCCCGCGATAGAACGTAGGTTCATCCGGTCCCAGCACGAGATATTCATGTCTGTCAGCATGCGCATGGAGCGCTCGGCCGTTTCAATTGGTGGCTCTGCTCCATAGTCCGTGCTTGGCATTGAAGTCGCCAGCAGCAATTGTCGGAATATCACTACCCATCAGCAGTTCATCCAGTGATTCTGGGAGTGAAAGATTAGTCGGAGGGTTATAGACAGAGATTAATCTGTGACAACCCCGTCTCAGTCGAATTTCGACCCCTACGGCCTCAGTTCCGTGTAACCGAGCACTGTTAATGCCGTATTGGACACACTGGAGGGATCGTTTGACAAGAATGCCAACTCCCCCACCAGCACGTCCAACACTTTCTCTATGGTAGAACTTGTAATTTGGAATGACAACGGATTCATTCCTCAGATGCGTCGCATCGATGTTATGCTCTACGAGAAAGTTCTCGAAATCAAGTTTCTTAGGAAGGAAGCCATTGGCATTCCAAAAGACTATCTTCAAAGATCTAGGCAATGTCGGTTGTACAGACATTAGCAGTACCAGTCAACACGTTTGTATTCACCGTGAACATTTTTTCGAGCACGGGGAATTTGATGAATAATTGCTTCATCTGCTCCAAAGCGGCGCAGATGTCTGAAGCCCCCTGAGACTGAGGTGAGGGCTCGGGTCGAGAAGGAGCGGGCCTTGCAGAGCTGCTGGCACCCTTGGATGCAGCTCTAGCAAAGCTGACCCCTTCCTGGACACGTCTAGACCCCGCAGGTCTTCCTAAAGGGACTGGCTTTTTGACTGGTTGTGTTCCTTTGGATTTAGACTTTTGCATCTTTGGAAATTCGGGACAGCCTCTGTAGTTGGCTGTATAGCCCCCTTTACAATTATTGCACTTCGGGAGTTCAGACCTAGGCTTTTTGCAGGCGCTGGTAAAATGCATGCCTTCGCATTTTACGCATATTGGAACTGCCATGCAGTTCTTCTGGCAATGGCCAAAGCGTTGGCAGCGATGGCACTGACCCACCGAAGTTTTGAGGTGCTGGGTTTCGACCTGAACCTTCACACTCAAGAGATCGGTTATCTCAAAGATATAAGACAAAATGAGAAAAACCAAGAAAGAACTTGATAAAAATAGCTGCGTGAACACAAGCGAAACATAAGTGAAACCACCTATTGGTGTGACACCCAAGTCAACTTGACAGGTTTTTTTATGTCAGTGTTGGTAGTTTGACCAATCAACCGACAACTGCGGTAGCAGAAATTTGGGAAGCTAACCTGAAATGCCATCGGAAAACGAATCCAAATGTTTCTAGAAATGATATGAAATCTAGAAAGGTTAATGCAGTCAAGCTGCTGGAAAATAAGTCCATGAAAATAAAAAAATAAATAGATGAGTACTTTTTGATCATTCCCATATTGATTCCAATTCAAGAGCCACCGGTAGACAGCTGTTTCAGCCTATTGGGCATCGTCAGTAACGGGCAGGCGGTCCTCGATTGAAGACAAAATGAGAAAAACCAAGAAAGTACTTGATAAAAATAGCTGCGTAAACGCAAGCGAAACATAAGTGGAACCACCTATTGGTGTGACACCCAAGTCAACTTGCCAAGTTGACTGCATTAACCTTTCTAGATTTCATATCATTTCTAGAAACATGTGAATTCGTTTTCCGAAGGCATTTCAGGTTAGCTTCCCAAATTTCTGCTACCGCAGTTGTCGGTTGATTGATTAAACCACCAACACTGACATAAAAACGATGCCCAATAGGCTGTTTCAGCCTATTGGCACTCCTCAAATTGAGTTTGAGGAGTGCCAGATGATGACAGTACTACCAACTGTCGAAAGCGCTCGCAGATAATTATTAGAAGATATAAAACTTCAAATCCTTTTTGTAGAATTTAATATTGAAATACTCAAAATAAAGGAAAATTAGTTGCATCAATCAAAATATATATATATATATATATATATATATATATATATATAATCCTTATGGGGAGAAAATACACAGAACACGGAGCGAAACCCGAGAAAACAGCTCATCATACTTTATCCGTGAGAATCTTCGAGTTAACATATATATATATATATATATATATATATATATATATATATATATATATATATATATATATATATATATATATATATATATATATATATATATATATATATATATATATATATATATATATATATATATATATATGTATATACGAAAAAATATATCCATCTGTGGGTTAACTGTTATTTTCACCATACATTTATTCATTTATTTATTTATACATTTATTGCAATACACAATCATGTTCATGGAAATATATTATTATTATTATCACCGTAGTGTGCGCTGGTCAGGCCCTATCCCCCGAAGCCCCGATACATTCGAGAGGGCGCGCCAGCATTATCAACCAGTGACCAATCCCCACACCGTTGAGTAAGTGATCATTGGGTCCATGAATCATGTGCCATGAGCAAGCGCAGTGTATCTGTGTGTCTAAGATTTCTGCTTTGTGTGGCAAGCCGGTATGATTTTAAGATTCGGGAGTAGAGAGGGCATCATTCCACCAAGGACTCCAATATAATCAGAACAACCATCTTGACGGAGTGGTCAATTATTATTATCAATATATGATCGTCTATCTAATCAATGGGTAATACTTTTTTCAGGGCTCAGGTATGACCTTATTAGGAATTCAAGCGTAATAAAAGAAACCACCTATTGGATGACTGATAATTTCAATAGGACTTAGGTAAAAAATACTTGAAATGTCAAAATATTACGAAAGAAATTTCACCAATACATATAATGGACAGAAAACAGATTTAGCAGAGGAGAGAAATTCAATTCAATTTGGTCATTCAGTATATTCTTCGAATTTTTGAATCTATTGATTTTTAAGGCACTTCAGAAGATTGTCTTTTAAATTTTCTGTGCCTTTACTGGCTAGACCATCGGCTTTCTCACTGCCCTTGTAACCCTCATGTCCGGATACCCAAGCTAGAGTGATACATCATAGTCGTTGTTGAATTCGTACTCCTCTGCCAAAAGATAGTAAGCTACGTCTTTCTTTTGTAAAAAACGATCGATGTTATTGATGAAAATGATCTGGTGAACAATTTGTTTTCGTAGTTCACTGAAAAAACGGTAGTCGATAATATCTACCTTTCGAAAGTTCTTGGGTAAAACTCAATTCTCTCTGAAAATTACTTTCCGTCAGTGGAATATTCAATAGTCTCTGGAGTATACCAGTGAATTCTGCCACTTCATGCTGATACGGATATATCGACAATCCATAGATGATAATCTCTGTATAAATTTGTGGACAAGTGCAGAATCATGTTCAATAATAATTTTAGCAATATTCAAATCTATTAGATCTATTGAATTATTTACTTTCATTCCAGTGGTGAATTCAAGTAATGGGTGGATGGATTTGACAAATTTCCACAAATTCCTTCAACGACATATTTGTACCAGAAAACAGACTGAGATATCATCTACATATGGCAATGAAGTACATTGAATAATCTCATAATACTATCAATGAATATCAATTACACCCTGAAAAAAATTAAAAATAACACAAAGTGCAAACAAACTCATGAAGAAATATTTTATGAAGTTCTAAGCAGTTCTAAGAAGAGATTCAGCTGATTTTAATGAAGAAAATCATCATTATAAAAAACGTTTTTTCTTCAATGGGGCCTGTATTTGATGAATATCTGAAACTTTAATAATTTTCTACTCGGAGAATTGGAATTGAAGAAATACAGGTATTCTCCATCATTTTTTAAATTTCTTTTGATTATCTTCAATTTTTTTTTGTGATTAGATACTGAAGTAATATTGATTTGTCATTACGAAATATACACTATTGAAATTTCAAAATTCTAAATTTCTTGCAGGTTAAGAGAAAATATGTATACTTGAGTTAAATATTTTCTTAATTTCAAACCCTTTCTCAATAAACCCATCCTCAATGAGTAATATATTACAATTTATTATACACCACAAATTATGCTTCTGAACGGTCCATCACCATTATTTTAATAACGACAAATGAGTTTTTCATTCAACATCCCATTAATCAACATCATTTTTGTCACTATGAAAGCAAAGTTTGATGAAATTTTCCGTAACTTTCCACTGGTATGTCCGATCTTCATTCCACTAAAAGTTTGAAAGAACTATCTATTTCCACATGAATTTATGAACAACTGAGATGTAACTTTTTGAGTTACTTCAACTATCTCGAACTTTGAATTAATCTAAACTTCCGTTAAATCAAACTTTCATCAGATAATACTTCGTTGCTACATTGTTTTTTTGTTTGTTTCTCTATGAAGGATTTACTATCTTCATAACTTATTTGCAATAGAGAACCGCTGTTCATAACACGAGTGCAAGCATTCAAACTTAGTAGTATGAAAAATATTACAATTATAATTTCACAGAACCATTCTCAACCATAAATTCAAGAGTTAGGATACCACAAGTATATCTTGAAAATAAATCTATATTCAAACAGTTGAATATTTTTTTCACTAACGATGGCCAAGTCGCAAAAAAATCTCGGCAATGGCCACTTTCTATGTGGCATGTGTGGCAAAACATTTTTTAAAAGCATGTAATGGTTTCCACTTTAGCAATGCAAACATGTGAAAATTGTATATAGCAATAATTTCATTCTGAACTTTGGTAATATTTGAGATAAATTATTTGTAAATAGAAAAATTACAGTGGGATTTATATGTCTCAACCCAAATGTTACAAGTTAAGTTTTTCGACGACAATTATGCACACAAACACCATGTTGATTAATAAAATCGTTCAAAGTTTTAGCCAGCGAATTATCGAATAATCTTCCAGTTACTAAGGTAATTGGAAAGCATGGGAAAGTATGGTGCCACTACATATCTACTGATCAAACTTTATCAAACAGACAAATGAGAAATTTTTATTATCTTTCCTTCTTCCTCATTCTGTTGAATAATTTCATATCCGTTATGGTAAAATAGTTGGATCATCAATAGATGACATTGATTATGTCAAAAAGAGTATAAATACAAAATTGAAAATACAAACTCCGTGCACTTAGAGGCACAATATACAATTTACATAGATACTATAATAAAATATATATAAGAGTCAAAACGAAAAATAATATGTTATTTATGTAACAGCATCGTTATTAAAATCTTCCTAAAATGTTACACATGTACAGGGTCATAAGTTATTATCTATATATTTTTTAAGATGATAATAGGATTTATCCAAGAACATCTATTTGATTTGATAGTTATACTGCTTTAGAGCCAGATTTTTTATTGTACTTGGAAGTTTATTGTACAATATAATGACGATAAGCTTGGGCCATGATTCAGATACAACTAATGACTGTATTCGCACTTCCAACTGTATGGAATTTCTACTACTATGATTCTTATTACCATCAAGCGTAGGAAAACTGGTTATATGCGATTTTACATATTTTAATATTTCAGTCAATATTCTGAGATTTTGAAAGATGAGTTTGTAACTTGTACTCCTAGTAATTCCTGCTATATACCTTATGGTTCTATTACGTCTATTTGGTCGTTGAAACGCGCGTCGATAAGAGTGGTGCAGTTTTGATGTTTGCCAATAGTGCTTGTTCTGAATTTATTCTGCGCAAAAAGTTCGAGTTCCACAACTTAGTCTACTTACAACAATAAATCAACCAACAATATCAACTGTTCAATTGATACGTCACTGATACATCACTATGCCACTGAAGATGACTGCCGCAGTTGCAGTAGAAACGTTTGGATATTGTAACCAAAGAAGACCACGGCAAAACCCGAAAACCAACCGAATAAATTGTTATTTTGTTTTCAAACCGATAAACTCAGTTGATAATATTTCAGGAAATAATCTTAACAAGCATCCGTCAACCCAAAAATTCCCTCAGATGAATGTCCATTTTTTCAAATTCAAATCATCTAACCCTCCGATGTATGACAGTCGCGCGAGCAGTAAACTGGAGAACAAGGTTCCTGGGGACCTTCAAAAAAATATACTGAGGTCACATGGATAAAAAGTATGCAGGTGTCTTAAAAGTTTGCCTACATGAGTATGGTTGTATGAAGTCTCTGAATGATATAAATAGGTGAGAGGCGTGAAATATGACTGGTACGGCAAAAAAAGAAGATTTTATTCAGATAGAATATTCCTGGTTCATTTGGACAGAACTGCAGTAAAACGAATCACAAAAATATTACAAAAATATATTTGCATTCTATGTTATTACTGTATTGATGTCGATTGTACATCTGGTGTTTGGCAAGTGAATTTTGTAATTGACACAAAACAATCATGCGATAAAGCAACTTTGAATATTGAAGTATGCGTTGAGCACCACAGTTTCTTTACAGGTTCAGTGTTGGATTTTATCAGCCAAAAATACAAAATAATTGCTAGGAACACGTCAAACTCATCCAGTGTCGAATAGTGTCGATGGTTTCCATTGCTTATGCTTGGTAGGATTTTTTTGATTCCATGTAGCGGCTATCTGGTTGGCCTTGCAATTCGTTTCGCGTATAATAATTTGAGCAATATCTTCGGTGATCAGAGAACGAAACATTGAAAGCGGATCATGAATCCGATGGTCGTAGTTTGTTTTGTTTGTAGTCGGTAATGTTATGAGCACGTATACGACTGCTCGGTGGAGTATTTTTGTACCGTTTCGTACCATTCTTTGTAATGAAGTAAGTAGCATCAGTCTCAAGCTTGTTACGGTTTCAAAATCATTACCTCAATTTTTAGTGAACCCCCAGTAGATTTTATAATAGAGAAAGTCTATAAAATTCCACATAGTTCATACTTAAAATATAACAAAAATGTTTCATTTGGTATTAAAATCTGTTTAAAATTTATAATGTATCGTTTTTTTCTACAAATAATTCATCTGTCTTTTATGACAGTTCATGTCATTTCGGCATTTGGAAACATCAGAAAGAAAACGTCTCTTCCTACTTTTCTTAATTTTGGACCAGACACGGAAAAAAAACATCGCAATTTTGCAGATTTGAAAGAAGGTTTCAAAGTATTCCTGAATCGACAAACTGATTTATCTCAAAGGAAATAATCAATTATCTACTGTCGTAGGATTTATGTAGAAATTACTCGAAACTTTCAAATTGAAGTTTACTTTGTCGAAGAACTCGGACATCTCAAAGTATCTCTGGTATGAACAAACATTTTGTGTTTTATTGATACGACCTTCTTGCTTGCAAGAAATTATGTTTAGACATGAATGAATTTTTAGTCCTTCATTTTCCATTTGCTTGTTCGTGGCTAACTGATAACGCCCCTAAAATCTCCCCAACTTTGAGAATAGCGGTTGGCGAATCTCCACTTCTTGGACACCTAGATAACTCACCACTGTTAGTAGCGACATAAAAGCGGATGATCGTAAGCCTCATGTCTCAAAGAAGGTAATATTGTTCCTTTTTATCGTTCATTTGGGTCGGAACGAGACGCATTGGCATCACAGGTGTAACACTACCAAAACAGTCAGCGCTACTGTGAAACCCACTTCATCTAGCTATGAAGTACTTACTTTTACTTAGTTTCGATTGTATTAGTTCAGTGTATTGTGTTGAAATTTCAAAACCTTTGCTACCTTTGAGCAACTGTTAACCGACGGTATGCATACTAGAGGGTAGATAATTCATCAGTTGAATTAGACAACGAGGAAATCATTGTGACAAATTCCTTCATTTAAATATCATTTATTTTCCTTGTGAATAAATCAAACTTTGTAGATTCGTCACGGAAGTTAGAACTGACAATCTTCGTTACAATTTTTCTTTACCTTCTATTATTGTTAAAAAAAACTGTCTTTCTTCATATTTGCCAACGCTCTCTATTCCATAACTTTCATCAATAAAAGATTAGCAAGTTGATTAACTCCTTTCTTCTTTCTTCATACCCAATCCCGTCTCCACTATTGAAAATCTGGTAGGGCATTTGTGGAGGTAATAAGCTGAGGAAGACCAGCAATAGCTGCAAGTGATTGACATCGATTTTTATCTTTCCTTCAACTTAACCATCGGACACATCCCTATCATATTCTGGTCGTTAGGTAAGGTCAGTGTCATTATCGCCGTCATCAAAAGGGTCATCATTGTCGCTCATTTTAACTTCCATATGAGCCCGACATTTTGAATCGGCGATACGTTTTTCTGCCTCAGTCAAACGCTGGTAGTGTGTAGTATTATTATTCAGAACAATCTTGTGAACATGGTTCTGAGTGGTGGCTGATATCTTGCTCAATTACACATTCAACAGTTTTCACCACAGTAACCCCTTTCTAATAGATAAGGTCCACAGGGACCTTGTACCTGCGTTTAAGTCGAAAATGGCTTAAAACAACAGAAAAAATGGAACCGGTGGTTGAATCGTATTGAAACCTGTTTTAATCAATTCAGCATATCGTTTTTATAGAATACGTATAGCAGCACGTTTCTAACGCATGATAACAAAAAGTTATGAACTCACAAATATTGTATAAGGTCCGTAGGGACCTTCTCTCTGATCGAAGAGCTGAAGGAACAATTTTTTGAGGCCAGTCTCAAATCCCAACACTGAAGTTTAATGGACTGGCACCTATCAGAGAACAACTACTCCCCTGGCTAATACCACGAAGGGCGTTGGATTATATCCGACACGTATCAAGTGCAGGATTTTTCACTGAAGTGATTCCTGCATATGCTGTTGGCGATAAAATGCTCGCAATAGATTTTCAATTATTGAAACACACTTGCAGACCGGTTTCGGGCTGTTTGGTCACTCGTCAGTACAAGGTAGTGTCTATCATCAACATAAAGTCGATGATTTTCGATAATTGAAAATTGAATTACATCAGAGTATCATTCCTCGAACTAGGCTAAAGCGGACAACAGACAACAGGTTTGTCATCGCCCCATCTGCCTGTGAACGAGGTAATCAACCGCATATCAAAAATTTGCCCGATTCCTTGCATGAAGAAAGAAAACTTTCCACATATAGTCAGTGGGCATACTTGAAAACTGGCTATAAATCAAATCATCGAAAGGAACAATTCGTTCAGGCCAGGTGTCAATCCATTAACCTTCAGTGTGTGGAGTTAATTTGATTCATGGCCAGTCCTCAGGTATACCCACTGACTCTATGTGAAAAGTTTTCAAAATCACGTTATCCTTGAGCAATGTCAATTGAGCAAGCAGTAAAAGATAAAATCACTCGTCCTACGGACTCGTGACATGCTGTGACATGGAAATCTATCGATAAAATTTTGACGTATATTGTGCCACTTTCCATAAAAATGTATTGGATGAACAATTTCATGAAATTGAATACATATACGTATAAACAAGAGAAATGCAGAAATAAACATGACAAGCCACTGAAGCTCATAGAGCTTGATTCAGTGAACAACCAACATTACAAACTGAACTATCGGTCATAACATTCATCATTCATACAGCATAAACGTAGAGTAATTGAAAGTCATATGTCTTATGTTTCATTCAATGTTCTGTTCTTAATATGATCTTTGATGACTGCACTTTTGTAGAGTTGCTGTCTATTCTATAAGGTGAGTCTTTGTTCAGAAATATTGCAACAGTACAGAATATGGTAAACAATAATGACAGATGTAAATTGAAACATTTGAATGAAAGTTCAAATATACGTATGAAGCTGGTATAGATCATGAATTGTGGAATTAATTCTATTTATACTTGTAAATATCTACAATCTTTTTTGTGAGAACATGTGCTGTTTCTTTCTGTATCACTAATTAATTTTTTTCAGTCCAATATTTAATTTTTCTTACCTATCGTCATATCAGTTAGCCATAATTTCAGTTCTTTTTAAATCTGTTATCACTTGTAACAAACTTTATTCCAAATGGAACTTCTGCATAGGCAATAGGGCACAAGTATGTGAGAAATCTTTGACTTCGAGATGTGCTTACTTTAGGAAACCTTGAGGTTTTTTGCTTGAATCTGGTATTGTGCAAGTGATCCATAGACAATAATTTTGTTTCATATCTTCTATGATACATTACAAGACTTGGAAAATGTAGATGTGTACATGTAAAAAATTTAGACTATGTGAAAAGTGTTTCAGATGGATAAGTCTCTATTAAAAATAATTTTAATGAGAAATTTTTGGGTGACATTGATAACCCTGAGATGATTATCAGTAATACCCCCCACACAATTATTCCATAGGACTGTAAAAGACTAAAATATAATGTTTGTAGCTGTGCTATGTCAAATTTTTTTTTTTGAAAAACTCAAATTTGTTCAGTAGAAATCTTATTTTATTCGCAAAATATTTTGCGTGCTCATTCCATCTTACATTTTTATCTGTTATTATGCCAAGATATTCAATATGTTCTTTCATATTTATAGTCATTGTGTCATTGTCATTAAATTGAATTGACTTCAAATCAACCTTTCAATTGTTATCATAGTCAGAATTATAGTTAGTTTTTCACTCAAGAAAATATATCCTTGAGAAATATATAATCTCATTTTCAGAACTTGAAACATTTTCAACTGTCACCACCAAGCATTTCAGTCCGCCACGTTTCCATACTGCAACCAACTGTGCCGCCCCTTTACACTCTAAATAGCTGCATTCTCTAATACGCGTAATGCTTTTTCCATGTAGTAACACTCGTTTCAATTTGAATGCTGAAATTAAAGAGAATGCAAAATGTTTTAATTATATAGTATATGTACAAGTATCGATCCATTAGGAGGGTTTTTTGATGGAATGCTATTCCATTTTAAAATATTACAGAACAGAATGTCATTTGCGTGTGAATGAGGTGAGTGTTTCAACTCATTGAGTTTTATGCAGGGCCCGGCAATTTTATAACACAAGTACCCATTTCAAGAATAGTATCATGAAAATATGTTGACGTTCTCAATTATGGAAAAAGTTGTAGTAAATCAGTAAACGCAGAGTCAGAACTTCACTCTAAAATTGAAGACGTAATTGTGAACATGAAAAGTGGTCGAAATATCAGATTATCACGAAAAGATCAAAAAAACATTCGTTTTGAGGTGATGGACAATGTTTCATGATGAATTTATTCAGTTTGGACTTCCATTGTATAATATTATATAAAATGATTTAAAATGCTTGAAAAAATAAACTAAATCCAAATTCAAATTTATTGTATCCCTATCCTATTAACAATAAATAGATCGGATTAGTCCAAGTTTACAAATTAAATTGTGTCTGATGCTTATGTACAATTGAAATGACAAACATAAATAAATGGTTAAAAAAATCACATTCTTGAATGTTATGAAACATCCAATCAAAAACCGAATTTGAATCGTGTGGAAAATCACAAGACAATCACAAAGATGAAGCAAAATATAATGAAGCATGATAACGTCAGTAGTGGAAGTCACTAACCACAAAAAAGTTCGAATTCACGGAGGGAGTGAAAGCATCCTTCGGCCAGTACTTTTCATTATTTACACGCTTTTATTAGCTTCACCTGTATGTATGTATGTTTGTTTGTAACTCCAGATTTATCGGCATTATTGCTTTATCTATTCGTGGGCAGATGGAGCTGTACGTAACCTCTTTCATATAATTCGAATTCACTTTACATGTATTTCTTCATTTGAAAATGTAATGTAATGTAATGTAACATTAACATGCTTTTATTAGCTTCACCTCTATGTATGTATATAAGTTTGTTTGTTTGTAACTCGCAAGCTCGGGATCTGTATTTGACAGAATTATCGACATGATCTATTCGCAGGCAGATGGCGCTGTACGGAACCTCCTTGATATAATTCGAACTTACTTTACTTTTATTTATTCATTTGAAAAAATGTTTTTTTTTTTATTAACACCCGCGCCTGCTGCCTTATTTGTAACCCTCCTTTGCCCGCCTGCTGCCTTCCTTGAGCTTGGTAGCTGATTTTCAGGCTCCCTCTCTGGAATAAGAAAATATCAATGGTCATTTTTCTAAACAATATTCGGCTGATTGATCCCAAAGTTTGAATAAAATAAATATAGTTCAAAAATACTGAAAAATATGCTTTTATAGCACACGAAACTGAAAAATTAAAAATAAATATAGTTAAAAAAACTAAAAAAAACGCTTTTGAAGAACATCGAACTGAAAACTGAAAAATATTTTTTTAAATAAACTTTAAACAATAACGAACAAAAAATAGTAGTATTATTGTGAAAAAAGCGTGGGCGCTTTGTGCCATATTTTTTGTATATCAAGCGCCCGTTGATTTTTTCACAATAATACTAGTATTTTTTGGTCATTATTGTTTGAAGCTTATTCAAATTTTATCTTCAACTCTTCAGTTTGATGTTCTTTAAAAGCGCTGTTTTTTAGTTTTCTGAACTATATTTATTTTAATTTGCGTTTGAAGATATCTGGACGTCTGCTCTCTCTGAATTCGAAGGGCAGAATGTTGAATAGACATTTTCCAGTATCCACTGGAGCTTTGTTTTGCATCAAGTGACACATTTTCTTCGGTAAAATATTTCTTTTGTTCCTGGTGACATGCATGTGAATATGACAATGCCTTCTAAATCTGTTTAGGTTCTTGAAAATGTGAGTCAACTGTTTTAATATATAATCAGAGGGCACCGTGAGAAATGTATTACTTTTGAAAGTGTATCTCCATGATGTTCTATAAGATTAACAGAAAATATATATAATAATACATTTTTGCAACACAAACACTCTTTGTAGTTTGGACGCTTGACCCCACACAACGATACTATGTCAAATAGCGGAGAACCCCAGTGCATAATGAACTTCAAGCAGACATTCTTGTTTCAGCATGTTTTGGCATATAGAAAAATGTGTTTAGTTTGCCATAAACTACATCGACATGCGAGTTCCATGATAGGTTACAGTCGAATTGTGTTCCTAAGGACTTTAGCATTATCGATGGCTCAATTGACACTCCTTCAGATGAGAGCTGTAAATGCAAAGGTATTCTATGTTTGCTTCAAAACTCTATATATTCCGTCTTATCAAGATTAATCATGAGT
This sequence comes from Leptinotarsa decemlineata, assembly GCF_025532065.1. Taxonomy (NCBI): domain Eukaryota; kingdom Metazoa; phylum Arthropoda; class Insecta; order Coleoptera; family Chrysomelidae; genus Leptinotarsa; species Leptinotarsa decemlineata. The sequence goes on along the minus strand of NW_027412688.1, from coordinate 29,328,496 downwards.
TTATATTTGAAGCATCAGTCCTTGACTCTATTAGGATTATGCTGACCTTTTCAGATAGTCTTTCTAAGTCAGTCTATCTAAGACAGTAATGCAAGTATCATCTGCATACATAAGCACCCTTTCTTGAGCTATGTGAATGGGAAGGTCGTTAATGAAAATGAGAAATATTAAAGGACCGAGTACGCTTCCCTGGGGTGTACCAATATCTGTTTCGAATTCCTCCGAGATAACGTCATTAATCTCAAGAATGAACTTTCTTCGTTCGAGAACGGACACAATCCACGCATTGATTGGGCCACGAACACCAAGGTTACTCAATTTATCAGATATGAAAGAGATATCGACCGAGTCGACAGATCAAAGAAAATTGAGATCACAAATTCGCCAGAGTCTATTTTGTTGCTGACATATTGCACAAACTTTATCGCGCTCGTTTCAGTTGACAAACCACTACGGAACCCATGCTGTTTATCACATGAAACCTGATATGAGTTGAGAAAAATTGTGATTCTATTGGCAATTACTTCCTTTATCAGTTTAGAAAAACTGCTCAGTAAAGCGATAGGTCTATAATTCTCAATATTACTTGGATCTGCAAAAACAGCTTAAGCTGAACTTCGCCTTTCATCATTATTTCTGTTTCTGTATATCATTATGTTGATGAATAAAGCCGATTATTACTATTATTATTAAGTGTGCCCGTTTCAAAATTGAGGGTCGACTCTTTCAATTGTATTGACAATTGCATAAGCAGGGAATTTTCTGTGAAGATTCCTGCACTGACGCCTGTCGGATATAATTCAACGCCGCGCGGTTAGTGGTATTAGCTAGTGGAGTAGTTGTTTTCTGATAGGCGTGAGTCCATTAAACCTACTGTGTAGGTATATCCGAGACGGGCTTGTACATTTAAAGTTCATTTCTTTAGAAGAATAGAGACTAATTTGTGGCTAGAGAAAAGTTTACGCTGCAATACGGACAGATTGATGATATACTAGAAAGCTAGTGTAATTATTTCACTGGTGTCTTTAATTGGTGAAATCGGAATTTTGTCCGGACCTGTAGATTTTTCATGCGGTAATGAGTTTATAACCTCAAGTATTTCGTTGTCCGTGACAGATTCAAAGGATTACCATGAATAGTGAAGTAAATAATCCTGAAATGAAATTACTATAGAATAAAAATATAAGCAACCATTGAGAATTGAACAATAGAAAAAATAAAAATCAAAAGATTTCAAGCCTAGTTATTTACGACGTTTCGATTGATGGTGGTATACTATATAGCTTGTTGAAATATTTTTTTTATTATTGAGATTTACTCAACTAGTAGATAAGGCAACATTGTGAAAGGTACGCAGGTACCTAGCAGAGGTACTATTGTATGAATAAGGAAAATATCCCGTGTTAGGAATCACACGTTAAAATTTAAGACCCTGTTAGTCCTGAGCTAGAACAAGTTTCGACTTCTGAGGGTTATCGTTCGTAGGGTGCAATAGTTAACGAAAAAAAAACATATTTTAAAGATATTGGATGTAGATTTAGTTTGATTTTTCTCTTGAAGATGATCACTTGGTGGTTAAGCCACGTATCGAGGTGTTGAAAATAACGCTTTAGTGTTGGGATAAAATTCCAGTGATATTATTTGGTCTCCTTTCAACTCTACATACTGTCCTTAGCGATCTGTCACCCGTCCAAATAGTACTCTGCAAAATAATAGTTCACATTTCATTTGACGAAAATCTCTTTTCTTCGAGCGCAATTTTTGGATGACGGAACAGGAAGAAGTTGCTTGGGACTAGATCTGATGAGTAAGGCGGATGGTCAAGGAGTTCAAACCGTAATCCGTGGATTTTCGCCATTGCAACCGCTGAGGTGTGAAACTATGCCTTGTTTTGAAGAAACAGAATTTTTCTCTACAAATTTGGCCGTTGTTCCGCAAGTTCTGATGTCAGATTGTCAAGTAATGATACGTGGTATGTTCCTGTAACGGTTTTTCATTTTTGAATATAATCGATTGAAATAACTCCATGACTATCCTGTATTTTTATTTCGGGCGTATAATGGTATATCCAAGTTTCATCCACAGTAATCAATCGGCGACAAAACTTGGATTTATTATACCTGAACTGCGCCAAGAGAACGTTAGAAATGACCAATTGAACACGTTTTTGGTCAAACGTGAGCAAAAACTCAAACTCAAAATGCGGGCAGCTTTCTCATGCCTAAATGTTGATTCACTTTATTTTTACATGTTCATAACCTCTGCTATCTCTCCCACTTCAAGTCGGCGGTCGCCTAGCACCATTTGTTTCAACAACATCGCCCAAGTTCACTTGGGCGATGTTTTCATCGCTAGTTGCAATATTTGGACGTCTCGAACATTCATCTTCTCCCGAACTCTCACGGCTACATTTAAATTCAGCTGCCCAAAATGTCTCAGTGTTAAATGATGGTGCAAAGTTATCATACACAGAATCCAACTCATCCCTGAATTGCGTAGGCCTATGGTCTTCCAAAAACGGAAATTCAATGACAGCTCGATACTCGATTTTGTACATTTTCATAAAAACGCTCACTTAACTTACTCGAACGACTATTAGATAACAACTGTGCGTCCAAAATGGTTGAAACTTTGGTGAAAAACTTTCAACAGGTGAACAATAAATTTCACTATCTTTTATTTACGAGTGTTGCTATCTTCGTGTTGAGGTCGAAAACTTTTCAGACCAACCTCGTATAATCTTGTAGTTGAAGCACATGTCATTACTGTATCTTCGTTTGAACATCTCTATTTGGAGCTGAACTGTATTCAAGAAATGACGTTGTTTCAATCTGTATTGAGTATGCCTGTATTTATTTGTTTTCCATAGATGACTAATTAGTAGATTTTTAGTACTCAATCAATAATTATTGATTATTTTTTTGAACGACAAATGAGTCAATGGATCAGAATCATGACTCCGTATAAACCACTCAATTATTCAAAGTGGAATGTACCGATATAAAATGTTCCGGTCACATGAACTGTGAATCGATAAAACGTTGACAGAAGTGGCCAAAATAAATAGGTAAACATCTACTTGACTTATTGAAACAATTTGTACATCCTTTGTCCCTTTATTGGTCCGGTAATTTATTATTTACGTGTGGAGACATTTATTGAAAAAAATCGTCAACTTATTTGTCAAGTTAATGCTATCGCTGTGGTATATGGGGCATTCTAGTAGCTGAAGGAATTGCGCTTTTTCTCCAACAATTGGCGCACATAAAACAGTAGAAAAGACTGGAAGGTAATAAGAAGCTTTTTGCTATTGTCATCTGGAGTCTTGGTGACGGGTGGAAGTCAGTATTCTACACAAAATAAAAGGAAATAATTTTTATAATGGAGACTTGTTATATAATAGTAATATTTTACTATTAATGTAAGTTACAAAAAGGATTTGAAGCTCTATGACTTCTATTTGATTATCTGCGAGCGCTTTCGACAGCTGGTCGTACTGTCATCTTCTAGGCACTCTTCTATCTCAGAAGAAGATTAAACTTTCTCTTGAAGATTGAATAAAGAAGATTGAACTCGAAACACGTATCGAGATGTTGAAATAATAATTTGGTGTTGGGAAAAAATCCAGTAATATCAATCACTACACCAAAGTTTCCAAACAGTGCTTCATAAGTTAATATGCTCTTGACCAAACGGGACCAAACAACAGCTTGTGGAGTAGAACAATATTTTTCAAAGCCATATTGATTCGTGTTGAGGAGATTGTTGATTTCAAAGTAGAGATACACTATTTTTGGAGGATAATTTAAAAAGTTTTGCCAAATATAGGGACAATGGAAATAGGTCGATGAATTTCAAGGAGATTTATATCAACCTTTTCAAAAACTGGAATGACGTCACTGATACCCGTGGGTTGGGCTACCTATCGGGCGCGTCCCCAGGTGGCGGATATGGGAGCGGCCAGGGAACTGGAGGCTCTGTCTGGAAAGCCAATGTGGCCTTACGAACGGGGTCGACGGACTCCTGGTCAGTGGCAGGAATAAGCAGGGTGAGGGGAACTAAAACTGCCTAAAAGCCTTTGCAAAACATGCCACCGTGTACCAGCCCAAGCTATAGTGTAAGGAATCGTGCCGACAGCTGAATGGCTGCAGGATGATATGCGATACGAACGATCCCTTTGCGCATCTGGGTGGAACCTCATTGTAATCAGCCTACCTCTGGTGATGCGGGGCTCTTCCAGAGGTGACCAACTCTCACTCGCTCAAGGTTGCCAAAGAGAGTGTGTGTTCGGCGAATCTTAGCCTACACCTGCCCAGTGACCTGTCCACCTTCCTGGAAAGGACAGGATGGACGATGACCTAGAAGGACAACTCCTCGGGAGGATGTACAATGGGTTACATGTAGCCTAAGTGCTCTACAGATACAGATACGGACCTCACTGATATTAAATTCACCTGGGAGAGTTCCCTCTTTCATACATGCATTGAAAAGGCATGTGAATAGTTCGATCAAAAAACAACTTGTTTCTCTCCAGCGGCGGCTCGTCAGAGGAGGCAAGAGAGGCTTAGCCTTTCCATGAAATTTCGGGCTATTCATCGCAATAAATTGAAAGATATTGACAAAATTATGATTATTTTTTTCTAAAAATGCTTGGGTATCATTACTTCACCATTAATTTTTAATATAAATACATAATATACCCGAAAAAATACTATCACTCACTAGATAGTACGTACCACACTGTATCCTACATCAACAAACGTCAAATGCACCGCTCATGAACGAATAAAGCATCAACCCGAAATAATGAATGCCATACGTTGCAAGGGAGCCAAGTCTCCGACCGTTTTCAAAAATACAAGCTCCGCGAGGCGGAACCAACCAGCGACATACGTCCCGATTTGTAATTTCAGTTGCGGAAATTATAGCGTTAGAAGAGGCTAGCCTCCAGTTGGTCTCTGTAAGTGTACGACTGCGTTTGTTTTTTATTTAATTATTCGGACGGGATGCCGTGACAAACCAGGACTGGAAAATATTTCGGAAAATCGTTTTAGTGTTTCTTGATAATATTTATTATTAGTGAATAAAACAGGCAGTATTGTATTATAGCAATGCTTTTTGGTAATATTTCTGATGTGTTTCCAAAGTGTTTTCTTTCAATTTCAAGGTGTTTTCAGGTTTTCACTCTTCGGTTAGTTTTTTCTTCCATTTATTATGGATAAGTTGAACGAAATTAAAAAATCTGACGATATAATCGATCGCTTACTGACAAATAATTTCGAGTCTTTATCTTATGATAATAAATTTTACATTATCAAAACTCTGGGAAGGCCTCAATCAAATGTGATTTCAATTAAAGCGTCAGATAATCGACAAAAACTTTTTTGTTGGCCCTGTGTTTTATTTTCCGTACAAACCGGATACCAAACGTGGTCTAAAATAGGATACTTCGATTTAAAAAATTTATCTCGTTCTACAGAAAGACATTTTGAATCTGAGAAGTATATATTTTCGTCTTGAAAATTAAAATTTTTAGCAAACAAAATATAGCAACAGCTTCAGATACAGCTCAAAAAGAGGCCATAATTTCTTTTAATAATCAGGTCAGGGAAAATCTGTCGAATTTAAAAAGACTTATCGATATTACGATTTATTTGGGTTTCCAAAACTTAGCTTTTCGCGGACACGATGAAACCGAAGATTCGAATAATCGGGCACCTTAAAAACCATCCAAAATGAGCTTATAGACAGTGTGGCATAGATTATTAAGGAAAATATAAGCAAGGAGATTGGAAGTGTTTTTTTTGCATGGGAAATTGATGAAACTACCAATATTACCTATACATCACAACTTTTAATCGTTTTTAGATATGTCAAAGATGGTAATATGATAAAACGTTTTATAGGTTTTCATGATCATTCATCTGGGCGCACAGCTGACGATTTGTTCAATTTTTTACTTCATACGTGTGATACCACCAAAGATATTTCCCAAAAACTTTATAACGACTTAATAGCTCAGTATCCATTTTTCGATGAAAAATTAATTATTCGTAATGTACAGCGACCCTCAAATGTTTCAAAGTTGCAAGTCTCCTTCAGATTTATTGAATTTTGTGTTTGAAAATGAAAAATTAAAAATGATTTATATTAAATAACTCAAAGACAACCCTTTCTCCTTGTTTTTGTTGTTTTAATGGTCAGTATTATACGTATAATTTTTGGCAATACACAATTTTTGTTTGCATTTATGCAAATATTACGTATTTTTCTTTGAATAGGTGCGGTACCCCAAAAAATTTTCGCGCCTCCGGCGGGCTTTTCTGTGTGTATATAGTCTTTATGACTTAAGCCTCCCCTGTTCTCCAATGCACGAGCCGTCAATGTTTCTTTCATTGTTATAGACATCAAAGCAATTGAAATTTTTCAACTCCTTAATAGCATTGAAGACATCAGAGGTGGTCACCGATTTGAAGAAGTAGGATCCTGCTAAAGAAGGTTCAAGGCTAGCTACGAGTGATGATATGCAAGCAATATCGTTATTGGAAGGAAGTTGACTAATCATAGTTTCAGCTATGGTGGTAGAAAAAGTATTAAATTCATTAGGTGGGGTAGCTAAATGCATCTAGAAATCGAAATGTTCGAAAGAAACGTTTGATTATTATCATTGATAGTGTTATCATTATTCATCAGGTAACGGGTCACGGGTCAATTCTCTATATTCAAATACGATCTAATCTTTGTAACGAATTGATTGTTTATGCAATGTGCATTCATGTGAGACGGAATTCAATAACAGAGATAGAGAAATTAACACTTAGTCAATAATAGGTACAGTAATTGTAAAATTTCATTTGAAAGGGTCAACTTTATTGGGAATCAGTTCTATTGAATTCGCCTTTAATGATTTTGAGATACGAAAGGTTAATCTATTCAACACCTCAATGTCTTACTTGACCTTCGGATGAAAAAAACATTAATTCCATTCATCCCAACAAGTCTAATTTCATTAAGCCAGGAAATTAAAAGGGTAGCCAAATGTTAATTATACGCCATGAATTAATCTTCAGGTCGGTGTTGAACTCTTGTAGGTAATCCATTATTCAATTTGGCCGTCCTTAATTTCCACAACATTTTAAATGAATGTCCAATGAAAAATGAAAAAAGCGACCGGGTCTGCTACTGAGAGACACACTAGGGAGCATTATTTTTTCAAACTACTTCAAGAGTAAACGAGTCATAAATTTTACTCTACTATGGCTACAGTTTTTTTTATTCTTCTGAATTTGTCTGGCTGATTCTTCTTCTTTTTATATAACAATAAATCATTTTATTCTTCTGCAGAAGTTCAACTAAATTGGCATTAGAGGAATAGTATTAACATGGTTTCGAAATCATTCCAACCACAGAAAGCGATATACTCATGTACAGGAAAAAAAAAGTTCATTGAAAGCCATCAAGTGTGGAGTTCCACAAGGTTCTGTTTTAGGTCCAACTCTATTCTTGAATCACATCAATTCTATCGCAGAGCTCAATTTATGAGGTCCTATCAGTCTTTTTGCTGATGATATATCCTTCATTTATTTCTCTAAAAATACCAATAACATTGAAAAATCAATTTTAAACGACTTGAAAGTAATCCATTTTTGGTTGGGATCTTATGAGTTGCATTTGAATTTCTATTGATCTTGCTATACAATTATATTCGGAACAAATCAAGAATACAAAACGTGTTTACTCAATTTCAATACAAATTTGATAGAATTCAAGAAAGAACTAAAAATTGCAGGTGTATATCTATCTATATATTGTAGGTATATTTTATGAAATAAGAATGTTTTCAAATATTTGAAAACAATTTATTTTTCTTTAATTCATTCTAATGTTCAATACTAACATCAGTTTGAGTAACATCCAAATCCTCTCATTTGAAACCTTTACAACGGTATAGAATGGAATCATATATATGGCATAGATGGCATTATCAAGACGAGTTACTGCTTCGCTTCGAGAGGTGTAACTGATGTTAGGTTCTTCTTGTGGTGTTTTTATATGGTTTCGCTTGCGTAAGTTGTATGGATTTGTTACCTGTTTTCCTACCTGACGATTGTTGATGGCTTTTGGTAGTTCTCCTACCTGTTTTTCTACCTGAGGGTTGTTAATGGCTTCTGGCTGTTCTCCTACCTGCGATGGTTCATTATCAATTTGTGGTTGTCTTTGGTGGTTGTTTTTAATTATTGTTTTCCAAATCCTTGGGATGTTTAGTGAGTCATCCCTTTCATTGATGAGGCCTTGCTTTTCGATTTCGATAGCTTCCCTGATTTGTCGAATTCTTGGGTTTTGCACCTGTGCTATCTGTTTTGTGGACTCAAAATTAATCTTGTGACCTATTTGTAGATGGTGTTGAAAGAGGGCAGAGGAGGTTTGTTTTGTTCTTATCGAGTTTTTGTGCTCCTGGGTTCTGGCAGATATACGTCTGTTGGTCTGACCGATATATTGTTGTCCACAGTCCTCGCATGTGATGCTATATACTCCTTGGTTTTCTAGGGAAATTCTCTCTTTCGGTCTGGGCAGCCAACTGGATATCGTTTTGTGCGGTTTGTAGGTTGTCCGAATGTTTTTACGTCTTAGTATTCTCCCGATTTTGTCGATCACACCTTTGATATAAGGTAGTGTCACAGATTGTCTGTCGTGTGGAGAATCTTCTCTCGATCTAGGGGATGTTTTTTTGGTTCTTCTTTGTCTGTCGATGGCCTTTTGAATGATCTTTGGTCCGTAGCCATTTTGTCGCAGAGCCTTTGTTGTCTCCCCCAATTCTGTTGCCCTGTTTGTTGGTTCTGTTAGGCGGAAACTGCGGGATATTAACGTGTTGGCTACGGATTGTAGCTGGGTAGGGTGGTGGTGTGATGCTGCTTGTAGGTAGCGGTTGGTGTGTGTGGGTTTTCGGTAAACTGTATAACCCAAGTTTCCAGTTGGTTTTCGTGTTATGAGTAGGTCTAGGAAAGGTAGCTGCCTGTTCTCCTCTCTTTCGGTAGTGAACTGGATGCGGGGATGGATGTTGTTCAGGTAGGTCACAAACCGGTCTAGTTCTTGTTTTCCGTGGGGCCAGATGATGAATATGTCGTCTACATATCTTTTCCACATGGTTGGTTTGAGGCGGGCGTTGTTAAGTGCTTCTTTCTCGAAGTGCATCATGAACAGGTTTGCGATCACGGGCGATAGGGAGGAACCCATCGGAGCTCCCTCTACCTGTTTATAGATCTGGTAATCAAATATGAAATAGGTGTTTTTAAGGCAGTGCTCTGCTAGATCCGTGATATGTTGCGGAAAGCTATGATCAGTTCAAATGGTGGCTAGGGCTTCGTTTATGAGTATACTCGGGTAGAGGGATTTTATGTCTAGGCTGTCGGTGTCGTTTAGTTTGATGTTTTTAATGATATCCACCAAGTGCTCTGAGTTTCTCACATAAGATTCTGCCAGCTCCGTCTTTGGTTGCATGATTTTGGATAAGTATTTCTCTAGATTTTGTGTCGGTATATATATATACATATACATATATATATATATATATATATATATATATATATATATATATATATACATACATACATACATATATATATATATATATATATATATATATATATATATATACATACATATATATATATATATATATATATATATATATATATATATATATATATATATATATATATATATATATATATATATATGTATGTATATACAATCTGAATCCGCGAGAGAGAAAGGATCAGCAGTCTATATGAACCACTTTTTGATATCTACCTACCATTTCAAAATATGCATGTTCATTAATGATGTGGAAAATAATAACAAACATTCAGTACTATATTTCAACGAAATCAAATAAATTTATGATCATAATACACGGCAAATACAAAATATAGTAAAAAGAATATATTCTGAAGTAGACTGACAATTTCTTATTTAAAATTGACTGGTGCCTCAGATAAACTTGTTTTTTTATAACAGTCAGTTAGTTTGGCGCATGTTTGGCAATATAGTCGATTCTATTCAATATATGTTGTATCGTAGCTTTTGGAATATATAACATATATGTTTATTTTTATATTTGTTGTACTCTTCTTAGTATGTTTTTTTTTAATTTGCATGTTACATTATCTCAACTATAAACATGTGATGTTTCTTGGGACTAATACATTTATTATTATATACCCAGTTCATGTTAGGTAATCTGGCAATGATCTCATAACTCACACCTTCTGTAAGAAAACGTAGAAGAATGCATAACTCACAACCTTCGAGGTCAATCACAGATGAACAAATTAATAATTTTATATTTGTGCTTTGATCAATTTCAATCGCAAGTGAACCTTGAACATTTTGCTTCGATATCGACTGCCGAACGATATCCGTCTCTAGATGAACTTATGATCCAACACCAGACATCACTGTTTCGAGCCATCAAGGTCTCATCAGTGATGCTACGCGCTGAATTAATCTACTGTCCTGAGAAAGAACCAGGGTTCATTCACATCCCATCCACATGAGTGATGGCTACATTTCTTTCTCGTTCTACTATATCAGAGAAGAGTTTTTTTCCAACTCAAGTTGCTGACTTACAGTAGAATTATACTACGTATTTTGATGTATTTATTTTTCAATTGTAGAGTTTTTGAGAAGTTCATTGTATCTAATATCAACAACATTCTGAAAGAATATTGTCAAAAAATTACATAAAAAGGTCTGATACGAGAAAACATATTTGGGAGTTATATTCTTCCAGTTTTAAAAGAGTAACGATTAATTCAATTCTACTATAAGAGCCTAGGGAGTATATCAAGATAAATTTCATAATGAAAGAGTCAGAGAAATTTAATTGTTGGTAACATGCGTTATGGGGAAAAATTGCTGCAACGAGAAATGTTCCTCTTTGTTATTTAATTATTCTTTTGACAATGTCATACGTTGATTTTTACTGTGTTCATACACTGTTACTGTCGCGCTAAGAGTTAATCCCTGCCCCCTGTTCATTATGTTTCCCAACCATGGAGAGTACCACAAACAATTGATTTTTCATATATGTGTTCTGAAAGAATTCAAATGGAAATGAGTAGAAATCTCTGAACACGAAATGATCGGCTCTTTTCATTGATAGTGCACCAAATTGTGAAAATGATCACGGTTATCTGAAGAACAATATTGAGAATACTACAATATATGGCATGTGAATCAAAGGAAATTTGTTCGAGAAAGTGGTGGAAGGTAGAGAAAATCACGTAGAGCCCTCAGAAAACATGTTCCAAAAAAATACATGGTAAATGCAAATTTCTTCGATTATGAAAGGCCGTTTTTGTATCATGGTGTTGTTGCTGTGTTTGATACTTTCGATATAAACTGAACCACAGAAACCGGAAATCATGGAAACGCCGGCAGATGGCAGAGTTTTGTCTTTGGCCTATCTGATATTGTTGCAAACTAGACCAGTTGGCTCTTAAATGGTTTCAATATTATAAAGGTTTCCAATGCAATTTCTGACTTTGTTCATGTAAAGCAGGTAACTTGTCTCTACAATTGTTGGCTGGTTCGTAGTTCAAGTTGAAATATTTTGGGAGAAAACAGTTGTTAATTTTTCCACTTCATCACCATCAAAAAATTGGAAAACCCAAAAAAAAGTATAAAGAAGTGTTAGATAATAAAGGAGTACAAAACCAAAAAGTTTTTTTTTTCAGAATACTGATCTCCCCTACAACTTTTTCTTCAATTCAAATGAAATATTTCTTCTAGGTTGTAAGACACGTCTGATCTCCTGCGCTGTAAACCTTTGCATGTAGAGCTTGATGTAGATGATGAAGTTCTTCTTCAAAATGTAACGAACAGATCCTAATGGCACACTCGATAAGAGCACGTTTTTTTCTAGATTGTGATTTTCAGGAAGTCCAAAGAGTGCATGTAGTGAGGTTCCAGACTTCTCAGATGGCGTATATCCATTCAATTCCCCAATAATTAATTCTAGGAATAATTCCATTTGGCCTAGGGTGAACTGTCTATCAGTGAACCAGTTTTCATCTGGAGTGTCAGTGCTTATTCATTTTCTAGAAAATACCATAGAAAAAATATCGACACTATATCTATGATCATTTGTGAACTCATTGAATTTTTCAATACAGTTTTAAATTTGTTTTTAAAACATGACCTATGTTTCACTGTATACGATGATGTGGATACAGTAAACCACCATCCAGTACACAGTGAATCATAGTTCATAGTTCAAATAGAACGATAAATTACTCCAAAAAAGTTTATTGTTTTTCTATAACTTCACATACAAGTTAAAATAGAAGACTTCTGATGTACGTACTCGACGCAAGTACTAAATTGGTTGAATACTATCAAAAATAAACTCTGAATATTATTTCGAATCAAAATTAAGAAGGGCCTCCTTGAAGTAATATTTCGAAAACAATTGACTAATTTTCACATTTGGAAAATATAAAAAAGTTGACATAATAGAGACGAGGCAGATTAAATTTCAAGAGCTAGCGAGTTATATCAGGAACTGATAGTACACCGGTATAACATTACAGATGCATGTTCCCAGACCAGGTCGTTAGCCGATTCAGCCTGCTTACTCAGCATTGCGTCATATGCGAACTTATTTATACACCTTGTTTTCTTATTCATGTCATTCAATTGTAGTCATTTGCCTTAAATGTGCAAATAAAGTGTTTTAAAAAGTCTCAAAGCAAATCCTTTGAAATAATTGGCGCAGTCGGTAGTCGGTATACAAATCTTGGACATATATCTCTGTTATCAAGAAAACCTGAGTTTTCACCCAGAAAAAGATTGCATTGCCGCTCTTATTCACGACAAGGATGCTAGGTGCCCCCAGATGCTGATAGAACCACCCACCCAAATATTCAATAAAATCAACGAAAAATATATTATCGTCATCACCTCAGAAGAAATGAAAATAAAATCAAAATGCCCAGAGGACCAATTCTTCACAGTCAAAGGCAGCACCCTTCTACGAATTCCAACCAATTGCAGTTTCGAATTCAAACGATACAAATTCGAAAACCGCCAAAATTCGAATTTTGGAAAACCATCTGTCTTGCCAAAAATCAACAATAAAGACATATCATCAACTTCAGAGACATATCGATGCGACAAATCAACTATCATTAGAAGACGTCGATTACTACCAATCAACCGACTGGATTCTATGGACAATTATCTGCTTTATTTCATTTGTTTTGGCCTGCTACACCTTCAGGAAAATTCAAAATGCACGGAAGTAACCAAACTCCGAATTGAAAGTGAAATTTGAAGGAAAGGAACTTGAAAATTCTCCTTCAGTCTTGTTCCAGTCCGAAATCGAAATTTGAGGAGGAAGGAGTTATATTAGGAACTGATAGTACACCGGTATAACATTACAGATGCATGTTCCCAGACCAGGTCGTTAGCCGATCTAGCCTGCTTACTCAGCATTGCGTCATATGAGAACGTATTTATATACCTTGTTTTCTTATTCATGTCATTCAATTGTAGTTATTTGCCTTAAATGTACAAATGAAGTTTTTAAAAAAGTCTCAAAGCAAATCCTTCGAAATAATTAGCGTATATTGAGGCCTGGGAAGTCTATATTGAAAGAGTAGAAGGAATTGTTGCACCTTGAAGTGGAAACATAGTCCAATGGTTTTTGTATAATAATTTTGACATCCGATTTTGACACTGTAGCTAGATCAGGATTGTCAGGAATGGAGAACACATATTGCGTTGGAGATTTGTTTCTCAAGAAACTAACATCATAATCACCTTCTTGGATAGCTAAATAGCAAATTTTATCTTTTTTACCATTAAACTCAACCAGAACAAATTCTCCTTCGACAGGATCTCTGGTGAGATTCCCTAACTGATTTTTCGCAATAGGGATAGTATCTTCATCTGAATTTCCATCAAATACATCTGTCAGAGCATCATCACTTTCCAAAATCATGGAAGTATCCGATTCAGAAGTAGAACTTTCCTGTAAAAGTTTCCTTACAACTTTTTCCCCTTTTTGTTAGCGCATGCAACTTTTGTTTCAATTTGTCGCTTCTTTGCTTGTTTCTCATTTTCAATCTGTTCCTTTTCTGGAGTATCTGTTACTAATATACTTCTACCCCTTTTCCTGTTCTTCTTCACATTTTTTCTTGGTTTTGCTTTGGAAGGTGGGCGGAATTCGGTCGGATCTATGAACTTTCTGTGATCTATTTTTGATGATTCATTTAGTGATGAATTTTCTTGAGGGGCGATGTTTTCTTTTTCTGAACAATCGGGATCCATATCTATAGATATGTTGTCCGCCGCAACAGCGGTAGAATCAATTTTCTCAGGTTGTGGGGGAACAGTGACTGTGCTAGGTGAGAAGTCGATTTCTGTAAAAATCGTTTTATCAGAAGGAACAATTACGGTTGCTTTGAAGCTATTTACTATCGAGGTGGGTATCATAGTTTTTAGATATGCTTCACTGATCAAACTTCTCACTTCATAAATTGATACTGGTTGGCCGGGATTTCTCATCATCCAAGAATCCATAGCACTATTATAAAATGTTTTCAATGGCTTGAATAATCCAACATCTAAAGGCTGTGTTTTATGAGACGAATGAGGCGTTGAAGTGAGTATTGTAACTCCTTGTGATTTGGCAATATTCAAAGACTTTACTGACAAATGCGACTCATGATTGTCTAATATCAATAGCGATGGATCATCCATCGAAGAGGAACTACATTTTATGAAATGTTTCATTACTTCTAATAATTCTGAATTCATCCATCAGCTCGGTGTGGCCAAACGCAAAGTACCAGGGGGTGCTCCTTTAATCATGTAGTTCTTGAAGTTCTCACGAGGAAAAATTATAACTGGTGGGAGTGAATATCCACCAGCACAAACAATAGCACATGTTATGCTCAACGTTTCCCTCTCGCCACTTGTAACTTTTGAGAGACATCTTATTCCTTTCGATGCCAGCACTTTTGGAGGTTTTTGAACAGTGGTTGTAGCTGTTTCATCTAAATTGAAGACGCGTGTTCCATTTGCAAAATTAGGATGGCGTTTCAAAGCATCTTCTAGATTTTGAATATATGTATCGATGTTATATCGATTGAAACCTGTCGCTCGAGCCAAGCTACAACTTTCCGGTATTCTGAGACATACATCTGGATGATGATCCCGAAAGGATCGAAGCTATTCGAAACCTGCTATTTTATTTTTTTCTCAGGACTCTGGAATATGTAATTTATTGATAATTGCCGTCTCGTACGCTAATTTGCGATAATTTTTATTTGTTAAGCCGTAGAAGAGATAAGCACAATTTTTCAAATATTTCTTCAATGCCTCTTCTTGTTCCGCATTGAAAATCTCATTTATGTCATAGTTAAGAAGTATCCTGACATTATGACCTTCGCGTGCATTTTTTGTTTTCCAATAATATCTCCTAAGGGTTGCGTAAGGAAGTTCTCTACGTTCAGCTGCCTTTCGAATCGTTTCCCTGCTGGCTATGAGCTCAAAAGCTGCCCTCATGTTTTCTTCTGTGAGTGTGAAATTACACAGTGAACCAATGGTTCACTGTGTAATTACACAGTGAACCAATGGTTCACTGTGTAATTTCTCCCTTGCATCACTGTTGGACAGAAGGTACAAAAACTTTTGATGGTTAGAAATGAGAATTAACCATTTGTTCAATTAGTATTTTGCTATCGATCAATGTCCTACATGAAACTATTATTCATATGAAATCTCAAAATCATGTTTACAAAGTGTGGTTACCTAACTGACACAAAAATATTGAAAGAATTTTTTTTTCACGTACCTGGGCAAAGCACTCTATCCGTTATTGAACCTACTCAATCAAATGTTCGAGCGATACTAATAGGTTGAAGGGTAGTTCGATGGTAGACACTTCAACCACGGCAATCGTTTTGAGTTTTATGTAAGCAACTGTGCAGTGTACTTGACTGATCCACTGTGGGACACGGTTCACTGTTGGACAGTCTACCCTATACACTCCTATACACATATGATATGAATTCTTCGCCAAAAATTCATATTATAATATGATTTTCTCTGGTGATTCAAATGATCTAAATTGATTGGACTACAATATTTTGTTTCAAGAACATAACGGAGAATTACTTCCTTCGCTTTATCTCCCGCTTACAGTAATTTTCTTGCATAGTCAGCATATCACATTCGGGAAATTACCCAGGAAGCTGTATAAATTTCCTGTCAGAGCTATTCATTCCGTCAGGAAGATGTTTCGCTAATATTGTCAAATATAGGAAATGAACATGAAATAATTCAGATTCATTTAAGTAAATATATGAATTAAAAGATATTCCAACCTCACTTCAATATTTTAACACAAGAACACTCAGTATTGAGAACTCCATCTTTTAATATTTCAAGTTCATAGACATCGAAATTGATCCGATCACAGGATATGGAATATAAAACAATCTCCAAATACGCAAACTTGGCACAGATTGCATGCTGTGTATTTTACCTCAGTACAGTGACCGGATCAAAGTCGCAATGTCAGCGTATAATTCTTCATAAATATTGAGGGAGGTCAAGATCATGAACAGTTAACAGACAACAGACAGTATTCAGTATTCATTTAAGTATCGATTAATCATCAGCAATGCAGCACATCTCCTTCTCTTCAATCCTGCTGGGTGGCAGTATAATGTAAGTTTTTTGATTGTTTTAATATATTATTTTTATTACCATTTTGAGTGTGAGTTCATTTTTTCTGTTTCTTCACAATAAATATTTAATCAAGTTTCAAATGAGTTCTTTCATTATTTTGGATGAATGAATGAATGGGTGAAACAGCAAATAAAAATCCTCTCGCTAATAGCCAAGCGAGTACTGAGTTGCGACAATATTTCTGTTCTTCTTCAGTGATTATGGATCATACTCAAAACATAATTCCAAAAATATTACCTCAGCGTTGTGAACATCCTCTTTCATTGAATTTTCATTTCATCATGAGGTCAGGTACTGTTGATTTTTTTATTAGTTCTGAGTCATACATGAAAGAGTCTATAACTCGATCGATGGTAATTAGTCACATATTGACCAACCCTGCAGTGTTATCTAACCTCAAATAGTCGTCACTATTTAAGGAGAAATTTATTTTCACTAGGCTTTCAGCAGAGGCGGACACAAATCAAAAATTTCCAATGGAAAAAAGAAATGAGTTACACTTCATTTCAAAGGTCGTTTAGCCAACTTTCCAATAATAACACATACTTGACCTTTTCTTTTGGAAAAATTATGTAAAACGTGAAGATACCCAAGTAACAAGTGTTTTGCAATAAGACAAAAAAAATATCAAGAACTAATCTATCCTAATTTCCAAACAGTAATAAATTTTGCCCTCAATGTTCTCTCCAACATTCCGAAAAACTTTTTCGTAAAGTTCTCTGCAGGAAGATAGTATTCTTCCTTGAAATTTCAAGTCTGTGTTTCAACTATCGATTTCACGTGCCTCCTTGGAAGTAAATCTGCATGCCATAAGTCTGGTCTAGTTGCCCTTCCACTGCTCCTGTTCAACCAATTCAGCTTCCAGGAAATTTGTCATTCAGCAACTGTCTGACATAGTATCGTGAAGCACCATCTTGTTGAAATAGAATAAGTTGGCTGCGCAAAATCATTTTAACAACCGTTTTGATTTTTTTTAAACTAGTTGCCAGTTATCTCTTATTTTCTCAAACAAACTTGAGTAGAGTACATTTTCTCCGTAGAGGTACCTGAAACCTCAATTTGCAGCTATATAGTCTGTTGGGGTAAATAAATTAATGAATAAATAAATGAAAACATGGTGATTATCCCTTTTTGTTAACGGCGGAACCAATTTCACTGAATCTAGTGAATAATTATAATATATTCATGGTTTATATCACTGTTGGAATATCTTCCATGAAACATTGTTACCAAAATTTTTAATTTCAATGATGAAATACCTTCATTTGCTGATGCCACAGCTATCACTTTTGTTGAAATACGTGGCGAAAAGAATGCACTTAGACTGAATAGGCATCAAAATATTTTCAACTGGTTGAGTTCTTATTTATTGAGTGTCGAAAAAACAAATTTTCTGCATTAACTTCAATAACTAAAGACCAACCGGCTAAAAACATTATAAAAATCCACAAAAGGTCTGGTGCAATTGTTCTGTTTCATTCAAAATTCTTGTAATTAGACCTTTGTAGTCTGTTGGGGTGAATAAATGAATGAACAAATGAATGAAAACATGGTGATTATTGAGAAAGAAAGTTTTTGGCTTTCTACTACTCCATCTTGATTCAAAAAAGGATGAGGGAATCTTCCAAAGAAAGGAAGGAAGTAATCAATTTGAAAATGAGTAACTCCATACATGGATGTGTAGATCATGCAAAGAAGTAACTTTCAGACACAAACTGAAAGAAAGTCCTTCTGAAACAGCTACTTTCATATAAACATTGAATTACAAGAAAGAAAAAAATTATTTCGAAACAAATACTTCTATATGAACACTGAATTATACAGAAGATACTTTTCTCTAGTCAGTTTGTATTTCAAATATTCGTTGTGGAATAAAAATCAGATATCATTCACATGAGTTCTACTTTGAATGAATGGTAACAAATTGCACTTACATGGAACACTGTCACCCTCAGTGGTATACATCGATGTTTCGCCTTAAGACACTTGCCCTAAGGCTCTTCAGTACCAAATTGGATAACATTATGGAAAAAACACACAATTCATCCATGAATTACAATTATTTGAGGTCACGAAATAAGCTTGATCTGCTTATGTCATCGATGACATCGTAATGACATTCATTCACCTATTTGATATTAATCCCAGCCAAGAGGAATCTTATTTGAATTGAAGGGGTTATATTTTTAGGAGTGTTAGTGTTGTTAACGGTTTCTGGTAAGACGGAATATCTTGCAACAAGATGTTTATACGGTACCTGCAATCGATGAGCTGTATTTTGTGATACGCGGTAAAACGGTATGTCTCGTTACTAGTACGCTCGGAAGTAGACTGAATTTTATTTTCACTTGGTGCTTCCCCATGAATATCTTTCTGAGAGAGGTTAATTTATAAGGATAGGCTGAAATTATTGTCAAGTCACGTATTTTTCAAACATCTTTGAAAAAGGTCAAAATTCGGCAAACAGAGAAATTATTGAAGATTGTAGATAATAACTGCCATAATTTCAAAAAGTTAGGAATACAGAGAAATGTCACGTTATTTTCAGAAATCTCGGTATGTGAACTCAAATAATATAGGCATCAAGAAATAAAATAGACGGTCTTGAGAAAATTAAAAATAGAAGTATTGAGGGTTAAGTTGCAGATTCACCCATTTTGAACAAATACCAGTAGCGTGAAAGTTTCCAATTTCAAAATAACGAGAAATAAACAATACACACTTTGAGATTATTATTTGACCTGAGTTTCAGAAATGTTATGTAATAACATGGATCCTATTATTAGGACAAGAGAAAATGAAAGAAACTGAAGGTTTCAAAGTTTCGAGTATAGGAGCTTTTTAGCTCGTTTCTCCTTCATTTATTTTCTGAAATGAATTTTAGCAGCGCTGTCACCAGATGCAGATTTCTCCGCATCAAATTTTGAATATCAAGGCAGGTCCGAAAAAGCTGTAGAGTTCGTGCCGATCGCACGAAGGCCGGTCTTTTTTAAATCTGATCATTTGGTATACTTACTTATATTCTCTCTCATTGTGTGGTTCCAGAACTGAATTTTATTCTTAATTGAAATGCTTTTCACTCACTATTCTCTTCTCGATAGATTGACAAAAGGTCTCTTATTTGTTTGTGTTCTCTTAACTTCATATTACTCTACAAGGATGGTATTTTTCTCAGTCCAAGAGAAAATGAAAGTCCAAAGTTTCAAATATAAAGTATAATAAGTAGAATACGACTCTATGGACAAAATAATGAAAAAACAACGTGTAGAATCTTATATAAAAAATGTTGAATTGCAATAAAACAAGAGAAAATAGAACAAATAATTCGCCGCAAATGTTTACTGTGCTATTCACTATTTAATTCAAACTCTTAAACAACTATAAACATACCAACTCGGTACAAAATACTTTTAGTTTTACTTTTACTTCAGGGAGAGTGGTGTATAACTTCAAATTTTCGCCCTTTTTTGTAATTGTACTAACAACTTTATCTAAACAATCAGCGCTAGGAACCACACAATATGTAACTTTCTGCAAATGAGAAGTGGACTCAGACAAAATAATATGTGAACTCTCTCTAAATATCAACTGGTTAGTAGAAAAAAATAACAAACACTAACATAACGCCTCTTTGTGTGGTTCGTGGTCAACCATAGGTTTCGTTGACCCGGTGTCTCTTCTACACCAACACTTTTAATTTAAACTCCCCTGTACCCCATACCGGCTTAAGATTTCACTATCGTTTTTACTTAAATTTCGCCACACGCGCTTACAAACAAAATATCTCCCCTATTTAGGCCACCTCCCTCAGCTTCAAAGGCTGAGGGATGAGACCCCCGATCTCGTCTCGACGAGATCCGGTGACCGACCTCTTCTTGTCTATCTCTCGCAAGCAACCCCCAAGCCCTCGCGTCAGCTACGCTATACACAAAAACCTCATATCAGTGTTTTCTCAACCTTCCCAAGTGTATGATCATCGGCAGGATGCAATACATTTATTAGTTTAGTCTAAGTTAATTTTAACATGACCACAACGACGCTCGAAGGTTCGACAGTCATAAAGTTATTCAGCGCTTTTAAAGCTTGAAAAATATCGACACCGAAGACCAGGTGATCGACCTCGATCTCAATGAATGAAATGATATTTCATGGTACTATCGCAATGGCAGTTATTACAGTTAAAACAATTTTAGAATCCTTATATTATGTAGAAAAACAATGATACGTTTGAACACTTGCTGTTATTCCCTGCCAATATGATGATAAGAAAGGTACTTAGTACATATTTTAGGTAGATGAAATTCTTTCTGATAATGATTTTCAACAGATTATCATGTTTTGCTATCATTCTGTTGGATGTTAATAGTGAAATTACTTTTAGTTTTCAGCGTTATGTCATTTCCGTTCATTTTATTACTATAATATCATGAAATGTTTTCATCCCTGAACTTGTTCAAAATTTTCCTTGAATCATATCATTCATCAGAATGAAAATTATTCTATCAACATCATTCATTATTTTATATCACAACGTTAGGAGCTTTTTGACTTTCCGTGTTATTCCATGATGAATATTCCAATTGAAAGCAAGAAATATTTTTGTGAGACTCACCAGGTTCGTGATTTTTCCTGCTAGAGTTCTCTCGGGGCGGAAGAGAACAAATGAATACATCCACTCGCTTGGATTATAAGTACTATAGGAGTTGTGAATGCACACATAATTCTCTCAAAGGCGACAGGCGTCACATTGCGATGTATGCCGTGTAGCTCTTGCGAACAATTAATACTTGATTCTGACACAAGGGTGTCAGAGATGAGAGATATGCAGTTGCCGTCCCATAAGCAGCCTATTTGTTTCCAACATTCCGGGTTGGCAGTTGAAGCTAGAGCCGAATTAACTGCAATTTCGAGCTGGATTGACGTTTTCCGAATAAGGAAAAGTTTTTGTGTTGATTCAGTTTTAGATAGCTTCGGCAGTTCACTGAACTCCTGGATATGGATGGAACAAAAATTCACCTGAAGATGTAGGAGAGAATGCAACAAGAAGTGCAGATAGGATGAACCAAGTGACAATACCCTTATCGTTCCACTGGTTCGGACTTCCATTGTCTACTATGTAAAATGATTTGAAATCCCTGAAAAGAAAAATAAAAGATGAATAGCTGAAAATAACAATTATATTAAGCAAAATAAACCTGGAATGAAATGAAATCGGGTGATGAAATCACCCGATTTCATCACCCGATTTCATTTAACATAGTAGACATTTTTATTCGTAACTAACGTTACTGCAGCTACTTATACATTAAACTGAGTTTGATATACAGGGTGTCCCTGGACTTCCTCTTTTCCTCTTGGGAATGTATAGATGGGGTCAAAATATCACCAGTACTTCATATAACTTTTTTTCCTAAAATCCTTCGTTACCAAGTAACGGGCCCTCGAAGTTACGAAATGAAAAATGTTTTTCTTTGATAACTTTTCAAGTGAATATTCAAAATCATCCAAATTTTGGTAATTGACTAAACAAATGAATTCCTTCGATGAGCTTTCATGCAGGAGTCAGTTGTTTTGCTACAAAGTCAGGAACGGACTACCCCCGATGGTCCACACCCCAAAACTTTGAAATGACAGATATTTTTCAATATTTTTCAACAAATTAAGGTTACTTGGACAATTTTATGAATAAAAGTACTCGTGTGGAAAGTCGATCGGAGCAACGAGTCTTGATAAAAATGTAGTTTCACTCGACGACATCAAACCCGCTCGTCCACCATTATTTGAAATGAATGATTATCAAAGCAGAAATAATAATGATAACGTTAATTCAACAACATTTATCCTGAGATGTCTACCCTTATTCGAAAATATTAGTTTTTAAGGAAAATGGAAATGATAGGTAAAATGTTCATAACGAATTTTTATAATGCAAACACATTTAACTAACGAAACTCAAGAGCCTCAAGAGCAAACAGAAATGAAAAATCCGCTACAGAAACTGCTCGATATGACCACCTTCTCTCTCTATACATTTTCTTAGTCTGCGAAGACACTCTGTACTTGAAATAGCATTCCAGGGTCGTTTCGTATGGCTTCACAATGTAATGTTATTCTATTCAACGATGCATCTCTTGTGTGAATAGGTGTAGCGTAAACAAGGCTTTTTAGATGCCCCCACAGAAAGAAATCCAATGGATTTAAATCCGGAGACCGCGATGGCCATGAATATGGCCCACCTCTACCAATCCATCTATTGTGGAAAATATGGTTCAGATGGTCACGCACAATCAAACTAAAATGAGGAGGAGCGCCATCATGCATAAACCACATATCTCTTCGGGTTTGCAATGGAACATGTTCCAGAAGTCCATTCAAATCGTTCTGAATGAACTCCAAATAACGTTCTCCATTCAATCGGTCCTGTAGAACGAATGGTCCTATAAGATGGTTTCCTATGATACCAGCCCAAACATTCACGTTGAATTTCCGTTGGTGTTTGGTTTGCAATATCCCATGGGGATTTTCTTCGGCCCATATATGGAGATTATGAGAGTTGATAACTCCATCTCTACTGAAACCTGCTTCATCAGTGAATAAAACTCGATTAATAAAAGTCATATCCTCTCTTTGCCTATCCATGAACCAATTGGCATATTCCAGTCGTGCTGGAAAATCTTGAGGTGTCATGGCATGTACCTTCTGGATGTGAAATGGGTGGAGCAGTTGTTTCCTAATTATTCTATGAATAGTGGACTTGGATGTATGGAACTGTTCTGATAGATTTCTGATGCTCATTGAAGGATCATCAGCGACGGCTTCCAAAATATTTTCCTCCAATACAACGGTACGTACAGTCCTAGGAGCGCCCTCACCACCTCGTTTTGGCAAAACTGTACCTACAATAATATCGAAATAAAACAACGTGCTCAAATTAATTATCAATTATTACATACCTGTCTCCCTCAAGCTGCGATCGACACGCTCGAATGTTTCTCTTGACGGTACCGTTCGATTGGGAAAATGCTCGGAATACAGACGACGAGCTTCTGCAGCATTACAAAATGCTCGTCCATAAAATACATGCATATCTGCATATTCATTGAATGTAAACTGTTCGGCCATATCAAAAAAATTCAAAATATCCTATAGAATATTGACAATACAATGATAGTCATATGACAACGCACCACTCAACAAAACAAAATCGCATTCCAGTTTCTCATTTTTTATCAAAACTTTCTAAAAGGTTTTTTTGTCAACATCTGTGAAAGAAATGGAACATAATTATTCCCTGGATATTTCTCACCTGATCATGTGCAGCCGTTTTTGTAGTTCATTCGTTTGCTTTTTATTAGTATAGTAAATATTTTTTCCGATGTGCGTTTTTTCAGCTAAATTTAGATTCGTGTTAAAGAATTTCTCCCATAAAATTATAATTATCAGTGAAACTCCTCAACAGTTTAGCTGTGAAGAAGAATTTGAAACATTCGAATGTTGAGTTTCATGAGATTCAGATAACTGATCAACACGAAACGTGATTATTCCACACGTATTATGTACATACAAAATATGGAATGAATTCGATATTTCATAGTAGAGTAGCTTGTTACTTTAAAAACACCACGAATCTACAGAACTTGATATTTCTTTTGAAAAAATATCTGCTATCACAATTGTGACTCAAACTTGCATATAGGTACTGTACTTTTTGTTTACGACTTAATTTTAGCATACTTTGTATTATTCCTGTTATAAATGTTGTTGAATTAACGTTATCATTATTATTTCTGCTTTGATAATTATTCATTTCAAATAATGGTGGACGAGCGGGTTTGATGTCGTCGAGTAGAACTACATTTTTATCAAGACTCGTTGCTCCGATCGACTTTCCACACGAGTACTTTTATCCATAAAATTGTCCAAGTAACCTTATTTTGTTGAAAAATATTGAAAAATATCTGTCATTTCAAAGTTTTGGGGTGTGGACCATCGGGGGTAGTCCGTTCCTGACTTTGTAGCAAAACAACTGACTCCTGCATGAAAGCTCATCGACGGAATTAATTTGTTTAGTCAATTGCCAAAATTTGGATGATTTTGAATATTCACTTGAAAAGTTATCAAAAAAAAACATTTTTCATTTTGTAACTTCGAGGGCCGTAACTTGGTTACGAAGACTTTTAGGAAAAAAAGTTATATGAAGTACTGGTGATATTTTGACCCCATCTATACATTCTCGAGAGGAAAAGAGGAAGTCCAGGGACACCCTGTATAAGTTTAAACTG
This sequence comes from Leptinotarsa decemlineata, assembly GCF_025532065.1. NCBI lineage: Eukaryota > Metazoa > Arthropoda > Insecta > Coleoptera > Chrysomelidae > Leptinotarsa > Leptinotarsa decemlineata. The sequence goes on along the minus strand of NW_027412688.1, from coordinate 29,303,453 downwards.
AGTTTAATGTTTAGGTTTGAAAATGTCTTTATAAGGTGAAACTGCAGTAACGTTAGTTACAAATTGAAGTGGTAGAAAACATAGAAAGTTTCAATTCTCTTTTCTTCCTTATAGTTGAATTTGAATCAACATCAAAACAGATTGTTTCTTCTCCGAAGTTTTTATTCCATAAAATTATTTTTTTTAAACTTTTGAGATTCAAGTGAGAATTGATTTAATTTCAGTTTGAATTCTTGATACTTTTGACTCAAATATTGTGAATTATTTAAATTCCATGAATAGTAACCAATAAAATCAAATAGTACTTTCAATTGAATTAAGAATTCAAGGAAGGAAGGAAAGAGCAAAATACCCACAATAAAAAATCCTTCGCCCCTTCAAAACCACTACTCCCACATGGTCATTGAATTACAGAGAAGAGAAAAACCTTTAAAAACAGCAATTTTCGTATGAATATCAAATAACACGAAAATAACTTTCATCTATTCAGTTTGTACTACAAAGTACAAATACAAGTCGGGGAACCCAGACGGATAAATGCTTTTTCCCTCCAGCCCTTTGAAAACCTATTGGATCGCGAAGATTAGATGTTGTTTTATTATACTGTTATTAGATGCTGGAAAGAAAAAAGTTCAAATGATATATACCTGTAGTAAGAGGTAGAACTTGGGGATTTTTTTTTCTTTCGGACTCGTCAGAATTTCAAAAAAGATGTTTACTGAAGTATTAAAATTGTCCTATCACGAAGACTGATGATTGAAACGTGACCAAAAAGTAGATAAAACAGGATGACTGCCACGTACAGGATGTTTAAAATTCGATCCCCACCATTGGAATCTCGGAAACTATGAGAGATACGAAGATGGTTAAATTGGGTTTTTTTTGAAGTTTCAACTTCACAGAAGATTAACAAAAGATCAGCAGCGATAAGTGGTATACTTGGAACCTACGAATACATGTAGGCACAGATAAATATGATGATAATGCTTCCGTTCCAACCAACATTGTAATCAACATATCACGAGATCTACTGAATTCAGGTGGAACTATAGTAGCTATACTATAACTAGCTATAGTATAACTATACTATATATACTATAACTCTAATAGTTGCGGAAACGTTTCGAAGAAACAAATTATAAAGCTGCATTCCTCCCAGAAATGTTTTCGAAGTGAATGAAACTGCTATAAATAGGAAATTGGCACCGTTTTATACAGCATTATAGTCATTATCAATGTTTTGTAAGGTCTTTTACAAACACTACAAAACAGTTTTATAAACATTTTCGACTCGAAAATATTTTCAGGAAACTAGGTGAGAAGGTGGTTTTTGAAACAAGTCATACACTACAGAGCCTTCTGGGAAGTCCAAAAGACAAAGTCGAGAATTCGAAAAAGTCTGGAATTTACGAAATTGAATGTAAGGAATGCGATGCAAAATATTATGGACAGACAAAAAGATCTATTAAAGTGAGATATAAGGAACACATAGCACACTTAAAATATGCTGAAAAAACCGCAGTCGCACATCATATTCTGCAACAAAACCATTCCATAGACTTCAGTTCATGAAGGTTAGTTAGATAAGTTAACAACAACAGGCAACTATATGCCAATGAGAGTGTAGAAATAAGTAAACACAATAATATTATGAATAATGATCATGGACCTATACCAAAGAGCATACTATATAGGTTGTTAAAATAAAATAAAATAATGTCGTTGGGTTTACTGATTCCTACATAAGGATACATTGCAAAAATAAATTTGGATAGGCAATATTGTGAAATTAATTTTTATATAGGTGAAAATTGTTTCATATATTGTAAAATAATAGATGAGGCAGAATTGTAAAATTAATTTAGGTCGGTATACCTGTATGGCTGATACGCCTGGATGGTTTACCTGTATGGGTTACCTTTATAGCATAAATAGGTTTAGCTCGCTTCAGTTTCTAGTTTCAATCTTCCTCGTACATTTTTCACTTGAATGATTAACGTTGAAGATACGGGCAGCAGCTCTGGCACTTTTTCCATTCTGGTAGTAGAAACTCACCATTTCTATCCGTTTTCGAAGCGTATAAACCATTCCTTGTCAAAACTTTACGAAAATAGAAACACCAATTGTAACTCCACCTGGTAGGTGATCTTTATTGTAAAATGAGACAAATACAAAATGAAGAGAATATCGGATTCAAACTTAACTAGGCAAAATGAGACTTTTTTGAAGTATACTTCACAAAAACACCTATGAATCCTAGGTAACAGACTGTACAGAAGTTCATTCAGGGTGGCTTGTTACTAACTCAAATAATTTTTAGCTTCCTAACTATGAGCTTCAGACCATAATGTGTCCTTTGTTGATATCTGTTCATGATGTAGCATCTGATAATACAAAACAATGGCTCCGTTGAAAAAATGGTGACATGATCTAGAACTGCAATAGGGAAAGTAACATCAAATGTAAATATGTCAAAATGTGTCCCTCTGTATACTATTTTTCAGGTGTCTTTTAGTTTTTTCTGCAAATCAGTGTACCAAAAGTTATTCGGGGTGGCTAGTTTTGAATGGAATGCACTGTGTAGAAAAAGCCAATTATTTTCAGTTTATTTATTTCGTTTGAAAATGTCCTCATAGAGCATTTTCTGCAATAATGTCTACAACGAAATTTTTGTAATTGTATTGTTGTTGAATTGTAAAAAAATACTGAAATATGACCAGCTGAAAACCTTGTACCACACCTTGGTGTAAAGTCATTTGAAATATGATATTTTGGGATGAGGAGACGCACTGAGAACGCACGTCAAGCTTCTAGAAACCATTCAAAAAATTTTCTGTGTTCAGTCTCAAAATCTTACTGTCGATGTCATTATGTTTTTTCAAGTGAATCCTAATTTTTTAGTATTTAGCCTAGAGTTGCCAGCTCTAACATTTGTACAACAAAACAAATTGTTTTATGGCATCATATGAGTATATAATTCTATTTCCAAATGAATAATCGATATCAAAAACATTTTTACTTTCAAGAAAAAATTTAAAAACCTTTCAAATACTGATGTATCACTGTTAGCAAACAGGTATATAGATTATTGATATATTGTATTGAACTGAACTGTTTGAAAGTTCGATATTCGCTAAGTTGAAAAGTGTGTTGATGTATCATACTATTTGTTTTCATATTTTTATTTTGAGGAAAATGAAAATTGAACACCATTTTAAATACCTACGTCTCACTCTTGTCAAGCAGGAATACAAACGATTGATATATTATATAAAACAGAACTGGTTGAAAGCTAAATAATCTTCGACTGTGTCTTTGTATAGTATTATAGTGTTTGTTTTTTTTTTTTAGTTTATTTTATTTCAGGTATAATGAGTATTATAATAGCTGTACATGTTTAATTACATTTACGATTGTTACGATGTTCAGAGTCGAATACCTTTATATGTTATCCATTCTATGTTTTTTAACTACTTTAATGTATAAAGTATATGCCCATTCACACCAAATTTGTATCTCGAAACAAGTATTCACTTACTTATCGAGCATCTCGTTATTTATTTGACCTTTCAATCTGTACTTCTCATTTGTATTTGTATTTGGATCTTAAATAAATAACATATATTATTATTATTATTAAATGGGAAATGAATACCTGAAATAGTTTCCTACAAAATCCTCGTTATGTACTTTATCGCCTGGTCTATCACCGTTCCCATCGAAGTACATTGCGACATCAGCAATAGTGCAATTTGAGAAGTTCTCCAAACATTGCGGTATGCCAAATGAACTTCGGCGAGCTTATGGACGGTTTTATACTCCGAAGCAGTCTGGATCACAAAGGGGCATTCGGACACCATCAGTGTTACGATGTCTAGATGGATTAACTCTAAGACTTGTTTCCATACGATGTAAACTGCACGATTCACTGGTGCTGGAATGTATGGTTGGGTGTTTACGAAGATTTGCTATCAAAACTTGTGGGTGGTGAGATATATAGAGATTGCTGCTGAAATCCTGGGCAACCGACGACGTGAACGCAATAAATTTCAATGTGAAAGCTGCTGCGTATTTAGTTTGCGGAGCTTGCGAATGATTAACGTTAGAGAGGCGATCAAGTTGGTGATAATGGTTCATTCTGGAGTGGTTGACGAGGTAGATAAATCTATCTTCCCGAATCGATACTTTTCTAATTTCTTGAATTTTTTCAAATAATGATTATCCGGTACTAGATCAAATTTGATAACAATATCCATGATGAAGATTATAACCAATACATATAAATGAACTGGGAGCAAAGTTGTTCACGTGGACTGTTAACTTGGCGGTTTATATTGGATGATTTTCACTAACCGAGTTTTATGATTGGATGAAGAATCATAAAATCAAATTTGAAGTCATGTTACGGTGACGAATAGAAACCGAGAAATGCGGGGATGGTTATTGTCGTCGTGTTCAGTTCAGGGACTGATCGCAATTTGAGTGTTGAAATTCAATATTGTTGCAAATATAATTACTTGAAACTTTTGTTATCTGTTTGAAATGTGACGTCCTTGGACAAGTACTAATAGTAATGACGATTGTGATAACAACGCAGACTTTTTCCAGTGTAGTGATTTCAATAGCGATGGTGAACAATGTTAAAGAGAGATACCAGTGAATAAGATTTGGATGCATTTGAATATTGAAACACAGAGAGTATGTTTCAATGTATATAAGAATCTATATCTCAAGTTTGGTTTCGAGGAAAACAAACTATCACAAGCAACATCAGATTTGATCTAAATTCCTTTCTCAACTGTTGGCAAAATAGTCAAAAACAAACCTTATGAACGCAAGACGCGATGTGATACATGATTACCAAAACCTTCAGATGTTCATCTAATGAAATCATTGAAAAAACGATATACGACTATTACAAAAGCAATGAGATTCCTACAACTGTAATCATAAGGAAGAAATTGAATACTTCCGGCCATAACGTGAACTGCTGTGACAAAACTCTTCAGAATTGGGTGAAGAAACTAGGATTTAGATTCAGAATAATAAACAAACGTCAAGCAGTTATGGAAAACAAAATAATAGTGGAATTGCGTAACAAATACTTAGGACAAATAACTAAATATAGACAAGAATAACGGAAAATTTTTCTATTTGGACGAAACTTAGTATGACGATATAGTAACGAAAGGGTGGACTGACGGTTCGAGAATGTGTACGCCTAACATGCCTGCAAACAAAGGATCGCGACTAATCGTTATGCATTGCGGAGGAAGTGAAGGATGGGTTTCGAATTCTTTGAAATTATGTGGAGAAAAAAATGAGAACTGCAATGTTGACTATCATAAGAACATGGAAGCTAATATTTTCGAGAAATGGTGTGAAAACACATTGATCCCAAATTTGGATGCAAAAAGTGTTATAGTTCTTGACAATACTTCCTATCATTCGCGACAGTTCATCGAAGTACTGAATAAATATTCGAGGAAAAATGAAATATAAAGTTTTTTAATGGATGACAATTTGTATTTTGAAGATTACTATAACAAAAACCAACTACTTGAAGTTTTACAGACAAAAACATTTGAAAGTGTATGCCCTTGAGAGTATTGCTGAAAAGTATGAATACACCATACTGAGACTTCCCTCCTATTATTGTGTTTTCAGTCCCATCGAGTTGATTTGGTAAAAAATGGAACAAGGCATCAGGCGTAAAATATTATTTCGAATTTTTGGTATGAAGAGCTAATTAAAGAAGAAGTAGCCAATATTACCGAAGAAGAGTAACAGAAAAGGAATAAAAGAGTAATTTTGGTTGAAAAATACTGAATGGAGAGTGGACACTTCCATATCAATGGAAGTGTCCACTCTATGCATTCCACATTCACTGAGCAGCCATTTTAGTAATCTGTCATAAGGCAGAGAACGTTGTAGCAGTTTATTTTCAATAAGGTTATACCACGGAACAGCAATTATTATAGAGTGGTACTTTTTTGGTGTAATTCTATTCAGGATTTAAATTTTAAGATATTTTTCGCAGGTGTAGGTAGGTTAAGGTCAATTGTATTAGTGCCATAATTTTTAAATTCAATAATATATTTATTATTTTTTCTGGGAAAGAAAGTTTATGGCTTTCTACTACTCCATCTGATACAAAAAAAGGGATGAGAGAATCTTCCAAAGAAAGGAAGGAAGTAATCAATTCGAAACTCTATACATGAATGTGTAGATCATGCAAAGAAGTAACTTCCAAACACAAAAAATTAATCACTCCTAAAAATATAACCCCTTCAATTCATATATTTATTATCCTTTTGAAATTTTATTTGGCACAATATCTTTGAAAACATCCAAGACTTTTCCAAGAACTCTACCTGTAGAGAGAGAGGGCGCTGCATGCTTATATAAATCCGACTGAGCTGAGCTAATGAAGGTAAGAAGTACCTGTAAGATAAGGAATCTACCTGTAGTATATTTATCAAATTTTATTAAACAAACAATAAAAATCAAAACTCTAATAATAAAATTCTGAACCCATTTATTAAATTCAAATTAAAAACAATACAAAAACAAATTACAAATTATCAACATCACTAATATATAACAATATATATAACTAGCAGCCTACAATTCAATGTTGCACAGAGCATTCTCACTTCCTTTGTCTGCTAACAATCTAGCTAGGGAAACACACATAGGTCATAATAATGGTTTCAACGCAGACCATTTCTGGTTGTTTGACCATCTGGTCAAACAACCAGAAATCGAGAAATGGAAAACTCTAACATATTTTGGAAAAAAAACAGAGATAATTGTGGGTTTCTTCAGAAAAAACAATGTGGAAATGGCATTTAGACCTTAGGCCGGGTTATCTGATTTCCTTTCCAATGCCAAAAATAAGGTGGAAAAGTTGTAGAAATCTGAAGTTTATATGCTCAAGTGTCCGGAGTGTAATAGTGTTCATGTGGAAAAATGTGGTCGAAATTACCAAAAACGGTATGCTGAACATGAAAGGTCCTTCAGGTCCTCCGACACGCCATAGCATCGAAGTTTGGCCAGCAAACCCACATGTCACACATGGTCGAAGGCTTTAGAAATATCGAGCGCAAGAGCTCTTTTCATGATTACGTTTATTATTACAAATATGGGTGCAATACGATAGAAAATCGCCTGATGATTTTGGTTTCCGAAAGCCACATTGATGATCGCTCAAGATGTTGGAGCCTCCCAAATATTCAAAGATGTGTTAGTTCACGGCTTCCTATATGATTTTTTATATCACTGATAGCAAAACGACTGGTCTATGATTATTTGAAAGATTTTTTTGTCATTTTTGAGAATAAGCTGAACGCGAGCAACATGAAGGAAAACCCCTTCCATGTAAGACATTTGAAAAGTGTGCAAAATACTGGTGCGAGTTCATTTGCTCACTTTCCAAGTACGATATGTGTTGATAAGGAAAGACAAACCATGAAGATGAAGATGATTTTCAAATTGTACTGGCAATCAATAATATTTATATGAAGTATTCAAATATATGCATAGCTCCATTTGCCTCAACGAGAGATTCATCAATGAAAAATAATTTTTGACTACTTACATATTTTTTCTCGGTTCTATGAATATATATTTTCCCTCCTAAAATATATTTGTCATTTGAATTGAACTTCGAGGTTGAACATCTCATTCAAACATATTTACGATAAGTCATTTTGTCATAAAAATCATGCTGTATATGTCAAAATGCCCTCATTTCGAAGTATCGATATAAAATTTCACATATCCTGTCTATATCAATGGATAAACGGCTTGTGTATGAATCAGGTGAGAAATAAGAAAAATTTTATTCAATATTTGATTCTATCGTATTCAGAAAACATACTTCAATGTGAAATTCACACTTGAAATTCTATGACGATTCGTTCAAAAATCAGTGCTGTTTGTGTCTTTACAGAAATAAAAAAAACATTTTTCTTTCAACGAAACAAACGGGATGAATTTATTATCAAAAGACGTTCGAATGGAGCGACACAGTTCAGCTCTTCAGAAAACTATCTAAAGGTTGAGTCGACCCAGACGTCTACGAAAAATTGTCGACCAGACGACACAAAAAACTTTCGCTTGAACTTTTCTATTTGGGGCTTAATTTTCCCCATAAGGAATATAATAACTTTTCTCAATTACCATACAAAAACAATCGGTCTCGCTTCCAGTGCTTGTTAATTAACGTAATAGCCAAGCCGTTCGATCACGCCAGCAAAAAAAAGGACTCGTAATTATATTAATCCGACTGACATAAAAGACGAGAATGGATTTTCTTTCATTTAATTTTTATTAAAGGGGAACAACTGAGTGGAAGAAGACTTCATAGCAAGTTTCAGAACTGGCTCAAAAAATGTCTTACAGTATTGTTCGAAAAAGGTTAACCTTCAGTACAGAATACTAGTGGCCTGCACACATGGGAACCTGGTTCGCCGAACGAAGTTCTGGTTCTTCACGCCCTACACACAGTGGTGGGGAATGTGAACAACGGTTCGTCATTTCACCAGTTTCGTTCCAGCATTTGGAATAAGTTCTTAGAAAATTGCAGTTGCCATTGTTGTATTATATGAGTTCAAGGGTTTTAAAAGAAAGAAGAAGTGAAGAATGGACGAAACAGTAGCTTCGTGAGAGAGAAGTGGTCTCACCTCAATCTCTAATATCATCGTATGGAGAACAGTGCGAAATATTATACCAATTATTCAACAATGACCAAAACAGATTTTAATTATTTATTGGAACTTGACACCCTACATATCAAAATAACTCACATGAGAACGTCGATATCGACCGAACATCGCCTTGTTGCTACACTTTGCTACCAAGCTACTGGAAGAAATTTGGAGGACTTGAAAGTTTTCGTGCGCCATATCACAAGTAGTGGGAAAATGGCAAACAACGGTTCCCCTCCTCCACATACAGATGAACTTAGTAGGCCCTGCCGGTAAACCAAACAAATGTTTTTCAACCCAATGGAAGACCAAGTTCGTGAGAAATTGTGGCAACCTTGATTCGCTTAACACCACACACAGGGGAACTAATAACGAACATGATTTGTGCGAACCAGGTTCTCATGTTTGTAGGCCGCCTAATGAAATTTGTTGTGTTGGTACTTTTTTCACTTCGTTTCATGACAACAGTTGTACAATATAATAATCTACAAATCTGGTTTCAAGCCGTATATCAGCCATTTTGTATAGAACTGTGTAATTCAGTACTTATTGAAATTGGGTCCTTTGGCTTCTTCAATTAGGGTTTAGGCAAGGTTATAGTTCAGCGACAGACACGACTTTATCCAATCAAGTACTTTTGATACATTTCGCATTTGATATAGATCAATATGGCCCTCCACGACATGTGATTTCAATGAATAGTTTCGAAGAAAATACAGCGCTTGCGGCGGTACCGGCCAAGGGCCCAGCGGCGCGTGCCTAAGAATAGCGCGTCGAAGGCCGCGCCCCGCCCTATAGCACTTCATGATTAGCAGTGATCTTACCGCTAGTTGCACACACACCGATTTTGGACGGCCGACTTTGTACTGATCGTCCAAATTCCAATAGTGAACCACATGTGGGAACGGGACCTTGCGCACACGCCGACCGGTGATCGTCGCCGGTAAAATACCGGCAGTACCAGGAAGTAGTGGCGTACATGGATAAATACACTCTTGCATACTCACCGGTTTTTTACCGACCATTCCAGTCTCGAATGCTCGGTGAAATTGTAGTTTCTACATATTAACTTCGTTTTGGTAGTGCGTGCTAATTACGACAACAAAGCAACTGATTGTTTGACCGATAAAAATCCGGTGAGTGTGCAAGCACCCGCTACCATTGAAATATCGGCCGATTTTATACTGGCCGTCCAGTATAAACGCTAGTTGCACACACACTGATTTTGGACGGCCGACTTTGTACCGGTCGTCCAAATTCCAATAGTGAACCACATGTGGGAACGGGACCTTGCACACACGCCGACCGGTGATCGTCGCCGGTAAAATACCGGTGAGCAGCCGTTCACTGCCACTGTTTCGCCGGCAGTACCAGGAAGTAGTAGCGTACATGACTAAATACTCTCTTGCATACTCACCGGTTTTTTACCGACCATTCCAGTCTCGAATACTCGGTGAAATTGTAGTTTCTACGTATTAACTTCGTTTTGGTAGTGCGTGCTAATTACGACAACAAAGCAAATGATTGTTTGACCGATAAGAATCCGGTGAGTGTGCAAGCACCCGCTACCAATAAAATATCGGCCGATTTTATACTGGCCGTCCAAAATCGGTGTGTGTGCAACTAGCGTTACGTGTTTATGGAAGCTCTCTAGCAAGAAAAATAAAAATCCTTTAAAGACATTCTGTACTATATTTAGTATCAACATGGCACCCGTGCGGACCCAAGATGGGTCGCTGATTGAGTATAGGATAAATACTAACTTTTATCTTATTTCCACTGAAACCGATTCGGTTGTGCGTGGAAGGGTTTTCGGTTTTTGTATCCCCAACAGTTGTACTAGTAGCATGGATATAAACATTAAGAACTGATTCATAATCATCATGAATTTTCAGTTAAAGCTTATAAAACATTATGGATACGTTAAAATTGAATGAAATCTTATAACTACGTTGATAGATTGATAGATTTGAGATGGTAGGTAACTCAGTTATACGAAATGTTGTATAGGTGAGTTTATTATTCGCTGCTTTGATCAATCTTTTTTTATTCAAGACAAAACACAAGCACTACAGAAAAATCCTTAAGGCGCTCTAAGAGCGATGCTTGTGCGAAACTACTGATTCATATTGGATTTGACTGGCTTGAGATTGAATCCATTTGGAAAACGTTCTCAGGAAGTTTATTCCACATAAACGCAGTTCTCAAAATGAAAAAGTTCTTGAACAGTAAATCACTTGAACACTTTCCGTGAGAGTATCTATAGAAGAAAGATAAATCTCCAACCTTGCTTCGGTGTTCCAGTCTATCAAAATTGCAAGTAATATTCGCGTCTCCAATCACGCGGATGGCTCTTTTCTGGATAGAATTCAGAAGCTTCAGGGTGTACTTAGGAGCGGAGCTCCATACATGAGAACAATACTCCAAAGAAGATCTGATCTGAGCTTTATAAACCATCAAAATTTGCCGAGGTGTGTACAGTTTTCTAGTTCGGAACAGTGTTCCAAGCTTTTGAGAAGCAACTTTTACAATTCCAGCGACATGATTCTGCCAAGACATATTGGTGTCCAGTTCAACCCCCAACAAACTTATCGAAGCAGAAAGTGGCATAATTATATGCAGTTCGGAGACATTTATCTTTTTGGAGAAAACCGTTGCCTGGATTTGTGTGGCATTGAATTGAACCTGGTTATTTTCACCCCAATTTGAAATTACTTAGCAGATGCCTAATTTTTTTTATCAGTTTAGCTTTCTCATTGGGCGAATCTTCAATTCCAAATCTATGCGATGTTCAGAGGTAATCAGGCAAGCAGGTAAAGAAAAATATAACTGAACGAAAAGATAGAAAACAATGGGAAAGAAAAAAACAAAGCTACGAAAAAGAAGACACCACCACCGGCATCGGATGAAGAAACGTGTTTCTGTCTGGTTTGTGAAGGTTACTAACAAAATTATGAGTCATCAAATGAAAATTGCTACAACTGTACCCAGTTTATTGAATTGATGGATGTAGCCGTTAATACGTGGTAGAAAATCATGATGAAGAGAAGAGAATTGAAACTTTCTAACACGTAGTACCACGTAGTAACGGCTAAATCCATCAATTCATTGAAAGAAGCAAGTACCTACAGCTAGACAAGCCACATACTATTTCAAACTGAAAATGAAGTTCCATCAAGCATCGCAGAACTTAAGTTTCAACCAAGAGTGCCTAAGAAGAGAAAATACCCCGGAATACATCAACATCAGAACCAGGACAAAAACACCGGCAGCAGAAAAGACGATAATGAAGGCACGAGCGATCTGGCTTGAAGAAGAGTGCAAAGCAATGTTCTCTAAAAGGATTATTCTGCAACATTATTTTAAGGTATTGTACTCTGAACTTACATATAAACTCCACCAGATAGAATTTGACATTTTTTATGACCAAGTTAGGTCTACAGTTAGTGATTTTATATCCCAGAAGAAGCAAAGACAAATTTAGAAACTCAGGGCACTAATGATACAGAAACAACAACATATCATACACAACCAATCAGTCGAACCAGATAACCAGTTCAGCAAAGGAATCATTATCTTGACCTAAGTAGAGTTCTACAAAAGGAAATTTCAACAATGTCCAAAGGGCCAAAATATACACCATCAATGAATAATAAAGACAGTTTAATGGATTGGTTAAGGCTTTCTCGGCCGAGATTTTCATTGAAGGGTTTGAAGGCCATCGTGGTTTGGAACTGTATTTTAACGTCTCGCCAGCACGAGTGGCTGGCTTTTTCAGAGGTTCATTCATCTTGATGGTTCACTGATGACTAGTGATTCAACCAAGCGTCTTCAGTTCAATCAGGTTGGAGCCTAGCTCCCTAACCCTTGTAGCTGATTTCTGTTAAAAGGACAAATGGGTTCATGACTGAGAAGTGGTGGCGGTATGAAAGTCCTCAGGCATCAGTACCGCCCTTCACGGGGTACCCCTACCTGGCTGGGGTGGGATGGATGAAAAGTATATTCGTCCGTTAACGGGGGCATGAGGGCATGAGGACATGAAGGCCCCAACAGAATGTCGGGGCCTTCTATATCGGGAGAGGTCGTCTACAGCATAATCTATAGCTTCCCTATCTGAGGGATTTTCGTGAGTTTTCGCGCTATCAAAAACCCGCTGATTCCTCGACTGAATGGACTGCTGCCACGGAGCATTCACAATCATCCGTAATAACTTGTTTTGTACTCTCTTCAGACTGGAGATGTTAGACGGAGCCGCTGAAGCATACACGACGACAGGCTTGAACATCATTTTGTAAATCGTAAGCTCATTTTTAAGGCTCATTTTAGAACGTCAGTTCTACCCCTCGATCTTTGCCTTCTCGGTTGTGATGTGTGGGATTCAGGTGAGTCTACAGTCGATCATAAGACCAGTAGTAATTTCTAGTTCGTACGTTGTATTCATGTTCACTCAGTTAGCCCGCCTTTCTTGTTGATGCGTTGCTATTGGTCGAAGTGTTATTACATTTTGATGATGTTACATTTCGTTGCACTGTTGCCACCTTAGCATCTTTCAGTATTGTGTTCCGAATCCGGTTAAGCGTTTTTGCCTTCTCTTTTCTGTTGTAGTTTTCCGTATGTTTATGGATTTCTATAGCTTCCCGTACAAGCCAACTGTGGTATCCATGATCGGGTGCAAGTAGTTTCACATCTTCAAACAGTATCGTATGATCTCCTTCACTAAACGCGGATTCTGCTACTGCCGACTTTTCTATTTGACCTAATATACAGTTTCTCCTATGTTCATTCAACCTTGTACCCATGGATCTTTTGGTTGTTCCGATAAAAACTTTTCCGCAGGGGCATGGTGTACGATATACCCCCGCCACTGATAGTGGATCACTTCTGTCTTTCGCAGATCTCAGGATTTGTTGTATTTTTTTTGGTGGGCTTCAACACAGTTTTTATGTTATGCTTCCTTAAGATTTTTCCGATTCTGTCTGTAACCCTGGGAATGTCAAAATAGGGAGGAAACTCGGGAGAAAAAACAATTCAGATACATAAAAGTGATACAAAACATAGAAAGTTTTAATTCTCTTTTCTTCGTACCCAGTTTACCCTGGAGAATATTTCATGAAAGCCCAATGCGTTGATATCTAAAACCTCAATTCGAAACATTGATGAGTTAACTCCTTCAAATCAAATTTCTGAAGGAAGCTTGCTGTGACACACTATATGTCAGTAAAATTATTCACTTCTATCGAAGAAAATAGTAGAAAACTCAAACCCCAACACTTCACGCCGTTCCATTATTAGTTTTATTTCCTCTACGACTGCTAGTGCTCAACGCGAATAAATGGAACTGAACGGGGAACACAATTCAAAGAAAATATTCCATCATTATTATTTCCTGCTCTCAACCGTGGCGTTTCTTTCACTCAAAATGTCCTCCGCACCCATGTTTGCGATTCTCTCTTGTTTGCGAAACGTAATATTCTCTTTGAGTGTCAATGAAATCTGCTGCTTCCGTGTTTTGTCTACATGATCCAATATCGGAATTCCGAAGTTTCAGCATATACGTAGGGCTGCAGTTTACATTTCAGTGAAGATATGCGAGATCAGTTCGAGAAAAGCTTCGACGAAGTTCTCTTGTTCGTTGCGATGAAGTTCAGAGGTTCATTTTGCTGAAGTGCTTCCATATTTGACGTTTATATAGTTGTATTTCACAGAATTCAATTAGGGATTTCATGACATTTTATCACTACATATTAAATTATATACAAATATGAAAGTTAATGAGTTAATGAAAAGGAAAGCGTTATAATGAACTCTGACAGACCTCCCGAGATCTTTTTCAAAACTATTAACACTTCAACCATTCCTCATTTGAATATTCAGTTCCTTGGAAACAAAATGAATGGACTCAATTTCTTCTTGAATAACAAAAATATCAGTGTTTTGTGTTTGTCCGGTTTTTATTTTTCAGCCACTCTCGCAATATGACGGAACAAGAATTACAACATATATGAGGAGCCCATGATTTATCTTGGTCCCCAACTTTCACACCAAAATAATGTTCATAGGCTGTCTTAACGATAGGTGTCATTTTACGTTTCTGAGCCTTAACTGTTATTTCACCACATATATAGCAAAAGCTATCGACAGAATTCACACACTTTCGAGGCATTTCAGATCAGCACTCAAATTAATTTAAAAATCAACTTCACACGATAATTTCAATAGCAACCACGTGCGTACAATTGACAAACTCACATAGGTTATGTTTACTACTTAAGAACAGCTGATGAGAGGGGTGTTATGTAAACAAACATGTGTACCAACTGTTGTAGATGGAATATTTCATTTGTTGAAAACTCAATATACATATATATAATATAATGATACTATATATTGAAAACAAGAGCTAATATATAATTTTTATGGTCACTTTCGGTTTTAACACGTGGAAATACATTAAAATCATCTAATTTCAACCCCGAAACAAAAACTTTGTTGTGTTGTGTTATTGGCAATCTGGATCTAACTTGAAAAGTGCCTATAGCGGAATACCATTCGACTTCCTATTACTGCAGAAGCATCAAGTTGATATGAAGGCATTTTCATAACCTTGAAGTCAAATATTAGATGTCGACCTATACAAACGAAAGCCTTTAACCAAGAATTTGTATCAAAATTCTGTGCCTTAGAATTACCCAGTGATAATTATTACTTTATATAGATCACGTGCAGGTGATATATCTTCATCTTAATCACATTGAGGAACTGTTACCAAATATTTCAACTGGAAATTTCAAAATAGTTCCGACTGGTGACTTCAATATTAATTTCAAATCAAAATCTTCTGAATCATTACTGTTTTTATCCCTCATGAAATCTTTTGATCCAGAACTTACTATTCTTGAAATCTTCTGGTCTAAAAGTTACTATTCAAAAAGATACAAGAGTTACCTGCCAATCTGCAACTTGTATCGATAATATATTTACAGATATAGACGAAAATCGTTCCGTAGGACCATATGACGATGCAAAATGGGGATTTACTCGAACGTCATTGAGACATATTAGGTTTCAAAACTCAGATGATAAGTAGAAAAAAATGTTATATAATATATACCTTTCCATCGGTGGGCTATAGATTTTTAAATATGTAAAAAAATACTGTTGCATGGACATACTCGAGCGCGTCAGATATTGATAGCATCAATGTCCTACGTATTTTCAATAATGTTCGTATGTTGATCTGATCGTTCGCATGATGCGGGTGGTTGTACGTGAGGGTTGAAAGTGAAAGGAAAAACAAATTAATCGAGCGCGTCAGATTTTCTAAGGGGGTAACAGGTGCAACAAAAAAAAGCTCCCATTCAATAATCTGACGATTTCGATCTGACGCAAACTCGCGGCCATTATTATAATGTTAAAAACAATTCGCGATTTTGAAATACTCAAGCGCGTGAGATCAAGATATATATAGTTCATCTTCATGTTATAGACGTGCTGTCTCATATTCTGACGATTATCTAGAGGGATTCGCCTAATCTGACAAAAAATAAATATTTTTTCCAAATAATTGAATTTGAATAATCGAAAATCTCAGGAAATAGCATGCAAATGAATGAGTGCATGTTTTTTAAGTAGGATACTTGTATTTATAAGAAAATAATTTTTTGAAAATGCCCAAAAAAATTTAATTTTCCCTAATCAATTGATTAATCAATGAAGAAAAGAGAAATTGAACTTTTCTATGTTTTTAACCACTTTTATTTGTAACTAACGTTACAGTTTCGTCCTATAAGGACATTTTCAAACTTATACATATATTGTATGAGTTTGAAAATGTCCTTATAGGACGAAACTGCAGTAACGTTAGTCACAGATAAAAGTGGTAAAAAACAGAAAAAGTTCAATTTCTATTTTCTTCATTATGATTTCCTACCACGTAGTAACGGCTACATCCATCAATTAATTGATTAATTAATCATCATCTTCATCTTCATCACGAACGAGTCTCTGTGATCAGCTGTGATGGCGTCATGGCAACAGAATTCATAGTGGGGACGGAGTGAGAGAGTAATAGATAGAGAAAAAGTGAATAGAGAATAGAGAAATGGAAACTCGGAGAGGGAAATATAGGTATCACACAGCTGCACGCATTAAACTTCATCGACGAATTTTTGTTATTTCGACTTGCGGAAATCGTTAGATTATATATTTTTCGTTATCCCTGAGAATGTCGAAATGACGTTATTTTTTACAACTTTGCTGCCCTTCCCTTTCTTTACGTCACTCTCAAATTGTCAGATTACTGGAATATACACTTTTTAGCAGGTAATCAACTCACCCTACCCTAATCTGACGCGCTCGAGAATTTCTGATGATCAATTTTTTTGTACTAATCTGATCGTTTATCCCTCACAGGCGGCCTTATATATGGAGCTCATATTTGGTGGAGGTACCTAACCGGGTACAAGGTATCCCCCTGTATATTAATCTGCCGCGCTTTAGTAAATCCCGAAATCTCCGCTTGGGCTCCCCTATTATTAGCGTCCCTTCGAACGGATCGCAAACAATAGTGGATTACAGAAGACAGATGAAGAAAACAATTATAGCAATATTCAGTGACCTGGTTGAGAAAGCAAATTGGCATTTATATTTCGAGAATTTGGAAAACGATGTAAACAAATCTTCCCTCTATTCAGCGCCATCACTGTCAAGGAAACCCCTACTCCTCCGAACTCCCCCCCCCCCATCATGCAGTCGACGCATAACGCCGCCCACACGAAGGGACGAAATCAGCGGGCTAGAAGACCCATTTATATTTATCACCCATTCAACATAAATACAGCAAATTCAACAGTGAAAATTAAATGATTACATTCTTTTTGTATACTTAACAATTATCTCATCTACTTAATCTCCAATAACTATCAAGCTATCAAAACAAGACATAACAATAATACAATATATTAATATTGTCTATTATTCAAAAATTAAATAAAAATTTGGGTTCACCCACCAAGTCTATAACAGGACCGAGGCGCATACCGTTCACCACCTTTCCTCTCAGGTTTATATGCGGCAGTTTGCCTCTCATTGTTTTTTTTCATCCCTCACCACACTCTCTGCACATTCGTTTGCAACATGAATCCATTCCCTTTTCTTTCAATTCACCCCTCTGAGTGGCATTCCTCCGTTTTCTCGCTCCAGCCGCTCTTTCCATTCGCGCCATCCGACTTTATCTCCCTCCATACACCTCTCAAGCACATGCTCTGCCGTTTCAGGCACCCCGCAGCCACAGGGGCATTTCACTTCAGGTCCCAGGTTGAACCTGGGAAGTTTCCATGCCCCGTGAACAGTTGGACAGCCTGCCTCGACAGATTGAGCGATTCAAATCCGACTGTTTTACAGTACCTGTATAACAGCCACCCAGTCGTTCCGTCTTCCCACTCCCTCTGCCATTCGTCCATGATGCGCTCTTTTATCCTATATCTCTCCTCATTGTTACTATCCATTCTTCTCACATTCCAGGTGACACTTTCGAGGTTAAGGTCTCGTACAGTAATGGTTTCCCTTGAAAAATGTCCCCCAAATAAGCCTCCAGTACAATGGTTCAAGGAAAAATTGGAAGGAAAGCGAAAAATTACGTCATCTGTTGAAATAATTTGCGATAATACCAACAATCCGGAATATGGGTTTTTTTACAAAAAACTGAAAACCGATTACATAAATTCGATTACAAATACTAAAAAGTTGCCTACAAAAATTCGAGCGCCAAATATTTATTTTACGCTTGAGAAAGCTA
Source organism: Leptinotarsa decemlineata (assembly GCF_025532065.1). Taxonomy (NCBI): domain Eukaryota; kingdom Metazoa; phylum Arthropoda; class Insecta; order Coleoptera; family Chrysomelidae; genus Leptinotarsa; species Leptinotarsa decemlineata. The sequence continues at coordinate 29,284,946 of NW_027412688.1, read as the reverse complement.
CTGTATAGCAAAACACGTGTCGCGATTTTTGTAACCCTTCATAATGAAAATCATACAATAAACTGTATTAATGAGTTTCAGTATGGATTTTTTTCAAGTATTGGCCAGTTCTTGTGTATTCATATTTGTATATTCATATTTTAATGTGTACGTTATGTTATAACATAATGTCCTTTCGAATCTGGAAGTGATGAAAAATTTTTATCAGTTTATATAGTATGCATCTCTCTATGACTATTTTCTGTGTATGACATGCTGTACACTTATTGTACAACAGTCAAATAAATCTATCTATCTATGTATCTATCTGTTCCCGAACAATTCATAAACAGATGGCGCCAAAACATTCAACCGAATGTTTATATTCAATACAAAAACGGGAATATAATAGTAAATAAAAAATAAGTTATCACAATACGTCGATCATTCACGTTTTGTTACTGTCAAAAAATGTAACAAACAAAATATTGACATTTTTTTTAACTTTCATAACGTGATCTTATGAACTATACTGATAAAAAGAGCTACACAAAGCGCAAAATTTTTTGGTAAATCATTTAAAAAAATGTGTGATCTTCAGTGAAGACACAAGTCGGGTAAAATATTGTTATATTATCTATTAATGAATATGGAATGGGGAAAACAACTCTTGTCTAATGTCTACTGTGATTTTTATTCGTCACGACCGGTTTCGGTTCATTACACCATTTTGAAGTAAACTGAAATCGGTCGTAACAAACAAAAATCTCAATAGAAATTAGACAATAGTAATTTTTCCTGTCCTATATTTGATATGGACAAAATAAATAGGACATCAATAGAACAAGTTAATTAATAATTAACTATAGCTTTTAAATAATTAATTTTTTGGCAACAGGTTTTTTTATACAGTGCATTTCTTTAATGTCCCACCCCTTTTATTTTTGAACGCGTCAACTCAAAAAATTGAAATTTCGGATAATGAAATTAATGCATGAATACTTTATTTTGAAGTAAAATTGACAGATGAAACTTTTAGGATGGCGACTGGGCGTCATCTGAGAAAAAAAAATTAAATGGAAAGGGGGGTCTTGCGACACATCATTTTGAAGCTCCTGACAAAAACTTCAAAATCCTAAAATATAATGTCAATATTTTCAACTACTTCAAAATGGCGGAACTTTTAATAATTGCCCGAATACATTAATATATTAAAATCTGTTATTTTTGAGCAAAATCAATCAAGCAACCAGTGATAGATGAAACCAATCCTGCGGACTCGTATTCTATATTTTCATTTGATCTCCTATTGTTGCTAAATAACAATTCGTTAGAAATTTATCTGGGAAATTTGGACGTATCACTTTCGATAGAGCTGAAATGTAAATAAAATATGCCTAAAATTTTTTTCCCATATCAAAATTCAAAGCTAGCGATACAAATAGAGTTTTGCAAATTCCCAATACAGTATTTCCATGAAGTGCATCAGATTTCGTTCATTATTTTGCATCATTCGTTATAAACGGCATTTTTCCGCAATTTCAACGTGAAATGATTTCTGATATTCACTTGGAGTGATAAGCAGCTTATTTCTGTCCTGAATACTGCTAATCCTGCTTTTTGTCATCGAAGCGTGACATCTGTTCTGATTAATTCTGAAAATTACTCATATTGAATCAATATTCTATCAGTTATTGATTAGCTGGAATGTACAAGTGTATCAGAATGCCCTCCAGCCACCACCTGATTGAACGAATACTAGATAATTAATAAACGATGAAATTCAACTATGCAGCATGACCAAAGTGGATTTGCATCAGGGCCCTGTCACTGGCTACAGTTGCAACGATATTAATGAGTTTCAAAAAACTTCACTCATCGTGAGAAATACATTGCAGTGATGCAGACCAACAACACTAAGCTTCTCATTACACAGGTCTGCGATGAAAAAATTGAACGGATATTCAACTGGTGATTTTAACAGTATTTTATGTGCAGATTACGGAAGAAATAGTGAAGAAATTCTATCACCTATAGATAAGTCAAAAATTTCACCTGAAATTTTCTTTCACGTATAGTCAGTGGGCATACTTGAAGACTGGCTATAAATCAAACCATCTAAAAGAACAATTCGTTCAGGCCAGTCTCAAAATCCTACACAGTAGGTTAATGGACTGACACCTATCAGAAAACAACTACTCCCCTGGCTAATACCACGAAGGGCGTTGGATTATATCCGACAGGTGTCAGTGCAGGATTCTTCACTGAAGTTATTCCTGCATATGCTGTTGGCGATACAACTGCCGCAATAGATTTTCAATTATTGGAACACACTTGCAGACCGGTTTCGGGCTGTTTGGCCACTCGTCAGTGCAAGGTAGTGTATATCATTAACATAAAGTCGATGATTTCCGATAATTGAAAATCGAATTCCGTCAGAGTATCATTCCTCGAAGTAAGCTGAAGACTACAACAAACAACAGGTTTGTCGTCACCCCATCTGCCTAGAACGAGGTAACCAACTGCGTATCTGAAATTTGTCCAATTCCTCGTATATGGAAAGAAATCTTTCACGTATAGTCAGTGGGCATATTGAAGACTTATAAATCATTGATTTATAGCCAGTCAGGGGTTTTAGGTTCGGTATGGGTTCGATGTTTCTGTATTATATAGCTTATAGGCGAGGAATTGAGCCTGAATTATGGAGTTTTCATGAAAAACAAGTTACTACACAATGTGAGTGTATATCTAAGATAAAATACGGTTTTAATCTATTTATTTCAATAACAAAACGTATGTGAACTGGAAAAATCCAAAAATAACAATTTTATTTGAACAAAAAAACTTAAATTACATAAAATAACATAAAACCAAACAACAACCAATAAAAATTGAAATATTAATAAAAGCTGAAAATTAAAAATTATTATCAACAAAAAATGTTATGTCACGACGTTTCGATTGTTAGTATCCACAATCGTATTCGGGTGATAACCCGGTTGTTGTTTGGTTTTATGTTATTTTTTTGTAATTTCAGTTTTTTTTTCAAATAAAATTGTTGTTTTTGGTTAATCTTTTTAATACTTTTTCAGGAATTTCAAATCAATTTATATTATATTAGACAATGGAAGTCCGAACTGATGAAATACACCACAAAACATTGTCAACCACCTTCGAACAAATGTGAAAATCTTGTTCCTACTGAAACAAGGCATGTATGTGTCAGTCTGCCTCTATCAGTCACAAACAGTTCTGTGCTACCGTTTCGAGAAGAAATGGCTACTAAAGGATGTGTTAACTCTCCTAACAATTTCTGTTAAATTTGTGGGTCTTATACCATCAAGAAGCAACAAAGGAATATTTCTAATTTTGTTCAGAAGACGTATTTTGCATACTTTGGTATTGAATCAGGGGACCAAGATAAATCTTGAGCTCCACATATAGTGTATTCTGTGTGTGTTGAAAAACTTAGACAATGGTTTCAAGGTGAGAAAAACTCATTTCGTTTTGGAGTACCCATGGTTTGGAGTGAGCCTAAAAATCGCAGTGATGACTGTTATTTTTGTTTTTGTTCAGTACAATGTTTCAATTTGAAAAAGAGAAAGGATATTTCATACCCCACCAACATACGTTAAGCTGTTCACCCTGTTCCTCATGGACCTAACTTGCCTCTTCCTTCACCTCCGGATACCTTGAACAACATTTTAGACGATTTAGACGCAAAAACACATAGTAGCAGTAGCGACAGTAATGACAGCTACGATCCAGGTACCAATGACCCTGAACTTTTCTCTCAATGAGACTTGAACGATTTAGTACGAGATCTGGGCCTCCAAAAGGACTCGGCAGAAGTTTTAGGGTCTAGACTCAAACAAAGACATATGTTAGCCTCCAGTGTTTCATTTTCATAGTACCGATTTAGAGAAAGGGAATTTGTTCCTTTTTTTACACAAGAGGAGAGACTTGAGAGTTATTTCAATGCTACTAAGTCAACAAAGTGGTTACACTAAGTTTCCTATTTGAATGGGATAGTTGGTTTTCGAAAACCAACTGGCAACTTGGGTTATACAGTTTACCGAAAACCCACACACACCAACCGCTACCTACAAGCAGCATCACACCACCACCCTACCCAGCTACAATCCGTAGCCAACACGTTAATATCCCGCAGTTTCCGCCTAACAGAACCAACAAACAGGGCAACAGAATTAAGGAAGACAACAAAGGCTCTGCGACAAAATGGCTACGGACCAAAGATCATTCAAAAGGTCATCGACAGACAAAAAAGAACCAAAAAAACATCCACTAGATCGACAGAAGACTCTCCACACGACAGAAAATCTGTGACACTACCTTATGTCAAAGGTGTGACCGACAAAATCGGGAGAATACTAAGACGTAAAAACATCCGGACAACCTACAAATCGCACAAAATGATATCCAGTTGGCTGCCCAGACCGAAAGAGAGAATTTCCCTAGAAAACCAAGAAGTATATAGCATCACATGCGAGGACTGTGGTCAACAATATATCGGTCAGACCAACAGACTATATCTGCCAGAACCCAGAAGCACAAAAACTCGATGAGAACAAAACAAACCTTCTCTGCCCACTTTCAACACCATCTACAAATAGGTCACAAGATTAATTTTGAGTCCACAAAACAGATAGCACAGGTGCAAAACCCAAGAATTCGACAAATCAGGGAAGCTATCGAAATCGAAAAGCAAGGCCTCATCATCAAAAGGGATGACTCACTAAACATCCCAAGGATTTGGAAAACAATAATTAAAAACAACCCTCAAAGACAACCACAAATTGATAATGAACCATCGCAGGTAGGAGAACCGCCAGAAGCCTTTAACAACCCTCAATATATATATATATATATATATATATATATATATATATATATATATATATATATATATATATATATATATATATATATATATATATATATATATATATATATATATATATATATATATATATATATATATATATATATATATATATATATATATATATATATATATATATATATGTATATATATATAAATCAAAAATGAAAATTCATGGACACAACACTCCAAACAGATTGATCTGTTTAGCATGTTTAAATTTGTTGGTGAGGCAAAAAAACTTTTTGCCTCACCAACAAACTTTTTTGCGTGTTTGACGATTTTCTGGTATCGACAAAAATGTTTTGAAGATATTGCATTAAATTTTGTTCAAAAAGTGGAATGAAGTACCCAAAAATACTTGAAATGTTGACAGTGGCAAATGGTGATTGTAGTCTGAGTCAGAAAAAGGTTCACAAGTAGTACAAGCTCTTCACAGAAGGTCGAGAAGATGTGAATGACGACGCTGGTCCTGGACGCCCCAGAATATCAACAACCGATAGAAATGTTGATGAAGTGAAGAAAACTCGATAAGAATATATAAGAAAATAAATGGAAATTATAATCAATAGCTAAAATATCAATTATATGTGGAATGGAAATACAAAGAAACGAATAAAATAACCAATATATAAAATGATCACAACATAAAGAAGAAATTAGAAAGAATGAAACTGAAAGTGAGCAGAATTTGAAAATGAATTGAAAAAGACTTCAAACCAATATAGTTCACAATGATTTGACTATTTCTTCGAGAGATAACCATTTGAAGATCGTTCGAGTGTTCCCACCTACTCCTCTTACCTCTCTCCTCTTCACCTGTTCAGCAGGAGTTGATCATTCTCCGCTTGATAACAGGTTTCCATATGTTGCGTATCTCAACGCCAGCTTGACTGAATACGTTGTTGGGTAACATACATGCAGCTTCTTCTAACTTCCTCTCAAACCAGTGTTCCTTCCTGTGGATGAGACCACCTTGCGACCACTTGATGTTATGTTGATGAGTCCAAAACATGCTCTGCTATTTTCGATTTGCTGGTTTCTTGCGGACTTCCAATGACCTCTCAGTTTCACCGAAATAAGATTTACTGCACTCACATGCACTGCATGCACATGGTATTCGATAAATGCAATTATTTGAATCGCAGTCCGCGTTTGGTGGCCTGGTTTTCGTGAGGCTACTACGGATGATGTTTCCGGATTTGAAGCAGGTTCTGACATTGAACTTGGACCCAATTCTTCTTATCCTTTTCGACAATCCTTCTGACCTAGGAAAGTACAAGCACAGGTTGTGATAGCTTATCTTACATGCCAGACTCTTGCTGTCTTTCAGCCAAAGTATGTTCCTGCATAACTTTGGAGTAACAATTCCGCTGAAGATCTATTTTGATGTTGCCAAGTTCCTTCTGGAGACCTTCCTTCATATTACAGAGCCCAATAGCCCGATCTACTAGAGTCTTGATGATTTCCTTTTGGGAGATAGATGATGATTGGATTAGTGATTCAAATACTGTCCCATGTGAGTGGGTTTTCGGTCCTCTTCACCAGTACGTCTGAGAATGGCAATTCGTTGTGTACTTCCTTCTCCATTGTGAAGGTAATGTTAGGTCCTACCTAACGTAGTTTGAAATCTTTTTGATTTTCAGATTCATTTTTATTTTTTGCATACTTATAGTTTTTAGTCTGATGTCATTTTCCTTTTGTATTATGACATTTTTGTTTGTATTATTGTACTCCTTTTCCAGGTTGTATTGCTCAATATAATTGATATTTCAGCTATTCATTACAATTTTCATTTGTCCAATCATATTGGATAATGAAAGTCCGAACTAATTGAATTCACCATTAAATATTGTCAACCACTTCCAAATAAACACTGAAGAAAATTGTTTTGGAGAATTATTGAATCACTATTAGAGAATTTGCTGTGGATGTCGGCATATTGGTTGTCTCTTGCTATGCAATTTTTTTCGAAAATTTCGGGCATAAAACGTGTGGCAGCAAAGTTCGTTCGAAAATTACTCAAAAATTGTTGAATGACGCCAACGGCTATCCAAATTTGCTCTATTGTGTATGGTTATGACAACGAAACCAAAGTCCAATCATTCCACTGGCCCAGGTGAGCCAAGACCAAAAAAAGGCACGCCAAGTTCCATTAAATGTCACGGTGGAGTAGTTATTTACGAGTTCTCATTACATAGTCTTATGTAATGAGGAGTATTATCTCGAAGTTATGCACTACTTGCGAGAAGCTTATCATGCCTCTGCCACCGTATTCACTAGATATGAGCGCCTACAACTTTTTCCTGTTCTCAAGATTGAATAGACCTATAAAAGGACGACGTTTTGCGACGATTGAGGAGATGAAAACCGAATCACTAAGAGATCCCAAGAACATACAAAAAAGTGAATATTTTACAACTGTTTTGAGGGTTAGAAAAAACGCTGGCTCGAGTGAAGGGGACAATTCTGAAGAGAACAGAAATTGATGAATGAATGATTTTTTGAGAAAAATTAAAATTCTCCTCATTTTCAAACAAATCCCGTACGGTTAATCTAGCTAGAAGGAGTGCATAATATAATTTCAAGAGTTTCATTCATGCAAGAATCTCAACATCACCAATTTCTCGAGTTTCCTCGTTCGGTATGATTATACAAATAATTAAATGTTCCCGCTGAAATCTGAAACGCCGTAACAAACACTTCAACCGGCTCATTCAATTAACACCGCCGCCGACGTTCTCACATTTTCTGATTAGTGTGAAATCTCAAAGTTATTGAATCTCCTTGCATGCCGCCCCTCTTCCAAATGCCGCCTCTTAATGCATTACTTCTCCGGCCACGTTCTCGGTCTCATGAGATTTGAAGTCCGCATCACGTCTTTGTTTCCTTTGTGCTGCAATTCTCTTTTCATATCTTTTTTCATACATCTTCCAAGATGATTCCGTAGGCCAAGCGGTCTGACATTTAGGGGAACGTATCTTTTATTTATTTTGCAATAAAAAATCGCGTAAATTTTTAATTCGAATAAATTGTATGCAAATAGTGTGAGATGGCGGTTTTCATTCTTCCAGAGAACAGTGGCAAGCTTTGGAGTGTTATGGAATTGATAGAAGGGTGTAAATATTCAAGTCTAAAGATAAATTGATGAATGTAGCCGTTACTACGTGGTAGGAAATAATAATGAAGAGAAGAGAATTGAAACTTTCAATGTTTTTACCACTTTTGTAGAAGTGGTTTCTACCACTACCACCATAGATAGTGTCAATTCTCTTTACCGCTTTCATGAAAGTGTTTTTACCTCTTTTATAAAAGTGGTTTTTACCACTTTTATGAGATGTAGCCATTACTACCACGTAGTGACGGCTACATCTATTGATTTATTGAAAGAAGCAAGTACAGCTTGATAAGCCACATACTACTTTGAACTAAAAATGAAGTACCATAAAGCATCGCATAACTTATGGTTCAACCAAGAGTGCCTGAGAAGGAAAATTACCCCGAAATACATCAACATCAGAACCAGGACAAGAACACCAGCAGCAGAAAAAGCGGTAATGCAGGCATGAGTGATCTGGCTAAAAGAAGAGTGCACAGCACTGTTCTCAAAAAGGAGTATCCTGCACATTATTTGAAAGTATTGCACTCTGAACTTACATATAAACTCCACCAGATAGAATTTGACAGTTTTTATGACCATGTTTGGTGTACAATCAGTGCCTTCACAAAAAAGCGGTAAAAAAACGTGGAGAGTTTCAATTCTCTTCTCGTCCAAAGATAACTGTGTCACAGCTATTTCCCTGGGTTGCCTGTGATCTGCAGGTGGCGATGAGAAATTGTAGTGTTCTGGTTGTCCTGTACGTAGATACTAAATTGGTTGAATGACCTGATACGGAAGTAAATAAATGAAGGTAGTTAGATTTCATGACTGTTAACTCCGTCTTTCTTTCTGTTGGAATTTTCTGCATCTCTGAATTTCGACTGCCTCCATGTATAGTTTTGGATAGGATAGTAACTCTGTGTTATATCAAGGCTTGATTTTTCTCATACGCAATGACGTGAGTACCTTTTTTTTGGCTGTACGGGGTTCCTTCAAAAGGTCCATCTCAATAGAGGACGATGCGGGGACTACGGAGAGGATGTGCAGCTCGTAGACGGAAGCATTCTACACCATCTGGATGCCGGAGAGACGTATACTTACCTCGGGGTGGAACAACGCCACTTTCAAGAGGCAACAGCAGTGAAAAACTCTCTCCGCGGCAAGTATCAGCACAAACTTCGACAGATCTGGTCATCTAAACTGCATCTCTATAGGAGTTTGCATCCCAAATCGTCCGTTTCACGGTTGTACTTCTCCCAACAACAGGGAGGCCGTGGACTTCTGAGTTTGAAATGTCTACATGACAGAATGGTACTGGATACAGCCTGTAAACTCGTCAGGAGTTCGGATCACCTTCTCTGCATGGTCCGTGACCATGAGAGAGTAGGCATTGGAGCATTTCTCCTCAGGGCAGCTGCTCGAGCAGCTGATGAACTCGGTATAGTTTTCGACTCTGAACGAGGTGACCACAACTCTGTCACCGAGTTGGAACCCGTTCAGCAAAAAGATCAGATAAAAACCGCAGAGATCACCTTACTTCTGCGGAGACACAAGGATAAGCCAATGCATGGGGTCTTCTTCAATAACATTGGAGACCTTGGCTTATCAAAGCGCCTGACGTTCGCTTTTCTCAGATCGAGTGGGCTGAAGTCGGAAACTGAGGGGTGCATCATGGTTTGCGCCAGGATGGTGTCTGCAACACCATAGTCTACCGCAGTCGCATGATGGGTATAGAGGTTCCTGACACAAGGTGCAGGACCTTTGGTTCCGGGAGGTTCAGAAACTCGGCAATGGTAGAGGGTGTTTTTCCAAACGTGTTTATACCAAATGGGTTGGCATGGCATTTATAATTTGAGTGTATTAGAAAAAAACATTGAATATTGATAACAAAAGGGTGTAATGCCCAATGTTTTATCAACAATGCAAATAGATCGACCTATTTTCAGTTTTGCATTTGGAATTTGAACAATTTATGATTTACCTATTAATTTAATGTCTTCTATTGATAAATGACACAGCTCTTCACGCTGGCAGGCTCTATATATTCTGAAAATAGTATCAACTTTTATCATCAAATATTTTTCATCTGGAGCCTCATTAATAAACTTCTGGACTTGTTCAAACGTAAGAGTTTCTGATTTTTTGGGCCCACACCTCTCATTTTTCCGCTTTGAGAATGCTATTACCTTGAAATATTTGCTTGTATCACCATTTTTAACAAGCGCACTCGACTCTATCGTTGAAAACTTGCTCCACAAAGTTGACGATTTCCATATTTCTGATTTCTCTTCTAGATAGGCTTTGAATTCGGTTTCGCTGAAATTTCCTTCGTCGTTTTCAAGTCTACACCAGTTAAGAAAATTAGAATATGCGATGTGGTACTGCTGAGCAAATATTTTTGGTAACAATTCGATCAAAGCTCTTTTTCCATCATCTTCAAAATCGTCAGGAACACACAATTCCTCACTAGTGCTCTTCATTATGCAAGACAATAAACACTAGCAAAAACTTGAAATGTGATTTTAAATAAAACGCGTGAGCTGTAGATAATACTGTTTGTTGGTAACCAGGTGATTCGGCGTCACCTGACACGGCCACTTCACAGTAAATGCGATAACATGACAAGAGATGTCAAAATGTGTTTTTATAGAAATATCAAATGTATCTATTTTATTATGAAAACAGGACAGTTGTACAAAAATCTTTGTATGATATTTGTGTTAACAATAAGTTATATTTTTCACTCACAAAATAAAACTTTACTTTTAACACTCATATCATAAATAGCTATTTTAAAAATGTTTTCAAGATGGATATGATATGAACCCCGATATTTTTGTGGTACGTACTCTGCGAATGCATTTTCTCATGAACAATTTGACTTTTATTCTCGCCAGTGGCGTTCATGCGAGTTCATTCCAAAATGAAAGTGATACGCATTTGCTTTTTTTAGAAGTAGGAACTATTTTCGAATACACATTATCGAAAATTTTATCATTTCAGTTGCAAATTGTTATGCAGTTAGATATTATTATGGATTGAATACAGATCTATAGTAGGTAAACCCTGTACAATTTTGACAATTATGTGTTCAGGTGTAATAAATTATATTATTGAAAAATCTTGATCCATCATAAGACTTATGAGTTTCCATTTGCATTGAATGAAAATATAATAATCTAATATATAAAAATGGATGTTTGTTGGTTGGTAAGTCGCTCAACCGATCGTGATGAAACTTGACATGTATAAGTAATTTTTCTTAGAGAAGGTTTTAAGGCTATCAATTTTTCTTTAACTCGACACTAGATGGCGCTGTAGAACAATGTTTTGAAAGCACTGTTCTATAATGCTGCGCACGCCTTAGTTTGTTGATTCATATTCTGGCAAAACATTGAAACAGCAGCGATATAGCAACATAGTACTAGTAATGATATGAACATTTCTGTTTGGGGCAGCTGCTCAAACAGCTGATGAAATGTGTTCAGTTTTCGACACTGAACGAAGGGATCAAAACTCTGTCACCGAGTTGGAACCCGTTCAGAAAAAAGCAGAGATCACTTCATTCCTGCGGCAACACAAGAATAAGCCAATGCATGGGGTCTTTTTCAACAACATTGAAGTCCTTGGCTCAGCACGCGGTCTCCTGAATGTATCGGAGTCTCAGAAACGAAGCCCGGCCAGCTTATCCTTCTGTAGAGAAATAATAATTATCAAAATGGAAATAATGAACATTTTGAAAGAATCTCGTGACAGACTGTCAAAAGCCATGGCTAGGTCGATGGATATGCTTAGAGAAGGTCTATTTAGATCTGAATTTTTGTTACGTATGTAGAGTAAACAACTGGCTTTCTGGAATAGGACCTTATATTTTTTCAAGGACAGAACAAGCGCTACAGAAAAAACCTTGAAGCGCTCTTAAAGCGATGCCTGTGCGGAAGTATCGATTCATATTGGATTTTAATCGCTGGAGATCAATTCCATTTGGAATAACGTTCTCAGGAAGATCATTTCACATAAACGCAGTTCTCCAGATGGAAGATTCCTTAAACAGTGAAGTTTGAGGTGTACTGAGTTGAACCCCAAAACGATAAGCAGACATAGGTTGTCGCATATTTCTGATATGTACCGCTCTTGGTGGAATCAAATGTGCCAAGTCACTTGAACACTTCCCGTGACAGTATCTATAGAAGAGAGACAAATCTACAACCTTTCTTCAATGTTCCAGGCTATATAGGTTGCACGTGATGTTCGCGTCTTCAATCAGGCGGATTGCCCTTTTCTGGATGAAATCCAGCAACTTCAGGGTATGTTTGGGGGCATATCTCTATAAATGAGAACAATACTCCGAAGTAGGTCTGATCTGAGCTTTATAAATCATCAAAAGTTGCTGAGATGTGTACAGTTTTCTGGTTTGGAACATTATTCCAATCTTTTGAAGTGGTTTTTGCAATTCCAGCAACATGATTGTGCCAAGACATATTGGTGTCCATTTCAACCCCCAACAAATTTATCGAAGAAGGAAGCGGAAATGTCTGACCTGGCATTATTATATCCGGTTAGGGGACATTTATGTTCTTGGAGTAAACCGATGCCTGGGTTTTTATGGCATCTAAATGAAACTAGTTACTCTCACCTCAATTCGAAGTCACTTCTGGATCCTCATTGAGATATGCAATCTCCTGTTGCCGGTGAAGATGTGCCTCCGTAGCCAATGTCCTGGAATCCAAATGGAATGTCTAGACAACTGTGCTGACATCAGCAAAGCAAAATATTGGATTCTTGGTAATTATACAATAAAAAGAGAGTTAGAGACGATATGGATCATCCTTTCAGGAAGCTGAAGAGGCATACACAAAAATTATCCGATAAGTCATCGCATCGGAGTTTGGCCAGCAAACCCTCAGCCAGGAGAAATTTCGGAAATGATCTTGAGGATCCTCCCATTCAGCTGATCCTTAATGTCAAACTTTGCAGAAATCCAACGGTATTTGCAAGTGAAGAGAATAGTCCCCTATATTGTGTATTGCTAGGTGGTCGATAAACGCAGCATATATTTGGTGATCTTCTGTTATATTATTTTTAACCACATAACATCAAAGTTTCGGGGCTTCAGAATTTCCTCTCGTTGACAGGAGATATCGGTCCTGATGAAAAGAGATATTCCAAAGTTACATCTGAATCGGGAGTGGAAATCATAGCCGGGATATAGAAAATTGACGAGGTTTGTTGAAGCACTGACTTTGATTTCTGTGAGTGCAAGAATATGGGGACTATTTGATTGCAGATGTTGATGCACTGAGTCTAAATTTGAGTTGAGTCCTCTGATGTTGCAGGAATCGAATTTGAAATTACTAGTGGGCCTCTTAGCAACTGCAGTTGCCATGCTATTTCCCTGTAGACTGATGTCAGGAAGACCATGCTGACTGTCAGAAATAGTGGCTTTCGAATAACTTCTGCAGGATGAGCGATGCCATTTATGTAACTCACTTCACATTTCTTGATTTCGAAAGTTTCGAAAGCATCTAAAAACTGTTGTCAAGTATCAGTCTCAATAATCCCAAGCATTTTGTGGCTCTCTTACTTCTTTGGTCTATGAAACCGCATAAGTGAAACATGCTTCTTGTAACGAAGTATTTTAGTGCGCCATTGTCGTACTTCATCACGTGAATCGTAGGTTTTTTTTATTATCTGGTCTTTTGGGTTGCTCATGACATGTTGAAGTTTTACAATTTGGAAATATATTTTTTTCAATTATATCTATTACCAGCATCAGAACAGTCCGTTGTTCACTGTCTCACTTCATAAATACAGATAGAAAACAAGTAAATCATAGGTATCAAAACAGGTAGTACTTAACATTAGGCACAATAACAGTAGAATGCAATGAGTGATAATGAAACACATTGAATCAAAATCAAAAGTGAAAACAATCAAGAAGACATATACATACGTATAAGAAAGTGAATATTTCGAAATACCGATCTCTCCCAACTACCTACACAATAGTTTCTGGTAAACGTCTGTCGGAAAACAGCTGAAATTATTCAGGTATATTCGAGGTCTGCAGGTGATCTACTTGAATAATTTCATCGTGGTACTGCTACTGGATGAACGAGAAACATCTGCGGTACTAGCCTCTGTGAGGAATCTTACATAAATGTCTCTCGAATTTAATTCAATATCCAGTGTGTTAGTAGCCAGGAAGGTATTTGTTTTCCAACATATGTTTACTAGAGCCTCGTGTATGTAGTTGAGAGATATCAATATTTTGAAATTTACAGCTACTGGACTGAGTCATGGCCGGTTGGAGAAATTGTATCTGCGTAAGGTTTGGGTCAGTATTTAATACCTATATGTTCATGCAATTTACTTTTAAACTTCATCACCAATTGAATACGGTCCTGAATTTGGATGTTTACGGCTCGAATAATCTAACAGACTGATAACAAATTTCTACACATCTACTGCACATCTTGACGAAGGGGCTTCTTACCAGCATTCATGTCAGTCAGAGATGAAGATTTCTTAAACTTCTTTCATTCAAGTATAAAAAATCATGCAACACGGCAAAAATGCCTGTTGATGTATAGAATGTACCTACCTAGTACGTCCTACAAAAATGTTTGGGGTCATACAGAAGTTCTCATGAAAAAATTTGGTCAATTCATATGAAAGTTTTTTGAATAAAAGATACGAAGTTTTTCAGTACCAGTATGTTATTGAGAAAAACTCTGTATACATTTGAATTTCTGGCATCATCTTGATTCTGAATACATTTTCCATCTGTCATTACCCTGAATTCAGTAGATTTGCATGAACGTCAGCGGAACAACTGCTAGTACAGATAATAATTTACAATTCACACTATTTGAATACATCATTAACTTGTTTCACAAATGTTGACAACGCTCCAAACATTATTTTAATCATTTGATTGTTTGTCAAATGCTTTGTTCCGGTATTAATGCTCGGTAAGGCCCAAAGAGAAGAAAACAATAGTATTTTAACATCAAACAGCAATTGAACATTCATTATTTGCATATTAATAATCGATGCTGCAGAATTATCGAGGCAGATTATTCCAAAAACAAAGCTTACTGTAAAATCCAGGTGTATTTTGGTACAGAGACTGTGGATTAAAAATATAATAATGCACTCATTCGAACAAGAAATGTATGAATTCCATGAGAAACTATGTTTATGGGTTCAAATATCATGATTTGTTTTTGGTTTGCGAAAGAAAAGAAATAATTTGGTGGACGAATCGACTGAAATAATGTTTTCGTCCAGGAAAAAAAATTAACTTTATGAAGTAATCAAGTGAGTTTTAAATTATTTCAAAATGTGAAAGATTTCAATCAGATTCGTAAAATCAACAAACTTTGTAGCAAGGAACTGAAGCTGAAGAGAACGTTATATAATAATAATAATGCATTATCCGTGACCATGAGAGAGCAGGAATTGGAGTATTTCTCTTTAGGGCCGCTGCCCGAGCAGCTGATGAACTCGGTATAGTTTTCGACTCCGAACGAGGTGACCACAACACTGTCACCGTGTTGGAACCCGTTCAGCAAAAAGTTCAGATAAAAGCCACAGAGAACACCTTACATCTACGGAGACACCAGGATGAGCCAATGCATGGGGTCTTCTTCAATAACATTGGAGACCTTGGCTTATCAAAGCGCCTGACGTTCGCTTTTCTCAGATCGAGTGGGCTGAAGTCGGTAACTGAGGGGTTCATCATAGCTTGCTAGAATGGTGTCTTCAACACCTCAGTCTATCGCAGTCGCGTGATGGGTATAGAGGTTCCTGACACAAGGTGCAGGGCCTGCCGCGAGGCGCCCGAGACCCTAATGCACTTGCTATCAGCATGTCCAGCATGTGTGGTCTCGGCCTATATCCATCGATATAACGCGGCCCTAAGAGTGCTATATTACCATCTACGGCACTCTTACGGTATTGACGAGACACCGGTGTTGCCCTACGCTCAGGGGGATATTGAATCCGTTGTGGGGAACGAGAAGTGTCGAATATATTGGAACTATTGTGGAATTGGCCACGGTGGTAGTGCGTCCGACTCACGATCGGATGGTCGTGGGTTCGATTCCCGCTTCGACCAGATATTTTTCTCGAGAGAATTTATCTGGTTGAAGCTGGGATGATTCTGCAACCGTGTTAGGTATCACACGTTGAAAGGTAAGACCTCGTTAGTCCTTAGCTCGCACAAGTTTCTCAACTTCTGAGAGTTGTCGTTCGTATGGGGGCCTCAGCTGATCAACGGAAAAACAGATTTATTCGTTTCCCATCCTCAGGATCATACAAGCTAATAAGCCCGATGTAGTCCTTTTCGACCACCAAAGCAGAACGATTTTTGTCGTGGAGTTTTCAGCTCCTGGCGAGACGAATATCGCCAGAAAAGAGGAGGAAAAACGGATAAAATGTCGAGATTTTCTCTTCGAACTCCGCAGACTATCCAGATAACTCTGTCAAGATGGTTGTTCCGATTATTGGATTATTATTGGATAAAATCATACCGGCTTGCCACACTAAGGCAGAAATCTTAGCCGCACAGATGCAGAAGGCTGTCATTCTTGGCTCACTGCTCTTGCTCAGGGCACATGATTCTCGGTCCATTCTGTTAAGATGGTTCTTCTGATTATTGAAGTCCTTGGTGGAATGATGCCCTCCCTACTCTCGAATCTTAAGATCATACCGGCTTGCCGCACTGAGGCAGAAATCTTAGCCGAACACATGCAGAAGGCTGTCATTCTTGGCTCACTGCGATTGCTCAGGGCACATGATTCTTGGGCCCAATGATCACTTACACCACGGCGTGGGGAGTGGTCATTGGTTGATAATGCTAGCGCGCCCTCCTGAATGTATCGGGGCTTCGGGGGATAATGCCTGACCAGCACATACTACCGTGAAAAAAAAAATAAGCAGAGATGTTTACTAATATTCTTGGCCTTGGAAAGAAAACACTATTCTCTCTCCGGTGCCGTCCATGGGTCCACAGGGGTAACCACTCCGTAGACCAAAAATTTAGTTCCTGGTAATTGGGGTCAGGTGCAAGGTGATGCGGCCCATAACGATGATTTACTACAGATGCAAACCCTGGCAATGAATGATAACGGACGTTTTGAGTGAACGCATGAGCTAAGAAATAACATCATGCATTGTTACGAGAGTAGCGAAGAGGGTACATGGTGAGAAAGCATGCTCTGTAGTTAGTAACATATCCGGAGCATGCCGCCTTTTTCGCCCAAAATCTTAGGGTTTACGTATTCTATCTTCGGAGGCAGGGCTATATAGCTCCTTTCCAGCCTGCTAACGAAGTGATAGAAGTTACAGTTCTAACACTTGTTGACACGGCTGGAGAGGAGATTTGCATCAAGCCACCAATGGAGTCAATCAGAACACACAGGGCGTTCCATAGAATTAGGCCCCTGAAGCGACAAGAACTGGCTTGTTTGGATGCGGGGGTTTATGGTGTTCTAACAGAAGAGGCTGATATCTGGAAAATTAACCCCACCTTGTATAGCGTAGTCCAATCGCTTTTCGAATCGAAAGGACGAAATTCCGGCCTTGCGGTTCAGAGTGTTCAACGGCGTGTACAGAAGATGGAGGCTTCGGTGAGACAACACGCGTCTCGTGTGATGTATTACAGGGCGGTCAACAGGCCTTTCACGCTCGCAGTGCGGCAAATAGCTGCCAAACTACGTTGTATCCATCACACTTTGAGTCAAGGCGTGCTCCACACCACCAAACAGCATGCCTTGATAGGATACGGATACTAATTGCCCCTGAGAAGTCACTAGTGAGGCGAGCGAGAAGTATCTCGGAAAACCTCAGGTTCTGCGAGAAACTTTCTCGCTGATTCCAATTGCCTCCACGTTTTGTGGATAATTCGCTGACCGCTGATCAGGTGGAATCCTTCTGAAAGGACATCTATTAACACCCGTAGCCACTCAACTTAGACACTCTAGCTCTAGCGCAGTTTGAAGCTTTCAACAAAGAGCTTCGACAGCCTAAGCTCAATGAACTGCACAATCCAATAACCCCGGATGACGGTCGAAGA
Source organism: Leptinotarsa decemlineata (assembly GCF_025532065.1). Lineage (NCBI taxonomy): Eukaryota > Metazoa > Arthropoda > Insecta > Coleoptera > Chrysomelidae > Leptinotarsa > Leptinotarsa decemlineata. The sequence goes on along the minus strand of NW_027412688.1, from coordinate 29,266,883 downwards.
GCCCTTGTCGGTTCCAAGAACTTTGCTGCTCCAGGCCCAGATGGGCTGAACACTCATTGGTGAAAAAAACTACCAAGCACCCACCGCCATTTGAATAGAGTTTTATACTCATGACTGGACGGAGAACAGCCAATTTCGGATTAGTTTGTCGAAGGGCGGACCGTTTTCATCCCCAAAAGCGAACATTTGTCGATTCCTAAGAATTACAGATCGATGACATGCTTGAATTCATGTTATGAGTTGTTCACAAGCATCTCATACACACGAATACTCACCGCAGTTGACCGAGTGTTCGAATGGAGATATGAGCAGAGAGGGTCGAAGAGAGGAGTCGCTGGATGTAAAGAAAACCTGCTCATCGATAGATGTGTAACTCAGGATTCAATACAATATAAGGATAACCTCTTCATAGCCTGGATCGATTACTGCAAGGCATTTGATACAACATCGCATGCGCTCATCTTGCAGATGCCTTGCTGTACCCGACAAAATAGTGAGATGCCTTGAACAACTGACACCACTATCTGGCGGACTCGCTTCACCATAACATCTGGTCAAACCAGAGTCCAAACAGGGTGACACCCTTTCAGAAGAAGTGTATTTTAGGGCGATTCCCTCAGTCGCATACGAATACCATAGATCAAGCGGAGACAATAGTTTTCGATTTTCTAATTGGGACAAACGCTGGCACAAGTGCATTATATCCGAGCGCAACTATTTTGAAGGGGAGAAAATGGAAATTGATAAATGAGTAAATATTTTTCGAAAAAATTAAAATACACCTGACACATTTGTCTATCCCGAATTTCATACCGATAGTATGCGTTACTCTTTTACCACCCTCAAGGACTGATGGAGATCCTTCTCTCCAGATGCATAAAGTTTAAGATCATCCATATAGAACAGATGAGTGACCTTGTGCCTCCGGTTTCCGGGGGTGCCACAGTTATACCCTCGAGTATTTCTGAGCGCAACGGATAATGGCAATAGTGAGATGCAGAAAAGAGTGGGACTGAGGGAATCACCCTGAAATACACCCCTTCAGGAGATGCCAACTGAACAGAGATCATCAGCTGTCCGGGCAGCTGTCCCAGAGAGAAATGCTTATATTACCATCATTTCACTGACGAGCGGCTAATGAGCCCAAAACCGGTCTGCAAGTGTGTCCGTTCCAAAATTAAAAGTCGACTCTTTCAGTTGTATTTCCAATTTCATATGCAGGAAATTTTCTGTGAAGATTCCTGCACTGACGCCTGTCGGATATAATCCAACGCCCTTCGTGATATCAGCCAGGGGAGTAGTTGTTTATCAATAAAAGACATTAAATTAATAGGTAAATCATTGATTGTTCAAATTCCAAATAAAAAAACGAAATTGGGTCGATCTACTTGCATTGTTGGAAAAAACATTGACTATTCCAATAAATACGTTGCATTACGTCTTTCTGTTATCAATAATCAACATTTTTTTTCTGAAATACTCAAATTATAAATGCAGTGCCAACCCAGTTGGTATAAACACGTTTGGGAAAATGCCCTCTTCCATTGCTGAGTTTCTGAACCTCCCGGAACCAAAGGAATATACAGATCACTGTTTCAGGAGATTTTCAGATTCTCTGCTAGCAGAATCAGGAGCAAATATAACGGATATTGAGGAGCACAGAAGATGGAACTCTACAACAGTAGCTGAGGGTTACATCGATCAATCTATTCCTTATAAAAATGCTATTTCTGAAATAATAATCTCAATAGCTAGCTCCAGCGTTACAGTTCATCTTCACCTAAAGAATTAAACGTTAATGCCCATGAAATTGTTAACTCAGCTAGTTCAAATATATTACAAGCCTCTTCAACATCGCAAGGTATTAATATCAGCAGTTGTTCTAATTGTACTTTTCATATTAATGCTCATGTAATTAATGTTTATAATACATTTGTTACAGAATTCAATTGTATCTATATCTATTGTTCATGATGAAACTTCCTTGAAAATTGAATAGTTATGTTTTGTTTATTGCTATTTGATCGAAGAAAATTGTGTTGAAAATACTTTCAACACTTGTGTTAAAAATATTTTTAACAGGCTACTTTATAGACATCATCTTTTCATACTCTTTACAACCAATTAAAATGTCACTTTTAGTGACAGTTGTACAAGAATTCGTTTCATTCCAAAAGACTCTGCACTGTTTCGTCAAACACATTAGTGTCATTGCCATATTGGGAGCGATACATCTTGAATGTAACAGGTTAGGTTAAGTTGAGAAACTTCGCTGATTCAACTAAGAAACCCAAGGGCACTGCAGGTTTCATCAGTTTCGCCAAAAAGTATTGATTGATACTATCAAATGAGCTTCAGTTATGTTCAGAGTTTTCTGATATCGAGACTACTTATTGCTGCAAAACCACCAAGTACTGACCACTAATGATAGACTGAAGTTTTCGATTCAAGTCACACTGAAGAAGCAGGCAATTGTCATTATTTTATTGAAAAAATGGTTTGATCAAGTTATAATTTGTAGAATTGTATTGAAAAATCCTTTTTCAATTTTTTCACTCAAAAAATAATGTATCTAGCACTGTACAAATTTCCTCATCACAATATCATTCCTTCTCTCTCATTGCAAATGAAACTGAAGAGGATAATTCCTGCAAATAGAACGCTGTAATAGTAATAAACGGTGAAACTAACAATAACTAATGCATAACAGTGCTTGATACTCCAAAGGAGTTGCGAGTGCAATACCATGCAGATGTGGCTCCCTCTGGAAAGAAAGCAATTTTGGAATGGGATGTAAGGCAGGCAGATTCGTAAAAAGTTAAAGAGCCAATATATTCACATGCGGAGCATTTTTATGCTGCAATAAACTGTGTTTACGTACAGTTGCCTTGCTTGAGAGAAAGCTGTACATATTATACTAACAGCTTTTTTCCATACACTTTTATTTAATCTTTTGTAGCTAGTATCATATTCGAGCCAGTTATAGGGGGTTTATGTTCAGAAAATCCTATTTTGTGTGAGAATTTTAGTTGAACTTGATGTTGAAAGCTCCTTTGATGTGAGAAACTCTTTCATTTGGAATTTGTCTTACCAATGTTGAGAATGCGGCTTCAGCCGGCAGACGTTGTGTTTGTGAAATATTCACCATGTGTGAATTGAAAAGGTATATCTCTAGAAAAGATCAATTATTTTGGGATAGAAAGGTTTTGGCTTTCTATTTCTTCATTTTGATATAAAATGTGTGGGAATTTTTCAAAAGAAAGAAGGAAGCAATCAATTTCAGAAATTACCTCTATACATATATTTGAAGATCATGCAAAGGAGTAACTTTCGTAGAGCAAAAAGAGCATATGTGGCTTATGAGCAGTGTCAGAGGACAGTGCGACGCGCATGGGGTCTTTCACCCCGTGTGGTCACCTGGATCTACACCGCAATCATAAGACTTATGTTAATGATCGGAACCATTGTATGGGGATCGAAAGTTCTACAAGCAACGGCCATCCGAAAAGTATATCAAATACAGCGACTGGCTTGTTTAAACATCACAGGAGCCATGAGAACAACATCAACCGCGGCAATGGAATAAATTACGGGTCTGGCCCTTCTCGACCTGTACATTAAGGAGGTTGCGTTACTGGTCATGGTACGATTGCGCACGGCTGGTATAAACCTCGAAGTAGAAATGAATCAATTGAGGCTGGGCCTATGACGAGAAGCGCTAACTGCGCAACCTCTGCTGCAGGCAACCAGTGATGCAATTGAACCCAGGTCTGTGTTTAATAAACCCTACAAAATACAAATGAAACAGAACACAGAGTCAGATGCTACAAAAGCGATACGCATATATCCAGAGGGCTCAAAAACCAAAGAAGGCTCAAGATGTGGAGTGTAATCCATATCACTAAGCCTAAGAATCAACTGGGGAATGGAAAAAAATAACAGCGTGGTCCAAACAGGGCAGGCTGGTATCTCAATCGCCACAAAAGAAATGATCAGGAAAAAAATTCCTGCCAAAAACATAACGATATGCACTAACAGCAGACAGATTCAGCCAAAGCCTCGGTAGATAATAACATTATCCTGAGGTGGGTTAAAGGGCCCGACAGGAGTAAAGGTAATCTCATTGCCGTATCTTTAGTCCAGGAAGCGGCTGGACTAAGAATTTTAGGACCCAGAGGCACCGACGGCCTGATGAATTCGACAATTGCGGAACTAGCCAAATGTTACACCCATGCTCAATCTTTAAAGAGATGGGATGAAATCAAAGGATGTAATCTTGCCAGGATCACCTTGGGCGATCCTGGGAAGCTGGCGCCGAAGAAATATCTGGCGATGACCAGGAAAAATCTACGCCTTACAGTAGGATTTCTGCAGCCACTGTCAGCTAAGGAAACACCTACATAATATGGGGCTAGTGGACATACAGCTATGCATGATGTGTGAACAGGAAGATGAGACTGTCAGGCATGTCCTATGCGAGTGCCCGGAGTTATCGTCAATAAGAGAGTGTGTAGTTGGCGAGTCTTAGCCTGCACCTGCCGATATGAAGGAGATGTCTCCCAGTGACCTGTCAACCTTCTTCGAAAGGACAGGATGGACGACGACCTAGGACAACTCCTCGGGAGGATGTACAATGGGTCACATGTGGCCTTAGTGCTGTGCGCTTACACTCACCCTCCTTACTCTATAGATACAGAGAGGAGTAACTCAGATTTAAACTGAAAAGAAAAATTCCTCTCGAAACAGCTATTTTCATAAAAACATTGAATTACACGAAAAAAATATATACTTTCTAAAAAAAATACTATTATATGACTGCTGAATTAAACGAAAAACATATTTCTTTATTTCGTTTGTGTTCCAAACATTCGTAATGGAATCGAATCAGATATTATTCACAGGATTCCTACACAATATAATCAATAAAAGATGTAAAATTTCACTTACATGGGACGCTGCCATCCTCATTGTAAGACATCCGATGTTTCGCCGTAAGACACTTGCCTTATCGGCTCGTTAGTACCAAATACGGAAAACATTATAAAAAAAACACTCAGTTCGTTAATAAAATTACTTTTCGTCTCGAAATGAGTTGAATCCACCCATGTCAACAATGACAGTACGTAAATAACATTCATTCGTTTATTTGATCAAATCCCAGCCGTAGGAATCTTGTTCAAAATGGAATGGTATATTTTATTGAAGAAAAATTTTTTGGGAAAGGAATGTTTTGGCTTTCAATGCAATCAATTTCAAAATACAACTCTATACAGAGATTTGTGTAGATCATGCATAGAAGTAACTTTCAGATACAAACTGGAAGAAAAAGCCTTCTTAAAACAGCTATTTTCATATAAACAATGGATTACACGAAAGAAAAACATTTTCAAAACGAATACTTTTACAAAAACAATTTTCTCTACACAGGACTCCATGTGATTGTTTATGTGACTAGTCTGCAGTTGGATCAAAATTGTTCTAAACAAATACTTCGTGATTACACGATCATAGGAATGGTATATAATTTATGTATATAAGATCTTCATTGTAATACGTTCATTACCAAAAAAAAAATTTTTGGTAAAATATTGAAATATATCACATCAATTTCTGTAAGCAGATGAAAATACATTCATCTATCATCTTTATTGCCTAGACATTAAAAATTATTTTTAATGACTGCAAACGATTTTATTAATGTCAGTACGTGAAAAAATATCAGTTTTTTTTTAATTTTGAAGTCTTGCTATGCATAAGTACCCGATCAAAAAACTACTACAGTAAATTAACTACACATAGTATATTAGAAGCAGGTATGATTTGCAATAACCAGAGTCATTTGGATCGTCCAAATTAGAACCGAATACAGGCATCAGTTCTTCATAATTTGTTATTTTTATACAAAGGTGTCTCTGTCCGGAAATTTCCTTTCACCTACCACTGGTGGGTCAGTCAAATATAGAATGTTTTCCTTTCCGTTGTTTTTTATGTACTGTAAATGCTTTTTGAGTTTTCGATCGATACCATTTATTGAATACCCCGAGTATTCAATAAATGGAACTGAACCATATTTCAATGACTTCAGCTGATTTATTTCTCTCATGTATTCAGTTTCGGCTTCAAATTGAATTGAACATATTTTATTTCAATAAAAGTAATGGAATTAGGAATGAAGAGTGAATTTTCAGATTTTGAATTTTGAACGGTAAATGGTAGTTAAACTCATACTGTTTGTCTGAGAGTATATATTCAGTTTCAAGTGAATATTTTTTGGCTAGGTCTGACGAGGGCTAGCACTGACGAGGGGTAATAACACAAAAGCGGTTCATAAGTGATCACGTTACTGATGAAAGTATCTACAGAACAGAAAATTCAAAGTAAAGTATGATATGAAAATAGAATATATGTCTTGAAACACATTTCATCAAAAACTTCTGAATTCACTTAGGTTGAAAAAGTGGTCACTGTAACACAGGCTCACGAATATTTTCTAAAAATAGATTAACATGATATATAATGATTACCTGATCAGTAACTGGAATAATGTGCATCCACTTAAAGGTTTTAATTACTATTCGTGTAACTTTCATACATCTTCTTTTGTACCTGTTAGCCTTTCTGCAATTTCAGTTAATCAATTGAGGATCTTAGGTAACTATTTCATTTGATATTGGGAATATATAAAATATTTATGGAGTTTTGAATGAAAAGAGGTCACTTTTCTGGAATTTCAGTCATTTTCAAAAAGTCGATATTTTTCATATAGATAGATAGGCAGCACTTTATTTCCAACAGGTGTATACCTAATTACAGGAATTGTTAAAGAAAATATACTGAGAGAGAGAGAGAGAATATGCTTTATTGTATACATGATAAATCATGGTTACAAAGCTTAAAAATAGTACAAAATAATACATATAAAATATTAAAATCAGTACAAGGTGTGTGTACACACACACCAACAGACACACACAGAGAAAATAACATTCAATTAAATCAAATTCACATATTACATATTGAATTGGAAAATTACAAATGATATTAATAATATAGATGAAATAATATAATTAGATTCATTTGAAATATTATAAATGAATTAGCCTTCACAAGGTTGACATAAAACAGATGAAAGTTATATAAAAAAAAATAAAAGTTCCATTTAAGACACAGTTCCTGATAAAGTTTAGAGTTTCCATTAATGTCACACATGTTACATACTAAATTAAAATTATAACACATTAAATGTACTGGTGCTTTGATATTCACATTTGTTTTACTACTCTGACAATGAAATGTTTTCTCGTATCTTGAGTTGAGGCGTGGTACATAAAAATTTATGGTCTATATGTGAAACAAAAGTAAATTTCTGATCAAAATTAATGCCAAGGTCTTTCATTTCATTAACTCGACTCATGGTATTGTTATCAATTTCGTAAGTAAATTGTATTAGACTTTCCTTTCTGGAAAAAGACAACACATGACATTTTGCAATGTTAAGATTCAAACGATTATTGGAACACCAATCATATGTCAGATCTAATTCATACTGTAATTGTGAGCAGACACCATAATTTTTTATCACCTTGAATATTTTGAGGTCGTCAGCGTAGAGCAGTTTTGTATTGTTCATTATTTCAGTTGAATCATTAATGAAAATCAAGAACAAAAGAGGTCCTAAATTCGAGCCTTGGGGCACTCAGGAACTCCGTGAACTATTTTCTAAAAAATCACCTATACAAGCATGAATATCGGGATTCGTTCCATATAATTGGAAGAGTGCAAGATTGAATAGAATATATGCAAAATATTATTTCTCATGAAATCGTAACATCGATCAACGAATTTTATATTTTGTCAGAAAAAATAACGTCATATCAAAAGTGGTAGAAAAAATATATAGAGAATATTCCATAGAAGGAGTTGAAATTGTCCTCATGTGTAATTTCTGATGAAAATGAAAGTTGAATTTGAAACTATAAATAAAAGAAACCAAAATATTGAATGCTTTTGTACATTAATGAAGAAGCATAGAGAGAAACAACTAGTAGCTATGATTTAGAATGACCACAATTATTTAAATCGAAAAAATCATAACCAAATACAGGTACATATCACTTCTTAATTATTTGTTTACTTTCATATTAAAGTGATTGATGGTAATAACGGCAGGTACCGCTTTTCAATTACATTAACATGGTTACCTGAATATGTCGTGTTACCTGTAAGCTACCTCTGGTGGGTATAAAAGGCATGTCACAAATTTTCACTTCTATATTGGTAAACGATTATTATCGAAGAAGTGATAGAAGAAAAGAGATCATGCTGATACAACTGAATCTTGAATCAACTGAATATCGAAAGAGTGAGAGTTACAGAAGAAAAGGGAACATGCTGAAACAACGGAATCTTTCTTCGGAAAAATCTGAGAAGACCACAATACAACGAAAGCTAGCTCTGGAACAATCAAGAGTAGCATTCAGGAGGGCAAAACTTTTTTTAAAGCAGCTATCTATTGATGGAAAGGAAAATGAGATTTCAGCATCAATGAAACGAAAAAGCATGAATGAAGTTGAAGAACAGTCGGAGAAAATGAAGAAGCCAAGAGTTATCTTCTCCGAAAAAACGAATGAGATAGAAAAAATGGAAGAATAGAGAAGATAATATAAGTTACGAAAGTAGTTCGAGACAATGTTGGACAACAAAAATTGATGCTGAACTGTGTCTTTGTGAATTTTGAGACATTAGACTTTTTCATTACTTCATTTGTCGATAATGTAATTTCGTACACCAGAAGTATGTTATAATGACTTCAGTTCAATAATTTTTTTCATATATTCAGTATGGGTTTCAAGTTGAACTGGCAGTTATTCTTGATGTACATGTTTCAATAAAAGTTATTGAATTAGTTATAAAAAGTGAATTTTCAGTCTTTTAATTTCGAAAGATGGGCAGTACTAGAGTATTTCACAGAGCTCTGCCCTGAAAAACAACTCAATAAATATAGTTATCTTTTTCATTTTGATGTGAAATACCATAAACTCAAAGGGGTTGAGGTGATGGAGGATCAAATGGACTCATGCAGCGAATTACATTACTATCTTGTATAGGTCTTTTCTGCACTGACGAAGGGTAACATCACGAAACCGGTTCATAGTCTGATTCACATGTACTCGATTTAGCTCGACCAAGGTGTCATTCGATTCGTGTTTTTTCCTAGAAAGTTTAAGAAGAGATCAAAAAACGCGCCAATAAAAATTACAAAAGTTATAAACAATTAAGCGAAAAAAAAATGGGTCTTTAGTTTTTTCATGATATCTCGGAAAATTTTCCAAATTTTTGAAATTTGAAAAAAGATTTTAAATGATCAATGAATTTGCGTAAAAAAAGTCACGACTCTCGAAACTGTATCTCGATTATTTATAATTTTTACACAGCCCTGACAATAGAGCCAAAAGCGGGTAGTCTGGCTCCCGCGCGCCTTTCGTGACTCTGACATGAAAAGAAAAAAAAATATTTAAATATATTAAATTTAAATATTGAGGAATTGAAAAATTCATGTAATGTTGGGATACATCAATAAACAATAATCCGCAGTCAAAAAATTTTTATTCCAATTTCAACGTTAATTATAAATTTGTTGATTAATAACTTTTTCAGAATTGAAAGTTAATATAAAAATCACTATAATTATTAAACTAAAACCCTGGCATTTTTTTCCTTCGGTGAAGTTATCCTTGATAGACAAAAAAATAGATTAACGTTACCAAAATAAAAAAATTGTTATTTTCTATTTTTTATTAACAATTGAAAATTATGATTTTATAAAAAAAACATTACAAATTTTTTTTATTTCCATTGTTTCAATGTCTCATGGCTAAAAACTGATTATTATTTTTTTTTAATTTTTCACAGCTATTGTTAATAAATGTATTATAAACAATTAAAAGAAGAATAAAAAAATTGTTCTTTCAAAATCTTAAAGAACAATAGAATTCATGATTTAAAAAAAAATCGTTTCTTAATTTCAATATTTAGTTGCAAAAAACGATTGTTAATTAACAAACGCATGTTTTAGCAACAAAGAATTTTTTTTGAAAAACCATTTTTTTTAATAATGATTTTGTTAATTAACATAATGCAAAAAATAGATTCCGAATTGCTTATAAACAATGTATTTGTTTACAATAGATTTATTAACAATAGCTGTATAAAATTAAAAAAATATAATAATAATTAGTTTTCAGTCATGAGACATTGAAACAACAAATAATGAAAAAAAAAATTGTAATGTATTTTTTATAAAATTATAATTTTCAATTGTCAATAAAAAAATATAAAATAACATTTTTTTGATTTTGGCAACGGTAATTTTTTTCCTATTAAGGATAACTTCACCAAAGGAAAAAAATGCCAGGGTTTTAGTTTAATAATTATAGGGATTTTTATAGAGACCTATTTATGCATGAATTTGGATACCTCTATCGTGTTGTGTGGTATTCAGACACTGATTTCATTTCCAAGAGCTTTGAAATAATGTATATGAAATAATGCATATGAAGAACGTCATTCATTGAAAAGGTGATCACACACACATATGACAATGAACCATCGTAGCTGAAAATGATATTCAAACATAAAAATACCTTCATAATTTTTTTTTCTGCAAAAGGTATGTTATGTTGATTGATTTTCTGCCCATATGAGATTTCTGCCCCATTGAGATTTCTACCTGAAAAAAGTTAATGCAATCTCCAGTCGGATATTTGAATCGAATCACTGCGGAGTAGCATGATTTCCATATCACATTGTATTATTCAAAAGCGTTAATTTTCCACTTCCTTTTCAGTTGGTTTTGCTGCCGGCTACTACATGGCCTTCATAGAGTAAGAAGTCTTTCTCTTTCAAATCTTTGGCCATATTGAATGCTTTTCCAGAGCACAGTAATGCTGAATGTTACCAGCATCTTCAACCTTGCGTTTCATGTTTTCACTCTCTAACGGTTCATATATTGCCACTAGATTATTGGAATAATGTGCATTTACTGTGTTGCTAAAATTACTATTTATGTAACTTTCACACATTTTTACCAGCATGGCTTGTATCAGATTTAGAGTATTTCACAGAGCTCTACCCTGGAAAATCACTCTCGAACTAAACTTTTTTTTTTCATTGTATTTGAATAGTGTGAAATACCATGAACTCAAAGGGGTTGTAGGTAATACAGGGTCAAATGGACTAATTGTATGAATCTGTTCTCCGCTGGAGAACGGTAATACCACGAAACCAGTTTATTAGTGATCACGTTTTCGAACAAACAAGAAGCATTCGAAAAAAAGAAAATTCTAAACCAAATGTGAAGGTCAATGTCATAAATGAATATGGTCATAAAACACAAATTCATCAAATCTGAGTCAATCTTCAGTCAGATATTTATATCGGATCAAACACTGTGGAGTGGCATGATTTCTATATCACACAAAGCGTAAATATTTCACTTTCTTCCATTAAGTTCTGCTGCCGGGTGCTACAGAGCACAATAGTGCTGAATATTACCAGCAACCTGAACCTTGCGTTTCGCTTTCACTCTCTAACGACACATTTTCACTAGATTATTTGAATGATGTGCATTTACAGGGTAGTAAACATTACTGTTGGTGTAACTTCCACACATTTCATTTCATACTCTTCATCCTCTTCTACACAATAATGAAATATTTGGAATATTCTTAGATCTCATGACTATCTCAGTTATGAGAATGTTGGGAAATCTTGATAATATGGAATAACAAAAGTAATACAAGATGTATCCCATTTGCTGGCCTCTAGCTGCAACTATAAAAATTCATTTTTTCCATTTGAGAAAGCGCGGCACTGGTTTTCTAAAAATGACCATGTCTGTAACGCCGATAAAATTATATCTGATCATAACACTCCAACAAAGAATTGAGACATCAAAAGCAATTCATATATCAAATGATAAAATGAAAGAACGAGATCTTTAGGTGTACAAATAATGAGCATCAACACTGGCATACCCATATCATGATTCAATCCATGCTGAGATAGAAACGGAGTATGAGCTCTACTACTGATCATCTTTCAAGAATAAAACACTGAAAATTCACTTATTATCACTAATTCTATAAGTTTTATTGAAATAACATATACATGAATATTAATGTCCAGGGCAATTCGAAACCGATACTGAACATATGAAAAAAGATATCAACCATACTTCAGGTTTACAAAATTGCATTATCGACAAATGAGACAGTGTAATGCTCCAAAATTCACATTGACCTAGTTCAGCATCGATATTTGTTGTCCAATACTGTCCCAAATTACTTTCGTAACTTATGTTATCTTCTCTATTCTTCCATTTTTTCTATCTCATTCGTTTTTTCGGAGAAAGTAACTCTTGGCTTCTTCATTTCCTCCCGCTGTTCTTCAACTTCATCCATGCTTTTTCGTTTCATTGATGCTGGATTCTCATTTTCCGTTCCATCAATAGACAGCTGCTTCAAAAAAAGTTTTGCTCTCCTGAATGCTACTCTTGATTGTTCCAGAGCTAGCTTTCGTTGTATTGTAGTCTTCTCAGATTTTTCGGAAGAAAGATTCCGTTGTTTCAGCATGTTCCCTTTTTTTCTGTCACTCTCACTCTTTTGATATTCAGTTGATTCGAGATTCAGATGTTTCAGCATGATATCTTTTCTTCTATCACTCCTTCGATATTAATCGTTTATGAATATGGAACTGAAAATTTGTGACATGCCTTTTATACCCACCCGAAGTAGCTTACAGGTAACACGACATATTCAGGTAACAATGTTAATGTAATTGAAGAGCGGTACCTGCCGTTTTTACCATCAACCACTTTAATATGAAAGTAACCAAACTATAAAGAAGTGATTTGTACCTGAATTTGGATCTGATTTTATCGATTCAAATAATTGTGGTCACTCTAAATCATAGCTACTGTTACACATGAGGACAATTTCAACTTCTACAATGGAATATTCTCCATATATTTTTTCTACCACTTTTGTTATGACTTTATTTTTTGTGACAAAATATAAAGTTTGTTAAGAGAAGTCACAACTTCTTGAAAAAAAATATTTTGCATAGGTATATTCTATTCACCTTTTGCACTCTTTCAATTATGGAACGAATCCCGATATTCATGTTTGTATAGGTGATTTTTTAGGAAATAGAGGTTTTGAAATTCTACTCTCCCATCTGCCAAAGGGAGAAGAAAGTAATAAACTCCAATATGAACTCTTTACAATTATGTGTAGATCATGTAAAGTAGAAAATTCTTTCTCGGAACAACTTTCATGTGAACATTGAATTACTCAAAAATACTTCCGTAACAACTACTTTCATATTAACATTCAACCTCATTGAGTTTGTATCCCAAAAATTCGATATGGAATTGAATCAGATATCATTTACAGGATTGCTACAGAATATAGTACATGAAAGAGGTAAAATTTCACATCAGATTACACCTGTTGAACATTGCTGGAACGAAATCAAAAAAATATTTACATAATGGTATATGAAAAATATCGATTTTTTTGAAAATTATTGAAATTCCGCAAAAGTGACATCTCTTCGTTCAAAACTCTATACATATTTTTCACATTCCCAATATTGAATGCAGAAATTGCAGAAAGGGATAACAGGTACAAAAGAAGATGTGTGAAAGTTACACGAACAGTAATTACAACACTCAAGTGGATGCACATCATTCCATTTACTGATCAGGTGATCAATATAATATATCATGTTAAAATATTCTTAGGAAATATTCGTGGGCCTGTGTTACAGTGACCACTTTTTCAACCCAAGTGAATTCAGAAGTTTTTGATGGAATGTGTTAACAGACATATATTTTATTTTCATCCCATACTTCATTTTGAATTTCCTGTTTTGTAGATACTTTCATCGGGAACGTGATCACTTATGATCCGGTTTTGTGGTGTAACCCCCCGTCAGTGCAGAACAGATCTAGCGAAGATAACAATATATTTTTGCTTGGCGTGTTGAAAGGGTTCATCCCAAGAAATTTCTTGTATGAGATATACTATCATTCATACAGTTCTTCTAATTACACGTTTTGAGAATACCGTATTACATATTGTTGGAAACGCACTTGAATCTTCACTAATTAATTTGATAGGTATACTTTTTACAAATTTACTTATTGACCATTGCTAAAACGAGGAGTCTATGATAAAAATATGCTTTCGAAACTGAATATATATTCTCAGACAAACAGTATGAGTTTAACTTCCGTTCATTTTTCAAAAGTCAAAATCTGAATATTCACTATTCCTCACTAATTTCATAACTTTTATTGAAATAACATGTACGTTCAATTCAATTTGAAGCCGATACTGATACAAGAAAGAAATAAATGGACTGAAGTAATTGAAATATGCTTCAGTTCCAATTATTGAATATCCCGTGTATCGATCGAAAACCCAAAACGCATGTACTATACTTAAACAACGGAAAGGAAAACATTCGATATTTGAATGACTCAGCAGTGGTAGGTGGATAGAAATTTTCGGACAGACACCTTTATATAAAAATAACAAATTATGAAGAAGTGATGCCTGTATTCGGTTCTAATGTGGACGATTCAAATGACTGGTTATTCCAAATTATACCTGCTTTTAATATACTTTCTGTAGTTAATTTTTTGTAGTAGCTTTTTGGACGGGTACTTACGCATAGCAAGATTTCAAAATAAAAAAACTGTTATTTTTTCACGTCTTACAATCACATGGAATCCTGTGAATGATATCTGATTAGATTCCATCACGAATATTTGGAACATGAACGAACGAAAAAATTGACTTCCTTCAAGTGATCATCTATCTCCAAGAAGATGAATTATCTTGAAGATGATCACTTGCTGATTGAAACACGTATCGAGTTGTTGAAAACAACGGTTTGGTTTGACTCCACTAATATTTGACACACACGTTAAAAAATCAGTCACAGACGAAATCATATACAAACAATATAGATTTCACTTCGCTAATTTTCGTGGGCTGATTTATTACGTGCCCTCATGGAAGAATTTTGATATATTTACCAGAAAAAGGAAAAAATGAGATCGTTCATTTTAATTTTTTATTTCATTAGTAGAATATTCATACACAATGAAACACTGTATTGTAACATAATTTTTACATCGCACTGTATTATTCAAATTCGTAAACGACCCACCTTCTTCGCTGTACGTTTTGCTGCCAGTTGGGTACTTCGCAGTTCAGTGGACACACTTTTATCTTCAGGATAATCTTTCTCGATAAGATTTTTGGCCATTTTGAATGACATTCTGGATTTTTCCAAGGAACAATAGTGCTGAATATTATCAGCAACTGAAACTTTCCGTTTAACGTTGTCACTCTCCAAAGGTTCATACATTTTCACTATTGAAATAATGTGCATAGACTGAATGGTTCAAATAACTGTGTAAATTTCACACACCTCCTTTTATAACTCTTCTGCATTACCAAAAGATTGTACGACTACCTGAACAGTTTAGGTAAATTTTTATATTATGGCCTTCTCGTTTCAGGAATGGTCAACCTTGATGATAACCTGATGTGATAACCTAGAAAGTGTGACTTTACAATTAATTTGTGATGAATGGGATGAGTTTCGATCCATTAATGATTGAAAGAGTGCGAATAGTGAATGGAATTATTACAAATTTATTATTTTATTGAAATCATAACAGCCATCAACAACTTTTATATTTTGTCATAAATAACAACTTGATATCAAAAGTAATAAAACAAGAATATGTAACAAGTTTCATAGCGAAAGCTGAAATCGACCTCGTGTGTTATTTCTGATCAAAATAAATGTGTGTTTTTAATTTCATATACATTTTTACCTGGGTAATAGTGTAGCTGTCTTTGTCTGCAAATATATGATGATAATTTCAGTCTGGTTGGGTATGAAAGGCGTTTTACTTCCTTCACTACCTAATTAGTGCTTTTTATAATGAAGAAATTTGAGTCATGTAGCTTTCTATATACTCGATATCTGATAATTTTACCACAGTTTAGGTATATTAAAAATTAAAAAAAAATCAAACATCATAAAAAACTCACTACTTATTTGCGATTACTTTTAACAGAGTTCAGGAATAAACTAATTGAAAATTTGAACATTGTGAAAAAAAAACCAATTCAAATGGTTATGTAATATACTGGTTGGTCGGTAGCCAAGCGGTTCGACATGGGTGCTTTGTTCACTTACTCGAATTGACTTTCGACTTCTGAGGGTTGTCGCTCGTAGGGTTGCGACAGCTGGTTAACGGCAAAACAGATTTTTTTTAAACTAATTACCAATTTACACGTTACAAAACATACAAATAATTAGATTCTGTTTGGTCATTAAGTGAATTTTCCGAATTTTTGAATATATTAATAGCTTGTATTCCAAATCTTCCAAATCTTTAACTTTCAAAAATAATACTCCCTAGTCATAGATTAACTTGTTCCTCTCAACCAAAAAATGTTTGTGGAAGTGGCCCTGTTCTTCACATTCAACAAAATACACCTCTGTTTTCTTGCTCTTTGGTAAGGGATTCTTCCATTGTGCAAAAGCACAATATGTTTGTTTCAGCTCTAAGGACCCATCAACTTGTGCTTCTAAAGGGACGGAAATTATTCTATCATCCATGGTTGCATACATTTCTTTTTCAATGAAACAGCCTTGTGATGACAAACCATAGTTCAACAAAAATCAATTGCGAGCAAGCTGTCGCCTCAAAATATTTCGCCTACTAGCACTGGCGCAAAAATCCCGATGTCGAAACCCAAACTAGGTTTGTTAATGCTCGCAACGGCTGCGAACTTAAGATAAATGAATGCAAAGAACTTCACAATCAAGAGTTAGAGATAAACTGCTTGCCAATCCCAACGGGTCTAGATCCTTCTGGTCGGTAGCTAAAGCTGTCGGATCATTTTGGTGTAAGGCTCATCAGCTTCTTGAAAGAACTTCATTAGTTCGGAATCCCAATGTCTAATATATAAAATGAGAAGAATTAAAAAATGAATAGCTGAAAATAAAAATTATATCAAGCAACAACCTGAAATAGAATAAAAATGAAATAAAATACATGTAAAAATAGAACAATTGAACAAAAAATAAATAAAAACAAAGAAATGAAAAAATAAAATAAAAATACAAAGTTAAGAGATTCCAAGCCACGTTAGTTCTCGACGTTTCGATTGTTGGTATCTACAATCGTCTTCGGGTGATGACTGGATCGATTCCTCCGATCGATGACTATTTATGGGTCGTTCGAGTACTTTCACTTATCCCCGCTTTCCATTTTCCGGTTCATTGGTTTAGTGGGAGATGACCGTTTGTTCGGAGTTGGCCATTTTTCGCTTGATGATGGGTTTCCATCAAGATCCTACCTGCAGAAGAAGGAAACGCTACTGTGGTGATGGATACTGTTCTCTACGAACAGAAGATCGAAGAGCTTCTTCAGAAGGGACGATATACAAACATCATACGGGACCCTACTGCATCAAATGAAAGGATGTTGTACCAGATTTTGAAAAAGCATCAAGTCTATTTTTCGGACAAGGAAAGATCATCGATAACACCGCACCACAGTAAACCCCCTCACTTGTATGGACTACCCAAAATCCACAAGAAGAACGTTACGCTTAAACCGATCATCAGCTCCAGAGATTCGGCCACTCAAAACTTGTCTAGATTTTTACTTTTCATAATACAATCACTATAAGGAAAAACATCGTCTTTTGTGAGGAATTCAAGGTACTTGGTCGAACTACTAGGGTCAATTGAAGTCACACAGTTTCGACGTGGAAAACCTTCACACCAAAGTTCCGGTCAAAGAAGCACTCCAAATCATACAGAGAAAGCTATCCGAAGACGGAAACCTGAAAGAGTGAACGAATCTACCTATAGAAGTAAATATGGAATTACTGGGATGATGTGTACGAAACTGTTATTTCCAACTTGAGGACGAATCCTTTACACAAGATGAGGGACTGCCAATGGGATCGCCACTTTCACTAGTCATAGCCAACATATATATGGAGTGGCTTGAAACTCTGGCCACTGAAGAAGCCCACAATAAACCTCGAGTCTGGTTGAGATATGTTGACGACACCTTCATAATATGGAACCATGAGAATACTGAACTAGACGCCTTCCTGAAACACATCAACAGCGTGAGACCTTTCATCACTTTCACAATGGAGAAGAAAATCCACAAAGAATTACCATTCTTAGACGTTTTGGTGAAGAGGACCGACACTAAGTGGGAAACATCTGTATATCGAAAACTCACTCACACGGGACAGTATCTGAACCATGAATTCAACCACCATCAAACGACTGAAAGAGAAATCATCAAGACTCTATAAGACCGTGCTTTCGGGCTCTGTAATACGAAAGAAGGTCTCGAGAAGGAACAAGACATCATCAAAAATGATCTTCAACGGAATGGCTACTCCAAAGCGATGGTGGAAAAGATTTTGGCACTTCCCTATATCAGAGGACTATCGGAGAGGATAAGAAGAATTGGTTCCAAGTACAACATCAGAACCTGCTTCAGATCCGGTAACACTATCCGTAGCAGCCTCACGAAAACCAGACCATCAAACGCGGACTGCGATTTCAAGAATTGCATTTACCGGATACCCTGTGAATGTGGAAAATCCTATATTGGTGAAACTAAGAGGCCATTGAATGTTCTCATTGCCAAGCACATGAAACTGTAGCTTCTCATCGTTTTGGGAATCAATTTACTACACCTCGAAATTCACTGTTTGAGAACTCTTCCATCTGGAGAACTGCGTTTATGTAGAATCAACTTCCTGAGAACGATTTTCGAAATAGATTCAATCTCCAGCGATTCAAATCCAATGTGTATCGCTACTTTCGCACAGGCATCGCTCTGAGAGCGCTTCAAGGATTCTCCTGCAGTGCTTGTGTTTTGTCCTTGAAAAAAGTCACTTTGCATAGTCCCGATTTATCCCACTCTGATGTTTTGTCTTTAGTCGATATAACACCAGGATCAATAACTCATTTATTTATTTCACCCTAACAGGCCTGACGGCCTCATTACAAGGATGACTTATTAGAAATATACATGAATATACAATCACTTAAAATGATATGTTATATAAAACAATATAATATAATATGGGGATGTATCAATATCCAACAACGAGCAGTACTTATTAAATCTCACAACAAGAAAAATAAAATAAGAAATAAACTGAAAAATTCTCAACATGTCTACGGACTAAAGATCTAAATTTTGTGATAGACATATTCCAATTAATATCTTGCAAGCAATTTATGTCGTTTGCCAGACGAAGCATGATTAAGAGGGGGTATGTGGAAGTAACAGTCACGAAGGAAGTCTTAAACTTAAGCATAGTTCGCGTAGGTCTGGGAGGTACATTAATTGGTAATAGTGACAATAATTCTGCGGAATTCATATCGTTATTAATAATTTGATATATATAAATTAGTGCAGAGATTTTTCGCCTAGAGTCTAAGGAGGGTATATCTAATTGGGTTCTCAATTGTGATGTTCTAATGCTGTTGTGATCCGGTTTACTACGATATATCTTATAAAATAAGTACCTTAGAAATTGTTATGTTCCTCACATGAGAAAGTCTATAAGACAAAGACGTTGAACTTATCTGGGACCAGTTATTGAAAAAATCATTACGACAAAATTTTTCAACCCTGGAATCTTTGAAAAAGTTTAAACTTTCCTTGAAAATTATGTATGGACAGACATAATCACTGTGGAAAATGCAATTAATAAAAAAAATAATTGAGAAATGCACCTTGTGAAATGTATTTATATATGATAACAGTTTGATTGAATATAATAACAGTTTTTTCATACATTAGAAAATCTCTCATAGTTTCAACTTACTACTGTACTGTTCATTTCAACTTTTTGAATGAGCTGTGTTCTATTTCAACAAGAGTATTAACATAACTCTATTAATCAATGAATATAATGTAGATGAATATCTTTCGATATTTATTACTCTCTTGTTGATACTTCCATTTGTTATTATTATTTTTATATTATTTGTACTATAATATTCAATATGTGATATATATAGACAAAGGGGTTACGATAACTATATGAATAATATCGAAAATGAAATCCTTATTGATTCTAGAAGTTTCTGGAAGTATATAAAAACAAAAAAAAATAATTCGAAAAAAGGCTCTTCACGTTAAGAAGAGAATGACCTCATTTTTGGTAATTTTGTATATCCAACATAACAACGTTAAAATTCCCAATGGAATGCGTTCAACAGAAATGAAACTAGTAATATTTCATTTTGTAAGTTGCTCAACTGATAGTAAAATTTCAGACGTTGCCGAATAGAAGAAAACTCGAAAACTGTCAGTCTTTCTTTTCTTCCCAGAACTAATCATTTCTTTTGATAAGTACAAACAAATTTGAAATTTCGAAATAGTGCACATGTTGGCAACGCCGTAACGTGTCATCTCGTGACGTCATTTTCTTCTTAACGTGAACAACCTATATACCTCAATTAGTATTTTAAGACGATCTGTCAGCAGACACCAGAAAGGGCATATGTGAATTATTTTCTAAGTATTTTAAGAGTGTATATATTCACGACCCGCTTGCAAATGATCGTCCAATACTTAATGATAATCCTCTGTTAGCATTTTTGAACGATAAATTTATGAAGCAATTAATGATATAAACATACGGAAGTGTCCTGGTCCAGATGGGATACCAGGGATATTTTTAAAAAAATGTGAAGATAACTTGATAACACCCCTTTTTCACATCTATAATTTATCCTCACAGACAGGAAGATTTACTAGTAAGTGGAAATCCACTATCGTCATGCCTCTCCTCAAAGGTGGTGATAAGCGTAACGGTAAGAATTATAGACCTATCAGCAAACTATGCATTCCCGGAAAATTGTTTGAAAAAATTATGCTTAAAATT
Source organism: Leptinotarsa decemlineata (assembly GCF_025532065.1). NCBI lineage: Eukaryota > Metazoa > Arthropoda > Insecta > Coleoptera > Chrysomelidae > Leptinotarsa > Leptinotarsa decemlineata. Next base: position 29,245,851 of record NW_027412688.1, on the reverse strand, counting down.
ATTTTAGATCATGCACAAAATAAGTTAATAGTACAAAAACATGGTTTTTCCCCTGTAGATCCACCGATACTAATTTAATCGAGTTTACAGAATATGTGTTAGAAAGTATAGATGATCAAATGCAAGTGGATGTGATCTATATGGATTTCAGCAAGGCTTTCGATAAAATAAGTCACAACTTGATAATTGAAAGACTTGCGGAGATCGAGATGGATCAGCATCTTCTGGTGTGGATATCGTCAAACTCTACAGGAAGCATCAAGTTGTGGATGTCAACGGTTACCAGTCAGAACCTGCTATGGTTACATCAGGTGTACCACAGGGGAGTCACTTGGGACCATTACTTTTTATAATTTTTATTAAAAATATTGTTGAAGTATTTCAATATTCCAACTTTTTGTTATATGCCGATGACCACAAGATTTATCGAACCATCAAAGAAATCCAGCACTGTGAGAGATTGCAAAATGATCTTGAAGTATTTGCAGAAATCTGTGGCAATAGTAGCCTATACTTAAATCTCGATAAATGCCACAAAATAACTTTCACCAGAAATAGAAATCCCATTGATTTTCAATGTCAAATAGGAAATCACACAATCAAAACAGTTAATGAACTATGTGATTTGGGAGTGTTAATGGATTTCAAAATGATTTTTAAATCCCACATTGAGAAGACCATTAATATGTCTAATCGTTTATTGGGTTTTATCATAAGAAATATAAGACATTTCAGAAATGCAAAAACTCTTCCTAATCTATATTACTCTTATGTATATATTCGTTTGAACTTTGCATCTGACGTTTGGAATCTACAATATTCGATTTACCAACAGAGAATTGAAAGTGTTCAAAATAAATTCGTCAAACAATTGGCGCGTAAAACTGACATTTCTATAATCAATGGAAATTTCCGTCCAGTTCACAATAAGTATTCTTTGTTGTCTCTTACAGATAGAAGAAAAATGTCAGAAGAATGCTGTACAAATTATTCAATAAACGTCTCGATTGTCCTACGTTGATAACAAAAATTTCATTGAATACACCTTGCAGAGACTTGCGAAACCATAATCTTTTTGCAACCCCATTAAGAAAAACCAATTCAGGAAAAACTCTCCTTTATGCATAATTGTCAGATCCTTCAATACTCATTGCAATGATATTGAAAAACGGAGGTTACCTTTCCTTAGATTTAAAAAGTATGTGAACTCTATTTCTATTTATAATTAGTTGTCGGTTCTTCATATACTGTTCATTTAGTTTTTTGTTAATATTCATTACTATATAGTGTAATGTACTTAGCATTTATATTTTGTTTACTCACTATCTTCCATATGTAAAATGAGGATAGTTTTTGGATTTATTCTATTTGTATCCCTACTTGTGTAATAAATAAATAAATAAATATGCCTATTTTGATATTTTTGTTACTATATTCTAATTCCCTATATATTTTGAGTTGCTATTATTTCCTCAGTTCACATCGAAAATTACTCTCTTTTAATAGAATTTGATTTATGTGTGAATGGAATGAACAAACTCACCAAATATGCCCATTCGCCTACCGGTACGAGTAAAGCATACTCATCAACATACCAGATATTCACAGGATTGTTATACAAAATGGAATATGTCAGAGGTGAAGTTTCACTTACATGAATCACTGCCATTGTAGAAGTAGAAAGCCAAAACCTATCTTTCTCAAAAATTGATCTATTCTTTGGTACTGAAGCGGCATTAAGGCTGAAACATCGAATGTATACCATTTAGGTTCCATGTAAGTGAAATTTCACCTCTTTCATATACTATATTGTGTAGTAATCCTGTTAATGACATCTGATTCGATTCAATATAGGATATTTGGAGTACACATTGAATGGGAAAGATAGTTTCTGTATAATTCCACGTTTACATGAAAGTAGTTGTTTCGAATGTTGTCTCCCATTTAATTCAATGTCAATATGAATGTAGTTATTTCTAGAGGGATTTTCCTTCCACTCAAGTCTGAAATTCACTTATTCGCATGATTTTGTATAGAGTTATTTTTTGGAATTGGTTACTTTCTTTCTCTCTTTGGAAGATTCCAACATTTTTTTGTATGAAGATAATAATCACTTTATTGGACCACATAATATATATTTTCCAACTTCACTTGCAAGTGGAAATGAGAACTGATTGTGAATGTAATTTTTCATTTCAGTTAATAGCTTTACTCTTATGGCAGGTCATATTTCCTCTTTTGAGATTTTCTTTGATCTCAGCATAAACAGAAATTGTGTTGTTCTCAAAACAAAATATTTTTCTATATCCTGCATTCAATTCATTTTTTGTTTGGTCTTGGTTTCCTTTCAATTTCCACATCTACGTACCATTTACATATCATCTACGTATCTGTACCAGTAAATGATGAGTTTTATTCCCAAGGTCATCCATAAAAATTTTCAATGAAAGATTATAACTATCGATTTCTGATCTCATGTCGATTGAAAAATTCCTGATAGTTGATACTGTTAAAATATTCATTTTATTTTGACTAATCGAATTATTTTATCCTGAGAAATAACCCGGAAGGATCAAACTTCTTGATGAGTTTGATGGGAAATAATAATCTTTGTCATTGGAACCTACAACCTGACTTTGAATTCTTTGAATTTTTTTTTTAATTTTTGATACAAAGTGATAGTAACGAGTTTCGAATTTGCCAGCAATATTGCGACCACAGCGCGCACCGGAAGCGTTATACTATTACGGCATCACCGATATTAACCACCAACAATCCTGAAACAGCGCCATCTGCTCTTTGTTTCACGCCCTAATCCTAGACTTAATCCGGTCTCAAAGAATTTATGGGCACCGGAACTGCTTCGGACACGTCCTCTGGACTAACAGAACAAAGTCCGTGTAATTGCATTTGGCTATTCACACAAACCCTGGAGGGGCAAAAATGGAGGAAAGGAGAAGGGCGTCCTAATTGATTGTACGGTTCTGAGGTAGATTCGAATTCCTGCAAAATAATTATTTCGGTCAGAAACAGATTTACGATGATACTGAAAAGGCAAGATTCCAATCGATGGGCATTCCCAGGAGACTTTGGCTCTCGTGCTCTATGAATGGGTAACGTAAATAACAGTTTTTATTTCAATCTCTCAGTTCTTTCTACTTTCCCATCTTGATACAGACGAAAAGTTGAAATCTACCAAAGAGAGAAAAAAAGACAATCAATTTTAAAGATTTAACATTTATGAAGATATGTAGATCATGCAGAACAGTAACTTTCAGAAACAAACTGAAAGAAGAAGCTCCCTCAAAACAGTAACTTTCATAAAAACATTGAATCAAACGGAGGAGAAATACGGAAAAGAAATACTTTCATACGAACACTAAATTACACATAAACACATTTCTCTATTCAGTTTGTATTCCAAACATTTGTTATGGAATTGAATCAGATACCATTCACAGGATTCCTACACAATATACTGAATCAAAGAGTAAACTTGTCACTTACATGGAACACTGTCATCCTCACTGGTAGACATTCGATGTTTTGCCGTAAACTAACTTTGAATTTTGAAAAATCTTCATCCATATGTTTATTGATGAAGAAGCTGTGCAAAAATACAATAAGAAACATATTTCTTTGAAACCTCTGAAGCTGAATCTCTTCCCACACATTCATTTCAAAATTCCGGTATTCAATCAATATGGGAAACTGTTTAAGACACAACTGTGAAACCACTAAGGAGGCCTCAAATCAAAACTTCGAAATGCATCTTTCATTCACCTTTTTAGAAACAACTAGTCGGGTGTTTACCCGATATCAATACTATTCATGAATTGAAAGTATGTACCTTTGTGCAGGACAATACGAAGAATGAAGGACATTTCAATATAAAATGTATAAAACATAACAATATTCATGATCATCAAATAAGACAGACCAATAATCTGTTAAAAAGAACTCAAAACTGCATTTTCCAGAAAATATATATTTTACAAAGGGATGATTGACTGTAATGAATTAGCAAATGACAGAACAATTTACCAACCAGAAAAATTAAAATCGAATAAATATTTGTTGTATTGATTTACACTATCATATTTGTTTTTGTAATAAATTAGAGCAACTCTGAAATAGCTGCCTTGAAAAATATACATTCACGTAGGAATATTGTATATATTGCCTGTATAAACCAGTCATTCATTCATTTTTATTCTCTCAACATGTCATGTCATATTAAGGAATATGAACGAACTACTTATCAATGGATCCATCCAACTCTTCTTCAATGTTAATGAAAAATGAATTCCCGTATATCTCCGTAAAAATGAATTAGGTGGTGTAAGATCTGCAGAACGAAAAGGCTATCGTGGATCGGTAAATCGTTCTGATCACCCACCACCAAGTTACGTATTCAGTCACTGGAGAAATATCCAGAACATCCAACATGTAGAAGCTACAAATTGTGTCATCTTGCAGTGTCTGATATCTGAACCACCAAAAGCTCACATACTGCAAACTTAATTGACCACACTGTATAATATGTGGTCTGAAGCCAACTGAAGTACTTCTTGCGTTATATCATTGCCTATGATATCATCTACCGCTATTGTATATGAACAAGTGGGGCTGACCTTGATTAAGTGGCAGTCGATTGGAGAAGACTAACGTCGACCGACGTAATTTTTTCTGAGGATAATTCACAACAATTTGTTACAAGTGGAAAAAACATAGTTCGACATGCAATTGTTGAATTTTCAACACCATCACCAAATTTCAACTTTCTGATGTCACTTTGAATTTTTTCAAGTTTTTTTTAAATTTTTGGTATTTTTTCTGTACCGATTCAAACTCTTCTAGAGAAATAAAAGATTGTCTAGAAGATGACAGCACGACCAGCTGTCGAAAGCGCTCGCAGATAAAACACGTAAAACAATAAGTTAATAAGTGTGTAAAACATATTTGTCAAAAAAAACAAACCTTGCATGTTCATTATAAATGCAATTGTATCACAATTCAATTTACACATACGAGTACACATATTAATGTGAAATAAAACAAGAACATAAGTATAATAACAATAATGATGAAAACATGATCGTTAATACAAAATATTGTTAAGCTCATCTTGGCAGAACACAGAGAATATTTACAATTTGCCATCATAATATTCCTGCAGGCTATAATAGGCTTTCATGAGCATTATATTTCTGACAGACTCCCTGAAACGTCTCTGCTCTATTATATCCCTAACTGCCTGTGGAAAATGGTTAAACATTTTTTTCCTCCGTACATGTTAGAGTGTTTTGTTAGCGTCAATCTGGGTATTGGCAGATAGATATTATTACTACTGTTCTGTCTTGTGTTGTGGATTCTATGTGTATATGGAGAATCAGTGTTATATCTATCATGAATCAGGCAAACAACTTCGAGAATGAAGATGCTGAATAGAGTGAGGATTCGGTATTCAACGAAAAGTTGTCTACAACTACCTCTTTGGTTTGCCCCACATAAAAACAGCAAAGATCTCTTTTGCAACACGAAGACCAGACAAAATCCTCAAAATGCAATGCCATACCTTAGATGAGACTACTAGGGCGAAGTAAGTCGATCTAGCAGTGAATATATCAAGTTCATCGAAAACAATTCTGACAGCAAATGATCCTGAAGCCAATTTTGTGCATAAAGATGTGATATGTTCTTTGAATTTTAACTTATTGTCAATATGCAGACCAAGAAATTTAGTGCAAGTCGTTTCTTATATCTTCCTACCATCCAATAGCAAGTTGTCATAGCTAAATTTGAAGTTTACAATTTTGGTTTTGTCTACGTTGAATTGAATTTTAATCATAGTTACCATACTTTTCACTTACTTACTATTCTCTTCCAGATAGATTGACTAATAAGTCTGTGATTTTTTTTGTTTTCTCAACTTCATCTTACTCTACGAGAATGGTATGATTCTCAGTCCAAGAGAAAATGAAAGTCTGAGGTTTCAAATATGAAATATAATGAGTAATACAACGACTCCATGAACAAACGAAAAAAAAAAATATATATGAAATCTCGTAAAAAAATATTAAATTCCATAAAATAAAAGAAAATAGAACAAAGGAAATGACGCCAATTCGACTGTGCTATTCACTTATAATTTAACCTCTTAAATAACTAAAAACACATCAACTCAGTGAAAAATGCTTTCAGTTTTTCTTTAATTCAGAAAAAGTGGTGTATAACCTTGAATTTGCTTTCTTTTTTAATTTTAATCCGAACTCTAGTTGAACAACCCACACTAGGAACACAACAATGTATATGTATATAACTTCTTTGCAGATAGGAAGTGAACTCAGACAAAATAATATGTGAACTCTCTCTCTCTCTCTCTCTCTCTCAATATCAACAGGTTATTGTGTCGTACATAACGCCTCTTTGGTGGTTCATGGTCAACCATAAGTTTCGTTGACTCTCTGTGTTCAGCACCAACAGTTTAATTTTCAATTTTCCTGTAGCAAATACCGGCTTACAATTTCGCTACTGATTTTCCTTAAATTTCGCACCCCGCACTTAGAAACGGAATAACTTCCCTATTGAGGCCACTATCCTTAGCCTCGAAGGCTGAGGCATGACATCCTCGAACCCGCCTCCACGGACTCTCGTGTGCGACCCTCTTTATTATGGCTCTCGCAAGACTTCCCTGAACCTTCTGTCCTCTCTGCTTTTCGAAAAGTCTGAACGGAATCACGGCTACTTCGTCCCCCCCATTTCTCAAACCGTTCATTGTAACAGTCGTCCACGTGGGACGGGGGTCACCAGAAAACCTATTTCGCTGAATTGACAAAACTCACGATTTCGAGGCTGGAATATCAAAATGTGGCCATATCTATATCTTTGACGGTTTTCAGCTACATGACGAATATATCTGACTTTGCGTCTTTCAAAACACGCCGATGAATTTCGTTTACATTAACACTCTCTCGGTCTTGCCATGATGTTACATTGTATGAGACACAAAACCGGCGTTTAAACAATTCTGAATTGAAGAAATCTGTGTCTTTCCGAGGCTGGAATGTATATTTACCATACATAACTTTTGCTAGGTATTGAGATATGTGCAACATACAATTCGTTTCGAAATCTCGAATCATTTTTTTTCTCTTCCAATAACCGTTCCTCTATTGTTCTTCCCCAGCTTTGATTTCAAAAAGTATTCGGATTCCTGTGAAATCCAGCCAACATTTCATTACAAATACAGGAAGACAAGCAACTGAAATAACAAGAAACATTATTTGACACGCTTGAACTGAACGCTTAGTCGAAATGTTTATCAATGGAAAAACCACAATTTTGGCTTCACGTACAAAATAAACAGACGCGCAAAGAAAACAAATATTGGCTCTTTTTTTGCACTTTTTTTGTGTATAACAGCTCCAAGCATTCATTTATTGGAACAATATCAATGAAAAACCCGCTCTCGGAATCGAATCAAGATCAAAGTTCAATCCCTTTGAGCAGATACGACGTTTACAAGGCGTCACAGCGGCGAAGACGGCCCTGTAATAACAAGTGATCCGAGCGTGGCATGCTTGTTTGTCGGTATACAACAAAGAACATTCCGCAGTGTACATCCAATTAAGAATGTCAGACAGTGGCGGTGCGTTTCAAATAAATGGCCCCTTGTAAATCTATGTTTGTCTCAAGGTCAAGTATCATCGATTTTTGAACATGTTAGAGAATGATACTGCTGTTTTTCACTTAATAACAGACTTCATGTCTGGATCTGGATGGCACGAAAGTTTAGAATGCGTGTGAGGCATGATTAAAATGAAGAAGAAACATTGAGCGGAACATGTAACTTCTGTTTCACTGCAAGAACCGCCATTCACAGACTATCAACGTGCTGTTGGGAAAAACAAAAAACATCGACTATCTTCGAAGAGTGGACTGAAAACAGAATTTGCTAATTACGTTTTCATTTTCCTCTGACTACAAGCCACTGCTAGCCAGCGTTGGGAAATTTTCAATGCAACGTTATGTTTCGGAGGAAATCATTGAGTTATTTTTTATACAGCACGTAAAAATAACACCTTAATATAAATAGCACTTTACATATTCATATACGTTCACCAGTGAAATAAATGAATTCAAAATGATCTAATATCCGTATGGTGCTATAAAGTTAATTATATTCATTGTATGTTATACTTGGAGAATAATTATATACCAAGAAAATGAATATTTCGAATGAAAACTCTAACTTTCTATTTAATAGATATCGGCGAATTCCAAACAAAATCAGCAATTTCCCTGGCTGTTTTGATACAAAGTAGATTCTTGCATTTTCTTCTCTTTCGTCCAGCAACACGTCTTCGTCAGTTTAGAATTTTGTAGGGAGTAAACGTATATATCTCCTATTGAAGAATGTATCTCATTACATGAGGAAATTGAACAGAATCATCCAATTACAAGAAACACAAAATATAATGAAGTTCATTCAATTCCAAGAGCCTCATATAGAGGCATATTTCATTTTACAATCATTCTATATTTGAGCTGAAAGTAGTTCTTGTGATACACTGTTTGGAACATTTGGTGTAATAATGAATATTACTGTAGTTATTTTCCAACACCAACCCCTCATTTCAACTCCTCGACATGTATTTCGATCACCAAGTAATCATCTTCAGGAGGGAGGTCAAACTAATCCTACTTACAAAGTTATCCTTAGTTAAACCATAAGTGAATCTTTTAGGTACCTGGGTCTTAATGGTCTTGAATAAGTTTGACAATATTGCCTCATCTACTAGTCATAGATTGATTTTACAATGTGTTCTTATGTAATAGTCAAGTAAATCTAATAATTGAAATATTATTTTAACAAGCTATATAACATGAATTTCACAATATTGCTTTATCTACTAGTTTTAAATAAATTTTACAATGTGTCCTTATGTAATAGTCAGGTAAAAAAAAATATGTTTAAAATCTGTTTTTCCGTTAACCAGCTGTCGCACCCCTAAGAACGACAATCCTCAGAAGTCGAAACTTGTGCGAGCTAAGGATTAATGAGGTCTTACCTTTCAACGTGTGATTCCTAACACGGTAAATCTAATAATTGAAATATTGTTTCAATAAGCTCTATAGTATACTGTTAGGTATTGGTCCACCATCGTTATTCATGATATTATTATGTTTACTCATTTCCACACTCTCTTAGGAATCTAGATGCCTGTTGTTGTTAACTTGTCTAACTGATCTTTATGAACTGAAGTCTATGGAATGGTTTTATTACAAAATATGATATGCAGTCCTTACATTTAATTTCGTGAATTCCAGACTTTCCGAATTCCCGACTTGCTCTTTTGGACTTCCTAAGAGGTTCTGTAATGTATGACTTGTTTCAAAAGCCACCTTCATACCTAGTTCCTTGAATATGACTTGTTTCAAAAGCCACCTTCATACCTAGTTCCTTGAATATCTTTCCAAAGTTCATTCTGTATCGGTGGTATGAAACCGAAATATATTTATCTTGGTTTTTGTCGATTTTAAAAATCGACGTTTCGCTCATTCTCAACCTAAACTTTTTCTTCCTTATTATGTCATCTACAATACCCCTCGAGAAACCGTTTGTGGCTGCTATTTCCTGTAACGTACGTTTTTCATTCGTGAACCTCTCATGTGTGAGAGGAAAAGTCAAATAATGATGCACTAGAAAATTCAGCTCAGCAGGTTTTGTGCTGTCCACAGTGATGTGAACTGTCAGGAATATACCTGTACGTGCTTGTTTCTTTTTTGAATAAATCGTATTCTAGCCCACCATAATGGCTCCTCATTATCAAAACGTCAAGAAATGGAAGTTCTCCTTTATTTTATAACTCATACGTGAATTTTATTGATGGAAATTTAAAAAGTCAACAAACTCCTCAATATTCTGAAAGTAGTATTGGCCGCGGTGGTAGTGCGCCCGACTCACGATCGGAAGGCCGTGGGTTCGATCTCCGCCTCGACCAAATATTTTTCTCGAGAGAATTTATCTGTTAGGAATCACACGTTGAAATGTAAGACCTCGTTAGTCCATAGCTCGCACAAGTTTATCAACTTCTGAGAGTGGTCGTTCATATGGGAGCGACAGCTGATTAACGGAGAAAATACATTTTAAAATAGATTTTTCAAAACAGTAATTATTTATCGGTCACCATTGTTCGTTCAGTGATTTGATTGAATAATTACTTTTACCGCCATGTTGTTTGTAGTAATAAACATTTTCGTGTTAGGTAGTTACGACAAAAGTCTTGCCCGTTTCAGGGTCATCGGTTTTTGTAGCTCCATATCTCAATAAATAATCATTCTACTGCGATTCTACATTGATGCTGTTCATTTTTCTCAAAATTTTTGTTTTCTGCCTAATTTCATCTTATTCACTATATGTTGTCGTTGAACGATTTTCGGCCAATTCTTCTCTAGGAATTAAAAATGAACTAAAGCACTGCCGAAACAAAAACAAGAATTATCAAGGCATTTGGCAATGATAGTGTTAATGACTGTACTGTTTGACTTGATTTGCGAAAATTCGGAGATTTTAGCCTCAAAAATGAGCTCTGAAATGGTCGACCTACAGTAATCCAAGATCAGCTCCAATACGGTTTCAAACTTATTGGAAAAGACTAAAACCTCGGAAATTGGATGCCCAATGATCAATAGAAATTCTCACGTTTCCAGGTATGTTCTTCTTTGCCTTTGCAAACCATTTTTTGGTTCGAATCGTCACGTACGATGAAAGGTGTATCCTCTACGACATCAGGAGACATTCTGGAGAGTGTTTGGATGCCGACGAGCCAAGCAGACACTTTCCAAATGTGAAAACTCATCAAAAAAGGCTATGGTTACTGTATGGCTGATGTGATTCACTATAACTTTCTGCAACTGGACCATACAAATACAGCAGAGTCCTATTGTGAGGAAATCGACAAAATTTACCAAAAACTCAACAGCAGCAGCCAGCCCTGGTTGACAGAAGAGCTTCGATCCTTCTCTACGACAATTCCCGTCCGCACGTTTCACAAATTACCAGCCAAAAATTTAACGAAGTGAGCGTCGAATTTCTGCCTCAGATATCATTCTCCTTTGTCACCAGTAGAACTTTCGCCAATAAGCATCAGGCAAGAGCGACTTTCGTCGAATTCATCGAATCCCGAGCACAAAATAGTCATGGATTGACCTGTGTTCCGCAGAAAAAAGTGAACTGATTCAAATGGCGCCTATCTCGAATAAATTGATGATGATTGATGATGATTAACGTCAATATAAGGTTCAGGGGAATACTTACTCCACCTTCTTTCAAAACTGAATTTTTCGGCAGGTGTTTCAGTTATCAAATATGCCCTGTGATGAATGACCTCCCCTCGAATAACGTACAGCTGGGTTCCAAAAACTCAAGTATAATCTATTTAGCCATTTATTCAATACACGTCAGTGACAAGATTTAAGAATTTCACATCGTTTTGCTCCTACTTCTGTGAACTTACTTGTCATATTGTGGATAAATTTGAATATTTTTTCTTTGTTTATGTATTATTTTAAGAAAATTCAATAGAGAGGTATTTTTTAGTGGAAGAACAGTTCAGTTGTTGAATTTATTCAGGAACTGAACTAACTTCGCCCCTCATTTTCAAAAATTTTCTGTTGGTGTATTTCCTCAATCTTGTTTTTTTATATATTTTTTGAAAATAATAAAGACGATTATTTCACCGTAGCGTGCGCTGGTCAGGCCCTATCCCCCGAAGCCCCGATACATTCGATAGGGCGCGCCAGCATTATCTACCAATGACCACTCCTCACAACGTGGGGTGAGTGATCATTGGGTCCGAGAATAATGTGCCCTGAGCAAGCGCAGTGAGCCAAGAATGACAACCTTCTGCATCAGTGCGGCTTAGACTTCTGCCTTAGTGCGGCAAGCCGGTATGATTTTAAGATTCGAGAGTAGAGAGGACATCATTCCACCAAGGACTCCAATAATCAGAACAACCATCTTGACAGAGTGATCTGGATAGAGTCTGCGAAGTTCGAAGAGAAGATCTCGATATTTCATCCGTTTTTCCTCCTCTTTTCTGACGACATTCGTCTCACCTGGAGCTGAAAACTCCACGACAAATATCGTTTTGATCTGATGGTCGAGAAGAACTACATCAGGCTAATTAGCTTGTATGAGCCTGAGGGTGGGGAACGAATAGTTCCAATAAATTCGCCACTTCTCGTTCCCCACAACAGATTCAATATCCTCCGGAGCGTAGGGCAACACCGGTGTCTCGTCAATACCGTAAGAATGCCGTAGATGGTAATATTGCACTTTTAGGGTCGCGTTATGTCGATGGATATCGGCCGAGACCGCATATGCTGGACATGCTGATAGCAAGTGCATTAGGGTCTCGGGCGCCTCACAGCAGGCTCTGCACTTCGTGTGAGGAACATCTATACCCATCACGCGACTGCGGTAGACTAAGGTGTTGAAGACACTCCTGGCAAACCATGATGAACCCCTCAGTTTCCGACTTCAGCCCAATCGTCCTCAGAAAAGCAAACGTCAGGCGCTTTGATGCCAAGGTCTCCAATGTTATTGAAGAAGACCCCATGCATTGGCTTATCCTTGTGTCTCCGCAGAAGTAAGATGATCTCTGCGGCTTTTATTTGAGCTTTTTGCTAATCGGGTTCCAACTCGATGACAGAGTTGTGGTTACCTCGTTCAGAATCGAAAACTTTACCGTGTTCTTCAGCTGCTCGGGCAGCTGTTCTGAAGAGAAATGCTTCAATTTCTGCTCTCTCTTGGTCACGGACCATGCAGAGAAGGGGATCCGAACTCCTAACGACCTTACAGGCTGTATCCAGTACCATTCTGTCATGTAGACACTCCAAACTCAAAAGTCCACGGCCTCCCTGTTGTCGGAGGAAGTACAACCGTGGAACGGATGATTTGAAATGCAAAGTCCTATAGAGATGCATCATTTTTTGGGTCTTTACGTCGAGTTGATACAGCTCCTCCCGAGTCCACTTCACTACTCCAAACGAGTCGAGTGATATTGGAACGGCAATCATATTTTTTGCAGCAACTTTGTTCTTCCCCGACAGTTCCGATGACCAGATCTGTCGAAGTTTGTGCTGATACTTGCCGCGGAGAGAGTTTTTCACTGCTGTTACCTCTTGTGAGTGGCGTTGTTCCACCCCGAGGTAAGTATACGTCTCTCCGGCATCCAGATGGTGTAGGGTGCTTCCATCTACGAGCTGCACATCCTCTCCGTAGTCCCCGCATAAGACGATTATTATTATTTTTTTTTATTATCATTATTATTATTTACTGAGATATGACAGTTTGAAGTTGAATCATAAAAATAGACAAAACTTTCAAAACAACCTAATGATATAGTGTATAAATATGTATAGCTGAACTCTTCCAATTGCAACAATGCCCAGAATCACCCATTGTATTGTTCATCATTTCTAAATGTTAGAAATATACCAGAAATGATCCAGAAAGACCGAAACCTATTTTGTCAACTCGTACACTAGTGTGTAGAAGCAGAAGAATATCATTGTGAACAATTGCCAGGGCGAAAAGTCAAGTAGAGTACGCAGTACGCCAGAACAAAAAAGGGCTAAACTTAAATGATATCAAGACGGATTATCATTCTTCGGCCTATTCTCGCATGGCTCAAAATATATACTAATTGGGGTACTTTTGTTGGTGCAAGACGTGTGACCAAGAGACATATGTAGAGCTTTATTTTCAAAACATAAAATATCAACTCTATCCTGCATCTTTACTCATAAAGCTCTTGTCCATGTGAGATACAACATAGTCAATCCTAATCACGAGTTAGTCACTCATAATTATGCAACACGAATTGAACACTGAACCGTCCCAAAACAGAAATCGTCGACATTCAAGGAATATTTTAGCTAGAACGGGACTATACTTTTTTCAATTCATTGCCACAGGATGTCAATGATCTACACATAGCATCTATGAAAAACCATATCGCAAAATTATTGAGGAACGGGAAATATAGTTTGGATGAGTTCCTGCACAGGAATGTCTTGATATAACTTGTTCACACTGCTTTTTCCTTCCTGATTATCTGTTTAACTTTATAATTATATAGAATTATATTATGTTATTTATAATTATTTATAAACTATCTACGAATGAACATCTTCCTTTATCACATGTTCACGTCCCAATGAATTATATCGTTTGCATCGTTGAATTATATTCGTGTGTATAATAATAATACTACTACTACTGCTGCTGCTGCTGCTGCTGCTGCTGCTGCTGCTACTGCTACTACTACTACTACTACTACTACTACTACCACTACCACTACTACTACTACTACTACTACTACTACTACTACTACTACTACTACTACTACTACTACTACTACTACTACTACTACTACTACTACTACTACTGCTACTACTACTACTACTACTACTAATACTACTTACATTGAATCATTCTCTAAAGGAGTTATCTCATTGCGAACCCATTGTTGCGATTTTGTTGAGTGTTCGGTTGAAATTCAACAATGAAATACTACTTGAATATTCATTATTCTGATTATTTCATAACCCAACATTGTCGATTCAAAATCACAAATATGTGCTTAGAAACAGTTGCCACTCCTTTCAAACAAATGGAATTACAAAAAATTTTTGTTTGAAAAATTCGCAAAAATAATTTTCTCGATATCAATTTGTCAATATATACTGTATGACATTCTAAAGGATACGTAGCGGTGAATGGGGAAAACGGCGACCTTCTAAACGAAAGATTATTTGACCCCTTAACCTTTTCGAAATCTGTCAGTTACATTGCATCCCTTGAAAAAGTAAAAATGAAAAAGTTGGAAGAGTTTTTCGAAAATGTACACTTAGAAATGAAAATCAATGTATCTGAATGAGTTTTTTCTGGATGCCTAGTGTGATGAAACGTGTAGGTATGATAGTTTTGTTTCATTTTCTTTGGTTCACCCTGTACGATAATTGAGTGCAACAATTTCCTCGGCTATACTGAGCATTCGCTTAATATCTTTGCGGTTACCTACTTCAAGAAAAGCTATCTTCCGTGGCCTGATATAATTGACTTCCATCCCTTTAGTCGTCATCGAAACATCACCCCAAGTATTATGATCTCTTCTTTCGAGGCAATAAATACGGACACCATTCTTCACGGCTTCATAACTTTATCAATAAAAACCGCTCTGCTGGAAGCATGGCTTTCAGTAGTTAAGCCGGGATACAGGAAGATGGATAGATAGACGTCTCGACAGCGAAAGGATTACTGACGCGAACATTATGAATCATACTGACACAGAGATTCATTTGACTGGCTATTATAATTCCACCTGCCGTCGTAGAACCGGCGTTCGGTATCAAGGAATCCAATTACTACCGTACAGAGTCAATAATCAATTTGATTACTGGCTTTGTGATCCACAGACAATCTAAGCTCTCTCCTGTGTCGTTTGGTAATCAATAATCTAGGATGCACACGTACACTATTTCCAGAAAAATACGGAATCGATATTTTGGCTTCAATCTCTAATATTTTATCTTTGATTACTCCAATTTCAGGTGAGCATAGAGAAAGTAGGGGCACAGTGTTACATAGAAAACATATCGGCCTATAATTTTTTCAGTTATAAATTTAAAATAACGACTCTCTTCTGTATCTAGTCCTTGAACATTGGCATCATCCTTCGTGAATGTGTGTTTCTTGAAATATTTATATTTCCTTTATAAAAAAATATTATCTTGACGAATGACGGTTGTAACACTTCACCCCGCTAGCGGGGCACTCTGTTAAATAGGTTGGGGAAGAGTGATACACTGCCAACAAATTAGTTTTAACCCTTTTATTAGTGCTCTACCAATTCTGAACATTCAATTTACTGGAAATACAAGTCTTCCATATAAATATCCGTTGAAATGGCAAAACAATCAAAGCAGGAAATATTTTATTACAAAAATGAACTCTTAAAAATACGTGTACAAATCAAAACTGAATTGTGAAAGCAAAATTTTAGGTTTCATAAACATATAAAGATACGTCCACATTACTTTAGTTCATTATGGTAAATGTGAAAAAATCAACATTTCTGACCTTCTATTTGTTCCCACTGATGGATTTGGAACAGGTAATTTGGCAATAATTTTTGTCATTTCAATAGTGTATTTTTCATCTGTGCGAACGAATGTAAAGGAGGGAAACAGTCTTTTGACATACTGAACATTAACGTCAGATTTAAATTTAGATAAAACTCTTCCTACAGACATAATATTGTGACCTTTACTTTTTCCTTCCTGTACCAAAACGTAGTCTCCAACGGCTATTTCCTCAAAATTCATATCTACTTCTACATCATCATGACTCATAGGCCAAAGCTATCGCAACTATCGGCTGCAGATACTGGGTCACTTTCCGTTTCTGAACTACTGTCTTGTTTAATTCGTTTAGCTAAAGTCTGTTTTCCTTTTATTTCAAATACTTTACGTTTCACCGTTTGTTTATTTCGTAGATCTTCTATAATTTGATCTTTAATAGGAGTTTCTGTAAGAATCAAAGTTTTCTTTGTTCTTCTCCTTTGAATTGTTTGTTTTCTTGGAGAAGCCTTGGGAAATGGCCGAATTTCAACTCGTGTTACCATATTTTTGCTGGTCACCACCGGCTCATTTCTATGTAAAAATGTATTCTCTCTTTGTTGTGAAGGTTGATGCAAATCAATTGGTGACTGTTCGGGAGTTTTCAGTATGGGTGAATGCTGTGAAGTTTCAGGTCCTGTTGAAACTTATAAAGATGACTGGATTGGTGATTGTTGTAAACTTGAGGCTCTTGGGAAATGTTGTAAACTTGAATATTTTGGTAATGGTTCAGAAGTTGATGGTCTTGGTGAATATGAGGGTTGTTGTGAATTTGAAGGGTCAGGAGAGTGTTGCGTTATCGTGAATGGCCTATCTGTTACTACAGATGATAGAAAATCATCGTCATTGAAAATATTTCTATTAAAAGGCCAAATGCCTGTTGATTTGAACCCATTGGTGATATTATTTGGTGTGCAAGCTTTGGGGTAAACAACACCGAGTAGACCAGATATGTCATAAATTGTTATTGTTTTGCCTGGGTTCGTGATCATCCAATCATTACAAGCACTATTGAAGTTGGTTTTAAGTGATTTATAAACAGTCTTGTCCAGTGGCTGAAGTTTTCCACTTGTATGCGGAGGTAATGTTAATAGTAAAATCCCATTATGCTTGCTATATTCGATAGAGTCTATCGAAATATGGGACTCGTGCTTATCAAGAATAAGAGCACTGGGGACTCTGGTGTACCTTCAACAAATCCATGAAAATGTTTCAAAATTTCAATAAACAATACGCTATTAACCCATCCACCCCCAGCAATACCGGGAGGACCCCCCTTAAGAATACGGTATTCAAAATGCACTCTTGGGAAAATTAAGTACGGCGGTATGGAATTCCCAATTGCATTGATAAAGTAGCACGCAGTCACAAGTACAACCCTTTCACCTGATGTTACTTGGCCAATTTGTTTTAGACCCTTTTGACCTTTGATGTTGGGCGGATTATGAACAGTGGTCAATACAGTCTCGTCCAGATTGTATATATTCTGAGGAAGAGGACCTCCTGGGAATTTTGAAAAAACTCTGCATAAATTGTCGGAAAACTCATTGACGGTGGTGCGGTTAAAACTTGTTGCGCGCCCTAGACTAGTAGCTTCTGGCTTTCGTATAGCTAAAGTTGGATTCCGCTTCATAAATTCGTTTAACCAATCAACACCAGCTTCCTGATTTTTGTCCCAATCAGTCGTATATTTCAAATTATTCTTCTTGGCCAAGTCATAAGCCAAAGACATCACATTTTTTCGAGTTGAACCATGGTGCATGCGACAGGCAGTAAGCAGATACTCTCGTAATTGTTGTTCGAGTTCATTAGAAAATACTTTATTTATCTTGTAATTAGGCTTGAAACGAAAGTTGGCATGATCTGCATTAAAAACATTTTTGTACTTATCAACGTACCTTTTTAGTGTCATGTGCACTAATTCTTCGTTCCGTGCTGCTGATCGGATGGAAACGCCATTATTAATTACGTTCAACACAGCTCTTTTCATAGATTTTTCATCGAAATTGGCAATTTTTCTATTTTCTTTTCTATTTCGTACCATTTCTGAAATAATGTTATGAAATTTATTATAACATTTAATGATTGGGACACAGTGTTACATGTAACACTGTGCCCCCTAGTAAAGTGTAACACTGTACCCCAATCGAAATTTCGTCATCAAATGCCGATTTGTATGAAAATTAAACTGTTTTAGGTTATGTTTCATAAATCACACTAACCTATAAACATGCCTTTTGAGCTATAAACTCAAATTTTCACGATATTTCATTATAAAAGCAGTAATATACAATTTTCAAATTAACTACAGAAATTAGTTTTGACTTGAAAAAATATAAAAACTTACTTTCGACTCATTCGGCACTTCACAAAACAAAAAGCGTCCGTACAGTAACAGGTCATTGCCTCAACTGTAAGTGAGTTCTATTCCACGGCCTAACTACATCGTATGAGTTTGCAGAACCCAACGTAACACTGTACCTCATGTAACACTGTGCCCCTACTTCCCCTACTGTTTTCAAAGATAAATCGTTTCGACAATTCGAATATATATGATAAAACCAGCAGCTAGTTTTTCAACAAGGATTGAAATTTCAATTCAATTTTCAATTTTATTCAATTCATTCAACACTATTCTGAAGTACAACTACAAATATTATTCATATTAAATATATTACGAAACAACATTTTTCTTCCCGATGTACTCGCTTTCATCAATTTCAGTATACCAGATACCCGCCTGAGGCGAAGAGATTGCATATTTCATAACTTCAATGTAAATTCTCCAGTTGATTGCTCCTTGATAACTACAAACAAATTAGTTGAAAACACTGATATCGATATTTTAAACATTACCCCAACCAATCTCAGATCTCTATTATTCTCTATTCAATAAGAATGAATTAATGTTACATGTTTCTTTTATTTTTACAGATACGACATATATATTATGAATTTACATATATTATGTGTTAACAGCTGTATTGAATTCTTCTTCAAAAAATATTAATTATTACTGGAAATTCGATATGACATTGTTTCACGACAGTTTTGAATTTATTTATATTAGTGATATTCTTCAGGTTTATTGAAAGCGCGTTGAATAGTTTTGGACCAAAGAAAAAGACGAATCTCTGAGTATTGCATTTTTTGTGAATTGGTATTTGGATTTTTGAGTTTTCTGAGAATCTTGTGGATCTGGGTATATCAGTTCTATAGGTATTATTAATATTTGAGAACATCCATATTAAACACTGATAGCTGTACAGACATCTTACATTTAATTACTTAGTTTCCTTGTAAATTTTCGCGCTGAGAAGAACCAATTTTTTTCAATATTATTTTCAGTAGCGAGTTTTGTACCGATTGTAAGTGATGCAGCGTATTGTTGAAAGTTTCACCCCATACTATAACACAATATCGAATTATGGATTCTGCTAGAGAGTTGTACACTGTTAGCAAGTTTTTTCTTGAGAGCATGTTTCGGAGGTTGTGAAATGTTTGCATGAGAAGTCTCATTCTTTTAATGACATGTGACACTTGTTCATCCCATCTCAAATGGTGGTCGATAACAACACCCAAATATTTCATGGATGTTGCTTTCTCAATAGTGGGATGATTACAGAATAGTACATGAATTCAGTGAGAAAGTCATGAATTTGGTTTTTTTGACATCCAAACTAGGTTAATGATTATTCAACCACATCAGTACTTTTTGCACTTCTATTTCCGCAGTATGTAAAACATCATGCCATGTTTCACCTTTCAATATTGAGGCTGTGTCATCAGAATAGTAAACTATGTACCCCTAAAAATCTCTGATCTGTGTAATACTATTAATGTAAGCAACGAACAGACTTGGTCCCAAAACTGTTCCCTGAGGCACACCAACAGATATATTCAACTGATTACTGATTTCATTACCTATTTTTACTCTCTATGTCCGCTGTGATAAATAACTTTGCATCAACTGTAAAACGTTTTCCCGTATGCCATATCTAAAGAGTTTTCTCAGTAGTATGTCTTGTGATAGAGTGTCGAATGCTTTTGCAAGGTCAACAAAAACCGCTAGGCATTTCGACGACGTTTCCACGGCTCCCACTGTTTGTTCAACAAAATCTAGTATGGCATTTTTAGTACTTTTGTCATTTAAAAATCCAAATTGCTGTTTAGTTATCACGTGATGTTTATTGAAAAAGTCCACAAATTTTTTTCACTGACTTCTCGAATAATTTTGCGAAATTGTTAATCAGAGAAATATCAGAGAAGCGAAATCAATTCAGTATATTATATACTTCAATTATAGCTGTTTCTTTCAGTTTGTGTCTGAAAATTATTTCTTTCCATGATCTACACATCTTTATTTGGATTCACATATATTCAGTGGGCATACTTGAAGACTGCCTGTAAATCAAATCAACTGAAAGAACAATTTGTTCAGGTCAGTATCAAATTACCTGCACTTTGTGTTACTTACCCTTTTACTTTAATTATGTTTCGCTATAGTCAATCTGAAATCTATACCTTAGGATTGATTGAATTTCAGTTTCGAACAAATCTTGAAGGCCTGAAGAATGAACATCGACTCATTTATTTCAAAATGGTTAGTAATTTTTGGGATTGAAAAGGTTTTGGCATTTTCATACATAAAATTCGAGAAACTTCCAAAGGAAGAGAGAAGCAATAAAGTTCTTAATTTCAAAATGAACGTTTTACAAAGATGCAAAGATCATTCATAGATGTCAAAACTCAGGGAGAAAACCCTCTCGAAACAACTACTTTCATACAGTGTGACCCACTTTTAAAGGAAACACCCCCCTAAATTTTGAAGTTGTGAATCGACTTCAATAATTTTTTTTCAAATGTCAAGTACTAAAAGGTCTACCTTGGGACAAAATTTGAAATGTTTATTGAAGTTTCAGGGCATACTAGTCGAAAATCGAGATTTTTTTATTAGCGATTTTTTTATTGCAGAAATCACTACGCCACTGGATTCAGAGTGCCTCTAAATAGATGTGACCAAAATTTCGTGGAAAAATATTCATTATTAACAAAGTTATGACAACTCAAAAATTCGAAAACTCACACAGCTAACAGTCACAATATATCATTTTTTTAATGATTTCAACAATAAAGTGCCGCCAGATGAAAAAAAAACAAATAGCGTAAATTTTTCTAATGAAAATAACGGAATTACATTCACACAATTCAACTAACAATGAAGCAAACAATTTTAATGAACGTCACTAATAACTAATTATTGAAATGTTTCAGTACAACAATTAATTCTAACTCATATTCTAGTAGTCACGTATTTCGATACATGTGTCGTAGCGCTTACGAATGTTTCTGATTATGTTCCTTAGTTCTTGAGGGCTAATATCTGCATATACCAAAACTGTGAGGTCTGGAGATCTGGGTGGCCACTCTATAAACGGACTACCACGGCCTATCCATCGGTTTGGAAAATGTTCGTTGAGCCATTGCCTCACGGCTCTGGCATCTTGAACTGAACACCCATCTAACTGGACAATTAAATTTGATCGTTCATTGATTGGCAGCTTGTGAATAGCACCCCAAAACTCTGTGTTTAAAAATTCCAGAAACCTCTGCGCATTAATGTTTTCCTCAAAAAAGAAAGGACCAATAATTCGTTCGCTCAATATCCCACACCAGACGTTGATTTTTTGGGAATACTGGCTTTTACAGTTTATTACCCAGTTAGGATTATCCGCTGCCCAATAACGACAATTCTGTGATGACACTACTCCATTTGTAGTGAAAGTGGCTTCGTCGGTATATAAAATATTTTTTAGGAAATTTCTATTGTTTAAATATTTCCCTTGGCCCATAAACAATATTCCAGGCGTCTTGCTTCGTCGCCTTCTTGAAGTGTGTGTAAAAATTTTGGCTTGAAAGGTTTAATATTCTTCGCCTTGAGACATCTCCGAATAGTTTCTCGTGGAATATTCAAATATAAAATGGCATTCCTTATACTGGCATTAGGATTATTTCCGAAATAATCTAAAATGATTTGATCATTCCTGTCATTCCTGTTTCGTCTTTGTACAGGATTACTTTTTAACATCATTTTTGATACTGCACCAGTTTTATTGAATATTTTATTTATTTTATTTACCGTACCGCAGCTAATACGAGGACGATCTGAATGTCTCTCATTAAATACTCTACAAACCTCTCTAGCACTTCTAACTTCCTATCCCGAAAGTCGTATTTTCTCTCTTACGCTCAATCTTGCAGCCATGACAGAAAATAATTCAAAGAACTTAACGGTGAATATTGTTGACAATAGTAAACTTGAATCTTTCGCAAGTGTCAAACTGTAATATCATTTCCAATGGCAACTAAGATTTAAATTGAAATATTAGGTCTAAGTTTCAGTTAATTTGCGTGAAAACTTGAATGTAATTCCGTTATTTTCATTAAAAATATTAACGCTATTTGTTTTTTTTTTTCTGGCGGCACTTTATTGTTGAAATCTTAAAAAAGTATTCTCATGGCTATATCTGCTGATACTGGGTGTTTTTTGTGACTGTTAGATGTGTGAGTTTTCGAATTTTTGAGTTGTCATAACTTTGTTAATAATGAATATTTTCTCATGAAATTTTGGTCACACCTGTTTAGAGGAACTCTGAATCCAGTGGCGTAGTGATTTTTCCAATGAAAAAATCGCTAATAAAAAATCCCCATTTTCGACTAAGAAAAAATATCGTAGTATGCCCTGAAACTTTAATGAACATTTCAAATTTTGTCCCAAGGTAGACCTTTTAGTACTTGACATTTCAAAAAAAATTATTGAAATCGGTTTACAACTTCAAATTTTAGGGGGGTGTTTCCATTAAAAATGGGCCACACTGTATGAATATTGAATTACACGAGAAAAAATACTTTGGAAATAACCCTTGGTATATGAACATTGAATTACATGAAAGTCGTTTTTTGTTCAGTTTCCGCCAAACGTTCGTTATGAAATCAAATCAGATCATTGACAGGAGTGCTACACAATTTAGTTTATGGAAGACATATAATTTTACTCAGATGGAACACTGTTATCCTCGAAGGCAAACATAAGACACTCATATTATTGACTCTACAGCACCCATCTGGATAACATTACAAGATAAGCCACTCATTATGACTTCATATTACGGATAAGTGAAATCTACTCATGTCACGTTAACAAACCCTATCAATAAAGATAGCTCAAAAAAGGTTTGGTCATTAGTTCAAGTAGAAAAACTACTCCAAATAGAACCGCTTAGTACCATATAACTTGTTTCGCATCTAACAAGCAAATACTCATTGAATTTCTCTTATCAACTGTATGCCACATATGTCACATATAAAATAAAGTGATAACGTTTATTCATGTTGCATATAAAGGGTTTTTCATGGAGTGCTTCCCATCTTCGAATGTGAATGAAATAGAAATATAATAGAATGAAATAGATTTCAACAATTATTTTAATCGTTGTATTTCTGATGAAAATTAGAGTCAGTTACCAGAGCCCATTTAGCGAACACCTGTCCTTGTCTCTAGTGGGTAACCTTCAGTTCCTGGGTCAGCTGAATTTTGCATGGGTGTAGGCCCAAGTCACAATGCAAAATTCCACATGTTGTGGTCTGCAAAACGCCAAGTTATTGTGAGCGACGCGAAATCAACTGCCTTGGATTCTTCTGCAAACTCTCATAGACAGCAACGATGTTGTCGATGTACAGGAGTTGGTCGATCATTTACTGGAGCAGTGGATTCAAACTCATACACAGTACGAATATTCCTTTCGGAACGATTATATCGACCATGAAATGGGCGATTCGCGCGGTACGTTGTCTATGTACGTGTTGTTGAATGCTATATCCGTCCATGGTCATTCGACAAAGCAGAGTGAATAAATGACAACTCATTTGACAGATGTAGCTTCAACAAAATTGCCGTTATCAATTGTCAAAGTTTAGAAGTCCCTATAAGAATACCTTATGTTTTGTACAGCACTCATTGATCCAAAATACTTTTTTGTACAACTGTCATTGAAAGTGACGTTTTTAATGGGGTATTGAAGGATTATGTTCACAAACTAGCGTGTTGAAAACACTAGTGTTGAAAATATTTTTACCACGATTTTTTTTGACCAAATGGCAATGAACAAAACATAATTATTCAATATATATATATATATATATATATATATATATATATATATATATATATATATATATATATATATATATATATCAATTACATTATTATTATTATTATTGTTTATGAACATTAATATGAAAAGTAAAATCAAAACAACTGCTGATATTGACACCTTTCGATGTTGAAGATCCTTGTAATATACTTATTTCAACTATCTCAGTTGATAATTTCATGGGCATTAATATTCAATTCTTGAAGTGGAGAGGACGATTTTGTGACGCTAGAGCTAGCTGTTGGGATTATTCTTCCAGCAATAGCCTTTTTATAAATAAATAGATTGATTGATGTAACATTCAGCTACTGTTGTAGACTTTCATCCTCCGTACTTCTTAATATCCGTTACATTTGCTCCTGATTCTACTAACAAAGAAGCAGAAATCCTTCTGAAACAGTTATCATTTGAATATGCGATGTCGTACTGGTGTGGCGAATTTTTTGGTAACAATTCAATTGAAGCTCTTTTTGCAGCCCCTTCAATATCGTCAGGGACAAAGAACTCCTCACTTTTGTTCTTCATTATGTAAGACATTAAACACCAGCAAGAACTCAAAATGTAACTTTGAATAAAACGCGAGAGCTGTAAACGATACTGTATATTGGTAACCAGGTGATTCGGCGTCACCTGACACGGCCACTTCGCAGCAAATACGATAACATGAAAATAGTTAACTGACAAGAGATGTCAAAATGTGTTTTTATAGAAATATTGTGTTCATCTATTTTATTATGGAAACAGGGTAGTTGTAGATAAAACTTTGTATGATATTTATGTTAAAAGTAAGTTTCAATACTCATATTATAAATAGCTATTTCAAATTTACACTTGTCAATGAATGAGTACATGATGAAAAAATTGGATTCAAAGCGTTGAATATAGGGTATTGAATAGGGGTTTAGAAAAATATCTTTCTTATATCCACCAATCGAACACGCTAAAGATTCTTGCCATGCTACATATAGAAGATATTGTTGTTCTTTTTGATTTTTGGAAATGGTTGATAGCTGGTCGATAAGCAATACGTTGGTTGATAGGAAAATCTCGGAGGATCCAAAATAATCTCATTGAATATATTTTCTCAAATCACCATATCTACCAACCTGACTATATTATTCAAAGTTGAATTACGAATCAAAAATCCCATTTCAACTTTTTAATGAACCCTCCCAACATCATGAATACTTGATCACAAGAACTCTGAAGTAGATTCTTAGGTCTTACGTCTAAGTCACAAGAAATATAACTTCAGATCTGTAGAATACATGGTTTTCTAGACTACTGCTATGGAATCGATATACAGTGCTTTTCAAACTTCCGATTTTCATTTGAATATGTTACTTTTTCATCCCTCTCTGTTCCTCCAGCCTGAGAAGTGGTACTTACCAGCATCATAATTATCAAGAATGGGACATAATTTCTTGTCAAGATATGCCTGTTCATTCATGTCTGCTATCAGAAAATTAGTCAAACTACCTCAAAATGTTTTCCACCCCTTCATTTTCCTCAACTCACTCATTAACTATATCTCACTGGAAAATATATCATCGTCATAAGGAGAATTGAATCAACAAGGGTTCGCTTTAGGAAAACAGGTGAACACATTGAACAAACGAATGTCACGTCGGAGCTTTCAAAGCCATTTTACAACGCTTTTATTCTTCAGAACTTCTAAGCGAATGCGAAGTGGTATTACTTTAACGGCAAGAAAACTTAGAGGGAATTTGACTGGGAGGTGAATTTAAACTGCGATGACTGTTCTTGATTGTTCTTTTTCGATTTTTATATCACTACAGTGTTGTACTGATCCAAAAATTCCATCATTGAATGGTTCCTGTATGGTACATGGGACTACTTCCAGATTCCTCCTATCATAGCATAACATACAAAGTATAATTGAATTCTTTCTTATAGTCCAAGGGGCCGCGAATGCCATACCATTGTGGTTTAGAAAAGCTGAAAGTTCTCGGCATATAATCCGAAACTATGTCAAGAAAAATGTGCTACTATATTATTATTTGACAGATTACAGGTAGCAAAGGTGTGAAAACTCTGCACACAATAACTCGAAACTGCAATAAGTTATAACTGTACTCACCTAGTACTATAGAAGCAAAGTCACTAAATTGACAGTCTCACATTCACGCTCGTTTCTCCGTACTGGTGAGTTCTTGAAAGCTGAAATTTGGTATATAGGTGCTTTTTGAGTGTAAGATTCGCACTAAGAAATGATTTTCGAATATTTCAACCAAGGATCCCACGTGGGGGTAGAAAGGGCGCTTTAAAATATGAAAATTGCCTTTGTACTGTTCCTTTGTACCGCTATGTTTTCGGAGGCTGAAATTCTGTTTGTAGGTTAGTGTTAGGTTAGGTTAGATTAGGTTAGGTGTTAGAAATCACATGTTAAAAGGTGAGACCTCGTTAATTTATTAGGGTTGCGATAGCTGGTTACCATAAAAACAGATTTCAAACAGACAGACATAATAAAGAGGGATTTTTGAATATTTGAACTGGGGCGTCAGCCGCGGTTTCTCTATGCCCTAAAATTTCTGGTGGGTGAATTTATATTCAGTATCAGCATTGCACCCATGCGGAGTCGGCCGCTAGTTCCATTTATGTTATTTGGGTGACTATGAAAGCATAATAATAATGATGAAGATGGTGTGAGAGTACATGCATACTATCGGCATGAGATTTGGGATAGATGAATGTGCAACAGTCCATCTCGATAGAGGACGATACAGGGACTACGAAGAAGATGTGTAGCTCGTAGGTAGAAGCAGTGAAAAACTGTCAGGGATATGCTTGCGGTTTCAATATAGTCTACTCATTAGGAGAAGTGAAGTGGACTCAAGAGAAACTGTATCAACTCGACGTGAAAACAAAAAAAAAGCACCACCATAGGAGTTTGCATCCCAAATCATCTGTTACACGGTGATACTTTCCCCTACAACAAGAAGGCCGTGAATTTTTGAGTTTGGAGTGCCTACAAGACAGTGTGGTACTAGATAGATCCTGCAGAGTCATCAAGAGTTCAGATGCCCTTCTGTATCTATAGAGTAGGGAGGGTGAGTGTAAGCCCACGCACTTAGGCCACATGTGACCCATTGTACATCCTCCCAAGAAGTTGTCCTCCTAGGTAGTCGTCCATCCTGTCCTTTCCAGGAAGGTGGACAGGTTGCTGGGAGACATCTCCTTTATATCGGCAGGTGTAGGCCAAGACTGGCCGAACACACACTCTCTTATTGACGATAACTCGGGGCATTCGCATAGGATATGCCTGACAGTCTCATCTTCCTGTTCACACATCCTGCATAGAGGTGTGTCCACTAGCCCCATATTATGTAGGTGTTTCCTTAGCTGACAGTGGCCAGTCAGAAATCCTACTGTAAGGCGTAGATTTTTCCTGGTCATCGCCAGATATTTCTTCGGCGCCAGCTTCTCAGGGTCGCCCAAGGTGATCCTGGCAAGATTACATCCTTTGATGCCCTTCTCTGCATGTTCCGCAACCATGATAATGCAGAAATTGAATCATTTCTCTCTAGAACAGCTGCCCGAAAAGATGGTTGACTGGTTAACTCGGTTCAGTAGGTGATCGCAACCGTATCACCGAGTAGAAACCCGTTTTTGAAAGGCGCAGATATCACTTCACTCCTGCGACAATGCACGGGGTCTTCTTTTACAATATTGAAGACCTCTGCTCTTTGGCGCCCGCTTTGCTCAGGTCAAGTAGACTGAGGTCGGGCAATGAAGGGTTCATCATGTCCTACCAGGATAGTGTCTTCAACACCTTAGTCTACCGCAGTCGCGTGATATGCATAGACGTTTCTGACACAAAGTGAAGCGATTACCGCGAAGCATCTGAGACTCGAATGCACTTGCTATCAATATATCCAGCAAATAAGGTCTCAGCCTTTATCCACCGACATAACGCGGCCTCGAAAGTGCTTTTTTACTATGTGCAGCACTTTTACGATATTAATGAGACACAGGTATTGCTCTACGTTCCGGAAAACATAGAATCCGTTGGCGATAATGGGAAGTGATAAAAGTTGCTTTCAGTTTTGACACTTATAACATCCAGCCTAAAGACTTAAATTTCAGCTGTAGATGCTAGCGTGCAGTAATAAACACAGAAGCGTGTACGAGTAAGTCAATCATTTGCTGTTAATTTTTCAGTCATTTGAGTTGAGCTGAATTTAGAGAATATCTTCAACAATCCGTTCGTGCACAACATTTTGATGTACAAGTGATATTCGTTTTGTTTACAGTGAGTTGAGAACATCAATTTGATCAATAAATGGAAACTTCAAGAGAAGATTTTCGTTGGATTATTCTCCACAACTTTCGACCTGGATTATCTCAACGAGAATGTGTCAATGAACTCAGTTCTTTTTATGGCGATAAAGCACCATCAAAAACCACAGCATATCGCTGGTATAGTGAATTCAATCGTGATCGTAGTTTGGTTGCCCACGATTTCCAAAATCATCCAAAATCAGTTAGGGAACCACAAAACATCGATGAAGTAGATGAACTAACAATGCATGAATATTAATTGACATATTTTGAGATAAAGGCATCTTTGCACATTAATTCCATACCAATACATTTGTGATTTTTCACGAACGAACAAATGTATAAAAATGTTCTCTAAAATAATATAATTGGCAATTATGGGATATAATTGACTTCGTGTTGATGCAGTGTGCCCGTTCCAATAATTGTGAATCGATTCCGGCAGTTGTATCGCCAAACGCATAGGCATTAATCTCTTCTGAGAAGATTCTGGTACTGACACCTGTTGGATATAATCCAACTCACTTCGTGGCTAGTAAGCCATGGGAGTAATTGTTTGTCAGTGTCAGTCTGAGTCCATGAACCTACAAATGGAATTGTTTCTTCACATGATTTGATCAGATGAAACCAGCTCTTGAACGGATCTGATTTCTTCATTTGGTGAACTTGCAAGTGAGCTGGCAAGAGTAGAGATCTACCTCATGCTGAAATGCAGAGTGAGTGCTTCACTCTCAGGTCCAGAATTTCACCACTGAGAGTAATAAACTCCAAAGAGACCATGGTTCATTATCTTCAATTCAGTGAGGGCCTGACCATTACAGAAAATACCCCTTCCTTGGTTACACCCACCAGCAAAAAGTCATTTTCCCGATCATCTCGTATAACCTGTTACCACTCAGGTTGAAATGTGTAACTCTGAAATTGGACCTGCTCAGAAAGTTGATTCCCTTTCCTGATGCATGTTTTGCTTTCACTGCTCAGAAATTTGGTACAAGGCAGGTTCATGAGGTGTACTGTTTAAGAAGATCAATAGTTGCAAAACACCAAATATACCCTTCGCCAAAAATAAAAACGGGCGACTTCGTCAAAATTTTAAATCGCTCTTTTGTGCTTCGAGGCAATGGCGGAATTATTAAAAAAAAGAATTACCTTTTCTTCATAAACGACTGAGTTCCTCTGATTTTCATGCGAGGAAAAGTGACTCAAAGTGAGAAAGAAGTAAGGAGCGTATGAATGAAAGCGACGAGTAACTTCTGAATGAAATTTCTTTGCGAGAATGAAAGGTTTCACCGGACCTTTCTCACAGTTCAAGAATTTATATCGTCAAAAGATCTTTTCGATTCAGTCAGGAAAATCGTATTTCTCTGTCAAATGAGAACGACGTGAGGCAGCTTCGTCACCATGCCACAACATGAAAATTCCTCTGAATATTTGGCTCATTGGGTATTTGAAAAATGTTGAGAAGAAGAGATAGATATTGAATAATCTACCATCCCATACAAAGTATGATAGGTTGTCAAAACGATAGTTGAGACGGAAGACCATTGGATGATTTTTCCTTGAAATAAGGAGGCCCAAATGGACGTGAACGTAGCATGGTTGAGGAATTTTGAAGTTCTGGTGCCTATTGAGCAATTGACTTGATTCATGTGACGTTTTGCAATTATCTTCAACAACCAGGTAGTAAATGAACGGTTTTGCTTCCACCAAATCTATTCGAGACTTATTAAAAGCTGCTTCAGCACACCCAATTAGCTATGTTCCCACGATAGGTTTATTCTAGCCGGAATACTCACACATGTAGGTCACAAGGACAATAAGGAAGCCGATGATATAGGCCCAGTACCGTTCTATAGGCTGGCAAAACAAGTATAGTAACATGTATCAAATCGTAGATGACAGACAAATTGCTAGTGGAACAAGCTCCCAGGAATTATGCAGGCAAGAAAGTTCATGAAGGAAGTCTCGTCCACATTCACGAAAAATCAATATCAAGATTATGTAGTCTCATCAAGGGATAGAGCTAATATGATCAAGAATAATCATAATAGATCTGCAAACGTCGCAATGAACTAGGTCCAGCTTCTCCAACAATCTTTTTGTATCTAATGTTTGTATTTTGTATTGAAAAGACAAAGTCACATGAAGATCAATACATTGATTAAAATGAAGTGTCAAACGTAAATATGCAAATGACATGTAACGGTAGCTACAAGTATGCATGCGTGGATGTTGATTCACATAAAAAGTTACATGACTCTAACATTTGAAATCATCCCTAACATCGCCAACATATGCTGTTGGCGATACAACTGCCGCAATAGATTTTCAATTATTGGAACACACTTGCAGACCGGTTTCGGGCTGTTTGGCCACTCGTCAGTGCAAAGTATTTTCTATCAGTCTATCATCGACATAAAGTCAGAGTATTATTTCTCGAACTAGGCTGAAGCGGACAACAAACAACAGTTTTTTCATCACAACGAGGTAACCAACTGCATATCCGAAATTTGCCCAATTCCTCGTATAAGGAAAGGAAACTTTTCATATATAGTCAGTGGGCATACTCGAAGACTGGCTATAAATCAAATCATCTAAAGAAACAATTCGTTCAGGCCAGTCTCGACTCTCTACACTGTAGGTTGATGGACTGACATCTATCAGAAAACAACTACTCACCTGGTTGATACCACGAAGGGCGTTGGATCATATCCGACACGTGTTATTCCTGCATATGCTGTTGGCGATACAACTGTCATTTGGTCCAATGCTGCTGTGAGTGAGATGATAATGGTATGCATTTCGTGATGGTATGGAATACTGTTGATTGCACCATTTAAAGATCCAATCGATAGCAATATCAAGAAAAACTACAACTAGGTTTTACTAATAAACAAACCTTCGTATAATTCCGTGCAGATCTTGAGAAATGTGTACCGAGTTAAGTTACATTATGTTTCCAAAATAATTATAGTGTGCTCTGCGTCTTGAATAATATCACAAAAATACTGATTTTCGGATCAAAACTATCCCTTTGAGTGGCAAATTGGTAATTCTCAATTTCTTCATAATTTATTGGTTGGTAACCCTTTCAAATGAGTATGTGAGGAACATCAAATAAAATTAAATTTTTTTCATTTATCCCCACCCCTAAAAAATGGTGGTATAGCATGGATACCACTATCACTCTCGGCATACTACCTTTCCGCAATAAATGTTAAATTTGTGAATGAATAAGGTTTTATTTTCACAAAAAGCTCAGATTAAAATCGTATATATCAATTTCAGGAAGAATGGTAACGCATAAAGCAGTTTTTCCCTTCTGTTCCCCCCAGACACAATGGTAGCTTGCAAACGGTACACATCCAACAGGTACGTTTTTGTTTGACTTTGGAGCTGCAATGGGCACATCGGCGTTTCGTTATTCTCACTGGCATATGTGCAGCTTTATCAGTTCGTAGCTCCATTGGAATAAAAGGTGTATGGCAACGTCTTGGTATCGGATGCAATTTCTTTCCTCGCGGATTGGCCATTTCTGCTCCAATCAGGCCAGCAACCACTCTTAGCCTGAAATCCTTTATCTTCATATTTGGTCCTTCCATCGAATTCCTTTGATTGAATAATATAGAGGCATTACTTATGCTGACATCGACGAAATGCCAAAATAGCCGTAACCACCATCTACGACTTTTTCTATCAATGGCATAATAAGATTTGAATATATCACTGAGATCTACAGCACCCATGTATTTGTTGTAATCCTTGACAATTTGTGGGCATGCAACTTCGATTTGTTTTCCTGTTCGCGTCTTTCTTGTGACTGTTGATGAAACAGTACCATCGTGACAGTTTGACAGGCTTTTTGTCTTGCCATTGACAAAACAAAGACCTTCGTGCTTGTATGATGAAAGAGCTACGCTAGATCCTCTTTCGGAATTATCCCAGAATTTTTCTTGGTAAATCTTTGCGATTTGATCTTATGGTACCACAAGCATATATTCCATCGTTCAAAAGATTTACCATCAATGGAATACTAGAAAAAAATTATCAAAATAGATGAAGAATTTTTTCCAACTAAATCTCTAGTCAAGTCGGTTACAACTCGTTCACCTAAATTTAGTTCTGGATTACTACCAATTTTTCCTGTGTACACTTGGAATTGACACACATAGCCATATTCGTCAGCTCGGACCCAAATTTTAAATCCTCGTTTGATGGGTTTCAATGGAACATATTGTTTCAATACAGAACGGCCTTTGAATTTTACCATACTTTCATCTATACTTTGATGACGCGTAGGTCTGTATGTTGATTTGAATGTTTCGGAAAGCGTATCCAGCACAGGTGTGATCTTATACAACTTATCGTAGTTATCATCACCCCGTCTTGGCATCATATGGTTGTCATTTGCATGAATATGGGAAAGCAGCCAGCTGAAACGCTTCAAAGGAAGAAATGAACTTATATATTCATCTCTCAATTGAATGTTACTACTCCAATAATCTTTATAAGATGGTTTCTTCGTGATACCCATCATTATATTAGCGACTATGATTTTTTTCATTTCTGTGGTATTCGTTGGCTGGAATGGTTTTTCAGCTTGGGTTGAAAATAAGTTTGTCTGAAACACTAAATGTTCGAATGAAGTATCTGGAAAAACACTGAGAAAATGGTCACAAGGTGTCAATACATTATCATCCAATATTGGCCCTGTAGTTTCCGTGAAATCTTTCAACTTAGATTGTTTTTCTTTTCCTCCCAAATCCCATCCAACCGTTTTTTCATCTCTGATAATGGTTCGTTTGAGTCTGACTCTGAAGATCCATCATCTTCCCGTTCGAGTAGTTCAAACTCATGTTATTCCTCAGAACCATCATTCGACCTATTCATATTACCAATATTGAAAAGGGAACAATCGCCATTTTCCGTTATCACAGATGCTAGATCGATCATTGGTCTCAAGTAATGGAGATTTGCTCATTTTTTGTACGACTTTCAGATCGATACCAGTTTTGCTCTGAAAACATTTCACCGGAGCCAACTCTGTGTAAATCAGGTCTCTGAACCCGAAGGTAATTCAAATCCTTCCATAATTTCGTCATATGAAAAATTTTGAATATCATTGATAGATAAAACAGTATTTCTTCTAATTTTCTTAATTTTCATTGCTAACTATGATTCACTCTGAAAACGAGAAAAAAAATTATAATTCAGAAAGAACCAACTTTTCCGAGACGAACATATCGAAAGCAATCATATGGTATAGGTATAGGCAAATTAGGTGCAGTGGTAACTTTAGGTACCACTTTCTAGATGGTCACAAAAAATAGACTGAATTGTGAATTACGATTCACTCATATCATAGTAAGTAGACTATGATAACACAAATTATATCCTCGAATTTCACTCACCTGCAAAAACAAATCCTAACACAAAACTTATAAATATGAATTTATGCGCGAAAATACCGTCTAACCTCACTTCCCTTCTTTAAAGTTGTACGAAAGAAATGTTTACAGTCCGAATTATCTCGAACAAAAAATATTTCGATACGAATACATGCTGGAGATCACAATTGAACTGGTTGCAAAACAATACCACTACCACGGAAATAGTAAATAAATTCGAAAAAGGAGGTACCTAATAGATACCACGACAACCCAAAGGGCTATAGAAGAAGGTACGACAAGTAGTTAGAGAACCCACCAAGTCATCATATGCGTCGATTCTACAAGCTATTTTTTATGTGTCTCGACTTCCATTTTCTTTTTTTTTTCCAGGAGAAGATGAGAAAACGCCTATTCATATGATTCCAAAGATTCAGCCACATAGTAGTTTTTTCCCTTCTAGTCTTTCTGAAAGAAAACATTTTTACCGTTCACCAAAATATCAAATAATGCACTTTCGCCAAATTTTGCTACACAGCGTTTTCGCCAAAATTTCAAATAGAACAACGTTGCACAAGTGATTCTTAACCAAATAAAAAATTGAATTAGCTTCCCTTTCATAACGCCGACCACTTCGTATCATTTCGAACAAAACACGAACTCCAGTATTTTGTCGTTATAGGCGTAAACTGGACTCCATCGACCCTCGATCAATCTCACAATAACACCGCATTCAAACGAACCAATTTACACGTATCGGGCAAGCCCGTTGAAAAAGAGCTTATTAAGAATTTATGCAAGAGCTTTGAGTTTATGATAGCCAATTCCGGTGGAATGAACGACAAAATATCGCTGCGGAACGGTTTAAGAGTGCACCCGTGGGAAACAAAATATGTTCAATATACCGAAGTTTTTTGTTTGGTGGAAATGAGGTATGGAATAGCGTGGATATTTGTGGTGATCGAGAATTATTTTCACGCTTCACTTGACATTGATAATGATGTATCACAGTTTGTATTCCATCACTTGACAAATACAAAACAGGCAATTTTTTCAATTGATTCATGTTTCATGAGGATGTATTGATACACTCAATTTATTGAAACTTTCAACAGAGGTGGGTGTTTATAATACTCATTCACACCTTCATAAAATAAATACTTCGTCGCACTAGTGGTTTCAGGAAAGTGAAATTTTTGAGAGCTACTCGCTTTCGTTGAGTGGTTATGAATATGCGATCTATGTATACAAAATTCTTTGAAGAAAGATACTAAAAAAGGGTTTTACACTGGATATCTGAATGAAAAAGGGCCTTATAAAGGATAACTGTCCAGAAGAATGCAACAAAAATCAATGGAGGACAAACTATCAGGAAGAACAAGAAGTTGAAATAGATTTTATGAAAAAATTGGAACGGAAAGACTCGATGAGTGCGGTGTTTTTCCAGAAACTTCAGAGGAATGGACAAGTTAGAAGGATCTCAAGTAGCAGCTTGAAAAGCTCTGGAAAATACATCATTTTCGACTATGAATCAAGTAATAATATCCTCTGAGTGATGAAATATTTTGGCCATACCACTTTACATAACATATTTTTGATAATATTGACGTTAACTATCAAAATTTTTTGAAATAGTAATAATGTCACCGAAGATTTTTCCAAAGAAGATATTGAATTTTTTGGAAGAGAATATTTACATTCATATCTTGACAACTATTCAACTGTTCATGTATTTACTTGAGTTAGGTAATGACTTCAATATTTTCATCTGATCTTTTTCATCAATGAAACAGAAATGGTACACTGAATCATTAGAAAATCCTTCATTGCGTATCTACCTACTACATGACGATATGTTTTCGTTAATTCCATCATACCATTCAAATTTTCATAGTACTTGAGACATCAGTTCTTTCCGATTATTTATGTGCGTGCTCTTTCAAAAAAAGTTTCATTCAGTCTCTGAGCTATCCAATATTTCCAATCTGTTCTGAATACGTCATTTACCCCGAATGACATTTGTCTGATTCAAAACTTCAAGAATTCCCCTTTTCTCCCTCTCTCGCCCTTGACCAAAGACTGTAAAATTTGTTATTCAAAATTTCGTCCTTCTGCAGAAAATCCTGCCAGTGCCAGACTCATTATTGATCCGACTATATGATGAAGTGGCAATAAAAACCAACTAGCTCCCCATGTATAATGTCCATCGCTGCGTGAACGATGAGAAAGGTATTCAATTGGGACGGTCCGACGATTCGGCCGGGTCTGCGAGGAAATTGGAGATCAGATTTCATGACCCTTGGCGCTCAATTTGACGATTTGCCAAAGAAAGACTCCGGTAAAATGATGGATAGCAGAAATCATAGGGGATGCGGCGGGAATATGATAACGGCCCACTTGTGGTGGAGAAGCGAGCGATCAAAGAATAATTCCATCAGTCGTTCAAAGACTGAAACGGAATACGTGAGTTGACAATTTTTTCGGATATGTTGCTCAATTCGTTTCGAATAACAACAACCATCAGTGAACCCACTAGAATGACAACACATTCGACAAAATGCATTGATAATATCTCAACAAATGTTGATCACCAGTGTTATGAATCTGGGATCATAGAACCTTGCCTGTCAGACCATTCAGGTCAGTATTTTGTATACCTGAATACACCGTAAAGACTTCCTGGCGTTACTCTGCAGAGATGTATCATAGACAAAGGGATTACGAAACTGAGAAAGAACTTATCAATAATCTACTGGACTATTTACTTCAAAAACAGGGACGTGAATTTTCTCGCAAATTTTATGGTTGAGTCTTACTCGGCAAATTACTGAAACCGATAAACCTCCAGTATCTGAGATAAAAGCAGAGATAATCATCATTGGAATATCTATAAAAATCTGAAATCTGACTATAAGAAACAATTGACATATGCCAAAAAGAGCGCAAATGATCGATTTATCGCTTCCTCGGATAACAAATCAAAAGCCCGTTGGCGAGTTGTGAACTATGAGAGGAACAAAAATGGACTCAACCAATTAGATATGTATATAACCCCAGATGATTTCAATAACTTTTTTATAGGAATAGTAGAAAATATAATCAACTCTTCACCCCAAATATCAGACTCTGAATTATTTCAGTTCAAAAAATTTCCGGCCCCCTCGAAGTCATTTTTTTTTCACCAGTTACATCTCAAGAAGTACTGGATATTGTGAACTCTTTGAAAAATTCAAAATGCACAGATTTTTACAACCTAAACAGTAGAATAATGAAAGATACCATTGACATAATATTACTACCATTAACAGAGCTCATCAACTTAATTTTATTCACTGGTGTATTTCCGGATGTATTCAAGTATGCAAAAGTTATACCAATTCATAAGAAGGGTAACAAAGCACTTCCTGATAACTATCGTCCAATTTCGAAAGTTTGTATATTTTCAAAGATTCTCGTGAAGATAATCAAACAGAAGTTGGCAGCTTATTTTGAGATGAATAACTACTTCCATGATTCTCAATTTGGTGTTCGAAAAAACAACTCGACTATTCGTGCAGTGATGAGTGTTGTGAGAGATATAGTTGAGGCGATGGACAAAGGATATCATGCATCAGTAATCCTATGTGATTTGTCGAAAGCTTTCGTCTGTGTCTCTCATGATATCCTTCTTCAGAAGCTGAGTTATTATGGACTGAGGGGAGTTGCTCTGAAGCTTTCTGAATCTTACCTAAAAAATCGCTATCAAGTTATTGAAGTCAGCAATGAGAGGTCAGAGTTGAAAACTAACATACATGGTGTCCCACAGGGTTCAGTCCTTGGACAGTTACTGTTTATCATTTACATTAATTATTTGCGCCAATTTCTATTGCCGGAAAAGTGTATTTTGTTTGCTGATGATACTACCCTTATTACCTCTCACTATGACTATCAGCAACTACCGATGTTATCACTGGCGTTACAAGAAAAAGCCAAATATTCGTTTCAGGCTAATAAGCTACAACTTAATGATGGTGAAACCCAGGATATCACATTTTCTACAAATAATTCGCTCATGGAGGACAATAACGTTAAATTATTGGGAATAACTATTGATAACAGACTTGGCTGGAATTGTCATATTGAACAACTCAGACATAAACTTTCTAGTACGCTATTTTTACTTCGGCAATTGAAGAGATATGTTGATAATGATACACTGAAAAGTACCTACTTTGCACTTTTTCATGCTCATATGAGTTACGGTATCATAATGTGGGGTAACTCCTCGAAGTTACTGCAAATCTTTCGACTACAAAAAAGGCCCTGAAAATAATATTAAATTGTAATAGCAGAGAACATTGTCGTCCTTTATTTGTTCGCCTCAAAATTTTATTGCTACCTTACTTATACATATATGAGACCCTTATAGAAATACATAGACAAAAAAGAAATTTGGTAACACAATCTCAAGTACATTCCTATGATACAAGACGATCAGACTATATCAGAACTCCCAGGTACAGGCTTACAGGCTCCCAAAGAAATTCACCAGACTATAATGTGTATAATATATTACTATCTGATATCAAGTCACTCAATATAATTTTCTTTCAAAAAAAAATAAAAAGATTTCTTTTCCAGCACTGCTTCTATTCAGTTGTTGAGTTTAAAGAATATATGCAACATCCTGAAGTGCCTCTTTGAACACTCCTTTCAGATCCCATTCGCTAGACTCTTTTTTC
This sequence comes from Leptinotarsa decemlineata, assembly GCF_025532065.1. NCBI lineage: Eukaryota > Metazoa > Arthropoda > Insecta > Coleoptera > Chrysomelidae > Leptinotarsa > Leptinotarsa decemlineata. The sequence continues at coordinate 29,207,037 of NW_027412688.1, read as the reverse complement.
TCAGAAGTGCTGTGATAAATATCATCACTATTTTCATTTTTTACATCAGAATGATCATAAATATACTCAACGTGGCAATCTTCATTTGTCGCTACTATGAGCTTCTAGATATTTCAATATATTTTTAATATATCTTTGTGTATTTTTAATCTGACTTGCTATAAATGTACTTTTGTATATAACATAGTTAAATAAATATTCTATTCTTTTCTATTCATACAGGGTGTTGATGTAATTCAATCAATACAGTACTACCAACTGATTTTCACAAGACATCGTAAAATTGTGTATCTACAATGAGTTGGCAAACTAATGAAAATGATTTAATATGACTACTGCTCCAAAACACCTGCATTTTTAATGAAGAATGAATCGTACTCCTCATCATTTCATCAATTATTCTAAAAAGACATTATATTTTATATTTTCAATTCCAACTTCGATATCTTGTCATTCATAACATTGAGCCATTTAGTGGGTCAATCGCAGGTTTATCAAAAATAAGTCCACATAGGCAATCCAAACTATGATTGAAGGTGAAGTTGAGTGCCTATATACAGTGTCATCCCCAAAGTATGCACCATTTGGGAAACTTATTTATTAAGGGTTTTTCGACAAATAGTTATTCTTGATAAAAGTTTGTGCATCTCCTAAAACTGAACATGCACCGACAAAATACACTACAACACCCGTAATATACGAGGAGCCTTCAAATATTTAATTTTGTGACAGGAGTAAAGTACTCTTATTTTGAAAAATATCGGGAAATGTTATTCAAAAAAGTTGTTAAGCATTGGAAAATACATTTAGATTTGAAGTCGTGGCCATCTAAGTGGAATTTTAATTTTTTTACCATTTTTTTATTGTAGACCACAAAAAACACATTTTTGCTAAAACGATAAATAGATATTATCCTGTATACGACGGTTCATTTTGAAAGCCTGTATTACAAATTACACAACTGTCCTGTTAACCACGGTCAATTTTTCTGAAAAGTAAATTGATTTTCAAAGTTTATGGTACAAAGTTATTTTTATTGTTTGTTATCACCGAAAATTACTCAAATTTATACAGTATTGTAACAGAAACTTAATGTTCAATAATATCAAATCACAAAACATCAAAATGAAATAGGTACTTCTGAACAAACAAACTCATAGATTTCCTGGAGATTTTCTTATCCAAAATAAGTATTTTAAGTTGAATCTCCAAAAAATCAATGAGTTTGTTCCGAAATACCTATTTTATTCCACCACAAACGATAGAAGATAGCTTTGCTGATGATACTGTCCTTTTTTATACAGACAACAACTGGTATGACCTGAAAAATAAAATTCAAACAGACCTCAATAAATTGAAAATGTGGTTCGACTATAACCTCTTATCAATAAATTTCGAAAAGACACACTACCTACCATTTAACTGTTAAGATGCATTTCTTCCTACGTTTGATATTACTCTAACGAAATGTACAATAAAACCAAAAGAAAAAATTTAATATTTAGGAATCATCATAGATTCACATCTTCGGTGGGATCAGCATATTAGCTATCTATTGAAAAAATTGCGATGCATTTTATATAGATTCAAGTATGTGACGGAGTACTTGGACCAAGATCAAAAAATCATTTTGTATAAAAGTCTTGTCGAACCGCACTTGAAATACGGCTTTCTCGGATGGGGCGGGGTGTCAAAAACACACCTTGATGCATTGGAAGTATCCCAAAGAACATTCTTGAAAATCATCCTGAATAAAAATAGTAGATACTCCGGTGATCACGTATATAAAGAGACAAAAACGTTTATCTGAGACAAATATACTTTGAACAGAAGAATATTGCAGTATTCCAAATAAACATTGACCTTCCCAATTTGGATCATACGTATCTTACCAGAGGAAAATACAAATTTGTTCAACCGATAATGAGCAAGTCAGTAGGTCAGAAAAGTCATCAATTCTTGAGTCTAAGGCCTTTCAACACTCTTCCTGATGTAATAAAAATTCAACAATCGATATCAAAATTCAAAAGAGAGTTGAAAACATTTGTATATCAGAGGAACCAGAGAGCGATCCACCAAATAATTGAAAAAATTGAAAAATAACATCTTGCAGCAAAATTAGTACACAAATATATAGAATATTTTCTATGTACCCTGGTTTCATTCGTTCTGTTCGACTGTTGATTCTTTTGCAAAAGTTTGGATCTAATTACACCTTCTCCATCAAATTTGATTATTAAAAACTAATTGATAGATATTTCAATACTTTTTATTTCATGATTGAGATATTTCAACATGTCATTGTGAAAATGTAATATTTCAATTATTATTATTATTATTTATGTGTTATTTATATTGTTATTATCTGTCATATTTATTGTATCACGCACAAGTCACTTCTGTGACTTTTGTGATATTGTCTGTTTGTTCAACTAAATTCTCTATCAAATGTATATAATGATATATATGTGAATAAACATTATTATCATTATTATTATTATAATAAATAATTAGATAGAATATAGAAATAATTCTATATTATGTATGAATGATAGACTTTTGGAAAATGGTGGTCTGTAAAAACAGTTTACGCGGATTTTGGAGTTGTGAGCGGTTATTTCGACAGCACCATATTCAAACGTACCCTGAGATATTTTGACGATGGTGTGTGAGACCGTATAATCGTGAATATTTTTAACAAAGATAGCTACCCCTTCACCAACTTTATCGTTACGGCAAAAATAATCGGAAAGAGTATAACAATTGACATTGACAGCTAATATTTCATTTTCTTGACACCAAGTATCCGGATATTCAAGAAACAGGTCAGATAGTAAGAGTACGGCTCTGTCAAACCAGGCGCGTATACAGCTTTCGTTTACAGGAGGGGGTAATTGCGGAGAAAAATATTTTCACCATACCACCATTTCAACAAGAAAAAAATGCATACTGGCCTTTTCACCAGCTCACCTTTCACAATGACATGAATTATTAGGAAACTATGAAATAAAAACGTCAGATTTGTTAAATCTTCAATTTTAACATAAATAAAATAAGAAAGTATAAATAACTAAAAATTTCAATAAAAATAAACTTTAGATTTCAGAGAAAAACAACATTTTTTTGTCTTTGGCAAGGTGAGTAAAAATAAACAATGATATTCGTTGTACTTATCATACTACATACAAATATAGGTAGGTTCATTGAAAAGTACATCTCACTAATTGTACGGAAGATAATGCAACAGATAAATTAAATGATAAATTCTAGTTTTCGATTTTTCTTATTGACATATCGATCTATTACTGCATTAGGTTCTATGGGTAAGTCCCAGGCATGTACATGTAATAGTGCCAGATCAGTTAAACGATCCTGACTCATTGTGGATCTGAGCCAAGTTTTGAGGCGCCTTAAGGCTAAAAAACTTCGCTCTGCTCAAGCGACACTGCTTGGCCAGGTCAAATTCAACATCATGCATTTTTTAATTAAAGGAAAAATGTCAGAATCGCACTTTTTAAAAGCGTCATCTATGGAAGTGGGAACATCACTAACGTTCTGCCAGAACTGTCTGTATAGACCAATTTCCCCAGAAATACTTCTGATATACTCTCTAATTTTGATAAATATTTGGAGATATGGCCAATTGCTGATTGAATTTCTTCAATATTTTTTGAATCTACCACTCCTGGTACCAAAATATCAAAATTGAAAATAAACATTTTATTATCATTGAATCTTGTACAACGATCACCAATTATATTGTCTGAGAGTGGAATGAATACTGATATTCGATAATAATCTTCTGGGTCATTGCAGTCTGGATTGAACCGATGAACCTGTGATTTTGTTATTCTGGGCAGTATTATTGATACACCTAATTCAGATGCTATATTCCTCACCTGTTCAAAAGTAACGTGGTAATGTCTTGTTGCATTTTGACGTTTGTCTCTTAATGTTCAATAATGGATTTTATTAAATCAGCTGCATATTGTCGAGAAATAGCCTTGGTTTGTAAAATTTTGCTTGCATTCACAGTTATGCACAAAACTTCGCTCAAGCAATAAAGGGAAACTAGAAAATTTGTGGTCAATATAAAAGTCTTGAAACATTCAGCTCTTGAAGAAGATTCTGATTCACGCCATTCCGCTATATGTTCCAAACATTCTATAATGTTTTTAAAGGAACTTTTGAAAAGTATTACTGCATCATGCCTATCTATCCATCGAGTACCACACAAAGATTTTAATTTTCCTTGATTTATTTGCTTCAATACAAAAGACCGCTTAGAGGAGTCATTAAAAAACGCAATAATTTCAGAAATTATTCCAACAGAATTCCTAATCAATTGAACGGATGAACATTTCGAAATTGATAAGTTCAAAGAATGATTTTTGCATGGACATCTGATTGCATTCACCAAATATTTCTGAAGTTCTTTAACAACTCCTTTTTGCTCTCCTAACATTTAATTACAAGTATCAGTGCCAATACCAACACAATTATCTAAATTCAAGTTGAGCTTTTTCAGAAAATTTATAACGGTCTTAGCTAGTACTTCGCCAGTTACTTCAGATATATTAAGGAGCAAAAACACTGTTAACTTATATACATACTGCGGAAAATTTAAATAAAACACAAATAGACATTGTTCGGTAGGAGCTAAGAGCTTCCAACGCCACCTAACTGTCCGAGAATATTTTTATTGACTTGTGTATGAGGTTGGATTCTCTCAATCTCTCTGCACATAATTCAATATCGTAAATTCCCGCTTGAAATACAGTCGCATTGATTCCTAGGCAGGTTGATATCTCTGTCCTGGGTCTGCGACTCAGAACACCTGCACCAGAACCTGAAGGTGTTTTTGATCCATGTGTGAACCAACAACTATGTTTTCTTCTCCTTGAGGATCCAGTCCTCTCTACTCGGGAACAGTACTTTATGAGGCAGTTGGTAATTGATAGTTGGAGGCATAAAGTCAGAGGTCATTTCCAGAATGCTTTGATTCCAGTGTCAACCAACAGTCTGTTGTACTCTGCATTGAACTGATTTGTGCAAATGGCACTGTACACAAATCTATATGTAGTCTATCTAGCCTCTCACTCCGGAAAAATATGGAGAGAAGGTAGATCTAGAAGAATCTCTATGGCCGCTGATGGTATGATACTGATGGCACCACTGATGGCCAGATGTCCCTGTCTCTGTAAGCCAGAGAGCTTCGCCTGAGCCTTTTTCTGTAAAGTCAGGCATGGTGGCCCAAGGCTTTACTTCATATTGAAAATGGTTTTCCTCGGTAAATTCAATCATCATTTTCTATCAACAACTGAACATGCTAATCCCTACACAGATTTTTTTTTGTCCCATATTGCAAAAACATTTTGACATACAAATACTCAAACAGTGTTTTATTCACTGAAAATATACCCTTTGAAGCTGTGCATTTTCCATTACGGATTGCAGAAGGGTCACAGTATCCAATATTTACCTGAGGACTTGAGCCGACTATAAATTATTCAACATTCAACCCGCATCAGAGAAGGCTCGTGTACTTTTTCAGCAGTTTGTCAATAAAACCGCCAATCCAAAATCAATACAAATATTAAAGTTTTCAGCGATCCGCTCGCAAATCTGCAATTCTTTATTGACGATGCGGGATGTTTGCCAATCAGTCGAATTTGAGTTAACTCGAAAAGACTGAATCGTTTTTATTCGGTTCTTGTTAGCGATATTCTCGGAACTGAAAAGAACTGAGGCAGGAAAGTAATCAAATTGTAGCAATTTTTTACCAAGTTTTCATTGAATTGAACTCGATTGGGAAAATTTCATCAAAATATAAAGAAACGATTCTGATTCGTACTTTCCTAATTGTTTCACTCTGTTGAGGAAAAATAATTGATGGCTCAATCTGCTACAACAAGTGTATTTCAAATAAATTTGTTTATCCATGTAGACTGTTGCATATGACATTTCATTCTTCTGACGTATGTCAAAAGAGATACAGCTTTCCTAATCGAAGCGAAAGTTTCAAAGTGAATTTTGGGTTTTCATAATCGAACCCTACAAAAGTATAGCATAGGCATGTTTGTTCATGAATTATATTTGATGAAAAAAATGTCTCATCAAGTTATCTGATGGATGAAGGTAGATCTCTCACGGTCTTTTCTACTGATGCTACAGTTCGAGAGATGGATTTTTTAGATTGTTTGCTCTATAAGGATCTCATTTTTAAATTCTGAATATTTGCAATAGTTCTTGGAATTTTGCAAAAAACGAACACTTCTTTTTTTTTGATTACCTGAATTGTTCTAAACTATCAATTAGTACAACTTGGATCTAATCGTGAATCAGTCAGTGAGAAATTATCAATGAAGAACTACCCACTATCAATTTTGATCAGAGCAAACTGGAATCATATGAAACCATAAGTGAACGAGCGATGGTAAATTGTAATCTCCAATCCAATGTTTTTTTAACGAATTTTTTTTCCTGAATATATAACTATAAGGAAACAATATAAATTCAACTTATCAGGCACATAAATACAAATACATATTTGAATATAAATATCAAATATATTGGTACAGGAGCATGAAGAAAGTCTCGTATGCTTCTTCACTCACAAGCGATTTTGGTGACATGTTAGTGACATGTAAATCGCTGTATTTGTGTCACGTGCCAGTATACAGTGTCTGCAGTATGCTGTATAATGCCCTCTGTAAGTAGTCCCACTGTGATTTGAAAGTGCATATAGATTATAACAAGTAGCCACATTTTATGATAAAAAATTGTCTATATCCAATTAGAGGAAATTCTATGACAACATTCAATTTGTCTCTGAATCTTTCCGATGGAGAGACTTTTTTCAAATGAATTACGGAAATATGGCAAAACTTGTGGATTGATAGGGACTTTGTGCATCTTCTCCGTTACTTGCATTTTGAACACGTCGGATTTTCATTTCCATCCGAAGTTTCTTCTCTTCTGAAAGAATCTAAGCATTGCCACAAACTCACTTGGTCGGTTCTTTGTGGTATGGAGAGAGACAACTCCAAGAAAGAATCGAAGGTTACTGATGAGTGTCCACAGTGTGTGCATTTCATCGTGGATTTCAATTGATCATCGAAATTATCTACAATCCAAGAGCTATGCATCCTCAACTATGTGATCCATAACTCTTGTGCATTTCAGCTGCCGCTCAATTTTTCGTCAATCTCCGTTTAGATTGGTTTATTTTATTTTTTTTTCATTTAAGCAAATTCGCATCAACCTAGTGGTTATTAGCGAGTAGTACATGTTCATAATTTTGTTATAATATCGATACATTTAAGAAATTTGATAATATTTGGAATATTACAGTTTCTCCCAATAGTGTTGTAGATATCTAGGGGAAAGTTAAAGTTTTTTCGCTGCACCCAGTATTTTGGACAATCGGTGAAAATGTGCTCAACACTCAGTTTTGTTTCACATATGTCACACATTGGCTCTTCTTTGTGATTTAACAGATAACTGTGCGTGAGTTTGGTATGACCCAAGCGTAGCCGATTGATGAGCACTTGATGTTTCCGGTCGTTTGTTTCATCAGGCCACGGTTTCACATCATATTTGATTGTACGTAGTTTTGCCCCGGACACTTGCCACTGATTTTGCCATTTCTGGATTATCGCTGTTTTCACCATTGTTTTAATGTCTGTAGATACTACTTTCGACACTACTTTCGATTCGGTAGAGGTAATTGCGCCACGAGCACATTCGTCGCCTTTTTCATTGCCCTGAATTTCAATATGTGATGGGATCCAAATGAAACTAATATTTTTTCCAAGTTGCTGTATCAGATGTAGTTCTCTTTTTATTTTTTGTGCAATTGGATTTTTAGGATATAAGCGCTTAAGTTCGTATATGGAGCTAAGTGAATCCGTTAAAATGATATAATTATCTCCACCTGTTGCATTGACATAGACCAGCGCACGGTGAATGGCATATAGTTCTGCACTGAATATGCTGGTAGTTGAGGGAAATTTATATAAGAACGATTCAGATGTTGTAACTATGGCAGCTCCTACTATTTGGTTTAGGTTTCTCAATAATTATATTAATGTCTCCATGTAAACCTTCTGAAAGATAACGAAGGAACTCTTGCGTCTTAAGGGGTATTACCCATGAATCAACAAGCGAAACTTTGAATCTAGTCTGTACATAGCAGACCAGAAAAATATTGGTACCAAGCTTACCATACTGCTGAAAACTGCATCAAAAAAGTTAAAAAGTGGATGGACTATCATCTGCTTTCATAAAGAAAACTAAATATATGACATTCTCTCCAACTGATCCTAGTCAATCAACTGCAGGGGTTCTGAAGTTACATAATCACGTACGTTTGGCACCACTAGTTTGCACATGTCCATCTCTGGAGAGAACTGATTCTAATAAATACCTTGGAGTCATTGATGGCAAACACCGTAGATGGCACGAACATATTACTTACATCACAAAAAGGGTAAGATCACTCATGTAAAGATTCTACACTCTTCGAGATATATTAAACAAAAAAATATAATAACCCTTTATACTTCAATAGTAGAATCAGTTATAAGATACTGAATTCTCTCTTGGGGAGGCATTTTGAATTCAACAATGGAAACTTTACAATGTAAGATCTCTTCACATTCATCGTTGCTTGATGTGGTCTCAAACGAATTGTCGAAAATTTTCGCTACAAAATTCCCGAACAACCAGAGGTGTTAGAAATACACAATTCACAGTTCACTCAATGCATAAAACTTTGTTTCAAAAATCAGTTTATTTTCATGGACCCAAATTATATAACCTTTTATTTCATTTTATTTTATTTATTAAGTAATCTACAGAACAAGCAGTTCCAATAATCGATTACAATATCAAAAACTAGTTAAATAACCATTCTCAATATAATACAATGACTAAAACTGAAGTTACTCCAAATAAACAGAATCAAAATCAAATTCGAAGACAGATTCAGTTGAAAATGATAAATGGACCTTTTTCATTCAACTTGACTCTCTGTTACAATTAGTAATAATTTCTAAGGATGACCTCTCAATTTCAACATTTTTTTAAAAAGTTTTCACATTACATTCGACAAAGGAATCTATATTCCTCAAACAATTTGCTAGAGAACACATATTGTATAGTGGGGAATTTAAACCTAGATTGGTTCGAGGTTTAGGCAAAACAAATATATTTTTCCTTCTATTATTGAAGTATGTACTGCAGTTCAGATGAATTTTTGACAACAAGTGTGGATTATCTACTTTATTATGCAATAGAGCTTATACAGAAATAAAAGAAAAGCAAGTTTTCTTCCAAATTCTAAAGTTGTGAATTCAAATTCATTCAAGAAAGTATGATAACTAAGGTTGAAAATATATTCACCATGTTTTTTGTAATGCAGAAATCTTAAAAATTTTTTCTGTACCTTTTCAATTTCATTTTTATGACCTGAATAATAGGGACACCATATTATTGCACCATATTCCAGTATACTATGGACAAATACATTATAAAGTGTTAGTATTGTGGATATTTTTGTGAATTTGAATGAATTTCTAATAATGAAACCAAGCATTCTATATGCTTATGTTTATAATGTCGGTCATATGTTGATCAAAAGTGAGTTTTTCATCTAGCGTAACTCCCAAATCTCTACATTCTATCTTCTTGGCTAAATATACATTGTTTATCTTATACTGAAAATCATTCCGTAGTTTTTTCCTAGTAATTAACATACTGAAGCATTTGTCAACATCAAATGTGACTCTTGATTTCCATGAATAATTTAAAATCATCCGCAAATAGTGCACTACCTGCGAGTCGTGAACTACCTCTGGCAGATCATTTATTAGTAATAAAAAGAAGAGTGGTCCTAGATTGGACCATTGGGATACACCAGATCTCGTGAAGAAATCCTTTCATTCCCATCCCTTATAAACTACATACTGTTTCCTGTCTATAAGATAAGAAGCTGACAGCTTCAAGAGTCGATATGATAGCCCAAAAGTGTAAAGTTTTCTCAACATAACCTTATACTCAACAACATAACCATAAGACTTTTTTGATTTAAGTTTTTTGCGACTCTTAGAATATCTTCATCATTTACATAATCTATATCTAAACAAGAGTTCGTTGAGAAAAATCCATTAAGATTTTCTGTGTTATAATCCGCTTGATCTTTTGTATATATGCTCAAGAAATTATCTGCGAAAGCTTCTGTAATAGTTTGATGATCCTTTTTTGTTTCCCCACTGTACACCATGGTTTCAGTCAAGGAATTTGTGATTGATTTATTTTTTGCAACATACCACCAGAGTTACTAGATATGCTGTTTTCAATTTTTTGCAGATAAATCCTATGAGCAATTTTTATTTCCTTTTTTGTTTTTGTCATGAAATTTTGATAATTCAGGATATTGTTGAATTTTCCATATTTTCTACGAAATTCATCTTTTCTTTTTAAATCCTTTATTATTTCTCTTGGAAACCATAGTGGATAGAGTTTTTCAATTTTTCTAGCCAAAGGGACGCATTCCTGTAAGACTCTATGCAAAATATCATGAAACTTTTGTACTATAGAATTTATATCCATATTATTACTTTCCAATTCATCCTATCCCAATTTTCTCAAATAATATAAAAGAACTATAAAGTGCCATGAGATTCAAAAAAGAAGTAAACAATTTTTTATGGAAAATTACAATATTTTCAATATATTCTAAGTAAACAATAATCTCCCAATTACTAATCCTCACAAAAACATCCATAGGATGTAAAATATACGCCTGTTTTAAACAGGAACAATACTCTATAAATTGTTCCACTCCTCTCATACCCAAGCATAATGAAAGCCTAAGATGTGTATAAAACAAATAAATCAGACACATTCTATGTATAACTAATCTTATCTCTGATCCACGATATATTGTTAGAATAGGAATATGATGATCCTTCGAAAGATAACTTTCAGAAGACAGGCATTAAGTTGCCTAGCTGAAACTGTCACTGGAGGAATCATATTAAACAAAATGTAAAAAAAATATTTAACAAAATGTAAAAATGTATATTCAATTACCTGGATCGAATCTGATTTTTTAAGGAGACCGTATTAACTACTCTATCAAATGAATCTTCTGACCACAACTCGTTGATGACTTCTGCAAACGCTTTGATTGAAGCACCCTCCATACTAGAAATACTAGTATTGATATCTTCCATCAATTCATCCTTTTTCAAACACCAAAGGTTTCAAACAGTGGATCACAAAGTGTTACCAATATTTTTCAACTTGGATGGAAATCTTGTTTCACAATGATCTAGATCATTTTCGAGTATTCCAGAAAGTTCCAGAATATTCTGAAATGTTATGGAATGCACTCTTAAACTACCATCGTTCTGAATTGCTTTAAAATTTTGCTTTTTCCCCCCACTCAGGCACTGTTTTCATAAATAAGAGATAGAGGGCTACCATAACATATAACTTCTTTGATTGTTTCACAGTGATCTGGGATATTTCAAGATGTTTTTGATGATTCGAGACTATTTTCGAACAGTTCACCACATTTCGGAATGTTATGAGATTTTCGAATACTTTCGAATGTTATGAGCTGTTCTAGTTTTTTTAGACAGCGAAATTTACAACTCTTATATCGGAATATTCCAGACTATTCTTGAATATTTCAGAGTTCTGTGTTTCAAATACAAAACACAAGCACTACGACAAAATCTTAATGCGCTTTGAGAGCGATGCCTGTGTTTTGAATATTGTGGAATGCTTTCGATGTATCTTGCAAGTTCTGCAATACCTGTCAGGTCAAAACAGGAAGGTTTTCATGAACTAACTGATGTCACACCATCAAAAAACCCAAGTATATACACTCTGTCACCCGAGAGTAGAACGGTCGGGTCGTTCGTTTTTATACTGATTCAATATCACATATGAATAAACAGAGTAATACTATTGGATAACAACAACAATATTTTTCTTCTTCTTTCGTTTCAAATCTCACCTCGAGCGATGAAACATCCAAACCACATCTAGTTGGATGAGATGAAATGATAAACTCCCTTTTTAACATATTTCGAACACCAGAATTTCCTTGTTCTCCACGTGAATCACGAAAAGTTTTGAAATTTGTCTTGTCAGTTGGAAGCCTGCTTTGTTGTTCGATTCTACACGGCTTTCTGTTTACAGCAATTCAACCGGAGTTTGTATTAACATTAAATGTTGTGAATTAACTTCCCAACTTCGTATCTGAGTTTCGGAAGTTTTTCAATTCTGATTGTCTCGATGTACGGTGAAAAAAAGTGAACTTTGCCTTGTCTAATAGTTTGTACTTCCATTGTGAAAGATTAATTGTTTTTTTTGTGAACCGGGTAGTGATCAGGAATGATTGAATGGCAGAATTATCGTGATAATATTATTGTGAACCATGCTCGGCTATAATAGAAAACATATTTCAATTTATTCTACAGAAACTTTCGTAAAAACATATTATTATTATTATTATTATTATTTATTAACTTCAGGTACAATATAAAATAAAGAATATAGACAGAGTAAAAACAAGTTAAGTTAATAAACTAAGAAGTCACATAAACTGTTTCCAGTTTGTGTGTGAATGTGAAAATTACAATCAAAGTTAAAATCACTTAAAAAAAACTAATAAAATAATAAAAATACAACATTCATATTCAACCCTAGATATATCCTTATTTACACTTACATTAGCTAAAATACATATATACACATATATACATATATATATATATATATATATATATATATATATATATATATATATATATATATATATATATATATATATATATACATATATATATATATATATACACACATACACACATATATACATACATACACATATACACATACATATGGTCAGTTTGTTTTTCGATTTAAAGATATATTTATATAATAACGGAACACTATTTGAGGTTAATAACTATATATGTATGGACACAGAAATATTATCAATACACTATTTTTTGTATCTCTGTACGTGGCAAACTGGTAATGTAGTCATTTAATCGTTTTTTAAATTCATTTTGGTTTTTTGAACTTTTTATTTGATTGGGTAGCGAATTAAAAAATTTGAGGCTGAGGTAGCTGTAGCTTTTTTGTTCTACAACTTTGTTCATAAACGGCATTTTGAAGTTAAGTTGTTTTGTTCGAGTGTTGTATTCGTGTTCTATCCTGGGGTGTTTTTGTTTTGATTTGAAGCATTTTATATTAGTAAGCAAAAAGAAGAGCTGCACGGGATCAAATATATTTGTTTCGTGATAAAGAACATCTGTTGGGTGATTCCTCTTTTTTTTGAAAATTATTTTAAGGATTCTTTTTTGTGTTATTATCAGTTTATTCATAGTAGTCTTTCCAGCTGATCCCCATACCAGTATCCCGTAAGTTATATGCGTTTGGATGAGAGCGAAATATAACGTTTTGAGTGTTTTGTTGTCTAATATGTCTCTTAGGACCTTAAAACGGTGCATTAGAAATTGGAGTTTTTTTATTACATAGATTATATGGGATTCCCATTTGAGTTGGTCATCTATAACAATCCCGAGATATTTAAACTGTTTAACAGGTGTGATATTAAACAAGCTGGACACATTGAGGGAAGTAAAAGATGGTGAGGAGCGCGCAGAAGCATAAATTGGTAGGTAGTACGTTTTGCTGAAATTTATTGTGAGGAGTTTATGTGAAAACCATTTTCTGATATTTGTGAGATCAATCTCTACTTTATTTTTCAGGGAAGACCAGGTAGTGTCCTCATAAAAAATGGCTGTGTCATCAGCATATGTGAAAATTTTTCCTATTGTTGGTACTGAGAATGAGTCATTGAGGTAAATATTGAAAAGAATTAGGCCCAGGGTAGTTCCCTGAGGCACACCATATTCTATATTCTTGTATTGACTTTTGTGGTTTCCAATTTTTACGCATTGCTTTCTGTTTAGCAGGTAACTCTGAAACAGCTTTAGTGTTGTTCCTCTTATACCTATGTTTTCAAGTGATTTAAGGAGTGGGTGGCTAACTGTGTCAAAAGCCTTTGACAGGTCTATGAAGACACATAGAGATGCCTTCTTGTTATCCATAGCAGAATACATTTCCGTTGTTAGGTCTAGGACAGCATCTTGGGTCGACACACCTTCTCGAAAAATTGAAAAAATGCTATATAAGTAACAACATTTCATATGAAAACTTTGGTATGACTCTAAATATTTTTAGAGTCATACCAAAAATAGAAGATTTAGGTAGTGCATATGACAATGCACTACCTAAATCTACAAGATCATCTCTGGCTAAGAAAAATATAGAATCCACCATAACTGGCTGAATCTATGCCATACTGGTAAACAGAACTGCAAATACGACTCTTCAAGGCAAGGCTATCAGGTTCAGGGTCACTAGAGGCTGCCCTCAAGGTGGGGTACTATCTCCTCTTCTGTAGTCGCTCCTGATGTATAGTCTGTTTGATACCCTCAGCAGAAGATAAGTAGAACTGCAGGCTTATGCAAATGACCTTGTCATCTTGTCAAGGTCCACGTCGGGAAAAGTAGCTTGTAATATCCTCCAAAGCACGATATACGTTGTTTACAGTTGGTGCCTGAGGGAACAGATGTCTGTCAACCCCAGCAAAACTATAATAATCCCCTTCACCTGGAGGAGAAAATTAGATGATCTAACGCCACTCTCCCCCAATGATGAGGGGGAGAGTGGGATTTTCTTGGGCCCACCATCGGCAATTTTGAGAACTTACCGTTTCATTTGAAGGGAACGTTGCATATAAAATTGCCGTAGACACAACTTTTTCAAGTAACTTTTTGTTAAATTCGATCTAAAAATGCACTTTTTCAATTTTTGTTGAATTTAACAAACACTGAACGTCAGTGGGTCGCAGTTGGCCGCATCATTTTAAGTTAAATTCAAAGCACAAACAATTGCCGTAGTTAAACTTCATTAAAACTTTTCGAAAAAAAAGTTTTCCATATGGTGCGCACTTTAATGGTGACACTGTATAATGTTCCACTTGTATGAAAGGTGATTGTTCTCTGAATGAATCCTTGGAATGAATCAAACATTTCTCAACTTGACAATTGAATATAAAAGCCTTAATGTGACATCGATCGAAAGCAAAGGACCCTTTTTCCCATTTCGTACCTTTATTGTCATGTAAATATTCCGCTCCATTGAAATTCTTTTAAAAGCTACATTAGCCCAATACCGGGATTAAACAGTGAATTAGAGTTGGCAGTTTATGTTTTTCATGACTGGGACTAGTTTCCTCGAAAGTCGCATGCTACAATGAATCTCAATTTATGAACGTGATTTACCGATAGAATTCCTTTATGCACAGCGGACCAGCTGAGTGGAAAGCTGACCAACGTTCCAATCGAAGGGTATTCACAAATCTACATCAATTAAGAAGATGAATTGATGGATGCAGATATTACTACGTCGTAAGAGATCATCATGAAAAATATTTTTGTACCAGATGTATTTGTAACTAACGTTACTGCAGTTTCGTCCTGCAAGGACATCTTCAAACAAATAGACTAATGTATTGGTTTAAAAATTTTCTTGTAGGACGAAACTGCAGTAACTTTAGTTACAAATACATGTGGTAAAACCATTTTCAATTAGAAACATCATTAATTAACATTAATGGCCAGAACAAAGGCGGGAACAAAATACTTCCAAAGAAGATAGAATTATTGAATCAAGTATTACTCCATTATGGAATTTCAACTGATAAGCAACACGTGTTTCACTATATAATAGCCTCCTCAGACGTTTTCATAATGACTGCATTCTACCTAAGTGGGGCTTCATATGATATAATAATCTGATTCATATGACCTCCCTACTTGATGACTAATGATTTCACCAGAGTTTATTTTAGAAAAATTGCACAATTGAATGTTACCTGAAAACGTATCTCATCAAATATCGGCAAATTTCGTCAATGAAAATGATTGAGAAAGGTCTTGGTTTTCCACTTCTCATTACAAAATTGAAATATGGGATTCCTCCAAAGGAAGGAGGAAAGTAATTGATTTCAAAATGATGTGTAGACAATGCAGAGAAATAACTTTCAGACACAAACTGAAAAAAAACTTTCGAAACAACTACTTCCATATATTGATTTACACGAAGGAAAATATACTTTCAAAATAACTACTTTCATATGCACATTGAATTATAAAAAACATTTATTTTTCTATTCAGTTTGTACTCCAAACATTCGTTATGGAATTGAATCAGATGATAACCACAGAATTGCTACACAATAAAGACACGTGTTTCGATCACCAAGTGATCATCTTCAAAGAGGAAGATTAAAACTAGAAACTGATGCGAGCTAACCCTATTTAAAGTTAACCCATACAGGTAAACCATCCAGGCGTACCAACCATACAGGTATACCAACCTAAATTTTGCCTTATCTATTATTTAACAATATTTGTTTATATAAAACAATTTTCAGCTATATAAAAATTAATTTCACAATATTGCCTATCCAAATTTATTTTTGCAATGTGTCCTTATGTAGTAATCAGTAAACCCAACAACATTGTTTTATTTTATTTCAACAAGCTATATAGTATGATCTTTGGTATAGGTCCGTCATCGTTATTCATAATATTTTTGTGTTTTCTTATTTCTACACTCTCATAGGCATCTACTTGCCTATTGTTGTTAACTTGTCTAACTAATCTTAATGAACTGAAGTCTATGGTCTGCTGATTTTTCAAGTCTTCCATATTTCAAGTGTGCTATGTGTTCCTTATATCTTACTTCAATAGATCTTTTTGTCTGTCCATAATGTTTGGCATCGCAGAGCTTACATTCCATTTAGTAAATTCCAGACTTTTCTGAATTCTCGACTTTGTCTTTTGGACTTCTCAAAAGGCTCTGTAGTGTATGACTTGTTTTAAAAACCACCTTCATACCTAGTTCTTTGGAAATCTTTCCAAAGTTCCTCGTATATTGACGGTATGGAAATGAGATGTATTTATCTTGGTCTTGAACCGGAATGGGACATTATTGTTTGAAGTTTTTCCCATTTCAAAGTAACATTTTCGCTAATGAGAATTTGTTCTTTGACTTCTCGTTGCCACTTCCGAATGACGGGTAGTAGATTAGAAATGAAATGTGCTGATTTTTTGTAGAAGAGAATTATGGATAACTAATACACAGATCTGAATAATTCATACCATGAGTAAACACGAATATAATAAATGATAAAATAATATCCATTCGTTCATTCATTCATTCAGAAGCTAATCAATATGAGTAGAAAACGTTGCTTTTATCACCGTAATCTGAAAAATGTTTATTCTGAGATCTCACATGCACATTATTTCTATGCTTCAAATATACAGGGTGTAACTAAGTGAGTGTGAAACATTAAAGGAGGTGATTCCTCATCGAAAAAAAGATAGGATCTTTCATATAAAGAAATTTCGTTGGAGCATCCCTTGTTAAGATACAGCCCGTTAAAGGGGGTACATAAGATTTGTATAACAGTTTTTTTCACAAGCACTAAAAAAGTTACAATATTGAAATTAACCTGACTTTTCGTACTACCAAAAAGACACTTAGCCAGAAATTTTTTTGGTTTACCCCAAAGGGGTGTAAGGGGTGTAAGGGGTGGAAAACGCAACCCCTAAAATTTATTTCCAATGTAACTTTTAGTCTTATTATTTGTTTACCATTCAAAAATTTATTTCTGATAGCCGGTTTCACTCCAAACAAAAAATGTCACTTGGTTTTTTTGCCCAAAATAAACCAGTTCGATGCAATAATTATTTTACGAATAACTACAGAGATACATCGTCATAAATGTGAAAATACGAAACTAATTTTATCTTGTAGGTCGCTATTAGCGATAGTGACAATTAAATTGGTATGACGTTGTCAGTTCTTGAATTTTCGAAATTGAATTAATACTAATTGTGTGTTCTTGTTCTGTTCCTAATTTTTCACTTTAATAATTCACTTGTTATTAAAATGGCATACAAAAATGAGGAAATGGCTGATATGCATTACGTTTACGGTGTGTCGCAGGGGAATGAGTTAGAAGCTTCTAGAAGATATGCTGAAATATATCCTCAACGGCAGCATCCTTCACATAGAATATTTGCTCGACTTGATCAACGATTACGAGAATATGGTTTATTCGACAAAAAACGCAGGATTGTGATCGCCATCGAGAAGTACGAACACCACAGCTTGAGGAAGCAGTACTTAATTTGATTGAAGAACAACCTACTGCCAGTACTAGAAAGATTGCTTTCCAGCTAAATATTGATCATATGACGGTATTTCGAATTTTGAAGAAACAACTCTTATACCCTTACCGTCTACAACGATAACAGGCACTGTTACCGCGAGACTTTCCGAACCGTCTTGAATTTTGCAATTGGATGGTGGAAATGATTAGAAGAAATTGTGACTTTCTGAAGACGATAGAGTTCACAGACGAATGTAGTTTTTCTCGGGACAAGATTATTAATTTTCATAATTACCACATATGGACTGATGAAAATCCTCACGCTATTGTCGAAACTAAACATCAAGAATAGTTTTCTCTTAACGTATGGCTCGGAGTTATTGGGGATGCTTTAATTGGGCCTCATTTTCTACCTCCTCGATTAAATGGTAAGGCATACGTTCAATTTTTAAGAGAAGTGCATCCAGTACTGCTGGAGGAATTTCCTTTGGGCGTCAGAAGGTATACTATGCATGATGGGGCTCCCGCCCATTTCAGTCAAGTAGCACGTCAGCATTTAACTGAAACATATGCAAATCAGTGGATAGGTCGAGGAGGACCACAGAACTGGCCCGCTCGATTCCCGGATATCAATCCTCTCGATTCCTCTATTTGGGGCCATTTACAGTATTTGGTTTATCGTACTCCTTTTCGCGATGTAGAGGACTTAAGAAATCGCATCATCTATGCGTGTAGGGTAATCAGAGAGACTCCAGGAATATTTGAGCGAATACGTGGCTCAATGCGCCGACGTCTAGACGCATGCGTAATGTCTGAAGGTATACATATTGAACATTTACTTTGATTTCTACATGTTGTGTGTTTTGTTATTAATAAATTAGTTTTGTTTATTACCCTTTAATCGTTTAATGCAGGTACTTGTTCGTAAAATAATTTTTTGCTGCGAACTAGTTTATTTTGAGCAAAAAACTCAGTAGACTTTTTTTTAAGAATGAAACATGCTATCGGAAATGAATTTTTAAATGGTAAGCAAATAATAAGAAAAAAAGTTACATTGGAAATAAATTTTAGGTGTTGCGTTTTCCACCCCTCACAACCATAGGCTGAACCAAATAAATTTCTGACTAAGTGTCTCTTTGGTAGTACAAAACGTCAGGTTAATTTCAATATTGTAACTTTTTCAGTGCTTGTGAAAAAAATTGTTATACAAATTTTATGTACCCCTTTAAGGGGCTGTATCTTAACAAGGGATGCTCTAATGAAGTTTCTTTATATGAAAGATCCTATCTTTTTTTCGATGAGGAATCACCTCCTTGAATGTTTTACACTTATTTAGTTACACCCTGTATAGTGATACCTTTAAATTGAAAGGTTTATATTTTTAGGAGTGCATAATTTTTAGGAAAAACCTACTGCTCCATCTTGATACAAAAAATGTGGGAACCTATCAAAGAAAGAAAAAAGCAATCAATTTCAAAAAAAGTAACTGTATACATTTATGTGTAGATCATACAAAGAAGTGTCTTTCAGACAAAAACCAGAAGAGTTTAGTTTAGTTTAGTTTTTTTATTGGTCACAAGTACACCATGGTGTCTGGACAAGTCACATAAAATACACATATATGACATATATAAAATTGTAAATTATAAAGCATTCACATTGTAAAATTACAACATGATTACTAACACATGACATATGAAACAAAATTTAAAAGTGAAACATAAACATATTAAGGTCCATATAGATTATTAACAAATCTGTAAGTCATATTTATAAATAAGAGTTAGGAGTATTATGTAATAATTTGAAACAAATTTAACCAAAAGAATGAAAAAATAACAGGAATTGTAATTCAAATTAACTTAGGACAATTCGAAATCATTTACTTCGTAGTAGGCTTTCCTCAACAGAATACTCTTCAGTTTCTTTTTGAATATTTCTAGGTGTGTATCTTTCATTTCAATAGTTAATTTATTGAACAGTCTCATTCCTAGATAATTGCGACTAGTACTTGCTAATTTATGTTGTGAGGAAGCCCTCATGAAACAGCGACTTTCATATAAACATTGAATTACACGAAAGAAAAATTCTTTCGGAACGAATACTTTTATATGAACATTGAATTATAGAAAAACACTTTTCTCCACTCAGATTGTATTCCTACCATTCATTATGGAATTGAATTAGATCATTCACAGGATTCCTACACAAATATTAGATGAGAAGTAAAAATTTCATTTACATGGAACACTGTCATCCTCACTGGTAGGCATCGATGTTTTTGCCGTAAGACACTTCTCTTAGGGATTTTCAGTAACAATCTGGATAATATTATGAGATTTTTTTTGTCTTAATCAATGTTTATATGGAAGTAGCTGTTTCAGTAGGAATTTTTTCTCCAGTTTTTGTCTGAAAGTTACTTCTTTGCATGACCTGCATGACCAACACTTTTTTTGAAATTGATTGCTTTTTTCCTTGTTTTAAAAAATCCCCACATTGTTTTGTATCAAGATGGAGTTGTAGAAAGCCAAAAACTTCCTTTCCCAAAAATAGTAGTACCTCTAATTGAGGATATTTGGAGAATTAATATAATGAGAGAATGATAGAAATTGATGAAAAATTTTACGGACACAGTTATTTCAGTGATATTTAATATCACATTCATTGAAATTCACATTAAAAACCGAAATTCAATAAATTCAGACAAATATTTCATATTATGTCTCGTTCCTCATGTGATCTCTCATCTCTCTAATAACATATCATGATCGGGACATTTGCATACACGTTTCAATGTAACTGGGTATCGATTGGGTTCATGCTTCCTCATCATTTGAAAGACAGGAATTTTTCGACTTTGTCTGATAATAAAGACGTAGCTGCTATATTGTGTGCTTCCTAATTAGGCTGAGGAGACTATTGTACAGCGAAACACATGACGGCGTTTCTTAAACTTTTCATAGTGATCGGGATTGGTAAGTTCAACATGAATCTTCAAGTTCCAGCTAGATTCTTCCAATTTTCTTCAATAAATTTAATTGTGATGATAAATATTTTTTTGCCGAAGTTATTATACCTAATCATTCCCATCCATATCATCAGCACATCTCCCCTTTTTCTCCACTCTGACTTCCTGAAAAATTCACATTATAATTCATTCCATTCAGGTGGACCTGATATCAGACGCCCGGCGTTTACTTTACATGTTAGGCGTGTTACCGTCTGTCTCAGACATGAGATAAATTCCACCGAAGCATAATAATGAAATATGGGTCGACACACACCCCCGTTATATTTCAAGCCCCACATTCACCAATTTGTCCTGATTTTCTAGGAAGATTGCCTCCGACGCGACAACCGATTTGTATAGCGTTTTTGTAGGAAAGCCCTCTTGGGCTGTTCTTGAGCGAAATAAAAACTAGCCTGAACAAAGAACTTTAGTATCCTGGTAATTCTTGAGTGACACAAACAAGAAACAAGAAATGACGCAATTACATTTTTTGAATATCATAATTGAAAAAATCTGAGCAACAAGTCTTCTGACTTGTTCATTTCTCCCATGTCTCAGGAAAACACTGCAGCCTCAAGGGCTTTTCCTATTTTCAAAACACCCATTTCGACAATCTTATACCATGTACCAGTTTATACCTACTAGTCCTGCTGGGTTGCCCTTGAACTTGAGTTGCCCATGAACTACTCAACTTCTATGATCCTTATAGACACATTTACCAATACGGTTCCATATCAAAGATTTGGAGTACATACGGAATTACCAATTTTCCATGACTCAGTGCATAAATCAGGGTAAATTCGACCGGTGACATGGGTTATTTTGGCTTTGAGGATCGCTGTGGTTTTGGCTCATTCGCACATACTACAAATCACTATTGCAGAATATCCAGTGTGGCATGAGATGTGTGGCACGTAGCTCCGTCCTGTTGAAACCACATGTTGTTGCTATCCAGATCATCCAATTCAGGTCAAGAACAGTTTCTAATCATCAACCTATAGTCCTCACCATTGACAGGGACAGCTTAGCCAACGTCGTAGTCAAAGAAATATGGACCGATGAAGCCGCCGGCTCAAAATGCACAATAAATCGTGACTTTTTCTGAAATCATTGGACGCCTTTGCCCCTCATATGGATTGGTATCGACCTAAATTCGACAATTGTTTGTTCACGTACCCATTAATCCAGAAAAGGGATCGTTCTAGTGCAAGAGAGTTCAAGATTATCAGCATTTATAAAAGTTCATGTTTGGTACAAAAAATATCGAAATTAATTTATATCTTCTGAACGGTAATAGATAGTTATAGGGAAATAGTATATGAATTTGTTGACAAAGTGATAATGAATCATAATATGATATTATATACGGGGTGTTCCATTTGGAAAATCAAAGAAGCCGCTACTTTATAATAGAAGCGACAACGCCGCTTCGTCTTTTAGGCGTGTAGGTCATATTGATTTATGCATACTGTGAAATTTTCAGGTTGATTCGTTGAATAGTTTGTCAGAAACGGCTAATTAACGCTCATCATGAAAAGCCCTGTATACTTGAAACCGAACGCCTACTCTTAAAATTCAGATATCATTTCAACTGGTTTCGACATTAATTTCCATTCAATGAATAATAGATGAAATGGCCAGTTGAACTACTCCGTAATCGAAAATGAACGAAATTCTACTGTAGCAAAAATATTCAGCACACTGTATCACCACCCGTTACGGCCAGACGAAAACTGCATCTGTTTGATATTCCTGGCTCATTATATTTCCCGTTTATATAACCTCTGTGCTTGTGGTTGTTTGCATAACATGAATATTTTATACTACAATAATGGTACCCATAAATCAATCCTATGCAGTATAAAACAAAACCGGGAGATTGTTTTGTGCCTGTTTCGTGCAAATTATCTTGTTCTACACAAAATACGAACAATCGAACGCGATATATATTCAGAAGTTTTAACATATATTCGTCACCAATTTTCATCCATTGGGAATGTTTTTATTCCAACAGTTGGGACAATGGAAAAATACACTTCCATTGTCTATTATAATATATATTGATTTGAAATCCCTGAAAAAAATTCAAAAAGAATAACCGAAAATAACAATTTTATTAAACAAAAAACTGAAATTACAAAGAAATAACATACAAGCAACAACCAAATAAATAAAAAATTGAAATATTATCAAATGCTGAAAATAAAAAATTAAAAAAATATTAACAAAAAATGAAAAACTATTATCACCCAGTCCACTTATCACCCGAAGACGATTGTGGATACTAACAATCGAAACGTCGTCACGTGACTTAGTTTGGAATCTTTTAATTTTTATTCTTCATTTTTTGTTAATAATATTTTTAAATTTTTTAATTTTCAGCTTTTATTATTATTATTTTAATTTTAAATTTTTTTGATTGTTGCTTGTATGTTATTTCTTGGTATTTTCAGTTTTTTGTTTGATAAAATCGTTAGTTTCGGTTAATCTTTTTAATTTTTTTTTCAATGATTTCAAATCAATTTATATTATAGTAGACAATGGAAGTACGAACTGATAAAATACACCACGAAACATTATCAACCGCCTTCAAACAAACGAGAAAATACACATTCGTCATCAATGAAATATCCAATGAATCACTTTTTCATAGCCTCCTTTTCGGCCACGAAGGAGAATAAAAAACGAAATAATTTAAGTTCAGTCAAAGAGCTCTGGCTGTTTCAAAAGTTTTCATTCGTTTTTATGAGTTCATTTGAGTTTCAATATCTCAGTAAATACTAATTTAATTCAATTGAATCAAACGTCACTCAAATCAGTACACTTCTGCCAACGTGACATGAGTCAATTAATTCCGTCATCATGAAAATTGTTACCTTAAGATTCGATGAAGTCGATGAAGGCCGTTTTTGCCTGGTCTTAGCGAAGGTTCCACGGGCGAGAAAGTCATCGGAGTACTTGGAAAGGAGATAGTCGGTTGGCAAGAGGTCTGGAGAGTATGGAGGGTGAGGCAAAGCATTGACGGTCATTTCGTTTAATTTTCGGAAGGTAGTTTGTGAAACGCATGAGCGGATATTTCCTTGGAGTAGGTTCAGACTTCTTCTGCCCACCAATGGCTGCTGCTAACGCAAAATTCACTACATTTCGTCGATTTCCTAACAATAGGACTCTGCTGTAGTAATTTGGTCCAGTTGCAGAAAGTTAGAGTAAATCGCATCAACCGTTGACCACCATACAGTATATATGATCTTTTTTTAAGCGTTTTCTCCTTGGCAAGTCCCTGGGTGGCCCATCGGTTTCCAACCATTGTTTTTGACGTCTCCTGTTGTCGTAGAGGATCCACTTTTCATCTCATGTGGCGATCCGATACAAAAACGGATCGTTGTAGTTACGCGAAAGCAATGACGAACAGACCTGTTGACAATTTTTGTCGATCGGTCAAATCGTAGGGTACCCACTTTATGAGATTTCTGACCTTTTCAATGTATTTTAAACCATCAAAAACCGCATGGGATTACTGGATTTATTTGGTTGACCATTTCGAGGCTCATCTTTGAGGTTATAATCTCTGAAAAAAAAAACGCAAACCAACGCAAAACAGTGCGTTCATTAACATTATCGTTGCCAAATGGCTGTCGCTCAGCGACATCATTCACTAATAAGCTGAAAAGGGTGGTCAAAATTCCCTTGGGTTGTGCTACCTATCGGGCGCGTCTCCAGGTGGCGGATAAGGGACAGGCCAGGGGACAGGGAGCCCTGTCCGGGAAGCCAATGTGGCCTTACAGACGAGGTCGTCGGACTCCTGGTCAGTGGCAGAAATGAGTATAGTGAGAGGAACTAAAACTCTCCTAACAAACATCTGGAAAAGGAGGATAATCATCACCCTTCTTTGTTGTTTGAAATCAGAACATCACATAACCATTTCAATAATTTTTCAAAAACCAATGACATCTCAAAAAATTAAAACTTCAGGAAAGCAAATTTTCCTCTGATGTATCAACTCACTTCTGATATAGATTGGTCTCATATCTTAGAAGAAACAAATGTTAATGACGCATGCTATCATCTAAACAGTAGGTTCTATGATTTTTTTTATGTAACCGTTCCCCTGAAAATTAATCGTACCCGTAGATACCCGCCCAGATTCAAACCAAGTATAATTAAAAACATTCATAAGAAACAACGGACCTACAAAAACCTGAAAAAACATAAAACAAATGTTTATCAGCAGCAAGTTATCACGTTGAGAAGTGAAGTAAAAGAACAAATAAACAATGCTTATAAAATCTTCCTTAACGAAAGTGAACACAAAATTAACGAAGACCCAAGTGCATTTTGGAATTTCATGCAGAACGAAAGAGGTAACTCGAAAATTCTCGGAGTTATGAAGGATGGAACTAAAACTTACACTAAATCGCAGGAAATTATGGATGTAGTCAATAAAAAAGTTTATATTTTGTCTGATCTCTCTTCATGTGATACCCTTGATAACTGCACAAATAGTTTACCAACCATAATTATCGATCAGGTGAATGAAGTAGATGTTATCGAAGCTGCGAGAAAACTGAAAAATGAACTAATTGTCGGTCCTGATCAAATACCAACTTTCGTAGTTAAAGATTGTATTTACTCTTCACTGAGTCACCTACTTCATACATACAATATTTGTTTGAAAACTTGTGAGTCTTCTGACCTTTGGAAAAAAGCTCGAGTATGCCCAATTTTTGAAGAAGGTGATATTACATCAATAAAAAACTATATAGCCATTTCAATATTGAGCAATTTCCTCAAATTATTTGAAATAATATTATACTCTAATATTTACAGTCCTATGCATGAGTTTCTAAAAAACAAGTCGTGCATAACCAATCTTGCATGTCTTTCACAATGTGTATCTGAAGCTTTGGATAGGAAACTGCAGGTTGACGCCATTCATACAGATATGCAAAAAGCTTTTGATCAAGTAGATTCATTCATTATTCTCAAGCGTTTATCAGATTTTGGTTTTTCAGCAAAATTGGTGAAACTCATGTCAAACTATCTACTCGATATCTACAGTATGTAGAATATGGATACTTCAAATCTGCTTTATATACTCCCAGTTTCGGAGTGCCCCAAGGCTCGAATTCAGGACCTCTTTTGTTCTTGATTTTCATTAATGATTTAACTAAAATAATGAACAACTCAAAACTGCTCTACGCTGATGACCTTAAAATATTCAAGGTGATTAAAAATTATGAAGACTGCTTAGACTTACAGTATGAATTAGATATGATATATGATTGGTGTTCCAATAATCGTTTGAATCTTAACATTGCTAAATGTCATGTATTGTCTTTTTCCAGAAAGGAGAGTCTAAAACAATTCACTTACGAAATTGATAACAATACCATAAGTCGTGTTAATGAAATGAAAGACATTGACATTAATTTCGATCAGAAATTCACTTTTGTTTCACATATAGACCAAGCTGTTTCGTCCGCTAGTCGAATATTGGGCTTCATTTTGAGGAACAACAGAAAATTTAGAGACACAAAGGTGATAATCACCCTATTCTATGCTTATGTGAGGTCCAAACATTTATAATTCTCACATACAGCAAATTATAGCTGTCCAAAGAAAGTTCTTAAAATTCTTGTCTTTTCGTACTACAGGTATTCACCCCCAAAGGAGAATTGACTACTCCATCCTTTTGAACCAATTTAGTATTTTATCACCGAATACACGTAGACTCCTCATTACGGTCACATTTCTATATAATTCAATAAATAATAACATCTCCTGTGCTCCGATCCTACAAAAAATAATTTTTTATGTACCACGCCTCAACTCAAGATACAAAAAACATTTCATTGTCAGAGTAGTAGAACAAATGTGAATCTCTAAGCGCCAGTAAATGTATTGTGTGACATCAATGAAAACTCTTTGAACTTCATAAAGGATTGTGTTTCACACAGAACCTTTCATTTATATTTTTTTTCAAATAATTTTCGAGTGTTTTATGTCAAACTTGTGAAGGCTAATTCATTAATAATATGTCATTTGAATTTTATTATATTATTTCATTTATATTATCAATATCATTCGTAATTTGTCAATTGAATATGTAATATGTGAATTTAATTGAATTAAATGTTATTTTTTCCAGCATATTTTCTTTAACATTTCCTGTAATTGGGTGTACACCTGTGGGAAATGCAGTGCTATCTATCTATCTATCTGAAAGCCTTTCCGAAACATGCCACCGTGGACTAGCCTACCCAAGCTAAGGGGTAAAGAATCGTGCCGACAGCTAAATCGCCACAGGGTGATATGCGGTTACGAACAATCCCCTTGGAGAACCGGGTGAAATCTCATTGTAATCAGCCTTCCTCTGGTAATGCGGGGATCTGCCAGAGTGACCATCTCTTCGCCTGCTACTCGTGGGTACACACATGAATGAAACAAACACAAAACAGACGTAGAACAAAACAAAAACCAATCCCGAGGCTGGATAGAAATGCTCACCTCAATCTATGACGGTGGCTGGGGATAAAGAGAAGTGTTCACTCTAATCTACCGCTCGGAATGAGGCTGAACATGGCATATCACCTCGTGATATAATACAAAGGCCAAGGCGTAAACGCATTTGCGGCGCCGAGGCCAAAAGGAGAAAGAGAGCGATAGAGGCAGGAGTGACAGCAACTAGAAGTGCACCCTCCTCCTCCCCCACTCCACCTCCAACAGCAATGGAACTTCCTGAGGCGAGCGCCTAGAGCTCCGCCTTGAATAAAGGCAAGGAACCGGCTGCCCCTGCAGGAAAACGCCCCTTACTTGAGCACCTCCACGGAGGGAACCCCAAGAAGATTGAAGAAGACGCGCACGACAGAAATGTCGCTGCACCTTCCAAAACCTTCAGGAATGCCGCCGTGAGACACCTCAAAGTTGCCAAAAAGAGTGTGTGTTTGGCAAGTCTTGGCCTTCACCTGCCGATATAGTGACTTGTCCAATATCCTGGAAAGGACACAATGGACGATTACCTAGGAGGACAACTCTTCGGGAGAATGTATTGAGATATGGAGCTACAAAAACATATAGATTCTGGTTGATTTTTTAGGTACTCTGGTTCAATTTGAATTCGCAGAGAAAAATTGGCCAAAAATCGATCAGCGACATAGTTTACTAATAAGCTGAAAAGGGTCAAAATAAATATTTATTGGGATATGGAGCTACAAAAACATATATTTTCTGGATTGAGTTAGCAAGTTCACATTAATCATATTTGCAAAAGAATCAACACCAGTTTCTACGCATTGGTACAACTCAAAAAGTTTATGAATGAAGAGCACTTGCCATCGTTATTCAGTACTCTCTTACAATGTGCTTTTGTGGAAAGAAGGGATTAATATCAGTCGAGCATCCATCCCTAAAAAAGGATCATACGTATGTTGTATGGTCTTCGATACACATATTTTTTTACATCGCACATCGCTAGTTTTCATTTTTTTCTTCCACCCTTATCCTGTTCTCGCATTTTTAGTAAAGTTATGTAATATGTCCTTTCGTGCGAGTTGAGCAGTAAAAAATATTCTTCAAGTAACAGCGAAAAAATATTTTTGTAATCGGATATCACCAATCATCTTTTTTATTGAGTGGTTTTCTTCCTCCCAGCGGGTGAATTTCTACCGAAAGATAGATAAGAAAAATGCGGCCGTTCTACTTATAATTATTCATGAAAAACTACATTTTCCCGCTCTTTATGGCCATTGCTCGTCTACATGCAACATATATGAGTTCACTGAGTACATCCGAGTTTCATTTTTACGATGCAATGAGCAAAAATAAGAATGCTGAAAATATATGTGGACTCACTACAAAGTAGTTTTGTCAACAAAAAATCACGTACGATGATTCAGATAAAAGGGGCATGAGTGAATATTTCAATTTGGAGTGCATTTTTTACTGGAAATATTTCCAATAGATGGATTACATTGGCCAAATCATGTGAGGAAACACTGGCCGCAAGTTACGTGGAAGTTTGAACTACATATCTGAAATATTAAACTGAATAAAACTCAAGAAAAAAATTTGAGCCATGTCTGTAAAATTCACATACGCGATAATAACAATTTTCAATCCGTTTCAGTTTAGTTTCCAATTCAGATCCAAAAATTTCAAAAAAAGTGTTCATGTTTCGATAGATTACAAGTGAGTTATTATACAGTGTCATCCCCAAAGTATGCACCATACTTTGGGGATGACACTGGGGATACTTTATTAAGGGTTTTTCGACAGAAAGTCATTCCTGATAAAAGTGTATGCATCTCCTAGAACTAAATATGCACTAACAATACACTGTAAAACACACGTAAGAAGCCTTCAAATATTTGATTTTGAGACAAGAGTAAAGTACTCTTATTTTGAAAAAATACATCCAGATTTGAAGTCATGGCTGCATGAGTGAAGTTTTATTTTTTTACCATTTTTTTCAATGGGGACTGCGAAAAAAATTTGCTATAACGATAAATAGACAGCATCCTGTATATGACGGGTTATTTTGAGAGCCTGTAATATTACGAATTACACAACTATGGTGTTAACCACGGTCAATTATTTCGAAGAGTGAAATAATTTTCTAAGGTTTTGGTGCAAAGTTATATTTATTTTTGGTTAACATCGAAAATTACTCAAAATTTTACAGTATTGTAACGAAAACTTAATATTCAATAATATCAAATCACAAAACATCAAAATGAAATAGGTATTTTGGAACAAACTCACTGATTTTCTGGAGATTATTTTGAAGAATTATTTCGGACAGGAAAATCTCCAGAAAATTAGGAAGTTTGTTCCGAAATACCTATTTTATTTTTGTGTTTTATGATTTGATATTATTGAATATCAAGTCCTCGTTACGATACTATATAATTTTGAGTAGTTTTCGGTGTTAACAAAAAATAAAATTACTTTGCAACAAAAACTTTGAAAAGTATTTTACTCTTCAAAAAAATTAACCGTGGTTAACACAATAGTTGTGTAATTCGTAATACAGGCTTTCAAAATGAACGGTCGTATCATTATCATTTTAGCAAAAAATTTTTCGTAGTCACCATTTTGAAAAAATGTGTGAAAAAAATCAAACTCCACTTAGATGGCCATGACTTCAAATCTAGATGTATTTTTTAATGCTGAACAAATTTTCTGGATAACATTTCCCGGCATTTTCCAAAATGATGGTACTTTACTCTTGTCTCAAAATCAAATATTTGAAGGTTCCTCGTATATTACGTATCTCTTACTGTATTTTGTTTAGTTTTAGGGAATGCACAAACTTTTATCAAGAATAACTTTTTGTCGAAAATCCCTTAATAAATAAGTTTCCCATATGGCGCCTACAGTAAAACATTTCTACTAGTGGCATTTCAAGCCTATTTCTTCACATTTCTGTAGATGAGCAATCATTATGGTATAAAGATTCTTGTTTCTTTCATTTTTTTTAAATTCCAATGTCCTTTTGGTAAGAAGAAGCCAAAAAAACAAAGATATCGTCCTAGGGTTGGTTGTAAATTTCAATTTGGCTAACTTGTCACTGTAATAGCCTGCCCCGCAAATGTTCCGTATTTTCATTAGTAATGCTTACATGATTTTCAGTGTGATGACAAACACGTTCTTTCAATATGTTCATAACCTCTGCTATCTGTCTCACTTTGATTCGGCGGTCGTCTAGCACCATTTGATGAACTTTGGCGATGTTTTCGTTGGTAGTTGCAGTTTTCACTGTGGTAAATGATGGTGACAAATTTCCAAACACAGAATCTAACTCATTTTCGATTTGTGTAGGCGTTGTAATCGGTAGTGGTGATTTGCCAGATATCAGCCTCTTCTGCAAGAACATTTGCTACCAAACAAGTCAGTTGATGTGGTTTCAGGAGCATGATTTCGTGAATCGTCCTGCGTGTTTCTACTCCATCCACTGGTGACAGGACATGAGTCTTTTCTCTATATGCACTAGAGAAGACACTACCACTTCAACTATTTCGTTAGCTGGGGAGGAGCTACACAATCCCTGAATATTGTCCCTTCTACTAATTCAAACAAACCTTCTGACGGATATACTGGCACTGTTACACGTCAGCACTCAACTATTTTGAAATGTAATATACGAGGGTGATCTGAAAAGTTTCCGACCTAACGAAGATACAGCACATTTTTTCTGATGCTTCAATCTCCGTAACCCGTCCTAAAGGGACTCGGCGTGTTTCTCTGAAAAATAGTTGTTCACGAAGGTGATTGTATGTATTTTTGTTTCGAGTGTATGATGGTATATCTAAGTTTCATCTACAGTATATAATCAGCGTCTCAACTGTGCCAACAGAGCGTTGGGAATGTTTATTTGAATAACGTTTTGGTCTAATGTGAGCAAACGCGGCACCCAACGCGTGGACAGCTTTCTCAAGCCCGAATGTGACAAACATGTTCTTTCATCATGTTCATAACCTCTGCTAACTCTACCGCTTTGATTCGGCGGTCGTCTAGCACCATTTGGCGATGTTTTCGTTAGTAGTTGCTGTTTTAGGATGTCCCAAACGTTCATCTCTTCCCAAGCTCATAATACCTGAATATTGTCGTTACTTTGAACTGTTACAAGTCATCACTCAAATATTTTTATGGGTACTTGATATATTTTGGTACTATCAGCACTCAAAATAATATAAATTCTGTACAAATAGTCAATTCAGGACAGTTGAATGCTCAAAATTTCTCCATAGATAATTCCGCAGGTCAATGAAGTTGGAGAAAAAACCTATTTATGCGGCAGCTTCATGTTTATCTCACAGTAGTAGACAGTTTACTTGTCAAGTCTGTCAAGAAAAGTTTCTGTAAAACCTCATATTACTTCATTTTTGGGCTTTATATGAACTACCCTCAATTGGTGATTCTTCATTGACGATGAATCTGATGACTACAGGGTATTATCATGGAATCATTTGGGATCTTTTTCTTATTTGCAGATATTTTTATAAATGGTGCTCTCCATAATCTCCTTGATCCTTTTTTATCCAACTCATTACCTAAGACTGAATAATCCGTATATTCTAGAATGGTTTAGATTTCCATCTCTTCGTTCATACCACCCAAATTTTCATTACAAACATTTTCACTTTCATTCCATTCCGTTAAAATCAGATATCGATACAAGTGGTTTCAATATTTGAATCGAAAGGCGAACAATATTCAGAATTCTACAGAACTGAACTGAAATGCAATTATATTTTAAATAACAGTATGTTGGTACAAATGACTTATTCCTAAAATATAATCCACTTCCAAACTTAAATATTGTTTGTGACTCAAATGCCGTACATTGACAACGACTCTGGGAATTCAAAAGCTACCCTTCTCTGGCTATTCATATTGTCACGAGCCATAATATCACACAAATTGAAGGCAACACATGAAAAGTGCAAACAGTTTGACATTTGGAAACGTTTTCTATTCGGAGTAGAGGAAATGGATATTCCTGATAGCGGTAATGGACTCCGAAAGGAATCATTGTGGTAGTTATGGAAAGGCAGAGTTCACAGTAAACCAATGGACTAACAGGTATCGACAAACATGTCACCAATGTCGAGAACAGCCGTTCGATTCCTCAGTGTGGTCTGAATTGCATAAAGGGGACTTGCAAACTAAAGGTCAGTTCCAGATATTGATCAGCTAGCACTTCTGGTTGATGTTGCTTCATGGAAATGTCGATGCTACTGTCGTCAAATGTTCGCAAGATATCGTTCTAGGATTATGTGTATCAGATACAATTAGTATAAGTCATAGTTCAGTTAAAATGTTAACTTACACGTTGCAAAAACTGTATAGAACTTTAATGAAATGATAATGAATGAAATGAAAACACGTGTGTCTGATTTCCACTAGTTATTTCATTTTTACGACCAGTTATGGGTTTTATGTCATTATCAAGTATAAAAACCCACTAATACATTCGAAATCCCAAAACCAGGTTATACAGGGTGTTTCAAATTCGATCCTCACCATTGGGATCTCGGAAACTATGAGAGATACGAAGATGGTTAAATCAGAACGAAGTTGCGCATTTACCTGACTAGCAATATGCCGTCAAGGAAGTTCTGAAATTCTGAGTATATCCGGAGATATCCGGATAAAACAGAAATTTCGAAAAACGGTTTAAATGTTTTGAAGGATTCGAAAATAAATTGCGATTCCACATTGCTATCCGACGTTTCGTCTTCCAGCCAACATCATCAACTTTATTTTTTTCTCATGGGCGCTACTTTGGATAATTTCTGTTTCTTTTCAATGACGTATCAGTCATCATTCTTTCTCGGAAAATTGGAGATATTGACAAAAATTAATTCTTATCATAATAGGCTTTGACTTTGATGTTTCTAAATTTGAGTTTCAATTTGTTACACTCAATGACATTTCATTATTGTACAAGTCATTGAGTTTTTGGCAAAAAATGGCTCTCACGAAGAAAAAAGAGTTATGATACGAATTTATTACAAATACGATACAAACAGCTTTAAAACATCGGAAATGTATTTAAACTGTATGAAAAAAAATTATAGAAACGACAACTTCATTGTACTATGTTCAAGTTATTGGATCAAAATCTCACCGAGTTTGGTTCGTTTGAGAAGCCGAGGAAAAACTACAGAGACAGAATGGGCCAGGAAACTAAGGAAAAGTTAATGAATGAAGTATGTATGAGGTAAGTTATACATTTTGCTCTCTTCAATAAAAATGAATAATTTGCAGATAAACATGAACCCGAGGAAATGTACACGTCAAATTTCCTCCGAAATGAATATTTGTCATACAAATAGTTTGAGACATCTCAAAAAATGCGGTTTGAAATGTTAAAAAATACACATATCTCAAAAATTGCATCCAGGTGATCCCGAAATGCGAGTAGAACTTTGTTATTGGCTAATAAGAAGACCTGACTTTCTTGGAAAATAAAATTTATACAGATGAAAGCACTTTTTCGAATTGTGGGATATTGAACCGAAATAATGCATAAACAACCCCAGACAGTTCCGAAAAATTCGACCTCAAGTGCGATTTAGTATTAACGTGTGGACAGGAATTCACAAAGTTAGGATTTTGGGTCCTCATTTATGTGACGGAATTCTGAATGGAAACCTATCACCAGTTAATGTCGATTTTCAAACACTATTTGGATGATCTATCTTTGGCTAACTATAACAATATCTGGTTTCAACATGAAGGTGCTCCACCGCACACTACTAGACGAGTATCCAATCACCTAACTGAACGGTTTGGTGATAAATGGATAGGGAATAATGGGCTGGTGAGGAGGCCAGCAAGGTCTCCAGACTTGAGTGTTATGGATACATTCTTCTGTCCAATTTAGCTCATACATACCCAATTTATCAAATTTTGATTGTTGATTCTGTCTCTGTATTTTTTCATTGGATTTTCAAACTAACCAAATTCGGTTACCAATTACTTGAACATAGTTCAATGTGGTTGTAGTCTTTCGGGATACAAGTTCAAATACATTTCCGATGTCTTAACACTGTTTCTATTGCATTTGTAATAAATTTGTATCATATCTCATTTTTCTTCATTCGTGAAAGCCAAATTTTCAAAAATTCAATGACTTGTACAATAACTAAATGTCATTGAGTGTAACAAATTGAAAGTCAAATTTATAAACATCAAAGTCAAAGCCTTTTATAATAAGTAATGATTTTTTTCAATATCTAAAATTTTTCGAAAAAGAATGATAACTTATGATACATCATTGAAAAAGTCAAATCTGGTTCTATTCAAAACAGAAAGAATCCAATATAG
The DNA here is from genome assembly GCF_025532065.1 of Leptinotarsa decemlineata. Classification (NCBI taxonomy): domain Eukaryota; kingdom Metazoa; phylum Arthropoda; class Insecta; order Coleoptera; family Chrysomelidae; genus Leptinotarsa; species Leptinotarsa decemlineata. Next base: position 29,171,914 of record NW_027412688.1, on the reverse strand, counting down.
CGCCCATACGAAAAAGTAAAGTTGATGATGGTGGCCGGAAGACGAAACGTCGGATAGCAAATGTGAAAACACCATTATGTAGCAGGGAAAAAGTGGCGGTGTGAAAGTGCTATTCATTTTCGAATCATTCAAAAAAAAAAGCCAAAAAAATAAAAACCATTTTCTGAAATTTCTGTGTTTTTCGGATATCTCCGGATATACTCGGAATTTCAGAACTTTCCCAAAGGCATATTGTTAGTCCGGTTGAATGCGCAACTTTGCCCCATGTTAACCAGGGGTGTCAACTTTACCGTGCTAGAAATCACACGTTAAAAGGTAACACCTTGTTAGTCCTTAACTCGCACAAGTTTCTCAACTTCTGAGAGTTGTCGTTCGTATGGGGGCGACAGCTGATTAACAGAAAAACAGATTCAAAACAGACAGAACTATAAAATTCAACACTGAAGATTGAAGAAATTACCGGGGTTGTCAAACTTATAAATTCAAGAGTGAAGTCCTACATAAGTTTGAATTAGAATTACACAAATTGAATGGAACTAGTTGATCTACTTGATCTATTTTTTTAAACAGAATATACAGTATAGCTGTATACTTTCACATAAAGGCATATCAGAAACCCAAATCACGATCACGATTTCGGTACGCCACTGATCATTCGGGTATTTCCGGAAAAAGAGCTGCTGACTTTGGCTGCTTACTTCACACCGGTCTTTTTGTTAGTTTGAGAAATAACCCGGAATTGTTTCGTGAAAAATATTCGACGGATAATATAAATCACCTCATTTTATTTCCTGGAGAATTTTTTCATCCAGATGGAAGAGATATCTTTCAAATAAATTTTCGAATAGATTTGTCAATGAAAAAAATCCATGTGATGCAGAACTTACTAGTGACACTGAATAATAAAAGTCACCGATAATTAACAACTATAAAATGAGCTCATTACCTCCACATAATGTTGAGGTGAAACACTATTAAAGTTAAATTGCTTTGTTTCACGAAACGATTTACGTAACGACCATTTACAATTCAATTAAAGAGTTTACAGCTCAAGAATTAATCTAAAACATTAGATACTGGAAGCAGTGAGCGGTTAAAAGTTGAAGTGTGAATTCTTCAATATCATGGCAATATTTATAAAGATTCAAATGCCGAACTTCCAGCTAACTATCAATTATCACAGAATTCTCGATGTTCCCCAAACTGTTGACTTGTTTCCTACTCAGACAGGTACTTTGTTTCCAGTTAACCGATGGAGAATGTATAATTTGAATCATTAAAAGTTCAGGTAGCATTTGGCTGGCAAATAACTGATTGTGAAGTAATTCAGGAACGATGAACTTCCAAAATTGATTTTCCATTATCAGTGATATTATTGTACAATAATAGTATAATGATATTTACCTCTTCTTTCTATATGCCTCACAATAGGAATATTTTGAAATAAGAGTCATTCGTGAAAGATAACTCGAAAGAGTTACAATTAAAATTCATTGAATTGTATAACAAAAATTGAGCTTGGAGAAGCATTGGAAAATACTGATATACTTATGTGATTTTATTCTATTTCGAATGGTTTCAGAATCAGGTAGTTGAATAAAACTTTTGTCGATGTATTGCAATCTCACAATCACTTTCTTCAAGCACAAAGCACAAGCACTACAGGAAATCCTTAAGGCGCTCTCAGAATGGTGCCTGTGCGAAAATAGCGATTCACATTGGATTTGAATCGCTGAAGGAAAAATCCATTTGGAAAAACGTTCTCAGGAAGTTTATTCCACATGAACGCAGTTCTCCAGATGAGAGAGTTCTTGAACAGTGAAGTTCGAGGTGTACTGGGTTGAATCTCAAAATGATGAGCAGCCGCAGTCCGTCGTGTAATGATATGTACCGCTCTTGGTGGAATCAAATGTGCCAAGTCACTTGAGCACCTCCCGTGAAAGTATTTATAGTAGAGAGACAAATCTCTAACCTTTCTTCGATGTTCCACACCATCAAGATTGCACGTAATGGTCGCGTCTCCAATCAGGCGAATAAATCTTTTCTGGATGGAATCCAGCTACTTCAGAGTGTGTTTGTGGGCAGAGCTTCATACATGAGAATGATACTTTCAAGAAGGTCTGATCTGAGCTTCATGGAGCATTGAAAGTTCCTGAGTTTTCTGGTTCGGAACAGTGTTCCAAGCTTTCGAGAAGCAGCCTTTGCAATTCCAGCGATATGATTGTGCCAAGATATATTGGTGTCCATTTTAACCCCAAAGAAACTCATCGATGCAGAAAACGGAATTGTATGACCTGACATTATTATATCCGGTTCGGAGATATTTATCTTCTTGGAGAAAACCGATGCCTGAATGAGTGAATATTTTCTTAATGATCTGTAGTACATACAGGTCAAACTGGTACAAATTTTGGCGTGAGGCTCCGTAAACACGTCTGTTTGGACAAAAAAATCTAGAATGTATGAACATCTTCAAGAATCAAAACACAAAATAAGTAGAGATAACCTCAAAATCCTACACATATGTAATAAAAGGAAAACCGTTGGAAAATTGTTGGAAGCCATGGAAATTAAAAAATCAATTGAAAACAAGAAATATATACCCCTAATCTAGCAACTCGATTTATAGGTCTCCATTCTTGAATTTAAGAGTTCAAAAACCTCTAATCTTCAGTGTTGAATTTGAATGTTGGCATCCTGTCCATCTATATTACTTGAAAGCTCCCGATATAACCGAGTTTTCAAATTTACCATTTTAGTTTTATATTTGATAATGGGGTTTAACCCAAAACCGGTCGTATACATCGAATTAACTAGTGGTAATTACACAAAAGTGTTTTTTTATTAATAATAATAATAATAATTTCATTCACTTTCTGATTAAAGTATCCATACAATTCATTTAGACAATACAAGAATAAAACAAAACAACAACTTACGAAGCAGTGAATAACTGCTTGTGTGTAAGGAAGGATAATATATAATTTAGAATTGTTTGTATGGGAACGATTTCAAGTTATAAAGGTATATAGATTAATGGACATAGTACAGTAGATTAAGAATAACTTATTTACTAGGAAAGGAAGTTTTTAGCTCTCTACTACTCCATCTTGATACAAAAAAAGGATGAGGGAATCTTCCAAAAAAAGGAAGGAAGTAATCAATTTGAAAATATGTAACTCTATACATGGATGTGTAGATCATGCAAAGAAGTAACTTTCAGACACAAACTGAAAGAAAGTACTCCTAAAACAGCTAATTTCATATAAACATTGAATTACACGAAAGAAAAAAATTCTTTCGAAACAAATACTTCTATATGAACACTGAATTATACAGAAGATACTCTTCTCTACTCAGTTTGTATTTCAAACATTCGTTGTGGAATAAAAATCAGATATCATTCACATGAGTTCTTCTTTAAATGAATGGCAACAAATTACACTTACATGGAACACTGTCATCCTCACTGGTACACATCGATGATTCGCCTTAAGACACTTGCCTTTAGGCTCTTCAGTACCAAATTGGATAATATTGTAGAAAATACACACAATTCATTCATTTATCAAGATGGAGTAGTAGAAAGCCAAAAACTTTCTTTTCCAAAAATTAATCTCTCCTAAAAATATAACCCCTTCAATTCAACGTATTCATATGATATGGAATTCATATGATAGCACATATACTCATGTGAAATTGGGAAGAATATACGTGGCGTAATGGGAAACGGTACTAGAGATATACGGGGTCTTTCACGACGAGCGTTCGTTAGGAATATATGGAGGACGATTCAAAATAAAAGCTTGAAATTTTGTGGTAGTGAGTTTTACAAAATAGCCTTCTCAACTAAAATATTTTTTTAACTTACGGTTTCTTTCCATTATACCGGAAGTTGAGAGCTACTTCCTTATTTTAAATGAAACACCCTATACTTCATTACATTTTTGAATTTCTCACACCTCAAGCATCAAGTCATGAACAGGTCTATCGAATCGAGTTACAACAAATATGTCAAAATTTGATTCGGTATAATTAACGTGTATTTCGTAGTTTTCTATTTTTGTGCAAAATGTCTCGTTTGGGGTATTCTAATGAAGATTTTCTGAATTTAATAATCATTTATGGTGAATGCAATAAGATAATGGACAGAACTTGTCGTGTTCTTGCAGAAAGATTTCCAAATCTACACAGACCCAATAAAAATAGAAGACCTCTTAGAAACTCCCGTGATTTCGGATCTTTTTCGTCTGTCATCAACAAAACCACTCGTAAACAATGAGGACATCGAAATTGTAGTTTTAGCCTACTTCACAGCCTATCCAGAAAATTCGTTGAAAGACGCAGAAAAGTTACTTAGAATTTCATGTTCGTCAATGAACCGGATTTCAATCAAACATAAGTGGCGTCCCTTTAAATATCACCAGGTTCAAAATCTGAAACCTCACGACTTACCTGCACGAGTGGAATTCTGCGAATGGTTTCTTATCAAGATACAGGAGGACCCTGAGTTCTTGAAGAACATGATATGGACAGATGAAGCCAAATTTGTCAACAATGGTTTGTACAACCGCCATAATAGTCATTTTTGGGCAGCAGAAAATCCAAAGCTTGTTCGACAGCGCAACTTCCAGCATTCGTGAAGTTTAATGTTTTTTTCGCTATAAAGGAATACCGAATTCCATGTCTATATATTAATGAAGAAAATTTGAATAGCGATAGATATTCACATATAATTAGGAATGCGGTTGGTGAATCCATAAGGCATTTTTCTGAACAATACAGTTTCAAGTTATGGTATCAGATGGATGGAGCTCCTGCACATAGTACTGATACCGTTGCTGGGTTGTTGAATGGGATGGTCGAAGATCAGTGGCTTTGCTACAATGGGCTATTTGAATTTCCTTCTCACTCTCCAGACCTGACGCCACTGGACTTCTACATCTGGGGATATATCAGAAAAAATGTTCATGCGAATCCTGTGACTGATGAAGAAAACATGAAACGAAGGGTTCTGAGAGCTTTAAATAATTTGATTCCTGACTCCATATAGAAAGCTACAAATAGTGGTATGCATAAAAGAATATATTCTTCTTTAGAACAAAACGATAATGTCTTTGAACATCTGTTAAAATGAACCACAATATTATTTGTATTCAAAGAAATTAAGTTAAATTATAAGATTAAAGTAAAATCTAACTTTGAAAAATATAAAAAAAATAAAATTACTGTATTCGATATAAATAAAAAAAGATATAATTCATGTCTCTGATAGAATTTTATTTCAATCCATCAATTTTCATGTTGAGTTACCTTTTACCATCGACAGAGTTAATATTAGTTCATTTGTTTTCAAAGCTTTCTTGGTTTGGTATTGCTTCGAATGATTTACATTTCAAATATTTCCCAAAATCGGGGTGTATTTTAGGTATAGGACATTCTCCATTAATTTGATATTTTTTTTCGTAGTATCCAAAAATAATAGAATAGTTTTTGGTTTCTATTTGAAAAATCGTGTTTCACCAGTTTTCTCGAGTTATAGAAGGAAATTTCGACCGCACTGTAAATTATTTTTGAAAATTCGATGGACCTGTTCATGACTTGATGCTTAAAGTGTGATTCTGTGGAAGTTCACATTTTCAACTGTTACTGTCTATGAGTTATAATATTTTGGGAGTGGTGCTGTAACTGTCAACTTTTTCAGAAAAAAAATAATATCTCGAAAACTAACAAATTTGGGTATAGGCATTGTTTTACAAAATGGGTCTGAAATGTGCTGAGAAATTTAAAAATGTAATAGAATACAGGGTGTTCTATTTGAAATGAGGAAGTTGCCCTCAACTTCCCTCAAGTTTTTGTTTTGAATTGTTCTCCATATATTCCTAACGAACGCTCGTCGTGAAAGACCCTGTAATATTCACCTTGTTATATATAAGAATAAAAATTGTGTAAGGAAGCGATTACAGTTAATTAAGACATACTTTGTTGGTGACACAATATATTAGACTACATATTTAGAAATAACTATCATGATAAAATTCATATTGCATATACATGGTATAGGCATGAACACGGTATAGGCATGTCACATAGAGAACTCATAAGTGTTAAAATCAAGATGAACATACATGACACAACCATTTTGGAATTCATGATACTGACTCATTATGTAATAATAATAATAATAATAGGTCTTCATTCCCATAATGATACAATCAATAAATGTGAACATTTACTGAAACAAGGAAGGCTGAAGATCAGTTGGTTGCATCAAAAGATGCAACCTCTGTTTTTCATCTTAGGCCAAAAAAAAAGAACTATATATACATGTATACACATGTATACACAATACATATACACATATATGTACACATATACACACATACACATATATAATGCAAAAAAACGAAAAAAAATCGGCAGAAAAAATAACAGAGAAAAATATTCAAAACTAATCACAAATTGTTGAGTGAAAGTACTAAATATATAATTGACACAATAGTATATTAGACATAAGTATAAACGGTTAGAAAAGAGAAGGTAATGATGTTACAAACTACCATTCTTATTGACAATGGGTGTACATTAGATTTCGTTCAAATATTTACGTTTCAATGCTCTTTTGAATTTTTTCAAAGACATCAGTTTGAATTCATCAGAGATTGAGTTGTACACTCGTGCGATCTGGTATGAAAAAGACTTTTCAAATAATATTGTATGGTGTATAGGGGGTGTTAGTCTTCCCCTGTAACGAATGTTGATATTGTGAACATCTGAACGGTATGACAATTTCTTGTATAAATATTTGGGAGCTTTTCCAGTGATAATTTTATGATATAGACAAGCAGCATGTGATGACTGTCGTTTTGCCATATTGAGCCAGTTAGTATCTTTGAGTTTATGTGATATATGTTGGGCACGTTTGATGCCGTGTATTAGACGTAGACAATTCTTTTGAACAACCTGAATTTTTTGTTCATCTTCATAATCAATGCATGACCCATAGACTGTGCTTCAAAAATTAAATCTGGATAATACAAGAGATTCACAGAGTATGGTTTTTACTTTTTTGTTGAGACATTGTCTGTTGGTATGAATTTGTTTGATGTTCATATAGGCAATACTGATGCATTCATTGATGTGATATTTGAATTTCAAGTTTGAATCAAGGATGATACATACCTAAATGTTTTGCATGTTCAATCGGTGCAACCACATCCTTGTCTATAGTTAATTGAAAACCATTCAATTCTCTCATAGCCCCAAAGACCAAAACTAAACTTTTACTAGCATTGATTTGAAGACAATGCTGCGCAGAGGTAGAAATCAATGAGGCTATATGTCTTCATTTAGCATCTGCATTGCAGTAATCATGTCCAAAGGGTAGAATGAAAGATGTAATTGTGTATCATCAGCGTACATATTTATTTTGGAGTATTTGATTACGTTCACAAAGTTTGAGATATATAATATAGCAGAAGTATATAATATAAGTAGAAGAGGACCTAAATCGAGACTTGTGGAACACCGCGATTTATCTTCAATGGACTGGATACTATATTATCCAGTTTAGTTCTTTGTACTCGTTCGCTGAAATAGTTTTCAAAAAGTTGAACCGCGATATTTGACAAACCAATGGATTTAAGGAGAGTGAGTAAAATAAAATGATTTATCGTATCGAAAGCTTTCGAAAAATTAGGCATAACAGGTGCTGTAGCTTTTTTATGGTCAAGTGCGCTGAAAACATCATCTGTAATGTTCAAAATTGTCGTTTCATAGCTATGAGATCGGCGGAAGTCCCATTGTGTTTCTGGTAGAAGGTTTTTATTTGAATCAAATTCAGAGAGATATACTTGGAATATGTACTACATTGAAGCTTGAAAAATATGATGGTGCTCTATTTTTACAGATATTACTGCAGGGGGTACAAGTTTGATATATTTTTCGAGTTTTTCTTTTATATATTTGGTTTTGTTTTCATTAAAGTGATCATGAATTACCGCCAAATATATTATCAACCACACGTATCAATTAATGAATTAACTGAGATATTATAGTTTTAAGTAGATGCATAGAAACTGAGAAAATTTTGAATCAACCAATATTGAATATTTTTTCTTTCAAGAGCCTAGAAATTAAACTGTGTTTTCAAAACATTTTTCCATTATTAATTCAATTCAAACCAGTCATTACAGATCTTAGGCAGCCTTTTAGAAATGAGTTTCGTTTCAGTAAAGTAATTCCCAATAATGAAAACTTTCAAAAGGTTCGTAGTCATATATTAGGAGTTTCAAACTTGAAAAACTCAATATGCTCGGAAATATCGACTTCATAAATAAGTGCGAAAAAATTCAGTTTTAAAACGCCATAAATCTTCTTCGGGGTTGCGAAACTTTTCTAACGCTGACGTTTCAACAAAGTTCTACTTTTTCGAATAACATTTGCTTGATATATTACTTGAAAATAAACATAACGAATTCTCCAAGAGAAATAAATTTCAGCCGTTCACTTGCAACATGCATATTTCATAGCTTCCGTGCAGTATCTGATATCTAATATTTAATTAACTATAATGAGTTTTTTATTGACTTTCAGAAGTTATCCGAATGATCTTTCGTAACTCTTGTTATTTATTCACTTCTAGGAATGAGAGATTCCTCTACGGAATTATCAGTTTAGAAATTATATCAACCATTATACTTTGATTTCACATCAAAAAACACGTCAATTTTTATTTCTAGGGGGACTTATTCTGATATGAAAATCATACCCGAAACTTCACCCCCCTGCGGTCAGCAACTACCCCCCCTATTTTTTTCGATGGCAGGGGGGTCGAGTGACACTTCATTTGAAAGAACTTTTGTCCCTCTATTACGTCCGTTTTTTTTTCGAAATTGGTTTATTCGTTATTGACAAATTGAATTTTGAACATTAAAAAAAAAATTGCTGTCTCCACAGAAAATAGTCTATCGGTGTGAGTTCTGGTAGTCTAGCTGGCCATTCGACTGGACCGCTTCTGTCGATCCAACGCATTGGAAAACGTTCCTTCAATAACTGTCTCACCCAAACATCAAAATGTGGGTGTGCACCATCCTGCTGAAAAATTTTATTTCATATTCTACTAAATTATCATCATTTTCTAAAATTGTGTGATCATAGCAACTAGACAGTCTTGTAATAGATTTAAGTATGTGTGTGTCTCCATTGAGATTACCTTCACTGAAGAACGGTCCAACAATATGATTACCAAGAATGCCGGCCCAGAAATTCAATTTTTGTGGAGTTTGTGAATGTGTTTACATCTCCAAATGAGGATTCACATCGCTCCAGTAACGACAGTTGTGTCTATTCACGTCACCATTCAACATGAACTTTCTTCTGGAAAAAATGTATTGTATCATAGGTTTGGGTTATTGGTTAATTTCTCACAAAACTAAAGTCGACGATCAGGAGCATCTTCGTTTAATTCCTGAACTAGCCTTATTTTGAAAGGATGGAATTTGTATGCTTTCAAACACCGAAAAACATTAGTAGCTGATACACCAGACACTCCAGCTACTTGTATGATAGATTGTGGATTATCTATTTGTACATGTCCAAAAACTGCAACTTCAACTCCGTCATTTCTGACAGGACGGTATACTTCATGTTTTCTGTTGTGAACAGAACCTGAAGTTTAAAACTCATCCATTAACTGTTTAACGTATTGATGGCTCACTATGACAGTGGCCAACTATCTAATTTTTGTTCTGCGACAACTAGATTCAACAAAAACTACCAGTGCAGAAAAAACTAACAATATCGTCCATTTCAGAACGTTCACTACTAATGAAATAAATTCTATAAATCTAGATGATCTTATTACCTCCACAAATGCCCTACCAGCTTTTCAACAGTGGAGACGGGAGTGGGTATAAAGAAAGAAGAAAGGAGTAAATCAATTTGCGAATCTTTTATTGATGAAAATCATGGGAAAGAGAGCGTCGGTCGAATATAAAGAAAGATAGTTATTTTTTAACAATAATAGAAGGTAAAGAAAAATTGTAACGAAGATTATCAGTTCTAACTTCCGTGACCAATCAACAAAATTTGATTTATTCACAAGGCAAAATTAATGATATTAAAATGAACGATTTTATCACAATGATTTCCTCGTTGTCTAATTCAACTGATGAATTATCTACCCTCTAGTATGCATACCTTCGGTTTACAATTGTTCAAAGGTAGCTAATAAAAAGTTTTGAAATTTCAATACAATAGACTAAACAAATATAATTGATACTAAGTAAAAGTAGATACTTTTCAGCTAGATGAAGTGGGTTACGCAGTAACGCTGACAGTTATGGTAGTGTTAGTCCTGTGATGCCAATGCCCGTTCAGGCCCAAATCAACGATAAAAAAGAACAATATTACCTTCTTTGAGACATGAGGCGTACGATCATCCGCTTTAATGTCGCTACCAACAGTGGTGAGTCATCTAGGTGTCCAAGAATTGGAGATTCGCCAACCACTATTCTCAAAGTTGGGGAGATTTTATGGGCGTTATCAGTTAGCAACGAGAACGGGAATGTTTCCTACTTATTCATCAAACTCAAACACCTGTTCATGCAGCTGCAGTTTCGTAAGATGGTATCATTTTTTCCTCCAACCGATTTCCTGGAGTCTTTGAAGTCCACTAGATACTCGTTAGGACAACAAGAGGATTGTTCAAAATTCTTGGGGTTCTTGTTGAATACTCTTCGTGAGCAACACAATACCAAAATTAATACTCCTGACCGCTCTGGACTGAAAGATTCCGTACAGCCCATCTCCTCTTGTGTTTGTAAATCTTTTGCTGGAAAAATCCTCACTTGTTTACTTTGTGGTAAATGTTCAAGAAGTACCGAAAACTTATGTGAGTTTCTGGAACTTCATCTAGCTTTTCCTAATATGACTAATAACCAGTCCGTGCGAAGCTTATTGTTAAATCATCTGAAAATGGAATTTTCAACAGGTGATGATCGACTGTATTGTCAAACATGCGCCAAACTAACTGACTGTTATAAGGAAACAAGTATATCTGAGGCACCAGTCAATCTAATAATAACACTGATGATTTTCAAACAAGACTCAACCTCTAACGGAAGCAAGAAACTCTTTGGAAGGTTCGAAATAGATGAACATTTCAACCTAGCAGACCACTATTATAATATTCATGCAGTCATTGTTCACTGTGGTTCTGGCGTTGAATTTGGTCATTATTACGCCTTGGTCAAAGACGAAACGTGTCACGAAGTGTTCTGGCGATGCATTGAATTTATTGGAGCCTCTGGAGACACCCTACATTTTGTTTCATAAGAGAGAGGACATTGTCAGATCAAGATCTTCTGATGATGTGGTGCTGCAGGTTTTTACGGGTTTTTCTGCAGCTGAAAAAGCAAATGCGCCACTGGAATCAATGAAGTCGCCCCGGAGCGCCAATTAATTTTTATTGTTGTTTTCATTTTATTTTTATCGTTGTTTCAATAAAATATATTTATCTTATTAAAATTTTACAATAAAAAAATATGTTTCATTAAGTTATGTCAGACTCGCTAATATTGTCTTCGTCTGGCGGATGAACTTTTAAATCTTTTGTATGCCATACTCCACTGTCTTTGCCTCTCTCGTCCTTCAGCTGATAAGTCCAAGGTGAGACTTTGGAGCTAATTTGGCAGAAAAGTGATTTTTAGCATCGGATATCACATGGTTTTTCTTCCAAACTATTTGATTCACCTTAAAACGATCATCCCGACGACGAAGGTTATTATAACTTACGACTCCTATGATGGAATGACTGGCACCAAGCGCATATCGTTTCTATTTTTCTCTTCTTCTGCTTCTCTATTCAGGTACTGAATCGTTCTTCTCAACAAACATCAAATCATATAAAATCGAAACTTGAAGGTTTTTGTTTTTATATTAAGGAAAAGTTTTGTCATTTTTCTGTCGAGTGTTGGATTATTGGATTTTTAGTATGGTTTTTTTCTTTTCGGGAAGGAGAGGAGTGTGTCTAAAAGATACTAATTGGCATTTAGATTAACATAGCTACGATATTTCAATACTTTATATTTTCTTGATATATTAATAATGGAAGTAAATAAGTTACTCTGTGACGAAGTTGTCTATGAACTGAAAATAAGAGAATTACCAGTTCAAAGAACGGTGATAGAAAATAGATTGATTTTGAGTAATGCTTTACGATGAGAAAGAATAGGTGGAGCTCAGAAATTCTCATCAGCAGAATCAGATCCCCAAGTAGAATTAGATATTTGTGATCGAAAACTAGTAGATTCCGCCAATGATATTGATAATTTTGATATAACAAATAGGGTGAACTGTTTCAAAAGAATTTCGTCGAGGTTGTTTCATTTGAATTCGCGATTACGGAGGATACCTGTTAGGGAAGTGATTCAAAAAAAAACGCAGGTTCAATTTATATCTAAATGTAAATAGTTGAGGGATTCACTAGTCGTATTAAATGATAATTCAACGTCTCATAATAATAACGAAAACAAAAAAAAATCTCACTTGCAGATCCAGATAACTTTGTTGAGGGTTCACTAATGGATGATTACATTCCACTTCTGCCAAGTAATGTTCAGCTTCCGCAAACCACTTCAGAAGTTGATTTGTTAGAAAATTTTTAATCTAAAGGTTTATTCGCAAAAAATGTATCCCCCAATAAACGTCAAAGGTTTTGACCTATAGCGCAGACTTCTTCAGTACCTCCTGGTGTATCATTTGATAAATATGATCATACACTCTATCAAACGAGTATATTAGACGTTCAAGCGAAGTGGGTAGACATTTAAAGTCGAATCAAAGTAGAATTATATCAACAATGGAGAACGGGATGCTAAAAAAATTTCTGGAACAACTTTGGAACCGACTTACTCTCATAGTCCTCAAGATATTCCAGATTCAGTATATGAAGCAGGATTACGAGATTCAATGAATTCTCCTCAGGATATACGAAATGGAATTCATAAAATGTCGATGGATGAATCTGATATCATTTTTCGAAACCATTGCTATCAACAGCATTTCGATATTTCACGATGGCGAATTACTTTTGATGGTGATTCTAGTGTCACTAATTTTCTAGAGAGAATCGAAGAGATACGAATTTCTCGCGGAGTATCTCCAGAATAGCTTCTCCGATCAGCCCCGGAACTATTCACCAAAAATGCGTTATTGTGGTATCGAACACAACGTTTCAGCTCTTGGACACAGCTAGTTACGAAGCTGAGGGAAAATTTCTAACCATATGAGTACGAGTACGATCTCTGGGAAGAGATCAGAAACATGACTCAGGGAGCTAGAGGCAAGGTGATCAACTCCATAGTGGCAATGAAAAATCTTTTCAACAAACTTGGATCAAACAAACCTCCTCAGAAGTGTTGTGTGAAGATGATAAGAAGGAACCTGCTTCCCTATATTCAAACTCATTTGGCTCTACATGAAATCTCTTCGCTAACTGAATTGACCAAACTGAGTCGAGCTATAGAAGTGGGGACTCAAACTTTCTGCCCGCCTCCTAGAAATACAAGACAGCTGCTAGAAACGGATTTAGCGTACAAAAAACCAGCTGGTCATTATTCGCAAAACAATCCTGTTCACGCTGTTCGACATGAGTCTGAGAAACAAAATTTTGAATCTCCACTCACAACTGATACTGTTCACGAACGACCACCTAGTATCCGATCGAATTCACTTCTTATTTTACTCATGTAATAAATTATATTTTGGCTCATGCAAAGGACGACAGAAGGCCATACTTGAAAGTGAATATATTTGTAAAAGAGTTTCTCGGTCTTTTTGACAGTGGCTGTTCAATGACAGTGATAGGTGGACCAGGATTGAGCCTTTTGAGAAATGTCTGTCCTTCATCACGCGGTACTTCTTCGAACCGTTGCACTGTAGCAAATGAAGAGAAGTATGATGTAATAGGTACGATAAATATTCCTATTCAGATTCACTTTTGCATAGGCGTTTCCAGGATTTTCCTGTTACTCTACAGAAAAAAAGTGTCAGGATTTATTTTCTCAATATCTTCGAATTCGACCAAACGTACTTGCCGCCTTCGGACACCATTCATAAAAAGTAACGTTACAATATGACGGCCAAAAATCATAATATTTCACAAACACTCTCTGTAGTAACATTCCTGGTAGATAATTTTTTCAATCAATAGATTTTCAATGTTTTCCCTCAGTAAAAAAGCAAAAAAATGTGTGATGATGGCACCACTTTCATCGCCACAGTTTTCTGTCGGGAATGTTTCGCACGACGACGAACAAATACGGAGAGACAAACATCCTGCGAAGTTGGGAGAGGCAAATCTTGAATCCTAATAACACAAACAAGGGTTTACTCTCAGGCATCTACAGTTACGATCCCGAGTTTGATTGCGTAACTTTGCACTTTGTTAACTCGCCAGAATGAAGTGCACTGTTTCGGAATTATAATGGATAAACTTAAAATTAGAGGGTTGACTTTCAACCGTAGAAAATGTTAAATAAAACACGGTACAGTCAGAATGTTTCACTAAGAGCCGAAGGCTGCATAAATGACCATTATTATTCGAGTTGGTGGAAAGTTTTAATTAGGAAATAGCTTGAGTATACGCGGGTAGAAAAATGTAATTTGGGCCCAGCGGGTGAGCGAAATTATTAAAAAATTCCGTGGAAAGTTCGAGAGGGAAAATTGAGATACCTGAGTGGTTCGACTTTTACCTGTTGAGAAATCAGCGGGGGTATGACACTTCTTTCATAAGCTGAAAAATCATAATTCCCAGTAAAGTTTAGTGATTTGTCGCACCAATAATTTCAAAAATTGGAATAAATCCCTGAAATGATTTTTCATGAATGGAAAGTTTGAGAAAATTGCGAAATGTGGTCATCATTGTTCATGAATTTCCGGAAATCAAATGAAGTATAGGATGACTGAAATGCCAACATTGGAAACTGAAACAAAAAAGGTTTGTGATATGACTTACGTATGGGACGCCTCTAAATAGTGTTATTGGCTTGCCTCTTTATTCTCAGCAGGCAGTTGTCAAGAATTACTTTTTTTTGTATTTTCATCCAATATATTTGAGTTTCATTTAATGCATTCCCTGCCCCTCAAGATTCGTATTCAATAACAATAATAAATCTTTATTTCCCGTTGACAGTTACATGTATGGGAATTGACAAACCTAATTCTAAGCTTATTAAAAGTATTGAAAAAAATAAATTTGAATTTAAAATAAGTTAGTCACATACATCAATTTTCAATTGAAAATTCGGAAAGCAAGTAAAAACATTCCTCAAATAATAAATGTTCCATGTCTTATTTGAAATGTATCACATTTTTATGCTGTTTAATGATATCTGGGAGTTTGTTAAAAATTCTTGGCCCTTTGTACTGGGGAGCAAAATATGCAATATTCACTTTCGCAAATGGAATATACATGGAGTGTTTATTTCTTGTATTATATCCATGATCAACTCATTTCAATCCAAACAACGACCTATTTTCAAAAATATAAACAGCTATATGAAAAATGTGTATACATGGAAGAGGTAAAATTCCATACATTTGGAAAATGGGTTTACATGACTCCCCAGATGAAATATATACTAAGGTACGCAATATGCGTTTTTGACAGATGATAACACCCGATGCTGAGGTGGAATTTCCCAGAGACATTTAGCATACCTAAGCTTCGAATCAATTTTTGTATAGTAAATTGCCAGTAGCTGTGCCTCATTGAGAACATTTCAAAGATTCAAAAGAAAAAATTCAGGGAATTCAGTTTGCCCATTAGTTTATTACAGTTTATTACAACTCAAAAATTCATCTAAATACGAGTATACCCCAAGAAATCTGACAGATTCTTGAGTGTTTGTCAAAATTGTCTGATTTACTTTGAAATCAAGATTTTGTATTGGTTTCTGACGATTATGGAAACGTACTACTTCTGTTCTTTCCGTATCGAAAAATAAAGAACGTTCATTGAAAAAATTTGAAATATTATCCATCACATCACTACAATCAGCATTTAGTGAATGACGCCTTGGTGAACAGAGCTTTGATATGGTTCAACTGACTAGCCGTATATTTTCTCACTTGAAACGGGATGATTTTACCCAAAGATCCTCCTGTTGAGTTTGTGTGGCAGGTGTCTTCGATATATTTTCCTGGAACTGAAGAACGGACATGTCATCTGGACAAAGACGCCCCAGATTACTCATGTTATATTTTTCAATTCGTATATTATTGCATCAATTATTAAATAATTTTTTCGTATTACATGGTTATACACTTCTGAAGAACGACATGTCATCTGGACCACGACGCCCCAGATTACTCATATTATATTTTTCAATTCGTATATTATTGCATCAATTATCAACGAATTTTTTCGTTTCACATGGTTATACAGTTTTTTTATCGACCTTTTTTGGGTAATTGTTACTTTCCACAATCTGAAAAAATATAAAAATTATAATGGAGAACTTTATACAAGTGTAAGAGGGCAAACTTTTTAGTTTACCCCGATAAGTTACTGCGTAAAAATCAAAGTATTTGTCACAAAGAAAAATCTTCTATTTATCAGTAACTTGTCGTATTTAACAATTTTGCCTATCAAAAAAATTATTAAGAAATAATACTTATCTTTTACGTTCTCCATTATAATTTTTATATTTTTTCAGATTGTGGAAGGAAACAATTACCCAAAAAAAGTCGATAAAAAAACTGATTTTTTCCTCCACAAAAAATGACTTTCGTTGAATATGGTTATGCACTTCTTTCATGGATAGAGTTGTACAAAAATGTAATAAAACATTTTTCAGATGAGATTAGCTTTGAAAAAAAAGTGTTTTGGCTTTTCACTTCCTCATCTCAGAAAAACTAAATGGAGCTTCTGAAGGAAGAGAGAAAGGAATGCACTTCAAATTTTTTTTTAGGAACGCGTAGATCATGCTCATACTTTCACGTGGACATTGGATGACAAGAAAATCAATTTTTTCTATTTGGTACTCCAAACATGTTATGGGAGCAAAATAAATATTGGATTGTTTCAAAAGATTTGTAATTCACTGTTTGGGACCTTTGTTATAGTATTACTGGAACTTTTTCCAACACCAAACCGTTATTTTCAACACCTCGACACGTGTTTCGATCACTCTTTAAGCGAAGCAATAAACTAAATCTACATACAATGTTTTCCTTATTTATACCATAGATACGTCTACCTGCGTCTTAATTGTCTTAAAATTAATTTTACAATGTTGCCTCATCTACTAGTCAGGTTAATCTGATCTGTTCTGTTCTGTTTCTGTTTTTCTGTTAATCAGCTGCCGCCCCCATACGAACGAAGTTGAGAAACTTGTGCGAGCTAAGGATTAACGAGGTCTTACCTTTTAACGTGTGATTCCTAACACGATACCTAGAAATACTTATTTCAACAAGCTATATGGTAAACAATTAGGTATAGATGCATCATCGTTATTCATAAAATCATTATATTGACTTATTCCTAATCTCTAATAGGAATCTAGATGCCTGTTGTTGTTAAATTGTCTAAATAATCTCAATGAACTGAAGTCTATGAAATGGTTTTGTTGCAAAACATGACTGGCAACTGCTGATTTTTCTAGTCTCCCAAATTTTAGGTGTGCTAAGTGTTCCTTGTATATCATTCTAATAGATCTATAGCCACAGAGAAGCACTAGTGTGCTGGGAAAAGTGTGGTATGATCGCTTGAAGCATTGGCTGATGAAGAATCCGACTCGAAGGCGATGTGCTAAATGTGATAAGTAGGTTATTTTTATATTCAGTAAATGTAATGCGGATCTTCACGACTGTTTCGAGTCTCGTCACACACGTTGAGGATTTTTTTTCATATTTTACTCACAGACAATTTTTTTGAGTATAAGGTTGGGTAAGGTCAGGTCAAAAGCATCCCGCAAGGATTTATTGTGGCTCACACTTATTCAAACTCTACCAAATAAACTCAGCTTCTTGACGAAACCGATTAGTTTATATGGTGAGTGATCTTTCAGGTCAGATGATAAGAATGTGGTTCTACCAAACTCTGAAAACTTGATTCGGTCCGTAACGGGGCAGGCACAAAGTATATGCTGTGCTCATTCATTATTTTCCAGAAATAGGTGACACACACTATCCTACGATAGTCCTAGTCTCTGCATATGATTCAGACGACAGTGACTTTAAAAGACGTCTGTTAGACATCGTAGTTCAGCCCTACTATAGTCCAACAATTATTTGGTTCCAAGCTTCAAAATGTGAATGAACGCCTTGAAGTGAGCCAATTCTGGAAGATTTTGCCAGAAGTCTTTGAATCTTCTTGTCATCCAGGTGTTCAATGTTTGTTTTGCAAAACCTTACGCAATGCCAATGACAGGTTTTGGTACGATGAAGTTACTTGCAGCACCCTCCTTTGCAAGGGAGTCAGCAGCCAGACCGGAGACAATTTGTCTTCCTATTGGGGAAAGTCGTTTTTGGCAATTTCCTACCAACTTAGACGTGGCTCGGTAGGAGCCATGAGCTTCCAAATCCGCTTAACCGTGCGAGACTTTGTGTGAGGTTGGATTCTACCAATCTCTCCGCACACAATTCGAAAGTATAGATTTTCGTTGGAAATACAGTCGCATAGATTCCTAGGCAGGTTTATATCTCTGTCCAGGGTCTGTAACTGAAAACACCTGCATCAATGCCTGAAGGTGTTTTTGATCCATCTATGAACCAACAACTAGCATTGAAGCCTAGTGTATGACTAATTAAACAGACCTCATTCTCACCCCAATTGAATATATTTGGATCCAAACACTATTCTTTCAATTTTCAAAGCATTCGCTGATACTGCACATAAATAAAAACATATGTTGAGAAACTTGTGCGAGCTAAGGATTAACGAGGTCTTACCTTTTAACGTGTGATTCCTAACACGATACCTAGAAATACTTATTTCAACAAGCTATATGGTAAACAATTAGGTATAGATGCATCATCGTTATTCATAAAATCATTATATTGACTTATTCCTAATCTCTAATAGGAATCTAGATGCCTGTTGTTGTTAAATTGTCTAAATAATCTCAATGAACTGAAGTCTATGAAACGGTTTTGTTGCAAAACATGACTGGCAACTGCTGATTTTTCTAGTCTCCCAAATTTTAGGTGTGCTAAGTGTTCCTTGTATATCATTCTAATAGATCTATAGCCACAGAGAAGCACTAGTGTGCTGGGAAAAGTGTGGTATGATCGCTTGAAGCATTGGCTGATGAAGAATCCGACTCGAAGGCGATGTGCTAAATGTGATAAGTAGGTTATTTTTATATTCAGTAAATGTAATGCGGATCTTCACGACTGTTTCGAGTCTCGTCACACACGTTGAGGATTTTTTTTCATATTTTACTCACAGACAATTTTTTTGAGTATAAGGTTGGGTAAGGTCAGGTCAAAAGCATCCCGCAAGGATTTATTGTGGCTCACACTTATTCAAACTCTACCAAATAAACTCAGCTTCTTGACGAAACCGATTAGTTTATATGGTGAGTGATCTTTCAGGTCAGATGATAAGAATGTGGTTCTACCAAACTCTGAAAACTTGATTCGGTCCGTAACGGGGCAGGCACAAAGTATATGCTGTGCTCATTCATTATTTTCCAGAAATAGGTGACACACACTATCCTACGATAGTCCTAGTCTCTGCATATGATTCAGACGACAGTGACTTTAAAAGACGTCTGTTAGACATCGTAGTTCAGCCCTACTATAGTCCAACAATTATTTGGTTCCAAGCTTCAAAATGTGAATGAACGCCTTGAAGTGAGCCAATTCTGGAAGATTTTGCCAGAAGTCTTTGAATCTTCTTGTCATCCAGGTGTTCAATGTTTGTTTTGCAAAACCTTACGCAATGCCAATGACAGGTTTTGGTACGATGAAGTTACTTGCAGCACCCTCCTTTGCAAGGGAGTCAGCAGCCAGACCGGAGACAATTTGTCTTCCTATTGGGGAAAGTCGTTTTTGGCAATTTCCTACCAACTTAGACGTGGCTCGGTAAGAGCCATGAGCTTCCAAATCCGCTTAACCGTGCGAGACTTTGTGTGAGGTTGGATTCTACCAATCTCTCCGCACACAATTCGAAAGTATAGATTTTCGTTGGAAATACAGTCGCATAGATTCCTAGGCAGGTTTATATCTCTGTCCAGGGTCTGTAACTGAAAACACCTGCATCAATGCCTGAAGGTGTTTTTGATCCATCTATGAACCAACAACTAGCATTGAAGCCTAGTGTATGACTAATTAAACAGACCTCATTCTCACCCCAATTGAATATATTTGGATCCAAACACTATTCTTTCAATTTTCAAAGCATTCGCTGATACTGCACATAAATAAAAACATATGTTTTCAAATATAGTGAGTATTAGGTTCTGAGGGGTTATTGTGTAGAAAGTTCAATAAAACTCTGAAGAAACAACGACTACAGCAATAGCGTAGACTCAAAAGGGTTTCTGTCCATACATTCACTAGTGTTTCTCAATTATGCATTCAATGTTTTAATTAGATCAGACCGCGGTCGGGCGAAAATCCTGATTATATTATCTCCCTGGAAGAACGCGCCTGGATGAAATTACCATTGTTACCATCTATAGAGCTGCTTTATAGTAGCTTCGTAAAGGTCCCTTTGTTTCGTATGCACAGCAGGGCGATGGAGATGGTCGATCGTGTCGATTTTGTTTATCAAAATGAACTCGATACGATGGATGAAAGAAGCTCTTTAAAGCGCAGCGAAAATAAAATTGGATCTGAAAATGCAAGTGGAACAGAGAAAATCCTGGAGTAGCCTACAACAGCGGTGTAGAATTTGATTGAATTGAATGGAAAGTTCAAACAAAATCAATTGAATAGAGGCATAGAGTTATGCATTCTTATACATTTTCTCCGTAAACTCAACGATAGTACGGTTTGTTATTGGAAGGAGATAATACTTTGTTACTTTTTGGAGTATATATGAATTCTTGACAATGTTGGTGTTATCAGGAAATCAACCATATTATATTTTCATACTTTATTTTCATAGAATTGAGAACAATATATTATATATTCTCAGTAGGACCTGTCACTGTTGAATAAAGTTCACCTAAACAGTTTGGGTATTAGAAATTATAATTGATATAGGAGTTGAGAGTGATTACACATACCACTATATGTTAATGAAGACAATGAAAAAAAGCAATTGAAACAATGAAAGATTGGGGAGTGATGATGTGTAGTTGAGTATGTTACAAAACGTTGAGCTGCCACAGTCTGTTGCGTATTTCTAAAATGTACCTCTCTTGGTAAAATCAAACTTGCCAAATCACTTGAACACTTCGCGTGAACGTATCTATAGAAGAGAGACAAATCTCCCACCTTTCTTCGATGTTTCAAACTATCAAGGTTGCAAGTAATGTTCGCACTATATATGAGATCAATACTCCAAAGAAGGTCTGATATGAGCTTCATAAATCATCAAAATTTGATGTGCAGCCTTTGCAATTCCTGCTGAATTATTATGTCAAAACATATTGGTGTTCATTTCAACCCCCAACAAACTTATCGAAACGAAATTGTCTGTCCTGACATTATTATATCCAGTTTGGAGAAATCATCAATTCGGAGAATGAACCTAGGTACTTCCACCCCAACTCTAAATCACTTCTTGATCCTTATTGAGATATGCGGAGCAATATAGTGGATTCTGGTTTTTTTCCAATAAGTCATTGATATACAATGAAATGAGGGGTGAGGAATATATAGATCCCTGAGGAACACCAGCGTTGATGATTAAAGTTTCCATGGACGGCCACTTGAAGGAAACTCTTCTTCGGGAAGCTGGAGTCATACACAAAAATGATATGACAAGCCATAGCATCGAGGTTAGGTCAGCAAACCCTTATAGTAGACACGGTCAGAGTCCTCAGTATGATATTACTGAGGACATGTTCATCGATTGTATCATTCCAAATATGGGTGACGTATGATAGAAGGTCGCCTCTTGATCTTTGTTTCCAAAAGCCATATTGATAATCGCTCAACATGTTAAAGCCTTCCAAATATTTGAGGATATGGCTTTTCTCATGATTTTTTATATCACAGATAGCAAAGCGACTGATTTATAGTTATTTGAAAGACTTTTCTTGCTTTTTTTGGGAATGGGTCTCCTTTTTGGCGCACTTTTTGAATACGATAACGGGCACTTCATTAGGACCAGAAGCCTTGTTGATATTGAGCTGTTTCTAAATTCGTCTAACTAGACGTTGTCGAAAAATAACTTTCGGTATTGTGGATTCTGTTATGGGAATAGTGGGTGGTGCCTATTCCAGAAAATCTTTTGTGGAGTATGACGTAAATTGTTCAGCTAGTAGATTTGATTTTCCAAAGGCTGTAAATTGAAACACGAACTTGTGTTAGTAGTGAAACTGTGAATTTTGTGGAGTGTTCATTTAATCAGCTTTAGCTACCGACCAGGAGGATCTAGATCCGTTAAGATTGGCAAGTAGTCTAATCCTCGTGATTGTGAAGTTCTTTGCTTTCATTCATTATAAGTTTGCAGCTCCTGTGAGAATTATAAAACATAGTTTGGTTTTCGGCACTTAGATTTTTGCGCCACAGCCGGTAAGCGAGATTTTTTGAGGCGATAGCTTTCTCACAATTTTTGTTGAACCAAGGTTTGTCGCTAGAAGTTCGTTCTATTGAAAAAGAACTATATGCATTTATGGATGATAGAATGACTTCAGAAGTACAACTTGATGGATCGAGCTGAAACAAACATTTAGCCAGGGAAAATTTCGGAATGGATTCAAAATTTTCAATTCCTTGCCCGAGACTGTGAAAAAGTATATTACAAATATTACAAAAAAATTCTCCACTTTCGTAGAATTCCTCAAGTAGATCTTGAAGTTTTTTTATAAATTTCATTTCATTTTTCGTGACTATTTATGAATTATTTATCATTTACTGTATACAGGTATATTTAATACATTATTTAATGCGCCCATTGACCTGTTTCACTGTGTACAACCTTATGACGTGAAATAAACTAGTATTATTGTTATTATTATTATTATTATCATGATTGTTCACTCTCTATTTTCAAAACCATGTTTAGCGACACATGCACTTTGAAACGAATTTCATTGATTTCTTTCGTTTAATAAACATACATTCTATTGTAGACCCCCCAGCTTATTTTATAAATACCGTACTTTTCAATTTTCATATCCTGTTTTCAGTTTTATCTATAACTCATTAGTCGATACTGAATACATCGAATGGTTTTTCCATGATGAAGATATTTTTTTTCCCAGGAAATTGATTATTCGAAAACCTTCTCGAATAATAGCAAATAAAGAGGTAGCATTGCATAAAATTATATTGAAGAGGTTCGAAATTAACGGAAGCATTTTGAATGGTACTTTATGATACACTATCTCTGATGATTCTGAAATGATTATGATCAATGTACTGAAAACACAAAATCTGAAATTGACAATTCAGTAAGATTTTGATTCAATAACTTGAACATATTTCGATGTGGTTGTCGTCTCTCGGGATAAAAGTTTGAATACATTTCCAATGTCTTCACACCATTTCTATCGTATTTGTAATAAATTGGTATGATATCTCTTTTTTTTGCCAAAAATTCAATGACTTGTACAATAACAAAATGTCATTGAGTGTAACAAATTGTTAGTCAAATATAGAAACATCAAAGTCAAAGCTTGTTATGAGAAGAATTATTTTTTTTCGAAAAAAAATGACAACTAATTATACATCATTGAAAAGATTAAATCTGGTTCTATTCAATGTAGCGCCCATAAGGAAAAATGAAGTTGATGATGGTGACCGGAAGACGAAACGTCAGGTAGCAAATCTGAGAACACCATTATGTAGCAGGGAAAAAGTGGCAATGTGGAAGTGTGATTTATTTTCGAATCCTTCGAAAAATAAATCCAGAAAAAAATTAAAACCATTTTCCGAAATTTCGGATATCTCCGGATATATTCCGAATTTCAGAACTTTCTCAATGGCATATTATTAGTCGGGTAAATACACAACTTTGCCCCAATTAAACCATCTTCGTATCTCTCATAGTTTCCAAAATCCCAATGGTGAGGATTGAATTTGAAACACCCTGTATTGCTTTGCTGACGTCGGCACACTTGTTTCGTCATTCCTTTCAGATTCCAAGACATCAACAGCAGATGCACATCTCCACCGGCAGCAGGAGGTTGCATAACCTAATGAGGATCTAGAAGTAATTCCGAATTGGAATGAAAGTAACCAAATCGGATATAATTATGTCAGGTCAGACAATTCCACTTTCTGCTTTGATAACTATGTTGGGGGCTGAAACGGACACCAATATGTCTTGGCACAATCATGTCGCTAGAATTGCAAAAGCCGCTTCTCGAAAGCTTGGAACACTGTTCCGAACTGTCTCTTTTCTATGGATGCTTTCACTGGAACAGTTCAAATGTCTTGGAACATTTGATTCCATCAAGAGCGATACATTTCAAAAATACGCGTCGGACCGTGGCTGCCCATTATTTCGAGATTCAACTCAGTACACCCCGAACTGCACTGTTCAAGAACTCTTTCATTTGAGGAACTGTGTTTATGTGGGATATAAACTACCTGAAAACGTTTTTCCAAATGGATTTAATATCCAGCCATTCAAATCCAATGTGAATCCCCACTTTCGCACAGGCACCGCTCTTTGAGCGCTTTGAGGAAAAAAAGTGATCGCTATTGATTGTTTACAGTTTCTAGTCGATCAATTTTGAACTGTTCGAATCAAAACCCAATTGACTGAATACTTTTCAATTTTGAATGATATACCATTACCAATATCATCACCCTCTGAAACAAACTCTTCTTCATTGATGCTACACATCAATCTTCATATATTCCCAGCCAATTTCATGGTTCATTCAGCAGCCACAAAAAGTAATAATCTGGAGGAAACCCTACATCACTTCTCTTTCTGAATAACCAATGAAATATTCGCCTTGAATAAATCACTCTTTCATATAAACACAAGGTGATCTTTATGTTGCCTTCAGCAATAATAAGAGGAAGTGCCTAGATGCAACGACGGGTTGTTGAACTCCTAAACAAAATTGCGAAACACAATAACTCTCATCATGAAAAGCTGGAAAGATAAAAGAAACTTCATCTCTGTGGAGCCATATAATATCCTTCGCTGCAGTTTCATTCAAAGAAGAAAATAAAAATACGGCAGTGATAGAGGAATGAAGTGGCAGAATATTTGATTTATTGGATTATGTGAAATTGATGACACCGTAATGGATTCGCATTCGAACATTCGTCTGGTGTAACTGGAAATCGCACTGTTTCAAGGTAACGATGGGGCTTATTTTCTGGTGACAGAACCATTTTTTATCTAATGGACAATGTTCTGAATTCTGAGTTTCACCACAAACATGGTGGTAACAATATATTTCTGAATTCAAAACAATTGAAATTGCTTCCACAATTCGAATGTTTTTCTTAGTCGTTAGTTGACTAACGCTCTTTTTGTCTTATCCTGATTGGCAAAGAGTCTACCGGTGAGAAATTGCGCAATTTCTGATACATTTCATCGATTTCCTCACAAAAGGCTCTGCTGTGATGATTTGGTCCAGTTGCAAAAAATTACGCTGAAACACAACATTCGCTGATCACCATACAGTGACCATGATGTTTTTTGTGGGTTTTTGCCTGGCTCATCGGTGTCCAACCGCCATCCTGAACGTCTCCTGTTGTCGTAAAGGATCCGCTTTTCATCACACTTGACGATCCTCTCCAAAAAAGAATCGTTCTGGTCGCGCAAAAGCAAATAAGAACGGGTTTCAGCATGGGATCTGACGCCCCATCATCCTACACACTGTTTGTGATGAGTCAGTTTCATCCAAGGTGTTTAACTCCTCGTCCTGGATTACTGTGCGTTGAACACTTTGGGGCTCATCTTCGATGCTGAAATCTGCGGAACGAAATTTCGGAAACCAACGGAAAACAGTGCGTTCATTAACTCTATCATCGCCAAATGACTGGTTGAATATTACCGGAGTTTTTTTCCCAACACCAAATCGTTATTTTCAACACCTCGACACGTGTTTCGATCACCAAGTGATCATCTTCAAAGAGGAAGATTAAAACTTAGTCTTAATCTTCCTCTTAGATTAAAACTCAGTTTTAATCTTAGTGATCAAAACACGTGTCGAGGTGTTAAAAATAACGATTTGGTGTTGGGAAAAAACTCCAGTAATATTCATTACTACACCAAAGGTTCCAAACAGTGCATCATAAATGACTGGTTGATTTTTCGGTCTGTTTCGGCAGACCTTTGGTACAATTTGAATTCGCTTGACGGCATCGTGAAGTAGTTACCTGGAAAGAGAGAAAAAATTGAAATAGAAAAAAAATCAACTGCATCAATGTTTAGAGTACAAAATTCTCTATCGATCAATATATACCACGACATACTAGAATGAGTATTTATTGACATATGGAGCTACAAAAACTAATGATATTAAAACGGATAAAACTTCTGAAACAACTGATATTCGTCCATAATGTATGTCCCAAATTGATGTGTCAACTGTTACTCACTGTCAAATAATCTGAAAACGTGTATATGCCTATACTCATAATAATTTTTTTCTAGTTTTCAAAATGTTCTATTTTTGTTTCTGTTTCATAATCAACTTTTCACGTTCGTTCGTCTTTTTCTGGTGATTTATACATACCAACGACATTTCTATCGGAACGCAAGCCCATGCAGAATTATAGGAGTTCATTTGGTATCCCTTGAGAATGTATTATTTTTCTGATCTTGGAGTATATGCCGTCAGTTTCAGGTGGTGCACCTTGAATCAGGGTTGATTTGCCAAATTCTTCAACCGATTTCCAAATTGAATAGTCTCACAATTATTTACCCTTCGTACCGTATCTAGAACTCTTGGTGAAACA
This sequence comes from Leptinotarsa decemlineata, assembly GCF_025532065.1. Lineage (NCBI taxonomy): Eukaryota > Metazoa > Arthropoda > Insecta > Coleoptera > Chrysomelidae > Leptinotarsa > Leptinotarsa decemlineata. Next base: position 29,144,857 of record NW_027412688.1, on the reverse strand, counting down.
TTGGTTTTCGGAATAAAATACATATCTGGTAAAGATGGCGTTTTCAGAGCTAGTGATTAGTTCAGATCAGATGACTAATGTTAACTCACATAATATTTCACCAGTTGAATAATCAGACTCCAGAAGTGACTATTGTTGTGCCATGTTAGTAATCTGAATCAATAAATTGGTGGGTGTAGTCGTTACTACATGGTAGGAGATCGACATGAAAAATGAGTATTGAAACTTTTTATGTTTCGATTGAATATGAATGGAATTGAATTGAATTTGAAAATTTTAAACCACTTGTATTTATAACTAATGTTACTGCAGTTTCGTCCCACAAGGACATTTTCAAACAAATATAACAAACTGAAATAATCAACAATGGACACCCATTTATACCTATACAATCATAGTTGGCAACAACATACGGTGCTCTGTTCCTACCTGAATTATGATTTTAAGTGACAATGTGTGTACGCTAATCTGATAACCGGCATGAAGACTAGGTCAATTTGGTCATTCAGCTGGTCGTGCTGTCATCTTCTAGGCCCTACTCTATCTGAACGTGTCATCCTGTTATGTGTTACCAACTCCAATCAGGTTAGGACAAAGGACGAATGATAGGTGGGCGGAGCCTATGCGCGCGCCTCGTGGAAGGATAAATATAGAGCGTTTCGCAGGCAAAGGATCTGGCTTATTAGAATACACTTCGTGAGAGAGTATTATTGATAACTAGCATATGACTATTATATTGGAAGTTCGTTTAAAAGTTAGAAACATTGTAAAAGAAAGTCTACGGCTGCAAGTTTCATTTTCAGAGATTAGGGAAGTACAAACAAAACCCCCAAGATACTTCCCTAAGTGGATTCGTTTATCAACCAACGCTAAAAATTGCCTTTTTCAAGGCAAGGCAGGCTCGAATACATCTGGAGGTACGCCGACCCAGTACAACTACGGAGTAACTCACGTGAGTTTCTCCATTGCACTGCTGTCTGGGGGCTTAAAATCGTCCGTGTGCCTCCGGAGGTCGTTCTCATCTTCGGGGACAGGGATTTTAGGTAGGTCAAGGCGCGAAGTGTGTGTCGGTTAGGAGTAGGAATCGTAGGGAACCCTCTGGCCCGGCCTAGTGCCATCATGGTGGCCAGTTGTATCCCCGCGGCGCAATTAGCTCAGTTAAAAGCAGGGAATCTAATAATCTAGCCGAGCTATTGGTTTTAATCGTGTGGTGATGGAAAAGGAGCTACGCGAAACTGAAATGCTGGAGCCGAGTTTCCTTTTTGAAGGAAGCTCGACAGATAGATCATCTGGAGGACTAGCACCCACCAGCTCTGGTCTCGGTGCGGCAGGTGGCCTGGGGTTTGATGATGTCGCAGGACTCCACGCCCAGCCGGGTGTCATCTTTACTAGACATCCCCAGGTACCGTCCTGGCGACATATGTGTCCTTTTATACGGTCCGAAATCCTCAATACAGGTACTTCAGGTAAACTTGCCTGTATTTGTATTACATCAGGTACTGTTCTTTGTGTTGGATCTTCTCTGGGTTTATTGTTTCTATGAGTGTGTCTTGATTTGTTCAATATATTGAATGTTAGGTCTTGTTTTGTTTTGATTTGTACTTGTTCCTCGGTAAGTGATTTATGACTGTTAAATTTATGGATGTTCAAGTTTTCCCAAATGTCCATGCGGTTTCCCTTATTGACTTATTTTATGAGTTTTATGTTCTCTGGTGGGGGGTGAAAGTTATGTTTGTTTTGTATGGCGTGTGATGCGAGGTTTGATTGACATACTATTGAGTTCATGTATGCCTTTTTGTGCTCCTCGTACCTTTGGATCAGTTTTTTCTTGGTTTGGCCGATATAGAATTTGTTGCAGTCCGAGCATTGTATATTGTATATCCCGTTTTGGTTTTTGTCTTCTTCTTTTTCATAGCTGTTTATTTTTTGTGTTATTTTCGGGTTTGACTTGTATGTGATGTTGATGTTCAATGGCTTGAAGATGTTTGTTAGTTTCTTGGTTTGGTGTCCTACGTATGAAATGCTGTGTTGTGTTGTTGGGTCTTTTGGGATGTTGAAATATATATATATATATATATATATATATATATATATATATATATATATATATATATATATATATATATATATACCAAAATATCACCAGTACTTCATATAACTTTTTTTCCTAAAAGTCTTCGTAACCAAGTTACGGGCCCTCGAAGTTACAAAATGAAAAATGTTTTTCTTTGATAACTTTTCAAGTGAATATTCAAAATCATCCAAATATTGGTAATTGACTAAACAAATGAATTCCGTCGATGAGCTTTCATGCAGGAGTCAGTTGTTTTGCTACAAAGTCAGGAACGGACTACCCCCGATGGTCCACACCCCAAAACTTTGAAATGACAGATATTTTTCAATATTTTTCAACAAAATAAGGTTACTTGGACAATTTCATGAATAAAAGTACTCGTGTGGAAAGTCGATCGGAGCAACGAGTCTTGATAAAAATGTAGTTCTACTCGACGACATCAAACCCGCTCGTCCACCATTATTTGAAATGAATAATTATCAAAGCAGAAATAATAATGATAACGTTAATTCAACAACATTTATAACAGGAATAATACAAAGTATGCTAAAATGAAGTCGTAAACAAAAAGTACAGTACCTATATGGAAGTTCAAGTCACAATTGTGATAGCACATATTTTTTCAAAAGAAATATCAAGTTCTGTAGATTCGTGGTGTTTTTAAACTAACAAGCTACTCTACTATGAAATATCGAATTCATTCCATATTTTGTATGTACATAATACGTGTGGAATAATCACGTTTCGTGTTGATCAGTTATCTGAATCTCATGGAACTCAACATTCGAATGTTTCAAATTCTTCTTCACAGCTAAACTGTTGAGGAGTTTCACTGATAATTACAATTTTATGGGAGAAATTCTTTAACACGAATCTAAATTTAGCTGAAAAAACGCACATCGGAAAAAATATTTACTATACTAATAAAAAGCAAACGAATGAACTACAAAAACGGCTGCACATGATCAGGTGAAAAATATCCAGGGAATAATTATGTTCCATTTCTTTCACAGATGTTGACAAAAAAACCTTTTAGAAAGTTTTGATAAAAAATGAGAAACTGGAATGCGATTTTGTTTTGTTGAGTGGTGCGTTGTCATATGACTATCATTGTATTGTCAATATTCTATAGGATATTTTGAATTTTTTTGATATGGCCGAACAGTTTACATTCAATGAATATGCAGATATGCATGTATTTTATGGACGAGCATTTTGTAATGCTGCAGAAGCTCGTCGTCTGTATTCCGAGCATTTTCCCAATCGAACGGTACCGTCAAGAGAAACATTCGAGCGTGTCGATCGCAGCTTGAGGGAGACAGGTATGTAATAATTGATAATTAATTTGAGCACGTTGTTTTATTTCGATATTATTGTAGGTACAGTTTTGCCAAAACGAGGTGGTGAGGGCGCTCCTAGGACTGTACGTTCCGTTGTATTGGAGGAAAATATTTTGGAAGCCGTCGCTGATGATCCTTCAATGAGCATCAGAAATCTATCAGAACAGTTCCATACATCCAAGTCCACTATTCATAGAATAATTAGGGAACAACTGCTCCACCCATTTCACATCCAGAAGGTACATGCCATGACACCTCAAGATTTTCCAGCACGACTGGAATATGCCAATTGGTTCATGGATAGGCAAAGAGAGGATATGACTTTTATTAATCGAGTTTTATTCACTGATGAAGCAGGTTTCAGTAGAGATGGAGTTATCAACTCTCATAATCTCCATATATGGGCCGAAGAAAATCCCCATGGGATATTGCAAACCAAACACCAACGGAAATTCAACGTGAATGTTTGGGCTGGTGTCATAGGAAACCATCTTATAGGACTATTCGTTCTACAGGACCGATTGAATGGAGAACGTTATTTGGAGTTCATTCAGAACGATTTGAATGGACTTTTGGAACATGTTCCATTGCAAACCCGAAGAGATATGTGGTTTATGCATGATGGCGCTCCTCCTCATTTTAGTTTGATTGTGCGTGACCATCTGAACCATATTTTCCACAATAGATGGATTGGTAGAGGTGGGCCATATTCATGGCCATCGCGGTCTCCGGATTTAAATCCATTAGATTTCTTTCTGTGGGGGCATCTAAAAAGCCTTGTTTACGCTACACCTATTCACACAAGAGATGCATTGTTGAATAGAATAACATTACATTGTGAAGCCATACGAAACGACCCTGGAATGCTATTTCAAGTACAGAGAGGGTGTCTTCGCAGACTAAGAAAATGTATAGAGAGAGAAGGTGGTCATATCGAGCAGTTTCTGTAGCGGATTTTTCATTTCTGTTTGCTCTTGAGGCTCTTGACTTTCGTTAGTTAAACGTGTTTGCATTATAAAAATTCGTTATGAACATTTTACCTATCATTTCCATTTTCCTTAAAAACTAATATTTTCGAATAATGGTAGACATCTCAGGATAAATGTTGTTGAATTAACGTTATCATTATTATTTCTGCTTTGATAATTATTCATTTCAAATAATGGTGGACGAGCGGGTTTGATGTCGTCGAGTAGAACTACATTTTTATCAAGACTCGTTGCTCCGATCGACTTTCCACACGAGTACTTTTATTCATAAAATTGTCCAAGTAACCTTATTTTGTTGAAAAATATTGAAAAATATCTGTCATTTCAAAGTTTTGGGGTGTGGACCATCGGGGGTAGTCCGTTCCTGACTTTGTAGCAAAACAACTGACTCCTGCATGAAAACTCATCGACGGAATTCATTTGTTTAGTCAATTACCAAAATTTGGATGATTTTGAATATTCACTTGAAAAGTTATCAAAGAAAAACATTTTTCATTTTGTAACTTCGAGGGCCCGTAACTTGGTTACGAAGACTTTTAGGAAAAAAAGTTATATGAAGTACTGGTGATATTTTGACCCCATCTATACATTCCCGAGAGGAAAAGAGGAAGTCCAGGGACACCCTGTATATATGAGACAAATGAAATTTCCATCCCAGTAGAAAAAAATCAATCATCCACATCGATGCCTCCCACCTGCCAATTCGATTTCTGGTCGGCATCTATTGAAACCCGCTCCTGCATTATGCAATCGAATGCAGGAGAATGGAGTAGGGCCACTCCACTTTCAATTCCCTGTAGGTTTCGAGTAACCGACAGGACAGTTTCCGTTGGCTAACCTTGTTGTCCTCGGACTCAATACAGCAATCAGGCCGTGGTGTGCTGCTCCAAACGTGACCCGGATAACTGACAATCCTTTACCGATACAAAATATTTCTTGATAAGGTTAGACACACGCGATTGGGAATAACAATCAGACACAGGCTACGGTGGGAAATTCTCAAATTTCTGTCTGGAGTGTCCAGTCGATAACAACTAAGAGTTCACTTACAGGGTGTTTACTTTTAGATTGATTGATATGTTTGTCATATTTAAAATAGTGCTTTACGGAATGTAAACAAGTACAGTAAAAACACTTAACGATCATGTATCGATATTTCAGATCATTCTGATATTTCAGGTATAAAATAAATACATATTTTTTGGTAATTAAAAATAATAGTATCGATTTTAGTTGAGCAAAAACATTATGAGCGAAGTATAAAAACTCAAAGTCGTCTCCACAGTTTATTATCACCCTCATATGTTAGAACGGTAAAACTATATAAATCAGTAGATGTTTCGAACCTATATAGGTGCATCATCATCTAATTATTTCAAAAATTCTACAATAACAGAAGAATGATATAATAATAGTTGATACAATGAAGTATAAAATACTTAAGGAATCCTAGGAATCCCCAGATAGTACAATTGGTAAACAGAGGGTATTTCATTTTTTACCTGTGGGTCTTTAAAAGGATTATCTTTTACTTTCACTTGGCATTACAGGTTCATTGTGGGTGTTGTGATTATCAATTCTGAATTCGTATAAGAAAACTGAACTATGAAACGATTTCTGACGTCCTCTTCTACTTCAAAGGATTGTGCTAAAAAAACCTAACTTACCGGCCAATCGTGAATTGGATGAAAGCTACTTACAGTAAGATTTCATAGTGGAGCCAGGGGCAGAAACCAATGTCATTCCTATTCCTCAATGTGCTGTATGTCTTGAAAGACTTTTGAACAAATCCATGAAACCTTCTTTACCGATGCGACACCAAAATACTATGCAGCCTGATTTGATTGGTAAGCCTATTGAATTTATTAAAAGAAAATTTAATTTTTTAAAGAAAGAAACTCAATGTTTGACGAAGTTTTTCAATACTGATACAAACTTGATAAAGGCGTTATACCTTACTAGCTCAAAAATTTCAGAAGACGGAAAGCCTCAAACAATAGGTGAGACGCTTTTACTGCCGGCCACTGTAGATAGGTTTCAAGCCGTGTTAGGAGAAAAAACAGCAGATAAATTTTTTTTAAAATCACTGTCAAATAACACAGTAAAAAGACGAATTGACGAAATGTCTAATAATATTGAAGAACAACTGGCTTTAAAACTCCAAGAATGTACTTATTTTGCACTTCAAGTTGACGAAAGCACTCATGTTACAAACATGGCGCAGCTACTTGTTTTCATGCGATTTGATTATAATGATAAAAGAGTTTTTTTTGGCAAACCACTTGAATCAAATACCACAGCGGAACTCCCCCGGTGCAGACCACACGGCACTCACCCAGTAAAGTTATCGGTCAACCACCCAATCCCGCGCCTGCGGGTAACAGGCGTTGGCCAGTTTCAAGCTAGATGTGTGGGAGAGGTGTCTCGCAAGAGCCCTCGACGGTTACTCATCCAACGCTGGAAAGGTAACTTTCCTAACATGAGTGCCCCTCGGGGTAACGTAAGGGTATGCGGTGCAGACCACACGGCGTACACCCAAAAGTTGTTGATGAACCGCCCTATCCCGCACCTACACGGGTAATGGGCGCGACATCTTCGACATATGATGTGTGGTAGAGGATGCTCGAAAGAGTCCTCGACGGTTACTCATCAAACGTTGGAAAGGGAACTTTCCTAACATGAGTTCTAGGGGGGAGGTGAGTGCCCGCTCGCGGCTGGAGGCTAGCGAGCCTCATCTCCAACTGGCGTTGGCCTCTTAGGGGCAGCGGCTCCACTAGCGGGTAAAGGGATACAGGGTTGTGGTAATCCATTCATGGGTGCATTGCAGCCCCATACCGAGGCACTGGACGGCTTATGCTGTTCCGTGATCCTCGCCTGCTTCTGTACGGATCCGAGCGTTCGAGGTGTCGGGGCTCGCGGTCCTTCCGGGCTCTAGTATCCGAGTCTAGTCTTGGAGGGCACCAAGGCAGACGCTTGAGGTGTCGGACCCCGGTTGGATGGAGCTACTAGTATCCGAGCTTAGGACCCCGACCGGCCACTTCCGGGACCATATTCCCAACTGATTTAGCATGGTTGGCGGGGGCAGGTGTGCGATGCGAGCACTCTCTGGCGAAAGAAGAGCTTAGTTAACTTGTACGAAAGTTCGGTCGAACGCTTCGGTCGAACGCTGCCGATGGTCCTGTCTCTTGGTTAGCCACACTAAGTAGATGTAAGGAGGCAATTCCGGGATCGGTGAGCGGGAGGAAGCCCTGCGAAATCCTGTTGGTGTGGGGCGAGGGGCGGTACCCGGAAGGATTTCCCGAAAATCCACCCCTCCACATCCGATCGCATCCAACGCCAGGGTGCGTCTGGGGGGCTTAACCGGCCGGTGCGGTCGTAACTATGACTCTCTTAAAGGCTAGGGCTCTGAACACAAGATTATTCTCCTTGATGTGTGAAGAAATTGGTGGCAAGTTCAAAACTTTACTCCTGCATACAGAAGTGAGGTGGTTATCTCGCGGGAAAATTTTGAACCGTCTCTTTGAACTGGATCAGAAGTATTCATGGTTTTGAGTGAAAAAAATCATGACATGAAAAAATTGTTTGCTGATGAAGAATGGTTGTCAAGATTGGCTTTCCTAGCCGATGTTTTTGACAAACTCAACACACTGAACTTGGGACTTCAGGGACCAAACACAACAGCCTTCACATCCAGTGACAAAATTAACTCCGTCAAAAGAAAGTTGGTCCTGTTTTGATCACAAATACAGGAGGAGCATTTATCTGCATTCCCCACTCTTTCATCATTTTTTGAAGAAAATGAAATATTCCCAACGCCAAAAGTGGTTGCAGATATCATTGATCACTTGGAAGGCCTTCAAAAAAGCTTTAAGAAGTATTTCTCTGACGATTATTCAAAAGTGGACTGGATCAGAAATCCTTTTTCGGTAACCTCACCAAATGATTTGGAAGTGAAAGAAAGTTTTATCGACCTTACAAAAGATAGTTTCATGAAATATCTAACCGTTAGATCTAACTATTAGATTCTGTTACGTTTGGTATGAAATGAACAGTAAAAATTTCGAATGGAAGTCACCATTTATAAAGGAAATCAAACTTTTCTCTCGACTTTTCATTGTATTTTTCCACCTTCCACAATATGAAAAATATAGTAAATTTAAAGTATTTTCTACGAAGTGGAATTTTCTATTTATCAGTAATTCATCGTATTCATTGTTTTAGCATATTGAAGAAGAGGTTGAAATATATACAAATATTTATATCAAAGTTTTGAAGGCTGAAATCATACCTGACGTTCCGTCTACTATTGCGGTAGTAGACGAAACGTCGGGCATGATATTCTGGAGACCACGGCCAGAAAAACTCGAAAAATAGTTTTGGCACAATTTGATGTGTAAAACTATTGAATTTCTGTATATTCATTTCTATCACTTAATGAATCATCAAATGTGAAAATGTTGTTTTAATGATAATACATACATACGTGTTAAATTGATGACACCATTTTTTCAAGTCGGTAACTTAGTTTTTACAAGAGTAATCAATGTTGCTAACACTAATACGAATTAACCATTCAGTGATCTCAGTTTATTTCAGCTATCAACTTAACCGACAACAATCAAATGAAATGCGATTAAGCGTCCATCCAAACTTCTTAATGGCTTTAGAATAACGATTAGTTATATAACATCAAACAACATTAAACTCCATTAAGGAAAAAGTTAAAATAATATGGATCATTTCTGGGACTATAAACGGTAATAATGAGAGATTTTCAAGTGGAATTAGCGCTATTAATATGGCTTATAAAATTAATCGTGCCAGAAAAGCTGTCTGGAACCTGAAAACGTTTCATTTTGAGACTGAAAAATTTGTTTCGCAGTCAAGCCTTCAGGGATAATGGATTTGTTTCGGTAATAATTTAGCCAGTTTCTCTTTTTCCCTTCGTGCAGACTGTAAGTAATACTGATCCACTGCCTGGAAAATATTCGCATAGTATTTTAATGAAGATTTCACGTGATGCAAGACTAGTTTTATATGTGAAGAAGTGATGACATCTCCTGTAACGGAATGGGATTGATAGAATTGGTCTCCCTAAGGAGACCAATTGCAGATTCATTTGCATCTCAATTCAGCTCCTACTGAAAGACAACTAGACGATACCAGACTCCAAAAATAAAGCATTAGGGGTCCAACACAAGACAGCTAAGTTCATACCCGTCATAGGTTTTATCAGTGATGGTAGGCTGAACAACGATAGTAGTGCTGTCCTCAAATGACAAGGCTGAGTAGATAGAGGCCATAACATCCTTTCATACGGAGACACCATTAATGGGATCGCCCAAAGACTCAATCTACGGATTGAAGATGAACGAGACTCTCTACAGCGATCAGTTACAGAGCCAAATTTCGAATTCGACCGCTTGAAGAGGATCATTCTTCGTCTTTCATCACAGCTCTAACTGCAAGGAAACTAGATGATATCAGAGCGCAAAAACAAAGCTTCTGTGATTGAACATCAGACAGTGCTACTTTGACTCGTCATTAGTCTCATGGGTGACGCTGGGCAGACCTACGGGTACAGTGATCAACTCAACACTTCTTGATGACATGAAGCGAGAGGCAGCAAAGTTCGTTCCATAATTGCTGAATTTTGATCAAAAAAGCCTTCGCGTGAGCATCGCTCAAGAATTATTGGATGGCGATCCAGATTTGCTTATGGATATCATAAATGATAATCATGAGTATACGGTTGACATTGAATCTGAAGTTCAATCGTTCCAATGGACAAACCCAGGAGAGCCAAGACCACAAAAAACAACGGCAAGTTAGATCCAATAGGGTCACTTTAGCTTGTGTATCCAGACATGAGAGTCACAAGGGCTATGATCTGCCCAGAACCCTTGTGAGGGCTGGCGAAAGCGTGTATAAAGGCATCCATAAATTCATGGAACCGAATCGATAGATTGGTGGAACGAGCTCCCAGGGATAAGGCAGGCAGAAGAGTTCACAAAGAAACCACCGCCCAGATTCACGGAAGATCTGCTAAACCACAAACGTAAGGAGCTAAGGGTAGTTGTGGGTCTACTATAGGGGTATAGCCGACTCAGGAAACATATGAGCACTGCATGTGCTCTGTGAATGCGAAACGATAGGCTGCCATCCATATGAAGGGGCAGTGTCAAGGCTATGAAATCTCATCAAAGAGATCAAGCTAAACAACCAAGGAGCATCACAATAGATCTTGTAAGGTCGCAGTGAATCAGTCCATGGGCTAGCTCTCCGATAATCTAATCTAATATAACTGCAAGGCAATTAGATGATACCAGAGCCAAAAAACAAAGCCTTTGTGATTCAACATCAGACAGTGCTACTTCACTAGTCATTTGTCTCATGAGTGACGCTTGGCAGAACTACGGATGCAGTTCTGAACTCAATACTTCTTGATGTCATGAAGCGAGAGGCAGCGAAGTTCGTTCTGAAACTGCTGAATTTTGACCAGAAAAGCCTTCGCGTGAGTATCGTTCAATAATTGTTGAATGATGTCAATGGCGATCCAGATTTGCTTATGGGTATCATAAGTGATAATCATGAGTATACGGTTGGCATTGAAACCAAAGTCCATTCTTCCCAATGGAAAAACCCAGGAGAGCCAAGACCTTAAAAACCACGACAAGTTATTTCTTGCCGTACTGCTATCTTCGATTACCGTGGCGTGGTGCATCATGAGTTCCTTCCATATGGCCGGACGGTCAATAATTTTCTTGAAGCCAGCCACTCGTGCTGGCGAAACGTTAGGATGCAGTTCCAAACCCAAATGGAGAGAGTGGCAATGAAAATCTCGGCTACGAAAGCCTTAACCAATTTTCCATGACAACTGACACAAATGCCAAACGAACAGAGTAGCCAGCTGAAAAAGAGTTTTCAAAATAATGCCTTCATATCGGAGATCTATTCAATCAGGATCATAGCTGATATAATTCATTTATCAATAAAATGTATACAAACGAAGATTATCCTTCATTATTTTTAATTGGATCAGAAATAGTCTTTTCATGTTTGTTTTTCTGTCGGGGCATGGAAATGTTTACGATGTGTCCATTAACTGGATAAATTAATGGAATGGGAGCAGAGCTGACGAAGCAATTTGTGTACATAAAATTGGCGGGATTACCTCTAGTTTGAGCATTTGTCTTAATTTAATTTTATGTGTACCCAAAGAATTACGGACATTGCAGTGATTCGTTATATTGGGAGAGTTGAGTGAGATTACGTGACATTACTCCCAAATTCGAGCGATCCAATCGGAAAGAGATGAAAAAATTGAAAGAAATTTGTCGGACTGATTATGAAGAAGAGGTGGAACTTACACGAGTGTTCAACAAAACACGTAATCTAGTAAAATTTCGTCGTATTACCAATTCGTCATTAATTTCAATCCAACGGGTGATTTTTAAGAGGTAAATGAATTGATTTTCGAAGCAGTACAAACAATTTGAAAAAATTGATGAAATCATTATTAGAATCGATAGAATGATAAATATAATTTAATTTTTGAAGATGATTTCATGCAAATGTTGTCCGCGACTGCGCTTTAGATGGCCCATGCGCGAGGTCCAATTTTGGCACACTCTCTCCAACATATCGACCGGTATTTCACGTATAAATGCTTCAATATTGGCTTCCAGAGCGTCAGTCGTTGCTGGTTTATCCCTGTAGACATGAACCTCAACACGACCCCAAAAGATATGATCCAAAGGCGTTAAATCACACGATTTAGGTGGTAAATTGACCCCAAACGTGAGATAAACTGTTCACCGAAGGTGGCTCTTAATTGGGCCATTGTTTCGCGTGCCCTTTGGCATGTGGCACGGTCTTGTTGAAATCACATGTCAGGCATGTCCAATTCTTCCATTTTGAGCAACAAAAATTCGTCAATCATCACACGGTAGTGCTTGCCATTCACAGTAACGTTCCGACGATTGTCGTCTTTGAAGAATTGCGGCCCGATGATGCCACCAACCCATAATCCACACCAAACAGTGACTTTTTTGGGATGCATCGGTAGCTCTTGCAATGCTTGTGGCTGATGTTTACTCCAGATGAGGCAATTTTGCTTGTTAACATATTCATTCAACCAGAAATGAGCCTCGTTGCTGAACACAATTTTTTTATAAAAATGTGGATCTTCCTCCAACTTGCCCATTCACCAAATGTTAGACATTGTGGGAGGTCATGTGGCTTCAATTCTTGTATCTTATAAGGTTTTACACTCAAATCCTTCTGCAAAATTTTCCACATAGCGGAGTAACAGAAGCCCAATGGCTGCGAACGGTGGCGAATAGACATTTCACGGTCAACACGAACACTGGCGGATACAGCTGCAATATTTTGTTTGGTCCTCACTCTACGTATGCGTGTTGGTGATTTAATGTGCAATTATGTGAACTGGGTTCGAAATTTAGTCACAAGCTTTCGAATAGCTCCCTCAGTTGGCTGATGAAACTGCCCATAAATTGAAAGAAGTGTACGATGGACTTTCTTCACCGACTATGAATTTTAATAATGAAATTCAATAATTTTGAAGCATTGTTCATTCACCCATTCACCAAATGTTAGACATTGTGGGAGGTCGTGTGACTTCAATTCTTGTATCTTATAAGGTTTTACACTGCAAAATTTTCCACAGAGTGGAGTAACAGAAGCCCAATTGCTGCGAACGGTGGCGAATCGACATTTCACGGTCATCACGAACACTGGCGGATACAGCTGCAATATTTTGTTTGGTCCTCACTCTACGTATGCGTGTTGGTGGTTTAATGTGCAATAATGTAAACTGGGTTCGAAATTTAGTCACAAGCTTTCGAATAGCTCCCTCAGTTGGCTGATGAAACTGCCCATAAATTGAAAGAAGTGTACGATGGACTTTCTACACCGACTATGAATTTTAATAATGAAATTCAATAATTTTCAAGCGTTGTTCATTCGTAAGTCGATTCATGGTTAAATTATAGACTGAAGTGAACAAGTTTGACAATGACACAAGACACGATTTACGCGTGATCTGTCAAAAACAGTGTTATCAAAAAGATACCATCAAAAAATCTCTCTTTATAGGTAACGAATTCTGTAAATGAAAATAGTAATTTCCGTGTAGAAGATAAAACAGACAACCATGAAATCAACATCTACATGTCATCATCCTCGAAGCATATGAGACTTTCGGGGACTATTTATGCATCATTATCACAATTTGAATTACTGGAACCAATGGAATCAAATATCAAAATATTATTGTGACTGAATTTCAAAACTTTTGAATGAATATCAAAACTCTGCAGGAATGCTCCAACATGTTCACCGGTTTAATTTAAAATAATGTCAGTCTAGACCCCAACTCAACTGAGACAACTCATTAAAATGAAACTCACCAATACAATGAACAGATACAAAAGACCAAAATGGAAAACGATTTGCCACACTTCACTGATTCACATAACCTCACAAAAATGGGTTCTGGGTTTGAAGATCGTCCACGGAAAATTCAAAATAACAAGTTCAAATCCGTTTTTAAAATCTCCGGTTTGTAACAGTGAGTTCATAGGACTGTAGGGCATCAAATACATTGTAGGTGGGACTCAATCAATACGTAGAGTGCAGTAATTTCACATTTGGAACAACACATATCCTATGAACCAGTTTTTTTACAACTGTCATTAAAAATGACATTTATAATGATTGTCAAGAGTATTGAAAGATGATGTTCACAAAGTAGAGTGTTGAAAATATTTTCAACAAAAAGTATTTTTAACACGATTTTTTTCGGACAAATAATAATAAACAAAACATAATTATTCAATTTTCAAGGAAGTTTCATTATGAACGATAGATATTGATACAATTAAATTCTGTTACAAATGTATTATATACATTAATTACATTATTATTATTTATAAACATTAATATGGAAAGTGCAATTAGAACAACTGCTGATATTATTACCTTGCGATGTTATAGAGCCTTGTAATATATTTGAACTAGCTGAGTTGACAATTCCATGAGCATTACCATTTAATTCTTGAAGTGAAGAGGACGATGCTGTAACGCTGGAGCTAGCTGTTGGGATGATTCTTTCAGCAATAGCATTTTTATAAGAAATGAATTGATTGATGTAACCCTCAGCTACTGTTGTAGACTTCCATCCTCCGTGATTCTAAATATCCGTTATATTCACTCCTGATTCTGCTAGCAAAGAAGCAGAAGATGTTCTGAAACAGCGACCTGTATATTTCTTTGTGGGCATTTTCCTAAACGTGTTTATACCAACTGGGTTGGCACTGCATATATAATTTGATTATTTCAGAAAAAAAAACGTTGATGATTGATAACAGAAGTGCGAAATGCAACGTATTTATTGAAATAGTCAATGTTTTTTTCAACAATGCAAAAAGAACAACCTATTTTCGTTTTTGTATTTGAAATTTGATCAATTGATGATTATTCCAATAATTTAATGTTTTCCATTAATGAATGGCACAGCTCTTCACGCCCGCAGGTAGCAACATTCATCATCAAATATTTTTCATCAATCTCTGCTATTTTTCAACAATAGCAATCGTATAATCAGTCATGGAAAACCACTCGCTGTTTGAACTCATGGTTTTATCATACTGTTTGCTCTCATGGTATTGCTAAATAACTTAGTGGAATTTTGAGCTCTCAACATATCACCTTCGATAGATAGATAGATAGATAGATAGATTTTATTTGACTACGTTATGTAAAAAGAAAAAACATTTGTAGCAAGTCATATCATTCAATATAAAATGTAAAACTAGGAAGAATGTGTCAGTTTATAGTAAAATACCGACTTAAATAAATATAACTGAAATACAAATTGCCTAAAACGCACGTACAGTCGTGCAATATTTAAAATAGAGGAAGAACTTCTTCATATATATATAAATACAATAAATGGGTTCTGCATATCAACGTACAGTGTTCTATATGTCCATGTGGGAAGATGCAAAGATAATCATTCTGTGTTATCAAAATCGAGGTGGAATTGTAAGAAAAACTGAGTTAGCCCAAAAGTTGGTGAGCATCAAGCAGAATTGAGTGAAGACAAACTCTACACAGCAGCTGCATGTATATTTTTTTATTTATCATGAAAGTTTTCTAATAACATATTATTGTGGATATTGATGATAGGTGTATATCTCGTTGAGGATTTGAAATCATATGAATTCTACATGATGTTGCGGAATATTTACTGTCTCAATTTGAAATTGTAAGTTAAAATTTTTTATATTTTGACATGTACTCGGACCGCTGTTCCAGTTTTTCCAGTGGAAAGTTTTCTATTATCTATGATTAGAGAGTTTTGTCTGGGGAAGCTCTTTTTTCTAGTCTTCTTGCTAAGTCCAAGTTGGCGGCAAGAATTTTTCTCATTTCCATAACTTCTAGTGTGATATTTTCAGTCATTACGAACCTTTTAGCTATTTGGCATTCTTGAAAATGTCATAAAATGTTGGTATGGAATTCCATTTCCATCAACAAGGTACGTATTTTATTAACTTCTTTGGAGCCGATTCTGCGAGTGTCCTGTACATGGTAATTGTGAAGGGAAATATTCACCTTCTCACCGAGTAGTTCGACAATGTTTCTGCTGCTGAGACTATATAATTTCCAGATCACTTCTGGAAGAGCGTAAAAATCAATGTCATTCAGTCTTTGTTTTATAGATCAAAACCTCTCACAAGTAGAAGGATGTACTTTATACAAGAATGACAAATATGGAGTTCATGCATATTTATACATTGTCATTGGAGCTGAAATATTCCACAGTTATGACCAATTGAACTGTTCAGTTATAGTTGATAGTGTTCCAGATCACTTGCGGTTAATGTTTTCGAATAATTGATAATAGTCACAATGGAATAGTGTCACAAATGTTAATAAACTTTTTGTCACCAGTAGTGGTGACTATTGAAATTACAAAAGGAGTTGTTCCACTTTCAGTTCGTTTCATTATTTTTCCATTTGTTGCTCTAGTAACTCTATCTGAAACATTCCTTTTGAAGATTCTGCTTTGAATGTATTTGATCATTATCATTCCGGGAAAATAATCTACGATTATTCAAGCAAGAACAAATTTCATCGATGAAATTGAATTCATTCAAGCTCGATATTTTCTTGAGACATAAAATAAACACAATAAATGAATGCAACAGATTCAAAGAATGATCACCAATTACTAAACCCATTGAATATTACTTCGAGCGATCGAAATTACTTGTAATCAAAAAACCACTCAGATTAAGGACAACTCCAATAAAATCGACTTGAAATTCATCAGCATTGCTCGGAACCCATTAACTAGCATGTCAGATCTGGAAACGAGCTGAATATTTCACAATTCAAGATTGTAAATCTATTCGAGATGTAAATGAAATCCGCCACCCGGCTCTAGAGCTATGATTCCTTTTCCCTCCGGGAAATGTGAGAGATCAGCGCAGGTCCTTGAGGATGCGATATCTAATTTCTGGTATTTCGTTAATAGAAATAATCCCCTTTCTCTCTCAGTTCTGCTGGATGATACACTGCACGAGGTGGTTGGAGTGCGTTACAGAGATCGATTTTGTTATTTTGTTGTATCAGGATCACATACACTCTAGAAAATAGGTTTGTGCTCTCAAGTGTGAATGCTGGAAGTATAAAAATGAAGTGTTTGAAATGTCATGCACCTTGAGGCAATATTCCCCTACAAATCAGAATGAATATTATTGAAATAAAAGGTTGGTAGTGCCCAGTCAGTACAAATGGTAAAACTGGAACCACAGGCAATTTTTTTCATCTCTTGAAGACGCCAACTTGGTTAGTGAAACGCATGTCGAGAAGAGTATCGCATTTCTAGTGATTAGGAAAAGTGCTTGTTTTTGAAACTAGTCAGTACATTCGGTTGACATTTTCCAATCTGAAACATATTGAAAGTTGATGAAAAATCTATACAGATACAATGATGAGTCAGCTCCGAAAATTGGCTCTTCTAATGTGCTTATGTGGAAATTTGCTATGCTAATGTCTGTTATGTTCAGTTATATAAGTTAGTGTTCTATGGGTTGTTGGTTTGATGGGTCACTGGCAACACTATAGCAGTGGTCGTCAGAAAAGTGACATATGTAAAAGTTTAAATTATCTAAAAATTGTCTGGAGTCTTTTTCTGTCTATGAGTCGGTTATAACATAATTTTGGCGACGAGTTAGAATTCTCTCGCACTTCTAAAGAAATAAGTTCACACAGTCTGAGTGGAAAAAAATATTGATAACTCCAACCTAAAAAACCACGTGTAGGATAATAGTCAAGGATTTACAAATTATGCAGCATGACATTGATAGGAGCGTCCAACCCAAAAGGGTCTGATGTTCATTCATATATCAAACGTTAAGATCAGCTTTTTATTTGCCATTTATGTTCCCATGTTTCTGACGCTGATAGGGGGAGAAGCATATCAACTTCTGAAAGACATACTAACTCCAGTCACTCTCAGTAGTAAACCATATACTCAATGAGTTGAAGAAGGCTTTAGTTGAACACTAATGTCCAAAACTATTGGTGATAGCCGAAAGGAATCAGTTCTATAACGCTCATCAGGGTCCAGATGATGTGAGATCATATTCTGAAAAATGGAAAAGCTTAACAGAGCACTGTTAATTCGAAAGTTTTCTCAATGACGCTCTTTGGGATAAATTTGTATGTGGGATACGCTCAAAAACTATTGAGCGTAGACTTCTAACCGAAGACGGACTTACTTATGAAAAAGCATATCAGGTTGCAGTATCTACGGAATTAGCAGAAAACAAAGCAAGAAGTATGATCACAGAATAATAGTAGATCATCAGTTCCAACTAGTGAAAGTCACTCAAAGTTTCAGTCGTCATCAGGTACAAGTCATATAAAATTAAGTTGTAAAAGGTGTATTTGTACACACCAAGACAACAATAAGTGCTATGCATGTAGTCGAGTAAGATATACTGCAAAATCTATAATTTGTAGAAATGGGGTCCATGGTCTACTAGAAGAAGATGAAACTCAGCAGGAAAAATTCAAACTTTCAGATGATAGTTCAGAGTGAGGTTATTTAGAATATGCAGGAGGAGAGTTGCTATTGAACTATTCAGAAGGTGAACGTACAGGTAGCCTAAGAGTGAAACCACCTCCCAAGCTTAACCTATAACTTTAAGAAGGGAAACAATGTTTTGTTCAGTTATATAAGTTAGTGTTCTATGGGTTGTTGGTTTGATGGGCAACACTGGCAACACTGTAGCAGTGGCTGTCAGAAAAGTGATATATGTGAATGTTAATTGATTTAAAATTATCTGAAAATTGTCCAAAGCCTTTTTCTGTCCATGAGTCGGACGATGTCAAGTTATAGAGTCTTAATGGGTAACGGATTCAAGAGATAAGAAAAAAACGAGTTATTAGAATTATAACAAAATTAATCATTTCAGATATTAACTTCAGTTTTCTGATTCTGAAAAGGACTACATAAAAACTACATAAAAACCATTGACTCAATATATATCACACGAAAGCTTGTTGCGTGATTCACCTATTTCAGCCTAACAAGCTTTTTTATCATATGTATTGTGTAATGTAAGAAATTGGCCAGTTCGTTTTTGGCTGCTGAACCCTTTCACACGATACCCTTATCATTGGGTTGCAAGAAAAACTAGTCTGCCATCTTCAAGTGATCCGCCACATCGGATTCAGAGCCTCATTTCATTATTCGTATTTTATGCAACTATTCTTTCATTCGATACCCTTCCATGAGGATGTCTGAAAAAATACTAGTCCATCACTTTGGGTGGTCCGCCAGGTTGAATATGGAATGGCGTCGCTCAGCTAACAATGCGTCGCCATCCAAGCTGAGGGTGTATGCAAAATGTCAGATCAATCGATTGAAGACAACTGCTTCAAAATTCATCAGCAGGATCAAACCAGAACTAACGTACTTGCAACTATTGTGAGTTGAATGAATCCTGATATAGCTGAAGTGGAGTGGAAGATACTCGCCATTGCTGGTGAGGCACAGAAGCCAAAAACATTTTCGGTCTAGCGAGAATGACAGTTAGGAGATATCTACTTGCTGGGGTCAGGAATTGAGAGGGGTTCTGAACCCACATAGGTAGGTTAGACCTGTAAGAAGGCCTGTTGAACATCGTACTTCACCCCTACTGTAGTCCAACATCTGTTTAGTATCAAGCTTCGAAGGGTGAATAAACGCCTTGTAGTGAGCCAATCCTGGAAGATTCTGCCAGAAGTCCATAAATCTTCTTGCCATCCAGGTGTTCAATGTTTGCTTGGCAAAGCCTAAAGCGATGCCAATTACAGGTTCTGGTCCGATGAAGCTAACTGCAGCACCCTCCTTTGCAAGGGAGTCTGCAATCTCATTGCCTTCCAGGCCAGTATGGCCAGGAATTCAGAGCAGAGACAATCTGTTAAGTCTTTCTATCGAGAAGAGTCGTTTTTGGCACATAGATAAATCAGAACAGTTTCTCTCTGATTTTGAAACAATAACCATAAGAATATAAGATAATGAGCATTCACGCCCAGAATAACGATTGAAGAGAATTAAATCCGGGCTGGTTGGCCGTAGTCGAATAGAAACTGAAGTACCAAATGTTTTGTCTCCTCCTGCAGCAGTCATTATCAGTGCTATATACGTTGACTGCGTGGTTTCAGGTTATATTTCGAAGTCTAAGTAACTACTGAGATGTTGTCTTGCGCAGTAGCACACAAAACGTTTGGTGTTCCAGGTTTCATTCGACCACGGCATACCAGTCTAGATTTTGTTCTCATTGATAATGACCAGATGTTTACTGTGACCAAAACTGTTATCATTCTATACCTGCTTTCCTCCGGGATCATTATCATCACTATCGTCATTCATGATTATTGTTATTGGTATGATTTTTTCGAAGTTTGAGCTGGTCGGACTCCAAAACATTCGGGAGAATGCGCCGTGGGCAAAGCTATCATTGGGTATAAAAACTATGTACTTTTAGCAGATCCCATGAGACAAAAATGGCGACCTTCTGAGTTTGTCCGGCCAAGTTGTCTGTCTGAGTGTAGCGAGCTGACAAGATCGTAATATTCGAAACCAAAACCACCATTTTCAGAGGGTGGTTTGAGTAGTGTCAACGGAGTTGCGAAAATTTCGAAAAATCATTGGTTTTCTCTTCTCTTTTTGAATGATATTCATCCCATCCAATAGAGGATCGTCTTGCTCTGATGGCCGAGAAGAACCACATCAAGCTCATGAGCTTGTATGAGTCTGAGGGTTAGAAAAAAAATTATCACTTTTCATTTTCCACAACTAATTCAATATTCACCAGACCGTAGGGCTTTACAGGTAGCTCGTCGATACCGTGAAAGTGCCATATGTGGTGAAAGAACATTTATAGGGCAGCGATATGTCGATTGATATGTACTAGAATCGCATATACTGCACATGCCTTCAGCAAGTCCAACTGTCTCAACTTCGGAAATACACAATGCGTATAACATATTGTTACTGGTGAAAAAACATGAATATCTTCATATGAATCGGAAACCTAGCAACAATCCACTGTTTGAATATTAGGAGATGAATCAAAACTGACAAAACTTGTTAGTTCACGAAGCAATCCCAAGAAAATAGTCGGGGAGTTTCTCAATATCACTACACATATCGCCACAATTCCATTGAAAGATCGAAAAACAATCAACATAATCTTCAGCATTCTCCTGGTTTATGACCTGAAGAATTTCTGGTTCAATAATTTTTTGGTTCATTCATTTTTTGATTCATAACAATATTGAAAGTGGATGTTTAAAAAACGATCAAACAATTCGTTCCGAAGAATATTTTCTAGTTTTTGTAAAATCTCAAAAAGCCTAGTCCCCGTATATCATTGCTCGATTTCACCATTAAAATACCCACAATTTTCTTCAATTTCTATAATTCATTTCCGTAATTTCTCGAGATGACGCTTGACTGATTCTCCGGATTCCGTCTCATTTCATCTTAATTCCATCGTCACGATCCTCATTTTTTTGTGTAGACAGTATTCCCAACTTCCAGAAATGCTGTAAAAACTTCATCCTCCGGGAAACAGAAGGCTACGAAGCTTGATTTCTCGTCTCTGCTGGAAGACAAGAGACAAAGAATTTCTTAATTCAATTTACTTATAGTAGAAAGCCTTTGAAAAACTATGCAATTTCAATAAGACTGTGCTAGGACAGTTTATTTGTTCGTCAAATTACTTACCTTTGGGAGAAATTAAGGTCTCATCAAGAAAATACTCAATATTGATTTTTGTCTGGTGTATAGCAATACCGCTACAGAACTATCAGTTTCGTTGTTAATAAAATCAACTTTAGACTAGTTTTTTCTCATTATGCGAAATATTGTCTGAAGAAAATGGTAATTCCTTTCGGACTATCGATAGGTTAAATCACGAAAAAATTAGTAATTACCCAATTTTTTTTGTAAAATTCCACTTGTTATCAATGCTCTAAAGATGTCACTGGCCACTTGTATCAGAAAAGAAACACCCGAAAAAAAGATCTGTGTAGAGACGTTAGTCACTGAGACGCCTCAAAATCACGCCTCAAAATCAAGGCCATCCAATCTAAAACATAATATTGTTGATTATTTAGAGCATTTGTGATATTTTCTGCCCACTCTCACACTTGGTTGTAGCTTACTGATGATGCTTTCTCTGTGATTTCGAATAAAGCGATGGTGGAAAAGGTGTGTGAGTTTGTGAGTGTCAACGAAGTATGGTATTGAATGAAATTGAATGCAATATGACATCCACTTATTATTCATTACTTAATAATTCACATGAATGGTACATGTCTGCGGTCACTATAACCATCTCATACGACCATTGAGTCCCATGATTCATCACAAGTAATGAGTGGAGCAGGTAAGATCAGGTCAAAACTCTTCAAATAAACTCTTCTTAGTGAAGCCCATTAGTTTATATGGTAAGTGATCTTTCAGGTCAGCTGGTTAGAGTGGGGCTCTGCCAAACTCTGAAAACTTGATTCGGTCCGCAGCGAGGCTGGCACAAAGTAAGTGCTCTGCTGTTCCATCATTTTCCAAACAGAGACGACACACACTGTCTTCCAACAGTCTGAAGCTCTGCATATGATGATTCGGACGACAGTGACCTACCTGTGAGTGGTTCATCCCTTTGTAGTCCAACAACTGTTTGGTTTCAAGCTTCGAAGGACGAATGGACGTCTGGAAGCCATTCCTGGAAAATTTTTGCAGAATTTCATAAATCTCCTTGCCTTCTTCAATGTTCATTTGACAAAGCCTAAAGCGCTGCCAATGACAGGTTCTGGTCCCAGTAGGCTGCTTGCAGCACCCTCTTTTGCAAAGCAGTCAGCAGCCTTACAGACCAGTATGGCCAGGAACAGAGACAATTCGTTAAGTTTTTCTATTGAGGAGAGTCGTTTTTGGCAATTTGCTACCAATTTAGACATTGTTTGATAGGAGCCAAGAGCTTCCAACGCAGCTTGACTTGTGTATCAGGGAGAATTCTACCAATCTCTCCAAACACAATTCAATAGCATAGATTTCCGTTCAAAATTCAGTCATATAGGTGTCTAGGTAGGTTGATATCTATATCCTGGGTCTGCAATTGAGAACACCTGCACCAGAACCAGTAAGTGCTTTTGATCCATCTGTCAAACAACAATTATCTGCTCTTAGTATTTCCTCAGAAATGGATTAAGATGGATATCCATGGCCACTGACGGTGTGGTACTGAAAATATCACAGATGGCCAGACAAGCCTGTCTCTGTAAGCCAGAGAGTTTCACTTGATCCGTTTTCTGTAAAGTCTTCGACCACCAAGCAATTGCTCCATAAGTGATCATTGATGTGACAATCATCACATAAATCCAGTGGATTTGTACGGGACCCAAACACCAAGTTTCAACACAAATCCTTCGACACGTCCATATGGACAATCTAGCTTTGTGTAAATATTTTCCAAGTCAGCGTTCCAGGTGAGTTTTCTATCAAGGACAATGCCAATATTTTCCACCTCCGGAAAGAGCGATCCGTATTTTCCAAGAAGAAGAATCGTTACAAGCACGTAAAAATATAGTTTAGCAGATTTGCTGTTTGTAACTCACCATATACGTAAAACGGATTCATCAACAAACTAAAAAGAAAGAGAAACATTTTATTCGAACTACGTAGAGAAGCTGGTTGGGATGAAATCACCGAAGAGAAGAGAATAACCAGGAGAATGTAGAGGGCGCCAACGACTGAAAGAATATTGAGGTTATCAACTTCAAATAGAGTCATGTGGAACAAGAAAAGAAGAGCCGCTTCAGCCTTAATAACTATAGAATGTGGCTGGCTTCCGTTGATGATTTTGTCCATTTCTGTTTTTTTCTGCAACCAAGTACTGCCGATCGTAGCACTTGGCTATACCGTACTGATGCCAATAAAATAGAAATATGTACCTGTGGTTTGCAGTTTGTATAGTCTATATATTGTCTATAAGAGAAAGACTGTAAAAGTTCAATCATTAATTTCAGAGTTCATATAAAGTTCAGTATTGAGTTTCATTCTGAGTTATTGAACACAGTTGAATTTGATAGAGAAGAAGAAAAATTCTACATGAACGTAACATGCATGTGGTTCTTATGGCCATCCAGTGTAAGTAATTTAAAAATTCGTTATTGTCTCTAAGAATTCTCGCAAATCCCGCACCCCGTCAGCGTCAAATGATCATAAAAAGTAAATCAGATAATTTTTCTGTGTTTACGTTATTAGAGTAAAATAATGAAGGCTCATCCAGCGAACGAGTTTAGCAAGCCAAAAGAGACCCTGATAATGTTTATAAATCACCGTTTGTGAGATGAATAAGTCTCGGGTAATCACTAAAATGCGCCGAACCACAGGTCCCCGGCCTTCGTAATGAATCCCAATTAGTTGGTCCATAAAACAGATGCTCTGATTCTCTTCGTGTGCTTTGCGCTCGGATCTTTCTTTCTACCTGCTAATTCGAACTTTCATTTGTCTCTATGAATGAGCTGTTTCAACAGAGTGGCTACTCGACTGAATTGCCCAAATTAATTTTCCGAGTTGATTGCGACCGGAAGTTGAAACATTTGTCTTGGTCAACGATATCCTCCAGAATAATAATAATGATAATGGCCGGAAAATAATATGGAAGTGGCATTAAAAGGCATCACACATTCGAATAATGAATTGAATATTTCAAATTCAACTCCTCTATTCTACCGAATTTAACGAATCCCTTTAAGTGACATATATGTTCATCTACTTTCCTGGCCTAAACAACCACAATTTTTTTGTCATTTATTTAGCTTCAACTACGAAGGGTTTATTAGCTGAATGTCATTTACAAATATGTATCCTTAATTCAATGTTATAATGACATTTAAATTTTGTTCAATACATTTATGTCACTGAGGAAATTTAATAGTTGAGTATGGTACGATTTAACACTTAATATAGTTTTCAAGTCATCTCCTAGATTATGCCGGCGTCCCTCGTTTGTGTATAGTGGACACTCGGTTAAAATATGTGCGATGGTCAATTCAGTATCACATATATAACACATTGGAACTTGTTCTCCTGATAGTAGATAACTGTGCGTGAGAAATGTGTGTCCAATACGTAAGCCGTTTCTTAGGTGATATTTTCCATGGTGAGACGAATGGTTTGACTCTGGAAAGTTTGGAATTGTATCTATCCCTTTTTTGTGCCAGTGGTTCGACCTTGGTGCTTTGTTCACACACTCAAATCAACCGCCGTGTTGGTCGCTGGTTCAAGCCCTATGCTGAACGATCGATTTTCACTTGCTATCGTCCAATCCGTGTTAGGAATCACACGTTGAAAGGTAAGACCTTGTTAGTCCTCAACTCGCACAAGTTTAGAGTTCTGAGGGTTGTCGTTCGTAGGGGTGCGACAGCTGGTTAACGGCAAAACAAACAGACAAGCAGACTGTGTAATGTGAGGTTCTTTTTCAGTTCTGGTTTCATGTTCTGGTAAATACTTTTGGTTATTTGATGGGTGGATCCATCACCGCTTGCTACTTCTCTTGCTAATCTGTCTGCTTTTTCGTTGATTCCTACTCTGGTATGAGATGGGCACCAAAGGAACTGAACATTTGAGTTTTTCTTTTGAGAATTTTTTTATTCGGACTTTATTTCAATTAGGGTTGGGTATGTTGGCTATAATTGTTAAAGTTACTGATTAGTGCTCAAAGAGTCTGAGACGATTATCCAATCTGATGTTGGTTTTGTGTTCAAGTGACGTAGGGCTCAGCAGTAAATATGGTGGTGAAGGGTGGTAGTTGGAATTTAGCAAAGACTCAATAATTGTATATGCAGCACCTACGCCACTTTCAGAATGGGAAGCGTCAGTGTATATGCACTGAAAATTTTCAAAATTTTCGATTGTTTCTAAAAAAAGTTTTTTTAATAATAATGGATGATTTTTGGATATCTTGAGGTGGCTCAAATTCAGGAAAATAGATGTGATATGTATTATCCTTGGATGAGGGGTAATAATTTCGGTAGGATTAATTGTTTCAGGCTGGGTTAAATTCAGTTCTACAAGGATTCTGTTTACTCGTTCGTAGAAAGGAAGACTTATCCGCATTCTGTGATTGAATGTTTCCTGAAACCTGTTTGCAAATACATGTTGATGCACAGGATTATTTGGATAAGCTGATATTTTACTGGCATATGACAGTGTTGAATATTTTCGACTATCAGTCAGTGACGGTTCTCCGGATTCGAAATTTAGGCTATCGATGGGGCTAGTTCAGAATGCTCCAAATGCGATTCATAAAGCTGCGTTGTGGATTATGTTGAGTTGTTTCAATGTGCTCTTCTGAGCTGAACTATATACTATGCTACCTTAGTCCAGTTTGGAACGGATTAATGTTCTGTACATTTTCATGGGTCTGCTCCCTATGATGTGTGAGATACAGATTTCTTTAAGTTGGATCCTGTTCGACAAGTTACTCGTGACTGAATACGTGGTTTCCATGAAAGTTTATTGTCAAATAGATGCCTAGGAATATTTTACTTGTTACATAGTCGAGTGAGAAGTTATTCAGGTACAATGTTTGATGTTGTGGATTCCTTTTTTTGGTAAAATGCAGTACTTTTGTTTTGTTGGATGAAAATTGAAGTCCCGTAGTCTTTGACCAGGTCGTTATGTTATCGAGTGCATTTTGTAAGTGATTTTGAATAGATGTTGTGTTCTCCCTTTTACATATATCACTAAATTGTCTGCGTATAG
Source organism: Leptinotarsa decemlineata (assembly GCF_025532065.1). Taxonomy (NCBI): domain Eukaryota; kingdom Metazoa; phylum Arthropoda; class Insecta; order Coleoptera; family Chrysomelidae; genus Leptinotarsa; species Leptinotarsa decemlineata. The sequence continues at coordinate 29,118,103 of NW_027412688.1, read as the reverse complement.
CCTTGCTCTCACTGGGAACTGATATGTAGTCAATAATTCATTCATAGCTATGAGAAAAAGAGTTCCACTTAAGTTTGAGCCTTGTGGGATTCCATTCTGTTGCAGTTTTTTTCTGGATAAGTATATATCTGTTCGGACTTGGAAATATTTTTTTCTGAGCAACTTTTTAACGAACTTCAAGATATTGCCATTGCTGGACCATGTTTCTAACGTCTTCAATATGTCGTAACACCACACTGTGTCAAATGCCTTGTGCATGTCGAAAAAACTGCGATGCATTCCTGGGATTCATGTATTTCGGATTCAAGACTTACAAGGTTGTCAAGGGTGGATTGATGTTGACGAAAACCGCTTTGTTCGGTTATTATCAAGTTTTGTTTATTTAGAAACCAAGTTAGCCTTTTACTAACTATCTTCTCTAACAGTTTACACATACTGCATTTTAATGATATAGGTCTGTAAACTTGTTCTGAGTATTTTTGTTTACCGTTTTTGTAGGTTGGTTTAATTATTGATAAATAGCATCATTCTGGGAAAGCATCATTCATCATTCATCATATAGTTGAATATATTCAGGACGAATTTGTTTTTCATATTTTGAAATGATTCAAAATTTGGGCAGAACATCGATGTGACACCAGAAATTAAGTTCAGATCTCGTGAGACCTCTTCAGTTTGATATGTTTCAAATACTACATGGGCTGAAAAGTTTCGGGTCCAACACAGAATGATCGAAAAGTGAAGTTGTGTGAGTTAGCTGACATTGTAAAGATATAAAAAAAACGTGTTGGCTTTATATTGCATCAGCATTCGACTATGAAAAAGCTCTGTTCAAAGTGGGTACACTTTAGAAAGGAAATACCATCAATAGTGAATATTATATAGCGTTATTGGAGCGTTTGAAGGACGATATTGCAAAGAAACGACCGCATATGGCAGAGAAAAAAATGTGTTTCTTCAAGATAACGCACCTCGTCACAAGTCATTCGAACAATGGCAAAATTACATGAATTTAAATTCGAATTGCTCGCACATCCACCGTACTCGCCAGATTTGGCTTCCAGCGAATACTGGCTGTTTGCAGATAAAGATGCTCACCGGTGAAAAGTGTTTTTTTGTATAAATCAAGGTTCATGTAAAAGTAGTTTTTTCGAAAATATTTTTTTCGTGTAATTCAATCTCTATATGAGAATACTTGTTTTGGGAGGTCGTCTGCTTCCAGTTTCTGTTCGAATCTTTTTTTTTTCTGCCTGATCCACACATCTTGGTGAAGTCTATTGAGAACACTTTCCCACCACCAAAACAAAAATTACGGTCCCTCGACGAGCGTTTCGCTAACCAAGTCAGCGTCCTCAGGAAATAATCACTAAATGTTACTATTATGTTATTGTTTTCATATCCTAGTGAAAATATCTAATATTTATCTGTTTTCCATTGAGAATTATTACTTATAAGACCAAACAAAGGACTGTTCGAAATAGAACATTTGTCGCTGTTCATAGAAATAATTCCGCATTTTTGGAGTTCCAAGCTTTCGAACGCATCCACAAACCTGTTTTCATGTACCGGTCTCAACAATTTTGAACATTTATCACTTATTCTGTGGTCTATGTCATGTTGAGCGATACCAGATTTCTTCGGTCTATGAAACCGAACATGCGAAACATGTTCCTTGTAGATTATTTCGTAAATCCCAGACTTTTTTTTCCAGTGTCTTGTCCTTCGACTAGCTGACTTTCTAGCTAGGGAAATTGATATAATTACACAGATCAGTCATAATAATATAATGGTTTCAACGCAGATACTATCCAGAAGTCAGTCCGTAAATTCACTCACAAATTAATATACCCTCAGGTATAATAATCAGAAATCAAGAAATGGGTAACTTTAACATATTTTGGAAAAAAAAACAGAGATGATTGGGGGTTTTTTCAGAAAAAACAATGTGGAAGTGGCATTCAGACCACATGCCAGGTTATTTGATTTCCTTTTCAATGCCAAAGATGAGGTGGACAAGTTGTAGAAATCTGAAGTTTAGTAGTATAAGTGTGCGGAATGTAATAATGTTCATGTAGGACAATGTGGTCGAAATTTCCAAAAACGGTATGCTGAACATGAAAGGTCCTTCAGACTGAGATAAAATGATTCGACCTTTTCAAACATTCCTTGGCATGCAACCACAATTTCCCGAATCTAAACGATACAGAAATTTTATACTAGGTAATGAAGGGTTGTAAACTCAATTATATAGAATCTTTGGAAATCCAGAAGCATAAACATTGCGGGTGCAACCTGTTAAATGATCAAATCGATTTAGTTTACTCACCGGTTTTCAAATTAGCATATTCGCATTGTAACTAGTAAACAACATTCAGGTACTCAATCAAGCCAAGTACCTCTATTATCACCTACAGGGCTGCTATATAACGGCTAATGTAATCAACCATTTTTAGTTCAATGTAAAAAATATGGTGTTTCAATTCTTTCTTCTTTTTATTATGTATCTAATTTGTCTGATGGTTTTCGAAATACTGATATTATTAACACGAAGAAACTAGTTTTCGAGCCCTCAAGAAGAATTTAATCAAATTCAAAACGTCGGCAAGAATACAACTGTTATTTCAAAAAAATTGATTCTGTTACCGCACCAACTTTTCATCACAATTGAGAAAAATATTTAAAAAACCTTCGAAATTCAAGCTGTTTCTGAGGTCTTCCAAAGATTGTCTTCAAAAGCCAAAAAATAATAAATATGGGTTTTAACATCTCATATGTCCATATATCCAAACTCACAACTACCGGTAGTGTACATAACAAAAAGCCCCCAGGTCATCCGTCCATTCCGGAAGAACAGCAAGTGCAAATAATTGGTGAGATGGTAGTAAATCCTGAACAGTCTACTTATTCCGTCGCGAATGTTTGTGAGGTATCTCCTTCAACTGCAACTTCAACTGCAACTTCAAAGAATAGGTATCATCCATACAAAATTAAAATGGTACACCAAACGACTGCAAGGCATCCTACATATCTCCACAATATTTGTTTTAGTTAAGAATTTATTTTTTTTCAAACGGCAATGTTCACAGACAAAATTGCCGTTATTGGAGTGACACCACCCCTCACGTTTTCCGGGAAACACATATCCAATATCCAGAAAAAAATAATGTTTGGACAGGAATAATGGGAAACAATATCGTAGGACCTCTATTTATTGATCAAAATTCAACAGGGGAACTGTATTTTAATATGCTGGAAACTACTGTTGACCCTCTCATCACTGAAATCGTCGAAGCGAATCCTAATGAATTCGATATGGATATTGTGTTCCAACAAGATGGAGCAACACCATTTCTCAAGACAAGTAAGAAACTATTTGGATACTACTTTTCTCTGTCGTTGGATTGGCCGTCTAGGTCCTACAGAATGGCCAGTCCGCTCGCCAGATTTGACACCTTTGGACTTTTTTCAGGGGGATATAGAAGCAAAAGGTGTACGAAACTGAACCTGCTTCTAGATTGGATATACGGCAGAGAATAATAAATATTTGTAGAGATATTGACGTTACTGTGTTCGAAAATGTTCGTTGTGAAATATAGGATAGGCTTTTCATTTGTCAAGAAGTTCAAGGCAACTATTCCTAGCATTTTCCAAACTGAACTTAAGCTCATTACCTCATATTATGTAGTTAAATGCCAATGTATTCAGGCAATTATCAAAAGTTCCACTATTTGGCCTGCTGCTAAACTCTGCCAAATCTCAAATGGTCAACTTTGTTACTGAAAATATAACTATTAATAAAAGCTATTTGGTAAGATTAAATAATGAAACTTTACATCAAGTTAATTGTACTAAATTCTTGGGTGATATTGATAATAAACTTACCTGGAGTTTCCATGTTGATAGTGTCAAACTGAAGCTCAGTAAACATATATATTTACTTTGTAGGTTGAAACAAACAGTCTCTTTTGATGTTCTCATGCTTTTATACCACAGTTTAATTCAGTCAGTGATTTCCTATGGTCTTGAACAGTGGGGCATATCAGCTAAAGCTGATGAAGTGTTTGTTATTCAGGAAAAGGTAATCAGAATTCTGGCTGGGGCATCTTCAAGTGCAAACTGCAGGCCATTATTCATTCGTTATAGTGTATTAACAATGCCTAGTTTGTATATCTACCAAACTCTGATATATATATATATATATAAGAAACAATATTTCAATTATTGCTAAAAATGAGCAAATACATGAACATTTCACCAGAAATAACCTTCAACTTTATCAGCTTTATAGTAGATTGACAGTATCGAAGAATCACCCCATGTGCTGTGGGATTAAACTATATAATAAGCTCAGTAATGACATTAAGTCCTCAAACATCAATGTCTTTAAAAGGAAGGTTAAGGTTTTTCTATTGCAGAAAGCATACTACTCTGTGGATGAGTTTCTCCTTGAATCATAATCATAATCTGATAGTAGCTTAGTAATTTTATTTTTATTTAAGTTATGCTTTGTATTTGTTTTTTTATAATAGTTTGACTTGTTGTATCAGCCAGTATTTTATGATGATGTTTGCCTAATGTGATTGTAAATGAAAACTGATTCAATAAATGTTTGATTGATTGATTGATTGACTTCATATTCTACGGTTGTGAAGTATTCCTCAGGAGCTTCAAAATGATGTGTCACAAGATACCTCTTTTTATTTGATTTTTTCCCAGATGGCACCCAGTCGCCATCTTGGAAGTTTCATTTGCCAATTTCACTTCAAAATAAAGTATTCATGCAATAATTCCATTATCCCAAATTCCAATTTTTTGAGTTGACCCGTTGAAAAAATAAAAAGGGGAAGAAATTAAAGAAATGCACTGTATATTCAATTCAATCTGGCACTTTTATTCCACTTTGTTGTATTTTATCACAACTTTTATCTGTCTAGTCAACTTTATACAGCCAGCAATGTCGATACGTTCGCCGGCAAATACCTCCATATCGGAGGTAATTTCCGCCGACGTGATACATCCATTCAAACTATTCTCGAAATGAAATACAGAAACGATGTAAATTGAAAAGTAAAATCATTCGATTCAGTTTTGTTAACCGAACCGAACGGAGAGATATTCCAACCTGGGAATATTCTCAACGCTGCGCTGATGACCGAATAACTGGAATTCGTGAAATCAAAATTCAGCTATAATTTTCCGACTGTTCCAATAACTTCTCGCATTCATTCAAGAATGATGTATGCGTTGTGAATTCCTGATATCTTGCATTCAAATGCAAATGCATGATATGTATGGGGGTTCATTGACTTACTTGTTTTCGAGAATCTGGGATGGAAAGAGTTCCAATTGGATAATCAAAGATGTTCGATCGTTTTGAAACTCGTTCAGAAGTTTGGCCCATTACGGTGGTAACCAAATTATTATTCTACTCGGAAATAGAAGTTCATGAATAACCTGATCAGAAATACTTTTGCATATGAGAAATTTCCTTTCGGGTATTCATCGATCCTTTTCAGGTAGCATAACTTGAAAGTCAGATTAAAATTCATTTCATTCCGATTTTCTTTGTCAGAGATATCTCAGATTTCAACTTTATTCACATATTTGTTCAAGCTAGTGCTTGAATGGTTTAACCTTGAAGTCATGAAAAAACTCGCTTTCAACATACTACCAAATTATACCGACTGCGCCAATTGAATACTTGAATCGAAAAGTGATCTTTCCCAAATATATTCATTTCACAAACATACTAGTAGGATTTCTGGTACAGAAAAAAGCTCTTGGAGCTATTGATAATGTTTCTACGAGATTTTTTCGTTTGAAGAGCTGAACATTCTAACTTTGGCCTGTCTGCCATAATGAAGTTTACCTGTTATACTGATAAGATCAAAAGCAATATTTCCAAAGATATGGATATACGTGAACACCAAACAAGAAATAAATAATCATTTCATCTATCTAAATCAAAATAATCTTCAACTGATGTTGAATGGCCAACGTTGTACGTATTAAAAATGAACCCTCACAACTGAAATTCCGAAACCTAACAAAAGAATTTCTCCCCAAACATTTATTTCATAACACTTCTGAATTTTAAATGAAATTTGAATATGTTTTGTATTTCAAATGGAAAGTACGATATTTTCATCATTCATAATTTTACCGTCATACTTTTTGAGTCGGAAATTTCAATTCAAGTTCATGAACAAATGTATAATACCAATTGAATGCATATAAATATTGAAAAGTTGGTAATACATGAAAAATATTTTAACGCAGTCTGTAAAAACACTTATGTTCAACTGGGACATTTGAAAAATGGGGAATATCACAATTGTTAATGGATATTATTCATGATAAACATCAAAATGAAGAAATGTAAAAATATTTTGAAAAATGTTTCCTTATGGTTGGAAGTAGAATAAAAGTTTCATGAAACTGAATCAGTATGAATGCGATCTAATACCAATTATGTAATGTTTCCTTGAATATTTGTTCACATCTTCCTAATTTCTTGTGGAATCATATCCTGAAATTCACAACAAATATATAATGCTGTTGAAAAGAGAAATGGAAATTTCTATGTTTTTTACCACTTTTATTTGTAACTAACGTTACTGCAGTTTCGTCCTATATGGATATTTTCAAACTTAAACTATTGTTTCAAACTTAAACTATTGTTTAAGTTTGAAATGCAGTAACGTTAGTTACAAATGAAAGTGGTAAAAAACATAGAAATTTTCATTTCTCTTTTCATCATGATCTCCTACCACATAGTAACGGCTACATCCATCAATTTATATAAAGCTGTATTGAATATATACCGCACTATATATGTTCTGAAGTCATCGACAGAATAAAAGCAATGCCTCAACTAATAATTTTTCTATTTTCTCTTGTATTCAGACTGAGTTTTTTGAAATCTTAGGGCAAAATATTGTACAGAGAGTCATATATGTATTTTTTTTGCGATAGTGAAGACGAAATCGATTTATTCTAATGTGTTGATCGTTTCGTGTGTTGTGTTCGTGGATATGACATTGTTTCGCAAATGATAGTTTCTTCTTATGGATTTCAATCAAAACGTAATAAAGAAATAAAATTGGCAATGGCATGACTCTGAATTTTTTTAAATATTCTTGACAGCGATCCCTGTATCCAATATTAAACAGCACTCCAAATGCCTTCTTTTGCATTCTAAAAATTCAAATGGAATGACATGAATTTCTCCAAAGTTGTACACCATAACTAATATGAGAGTGAAACAGTGAAAAATATAAGGTTTTTAATATATTTTCACTAGTGCTGTACTTCAATTGGCAAAGGAAAAATACAGAATTTGAGAGTTTTCTCTTCAGTTGAGAAATATGTGCAGACCAGTTGAGTCTATTATCTAATGTAATGCCCAGTAGGGAAAGGCCGGCAAAGTGGATACCTTAAGATATTTAAGGTTATAGCAGAAAAGGTATAAGGTATAAAAACAAAATAACTAGTACACATCGGTCTTTATTAATTGCTCTTACAAATACTGTCATCAGTTGACCTAAATAATTCAACATATATTAACTGAAAATGGAATTGAAAAAAGTACGAAAGTATTCGCTTTGCCCGGACCCCTGGGTGAAGCGGATACAGTACTCGGGCAAAGTGAATACTCATGTTAATAACTCTGAAAACGAGAGTAACAAACTAAATCAACTTTTTTTTAATAAACTGAAAAATGCATAACTTGAACTTGAATAATTAAAAAATTAAGATTGGCAGTTATCACAAATATATCCTTCCGTGCCATCGAATGCGGAACATTCTTCGTGACACCATTGTTGACAAATGTCACATCGAATCCAATTTTCAATAGGATTATCATCTTCTTCAATGTAAATTTCTCCGCAAAAAAGCATAAAATATCCATAAATTCTTTAAGTTTCTTTGGCTGTTTAGCTTTTTTCTTATTATTGTCAGTCTTAGTTTTCTTAGTAACAATAACTTTTGTTGATTTATCATCCAGTCTTTTAGTAACCTCCTCAACTTTATTTTTCTCAAATTTCTGCTTTTGGTCTTCCTTGATCGTCGTACTCGTTTCAGATTTTTGTAGTTTCCGTTTACGAGTGGTCATTGTTTTGGCAGGATTTGGTATAGGTCTCAAAACCAAAGGGCTATAGTGGGAGATTGAGCATCCAGGTTCCGGATCTGGTGATTTGTCACGGCTTATATTTCGTTGAGTATTTTCTTCGATCTCTGGCAGCATTGTGTCAATTGTCTGAGCATCTGTTGCTACATGCGGCTCAACAGCGGAGACAATTTGGGAACATCCAGGTTCTGGCTGAGGTGTACATCCAACCTCGCTACTAATCTTTTCAGGTGTTTCAAAAGAGTCTTTAATTGGCGCAACAAGAGCTTCAAACTCAGAAGGGGTAGCTCTGTTTAGAGATGGAATCATTTCTACTAGAGGATCCACTGGGTTTGGTGGAATAAAGTCTTGTAAAAGCGAAGGCGAAGGGGTTGAAGAAGTTTCTGCAAAAGATCCTGGAATATCAATCCTTTCTGGTGAGTTTGTGCTTTCTGTACCAATATTCATGTCAGATGTTCCTGCAATTACAGCGGCTGGTTCGTAATCTTCGTCACCAAAAGCATATTTATTCACTGGCCAAATACCAGGTCTTTCAAAACCATGAACGGCATTTATAGCTACTGCACATTTCAGGAAAGCCGGTGATAGCAGTCTGGCCACATCATATTGATTTATAATGCGTCCAGGGTGAGATTTTTGGAAAGCATTTATTTCCCTTTCAAAATATGTTTTCAATGGGCCGTAAACGGCTACATCCATGGGCTGCATCTTATGCGTTGTATGTGGAGCCAAGGATAAGATTACGATGTTGTTTTTGCTAGCGTAATCCAAAGCTGGGTAATACTTATGGCTCTCATGGTTGTCCAATAGTAGAAGTATCTTCTTCTCAGGTGTAGGCCGAACATGTTCCACGAAGAAACGCATCCAATCAAGAAATACCTCTCCTGAAGTCCGACCATTTGGAATACAGGTTCCTTGAGTGCCGGGTGGCGCACCATCAAGTAGTCTGGGTTGCATCTTTTTCCTGGCAAAAATTAAGAATGGTGGGAGAAACGAACCAGCGGCATTACAGCAACCGATGACCGTCGTTAATTGACCACGTTCTGCACTGGCAATTATGCCAGTGCAGAACGTTGATAGCACTTTAGGTGGCTTATTGATGGTTGTCGATATACCTGTCTCATCCATATTATACAATCTAGATGCATCAATGTCATGTTTTTGCAGTCAAAGCTTCAAGGTTTTCATAAAAACGTCCAACTTCACGTCTGTTGAATCCTTTAGCCCTTGCAACCGATGTTGCTTCTGGGAAATTTGATTGTGGCAAGACAAAAATAACGATAACCAGTTGTCTCCTGCTTTTTCGTACTTGTCCCAGTTTTTCGGATAGTTCAAATTATTTTTCTTAGCGTATATGAACGCCAAATTTTTGAACTCGTCTCGAGTTAGTCCAAAAAAACAGAATCCACATTCTTCAAATATTTTAACAACTCTGTCTCCTGATCTTCATTGAAAACAGGACGGAATCGACCCAATTTTGGAGCAGTGGTGCCGGTTTTGACGTGCCTGTACAAGGTTGCATAGGCCAACCCATACTTTTTAGCTGTGCTTTTTATGGATTCGCCAGCTTTGCACAAATTAATAGCTGTTTTCATGTTTAGTTTTTTTTATATTTATTAACCATCTGAAACAAATAAACAACATGATGAAATTTCAAGTCAATAATAACGAATAGCGGGCAAAGTGAATACCATATTCACTTTGCCCTATTCTCTTTGCCCGACTAGGTAACTTTTGAGGTTAACAAATTTTGTACAAAAACGAATAATTCTAAACTTCTGTGAAAGATACAATAAAAACCTACTTTGACATGGTACTGAATTAAAATATTTCTAAAGATCAAGAACTAATAACACTGGAAATAAAATCAATATACTTACCTCGTAAAATCAATCTATTTTTCACAAAAACACAAATCTCCACTCTGCGGCCGGAAAGCGACGCGGCCTACTGCTTTAGTATTTGCCGCGCACTAAATCAAGATGGCGGAATGCCTCTACGGTGGTGTGATGACAGTCGAATAAATAATTTAGGAATAGTGGGGAGTATTCGCTTTGCCTGGGGTGTTCACTTTGCCCGGTCTTCCCCTAATTTAACTTTATTAGTTTTACAATTAGAGATAATTTGATTATTAGCAGAAATCTGGATATATTGTGTTTTCTGATCATTTAGTTTCAGCTTATTAGGTAGAAACCACTGATTAGCACTATTAGATACCTCGTCGAAATGAGACTGTAACATATCATTATTGTTATCCGACAGAATGAAAGTGGTGTCGTACGCAAAGAGAACCTTTTTGAACGGCATCATATATTTGCACAAGTTATTCACATAAATGACAAATGAGAGCGGGCCCAAAACAGGCCCTTGCGGAACGCCATGCTCAATATTTTGATAGTTTGATAAGGTACAGTTGAACATCACTGTTTGTTGACGATTAGTAAGATAGGTTCTTATTAAGTGAAGTGGAATACCTCTAACTCCGTATTAGTTTAATTTTTCCAACAGAATTTCATGTGAGACGCAGTCGAACGCTTTCGACAGGTCACATAGCATTGAGGCAGTCTGATTGCCCTGCTCAAGCTCCTCAATCACGCCAGACACGACGTCGAACACTGCATTTATTGTTGAGCGCGACTTTTTGAAACCATATTGGGAGTTGATGAAGAAGGTATTATTCTCAAAGTAGGCATAAAGCTGATCCTCAGTTATAATTTCAACCACTTCAAAAAATATTGAAATAATACTTATTGGTCTGTAGTTATCGATGGCTTTTTCATCACTTTTTTTTAAAAGGGGCAATACTTTAGAAGACTTGATGATATCTGGAAAGATACCAGTACATAAGATTGAATTGATCAGTATAGTTAGAGGTTGGATTATTATAGACGAGGTTTCCTTTATTATTCGACTATTGAGTTCATGGGTATCTGAACATTTGGAGTCCTTCAGTGAATTAATCGCTTCCAAAACTTTTATCTCATGCACGGGTCGGAAGAAAAATGACATACACAGAGCAGGAATTTTAAAAAAATTTAATAGCACATCGTTTGCAACATTAATGAATTATTACAGACAAAATTAATGATATTATAAGCAATATTATTCAAAAAGATGATAATTCGATTGTTGGTTTCAAATCGAATTTATTTCTCTGGAAATTATTATTTTCCAGCAAGCTTTAGATTTATTATTGGACGAAGAAATGTATTCATCATACGCCATTTTTTTAGCGGATATCAGTTAATTACCATATTTTTTCTTGACCTATTTGTACGCTATGAAACCATTTGGGTTCTTGGTTTTGTCTGCTATTTGTTTGATGCTGTGCATATTATTTCTTAACCATCTCAGGTCATCTGAAAACCATTGAACCAGTGATCTCTTCACTGGTTCAGAGGAAATTTTTTTAATATGTACCATATGTACCACCCCAGGCTATAATTCCATAGACCATAGTTATCGAAAATGATACACTATGAAACATCAGTAAATTTTCTAGAAAATACTAGTGATGGGATGATTGAAATCAAAAATAATCGGTCATTCGCTTATTGCAATCACTCGAGATATATCGAGATGTCAAATGGAATCATTCGAAAGATTCAGGATTCAGATCATTCGAATGTATAAAGTAAAACAATAACAATGATGATGCACAAAGAGAACACTCCTAAGTTAGACAATATTATATTAACAATGTAATAGTGCTAATACTTATTGTTGTGTATATAAGTTTCTGTATCATTCTAAGTAGAATAATGAATATCAGTTTCTTCGATGATTTCCACGAATAAACAGGGAGACCCACAGAAACCTAGGTTGAACGTGGGGTTTTTTCTGTTCATCCATAAATTTTGTTGTTTGATGTAGAGGTATTTTATAATTTTTTCAATATTGTAGTCAACATAGGGGAAATAACCCTCTAATTTTCAACTAATTGTTCTGTGCTCTTAATATATCGTGAATTACTTTTATGTCTAGATTAACCCGACGTCACCCAGGTGAAAAATCTTTACAGTATCACCCAGGTGGGGTCTGATGTACCCCAAAATTAGAAATACGAGGAAAAAATAAAACATCAGGATTTTCTCAGGTTTGTACGTGAAATGGGTTTTCAGATGTATTCACTTCATAAATAAAAATGGAAACATTTTATGATAAGTTTAATTCTTAAGATATCATCAGAAAAGTCAAAATGGTGAAATTCTCACGGGCAAAAAACATAACAACTCCGAAAACTGTAGAAAAAATAAATAACTCTCAATTCAGTAAGAATTTATGGAAAACGAATATCGCGAATGTTCAAACTATCACCTATCAAAAAGAAATCATGTGGTTTATGATCAAACAAAGAAGTTATTCATTTCGCAAGTTGCAACAAATTTTGCAGTGAAAAATTAGGTGATCCAAACAAATAAATCTTCCGCATGCGTCACAGGTGTGATTCGATTTTCTGTCGGTATTTCTGGGACAATCCTGACATCTTCCTCGTCCGGTGCGTTGTTTTTTAGCTGGTGGAGGCTCTTTTTCACCTAACACACCGTAAATCTTGAGGCGTAGGTCTTTCGAAATTCGCGGATTATTCTTTCTTGCTTGCAAAGTTGGTTCCACTAGTGAAAGTCCCAGTTCTTCGAGGAATAGCCGTCGTTTTTTAGAAATATCATTAGTATTGGCTCTGTAGATTATCTGGCTATTTATTCCAACTGAATCCATCAGAGAGAAATAAATTCTTATCGGCCACCGTCTGCAGTTACGCGCCACACTATAACTTCCTGATAATTCGTCCACTGTATCTACTCCTCCCTTCGTGAAATTATAGAAACTGATAATTTCTGGTAGCAGTGGATTCAGCAGTGGATTCATCGATCGTGTCACTGTGATGAAGGGAGGAGAGAAGAATCACATTCTTGCCTTTCTTTGGTACATAAGAGACTATTGTATTATGTTTTTGGAATGCAAACATTGATGACTTTGGTTGTCTATTCTTTATCTGCAGAAAGAGTTCCCACTGATGTTAAACCATATGTCTCACGCAAGATATTCACTAGTTCATAAAAGGTGTACAAATTATCAAAAGTGATATTGCGATGACTCCCAGAAATCGGTGATACAAATCGTTGTACTATGTCGATAGATTTATTGCTCACTTGATATACACCGTCAGGCTGAGTTCCTACATACACTTCCAAATTGTAGACATAAAATGTGCGAGCGTCTACCATTGCCTGGATTTTGATTCCATATTTGGCAGGCTTATTAGGAATGTATTGGCGAAATGAACAACGACCCCGAAAAGATTCCAACTTCTCATCAATTGTCATATATTGTCCTGGTGTATATTGTCGCAACTCAGTTCTCGCTTGGCTATTTACGAGAGGATTTTTATTTGCTGTTTCACCCATTCATTCATTCATCCAAAATAATAAAAGAACTCATTTAAAACTTAATAAAATATTAATTGTAAAAGAAACGGAAAAAATACTTTAAATAAACTCACACTCAAAAGGTTAATAAAAATAATACATTAAAACAATCATAAACTTACATTATACTGCCACCCAGCAGGATTGAAGAGAAGGAGATGTGCTGCATTTCTGATGACCCAATCGATACGTAAATGAATACTGTCTGTTGACTGTTAACTGTTAATTGTTAATGATCTTGACCTCCCTCAATATTTATAAAGAATTATACGCTGACATTGCGACTTTGATCCGGTCACTGTACTGAGGTAAAATGCACAGCATGTAATCTGTGCCAAGTTTGCATATTTGGAGATTGTTTTATATTCCATATCCTGTGATCGGATCAATTTCGATGTCTATGAACTTGAAATATCAAAAGATGGAATTCTGAATACTGAGTGTTCTTGTGTTAAAATATTGAAGTGAGGTTGGAATATCTTTCAATTCATATATTTACTCAAATGAATCTGAATCATTTCATGATTATTTTCTATATTTGACAATATGCTTCTTGACAGTTTGAAATGAACTTTTCAAACACTGCCCTTATAGCGGCAAGTTTATCCACTTGAAGTCTTTCTTGCCTATTTTCAACGTGATCAAAACGCAGGCATAGTAGTAGGAATGAAAATCTATTGAAAGCCATAACTGTTCGGAAAATGTCAATATCAGTTCCATTTGTTCGCCAGAGATCTCGCAGATGGCGATGCCCACTTCTGTACACGCCAGCAAGATAAAGAAGACCAAACAATGCCTTCATTTCGATAACATTGGTTTCGCCGCAATAGTACTTCTCTTTATAAGCTGTGGCTTTTCGACGTATCATAATATTGGTACAGTCGGTGATACTCTCAATCATTATAGGATCAAAAAAGAGATGCCAGCAGTCTAATGCAGTTTTCTTATCTTTGGCACATAACTTGGACCCTGGTAATTGTGAAATTATATTGTCTGATCTTGTTCTCACCTTGTCATCAGCATGATGTTTTTTCCATTTTGTCGAGTCCTTACACAAATAAAACGAACTTGGAATGATCTGGTCATCAGTGTCTTCTGTGACAGTTTCTTCACATTCACTATCGAAATGGTAACTTTGGACAATAAGGTGATCAACCTCTTCATCATCACTCGAATCCACAAAATCTCCATCGTCATCTTCTTCTTCTTCCCAGAGTGCCAAAAGCTGCTCTTGCTCTTTCTCGTAATGAGACATCCTACGGAAATAATTGCATTCAGATATTACCATTATTTATACCAAAATCAACTCTTACCTATAAAAATAAATGTATAACTTGATAACACAGGTGGGGCTCCTGTGATCACAGCGCTGTTTGCAGCACTGCTACTCTCTCAGTAGCTGACTGAAGACTGCACTCGCACCAGAATATCACAGAATGGAGTGTTTTGGGAAGCTATAGGCAACCAATGAACCGTGCGTGCATTCGATTTGAAATGCCAGTGATTTAAAATTTGTATGGCCATGTGAGACCCCACCTGGGCGACGCCGGGTTGAATATATACGATTTTATTTTTTTTCTGATTGAAGTGATAGAGTTGATGTGAGTGATGATATCCTTTAAACTTTTATGTAAGAAGTTGATAAGCCGAGGTGCGAGGTAAGTATAACATCGTTGTGCTACCGCTTTTTTTTGAGGATTTCGTACGAATATCAGAATTGCTTTTTTGTCTTGTTGTGTATTTATGTTCTATTGTTTTCAGTTCGTGTTTTTTTCTGTATAGGTTAACTAAAATGCTATAAAAAAATTATTGTTTCAAATCGAAGCATTTCGATTCTTTATATAATTCGTCTGTAGGATACCTATACGGTCTCTTGAATATTATTTTTAGGAATCTTTTTTGCAAAATTTAAATTTTTTTTTAGGTGGATATCTGCTATGCCTCCCCACCCTAATATCCCATATTGTAATCTTGATTCTACTAATGCGTGGTACAGAATCTTCATATGGTGAATATTCAAAATTTTCACCTAATATTTGAATTTTGGGACCAAGTACCTTAGAGTATTAACGATATTCTGAGCGTGTATATCCCATCTCAATGTTATTCCCAAATATTCAAAACTAATTGTGGAATGGATATATTCGACTGTATCATTTCTTTGAATTGAAATCGTTTCATACTGAGGTAAATTGTTTTTGTAGATGGCAAATGACATAAACTTGGTCTTGTCATAGTTTACTGTGAGGTAATTCTGGTCAAACCATTTCACAGTTTCAAAATCTAACTCGATTGTACTTTTCAGGTTGCCCCATGAATCATCTTTGTATAACACAACTGTATCGTCAGCAAAGTCATCCGCATATGAATACAGATTTGTATTCTATAGATACGTCATAAGTGAAAATTAAGAGAAAGACAAATACTTTTGTGACAATTTCTATGATTGAAAATATCGTTGAATCTAAAAAAAATAATTGTAACGTTAACATGAATATTAAATCTCCACTGATAATATTGTTATGTAATTCATTGATATGCTTGTTTTGATTTTATCGTTTTCAAATTTTTTTTTTCAAATCAAATTTATTTATTCCATGTTAATATACAATTTGTTGTATGACATACATAATTAATAAATTTTAATTATCTTGAATGAGTAACTTTCACCTAGACATTGAAATGCCTGTATTGTGATCTGTTACTCACCAAGATAAGAGCTCAGTAAGTACATTTTATAAAATAATGAAAAAATATGATAATATTATAATAATTAATGGTAATAAGATTAGTGAGAAAGAGAAAAAAATAAAATAAACATTTTTTTTTCAAACTCTGAGGAAACAAAAACAAAAAAAAATACAATATACAAATACAATATACAACAATATACAAATGGTATAGGAGTTGATATTCAATGTGTAAAATTCTTTTTTATTCCTTTTAGTATATGTCAAATTTTTGAGGGTTTTCGATTATGAATTGTTTGAGCTTTTGTTTGAATTTATTAATTCCTTTGATAATTTTCAATTCTACTGGGAGTATGTTGTATAATTTCGGACCATAATAAAACACGAATCTTTGTGTATGGCTTTTCTTGTATACAGGTATTTTGATATTTAAATTCTCGATTGCTCTAGTTCTTACTGTTATACGTGTTGAGTAATTACTAAATTTCGGGAACATCCATATTAGACACAGGTAACTGTATAATGATCTTACGTTTAGTAATTTAGTCTCTTGATATAAATGATCCGTTGAAAATCGTCTATTTTTTTTTCAAAATTATTTTCAAAATTGAGTTCTGTGTTATTTGTAAGCTGTTAATGTGGTTGTCGAAAGTACCCCCCCATGATGTCATGCAATATCTTATAATGGATTCTGCCAAAGACTGATATATTAATAATAAGTTTTTTTTTAGATAGAATATCTCTGAGACTATAAAATTTACGCATGAGTAGCCTCATCCTTTGTATTACATATGAAATTTGTTTGTCCCATCTCATATGTTGATCAATAACAAGACCCAAATATTTAATGGATACAGTTTTTTCTATTATCGGGCATTTACAATTGTAATTTTTTGTGCAGGTCATCTTGTGTAATTTCAGTTCATTAATATGCGGCTGATCATCTGAATTTAGTGAAAAAGCCATAAATTTTGTTTTATTCACATTTAGACTCAATAGATTATTATTCAGCCAAAGAAGAATTTTTCTCACATTGATTTCAGCAGTTTCATAGACATTGAAACCATTCTATTCACAAATTCTCTATTGAAAATTGGTTCCAGTTCAATGAAGATGCTTTCCTGTGAGCTGACCTACTTCTCTAGAGCTGAAAATCCAACACTTAATCTCTTCCATCTATCCAGGAGCTGGCCTACATCTCGATGAATCAGCCCAGTGAAACATTCGACAATACGACGATATTAATCCGCGTAAGAAGACTTTTCATTACCGGGGACGCTCTCCAAGGAAGGCGCTGGAAATGAGGAACGCGGAAGAGCTGTCGCCTCTCATCTCTGGGTGCTCGTTTCTGCGTCTTCTTGATTTTCTGGTCGGTTTCATTCCTGTTGTTCTGAGTGAGCGCATTTAAATTCATACACGCCGTTTTGTATTTTAGGGACTCATTTCGTTCTGCGTACAGACATAAAAAGCCGGAGTAATCGTTTCGGATGTTGTTTAAAGTTCTTTTCTGCCGCCGAAGAGTTTATGATTTCGCACGAGACACGAGATTCCGGTGATGTTTAGCAAAAGTTATTCGTTGGTAGATTGTAGCGGCGTTTTAGCAGATGGCTTCACTGGGAATGTTTACGATCAGAAAGTACATGTGGTTTTTAAGTACATTCAGCAATACCGAATTAGTTCTGTTAGACTCAAAGAGTGAGGTTTGGAGTAGGATATAATTTTTCAGTATGTATAGTCAGTTGAGCTATCTGAATCTATTGTTTTGATTTTGGCTGGTGAGAGCATATAATCAAACATACCTATGTAATAACTGCCATTGTGATAGTTAAAGAAAAATATCATTTTTTTCATAAAGATCAAGGTCGGTCACCGGTTTTCCGATATCGATATTCGTTCAACAGAGTAAGCGTTGAATTTAATTCATGGTTGGTGATCTTTGGCGGCATCTTGAAGGGTTATGTTTCGTTCAAAGTAGGCTAAACAAACGTATCCTGTTTATAAATCATAATACTGGGAACGCAAAAATGCAAGCTATGAGTTTGCATTTCAGCTTCGTGTACAGGAAGTTCGGCCATATCTGAATAGGTGGGTCCGAAGATTTATTTAAAATAAAAAGTTACCAATGACTTCAATGAAAAGAAGATATAGATAGGAAGGGTTATGGAAAAATTCGGGAATATTAAACAAAGATCAGGAGTGTTAGGGACAGTTTTTCGGACTTCGAAATAAGAATTAGTCGGTTAATTGGGACGGTGGCGATCGGACAGTTGGGGGAGTCAGTTTCTTGAGACGGTGGCGATCGGAACGTTGAGGGAGTCGGTTAATTGGGAGAGTGGCGATGGGACAGTTGCGTAAGAGGGTTGCGAAAATCAGATGCGGAAGAGGGTTGCGAGAAGGGATATTGCGAAAGGGGATTTTGCGATAGAGCAGTTGCGATCGAGAGTTAATTTGGGAGAGTCGCGAAAGGGAGTTGCGAAAGTCAGTTGCGGAAGAGGGTCGCGACAAGGGACTTTCCAAAAAGGGATTTTGCGATAGTGGAATTATGGTAAATTGCGGGCAGTGAGTTAATTGTGGTGTTACGTTCGGTGGCACTTACAACGGATGTGTATTCCACACGGATACCGTACCAGAGAGGGAGACCAGAACCTGGTATAGTATCCGTGAGTCTATTTGGCTTTTTTTTTCTACCCCCATGTCGGTTAAGAGAGACAGGATGTTATTTTAATTTTGTAATAATTTTATTATTGTTGTTCCGTCTTGGGGACGATATAAGAAGGGCAATAAATTATACTACA
Source organism: Leptinotarsa decemlineata (assembly GCF_025532065.1). Taxonomy (NCBI): domain Eukaryota; kingdom Metazoa; phylum Arthropoda; class Insecta; order Coleoptera; family Chrysomelidae; genus Leptinotarsa; species Leptinotarsa decemlineata. The sequence continues at coordinate 29,099,061 of NW_027412688.1, read as the reverse complement.
CCCCTTTCATATGTGTATATATCATATTAATTATTACACACGGGTTTGAAACTGAAAAATAGTAGGGCGGCCAGGCAATTTCAAATAATAATTTCCGAATTTACACAAAACTCGAATAGAGCAATTTAGGTTTTCGTGTAAGTTGGAATTCTAACTTATGAGAAAATATATAACAAGTTGATAAAGAGATCATTTTTGTTTGACAATCAGCTATTTGAGACGTGCTTTCTTGTAAACTTTTGATCTTACTTTTCGAACATTTTTGCTTGTTGTTTTGTTGGATTTTCATGTAATATTTTCACATAGTTATTCGTTTCGTAATATAAGCCTAATCTAAAGCTTCTTATTGTTTTTAATGGCTCACTACTCGAATAGGTCCCGCACCATTTCAGGATAGTTAAAAGGCCTTTAGCTTTAAGTATTAGTATCCTGCCTCGTTCGGAGTGGAACTTAGAAGGAAAACCATCTCAAAAAGGTACACAGTCTGGTTAGGTTTCAAAAAGACCAGCACTCGTGCGTTCGGCAAGAACCCTACAGTTTTTCCGGACCCGCCTTGATATTTAAAATTTAATGTGGAACATCTGGTGATAGCCGCTGCCGAATTAAATTCATTTCAGAAAATAAATGAATCAGAAATGAGCATTTATCACTCCAAAAAACGGTCAGTATATTCAAAAATAAGAGATAGAACCATATATGAATACAATACATATTCGGCTAGCTAGATTTACCACATGATCATTAGCAGTACATATACTCCGAACCTTCAAGATGAAGATAACAGGTACTAGATGTTACGCTCATGGCGGGATATCTTTCAATTATTTTGAGGTCACTCCAGTATCTGACAATAGATCTGCAAGGTATGACCTCATATTGATAAAAATCATGTGGGGATGGATTGTACGTAATATCGTCTGAAGAACATTGTTGATAGATGAAGCAGATGAATGGAAACCCCAACAAAACTGTTAGGAAGAAGAGAATTAATGATTCAATACTATTTGCCTTCGATTGTGAAGTTAATCAATTCTCAGGAAGAGAAATATCCAGGTATTATACTCGAACTGATCAGAAAGGCTTACTCTGAATATCCAGGATATCAACATGTCGAAGGATTTGTACAAAATCTCAGAGCTTGAGACCCACAAATTCTTCAGATGATGAATTACGGACAAATGACCACGTACTGAGCAATTTCTTCGTTAAAAGCTTCACCTAAATGGCTAAGGCAAACCTCGCTAATGTCTTCTACTTGTTTTATGCATTTTGCACGAGTGAGGAGAAACATACTGTCCAATTCATGAAGCTAGATAGATGTGAGTATTTGAAAAGTCACCTGGTATTCTGCAACTGTGTTACGATTTGAGATCACATAATTCCTTGCGATGGATATAAATTCGTTTTGTAAGGTCTAATCGAATCTATTTTCCTGGTAGCCAACTGTAGTATTTTCGTGTTCGGTATACTAATTGGATGTTTACTCACAGCATGAAGTATTTAATTCTCACGTGTATATCTGTAATCAAATGAAAGTTAGAAGAAGACCGAGTAATGGAAATCAGCGGGCAATGATAGTCACCAACATATCTCCAAAACTATAACCACTAGAAACGCGTTTCCTGCCGCCCCGCTCTGCCCTCCTACTAGCGCTGCGAGCGCGCCGCTCCGTATTGTGACGGTCTAAGGAATGACGGGTGTGTTTTGTTTCTACGGTTCGCCGATGTAAATTTTTATGGACGCAAAATAAACAGTGAGTATTTTAATTATTGATCTGCTAGCATGTGACTATTTTACGCTTTTACTCGTACATTCAGTGTAACGATTTCATACTCAAATTCCGAGTATTGCTTATATATTTTTTGTGTTTATTTTTCTTTTTCATAAAATACTTTTGGGTAATGAGTATCGGGTGACCCCCATTGCCCACTAAGGTTGGACCACTTGAAGGGGCATATAAAAAAATGCCGCTTATGTATGAGAAGTTACCTCGCAGAAAAGATCACACCTTACGAAGTAGCATCCTTATTGAGCAAGGCATTTAATAACGTTGCGTCCATTAGTGAAGCAGAGTCGGGATTTAGACCTACAGGTATTTATCCAATGAATCCAGACGTATCTTGTGATGAGGATTTTGTACCAGCAGAATTGCTCCAATCAGAAACTGCTGCCAGTCAAAACTCTGATAATTCAGTTGCAATAAATAGCCCAGCGCTAGGCAAAGAAAGCTCTTCACTACCTGGAACATCAATGCAAGTTGATTCACTGCTACCCCCGACGCCATCAAGAACTGCTAGCGCCGTTGATTGTCTAGCCCCTGGCCCATAAGTGAAAAGTGTTTCACTAACACCTGTTCCAGTATATTCGCCAATCCCTGGCACATCAAAACAAGTTTAGTTTAGTTTAGTTTTTTTATTGGTCACAAGTACACCATGGTGTCTGGACAAGTCACATAAAATACACATATATGACATATATAAAATTGTAAATTATAAAGCATTTACATTGTAAAATTACAACATGATTACTAACACATGACATATGAACAAATTTAAAAGAGAAACATAAACATATTAAGATCCATATAGATTATTAACAAATCTGTAAGTCATATTTATAAATAAGAGTTAGGAGTATTATGTAATACTCCAGCAGTCTCTATTTTTGATATTGTGTCGAAATTATTCAAGTTGCCAGAGAAAATCAATACCCTGTATACTAGACAAAGTCACCAAAAGCAGCATGCCAAAATTTCAACATCCAGGACAGTAAAAGAAAAAACTTGATAGAAAAAGAGAACAAGAAAAGTAAAACGGTCTGCCCAGCCAAGGATAAGGGAAAAGGAAAACCGAACCGAAAGAGTAAAGAGGAAGGTTCTCCATGAATCACATGATACATCTGTGGACGTGGATACTGATAACACAGGTCTGCGAATAAAAAATTGTAGGATATTCAACTAGTGATTTTAACAGTATTCTGTGTGCTATCACCTATAGATAAGTCACAAATTCCACCTGGAATTTTCTTATTAAATGGGTTTATAGGTTCGGTATGGGCTCGATGTTTCTGTATTATGTAGCCTATACAAGTGGTAAATTGAGTCTTGATTATGGAGCTTTTATGATGAATAAGTTACTACACAATTTGAGGGTATATGAAAGATAAAATACGGAAAAACTGGGAAAATCCAGTTCCTTCTGAAACAAGGCATGTATGTGTCAGTCTGTCTGCCCCCTCTCTAAACCTATTGTCTGCTGGGAGCCAGGCGTGACCTTAGTTGCAGGCAGTGACTCGATCAGTGTGGAGCCAGCCACTGTGGTGCACACATCAAACAGTTTTGTGCTATTGTTCAGAATGTGTATTTTGCATACTTTGGTATTAAATTAGGGGACCAAGATAAATATTGGGCTACCCATCTAGTATGTTCTGTGTGTGTTGAAGAAGTTAGACAATGGTTTCAAAGTAAGAAAAAATCATTTCGTTTTGAAGTACTCATGGTATGGAGAGAGCCCAAAACTGTACTTCTTCACAATGGGAACCAATATGCTTATGTGCCTGTTGGACACTCAGTTCATTTGAAATAATGCTACGAAAATCTAGAATTTGTTCTTAATGAGCTCAGCTACTCTGATCATAAGTGGACCATTTGTGGAGACTTGAAAGTAATTTCAATACTACTAGGTCAACAAAGTGGTTACACTAAGTTTCCATGTTTCCTATGTGAATGGGATAGCCGTGACAGAAAACAACACTATGTCAAGCAGGTGTGGCCAATAAGAAATGGTCTTATTCCTGGAGTTAAAAATGTTGAAAAACAAAGTTTAGTGGATCCTAAAAAAAATCTTACTTCCACCACCCCTTATCAAATTGGGGCTAATGAAAAAGTTTGTGAAAGCATTAGACAAAGGAGGAGATTGTTTCAGGTATCTTTCTGAAAACTTTCCTGGTGTATCCGAAGCTAAACTAAAAGAATGAATCTTGGGACTCATAGTGGTAGTGGGACTGGTAGTGGGACTTCAGCCCACTCGACATGAGAAAAGCAAACGTCAGGCGCTTTGATAAGTCAAGGTCTCCAATGTTATTGAAGGAAGCCCCATGCATTGACTTATCCTTGTGTTTCCGCAGAAGTAAGGTAATCTCTGCGGCTTTTATGTGAGCTTTTTGCTAAACGGGTTTCAACTCGGTGACAGAGTTGTGGTCACCTTGTTCAGAGTCGAGAACTATACCGAGTTCATCAGTTGCTCGGGCAGCTACCCTAAAGAGAAATGCTCCAATTCCTGCTCTCTCATGGTCACGGATCATGCAGAGAAAGGGATCAGAACCCCTGACAACTGCACAGGCTGTATCCAGTACCATTCTGTCATGTAGACACTCCAAACCCAAAAGTCCACGGCCTCCCTGTTGTCGGGGGAAGTACAACTGTGGAACAGACGATTTGTCCATCTCCTATAGAGATGCATAATTTTTCAGGTCTTTGTGTCGATTTGATACAGCTCCTCCCGAGTCCACTTCACTACTTCAAACGAGTAAAGTAAGATTGGAACGGCTAGCATATTTATTGCAGCAACTTTTCTCTTCCTCGACAGTTCCGATGACCAGATCTGTAGAAGTTTGTACTGATACTTGCCGCGGAGAGAGTTCTTCACTGCTATTATTATTATTATATTATTATACCAAGCATTCAAGCATCATTACTTGACAAGCTAAAGGCAGAACTTGCCTTGTTTCACCAAGATAATGCACCGTCCCACAATTTAGCGGTTGCAATGGCGAAAATTCACGAAATACGGTTTGAACTGCTTGACCATCCGCATCACCAACAATATCTACCCTCAAGCTACTTCTTTTTGTTCCCTCGTCTGAAAATTGCGCTCGGTGGACAGAGATTTTCGTTAAATGGCAGTTACCTTCGCGTGAAGTGTGTATAGTTGAAAAGAGACTATGTTGTAAATAAAAAAAATCTGAAAAAATATCTTGTATCTTTGTTAGTTCGGCAACTCCTCGAACCATCCTCGTATTTTATTTCTACAATTTATAATAGGTGTCAGCTTTCGAATGTGCTATTGAATATATGAATTAATACTAAAGAAATGTGTTGATTTTCTGCTTTTGTAGTCTCTCACATAATCGGCTGGTTTGATTTCCTCTAACCGATACTACATGGAACTTTTCAAAATTACGTAGTTATTGTATTGAAAACTGAACTCGAACGTCGCTGAACAGTTCCACTTTAACTTGAAAATATCACCCTATGAAACGCGTTTTCTTCTTCCGCCTCAGCTCCATATCTCTGAAAAAATCCCAAACTCACAGTCAAAAGTCGGTAAAGCGCCGGCAGGACAAGAACCGGCAGAACCGGATCCCTTCGTGAGCCGCGATACTTAATCCCCGGATTTATTCTCACAGGTTATCTCTGCCGTATATCTCTCTCGAGGACCGCGGTCTGCCGAGGCATACTAATAGTAAACCTACAGATTGTACTGATAAATAGATACCGCACCAATGTCCGCTATTTATGAGCAGCTTGCTGCCTGCACCCGACTCTGCTCAATTAAAGGATCTGACGGTTTCTTGCTGGACTCGCTTACTGCTGAGTGGGACGTGTGATGTTATGCATCCACTATGCCAGTTGGGATTTACATTTAGATGGTTATCGTCTCTACAGTGTGATTTTTTTCATTGGTATGATCAAACAATGATGATTGTGATGGAACAGTTTCCATTTCTGCATATGTGTACCACCATCTATATTCAACGTACCAATTTCTTTTTATATACAGTGGGTAAAAGCCAAATGAAATAAATTCATTAATTTCGTTACATATTTGAAAAAAAAATCCCGAAACACGTCAAATGTAAATTATAATTTGACATTCTTCCACTTAAAAATGCCACCCATACCTTCAACCTCCTTCGAATGACAGATACAACTCCCAATTTTTCAAGTAGGGAGTATAGGTGTGTGATATATCGTTTGAAAGGTCTCTTCATTCTCTATTCAAAAATGTTATCGCTTCCAAGTTTATTGCAACAATTAAGATAAAATAAATTAAAATCATGTGGTTACCGAAATTCGATAAAATTTTCTCAAAAACTGAAATGTAATGCAAAACGTAATGAAATGTAGAGTGCGAAAAACAACTATGGATATTAACGAAGTAGATGCTAAAACTAATGCTAATGCTAATGCTACAATACTAATAGTTTTTTTTTAGAGAAGCCCTGGATAAAACACACACACAGGCAATTATGCCTAGGTATGTTTTACTCAGAGAGCAAATCTAACCCCATTTTGTAAAAAAAAAATGGTATTTTTTTTTGTACATGCAATACTTGAATAAACTCCAGAACTTGAAACTTGAAACTGTTCACCGTGAACGTCTTGGCAAATGGAAAAGAGACCAATGATATGCTTTCCTACATTCACTGCCCAAACATGAATCTGTTGAGGGTATTGCGTGTGTTCTTCTCTCATCCAGTGAGGATTTTCCGTTGACCAGTAGCGGTAATTTTGCCGATTAACATGGCCGTTAAGAGACAAAGTAAACTCATCAGAAAACATAACGTCTTCCAATTTGATGATATTTTTATCCAATATTTCCATCATTTGTTCACAAAAATAAGTTTTCCTATCAAAATCGTCTTCCATGAGCCGCTGAGTAGGTATCATTTTATATGGATACGTTTTATTTTATTTTAATATGTTTACTATCGATGTATGGCTAACATTGAATGAAGTGGACGTCTGTCTACTCGATGTAAGGGATTTTCCTCAAACTCAAGCATCATATCTGATTTGAGTTCATCACTCATTGCATTGGCAGCTGCTTTTTTATCTGTCCCACATGACCAAGCTCGCGAAACTGCTTCTCTATTTTGCTTATTGTTCCTTGAGATATGGGCGGTTAATTAGGAAATTTCACATGAAATAAGCGAGCTATTCCTGTTGAAATTTCATCTCCGGAACCAATCATTTGTTAAACTGTTATTTTATGCATTTTCGTTAATCTAACCATTTGTCAGACTCGAAGTTAACGAACTATAAACTCAAATTAAAATACTAACAACTAATGTTGTAATATGCAAAACAAATTGACAAGGTGTTTTAAACTAAGGTTTTTTACAGGATATCATCTGAAAAGAATATTGCTGTGGTTTTTACTTACTTTTTCATCATCCACTTCATTCAATCTTAGCCATACATCGATAGTAATATGGAATAAGTTTTGAGTATATTGTAATAAATTATGAGTGTATTTTATCGAATTTCGGTAACCACATGATTTTAATTTATTCTATCTTGATTGTTGCAATAAACTCGAAAGCGATAACATTTTTGAAAAGGTAATGAAGATACCTTTCAAACGATATATCACAAGCCTATACTTCCCAGTTGAAAAATTGGGTGTTGTCATAGTCATTCGACGGGGGTTGAAGGTAGGGGTAGCATTTTTCCGTTAAAGTATATCAAATCATGATTTAAATTTGACGTAATGAAAAAAAGAAAATTGAAACTTTTTGTTTTTTACCACTTGTCCTTATAGGACAAAACTGCAGTAACGTTAGTTACAAATAAAAGTGGTAAAAAAACATAGAAAATTTCAATTATATTTTCTTCATTATGATTTCCTACCACGTTAACAGCTACATCCATTAATTTAATAAATTTGACGTGTTTCGGAATTTTGTAAAAATGTGTACAGTAACAGAAATAATAAATTTATTTCATTTGGCTTTTACACACTGTATGTTTTATGAAAACTGTTGTTTGCTATCGAAATAAACCAGTCTGAAATGAAACCGTAAAATTATCAGATTATCGAAGTATTGGTCGTTATGGCAGATTATCGAAGTATTGATCTGTTTCATAGACAAGATCAACGTATTACAGAAATGGATTTTAAAAATGATTCTTGAAAAAAATATCAGCTATTCTTCTGAAAGTATGTATGAAGAAATACAAATAATGGATGCTCGTCAAGTTTTCTGTCAAAAAATTCTTGCATTTTTAAAAAAAGGAAAAATGATACTGAAGTATCATAAGCATACTCACAATACGAGAAGAAATGACGAACTGTTTTATCCTCTACGTGAAAAAACAATTGGCCAAAGAAACACAAATTATGTCGCGCCCAGATTATGGTCGTTGATACCAGACGACCTTAAAAATATTTCAAGCTTTCATTGTTATAGAAGTAAGCTTACGTTATGGATAATGAAAAATGAGCGTACCTTGTTTTATAATTTATTGAAATGAAACAAATCCAAAAGTGACAATATACCGAATATGACCCAAACACATGATTGTGATGATATATTGAATATGACAAAATACTTATATCTACCAATTATGATGCTAAAGACACCATTGTGACAGAGTTTATTTTTAGTAGTTTGAATATCACGCACAAGCTGCCTAATGACTGCTTCAGTGATTTTGCACTTTTGATTATTCACAAATCAATTTTATTATATATCTATTTTTGTTATATACCCTATTTATATGCTGTATCTATATGTTGTATCAATGTGTATTTGTTGAATTTATTTTATAAAAATTCGTGAATTAACCTTTTTATCATTATTATTAGTCGAAATGAGAAGGGGAACTTTTGGATGAAAAAGTTGAAAAATCATTTCGAAGTAGCAGTACTAGATTAAAACAGGAAAATATACAGTGTGCTCATATACTGCAATATATTAGCAATAGAGAATTGTACATTCATGGTCCCTTTCAATTTTTGGAACCAGAAAAAAAAATACAACTTTGATAAAGAATTTTTGAATTCAAATCCTGTGCAACTCATTACAAAAAATGAAAGACGCGTTGGAAAAAGAGGAAATGATTTAAAAACAGTAATATGACAAAAAATCAAAGACAGATATTAATAAGTTTTGAAATGGTTTGTTTGAAAGTTATCCCACACAGCACTAGATATTCTTGGAATATTCCCTGTATATCATAAAACGAACGTATATATTCCAAATATTCATAGAATATTCTTGGAATATATACATACCTTTAGAATATTCATAGAATATGCTTGAATGAATATGGCAGGATTATTCCCGAAAGAATGTGCATAGAATGTCTATAAATGGATTATTCTCCCTTGAATATTCTAAGAATATTGTCGATCGAATATACCATATGGTATATTCTTAGAATATGTCCCCACGGTATATTTTGGAATATTCTATACAATGGAATTTTGAATTATCTTATAATAACGTATTCAAATAATTCAATATTATTAAAAACAAAAATATTTGAAGATCTTAATCGAATGCATAACCTAATGTATATAACCCTGATAGTGTTAACCAGTTTTTGAACTCAACGCAAAGATTCTGGATGAATTGCTCCAACAGCAACTGTTGGAAACGACAAAAAAATTTGAATGGGCCAATAAATGAACCAATTGCATCAATAAATTGGTTAATTCTCATCCTATTTGTCTTTTTGTATTTGAAATTATTCAATTACAAAGCGAAAAATCCTGGAAACAGAGAAATGGGGAAGTGAATAATTGGAGTAAACGTTTCTCATTGGTCAATTGAAGTGTAGCGCGCGACAGTCGAATAAGCTCTGTGAAAGCGGCTGTCCCTTAATGCATGGTACATTTGCGTTTGCGTTAAATTCGACATTTGATTCAACATGGTGGTTGACGTGGCAGGTTCGCGTGTGTAATGCATGATGTGTTGGTGTTATTATCAAAGTATAATTCTGTCACGTTCAGTGTACCATTTATAATTTGGGGTTGTCCAATTTGCAGTACAGCGAATAGTTTGATTGTGGATCTTCAAACAGGAGAGTTGCATCTATTCAGTCTTCAAGAAAAGTAAGTAAAATGCAATAGTATCGATAGTAAACTGAAAACGTAATGATTACTTTTCAACAAGACAATGCAAGTTGCTCTCCAAGTCATAAAATGTTGTAAATGTTCATGAGTAACCTATGCGAAAACTATCTATTTGATTTTTATTCCAGTTTTATTGTGCCACTTTCAAATAGTGATAATGAACGTTAATGTACATTTTGTTCCAGGTATTACTATTGAAACACTGGCTGATGCATTGTTGGACAAATATAAGGAAAACTATTCTGGTGAGCAAAGTTTGAATAACTTTAAGTAAGTGAAATTCATTGAAGAACCCATCATACCACTCATTTTAAATACTTCATTTGTGGGTTTATTTTTCTAAGTGAGAAACCTAACCTAACCTATTTCTTGATGTAATACACTTTTTCTTTTTCAATGAAATGATATATTTATTATTTTTTAATTAGTGCTGATGAATTCACAGAGTTGTTAATTTTAGTATATTTTTTAGTATACATTTGTTTGAGAGTGGGAACATCCTAATTTGAATACATTTTTAATATTTGTAATATGACAGTATTCAGGAATATTTTATTCAGTGAATAAATATTTTGAATTAGATTTTTTATTTTTAATATTGGTTGAAACGCCAAATATTTCAGTGTATATTGTTTTTAAAATATATTTGTTTATGAATATTATGTGTTTTATTACTTGTGTGAATCGTGTATCAAAATGCAATATATACATGCCTAATAGCGGTTACTCGTCACATTCTTGGAATATTCCAAATATTCCTAGAATATTCATAAAATATATTTAAAGAATATTCTATGGTGTTTCTCTATTGTATATTCCTACAATAAACTAAGAATATCCTGAATATTTTATGAATATTCCTCGGGTTCTATTCCTGGAATATTCTTAATAGAATATACCTTAGATATTCTAAGAATATTATAAGATATTCTAAGAATATTCCCAAGGAATATTCTTAAAATATATCAAAGGTTCGCCAGGAGCACTTCCAGGGAATATTCTCCAGAAGATATATATATCCATGGCATATTCATAGCATAATACAATATCCTTAAATGTATATTCATGAAATATACCTGGAATATCTATTGCTATGTGGGATCCCCCGAAGACGATTGTGGATGCTAACAATCAAAACGTCGTGAAGTGACTTGGCTTAGAATTTTTTAATTATTTAGTTTTTTTGCTTGATATAATTATTATTTTTCAGCTAATCCTAATTTTTTTATAGATTCTTTCAGGGATTTCAAATCAATTTATATCGTATTAGATAGACAATGGAAGCCCGAACCAATGAAATGCATTTCGAAATGGTGATAACAATTATCTGATAAGGTTTGGAACAACTCCACAATTGTATCTGAAAAGTTGAGAAACCTAGATTATACAATGTAGAAATGGCTAACGATAATATTCTGAATAGAGTTTTTTAAGGACAGAACATAAGCACTACAGCGTACGAAAGTAGCGAATCACGGTAAATTATTGGAGACTAAATTTATTCGAAAAAACCTTCTCAGAAAGTTCATTCCACATACACGCAGTTCTCCAAATGAAAGAGTATTTCGAAGTGTACTGAGTTGAACCTCAAAACGATGAGCAGCAATAGTCCGTTGCGTATTTGTGATATGCACCGCTCTTGATGGAATCAAAATTGCCAATTCACTTGAACACCTCCTGTGAGCCATCAATACATTAAACAGTTAATGGATAGGTTTTGAACTTCAGGTTCTGTTCACAACAGAAAACATCCTGTCCTATCAGAAATGACGGAGTTGAAGTTGCAGTTTCAGGACATGTACAAATGGTTAATCGATAATCTATCAAACAAGTAGTTAGAGCATCTGGTGTATCAGCTACTAGTGTCTTTCGGATTGTGAAAGCCTACAAATTCCATTCCTTTCAAAATAAGGCTAGTTCAGGAATTAAACGAAGATGATCCTGATAGTCGACTCCAGTTTTGTGAGGTGTAGACATAATTGTCGTTACTAGAGCGATGTGAATCCTTAATTGGTGATGGAAACACATTCACAAACTCCACAAAAATTGAATGTATGGGCCAGCAATCTTGGTAATCATATTGTTGGATCGTTCTTCATTAAAGGTAATCTCAATGGAGACACATAGGCAAATCTATCACAAGACTGTGTTTAAAAATCTGTTTAAAATCTGTTTAAAATCTATTTTTCCGTTAATCAGCTGCCGCCCCCATACGAACGACAACTCTCAGAAGTTGAGAAACTTGTGCGAGCTAAGGACTAACGAGGTCTCACCTTTTAACGTGTGATTCCTAACACGTGTAGATCCTATGATTACACAAAGCGGTCCAGTTGAGTAGCTGGCTAGATCACCTGATTTCACACCGATGCTCTTCTTTCTGTGAGGACACCTGGAGTCGAAAGTGTACTCTACTGAGCCTACAAATCTAGAGAAATAAAAATTGACCTGTTCTTTGAAATTTTCACTTAAATGTCCGTTTCTGACTTACAGGGGAGGTCAAGTTTTCGTTGGAACACCCTGTATACCACGACACAGTTTACAGAAATACATAACATCGAAACGGACAAACCTTTTGAACAACCCATTAGCTGAAGAAAAGAATAGGGAGTTTACCATAAGTATGTGTCACCCTGTATAACACATGACAATTTGTGAAAACTACGTCATTTCGAAGAACTTCGCATGAAAAAATCCTACCTTTAGCAGTTCGTTATCCCGCAGGAGAAAAGGGATCTAGAATAAATTAGTGGCAGTTCGTTCGATTAATCTGACACGTTTTTCTCGTCGCGTCACTTCCGATAGCAGGACGCTTTCAATCACCCTCGCAAAGGCAGGATCATATGACCTCCGTGGTCATTTTTTATCGAACGCTCTCACACGAGCATCGGCTCCATTTATTCTGGAAAGACAATCTTTTCACTTTATGCAGTCATGAATTATCGCTTTCCATAACGACGTTGAGAGAGATGAAATTGAAGAATTTATTATTGAATATGGCACGGAATCCTCCTTCTCAATGAGGTGCATGAATAAAACGTCGTATATGAAGAAATGAAATATTTGAGTGTCTCATTATTTTCGATTAAGAAGGAAAACAAAATGTCCTTCATCATTGACACGAAAATTCAGAATAGAAACATTCCTTTTCCAAAATTCAAATTTTTTGTACAATTTTATCTGGATTCTGAGAAAATATTGAAAATTATTTGTTTGAAGATGGTTGACAGTATTTCATTGTGAATTTCATTAGTTTGGACTTCCAATGTCTAATATGATATAATACGATTCGAAATCCCTGAAGGAACAAATAAAATTGAAAATCAAAACGAGTATCTCAGAATAACAATTATATTAAGCAAAAATTCCTGAAATGAAATTACAATGGGATTGAAATAAGCAAAAAAGTGTAAACTGAACAATAATATGAAATGAAAATTGAAAGATTTCAAGCGAAGTTACTTCACGGCGTTTCGATTGCTAATCTTCTGGTGATGACTGACAGGTGATGACTGATAGTCATCACCAGAAGATGAAAACTATAGGATCAAAGCTCAAAGTTCAAAACCAATTTGCTTTCCATGAATGCATTGTTCATAACTATGCTTCTCAAAATATTCAATCGTGTTAGGAATCACAGGTTGAAAAGTAAGAACTTGTTAGTCCTTAGCTCGCACAAGTTCCGACTTCTGACGGTTATCGTTCATAGGGGTGCGATAGCTGGTTAACGAAAAAAACATTTTTCAAACATATATTGTATATTTGAACATATACATTTATCGTAGCATAGTTGTTCCTCAGGTACAATATTTCTGAGACTGTTACAAAATTGGTGCAAGATAAATTCATCCCTAATGCTCAAAAAAGAAAATTTTTAATTATAGATAATGCCTCTAGCCTTAATGTTGAGCATAAGCCTGCTTAATAATTATATATCGTTGACACGCTTCTAGCGAAACATTTTAGTATTACCCCTAGCACCGTACAATCAGGATCTGAACCCCATAGAACATAGGTACTAGTAAGGAATGAAGTAGCAGAGGCTAACAGAAGAAAATTCTCAAGAAGTTACAACTCAAAACTGGCAAAATATTGGCCAACACGTAGAGAATATCGGGGAGGAAAATTTTGAAAGAGATAACATTATGGATGTGGTTCAAATGTTGGAGAATATAGCAGTGATCGTGAATCAAAAATGTCCTACAATGAAACAGAATACGATGAGTTGCCAACTATTACAATAATTTTATTGTGAACGTTGTAATAATAAAATTGTGTGAGTACGTACGTATAGTTTTCTCACTTACTTATTCGAAATGCATCATCTTATATAATAATAATTCCTACTAAACCAATCTTCAACTCGGCCAGTGTGAACTGGACTATTGCAGTTATATTAAACGAATAGCTGAGTGACTGTTTTCAGTTTTCACGGACATACACGTGAAGCAAATCAGTTACCTCTACATGAATGAAGAAAATATCGCAATAAAGTGTTGAGGTGCATATTCACCAAAAAAGCGAGCACGAGCGAACAAGAGTGAACGAGCATTCCGCATCAATAATCGTCTGGTGATTACGGGCTAGCGAGCGAGCGAACGCGAACAAGCGTTCAGAAAAGATCGAGAAGAAGGCGGTACATCAAAAGGTGCTCGCACAAAGTTGATGGATCAACTACGACCACGAACTTGAAGATATTCGCTCTGGTGTGGACGAGATATCAATATATCGAACAAACACGAGCGAACATGAGCGAACACGAGCAAACATACACGAATGCTCGCTCATGCTCGCTCGTGCTCGCTTTTTTGATGAATACGCAACTTAAGGTGTTGTTCCCATCGGAGCGATACGATAGGCGATGCAACATGAGCAATCTCTTATCGTCCGATACAACGGAGCAGTTGTTTCCATCAGTCATGAGCCTCAGAGAAAGACGTTGGTTTTGCTTACCGGTACTTGCAAAAGATGAAACGAGTATCTAGAAAATACTGGATACACTCATATAATGTGTATTATTAAACACAGTTCAGCAGTGTTTTCGCGTGAGCTCTCTCAACATGATCAAAAATTTTGAGAGTTTTATAGAATGAGCTCAATTAATCACCATGTTTCATTGACATTGGTGTCAAGGGGACTGGAGAAGCACGAGTTCTGCTCCACTAATTTCACGAAGGAAATAGAGGATTGCACGTCTTTTTGCTGACCCGACATGAACGTTTCAGACGATATTGCACCTATCTTTCGCTCATGCGACCCGGCAGCTGTGTCCCCCTCACCGACGCGACTCCGATAATTATCGGTGTAGAATCGCAATAGCACCAGTGTGCACTAGATTGGTTGCTTCCGTTATATATGCACGATTATGAGAGATCGATGTCAAATCAGGATCGGGTTGCTTATCAAATCACCTGTTGCATCGCTTATCGTATCGCTCCAGTGGGAACCGCGCCTTACGAAGAACCTGATAGTCGCGCCCCTCAAACCAATATCAATGATCTCACAAATCTATGAGATATACATCATGAAACTCACTGTAATTGCGAAAAATAGTGCATTCACTTTTCTGTAATGAATGGTGAATGAAATTTCAACACAAGTTTTTGCCAAAAGAATTCATAAAATCACAAATTCTCTAATAGGTTGTGTAAAATATACTTTCAACCAACAGCAACATTCGAAACAAATAGGAATACTTACAAAGTGCGCAAATGAACTCGCACCAGTATTTTGCAGACTTTTCAACCTGTCTCACAAGGAAGAAGTTTTTTCTTCTTGTTGGAATATTGCTATCACTGATAACAAAAATCATGGAGAAAGTCGTAAACCACCATATCCTCAAATATTTGGAAGGCCTCAACATCTTGAGCGATCATCACTATGGCTTTAGGAAACAAAGATCAACAGGCGACCTTCTAACGTATGTCACCCATTATTGGAATAACGCAATCAAGAAACATTGAGAATCAAGAGCTGTTGAGCTTAATATTTCTGAGGCATTTGACCGTATGTGGCATGAGGGTTTGCTGGATCATTTCTGTGCATGGCTCTTCAGCTTCCTGAAAAAACTTTCCCTGCAAGTGGCTGTCGATGGATATCTCTCGAATACTATCACTATCAACGCTGATGTTCCCCAGGAATCCATATTGTCGCCAACCCTCTTTTTATTGTATATCAATAAAAAACTAGAATCCAATATATTGCTTTGCTGACATTATCATTATATTGCTTTGCCCGTCATTCCATTTGGATACTAGGACATCGGCTACGGAGGCACATCTTCACCGGCAGCAGGAGGTTGTATATCTTAATAAGGATGCCACAAAAACCTAGGTATCAGTTTTCTTCAAGAAGATGAATGTTTTCGAACCGGATATGAATATGTCAGGTCAGACAATTTCGCTTTCTGCTTCGATAAGTTTTTTGGGAATTAAAATGGACACCAATATGTCTTGGCACAATCATGTCGCTGGAATTGCAAAGGCTGCTTATCAAAAGTATGGAACACTATTTTGAACTAACATACATCAGAACACTGTTTTGACTAACATACCTCAGCTACTTTTGATGCTTTATGAATCTCAGATCAGACCTTTTTTGGAGGATTGTTCTCATGTATGGATCTCTGTTCCCAAACATACACTGAAGTTGTTGGATTATATCCAGAAATAAGCCATCCATCTGATTGGAGACGCGAACATTACGTGCAACCTTGATAGCCTGATACATCAAAGAAAGGTTGGAGATTTGTCTCTCTTCTATATATACTTTCACGGGAGGTGTTCAAGTGACTTCGCACATTAGATTACACCAAAAGCACTACATATCAGAAATACGCGACTGACTGTGGCTGCTCACCGTTTTGAGGTTCAACTCAGAACACCTTGAACTTCACTGTTTAAAAACTCTTTCATCTGGAGAACTGCGTTTATGTAGAATAAACTTCCTGAGAACGTTTTTCCATCTGGAGAACTGCGTTTATGTAGAATAAACTTCCTGAGAACGTTTTTCCATCTGGAGAACTGCGTTTATGTAGAATAAACTTCCTGAGAACGTTTTTCCAGTGTATTTAATCTCCGGCGATTCAAATCCAATGTAAATCGCTACTTTCACACAGGCACCGCTCTGAGATGGCCTTAAAAATTTTTCTGTAGTGCTTGTGTTTTGTTCATGAAAAAAAAGTCATTCTAATTCTGATAGATGGATTCATTTGCCATAAGAGGCGATGTAGATTACTTTTGCAAAATCGAAGTGATATTGATAGATAGTTCTTTCTGAGCTAGCATCTCTGAGATGTATAACAACCAACGGAGTTTTGAATACATTATCATGGATTGCATCATATAATTTCTCAACCATACACTGTATCACCTCTACTCCTTCAGGAATCACGACAACGGGAATTTCACCTCCAGTCTCTCACATCCCTAAGTTAATGCGACATAACCATCATATTCGTGGTTCAGACACGTGTTAAACCCTATCGGAGCAATAATCAGAAACGACGTAAATCACATCATCCGTGCCGAGTGTAATGCAGTAATTGAAATCGGGGTCTGTAACAGATAGAGTCTGAAATGGGAAATGGGATATCAAGAATTAGCATGGGACGGTCCATATGTAAGGATAATCCCGTGTGTAATCCCGTTATCTGGGCTGGCACGCGCGGAGATAAGACACATTGTCATAGTTTCCGCTGGATGGGAATATATCTTCGGCAAATATGCCTGGTCCTTACCGCGGAATGTGAAGATCTAAGTGGCAATAACGGGGGCGGCGCTTTGGGAGACAAGCTATACGTTTCCAATAGTTACCCCCGTGACTGTACTGGAAGTGTTCTTTGATAGAAATTTTTCACGATGAACATTTCTGGATCAATTATCTGGATTGAAATTACCTGATTTTAAACAATCTGAATTGAATTGATCGGTATTGAAGTATTCTGTTTTCAAGTAATCTGAATTGGAGTAATCTAGATTGAATTCATCTTAAGTAAAGCTACGTTTCCAGTGAAGTGTTTTTCGAAAGACATATTCCATGAACATTTTCGCATTAGTTATGTATATTGAATAGCTATAGATACCTCGTGGCTGTAGATGAACTGTAAATTGGTAGACATTTTCTATGATGTATCTCATCAGTTGCCTAGATAGAAGTGATCCGAAATGAAGTAATGTAAAGTGGAGCTACATTTCCAGTAGCTATTCTCCTTACCGTTCTAGAAGTGTGTTTCGAAAGACGTTTTCATGACATAGTCGATGATCTATAAATACACACATCGGAAAAGTCTAGGGATATTTTTATAACATACTAAATATCATAAAAATAAATGCATGAGGTCGTTTAATTTCGATTAAATTGGTACACTCGACCACCCTGTAGATTTCTATGGGTTGAACAAAGCCTGCAAAAACGGTAACTAATCTTTTATCAAGTTTTTTACAATCTGTAGGTTTTCGGCTAAAATGAATAATCTGAAAGTGTCGAGTTTGTACATTCTATGCAGTTCTTGCTCAGTAATTAAACTGGAAATATTGTGCTTTAACATGGAACGCCATCACTTACCATTGGCTGAGATGAATAGAGCTGTAGGGCTTTTTCAAGGCGGCATGCGACAAAATTATGTAGCTCTTCGTTTGGGGGTCTCCCAAAGTGTTATCAGTCAATTGTGGCGGCGTTTCCGTGAAACTGGCAGTCCAGCCGAACAACATCCAGGGATAGGACGCGCTACAAGTGCAGTTCAAGATCGATTTTTGGTCTTAACCGCAAGAAGACAACCGACAATCACAGAACCTGAGTTGGTTAACGTGTTGCAGCAGACGCACCAGGTAACCATTGGTCATCAGGAATCGACTGCATGAAGCAGATCTCCACAACAGAAGGCCACTTAGATGTCCATTTTTGTCGAGAGGCAATCGCGGTAGAAGATTAGAGTGGTGTCAAGAACATCAAAATTGGGATGCAAATGATTGGGCCACAGTTTTGTTTACGGACGAATCCAGATTTGGATTTCATCCAGATTCTCGTCGAGTAAGCCTGTGAAGACGACCTGGAAATAATGAATGTTTGAGACACGTCCAGGAAGTCCACACATACAGAGGTGGTACAGTAATGCTATGGGGCGGAATCATGATCGGCGGCAGAACCGATCTCGTTCTTCCAAATCGCTCCCTCGCAGCTCGACAGTACCTCGACACCATTCTTCTACCTATCGTCCGTCCGTTTGCTGGTGCTGTTGGTGAAAACGTCCACATGTCGCGCGTCTAGTGACTGACTGGCTCACCAACGAAGGAGTTGATGTATTGCCATGGCCAGCACAATCACCAGACCTGAATCCCATCGAGCATGTGTGGGACATGCTTCAACGAAGAATTACTCCGCATATGGGGAACATTCGCACAACGTTTCAATTGAGAGAGCTTTTAATCGCTGAATGGGAAAATGTACCTCAACAAGACATTGACAATCTCATTTTGTCGATGCACGATAGATATGGAGCCGTAATAAACCAGCGTGGAGGCCATACTTTGTACTGATTCCAATTATTTCTGTATTATGATTTTTTTTCGGGGTGCCAAAGAAGAGCCATATTTTTTTTAGTTTTGCTTATATGCGCACTCAGTATTTTTGAAGCTACGTTCCAAATGAAGTGTCTTTCGAAAAACATTTTTGTGATATTGTCAATGTTCCACGAACATTTTTGGATCAGTTATGTGTATTGAAGTGATCTGGATTGATGTAATCAAGATTGAAATAATCTGGATTGAAGTAATATAAATGAAGCTGTAGTTACCTCGTGACTGTGGATGAACTGTTCATTGATAGACATTTTTTATGACGCAGTCGATGTTCCATAAATATTACCTCATTAGTTACCTAGATAGAAGTGATCCGAACGGAAATGATCTGAAGTGGAGCTACGTTTCCGATAGCTACCCTCGTTACTGTACTTGAAGTATTTCTTAAAAGACATTTTTCCATGACGTAGTCGATTTTCTATAAACATTTCTAGATCATTTATTCGGATTAAAGTAATCTGGATTGAAGTAATCTGAGTCAAAGTAATCCAAATTGAAAAAAATCAGGATTGAAGTATTTGATTGAAGTAATCTGTGTTGAAGTAATCTGGATTGAAGAAATCTAAAGTGAAGCGACGTGTTTTTCGAAATCATTTTTATGACGTTTTCGATGTTCCATGAACTTTTCCGGATTAGTTATGTGTACCGAAGGGATCTGGATTGATGTAATCGAGATTGAAGTAATCTGGAATGGAGTGATATAAAGAAAGCTATACTCACCCCGTGACTTTAGGCGGACTATAGTCAATATTCTTTGATTATTTCAGGATTCAACTTTTCCACAATATGGAAAAACAATTCCGAATCATAATAATTCGAGGGGATCGAAAGTAAGAACTTTATATAAAGTTTATTCCAACTATTCATGAGGAATACGTTAAAAAATATTTCAATGGAACATCAACTTCTCTTGCTAGAAAGCTATACCTTCTATGAAGAAGATACCAGGAAAATCTTTTGAAAAGCTTGCGTGAAGGAGATTTCGAAATTATTTTTTTTCAGCTAGGTTGGCACAACTGTATATACTTACGCGTAGTTTGAGCGCGTCATTGAATTTGTTGAGAGTACTCAATGTGTTAATTAACCTCAAACATGTTTTTATAATAGATAAAAAATGAAACAGAAAATATGTCCCAAATTTTGCATTGCAAATGGAGTTTCGTATGCCGAAGCACTGAAAATTTTGCATACAACGAATGGTGAATCTACTTCATCAAAAACACGTGAGTATGAGTGGTACAATGCATTCTAAAGCGGTCGAAATATGGTTCAAGATTTGTCTCGCTCTAGTCGTCATCCTATATGACAATGTCCGAGTCAATCGCATAAAGTTCATTGTAGAAACATTAGATCGAGTCAGTTCCTAACCTTCATTCATAAAACACATATTTACTGGTGATCAAATAAAGGTGGCAATCGCGTTACCAATTTATAAAAAGGGAGAATAGAACGACATGGATAATTATAGGCCAATCAGTTTGTTGACGCCTTTTTCTAAGTTATTCGAAGTGATCCTATCGACTAGAATTATTGATTTCTTCAATACCCATAATTTGTTCAATGATTTTCAACACAGTTTTCTAGAAGAAAAAAATACAGAAATAGCACTGTTTGACTTCATAGACAAAATTCATTCTTCACTAGAACTAGACTCTAGTGCTTGTGAGTAAAGCTTTTGACTGTGTGAACCATTCTGTATTAATACAAAAGCTAAGTCAGGGGTAAAACTTTAGATCTTATGAAATCGTACCTCAGCAACAGAAAACAAAAAGTTTGCATTAAAAATCAAGCAGAAGTTTCTTACTTTGACATAGCTGATATTCATTAAGATTTTCCACAAGGGAGTGTGCTGAGTCCTTTGTTGTTTATTATTTATATAAACGATTTTACTGAAATTTCTGAAAAAACCAGCACCAAAGTTGTCTGATGATGCAAATCTTGTTTCACTTCTTGACTGCCATATGAATTCGAGAAGTAATATATTGAATATTGTTTCTCAACACATTTCATTCAGAATAAAGTTCTTCTGAATACATCCAAAACTAATTGCATAGCTTTCAAAACAGTCAATACCTCCATCATTGTTCCAGAGTTTGGAGGAGCACTGAAAAGTTATATTTCTCATTATGTACAAATATGTTAACATTCCATTACTCGCGCACGGTATATCGGACCGGCCCAAAATTCTTTTCTGCGTAAATTTCGATATTCACGGCGGTGCATCGTCCCCCATCCATGTACCTTTCCAGTACTTCTTCAGCTAACATCGCCATCAATTATCAGTTGAAATGAAGTGTTTCTCAGAAGTGCTACCCCAACACGGTGCAGTAGACCGACATTTTATTTTTATCATTTGTGAAAATATTCTGAAATCGATATCGGTAAGTTTCCTTTTGTTTTTCACAAGAACTACTATAATATCACTATTTTTGTAGTGAAATTGAATATTGATATTTAGTATGCTCACGAAAAAATTCAAATACCTTTGGAAAAACGTTGATTTGCATAAGAAATTAAGTTTTGCAGATTCTCATTTCTTCAAAAATATATATTAACTTCTTTGATCTTTTTGTCTCTTGCTGCCAACTTGCCGATGGAATAAAAAGAAAGAATGTATAATATACCAGTTCCTTCAAAAAAGTCGCGTTAGGCAGCCGCCCATTTCATAAATTGACGCGTGCCCTAAAATGTGTTATAAAACTATATAATCAACTTTTTTTATTATAGATATGGACTACGAAAAGGAGCAGGAAAGACTTTTGAGGTTGTTCGAGGAAGTGGAAAGTGATGAAGATTATGGAGGTGACGATGACGATGAACAAGGCAGAATAGATAATATTAAGCAAAGATTCGAAAATAGTGACACGGAGCAAGAGTTTGAGGATGGTGGAGATGATTATACACCTGTCGCTGTTACCAGAGAACCAGTATTCATAGGAAAAGACAAGATAACAATGTGAAAAAGCATGCCCCACCAAAAAATGTAAGAACTCGTAGTTCAAATATTGTATCACAATTGCCAGGAGTAAAACCATATGCAAAATCCAAAAAGTCTCCTCTCCATATATGGCTATGCTTGTTTGACGAAGAAATGCTGAATATCATTGTGGACTGCACCAATATAAAAATAAATAGCATTTCTCAAAAATTTTCCAGAGAAAGGGATGTCAGGGCTATACTTATCTGATTGGAACCCTATATTTTGCAGAAGTAAGAAAAGCTAACCATATGAATCTAGGCGATCTTTGGAGAACGGAGGGTAGTGGAGTGGAAGCATTTCGTCTTGAAATGAACAGAATACGATTCCAATTTCTAATGAGATGCCTTCGTTTCGATGATATACATACAAGAGAAGAGAGAGTACAAATTGATAAATTGGCTCCGATCCGAATTTTGTTTGAGAAATTCAACGATAATCAAAAAAAAAGTGTTACTCACATTCTGAGCACGTAACCCTAGACGAAAAGCTTGAAGCGTTTAGAGGTAAATATAACTTCAGGCAATATATACCAAGCAAGCCAAACAAGTATGGCATAAAATTTTTTGCACTTTCTGATTCTTTTATGTACTATACCAGCCATATGGAAGTTTATGTGGGTAAGCAGCCAGAGGGCCCCTTTCGAACAGAGACCACT
Organism: Leptinotarsa decemlineata; assembly: GCF_025532065.1. NCBI lineage: Eukaryota > Metazoa > Arthropoda > Insecta > Coleoptera > Chrysomelidae > Leptinotarsa > Leptinotarsa decemlineata. The sequence goes on along the minus strand of NW_027412688.1, from coordinate 29,075,988 downwards.
GCTAAATCAGTAGAAGAAAGAATTTCTCAACTTATCAATGGTACCAACAGAAATGTTACAACAGATAACTAGTTCACCAGTATGGAACTTGCAGAAGGTCTGAAAGCAAATAAACTAACCCTCGTAGGGTAAAAATGTGCTACTCATTTCAACAATGCATTTTGGAGATGACATTGATTGTCGTATGAATAAGCCAGAAATTATTATGACTTATAATCGCACAAAATAAGGGATAGACATGGTGGATAAATTGTGTGCTCAATATGATTGTGCTCGTGGCACTAGAAGATGGCCAATGGACCCTTTTTAAGCATGCTAAATGTAACTGGTATAAATGCGTTCGTTGTTTATAATGGAAACCATACCGATTCAAAAACACTCAGAAAGGAATTTCTTCTAAATCTTTCCATGGCCCTCCTCTACGACTATCAAAAAGAAAGAGCACTTTCTACCAATTTGCCAAGGACCATAAGAAGCAGATTACGAGAAGTGTGTGGTTTACCAGCTGCAGCTGAAGCTTAAAAATAAGAACCCCGGGAACCGTGGGCCGCTGTGCTGACTGTAATTGGAAGAAAAACCGAAAAACCATATACCTCTGTCATAACTGTTCGAAATTTTTGTGTTTAGAACATATTAGACCAATGTGTAATGTATGTTATGAAAATTCAGCTTGATTTTTTCTTTCAAGTACAGTGAAACTTTTCACTTATGTTTTTGTGCTTGATATATTCCTTTTATAATAAAATCTTTGAAGTATCTTTTATTCTGCCACAAAATCATATGATAATTATTGAATTTTTCTCAACTTATCAATTACACTCAGAAATATCATAATTTACTAGCCGGTCTGATGGACCGTGCGCGAGTTACTAAGTACAATAATTTGGCGCGAGTAATGGAAGCTTAAGGGTCTATCTAGATGACAAATTAAACTTCGACGTACACATGGAGCATCTTGCAAAAAAACTTGCGAGCAAATGTTATGCAAGTAGAGTTTCAAAAAGTCACTTGAATACAACTGCACTGAAAACGGCATAGTTTGGAACTATCAATCTTTTCCTCAAATACGGAGTTATGTTCTGGAGTGGAAGTACTCATCTGGATATCATGGATTATGCAAAAACGTATAATAAAGACAATGCTTAACATGAACTTTACAGATTCTTATCGTAATATTTTCAAAAGTAATAAATTACTTACTTTATATGGGATTTATATTATTGTTTGTGTTTTCGTTTATGACAATGAAGAACAATTCATAAAAACATACATGAGCACTTTACTAGAAATAACTCGAGATCCACGCTATATGGCCATCAAATTATACAATCATTTACCAGTGTTCTGAATTCGTATAAATTTCTTGAGGTTCATTGGCGGTAGATTCGGATACATTTCATTGAACTTTCTACATGTTCTGCTGATAATTTTGTCACACTGTCCAAAAATAATAAACAAATTCATAAGAACTTCGTTTGAATAGTTTTGTTCCATCGTTTTGAAGGTATTTGCAACTTCTGAAGTGACGAAAATGTCGATATTATTAGGAGAATGTCACAACGCTACTGTCAAATAGTAATCATGGCCTGCTTACCAAATACCGAATGGAAATACCATTCTGAAGGAACATTTTCACAAATAAATGTTCATAAGTCCGAAACTTGACTAGTTAGGTATAGGTATGATATACATAGAAAGAAAGCGAATTTCAGCAGCTTTCCGAATTTTCAATAATATACAGGGTGTACAAAATAATCAAATTTCAGCAACTTTTTCAAGCAAACGAAAAAACTGTATTTTTTTACCACCCTGTATTGAAGTAACGGAGATTAGGCTGACGTGTGAGAAGTGTCCAAGTATCACCTAACTCCAAACTAAATTTCGATATCATAGTACTTCTTAACTAAAAGATATCGGCATTTTTAGAAGTCATGATTTTCGAAGAAAAAAATTGAAATTAATTTTTATTTCGAAACCGGTGACAGATAGGTATAGGAAAATATCAAGAAAAGTTGTCGGGCAATTGTTGGAGATTCCAAAAATAATATTATATACAGAGTGTTCCATTTGAAAAATCAAAGTTGCTACTGCTTTCTAATAGAAGCGGCAACACCGCATTGTCAAAAATATTTAAGGTGGCTAGAAAATGTCCGAATATGCCCTCCATTGAATTTTCAAAGTGATCCGTTGTCTGGTTCACCAGAAACGTCTAATGTGCCATCCACCGTGAATCAGCCTGTATTTATGTAAAAACAAGGTACCTAAATCTAGGTCTATTGAACGCATAACTTAAAATTTCACATACACGTAAACACACACACCCATTTAAAAATATAGGTATATATTTACACACATACACATATATATCTACAAACATAAATTCACAATGAGTTGTTTGTGAGGTTGTCATTCAAGAATTCTTGATAACTATAATAGCACTTATCTATTAAAATGTTTTTTATGATTGCCTGAAATTTTATGTCGCTTCTAATTCCTTTAACTTCAGTTGGTAACTTGTTGAAGCAAGTAATGGCATTGTACTGAGGAGACTTCTTAAAAAGTGTCATTCTATGTTGGGGAATTCTAAGAAGGTCACCATTACGTGTATTATAGTAATGCTCGGAGGAGTTTTCTCTGAATAGGTGTAGGTTTAATCTGGCCAACATTATGGATTTGAAGATGAAAATGGAAGGAGCTGTAAGAATTTTCTTCTCTATGAAGATAGGTCGACAGCTGTCCCTGTAGCTTATGTTATAGATAAGTCTTACTATTCTTTTCTGGGCTAGAAATATTGGATAGAAATCTTTAGCCATACCCCAGACAAGTATGTTCATGCTCATATGAGAGTAGGCCATAGCATAGTAGATGCTGAGCAGGCCGGATTCATCTGAACTTGGTTTCAGTTGCTTAAGGGCGTAGTAACCTTTATTCATTTTAGAGCAAGTGTGATCGACTTGCTTTTCCCAGTTTAAGTGAGAGTCTAGGTAGGTACCTAAGAATTTCACTTCAAAAGAGCTTTCGATATCATTTATGATCGGATTTACTGGGTTATCTCTACTAAAGTGAAACTTCAACGATACAGACTTGTTCGTGTTTAAAATAAGTTTGTTTTTTTGACACCATGCACTGAATATATCGATTATGATGTCTGATTTGCTGATGAGTTGTTCAACATTATTTCCAGAAACAGTTATGGTAGTATCATCAGCAAACATTGTTAGGTGAGCATCTACTATATTTTGGGGTAGGTCATTGATATATAAGAGGAACAGTAGTGGACCTAGTACCGAGCCCTGAGGTACGCCAAGTTCAATGTATTTGGCCGTAGAGGATGTCCCGTTACACTTGACTATCATATTTCTCTCACTCACTTACGGCTAAGAAACTCAGGACACACCATATCAAAGGCTTTGGATAAGTCGAAAAATAAAGATAGAACACAGTTGTTTTTGTTTATTTCATCATGTATGTGGCTTAGTAAGTGATACGATAGATTTGTTTCTCCGAAATCCGTGTTGTGAATCAGACAGTATATTATTATATTCCAAATAATTCGTTATTCTGACTGCAATTACTTCTTCGAAAAGTTTGGAAATTGAATTCAGGAGTAAAATTTGTCTATAGTTCTCAATGTTCGTTGGACTTCCTTATTTATGCTCAGGAATGATAATAGCTTTTTTGAGAGCCTCCGGAAAATAGTATGTTTGTAGTATGTTTTCATTATATTTGTATTATATTTATATAGACAAACCATCATAAACCGTATGTGTTCCTTACTATTTCTACCATTGACACAATTGGAACAGTCATGAAATTTTCCAATCGAATTTAGATATTCAATTTTGAAATATCACATATAACAGATATGATTCAAAAATTATATTCCATAATTAAAAATCCAGTAATCAAATAATCGTTACTATAAACTTCCGGCAAGAAAAGTAATTAACATACTTCATTCATCATGTTTGTTATTTTTTGTCACGCACCTTATTTCTATTAAGTTTCCTTTGACTCAGTTCATTATTCAGAGATTGGTTTGAATTTCAGCAGTTAAACCAGAAAAATGAGTGTAATATCTGATAGGATAGTTGATTATACTCTATAGATAAGTTCAATTTAGCGTTTGTTGGATGTGACAAAAAATATTTCATTTCCAGATGTTGTTTTCTGAAGTTGAATGCGTGACGAGAGCGTTACGTAACGGCGAACGGAAATTGTGAGGGAGGGGTAAGTTAGTGAAGATAGGAAAAGAGAGATTTACTGTTCGTGAATTACTGTAGGGGCAAGAAAGAGTGAGAGAGAAAAGGTGCAAGCACACATTTACGGTCGAGTAAGCTCTGAAGAATTAAGAGAAAACTATCATACGTTGCCTTCAATTTTAGGAAGAGATTTCAATATTGATATCGCGTCCAAAGATGAACAACTCTTGGTAAACTATAATTTGACTCAATGATACTTATGATTCCATAGTAAACTGATTAAAATCAATTGGTGATTACTGAGGATGGAGTACTTTCCAAAATTGATAATTAGGGAGCCTTATGAAATACATTTGTGTGAATTTCCCACATAAGTTCAGTTAATTCCAAATCAATATGGAATAAATGTCTATTCACTTCCAAATTCATCTATCAAGTTTAATAACTTGAAAATTATGGGTTATAAGACTTTAGCTAAAAAAACCAATGTGTCACGAAACCATTTCTATAAAACTAGCTGTAGCAGAAATTTCTTTCGAGTACGTTTTTTGCAAAGTCAAAATTGTGCACTCACGAATTCAAATTATTCGTAGTCTATATATTCTTCATCAATAATTTTATGCTAGATAAAAAGCATGCCAGTTCATAGACTGATTCAATGAAGAAGTAACATCTAGCAATCCTATTCCAGAGCATGTTGAGCAGTTGCGATTTTTTATCTTTCATCTATTGATGATATTGTAACATAACTGTGTAGTGAAATGAAGAGCAACTAACCCTTAGGGGTGTACGTAAAATGAGAATCGAAAGTATCCGTCAGTGGGTGCTTTCACTTTCACTCTCTCAATCGACTGATGTGTGAGTCGGTGGTTCAAGCCGCAGGCTGAATGATCGATTTTCACTTGCTATCATCTAACACGTGTAAGGAATCACACGTTGAAAGGTGAGACGTCATTAGTCATTAGCTCACACAAGTTTCGACTTCTGAGGGTTGTCGTTCGTAGAGGTGCGCCAGCTGGTTAACGGAAAAACATGTTTTTTAACATATTTTTAACATACAGGGTGTCCCTGGACTTCCTCTTTTCCTTTCGGGAATGTATAGATGGGGTCAAAATATCACCAGTACTTCATATAACTTTTTTTCCTAAAAGTCTTCGTAACCAAGTTTCGGGCCCTCGAAGTTACAAAATGAAAAATGTTTTTCTTTGATAACTTTTCAAGTGAATATTCAAAATCATCCAAATTTTGGTAATTGACTAAACAAATGAATTCCGTCGATGAGCTTTCATGCAGGAGTCAGTTGTTTTGCTACAAAGTCAGGAACGGACTACCCCCGATGGTCCACACCCCAAAACTTTGAAATGACAGATATTTTTCAATATTTTTCAACAAAATAAGGTTACTTGGACAATTTTATGAATAAAAGTACTCGTGTGGAAAGTCGATCGGAGCAACGAGTCTTGATAAAAATGTAGTTCTACTCGACGACATCAAACCCGCTCGTCCACCATTATTTGAAATGAATAATTATCAAAGCAGAAATAATAATGATAACGTTAATTCAACAACATTTATAACAGGAATAATACAAAGTATGCTAAAATGAAGTCGTAAACAAAAAGTACAGTACCTATATGGAAGTTTAAGTCACAATTGTGATAGCAGATATTTTTTCAAAAGAAATATCAAGTTCTGTAGATTCGTGGTGTTTTTAAACTAACAAGCTACTCTACTATGAAATATCGAATTCATTCCATATTTTGTATGTACATAATACGTGTGGAATAATCACGTTTCGTGTTGATCAGTTATCTGAATCTCATGAAACTCAACATTCGAATGTTTCAAATTTTCCTTCACAGCTGAACTGTTGAGGAGTTTCACTGATAATTATAATTTTATGGGAGAAATTCTTTAACACGAATCTAAATTTAGCTGAAAAAACGCACATCGGAAAAAATATTTACTATACTAATAAAAAGCAAACGAATGAACTACAAAAACGGCTGCACATGATCAGGTGAAAAATATCCAGGGAATAATTATGTTCCATTTCTTTCACAGATGTTGACAAAAAAACCTTTTAGAAAGTTTTGATAAAAAATGAGAAACTGGAATGCGATTTTGTTTTGTTGAGTGGTGCGTTGTCATATGACTATCATTGTATTGTCAATATTCTATAGGATATTTTGAATTTTTTTGATATGGCCGAACAGTTTACATTCAATGAATATGCAGATATGCATGTATTTTATGGACGAGCATTTTGTAATGCTGCAGAAGCTCGTCGTCTGTATTCCGAGCATTTTCCCAATCGAACGGTACCGTCAAGAGAAACATTCGAGCGTGTCGATCGCAGCTTGAGGGAGACAGGTATGTAATAATTGATAATTAATTTGAGCACGTTGTTTTATTTCGACATTATTGTAGGTACAGTTTTGCCAAAACGAGGTGGTGAGGGCGCTCCTAGAACTGTACGTGCCGTTGTATTGGAGGAAAATATTTTGGAAGCCGTCGCTGATGATCCTTCAATGAGCATCAGAAATCTATCAGAACAGTTCCATACATCCAAGTCCACTATTCATAGAATAATTAGGGAACAACTGCTCCACCCATTTCACATCCAGAAGGTACATGCCATGACACCTCAAGATTTTCCAGCACGACTGGAATATGCCAATTGGTTCATGGATAGGCAAAGAGAGGATATGACTTTTATTAATCGAGTTTTATTCACTGATGAAGCAGGTTTCAGTAGAGATGGAGTTATCAACTCTCATAATCTCCATATATGGGCCGAAGAAAATCCCCATGGGATATTGCAAACCAAACACCAACGGAAATTCAACGTGAATGTTTGGGCTGGTATCATAGGAAACCATCTTATAGGACCATTCGTTCTACAGGACCGATTGAATGGAGAACGTTATTTGGAGTTCATTCAGAACGATTTGAATGGACTTTTGGAACATGTTCCATTGCAAACCCGAAGAGATATGTGGTTTATGCATGATGGCGCTCCTCCTCATTTTAGTTTGATTGTGCGTGACCATCTGAACCATATTTTCCACAATAGATGGATTGGTAGAGGTGGGCCATATTCATGGCCATCGCGGTCTCCGGATTTAAATCCATTGGATTTCTTTCTGTGGGGGCATCTAAAAAGCCTTGTTTACGCTACACCTATTCACACAAGAGATGCATTGTTGAATAGAATAACATTACATTGTGAAGCCATACGAAACGACCCTGGAATGCTATTTCAAGTACAGAGAGGGTGTCTTCGCAGACTAAGAAAATGTATAGAGAGAGAAGGTGGTCATATCGAGCAGTTTCTGTAGCGGATTTTTCATTTTTGTTTGCTCTTGAGGCTCTTGAGTTTCGTTAGTTAAACGTGTTTGCATTATAAAAATTCGTTATGAACATTTTACCTATCTTCACAAACTACACTTAAACGATTTGATCTCCACTAACTTTATTGAAAATAATCATAACATGTTTCGCTAAAACATTAGCTTTTTCAAATGATTAATACATCCAAGCATCCTTACATTCATATTTATATACTACAGGTAACCACAATCGAGACTACCTGTAAGAAATTACCTGAATCTCTACATCACATACCTGCTCGATTATGCTTACCTAAAGCAAATTGCCTACCATCTACATCAATAATAATTCTTTATGGGTTTTTAAGAAAACAAGTTCAATAATGGTGATCTATTCAAATCTAATTGGTCATTCATTAGAATATTTGAATTTTTAAGTTTATTAATTTCCATTGCTTCTAAATGATTCAGTTTGAAACCTTTATTTTCAATGTGCAAAATTTCGAATTCTTCATTAAAGATGTGATTTTCTTCTAGAAGATGATTTGAATACGTTGAATTTGTTTTCTTGTTTACATAGCTCTTATGATGTTCCTGGATTCGATTCCTAAATGTCCTGCCAGTTTGACCAATATATACCTTAGGGCACGTTCCACACTTTAATTTATATACCCCTGATTTCTCGAATTTAGATGTCTTATCTTTATTATTTTTAACTAGCTTTCCCAACGTATTACTTGTTCTATATGCAATTTTAATATCTCTATTTCTCAAAAATGAAGCCACTTTTTCCGTTGGTTGTCCAAAATAGGTTAAAGCTCTATAATTTTGATTATCTACCTTATCAATGGGAAAAACGTCTCGCATCGCTTTTGTGTAGACTTTCTTGGCAAGTATTTTGTTTATTAATTCGGCTTTAAACCCATTGTTTACCGCAATTTGCTTGATGATATTGAGTTCTTTATCAAAATTATCTATTGAAAGAGGAACATTGACTAATCTATGAATCATGCTATTATAAGCTGATACTTTGTGTTGATACGGATGGGTAGAATCGTAATGTATCGTAATATCCGTATAGGACGGTTTGTGATAAATTGAAAAATCATGTTTGTTGTTCCTCCTACTAATTGTTAGGTCCAAAAAATTGATTGAGTTGTCTGTTTCTATTTCAATAGTGAATTTAATGTTCTCATGAATTTTGTTAATATCCCGATGAAAAGTATCTAATTGCCTCTTAGTACCTGTAAAACATACCAAAACGTCATCCACATATCTATGCCAATACAAGAAATTCTTAATCAAAGGATGTTTAAAGATTGACTTCTCTAGATTATCCATGAAAATTTCTGCAAGTAATGGGCTTAATGGATTTCCCATAATTAAACCTTTTGAGGAAGAATAAATATTGTTGTTGAATTGAAAATAATTTTGGTTGAGACATAATGACAGAAGGTCAATTATTTCTCGTTTTATGACTGGGTTCACTCTATTTTTATCTAATAATTCTATTACTAAAGTAATAGTATCATCTGGAGGTATACTGGGAAATAGATTCTGCACATCAAAGGATAGTAATTTTGCGTTGTCTGGTAGAGATAAGTTCTCTATTTTATTGATTAAGTCATATGAGTTCCGTAGACTAAATTTTGGTTGGAAGTTACAATGGTTTAAGATGATATTGATAAGCCTTTCTGATAATTTCACTGATGGTGCAGTGACAAAGGAAACCACTGGTCTAATTGGATAACCCTGTTTGTGCAGTTTTATGAGTGAATATAATTTTGGCATTTGGGGGTTCATCAATGTTAATTTGAACTTTTCCCTTTCTGTAAAAAGTATGTTAGAATTTTTCAAAAAATCTTTCACTTGTCTTTGAAATAAATTAGTTGGATCACGTTTCAGCGTTTCAAAATTTCCTAAATTCAAGAAATCAAGGGTTCCGTTGACATAGTCCTTTCGATCAATAGCAACTACAGTATTGCCTTTATCTGCTCTAGTTAATATAACATTATTTTCGTTAATTTTACTACGTATTGATTTAACAAGTTTCAATTCATTCGTAAAAGTACCTTCTTTCAGAAATTCTGACTTTATGATATGTGACGCCAAATGTTTGTTATTAATGTTATTCAATGTCCCTCCTAATGCCATTTCAGTTTCTATTCCCAAAATTTCAAAATTGTTAGTGCTATTTTTATGTCCAATGTTGTATTTGAAACCTTTTTCTATCAACCCATTTTCCGTGTCTGTGAACTGAACTTTCGATAAATTTATGAACCTGTCATAAAATTTATGATTCGAGAAATTGTTTCTAATAGATAGAGATGGTTTCTGTGCTATTAGTGAATTTAGTTTTTTCTTTTGAATGCAGTACTTTTTATGAATGATTTGATTTACTTGTTCTCTTACTCTAACATCTAAAATATCGAATTCTATATTATGACACCTATGAAGTAATTCCGTATGTACTACCTTAAGATATATATTTGCGTTGTCCCTCTTGCTATATTGTGAGTTCATATAAATATGAATGTAAGGATGCTTGGATGTATTAATCATTTGAAAAAGCTAATGTTTTAGCGAAACATGTTATGATTATTTTCAATAAAGTTAGTGGAGATCAAATCGTTTAAGTGTAGTTTGTGAAATTACTATGGATCTTCATCAAGTAACGGCCGAATCAATCAGAAAATTTTACCTATCATTTCCATTTTCCTTAAAAACTAATATTTTCGAATAATGGTAGACATCTCAGGATAAATGTTGTTGAATTAACGTTATCATTATTATTTCTGCTTTGATAATTATTCATTTCAAATAATGGTGGACGAGTGGGTTTGATGTCGTCGAGTGAAACTACATTTTTATCAAGACTCGTTGCTCCGATCGACTTTTCACACGAGTACTTTTATTCATAAAATTGTCCAAGTAACCTTAATTTGTTGAAAAATATTGAAAAATATCTGTCATTTCAAAGTTTTGGGGTGTGGACCATCGGGGGTAGTCCGTTCCTGACTTTGTAGCAAAACAACTGACTCCTGCATGAAAGCTGATCGAAGGAATTCATTTGTTTAGTCAATTACCAAAATTTGGATGATTTTGAATATTCACTTGAAAAGTTATCAAAGAAAATCATTTTTCATTTTGTAACTTCGAGGGCCCGTTACTTGGCAACGAAGGATTTTAGGAAAAAAGTTATATGAAGTACTGGTGATATTTTGACCCCATCTATACATTCCCGAGAGGAAAAGAGGAAGTCCAAGGACACCCTGTATATCAGTACCAATTCCCTACGAATACATCGAAAGTAAAAATATTTTACGTAATGGTATTTATGGGTTTTGTTGTGAGTTCATATAATGGAGGTTGTCAGTTACATTAATAAGATCGAAAGCAAGAATATCAATATACATGAACATCCAACAAGAAATTGATGGATGTAGCCGTTACTTCGTGGTAGGAAATCATAATAAAGAAAAGAGAATTGAAAGTTTCATTTATCTTTTCTTCATTATCAAACGAGACATAAATAACCACTCCATCTATATAAATAAAAACAATCTCCAACTGATGGTAAATGGCCAACGTTGTACTTATTAAAAATGAACCCTTACAATTGTAATTCTGAAATCTCATGAAAGAATTTCTCTCCAGACATTCATTTTATAACATTTGGAAATTTAAATAAAATTTCAGTATGTTTTGTATGTCAAATGGGAAGTAAGATATTTTCATCATTCATAATTTCACCTTCATACTTTTCAAATCCGAAATCTATACTTATAAATGCAAAAGTCACTCACTTAACACTCACTCATTTATTTTCGTTTCTCCATAATGATGAGTCCTAGGAAGCTAAAATACGGTATATAGATGCTTCTCAGGGCTTAGATGCGCGCTAAGAAAGTATTCCCAAATATTTCAATCAGTGCGTCCCCAGTGGGGGTATGAGGGACGCGTTTACATATAAAAATTGCCTTTTGATCAATGTTTCTCCATAACGGTATATGTTCGGAGGCTGAAATTCCGTATGTCGCTTCGTTTTATGCTCCAGGTGTGTAATAAAAAATGATTTTAAAACATTCCAAGTGAGACGCCAGCCGCGGGAAAAAAGGCGCATTAATAAAATAATTTTCAATATATTATTTATCTTATCTATTCATAATGTGATCAATATGGCCCCTCACAACATGTGATTTAAATAAATATTTCCTACGATATTACAGATTTAAAGTGCAAAGACATAGCAGTTGCGGCGGTACCGTGCCAATTATATGTCGCTCTTTCAAGAGTAACCTCTGAACAAAACATGTTTGCATTGTCTACTGACGAAAAAGCTGTGAACGTTATATAAGAAGACATTCTGTAGTATATTTAATATCAGCATTGCACCCATGCGAAGCCGGTGCGAATCGCTAGTTGACTGTATATTAACTTCCTCAGGATCACATTTCATAATGTTTAATGCACACAACAATACACTTTCTAAAATGTAAATGCATTTGTTTCTATTCGAACGTCAACAGCAGTAAACAAAGTGACCATGATTTAATTTTATCACCTATTCGAGTCCCACCGTTCAATCAGTTGAGATATCGAACCAGTGTTCAACTAAGATTATGTTTGTTCTTTGTGCAGCATCTTATGTTTTACTCTTCCTGGTTTTCCTGAAAATTGTTTCGAAACTGACCCGTGCTCGATGTAAAAGTAAAGTGTGTCTGGTGGGAAAGGTCGCTTTGGTCACCGGAGGAAGTTCAGGTGATTATTTTGTTCGTGTTATTGTCGCAACTCAGTAGCTTATTAACGAGAGTATTTTATTCGCTGTTTCACCCATTCATTCATTCATCCAAATAATGAAAGGACTCACTGAAACACTTAATTAGATATTTATTGTATCGAAACAGTCAAATGTTAATCAAAAATACAATAAATCACCAAAAACTTATGCTGTCACCCAGCAGGATCGAAGAAAAGGAAATGTGCTGCATGGCTGGAACCTCTTTCTGAAGATCAATAGATATTGAACTGAATTTCTTAATACTGATTCTCAATAATCTTGACCTCCCTCAATATTTATGAATCTTTCACGTATAGTCAGTGTGCATACTTGAAGACTGGCTATAAATCAAATCATCTAAAAGAACAATTCGTTCAGGCCAGTCTCAACACCCTACACAGTAGGTTAATGGACTGACACCTATCAGAAAACAACTACTCCCCTGGCTAATACCACGAAGGGCGTTGGATTATATCCGACAGGTGTCAGTGCAGGATTCTTCACTGAAGTTATTCCTGCATATGCTGTTGGCGATACAACTGCCGCAATAGATTTTCAATTATTGGAACACACTTGCAGACCGGTTTCGGGCTGTTTGGCCACTCGTCAGTGCAAGGTAGTGTATATCATCAACATAAAGTCGATGATTTCCGATAATTGAAAATCGAATTCCGTCAGAGTATCATTCCTCGAACTAAGCTGAAGACTACAACAAACAACAGGTTTGTCGTCGCTCCATCTGCCTGTGAACGAGGTAACCAATCTATTGCGGCAGTTGTATCGCCAACAGCATATGCAGGAATAACTTCAGTGAAGAATCCTGCACTGACACCTGTCGGATATAATCCAACGCCCTTCGTGGTATTAGCCAGGGGAGTAGTTGTTTTCTGATAGGTGTCAATCCATTAACCTACTGTGTAGGGTGTTGAGACTGGCCTGAACGAATTGTTCTTTTAGATGATTTGATTTATAGCCAGTCTTCAAGTATGCCCACTGACTATACGTGAAAGATTTCTTTCCTTTTACGAGGAATTGGGCAAATTTGGATATGCAGTTGGTTACCTCGTTCACAGGCAGATGGAGCGACGACAAACCTGTTGTTTGTTGTAGTCTTCAGCTTAGTTCGAGGAATGATACTCTGACGGAATTCGATTTTTTCAATTATCGGAAATCATCGACTTTATGTTGATGATATACACTACCTTGCACTGACGAGTGGCCAAACAGCCCGAAACCGGTCTGCAAGTGTGTTCCAATAATTGAAAATCTATTGCGGCAGTTGTATCGCCAACAGCATATGCAGGAATAACTTCAGTGAAGAATCCTGCACTGACACCTGTCGGATATAATCCAACGCCCTTCGTGGTATTAGCCAGGGGAGTAGTTTTTTTCTGATAGGTGTCAGTCCATTAACCTACTGTGTAGGGTGTTGAGACTGGCCTGAACGAATTGTTCTTTTAGATGATTTGGTTGAACATTTATGAAGATTTATACGCTGACATTGCAACTTTGATCCGGTTACTGTACTGAGGTATAATACTAAGAATGCAATCTGTTTTATATTTCTATATCCTGTGATCGAATCAATTTCGATGTCTATGAACTTTGAATATTAAAAGGTGGAATTCTGAATACTGAGTGTTTAGAATATTGAAGTTGAGGTTGGAACATCTTTCAATTCATGTATTCGCTTCAATGAATTATTTCATGATTGCTTCCATATTTGACATTATAGCTGAAGAGTTCACCCTGGAGTTGTCTTGTGTGATTTCAAGTATGAAATCGATGATACAGATCATTGAAAAAGTAGAATAATATAACAACATAACATAGGGATTAAACATTGAAAGAATTGCCACTTTCAGATTCATGGTTAATTTTAACTGTTTTAAAAATCTGTTTTAAAATCTGTTTTTCCGTTAACCAGCTGTCGCACCCCTACGAACGACAACCCTCAGAAGTCGAAACTTGTGCGAGCTAAGGATTAACGAGGTCTTACCTTTTAACGTGTGATTCCTAACACGTTCCTGACCTATATAATCTAACAGACACTATGTTATTTCCAGGATGACCAGTTGATATTATCAATATAACTCATTTCGACCAGAAAGTTCCTGTTCAAAATCACAAGTTGAAATTTCATGTGTAATAACATCATTACTTTTCAGGAATTGGTTATGAGATAGTTTTGAAACTTGCATCACGAGGATGTAAAGTAATAGTAGCTGATAAGGTAATAGACGAAGATATAAAAGTAAAAGTCGAAAAAGAAACCAACAATCCAAATATAATTTTCGAATATGTTGATTTAGCTTCATTCAAGTCTGTGAGAAAGTTGACAGAAAAAATAAATAGATCTGAGGAAAAACTGGATATTCTGATCAACAATGCCGGGATACCAAGAAGTTCTGAAATACCAACTGAAGATGGATTCAACCCTACCATGCAGATCAATTATTACAGCCATTTCTTACTCACCCACCTATTGGTTGGTAAGTGATGAATACGAATTCTCATAAGTAGAAATAGGAGTAATACCAATTAAAGCGTGTTATCGGTCTGTAATTCATACGTAGATTTTCGGAATATCGATATTTGAGTCTGTCAACGAGTCCGTTTCTGTGAAAAGTGCTTTCTTCTGTAAACATAATGCTCTTCGAAAATCCTCAATTCATATCACGATGGAGAAGTAGAAAGCCAAAACCTTCAATTTTAACAAGTTCCAATGACTGGAATTTGATCAAATGAGCGAATGAATCTCATTTACGTACTGTCATCGATGACATGGATGGATTCAGCTCATTCCGTGACAAAAAGTCGTACTTTTATGAAAGAAGTATGTGTTTTTTCTCATGATGTTATTCATATTTGGCACTAACGAGCCGATAAGGCAGTGTTCCATGTAAGTGAAATTTTACTTCTTTCAATTATTATATTCTGTAGGAATCCTGTGAATGATATCTGATTCGATTTCATTACGAACGTTTAGAATGCAACGGAATGTTTTCCATATGATTCAACATTCATATATAAAAGCTGTTTTGAAAAGGTTTTTCCTTTCGGTTTGTATCTATACATCTTTTTATAGACTAAATCCTTGGAATTGATTGTTTTTTCCGTTTCTTTGGGAGAATCCCACATTAGTTTCTATAGAGATGAAGAAGAAGTAGAAATTCAAAAACGTTCCTTCCTAAAAATATACCCTTTCAATTGAACTAAGATATTTCAAGAACCCAAATAACAATAACATTAGTCATGTAGATTTGCTACTACATTTGTTTTTCTTTCAGAATGTCCATGATCTTCCTGAAAGTAATTTGAGAGAATAAAAAAAATATTTCGAATATTCTATGGCGATATATTCATTCAAACTATTCAAAGAGGCAAATGTACGCAACTATCAAACGGATACATTTCCTTCACTTTCCAACTCTTCTACCGCCCAATTCTTCCAATTTCAACCATTTGTTGTTTTTTGTAGTATTTACGTTCTTTGCATTTTATATTTCATACAAAATTCAAATATTCTCAGACTTATAGTTCTGACAGCGTTTCAGCTCTTCTAGATATTATTCCTTTCAATTTCTGTTCTCCTAGTATTCTAATCATGTCAATCTCCCGGTTATCCTGGTTTAAGTTTGACGATAGTGGTGTCACGAAGTGTTTTGGTGATGTTTTGAATACATTGGAGCTCCTGGAGACACCCTACATTTTGTTTTATGAAAGAGAGGACATTGGCAGATCAAGATCTTCAGTTGATGTGGTGCTGCAGGTTTTCCTGCAGCTGAAAAACCAAATGCGCCACTTTAATTAATGAAGTTGCCCCGGAGCGTAAATTAATTTTTATTGTTTCATAATTTCATGATTTGTATTACTTTCTTTAAATAATCAATATTTTATGTTATCGATTGAAAAAAAATTCCCAGCTCGCACTAGTTTTTACTTTTGCGAGCTGAGCTTTTGGGGTTTTTTTCCGTTATAGGCTGTCGCCGCAGCAATAGTTATTATAACAGATTTTAAAACAGATTTAATGTTTATGTTACCAACAATTAATATATTTTCCTGAGTGTTCTTGATATAAATGATATAAATAAGAAAAATAACTGGTTTCAATATGGAATCTTGCGAAGCTATGAAAATGAAGGAATTGAAGAAATGAACCATTACTTTTCAGGTCTTTTGAAGAAATCTCCTGCAGCAAGAATAATTTTCACCAGTTCCGCAAATGCTTACTTTCACCGCATTTCACCAGAAAATATTGGACCCCTTGAAATAAAGGAGGAAAAAATCCCTTTGTTCAACTATATGAATTCCAAGTTTTGCCTAGTCATTGCCTCTGATATTTTTGCCGACTTACTCAAAAAATACAATATAACTTCCAATGCCTTTCATCCTGGCGTAGTTCGAACTGATATTGTGAAAAAATATTATCAACAGAATTTGACTTGGTGGGAGCGAATTTCCATGCCTCTGATCACACTTCTCTATTTATCAATTGGAAAGGTAAGGATCTTCTGCAAATTGCTGTCATATTTTTGGTTTCTAATCAAATCATCGAATAAAATATAGAATATAAAGAATGAGTTAGATGTGATTCGGTAGCTGATTTGGAAGACTAGACCATTTGTCTTCAAGTCAGCAGTATATCAGATATCTGCTATTTTTTTGTAAAAAGTATATGTTCGTCAAAAAAAAGGTACATAGTGTGTCTAAAATGAGTTTTTACTCATTTTTGACGCACTATGTAATATAATTGTTTTTCATGATCATATATATTTATTAGAAAACTATTACAAAAATATTAACATCTTTTTACAAAATCAAATTAAGTTTTCTAGCTTTCTCTGCAGCAAACAAATCAATTACCTCCTCGGTCAATTCTACGGTGGATTGACATTAACGCCAAACCGTTTAGTCGTTTCTGGCTCATGGAGTTTTGAGGCGTTTCAGAGAAGAGAAAGTCCTCTCAGGGGTACATGTGGAAGCAGGTTGTGTCGCCAAGATCTTTGAAAATTTGTACACACATTGCCGTAAGGTTTTTTCATTGTGTTTCGAGGATTTTTTTTTCAATATTCTCTTTCAAATACTTGGTTCGTTTTGCCAAGGACTCAATAGAATTTCTAACGGATTTTATAATTATAATAGTATCTGTATCTGTAAAGTGGGGAGGGTGAGTGTAGGCCCACAGCACTTAGGCCACATGCGACCCATTGTACATCCTCCTAAGAAGTTGTCCTCTTAGGTCATCGTCGATCCTGTCCTTTCCAGGAAGGTGGGCAGGTCCCTTGTTCGTGTCATCATGGCTTAAAACAGGTTGGAGCCTGGCTCCCTTACCCTTTCGACTGATATTCGTCAGAGAGACAAACGGGTCAAGACTGATTTATGGGATGGCGGCATAAATGTCCTCAGACAACAGTACTGCCCTTCACGTGGACCCCTACCTGGCTGGGGTGTTTGGATGAAGATATTGTTCATCTTTCAACGGAGGACATGAGGGCCTCACTCGACAGAGCGTCTCCCTTTCTCCCTTTCAGGGATCCTCACTTTTCTGGCCGGAGAAGATTTCAATATTCCCATGGTTATCGCCTGAGTCTTGTCCGGGTTCACTCAGATCTTCCATTCGAGGTACCAGCGCTCGAGGTCGTCAAATGCACGTTGCATCTAGACGAAACCGAGCTCTCGACCCATGGAAGATGGTCACTAGGAGACATCTCCTTTATAACAGAAGGTGTAGGCCAAGACTCGCCAAACACACACTCTCTCATTGACGATAACTCCTGGCACTCGCATAGGACATGCCTGACAGTTTCATCTTCCAGTTCACACATCCTGCATAGATGTGTGTCCACTAGCCCCATATTATGGAGGTGTTTTCTCAGTTGACAGTGTTACTGTTGAGCGTAGATTTTTCCTGGTCATCGCTAGATATTTCTCCAGCGCCAGCTTCCCAGGGTCGCCCAGGGTGATCCTGGCAAGATAGCATCCTTTGATTTCATCCCATCTCTTCAGGGATTGAGCGTGGGTATGACATTTGGCTAGTTCCGCAATTGTCGAAGTCATCAGGCGTTAGGTGCCACTGGGTCCTAAAATTCTCAGTCCAGCCGCTTCCTTGGCTAAAGAGTCGGAGATTACCTTTATTCCCGTCGTGCCCTTCAATCCATCCCAGGATAATGTTATTATCTACCGAAGCTTTGGCTGAATCTTGGTGGCACTCTAGTTCTAGGCCTGAGGTAACACGTCTGTTCTAGGCTAATAGGGCTTGTCTGCTATCAGTGGAGATTGTTATTTTTTCCCAGAAATTCTTTTCTTGGTTATTTCTCTTGTGGCAATTGAGATACCAGCCAGTTCTGTTTGAACCACGCTGATATTTTTCCCATTTCCCACTCAATTCTTAGGCTTAGTGATAGGGAGTACACTCCATATCCTGAGCCTTCTTTGGTTTTTGAGCCATCTGTATATATACGTATTGCATTTGTAGCATCTGACTCTGTGTTCTGTTTTATTTGTATTTTGTAGGGTTCATTAAACACAAACTTGGGTACAATTGCATCACTGGTTGCCTGCAGCAGAGGTTGCGTATGGCCATTAACGCAACCTCCTTAACGTACAGGTCCAGAGGAGACGAACCAGTTATTAATTCCATTGCCGCGGTTGGTGTTATTCTCATGCTCCTGTGATGTTCAAACAAGCCAAACGTATTTGACATAATTTTTAGATGGCCGTTGCTTGTAGAACTTTCGTGGAGGGATCAATCCCCCTTGATCCCCCCTGGCTACGGCCTTGAAACTGACTATGAGTGATTAAAAGTTATTTAACCTATTTTAATTTGTATATTCGCGCTCACTGACTAGCAGCTGAGGTGACATCTACACCCGCGACAAAACGGGACAGACCTGATACGAATGTCAGAGTGTTCGCAGAGTGTTTTTCTATAACAATTCTCGCAAATATTGTGTCACTATTACAACGGCTGTTGAAATTCGCTGAGAGACTGGGAATTGCAGAACCCAGGGGTGTCTCTCTCAACTGCCGTACATTATTCAAACTTCTAATTTCACGCTAATACCAAACAAAAGGATAAAACATAAGCATTACATGGAAATCTCTAAGGCACTGTTAGAGCGGTGTCTGTGCCAAAGTAGTGATTCACATTGGATTTGAATCGATGGAGATTAAATCCATTTGGAGAAACGTTCTCAGGAAATGTATTCCACATGAACTTCAGTTCTCCAAATGAAAGAGTTCTTGAACTCTGAAGAAGGTGTCATCTGAGCTCCATAAAGCATCAAAAATTGCTGAGGTGTGTACAGTTCTCTGGTTCTAAACAATGTTCCAGGCTTTTGAGAAGCAGCCTTTGCAATTCTAAAGACATGATTTTGCCAAGATATATTGGTGTCCGTTTTAACCCCAACAAACATCGAAGCAGCAAGCAGAATTGGCTTTCCTGCCATTGTTATATCCGGTTCAGAGACATTCGTCTTGATGAAGAAAACCGATTCCTGCGTTTCTGTGGCATTGACCTGAACCTGATTACAGTTCGGGTGACAGTCTTCACCCAAAGACGATTGTAGATACTAACAATCGAAATGTCGTGAACTAACGTGGCTTGGAATCTCTTAACTTTTTATTTTGTTTCAGGGATTCCAAATCATTTTATATATTAGACAATGGAAGTCCGAACTAGTGAAATTCATCATGAAACATTGTCAATCACCTTCAAATGAAATACATATACTGAACAGGACTATGATTTTGGAAAATTATTACCGTTCAGTTTCATCTGGAATAATAGTAACAGGATATTCCAAGGCAATATGAAAATTTAAAAATTATATCATGTATGAATTCAAAAGAGACATATTTTGGGAGGGGGGGAGATTAGTTTTTCATATTTTTTGAACTCTTCCACATTTTTGTTTTATAATTTGGAAGTTGAAAGCTTTTCCCAAATAACATTACTTTCTTTTTATTTTTGATTCATGTACAATAAAAGCTGTGGTGATTTCAATTTTTCAATATTTGTTTGTCTATCTATCTATAGTAACGACACAGAAACACCACTGGATGCTGTACAATTGTACTGGAATTATTGATAACATTAACCTCCTCGGTCCTACAGAAGAAAACTATTTCAAATGTTTATCTTTTTTCTTGTATTATTCTCTCAAAAAATAATAATTGTCAATTGAAAAAAATGATTAAAAAAAATAAAAAGAATCCAGCTAGCTGGACACCAGGGTCCGGTGTAACAATTATTATAGTTCCTTATTAGTCAGTGGGCTATGCTTGAAGACTGGCAGTAAACAAATCTAAAGAAATGAACTTTAAACGTTCAAGCCAGTCTCGGATATACCAATTCCTTCCTTATTCAGAGGAATCGGGCAAATTTCGGATATGCAGTTAGTTAGTACCTCGTCCACTAGATGGAGTGACATTTTGTTGTTCGCTTCAACTTAGGAAGAGGAATGAAATACTCTGAAAGAATTCCGATAATCAATTATGTAATATCATTGACTTGGTTGATGATGGACACCATCTTGCACTGACGAGTGGCTAATGAGCCCGAAACCGGTCTGCAAGTGTGCCCGTTCCGAAATTGAAGATTGACTCTTTCAGTTGTATTGCCAATTGTACATGCAGGAAATTTTCTGTGAAGATTCCTGCACTGACGCCTGTCGGATATAATCCAACGCCTTTCGTGGTATTAGCCAGGGGAGTAGTTGTTTTTTGATAGACGTCAGTACATTCAACCTACTATGTAGGTATATCCGAGACTGACTTGAACGTTTAAAGTTCATTTCTTTAGATTTATTATAGTTTCTTTTGTGACAAAATCAACAATACAAAACATCTCAAGAACGAAATTTATAAAAACATTGACGTTTTGGTTGAATACACAGAAACACATTACATGTACCTACTACGTTGATATCGACTTTTTTCTTTGCAGTTTTCGTTGCGACATCCCATAAGTTTATTATTTTCTTCTACAGCACATATTGGTAAATGCTTGTTCGACGACTTTCTAACGTCAGCTGGGGGAATAAGTTTACACCCAGATGCGTTGTTTGATTGAAAAAGATAACCCTCTCATGTGACATTGAAAATACTCATTTCCCGCACTCAATGAAAAATAACATTTTTTTTGTTTTCTTTCAAACACAAATTTATTGTTCAATATTGCTCAATAGCTTGAGCAAAACGTTCACGAATCGACAATGAATACAATAACCACCACGTTTCGATTTTTTTTCAAGAAAATTGAAATAATTCATGTTTCTCACCAGATTGACGCAAAAAATTCAATTTAGGTAATTTTTTTATCCATCCAAAAGAAAAATCCAGAAATAAGTTACGAACGTAAATAAAACTGTCCGAAAACTGATTTGTCAAAAGCAATATTTGTTAAAATCATAAGAATAATGAACCCTCATATCATGATACATTTTTTATTTAATTTGGTGCGTTATATACGTTTCAGATGAGATAGGTTTTTCATGAAGGGTGAAAGTTTTTCATTTTTTAAAAACAATTCGAGCCTCATTGCAACAAGAAATGAAAAATTGATCTCAAAATTCAAATAAAAAAAATAAATGGTTCCAATAACCCATTTTATTTCTAGAGTCCGGAAGATGGAGCCGAAATTGCGATCCACATTGCTACTTCGAATAAGATGGAACTTATTACCGGGGAGTTTTTCATTGCCACAGTTCCTTTCATCAAACCTAGAGGCACTTTCAACAACGAATTGCGTGACGAGATTTGGAGATTATCTGAAAACATTGTGAAACTCACGCCTGCTGAAAAGTTGAAAAGTGTCGGTGTCAAATGATATAATCAGTTTTCAATTCATTCTGTTACATGTGAAGGAAAAGTTAGGGTTTGTTAAGGTCATTGTACTAATAAACATCTAGATTTTGTATTCGATCCACTGTCATCATCTAGGCACTACTCAAACTGAACGTGTCATCCACGAAAATAAAACAATAAATGAACAACTATGAAAAAAAAGAAGACAAGAAGACAAAAACCAAAACGGGATATATAGTATACAATGCTCGGACTGACAAAAATTCAATATCGGCCAAACCAAGAAAAAACTGATTCAAAGGTACGATGAGCACAAAAAGGCATACATGAATCCAATAGTATATGAATCAAACCTTGCAACAGACGCCATACAAAACAAACATAATTTTCCCCCACCAGAGAACATAAAACTATATAAAACAAGTCAATAAGGAAAACCGCATGGACATTTGGGAAAACTTAAACATTCATAAATTTAACAGTCAAAAATCACTTATCGAGACCTAACATAAAAATATAACAAACAACTCAATATACACAGGAGTGTATATTGAGTTGAGAAACAGTATACCTAGAAAAGATCCAACACAAAGAATAGTACCTGATGTAACCCAAATAAAGGCAAATTTACCTAAAATACCTGGAGTACCTGAATTGAGGCGTTCGGACCGTATAAAAAGACATACAACAGGATGACACGTTCAGTTTGAGTAGTGCCTAGAGGATGACAGTACGACCAGCTGTCGAAAGCTCTCGCAGTTAATGCAGTCAAGCTGCTGGAAAATAATTCCATGGAAATGATTAACCTTTCTAGATTTCTATAAACATGTGGATTCGTTTTCTGATGGCATTTCAGGTTAGCTTCCCAAATTTCTGCTACCGCAGTTGTCGGTTGATTGGTCAAACCACCAACACTGACATAAAAACTTGGCAAGTTGACTTGGGTGTCACACCAATAGGTGGTTCCACTTATGTTTCGCTTGCGTTTACGCAGCTATTTTCATCAAGTACTTTCTTGGTTTTTTTCTCATTTTGTCAACCAGCTAAAAAGCCAGTCCCTTCAGGAAGACCTGCGGGGTCTGGACGTGTCCAGGAAGGGGTCAGTTTTGCTAGAGCGGCATCCAAGGGTGCCAGCAGCTCTGCAAGGCCCGCTCCTTCTCGACCAGAGCCCTCACCTCAGTCTCAGGGGGCTTCAGACATCTGCGCCGCTTTGGAGCAGATGAAGCAACTATTCACCAAATTCCCCGTGCTCGAAAAAATGTTCACGGTGAATACAAACGTGTTGACTGGTACTGCTAATGTCTAGACAACCGACATTGCCTAGATCTTTGAAGATAGTCTTTTGGAATGCCAATGGCTTTCTTCCCAAAAAACTTGACTTCGAGAATTTTCTCGTAGAACATAACATCGATGCGGCTCTAATCCAAGAGACGCATCTGAGGAATGAATCCGTTGTCATTTCAAATTACAAGTTCTTCCATAGAGAACGTATTGGACGTGCTGGTGGGGGAGTTGGCATTCTTGTCAAACGATCCCTCCAGTGTGTCCAATACGGCATTGACAGTGCTCGGTTACACGGAACTGAGGCCGTAGGGGTCGAAATTCGACTGAGGCGGGGTTGTCACAGATTAATCTCTGTCTATAACCCTCCGACTAATCTTTTACTCCCAGAATCACTGAATGAATTGCTGATGGGTAGTGATATTCCGACAATTGCTGCTGGCGACTTCAATGCCAAGCACGGACTATGGAGCAGAGCCACCAATCGAAACGGCCGAGCGCTCCATGCGCATGCTGACAGACATGAATATCTCGTGTTGGGACCAGGTGAACCTACGTTCTATTGCGGGCAGTATAGGCCTGACGTACTGGACATCGCGCTTCTCAGAAACGTCACTCTGACCAGCGAAATTTACGTTCAGTCGGAACTGGACTCCGATCATAATCCAGTAATCCTGGTATTGGGTGATGAACTTCCTTCCCCTGATTATTGCAAGAGATATAAGACGGATTGGGATGTCTTCACAGCTCAGCTCGGAGAGATGCGCGCCGCTCCTGAGGGTCGCCGCTCTCCCAACGAACTCGACGCGGCAGTTCACCGCTTCGAGACCTCTGTGAATGATGCCTTTCGGACGGCCACCACCAGTGAGGAGTGTCCGCAGAAGAGCTACAATGAGTTTCCCCCTCGTATCAAAGCCTTGATACGAGAGAGAAACCGCCTGAGAAGGCTCTATCAGCGAACACTCTTCCCAGGAGACAAAACAGCGGCAAACAGGATGGCCAATCAAGTAAAACAGGCCATCATTGACTACCGAAATGACAGGTGGGAGGAGCTGTTGGAATCCATTGAGCCTGGAAGTGACGAGCTTTGGCCAATCACTAAAAGACTCAAGGGAAAGAAGACAGCTCCCTCGCCCATTCACGGAGAGCGCGGAGTATGCTACTCCCCCGCCGACAAAGCGTTGGCTTTTGCTGACACGATGGAACGTCAGTTTCAACTTAACGTTGACGACAATGACGACATCGACCGCGATATTCTGCTCGAAGATCGGGTTCACCGCATCCTCAGGGAGGATGACGATGATGTCATTCGTCCGGCTTCTGTGGAAGAATTGAAGGGCTACATCAAGGCTGCAAAAGCCAAGAAAGCCCCGGGGGTTGACTCAATAACTAACAAGTTATTGAAGAAGCTCCCGGAAAACTGCGTCGAGAGCCTATTGAACATCATTAACAGCTCTCTGGCTCTGAGATACTTCCCCAGAAGGTGGAAACATGCGGTCGTCGTCATGCTCCCAAAACAGGGGCAGAACCGGCTTTTCCCGCAGAATTATCGTCCGATCAGTCTGCTCTCGTCGGCGGCTGAGCTGGCTGAAAGAGTCGTACTTCAAAGGCTCAACGAAGAAGTTGAGGACCGGAATGTTCTGCCTGATGAGCAATTTGGCTTCAGGAGAGAACATTCCACTGAGTTGCAGGCTCTGAGACTGGTCGAAAACACCATCGCGGAGTTAAATAGAAACAAAAAAGTCCATCTAGTCCTACTAGACATCTCGAAGGCCTTCGACCGCGTTTGGCATGAAGGCCTTCTTCACAAATTAATAGCGTTCGACCTGCCTCGGGGCCTGATCCGGTGGATTGGGTCTTTCCTGAAAGACAGAACATTTCAGGTTAGAGTAGAGGGCTCTCTGTCTGACAACAGAGAGATCCTCGCTGGAGTGCCACAGGGGGCCGTGCTCTCTCCCATGCTCTATTCTCTTTATACCAGCGACCTTCCGAGGTCCGAGCATGTGAAGGTATCTCTCTACGCCGATGACACGGCTCTCCTCTCATCTTCCATGGGTCGGGAGCTCGGGATCGTCTATATGCAACGTGCATTGGGCGACCTCGAGCGCTGGTACCTCGAGTGGAAGATCCGAGTGAATCCGGAAAAAACTCAGGCAATAACCATGGGAAGAACGATAGCTTCTCCGGCCATGAAAGTGAGAATCTCTGGAAGGGAGATTGATTGGCAAGCGCGGGTCAAGTACCTAGGTCTTCTTATAGATCGTAGGCTCATCTGGAACCCGCATCTGTTAAGCGTAAAGGCAAAAATCCAGGGTAGGGTGGCAAGCCTGTACCCCTTGATAAATAGAAATTCCAAGTTAAGCCTAAAGAATAAAATTACGATCTATAACATGATGTTCAAGTCTGTCATCATGTATGCTTCAGGCGTTTGGGGACAAGCGGCTCCGACTAACATCTCCATCTTGGAGACTCTACAAAACAAAATCCTACGGATGATTGTGAATGCTCCGTGGTTCGTGCGGAATGAAGCCATCCGCAGAGATTTGAAGCTGCCTTCCATTCAGCAATCCATTCAGTCGAGGAATCGGCGAGTTTTAGATTATGCTGAAACTCATGAAAATCCTTTAGTCAGGGAAGCTATAGATTACGCTGTAGACGACCCCTCCCGATATAGAAGGCCCCGACACTCTGTCGCATAAGGCCCCTATGTCCTCAGTTAACGGATGAATAATATCTTCATCCATCTCACCCCAGCCAGGTAAGGGTATACAGCGAAGGGCGGTATGGATGTCTCAGGACTTTCATGCCACCAATAAACACCAGTCATAACCCGTTTGTCTTTCTGACAAACACCAGTTGAAAGGGGAAGGGAGCCAGGCTTCAACCTGCAGGAAATCAAGATAGATTACGTCTCATTTTGTCTTCAATCGAGGACCGCCTGCCCGGTACTGACGATGCCCAATAGGCTGAAACAGCTGTATACCTGTGGCTCTTAAATTGAAATCAATATGGAAATGATCAAAGAGTACTTATATATTTATTTTTTGATTTTCATGGAATTATTTTCCAGCAGCTTGACTGCATTAACCTTTCTAGATTTCATATCATTTCATATCATATTCATTTCAAGGTCAAATTTAGTTGACTGGTTATTATATAACTATACTTACCCAAATTCAATCTTAATTCAAGTTATACAAATTTATGTACCCTAACATCACGTAGTATTAGGTATGAAATTTCCGAAACAGATAATCCTTCTTCTAATGAGAATAATCAAATTATATATAATTATTCTATAAGATATATTCCAAATTTAACCCCTAAATTACTTAATATATTTCGTGACATGAAAAGTATTAGAATTTCTAACAAGATTTATAAAACAATTTCAACCCTATATTCTAAAATCAAAACCCCTATCAGCAACAAAAAAAAATCTAATGTTAAAAAATATAGTGTACCACGTTCTTCTTGTAATTCAATTTACATTGGTGAGACCAGTCGTAATCTATCTGGAAGAATCAGTTCACATAAAAGTGACTGCAGACTAAACAAACGTTCCTGTGGACTAGCTGCACATTTTATCTCTTCAGATCATGTTATGGATTATCAAAATACTACAATTTTAACAGTTGAAAATAATGAATTCAAAAGGCGTTTTCTAGAAATGGTTCACATAAGTAAACATGATAATAATTAAAACAAAAAATCAGAAATACAAAATTCAAGTCAAATTTACAATTATATTTTAACTTTTGATAAATAAAATTGAACAAATAATTTCAATATCATATTACTAATAATTTTTCACTTACACATACATTTAAATCTCACTGTATGTGTAAATATTATAATAATCACATTTTCTCTGGTGCTGTAACAACATTTTCAACGTCAAATTTTGCATTTGACTTTTCGTTTTTATGTTTGGATTTATATGCTTTTTTATATTTTATACTAACTTTGGTGAGTCTTTGGTAACATATCTATTACTGTATAATATTCGCATGATCATTATTTTGTAGATATTCTTGATAAAGGAAAAAAATATATTTCCGAAAGCTTGAATAACTAAAAATAGTGTTTCCATAGCCCGCAGAAATAATTTATAGTTATAGAAAAAACGAGTACTTTCTAGTTTTTCTCATTTTGTCTTCAATCGAGGACCGCTTGTCCGGTACTGACGATGCCCAATAGGCTGAAACAGCTGTCTACTGGTGGCTCTCAAATTGAAATCAATATGTGAATGATCAGAATGGTACTTATTATTATCAATAGGAGTTTCAAAAAGGTTTTGAAGCTTTATAACTCCTATTCAATTATATGGTGGGGAGAAATTATGTTTGTTTTGTATGGCGTGTACTCGTCGTACCTTTGGGTAAGTTTTTTCTTGGTTTGGCATATATAGAATTTGTTGCAGTCCGAGCAGTGTATGCTATACACTCTCTTTAGGTTTTTGTCGTCCTCTTTTTCCCACCAGAGAACATAAAACTCATTAAACAAGTCAATAAGGGTAACCGTATGGACATCTGGGAAAACTTAAACATCCATATATTTAACAGTCATAATTCACTTATCGAGGAACAAATACAAATCAAAACACAACAAGACCTAACATTCAATATATTACATAAAACATATAAGACATTCTACGAATGTGTATCGAAGGCATTACGTCTTATGAATCAAGCTTTTTTCTGCGCTGTCAAAAAATTAGCGTTCTACAGTCGTTATCAATTTTCGCAAACTCTACCGTGTATTCATAGCAAAAACAATCTAGAATCAATACACTCCGCCGTCTTGAAAGCGGCGAGGATTATTAATTGTAAGAAATAGCGAGTTCTAGCTCGAAGAACTTGATTAATTTTCTGAATATATGCTCAGAAGGTATTTCGTAATTTGTATAACGCGGCTTCGAGTGATTAGTTAGTATAGTCGGCGCTGTCTGACTTTCTATTATTCACGAAATAATCATTAATCTGAGTAGTGAATGAGCTAGCTGCACAGTAGGTGATGATGAATTATTTATGAATTTAAGAAATCCATCTTATCCATGTATCATCATACCTGGATATGATAGAATGATGACGAAATTTCAGATACAGGTTCTTGATTATTCATCCCATATGAAATATATCCAGATGAGTACAAAAGTACAAGAATTCAGAATAGAAGTATGCAATATTGAAAACATATACAATACAGTGAAAACAAAATAAATTAGTTTAAAATGTCTTCTCTCTGATTCATTTTCTGAGTATAAAACAAAGGCTGGTGCGTCGATTTTGTCAACCACCTTTAATATTCTTCTAGACCTTCAGTCGTTTAAAAATTACTTGTATGTGTTCCCCCTTGTGAATGAGTTCAGCTTGAGACCACTTGATGTTATGTTGATGAGTCCAAACATGCTCCTGAATTGCTGGTTTCTCGTCAATGTGTGTGTTTCTTATGCTCTGCAATGCGAACTTTCAAAGGCCTCTTAGTTTCACCGATGTATGATTCTCCGCGCTCGCAGGGTATCCGGTGTATGCAATTCTTGGAATCGCAGTCCGCGTTTGGTGGCCTGGCGTTTATGATGCTGCTACGAATAGTGTTCCCAAATCTGAAGCAGGTTCTGATGTTATACTTGGACCCAATTCTTCTTATGCTTTCCGACAATCCTCTGATGTAGGGAACTACAAATAATGGTTGTGGTGGCTTCTCTTCCTTGTGAGGCTGTTGCTGTCTTCTAGCCAAAGTCTGTTTCACCATCACTTTGGAGTAACCATTCCATTGAAGGTCATTTTTGGTAATGCCTAGTTTCTTTTCGAGACCTTTCCTTGTATTACAGAGCCCAAAAGCACGGTCTACTTGAGTCTTGATGAGTCCTTCCTTAGTCGATTGATGGTGGTTGGATTTCTGGTCAAGATACTGTACCTTGTGAGTGGGTTTTCGGTATACAGATGTTTTCCATTTAGTGTCGGTCCTCTTCACCAACACGTCTAAGAATGGCAATTCATAGTGGACTTCCTTCTCCATTGTGAAAGTGATGAAAGGACTTACGTTGTAAATGTGCTTCAGAAAGGTGTCTAGTTCTGCATTCACATGGTTCCATATTATGATTCCGTGTTAGGAATCACACGTTAAAAGGTAAGACCTCGTTAGTCCTTAGCTCGCACAAGTTTCTCAACTTCTGAGAGTTGTCGTTCGTATGGGGGGCGACAACTGATTAACGAAAAAACATATTTTTTTTCAACAGATGTCGTCAACGTACCTCAACCATACTTGGGGCTTCTTGTGGGCTTAGATAATGAAAGTCCGAACCAATGAATTGAATATTCCTCTTCAGTTTTTCGTAATTCCATTATTTTTAATCAAATACCTCATTTGTTATTTGCAATAAAAGATCGTTTCTTGAAAAGTGACTTTTCAGTAAGTTTTACATTTTACACAATGGTGAATATGAGAAATACATGTAGCGGAGCCGTGTTGAAATTAATCGAGTCCCAGACCGGCTAGGATCTTTCTTGTACTGACGAGAGGTAATACCTCAAACTCGCGGTCTGCAGGTGATCTACTTGAATAATTTCATCATGGTCCTGCTGCTAGCCTCGATAAGGCTACTCAATATCCAGCTTGGTATTAGCCGGGAAAGTAGTTGTTTTCCGCCAGACGTTTACCAGACTCCACTGTGTAGGTAGTTGAGAGAGATGTATCTCTCCTCGATAGTTGTCAGTTTCGAATTTCATTAATTTTTCTTTTGTGTCAATAATTAACTGCAAACCGTTCATGAATGCGGATGACTTATCAATAATCATCACTGGAAATTATTACTGAAGTAACGAAAAAATCATTGAATGTTATTCAACGGTTCATGAAATAGTGCATTAGTAACTAGCTTCTTCTGAACCTGGAGAAAACAAAATATATGCATTTTTTCGTGAATTGTCGAGGTTCTGTTCAATTCGAGAATATCAACATCGAAAACATTTTTCTGTCTACTTGTTATAACATTAACTTCCTAGGTTCAATCATTGATGACAAATTCATGTGTTAGGATCAGTAGAAAACTGAATATATAATTTTTCGCTATGAATAATCTCAAATCCTCATTTAATAGAGTTTCATAAGTACACGTTCATTATTTTTAGCTAACTCAGTGATAAGTGGCTTGTTCCCATTCAATGAAAATTATTGAGTATGCCTCATTTTCAATTCAGATTATATTGAATCAGACAGGACTACATTCGAAGACAACAAAATCGTTACTGACGTTGCCATCTACATTCTAAAGATTCTAACTTACATCCATAACAACATAAAAGCCTTACATAAATTCACAGATGTGTCTAATTATTCGACCCGCAATAATAACAAAATTTACCCAACAAGCCTCAATCACAGTAGATATAAAAAGTATGTTAAATCATTTGTTTTTTGTTTGTTTAGTGAAAAATCACGAACCTGTCCGTGTATGGCTAATCAGGTTATAAACCACCTATCTATCACATATGTGAGGGGGCATACTTGAAGACTGGCTGTCAAACAAGTCATCTGAAAAGGAAATTCATGCAGGTCACTCTCAACTTACCTACACCCGCTGATACCATGAAGGGCGTTGGATTATATCCGATAGGTGACAGTGCAGTACTATGTGTGAAGTTTTTTCTTACACAAGGAACTGGGGCACTCGGATATGCACTTGGTTACCTCGTTTACCGGCAGATGGGGCAATGACAAATATGTTGTATGTCGTTCGCTTCAGCTTCGTTCGAGGAATGATACTCTGAAAGGAATTCGATTTTCATCATAAATGCTATACTCAGACTGCAACACTTCCCGTACCAGTTCAAAGAGGCAACGATAATCCACATACCAACTTCCAAGAAGAACCACCTGTTTCCAGCGAACCACCGGCCAATAAGCTTACTGCCATCCGTAAGCAAAGTGGCGGAACGCGTCATCCTGAAGAGATTAGAAGAACAAACCAGAGAGTTAGGGATCCTCCCCGACGAACAATTCGGTTTTAGATCAGAACACTCAACAGAGCTACAAGTCCTGAGGGTAGTGGACTTTGCGACAGAAGGCTTCAACCTTGGCAAAGGACACAACACCGGAGCTATCTTCTTAGACGTCTCCAAGGCGTTCGAGTTTGGCACGACGGGCTACTAGCCAAGATGAGCGATTTTGGATACTCAAAACCAATGGTAAGATTAATTCAGTCTTTTCTAGCTGACAGGCGATGCCGCTACAAAGTAGGAGACGAATTATCAACAGTTCGACTACTGGAGGCAGGAGTCACGACACCTCTACTCCGTATACACGGCAGACGTGCCCAAGCCAGAGAACAACTTTAACAAGTTGGCACTCTACGCGGACGACACGGCCCTGCTGGCGAGATCTAAGAGTCAAGCACCCGTTACGAGATACCTACAACAACAGGCAGACAGATTAGAGGAGTGGGCTAACCTGTGGAAGATCAGTATCAACCCTGACAAGAGTCAGGCGATACTGTTCACCCGCAGGTTCGTACAACCGGAAGGCAACGTCATCTTCAACGGACAAGAGATTCCGTGGACAAACAAAGCGACATATCTCGGGGTCATCCTAGACAAGAAGCTAACATTCCAGGACCACGTACAGCAGAGAATAGGAATGGCCAAACAGGCCAGAAGACGCCTGGCGCCGATCATAGGAAGAAGTAGCAACATGGCACTGAAAGTCAAGCTACTGATGATCAGAACGATCCTAATGTCAATAATACTGTATGCATGCACTGCCTGGGGCCAGTGTGCGCAGACATACAGAAAGAAGATCCAAGCATTTATGAATACGAGCGTAAGGGCCGCCGTAAATACACCGTACTATATTCCAAACAGATACATATACAGAGATCTAGACCTGGACACGCAATATGTGGACGTGTATATGAGAGAACATGCAGAAAGCACGTTCGATAGAATCAGATCGCACTTAAATCCAGCATTCCGCGATCTACACGAGGCGTTTAACATGGATGACCCCAGGTTCTGAGAAAGGGACAAACATCCTAGGCCGACTAAACAAAACCAGAGACCGCCCCCATGAGTCGCCGTCAGGCGGCTCCGGCAAGTATAGTGTAGTGTACTAACCATATACTCTCTTCCAGGAAAACCGCGATTCACTTTCAAAGCACATTCTCTCAGCTTCACTGAGAAACGCCCGTCAACCATAATTCTGGCCGCCGTTAGTTTTGGGGGCCCCCATGCAAAAATTCAACAAGGAATACCGCGACAAATAAGAGCCAAATAAAATTCAAAACGAGAAGTTAGATAGGGAAATAAAAGCACCTAAAGGCTGGTTTCCAACCAAAAGAGGTTAGATATCAATCTTGCTGAAGTGCCTAACAGCTGGATTGAGGACCGTTTCCTTAAGAAACGGGGGTGGAAGGAAAGGGTCGCCAGGTCCAAACCTGCGGAAATGATTCCGTAAGGAGGGAGCTTGCGACCTGGGCACACAACCCGGGAGGGGGCATGGGGATTTTCAGTTATGGGAAATCATCGACTTCATATTGATGACGGACACTACCTTGCAGTGACAAGAGGTCAAATAGCCCGGCAGTGGTTTGCAAGTGTGGCCCTTCCAATGATTGAAAATCAATTCCGACAATTGTATCGCCAACAGCCTATGCAGGAATTACTTCTGTAAAGACTCCTGTAGTGACACCTGTCAGATATAATCCAACGCCATTCGTGGTATTAGCCAGAAGAGTAGTTGTTTTCTGATAGATGTCAGTCCATTAACCTGCAGTGTAAGTTAGTTGAGACTGGCCTGAACGAATTGTTCTTTTAGACAATTTTATTCATGATTTTAATCACTATATGTTATGTTGATGTGTTGTGTTTATATCTTCCACTTTTGTGCTAGTTTATGTTTTTGTTCATATGTCCATCTTTACTCTACTGCTACTGCTATCCTGCAAACATAATATTCAATTTGAAAATACATTTTTGTCTCTCTGTCTGTCGACTGTGAACTAAAACACATGTTTTGTGATCTGTCAAATTGTCGAGGCTCACAATGAACTGTACTTCAATACGTTATAATGCATTTCCTTCCTCACATAACATTTAACTCAAAATGAAGAGAGAAATTTGCAGAAAACTGAAAAAAAGGAAAACACGATTACAAACTGATCTATCATTCGAAGTTTCCCCTGATTGTATATGCTTTTTTGTTTATGTTGTTGCCAAATTCGGTACGTCCTGAGCATAACTTAATTCCACATCTGTCTGTTTAAAATCTGTTCAAAATCTGTTTTTCCGTTAACCAGCAGTCGCACCCCCACGAACGACAACCCTCAGAAGTCGAAACTTGTGCGAGCTAAGGATAAACGAGGTTTTACCTTTTAAAGTGTGATTCCTAACACGGGTTGGACGATAGCAAGTGAAAATCGATCGTTCAGATTAGAGCTTGAACCACCGACCAACACGGCAGTCAATTCAAGTGAGTTACAAAGCACCCACATCGAACCGCCTGGCTACCGACCGACCTATATAACCGAAGCAAAGGTTTTTTTGTGTATGTGTTTCAACCAAATTCCGCTAATGAGTTGCTGGCTCTTTCACCCATTCAATGTTTATTCAATAATCCTTTTGGTGAAGTTCGCAAAACTCACGCGACAGCCTACTTAGCTGCTCCCGGTTGTTTATAACAAGTCTCGCAATTAGTCACATTCCGGGTCATTTACCAAAGCCGCCATGATTGATTGCGTCGAAATTGCGTGTTCCACATGTCATACAACCTCGTATTACATGCTTTCTGGAAAATCAGGAATTGATTTAAATGGAATGGTAGGGAAATCATTAAAGACATTGCGTCGACTTATGCAATGCACCGTATAGAATGCAATGTACAGTATAGAAGACATGAGGCAGGCCAAGGACAAAAGGTAATGTGATTAAAAGGAAGCAAGAGACAAGGTGAGCAGCTGATAAGTATCACTCATTCAAAACTTTGATGAATATGTTTCTCAACTTCTGAGGGTTGTCTTTCGTATGGGGGCGACAGCTGTTGAATATATTGACAATATTGAAAAATTATTATCAACATGAGTTCCCGCCCGCTCACAGACATAGTGGAATACTTGTTAAGGAAAGGTCTAAACTTTGCCATTGCACCAACATCTGTGCCTACTTTGGAAATGATAACTGCAGTGGAATCCACGATTTCCCGTATTGATCACATCGAAGCAGAATAATTCAGATGGAAAATCAGAGAACGAAAGTATAAACATCATATCTGAGAACCTAAAACAACAAAACATAGACAAAACCTACATTAACCAAATGGAACACAGTCTAAATACAATACTTAATCAAAATTATTTCGAATCTGAAGGGAAAATTTATAAAGAAACAGATGGACTAGCGATGGGATCCCCACTATCTAGCTTTATATCCGAAATATACCTGCAAACCATAGATGAGAAAATCTTAACAATAATAAAAACACAAGATGGAAAAGGAGAATGGTTCAGATACGTTGACGATGGACTGTACATATCACAAAACAATGGAATAAGAATAGAACAAATAACAAAAGAAATTAACGAAATAAATCAAAAACTATGTTTCAGCATTGAGGAGATAACAACTCAATACCTTACTACCTGGACATAACCATAGGATATAACCACAACAAAACACAATTTCAGATGGCAATATACAGGAAACCTACACAAACAAGCTCCACCATACCCGCAAGTTCAAACCATCCACCATCACACAAAATGGCTGCCTATAACACATTCATATATAAAATGTTAAGGATACCACTCAGCAATGAAGCCCGAAACAAAGAACGGAAAATCATATACCAAATAGCGAACGAAAACGGATACACCCGAAAGACAATAGATAAACTATAAAACAGAATCAAACGAAAAATACAGAACAAGGATCAAGCTACCCCAACAGACAAAACAACACAACGATGGACAGCATTTACGTACGTAGGACACCAAACCAAGAAACTAACAAACATCTTCAAACCACTGAACATCAACATCACATACAAGCCGAAGATAACACTCCATGAATTCAACAGTCATAAATCACTTATCGAGGAACAAGTGCAAATCAAAACACAACAAGATCTCACATTCAATATATTAAACAAAACCATACACATTCCTAGAGAAGATCTAACACGAAGAAGAGTACCTGACGCAGAACAAACACAAGCAAATTCACCTAAAGTACCTGAAATACCAAAAATGAAACAATTCGTGGACACAACACCCAAAAAAAAGGGGGGCAAACCGCGGACACGTGTTTCTGGCTATTGGCCTCATCAGCGCAGTGCAGCCAAGTGTAAAGATGGGCAACACTTGTTTGCCGAAAGCAGGAAACAACACATACGCACGGAGTCAATAACAGAAGCCAACCGCACATTTGTGGTTCCAGTTAAAAGACCTAGAAATCCCAGGCTACATCTAACTGGAACCACAAATGTGCGGTTGGCTTCTGTTGTTAACTCAGTGCGTATGTGTTGTTTGCTGCTTTCGGCAAACACGTGTTGCCCATCTTTACACTTGGCTGCACCGCGCTGATGAGGCCAATAGCCAGAAACACGTGCCCGCAGTTTGCCCCCTTTTTTGGAGTGTTGTATCCACGAATTGTTTCATTTTTGATTTGTATCATGACCACTCAATAAAATCTCTATTTGTGTATATATATATATATATATATATATATATATATATATATATATATATATATATATATCTAGTAATTCGAGTATCATTCAGAATTTTCCCACTTGACATTGTCAGCCAAAAATATTTATCAACTGTCATTATTTAATGTTTTCTATCTGTTTTTGAAACTTTCTATATTTTATTCTCACGTTAGTAAGTTCTCCAATTTATATATTTTTTACACAGATTCTTTCAGGGATTTCTAATCAATTTATATCATTATAAGACAATGGAAGTCCGAACTGATGAAATGCACCACAAAACATTGTCAACCACTTTCAAACAAACCTCATATATATTGTTTTTCTGACGACAGCACACTTGTCTCGTCATTTCATTTGGATTCCAGGACATCTGGATACATCAGTTGTCTTACAAAAATCATCATGTTCAAATCCAATATTCACTGCATCTTCATTTGGTATTTCAGTTGCTATAGCGGTATAGTATGATTGTAAATTCAATTTCATCATCAAGCACTGTACTTTGGCGTTTAGTACCTTTTTCTCCCAAGATTGAATAAAAGAGAGCATTCGTTTATTGCTTGTGTTACTATAAAACCTTATTGAACCTCTCGGTGGATTATTGCCTTTTGATCTTTCCATTCTCATTTATGCGTTCTGTCATTCAAACAGTTACATATTCAAATTATTATAACACCAAAATCATTCAGTTGCATTTCATATCGTCAATTGAAATTTACAAGTAACCCCCTACCGTTTTTGCCCTCGTAAATTGCTTTCACTTCTCCGATTCCAGAACGGATAATGAAAAATCAGGATCAAACCTGAACTAAAGCGATATTTAATCTTCACATTTGCCATAACATAATTGAAAAATAATTTCATGCTGAGCTGCATGCTAACGAGAAAAACAAATGACTTTGTTAATGAGCTATATTTTACGCCAGAAGCACTGCAGCCGCTATCAAAAACTGAGTACCAAAGGGAAATTAAACAAGTGGTTTTATGAAAACAGAAAACGATAAACAGTCTCTTTCATATTAATAACTAGACTATGAGAGCCAGCGTATGCATGGAAATGAGTTTGTGTAACACCCGAGTCCGTGTGATTGTAAACTGGACATCCTTTTGAACTTTACTTCCAACAGTTGGTGGTATATGAAAATCAAATCAGAGATGCTTTCGATGATTACCGACTATGACGTCGCTATGTCAGCCATGGCTGTGGTGATACTCGCTTTAAATCAGCCCCCAAAAAGACGTCGAAGAAAGATTTTGGATTCGCCCAAGCCTTAGGAGAGGACGGCAGCTGTACACGGCTAGCGAATTAATGAAAGATTTAATTTTGGATGAAGAAGACCCGTTGAATTTGGAATACCGAAATGACGTTGGTTTCACCAACTTTTTTCGAATGCAGCGATCGGACTTTCAAATGCTACTCAACAAGGTTGGACCCAAAATATCAAAAAAGAATACCTCTTATAGACATGCTATTCCAGCAAGCGAACGATTAGCTGTCACTCTGCGCTTCATTGCGACTGGTGATTCGTACCACTCACTTATGTATGTTTTGAAGATCTCCAAACAATGTATCTCTAAAATCGTACCTGAAGTTTGTGACGCCATTGTAAAGGCCCTTCAAGACTACATTAAGATAAGGAAAATTAAACAAAATTAATTTAGAATAGTACTTTTATTGACATCATTAAAAATAATAATTGAGTACAAAAGTTAAAAACTATTGAGGGAAGGGGTCCATTTTGGACAGTTCTGAATTAGTAGATGTCGGGGATGTCAATTGCGAATAGGATGAAATTGACGACGGTAATGAGGAATATCCAGACGTCGAAAACCATTGAGATGTTGAATTGGTCATGTTGTCAATGAAGAATGGTGGTTGCGTTTAATTGGGCATGTTAGAAGTCTGGGGAAATGAAGGCACCATTGGATTGGCCGGTCAAGAGTTTTGCCGTATATTAACTTGTGGCACATTGTACCCATGCTGATGTTCAAGATATCCCATTTCAGCTTCAAATAATAATTGGTTGATCTTATTCTGCACAACTAACCTGGTTCGGGGCGAAGAAAGCTTTCTCAGTTTAATTGCTATCTGTTCACCGTACAACGAATATTCATCATCGATGTTCGCTCTTTTTGATTGAAGAGATCTCATGACGTTCAGAGCCTCATCCAGTGCATTGGAATAACCGGGAATATCCACTAATCGACGTCTTACAGATTTGCTTTTTAGTGTCTTTGGAGATTTGAATGTTTTTTTGGTTCCGGCGACCTCTGAAGGGGACAGCGTTGATGCTTGTTTTTCTTCAGAATTTTGGGGATGAACAACTTGGCTGTCGTCGTTAATGCCTTCTTCTTGACTGTCTTGTGGTCCATCTTCCTGAAAATATAAATATTAAAATAAATTCGCTAAAAATTCGCTAAAAAATATGACTAATTTTTCTTTTACTTTCATTTTTCAGATGCCTCAGAGTGAAGCAGAGTGGAATGAAATCGCCCAGGTATTTGAGGAAGAGTGGAAATTTCCAAACTGCATCGGTGCTATCGACGGCAAACATATCGCTTTAGTAGCACCTTTTCATTCAGGCTCGGAATTTTTTAAGTACAAGGCATTTTTTAGCATAGTTTTGATGGCTGTGGTGGACGCCAATTACAATTTTATATATGTTAATGTGGGTTGTCAAGGGAGAATCTTCGATGGAGGCGTTTTCAACAATACATTTTTCAAGAAAGCTCTAGAAGAAAACACTCTACATTTACCTTCCCCACGGGCATTGCCAGGAAGGACAACCCTAACCTCATTTGTGTTAGTTGCAGACGACGCGTGCCCTCTTTCACCAAATATTATGAAACCGTACTCTGGAATACATGACAAAGGATTTAAGAAAAGGGTATTTGGTTATAGACTCAGCAGGGCTCGAAGAGTTTCTGAGAATGCCTTTGGAGTGCTGTCTGCTTGCTTTCGTGTATTCCGATCTCCAATGGCATCACAACCTGAAATTGCAACGAAAGTTACTATGGCTGCTGTTTACCTACATAATTTTTTACGCAAAACCTCCTCAAAATCAGTTTATAACCCTAGAGGAATGTTCGATAGCGAATCTACGGAAGATGGGGAACTTACGTTAGGATTATGGAGGCGTGATGCTTCTTCATCTTTACGTTCCCAGAAGGAGTACTACTTTGGCTCAATCAGTAAGAGATGAATTTGCCGATTTTTTTATTTCTCCACAGGGTGAAGTGACATTTCAACACAACAAGTAAAACATATTATGTTGGAAAGTGAAATTAGTTTTTAGCATAGTTGTTAAAAAAAATTGAATAAATAGAAATTACAAACTAACCTCTTCTTTTCTTTGTGTGCTATCCTGAGTATTCCTCAGTTAATTTTTATCGGCCAAAAAATTCATCGGTTGGTAGGCGTTACTAACGTACGGCTCATCAGCGCCACTCCGTGTTCTTTTCGTTTCAGCTTCTTTCTTTTTTTCCCTCCAAAAATGGCTGGTTAAATGTTTCCATTTGCGCTCAATTTCATTTTTATCCACTCCAAAAGACACAGCAATCTCTGTGAGACTTTCGTGTCTTTGGTTTTTTAATTTATGTTGGGAATCTGAACTATCCCATAGAAGACGACGTTCTCTATATAAGTCTATTAACACTAAAACTTGTTCGTCATTCCACTCCATCACTTAAAATGAACAATAAAAAACCCTACTTAAACAAACTGAGTCAAAAATAAAATAATTCGTCTAGTTCGGTCGGAGGTTTAATTGTAACTGAA
This sequence comes from Leptinotarsa decemlineata, assembly GCF_025532065.1. Taxonomy (NCBI): domain Eukaryota; kingdom Metazoa; phylum Arthropoda; class Insecta; order Coleoptera; family Chrysomelidae; genus Leptinotarsa; species Leptinotarsa decemlineata. The sequence continues at coordinate 29,036,100 of NW_027412688.1, read as the reverse complement.
GCCGCTCGGGGCCGCTCGGCACTTCCCCACTCTATATTTTTGTTCGGCTCGGCTTCCTTTGATCTGTACCTACTTTATGCGGGATGGGATCGGCACGGCCCGGGCCGGCATTTTCTAATCCGGCAAAGCCGCCCGCGGCATAGTGTGGACCCTGCTTTAGATAGACCCATGGGATCCGTTAACCTTTCTCGCTAATGCCATATTTCAACTAAGGGTGTTTTCCCAAGTTGTTGGATGAACGGTGTGATTATTCCTTTAGCTAAATTCAACTTTTCTCCGGATTTCTCTGACCTGATGCCTATCACCATCTTACCTTGTCTTTCAAAAGTTGTTGAGATGATCATGAAGGACCAAATTCACAGCTTCATAAATGATCACCAAATCATCACACCCGTGCAGACCGGTTTCAGACCTCAACACAGCACAACCACAGCTTTACTTTCCATCACCGACGACCTCTTCAAAGCTGTAGATTTATAGCCAGTCTTCAAGTATGCCCACTGACCATACGTGAACGATTTCTTTCCTTATACGAGGAATTGGGCAAATTTCGGATATGCAGTTGGTTACCTCGTTCACAGGCAGATGGGGCGACGACATCCCTGTTGTTTGTTGTAGTCTTCAGCTTAGTTCGAGGAATGATACTCTGACGGAATTCGATTTTCAATTATCGGAAATCATCGACTTTATGTTGATTATATACACTACCTTGCACTGACGAGTGGCCAAACAGCCCGAAACCGGTCTGCAAGTGTGTTCGAATAATTTAAAATCTATTGAATTCTTTCTCAAATATTAACAATTTTTCCACTAGGAAGAGGTCGGTGCTGGTCATTCCTGAACACAGGTCTTCTGTTTTTCAACGCAGCTAAATTCTCCAATCTCCTGCCCAGTGAATTCAGATCCTACATGTTGAAAAACTTTAAAAATAGACTCAAAGATCATTTATTTGAGTAGTTCCCTTTCCTCATGCTGACCGTGGCTCATGCGTTTACACAAAAGATTTGGTGACTGAATAATAATCATTTTCGGAAAATGTATGTATTTACTGTAATTTTCTTTCATTCATTTCAAATTTCATTTTTTTTTTGTCGAAAGTTGAGTTTAAAAACTGTTTCACTGACACTCCGCCCATTCATCTCAATATTTTTTTGTATATTTTGTATGTTCTCACTTCAAGTAAATAAAGACGTTTTATTATTTTTATCATTATATCCATCCAAATTTGAATTACACCACTGGATAACTGAAGGATCAAATGATTCGTTACGATATGATGTATCGTGCAAGGTGGAGGAAGAAAGTCGCCATTTTGAAGTTATTTTGCTGCGTTTCGAAATATCCATTGAGTTTCAATCGTCAGCTTCCGTCAAAAGCTGTTGATCATGTATATAAAAGATTAATGTAAAAAGTCATACATATTGTAAATAGTTAAACATAAAGTAAAATGAATATAGTTTAAGCACAAAAAACACACTTTTGAATAACATCGAACAAAAAAGTTTAAAATAATATTTTTCTGAATAAGCTTAAAACAATAACGAACGAAAAATACTAGTGTTATTGTGAAAAATGCGACGGACGCTTGATAAACAAAAAATATGGCACAAAGCGCCCACGCTTTTTTCACAATAATACAAGTATTTTTCGTTCTTTTTTGTTTTGAGCTTATTTTAACAAAATATTTTTAACTTTTTAGTTTGATATTCTTTAAAAGCGTGTTTTTTAGTTTATTTAACTGTATTTATTTTTCATTTTTTAGTTTCGTATACTATAAAAGCGTGTTTTTTAGTCTTTTTAAACTATATTTATTTTATCTGAACTTTGGGATCAATCAGCCGTATATTGTTTAGAAAAATGACCATTGATATTTTCCGATTCCGGAGAGGGAGCCTGAAAATCAGCTACCAAGCCCAAGGAAGGCAGCAGGAGGGTCACAAATAAGGCAACAGGCGCGCGTGTTAATAAAAAAATACATGTGAAGTGAGTTCGAATTATATCAAGAAGGTTACATTCAGTGCCATCTGCCCGCGAATAGATCAAGCGATAATGTCAATAATTCTGTCAAATACAGATCCCGAGCTTGAGAGTTACAAACAAGCAAACATACATACAGGTGAAGCTAATAAAAACGTGTTAAAAAATACTTTTTCAAATGAAGAAATACATGTAAAGTGAGTTCGAATCATATCAAGGAGGTTACGTACAGCCAATGCACTCGCCAAAAACAGCACGCACAGTGATTCAGGCAGTGAAAGATGAACAAAGACAGCCAACCCGCCGGTATTCTATGTAAGTGAAATATTATATCAATGCTCTTTCAAATTTCACTTTGTTTAGCGTTCCTGTGAATGATATCTAGGTATTTTAATTCCATAACGAATATTCGAAGTACAAACAGATTGAGAGGAAGTGATTTTCATATAGTTCAATGTGGAATTAGATGTTTTGGGAAGCCTTTCCTTCTAGTTCGTCGAAGAAACTTCGGGACATAATCTACATAATTTTACAAGAGTTTATTTGTAATTTTTTTTTTTTTCATTTTTTCGGAAGTTTCCCACGTTTCTTATAAGATGAGAAAGTAGAAAACCAAAACGCTTTCCAACCAAAAAGACAGTAATTTACACATGTATCTAATTGGCAATGACATGCAATAGAGTAGAAATATCCACTTTGGTTTTACAGAAATCATTTCGAAGAAAATCACCCAGTTATTCCTTCCATGAAAAATTTATTAGAATCCAATAGATAATAGCTAAATTCAATACGCCAAATATCAGTAATGCGAGAACACGTTTCTTATAAGACAGAGAGAAGAGATAACAAGGAATAATGTATCGGAATGATGAATTGCTACCAGAATACAGAAAACACGAGAATCAGAATAGGCAATTTGAAACGGTCTTAAGTATCCATATTTCCCACGTATCCCTGTATATGTATGAAATATGAGGGAGGTTACCACGTTCTGACAATATTTTATTTGTTATCGGATTTCAGTTCGTGACGGTTTTCCCAAATGTCCGTTTGCGGCTTTCATCGAATTAAACGTGTTTTATATTAAAATATTTATATCGGGATCCATGCATTTTGTTTTCGTCGCGTTTTTTCTACCGCAAATGGTAATTGGTGCAATATATGATCGATGGCGAAATTGATTCTATATTTATAATATTGTTTATCGCTAGTTATCTATTACTCTGGTGATGTTTTTCAACTGTTGAAAACTGTTTTAGTGTCGAAAAGAGAAATGAAACTTTCTATGTTTTTCAACACTTTTGTTCGTAACTAACGTTACTACAGGTTCGTCCTATACAAATATAATCAAACTTATACAATGAACAGTTCATGGTATAGGTTTGAAAATATCCGTATAGGACGAAACTGCAGTAGCGTTAAGTAGAGTCCACACTATGCCGCGGTAGGCCGGGCTGGCTGAGCCGGGCGACCTAAGCCGCGTTGATGTAGACGCCCCGGGCGGCTTTGCCGGGTTAGAAAATGCCGGCTCAGGCCGTGACGATCCCAACCCGCATAAAGTAGGTACAGATCAAAGGAAGCCGAGCCGAACAAAAATATAGAGTGGGGATGTGCCGAGCGGCCCCGAGCGGCTTCAGTTACAATTAAACCTCTGACCGAACTAGACGAATTATTTTATTTTCGACTCAGTTTGTTTAAGTAGGGTTTTCTATTGTTCATTTTGAGTGATGGAGTGGAATGACGAACAAGTTTTAGTGTTAATAGACTTATATAGAGAACGTCGTCTTCTATGGGATAGTTCAGATTCCCAACATAAATTAAAAAACCAAAGACACGACAGTCTCACAGAGATTGCTGTGTCTTTTAGAGTGGATAAAAATGAAATTGAGCGCAAATGGAAAAATTTAACCAGCCATTTTTGGAGGGAAAAAAAGAAAGAAGCAGAAACGAAAAGAACAGGGAGTGGCGCTGATGAGCCGTACGTTAGTAAATGGTTCGCCTACCAACCGATGAATTTTTTGGGCGATAAAAATGAACCGAGGAATACTCAGAATAGCACAAAAATAAAAGTAGAGGTGAGTTTGTAATTTCTATTTATTTAATTTTTTTAACAACTATGCTAAAAAGTAAGTTCACTTTCCAACAAAACATGTTTTACTTGTTGTGTTGGAATGTCACTTCACCCTGTGGAGAAATAAAAAAATCGACAAATTCATCTCTTACTGATTGAGTCAAAGTAGTACTTTTTGTGGGGACTCCAGAAAGGGAACGTAAAGATGAAGAAGCATCACGCCTCCATAATCCTAACGTAAGTTCCCAATCTTCCGTAGATTCGCCTTCGAACATTCCTCTAGGGTTATAAACTGATTTTGAGGAGGTTTTGCGTAAAAAATTATGTAGGTAACAGCAGCCATAGTAACTTCCGTTGCAGCTTCAGGTTGTAATGCCATTAGAGATCGGAATACACGAAAGCAAGCAGACAGCACTCCAAAGGCATTCTCAGAAACTCTTCGAGCCCTGCTGAGTCTATAACCAAATATCATTTTCTTAGATCCTTTGTCATGTATTCCAGAGTACGGTTTCATAATATTTGGTGAAAGAGGGAACGCGTCGTCTGCAACTAACACAAACGAGGTTAGGGTTGTCCTTCCTGGCAATGCCCGTGGGGGAGGTAAATGTAGAGAGTTTTCTTCTAGAGCTTTCATGAAAAATGTATTATTGAAAACGCCTCCATCGGAGATTCTCCCTTGACAACCCACATTAACATATATAAAATTGTAATTGGCGTCCACCACAGCCATCAAAACTACGCTAAAAAAAATCCCTTGTAGTTAAAAAATTCCGAGCCTGAATGAAAAGGTGCTACTAAAGCGATATGTTTGCCGTCGATAGCACCGATGCAGTTTGGAAAGTTCCACTCTTCCTCAAATACCTGGGCGATTTCATTCCGCTCTGATTCACTCTGAGGCATCTGAAAAATGAAAGTAAAAGAAAAATTAGTCATATTTTTTAGCGAATTTTTCCTTTGTATATTTATTTATATTTATTTATTTCAGTATTCATTCCAGTATTTATATTTTCAGGAAGATGGACCACAAGACAGTCAAGAAGAAGGCATTAACGATGACAGCCAAGTTTTTCATCCCCAAAATTCTGAAGACAAACAAGCATCAACGCTTTCCCCTTCAGAGGTCGCCCGAACCAAAAAAACATTCAAATCTCCAAAGGCACTAAAAAGCAAATCTGCAAAACGTCGATTAGTGGATAGTCCCGGTTCTTCCAATGCACTGGATGAGGCTCTGAACGTCATGAGATCTCTTCAATCAAAAAGAGCGAACATCGATGATGAATATTCGTTGTACGGTGAACAGATAGCAATTAAACCGAGAAAGCTTTCTTCGCCCCGAACCAGGTTAGTTGTACAGAATAAGATCAACCAATCATTATTTGAAGCTGAAATGGGGTATCTTGACTATCAGCATGGGTACAATGTGCCACAAGTTAATATACGGCAAAGCTCTGGACCGGCCAATCCAATGGTGCCTTCATTCCCCCAGACTTCTAACATGCCCAATCAAACGCAACCACCATTCTTCTCTGACAACATGACCAATTCAACATCTCAATGGTTTTCGACGTCTAGATATTCCTCATTACCGTCGTCAATTTCATCGGCATCCACTAATTCAGAACTGTCCAATATGGACCCCTTCCCTCAATAGTTTTTAACTTTTGTACTCAATTATTTTTAATGATGTCAATAAAAGTACTATTCTAAATTAATTTTGTTTAATTTTCCTTGCCTTAATGTAGTCTTGAAGGGCCTCTACAATGGCGTCACAAACTTCAGGTACGATTTTAGAGATACATTGTTTGGAGATCCCGGTCGGCTTCGTTTCCGGTGTGGACGTCGTGCCGGCCCGAACGTACCCTCCCGGCTTAGCCCACCCAGGTCAACCCGCCCGGGCTACCGCGGCATAGTGTGGACCCTACTTTATGATTTCCTACCACGTAGTCGCGGCTACATCCATCAATTTATTGTTTTAGTGTCATTTCTCCTGATAAAAATGGATATACAATAATTCGGGCCCTTCAATTCGGAGAAAAATAATGAATTTATTGAATCATTTCTGACTATAGTCAGAACAAACTCAACTCATCCAAAATAAACTTTATTCGAAGACTATTAATATGGTTACAGAGAAGGAATTTCCACTAAAGACTTTCTAGTCGAAATGACTTCGATAATATGCGAATCATTATTATATGAAAAATTCCCATGAAGAAATATTTATCGTTCGACTCCATTAGCCATAAAAAAAATTTTCAGGAACTCTCAGGAAAGTTACTTGACAGGTAAGGAACAAACACGGTGCAGAAGAAAACGTATTCATTAGTATTTGCAGTTAGAATATGACTTTTTATATTACTCTGTCCACCCCAACTTCATGGAATTTTATTGTTCATTAGTTGAAAGTTATGTTAGATGTATAGATATATAGATGAATGAACTATATTTATGTTACTATTGCACTACACTTTATTTTGAATTCCAGATTTGCCTCAGAAATTATCAGAAGATATCAGGGGTGGAAGGTTCGCCCTCTAGAAAATTCTGGAACACTCCAACAGTTCAACCTAGGTACCAAAGTAGGAGTATTAGTACATAGGTACCTATGGTACATAATACTATGGTACTCTGCAGTGGCGGATCCAAAAAATCGTTTTGGTGGGGGATCAGTTTGCAACTCAGAGTATGGGGTACATAACCCCTTTACAAAGTACTGAGTCCTTGAAGCTCTTCTATTGTTTTTCATTAGTATACATTCAGGAACAAACAATTGAAAAGAAATATTGCATTACTAACAATAAGGAAAATTACTATATTTGAAATAACCCTTACCATTATTACCATTGACTTCAGGTACAAGTATAATGAACTAAAAAGTAGATTATAATGACTTTCTACTAATCAAATTCATTAACGGTCCAATATCATGATATTTTATAACATAAACATAATATTTTTGATATGCAAATTAATTTATTTCTCTCGTGGTTTCTTATAGATACGTCCAAGACTTCTTCAGCTTTCATTGTATTGAAAATATAGCAAACGACGCAAAGCTAAAACAGTTTTCTCAGCTGTACTGGTGGTAACAGGAAGAGTGCCTAATAGCTGCGGTAATATCCTGATGTTTGAAAATCGGCAAACTTGTAAGCTTGCTTCGAGTGTCTAGACAACTCATTTTCGAACTTGCAACTCAACTTTCAAGGCCAAAAAGCTTGGCAAATCTTTTCTGTACTTGACTGCCCCTTGAAGAATGTCACTAATCTAGGCATCATTTATATAGGGTGTTAAAAGGTGTTGCAGCTTGCCTACACATTCTCCTTTTTGGGAAACCTTGCCGTCAGTTCAATTTTAATGAAATCAAGAAACGGATGCGACATGTAATAATAGACCTCAGGTTAGTCTGTTTGTACATTAGATCCTTCCTTATACGAGGAGTTGGACAAATTTCGGATATGCAGTTAGTTACCTCGTTTACAGGCAGATGGGGCGACGACAAACCTGTTGTTTGTTGTATGCTTCAGCTTAGTTCGAGAAATGATACTCTGAAGGAATTTGATTTTCGATTGTCGTTAATGATATGCACTACGCTCACTGACGAGTGGCCAAACAGCCCGAAACCGGTCTGCAAGTGTGTTCAAATAATTGAAAATCTATTGCGGCAGTTGTATCGCCAACAGCATATGCAGGAATAACTTCAGTGAAGAATCCTGCACTGACACCTATCGGATTTAATCCAACGCCCTTCGTGGTATTAGCCAGGGGAGTAGTTGTTTTCTGATAGGTGTCAGTCCATTAACCTACAGTATAGGGAATTGAGACTGACCTGAACGAATTGTTCTTTCAGATGATTTGTTTTATTACAACCTTTGTTCATGATCGTGTCGCAATAGCTTGTCGAGCAGCATGAGTTTATTTTCACACGCGACAATTTCAATTTTGCAGTAACTCCTGAGTTATCAATTTGGATTATATGATGCAAAAAGTGGCGTCGATTCAGTATCCATCTAGATAGCTATTCAATCACCACAATATTTAACTATCATTTGTAATATTGAAATGCATATAGTAAGCTATCCATGAAAGATAGACATATGCTTTCCGGCTGGAACTCTTGCACCGATTTATCATGGATAACATCGTCGTATTTCGAACATTTCGCATAAAATTATTACATTAGATTGGTACGCCTTAAAAAAGCTTGTTAATGAAAGTTATTTCGCATATATTACATTTTACTATTTTTAGTTTGTACGTCTCATCCTTTCTATTTTCACTAATGCGTCAGAATGAGTATTTTTCTGTAAGTTTTGAGCTATCTGGATCATTCATCAGGAGGCGTTAGCCATATTGGATCTACAATGGCATGACAAGAACCAGACATGTGTTAAATTCCAGTTCAATTTCAATGTCTCACATTCAATGAAAGGTCGAACTTGAACGAAAGCTTTTTCTTCAAATAATATTTATATAACGGTACATGTAATGCTTCCATCCACTGAAAACTCGACAGAAAAAGCTATATATCCCGAATCGACTAGTCTATATACTTCGTAAATAACTGAATTAAACTATTGGGAAAGGAAGGTTTTGGCTTCCTACTTCTTCATCTTCAAACAAAAATGTGGAAAACTTCCAATTGGAGGAAGAAAATTATTAACTTCAATATTTTTCATAAAGATATGTAGTTTATGCATATAAATCAATCACTAAATTTTGAATTACATGAAATCAAAATACTTACAGAATAATAACTGTCACACCAACATTGAGTTATACAAAAAACACTTTTTCTCATTCAGCTCGTACTCCAAACATTTGTTATGTAATTGAATCAGACATCATTCACAGGAAGGTTACACAATCAATATATAGGAGAGATACATTCTCACTTACATGAAACACTGTCATCTTCAGTAGCAGACATCGATGTTACATTACAACTTTGAATCGAAGATATCAAAGGATTTACTCATGTTAAGATGACAGTACATAATAACATTCATTAGCTTTATTGATTCAATCACAACCATATAAATCTTGTTCAATTCAGAAGCGGTATATTTTTGGAACAGACTGGTCTTTGGTTTTTACAAGAAACAAGAAAACAATTAATTTCAAAATCAACTGAGAGAGACACGAACTGAGAGAGAAAGCCCTCCCGAAACAGCTACTTTCATATAAACATTGATTTATAGAAATAAAAAATACGTTCGGAACATCTAATTTACTTTTATGTGAACAATGAATCATTCGAAAATCGTAAACGGGGTAGATTCAACTCATCCATGAATAAAATCGTGATGTTAGAATGAATTGCTTCATCTTGTTATATTATCTAGATTTGTGCTGAAGAGGCAATTTCGAAACATCGATTTCCGCCATTGAGTATGAGTGTTCGTTCCATGGGAGTGAAATTTTATCTCTCTGATATACTATATTGTGTCTGTCGCCTTGGAAACAGCGATTTTTGTATAATTCAAGGTTCATATAGAATTAGTTGTTTCAAAAGTGTTTTTTCTTTCGTGTTATTCAATGTTTTCATGAAAGTAGTTGTTTCCAGTTTGTATCTGAGAGTAACTTCTATGCATAGTACACACCTCTTTGTAAAGAGTTTCTTTGAAAGTTTCCCAAATTTTTTATTTAAAGGTTGGTTGGATAACAGGATCGATTTTTCCATAAAAAAAGAATTGTTCTCTTGCCGACGTTTCGAATCAATTCAAATTCTTTTTCAGGGCTCTGTAACAATGAATTTTCATAAATATGCCTTCCACAAAACTTGTACGATTATTATCGTTTCACTTTCACAAGAGTTTTTAATTAAATTACTTACCAAAAAGTAGTTTTTTCGTGTTGATAATATTACTATTTTGAAAAGCATCATACATATTAGATGAATATTCAGAAAAAAAACATTGACTCAGATCTTTTCACAAACACATTTTTGGGTTGGGAATGGGTAATGGGGAATGTTCCTCCTGACGAAAATCGAGTAGTTTTCCTAAAAGAGCTCTAAAACAACGAATTTTATCTTACCATTTCAACCTTTTCCTTTAATTTTTTTTTAAATACCTAAAAAAGAGAAATGAAATAATGCATTCAATATTTAAATGGATTCATTCCTATTTCACCATTTGGCAACATCGGTTATAGCTAATAAAGGATAATGAATCTGTTACCTGCTTGAGACAAACAAAGATGACATATTTCAGAGGCGTGCTGTTCTGTTTACTTATGTTCCGAGTTCCAAGACATTCTGTGACATATGACATTTTGTGCACCTAACCTATCTTCCTCTATATAAATAAATAACAAAACAACTGTTGTTTATGTGGCTTGTTGATTTATGAAGATAATTTTCCTTTTTTAAAGTAGAAAATCTAGGTACGTATAAATTATTTCAACTTGATATAGGCGCTGTTGTCAATATGTGAATTAGAAACAAATCCCTTTAAAAATTAAAACCCAACATTTGAAACATCAATTTGAATACTTTTCGAAGTGAATTTGAAAAACTCATGAATTAAACTCAACTTTATTTTGTTCAAACTTGCATTTGCTGTAATAACCCAAATTGAAAAACATTCCCCATTTTATGTCAGTCATTTGTGCAGACTTGGTCATGGCAGAACTACAAAATATATGCATGAGAAAGTTGTCATTTTCATTGCTATTTTTCAAAAGATATGTTGACGATATTCTTAGTTCCATTCCAAAAACTAAACAAACTGTAGACAATTTTCATAGTTTTCATCCAAAACTAAAATTTACTATAGAAATGGATGGAAACGATTCATTCGCATTTTTAGATACTAAAATAATGAAAGATGCAAACCGAACTTCGAAGGTAAACTGGTATCATAAACCAAGTTTTTCTGAGAGATTATTTTTCGAAAATCAGTAAAAAATAATTTTTCTAGAGCCCTTATTAGAAAAATAATTAAAGAAAGAAGTTTCTCCTCCCAAAATACAGGAGTGACACCCAAATATAACAAAATTCCATTTGTAGAAAATTTACTTGATAAACTTGGAATGCTACTCAGTACCGAACAAATCAAAGTAGCCTTTTCAAATGAAAATACAGTTGGAAAGCATTTTTTCTCGAAACGGAAAACAAAAACACCACAAGAAATACAATCCAATATAGTGTACAAATTGAACTGTGGAAGCTGTCACAAATGATATGTTGGTCAAACTGGACGGTATCTTAAGGCACGAGTTTCAGAACACATGAGAGACTCTAAGAAACTGAATATAAAAAACCCTACAGCTCTCGTTGAAAATGAAAAAGTATATGGACAAATTCCAATTAGAGACGTGAAATACCGGAATTATTTACCTTTTTTTCATTCTTTCTCTTTCTGCCAATAATTAAAAAACATACACCACCTTATCAGAATACGTTTGTTTCATGTCATTTTGTGTAGGTGTTGTCTCGGAAATTCTGGTTGTTTTGCAAAGTTTTTTATTTTTTTTTAATATGTATCTAATATGTCTGATGATTTTCAAAATAGCAATATTATCAACACGAAAAAACTACTTTTCGATGAGTAATTTGATTAAGAACTCATTATTTCTTGTGAAATTGAAACGATAATAATCGTATAAGTTTCGTGGAAGGTATGTTTATGAAAATTAATTGTTACAGATTCGTGAAGAAGAATTTAATTGAATTCGAAACGTCGGCAAGAAAACAATTGTTTAAAAAAACTGATCCTGTTATCCAACCAACCTTTTTTCAGAAAAATTATTAGATCACTAAACTAGTTAACTTTTTGTATAAAGATTGAGAACTAGACAGCCAAAAAATAACTGATCCCTCTTAAAAATATTCCTCTCTCAATTTGAATTGGATTAATTTCGTATTCAGAGAATTTGCCTTCATCGATTAATGAATGTAGATAACATAAACTCAGATGTAATATTCCAGAATTCCCAATAACCATTGAAATTTCTTCTAGCGGAAACACAATTCTATTTGACAGAAAAAAACCTCGGTTAATGTTATAAAACTTTATCGTCTGGCCCGAAATAGCCCAACTCCCAATTTACTCATTTTATTTTGCAGCTGTTGAATGAACTCCTAGAGAAGTTAACTTGACAGGTTAATTTTCTCTGAGACGTTTTTTCTATCTTATTTCTAATGATGTGTCACGATAATCAAAATTACTTTCGTGATTTGAGGAGCCTAGTGTGAGGGTGGCTTTTACGAAACAGAGGGTAGTAATTCAGTTGACGTGTGATTTTTCACTTCGAAGGATTATAAAGATGCTGTTGGAGAATTCAGTTAAAGCCGGAAAGGCATTCAACCTGCCATCAGGATGGGTTTAAAATTATTGGCAGATAATGCGCTTTTAGAGGGTGTTCAGGATAGGGAGGGACAGCATGGAAACTGTAAGAGATATGAAGTTGAATTTATGGATGTAGCCGTTACTACGTAGTAGGAGATCATTATGAAAAATAATAAATTAAACTTTTATTTCTCATTTTTCAAGAAGTTGGTTGAATCAGGAAAAAAGTGGCCCTTTTTGGGGGACTATTTATTATTATTATTTTTCTCATCGAATGAGTCCTGTCCTGTACGGGTCCTGTCCGTGTAACCCCTCCACAGTGGGGTAAGTAATCATTGGATCTGAGAATCTGTAGGTTTCTGTACTTGTGTTGTACTCTTCAATAGAGTGAGCTGATTTAATTGAGAATTTCGATTCAATAAAACGAATGCATAAACTAAACTACACTGTATTATGCTCGACATTCAAGCAGATGCAATAAGCCAAGATTGACAGCTTTTTGCATCATAATTACACAAGTCTGCAACAAAAAAGCTATCTGAATGTTTTCAACTGATTTCTATGCACTTAGGTGTTCTGAAAAATGGAAAATCACTCAATATATTCCAGAACATGAGTTTATTTTGCAAAACGCAAACATTTATTATAAAAAAGAAGCTTTCAGGACTAACTTGAAGTCATGAATGAATAGGTTCGATTTCATTTTCATAAATGTTTTTGAATGTATACAAAGCATAACTATCATCACTTTTCTGTGCCCTTATCTGCCCAAGAGGACGAATTGGTTTATTGTACGAATATTGAAGTTTTGATAAATATATTTAAAATCTCATATGACCCAGCACTGTGTGGTACTTCCATAGATATTTTAGGAAGGAGCTTAAGAGCAGTTCTGCTTCACAATGGCGATTCCTATGTCTCCATTCCTGTCGGTCATTCCGTAAACCTCAAAGAAAAACCTACAAGAATATGAAATTGATTCTTTGCAAATTGAAATATTAACACCACGGTTGGCAAGTGTGCGGTGATTTAAAAATCTGGGACATGTTGCACAGCAATCTAGGTAATGTTGCACAGACAACAATCTGGGTATTCCAAATTCCCTTGTTTTTGTGCCTGTGAGATATGCGATACCGAGCAAATCACTGGACCAAAGAGTGTCGTCCTCCGAGGGAGCTTGATAGTGGTACAAAGAACGTCCTGCATGAAACTTTGGTGCCTTCTAATGAAGTTCTTCTACCACCGCTGCACAAAAAGCTGAGATTGATGAAGAAATTAATGAAGTCACTTCCAAGAGATGTGATTTGCTTCAAATACTCAATATTGAAGTTTTCAGGCCTCTCAGAGGCAGAGTTGAAGAAAGGTATTTTCGTTGGACCATATATTAGACGACTTATGGCTGATCCACAGATCATCACAACCGGGACATTGTGATGAAGTGTGGATTGCCTTCAAATGGATCATAAGGAAATTTTCAGGCGATGAAAAAACCCTAACTACAAATGATTTGACAAGAAATGTTGGAAGCATTTCAAGCTTCAGGTTAGCTAATGAGTTCAAAAATACATTTTCTTCATTCCCAACTCGACTACCTTCCAGAAAATTTTGGAGATGTAAGTGAAGAGCAAGGTGAACAATTCCACCAAGATATCAAGTGGATGGAGAAAATATACCGGGGAAGATGGCAGACTATTGTTGGACGCTTCAGAGAGACCTTTCAGATGCTTCCAACAGAAGAAACTGTACCAAAGGGAGTCTCACTGGGAAAAATTAATGTGTTCAGCTCTCTATATATTTTTGTAGACTTATTTGGTGACGTCAGATTGAATATCTGAAAATCTTATGTACCGCTCACATAGCCTCTCCATAGTTTTTGAAAAGAACGATGTGAGACTAATTGGTTGAATTCTTTTTGGTAATGTGTAGTCCATCCTATCTGGTTTGGGTATAAATACTACTCGTACTTCCCTCCACTTACTGGAAATATACTTCAGAGTTAGAGAGGCTCTAAATATTCCTACCAGGTGAGGCATAAGAATATTCAATCTCCATTGAAGTGAGGCTGGTCTTATACCGTAAGGTCTTGGTGACTTGGAGTGGGAAAAGCCCGATAAGGCCCATCTTATCTTGTCCTCATCAGTTACTGCACTAGCAGATTGCCAGTCGTATTGTGTTATTGGTACTTCCGTCCAGTTCGTCGTGCCAGGAAAGACAGAACCTGGGAAGTGAGTTTCCATAAGTATCTCAGCTGGAAGTTAATTATTGAACGGAGATGATTTCGACAAAGGATTTGCATTCTATGAGGTCTTATCAGAACGCCTCAACCGTATTCCAGCTCCACTGTACACTTCATATTTTTTTTTATGAATGTACTTTTCATTTGGGCAAGTGAATCAACAAAATGTTCGATACTGGAGTGATTCAAATCCCAGTATGGTACACCAAATTGGATATTCCCGAAAACTGAATGTTTGGGCAGGATGGTTGGATAACTAATGACACTTATTCTCATTGCAGAGTACCAGTGAGGCAGTTCCTCGATAATAACTTTTCGGGTAGGCGGATTGTTAAGATAGGTTCTACAGAATGGCCACCCAAATATCCTATTTGCAAGTTGAAGGTTCTCAGTTCGAACACTTCACAAAGTGAGTTTCTTGGTCGGTTTCACTTTCCAGTTTGAAATTTAAAAATGAACGGTAACATGATCAAATAAGATGACACTGCACTATTTTTAACATTTGACATTTTGGACATGAGGATTGTAGACGTGTCTCACGATCTGCAACATGTAGCAGGTATTTTCTCACAGTACTACAAACGATGTTGGAAGTACCATTCGTAATAACAGCCCATTGTCTACTTTTACACGTAATTACAAGTAGAAAACATGTAACAACTGCACTGTAACTTCCACTTGACTGTCTCGATATGCACGTGGCTAGCGTTTATATATTGTAATCGAAGGCGGAATTACATCGAAGTCGGTAGCATTATTCGAACTACATCTAGAGCGGCAGCGAATATCTTACATTCGCGCGCTCTTAGCTACGTCACGATTGGTTTATGGCTACCAGTGGCGGCCAGGGTTATTTTCTTCAGGGCATTATTTTAAAAAAAGAAATAAATGTGTTTTTCCGTTAATCAGCTGTCGCCCCCATACGAACGACAACAATATATTTTTTCATTGGGGCCTCAATATTTCTTATTGTCTTTTTAGTATATAACCTTCTACAAACTGGAAAATGAAAAGAACTAGATCAATAGAAAATAACCTGAAATGTAATGAAGGGCAAACTGAAAAGTTCACCCGAAAAGTCACTGCACAATATAAATCACTGAAGATTCCAAATAGTCAGTAACCATATTCAATAAAAAATCAACTGAAAAAAAAGTCAATATTTTTTAGTGATCGACGTTTTGGGAAACAATCTTTCTCGGTATTCAGAACCCAAAAGAAATACAGCTATTCACAATTTAAGCGGAAGTTTTCAAGTGAATTTTGCGTAATGCAAGGTAAATATTCGTCTAGATTCATATTGAAACTTCAACATAGCTGTTCAAAGCAGCTTTAGTTATCTCCTCATGGTGCAAACTTGGTTATATTATCGAACCGCCTGTTGAGAGACAGCGTTTATGTTCTGGTGCGAAAAAGTGGTTTTTAGTAGAAACTTATGAATGTTTTATGAGTCGAATTTCCCCCACCAAACAAAAATCCTGGGAATCATATAATCAAAATGAATGAAGGTATACTGAATATAGTGAATGATGGAAATTTTAGGTAACCCCAAAAAAGATAATATTTTTCAGGTAATGATGATGAGGAAACCGAAGACGAAGCCCGACAAGGACTAACACAATTAATATTCAAATTTAGTTCGGAAGTCAGATATCCAGCAACTTCACCAACTGAGACGTATACTGCATAATAGCTATTTCATGGCTTTTGTTTATAGTGGAGTAGTTGAGAAGTCGGTCGGTTGTAATAAAACCTCGCCTCGATTGTATGTAATATGTTTATACAATCCACGACTTAGTATTCGGGGGATGAATGAAACAAGTTCACGTAATTTATTCTTGCTGACTTTCAGTATTGTTTGTAGCTTCTCGGGTATTTGCTACCCGTTTCTTGTTCACTGCAATTAGTGAGACACAGAATTTCGAAGATAATTTATTCAGAGAGCTGGTTTGACGCACCACTGCTCCACTATTATCATTAAAATTCGTTTAGTCACGATAGAGTACATTCATGTTTTCTATTTAGAACACAAACCGCAATTTCGAAAGGAAATAAAGTTATTCGAGGAGTGAAGAAATATTTACGAGATGAATAAAAGAGTCACGACTAGCAATCTGCTACTGCTTCAAGGAAATAATAATAACACTCTTGACAACAAAGAACTGTGCAGATCTTATTTCTTACTGAACATAAAAGGCTCAGACTTCCACTTTGAAAAGAATGAAAATAGAAGTTAAACTTACCGGATGTAAAATTCTCGACTACGTTCAGCAAAAATTGGGCTACTATGTCAACAGAATATTCTGGAGATATCTACAAAATATGGTCAAGCTTAGTGACATTATTACCAATTGCTATCAATGGAAATCACGAATCATATCGATGAAGAAATGAAACCCTACGAACAAGCCAACCAAACTTGATGAAGTCTA
Source organism: Leptinotarsa decemlineata (assembly GCF_025532065.1). Lineage (NCBI taxonomy): Eukaryota > Metazoa > Arthropoda > Insecta > Coleoptera > Chrysomelidae > Leptinotarsa > Leptinotarsa decemlineata. Next base: position 29,019,093 of record NW_027412688.1, on the reverse strand, counting down.
AAAAGTACCACTATTCGAAGCTAAACAATCTTCTACAGGAAGTGGGTGTTGAAATAAGGAGACACATAAACAGAAATGCCAAGCATACAGAGCATATACAACCGAGAAAGTGGAGAAAGTTGAAACAACGCGCGAATGAAAGAAAAACCTCGACATTCCTCTTTAGGTAAGAAAAACCCATGCCACATGCCTGCATTACACATAATAGATACAATCCATCATCACTTCCAAACTTGTGATGCACAGTCTGGAACATTCGGTGTAGCAATGAATATTACTGGAGGTTTTTCTTTTTTTCCCAACACCAAACCTTTATTTTAACACCTCGACACGTGTTTCGAGGAAGATTAATCTTCCTCTTGAAAATGATTACTAGGTGATCGAAACACGTGTCGAGGTGTTAAAATAGCGGTCAAGAAAGATCAACCTTACTCTTGAAAATGATCACTTGGTGATGGAAACACGTGTCGAGGTGTTAAAATAACGGTTTGGTGTTGAGAAAAAACTGAAGTGATATTCATCACTTCCAAAGATGGTGCTATACACAAATTAATTGTCGAAACCCTGTACACTAATGTGGGGGGGACCGGGGTTGGTTGGGTACAGGGGTTGGTTGGTACATTCGTAAAATCTCGAAATCCGTTTGGTTAACACCAGCATTGCTCGCATCTATCGGAAGGTGTTTGAATACGCGCCAGTTGAAGACAGTTATCGTTAATGTGTGGGCGTTTTTTTTTTAGTTTTACTTGGTGCACGTGGTTTTGTCACCCTTAAGTAAATATTTGAGTTTGAAATATTTGTAATATCAGTTTTATTGCTTTTTCGATAACAACAGAAAATTTGCACTTTCGTCAATACTTACCAAATATAAAACTTTGATTCATAATGTTTCAACATTTAGTTTTAACATTTCTAACGTAAAAAAATGCATTGGGGATGGTTGGTACAAACTGCAAGGGGCTGGTTGGTACAGTGTACCAAGCAACCCCGGGGGCTAGCTTTACGTTTTTTTTTGTTTTGCTACTAGCTGGCTTTTTTAGGAAACCTTCATTTAAATGCGTACGTTTAAAAGAAAATCGGGGCGGTCAGAGCCATGAAATTGGAAGTGTAATCTCTAAGATCTTCTGCCAGTGACTTCAAAATTCCATTCAACACATTGAGAAGATATTGCTTCAAGTTTACACTAGAGGAACTGCAATCAGAAAGAAAAATGCCTTCAACAGTTGTTGGATACTTCAAAAATAGATAGGTAGGTTATTTAAAAAAATTACTTGATGATCTAGTTTGTAGTGAAATTTTCAGTTTTAGATTTTCACCGAGCTTCAAGAGTCCAATCTCACAGATTAAATAAAAGAGCTGCCGATATTTACTATGGTCTTAAGCCCAAAGAAGTGAAAAGATCAGCTTATTTATATGCAACTTCTTTGCACCTGACGGTTCCAAATAGCTGGAAGAAAAATGAGATGGTAGGCCCCGACTGGTTTACATAATTTTTAAAGCGAAATGCTGGATTGGCTATAAGGACACCTGAAGCCACCAGTTTGTCTGGAGTCACTAGCTTCAATAAAACAAATGTAGACAGACTTTTCAGCATTCTAGAAATTGTTCTTAGAAGGTATAACTTTAGTCCTGTGGACATCTGGAATATGGACGAAACAGGGATTACTACAGTTCAGAGACCTGACCGAATTGTGGGTAGACGTGGTGTCAAACAAGTGGGAAGAGTTTCTTCAGCAGAACGCGGTACGCTTGTAACTTTGGCGTGTGCTGTTTCTGCTGCTGGAAATACTGTGCCACCTTTCTCCATATTTTCTCGTGTTCATTTTAAGCCCCATTTTCTCAGAGATGCCCCGCCTGGAAGCGATGGAAGTGCCAATCCATCAGGCTGGATGGAAGAAGTTCATTTTATACAATATATCCAGCATTTTATTCAATACTCCAAGACGTCTAAAGAAAACCCTCTCCTGCTTTTGATAGGCAACCACGATTCGCATTTATCTCCCGAAGTACTAAACATCTGCAAAGATCACAGCGTAACAGTGTTATCCTTTCTGCCTCACTGTAGTCATAAGCTCCAACCTCTGGATCGCAGTATGTATGGACCGTTAGAAAAGTATGTCAATAGTGCTTGTGATTCTTGGATGACTAATCGTCCGGGTGCAATGATGACCATTTATGACATACCCAGTATTGTTCGTACTTCACTACCATTAGCGGCAACTCCAAGCAACATTACAGCTGGATTCCAGGTTTCCATTTAATAGGGATATTTTTCCAGACAGTGAATTTATGGCTATAGACCAGATCCTGAACAAGATTTGCAAGATATTGAGCAAAACGTAAATCCTGGTGAAGTATTGGGAGTTAGAGCAAATCTACCTGAACTTGGTCAAATTACACCCATCGAAGAGGCTTTAAACCGTGTCGACAACCCCTTGCCAGACCAAGAGACTAATCCCAACGAAGACGTGCATCAAGCTGGGCCAAGCAGAATTGCAGAAAGTAAGACGCCCACGCCCCAGAATTCTCAGTGTCTCCAGTCAACTGACAAGGTATCAACATGTAGTTTTACAGATCTCGAAAATTTTAAGCCGTTTCCAAAAGCCGCAGAAAGGAATGTGCAACGGGGTCGCACAAAAATAAAATCTGCAATCTTGGCAGATAAGCCTATTGAAGATGCATTAGAAGAAGAAGAATAAAAAAAAGAAAATAAAACGAGATCGATAAAAAACAGGTCTTTGGTAAAACCAAAAAGAACACAACACAAAAAGTAAATGCGAAGCATTCAAAAATTAAAGACGATTCAAGCAGTGATGAAGAAACCTTCTGCCTGCTTTGCGTTGAACCCTAGTCTAATAGTTTGCCCAACGAGAAATAGATTCAGTGCACCCAATTCAAATTGCGGGCACATGAAAAATGCGCAGATGCGGGCTTGTTCTACGTTTGTCATAATTGTGATTCGGATGGTTCTGACTAGATTATTCACTTTTTTAACGGATAGGTACCGTTTTTTGTATTATAATTTTTTTGCAGGCTGATTCTTACATAAAAAAATAAAAACAATAATCATTCTCTTAGTTTTTGCCTTGACCAACCAACCCCAAGGTATGTACCAACCATCCTCAAATACAGGGTTGCTTGCATCCTTAAGGAAAAAATTAAATTCTGGATTTAGGATAGGTCCAAACATTATGTAATTTGAAATTTATATAAACAAAATAACACTTCTCTGGAAATCAAATATATTTTCTCGTTATCTATAAAAAAATTACAGGGGCTTCAATTTGAAAAGCGTACCAACCAGCCCCGGTCTCCCCTACTTGGGATCATCTACGGAAATATATCTAGGAACAAGGATCTGGAAGGCAGAAAAGAAGTAGTAGGAGGTGAGGTGGCTTTACCAGCTTGCTGAATTTCTGCTTTCGGCTAAGGAAGAAGTTCTTTACATTAAACGGTTAGTTAGTCTTGGTTCAATGCAATAATCAATAAAGTAGCCTACAAAAAGTGCTGAGTGTATTCCATAAACCATGGAGATACAAAATTTCACACTTTCCTGTATCATCTGACTAGCGTAAAACCGTCCATAATATTATCAATGAAAATGAATTGTCATTTTCATTGCAGAAAACTAACTCATATGGAATGCTGCTTGGATTGTTATTCCATGAGAAAGAAAAACACAACCGAAACTCCAATAAGTTCTTACAAAGGAAAGTGGCCACAAGATTACAAAAGACATACAAAAAGGAAAGTAGTTGAACTTCATTTATGAAAACTCGGCAAAAAACTTTCAAAAGATTGGACATTGTTCATTCACATCAGACAGTGTTTTAGGAATTCCAAGAATAGCAACTGTTGTTCAAATTGGTACTGCCAACAATCTCGATTCATATAATCAAAATACTTCAGAAATAGGTTACTGATAATTCCTGATCATTCAATCATTATTCTGACTATTCAAGTTTTCCTTCCTAACTTCTGAACATGGTTATATATCAAAGTTGGACTGAATTGACAAAAAATCGTGTCATTTTTAGTAATGTATGATGAAAACCTCAATATTATGACATCACTTATTGTCCAAATGGCATTGCCTTTTCCAAATGAAAGGGGTGGGTCTACTGACATCGTACTTCTTTTAATGAGTCTTTCAATTCACTATACAACACTTGTTCATTTTTGGAAAGGTGAAATTAGCCGTTTCTCAGTTCAGCCAATAATAAGTTTCACTATCGTATACTATTAAGTTGTTTCGAAAGTTCTGTCCATTTTTATGAGTCTACTTTAAACTGTAATATAAATTTTTTGGAGTGCTTGAGAAAATGGTAGTCGATTAGCGAAAGATCTGAAGAGTATTGCGGGTGAGGTAGAACTTCGACGCTCGATTCGTTCAATTTTCGGACGTTGATTTGTGAAATATGCGGACGGGCGTTATCGTGGGGCAGGTTTGAACCACTACTGTATTAATTAAATTCAAATGCACAATACCTTCACAATCACTAGACTTCACAATCACTACTTTGCAGTACAACTAGAATCCTTCTCCAACCGTATTGCTCCGATTACTCGACTCAACAGACTCACGTCGCACCGACGCACTCTTTTTATATCAATAAGGAAGTTTCTAGTCTAGACCAAGCGCGTAGAAAATTTTATTGTTCTCAACAGAAATAAGAGGATATTTCCGTTTGTCGTTGAGAGATGGCGTCACTCTCTCGTTTGGGTAGTCATGCGCTTCTTTCTGTGGCACATTGCAATTGCGGCCCGTAGTGATACGGCCCAGGGGCCAAATACAGCCCCCGGAAGTAGCGCGGGAAATCCCAGATATATATTACATAACGGCAGTCTATTTTAGAACTTATGGTCAGATTAGGAAGTACTCACAACGACAGTACTCTAGAAACGTTTCATATCATTAGAAATGAATTTGTAAACAAACATTTCGAGATTGTATTTAGGCTAGGCTTGAGCAAGTTTTGAATATTATTTTCATAGAAATTTTGATATTCATCGTTTCTTTGTAGATTCCTGAAAGAAAACTGCTGATCACTAATCAGTAAATCAGTGTTGGGAGAACTGAAAGAACAATCTAACGAGTTGTCACAGCACCCCCTTTCTGTTTGAAATGAAGCTATAGCGCCTTCTCGGTGACGAGTGACATCGCTTGTCTTTTTTTGTAAAAAGCATTGAGAATTATAGTGTTTCGTGTAAATTTTGTTCGTCGTTGATATATTCTACCGTTCAAAAGTTAAGAGGGAGGAACTTCTACTTCTGTATTGTATTTTTTATTGAAACCTATATTTTTTTATCAAATTTGTTTGTTTTTACGTTCAGCTGTATCATTTTCGCCAAAAACAGCACTTCATCAATCGTTCCTTCCGCATTCTCTCATCACCATAATGGAGTAGCGCGAAGAATTATTAATGGAAAGACGCTCATAATGTTATCTGCAATAAATCATTACTGGAAAGGATCCCCATTCCCTCGAGCATAAATTCAAATGTCTCGATCCGCCAATAAAAAAATCAACATCTCTCCTCGACGCTTACAAGAAAAATTGATACATAAGAACCTAAAATATTCAACCATTCAGATTTTCCGCTCCAAAGTGGCTGAATGGCGTTCTGGTGTGAAGATATCGGTCGCATCACTTTCAGCTCCGTAGTAGACATCTGGGGGTGGAGTGTGCATTACTCATGCCTTTCTGGAGATGACAGCCAACCCTGACGCGATATCAGCCGTTCTTAATGCTTTCTAGATATTTATTACCCCTATTGAGGACGTAGAATGGGAATTAATAAATCGGGTGTTACCGGCTGGGCACGTCAATTGTGATATTTCATGAGGTGGTTTGCGCCGAGTGTTGATGAGATCTGCTCAAGTTTATTTCTATTAATATTCAGATATACACAAAATCACCAATTTTACTTTATTTATGTATGAAGAAAATCATATTAAAACTCATCAAATGAATTTAACTTCATACAAGTGTAGAAAGGGAAAACTTTTCAGTTTACCCCGGTAAGTTACTGCGTAAAATAAAAGTATTTTTCACAAAAAAAAACTGTTCTATTCATCAGTTACTTGTCCTATTTAACAATTTCGCCTATCAAAACGATTGCTAGGAAATAATACAATACTTATCTTAACGTTTCGGAGGCCAAAATCTGCCTCCGTTTTCAGAAATGGTACAAAATTCCAATATACAGGGTGTTCCTTAAACACATGCTAATATTTGAGGAGGTAATTCTTAGACCCATTTTAAGAAAAAAACCTCCTATGGACGTATGTCCTAAACGCCTTAACTTTTGAGATACAGGGTGGCAAAGTTTTCAAAAATAATCAGTTTTTTAATAATAACTGAGATAATTTTGTAGACATCCTTGGCATATTTGGTACATATGTTCCATACCTCAAGGCGCATTTTCTGATATACACAAATTTGTATTTTTTCAAATAGTGACATCCCTACGGGTTTCGCATTGAATATTTTTGGGGAAAAAGTACTACGCCAATGCTTTCTTTTCAAAATAAAATCATTTTTAAAATCCTCATTTATTTTTGAGAAGATTTGATTTTTTGGTATTTCTTTGTCCGACGCATGATTTTCACTCAAAAAAATAAAAATCGACAGAAAGCAAATTAAGAAATTGGATCAATTCTAAAATGAATGAGAATCTGAAAATTGCTTCATAACGCATTACCAATTTCCTAATAATATTTGAAAACATAATCTGCAAAAAAATAAATTTTTCACAAAAACGAGTTTTATTTTATTTTGTGACAGGAAGTCTAAACGAATAGCACAAATTTGTTAATTGGTAATAATACCAAAACTGATTATAAAAATTGTTGGAAGTGGCCACCTGCACTTAGTATGCATGCTTCCGCCCTTCTACGCATGGAATTATACGCACCCGTTCAAATATTCCCGGCGTATTTCGTATAGTTTCACACGAGGCAACTATTCGCTCTCTTAAATCTTCTAAAGTATTAACGGGAGTTTTATACACAAGAGTTTTGAGGTGACCCCATAAAAAAAATCTAAACTGTTGAGATCGGGGGATCTTGCTGGCCATTGCTGAGGTCCTCCGCGACCTATCCAACGATTAGTATAAACTGTATTTAAATGGTTTCGGACAATAACACTGAAATGAGCAGGGGCGCCATCGTGCATGTACCATATTCGATTCCTCAAGTGGCACATCTTCCAATAACCCAGGTAAGTCATCTTCGAAAAAGTGTAAATAAGAACGACCATCAAGGCATCCTGGTAAAAAAAATGGGCCTATTAGATGATCACCTATAATTCCTGCCCATACATTAACCGAAAATTGGTGTTGGAAATGGGTTTCGGTTATTGCATGGGGATTTTCTTCAGCCCACACATGATTGTTATGGAAATTTTGAATGGCATTCCGAGAAAAATTTGCTTCGTCTGTGAACAAAATTTGTGTCTCAAACTGCGGATTTAGTGCAATACTTTGTAGATACCACTGACTGAAGTTCACACGCTGTGAAGAATCTCTGGGAAGTAATGCCTGCACTCTTGAAATATGGTATGGGTATAACAAAAAATCAACAAAAATACGCCAAACAATTTGATGACAAATATCCAAAGTTCTAGCGATCTTCCTCATACTCGTCTCAGGTTGTTCCTCAATTTCTTGCAGCACCGCTTTCTCAATTTCAGGAGGTCTACCTTCCGGAGTCCCTTTCTTGAAACTACCAGTTTCCCCAAGTCGACGATGAATATTTGAAAAGGTTCGGCTATCTGGTAAGGCACGACTAGGATATCTTTCCTGATAAATGCGCCTGGCTTCTGTTGCATTACCATCGGCAATGCCATATACGTAATGCATTTTGCGCCATTTCCGCATTCGTATAATTTACCAAATTTACTGATATTCAGAAAAACAGCGGACTACCAAAATAACTTCAATAACACTTCAAAATCAATCAAAACGCGCTGTGACAGTTTTTAACACCAACACCTTACGTTAAACCAACATTAATATTAGCTACTGACGTTTGTACATACAGAGAATTCGTTTTTCATTGCTATGGTGGGTACGCTGTTTTTTCTGCTTTTAATCTTTAAAAGAAATCACATATCGACAAACTCCATATTTCCAAGAGGTGCAGTAAATAAATTCTGCTACACGTCATTTATTCCAGGATAACTAAATTTATGTTTTCAAAAATTATTAAGCGGTGCTGCGTTATGACGTAATTTTAATTGAGAACAGTGCATCTGACAACAAACAAATACCTTTTAGATCCTCAATTATTTTGCAACAAATCTGATCTTTTAATTTGCTTTCAGTCGATGCACGATACCGCATCAGATTTTTAAAGAATTTATCCTTAAGTAAAGCGATTTTTAATTTTTTGAGCGAAAACCATGCGTCGGACAAAGAGAACCCAACAAATGTATGGAGATTTTAAAAATAATTTTTAATTCAAGATAAAGCAGTGGCGTAGTATTTTTTTCGCCAAAAATATACATTTCAAAACTCGTACGTACGCCAAAATTGTACATCAGAAAATGCGCCTTGACGCATGGAACATATGTACCAAATATGCCAAAGATGTCTACAAAATTGTCTCAGTTATTATTAAAAAGCTGATTATTTTTGAAAACTTTGCCACCCTGTATCTCAAAAGTTAAGGCGTTTAGGACATACGTCCATTGGACGTTTTTTTCCTTAAAATGGGTCTAAGAATTACCTCCTTGAATATTAGCATGTGTTTAAGGAACACCCTGTATTTGCAGTTATTCCTTTGCTGTTTATTCATTTCTCAACTTCTTCGACAGATGTCAAAAGAGTTTTGAAATGTGAACATTGACATAATCAATGTTACTGATTGACCTCTGAAACTTTCGATGTAATACAAGGTGCTCTACGATATCAGTCTGTTGCCATTTCGCCACTATCCAAATTTTCCTTCAAGATGGGTAGCCAAGTACAATTTATTTCTAAGGAGCTTTTCGAAATACAATCCTCTTCAGGTTTGAGAATATACGGTGACTCTTTTAGCATACGTCTCTTAGAGTGAGGCTCATTAGTAATCATACTTGTCTTGTTCCATTCAACTCGATGTTTACCGTCTGATTTTGAAATGTGTTCTGACAATTTAGATCCTTTCAATTGTCTATTTTTCATGTAATCTCAATGTTCATTCTCACGCCTTTCAATGGCCTCGAATTTTCATCAATATAACTTTTACCACAATAGTCCGGTCAAATTAGACAAAAAAAAAATAAGAGTCAAACTACCTGAATTCCCATCAAGCTTAAAATCAATAAGCTTGTTTGAAATATGATTAAAAATAAAATTTGAAAGTTCCCCATCTTTCCCCTGTATGGAAAAAATGTTACTCAAGGTCAAAGGTCAAAAAAATTAGTTTTTCGCGATTTTCAGCAAAACAGTAAGTTTTATCATAAAAATATTTCAGACAAAAATTGTAGATCATAAATGTATCTGAGAAGAAAAAATTAAATGGTTGTGTGACACATCTTTTTGAAGCTCCTGATAAACGCTTCACAACTCTAGAATATGATTTCAAATTCTTCAAGTACTACAAAATGGCGGAACTTTTAATAATTGCCTGAATACATTGACATTTAACTACATAATATGAGATAATGAACTTGAGGTCAGTTCAGAAGATGCTTTAAATGGTTGCCTTGAACATCTTAACACATGAACAGCCTATCCGATATTTCACGTCGAACATTTTCGAACACAGTAATGTCAATATCTCTACAAATATTTATTATTCTCTGCCGTATATCTAATATTGAAGCAGGTTCAATTTCTTACACCTTTTGCTTCAAATAGTCCCATGAAAAAAGTCCAAAGGTGTCAAATCTGGCGAGCGGGCTGGTCATTCTGTAGGACTTCGACGGCCTATCAAACGACCGGGAAAAATAGTTCCCAAATAGTTTTCTACTTGTCTTGAGTAATGTGGTAGTGCTCCATCTTGTTAGAATACAATATCCATATCAAATTCATTAGGATTCGCTTCGACGATTTCAGTGATGAGTGGGTCAACAGTAGTTTCCAGCATATTCAAATACAGTTTTCCTGTTGAATTTTGATCGGTAAATAGAGGTCCTACAATATGGTTGTTGTCACTCCAATAACGGCAATTTTGTCTATGAACATTATCGTTTGAAAAAATGTACCTTCGTCACCAAAACAAGTGTTGTGGAGATAGGGTGGATGCCTTGCAATGGTTTCCGTCATGATTTCGCAGAATTCTGTTCTTCGATCAGGGTTATCTTCAGTTAATTGGTGTACCATTCTACTTCAGATTGGATGATACCTATTCCTCTTCAAAAGTCTCCACACAGTAGAAGGAGACACCTCACAAACATTCGCGATGGAATAAGTAGACTGTTCAGGACTTACTACCATCTCACTAATTATTTGCAATTGCTGTTCTTCTGGAAGGGACGGATGACCTGGGAGCTTTTTGTTATGTACACTACCGGTAGTTGTGAAATTGTATACAAGTTCCCTCAAATATTTTCTACAGATAGGACGATTCGGAAAAAGTTCATTGAAAATCCTTTATGTCTCGTGAAAGTTACTCGTCGCACCGTGAATAAAAACCGTTTCTACTAGTAAAATCGAAAACTATAAATGAGAAAATTCTAACTGGACAATGATGTTCATTGTTATACCGACATTTTTGTCGTTTTCATAAACAAAAAATAACTTAACAAACACTATCGGGTTGTTGGAATTGTCATATGGCAGATAAAAAGGAATATTTCTAGAAATATCGATATTAATGTGTTTGTCTTCAGGAACTTATTAAATTTTCCGCCATTTTCTAGTAGGTGAAGATATTGACTTCATATTCTAGGGTTCTGAAGTATTCATCAGGAGCTTCAAACTGATGTATGACAAGATCCCCTTCTCTATTGAATTTTTTCCCAGATGATGCCCAGTCGCCATCTTGAGAGTTTCATCTGTCAATTTTACTTCAAAATAAAGTATTCATGCATTGTCTTCACTATCTCAAATTTCAACGAAAAACGTCGCCAAGAATAAATTTCAAAGTACACCATAGTCAAGTAGTTATTAAAAACTGCCTTCCAAGTGATTACTAGCAACTTTGTTCTCTAATGCAATTGAACAATCTTTTTCAGAAAGACGAATAACACAAAATCCTCTTAGTTGCTACTGAAAATGTTCTTTAACATATTATGAACGTGATTCCATTTGCCAAGATATTTTTCGTGAAATTTCCAACATAAAAACCCGAAAATATTTCAGGTTTTAACGTTTGTTGGAAAGAAAACAAACTCCTGCAGGAGAATTCGAATGAAGCATAAATCTGGATAATTTGCTGGAATCAAATGACGTCTTTTTCCATACAATCAATTACATTCCCCGAGAATATTTCTTCCATCCCCAACTCATGAATATCTCAGGATTATAAATGGAGCCATTTCATAAATCTTCGGGGTCGATAACTAACGTACTTTATGAAATGGAATTAAAATTTATATTTTATTCCTTCGATTCTAATGAGTAATGATGGGTCTTAGGAAATGAAAAACGACTCCACTTTCTTGTCGCGTTCCTGAGAAATATTTCTAGAGTTTGCACTCACTGTTGATCTTTTTACTGAATGCTGTTTTGAAGAATATATATATATATATATATATATATATATATATATATATATATATATATATATATATATATATATATATATATATATATATTATACGAATATGAAAGTTTCTATATATATATATATATAAAGTTTCTATATTATACGAATATGAAAGTTTCTATATATATATATATATATATATATATATATATATATATATGTATATATATATATATATATATATATATATATATATATATATATATTATATACAAAAAGGATTTGAAGCTTTGATAACTTCTAATAATCATATGCGAGCGCTTTTGATAGCAGACTGTGCTATCATCTTCATGGCTCTACTCAAACTAAACGTTTCATCTTCTTGTTTGTTCTTTTATACGATTAGAACGCCTTGAGCTCCATCAGGTAATATCCTTTGTGTTGGAGTTTCTCTAGATTCATTGTTTCTAGGAATGTGTATTGTTTTGTGGAGTATATTGAATGTTAGTTCTTGTTGTGTGTTGATTTGTATTTGTTCCTCGATGAGTGAATTATTACTTTTGAATTTATGGATGTTTAAGTTTTTCCCGATGTCCATACGGTTTCCTTCATTGATTTGTTTTATGAGTTTTATGTCCTCTGGTGGGGGAAAGTTATGTTTGTTTTGTGACTGACGGTGTTAAATGCTTTCGAAAGGTCAATGAAGACACACAGACTGGTTTTACTTTCATTCAAGGCTGAGGTCAGAGTGAGTATAGCATCTTGGGTTGACATTTTTCCTCTAAATCCGAATTGATTGTTGGAAATCAGATTGTATTTATCAAGGAAAGAGATGAGTCTTTTTTGATAATCTTTTCGAACATTTTCGAGAGATGAGTGACCAAGGGACAGCAAACATCCTGAGCAAGGCACGACCTCCTAAATACAACATTCCTAAAAGAGAGATTGCAGCCTTAAAAAGCTTGAACTCTGATGAGAGCATCACGATACTTCCAGCAGACAAAGGAAATGCCACGGTGATTCTGAAAACGGAAGAATATAACAACAAAATTGAAGAACTACTAGACCCGGTAAACTATCGCAAACTTCAAAGGGACCCAACGCAGTCTGAGTTAAGGAACCTAATCAAAATCATAAGATCTTCCTCACTGTCGGAAACCACACAGAAAGTCATTCTTTTAACTGAAGCTGTTCCACCTAGGCTCTACGGGCTTTCGAAAATACACAAAGCCAACATGCCACTGAGACCGATAGTCACGGAGTCATGCCACTCCGACCTACCACTTGGCGAGACATCTGGCCTCGCTCCTCCAACCAACTCCTACGTCAAGGACTCGACAGACTTCGTTGGTAAAATTAGGGACCTAACGCTGGAGCCGACGGATATTCTGGTCAGCTTCGATGTGGTGTCTTTGTTTACCAATGTCCCACTGGAAGACTCTCTGAGGGGGTTAGCCCACATGTTCCAGAATGACATCGTCGAACTCTTTAGAGCATGTCTCACAGGAAGTTACTTTCAATGGGAGGGAAACTTCTATGAGCAACTAGATGGCGTTGCGATGGGGAGTCCACTTAGCCCAGTGATAGCTAATTATTTCATGGAACGGTATGAAGGGAAGGCGATAGAAACTTTTGAATTGAAGCCAACCTTATGGCTACGTTACGTGGATGACACCTTCGTCATCTGGAAACATGGAAGAAACACCCTGAATCGTTTCCTAGACCACTTGAACGCCCAACACTCGAGCATAGAATTCACCATGGAGATTGAGCAATACCAACGGATAGCTTTCCTGGATGTACTAGTAGTACGATGTGGTACCAGACTAACCCACAAAGTGTATAGAAAACCCACAAACACGGATAGATACTTGCACGCACTATCGAACCACCATCCTAGCCAAAAGAGAGGAGTTATTTCCACTCTAACGGAACAGGCTCGGAGAATTTGTGGACCAGAAGATCTGGAGAGGAAACTGAAATACCTGGAAGTGACCTTGAGGTCGAATGGATACAGTGCCTCCGAGACCAGAAGAGCCATGAGACCGAAGGGCACCACGGTTTAAAAAGCGAAAAAGGATCAGATGGTTGCACGCGCATATCTACCGTTTGTCCCTAGGGTCACGAATAGAATTGGAAAACTATTGGGCAAACATGACAGTATTTTAACCCACGAGTAAGATACAACAAAGCCTCAGGTCGGCTAAAGACAAAAGAGACCCATTATCAGCAGCACGGGTCTATCGCATTCCGTGCACTTGTGGAAAGGTATATATATATCGGAACCACCAGACGATCCATGGGAATAAGACTAAAAGAACATAAAAGGAACTGCAGACTAGGCCAAACAGACAAGTCAGCTGTGGCAGAACACGCACTGAGTGAAGGAGACCACAGAATTTTCTTTGATAACACAGAACTAATTGCCCCCAACCAGGGATACCATAACCAACTGGTACGGGAGGCAGTAGAGATCCACAAACGGATAATTTTAACAGGAAAGAAGAAGCGGTGAACCTCAATCAAATATGGAACCCCATTTTAAAGAATTCGAAAATAACGAAAAGGCAACAGGTAGCAAGATTGTTAATGTTACTGGTTCAAGTGCAGGTACGAATACAGGTACAAATACAACTGATTACCTGACAAGGCATAAATACGCTTTACGAAGCCTAAAAGGGTAGTCATCGGACAGCAAGCCATGATGGTTAAACCTATGAAGAAGCTAGCCACTCGCGCCAGCGAAACGTCAGAAAGAAATTCCAAAAACCCACGGCTTTCAAACTCGAAAAGCAACGACACTGAACACATTTTTCCACCGCTATAAAACATACCCCTTTATTCATCCCAAAATGGAAGACACTTGAATATTTTCTTCATTTCAGTAGTGTTCGAATACCTCCGAGTAATTTCAATGACTACTTTTCGAGAATATTGAAATGTATATTCGCTCCCTCATTTTTCCTCCATTAGTATTCATACGACATGCTATTAAGTTTTTATTAAAGGTGAAAGTTGCACCGAGTCGAGTATTCCGGAAAGTTTTTCGTTGGCTCTGAATAATTTAATATGCCAGAAACTCGTTTTTTAATTTATCTGAGTTACAGGGTAGTAGACGAAAAAGTCAATATCATACTTATGGATTCATGAGCAGTAGCTAACGTATTTGGTATCGAGGTGGCAGCTGAATCGGTCCTGATGGGCTAATCCATCAGAGAAGCTACAATATATCTCTATGAAGTCAAGTCAAGTCTTAAATCATCTCTGAGTCATTAGTTCAACGTTTTACTACTACAAACATTATGACTGGTTCAGTTGTAAAACAGCATTTACTAACTTCGCCTTTTATTGATTAATTTCGTGTGTATCGTTTGCATTTCATGTATATGTAATAGAAATCGATAAATAATTACTATTATTATTTTCCACAGGGGGTTGTCCTCACTGGTATTTGGTCTTTTCACGGAATAAATCCGAGGAAGGTTACTGTTTATTATTTTTAAGGTTCTAAAAATGTACGTACCATGTTACAGGTTTTGATCATTACTTCTTTATGTATGTGTGTATGTATGGATGGATGGATGTTAATTTTTGTAGGTTGACAGTGAACGATTGCGGTGTAATTTCTGTGGGTGACATGATGATTTGTACTATTGCTACTCGTTCATGTATCAATATATCTCTCATCCCTATGACTAGGGGTGTGTATCGTTATATTTTATTCGTATTTTTTGTTCAATGTATGTGATCCACCAAAAATGTAGCTGTAGTCTATAAAATCAGATTATTAGCACGCAAAAGTTTATCCTTCTGAAGGTTATCGCAGTGAAGGAGACGACCGCTTAACAAAACATCCCATTCAAAATTCCATTTCGAAACTTTTCCTTTCCAAATGTATTTTCTGTTCATTTGAGGAAAAGTGAAAGTTCCACACTACACTAGATTGTTTTTTCATGGATGAAACGGCGTTTATGTCAACAGATTGTTGAACATTCCTTTATCACCCACTGATTTTAACTAGAATTAAATACATTAAAACGGATTGCTGTCAACAACGGCTGTCAACTATATATAATTCATAAATTAATTAGTCACAGTTCAGACAGACGACTGGCCTTCAACTCAACTACCATGGTTAGTTCACAATCGGTGAAATATTTTTCTAAACCTTACTTTGATCAAAATATGTGTACTGTTATTTCCAAATTCATAGAAAATACCATACCTGGCACAAAAATTTCATTTCAATTCCACAACAACTCAAGCAACTTTCTAGTAAATTCCAAAGACGAAATTAGCAAGTGGAATCTATAAGCTAGACTGCTCTCATAGTTCTGCATCTTACATTCATAGAACTTGCAGATCTCTCATCACTCGCATTAATAATCATCTGAAAAAACCTGAAAAATCTGGATTTGAAAACCATATTAAATTTCACAGTAATAACTTTAGCCTTAGCCCCAATAAAAATTCCAACATTTTACATAACATTGACAATAAAAATTTCCTCAGGGTGGACTTTGAAGAGCTGGAGATTTTCAAAGAACTTTCTAACAATGATCACTGCCTGAATACTCAAGTAAACTTATACAGATATTTTCTTTCCGTTCCTCCTCAAGTTGGTACCACTAATTTCAACATGACACTCAACTTGACATATTCTGTCGCAAGTTGCCCTTCAATTTACTATATGCTCGTCTTCGATTCTTCCTATTGCCTGACAAGTAAGTAATCATCAATAATTATTCCTGAATTCATAATCTCAAAATCAAAAAAAAATCTCACAAAAAAACTTTCTTTTCAATTAGATCACTTACTTTCAGGTGAGCACTGATGTTGACGAAAGTCGAAAGCACTTTGCAATAAGAATTCATAATTATACACTTTTATACAAACTTTGAGTCACAGTTAATGAAATTAACAAGTTCTGACAATAATTTGATCACTTCGTTCATATGTACCTTGTTAGGAATCACACGTTAAAAGGTAAGACCTCCTTAATCCTTAGCTCGCACAAGTTTCGACTTCTGAGGGTTGTCGTTCGTAGGGGTGCGACAGCTGGTTAACGAAAAAACAGATTTCAAACAGATATGTGATAAATGATTTCATTAGAACTTCGTTTGAATAATCGATATTTGCATCCATTTTGGAAGATGTTTTGAAACACCGTCGATTACTATTTGTATATTACTCATGAAAGTAACCAAACTGTTATAAGCTTGATAATTCCAATGCTACCTAAAACCAAATTCTTCCTGATTCAGTTATAGAGACATAATGAATGATTTTGAAGCATTTTTCATCATCTTTTAATTTATTGAATAATATACAGGGGGTTTCATTTGAAAAAATTAATTTGACCACTTTTATCCGTAATGAAAATAAGAGAAATTTTAGCACGCCCTGTATAATATGGAGTCGATTTCTTGGTGTTATTCAAATACTTCGAGTTTGTTTCAACTCTCATCAAAATATTAACTTTTCATGAATTGAGAGTACTGATGTACTTGAGTTCAATTAGGACTATGTTTTCGACCATATTTAGCACAAATTATTTTTTATCTCGAAAACCGATAGAGATAGGATAGGATAGACATAGGTATAGGACATTATTAACAAAAAAGTATTATATTAAAAGAGCGACTGCAAAAACGTATCAACATACGAGGTGTTCTATTCATAATGATAACACAGCTCTACAAAAAAAAAATGTGTTGCCCTGGATATTTTTGTAAATTTTTATGTTTTCGAGTGCCTAAATCACGAATATATTTATGAAAATCCTGAATGTGCTCTATTTTTTATGATTTTTACGTATCTTGTATTTTTAATAATAATCGGCTTGTTAGTAAAAAAAAATTATTTTCTCAGTCATGATTAGGCTTCTGCGCAACTTCTTTGAGCGTACAAACATCACGTGATCCCCACTTCTCGGGCTCCTTGCTCTGCAAAACGGCTGAGAACTCAGTTATTTGATAATATTGAAGTACTAACACGGAAATCTGGATAAGTTGTTATATGTTAATATTTTGTTTCAATTGTTGAGTGTCCGTTCTAATATATTTATCTTGTCTTTTTAAACATGTGTTTGTCACGAAGGAAGTGCAAATATAGTAGTGATTTATCCTGTTATATTTGTGGTATTTATATATCAAAAAAACAAAAAAGAAATATCACAGACTTTGTTAAGGAAACT
Source organism: Leptinotarsa decemlineata (assembly GCF_025532065.1). Lineage (NCBI taxonomy): Eukaryota > Metazoa > Arthropoda > Insecta > Coleoptera > Chrysomelidae > Leptinotarsa > Leptinotarsa decemlineata. The sequence goes on along the minus strand of NW_027412688.1, from coordinate 29,001,260 downwards.
TATGCTGAATATTTCGGTTTTAAAATGAACAAATTAGATAAATCATGGGTTCCTAATAAAGTTTGTGGAAAAAAGGAGAACGTTCTGGATTATACTTTGGTATTCCTATGATCTGGATGGAGCCTAAGAATCATTTCGATGATTGTTACTTTTGCGTAGTAGATGCTAAAGGTTTTAATCGAAATCAAACGTGGAGATATCCAGACTTACAGTCTACAAAATGTCCTGTTTCACACAGTGAAAATCTCCCTCGGCCTATTTATGTTTCAAAAGTGATTCGCATGCCCTCAGAAACAATGATGTTGCCAAATTCTCAGAAATCGAATCAGTCTACCAGTGGAAGTGAATGGGAGGGTGAAACATCTACGTCAAAGTTGTTTTCTCAAAATGAACTCAGTGATTCAATACGTGATCTAAATTTATCAAAACAAGGATCAGAACTGTTAGCTTCAAGATTGAAAGAAAAAAATTTATTGGCACCGACAGTTACAATTACAACGTACAGAACGCGAGAAAGTGAGCTATTACAATTTTTTGATGAAAATTAAGGATTGGTATACTGTAATAATATTGCGAAGCTTCTTCTGGACATGGGTTTGAAAGAATACAAACCTATCGAGTGGCGTCTTTTTATTGATAGCTGTAAAAGAAGTTTAAAATGCGTCTTACTGCATGATGGAAATAAATTTGCATCAATTCCAATTGCCCATTCTACAAAACTCAAAGAAGAATATGAAAATGTCAAATTAGTTTTAAAAAAAATCAATTACTCGGAGCATCAATGGTCGATTTGTGTGGATTTGAAAATGGTTAATTTTATACTTGGTCAACAAAGTGGATACACGAAATACCCTTGCTTCATTTGTATGTGGGACAGTAGAGCAAAGCAATGTCATTGGGAACAAGATGTTTGGCCTGAAAGAAATTCTTTAACTGTCGGTAAAGCTAATGTAATAAGAGAGCCGTTGGTGAGCAGAGACAAAATTATACTTCCACCTGAGTTCCACCATGGCATATTAAGCTAGGAATGATAAAGCAATTCGTAAAAGCTTTGGAAAAGGAAGGAGATTGTTTTGAATATATTTGTAGAAAATTTCCAAAACTTAGTATGGAAAAGTTAAAAGGTGGAATATTTGATGGTCCTCAAATACGGCAATTGATGAAAGACACTGATTTTATTAAAGTTATGACTGTTCCGGAAAGTAAAGCTTGGGAAAGTTTTGTGTTGGTAGTCGAAAATTTCCTAGGTAACCATAAAACACCAAATTATGAAGAAATTGTACAAAATATGCTGACAAACTTTCAGATTCTAGGAGCATATATGAGTATCAAGTTACACTATCTTCGCAACCATTTGGATAAATTTCCAGATAATTTCGGAAATTATAGTGGAGAGCAGGGAGAGCGGTACCACCAGGATCTAAAAGTAATGGAAGAAAGATATCAGGGTCGATGGGATTGTCACATGATGGCCGATTACTGCTGGTCTTTAAAAAGAGATTGTCCTCTGAAAAATTATAAAAGAAATGCTCTTGAAAGGCGTTTCATGAAACTATAACATGTTTTCGAAATTTCCCTCTCTATTTACTTCAAAGTAACATATTTTTTTCCAAATAAAACTGAGATTATGAATTGATAATTTCATCCCAAATCACCCAGAATCAATCTTATATCTAGGGCAGCAAAACCACTGTAGACCAGTGTAATATAATAATAATATGTCTACTTTCTCATACACTAATATAAGTTACATGGAGTGCTATCGAAAATAAACAAGATAAACACAGAAGCTATAGAAATCTATAGCTTGTTCGTAATAAGACTATGTTGTGAATTGAGTATATGGATACTTTAATATTACATTTACATTTTATTAAAAAATAATGAGTGATCAATCAATTGATAAATAAACCAGAAACAGTAGTTACAGACAGAATACATAGTTATTTTCATCTACTCAATAATTGATTAGGTCAAATTGCTGTTTGGAATAGTTTGATTAATGAAGTCAGAAATAAAAGTTCTTTTGGTATTCAAAATAAATTTCTTTACTCTTTTAAACATAGAAAAACTGTTGATATTTTTTATTTCTCCTGGTAATATATGGTATAAGCGTGGTCCGAGATATGTTGCGTTTCTTTATCCTATAGTTTTGTCACATCGTGGTGCATTTGAAGAGTTTCCCTTTTTCCTAGTATTGTAGGAGTGAATGATTGGTTCTATTTTGATGTTTCCTTTTTTAACATTACCCAGTATGCTCATACAAAAAAGTTGTCGAATATTACATACACTTGCTTCTCTAAATAAGGCCTCAGTTGGATGAGTACCCATTTCTGTATGACATTTAGATTCCTAAGATAACAATCATTCATTCCTCCCCAACCTATTATACCATAAGATAGTTGTGATTGTACAAGTGCAAAGTACAATGTTTTCAAATGCTGAATGTCAAGAATGTTTTATAGGCGATTGAAGTCAAAAAGTGTACCTCTTAACTTTCTGATTATTTCTTTCATCTGTAGGTGCCATCGAAAATGCCTATCTATATAGATACCTAGATATTTTATCGACACGCCTTCAGGTATGTGATTATTATTTCCTATATTTAGGTATCCCATATTGGGTAATGTAGTGCAATATGATGTTAGGGGTAAATATTTGGTTTTTTTGAAATTGATAGTGAGTTTATTGTGACAGACTTGTTGCTAGAACTTGTTGATGGAAGTCGCAACCCCGCAATACTGAAAATAGTTTAGATCGATAGAACAGATGAGAAAATGAAAGATTTGAAATTTTTAGAGGAATCCAGCGTTGCGTTTTCAAGAAACGTCTAACCTACCACCGACCAAGAGTCACGCTGTATATGGCTCTGGAAAATAAATTTCGAACCTATTGTTAACTTTCCATTCTGAATAGAAATGGGAACAAAACAAAAATGGAGATGAAAACGAAACAGTTCTCTTCACTACTGTAGAAACAACTGTAAAATAGTTTTGAGTTGCAGTAAATTTCTCAAAACTTTCAAAATTACAAGGCACCTGTCTTGGCAGATCGGGTGTGCCTCCTATAGAAACTCGTGAAGTTAATTCCCATCCTATGAAACGTTTTCTCTTCGCGATTTTCCAGTTTTATTAATTTTCCTCATCAAGTTCCATTATCGGAAAAGTTTGTTGCATCTAAGGAGTTTAAAATTAATTAACATTCTTCCAATCTATCCGTCTGGAAACCTAAGTTATTCTCTTTCCACTAACACAACTTGATGCCTCGGTAACTTTATTCACAACAATTGAATTCATTTCACGAACGAAATTAGGCAGCATAATTGGCATTCGGTGATTACGTTCACTACACTGGGATGAAATAAAAGATTGATGAGATGAATTATCCGTGGAACATGGACTATGCAAAAATATACCACTTAGTGGTTGTCATTCATCTTCAGAAAAATCTTATCAGAAAAAGATGTTTTCGAATCATTAATTTTGAAATAAGAAATTCGGAGAGTAATCTGAGAGTTATCAGTTATCTTAGGATAGGTCCAAAGTGAATGGGTCTAGTCGACCCTCAACCGCAACCCGCAAGGGTTTATTGTGACTCACACCCATTCACGCTCGACCAAATAAACCCAGCTTCCCAACGAAGCCGATTAGTTTGTATGATGAGCGGTTTTCAGGTCAAATGGTAAGAGAACTCGAAAAATCTGATCTTACTCACCTTTCCATTTTTTGTACTTCTTGTTCTGCCATGTACTGGCAGAACAAGGTAGCTCAAATAATTCAAAGTGAAGCAGAAACTCAAAGCATTTTTATTGACAAATTGCTTCTGTTCGGTAAATAATGGATTCTCGAGCTGCCTCCACTCTACTGTAGTACTCTATTCTACTCCACTATGCTCCGCTCCATCTTACCCGACCCTACCGTATCCTACCTTTCCATACCATGAAACATGTAAAATGATTGAGGTTTATTTTATTCCCAAACCTGTGGAAATCGGGAAGGATTTGACGAAAAGCTTCATGGCCAAATATTCTTTTATTTTGAAATAAAAGAAATATTTGGAGAATGCTGCTGAATGAGCATGTTAAGGACGTATCTTTCCACTTTAGGAAACTTCATAAACTTGTAGTGGTTGCACCACTGGAACCAGACATACTGTATTGGTTATACACGATGAACCTACATTACATTGGATCATTTGGGGATCTAATAAATCTCTTGAAAATATTCTTTGTTGAAAATTTCACCTTGTTATTATGTTAAATCAGATTTCGGAACTTTGGGATTTGGAATGCCGCAGGGCTCAACTCTATGCTCATTCGTGTTGTTTCTTCACATATCTCAATTTCTCCATTATATGTTTGTTTTCTGATTGATTCGGCCGTTACTTGATGAAGATCCATAGTAATTTCATAAACTACACAAACTTGTTTGTGGAGATCAAATCGTGAGGTATATAGTATATAAATTTCTGCATTATACAGGGTGTAACTAAATAAGTGTAAAACATTTGAGGAGGTGATTCCTCATCGAAAAAAAATAGGTTCTTTCATATAAATACATTTCATTGGAGCATCCCTTGTTAAGATACAGCCCCTTAAAGGGGGTTCATAAAATTTGTATAACAATTTTTTTCACAAGCACTGAAAAAGTTACAATATTAAAATTAACCTTCACATAGAATATTTGCTCGACTTCATCAACGATTACGAGAATATGGCTCATTCGAAAAAAAACGCAGGATTGTGGTCGCCATTGAGAAGTACAAACACCACAGCTTGAGAAAGCAGTACTTAATTTGATTGAAGAAAAACTTACTACCAGTACTACGAAGATTGCTTTTCAGCTAAATGTTGATCATATGACGGTATTTCAAATTTACCATCTGCAACGAGTACAGGCACTGTTACCGCGAGACTTTCCGAGCCGTCTTGAATTTTGCAATTAGATGCTGGAAATGATTAGAGGAAATTGTGATTTTCTGAAGACGATAGACTTCACAGACGAATGTAGTTTTTCTCGGGACAAGATTATTAATTTTCATAATTACCACATATGGCCTGATGAAAACCCTCACGCTATTGTCGAAACTAACCATCAAGAACAGTTTTATCTTAACGTGTGGCTCGGAGTTATTGAGGATGATTTAATTGAGGCATACGTTTAATTTTTAAGAGAAGTGAATCCAGTACTGCTGAAGGAAGTTCCTTCGGGCGTCAGAACGGATATGTTTTTATGCATGATGGGGCTCCCGCCCATTTTAGTCAAATAGCACGTCAGCATTCAATTGAAACATATGCAAATCAGTGGATAGGTCGAGGAGGACCACAGAACTGGCCCGCTCGATCCCCGGATCTCAATCCTCTCGATTTCTCTATTTGGGGCCATTTACAGCATTTGGTTTATCGTACTCCTGTTCGCGATGTAGAGGACTCAAGAAACCGCATCATCTATGCGTGCAGGGTAATCAGAGAGACTCTAGAAATATTTGAGCGAATACGTGGCTCAATGCGCTGACGTCTAGACGCATGCGTAATGTCTGAAGGTAGACATATTGGACATTTACTATGATTTCTACATGTTGTGTTTTTTGTTATGAATAAATTAGTTTTGTTCATTACCCTTCAATCGTTTATTGCAGGTACTAACTACAAAATAACAATAAATCCAGTTCGCATTTATGACGATGTATCTCTGTAGCTGTTCGTAAAATAATTTTTTGCTGCGAACTGGTTTATTTTGGGCAAAAAACCCAAGAGATATTTTTTGTTTAGAATGAAACAGGCTATCGGAAATTTTTTAATTGTGAACAAATAATGAGACAAAAAGTTACATTGGAAATAAATTTCAGGGGTTGCGTTTTCCACCCATTACAACCATGGGGTAAACCAAATAAATTACTGGCTAAGTGTCTTTCTGGTAGTATAAAACGTCAGGTTAATTTCAATATTGTAACTTTTTCAGTGCTTGTGAAAAAAATTGTCATACAAATTTTATGTACCCCCTTTAAGGGGGGATGTTCCAATGAAGTTTCTGTATATGAAAGATCCTATCTTTTTTTCGATGAGGAATCACCTCCTTAAATGTTTTACACTTATTCAGTTACACCCTGTATAAACTCCACATCAATACACACTCACGCTGATAATACTCAAATATTCGAAATGTATCTGAAACATTCTATGACAATAACATGATTACAAAGATTGTGAACACTAGAATTTGTCTCTCTATCAACTCTTTCGAATCTTCAGCGCTACCACTGAGACGAACAATGAATGATAAAATGCAAAATATAAGAACTACATAAATGTAGTCTTTGGCGTGAAAAGATAAAATTGAAAATTTTGATCTACATTTTTGTAATTTACTGAGGTTCTCAGGTCATGTTTCTCAGATTTTGAAAAAGAGAAGCAGTACTATCAAATTAATTCATTCAAACTAACCCCAAACTAAAAAAAGGGACAGAATATCACGACCTCTTTTTTGAACTTCATAGACTCTACCCAGACCACTTTCATGAAATGACTGAAATGACTGTTCTGATTATTGGAGTTCTCGGTGGGATGATGCCCTTCATGATTTCGGTCAAATACAGAATGCTTGGCTGATTGCGACTCCTCAGGATATATTTCTCTAAGACCTGATTAACGGAAAAAAATATTTTAAACAGATTTTTAAACAGATTAAAAGCTTTACGTAAAAACTATAAGGGGGTGGGGGGGTATTTGCTTTGCTTATTTTTGATGACATGGGGGGCGTTGGGTCTAGGTGGTGATTCCGTCAGCAGTAGTTACTATTTTGAACATATGGCAACCCACACATTGTCTATGTTTGAAAATGAAGCAAATAATGTTTACGTTAAGGTACTCTCTAAGAACCGCGTAGAGGAATTATCGCGCGGTATTTGTGCCACGCGAACAAAATCTTCCTGATTTCCCAGACCTTGAATGGTATACAGAACATGTGAATGAAAGACGACACTTGCTTCAAATTATAAAATGTAGAATGTTGCCATCCAAGAAGTGGCCTATCTAGATTACATAGACATTCCAAAATTGGATGAAAGTGAGCAGACACATAACATTGAGCAGCAAACAACTAATGTCATTGAAAACTCAAAATCGTGGATTCAGGTGTCGTGGGCTGACAACTGTTGACTGGAATTAATACGTTTACCAAAAATTTCAAAGAAGTTTGTTTTGTTCGTGATATTACTTAAGATTATAATATTTGACCTTAGTCTTTGTTGAACACCGTGTCAATAAAGTTTGTGTGAATGAATATTCTGTACGTCAAAGTCCTCTATTCTATATCTATTTTCTTATTTCCAGAATTATAACTGCTTCTCATGAATCAATTAAAAAAAACAGAATAAATCCAAAGAAAAATGCATATAAAAATGCTTACGTAAGAATGGGAGGGGAGACAAGAGATTTGCTTACTTTTGCTGACAAGGGGGATGGAAAGGGTAGATTATTGTAATGAATATGCTTACGCGATCTTAAACGGCCCTTGATAACTTTCCTCACGGTGCGGTGGGTATTACTTATCATATACAGATCTTCATAGTATCGGAGCTTCAGGAAAATGGGCCAATTTGGAAAACACTAATAAAAATCTTTTTTCCAAAAAGTTCACTTAGCAGTACCTCATCTTGTCCCTATGAAAACTAAAGTTTCACAATTTTTTCCCAGTCTCAATATCCAATGACCAATTCATGGTGGTTCATTCTAATTGAAATGCACTGTGTTGATTGTAAGACCAAAGATCACGTTCGGAACAACTTACTGGTGACCAAAAATTTACAGCATGCGGCTCATACCAATTGGTCTGGTGTCCAGAGATAGGCTTGTCTTGCTATCTCTGGTATATTCAGCACCGCATTATTGGTGACTATGGCAATTCTACCTTTTCGCAATCATTTTGGAGAGGCTAGATGATCAAAAAACTGATTTGCATATGATATTGCCAATTGCATAAAATCGGCTTATCCGGAGCGTAGCAGAATGTTCCATTCAGTCCTGATTACAGTAACACCGGGTCCGGGAGGAAAACAAAATATAAGCACTACAGGAAAATCCTTGAGGTGCTCTTAAAGGGGAGTCTATGCGAAAGTAGCGTTTTACATTGGATTTTAATTGCTGGAGATTAAATACATTTGGAGAAACGTTCTCAGGAAGTGTATTCCACATAAACGCAGATCTCCAAATGAAGGAGTTCATGAACAGTGGAGTCCAATGTGTATTGAGTTGAACCTCAAAACGATTAACAGCTACAGTCCGTCACGTATTTCCGATATGTACCGCTCTTAGTGGAATAAAATGCGCCAAGTCACTTGAACACTTCCCATGAAAGTATCAATAGAAGAGAGACAAATCTTCAACTCTTCTTCGATGTTCCAGACTATCAAAGTTGAAGTGATGGTCACGTCTCCAATCAAGTGGATGGTTCAAGGTATGCTTGGGGCGGAGCTAATCTGAGCTTTATCAAGCATCAAAAGTTGTTGGGGCGGATACAGTTTTCTGTTTCGGAACAGTTTTTTCAAGCTTTTGAGAAGCAGCCTTTGCAATTCCAGCGACATGATTGTGCCAAGAAATATGGGTCTCCATTTTAACCCCCAACAAACTTATGGAAGCAGAAAGCGGAATTGTCTGTCCTTACATTATTATATATGGTTCGGAGACATTTATCTTTTTGAAGAAAACCGATGACTAGGTTTTTGTGGCATTGAATTGAACCAAGGTACTTTCACACCAATTTGAAATCACTTCTGAATCACCATTATACAACCTTCTGCTGCCAGTGAAGATGTGTATCCGCAGCCAATGTCCTGGAATCCAAATGGAATCACGAGACAAGTGTGCTGTCGTCAGCAGAGCAATATATTGGGTTCTTGGTTTTTCCAATAAGTCGTTGATATACAATAAAAAGAAGGTTGAAGACAATATGGATCCCTAGAAAACACCAGCGTTGATGGTAAAAGTACTCGAGTGATATCCATCGACGGCCACTTGCAGTGAACGTTCTTTCAGGAAGCTGGAGAGTCATACACAAAAATAATTCGACAAGCTATACCATCGAAGTGTGGACAGCAAACCACACACAGCCACACACGGTCAAAGGCTTTAGAAATGTCAAGCGCAACAGCTCTTGATTCCTTATGTTCCTTGATTGCGTTATTCCAAATATGGGTGACACACGATAGAAGACCGTCTGTTGGTCTTTGTTTCCGAAAGCCAAATTGATGATCGCTCAAGATGTTGAAGCCTTTCAAATATTTGAGGATATGGAGGTTCACGACTTCCTTCATGAATTTTGATATCACTGATAGCAAAGCGACTGGTCTATAGTTATTTGGAAGATTTTTCTTGCCTTTTTTTGTATAGGCTGAACGCGAGCCATCTTCCAACAAGAAGCTGCCCGTTCACAGATACAGCAAAAACGCCATCAGATTCTGGTGCAATATTCCAAGCTGAATCTACGCTAATAATTTGTATATAAAGGGATTGGAAAAAACTAATCTCACATATAAATCAATAAAAACTAGTAATGGGGCAAAACTGCTATTTTTTCATAACAGTTGTAGTCGCTATAGCTATTTCCAAATAGCGTTTTCAAACAGCAGTTTCAGACTGACATTATTATGACGTCACAAAATTGCCTGCAATTGGTTACCTAAGATACTCCTGTCTACAATTGACCCTGTAAATAATAGAGTTGATGTTACTAATTACCTCAGTATTTTTGCTATTGATTGATTCATTCTTTATTAGAATATTTTTCATGTGTGCTCCATGTTCTTCGAATGTAACATATAGTCTCTGTCATATAATGATAAATAGGAGTATTTATCTACTACCTATTTATTTACCGTTTGTTTCAATTGTAAAACTATTGTGGTAATGGAATACGAATGATTAAACAGAAACAGTTTGTTATCCGTTAATGCATCCTTAACGATATACACATGTGCTAGTTTCATTCTGCTATAAACAGTAAACAGTTCAAACATTGTAGCTGTTGACTTATTGTTTATTTTGTCGGGCGGTACTCTCCTGCGGTACCAAGTTTTAATTGAAACTGCTATTTTCAGGATTAAATAGCAATGTTTAAGTTAGTAGTAAACTGGAAAAAACGTCTCCTCAATAGAAAAGCACTAATAATTGTCTGTGGTCTAGATGATAATAATAATATAAAGGTTTATTCACGAATTTTTACAAAATAAATTTCACAAATACACAGTAATACAACATATAGATACAGCATATAAATAGGTATATAATAAAATTGATTTGTGAATAAACAAGTCTTTAGACTGCTTGTGCGTCATATTGAAACCACGAAAAATAAACTTTGTCACAATAGTGTGGCATCATAGTTGATAAATATAAGCAGTGTATTGCCACAATCATGTGTTTGGGTCATATTCGGTATATTGTCACTTTCGGTTTGCTTCATTTCAATAAATTATAAAACAAGGTACGCTCATTTTCCGTTTTCTATAACTTGAGCTTACTTTTATAATAATGAAAGTTTGAAATATTTCTTAGGTCTTCTAGTATCAACGACCATAATCTGGGCGCTACATAATTTGTGTTCCTTTGGCCAATTATTTTTTCACTTCGAGGAAAAAACAGTTCATCATGTCTTCTCGTATTGTGATGATATGCTTATGATACTCCACTACCTTTTTTCCTTTTTTTAAAAATACAAGAATTTTTTGATAAAAAAGTTGACGAGCATCCTTTATTTGAGTTTTTTTCAGAAGAATAGCTGATATTTTTTTCAAAAATTATTTGCAAAATCCATTTCTTGATCTTGTCTATGAAACAGTCTTTCGCACCTCCCCATCCCAAAATTCCATATGTTAATTGTGATTGTGCCAATGCGAAATAAACTGTTTTAATGCGTTTAGGATCTTAAAATTTTTTCAAATATTTTAATTTTGGAAGTTTTTCTCTTATTTTATTCGACATATGCTTCATTTGAAGGTCCCATCTGAAATGCCGATCCATCATTATTCCAAGATATTTTATGGATTGGGCTTCAGAAATTTTTGAATCTAAACCAACATCAATATCTCCCAAATGTGGCAATCCTGACGAATAGGAACAGAATGGTAGATAACAGCTCTTATTTAAGTTGAGAGTGAGTTCATTCTACTGAAGCCATTTAGCTATGTTAGGAAAATTATTCTCAATATTTTCTTGAAGTTCAAGTGTTTGCTTTGTAAGTAACAACAGTATCATCTGCAAAACTAATGACTTTCTCCAAAGTATCTATGTTAAAAAGACTATTTATGTATAGAATAAAGAGTACTGGTCCCAGAACAGAACCTTGCGGAACATCATGAATTATTTTTCTAGGGGTGCTACATACCTTATCAATTGGCACCTGTTGCGTTCATTCTGACGGATAATCTTTTGATATATCATAGGCGTTTTCTCTAATCCCATAATATTTCAATTTATTCAGTAATTTTTGATGACTAACTGTATCGAAGGCTTTCGAGAGGTCAAGAAAGATACTTATTGGTGATTTCTGGTGACACTGGCCTGGAAAGTAATGAAATTGCTGACTTCCTTGGGAAAAGAAGCGCTGCAAATCAGACCAGAATCTGTCATTGGTATCGCCTGGAGATTTGCTAACCAAACAATGAATTCCTGGACTGACTGCAGAAGAATTTCAAACTTTTGGCAAAATCTACCAAGTTTGATTTATTGCAAGGCATTCATACATTTCTCGAAATATGTAACCAAACAAATCAGAATCGTCATATGCAAAATGTAGAAATGAGTGTGAGCCACAACAAACCCTCGCGAGTTGAATTGGGAGTCAAATAGACCACAAGCAAGATACCCACTGAACGCAGGAAACTGAATATTGTTCAAAAGATTTTTTTTAGATTGGTGCGATATGTTTTTATTCAAAATCAACTCGATTTTTTTAAATAATTTATTGTTGACATTTCAAAGTTCTACATCTTCTAATGAATGGATATGAAAGAGAAACCTCTCTCCTTTTTGACGGTTAAAGTTTCGCAATGGTTCTGCAGTGAAGAATTGATGTTGTTTTCGGATTTTTGCGAAAAGTTATTTCTCCTTTCAGTTGCGGTATGTTATCATCGATGATCCACTTTGTATAATTCTACCAGTCAAGTGTACTTATTTTGCTTACATCTTTGAATTTACTCAACTTGTTTGATGATCAAAACGTTTCAAATCAAATACGAAGGGGTACCTCAGAGATATAATCTGATGAAAATATTGATTTCACCAAGAACGCAAAGCTTGGAAAAGCTCACAAAGTATGCTATTCCAAAGATACGAGTATCTTGCTTGATATAAATATCCTTAGAAATTTTCCGACTATCATGACGTTTATATCCGAATGAGATTTATCATCAGTTTTTACGACCATCAAAATTCCCCACACTTCACATGCATGGCGACATCTAGCAGGATACATCTCGAACAACGCTAAACCAGAATACGAAATACAGTTGACTTCATTTCTGTAGCTGGGTTAATACGTGCATGATATGTTGGTTATGGAAAGGATCAATAAACTGCAGAAATCTGTGTTTCAATTGGAGATGCCACTTGTTGATTTTTAAGGAATTTGGTACCAGTTGAGAAATCATCTTTTATTGAAAAGAATTAGGGTGGCCGAATTTATATTTCATTGTTGGCAATTATGTTCTCCTTCATAACTTTCAATGTCTTCAGTCAAGATATTAAAAATATTTAGCATATTTGAACCATTGTAGCTGTTAATCAAAATATGAAACCCGGATATCACATCATCGAATATGACCGGTTTTGTAGGAACTGAACCTCCAAAATTTCTATGTGGCGTCATCATCCAATGGAAGTTGACAGAAACTGAGTAAGACCAACCATCTTATCTTATATATGTATGGAACAAAGTCGCAAATTCGTGGTACTTACATCATTTATAACACAAAAACGGCCAGACCGATTTTCATGATTTTCTATTTATTGTTTGTCACCGCCTGGAATAGCAGAATAATTGAATCATTCGAAAAACTAAGGAAAATTAGAAAAAATAACACAAAAACGATTGGTGCGATTTTCACGATATTTGATATGTTGGATTGGTCTCCATCCGAAATAGTAAAATAACTATTGAACCATTCAGAAATAGAAAATAATCAATGATGTTTCGATACCAGTATCATTTAGCGTACGAATACAATTGAGGTTATGATATTCATGATTGTCCGCGCAAGAATAAATACTATGTCAAATGAGAAACCGTAGTGCAATTAGACTACGGAATATTGCGAATCAATCCACTGCAGATGAAGAAGAAATCGCTCGAGACCATATACGTAGTATGTATTCATGGAATATATATTTACGATTTTTATGTCTGTTCACTTACTGGTTTTTTTTTTAAACAAAATCTACTGCAAAACATCAAAAATGGTCTAGAAACACTGGCCGTGTTAGCTTGGCATGAAGTTGTGCACGAATGAATATAAAAAAAATAAAATACAGCTAATAGGAATTCTAGAGAATAATGTTTTTTGAAAGGTTTCACCAATCATGTTGACGCTTTCAGGAGATGAAAAACACTGAAAACGCCAACTTGGTTGGTGAAACACACGTTGAAGAAAGTATTGCAATTCTGGTAATTGTAAATAGTGCTTATTTTGGAGGAACTTCTACATTTTTTTAATTTTTACTTGGTGCGACAATAATATGCATTTTCGTGAGGAATTTTGGAAATTTCAAATCCTTCTGAGGAATTTTGTAGAATATGTCTGATAATTTCCGATTGACAACGCTAATTTCGAATAAAACTACAGAAAAAATTTACTGATTCAGTTATTGATGTAGAAAAATATGACGAAAAAAAAACAATCAACTTTTTTCAATAACTTTCGAAAGATATATATATTATGAAATGAATGTTCAACTTTTCCAAATTCTTATGGTTGATTTTGCAGTTCATGCGATTTAACTAAAAAAGTAATGTTGCCCACAGAGCAAATGATCGGTAATGTTCACGTACATTATTTGTTGTGCATAAATATTCGTATGTTTTAATAAATAATTATATTTGTGTTATACGAAAACATTTTCTGCTTATATGTGTAATTGATGACTTGTTCATTTTATGGTAATTCGTGATCACTTAAATGAAATTAATAAAAAACTTTTATTTAAATACCACTGGTAAATTTTATTTATATGACCGCTTTCGGGTTTGACCCCATTATCAAGTATAAAACTAAAATCTGAATTTGGAAATATCGATTTTATTAGAATTTTCAGGTATGCTTCAAGGACAGGTATTTGACAGACAGGATGCCAACTTAAAATACCACCCTTAAAATTCTAGCTGAGGGAGAGAGGAAGAGGGAGAGGAGACCAACATACATCAAGTTGCTCGTTTAGGGGTATATGTTTCTGGTTTTTAATTGATTTGTTAATTTCCATGGGCTCCAACAGATTCATTTTTCTCCCTTCCCTATCCTACATATATGTAATAAAGGGGGTTATCACAAGAGTAATTACGTCACAACGAACGCCTTCATTTATACGATAATATCTTTTGGAAAACATTGAAATATGCCAAAGATCTTTAGAATCACATTACTAATGCGCATATACCAGGTTGAGCTTCACAGTCAAATAGTTGGTAATAATGCTAACACAGAATACACAAGAAATATCATCTGGAAATAAGAAGAATAATCACATAAAACAGTTACATGTCAAGAAAAAAATCAACAAAATTCAAGATACAAGTGTTTTCAATGATCACTATGTATTTATCGTCAGGCAAAAATATGGCCCACAAATATTCATAACTCAAAGAAATCCTTTGTCCATAAGGGCAGCTTATAGACAGGAATCTTTGAAAATAATAAATCAACGGAAATAGATCTATTGTGAGAAACCTTGAAGGAAACGAAAGAATGGCTTTCAGAATCACTAGCTTTTTTTATATATAAAAGTATCGTGACAAATAGAGATGACAAAAGAAAATTCGAATCTATTTCAGTGAAAACGAATTTTGCTAAGGCTGTTCGAAATTTTCAATTTTTTTTTTTTTGAATGCAGACTGCTTTCATCGAAGCAGTTTTTTGGATTTTGTGTGGATATATCTACTCAAGATGCAATCTTGGATCTTTTCTTGAAGATTTACTCAAGCCAGAACAACAGCAAAACCATCTTTATCAATTGACCTTGCAAAGGCTTTCGATATGGGAAGCCATTTTCTACTGCTGGAATTGATGGAAGAAATGAGAATTAGGGTTAATCAGCTCAAACTGTTCAAATCTTATTTGTCTGTCATATTTCAATGCTTCAAATTCAATAACAACGTCAGTATATTCAGAGCAGTAAAACTTGGTATACCTCAAAGTACTATATCAAGAACGATTCTCTTCAATAAATACCTGAATGGTCTTCTCTCTAGCCATAGCTGTGGAACAATCACAACATTCGCCGATGAAACCGCAATATTTTATACTTGTAACCCTGGAAATCTCTCAAAGAAATAGCTGAAACCAACTTCAGAATAATGAAGATGTGGATGGAGAGTGTACGTTTAATTATAATCTATACTGAGACTATCTATTTACCACTTTTTAATAGCAAGACTAGTTGTTCATACTTCTAAAACCTACCCTTCTTGCTTGAGATTTTTTTTAGAGAAACACGTGTCTCAATTTCTATAAAACCCTTTATATTGAGAATGGCACAGTAAACTATATTAGTAAGTTTTACATAAAATCATCAATGTTCATCAATGCATCAATTTGGATCCAACGTATTTAGTGTTTCGCCTTGATTTTACGTCGACTAAAACGTTACCTTTTTTTGAGGGCTCCTTGAATAGCAGACATAAGACCCTTCAACTTCTCAACCAAATATTCTCAGTGATATCGATGTAAAATTGAAAAGAAATTGATAATCAACATGAGGTCTTGGAATGAATTTGAGCATCTCTTCATTCATCTTATCCACATTGAAAATAATTTGCTAGCTGTTGATTCTCCTAATACTTGAGGGTAATTGACTCGAATATAAAATAAACATATGGTCGATTGAAACAGAAATCATATCATTATAATTTTTATTTGATCGAGTAATAAAGTACATTCAACAATATCTGTAAGTAAGCACATAAATCTAAATAACATACTAGTAATATGTGTAAACGTTAATATTTGCACTTTCTTCATAGCCATGAAAAATAACTGACTGCATAAATGAGTTCTATAACTCCATTATTTATTGCATCCTGAAACAAAAATGAATCATGTTTTGAGAATAAAATGAATGCATTAGATTCCATACTCTGTTTTGTTCATGAACCAAATTTGGCTTGATTAATATTGATCTTGACACGGTTTCCCGATTTCGTTCCGAAATCCTCCGTCAAATCATTCGTGGACTTTGCGAATTCTCTCGACAAATTGCTCACGGATATCCGCACAGATCCGTTACTCTGAGGCTTGATTTGCGGACTGCTGAACAAGTTTTCCTGAATACCAAAAATAAAGTTAATACATATGCAGAATTTCGAAGAAGTGATCACCAAATGAAAAGAAAAAATACAATATCTATTGAAGATCCGAAAAAGAAAGCTGAAATATAGAGAGCATTGTTGCTTGAAAGGTGGTAAATGTGATCTCAAGAGATTCAAAAATTCTACAGCTTGGCCTTGAAAACATCACTATCCCATTTATCCAGCTTGTATTCGTTCATAGATACACCATAACATTTAAATAGTGCAATTTATAGAGAATTATCAATTATACATTATTAATCAATTCAGGAGACTTCAAACGTACAGGAAACCATTCGATTACCTGAAACTGTGGATTTCTTTCGCTACACCTCAACACATTGAATAATGGTATTCTCTTTCAACTTGAAAAGAACCATTCAATTCAGCCACTACGGCAAATTCAAGTGATGAGAAGCATCACTACATCGCTACACAATAGTGTGCATAGTGGTTTGACTTTTTCAGAAGCAAAATTTGGCAGGAAAACCGTACTGCCTGAAACTTTCTGACTAGGTACTTGTGTAAAGGTAAACAAGACGTATATTTCTGGTAAAACTATCGAAGGTCTTCATGTCCTAAATATCTTTGTTTCTATTGAGATTTTACAGGCTATTTCCAGTGGTAGCAAGAACAGACTTTGTACAAAGCAATACTAGAAATACACTGATTTCGAATCAGAGCAAGCCTACAATGTCTTCCATTTCATTTTCCAGTTTATACTGACAATTAGGAAATTGAATTTCACTAGTTCGGATCTAATATATAAAAAGATTTGAAATCCCTGAAACAACTGAAAAAGGAGAATTAAAAATGAATAGCTATTTCAAGCAAATGGAATACAAGTAAATAGAACAATTTCACAAAAAATAAAAAAATTACAAAATAGAAATAAAGAAATAAAAATGAAAATAAAAAAAAAGTTAAGAGACTCCAAGCCACGTTAGTTCACAACGTTTCAAATGTTAGTATCTACAATC
The DNA here is from genome assembly GCF_025532065.1 of Leptinotarsa decemlineata. Lineage (NCBI taxonomy): Eukaryota > Metazoa > Arthropoda > Insecta > Coleoptera > Chrysomelidae > Leptinotarsa > Leptinotarsa decemlineata. The sequence continues at coordinate 28,983,733 of NW_027412688.1, read as the reverse complement.
ATCTTCGGGTGATGACTGGACTGATTCCTCCGAGAGGTGACTATTTATAATAATAATAATATTGATAATAATAATAATAATAATAAGCTGAGCAGCTGATGAACTCGGTATAGTTTTCGACTCTGAACGAGGTGACTACAACTCTGTCACCGAGTTGGAACCCGTTCAGCAAAAAGCTCAGATAAAAGCCGCAGAGATCACCTTACTTCTGCGGAGACACAGGGATAAGCCAATGCATGGGGTCTTCTTCAATAACATTGAAGACCTTGGCTTATCAAAGCGCCTGACGTTCGCTTTTCTCAGGTCGAGTGGGCTGAAGTCGGAAACTGAGGGGTTCATCATGGCTTGCCAGGATGGTGTCTTCAACACCTTAGTCTACCGCAGTCGCGTGATGGGTATAGAGGTTCCTGACACAAGGTGCTGGGCCTGCTGCGAGGCGCCCGAGACCCTAATGCACTTGCTATCAGCATGTCCAGAATATGCGGTCTCGGCCTATATCCATCGACATAACGCGGCCCTAAGAGTGCAATATTACCATCTACGGCACTCTTACGGTATTGATGAGACACCGGTGTTGCCCTACGCTCCGGGGGATATTGAATCCGTTGTGGGGAACGAGAAGTGCCGAATTTTTTGGAACTATTCGTTCCCCACCCTCAGGCTCATACAAGCTAATAAGCCTGATGTAGTCCTTCTCGACCACCAGACCAAAACGATATTTGTCGTGGAGTTTTCAGCTCCTGGCGAGACGAATATCGTCAGAAAAGAGGAGGAAAAACGGATGAAATATCGAGATTTTCTCTTCGAACTCCGCAGACTCTATCCAGATCACTCTGTCAAGATGGTCGTTCTGATTATTGGAGTCCTTGGTGGAATGATGTCTTCTCTACTCTCGAATCTCAAAATCATACCGGCTTGCCGCACTAAGGCAGAAATCTTAGCCGCACAGATGCAGAAGGCTGTCATTCTTGGCTCACTGCGTTTGCTCAGGGCACATGATTCTCGGACCCAATGATCACTTACCCCACGGTGTGGGGAGTGGTCATTGGTTGATTATGCTGGCGCGCTCTCCATAATGTATCGGGGCTTCGGGGGATAGGGCCTGACCAGCGCACACTACGGTGAAAAAAAAATAATAATAATAATATTCTTTATTCAGTAGAACACAGGATTACAAAATGAAATGAAACATATCAAATACGCTACAACATTTCCTATGCAAACTAAAAAGGCGGAGTTCATCTTGAGCACCTGGAGTGCACAAAGATGGTCTTCCACTCAACCTTTGGACAAACAGAAGGAAAAAAACAAAAGAACAAAAGATCGCAGATAACTAATGAAAATTGAGTGAAACTATAGATATATGTGCTGTTCAAATAACCGCTTTCTAGATATTAGAGGACTTCATAAATTCAAACAAATTTTTTCGAAAGGAAGAGAGTTTCATATTCTTAAAATCATTTGGAATAGCATTGTAAGTGGTCGATACATTATAGGAAAAACTTCTCTCAAACAATGATGATTTATGGATTGGTGGTGTTATAGTACCTTTCGATCTTATATTAAGATTGTGAACGTCAGTGCGGAACACAATCTTTCTATAAAGGTAGGAGGGAGTTTGGGTAGGTATTATTATATACAATAGCTTCTGAAGAAGCTATTGTATAGAGAAACACGTGTCTTCAGTTATGCTTGAAGAAGCTATTGTATAGCGAAACACGTGTCGCGGTTTTTGTAAAACCCTTATAGTGAAAATCATAGAATAAACTCTATTTATTAGTTTTTTTTATAATCTATGAGTTCTATGAAGCCAGGCCAACGAGAAGAGAAGCGTCCCGTAGTTTTTTTGAATCACTCACAATGTCAGTTTCTTTAAGCTTCCTCATTTGAAAAAACCAATCATGAAGATTTCATTTTGGGTCTCAGTAACGAATGTCTCAATTTTTCAATTTTCAGTGAATACTCAATATCTATTCGGAACGAACATATTTCCGTTACACTGACAGATTATCTAGATCTCAGTGTTTCAAGAAACAAGTTGATCCCTTTCGCTTCTTAGGTTTTTTCAAATTTGATGATACTCAAAATCTGTAAATAGCGATTCCTTGTTACAAGGAACCCTGTCAACCAAAAATTACCTTTTTTAAGTCTCACACTAATATTTCAACTTCAACCCATACGAAAGCTGGCCTATCTGTAATGTATTCGAAATTCCTATAAAAGTAAAGTTTTCTCTTCATTCTATCTCTTTTTCTCAAGTGTCTATCTGTCACCTAATAACTCTCAAACTGAAGGCTGCCCTTACACTAAAATTAATAACACTAATATCAATATCTCTATTATAACCGAGGAAAATATTATAACGGCATCGAAAAAACTGAAGAATAAATTAACTTCTGGTTGCGACAATATTCCAAGCTTCATTGTGAAAGACTGTATTTATGTACTTGCCAAACCCTTATCTATCATATTCAACATGATGTTGAAGTCGGGCCAATACCCTGAAATTTGGAAAAAAACAAAAATATGTCCGGTATTCAAGAGTGGTGAGCGCAATGATATATCCAACTATAGAGCAATAGCCATAATCTGCAACTTCGCGAAACTATTTGAAATAATTTTATACGAGACTATTTATAGGGAAGTCAGTGGTTGTTTATCGAACAAGCAATTTGGTTTTATGACCGGTAGGTCAACGGTATCTAATTTAGTATGTATAACTCAATTTATTTCAACAGCTTTGGACTCCCAAAGTCAAGTAGATGTAATTTTCACGGACCTTCAAAAAGCTTTCGACAGAATCGATCATCACATATTGCTGTCAAAGCTGGATGTGATGGGACTTTCTGATCCTCTTATAAAGCTAATGTCATCCTACTTGATTGCGCGAGATCTTTACGTTGAATATGGTGGTTACAGGTCAGTCGAATTTCAAGCAGCTTCTGGTGTGCCTCAAGGATCCAACCTGGGACCACTGTTGTTTTTAATATTCATTGACGATCTATCTCAGTTGTTGAAATACAATCATCTTCTTTTTGCTGACGACCTTAAGATCTACAATCGTATAAATAATTTGAACGACTGCCATAACTTGCAGATTGGACTCGATTTGGCAACTGAATGGTGTTCTAAAAACCGTTTATCTGTCAACATTGCAAAATGCAAAGTTCTATCGTTCTCCAGAAAACAAACTATTTTACAATTTGATTACAACATAAATAATAATGTCCTTGAAAGATGCCTTTCTATAAAGGATTTGGGAGTTTTATTTGATCCTAAACTAAGTTTTATGGATCATATATCAAAGACAATCTCGTCGGCCCTCAAAACATTGGGATACTGTATAAGAAACTGGTCCAATTTTGCGAATACTAGTACACTCATTACCCTGTTTAATACGTTCGTAAGAAGCAAATTGGAGTATGCTGGCCTAATATGGTCTCCTTTTTACCAGTACGCCAAAATAATGATAGAATCTGTCCAGAGGAAATTCCTGAAATATCTATTCTTCAAGTGTAATGGCATATATCCTGAACGCGGAATTGAGTATAATGTTTTGCTTGAAACGTTTTCATTCGACTCTCTTGCACTACGAAGAGATCTGTCGGCAATTACATTCCTCTTTAAAGTCTTGCACAACAAAATTGATTGTCCAGACATTCTAGCTCAAATTTTCTTTAGAGTACCTCGTCTTCAGTCACGTAAAGAAATTACGTTTTACACTCCTACACCAAGAACCAATCTACTTATTGGATCACCAATATTCCATATGTGTGGTTTAGTGAATGGAATGAGCTTGCAGTGCGACATTCACCATGACTCACTAAATAGTATATTGGAATGTTATCGGAGGAATACGGTCTTACTCTGAGATCAGCAAGGGAAACGGGTTTGTCGTTCATAGTCAATATGCCGTATGTATGTGTATAAATTCCATTTATAAGTTTCTGCATTCTCTTGAATTTCTTTTGTTATTAATTAATTTTATATCAGTACTAATTTTTATGCCTATGTAACATTTCATTATAGTATCTCTAAGAAATAGTTTTAATTGCATTGTTCTGTATTTCCTGTGATTGGGTGTTAACCTGTTGGAAATAAAGGTATTACTATTATTATTATTATTATTACCACCCTCTTGAATATCTTCAAGTTATTGGTTGTGTTCAAGAAGTATTGACAAATAACAATGTACTATTTATCATATTGGCTCACCATGAGTCTTCAAGAAAAACTAATACATACCATAGACTCTGTTCTTTTTCTAAGATTGGATTTTTTCAATGTCTGGGATAACTCGTGAGCCAATGACCCACCCGTATAGCTCTTCTCCCCCCTTTTCAAGAAATCAAGCCTTCCTGGTTGACTCCTCGCAGAAGGATACTCCCCTATGGTGACGCTTACTGATTTGGGCTTCTCCAGAGCTCCTGCCGAAGAAATAGACGCATTGGAAGATTGGGCTGATAACAGCTTCTTCTGGAAATATGTACTAGGCGGTTTAGGGTTGTTACTCGCAGGGTTGTTCATTTTGAATGAGTCCAAGGAGTCCATCTCCACCGATTCTTGAATGAGCTGGTTGGTGGGCTTTATGGTGGAAGACGTGGAGGAAAGACTAATTGTGTCATAGTCTGGGGTGGGGCACGGTGGAGGTTGACGAAAAGACAAGACGGAGTGCTTGGCAGGAACAGGGGGTGCTTTTGGTTTGGTTTTGTTGGATTTGAGTGTATTGATTCGGATGTTGGATGGTTGAGTGTCGATCACAGGAGTAGTTGCGGCACAAGTTGTAGATGTTTTTGATGGCGGCTGAGATAAAAAATAATAAATTGAATTGAAGAAATCAAAAAATCAAGTAAACAATAGATACCCGTTCAGAATTTTGGGAAATCAAAAATTATGTTGAATTTCATAACACTATTAAGACATACAAAAAGTAATAATAAAGTTTTTCACAATGTAATTTTATTCAACTCACTGGAGGAGGTGGAGGTGGAGGAAGTTTTTCATCTTCTGTTTGCAGTCTTCTGTCTTGCAAATCACTGTTGGCAAGATTGAGCAGTTTGTGAGAAAGCTTTTGTGATAGTTCTTTGTGTGCCAGACGTTCCTGAAAAATATTACTGCATCAGACCCGTGAATGTTGTTATTTTTTGAGAATAGATTACATTAGGTATACATTTTTTTGAACAAAAAAATAGTGTATATATCTGACCACGAAATGTTGTTTATTATAAGAAAATTTGCTCAATAGTAATTTCGAAATTATTTTTCGTTGTAGTGAAATGAAGGGTTGTTCTGTGTAGTTTACCAAAAGCATAATACATTGAACCATTATATTTCTCATGCATATAAATTATTCAATTAATTTAGAGTTTGTTGGAAAAACTACAATATATGATGAATATATTTCACAAAAACTCGAAAGATTTATAAGGAATTAATTCGAGGGAATCAGAATAATGAATGTTTGTGAAGATAATGATTCAAATCAATCAATTTCAAAAAAAAAATGAACAATCTCAACGATAAAAATATTAAATATAAAAAGTTGAAGACTATATAGTCAGGTAATGAAAAATATCAATTTTGAAAAGTATGAAATTGCTTGTGGAAGCCATTTTGAAGCAAAACCAGTGTTTCAGTTTTGTAAACTGTCTTGTAGAAATCTCACAATAAAGTCAACTTGTATAGCTATATTTCCTGGATTCAGGAAAAACTGCTCAACAGAAACCGCAACGCTAAATTTCACACAACACATACATGATTTAATTGACGAAAAAAATATTGTTGTAGGAGTCTTCTTTGACTTGAGCAGGGCCTTCGACACTTTGAATTCTAAATTTGTAGCAGACAAACTCTTCAATCTTGGGATTCGTGGTAATGTAAATCAATTAATTGTTTCTTTTTTGGCGAATAGATGTTTCCAGGTGAAGCAGAATAACATCAAGTCAGATAATTTTCAGTTACAACAGGTACCCCTCAGGGTAGCGTTCTTGGGCCACTAATATTTTTATTGTATGTAAATGATCTTCCTCTCAATATAAGTCATGGAAAAATATTTCTCTATGCAGATGACACGTCTATCATTCTTTCTAATAAAACATCTGATGATATGACAAAAATTGTAAATGCTGTTCTGATCGAATTTAATTGGTGGTGTAACAAGAACAGACTCATTGTCAACCAGAATAAAACGGTTTACATGCAATTCGCGAATTAATCGAGAAGTCAACATAATCTCAATCTCAGTTTCCAAAATAAACCTTTAGAACTGACTAGCTCGTCAAAATTCTCAGGAACTATGGTTGACTCACTCCTCACAGGGCAAGAAGAATATAGATTATATATGTAAGAAATTGAATCAATCATACTATCTGATAAAATCTCTTAAGTGCAAGTTAGATACAAATTCACTGATATCAGTTTATTATGCCAAATTTCACTCGATCATGTATCAGAACATTTCGGTCTGGGGACTAGCTACTGGATCAGACAGGATTTTTATAAAACAAAAAGCACTGCTGAGGTTGATATTTAATTTAGACTTTAGAACTTCATGTAGAAATATATTCAAACAAAATAAAATATTGACAGTTGCAAGTCTGTACATTTTAAAAACATTGACATATGTACATGAAAATAAATAACTTTTCCAAACAAAAACAGAGATGCATAGCTATAATATAAGAAAAGATATGATCATAACACGAAAACACCATCACGCAAAATATGAAAAATCTCCTAAATATGCCGGCATTCGAATGTATAATTTACTGCCAAACGATATAAAGACTCTGTCTCCTCATATCTTCAAAAAAAAATTGAAACGTTATTTATCAGAAAAGGGTTTTTACACAGTAGACGAATTTATTGTTTCTAAGCAAGCTGGTGATTCATAGTTTTCCTATTTTTTCTATTTATATTTAAATAATGTATTTGTACCACATCTTATTTGATCTTATATTTTATATATATGTTATTGATATTATTATATAGGATTCTATATGATGCCTGGACAACATTATTTTAATTGTGAAACCTAGTTTACTTGCATTCTATCTAGACCTAGAATTTTATTTATATGTTTGTTTATACCTTTGTATGTTTATATGTATGCATGTTTATAACTACAATTATGACTTATCCCATCTACACATTATGTAGCAAAAAGGATCAATAAATCTATCTATCTATCTATCCAGGAAACTTTTTGGGCGGATACTGTTCTTGATGATTTTTGAGGTATTACTTCGAATATTAGTTGTTTCTGGATGAAAAAATAAATGAAAATTATGTTCTCCAATTCAAAATACCTTTGTTGCATTGGAATTTTTTATTTATCCAGGATTGCTAAGATGTTTTCTTCTTTGAACACCTTTATGAGGTGAAATATCATTATAATTGCAAGATCCCAACTTATTATGCCTTTCATGACAGTAGGCCTACCTTTCACATTTTAGAATTTTTTGGGATAATGAAAGTAGTCTTACAACTTATGGAATACTCACCATTGTTTCTTTCCCAAAAGCCGTCATTTTTTTGGAGCACTCCAACTCGCTGGGGGACTTGAACATTTTTTGGTGAGCCTCTTTGAATTCATTCATCAATTTATTGTGTTGGTACTGCTGGTCTGTACTTATTCCGTTGAGCATTTTCTTTTTTTGTAGTAGTTCGTCAATTGACTCTTCCACCTTCGCAGCTCTATTCTGTAGAATAATGATAATTATAAATGGGGTAATGAAACTTGTACATGATGTTAGTAGAAATGAAGATGAACTCACTTTCAAGAATTATCAAATGAAAAATATAGGAAAACCGTAACCTAAAAAAATGTTTCAATAATAACATGGAAAGCATATGGAAAATAATAAATTCAGAAACAAATGTAAAAAAAAAGTGGATTGATGTATTATTACATGTGAAAACTCTGTCAATAATTCGTTATTGTTGTCAATCTTTGTGACTTTCCGTCATTTGCGTCTTCTCCAGAAGCTACATTTTTCTAGAACATGATACCTTTTCTATGCTGTGAAATGGCTAAAACCTCCATTAAACAGGTTTTCGAGAAAAACTCGTTCAAAGTTTTGCAGTGTATTACTACTATGTACACGCCTTCATTAGGATGTAAATTCTTGATATCAATGGTCTGGGTATCTGTGACGTCATTACTTCAATCCATGATGTATATTCTCGTTGTAGTGTGGCGGTAGCTTCAGTTATCAAGTCTGTAATTGGGCTACAATGCCCAATGACAGATTGAAGTAACCTTTTCTAAAGTAATCGTTTCTATCTTATAATCACAAATTTTTTCTCTCAATTTCTTAATTTTCGTCAGAATTCCAACGTGAATTATTGACTTTCAATAATTTGATTTTATTGAAACGAATCGAGTGACGATTTTAAAGTTCGATAATGAGGCGAAGTTTTCTGTTGTGAAAACACTACAGAAAATATTCTTCCACTCAATCCTAAACGAACTCATGAAATAATACAACAAAAATATTGACCTCAAAGTTAAAAAAAGTATTATTATAAAATTTGAGATTCAAGAAGATGTTCTTTGTTAAATTGTCTGAATTCATTAACATTTTCTATTTCAATAATTCCCAGAACCGGATTGCACAGTTTGAACTTGTGCTTTAGTACAGCTACCGGACTGAATCATGGCCAGTGGGAGAAATCGTATCTGCATAAAGTTTGGGTAGGTGTATGACAAAGAAAGTATCAGGAAAAAGGGAATAGAAACTTTTATTTGCAATTTTACATAGTACGGATTAAGTGGTGAACAATAAATGGCTATTGAAATGCCATTTTGGTTCTTATAGATATATAAAAAGTAGTTTATGTAGAAGCAAATTCGTAGAGAAGGCCGTCTCACCGGCCATGACTCAGTCCGGCAGCTGTAAAGGATATTTTTCAAAAGTTATAGGGTGGCCCAAAAGTCTAGATAATCATCGACATATTTCTTCAGTTTCAGTGATTGATAAGATTATTGAAGTTATTTTGAGAAACCGAGCAATATTTTTTTTAATATAATCTTTTTCTTGAATTTCAATTCGGTTTCAGAAAGAATCTTTGTACATCAGATGCTATACATACAGTTGTATACAACATTGTTGAAAGTTTTGAAGTTTCTTATAGAAAAATTCGAACAGTACGGTATTTGTACTGTTGTGACGAAACCCAAAAATTAAACTTCCTTACGAATCATAGCTTAACCAATGGTTACTCAGCTAATCTACTTGGTATCACACTGAACAACAATTCAAACTGTCGTGCTCATGTAGAATGTTCGCGTAAGATGCTTCCCAAAACACCCACCTATATCCACAATAGAAAAATTTTGCCAAAACTGAAAAGTTATTAGGGTCTCATCACGCTCTCATGCATTCACAACTCAGTTATGGTAGCATGCTTTGCGGCAATTGACCTCATCATCGCAAGGTATTTATATTACACTAAGGAGCTGTCAGATTCATTGTCAATTCAGCACTAAGAGATCACTATCGGCCACTGATTTTAAAACTTCATCACCACCCTCATATTGATACCAAATCACTGAGTTTCAACGAGTTCTAGAGTAAAATGGAAATCATCTTGCTCCAATATTGAAGAGAAATCTAAGCTCAAATGCCACCACTTCAACTCTTTCAAAATTATATATTTACTAACTGGATGATGCTGTACTATGATATTTCATTCATTGTGTCCTGTTATATGTATATCCACAATGGTTTGTATAATTTTTACACTGACTTGCTATAAATGTAAACTTTCACAGCATTGAAGTAGATAAATATTCCTCTACGAGTATCTACGAGTATCTAATCATGTTGACTTCCAATGGTACATTTTACTTTGAATGATAGTAGGGTTGAACTAATTCCGGTTCTGACTTCAGTATTGAAGGCACAGTATTGAAATTCGAGTTGCGGCTACCGATTACGTAAATAAACCAGTGATCGATTACGAAAATAAATCAGTGATCGATTATAAATTATACCAAGACATACTCACTTTCACCCGTCGCGATATTTCCATTGAAAGGGCCGACGACAAACTACTGCTGGCAGCACTGGTAAAGCTAGCTTTGCTGGTTAGACTACTACCAGAAGGACTCTTCGTTAACCTGTTTGAGCAATCGTTGGTATCCTCTTCATTACTCCTGTGTACGTCAACGACAATTTTGGTATCCTGTTGTGGTGGCACCTTAAACAATCAAAGAATCAAATATTGTCTATGTTTATGACACGTACTGCGACTTGACAAATGTAATAGTCAAAAACTTGGTCATATAGAAAAGGATATTGGTCAAGAAGTCGTTAGATCTATAAAAACGTTCCATCAAATGCAAGTGTACAAGCATTACTCCTTCTTGACTATTTCTTTGTTGAAAACAAACACAGGTGTGTGTCCAACTCTCCTCACGGTGAAAGTGGTCAGAATTTGTAGACAATTCCTACTGCTATCTACGGGCTGATATTGAACTAGATCTAAATTACTTGAACAAATTTTTATTGTTGAACATTAGGTATTATGGTAAAAAATATTTGCTGAGAAGCAGTGGTTGATTTGAATGTTTGAAATATAGTTATGGTAAGTTCGATCTTGCATCTTGACAATTGAATATTCTCAAACATTTACTCTCAACATTCCCTCATAGTACTACCTCGTAGATGTCTGCCAAAAAACAAGTACTTCTCCGACTAATACCACGTTGAACGTTAATTCACCAACAGAACACAGACTGTTCAAAAAATAAGGTGAATGTCCAATTTCGCAGGCCACGTCGATTAGCAATTTTTTATATTCTTAATTTTTTTTTGAGTCAGTCAGTACATGCTCCTCACAGAAGGTCGAGAAGATGTGAATAACGACTGTCGTCCTGAAGGCGCCGCTTGCGAGCTGCAATACGAAGAAAACGTCCGGTTTTGTGAAAAGACAATTCATGGTTCCAATATCACGATAATGCACCTGCTCTCTAGTCATTGCTAGTTCGTAATTTTTCGGCTGAAAACAACACTGTGATCATGCATTAGCCATCGTATCTACCAGATTTAAACCCCTGTGTCTTTTTTGTTTAAGTGATTGAAGAGACCCATGAAAGGACGGCGTGTATTATATCTAAATACTCTGTAGGGGCAAAATAGAAATTGATGGAAAAATAAATATTTTTTGAAAAAAATGAAAATTCACCTCATTTTCTAAACAGACAGCGTATACTGCTCTTTCAGTTGGAACTTTTCTATGCCGGCAGGAGATGATACCCCAAAACCGGTCTGTATATTATGATCAACTGAATCTACTCGATTGTAATCAGACTAGTCCTACTGTTGAAAGAATGAGAAACATCTGTGAGACACACACTGTCTTCCGACAGTCCGAATCTCTGGATATGATGATTCAAATGATAGTGAGCTGTAAGAAGGCATGTTAGACATCGTAGTTCATCCCTACTGTAGTCCAACAACTGTTTGGTATCAAGCTTCGAAGGTTGAATAAACGCCTTGTAGTTAGCCAATCCTGGAAGGTTCTGCCAGAAGTACATAAATTTTTTTGCCGCCCAGATGTTCAATCTTTGTTTGGCAAAGTCTAAAGCGATGCCAATGACAGGTTCTGGTTCGATGAAGCGGCTTGCAGCACCCTCCTTTGCAAGAGAGTAAGCAGCCTCATTGCCTTCCAGGCCAGTATGGCCCGCAATCCAGGCCAGAGACAATCTGTTAAGTCTTCCTATCGACGAGAGTCATTTTTGGCAAATTGCTACCAATTTAGACGTTGCTTGGTAGGGCCAAGAGCTTCTAACGTCGCTTGACTGTCCGAGAATATTTTTATTGACTTGTGTATGAGATTGGATCCTTCCAATCTCTCCGCATACAGTTCAGTAGCGTAAATTTCCACTTAAAATACAGTCGCATAGATTCCTAGGCTGTTTAATATCTCTGTCCTGGGCTGCGACTGAAAACACCTGCACCAGAACCTGAAAGTGTTTTTGATCCATCTGTGAACCAACAACTATCTGCTCTTAATATTTGATTCTCCCGGAAGATATTGCCCTCTCTACTCGGGAACAGTACTTTACAAGGCAGTTCGTAGTTGACAGTTGAAAGAATAAAGTCAGAGATCATTTCCAGAATGCTGTGACTTCTAGTGTCAACCAAACAGTCTGTTGCTCTCTGCATTAAATTGATTTGTACAATTGGCAATGTGCACAAGTCTAGATGAAGTCCATCTAGCCTCTCTCTTCAGGAAAATGTGGAAAAGAGGTAGATCTAGAAGGATGCCCTTGGCCGCTGACGGTGTGGTACTGATGGTACCACTGATGGCCAGACCAGCCTGTCTCTGTAAGCCAGAGAGTTTGGCCTGGGCAGTTTTCTGTAAAGCCTTCGGCCACCAGGAAATTGCACCATAAGTGATCATTGGTCTGACAAACATCACATAAATCCAATGGATTTTTTTGGGACCTAAACGTCAAGTTTTACCACAAATCCTTCGACATGTCCATAGGGATAGTTTGGCTTTGTGTAAAACTTTTTCTAAGTAAGCGTCCCAGGTTAGTTTTTTATCAAGGACAATGCCAAGGTATTTCACCTCCGTTCCAAATAGAATAACCTCACCATTGAGGAAAAGTGGCCTTAGATCGCCACTATCGTACGTATCAGGTACACTGAGATCTTTGGTGACAAGTACTTTTAGGAAAATATTGTTTCGTAGGATATGAAAAATCAATAAAAGCTGAGAATTTTCACGGTGTTGTTTCAAAGTTATCATAATGAAGTTTTCCATCTGTGTGTAAAGTATAGATATATAATTCATGAAATAATATGTAGTGTTCACCTTCAGTTTCCTTGTCAACGAATGGTATTCAAAAATAATTTTATAATAAAACAAAAGTCATGGAACATTCATGAAAGAATAGTTTCTTATTTGATGATTTCAGATTCATTTAAAAACAGAGGATTGAGAGTCATTTCACTTCCACATTACCAATCATCAAAATGGTCCCAGTTTCATTCATCACATGTATGTCTTGCTTGGTGTATTCCAGTGTTCCTTCTCCATATTATGTTAAACGAACCTGAGAAAATATGGATGTTTGTCCCATATATCAATGGTCATATTTGAGGTCAAAAATTAATTTGACTGTCAAGGAATCGAAAACTCTGTCAATATTTCAGTGAAATAACGGCTCATAATACCACCAGCTACCAGATTAGATCAGATATTGAAGAGTGAGGCCTTGTTAATCCTAAACTTTCAATAACGCTCAAATGTTTTCATTTCCGTTTGCGATAGGAGCTAGTTAGCAAAAAATCACTTCAAATTCATTTTATTTGGAAAAAAAAGTCAACTCATAACCTCATTAAAATTCTGTCAATATATAAGTGAAATTACGTCCTACGAAACTACCATTCATATCACCCTTGAAAAGAAAAACCTTGGTCAATTCTCGACAACGCTAAACAGTTTCCAATTTCGAGGGTTGTAGTTTGCATGACAATAAGAGGTAGTTAACTTTGAACTCATTTCATTTGAAAGAAAAGTCAACTCATGACCCCATACCGACACTCATATACTATTGATTCCAACACAAGAATTTTCATACTCACTTGACATTCTTCATTATCTTCATTTTCCGTATCATGGGCAATTGTTTGGCACTCGGTTCCATTATTTTTTATCGTAGTTCCGTTTTCGGATAAGTTTATAATTGTGGGCTTGAAAACATTCTTTTCCTGAGGTTCTTCATCCCATTCAGATAAGTTCCACTCCTTACATGGGGAGGTGGCTACAATAAAAAATGGGTTGGAATTTGATTCGAAAGTGGGTAGATTTGAATTGATTTGAATATTGATAGGCATGCAATAATTTAGTGGTTTTATTAATTAGCGTGACATCTTCTCAGAATCAATTTGTAACTGACTGAATATTCATAGTGAAATTAATGAGAACTCATTAGGGAATCATTTTGGTTCATTTTACTATGAATAGATTTTTGCTAGAAGAATAATATTATAGAACGAAAGTAATGTTTGTGGATGTAATCAGAGTTTTCATCGACCTGTTTTTTGAGTTCTGTCACCCCCATAACATGCAAAAATATGAAAAGTGTAACGGAGAACTTTGAAAACTAAATGACCCTGAGAATAAAAATAAAATAGATGAAGATAATTTAAAGATCCTCCACACATGCGAAAAAGGAAAAATGATGAAACTGTTGGAATCTATGGAAATAAACATGTTAAAGAAAAATCCCGATTCTATTATCCTCTAGGAACAACTTGATTTAAACAATAGTCCTCTCCTGAACCTACAATCCTCTTCCCAAAACCTACATTACCTATATCAAAAGTTTTGTTTTGTTATGTTCATGGATATTCCAGGTATAGACAATGTAGGTACCAAATTATTTATGATGCAACGTAGGTATAAATTACTCAGATTTAAATGTAACCTAGTAAGTTTTGAAAATGGTGGTGTATTGGCCGAAACCAGTCAACAATGAAGAAATATCGTGGAAAATAGACTAAAGTATGTTTTTGTCTCTGTTGGAAGACTCTGTATAAGATACCTTCTTCTTGTTGTGAAAGCTATATTGGTGTAACTTCAAGTGCGTAAACATCCAGTTCAAATCAGAAATAGACAATCAACAGGATCAAAACTGTCAGAAATCATTTTGTATTCAGACGGTTAACATCGAACTGAATAGAACAAGATGAGAATGATTGCCAATGAACCACACTTTGAGAGACTTCAGTTCAAAGAATCCATGTATATCCTCATACCGGAGAGGAATGTATTTCAAAGAGCTCCTCAGAAATGGATCTTACCTGCCTACTCGTTTCCAAGAAATATATGGATAGTGGAGAAATCACAACAGACAAATATCAGAGAATAGTGTACTACATCGAATGTACCAGAAGTCAATCAACAACTGCTAGATTGATAGCATTTTTCTCAATTCTGAAGACGAAGAGAAATTTTATGACACGTTACTGATGATTTATTTGTGAAAACTAATTTGATTTTACGCTGTAACTTATCAGAGTGAATTGAGAAGTTTGTTCTTGGAACACCTGTATTCACAATTTTTATATGTTTTCAGATCGTGAAGGGTAAAAAGCCCAGAAAATGCAGATGAAATAGTATTACGAGTATCTTCCATGTCTAGAGGAAGGTTTTGTTTCGAATAGAATTGTACAAATGTAATGCAATTAAATGCAAGACATCACTGTAAGAAGAACTAAGAATTTTAGGACCCAGTGGCACCTACGGCCTGATGACTTCGACAATTGCGAAACTAACCAAATGTTACACCCATGCTCAATCCCTAAAGAGATTGGATGGAATCAAAGTATGCAATCTTGCCAAGATCACCCTGGGCGACCCTGAGAAGTTGGCGCCGAAGAAATGTCTGGCGATGACCAGGAAAAATCTACGCTTAATAGTAGGATTTCTGACTGGCCACTGTCAACTAAAGAAACACCTCCACAATATGGGAGTAGTGGACACACCTCTATGCAGGAAGTGTGAAGAGGAAGATGAAACTCGTAGGCATGTCCTATAAGAGTGTCATGAGTTATCGTCAATAAGAGAGTGTGTGTTCGGCAAGTCTTGGCCTACACCTGCCGATATAAAGGAGATGTCTCCTAGTGAACTGTCCACCTTCCTGGAAAGGACAGGATGGGCGATGACTTAGGAGGTCAACTCCTTGGGAGAATGTACAATAGGTCACAAGTGACCTGAGTGCTGTGGGCTTACACTCACCCTCCCTACTCTATAGATACAGATACAGAAGTGGATAAATCTGGATGAAATTATGGTCCATCAAGGAATCAATTCCTATTTCGAAATGTGTACAAGACTCACCTGTTTTCTGCAACCTCCTATGATTGTTCAATCGTTCGTCTAAGTTTTGGTTTTCTTCTTTGACTATCGAAAGGCGTTTAGGGTCTACCCAAGGTGGACTTTGATCCTCTGTCACTGAACTAGCTGAACTGTTGTAACCGCTTGATTCTCCTGGGAACAGCTCAGCATTAGATGCTTTTCTTACAAGTAAATCCAGCTGACGTGAGTTTTTCATCAGATTGACGGCCTGTAATGAAAAATGAACAATGCTATAATGTAATATAATATACAATATAATAATAATACTACATGAATAGCATTTTACAAGTGTTGTTCATAACGAAGAATTTCAAGAACGAGGTTTTAATGATGAACGAGAACAGGATTGTTTCCTACTTATTAATCAAACTCAAACACCTATTCATGCAGCTGCAGTTTCGTAAGAATATATCATCTTTGCCTCCAACCGATTTCTTGGATTATTTGAAGTCCACTAGATTCTCGATAGGACAACAAGTGGATTGTTTCGAATTCTTGGGGTTCTTGTTGAATACTCTTCGTGAGCAAAACAATAGCAAAATCAATACTCCTAACCACTCTGGATTGAATGATTTCCGTACAGTCCATCTCGTCTTGAGTTTGTAATTTTTCTGCTGGAAAAATCTTCACTTGTTCATTTTGTAGTAAATGTTCAAGAGTTAGCAAAAATATATGTGAATTTCTGGAATTTCATATACCGTTTCCTAATATGACTAATAACCAGTCCGTGCAAAGGTTATTTATTGTTGAATAATCTGAAAATGGAATTTTTAATAGGTAATGATCGACTGTATTGCCAAACATGCGCCAAACTAACTGACTATTATAAGGAAACAAGTATAGCTCATGCACCAGTGATCTAATAATAACACTGATGATCTTCAAACAAGATTCAACCTCTGACGGAAGCGAGAAACTCTTTCGAAGGTTCGAAATAGATGAACATTTCAATCTATCAGACCACTATTATAGTATTCATGCAGTCATTGTTCACTGTGGTTCTGGCGTTGAATTTGATCATTATTACGTCTTGGTCAAAGAGAAAACGAACAGGTTTAAGTTTGACGATAGTCGTGTCACTAAGTGTTCTGGCGATGTATTGAATCTATTGGAGCCTCTGAAGACACCTTGAATTTTGTTTTATGAGAGAGAAGACATGGGCAGATCAAGATCTTCAGATGATGTGGTGCTGTAGGTTTTTCCGGGTTTTCCTGCAGCTGAAAAAGCAAATGCGCCACTGGAATCAATGAAGTCGTCCCGGAGCGCCAATTAATTTTTATTGTTGTTTTAATTTTTATGAAAAAGTTATGATGACTAATGAGAAATGATCTAAACTTTAGAGAAAATTGAATTTTTCTATGACATTCGTGTACACGTTCCTTGTTGGGTGGGTAGACGAAACCAAATATATAAAACAAAGTCGCAAAATCATGTTAGTTATACCATTCATAACTGAAGAAAGGTTGGATCCATTTTCTTGATTTTTTTTATTTGACGCATCCATCTCCACCAGGATGAAAAAAATTGTCTGATTTATAAGTTGTCAATATCCATCACAAAGATATGCGAGCGCGTTACACGGAATATTGCAAATCAATCCACTACAGATGAAAAAGAAATCGCACGACCATTGCGCAGTGTTCAGTGTTGCCAAGTCTATTGTTTTTGCACTAGATCTCCTGTTTCGGCTTTCTTACTACTGGTAAACTATTTGAGAGTTGAAATATACTGATGTATCAGTTAACTTTCTGCAATAATCATATAGTTGAAACTATCATATATGTTCCTATTGAAACACATATTCGACTATTTTTTTGTCGCAAAATCTACTGTTAAACAAGAAAAATTACTTAGCAACACTGGCTGTGTTACTATGGCTCAATTTCCTGCGTCAGAAACCAAATGAGAAAAATTTTCGGCTTTCTATTTCTCCATTATCATCTTCAAACAAATAGAGCGTCGGAGTTTTGCCTCGCCCACCATACTCCCCAGGCCTATGGTCAACCGATAATTATCTTTTCGAACACTTCGATAACTTTCTCACCTGTAGAACCTTCGCCAATCAGGACCAGGTGAAAACGGCCTTCTTCGACTTCATCAAATCCCGAGTACATAAATTTAATTCTGATCGAGTTAATCGACTTGTGTTACGTTGACAAAAGTGCTCATTTCGAATGAATAGTAATATTCTGATGTGTGAGTTTGTTTAAAGTTCATTTTGAACTGAATTGCTTTCATCCCTCCCACATTTTTGAATGAAGATAGAGGTGTTCACAGCCAAATAGTCTAATCAACAAGTTCAAAAACGAGAAAGATAGAGATAAAGGTCCTAAAAAATATATATATATATATATATATATATATATATATATATATATATATATATATATATATAAATATATATATATATATATATATATAATATAAATATATATATATATATATATATAAATATATATATATAAATTTTTTATTGATGCAACTGATTTTCCTTTATTTTGAGTATTTCAATATTAAATTTGAAGCTTTATATCTTCTATTAATTATCTGCGAGCGCTTTCGACAGTTGGTAGTACTGTCATCTTCTGGCACTCTGGAGTGCCACAGGATGAATTAATATTGAAATATATATAAAATATATATATATATATATATATATATATATATATATATATATATATATATATATATATATACAGATAGAGATTTTATCAAGTGTGTATGATACAAATCAAGAATGAAATAATTCGAAATATATATATATATATATATATATATATATATATATATATATATATATATATATATATATATATATATATATACTTCATACGATCCTGCGATAAAAGTTCATATAAATTTATTAATTTGTTAATTATGATTTTTTATAACTATTGCAAAATGAAATATCTAAAAATTGTTGATAATTTTTTTTTCCAATTGATATTTAGCTATGTCTGTTTTCACATTGAACAATGGCATTTATCAACATAAGATATGAATTTTTTACGTAATTTGTTTATGGATTGTTTTGAACAAATAGAGAAATTCAATATTTTTCAAAAAAATTTTCTGCTATTCTCTTGTCTATAGATAATTATAATTTAAAAAAAGAATTGTTTCTCAATTTTAATTTTTAATTGATTAAAAATATTGACCAACGTTATATTTTTTTTCTGAAGTAGAAAAAATTAATAAAACAGCTATAAGTATATGAAAAAGTGCCATAAAAAATTATATTATAATGAATAAAAATATTTTCATGGCACTTTTTTATATAGAGCTGTTTTTATAATTTTTTTCTATTTCACAAAAAAAAATAAAGTTGGTCAATATTTGGTCAATATTTGTTTATAACAAATTGTTATTTAAACAATCGAGATATGAAAAAATCGATTTTAAACAATTAAAAATTAAAATTAGGAGATTTTTTTTAAATATCATTATTATCTCTAAACAAAATAGCAAAATAATTTTTTCAAAAATATTGAATTTCTCTATTTGTTTAAAACAATTCAATAAAAAAATTATGTAAAAAATTCATATCCTATGTTAATAAACACCATTGTTCAATGTGAAAACAGACATAGCTAAATATCAATAGAAAAAAAAATTATCAACAATTTTTAGATATTTCATTTTGCAATAGTTTTAAAAAGTCATAATTGACAAATTGATGAATTTTCATGAACTTTTATCGCGAGATTGTATAATGTATATATATCAAAAGGGCTCCACGAAGTTTAAAATTCATAGGCCAATTATTTATATCTTTTATCCCATTATTAATGCCAACGGAGATTGGGAAAAAATTTGTTAGTTAACAATTGAATAACTTTTTGAAAACTGATGATAGAACTTTTTTTTCTACGGGACTCAATTTCTTTAAGTGTTAAGAAGATACTAGATTTTTTTCAAATTTTTAAAATGACATTTCATGTTATAAAAAAATTATTTCTTTTGATAAACTCTCTTTAGCGGCATCGCGTGCATGCCGTAACAGCCGCGCGGAACCCTATTTTCAACGTCAAATCAAAATTATAAATAATGGAGATAGAGTTTCGGGAGTCGAAACTTTTTTATAGGAAATTTCCTCCTCTTCAACGAGATTTTTTCCAATTTTCTTGAATATCAATATTTTTTGAGTCATTGACGAAAAACTAAATACCATTTTTTTAAATCTTATTTTGTTAATAACAATTGCAATTTTTTACCTGCACCAAAATCCTCCAAAATAATTTTTCTAGAGGTGATTCCGAATCGATTGAGCTATCGCTCATATTTTTAGGAACTTTATCTCTATTTTTCATGTTTTTGAACTTGTTGATTAGACTAAAAAAACCTTATTGTCCCAATGACTAGTATATTTTTAAAATATGTATCTTTCAATTTTAATATGGTTCTCTTCTTAGGTCATACAACACCGTTTTAATTCAACAAGTTCGTTGAATTAAAACGGTGAACATATTTTTCTTCATTACCTCATCAGATTTTATCTGTTATTGTTGGAATTTAATAAACACAATAACATATTCTTGTAACAATTACACCACTCTCATTGAGTAACCAGAACATTCGGTTAGCTAGAACGAATAATGATATTTACCAATTCTCAACGGAACCCAATTACCCAAAAGATAGTATTTGTCTCACATATGATTTTCGCTACAATTAAAAAATTAACTTTCTTCTCTTTGTATTAATTGCGTATTCTGTATTAAATAATTTAGTTGGAAGAAAGTGGCACCGTCTCTGCCCTTTCTCTTCATAGGCAACAAAAAGAAAATTACGTTATGATACCACAGTTACTTCATTGTGAAACAAAAATTATACTTATGAAAGAGTGCAAATGAAATTTGAATATCAACTGGGCTTGCGATGACGAAAAAAATTAATGAGACGTTGACAAAGTGGAGTTTTGTAGAAAATATTTATATAATTGTGTGTACGAATCTCTTGAAATCTGGAATGAATAAACATTATAGTGAGATTCATAAATCAAAGTTATCCCGCTTGAACAAAAAGTTCCTATATGCGTAAAAACGATGCAACAGTTGTAGGCCATGTAGCGTTAAAAGAGTTTTATATGGATTATTTTCTTCTAAGCGATGAAGTGATGAAAATATTAAAGGCTGTATAGGCCACTAAAACAGCGTTTCACAACGTTTCTTTTCGAAAGCGATAGATATGACAGCAATAAAACTTACAGTCATGGAATCAACATCCAGATGTCTTTAATCTCGAATCAGAGCCTAATTAATATCACAGGAGTTTTTCCGAACACCAAATCGTTATTTTAACACTTCGACACGTGTTTCGATCACCGAGTGATCATCTTCATGAGCCAGATCAAACTGTTTGATCTGGAGTTTTTTCCCAACACCAAATCGTTATTTCAACACCTCGACACTTGTTTCGATCACCAAGTGATCATCTTCATGAGGAATGTGCCATTTTTTTCAGCTTAGAGCTTACTCGTGCCTTACGAAGCACTGTTCCGGGTTTGATTTTGGAGTTATCCTTCTCCTAGACGGGTTGCAGACCAAAGCTAATGACGCCTATCTCACCAAATTACACTAGTCATGGTATGCCTCTTGTGCCTGTTGCTCATATTGCGTAATGAACCCTCTCACTCTGAGAAGTGGGTCAAATCAAACTTGCAAGATTTGTTAACATACATACAAGTAAAGTTAAATGAAAGCTTTTGATCAAGAACTAAGTGAACTGGATTTCCGTGGCAAATTTCTTTCGTGGCTGGCTTTATATCTTGAGGTCAGATGTAGGAATTGACAACCAGAGAAATCTCCCACACGATGTGGAGGCTGGTGTACCTCAAGGATCGATTCTTAGTCCGCTAATTTTTCTACTATATTTAAATGATCTTCCCAAATACGTCAGCACTCAACACCTATCTCTATATGCTGATGATACCACTTTAGCAACGGAAGCAGAAACGTCTGAAGAGCTCATTGCAAAAATGAATATACTGGCAAAGGAATTGACCTCGTGGTGTGGGAGAAATTCTCTGAAACAGTTTGTATGCACTTTTTCACCAGGAATGAAATATCTCATATTAATAGAATCTCAGTTAATGATAGTAAAATCATCTTCGCGACATCCACCAAATTTCTAGGAGTATTTGTGGATAATGATATGGGATGGAATAGCAATGTCAATCACATTTGCAAGAAATTGAATAGTAGTTACTTTGCTATATTGCACCTGAGAAATATTTTTTCGACGAGCCAGTTGATCAGCATTCACTATGCTATTGTTTATTCCCAAATTTCTTATAATATTATTCTATGGGGTGGTGCAGTGGGGTCTGTGTCTTTCAGAAGAGGATACGATGAATGTTCAGCCTAGACTATAGAGAAACATGTAATCATTTCAAAGAACATGTAATTCTCACATTTTACTCTATTTACATCTCCAAATACATTCTATATGGAAAAAGTGATTATCAAAACTTTTCTCTCAATTCTAATTATCACGACTACCCAACTCCATCCTCGAAACTTGTTAGGCCTCCTAACTAGTCTGTATGAGAGAAGCCCAATATACGGAGGAATTCAAATTCTAAATAATCTACCTGCCTGTGGAAGACAACGTCAATGTTTTCAAAAAGAAACTTAAAAACTGTCTATGTAATGAATGTTACTATGACATATTCATGAGCTAACAGTTAATGTGAGTTATGATACATTATGTCTGTGACTGTTCCAATATGATCTGACTTGAATAAAAATCATAATTATTATTATTATAATTTTGTTGGTAAGGGGGATAAAAATTCGGAGTGTTTTGAGTGATTGCCGATTTTCTGCTATCGAAAAAAATGGATCAATGAATTTGAATCAAATTTTGTGTGCTCAAATACACTTAAGATGTTGATTGTACTTTGAGTCAGAACAATGTTTACACAAGTGGTACATGCTTTTCACAGAAAGTCGAGATGTGAATAACGACGCTCGTCCTGGACACCCCACCAAATCAACAACCGATGAAAATGTTGAAGAAGAAGTAAAAAAATATTATGGAGAATCGTCCAATCATTATTAGAGAAGTTGCTGAAGATGTCGGTATATCGGTTGGCTCATGCCATGTAATAATTTTTCTGGCATGTGGCAGCAAAGTTCCTTCCGAAATTGCTGAATTTTGACCAAAAAACCGTCGCAAGCGATCCAGATTTGCTTAGAGAGTCGTAACTGGTGATGAATCATGGATATATGGTTATGACATTGATACCAAAGCCCAATGGAAGATCCCAGGAGAACCAAGACCAAACAAAGCATGTCAAATTTGATCAAATGTCAAGGTTTTGCTCACTATTTTTTTCGAATTCCATAGCGTAGTGTTTTATGTCTGAGGGGGACTACTTCGAAGGAAACAAAATAGAAATTGATGAATGAATAAATATTTTTGAAAAGAATGAAAATTCATTTCATTTTTGAAAGCTTTCATGTAACTTGACTTGTATATATGTTAAGAAATCTTGCAAGTTTAATTTGACCCACTTCCCGGTATCCGATTGACCTGAAAATGTTGCATGCTGGTCCAGAACCGACGACAATGCATGGTAATCATAAACGAGACCTGATGTTGCTGCCAGGATCGGCTCCGTGTGAGAGATCTCCTCAGCGGTAAATAGCAGGGACACGAAATTTTGTATATGTATCCGTTTATAATAGGCAGTTGGTAGGCCCACCATGAAATAGATGCCACATCCAGGGTTGGCTTCAATAAAAAAAATATATTTCTAGAAAAAAAATTAAATCAAGCTTTTACCTTTCAATACCTACTTCCCGACTATAAAAAGAAGACAATAAATGGTGTAGTAGGTTGTAAGAACCCATATTTATTTGCATTGTGAAAAAATATTAATATCTACCCCCTTCAAGGATCAGGCTCCAAGCACAAGAGGCGTACCATGACTTGTGTAATTTGGTGAAATGGGCGTCATTAGCATTGGTCTGCAACCCGTATAGGAGAAGGAAAACTCCAAAATCAAACCCGGAATGGTGTTTCGTCAGGCACGAGTAAGCTCTAAGCTGGAAAAAGTGCCGCATCTTTCACCAAATTACCACCCAAGTCAAGGTGAGGCCGTGCCGAGGACTCAGTGGCATCAGAGTGTAAAATGATGTCGTGAACGTACCACCTCAGGGAACCGCAGCGCACCCTGTTGTATATTAGCTAGTACTCTGCTGAACGAAGTTCTGGGAGGGTTAACAAATTTGAAACGGAATGAAAAACTAGCCAATGAAAGCATTAACTTGAAACGCCAAAAAACTTGACAAAGTTAAAATATGCATGCAACGATTAAGAGCAGCCAAATTCGACGATCAACGTGAGGTCCGCCTAAGTGCGTCAAGAGAACATAACTCTCAAATTAGAGCAGCCTAGTCCACCCAACAGCGTGAGGTTAAGTGCGTTAAGAGTAAATAACTCTCAAGTACGAACACAAGAAGTAGGTATTTACCTACTTCTATAGAATATAGTTTATCCTAATGATAGTTTTCCCCGTTTCTTAAGTTTTTTTGTTGAAGGACCCTCCGTTTTATAGATGGACTTTCGTATTGATCGATAACTATCGATTGAAACTAAAAAATATAAAATAAAATAATGTTAAAAAATCTTTTGATACAAGCTTTTATTTAAGTGCCCTAAAAAGATTAAAATAAAATTTTAAATCACATTAACCACATGAATGTGGTTAATGTGATTTAAAATTTTATTTAAATTTCATTTGACTGAATATGTAGAGATTTCTTCTAGGCATCGCAACAAGCTTTTATTATAATTTCATTTCTGTAACGTCATGAATGAATGTGGTTGATGTGATTTAAAATTTTATTTTGATCGTTTTTGGGCAATTAAATAAAAACTTGTTTTAAACGTTAGTAACGTTTAAAACAATTTCAACAAATATGAATCAATGTTATCTTCACAATTTTATTTTCGAAACATCATTTGTCCAATTATTTTAATGGATTTGTACAGATGACATTGTTTTCTCATCATTTTCAAAAAAAGTTTATCATTCCTCACAAAAGTGATTTGTCGCATAAAAGATCATATACTGAGAAAATAAAAATTTTGAATACGATGATTCAAAAAATGCAAAGTAAAAGAATAATTTGGCAAATGTCTACCGAAAAACATCAATTCCGCTGACGATCTCATAATTTTTTTCAAATCAGTTTTAGCTTGATACTTCACTAGATAAGGTTATAATTATGAATACAGTTAATACCTCATTGAACGGAATATCGGAGAAGTCAACATTGTTACACTGCAATATTTGATCGCCTGGCCTCAAGCCTGCTTCTCTAGCGATTCCGGCCTCTTTGGTGAATTGAACAAAAATTCCGGGCTTCCAGTCAGGGCCTTTACATATCCTGTGGAATAAATTATCGATATCAGTATTGAAATAATATATATTATATTCTACTTTACACTCGGAAGAATGCATACACATTGATAACACCTTGAAAAACTATTTTTAAATGGATAATCTCAATTTATTAGTATTATTTTTTAATAAGGAGTTCTCACAAAAAGTACTGGGTTGGTATCGTTGAAAATTACATTGAATCATCAAGGAGTCGTCGCACTTGAGTGAACAGTAGAATAATCCAAAGCAATTAGTGTACAAATTTAACTGTGGAAGCTGTCACAAATGCTATGTTGGTCAAACCGGACGGTATCTTAAAACACGAGTTTCAGAGCACATGAGAGTCTAAGAAACTGAATTTGAAAAACCCCACAGCTCTAGTTGAACATGAAAAAGAATATGGACACATATTTGATTTTAATCATTCAATTTTTCTAGATGTTCAACTATATTTATTCAAATGACTTTTGAGCGAAATGATACATATCCTCAAATGCGATAGTGTTAACACTACAAGAGATGTTGATGGCCTCAATTCTGCATATTTTAATTTGATACGTAAAATACCTGGATAATTCACCCTTTTTTCTTCATGTTTCTTTCTGTCGTTGATTAAAAAACAGACACCACCTTATCAGAATTAAAGATAAAGCCATTCGTTTTGGTTAATGTCGTTTAGTGTTGGTATTGTCTCGAAAATTTGGTTGTTGCAATGTTTTTTTTTAATATGTATCTAATATGTCTGATAGTTTTTAAAATATTGAAATTATCAACACGATAAAACTACTTTTCGGTAAGTAATTTATTTGAGAACTCATCATTTCTCGTGAAATTGAAATGATAATAATCGTATACGTTTTGTGGAAAATATACTTATGAAAATTTATTGTTACAGAGCCCTGAAGATGAATTTAATTAAATTATAATCGTTGGCAAGAAACCAATTGTTTTTTTACAAAAAAATAAATCCCGTTACCCAACCCAATTATTGGCTCACTAAAGTAGTTAACCAAAGCATATATTTTCCAAAATTTTTAACGTATATTTTTCTGGTTTTTTTTTCGAAATTAGAATCATATAGTTACAGGAGCCCACTCGTTGGGTGAAATTCAGTTATTTCAATGATTTTTCGACACAATACAGGCAGAAATACTTTACAAGATTTTGAAATATCGAGATATCGAAAGAAATGTAAGTATTTTGAAAATTTTTGGAAAAATGTTTGGAACCATGCATTTCCACCTATAGGCTAACACAGCATGAACATAGTACTGAGGACGAGAAAATAGTGTGCTCATGACGAAACAATTACATTACCGTCGATCTAATGTTGTTGGGATAAAATGGGATGAATATCAGTGGTGGAAAATGGTTTTCATGGTTTCCATGGTTTTTATTTGAAAAACTCAAATGAAAGAGCTGTCAAAAGTATAAAATGTAAATTTTGAACCATTTTTCTACGTAGCCTGAAATTTTACGAAAAAAATTCATTTCTCACGATAATCGGTGAAAATTCACATTTTTGGGTTCCTAAGATGATATAATTTTTCCAAAACGAAATATTCGTTTTGTTTTGGTGTTAAAACATATATTCAGCCTCTAAAATACTGATCTTCCAGAAACATGATTTTTTTGAAAATATACAATGGTACTTTTCATCGTCTTCTTCCAGATGGTATGAAAGAAAACTAACATTGCTATTGAAGAGTTTGTCTGAAAATTCTGAAGATTCAGAAAGATTATCAGTTGATATACTTGAAAAATGTTGAACGTAATATAATATGTAATATGAGAATAATTTTCATAGAATAAAAAAAAACAAATATCTAGTTTTTTCGATACCTCTCGGGAAATCCCGGATTATGTGGAAAATGGTAAATACAGAAGTTGTTTGCCCCTATATTTCCTACAACCTTCAAATTCAACTTCTTTCATTAGGAGGTTCCAAAAGAAATCATGAAAAAACATTTTCCACCCTTAAAATTCGTCCATTTCATCCTTGAATCGTCCTTAATTTTTTTCTGTGATAGGCACAATATAATCTTTTTTTTTATAATTTTTATGTTGTCAATACACTAAACAGGCAATTATCAAGGAACTGAATTAGTTATTACAGTAACCCCACTTGTCCGAAAATTAATACTGGGGATAAACCAAAAAATTGTTACAAAATCTAATAAGGAGAACAACCGGTACTAGTGAAGTACGTAGATCTGCAAGATATACAAAATAATCCGAAAAAAAACAATATCGATGATTTTTCATCAAGAGGGATTTCTCAAACGACTGATTCAATTGTTCCAATGATTGTATTGTTCCGTACTTGAGTCCCGTACCTGAACAGCTGAAAAGTTATGTAATGTTAAAATGTATTACAATGACCTCATCTTGAACATAAAAATCCAGCATTTTTCCTACATGATTTCAAATATATTCCATTTCGAAAATGGAAAATGTGATGAAATTTTCGTGGATGGATTGAATCCACGACCATCAGAAACCAGCGCCACGATCTGGTTAGCACGGGTGCAATTTAGAGTCGAAACGTAGTCGATGTCCACGACTTGTAGATTCTACTGCAGTATTCATTGAATATCTTTTCATTAATAACAAGACAAGAGAAATGCCTCATTTGAGGACTTTTTTGATACTTTGTTTGATGTGTATTTCAATTCTGCATCCAATACTGTTGGATTTTTTGAAAATTAGATCAGCCGTTCCTGAGTAATAAGCAGTTTTATATTTACTTTGGGAATCTGCAAAAGTATGTTAAATATCATGATTTCAAAGCAAACTATATTGAAAAGTCACTCCATTTTGTTTCAATATATGTTGAAAATGTTCGTTACTAACTTCCTGTTAATGAGGAATTCTGTTTACAAATTCATTTCTTAAAGCAATGTTTCTGGGGTAATTTCATTAAAAGCAACTTCTTCCTATCTCTGAAATGATCTGTGATTATGCCACGTATCTCCTCAGAAACATCTTGAGATGTCATAACAGAAATGTAGTCACTTTTGAACTAGCCTGTCGTCATGAAGAGATACCTCATCTTGCTGAAATGTAACATCGATTGACAACTCATTTGGGTTATTGGGTTTGTCAATATTACAAAAATCTAAATAGGCAGACTTGGTCCTTTAGAGTGGCCCGCTAGATCACCTGACACGATGCCTTTATATATTTTTGTCTTCTTTCCCAAATTCCTTGAACCAATATAAAACGACAATAACTCAGGAAAGGTTGATTCAATTTCCAAAAGTAAAATAGTCTCGAATAATGAAATGAACGACAGGATCAAAAATGAATATTTTACGTATGCTTTGTTCAACTTTGATATCTTATTCCGTTCAAAAGTTATGAAGTTGGAGGACTTTTTATGTTCGCACTGTATGTATATCTCGAAATAAGTCGTGGTTACCGGTGTTTTTCTAAATCCATCAGATCCAAAATATCTCAGAAGAAGAATATCACGATTAAGATGAGATCGTACAATAAATAACAAGAATAACTGCAAAGAATAAATTGGGTCATCATATTGATACCAAATGGCATATATCAAAAAACAGCCCATTCAACTCAAACCAATATCAACTAATAATAATATTCAATAAATATATTGGCCTCTTCAATACGTTCAGCTTATTTAAAACAAAGTTCCTCTCGAATACCTATTGTGTGAACATTAAGAGTCATTGGTGTGGTCATTAAGATTCATGGGGTATAGTAATTAGTGTTTGTGATTGCGATGTTCGAAATAACGACTGAATACACAACCATAAAAGAATTTGCTCCTTACCCACATCCAAGTTTCGACCTTGGCGATACCATAATATTTATTCTAACGTCACAGTTCTTTTCAACGAATTGTGGTGACGATCTTGGAGATGAATTTGTATCGGAGATGATCTGCCAGCTGAGTGTATCAGTTTTCTTCCTGAAAAACAAATAATTTTGACGAACGTTCTGTTAAAACCTTCATATTTCAACACGATGGTTCGGAAATAGGTTCGGATCACTTTGAAAAAATGATACCAAGAGCGCAAACTGTCGTGAAAGCTATCTGATATCCAAACAATCAATAATATTGATATCTACTTGAAAGTCAAAAAAAAGTAGAAACACTGGCTTGAAGTGAATAAGAATATGAATACGCATATTTGCCAAGCGTAATAAAAACTTTTGAGTTCTGTTTTACTTAAATTTCCCTATCTTCTGCTGAGAATTATACATCAAATCGTGTTCCAAACTGACCAAGTTATATTTTGTTGCCATTCTGGATAGGAAAAAAATGAAGTAATCCTTGACTCCATAACGAGAACAATGAGGAAAAGAAAAGCCGATGTCACTTAAACAGGGTGTATCAACGATGGGTCAGTGGATGATAGCTGCTTCCCTAGGAAAGATAAAAAAAATATTTCGGAAAAAAGTTGTGAGTATCAATGAAATCTATGTTTTGATAATCATTACTGATATACAGGGTGTCTAATAATTGTGTGACAGACCAAACTTATGTTTGGTCTGTCACACAAACTCCAGATATTTTCACACGACTGAATTTCTTCATACCGGGTGGTTCAGAAGTTATAGTGGAAACAATGTGAAAAAATGGGTCCATTCAACACCAAATATCTCCCACTCGATTAAATGGAATGGGAAAAGTTTATAACCAAATGTCTTTTAGGATAGTGTTTTTTATTTCGTCTTCATAAGTTTACCGAACGGCGATTTTTCTATACAGAGGTAAACAAAACTCGGGTTTTGAGTTGAGTTTACTCAAATGGAACACCCTACACCCTATACATAGGGTCATCCCAAAATAGTCCACACAATGAGCTTTCAGAAAATTTAGGGATTGACTTCTTGAGGAAACTATGAAAGAGTCATAAATTGAATCTATCTGCAATTTCTCTTCAAACTCTAATTATTGTTAATCTTTCAATGGAACAGAAAACTTCTCTGAATCAATTTATTTTCTTCCTATTTTCGTTAGTTTCTTGCAACTAATTCCTCAATAAAATAATAGTAATCTAAGAAAATCAGGTCAGGAGACATTACTGCTTAGGCAGAAATGCATCAGTTGCATTTTTTCACACAATCATCGATAGATTTTTTTATGTCATTTTTGCACGTTTTATTCACTGCTTGTGCACTCTTTCGTTTTTTCGTTTTTCGTTTTTTCACACAATCATCGATAGATTTTTTTATGTCATTTTTGCACGTTTTATTCACTGCTTGTGCACTCTTTCTATTTCCTAAAAGACCTCTTCCGGAAAATCTGGAATCGTAGGTATCAGGATATCGTGCTGCATATTATTCTATTGGCTGAGAGTAGCTCGGAATGTAGATCACCTCAGTTATATTGGAACATTCGCATGTTATAGTAATTCTCAAAAATCTTGGCATTCAATTATTGAATAGGTGAATTTATAATTGAAATCTACAATTTTTTCTCCTCGAAATGAAATTGTCAACCAAAAAATATATGATCTAAATTTGGGCTGGATGTGACAGAAATTGTGAATACACTGTTCAATCACTGTTGAAGAAGCTACTATGTTAGCGAAACATGTCGTGAAATATTTCTCAAATAAAGTTTATGGAGATCAAATCGTAAGGTGTATTTTATGAAATAAGTTTGGTCTATCATTTATTGGATACCCTGTATATCAATAATAATCATTGAAACATAGCTTCCGATAATCCCTACTACTTTTTTTCGAAACAATTTTTGTGTCTCTACTAGAGCACCAGCTATCGTCCACCCACCTATCGTTGTTGATACCCCCTGTTGATAGCTGGGATTCAATTTCCGAGAAGAATAGAAATGATCACGAGGAGTTCCATCAACCACTCTGAATCCCCGGTTGAAACATACACTAGAAGGAAGAAGAAATATGTACATCCAAAGTTTGGGAGAAATAACTGACCTTAGCAATGAAATTCCTTTCAGTCAGTATAGAAATTAAATCAACTTCAAGAAATCAACACATACGAAAAGAAAAAAGAGTGAGGTCTACTTGGATATTACTGATACATACACACACATATATACACAATGATACAAATCATGGTGGAACAATTCATCTTTGGTTTAATGGACAAAGATAAAAAAGAGAACTGCGAAAATGAAACGGTGCAGAAGAATCACAAGGCAATAGACGCAACTCCAATGCATACTATGAAGTAATTCCCATATCTTCGTCCTCTTCAGTACGAGAAGAAGATAGGAAAACGACTTCTGGCAGGATAGAGAACTTCATAACTTTAAAGAGACACATGGAATGAGTAAAAGGCAGCATACTTGATATTCTGATGAAACTGCAACATCATACAACTATAAAAACTTAGGAACTCAAACAAAATTCCATAACCTGGTTTTGACAGGTCGGCTGTCCTTGTTCATCGTTCACTGCCTGAACCACTGTAGATGCTGTTTTTGGCTTGGGATGTGGGGCTTGGGATATTATTCCCTAACTGAATGGCATCCCAACGATGGCTTAATCCTAAGGTGTGTGTATCCGAGCCGAGAAGATGAATGACACTGAGCCTATCAGCTGTCTCTACGGAACCTTCGAGATACCGGGCGTTCTCTCGTCGTTCACGGTAATGCGAGGCTCTGCCGTGATTGACATTCTTTCCCTAGCTACTCGTGGAACTTTTATGGACAGAGTAAACTTGAAAATTCTTTCTGACACTGAGTCTACAGAGGAGATGGATGTCTAGCTTATGACTCCAACAGACCTACCTGTATATTTAGATCAGGAGCGAGAGCTTCTCAACTCTCCAACTCCTGATCCAACAACTGAACCTAAAAAAAAAAGGTTTAGTGGCGCAGCCAGGAAACAACCTAGTCGTTTCCTCAAGAGCGGGATACCTTATGAAATCGCCTTGCACCAAATTCTTGAGCAGCGTAGGCAGAATCTGTCTCAGGCGGAGAAAAAAACCTCCCGTAAGCGGATTAGCAAGTGATGATTCACCAAAACTAGAGGCTGAAAAGCCCTACACGGGTGAATCTAAGGCATCGTCAGGTGTAACTGACGTGCAAAATCCCTCATATGGAAAGGTTGTCGCGGGCATCAAAGTGTGAATCTTGCACCTTGACTATCCGACTACCTCATACAGCAGAGCATATACTTTGTGCCTGCCCCGCTGGGGACCGAATCAGGTTCTTTGAGTTCGGCAGATCCGTACTCTCACCATCTGACCTGAAAGACCACTCACCATACAAAGTAATCGGCTTCGTTGAGAAGCTAGGTTTATTTGGTCGAGTGTGAATAGGTGTGAGCCACAATAAACCCTTGCGTGTTGCGGTGGAGAGTCGAACAGAGCAACTCACTTTGGACCTAACCCAACCCTTGTCTGAAGATTAGTTCGAACTGAAGCTAACAACTTTTTCGAAATCATTTGATAGTGAGAAGTTCAATAATATTCACTTGTATTCCTTTCTCTACACTCTCATCCCAAAGTTAGGTTACATTTTTATGTCAATCTATTTATTTCGAGATACAATATTTGGAATTCAAGATTTCAGCTATATGAAACAGAAAGCAAATAACCGAAAGTGGCTGTATTTGCGACTCCACATCATCAGTATCATTCAATATTTCAAATTCACCAATTATGTTTCGAAATTGTTCCATTACTATTCGACCTTGAATCATCTACACAATGTTGGGGAGTGGAGCTTCTCATACGATTCTGAAATATCAGATTTTGATTTTGAAACATCATTTACGATTGTTTCTATAACACCGCTGTGTAAACATTGAAGTAATGAGAAATTTTAATTATTTCGACCCGAATAAATTTCAATCATTTCGGTACAAAGAATAATTATGAACTGAAAGAAATATGAACATTTTCAGAATTATTCTTTCGAAGGATCTTTGTGCTAGAGAGACCAATCTTTTGATGGAATTGGAGACTGCTAAATTTTTACTTTACCGTTTTAACGACGAATGTTTACTTTTTCTGGATGGCAAGAGAATAAACCAAATTGTTGTTATTGAAATGACGAGGACTCGCAATTTTTTCGAAAAGAGTTCATACATCGACATACAGCCACAAAAAGTTGATGTTTTTGTTGGTATTCCCTATTTTAGAAATTGCATTCTCATATATGAGGATTGTTTATGGAGGCTTATAGCTGGTTGACAGAAAATCCCATTATACCCCTTTTTCAACCCTTCGTATTATATTTATACAATCAATATCTTAGAAACTATCTCAGTGAGAAAAGGAGAACCAGAGATCAAGCGATCAAGAGTTAGATCGATGTACCATTTTACCTAAGAGGTTTTTGGAGAAATTTTGTTCAAATAATAACCTGCAAGCATAACTCTCAGTATTATGGTAAAAACAGTCATGAATTTTGTAGCTAACATTCAAAATATAAAAAAACCTTCAAAATTATCTTCTACTTCCTGTATAAAAGTCTAAAGGTGAGTCCTTCCCTTAGGGAATAAGACATGAGGGCTTGAAATATTCTTCGAAACTACTTCGAAAAATAGTGATGATGTCTCTCCTGTTTTTAAAATTATATCTTGAAAGAAAGACATTCAGGGTGAGAAGTCAAATTGGCTCCCTGTATTATAAGAAATTTGAAACATCGTGGCAACTATCAAAACTACGAAAAAATAAGCAATCACCTTCATTACTCACCATACCAATCTCCATCAAATTTTTTTTTTGTAGAAAAGAAAACGGTCTTTCAAAATCATTATCAATCAAAATC
The DNA here is from genome assembly GCF_025532065.1 of Leptinotarsa decemlineata. Lineage (NCBI taxonomy): Eukaryota > Metazoa > Arthropoda > Insecta > Coleoptera > Chrysomelidae > Leptinotarsa > Leptinotarsa decemlineata. The sequence goes on along the minus strand of NW_027412688.1, from coordinate 28,949,723 downwards.
CATGAATATTATGAGATAATGTATCTCGGATATGTCTGAAACAGATCATCTAAAGGAAAAATGGGTTCAAGCGAGTCTCAACTCCCTACAGTGTAGGTTAATGGACTGATACTCATCAGAAAACAACTACTCCCCTGGCTAATACCACTTACTACACGTAGTAAGTATCAGAGAAATCATAAATGAATAAATGTTGGTATTGGAAATTTTTAAACCTCTCAAACACGGTACAACCCCTCTTTTCAATACAGAATGTTGAAGAGATTGACGTACATAGCAGAAATTAGAGAGGATTACAAAAATATAAAACAAAAGAAATATTCTCGTAAATAAAAGTCAACCTGTCAGAGGTTTTTTCAATATATTTGTCTACACTTTTTATTCCTTCATAGATTTTCACAGTGAATTCGTACTATGAGTGAAGAACAGATTTTTACAGAATGTCTGTCTATAAAAAACTGGCATTGGATATTTGTTATAGAGAATTCTGAATTAAACAAAAAAAAATGAATTCAGTTCATCGTAGGTTTTATTGTCAAAAAGGAGTAAACTGACTTAGGGAAAAAAAAGTTTTGATTTTGTACTTCTACATAGTTTCACAAAAAATGAGGAAAACTTGCGAAGAAAGCAAAACAGCAAGTAATTTCAGAATGAACTCTTTTTTAAGTTTTTCTCATTTTGAAGATGTTTGAAGTTTAAAGTTTGAAGATGGAGCCAAAACGTTTCTTTCCCCAAAACTAATATCTTCTAAAGATATACCCCGTTCGATTTAAGTGAATGATCTTTCGAATGAATTCATAATGAATACAAAATTTACCTATTTTACATTTGATAATTAGTAAAAAATGTATACAGCTGCAGCTGCCATACACAAATAACTGAGAAAATTATAAAACATGATCATTCAACCAGGGTTATACATACTAATGTAGTAGATCTTTGATATTCATTGATAACTCACTAAATGATATTGCAGTAGATAAATAATGATGAATAAACTGTGTAAAAAAAAGTTGAAGAGAAAGTAAAATCACCTTTCATTCACACACAAATAATTAACATATTAATATGTATGTATAAATTATCGAAACTGTCAAAGAAATAAAGCAATAGATAGTCAGGTAAGACTCGACATCAATAGTAATTTAATTGCTAACTGTGCGAATGAAAGTTAGGTAGTTTATTTTTTGTTCACTTTTAAAATGTATGTAATATTTCGGTTAATGCATAAAAGTACAAATGTTTCCCCGTGGATAAGTGTTCCAGAGGGTGGGGATCAAGTCAGACAATACATATGGGACACAAAATATACGAAGTTTTCGTGGGCTTGTTACTAAATTCATATACCGATATCATTAGCTATTATACTTATTATAGCCAATGAAATTCCACGTATTTCAGTTCCAAGATATTTAAAATCGGATCAATATGTACGAAATAATGGCCAAAAAACAAAAAGGGGGATCAAGTGTCCCCAGTCTCCCCTATATCTTTTTGATTTGAACTACGAGAAAAAGTCATTCACCAAAAAAGGAGATCAGCACGTAGTAAAAATCAAATAACAGATTGATGCAATTCAAATTTACGGAAGGAAATCTGACGGTTGAATTATCAAGTTGAGTACAGTCTTTCGAAATTCCCGCAAATGTCATTGAGGTATGAATGAAAGTTAGGTAGTTTATTTTTTGTTCAATTTTAAAATGTATGTTATATTTTGGTTAATGCATTAAAGTACAAATGGCCTCGTTTTTCTGAAATTGCTTCAGTTGTATGTACATGTTGAACAAGGGTGTTCGACAGGGTATTTTCAATAGTGAAATTTTAACGACTCACAAGCGACTTGATACTTGAGCACTTGGAAAAAAAGTCTTAATTTGAAAATAAATTTTTCCAGTTTCATATGATGAGGAGGTCTTTATATTTTGTTTAGAAAAAAATGGCTAATGCAAATCGGGAATGAATATTTCCTGTTGCTGATAATTGATAATGATATTTTCTACCTACTACTGCAGATTCAACTATATCGTGGAAATGATTCAACAAATTTTTACTTCTGATTTGAAAAAGTATAAATCAAATATTATCGCTATCGTAAGATTTTACGTCAAAAATAATAATCTTGCTATATTTTATTTCGTAAAAGGGATATATTTTTAAGAAGGGTTCAATTCTGGGAGAAAAAAGTTTGCAGGATCTAAACATCTTTGTAAATAGTTCATTTTGAAACCAATTGCTTCCTTTTTTCCTTCCTTCGGAAGTTTCCTACATTTTTTGTATAAAAATAATAAAGTAGAAAGCCAAAAGCGTTTTCCCCATTGTTTTCACTCATGATCAAAAATAAAAATCGCTCATCAAATGATTTTTCAAACTTCCAGACTATAATTATTCTTATTATTGATTTCAAACCCTGCTTTCAATCTCTATTTTGATCAGCAAATTATAAACATTCAATCCGAACCATCCGGTAAAACGCTAAGAATTTCATAAACGTTTCGCTCTCTACAATAGTATTCCAATAAAACAATCGCTACTTACTCTTTCACTGGAATCATTCCCACACCTGCAAAACAAAACAGAATTATTAAAATGAGAATGAGCAGTCAAGGTGGTTTCATAATAACGCAATTTGTGGAAGTGTAACGAATCTGATGTTCTTTGAAAATGAATGAAATGGAAATTCTTGTTTCACCTCATAGTGACTGGGCATTGTAGAGGTGCTCTGAGGTTGCGAATGAATTAAATACGAGTAGATGATAACGATTATTGCAGAGATGATTGCCATAATTGCACTCGTTCAACTTGAATTTTTTATTTCAAATTCAAGTATATTTTTTATGACTCATAATCGTCTCAGTCTGTCTGGATGAAGGTGCTTTTCAATATTATCGCTGAATTATTCAATTTTTCAAAAATTACACAAACGTAAGAACTTAGTTTTTGGATTATTGTTATTGTACACACTTTGAGTGGATCCGATCGTCATTTAAATTATAAGATTTAAAAGTTCAAGGTTTCTTTCACATATAGCCAGTGGGCATACTTGAAGACTGGCCATAAATCAAATCATCTGAAGAAACAATTCGTTCAGGCCAGTCCCAACTACCGATACTGTAGGTTAATAGAACACACCTATCAGAAAACAACTACTCCCCTGGCTGATACCACGAAGGACGTTGAATTATATTCGACAGGTGTCAGTGCAGGATTCCTCACTGAAGTTATTCCTGCATATGCTGTTGGTGATACAACTGCCATAATAGATTTTCAATTATTGAAGCACACTTGCAAACCGGTTTCGGGTTGTTCGCCCACTCATCAGTGCAAGGTAGTGTCTAATTGAAAATCGAATCCCTTCAAAGTATCATTCTTCGAATTAGACTGAAGCGGACAACAAACGACCGGTTTGTCATCGCCCCTTCTGCTTGTGAAGGAACTAAACGAAACATTAAGTGATGTTTGTTGAAAACTTGGTATATGTGATTCATTAAAACAGTTGATACGTTGTTGTTGTGTCTAGTTAACTAAACAAATGAATCAATGATAAATAATTTTAAAATTTTTTTTTGTTTTCTTCTGTATTGATATCATGTGACCCTAAATGTGGGAGACTTGTTTCCCCGTGGATAAGTGTTCCAGAGGGTGGGGATCAAGTCAGACAATATTATATGGGACACTTAATATACGAAGATCTCGTGGGCTTGTTACTAAATTTATAAAACCGATATCATTAGCTATTATACTTAGTATAGCCAATGACATTCCACGTATTTCAGTTCCAAGATATTCAAAATCGGATCAATATTTACGAAATAATGGCCAAAAAACAAAAAGGGGGATCAAGTGTACCCAGCCTCCCCTATATCTTTTTGATTTGAACTACGACAAAAAGGCATTCACCAAAAAAGGAGATCAGCACGAAGTGAAAATCAAATAACAGATTGATGCTATTCAAATTTGCGAAAGGAAATCTGACGGTTGAATTATCAAGTTGAGTACAGTCTTCCGAAATTCACGTAAATGATAATGAGGAAACCATATTATTCATTCCAAAATCTCAAGTCCAACCATCTTGACGTATGAACAACAGCTATCTATTCTCAAATCTGCTAATACCGATGCCATCGACCTCAGAAAATAATGTTCAGTCTCGCCGGAAGAATGAGATAATTCAAGAAACAATGTTTTGTTTTTAGTAGTAACACCAAACTCAGTGATGCAAACAGATTGTCAGTTGTCTGTGACATTGACCTTTCAATTATGCTGTAGTGAAATTGCAATTCACGAACGGTAAATATATAAAAACAATTTTCTAATAATAGCGACCACTTAGTTACCATGAAAGAATCTATGTTTCCTTTGATGGGAAAAAACTTTGTCTTTCACGTCTCTATCTTCATACAAAATATTGTGGGAAACTTCCAGAAGTAGGAACAAAACGATTCAGTTCAAAATGAACTAACTCTACGAATATATGCAGATCATGCATAGAAGTTGCTCTGAGATACAAACTGGAAGAAAAAACCTTTTCGAAACAGCTATTTTCATATAAACATAGAAAAATACTTTCGAAATAAATACTTTCACATGAATAATGAATCTTGAGAAAATTACTTTTTTCTGTTCAGTTTGTACTCCACACATTCGTTATAGAATTGAATCAGATATCATTCATAGAAAATGCTACACAATAGGTATAACTTATGAAAAATTAACGATATTGAATTTCACTCACATAGAGCACTATCATGCACAATGGCGAACTTCGAAGTTTCGGAGTAAGACACTTGCCTCATCACCCCATTTCATTCATAACATTATGACATTACTTTCGAAGTAGTTGTTCCGTGAGTTTTTTCAGTGTAATTCAAGGTTCATGTGGAAGTAGTTATTTCGGAAGAGGTTTTTGTTGCCGTTTGGATCTGAAAGTAACTTCTATACATGATCTACACATCTTTGTAGGGAGATTATTTTGAACCTAATTGTTTTCTTTCTTCTTTTGACAGTTTTCCCCAATTTCTTGTATGGCGCTCTTAGAGTGCCTTAAGAATTTCTCTGTAGCGCCTGTGTTTTGTCCTTGTAAAAATATGAAAAAAAGTTCAACAATGGTGAGTGGTCAACCTCCTGTTGGTCGTTAAGCAGGAAACTCGAACATTCTCCCTTATTTATTTCCAGAGACTCCAACAGGTTCAACTTCTGTACCTTAGCTTCCATATGGAGTATGTCGTACATAGTGTTGATATCCACACATATAGGAAAAAAACTTACGCAGTTTAACAAAAAAAAACGAAAAAGAGACTCATGGAGGAGGTTTTGCATGAAGGTGGAAGAAACACCCACTTGTGGGTGTTTCCTCAAAAAAGAGGACGAAACCTACACAGAAACGGAAAGGGAAAGTATAAGGCTACTGTTGACATTCTGTTTCCCAGCGATATCTGAACCTGGGCTCTAGGGACGGCCTTCCTTTCTCCCAACATGGCCATGAGAATGGAGGCTGGCCGTCGAAACCACGAGACCAGATAGGATCAGATGGGCGATCCAAAAATTCAAACCATACAAGTCACCAGGAGTAGACGTAATCTACCCAATTCTGCTACCTTATCTGATACCTTATGTGCTGATACCTTATCTGAGCAAGGTTCTCAGAGCCTGCGTGGCCTGGAGATATACTCCAAAATCATGGCAAAAGGTGAAAATAGTCTTCCTGTCCAAAAAAGGCAAACGCCAAGTTATATAGACCTATCAGTCTAACGTCCTTTCTAATGAAAACCGTTGAAAGGTTACTGGACCGATACATAAGAGACGAAATGTTAAAGGAAAGACCTCTTAGTGCTTGCCAATATGCGTACCAACCTGGTAAATTGACAGATTTAGCACTGGACGACAAAGAAATGGCAGTAGCTGCCTTTCTAGACATCAAAGGTACATTTAATAGTATCTCCGAGGAGTCACTTATAGACGCGCTGGGAAAAAGAGGAGTACCAGTTGTCGTGTGTCGATGGATGAAAGCCAGCCTAGAAGGAAGGATGATATACACCACTCTAGGAGAGGCTACCATACAGGTAAACGCAGAGATGTCCACAAGGAGGCGTACCATCGCCATTGCTATGGGCAACCTCAGAAAGCTATCTGAAGAAGGCATATATTACTATCTGGTGATAGTCACAAAAGGGAAATTTGCAGGCGTCACCTTGGAGCTCATGCAAAGAGCCTTGCACATCGTCGGCATATGTTGCGAGCATGAGAACCTCTCAGTGAATGCCCAAAAAACCGCTGTCGTCGTGTTTACAAGAAAAAGAGTGATGGAGATCCTTTTCGCCACGGAAGTCAAGTAGTTAGGTGTGACTTTCGATCACAGGCCTCCAGGAACCTCCACATGCAAAAAAACAGCACATAAGGCCAGGATGGCCGTGGGAATCTGCAGAAGATTGTGCAGGAAAAACTGTGGGCTGAACCCAAAAGTGACACTCTGGTTATATACAAGGGTAGTGAGACCCATGATAACTTACGGTGTAGTGACTCGGTGGACAAGAACAAGGCAATCGGGTACGGCTGGCCTTTTAGGCGGCATACAAAGGCTGGCGTTCCTAAGTGTCGCGGGAGCCATGAGAACGACCCCAACTGCAGTGCTCGATGTCCTACTCGGACTTCCACCATTGCACATCTACATACAAAGAGAAGCTCGACTGGTGACATACAGGCTAATGCAGGGGCAACCCCCAATCAGCCAGTCACACGGTGCAGAATACTTGAAACTTTACAATGAACTGAAGGCTGATCCAATACTAGAATGCCCGTGGATAACACAGTTCCGCAGTACAACTTTCAAAAAGATTTCAAAATCATCAAACCAAGTAGAGAGGACTGGCAAAATGGCCCACCGGTAAAACAGGAAGAAACTTGGTATACAGATGACTCAAAGACCCAAGAAGGAGTGAGAGCCGGTATATACGGAGGCAGAGCAAAAACGAGAATCGCACACAGCCTCGGACATAATGCAACTGAGTTCCAGGCAGAAGTAGCGGCCATCGAGCACTGTATAGGGAAAATAAACAGGCAGAAGGTCACAAATAAAACCATTGCCATTTTCTCCGACAGCCAGGCGGCAATTAAGGCGCTCAACTCATTTCGAGTCTTCTCAAGACTGGTGGGAAGCTGTCTGAACGCACTCAAGGAGCTAAGTACCCAAAATAGGGTCACACTAGCTTGGGTACCCGGACATGAGGGTCACAAGGGCAATGAGGAGGCCGACGTTCTAGCCCGTGTAGGCGCATCCTGAGCTATGATCGACACAGCACCCTTTTGAGGGATAGCGAAAGCATGTACAAAGACATCCGTAAAGTCATGGATGCAAACAGAATCGATTGATTGGTGGAATAAGCTCCCAATAAGCTCCCAGGAATGAGGCAGGCGAAAAACCCAGAGGCTGCCAGATATATGAAGGGGTCAGTGTCAAGGCTATGAAGTCTCATCAGAGAGATCAAGCTCTAACAACCAAGGAGCGTCACCATAGATCTGAAAAGTTCACAGTGAACCGGGCCATGGGCTAGCTCCCCGACAATCTAATCTAATCTGATATCGTGATCGTTCTCCAAAAGGTGGAACGCATAGGTGAGATTGGTCTTCCTCACTTCAAAGCTTTTTTTATGTTCGGAGATTCTCGTTTTAAAATTTCTTGAAGTCCTTCTTACATACACTTTTGGGCATGATCCGCATGTTAATTTGTAGATAGGTATAGTCGAAGTAACCGATATACTAATCTTAAAGGTGGTCGGCGAAGCCAAAGGCAAAAAAAACAATAGAAAGGAATTATGCCGCAACGAATTAGTCCACGTGGACTGAAGAATTGGCGGTTCGTATTGGATAATTTTTACTAACCGAGTTATATGATTGGCTGAAGAGTCATAAAATTAAATTTGAAGTCATGTTACGGTGACCAACAGAATGTAGCGATGAGTACCGCGTTGTGTGTGTTATCAAAGGGGAACTGCTGGAAGGTAGGGGGCACTATATCTTTTACTTGAACTATACCTGATTTGTCATCCTTGTCTTTCTGTGACTTAGAAATTACCAGTCTTATGTGAAAATTGTTCAATTATTATCATGGATACTTCATATAATTGGTATTTCTGTACAATAATACAATGTTTTTGAAATTATCATTAAATGAACTCCTTTTGTTGATTTATGTGCACTCATTTCCATCAGTTGGTTACAGTGTTACGTTACTCTAGTTGAAGTTCTGGCTAGTAATTGTCTCTCATCACATCCTACATGATTACGACACCAACTTTGTCATTCCTAATTCCTATTGGGCATAATGTCCAATTTCAATTCTCATAGTATCTACAATATGGAAATCAATCACGTGTTCAGTATATTCAAATGTTTTACTCGCGAGTATTTATTAATATTCTGAATCTACATGTCAGGTACATCTTTAACAATTTACACCTGTCGAATGAGGTAATTATTTTCAAGCATAAATAATTTTACCGTTACTATTCCTTAGAAATATTCCCAGGGAACAGTTCATCCTTCCGCTTTCATGAAGAACAACAATCCTTCCTCGAGTCATGCAAATCCGAGATTAATTGTCCCGAGTATTTCGTGACTGAGGATTTTTGATTTCTAGGAACGTAGCTCTATATTGGCGAAATTAGTTCACGATCTAAACGTGACATTGATACTTCGATAAAATGCTGGGATCAACCGTAAAAACACGTAATTCTAGCAAAAACAATCATTATTGTAAATGTTTTCAACGAAAACAATCGTTTCCACGAAGTCAATAAACGTTGCACGCAAAATTTCGCAACCCACTTCATCTGAGAAAATGACGTCGGTGCATTTACGTTTTCAAAAAAGATAATTGAGATCGAAGAAGGAAGTGATTGAGTTGGATCTAATCAAATGACGTTTATGTCATATCAGTTTATCATGGTCAGAACGCACTTTTTATTTTTTTTACCACTGGTTCGGTTTTCTCACGAAAAACTGATTTTCTTATCTTCTACATGGGTAGCCAAATATACGAATTATCGTAAAACATCTCATTTTGGCTGGTACTGTTCTGATCAGTACTTCAAATATTGGCTCAACTCATACTAATAAGCGTTGTTGATATTTCCAGCGGTCAATTATTGAACTATGAGGGATGAAGAGAAGATGTTTCAGTTCCTGCTATCTCAGTTGCGGACCATGCAAAGAAAGGAATCCAAACTCCTGACGATTTCACGGGCTCCATACTGTGAAGTCATGAAGACACTCCAAACTCAAAAGTCCACGTCCTCCCAATTTTCGGGGGAAGTACAACCGTGAAATGGACGGTTCGCAAACTCTTGTGAAGATGCATAATTTTTTTGAGTCTTTACGTCAGGTTGATAGGTTGATACAGCTTTTATCAGGACCATTCAACTACTCCAAACGTGTAGAGTAAGTTTGGAACGGCAAGCATATTTTGTAGCAGCGACTGCATTCTTTCCCGACAGTTCCGATGTAGTACACAGAGTAAGACAAAGTTTATCCCAGAAAGATATTTCATAAAAGACCAATTAGTCAGTAATTTTGATTTAGCTTTGGAAGGTTTGTGGAAAGATATCCCAAAAATATCAATCAACATTGACTTCTTCACAGATGTTTTAATATTTTATTATTACCTGACATTGAAACAAAAGCTTGACTGTTTGATTATGGTTCTATTATACAGGGCGTTTATTAAACATGCGGCGATAAGGGACTATTCCTTTGGCCATTCTAATGATATTTTGTCCTTTGACGATTTTTGATAGGGCGCTTTGTTTTGAAGATGCGGGTAGAAAAACAATTTCGACAATAACAATTTAATACCAAAAATAACTTAATGTTTCCTATTCTACAAGAACTGTTGAAAATGACTACCCCCGCTTGGATGCAAGAATCCAATCTTCTCCACATCGACTCATGAATTCTTTTAAAAACACCAGGATCGCGTTACTCCTATCAATTATTTATCTGATTTCTCAAATCTTCTACATCTTCAACTGGAGTAGTGTAAACTAATGACTTTAGGTAGCCCCATAGTAAATAATCCAAGGGGGTAATATAAAACTAATGACTTTAAGTAGCCCCATAGGAAATAATCCAGGGGGTAGTATGAACTAATGACTTCAGGTAGCCCCAAAGGAAATAACCCAGGGGTTTAAGTCCGGTGATCGAGTGAGGTCCACCTCGACCACTCCAGCAATATCTGTATGTTACTCTCGGGCAAATATGCTAATATACGCTGGTGCATCATCGTGCATAAACCACATTGCATTTCTTGTAACCAATGGTACATCCTCCAGAAACTGAGGTAGTGTTTTTTCCAAAAAACCAAAAAGTTGCGGTATACCTCGCCGGTAAGTCTTCCTGGCAGAAATACCGGTCAAGTTAGGAAGTTACCTACAATTCCCACCCAAACGTTTAACGAGAACTGATGTTGAAAGCGATCTTCAAGCACCTCATGTGGATTTTATTATGGTTATTGTGGAAATTCCTTAAGGCATTTCTTGAGAAACTGGCTTCATCGGTAAAAAGAATAAGCGTCAGTAGTTGAGGGATTTGTACCAATGTGCGTAAAAGCCATGGACAGAATGTAATACGTGGAAGAAAATTTGCAGGTAGAAGTGCCTGAACTCGTTGTTAGTGGTATGTGTACAACAAATAGCCTCTTAAAATATTCCAAATCGTCCCGTTACTAACATTGTAATTTTTCGATTAGAGGTACCTAGATCTTTTATTATAGCCAACACATTCTCTTCTACTTCTACCGTTTTTACTGTGATTGGCCTTCCTGGTCTCCATTTGGCTTCAATGCTCCTTCACGAAGTCATTGATATATACTTTAGAAGGTTTTCCTATTGGGCATATTACGATTAGGAAATCGTTCACTGTACAACCGCCTAGCTTCAAATGAATTGCCATCAGCAAGTCCATAAATGAAATGCATGTCAGTCATTCATGTCTGCGTTATCGTAGACATTCAAGATAGAGGACTTCACTAACAAGACTCTCAATATCAAATATAGAGAATGAACGTCACATAGACGAAGTCAATCAGTTTCAACCTATTCGACATATACAAATGATCACTTACGAGACATATTCAAATTGAATGTCTGCAGCCGTTTGTAGTAATCGGAATGTTGTTGCTAGGTACCAACGAAATTGTTAAATTTTTTATAACTTGGTAGGTCCAGTGTAGAACTCTATACTTTTATTTCGGCTACGTTAATGATTTTAAAGTTATCAAAATTGTTACTGTCGAAAATTTTTCTCGCCCTGTTTCTTCGAAACACAGTTCCCTATCCAAAATCATCAGAAGACAAAATATCCTTAGAATAGTCGAAGGAATAATCTCTTAATTTTTTGCTGCAAATTCAATAAACACCTTGTATATTGAACGGGTATACCGACTAGGTTTCATTAATTCGTCGGGTATATCTGATACAACTTTGAATACAATCCTCAAACAACTTGGAGTAAGACTGAATATTGCTAGTAGTTCTGTACATAATGCACCGATATAATCTTTCACAAAAACATGTGGAAGATAAATATCATCGTCAATATCACTTCCGAATGTTGCTCAGCTGGTTGATATACAAATAACTTTCATACCTACTTCCACCGTTATTTTTCATCAACGGATATATTTCCCGATATTGTTGCACATGAATTCATCAAACAACTTTCATTCAATAAAACCGGTAGGAAGTTCAATCACTTTTCAGAATACTGAAATGAATCACGTTACCACTTCACGTGAATTGAATGTAATCATCATTTTGCATTTCATTTAGTGATTTCAACACATTCTTGTGATTCAGTAGTATTCCAGTCATCCACATCGTATGCTACTTGTTCCAATCATTGAAAAACAAACTCGCACGATCCTCACGGAAGTAATTATCGAATAGACAGGTAATAAATTGCTTTTCATTCCTGCACAATTCAGTTTTTTTACATATGTTAATTCATTAAAAACAGGAATTCAATCAGTGAAATTTTACTAGCTCCAGTATAGCAGCCCCATAAATGCAGCTTTGACTGATTAGGTGACTGATATATTGTTGTGAATGGCACAGTATTCACTAATTCAAGGAATAAACTGTACAGAATCGACATTTGTTCAATTGTTCAATTTTGATGATACTACACAGAAATATAAAATCTAGTCACATATTTTACCAAAAATAACGACTTCGTGAAGCACATCCCCATAATAAATGAATCAAGCAATAACACAATTATACTGCTAAAAATCACATATCATTCCAACAGAAGAATCATCTAATGAAATGTAGCACCACAAAAGCCAAGATTTAGCCAAAGCCTCGGTAGATAATAACATTATCCTGAGGTGGGTTAAAGGGCACGACAGGAGTAAAGTAAAGGTAAACGCATTGCCGACTCTTTAGCCAAGGAAGCGGCTGGACTAAGAATTTATGGCCTGATGACTTCGACAATTGCTGAACTAGCCAAATGTTACAATCATGCTCAATCCCTAAAGAGATGGGATGAAATCAAAGGATGCAATCTTGCCAGGATCACCTTGAGTGGCTCTGAAGAAATATCTGGCGATGGCCAGGAAAAACAACTAAGGAAACACCTCCATAATATGGAGCTAGTGTACCCATCTCTATGCAGGATTTGTGAACAGGAAGATGAGACTATCAGGCATTTCCTTTGCGAGTGCACGCAGTTATCGTCAATAAGAGAGTGTGTGTTCGGCAAGTCTTGGTCTACACCTACCGATATAAAGGAGATGTCTCCTAGTGACCTGTCCACCTTCCTGGAAAGGACAGGATGGACGATGACCTAGGAGGACAACTTCTTGGAAGGATGAACAATAGGTCACATGTGGCCTAAGTGCTGTGGGCTTACACCCATCCTCCCTACTCTACAGATACAGATACCATCACAGAATGGCAGCACCTGAGTAAAAGTCAAACTGTATGTTACTCACTACGAAAAAGCTACTGTAATAGCGAAACATGTCGTGATATTTTTGGAAATAAAGTTTGTGAAGATCAAATCCTTTCCAGTGTAGTTTGTAAAATTACTTTACACATATAGTGTGATGGTCCTTGGTTATCACAGCTCTTCATCTAACTTGATCTCTTCATTGATACTCCAAAACCTGGATATTGGCTCCTTCAAGTTTCTCATTGCCCCATCACTCATGGTTCACCCTCGCTAACGCTTCGCATTCACATAGAACTTGTAAATTAGCGAGAATCATCCTCCTGATTGGAGGCCCAATCTCGATAATCTGCAATAGCCACTCAAGGAAAGTTGTGGACTTGTCCCCCTCCTGAACTCACCACCATTGAACTACTGATAGACTCAACTTTCTCAAATCCAACGGAAAAGGCATACGTCGAAGCTCTCAAGCTGCTCATCGTTTCGAAATACACTTCAATATACTTCGAACTACACTTTCTGGAAGTCATTTCAATTGTGGGTGGCGTTTTTGTTGGATGAACTTTCCAAAACATGTTTTTAAATGGATGTATTTTTACAGAAGTTTGACAAAGCTAATAGCCTTGTGATAGTATTTTTCATTCATGATGCAAAAGTTGATATGTAGGAGAACTAAAATGTTTTGTTCCTCTACAAACAGCAACCTACAAGATTTTGAACTTGTGCTCACTTAAAATTAACGAGGTGAAACCTTTTCAAATGCGATTCCTAGCACCAGCGTCCAACGTTGCTTCACTCAGATGACGATCAAGTTTTTAGACTGACAGGTGTAACGACAAATAACATGTAAACAATAGTGTAATCCTAATCAACAAGTTCAAAAACATGAAAAATAGATATGAAGGTCCTAAAAATATGAGGTCATTCGATTCGGAATCACCTCTAGAGGATTTGTTTTCAAGGATTTTGGTGCAGGTAAAAAATTGCAACTGTTATTAACAAAATAAGATAAAAAAATGGTATTTAGTTTTTCGATAATAACTCAAAAAATATTAATATTTAAGAAATTTTGAAAAAAGCTCGTTAAAGAGAAGGAAATTTTCGATAAAAATGTCCTGACTCCCGGAACTCTATCTCCATTATTTATAATTTCAATTTGACATTGAAAATAGGGTTCCGCGCGGCTATTACGGCATGCGCGCGATGCCGCTAAAGAGAGTTTATTAAAAGAAATAATTTTTTTATAACATAAAATGTCATTTTAAAAATTTGAAGAAAATCTAGTATCTTCTCAACACTTAAATGAATCGAGTCCCGTGGAAAAAAAGTTTTATCATCATTTTTCAAAAAGTTATTCAATTGTTAACTAACAAATTTTTTCCAAATCTCTGTTGGCATAAATAATGGGATAAAAGGTATAAATAATTGGCGTATAAATTTTAAATTTCTTGGACCCTTCTGATATATATACTTCATACGATCCTGCAATAAAAGTTCATAAAAATTTATTAATTTATTAATTATGATTTTTTATAACTATTGCAAAATGAAATATCTAAAAATTGTTGATATTTTTTTTTTCAATTGATATTCAGCTATGTCTGTTTTCACATTGAACAATGGCAGTTATTAACATAGGATATAATTGTTTTACGTAATTTTATTATTAAATTGTTTAAAACAAATAGAGATTTTCAATATTTTTAAAAAAAAATGTTTTGCTTTTTTTTGTCTAGAGATAATTATGATTTAAAAAAAATGTTTTTTTAATTTTGATTTTTTATTGTTTGAAATCGATTTTTTTATATTTCGATTGTTTAAATGATTGTTAGGAAATAATTTCGCTTTTAAAAATCATAATTTACACTTTTGATCAGTTTGGCAGAATGAAATATGTTTTCATTTTCCATTTAATTGTTTATTAGTTTAACAATTTGTTGTAAACAAATATTGTCCAACGTTATATTTTTTCTGAAGCAGGAAAAAATTATAAAAACAGCTATATATACAAAAGTGCACCAAAAATTTTTTTTTATTATAATACTTTCTAATATCTATTATAATGAATGAAAAAAAATTATGGCACTTTTTATATATAGCTATTCCTATAATTTTTTTCTGCTTCAGAAAAACATATAACGTTGGTCAATATTTGTTTATAACAAATTGTTAAACTAATAAACAATTAAATAGTGAATATTTTTTTTTTCTGCCAAACTATTTAAAAGTGTAAATTATGATTTTTAAAAGCAGAATTGTTTCTTAACCAAATTATTCGAACAATCGAAATATAAAAAAAAACAATAAAAAATTAAAATTAGGAAAATTTTTCAATCATAATTATCTCAAGACAACAACATAGCGAAACAACAACAAGGTCTCTTTATTGGGCTTGGAACCTAGTTTTTATAAAAATATCCTATATTACTGATAACATTGTGTAATTCTCCATTTCCTCTAATGAACAATGTTTTCAGATATGGAAAAAATAACTTTCTCTATTTCGTCAGTTTTAAATTGGTTTCCGGTATTGTTATGCTCCTATAATAGAAACAATCATTAGATGGAATCAGACTTATTGAAGGTGTTTAATTTATAGCGAATACTATTGAAAACAGTGAATTTTACACTTCAGTCTATAACAACTTTCATATCACCAATTAAATCCGTTGTTACTACATAACTATAAATTTTATCATCATATTATTTTCCAGGTAGTTTCAATGAAACGAGAGTTATCAACTACTAACGAAATCGACAGTAAAAGTACAAGTAGGTACTTAAAATATGCTATAATGTTAAAATTCAATCAGCCATTGAAGTACTGATACCTTTCTTGGTAGAATTGTTGTTTTTATTGTAAAAACCATCACCAATTCCATGATTTTACAATGCCTAGACAAAAGAGGTATATTCGAAAGTGGTTGATAATATGTCTTCGTGAATGTTACCCAGTTTAGATTTCCATTGTCTGAAATGGTGTTAACAGATTGGAAATCTGTAGGACAAATTAAAAAAAATAATTGAATGTTGAAATTATTAAAAATACAGCAAAATAAAAATAATCGGATCGAAATATTCGCTTGTGTAAGTTAAAACACAACCTTGAAAATGTCGAAAAAACTGAACCAAAATGAATATCAAAAATTTTAAGAATGCTTATTTATAAAAAAAATTATTTTGACCTGAAATAAAGTGAAATAACAAGGAATTTTAGGAAAGTTATTGAAAAAACAATCATTATGACCTGAAATGAAAATGAATTGGTTGAAGGTCGTAATCTGTTTAAAAATCTGTTTAAAATCTGTTTTTCCGTTAATCAGCTGTCGCCCCCATACGAACGACAACTCTCAAAAGTTGGGAACTTGTGCGAGGTCTTACGAGGTCTTACGAGGTTAAAAGGTCTTACCTTTTAACGTGTGATTCCTAACACGGTAATGATTTGCATTTTTGCAAATCAGCATTTTTACAATTTCTACTAATAATTTTTTTTCTGGTCCTACTACTGAATCAACCAGATATTTCTGTCCGATTATTCTTATTTTTGGTATTTTCAACAATAATAATATTCCATACACTTTCACTTTGTTTGTTATTCCATAGATTTCTAATTGTTATTAACATTTTACACGATGGAAATCCAAACATTAAGAAAGGTAGTTTCGCTGCCTAGATAGTTCAAATATGACATAACTCAAAAACACAAGACACAAAGTCACCGAAAATCTATTTCCCACGATGACAAAATTTATACAATTTTACATTTTATGAAAGGGAGTGTTGAAGATGGACCCTTTTCAAATCGCCACCCTGTATAAGGTGTTTTGTTAAATAACCTCAATTCACTAAAGATTTAGGTAAATGAAAATTTCAGTTTCTTTATTTGTTGACGATTTGCATTAGTTTTAGAGATAATCCCAATTTATGTTTTGACTGCGTATATTTATTATTCAGATTCAAATTGTCATCATAAATTCAGGTCTCAGAAAATAAGAAATGAAGCAACTTCAGTACTTTCATCATTAACTCTGGCTGACATTTACGGAAACAAAAGTCAGCAATTATATTGGTCATTTGCTACAAACAAACTCATTTTGATTCGAGGTAGAAAAAAATCAATTAGTGGTAATATGTTTAAGCTACGTAAAAAGTCGAAAAAATGAAACACTTTCAACTAAAGCACGTGCTTTTGAATACATGAGGGCTGAAAGTTTGGCCCTCTAGAATTTTCTTCAATATTCCAGAACATTCTACAGTATTCGAGAGCATTCTACAACAATCCATAATGTTGTGAAACATTCCAGAATAGTCTAGAGCAGTGGTTCCCAAAATATGGATTGCAACCCACTGGTGGGTCGCAGGAGCAATTTGGGTGGGTCGCGGAAACAGATTAAAAACACCTAATACTTTTGAATTGTTTTCCCCATTTTGTATTAAAGCTGGGGGAGATTATCCAGTTCTTTCGAACATAGCCTAAAAAGAGCTGATGTGGTTTTCAACCACATATTTGTGTGAGAGAGCATTCTCCACTTTGGTATATTTAAAAAATAGATGAAGAAATAGGCTTTTTGTGAAAATTTACCTGCGTTCAAAGTTTTTAACTTTCAACCCAGATATAGAATATTATTACATAAGTCCTATTTTTTCATTAATTGTATTTGTTCAGTTTCAAGATTCTGAATCAAGTCATTTTTCGTATACCTACTGTAGTTTATCTTCAATTATACCATCTTTACCATTTTATTCCAGAGGTGTATTCCTCAATAGTGAATTTTCACAATAATAATAAAACTATTATCAGTGATAATAACTATACTAATACTTATTTTAATAATTATTATATTTAACATATGGGACACGAAAAAAAATATTCAACAATGAAGGTGGGTCCCCAGGCACAAACGTTTGGGAAACGCTGGTCTAGAGTGCTGTAGAGTGCTGAGTGCAGTTTCAAAATAGGTAAGTACGTATCTACCCGAAGATAACACAAAACAAATACAAGCACTTTTCTCAAACACTAGAACTGCAATACTTTTTTCGACGTGCATTCCACTAACCAAGTTGGCATTTTCACTGTAGTATATTTCAGTAAACAGTCAACTGCAGTGAACAGTTTACTACACTAAATTGCAGAGAGCAGTTCAATGGAGTGAACCTTTCACTATATTTCCTGAAGGCGTCCACCTGGTTGGTGAAAATGAAAAGCGCGTCGAGAAGAGTAAGGCATTTCTGTTGTTTGGGAAATGTAGTTGTTACAAATATGCTTTTTCATTAATTTTGTATTTAAAAGAAACTTTCGTCTATTATCTATACATCTTTGTAAAAATTGTAATTTAAGGTTATTCACCTTCTTCGAAAGTTTTCAAAAATTTTTGTATATAAATATAAAACAAAAACAAGTCATCAATCATTATTCGTTTATGTATTTGTTATACTTGATCCCTGCTGTACGAGGTTTATATTAATATCAATAATCGTGATTCAGCTTCGTTATGATATTAATGGTATAACTCATAAGTAGTGTGAATCATATTTTATCAATGGAAGTCAAATTTTCTGATGTCAAATTGTCAAAACATCAACTTCATTATCAACTGCAGCTAGTATGAACAGTAGAGTACCTCAGGGGTCTATCCTTGGTCTCATCATTCTTTTGTATATAAGTTATCTTATATCGTTAAATATAGCGGAAAAATCCACGTTATTTGCAGATGACACCATTATACTGTGGCACAGTAATAATACTTCAGATATCCATCAAATTATATCTTCAGATAATAAGAGTATCATGGCCTTGTGCGATACTAGCCTTTTATCTTTGAATATCACGAAAACTAATTCAATATATTTTCAGGGCAATATTGGCAACACTCCAATAACTCTTATCGAGGCTAAATTAAGCACTAATTTTTTTTTGAATCATCATAGATAACAATTTGAGATCTATTGACCACATTAGATCACGCAGCAAAAAACTTTCTTTGGGTTGTTGAGCAGTAAGATTTACTCGTATTGAATAAGGTTTGGTCGAATTGTTTGTTATTCACACTCTCATTCACGATATAGAATTCCGTTCTGGGGAGTATGTTCTATGACACACTTGAATTATAGTTTATACCATTTTCATATTAAAAACAGTTCGTTCAAGAATCAAACACGAAGAAATTTCCTTCGATCTCTCTCTCTAATAGAACCTGTTATAGTCTGAACACATTTTTTGACGATGACTTTCACCAATATTTTCTGTGCGGCATTAGGCTCATATCAGTAGTTAATGTTGAAGTCACACGGATTGATACATTCCATTCACAATCTGCAATACTCACAGTACTCACAATACTCACAGTATTTTTACAGTTTGTGCTGTCTAGTCTGATTGTCCTCTTGGTTTCTACAATCATATTCACATAGTTATAGACTTAGTATATGCGTCTATACATTTTTATATACTTATTTACACATGCTTTACGAATAAGATCTATTCTTCTGACAATAAAGTTCATTTATTATTATTATTGAACATACAGCGTTTCGTGATGGCAAATCATCAAAGAAGGCTGTCTTCCTGGAGTCGTCGTGTCACAAAAAGTATTCAGCAGTAAGAGTGGGATCAGCCAAGCATGCAGAAATAGTTATCACACCCACGGTGCCTCGTTCCTGTACTTCCCAGTTTTTTATTTCGTGTGAGGTGAACGGTCACAGTTTGTTCGTTGTTTGGTCTGTGATAGAATTCGTTTTGTTCGTGGACGATTTTCTGTATTGAATTTTGTATGAGTTATTCTTTTGATAAGTGAGGATTTTATATTTTTGTGTATAAATGACAAGTACATATGGAGTAGAGGTTCTTCGTTAATGCTTAAGCATCTAGTCACGTGATGAGATTCATCAAAACCCGGTAGAGCTATGGGAGATAATGAGTTTGATTAGTTTTTTGTTTCTGTTCATGCATTCTCTTTCTTTTAAAATGTAGAGGAGATATCATAAAATTCAGGTCAGTTTTTGACGAAGACTAGTCAAACGTAGTTCAAAAAATTCAACGATTTAAAATCTGAAGAATGAGGGCAAAAAGGACTATTGACTTCCGATCATATCAGAAGTTGGCAACAAACACTTTTGACGTTTAATAGAACTATAACACTCTTATTGCTCCTTTCATCAATCACGTTATCGTCATAAGGAAATGAAGTGTACTAATTATCAACTATAACTGCGCGTATTCACATCTAACAGGGTTCATCTCCATTTTTTTTTTTGGTCATACATCAATGACTTTTTGAGGACAGATTAGCGACAAATTTTTCGTGAGAGCTTCTGCTAATTTCAACTTCACTATTTCCAAACTTTCGGAAGCATCCAAGTCCAGTATCATGTACAACTTTCAACAATTTCGAACAATGTTCGTTCTATGACCATTCTTCAAGGCGTGTTCAACAAATTCAGACTTTTCGGGTCTCCAAAATCAGATATTGGCAGCATTTTCTCTAAAAAGAATTTCAATAGCTTGATTTGTCTAATCTAGAAACTTTTTGTTACAGTCTTCACAGCTTATTTGATACATCCAAGCAAGAGTTCATGCAGGCTATTTTATGTCTAACCTGTACCATTTTGAGAAATTTATATTTTTGAACTATATCTGCACGTAAAGCCGATTGCTGGAGTGACGACGCATACCATGGTGACGGGTCGCCATGCGCAAGCGACTATGCGATTCTTTCCCCCATTGCTATCTCTCTCGTCACACTGAGCTCGGGTATTCATAGTGTTTACAGTTGTATACAGTGTAAAAACCAAAGAAATGCTTTTTTCAAAAAATTAAAAATAAAATATGCCTGACAGTGATAATTTAGAAAGTAAAAGTGAGTAACAATGTTTCAACATTTCACATCATTCATTTACGTTCAATTAGTCAAAAAATGTTTTGCAACACATAATGTCAGTCTTTTTTTTAACGAATTCTCTACACGTTCCAGCATATCCTCTGGAATTTTCCTCTGATTCTTCGTTTCATGTCTTCTATAGATGTTGGAGGAGTTTGGTAAACAATCCATTTGATATACCCCCCTAAAACAATCCATTTTGGTCAGGTCAGGTGACCTGGGTGGCCAAGCCATAGGCCATACCTATCCATTTTTAATTGAAATGATCGTTGAGGTATTCCCGTACCCCAGTTTTGAATGTGGTGGTGCACCGTCTTGTTGTAGCCACATTCTTAGCCTTGTTCCATATGGAACCCCGTCCAATAAATTCGAAAACTCATGCCGGATGAATCTTTCATATTTTCTTTCAGTAAGATGCCCAACAAAAATTTGGGAACCCAAAACTCTTTTTCCGAGAATTCCACCGCAAACATTCAGTGACCAACGCTGTTGGTGGTTCAGACAAAGAACAAACTGGGGATTTTTCGTTGTATATTAATGTATGTTATGTATGTTCCATTGTTATGAAAAGTCACTTCATCAGAAAAACACAAAACGACATGAAACAAACGTTTGTTCCATATCGTTCTGTGTTGGTTTTGTCTCGAAAATTTGTTGTTGCAATGTTTTTTATTTTTATTTTTCAAATACGTATCTAATATATCTGATAGTTTTTAAAATAGTATTATCAACACGAGAAAACTACTTTTCGAGCCCTGAAGAAGAATTCAATTGAATTCGAAACGTCGGCAAGAATACAATTGTTTTTTTGAGAAAAAAATAGTTTTCAGAGGCTGAAATCCCCTTCCATCTAGTTGTCTTCTTTCGGGGAACATCTCTTTGTAAATTCTGGATGCAAGGAGGCAGTTTCCGTCACTTTCCCCCAAAGCATAGACCATTTCCACGATATCTTCCAATACATAATTCATAATGAAAATGATTCAATCTACTTGCGAAAGAAATTTCAACACATGGTGTTTTTGACAAATTCCGAGATTCATTTTTTGATATCAGTCATGGATAACTGGGTTTTTGAAGAAAAGAGCAGTGTAACTATTCTTCAGGTTTTTTACACACCCGCGACTGGACGAAAATAAGTCGTCTGATGCTTCTTGACAGCCAAATCTAACATAAAACAAAGTCGCAAAAATGTGTTAATCACACCATTTACAGCTGAAGAACGGTTGGACCGATTTTTTTTAATTTGTTGGATTTGTTTCTGCCTAGAATAGCAGAATAAATATTGAAACATTCGAAAACTTGAGAGCAAATATTGAAGATCAAACAAATTATCGATGTTCTGTATGTTAGGTTACGACAGTTGTCATGGTGCGCGCAGACTTTTGAGGTTATATGGTATTTTTAATTTGTTTTGTCATAATAGTAACGAAGTCAGCAATATCAATTATAGTGTTATCTATAATGCCGCGAGCGAGGAAATCGAATTTTTCAACAGTGGAGCCACCATGCAACTGGACTGCCGAATATTGCAAATCAATCCACTGCAGATGTAGATGAAATCGCATGAGAGGGAGGCAGTGGTCTACTATTTTTGCAGTAGTCTCCTGCGTTGCCGCTCAAGCCTTTGTTCTACTGTTTGAGAGTTAGAATTCACTGATGCTAGGAATCATCATGTACGTAGTATGTATCTATGAAATATATTTTCTACTATTTTCGTATCAATCCACTGTTCTTCCGACCCAAAATCTACTGCTCAGAATGAAAATGACCTGGCAATACAGGTTGTGTTAGTGCAGCCTGTCCTTTTGCTTCACAAACACAATATAAAAAAGTTTATATGACTAAGCTGATAATACATCTATTGATTTCAAGGTGGAGCATTAGGTCATTTATGAAGAGCCACAACTCCATTTTTGTATCATTTGATAATCACAATTTTTGGAGTCGTCTATGTTTTGTGTTTGTGGTGCTACTACAGATGGTGATACCATTTCTGTAGTATGTTATGTTGCTATACTCAGACGCAGTTCTTCTTTTACTCTCCAGCATTCCTCTGACTCAAAGAGGGGATGGCACCGAACGAAATTCATTTTTTGTGAAGAAATCAGAGTTTGTATCGACCTTTCCTGAAATTTTTAATCATTAAAAATATAGTTCTGGTTATGACGGCTGCTTCATCTTGCGAAAATCTTGTCTTCTAGCTAGTCTATCCACCAGCTTTTTGAAGTAATAGTTCTGCTGATGAGGTGCAATTCTTTATTTCCTCATCAAGATACACACCTGGTACTGTGTGTTCAATTTGTTAATCCTTTTTTAGGCAGGGAAGTGTGAATCTAGAACATTTGCCAATAATCATGCAGTTTCACAGTAGATTGACAGGTTTTGATCATTCTCTGGGTCTTCGACTTCCGTTACTTAATCTGAGGAAGGTGAAGGTTAGATGCTCTAATAAGTCGAAGTCTCAAAAGTTTTTGAAAGAAAAATCACCATTATTATTTTAAAAATTCCAAGGATGGATTTAATTTCGGTTTTTTACGAAATGAATATTACAGTACTTAATTGTTCATCAACCTAATGAAAATTCAATTCTCCAGTCATCCATGTACCAAATTCATCATACTCCTCGTTAAAACGTAATTTATTTTATGTTTCACATTTATGCAGATTTAAGACATTCCCATTCGGAATTTATCAATGACCGTGAATATTGAGACGAATTAATTAACACCAATGAACTTGAATGCTTATACAATACATATCCATGGATATATGTCCACGCGCTGTGACAGTTTTTAACACCAACACCTTACTTTAAACCAACATCGATATTAGCTACTGACGTTTGTAAATACAGAGAATTCGTTTTTTATTGCTATGGTGGGTACGCTGTTTTTTCTGCTTTTAATTTTTAAAAGAAATCACATATCGACAAACTCCATATTTCCAAGAGGTGCAGTAAATAAATTCTGCTACACGTCATTTATTCCAGGATAACTAAATTTATGTTTTCAAAAATTATTAAACGGTGCTACGTTATGACGTAATTTTAATTGAGAACAGTGCATCTGACAACAAACAAATACCTTTTAGATCCTCAATTATTTTGCAACAAATCTGATCTCTTAGTTTGCTTTAGTCGATGCACGATACCGCATCAGATTTTTAAGAAATTTATCCTGAAGTAAAGCGATTTTTAATTTTTTGAGCGAAAACCATGCGTCGGACAAAGAAAACCCAGCAAATCAAATGTGCTCAAAAATGTATGGAGATTTCGAAAATAATTTTTAATTCAAGATAAAGCAGTGACGTATTATTTTTTCAGCAAAAATATACATTTCAAAACTCGTACGTACGCCACTGGCAGAGAAAATTAAGAAAATTGTACATCAGAAAATGCGCCTTGAGGCATGGAATATATTGTACCAAATATGCCAAAGATGTCTACAAAATTATCTCAGTTATTATTAAAAAACTGATTATTTTAGAAAACTTTGCCATCCTGTATCTCAAAAGTTGAGGCGTTTAGGACATACGTCCATGGGACGTTTTTTCCTTAAAATAGGTTTAAGAATTACCTCCTCAAATATTAGCATGTGTTTTAGGAACACCCTGTATATTTGTTGGCTGCCACAGCGATCCTTGGTATGTCTAAAGACCTCGCACCTGTCGGAACGTTCATAAAACCGCTACCATTTCTATACCGAAAATTGTATTATTAATTGCGTTAGGGAAAATAGTTTTTTCTGTGACGGGAAAAAAGTTTGACATTTCATGGTGAAGCCAGTAATATTGTATTGATAGAATTAAATGAATCTTATTTAAGCTGTGTGTTTGCGAGGAACCGTCCATTCTGAATCAGTAAAGTTCAATATTATAAGAGCAGCAGATCGATTTTTCCTGATTCGGTAAACCGCAGTTCATTCCTAAACTTATGGATATAATAAGAGGAATTTGCAACCCAAGTAGCCCCGAAGCAGTCCATGGTGTGAAATATGAATTTGTGAACATAGTCGCACTTCATTATTATCAGAAAGTGAAAAGTTAACATTCTCTACATTTATTGATAAAAACTGAAGTGAGTTTCAAATTATAAAACAACGATAAAAATAAAATAAAAATAACAATAACAATTAATTGGCGCTCCGGGACGACTTCATTGATTCCAGTGGTGCATTTGCTTTTTCAGCTGCAGGAAAAAATCTGTTTTAAAATCTGTTTTTCCGTTAACCAGCTGTCGCACCCCTACGAACGACAACCCTCAGAAGTCGAAACTTGTGCGAGATAAGGATTAACGAGGTCTTACCTTTTAACGTGTGATTCCTAACACGGAAAAACCTGCAGCACCACATCATCTGAAGATCTTGATCCAACAATGTCCTCTCTCTTATAAAACAAAATGTAGGGTGTCTCCAGAGGCTCCAATAAATTCAATGCATCACCAGAACACTTCGTGACACGACTATCGTCAAACTTAAACCAGTCCGTTTCGTCTTTGGCCAAGGCGTAATAATAAATTATTTTTCCGTTTTGATATTTGTCAGTTTGCAGATTCTTGAAATGTTTTTGGTGATATTTTTAAGGTATTTTCATCTTATACAACCTCAAAAAATATAAATTATGATGTCGAGGACGTCTGAAAATATAGCGAACCAAAGAAAAGTCTGCAGATTTTAGCCTCCGAAACGTTAACAAAAGTATTTCTCAACTTTTTTATGTGCAAAATCATGAGTTCGACAAGTTTTTGATAAATAGACAATTTTTCTTTAAGAGAAATACCTTGAATTCGCGCAGTAACTCATCGGCCTGGAAATCAATGAGGATGTTGCTTGTAAAATGATAAAACAGCATAGTAAGTACGGCTCTGCCGTACTCTTACCATCCGACCCAAAAGACCACTCACCATACAAACTAATCGGCTTCGTTGACAAGCTGGATTTATTTGGTCGAGTGTGAATAGGTGTGAGCCACAATAAACCCTTGCGGGTTGCGGTGGATGGTCGAATAGACCCACTCACTTTGGACTTTGGACCTAACATCGAAATGAACTTAAAAGGCGGCCCTTTCACTTGTATGAAGTTCCCCGTTACCATTCAGATTATAGAAGGTGAAATACCCACACGAATATGACTTTTTTGAATTTAAACTGGTAATCATTCAGAAACAGCTGATCCTATTTCCAAAAATGAACCAATGTTGGATAGAGAAAGTTGATAGCGTTCTTTAGAAGAGTCGTGTCGCCACCTTAATTTTTTTTTTCATTAGGAATGCCGAAAAAAATGTCTTTTCATGAAAACTTTTCCGACCTTAATAACTTGTCACAGTGATGAGATGGTCATATTCAATTTGCCTCTGAAATTTCCGATAATAAAGTTCCGATAAATGCTAAAAAAATCAAAAATAGTGTCAATATTCATTACTTACGGCGTTGAAAAGTTTCCAGTTTCAGTTTCACTTTATTTGTTGACTAGTTGTAAATTCGTCATTACCCATGTGTTCTGTTTCAACAATAGACCGATAAACTTTGTTTATTTTAGCTAGTTCAAGCTGAGTCATAGGCATATTTTCAATGACTGGAAATTCTTATCACACATTTCAATTGCAAATATTCCAATTAGAGTAAAACCACCTGGTACAGTCTGTTTTAAAAGAACGCAAACTTTCCGAGTGCGTTAACCCATTCATCATCCTGTTTCGAAGAATATAGGTAGGCATACAGTAAGTATATGGATGGCATATATGTTTATAAAGATACCGAGACCAAGTTAGACCAGTTCCATCACAAAAAAACCCATTTGACTTCCGTCGACATGGTTAGTGAACGAGACTTGTGTAGCTATTCAACGTAACGGCAGACATCAATTTTATTTTTTACATTTCTCATACGATCATCCTCACATGAAAGTTCTTCATATTCATTTATTGATGCTTCGTTTCACTTCTCCTAAAAACTAGAACCAATAGAGAAAATTCAGTTTCTTGTTTTATTCACAATTTCGCTACATTAGCGCTTTCTCTCCATAGACAGCAAAATCAGACAACCCATCATACTTTTTTGCAAACACTTTCGGATTGAAATAAACAATGTTGCGCGTTGTGCAAGGTTTTTCTTTATTTTCTGTCACATATTTGTGAAATTTCTAAAAAAAATGTTCGAAAAACACTGAACGCACAACTGGATCCAATGTGCACATGTCTTGGAGTTCAATTCTGAATTTCCAGTAGTTGTAGATACAGTTTATAGTCCACAGAAGAAAAATGCAAACAATTATTCGTTGTATTATTGGATTATTATTCAAGTAGAACAGTAGAATAGACATCAAAAGCGCATTTTTGCTTGAAAAGTTCCCAACAATAATGAAAACAAATTTGTTTAAAGGGAATAAATGTTGCTTTCATCCCAACTTTGCGAACAATAACCGCCATAGAGCCGCCATGACAAAAGTATGACCACAGTTATCATCGACAAAACTGAATGTGAAGGTAAACAAAGCAGAGAACATGATTTAACGTAAAAAATTGCTCTTCTCAGACCACACTGTATAGATTGTTGGACTCAAACACTGGTTGGAAACACATTGTTGGACTCACTTGGAAACAACTATAAGTGAGTATGGACACTTCCCCCTTCAAAAAGTCATCTATAAAGGCGACAGAAGTGGTACTGATGAGAGCTTTGTTAGGTCGAAGTACCACCGTCTGGTTGTGAATCACAAAAGCTTTGTTTTTGGGCTCAGGTCTCATCTAGATGGATTACACCGAAAGCTGTGGAAGAAAAACACAGAGGATTGGAGAAAACAAAATCCGGACTGGTAGGTCATCAACGAATGGAACGTATCAAACGTTTATTCTACTAATTCGGCAGACTTCTTCGGTGAAAGATGCGGTCATTGCAAAAACAAAGGTAGAACCTTGTAGGCACAGCACTCAGTGACCGAGGCGCTCCGTATTCATTCGTATTTATACTTATTGCGCGTGGTGGGGGTGGTGGATGGTGTCTATGCAAATAGTCAGTCCTGATTGGTTCGCACTTCTCCATGATACTAGTCAAGGAGACTGATACCGTGCTGAACAAATTTCCTCAGGAGACATCGCAGTTCTTTTCGACCATATTCTTACCACTATATATTTGCAATGGAATAACTGTTTCTTCTGATAAATAAATAAAGTCGATGTGAGAAGTTCTCTCGGCCCTATGTGTGCAAATTTTCACTTGAAAGTTCTCGAAAAGCACCAAGCCATTGGAACCTACCTATTATTATCATGTTGAAAAAAAAAAATGTTTTTCCGTTAATCAGCTGTCGCCCCCATACGAACGACAACTCTCAGAAGTTGAGAAACTTGTGCGAGCTAAGGACTAACGAGTTCTTACCTTTTAACGTGTGATTCCTAACACGGTTGCAGAATCATCCCAGCTTCAACCAGAATAATTCTCTCGAGAAAAATATATGGTCAAGGCAGGAATCGAACCCAACATTTGATAAAATACATTCAAAAACTAACATGTAACGCAAAACGTAATGAAATGTAGTATACGAAAAGGAACTGAGGATGTTAACAAAGTAGATGTTCAAACTGTTCATCGCGAACGTCTTGACAACATCCTTATCTCAAATAAAACTGTCTTTTAACATTATTTAACATATCAGGCGTGACCGCCCTAATCGCAAGCGATATTCGTTCTTTTTGTCATTCAAATCTGAAGGTTCAGTTTTGTACACATTGCTCTTTACATATCCCCATAAAAAAATCTAATGATGAAAAATCAGGTACCGTGTTGGCCATACAATCGATCCTCGCCTCTCTATCCACCGATTGGGAAATGTTGTATCGAGGTATTATCGGACATTAACTTGGTAATGTGGTGGTGCTCCATCCTGCTGAAACCATATCATATTCACTGGAACTTGAAGGTTTCCTGGATCAGGATATAAATTTGCTAAACTTGGAATTTCGAAGTAGGGCCAAATAATTATCGCCATTCAAGTTACCCTCAATGAGAAAGGGAATGATATGGTTTCCTACAATCCTTTTGAAGGTATTGCGTGTGTTCTTCTCTCATCCAGTGAGGATTTTCCGTTGACCAATACCGGCAATTTTGCCGATCAGCTTAACCGTTAAGAGACAAAGTACACTCATGAGAAAACATGATGATATTGTTATTCAACATGTATCATTTGCTCACAAAAATAAGTTTTTCTATCAGAATCGTCTTCCATGAGCTTCTGAGTAGGTATCATTTCATAGGGATGCATTTTATTTTCTTTCAATATGTTTATTATCGATGTGTGGCTAACATTGAATGTAGTGGATGCCTGTCTACCCGATATATGTGGGTTTTCCTCAAACTCAAGCATCACATCTAATTTGGGTTCATCACTCATTGCATTGGCAACTGCCCCACATGACCAAGCTCGCGAAACTGCTTCTCTATTTTGCTTATTGTTTCTTGGGATATGGACGTCGAATTAGAAAACTTTTCATAAAATAGGTAAGCTACTTCCTGTTGTGTTCCGGTTTCATCTCCGTCATCAATCATCTGTAAAACTGTTATTTCATGCGTTTCCGTTAATCAAACCATTTGTCAGACTAGAAGTTAATTAACTTTAAAATTAAATTGAAATACTGACAACTAATACTGTAACATACAAAACATACTAAAAAGAACATTGCTATGGTTTTTGCTTACTTTATCATTATCGATACCTTAACATGAAATCAGTTTTTTGACTATATTGCAATGAGTTTTTAGTGTATTTTATCGAATTTCGGTAACCACATGATTTTAATTTATTTTATCTTAATTGTTACAATAAACTTGAAAGCCATAACATTTTTGAATAGAGAACCTTTCCATTTGGCTTTTACACACTGTCTACTGAATATATTTCGGTGACTTTTTTCACAGTAATTCAAAAATTACCACTCAGTTTTTTTCATTCACTCAAAAACAGCATCATTAGGAACTGATAAAATGGCATCTGAAAATAAAATTCAGTATCTTTACATTTTGAATCTATTCGATTTCTTAGTCACAGGGTATGTGCACGTTTTGACAAAATTGAACATTCATTCTGAATCTTTTGGAACATTCCTTGTGAAAACAACTCAAGTAGTGTATGTTTCCATAATGACCTCAAATCCGGATCTACAATAGTAGGATCCTCTCTAGCCTTGTATATTGCTCCGTTATCTTTATAATAACATAAAATTTTGTTCAACGCAGGAAGCAATATTTCTTGAAACCGTCGCAATTTTACTGCTACTCTTAAATCACGGACATATTGCGGAAATCGAAGAGATATAAAAACAACTGTTATTTAAAATCATGATTGATCATTATCGAAATGTTATCGACTTCAAATTCACAGACCTGAAAATAATGGCCCAGTGCTAATGACCTATGTTGTCGATAACTTCATGAACAC
Organism: Leptinotarsa decemlineata; assembly: GCF_025532065.1. Lineage (NCBI taxonomy): Eukaryota > Metazoa > Arthropoda > Insecta > Coleoptera > Chrysomelidae > Leptinotarsa > Leptinotarsa decemlineata. Next base: position 28,919,479 of record NW_027412688.1, on the reverse strand, counting down.
TCCACGAAAGCATTGAATAAATCATATCCTATGGCTACTCTTAGGCATAGTTGATTATTTTTCCAGGGCCGCAGTAGCCATCTTTACTAACTGAAGACAGTAATTACATAAATCATCGAATCAAATCCTGCATGGAAGGAATGAAAAAGATTTATGTGAAAATCTAGAGACCTGAACAATAACTTAGATCATTTGTTGAATTCATCATCAGGTTAAAGTGCCTATTTATGAAGAGGATTCACCAAAATGAAATGGGGAATGTTCCTCAATTTGGGTTATTACAGCAAATGCAAGTTTGAACAAAATAAAGTTGAGTTTAATTCATGAGTTTTTCAAATTGACTTTGAAAAGTATTCAAATTGATGTTTCAAATGTTGGATTTCAATTTTTGAAGGGATTTGTTCCTAATTCACATATTGGCAACAGCGCCCTAGAATGCTAGATCGGAGTTCAGGTTAATAGTATGCTAGAAGAAGGAGAATCATGTCAATAGTGTCAAATTGAGGCAAAATATAAATTATAGTTCAATACCACCTCCACAAGCTACATAAACATAAAACAGCTATTTTGTTATTTATTTATATAAAGGAAGATAGGTTAGGTGCACAAAATGTCATATGTCATAGAATGTCTCGGAACTCGGAACATAAGTAAACAGAACAGCACGCCTCTGAAATATGTCATCTTTGTTCGTCTCATACAGGTAACAGATTCATTGTCCTTCATAATCTATAACCGATGTTGCCAAATGATGAAATAGAAACGAATCCCTTCAAATGTTGAATGCATTATTTCATTCCTCTTTTTTAAGTATTTAAATAATTTTTTAAAGAAAAAGGTTGAAATGATAAGTTCAAAATGCGTTGTTTTAGAGCTCTTTTATGAAAACTACTTAATTTTCGTCAGGAGGAACATTCCCCATTGGTTCATCACAAAACAATTTGACACTATATTGCACTCAAAAGGCTCATGAGACCAGCCTAAAACCATAGACAGCCCATTGATAGTGTCTTCGTGGGGAGAGGTCTCAGATTGGTTTTTTAAGAACAGTTAAGTATATAGTAATGCATTTGGATATCGGCCAAGTGCCACTGATGAGACCTTGGTGAGTCGAAACAGCGCTGCCTGCTGTTGGATCACGATTGCATTGTTTTTGTTTTTGAATTGCCTGTTAGTGAAAGCTGCAGAGAAAGACAGAGTACGAATCTCGTTCGGCGGTCAATATGAAGACTTGGCTTTACGACGGATGGTTTTTAGGAGATTTGTTTATATTCGAGACTTGTCGATTGAGTCTTTTACCGATTTCATAGATAGCGTCTTCGTAAGCGAAGATGTCATCGTCTTTATATACCAGATATTCAATTGAAATTTTTTCATTTTCGTCAAGACTCGATTTTGATTAATGAGAACAGAATCTGGGCTGGTAGGTCATGATCGAATGAAACCTGAACTAGTTGTCGCTGATACTTCGTGATATAACATCCGTTCTCGCATTCAACGCAATATAAAACGAAACGTTTGGTACTTCTTTGGTTCTACCTTGTTCAAATTTGATTGTTCTCCAATTGGACTAACGGTGGTAAAAAAGGGTGATCTGAGTATGGTGTATGAATTACAGATTAAGAGTAGTCACCGACTCGGCAATTGATATGGAGTGGATGCGAATATTTGGGACGAAAGATAAAAGGTGGCTAAGATGCAGATAGAGATTGGAGAGAGAATGGGGAGTGCAGACACAAATTGTATGAGGGAGCACATATCACAGGAATCAAAAAAGAATATAGGAGGAGAGTATCAGAGGGGTGAATGTAGAACAAATAACGTGTTCTTAGGAAAAAAAATTATAGACCAGTAGTTATTGGAGAAATTCGCTATTCAATTGAATTTTAAACACGGTAACTTTGCTAGGTACTTTTGAAGGATCAACTTGAGGCCTGCAGAGCCGTGTCTATGTGAATAAGATGATCCCGAAACCGCAGAGCACATCATAGATAGATGCCTGTGCGGCTTGTGAACTTCTCAGAAACCGTTATTTGTGCTACATACGAAATCATAGGATCTGTATCTATGTTGTAGCCGACTACAGTTGGACATATTGAGAGGACTGAATGGGGTGGATACCGAACAGGTTTGCCTCATTTATGAATAAGCAGGGTGCGGGATGGAGAATGCAAGAATTGGATAAGAGAGAGCTCCAGAGCAGTGCTCGATGACAAATCACACCTGGAGTGGCGATTCGACACTGAGCTGTATATAACAGGCGATAGCAGATGATGTATACGATCACAATATACTCATTGTAACCTTGATTTGGATAAAAAGAAAGGATTCTTCGCACCGGTTGGTTGACCCATGATTCACTCGAGTAGAATTAATGGTCACGGGCGTGATTCGTTGAAGTAGCGAAATTGGGGTTTGCTTGATCATGGTGCCCTAGATAGAGGGAGTACGCAAACTTCAAGACTCGATGGCTAAGTAACGTAAGAGCTGGGCGGTTTTCAATGTCTCTCAGTTGAGATTCGCGTAAGGCATGAAACAATCCCTTCCACTCTGTTGAATTATCTGTTTAAAAATATGTCTGTTTAAAATATGTTTTTCCGTTAACCAGCTGTCGCACCCCTACGAAAGACAACCGTCAGAAGTCGAAACTTGTGCGAGCTGAGGATTAACGAGGTCTTACCTTTCAACGTGTGATTCCTAACATGGAGCTGCAGCTGAGGTATCTCTTATGCATCATATTAGGTGTCTTCTGCAGCTGAGGTATCTCTTATGCATTATATTAGGTGTCTTCTGAGTGTTCAGCGGCCAATTATCAGCCCTTGAATTATTCTGATCCAATTCCTGTTCTGTTGAAACAGTAATTGATTCTTTCTCGAAATAGTTTCCTTGAACGGAGTAAAGGCAAAATAATTAGGACATAAAACAAGCAAGTCTTTGCCCTTCGAATATTCAGTTGATGGTGGTGGGTTTTTTTCATCTTTGGTCATCAAAATAAAGTTGCATGTCTCATTATGAGAGTAAACATTGCATTGGTTTCAGCTTACATCTCTTTCTATATTTGTATAGATCAAATCACTCAGGAATTTAGCACTCCTAGATATTCAATCTTTCCTGATAATTGTATTACATCAGTTCGTAGATTCAAAAGTTCTACTTCTATCTTCGCTCTTTCTGTAACTGCTACTGAGGTTGATTCACATAGGTATGAGGTCAGAGCTTGTTTATTAGTTCCTTTCACTATAATATTCAGGATATTTTATGTTGCATGCATTTTCTCACTATATGATAACAGGATTTTCTTGGACTAGAAGACATGAGATATCTGCCTAGGCCAGTACTATATGATAAAGTACTTGCGATCTTGCTAAGATTTATCCCATAATTTCAATGTATACAAATTTTCTAATCAAGTTGACTTTCCACCTGCATCTTTTTTCATCGATTATTTATCTCTACTCGATATACTTTCCAATGTTTCTGCTGAATTACAGATTCAGATTTCCACAGTTTGAAAAAAGTGTATAAGTCTGCATCACGAGCATTTAAATAGTTTTGAATATTCCATTCATTTACCTTCTTTCGGATTTCAAATCTGTTAACACACTGGTTTTTCGCACCTTCAACTATGAGAGAAAACAAATTTTCTACTCAGATTTTCTTGCTCTTTTCAGGAGATTTTTTCTTCATGAAGTGAAAATTCTATTATTTCATCAGCAGATAGTTTCTCGTATACGTCCACTATTTCCGAACTATGTTCCAATATTATAAAATAATATTTTCAAAGACAGAATTGTCCAACGAAACTTTCTAACCGGTACAGTCTCTGCATCAAAGGATTGAACCTTTGTTATTGGAAAGATTCAGTCCTCAGCAACTCTTTCTGAATCCAGGCCTGTGTTTTGTTCCCCGGATAATTGGATTCGGGTTAGAGATAATTATAGATTCCACATCTATCCTCAACTCGTATTTATATTCTTATCCTCGACAGCTATTTGAAATATTTCTTATTGCCAGGTGTACCTACGTTATTCGCCATAGCACTGGACGTTTCAGAACACATACTTTATTATTGGCTGAAAAAATGCGAAACGAGAACGTTGCTTGCCGTTATGTTCCCATCGTCAACATATGCCCTCTGCTGGTGGTCCAATTTGTTAACTTTTCTATCTCGATGTATATAAAAATATTTCTCTAATAGCGGAGACCTGCCAATACATGCAAATATTTCATTATTCTCTCAGTTACACGAATCACAAAACATAATTTACATATTCTGACACCTTGAGTTATATCAATATATTTCTTTCAATTATTTGAAAGAAGAATACAATATTCATCAAGAATAATATCACGCCTCCCAAAATTCTGATTTTTTGACTGCTCATGAAACCTTCCACTTGTTCATTTCTTTCAACAGAAATCATACTGAGTCTGAAGACTATATTGAGAAGACATAGATACGGTTGAAAAAATAAATATTTCAAAATCATGTTTCAAAACAAATGACATTGGAATATATCCAATATGCTTTTATGCAAAATCCTTCAAAGTGTTGTTCTTGCAGGTGTTTTCCGTTCGTCCAGCAGCAGGATCTGACCCTAACAGCAGTGTGTCCTCAACTGACTTCAACGCGGCTCGACTGAATGTATGAAGTTATCGTCTAAGAGAATTTTTTTTTGAATAGTAACAGCCCCAATGCGAAAAAGAGATAGCAGTGAATAAGATTCAGATGCATTTGAATATTGAAACACAGAGAGTATGTTTCGAAGTATATAAAAATCTACATCTTAAGTTTGGTTTCGAGGGAAACAAACTATTACAAGCAATATCAGATTTGACCAAAATTCCTTTCTCAGCTGTACGTAAAATAGTCAAAAACAAGCCTAATGAACGCAAGACGCCATGTGATACAGGATCACCAAAACCTTTAGATATTCATCTAATAAAATCATTGAAAAAAACAATATACGACTGTTTCAAAAGCAATGAGATTCCTACAACTGAAATCAAAAATCCGGCCATAACATGAGCAACACGTGTTGCGTTTTCGTGGATTGATTTAGTGAAATTCTCGCAATAAAGTATTTTTTGAACACGTTAGTTATAGATTTTCCTCAAGTATCGGCTAATTCCATCATATATCTTAAGAACCTATTCAGAAAAAACCTGGCATGGACATACCGCATCAATAAATTTCAAGACATATATGTTAACAAAGAATTCAATCAAAGTTCAGAACAAAAAATTAAAAAAAATTGAAAGGCCTGATCCTATTGGTCGTTTTTCGCTTGATTAGAGGTTTCCATATGTTACGTATCTCTACGCTAGCTTGACTAAATGCGTTGTTGGACAACATATCGGCTTCTTTGAATTTTCTCCTAAAGCCGCGAATATGTTGTCCAACAACGCATTCAGTCAAGATAGCGTAGAGATACGTAACATATGGAAACCTCTAATCAAGCAAAAAACGACCAACTTCCGCCAAACGGTCATCACCCACTAAAATCAATGAAGCAGGAAGAGGGAAGAGGGGATAGGAGAAAGCACTCGAATAACCTATAAATAGTCAGATATCGGAGGAATAAGTCCAGTTATCACCCAAAGACGATTGTGGATACTAACAATTGAAACGTCGTGACGTAACTTGGTTTGAAATCATTTATTTTTATTTTTCATTTTTTGTTAATAGTATTTTTTTATTTTTTAGTTTCCAGCTTTCATTAATTTCTTTATTTTTTGGTTGTTGCTTGTATGTTAATTCTTTGTAATTTTAGTTTTTTGTTTGATAAAATTGTTATTTTCACTTTTTTTTTATTTTTTTTTCAGGGATTTCAAATCAATTTATATTATATTAGACAATGGAAGTACGAACTGATGAAATTTATGTGTTCAAACCGTTCAGATTTTCTCGAATAATTGAAAAATTAAATATTTGGAATTAACCACGAAAAGGTAGGTACATATATGAAAACGGACCCTAGATGATCTATATTCTTGCAATATTCATTGCATATTTTGACGGCTGCTCATAGATGTTCAATATTATTGTCTACGTAGACGATATTGACAATAATGTAATATTTTGGACAAATGTACAGTATTCTCCACAATATACAACCAGTCCCCTTCAATATTTCAATATGATATGTTGAGTTACGCTGTTAGCACCATAGCGAAGATTAGATATCTTTCGCGTCTACACCACTCTTTTCAGCATGACGAAAAAGCTCGAGCTTTTTCCGGAAGCTCATCCGCAAAGATGTTTTTGCAATATTCCACAGTCAGCACGTCAAATCACTCACGTTATGTAATGTTAGTATAATGTTTGATTCACACCATCCACAGAGCCGGAAGTTAACTGTGAAATTCAATTATTTCCATAGTGGACTTTTTTCATTCAATTATTTTTCATTCGCCATCTCGATGCGTTACCTATCACTTGTTGGTACCGACTAACAGGATACGGAATAATATTGCCAACAGATGGTACATAATTTCCAAAATGTCTAAAGACATTTGTTTTCATTCGAAATACTGCAAACCATCCAGTACTGTCTATACTCGTACACAACCATTTTACACAAACCCAATTATAGCGCAATAATAGTGACCGTTCGTAGTCCACTAAACAAGAGAAATATTGGTTGTTCAGGAATCGTTTTTCTACCATCATTTACAAGGTTCACCAACAAAATGGTTTTCAGGAGACTATATTAAAAAAAAATTTCAAGGCGACCACAAAAAACAGGAATTGTTCAAGAACGCTTCATTGTAGAAAGGATATTTTGTCTATTTATGATGTTTTTTTCTCTGCACTTGTGTGCATCAGGACACTCGCCAAATGATGAGGTTTGGAGAACACTCAACCTTCAACAACAATAGCCAAATTTTACGTTAGGTTATACACAGAATCCATCGAAATTTATAAGCATGAGAATAACTCCTAGTGTTCAAAGTAAACTCAGGAAGTCAATAAAGGTTGGCTGCATAGCCATAGTGCATAAATTACAGGTACTTTTTTACTGAAATGGGACCGTCTTCCATCAAATCTTTGTTTAGGTTAGATCCAATATGGGTTGGTCTATTCGATCCTCCCTTGCAACCCGGTAGGTTTCATTATGAGTCACACTTATTCAAACTCAACCAAATGAGTCCCGCTTTCTGAAAAAGCCAGATAACTCATAAGATGAGTGATCTTTCAGAGCAAGACTAAAATTGTACCAAACTCTAACAACCTGATATAATCCGCAGCGAAGAGACACAAATTATGTGCTCTGCTATCACCTCATTTTTCACGACACGCACTGTCTTTCGAAATTCCAAGTATATGATGATTCATGATGATTCAGAGGAGGGCCTGTTATTCAAAGTAGTTCATTCCTGCTGCATTTCAACAATTGTTTGGTAACATCCTTCAGAAGATGTATAAATACCTTAGAATGGACTAGTCTTTTCCAGAAGTCTGGAACTCCTCTTGTAGTTCAGGTATTCAGTGTTTCTTTGATGGAGCCTAAGAAATATTACTACACCAAAGGTTCCAAACAGTGCGTCAAAAGCCTAACGAGATGCCAATCAGAGGTTCTGGTTCGAAGAAGCTGCTTGCAACACACTCCTTTGTGAAGAAGTATCAGCTTCGTTATTACGTTCCAGGTTGGTGTCTCCAGAAATCCAGACGGAGACAATTTGCGGATTCTTCCTATTGACAAGAGTTTTTTGGCAGTTCACTTTCTACTTGGATTCTGCTCGGTGAAAATTGAGAGCTACTAGGCCCTCTTCGCTTAATATTTTTATTGGCTCAATTATGGAATTGGTTTCTACCTATTTCTCAAAACACAAATTCATAGCGTAAATTTGCAGTTGAAACACGGTCACATGAGTTCCTAGGCAGGCTGATGTCTGTATCCACGACTGAATATACTTGCACCAGAACCTGAAGGTGTTTATAGTCCGCCTGTAAAATAACGGTTATCCGCTCACAATTATTCCTTCTCCCGGAGGATCCCATTCTCTCTACCCGGAAATAAGACTATATGAAGCAGTTGGAGGCATTGAGTCGGAGGATATTCCCAGAATACTCTGACTTTCAGGGTCAGCCTGCAATTTGCTCCGCTTAAGCCTGTTTTTACAATTGGTCATATCGAAATATGATAATTGTGATCAGGGATATATAAGTTGACTGGTGATTCTTGCCCAGAGCTCAATATTTTTCAAACGAGGAGAACATTTTCCAGAAGAATGAGAGGCAATGAAAGTAGTTCCTTGAATGAGAAGACCAATTGCATATTTGCAAACGATCTTCCGGCAGAGGGATATGAATGTATGACTTCAATTAAGACTATGACGTGCTACATTTGCAAGAGAGAGGTTTGAAACTCGATTTTTTGGAATGCCTGGATGTCAATAGATTTAAAATCTAAAATGGAAATTAGTATTTGATGGATACTTTAATGCAGGTAATTTCCAGGTATGACAGGATGAGTTCATAAAATTAATCCCCTATTGTTTCAATGCCCAATTGGTTTATAGTTATTCGTTGTGAAATGATTAAATCAAATTATTGAATTATGTAAAACAGTAATCAGGTAGAATTCAGTTAGTAGGCTAAGAAAGCTATTGTATAGTGGAACACGTGTTGCGGTTTTGTAAAGTGTTCAGTGAAAACCTCACAATGAAGTGTTGCTTCCTGGAAGACTATATAGGCTTCAAAGGTGATTGGCATTTCTATATCAACTAAAAGATTTTCGTTCGCCCTCATCCGTATTGTAAATTCACAAAGGAATAGAACCTGAGAGGGATATTAAAGAAATATAACTTGTTGTTCGATTGATAACCTATTTATTTTGTAGAAATTCATATTGAATATAGGACAAAGAAAATACTTCGTCTAATTTCTACTTAATTCATTATTTATTACGACCTTTTTCGGTTTATTAGACCATTCTGAAGTAACTAATAAATTTTGTCGAAATAAGTTCTTAAAATAACAATATTACAAAAATAACAATATTACAACAATGACTAATTATCTTCTCCAGCTACCAGTGGATCCTAAACTAGTTGTCAAAATTCACAAACTCAAAGGGGAAGAGCTGTATAGTTCTAGTTGATCATTGAAGGTTTTGAATGTGGGGTTTTCATACAATTTATTTATGCTTCCAACAAATTCATCACCCTTCCTTTGTTGCACGTATGTTTTCATGTTTTCTTTATTCATTGTGTGGTTTGTTTCTTGTAGATGACCATATATATACTAAAACCAATAATGATTGAGAGTAGAAGTAAGCCCAGTTGACAGCCAATCGGGGGCGTGCTTATTAATTTTTGAGAGGGTTAAGAATGAAAGAAAAATTCTTAGTACAATTAGTTAAAATATTCATACACATTTTTTATTTATTTCATTAAAACTTTGCAATATCGTAATTTACCTAATCGTTGTAGTCATTAGGTGGGCCTTATAAAAACGGAGTAATAATCGTGGTAATCATAGTAGGTACCAAATAAATTAACAATATTAATAAAAAACACAATATATATATATATATATATATATATATATATATATATAACTTTTTTTCATTATTGGGTTGCAGCAATTGATAAGTGAACTCTTTATAACTATTGTCAAGCTTTCGAGCATCGTCAGGGGTACTGGAAAATACAAATTACAAATTTTTGATAATAGAATATAATATAAATGTAAATGTACAAATTTTCGTCTAATCTTCAACCTCAGATTCGTCACTGTTGCTACCGCTATCATCAAAGTGAATTATGATTGGTTCAATATTGTGTTCAATACGGTTGTCTACGTCCCACACTTTTTGCTCTTCTTTTAAAACGTGCAGCATGCATTTCTTCCAGTCTTCTGCAGAAACAGTTCGAATAGCTTCTTGTAGGTGATGTTGCACATCCACTAATTTAAATGTTCTGTTTTCTCGTGCCACATATCCTTTTACTTGCGCCCAGATTAATTCTATTGGGTTTAATTCGCAGTGGTATGGTGGTAACCTTAAAACTGTAATTCCACGACTTAACGCCATTTCATCCACTGCGAATTTTTTATATTTGTCTGTGTGTAATTTTGTTAGCTGAAGTAGTTCTGCCTTTAAACTATCTTTGTTATATTGGATGTTCTTATTAATTAACCATTCTTGAATTGCTGCTTTTTTCCATGATTGTTTCGGTAATGGTTCTAAATGTCGACTATGGTATGTGGCATTGTCCATGACGATGACAGACCCAGGTTCCACAAGTTGAATGATTCCTTCAAACCATTTTTCAAACACCTCCGCATTCATCTCTTCATGATAGTCGCCTGTTTTCTTAGATTTAAATATTAATTCACCATTTGGTAAAAATCCACTGTCGCTTCCTATATGCGTAACTATCAGACGACTACCTTTTCCAGATGGCTGTTTTAACCCAACTGACAAACCTTCAATAAAGGCTTGTCGTGCACTTGTTATATTACCATCCTGCCCTACTTTTTTGACCTCATGTCCTTGGTTAAACCATGTCTCGTCCATGAAGTACAATTTTTTTTGAGCTTCCGAAATTCGTCAATTTTTCTTAGATAGTTTCTTCTCCATGCTATTATTTCTTGACGTTCAATGAGAATGCTTTTCCTGTCAACTTTTCCGTAGGTAAATTTCATTTCGTGTACAAGTTTCCTAAATCAACTGTGATTTTTTTTCGTCTACTACTAGTTTTTGGCGTTTGTATGTCCCCATAAATTTCTGCTTCTCTTAGTATTTTGTAAATCGATGATTTTGGTACACCGGTATAATCAGAGCACATATCAACTAATTTATCTTTTGTAATTGTGGAACTTAATGATGTAGAAATGCCCAGTTGGTTATTCGGAGGTACACACGTAGAATTACAGCACATATGCACAAAGTCATCTTTTGGTGGCTGATGATCTCTTTCAAGACAGTAAAATACTCGCAGTACAATTTGTTTTTCTATTACTGACCGAGACTCCGACCGTTTTACCTTTTTCGACGTGGAATGCCCGACTTTGTCTCCCATTTTTTGAGTAGTTTGAGAACGGTGTAGAAATATAATTATGTAACGCTCAAACACTTATTAGCACTATTATTTTCACCAATTGTTATCACAACACGTCGATTGCTGACTAACTTAACTGTAAATCGTACAATTCACGCTGTATAATTCACAAACCAATGATACGCTCATGGCTGCAAGTACATTAGTGAGGACTGCAACGATGAGATGGAAGTTACGGTAAAGTGACAAAGACAGAAATATCGTTGCGTACAGCGTTGCCACTAGTTGTAATAAATATCTAACACTATACAGAAAATAATGAATTTTAACTGATCAGTAATCAGGAAATGTATAAGTATTACTCATTACAAGCTCATTACTGATTTTTGTCATAAATAATACCTTTTAATCGTACTAGTATTGTGTATTATCTATAATTTGCCACAAGCTACAACTCTACTGCTTACTATATTTTGATTCTGCTATAAACTGGTAACGTAAAATTTAGATATGACAACGCGCTTCACTCTCAATCATTATAGGTTTGACTATAGCTGATTTTTCATCTGGTAATACATGCTCCCGGTATCTTATGTTGAAATTTCTGTCTGTCTGGCTAGTATAAGCTGCTGAACAGTCACCACGTTCTAGTCTATATATGCCCGATTTTTTCCACTTATTTTGAGTTTTGCGTTGAAAAGCATGTTCCTTAAATTATTCTCGTTGGTGAATGATGTAATTATATTGAGTTTTGAAAAATAGTTTTCTATGTTTCCGAAGAGCTTTCTCGAATAGCTTATACTAGCATATTTCTTAGCTTCTTTAGGTTCTTCATGATTCAGGTATAGTTCGTTGCTGATCAATTTTAGGTTCTTATTGAAGATCAGTTTTTCAACTGAGTTGGCGGAAATATAGTTGTTGCATGCTATCTGCTTCATTTCTTCTTGAAAATCCTTCTCTGATAATGGAACTATAAATGTTCTATGTACAGTCCAGTCCGTAAAAGTGTTTTTCCTATAGGTGTTGAACTATAATTTATTATAGATTTTTGTAATAGTGAGATCCAGGAAGTTAATGTTGTTTTGTTCCATTTCGATCGTGAATTTTATCTTATCGTAGAGAGTGTTGAGCTGTAGAAACTCACGAGGATGTCATACACATATCTACATCAGAAACAAAAATGTACCAGTTGCTTGATAATGGTCTAACAAACTGAAACCGATGAAAATTAGACAAAAGTATTTTCTTCATCCTATAAGGAATATAATGAAAAGTCATTTAGAATTTTCCTAATAAAGATATCCGAAGTTTTCAATTTATTCCCAATTTTTCGTGCATTCAATATGAAATCTTCACCAACTGAATTTGAAACGGTACGTTGTACATCTTTCAGATGATTGTTCCCTTCAAAACTCCCCTTTTCACTCTTCAATATTTTATTTGATATTTCAAAATCATCATAGAAGGCTAAGAAAATCAGTGATTTCGTTATATAACGTTACTGGAATTTTCTTATCGTTTTTCGCTTTGTGTCCAAGCATTTACGTGACTTTTCACTATTGAAACAGGATATTGCACTTTTACAAAAAAGTCATTCCCGCTTTGGAATCCGACTACAGGTGTTCCTCTGCTTGGAACACCGTAATACTAAATTATTCATTAAACTAATGAAATCCATTTGTTGATCTTAATTGTTTTTCTGACCCTTAAATGATGTTAATCAAAGAACTTCATTACCTTGAACGGAAAACACCGAACTAAGTGATTTATTTCCGCTGACAGTTTTTCAATTACTGTAAAATCGGAGATTGAAAATTACTCACAGAGCACCTCAACTCCAAATGAATTGAATATATTTTAATAATTTCAAAATACCTATTAGAAATATAGTGGTAAACTTACCTCTAACTTTGAGGGTTAGATGGTGATGGTTGGAAATCAATTGAAGAACTTCCTTGTGAATTGCGTCCTCAATCGTAAACCCATTAATGCGGATAATTTGATCCCCAACCTATGAAATAAACAAAAAATATCACATTTGCATAATTGAGAATTCTTCAATAACAAGTTTATTAAGAACTGCAGTTCCAAGAAGTCTGAAGTCCAAATAAATTCGTTCCGAACTAAATGAAAAATCAATATTGACTAATTTGCCCCTGAACACAAAAATTCTGGTTTCTTCTATACAGGGTTTCAGTACAAAATTTTGGCCATTACATATGTCCAAAATTCATACAGTATGAATTAGATCTGATATATGATTGGTGTTTCAATAGTCGTTTGAATCTAGTTTTTTATATAATTTTCAATTATTTTGTGTCAACATTAAATTCATTTATAATATGTCAATTGAATCTAATTATATTATTTCATTTATATTGTTCTTATCAGTTGTAATTTAACAGTTGAATATTAATATGTGAATTTAATTGAATTGAATGTTATTTTTTCAGTATATTTTCTTTAACATTTCCTATAATTGGGTATACACCTATTTGAAATGAAGTGCTATCTAATCTATCTATTATATAAGTACCAAGAAATCTACTTTTACATTTACAACTCATTCACCCTCTAAGGGGTGGTACCAGTGGGCTACAGCCCAGAATCTCAAATGAAACGCTATATCGATATGTAGGTACCTCTTTTTGAATGCTTTGAAGAAACAAACTTTTTTGCACGAACCACAGTTCTTCACGGTTACCTAACCTAACCTCCGAGGATTGGCCCATTCAAAGTTATCTATATATCCTTCGATGTTACTAGCAGGGATGACCAACGTTATCTAAATCACCATATGAAGGGACGTGAACTGTCGAAAGATTCGACGTCTCTATTTGAAACCATCAAGCACCTGTGCAACGTCTTCCGTTTGGAAAATTAGTCGCAAGGCGGTGCTCATATTCAGTCCCATGTTAGGAATCACACGTTAAAAGGTAAGACCTCGAACAAGTTTCGACTTCTGAGGGTTGTTGTTCGTAGGGGTGCGACAGATGGTTAACGGAAAAACAGATTTTAAAAAGATTTTTTTTTAAACAGTTGGAATAAGTTTTATTTGTTGGAGATATTCAGACTTTATATATAGTTATAAAAACATTTTCTAATTCATTCATTTACGGGACAAGCCCAATTCAGTCGAATACATTCACAAACTACTACAACAGCTTCCCGTTCTGGTGCAGGTGTTATCAGTCATAGACCCAGGACAGAGATATCAACCTGCCTAGGCGACTGTATTTCAAACGGAAATTTACGCTAATGAATTGAGAGATTGGAAGAATCCAACCTCAATAAAAATATTCTCGGACAGTCAAGTTGGAAGTTCTTGGCTCCTGCCGAGCAACGACTAAATTGGTGTAGTATTTCCAATACCAATTGGAACAGCACAGAGAAGGAATTCCCGCCTCGACATAGGCGTCGGCATATTATTTTTCAGTGGTCGTTTTTCAGTTACTTATTCTTACAATCATAGCAACTGATCACCCTATGAAAAAGTTATCTCAACTGAATTTTTCCACCATGGGTAATTATGAAAAACTTCGAAATTTAAAGTAGTTGAGATCCGAGTCGGAAACTCTAAAATACAATGAAAACACCCATAATCACACCGAATTCTCGTCAAACATATATTTGCAAAATAATAGAGGCCAACAAAATTGCTAGAAAAATCAAAATTCTTCTTCGCTATATTAGGATGAGGTGGAATCATCATCGGGTTGAATAACGATCGGATTTACGGAACTTTGCACATAATATTTGTTCTCTTCTTTCATAACGTGGGCCACACAGTTCTTCCACACATCACTATTACCTACTTCATTCACCACTCGCCTTATATTGTCAAGCACTACAGCATTCAAAGTCGAAGACTGATTACATTTCCGCAAGCTTCCTTTCATTGTGGCCCAAACCATTTCAATTGGATTGAACACACAATAGTATGGAGGCAAACGTACGAGAATATAACCACGTGTTTCACACATCGAATCAATAATATACTCTTTTTTGAAATTACGTTTTTTTATGGTCGCCAGTAATACCTTTTTCGTTGAAATCTTTTCGGGTATTTCCATGTCATGATTTCGCATGAAATCAACAATATCTGCTTTTTTTGTGTTATTGTTTGGTATTGTAGTCAATAACAGAGAATGATACGAAGCGTTATCCATAACAATAACCGAATTTGGAGGAGAAGCTGCTCCCTGAACCAGGTTTCGAATGAAGCCGCAGTCATATCTTCGTGGTAGTCAGCAGACGAATCTTTTATATTTTTGGCCGGCAGAAGCAAAGCGTTAGGTATGAAACCACTTTCATTCCCGGCATGCAAAATTATAACACGTTTTCTCCTTGAAGAAGGTATGTTCAAAGCAAAATACTTGGTTTCGTCTACCCAGCCATATTTGACAACATCATGGGTGTCAAACCAAGTTTCGTCGAGGTAGAATATGTCTGCTGGATTCTCGGTAGCTTTTCATTCGACTCAAATATTCTTGTCTGAGTTGAACAATGCGTGTCGATTCCATTATGACAATCCGATTGTTCAATTTTTTATATTTGAAACCACAAGACAATAAGACACCTCGTAGAGTTTCTAAAGATTTGTAATTGTAATGGGGATAGTCGAGTAATTTATACCAAATCATTTCCAAAGTTGATACTTCATTTTTTTGGTATATACCATAAATTGTTCGCCGAATAACATCTTTTGTAGCACCATCAACGTTTGCGAATTTTTTATTCCTTTGTTTTCGTTCCATTGCATGGTCAATGACATCCCCTATTTTAATGACTGGAAGAACTGTCGAACGAGATAGTTTCGTTAACTCGCATATTCTATTCACAATAACATTCTGTGAAGTGTGACAGTTTACCTTCTTCAAGCATTCATGAATATTCAAAAGTACTCGCTGAATTTGAACATGTAAGTCCTTATTTTCAAATTCCGGATCCCTGTCGATTGACACAGATTCCTCACACGTAATGTTATCATTTGTTTCAGAAGGTCTCCAGAAAGCCATATTGATGAAAGTAACCAAAAACACTAAGATTTTCACTAAAATCGGTTCAAACGATGAGATTGAAACCTTTGGTGTAAAACTTGAAAACTTTTTCGATAGATCAATTACCCTAACACCAAACTGATATTTTTGCACTCGTCGCGCGTTTCACTAACAAGGTAAGCATCTTCAGGAGAAGCAAATTGATACTGAATCCAAAGACAAGGGTTAGCTGTTTATATACCTAAAGTTTTTTGGTCCGATGTGGTCTTAGTTTGTTAAATGATGATTATCCTAATTGATTTTTCGGTAATTAACTAGCGAAACCACCACCTGCAAATTAATTTGTCCGCTTTTTAATCAATTGTTGGTAGTGGTTCCACTAGTTATTTACCGAAAAATCAATTGGGATAATCATCATTTAACAAACAAAGTCCACATCGGACCAAAAAACTTTAGGTATATTAACAGCTAACCCTTGTCTTTAGTTTCAGTATCAATTTGCTTCTCTTGAAGATGCTAACCTTGTTAGCGAAACGCGCGTCGAGTGAAGAAATATCAGTTTGGTGGTTTGGATAATTGATCTCTAGAAAACGTTTTCAAAAATCGGTTTGCAAAACCACTCACTACCTCACCTAACCCCACGAACACACGGCACTGATAAAGAAATATTGTGAAACGGACAAAAAATTAGTATTCAGCCAGTCCAGCTAGCCGAGCCTTTACTCCTCAACTACATTTGATATCACATTTACTAACTATCTGGGCGACTAGGGGCCACAGGTAAGAAAAGTTTATGACTGTACTTTTATTTTCATTGCTGTTCCAATTGGGAAGGGATAGACTATAGCAAATTGCCGAAAACGACTCTCCTCGATAGGAAGACTTAACAGATTGTTTCTGGTCTGGATTCCTGGCCATACTGCCTGGTAGCCAATGAGGCTGGGTGACTCCCTTGCAAAGGAAGGTGATGCAAGCAGCTTCATCGGACAAGAACCTGTCATTGGCATCGCTTTAGGCTTTGCCAAACAAATATTGAACACCTGGACTTCTGGCAGAATCTTCCAGGATTGGCTCACTCCAAGGCGTTTATTCACTTTTCGAAGCTTGATACCAAACAGTTGTTGGACTACAGTACGGATGAACTACGATGTCTAACAGGCCTTCTTACAGGTCACTGTCATTTGAATCATCATATTCCGAGACACGGACTGTCGGAAGACAGTGTGTATCGCCTCTGTTTGGAAAATGATGGAACAGCAGAGCACATACTTTGTGCCTGTCCTGCTGGGGACCGAATCAGGTATTCAGAGTTGGGCAGAGCCTACCATCTGACCTGAAAGACCATCCACCATACAAACTAATCGGCTTCGTTAAAAAGCCGGGTTTATTTGGTTCTAGTACGAATAGGTGTAAGCTACAACAAATCCTTGCGAATTGCGGTGGAAGGTCGAATAGACCCACTCACTTTGGAACTAACCTAACTGCAAGCTAACTTGTTCGATGGATGACCTATTTATTTTGTAAAAACTCATTTTGAATAAAGGATAAAGAAAATAACTTTTTTCTGATTTCTACCAACTTTTTCATTTGTTAACACCGGTTTCGGCACTTGACAATAGTTTAACAAACCAAAACCGGTCGTAACTATAAAAAAAAAACAGTAGAAATCAGAAAAAGTATTTTTTTCATACTATATTACAACAAGCTAATCTTGAACACAAACATTGCTAGAATTCAGTGAAACAGAATGAATCGGTTTGATGAAAGTTCAGAAAAACAATTTGAAAAATTGTGTAATGACTCATCATCATATATGTGTGTGAGAGAAAGAGAGAGAGAGAGAGAGAGAGAGAGAGAGGAGTATAGACTTTGCTGATCAATTAAGAACAAAGTCTTAAAGTTATTTGGGATAGCCCAAGTGCCCCATAAAATTATAATTCCAATATTTCGACAATGGTTACTGTCATCATCAAAGAGCTAGGAGATGATGATTTGGATTGGCATTTGGAAAAAAATTTAAAACTGTTAATACTTACAATGTCAATAAATATATAGATCAGTCTGATAGATTATTGAAAGATCGTATACTCTCAAATAAAAGTGATTGCAAAGTACATCAGTGAACATGTCTAGAGTGAGGATTATGAAATGGACTTCAATTTTGTTAAATTCTTGCTAAAGAATAGATTATTCTTGGAAATGCCTTTCATTTAGCAATCATACAATTACCCTGATGAAATTATTGATGTGAATCATTTGAGAAACATTTATTGACATTTACTGTTAATAATAATAATAATAATAATATTTATTGGAAAATATACATATTTCAATGTCACAAGTTGTACGAGGCAATTTCCGAATAAATATAAAAATCACACAGAAGGATACACTTGTGCGTGGGTTCTGCAGAAATTGGAGTACTAATGAATACAATTTCTAAAATCAAAATATAAAATATTATAACTGAATAAATAAAAGGCAAGACGTTTCAGAAGTATTAGACATATTGATTTAATTATATCTCCAAACTTTTTGTATGAAGATGTGAATCAGTTTCTGTGCATGTCACTGTGATTGTAAACATTTTTCATATCAACGTACTGGTGTATCTGAACCCTTGGCAAGACAAGGCCCAGTTTTTGAGTATTCTTAAATGAATTGTTACTCCTGATATTTTTTATATGCTGTGGGATAAGATTATATAATCGAGGAGCTAGGTATGAGTAAGACCTTTGAAAGATGTTTTTCCTTGAGTTTGGAACATATGAATTATTTTTGTGTCGAGTTTCATATTGGTGTTTTATTTTTCTCAATTCATGTCTATGATTATGTTGTCTTATTATAGTTTAAGCACGTAGAGTTGTCTGATGTCTAGAATTGATGTTTCTTTATATAATGAGTCGGTCAGGTAAGTTTTTTTTTTGAGGTGGATAGTTTTCAATACTGATTTTTGTGCTTGTTCTAGATGTTTCAGAAAAGTTGTGTTTGCTGCTACCCAAGCAATTATTCCGTATGTGAGGTGGTTTTCGAACAATGTATAGTATAGCATTCGCATCTGAACTGTTGGTAGGTATGGTCTCGCATATTTTAATCTATATGTAACGAATTGTAGTTTTTTGACTAAGTAATCAATATGTACATCCCATTTTAGATTAGCGTCAATATGTATATCAAGGTATTTCAATTCATGTACTGATGAAACGGAAAGTTCTACGTTATCGTATTTTATTGAAAGTGATTTGAAATCTGGTAGATTATTGGCATACGAAGTGAAGATAATGTAAAATGTTTTGGATGTATTTATACTCAATAATTTACTTTCGAACCATATGATTATCGTTTTGAAATTTTGTTCTGCTTTTTGTTTCAGAAAATTCCATGATTCCGATTGATAAATAACTGCAGTGTCGTCAGCGATACTAATTATGTCACCTTCCACATTCAGTGAGAAAATAACGTTCAGGTAGATGTTAAAAAGTAGCGGACCCAAAACGGTTCCCTGAGGTACGCCGTACTCAACAGTGTGAATTGATAGACAAAAATTGGGACATTCTTAATGATAACTCATGACTCTGATAATGATAATGATAACTGTAATGACTCAATGCTCCAGACATCTCAGAATTTGACTAAACGCTTTCAAAAAAGTTCATTTCAACTATGAAATTATTACCAAAATATCACGCACCTTCAATCCTTGAGCATGTGCCTCAGATCCAGGCTCCACGTGGGATATGAAAAACCCCGTTCCATGCTCGTGTCCACCTCGAAGGCTGAATCCCAGAGCGGGGGCATGTCTCCCGTTGATGGTGGAAAGAGGCGAATTGCCACTGTTTCGCCTCTTTAACCGAATCGTTCGGATTCGGTTGTTTCTGCTGCCGCAGCTTCCGCTCAGGGTTTCCGAAGACACCGTGGAGTAGGCGTACTTGTGCTGGGCGATTGGGTACTCCATCGTCATCATTATCTTTCTGAAACAATGGAATTTTTGATCAAATGTTTAAAATTCACTTCAAGAAGGTTGCCGATATATAAAATATGTTTAGAATTACCAATGTTCACCAATAATTTCATTTAACTATATATTTAGTCAAGTTTCTTGACAGCCTCATCAAATATACAGTGCATTTCTTTAATGTCCCCCCCTTTTAATTTTTGAACGGGTCAACTCATGAAATTGAAATTTGTGATAATGAAATTAATGCGTGAATACTTTATTTTGAAGTGAAATTGACAGGTGAAACTTTCGAAATGGCGACTGGGCGCCATCTGGGGGAAAAAAATTGAATGGAAAGGGGGGCCTTGTGACACATCATTTCGAAGCTCCTGACGGATACTTTACAACCCTAGAATATGAAGTCAATATATTCACCTACTACAAAATGGCGGAACATTCAATAATTACCTGAAGACAAACACATTAATATTGATATTTCTAAAAATATTTCTTTTTATCTGCCTTGAAAATTTAAATTTTATCCTTATAAATATACTTCTGTTTGTTATTAGCTGATTACCCGGCTTTGCTTAGAGAGTCAAAATGAGGTTGTAAGGTAGTTTGAATGAGAGAATAAAGTTTAAATTATAAGTTTTTGCTTCATATACACCAATATTCCAGAATATTCCAGAGACTTCGATACTGTTCTGAAATAATCCACATCAACCTGGAATGTTTCGGGATTTTTCCGAACATT
This sequence comes from Leptinotarsa decemlineata, assembly GCF_025532065.1. Lineage (NCBI taxonomy): Eukaryota > Metazoa > Arthropoda > Insecta > Coleoptera > Chrysomelidae > Leptinotarsa > Leptinotarsa decemlineata. The sequence continues at coordinate 28,898,775 of NW_027412688.1, read as the reverse complement.
CTATACTATTTTTGAATACTCCGCAACATTCCATATTCTGGAATGTTCTGCAATGTTGTGGATTGCTATCAAATACTCTCGAATATCTTGGACTGATCTAGCACGTTCTAGAAAATCAAACTTCCAGCTCTCATATCTTCAAAAGTACGACCTAGAGGTAAAAATGGCATACTTTTTCAAGAACAAAGAAATATAGGTATATATGTATATATGGAATCTTTTATAGTTTTCGAGTATGGAGTCAACAAGGGGATGGTAAAATAAGTGAACTCTTTTTTCTGTTCGAGTTTTCGAGACTTTATTGGCTCTTCATCAGGAACTAAAAGTGAGGTTAGTAATCCCTCTCACTTGCCTTATTTGTAAAAATAACAAATCCCAAACGACAAACACTCTTGGTAAAAACAACATGAGTATGAAACCTTACATTATGTATTGATTGAATGTAAGCTTTGAATAAATGTAAAGTTTCATACTCATGTTGTTTTTACCAGGAGTGTTTGTCGTTTGGGATGTGTTATTTTCACAAATAAGGCAAGGCATACCCGAAAATTATAAAAGATTCTTCTAACTTAGACACTCGTTGAACCTTCACACAATATGTACATATGTTTAGTTGCCAAGGTTCAACTCAATACAACTTAAATTACATTTTTCAAAAACTTTTCAATTTGGAGAATAGAGTTTTTCCTCTCTTCTCCCCCCTCCTTCAAGATGAAATGTAAAACTAAAAGGTCAAAATCGCCAAAAAACTAAAAAAAGGTAAATGTTGTGGCTGTTTCGAAAGACTCCGTTCAATATTATGATGGGGGCAACAAGTGAAATAATAATAACAATAATAATGATATTAATTTATATGAAAATAATTTTAAAATGGTATAAAGCATAGGAAATATCACATTGTAAACAAATATTGTGGAAATACGTCGTTAGTCGTGAATGCGTGGTAAAATCAAATTATTTGCAAACATCTTCACTAAATTTTCTACGTCATCAATCATGTCAATCAAGAACAATCCAAAATAAAACCCTGATTTGAATCCTCCCACTAGTCATGATAAAAAATATTATACACAACGCTTCCTTTACAGCAGTAATTTGATGCAATTAATTCTAAATACATTAAAAGAAGTTTTTATTTCTTTTTTTATTTCCATACATTTTTTCTCACATTTCGCTAAGAGAAAGCACTTTGAAAAGAATTCAAAACTGTTCACAGCGCCAGATACTCCATATGCATCGAAAGAAACGGAAATAATAGGCCAATAAATTCACGAATTAAATAAAAGTGTTATAGCAACATCAATCTTTCGGGTACATCAACATTGTTCATGCAAATGATATGTTAAATGCAATAGGAAAATACTCCACTCTCTTACTATTCCGGAAATATATGTATCAGGTCCAAATTCTGAATAGAAATCAACTCACACTAATTCTATCGCCGAAAGAGACATGTATTCGCGAGAAGAATATTAAGTGAGAGAGTATGACATGATTATTCCAAGCGTGATATATGAACATTTACATAGACTTGAAATCATCTCGGAGAAATTGAAAAAGACTCTGAGAATTAGCAATCTTGGGATTTAAAAATTGATACAAAATTATTAAGTATTGAGTTATCGAGTTTTTTATCATTATTATTATTATTATCAGCTTTATTGATGAAATATTAATTTTTCAATGCTTATAATCCTATTCCCGAAGAAGACAAAGCCGAAAACACAAAAATTATAAAAATTGGTCCAGACGTTCTCGAGTTCTGTCATTATTATTATTATTATATCATATTTCAATAATCATTATCCCATTCCCGAAGAAAACAAATCCAAAAACACAAAAATCAAAATAGTTGGTCCAGCTATTCTAGAGCTCATTTATTATTATTATCATTATTATTTTTATGGATGAAATATCATATTTCAATACTTATTATTCTATATCATCCTATTCCCAATGAAGACAAACCAAATAAAACAAAATTCATAAAAATTGGTCCGGCCGTTCTCGAGTTCTTTTGTTTTTTTTCACATTTACTCACCTTTTAAACCTTTCCTGGACTTCCACAAATAATTCAAAACCAAATTTAGCCAAATCGGTCCAGCCGTTCTCGAGTTTTAGTGAGACCCACGAACAGCAATACAATTTTTTATAATACTAACGCGGCGCTCTTCACGGGCAATTCCTTGTGCTTCTTCAGTCACTTCATTCGCAATGTTTCGTATCCTTCTTGCATTACGGCTTTGTCGGGAAAGATTCGATCGTCTTGGTCGCGGCATTGTTAATGATGATTCCAAGTCATTTTTATAATTGTTAAATTTTTTACCATACTTAACCATTGACAAAATTACGTTTAGCTGTCATTTACCTTTTTTTGTTATTCCATGTCAGATGCGTTTTTGCTATACAACGTTTTAGTGATTTCTTGGTGACTTCACGGAAATGCGGTCGAACGGGATAAAAAGTGTCTCATGTCCCTCTCCTTGTTCTAAGCTATCTCTCCACCAATTTTCAGCCAAATCGGTTCATCCGTTCTTGAGTTATAAATAATGTGACTAACACCACTTTCTTTTATATATATAGATGAGTATATGGATGGATATCTCTCGAATACCTTCACCATCAACGCTGGTGTTCCTCAGGGATCCATATTGTGTCCAACCCTATTTTTATCGTATATCAACGACTTATTGAAAAAAAACAAGAATCCAATATATTGCTTTGGTGACGACAGCACACTTGACTTGTCATTCCATTTAGATTCCAGGACATCGGCTGAGGATGCACATCTTCACCGGCAGCGAGAGGTTGCATATCTTAATGAGGATCTAGAAGTGATTTCGAATTGAGGTGAAAGTAACCTGATTCAATTCAATGCCACGAAAACCCAGGCATCCAAAAAGATGAATGTCTCTGAACCAGATATAATAATGTCAGGACAGACAATTCCACTTTCTGCTTCGTTGTTGTTGGGGGTTAAAATGGACACCTGATTGGAGACGCGAACATCACTTGTAACCTTGATAGTCTGGAACATCGAAGGAAGGTTGGAGATTTGTCTCTCTTCTATATATATATATATATATATATATATATATATATATATATATATATATATATATATATATATATATATATATATATTTGGAGAACTACGTTTATGTGGAGTGAACTTCCTAAGAACGTTTTTACAAATGGATTTAATCTATAGCGATTCAAATCCAATGTGAACGCTATTTTCGCACAGGCGCCGCTTTTAGAACACATTAAGGATTTCCCTGTATGCTTATGTTCTGTCCTAGAAAAAACAATATATGACATGGAAGTGCCATATATTGTCCTGAAATATCTTCTTTCGTACTAATATTGTATATTAATTAAATTTGGTGGTGTTATTTCCAGTGACAGAGGTTCATTCAGCCTGAATTAGATAGAAATAATTCAGTCTCGTGACGGCTTGGGTCACCATTAAGCCAAAATTGTTCACCAAAAAATGTACCCCACTGACATTTCTTGTAACATTTTTCCATGTTGAATGAAACATCCAAAAACAATACTCATTCATTCCTTTACATGTTCTCGTAGCTCGCTATGGTTTACTAAAAACAACTAAAATCGAAAGTTGGATAAAAACAACTAGTGAGATATGAATTATAAAAGCAACAACTGATTGTTTGGGAAGTTTTCTATTTGTCAAGTCACATGAATCGTTGTGACGAATGAGATTCAAAACATTAATACAGAAAAGGATTTTTTAGAAAAGATTAACATCCTGTATTTCGAGATCAATGCATTTCCGGATCTATGTTTATTTGAACTTTTTTTTCATAAAATTAGCTGCTGAACACGCCCTTACATTTTTTTACCGCGATAATAAAACACTCTGTATGTGTTTATTTGAAAGTAGTTATTGCCCGCAGCTTCGCCCGCGTAGAATTCGGTTTGTCATATAGACACATAAACAAATAGTTACAATAATTTTTTAAAAACCCACAACTTCAAGTTTCTAACTTCAAAACTGACGAAATTCAATACAATCTTCAAACTCGTATTTCCCCCCTTGGGGGTGGAAATTCCTGATTTCCTCTCTTTATGCTTTTTTATGCTATACAAAGACCCTACCTGCATATTTCAAGATTCTAGGTTCAGTAGCTTCGGCTCTACGTTAATATAAGAGTGTAAGTCAATCAATAGATAGATATGCTATCGGGGACTCTTATTCAGAACAATCTCTACACAATATCTTCATGTAACTCCAACGGAATAGGCAGCACACGCCAAGATAGCTCTCAGGTAGCAAGATATTTTTCGACTTACTTACTACTTATTGTTATATTATGACCAAAATTACACAAAACCTCTATAAATTGCAGCCTTTATGTTATTGTGAGGTATAAGCAGTATTTATGTAAAGTTTCATCCAAATCCGTTCATTCGTTTAGGCGTGAAAGAGCCACATACATACATTCATCCATCCTTACAAACTTTCACATTTATAATATTGGTATAGATTTATATATAGATAGTGAAGTGACTCATACTCCGAACCGAATTTTGTTTGATGTCGATAAAACAGATAGGTCTTGATATTCGGTTGGCTCTGTATATATAAACAAACGCGAAATGTTGAGACAGTTTCTCCGCAGACAGAACGGAGCCACATCCGTATCTGCACCACTCTGTATGCGTCTCAACAATGTGAAGGTTTCAGGTGAGATTTGAGGTCGTCTGACCGGAGGCGATCTAAAGTAGGTCCGAGAAAGTGCATTTATCAATACACGTACAATTAGAAATTTATGATTTTCAGAAACAATCGGGCCTACCTTTTTTTAATTCCTTAGCGATCGACAGTGAAAACGGTTCAATGTCAATTTGGGAATTATTGATAATTAGTTTCTAGAGGGGGGGGGGTCAGTAAAAATGTTCATCATCAAGAAAGAGTTAAAAATCATTCATAACTCACCGTACATAAAAATATCATGAGTGCAAACAGAAATTGAGATCCCACCACCTTAACTTCAACCATTCACCAAAGGTTAAAACCTCGGCGCATTTTTTTCGATAAAATTCAAAGATTCACTGACCACGATCACACGACATCTCAAAAGAGGAGATCTAACAACCGATGTTACGCTAAACAACGCTGATACTTATGTAAACAGTATTTTCATCGTATATAGACGAAAAGTTTTTTCTTCAAAAACTGACCTCTCTCAAAATATTTACCCCTTTCAACTGTTTCAAAAACACCATAAACTTTTGACAAGGGGATTAGCTTCATCAAACCACATAGTATTTCGTATTCCCGCCACCATAGAAGGTATTTCATAGTTCTTCATTATATTAAAAACCCCTGGATTGCTAGGTTTATGGTAAGGACCATGGTTAGTGTATGGTGGTCAGCGTCTGGTGTGATTCGCTATAATTTTCTGCAACTGGGCCAAACCATCACAACAGAGTTCTATTGTGAGGAACTCGACAAAGTGTACCGAAAATTGCCGTCAGCAAGATCCGGCACTAATCACCCACCATACTCCCCAAACCTCTAACCAACCGACTATCATCTTTTCAAGAACTTCGATAACTTTCCCACAGGTAGAACTTTCGCCAATCAGGACCAGGCAAAAACAGCCTTCGTCGACTTCATTGAATCCCTACCTCTCAATGTGTTGTGTTGGCACTGATTCAAATAGGGCTCATTTCGATTGAATTGAATAAGTCTTAACTGATATATCAAAATTCAAAGTAAATTTATTGAATTGACCAAAACTTTTGAAACAACCTGAATTTTTTCGAAAGGGCCTTTTCTTACAGTTTGTAACTGAAAGAAGAATACTTCTATGAATAACTTAGGTACACATTTTGGTGAAGAGTTAATTCTGAAGTTAATTTCATACTTCTTTTCTGAGGAAGTTTTCGACATTTGAATTTGGAAGTTTTAAAAGCGGAAACTAAATTATTACCTACATTGATTGAAATATGTATTTATTTATTTAAAGTTGAGAATCTTAGCGACTGGAGAAGAAGAAATGTACAGTAAATTGGATTAACAGGGTCTCTCAGTCAAAAAATCAAAACTCTGCTCTACTTTGCTAAGCTTTCGCTTCTAATGGGAAGCTTCTTCAGAGCCTATAAATAATTTATTGAGTTGTGGATTTTTTTGGCATTGAATAACATTGCAAATCATACAGTAAAAATGAGTGAAAAGCAATAAAATAAAAACATGAATTGACGAAAGAAACTTAAACATGTACATGATTTTTTTGGTTTGACAAATGTCATATCTTCACATAAATGTCATTTTACAATTGGCATGATGTTTTGATAATCTTCAAGTCTAAAGAGAGAGTTGATTGATATAATTTTTATTATTATCATTTCGTTTTTTGGTGTAGTTACATTAAGTTACTGTATATATTGATGAGATTAGCAATGTCAGTCTTATTAATACAATCAGAAGACTTATTAATTTCAACCATTTCAAGAAAAAGGCGTTTGGAAATATTTTTTCTGTATGTAAAACTTTGATATTAGAGTAATTTGGTTTATGTCCTGTTTCTATAGAATGTTGTACCAATGCACATGATTTCTTATTGAGCTTTATATCACTTTCATGTGGAGTTATTCTATCTTTAAGAATTATAGATGTTGTTCCAATATAATCCAACCTACAATTGTTACAAGGAATGTTATAAATCATATTTGACTTTCTTGTAGTATCCGTTTTATCTTTCAATTTAGTATTCAAATTCTTTATAATTTCAATATTTTTTCGGTATATTTTGATATTTTGTTCATTTTCTTGAAAGGGTTGATATCAATAAGTCTTCTGATTGTATGAATAAAAAAACTAGCATTGATAATCTCAGCAGTATATACAGTAACTTACTGGAAATACACCAAAAAACATATTGATAATAATGAAAATTGTATAAGTCAACTCACTCTTCAAAGTCAAAGATTATCAAATCATCAAGCCCATTGAAAAATAATATTTATGTGAAGGTATGACATTTGTCAAACCAAAAAAATCCTATACGTGTTCAACTTTCTTTCCTCAATTTATATGTTCAATTCATTGTTTTTCACTCATTTTTACTGTAAGTATGATTTGTAATGTTATTCAATGGCAAAAAAATCCACAACTCAATAAATTATAGGCCCTGAAGAAGCTTCCCATTAGAAGCGAAAGCTTGGCCAAGTAGTGCAGAGTTTTGATTTTTGAATTTTTTGACTGAGAGACCCCGTTAATCCATTTTACTGTTTATTTATTTATATGAATATTCGGGACACGACTGTGTCAAGTGCTTCTTATGAACGCATATTTCCATGTACAGGGTGAGTCAACAAGACCGTGGTTACAACAATTAATAAAACTGGGTATAATTTGTAAAATACCTGTTTTTCGTACAGTATACTTCTGATAAAAAATGTAGTGAAATGTTGAAACATTTCATCCAAATGAAATAATACAGGGTGTTTCATTTGAAAAAGTTGAATTATGTCTGTTTGAAAATGGAAGAAACGTGTCCGGTTTTAATGAGCACCCTATATATTTTTACGGAAGTTGAGGTTCCCGAAATTATCATAGTTGACTAACTATTCCTAAAAAAATCCACTTAATTGCTCTAGACATGCGGGTGGTGAATTAGAAAATGATTGTCTTCAGAATAGGATTTTCTGGAATAACTTGGCAATGCCGCAACGGAAATTATTCGAAAACAAAAATTCTTTAGAGAGTTAAAAAATATAGAATAAATAACGTATGCATATACTGAGTGTTCCATTTAAAAAATATAACTTTGGTTGGCCACGCTCGGCTGAATCACCCAGTATGCAAAAAAATTATTTTTGAAGATAGTATTCATCGATATGACTGCGAAAAAAAATTGAGCAATTCGAAAAATTGTTTTCCCTGACACCAAAAGATCGAGGGAATACTGATGACTCACCCTGTATAAGAATTATTGAAACTTTCATGATAAACGCGATGACTGATGAACGTGTAAGTAATTTGAGTTTATTCCGCCTAGAAAAAAAGTTTACCCAAGAGTTTAAATTTGAACTAAGAAATAGTAGAATTATGTTATATTAGTAATTTTGAGTTACGAAATATTTGAATTAAATTTATAATGCAAATGACATGCCTATATATTTCATCTCTGTTTTTGTTTTTTTTAATAAATCTGTTCAATTAAAATGTTACACTTCCATACCATTTATAGATTCGAAAGGAGGGGTTCTTTTCCATTGGAATTTTTTGAAAAATCAATAGAGTTTTTACCAACTCAGTATGGTATGGAAAATATTCATCATGAAGTATATTTAAATCTTCAGTCTACACTGTTCAACCTACATTGGTTTACAAATCAATCTGAATCTCTTGCCCATTTTGTAATCATTAAGCTACCCTGTATTTTCAGCTTTAAAAAATCACTTCAAGCACGCAATCATCATTTCTTGATATGTGTTTGTCAATCAAATCATCCGAATATTCATCAAATCTCAACATAATAACACTAACTACATCGTCACAAAGAGTAAAAGTGAAATCAACATATTGTCAAAACTGTTTATATTATCAATTATCGGCAATCAAGTTCAATAATTGTATTATTACGCTGACATTAATAGACGAGTGTATTTGTTTTACTTGCTTTCCCATTGAAAGCACTAGAAAGTGAATATTCTACTCATTTTTACAGGTGAGGAGATACTTGGCAATACAGAATACGTTATTAGCTGGTCAACATACTCGAATGAGTTCAATGCGCAGAGAGATAGCCAAATACTCATCTGTAATGATAATAGTAAGGAACGAATCGGTAATGATTGGTATTCATACTTACATAAGGCGAAGTTGCATGTAGGATGTTTGTGGAAACTAGTATATCATGAACGATGGGTTTGGACCGAATTAATAGAAAGTTATTACTTGTCTTCAAGTGTAGGTACACACCCATCTAGAGACATGCTTTAAATGGAAAACTGTTCGCATGATTGATGATGATCATAAAATTGTGGTCGAAATAATCGCTGTCTTAGCCTTTAATTGATTCAGAATATCGCAACTGCACTGCAGGAGATTATGGTGTAGCTGTTAACAACCGACTCACGACTCATTGAGGTTATGAATTCTTCGGAGTGGCATATGTGAAATAATCTCTGATGGCGAAATATTCCAAATCCATATTTTGTCCAAAGGAGCACATTTTTCATAGAGAGTAGCGAGTACCTATTCATAATATTTTTGGATTCTTATGATTTTCATGAGTGAGTGAGTTGTCAACAAGGTAGGAGTTGAAATTTTGTCAAGTGAGCTGAAAATAGGTCATCAATCGAAAAAGTTAGTTTCTCATCAATTCAGCAACTCGATATTCGTGAAATTTGTCATTATTGCATTATTTAAGAAAATCCGGGAGTGTATAAATGATCATGTGGGTCATGTCCGATGTTTTATATAGGTCAAACTGGAAGTACGTTCAAAGCCCGCTTGAAGGAACACAAAAATAGTTTCCAGAATGAAAAAATAAATTCCGCATATGCCACTCATTTAATCACAGAGGAACATGAGTTCAACCATGAATACAGGCCCCTACATTTCCAGAAGAAATGTTTGAAACTTAACCTGTTGGAGAATACACAAATTCAAAAACTCTCTATTGAGAGTTTATGAACGATCAAACTGAATTGAATAATACGCCATCATTGAATATATTCATTTTCAGGTAAAAATAGTTGATTGAGTATATTTACGGTACTTTCGAAAAATGTATTCATATAGTTGATGAATGTGTACCTGACCTTTTCAGGTAGATTCATTCATTGGAAAGTAGGCATACGAGTAGGTAATATGAGTATGAAATGGTTGTAATTTAGAATTAACTTTTAGTTTACACTTGAGGAAGCTATTGTATAACCGAAACACGTGTCGCTGTTTTGGTAAAACCCTTTCAAGTGAAAATCACACAACAAACTGGTTTAATTAGATTTTTTACATATATAAATGACAGTGAGTTTTTTGAAACAGCATACAATGCATTCCAATTAAAACAAACCACCCTGAATGTATCTGATCGGGATGGGTTTAACTGCCCTTTCTCGAACACGGGGGAGTTATAATCAACTTCGGTACTAGTGGACTGGATTCCTTGTAGGTTGCTGGCTTTGAATAAATTGACGCTGAATCAGTTCGTTAACTAAATATATTTACAATCCTTAGCAGCTACCATCTCACAAAATCGTAGGACATACAAGTAACATTGGGCGTTGGCAAAATGCTTCTCATAAGATAGTCTGTGTTTAAATTACTTACAAAACGTTTCCTTCTTCAAGACACACTATGCACAATGTACCACTAATATATGCAAATTCACCTTCCTTTACTTATTAACTTGGAAAAAATACAAACGCCGAAATTATTCGAGCGTCGTGGATAAATTGAAAAATGAAGAGACTAAATCTCAGTAGGAGAAAGAAAAGTCAGTTAGGTTTCACTACCTCGGAGGACAATCTCGGAATGCGTTGTACCTCTCTCGGTTCTTTTTGGGAATTTTTAATCGCCACATGTCGACCGATAAGGGAAAGGGGCGATGTTTCTGGAATTCTGGGAATTCGTTGAAGGAACCTACTACAGATGTTGCTTTCCAACTCCTACAGATGTAGGAGTTGGAAAGCAATAAATGAATTGACAGAGCGCGTTCAGGGATGGATTAAACACAATTTAAGTTGGAACTGAATAACTAATAAAGGATCAGAAGAAGCTTGTTGGAAACTGTGTTTCCAACATATTCCCGCCCCGTTGAAATCTCAGATATTTCAACAAGTCAAAGTGAGGAAATGCCATTAAAACACAACCGCGAAATCAAACGAAAAAAAATGAACCTAATGACGCCAAGTAACTAACGCAGAGAACGCGTTACACTGGTTGAGTTGCACTAGGCAAAGGGCAGACCTTACTGATAGGCCTGACGAAGACACCTTCTTGGGAGCGAAGTTTCACGGCAAGGACCCTCTGGTCAGAGCCAGGAATGATTTCCACAATTCGGGCCAATGGCCACTTCAGTGGTGGGACATTATCTTCCTTTAATAAAACTAACTCATTAATTTCTAAATTTTTGGAAGGAGACAGCCATTTTGGCCGATTTTGCAACCGGTTGAGGTATTCGACAGTCCATCTTTTCCAAAAAAACTGTTGTATCTGGGAACACCTCTGCCAGAATGTCAGTCTATTTTCGGGTAAGTGGGTAGTATCTAATTCAGGATAAGAGGTTAAGCTACGACCTATCAGAAAGTGGCCAGGAGTCAGGACTCCTAGATCCCGCGGATCACTCGAAATGGGACATAACGGTCTAGAATTTAGGATGGCTTCAATTTGTGCCAGCACAGTACTGAACTCTTCGAAGGTGAACTGAGAATTTCCAATAATGCGATGAAGGTGCTGCTTGGCTCCTTTTACTGCAGCTTCCCACAGACCTCCCCAATGAGGACTGCGAGGCGGTATGAATTTCCATTCAAACCCAGTTTCGGATGCGAAAACCTTCAAGGATTCGGACAGTTGGGACTTGGCGAAAAATTCGCGCAATTCTCGAAGGTGATTTCTTGCACCTACGTAGTTTGTAGCGTTGTCGCTGTGGATTACAGCAGGAATTCCTCTACGGGATATGAAACGTTTTAGGGTTAAGAGAAACGCTTCACTGGACAAGGAGGAGACTAACTCCAAATGCACAGCCTTGGTAGCCATACACACGAAGACAGCCATGTAACATTTAATAGTCGGTGCCTTTCTGAGGCGCGAGGACTTTATTAAGAAAGGACCACCGTAGTCTACTCCTACCTTCTCAAAAGGTCTAGAAAGAGTGACACGATCAGGAGGTAAATCGGACATAATCTGTTGAGCCGCTACGGCTCGGAACCGGAAACAATTCATGCATTCATGAATTACTCTTTTTACTTCCCTGATTCCATTCAGAGGCCAATATTGTAAACGAACATTAGCAAGGACAGTTTGGGCACCAGCGTGACCCAACCGGATATGCTCCCTTTTGAGTAGGAGGGACACTACATAATTTTTTGCAGGGAGAAGTATGGGGTGTTTTTGGGGTTCAGGGACGTCTGCATGACGCAAACGCCCTCCGACGCAAATGAGACCTTGCTCATTCAGGAAGGGATTGAGAGCTAATATACTTTTGTCAGAAATTGATTTCGAGGATTTTAACGCGGAAATTTCTTTAGAAAAATATTGGGACTGTAAATTGCGAAGGACCAGCACTAAGGCAGAATTTATCTCAAATATGGATAAAGGACCGGACAACTTGGTCTCCTTATTTTTAGAATTGGATAAAAAACGTGAAACATATGCTACTGAGTGTAGTAATTTGTTAAAGGAAGAGAATCTCTGGAATATTTCATTCCAAAATTCGTCTTTAACTTGAGTGCTTGTCACTAACACTTGCAGCTTGTTTGTCTTCTGCTCAGGTATAGCACTTGGAGGGGGTTTCAAGATAAATTTAGACAATTCCAAATTTATTTCGGAGAGGAAATCAGGACCGTGCCACCACAATTCTGAATTCAGGAGATCAAGAGCTAATACTCCCCTAGAAAGTAAGTCAGCGGGATTTTTAGAAGAACGAACGTGTCTCCATTGAGCTTGTGGCAGGGAAGTTTGAATTTGGGACACTCGGTTGGCCACGAAGGTGTGCCAACGGGATGGATGGGACTGAATCCAGTGCAGAGCTATCTGCGAATCAGTCCACAAATTTACAGATTCGAAAACTAAGTTTTCGACAAAGATTTGGATAACCTTTTTTGCTAGTTTGGTGAGCAATACCATCGCACACAATTCCAGACGAGGAATTGAAACAGTTTTCAGCGGTGCTACTCTGGATTTGGAAGTGACTAAGAGAGATGTGACGGTATCATCGGAATAAGTGGTTCTGAAGTACAAACAGGCACCGTAAGCACGTTCGCTGCTGTCAGCGAACCCGTGGATTTGGATTTGTTCAATGGACTTTGAGGAAAACAAACATCGAGGAATTTTAAGAAATTTTAGGGATTCAATTGAATTGATGAATCCCTTCCATTCTTGGAACAATTCAACAGGAAGCGGTTCGTCCCAGGAGATTTTTGCTAACCAAAGTTTTTGCAGGAAAATTTTAGCAAGAACTATGAACGGGCCCAGAAAGCCTACCGGGTCAAACATTTGAGCAGTGATTGATAACGCTTTGCGCTTAGACGGAGTATCATTACAATAAATTTTCGGTAGAGAAACTGCTAAGTTGTCAGAACAGGGATTCCAAGATAAACCTAACACCTTGCTAGGGTTGTCTTCCATTTTTATTTCGTATTGGATTGGATCAGGATCTTCACAATATTTTTCTCTGAACTGTGAAGAATTGGATGACCACTTGTGCAGTTTGAAACCTGCAGAATTCAACAAACTATTGAGTTGATGATAAGAATCTTCTAACTCGGAAAGGGAATCGGTGCCATGGAGCACATCGTCCACGTACGTCTGTTTCAATAATGCCCGTTTGGCTAACGGGAAACCTTTACAATTGGAAGCGAGCTCCTTCAATACTCTAGTTGCTAAAAAAGAGGAGGAAGTGACTCCATAAGTCACGGTGGAAAGTTGAATGCATTTTAGCTCTTCTTGGGGGGAGTTTCTCCACAGGATGTTCTGGAGATGTCTTTGCGATGGATTCATTTTAACCTGGCGGTACATTTTCTCAATGTCGCAGGTCAGGACATAAGAATGCTGACGGAAACGGCAAAATATATCATACAAGTCTGGCTGTACTTGATAACCCTTGTGTAGAAGATCATTCAAAGAAAATCCAGTAGAAGTTTTAGTGGAGCCATCGAAAACTACTCTGAGTTTCGTGGTTTCACTGGACTCCTTGATAACGCAGTGATGCGGAAGGAAATATTTTATCTCAGCGGATTTGTCGGTGGGATTGAATGGAACATATGTGGCATGTTTCAATGACACATATTCATCAATGAAATTTTTATAAGCGGAAAATAATTCTTGATTATTTTGGAGCCGTTTCTCTAAATTGGTAAATCGCCTTTTTGCAATATGGAAGGAATCCCCAAGAGGAATCTTTTCAGTGGGGCATTTGAACGGAAAATCTACTTGGAACGTCCCATCTTTGTGACGCACATGCGTTTGAATAAAAATTTGTTCAGCAAGCTCTCCGTCTGCTGATAAGAACTTAGACTTTGGAAGCTCTTCGACTTCCCAGAATCTAGAAAGAATTTCACCTAATGAATCTGTGGATTCGCAGGCATTTTGGCAAAGAAGTGAAACCTTGCCGTGTTTCGGAACCCTCTGAGGAGGCAATTGTCCTCCAATAATCCAGCCGAGCCTCGTCAGCTGAAGGGTAGGAAGTTTGGGACCTAGCCTGTGGATTTGTGGCAGTAAAATGTCGTAATAGGCGTCAGCGCCCAGGAGAACATCCACATCGGATGGAATGTGAAATTCTGGATCAGCAAGTCTGAATTCTGACGGAATATTCAAGCTATTTTTGTTCAGCGGAATTCTAGGTAATTTGGAAGTGATTACCGGGAGTATTGCACAAGACACCTTGAGGCTAAAATTCTCATGAGTATTGGAACGGATAACAATATCTAACATTTTGTTAGAAACAGTAGGAGTGCATCTTATGCCGGAAAATTGAAGTTGATTGTCGTAAGTTTTATTATTCAATTTTCTTACGAATTTTTCAGAAGCGAAGGAACATTGACTGCCGTTGTCAAGAATCAGCCTAGCTTTAACGGGATAACCGTTTTCGGAAAGAACATCTACTACGGCTGTGGCTAATAGAATTTCATGATCTTCTTTACCAACAAGAAGTGCGGATGGCATCGAAGATGCCGGAGTAATTGCCTGAGGTTCGGCCTCAAGGGCTCGGAAGTGCGCCGTATTGTCAGCATTTTGAGTGGGAGGATTAAGGGGAGACGAACGCCAATTTTGACTGGGACTTGTAGTTTGAACTAATTTCGGAATTGCTCCCGTACTACCGTGAGGCCTGGGACTATCTCTCGGACTATTATTTGAATTTTGGGAATTTTTTGGAACATGACCTTGGGAAGAGTTTCTGTGAAGTAGTGTGTGGTGTTTTCTACCACATAGGGTACAACTTTTAGCCTTACACTCGGTCAGCAGGTGTTTGCCACCCAGACAGTTAAAACAGAGGGCCAAGGACCTAAGAAAACTGTATTTTTCATCAGTACTAATTTTGGAAAATTTATAACATTTATAAATATCATGATCAGGGACCTTACAGAACCAACAAATTCGACCTTTACTGGTCGGGAAACTACCATTTACATGTAACGCGGTTTTTGAACCTGTCCTTGAGAACTTTTCTGATTTTAATTCATGCGACGCGGAATGAGAGGAAGGAGTCAAGGATTCTAAAGCACTGCATCTGGCCTCAATGATTTGAAAAAATTCCTTTAAAGTAGGATTCGTTTTTAAATCTCTACTGGACTGGTACTCCTTTTTAGTACCGTAATCTAACTTTTTCATGACAGCATTAAGAATAATTAAATCCCAATGTTCAATTGGGCATTTCAAATTTTTCAAGGCATCCAAGTTCTTTCGAATATTTACTAAAAAGTCTCTGAGGGAGGAAGAAGTACATTTTGTAATGTTCGGACAATCCATTATAGAATTTAAATGTGAATTTATAATAGCTAAATTATTTTCGTACCTTTTTTCTAAAATATTTATTGCAATTTGGAAATTTTCATTTGTGATTTCAAGTGACTCAATGAGACACAAAGGCTCTCCTTTCATATAAGAACGCAAATAAATTAATCTTTGAACATCAGTTAAGGAATTGTTATTTTTTATCAAAGCAGTAAACAATTGATAAAACGGCGCCCATTTTGCATAATCACCCTCAAATTGGGGTATGGAAATTTGAGGAAGTTTTACTCGTCCACCTTGTTCATTTAAGGCAGGCACGGATTGCATACTATTTGAAATGGAAAGGGCAGACAGAGAGGTGGAAGGAATGGTTAAACTGTGAATCCTTTTTTTAAAACTTGCAACGGATAAATCAAAATTATTTTGTAAACTATCTCTATCTTCTGTATCAGATTTTTCTGGGTCTAATTCCTCAATTTCATCCTGAGCACTGATATACTTAGTAATTTCACTTTCTAAATTATCTAATTTAGTTTGAAGGAGAAACAAATCATTTTCGGACTCTAAATTCTGAGTAGCCCAAGTTTGAGTTCGTGTAATCGCGGCCTTAGCATTTTTTCTTTGTTTCTTTAAGGACTGCATTGTGTGTTTTGAATTAAGAAATCGTAAAGTTGTCTATAGTCTAAATGATACAACTATTCTAAAATGGAAAGAACCACGCAGGATTCTGTGGACGAACACTATGCTCTGCCTTTCGCGACGTAGATTTAAATTTTTACTTACGGCACAAACTTTTTTGACACTGAAAAATTAGCGTAAATGTTCTTGCTAACGTTGGGAACACGTAAAGTTTTTACACAATGCAATAACCGCACTAGAACATAGGTCATAAATCAACTCAATCAAAATATCCGTGTGCGAAAAATATCACTAAACAATGTATCAAGAAAATTGCATGGAAAAAATCAATATGCAGTAAATCAAATATGCGATAAATTAAAATGTACAGCAAATCAAACTGGCATAGTCGACTTCATTTAAAATTTTATTTCATAAATAAATCGCTACGGGAAGAAAGGGCTGCGAAATTTTAAATACGGCCCTGGAGTATGAAATTGGTTACTTTAAATTAATTTTTTCGACGAAAGAAAAAAATCAACTCTTTTCAGAGCCGTTCCTGAAAGGACTCAATCAAATTATTTCAAATAAAGCCGACTCTAATAGGAGAGAGCAAATGCCAAAACAAAGATTTCTTTCTTTTTGGATACGTAAGAAACGCCCAACAATATCTTAAATTAAGTCAAACTGTAAGAAGAAATAATCGGCAGCAAACTGAAACATCAAAGATGAATTTATACAAAAGTTTTTGAATGTTAACACTACGCTGCGCGCGGTGGAAATGTTTTCTGGAGCGAATCGTTACTGTTCAGTTGACGATATCCTCTATTGGAACTGGAACTTGGAAATTGTATTTTTGTAATACAACTAGGAAATCCGAATAATCGAAAAGAAGCAATGTTGTTTTTGCAACATTAATCGAAGAACGAACTGTTCAGCATCCGGCTCGAAGGACCATATGATCGGGATGGGTTTAACTGCCCTTTCTCGAACACGGGGGAGTTATAATCAACTTCGGTACTAGTGGACTGGATTCCTTGTAGGTTGCTGGCTTTGAATAAATTGACGCTGAATCAGTTCGTTAACTAAATATATTTACAATCCTTAGCAGCTACCATCTCACAAAATCGTAGGACATACAAGTAACATTGGGCGTTGGCAAAATGCTTCTCATAAGATAGTCTGTGTTTAAATTACTTACAAAACGTTTCCTTCTTCAAGACACACTATGCACAATGTACCACTAATATATGCAAATTCACCTTCCTTTACTTATTAACTTGGAAAAAATACAAACGCCGAAATTATTCGAGCGTCGTGGATAAATTGAAAAATGAAGAGACTAAATCTCAGTAGGAGAAAGAAAAGTCAGTTAGGTTTCACTACCTCGGAGGACAATCTCGGAATGCGTTGTACCTCTCTCGGTTCTTTTTGGGAATTTTTAATCGCCACATGTCGACCGATAAGGGAAAGGGGCGATGTTTCTGGAATTCTGGGAATTCGTTGAAGGAACCTACTACAGATGTTGCTTTCCAACTCCTACAGATGTAGGAGTTGGAAAGCAATAAATGAATTGACAGAGCGCGTTCAGGGATGGATTAAACACAATTTAAGTTGGAACTGAATAACTAATAAAGGATCAGAAGAAGCTTGTTGGAAACTGTGTTTCCAACAGTATCATTTAATATTGAAACTGTAAAATTATCAAGAAATATATCACTCATATTTGGAATAACGCAATCAAGAAACATGGAGAGTAAAGAGCTGTTGCGCTTGATATTTCTGTTTGACCGTGTGTGGCATGAGGGTTTGCAGGGCAAACTTCGATGCTATGGCTTGTCAGATCATTTTTATGTGTAGTTCTCAAGCTTCCTGAAAGATCGTTACCTGCGGCCGTCAATGGATATCTTTTGAATACTTTTACCATCAATGCTGGTGTTCCTCAGGGATCCATTATTTCTCCAACCCTCTTTTTATTGTATATCAATGACTTATTGGAATTGGGGTGAAAATAAACAGATTCAATTCAATGCTAAACCGGATATAATAATTTCAGGACAGACAATGCCGCTTTCTACTTCGATAAGTTTGTTGGGGGGTTGAAATGGACACCAATATGTCCAACCATTTATTTGAAGGTGGTTGACAATGTTTCGTGGTGTATTTCATCAGTTCAGACTTCCATTGTCTAATATAATTGATTTGAAATTCCTGAAAAAATATTAAAAAAGATTAACCGAAAATAACAATTTTATTCGAACAGAAAAATAAATTTAAATTACAAAGAAATAACATAAAACCAAACAACAACCAAAAAATAAAAATTGAAATGCTAATAAAAGCTGAAAAATAAAAATTATTATTAACAATCGAAAACCCACTCACACGATACCAGAAATCCAACCACCATCAATCGACTTAGAGAGGAATCATCAAGACTCTACTAGACCGTGCCTTCGGCCTTTGTAATACAAAGGAAGGTCTCGAAAGGGAACTAGGCATCATCAAAAACGACCTTCAACGGAATGGTTACTCCAGAGTGATGGTAGAACAGGCTTTAGCTAGAAGACAGCAATAGCTCCACAAGGAAGAGAAGCCTCCACAACCAGTACTTGTACTTCCCTACATCAGAGTATTATCAGAAAGGATACGAAGGATTGGGTACAAGTATTAACATCAGGACCTGCTTCAGTTCTAGGAGAACTATCCGTAGCAGCCTCACGAAAACCAGGCCACCAAACGCGGACTGCGATTCCAAGAATTGCATTTACCGGATACCCTGCGAGTGCGGAGAATCATACATCAGTGAAACTAAGAGGCCATTGAAACTTCGCATTTCTGAGCACAAGAAACACACAGCGAGAAGAACCCAGCAAATCCGGAATGGCAGAGCATGTTTGGGCTCATCAACATAATGTCAAGTGGGCTCAAGCTGAAAACATCCACAAAGAGGAACACTGGTTTTGGAGAAAATTCAAAGAAGCCGCGTATATGTTATCCAACAACGCATTTAGTCAAGCTAGCGTAGAGATACGTAACATATGGAAACCTCTAATCAAACGAAAAACGACCAACTCCCGCCAAACGGTCATCTCCCACTAAAAACCAATGAAGCGGTGAGATAAAAGAGGGGATAGGTGAAAGCACTCGAATGGTCTATAAATAGTCGGATCTCGGAGGAATAAGTCCAGTTATCACCCGAAGACGATTGTGGATACTAACAATCGAAACTTCGTGACATAACTTGGTTTGAAATCTTTTAATTTTCATTTTTAATTTTTTTTTTGTTGTCAATAATAATTTTTAATTTCCAGCTTTCATTAATATTTCAATTTTTATTTTTTGGTTGTTGTTTGGTTTTATGTTATTTCTTTGTAATTTCAATTTTTTTCTGTTCAAATAAAATTGTTATTTTCGGTTAATCTTTTTTGATATTTTTTCAGGAATTTCAAATCAATTTATATTATATTAGACAATGGAAAACCGAACTGATGAAATATGTACAACCATGTTGCTGGAATTGCAAAGGCTGCTTCTCAAAAGCTTGGAACACGGTTCCGAACCAGAAAACTGTAAACACCTCAGCAACTTTCGATGCTTTATAAAGATCAGATCAGACTTTCTTTGGAGTATTATTCTCATGTATGGAGCTCCGCCCCTGAGCATACCCTGCTGGATTCCATCTAGAAAAGAGAGATCCGCCTGATTGGAGACGCGAACATCACTTGCAACCTTGATAGTCTGGAATATCGAAGAAAGGTTGGGGATTTGTCTCTCTTCTATAGATACTTTCAGTGTTCAAGCGACTTGGTACATTTGATTCCACCAAAAGCGGTACATATCAGAAATATGTGACGGATTGTTGCTGCTCATCGTTTTGAAGTTCAACTTAGTAGGTACACCTCGAATTTCACTGATCAAGAACTCTTTCATTTGGAGAACTATGTTAATTTAGAATAAACTTCCTGATAACGTTTTTTTTTTTCTGATCGATTCGGCCGTTACGTGATAAAGATCCATAGTAATCACTTGATAAAGCTACGGAGTTAGCGAAACATGTGATATATATTTTTCAAATAAAGTTTGTGAAGATCAAATCGTGAGGTGTAGTTTATGGAATTCCTTAGAACGTTTCTCTAAATGGATTTAATATCCACCGATGCAAATTCAACGCTACTTTTGCACAGGCACCGCGAGTTATTTCTACGTGAAAATCAACACCTTATCAACTTGTCCCATAACAACCCACTTGTTACGAATTTCAAGTGAAAATATTAGTCAAGTAACACCTCATTTAAAAGACCGTTCAAATCTGTAATATTTTTGACACTACACCTATGAGCAGTTATTTCCAAAGAACTGGTGCAGTGGTACTAAGTTATGAGGAGGAGCCTCATCTTGTTGAAAAACTAACCCATTTCGCTATTGAGGATCTAACTGGATGGCGTTACTGGAAGTGATAAATCCATTTTATATAAAACAAAAGATCACTTAAATGAAATGAATAAAAACACTTTTGTCTAAATACCACTGGAAAATTTTATTTTACGACCGGATTCGGATTTGATCCCATTATAAAGTATAAAACTGAAATCTGAATTTGGAACATCGATTTTATAGAATTTTCAGGTATGCTGCATATACCCCTAAATGAGCAACTTGATTTATGTAGGTCTCCTCTCTTGAATCTATGAGTTTAACAACCCCTAGAATTTTCAGGATGGTATTTTAAGTTGGCATCCTGTCTCTCAAATACCCGGCCTTGCATATTATATCATATCAGACAATGGAAGTCCGAACTAATGAAATTCGCCGTCAATCGTCAATCACCTTCAAACAAACGACATCAACAACTGATGTAAATGTTGAGAAAATAAATAAAATTGTTATGGAGAATCGTCGAATCAGTATTAGAGAAGTTGCTAAGAATGTCGGTATATCGGTCAGCTCATGCCATGCAATTTTTTTGGAAATTTTGGGCATGAAGTGTGTGGCAGCAAAGTTTGTTCCAAAATTGCTGAATTATGACCAAAAGAACCGTCGCATGAGCATTGCTCAGGAATTAATAAGTGACGTTAACGGCGATCCAGATCTGCTCATAACGATCATAACTGGTGACAAATCATGGGTTTATGGTTATATCGAAACCAGAGTCCCACTATCCTAATGGAAGGGCCCAGGAGAGCCAAGACCAATAAAAGCACGCCGATAATTTCGATCATATGTCAAGGTTTTGCTCACTGTTTTCTTCGATTACCGTGGCAAAGTGCATCAGGAGATATAGCCACACGGTTTTCAATAAGGAGTATCATCTTGAAGTCATGCGCCGCATGCGAGACGCAATACGAAGAAAACGTCCGGTATTGTGAAAAAACAAATAATGGCTTTCGCATCACGATAATGCACCTGCTCACTGCACAAATGTATTATATCTAACGGGGACTACTTTGCAGGGGAGAAACTATACTTTAATTAATGAATAAATATTTTTTGAGATAAATGAAAAGTCATCTTTTTTGAACAGAGTAGTATAAACTTTTAGCACGATCAAAGTGTTAGTTTGTTGAGCTTTTTTTTGTTATATTTGTCCATGTTTGACTTGTTCTTTATATGTTTATCCAAAGAGTTACCAGCCAGTCTTTCATACAATGTTGATGTTCTCTTTAGTTACTAGTTTTCTTTATTTTATCGGATGATTTTTCTATATACGTGAGTGTTTTGTAGGTGTTACTGTTATTTTTAATAATACTTGGTCAATGGCCTGTTTGGAAAGTAATGAATCGAAGAGGTTTTGTATTAAAGTGTATATTTTAAAATTCTTGCAAAGCGCTTTCGACTTTCGTCATCATCAGTGCTCACTTGTCAGGTAGAATAAATTTTGTAACAAAGGAGAATTATTAGAGATAAGATTGTCATAACAAATTTTCAAGTCTACATTAGTACGGTCTAGTTTGGCATAGTGTTTGCAAACAGCACTTCTGATGATTTTTCTCTCAGTGGAGTGTTTCAAGTGAGATGGTATATTGGTTGGCATTGTGGTTCTGGCAAACTTCGGAATGACATCTTCTCTCAAACAATTGTTTAAAAACCATATGTCAATTTGTAATAGACTTCTTCGAATTGATAACTTCCTATAGAAATCAGCTGGAACTACCATACTGTAGATCAATAAAAGGATTTGGAAAAGCTGAATACACTTATTTGAATTAATGAATCGAAGAGGTTTTGTATTGAAGTGTATAATATTTTAAAATTCTTGCAAAGCGCTTTCGACTTTCGTCATCATCAGTGCTCACTTGTCAGGAGCACTGATGATGACAAGTGAGCACTGATGATGACGAAAGTCGAAAGCGCTTTGCAAGAATTTCAAAATATTATACACTTTAATACAAAACCTCTTCGATTCATTAATTCAAATAAGTGTATTCAGCTTTTCCAAATCTTTTTGTTTGGAAAGTGTTTGTCGAAAGTGTGATGAATAATGTTCGGGTTGAAGTTGTTATTAACTGTAATTTGTTTTATCAAATTTAGTTTCTTACGAAAATCCTCTGTAGACATTAGAATATTGATGAGTCTGTGGATCATACTACGGTAAGATGCTGATTGATAGTTGTGTAGGTATGGATTGGTTTGTGATGAATTGCGAAATCATATTTTCTTGTAATTTTTGTAGTTGTGAGGTGTTCGTTTTATATTTTCGTGAATAGAGTTGATGTATTGTATGTATGTTTTGAAAAAATTACTGTAATTGTCGATGTGTTCCTGTGGAGCATGCTAAAACATCGTCAACATATGTAAACCAATAAGTTAATTTTTGGAAAATTGAATGTTGCTGAACAATTTTGTTCAAAGTTATCCATTAAAAAGCTCAGCAAGGAGGGGGTTTAGAAGGGCTTCTAGGAATGCCATAACGAGGCTTTCTTTGTTGCTACATAATTATTTTAATGAATTCAAAATAATTTAAATCTGGACATACTGACGATAGTGAAAGAAATCACTAAACCTAAGGATTAGCAGAATGGAATGGAAAAAAATAGCAGCGTGGTTCAAACAGAACTGGCTGTTAACTCAATCGACACAAAAGACTCCTTAGCCAAGGAAACGGCTGATGGAAGGTGAATTTTGGAGATTTTTCTTATCAGTTACAGCGAGTTCTCAATACTGAAGGACGATAAAAATTGAGGATAGTTTTGAACGGTATTTTTGAAGAATTTGGAAATTTTATATGAGGATGCTGTTTGGAACAATACTACTGGTCTGATGGAAGGATGTTCTTCATGAAGTTCAATGAATGAGTACAGTTGTAGAGTTTGTTGATTGGACATGATTCATTTGCATCTGTATTCAGGTCTGGCGAGGGAGGTAGCTTGCTAGTTTGTATGAAATCGAGTGTTTTGTTCATGTAAATGCAATTGGGAATGGCGATTACTGCGTTACGTTTGTCTGTTTTTTTTAATGTGATGTTGTTAATCAGTGTTTATGCTCGGTGTTTCTGCTTTAGAGTTTTCTGTTTGAAATTATGATTTGTGATCTTCTACGTTGGAATAAAATCACTCATGCAATGATTTCCTACATCATAAAATAGTTTCACCATACTTACATATGAGTGGTCCTTTGACTGTCTTTCCAGATCTATCGCCAAATTATGTAATCATGTAAGTCTGAGATAGATTTTACCTTTCAGAAGCTAACTCATAAGTGATAATGTCGTCGATTGGTGGAATTTTGTACTGAATATCGTGAGTTAATGAGAATATTATTTCAGTGGGAGGGTCAACTACTTATCTTTGAGTTCTTCGAACTTGAGCTGTTTGAAAACAACTTCGCCATTCATATGGCTATGCAAAATCAGTTTCATTAAATTTACAACCGAGTATTAACCGGTATAATAGTCTTGAACAATAAACGATTCGATTCGAAGAAATCACGTAATGGACCACTAACTGCTACGTATTTGGTTATAGAATATAACCAAATGCGAAACGGTTATCCAATCCAATTAAAAGATTATTTGGTTTCCGCCGAGAAAATTTAAACATAATCAATTTACTACTCTGATAGAAATATATAAAAATTCAATGAAGACACCTGTGTAGTTATACTGTTCAATGCAATACATTTCATTGTTGTATTAGGAACTGTTTCTAGTACTGTTTGATGCCCTAAATATTATACCAGATCACTAATGAACAATACAAATCAGTCATTTCGGTCTATCAGAAAATTGTAATGAGACGAAAATATCTTTGAATGTGCTACATGTTTCACGAAACATGAATCTGCTACATGTTTCATGAAACATGTAGCAGATTCAAACTTGATTGATTTCGGAATATTTAGAGCTGGTTTGATACCTTGGACTCAATCTAGACCTGAATTTTCGCCTAGAAGTTTACATTTTTATGATATAACATTTCACTGAAAATATGGAAGGTAAATAACGCACTCCAATAATACTTCATGTATTCGAAACTGTTCAGAAACTTCTTCAAAATTCAACATTGTTCTTCGTTTCACTTATCATCACAATATATCATCAAGTGTCCCAGATTCAATTATTTTCATTCTCTACAAAGACATTCTCCTATATATTTTCCCCGAAGATATTTTTCAATATTACCAGTGGCGAAAGAAACAGAAATATTTGTTGTGGAAACTTCGCTGTCATGGGCATTGATGTTCATGATTCTGAGTACCGTAGCCTATAAGTTCTATCGTAAATAACCCTAACCAATTCAAGCCCCAGAATTTTCTCGTCGCAATACATTTTTTTCCTAGAAAATTCATCTCATCCGCTCTATCCATTCAAAAACCAAACCTATCGTCAAGCTACATACTAGTCCAGGCAAATTGACAGCAGAATTCACACCACAATTAATGGAACACATTCCACAGGAAATTGATGAAAAATCCTTTGATTACTATCAAGAAGATAGTATTGTAATTTGCTATCGCTCACTCTTTCATCTGAAGGGCTTCGATTGGAAATCAACTCTAACCATAGGCTATCCAATGAAAATAGACTGTGCTTCCAGGAGGTTTAAGGTTTTCTTCAGCCATTGGCAGTTATCAATGGGTTCTTCAACAAAAAGTGACAGAGCGAACTTCACATGAAAGGTGGTGTTCACATATTTTCCACCGAATATAATCAGCAATTCGTGGATAGTTGTTTCCGACAGTCATTTCTGGTGAACGTCATATTTTCTTTCATATTTTATTTTTGATGGTGTAGCATATCGACATTCTCTGAAAAAACTGTTCGGGAGATTAACTTCTACAGGTCGAACATAATATATGGTTTCATGACTAAGTTAGCACATGTTCATTTCAATCGCATTACTGGCGAATATCTCAATATGGAGATATCAGCTATGGCCACCAAAGTTGCCGGACTCGAATCCCAAACATGGGATCAACATCAAAATCGAACATGCTGCGATGCCACCTGTAGTTGGGTAGCTCCTCACTGGGGAGTTTTCTCCAACAGAATGAAATACGAGTAAATTCGCTACAACATCTTCACCGTTCATTTTTTTTTTAGCGTCTCACAGATTCCGTTTCACGAAATTTCATGCCCATTTTGCAGACCACCCATTCCATTGTGGGTATATCGGGACACTTTCTAATGACTTTTTCAATAACGTAGGTATCTGTATAAAAAATTTGCTTGGAGATAACACTGGATTCACTGTTTTGTTTGTTTATATTGTGAACTCTAGTATAAATCCATAATAGTAGGCACTGAATTCTCAGAAATATTATTGCATTAAAACGAAAACATTGATGTCAAGGTTGTGATTCTATATATTTTATCTTTTTTTGTCACCTGTTCAGTATAATTTCCGTACGCCACTGCAAAAGACAAATTAAGGCAAAAATGTTAGTCATTTCTGAAAAATCAGTGCCTACTATTTTGGTATAGAATCTTCAAATATAACTGATAATAACGTTTTTGCTCGACACTGGCAAATAATCTATTTCAGAGATATATCGTCCAAGATGCAAAGAATCTGTGGTGTGATCAGTTGAATCCCTTCTATAATATTTTTTCAGAAATTCTCGACCTATGACACTTTTGATAAAATGTTTCATAGAATGTTCCATTCAGAGAGATACTAAGTAATAATAAAAAAAATGGCATTTCGATGTTCACATTAGAAAATAAATTGACATTGTGGAATATTTTTACATAAAATGATGATCTGAACGATCATTTGTGTTTTTGGGGAATTATGCGCACCTAGTATGGGGTAATAATTGTTCATTATTTTCCAAACTGCAATATTTTGAATCCATGAAAGTACTCAGTATCTATTCTCAAATTTCTGAAACAATTATTTCCTAGTTTTTCTATGAATATTCCACAATCTGAAAAAAATTCAAATTGTCATGAACAATTTTATATTTTACAAATAGATCCATGGAGAAGTTCTGATTTCCTCCACAAGAAATGATTTCTGTTCAAAATTCTTCTGTCCTCAAAACTGGAAAATAATATTACAGATTTCGTTCAAAACCAACTAAAATTTCTCTCGTTCGCTTTACAGTAAGTTTCAGTAAAGTCTACTATCCCATATGGAAGTTCATCATAGATGGACTAACTTAATGTCAGTTTCTTTCCTTACTTTACCTTGGTTTATTCAGTAAACAATTTTCAGAAAAAACATTATGCAAATTTTCTATTTCAAAACGTTAATTGAATATTCAAATATTGGTTATAGTAAATATAAGTTTCTTGAAGTATGAATTTCACCTCAAATGAAACTTTTTTAATAAAATATATGTTTGAAATATGTTTTTTCGTTAACCAGCTAACCCTTACGAACGACAACCCTCAGAAGACGAAACTTGTGCGAGCTAAGGACTAACGAGGTCTAACCTTTCAACGTGTGATTCCTAACACGGGATCCTTAGCAAGTGAAAATTGAGCGTTCAGGATGCGGCTTGAACCATCGAAATATCAATTAAAAAATTTAAATAATATGGCATTAAAGGAAAAGTAATTGATTGGATCAGTGATTACCTCAGAGGAAGGAAGCAGGTAACCAAAATCAATGAATTTGTATCAACAGCAATAAGCGTAGACCACGGGGTTCCGCAGGGAAGTATTTTGAGGCCATTACTATTCTAAATTTACATTAATGATATCATCAAATGTAATGAATATTCATATGAACATTATTTCGCTGATGATGCCCTAGTATCGGTTAGTGATAAAGATATAGATAAAGCTATTGAAAAAATGAATGAAGCATTGCATAATATTGCTATATATTCAAAAACTAATAAATTGAAGCTGAATGTAAACAAAACAAAGGCTATGATACTTACTACACCTTTTAATACAGAGAATTAGATTTAAATCAAATTGAAATAAAAATAAAAAATTATTAAATTGAGCTCATTACTGAATTCAAATATCTAGGATTTATGTTAGACAATCCATCAATGAATAACCATTTCACCTACATACAGAAAAAAAATTTGAAGAAATTATATTTTTTCACAAGAGTATCCCAACACTTGATTATGCAATCACGGATAACTGTATATAAGACAATTATACAACCACATTTTCAATATTGTCCCACTCTTCTATACACAAGTGATTTGAATAAAATAAGAACACTACAAAAACTACGGAATCGCGCAATGAGGATAATTTTTAGATGTGACAGGAGTACCCATATATCTTTAATGTTAAATACTCTAGAATGGTTATCTATAAAAAGTAGGCTTACATATTTAACGATGATTTATATTTACAAAATGTTACATAACCTTCTACCCTCATATTTTGACAAATTTGTAATTTTTAATAAACAAATCCACCAGTATAATACTAGAATAAAAAATAATTTGTATGTAAATAATCAAACAAAAACATTCAACACTAAAACATTAATGTTCAAAGAATTTATCAAGTATAACAGTCTACCTGAAAATGTAAAGTCTTCTAACAGTCTTATTCTGTTCAAAAGAAATTTATTAGACCATTTAAGAGACCATCAAGGTATTATGTGATATTTTATATCTTTCATTTTTTTTGTATTTTCAATTATCGTAGCTGAGAGTACTTATTAACAAATATAAGTAGATCTTTTTTGTATTATTGTATTTATATGTATATTAATGTTAACATCACTATCATTGTTGTATATATTAGGATCCTATTTGAATAAAGCATTTCAATCTCAATTGCAAACACATAGTCCGATTGACTGAGTCAACAAAGCAGCCACGTCGAACCGTCCGACTACCGACCGACCGTATTGTGAAGAACAAACTTCATTCTAACAGTCATAACTTTTTGTAGATCATTAATTTCCCTAAAAGCAATACAATTGAAGGATATGCAACCAATCCAGAGTTTAACAGCGATCAAACGTTCTTCTGAACAACGATAAAATTGACAACGATAGTACTAACAGACATAAAACTAACATCTTTGTCTCATTAATAAAATGGATTTGCTTCCAGCTGAGATTATTCCATAAAATAATATTTACAAATACCACTCGACCTAAATGTTTTCTCTTATAAATGTCCTTTTTTTAAACTCAAAATTTGTTATTTTTGAGTTATACCAATCGAGCAACCAGCTCTGGATGAAACCAACTGAACTGTGGACTCGTGATTTCATCATGCTGTTTACTCTCATAATATTGCTAAGTAACACAGTTTACGTTAAAAATGGAAATTTATCGATAATATTTTGAGAACTTATGGTATAACTGGTACTTTCAATAAAAACGTAAATTTCCCCATAACTAACAATCCACAAAAGACACAGTAACCCGATATGCTACACTAAGCGCTGTGCTACTATTGAATAAATATAAATAGAAAAACAATCAATAAATAATGTTACGTTTTCCCGCCGGTTTGACAATAATTGACTACACTGCACATCTGAACTCAACTTTATTTCATTGCTACACTGACAATCCAACACAAACATATTAACTGAAACTTCAGACTCATATTCAAATGCCTATCGCTGGTTAACGGAAAAACATATTTCAAGCAGATTTTATTAGATCACTTCGTACCGCACTTTCAATTAGACTTAACCGATCTGCCTGTTGGTAATATTTATATGTCGTAATGAAAGTCTCTGGAAGCCGATAGGAAGTCTCTGGAAGCGACGCGACTCCTAGAACGATCGAGAAACGCGAGTCGCGTCGAGCGCGACCTTGCCCAAGTCACAATCGATTGACGTGGACCAGCGGCGGACGGCGTTATTGTTTCAGGGGATAATTTACAACAATAATAACAAGGAAACAATGTGAAATTCAATATTAAAATTCGAAATTTTATGTGTGACATGTGACTAATTGGAAAAAATAAATTGTTTGAGTTCACCAGTTTTTAGTGGTCAAAACTGCGCAACCACTGAGTGTGTTACACGGTTAGGTAATTCTTGAATCCAGCCTCTGGATATAATTAAAATAATTCAAAAAGCGCTTCGATGCTGCATTCGGTGCATCATGCATCTTAACCAAATCAATGGTGGCACCTAACAGGTATACAAAATCAAAGTATACCAAAACTAAGCAACAGAATCATTGCCATACAAACTCTATAAAAATCACTATTTCAGAATAAGTGATTATATCAAACAATTTTCTTCAATTGTGTTTTGCTAAAAATTTCAAAATTCATAATTTTCAACTTTTCAGACATCATATATACAATTTTTAAGCAAGCATGAGTTTATATGAAAGATGATTTTTTTTATTTGTTTCGCTTCTTGTTCACCATATCACCATACTGTATAAAGGTAACGTTATCAGCAATCCATCAATGAACAGAAGTTCAATCCAGGTTATCTATGTCTAGCACCTACATATGAGCAATAATATTTACATATAACCTGGTGCACGACCCCTTCAAAGGCATAATAGTTCGCACCCGTGAGTAGATTACAACTTACAACTAAGTGTTTTTTTCTGTTCTGTTAATGGAAAATCAATATTTACAAACTTGATAGTCATACCCCACTGACTTAATGTGAAATACCATTAGAAATGAATCACTCAACAAAATACATAGAGATAAAGAATGAGAGTAGAATATAAATTGAAAGAGGTATAATTTTAGGAGAGATTAAATTTTGGAGAAGAAAGGTTTTGGCTTCCAAAGATTATATATATATATATATATATATATATATATATATATATATATATATATATATATATATATATATATATATATATGTATATATATATATATATATACATTTTCAGTATTTTAATATTAATATATGTTACAAAAAGGATTTGAGGCTTTATAACTCCTATTTATTATATGCGAGCGCTTGTGACAGCCGGTCGTGCTATCATCATCATGGTTCTACTTGATAATGATAGGAATTTCGGTCAAATCTTATGTTGTTTGTAATAGTTTGTTTCCCTCGAAACCACACTTGAGATGGAGATTGTTATATAAGTTGAAACGTACTCTCTGTGGTATATCTTTTTCGCATTGTTCACCATCGCTATTGGAATCACTACACAGAAAAAAGTCTGCGTTGTTATCACACTCGTTATTATCATTAGTACTTGTCCAAGAACGCCACATTTTAAAGAGATAACAGAAATTTCAAGTAATTATAACGCCGATAGCTTTAACTATGCACTATACCGATTACTTCGACTATACATTATTCGAATGCGCAAAAAGTTTTATATACAAGAGGAATGATTGCTGTTAGGTATTTATATAGATATTGAAGGCTTATTTCTGATCATCTCATCAAATTCGTAATAACAATAACAGTTTATTATGATTATCATAAATGAAATTCTCTTCTAATACAAAATTCTGCTCAAGATCCCATAACCACAATGTTCTGGTGCATAAGAGCATAGCAAATAGTATTGATATAAAATCAAAGCAGATTTCATTCCAGATTGTATCAAACCGCACCTGCAATATTTATAAATTATGGGCAAAACTAATCGCAAACCGAGTTGCAAACATAAATACCATAAAATAATGAAATTTCTTATCTCTATTTGGATTATTCTCGAAAACAAATCAAATGTTTCAGTTATAATATCAACAATACACAAACCAGATTTGCCAACAAAGAAAACATTGCGAGAATGAAATTAAATAAAACAATGAGATGAACAAATGCCATCAGAAAAACTCACCTGTACTAATTATAATCCATCTAAACAATCGCGAAGATTAACAAATGTTCACACAAAAGTATAACAAGAATTTTCACTTTTATTAGAGAATTACAAAACAGTCCCGGGAAGAAGCCGCCCGATTACCAATGCCAAAACGTCAAAAAGTTTTATCAATAGCGAATCCCCGGATTCACACCTGAAAGAGCACCACAATTGCCGCACAAAAAATAATCTGATACATTTAAAACAAAGTTAGCCGTGGAACGAACGCTGTCGCTGCTCGCCAGGTGAGTCGATTCGCGATTAATGATCGTGAAACTAGAAAAAGGCATTGCCATCAAAGTCGTCCTCTGGGCATGTGGATGTTTTCCCCTTCTTCGGCTCTCTATAGAATGTGCTGTCTCGAGTATCAACTCACTCTTTAATTTCTCAAGTTACCTGGTTGAATCTCTGTGCGTTCACCTGTTTCTTCAGATGCTAGAGAGGATTTCTTCTCGGTTTTTATTCCGCTTGTACCGACCGATAAATTGAAAGATTATTAAACAAAGGAATGCTGGTGCAAATTCTTGCTTTGGAGCGGTCTACTAGACTCAGAATCTGCTGACTGGTTTACTCTATCCATGGCACACTGTGATTCATTCACCGGTTTCGCAAGTCGCATATTATTGTTGGTTTTTGGTAAATTGTGTTTGTATTATGACATATTTCCTCGTAGAAGGGATAACTCACTGATAACATGACAATTTTGACAATTATACAGGGTGTTTCATAACTACGGTAAGAAACTTCAGAGGAGGATTCGTTAGGTCGTTTTAAGAAAAAAGTTTCTATGAACATATGTCCGGAGTTGCTTCGTTTCTGAGTTACAGGGCGTTGAAGTTTTAAAAAACGGTATTTCTAAAATATCATAAATATCCTTATACCGATTTGGTTGAAATTCGCTACAGTTAGGTATTTGAAGTAATTAGGTGCTTATTCAGCCGGAAGTAGATTGAAATTAGGTCCAGAAGCGTCTCAGTGGGTACCACAGCCAACAACATTGAGAAAAAAAAGAACGCCACTGACTTTTTTTGTAGTTTTTTATTTTTTTAGATTATTCAACTAAAAATTCAACTTTTGTACTGTTTATGTTTTCTTCATATCAAGCTTCGTTTTCAAGAAAAAAAATCACTTCTCAAAACTATCCATGTACAACATAAAATAAAAACCGAAAGTCAATAATAAACAATTTCGACCTTGAAGTAAATGAGCGAAATATCTACTTTCTGATAAAATACACGATTGCAATCGATTTGCCATTATTTGACTGACACGTTCAAAAATACCTGGAGTAAGTCATGACATTGCAATTGTCAATTATTCTATTTCTCGAGTCATTCACATCTAGTACAGCAGTTTTATAAAGAAGTCCATATAGGAATAACCTGTTGATCTAGCTAGTAGAAAAAATGGACCAATGAGGTGATCAACAATTATTCCTACCCAAACGTTCAGCAAAAATTGTTGCTGAAAATGACTTTCTCTAAAGAATTTTTGTCGGCCCAAAAATTGTCATTGTGAAAGTTTATAATAGCATCTCTTAAAAAATTTGCTTCGTCCGTAAATAAATTATTTGATCACAACACAACAAAATTTTTGTTTCGGGGTTGAAATTAGATGATTTTAATGTATTTCCACGTGTTAAAACCGAAAGTGACCATAAAAATTATATATTAGCTCTTGTTTTCAAGATATAGTATCATTATATTATATATATATATATATATATATATATATATATATATATATATATAATATATATTGAGTTTTCAACAAATGAAATATTTCATCACCAACAGTTGGTACACATGTTTGTTTACATAACACCCCTCTCATCAGCTGTTCTTAAGTAGTAAACATAACCTATGTGAGTTTGTCAATTGTACGCACGTGGTTGCTATTGAAATTATCGTGTGAAGTTGATTTTTAAATTAATTTGAGTGCTGATCTGAAATGCCTCGAAAGTGTGTGAATTCTGTCGATAGCTTTTGCTATATATGTGGTGAAATAACATTTAAGGCTCAGAAACGTAAAATGACACCTATCGTTAAGACAGCCTATAAACATTATTTTGGTGTGAAAGTTGGGGACCAAGATAAATCATGGGCTCCTCATATATGTTGTAATTCTTGTTCAGTCATATTGCGAGAGTGGCTGAAAAATAAAAACCGGGCAATGGCTTTTGCAGTACCTATGGTTTGGCGTGAGCCTACCAATCATACAGACGACTGTTATTTCTGCTTAACTCCTCCCATTAAGCAAGGTTTATCTATGAAGAAAAGAGGAACGGTTAAATACCCTAATCTCCCATCTGCTCTTCGGCCTGTACCACACTCAGACAATTTGCCAGTCCTTTCTCCACCCCAAAACTATGAAATTTTAGAGGAAGGTGATGAAGACTGTTTAGAAGGAGCAACCCATCCTTCTACATCCTATTACCCTGATTTTGAGGTAAGCGATAGGTCTAGTGATCCGCACAGAATTAGTCAAGCAGAGTTGAGTGACCTTATAAGAGATCTTCGCTTGTCTAAGGAAAAGGCTGAGCTGTTAGGGTCAAGACTACAACAGTGGAATCTTCTAAAACATGATGTGAAAATATCTCAGTACAGACAGCGTCAAAAAGATTTGCTTCCTTTTTTTGAGAAAAAAGAAAACCTCGTAGTTTGTTCTGATGTTAATGGTTTGATGGACTGCTTGAATTTGGATCACACTCCATCTGAGTGGAGACTGTTTATAGACTCTTCAAAACTAAGCTTGAAAGCTGTACTTCTGCAT
The DNA here is from genome assembly GCF_025532065.1 of Leptinotarsa decemlineata. Lineage (NCBI taxonomy): Eukaryota > Metazoa > Arthropoda > Insecta > Coleoptera > Chrysomelidae > Leptinotarsa > Leptinotarsa decemlineata. The sequence goes on along the minus strand of NW_027412688.1, from coordinate 28,864,539 downwards.
AATGGAAATCAGCTACCCTCTATTCCTATAGGTCATGCAGTTCACATGAAGGAAACGTATATAAATATGAAAACACTTCTCCAATCAATCAAATATGAACAACACAAGTGGCACATCTGTGGTGATCTGAAAGTCATTGGTATACTCCTAGGAATGCAATTAGGGTTTACCAAGTACTGTTGTTTTTTGTGTCTGTGGGACAGTCGGGATAGAAAATCTCACTATAAAAAAATGAACTGGCCTACACGAGACCTAAACCCTAATGAGAAAAATGTAGTTTACGAGCCTCTTGTAGATCCTAAGGATGTTCTCCTTCCCCCATTACATATTAAGTTGGGACTAATGAAAAACTTTGTGAAGGCCATGTACCAGGAAGGACAAGCTTTTAAGTACTTGAGAGCAAAGTTTCCCAGGTTGAGTGATACTAAAGTCAAGGAAGGCATCTTTATTGGGCCTCAATCCGTGAAATCGAAAATGATCCTGCTTTTGACATGATTTCAACAGGAAATGAAAAAAGAGCCTGGGAAGCCTTTAAGGGGGTTGTACATGGGTTTTTAGGTAACAAAAGAGATGATAACTTCACAGCATTGGTTAAAGAGCTTCTTCAAGCTTACCACCAACTTGGATGCAACATGTCCTTAAAAATTCATTTTCTTCACTCTCATCTTAATTTCTTTCCACAAAACTGTGGAGCTGTGAGTGACGAACATGGAGAAAGATTCCATCAAGACATTGCCTTAATGGAACAGAGATATCAGGGCCGTTGGAATGAAGCAATGCTTGCAGACTACTGCTGGTCTGTGTGTAGGGATGCTCCAGAAGTGTTTTATAAAAGACAAGCTAAACGACAGCGATCTTACAATGAATCGGATGGACTTAATTGAAATTTGGTGGTACAAACTTCTTTTATTTGTCAAAACACTAAGAATAATGTTTTTTTTTTATTAATTTTGTACTTAAAATATTCTAAAAGAAACATAACAATATTGTTTTATGTACTTTCACTTTTCACGTATAGTATAACTACTCTTTAAGATTAAGTACTGTGTATCTCAAAAACCAGAGCTAATAAAAATTTTTCATTGTTATTTTCGTTTTTATCACCCAAAAATTAGTAGAAATTGACTAATTTAGTGTAGGATACATTCAAAAAATATTTTTTTGTTGTGTTGTGAAATTAATATTGTGTGTCATCGTATGAATCAACCACCTGCAAAACAATAATCTTGGGTGAAAATCTCGAAGCAGTAGTGCTTGGACTACATGTAGGTATGTGATATGGCTATAGAAGGTTTCTTTTTAGATCTAATCATATGGTTTTTGGGCTGATTTCCACCTGCAGTGCAAACTTGCTGGTACTATTTGAAGGATCTTCTTCTATCGCATCAAGTATAGCTTCTTCAAGTTCAAGCGTTGCTATAGTTTCTGGTCTTCCACCACCTGAATTTCTAATAAAACTCTCAGGTAAACATAATGTCACATGTAGCATTCTAAATGTTTCATAGTATAACAATGTTCAATTGAAGGTAACTCATATACAAATTGAACTGAGAGCTAACGGTAGCAATGTTTAAAGTTACAACTAAATTCTTACCGGAGTCATTTTTATTGTCTATGCATCGCCATTGTAAATAATTGAAAAGTAAGATGATTCCATAAAATTTCCCCCCGTAACAAGATAGCTTCTGCATATCGATAGGATGTACGAGCGAATAGGTGAACCAGTTCGTCAAATACTTTGATACATCGGTTAACTGATCAACATTTCGCAGGTCTATTATATTTGCGTCCTTAAAATGCCATAACTAGTCATTCGGTTTCTTCATTATCAAGCGTCCTTATCTGCATAGGCGTAGTGTGTTCTATTTCTTGTGAAGGTGACTTTGTTTTCTATTCATTAAATATATTATATTATATTTATTAAATAGACTGTTATATTTATTAACTTTAAAATATAAGATAGAGTTGGCCGATACTTGTTTTTCAAAATACATTACCATAGATTTTCATCACATTCACACTTTATTGTGCGATGATTAGTTGACCATTGAACTCAACTCAGGTATAACTGTCATTAATTAGTTCATAGAATATTATTAGTTTCTAGGTAGATAGTAATATTTCAAAAACTATATATAAATCACAGTGTATGTAGAATACAGTTTGTTAGTGAACACGCTTGAAAAAGCTACTGTGCAGCGAAACACGTGTTGCTGATTTGTTAATCTGTTCTAGTGAAAATCTCACAATAAAGTGTTTTTCAAAATAAATCAACTTTAAAATAGCTTTTGAGGTAAGTAAACAACTGACAAATAGCTGAATATGTGATTGAATTTTATTATTTTTATAGTATTAAGTAATGTAAAAAGAAAGCGGAAGTTTATGTCGTTAGAAGAAAAACAGATTGTCTGTAGAGTATACGAAAATTTAAAAAATACATTCCGTAGAGTGGAAGCTGTAGCCCAGTGTTCATTTTAAATGGGAATGTCCGTGTCGACAATTGAACGAATTGTAATACGTGAAAAAAAGGTGACTGGGATTGTGCAACCTCCAAAAGTACATTGTCGTGGTAGAAAAAAAAATTGAATTAGATGAGTACCAGAAAAATTTTGTACGCTATACCACTCATTCTTTCTTTTTTGAGAATAAAGCGCCAACCCTCGAATCCATTAGGACAAAGGTAATGGATAATGATCTCATTCCAAAGCAAAGAGAAGTTAAGGAAAATAAAAAGAGAAGATTTAAAATTTATATATGCCAAACTATCTCGTAAATCTGTCTTAATAGAAAAAGAAGATATAATTTCATGGCGACGGAGATATCTTCGCTCTATTGGAGAAATGCGTTCTACTCACAAAAAGATTTATTATCTGGACGAAACGTGGTGAATGCTGGTCACACAGTATCTAAGATCTGGCAAGATACTACTGTAACTAGTTATCGTCAAGCATTTGTGGACGGTTTATCAACAGGGTTACGCGGTCCAACAGGTAAAGGGCAACGACTAAGTGTTGCCCATATAGGTAGTGATAGTGGCTTTTTAGACGATAGTGTACAAATTTTTTTCATCAAAAAAAACGGGGGATTATCACGAAGACATGGACGCCCAACGCTTTGAAGGATGGTTTGACTCCCTTCTTTTACGAGTCGAGCCAAATTCGGTATTAGTAATGTATAACGCTTCTTATCACAGCCGATTAGTAGAACATCTGCCAACTATGACCACCAGAAAAGCAGACATGCAGAGTTGGTTAGGACAAGAAGGAATTCCATTTTTCGAGGACATGGTTAAGGCCGAACTTATGAGTGTCATTAAACAGCATCGTGACAGATATCGCCAGCATGTGGTGGATACAATAGCTCGTGTTGAAGGCATCACCATTTTGAGACTTCCTCCTTACCATCAGTTACGTAGCTCGTGAAAATGTGACATATGAAATTTCTGATGTCCAGGGTTAATTAGAACTCGCAATGGAACGGATACGGAAAGAAGATTGGGCTAATGCTGTAGCCCATGTGATCAAAGAAGAAGAGAAAATGTGGAGATTGGACGGGATGATAGACACTGTTTTCGACCAAATAATAATAGATTTAAGTGTGACTGGGGATTCCTCTTCGAACGAGTCAATGGATTCTGAAACTTCATAAGCATAACATGAATGAATGAATGAATGTTGTTTATTGATAGTAAGTGAACATACTGAAGTAATACACGATAAATACAATGAGCATTACAATGAACCAACAGAAGTTGTTGAGAGCTTCAAAAACTTGTACGTGGTAACACAATACATAATTACATTTTTCTGATAAATTTAGTACACTAAACACAATATTCTATCACATAGGTTGTATATAAGTATATAAATACAATAATGAAAATTGATAGATTTATATAACAAACAAGAAGAATAAAAGTTAAAATTTGAATAGTAGAAACAAGACAGCATCATTCAATTATAGTTTACCAGTATTATCTTGACAATCCACTCAACGATCTGTATCTATATTTATGATTATTATCATTATCATTATTGTATCTCAATAAACTCACGAATCTCTCTCCTGGATCTACTTTTGATATGAGCAATGAAGCTCCTTTTGAATTTTCTTACATTATTTTCACTTCTGACATATTCCGGTAGGTTGTTATAAAATTTTACTCCCAGGTATGAATAACTCCTTTGTCCGATATTTCTTTTCATAGTAGGTGCAACACATCTATCCTTATTTCTTGTTTCATAAGTATGAATGACACGTTGCAATTTGAATCTGTTTGAGTATTGCCATATGTTGACCTGCATATAAAACAGCTGTCGAACGTCAAGAAGATTTGTTTAAGAAAATAGTAATTCTGTGGGGTACATTCGATGTTTGTTCAACAGGATTCTCAGAAATTTATTTTGGGACACTTGTAACGTATTACAATATGTTTTTGAAACACCGCCCCAACCTATAATCCCATATTTCAAATGTGATTCCACAAGACTCTGATACACTATGATTTTTTCTCTTGAATTCAAATATTCTACTATTTTCTTATATCTGTACAGTATGCATCTCAGTTTTTGTATTAGATATTCAATGTGGATATTCCATTTAAAACAACAATCCAACATAATTCCTAAATATTTTATTTCATTTGTGGGTCGTATAACAAATGAATTTTGTATGATAATATTGTAGTTTGGGAGGGAAGTTTCAAAATTGCTAAATGGTAGATAAAATGTTTTTTTTAAATCGATTGATAGAAGCCTATTATCTAACCAAGATTTTATCTTTGTGAAATCATTTTCAATTTTCAATTTCAAATCATACCAGTTCGTGTCTTTATATATTACAACAGTATCATCGGCAAAACTGGCTATTTGGCCATCTTTTTATAGTATAAATAGATTATTTAAATAAACAGTGAATAGCAAAGGACCCAACACCGTTCCCTGAGGCACACCACATGTTATTTTTTGTGTTTTGCTCCATTTATTTTTAATTTTAACTTGTTGTTTTCGATTTTCTAGATAACTTTTGAATAAACAATGTGCTAATTCCCATATCTTCTAGTACTTCTAGAAGTATTGAATGTTCAACGGTGTCGAATGCCTTCGCCAAGTCTAGAAAAATACCTATTTTACTGGTTCTCCTTTATCTATGCTATCGTAAATAGTGTTTGTTAAGGAGTGTATCGCATCTTGAGTAGATTTATGTTCCCTGAATCCGAATTGAGAGTTAGAGAGTAATTTATTTTTTTCAAGGAATGTATTGACTCTGACCTTTATTACTTTTTCTAGAACTTTAGCTAGGTTTGATATCAAGGATATCGGTCTGTAGTTCGCTACAGTATGTTTATCTCCAGTCTTGAAAACAGGTGTAACAATGCTATTTTTAAAGGCGGTTGGAAAATGTCCATTTTCTAGTACACTATTTATTATCGCTTATATAATGGATTATTTTTTAACGTTTCAGAAGTTATCCCATCAAATCCGGGGGCTTTATTAGCTTTCAATTCCTGACCTATAATATTTTTTATTTGTGTTTCAGTGCTGGATACAGAAATATCGATTGACAACTCACTGTTCGTTGTTCTGCATAGTTACGTGGTTTATTTATTCTATCAGCTAGTTGTTTACCTACATTAATGAAGTAGTTATTAAAGATATTCGCCATTTGATCTCCATCACTGATTAATTCATTTTCGTCTTTTATATTATATATTTTGTCTCCTTCATTTCTAGCAACAACCTCATTAACTAACTTCCAAAGTTTTTTTGACGAATCCCTTTCTTTCTGAACTTTCTTATTATAATAATCTCGTTGAGCATTTTTTATCAATGTTTCCGTTTCTCTTTTACAGTTAATATAATCAATCCTTAATATTTTATTATTAGGGTTTTTTCTGGTTTCCACATACAGATTATTTTTTTTTATTTACCTGTGTCACCAGTGAGGGAGTGATCCAGTTTTCCTTTTTCTCTCGTTATGTTTTATTCTTACATATATTGTTGACTTTGTTATCGCATCCTATATCATGGTGATTAATTTATTAGTTTTAGTTTCGATGTCATTTTCCAGAAGTACGTCATTCCACTTAGTGTTTTCAACATTTTCAATGAGTTTTTTGTTATCGATATATTTGATAAAGTTTCTGTTATGATGGTTTCCCATTGGTTTTTTAAAAGTATTCAGAATGATCTGTAACACAGTGGTGTAGTGGTCAGTTATAGATGTTGATATTGTAATAGGTAGTATCGTATCATTGATATTATATTTTGTGTGTATAAATATATGGTCCAGACAAGTGCGAGAGTTATTTTGCACTCTGGTGGGGGTATTACTCATTGACTGATAACCATATTTACTCAAGGTATCCAAATAGCTGTTAGCTACTTTTGATTCTTTCAATATGTCTATGTTGATATCGCCTAGGAACACTTCATAATCACATGTATCCTTATTTTTTTCTAATATGTAGTTCAATTCTTCAATAAATGTATCTAATTCACTGGCAGGAGATCTGTAAAATGAATTGATTAAAAATACTTTATTTTCGCAGTTAACTTTGAGGCTAAGGAGGTTACTTTTATTCAGTTGTATAAGTTGATGAGCGACATATTGTTCTGATCTAATAAATACCACTACTCCATCGTTTTGGTTGCAATTGCCATAATTATACAATGTTTTATACCCAGCAATATTATAAACACTTATATCAGCTATTTGTCTTGTTTCTGTCAAAACTATACAGTCGATGTTACTATCCAAGCTTTCTATGAACACTATGAATTCATTCAAATTGCAACCAAGGCTACGTATATTGGCATTCACAATTTTAAAATTCGCAGTTGAATTATTTATTTTCAATACTTGTTTCGCCTCTTAGGTTATATCCAAATCAAACGTTTCATATTTTTCAACAGTAAAATCATTAATGTATGGATCCATTTCATTGAATATTAATTAATGAGCTTATTTTGAAAATAGTTAATATATTTATAACAGGAATAATAATACTAGAATCTTAAACTAAGATAGTATGTGTAAGATTAGTCTTTTTACACTATTTATTTTTCGAAGTTGAGTTATATTTTGGATAGATTCTTGGACTATGCGAGAGGTGTCGGGGTCACTATTTTTTATTGTGGGTGTTAGGGGTTTTCTGTCAACATCCGTTTGATCCTTAGTTTATCTCTTCTCTCCAACTGTCTCCGCCACTTCAGAATTTCCCAAAATTTCTTGGTTTTCTACGTTTTCTGCGTTACGTTTTTTGTGATCTGTTATATGATTAGAAGTTGGAGTGGGTGGTGCGCTATTTGCTTTAGGTAGCAGCTCAAACTCGAATTCTTTATGACCGCTCTCAAGTTCGTCGGTATTGTATGGGGTACCATTAACATATAATTTGTAATTCCTTATATACGCCTGATAATTTTTACTCCTAGCATTTTTCAGATGTTTAACCAATAGGTAATTATTTCCTCGCTTTGTAGTTCTCTTTCTATATAAAAGGAACATAATAATTATTATGTAAATTTTTCTGTTTTTTTTGAAGCACTGTATTAGGCATAATAATCATAATCAGTTTTACCATTGACACCAGGTAGCGCCACCTACTATAACAAGTTTTACGTAATTATCTATGTGTTTAAATAAATAAAAATATTATTTTGGTACGCCTCTGCAAAGTTGGCAAGACGATTATCCGTTGGTCACTTCAAGTGCGACGTTGCTAATGAATCACCTTCAATTGAAAATTGTAATAGTATAGCACATGGAATTACTCTGTCAAGATATTTGTTCTGGTAAGTTATCCGTGCTTCTTCCGCATTTCCATTTGCTAATCCTGAAATTAAGGTTATGTCAGCCATTTCAGCGTTAGTAAAATTATTCATGATGGAATTACTGCTAATTAACAACTCCGTCTTTCACTGATGTGACAACACTGTCACTGTTAGCTGTCAGCTTCAAATAACTTTTATAAATGCCGTTTTTTTTTTAACTTCAACATCCTGTATCTCAGAAACGAAACGACTCCGGACATATGTGCATAAGAACTTTTTTTCTTAAAACGACCTAACGAATCACCCTTTGAAGTTTCGTACCGTAGTTAGGGAACACCTTGTATATACATCTGTATTATTTGCAAAAACTTCCTTCCTTCTATTCCAGGTTTATTATTTGTATTCTGCTTTGTCAGTTTGAACGATTTTTATGTTTTTCTCATGCATCATCCAGTGCTCCAATAACAATTTAATGTAATAAAAACTGACAATAATAAAAACTTACCTATTGAAAACAAGGCAAATTCAATTAATCAATATTTCATTGAAGAAAATCACAATAATAATACAATTCGCCCAACTATCACATGAAAATCGACAAATTTCACATGAGCTTCTTCCTTTCTCAAACAACACCAGCAGAAATAATCTCCGTAATAAAAAAACTATATCAAAACCCGCGGAAAGTATTGATGACATAAGTGGTAAATCAGCTGTCGCCCCCATACGAACGACAACTCTCAGAAGTTGATAAACTTGTGCGAGCTAAGGACTAACGAGGTCTTACCTTTTAATGTGTGATTCCTAACACGGTTGCAGAATCATTCCAGCTTCAACCAAATAAATTCTCTCGAGAAAAATATCTGGTCGAGGCGGGAATCGAACCCACGGTCTTCCGATCTTGAGTCAGGCGCACTACCACCGCGGCCAATTCCACAATCGTATCTTATCGTATCTAATTAATGAATATTTTTCCAATATTAAGGAGTCTAAAGAAATACCAGTCTTCAAAAATGAAGGATTAGCAAGTGATCTAGTGAATTATCGTCTGATTTGCAAACCAAGCCATATCGCTTAACTATCTTGAACGATTTCATCTACTATACCGAACATTCAGTACGGATCCAGAAAAAATAAATCCACCATCAGCGCCCTAGGAGATGGATTGGACTTCATTTATAAGACACTTGATGACAAATAAAACACTATCGTACTTTTTTATGGCCTCAGAATAGGAATACGAGGTAAACCGTTTGATTGGGTAGGATAATGTTTATCAATTCGTTCTCAAACCATCATCTCAAATAATGAACGGTCAAATCTAATGGAACATATGTAGGTGTAGCTCAGGGATCGGTAATTGGGCCTCTGTTTCATCATTTTCATCAGTGATATCAACATAACTTGTGGTATTCCCGATCGAATCATAGAATATGCAGATGAAACAAATTGTATGCACATCATCACATCGAGAAGTGTAATAAAGTATCTACCAAATTTAGTAAGTACTATCATATCAACAACAAATCTATTGAAGTCGCTGATAAAATTAAATAATTCCTGTGGTTGATACTAGATTCAAAGCTCACTTGAGAATCGCACTAAACAAAGTAACAACAAAATCAAGTTATCTTTGTTATGTAATTAGATATATATATGAGACATAATTTCACCTCATGTACTAAGACACCTTTATTATGGCCTGGTGCCGTCTACTCTTCAATATTGCGTAATATTTTGGGGCTCATCAGTACATATTAAGTTTGTATAGGCCAGAAATGAATATTACGAGGTATGCATAAAATGTCGCCAACATCATCAAGCAGGATAGTCTTTAAAGAAGAATACATTTCAAATCTACCAAGTCAATATATTCTACAACGTATAATGTACCTACATCAATGAAAATGACCAAACTTTTATCTCAAACGCTGATTTACACTCTTACAGTCCACGGTAAAAATTGAACATTTGCCAATCTTTTTCACGTTTAGAAATTTAACGATATGCTCCCAAAAATATAGCTGTTAATTCCTGTAGGTTAGGTTAGGTCCAAGGTGAGTGGGTCTATTCGTTCCTCCACCGCAACCCGCAAGTGTTTATTGCGGCTCACACCTATTCACACGCGACCAAATAAACCCAGCTTCTTAACGAAGTCAATTAGTTTATATGGTGAGTGATCTTTCAGGTCATACGGTAAGAGTACGGCTCTGCCAAACTCTAAGAACCTGATTCGGTCCCCAGCAGGGCAGGCACAAAGTATATGCTCTGCTGTTCCATCATTTTCCAAACAGAGACGACACACACTGTCTTCCAACGGTCCGAGTCTCAGTAGATGATGATTCAAATGACAGTGACCTGTGAGAAGGCCTGTTAGACATCGTAGTTCGTCCCTACTATAGTCCAACAACTATTTGGTATCAAGCTTCGAAGGGTGAATAAACACCTTGAAGTGAGCCAATCCTGGAAGATTCTGCCAGAAGTCCATAAATCTTATTGCCATTCAGGTGTTCAATCTTTGTTTGGCAAAGCCTAAAGCGATGCCAATGACAAGTTCTGGTCCGATGAAGCTGCTTGCAGCGCCCTCCTTTCAAGGGAGTCAGCAGGCCAGTATGGCCAGGAATCCAGACCAGAGACAATATGTTTAGTCTTTCTATCGAGAAGAGTTGTTTTTGGCAATTTGCTACCTACTTAGATGTTACTCGGTAGGAGCCAAAAGTTTCCAACGCCGCTTGACTGTCCGAGAATATTTTCATTGATTTTTGTATGAGATTGGATTTATCTCTCCGCACACAATTCAATAGCGTAAATTTCCGCTTGAAATACAGTCGCAAAGGTTCCTAGGCAGATTGATATCTCTGTTCTGGGTCTTCGACTGAAAAAACCTGCCCCAGAACCTGAAGGTGTTTTTGATCCATCTGTGAACCAACCACTATCTGGATCCGGAGGATCCAGTCCTTTCTACTCGGCAACAGTACTTCACATGCAGTTCGTAATTGACAGTTGGAGGCATAAATTCAGAGGTCATTTCCAGAATACTGTGAGTTCCAGGGTCAACCATGGGTTGCACTACGCATTAAATTGATTTGTGCAATTGGCAATGTGCACAGTCCATCTAGCCTCTCTCTCCAGAGGAGAGGAGGTAGATCTAGAAGGATCTCCTTGGCTGCTGACGGTATGGTACTGATGGCACCACTGATCGCCAGACATGCATGTCTGTGTAAGCCAGAGTGCTTCGCCTGGGCCATTTTTTGTAAAGCCTTCGGCCACCTGGTATTTGCACCATAATCGATCATCGGTCTGACAATCATCACATAAATCCAATTTGGGAAAAACATTTCATGCTTTGAGCAAAAACTCAAAGAAATTCAGCAAGCCACTCTTTTTATATCAATGAGTTTTTAAATTTTTGATACAATGTAGATTGAATGTACAAGCTAAAGTAAATTTTTGAAATTCCAGTCAGTTGAATTGAAGTTCTGCAAACAAATTTTGTTTCGAAAGATTATTTACCAAGGCATCTTTGCATGTATTAACTTGAAGTACTTAGTTGGATTTGTCAAACGCCAAGCAGCTAGAATACAATAATGGAATAAAACAGAACAACTTAGTATATTTTTCTTTTGAGGACGTTCCTGCGAATTGTAAAGGTTGTTGAAGTCAGTTGTTAGGTTGAAATACCCATCACTTTGAAAATTCCAAGTACAACAAAGCATGAGGCAGAAAATGAGCATATAACTAAAAATTATTCTTCGAGTCGGGAGTCCTTTCTTTAATATATGGTTTCATTAATATCGAAAAAAAACAACATATTGATATGCTAAAACAGATGTTTTGTACTTCCAGTAGCAGAGAATTTCCTCATTTTTTGAATGCTATTTGCTATTTCATTAAAATGTTAAACGGTTTCAAAAAATGATATTCCTTCTGACACGTTCTTTCGAGAAATGTCAGTAAATCTAACGTATTCATTATTCATTCAGTAACCAACAATACATGACAAATGACACATTTTGCTGCTTGAAGTTGAAATTCACTGATTTTCACCCTTTATATGAGCAGGTAAAATTCTACTGAATTTGCAACAATTCTCGTTGTGCACGTTAATAGGTAAGACCTCGTTAGTCCTTAGCTCGCACAAGTTTCTCAACTTCTGAAAGGTGTCGTTCGTATGGGGGCGACAGCTGATTAACGGAAAAACAGATTTTGAACATATTTTTTTAAACAGATTTGCGTTAAAGTGCGGGAGCAGCAAGAATTTCACTGCCCGTGAAACAGCGCCGTACGTTTTGGAATATAAAACATGAAAGCTAAATGAATTTAATATATGTGATGATCAACTTTATTGCTAAATATGCGCCAAACTGACTGACTATTATGAGACAACAAACAAATATAGCTAAGGCACCAGTCTATCTAACAGTAACACTGATGATCTTCGAACATGACTCAACCAATGTCTGACGGAATCACCAAACTATTACGAAGGTTCGAAATAGATGAAAACTTCAATCTAGTAGACCACTATTATAATCTTCATGCAGACATTGTTTACTGTAGTTCTGGCGTTGAATCTGGTCTTCATTACGCAATGGTCAAAGACGAAACGAAAGTTTCATGATAGTCGGGTCACTAAATATTCTGGCAATATCTTGAATTTATTGGAGCCTCCGGAGACACCCTACATTTCATTCTATATAAGTGAGAACATTGGCAGATCAAGATCTTCAGATGATGTGGTGCACAGGTTTTTCCGGATTTCCCTGCAGCTGAAAAAGAAAATGCGCCCTGGAGCGCCAAATAATTTTTGTTATATCACTTTCAATTGAACTGATTGTTCTCATATATGTCTTGAAAACTATGAAATCACTAATCTGTTGAAAAGGTACTAAAAAATTTCAATAATCAGAGGACTTCATCTTCGATAATGAAAATTTTGTTGTTTGAATATTTATTGCAATATAAATATGTAATAAATAAATAATTATAATATTATAGAAATATTTAGGAAAAAGCGAAGCAGAACGGAAAAGAGAAGAATTAGAAAAACGAATGAAACATTAAGGACGACTCAATCTCTCTGTAGCGAAAAAAATATACCACCTACTATGACAGCAACTTAGTGTCCGCAATATCTTATAAACGGTTGCCTACCCGTAAGTTGTGACGCTCAACTCATCGTCTTGGCTTTTAGGCGGATTTATACAACTTTGCAAAAAGCATGAATCAAATAAATGAAGGAATGCAATATTTAAAATTTTTCGTTTGAACTTCGGATGAGATTTCATTATCCTGAAGGTACCTGAATACTTGTTTTATAATCACTATCAAATCTTTTGGTTTTAACAGTGACTTAAATTATTACTAAAAGCTACTCTTATGAAATTGTACAATAGACTGTTTTACATTACAGCAATTGATTCTCCATGGGTCATTTATCACCAACTTAACATGATGTTGAGGTAGGTCTATGGTTATATATTCAATAAATGTTGATATTTCATTTGTTTCAAACGTGTTTTTTACAATTTCATATATTCATTTTCAAAATAATAAAAACTTATCGTTAATTTTGCTACCTTTTATTATATCTAGTGCATTTTGAGGTGATGGTCGTACTGAAAATAGTCAAACTAAATTCACTAGTCGAGTACGGTTTGACTCGAGTCAGACTCGATTCCTGCTTTAGAACTCGCTTACTCGAATACCAATTTATTTTGATTCGAGTACGCCGGACTCGATTCCGGTACTCGAGTCAGGAAGAATCGATTCGTACTCGCTAACTCAATTCAATGTATGCGAGTCCAACTGACTCGAGTCTCGTATTCAAATTTGGTTAACTCGCTCATACAAGTGTTGCCAACCGTACTATGTATATCGTATTTATACGACCTTTTTGGCTTTGGTACGATGTACAGTCGCCATCACGTCAAATTTCTGTAATCGATTTTAAAGCGAAATAATAAGGTTGTTTTCCGTTTGGGTAAATTTGACAGTTTGTGGTATGTTAATGGGCTGCTTAACCTAACCTACACGCTGTTTGAAGTTGACTCCTTTTCATTTTTCCCTTTTGTTCTAAAATCGGACTCTAGTTCTAGACTAGAATTGTCAGACTCGAATTTCTAGACTCGAGTCCAGCCGGACTCGAGTCAGTATTCGAATATCAAACATAGAATTCGACCACTGGTCTCGAATCAAGAAATCGAGTCATGATTCGAATACCGTACGGCGATTCGTACGGCACATCACTAAAATTGACCATACACATAAAAATGGTTGCGCATGTTTCAGGCGTTTCATGAGTGGCAATACTGATATTTGACGTATAATATTGAGATGAAGAATTAGTTTAGAAAATTATAAACATTTTGATTATTTGACTGTTAGTAGTTCAATGTGTTAATTTATTTTATGTTGTGTCCTTAATTGTTCGACTGTTTATTATTCTATTTTTGAATCAACAATAAAATATGTTATATGTCATGGAACAGCACCCAGAAAAGGGAGGGGCAAACTGCAGACACGTGTTTCTGGCTACTGGCCTCATCAACGCGGTACAGCCAAGTGTAAAGATGGGCAACAATTGGTTGCCGAAAACAGGAAACAACACATATAAACGGAGTTACCAACAGGAGCCTACCTCACATTTGTGATTTCAGTTAGGAGACCTAGACTTTTCTGAGTGCCGTTCCGTGATTTCTCTTTTTTTTATTCACACCATACACACTCCATGAAACCTTTTTCATAATGATATCCCGCAGGCACGGAAGTCCCGCAGGCACCTGTAGCTGCCTTCGTGGAAATGTTGGGTGTATCCTAGAAATTCTAGGCCAAGTGTCCTCGGTTCTCCCTTCTTTTTTCTGAGTATTGTTTCATGAATACATTATAAATCTTTTCATCGATTTCTCCAATCTTTTTCCAATATTCATGCCAAGTTTGAGATCTCAAAATTTGACTGCTTTTGGATTTTAAACCATAACGACAACCTTAATCGTTGTGGTGATTTCGAATTTCAGTGAACTTTCACTGCTATCACATAAATAAAGCTATTAGATATATTTCGCTCCACAGTAAATAACTGTAAAGTATCCAGCATCAATGATATAGGAGTTGACCTACTACATCGCAATACTTGCGATTTTGTAGCTTTTGTAATTGGGATATTTTATTCAGATCAAAGCAGTATAGTAATGTAGGGCAATATTCAAAATGCGGTTGAATGATAGTCTTATACACAGTTATTCTGGAATTCAGACTCAAGTTTTGGGACTCTCTACAAATGAAATACAGTTTTTTCAAGATTTTTTTGATAAATTCAAAGTGGCTACTAAATAATAAATGATTATCCAACATAAATCCCAGATATTTAAATTCCTTTACAATTTCAATTTTTTCATTGTTCATTTCTATGTTAATGTTACTACTATTTATTTGTTTATATTATATTCGTTCATTACATACCTCCATCCATAAGATGAACAAGCAACAGGGCCCGCTGTCGTTACATGATATTTCATTTGAACATTGGAATATTCATAACTTAAAGACATTAAATTGATACCTTACCATCTCCCATCTCAAGATGTAACGGATGGATTTGCGCTGACATTGTAAACCATTGACAATAGTTGTGCTTACCTTCGGAATGGACTCGTGTGCTTATATTGCGAACAACCTATGTGCTTGTTAGTGCGATGTCTTCGAAGAGCATGGACAACCATTGTTATCGCCTGTATGATATAACTGGATTATTTTTAACTTGACGTGCTTGACATATTCCTGAATAGTAATTTCAATCCAATTGTGGATGGGCCCGCCTAAGGTCCACTTAAGTGTAGCCACATTTGGCTTTAACAACATTTATCGTTACTAACTGGCCGGATAGCCTTAGTTGCTGTAGCCATTGAATCGAAAAGAAGAAGAAGAAGTGTCGTAGTTCTATAAGTGAAAATTGAAAATTTTCATTTGTCCTTGGTAGTTGTTTCAATAGTATTTGAGTTGTTCCGACGTTCACAAAAAAAAGGTGAGGAAGTGTTAATTCACAGATTTGGAGAAGTATAATTCGACTCATTTCTCTACGCCACTTTGAAGACATTTATTCAAAAGTAAGTATGATTGGTTAAGCAAATTATTTAGTCTATTGATCTGCCTGCAGGTCATCGCCTTGGAAAATGTTAATGGCACTTGATATTTTTTGCAGATGCCGCATATTAAACTTCAGTCGTCAGATGGAGAAACATTCGAAGTTGATGTGGAGATAGCAAAATGCTCAGTAACCATCAAAACAATGTTGGAAGATCTCGGCATGGACGACGAGGACGAAGAAGTTGTGCCTTTACCCAATGTCAACTCTGCCATTTTGAGAAAAGTGATTCAGTGGGCTACCTACCACAAAGATGATCCTCCACCACCAGAAGATGATGAAAACAAAGAGAAGCGAACAGATGACATATCTTCTTGGGACGCAGACTTCCTGAAAGTGGACCAAGGGACTTTGTTCGAGCTCATTTTAGCTGCGAACTATCTGGATATCAAGGGACTTCTGGACGTTACATGCAAAACTGTTGCCAATATGATCAAAGGCAAAGCTCCGGAGGAAATTCGCAAAACTTTCAACATTAAGAATGATTTTACTGCCTCTGAAGAAGAGCAAGTACGTAAAGAAAATGAGTGGTGCGAGGAAAAATGAGGTGGACCTTGCAATATATCAGTGAATATTTTTTGATTTTGAATCTTTTTCTTAAAAATAATTCATTTGCCTTTTTTGTAAATTGGTGAATTTTCAGTGCTCGACAATTGCTATTATGTGTTTAAAAAATTAGCTGTTAGTCTTTATGTATGTTTGAATCTGCAATGGTAAAATTATGAAATATGTCTAAAGCTGAATACATAATTTAAATTTTCATTTTGGAAGTTTTACTATGATTTGTTTTAAATTCATTCTGACTATATTTTAGCTTCGAAATGCAGCAAAAACTCCTTTTGGAAAGAAATGTATTTTTTGTGATATTCCAAAATGTAAGATAAACTTTTATATTTTTGTCATACAATTTTGGAACCACCATTTGTTTTGTTTTTTCTTTTCCCAAACACATGCTCTTTTTTCCGAAATATAATTTTTCAAATAGTGATTTCAGTATATGCAAATATAATAATACTATCAATATTCAGTGTTGAATTAAGAAAAATAATTTCTGCATAATTTTGCATCAGTAGAGAAAGCAATTATTTTTATATTTATATTTTCATTGACAATTTATAATTTTCCTTCTTTAGAAGTTTTTTGTTCTTTATATATTAATGGAGTAGTAGAATGGCAAAAAATGTTATCCTTAACATTTTCTCAGAAAAGGTATTTTTTCAATTATAATTTATATGTTGAATATTACTTGTCATTGCTCAATATGAGAAATTTCCCATCAGGATTTTGGACTGTAGGAGATCGGAAGACTGATTAATTGGGGCAAAGTTGCACATTTATGTATTGTATTTATGAAATATTGGAAAAAATGGAAATTTCGTGAGATGATTTTTTGCCGACTTTATTTGAAAATATATCAAAATGATCACATTCTTATACAAATCCGGTTTGCGTAATACTGTTTTTGTATTTTCAAATGATGTGTCGAAAGTTGCCCTTGTTTTTTGGGAAAGGTTTTGGCTTTCTTGATACAAAAAATGGTGGAATCTTCCAAATGAAGGAAGAAAGCAGTTATTAATTTTGTATCATCTGAAACATCAATATCTGCCATTGAGGATGACAGTGTTCCATGTTAGTGAAATTTTACCTTTTTCATATACGATATTGTGTAGCAATCCTGTGAATGATGTCTGAATCAATTCCATAACCGATGATTAGAGTACAAACTGGATAGAAAAAAGTTTTTCGTATAATTCAGTGTTCAAATAAAAGTTGATGTGAAAGTATTTTTTCTTTTGTGTGATTCAATGTTTTTATGGAAGTAGTTGTTTCGAAAGGGCTTTTTCTTTCAGTTTGTGCCTGAGTCACTTCTTTGCATGATCAACACATCTTTGTAATGTTATCCAGATTGGTACTGAAGTGACAATAAGAAAAATGTTTTATTCCGAAACATTGAAGTCCGCTATTGAGGATGGTTCCATGTGAATAGAATTTTACCTCTTCCGTATACGATATTCTGTAACAATACCGAATAATATCTGAGTCAATTTCATAACGAAAGTTTGAATTATAAACTGAATGGAAATTTTTTTTTAATATAATTAAAAGTTCATATAAAAGTAGATAGTTGCTTCAAAAGAACTTTTTCTTCCAGTTTGTGCCTGAAAGCTACTTTACATGATCTACACATCTTTGTAAAGAGTTAATTTTGCAATAGATTGCTTTCTTCCTTCCTTTGGAAGATTCCCACATTTTCTGTAGAAAGATGGAGAAGTGGAAAGCTAAAATCTTTATTTCCTCAAGGTTAAGCTGTCCTAAAAATATATCCCTTTCAATTTTCTTTTGTTATTACGAAAAACTGGATTTTGCAATGAAAACATTTTTTCTGTATTGGTTGGCAATAATTTTTTAACCTACCACATTTGAATGCAATTTTCAAATGTAGTGAATCACTATTATCCACCAAAATGAACTTCACGAATAAAGAAAAACCAAACATGATGAATTTTTATGAAAAAATCTATAAATATGTAAGAAATTATATCTGAAGATGTATTATGAGAGACAGCTTCAATGAACTTTGTTCAAGGCTTTGAATATGAATATAAATTTCAAGAACCCTTTCAATAAATCCAAAAAAAATGTATCCTTGCTATACAGGGTGTAACTGAATAAGTTTAAAACATTCAAGGAAGTAATTCCTCATCGAAAAAAAAAAGGATCTTTCATATAAAGAAACTTCATTGGAGCATCCCTTGTTAAGATACAAACCCTTAAAGGGGGTACATGAAATGTGTATAACAATGTTTTTCACAAGCACTGAAAAAGTTACAATATTGAAATTAACCTGACGTTTTGTACTAACAGAAAGACACTTGGCCAGTAATTTATTTGGTTTACCCCATGGTTGTAAGGGGTGGAAAACGCAACCCCTAAAATTTATTTCCAATGTAACTTTTCGTCTTATTATTTGTTTACCATTCAAACATTTATTTCCGATAGCCTGTTTCATTCTAAACAAAAAATGTCTCTTGGGTTTTTTGGCCAAAATAAACCAGTGCGCAGCAAAACATTATTTTACGAACAACTACATAGATATATCGTCATAAATGCGAACTGGATTTATTGTTATTTTGTAGTTATTACCTCCATTAAACGATTAAAGGGTAATGAACAAAACTAATTTATTAATAACAAAACACACAACATGTAGAAATCATAGTAAATGTTCAATATGTCTACCTTCAAACATTACGCATGCGTCTAGACGTCGGCGCATTGAGCCACGTAGTCGCTCAAATATTCCTGGAGTCTCTCTGATTATCCTGCACGCATCGATGATGCGATTTCTTAAGTCCTCTACATCGCGAACAAGAGTACGATAAACCAAATGCTGTAAATGGCCCCGAATAGAGAAATCGAGAGGATTGAGATCCGGAGATCGAGCGGGCCAGTTCTGTGGTCCTCCTCGACCTACCCACTGATTTGCATATGTTTCGGTTA
The DNA here is from genome assembly GCF_025532065.1 of Leptinotarsa decemlineata. Taxonomy (NCBI): domain Eukaryota; kingdom Metazoa; phylum Arthropoda; class Insecta; order Coleoptera; family Chrysomelidae; genus Leptinotarsa; species Leptinotarsa decemlineata. The sequence continues at coordinate 28,845,123 of NW_027412688.1, read as the reverse complement.
AATGCTGACGTGCTACTTGACTAAAATGGTCGGGAGTCCCATCATGCATAAAAAACATATCCCTTCTGACGCCCAAAAGAACTTCCTCCAGTAGTACTGGATGCACTTCTCTTAAAAATTGAACGTATGCCCCACCATTTAATCGAGAAGGTAGAAAATGAGGCCCAATTAAAGCATCCCCAATAACTCCGAGCCATACGTTAAGAGAAAACTATTCTTGATGTTTAGTTTCGACAATAGCGTGAGGGTTTTCATCAGTCCATATGTGGTAATTATGAAAATTAATAATCTTGTCCCAGGAAAAACTACATTCGTCTGTGAATTCTATCGTCTTCTGAAAGTCACAATTTCTTCTAATCATCTCCAGCATCCAATTGCAAAATTCAAGACGGTTCGGAAAGTCTCGCGATAACAGTGCCTGTACTCGTTGCAGATGGTAAGGGTATAAGAGTTGTTCCTTTAAAATTCGGGATACCGTCATATGATCAACATTTACCTGGGAAGCAATCTTTTTAGTACTGGTAGTAGGTTGTTCTTCAATCAAATCAAGTACTGCTTCCTCAAGCTGTGGTGTTCCTACTTCTCGATGGCGACCACAATCCTGCGTTCTTTTGTCGAATGAACCATATTCTCGTAATCGTTGATGAAGTCGAGCAAATATTCTATGTGAAGGATGCTGCCGTTGAGGATACATTTCAGCATATCTTCTAGAAGCTTCTAACCCATTCCCCTGCGATAGATCGTAAACGTAATGCATATCAGCCATTTCCTCATTTGTATATGCCATTTTAATAACAAGTGAACTATTAAAGTAATAAATTAAGAACAGAACAACAACACACAATTAGTATTAATTCAATTTCGAAAATTCACAAACTGACAGCGTCATACCAATTTAATTGTCACTATCGCTAATAGCGACCTACTAGATAGATTAGTTTCGTATTTTCGCATTTATGACGATGTATCTCTGTAGTTGCTCGTAAAATAATGTTTTGCTGCGAACTGGTTTATTTTGGGCAAAAAACCCAAGAGACATATTTTGTTTAGAATGAAACAGGCTATCGGAAATAAATTTATAAATGTTAAACGATTTTTTTAAATTACGCTTACGCGGCACTGTGTGATTTATTTCACATCTTCCCACACTCTGTAATTATATTGAGTTAAAGGTATTCGACATTTTGGTATTTGCAGTATCTGTAAATTCTATCTTTCAGTACAAAGTGACGGTGAGGAAGAGAGTGCATTTGACACTGAAATTCTGGAAGGTCTGGAAACAACGATTCAGGACAACGAAGATGATGACGATGAAACAGAAATTCCTGTACGTCTAGAAGATGAAGAAAAAGAAAACTAATACTTTTCTTTTTACATTATTAAAAATATAAAGATTTTCACAACAATTTCATTTTAATTGTCAGAAATGTACAGCTGTTGAATAAAGATAAAATTAAAATACATTAACTCACTTTACTTCCTTAAAATTTCCTTTGAATAAATTAATATAAATGTGAGACATATAATAATGTGATAAGTATAATATATTATCTAACATCAAACAATTTATACCTTTTAAAGATAAAATACTTAATTATTTTTATATTTCAAATGTATTTTCAATACATTAAAATGTACAATAATTATTTCATAATGACTTTTTAATTACACAAAGTAGGTAAGTATATATTATTAAATTAATATATGTGATTTGCAAAAAGTTGTTAAATATAATATAGCAACTGATAAATAATACAAATTATTCAAAATTGAAGGTAATATTCACAGATATTCACGGTTGACCTTGGATTACAGTACGCATGGCAGAGCGCTGCACGTTTACCGCTCTCTATTTCAAAAACGATTGAACACATAAAAAAAAGGTCTCAAATTTTATGCTTTACAATTTTTATAATAGATGTTAACATCATTGGAGCAATAGAAACTGGGATAATGGCGAAAAACTGTTTTTTTTTTTTTAACTTTGACCTCGTATAACTTCCGGTACAGACACGAGATTATATGAGATTTTTGAGACAGCTTTTAGAACGCCATAATAAAGGTATATACAAATATTCAGCTCATTATCTTTCATTCCGAGGTTAATCGCTAAATTAACAGTACTATTATTGGTACCAGGAAGGTACTACATAATCCTCAATAGTTGATGACAAAAAGAAATATAATACTACTTATCTTATCATTGAAGAAATGGCTAGGGTCGTTTATGATCCAAATAAGCTCATTGTTTTTATTAAATATTATACAATTTGTGAAAGTAGTTTCATTTTCTGAATTAAATCTTCTAGAAAAGATGAAAAACCAGATCTCCTTCAATAGCCAAATATAACATTGTATTCGACTTTTCAAATCACCTGGATGTAGTTTTTGGGATATTGAATTCTGTAATCATTTGAACCACTTCTTCTGAATCTCTCTTTAAGAACTCCTTTGAACAGTATAAGCATTAACATAAAACTTAGGTACTTCGTTGGTATTTACTATAGTTACCTACAGTTTTTTAGCACATACAAAATTGCAAAAGTTATAAACAAGTAAAAAAAGTGTAGTTGGGTTTTGCAAATATTTCAAAAACTATAAAAAAGTAATAAATTTTAAAAAGATTTTTAAAGAGGGGGCATTTTCAAAAAAATCCCACCTCCCAAAACTTTTTTTTTGTGGGTGTCATCGGCATCGACTACATTGGCCATTAGCCTCTTGTCCTGGGTTTGCAATGTTAATAACTTGTCGAGCTACCTAGGGAGCATCATGGCTATTCGCAATCCGTCGGCCATGTATACGTTGCAGAATCATCCCAGCTTCAACTAGATGAATTCTCTCAAGAGAAATATCTCGCCGAAACTCGCTCTATTATTTATAATTTTGATTTAACGCTAGAAATAGGCCTCCTTGGAACTTTGGGAGGCGGACGCGGCATCTAAAGCGAGTACGTCATAAAAAATATTTTTTTAATATTATTTTAAAAATTATGAAAGTTGGGGTATATTCTGAATACTATGAAAAATTGATTCTCGTTGGAAAAAATCATAAAATGAATTTTTGAGAAAGCTAGGTAATTATTAATTGACAATATTTCACTTGAAGACCAGGCCAGACTGCATTGAAGACCAGAAAAATAATTTTCCAAAAAATGATTCGCTTCATGGAGTTTTTTTATCAGTGTAGGTTCTCAATAAGATCACTTTGTAAGAGTTTGAAAAATTTTAAGATTTTGTTCATTATATTTTTTTTTTACTAATAAAAAATGAATGAGTCAATGATTGCGTCTATTGTCTGTTAGAAGTTGGAGCAATAAAAATATACTCCATTGATACTATTTTGGTACTTTAATTACAATTCGAAAGTTTTATGGCTGTTCCAAAATTTCCATGAAAATCTGGAATGTACAGGTAATATCCTAAATAATTTGTTTGAAGGTGGTTGACAATGTTTCATGGTGTATTTCATCAGTTCGGACTTCCATTGTCTAATATAATATGAATTGATTTGAAATTCCTGAAACCAAAAAACAAAAAACCAAACAATAATAAAAAAAAATAAAATTGAAATATCAATACAAGCTGAAAATTAAAAATTATTATTAACAAAATATTAATTTTTTTTTATTTTTTACAAGCTACAATACAAGCTGAAAATTAAACACTAATAACAAAATTTTTTTTTTATTATTTTTTATTTTTTTGTTAATAATAATTTTTAATTTTCAGCTTGTATTGATATTTCAATTTTTATTTTTTGGTTGTTGTTTGGTTTTATGTTATTTCTTTGTAATTTCAGTTTATTTTGTTCAAATAAAATTGTTATTTTCGGATAATCTCTTTTAATATTTTTTCAGGAATTTCAAATCAATTTATATTATATTAGACAATGGAAGATGAGTTCTTCATTTTCACCATGACCAATTACTATTTAGGTTTGTAACAAGGAAACAAACAATTTTGGAAGAACAACCCTCCTGTTCACATTCTCAAGAAAGTTTTAAAATCATAGAAGTAAGTATGTCAAAATGTTGGAAGTGATTCTGACAATTATAGGAAAGATAAGAGGCAATAAATAGGCTAGTAAATGGAGTGCATTGGGAAATGTCATCATTTTCGATTGATCTTTATGACTGCGTATATGACAGACATTGCTATATGATTGGTTGAATTCATTGTCCATTAATACTTCATTATTTGCGAAAAATAATAGTGAACATCGATTAATAAGTAATGAAATGTAAGCCCTGGTTACAGCTATCGAAATCTGGAGGGAAGAATAAGGATATTTATCAGTTATCGAAGCATCATAAGGTAGATGTACAGTCTCCCTCCTGCACCTAGTGTAAAAAAAGTAGAAAAAACGAACTGCTCGATATTTATTTGGGATTCAAATTGGAACAAAAACATATTTTTGAGAGTTTATAAACCATGAACCAAACTGACGGTTAGGTTAGTTAGCAATGTTAGCATTTAAATTATGAACCGAACCACAGAACACAGAAGATGTGTGATTGAACATAGAACTCATATAACAGAATATGAAAAATAATCACCACATTGACATGAAAATCGCCGAATCTAGTGATAAATCACCAGCAACATTGAAACTGACAAAATAATTTTTACTTTACACTCGGCAAGAGTAAAAGCAAACTTGCTATTTGCTGTCACTTAATCAATGACTTCACCTTTTCAGACACCCTTTTTTAGGTACCATCTCGTCTAAAGTCGCCTCTTATTTCTTACCCCCTCCTATACTTATACTTAACCTCTCTGCAATGATCTGTATCCGCCGTATTATTGTACTATAAAGGTGCTATTGTACTTTAGGACTTCAATTCCATGGTGTCACAACTACATTCTATTTCAATTTTTGTAAAAAAAAATCCAAAGAACATCACTGATAAGCACAAAATAATAAACAGAATACCCACTCCTCAGCGCGGGAAAAGTTGAGTGTTTTTTTTAGCGCGGACTCGGGCCCATCTTCTCAGGTTGTATTTTTCATTGGTTGAAGATTGACGCTGATGAATGACAATAAACAAACATTTTTGGAAACGCCCGTTACAAAAGAAAAAAAGTTAGTGGTTCAAATTGAAAGGGGTATATTTTTAGGAGAGATTAATTTTGCTGAATGCAAACAGGCTGGAAGAAAAACTACAACTACTTTCTTATAAACATTGAATTACAAAAAAGAAAAAATACTTTCGAAACAACTACTTCCACAAGATGTGAGTAGCTTTAACGTCAGACAAAAAGTCAATAGACGAAAACCTAAAAAGCTGAAATATTCCAGCAAGAGTAATTTCACCATCACCTTTGAATTTTAAAAATTATTTTCGGAATATGGTATTGAAATCATAGAGTACTAAGCAAAAGTAACCAGCACAGACAAATTTTTGTTTATTTTTCTCTTTATATTGAAAAACAATTCGATTTCGTTCGTTTATTCCCTTTTTGAAACTCTTAAAATGTTCGATAGTCGCTCCACTCCAGTATCATAACAGGTTTGTTCTGGTTCTAACATCCAAAACAGTTTGGAAACTGCGCCAGACATGATGCGTACAAGCAAAAAATCTCAAACAGTCCGAAACAGTCTTGTGCACTTGGTTAAACTAGAACGCATTTTGAGGAGACACTATGCCATTTATCGTATATACCTATGAAGAGATGAAGACTAGAAAATACTGTTAGTCACGTCCATTTTGTTATGTAGCGTATCCTCGTAGTCAGTTCAAATGTTATTCAACCTCAATCATCAATTATTATAATCAAATGGTTAACGAATCATCCTAGAAAATAGCCCAAATAATTTCCACATGAATGCGCATAAGCAACGGGAACAGTTCTCAACAGTTCAGCCTCCAGAGCAAGAACGATTCGGGACGGTTCAAGACAGTTTAGGATCATTTCGCAGTCGAAACCAGAACAGAGGATTCATCAATCCGAACTCATCCTCAAAAACCAGAACGCTTAATATCAACTGCGAATGATCCTGACGTCCTAGAACTTCAATTTCGTAGAACCAGAACAAACCTGATAGGTTTCTGAACGTAGCTTGATAAAATTCCTAGAATTGAAATGACGACAATGGCAACACTGAATATGAAATCGAACATAATGGAGAAAAGTGACAGAAAAGCAGCGAAGGCGTCTGCAGAAATTAAAGCTGTCATAAATGAAGACTAAATAAATAGGGCTTGAAAATAGGAAATCCCAACGGTTTCAAGACCAGCTAAGTTATGATTTATAAAGTTCCTATAAATGTTTTGTACTATTTAGGTGTAAAAGTGATTTTTCTGTGATTATAAGTTTATGACCTCTATCATTCTGAGGAAGCACCATGTCTGATATGACTGAACCAAAAGTTTTCATCAATGATCCAAATTTTATCAGCGCGTTACCAATGGAAACCACGGACCCAGAAAGCATTTTGAATCCTGAAACAGAAACTCTAACACCTGCACAGGAAATGATGATTGATCAACTACTATCTGAATCGAATGAAAACCTCGAAAATCCAAAAGACATTTCAAAAGAGGATATGTATGGGACTACGAGTGAGGAACAACACGTCGAGAGTCCTACCACAAGGGAAAGTTATACTTTCAAATGCGTTTTCTGTGATCGAGTACTGAGCGCTACCGATAATCCTAAATTACTAGAATGTTTACACAACACTTGTTCTGGGTGCATAGACAGTAGGCTATATGAACACAATGAAGGAATGCAAGGTGAGTCGACCTGTCATTTTCCAAATAGATTGTTGATTGTACATTTACTGCTGATAGTAACCTTTCTATATAACAAAATGTTTGACAATTTTGTACTTTTTTTACTTTCATATTTCTAATATTATTTTGTAGTATCTGTATTTGTGAACATTCAAATTAGAATTTGGAAAAAGTAGGACATCTGGACGTGTCCTACTTTGAAAGGAAAAGTAGGACATGTTGTGGTGAGTTGGAGTTTTTTGTTAGAATAGATGTATTAATGAAAATCTTTCACACCTGAGTATATTTCAAGATAAATAACTGTTCCAATAAAAATCATAAGTCCAGACATCTGTCTAAATTTTTGAATTCAGTGTACAATTTTTTCCAATGAATGATAAGGAAGTAAAAAAATTTATTTAAAAGTCAATGAAAATTCTCTAGCAATAAATACCAAACAGGAAAAAAATCAGAAAACCACCAATACGGAATTATGTTAAACGTGTATCTGCTCAACATGTTTTACTAAACTTACCTGTACCAACCCAGAACAGATGTTTTTCATCAGAAAAAAAATTTGATATTCATTTCTGTTATCCATGATAATACTTATACAATTTCCACTGCTGTTTTTGTACTATTCCCTCTGATGAGGGTACCACCCTCTAGTAAAATGTGTCTTGAATAAAATTTGTAAGAGTCAACAATTCATCATGTCATCTTTGTAAAAAAGTTGAGAAGTTGTAGTTATGTATAATGGTCAGTTTTTATGTATAAATGGAGTTAAATATTTGCATCAAGCATAGGTGAAATTGGATTTCTTCAGTTCAAAACTTCTTTTATGTTTGGAGATTTTCATTTTGAAATTTCTTGGAAGTCCTTTCTATATAGTCTTTTTGTAACAATAATGGAGAACATTAACATAACGAATAAGACTGGTGGTGGGTGGACATATAAAGAACAACAAGTTAAAAATGGACAAAAATAACAAATCAGGGGTTTACTAACTAACTTGTTGATTGTGCCCGAAAGTTCAACCTTTTAGAGAACAACTACGATTTCAACATGGACAACGACATATTACATACAGAAAATTAAGGGACACAAATTGAACCTGGTGGAATCTCTGGAAATCAAAAAAAGGAAACATTTAAATTTTCTATTGAACAACCAACAATATATACATTCACCATTGTTGAAAATGTTTTCATAAAATGTCAATATGTCACATATTTATAAATTAGGTACCTGTTTTCCTAGAAGTAATATTGTATAGTAATTGTTTTTTTCAAATATGCCAGAATCAATCATTTATCTAATTAAGTTTTGGCGTGAAATACCACTAATCAACATTTATAAATTACCTGTTTTTTTTAGAAGTAATAATATCTTTAAATTTTATTTTAAAATCTTCCTGTTTTACCAAAATTAATCATTTGCATTGTAAAGTTTTGTAATTACTTACTGTTATATAAAATACATTGTAGAATAGTTTGATTATCAGTTCACCTGATGAAGATAGTGTATAGTGAAATGTGTCTTGAATAAAATGTATGGTGTGAGAATTGTATAATCATCATTGATACTTATTGATTTTCATCACCTAACAGGTCAGTGTATTCATAATATAAGACAATTATGTTCCAAAAAGTAATTAGAAACCAATAAGAAACTAGTAAAATATATTTATTATTAAATAAAATCACTTTGTTCATTATGCATTAATTTGAAACCAAGTAAAAGATAGAACTCTGAGTAACCATTCACAACACCTCCCACTTACAATTTTCATGAGACTAGAACATTAATATTTATCGCATTCTTTGAAATTCAATTTTTTTAAAAAGATGATGACCTAATTTTCAGTACAAGTTGAATGTCCTTTTTGCGGAATCGTTTGCGAACCAGAACGTATAATAGAAAACCAGTTTTTACTTGAACTTGCCAACAATGAGGATTCTACGAAGAACACGGATATGAAATGCAGTAACTGCACAGACGATGCTTTTGCTACAAGTTATTGCACAGATTGTTCGGAATTCATTTGCGATAATTGTGTGCAGGCACATCAAAGGTGAGCTTTGAATTTTTTTAAAATAATTACAAACTTAATAGAAATCGACCTCTCATTTTTCAGGTTGAAAATAACAAAGGATCACACGATAAAACCGAAAGAAGATGGATTGATGGAACTCCACTCTGTCACCAATGGAGGATCGACTAGTTTGTTCTGTTCAAATCATCCGCATGAGAAACTATCATTATTTTGTGAAACTTGCGATAAGTTAACATGTCGGGATTGCCAGCTGATTGAGCATAGGGAACATAAGTACAAATTCACTAATGAAATTGCTTCGGAAGCCAAGAAATTCATTGCAGAGATGCTTAAAGATGTTGGGTAAGTTCACAATATTGGTTGCTCATTTTACCACTTCATGTAAACAGAATAACAGAATAAATTTGAGGATGCAATAATTACGGATAGTGTTAATAAGGTAAGAATAATTTTTGGTAAAGAAAGATTTTGGCTTTTTACTTCTCCATGTTTTCACAAAACATGTGGGAATCTTTCAAAGAAAGGAAGGAAGCAATCAATTAAAAAAAGTCAATTCTATACAAAGATGCGTTGATCATGTAAAGAAATAACTTTTAGACAAAAACTGGAAGAAAAGCCCTCTGTAAACAGCTACTTTCATATAAACATTGAATTACATGAAAGAAGAATACTTTCGCAACAAATACTTTTATATGAACACTGAATTATACAAAAAACACTTTTCTCTATTCAGTTTGTATTCCAAACATTCGTAATGGGATCGAATCAGATATCATTTACAGGATCCCTACATAATATAATTAATGAAAGAGGTAAAATTTCACTTACATGGAACACTGTCATCCTCACTGGTAGACATCTAATGTTTCGCAATGAGACACTTGCTTTATTGGCTCTTCAGCATCAAATCTGGATAACATAAAAAAAAACAGTCAATTCATTCATACAATTATCAATGAATAAATGATAAAATTAATGAAAGATGAGAAATAAAACTTTCTATGTCTTTTGACATGCTTTTATTTTTACTTGTATGTAACTGGCAATCCTGATCAGGATTGCCAGGATTAAATAATTTGATTACACAGTCTCTGTGTGGAAGCAGGTGAGACAGTCACACTGTCTGCGCATGCGTATATATTTTATATTAAAACAAATGGGCTTGAAATAGCAAGCCACACTAAAAAATGTAAAGTGAAAAATAGTTTAAGAAACTAAAAAAACGTGATAGTTCGTACTGGATACTCTTGCGTAAATTGAATCTATTGAAAACACTTTCCCAACACCAGAACAAAAATTATGATGTCTCAAAGCGCGTTTTGCTAACCAAGTTAGCGTCCTCACTTGATTAGCGAAACGCGCGTCTAGAGACTGTGATTTTTGTTCTGGCGTTGGGAAAGTGTTTTCAATAGATGAATAAAAAATCATGCTTTAATAGCAACACAAACTAAAAAACAATTTGAAACTAATTTTAGATTGTGTTAACATCGGTAGTAAGTCCTATGGCTAGATGTAACTAATGATTTTTAATAAGTCTGAAATCAGAATAAATCTATTCACAAAAAAATTGATATTCTTGTAAAAAAGTATGTGGTGCTAAATATCCATTGTTATAAATACTTGTTAGGAGCTGTTTGCCAGATTGGAGCCATAATAGAAATACAATTTAAAGCATCCCATGCTTTTTTACAACAATATTAATTTTTTTGTTAGAATATTCATTCTGATTTCGGACTTACTGAAAGTCAATAATTACATCAAGTCATCGGACTTATTATCGATGTTGAACACAATCTTGAATTAGTGTTGAATTATTTTTTAGTTTGTGTTGCTATTAAATTTTTTTTTCAGTTTTTTAAACTATTATTTATTTACCACTTGTATTTGTAACTAATGTTACTACAGTTTCGTTCTATAAGGACCTTTTCAAACAAATACATTTAAATGAAAGTGCCCTCATAGGACGAAACTGCAGTAACGTTAGTTACAAATACAAGTGGTAAAAAACAGATCTTCTACCACATAGTAACGGCTACATCCATTAATTTAATAATATTAATATCTCCTAAAAATATACCCCTTTCAATTTAAGTAAGAATATTTCTTACTTATCATCTTCAGATTTTTTCAACATTGGTGTTTTCCATCATGATATTGAATGCTTTCATTATTCATTTGACCATTACAATAAATATTTTTCTCAAAACAGTAGGGGATCTATAGTTTATAGCCATAAGTTAAATTACTGGGTTATTTTATAAACAGGATATAATCAACTACTCATCAAAATAGGAGACGAACCACTCAACAGGTTTAACTATATCAACTATCTAGGTCTGCATATAGACTCAAAAGTTAACTGGGAATCCTACATTGATCATCTGTATAAGACAGTTTTTCCCGCCATTGCAATACTGGGTAAAGTAGCAAAATACCCACCAGTTACACATACGAAAGCTCTCTAACACAGTGCATTCTACTCTTTCTTGACTCTTCTATGGAGTAAAACTTCCTATCATAAATTGAAGTTCCTAAAGGTCCTCAGAAACAGAACTATCCGGAAGATATTCACACTTTCTTTTTATTTTTCAATTAGCCTTCTCCACGAAACCAAGCATATGAATATTTACTCACTTACAGCTCATCAAGTTTGTGGTTTTACAAAACTGACATGTATTTGGTGAGACACGTATACAATAATTTCCTCAAGTAGTCATGCTTGAGGACTTTTTACAAGTACCTGACCACTCTTGCATTTTAAAAATTGCCTCAGAATGCTATTTGGTACCTCATATATGCATTCATCAATGAAAGTATAAAGGTTACCTGTTGAATAGAGACATAGTTAAGTTGAACATTTGGTGTGGATATACACAAAAAAATAAAATTACAGCATCAATTCTCTCATTATTTTCAGGTATAAAAGGGCTTTACTCACAAGCGCAATGAAAGTTATTGATGATCGTCAAAATCTAATCACAGATAAAAAGCAGGCTCTCGTGAAAGAAATAACACAGTTAGTTGTCAAGTGAGTATATAGATCTTTTTCAAAAAAGCAGTTATTCGTATGAACTTTGGTCATGGATATATCATTTCAGATTAACAAATACAATCAACGTTCGAGGCAAGCAGCTGGTAGCGAAACTCACAGAAGTTTGTGATTCTAAACAAAAGACGCTGCAGGAGAAGAAACTTGCTTTGGAACAGCTTTCAAAAATGACTGACCATTGCATTCAATTCACTCAACATGCTCTGTCGAATGGAAGCGATATGGCTTTGCTATATAGCAAGAAGCAAGTTACGGAGCATTTGAAGCGGATCAAGTGCAAGAGAGCTGACATTCCGAACCCGGAGATACCCGTCAGGATACATCTGGCATTGGACAAAGTTCCCGATCTGATCAAAGGTATGTGTTGAAAATTGAAATTATAATTTTAAAATAATGATGTATTATTCTATTTTCATTCATTCAAGGTCTATCTTCAGGTAAATAGAATGTTTTTCTTAGTAATTTTTTAACTACTTCAACTTGAATACAGTGACATAATAATAATAATAATAATCCCATGGGATTTTCTTCAGCCCATATGTGGACATTATGAGACTTGATAACTCCATCTCTACTGAAACTTGCTTCATCAGTGAATAAAACTCAATTAAAAATAGTCATATCCTCTCTTTGCTTGTCCATGAACCAATTGGAAGTCGTACAGGAAAATCTTCAGGTGTCGTGGCATGTACCTTCTGGATATGATATATATGAAGCAGTTGTTCCCTGATTATTTTATGAATAGTGGACTCAGATGTATGAAACTGTTCTGATAGATTTCTGATGCTCCTTGAAGGATCATCAGCAACAGCTTCAAAAATATTTTCCTCCAATACCTGTCACCCTTAAGGTGCGATCGACACGCTCGAACATTTCTCTTGCTGGTACCGTTCGATTGGGAAAATTCTCGGGATACAGGCGACCGGCTTCTGCAGCATTAAAAAACGCTCGTCCATAAAATGCATGCATATTTACATATTTATTAAATGTAAACTGTTCGGTCATATCAACAAACTTCAAAATATCCAATGGAATATTGATCTTTAGTATGGACTAACAATTTGAAAATAGGATCCATAGTATATAAAAAAATTATTATCATTACAGTACCGTATGAGAATATTGGAAATATCTTGTGAAACTTGGTAGGGATTAAACTACGATTATGAAAGTAAGTTCTGTTTGTTATAGATTCTATTAATTAGATAAGCAGGAAAACCATTATTATGAACTATTTCATATTCATATAACAAAAGTTATATGAAGTACTGTTGATATTTTGACCCCATCTATATATTCCCAAGAAGACAAGAGGAATGGGACACCCTGTATAGTAAATATTTGGCGAGAAAGCAATTATATAGGGTTAGGTTACATCTAAGTTAAGTAGGTCTACTTGACTCTCTACTGCAAGTCGTAAGGGTTTATTGTGGGTCATACATATTCACACTAGGATAAATAAGTACAGCTTCTTTACTCAGCTGTCGATGAATTCTGAAAACGTGATTCCCTTGCAAGGATTTACCAGCTTCATTAACTTCTGAACCAGTGTGGCGAGGTATCCATACCAGAGACAATTTGTTGAGTCTCCCTATTGAGAAGATTCTTATTTGGCACTTCACTATCAACTTAGACGTTACTCTGTGTGAGCCAAAATTTTTCCAAGACTGCTTGGCTGTCTTGGAAACTGTCATTTGGCCAGTTTTTCTGTTTATTTGTAGGTCCAAAAACTTGGTGTGAAGTTGAGTTTTCCAAAAAAAAAGTTTCTTTGTTGTATATCTTATAATGTGTATCAAGAGGTCATGATGTTCGTCGTCATAATGTTAATAAAGCTCAAGTTTGAATCACACCAGTCGTTCATTTCATTGATTGTTCCATGAAGTGCTGTTGTTTTTTTTATGCCATGAAATTGTGTCGTCCTGAAAAGTTTTTTTTTATTGATTTTATTATCAATGTCATTTTTATAAATTGGTCCAAGAATCGAGCTTTGGGATATGCCACATGTATATTTATATCTAACTGGTACATCTGAAACCATAATGCTCTAGATTTCTCAGCAATATTCTGTAATTTTTGGTTGATATTCTGTGAGTATTTGAAGAGTTCCAAAGTAAATTTTTCTAGGCTAGGATCGATATCAACAAGATAGTTCTGAGTTTTGAGGGGTCATTGATGTCCCTTTATAAATTTGTGTAATAATCAATGTTTTAAGGAATCCAGGAAAATCGACGGCTATGAAAGATCAATTCAAAAATTTGACTAGTACTTGAATAACCACGTCATATAAGTTTTTAAGATTTTTGGGGACATTTAGATAGCTCATTGGATTATATGTGGCACCTATGGTTTTGTTTAACAGAAACAATATTACACAAATAGTTGGTTATATCATCTGGACTCTGTGAAATATCCATATTTTTCTTATAGATTTTTCTCTGATATCGTTTATGATTGACCAGCTTTTCTTTGTTCTATTCTTTGACATCAAGTCTCCTCCTATTTGGATAATGTTCTTGTTCATTCAAATACTTTACTAGTTTTTTTAGTACTTACTGATGTTAGGATATGCAGTGCACAGAAAATGTGTAACTAAAATTTTCTAGTTCATTTTAGGAAAGGGAAACCGAATGGTTGCAGCTTAAGGTGGACTTCCAAAAAAGTGGAATTTTGAAGGATTATCAACTTATCAATTTAAGTTTCCTACTTATACATGCCTAATGATTTGATAACTTAGAAGGGGAAACTGTAACTGTTATTTCTTTGTCTTCATAGCCACTACAAATATATTCAATAATCGCTACAGAGTTGTTTGATATTCTATGAATATATTGTGACAAAAGGACTTGTATCGCTTGTTGAAGGGATGGTTTCTTATTTATATAATTCATATTAAATTCAGCTGGTATTATGGAAACCTTGTGATGTGTGTAAATACATATGTTTCTGTATAAGTTAATTTCATGTTTCATGGCTACAAATAACAGATTTCAAATTCTTTTGCAACAATGAGATCATTGAAATTTTCTTTGTAAACAAATATATATTCTGCTAAAAGTGAACTTTTCACAACCATCCTGGTACCCCCATAGGGGGAGATGAATTTAGACTGACTTCTAATAAATTTTGAAAAAAATTGTTCACAAAATCTGTGTTTTCAACCTATTACTGATTTCTTCTCCATTTTTTTTCATCAGTGATGTCTACTATTGGGCAAATTGTTGTTGACGGAAGAATTTACCCATCCCAGTCATCTTCTCCAGCCGCTTCCCTTCCTCCTCCAAGTTCCTCCAGCCCTGGGCAATGTCGACCTCCCCAACAGCCGTCACCCATGAGCCCCCATCGGCAGTTGGCCTCCCCTTCAGGATTCCAGCAAACCAGAATGCCAGGCCCTCCCCCATATTCTCAGTATCAGAGCAACAACCAGTACCAGCAATCAATAAACACTGTCCAGAATCAACAGAACATGGGGCAGGGTATGAACCATAACATGGCACAGAATATGAATACGAACCATCAAGGAATGGGACAAAATATGAGTCAAGGCATGACTCACAACTTGGGGCAAAACATGGGACAAGCAATTGGAGGTGAGTTTTTTAAATTATAACTAGTTTCTTAATTGCTAAGCAGTTTGTTCGTTTCCTTCTTACAGGTGCACGAATACCATCCATGGGTCCTCCTAGTATTAGCAGTCTTCCTCAAGCTCTGCCAATGTCTTTGGCACAACAGCTGACTATGAGCAACAGAATGCAAAGACCAGTGTTACAGAGAGCTCTCATGCCCAGAATGACAATGGGTATGAACCAACAGCAACAGCAGGTGAGTAGTAATAATGTTACTGATTATGCTTCAACTTGGAGTTTCAGCAGAAACTTGTCTCCTCCCCTCCGTAACTCAAAAAAGGACTTGTCATTGAAAATTTCAAAGAATGTGTCAATTTTTGTTTTAGTATGAAACTTCACACCATTGAAGCAGCATCCACCCTATATTTTTCTTTTATTGGCATAGGATATCAATTGAGAGATCCATCGTTTCTTTATTACCTTTGAATTTTTTATTGGTTCATTCGATATCGAGTAACTCGTTTTTAAATTTTATGTTCAAAGAAAAATCAACATTTGCTTTTGTTTTTTTTTTTATTGAGGAGAATTGATAATGAACAATAATAGAAATTAAATTACCTAACAATCAATTCAATATTCCCGGGAACATACATTTTTATACTGTAAATAAAAAATTTAACAAATAGATCTGTATCCAGGTATAATAATTGGAAGAAACACTGACACGAGTGTATTATATCTGAGGGTAACTACTTTGAAGAGGATAAAAAAATAAATTGACGAATAAATGAATATTTTTTGAGGAAAATGAAAATTTACCTTGTTTTTAACAGACAGCGTACATACCTACAACATTTTTAAATGAAGAATACTTAATGTTTTCACTTTTGAATTTAATAGGATCTTCTGAGTGTATCATATTCAATTTTTGGAAATGAACAAGTACAAAGTTTTCTCAAAAGTTGATTCTGAAAAGTTGATATTTTCCAAAAATTCCTCAATATTAAATTTTTTATATATTATTGCTCTGATATATTAGAAATGTGTAATTTGCTTTCATGCCCATTTCTCCTTCCAAATGTAAACTAAAAATAGCATTTACATGTTTATACAAGGGACTGGCCAGGAACAGAGCCTTGTGGAACGTCACATTGAACAGGTGGTTCAATACCTGATACTTCGAAGAAGATTACCTCTGACATATGTCACGTTTATATTTTATACAGGTATCGTCTTCCACTCATCCTCAAGGAATGTTACATGACCGAAGCAACTTACGTCACCTCCTCCAACCCAACAACACGAACAGCGGTGCAGGGTCCAACAGTCCCATTTACATTCAGACGGGTCCCGGTCAATATCAAGCTGTGCAACCACATTTGGCTCAGCAATTTCAAGGTAGGTTTCCCGGTCAGCAGCAGATAAGGTTCACCCAGCAGAATAACCAACTCAGAATGTTGGTGCCAACCCAGCAGAACCGAATGCCGGTTCAACAGCAACAACAGCTGCAGCAGCAGCAACAACAACATAATCAACAACAGCAACGACCTCAACCCTTTTCGGGAGGAAACGTTAGCGTTTCTGGAGGGGGTGTTAAGTGGCATATTCCTCAACAAAGTAGCTCAGGTGAGAATATAATATTTAATAATAAAGGTATTGTTTTTTTCATTTCATTAACAATACATGACAATCCAAAACAGATTAAACAATAATTTACTGCAAAGATCAAAAGCTGAAGTGCAGGCGTATGTAGATTGTTCTTCCACTTAACTATTAAAAAACTGTGTTTAGTCCTATACTAACAAAAAATCAAGAGGAAAAGAACAATTTGAAATTAAATTGGATGAGAACAACCCTCCTATTAGTTATGTAGATACATCTCAAGGGTAATGAAGTAAAGAGATAATTACTTCAGAAACACTTTCAATCATTGAAGTTGATAAAAAATCAGTCCTTATCATTATTGATATATTTCATTACCACCAATAAGTCTATCTTCGGTGAATAACTCATGTCTGCCTCCAAAAAAATCTAGGGCTGAACAATCTGCATTCAAACCTCACTTTATTACATTTCAGGTTGTGTATGGACAATCTCACATATCTCTTGACTTCACCCTACCTTTTGACGAACATACAGTTTTGAAGTTATGTATCTTGATAATATGAAATCAATCAAATCAAACTGTACTTTATTGTCCAAGAATAATTATTCTTATTGACAAAGTGAGTAGATAACAATGAAGTGGATATCCACTGTGTCCAATACATATGAGAGAAAAAAAATATGAAAATATAAAATGTAAAGATGAATAATTATATATACATATATATATATATATATATATATATATATATATATATATATATATATATATATATATATATA
This sequence comes from Leptinotarsa decemlineata, assembly GCF_025532065.1. Classification (NCBI taxonomy): domain Eukaryota; kingdom Metazoa; phylum Arthropoda; class Insecta; order Coleoptera; family Chrysomelidae; genus Leptinotarsa; species Leptinotarsa decemlineata. The sequence continues at coordinate 28,827,352 of NW_027412688.1, read as the reverse complement.
TATATATATATATATATATATATACATATATACACATATATACTCACATATACACACACATATGTATAAATAAAATATGTGCATATAAAATGTCCATATAAATAAACACAACCATGACAAATAGAATGATGACATTCACTCACATATATTCGAAACTAATTACAAAACAATATCTAGACATGAAGTTGATACCTATATCTTTATGCAAATATAAATGATTAAAAATGGTCATTGTAATATTCCTGCAGGTCATAATACGCTTTTGAAATGAGAAATACTTTTATCTCCTTCCTGTATTTTTTTTTTATTTCCGATTGCTTTAAAATGTTCAGGCAAATGATTGTACATTTTTTTGCTTTCGTATATTATTGAATTTTTAATTTGAGTCGACCTAGGTATTGGCAGGGAGATATGGCAGTTATTTCTGGTGTGCCTGGGATTTAATGGGTTATCATTCGATAAATGTCGGTTGTGAATCAAGCATACAGTCTCCATAATGAAAAGGCATGTAAGCGAAAGAATTTGATGCTTGATGAATAGTGGTCTACAGTGATCCCTTGCTTTGGCCTTGTACAAATAACGGATTGCTCTCTTTTGTAGAATGAACACAGAATTCCATAAGGTTTTCCTACAAAAACCCCAAAAGGGTAGTCCGTATCTAATATGGGATTCTATGAGTGAAAAATATGTGTTTCTGCCAATAGCTGTACCAAGCTCGTTTGTCACTACTCTAATAGCATAGCATAACAGCCCGATGCTAGTCTTTTTTTCAAGGACGTTATATGTTCCTCAAACCCTAACTTTCTGTCAATGTGTATACCCAGGAATTTAGTGCTCGTTTTGTTTTCTACTTGATGTGTTCCTGAGACCAAGTTTTCAAATTCGAATTTGAAGGTAATTATATTAGTTTTTTCCACATTGAAACAAAGATTATTTGAGTTACACCAAGATTCGATTTCGCTGAGTTCATTGGAAATAACTGTTTTTAGAACATCCACATTTTTTCCATGCCATAGGATAGTGGTATCGTCCGCAAATAATGTGAATCTTCCTGTGATTGGTAAATATGTTAGATCATTAAGGTATAATAGAAACAATATTGGTCCGAGTACCGATCCCTGAGGAACTCCTGATTTGACAGGAGAATAATCCGAACACTTTCCGGAAATTTTCACAATTTGTTTCCTGTCACTAAGATATGATTCAAACCATTTGTAGACAATACCCCTGAATCCATAATGATGCAGTTTACTCAGCAGTACTCTGTGATTCACGCAATCAAATGCTTTTGAAAAATCACAGAATACCGCTGCAACCACCTCGCCGTGATTCAGGCTGAGATAGACATTTTCAAGAAAAGAAAATATAGCGTCAGTAGTGCTTTTCGAATTTTGAAAACCGAATTGACATTGCGACAATATGTTATATTTCTGTAAGAACTTCATCATTCTCTGTTTAACGAGTTTTTCTATGATCTTCGATAGTGTGGACAAAAGGGAAATTGGACGGTAATTTGATGGATCGTCATTTGCACCACCTTTGTGAAGTGGGATTACTAATGCTTCTTTCAAAAAGGATGGAAAAATCCCCAATTCGAAGGACTTATTTATACATTCTGCCAGGATATGTAGTGCAGTATCAGGTAAACTTTCGAATATATTCACGGAGATTTCATCTATTTCTCCCGATTTCTTATTTTTTAATTGTTTGAATGTTTCTCTCAGTTCGTGAATATCAGTTGGCCCCATGAAAAAGTTATATGGAAGTTCATTTTGAAGGTAATTTAAAGGATCAGTATGATTATCCAAGTTTGCGGTGATTTTTTCAGCTATTGTGCAGTAATAATTGTTGAGAAAATCTGGGTCAATATTAATAGGAGGTGATAAAGAATTATTTTTTCCCCTCAAATCATTTGCTATTTCCCAGTGTTCTCTTGGTGTGTTTCGGCTTTTTTCGAATCTGGATTTATAGTATTTTTCTTTAGCGCTTTTGATAACATCTCTATAAATTCTTCTATACTTGTTGAAATATGTCGAGAGAAATTCACTATTATTATATTTCCTGAACATATGCAATGATCTCAAGTTTTTGGCTGATATTCGGATACCGTTGGTAATCCACGGTTTTTTGCATGATTTTTTTAATTTTCGCATCGGGAAACTGTCATTGAAAAGCTGAATCAATTGTCTATGAAACATCGATAGAGCTTCAGTCGGATTAGGACTAATCCTCCAGTGTGTATTCTCACAACTATTTTGGAAATTATTGAAATTTTCCTTGCTATATATTCTGCCATATTTTTTTTAGAGCTTTCTTTGTGAGTATTCAATGAAATGGAGAAAGTAACAGCCTCATGATCAGAAAGACCTGCAGGATTAACTGAAGCAGTGACATCGTCAATGAAGTTAGTACATACATAGTCAATTGTACTAGCTGAATATTGAGACACTCTAGTAGGTTCTTTTACATGCATCGAAAAGTTAAATGATAGGAGTAAGTTGTTTAAATCATGAAATTCTCTTGATTTTGTATCAGAATAATTTATATTAAAGTCGCCAGATACTATAATTTTGGCATGAATAGATAATTGCGATAATAGATTTTCGAGACTGTCCAAAAAAGCTTTTAAATCAGTGCCAGGTGCTCTGCAGATGCATACAATATAGAGATTATTTGAACTGTTATAAACAATGGAAAACTCGAATATTTTTTCCGTGAGCAAGTAGTTGAATTTAGATATGTTTTCAAGTGGAAATATATCAGTAACTTTTTTGTTTACCAATATCATGGTACCTCCATGTGTAGTAATCTGGCGGTTGAATCTGGATGCAACAATATAGTTAGGTACGAAACAGTGTTCCTTCATATTCAGCCAGTGTTCAGTGACCAGGACCAGGTTTGGCCAATTTAGAGATTCAGCGAATATAAGAAGTTCGTCAATTTTATTCCTTATTGACTGGATGTTTAGTAGGAGAAGTGAAAAGATAAGGTTGTCTTTTCTTGTCAGTTTAATTGTTTTTGTTTCAGTCAACCGTACACTATTAATATTTGTTTCTTCTATCAATCTTTGGGAGCTACTTGACTTAGGCGGGGATATAAAAAATGCTGTCCCTTTTTCAAGTTTTCTAGATTGGTGGGCGATTTGTTACTTTCATGTCTTACTTCATATTCATGTTTTGTAGAGACTGTAGTGTTTTCCATTCTTCCTTGATCATCCTTTTTGGTAAATTCCATCATCGAATTGATGTGCATCAAGATAGCTGTGGCCAAGTGCCATTTTCCAATGTTGTTCACTTGCCCATTCCGATTTAAGTTTGATTTTCTCAGAGTCGAATTACAGTTGAAGAAGTGCGATGTACTCAATTTGTTGGAAAATACTTTCTTCATGAAGTATAAGTTGTTTTCATATATTTCTGAGTTTAAATTTTGTCGATAATAATGGTATGGTTGAGAGATAACAATTGTATTTGTGTGTTTTGACTTCATAATGAATTCCTCAATGAGGTGTACATTTGCCATACTTGGCCATAACAAGACTGTGTCCAACTTAGTGAAATGTCGTGAGTTATGGAGTGCCGTTTGAACTAGTACTTTGTCAGGTGCACCTGGTTTTAAGAAAGACTGAATGTGGAAGTTATGAGACCGTCTGTTGAAGCTATTTGATAGATTTCTACCTTGAGATCCTGATATAAATAATATCTTTGGTTTTTGATGATTCTTGGATTCCAATCTAGAGTGAGTTTTGGGTGTATTCGGCATAGGAACCGATGTTATTTTCGTTTCATTTAGAAGGCTTTTTGAGGTAGAAACACAATTTGTTTTACACCAATAAATATTTCTACTTGTGCATGTATCGGTTTCTTTGGTTTGTGTATATTTCTGTACTAAGTGGTTGGATGTTTGGGTGGAAATTGATATTGTTGATTTGTTTTGGAATGTTTCTAAGCTATGTTTGAGTTCACTTATATACTGCTTTGCTTCTTCTATACGCTTTTCTTGATTTTTTATCATTTCATTTGCTTCGTCTTCGGATTTGAGAGCTTCCTGCATAAAGAAGTCCATCTCCTGTTTCATTTTGTTGATGTGTCTATCTTTTGCTACACGATCCTCTGAGAGTTCCTCTATCGTGTTTTCCAAAATACTAATTTCAAGATCACGTTCATTGATGGGATGTTGTTTTTTTAACGTATCATCACAGCATATAATTTGATGATCCTTCAAGAATTTAAAATTGTTTTTGTTTCTCTGTACACATGCTTTATGAAAAATGTGGAAGCATATCGTACAGATGTAATATGAAGGAACGGGTTTGGTTTTGCAGCATTTGAAGTTGACCATTGTAAGTTATGGTTAATATTTATTCAGGTCAACTTAGTTGATTTTCAGTACGCCACTGGATTAATTCATGTGATAGGAGAGTGTTCTTAGATATAGTGTTTTTCGTTATTGTTTTTATAACGATTGTCGCTACTTTTTATACGCACATTCCTTTTTTGCTGCTGAGTTGCCTTCCTTGATAGAATTTGGTTGTTTAACTTTCACCACACCTATTATGCACTTTTCACAAAGGATTACCATCAGGAAGTTGATCTCGCTTATGAGTCTTTATCCGCTGAGTATTTTGGTATACAATTCAACTAATAATTCCTACTAATGCATTTACTACCACGATTATTAAGAGACGTTTGTAGCAAGTCAACCGTCTTGTCGTGAATATAAATAGTTATTGCTATCGATTCAAAATTTTCACCATTGTATTCTGGATGATAGGCTCTGGCAAAATATATAAAAAAATACACAAATTTATATTCGCTCATTTTCAGCAGCAGCTAACAATGGCAACAATCGTAACATGACCCTTCCTACAATTAACGATAACTTCAAAATCACTCTGCGCCAGCAAACACCAAACGATCCAAACAAAAACACTCCGGCCACAGTTACTTCGACTATTCCCAAAACGCCAAGTCCCAATCACATCCAAGGCAAGTCTGACACGGAACGCAACCTTGATAAATTCTGTGAAGACTCTGTCAAAGATCTCATGGCCACCATCGCTAAACTGGACTCGAATGGAGTGCAAGTTTTGGCCGAAGGTAGACAGAAAGGGGGTTCGCCCCACGTGGACAGCTCCACCGGCGACTCTGGTCCAGGACCGAAGATCAAATCCGAACTGTCTGAGACCAGCAAAGACGATCCTAATGAAGATTGGTGCGCTGTTTGCATGGACGGGGGGGAATTGGTGTGTTGCGATAAGTGTCCCAAGGTGTTCCACCAGTACTGCCACATTCCCAATTTGAGCGTGGAGTAAGTAGAACTGTATAATAATAGTAAATGAATGAATGAATCTTTGTTGAATAGAAAATTGATCCTAATATACATATAATTGAAAAAGAAGAAGAAAAAAAAACACGTCACAATAAAATTACATAATGAAATTATTGAAGAACCATCAATTTTATCAAATATATTTAATGATTATTTTGTAAACATGCCAAAGGAAACAATAGGAAATATATACAACACCTAAATCATCGAATTGAATATCCACAAAATAATTTTCAAACAGAGAGTATGTTTGTTCAATATGTTTCTGAGATAGATGTTCTCAATGTTATATAATATAAAATTTAAAATAAGCCCTCTTGTGGTTATGATGGAATTTCAGCTGTAATATTGAAAACAATTACAGAATATATAGTTAAACCTCTCACTCACGTGATTAATAAGTCTCTTGAGGGCGGGATATTCCCAACAAAATTGAAAACTTCATTAGTGTCTCCTATTGGAAACACATGTAATTTCACTGAATTCCAAAGTTCTTTACTTGATTACCTTACCAAAAATGCATTTTATAGTACTGAAGAATTTCTTCAACACTAGCTATTATTGTGTAGTCACTTTATTTTACTTGTACAAATAATAATAATAAAAAAAAATTAGATTTCACAATTTTAACTAATTTAAGCTACTTGCATATATTATCTGTCACTGTTCTTGCATCTTTTTATTATGTCTACTTAACTTCTAATAACATGTATATATACACTAACTATAGATAAGCACAGCTGCTTTATGTTCGGTTCTGACTAGTCTGATAAAGTTTTATACTGTATGTACCACATGTATAAAATCTTTTAATGATGAATAAATTTCTATTCTATTCTATTCTATTCTATTTTAAAGAAAGGTAATCCATCTGACATAGCTAATTATAGACCAATCCCTATTCCATCAGTAATATCAAAAGTAATTGAATATGTGGTTCTAAATCAACTGGTATCGTTTTTAGAGAGGAACAAAGTTATTATGGATAATCATCATGGTTTTCGTAGCCAATACTCTATCTACTACAACACCAATTATCTCCTTCTATGAGAAAGTATTAATAGCTACTGAGAAGGGTGAAAATCTAACAGGAATATTTTGTGATTTAAGTCGAGCTTTTGATTGTGTTCAACACGAAACTCTGCTTGATAAGTTATATAAATTTGGTATAAGAGGTAAAATTCATGACTGGTTTAGCTCGTATCTGAAAGGACGGAAACAAATTGTGAAAATCTCTCATTGTGGTAAAACATCTTGGTCATCTCCTCAAAGGAATGACATTGGGGTACCTCAAGGCTCCATTCTGGGACCAATACTATTCGTCTTATATATTAATGAGCTACCTCTGATCTAAACTGATGCGTTCACTACATTGTATGCAGATGACTCAACGCTACTTTTAACAGGAGAAAACTCTGAAATTCTGAAAACAAAAATTTACACCACAATGCACAACTTTTCAGTCTGGTCTTCTGATATGTCTCTTCTTTTTAATACAAACAAAACAAATTGTATAACTTTTCATACTCATCAAAACAAAAACGTACCGCCATTAAATATCAACGTTAATAACACATGCATTTATAGTACTGAAAGTGTTAAATTTCTTGGAATTTTTTTGGACGAAGACTTATCATTTCGAACTCACTGTCTACAGCTTTCTAAGACACTGAACTCAAAATGTTACCAAATCAGAAATCTTAGATATACATTGAATTTGAATCATCTCCGTTCATTCTATTTTGCAGAAGTTCAATCAAGAATTAACTATGGTATTGCAGTCTGGGGTGGATCAGCATATGCACAAAATGTTTTTCTGGCTCAAAAGCGCATTATTAGATGTATTGCTAGAGTCTCATTTAACCATAGTTGTCGTGACCTTTTCAAAAACATGAGGATTTTAACAGTTAGTGGTATTTTCATTTAAGAACTTTTGAAGAATATCCACAAAGCTTGTGACGACCATATGCGTGTAGATGAACTACACAATTATGATACTAGACAGAATGGCAAATATTGTGTTACCTTCAGACGCTTAAATATTAGCTTAAATTCACCTACTGTACTTGGCTTAAGACTCTATAATCGACTTCCACAAAGATATAGATTCTTTTCAAACCGGAAATTTTTTATTGAAGTGAAAAAGATACTAATTGACCTGTGTCCCTACTCCTTAGAAGATTATTATGAATTAGTTTTTTAAAGAACAACCTGTAAACATGTATTATTTCACTATCCTATGTTAATTGTATTTTGTCTGCAATCCTTGTTATGCATGTACATAATTTATTTTATTTTATCATTTCACTCACTGTACTTTGTTGTATGACTATATGTTTTTTGACTTGTCCTGTAGCTGTATTTGCTTGAATGGATAAATAAAGAATTGAATTGAAAAAAAACCGCAACCCGCAAGGGCTTATTATTATTTCAATAAGTTTATCAATATGTATATCCCATTTTATATGAATGTCAAAATGAACACCAAGGTACTTCATTTGCATAGTTTATTTTATTTGTGTATTCTTTATAGAAATATTTAATGTAATATCTTGCTTATTTTTTTGATGAAACGTAATAAATTCAGTTTTATTTGGGTAAACTGAAAGAAAATTTGAGTAAAGCCATTTTTCAAAAAGTTTCAAATCAACATTAATTGTATTTTCTATAATAGTTGGGTTTTTATTTGCAAATAAAAGTCTGTATTGTCTGCATATATAGTACACTTACATATTGATTTGATTTGGCAAATATTTTGTAAGTATAATAGGTACAGAATTGGACCCAAAACTGAGCCCTGAGGAACGCCTTTATTTATTAAATGTCTGCCAGAAGTCACTTCATTTATTATTAATTGTATTATGTATTTTGTTTTTTAAATATTCTCTGCTGTCATTATCTATTCGTTTTTATAAGATGCTTTCATCCTCTCATTTCATTGATCTGCCACAAATATAATGATGTTTCTTGAAATAGTGATAGATGTTAACTTATTTCTCGTAAATTTTCAGGGAAAACGATACATGGCAGTGTTTACTTTGCATGAATTTTGCCGACATCCCAGAAAGTATCTTGTCTGAGAAAAAAGATGGTGAACTCAGTGTCAGAGAGAGAAAGATAGCAGAGAGACTCGTGCTTGAATTGTACTGCCAGTATGATCCTAGCCTTCCTTTCAGAGAAATCATCGGGCCTGAGGTAACGTTTTCTGTTATAATTATCCAATACATTTATAGTATTCTTATACTTTTCAGAACGAAGAATACCATTCCATCATAAAGCAGCCTATTGCTTTAGATACGATCAGGCAGAAATTGAATTGGAGTGCAGACAACCACTACAGGCAAATGGAAGAGTTAGTGAGAGATGTACGATTGATGTTCAAAAATGCATATACCTACAATACGGTGAGTTGTTTTCTTCAATCTTCGCTTTTATTCCAATATCATTACAGCTGCAGGAGGTTTATAGAAAAATTAATTTCACTCTTAGGTTGTATTGACTGTATAAAATACATTCTTACATGTAACAGTTGGGCTGGAAAGTTTGAAGGCCAACATTAAAAAAAAATCACAAAATTTGATCTTATTATTCAATATAGTTGCCTTCAAGGGTGATAAAATGATTATAGCGGTCATACAATTTTTTGATACCATTTTCATAGAACGATTTGTCTTTACCATTGAAATAGACCTTAGTTTCGAAGATTACCTCTTCGTCAGCCCTAAATTTCTTACCAGCGGACATCGTCTTGCCATCCGACCGTTGCGCCTTTGCACGCTTTGAGGTTTGTTCACCACTTGAAGTCAACTCAGATGACAATCGCTTTAATTCTGGTGTGGAATGATGTAGCCATGTTTCATCCATTGTCACATATTACACACAACATTTGTTTTTTTATTGTGGGACAGCTTCAAACACTGCTCCGAATAATCAATTCACTGTTGTTTTTGGTCAATTGTGGGCCTGTGCGGCACCCTCTTTGAACAGAGCTTTCACACACCCAAATATTCATGCACGATATATCCAACACGTTTTTTTGATATCTTTGGAGCCTCAGCTATCTCAATCAACTTCACTCTGTGGTTATCCAAAGTTATTTTCAACACACAAAATTCCTTTTCTGATCATTTTCTTCAAACTAACAGAAGTTGCTTCACTCAAAATGTTCTATCCCACAAACTAATAGTCCGACAGCTGTGAAATTTGTACACGATTCTTTTGAGGGTTAGGGTTAACTAAAAATATGGATTTGACACTAGTAGTGCCATCTGTGTTTTAGCCTACCAATTTTTCAGCCCACCTAATAATACCTACATGTAATACTTGTTGAAATCAATTTCAAAATTGGAACCTGTTTTAGTAATTCTGTATCAATACTCTTCTTTGGGTGATGACAGTCATCACCCGAAGGCGATTGTGGATACTAATAATTGAAATGTCGTGTAGTAACTTGATTTGAAATCCTTTTTAATTTGTTTAATATCTTTCTTGTCTAATTTTTTGCTTACTTTTTCAATCATATTAGACAATGGAAATCTGAACTAGTAAAATTCACAATACAAATTTTTTAAAAACAATTAATGTATACATTTTATGAAATTGAATATTGATCTATATGTATATTCAAATGAGCGAAATACTTAGAAGGCATAAAATTATGCAATTCAAACGTCAATGATTCCATTAAGATTGTAATTATTCTTCTAGAGTATATAAGCATTGTTTGATAAGATAATCCTTTATAGCACCTTCAAACTTCTTAAAACAGGTTTTTTTAGTCTTTCTGATAATTTTTTTTCTGATGGAGTCTTAAATTGGGGATTTCTTATTTGGTCATTTTTTGTTGTGTTCATGTGTCTTGATGGTAATTAATTGTTTATGTATCTCTACTAGAATATTGAATAAACAGGCAATGACGGCAATGACATTATATCAAAACCAAGAAAATGAGTTAACATTGTTCATTGTAGGGTTCATTAGCCATTGGAGTAAGGGTTTTCTTCTATCGAATAAAAACAGTATTGCATTAAGATGAGTTTCCACATTCATCATACTATGGTATGATGAATGTGACAATAACATCGCTTCAGTTTTGTTTGCGTTCAATTTTAAATTATTATAAAACCACATTTCTGTTTCATATTTTAGCTTTTCTGTTGTTTCGGCTTTCAGAGCATATAAGGGTAATGTCAACAGCAAATGATACCAACATTCAGTAGTTTGTAATAATTCAAATATGTCGTTTATATAGGTTATAAATCTTCCCCAAGATCCACAATCTGACTCTTGAAAGTCAATCATGAAATTAAATGTCTTTGTGAAAGCTATTTTCCGGGTTTCGTCTTTATTTAAGAACCCAAATGTTAAAGTCTATTCAGAATGTTCAATAAAAGTAACTACATACTTTTAATTATTTTTGGCCCTTTTAAAATACACCTAGAATGTCTAAAAAATTGTTATTGTGTACAGAATCAATTTATATCATTTTATGCAGCAAGGAAATTTGAATTCTCAAAAGAAACAAGTAGGTATTTTCTTTTTTCAAGTGCTACTTGATATAGGATGTATATGAAGAAATACTAAATATTGAAAAAAATCATCATTAAAAATTATCTCTAGAATAGAACTCAATAATATCTGTGTGTATGTGTGAATGTTGATTGATAACTTTGGTATGATCTTTGTTCTCTATTTAAAAATTGATAACTGTTGAGCTTACATGAATGAGTAATTAATGCCATGTGATGTCTTGCTAAGCAAGCATTTATATTCATATATATATATATATATATATATATATATATATATATATACAGGTCTTTCTGAGCTCCCTCAAATATCTCAAGCACATGCTCCCTTGTTTTCAAATGTCAATTTTCTGGTAATTGTTTTTTTTTTTTTTTCAAAAATCTTGCAAAAATTAAATATTCCCCTTTCAATATTTTATCTGTTATAGTTTATCAAAGAATCTATATATAAGGTTGTTCCAAAAGTTTTGTCCGTTTTTATGAGTCCACTCCAAACTGTAATATCTCGGTGAATAGTTATTGTTTGCTCGGGATTCGATGAAATCGACGAAGGCTGTTTTTGTTTGGTTCTACCGATAAGAAAGTTATCGAAGTGCTTGAAAAAACTAGTCAGTTGACGAGAGGTCTGAGGAGTTTCAGACGTTGATACATGAAACGTGCGGACAGGCGTTGTTATGGAGCAAGATCGGACCTCTTGTCCTCACAATAGGACTCTGCTGTGATGGTTTGGCCTGGTTGCAGAAAGTTATAATCAAATCAAAATATACTTTATTGTCCGAAGATTTGCATCTTATTGACATAGTCCAAGAAATACAATGTTGATAGGTATAGAAAAAGTACTAAAAAAAGAATAAATCTAGTATATCTGTAGCAGAGAGGTAAACAGTGGTAACTCCACTTTTAAACAGAACTGAGTTAATACCTGTTCCAGACTTCACCCTTTTAACTTGTTATTGTGGTAAAATATCGTAAGTCACGTTATGTTGGTTGCATACATTTTTAAGTTTTGAAATTGTAGTATCTCCATAATTGAATAGGGTAAACAAACTTATCTCCTTCGACACTCAGGGCCGCGCCGACCCCCCACAGCGCCTGTGTGCTTAACCTATGAGGCGGCTCTTTTTTTCACGAATCTTCATGTATCGACTTATGTTTTTCTATTATTTGTTAATTTTAACTGTGTGGACCCTTAACTTGACTATTTTTGATTCAACAAATAATTTGTTTTATTGCATGGTATGGGATGAATCAGAAGCTGGGAGAGGGGGTAATGAAATCGCATCTGCATTAATTAAATGGGCTGAAAGTGTTATTGCTGATTCTACCATAGAACACTTAATTATATGGTCAGATAATTGCCCCAGTCAGAACTGTAACGTTATTATGCTGCTCACGTATCTATGGTTATTAAAAGTTTGTCCAAATTTAAAATCTGTTGAACATAAGTTTTTACTGAGGGGTCACACACACATGGAAGCTGATCATGTTCACCCGCCAATTGAAAGATCTTTACGGGAGCAACCAACTATGGAAATATGTACTCCTTGGGACTGGCAACAATTATTTAGGTCAACAGGTGCAACTGTCATAAAACTAGAGCTTTCTGATTTTAAACATGTTGACTACTTGTACAATCAACCAAAATCCCCTTTTATTAATAAGAAGAGAAATACTGAAAAAAACATTTCTGATATCACATGTTGTTAATTTCCAAGTTGAAGCTGATCATCCTAGCACTATATTTTACAAAGTAAATTACGAGGATGAAAAATTTAAAACACTAAACGTCATGAGATCTATTCGAAATCCAATACAATTGCCGGATGAATTACCTAGTCTTCGCAGTAATTTAAAAAGAATAAGAAAGAAAAAGCATGATTATTTAATAATAAGTTTGGAATGGATCCCTAAACAATTTCATTTGTTTTATAATAACCTTCCGATTTGCAAAAAGAAAGATGAAGTTAGTTCTGATGAGGAGGATTCTCTATAAATTTTCTTTAATTCAATTCCTAATTTTTTAAAAATAACATATTTTTTTTAAATGTTTCACGTATTAATAATGTTACTGATATAAAATAAAACTAGTTTTGCATTATAAGAGGTCAGTTTTTATATTTACCTGTGTTTTCAAACAGAGGTAAAAAATCCAAAAGTAGATTACAGGTAAATATTATTGAACTAATAATAAAAGTTTTTAAAAAGGCCCCTTCAATTCAATTGATATACCATAAGAACATCGTCACACATTGTGAAAAAAGTATTCAAAAGTTAAAGTGAATTGTCATTTGCAATTGTTTTCTCCATTATTCAATATTTTCATTAATGGACATACAATGTTTTACCTCTCTGCTACAGATATATAAATATATAAAAGTTCTAAAAATGTATAGATAAAATACCACCATGTATAAAGTGATGGTACAAAGAATAAATTGCTAATATATTGTTTAAAGGATTCGCTAAAATACTCTTCCAACTATAATAGGGTCTATCAACAAGTAGGATTCTCACCGCCTTTTTCAAAATGAATGTTTCTTAAATTTGCAGATCTTATTTCTGTTAGTAAATGATTGAACAATTTACCACCATTATAGTATATGGAATCCTTGATTAAATTCGAAGTTGGGATGGAAAGTCTAAAGGTATAATTGCTATTGAGAGTAGCATAAGGAGTAGAAGCAAAGTTGAACTTCGATTTATGTTTGTAAAGAAGGCAAACCGTCTCTAAGATAAAAAGTACGATGACTGTTAACATTTTATTGGCAGTGAACAAATTCCTGCGCGATTCTCTGGGTTTGACTTTACAGAGACATCTTAGTGCCCTCTTCTGTAATATCAATACAGATTCAATAAGTGCATCGTAAACGGTCTTTGCGACATGGAAACCCAACTCATTTGAAACCACTCTAAGTGCATAACATCCTGAGGAGATCTTACTCTTCAGTTGTTTAAGATGTTCATAAAATTTCAGCCTATTATCAATGAATACACTGAGAAACTGTGATACACCAGATTCAATGGCCCTGTTCTCCGAGAGTTCCGTTGTCCTCACCATTTGACTCCGACCTGAAAGGTACGATTCGAACCAAGTGTTCACAATCAAACGCCCTTGAAATATCGCACACCAGTTGCTGACCAGTTTATACCACAACACAATACATTACATTAAAACAGACAAAACCTTTGAAAAATCCTAATAAATAACTCCTGACTTCAGCCCAACAACTCAGTTTGTATTATTCGTTATTTTTATCAAAGCAAAAGAATAAACCCAAATATATTTATGTTTAATACTCAACTGTGCTGTTCACCTTCGTTTTTTTTTTAAATTTTCAGTAGTTTAATAAAAAACATGTTCAATATAAGAAAAATGAGTTAAATTCATTTCACATGAATTCTGTCTAACTCTCAAAGGAAGAAAGTGGGACAGTGTAAATGGAGCTTTCCTGGGACTCTTTATATATGAAGTATACACAATAATAATGTTTAAGATTCGTAGTTGCACTTCTCAACTTCATACGTTGACCAACAGATTCTACCAAATTTACAATTGAAAAAAAATCGCATGTTCTTAGCTCCTTGATTATTTTCTCCTGAAACTAATTTACGTCATTTACTAATGGAATCTTCTTCAGTTGGTATATAGTTTTGAAATTCTTTAGGTGGACAGCCAGGTCTACTTAGATGCAAAAACATTGGAAAAATTCTTTGATGAACAACTTGAGAAATTTCTACCAGAATATGCTTACATGTTCGATGAAGACGACGTCCAACAACCCCCTACCAAGAAATTTCGGAGGATAATAAGTGACTGACAAATTGTTCACGGGGCAAATAACACTGTTTATTTTTCCCTATAACATTAAGTTCGAGTGTGAAGGTTTTTTTGAAGATAAATATTTTTGCAGCCTTCGCCTCGGATGGTTTTGAAAATAATGCTGGAGCAACGTTATGATTATTTGATTTGTCTGTGAAATTCTCAGTTCTCGAACCATTTGTCAGTGTCTGACTGATTGTTAAAATCTATTTGACCCGTGAACAAGTATGCAGAAAATGTAGCGTTAGGAAATCAGAATTTGTTTTTTATAAAAATTTCCTAGGTTATTTATTATATTGTTTTATTAGAATGTTATGTCATGTTTTAATGATGTTATTTAATGTTAGCATTCACGATTTTCTAGAGTAAAATATACAAGGTGTGAGGGATATACTCCTCCTAATACCCAGTTGACATCCCGTATCAAATTATGTAAAGTCATAATAGGATTTAGTAAAGCCTTCATAAGGTTTGTTCAGGAATCAGTTCTTAATTTTTTTTTACAGTAAATTAATCTGGTTTAGCTATATTTGAAAGAATGTTGAAGAGGACCGAGTTAACATTTATTCCTCATATCATCAACAGCTGAAATTAGGACTACTATCCCTATCTCCTTGTATGAATATGATATAAATATATATACGTATATATTTATAAATATATATTTCATTATAGTGATCATGGTATTTATACGATATTCATAATCCATTTAAATATAGTTATATACTGTGTAGAATGCATATCTTCTTGAAACAGATATATGAATCAATATACATGGTGGGCAGAGCGATTTTTGTGGTTTTATATTATTTTTATAGGAGCTACTTTTAGAAATTCCAGAAAATGCATTTGTGTGTAGTGTACATAGTAATTTTGACCCTTTGGTATAATAATTAGGTACTTATATGTTCTCTTTGAAGGCAAAAAGTGAAAAAGATCTTAAACGTTTGAGAAATATTTACATTATTTGTTATGAAAAAATTCACTGCACTTTCTGTTAGTTCTGTGACTTTCTTTTTCATGATTATTCTAATAACTAGAGAAATTCAGAGAGAGTTATATTGACAATCCTTTTGGGAACAAAACATTAAGAAACATTGTTTTCATTTTGAATCAAGTGTGGTATTTTTTTTGAGTTTTTTTCATAAAACCAACAGTCTAGTTGCGTTAAGAGCACTGCATTAAGAACTTCTTTAAAAATATTGCCTTGTCTCTTTTTCCAAGCTTGTATATCAACCAGCATCCGCTAATGCTCACGTTTCAACCTTTTCTGATCATCCTCAAGACACCCATTTTCAAATACACAGTTGAAATATTTCCATTTGCGAAATTTTATTTTGTATTCTAGTTAACCTCTAAATAAACATTTTTTCACGACAATTAAAATAGAAGTTGAGTTACAAACATTTTTATAAAACGTACGTCATTTAATTTTGCATTTTTCGATTGAATCGTACTTATGCTTAGGATAGAACATTCCAAATATTCAATTACTTTTGATTCTCGATGACACTGATAAAGTTCTTATATAAGAAAGAAAAACCCTTCTAAAGTTAAAAATCAACAACACATAATTTTTCTGACGACTGTATCGAGGAGATACCTTGAAACCAGTCTGTAGGTGATCTACTCAAATAATTTCAGCATGGTCCTGCTGATGAATGAACGAGAAACACCTACGAGACTATCTGAGGTATCTTGCATAAATGTCTCTCGAATATAACCCAATATCCAGCGTGATATTAGCCGGAAAAGTAGTTTTCTGGCAGGCATTTACCAGAACCGAGTGTGTAGGTAGTTGGGAGAGATGAATATTTCGAAATTTTATTTCTAATCATTTATTTTCTTATACATTATAATTTGTTAGCACATTTTGGAATGAATCAGAAGATTTGTTACTGTTTCAGGATCCATTCCATTAAATGCCATCCAAATGTAATTTCAGGTATTTTAGATTATATAGCGGAAAAAGTTTTTGGTATTTTGCCATATGCCTGAATTAAAATTATAGGGCTATAGTAAGGCGTCCTACAGCGTGAAATCAATTTGAGTGTTTTTTATTTTTATTGTGTAACTTATGTCTGAGTATATTAAAGTAGTTATATTTTCAATACGAAAGAACTCCTTTTCGAGCCCCAAAGAATAATTCAATTACATTCGAAATGTTGGCAAGAAAACTGTTTTTTAAAGAAAAATTGAGCCTTTTACCCAACTAACCCTTAGTTAATTAATAAAAATGAACTATTCATCAACGGAGGGCAAATGAACGCCGTGATGTAGTTTTCAACATTTATCTGCATTATTTTATCAAAATTTTCATTGTTAACATGTAAATTTTTTTTAACTAGCTCTTTGAAATATTTGGGTTGTAGTATTTTCAATATCTTCAACCTCTCATTCACATATTTTTTATTTTTAGTTATCACATATTTAAGAAATGATGACACCTGCAATATTCAAAACCATTTTTTGTTAGGACACATAAGAAATTGGCTCTGACTAGGCTGTAGTACTTGTCGCATTAACACTTATTATGTTCGCTGTTCTCAAACCACCCTTCTTTCAAAGATATCCCAACTCCTCTTTGCATAATTCAAATGAATTCATTTTATCTGAATGTTAATGAAGAAAGAACCACGAGAACTGACGACACGCCTCTCAGCGCCCTCTCGCGGCAAGAGTTTTCGTTGTCGAAGATGATGACAAGATTTGCTAGATATAATTAGTTTTATATTTTGATAATAGAGCAAACTGGTCTCTGAGACGTCAAGATAAGAACTAATTAAATATTTGACGCCATTTTTGTAGGCAAAATTAATAAAAAAGTTATTAAATAGCACATTTATTCATGAGAAAATTATGTTGGATTTAAATAGTAACTTATTGGGGTGAACTAGAAGTTTGCTTTTCTTCACTTGTATAAATTATACCTATAATAATAATGATAATAGTAAATATGTTAAGGTTTTGAATAAATAGAAAAAAAGCAGAGTTCGATTAATGCAATTTTCTTGTAGTCAACGGAAAGTTATATGCATTTTTTAATTTTTTCAAAAAGATTACTGACTGAATGTCATCGAAAAGTCAAAATGGCATGTTGCATTAAATTCTTGGCAAAATTTCATCCGTCCAAGAATGACTTATTTGATCTCTTTTATCATTCATTGTAGCACATTTAACTGTATGCTGAAGAAGTATTTATCAAGAGAAGCAGTTGATTTTGATAATCTTTGGTCAATTAGTGTTCAGGTAAGTCTTACATTGTACACATGATTTTTGTTTGGGTCAAGAATATATTTAATAAAATCTATTTTTTTTTATTTGATCTTGCTGAAGTCATCTATTGGTAATAATCAATCAGTGTTCTTTTTCTGTTCCTTTTTTGAAACTGTCTTCTTCCAAAGATTGGTTGACATTTTTTTGGTATTTTTTGAAAATATTCAGTGAAAGCACTATTACTAGATGAGTTTGGGGGTTTTCTAAATTTTTTTGTACTGTGATGAGTTGAATTTGTAATTATATTTCATTTGGAGATAATGCAATATATTTGAAAGTTGACTGTATTTAAAGTAACTTTTATATCTGATACATTTTTTGAGTGGATTTCTATTGCTAGCCAATACTTGCAATTGAGAAATGATAATGAAATAATACTAATTCAAAAATTGATCATAAAAATCATTTTATGCAGTTTTTAAAGGATTTTTCGAAATGTGTAATTCCTATCAAGAAAAATATTCATGATTCTTTAGGAAAGTAATGTGAAGGTTCAGGTTTTATATACTAAACAATTCTGTGCTTTCAAATTGCATTTAATGTGTATATAAATATTTACTATTTTAATTGCAGTTTTAGTTTTGTTGTTTCTGTAGAAGATAAAGTAATTTGAGGCAAATCTCCGATCTTCATAGAAAAAACTATACATACATATGGTATGGTACATAATGGTAAAGAAATAAAAAGAAAATTAGATGGCTATTTGACAATTTGAAAAATATTGAGAGACAATTATGGACGGTTCTCAACATCAATTTGTCAGAAACAGAAAAGCTGATTGTTGTGTACAGAGGGTGGAAAAAATAATCAAAAATTTAAATACAATTTTCAGTTGATCCGAGAGTTCTTGAAAATTGTCTTCTTTCAAATCAACAAAAACTATCCTATATGGTAAATGAAATGAGAATTTTTTTCTTTTACTTTTGCTTCTTGTACCTAGACCATTTTCAATGCGTATATTGTTGGAAATACAACAATATACTCAGGAATTCGTATCAAACATAAGTTTTTATGATATACCTTATATGTGGAAACATGCCTGTAAATATATTACAAATGTTGACAAGATCACTCTAGAGATTACTGTATATTTTGAATTGTGTTTATTATTTACGCACACTCTCATATATAGGTGACATCTCATACGTAAAAGTAGATTATATTTTATCTATATATTTTGTTATTTGAATTTATGGATCATTTGAAATAAAGCAGATCAAATTGTATTCCTGTTTAATAAAGGATACAAACTGTACTTGCTGTTTCTTTTATATCTTATAATCAACAGTACATAAAGAAGGAATGAATTGGAAAGAACCAAAGTGAATAATTTAGGCCCCAGCATGGAAATTTTTTTTCTCCACAGATTCAAGAAAATTTCCCGGGGAAAATCTGGTTTACCTTTTAATGCTTTCAAAGAGAGAAACTATAAAAGAAAACATAAATTATCAGTAGAAATTGTTAAGAAAAATGTGTAGATCTTACTCCGATATAAGTAATTTTGTGAACAATATAGAAATTACGTTTTCATTCTGTTTGTACAAGAAACTTTCGTAATAGCATAGTACAAAGTTTATACTATGTTAATGGATATTGAAACGAACATCCTTTATGAGAAACGCTACACAACACAATAAATCAAATATACAAAAATTCACTTACAAGTGGAAAATTTTCCGCTTCATAGGTATCATCTATAAAATTTATAGAATTACTAGTGAAATAGCAATTAATTGGTTGACCGTGTTGGTTGATGCATGTTAAAAGGTAAGACCTCGTTAGTCCTTAGCTCGTAGAAGTTTCTCAACTTTTCAGAGTTGTCGTTCGTATGGGGGCGACAGCTGATTAACGGAAAAACAGATTTTTTTAAATAGTGTGAATTATTGAATCATTTTGAATATATTATTTAAAAACATTCGTTTCACTAGAAACATTAGTTGAATAAAAATCATTTTGCTTGTGAATTAGTGTCAAAAAAACTGTTGAAAATAAGTTTAGGATCGAATTCAACTTTATTTCACTTCTCGCCTCCTTTGCCTGTTGGCAATGCTTATATATCCCAATGAAGTCTTCGGGAAGTAGATAGGAATATTCTGGATTCCAAAACGATCGAGAAGCATAAGTAGAGTTGTGTTGAGCGCAGTGCTGCCAACCTCGAAGATCTGCAGGACCGTACTTACCGAGAGAAATTACCGTATTTTGAATCAAATTACTGTACACATAGAAAATGTATATATTAGCGACTTTAATTTAATTTTTAAATAAGTAGTACTTTCGAACTATAATACTTTTGAAATGAAAGAAAAACAAGAAGTCATTTATTTAGTTTAAATAAAAAAAAAGAACATCAATAATATAGCAAAAGAATACATATGGAGTACATAATAAAATGAAAATGAAGAAAAAAATATATTATAAAAAAATATTCGAAATATGTAACTGTCTAGTCGTCTATTGAAAATTCATCTTCAGTTAAATGAAGCTCTTCTATTTTTTTGGGGTACATATTGGTTTTTGTCATACGTGAGACCATATCTTTGGTTGGGGAAAAGTCTATGCAACTTCCTCCTTCCTTCATGCATTGCCTTGTAAGAAGGCAACCATTCAGCGTACTGACAATTAACGAATTCCTGGTTTTCCTTTTAATTAAATTAACTTTGCTAAACTGTCTTTCGAATGCTGCGTTAGAATGAGGAAACGATAATATATATAATACAAAACGCGACAGATTTATAAAAGTTGAAGTGCCTGCCTCATCTTTATATATTTAAACAGTTTTACCCAAAAAATGTCAATTTCGTCGTTCATCTCGTCGGTGTATCCTTGAGGAAAATTGTAGCTTGGAAATATCCTCCATTCATCATCTATTAGTTGTGCAGTATCGGGTTTGAAAAGTCGAGGCATTTGGTTCAATACCTCCACCAAAGATGGATAATTTTCTCGAATCTGATGGGAAATGGCATTTTCTGGAGAAAAAATATGTAACTTTGACAATATTAGGATTATCAAAGTCATATATTTTTTTTATATTTCAGTGCAAAGCACGCTGTAAAATTGTTGACAGCGGCTGTAAAAGTGCTGCAATGAATCAGGTCTCTGAGAAATTTCAGGCTTTTTTATTTCATTAAAAATCTCTACTCCGAGATACATTTGATTTGTTGGTAAAAAGAAAGTTTGGTTTGCCGGATCAATTACTTATAGTCGGGTCGTATTTACATATTGTCGCTGCATGTAACAAAGTAGAAATTCCCTATACAAATTTCTAAAAACTGTATCTATTTTAGAAATTACTACTTTTTCTGATATAGTACGTCTTCCTTTATATGGATTTTCAGGTACAGAATGAATCCAAGATTTATATTCAGGCAATTCAATCCATGACTTTTTAAATTGCTAAAACAATAAAAAAAATTAAATACTACTTGTTACATTTTTAAACATCAATTTTTACCTGAGCTCTATGTTTCCCCTTAATTCTTTTTGGTTCAGTGCACTCACTTTTAAATTAAAACAATTTATCGATTCAGTCGCACGCCCTACTTTCGTAAAATGCTGTCTAATTCGAATGAATTCGAGCTCGCGATCTATTAATATTTTTTTCTCCGGGGATTCACTTATTTTCAATTCGGGGATTTACCGATTTATGGATTTTATTTGAAAATCCGCGAATTTCTACTAAACCTAAGGCATCTAACGGTATGGCATGAAACTTTCAACAGGTCACTATGATGGCTCTTTCAACCTACAGGAATCTCTTCGCCTACAGGTGCTTATAGGTTCAGCAACCATAGCTAGAAATATAGATTGCTACAAATTATCGAATACTTACGATGCCTACTACTGCTGAAGCATTTCATAATATTCAATAATTCGCTGATGATATCTTTATTCTATGAATGATTATATAACAACTGTTTTAAATTTGATAAATTGGGAACTATATAGATACTTCTTATAGATGCATATAGGATACGCTACCTTAATGCTGAATATCATCATTATCCTGCCCAGTTGATACTAGAAACGAGTATCATAAAAAAATAATTTTGGAAGCTAATAAAATATTTTTTCAGTGTTGTCACACTGAAAACGTTTCCACAAGTCACTCACTAAATAACTAGTAAACCCTTTTGTTTGGAGCTTTTGCGATCTTTCATATTCTTTAAAATATATATTCTTGTTCTGTGCTACGACTCAAATCAGGAACAAATTTTAAATTCTCATTGCATCTTGACACAGAACACCAATAGATCATGTGGTCTGTGGCCATAAACTACTTTCGATTGTACGTAATGACGTTATATATATGACCCAAAAGTAATAGATCGATTACAATGGATCCTATTATCAACTGGCGAACTACCCCGCAACCGCTATGTCCCTGCATTTTAAATCTGTAATATCTTCGAAAATATTCATTCAAATTACATGCTGTTAGGGACCATATTGATCTATATTAAATGCACAATGTATTTAAGGTACTTAATTGGATAAGCATCAATGTTGTATTGCTTGAAATCGCTTCGTAAATAAACCATTATTTACCGAGGATGAAAATGTTTATGGTGGGTTATCCCTAAAAGTCGGTTCTTTTTTTGTAGACCTTTTCAAGATGTACAAAACTGGACTACATTATTTTGATCTATCTCGTAGGGTTCAGCCAGCGTTTGCAATGTAAGCGCACAAATGTGTTTATTTACGATATCACATTAGAAAACTCTAAAATTATCAATGTTTCCCTGCTATATTATGCATGTTATATACATATATAAACCTTCCTCGTGAATCACTCTATTTGAAAAACCCGTATCAAAATCCGTTGCATAGTTTTAAAGATCTAAGGTGTTTTTTGACGTTTAATCGTATTCAAGCGTGTATTCAAAAACGATTCGTAGTGACGTCATTAATTATAAGATTAGCCAGATTGGAATGATTCAATTTATGGCAGGTGTAAAATTCAATAATGAAAACAAACTCTTCAATTTTCTCTAACCTCAATGAGAATCGGGATTTTTGCATACAATAATTTCCCAGCTTCATTTTTTACATCCTTACAACGTATTTCATCAAAAGTTATCAGCACTTTATAAAAAATTATAACGTTCAAAATAATACAGAAACTGACATTTGACGTAATGTTACGTAACGTCAAATTCGGCACGAACCAAGGAGCATTCACAATCATCCTTATCAACTTACTTTGCAATCTCTCCACAATGGAGATATCAGACGAAGCCGCTTGTCCCCAGACGCCTGAAGCATACATGATGAAATGCTTGAACATCCTGTTGTAGATGGTAATTTTATTTTTTAGACTCATTTTGGATCTTCTGTTCATCAGAGGGTAGAGACTGGCTATCCGGCCCTCGATCTTTGTTTTGACTGATATAATGTGTGAGTTCCAAGTGAGCCCGTGGTCTATTAGAAGGCCGAGGTACTTTATACCCGCGCTTGCCAGTCGAGCTCAATTCCAGAGACCCTTACTTTCCTAGCCGGAGAAGATATCGTTCTTCCCATGGTTATCGCCTGAGTTTTTACTGGATTCACTCGGATCTTCCTCTCAAGGTACCAGCGCTCGAGGTCGCCCAATGCACGTTGCATATAGACGATCCCGAGCTCTTGACCCATGTAAGATGAGAGGAGAGCCGTGTCATCGGCGTAGAGAGACACTTTCACACGCTCGGATCTAGGGAGGTCGCTAGTGTATAGTGAGTATCGGATCCACCGGATCAGTCCCCGTGGCAGGTCGAACGCGTCTAATTTGCGTAGAAGGCCTTCGTGCCAAACACGGTCAAAGGCCTTCGAGATGTCCAAAAGGACTACGGGAACTTTACGATTGTGATTTAGCTCTTGGATGGTATTTTTGACCAGTCTCAGAGCCTGTAACTCGGTGGAGTGGTCCCTTCTGAATCTGAATCGTTCATTAGACAGAACATTTCGGTCCTCAACTTCTTCGTTGAGCCTTTGCATCACGACTCTTACAGCCAGCTTAGCCGCCGACGAAAGCAGACTTATCGGGCAATAGTTTTGCGGGAACAGCGAGTTCTGACTTTGTTTCGGGAGCATGATGACGATCGCATGCTTCCATCTTCTGGGGAAATATCTGAGAGCCAGCTAACTGTTTATTATGTTTAAAAGGTTCTCGACGCAGTTGTCTGGGAGCCCCTTCAATAACCTATTGGTTATCGAATCGGCTCCTGGAGCTTTCTTGGCCTTTGCAGCCTTGATATACCGCTTCAGCTCTTCTACAGAAGCCGGATGGATGTTATCATCATTATCTTCCCTGAGGATGCGGTGAACCCGATCTTCCAGCAGCATATCGCGATCGATGTCATCGTTGTCGTCAACGTTAAGTTGAAACTGACGTTCTATCGAGTCGGCAAAAGCTAACGCTTTGTCGGCGGAGGAATAGCACACTCCACGCTCTCCGTGAATGGGTGAGGGAACAGTCTCCTTCACTTTGAGTCTGCGGGTGACTCGCCATAGCTCGTCACTCCCAGGCTCAAAGGATTCGAAGAGCTCCCCCCACCTTTCGTTCCGGTGATCCTGCTTGACTTGGTGGGCCATCCTACTTGCCGCAATTTTATCCCCTGGGAAAAGGGTTCGATGGTAGAGCCTTCTCAGGCGATTTCTGTCACATATCAAGGCTTTGATACGAGGGGGAAACTCGTTATAGCTCCTCAGCGGACACTCTTTCCTGGAGGTGGCCGCTCGGAACGCATCATTAACCGAGAGCTCGAAGCGTCTAACTGCCGCGTCGCGTTCGTCGGGAGAGCGGAGTGCCTCAGGAGGCTAGCGCATCTCTCTGAGATGGGCTGAGAAGATGTCCCAATCTGTCGATGATCTCACGCGATAATCAGGAGAAGGAAGTTCATCACCCAATACCAGGATTACTGGATAATGATTGGAGTCCAGTTCCGACAGAACGTAAACTTCGCCAGTCAGAGAGACGTTTCTGAGAAGCGCGATGTCTAGTTAGGATAAAATGTATCTTTTCTTCAAGTTATATACGGAAGAATATGACGGATGGGAGCTTTCAGTTGTCATTATTGATACCAACAGCACAGTGCGAACCAAGCAAAAAGAAGCTACGCCTCAGCGCCGTTGGCTACACTGATTTGGTAGATTTTTTTCACGCATTGAAGTTGCAAGTATGCAAGTGGATGTAAAGTAAGTTGGATTATTTCAATTGCCTTGCGAAAGGGGATTTGTTATTCGTTGTGAAATAAAGAAAATTAATTTGTATCTTTTACAGATTTTAGAAATCCCACTTAGACATTTGATGTTGAGATTATATGAATGTTACAAGACCAAGGTGAGTGACAAACGATACCTCATGCTACGTAGTGATAATACCATACGTGTGATTTTGGACTTTCATTCTGCTCAAAATTGACTTGGTGTCTTATTTCAGTTTTTTGTTACCTCATAATATACATTTGATTTTTGTATTTAAACATGTTTAGAATTATTTCACAATCTTTTTGTAGGTTGCTGCAGTTTTTGATAGAGCCAACACTCTCCTAAAATTTTTCCCTCATCATATATCACCAGGAAGTGAACATATTTCAGTATCTCTGGAAGTTTTCGTCCAGGAGGGCGCTAGTTATTTATATGACTTTAGTAAGACACAAAGGTAAGTGAGATTTATGAAAAAATATTTTTTAATGATTGTTGAAAAAGCCTCATTTGGTTTTCTACTTTGATATCTGAAGAATGAAAACATCCAATATCAACAGCAACTTTTTAAAGGAATGATGAGGTCATCTACGTATATGTATTTTCAAACATATTTCCTTTGATAATTCAGTCTCATTTCCTTTTTTGATTTGTGATTCAATTTTAAATAAAAGAAAAAACGTCATTGTGTTCATAACAGTATGTACTTTGTAGGGGAAAAATATAATGTGTAAAGAAAATGAAAGTGACAAGTGAATTAAGGTTTCTGAGAGTTCCTGAAATGGCTGATCACTTGAAAATCTGTTTTCCATTAACCAGCTGATGCTTTCTTATGTCAACCCTCGGAAGTCAGAACGTGGACAAGCTAAGAAAGTCGCCCTTTAACATGTGATTCCTAGCACAGGATCTTTCAATGGTTTTGACTTTTAAGTAGATAGAGCACTAAGTTTTGACTTCTTATTCGTAATCAGCGAACGAAAATGCATCTATTGAAAATAGACTGACGTGAGCCGACTGACTACCAGAAGTAGTTGTTTTAGATTGTTTTTTCATTTATATGTGAGGGGTATTTATTAATTATAAAATTTAAACTAATCAGCTTTCAATAAGTGTTTTACTAAACCCAAAACAGAAAATTAATCAAAGGAAAGCAACAGTATTTTCTACTTCCAAGTCTACTTTCCAAATAGAACTGATGCTTACATATTTTCCTGAAGAGTTGCCATATTTATTTATTTCTCTCTTTATTTTTTATGGAACTGATTCAATGAAGTTACAGATTCAGTGCAGATTCGTTATTTAAATGAATATCTCTATTATACAGATTCTTCACTGTGTCATTCAGTGTAATTATCACCTTTTCCCAAACTTGTGGCATTCGATTCATTCTGAAATCTCTCTGATATTTAGTAACAGTTGTCATTAACTCATTTTTTTATAAGCATGGTCTGTATTCAATAAAAATGTTTGGCTTATATTTCCAGATTAACCTCATTGATGGAAATTATGGGTATTTAAAAAAGACACTTCAACCTCAGTATTGTGAAAGTCATTGATAATACATAGATGAACAGAAAGTAATATTTTCAGTAAAACTGAGTTTCTCAAACTCTGTCTTATTGAAGGTGTAAATGAATAAATCTCAATGTAATACATTGAAATATAGTATCACTAGTACTATGTTGCTGTAACGCTGCTGTTCCAATGTTTTGACAGAATCAGAATCAACGAACTTAGGCGTGCGCAGTGTTATAGAACAGTGCTTTCAAAAAATTGTTGTACAGCGCCATCTAGCGGCGAGTTACAGAAAAATCGATGGCCTAAAAACCTCCTCTATGAAAAATGACTTATACACGTCAAGTTTCATCACGATCGGTTGAGCGATGTAGAAGTTTATCACTTACCAACCAACAAACATCCATTTTTATATATTAGACTAGTACTATGTTGCTGTATCGCTGCTGTTCCAATGTTTTAACAGAATCAGAATCAACGAACTTAGGCGTGCGCAGCGTTATAGAACAGTGCTTTCAAAAAATTATTCTACAGCGCCATCTAGCGGCGAGTTACAGAAAAATCGATGGCCTAAAAACCTTCTCTATGAAAAATTAATTATACATGAATATTACTGGAGTGTTTTCCCAACACCAAATCGCTATTTTTAACACCTCGACACGTGTTTCGGTCACCAAGTGATCATCTTCAAGAGGAAGATTGAAACTGTCAAGTTTCATCACGATCAGTTGAGCGATGTAGAAGTTTATCACTTACCAACCAACTAACCAACAAACATCCATTTTTATATATTAGATTAGGTAGTATCATCATTGAAATTGGTATCATCAGCAGTCATTTTTGATAATCTTCATAATCTGTTCATAATATTCATTATCAAATTGAGTCCCGCTAAAATTCGACAATGTTGATCAAATTATTGAAAGTTACCATTTTGAATAACTAGATATCCAAAATGTGATCACAATTTTGATAATTATTATTTACGTGATTAAATTCATGTCATTTGATATGATATGATATTTTTTGTATACAATAACAAAAATTATAAACAGTTGTTTTATTTGAAGGAGGCCATAATTGGATATGAATCAGAGGCCATAATTGAATATAAATCAATTGAATATCTGTAGAATGCTAGTTTACTATGCCATAAATAAATGACATACCAACTTATATGACTTGATACAAAACTAAAATACCTTTAAAATGTATAACTAAAAATGATTATACAAAGTAATTTCTTATATTCATGATAAAATATCTGAGTAATCGATAACAGTTTGTTGAAATCCTAACAAAGTTGAGATTTTTAGTACATATTATTGTTGCAATAGATAGGTTGGTAGCCAGGCGGTTCGATGTGAGTGCTTTGTTCACTCTCTCAATTGACCGATATGTGAGTAGGTGGTTCAAGCTGCAGACTGAACGATCGATTTTCACTTGCTATCGTCCAACCTGTGTCCACACGTTAAAAGGTAAGACCTCGTTAGTCCTTAGCTCGCACAAGTTTCGGCTTCTGAAAGTTGTCGTTGGTAGGGGTACAACAGCTGGTTAACGGAAAAACATATTTTATACATAGGTATCGAAAGTTCATAAAAAAAGTAGGTATTTGAAAGGATATATTCCAACCAAAAATATTTGTCATGTATAAAGAACATATAGATTTTGATAATTTGAAAACTTTCAAATCTCAATATTTCAAGAATCTCTTTCAATACAGCCATATCAATTTTTTTTATGAAATCCCTTTTGAAAGCTATTTGGACTGGGTTTTGCACGTGCTTTAAAAAACAGTATTTTTTTAAATTTCAATGTAGGTTTTGATGAATGTTACAAGCTAGGACTTACATTGTCTAAAAAAAATATCAACAGATGAAATCTGTTGGTTATGAATGGGTTATTGAATGGTTATGAATGGGTTATTGAAAATACTGAAATAAATCTAACCGAACTATTCAAAAAAATAAAACATTGAGAAAACAGCAGAAATTTTAGGAAAGGTAATTTGTGAAGAAAACAATGAGTGAAAAATGTGAACATAGGCTTCCATGGGAAGAGTCAAGATTAAAGCAAAAAAAAATCGGACTGGTAGGTCGAGGTTGAATGGAATTTGTAATATCAAATATCTGTTGATATTTGTTACCGCACCAGATATCATCAGTCATTGCTGAGATGCTGAGACTTCAAGATATAACCTGCGTCCTTGCAGTCGATGCATATACCACCGACGATGTCTGCTGCAGTAGCAGAAGAAACGTTTGGTACTAAAAATTACATTCAGCCAAGACAATTATTATTATTATTAACAAAAAGATTTCAAACCAACTTCATATTCAATTTATTGAAAACACTTTACCCTAGTGTCGTTTTAGTCATTTCTTGATGATGCTCACTTGGTTATCGAAGCACGCGTTGAGACAACATTTTCGTTCTAGCGAGGAAAAAATAGTTTCAATAGATTTCAACCAACTTACTTAACGACATTTCAATTATTATTATCTTCAACCATCTTCGACTGATAACTGTTTGTATATAATTAACATTTCACTTAATTTTTTAATACATTTCTATTTTTAATTTAGTCTCATTTTGGATCATAATAATTTGTTTTCGTTACGATGTAGCGTTCTTACAATTTTTGCTAAATTTTTGCCTTTTTCGACATTACATCTGTTTTAATCAACTCAACCAAGTATTTCTGTTTGAATAATTTTGTTATTTTATATTTTTTCAAAAATAAATTATTTTTGGCTTATTCGTTCTTAAATAGATTTAAAACCTTTCAACACCTTTTTACAATGAAGTGTGTCTTGAATACGTTATGGATTTTCATCAAATATCGGCCGATTCCATCAAATACCGATGTAAAACCTTTTCCAGTATGGAAATACATAGTACGGTTCTAAGAATAAGAATGGTGGCAATACATGTGTTGAGTGTGGTGGTTATTTAAATGATAAAATAGTATATCTACTGTTGAGCATATTTTAACCCTGTATTAGTTACTATCAAATATATCAAAAGCAAATCTTAAATTTTGGAGCACTAATTGATAGGAATACTCTTTTTGAAGACCGTTATAAAAAGTAGGTCTTCACAAGATTTATCAGCGTTCAATATCACTTGCCACTTACCCAAAGTTTGTTATAAAAAAGCAAACCAATTCTTTTAAGAAAAAATGGTAAGTTAGCTAATTAATATTTAATTAAAGGGTTCTATATTGGTATTGGGACGCTAGCTTGGTGGGTTGATGTGGGTAGTTTGCTTCACTCACTCAATCCACCGTTGTGTGAACCGTGGGTTCGAACCGCAAGGCTGGACGATCGATTTTCACTTCCTATCGTCCAACCCTTGTTAGGAATCACACGTTAAAAGGTAAGACCTCGTTAGTCATTAGCGCTCACAAGTTTCGACTTTTGAGAGTTGTCGTTCGTGGGAGGGCGTCAGCTGGTTAACGGAAAAACATAGTTGAAATAAAAAATAACAAAATGATTTTGCCAATTGGATTTTCGATGAAAGGGACTCTTGAATGGTGTCCAAAACATGAATTTATAATGTAAAACATTTCAATTAATACTCAGCGATTTTTAATTTTATTATTTCTTTCCAAAACGCCTTTTTTACTGGAGATTTATTTCCCATAATGATTTTCAGAACATAGGCATATTTGAATTGAAGGGGTTATATTTTTATAGTCTATTTCAAAAGAGTGTAGAGTAATAAAATCTCATTAAGTATTCAAAAGCGCTACAGGGTGATCCGTCAATAAATTCTGTCACTTCCCTAGTCCGCATTGCAAAATTATGTCGTTTCATAAAGAGCAGGTAGGTATCACCCTGTTTTAAGGGATTTGTCCATTGTTATCGACGGATAAATACTGAGCCAGAGGCGCGCTAGTGGGATAATTGCCAAAAGAATATGCATTCATAAAAATTATATTAAAGGAAATAAAAATTTAATACAGCAGAACAGTGTTATTAAAAAAATATAAAATGTAACAATAAAATATATACGAACCGAAATCGGGAAATACTCACAAACACACACGAACGAACTTTACGTATTGAAACACTTGTGGGGACTTTAAATCAATTTATTCACAAAAACGACAAGAACTTTACTGGATACGTTATTACAATTTGACACTTGAACAATACTAAAACTGTGAACTTCCCT
The DNA here is from genome assembly GCF_025532065.1 of Leptinotarsa decemlineata. NCBI lineage: Eukaryota > Metazoa > Arthropoda > Insecta > Coleoptera > Chrysomelidae > Leptinotarsa > Leptinotarsa decemlineata. Next base: position 28,796,527 of record NW_027412688.1, on the reverse strand, counting down.
TAACGTTTAACAACACTCTATTTATACCCTAATTGAATGTTCTAGAGATTACTAGGTACAATTTTCGAGAACCTTCCGAGAAAACCTAACCTAAGCAAAAGTGTCACTGTCACTGATACACTGGTCTCTGTCCAGATTGCTTATCCCGCTACAGTATATTTACAATTCAATTAAATTATTCTACATCAGTATAGTCTTCATCCGAAGAACTGTCATCATCCCCTGGTGTTATAATTATAGGGTCAACCACCTGATCGACCAAGTTGTCCAGTTCCCACATTTTATCTTCCTCTTTTAAAACATGCTGGATTGCTTTTTGCCAGTTTTCTGATGTGATTTCCATAATGGCTTGATCAAACAATACCTTGACATCTTTCATTTTAAATGTGGTATTGTGCCTTGAAACATATCCTTTAACTTGTGCCCATATAAGTTCTATAGGATTTAATTCGCAATGATATGGCGGTAGGCGCAGCACAGTTACTTTATACTTTTCTGCTACATCTTCTACGGCATATTTCATGAAGCGAGATTTATGTTGTTTTACTATGGCTAGTAGTTCCTTCTTTACTGAATTCGTCTCAAACTGAATACCTTTATTTGACAGCCAGTTAATAATTTCTTGCTTTCTCCAAGCTGAAGTTGGTACCTTCTCTAAGCGCCTTGAATGGTAGCTTGCATTATCCATAACCACGACCGAATCAGCTGAAAGAAATTTTAACATTTCCCCGAAGTAGTCTTCGAAGACATCCGAATTCATGTCCTCATGATAATCTCCCGTCCGGCACGACTCAAAGCTTAACAAACCTTCTTTTAAAAATCCGTCTTCGCTTCCAATGTGAGCAATTATAAGCCTCTTCCCTTTTCCCGAAGGCACTTTAATACCCGTCGAAAGGCCTTCTATGAAAGCTTGGCGAGAACTTGTTATATTTTTATCTTGCCACATTTTTTTGACTATATAACCTTCGTTTATCCACGTCTCATCAAGATAAAAAATTTTCTTTTGCTCTCTGCGGTACTGCTTTATAGTTGTCAAATATTTTCGTCTCCAGCAAACAATTTCATCACTTTCCAGTAATAGTGCCTTTCGATTGTGCTTTTCCCAGGCAAAATTCATACTTTTTAAAGTTTTCCATAAAAGTTTTCTGGATATCAAAGGAATATCGTTATCTTGGCTTATCTCGATAAATATTTTTTCAAGAGTGGGTATTTCCTTTTTAAAATAAAACGAATGAACTTTCCTTCGAATGTCACATTTGGTGTCTTCATCTAAGATTTTTATTGGTCTTCCTGATTTTCTCTTGCATGGACTTACCTGGCCTGATATCTTTCTTTCTCGCAATAATTTAAAAATCGTGGACTGTCCAATTCCAGTCATTCGGGCACATCGTTCAACACTTTCTTGCACAGACAAACTAGGGTGATCGTGTTTTATGCAATCATATACATTTAAAATTATAACTTTTTCGCAAACAGATAGCGGAGAATTTTTTACACTTCTTTTCTTTGGAGTAAATGTCCCCATTTTATAACTTTTTCACTATTTCTATATCACAATATCACTGTACGTTTAATTGGTGTAGTAACAATTACTATTATAACTCGAATGTTTAAGACACCATTACAATATATTTAAACCCTTTTTCTTAATTACCTGGGTTTAATAGGTATTGCATGATTGGTGGGCAGGGTCAAAAAGGGATTATTATAATGACATGGCACCTCGGAACTAAGTGTTAACCCTTTTTTGAGAAATCATGCTCAAGTATATGAACCCAAATTGCATATTAAATAAGTTTACAAGAACCACTAAAATTAATCTTAATCTTTTTTTAAGAAATTTTACTTACCTAAATACATGTAGGTACTTAGTTTTAGACCAAATTACTTCCCAAAAATGGCCTTTTATTATTATCTATGTCTGTAATTTTTAATTTACTTTAATTATTAAGTTTAATAATCCTAAGATTTGCCTACGCCCATGGACGACAACGAAATTCAGGCAAATTTTATGACACTTCATGATTTATTACTCTACACTCTTTTGAAATAGACTATAGGAGTTATTAATTTTTGGAAAAGAAAGTTTTTGGCTTTCTACTACTCCATCTTGATACAAAAAAAAATAGGGAATCTTCCAAAGAAAGGAAGTAAGTAATCAATTTGAAAATAAGTAACTCTATACATGGATGTGTAGATCATGCAAAGAAGTAACTTTCAGACACAATCTGAAAGAAAGTCCTCCTGAAACAGCTACTTTCATATAAACATTGAATTACTCGAAAGAAAAAAATTCTTTCGACACAAATACTTCTATATGTGTGTATTTTCTATAATGTTATCCAATTTGGTACTGAAGAGCCTTAGTGCAAGTGTCTTACGGCGAAACATCGATGTATACCAGTGAGGATGACAGTGTTCCGTGTAAGTGCAATTTGTTACCATTTATTTAAAGTAGAACTCATGTGAATGATATCTGATTTCATTTTACAACGAATATTTGAAATACAAACTGAGTAGAGAAAAGTATCTTCTGTATAATTCAGTGTTCATATTTGTTTCGAAAGAATTTTTTTCTTTCGTGTAATTCAATGTTTATATGAAAGTAGCTGTTTCAGGAGGACTTTCTTTTCAGTTTGTGTCTGAAAGTTACTTCTTTGCATGATCTACACATCCATGTATAGAGTTACTTATTTTCAAATTGATTACTTCCTTCCTTTCTTTGGAAAATTCCATCTCGTTTTTTTTTTTCTTCAAATCAAGATGGAGTAGTAGAAAGCCAAAAACTTTCTTTCCCAAATAGGCATATTATTTCTGACATATTATTCTTTGCATATTTTTTATATGCTTCATCTCTATAATACTCTTTCATAAATTATACCTAACAATTACATTTATGTTATCAGTGTTCATTGAAAACTAAATTTTCACCGTGGGAAAAATTAACTCTTTCTGAAGTTACATGAGGAAAACTACGGGATTTTTATGCAAAAACGAAACCAAAAAAAAATTTGAATCCAAGCAATGATCCTTGTGCTGTCCATTGTTAGTGACTTGAAAAACAAATGTTACTTGAATCTTGAAATTCAAAGTCATAGGTTCTAGTGGAAATGGCATTGACCTGATACTACGTGCAAATACAATCAGTTGTCTATTGTTCCTAGATCTTGGCTTTGGTCTACAGATTCTTCCAAAAAAATCCCATCACTGTTTTTCCCAACCAATTTAATTTTTTTTAGAAATTGGTTTTACGTTGGATTCGACCTGGCCAAAACACAAGGTAAGAGAATATTTGCACAATTTCTTCCACTTTTATTTGTTTTTTTCGCCTATTGACGAGGTGAATAAATGCAGGTCTAAACACTGACCTAATTTGTCCACACTGCCGCCTCTTAGACTTTCTAATGATTTGTTGACCGTTTCAAGATTCTAAAATTGAGGGCAGAGAAAATTGATTTAATTACTTAAGAATCAGCTTATCCATTTTTCGTAGATTTTTTTTTTCACGACTGTTCATCCGGCCCCTGTTTTATCATTTCATTAACACTTTCTTTTTCTATTTAATAATTGAAATGTATGTTGATAACTGTCGATAGTGAGACAACCGAAAATTTCAATTTTTTCTCTTATTAGATCAAAATTATTTATTTATTTACTTTTTACTCCTACAAACACAATATTGAATTGTAATTAAAAGTAAGAGAGATAAAACTACAATAACAAAATAAGCTTAAGAACTACTAACTAAAATAAAACAAAACAGTAAATATAAAAGGAAACAAAAAAGAAATCAAATAAATTATCACAATTTTTAAAATGTATACAAGTACCTATAAATTAAGTTACCCAGTACCTAGAAATTAATCCGGCTGTGAGAAAAAGTAGGCCCTTATCTCTTTGGCATTTGTTTTAGTAAAAAGATCCACGGTGCTATTTTCAGTTAAAATGTTGCAATGATTTAGCATACGGGTGATTGGCGAGTTATCAGAAAGGCCGATAAAGAATGTTCTCTTGTCCTGTCTACGCAGGTTTACCTTAGGCACCAACAATTTTACATAGTTGACCAGAGATGATCCCTTGTACTTTACATTATTAATTATATAGTATACAAAAAGAACATCCTGTAATGCAAAGTAACATGTTAGTAACATGTTACTTTGCATGTAAAGTAACAATGTTAAATTCCTTGAGCATGCTTCTGTAAGACACCATAATGGGATAGCAGCCATAAATTTTGACATAAAGATATCTAAGAAATCTTTTTTGAACTTTTTCAATCAAATCTGCGTTGGTCTCTCCCTGTGGTGACCAAATAACAGAAGCATACTCAAGATGAGGTCTAACTAGAGCATTAAATAACTTTACAATACACCCAACATCTCTAAAGTTTTTTGTATTTCTAATAACAAAACCAAGAATCTTATAGGCTTTGTTGACAATATATTCATAGTGAGTGTTGAATTTGAGGTTACTTTGAAAATAAACACCTAAGTCCTTACACTCAGACTTACACATAAGTGGAACGTTTTCTACTTTGTTAGAAGCAGAAATATAGTTAATTTTCCTTGTGAATGTTATAACTGAGCACTTATCGATATTTAAGAACATTTTGTTACTTTCAAACCACCTGCAAACCGAATCAAGATCTTCCTGCAATTTCATGCAGTCTTCTAGGCACGTTATTAGCTTAAACAGCTTAAAATCATCTGCGAATATAAGGCAAAATGAGTGTAAAATGCCGTGAGCTAGGTCATTGATGAAAATTATGAAAAGAAGTGGGCCCAAGTTGCTACCCTGTGGCACCCAGATGTTACAGAAAACCTGTCAGATAATGACCGCCCCACCCTGACTTGCTGATATCTGTCAAGCAAATAAGATTTTATAAATTGCAGATCTGCCACAGAAAATCCAAAATCACCAAGTTTCTTTAATAGTATGTTATGATTACCTTTATCAAATGCCTTTGCACAATCAGTCATAATTGAATCAAGTTGCTCCTTTTTATTAATAGCTTCAGCAGCAGATTGAGTGAATAAAAAAAGGTTCGTAGCTGTAGATCGATCTGGGAAAAAGCCGTGTTGTTGTTCTGCAAATTTAAATTTAAAATGAGTGTAGATGTCATCATAGATGATTGTTTCATAATACTTATTGGCCTGTAGTTTTTAACTTGATTTTTGTCACCAGATTTAAAAATTGGTGTAACAATTGACATTTTTAAAGCAGAAGGAAACACTTTACATTTAAGAGATTCATTAAATAGATAAGTTAGAGGTTGTACAAGAAAGTCAATACATCCCTTATAAATGTATGGAAGAATATTGTCCACACCACAGCATTTTTTTGGTTTTAATTTCTTGATACTGTTTCTGACTGTATCCTCAGAGATATTTGAAAAAGTAAAATGCCCTGTTGAAATGTTAGTAGTGAGAGTAAGTAAATACATTCTGAAAGTAAATATTTGTTGACAAAGTGACAACTAGACAAGAAACAAAATACTTTATATACAGCAGCATTTATTACCTAATAAATTGTACACCCCCTTTCAAATAATTTCCAATACAAAATAGTATAGCTACCTTAGCTACTTCTGAAAAAAAAATAAGGTGAAACACATGCAATTTAAGTCAAAATAAAAATTGTAGGAGTGATAGTCTATCAATACTATTACTGCCTATCAATACTAAAATCTGGAGATATCGAAAAACTCGTGGGTCCTTGATGTTGTTGCTGAGAAAGGGAACAAAACCATCACAGACTTTCCGTAATTGTTATAATTCGGAAATTATTTCAAAAGTCCAATCGACTTGGAAAATTTCGTCAACGAGTAACAAGTTGAAAGTGAAAAGTGAACATATAAGACACATTTTTGCTACTTTTTCATTTCTTTGAGAATATTTCATTACACTTTTCCCGTTATTGTTATAGTCATGAATTTTCTCTTCGAAAGCATGAAAATATCCATAACTTCAAAAAGTCAAAAAAAATTTCGTTAAAAAAAAATTTCGTTTAAAGAAAGGAAAAGGGAATTGAACTGAAAATTGAAAGTATTGAATAAACCTAGACCTTTGTATGTTGGCTCTAAGGAGATAAACAGGCCAAATACAATATCACAGTAGTTGCTATAGTTCACGAAATGGTACTTAAGAAGTGAAAAAATATTTTCCCGTCGAAAGGTGGCTCATCTAAAATTTCCATATAGACTTTTTTTTCTCAAGCTTTGTATGCCTGAAAATTATTAATTGTCTCTGGGATGTTCCAGTAAAGATCGATTCATTTCATGACAAAATTTTTGGGAAAGTTTTTGGCTTTCTACTACTCCATCTTGATACAAAAAAAAAAGAAGGATGAGGGAGTCTTCCAAAGAAAGGAAGGAAGTAACTCTATGCATGGATGTGTAGATCATGCAAAGAAGTAACTTTCAGACACAAACTGAAAGAAAGTCCTCCTGAAACAGCTACCTGAAACAGCCAAAAACTTTCTTTCCCAAAAATTAATCACTCCTAAAAAATATTACCACTTCAATTCATGACAAAATTGTACTAAAATAAATATCTGAGGTACTGAATATTTCTTATAAATTCGTTCATCATATAGTTCAATTACAAAATGGATAAATGTATGTTGTCAATAAGCCTGCAAGGGTAGAAGCATCATGTTCCATCTGTGCTCGGTTTGAATAATATGCAAACTTCCTAAAGCTCTGTTGTTGGTGTGGATGAAACTTGGGTATACTTCTACGACCCTGAAACAAAAATCTACCAGAAAAGTTTTTCCTCGTTCTCTCAGATTTCCTGAAGAAGGGTAGAACAATAACTGGAAATTACTTTTCGTCGATACCACTGTGAGAAATCAAAATAAGTCTGAAGACTATCGTGGAGAGTACATACGAATAAGAAAAAAATATTTACAAATACAATTTCGAAACATTTATCTCTCCCAACGAGATGGGGTTCCTTCTAGTTGAATATTTCTCTTAGGCTGCACCTATATTGAATCCGTATTTCTCCCGACCCGATGTGGGACGACCATCGGACGACATCGGAAGAAAAACAAACATTTAAGTTTTAAAGTAGGTGCCTTCATTGGAAAGGGTAGTCCGATACGACAATAAACGATTATTACCGATTACTGACAGACGAGTAGTTAAATCAAAATAGTTTGTTTTTAGTCCAATCTTTAATTCCGACAGAGTGGTATAATAATGAATAATAAAATTGATAGAGTTTTTAATAGTTCTCGTCAGAGATGAGCTTGTGGGACCAGCAAAACAAGGATTACTATAATAGTGATACTAAGCCTAAACTATGGGAGTTTATTGGGGACCAATTACTGGTAAAAGAGCTGATGCATGCTCTGAAGTTAGACTGGCCAGTTATGTCGTTTTTTATGCTTTCAAGAATATAGTTAAACGTTTCCATAGTCATACGATGGTAATCCTTAAATTTATCCGGGTAGTTTCTTATAAGTAGGGTAGTTTTGAAAAAATCCCCTTCAGATTTATCCTCATTAAACTGATGCACCCATACTTTTTTCCTACATCTCCTACTAAGGAGAACATTTTTTTATATAAGCCACCACAAAAAATCATCTTCAGAGTCACTCATAATTACCCCCAAAACACAACTTTAACTGTTAACCTATCGGGTCGAACCGACTCCAGTGTAGGCAGTTACAACGGATTGCATCGGATCGCGGGGCGACCGATAGTCGGGTCGGGACAAATACGGATTCAATATAGGTGCAGGCTTAGACGGAGGTTTGATACGTACAGTCGAGCCGAGTTGAAGTCGGTCGAGTCCCAGGGACACTGCTCTTTGGGTTGTATCTGTCCTGCATTGATGAGAGGCAATACCTCGAAACTAGTCTGTAGGTGATCTGCTCGATTGATTTTAGCGTGGTCCTGCTGCTGGATGAACGAGAAAGATCTGTAAGACTAACCTATGTGACCCAAAACCCAAGAAAGAGTGGGAGCCGGTATATACGGAGGCAGAGCAAAGACGAGAATCGCACTCAGCCTCGGGCATAATGCAACTGTGTTCCAGGCAGAAGTAGCGGCCATCGAACACTGTATAGGGGAAATAAATAGGCAGAAGGTCACAAATAAAACCATTGCCATTTTCTCCGACAGCCAGGCGGCAATTAACGAGCTAAGCTCAATTCAAGTCTTCTCAAGACTGGTAGGAAGTTTTCTGGGCGCACTCAAGGAGCTAAGTACCCACAATTGGGTCACTCTAGCTTGGGTACCCGGACATGAGGGTCACAAGGGCAATGAGAAAGCCGATGTTCTAGCCCGTGAAGGCGCATCCAAGGCTATGATCGGCCCAGAACCCTTCTGCGGGGTAGCGAAAGCATGTATAAAGATATCAATAAACTCATGGATGCAAGCCGAATCGATAAGCTCTCAGGAATGAGGCAGGCGAAAGAGTTCATAAAGAAACTATCGCCCAGATTCACGGAAGACCTGCTAAACCACAATGGTGGGTCTATTAACGGGGCATCGCCGACTCAGGAAACATATGAGCAACATGGGTCTGACAGAAGAAACCCAATGCAGGTTCTGTCAAGAAGAGGAAGAAACTGCCCTGCATGTGCTCTGTGAATGCGAAGCGATAGCAAGGCTGAGACACGCAAGATGCGGGGAAGAGAAACCAGAGGCTGCCAGCTATATGAAGGGGTCAGTGTCAAGGCTGTGGAGTACCATCAAAGAGATCAAGCTAGACAATGAGCTCCAACAACTAAGGAGCACAATAGATCTGAAAAGGTCTAAGTGAATCAGGCCAGAGGCCAGCTCCCCGACAATCTAATCTAACCTATGTGAGATATATTGCTAATTGTCTGTTGGATATATGTAATTCAATGTCTATCGTGGTATTAGCTATATTGGGTACGTTGGAGAGATGGGTGTTTTGAGATTTTCGAAATATTCATTGTCTTACACTGTAGGAGGGAAAAATATGGATGGGAAATGCGGAAAGCATTTTGTATAACAATACCCCTATACACAAATCGCATGTTAGCATGAAAACTGTCCGAATGTATTATCTTCCTTCAACTGGTATAAGTCACAAGGGTCGTGAATGTTCCTCCTTGGGAGGTGATATACCTTGTGGAGGTCTGGTTTGTAGATAATTTTTTTGCTTGCTTTGCAAGCTCGCTGTACTGAATGTATCCAGTTGAAAGGAAAGTAGGGTTAATAATAACATTCTCCGACCCAAAATTTTGTTTGTTTCTGTAGTGGGCAAATAATTTTTCCATACAACTTCGTTTATCAAAAATACAACTTTATCACGGAACTAACCGCGCGAAACCACCTCACATTGGATCGATAACGACGGTAGTTTCTAACGCGCCTGTTTTTCATCATTGATCGGCCGTCCAGAATCCGGTGCCCACACGTATTCTGCGTTAGTTGTGGTGCAGTGAAGATCCTCAACATAACCCTGCTCAAAGAAGTAGTGCTGACGGGGCTAACCGCCTCCTCAATGCTCATGCTGTCGCCTTCATCGCGAAATGTTTGCAACAGTACGTATTTTTGTGTGTGTAATTTTGATTAAAGGGCAAGATGATTCATTAATCCAAGACGAAATATGTGACATATGTTACGTATTTACGGAAGTAGGTTATCCACACCCTTGAAGTTCGGAAATGTATGCAAATTTAACTCGCCTGGGTACTGATACGATATTTTTTATTAAGGAGGCGCAATGGATTTGTAGTCGGTATTTCCTTCTCTGTATTTTCTTTATAATTTTATTGTGGATGAGCTACAACGGAAATCTGTAACATCTTCTTTGCGAGTGAACACCCTGTATATTTCGGTATTTAATGTACTCGAATGGCGCCATTTGTATATTCATTGATATAGACTATATAGAGTGTAATATTCCAGGATGTAATTATTTATGTGGTAATTTTAAGAAATATAAAGGCATGTAACGCGGAAATTATATTTAGAGAAACGTGTCAAAGTATCACGATATTGTTATTGTCAGATTAACCTAATTGAACTTGAAATATGAAACAAAACAGTGGAATTAGCGAAATAATATCGAAAATTCATCAATAAATATAATGAGAGCTAGATTATTGCATTTTATATATTTTAGTGGAGAACGGCTGGCAGCTGACGTCATCCTATCTAGTTACTATCGCCGATGTAACCTATTTGTAAGAGTATTTTTTAATTACAGCCATCGTAATGATTGTAAAAACGGCCCAAGTAACTGCCAAACTTGAAGTAGGTACTAAGACAATGGAGCGAATATGAACATCGTCGTCTAGGTCGGATGACGTCACACGCCGGACGAAATTATTCTTACAGGCGCATTTCCCCATAATTGTTTCATTTGTAGAGATAATACGTCGGTAAAATGTTCTATTATACTCAAATGTCTATAATTAATCTATATTGCAAAACAGAAAACGTGTCCATTGTCTATTATTTTGTTCTGCATTTCGGCAGTTCAGAGCCCCCTGAGCACCCCTCCTATAAGTTTTGGTATTGCTCCACCATTTTTTTTTTACAAAAAAGTAGTTGCTTTTCCCATTCTTCATGATAACCGTTTCTTGCAGTACAGTACATATCTGTCTGTTATATCTATTAGAATCTGTTTTTCCGTGAACCAGCTGTCGCCCTTGCCTCTACAAACGACAAATTTCAAAAGTCGAGGTCTTTCCTTTTCGCGTGCGATTCCTAGGTACTCATTTCAATGAACACCTTTATTGAGGCATTATTTATAGGAAATATATTGTTGAACCTCTCCGTATTTACCAACGTTGGTATACTTACTACAACGTGGTATACTTATTTATATTCAATAACTTCATTTATTAATTCAAAATGACAACACTGTACCTACACTTTATGATTACCGCACGTATTTCATTTGTTTATTGTTGCTCGTCACTTCCCTACTAATCTGCATTCTGAAATAATTTTTGAACTTATTCAATCTATCTACCAGCTCGACGCTCTCTACTATATATACCATTTTCGAACGTTCTTATATGTAAGCGAGCGAGTACAGTATTCTTTTGTTTTTACTTCATGGAGCTTTCGTTCTACGTGCGTGTCGAAGTGACGTCACGCACACAACGCTGTCGGGCTTGTGTCAGTGCCGGTTCTTTTTAGCTTCGCCATAGGCATGAAATTGCCCCTCCACTTTCTTTGAATAATTATATGCGTAATAGCTAGACTGATTTCGATGTAACCAACTAGGAGAATTGTTACCATTTTATGGGATCACTTTTTCTACTCGACGACCAGTAGCTTGCGATGGGGGTGGAAAGCCACCCCTCTTTGAAGTTACTTTATCCCAAGTAACCCGGCCTTCCAGCTGAGGGATTGTTTTTCCTTATGTTTGTGTGCTCTAAACTCGTTCTTTTGTTACCAGGATCCATTTTAAACCTCAACGATACTAAAACTTACTTCTTTCCATCGTTCTGTTTGTAGGCTTCGTCTCCACTCTATGAACCTTTCTGATTTCAGCGGCATGTACTTTAGCAGTATTCCATCTATTCTCCATTGATCTGCTCTTCCTTTTTTTTGACGGATCTGTTGTACGTATGCCATCAGACCGCGGTCATTTTCAACAGCCATTTGCAGTTTCCCTAAAGATGGTTTATATGAGCTTGTTGATTTCTTCTTCAACGTCGATTCTAACAGCGAAGTCACCCTTTGATGCAACTGCTTTCCATTCTTCTGGAAGCAGTTTTTGCAGTAATAGCAATACAGAATGTATTGCTGTTAGCAGACCTAGCCTCAGTTGATCTAAGTTACCTTTAACCCATCGATTATTCAAATATGCTCTATGAATTTCTTCGAGCCTTGGGGCTAGGCCTTGGGGCTAGGGGCTAGGTCTTTCGATATCTGTCCCATACACTTGCAAGGTCTTCATTAGATGTCCAGCGATTTGCGATAGACCGAGTCCTTTCTCTTCTTGTGGTCTTGACGCTGTTCTTGCTAATGACTTTTGTTTGGTCACTCTATGTATTCAACACCTCATATCGCGTAACTTTTCTTAAGTATCCACCTTTGCTCTCTAATTATAAAATACTGGTGTATCTTCAGTAGGGATTATTTACCATCTGCAAATTATCGCCGAGATAGATCGGGGACTTTTTCATTCCCCCCGAGTATGACGAAAGAACAATGAAATGATGGTAACTGTAATCTTGATATTGCAGCCTACTCAGTTGAGAGTCAATGTTAATAACGTTTTTGAAAAATCTGCTACATGTGTGTGAATATACATTATTTTATTTTATACATTTTTTTAATCGACTATGATCCCATATTCACTTATTTTGAGACCGCTGTTATATTCGGCAATGCCGACGTTCTTGAAGATAACCTCGTTTGCATTTTGTACGAATATTGAAATTTGTTGGTTTTTCAACCGGTATACCACACATTGCCAACTTCGAGCCATTTCAGTTGATTTAATCTACAGATTTTTGAATGGAGATTCCATCAGCTGTCAGTGGTATGTCACGTTTAATAATATGCGGAGTGCGAATGAAAGTTTCACGAAGCCAATTAATGTTTATAAGAAGTGGAAAACGTGTGAGATCTTTCAATAAGCAATAAATTTGTGATAAATCTGGGTGAGCAACAAATAAAAATCGTTCATAGTTTATCGTAGAGGTGAAGTGGGGAATATTATCCTATACTATTTCGGCAATGTTTGTTTTCTATTGAAGGTGGAACGTAGAGTGGGTAGTTAATTTTTGTATTTCAATGGTACATTCAAAAGTAGATGTGTGAAAGAAATGCCTAATCATAAAAACTTTTTTGATCAGTTAAATTAGGAACTCCTGTAGTGATAGACAAGACAAATATACTTTATTGTCCAGCTAAAATTCAATACTTAATGATAAAGTGAAAAAGAAAAATTTAAAATCTATGACAGTACAAGTACGCAACTTATATACATAAATACATAAGTATCTATATAACATTGAATAAAAACATTATGTAAGGAATGATAATTTAAATATCACAGCAGAGCTTCATTGTAAAATTTTTTAAGGGTACGCTTCATTCCACCTTGTTGACAATTTTCCTAAACAATTTATATGAGGTGATAGTTGTAAATTCCAATGAAATGTGATTGTGAACCTTTTTGCTTTCATAAATCAGTGAATTTTTTGTTTGAAGTTAATTTAGGGACAGGAAGAAGCATATGTTTCATTTAATCTTTGTTGTGGATTGTACTTTTAAGATCCTCGAGATCCTTTTGAACTTTTTGAATAAAATGATTTTGGCAAAAGCTATATCGTATCTCAAATGAGCTGCAATTAAAGCTTTTGCTCTAGTTCTCTAGTTGAATTTGGTTCATTTGCTACGTAACAATCTTATGCAAATGTATGTTTAATGTTTTTGATGAGTAGACCTAAGAATTTGAATTGTGTTGTATTTTCTGTACTATGGTCGTTTATTGCCACATCTTAGCAATCAAAATTAAAAGTGATTATGTTCGCTTTTTGGATATTAAAACATGAATTGGAATCACACCATTTGACGACTCTGGCCAAGTTCCTAATGATAGTTTCTAGCATATTTGAGGCATTTTTATGTCAAAGAAATAGTGAACCTCTCTTGAACCGTTATAGTAGATAAGTCGTTCATATATAATAGGAAACTGTTGAAGTCAATCAAGTAACCTTGAGGGACACCATAAAATATGTCCCTATTCTCTGATAGTTTACTTTTCAGTTCTACAACCTGTTTTCTGTTTTTCTGTTATCAATATGGGACTTTTAAAGCTCCAAACCATCGCGATCCAGTTTTTCGCAAAAGTTCGAGGTCATTTATTCTTGGACGCTTGGTCTTACGTTTATCGTACTTATAAAAAAATAAATGACCTGTTTTCGATATAAAAAACCAAATTCACAAAAGTTGTACCGGAATTCATCACTTATGCATATAGAGACCCCTTTCCAGAAATGAACATTTTTCCTATTTTGCTGTTTCCTTTTTTTGTATAGCGTTTGGTTAGAAAAGCTATCACTTGTAATGAGTATTTGGATTTATAAGTATTTTTATTGATGTTAGGACATTCTTATCAATTTCTCTACCCAGTATTACATAAGTGAGTTGTGATTTGAACTAGCTCATGGTGCATCTTCAAAATTTCAAATGGTGATACTAATTAATCACAGGTGTTCAGTTCAGTATGTAGTTTATCTGGTCATTTCATTTACATGCTTATCATATGTAATATAGTGAAACTAACAATAATTTATTTATTGATTTATTCATAATGAACGTTGATATAACTATCACTAGATTGTTCGATATACCGATATAAAAGAAGTAACAATTTGAAGGTAAAGTTGAATATGTAATTACTGTCAGATCAGCGGTTCATTAGCAATAATCCTGGAATATCGGATGCTAATGAACGACCTTTCAATTCAATCGTGAAGAAATAAACTCTGAAAATTACGAGCAAATTCGAGCTTTTACTGTTACTTTTTAGAGAATAACAAAAGACGAATGTCGTTCGGCTATAGATGTAGACCGTCTTTTGGAGCCACCTTATATGTTGGTTGAACGTTCTGACGATCTTATAGATGGCGTCTTCAAGAGGGGAGATCATTGCCTTCCTTACTCAGACTCCTTCAAAGTTAATGAAACCTGTGGCAGGCCGAGACAGCTGGATCACGAATGATTTTTTTTTGTGTTGTTGTTTCAACTAGTTACCTTGCATTGAAAGCTGTAGAGAAAAACTAAAGATGAAACTCGTAATGGACCGCTTTTGGGAGCCTCGTTTATTATACTGAATCTATACTGACGTTGCAAAAAAGTATTAGGAATATAACTATATTATGAAAAAAAAAATCAGATTTTGTACTTTGTACAGTGTCACTATTTTTCGGTTTTGAAGGGCGTTGATTTTTGACGCGAGTGGATAGCTTCTTCAGAGGTTTATACATCATAATCTCCGATGACTGGAAATAATTTAGTGGAAATAACTGTTCTAAAAACAGTTATTTCCACTAAACTTCTTTCTAAGTAATTTCATGGTAACTAATAGAGGTAACAGCCCACAGTTCCAGAGATATTTTAATTTTTATATAACATATGAGTACTACTAACATATGAGTTCTACATTTTTGATATCACATTTTGGAAAATCAGTGCCTTCTGCATGAAAAATAGAGAAACTTTTCTGTAGAGAATTTTAAAGTATACAAAAAAATTGATAGCTGATTTTTTCGTTATAGAAATAGTTGCATGAGAAATAAAGCTTTTTTTCACTATGGATTGTCTTCTACTTTTCGGGTAATGTTCTCCACAATGAAATAACAATTCAAGTATGTACGAGTCAGCAAGGATTTTAACTGTAGCAAAATTACATATTTCAACTGTTATATTTCAATTATGTGTCAATTTATCCATTAGCCATTATTATTCAATCATCTGAACGTATATGCCACCTCTGGAAAAATATACACTGAATTGCGACAAATCTGAACTTTCAACACTTTGCCGATGATGTGGACAATAATAATTTTGTCATTACTCATATTCTTCATTCAGTGGTTGACTGTTGTTCCTAAAAACGAGTTTCTTCAACACTGACACTTTTATAACTATCGTCTGTATTTCCCCATAAGTCAAAAATTAATATTTTGTTAGCGATTATAAAATAATATATCTTTTTCTATTTCAGAGACATTCTTAACAAGAAGCTTAATTGGGAATTTAGGGCCGGAACCAGCGAGGTGCATGAATTTGCAGCGACGCCAGCCCACCTGTTATAGGTGAGTTAATATGCAATTTAAGAACATAGGCTTTCACGGCCTGAGTCACGATTGAAGAGAACAAAACCTGACCTTGGTAGGCCGTGCTCGAATAGAACCCGAATTATAAAACCTTTCTTCTGCTACTACTATAACCTTCATCCTTGTAGTCAACGCATATACCACCGGTGATGTCTGCTACTTCTCTCAATACACAGTGCATTTCTTTAATACCACCCCCCATTTTAGTTTCACAGATCAAATCAAAACTTTGAAATTTGGGATAATGAAATTAATGCATGGATACTTTATTTTGAAGTGAAATTGACAGATGAAACTTTCAAGATGGCGACTGGGTGCCATCTGGGAAAAAAATTAAATGGAAAGGGGGGTCTTGTGACATATCATTTTGAAGCTCCTGACGAATACTTCACAACCCTAATATGAAGTCAATATCTTCACATACTACAAAATGGAGAAACATTTAGTAATTTCCTGAAGACAAACACATTAATATCGATATTTCTAGAAATATTCCTTTTTATCTGCCATATGGCAATTCCAACAACACGATAAGGTTTGTTAAGTTACTTTATTTTTATAAAAATGACAAAAATGTCAGTACGACAATGAACATCATTGTTCACTTAGAATATTCTCATTTACTAGTAGAAAAGTACCACGTCAACAATCTCTAAAATGGTTAATTCTTGTCCATTGGAAGAAAAAATTGAAGCGATTTTTATTTACGGTGCGACGCATAACTTTCACGAGACTGAAAGGATTTTCAATGAACGTTTTCCGAATCATCCTATCTGTAGAAAATATTTGAGGGAACTTGTATCCAAATTCACAACTACCGGTAGTGTACATAACAAAAAGCCCCCAGGTCATCCGTCCATTCCGGAAGAACAGCAAGTGCAAATAATTGGTGAGATGGTATAAATCCTGAACAGTCTGCTTATTCCGTCGCAAATGTTTGTGAGGTGTCTCCTTCTACTGTGTAGAGACTTTTGAAGAGGATCGGTATTATCCATACAAAATTGAAATGGTACACCAATTAACTGAAGATAACCCTGATTCAAGAACAGAATTCTGCGAAATCATGACGGAAACCATTGCAAGGCATCCTACCTATCTCCACAAACGGCAATGTTCACAGACAAAATTGCCGTTATTGGAGTGACACCAACCCTCACCTTTTCAGGAAAACACACACCCAATATCCACAAAAAATTAACGTTTGGGCAGGAATATTGGGAAACCATATTGTAGGACGTCTATTTATTGATCAAAATTCAACAGGGGAACTGTATTTGAATATGCTGGAAACTACTGTTGACCCTCTCATCACTGAAATCGTCGAAGCGAATCCTAATGAATTCGATATGGATATTGTATTCCAACAAGATGGAGCACCACCACATTACTCCAGACAAGTAAGAAACTATTTGGATACTACTTTTCTGGTCGTTGGATTGGCCGTCGAGGTCCTACAGAATGGCCAGCCCGCTCGCCAGATTTGACACCATTGGACTTTTATGGGGCTATTTGAAGCAAAAGGTGTACGAAACTGAACCTGCTTCAATATTGGATATACGGCAGAGAATAATAAATATTTGTAGCGATATTGACGTTACTGTGTTCGAAAATGTTCGGGGAAAATATCGGATAGGCTGTTCATATGCAAGACGTTCTAGGCAATCATTTCGAGCATCTTTGAACTGACCTCAAGCTTATTACCTCACATTATGTAGTTGAATGTCAATGTATTCAGGCAATTATTTCAAGTTCCTCCATTTTGTAGTAGTTGAAGATATTGACATTATATTCTATGAGCTTCAAAAAGATGTGTCACAAGACCCCTCTTTCCATTTAATTTTTTTCCCAGATTGCGCCCAGTCGCCATCTTGAAAGTTTCATCTGTAAATTTCACTTTAAAATGAAGTATTCCTGCATTAATTTATTTATCCCAAATTTCAATTTTTTGAGTTGATCCGTTCAAAAAATAAAAGGGGGGACATTAAAGAAATACACTGTATAATTCATAATTACTAAAGAACCTCAGAATGTTTCTTTCAAATTATCAAAATTTAATAATCATACACTGTTTAGTCTCGTCTACTTTTTTGTAGATGAGATGAGTTAGAGATTCATTATATTGGGATCAAACTATTCAATCACCTGCCAGCTTAAACTAGAGACATAAGAGTTTGTTATATTTTACCTCCTCATTTTATGTTACTGTATTTGCTCAACTTACTTGTGTGTTTTTATATGTTATTTGGTGTGAAACATCCATAACCGCACCTAAAGCCGATTGCTGGCGTGGCGACGGGTCGCCGTGTGCAAGCGACTGTGCGATTTATGATGGGGAATCAGCCGATACTTTATGATGGAAATCCATAACGTATTCAAAAAATACTTCATTGTGAGATTTTCAATAAACAGTTTTACAAAAACGCAACACATGTTTCGCCATACAATGGCTTCTTCAGGCGTGTTAGTACACACGTAATCAGATTAAACTGTTTATTGTTGTTCGTATCGATTGAAGTTTTTTTTTTTTTTTTTCATTGAAACATTTGATGCCAATATAATTTGGTGTGCTTTTACCCTAGATAATCTCGAGAGAAGTTCGTGAATGTTTTCTTTTTGATGTAGTCCTGGTCCTAGGTTCTTGGCCTTCTCACAGTTCACTGTCGCCTGAATCATCATATGCAGAAACTCGGGCTGTCGGAAGACAGTGTGTGTCGCCACTGTTTGGCTGTTTGGAAAATGATGAAACAGCAGAGCATATACTTTGTGCCTGCCCCGCTGCGGACCGAATCAGGTTTTCAGAGTTTGGTAGAACGACACTTCCACCATTTGAAAGATCACACACCATATAAACTAATTGGCTTCGTCAAGAAGCTGTGTTTATTTGATCGAATTTGAATAGGTGTGAGCCACAATAAACCCTTTCGGGTTGCGATAGAGGGTTGAATAGGTCCACTCCCTTTTGACCTAACCTAGGTTCTGACAGTCACATATGATTCAAGAATAATTACACCTAGATGTTGATTTCCGCGGGGGTTTTAATTGCGGCCCTGGCCACATACCTAGATGGGTGCGAGATTTCTAGAGCTTTAATATATATTTTTTTTATCATGCAATAGGTGGGACATTGAGAATAGGTTGAATACAACATTGGGATTGAAGACTCTTGTGAGTCATCTATACATCGGCATAGTTGTTTCAAAAATTTTTTGTGCGTATTATTTCGTGCTAGCAGATTATTCTTTTGCCAACTTCAATTCAATGTTGACCGCTGGGTTGTATAACGTTCAAGGTCCTTGTATGCACTACATATGATTGGAATCTGGGATCTACCAATGAACACGGAAGTGGATTTCTGACCACACGGTCTGTAATGTGAAATATATGTTACTTTCTCCAACTAGCCAGACATGAAGTTCACCTCGTGATTATGAAATTTGATATTGAAATGCCAGAAAGGTTTAGAAATGGATGATGCCCCAACTACGCATCACCCCGTTTACATCAGCTAACAGCATGTATACTCCGAAAGAAGGAGCAATTATTATATGATGATAGAAGATGATCGTCGTCGTCTGCGTAATTGTAAAATAATTAAGGAATGATAAGGTGGAGAGAGGAATAGACAATGCCCCAACCACACAGTGTCCTGTGTACACCAACCAACAGTGTCCTATGTACACCAACCAACAGTATGTGTACTCCTAGGAAAGGATAAGGGATGATAAGATCAGTCTATGACGATAGCGGTGGACTATTTTGTAGGAGGATCTGTGAAGGAAGAGGATCAGGAGGATATTTATCGTCAGAACCGCCATCGGCTGTCTTCCTAGGAAATAAGTCCCATCTAACAGATGGCTCCTCATAATCCACACCTCGACATCATCCCACAGGTCATCAATGAGGTCAGCCTCCGAAACAGGATCCGCTTCATTGTAACTGGGATCCAAGAAGTCGTCTTCGGAAAGGTCCGCCTCATCGCTGCCGGTAACGTGCAGCACCTCCTATCAGATCACGTCCGGTAACGTGCAGCACCTCCTATCAGATCACGTCCGGGCTGTTCGTGGTAATGAGGCTCTGTGGTGGAATTCACATCGTCTTCTCCGATAAACCAGTCGTTAGGCGACCTTCTGGGCTCCGAATACGCATAAGGCTCAGTGGTGTAATATGCTTCTTGGTATGATGCTGCCATGTTGAAGATAGCTGATCTTTTGAATATACATACTTTTATACTCTTGAGAAGGAGTGGGGAGGAAGTGGGATGAAATTTTTACAAGATGCTTCCTTGTTTTATTATTTCCGTCAATGATACACTTTGCGTTTTGTTGAATATGTGTATCAAGGAAAGTACATGGTGATGTAGTCACCTAATTGGTGTTTTTTCCTGGAATCCGAAGGAAAGCTGATAGTGCCCCAACCACGCATTGCCTTGTGTACACCAACCAACTCACATATTGCCCTGTGTACACCAACCAACTCACGTGTACTCTGTGAAAAAAAGGAGGTGAGGAAGTAAAAGAAACGAGGGTTATGTTTCCACGTCTTCAACACCCCTCTTGAGCCGCTCCTGGAGAACGTTCACGTCGTCATTCATTCCGTCGATCAATTCACTGAAACATCCTCAACGTGGTTACTCCTCATCGACTACGACGATTTCTCGACCATTCTCCTTGAGGCTGATCTCCAACTCCGCCAGTTCAGCCAACAAACGCGCTTCATTTAGACTATATGTGCCCGTCGCTTACGTGTGGCAACCTCCGCCACTCTTCCATCACTTTCCCGGACAGTCACCAACTTTGTCTTCCTCTCTCAGCAAACTCTGAAATTCTGCAGAGTTCGTGAAAGTCCTCGACTAAATCCGGTACCATAGTACCTTTGTGGAGGTAGTACCTCTGTGGAGGTACCATAGTACCTTTGTGGAGGTAGTACCTCTGTGGAGGTACTATAGTACCGGCTTGTGGCTGGTCACGTAGCTCGACAGCGGTTTCCGAAGACACCGTGGAGGCTGGCTGGATAACTGAAGCACCAGTTGCCATATGTGGGGCAGTCGGTGGCTGCTTTTTCGGCTTGGTCGTGGTGGTGGTATCCAACGTGGAGGGGACTCGCCAGATGGTCAAACGTTTTATCGCTGTAAAACTCTTGTTTTGGTGGCCTAACCTTGAATGTTATCATCATTTTATCGTTTTGAACAGAATAATCTATGAAAATTATCTTCGATTTTTTTTTCATTATCACTTCGTGATGATACACTTAGGCATTGATAAAATTCATCTCCATATTCAAAATTTCTTAAAAATTATACATAAGTATTACTCAATTCAGAATATCCTGATCACACATACATCAGAATTGGAAAAAGAATAAAAAAAATCAACAGATATATATTTTATTTGAAATGGAAGAACTTTATGTTTTGAACTTCTCTAGACTTTAAATTGCAGTACTTTTTTAAAAACACCTAATCTTCAAGAGTCGTGCTAGATCTTTCAATTTGATACAAAGAAAATATGAGTAGGAAACAAAGAGTGAGCTGGACATTAAAAAAAATTATCTCTCAATAAAGTATGACCGAATATGAATTATCTATAAAATTATCTAGAAAATAAAAAATCGAGATTCACATATTTCGAAATCTAACTTTTTAAAAGGGGAGTTACAGAGGAGGAGATAAAAATAAAATATTAATATATAAACCAGCTGATAAACCAGCTATTGTTGATAAATTAAGTACAAAAAACTTATGCTTCCTTTTCTTTCTTTATTCCATCACTAGCAATAGTAAAAACTAGGTACAATATCTAAAGGTAATGACTGGAATTTTTTGTGAAACTTTCGACATTATTTCCCAATTTTTTTCAACATTGGAAATATTGGTAATCCCAATAGTAATGTTTTTGTATAATTTGATTGATAACAATGTGAAAAATAAAGTTGTTTTATTTTGCAGGACTACAAAATTTTCTTCTAATAGACATCGGAAACTCCAACCATTCAGAGAAACGTGACTGGCTACTGAAACATCATTCCAATTAAAGAACATACAACCATTAAGATCAACACTGGATGCCATTCAACTCAAAACAACTCTAATTATTTTATTCGTAAAGTTCATCGGCAGCAATCATCATGAGTGTTAACGTAAATAGAAACGTTAGTGATGTCTTCTACCGCTACAAGATGCCACGGATCATGGCCAAGGTGGAAGGTAAGGGAAACGGCATCAAGACTGTCATCGTCAACATGGTAGAGGTCGCTAAGTCCCTTGGCAGGCCACCTACCTACCCTACCAAATACTTTGGCTGCGAGCTAGGGGCTCAGACCCAATTCGATTTCAAAAACGAGCGGTTCATCGTTAATGGTTCACACGATGCTTCCAAGCTGCAGGATCTTCTCGACGGGTTCATTCGCAAGTAAGTGTCACCTCGATGCATTCACATTTTTCCAGTTCATAAACCAAATATGTTCTAATTATATCAGGAAGTAAGTATATGGATAATTCAAATCATCTGAAGGAACAATTTGTTCAGGCCAGTCTCAACTCCCTACACTGTAGGTTAATGGACCGACACCTATCAGAAAACAACGTCTCCCCTGGCTAATACCACGAAGGACATTGGATTATATACGATATGTATCGGTCCATTAACCTACAGTGTAGGGAGTTGAGACTGGCCTGAATAAATTGTTCCTTTAGATGATTTGATTTATAGCCAGTCTTCAAGTATGCCCGATGACTATATGTGAATATGGATAATTGTTTTTTCGTACCCATTTCACAAAATATAGTAATCATAGAAAAGTGATTAAACTCAATGAGTCCCAGAATACATTATGAACGAGCTGAAGTATTATAAATGACCTTGTCCTTGACCTTGACCTTGTCAAAAGACAAAATAATTTCACGGTACCAGTTTGGTTTTCAGGTAGGAAAAATGCTAATGACACTATATTTATTTTTCCACACAATAGCAGGCAGCATTTTTCTGCAATTTCTCAAAACCATTTGTCTATGTTGATCACAAGATACTGTTCTAAACTTCACCACTGGATTCTTCATTCAGATTCTCTCATTCAGAGCACTCCAACTCTTTGTACATCAAATCTACTGTCTGTGGCGTGCCACAGGTTTCATTAATGACACCTTCGTTTCTTATCATATATCCATAATCTCATCAGCACTGACATCGACAGAACTGAGAAAACAACTAGTTATTAGGTTCGTTCCAACCAGCGTCAGAAACAGTTTCTGACAGTCAGGATTCTGTGCAGTAATGTGATTGCGTTCCAACGTGAGTTTCCAACCATTAGTAAACTATCAGTTTTCTGTTCCATCCAAGATTCAAACCTGTTCGAAATCTGTGGTTTGAGGATTATCTTCTAACCATCAATCTGACGCATGCATATTCCGTATTACTGTTTCTGTTTTATGTTCATGCAACTTACAAACAACATAACCTGCAAAAATTGTTATAAAATTAATTATGTATTTGCTGGCGCAGGAAAAATTAGGAATTCTTTAAGTGAACCTAAAATATGAACATCTTTAATTACACAAATTAATTATTGCGGTGACCTCCCAGTTCCATGTTGATTAGTAAATAGAATAGAGATATAAAATTCTGCAACCTTCTTTTACTCTCCAGAAATACACTTGATTAGATTTATTTTTAAAGAATTGAAGGGGTTATATTTTTAGGAGTGACATTCGTTGTGGAATGTTTGAAATACAAACTGAGAGAAAAATATCTTCTGTATAATTCAGTGTTCATATAGAAGTATTTGTTTCGAAAGATTTTTTTCTCTTTCGTGTAATTCAATGTTTATATGAAAGTAGCTGTTTCAGGAGGACATTCTTTCAGTTTGTGTCTGAAAGTTACTTCTTTGCATGATCTACACATCCATGTATAGAGTTACTTATTTTCAAATTGATTACTTCCTTCCTTTCTTTGGAAGATTCCCTCATCCCCTTTTTTTGTATCAAGATGGAGTAGTAGAAAGACAAAAACTTTCTTTCCCAAATTATTTTTAAAGGTTATGTTGAAATTCCATGCCAAACTTCAGTTGAACTATCAGCTGTTCCAATCAGAAATTTCAAATTAATCAGAAACCAATATTTACCAGACATGCGCGTTGACAACGATTTACAAACAGTTGGAAATCTGTTTGTGACTCAAGGTTGGAACGAACCTATTATGTCCTAAGTTATAAATGTATCTAAGCAGGACCCGAGTATTGGTATCCAAGTAAATGTCACTGTCTTTGCTGATGGCAGATCATGGTGTGGAAAAAATATAACTCCATTTAAGAAAACTATTAATAATGACATTGAAGCATTAAAATTATGGTGTGACTAACCATCTGGCTTTGAACATATCCAAAAGTAATATTTTATCATATCACACGTTAAAAGGTAAACCTCGTTAATCCTTAGCTCGCACAACTTTTGACTTCTGAGGGTTGTCGTTCGTAGGGGTGCGACAGCTGGTTAACGGAAAAACAGATTTTAAACAGATTGAAGTCTGATTTAGGAGATTTAAACGTAGGCCTTGAAACCATTACAAACTGTTCTGCTGCAAAAGTTCCAGGAGTAATTTTTAACAACAAATTGAAATTTGATGATCATATCACCGATATGAATAAAAAACTTGTCTGTTGATATTTTCATTGAGGGTAGTGGTGAATCACTTCTGAACTAAAATCACTTTTTCCTATTCAGTTTGTATTCCAAACATTTGTTTGGAATCGAATGGAATGGAATTGAATCAGATATCATTCATAGGAATGCTACACAAAAACGAATCTCTCTTAAAAACATACCCCTTTTTTAAAACTAACCTTAAAATGTAAATGTTGTCATAAAGTTTCAAAGTAAGTGTATGTGGTTTGTTCTTTCCTCGGAATTGAAATGTAATCTTTGGCGGTTGTTATAATCCTTGGCTGCGCCAACCTCATCCGTTATTTGATACATATCGGCCTTGTAACGTTAATAACTAGATCCATAAGCTGTCTGTAATTTTTATTATTATTTGGCAATATGCTTACATTTGCTACTTTAATATTAGATTTTATTTTTATTTAGCGACTTCATTAGCAAGAAATGATTCTCATATCAATAAAGCATATTTTGATTCTAAACTTATTACAGGTTTGTGCTTTGTCCGGAATGTGATAATCCAGAAACTGATTTGATAGTATCTCTGAAGAGAAACACCATTTCTCAAGGTTGTAAAGCTTGTGGATACCACGGTGTGCTGGAATCCAACCACAAGTTGATGACTTTCATTCTGAAAAATCCGCCTAATTTCAATCCTGCGAGTCAGGGATCTTCTTTGACTGAGGGAAAAAGATCTAAGCGGAGCAAGCGTAATGGAGAATCGAATGGAGACCAAGAGGAACAAGATTCTGCTCTTGATTCGTCAGTTTCTGAAAAGCCTGATGTGAGTGCGAACAATTTTTATTGAATTATAATAAGATAAAGAGTTTGAAGACTAACTTTTTCAGTCACACAAAAAATCTTTGACATTTCATAGTATATAAGAGGTACTCTTTAACACTGAAGTTTAAAAAACATCACTTTCTAACAAGATTTTTGAGATAAATGTAATAAAAAAATGGCATTTAAAATTGAAGAAAAGAACTCCCAAGTTATCAAAAAATGGTTCGATGACAATTTCGAAATAACAAAATATATTCCTTTCGTTTATTATAAAAATCATTGATCAATCAACAATTCTGTTCAATTGTATGAAATCCTCACTAATAAATACTTAGGAGTAATGATAGTTTAATCACAATTATATTCTAAAATTTTACCTTAGGTAGGTGCAGGAGAATATTTACTATGAGACAATCATTTTGAATATTTTTAAATTCAATAATAGAGAAAGTATTGAATATAGTGAACAATATGCCACCAGAAATAGATATAATACGCTTTTATCGCCCATTTTATTGATTTTATAATAATGCATTTTTTATTAACCTTCACTCTTCACTTTTATTATTTAGTAGCAGAAGGTTTTATCTTTGTAACTCTGAACAAGATTTTCTTTATTCCTGACTTGTCATAAATGTACTGTAGAATGTAAAATTGTCAAATAAAATACTCTTCTCTATTCTATATCACTGAAATATAAAGTAAATGAATTGAATTTTTTTTTTATTATCTTTTCCGACAGATATTGAAATTAGGTCATTCATTGATCAACAGAAAAACAGATTCTAAACAGATTTAGTCCAAAAAAGTAGATTGTTGCATCTTGAGAATTGATTATATTGTTTTTATTTCGAGATTTCTTCAATATGAAATAAACTCAAATGTACATTTTTTTCAGGTCGTTCTTGATTTTAGTCTATCTTACAAATCTCATATGGATACCTATTACAAAAATATGCAAAGTAGAGTTTAACTAGTTTTATAATTTCTTCATATATAAACATGTACGCTTATGTAAAAAAAAAGTGGATATTGAGAATAATATTTAAAAAAAACATGAGGTATTCATCGAATCTACTTTATTCCGAAAACTATATATTTGATATCAGACAAATATTCTGCCAAAGAATAGTAACTTGTATAAATAAAAACCGAATTTCTCTTCAATCCATTGAGCATACATATAATACAAGAACGAAGATAAATTTAAAAAATGTTCCGTGCCGTGAAAAGAGTATTGGGCAACGTTCCGTAGAATTCTTGGCTCCGAAAATATTCAATTTGCTACCAGATGAAATAAGTCATTAAAAATTATTTTTCTTTCAAGTGACATGTAAAAACATGGATAAACAGAACTGGTAGAATAATTTTCAACAATGTTATCAACCTGAAATTTTTGAAATAGCTTATGATTGCTTTTGCTGAATTGTTCCGATATTGTCACACTTACCCAATATAGACTTTGAAACACGGAATTGATATATTTACACTAATTTGACGCATTTACCTTATTGTGACCCTTTACTTGATATGGACTTCCCACCTAGATTATGTTACAAATTTACTTCTCTGTATTTATATATATTTTCTTATACTTTCATATATCACGCACAAGCATTTTTGCTTCAGTGATTAGTATGTTTGTTTTCAAAAATTGTTTTAATTTATAAACGTGTTGTAATTTGTGTTTTATCAAAAATAAACATTATTATTATTATTATATTATTCTGCAGATGACAATATACATAACATAAACTATCTCTCAAAAAAACTCTAGAAATACTGTTAGTATTGAGGTATTATTGAAGGCATACTTTGCAGTGTTTCAGAAACTAAAAGAAGATGCTAAGATAAAGTTTACTGAACCAGATATCTTGATTGTTTCATCACACTACTTTTAAGAATGTTTAAATGGGTAATATGAGAATAAGTATCTATATAGTTAGTATCGTTCACGTAATATTTGCCAAAACGATAATATTGTTTTACAATATAGCCAATAGAAAAAAAATCAGAAAATATAAAAACTATTATGGTTTAGTATTTTTTAATATGATCTGTCAAATGCATTTTCGTTAAAAGCTTCCTCAAGACAATATAATCCTTATCAGGTGAAGATGTTCTTGAACATATTTGTAAAAATGCAAATTGTTTTTGTAGTATATAAGCACAACATCAAACTTCAATAAAGTATACTATTCTTGTCTTTCCTATAAAGCTGATGTGTTCTATGATACGGTGCCCAAAACCCTATATTTTCTCTCTTCAAAACCTGAAATTATTAGTAATTTTATTGCCCATCTCACCTATTGATAACATTGGCTCTCTGTATTTATAGGTTGGAAGTGATGATGATCAAACAGAATGGGCAGTGGATGTGTCTGAAGAAGCGGTAAGAGCGAGAATGCTGGATTTGACTGATGGAGCTAAAAATATGACTATCAGCGATGACCTTGAGAAATCCGAGAAAGAACGTATGGACATTCTCTACAACATGGTCAAGTCGAAGAGAGACAGCGGAATTTTGGATAACACCAACACCCAGAAGGAAATTTTGAACGAAGCAGAGCGTCTCGAGATTAAGCAAAAGGCCCCGCTCATTTTGGCCGAGTTATTGTTTGATCACAACATCCTTGTGCAAGCAAAGAAATATCGTTTGCTGTTCCTTCGTTTCACTTTGAATGAGAAAAAAGCTCAACGATATCTGATGGGCGGTCTGGAGCAAGTTATTGCTTTACATCGCGATAAACTTATGAGCAAGGTCCCTGTTGTTCTCAAGGTGTTCTACGATATGGATATACTTGGAGAGGAATGCATCATCGAGTGGTCTGATAAAGTAAGTTGATTTATGACTAGTGAAAATTATTTACGAGAAATAATATACTCCGAAAAATTTCATTTAAAGACAATAAAAGTTGAAGGAATTTTGATTGTGCTCAAAAATAAGTACGTGTTTGATTCCAAAAAACGATTCTTATCATTAAAAAGGCAATGTTCAGATCATTATTGCAATCTCCATGTAATCTCCGGTTAGCGTGAGTGGTTTGTTACAGTCATTAAATTGGTTTTCATTGCATATCGTCCAAACAGCACTATGAATTGCACGTTAACAGGTAAGACCTCGTTAATCTTTTGCTCGCACAAGTTTGGACTTTTGAAAGTTGTCAATTGAAACTTCACTGCTTCTGAGTTCTGCACAAAAAGATGCCTTGGATTGAACGGCTACCTCAACTGCTATCTGACAGATTTTATAGGAGAAACAGAAATATTTTACATGTTGAATTGATTGATTCCACATTGTGAGACAATCGTTTCTTTTTTAAACGTAAATGTGGAGTCTAGTAGTTTTACAATAATTACGAGACAATTTGTTATTATCCATACTCTTATCAGTAATTCTTAACTCTTCAAAACAAACACTTTTCCCAATCAACATAAATGCAATTCATATGTATACTGTTTCCAAGATAAGAGGCTTTCCATAGAAAAATTGGAAACCATGAGAGATGAAATCAAATAAAAAAATGTTTTATTGTCCCTCATGAAATCTTATTGACAAAGCATGTTATGTAAAATTAACATATACCATCATATGTAAATGAATATATACAAACAAAAAACTAACGTACATATAAATTAGGGCATAACATACCATCACTAATATTCCTTCAGGTCATATAAGAGACCATTTGTAGGAGTAACTTCGCCTTACATATAAATATACATACATATAATACATATACATATATTACACACACATATATTATTAAATGAAGGAAAGAGAAATGAAACTTTCTATGTTTTTTTACAATTTTTATTTGTAACTAACGATACTGCAGTTTGAGTGGTAAAGTGGTAAAAAACATAGAAAGTTTCATTTCTCTTTTCTTCATTATGATTTCCTACCATGTAGTAACGGGTACATCCATCTATTTACAATATTACATATTTACAGATAACGTATGATATCATTACAGCATGTGTTTAAATAACAAAAGTGATCTTGCTTATAGATCATATACTTTATATCGTAGGATGAATAGTCAAACAGCACTTACACTGGTATAAGGCTATTCATGTATGTTGATTTATAAATCAACATAAATAATAAACATATGATTTTCCAAAACACAAAAAAATAGTTTGAAATCCTTGAAATACAAAGTTGGTTGAATCAGGAATAGGAAATTTATTTTAGAGTTTATTCAACTGAAGTTTTGAAATTTAGGGAATTCCAATTCTGTCTGTTGAAATCTATTCTTCCGTTAAGCAACTGTCGTCCACTTATGAAAGACAACACTCAAAAGTTTGAAATTGTGCGAGCTAAGGACTAACGAGGTCTTACCTTTTAACGTGTGATTCTTATCATTGGTTACGGACATGATAGATATGAATGGAAATTCGTCAGTTTTATTTTAATTTTTACTTAGCGTTATTTGAAAAGTTATTGAGAAAGCAAAAACACCTTTTCATTGCCACTTTCCATCTTGTGAAAAATGCCGTTTAGAAATTTTCAACCTGACGTTTTATCTTCGAGAAACCATCACCTGTTTTGATATTATTACATAGTCTAAAAAAAAACACCCGGTATAATTGAGCTTTTTTGGTGGCATAATGTCACATATTGATTTGATGATTTCCATTTAAGGTATCCAAAAAATATGTTGCGAAAGAGGTCAGTCAAGAAATTCATGACAAGGCGTCTCCTTTCGTGAAATGGTTGAAAGAAGCGGAATCCGAAGAATCGGACGACGCAGAAAATAGCGATGAAGACGACGACGACGTTGAGATAGTGTACAACGATCGCGCCCAAGTACATTTGAAAGCAACTCCTCAGCCAAAGCCGAAGGAGACAGAAATAGAAGATGATGGACCGGATGATGTTGACATCGATGCCATTTAGTTTATTTGATGATGTTAGTTATATTACGAGAGTGTTCTATCTATCCAGTCTTTGATTCACTTGGTAAAGTTCTAACACTCATTCTTCAATTACTTGTTATTATTGTTTTCAATTTTCCAATGTAATTTTATTTACTCTCCACAAATTATGCAATATGCGGTGAAATATAAACATTTTCCTACTTTATAATGTTTTTATATTGTTAGTATTGAAAATTTTATAGAAGATACTATGTATACTTTTATGGCTGTCAAGAGCGTATTCACGGATATCCAAGTCTATCCTTTCAATGTCAGTAAAAATATGAACATAAATGTTTGTTTTATTTATTTCTGGAGATTATTTCGCTTAAGAAAAACTATTGGACTTTGTCCGATGATCACAAATCTGAAGTCAAAATGTGGCGCTGTCGTCCATTTTCGGAGATATGCGGTCATGCAACGTCAAGAAATTAACAATGGGCTCATTCAGGCTAATTCAGTTTTTTATTGAAAAGTATGTATTTTAAAAGTAAATCATCTTCCAAGTATCCCACAAAATTTTCAGGTTTATATGTCAATTAACAACTGAGCAAGAGCAATTGAAAATGTGAGATTGCCTGCAGTACATTGTGACGTCACCCCAGGCAAACGAGCTACGAGCGGTGGCAACCGGACCTGTAGTTGGAGATTATGAATCGCTGCTATATTCAATTCAATTTTCTTCAAAGTAATGTATATATCAATTCTGGGTAACTGGCATTTTTGAGACAAAAGTTCTCTAATAAATAAAAAGTACCTTGGGATTCCAAGACATAATTTCGGATTTTTCTCTATGACGTAAATAGATCTTCGCTCAATATTGTTTTTCGAATTCCAGTTTTCAACTAATGTTCCAGACAAAGTAGAATCTGATGATGTATCAAAAGAAGTCATGTCTGATGTACTCAAACTCTCACTGTCCTCGAGGAAACTTAGTAGTAATTTTTTCCAATACTTTCTGTATTTTCTATTTCTTTAGAACGATTTCTTTTTCGGTGATATATAATATTTACGGTCTGTTTAGCTCTTAATCTTCGAAAAACCTGTTTATTAACTTGAATTCCAACATCAAAGGTCTTTGTTTGAAGGTGATTGACAATGTTTCATGATGAGTTTCACTAGTTCGGACTTCCATTGTCTACTATATAAAATGATTTGAAATCCCTGAAACAACTAAAAAAGAAGAATTAAAAATGAATAGCTGAACGTTTGTTTGAAGGTGATTGACAATGTTTCGTGATGAATTTCACTAGTTCGGACTTCCATTGTCTACAATATAAAATGATTTGAAATCCCTGAAACAAGTGAACTAACGTGACTTGGAATCTCTACACTTTTTTATTTTTTATTATTTTCTTTTTTCATTCCTTTAATTTTTATTTATTCAATTACTATATTTTTACTTGTAGGTTATTTCATTTCAGCTTTATTGTTGCTTAATATAATTGTTATTTTCAACTATTCTTTTTTACTTGTTTCAGGGATTTCAAATCATTTTATATAGTAGACAATGGAAGTCCGAACTAGTGAAATTGAATAGCTGAAAATAAGAATTATATTAACCAAAATAAACTAGAAATGAAATAATAGTGAAATAAAATACAAGTAAAAATAGAACAATTGAATAAATAAAATTAAAGAAATGAAAAAAAAAATGAAAAGTGGAGAGATTCCAAGTCACGTTAGTTCACGACGGAATGGCTACTCCAAAGCAATGGTAAAAAAGACTTTGGCTAAAAGACAGCAGGAGCCTCGCAAGGAAGAGAAGCCGTCACAACCAGTGCTTGCACTTCCCTACATCAGAGGATTATCGGAGAGGATAAGAAGAATTGGTTCCAAGTACAACATCAGAACCTGCTTCAGATCCGGAAACACTATTCGAGCAGCTTCACGAAAACCAGGCCACCAAACGCGGACTGCGATTCCAAGAATTGCATTTACCGGATACCCTGTGAGTGCAGAAAATCCTATATTGGTGAAACTAAGAGGCCATTGAATGTTCGCATTGCCGAGCACAAGAAACACACACAGCGAGGGGAAACCAGCAAATCAGGAATAGCAGACCATGTTTGGACCCATCAACACAACATCGAGTGGTCCCAAGCTGAGATCTTGCACAGAGAGGAACATTGGTTTAGGAGAAAATTCAAGGAAGCCGCATACATGTTGTCCAACAACGTATACAGCCAAGCCAGCGTAGAAATACGTAACATATGGAAACCCATCATCAAACGTAAAATGGCCAACTCCCGCCAAACGGTCATCTCCCGAGGAACCAGTGAAGGGGAAAATGGAAAGCAGGGATAAGTGAAAGTACTCGAACGACATATAAATAGTCATCTCTCGGAGGAATCAGTCCAGTCATTACCCGAAGACGATTGTAGATACTAACAATCGAAACGTCGTGAACTAACGTGATTTGGAATCTCTCAACTTTTTATTTTCTTTTGTCATTTCTTTATTTTTGTTCAATTGTTCCATTTTACTTGTATTTTATTTCACTATTATTTCATTTCAGGTTTATTTTGCTTAATATAATTGTTATTTTCAGCTATTCATTTTTAATTCTTCTTTTTTAGTTGTTTCAGGGATTTCAAATCATTTTATATAGTAGACAATGGAAGTCCGAACTAGTGAAATTTATAGATTACTACTCTGGACCTACCAAGTAATAAAAGATCTAACAATTCCATTGGAACCTATCAATAACATTCCGATTACTACAATCGGCTGCAGACATTCAATTTGTTGGGAGTAACGCAATCAGAAACGATCTTGAGGTTTTTGAAAGAGTACGGGAGTCGATGAGGAGAAGATTGGATTCTTACATTTCGGAGTCGAGGTAATTGAAACATTAGTGTGGTTAATGTCTAAGAGATGGTTGGCAATATAATCGATCTCTGAAACAGGGTTTTTATGAACCATTTCTAATAATTTTTTTCCTGAAAATAGCGCAAAATAAGATTAAGTTATACATTCCGCATGTTGGGTTAATCTTCTTAATCTATTTTTGATTTTCCTATCAAAACAATAGCATCAATTCAACCTTCTCTATTCTTTTGTAAAACTATTTTTTTCCTCAGAGAAAATTGATATATTTCGAGATGAAAGATGCAAAGAAACCGATTTCAGTTCTGAATTCTGCACTTTGTGGTCTTCAAGAGAAAGAGTCAATCTTCTCTCTTAAATCGATCAAAATTTAAAAATATTCGTGAAGACGACAGATTTATTGTGAAACATTCTGAAGCCACCCTGTATTGCAGGAAGGTCTAAATTTCCATTTCACAATTTTTTCTCAAAATTTATTATATTTATTCAAAGTAGCTGAATCTTCCTGAAACTTTTTATAGAGCAATAATTCCTTGCCCGAAACAAGGGTAGATTACCTGAATAGAAAATTATTTTCGTTTCACCATCAATACCGACTTGTTTTTCGAAAACTGAAAATTTAATATCCTCTTATACTTAATCATCCCCTTAAAATATTTGAGAACACTATGTTTACTGATAGAGAATTAAAAAGCCAAATAGAATTTATTCACGAGTTACAAATCCTCAAAGAGGGGATTTTTGGGCATAACATAAAAGATTTCGAAGCACCTTTGCGCTTGAAATGTATTTCAATTTTTGTAAAAGTTTATATAAAATCGGAATAGACGGATGTTGATAAATTTTTTAAAAGGAATTCACACATTCAGAATTGAATATGAATTAAATTGAGAAAATAATTACCTATATAGGTTGGAAATTTCAAAATGAACCATTCTTTTAGTGTTTTCAACTCCAAAATTGTGCAATGCTTTGTATCTACATCATTTTAATCACCGTATTTTCGTCGACAGCAGTCGATAAAAACAGATGATTAATTATTTTCACACATCTGGTCTAATGTTTGGCAGTAGAAATGTATATCAATGTTTTGGGTAAAAAAAGTAATTTTTATTATATTTCATCTGTGGTGTTAACTACTACCGAAAAGCTGCTCAAATCAGTGAAGTATCTAGTTAGTTAAATGCAACAATCAAATCCCAACAGTCTTAAATGCTTTCGATTTTTGACTTTATATGTTATTAGTTGTATCAGTAGAATGCTCAAAATCAATTCATATAGTAAAAGTGCAACCCTAAAACTGAGGACCTTCTAAATGAAGTCGCAGACAACAGTTTTAGTAGGTTCAATAATTGATGTTACTAAAATTTTGCAATTGCATCTTTTCGTACGCAGACGTATTTCTTTTTACCTCCGCTGACACTGGTCTGTAAAGGTATACCTATATTAATACTTAAGAAACTTTATATTCTACTCTATTTACAAAATCTATCCACAATATCAAGATCACTATATCTCTGAATATTCACAGAACCATCAATCGCCTCTTTTCGATCCAACAACTCCACGGAGGCAGCTACAGCTACCTGTTTACAATTCCCAAATCAACTTTTTCTGTGGTTCAAGTGATTCTTTGTTTCAGGCATATTCTGATTCAGTTCAATCTTGGCGTTGATTTGGAATTAAAATCAAGTTTCAGTAGAAGTTCTGTCTTTTGAAGGCAAACGATGCTAATTTGTTTATCGAAGCTTGTTTTATAATAGCGTTTACGTCTTTCTCGTCCAATTAAAGTTGAAAAAACACCAACTGATGAGCGGCCGATATTCTAATGATATGGTACTTTTTCACAAATACCTACCTGCTTGGTATTTCCAAAACCACAAATAGTCTAGTTCACCAGAGCAATTTTTTCTAAAACCTGCTCTCTAAAACCGAAAATTTTGAAGAGGTATCGGCAAAAATTTGCAAAATTTATAAAGAATTAGGTAACAAAATTTGCGAATTGAAAAAAAGATCTTTGAATAGCAGAAAATTTTCTAAAAAAAGCTCCGACTTCCGGAATTCTACCAGCAATATTTTTTGGAATTTACACAGATTATTTCAACCGATTGAATAGGAATTTCAAGGAAAAAACTCACTGATACAGTTTACTGTAAGATTTTCAGTATGCTATCATTTTTTTTGATAATACTTCATTTGTTTGATAAAAAAACTATTTGTTGTAGGAATTTTTTTTTGCTATTTTCATGATGAAATTATGATACAACAACAAAAATTAATGGGCGCTCCGGGGCGACTACATTGATTCCAGTGGCGCATTTGCTTTTTCAGCTGTAGGAAAACCCGGAAAAGCCATATTTATATGGTATATCAAAGGGTGTAAACTTTCCCGGCCAGAGCTAACGTGTCGAAGCTATTTTCCGCATTGGTTGGCGATGTTTTGCAGGTTTAACGCATAACGTTTCGTCTACTATTGCGATATGCATTATCAAAGACAATGTGCCAACGGACGAAGTGCTCGAATTGTTCTCACAGCAGACACAACGTTTTAGGAATTCTTCGCTGGTTTCATTCCATCAGGTGAGGTTGGCTCGTTCCTATTAGATTGAATGACCTGATTTGTGTGCGATTTAGAACAGGTAGCCAGACTTTCTTCATGCTAATTCCCTATTTCTTTCAATTGAAATTGTCTCTATGAAATTATATCGCCTCCTCTCATACTCTAGGATAGTAATTCTGACTTTTATTGAAGTATTTGTGTTTCTTCGAACGAGATCACGTAAATGTCTGTTCGGCTGCAGCTGATTTGTCTGTAAGCCCGAGGCGATTGATTCGCATCTACAAGCGATTCGATATACTGTATTGCTCAAAGGCTCTCTAGAGTTCTTAGCTAACTCTCTGATAGTTTGTTTAGGTTGTGTTACTCCAGAATTTTCCTAATGGGGTCTGTATCATCTTTAACGTAGGGGCAGGAAGGCTTTTCTATTGCCGGGTCTAGTTCAAGTTACTTTGCCTTATTTGTGGTAAAATTTGGAGTTTAGATTCCAAACGAATCCATTGGATATATGTGATGACTGTCAGACCAATGCTCACCTATGGTGCAATTGTCCGAAGGCTCTACAGAAAACGGTCCAGGCGAAGCTCTCTGGCTTACAGAGACAGGCTTGTCTGGCCATCAGTAGTGCCATTAGTACCACATCGTAAGCGGCCATGGATATCCTTCTAGATTTACCCCCTCTCCACATTTTTCTGGAGAGAGAGGCAAAATGGACTGCATATAGACTTGTGCACATTGTCAATTGCACAAATCAAATTAATGCAGACTATTGGTTGACACTGGAAGTCACAGCATTCTGGAAATGACCTCTGACTTTATGCCTCCAACTGTCAACTACGAACTATCTTATAAAGTACTGTTCCCGAGTAGAGAGGACTGGATCCTCCGGGAGAGAGCAGATAGTTGTTGGTTCACAGATGGATCAAAAACACCTTCAGTTTTTGGTGCAGGTGTTTTCAGTCGCAGACCCAGGACAGAGATATCAACCTGCCTAAGTCAATAAAAATATTATCTGACAGTCAAGCGGCGTTGGAAGCTCTTGACTTCTACTGAACAACGTCTAAATTGGTAGCAAATTGCCAAAAACGACTCTTCTCGATAGAAAGACTTAACAGATTGTCTCTGGGGGGTGCTGCAAGCTGTTTCATCGGACCAAAACTTGTCATTGGCATCGCTTTAGGCTTTGCCAAACAAAGATTGAACACCTGGATGGCAAGAAGATTTATGGACTTCTGGCAGAATCTTCTAGAATTGGCTCACTCCAAGGCGTTTATTCACCCTTCGAAGCTTGATACCAAACAGTTGTTGGATTACAGTAGGGATGAACTAAGATGTCTAACAGGCCTTCTTATGGGTCACTGTCGAATCATCATATGCAGAGACTCGGACTATCGGAAGACAGTGTGTGTCGCCTCTGTTTGGAAAATGATGAAATAGCAGACCACATACTTTGTGCCTGCCGTAGTCTTACCATCTGACCTGAAGGACCATTCATCATACAAACTAATCGGCTTCGTTAAGAAGCTGGGTTTATTTGATCGAGTGTGAATAGGTGTGAGCCACAATAAACCCTTGCGGGTTGCGGCGGAGGTCGAATAGACCCACTGACCTTGGACCCAACCTAAACTACTTTGCCTTTCGGTCTCCTGGATCATATCGCCTGCTCAAACTATGAATGGCACACAAATCAGGCCACCATTCAGCCATCAGGAATGAAGCCTTCTTGCCACCAAGGCAATAAAACTAGAGACATTTTTCAATAATGCAATATCTGGTGCGAGAACAACCCAAGCACTTCGCCCGTTGCATCTACCGTAATAATAGACGAAACTTCAAGCATAAAAAACCTGTGTACCACGGCTAACAAACCTGGAAAATATCTAAAATGATACTCAGCTGTTTTTCCTCAATATTCGGGTAAATTATTTTTGATGTCCGATTCAGTCAAGATAGGCGAAAGAGCCGCTATTCGTTTCAAATCCAACTTTTATCTCGTAATGAAAATTGTGAATATTGCTGGCACAGTTCCAGGAAGTGGAATTTTTTTCTGGAAGCTTTGTGCTTTTTGAAGATATTTTTTCAAATTTCAGATATTATAAAAAATCGAAATTTTGAGGAGTTTTTTCTGTAACTGTTTATAACTTTTGAAATTTTTGGAACTTTCTACATTATACATTAATGTATAAGTTTCGAAATGTCCTTATAGGACGAAACTGCAATTACGTTAGTTACAAATAAAAGTGGTAAAAAACATAGAAAGTTTCAATTATCTTTTCTCCATTATGATTTCCTACCACGTAATAACGGCTACATCCATCAATTTTTTGAAATTTTTGCCGGCCCCCTACAGCAATTTCATAAAATTTTTAGGACCGAATCGAATGCCATAATCATAATTTCGATAAAATGATACGTGCGAACCAGACTAAAACAAGTTTTCTCAATTGTGACCTCTAGACTGAGATGAGGAAGATGTGTTTGGCAAGAGATAAATCATCCAACAATAACAACGTATCGCTTTTTGGATCTCCGTAACTATTTCCTTCTGACTGTAAATAATTCATTCTTGAAAGAATAAACAAAATTCAAGAACTTCACGGCTAATTTAATGTGGTAACTGGTGTGGCCGTGGTGGATACAACTTATTATATGAATCACGTTTAAAACTATATGTATATAAAAGTAATCGAGATTACTGATAATTAGTGAGTGATATTCACTTTGTTCCGGGTGGATCTTGCCGTGGGTAAATCCAGAAGATGGATATCAGTGTTTGTGCTTGGATTGTTTGTTTGGCGTTTTCAACCGGCGTGGTTTCTTCCGATGATCAGCCGAATGTTGTGTTTATTGTTGCCGATGATCTGGTAAGTTTGATTACAAGTGAATTGATTGGTAGTTTCAAAACAATTACTATTCCCAAACACCAATAGATTGTCTACATAATCTTCTGAAGACGCCAACTTGATTGATGAAACACGCGTTGAGAAGAGTGTTGCAGTTCTGATGCTTGGGAATTGTGCTTGTTTTAGATTTATTCTACCCTAGCGTTCTAGGTCTACCTCTCGTTGGTAGGTGTTATCGAAAGATCTTTAGCGAAAATATGTTTGAACTTTTTTGTGGAATTCATCTGATATTATTATAGTCTGATTATTGTTCAGTATACAGTGTGGTCAGGCTAATCCGCATCATGAGTGAGTTTTTTATTAATAATATTTTTATTAGATATTTGAATTTGGCATCATTCTCTATTTCGATCGAGATGAACAATAATCCCAAAAACTGATTTACGTGATTCGCATTATCTGTCAAATTTTATTTTTTTTTTCAAACAAATTACAAATAAATACACCACCGAAACATTTTTTTAGGTTCAGTTATTGGATCAGGAGTTGGAGAGTTGAGAAGCTCTCGCTCCCGATCTAAATTTACAGGAAGGTCAGTTGGAGTCGTAAGCTCGATATCCATCTCCTCTGTAGACTCAGCGTCAGAAAGAATTTTTAAGTTTACTCTGTCCATAAAATGCCCACGAGTAGTTAGGGAAAGAAGGTCAATCACGGCAGAGCCCCGCATTACCGTGACAAGGCGATGCTACGACGAGATGGCGCCCGGTATCTCGAAGGTTCCGTAGAGACAGCTGATAGGCTCAGTGTCATTCATCCTCAGTTAGGGAATAACAGAACCACAAGTGATTCTTTCATTCCCGTATCCAGCGGGGCTACGTGGAAGCAGGCATCCGATGGCCGGTTTGCTCAAGCCAATGCACTCGTCAAAAACAGCATGCACAGTGGTTCAGGCAGTGAAAGATGAACAAGGACAGCCAACCCGCCAATAGTGGGATTTAGTTGGGCCGAAAATCTTGTAGGCTAACATAGAAAATGTTTTTGATGAAATTTGATTTCATTATTTAATATAGTTCCCTTGGAGAGCTATACAACGATTATAGCGGTTATACTATTTTATGATACCATTTTTCTAGTACGATTTGTCTGTAGCTTCAAAATAGGTCTCAGTTTCGACGATTACCTCGTCATCGGCGCAAAATTTCTTTCCAACCAACAATCTCTTGAAGTCTAAGAACATAAAAAAGTCGCTGGGGGCCAGATCTGAAGACAACGGTGGATGCGGAAGCAATTCGAAGCTCAATTCATGCAATTTTGCCATCGTTTTCATTGATTTATGAATGATCTAGAAATATTTAGAGTTATATTTAGAGTTCTTCTGGTTGAAACAACTAAATGGCGGGCGCTTTAAACAATGATTTCGTTCCTTGAATGAATATGACAGAGATAGACTAACATATTTGCAACTAATTTGATCTTTAATATATGAGAATAAATTGAAGTTTAATGTCGGTGACCCTGACAACTAGTATAGAATGAAACAGTGACGACTGAAGGAGAAAGGTCAATGAATTCTAAGAACAAAACACGTTTTTCTGAGCCAAAAAAGTAGTTGAAAAAACGAAATTACCTTCATCAATATCATTCATCATTTATCCATTCGTTCATTAATGAATTCAGTAAAACCACTAAGCTGCTATTACTAAGCTCATGTTTCATTTTGATTACATACAATTAGACAAATGTATTCATGGAAATATCATTTGAATACACTATTTTGTTTCATTTTAGGGTAATTCAAAATTAAATAAATAGCGATGAAATATGTAATTGTAGTGCAGTTCTGAAATAATTCTCAAACAAACCAGGTCATAATTTATGATTGAATATGGGTGAGAAGATATTTTTTTTTGATTTTTTAACATAGAAATGAATTGTATTCCACCTTTTGAACTTTTAAAATACTCTAGGAAAGCTAGTGACTATGTTGTAATTTATTTCTTATATTACTTTCAAAGCTTCCACAACATGTTTGAATTGCCATTGGGTGTAATAACATGAATTACTGTTGATAAATAAATGTAGATGAACTTTTTTTCAATAAAGAGTCCAGAGCACATGCCAGATAGTTTAAATACTCTTGAATTTTCTAGCTCTGTTCTACAACTTTCTACAATGTGAAACTTCAGCCCTCATATCTTCAGAAGTAGGCCCTTCGGCCCCTTCGGGTGAATATGAGAATCTTCTTCATCAACAAACTAATCTGAAACTATGACAGAAAAAAATGTAGGCAAATATGTTCTACTTCCTATGCGACGCCGGTTCGGCTTGCTGGTCTGTATACAGTGCAGTCCATATTATTTTCAGGACACAGGTGGACACATTTTGACATATTCACATTTGATGTTACTTCCCCTATGGCACCCCCAGAGTATGTCACTATTTTTTTAATGGATCACCCTATATTGTTTGACATTATCAGATTTCAACAAAGTATAAAACATATGGTCTGAAGCTTATGGTTCGGGAGCAACAAATTATTTTAGTTGAAAACGAGCCTCCCTGAATAACTTTTGAAACAATGATTTGCAGGAAAAATAAAAGAACAGGTCAACAATTATACAGGAGGCTACATTTTAAAATATGGATAAATCAGAAAAAGAGATTTTTTATTAATTCTTGAATCAAAATCTGATGATTGGACAATGAGATGAAAAAAAATGTCTATAGTAGATGTTCAAAAACGTTTCCATTGAAGCGAGCTTCTATGGCCGTCCTCACATGGTTGAGAATCTCGGGAATTATTTCTCTGCAATGCCTCATGATATTCTTTCGCAAATCTTCTGATGTTGTTGATCTATCTCATACATTTTACACTTCAAATTACCCTATAGAAATGAATCCACAGGACTGAGATCAGGAGACCTTGGTGGCCATTCTGTAGGACCTCTTCTGCCAATCCAGCGACCAGGAAAATGATCATGCAAAAATTGTCGCACTGGAGCTGCATAATGAGAAGGTGTACCATTCAAAATATCCAAATATTTATCACTAGTCAAATTATCATCGATAAAAAAAAGATCCTATGATGTGGTCACCTGAAATTCATGCCCAAATATTCAGTTTTCGAGGTCGTTGGGTATGAATTTGACGGTATAAATGAGGATTCGTATCACTCCAATATCGACAATTTCACCGATTCACCTCTCCATTGAAACTGAATGTACATTCATTCATCCAAAAACAAACTTTATACAAGAAATTCTGATGCAAGTTGATCCGTTCAGTAAGACTTTCACAAAACTCGATACGGATGAAATTTGTACTTATGAGGTATCCTGAAAACATTTGTAAGACTGATTCCTGATTCTCGGTATAACTTAGTAAGATATTGCGAATTTTCCATTAGTCCAACGTGCCCTAAAACTGCAGTACAAATAGCTTCATCGTTGACAACTCCTGAACGGTTATGCTTTTTATTGTTAACAGATCCAGTTTCCATAAATTTGTTCAATGAAGGGCTCTTCATTGATGAAAATCTAAAATTTGATTCCCATGTCGACTACTTATGTGAAAGACTAGCAGCAGGATGTCATGCAATGAGAGTTGTTGCAAGAGAGTTAGACACTACTATCACAAGATCAGTTTATTTTGCACAAATTGAGTCCTACTTACGTTATGGAATTTGTTTCTGGGGAAATTGTGCAAAATTTCGTTTCAATATGGTATTCTCTCTACAAAAAAGATCATCAGATATTTATGCAAGGCTAGCTACAGGGATTTATGCCGCCCATTATTTGTGAAGCTAAAAATTCTGACCTTAGTATGTCTTTTTATTTTGGAAACAGTGTGTCTTATCCACAAAAAATGTAAAAATCAATTTAGTAACACCTCAACTTATAGTACACGTCAGTCTTACTCCGTTTCCCTTCCCACACCTTCTCTAGCCCTTACACAAAAGTCTATTATTTTCAATACCAAGAAGTTATTCAACCACCTTCCCATTAATTTAAGGCGAATATATAATGAAATGAAATTCAGAAATACAGTGAAAGAATTCCTTGTTGGGAGGCCCTATTATAGTGTGGACAAATTCTACCAAGGCTCTATCGAGTATTTGGCATGTAGCTTTGTGTAAACAAGTTATTGAAACCAACACGAAATGGCTATCAATGTTCATTATGTAGCATTATATATTTACATTTACCTAATATTCATAAATTCATGTACTTATATTTGTATTTGTTCAGCTAGACTCAATATTGTTCTGTCCATATACTCCGCTCTTGTCTCTAAGCATTATTTTATAGTTTATGTTTGTTAATTGTCCCATATACATGTTTTACTTTACTAGACTTTGCCAATAAGATGTTCATATCTTGTTATTCAGTGTGGCTCGTTTTGAATGAAATGCACTGTATAAAGCACAATTGAATCATTGAAAATAAATAGTATCCTCTTAGAACTCTAAGCAAAATGTCAAACTTCCACGAATAGTTATAAAAAGGCGATCTAATAAATGTATCTTTGATAGTTGTTTTGAATAAATTTATGAATAATTTTCAACAAACATCTCATTTATTCAATCGATTTCAGGGTTGGTATGATGTTGGGTTTCATGGAGGAAATCAGATCCCGACCCCCAATATAGATGCTTTAGCTTACAATGGAATCATCTTGAATAGTCACTATGTCCAACCAGGCAGTACTTCAACGAGGGCAGCTCTTCTCACTGGAAAATATCCTTTCAGATTAGGTAATTGATGTGCCAATATTTTTTGACAACTTAAAGAATTCGAGATCTAATAACACAGCTCTTGTGTATTTTTTTATCTGAATAATTAACATTTCAAGTTAGGTTCCAGATCATCATTTAGTTGATGTTCTCTAGCTGAAAATTTACTTACTGTTGCCAATTTCCAGCATTCCGTATAATCTACTGT
Source organism: Leptinotarsa decemlineata (assembly GCF_025532065.1). Classification (NCBI taxonomy): domain Eukaryota; kingdom Metazoa; phylum Arthropoda; class Insecta; order Coleoptera; family Chrysomelidae; genus Leptinotarsa; species Leptinotarsa decemlineata. Next base: position 28,753,210 of record NW_027412688.1, on the reverse strand, counting down.
GGATCATCTGAACCATAGTTACTTGCTCAAAATGATATCAGCGAGTTAATACGAGATCTAAATTCATCAAAACAAGCATCGGAATTGTTTGCTACTAGTATAGAGTATAGATATACGAACTCAGCTGCTAAACGATGTTTTTCAGCTAACAGCATCTAACATTAGCCATAGAAAATGGTTTCTGGCAACAGCTTTCAAAAAAACCATATTAACCCCATTATTTAAAAAAGGCGTGATGAGACAGACATTATCAACTACCGACCCATATCACCACTACACACCTGAACCAAGTATTCGAAAAGATCATAAAAAAAGGGTAACATCGTATGTCTCAAAATATAATATTATATCTGAACGTCAATTTAGGTTTCGTAAAAATTATCTACCAAAGACGCAATCTTAGCTCTCACTTCAGGAATATCATCTGCTCTTGATGAGAATGAATCGTGCCTATGCGTTTTCATTGACTTGTCGAAAGCATTCGACACAGTTGACTACAACCTTTTACTGAAAACACTAGAAGATATTGGTATAAGAGGTGATGCTCCGAACTTGTTCAAGAGCTATCTCGCCAATAGACTTCAGTGTGTAAAAATTGATGACATTTTGATTGATACACAAGACAATGTTATAGGAGTCCCCCAAGACATAGTTCTGGGGCCAAATTTATTCAACATATATGTTAATGAACCACCTATATCCATCAGGAGCATGAGTAAAATATTGAGCTTCGCAGATGATACAGCCATTTTTCACAAGGCAATATTTGGGAGCAACTGGTACATGTAGTTAAATCGGATCTGGTTGAGATTAAAAATTGGCTCTAACATCGATTATCAACAGTGAATCTGGAGAAAACTCACTATACACCTTTCAGTTGCAATAATTTCAGCACAGCTTGTTTTCACAACTGAAAATTGATCAATATGTAATATTTCCCGAAGCTAAAGTGAAATACTTAGGAGTAATAATAGATTTACATCATAAATGGAATGCTCATAATTTTGGTGAAAATATTAACGGACTCTACTCTAAAAATTTTGCACTATGCACTTGTAGCGAGTCACCTGAGCTACGGAATTGCTTGTTGGGGAGAAACCTACCGCATACACACCTTCGCCCTCCTGAGGTGCTCCAAAACAGGTTCCTGAAATTATTATTGTCCAAACCGCCTTATTATTCAACTGAAACTCTGTTCAACGAAGCAAAAGTACATATAATATTATCATCCATTACCATAAGAACAGAAATTTCGCTCTACTGACTCACTTGCTTGCACAACACCTGTAGAAAAAATGATCATGTTATTCCCCATACAATTTTCCAACACTCTTAAACTTACCTGGCTTATTAAAACTATTCATTTTTTCTCAACCTAGGATAGTAGTTTCCGATTTTGTTGACAGAAAAAATACTTGAATACAATGTACACAATTTGGTATCATCATTTCAATCAAGAAACCACACACTACATCGTTTTATTTATGTTATATATTTTATTGTGTTCCTATTATTGTGTCGTTTTCTTTTAATAGTATATTGGTATGTACTATTCTTTCCATTCATTTAAAAGTTTAATTTTTATTTACATTGTATTTTACGTTGTGTAACTGAAATTGTCACTAACGTTCTTGAGCTCTTATATATCCTTTTTACTATCATTAATATTATAGGTTCAACTTTATATCTATATATTATGTCTGTGTTTCAATAAATTCTTGAAATTGTCTTGTTCCTGTTATACGACGTAAGTGCTTTTGCACTTATCGTCATTTTTCTTTATTCAACTATTATTATTATTATGTTGGGTGAAACCTTTCAAATGAATGAATAAAATTATTATTATTATTATAAAGTTATTATTCGCGAAAAATAATTCACTGAAAAATTGTTGAACACTCTACTGAATATTCATGCATATATTATGATTTTTATTGTGGATTAGTTTTTCGTGTTCGATTCGATTACCGATCAAAGATGATTCATAAAGCATTTTCATAGATCTTGTCCGTTTTGTGTAATATTTGAATACAATAGAGAATATTGTTAATGAAGCTTCATCTCACCTTTTCTGACGAATAACTGAATGTTTTATTGCAGGGTTGCAGGGATCCTCTTTTTCACCAGCCGATAGACGTTTCCTTCCAGAAGGAAAACTTATGCCTGGTTACTTCAAGGTAGTATTTCATTGAATAATTTTGTTACGTTTTTCCCTCGTGGGTACACCAATAATTGACTACACTGAATAATCAAACTTAACTTCATTTCACTTTCAATATACAAGTACTTCATCTATTATTTGAATGTCTATCGCCTTGCTACATCACTTCGCGTACCGTACTGTAACGTCCACTTGACTTTCGCCAAAGTTCCGTCGGTGACATTATTCTCGCTGCTTTTAGAGTGGTGGGTAATCATCGTATATTCGCGCGTTCTCAGCTACGTCACGTTTGGTTTATGGTTACCAGTGGCGGCCGACGTTATTTTCTTTCGGGCATGATTTACAACAATATAGAGCATGCTCAGGGCAAACTGCTTGAGTATTCTTTTTGAACGAATTGGAAATAAAATCAGTCGTTATCATTTATTTAATGTAACAACGTAAAGAAAGTAAATGTATCCTGAACTAAAATTCAATATGAACGTAATTCACTCCGCTAATGAAACATAATTCAAATGTAAATACTTGTACGGAATATCAATTTTCAAATACTGGTGATGAATGAGGATAAAGGGTTTAAAAAATGTGCAAATATTCCAAAATATATCTGAAAAATTTTACTTTGGCTTTTTTCAATGATTGCAGTTGGAAATAAGAACGAGTTTATTTTACAATCAATAATGAGTAATAAGTTACAAGTATAAGTATAATGAGTATCCTGAATTGCAGAAAAATACCGTTGATACGGTATTAGACTATTTAGTGCAGTGATTCCCAAAGTGGTCCAGATGGACCTCCAGGGGTCCACGAGACACTCGACAGGGGTCCACGTTAGCGTGACCAAAAAATGGGGGTTCACAATTCCTGAGCGGGGGTCCACGGAAAATCTGGTTTCGATAGTGAAGAACTGGAATGGTGATTTGCCTTCACCTACCAATGTGTCAGATAATATTTTGAGAAGCTCAGCAACTGTTGCATGTAAAAACTTGCAAATTCAATACGTGGTGAGACTTGCAAAGCGCCGTCGCTGCCGCCGCCCGCAAAGCTTCAGACGTGCAAAGAGAACGAAATACAACTTTATTGCATGAACTTGTTTGATTCTTCACCAATATAAATATTTAATTTTATTTTTATCACACCGAATGGGGATTTTTCTGAATAACATAAGTGAGAATTAAATTATCTAAAAGAACAATTCGTTCAGGCCAGTCTCAAATTGCCTACACTCTAGGTTAATGGACTGACACCTATCAGAAAACAACTACTTCCCTGACTGATACCATGAAGGGCATTGGATTAAATCCAAACAGGTGTCAGTGCAGGATTCTTCACTGAAGTTATTCCTGCATATGATGTTGAAGATACAACTGCCGCAATCGATTTTCAATTATTGGAACACACTTGCAGACCGGTTTTGACATCCACTCACAGCACAATCAATTAATTGATTAACCAATCAATTCTCCGTTCTTATTCGAGAACTGTTAATTCGTGGTTTTAACGCAGCCACACCGCAAATTCCCATAGTTAGATCTAATCTTCAAATTTTTTGTCGAATTTTGGGAAATTGGTATAAATGTAGCTGCAGGTGGCCCACCGGAACCAGCACAATTAAGTAGTCTATGATAAAAAAGTTTGGGAACCCCTGATTCAGTGAATATAATGAAATATAACAATCGATATACTCCAAAGTGATAGTTACAAAAAAATGAGTTAATATAAATAAGTGAATATTGGACATTTAAACTATTGAATTATTCAAATATTTCTCTTGTGAATGAAATGAGCAATTTTCTGTTTTGATTGATAAAAAAATACATTTCAATGACGTTTTCAAATAATGAAGTGTATTCATATCACGACTTAATTTCGGACTGTATCGATAATTTCGGTGCCAAATAATTCCTAGAGCGTTGGGAAATTGGCTTATGACTTATAAATATGGACTTATAAACAATACGTCTATAATTACGTAATGATGGTATAAAACGAAAACTTTTTTCATATATTCCAAATATATGAATATTTTTAAAAACTGATATTTTTGCTGCACCTTATACCTACTGAATTATATAATTCTGTATCTGTAGAGTGGGAGGGTGAGCGTAGGTCCACATCACTTAGGCCACATGTGACCCATTGTACATCCTTCCAAGAAGTTGTCCTCCTAAGTCATCCAGCCTGTCCTTTCCAGGAAGGTGGACAGGTCACTGGGAGACCTATATATCGGCAGGTGTAGGCCAAGACTCGCCGAACACACACTCTCTTATTGACGATAACTCCGGATACTGGCATAGGACATGCCTGACAGTCTCATCTTCCTGTTCACACATCCTGCATAGAGGTGTGTCCACTAGCCCCATATTATGGAGTAGTAAGTCAGAAATCCTACTGTTAAGCGTAGATTTTTTCTGGGCATCGCCAGATATTTCTTCGGCGCCAGCTTCCCAGGGTCGCCAAGGGTGATCCTGGCAAGATTGCATTCTTTGATTCCATCCCATCTCTATAGGGATTGAGCTGGTTCCGAAATTGTCGTAGTCATCAGGCCGTAGGTGCCACTGGGTCCTAAAAATGTTAGTCCAGCCGCTTCCTTGGCTAAAGAGTCGGAAATGCGATTACCTTCACTCCTGTCGAGCCCTTCAACCAACCTCAGGATAATGTTATTATCTTTGGCTAAATCTTGGTGGCACTCTAGTACTAGCCCTGAGGTAACACGTTGCCTGTTCAAGACTAATAGGGCTTATCTGCTATCAGTGCAGATTGTTATGTTTTTGCCAGAATTACCTTTCCTGGTTATTTCTTTTGTGGCGATTGAGATACCGGCCATTTCTGTTTGGACCATGCTGGTATTTTTCCTATTCCCCACTTAATCCTTAGTCTTAGTGATCTGGAGTACGCTCTACATACTGAGCCTTCTTTGGTTTTGAGCCGTCTGTATATATGCGTATTGCATTTGTAGCATCTGCCTCAGTGTTCTCTTTTATTTGTATTTTTTAGGATTTATTAAACACAAACCTGAGTTCAATTGCATCACTGGTTGCCGGCAGCAGAGATTGCGCAGTAAGCGCTTCTCGCCAAAGGTTCAGCCTCAATTGACCTATTTCTTCTTCGACGTTTACACCAGCCGTGCGCAATCGTAACATGACCATTAACGCAACCTCCTTAACGTACAAGTCCTAAGGGGTTAGACCAGTAACTAAATCCATTGCCGCGGTTGGTGTTGTTCTCATGGCTTCTGTGATGTTTAAACAAGCCAGTCGCTGTATTTGATATAATTTTTGGATGACTGTTGCTTGTAGAACTTTCGGTCCGCATGCAATGGCTCCGTACGTTAACGAAGATCTTATTATTATCCAGGTGACCACACGGGGTGAAAGACCCCATGTGCGTCCCACGGTCTTCCGACATTTCTCATAAGCCACATATGCTCTCTTTGCTCTACTCTGTAGGCGAGAGTTCCATGCTCTTGTCGCATTAATTAATCTTTTGTTTCGCAACGGTAAATTTCCTTCATTCTTGAAAAAGTCTGTGATAATTCCCTTGCACAAAGGCGGAAACTTAGATGCTCCCTCTAACTATCGTCCAATATCACTTATCCCGACCCTAGCAAAAATAATTGAAAAACTAGTGAAAAAAGGCTCAATGAATTCCTTATTGCTCATAAAATCATCAAAGAGAATGAATTCGGCTTTCAGGCTAAAAAGAACACCAAAGATGCAATTTTTTCCTTCCTGTATAAGGTATATTCAGATATAAATGCCGGAGATGTAGCTGCAGCAATATTTTGTGACCTAAAAAAGGCTTTTGACTGTGTAGACCACAAAATACTTTTGCGGAAACTACATTGCTACGTCTGTGAGGGAGTTACTTTGGATTGGTTCGAATCCTACCTAACTGGGCGCAGTCAAGTCGTAAAAAGTGATATAACTTCAAAATATATTAATATAGATTATGGAATGCCACAAGGATCGGTTTTGGGACCCACTCTTTTTCTTGTATATATATCAATGATTTACTGTATACAAACATTTCTGGAAAAATTACCTTATTTGCAGACGACACCACCATTTCATGGCATAGTAAAACTGTTGAAGATCTGAATAATAAGATAATCAGAGATATTAATGTAATCAAGTCTTGGTGCGACTCGAATCTTCTCTCTTTTAATATAAAAAAAACAAATATAATAACTTTCAAATGTACTTTAGAAGATATGGCTCTAGAAAATGAGAAGATTGAAAATAAAGATTGCACAAAATTTTTGGGCCTTTATACTGACAGTAAATTGAAGTTTGAAGCACACGTCAACCAATTGAAGAATAAAATCTCCTCAGGGTGCTATGCAATAAGAATTATTTCAAGGGATCTTGATACTGCCACGGCTATGAACGCATATTATATTATGCATTAATTGAATCTCAACTGAAATATGCCATTCCTTTCTGGGGGGTATGTAACTCTAGTCTGCTAGATTCAGTACTTTAACTGCAAAAGAGAGCCATTAGATATGTGTTCAAACTAGGACCGCGCAATTCATGTAGGCAGTTATTTGCAGAAAAAAATATATTGACAGTTGTGGCTCTCTTTATAATGGAAACTGCGTGCCTTATACACAAACATAGGTCAAAATTTGTATATATTTCTTCGTGTCATAGCACTCGCCTAAAATTTAAAAATAATTTTAAATTACCATTGCCTTCTTCATCCCTAGTAAAGGACTATAACGGTGTTAAAATGAGACTTACCGTCTCATTTTAGAAATAGCCACAATAGTATTGACAGCTTTAGAAAATATACAAAACAACTTCCCGCGATCAGACCCTATTTTAGTTTGCAAGAATTTTACAATGACAACTTCCAGTGGAATTGTGAACTGTCATCTGTAATTTATTGCGGGTACTGTATGGCATACTCGATTAGACTGTTAAATTATAAGTCGTAAAATTGAGAAAATGTTCAAATAACATTTTATGATTGATATTTTATTTATTCATTGACACTTATTCTATTGAATAAAATGTATAATTGATAAATGTATCTGTTTATATACAGCTTGTTTATATAACAATTTTATTTTTATTTATATTTTACATAATTGTGTGTATTTTGCCTAAATTTCATTTCTGTACGTATATATTCTATTTTGTCAACAACCCAAGAGTTTTTTCGACAATAAAGTATATTTTGATTGATTGATTGATTGATGTTAGCTTCCTGTCGAGGATAGTAACAAGGTTTTTCACCTCTTCAGAGAAGTTTAGTTTGCGTTTGAAGATTTCGGGTGTTTTCAACCCCGATAAACTTCCTTTCCTGGTGAAAAGGACCATCTCAGTCTTCTTGGGATTGATCGACAGTGAATGTTCCTTACACCATGTTTCTATTAATTTGAGCCCATCCTGCGCTCTATCGCACAGTGTGTTCACAAATTTGCCGGTCTGCAAGATAACTGTGTCGTTTGCATCTGAGGTATCCAGAACTATGTTCCATAGAAGGGGTGATAAGACCCTTCCATGTGAACATCCCCCTATCCCCTCAAACCATGTGTTTTTTTTGTTCAGGATACTCCGTCGATATTTGGTAAATCTGCAAAATCATTCTTTGGTTCGACAAATACAAATTTCTATTTGATTACCTTTCGATTTTATTATGAACATGATTTTTCAGGACAGTTTAATTTTTGGAAAGTTTCGCAAATTATGAATAGTTTTACCTTATACTGAATTTTATAATTTCTGAATATATTTCTCATCCATTCTTTTCATGGTTGGTTATTGTAACATCTTGATAGCATTTTGCATTTCCTAGCTGAAACTAAGAGGTTTGGTTAATGAAAGATTTCAGTGGCACTACAAGTACTAGCTTTTGCATTCAAACCTGTTTTTTTAGTTTAAACGACACGAGATACGGAACGGGAGATCTCATGATATCTCGTATGAAAGATACCACAATTCTCTATCCAACACTGTTTTCAACTAATGTTACATTTCAGCAACATGATATACATTCTCATCACGACAGGCCGGTTTGGAAGTAGCCAGACGACAATTTTTTAAAACGGTGGTGTATAGGCCAACGCAGTCTTAGAATGGCCTGCTAGATCACCTGATATGACGCCTTTAGATTTGTTTTGGGATTCGTGAAATCTGAAGTATACATTAGACAACCGCAGTCAAAAATCTCTAGAGTAGAATAAGGGGTGCTCCTATAAAGATGGGGAAGTGGAAATCCAAAACCTTTCTTTTCCAATAAATGCATTTATTGAGATGAACGGGAATGAGTTTTGAATATTTTTTTTCTTGAAATTATGACGTTTATTGTTTGTTTGCAGATTTTTAAGACGAATATAAAAGTATCAATCACCCATGAACGGCTGATTATCAAAACTGAAACAGGTTTGAATAGATAATTGAAATACCTATCAAAGTATCACAAAATCCCCCTTTCCAAGTGTTGCAACATTATTGTCTTTCTTACCAAAAAGTAGGTCGGATGGTACCTTTTAATGAAAATTTCGTCCGACTTTGATATCTTGTCTCGTTCAAAAGTTAAGAGGGGGAAACTTTTTACATCAGCACTGTATAATTTTTTTCGCAGTGAAAGTTGTGTCATGCAAATATTTTACAGTTGAATGAAATAATAATGAAATAATTTCATTAACTTATTTCAACACAATACAATCTCATATAATATCTATTATATCATAATTTTGAAAATGATTGATTAAACCTACGCTATTTCAGGATTTGGGGTATTCGACTCATCTGGTTGGCAAATGGCACATGGGATATTCAAGATGGAATGAAACACCAACATCCAGAGGATTTGATCATCATTTCGGATATTACAATGGATTCACAAGCTATTTTGATTACTTGACTACTTGGACCGTAAGTTTCAATATCGATATTTGAGATAACTAATGCCTTCTTTTGTTAGAATCTCACGTTGCGTACCTTCCTCAATATACAGAGTGTCCTTCACTATATTATCTTTTGTATTATTTATTTTTGAGCGTTTTTACATAATCTTTGGTTGATTTCTTGAAAAAACATGTTTTTCCAATTATTCTCAAGGGGAATGACAATATATTTATTCACTGTTCATTGTTTTCATGTTTCAATATTTGTTTTTTTTTATATTGTAACGAAGTATTGATGTTTGTCACATTTTTGTAGTTCGACAATAAAGAATACACAGGATTTGATTTACGTAAGGATGGAGTGCCAGCCTTCGAAGAGGTTGGGAAATACGCCACTGATGCATTCACTGAATACACAGTGAAAACCATAGAAGAACACGACAATTCTAAACCATTATTCATTATGCTTGCCCATCTTGCAGTACACGCTGGAAACGTTGGAAAACGCTTGGAGGCGCCACAAGAAACTATAAACAAGTTCAAACATGTTGAGGATTCTAACAGAAGAACATATGCGGGTAAGTCTTCAATTTGTGGGGTTATTTCATTGTGCATCGTGATATTATGTTCTGGTTGCTGTTATCGAGAATAATTTCAACCGGTGATTTTAACATCCACGTCAACGACACTGAAAATATTCGAACAGAATATTAAAATTCTTTGAAACTAGTGATGCATGTTGAATCAACTGAACGTATTTCATAATATACAAGTAGTATCATTGATTATGTTGGCAAAAGTGTTTCTGAATATTTAATTGTAATATGATTCCTTCAGGACTCTCTGATTATAAATCCATATTATTCATTTTGAAAACGAATACTTGTTCGAAATGAAAAAATGGAAATTGGAAGCATGTGGGTATTACAGAAAAAACTTCAACAGATTAAATGGAGAATATACCAATTCAGGGTGGAAATAACCACTTCATGGAGTTTCACAGTTCTCTTTTTGATATATTTAATAATTCATTTCCAGTAAGGAAGATAAAGTAGAAAAAAATACAGCGGCTAGATATTTATGATGTCATCATTATCTGAAAAAATGTACATGTGACGTTAGCTTTCACTATTTGTTTCAAAAATATCTCTCAGTTTATTGAGAGATATTCAAGAATTATCAAGAATGCAAAAGGAACATATTACAAAAACAAAATAATTGAGGCAGACAACAAGATTGAAAAAAATTGGCAAATGATCAATGGATTTGAAGAAAAATTTTGCAAAGTACATGAAGTACAAATTTCTCCTAACACACACTGATTCAAAAAATCTCCTTAATAACCTTAGACCTGGTGAAGATCTTACGAAGTATCTTGAACCTAACAAAATGATTGGAACTTTTATTCCATATGACACAGACCTCTCAGAACTGAAAAAAGTTATAGCGCCATCTGCCCGCGAATAGATCAAGCAATAATGTCGATATTTCAAGGAGGTTACATACAGCGCCTTCTGCCCGCGAATACATCAAGCAATAATGTCTATAATTCTGTAAAATACAGAACAAACAAACAAACATACATACATGCATAGAAGTGAAGCTAATAAAAGCGTGTTAATTCAAAAAATAGGATCCTTAATTGAATTTAAAAAAGCAGTGATGAACTTTTGAACTCCCAACGTACCTACATTTCAGGTTCTGGTAAATTCCTTTTGGAAAACAACTACTTCTTCGGCTAATACCACGCTGGAAATTGGCTCTGCTGCTGGATGAACGAAGGCATCTGTGACATATCTTGCATGAATGCCTATCGGATATCATGCAATGTCCAGCGTGGTATTAACCGGGAAAGTAGTTTCCGGCAGGCATTTATCAGAACATACTGTGTAGATACGTTGGAAGAGATGAATGCTTACAACATGACAGCTTGCATTGAACTCGGAATTTTGACTTCAATATTGAAATTTCTAGATTAAAGTAAAAATTTCTAGATTGAAATCCTAATTTCTGTATTGAAGTCGTTATTCTCAAGAAACAAATAATAAAAATATGCGCTTCCTTACTTTAGTGTTACAAACACTAAATTTTTCTTGGGAATAATAAAATTGTAAAATATTTATATTTTATCTGTTTACATTTACAGCAATGGTATCCAAATTGGACGACAGTGTTGGCTCAATTGTTGAAGCTTTGGAAACAAAAAAAATTCTTCAGAACACCATTATCGTATTCTTGAGCGATAATGGCGCTCCAACAGTTGGCTCAGGATTCCGGAACTGGGGCAGCAACTACCCACTTAGAGGAATGAAAGGTACTTTATTCGAAGGTGGGATTCGAAGTGTTGCACTCATTTACAGTCCTTTGCTGGTGCAACCTGGAAGGGTTTCCACTGATCTCATGCACGTGACTGATTGGTTACCGACTCTCTATTCAGCTGTGGGTGCAGACACGAGTGTTCTGGATCCGGATCTGGATGGAATAGATCAGTGGTCTAGTTTGGTGAGAATATAATACGCTGATCCAATTTAAGTACTCACAATTGGTTAATGTGTTTTTATTTCTTGCACAAAATCATTAAAATCAGCAAAAAAGTTGCAGTTTTGGCACTTCTCAAGTTGGAACATAGGAGTCCGTGATATTGGGAAAAAATATTTTTGGTTTTCTACTTCTCCATCAATGAAGAAAAATATGGGAAACTTCCAAAGTAAGGAAGAAAAAAATTACTCGAATAAAAATTATTTATAAAAATATTGTTACGTTTTTCCCGTGGATTTCACAGTGTATACAGTGTATAATTCAGTCAAGTTTATTTCACTGCTACACTGACAATACAACACAAACACTTTAACTGAGATCAATACTCAAATTTGTATCGCCTCATCAAATCACTTCTGACCGCACTTTCAACTAAACTTCCTGGATCTGCCTGTTGGTAGTGTTTATGTATCGTGCTGAAAGTCTCTGGAAGCGGATAGAAAAGTCCCAGGAAGTCTCTCGAAGCGACATCTAGAACGATCGGGCGAAGTGAGTTGAGCGCGACCTTGACCAAGCCACAGTCGATTGGCGAAAACCAGTGGCGGCCGGCGTTCTTTTATTTCGGGGGATAATTTACAACATTATATAGGTCATACACAGAAATTCATTTCAGATACAAACTGAAAGAAAAACCCCTTTCCAACCTACTACTTTCCCTTGAACATTGAATTACACGAAATTCACTTTTTCCATTCAGTTTGTACTAAAAATATGCGGTATGTAATTGAAACATATTATAACATTTATAGGAACGCTACACAATGTGATATATGCCACTTACATGAAACACTATCATCCTCAATGCTTCAATTTGAGGTTTCCGGAAAAGATAATATTATGAAACGAAAGCGTAATTTCTTTTATAACATTAATTTTATGTCACCAGAAGAGGAAAATTTACTTTTGTCACAATGACAATACGTTTACACATTCATGCAGTTATTAAATTTAATTTCAATCAAATTGAAAAAGGAATATTTTTAGAAGATTCTTTATTTGGGAGAAATGTTTTTGTCTCTATACTTCTCAATCATGTGAAATAATAAAATCATACAGTCGTAATGTTTTAAAAGAACCGTATCATTCGTCTTGTGAAAACATGCAAAATGGTGCTGATGTTCTGTTCCGAAACTTCGAAGTACACTATTGAGAATGATTATGTTCCGTATAAGATCAATTTTATATCGTTGCTATTTCTTGAATTGTTATGTAGCATTCCTATGCATATCTGATTAAATTTCAACTGTTTTTCGTTCATATGAACGTAATTGTTTCAAAATGACGTTTTCCATGGCATGATTTACATACCTTTATAGTTGTTAGTGTAATTATTCCATTACTTCCTTTCATAAGAAGTTTCCCACAGTCTCTGTTCAATGATAGAGAAGTATAAAACCAAAGCGATTTTCTCCTATAAAACTAATATCTCAAAAAATTTCCTTTTTCAATTCAACATTAAAGTCAATTGATAAAAGTATGAATACAGTATATTCGACAATGTGGTGGTTAAGAGGAGAAATGGACTGAAAACTTAATTTTTTTGAAGAATACATTTTGCTTTTAATTGTTTGCCTGCTAGGAAAATAAGGCATTCCCTTACAAAGAAATCTATGGAATAGATAGAAAACTCTAATTTCTTCCATGAAGATGACGAGGGGAAGCTAAGTTTCGATAGCAGCCGCCAAATGGGAAAATGTGTTTGGACTCTGGCTTCGTTTAGTTTTGCGGTGAAAGCTGTATTTGGAGGTCGAAATAGAATTTTGGCTTTGTAAGAGACCTCTGTTAGGAACCTTGGTTCATCTTGGACGAACAAAATTGAATTTTTCTGTCTGTCCAGAGATGTAAGTTTCATAGAGAAATTCGTCAATTCGATGAATTTATGAAGAAACAATAGGAAAAGGAGAAAGATTTCCCCAAAACTAAAGCTTTTGCGTCAAGTTGAGAATTCAATGAAAATGAAATCGTAGAGGTATCATATATCATCGATGGCTTTATTGTGGAGAAATAGAGAAAGAGTAAAAATGTCCCACAAAAAAATGTTTATATCAAGTTGGAAATTTCAAGAAATCTATACTAGTATAAATGTGAAAGAGGGTGGATGTATGTATGTACGTATGAACGGATGGAACTTTACATAAATACAGTTTATACATCCGAATAACATATAGGCTACAATTTACAAAGGTTTTATCTAATTTTGGTCATAATATAACGATAAGTTACATATGTATATAATGTACTTAAATGCATCTTAAATAATTCTAAATAAAATTCCGCGATAGTATATATATCTACTCTTATGTGGTAACCACTATATGTGGAATAGTGAGCCATAAATACAATTAAATTGGATTCTTTTCTACAATGCATATTTTAGAATATCTGTCGAATTCTTATAAACTTAATACAATTGTCGTTTTAAGTATTTAATATAGATAAACTTTGTCTTTTACACTAAGCAATTTGGACGAATCGTTTAAAAGTTATAACGGTAAGATTAACTTGACGCAACGTAGTAACCCATTATGCGTCGCGTCTACTGTAAGACGACGGGGAAGATGCGCGAGGGTAGAGGGGCGATCTAAGCAATGACGCGCCATTGCATAGAACACGACCCGAACGCGAGCAGACGCGTGAGTACAGACAATCGCTGATGGTTGTGTTAGTTTTGCGAATTCCTTTATAGGTAACACAATAAAATTCTCGAAGCTGTTCATTACTTAGATATTGGTATATTTTTTCAGTTACTGTATTTTTAAAGTAAAAATATAAGATACCAGCTGTTGCTTGCTTTTATATCAACGTACAGCCGAAGCTACTGAATCAGAATCTTGAAATAGGCAGGTAGGTTCTTTGTATATCATAAATAGGCATCAAGAAAGGAAATCAAGAATTTCCACTTCCAAGGGGAAAAATAGGGTTTCAAGATTATATTGAATTTCGTCAGTTTTAAGGTTGGAAACCTGAAGTTTTGGGTTGAAGAAGAAACTGTTTGTTTAAAATGGCCTGTCACGAAACTTGGATGTCACAAAGCCAAATTATAGGCGGTCGAAGCCGCGGGCAACAACTAGTGAAATCATAGAAATATCACATGTCACTGTGAAGATACAAATTATTCGTATTTCTTCATAATTAATTTTTATTCTAATAGGTCTATGACTTGCCTTCTGCTCGAAATGATATCCTCATTAACCTTGACGAGAAAACAAGGAATGCAGCTCTCCGATTTTACAACTGGAAATTGATTGTGGGTGAGTATTAATTTCTTTACAAAATGGCCTTATAGGCAAAACTGCTGTGACGTTGGTTACAAATAAAAGTGGTGCAAAAACATAGGAACTTTTTATTCTCATTTTTCATGATTAAATTATGGACAACTTTTTTTATTCGTGCTAAAAAAACACAAATGATGATTTTTAGATGAAAAATGTTATCCTTATTATTTATTTGAAGTTTGTGAATTTAAAAAAACATCATGATTTTTCTTCAATTTTTGTATAATTTTTTCATCACAACATAATAGCAAAAAAATGTTTCTTAACTATTCAATATCTATATTTTTCTATAAACAATTTGTTAACAAATGACGTGAAAAATTACAACCGCGGTTATTTACCGTCTTGTATTATGTTAATAAAGAAACTTTGAATCAAAACATAAAAAATAATTCACCGTAGTTCTTTTTATATTATTTATAAAAATTTTCGCTTGAAAAAATATAAAAAACAAAATGAAAAACATTTATTACCTTTTATCCCATAATCTTCTCAAATATGCACGTAAGAATAGGTCCGCGAGAAGAATTTTTTTTGTTTCATTATTCAAACTATTATTCAATTATTCATCATGGAATTGGCCGCGGTGGTAGTGCGCCCGACTCACGATCGGAAGATCGTGGGTTCGATTTCTGCCTCGACCAGATATTTTTCTCGAGAGAATTTATCTGGTTGAAGCTGGAATGATTCTGCAACCGTGTTAGGAATCACACGTTAAAAGGTAAGACCTCGTTAGTCCTTGGCTCGCACAAGTTTCTCAACTTCTGAGAGTTGTCGTTCGTAAGGGGGCGACAGCTGATTAACGGAAAACAGATTTTAAACAGACAGATTTTAAACAGATCAGAGCAGATATTCAATAATAATTCATTAATTAACAAAAGCATAATTTCATAAAAAATGAGGATAATATTTTATAATATATTTTAAAATATTTTTTTTTAAATTCAAAATGTTTTCAAATTTTTTAATGAACATTTCATTTTGTAAAAAATTATTTTCAGTGAAACGGTAAACAAATGCGTTAAATCAAAATTATAAATAATGGGAATACATTTCCGGGTGTTGGTACTTATAGTTTTATTGTATGTTAATAACAAAAAACCGGAATACCTCAAAACGATGTTTGACTTTTTACTTCCACTAGGAATTAAAATGTATAAGGTTGTTTCAAAAACCTTGTCAGTTTTAATGGCTTGTGTATTTGTAGCTCCATTTTCCTGTACAATATCAAATTAAACTAAAGCACTGCCAAAACAGCCCAAAAAATCAACCAGGTATTTGGCAATGATAGGGTTGATGAATGATGTTTGCCGTTGGTTTGCGAAATTTTCTTCCGGAGAATTTAGCCTGGAAGATGAGCCTCGAAGTGGTCAACCTACAGTAATCTAAGACAAGGATTTGAGAACCATAGTGGAGATCAACCCTTCAAAAACTATATGCGTGGGATGGCGTAAGAACTGGGCGTCAGCTCACATGCGGTATTTGATAGTTTAAAACTTATTGGAAAGATATAGTATTATCGTATTATCACGTGTGTTGGAAAGTGAATCTTCTACGATAACAGAAGATGTTTAGGACAGTGGTTGGGCATTGATGAGCCATCCAGGCACTTTTCAAAGGCGAAAAGCTACGAACAAGAGATCATGGATACCACCATCTTTTCTAGCACTTCGATAATTTTCTCCCCGGTAGAACCTTTGATGATTAGGATCAGGCAAAAACGGCCTTCATCAACTTCATGGAATCCTGAGCACTCATTTCTAATGCTGGTGGAATTAATCGACTTGTGTAACGTTGGCAAAAGTTCACTGATTCAAATGGCGCTTATTTAGATTGAATGGAATAAGTATTTACCGAGATCAGGGCCGTCGTCATGAGGGGGGAGCCTCCCCCTCCTGCTTTTTCGACTTGGGAAAAAGTTGGGAAATTTTGGGCCGTGAAAATAGAAAAAAATAATAATAAAAAACTAATAAAAATTTAAAAAATGAGAGATAAGAAAGAGAGGTAATAAGAAAAGGGAAAGAACCAGGAGAAGGTTGAGATTTCCCAACACGCATAACTTGGAGATCCCTTACTTTGAAATTCTGAGTTGTTTGAAAACTTCAAAAAAGTTTAATTTCGCCCAAGTAAGGTAACAGTCCACAAATTTTGAAGTGACAATTTTACAAAATTCCCAACTTCCTGCTGTTTTTTCGAATTAGAAAAGTTGGGAAATTTCGGGCCTTGAAGATAGAAAAAATAATAGTAGAAAACAATAAGCACAATATCATTTAAGTGTATGATTATTTGTATTGAATATTCCTATACATGGTGGATATGGTGGGAGACCAAGGACCTTGGTCCAAAGTAGAATAATTCCCATTATTATTTTTATAATTACCAAAATTTATTTTTGCTTGTGCATACCCTAACAGGCATAAGCATTCAGCCAATCTTTGGATAGCTAAGTCAGAAAATTAATATATTATAGTAGTAACTAATCCCTCGGCTTTCATTTTTTCGAAAGTTGTGAAATTTTGCTGGTGGGGTTGGGAAAATTTGGATTCCCCCCCCCTGGTTTTTCTTTTCGCTATGGCCCTAACCGAGATATTACAGTTCAAAGTGGATTCATAGAAACTTTTGAAATAACCAATATTTATTTTTCAACAAAAAAAAATTACAATTCTAGCAACAATACCAGTTTGTGTATTTTTATATATATTTCACAGGTTCCAATCAAAACGAATCATACAACGATTATTATGGAGATACTGTAACTGGTGATATCGAAGAACAACTTTACAATTCCAGCGCTGTCTATGATAGTCCTGCCGGGACAACTATACGAAAAATCAATTACGTTCCCTTGATGGAAGTAGAATACGAGGGTCTGAGGAAAGGATCGACTGTAAAGTGTCTCGATCCTAAAGCTCCGAAAAATGCCTGTGATCCTTCAAGTACGTGAAATACATTTTGAATCAGTGTTTTTATGGTAATATTATTTCAATCTGTTACAAAGGTTGTACTGTCAACTATATTTGATAATTTTTCCACCATTTGCATACAACCTCGTGGACAATGTAAGTAGTTTTATCAAAACTTAAGAAATATGTAAATACACATATTCTTACTCTTGTAGTTTCCCTGATGATGACAACAAAAGTGTAGAAATATTGGAATCAATGTCCTAAGAGTATTCTTTAGCATGCTGCGTACCATTTCTAACATACATGGTGTAATTTCCATTCTCTTCTGCTAGTACTTAAATGCTTCGCTTCTGCCCACGTTACTCCCGTTTTTTCCAGTATGTGCCCTATTGTCTTATCCCATGTTTTCCTTAGTCTACCCTTTTTTTTATCCTTCTGGATTCACGCTTTCCAAACTGTTCTAGGTAGTTAGGTCTCTTCCATTTAAGTTGGTCCAGTTAAGTTTCTACCAATTCCAGTATTGGCTGTACTTCGAGTTCTTTTCTTATGTCTAGATTCCTTATTCTATAGATATTTATTATTCCTTTCACTCGTCTAAGGTATTTCATTTCGAAATCTTTTGATTCTACTCTTTTGCTGATCTGTGAGTGTCCATGATTCACTTCCGTGTATTAACACTGGTCAGTATATGGATTTGAATACTTTTAGTTTAGTTTTGCGTGTTACTTCCTTTCTGTTATTAATAAATGTTTTATTCATGGCATAATAAAGTCTTAAAGTTATCTCGATCCTGTTGGTGATATCTGCTACTTGTGTTCCCTTCTCATCTAATATTATTGTTTCGCCTGTGTTTTGTTTTTCCGCAATCCTTTAATACTTCACATATATTCAAATTTATTTGTGATTTAACTTCACTATTTGCTATGATCACTACATCGTTTGCAAATGCTTCTTCAGATATTTATACTCTTTGCAGTTTTCAGTATCCTACTTTTAGTTTTTTACTCATTGCTGTACATTTCTTAATAATTATCTCGTCCATGAGTATTATAAAAAGTTTTGGGTTTAACGATTTTTTGTTGTTGCTAATCATTATGTGCAAATTATTCTCATATATATTCTGTGTCATTCTTATTAATTTGCCTTCTATATTTCTCTCTTTGCGTGTCTTACATATTATTTTCCTACGTGCCTTGTCAAATGTCTTTTCGAGGTCTAAGAATGTTATATACCTATATCATTCTCTTTTCTTGGTTTAGTTTTTGTGCTATTTGTTTTGTGATATCTAATGATACTATCCCATGTGGATTATAATTCAAACCAAAATAATTTGATTTCCTGAATTGCAATTCGTACGAAGTAGTTCAATTGAAGATTTTTTTTATTTTCAAAATGTATTTTTAACTTACCTATTCAATTTTGAATTAAAAATGATTAAAATAGGTTTCTATAGTTATTCTCCTATTCCGGGCGAAGACAAATCCAACAAATCAAAAATTATGAAGATTCGTCCAGCCGTTTTTGAGTTATAAGTTGTGTAATTAAAACAATTTTGTGATTTTTATATATCAAAGACTAAATATAGTATTCGTTATGGTACCCATTAGGCCATATTGCAAAATTCTACCTTGTAGAAAAGCTGGTACAGACAAACTTTCGAAAAATTATTTCAAATATCTATTTCCTACCTTTGGTTGCACATTTCATAATCGCAATTCGGAATTATTAAACAAATTTTCACTTACAAATATCGTCTGAAACAGGAAAGATAGGAAAGAAAGTTTTTGACTTTATACTTCTTCATCTTTAGATATCAATTTTTTTTCTAAAAATAAGCCCATTTCAGTTTGGAACGATAAAATATTGGAATTGAATGTATTGGCTTTGAATGTATCCAAATGTAGAATAATAACTTTTACTAGGAAAAGAAACCCTTTCAAGAGACTCTATAACATTGATAATATTCCTATCGAGAGAGTCAATGAAATCAAGGATCTAGGTGTAGTGTTTACTTCAAACTTCAACTTCAATGAACATATTGAAAGACTGCAAGCGGAATGTTTCAGACGGCTTGGATTCATCCTCAGGACTTGTCATGAATTTACCTTTAAGACTTATAAAGTATTTTTTAATTCTTACATTCGTTCAAAACTTGAATATGCGTGTGTAATATGGTCACCCCAAACGCTGACGCATTCTGATATGCTGGTAAAGGTACAAAAACGATATCTCAGGTCAATGTATCTAAAAAAATATGGAATATACCCTTTTATGATATCCTATGTAAAACAAATGGAAGATTTTAATTTAAGCACCCTTAAAAAACGTCGAGAAAATTTTCAAATATTATTCATATTCAATTTATTACGAAACAACATTTTTCTTCCCGATGTACTCGCTTCCATCAATTTCAGTATACCAGATATCCGCCTGAGGCGAAGAGATTGCATATTTCATAACTTCAACGTAAATTCTCCAGTTGATTGCTCCTTGATAACTACAAACAAATTAGTTGAAAACACTGATATCGATATTTTAAACATTACCCCAACCAATATCAGATCTCTGTTATTCTCTATTCAATAAGAATGAATTAATGTTACATGTTTCTTTTATTTTTACAGATATGACATATATATTATGAATTTACACACTAGCCCGTTTCTATTTCCAATATTTTTTAACACCTATTTGCAATGATTTCATATATTTCATTATAGGGATTTTATATTTATAATAATTTTATTGTCAATTGTATCTTTTTATCTATATATGTGTTAGGTTTAGTGTAGTTTAGGTACTGTGTATATGTAATTGGACTCTGTATATATTCAGGATAAATGAATAAATAAATGAATATTATATTTCATCAATTTTACAGGTGGTGCCCTATGTCTCTATGATATTCCCAGTGACCCTTGTGAAGAGAATGATTTAGCCAAATTCTTCCCCAGCGTTGTGAGACGCATGAAAAGAGCTCTGGTGGATTACAGGAAAACTCTTGTTGACCAGTTTGCTGAAGAAACTGATATCGAAAGCGCCAATCCAAAATTATTTAATCACGTTTGGAATCCATGGTTGGACTGTACAAATTCAGACTGTTCAATCCAGTGAGAAATAACATATTCTGCTCAGTTCTACAATATCCTTACAAACAGGATGGTCCTTACTATGGTCGATATTTGCATTGTGTGATATATCGAATGTTCCACATCAGTGGTGCCAGTATATTCATCTGTACTAGTTTTTAATCTGTATTTCCTGATTTTAACGATAGTAATTAAATTAAATAAAATTAAATCAAACTATTTATTTCATATTTCATTTCTTTTCCACTGATTTCAACCAGTCTTCGATTGTTTCAAAATGAAAGGTTGAATTCTCATTTTTTATAATGATTTCCTACCATCCATCAATTTATTGAAAGTGTATTTGAATAAAGTAGTGTCCAACCGAAAGTTCGGTTTCGGTTTCGGTCGAGTTTCGGCAAAAAAAAGGGGTTTCGGTTTAGTTTCGGTTTCGGCGGCAAACTTGCCGAAACTACGACCGAAACCGAAACTGCATTCGGGAGTTCTCGCGCTGTGATCGATCAAGTTCGGCTCGTTGAATTTCATACAAGCGACGAAGACATTTTGCCGCGTCCACGTGCCTAATCATGTCGTGACTCGTGACTTACTTTGTGATTTACTTTGTTTATGTTTATTACATAAATATTAAGTACCTATTGTGATATTAGGTTACAACTTAAATAAGTAATTTTATGTTCAATATTTTTGAAAAATCATTAATAATATTCAAAAGAAGAATCTACACCTATTCAAATGAACAACTCACCTATTTTAAGTATTTTTAAGGTGCAATTAACATTTTTTTCTCAAATAAGGGGTTATTTATTATGTTGATTTGTTGATTTTCAATAATTGAAGATGTCAAAGACTGCATAACGCTGTAATTTAAAGATGAAAAAATAAAGACTGACCGATTATAATGTTTTCTTTATTTTTTCCTCAAAACATAATCCTTGTAAAGAAGTTTCGGTTTCGGCCGAAACTGAGACCATTGCCGAAATTCGGTTTCGGTCGTAAAAACCAGTTTCGGACGGACACTAGAATAAAGATAAAAACATAATGTAATAACCAAATCAAAATAATTTTAGTCTCGAAAGAGAAACATATTATGGAAAAAACATCAGTCGTAAAACTACTAATGATGAGGTTTCTTTTAAATAAATGACACACTTATTTATCAAAATTGCATTCTAAAATGAAACGGTATAATAACTGTACTTCAATAATACTTCAGACTTATGGGAAAAAAGCTTTTGGCTTCCTTCTACAGCTTCATATAAAATTGTGGAAAAATTACAAAGTTTTCCAATTAATCTGAATTTTGAAAATTCATCACCCAGCTTCTAAAACAGATTGACTAACTCCAAATGAAACTAAGAAAATCGGTTCTCAAAAATCTCTTAAGAATTACACGTCAAAATAATGTATCTTTCAACCCTACTGAATTCAAAGCAACAAACTATTATCTAAGCACTTGGACATTTGATCCTAATACACAGTCATCAATTATTTTCAAGACGAATTTTTATTATAATATCGAGTTCCTAGGCGGTAAGCTTTAATGATCTTAATATTACCAGAGAATAATTTTGCCCGACTCACTGTTTTTGTATAAGATGTCTCAACTGAATTATTCTCGTTAAACTCCCATGATAGAATTTCGTTATCAATTTTTCTCACCTTGTTTCAAGTGATTTTTTCGCAACTTCTCTATAGTAAACGAATTTTTCGTTGAAAATAAGTTTTTCAATACTGTACGTAATAATTATGATTTCCAAAAACTTCTACTCAAGGTCTTCACACGAACCGGTCTTTCACCTATCACTCCTACCACTCTACTCCACCCATTTCTATGCCCCCTCCTCAATGGGTTGCTATATTACTGGATCCTTTACCTATTCTCTTAATCCTCCTCAATTCAACTGACAGAAAAAAATCCCAATATGACCATATTGAATCAATGGATTGCTGAATATCAATTGTAGAAACCCGCATTTAACACGCAATTTGAAATTAGATACTTGATTTAGGATATCCGTGGATCAATTATTTCTGATATCAACCCTTGCTAAATATCTTTTGAAAATAGGTAGATTTACCTAGATTTCTGTTAAAATTTTTGAAAATCTACCTTATTCAACCTTAGTGGTTTTATCACAACTCATAAATCAGTCTTTTGAATCTGTCGAGTTCCCATCGTTTCTGAAGACATCTCTGATAATCCCTTTGTATAAGGGTGGACCCAATGATGACCCTTCCAACTTCCGGCCTATAGCACTTATTCCTACCCTTGCTAAACTCATAGAAAAACTAGTGAAAAGCAGAATTTTATGTTTTTGCAATGATAATAACATCCCTACTTCTCGTCAATTTGGATTGTATCTTTTATTATTTATGACTTTGTCTATAAGATGTAGTTCTTCAGACAATAAAGTATATTTGATTGATTGATTGATTGATTACAATTGAATTGAATCTCCCTTATTTGGTATTTTATCTGATTGTAGGAGTATCCATGAAAATCTCACCTAGAACGCTCCCTTGAAAAAAATTTCACACAAAGCTAGTCTCTGTCCATAAAGACATGTCGAAGGATCTGTGTAAAGTATTGTAAGCTAGGGTATAATAAAATCAATTGATGTAATAATTGTCAGACCAACTACCATGTATGGAACAATTTTCTAGTGGCCGAAAACTCTACATTGAACGGCACAGGCGAAGCTTCCTGGTTTACAGTGAGGCTTGCTTGGCTATTTCTGGTGCCATCTGCACCACACAGGTATCGGCCATAGAGAAGCTTTATAGACTATATAACCTCTTCTTCACATCTTTTTAGAGAGAGATATTGGACAGGCAAATTATAGAATTGTTCATCTTGCCAATTGCACAACTCAGGTATATGCAGAACGTAGCAAACTATGGGCTGACATAGGAAATGACATCTCACTTGATATCCTAACTTCGAGTATAGAAAGGACTAGATCTTCCGGTGAAAAGATAAATAAAGAGCAGATATATGTTGGTTTACCAAATGGATATATATATATATATATATATATATATATATATATATATATATATATATCCATATATATATATATATATATATATATATATATATATATAAATAAATAGATAAGTACTCTTTGATCATTCCCATATTGATTTCAATTTAAGAGCCACCGGTATACAGCTGTTTCAGCCTATTGGGCATCGTCAGTACCGGGCAGGCGGTCCTCGATTGAAGACAAAATGAGACGTTAACCATCTTGACTTTATTCAGGTTGGAGCCTGGCCCCCTTCCCCTTTTAACTGAAGTTTGTCAGAGAGACAAATGGGTCACAACTGATGTTTGATGGTGGCATGAAAGTCCTTAGACATCCATACCGCCCTTCGCGTTATACCCCTACCTGGCTGGGGTGAGATAGATGAAGATATTATTCATCTGTTAACAGAGGACATAGGGGCCTCATACGACAGAGTGTCGGGGCCTTCTATATCGGGAGGGGTCGTCTACAGCGTAATCTATAGCTTCCCTGACTAAAGGATTTTCGTGAGTTTCAGCATAATCTAAAACTCGCCGATTCCTCGACTGAATGGACTGCTGAATGGAAGGCAGCTTCAAATCTCTGCGGATGGCTTCATTCCGCACGAACCACGGAGCATTCACAATCATCCGTAAAATTTTATTTTGTAAAGTCTCCAAGATGGAGATATTAGTCGGAGCCGCTTGTCCCCAAACGCCTGAAGCATACATGATGACAGACTTGAACATCATGTTATAGATCGTGATTTTGTTCTTTAGGCTCAGCTTAGATCTTCTATTGATCAAAGGGTACAGGCTTGCCACCCGACCCTGGATCTTTGCCTTCACGCTTAACAGGTGCGGGTTCCAGGTGAGTCTACGGTCTATAATAAGACCTAGGTACTTGACCCGCGTTTGCCAATCAATCTCCCTTCCAGAGATTCTCACTTTCATGGCCGGAGAAGCTATCGTTCTTCCCATGGTTATTGCCTGAGTTTTATCCGGATTCACTCGGATCTTCCACTCGAGGTACCAGCGCTCGAGGTCGCCCAATGCACGTTGCATATAGACGATCCCGAGCTCCCGACCCATGGAAGATGAGAGGAGAGCCGTGTCATCGGCGTAGAGGGATACCTTCACATGCTCGGACCTCGGAAGGTCGCTGGTGTAAAGAGAATATAGCGTGGGAGAGAGCACGGCCCCCTGTGGCACTCCAGCGAGGATCTCTCTGTTGTCAGACAGAGAGCCCTCTACTCTAACCTGAAATGTTCGGCCTCTCAGGAAAGACCCAATCCACCGGATCAGGCCCCGAGGCAGGTCGAATGCGATTAGTAGACAAAATGAGAAAAAACCAAGAAAGTACTTGATAAAAATAGCTGCGTAAACGCAAGCGAAACATAAGTGGAACCACCTATTGGTGTGACACCCAAGTCAACTTGCCAAGTTTTTATGTCAGTGTTGGTGGTTTGACCAATCAACCGACAACTGCGGTAGCAGAAATTTGGGAAGCTAACCTGAAATGCCATCGGAAAACGAATCCACATGTTTCTAGAAATGATATGAAATCTAGAAAGGTTAATGCAGTCAAGCTGCTGGAAAATAATTCCATGAAAATCAAAAAATAATAAATAAATAGATAAGTACTCTTTGATCATTCCCATATTGATTTCAATTTAAGAGCCACCGGTATACAGCTGTTTCAGCCTATTGGGCATCGTCAGTCCCGGGCAGGCGGTCCTCGATTGAAGACAAAATGAGAAAAAACCAAGAAAGTACTTGATAAAAATAGCTGCGTAAACGCAGCTATTTTTATCAAGTACTTTTATCAAGTACTTTATATACAGGGTCCTGCAACAGTGGCGCGGTGTTCCATATCTCTATATAGGAAGCAGATAGGAATCTAATTTTCTATAATATTACCTTATTGCTCGAGCTCGACAAAATAAAAATATTGGCGGTCACACAGGGTGTTCGATTTTTTCTGGGCGGATCCCAACTGTGTCTTTTTAAATGGCAACCTATATTTTTTATCGCTTTTTCGGTTTCTTCATAGAAAATAAAATAAACTTTATGTATATCTGCACTTCAAAAATATTGACGGTTTTCGAGATATCTAGCATGACAGGTTTTTTTTTCCAATATTCGTCACTCAGAATATTTGAAATTATAAAGTGGTGCCAAGTCCAGTTGAAATTTTTTTTTGGTCGAATATTCTACATTGGTAACTCTCACAAACGATATATCTGAAATCGACCTGTGATATACAGGGTATGAAAAACCGCTTGCCAAATATTGTAAATGAAAATTTGCAAAATCTTCCTTATATTAAATGGAACACCCTGTATATTATTGATCCATAAGAAGCGCCAACGAAACCTCTACAAATTTCATTAAGTATTCCCTATGGCTAAGTTCAATAGTTTTTCTTAAATGAGCATTTCTTTCGAAAAATGGTCATTTTTTCAAAGCGAAATCCATTTGACGACTGATTAAAATATACGAAAGATATCTTGTTTCAATTTTGTACATGAGAAGGTGTCCAAACAAATATTTTTTAACGAAATAAATGTATGTACCTATCACTTTTTGCTAAATGGAAAATTATTTTTTCATTGGATGCAGAATTTCACTCATAAATCGTGCAATATCAAACCAAACAAGTTAAAAGAAAGAAACATTATAAATAACTATTTTTTTCATGTTATTATATTCATTCAGAGCTTGAGTTCTAGATATTCAAATTTGTCAACTGGCAAATTACAAAACTACAAAAGGGAGAGTTTAATTAAGGTTGATAATGAAACTTTCATAAAATATGTTCAACATGTCTTCCATTTTCTTGAATGCAGAGCTGAAGTCTATGTTTGAAAGACTGTTCTACCCTGCGCAAGACAGCTGGTGTAATGCTGCGAAAAGCATTCGTTATTCTAAGTCGCATATTTTCGGGAGAAGTTGGTGGCTAAACGTAAACCATATTTTTTATGTATCCCCATAAGAAAAAATCTAGTTTCGTCAAATCTGGTGATCTAGCGGGCCACCGTACAGGCCCATTCCGTCCTATCCATTTATTGGGAAATACTTCATTTAGATGATCTCTCACTTCTGCCGAATAGTGAGCAGGTGCACCATCATGTTGTAACCACATTCTATTGCGGAGGTCAAGAGGAATATCATCTAACAAACCTGGTAAATCATTTCGTAAGAAATTGAGATACATTGCACCATTCATATGTCCCTCAAAAAAGTATAGACCAATTACATATTCTCCAATGATGCCTCCCCAGACATTTATCGACCACCTATGTTGATAATCCACCTGTCTCAATAAGTGAGGATTTTCTGTCGCATAATAATGGTAATTATGTCGATTTACAAATCCATTTTTATGGAATGTCGATTCATCCGACCATAAAATATTATTGAAAAAATTTTCGTTTCGACGAATATTGTTCATGGCCCAATTGCAAAATCTCACTCTTTTCTCGAAGGCAGCATACAGTAGTTCTTGATGTAACTGAACGTGGTATGGATGCAAGCGATGTTTCTTCAATACTCGTTGCACTGATCTCTCACTTATATCCACTATTTCCCCAATTTGTCGTTGACTCCTACTAGGATCTTCTTCAACAGCAAGAAGAACTTGCAATTCATTATCTTCATTAGTAGCTGGCTTGATGCGCTCATGTTTGGAATAATTAATAGATCCAGTTTCAACGAATCGTCCCAAGACCTTTCGGAAAGATCTTTCATCTGGACGCCTTCTATCTGGATACCGTTGAGAATAAATTCTACTTGCCAATAAACAATTCCTGTCTGATTCACCTAATATGAAAATCATATCAATCAAATCACTTTTTGATAACAACATTCTGATGAAATTATACCGACAGTTCAACTTCACGATTGACTAAAAATTTCAATATTCATTTGCAGCCAAATATTTTGTTCTGTCATTTGCCAGACTACTTGATTTCCAATAAATATTTCATTCGCTGAAAGGTTGTTTTAGACCGAAAGAATATGGCACAAATTCCGAGATTTTTGAAATTATTGTAACTATTCAAGAACGTCCATTTTGTGGTGTAATTCGCAACTTGTTTATCTAGCAACAGGTAATTTTAGGAATGGGCGATATTTTAAGGAAAGGGTATTTTTTGTATATTCTTATCAGTCGTCAAATGGATTTCGCTTTGAAAAAATGACCATTTTTCGAAAGAAATGCTCATTTAAGAAAAACTATTGAACTTAGCCATAGGAAATACTCAATGAAATTTGTAGAGGTTTCGTTGGTGCTTCTTATGGATCAATAATATACAGGGTGTTCCATTTAATATAAGGAAGATTTTGCAAATTTTCATTTACAATATTTGGCAAGCGGTTTTTCATACCCTGTATATCACAGGTCGATTTCAGATATATCGTTTGAGAGAGTTACCAATGTAGAATATTCGACCAAAAAAAAATTTCAACTGGACTTGGCACCACTTTATAATTTCAAATATTCTGAGTGACGAATATTGGAAAAAAAAACCTGTCATGCTAGATATCTCGAAAACCGTCAATATTTTCGAAGTGCAGATATACATAAAGTTTATTTTATTTTCTATGAAGAAACCGAAAAA
Source organism: Leptinotarsa decemlineata (assembly GCF_025532065.1). NCBI lineage: Eukaryota > Metazoa > Arthropoda > Insecta > Coleoptera > Chrysomelidae > Leptinotarsa > Leptinotarsa decemlineata. The sequence continues at coordinate 28,724,756 of NW_027412688.1, read as the reverse complement.
GCGATAAAAAATATAGGTTGCCATTTAAAAAGACACAGTTGGGATCCGCCCAGAAAAAATCGAACACCCTGTGTGACCGCCAATATTTTTATTTTGTCGAGCTCGAGCAATAAGGTAATATTATAGAAAATTAGATTCCTATCTGCTTCCTATATAGAGATATGGAACACCGCGCCACTGTTGCAGGACCCTGTATATATATATATATATATATATATATATATATATATATATATATATATATATATATATATATATATATATATATATATATATATATATATATATATATATATATATATATATATATATATATATATATATATATATATATATATATGCAATCGCAGACCCAGAACTGGAATTATCAACCTGGCTAGGGACATATGCGACCATATCTCAAGCGGAAATCTACGCTATTGATTTGTGTGTGGTTCAGACTGGCAGAAACAAATTTCACACTTGAATTGATAAAAATATTCTCGAATAGCCAAGTGGGTCTAGGGGTACTTGGCTCTTACCTAGTGATTTCTAGATTGGTAATGAACTGTCAGAAAATATTCCTGATCTGGATTCTTCGCCACTCTGGCCTGTAAGGTAATGAAGCTGCGACCTGTCTTGTGAAGAAAAGTTTTATCGAAATAAAATCTGTGATTTACATCGCTTTAGATTATGCAAAACAAACACTGAATACCTGAACTGCTACAAAAGTTTCAGATTTCTAGCAAACTCTTTAAGAATTGGCCAATTCCAAAACATTTATACATCTTTAGAAATATAATATCAAACAATGGTTAGTGATGAACTGAACTGTGTTTTTTAACAGGCCTAGTTACAGGTAACTGTAGTCTGAATAATCATATGAAGAGACTTTTACTATCGGAAGACAGTGCCATATTTTTTTGCAATATAATGAAATTTCGACTATCATCTCGAATTTGGACTTTCATCCCGAAATTAAGACTTTATTTACTCTTGAAATTTCGGTATGTTCTGAAATGATACATATACCAACCACATGGCAGATACCAGAGGAGAAGTAATAGAGTTGAGAAGCTAACCCTCTCGATCCAGTGGTACAGGGAGGTCATTGGAGTCGATATCCATATCCTCTGTAGACTCAAGGTTGCATTTTAGTTTGATATTTACTTCTGGTTCCATGAAAGAGAGTTTCACACTTTCTTGACAAGGCATTGCTACAAAGACAGGACGTTGGTATCTCGAGGTTCCCTTAGAAATAACTTATGGGCTCAGAGTCATACATCTTCTGAAAATCTTATACTACTACTGCGGTAATCTGTGTTCTGTACGGTACACAAACCTTAGCCCTTAGCATTGAGCAATGGTTGAGATGCCATTTGGTTAGGAAATAACAGCACTACGAATATTCCTGTTATTTTCACATCAGACAAGCAGACAAACGATGGTCAAATTTGCTCATATCTAAGAACAATGCAAAAAGTGATATTTCGTGTTGAAATTTATAGGAAATATTACGTTTTCTGTGCCTATTTTTTACAGCCCCCTATGACAGTGATAAGTAGGTTCGAATAAGTAGGAAAAAACTTCCAGTAGCTCCATTATTTTAGGACTTCATAGAAACTGAAATTTCTTCTATGGAAGTGTGGAACTGCGGGGTGAGGACACTGGTTAAAAGTGGAAGTGAAACGGAATATACTTGAAACAAAATGTTTGGAATATCAATGAAAATTGAATCGATTGTATCGATACACTTTTAGTATATAGTGATTGGTATCATTAGCTGTCGAGGTGAAATTGACAAGAATTTTGGAAGCGGTTGTGTTTTAGGTGCAACCTGTGATGTCTAGAAAGGTCACAGTATTTATTTTCTTCAATATTTCCGATTTTAATCTTGGATTATTATTGTTTCGACATTCAGCTCGGAAATTCAGACTTCAAATTGAGGTTGGGTCAAGTTTTGATGGAGAAATCATCTGAATTTTGAATTTCAAATTGAAATTTTCAAACTGCATCCTAGAAACTTACGTTAAGATCTTTTCCCTTCCAAACCACGAAAGCAAAGTTCTAACTGCCATGTTTGAGAGCAATATTACAACATGGCAACACTGTAACTGTCATTATTATTCCCGCGCTGCGATTGCAAATTTTGTAGGTTGTTTTTGTGTTGTCAAAAAAGTGCTATGAAACCGTATATATGATTTGTTGATGGTGTTATTATTAAATACTTTCTTGATTTTATATTTCATTAGTTGTTAGCAGTTGAAATGGATTTACCATATTTAGCTGAATATGCAAAATCTGGCCGTGCCAGTTGTAAAGGCTGTAAATCGACAATTTCAAAGGGTGAATTGCGTCTTGCCGTTATGGTCCAGGTAAGACAACGTTGTGAATATTGTTTACAGAAATTGGATAAGATCCTTTGTTATGTTTACAATTATTGAATTAAGTAAGTTATTTCTTCTGTGTATCTAGTAAATTGCTATTTTAGTGGCCTACGTTTTTCTACCAAAATATCTTTGATTTGTTTGAAAACTTCTCTGTTGATTTATTCACATATTTTTGGCAATTCAGACAGGATCAGTTGATAGTAGGTCACAAACTATTTTGATTTGATCCCTAAGAAGTTGATCACCAGGCAAGTCACTGGAATTTTTTGTTGTGCCTGGCCATTTCTGAGTGTTTTCTTCTGCCAGTTAAGGACAGTTTTCTTTGTCTGGAGCACTAGACTTTCTATTTATTTTCTAAAGTTTATGAAAATTATACTTAATGATGAATATGTCTAGATCTTTCTTCTGAAACTATATGAAGGCCAAAAAGTTGAAAATTTGAGATGCATATAATACAATTTATTTTGCCAACATCACTTTTTAATCTTCATTATATATTTACGATTTTGATAATATTCCACTCTATAATTAGTAAATATTCCTCAAATATCATTGCGAGGGAATATCAATCGAAATTGATAGTTCTTAAAGTTGTATTGACCTTTTGCAATACAGGAAACCCTGTTGAAGTTAATCCTATGAGTTTCAACTATAAACTACTTTGATTTAATCCTGCACTTTATTTGCCACAACTTGCTTCATTTATAGTCTCCCTTGGATCTATAACAAAACTAAATTTTTAATTTACTTGTTCATCTTAGCATCGAAACTATTTAAATGTATTCATGATAAACTATGAACTAAGTTCTTAGGTAATATTGACCATCCATGAGTGAGCACTAGGTTGAAACATTTCACTGTTATAGTAAATTTTGGAAAGTAAAATATAATAATTTTTTTTTTCTGATTGATTCGGCCGTTTCTTGATGAAGATCCATAGTAATTTCATAAACTACACCTTATGCTTTGATCTTCACAAAGTTTATTTTCAAAAAATATATCACATGTTTCGCTATCTCAGTGAAAAAGCTACTGTGATAGCGAAACATGTGATATATTTTTTGAAAATAAAGTTTGAGAAGATCAAATTATAAGGTGTAGTTTATGAAATGAAATTATTCTTATTAACTGGAACCAACCTAGTCCAGAGGATTGAATATATGGGTAATTGGTTTGAGTTGAAAGGAGTATATTTTTAGGAGAGATTAATTTTTGGGAAGGAAAACTTTTGGCTTTCTTCATCTTTATATTAAGGAATCTTCCAAAATAAATTGTATACAAAGATGAGTTGTTCATGCATGGAAGTAAATTTCAGACACAAATTGTAAGAAAAACCTATCAATACAACTACTTTCATATAAACATTGAAGTACACAAAAAAAAGGTTTCGAAACAACTACTCTAATATGAACAATGAATTATATAAAAAAAACTTTTTCCTGTTCAGTTTGTATTTCAAACATTTGTTGTGGAATTGAATCAGATATCGTTCATAGGATTGCTACACAATATAGTAAATGAAAGAGGTAAAATATCACTTACATGGAACACTGTCATCCTCAACAGCCAACATTTTGTTTCACAATAAGACACTTGCCTTATTGTCTTGCGACTTCTGAGGGTTTTGGTTCATAGGGGTTCAACAGGTGGTTAACGGAAAAACATTTAATTTTTTTTTAAATTTTGATGATGCATGTGTATTGTTTCATCGCCCAACTTTTACCAAACATTTGCCATTTCAATTTTTTTTAAATCTATACAAGTCAATATTTTGAAGGAAAATTTGTTAAATCAGAATATAGTGGTGTATGAATGACTCAATGAATCATTTTCATTCCTTATTATTGAAGTAAAAGTAAAATTGTTGTATGATAAGCCGTAACATTATGAAATGAAGTTTAAAGAAATCAAAATCAACTTCAGTTATTAGTTATAAAGGAATGTAATCGAAGTATGTCTTTAAATTGGTATTAATAACGTAACTGTCAAAAAATTAATTTTATTTGAATGGAGGAATGACTTGCAAATGGAAATATATTACAAATTAAACAAAATCCAATTTTTCACACTGCAATCTAAATTACTTTTAGATTTCCATTTACTATTTACCTTTTGAAATAACTAAAAGTGCAGGTACTATTAAAACTTTTGATAGGCGCCTGAAAATGTATAAATCCAGAATAGTATTCTTGAAAGAAAGCTTCTATAAGCCCAGAATGATTTTATTACAAGAAAGTACTTTCAGATTGGTTCACAACACTATACTCGGAGATAATTGGGATTTTTTTTCAGTCCCCGTTTCATGATGGAAAAAATCCGAACTGGCATCATTTTGATTGTTTCTTCAATAAACAAAGACCAAAAACCACCGACGATATTGATCATTATGAATCCCTGAGAGTAGAAGATCAGGACAGAATAAAAGCTCGAGTTGGTATAGCAACAGTGGCAATAGTACCAGACAAGAAAGGTAAAAAGAGAGCAGGTGGCCCAGATGCCCAGTTGAAAAAAGAAGCACTTAAGGATTTTACCATTGAATATGCCAAATCTGGAAGAGCCTTATGCCGAGGCTGTGAACAGAAAATTCTGAAAGATGAGGTATTTTTCAGTAACTTATTTATTTTTTTTTCTAATTGATGGAATTATTTTCAGGTACGCATTTCTAAAAAAGATTTTGATACTGAAGTTGGACGTAAATATGGAGGCCAAGACTTGTGGCACCATGTGACATGTTTTGCACAAGTGAGATCTGACTTGGGATATTTTGAATCTGGAGATAAGTTGCCAGGATTCAAGTCACTGAAACAGGAGGACCAGAAAAATGTGAAGAAACAAGTTGTGTAAGGAATATTAGAAAATTTTCGTTATTCTAGTCCATAAACCTTCCTTGCGTTGACCAAGACCAGGGTCTCATGTTTCTTAAACTTTCTCATGAACAGTCTAACAATATGGAATTTTGAACTGATTTCTTTTGTTGAAACAATTCATTATGGTTTTCACGGTTTAGGTACCAACTACAGCTTTCGGACTGAGTCATGGCCAGTGGGAGAAATCGTACATAAATACTTATTGTATTGAGGGAGGGGCTTCTCACCGGCCATGACTCAGTCTGGCAGCTGTACATGTTAGTGTATTTTATTTCTTCTCGCAGACATAAAGTCCACTTTATGGACTATCCAAGCACTAAGACTAAAGAGCAGTTTCTGATTGAAATTGAAGTATTCATTATTCGAATATCTACTCAACTCGCATAAACTAGTAATTCTGGAAAGATATGGTTATAGTCAGATTGCATGCAATTTCATTGATATTTTCTACACGGTTTTCTGACATCCAGTTTAGTTTGAAACTAGTATTATAAAGAGACAAAATTTATTCAAATGTTTCAAATTTGGACTTCCATTGTCTAAAAAAGTGTTATCAGATTTGAGATATATGAAAGAATAAATAAAATGAAAATGGATGAAAGGAAATGGTAACAGTACAGTGACTTTTCATGTCAGTATGTGCATATGTGAAAGGGGATGTTGATCTGAAAATACAATAGATAAATATTCATTTGAAATAGGAATCCTAATATATACAAATTCACTTAAAAACTGATTAAGATTGAATAAAATACATATATAGGATAGTTTTTTAAAAAAGACGATATACATTACTGACATTTCCAAAGTAATTAAAAGTGCACCACGTATACACATTCCTACATGAATCGAGTTGATGGTAATAATAATAAGTCATTCAAGTATCAGTTCACAAAACCGAAAACCTCTTTTCACTATACTATAGCTTCTTCAGATTCAGGTTCACCATTGGGACGCTTAGAGCCAACTGATATGTCAACATCTGCAACTTCTCTAATAGTGATTCGACGATTCTCCCCTTATAATTTTCTTCACTTTCTCAGCCCACCTCCGTCAATACAAAAATACCCATTCTCAATAGAAGAGAATAGGTAGAAATGAAGATAATTAATGTGAAGCATCCTGTGAGGGTTTGGCATGATAATGTTATTGTGCCACTTTTGAAAATGAACTATAATATACTTTTTATTCTAGTGGTTTTTGATCCACTTTTTAAGGAATTTGAAGCTGTAATGGAGATGAATTATGAAACAAAGTTGCATTGTTCATGCTTATTTTTGATTTAAGTTGCATTGATTTCGTAACTTCACTTGGGTATCATTGCAGTGCTATTAAGCAAGAAGACATTCCAGAGGAGAAAAAAATTAAGATTGAGGACCCAGTTTCAGATCCAATTGAGAAAGAATATCGAGAACAATGTAAAATTTTATTCAAACACCGTGATAAATTGGAAAAACTGGACTATAAAGAATTGGGATATTTACTGGAACATAACAATCAGGAAATTCCATCAGGCAAAGATGTGGTAAGTGAAAATGTTTTTATTTCACTTCTACAATAAAAAAATTATCACACATTAAAGTATTGCATTGAACCATTTCAAGTTGTCACTTATACCGATACAAGTTATCCTCTTGTATTTGATGTCAACTGTCGTCATAAACATATAGGAAGGTCAGTTGACAAAATGTCTGCATAAAATTTAAATATAATACAAAAGCAACGAGTAAAACTAATAATGAAATTGACAGATAATAAACCGCAATACAATTAAATTGAAGTACTTCAAAAGTGACGTAACAACTCACATGCCAAGTTTGAAATCAAGTCAGAATACAGATTAAACAAAATCCAAATTCGTTTATGTAATAGGATGATTGTTAAAAAAAATAAGTATATCTCTCGAGAAGGACTTGTATTGACAAGTTGATTGAAGCACGATAAAGAAAATAAATTAATGAGTCAATTATTCCTTTATACAATAATTGACATATAAATTAACAAATCTAGGTTTCTCTCAAATATGATGTAATGTTCTTGAGAATATGGTGTGTTGTACTAGTTCTTGATAGGCTGGTATGAACCAAATATCTTGGTGGGAAAAAAAGATTTGCAAGAGTCAATAAACTTGTGGATTATGCAAGTTAGTTAATTTCCTCAATTTCTTCCTCGACAATATACGTTCTTCACCACTTGAGGATATTTGGCAGATCAGACTTAGTTACTGGAGTCAAACTATGAATTGACAATCAAGATTTGTTTTGTTGAACTTGTTTTAACTCGTTATATACTCAATCAGATTGTTGTTGTTGTTGGGACAATATTCTAAGTCATAGAAATAAAAACAAAGAATTTGGTTTCAACATTAATTAGTTTTTGTTCAAACTAGAAAAGAGTATTTATTTTTTGAAAATTCTATTTAGTTTTTTCAGAAAGTTATTATGCAATATTCTACTAAACATGATTTGAAAGAGTTATATATATTTTTTTTTAAACTACTAAACATCTTCCACAAATTTCATGTCGACAATTCATAAAGTAATAAGTATTATAATAATAATATCTCTGAACTTGGCATTTGCAGAACTTCAAGAAAGTGTTGGTCAATTTCGATCTTCTGAATAAAATAGAATTTGGGTTAACCTATTTATTGAAACTGGAAGTTTATATTGAATAGCTGTTTTTGATTGAGGTATTTTCGGACAATAATTATGACTAATTGTGATCATGATCATGACGTAAACAAAGATTGCTTCTTTATTACTACTATTCAACTTCTGGATATTTTCTATTGTATCGACTGTATGGTCTACATAGTTTTGTATTTCATATGCTCTCATCGATTAATCCATTTTGCAGCGCTCTTGAGGGTAACTGTTTTCACTCATTGTAAGTTCCTAGTTTTCCAAGTTTTTTATTTGTTCAATTGTAGCAGAACTCACCTTGATAACCAGCAGTCTCTTGTTCTTGATCTGATTAAAAATAAGGCAAACGTTCATTTCTTGTCATGTTGATCATTATTAGTGAAATTTTTTGCTGGACATTCATTAAGAGCATCTTCTGTGTTGATTTTCAATCCGTTAGTTACGACATGATCATACTGCTAGTACCATGCCTGAGGAAGATATTGTATAGTGAAACACGTGTTGCGCAAAAATCTCGCAATAAAATGTTACTTGAATATATAAATTCATTTATTTCTACACTAGAGTTCAAAAAGGTTTTTACGAGCTTTTATTTGATTTTCAATGCTCCCATGTATGCATATTAGTTTGTGTCGAATCTTGTAACTGAGTTTGCCCAAGATGACAGACTAATTCTTTATGCACCTCCACAATAAATCCAATATGGCTGACCACGCAAGATGGCGGACTAGTTTTTATGATATGGGTACCAAATTAATGGGCTTCCCGACACTGTAAGTCAGATTGTACAGTGATAAAGATTATTGACGTTGATTTTTTTCCTAGATTTCTGGAAATATATCTGTTCCAACAACTTCAGGAAACCGCAATACATTCCTACTATCGCCGGCCCCAGTTCAGGAAACAAAGAATCCACAAGCTGATAATAATATATCCCGGAACGAAGATCAGTTGAATATTCGTGATGAGTTCACTGTTTTTGGGGAATTTGTTGGATATCAATTGCGAAAATTAAATAATTCACAGTTGCAAACCATCGCTCGTTATGAGATCAATAAAATTTTATTTCATTTAGAAATGCAGATACACAATGGCAACTCAGATATAATATCTGAAGACCTGACGAGAGCTGAAGTTAATGATACATTTTGATAAAGAAAATAATTTCGTTTTTTAGTCTACTTGTATACAGTGTTGCGCTTTTTTAAATATTATGTCATTATTTTTTAGTTCATATTAAGTATTGTAATTTTTTGCAATTTTAAAATTTTGTTATATTGTTTTTCAAAGTGGCTCTTTGGATGTTTATTCATTCTTCATGAATAAAATTTTTGGAAATTATTTTTGGCTTTCTACTTCTCTTTCATTCTACAAGAAAATGTGCGAAATTTCTTAAGGGAGGAAAAAAAGTAATTAATTTCATGGAAAGCCCTTTACAAAAATGTGTATATCAAGTACATGTTTATTTTAGATACAAACTGAAAGAAAAAACCCTTTGGAAACAGCTACTTTCAAATATGAACGTTGAATGACCCTGAACAAATTTGTTCTCATTCAATCTGTTCTTCAAATATTTATAATGTAATTGAAACAGATATCATTTACAGTAACACTGCATGAGATTGTGTAGCGTTGCCAATAATAAATCTAAGTGTTCTCTTTTCAAATTAAAATATTTGGTGGAAAGAAATCATACATTCATACAATCTAAAAATGGTAGTGACAAATACAAGAAAAAGTATATTCTTTATTTTAATAAAATCAATGCACTAGGCGTCAGAAAATAATGATTTGTTTTCAAAGCATAAGAAAGTTGAATTTCATCTGAAAGATCTGTATAATTTATGCTCTGTATAATGTATCAACTAAAAAGATAAACACTTTCTGGCTTTTGATTAGAGAACTCTTGGATCTCTCTCTCTTATATAAGTCAATGTGATCTATATGTTATTGGAAGTTCCCGAGGGCTCTATTCTCAGTACAACAGTTTCCAATTTACATAAACCTAATTTCTCGGCTTTCCTTGAAACGAATACTTCAGCTCTATGCTAAAATATACTTGTCTGCTTTATTATGGAATTAATAGTCAACAAAATAAACCTGAAATAGAGTAGTGGTTGAAATACTATAAGTTAACTCTTGGTAGTCAAAAGTCAAATTATTTGTATATATGATGGCATTAGGCATTGGCCGATACTGAAAATCCATAACTAACGTATTCAAAGAACCCTTTATCGTGAGATTTTCACCAAACAGTTTTACAAAAACGCAACACAAATTTCGCCATACAGTGGCTTCTTCATGCGTTTCTTTACAAACTATTATATTCTACATAGTCAATGCTTTATTTACCCAATTTTACAATTTGAAGTACCTAAATTTCAAGTACCTGGGTTTTACTTGGTCCTTTAATGTTTCATATGTACCTGAGTTTGTAATGAATCATATTACCTGACGTTATTTATCAGTTTCCACATTTGAAAAAATATTTAGTAATAGGAAATTATTCAATTCTCATTGATCACTCAGTAAACTACCTGAAATCTTGACTCTATTGATTTCTAAATATTCTAGAAGATTAAGTTTCAAACTTTTCTCTTCAAAATGTAACACGTCAAATTCAAGATTGAACTCCATGTCGTTCTGCTTAAAGGTGGTTTGCAAATGTGGAATTGGTCTTTCTATTTACAAAACTACTTCTATGCTCTTTTATTCTTTGGGAAAGTGTTCCCCCTGTTTGGCCAATATACAGTTTTGGGCAAGATCCACAAGTCAGCTTATATACTCCTGATCTATCCAACACCGAAGTTTTGTCTAAATTGTTTTTAATAAATTTACTTAGACTATTATTCGTTCTGTAAGCTACGTTTACGCATTCTTTCTTTAAAAAACCGGCAATATTATTGATGGGTTCATCCAAATATGATAATGTCCTATAACTGATGTTATCACATCTTGAATTTAGGTGGATCTGGTCTATGGCTTGCTTTTGTAGTTTTTTGAAAGAACAGAGTCTACAAAATCTACCTTATTGTTGACCGCGATTTGTTTGATCAAACTCGGCTCTCTCTGGAAATTACTATCAGACAGTGGAATATTCAATAATCTGTGAAGTATACTTCTGATAAACTGCTAACTAGCAGTTTATCAGATTTGTATTTTCATTCATAATTTTTCTGGAAACAACATTCACTCAATAATAAAATCAAGCACATTTGAAGCAACTCATAATTATAGCTCCACAAATGAAATCTACTTTACTCCAGGAGTATACTTTTGTATAATAATTTAGTGTAATGCGAAGTTGCTTAGAAATTAGAATAAATATTCCAGATAGAAAATTTAAAACATGATTACTAGTAATGCATTCAGAACTATCACCAGTTGAAATAACATTAAAGCGTTTTTTCAATTTATTTTGAATTCCAGTTTGTCATATTGGTTATTGTATTTGGCAGTTCATTGTATAATCTATTTAAGTATGATGAATCAATTGTTGTGTGTGTTAACTTTGAACAATTATAAAAGTCATTTGAAAAAATGTTTAAATAAACATGTTGGTCATTAAAAACTTTGAACGCCAGATTGCATGGCTGTTTTTTACTTAATGGGTGGAATTGCAAATTTTGAGTGCATGTAATGAAGACATATTAATAATACATTTTTTTTGGTGAGAAATAAATGAATTTTAGATATTTCAAATGCTTAAGCTCAATAGAATACTGATGATCAACTACCTCCGAATCACTTTTTGATACTATAATAAAGTATTTTCAAATTTTAAGTGTCAAACGTGGGCTGTAAGCTCTAAAACTTCATATTTCCTGGAAAACTGTAGAATAAATTTCATTTCATCTTTATTTGCCTCAAGAAAATTTTACATTTTATAGACACGTCCAAACCTTAACCCAAATAACTAAAGATAGATGATAGAATAATTTGTAGTCCTGGGAATATAATCGAGGTTGACAATGATTGTGATATAGGATATTGAAGAATAAAAAAACATATATGATCTATATACAAGATAAAATACATTTTAGGGGATGACTAAATATGAATATATAAAATGTAAAATGTATGAATTATATATAAAACGTAAATGTATAAAATATATGAAGTATGATGTATAAAATGTAAAAAATATATAATGTTAATGTATAGAATGTCCAATGAATGAAATATAGATAATATATGGATATATACCGTAACAATAAAATGGGAATTTATATTCAATCACTGTGATTATCCATGAACAAATGCCGATTTTCAGCGATCAACTGAGTAAATTCTTTGAAGTTGTAAATCCAGTTACTAGATAAAATACATTTAAATTTGGATTTGAATACTTTTGGAGGTAATTCTCGAAATTGAGATATATCTGCAAGATATATATGAACTAGCATTTCCAGTGACTGCAATGGACTTCACTTTTTGGGTTACTTCCATTTTCTCGCAGCAAATAGTTCTTATGTATTTGCCATCTTTGATTACCTTAAATTTAGTACCTTTTTTTTCAACGAATTTTTTACGTGATTCTTTAAATTGACATAACTTTTTTTCTTATGTACCGTTAGAAATTTTATGTGAAGCTGACCACAACACATGAACGAAAACTTCACCCAAAATCGGTTATGCCGTTTTTGAGAATAAGACGCACGGCAACAGGAAAATATAATCTTTCCCTTGAAGAACAGTAATATTCATTTACACTTTTATTATATATGTATTGATTGTTGACATTTTTATATCTGTCAAAACTAAAATCATCACAGACAATAAATTCCACTGTAGATTTATATAAAAAGTCCAACACTTCACACAACCTATTTAAAAATACATCAACATTATCGTATGGAGAGGAGACCTATAACAATTTAAAATTAACATTCATACATTTTGGTTTTGAAAAAGGCACCACATATTTTAAAATTTTACTCTGTACAATATTCTGATGAATCGGTAGAATTCATTAGAAATTTGTTGTGTTTATGTGCCAGTTTCTCCATAATTCGTAGTACATCTACAGTATGCTCTAACTAATTCAAAACCTTATAACCTGTGTTATACTGTGTCAATTTCACACATACAAATTTTTGAATTAACAAATTCAATCAATATATAGTTGATTATCCTTTTCACCTTTCTTTGTATTCACGTTTAGTGAACGAAATTATTCTCGTATATTGTCACCTAAAAAAGATGAGTGGAGTACTGGAGCTTTAGAGTTGAAAGATTCACATTTAACTTCTGGGAAATATTTTTCAATGAGTTGACAACTTTTTAGGTTTAGTATGAGGATTCACTCTGAATTTACATAAAACATTTTTAAGCACTCCTCTCACATACTGTTTTTTTTTTAATAATGCAAGTCCTGGGCTTTCCCTTGTCCTCCTTTCTTCCTTTTCTCTTACAGATGTTGAAAATAGATCATTTTCCATGTTGATACATGTAATGAGTTTGAGTTTCTCTTGAACTTGATTTACAAATTCAGAAAATACATCATCCTTCGTGAGATATGGTTTTGTTGGACAACTGCTTTCCTCAAATAATAAACTAGTGTAAGAAACCTCTGTCTCATTTGATTTTATTTGTGATTTTCCTTTTTGTTTATCTCTTTTTTTTCAGTGCTGTTTTTATGGGGACTGGTCATTTTACAACAAATAATAGTTCTTCACAACACTTTTGTGGAAAACATTATCAAAAGTAATGTACACTCAAACTAAGACTTGTTGTTTTGCACAACATTTGAAAGATTTTTTTAGAGAGGTTTTCAATAAACTTCTCACCGACAGCTATGTTGAATCTCATTCACCACCCATTCCATCTTAAATGATATAGACAGCATAGGAAACTCAAATGAACAGTCATTTGAACAATTATTCTGTACAATATATTCAGTTAGGAGTTCATAAAAGTTTTAACTCTACTATAGCCTTTCATATCAGGGATGACATATTCAGAGCAACTAATTAGGGCTATGTACTACATTAGTTCCACTTGATTTCAGTAGGGCCTTCAATACAATTAATACCAAACTTCTTCTTAACACCACTAACTATAATTTCACTCAAACCACTAAATTGATTTGAAGAGAGCAATGAATAAGGATGACAGGTTCTCTGAATATGTGTCACTTCACTAAGAAGTCCCTCAGTGTTCCATTTTTGGCCCGTCGTTATTTTCAATTTACACTTCAAAGTATCGAGCTTCTTTTAAAATATTCGTTCTCATCTTTATGCGAATAACGCCCAAATAGGTTGAAAGTTCCTGTGAACCGATAGTAGTGTTAAAAAGGGTGTTACTCAATTAAAACCTATGAGAAACGTAACAGTTTGCTTTTAGGGTAGAGATATGTTTTTCTAAACAACACTAAGTATCATCAGCTTAAAAAAATAATATAATTTATGTGTGAAAAGAAATTGATAATTGTTTGTTTACCACAAAAATTCTGATATAACTACATTGAAATGAGGGATTTTTCAAAGAGGTGCCATATGCTTGTTGTTATACATCAGCAGGAATGTTTTTGCTTAATTTTGGTACGAATTTTCTTACTAACACTCTCATTCCTATTTTAGATATTAGATCGATTGGCCGATATTATGACTTTTGGCGCTTTGACCCCCTGTAAGACTTGCAAAGGAGGTCAACTAGTATTTTCGAAAGGTGGTTATATTTGTACTGGAGATCTGACTGAATGGACTAAATGCACTGCTGCGTCCAAGGAACCGAAACGTAAACCTTTCAAAGTACCAGAGAGTTTGGCCAATGAGTATTCTTTCTTGAAAAAATATAAGTATGTTCCCAGAAAGAGAGTTATCAAAGAAGTTGTTCCTAGTAATAGTGGCGTAGTTAAAAAGGAAGAAGATAATGCTGAGTAAGTTTCAACTTGAAACATATCTCTTAGACTTTATTAGATTAAAGAGGAATTTGCCAAATTTGTTTTCATTCAAAATTTCTCTCTAAAGAAATATAGGATATTCACGTTAAGAAGAGAATGACGTCACAAGATGACAAGTTACGGCGTTGCCAACATGTGCACTATTTTGAAACTGTTTTATTGCTATTAACCTTACTTACTATTAACTTACTCAGTTAAAATACAATTAGAGTGGCATTTCACCTATTTTTTTTCGTAATATATAATGAAGAATAAAATATTTTATTTAAATTCGTTTAATTGTATATATTTTTTAATTACAACTCGTCATCATCATCGACATAATCATCATCGAAATCGAAATTTATTATAAGAGGCTGAACATTTTCCTGTAAAACCCAACTTCTCTATTTCTCTATCCCAATATAATTTTATGTTTTGTTCGGTATGTCGAATAGTTTCAGGTGTAGCTTTGTCTAAAGCTTTTCTCCATATAGCCTGGGATTTGTCAGCTGAAGTACCATCTCTTCTCACATTATCCCTATAAAATTTTTTTGTTGATTCCCAAATATGTTCGATGGGATTAAACATGCAGTGATACGGTGGAAGACGAAGCACTTGATGTTCATATTTTTCTGCAAGCGTATCAGCTTCATATATAGGTGGTGGGTAATTACTACAACGTGAATTTATAATGTATTGATTCAGCTTAAATAACAGTGTCATTCACAATCTCACGTTCTCTTTCAAAGTAGTCTATTAAAGACGCTACTATTTGTTGAGACTGTTTAGACAATGCTTTAGGCATATTGAATATACGCAGGTCTTATCAAAAGAAGTGATTAGTTTTAAAGAGAAAAGAATCACAGTTTTTCAGTTTTTTTCGATTCGGCAACGTCTGAAATTTTGCTATCAGTTGAGCAACTGACAAAATGAAATTTTTACTAGTTTCATTGCTATTGAACGCATTTCATTGGTAATTTTAACGTTGTTATGTTCGATATACAAAATTAACAAAAATGACGTCATTCTCTTCTTAACGTAAATATCCTATATATCTTTTTCGCGCATCAATATTTGTAGGTAAAGTATACTTTCACGCACTGATGTGCGAAATTTTATTTCTGATAGGATTCATTTCACACACAACTTTCACAAGAGGCTGCCTACTCTAACTTATATTTCACGGTGCAAAATATTATGGACCAACAAATTAACAATCTTGCAGATTATAATTTCCAGATAATTTTACTTTTTTTAAGGACAAAACACGAGCACTACAGGAAAATCCTTAAAGCGCTCTAAGAGCGGTGCCTGTGCCTTATAAGAGGATGAATTATATATGTTCAATTCAATTAACAGGAGTTTTACTGTGATAATTGTACATTATCAATTGAGAATAATTATTATAGGAATGAAACTTGAAGTTTAAAATTTAATAATACTATCATTGTTTCAAATTTTGATTGAGTCGTAAAAAAAGTATAGTATACAACATATTGAAACCTTCTTTGTACTCGTTCGGTTCGTAATTCTTGCCATATTACAAACTCCATACCATGTATGGAGGATATTTTTAGGAGAGATTAGGTTTTGGAAAAAAATTTGCTTCTCTATCATGTATTTTTTTTCCAAGTCCAGACATTTTATTAATTGTGACTGTTTAAGGCCACGTGTGAAAAGGGAATTGCCACCCTTATACGAGATGCAGTTCGTTATACTTGGAAATCCACCGAAAGGAGCAGATGTTATTAAAAAGGAAATCATTTCCATGGGCGGAAAAGTTGTTACAAAAATATCAAAAGCTATAATGGCAATAATTTCCACTCCGGAACAAGTAGAGAAAATGAATTATAGGATGTTGGAGGCCGAGTCAGAGGATATACAAGTTGTTGGAGAAGATTTTCTAGATGAAGCGAAGAATAATGTCGGGAAAATTCCTGATTTGATCATAAAGAAAAGCATATGCAACTGGGGATCGGATGTGAGTATTTTCATTATTCCGTAAATTTTTATCATCGAGTATGTTCCTTTTATTTATTTATCACAAGGCATACTGTTTAATAGCAAAAATTTAAGATAATGAAGAAAAATTTCTATTTTCGAAAAACTTATGGATTACGATTGTCAAAATAAGTATCTGTCTAGCTTTTTATCTATCAAGAACCCTAATTCAGTTAGAATTGAAAACTGTATGTTTACATATCATCATTTGATTTGCCAAAAGACTTTGAAACAGTTAATATCAACATTCTTCTAATTTCACAAACTACACTTCTGCTTTCAGTAGCTTTTTTGTGGTGAATAACATACAATTTTAAAGCAAATTATTTCGACTTTTTCAAAATCACATCTAAGATATGACGAACCGTCTCACACCTCAGCGGCTGTCATGGTGAAAATCCACGAATTACGGTGAACTGTTTGACTTTACACCTTACTAATCAGATCTAGCCCCCAGCGAATTTTTGTTTCCTCATCTAAAAACTGCGCTCGGAGGACATAAATTTTCGTCAAATGAAGAGGCAATTACCTTCGTGAACAATTATTTTGCAGATATTTATTTATTTAATTCATACACTATTCTACAGGATGAACCCAATTACAGAATAGGGAGTAACAGTGGCATTTACAAATATGTACTTACATAATATAATTAGTGAATCTATATAAAAAAATAGAACTGTCAGTTAGCTATGAAATGTCTTTTGATTTGTATAATCTAGCAGTTGAATATATCTAGGACATGACTAACAGAGTTAGAGGTATCCCACATTGTATAAATGGGAGATTTTTTCATTATATTTGTATGAGGAGTGTTGAGATGAAATGTGACACTAATCCTAGATAATCGTCTAGGAACCCAAAAATTCATCATATGTAACAGTTGAGAGCAGGTGATGATATTGTTTATGACCTTGTATAAAAAAAAATAATAATATTTACGCCTTACCTCTAGACTACAAAAATTGTGAGTTACAAGCAATTCATAATAGGGTATTCCTACAGTAGGATATGTGCCTTCAAGTTGAAAAGACATTTTAGGAAGCGCCTCTGTAGGGGTTTTAGTTGATTTATATGAACCTGATAGTAGGGACTCTACACGAGTCCCTACTACCAGGTTCATATAAATATCAGGTATTTCTAACTAAGAATCCATACATGTGATAAAAGCCACTGTTAGAGTAGTGTCAATATGTTTATTGAAAGACAGGGATGAATCAAAAGTAACACCTAGATCAGTGAGTGTGTCACTTGATTGTTCATGACGTAGTTGTGTAAATTCAGGTTGATTTTCAGTGAGTAAGACATTATACTACATTTGGATATGTTCAGAGATAGATTATTATTTCGACACCATGTAGCAACGCGATTTAAATTCAGGGTGAGACGTTCGCAATCATTAGAACATGTTATATTGTGATAGAGTTTCAAGTCATCTGCGTATAAAAAGAAATTGACATCAATCTCAGCTCCGATATCATTAATGAACATATTGAATAGTAGGGGTCCTAGATTTGCTCCTTGTGGTACACCAGATGTGGCTATATATTCGATAGACTTGAGGCCATTTGGTTGGACGTACTGCTTATGGTTGTAATGTATCTGACATAACAATAGATTGTCTTCTAAAGAAGCATCTCAAACACTTCACAAAAGTTGCATATGGTAGAGATTAGTCTGTAATTTTGTATCTCACTTTTATCTCCTTTTTTAAAAATTGGGCAGACTTTCGACATTTTCTTTATTGATGGTACAGTTGATGTTTTTATGGGAGCATCACTGGGAGAAGTGTGTAGAGATGTTGGAAAATTTTTAAAAAAACTGAAAAATGTCTTTTATCTTTGTTAGGTTGGAGTTTTTTTTATTCCACATAACAGCTTGCCATCTCAATTTTGGTACTTACCGTTTACCCTTCACAAAAAACACTGAAAATATTTCTTTGTACTGCCAGAACAAAAGTGCTTTTTTGTATTTTGTAAAGTTTTTTTTTAAGTATAATGTAATTTCAATTGTAAGTTATATCAATGTTTTTTTTTACTTTATGTATTGATATGGCTATAATATTATTATAATAACGAATTGATATCGCATAATTCAATGTCATTATTATCGTTACTGTCAAAGCAGTTTTGTCCTTCTTAAAGAGTATCAATCAGTACAGAATTTGCTAAAATTTTTTCACAGCCAAATGCACGACTTCCTGCAGAGCCATCTACTAGTCAAAAATCTAAGTCACGTAGCATCTATACCAAATCTGTACCTAGCAAAGTCAAGCTAAAATTGAAAGGCGGCACAGCTGTTGATCCTGCTTCTGAATTGGAATCTGTTGCTCACGTTTACCAAGAAGGCTCGGATAAATTTACTGTTGTCTTGGGACTCACTGACATTCAGTCGAAGAAAAATAGTTATTACAAGTTACAATTGCTAGAGGCAGATGCCGGGAATAGATATTGGCTGTTTAGGTCTTGGGGAAGAATCGGTACAACAATTGGAAGTGAGTAAATATGTGAAATACAAAGTGTATCAGCTTAATGGAATAAATTAGTTTTTTGTTGAAGCTCGGACACGTCGATTGGTATTTTTATTCTCGCATTGTTTTCATTTTATTCTCGCATTATTTTCATTTTATTCTCGCATTGTTTTCAGCAAAATCTTTATATACAAAGTGTATCATATAACACAAAACCAACTTTCATTTTGTGGATTAATTAACGATGTCCTATACACCTATACCTATCTTCAATTGCTTTGGAAGTATTAAGTGCTTTAATTGTTTTTTCAAAAGCAACTCTAAGCAACATCCAAATGTTGATTAGAAATTTCTTCCAACGTTATTCAACATCTCAGGTGTAACCAAACTGAAGGCATACTTAATTCGGTTTCATAAATTAATTAGCTAAGTCTGTTCTTTGAAGGGACCCCGTTACATTAATTTATTAACAAGAGTGTTGAAAGAATTTTTTGATGATCTTGATCTGGATGCTCTTTAGATGATCTATTTTCAGCAGAATCGATCACCAGCACATAATTTCAGTGGCATAAAAAGAATGTTGCGAGATTGTTTTTCAAACAGATGGATTGCTACAAATGGGTCTGTTAAGTGGCCTCCTCGTTCACCAGACAAGACACCTCCAGATTTTTATTTTTGGAGATTTCTGAAAAATGAGGGGTACAAAATAAAACAATAATATAGATGAACCGAAAAATTATACTGAAACTATAATTAATAGAATTGATGGCCGAATTGTCTTGAAATTGTCTCGATATTTTATAGCTCCATATTTGCCAAAACAAAGACATTTTTTGAACTAGTGAAAGAGATAAATATTTCCCCATAAGTCGCTCATTTTCAAGTTTAGGAAGAAAGGCGATATAAGCTTTATTGTTGAGAATGTTATTACGAATCGAAATACATGATAAAATACAGGATGTTCCATTTTATGAAATATTTTCAAAACGCGACTGTTAATTTTTTTTGTTTTTGGCATTGTGAAAGCCATTGACAATGCTACTAGTTTGCCCATCTAACCGAATTCGTAGCATCAATAATAACGGAGTTCTTATGATGCACTGTTTGGAACTTTTGGTGTAGTAATGAATATTACTGGAGTTTTTTCCCAACACCAAATCGTTATTTTTAACACCAGTGATCATCTTCAAAGAGGAAGATTAATTAATTAATAGTTTCAAAGAGGAAGATTAAAACTATTAATTAATTAATCTTCCTCTTTGAAGATGATCACTTGGTGATCGAAACACGTGTCGAGGTGTTAAAAATAACGATTTGGTGTTGGGAAAAAACTCCAGTAATATTTATTTAATAACGGAGTTGGCAATGGTGCCGACCTAATTTGGAACACCCTGTATAGTCTAATGACGTTTCATATTGCACTAGGTCAACAAACCACAATTATTAACGTTTCATATTGCACTAGGTCAACAAACCACCAAGATGAATACACTCCAAGAAGCAAAAAGTCAGTTCATGGCCCTGTACGAAGAAAAATCTGGAAACATGTGGGAAATGCGGCATCATTTTGTTAAAGTTCCTGGCAGAATGTATCCTATCGATGTTGATTATGGGGAAGAAGAAACTGAAAAATTGGATATTGTTACAACAGAATCGAAATTAGCGCAACCAGTCCAGGATCTGATCAGGATGATTTTCAATGTCAATTCAATGAAAAAACTCATGTTGGAGTTTGATTTGGACACTGAGAAAATGCCTTTAGGTAAGGTAGCAGTTTTGGCAAATTTATTTTGAGTTTTTTGTTATTCAGCTGTGTGACTAATAAAATATATTCTAAATATCAGTATTTGGTTAACATAAACAATAAATTTGAATATTTTTAAATTTTTTTCAACAGACAGTTGAACATCACATATATTCAATAGAATAAACATATGTACCCACCGAATCAAGTGTTACTCATTCGTGAAAGAGACACTACTTGACAATTACAATAGAGCAATAGAGGTACAATAACTATCACAGAAAAAAAATTATATAAAAAATAAAAGATTTCAATTATATGTTGAGTTATGCCGAATTTTTCACAATCGAGAAATTATTCATTATAAGTCGGCCATGCTGAATTTTTCATAATCGAGAAATAAGCCATTATAAGTAAATCATTTTTACTATCGGAATACTTATGTCAAAATTATAAAGTGAATACAAGTTGGATTAAGTTTTTGTTTCATTTTCCAATGAATTGTTTTTTGTCGAGCACTAGTCAAAATCGAATAATGAATGCTAGTGGGATTAAGTTTATCTTATTTCAAAAATCATATTTTATTGTTGACTAGACCATTCAATTCGTGTTAAGGATCAATTTCTAGAGTTTATGATTGAATGCATTTTTATTTATTAATTTCAGTTGTGCAGGCAAGTTATTATATTTTGGGCCTAGATGGAATACATTTCTCTGTCCAATATGTTTGTCGCATCTTGGGACCACCATTTTACTTTTACCATGGTGGTGTGAACATGTTCTATAGGTTTGAGTTCAATTAATGATTTGTGAATACTCAGAGAATTATTGAATACTTAAAATAGTTATTGGTTTGTTCAAAATCATAATTTCACAATAATTTGAACAAATTGAAACAATTACAACACTATAATGAACTTGGGATTTTACTGTTTCATCTAGTTGTGGGTTATCAATGAACAAATAGTAATTGGTATGCTTATTCAAGTTCAATAACTTCAATCACACAAATAACACTGTATATACTCAATACTTATCACACTTGATAATCGGTTTCTTTGCCTTCAAAGTCCTCTGTCTGATTCAAAATTGCCTGATTGAAATTCTCACTGTCTGCTGTTGGGATCAGTTTCTTAAACTGCCCTAGTTACTTAATAAATCCAGATCGTGTTTCACAAGATTCTCTGTTTATTCAGCGGCCTTCTATGGGCCTTCCCTTGTACTCAAGTACATTCTAGTTAGAGGGATTTTTAATAATAATATTTATTTCTAAATATTAATATAATGTAAAAACATATAAATGTAAATAACTGCATGTAACCATATTTTAAAAGTCAGTCAAAATAATATAACACAATTACACAAACAGTGATAAACATCCATAAGTAATAAAAATAACATATAAATATAAAAATATAAATGTAACTAGTTATAGACCATAAAAAAGCCAATAAAATATAATTAACACACAATTTCTCAAGTATTTCCCAAGTATTGAAAGTAAACACTTTAACCAAATGTGCTAAAGCTCAAGATCTCAGGTTAGTTGATTGGTGAATTCTTGAATGGTGTAACAAGTCCTTTGAAGTAGCATTTTTTTCAGCTGACTTTTGATATTTGGGGAATTCTTGAGAGCTATTGAAAGCATATTGTATAATTTACACTCACTGTACTCTACAATTTTTTCATTTCATTTTTTCATTTAATTCGTTATAAGCCTGACTGTTTAAGAATAATTAAAATGAAATCAGGAAGATGAGTCGTTGAAATCTGAAACAACAAAAATTAAACCAAGCTACATCATGACGTTTTGATTGTTGTTATTGACAATCATCTTCAGGAGATAGGTTTTCCTTCATTTAGTCTGGTAGTTAATTCTGTAACAAAAAGTATTGATGGAAAAATACATTTTCCAGAAAGATTTGAAGAACCAGTAGTTTTAAAAAAAAATCCGTTACTTCATTCATTTATTACATTTCAAAACTATTTCTGTTTATGCCATTATCAACTGTAAATAATTTTTATTACAAACAATAATAGTAATCGTTTTTTAGGGACTTACTCGAATAAGTCTCCACCCAATGCCCATTCTTATTTCTCGATCAAGTCAAACAGGATCAAATTCAAGTAGTGCATCATTAAAAAAATGTTCCACAGCACAAAAACTCACCACCATTGCCCTACAGGCACATTAACTACCATTTGTAACTTGTTACTTTTGAACATCTCTATAAACTGATGAAAAGTCACCAAATGAAAATTAAACTTTTTGAAAATCTTTCCGATCAGGTTCTTCATATTCTGGCGGATTCAATTAATGTGTCTTTCACAACTGGAACATTTCCTGGCGTCCTGAAAACTGCTTTAGTTATTCCTATTCACAAGGGGGGTGCAGCGAACAAGCCGTCAAACCTTCGACCAATTTCTCTTATACCATCTCTATCGAAACTTATAGAGAAACTTGTCAAGAAAAGAATGATATTCTTCTTTACAAAACATAATATAATAAACAATGCCCAATTTGGCTTTCAATCATGTAAGAATACTAGCGATGCTATCTTTGACTTCTTGGAAGAGCTATATTTAGGCCTAAATCAAGGCGAGGCGGCCGCTGCAGTATTCTGTGATTTTTCTAAGGCCTTCGACTGTGTAGATCACAGAATATTGCTGAAGATATTATTCCAGAGGGCCAGAGGGCCAACCCTCGAATGGTTCAGCTCTTTTCTCTCTGACAGAAATCAAATTGTCAAGGTAGGAAATAAAACATCCAGTCTCTCCAAAATATGCCGTGGAGTTCCTCAAGGATCTGTTCTAGGTCCTATCTTATTTCTCCTATATGTGAATGATCTTCCTAACATCAATATTGATGGTAAAATTACACTATTTGCAGATGACACCACTTTATTGTGGCGTGGAAAGGATTTGGTTTCCTTGAAGAGTACCATTAAAGCTGATTTAGAAAAAATTAAGTATTGGTGTGACTCAAACTCACTATGTTTTAACTTCAGCAAAACTAACATTCTATCATTTAAATTTGTGCATGGAAATTTCTGCCTTCAAACTCATATGATAGAAAATAAACAATCTGCTAAATTCTTGGGAATTTGGATTGATAACTTTCTGAAATTTGAAGATCATATAAAATATCTGAACAAAAAACTTTCATCTAGCTGTTATGCCATTAGAGTTATCACTAAAGAACTGGGAGCAACTGCTGGTAAAACTGCGTACTACGCTTTAATCGAATCTCACTTGAGATATGGTGTCGCCTTCTGGGGGTTTTGTAGCAAACAGTTACTACAGTCTGTTTTCGTTTTGCAAAAAAGAGCAGTGAAATTCATTTACAAAGCCAATTTTAGGGACCATTGCAAACCCCTATTTATCAATAATAAATTACTGACTGTACACTGCATTTTTATCTTGGAAACAGTAAGTCTCATATTTAAAAGAAGAGAATGCTATAGATCAGAAAATACCTACTTTACCCGTCAAATTCACGACATACCTCTGCCTATTCCAATAACAATGTTAACAAAACATTCTGTTTTGTTTGAGAGTCGGAAGATTTTCAACCATTTACCTACCGAAATGAAAAGTATAGTGAACTACAAGGTATTCCGTAACCGTGTAAAAGAACTTTTGCTCTTAAAAGCGTATTACAGCTTGGTCGAATATTTTGAAGACCAGCTTCTGATTTAGGTTTTATTTTTTGAACTTTTTACAGTTCTGGAAATTTTACATAACTTCGACTATTATATTTTATTATATTTTTATTTTGTCTGTACCTTAAACTACACCCTAAAACATTAAAGAACAGTATTCCGTAATTTAGTTTTAAAATGATGCAAGATGTTGAACATCTCAAGATCAAAGTTACTATTGGCTAATTGTGAGATTCTTGGAAATGTGTGGTTCAAACGATAAAATGGTACATAAAATGTTTATTACTGTTGAGTTGAGTAGTTTTGAACATGTAGATACATTTTTTCTAGGAGTTCAGCACAACTGAATTTGCCGTTAATAATATTGAAAAGTAGTGCCGGGCCTCTCTGTTTCCTCCTAGTTTCCAGGGAGGACATGCTCAGAGATTGCAGTAGCAACTCATACAACGAACACCTGATTTATATACTATATATCTGAGGAAGTTATGTTGGACATTTTCGATGTTCTTATTATAAGTTACACAATGAGAGGACCAAACAGAAGAACAATACTCCAGATGTGGACTGACCAGTGAACAATAAAGGACTTCAATAGCAGTTGGGCCAGTGAATTCGTGGGGTAGCCATTTGATAAACCCTAGCATTTTCACGGCTTTATGGATAGCCATGGGTATATGTGGTATTAATATCGAATCAAACATATACATATAAAATTGTCTTTATCAAGGGAAAAAAATATTCCAGAAATATTGTCATTCACCACATTTCACAAACCATGATGTGGAATTTTAGGTCTTAACACTCGTACTATTGTAACTTTTTTTAAACAGATTGTTTGTAGCTCTTGTAGTAGATGTTGAAACAGTTTTAGAACAGTTTTTTACGAAGTTTGGTACCTTGCTTGAAGATTATTTGTGTATGTATCACTCCAATTATTTGATTAAGAATCAATGCAAACTATTTCTTGCAATATGAGGATAATCTTACGAGAACATTCTAATTTTTTAGTGAACAAGGTATAAGAAAGTGTGTGTAAAGAACATCTGTACTTCGCTTTCTGTTCTGTTTGAAGAATGAACTAAGAGAAATGGTTATTTGTTTTAGTTTTGAAAATACTCATCTTAATGAGTCTTTATTGAAATTTAAAATTTATAACCTTACAAACGCCGTTTCCGATGATTTCATTGTCATCCAGTACATATGGATGAAGAAGTAGCAGTCAGTTTTAGCATAACCCTGTATATATTTAATAGTGGAAGATTATTCTTACATAAAAGTTAGATCCATAATAAATTCTATCATAAATACTATTGAGAGTTACACTTGAAGAAGCTTATGGTATAGCGAAACATGTATTGCGTTTCTGTGAAACTTTTTAGGGAAAATCTCACAATAATAAAGTTTGATTTTGTTACAGGTAAACTAAGTAAGTCTCAAATACAGAAAGCATTTGGAGTACTGAATGAGCTACTGCAGCTTATAGATAAAAAAGCTGATCAAGCTCGCTTCATAGATGCTACAAACAGATTCTATACCTTTATCCCTCATTCTTTTGGCATAGATGATCCTCCACTTTTAACTGATCCAGAAACAATCAAAGTAAGCTTTTTGCTTTCATGGTTGGAAGCACAATATAGTGACAGCAAAATCTGGGCATTATGCCTTGGTCTGAAGGAACATGAATCGAAAGTTTCATCTGGTACTGCAGTAGACATCTTTAGTGGTGTATGTGTTTTTTTGTATTTTATTACGTGGCCAGTTTCTGCTAGAACATGTTCTGCTATTGTGGATTTCTCCAGCTGAAACAGCAGTCCTGTCTGATACAATGAGATCCATAATCATTCCAACAATTTCAAAGAAAACATACACGAGTCAATAGAACCTGGTATCTGGTTCTCAAGAAGGTCAGAATTTGACTGAAATTCAACTCCAATCGACACCCTACAAGTAGTATACCTGTCAACAGTATGAATAGGAGTAAGCACAGGACTTCCCAGTCAGCCGTTGGTGAGACTTTGAGATACTACCTTCGTCCTAGCAGTAAAAGCATTACATAACTGAAGATGTTCCTGCATGAAAAGTTTGGTTCTACAAGTTCCTTTTGGCCACGACCTAATAGCCTGCATTTTGTTGTCTCAAATTTTAGAATTCATTGTCGAACATTCAGAAATTGTCTAAAGTTTTGTGACATACTACAACTTTGAACTTATTTTTCTTTTTCAGAAAAAATTAGAAATGCTTGACAGTTTGATGGAATTAGAAATAGCTTACAACTTGATGAAAACTTCTGGCAACGAACATACTGTCGACAGTTATTACAATCAGCTGAATGCCGAAATAGGTATTATGGATCACAATTCTGAAGAGTTTGCCATCATAAAAGAATATGTCAAAAACACGCACGCAGCCACCCATAATAATTATGAGCTTGAAGTAGAGGAGGTGTATACTGTTGAACGACAAGGAGAAGACAAGAGATTCAAGCCTTTCCGCAAGTTACACAATCACAGACTGTTGTGGCACGGTTCGCGAGTGACAAATTTCGCTGGAATTCTATCTCAGGGCTTGAGAATTGCCCCTCCCGAAGCTCCAGTTACGGGGTACATGTTTGGCAAAGGTATTTACTTTGCTGATATGGTGTCCAAATCAGCTAATTATTGTTGTACCAGTACTGGAAGCCCCAAGGGATTATTGTTGCTGTGTGATGTTGCTCTGGGAAATGTGAGTATGATAATAATCTTTATTGTGATAAAAACAATATATAGGACATAGCAGTGTCAGCGTCATAGACACCTAAAATGACCTGATTTCTGTATTATTGAGGGCATAGATGACTTGAAAAACATTCTGAAATCAAATTTTTCATCCTCACTTCGTTTTGCCAAAAGTTAGAATCATACATTTCATTTTTGCTATTCAGTGGATCTGTAATTACAAATAACTCAAGTCTCCCTTGTTCATATTTAAATGATTTTTGATGTAATCAATCGCCAATGTTTCAATCGGCAATGCTTGTGAAGAAAGAATCAAGATAACTCCCCAGAACCTTTCCTCTATTGGAGGAAGATCAAACTTCCTGTTGAAGATGATCACTTGGTGATTGAAACACGTGTGGAGGTGTTAAAAATAACGGTTTGGTGTTAAGAATAAACTCCAGTAATAATCACGTCTTTTCATAATGAATATTTCATTTGGATTCAATGTCAAAAAATGTCCATAACATATAGGATAATTTAATTGGTATAATATCAAACAAACTAATTATGTCAATTTCATCATGAGAAACATCCCTTATGATATTATCTTGAAAAAGAAAACGTTTATTGTTGCAAACATTTGTAATTTTTTTTCTTTTTGCAGATGTTTGAACTGAAGAAAGCTGAAATGATTCAAAAATTACCACCAGGAATGCACAGTTGTATGGGTATTGGTAGGACTCACCCGGATCCCAAAACCAGTAAAACAATAAATGGAATTGAAGTACCATTGGGTAAAGGAGTTCCCAATCCCAGTTCAGCTGACACTGTTTTGATGTATAACGAGTATCCTTTCACTTGAAAATTTTGTTCTTGTATAGAATTGATTTTTTTGAAATGTTGATCATCTAAACCAAAATGTAGACGTTTCTTTCAAAAATTAGATTACGGGTGATTGAATTTTGAAAGTTATTGTAGATTTGTGGTCAGGTTAGATCCACTAGAAAGTTATAATAATAATATTTATTTGTAGTTCCTTATTACATATAAATACAATATTTATTCAATCTATGAAAATTATGAAAAAAACTACAAATGAGGCTAGAAACAACATGTACCGGAAGGGTACTGTTGATCTTAGTTCTACCTTGAAGAAAAGAAAACTAAACTAGAGAAAAAAACAAAGAAAAAGGAAGAGAAGGAAAAAAAAGGAAGGAGAGAGAGGGAAGAGGGAGAAAAAACATGTAAAATATTATCACTGAAAATTTTTCAGTAGTATAAAATCTACGAAATCAGTGACTTTCTGATTGAGCAGCGATGAGATATTTTTTGTAACCGCACTTAAATAAGGAAACTTAACCAACTTCATATTTTTGTGGATTATTATTTTACAAAATATATATAAAATAACTGAAGGATCGTCTATATAGAGTGGTTCGATGGGGCGGGGGAGAAAATAACCCTTTAAACCTCAAATTTAAAGTATGTACATCGCTACGAAATCTTATTTTGTTATACAAATATGATGGACACTAGTTAATTGATATTTTATGGAAGAGGGTGGCCGAGTGTAAAACACGTCTATTTTCCATAGTTAACCAATTGTTTTCGTTAAGTTCATATGAAATTCTGTAATATTTTCTAATACCATATACCATACCTGAGACATGATTTTTGAACTCTTTCAATTCTAAGAATGTTCTTTTTTATCCAGGCATGAACCATACACAACATCACAATATGCAAAGTGACTCAACACAAGCGCATTTGTTAATTTTATTTTCAAACTTGTTGGTAATAAATGACGATGAGAAAAAATCATTTTCAAACTCGTGTAACTTCTTTGAACACATTTTGTGACATGTTTTGTAAACCTTAAATTCACGTCCATTTCGATACCTAAATTTTTTGCCACTTTGGTGGGGCATCACCAATAACAATATTAATATATCTTTCCACCAAGCTACGATTAGTACCAAAAACTAGCAAATTAGTTTTGTTTGATTTGATTTTGAGATAATGAGCTTCAGATGCTGAAATAAGACGAGCTAGATCTTCATTCAATTTTCGATTAGTAGTAGCAACTTCATTAGGGTTAAATGATAGATATAGTTGTGTGTCATCCGCATACATATGTGAATTACAGTGTCTTAAAACAGAGACTAGATCACAAGTGTATACGCAAAATAATAAGGGTCCAAGTATAGATCCCTAAGGCACTCCAAATTTGATAAATTTGCTGCTTGATTTTCCCTTTGAAGTTTCTACAAACTGTGAACGATCTTTAAAATAGCTTTTAATTAAATTTATAGCAGGTTCAGAGAACCCAATGAAGTTCAAAATTGCAAATAAAATTGGATAACTAATGGTATCATGCGCCCGAATTACGATCGGAAGATCGTGGGTTCGATTCCCGTCTCGACCAGATATTTTTCTCGAGAGAATTTATCTGGTTGTAGCGGGGATGATTCTGCAACCGTGTTAGGAATCACACGTTAAAAGGTAAGACCTCGTTAGTCCTTAGCTCGCACAAGTTTCTCAACTTCTGAGAGTTGTCGTTCGTATGGGGTGACAGCTGATTAAAGGAAAAACAGATTTCAAACAGATTTAAACAGATTAAAAGCCTTAGAGAAGTCTATAAGTATTAAAGCAGTCATGTTACCTTTGTCAGCAACTTCGAAAATATTATCAGTTATTTTCAAGAGAGCAGTTGTACAGCTGTGTTCTTTACGGAATCCTGACTGGTTGATTGGTAAAATATTAAAGGAATTTAAATAGCATTTGATTTGAAAACTCATTTTTTTTTCCAATACTTTTGAACAAGTTAGTAGCAGGCTTATGGGGCGCAGATCGCATTCCCATTTTTGTACCCAATTAGGATGTTTGTGATGCATTTATTTTTTTTGTTTTCAATGTTTAACTACAATTTTTATCCCACTTTTATGTCTCTCACCAATAAACTAAACATGCTAAACAGCTGACACTGTGAACATATTTTCGAGACGAGTGTATCAACATGAAAAAATTGAAAAAAAATCTTTAATCGAATGTACGTAGTCTGCAAAATTTTCGTATATATTAGGATTTCCGAATTCACTTAATATAATTTCGTATACCTCATTATAATTGGAAAAACATTCATTTAAAAAATTAGTACTTGACTTTCTACCCCCTCTTACGTTTTCCTTAACGTTTTTTCAGATATATTGTATACGACGTAGCTCAAGTTAATGTGAAATACCTTGTGCGAATGAATTTCAAATACAAATTCTAGTATTGAACTCCTGTTTGTAGAATATGTTTTTTTGTTGTCTCTTGTTTTGCTGTTGTAACAATTTGATTTTGTTCGTTTTTTTTTAATGTAAGTGTTTCTGTACCATTTATTTACCATTTATGTACCATTTATTGCTAACAGGATTTGTTTTTGTAATTAATGAAACCTTGAGTTATTTTTGGCCTTGTATAGCAGTTACTTGACTAGAACATGGTTAAAGATATTCAGAATTGCATTCCATATTAATATTTTGATCCAAAATTCTTCCGTCATCACAGATTTATAGACATCACCTTCCAGTCATTATTT
Organism: Leptinotarsa decemlineata; assembly: GCF_025532065.1. NCBI lineage: Eukaryota > Metazoa > Arthropoda > Insecta > Coleoptera > Chrysomelidae > Leptinotarsa > Leptinotarsa decemlineata. Next base: position 28,693,833 of record NW_027412688.1, on the reverse strand, counting down.
CCTGGGGTTCAACATTTATATAGATTTTTTGAATGACAATTATCAACATTATATGTTTCGAAATGTTTGACTGTTGTTACAAAATAAATGATTTATTCAGTAGGCTTTTTTATTTTGAGAATTACACTGTTCATTAATTTTTGAAAGGGAGGAAAGGAATCTTTTGTGGGTGCTGCAACTTTCTCCTTTCCATCAATCAACTGCTGTATCCCCATATCATCAATCCTTTAATATCCCATGCCTTATGAATCTGCTCTGCATTCTTGAGCGGCAGATGCAGAGGAAACAAAATCCACCTGAATAGATCAGCAAACGCTAATGCTCAAACGATGATTCACCATAAATACGAGGCAAGAAAGAGCTGCAAGATTGAATCTGTTTTCTCAGGTAGACAGCTGACATACACCATCCGGCCTGGATGGCTACAGGTCACCTAAGAGGATCAGGATAATGTTTCCTGGCTGGTGGAATAAACATATATAGTCTGTCCAGAAATGAGAGAAACTACAGAAGTATATCTAGATAAGTATTTAGTGGGAGGGGATTGAAAAAACTTGTTTTTTTTTTGAAGGCGGTATAAATAGATATTCCTTTGAATTATATCTTCAACAGACACATTGCATCCATCAGCGTCGGCCGCCTCTTTTGAAGTTCTTTGTCGCAAGTCACTATTTTAATGGATCGGTGACGTTGTGGATGAATTGCAGTGCCACTTGCTTGAGACGACTATGTTGGTTTCTTTGATGTACCAGCATGTTTGCATTCTTGAATTTGTTTCACTCCCAGACAATACCGAAAGTACTATAGTTTTTTGTAGACGATATTTCTAATATTTACACAAGTAATAACCTATTCTGGTTCAACCGGAAAAGAACGTTTAAAATGGAACCATTCCATAGAATATGTAATTCTCTCTTCAACAAGTGACCACCTCCTTTCAAAAGGGCGCCTTAGGAGCCATTTTCTCTAAATTCAATATGGCGGCACTATGACGCCATCTCGAGAAATATTGTCGAATAAGGTTACGCGAGAAACAAAAAACGATGTTTGCTCGGTTTTCAAATAAAAATTTATGAAATGAAATTTTTCATCATTTCATTTGTATTACGTTATTATTTTAATGCTAATTTTTTACTTCTGTTATCTACAAAATTTTAATAGGAGGTAGTATTTTTGAAACTTTTCCAAATAGTTGTCAAAGATACAATTATATTCACTTTTTTTAGCCAGTGAAAAAAGTAGTTAACGTCGAAGGTTTTACTGACACAGAAAAATGAAGCGCATAGTATCTTCGACATTTTTTGTTGTGCAAAAGATAAACTTCAATGGTGTAGTCTGTACATGGAAGATATTTGAAAAATCTATCATTGGGAGTCTTTATTAACGCAATAGAACTCGAAACAATTATTTTTTTTCTATGCGCGTCAATTTAAAAAATGGCTACTGATTTGGGAGCAACTTTCACCACTAATATATTGTGCTGAGCATCACTTATATTTTAGTGTTTTATTCATTTGAATCGATCCATAAGTAATAATAATAATAATAATATCTTTTATTTACCAATGCAAAAAAGAAAGTACACAAAGAAAAATACAGGGTGTAACTCAATAAGTGTAAAACATTTAAGGAGGTGATCCCTCATCGAAAAAAAGATAGGATGTTTCATATAAAGAAATTTCATTGAAGCATCCCTTGTTAAGATACAGCCCCTTAAAGAGGGTACATAAAATTTGTATAACAATTTTTTTCACAAGCACTAAAAAAGTCACAATATTGAAATTAACCTGACGTTTTGTACTACCAAAAAGACACTTAGCCAGTAATTTATTTGGTTTACCCCATGGTTGTAAGGGGTGAAAAACGCAACCCCTAAAATTTATTTCCAATGTAACTTTTTGTCTTATTATTTGTTTACCATTTAAAAATTTATTTCCGATAGCCTGTTTCATTCTAAGCAAAAAATGTCTCTTGGGTTTTTTGCCCTAAATAAACCAGTTTGCAGCAAAAAATTATTATAGGAACAACTACAGAGATACATCGAAATGAATGCGAAAATACGAAACTAATCTATCTAGTAGGTCGCTATTAGCGATAGTGACAATTAAATTGGTATGACGCTGTCAGTTTGTGAATTTTCGAAATTGAATTAATACTAATTGTGTGTTGCTGTTCTGTTCTTAATTTGTTACTTCAATAATTCACTTGTTATTGAAATGGCATACACAAATGAGGAAATGGCTGATATGCATTACGTTTACGGTCTGTCGCAGGAGAATGGGTTAGAAGCTTCTAGAAGATATGCTGAAATGTATCCTCAATGGCGGCATCCTTCACATAGAATATTTGCTCGACTTCATCAACGATTACGAGAATATGGTTCATTCGACAAAAGAAGACAGGATTGTGGTCGCCATCGAGAAGTACGAACAACACAGCTTGAGGAAGCAGTACTTGATTTGATTGAAGAACAACCTACTACCAGTACTAGAAAGATTGCTTCCCAGCTAAATGTTGATCATATGACGGTATTTCGACTTTTAAAGGAACAACTCTTATACCATTACCATCTGCAACGAATACAGACACTGTTACCGCAAGACTTTCCGAACCGTCTTGAATTTTGCAATTGGATGCTGGAAATGATTAGAAGAAATTGTGGCTTTCTGAAGACGATAGAATTCACAGACGAATGTAGTTTTTCTCGGGACAAGATTATTAATTTTCATAATTACCACATATGGGCTGATGAAAACCCTCACGCTATTGTCGAAACTAACCATCAAGAACAGTTTTCTCTTAACGTGTGGCTGGGAGTTATTGGGGATAATTTAATTGGGCCTCATTTTCTACCTCCTCGATTAAATGGTGAGGCATACGTTCAATTTTTAAGAGAAGTGCTGGAGGAAGTTCCTTTGGGCGTCAGAAGGGATATGTTTTTATGCATGATGGGGCTCCTGCCCATTTTAGTCAAGTAGCACGTCAGTATTTAACTGAAACATATGCAAATCGTGGATAGGTCGAGGAGGACCACAGAACTGGCCCGCTTGATCCCCGGTTCTCAATTCTCTCGATTTAGGGCCATTTACAGCATTTGGTTTATCATACTCCTGTTTGCGATGTAGAGGACTTAAGAAACCGCATCATCGATGCGTGCAGGGTAATCAGAGAGACTCCAGGAATATTTGAGCGAATACGTGGCTCAATGCGCCGACGTCTAGACGCATGCGTAATGTTTGAAGGTAGACATATTAAACATTTACTATGATTTCTACATGTTGTGTGTTTTGTTATTAATTAATTGGTTTTATTTATTACCCTTTAATCGTTTATTGCAGGTACTACCTACAAAATAACAATAAATCCAGTTCGCATTTATGACGATGTATCTCTGTAGTTGTTCGTAAAATAATTTTTTGCTGCGAACTGGTTTATTTTGGGCAAAAAACCCGAGACATTTTTTGTTTAGAATGAAACAGGCTTTCGGAAATATATTTTTAAATGGTAAACACATAATAAGACAAAAAGTTACATTGGAAATAAATTTTAGGGATTGCGTTTTCCACCTCTTACAACCATGGGGTAAACCAAATAAATCACTGGCTAAATGTCTTTTTGGTATGACAAAACGTCAGATTAATTTCAATATTGTAACTTTTTCAGGGCTTGTGAAAAAAATTGTTATACACATTTTATGTACCCCCTTTATCTTAACAAGGGATCCTTCAATGAAGTTTCTTTATATGAAAGATCCTATCTTTTTTTGATGAGGAATCGCTTTCTTAAATGTTTTACACTTATTCAGTTACACCCTGTATATATAATGGGTTTGGTAAACTCCCGGAGCGGAATTCAGGAGACAAGCGTGTGCAACACGCCGAATCCTGCTCTTCCATTCAACTCCTTCACAGTATACAAAACTTGAAAGTATTCATCGAACATAATATGTTCATATTATGATGTATAAAAAATTATAGTTCCTATGTAGTAAGAGAGAGAGAAAAAAAATAAAAGGAATAAAAGAGGGGTGATTCATAATTCTTACAGAATAACTTAAATTTTTGCATTTCATGCGAGACTTTAGTTGCACGATAGCTGTCTTTCATATAGCCAGTTACGAGCCTGAAGCTCAAAAAGTGGCAGTTTCAATTTTTTTTAGATGTGTGGGAAGACTATTGTAATGAGTCTAGATGGAAAAACTGAACGATCTCTCAAACAGTGCTGTGCTATGGTGGGTGGCAGTTATTGTATTTTTGTGTCGGATATTCACTTCATGTTCATTTTCACGAAATTGAACTTTATCATAAAGATACTGCGGTGGTTTGTTGATGATTATATTGTGACATAAGGTTAGAGATTGCAATAAGAAACGATTCTTCATTGACAGGCATTGCCTGAGTATTTAGGTATGCTCGGTGGGGGTAAATTAATCTTAAGTTCGCGTAAGCTCTCTGGATATATAATGAAACTTGCTTTTTAAACCTGAAATTATTATCCAACATCAAGCCAAGATTTGTTGCCTCCGGTACTATATTTATACCATTCAGAGAATGGTAACAAAGTAACAAAGTTATGTCAATTTACTGCCCTGCGGCGTGGGACGTTAGGATACTCAATGTGAATAAATCATAACTGAAATGTCTCCTAACAAATTACTACGTCAATATTGACTTGGCCTTTATTCAAAATAACAGAATTCATCGAAACTCATTATTACAGTTTATTGTATGATTTTTACTATATAAAGGGTTTTACAAAAACCGCGACACGTGTTTCGCTTTACAATAGCTTTAATTAGCGTTAATTATTAACGCTTGATATTGTAACGAATCTGAAGCCGCCTCTGACCGGTTGAACTGATACGCCAGCCGACTCATCGAACAAGCACATGACCTCACCTCGATATAATCCAGTCTGGGACCACCGGTAAAATTCTAGACGAGTACCGAATCTTCCACAGAATTCTCGAAAGGACCTTTACCGATATAAGCCCGTTTTCCCGACCCAAGAGGGCAGTTTAGAAAGTGAATCGAGCGGCTAAACAAGAAATTCGAATAGCGGAAATAAATCAAGTGTTGATTGCTAAGTGTTGTAATAAATAAATTAGTTTGGGATTAATGAAATACTGTTGGAAATAAATTTGTTTAAGACAGTTAATTCATTAGTTTGCCAGAATATTAACTCTTACTTAGCGTTAATTATTAACGCTTGAGAAAGCTATTTTATAGCGAAACACGTGTCGCGGTTTTTGTAAAACCCTTTATAGTGAAAATCATACAATAAACTCTATTATTGAGTTTTAATACGGATTTTCATCAAGTATCGGCCAGTTCTATTCAATTATTTTCAACGATCTAAATCAGATCAGAAATGTGACAAACTGATTGATATAATCATAAAAATCAATAATAAAAATCAGGAATGACAAAGGACAGATCCTTGAGAAACATTCAGTTCAACAATTGAACACCAAACTACGTTTTTCGCTGTAAGATTCTATTCAATTTGACACATTAGTGGGAAAGTCCATTTTTGTGATTTTGTGATTGTGATTTTTTTATTATAAATTCAGAAGAAACAACAAATGCATTCGATACTTTGGAATACTTTTGTTAGCTCTAAAAAAGCGAATCAACAAGGTTATTATTGAATATTACTGGAGTTTTTTCTTAACACCAAACCGTTATTTTAACACCTCGACACGTGTTTCGATCACCAAGTGATCAGATCAGAACTGGTGATCTGCAGTTATGATCTTCCTCTTGAAGATGATCACTTGGTGATCGAAACACGTGTTGAGGTGTTAAAATAACGGTTTGGTTTTGGGAAAAAACGCCGGTAATATTCATTAATACACCAAAGGTTCCAAACAGTGCATCACAAGGTTATTATTACCTACTTGCGTATACTACCTGCTAAAAATCTAAATAATTCTAATACTATAATTTGTGACCTAAATTATAGATCTTCTTTTATGAGTATTCGATTCAAAACGGAAACTTCATTCTGAATTTAAAAAATCTCGGCATACAACCACTAGTGGTTAAGAGCGTAAAAGATTCATGTCAAGAGGCTTTTCAGTTCTTATTATCAATGCTATTGAGGTCTAGGTTATCGAAGAGCTTTTTAACGTGCCGTTCGCCGTGAATTTTCAATATTCAGAGACCTTCATCAAGGATCATTTCTAATCCCTTCATCAGCAATTTCAGTTAATTCGAATTGTGTCTCGGTGAAATATTGAGTTGACAAGTGTATCAACTTGAAAGTAATTTGATAATAATGAAATTTATCTCACTTTAAATCAAATGAGTGAATTGGGCGGAAATTTGTATTAACTCTTTGAACTTTTTGAATACTGCTTATTTGTTTATAATTCATTTGCGAATTGATTTAGGTATGCATCATATCATCGGCGCCTTCGCCATATGGTATACTTTCCACCAACTAATCAGGCTATATTAAAATTCTATATTATTGCATTAAAACAAAAACATTTTTGTCAACATTTTTGTTGTGATTCTATATATTTTATCATCTTCAATTCAAATCATGCACACGCAGCTAAATGGTCATAGGATAATGTACAACGTGGTTTATTCACCAAAGAAACTTTCTGAGAATTTAGTGCCTACTATTTTGGAATTATAGCATAGTAACAAAGATTCAGTAAGTTTTCTCGTTTCATCAAATCTAATCGTGATATTACTTCTTTCAGGTCTAAGGTAATTATTCATATTTGTAGTAATTCGTAGGTGGCGTAAAACAATTTTTATTTCAATTCCAATATTAATTCATTCAACTGATTCTCTATTTTTTGCAATAATAATAATGATAACAATTTATTATCGAAGAAACAATGTTTATACTGCGTCAGCAGTAGCCTGCACTGATCAAAGAAAAGCTCTGATCCTGCTTCTCGTCAACGTCCGACCGCACGTTTCTCAAATCACCGTCTGAAAATTAAACGAATTGATCGTCGTAGTTCTGCCTCACCCATCATACTTTCTAGACCTCTCGCCAACCGACTACTATATTTTAAAGAACTTCGATAACTTTTTCGCCGTTAGAACCTTTGCCAATCAGGACCAGGCAAAAAGTCCTTCGTCAAGTTCATCGAATCCCGAGCACCCATTTATGCTGATGGAATCAATCGATATGTGTTACGTTAGCAAAAGTGTACTGATTCAAATTGGGTTTATTTCGATTAAATTGAATAAGTATCCACTGAGATATTACAGTTTGAATTAGATTCATGAAAACAGACAAAACTTTTTAAATAACCTGAGTACAGACACCCGCTCTCCTAAATTGATGAGTACTTGGGATATTTCTTCTGCTGATAATATAATTCACACCCATCTGTTTGGTAATCAAAATAAGGCGCTGTTTCATTGAAAACTCGATGATTTAGGTTTGTATGCAAAAATATTGGCCGGAATAATAGTCGTCAGACTTTGAAAATCACTATTTTGATTCGAGTAAAGATGTACGACAGAGACGTTCGATCGAACTCGAATACTTTCACCATCAACGCTGGTGTTCCCCAGGGATCAATATTGTCTCCAACCGTCTTTTTATTGCACTGTTAAAAATTTCTATACTATATTTACAAAAAATGTTTTGGAAGTTTTAACGCATCACATTTTTTTTAATAATAGAATCACATTTTGTAAATTTACTACACGATTTATTTCAACTCAATTTAGAAAAATTACAAAAAAAATTTGAATTTTTAGTAAACTTATACCTGACGTGTGTATTGTTTTATTACAATACAAACTATGTATTTTTGTGAAGCAAATTTGGTAGAAAATGTTTTTCAAATTCAAGATGCTGCATTGTGAATTTACTAACGAAATCAGTTCAATTTTGTTTTAGAAAATTACAATATATTTGTTGTTTTTTTTGTAAGCATTTGGTGGACAATTGTTTTGTATTAATACAACACAATCTCTGTAAATTTGTTAAAAAAATTTGGAAAAAGTTTATAATTTAAATTTATAATTTCAAGAAACTGCATTGCGAATTTACTACGCATTCAGTCCAACACAGTTTTAGAAATTACAAAAAATTTGTTGCTTATTTTGTAAACATTTGATGGTAGTTTGTTTTCTATTATTACAACACAATATTTGTGAATTTGTTAAGCAAATTCGGTGAAAATTTATTTGTAATTTTAAAATACTGCATCCAAAATTTACAACGCATTCAATTCAACATAGTTTCAAAAAATTATAAAACATCGGTTGCATTTTTAGTGAATATATATTGAACGTTTGTTCTATAATATCACAATACAAACTTTGTGATTTTGTTAAACAAATTCAGTGGAAAAATTTGTAATTTTTAAATGCTACACTGCGAATTCACTAAAATAAGTTTTTTTAAATTCTTCATTGATTTACAAATGAAGCATATTATTGTACTGCTCTAATTGAAGATCTTAAACAATTTAATTGGAGATGTTTATTAATAGTGAATAAATCCAAAGTTTTAACCAAAGTTTTTTAGCAATATAAGATACCAAATAATAATTTATTATTTTCTTGATCAACAAAATAGTTTATTAAATTAAATCATTTTAAAATTAACAAACGGAATTTTATTCAATGAAGGATAATTAGTCTACATTATATAAATAAAACTTGATTATATTGTATTATAATTCAAACTTAACGTAATATACATTAGGTACAAAGTAAAAATTAAAGTAAGTTAGTAATTCAGTCAAATAGTAATAATAAACTTAGTAAAAAATAAAAGATTATGATAAGTATTATATAGAATATAAATCATAGTGTATTAGTGAATGATAATTATGTAGTATGTATGTATAACATAAAAAGTTCATAATCATATTAAAATAACCATTTAATGCGATTCATCAGCAATATATGGATCCATCTCTTTTATCAGCTTGCTGCCTTTAGGATGGATATTGGTTGCTTTTCTTTTTCCGCTTTACTTTGTACGTTTGGGAGGACACATTTCCCGAAAGAATCTGAAATTCAAAATCATTTACAAATTAATCGCAAGCAGAAGAGAAAAAAAATTTGAATAATATAAATTGTCTTGAGACAAAAGTGACATGATTAGAGTGAAATTTTTTATCAATGCTGTATCTATAAAGTCTTATGTGAAGCTTTTTCGCAAGAGATATGTACAAACAAATTATGAATCGCTTAAGATTGGAAACTTCAATTATTCAGGTAGCGAAAATGAATTATCTTTAAAATCAATTGTCAACAGTAAGAGCATTTGAAATGTAGAGTTGAATTAATCGAAAAATGAAAAATAAAACTGTAGATTACAAAAGAGAGTATTGGAATTATCAAAAATCTAGAGAATAGCACAGTTTTTGACACTCACCGTTGAATTTCTTCAAGTGTTCCCCCAATTTATTGTGGATATGCGAAGCCAAAGACGTAATAGCACAGGAATGTAGCCAATACTCCATCAAGGAATGACGCAGCATGTATTTTTATTTCTTTATCAATTACCACATGTATACATTTCCTCTGTCAGGTAAATTATTTCCTAAAAAAATATTTAATAAATATATATAAAATATTTCAAACTATTATTGTTGCCATTGTTATTTATTATTTTTAATCAAATGTATTCAACTTTTTCATTTACAAATTATTTCTGGAAATAGGTAAATTTTCTAAAATATTAAGTACAATAATTTTGAATTTCATTACTTCATACTTCCATTGTCTAATATGATATGAAATGATTTGAAATCCCTGAAAGAACAAATAAAAATGAAAATGTATAGATGAAAATAACAATCATATCAAGCAAAACAAACCCTGAAATCAGATTACAATAAAATAAAAATTAAGCAAAAAAATTGAAAGTTGAAAAAATAAAAATTAAAAAATTTCAAGCCAAGTTACTTTACGAAGTTTCGATTGTTAATATCAACAGTCATCTTTGGGTGATGACTCATCAGCCGAAATCGATTGTGAATACTGACATTCGAAACGTCGTGAAGTAACTTGACTTGAAATCTTTGAATTTTTATTTCATTTTAATGGTTCAATTTTCAATTGTTGGTTGTATTTCATTTTATTGTAATTCCATTTCAGGGTTTTTTGCTTAATATAATTGTTATTTTCAGCTATCTACTTTAATTTTCATTTTTATTTGTTCTTTCAGGGATTTCAAATCATTTTATATCATATTAGACTGACATCAGTTTGGACATCAGTCCAAACGGGATTTGAAACAGGTACCTTCTCGAGTAACTCATAATCCGTTAATTCCTCCTGCCGAGAAAATCAAAAAATTTTTTAGAAAATTTTATTTCTATAAATGCATCAATGTGTTAATATAAAGTATACTATTTGTTACTTCAGTTAGTACACTTACATTAAAATTGAAAACTGATGGATAGCATAACAATCTGAAACATATTATTAAATAATTACATGGAATGACTTTATTTCTAAAATATCTTGAAGAGTTGTCAAATGTTTAAACAGTTCAGTTTTATATTTTTTTGATTTAAATTTTTACTAACTATTGATTATAATCGATAACTTACTTGAGCAAAACGTTCACAGGCACTATTCACGGGAAAACAAAAGAGACAGTTTTAATTCACAGAAATCAAAAAAAATATAATTCTTCAAGCAATGCTAACAACTTCGACTTATATGTGTCTGGATCCTTCCTCTCCCGGCACTGTTACACTTGACACTGAATATGTTATAAAATACATACCTACTCCTGTACTCCTATAAAATGTAAAAAAAAGTGTCTAGACAATTTCTAGCGGAACTGGACCACTGGACGTCTAACCGCCAAAACGAAACAGTATTGACACCCAATCGACTTGAAATATTAATGGGGCCAACAACGATTTTTTCAGGATGGGTATATGTGTTTAGTGAATAAGTACCCTGAGTATAATAACACTGATGATGATAATAAATGATTTTATGACAAATATTTCAGAAGAAACATATTAAAATTGTGTGTTTATACATAAAATTATACTGTAACAGAAGTCAAATAATAAAATACTTGTACAAAGAGTCCGTAACGGTCAACAATTATTGTTTATATATTTGATTAATTCGTAAAATTTTCGTAAAATCTTTGTATGTTGAACATGGTCGCACAAGTATATATATATATATATATATATATATATATATATATATATATATATACCTATATACCTATATATATATATATATATATATATATATATATATATATATATATATATACAGGAGGTAACATAAGTATGTTGAAATATTCGAGTGACGTATTCCTGAGATGATTTCAAAAGAGAAAGTATATATAAATTCGAGTCCTGATACAGGTTGTTGAAATTGAATTTCGCAAATTAAGTTAATTCAATCGAAGAGGCTATGAACGTTTGTTTATCAAAATAGAAGTTCGTTGTCACATTTTCAACTATTCATTGACAAATTCACACTTCGAAGTTTATTGATTTTTTTGGTACCATGTCCGACTTTACGAATGCTGAATTGGCTGATATGATTTTTACATCTCCAACGAGTGACTCCTTGTGCAGGGTCATTTGCGAATCTTTTCCGGCGACTTTCCGAAACTGGAAGCTTCGAAAGGAATTTTGCAGTAGGACGGCCACAGACAACAAGAATTGTAGAATTGGAGGAGGTGGTTCTCGAAGAAATTAGTGAACATTCAGAGAAAAGTACAAAAAAAATTAGTCAAACTTTAAATGTGAGTCACATGACCTTTTACAGAATTTTAAAGAAACAGCAATTATATCCTTATCATATCGAGCGCATCCAGGCCCTTACGTTATATGATTTCCAACCACGTATCGAATTTCCTCAAGGCTCTATAGAAAAATCGAACAACATCCCCAAATTTAATCGAAAATCCTCCTCACAGATGAGGCTAATTTTTCAAGAAATGGGGATTACCCACTTTTGATAATGCAGATTCATTTCCAAAACAGATTTTTTTTAATGTACGGGTAGGCATACTTGGGGATATATACTTCCCTTACGTTTGAATGGAGATGCTTGCCTAAATTTTTTGGAATGGGAGCTTTTCCAGCTTGAGGAAGATGTTCCCATTGGCCTCCGAAATCACTCTTGGTTTATGCACGATGCAGCCTCTGCTCATTTCAGTGTGATAGCATGAAATGTCTCAGACGTAGCATATCCACAACGATGGATAGGAACATGAGGCACCCAGTATTGGCCACCGAGGTCTACGAATCTCACTGCCGTCAATTTCTTTGGGGACACCTTGAATTACTAATTTTTGCTAGTCCCATTAAAAACGAGGAAATACAAGCAGAAGCTTGTATTGCTGTTGGGGGTCGTCACTTTCAAGAATTGTTCTGATAGTTGTTTCGTTTAATTTTTATATGTTTATTTGCCTAATAAATAACACAGTACTTTTCTGAATTGTTATTTTCACAAACTCCGAAATGAAGCATTTTCTAATTGAATGATCAAATTTAATTTTTTTTCAGTTTGGATTGATTAGGTAGTTCAATAATGGTCAGTTTAGAAGAATCCGTCCGGGTATACTGCCTATAAAGTTTGATGAAAGTAACTAAAATTGCAAAAAACTTATGACGAAAACCAAACAAATGATTTTTCAATACATATTTTATAGGAAAAAGTTGTTTATTTTGACGAGATCCACCACATACTCATAGTTTTTGTAATGGTCTCAGCAACTTCACTAAGCGCCCTAGGACCTAAGTAGTATGCATCGATATAGAAAATTGTAAATATTTAGAAAACGATCACCTCAGCGTTGTTGAGGAAGTGTACCTTTTTCACTTGTGTGAGTTAGGTGCCGTAACGCGTGATTCCTAACACGCGTTAAAAGGTATGTTCACATAAAACTAATACACTAATAATAATGCATGTATTTTCCATCACTACAAAGTTATTGATCAGAAATGGGGAGAGAATTGACGGGATAGTAAAGTTTGAAAAAAATTATTACAATCCAATGGATGGAACAAAAAATGCTTTATCAACAATGATAGAAATTATGATCGAATGATTTTCAATACAAAAAAAATAGCTGTGATTACGATTCCAACTATCCCCAATCTATTGCAATGTACCAACGATTCATTCATCGTATCCATTTCCTCAAATCATTGTTAATGTTAACAAAATTCAAATATTGTCGCCAATCAAATTCGCGATGGTTTTTTCTGATATATATATATATATATATATATATATATATATATATATATATATATATATATATAACGCATAAATTAGTGATTAACCACTTATATAACTAACTTTCACTAACTGACATTTCTGTACTAAAAATTATACTATCACAACTCTGATTATGGCATTGCGACCAATACGTGCAATGATATATATACTTTTTTGCAAATCGAAAATTGTAATGAAAATATTAGTAAAATGTTTATTACTTTATAGTACTTTCCATTCTAACAATTATTTATAATTTTACAAAAAATTTAAGAAGATTACACGACAAACGATGTACATTTTGGAAACTTCTCATTGAATTTGCTAAATGGTTTAGTATGATTATAATACGTGTGGGACAAATAAACATTTTTAGCCGAATCATAAAGCAATACGAAATTTGCACACGAAAGTTGTAAAATGACTAAAAATATTCGTTAAATTCACGTTACTTCAAAGTATAATCTCAATTTAAAAAATATTTCATAATTTTACAAAAAATCAAAGCAAAAAATTCTACAAATAAAATTTGTGAATTTAGAGAACTTTTTGTGGAAAATTGACTAATGGATTAGTGTAATTACAATACGTTTGAGAAAAATACAAATTTTTGGTCAAATCACAAAGCACTATATAATCAGCAAACGAAATTTGTTAAAATACTGAAAGTATTTGTAAAATTTCAATGACTTCATAGTAATTACAGTTGAAAAAATATTTTATCAATTCACAAAAACTTGCAGTAAAAAACTTACAAATGATATTTGTGAATTTCAAGAACTTTTTATGAAAAGTTTAATAACGGTTCAGTATAATTAAAATGAGTGTAAGGAAAATGAAAATTTTTGGCCAAATTACAAAGCCCTATATCATTTGCAAACAAAAGTTGTTGAAATACTAAAAGTATTTGTAAAATGTTGATGACTTCATATTTATTCCAGTTATAAAAATATTTTATTAATTCACAAAAAACGTAAGTGATTTCATTTACAAATGATATTCGTACATTTCGAAAACTTTTTATGTAACATTCAATAACGGTTCAGTATAATTACAATACATGTGAGAAAAATGAAAATTATTGGCCAAATTACAAAGCACTATATAGTTTGCAAATGAAAGTTGTTAAAATACTGAAAATATTTGTAAAATTTTGTTATTTCAGTTACAAAAATAATTTGTCAATTCACATAAAATTCAAGTGAATTAATTTACAAATAATATTTGAACATTTCGAAAACTTTTTATGAAAAATTTAATAACGATTCAGTATAACTACAATACGTGTGAGAAAAATGGAAACTCTTGGGCCAGTTACAAAGCAAATTTTAAAAATACTGAAAGTTTTTGTAAAATTTTTATGACTTCATTTTAATTCCAATTCCAACTTTTTTTTATAATTTTACAATAAATTAAAGTGGATCAATTCACAAATAATATTTGTAAATTCAAAAAACTTTCTTTGGGAACTGACTTAAGTTTTGGTAAAATTACAATAAGTTTAGGATTAATTGATGATGATTGTAAAATCACTAGTCAGTTTAGAAGGAATCCAAATATTTTTTGGTAAATTACTCAAATCATATTGAATATTGTATTGGCAACACACTGATTTGTAATTTACCTGATCATTTGTTTTGTAATACATTTGTAATTTTACAGACATTTTTAACAGTGTGTATATCAACGACTTATTGGAAAAAAACAAGAATCCAGTATATTGCTTTGCTTACGGCAGCACACTTGTCTCGTCACTCCAATTGGATTCCAGGACATCGGCTACGGAGGCACGTCTTCACCGGCAGCAGGAGGTTGTATATCTTAATGAGGATCTAGAATTAATTTCAAATTGGGGTGAAAGTAACCAGGTTCAATTCAATGCCACAAAAACCCAGGCATCGGTTTTCTCCAAGAAAATTCCGTTTTTTGCTTCGATAAGTTTGTTGGGGGTTAAAATTGACACCAATATGTTTTGGCACTTGGCACAATCATGTCGCTGGAATTGCAAAGGCTGCTTCTCAAAAGCTTGGAACACTATTCCGAACCAGAAAACTATACACATCTCAACAACTTTTGATGCTTCATAAAACTCTTATCAGATCTTCTTTGGAGTATTGTTCTCATGTATGGAGTTCTACCCCGAAACATACCCTGAAGTTGCTGCATTCAATCCAGAAAAGAGCCATCCGCCTGATTGGAGACGCGAATATCACGCGCAACCCTGATAGCCTGGAACATCGAAGAAAGATTGGAGATTTGTCTCTCTTCTATAAATACTTTCACGGGAGGTGTTCAAGTGACTTGGCATATTTGATTCCACCAAGAGCGGTACATATCAGAAATATGCGACGGACTGTGGCTGCTCATCGTTATGAGGTTCAACTCAGTACACCACGAACTTCACTGTTTAAGAACTCTTCCATCTGGAGAACGGCGTTTATGTGAAATAAACTCCCTGAGAACGTTTTTCCAAATGGATTTAATCTTCAGCGATTCAAATCCAATGTCAATCACTACTTTCGCACAGGCACCGCTCTAAGATCGGTATTTTCCTGCAGTGCTTGTGTTTTGTCCTGGAAAAAAACTTTTTGTATGAAAGCAGAGGACGCAGTATTTCAGCTAAGCGTGGTGAAATTTATGAATGAAACAGTGTGTGTATATACCATTTTTTTGTGTAATAATATAATAATAATAATAATAATATGTTTATTATCGCATACACTGATATACATTACATAGAGTGCTATCGAAAATAAACAAGATAACCACAGAAGCCATAGAAATCTATAGTTTGTTCGTGATAAGGATACATTGTAATTAACTGTATAAATATTTAATCTAACATTGAAAGATAATGAATGATGAATTAATCAATAACCTTATTAACAGAGACAGTAGTTTCAAACAGAATACATAGTTATTTTCGTCTGCTCAACAAATGATTAAGTTAAATTGCTGTTTGAAATAGTTTGATTAACAAAATCAGAAAAGAAAGCTCTTTCGGTATTCAGAATAAATTTCTTTACTTCTCTCTTAAACATGTGAAAACTGTTGATATTTTTGATTTTTTCTGGTAATATTTGGTATAAGCGTGGTCCGAGATATGTTGCATTTCTTTGTCCTATGGTTTTGTCACATCGTGGTGCAAAACCAAAAAAAAGGCAAGAGTTTGCCTTTTTCCTAGTATTGTAGGAGTGGATGATTGGTTTTATTTTGATGTTTCCTTTTTTTTCATTACAGAGTATGCTCATACAAAAAAGTTGTCGAATATCACATACATTCGCTTCTTTAAATAAGGCAGTAGTTGGATGAGTTTTTTTCCTATTAAATATAATCTTCAGTATCCATTTTTGTATGACATTTAGATTCCTAAGATAATAATCATTCACTCCTCCCCAACCTATTATACCATAGGAAAGTTACTTCTTTGCATGATCTATACACATCCATGTATAGAGTTACTTCCTTCCTTTCTTTGGAAGACTCCCTCATCCTTCTTTTTTTTTGTATCAAGATGGAGTAGTAGAAAGCCAAAAACTTTCTTTCCCAAAAATTAATCACTCCCAAAAATATAACCCCTTCAATTCAAATAAGATTCCTCTTGGCTGGGATTAAATCAAATAGGTGAATGAATGTCATTACGATGTCATCGATGACATAAGCAGATCAAGCTTATTCCGTGACATTAAAAAATCGTAATTCATGAATGAAGTGTGTGTATTTTCTATGATGTTATCCAATTTGGTACTGAAGAGCCTTAGGGCAAGTGTCTTAAGGCGAAACATCGGTGTATACCAGTGAGGATGGCAGTGTTCTATGTAAGTGCAATTTGTTACCATTCATTCAAAGTAGAACTCATGTGAATGATATCTGATTTTTATTCCACAACGAATTATGAAATACAAACTGAGTAGAGAAAAGTATCTTCTGTATAATTCAGTGTTCATATAGAAGTATTTGTTTCGAAAGAATTTTTTCTTTCTATAATTCAATGTTTATATGAAAGTAGCTGTTTCAGGAGGACTTTCTTTCAGTTTGTGTCTGAAAGTTACTTCTTTGCATGATCCACACATCCATGTATAGAGTTACTTCCTTCCTTTCTTTGGAAGACTCCCTCATCCTTCTTTTTTGTATCAAGATGGAGTAGTATAAAGCCAAAAACTTTCTTTCCCAAAAAACCATAGGATAGTTGGGATTGGACAAGTTTGGAAAAGGTCACGATCGACTGGTGAATATTGAGAATTATTTGGAGCAAATGGCGGTAGACTTGGAAAAAAACGATAAAATTAAAAGATTAGGCTTTACTTTCCATTGTCATTCATACCATTGATGATTTTTATTCTAATGATTCTATTCCAACATTTCACGCAATAGTAAATGAGACTCTGATTACGAATTAACTATCGACGGCACTAAACTTGCTTTTTAAAAAATACTTTTATTGTTACAAACTTGAAAATGAAAAATTACAGAAATACAAAATATATGAAATTATACGTGTTGTTGGTTTGATGAATAAAATCTGACTGACTCTGGATGCGAAGCTTCGAAGATGTGCGCTCCTGTGAGAACTGTCTTGTCAGCATCTGGAACAGGGTGGTGGTACTGCTAGATCAGCGGGATTGTCCTAGATGGTGAGATAATTCCTCCCCCCGAAGATTCAACTATCATGCACAGCGGGGTAGTTGAACAGTGGATAGATCGGCTACTTCATTTACTACTTGTAATTGGTTCTCTTCTTGACTTGGCTTCTTATTGGTGCAACATCGAAGTACATTTTTCCTGTACAAGAAGTAAACTATCATTGATATGATCGCTAAGTAAACCACTAAAGTCCATATACTCGGTGATTGGTAAAGTCCGCCTTGGTTGAATGTTATTTCAGGATTGTTATCAATTAGCTGATTTTTCAGGTTTTGGAGTTCTTTCAGGTCGACATCGTCCAATTGAAAGCTCATATTTACACTTCTTGGAGGGTTGCGATCTTGGTTCAATTCGGGAATCAATATTATTTGATTGCTATTGATTACATTTTCTTCATTGATTATTTCGATTTGATTCGCTTTGATTCTGCAGCCTACTGGGATGTCAATTAAATAGGATCCAATTATTCTTTGAACTTCCTCTTGTTCATTACATTGTAGGTGGATTGTCGTTTTATTTGGAAATATCGCTATCCATTGGGTAGAGTCCTCCAGTTGGTTAGCTATTGGCTTAGTAATCCTAACATCGATTTGTCTACATGTGGAAGTGTCTTCCATCTTCAGGAGTTGCAGCTCACAGAGATTTCCAGAAATTTCTCTAATCGGCATTTTCTTGCAGACATAGAATTGTGGTTCTACTTTGACACAATCGTCGCTTTTGAATGTGAAATATTCTGAGTTCTTCAGTAAAAATGAATTTTTGAGTATAAGTGCCTTGAACTGACTTTGACTATATGTAGGGATTGAATATAAGTGATAGTAATCGAAAATGTATGGATATGTGATTGGAACATGAAGAAGAAAGGTTATTCTATTATTCAGAATAAAACATTCGATGTTTATGATTTTCTCTAATTTCAAGATGTTTTCTAAAGTAATATCAATAGGAAATTGATTCTTTGCAATGATTCCGTGTAATTTAAGAAGTTCGGCGAATAAGTCAGTGGGTTTCACTATGCTTGGATGCATAATGTTGAGTTTCGCGAATGCTATGGAATTTTCAATGTCCTGTAAGGCAGAGTTGACTATTTCAAACATATCAATCATTTGGTTGAGTATATCGTGAACATATGCTCTATTTTCTTCATAACTTTTTGTTTGGAATATGGCAGCAATATGAACTATTTTTTCTTGAAGAAATTTTTCATTGTGAATTATTTGTTGAACAGTTTGATTGAATTTATTGATCAAATTGATTGAAACTGAATTTTGTTTCACAACACTAGAAGCCAATACTTTTTGGTTGTTTTGAAGTTCCCTAATAAGTTTTTCGTACCGCTCCCCGTCTTCTGCATCGAGGTTTCCTGTAATTGATTTAAATATCGAACCAATACCATTAATCAATCCTCTTTTGATTCGTTTGGGATTTGTGACTATTTCTTGCAATTTGGATTCAGTCTTGTCTTTTGTCAAAGTCAAAATTTTGATATAATTTTCTGTTTCAGCTGAGGAAATATTATTTTTGTTTATACTGAGTGCTTCTAAAGTTTGTCCGTATTGGTCGTTCAGTTTTTGGATTTCACTTATGAATGGGTTCAGGTCATAGTAGTGTATCAGTGTGTGTGAGTATTGTTGAATTTTGGCAGTGCCCAATTTTAAAGGTATCATACCAGGATTGTTTTCCAGGTTTTTCAATGTTATTCTGTCCTGAAGTCCGAATACAAAAGGTATTCTGAAAAGAAATGAAATGAACTATTTATTAAAATCATAGCACTTCTTTCTTGGTCTTTTTAAATTGTCCATGTGTACTTTTTCGTGATTTTCTGTGGAAACTGTCTTCATAGACTCGTCTACTTTTGTGATAGTGGTCGGTTTTTCAAATTTGTTAGCGTGTTTTTGTCTCAAGTGTTTTTTCACGTACGTTTTAGAATTGGGTTTGAACATTTCTGGATTATCGCGCGTTTCATTAGATTTTGAAATAACCTTTTCTTTTCGATTCATTAGTTTTCTGTTTATTTCCGCGTAAAGTAATTTAGTTTTTTCTCGGTGGTCGTTTGTATAATCATTGAGAAGAATATTGTCTATGTCGATATCGAATGGATTTTCATTGGTTATATGTCCATTAACTATATCGATGGGTTTAAATTTTGTTGCAGAATGTATTGAGTGATTGTATGCAAGTATAGCGTAAACCATTTTCGTTTGAGGCGGTGTTTTAAGAAATCCTCTAGTATTGAGAAGTCTAATGTGTTCAATGAGAGTAGAGTGAAGTCTTTCAATTTGTCCGTTTGATTGGGGATGATTGGGTGAGCAGAAATGTACATTTACTTTGTGCAGTTTGAGAAGTTCTTCAATAACTGTATTTTTAAATTCAGATCCGTTGTCAACTATAATTTGGATAGGTACGCCATGATGTGAAAAAAATATCAAAAGTTTGTCAGCTATATCGGTAGCCGATAAAAAGGGCAAATGATATGCTTGCGCGTATTTCGAAAAACTGTCTATAATAGTAAGAAATTTATTTTTTTCCAAAGTATAAACGTCAATGTGGATAATTTCGAATGGTTTGGTGGCTGTCGGGGTTATATTCATTTTTGTTTTGATAGGATGTCTTTCGTATTTACTTCTTTGACAGATTTCACACTCGTTAATAAAGGTTTGGATAGAATCTTTCATATTGGGCCAATAATAAAGGGTTTTGAGTTTTTGTTCGGTCTCGTCAATGCCTCTATGATTACTTTTTCCTTCGTGATATGCTTGTATCAGTTCTAAAGCTTCTTTTTTATCTGTGACATCGATTAGTTTGAATTTACATCTTTTAAATTTTAATGAAGGCCATTTGAAATTTTGTCTAATTACTTCACAAAATCGTTCATAATTATCTGAGTTTTCAAAGTAAAGATAATAAGGTATGTTAGGTGCGATATATTCTTTTACAAAATCGATTACGTCTCTTTCAAAGTTATTTAAAGAAAGCTGAACAGTCATTCTCTGTTTCTTCTCAAATAAGATCGTTATTTTTGGTTTAGATGGTGAATGAAGAACAGATTGAAAAATAATTTGGTTTTGACCAAAATTTACCGGGGATTCTGAAATGGGTATTTCAACAATTGGATTTTCCTCGGTATTAGTGTGTACGGTAACGTCATCAATTTCTTCAATTGGGTTTAGTTCATGTTTCTCAGGAGTTTGAGTAGATTCTGTATCGGCATTAACTATCATAGAAATATTATCTTGAAGAGGTTTACCTATTTCTAATATATCCGAAGATGGTTGGTAGTCTGGGGTATTTAAGTTGGGGTTAACACTATTTTGGTTATCAAAAGTAATAGAGGGGCCGGCTAGACGTTCGGACTCTTCGATTATCTCGTCTAGTTCTTCCCAAAAAGTCTTTGACTCTTTTGTGTGTAGTTCAATGCGTGAAAGTGCATCAGCATTCGTATTAGATGACCCTTTTTTGTAAATTATATTATATTGATATTCTTCAAGTTTAATTCGCCATCTTAGCAATTTAGAACTCTGGTCTTTCGTTGAAAATAGCCATTGGAGTGGTTTATGATCCGTGACTATATTGAATTTCCTGCCAAAAAGGTAGGGGCGAAAATATTTGGTTGCCCAGACAATAGCCAATAGTTCTTTTTCTATTGTGCTGTAATTTGATTCGGAGTCGTTTAGAGTTCTTGAAGCATACGCTACTGGAAGGTCTTTTCCAATAGGTCCTTGGCTCAAGACCGCACCCAAAGCTACGTTTGAGGCGTCCGTTGTTAAATTGAACGGTTTAGTAAAATCTGGATACTGAAGGATTGGTTCGTTAATTAGTAAATTTTTACAAGTTTCGAAACACGATAGAAATTCTTCGTCGTGGATGATCTGTGCACCCTTCTTCAAGCATTTGGTAAGTGGTTTCGTTAATTTCGCGAAGTTATTAATGAATCGTCTATAATATCCTAACAGTCCTAAAAATCCTTTAATTTGTTTAGTTGTTTTTGGAATAGGAAAGTTCTTTATTGATTTAATTTTATCCGGATTTGGTTTGACACCGTTCGGAGTAACAATATGCCCAAGATAAGCCACTTCTTTTCGTAAAAATTCTGACTTATCGAGTTGAATTTTGAAATTTGACTCTCTGAGTCTTTGAAAAACTGCTCTTAGCCTTTCAATATGCTCTTGGAGAGATGTGGAAAAGATGATTATGTCATCTAAATAAACTAAGCATTTTTCGTTTTGAATACCTCTAAGGATATTCTCTATCACTCGTTCAAAGGTCGCGGGAGCATTCTTGAGACCAAAAGGCATCCTGAGGAACTCGTAATGCCCATTTTCGGTATTGAATGCTGTTTTTTCGATGTCTTCCTCACACATTTCAATTTGGTGGAAACCGCTGGCAAGATCTAAAGTCGAAAAATATTGGCATCTACCTAGTTTATCTAGTAAATCGGTTATATTTGGCAAGGGGTACTTATCATCAATTGTTTTCTCATTAAGCTTCCGGTAATCTACAACAACTCGCCATTTTTGTTTACCGGAGGCATCCATTTTCTTAGGGACGACCCAAATTGGGGACGACCAAGGTGAACTACTAGGCCTTATAATTTTTTGATCTAACATTTTTTGAATTTGTGTTTGGACTTCTTTTTTGTGAATGAATGGATATCTGTATGTCTTTGTATAAACGGGTATTTCGTCAGTTGTCTTTATACGATGTTTAGTTTTATTTGTAAAAGTGAGCGGTTCATCCTCATTGTAAAAAATATCAGAAAATTCTAAACATAATTTTTCTATCATTGATTTTTCTTCGACATTCAAATGGTCAGTTCTAATATTAGATAAGTCCAGTTTACGTTTGTACGTCTCATCAAAATTGTTGAAGTTAAATTCTTGTATGCATGTTCTATCAAATTTTTCAACGACAATAGGTTCAGAGAAATCTAGTGTAATCTGATCCGTACTGTTATTTAATATAGTTGTTAGCGCTTCTCCGTTTCTCGCGATCGACAAACTCTCTGGAATTTCGCAGTTGTGTATCTTTTGATAAGGAATTATAATTTCACCGTCGCGTACAGATGTTTTTATCTTAATTACTTGTTCGTTTCGGGGAAGTATGGTAATGAGGTTCAAATCATTTTTTATTTTATGATAATGCAATTTGATTTGTGAATGAGGTGTTGTCAAAAATCCTTTGCTCAAGTTAACATTTGCTTGAAGTAGTTTCAAATTATCAATACCTATCAATCCATGAAATGTATTGTGAAATTTGAATAAATAAAATTTCAGATTTCCAAAAACATTAAATACTTTTGAAATGGGAATGAAAGCACTATGTTTGTGACAAGATTTTTGAAATACGGTTGACACTATGAAAGGATCATTTTGGATTCTATCGGGGTATAGATTATAAGCTAGATTTGGATCAATAAAAGATTTAGTCGAACCTGTATCGACTAAAAATTTCAAATTATATTCAGGTAGAATTATATAGGGTAATTCGCTAGAATTACTTGAATTTAAAGATATTATCACTGGTTCTACGTTTGATTGATGTCTTGGTTTATCAATTGAAAATTTTCATCAGGATTACATTCAGTATTTTCGAAATTTTCATACTGGCTCTGATTTTCAACTTCAGAATCTTGTGAATAATATTCGACATCATTCGTTTCTGTATTGAAAAGTTCCTCTGAGATAAAGTTTCTTTGTTGAGGTCTACTAGGAAATGAGGGACCTGGTTGATTTCTGTTGAACGTTTGCCTTGTCGAAACACTCATAGGAGTTTGACTGGGAAGATTCCGATTGGGATTGGGCTTGAAAACGTTCTGGTTATTAGTAGGTTGTTTGAAAACTTGAGAATTTCGGAAAAATTTTTGTTGTGGAACATTAGTTCTTGGTTGAATATTTATAGGCTGTGAAGGGAAATTGTTTTGTGGATGGAATTGATTATTTGAATATCTATTTTGATTAAACGATTGACGATTTTGGAATTGATCGTTTCTTGTATTAGCATTAAAAGAAGTTCTTGGAAAATGGGACTGATTTGAATTTTGATTAGAATTTGATCTTATTTGGCTACTATTTTGTCTTACAGAAACTCTGTTTGATTGGTTTTGATAATAATTGATATTTTTTTCTTGAATGATGAATTGCAAAGCTTCATTCAAATCAATAGGTCTCATACAACGAATTGTAGTTCCTAAAGGTTCTTTTAATCCAGATAAAAACGTTTTTAAAGCTAATGAATTATATAATTTGCGTTTTAAAACTTTCGAATTTTCGTCTGCTTCATGAGAATCAATATAGCAACAAATCAGATTGAGAATTTGCAAAATTCGATCAAAAAATTCTTGAGGTTTTTCAGCCGGGTATTGTTTCATCATAACCATGTCTCTATTCAAACAAGCTTCATCGCGTTGATCCGCAAAATTCCTATACAGTGTGTCTTTTAAAATATTCCAAGTTGTGACATTTTGAATATTCACTACTAATTTAGCATTTCCTGTTAGTTTACTAATCAAACTATTCAATAGATATGTATTTTGGAAAGAGTTTGGATTTTCGGCATCATAAAAATGAGTAATTAAGCTATCACAAGTACTCAAATATCTATTAAGTTCATTTGGGTTCCCATCGAATTGTGGAACACAATTTAAATATTCGGGTTTGAAAACATTTGCCATTTCTGAAGAGTTTGAAATATTCAATTCTGGGTTTTGGTTATAAGATGTATTATTACTATTGATTGGAATTGATTGAGAAATTAAATTACTTCGATTTGAAAAGGGGTTTACAAAAACTCGATTGGTTCTTGGATTTGGGTTGGAAATAGAATTGTCTGAGTCAGCTAAAGACAATGATTGAAAAATATTTTCAAGCGACATAAAATCAGAGTACTCACAGTAAAAGCAAGATTTTGGCCATCGCTTTCTTAACCACTATAAGGAGTCTGCCCTGGTTCAGCGATTTTGTCTTCACCAAGTGTTTCTTCCTTGCAGAAGGGGACGATGAAGTTCCTCTTCTCGAAAACAGCTTCGGTACGGAGTTTTCTGCAGGTCTTCGATTGACTGGGTTTCCTGAAGTTCTAGGAGCCGCTCTGCTTTCAACACCAACTTGTTCTGTTCACAAAGGTTCGATTGCCAATTAATCGTTGAAACGAAAATCACTCGTACGATACGCGTAATTTTGACAATCCTACTGTCGACTGCGCCAATTAACTATCGACGGCACTAAACTTGCTTTTTAAAAAATACTTTTATTGTTACAAACTTGAAAATGAAAAATTACAGAAATACAAAATATATGAAATTATACGTGTTGTTGGTTTGATGAATAAAATCTGACTGACTCTGGATGCGAAGCTTCGAAGATGTGCGCTCCTGTGAGAACTGTCTTGTCAGCATCTGGAACAGGGTGGTGGTACTGCTAGATCAGCGGGATTGTCCTAGATGGTGAGATAATTTACGCCAAACGAAATTACTGAAAAATGTGGACGGTTTTGAATAATTCTGCTAATCTGTTAAAATCTGTTTTTCCATTTAGCTGTCGCTCAACCCTCAAAAATCTAAATTTGTGCGAACTGAAGATTAACGAGGTATTACCTTTCAGCACGCGATTCCTATCACCGACATATGATTATGCTATAGCAAAAATGGAAATTCAAATCGAAAAAAAAAGAAACTGACTCCAAAACTTGAGGGGCTGTGAGAAAACTGCGGCACAGCAGAATCAATTCTGAATTTTTATTCAAATGCTGTAATATTTATGGGCAAACTTAGTAATTTGTCTTCTTTTTTGATTATTTTTAAAATCATTTTGATTTCAGGCAAGAGAAAACCCGTTAATGTCAAAAATAACTTATAAACCTCCCCAAATAACAACATTCAGACAATATTTACAATATTACTTGGCCTTTGCATTTTACCATTGAAATATATATAATATAAAACAAGGCCACTTGCAGTAAAATTATTGAAAAATGTTTGTTAATTTTTGAATAATTAGCTAGAATTTGTCGTGAAAGAAAAATAATGTCTCACCCCTTCTTTTTTAAAGGGATATCTCTGCTAGCTTGATATCAAGTTAACACAGTCACCCTAATGGAACTCTTGATAGAACTCAAATGTTATAATTTTTGTTACCAATCTTTGTTGAATTATTGTCGTAACTCATTCCATATAAAAAAGATACCTGTAACATATTTCTATGGAAATGATTGAATTTTTCGTATCATATCATCAGTAAACTAGACAAAACGTATTTTTCTCGAAATTATAGCATTTTCCGTATTATGCTTTGTATTCCTTCATTGCTACTAGGTAAATGCCACAATTAGGTTTTTCAGAAGGTCGAGAACAAGAACGTTGTTAATTAATTGTCGATAGGTTAGAATGGATTTGTCGTATATATCTTCGTTGAAAAAACCGATAATGAAAAAAATTATCAATTTCTTTCAGTTACCAATGTATTTTTGTATTTTATTGGTTGATTTTTTTTACAATAAGCAAAGTATCTATTGACCAATTCTCTTTGACAATCGGTTATTAAGAAAATACAATTGTCGCGCATCAATTTTTTCAATGGGCTATTCTGCTATATAACTTGAACTTGATAGAAATGAATAAGCACATCGGTTTTGCAGTAGAATTTTCTACAAGTACTAGGCCAATTCGTGTTTTCCTGAAATATAGGATATAACTGTAGTTAAGTGTCCTCTAAAGTTGATAATTTGACAAACTTCTGAGAACTGCAATTTCTTGATTTTCACAAAACTTCATATTTCCGAATGTAGGTAAGGTCTAGAAAAAAAATTAGAAACTTGTAGAAAATTTCATTCTCTATAACATTGAAATGGCAGATGGCAGTGGGTGCGGAGTAGGAAGAATTGTGCATTTTAAACATTTATTAACAACCCTAGACATTGTCTAATATCAGTATGGGGAATGGCAAGAATATCCTTACTTACTTACTTACTTCAAAACAAAATTATGAGATGTATATTCAAGTTAAACTACAAGGGGCCTACAGTTAACTTGTACAAACCAAAACCAACTATTAGATTTGTCATCCTTACATAAATTAAAATTATGTACCTTCATTTATATGGTCTGAAATCAATAAAAATTAAAACAAATATTGGGCGGAATTCGATTTATTATAAAGGTATCAAGTTTTATAATGAGATACCGAATGCTTCAAAAAATTCAGTAGACAAAAATTCCGAATCAATTTAAAAAAATATTTTTTGTTTGTGTAGATATATTCTCTAATGAGTAATTTTATGTGTATGTTGATCATATTCAATCATATGTAAATATATATATTTTTTTGAGTTTCAGTTCTGATCCATTTTTTTGTGTTCTGTTCTTACTTATTTATGTTACAGTTAGTTTTTTAATAAATTTGTTTCTCTGCTATAAACATTGTATGTTCCTTGGGAAAATAAATCCTTCTTTGTGTCCTTCACGGGTCAAACTGAAATCCTCTCCTGAGAGCATGCATTTTAATTCTTCATCAACACTTTTCGCAACCTTTTTCATCCTATAGTAATTAGTCTATGTTTGCGCGTGTTGGATGCGCCCCACGTGGCAGAAAATTTGCATTTCAAGAGTAAATCACTTGGGGTTTTATTCAGGGTCGCGTCTGATTCCACATTCGTTCAGGAACTCAGACGGCTTAGTTTATTGGTTGGTGAAGGGTTTATTTATTAGTGGGTGCGTTTCGATAGATAGGATAATATAAGGTATGTATTTTTTTTTGAAAGGTTCAAATATGATATACAGTGTGTAAAATCCAAATAGAATAAATTCATTATTTCGGTTACTGTACATATTTGAAAAAATTCCCGAAACACGATAAATTTAAATTATAATTTGAGAGACACTAATCAGAAAACATAACATCTTCTAATTGGATGAAATTGTTATCAAGCATGTCCATCCATCATTTGCTCACAAAAATAAGTTCTTCTATCACAATCGTCTTCCATGAGCTCCTGAGTAGGTATCATTTTATAGGGATGCATTTTATTTCCTTTTAATACGTTTACTATCGATGTATGGCTAACATTGAATGTAGTGGATGCCTGTCTACTCGATGTATGTGGGTTTTCCTCAAACTCAAGCATCACATCTGATTTGAGTTCATCTGACCATTTGTCAGACTTGAAATTAACGAACTTCAAACTTTAATTGAAATACTGACAACTAATGTTATTATATACAAAACAAGTGGACAAGGCGTTTTAAACTAACGTTGCCACGGAAATTATTTAGTTTTTCAAAGGATACCATCTAAAAAGAACATTGCTATGGTTTCTGCTTACTTTCTTATAATTAATACCTCAACATGAAATACGTTTTGAGTATATTGCAATAAGTTCTGAGTGTATTTTATCAAATTTCGGTAACCGCATGATTTTAATTTATTTTATCTTAATTGTTGCAATAAACTTGAAAGCGATAACATTTTTGGATAGAGAAAAAAGATACCTTTCAAACGATATATCACAAGCCTATACTTCCCTTTAAAAAAATTGGGGGTTGTACCTGTCATTCGACGGGGTTTGAAAATTGGGGTAGTATTTTTCCGTTGAAGTATTTCAGATAATAATTTGAATTTGACGTTTTTCGGGATCTTGTTAAAATATGCACCGTAACCGAAATAATTAATTCATTCAATTTGGCTTTCACACTGTATAAGTACCCATTGAAAGGGGTGTATTTTTAGGACAGAATAATTTTTGGGAAAGAAAGTTTTTTAGCTTTCTACTTCTCCATCTTTACACAAAAAATGCTATTCATTTCAAAATGAACTTTCAACAATAATGTATAAATCGTGCATGGAAGTTACTTTCAGGCACAAACTTGAAGGAAACAAATACTTTTATAGAAACATTGAATCATACAAAACACGTTTTTCTATGCAGTTTGTACTCCAAACAATTATTATGGAATTGAATAAGATATCATTCACAGGATTGCTACATAATATAGTACCTAAATGAAAGAGGTACAATTTCATTCACATAGAACACTGTCGTCCTCAATGGTCGACATCGATGTTTCGAAATGAGGCACTCGTCTAACAGTGAGTAATAACATTCATTCGCTTACTTGATTCAATCCCAGCCATAAGAATTTTGTTTGAATTAAAAGGGGTATATTTTTAGTAGAACTTAATTTTTGGGAACGAAAGGTGTGGGAAACCTCTAAAGAAAGGAATAGTGCAATCAATTTCGAAACAAATTCTTCACAATGATGTGTAGATCATGAGTATGTATATTTAATTCATTCGTGACATAAAGTCGTTATGTTATGAATGAATTGAATGCTTCATCTTGCGATGTTACCCAGATTGGACTGACGAGGCAATAAGGCAAGTGTCTTATTCCGAAACATGGGATGTCGGTCATTGAGAATGACATTGTTCCATGTGACTGAAATTTCACGTCTTTCATATACACGTGTAGCGATTCTGTGAATTATATCTGTTTAAATTCTATAACAAATGTTTGGAGTACAAAGTTAAAGGAAAAAGTGTTTTTTGTATCATTTAATGTTATATAAGTAGTTGTTTCGAAAGGGCTTTTTCTTCCAGTTTGTGTCTGAAAGTTACTTCTTTACAACTCAAATCAACACACCTATTGTATCTTACCATCTCAGATTTGATTCCTGCATCTAATTGTCCTTTATTTTCACTAGTTCGGACTTCCATTGTCTACTATATAAAATGATTTGAAATCCCTGAACCAACTAAAGAAGAAGAATTAAAAATGAATAGCTGAAAATAACAATTATATTAAGGAAAATAGAACAATTGAGTAAATAAAAATATAGAAATAAAAAAAAATAAAGATAAAAAGTGGAGAGATTCCAAGTCACGTTAGTTCACAACGTTTCGATTGTTAGTATCTACAATCGTCTTCGGGTGATGACTGGACTGATTCCTCCGAGAGATGACTATTTATAGGTCGTTCGAATACTTTCACTTATCCCCGCTTTCCATTTTCCGCTTCACTGGTTCCGTGGGAGATGACCGTTTGGCGGGAGTTGGCCATTTTTCGCTTGATGATGAGTTTCCATATGTTGCGTATTTCTACGCTGGCTTGGCTGAATACGTTGTTGGACAACATGTATGCAGCTTCCTTGAATTTTCTCCTAAACCAATGTTCCTCTCTGTGCAAGATCTCAGCTTGGGACCACTCGATGTTGTGTTGATGGGTCCAAACATGGTCTGCTATTCCTGATTTGCTGGTTTCCCCTCGTTTTCTGTGTTTCTTGTGCCCGGCAATGCGAACATTCAATAGCCTCTTAGTTTCACCTCAGGGTATCCGGTAAATGCAATTCTTGGAATCGCAGTCCGCGTTTGGAGGCCTGGTTTCCATGAGGCTGCTCCGGATAGTGTTACCGGATCTGAAGCAGGTTCTGATGTTGTACTTGGAACCAATTCTTCTCATTCTCTCCGATAATCCTCTGATGTAGGGAAGTGCAAGCACTGGTTGTGACGGCTTCTCTTCCTTGCGAGGCTCCTGCTGTTTTTTACAGAGAGGAACATTGGTTTAGGAGAAAATTCAAGGAAGCCGCATACATGTTGTCCAACAAAGTATTCAGCCAAGCCAGCGTAGAAATACGCAACATATGGAAACCCATCATCAAGCGAAAAATGGCCAATTCCCACCAAACGGTCATCTCCCACGGAACCAGTAAAGCGGAAAATGGAAAGCGGGGATAAGTGAAAGTACTCGAACTACCTTTAAATATTTATCTCTCGGAGGAATCAGTCCAGTCATCATCCGAAGACGATTGTAGATACTAACAATCGAAACGTCGTGAACTAACATGACTTGGAATCTCTCCACTTTTTATTTTCATTTTCTTTTTTCATTTCTTCATTTTTATTTATTCAATTGTTCTATTTTTACTTGAATTTAATTTCACTATTATTTCATTTCAGGTTTATTTTCCTTAATATAATTGTTATTTTCAGCTATTCATTTTTGATTCTTCTTTTTTAATTGTTTCAGGGATTTCGAATCATTTTATATAGTAGACAATGGAAGTCCGAACTAGTGAAATTCATCATGAAACATTGTCAATCACCTTCAAACAATAGTTGTCCTTTAGTTTCAATGTTTTAATATTACCACTTGTTAACACAGAGGATTTGTAGCTTTAATAATTTCTAATTATTATATGCGAGAGCTTTCGATAGGAGACTATGCTATCAACTTCATGGCTCTACTCAAACTTTTTGTTCGTTCTTTCATACGGTTAGATCGCCTTAGTGTATTTATTATTGTTGTTGATGATATAACCCAATTACAGGCAAATTTAATTAGACATTCGGATGAAAGGGCAAGACAAATGCCGGCCCAAGCCCTAATTAATGAACCACCAACAACAATAACAAATTCACTAAGACAATCTAACCGTATAAAAGAACAAACAAGAAGATAAAACGTTCAGATTGAGTATAGCTGTGAAGATAATAGAACAGTCTGCTATCGAAAGCGCTCGCATATAATAATTAGAAGTTATTAAAGCTTCAAATATAATATTAAGTGTTAATATTAAAACTGAGAAATATATAATGTTTGGATTTTTTACGTCAACCCGTTTGTGGGTTGAGCTATTTTGAGATTTTAAAAATCGCTCTACGGATATTTACTCAAATTGCAATTGCTCGTCTGCCAATTGAGCTGCGACCTTGGGAGATGGGTCATTTTCTATTTTCGTATTTTCATATAATATTCAAAAAATGAGGGCTTTTAGGAAAAAAAATTCAGCAAATTTGAAATAATGTTATCGTGTTCTCGAATAAACCACTTATTTGAGAAATGTAGAGAAATAGCCCTATCATATGGTTAAGCAATATGCAAAACTATACGAAACTAATTGTAACTTCCAGGTTCTTTCAAACTTATGTGTTAAAACCCTGAAAAAAGAATGAAACAAAAAAATTAAATTGACTTTACCTAAACAAAAAAATCTAGCTTTACATTTTTCCACGACTTCTACAATTGACTTACTCATAAGAACATCAATACAGAAATAAAAATAAAATATAATTTCTGTCGCCACCTTGAAGACTGAATCACACATTTTGCCTCAGTTCAGGTGAGAGTACCTCAGCCAAAATCTTTTCACAATTCTACTAAATCTATCGCTACTTCGCCGTGGACTGTGGCAAAAAAGTAACTTCAATATTGAATTATGCGAAGAGGTGGTACAAATTAAAATAAATCTCTTTATTTTTGCGTTAGGCGTTATTATAATTTTATACAGATGTTCTTGTGAACATGAAAGTTACAAAAATCACAGATGACTGTAAATTTATAATATGTTCTGCTTGTTCATTTGAAGTGAGTCTAATTTCCCCTGTTTTATTTTATTTTTTCAGGTTTTAAATATATTCGTTTGGAAAAATTTGAAAGTTACAATTGATTTTGAATAGTTTTAACTAAGTTCCCACCATTTACTAATATTGAAACTTTGCCCACTGCATGACCACAGGCACTACAGGAAAATCCTTAAGGCACTCTCAGAGCGGTGCCTGTGCGAAAGTAGCGATTTACATTGGATTTGAATCGCTGAAGATTAAATCCACTTGGAAAAATGTTCTCAGGAAGTTTATTTCACATGAACGCAGTTCTCCAGATGAAAGAGTTCTTAAACAGTGACAGTTCGAGGTATACTGAGTTGAACCTCAAAACGATGAGCAGCCACAGTCCGTCGCGTATTTCTGATATGTACCGCAAATGTGCCAAGTCACTTGAACATCTCCATGAAAGAGGCACAAATCTCCAACCTTTCTTCGATGTTCCAGGCTATGAAGGTTGCACGTGATGTTGGCGTCTTCAAAAAGGCGGA
The DNA here is from genome assembly GCF_025532065.1 of Leptinotarsa decemlineata. NCBI lineage: Eukaryota > Metazoa > Arthropoda > Insecta > Coleoptera > Chrysomelidae > Leptinotarsa > Leptinotarsa decemlineata. The sequence continues at coordinate 28,661,124 of NW_027412688.1, read as the reverse complement.
TGGCTCTTTTCTGGATGGAATCCAGCAACTTCAGGGTGTGTTTGGGGGCAGAGCTTCATACAATACTCCAAAGAAGATCTGATCTGAGCTTTATAAAGCATCCAAAGGAGGTGTGTATAGTTTGCTGGTTCGGAACAGTGTTCCCAGCTTTTGAGAAGTAGCCTTTGCAATTCCAGCGACATGCTTGTGCCAAGACATATTGGTGTCCATTTTAACCCCCAACAAACGTATCGAAGCAAAAAGCGGAATTGTCTGACCTGACATTATTATATCCGGTTCGTAGACATTTATCTTCTTGGAGAAATCTTCTAGATTTTTTTTTCATATTTGTTAGAGACGCGTCGTTTTCGAAAATTATTATTTTTTTCTGATTCGGTGAAAACTTTTTTGAAAAACCCTCTATGTTATGCATGTTATATTAAAGGGCATTAAAATAGAATATAGGCCACCTCTTCTAAGGCCACAGATCAATAAGGAGATGACCAGTTGCAATTTGGGTAAATACCAGCAGAATGATTTTCATTTCTTTTTATGGACATAAAAGAGCAATAACTCAAAAATGAGTTGACATTAAAAATTATTGAAGTTTCATATATTTCATAGTCAATATGAAATGTAAATCTATTAATTGGCCGATAATAGATCCATCAACACGTTTGGGAAAGCTAGTATATAGTGAAACACGTGTTGGGGTTTTGTAAACCGTTCAGTGAAGGCATCATATTAGAGTGTTACTTGAATATAAATGTAAATACGTACTAATTCAAAAAACACTTCATTGTGAGATTTTCATTAAAAAGTTTTACAAAAAGTAACACGTGTTTCGCTATACAATAGCTTCTTCAGGCGTGTCTATACTAGACTAGACTAGACGTGAATACTATATACTTTTTTCGTAACTCCTATAAGTTGCGTTTGTTAAGGCAGATATACAAACGATAGTTCTTCTGACAATCCCACAGAAATTTGAGGAACCTTAAGTGATACATAAACCATTTGTGGACAACTGAATAATATAACACTGATAAATATCTGCATTCGAAGTGTGATTTGGTACCTACCTGGTTTCTTTTCAGATCATTAGGGATGAAACCCCAAGTAATATGTGGAACATTATTGATGCTGCAGGGCCTCACGACTATAATGCCAGTTTCTTTGAACAGGAATGCAGGTTTTCCACAGAATAACAATCACAAAAACATATCTTCCTTACTGGATCACTTGTTGAATGGTTATGACAATAGCGTTCGTCCTGACATTGGAGGTAAAACTGTTCATGCATTTTTAAATGAAATTAATCCCTATTGAATATAACATTGATTTTAATATACACATGTATACACGGTAAAACCAACTAACACCGACAAACCCTGAATGGTGTCCAAATAGCTCCACATTTTGCCAGTGAAAAATAACACCGACACATTTTACACTACTGTATGGATCATAATTATGGGACCCCAAAATAAATGTAATTTTTTGATGAAAATTTATTTCCTTTGATGTGTAATGATCCATTATTGTGTTTTTTTACATCTTCATGGTGGAAATAACCAAATTTGCGGTGTAAAATTCGTATATTTATGGTGTGATTCGAGTGCAAAGTGTTGTCATAAAATTATTCAATTTTTGCGGTTTCATTAGCCATGGCCTGCAAATTTGATGTCTGTCGCAATAGCAAACGACACATCAGGTATACAAATTTGCATTTAATTGGCACCATAAATATATGAAACTCACAAGGAATATTAGGTGATAAAACGTGTTTGGCTTTCTACTAGTCCATCTTGATACAAACAAATGTGAGAATATTCCAAAGAAAAGAAGGAAGTAATCAATTTTAAAATAAGTAACTCTATACATGGATGTGTAGATCATGCAAAGAAGTAACTTTCAGGCACAAACTGCCCTCCTGAAACAGCCCCTTTCATATAAACATTGAATTACACGAAAGAAACTTTCTTTCGAAACAAACACTTTTTTTGAACACTGAATTATGCAGAAGACACTATTCTCTACTTAGTTCCAAACACTTATCCCCGCTTTCCATTTTCCGCTTCGCTGGTTCCGTGGGAGATGACCGTTTTGGCGGGAGTTGGCCATTTTTCGCTTGATGATGGGTTTCCATATGTTGCGTATTTCTACGCTGGCTTGGCTGAATACGTTGTAGGACAACATGTATGTAGCTTCCTTCAATTTTCTCCTAAACCTATGTTCCTCTCTGTGTAAGATCTCACCTTAGGACCACTCGATGTTGTGTTGATGGATCCAAACATGCTCCGCTTTTCCTGATTTGCTGGTTTCCCCTCGCTGTGTGTGTTTCTTGTGCTCGGCAATGCGAACATTCAATGGCCTCTTAGTTTCACCAATATAGGATTTTCCGCACTCACAAGGTATCCGGTAAATGCAATTCTTGGAATCGCAGTCCGAGTTTGGTGGCCTGGTTTTCGTGAGGCTGCTACGGATAGTGTTACCGGATCTGAAGCAGGTTCTGATGTTGTACTTGGAACCAATTTTTCTTATCCTCTCCGATAATCCTCTGATGTAGGGAAGTGCAAGCACTGGTTGTGACGGCTTCTCTTCCTTGCGAGGCTCCTGCTGTCTTCTAGCCAAAGTCTTTTCCACCATCGCTTTGGAGTAGCCATTCCGTTGAAGATCATTTTTGATGTCTAGTTCCTTCTCGAGACCTTCCTTCGTATTACAAAGCCCAAAAGGACGGTCTAATAGAGTCTTGATGATTCCTCTTTTACTCTATTGATGGTGGTTGGATTCATGGTTCAGATACTCTCCCGTATGAGTGGGTTTTCGGTATACAGATGTTTTCCACTTAGTGTCGGTCCTCTTCACCAAAACGTCTAAGAATGGCAATTCGTTGTGGATTTCCTTCTCCATTGTGAAATTGATGGAAGGTCTCACGCTGTTGATGTGTTTCAGGAAGGCGTCTAGCTCAGTATTCCCATGGTTCTATATTATGAAGGTGTCGTCAACATATCTCAACCAGACTCGAGGTTTCTTGTGGGCTTCTTCAATGGCCAGAGTTTCAAACCACTCCATATATATGTTGGCTATGACTGGTGAAAGTGGCGATCCCATTGGCAGTCCCTCGTCTTGTGTGAAGATTTCGTCCTTCAGTTGGAAATAACAGTTTTGTACACAGCATCCTAGTAATTCCATGATTACTTCTATAGGTAGATTCGTTCTCTCTTTCAGGTTCTCGTCTTCGGATAGCTTTCTCTGTATGATTTGGAGTGCTTCTTCGACCGAAACGTTGGTGTAAAGGCTTTCCACGTCGAAATCAATTAGTTGATCTTCCTGTGTGACCTCAATTGACCCTAGTAGTTCGACAAAATGCCTTGAATTCTTCACAAAAGACGATGTTTTTCCTTGTAATGGTTGTATTAAGGGAAGTAAAAATCTAGACAAGTTTTGAGTAGCCGAATCTCTGGAGCTGATGATATATTTATTCAATTGTTCTATTTTTACTTGTATTTTATTTCACTATTATTTCATTTCAGGTTTATTTTGGTTAATATAATTCTCATTTTCAGCTATTCATTTTTAATTCTTCTTTTTTAGTTGTTTCAGGGATTTCAAATCATTTTATATAGTAGACAATGGAAGTCCGAACTAGTGAAATTCAGTGCTTTTTTGGCTCTACGGAAGAAAATTTAGTAAGAATTTTTGTACAATCCGAAAATTGTCATTTTTAAAATGTTTGAAAACATTTTATTCATCAATCAGATTTGTCATACTTTCATCAAATGGCTTTGGTTTGAAAATTATGTTTGTTGAGAATCTTGGAATCTTCTGGATGAATTTCCATAAAAAATCTCCACGATTCACAAAGGTAAAGAATGGGGTTGACTTCAGTGCGGGATGTGTGTCTGGTTGGGTCTTAATATTATTGTTCTCAAAGTGTTCAGACGAAAAATATTTCTTTTTTATTTATTTTTTCGCCATTTGTTACAGAATTAGAAGAATTCACTAAAATATGTGAATTATAGTATATAAGATATAATAACATAATGAAAATACAATACAAAATATCATATCCCTCTCAAAGTAGTACACCAGGTATACTTTTCAATAAGTTCATACTCAATATAAATAAAATATTATTTTTTTGATTGAGATATATTGTCTATATTAGTGAATATTGAGTTCAGGTAGATCCTGAAAAACAATTGAAAATTGTTAATATGTAGTTAAGTATCTAAAAACTGTTGATATACCAAATTTTGAATTTCGCTGCTGGAACTATTGTCCAGTTCATCAATAATCTTCGTGAGATCAACTGATTCCAATATCTGCAGAATTCCTGGTGTTATCAAGAAAAAGTTTTTGAATTATTCAGCAATTTCATCATCCTTATCAAGGATGAAGTATTTTTCAAATTTACAATTTTACCAATTTATTTTCAGGTAAACAGTGAATTTATTTTGCTCTGATCATTCGACCAAGATTTTCACCATCACTCAAGGAATAATACCTAACTGTTCAACTCTCAAAAGTTGACACAGGCTCTCTACTTTTGAGTTAGCCTAATGAATAAAAATGTATGTTTTCAAAATTAATCAATGGTATGAGAATTTTCTCAGAATTATTCTTGACAGTAATATTTTTTATTCATATAATTTCATCATTTTCAGTAAATTTTTACTCTGCCTTTGAAAATCATTTTTCAGGACCACCTGCTGTTATAGAAGTTGATATCATGGTCAGGAGTATGGGATCAATATCGGAAATTGATATGGTTAGTACACTACCTCACTGATCATTGAATATCATGTACACTCGCTATTTGAGATGATATTTTACCCTTATTTCTGCAATCTACAAAGTCTTCTATGCATAACTTATGATGGCTTCGAAAAACGTTATTAACTTCTACTGACAGTTCTCCAACATTATATATTTTTTTGTTACTATGACATTTCAAAGTTAAAACGAATATTATTTTCAAAGGTATTGAGAACCTCTTTAGGAAGGTTTCAAAGACACTAAAATTTATTTTTCTTACAAAACATTCTCAAAAAAATTTTCAGTTTCTTCATGAACCAGGTGAGTAAGATTTTAATTTGTCTCTGCTCTACTTCCCATTGAGAGAATTTGTTGGTATATTGTATATAATATAAAGTTTGTCAACACCAGTGTCTTCCAAACTGTTTCACCATAGCAGAAAAAGTGTATAACTATTTTTTGTGTAACTGGGAGTTACTTGGAATCTTAGACCAATACAGAAGTCTACCACTGAAACTGCGATATTTTGATACAGGAGCTTCAGTGACTTTCTCTTCAATTGTCGCTTTCACCTGCAGACGTTTCGATCTTTGCATTTTCAACAATTCATCTGCAAATATTTCGGATTACTTAAGTTGTACAGCTTGCTCCAGTCTTTAGTTTCCAACCAATGGACTAAACTAACTCAGGAGACAAATTTCTCAAGTTACTTCCATCTCTGTTCTCATTATTTTCGACATATTTTTCACAGTTTCGAATTCTAGTGCAGTTAATGATACAAGATTTATTGTTAGATGCCGACTTAATGTTCCAAAATGTTTTTTTAGTTTGTGGATAAACTTTGTAGGATATTTTACAGTATTATTGAAGTTTGTCCTCTCCATGTTGAAACCAGTCTATCAAAAGAACACAACCCATGATGACTATCCATCAAAGCCAGAGAATAAACTTCTATCTGACGGATTGTCTTCTATTAAGACTAGTTTCATTGAAACCCCTGTTTTATTCCTATAGTAGATGGGCATACTAGAATACTGGCTTTAAATCAAAGTATCTAAAAAAACAATTCGTTCAAGCCAGTCTTTCCTTACCTACACAGTAGCTTTATGGACTGACACCTATCAGAAAACAACTACTCACCTGGCTAGCTTGAGTAGGTAAAGCAAGACTGGCCTGAACGAATTGTTCCTTTAGATAATTTGAAACCTCTGTACTCTGCCCAAGAGGAGCCACATTTCTCCCCTTTTTATGTTCCTCTGGAAGAAACATTAGCCTTTTCTGATTATAATATTCCTGATATCATACAAATCAATTTATTTCCTTTCAGACTTATTCTATGGATTGCTATTTTCGGCAATCCTGGGTGGACAAAAGGCTGGCTTTCATGGGAGACTCTGGTGATACTCTAGCGCTGAGTGTATCAATGCTTGCTAGAATTTGGAAACCGGATACTTATTTCTACAACGGCAAACAATCGTATTTGCACACCATCACGACACCCAACAAGTTTGTAAGACTCCATCAAGATGGAACGGTTTTATATTCATCGAGGTACGTTTGCGTTATTTCTGCCCCTACAAATCCTTAGAAGGAGCATCTCTATTTTTTGTTTCAGAGTTGTGTGTCGAGTGTTTAACTCTTAAATTGAAAAATACTCTAATAGTCAGTGATTAGAACTGAAATATAAGGAGAAATTAGGAGTGATTGGTGGTTTGTGGCATCTAACATCATATTCCGTACTCGTTTCCTACGAAAATGAAGAGGACTGACTAACATAAAAATGAAATAAGTTCGTCTCGGAAATATTCTGAATCGGATTCAGAAAAATTATAAATAGAAAACAACTTCCTATGCCTTCAATTTCTCCATGACATTTTTCCACCTTTTGACACCTATTCCAACAATCGTGTGCCTGTACAGTTCCTTGCTGAATGTTTGTCACATTCTTCTGGACATTATTTCGGTTGTCCATGAACTGTTTGCTTCCTGTAATTCAGTGCTTCATATTCGCATGAGATATGACTAGCTGTCTATGTCCCTCAGGTTTTTGCTATATATCCCAGAGCCAGAGGTATGAGGATTTAAACATTTAACTCAAGTAGAAGGTCCGGTCCTTTTTGCAGCTTTTTTGACTAAATGACATCTGATCTCTGCGACTTAAGATTGGAATGAGTTTATGGTCCATTCAATTTTCTTTAAATCTACCACTTTCTTCGCCACCAGCAATTTCCCCCTGGATGATCTTTTAGGAATCTGCAGTTCTGAATTTTTCCAATAAAGATAATCTCTCTTGTGGTCTCTTTCTATTTTTGTGTACTTCTCAGTATTTGTTTTGAGATTATTTATTGAGACCTAAGATCCCTTAGAGAGTATATTTTAGAGCTTTGTTGTATTCACTTACGGTCTTCTTGTGTTGATTCCAGATAGCTGATTTCCTTGCCGTTTTGAATGTTTTTCTAGTGTGTTGTCTCATCCGTGCCAACTCTTCATTCTATCAGAAAACATTCCAGTTTGATCTATGGTTGTTGGTAAGATAATATTCGTTGTACGTAGAGATAATTGCTTCCTCCGATTTCAAAATTTATCTGGTGATAATCTAAGCAACTTTCATTTCTAAACATGGTTACATATGAATGTAGTACCTAATGATAATTCTATCACTTAGCTACGCCTCGTGTTAACAAAGGTAGATTCATTGACCACGTTTGAAACGTCTGATTTGTTTGTTATAATAAACTGTAGTAAATCCCCACCTCTTCTATTGGTGTCAGTGCTCCTCCAGGTGAGGAAGTGTGCATTGGCATCACAGCCAATTATGAACAATGTCTGCTCGAAAGGCTGTCAGTAGCTCTTCCACATCCCTGGTTGGTGGCGGTTCCTGATGATTGTTAGAGACGATTTCCTTAGATCCAAATCATCTAAAGTTTGACTGCCGTCCCTGGTACAAAAGTTACTCAACGGCAGTATATTCAATCTTTAGATTGAATCTCATGATTGTAGACCAAGGTTTCTTGTAGGTATGTGAGCAATATCAAACTTATCCATGGTTGAGGACCATTGAGTTTCCACGAGTATGACAAATTAGGTTGTCCCCTGCATGGATGTGAGGCTAAATACTCTGTGACATCGTCTGGTATCTCATAAGAGTTCCATTGATGATATATTCATTCACCTTTCGGCACGGGTCGCATAACACCACTGGATTCAGACCTATTTCTAGTTGCCTCATACAACACGCAAGAGTTAACGCAAACTCATTGTAACCCCCGGTGCCGCAGATGGTGGTAGCCTTCTCCACCTGACTTTTCCATCTCTACTCATCCTGCTCAGTATGTCCAACCAGTAGTTGAGCTACTGCCAGTATGGCTTTCGGGATCATAAATGTACGCAAGCTTTACCACCACAAGGTGAGGGCATCATCGATGGGGTTGCAATATCATACAAACTTTGTTTATATAAGCTAGGAACTCTCTATTCAAAACATCTCCTTCATTTACCGAATTATGATCTAGAGGTCTTATATTTCAATCTGAAAAAATGTTTAAAAGATTTCAAGTTGACTCAATTTTAAAATAATCAACTTTTTTTCAGATTAACTATCAAAGCCGGCTGCCCAATGAATTTGGAAGATTTTCCCATGGATGTACAACGTTGTCCATTGAAATTTGGATCTTGTGAGTATTTTAGTGAAGTGTTGAGCGGACGTTCTGTATTCATATTCATAAAATGGATAGTACAATATTTGTATTGTTGAACACTAATATGAACAAGTAATCAGTCAGTGTCTGTATCGGTATTTGTAGAGTAGGGAGGGTGAGTGTAAGCCCACGCACTTAGGCCGCATGTGACCCATTGTACATTCTCCCGAGGAGTTGTCCTCCTAGGTCATCGTCCATCCTGTCCATTCCAGGAAGGTGGACAGGTCGCTGGGAGACATCTCCTTTATATCGGCAGGTGTAGGCCAAGACTCGTCGAACACACACTCTCTTATTGAAGATAACTCCGGGCACTCTCACAGGACATGCCTGACAGTCTCACCGTCCTGTTCACACATCCTGTATAGAGGTGTGTCCACTAGCCCCATATTATGAAGGTGTTTCCCTAGTTGACACTGGCCAGTCAGAAATCCTACTGTGAGGTGTAGATTTTTCCTGGTCATCGCCAGATATTTCTTCGGCGCTAGCTTCCCAGGGTCGCCCAAGGTGATCCTGGCAAGATTACATCCTTTGATTCCATCCTATCTCTTTAAGGATTGAAGATGGGTGTAACATTTGACTAGTTCCGCAATTTTCGAAGTGTTCAATTAGTCAGTGTACTCGTAGATTAGAAATTACTCAACTAGAGGACTGGGTTGGTAGGTCGTGATTGAATGGATTCGACCAGACGAAAAGTTTAGTAAAACCTACCAGCTCGGATTTCTTTCTCATTAACCATGAAAGTTTATGTTTTTAAACTATTTAATCCAGTTGAAAGCTACAAAATTAAAATTTTGACTACACTTAACCCTCACTTGGTGAAAATCAGTAACTGGTCGAGTCCAATAGAGGACAATACTATGCAGTAAAACACGTATTGGAAAATTTGTAATTATCATCATGAATAGAAAACTGAAGGCGAATCTAACGAATCATTTTATTATTCTTTTCTCTAAAATAAACAACAATATCGAGTTCTCGAGTATTGGAAGTTGTGGTTCAATATTCAATGTAGATAGAAGCAAGAGAGTTGATAGTTTATTGCTTTATGCACCTTTTTACTTTGCCTTTACTGTCTTGATCTTTCACTGATACCTTTCGTACTTGGTCTATCTTGAAATGGAACTGATAAAGTGAAATTTTTACTGCAATTTCAGTTGGTTATACCGACGAAGACGTAATCTACAAGTGGAATGGAGCAAGACAAGTGGCAATAGCTGAAGATATGAAGTTATCCCAGTTTGATCTGATAGCTACTCCTGCTGCTAATCATACAGATAATATTTACAACAAGGATGAAACGACAGGTAAAATTGAGCTGATATTTCCATTTATATACTACTTCATTTCATATTATAGATGAGTACTCCAGACTGGTTGTGAGTTTTCATCTTCAGCGACACATGGGAAATTTCCTGATTCAAGTGTATGGACCTTGCGTATTGTTGGTGGTTTTATCTTGGGTATCGTTTTGGTTGAATCGGGAAGCTACAGCTGATAGAGTTTCTCTTGGTGAGTTACTTCGATTGAATTTTATTCACCCTGACTACCTATCTACCCTAAAAATCGCATATTCTGAAGATACTCGACTTGTTGGTTCTCTGAAATGTTCTGTTTTTTTCTGCAGAAATGGAACTAGTGAAACTGTTTTTGCTGAAATTACTTGACTTGTTTTCACCCTTCTCGAATCTTCTTCAGTTCTTGTACTATTTGGATCTGTATCTATAGAGTAGGGAGGGTGAGTGTAGACCCACAGCACTTAGGCCACATGTGTCCTATTGTACATCTTCCCGAGGAGTAGTCCTCCTATGTCATCGTCCATCATGTCCTTTCCAGGAAGGTGGACAGGTCACTTACAAACATCTTTATATTGGCAGGTGTAGGTCAAGACTCGCCGAACACACACTCTCTTTGGAAACCTTGAGGTGTCTCACGGTGGCCTCCGCGAAGGTTGTGGAAGGTGCAGCGACATTACTGTCGTTGCGCGGCTTCTTCAACCTTCTTGGAGTTCCCTCCGTGGAGGTGCACAAGTAAGGGAGCTTTCCTGCAGGGGCAGCCGGTTCCTTGCCTTCATTCCTGCGGCGGGCGATCTTGGTGCCCTTGATGTTGGAGGTGGAGTGAGGGAAAAGGAGGGTGCACTTATAGTTGCTGCCACTCTTGCCTCTTCCGCTCTTTTTCAGCGCCGCAAATGCGCTTACTCCTTGGCTTTGGCATCGGCGCCGCAAATGCGCTTACGCCTTGGCCTTTGTATTACATCATGAGGTGATCCGCTATGTCCAGCCTCATTCCAAGCGGTAGATTGGGGTGGACATTTCTGTTCATCCCCAGCCACCGCCCTAAATTGGTTCACTGTGGTATGTTTTGCAAAGGCTTTTAGGGAGTTTTAGTTCCCCTCACCCTACTTATTTCTGCTACTGACCAGGAGTCCGGCGACCCCGTCCGTAAGGCCACATTGGCATCCCGGACAGGGCCTTCAGTCCCCTAGCCGTTCCTCTATCCGCCACCTAGGGAGGCGCCCAATAGGTAGAACAACCCACGAGGTACTTTTTGGATTTTTTTATTTATTTATTTTTAGAAAACAAACATGAATACAATTCGTACACATGTTACAAATTCGACAAAAGGCAGTGTCTTTGCCGGTTAGATGAGTTACCGAGTAGTCCCGCTCTTCTGCATAAACTATCTGTGGAATTCATATTTTGTAAGTAGAGAGGAAAGTCCAAAACGCCTATTCTTTCTGATGCAAGGTAGGCTTGACTAAAGTTGCTAGCATGGGAAGCGAATTATCCTGCGGGTTCTGATTCTACACATCACTATACCTACCACCAGTTAATAGGAAGCAAATGAAATTTCACTTCCAGCATAATGCCTCCCAAAGTACATTACCGCCCTTTCGTTGCATGCGGTCTCCTTCCGAACTTTGACAATTGATAACGGCCATCTTGTTGAAGCTACTTCTGTCAAATTAGTCTGTTTTGACAAATCACCATGAACCATTCAACAATACGTGCAAATGATAAAAATGTTCTATCAAAATAGGTATTATGTTCGGGCAACCTACTGCGCGTTTCTTCCATTTTACGGTCGCCATAATCGTCTTATAGAGAGGACTATTCGGAATGTGGTGGATAAATTCGAGTCCATTGGTACAGTAAATGATCGACCAACACCCGTACGTCGACGAAATGCAAGATCTGCCGAAAACATAGCCGCTGTTTGTGGAGGTGTGCAGGATAATCCGAGGCAGTCGATTTCGCGTCGCTTTTAAGAACTCGGCCTTTCGCAGACCACAACATGGCGAATTTTGCGGTGCACTCGTACAAAATTAAACTGACCTAGGAATCGAAAGTAAACGCTCATAGACACCGACGTGTGGTAGCTGAATGAGCTCTGGAGTAGTTGGTAACTGACCTAAATTTTGATCGAACAATTATCTTCAACGATAAGGTCCATTTCTGCTTGAGTGGCTACGTGAACAAGAAAAATTGTTGAATTTTGTTCGATAACAATCCACATGAGATCCAAGAGCGTCCAATGCATCCCAAAAAAGTCACTGTTTGGTGTGAATTTTGGGCTGGCGGTGTCACAGGACCATATTTTTGAGAACGACTTTGGCCAGGCCATCACTGTCAACGGCAAGCACTATAGGTCGATGATTACCAACTTGTTTTGGCCTGAATTAGATGACCTGGACACCAACGACATGTGATTTCAACTGGACTGTGCTACGTGCCATGAAGCTCATGCCACGTTGGATATACTGCACGAGCGATTTGAAGGCATCTCACGTGGAGGTGATATGAACTGGCCACCGAGATCGTGCGATTTGACCCTATTAGAGTTTTTCTTGTGGGGGTTTCTCAAACCGCAGGTGTATGCGGATTAGCAACAAACCACTGCGGTTCTCAAAGCCAACATAACTCATGCCATTCGGACTGATATAGCCGCCAGAGTCATGGAAAATTGGACCTTTCGGATGCGCTCCACCAGAGACGCACGGTGGACATTTGAAAGATGTTATATTCCACACACAGTGGCATCAAAAGGTCTTTCAAACTAATAGAAAATTTTGATGATAGGTCACACACACATTGTTTTATTTAAATTTATAGATAGGAAACTCTTAATGAAATGCCCCATATTTTGTTTATCTTTCTGGAGCTCTCAGAACCCAAACTCGAAATCAAAAAAGCAACCAAAATAGTACATTTCGTTTAATTTATATTTGTAGAGTTTTGGTTTTGAAGGCACCAGTTCAGGCGATGAATTTTATCGTATCTTGGTAACTCCAGAACTTATAAATAATAATAATGCTGATAATAAAGGTCTTTAATTAATCTACAGTTATATATATATATATATATATATATATATATATATATATATATATATATATACATGCGAACTAAATGTAAGTAAATGGGCGAGATTCAGTATGGCAATCGGCACCGGAAGATACAGACTGACATCTGTTCTTCCACCTAACCCAAAACAGATTACTAAATGGCAAATCAGAACAAACACAAAAAAAACAGTGATTACTTTCAAATGCACCTACGTTACAAGGAATATAAACATTGCCATCGCTAAATAACTAAATAAATCATAGTTCAAATTGAAGATAAAGATTGGTCAAAGAAACATACATAATTGTTTTTTAAACATTGTAAATCAAAATCAAAATGTTCTTTATTGACTATTCTCCATACAATTTTAAGGTTTTTTTTGTGGTGTTTATAAAATATATACAAAAAAATAATATATACAAATATACAAAATGTACACAAGGGTTTCCCCAATGGAGTGGGACAGTGGGAAGGATTGGGATGGGTAGTGAATGGGGTAGAGGGAGTGTCAGGAAAAGACCCCGATACATTTGCGCTCTCAAGAATTCCGCACGGAAGAGAAAAGCGCCTCCACACAGTCCCCCGATGGGGCAGTGGGAGACGCCCCCGCTGGTGTTGGCGGTTGACTCTCCACTCAAAAAACGCCTTATATCAGCCTCATCTATAGTTTTCCGCTTCCTGCTGAGGCTTACGCGGAAGTTGTCATTCTGTCGCGTTTCGGTACTTCTCAGAGAATCATTCGTCTGTTTGTTGGTAGCAGTTGTCGATAACCCCCTAGAAAAAGTTCATTAAAAAACCAGGTAAGAGTATTTCTGCTATCACGTCATCATGTGTGCGTGAATACTCTTATCCAATTTTCCCATGAACTAAGCACGATCGCATTCGTGCCGTTCTCGGTATATCTCCAGTTCTTCATAGACTAGCCCGTGCTTACGGCGCTGTCCATGATAGCTTCTAACTGCCGTGACGTCCCTCGTCAGCGGGCTCTTCGGTAGAAAGAACTTGAAGAATTTCTGAGGCAGTCTCCTGATATGATCGGTGACTGACTCCACCAGATCTAACAGATTGTTAAATGAAATGTATCTGTCACTGTTAGTGCAAATACGGAGCACCTTATTCTGCATTCTCTCGAATCTCATTGAAGGGGACTTCTTGAGACTGCAGAACACAGGACTCGCGTACAACATAGCCGGCCTAATTATTTGTTTATAAATAAGCAACTTGTTCTCAGCACTGAGCTTAGAGTTCCGTGCAAAGAGCGGATACGTGCGTTTTATCGCCGCACCCGCTCGTTGGATCGCCATACTCAAGTGTTCCTGGAAGTTCAGGCGCTTGTCCAGGATCACTCCTAGATATCTCGCACTCGTTTGCTCGTCAATGCACTTATCCTTAACTCGCAACTTTCTGAAGATCTTCACGTTCGTGAATTTCCTCGTGAAGTTTACGAGTTCAGTTTTATCGGGATTTATTTCGATTTTATTTTGTTCGAAATACGGCACGACTAGCCTATCGAGGTGGATCTGAAGCTGCTGCTTCGCCACCTCGCTCGAGAATGAGTGCGCGTAAATCGCGGTGTCATCCGCGAAAATACCCACCTTCGTCCTCGAGAACATAGGGAAGTCATGCGTATATAATGAATATAAGTGCGGTGACAAACAGGACCCCTGCAGGACACCTGCTTTGATTGAATAATTCGCAGATGTGGTTTGGTCCACTCTTACACGAAAAGTTTGGTTGCTCAAATAGGATTCTAGAATCCTAATCACGAATAAAGGCATGCCTGCCGACCACATTTTGGCGACAAAACCTTCTATCCAAACTTTATCGAAAGCTTTCTTGATATCTAACAGGACCATAACTGTATTCTTCCCCTGGTTGAAGGACTCCCTCACCCCGTGAACAACCCGGACCAGTTGCGATGTCGTATTCCGACCTCGCCGGAACCCGAATTGCTCCTCGGGGATGAGTTTCATCCTATCTTCCAGGCGGAGAAGTCTGCTTAGGATGATTTTGTCAATAACCTTCGCGACCGAACTGAGAAGCGAGATCGGTCGGTAGCTATCAATACGTGTTTTGATTTTTCCTGGTTTCGGAACGGGCACTACCACCGCATGTTTCAGACAATCTGGGTAATGCTGGTGCTTGATTATTGCGTTCACAATATGCACCAGTTGTACAATACCCTTTCGCGGTAGGTTGCGGAGCAGAACTGCATCAATCCCATCAATGCCTGGGGCTTTGTTAAACATTGTAAATGGTATATTAATAATTCTCAGATCGAACTCATTAATAATTCTCAGATCGCACTGAAGATGAAGAGTGGGAAAAATATACAGAATTTAAAAAATAAAAAATAGAACCTACTATTTATCATCTACTATTGAACTTCGGTCAGTTCTATCCATATAACACAGAAACGGTCCTTTCTATCAATAGGTTTTTGCAGTCTGATTTCTTATCATCATATTTATGTCGAGCTTTTGTCATAAAAATATCAGTAACGAAGTGATTCCATATAAGCTTGATTGTGTAGCCTCAATTCTTGAAGTTACCTCAGATGTTATAGCAGCTTGACGTTCTTCCATTCATTTCGACATTTTATTGGTTTTTCCTCCTCTTTTCGGGCGATATTGGTCTCGCCAGGAGCTGAAAACTCCACGACAAATATCTTCTTGCTCTGGTGGTCGAGAAGGACTACATCAGACTTATTAACTTGTATGAGCCTGAGGGTGGGGAACAACGGATTCAATATCCCCTGGAGAGCAGGGCAACACCGGTGTCTCGTCAATACCGTAGGTGGTAGTAAAGCAATCTTAGGGTCGCGTTATGTCGATGGGTATAGGCCGAGACCGCATATACTGGACATGCTGACAGCAAGTGCATTAGGGGCTCGGACGCCTTGCGGCAGGCCCTGCACCTTATGTCAGGAACGTCTATACCCATCACGCGACTGCGGTAGACAAAGATGTTGAAGACACCATCCTGACAGACCATCCATGAAGACTAAGGTGTTCAATGTTATTGAAGAAGACTCCATGCATTGCCGCAGAAGTGAGGTGGTCTTTGCGGCTTCTATATGAGCTTTTTGCTGAACGGGTTCCAACTTGATGGTAACAGAGTTGTGATCACCTTGTTCAGTGTTGAAAACTAGACCGAGTTCATCAGCTGCTCGGGGCGCTACCCTCAAAAGAAATGCTCCGATTCCTGCTTTCTCATGGTCGTGAGCCACCCAGAAGAGGGGATCCGAACTCCTGACTTTACAGGCTTCATGCGGTACCATTCTGTCATGTAGACACTCCCAACTCAAAAGTGCATGGCCTTCCTGTTGTTGGGGGAAGTACAACCGTGAAACGAACGATTTGGGATGCAAACTCCTATAGAGATGCATCATTTTTCAAGTCTTTACGTCGAGTTGATACAGCTCCTTCCGAGTCCATTTCACTACTTCAAACGAGTAGAGTAAGATTAGAACGGCAAGCATATTTATTGCAGCAGCAGATCTGTCAGAGTTTGTGCTGATACTTACCGCGGAGAAAGTTCGTCACTGCTGTTACCTCTTGTGAGTGGCGTTTTTCCACCTCGAGGTAAATATACGTCTCTCCGGCGTCCAGGTGGTGTAGGATGCTTCCATCAACGAACTGCACATCCTCTCCGTAGTCCCCGTATCGTCCTGTTTTGAGATGGACCATTGCACTTGTTCTATCCCGAATTCCAATTCCATATTATTATTTGTTACATTGATTATTAATGTAACGTTAACCCTTTCGAAGTTAGACAGAGTCATACTGGCTATAAATCTTAGAATTTTTATATCGTTCAAAGCTATACTATATTTCACCTTTAGACTAGATAAAATATCTATCTATTTAGATACAGTTATGATATGTATCGTCGGTAAAATAAAAATATGGTATAAAAATTTAATGAGGAATATCAATATGAGATATTTGTACAAATAACCTCTACGGGTATGGATGGTTCGAATTTGTTTCAAAGTGTTGGTTATATATGAAACTGATATATTTTTCCGCAGGTATAACAACTGTTCTGACGATGACTTTTCTTGGAATGGAAGCGAGAACTGATCTACCAAAAGTGCCGTATCCTACAGCGTTGGATTTTTTCGTATTTCTCTCCTTTTCTTTCATATTTGCCACCATTATACAGGTGAATATAATTGTGAGTTTTTATCAACTATATAATGTCCCTTTAGTTTGCAGTGGTACATTACTTCACTAAATATGGCTCTGGTGAATGCTACTTCAGTTCCGAACTGAGTTCTGATTCCAGCTCAGAAGAGGACGACTGGACATACGATTTGTCAGAAATAATACATTCCACTTCGAAAGTAAGTCTACCACAAATGTTCAGCTGTTGACATTGAGTCTGGCCGGTTGAAATCATATATCTGGGATATGTTTCTTTATTAAATTAATTGACCACTTGAATTCGTCTCCACTTTATGTTCTCTCTATATATTTTTGCTTCATGAATTATTTTTATTTTTCGTATCCATTAATGAAAACTCTCAGCTATATTTTATTTATGTTTACTTATGATGTCTCTGTTTTAAAATATGTTTTTCCGTTAATCACCTGTCGCCCCCATACCAACGACAACTCTCAGAAGTTGAGAAACTTGTGCGAGCTAAGGACTAACGAGGTCTTACCTTTTAACGTGTGATTCCTAACACGGTTGCAGAATCATTCCAGCTTTAATCAGATAAATTCTCTCGAGAAAAATATCTGGTCGAAGCGGGAATCGAACCCACGGTCTTCCGATCGTGAGTCGGGCGCACTACCACCGCGACCAATTCCACAACAACTTATGATGTGATGTTAATAATCTTGTTCCATTTGTGTTTGAATGTTCTTCAATATCTATTTATTTAAAAAAAAACAAGCGAAAATTCTTGTCAATAATTCAGAGTATGATTTTATAACTCACATATCTGATGTCACTATTTAACAGATTTGAACTCGAACAACAGTGACACTGAGTGATGTCAATATTAGGTTGGGTTAGGCTAAAAGTGATTGGGTCTATTCGATCTCCACCGCAACCCTCAAATGTTTATTGTGGCGCACACCTATTCACACTGGACCAAATAAACCCAGCTTCTTAACGAAGCCGAATAGTTTAGGCCAGATGGAAAGAGTGCGGCTCAGCTAAACTCTGAAAACCTGATTCATGCGCAGCGGGGCCGGCACACACACTGTCTTCCGACAGTCCGATTCTCTGCATATTATGATTCAGATGATAGTGACCTGTAAGAAGGCTTGTTAGACGTCGTAGTTCATCCCTACTATAGTCCAACAAATGTTTGGTTTCAAACTCCGAAAGGTGAAACACTTTGGAGTGAGCCAATCCTGGTTAGATGAAGCTGCTTGCAGCATCCTCTTTTGCGAAGAAGTCAGCAGCCTCATTGCTTTCCAGGCTACTATGGCCAGGAATCCAGATCAGAGACACTTTGTTAAGTCTTCTTATTGAAGAAAGCCGTTTTTGGTAATTTTCCACCGATTTAGACGCTGCTCGATAGGAAACAAGAGCTTCCAACGCCACTTGACTGCCCAAAAATATTTTTATCTCCTTGTGTATGAGGTTGGATTCCAACAATCTCTCCGCACACAATTCAGTAGCATAGATTTCCGCTTGAAATACAGTCGCATAGGCAGGTTCATATCCTGGGTCTGCGACTGAAAACACCTGCATCAGAAGATGAAGGTGTTTTTGATCCATCTGTGAACCAACAAATATATTATAAGCTTTTTATATTTCTTTCTCCCGGAGAATCCAGTCCTCTCTACTCGAGAACAGTACTGAATAAGGCATTTGACAGTTAGAGAATGTCAATATCACTCAACCCTAGAAATCAAATGTACATTACGTTAAATAATAATAATGATGATTTATTATCTCAAAAAACCATACATAGTTGAAGTACAAAAAAATGATTCAGAACTATGCTATAACTGAGCATGAACATAGCAAAAAGAAAAGATAAATCTTATTTAAATTGAAAGGGTTATATTTTTAGGAGTGATTCATTTTTGGGAAAGAAAGTTTCTGGCTTTCTACTACTCCATCTTGATATAAAAAATGTGGCACAGACCTTTGAAAAACACTAAAACGAAGTCAAGTCAACCAAATCGCGCGGGAAGTACGTGCAAACCCGCCATTACAGAAAGTGCGCGAAAAATAAGCTCCATAAATGACACGGCAGAAATGAGAGCTTCAGTTTCCATCAAAACCCGGAAACCAACCAAAACATTGACGCCAGCCGTGAAAGTCTATATTTCTATACCATGGATGGTGTCTTTGCAAGCTTAGAGGGCTCGGCTCAGTTTGTGGGTCACCTGGTGGCTATATTTCTTGTAATTGAACGAATATCAACTTTTGGCAACTTTTCTGACTACTGTTTCTCATGAATAGCAGATTGAACATCCAAAGATTTTCTATTTATTCAATATACAGTGCATTTCTTCATATCAAACGGAAAGGCGGGTCTTGTGACACATCATTTTGAAGAGCCTGATGAATACCTCACAACCCTAGAATATGAAGTCAATATCTTCACCTACTACAAAATGGCGGAACATTTAATAATTACCTGAAGACAAACATATTAATATCGATATTTCTAGAAATAATCTTTTCTATCTGCCATATAGCAATTTCAATAACCCGATAAGGTTTGTTGGGTTATTTTTTGTTTATGAAAACAACAAAAAATGTCAGTACGACAATGAATATCTTTGTTCAGTTAAAATATTCTCATTTACTTTTCGGTTTTACTAGTAGGAAGGTACCACGTCAACAATCTCTAAAATGGTCAATTCTCGTCCATTGGAAAAAAAAATTAAAGCGATTTTGATCTACGGTGCGACGCGTAACTTTCACGAGACCGAAATGATTCAAAATGAACGTTTTTGGAGTCGCCCTATTTGTAAAAAATATTTGAGGGAACTTGTATCCAAATTCACAACTACTGGCAGTGTACATAACAAAAAGCCCCCGGTCATCCGTCCATTCCGGAAGAACACCAAGTGTAAATAAGAAGTGAGATGGTAGTAAATCCTGAACAGTCTACTTATTCCGTCGCGAATGTTTGTGAGGTGTCTCCTTCTACTGTGTGGAGACTTTTGAAGAGGAATAGGTATCATCCATACAAAATTGAAATGGTACACCAATTAACTGAAGATGACCCTGATCGATGAACAGATTTTTGCAAAATCATGACGGAAACCATTGCAAAGCATCCTACCTATTTCCACAATATTTGTTTTAGTGACGAATGCACAGTTTTTTTAAACGACAATGTTCACAGACAAAATTACCGTTATTGGAGTGACATCAACTCTCACGTTTTCCGGGAAACACATACCCAACACCCAGAAAAAATTTACTTTGGGCAGGAATATTGGGAAACCGTATTGTAGGACCTCTATTGATCAAAATTCAACACGGAAACTGTATTTGAATATGCTGGAAACTACCGTCGCCCCTCTCATCACTGAAATCGTGGAAGCGAATCGTAATGAATTCAATATGGATATTGTATTCCAACAAGATGGAGCACCACCATATTATTCCAGACAAGTAACAAACTATTTGGATACTACTTTTCCCGATCGTTGGATTGGCCGTCGAGGTCCTACAGAATGGCCAGCCCGCTCGCCAGATTTGACACCTTCGGACTATTTTTATGTTGCTATTTGAAGCAAAAGGTGTACGAAACTGAACCTGCTTCAATATTGGATATACGGCAGAGAATAATAAATATTTGTAGCGATATTGACGTTACTGTGTTTGAAAATGTTCGGCGTGAAATATCGAATAGGTTTTTCATATGTCAAGAAGTTCAAGGTAACCATTTTGAGCATCTTCTGAACTGACCCCAAGCTTATAACCTCATATTATGTAGTTAAATGTCAATGTATTCAGGCAATTATTAAAAGTTCCGCCATTTTGTAGTAATTGAAGATATTGACATTATATTCTAGGGTTGTGAAGCTATCGTCAAGAGCTTCAAAATTATGTGTCTCAAAACCCCCTTTCCATTTAATTTTTTTCCCAGATGTCGCCCAGTCGCCATCTTGAAAGTTTTATCTGTCAATTTCACTTCAAAATAAAGTATTCATTAATTTCATTCTCAAAAATTTCACTTTTTTGAGTTGACCCGTTCAAAAAATAAAAGGGAGGAGGACAATAAAGAAATGCACTGTATATTGATGTGTAAGCGACTCAAAGGCAAGAGGCAAGTACATTTCATTTCAATTGAGAGGGGTGAATTTTAAGGAGACATTGATTTTTATATAAAGATGGAAAAGTAGAAAACCAAAGCTTTTATTTTATTTTCAATTTCAATACCAAGTTACATTTGAGTGATTTTAATTATTCTATCAGTTAGAATCTCTTTATACATCGTTTCTCGTGCCAACTGATGAGAGAGAAGCTGATAACATAGGTCTTGAAAAAATTCTAACACAAAATACTTTCCTGTTTTCAAAATAGAAAGATTCAATTTTAATCTTCCTCTTTGAAGATGATCACTTGGTGATCGAAACACGTGTCGAGGTGTTAAAAATAACGATTTGGTGTTGGGAAAAAACTCCAGTAATATTCATTACTACACCAAAGGTTCTAAACAGTGCATCATAAGTACTATGACTTTGTCAAATGTTCTGAAGAAGTAGATAAAAAACAGTTCATTCAGAAAAAAGTTCTAGTACCGTAAACAATTCAATAAGTTCAGGCAAACAGTTAACTCATCTCAATCGAAAGTATTAATAGAAACCAACGTGTGGTTTGTATGTTACAGATTTCCACTTCTACAGCGAGGGCACATCGTCAAAATGAAGAAGTCATACCCTTGTCAGCTCTGCCGGTACCCCAAAAACGGTCTGATTCCTTAAGACGATTTTCTTGTCTTGGGCGTTCTGAAACTACAACTACTCGAATGTCTCCGAACACCAAAGATTTTAGCCGACGGTTCTCGTCTCAAAGTAACAGACAACAGAGGAAAAAGAAGAGAACTCCGAGATTCAACTCTGTATCCAAAATCGACAGAGCATCTCGTGTTGTGTTTCCAGTACTCTTCATAGCGATTAACGTGTTTTATTGGTATTCATATTTGTCTAGAAACAGTAGAATGGAACATGACTGATTTTCCAAACTATAATTGCTAGTCCAGTAACTATTTTATTTTCATTTATGTTTCATTTATTTGTTGCACGAGATCACTCTTGTCATAATAGCACGAGAATCATATATTCATATGCAACATGAGAATTGAATAAAAGACTAAAAATGTGAAAGTACCCAACCAGCAAAGTTGTTTTATAATTCCATGGTGTTGCAACAGTTTTATTTTATTAGTATTTTATAATCACTTCCAAAATGCTAATTGATTATATTAGATGATCGATGAACACAATACAGTTGTAGGCAATAAAATTGTTTTATAAATTTGTCATAGAAACGTTTATTAAATAAAATTAAAAAACCATTATAAAATAGTCAGGAACTTATCACAGACACGTTTTTGCAACTAATTTATAAAACTTATTTTCCTATAAAAGTAAATTGTCATGTAGCAGTTTTATAACACTTTTCTGTGAGATTTTCATGATAGTTATAAAACTATTTCAAGCTTATTTTATAACTGTTTCCTGTAGTTTCATGAAATCATTTTATTAGAATGCTTTCAGATACTATTTTATTTTCATTACCATATTGTCACTTCAATGATAATTTCCCAACATTTAATAATATGGTATATTTACTACAATTCAAAGACACTAATATAACTGTTATAAAATCAAACTGCTTTTGCTAATATATATTTGCTGCCACCGAGAATAAAATGCAGCATTCAAGAACGACCAGCTGACATCGATTCCTTATCACAGCTTCTAAAAATTCTTCAAAATTTTAGTTATGTTCAGTAAGAATATTTTTGTTTAGTTATTCAAGTGGGACACCATCGATATCGTGGTGGAAATTAGTTCTTCAGCAACTTTTAAATATGTGATTTTTATTGAGTAGAGGTACCCCATAAGTAAATTCATTATTTTTAAGGCATTGGGTTTAGTAACTCAACCTTATTATTCACAATTTGGAAGACTGTAAAATACAAAGGGTTTGCTCTTTCAAGTTTCAGTTTTTAGTTATCTATTTAGAAAACCTGTTCTTGTTCTCTAAGTGAAGCAGTTTCGTGTTACAACCCTTTAAATGATGACCAATTCAGGTACAAGGTACCATAAACCACGGAGTCCCATAAAAGATACATAACTCTGACTTTACCATACTTTCTGTGACAACTTGTTTGAATAAAAATAACCCTGCTTGCTTTTTGGGTTGAATGGAATTGATAATTTCTTCTTGTTCTGTATCGTCATTCTTCAGCTTTCGTTCTAATAGTTCTTCAGCAATTTGGTAGGTCATCAAATGACTTCGTTTTAGTTTATGGATTCGTATTAGCTCATCAGCATCAATTTTTGGCCATGAGAGTTGATTATTTACCCATGACAAAGGAACTATGGTGAACATATATACCTAAAACTTAGATAAAATGAGTCGAATCCAGCTTCAAACAGACAGAACTATCAACTGAAAATATAGGCCTGAATTATCAAATATCTGGTCGATTATTGAAGCAAATAAAAATATATATTTTCCAACATCAAAAAACTCACCCGTCATTTCCTCTAAACGCACGATAAATTAAATATCAACAATATTTCACCGGCGTTCATATAGGTTATGTTTAATATTCACCATGTATTTAGCATTAGACAACGGATATTTATCATAAAAAAGGTAATATGTGATGAATAAAAGTAATTTATATTATAAGAGTCACCAAAGTGTCGTTTATTAGCAAAAATGTTGCCAACTAACTTATAACTTATAGTTGTGTACCGACAGCAGAGCCACAGCGAAGCAGAAAGGCGTACAAATATTAACAGGGCCGTATTCTTAGTATTCTGTCTAAAAAAACCATCAAAATAACGGGGTGCAGATAATATTTATCCAAACTACATGTGAGAAATCCTTTATTCATACAAGCACTTTTGTAGAAACCTACAGCTTTAAAAGTAGTCCGACTCTGCCGCAATACTATCACTCCCAGAACTAAGTGTTTCTTAACAGTTTTATAGGGATAACGTAGTAGCTAAAATACGTTGAAATGCTTGCTACTGATACCAATTTATTTTATAGAATGACGCCATTTTAAATGATAGCGATCTGGGATACTGAAATTAGATGAGCTGAAAATATGAAATACCGCATATATAGTGATATTTACAGCTGAAAAGTACATGAATATCATAACATTATATTATTTAGAATAAAGTGAGTTGAATTTGCAACTAGAAAATTAATACGCCAACAGAGTGAATTTTTATATAATTAATAATTTTACCGAAAACATTTATAAATGAGCGACGCGCTTAAATTTTGCTAATAATAGGCTATATATTTATCAATAAAATTTCATTTGCAGTAAAAATATCAATCTTCGAAACACAAACAATGTCTTTAACAGTTTTATGAGTGCAAAAGTGAAATTTTAAAATGGCTCAACCTTTCTATTTGATAGTTTTCAGTTGGTGACATATCTATTATATTTTCCTAGTGTCCAATACAAAATTACTTCTTGCGTCTTCGAGAAAAAATTTTCAACACTTTTTCATTTTATTGTTATCGTTTTTGGCTGTATTATATTTCATAACGCCTACTTGGAACTACTAAAAAACTCTTATAAAACTGTCTTCTGATTATTTTATAAGTATCGCTTAAATATGTTGCAAAATTGCAGTAAGAAAAGTCTTTACAAAACTACTTTTTGTGTTAGACAAATTTTATAGTTACTGCCAAAATGTTTATAAAACTGTTTTGTAGTTTTTGTAAAAGGCCTTACAAAATATTGATAATAACTTTAATGTTTTATAAAACGGTGCAAATTTCCTCTTCATAGCAGTTTTATAAACACATTGAAAACATTTCTGGGAGTAATGCAATTTTATAATTTGTTTCTTCGAAACGTTTCCGCAACTATTATAAAATACGAAATTGCTAGTTGGGTAAGATTTGAAGTAAACCCAAGATGAGTAAAAGCACTAAGATAAACATAATTATAAATTACTAGTACTATGTTGCTGTGTCTCTGCGGTTCCAATGTTTTGACAGAATCAGAATCAACGAACTTAGGCGTGCGCAGCGTTATATAACAGTGCTTTCAAAAAAATATTCTACAGCGCCATCTAGTGGCGAGTTACAGAAAAATTGATAGCCTAAAAACCTTCTCTATGAAAAATTAGTTTCATCGTGATCGGTTGAGCGATGTAGAAGTTTATCACTTACCAACCAACCAACCAACCAACCAACAAACATCCATTTTTATATATTAGACTAGCTACTGCCCGCAGCTATGAAATAGTAACGATATCTTTTATTAGCCTTATATTTCAGGTTTCCAACTTCAAAACTGACGAAATTCGATACAATCTTCAAACCCCTATTTTCCCCCTTGGAGGTAGAAATTCCTGATTGCCTTTCTTGATGCTTATTTACTCTATACAAAGAACCTACCTGCATATTTCAAGAGTTTAGGCTCAGTAGCTTCGGCTGTACGTTAATATTAGTCAATCAATAGGTACCCACTCATACAATATCTGTATCTGTAGAGTAGGGAAGGTGAGTGTAGGCCCACAGCACTCAGGCCACATGTGACCCATTGTACATCCTCCCTAGGAGTTGTCCTCCTAGGTCATCGTCCATCCTGTCCTTTCCAGAAAGGTGGACAGGTCACTGGGATACATCTCCTTTATAGCGGCAGGTGTAGGCCGACTCGCCGAACACACACTCTCTTATTGACGATAACTCCAGGCACTCGCCTAGGACATGCCTGACAGTGGTTCTGCAAGAAGGTGAGATTTTGGTTTCTTTTAATGTTAGTTCCTTATTTCCTAGCGTCCCAATTCCAAAGACCTTGCAATATCTCAGGAAATTACTAGAGAAAAATAATTTCAATAATAACGAAATCGATGAATTTGTTTCTCTTACTAATTTTTGTATGAAACAAAATCGGTTCCAGGTAGAAGGTTGCTTTTATGAATAACAGGAAGGAACGGCCATGGGTAACCCCTTGTCTCCCTACCTGGCAGACCTGTTCATGAGCAGATTCGAAATGGAAACCGGAGAAAAGTCGAAGTATTTTCATAGGATTTGGCGTATGAGTTAGAAAATAAAGGACAACTACCATTTCTTGACGTTTTGGTAATGAGGAGCCAATATGGAGGGTTAGAATACGATATATTTCTGGTATACAGGTATATTCCTGACAGTTCACATCACTGTGGACAGCACAAACGTGCTGGGTTGAATTTTTTAGTGCATCGTCTTTTGACTTTCCCTTTAACACATGATAGGTTCACAAAAGAAAGACGTACACTACAGGAAATAGCAGCCACTAACGGTTTCTCGAGGGGTATTGTAGATGGCATAATGAGGAAAAAGAAGTTTAGGTAAAAAATGAACGAAATCTCAACTTTCAGAAAGGACAAAAACCAAGATAAATACATCTCAGTTCCATACCACCAATATACGAGGAACTTTGGAAGGAATTTTTTTTAAGGAACTAGGTATGAAGGTGGTTTTTAAAACAAGTCATACACTACAGAGCCTTTTGGCAAGTCCAAAAGACAAAGTCGAGAATTCGGAAAAGTCTGGAATTTACGAAATTGAATGTAAGGACTGCGATGCAAAATATTATGGACAGACAAAAAGATCTATTGAAGTAAGATATAAGGAACACATAGCACACTTAAAATATGGAAGACCTGAAAAATCAGCAGTCGCCCATCATATTTTGCAACAAAACCATTCCATAGACTTCAGTTCATTAAGATTAGTTAGACAAGTTAACAACAACAGGCAACTAGATGCCTATGAGAGTGTAGAAATGAGTTAACATAATAATATTATGAATAACGATGACGGACCAATACCAAAGAGATATAGCTTGTTAAAATTAAATGATGTTGTTGGGTTTACTGATTACTACATAAGGACACATTGCAAAAATAAATTTGGATAGGTAATATTGTGAAATTAATTTTTATATAGCTGAAAATTGTTTTATATAAACATATATTGTAAGATAAGGCAAAATTGTAAAATTAATTTAGATTGGTATACCTGTATGGTTAATACAGGATACCAACCTATATGGGTTACCTTTATAGTACAAATAGGGTTAGCTCGCATTAGTTTCTTGTTTTAATCTTCCTCTTTGAAGATGATCACTTAGTGATCGAAACACGTGTCGAGGTGTTAAAAATAACGATTTGGTGTTGGAAAAACTCCAGTAATATTCATTGAATGTCATGAATGTGTGACTAACTTCAGTATATTTCATTTTTAGTGTAGTGTTATGACTTGTAAATGAACTTTATATGAACAGTCCACGTTAAAATGCATGCATATTGATGGGCATTATGGCAAAAAAGGTTGAACTCTAAAAATTGTCAATGCTATTCTAGTAATTAAAAACATTGTACTCGTACATATAATCGATTTCAGTTATTTACTCCACTGCTTCACTTGTAAATTGTATACTGTTTCGTATTTGTTTACGTTGACGAATGAAAACACACATCTCTTGCACATTGCAATGTGCAAGAGATGGTAGTCAATGACATGGCTGTACTTCAGTAAAGAGGGTAAGGGAAAGGAAAATTACATTTCCCCATGCTATTTCACGAAGGGGAGTTGCGTGCAGTGCGATCGACAGTTTGCTGGTGGAAAACAAAGCCTGCTCTTTTCTGTTTATCCAAATTGACGCGTCTCAAGATTGAAATTGAATATTTCTTGTGGACATCGTCATACACATTATTCATGTGAGCGATTCTTTCAAATCGTTTAGTGGGTCCGTCATTAGCGATGTTCATTGTTTAGATGTTGTATTCGAACAAAGGGTTGAATCGTTGATTGTGAACAGACAAGTTGATGTTACTGAAGATGTAATTCAGGTTGGAAATCTTGTGTATGTGATTTTTAAATGGAAACCGATGAAAATGATGAGGTAAGTGAAGTCGACATTCATTCACTTTCTTGTATACATTATGATTTATTGCCAGACTTGTTATGAAAAAATAATTTTCAGAACAACTAGATGGGATAAATATTACAATAATTGCGGTAATTTTTGAATTACCTGTAATTTCAAAAGTGATACTGATCTTTCACACAATAAAAGGAATATTAACACTGTTGTTTTTACGATATTTGAATAATTATCAGTTTTTTCCTAGAAGGATATGATTCATGGATGTCCTTACTTTTATCAAATTCTTCAGTATAAAATCAAAATGAGTATGCAGAAAATTAAAGATTCTTCAGTAGGTCAATTGAATGAGCCTATCAATTAATATCAGATCAAAAATTTTGAAACTCTGATTAAATGTGTATGAATGAAAACATATAATGATAATTTTTATTAATCTCAAGAGACAAGAATGTTCATAACAGGGATAAAATTTAAAATAATCATTAAATCAATTATTCCAATAGTAACACATCAATTAAATGTACAGCATATAAATACAAACACATGTATCCACCTATACACACATATACATATATAAATATATACATAATTAAATTATAATGGTAATTTAAAACCAAAAATGTAATATGGAGATCAGAATTTTAATTATAGGAAGAAACTTTTTCAATTCGGATTTGAATTTTGTTTTTTGATTTATTTTCAGTTTCTCTGGAAGATCATTATATATCTTAAATGAAATATTGATTTTTCCCTAAATTTTGAGCATATGCTTGAACTAGTAGTTTTTTTGGCTTGTCTTGTATAATAATCTTGCATGGTATTTATTTTATTTAAATCTAAATTCGGATGTTTGTAATTTTTTCTAACGGAATGAATGAAACAACAAATATTTCAGAATGTATAGAAGTCGGGGACAAACGAAACATTGTTTGGATTGTGAAAAATATTTCAAAGGTCTACTTTAGTATTAAAACTACAAAAATTATGTAAACAGTTCAACATACATACATTTATAACCTCTTTTGTCTCAATTCTATTAGTTTCTATACAAATGAGGTGCAAAATGATTACATAGCTTGAATTGAAAGTGTTATATTTTTAGGAGAGATTAATTTTCGGGAAAGAAGGGTTTTGGCTTTCTAATTCCAAAAATTAACAAAAAAGTAACTTTCAGGCACAAACTGAAAGAAAACGTTCTCCCGAAACAATTAGATACTTTCATATGAACATTTAATTAAATAGAAAACATTTTTTTCTATTCAGTTTGTACTTCAAACATTCATTATGGAGTTGAATCAGATATCAATAACAGGATTGCTACACAATATAGTACATAAACAAGATTTCTATGGCTGAGAATGAATTTAATAAGCAAATGAATGTCATTACGTACTGTCATCGATTACTTGAGTAGATTGAATTCATTCCTGAGTCGTCATTTTATGAATGAATTGAGTGCTTTATCTTGTAATGTTATTCCTATTGGTGTCCTATTTCGAAACATCGAATGTCCGCCTTTGAGGATGACAGTGTTTGTTTGAAGGTGATTGGCAATGTTTCATGGTGAATTTCATTAGTTCGGACTTCCATTGTCTAATATGATATAATATGATTTGAAATCTCTGAAATAACAAATGAAAATTAAGATTAAAAAAAATAGTTGAAAATAACAATTATATGGAGCAAAAAAACCTGAAAAGAAATTACGAGTACAATAAAATTGAAAAATCAAGAAACAATTCAAAAGTAAATAGATGAAATGAAATAGAAATTAAAAGATTTCAAGCCAAGTTACTTTACGACGTTTCGATTGTTAGTATCCACAATCCTCTTCGGGTGATGACTGGACTCTTAGAGGAATAAGTCCTAAATTCACGAGGATGACAGTGTTCCCTGTGAGTGGAATTTTACCTTTTTCAGATACTAAATTGTGTAGCAATTTTGTGAGTGATATCTGATTCAATTCCATAACGTATGTTTAGAATACAAATTGAATAGAGGAAAGTGTTTTTGTATAATTCAGGGTTCATATAAAAGCATTTGTTTCAAAAGTATTTTTCATTCGTGTAATTCAATGTTTATATGAAAAAAGCTGTTTCAAGAGAACTTTTTTTCCAGTTTTTGTCTGAAAGTTACTTCTATGAATAATCTACACATCTTCGTCAAATATTCTTAATTGCTTTGCATTTCATTAGTTCGGACTTTCTTTGACTATAATATAAATTGATTTGAAATGCATGGAAGAATCTGTAAAAAAAAACTGAAAAATAACAATTGTATTAAGCAAAAAAACTGAAATTACAATGAAATAAAATACAAACAACAACCACTAAATGAAAAAACTCGAACATATTGACACGAGATGAAAATTAAAAAACTATTAACAAGAAAAAAAAATAAAAGATTCCAAACCAAGAAACTCCACGATGTTTCGATTGTTAGTATCCATAATCGTCTTCGGGTGATAACTGTACTAATTCCTCCAAGATGTGACTATTTATAGATCATTCGAGTGCTTTCACCTATCCCCTCTTCCCTCTCTCCGCCTCATCGGTTTTAGCGGAAGCTGAGTGTTTGGCGGGAGTTGATCGTGTTCTGCTTGATTAGAGGTTTCCATATGTTGCGTATATCTACGCTAGCTTGGTTGAATGCGTTGTTGGACAACATATATGCGGCTTCTTTGAATTTTCTCCTAAACCAGTGTTCTTCATTGTGGATGATTTCAGCTTGAGCCCACTTGAAACTCTGGCCATTGAAGAAGCCCACAAGAATCACCGAGTCTGGTTGATCTGTGTATCGAAAATCCACTCATACAGGACAGTATCTGAACCAGGAATCCAATCACCATCAATCGACTAAGAGAGGAATCATCAAGACTCTACTAGACCGTGCTTTCGGGCTCTGTAATACAAAAGAAGGTCTCGAAAAGGGACTAGGAATCATCAAAAATTACCTTCAACGGAATGGTTACTCCTAAGTGATGGTGGAACAGGCTTTAGCTAGAAGACAGCGAGAGCTCCGCAAGGAAGAGAAGCCTCCACAACCAGTACTTGTACTTTCGTACGTCAGAGGATTGCCGGAAAAGATAAGAAGGATTGAGTCCAAGTATAACATCAGAACCTGCTTCAGATCTGGGAGCACTATCCGTTGCAGTCTCATAAAAATCAGGCCACCAAACGCGGACTGCGATTCCAAGAATTGCATTTACCGGATACCCTGCGGTGAAACTAAGAGGCCGTTGAAAGTTCGCATTGACGAGCATTAGAAACACACACAGCGAGGAGAAACCAGCAAACAGGAATAGCAGAGCACGTTTGAACTCATCAACATAACATCAAGTGAGCTCAAGCTGATATCATCCACAAGGAGGAACAGTGGTTCAGGAGAAAATTCAAAGAAGCCGCATATATTTTGTCCAACAATACATTCAGCCAAGCCAAATCCCGCCAAACGGTCAGCTTCCGATAAAACCGATGAAGCGGGAGAGGGATAGATGAAAGCACTTGAATGACCTATAAATAGTCAGATCTCGGAGGAATAAGTCCAGTTATCACCCGAAGATGATTGTGTATACTAACAAATGAAACGTCGTGAAGTAACTTGGTTTGGCATCTTTTAATTCTCATCTCGTGTTAATAGTTAATTTTTTTTTATTTTTTGGTTGTTGCTTGTAATTCATTTCATTGTAATTTAAGTTTCTTTGATTAATACAGTTGTTATTTTTCAGTTATTTTTTTAATTTTTTTTACAGATTCTTTCAGGTATTTCAAATCAATTTATATCATATTAGACAACGGAAGTCCGAACTAATGAAATGCACCACGAAACATTGTCAACTACCTTCAAACATTTTTTGTATAAAGATGAAGTAGAAAGCCAAAATCTTTCTTTTCCAAAAATTTCATAATTATTGGATCTTGGTTGCATGAACAAATGTCCGTTTGGGAATATTCGTAACTTTGCAACCTATAAATATATTCCGCATGTTGAAAGGTAAGACCTCGTTAATCCTTAGCTCGCCCAAGTTTCCACTTCTAAGAGTTGTCGTTCGTGAGGGTCAATAGAAAAACAGATTTCAACAGTCAGATACGCTATATAAATTATTTTCGAATATTATTTACCGAGTGCACCAAGTTTCTCCGGTTGTTATGTGTATATCCATAATTTTTGAAATTTTTAAATTTCACCTCAAATTATTATACACGAAAGAGTTTGATTTTTTTTTCTGATTGGTTCGACCGTTACTTGATGAAATCCATAGTAATTTCATAAACTATACCTTACAATTCGTGTTAGCGAAAGTCGTGATATATTTTTCAAATAAAGTTTGTGGAGATCAAATCGTAAGGTGTACTTTATGAAAAAAGTTTGATTCTTAGCGAAATTTCGAAAATTATGGGAATGTACGCATTTTGATACATAGGAGATTGGTGTACAAGGTATGCGTTCCCAAATCCGAATTTCAGGATTCATGTGAAATATCTTAAGCTTTTTATCGAACTTTTTTGGCTTTTTTCTTGTTCCACAATCTATTTTTTTTTATATTGTGGAAGGTGACACAAAAAAAAGAAGAGACAAAAAAGATCAATAAAAACTCAATTTCTTCCACAAAAAAATTAATTCCGTCCAATATCTCGAAATGATTGTTCTGAAAATTATGATCTGTCAAAATATTGATGTTGTACGAATCAGTGCACTTCGCGAGAAGTTCTTTGTTGTGATTATTTGTGATTTGATCGTTGATTTGAGAAAAAAAACACCACACTATTATTGAATTTTCTTTATGACAAAACAAAAATGACGTGGAGATATGGTGTCATGTTTGGTTAATTCCAAAGTGAGTGGATCTATTCGACCCTCCACCGCAACCCGCAAGAGTTTATTGTGGCTCACACCTATTCACACTCGACCAAATAAACCCAGCTTCTTAAAGAAGCGGATTAGTTTGTATGGTGAGTGGTCTTTCAGGTCAGATGATAAGAGTACGGCTCTGCCGAACTGTAAAAATCTGATTCGGTCCCCAGCGGGGCAGGTACAAAGTATATGTTCTGCTGTTTCATCGTTAATGAGGTAGTCGGATAGTCAAGGTGCAAGATTCCCACCTCGATACCCGCGACAACCTTCCCATATGAGGATTTTTGCACGTCAGCTATACCTGATGATGCCTTAGATTCAACCGTGCAGGACTTTTTCGCCTTCTTTTTGGTGAATCATCATTTGAGCGCAGGTTAGCGTTTGCTAACCTGCTCATGGGAGGTTTGTTTCTCCACCTGCGACAGATTCTGCGTACGCCGCTCAAGAATTTGGTGCAAGGCGGTTTCATAAGGTATCCCGCTTTTGAGGAGACGACTCAGTCGTTTCATGGCTGCACCACCAAACCTTTTTTAGGTTCAGTTATCAGATCAGGAGTTGGAGAGTTGAGAAGCTCTCGCTCCTGATCTAAATTTACAGGGTGGTCAGTTGGAGTCGTAAGCTCGACATACATCTTCTCTGTAGACTCAGCGTCAGAAAGAATTTTCGAGTTTACTCTGTCCATAAAAGTCCCACGAGTAGCTAGGGAAAGAAGGTCAATCACGGCAGAGCTCTGCATTGCCGTGACAAGGCGATGCTACGACGGGAGGGCGCCCGGTGTCTCGAAGGTTTCGTAGAGACAGCTGATAGGCTCAGTGTCATTCAGTCACTCGGCACGAATACACACACCTTAGTATCAAGCCATCGTTGGGATGTCATTCAGTTAGGGAATAACAGAACCACAAGTGATTCTGTCATTCTCGTATCCAGCGGGGCTACGTGGAAGCAGGCATCCAATGCATGGCCGGTTTGCTCAACCCGCACATCCCAAGCCAATGCACTGGCCAAAAACAGTATGCACAGTGGTTCAGGTAGTGAAAGATGAACAAGGACAGCCAACCCGTCACACATGGTGTACTCGATTAACTGAATTTTATTTATTTGTACAAAGTTTCCATTTGTGGAAACCCAATCAGAATGAAGTTTTGTAAATGAATAGTTTTCCCAGAGTCTGAATTTTGATTTTCATTTCATGCGGGAGGCTGTCATTTTTGGCTCATTGCATCTACTTATGGCACATGATTCTCGGACCTAATGATCACTTACCTCACTGTGTGGGGAGAGGTCGAAGGTTGATGTTGCTGGCACACTCTCCCGAATGTATCGAAGCTGCGGGTACAGGTCCCGACACCTCAATCTTCGAAAAGAAAAATAATATTAATGATGATAATAGTCTTCTTCGGTAGAAAAAGTATACCAAAATGCAAAGTACAGAGCGACAGAGCCAAGCACTGCAGCTTTGTTCTTTCACTTAACCTACAACGGATCTATGAGTGTTATGCGTTTATCATTTCAAACTTTGTGAATCATGAGATTTTACTGACATTCAGGAAAAACATTCTGGTTAAAATTGAAAAAGCTGTTTGTTATTTTTGTTCAACTATTGTGTCATGGGTAAAACGTTTTTCTAGGGGTAGAATAAATATGCTGCCTCTCTAGGAATATGTGAATTTTGGAATTGCATTTATTTTTAGATAAAAGCAAGATGTCAATACTCATAAAATCAACGAAACATTCATCACTCTTCAAAACAATGACTTTGAGGCAATACTTTCTACGTAAATTCCGCAAAATATGTTCGTACATCCCACATATTAATTCCGTAAATAAGTTTTCTGTGTGCTACGTGGAGGGCGTGACATTTACATACTCTGCATTATTTACAGTTGAAGAATTTTTTCAATCCCGACAGAAACTCGATAAAAATCGACCAAGCAAGCTCCTATTCAAATTTTACAGATCGTTGAGTAAACATCCACGATATTTCTCTTATATTCCGGTGAAGAACCATCTGGAAAATTCATTTTATGTTACCACTTTTCATTAAGGTACATTTAGGTATCGCTATCAGCAATATAACACATATATGTGGTATTGAATAAATGTTACGCTTATTCAACAATCTTTGTGCGATTCATTTGTAAAACTGATTTCTAGTAGAATAGTTATTATTGATCGTCGGGTTGCATGGCTTATATACTCTTTGATGGTGTATTCCTTTCGAATATTTTTTCGAAGACAAAACACAAGCACTACAGAAAAATACTTAAGGCGCTCTAACAGGGGTGCCTGTGCGAACGTAGCGATTCCCATTGGATTTGAATCGCTGGAGATTAAATCCATTTGGAAAAACGTCCTTAGGAAGTTTATTCCACATAAACGCAGTTCTTCAGTTGAACAGTGAAGTTCGAAGTGTACTGAGTTGATTCTCAAAACGATGAGCATCCACAGTCTGTCGAGTAATTCTGATATGTACCACTCTTGGTGGGATCTGTGTCAAGTCACTTGAACACTTCCCAAGAAAGTATCTATAGGAGAGAGACAAATCCCCAACCTTTCTTCGATGTTCCAGACTATCAAGGTTGCAAGTGATGTTTGCGTCTCCAATCAGGCGGATGGCTCTTTTCTGGATGGAATCCAGCAGCTTCAGGGTATGTTTGGGGACGGAGCTCCATACATGAGAACAATAATCCAAAGAAAGTCTGATCTAAGCTCTATAAAACAGTTGCTGAGGTGTGTACAGTTTGCTGGTTCGGAACAGTGTTTCAAGCTTTTGAGAAGTAGCCGTTAGAATTCCAGCTACATGATTGTGCCAAGACTTATTGGTGTCCATTTTAACCTTCAGTAAACTTATCGAAGCTGAAAGCGGAATTGTCTGTCCTGGTATTATTATATCCGGTTTGGAAACATTTATCTTTTCGGAGAAAATCGATGCCTGGGCTTATGTGGTATTATAATAATAATATAATAATTGGTCCATTAGAATGAGCATAAAAGAATCAATTGGACAAGTCAGTACTTATCAGATACATATATAAAATACAACTATAAAACAGACACATTCATATAACAAGAGTTATTGAAACAACTGAACAAAACAGCGCAAATAAAAAATAATACAAAAAACATTTTTACTAATGTAGATAAGAAAAAACTCATCGATTGTATAGGGGCTGATTTCAAAAAGTAGTTGTTTTGTTTTATGTTTGAATACTTGTTCCTTGGTTATAATTTTGAAAAACTCCGGAAGTGCATTATATAATCTCAGCCCCAAAATCTCAAACGCGTTCAGACGTAGAGATAAACGTGTTTTGGGTATGTGAAAATATATGTTTTGATGCGGGTATTATATTCATGAAAAGATTGGTTTTGTTTGAAAAAATCTTTATTTGTATAGATGAACAACAAAACTTCCAGAATGTAGAAAGCAGGAAAACGAAAAATTTTCATTTTTGCGTTACAAAAACATTGTGTGCAGATGGAGAATTTCCCCAAACAATAATCCCTGAGTAGTCTAGATTTCTTTTCAGGTTTCTTAACACATACCACTGCTTATTGAGTATTTTAGTGAGATTATCGCAGTGCCGATGGAAATTGAGATTGCTGTCTAGAAAAAGCCCAGAAAATGTTATAATGTCAACACCGGATATTCCAATATCAATGTCTACCGTGTTAATATTTTGGGCAGTATGAAAAGCTACTGCTTTCGTTTTGGAGGCATTCAAAAATAATGAATTTTCACTGAACCAATTTTGCAAGTTATCAAGATCAGAATTTATATTTTTTTGTAATTCTGGCAAATCTTTTGCTTTAAATAAAACAGCTATACACAAAAATGATCCTACAAGCCATAGCATCGAAGTTTGGCCAGCAAACCGGTCGAAGGCTTTAAAAATATCAATATTTACAATAACAACAACGATGTGATTCTTCCCAGCCTAGTCCTGGAAGTACGTAGTTCCCGAACTAGGCCGGAAAAATGCTACGTTCTCAAAGAAAAAGAGTCCAGGAAGAGGGTACTTTCCGGACGGTTCCCGAAAAATATTATTTTCACATCTAAAGGAGGAGTTTCAAGCCGCATTTCCTGGGAGCCGTCTAATGGTCATTTGTAACATCATGAAAGACAACCCTCATTTCTGAGTACCGAAAAGAGCTCATAAAATTGCAAACAACGCCTTTTTTGTTCCTCCCTAACTTGGCCATCATTGTGGACCCAGTCCAACCCTGAGCAGACGGGGTGACCTAGATTCGAAAATATTATAGACCGCTTGGCGCTACGAATAAATGGCGGCCTCGCTTCGATACGGAAGAAACCCGATCGGGAACAACCTACGCTCTAGTTTCGTCAATTCCTGCTAGGTTTCTCCTGCGATGTGGGGTTGCCCGTTTTCTCGCTGATATGCGGAATAAAGTTGAAGACACCACTACACCTAAGCAAGTCGAAAATGTGACCAAGTGTAGAGTTAAAATTGTAAGTGGAATGCTCTCAAGTAATGTTTTGTTTCTTTCGTTCGTATTCTTTTGCATGGTGAAAATATCAATCGATTGAGTAACTTGTTGAATGTATGGTGGATATTTTGAAATGAATCGAGCATGGAATCTCGAGGGGCAAAATACCTTGATGATCCCGTTGGTACATAATAGTGTACGAAATCAAAAGCATACAAGGTGATCTTTGACACCGATGTATTTCGAAAAATGTAACACATTCATGATGATCTATTTATGAATACAACATATTTTCACTGATAATAATTCGACCACATTTCTACATTTACATATAGACCAACACTTGAACAGGGGGAACTACTGTCGATATCTATCCAAGATGAGTTCAATAAATTCCGTAGTTTTGAACTACTAGGGATTAGGGGGATGATAGAATGTAGACTTCACGGCCGGAGATGACTGTGTCAAAGCTATTTTGCAGGTTTTTTGGACGTAATCTGCAGGTTTTATGTCTGTCGTTTCGTCTATTACTGCGGTAGATATTATCAAAGACGTTGAGATAACGGTCAAAGTCCTCGAGTTGTTATTCCCGTTGCTCCCAACAAAGAACTACATTGCTAGTATTTGACTCCGGTTTTATATTATTATTGGTGGGCGTGTCTTGTGCTTTACTTCTTTTTTACTGAAAATATCCCTCTGTTTTTGAATTTATACTGCCTCTTTCTATGCTCCTGGATAGTAATTTTGAGTTTTATCGGGTATCACGGTATCTTGGAATGGGATAATGTGAGTGCCTTCTTTTTGAGAGCATGTACGACTACAGCGGATTTGTCGGTTTATCCGAGACGACAAAAAACGATGACTTTTTCATAAAAAAATTGTACCAAAGTTGCAAACAAATTGCACAGAAGTCAGGTTAACGTTCAACCATCGAGCAAAAAGAACTGGCTACTAAAGCACATTCATGGTTCACGACATATTTATCTGGCGGCACACAAGTAGTTGAAATCAATCTCAAGTTTGGGTAATATACAATGTGGTGTTCCGCAAGGATCAGTCTTGGGTCCAATTACGTTTTTACTATATGTTAATGACCTGACGACGCTTGACATTACAGGCAATGTCACCCTGTTCACTGATGATACCACCATACTATGGCATAATGATAAGCAAGCTGATCTTCATCATATCAAAGATCAAATAGTGGTGCGACTCGAACCTTTTATCTTTCAACATATCGAAAACTAAGATAATGTCCTTCAAATATGCAGTTGCTGATATTTCTTTAAACCACCAGATTATTGAAAACTGTGTCTTTTCTAAATTTCTAGGACTATACATCGACAACGGTCTCAAATTCAATGAACATGTCAAAAACTTGAATAAAAAATGTTCCTCTGGTTGTTATGCTGTATACAACTCCATACTGAATTCATATTTGCGATACGGTGTGCAGTGATAATGTTCTTCAAAGTGTTTTTGTCTTACAAAAAAAGAGCCCTGAGATACCTTTGTGAACTAAAATTTTGGGATTCGTGCAGGTTTCACTTCAAACACTTGAAACAGTATGTCTCATAAATAAAAACAAACAAAATTTCATTACAGGGTGTAGATATCTCACCTGTCAAAGTAACCATCTGAAACTACCATTACCATCTTCCACTCTCGTTGAGGATTCAATTATCTATAACGGCTGCAAAATGTACAATCACCTTCCAAATAGTATTAAAGATATATCGTCCAACGCCAGCTTTAGAAAAGCAGCAAAAAGAGTTCTTTCCCATAGAAGCTATTATGGTTTGGAAGAATATTATGTGGATAGAATAGAATAATAAGTAGACCAAAACTATACACTTTCTATACACTAATAAACACTTTTTATACACTATACACCTTTTATTGTTTGTTATATTTTGAATTTCAAATAAGTGAGTAATTGTTTTTATTTAATTCAATTTTATATGGCAGTGTTTATTTTTATATATGTATCAAATGTTACCAATTCAATTGCATTTACATACATGCTTTGTCAACAAAATGTTATTCTTTGATTTTGAAGCATATTTTGATTGATTGATTGATTGATATATTAAAATTTGAAATTTCTTAATTTTTCAAATATTCTACTCGGAACTAAAACCAACCATCACATTGAAATTCGACAAAAAATGACTCACCTATATCTTTCATTAAACGGAAAAACAGATTTTTTTAAACAGATTTCAGAATCTTAAGTAAGATGTCAAAAGGAGTATATTTTATTTCGAATGAAAAATCCTGTATATTTGTATTTTTGCCAATTTTTATATTTTTTCGTACTCAAAAAGAAACAACCTATAATTGATAATTTATTGATATTAAAAATAGATGAATGTTTAAATTCAAAAGATGCTTGAGAATAACTCAATTTTAATGCCAGCATTTATTAGTTTGTTAACTGATGAATGCATTTTTCAGCGTAATGAAAAAAATACAACAATAACAAACAGTTACAATTACAATTACGAACAATTACAATTCTTGAAAATATTATCAGGGATTACTCAAAAAAATAATGGAAATCTTTTGAACAATTTATTCGTTTATGAGAATTTTTTAAACAGTAGGAGTTGAAGAACTATCATTTAGCTTTCATATAATAAAACATAATAACAGGAAAATAATTTTTTATTGCTCCATTTATTTTTATCAATTTTTCTAACGGGTTTTCCGTTCTAAAACATTCAAATAGAAGGCTTGAAGAATAGAAAATTGTCCCAGATTTTGCAACTAGTTTTGCAACTAGCAAAAAATCAGCTAGAAACACAGGTAATTGAAATTTGAATGAATTTTTTTGCTGAAGTATCATTCCATATTCATGTAAATTGATTGAATACATTGATTGATATTATAGCCGTTACTACGTGGTAGGATATTACCATGAAAAATTAAATTTTCTATTTTTTTTACTACTTTTATTTACAGGTAACTATCGTTACTGCAGATTCGCCCTATATGGATATTTTCAAACTATTTATTAGAGACGATACTGCAGTAACGATAGTTACAAATAAAAGTGGCAAAAAAACAAAGAAAGTTTCATTTCTCATTTTGCATATTAATGAGTATATGTCTCAACCCTTTTTATCCCCTAATATTCATATTCAATCTATAATAATAATAATTTTTCAAGTATCTGAGCAGTCATCAGTCAACCAATTTCAAGCTCAGTATTCACTTCAAAATTAAAAATAATAATATTTTTGGTACACTTCTGGAAGGGAGAATTTTTTCATTAAAATTCCATGTTCTTTTTTTTAGAAATACATTAATTATTTTCCAGAGTGCGAAATAATTTTATGATAATAGCAAAAAATGAATATATTTCAAGAAAAATTATCAACATTCATTTTCATAGACTCAGAAAATATGCAAACCGAAGACACGTGTTGATACGTGTTTCTGGCGCATTAGCCGTCATCAGTACGTTACAGTCAAGATTAGGCAACACTTGGTTGCAGAAATAATACAAATACGCGGAGACATCAACAGACATCAGCCGTACTTTGTGGTATCGGCCAGGTCACCTCGGGTTAGAGATATCATTAAAGTCACCAGGAGGCAACTTTACCTACTTGCATGACATCCGGGTCCAATCATACGATATAGATGATGACTTAGTGAGTGTATTTGATATAATCGAAAGTAGAGAAAATTCATGGACGAAGCACTCAAGAAATATGCAAACCACAGACACGTGTTAACACGCATTTCTGGCACATTACTGAAACCGGATGTCACGTAGGTAGTTGCAGCTGCCTCATGGTGACTTTAGTGACATCTTTAATACGAGATGACCCGACCGAAACCACAAAGTACAGTGACTTCTGTTGATGACTTCGTGTATTTGTGTTGTTTCTGCAAACATAACTTGGATAAATGTATTCTGATTTTTTTTTCGAACGCAGTAACATATCTAGGGAAATTCAGTAATTTGCCCTTCTCATGCAGTAGATTGATTTCAATTTTATTTCATTCCAGAGAATACATCGAATTGTTTGATAATATTTCCATAAATAGGGTCATAATGCCACCATATTGAATTTGAAGAAAATGGCTTCAATGGGTCTAAAATATACAGAGTTCCATTTGAAATTTTTTGCTTGGGATCATTTTTGGTTAAACCGGTATAGATTTTCGATTATTCTAATGGCAGTGATATCAGATGTAATGAACTATACCTTCGTTTACATTTCAAATGTCCTTCCCCGCCAACAACTTAATGGTGTCGTCTACAATGAATTCGTTGTCACCCGGTATAATACATAAAATGAGAATATGAAGACTTGAAACTGTTTTTTTCCATGACTATGAATATGATCTGTAAAGGCATACACGTTTTTTTAACACGCTTTTATTAGCTTCACCTGTATGTATGTATGTATGTTTGTTTGTTTGTACCTCTCAAGCTCGGGATCTGTATTAAATAAGCTTATTAATAAAAAATATTATTGTGAAAAAAACGTGGGCGCTTTGTGCCATATTTTTTGTATATCAAGCGCCCGTCGCTTTTTTCACAATAATATTTTTCGTTCGTTATTGTTTTGAGCTTATTTAAAAAAAATATTTTCAACTTTTCAGTTCGATGTTCTTTAAAAGCGTGTTTTTAGTTTTTTCAAACTACATTTATTTAAATAATGTCTCTGTGTATAAATGGATGATATAATTCTTTCTGGAGTACCCTCCGAAATTTCAGAAAGGCAAAAGTTGGCGAAATAATTTTGTCACGAAAAAATCAATGTCGAAACGTTGCTGACTTCGAAACACTCTGTATGTGCCATTTCGTAATTGATTTCAAAATGTTACTTCAGTCCAAAACTCCCTTTGAATTTAATGTATTCTGGATCCTTTGAGGCTCTAAGTGTATTCCTCTAGTGTTCAGTTAAGGTAGGACTCCAAATTGTCCTTTGCGCAAGATCATTAGGTATAATAGATCACGAGCGGGTCCGTCGACCTATTCGTAGTTGACTGGGTGCAGGCACGCATATTTGTCGAGCTTTCAGCTTTTTTTATTTCTGTTGCTTTCGGTGGCTCTTGGTTTTGTGCATATTAAGATCATAGGATGGAACTTGCGATGTAAGTTTTTTTTTTATGAAATTTCTTTTTGGTTTAGATGACATGCACCAAATCAGCGATTTTCAAAATTTATAATGATTCAATTTTCTGTCGGTTCGAGAATGAGATAGCTTAATTTTAAATCATATATTCTTCAGCTGTCAAATTACGTCCAGTCACTCATTCGTTGAATAATCACATCAGGGGCTGATTTAATTCCTGATTACTATCGATATAATTAGTTTATCTTTGGAGCTATCGAATAACTTTATGATCCCTAATACTGTGAGGAATCCAACGATATTTCTTGAAGGAATTGAGAATAGATTGAAATAAATAATATATGATCGAGTAGTTGAATCTGATCAAATGTTTTCACTATCTGCCAATCAGAAGAGGCTCCGAGCACTCTCAAAAGTCGAAACTTATGCAAGCTAAGGACTAACTAGGTCTCACCTTTTAACATGTGATTCCTAACACGGGTTGGACGATAGGAAGTGTACCTATGTGTGAAACCTTCGTAATAGAAAGATTGTCAACTAGTAGCAGCTCCATCTCGTGAAAAAAGCTCCAAGCGGTGAAGAACTTTAAATTTTTTTCTCAATTTACAAATGTTTCAATAGTTATACAGCTGTTCCGGGCGAAGACAAATACAACAAATCAAATAACACACTCTAATTGTGGCTTCGTTGAGAAATATTCAATCTTTTCGCTTGCGGCATTATAAATGAATAACACTGTGATGGCTATCGATGAATTTGCTTTCATTATGACGAAACAATTATTGATACGTGCACAATCACACATGCCATAACCTCAATTGTCTTGGCGCGCAGCATGACAAGTACCATAACCTAATAAACCGAACCTCAGAAACAAGACTAACAAATCAAAAATTATGAGTTATAAATGATGTGACGCGATTTTGATGCTTTTTTTATATACTGATATTACTGTATTTCAATTAGATATAGGAATAAAATACTTTGTTTAATTTCCACTTACTTAATGTATTGATATTAATACGACCAAGGTTTCGGTTTTTACACCATTATCAAGTGTTCTAGCACTGAGAATGGTTACATACATTAAGTAAGTGGAAATTAGGCAAAGTATTTTATTCCTATATCTAATTGAAGATGAACTTCCATAAAATAAGTAAGTCATCAATATCATAAATTACTGTATTTCATTTCACATAATATATAATTTTTAATTATAGAAACATGTAAAAAAAGAAAGTAATACTAATTTTGAAATTATGAAACAACAACAAAAATTCATTGGCGCTTCGGGGCGACTTAATTGAGATTCCAGTGGCGCATTTGATTTCTCAGCTGCAGGAAAACCAGGAAAAACCTGCAGCACCACATCACCTGAAGATCTTGCCAATTTCCTTTTTTGATAAAACAAAATGTAGGGTGTCTTCAGGTGCTCCAATAAATTCAAGATATTACCAGAATATTTATTGACACGACTATCGTCCGTTCCGTCTTTGACCAATGCGTAATAATGACCAGATTCAACGCCAGAACTGCAGTGAACAATGACCGCATGAAGAT
Organism: Leptinotarsa decemlineata; assembly: GCF_025532065.1. Taxonomy (NCBI): domain Eukaryota; kingdom Metazoa; phylum Arthropoda; class Insecta; order Coleoptera; family Chrysomelidae; genus Leptinotarsa; species Leptinotarsa decemlineata. The sequence goes on along the minus strand of NW_027412688.1, from coordinate 28,617,311 downwards.
TATAATAGTGGTCTGCTACATTGAAGTGTCCATCTATTTCGAACCTTCGTAAGAGTTTGGTGCTTCCGTCAGAGGTTGAGTCATGTTTGAGGATCATCAGTGTTATTATTAGATTGACTGGTGCCTGAGCTATACTTGTCTTATAATAGTCAGTTAGTTAGGCGCATATTTGGTAATACAGTTGATCATAACCCGTTGAAAGTCCTTTTCTCAGATATTGTATATATTAGATAAATAATAATGAACAGAGTATTGATAAATGAACTACTGAGATTGGATATTCAATGGTTTTCATAGAGGAATAGTGACTTTGTTTACAAGAGGATTCAATAAAAACACTAAATATTTTCATTTACATCCACGTGAATAGAGAAAGGGGTATTTTTTTGAAATAAAATATATCCAATCTGAGTATTCACAAAAAAATGTATCCCTGCGATGTTTCTGAAGGATCTATACATGTTAATTTTCTCTGAAAATGAGGAGATCATTATCAGTATTATTGGCAAGGAAACTATTCTGTCTATCTGTATTTAAGAGTTTTTCAAAAATATATTGAGTTACTAGTTCCCATATTTAGTACTGAGCTGAAATAATAGAAATAAAAAAAAGCGATTTATTTCCAACAGGAGTACCCAGTTACAGGAAATGCTATTATTACAGAGTATGTATGGAATAAATATTGAAAATAATGGAATATAGAAATGTATAAAAGTAAATGCTATAACAAAGTATATATTATAAAATATTCGTATGAGTAGAATTTCAAAGAGAAATAAAAAATTGAGTATATCAATCAATCAATCAAATATACTTTATTGTCTGAAGAACTACATCTTGTAGACAAAATCATAAATAATATGTAAGATACAAAAATCTACATAAAAAACATACACAATTTAAACAAAATACAATAAACATAAGCTAAAAATGTGAAATACACTGCGATATTCAGATGGAAATAACAGGACATAGAAGTAAATGTTAGGATTCAAGTGAATCGTCAAGATACTCCTGAAATGAATAATAGGCCCTATCAACAAGTAGCATTTCAACTGCTTTTTTGAATTTGTTAAGCACTATATTTTTTTCAATTCGGGCTGGTAAGTGCTTAAACAGTTTGATCCCGTTGAATATAATTGAATCCCTAACAAGGGAGCTCGCAAGGATAGGCAGATCTATGTTACTATTGTGGCTACGAGTATTATATGACGAAGGGGGAAATGCACAAGAATTTTTTTTTTTATCAAGCAAATTGATTCCAAGATAAACAGTAAATATCGCAGTGTTCACATATTTTATTGAAGCTACTGCACATAAAATTCAATGGTGATCGTAGCACATTTGTGCGTGATGCTTCGCACTAGAATTTCAGATTGTGTTGACCTTCACTTCTTGGTACTAAGAAATTGATCTCGGGTAAAAGAACCGTACTGTCAATATTGTTGTTTAGTAATTTATGTAGGAATTTCATACCAAGGATAACTCTCCTATTTTCCAAAGATGTCATATTAAATCGTGTCAACAATATGTTATGATCATATATGACCATCAACTTTTAGTCATAGGTATTTTAGGAACTTCCTTTGCACGCTCTCAATTGATGTTTTTTGGTAGTCGCAAACTGGATTCCATAACACAGAGCCATACTCTAACTTAGATCTGGCATACACAAAATATAGCAATTTTAAGGTGGCAATACTTTTGAAGTTCTTGCCATTTCTGTAAATGAATCCAAGCATCCTATTTGCATCAGCAGTCATATTCCTTATATGTGTTGTGAATGTTAATTTACTGTCGAATGTTATACCAAGATCTTTTATCTCATGTACGTGGTTGATTGTAGTTTTGTTGATTGGATACTCGTACATTAAAGTTTGCTTTTTTGTTGTAAATGATATTATTTTACATTTGGATACGTTCAGTTGTAGACAGTTATTATTTCACCAAAGTTTGATTACATCTAATTCATAATGTACACGTTCGCAGTCAGTAATGTCGTCGATTTTATAATATAGTTTTAGGTCGTCTGCAAATAGTAGGCTAGGAATATTCAAAGAGGTTGCCGAGTCATTAATGAAAATTAAAAATAAAAGAGGTCGAAGATTAGAACCTTGTGGTACCCCAGATGTAACTACGTACTAGGCCGATTTGAAAGATTCATATTCGTCGAAAGACGATAAGGAATAAGATTATAGGGAACAAAATACTGACCATAATTACATTCAGAAAAAATAATATTTTGAAATGACAAATTTGAAATATTTACAGCAACTTTAGGCCCATTTTTCTGTATCATCGTATAGTTCTGCCAACTTGAAGTTTATTTTAACATTGTTTACATCCCATATTACCTTCACCAGGTTGAGAGATTTGCAGAAAGCTACAGTAAATTAATTCCACTGTGGTGAGTGACGCAGAACAGTTGGATATTTTAAAATAGCCCGCTATTATATACAGTTGTACATAAGAAATCTGATTCGCTTTTGATGACTTTGAACATATTTGAACCGGAACATCTTCATAATATTGAGTAAGATATTATTTTGGTGTATTCATCACGCTGACCTACATTGGATGATTTCCCGTCCACATGTTAATGAAGAATTTCAGAAATACACAAATTTAATAGTATAACAGAGTTATTTTCAGTTCATAGTTTTCGATTTCTATATTTGTTTTTCCGCTTCGAATGCGTAATATTTTCATCTTTGAAAGTCAACAATGTGAAATGTGTTATATCATTTTTGTAAAATAGAAATCATTCATACACACACTAACATAGGAGGTGAGAGTTCCGTGCATGAGAACAGTAATAGATATACAGGGTGTTCCATCTCAGATGAGTCACCCCGTATATTTCTTATCCCATAGTGAGTGGAAAAAATTCCCGAATGATTTTGTTTGGGGGACATCTTTTGACATATATTTTAGGCTTGGATGAGCAACTCCCTAATAGGGGGTTCTTCAACCCCTCAAATTTGAATAAGGGAGAGAGGTTGAGTGATACTTCATTTCAAAGGTGGAAGCTTCTTTACAACGGTGTATGAAAAACCTAAATTTGATGAACCGTTTTCGCCAAAAATCTATTTTGCAGCTCAAATGAGCTACCTTGAATAATTTGGTTATTTTTACAATGTACAAACCTATTTTTGTCAAGCCCTCTTCACAAACTCAAACAATCGTCAAAAAATTACATTATTGAAGAATTTAATGGTGTTATCATCATGCCTACAATAAAAAAGTCAAATCTGCGTGTTTAAATCCAATGTTCAAATTGTCCTCCATTGACTTTCATACCATAATACTTTCTCTCAAACTAATAAATAAAAAAAACAGCAGAACATTTCCCTATCTTGCCTTAATTTTTTGTGCTTAGAAGGTGATTATCTGGTTGTAACATTTCTTCGATCATTTCAGAATTGAAATCAATTTGTTGAGTTACTACTTTGCTGATTTATTTGAAATTTCAAAAAATATGGTGTACACATTGCAAGAACGTATTGAGCTGGTTAGCCTTCATTACCAAAAACAAAATTGTGCCCGAGCGGCTGCAAGGACATTTAACCAAAACCATCCTGAACGTAGCGTTCGCCAAAACTACGTACTGGAATTGGTTTCAAAATTTGTGGAGGAGACGGGTTCAGTAATTGATAAAAAAAAGACATCTATTGGAATTGTGAATGATGAAGGAGCAGCTGTGGCGGTATTGGGACATGTCCAACTTATGCCAAACACACAATCTGTACAACTTTCTGAAGTTTTCGGTATTACGGTATTACAATTTCAGAATTTTACATAGACACAAGTTCCATCCGTACAAAATTAAATTAATTCGTGAATTGAATGATGATGATTGGGATCGAAGGCAAGAGTTTGGCGAAATTATGGCAGAGCGTGTCAACAATATCCCAAATTTCTTGTACAACATTTGCTTTTCTGACAAATGCACTTTTTCACTTAATGGAGAGGTTAGCCGGCATAACTGCAGAATTTGGTGCGATACAAATCCTCATGTATTTCGAGAAGCTCACAGTCAACATCCAGAAAAGCTAAACGTTTGGGTAGGAATTTTGGGAGACCTCTGTTTATTCCTGGTAATTTGACTGGCGAACGTTATTTCGAAATGCTGGAAAATGCGATTGAACCGTTAATAACTGAACAATTAGAAAACGATCCTCTACTACTTGAACAACAATTGCATTTCCTACAAGACGGAGCTCCTACGCACTACGCCGCACCAGTTCGCCAATACCTCAATTTGCAATACCCTGGTCGTTGGATTGGAAGAATAGTTTCTATGGAGTGGCCTACCCGATCTCCTGAACTGAACCCTCTTGACTTCTTCTTGTGGGGACATCTCAAGTCCACGTTTTTTGTGACTCACCCTGAAAATTTGGACTAAATACGCCAAAGAATGTGTCGTCAAATAACTCCAATTATGCTGAACCATGTCAGAGACGGTTTTCAGTCAAGATTGTATTATTGTATGGAAGTCAATGGAGGACAATTTGAACATTTGATTTAAACACGCAGATTTGATTTTTTTTTATTGTAAGCATGATGATAAAACAATTCAATATTTTCAAAAATGTGATTTTTTGAGAGATTGTTTGAGTTTGTAAAAAGTGCTTAGTAAAAATGGGCTTGTACATGTAAAAATAATCAAATTATTCAAGGTGGTTCATTCGAGCTGCAAAATATATTTTTGGTGAAAACGGTTCATCAAATTTACGTTTTTCATACACCGTTGTGAAGAGGCTTCCAAAACTTTTCAAATAAAATATCACTCAACCCCTCTCCCCTATTCAAGTTTGAGGGGATGAGGAGCCCCCTATTAGGGGGTTGCTCGTTCAAGCCTAAAATATACGTCAAAAGATGTCCTCCAAACAAAATCATTCGACTTCTTTCGGGAAATTTTTCCACTCACTATAGGATATGAAATATACGGGGTGGCTCGTCCGAGATGGAACACCCTGCATAATAATAATTCTGAGTATCTGAAGAATGGAAAGCTAGAGTTTGGCAAAATAATGTAGGAATTATGTGAGAGAATATGGGTGAATACTCAAATTTTGTATTCAAGCAAAACTTTCTTGTGAGATTTTTCTAAAGAGTTCACAAAACAGCAACACATGTTTCGGTATACCATGGCTTCCTCAGACGTGTTCATACTTACTGAATTCTACCTATTTAGTTCTTCATATAATACGAGTTCAGGTAAAAAAAATTTTCTTCAAAAAACAATTGGTTTCTTGCCGACGTATCGAATTTAATTACATTCTTCTTCAGAGTTCTGTAACAATGAATTTTCATAAACATACGTTCCACAAAACTCATACGATTATTATCGTTTCAATTTTTCACAAGAAAATAATTAGTCCTTAATTAAATTACTCACCGAAAAGTAGTTTTTTCGTGTTGATAATATCAGTATTTCAAAAACCATCAGACATTTCAGATATATTTTTTTACACATTTTTACATACATTTTAGATCAATTTTCTTCTCCTGAGGAAGCTAACTTTGTTGGCCAAACGCGTGTCGAGTGCAAAAATATCAGTTTGGTGTTAGGTTAGGTTAGGTTAGGTTAGGAAACAAGTTATTCAACTTTCACACCAAAGGTTTCAATCTCATCGTTAATCTCATCGTTATTTTAGATACATGTTTAAAAATAAAAATAAAAAACATTGCAAACAATCAAAATTTCCGAGACAACACCAACACAAAACGACATGAAACAAACGAATGGCTCTATCTGTGAATCTGATAAGGTGGTGTATGTTTTGTAATCAATGGCAGAAACAAAAATAATGAAAAAAGGATAAATTATTCCGGTATTTTACTTATCAAATTGAAATATGCAGTATTAAGGCTATCGACATCTCTTCTAGTCGTAACACTATCGCATTTAAGGATATGTATCATTTCGCTCAAAAGTCTTTTGGATAAATATGGTTGAACATCTAAAATAGTGTGATGATCAAAATCAAAAATGTGTCCATATTCTTTTTTTATGTTCAACAAGAGCTGTGGGGTTTTTTATATTCAGTTTCTTTTTAGAGTCTCTCATGTGTTCTGAAACTCGTGGTTTAAGATACCGTCCGATTTGACCAACATAACATTTGTGAGAGGTTCCACAGTTCAATTTGTACACTATATTTGATTGTATTTCTTGTGGTGTTTTTTGTTGCGACAAAAAATGCTTTTCAACTGTAATTTCATTTGAAAAGGCCACTTTAATTTGTTCGGTACTGAGAAGCATTCCTAGTTTGTCAGATACATTTTCTACAAATGGAATTTTGTGATATTGGGGTTTCACCCCTGTATTTTGGGAGAAGAAACTTCTTTCTTCAATTATTTTTCTATTAAGGGCCCTAGGAAAATTATTTTTCACTAGGCGATTCTCAATTAATTGGAGATTTTTATTATGGAATTCAGAATTGCAAATGGCAATTGCTCTGATTTTCAAATTCCTTATAATGCTGATTTTACTATGAAAATTACGTTTCGAAAAATAATTTAAAAATCTCTCAAAAAAAGTTGTTTTATGATACCCAGTCTACCTTTAAAATTCGGTTTGCATCTTTAATTATTTGAGTATCTGAAAATGCTAACGAATTGTTTTCTTCCATTTCTAAAGTAAATTTTAGTTTTGGATGAAAACTATCACCCACCCACAAATGGGTGACATACAATTACCCATTCCCAACCCCAAATTTTGTAAAAAGATCCATTGTAACTAAAATAATTGGCCTCTATACAGAATTCAACAACTTCCATGAAACGATCTATGGGTGAAGTGGTGAAGTTTAAAATGATTTCCCATTTTCTTCTAATTATACTAATCAACAGATCTATAGGAATGTTAGTAAAAAGAGATACCAATTCAAGAGAAATTAAAATATAATTGTCAGGTATAATTTTAATTCTGATAAAATTAGAAAATTCGAGAGAATCTTTCACATATAATTTATCTTTTTCGAAACCGTGTGTCAATATTTCGCTAGTCCATTTCGAAAGCCTATAGATGGGAGAACCAACAAAACTAACGATAGGCCTCAAAGGAATTCCATCCTTATGTATTTTTGTGTTTTTTAATCAGTTCGTTAGATTAGTTTTGAATTTTTTTGTTGTATCTTGTGGTAAAATCTGGTCGTGAGAGAAATTGAAGGATAGGAATAAAAAAAGGAATGAAGCAATACCTACATTCCAAAATGAACTCTTTTTAGATGTGAAAATTATGCAAAAAAGTAACTTTTAGAAATAAACTGGAACATTGAATTATACAAGAAACACTTTTTCCTATTCAGTTTGTACTCCAAACATTCGTTATAGAAATGTATCAGATATCATTCACAGGATTGCTACACAATATAATATACGAAAGAGGTAACATTTAACTTACATGGAACGCTGTCAATGGTGGACATCGATGTTTCGAAAGAAGATTCATGTCTTATTGCCTCTTCAGCACAAATCTGGATAGCATTACAAGATGAAGCACTCAGTTCATTCATAAAATTACGACTTCATGTCACACATGAGTTTAATCTACTTAGTCATTGATGACAGTAAGTAATGACATTCATTCATTAATATGATTTAATCCCAGCCATAAGACACTCATTTGAATTGAAAGGGGTATATTTTAAGGATGGATTATTTTTTGGGTCAATATGGTTTTCGCTTTCTACTTCCCCATCTCTATAAAAATATGTGGGAATCTTCCAAAGAATGGAAGAAAGTAATTAATTTCGAAGTAGATTTTCACAAAGATGTGTAGCTCACGCAGAGAAGTAACTTGTGCTTCATCTTGTACCTAATGTTATCTAGAATGATGCTGAAGAGGCGTTTTATTCCAAAAATCGTTGTTCGCCATTGAGGATGATACTATTCCATATAAGTGAAATTTCACCTCTTTCTAATACTAAATTATGTATCAATATGTGATTTTGGTTGTATGAAAATGTGCAATAGACGTGAAAATCAATTGAGCATCAATTATTAACCTTTATACGTAGACTCCTAGGCAATAAAACTCCCGAATACCTCATGAATGAACTTGTACCCAGAAACCTCTTACCTGACCAAAAACTTCTTTCAAATAATCTCACAACTCTGAAACATTCTTTAAAATTATATCGACGCATATTTTCTCACCAGAAAACCAAGTCCAAAATGCTATCATCTATATGCTATATGTTATTTAGTATTTGATAAGATTATTGTCAAACGCTTTTGGCATCTATTTGTTCTTGGTTGAGTGAAAGAAAAGCCGAGTAAATAAGAACCTTTTATTATTGTTGTTATTAATTCCACCTCTTGACTCCTAGACTTGGTGCAATTTGAACTAATGGCTTTAGCCATTGATCAGAAATAAATAGAACCGTTGAACTTGGTTTGCATTTGTTATGATTATTAACAAACCTAATATAATTTTCGGCAAATTTTCCGTCGAGGTTATCTCAAAAAATAACGTGTATTGATTATGGATGTGACATCAGAAATAATAATTCTTACTTCCCATTTATGACTTTAGCTTTCAACGTTTCTCAGTTACAAAATTCAAGAAAATTATCGTCCTCTGCAATCGATTACTTTCTCAATAGAGGTCTATTCGACAATTGTATCATTCAACCAAGGTTTAGAAATTCTCAGGTACAATTTATTGAATAATTCGAAGATATGATTGGTTTTCATCTTTCTTTTTCAGTATAAAATATCCAATATGCAACGGTGTCCCTACATCCACGAAATGAAGGAACGACTTCTAGGAGAACAGATTCCGATGGAGGTGATCCCGACTAGTAAGATTCCAACTCCTCCGCCTTTTGAAATGGACCAAAAAACTTTCGCCAAACATCAACTCGTCCCAACCGTAGTAAAGGTAATAAATTTCGTATCATACGTAGTCATTTCTGTGATTATTTGTTAATGAGGATTAATAGAAAAATATTGTTTATTGAAAAAATGATTCAATTGAAACACGTTTCCAGAAAGTAAAAAATATTGTTGAACAATTTTTTATTCGTGATGATATATGCATTGAATTTGATTTGAGACCCGTTTTGATATACGGCAGATTCATCAGTTAGACTAGCAAAACCATCTCAAATAACATTTATTGTGAAAATTTTATATTTATCATCATGGATAGTGCTTTTAATTCCCATGAAATAATGGGTCAGTGAATTCATTACAATTTTTTTACTGCTTCTTCGTATTTCGAGGGATTTAAAAAAAAAATTCATTTATAAATAGTGAAAAAGAGGAATGGAAATAACTAGTACGAAAGAAAAAAATGAAATGAATTGAAAAAATTTATTTTCCAAAAATAAATAAAGTATGACAATTTGTTGGTAACGAATTGTTTATTGAATGTTACAAGTTCGAATTCTCGTTATCTGAAAAAATTGTCGACAGATTTAAAATATATAAAAGAAAGAAAATAAAAATGAATGGAATATTAAAATTGTTCAAAATACTAAAATTACCGAACCAAAATATTCGTTAGTTAGTTGAAACATAAAAAATTGTACAAAAATAATGAGCAATGAGCAGGAGTACAAAAATTTAAAAGGTGAAAAAATGCTGATTTATAAAACAAACAAATTATTGTGACCTGAAATGAAAGTGAACTATTAAATGAGTCAGAGTTTTACATATGTTTTTTATTTTTTATTTCATTGTTAGTTCTCAAAATATGGAAAATTGAAATTTATCTATTTTTCCAACGAGAATCTTTTCCTGATAATAGCTTCACAATAGTGAAGCTATTATCAGGAAGCTATAATAGCTTCACAAGAGTGAAGCTATTTTAGGTTGAAACCTAAAATAGCTTCACTCTTGTGTGTGTAGGAAATTAACAAGATTTTTATGTTAGTTGTCAACTTGGAAAACACTGTTGAATAACCCAAAATCGGATATATCTTGCCAGGGCTGTGTTTCAGGTATAGGACATTCTCCATGAATTTGATATCTTTTTTTTGTAGTATCCAAAAATATTAGAATAGTGTATGGTTTCTTTTTGAAAAAATCGTGTTTCATCAGTTTTCTCTGTAAATTAGTTTCGAAAATTCGATAGACCTCGTCATGACTTGATGCTTAAGGTGTTATTCTGTGAAATTTCACATTCTCAACTGTTACTGTCTATGAGTTATTATTTTTCCGGGTGATGCTGTAACTGTCAAATTTTTCAGAAAAGAATAAATATCTCAAAAACTAAGAAACTTAGGTTTAGGCATTATCATACAAAGTGGGACTGAAATGAGCTGGGAAATTCAAAAACGTAATAAAATACAGGGTATTCCATTTGAAATAAGGAAGTTGCCCTCAACTTCCGGTATAACGGAAAGAGACCGGAAGTTGAAAATATTTTAGTTGAGGAGGCCATTTTGTAAAACCCATTACCACAAAATTTCAAGTTTTTATTTTGAATCGTTCTCAATATATTCCTAACGAACGCTCGTCGTGAAAGACCCTGTATATCCTAAAATACAATAAATATGTCCATGAGTTGAAAATTTTTAGTAATATCGATTGGGAAACATGAATTTTCTGAATTCGAAGCTTGCAACATATGACTTAAGACTCGTGCATGACTCCTCATGAATTTATCAATATTTGACAAAAGCTGAACCTGATTAACATATTGAAACCGAATTTATTTAAGTATCATGCTAACATACTGTACAATATTTTTGTTTCAGTTGAATCCTGATGGATACGGATCACACACATCGCCAGCACATCGCGAAGTAGTAGATAGGACGCCGCTGATAACTAAGGATCCCGAAGATGATTCTCAATACACTCGTCAGAAAGTATTCCCAAAAAATGCCAAGTAAGTGTACTAATTCAGGAAAAAAACTGGAGCTGAAAATGGATTTGCAAGTTCATTTTGGAAATATCGAAGATATAGTAGTCCATTCCAACAGAGCACGGTTTAAAAAAAACGCTAAAATGTGATTTTATTTTTGAGGGGGCCATATTTGAAATACATTTGAGTTATTTATATACGCCTCTTAGCATGGTAGCAATTCCTTTGTGAATTTTGAGAGCAATAATGAATTATTCGTAGTTGCTTTTCCACTCTCTAAACAATGGTTTTAGATAATGAAACCTTACTGATTGATTTCCAAGATACTGTCGATTTGATATAAGAATTAAAATTGACAATTTTGAGATTCCTCCACTGACACCATTATTCTCTGAAGAGGAGTTGTTTTCGAAATTCGGTCAATATACAAGGTGGTCACTTTTTCAATGGGATTGTATTGGTAACTTTTAAACTATAAGAGTTAGAAAAAGTTGCATTCTTAGGAACACTCCCAAGTGGTTTAAACAAATCGAGAATATCAGGGCCGATATCATAAGAAAAGTAAATTGTATCATTTGGATTTTTCTTTTTTTCTAACGTCATTTGAAAAATTATCAAAAAATGTAACAGGCATTTTTTTATTCGATTTGACATAATCAGATTTCGATTCCAACGCTTCCTTCTCTCTGGGCCACCCTCTACTAATATTTTTCAATACGGACCTGCATATTTCATGATGCTTTTCGAAATAACTTTTCACGCTGAATTCACCGATATACCATACAATGACATTCAAAGTTGATTTTCAGGTGATTTTGACCCTTATCCAAATTTGTTTGGATCTGTATTAAATTTACCTTTAGTGAAATCAGACATAGACATAAACATACTTTATTTGACTACGTTCATGTAGTCATCATGTAGTAGCATATTACAAAAATTGTATTGGAAAATGAATTGCGTTTGTATTATCAGAAACACTGAATATACAAGAGGAAGATAAAACTTCTTGAAGATGATCACTTTGTGATCGAAACACGTGTCGAGGTGTAAAAATAACGATTTGGTGTTGGGAAAAAACTCCAGTAATATTCAGAATGAATAACTTGAACAAAAAAAAAACAAAGTTAATAAGAGAGATTATTGACTTATTTATATTGGCATTATAATGGACACAAAACTCTGAGGTTTGAGTACAATTGGAGACGGAAATTGAAATTCAAATTGAAAGAACTGAAAGAATTTTGAAAAATATAACTGTGAAAGCTTTTTGTTCGCTAAACAAAAATGTTGTTCACCATTGACTTTTCTTAGTCGAAGTAAAATACTACGTAACATTTCTAGAAAACAGGATTTCCATTACTAATGCCTTTTCGAAACGAGAATATCCACTTCAACGTCAACTTCAATGATGCTGTAGATATGCGACTATAATTTCAAAAGCGTCGTTTTCCCAATTTTGTTTCAAATGAAACAATTGAAATAGAATGTTGTTTGTACATAATTTGAAACAACCTCAAAATATTAATTTGGTATCACGTAACTTGTCAAAGTAGTTCATGAAAATCGAAAGCTGTCTTCAATATGAACAAGAGAACTGAAAAGATGATTATTATTACCAAGTTATTTGAGATTTTTCATCCGTTCGGATGAAATACAAATGGATGAAGGGTAAAAGACCCTCCCTAACAATTTTAATCCTCAAAGGTCATGGAAAGTCGTCAGTATTCAGCACACGAAAGTAACTGAAATGCTCAAGAATCGTGAATCGTCTCTAATACGAGGTGCGATTGAAAAATAGCAGTATTTTTGGTGTTTCTATAAGTGATTTTCTCTAAGTCATTTTCAGAAGGTACCTATGTTCATAATCTTCTTTATTTTTTTTTTTCAGCTTCCACTGTATAAAACCTGGTTCCTTTCAATGCTTCATTCTATTAGACTTTGATAGTTTTGTTTTTCTCTGAGATTCTTCTAATCCGGTCTGTAACAATTTTCCCTAGCTGGGGTTACTTTGACGATCTCTCTCCTGGGTCGTATGTCTCACTCAAATTCCCCTTGGCGGACCCATATTCTCTATAAAGGCATTGTTAGGTGATTGAGTTCCTCTCTCAACCAACGTTTTAATTAACCCTCCCTTTTGTTGTGGCTGGTGGTTTGAGTTTTTCTTCAGTTTCCTTGTAGAATCGAATGCAGAAATGAAGAGAAAAGTAATAGACCAAGCTGTGCAATAGAGGTGCTTTGTGAGTGTAATGCTTGTACTTGCATTCCCCGTTAAAATATTGTCTATACTTTCACTACAAATACGATAGTCATTTTTTTCGACTCTTGAAGAATTAAAATTCATTTGAAAAATTCCGCTGAGGAAAACAGGCTGCATGGTTTGGCTTTAATGGCATAGAGATAACGGTGTTTCTGGTGGAAGGAGTGATTGAGCAGTTCGTAGAAAATTGAACTTTTTTATTAAATACAATTTCTTAAATGTGCCTGATAAATCATAGAGAATATATGTCATTGGTTTTTTCCAAATTTCATTCAATGAATAAGTGATGTATCATCAACCTCTTCCACGGAGAAATATTTCTCAAGTGTCCTCAAATACAGTGATAAACATTTCGTAGCATTTCGTTTTCAAAAACTTCGTATTCATAACCAATTCCCTCGAAATGAACACCTGGTTACAGCCTTGCTCATGAATGGTTTTGATTCAATGTTTAAAAGTGTTACATTCCACCAAATTATCAACAAATATAGCTGTTTACAATTTGAGAATTTGCTGTTAGAGAGATAAATATTGATTTTTTTATACAGTGTGCCTTGGGAGATTTTCGAAGCCCACTTAGTATATTGAAAACACTTTTTACTCACAACAAAAATTCTGCACTGGACGCGTGTTTCGCTAACAAAATGTTCCGCCAGGAAATGTTCTGATGAAGAAAAAGCATTTTCAATAGTCTCAATTCACGCCAGAGACTCCAAATTCCACTACTAATCATTTTCATATTTGTTAGTGTTTCTGTACCAGTTTCCACGAACTTTCAGAATTATATTTTGAAAAAAATCCTCTTATTGCAAGGAGTCCTGTAATCATTTTGAGCCGATCCATGCTTTTTGCAGCAGTTCTTCAAATTTATGGCTCCTGTAAAAAGGAATTCTTTATTTTTTTTAAGGAAAAAACACGAGCACTACAGGAAAATTCTCAAGGCGTTTTAAGAGCGGTGCCTGTACGAAAGTAGCGATTCGCATTGGATTTGAATCACTGAAGATTAAATCCATTTGGAAAAACGTTCTCAGGAAGTTCATTCCACATAAACGCAGTTCTCCAAATGAAATAGTTCTTGAACAGTGGAGTTCGAGGTGTACTGAGTTGAACCTCAAAACGATGAGCAACCAAATTCCGTTGCGTATTTCTGATATATACCGCTCTTGGTGGAATCAAATGCGCTAAGTCACTTGAACATTTCCTGTGAAATTATCTATAGAAGTGAGATAAATCTCCAACCTTTCTTCGATGTTCCAGACTATCAAGGTTGCAAGTGATGTTTGCATCTCCAATCAGGCGGATGGCTCTTTTCTGGATGGAATCTAGCAGCTTCATGGCATGCTTAATAATAATAATGATAATAATATACTTTGTCATTAAGAATAAATCTTGTGGACAAAGCTTGTGAAAGGTACATACAAATGTAAGTATAGAAATATAAAATGAATATAAAAACACCTACAAAAAAGTAAAGTTAAAACATACACTATAGTTCAATGTCGAAATTTTGTCTCAACATGGTTGGGTACAGACTTGTTTAAAACTATTATCAACATTTATATAAAGGACTTATAAACATATATATATATATATATATATATATATATATATATATATATATATATATATATATATATAATATATACTTATATATAATATAACATAAATAAACACATCCATTGAACCAGGCAAACAAACATTTATATCCAAACAAGAATATAAACAAAAATCTTATATAACCTGAATTCAAATATGCACATTTTGTCACGTAAATTTATCATTATAGAACTCTTGCAAATTATAATAGGGTCTATCAGACAGAAATGTTTTTACTCTTATTCTAAACATTTTGTTGGTAGAACGGGTGCTATAAGAATGGCATGAAGCCTCAAATAGGGACATATTTTTGTAAATGAGGCAAACCGTTCTCAAAATGAACAAAGCAATCACTGTTAAAATCTTTTGTTCAGCGAATTTGTGTCTGCATGAATCACTAGGTTTAATTTTACACATATACCTGATAGCCCGTTTCTGCAATACTACTACAGACAAAAGTGCTGATGAATTGCATATTCCCCAAAACGGTATTACTTACCGTAGGTGGGATTCAACGAGGGCGTAATACACCATTCACTGCATAACATCCAGAAAAAAAATTACTTTTAAGATGTTTAATATGCTCAATAAATTTGAGCTTGTTGTCAATGTGAATACCTAGAAATTTAAATTGAGTCTCGTTCCTGATCACTAAGTTATCACCGAATGACAGGTCATCAAGAGCACATCTAAATGATAAAATGTTTGTTTTAGTGATATTGAAGGATAGCAAATTAGCATCACACCACTTCTTGATTTTTTTCATATCAGTAGATATTGAATTGTGTAAATCATTTGAGTTTTTGTTGTTCCACAATATCGTCGTGTCATCAGCGAAAAGAGTGAAATTTCCAGAAATGCTCAGATTTGCAATGTCATTGACATAGAATAAGAATAAGATGGTTCCCAAAACTGATTCTTGTGGAACACCACACAAAATTTCATTTTTTTTCTGAAAGTCCTGTTGTTCTTACCATTTGATTCCTTCCTGAAAGGTAAGATTCATGGGACGGAGCTCCATACATGAGAGCAATACTCCAAAAAAGGTCAGATCTGAGCTTTATACAGCATCAGAAGTTGCTTAGGTGTGTATAGTTTTCTGGTTCAGAACAGTGTTCCAAGCTTTTGAGAAGCAGCCTTTGCAATTCCAGCAACATGATTGAGACAAGACAGATTGGTGTCTATTTTAACCCTTAACAAATTTCTCGAAGCAGAAAGTGGAATTGTCTGAGCTGACATTATTATATCTGGTTCGGAGACATTTATCTTTTTGGAGTAAACCGATGCCTGGGTTTTTGAACATGGATACTTCCACCCCAATGCGAAATTACTTCTAGATCCTCATTAAGACATGCAACCTCCTGCTGACGGTGAAGATGTGTATCCGCCGCTGATGTCCTGGAATCCAAATGGAATTACGAAACAAGTGTGCTGTCGTCAGCATAGCAATATATAGGATTCTTGGTTTTTCCCAATTAGTTGTTGATATACAATAGAAAGAGGGTTGAAGACAATATAGCGTTCATGGTGAAAGTATTTCAGGAAACCTTCCTTCGGGAAGCTGAAGACCCATACACAGAAATTATTCGACAAGACATAGCTCCGAAGTTTGCCCAGCAAACCCTCATGCCACACACGGTCAAAGGCCTTAGAAATATCAAACTTCATCAACTCTCCATGTTTCTCGATTGCGTTATTCCAAATATGGGTGACATAAGATAGAAGGTCGTCTGTTGATTGTTGTTTTCGAAAGCTCTATTGATGTTGAAGCCTTTCAAATATTAGAGGATATGGTGGTTAACAGCTTTCTTCATGATTTTTGATATCACTGATAACGAAGCGACTGGTCTATAGTTATTTGGAAGATTTCTTCCCTTTTTGGGAATAGGCTGAACACAAGCAACCTTCCAGACAGAAGGAAAAACCTCTTTCTTGTAAGACAGGTTGAAAAGTCTGCAAAATACTGGTGCGAGTTCATTTGCGTATTTTTTAGGTACGATGACGGGCACTTCATCAGGACCAGACGCCTTGTTGATATTGAGTTGATTCATAATTGGCCTGACT
This sequence comes from Leptinotarsa decemlineata, assembly GCF_025532065.1. Lineage (NCBI taxonomy): Eukaryota > Metazoa > Arthropoda > Insecta > Coleoptera > Chrysomelidae > Leptinotarsa > Leptinotarsa decemlineata. The sequence goes on along the minus strand of NW_027412688.1, from coordinate 28,600,569 downwards.
AGACGTTGTCGAAAAGAAATTTCCGGCATTGTGGATTCTAGTGTGGAAATAGTGGGTGGTGCCTTCCCCAAAAAGTCGACTGTGGAGTGAGGCAAACTGTTTAGATAGTAGATTTGCTTTTTCTATGGCTGTTGTTGCAATTGAACCATCGCATCCGCTTATGTTAGTGGTGTAATTGTGGATTTTGTAATGTTCTGATTGACAGCTTTAGCTACCGACCAGAAGTATCTAGACCCGTTGGGATTGGCAAACAGTTTATCCCTAATTCTCTAACTGTGAAATTATGTGCTTTCATTTATCTTGAGTTTGCAGCTGTTGCGAGCATTAACAAACCTAGTTTAGTTTTTGGCACTGGAATTTTTGCGACACTGCTGGTAGGAGAGATTTTTGGAGGCGACAGCTTGCCCGCAATTTTTGTTGAACTAAGGTTAGCCGTATGTGTTCTCAGGTATATTTTCCCAGTACTTTACTAAACTGTTGTTACTTTTGCTACTTTTCTTCGTATCAGAAATTGCAAATAAATCTGCTATATGTCGGATCCAAGTCTATATAAAAATATTCAACTGGTCTACAAAGGGATATAGTGAGTTTTCCATTGCTCTTGTGCTGTCTTCCGAAACAGTGGTTGAAATAAAAGTGATTCATTTCTATGTTAATGTGTGTGTTATAGTCGAAGTAACCGGTATTGTGCATACTTGAAGTATCGGCGCTCTCAAAGGTCTAAGAACCAATACATAGAAATAAAGTCGCTGCCAACTAGTCCACGTGGACTGAAGAATTGGCGGTTTGTATTGGATAATTTTTACTAACCGAGTTTTATGATTGGCTGACGAGTCATAAAATTAAACTTGGAGTCATGTTACGGTGACGAATAGAATGCAAGCCGTCTTGTTGTCAATGTTCAGTTCAGGAACTGATCGCGATTGGAGTGTTGAAATTCGATATTGGTGCAGTTATAATTACTTGAAATTGTTGTTATCTGTTTGAAATGTGGCGTCCTTGAACAAGTATTAATAGTAATAACGACTGTGATAACAACTGTGATAAATCACTGTGTAGTGATTCCAATACCGATGGTGAACAATGCGAAAAAGAGATACCAGTGAATAAGTTTCGGATGCATTTAAATATTGAAACACAGAGAGTGTGTTTCAACGTATATAAGAATCTCCATCTCAAGTTTGGTTTCGAGGGAAACAAACTATTACAAGCAACATCAGATTTTACCGAAATTCCTTTCTCAACTGTACGTAAAATAGTCAAAAACAAACCTTATGAACGCAAAACGCGATTTGATGCGGGATTACCAACTAATAAAATCATTGAAAAAAACAATATACGACTGTTACAAAAGCAATTAGATTCCTACAACTGAAATCATAAGGAAGAAATTTAATACTTTCGGCCATAACGTGAGCTGCTGTGACAAAACTCTTCGGAATTGGATAAAGCAACTAGGATTTAGATTTGAAATAATAAACAAACATCAAGCAGTTATGGAAAGCAGTAGAATAGTGGAATTGTGTAACAAATACTTAGAACAAATAACTAAATATAGACAAGAACACAATGGAAAATTTTCTATTTAGACGAAACTTGGTATGACACTCACGACATAGTTACGAAAGGATGGACTGATCGTTCAAGAATATGTCCACCTAACATGCCTGCAAACAAAGGATCTTGACTAATCATTGTGCATCGCGAAGGAAGTAAAGGATGGGTTCCGAATTCTTTGAAATTATGTGGGAAAAAACTTGAGGACTGCACTATTGACTATCATAAGAACATAGAAGCTAATATTTTTGAGAAATAGTTCTTGACAACGCTTCCTCATTCGCGACAGCTTATCAAAAGTTGCGAATAAAAATTCGAGGAAAGATGAAATACAATGTTTTTTAATGGATAACAATTTGTATTTTGAAGATTACTATACCAAACATCAACTACTTGAAATTTTACAGGCAAAAACATTTGAAAAAGTGTATGCCCTTGAGATTAGTACTAAAAAGTATGGACACTCCATACTGAGACTTCCCTTTTATTTTTGTGTTTTCAATCCCATCGAGTTGATTTGGGGAAATCATCAGGCGTGTAAATAATTTACTATAATTTGATAAGAAGGTAATAGAGCTAATAAAAGAAGAAGTATTTAATATTACCGAAGAAGACGGGCAGAAAATAATTAAAAAAGTAATTTTAGTTGAAAAAGACTACATATATGTAGATTGGACACTTCCATATCAATGGTGAACATAATTTCATTATTGATTTAAATGACGACAGTGATAGTGAAACAGAGAATATGTAAGAGGAATTATCAGAAGCTTTCGAAGAAAGGATACAAAAATCTCTCTTCGCAACCTCAGATCATTGATTTTTTCTAAGATTCAACCACACTTAAAATTGATTGTAACATCGGGACAGTTTCAGGCTTTTTGACAGGTCCTATCTTTAAGGTATCACAGAGTTAGTGACCTGAACAATCTTACGCAATGCTGGTGTGATCAAATTAACACTTTTGGGAATGTTCTTCCCTTCTGAAACCATCTCAAGCAATGTGTTTCCCGGCCATTTATTTTAGGAACAGTTTTTAGTTGAAAGTAATCTGACTTGCCAAATATTCCGATCTTACTGTCATTGCCTGTTTTCAGATAGAAATGATTTAGTCATTTTCCATCATTCAATTTATTTGCTAAAGCGAAAAATATAGGCGACAGGTGTTGTCATCCAAGTTAAATCTGTGAATGATGACTGTGTTCAAGAAATATATTTTAAATCGATTCACTTTTAGATTTCTGTTTTGTACGACATGGATAAGAAAGCGTTATTGTTTGGAACGTGATATCGAACGATTTTGATATTCGCAGCATCCCAAAACTCCAATTTATCTGCGTACAGGAGATAAAAAATCACACATTTCCAGTGAACACTCAAACGTGCCAATCTTGTGAAAACTCATCGGCTTAGTGAATCGAAAGTTAACACGAAAGAGCCGGTTGTCGTAATAAGCTATTTCTCCAAAACCTCCACACGGCTATTGCACCCCATCATAAGGGTAGGGGGATGCTTAGGGCGATCAATACCCTCGCTCTCACGTTGATATGATTTCCCCTTGTTCCGATTAGGACTTGCTAAATTGTTGATGTCCAGCACAACTGAATTTTGCTACTGACGAGTAAACAAGGGGTTTTTCTCTGGAATGCAACGGAAATGATTATTTTTCTGTTTTGCTCCAGCGCTGACATAAAAAGTGTTGGAAAAGGATGAATGAAAATGTTTGTTTTTCATAATTAGTCGGTGTCAATGAAAATATTACAATTAATAATGATATCGTGGGATTATTGCATTTTGGGTGAGGTCGTAAGATTTACTGGGTCAAAATCCCGGGTAGCCAACGTTCCAGCCAATAGAGTGGCTGCTGGGAAGATCATGTGATTTTCCGCAGCTTCCCTTCCGTACTCGACATTTCGGGAGTATTCAGTCCGGTTTGCAAGGCATCCTCCGTTCCACTTCCCGTATAAACAATACTCCGGTTTATTATTGGTGCTCAATGTAACACAAAGCGGGTATAGACTACCTTCCGAGAAGTGAAATATGTCTTTCAACAATTGTTTTTCCGTTTCGAAAGAATGGAACTTCATTCGCGTGTCGTTGACTTCCGGTGTGTGAGAGTTGAACCTCCATTGTGTGAGAACAAAACGGGTGTATTTTCACTTAATTTCGTGAATTGATAGAGTTGGGGCTTTGGAAATGGTGGACACCAGTGTGAAAGTTTCTACTGTTGAGGTGGAGTCTGCTGACAACATGGCGACTCTTCCTGTATCTCGGGTCCATGGTGGAAACGATTGTGATAATGATAAAAACTCGGCCAACAAAGAAATGAACTTGAAATTCGTCCGGCCTAAACCCGATAAAAGGTTTGTTGGTTCAACCAAACTTGTGATAATAATCTGTACTCTCATATAATGTCGGATGATTTTAAAAAGCAAGTCAGTAGAGCAAAGAATAGTCGTAATAAAATCATTTTCAAAATGGATATTTCTCGACCCATGATTACTGATGATGATACGAGCAATCACAGTTTTCTACCAGGAAAATTGGGTATTGAAAAAGTCAGTGTCATTGCTTTTCGAGTTTGAAAGCCGTGGATTTTTGGAATTTCTTCCTGACGTTTCGCTGGCGCGAGTGGCTAGCTTCTTCAGTAGTTTAACCATCATGGATTGCTGTCCGATGACTATCTTTTAGGCTTCTTTTATTGAAAAAGTGTTGGAAATTTAATTGAAAGGGGTATATTTTAGGAGAGGTTAATTTTTTGGGAAAGAAAGATGTTGGCTTTCTACTTGGGAATATATCATAAAAAGTTTTCTGGGAAATGAAGAGAGCAAATCATTTCGAAATGAATGCTTTACCAAGATGTGTAAATCATGCAAAGAAGTAATTTTCGGGCACAAACTGGAAAAAAAATCCCTATCAAAACAACTAGTTTTATATGAACATTGAATTATACAAAAACATTTTCTTCTATTCAGTTTATACTCCAAGTATCCATTATGGAATTGAATCAGATATCATTCACAAGATTACTACACAATATAGTATATGAAAGAGGTAAAATTCCACTTACATGATACACTGTCATCCTCAATGGCGGATAACCGATGTTTCACTATAAAACGTTTGCCTCATTCCCCTTTTCAGCACCAATCTGGATAACATTTATAAAATCACGACTTTATGTCTCAAATGATTCAAATCTACTCATGTTATCAATCAAAGTACGTAATGACACTCATTAGATTATTTGATTTGATCCCAGCCATAGGAATCTTGTTCAAATTGAAAGGGGTATATTTTCATGGGATATTGATTTTTTGGGGAAAAAAATAGTTCATTGTGAAAAATTTATTTTGAAATTAATTGCTCTCTTTCTTGATTTGGAAGATTCCCGCATTATTTTTTCATAGAGATGGAGAAGTAAAGAGCCAAAACTTTTCTTTCCCAGAAAAACAATTGTTAAAATTGTTGCTGTAACTGAAAGTAATCGAAGATAAAAAAATTACGCTTAATCACAATCGATTGTGAAACATTTTAATTCCATTGATTGGTATTTTCAAAAAATCAACAGTAAAGCTCCATTTCTTTTCATCTAAATGACTAGATATTATTCAGCTTTCTTATATTTAATGATATTCATTTCCAAGTTTTTCGAATAATGATATTGCTTTTCTGAATTTGTTTAGTCTGTTGGGACAAAAATTTCACTTTTAATGTGAAAGATAACCTACCTTGATTCAGTTTGATGAGAATTGATATCGTATTCATCCAAATAGCTTTCTAATTACGATATTATATTTGAATAATTTTTCAACAATGAAATGGGCACGGTATGCTAAATATAGACATTTGCCAGCGCGGACTTCTCTGTAGACCTATCAAAGAAGAACAATATGCACACAAAACCTTAATAAATTATACACGTAAAACTTTTTGTTCAATCACTCCGTCTATTGATGAAAACCGAATGAATATCCGTTCGTTAGTATTTGAAATTATCGCGTTCAGTCAGACAGACAGACCCGGCAGTGATGCTTTTCAAAACAGGATCTTATTTATCGAAAATATTCAATGCGATGATGAAATTTATAAAATTCAAACGATTGTATAATCATTATATAATTTTAATATAATATCAAGTTGAACGTTTTAATGGAGATCGTAGGTTGATCCTTTACACACGAAACTGTGTTGAAAGTAAAATTTTGATATCCATAATGACATATTTCATTTACAGATTCGAAAATTATGGGATTGCATTCATTTTGATCGATTGAGCTTGGGATATATTTTGAGGTGATTTTGAGAAAGAGAAAACGATAATATAAACTCAAAACAAATAGTTCCAAAATCAAAATGTTTGGATTTATATGACATCATCTGAAAAATGTTAATGTTGACTGCGCTTGTCAGGAGTATACCGATTTATGTTCATTTTTGACGGTTGACAGATCTAGTTAAATTGAAAGTAATACCATAAGACCTCAAAATTTTATCGATAAATTTCCATTTTCAACTAAAACTTTGTTATTTGGCAATAACATGAGGTTGGACAAGTGGTTAGCACTATTGCTGGTTGCTCGATTGGTTTGGCTCGAAAATAACAAAGTTCACAAATTTTGAGTTTGAAAAATTGTCATTTTTTCAGAAAATGTTAAGGTTGAGTGGTATTCACAAAGTCAATTTTCTGAAATATTCTCTGCTGAACGAAATATCAATTCTCAAAATGAACCAATTCTATCATCTGAATAACTAGAAATTTCAACAAAAACATTTGTTTGAAAGTACAATTATTGAAGATACACTGTTCGAACTAGGAACAAAGTACCTACGTACATAAATGAACTCGAATTTCTCAACAATAGAATTTCATTGTTGAGATATATTGTGCCTTGACATGAGACCGTAAAGCCGGCACCCGAGTCACCCGACTTTCTTGCCGTGGCTAGATGCATTCAGTGTACGGTGCGAATTATTTTCGATTTCAGTGAAAATGCCACTCTCAGAATAATGTTTCACTTCGAATTGAACATGTCTAATTATACCAATAAGTTTCGATTAGGATATTGAGATTTCTAGTTTGTGAACCAGTGAAGTGTGGCAATTAGTTTTTCATTTCGGTCGTTTGTATTTGTTCTATGTACTGGTGTTTGTTTCATTTGATTTACATATTAATTTGAGTTGCTCCAGTAGAGTTAGGGTCGTGTCACTGTCATAATAATAATATTAAAAATAACTTGTGAATTTCTTTAGGAGCATTAATGCGAAATGTTATCATTTAGTTACAATCGTATTTGAATATTTGATTCTATTGTTTCAATTTGATTAGGACAGTGGCAGTGATTGAAATTGTGAGAATGATTAATAACTAGACCTTGAGGGTTTCGTATGATTCAAGAATAATTACACCTAGATGTTAATTTCATGACTGTCAATTTAATCGCTGTTGAAGAGAAGCGATTCATCGCTCTAAAACTCGATTTGGTTTGCCAGCATTCAAACTTCCCATCATTTTATGGGTTTGAAGAGAATAATCGACATAAAACTCTGTAAATTCGTTTTTTGCATTAAGTGAAATCATTAAAGAGAGGTTAAAAATAGTTTTAAAGAAATTATTATGATTTTACTGTTTTTGTATATTCGGGATAAACAATTTCCAACTGAGCACAATATATTTTTTTTGGAGCGTGGCTAACAGTTGTATGTGAGAAGGATATCTGTTCTGAAGGATATGGATATGTTGTTTTTGCGAATTGTTATTACTTTGGATAAATTATTGAGCCAAATATTGAGCCAAAGTTTATAGATCATTTGGAAACTGGTTCAGGTTAGATAAAGTTTACTTTCAAACAAATTATAGTCTCGTGGAGTTGAATAATCCAAACATTCAATATTTGGGTTGGTTTTGTGGAGAATATGAACACGCTTGGCTTGATTCCAAATCTGCAGGATTTTAATAGCTTTTCCTGCGGTATGTGCATTCGATATTAAATCTCGGAATTCTAAGTCCATATCAAACATAAGGCGATGTTCCACATTTCATTGAAGGATTTCATGAAATGTAGTAGTTTCATGTTTTGTTTTCATCTCACTGGAATTATTAAAAGATATTTCTTCAAAAGGAAATTTCCACATGTAGACTTGTTCAATTGGAGTTTGGTTGAATTATAATTCAAACCAGTAAAGTAACATACGTTTTTTGAAAATCGAAGTCAAAAAGGAAGAGATTGGACGGAATAGCACTCTAGAAAATGGAGGGCCAAACCGCAGACACGTGTTTCTGGCTATTGACCTTATCAGCGCGGTGTAGCCAAGTGCAAAGATGAGCAACATTTGGTTGCCAAAAACAGGAAAATAACACATGCGAACCAGATTCACCAAAGAAGCCTACCTACCTCACATTTGTGGTTCCAATTGAGACACCTAGAATTGTTAGAATGTCCTAACATTATCATGGAGGCAGCTACAGCTACCTACGTGACTTCCAGGTCCAGGATATAAATATAAAAACCTTTTTTTATATTTTTTATATCAACTGGAACCACATTTGTGGTTCCAGTTGAGATACCTAGCATTGCTATGATGTCCTAACATTATATTTATCAAAAAAAGTTTTTGTCGAGTGTTTATGAATAAAATCAAATAAAGAAGATATTGGAGGGAACAACACTCTAGAAAATGGAGTAGCAAACCGCAGTGTTTCTGTTTAGGACACCTAGAATTGCTAGGATGTCCTAACATTACGGAGGCAGCTACAACTACCTATTGAGACCCTTGCGAAGACCAATGATGCGACCTGAGAAATGGGCACTCAGTGGGTAGATTGACACCCTGGCGTCAAGTCACCAAACCCTTGGAGCGTGAGTTGAAATCTTCTCCACACGGTTACTGTGTGCAGAACATCCCATCTCGTCCATCCGCCACCGCTCCTCCGGAGCGGTCCTCAACTTACTGATGGGCACTTCAGCAAGATTGATATCTGACCTCTTCTAGTAGAAAGTCAGCCTTTAGGTGCTTTTGCTTACTGATCTGTTATTTGCTTTTATCTTGGCTTTCCTAACTGAATTTTTGCACGGGATACCTAAAAACTAACCGGAGACGAATGTCTTTTGTCGCGAGCATTTTTGTTTCTCAGTGAATCTGAAAATGAGATGAATTAGAAATCTGGTTGAGAAATGTTTATACTTACCGGAGCCGCCTGACAGCGACTCTCGGGGGGTGGTTTCTGGTTTTTCTTCGTTGGCCTCCTGTGTTTGTCTCTCTCTCGGAATCTGGGGTCGTCCCTGTTCAGTGCGTTGTGTAGATCGCTTAGCGCCCTTTTGACGTGCGCTCGAATTCTGTCCAATGTGTCCTATGCGTCTCACTATCTGAGGAGTAGACAGATTGGAACCTCGACGTAGTCATCCTTTCATTAAAATGACTTCAAAATCGAAGCCGAAACCTTGAAAACTGAAAATACTTTAGATTATCGGATTGCTGACCATGAAAATTTTATTTGTATGTGACTTGCATAAAGTTAATAATTTTAAGTTTTTCTCACTAAATGGTAGACAAAACTGTCGAAAAAATATGCATGTACCAATAGTTTTCTTTTGCGTTAATAACTAAGTACTTATACATTCATATATTTACCTAAATCACCTTCAAAAAAAATTTTTCATGGATTACAGAGAAAAATTTGGTTGAGTGGTTATAATCCTCAAGTAGTGTATGTCCACCCTCCCCAAAAAATGCAAGCTCTACTTAGGTATACATTATACAGAATTCACGAAACATTCTGAGAGGGGTAGTAAATTTTTTCAGAGAATTTTGCTTCATCAAAACGGTCGATATAGCACACGAGATATGCAACACCATTCTTGACGCGGATTTTACAAGTCAAGACGGCATCATAAGGAGTCATGAACTTTACTGTACAGTATAGTTATGTAGCTTATATGTGGTAGCAGTGTTTTGTTAGATTTATTCAACAACAGAGGTTTGTGTTACACTTTTCAATCGATTCCCAAAAAACAAATTCACTTATTGTATTCCCTGATTATGATGTACAAAATCTGAAAAGTGTTTTTTGTTGCAGAACATCGCTATTTATAGTCATGAGTTTCGTCTACGCTAAACTCTTGGTTGTGATATGTATTGCCTACGTCATATCCGATGCTGTTACCCACAATATTCCCCTCTTCTATTACGAAGGATTCTTCACCTATCTTTACGGAATGAGCATTTTCTTCTTGCTTTACGTATTCTGCTTCTTACTACAGGAGAGTTCTTGTTGCTCGGGAGGAGAAAAAGGTGCGAAACCACCGTCTAAATCAAAAAAGAAAGAGAAGGAAAAAGAGAAAATGAAGGAAAAAGAAAAGGGAAAAGTCAAGGCCAAGGACAAGGAGAAGAAAGAAGAGGAGAAGAAGAAGAAAGAGGACGAGAAACAGACGAAAGAGAAGAAAGAAAAGGAGAAGGATAAGAAGAATAAAAAACAGGAGAAGGTATAACAAATTTATTTTCTTATTTCAACTTGTGCCTGTTCGGATAAATATATATTCGTTGTTTTCTATTTTCAGTGTTTGGTATAAAGTTTGATCTTGAGCTTGCATAAGCAAAAATCTTGAGGTCAATAAACGCAAATATTCTTAAGACACAATTCCAATTCACTGCAATCTCATGATAATGCTTTTTCAATCGAATAACTTTTCTTCTGTGTAATGTAATTAGATGACCTTTTTTCCGAAATTTCAAGGGTCTAACCTATAAACTGTTGATTCTTCAGAAACCATAATTTCTTCCGATGGAAATTACTTTCACAGATGGACATTTCCTGAAGTAAAGATATATCTTCATTCAATATAAAAAACATTCTATATTTAGTTTTGGAATGTAATTGCTTCAAATTGTCTGCTACCTCCTAGAAATATATACAATATGAAATGTAAACACAAATTAACTAAAACAAGTATTACTCTGGCTGCCATTCCAAAATAAAAACTCATTAACTTCTTTTCTGTAATCACTTTCACAATTTTTCTCCAACAAATTATCGAAGTATTACTTTTTGCTCAGTATATTCAAACGAATAAACAAAGACACACACCAGGATGTTTTTAACAGATGGACAACAACATATGAGAAGTGATGTGCATGAACACCAAACACAAAATTAGTTCCCTAAAATAAACGTCAATAGAGTTAATGATGAATTTGGAGGAGTTATTTTAGGCAATTGTAAAATATATTATGCCAATGTTATTGAATCCAGAATCGAGTGTTTGAGAGATATTTACATTATTTAGTATGCACACATAAAAAAGGTATAAGGAACAACAATTCATGTAGCTTTTAAGGGGTGCTTGGTATATAAACTTATTCAAAAAAACATAGTACAGTGTCATCCCCAAAGTACGCACATTAGGGAAAACTTATTTATTGAGGGTTTTTCGACAAAATGTTGTTCTTGATAAAAGTTTGTGCATCTCCTAAAACTGAACATGCACCAACAAAATACAGTAAAACACACGTAATATACGAGGAGCCTTCAAATATTTGATTTTGAGACAAGAGTAAAGTACTTTTATTTTGAAACATTTCGGGAAATGTTATTCAGAAAAGCTATTCAGCATTGAGATAAACATCTAGATTTGAAGTCATGGCCATCTAAGTGAAGTTTTAATTTTTTCACCCATTTTTTTTAATGGGGACTACGAAAAGAAAAATTTGCTACAACGATAAATAGACAGCATCCTGTATAAGACGATTTATATTAAAACCCTGTAGTATGACGAATTGCACAACTATAGTGTTAACCACGGTCAACTTTAAAACTGTTTTGAAAGTTTTAATCTTTCTCTTTGAAGATGATCACTTGGTGATCGAAACACATGTCGAGGTGTTAAAAAAACGATTTGGGTGTTGGGAAAGAATTCCAGTAATATTCATTACTACACCAAAGGTTCCAAACAGTGCATCATAAGTAATACATAATTGTTTGGACAGCAGTTCTATATTGAACCAAGTTTTGATAAGTGTATCTCTGTATAATACCAGTCTCATTCCAAACAAATTTAATTAAAACTAATTACTATTTGAATTCTCCCCTAAATAGGTGTTGTAAATCCTACAATTCTATATCCAAATCAATAGAAATTGACATCTTTTCTAATTCCCTCGCAACCTTCACCACGTCTCTCGAACGTTCATACAATCACCATTTTCATATCTAACTATTGTTAGAACTGTTCATAACACGATATCGCATATTCTTTATAACAATCGAATCATTTATTTTTATTTTCACCTCATCATCTGTGAATACTCTTTTTGGGTTTGTCCCGTTTTGTATTCCACTGAAAATAAATAAATAAATAAACGCTGCATAAATTTTCGTTCAAATGGTTGATTGAGCGTACCGTCCGTAACATAGAGGTCTATGTTATCTGTGGTTGAAATTAAGATAACATACTTTTATTTAGATGACTTGTATATGATATTCTTTATATTCTCAGTTTTCGTTGAATTCACTTCATGTATTTTTGATAACAGCTTGATTGTAAACTTAGGGTTAAGCTTGTCGTCCACTTGTGCGGCACAGCACAGCACGGCGCTGTTCGTAGCCTGGTGGCGACGGGTAGTAGCATCGCCCACTTGTTCAGCTACAACCAGTATACTGAAGGTGCTGTTTGTTCGATTTCAAGGAAATTTCCGTTGATATCGAACAGTGACAGAAACATGTCTATCCCTAGCAGGAGGATTTGGGTCCATCCCATTATTCAAAAGAGGACAAATCTGAGACAGTTTCATCATCTTTTCAACGACCTAAAAGAAGACGAGGAGAAATTTTTCCAGTATTTCCGAATGACTCCAGGCAAATTTTCAGAACCTCTGGACATTCTAGAGCCCGCCTTAACAAGCAACTTAAATTTTCCTCGTCCATTTTCATAGGTACCGTCTGACTGTGCTGTCGACTGATGGAATGGCAAAACAGAAATACAGAAACTTCCCAGACACATTTGGACAAGTTGATTCTGGTAAGCGCACAGCACGTACCGTTATTTGCCGGACAGGATTTTAGAGTTGAAATCCTTTCCGGCGTCGGACGCTATTGGCTGTGCCGTGCCGGGCTAGTGGGCGGTTGTCCATTCATTTTCATTGTTCCAATTCTATACGTATTTTGACGGGACGGGCCATGCTGTGCTGTGCCGGACAAGTGGGCGACAAGCTTTAGGCTTCTTTTATGAACGCGACTTTTTTGTAGAATGTCGCGTTGCGACGCGACAGGCGTTATGAATGTATACTGATTCTAATTGCACTTTTATGCATGCGATCACAAATCGTTTCTTAGTTCAGAATATTTATTAGTTTTGTTTGTACAATTACGAACATTGACGTTATTTACATTTGTTTTGGTTCCAATGCAAAGCCTTGTACCAACTGCACATTTATTGTCAGTCTGTTTTTCAATATTTACATGTGTCATCAGAGAAGGACAATGACACGATTATTTTTGAAGAATTTATCTTTGTTTTGCTTTTATTTTTCATGGAATGTTTGGTATGTGCCTTGATGAGTCTTATATAATTCAGTGTCATGGCCTAACGTTTATGACTACATTTTTTATCTATAAGTTTGAATGAAATATGGATGAATGTTTCACCAAGAAACACGTGTTTGTGTAGGAAGATGTCAACTAATCAACGGATTTATTCAAGCCGTAACTTTTATCGCAACTCCACAAACAACAAAAATTGTGTGCATGAAAATTAATAAATTTGTGATGAATTGTAATAAAATAAGTTGTGATTTGTGATAAATCAGTGTCGTTAGGATAAATTACAAGTTATATTTGGCTGATTTCATTAAAATGTATACTACTAGTAATATATTGGGATTGTACATTTTGTGTCAAAACTAGAGATATTTCTGCAATCCTGTGATTCTGTGTGAATATCATATTCTAAGAGTTGCTAAGGAATCTAAAAAAGATATTTAGAATCCTATTGATGAATTAAATTCCCAGGGGACGAGTCATACGATAGTAAACACAGACTATCAAAGGCATAAGCACTCCTACCCCAACTATCAAATTCGAAGGATGGACATCAATACAGTTTTTTTTAATTTCAAGTTGCCTGAAATATGTTCTCCAAATTGGTTATCAGCTCTTAGGCTATAAGTCTCATAGCTTTTTTCTTCAGTCAAGTAGTGGTGTACTGAACTGTTGAGGCTATAATTAATGTAAAGTCTGTTATAGAATTTGGCATCTCGACCATCTACTTTTATTTTCACTACATATTTCAGAATGTCAATAAATCTTCTCATTAGTTAACCTTTCAGTCATCCTAATATTGAGAATAATCTATTATTACACATACGATGTTTGCCATATTGAGTTTTTCGTTTTTTTTTGTTTAACTTGAGTTTAAAACATAAACTGTTTCCTGTATTTCACTTCCCTCGTACCTCCTCAGGTTAGAACACTTTTTTCAAATTTCGATTGTTTATTTCTGTTCAGTTCATTATCTGATCAGGTATACTGAAATGGATAACAACAAAATCAGTACCTGAAGGACAAAACACTGTTTTTATAGAAAGTGTAACGAGTAATTCCAGTATACTACACGATTGTATTGTTATTTTTCAACTTATTCGTATTTGAAATAAATCCGATGAGTTCAGACCATCTTTTACATGAATGTTTCAAATGAGACTAGGTTGCTGGTATTAACTCCCGTTAATTCAGACAAAGAGTTTCTTTCTTCAAATAATTTATTTGTTTGAGAGATGGTTGTTGAGCAGATAAATTTACCAAACCATCTAAAGGAACAATTTGTTCAGGCCAGTCTCAATTCCCTACACTGTAGGTTGATGGATCGAAACCTATCAGAAAACAACTACTCCCTGGCTAATATCACGAAGGGCGTTGGATTATATCCCACAGGTCTCAGTGCAGGGTTCTTCAGTGAAGTTATTCCTGCATACGCTGTTGGCGATACAACTGCCGCAATAGATTTTCAATTATCGGAACACACTTGCAGACCGGTTTCGGCTGTTTGGCCACTCGTCAGTGCAAGGTAGTGTCTATCATCAACATAAAGTCGATGATTTCCGATAATTGAAAATCGAATTCCTTCAGAGTATCTTTCCTCGAACTAGGCTGAAGCGGACAACAAACAACAGATTCGTCATCGCCCCATCTGTCTGTGAACGAGGTAACCAACCGCATATCCAAAATTTGCCCAATACCTCGTATAAGGAAAAAACTTCACATATAGTCAGTGAGCATACTTGAAGACTGGATATAAGTCAAACCATCAAAAGGAACAATTTGTTCAGACCAGTTCCTTTAGATGGTTTGATTTATAGCCCACTGACTATATGTGGTGAAGTTAAATTTACTATAATAGAGCGATGTTCGTCATTTTCCACAAATTGAATTCGGTATATTGGCATTGAATCAGTTACGTTTCCAAAGGAAAGGTATTTTCTTGACGATCCTGGGTTGTCAGAATTTGTATATTAACGTCAAAACTATTCGTATAGAGTACCTACTAATGATGTTTCCTCCAACGTCATAGGTGAGTTGAGCCTTCCATGTTCTACTAGTGTGTTATGTTCGTGGCCATTGTGGATGGTACATTCTTTCAGTCGAAAAGGTTCAACAAATTACAATATTCGTGACTATAAATGATCATCATTCTCCACCAATCCATAAACTTTTGATGCGTGTCAAACGAAGTAATGTTACCAGTTGTGACATATTTATAAGGACATTTGTCATGGAAAAGTACTTCATTATACAATCGTGTATGTTGATGAAGTATACTTTGTTTTTTCTACTTACGTCCACAATGGAAGACTTCTTTGTCTCATTTTGTTTTCATCAATCGTTGGTGAATAGAGCTGGCTACTGGTATTTTTTGCTGAATTATTTGAGGAACCCTTCAGAAATTTTCTATAATTTACTGAGGTTTGATATAGTAATATTTTCACATATTGAAATGATGTGGTGAACGGTTGAAGTTGTAGATATTTGAACCCAAATAGTAAACTTTCTGAGATACACTTCTTTTCTTAGTGTCAGATTATCCCCTCTTCTTACATACTGTGTCTCCTATTCTGTCTTTTAGGATCTCTTGTAAATTGCATGGTTGTCATATGTAGAAACGAAAATGAATCTTTCAGTTGAATTCAACCATAATTTGATTGGAAGATGAATTGTTTTTTCGGACAGTATTTTTAATTAGAAATACCCATGTTAAAAATTCAGTGTTGAGTTGACTGGTTTTTCATGGGATCTTTGAAGGTCTGTACCTATTCTTACGAGTGAAATATTTTTTACAGCAAGAAGAATCTGAACCACCAGTTCCACTGCAATGGCAATTTGAAGCGGTAAGGGAAGAGAAAATATGAGTGTGAAGAATACTTTATCAATATACCAATATTGAAAATTGTAGCAATGTTAGCCGAACAGAATATAGATAGTGGGGGCTATTTTATTGAAATGGCAGGCGCCAAACAACATTATGACAGGTATTTTTACCACCGACAGTTTTCAACTGTGACTATACACCTTCATTTTTGATTCTTAGAATTGGAAGTGTAGTCAAACATTCAAACCTTGTTCGATAATATGTTGTCATACTCAAGAAAAACTTGCATGTTTTTCTACTTCTTTTCAAAAATTCAACATCGATGCCAAGCACATTTGCATTAAAACTTATGGTGAATAAAAGCTTACACGTTACCGGTATATCAGCCAATTATCAACAATGGCATCTAAAGCGGCTCATACACGCACAATATTATTGCACAATATTGGAGGTTGAGGAAAAAAATTCACGTGTGTTTCTGGCATTGAAAAACTGTGTAATGCAGTCTGCAGTAGTAATGCAGTCTGTAATGTAGTGCAGTCTGGAAAATAGTTTACCGTTCTAAGGCAATATTGTGCAATATCCCGTCAGTATGTATCAATAATTGAGTAAATACTTCATTTTGGACTTTATGGAATGAAGAAAAGGGAATTGAATTTTTTTTAATCGTTTTGTATACAAAAATATCATCAAAATGAATTATGAATTTAATTGCGTGAATAATAGTTGAAACTATCTATGTTTTTCACCACTTTTATTTGTAACTATAGTCCGTTCATAATTTGTTGATAGCTCACTGCAAGTTTGACCCTCATTAGAGAACTGAAATACAGAGAGGACAGCTAATATGATATAATAACAAAAACCAAACTAAAACTGGCAGTTTAAGATGTTTTCGACTAACCCACCTTGTATCTGAAGAAATACAATACAGCTATAAAACTTTTAATCCGATTATGTAGGTATTTTGAGTGGAAATGAGTGACCAGTGTCATAGAGTGTATGATTAAAACATTACTTCAATGTTGGCGTGAAATAGTTTTGGAATCAACCTTTTTCCCTGACACTTCATCGGCAAAGTGGTTTGTACCGGTAGCCAGCTATATCATGTGAGCTCTTAGTATTGCCTTTTTTATTCGGATGCCTGAGGTGAAGGGTAATTTTTCAGTCCCAAAGACCTCTAAATTGGCAAAACCATTTCATATGACAGCCGATTTGACCATTCATCATTGAATGTAATTGAGGTGTAGGAGATGATAAGGTAGGAGTAATTGAAGGTGTGCAGTATAGTGTTGATGATGAGCAAAATTCAAGTTGTACGCAATTCAAAGTCACACACGCGATCGTCGTTCTCACCGTAAATTTGGTGAATGAACCAATGAAAATATTTCTGAAACATTTCCAGCTGTCTATTATAAAAGATCATCACTCTAAATGAGGATGATATATCATTTTTCAACACATTTATTCAAACTTCAAAATTGAAAAAATACATTGAATTGAAATCATACAATATACTGAAAAATTAGCTTTCTGAATTATCTTGCAGGATTCGATCGCCAGCTCTCGTACCATCATAAAAGATAATCATCACGAATGCGGATGATATGTCATTGTTTACCATATTCATTCAAACTTCAAAATTGAAAACCTCATTCCAATATTCTTGAAGTCATACAATATACTCGAAAATTTGCCTTTCGAAATATCCTGCAGGATTTGGTCACCAGCTCTCATACCATAATAAATGTCAGCATCACAAATGCGGATGATATGTCATTGTTTCCACTTTCATTCTAACTTCAGAATTGAAAACCTCATTCCTAATGTATTCTTGAAGTCATACAATATACTAAAAAATTAGCTTTTTGAATTATCTTGCAGGATTTGATCGCCAGCTCTCGTACCATCATCATAAAAAATCATCATCACAAATGCGGATGATATGTCATTGTATACCATATTCATTCAAACTTCAAAATTGAAAACCTCATTCCAATATTCTTGAAGTCATACAATATACTCGAAAATTTGCCTTTCGAAATATCCTGCAGGATTTGGTCACCAGCTCTCATACCATAATAAATGTCAGCATCACAAATGCGGATGATATGTCATTGTTTCCACATTCATTCAAACTTCAAAATTGAAAACCTCATTCCAAATGTATTCTTGAAGTCATACAATATACTAGAAAATTAGATTTTTGAATTATCTTGCAGGATTTGATCGCCAGCTCTCGTACCATCATAAAAGGTCATCATCACAAATGCGAATGATGTCATTATTTACCACATTTATTCAAACTTCAAAATTGAAAACCTCATTTCAAGTGTATTCTCAAAGTCATACAATATACTGAAAAAGTTGCTTTTTGAATTATCTTGCAGGATTTGATCGCCAGCTCTTATATCATCATAAAAAGTCATCATTACAAATGCGGATGATATGTCATTGTTTACCACATTTATTCAAACTTCAAAATTGATAACCTCATTTCAAGTGTATTCTTGAATCGTACAATATACTGAAAAATTAGCCTTTTGAATTATCTTGCAGGATTTGATCGCCAGCTCTCGTACCATCATAAAAGATCATCATCACAAATGCGGATGATATCGTCATTGTTTCCACATTCATTCAAACTTCAAAATTGAAAACCTCATTCCAAGTGTATTCTTGAAGTCGTACAATATACTGAAAAATTAGCCTTTTGAAATATCTTGCTCTCGTACCATCCATAAAAGATCATCATCACAAATGTTGATGATTGCATTGCGGATGATGTCATTGTTACCACTTTCATTCAAACTTCAAAGTTCGAAAACCCCTTTCCAAGTGTGTTCTTGAAGCCAGACGTTCCTATACTGTGGATGAGAATGTGCAGAGAGTTGTAATAAATGCAGATCATTAAACTCGAGCCTCGTTGACAAGGTTGGATGCTTTTCACGTATCAAGTGACTGAGGAGGGTTCTTAACATTCTATTTTCTGTTCGCCTGAGGCTCAAATGACTAATTTGAAAACTTCACTGTCACCCAACAGAAATAACTGAAAGACTTGAGCGTAACAGTAAAGTAAAAATAACATTTATTCATTTTCCTTTTTTTATTTTTTTCATTGCTCATTATTAATTAATTATCATTCTATGAGTGAAAGCACCTCATTTTTTTTAATATGAAAACACAGACCCGTTACTTGATGAAATTAATAACACTATCATTGATAATAATTATACAATTTTCACAAAATAAATTTTTTTCAAGACACGTTTCACTAAACGGTAGTTTTATCAGAAGGACTGGTATTTTATAACAGTAGATAGTTAAAAAACTCAATTAGATAAAACCTTTGCTTGAAAGTGGTTGGTGATATTTCATCGACTTCCATTGTCCCATATAATTCTAGTATGATTTGAAATCTATAAAAAAACAAATGATATTGGAAAGAATAGCTAAAATATTAATTACATCAAGCAATGAAACGTGAAATGAAATTACAATGAAATGAATAAAATAATCAAGATGACAGATAAAAATGACAACAGAGCAAAAAGAAATGAAAAATTGAAAAAGATTTCAAACCAAGTTCCTTCACGACGTATCGATTGTTGGCATTCCTCGTCTTAGGGTGATGACTGGACTCTACCTCCGAGAGATGAATATTCATAGGTCGTTTGAACGCTTTCACCTATCCCTTCTTCCATCTCTCCGCTTCATCGGTTTAGTGGGAGTTGGCCGTTTTCCGTTTGATTGAAGGTTTCCATATGTTGCGTATCTCTACGCTAGCTTGGCTGAATGCGTCGTTGAACAGTATTATGCAGCTTCTTTCAACCTTCTCTCAAACCAGTGTTCTTCCTTGTAGATAATCTCAGCTTGGGACTAATTCATGTTATGTTGATGAAAACATGCTTTTCTATTTCCGATTTGCTGGTTTCACCAATATAGGATTTGCCGGACTTATAGGGTATTCAGTAAAGGCAATTTTTAAAATCGCAGGCCGCGTTTGAGAAACATCTGTATACCGAAAACCCACTCACACGAGACAGTATCTGAATCACGAATCTAACCACCATCAATCTACCAAAGGAGGAATCATCAAGTCTGTGGTGGATCATGCTATGGGCTCAGTTATACGAAAGAAGGTCTCGTGAAAAAAACTAGGCATCATCAAAAAATATATTCAACGGAATGGTTACTCCAAAGTGATGGTGGAACATACTTTGGCTAAAAGACAGGGGGAGCCTCGCAAGGAAGAGAAGCCGTAACAACCAGTGCTTGCACTTCTCTACATCAGAGGATTATTCGAAAGGATAAAAAGAATTGGATCCAAGTACAACTATAGAACCTGCTTCAGATCCGGAAACGCTATCCGTAGCAGACTCACGAAAACCAGGTCACCAAACGCGGACTTTTATTCCCAGAATTGCATTTAGCGGATACCCTGTGAGTGCGAAAAATCCTATATCGGTGCGAGGGGACACAAGCAAATCAGAAAAAGCAGAGCATGTTTGGATCTATCAACATAACATCGAGTGGTCCCAAGCTGAGATCATACACAGGTAGGAACATTGGATTAGGGAGAAAGTCAAAGAAACCGCATACATGTTGTCTAACAATGTATTCAGCCAAGCTAGTGTAGAGATACGCAACATATGGACACCCATAATCAAGCGAGAAATGGCCAACTCCCGCCAAACGGTCATCCCCCACTAAACCGGTGAAGCGGAAAAATGAAAGCGGAGATAAGTGAAAGTACTCGAATGACCCATAAATAGTCATCTCACGGCTTGGCATTTCTTAACTTTTTATTTTTATTTTTTTTAATTGTTCTATTTTTACTAGTATTTTATTTCACTTTCATTTCATTTCAGGTTTTTTTTGCTTAATATAATTCTTGTTTTCAGCTATTCATTTTTAATACTCCTTTTTTAGTTATATAATATCAGACAATGGAAGTCCGAACTGATGAAATTCAACAAGAATGAAGATAACATATCAGGAGTCTACAAACTATAGTCCATTCGGTATTATCTGAGAGTGAAATAGTTTCAAGAATGCAAACATGCCGGTTCATCAAAGAAAGCGACATAGTCTCAAGCAAGTGCCACTGAATTCATCTACAAAGTCACTGAGATATTTCTACCCGCTATGCCCCTCAAGGACGGCGCTAACAAGCCATTGAAATAGCGACTTGCGACAAAGAATATCATAAGAGACGGCCGACGCTTTTTGTCATATTGCGTTGATGATTGTATTAATAGGCGTCGGATTGGGGGTATAAATTTTCCAATGATAAATTCTGTACGATGCGAAGATAATTGAAATATCGTAAAAACTAATTTTCTTTGAACATTTTATTTCGAGAAGGACAATCTGAATTCGAAACAGTTTTTTTTATTTAGGAATGTCACCTTCTATAGATCGATAAAATGATCATAATATTAAATTTAAAAAATAAATACAAATGTAGAAAGGACAAAAAATGACTGCGTTCGATGAATTAATTTTTTAAAAAAAACCTGACTTGTCAGTAACTTGAATTTATGAAATTTTGCGCATAAAAATAAATATGTATCACCTGGTGACGTTTTACAGACTATCCATTTTCTTTATCCAACCTATTCAAATCAAAACATTATAATTTGTAATTATAATTCGTTTTTCGATGTGAATCAATTTGATATTATTATTATTGACACTGATAGTATCAAACTGTTCGCAGGTTTGATAATGAAGATGGATAAAGTCTTCGAAACGTCACCTGATAAGTATACAAATGCAATAGCTCAGCAATAGTAAAGTGTTTTATTCAACTGAAGAATATCACGACTAACCCCTCTACCATGGCCTTCAAACTCCCAACAGAAAATAATGTAATATTTTTTTCTTATGGAAAGAGCCAAGTCGGTCCTATTGATGGGTGCAGTATGTCTGTTGACGGTATAATTCAAAGGAATGTCTATTCATGGTACCTTCAAAAATGCAATGTTTTACAATCCCCTTCAACTAAATACTTATTTGTTGAAGAATGTCTTGGTTACTACGGGGCATATTTTCACATTTATCGTGTATAGTTGATTTGTTATTTTGTTTGTTATGAATGAGATTTTTCAAGAATGAATTTTGTATATTCATTTATTCAATTCGTTGAATACAGTACTCTTGCGGTACAAATATATAAATATACTGTTTCTTATTTTTGGACAGTCTATACCATGTAGATAATAATAATAATAATAACAGGTCTTCATTCATCATAATAAAAAAATAAATAAACAATAGAAAGATATGATGAAACATAGTATGACGAATGGGCGAGGTTCAGCTATTATAGCTGCTTTTAAAACTAACCTTTCAAACTATAAAAAAGTGCAAGATATCGTAAATAAATAATAAATTATTATAAAATAACTATAAAATAACACAAAATTATACAATCGCGATATGGTAAAACAAAATCTGGGAAATCGAAACCTATTTGATTTAGCTGCCATGTATGAGAAACTATGTGTATAAATAGCCGAATTTGATTGGATATGAACAAGAGGTGTCGATTGTGACTGTTATTATTGAAAGATAGTGAAATATGACTTTATCACGCAGATAGGGTGGAGTTCCGGTTTGCAATATTTTATGAGTGAAAGTAAGAAGGTGCAGTTCTCTTAGGACATTAAGTTTCAGCCAAGCTGAATTCTCAAAGGATGAGCTTATGTGATCGTATTAACGGATTCCATACGAAAATCGAATACAACTATTTTGTATTTTCTGAAGACGCCGAGCTGTAGTAAAGCTGGTCCGTAAATGCTATCACAGTAGGCCAGTCTTGAGAGTAGCAGAGACTCACAGAGGCTGAGTTTCAAGTTTTTAGACATTACAAGTCTGTTGGGATATAACTGCCTCAAAATATTGAAAGAAGTCTTACATACGTAATTGACATGTTTTGTGAATCTAAGTTCGGTGTCATGCCATAAACCTAAATGTTTACTTGCCTCTACAAAGGGGATAGCGTGATTATCGATGTGAATAGATAGAGATTCACACCGCACTTCTTCTATTTTTTGTTCCGAAAAGCATAACTTGCGATTTATTTGGATTGAGTTTTAAATTGTGTGCACAAGATGTATCAAATAGCGATTTAAGATTCCTATCAATGAATTTTTCGACCTCTTTAGTTTCATGGAAACTGAAAGAGGTATATAGTTGGGTATCATCGGCGTAGTGGTGAATTTTGCATGTGTGTATGTATTTATGGAAATCACTTATGTAGAGGGCAAAAAGAAGTGGTCCCAACACTGAACCTTGTGGTACTCCAAATCTTCTGACTTATTAAATGGATGGTTCACCATCCAGTATGACATTTTGAGTCCGTTCTGATAAATATGTGTCTAAAAGAGAAACTGCGCTCCGAGAAAAACCAAAAAAACTGAAGTTTTTTACACAAAACAAACGAATCTACTGTGTCAAAAGCCTTGCTGTAAAGAGCAAAATGAGACAAGTGAATTTTTTTCCATCGCATGACTTGAAAATATCATCAGTGATAAGGGTCAGTGCTGTTGTTGTACTAAATTGTGGGCGAAACCCCGATTGCACGTCAGAAATGAGATTTTTCCCCACAGAGTTGGAAATAACTCTGGCATGTTTTCATATAGATGGAAATCGACTTGTTGTGATAATGGAATTGAAAATAAATGTAATATGCGGCAGCAATTGAGGTATCACCAGATGTAACATACTGATAGAAATTTTGTCACAACCTACAGCACTACTTTTGATTTTATTTATATAGCTTCTGACTGTTTCACTATCAATAGTTTTGAAGCAGAAACCATTTTCAGATATCTGTGAAGCATATCTCCCGCAAAAATCAATTTGATAGTCTGTTTTATTTACAATGGGTGCATTTGTAAAATGTTCGTTTAACAAGTTCAAGTTTTTCATTTCTGGCGGTATGACAGGAGTACTTTTATCACGAAGTATACTGAGATCGTGTCCAGAAGTTTAAATAGGAAAGACTTTCAGAACAAGAATCTCAGAACATTAAAGAAGTTTTGAACTAAAGCGAACCAATTCCGCCACCTTTCAAAGAACAACCACAATTCCAACATGGATAACGACTTTGGAAACGAATAAACGTATAAATTCAAATTTCCTTTCAAACGGCCAACAAGAAGATATTCACTAACTTATTTTCATAAAATACCAAGAATCAATTCCTAGAAGTAATATTGCTTTTCAGAATCTACCTGTTTTACCAGAATTAATCATGTAGGTATATGATTACGTTTTGTAACTATTTACTGTTATATAAAAGGCATTGTAGAATAGTTTGATAAATTCAAATGGAAAATTGTATATGTATTATCATGCATAGTGTCATTAATTTTCATCACATAACAATCAGTGTACCTATTTATAATGAAATGTATTGCCCAAGAATTTTTTCTCAATGAAGGTTACTTGAAGATTTATTTCCCTTTTTGTGCAGTGCTTCAACCTCATATAAATATTTACTGAGTAGAGCTATTAAAACTTGGATAAACGAGAGATATCGCCTGACAGAGCCATAGAAAATGTATAAAAACTAGCAACCACTTCAGAAAAGGAAATGAGCTCGTAAAGAGGTGGAGCCCTGGAATAAAAGAAAGCAATGCCCTGATAAGAGGGGTACACTCATGAGAGAAAGTGCTGGTATAATGGAAACATCAATCATCAAGAAGAATACGGAAAAAGAAATACCAGCTTATGAAACAGATAAAACAATAGGACAACGAAAAAACTCTTAACAGTATTGAATATTTGTTGCCGTAGTAATTTTTCATGGTCAGAATGTTTTCCTGTACCTTGGATGAACCCCAACACTATATGGATCTAATCTAATACTCGGTTGCCAAAACTCAACATATTCAGTAACGAATTTGAGGTTTGTTTGAAGGTGATTGACAATGTTTCGTGATGAATTTCACTAGTTCGGACTTCCATTGTCTACTATATAAAATGATTTGAAATCCTTGAAACAAGTTAAAAAGAATAATTAAAAAAGAATAGTTGAAAATAACAATTATATTAAGCAACAATAAACAGCAAACAACAGTCATCACCCGAAGACGATTGTAGATACCAACAATCGAAACGTCGTGAACTAAAGTGACTTGGAATCTCTACACTTTATTTTTATTATTTTCTTTTTGCATTCCTTTAATTTTTATTTATTCAATTATTATATTTTTACTTGTAGGTTATTTCACTATCATTTCATTTCAGGTTTATTGTTGCTTAATATAATTGTTATTTTCAACTATTCTTTTTTAATTATTCTTTTTTACTTGTTTCAGGGATTTCAAATCATTTTATATAGTAGACAATGGAAGTCCGAACTAGTGAAATTCATAACGAATTTGAGATTGAGTGATATTCCCATACTACGATCTTTGATTCTGCAGTCTTCATCAATTAAAGTTTCTTTGGACTGAATGTTTCATACGACAATTTTTTTTGGAAATTGTGGTTTTTGACTGTCTGCCTTTAGCAATTTCTCTCAGGCGATAACTGTCAAAAGGAAAGTGATATCGATTCCAAATTTTCATCAGGGAGAACATTGATGATTTGAAAGCTATTCATTTTGAAAGAAGAGGAGTATTGATTTTTCGCCTTTCTTCATAATATGTTTCTACATCTCCGAAAATGAAAATATCGAAAAATTTCATAGAACGCCTTCTACGTGTTCGAACTAGTTTTCCAATAAATTTGGTAACTCATATTATATTTCATCATTTTGATAAAACAATTTCATTATTTGCACGTTTTGTTGAGTGCTACATCCCTCCATGGCGATTTGGCGAAATAGACTAAATAAATGACAACTAATTTGACTGATGTAGCTTGCTTCAACAAGATGGCCAATATCAATTGTTAAAGTTCGAAAGCACCTGTTGGTAGACCCTCCAAACATCGATCACTCAAATAGTAAAGAATCGCCATTAATACTGCTAACATCAGAACACACCATGTTTCTCGGGTTGTTGATGTTGCCATGGTAGCTTTGAAAAGAGCGTTTTCAAAATTTGGATTCAAAAACGTTTGAGTCGTATATCAAATAAGCAAAATAGGAACCAATAAAAATATGTAAAAGAGTCTAAGTCGATAGATATTTTCAAAGGAAAAGCGATAAACTGACACTTTCTCAGCATATGCTTAGGTATAGAGGAAAGTCTCCTAATATAGGGTACTTTTTTTCAAAACACCATAATAAAAAAACGGAGGTAGTTTTAAGCATTATTGCCATATTTCACGTTTCTTTGGATATTCTATCAAGCATTTAATAATAAGAAACATGTTTTTAAAAAAAGCAGATAAAAATATGCATAATTTAAAAAAAAGTACAATACCCCATATTAGAGGCACATGATATCCTATACACTATGTTCGCAATATGGGGTACCTAATTTAATATGTAAAATTTGAAAATAAGTAAAATTATTTTGTTTTTTTTTTGGAAATGTATATTTATGGAAATGCAAAACGTATTTCTAATGAAAAGTTTCGTCTCTTATGAACATAAAAAAATTCTCATCCAGAAAGAACACACAACAAATTATTTGGAAATACAAAAGTCACAAATATACGGATTTTGAATTGAATGGGTTATATTTTCAAGAGTGATTGATTTTTGGGAAAGAAAGTTTTTGGCTTTCTACTACCCCATCTTGATACAAAAAAAGGGGATGAGGGAATCTTCCAAAGAAAGGAAGGAAGTAATCAATTTGAAAATAAGTAACTCTATGCATGGATGTGTAGATCATGCAAAGAAGTAACTTTCAGACACAAACTGAAAGAAAGTCCTCCTGAAACAGCTACTTTCATATAAACATTGAATTACACGAAAGAAAAAAATATTTCTAAACAAATACTTCTATATGAACACAGAATTATACAGAAGATACTTTTCTCTACTCAGTTTATATTTCAAACATTCGTTGTGGAATAAAAATCAGATATCATTCACATGAGTTCTACTTTGAATGAATGGTAATAAATTGCACTTACATGGAACACTGTCACCCTCACTGGTATACACCGATGTTTCGCCTTAAGACACTTGCCCTAAGGCTCTTCAGTACCAAATTGGATAACATTATAGAAAATACACACACTTCATTCATGAATTACGATTTTTAATGTCACGGAATAAGCTTGATCTGCTTATGTCATCGATGATATCGTAATGACATTCATCCACCTATTTGATTTAATCCCAGCCAAGAGGAATCTTATTTGAATTGAAGGGGTTATATTTTTAGGAGTGATTGATTTTTGGGAAAGAAAGTTTTTGGCTTTCTACTACTCCATCTTGATAACAAAAAAGGGGATGAGGGAATCTTCCAAAGAAAGGAAGGAATTAATCAATTAAATGGTCGTTTACCATCATCTCGACTGGTACCTAAGGGTTCCAGAATTGCAGGAACATCCGCTGACAACATAGCTACTTTCAATATGTCGTTCACTTTTTGATGTCGAGATGTACGCCCTGCACTTCTCCTGCAACTCAAACCATACGGATTTCTTTCACAATTAGCACATTCAACATGAGCCCATTTGAAGCAGCTTTGACACATTACCCACTCTTCGCCTCTGACATCTTCGAGGTACGGATTTTCGCAAAAAATACAAATAGCATCTTCTTCAAAGTTTTCTACCTGTTGGTCCGAATCTGAAGAAGAACTCCAGGATACCAACTTGCGTTTGTTTGCTTTTCTATAGGCAACTGACTGTTTCTTTTTCTTTGGGGTATGTTTAAATTTTTTCTGCTGACTTTGTTTTGAATTCTTAATCTTTTTTTTGACGCTCGAATTTGAAAATAAATTTCTGTTTTCTATGCTGGCCTCTAATTCCTCTTTGTATGGAGTGCTAGTTACAATGGCAGCTTTTCCACATTTTGTGATCCTTTTTTTCAATAATAACTTTTAAAGCAGTTGGAACAGGCACAGTATTTCTGTATCAAGATTGCAGGGGTAATCTGTTTCTTAGGGGTAACCTGTCTCTCAGCGGTTTGCTGTCTTAGAGGGGTGACTTGTCTTTCAGGGATTTCTTCTTTTGGCTCGTTGTTATCTAATTGTTCTTTCTCTACTGTGTCTTCCTCTACTTTTTCTTCATACGTTGTTTTTGTTTCTACTCTTTCTTCATTAACTGCTCCTTGCATTTCTACCACAAAATCATATTCTTTGAATGCGTTTCTATCAGGGGAAAACATTCCAGTTTTTCTAAACACGTTTATAGCTGTATCCATGGGGGCCGCTCTTATATAGGCTTTCCCAAAAAGTTCTCCCACCTGATAGACTGACACGTCCTGGGTTGAGCTTAAGCCAGTTTGTGATCTCTATCGTCCTAACGAATAATTCACAATGTCTTCAGGCGCTCTCTTCATCTTTACGTACCTTTCTAAGGTCGCTTGAGGTATACCGTGGGTCTGCGCACTCTTCTTGATCATTTTGCCTTGCCGAACAGCTAAAATTGCTGAAATAATTTGTTCCTTGTTCCAAACTGTTCATTTTTTAGGCATCTTAAAGAAAATACTTTAGTTTTATACGGAAAAGTACACAGTCCCCCAATATGGGGTACCCCAAATTAGAAATTGATAGGTACCCCATATTACGAGCAAATTAGATTTTTGAAAGGGGAATGTTTGTGAATAAACTGTGACGTTTTTTAAAAAAACCAAAACCATCTTCATAAACTACGCCAAATTCTGTATAGAATGATATTATTGAGTTTTTGAAAACTTACCTTTAAATTTCCTTAAATATCTAAAATGTAACAAAATTACCATAAATTAAATAATCTAAACGCAACACGAGTTTGCTCCAAAACGTGAATGAGCGCTTTCTAGGAAGTCGGTGGTTAGTTTTTAATGTTCACAATAGGTGTCGGAACAAGTACTTAAAATTGAACTACCCCATATTAGGCACTACCCCCATATTAGGCGAATTTCCTCTATGTTCAACGTATTTCATGTCCCCCGTTAAAGGATGAATAACTTTTTCATCCATCCCACCCCAGCCAGGTAGGGGTATCCCGTGAAGGGCGGCACTGATGTCTAAGGACTTCATACCGTCATCTATCAGTTGTGTACCCATTGGCCCCTCTCAAGGACAATAATCAGCCAAAAGGGTAGGGGAGCTGGTCTCCAAACCTGGACGAAATCAGGATGACTCGTCACTGTTCAACGTATTGGAAATGAATTATAATTTAAAAAACATTTTCGTGAGAAATTAACTTGAAACTACTAACGTGTACACATTCTGTCGTAGTACTAACATGATTGATAAACAATCACAAATAATTGAAATCACTATTACTAGACTAGTACACTAGCCGATGAAAGACTCTAATTTCTACTTAACTGATGAACAGTTCAAAACTTATGGTTCTGAAATAAGGAAATTGGGTTCAAAAACGTGAAGGAATCTACAAGAATCTTTAAGGAAATGATATCCATCCACTGTTTTTCGATTCATTAATTTTTGCACCTTTCTTACTCTGTGATTTTTGTTTAGATGGAATTTTGAATATATCGTCGATTTCTTTTCTCAGTGACATCATTACCTAAAAGTACAGCAAACTAATTCCATCATCGGAGCATAGTCATATTAATCGAAATAATTTTCACTATTTTTATCTATTAATTGAGAGAAAACAACAAGTTTGAAAGGAATCATAGAAAATTCAGTTTTTTTTCAGCTTCCCTACCAGGGTTTTAGATCCGCCAGTAATAATCGTGAGTGGAGAAAAGAAATATTGAAAACAACCACTACTAGAAACATTCACTGAATCTGATAACACTGGTGTTCTAAATCATGAATTCATGATTCATGACCAATTCAAACAAATCTCATGAGAATAATTTGGAATTTCTTTTGTAACTACTCGAGTGGCATTTTGTATTCCGCAGAATATTGAATCGCACGTTAAATTCGTGGTTCTCCAGAATTTTTTTTATTCAGAAGGACCGTGGAGTGGGCGACATCTAGGTATTGTAAAGCATATCAAAGCATTGATCATTGCTCTGAGAAACCGTTGTTGTTACATCAATCTATTAAAGTATTCTCTCACAGAAACGAAAAATACAACTCTTGCTCAGTGAGCCTGTATGCGCAACTTTCTTTAGGATTCGAAATTAGTCAAGAAATTGAAAATTATACTCAGAATCGGTAGAAAAATATTTGTTTTATGATTTTGTTCCAAATACATATCATTTATGGTCTCCTGGATTATCAAGAAAACTGTTTTTTATTTCTTTTCCCTTTGAAATGTTTAGTTTTGGCCTTCTATTTTGAAATCCTGTCCACAAGCATTTTTCAAGATTTTCGGCATTTTGATTATTTATTCGTGGACAAATTATGACAAATTGCTCCTGAATCATAATGTTTCAAAAATCATCACCAATCAGCTCAGCAACATTTTATTCTTAAGAATATTTGGGTAATGACAAGAACGAACTCCTCTTCAAAGTACTAATTCAACTGTATAAGTCAATTACAGGTTTCAGTATCAGTATTACTTCATCATTCAGTTCACACATATTCGTATACCACAGATCATTACATCGACTTTTGATTTTCCACTCATCAGCACTCTCATTTTATTCAGTGACAATTTTTCAGTTTCTCATTCAAATACAGGTACTGAAACCTATCATAAATCGCTGTTTTGTTATGTACCTGATTTGTCAAATCGCGTTAGATTACTTCAATCGGATTCTCACTTTTTATATGCTTTATGGGGGTAGAGCACTTACCGACGCAACTCTGAAGGGGTGGTTGATGCCGGCCTGGCTGCCGTGCCGGTGCCTGTACAAGAAATGTCTCAAACTCAAGCAGCTACTGTTATATCGCAGGAACAAATCCCATCCGTTCCTGTTCTTCAGCCTCAGGCGGTTCCCCCTCACTCGGTTTCTGGTGCCAACAATGCCGGCGGAGATATTGAAGCCGGCACCGTCTCCAGAGTCAAGTGCAAGCGCAAGACTACCCAGAATGATCACAGTCACGGGAGTTTTTTCCTTAGGATAGGAGCTATAGGTGAGTTATTATTTGACTTTCTCTCAATGAAGCGTGGTATGTCACCGATTAACTTTTGTTTTGCATAGAAACCCTAGCGTTGTTACCAATTCGATTCAGTTTGGTTGAATGATAGGTGCAACGAACTAGAGACCACCATCACACTATCCATAAGAAATAAGTGGATTTCCCAATCGTGTCATTATTCTAGGATACCCCCAATAAGTTATGCAAATACTGCTAGGACTATTAAGAATACATTAGGAATTAAATTTTGAAAGTTTGTAAACATGTTTGTGAACAAGTTCGCTTCACTAAACATGTCAGCTATCTAAACCAAACTTCTTATAACGTCCTCAGGCAGCTGTTTCCAAATCGTGATCTGCTTAACACAAACTTGAAAATGAGACTATGCGAGTCACTGATCATGTCAACAATTTCTTATTGCGACAGTGTTTATGGACCTTCTTTAAAACAATCGAATACTCTTCGTCTACATTGTATTCAGAATAGTTGTCTTCGTTCGTTTGGTATCCGGAAATATGACCACATATCTTCAGCCATGCAAGAATCAGGATGGTTAAAAGTTAAGAAACTTAGAAAACTGCAT
Source organism: Leptinotarsa decemlineata (assembly GCF_025532065.1). NCBI lineage: Eukaryota > Metazoa > Arthropoda > Insecta > Coleoptera > Chrysomelidae > Leptinotarsa > Leptinotarsa decemlineata. The sequence goes on along the minus strand of NW_027412688.1, from coordinate 28,568,995 downwards.
CTACTCATCAACAACAAGGATCAGTTCAGTTTTAGTCACCCCCAAACACAAATCTTTCATTTTCACCCACTGCTTCTTGTATAATGCACGTAAACATTAAAAAATTGCCGAAAATCGCTTAACGACATCATATAAAAACTTTAGCACAAAATGTCTGATGACGCTTCTCCTACTCCGGCGAAACGTGGCCGAAAAAGCAGCAGCCGAAAAGAATGACAAAGCAGTAGAATCTAAGAAAAGGACGAAAAAGGAAACAAAAGAAGTTGAAGAAGATGGTGCATCTGCAGTGAAAAAAAAAAGGCAGTAGCAAAACCCAAACCTAAAAAGCAGCAGAGCGTGAACGTGGCAGACCAAAGAAAAAGGATGAGGGGCCCAAAGACTCCGAAGAAGAAGAGGGTGAGGAAAATGATGAAGGAGAGGAAGAAGATGATTAAACTAATTTAAGGAAAAATGGATTCACGTTAATCTTAAAGTCTCGGTTGTTATTTACTTTGTGTATTATTTCGAGGACATGTTCGTTTCTAGAATAATTATTCCACATGTTTCGTGCAATGACTTTGAAATCATCCTATGTTAATTTAAGTTTTATGGGGTTGACTGTCCTACAATAAATTAGTTTGTGAGTTATGCAGTCATTGTTCACTGTGTGGTTCTGGCGTTGAATTTGGTCATTATTACGCATTGGTCAAAGACGAAACGGACTGGTTTAAGTTTGACGATAGTCGTGTCACGAAGTGTTCTGGCGATATATTGCATCTATTGGAGCCTCTGGAGAACCCTACATTTTGTTTTATGAGAGAGAGGACATTGGCAGATCAAGATCTTCAGATAATGTGGTGCTGCAGGTGGCAAATGCGCCACTGGAATCAATGAAGTCGCCCCGGAGCGCCAATTAATTTTTATTGTTGTTTTTATTTTTATCGTGTTTTATAATTTCACAAATTATTGGTTTTATTGATAAGTTCAAACACTGAATTATACAGTTATATAATTAATATCCTAGATTGAAATTAGTCTGAATTTGTATTTTCGTGTCTTGTAAGATCATCTGGTCACTTTCTATCCATGAAATCTGGTTCAATAAACTTTTAAATATAGTAATAAGCAGCTGAAAAGACGCGAAATATTTAAATTAAAAAAAAATAAAATCAAATAGAGTACCAAATTCTCTATCGATAAGTATATGTATATCACGATCCAGTAGAATGAATATTTATTGAGATAATACAGCTACAGAAACACATGACATTAAAACGGACAAAACTTATGAAAAAAACTAATAATTTCATTTATAATACACGCCAATGGCATGAATCCGAACATAATTTGTTGAATAATCGTTATATTCAGGATACATTTATGATTTTTATCATCACGAGCGTTCCTATTATGCCATAATCAAATATGTTCACTATCCAGCTGTAATTATAAGCCATGAATTGTCATTTATAGTTTTTCTTCTATTTCGATTTTTCAGCTTTCGGTTTGGGAACGATGATCTACAACGGATTGGAGTTTGGAGTATTTTTCGAAATTCCCTTCACTTCGCCATGCTACATGATTCTTCGTGGTGTAAATCCGGTTCTTCAGATGGTCTTCACTTTCATGCAGATGTATTTCATTTTTATGAATTCTAGGGTGAGTGTCTCAATTTGAACAATTCCTACTGGGTTGATTCATATAACTACTTATAGTATAATTAAATGATTTATTTTTCTAGCTCAACATCCACCGATTCAAGATAATTGCCCGATTTGGTTTGATGCATGTTGTTGCGACAAACATTTGTGTATGGATCAGGACATTAGTGATAGAGTATCTGAAAGACATCACAAAATATCATGTGAAGAATAGCAATTCATCCAACATCACTAGTGAGTCTTCTTTTGCAGGTGAATATCTGTTGAAACTATATTATTTTCTATTTGCGAGATATTTCTTCAAATTTCCAAACCCATGTCTGGAATTAGACACAGTTTCATATAGGATACTTCTTAGTTCATTGAAAAACTAAATGATTGAAAACTGAGATCTCCTGGTGAGTTTCGATGTGAGTTTGTTCACCAATATCCTGGTTGATGAAACCCTAGGAATTGTAAAAACTGAATTAGAAAATAACAGTAATCTAAAAAATACAACAAAACTGAATGTAGGAGCTATTTTTGAGCTTCTGAAATCATATACCCGTAATACTTTTTTCACATCGAAGATGATTTTTATCAACAATGGTAATGGGCTCACCCTTGTCAACGATTCTGAGTAACATTTCAATGGAGCATTTTAAGGTAATATTCATCGACAGTTACCAAAATGGCCCAAAAATGTGGTGAATATATGTTGATGTTGTATTCGCTATCTGGGACCATAGCCCAGATTCAAATAATTTAAGAGAACCCACTGTTACGTTTTTACCCGGGGGTTGACCAATAATTGACTACATCACTGAACAATAATCAAACTTGACTTCAATTCACTTTAAATACAACAAACGCTTCAACTAAAACTTCAACTGTTATTCGAATGTCTATCGTCTTACTAGTACCACATTGTAACTTTCAGTTGACTGTTCCGATATGTTCCTGGCTAGCATTTATATACCATATTCGAAGGCGGTAGAAAATGCGCCGGAATTCCATCGAAGTCGGTAGAATATCCGCGAAATGTCGGTCGAATTGAGCGCGCTCTTCGTCACGTCACATTTAGTTTGTGGCTACCAGTGGCGGCCGACTTTATTTTCTTCAGGGTATGATTTATACCACCACGATAAAATGTATGTACGTTAGAAAGGAAAATTCATAATCAACTTCATTTCCTCGTTGTAAACATCAAAAAATCAATAAATACTTTTAATATGAATGTTTATCGAAAGAACCCTCATACTATAACCTCATACACTATAAATCTAATCCTCACGCGAGCGTCAAAAAAGGTATGGTTAGATGTTTGTATGATGGTGCAAAAATAGCATAATCTGAAACAGAAAGTAACTATTATTAAGACGGTTTTGGAGCAAAACGTATATCTGGAGCAGTTTGTAAGAAGAGCTCTCGATGACGTTGGTAAAAATAATACATAACATGAAGAGATTGCTCAATTATCACAATACATATACCTCACAACTAACACCATACTTTATGTTCCCGATTTGTCAGGTAAATAGAGACGCATCGGGTATAGAACAACTATTACATATTTTTTTGACACAAACTTTACCTGGAAATAAGGATGAAAAAATTGAAGATTGTATTTACAATATACCTTGTTCCTGTGTAAAAAGTTATATAGGTGAAACCTCAAGACCCCTAGATGTGAGAAAAACTAAACATCGTGAATATATGAGAAGATAGATGGCAGGAATAGGGGTAGCGTAGCATATTCTAAAATCATCTGATGATCCAGCTATAGTATGAAGTGAAACGAATATCATCAACGAAGAACCTCATGAAAAAATTAGAAAACTCAAAGAATAAGCGTATAGTCTATCAGGAAGTAACAAGTGTATTCAAAATAGCTCTTTGGATATAGATTGTATCTGGTTGCCGTTCAAAACGGAAATATGAACCTTGACCGAATTCTCAAAAAACATCCAGTATGTGTATTCATGTAAACTATCGCATATAACATCTGGACATTCCATTCATTTGAGGTATGTCAAAAGAATTAAAGCTATTTACAGCTTGAGGGGATAGTTTCAAAGTGAATTTTGGGTTTTTGAAAACGAAAAAAGATTGTTTTCCGAAACGTCGACCTCTAAATAAAGCTAAGTATAGAAATTTAATTTTTTCAATTGATTTTTTCAATTTGTAGGCAAAATTTATGATTACCACAAGTATAACTGTTTTGGTTGGTTTCCAAGTTTTACCTTGGTCATCTTTGGATATAATATCCAAACGTTTCAACTGCAACCGCGACAGTCATCTTCAGTGGCGTGGTCGAAGTGCTCTTCTTGACGTGTCAACTGAGCCTGTCAACTGAAAGTGTCAACTGAAACTTAAGTTGACACGTCATGAAAAGTCATCGATCACGTCACTCAAGATGACTCATGCAGTTGCAGTCGAAACGTTTGGGGATTATAACCAAAGAAGACCACGGCAAAACCCGTAAAACAACTAAAACATTAACGCCAGCTGTACAAGCCTACATTCCTATACAGTGTCATCCCCAAAGTATGCACCATATGGGAAACATATATTAAGGGTTTTTCGAGAAAATGTTATTCTTGATAAAAGTTCGTGCATCTCCTGAAACTAAACATACACCAACAAAATACAGTAAGACAGGCGTAATATACGAGGAGCCTTCAAATATTTGAATTTGAGACAAGAGTAAGGGAGCCCGTAAACGAGCCACATTTTGAGGTCGGATCGACCACACAATTGCTGTCGCGTTCCAGCGAACTCAATAAAAAATACTGTACTACACATACACAGGCGTTCACACAAGTCAAAACGGGCATCTGCAATCAACTTGCTGCTGATCTCCGCCGAAATGTCATCGCGGCATCCGCCGTACCCAACCGCATACACCGTCGTGTACTTTTTCTCATATTGGTCTCACAGCGTTCAATTTCAGATTTCAAAATTCTAATTAATTCATCAAAAGAACTAACGGACATTCTGAAGTAATTAAAAACATGTTTTTCGTCTTGCCGGAGTTTATTGAATAAAATATAAAAATTTCCTTCCTGTTGTCGCGCAATTTTTTTTAAATGAGGACTACGAAAATTAAAATTAGCTAAAACAATAAATAGACAGTTTATTCCAAAAGCCTGAAATATTACGAATTACACAACTATGGTGTTAACCACGGTCAATTTTTTTGAAAAGTAAAATAATTTTCAAAGTTTTTGGTGCAGAGTTATTTTTATTTTTTGTTAGCACCGAAAATTACTCAACATTATACTGTATTGTAACAAAAACTCAATATTCAATATTATCAAATCACAAAACATCAAAATAAAATAGGTATTTCAGAACAAACTCATTGAGTTTCCGAAGATTTTCTTGTCCAAAATAATTCTCCAAAATAATCTCCAGAAAATCAATGAGTTTGTTCCAAAATACCTATTTCATTTTGATTTTTTGTAATTTGATATTACTGAATATTGAGTTCTTGTCACAATACTGTATAATTTTTAGTAATTTTCGGTGCTAACAAAAAATAAAAATAACTTTGCACCAAAAACTTTGAAAATTATTTTACTCTTCAAAAAAATTGACCGTGGTTAACACCATAGTTGTGTAGTTCGTAATATCACAGACTTTTGAAATGAATCGTCTTATACAGGATGCTATCTATTTATCGCTTTAACAAATTTATTTTTCGTAGTACCCATTTAAAAAAATGGGTAAAAAAACAAAACTTCGGTTAGATGTCCATGACTTCAACTCTAGATGTATTTTTTAATGCTGAACAACTTTTCTAAATAACATTTTCCAAGATTTTTCAAAATAAGAGTACTTTACTCTTGTCTCAAAATCAAATATTTGGAGGCTCCTCGTATATTACGTGTGTTTTAATGTATTTTATTAGTGCATGTTTAGTTTTTGGAAATGCACAAACTTTTATCAGAATAAATTTTTATCGAAAAATCCTTAATAAATAAGTTTCCCATGTGGTGCATACTTTGGGGATGACACTGTATAAGTGTAAGTACTCTTCAGTAGTTTATATTACGCAGTGATTTTTCGGGGTGAACTTTTCAGTTTGCCCTTCATTATACTACAGCAGATTCTCTATTGACTGAGCTTCGTTTATTGTATAGATTTTGGAAAGTTGTATACCCAAAAAACAGTAAGAAGTATTGAGTCCCCCACAAAAAAACTGTCTTTCAAAAAATATGAAAATGTCTGTATTGCAAACTGTATGCGAAACTATTCACGGTGGAAATGTATGCCATTGATTCATGTGTGGAGAGACAGGCAAAAACTAACCTCACTAGTCATAGGGAAGCATTTGGTTCTCACGGAGCAATGTACAATTTGGTATTGAACTGCCAAAAAACTGTCATCAATGGAAAAACCTAACTACTTATCTCTTGTCCAGATTCCTAGATCAGATATAAGTTATCTTTAGAGTATACTGTTTTTGGTTCTAACCTCTTTGTATCCTGAAACAAATGAATATCAATATACCAAGGCTCAAACAAAGATATGTGTATGAGCAGGCTAAGAAAAATTCAGAGAAACATTTCTGAAATCATTTTTTATAATTCATTTTATAATTCTCATGGTCTTTTCGAAAAATGCATCGGATTTTTTTCATCTTTCTTACTAGAGAAGTGTTATAATTGGTGTTATTATTGGTATCAAATGCTTGCACTGAAGAAAAATTACTTTTTCCAGACAGCATCAAACTCCATAATCTGCGAAACGCTAATACGGTACTTGGTACTCATAGAGCAGTACCTGATGTTATCAAATCTACTGTTTCAAACCTAATGATGACAGCTAGCACGATCAAGAACTCTTTCCAAACATCAGTTAAATCAGCAGCGACATCATTTTCTACGATTGCAACTACTTCGCGACCTACTACAAGCACTCCTTGTAAGTATTCAAAAGTGTATGAAGTTCAATATGTGAAGGTATCAATCGAATGCTAAATGAAATAATCTGAAACAGTTCTGGTCTCTGGTATCTGTAGAGTAGGGAGGGTGAGTGTACACTCACACCACATGTGACCCACTGTACATCCTCCCGAGGAGTTGTCCTCCTAGGTCATCGTTCATCCCGTGAAGGTGAATATGTCACTAGGAGACATCTCCTTTATATTGGCAGGTGTATGCCAAGACTCGCCGAACACACACTCTCTTTGGCAACCTGTCGTTGCGCGGCTTCTTCAACCTTCTTGGGGTTCCCTCCGTGGAGGTGCACAAGTGAGGGAGCTTTCCTGTAGGAGCAGCCGGTTTCTTTCCTTTATTCAAGGCAGAGCTCTTAATGATCGCCGCAAAAAGTGCCTTTGCCGTTGGAGGTGATCTGCTAAGTCCAGCCACATTCCAAGCGGTAGATTGGGGTGGGCATTTCTCTTCATCCGTAGCCACCGCCTTAAATTGAGGTGAGCACTTCTGTCCAGCCTCGGGATTGGTTTTTGTTTTTGTTGTTTCTGTTTTGTGTTGTTTCATTCATGTGTGTTCCCACGAGTAGCAAGGGAAGAATTGGTCACCTCTGGCAGAGCCTCGCATTACCAGAGGTAGGGTGATTACAATGAGGTTTCGCTCAGTTCCCCAAGGGGATCGTTCATGACCGCATATCACCATTTGACCATTCAGCTGTCGGCCCCATTCCTTACACCTTAGCTTGGGTAGGCTGGTCCACGGTGGCATGTTTTGCAAAGGCTTTTGGGGGCTCTTAGTTCCCCTCACCCTACTTATTTCTGCCACTGACCAGAAGTCTAGCGACCCCGTCCGTAAGGCCACATTGGCTTTCCGGATAGGGACTTCAGTCCCCTGGCCGTTCCCCTATCCGCCACCTGCGGACGCGCCCGATAGGTAGCCCAACCCACGGGTTCTGAATCAGTTATTCAATTTTCCATATAATAATAATGTTCATTGGTTGATAATGCTGGCGCGCCCGGCCTTGGGGCTCCGTGGGATAGGGCCTGACCAGCGCAAATAATGATAATAGTAGGTAGTAGTAAATGTAGTGTTATAATTACTAGGACCTAAATATTCATATTCAAGAAAGTGATGAAATTAAAAAAAATTAGGTGAATCAATACATAGATATAATAAAAGTGTAACTAATCGCTATTTGTACATGGAAGATATTTGAGAAAAACTGGTTACGAAGGGATCTTTATCGACTGAATGAAACCTTGAACAAGATTTTTAAAACTTTTGTTCACCCAAATGTCGATTTGGAAAACCGAGTTTAGCATTTGTTGGAAAAAATATTAGAAAAACACTGTTCTGATGATCTGGTTCAAACCTTGGTTAACTATATTCATAGTTTGTAAAATGATTTTTCTGTAGACACGCCTGTTTAGTGAAAATCTTACAATATAAAGTCGATTGATATACTTGGTATTTCGTTCATTGAACTCCACTCAATAGTATCATTCAATTGCCTAATGAATAATTCATATCGATATATTCAATTCTCATACAGATATTTTCACGATGCCCAAAAATATTCAGCCCGTTCGGAATATGGAAGTTACTACTCCCGAAACCACGAGTACAACTGCAAAGTATATAAAAACTACAACGGCGAACATCTGGAGAGCTATCACAACTGAACTGACCTCACCTAGTACAACAACTACTACAACTGCACCTACCACCACAACCACAACAGCAACCACTACCGACAACGCTCTTAGAAGTTTCTTGGATTTTAGAAGTTTTGACAGCTTTGGAGCCAATGATATGGCGAGTGGTAAGTTTTACCTGTGATCAATACTATTCGTTATGAAACTTCACAATTTTTTTTCAAATTTATTTATGGATTTACCAATGACAGTAATACATCAAATATGGATAGCAAACAACATATATACTCAACTCTACTTACATCTTCTTGAATCCACTAAAATCCAGTCTGTAGTCATGTCGTGCAGTGAATTGTTACAGAAGGTATCCATTAATTGTACAAAGAATGAGAGTGGTGAAATTACTTGTGTTTCATAGTTCACAAAATACACATCTGGTAAAATGAAAGCAATAAAACATTTTTGGAGCCTCTCTATATCACGATACATGAGTTCTGATAAATGATAAAATAATCCTCTCGCGCCTAATACAATATCTAGTGATTTCAATTAATATAGATTTGGTTCCTTGGCAAACAGTTTTGAAAGATGTATTTCCTTAACAACGGGGACAGCATTAACCTCATAAGAAAACAGTGTCAATTGAAGAGCAGAGTTTATAAGTAACTCTATAAGTAGTTCCCTGGTCAATTCTTGAAAGTAGTTCATTGAAAAGTTTCCCTACTAGGAATTAGCTCTACATTCTGTGAAAAAGTCTGCTGCCCCATCATCATTGATTCCTGTATCTCCATCAAGAAAAGTATAAGTGTCTTCGGCATGAAAGATATCTAGTTACTCTAAGAGGTTCAAAGATGAAGTAATGGCGATGACACTTCCCCTTACGAATACGTTATCTATAGAATTGACAGAAGACGTAGTCCATGAATAACAATGATGGAATGAGGTTCCCGAAGGCGGTCTGTTGCAACAACGATCACCAAACTAGGTTCGCCTTATGTCTTCCTTTTTAGTATACACTATACAAGCAAGTACATGATACCAGAGTCTAAAACCTGTGTTCTTGTTGGAGACAGAAAAGTTGCATTGGATCGACTAGACCACTGATGAGATATATGGCAGATCTAAACTGAGCTGTTGGGTATAGAATCGTGAAATCAGAAAACTGCCATATATATGCTATAATATATGACCATATCAAAAACCTATTTCACAAAACATAGATAGAACGATAATTATCAATGTAAGATCTAACAAACCATTTGCTGTTTTCCGGTTTCTTACCCGTGGTTTGCAGATTTTCAGACCTGCTGTTTCATCTGCATCTATGGCAGACATCAAAGGCGATGCCGCAATAGTGTGATTGATCTATTTCATAGTGATACACGAACTGAAAGTGATACTGACGTGTTCGTATTTATAATAGGGTTGGAAGGTAGACGTCTTCTTGTTTACGTACCTGCTCGTTCCAACTCTTCTCAGAGGTCGAGGGGTCGATAGAATTCAAAACTACTGTCCAAGATTATATGGAGCAGGAATAGAAATTCAGAAAGACAGAAACAATTTCAACGGAAAGGAAGAGAGAATCAACATCAATAAAGTCTAGCTACCTACGCTCAATTGCACAACTATCAGATCATTGAATTCAACCAATAGGAACGAAGTCACGCCCACCACCGATAGAATGAAACGGGAGACCCAAACCAGTACTGTAGCATATGCTGGGAGAACAACTAGAGCACTTGGTCGTAAACGTAACATCAGGAAAAAAAATTGCAGACCACAGCTAACAAACCCATAAAATATCTTCGGTCATGAAAGTTTACACTCCTCGATCAGTTCTCAGAATTTTCACAAACTTTCTTTGAGCTTCTAAAAAAAATCTGTTTTGCCGTTAACCAGCTGTCGCAGCCCTATGAACGACAACCCTCAGAAGTCGAAACTTGTGCGAGCTGAGGATTAACGAGGTCTTACCTTTTAACGTGTGATTCCTAACACGGGTTGGATGATAGCAAGTGAAAAATCGATCGTTCAGACTGGGACTTGAACCACCGACCAGCCACAACTAATTAGGAAACTTACATCCATTTACAGGTCGAAGTCAACACTAGCTCATTTTTCCTTGATATATTTACATTCATATTCAGGGTGTATTTTTTTCGAACTGATCAAATATCGCAGAAGGTAATAGTCTATAGATCATTGTTTATTTAGCGTTTTACAAATTATCAATGATTTTTCGACAATCAACTGTGGTGTCATCCCCAAAGTAGGCGCGATATGGGAAATTTAATTAGGGTTTTTCGACAAAAAGTTATTCTCGATAAAAGTTTGTGCATTCTCCAAAACTGAACATGCACCAACAAAATACAGTAAGACACAGGTAGTATACGAGGAGCCTTCAAATATTTGATTTTGAGACAGGAGTAAAGTACCCTTATTTTGGAAAATTTCGGGAAATGTTATTTACAAAAGTTGTTCAGCATTGAAAAATACATCTAGATTTGAAGTCATGGACTGAAGTTTTATTTTTTTACCAATTTATTACACTTATTACACAACTATGGTGTTGACCACGGCCAATTTTTTTGAAGAGTAAAATAATTTTCAGTTTTTGCCGCAAAGTTATTTTAATTTTTTGTCAACACCAAAAAGTACTCAAAATTATACCTACAGTATTGTAACAAGAACTTAATATTCAATCCAAATTCCAAAACATCAAAATGAAATAGGTATTTCGGAACAAACTCATTGATTTTCTGGAGATTTTCTTGTTCAAAATAATTCTCCAAAATGATTCTCCAAAATAATTCTCCAAAATAATATCCAGAAAATCAATGAGTTTGTTCCAAAATACCTATTTTATTTTGATGTTTTGAGATTTGATATTATTGAATATTAAGTTTTTGTTACAATATTGTATAATTTTGAATAATTTTCGGTGCTAACAAACAATAAAAATGAAAATAATTTTTGTCTTCAAAAAATTCACCGTGGTTAACACCATAGTTGTGCAGTTCGTAATATCACAGACTTTTGAATAAAACCGTCGTATTCAGAAATCTGTCCATTTATCGTTTTAGCAAATTTTTTTCGTAGTTCCCATTTTGAGAAAATGGGTAAAAAAATGAAACTTCACTGAGATGGACATGACTTCAAATCTAGATGTATCTTTCAATGCTGAATAACTTTTGTAAATAACATTTCTTGAGATTTTTCAAAATAAGAGTACCTTACTCTTGTCTCAAAATCAAATATTTGAAGGTTCCTCGTATATTACGTGTGTTTACTGTATTGTTCAGTTTTAGTTTTAGGGAATGCACAAACTTTTATCGATAAACCCTTAATAAGTTTCCCATATGGGCCATACTTTGGGGATGACACTGTTTAAAGATGGAGAATTAGCTGAAGCGCTTTTTTCCCAAACAAATTGTTTCTATTTGTGAGATTATCAGAAATGTAATAAAAAAAATTAGAATTCATTTCATGTTTGTTTGAAGGTCATTGATAATGTTTCATGATGAATTCCATTAGTTCGGACTTCCATTGTCTAATATTATACAAAATGATTTGAAATCCCTGAAAGAACCAATAAAAAGAAAAATCAAAAAAAAAATAGCTGAAAATAACAATTATATTAAGCAAAAAAACCCTGAAATGAAATTACAAAGAAATAAAATACAAATAAAAATAGAACAATTAAACAAAAATTTAAAATAAATAAAATCTAATAAAATAAGGGATTCCTAGCCAAGTTACTTCACGTCGTTTCGATGGTTAGTATCCATAATCGTCATCGGGTAATGAGGAGAAAGCAAGTGTTTCAAAATATTGTACCTATGTACAGTGTCGATCAAAAAATTTTTACTAAGAATAAAGGTCTTTCAAAATTGAAAATGTCACAAGCCGGGCGGCATCCTGTATAAAATCTCATGAACATTTTCTAATAACTAATTGATGATTTCCATGAAAAAGTTCGAATAGATTCAATATTTTCGCGAATAAAGATGAATTAACCAAAAATAGGTATCGGGATAGGTATCGGAATTTTGCCGTATATCTTCGGAATTAAAAGAATCAGAGTCGATTTTTTGGTATCGTTTGCCACAATTTAACTCACTCTCTTACCGTTTACGAGATTCAAATTTGAATAGCCTGTATGTAGATTAATTATTAAGTACTGTTTTGTGATAAACTCAAACTCATCTGATGTTTTGCAGTTGGAGGAGGCGAACTCAGTCAAGAAATTGGCAATGCAATAACAAGTAACGAAACTAATATGCTCGATTACATAATTCCTCAAGCGTTAACGGCTCTGAATGGAACAGTAGACGAATCAAAGAGCTGTGGAAGAGTTAACATAATGGGATCGATAGTTGAAGAGTCTGGGCCTTACCTATATCCGTTCATAATTGAATATTCTCTCATCGGAGCTGCCGTAATCTACATCATGTGGAAGCATATTGGAATGAACCCCAGGTAAGTTGATAATCTTTATAATGAATACTCTGACCAATTACTTGATAAAAATTATTTCATTTAAAATGCGTTTTGTTACACGGTAGCTTCATCAGTTTTCTGGTGCTACCGTGTTTCAGTTGGTGTTGTCTCGGACATTTGGTTGTTGCAATGTTATATACTTTTTATTTAAATATATATAAAATATGTCTGATGGTTTTTAAAATAGTAATATTATCAACACGGAAAAACTACATTTTGACGTATTCCAAAAACACTTTATTGTGAGATTTTCACTAAATTGTTTTACAAAAACGCAACACGTGTTTCGCCATACAATGGCGAAACACTGGAAAGACACGCCAGATGAAGCCATTGTATGGCGAAACACGTGTTGCGTTTTTGTAAAACAATTTAGTGAAAATCTCACAATAAAGTGTTTTTGGAATACGTTAGTTATGGATTTTCATCAAGTATCGGCCGATTCCATCATATAACTACTTTTTGAGTCCTGAAGAAGAATTTAATTAAATTCGAAAAGTCGGCGAGAAAAAAAATGTTTTTTTCAAGAAAAAAATGATCTTGTTACCCAACCAACTTTTTTTCACTCAAATCTGACTTTCAAATTCAATGGTGACTAACACCATCATTTGACAAGATCAAACTTTTTAATAAGCTACCGAATGCTTTGAAAAAGTAATAAATAAAAGTTCCGAATTATTTTTACAAAATATATTTTTTCAAAAACTACACCTCACGATTTGATCTCCACAAACTTTTTTTGAAATTACTATGGATCTTCATCTAGTAACGACCGAATCAATCAGAAAAATACAAAATATTGTTTGTAATAGAATCAAACAAAAAATACGGAACAAGAATCAAACTACTCCAACAAATAAAACAACACCACCATGGACTGCATTCACATATTAAGTGACCAAACCAAAAAATTAACAAACATCTTCAAACCCTTGAACCTTAATATCACTTACAAGCCGAACACGAAAATAACACAAAAAATAAACAGCTATGAAAAAGATGAAGACAAAAACCTAAACGGAGTTACAGCATACAATGCTCGGACTGCAACAAATTCTATATCGGCCAAACCAAGAAAAAAATGGATCCAAAGGTACGACGAGCACAAAAAAGCATACATAAACCCAGTAACATGTAAATCAAACCTCGCAACACACGCCATACAAAACAAACAAAGTCAATAAAAGAAACCGTATGAACATCTGGGAAAACCTTAACATCCATAAATTCAATGTCATAATTCACTTATCGAGGAACAAATACAAATCAAAACACAACAAGACCTAATATTCAATATACTCCACAAAACAATACACATTTCTAAAAACAATGAACCTAGAGAAACACCATCACAAAGGATATTACCTTCTACGCATTTCCGAATGAAAGGAAAGGACAAATACCTGAACTAAGACGTTCTAACCGTTAAAAAAACAAACAAGAAGATAAAACGTACCAACAGCTTTTTTCCGAAATGTCACCCTAAAAATGGAGCGATGTCATCAGAAAACGAATCCATTGTTGAATCAAGTTTCTAAGGGAAAATGTTGATTATCAAACTAGAAAGTATCAAAGAAGGTGAAATAAAATATGAAGGTAATTTGGTAAATAAATACTTGTTTTCTATAGTTTGTATTGTGCAAAAGGAAGGCAGAAAAGTTGCAATTTTCGAAACTTTGGACGGCTGTAACTCTGAAAATAAGGGAGAGCGCCGATTTCATCTTTCGGATTTGTAATCTACAGATCAAAATACATAAGTACACCCAATTATTTTTTGAAAATCGGAAGGTGCAGCCCATCCAAAATCTTACCGTATTCTATTAGCGATCGTAGTTCAACTTGATTTCAATCTATATTTTTTTTTAGATATTCTACCCAAGAAGATTTGGAACACCGTCTTGAGTTGATGCTGTCACGTAGAGCAGTAGCACTAGCGCATGCCCAACATGGTCGTGTTGACTGTATTGGAGCCTCAAAAGGTCTCTTCTTCGGTTTGCTGATGTTGGTAGGATCGTTGATATGCCTCATTCTTTTCTTCGTGTTGATATCGAATAATTCCTTCCGAATTCTAGCGATATACCTAGCAGAAGTTTCCCATTGTGGTCTCATGGTGCTGAGTATTATCGCCATCATCGTCGGATTCATAAGGTAAGGAAATGCTCCACCATAATACTTAAATGCTCAGCCTTTTATTTTTGCTCTCTCAATGGCCCTTGCTTTCCGACCAACTCATGCGATCGTCTTGGTTTCAAGTCATACGCACTGTTATTGATTGTGATTCTAGGGTTTTCATTTACCTACCGTTCTTATATAATGTTTTACACATCCACCGTGATGGTGGATGCAACGAGATCAAGTCATATTGCATCTTTCGTTATATCCTTTTCCGTCACGTCGGTTCCCAGGCCGTGGCAAACCGATGTTCGCGAAATGGGATAAAACTTGTTTCAAATCGACCTAAAAGGAAGCAATGGCCAATTATTAGAAGAAGAGTGAGAGAAGGAGGAATGAAATAGGTTACTTCATGAGATAGGTTATGGCATTATTCATTCAATTCTTTTACAGGATACAGTCGCTAAAATTCAAAACAGAGGAACAGAATGAACTCAACGATATACTTCTACGCATTTCTGCGTTTGGACTGTTCATTTACGCAGTCTTCAGTGTGATTGCTGGCCATCTAAATGCGTTTACAGAGGAAGCAAACTTGCTTGCAATGATAACTGGAATTCTCGCCATTCTACAAGTAAGTTATATATTGAATTGTCTGTAAAACAATATATTTATAAAGTATGGAAGAAACTACTTTTTAATTCATGCATTTTCATCTTTGCCATCTTGCTACCAGTCTACAATTTTTATAAGTACGCAGGTTCATTATTCCGCATGAAGAATTCCAGTTACATATCATGTTTGTCCTAAAAACTATTCAGTCATTCCCTGTATCTGAAATCAATAGAAATAAATCACATATGAAATAAATAGTCAACTGTTATACATATAAAAATATTGTCATTCTTCAAAATACCTTTCAACTATATTAACTATATTGGATCTATTTGTGCTTTTATTAAATATGATTTATGTTTATTATTTCTGAAGAATTCAACAATTGATTTTATAAATTAGTCTTAATCTATTCAATTGATGGATGTTGCCATTACTACGTGTTGGGAGATCATCGTGTATGGGTATGTTTCTATACCACTTGTATAGTGTAGCATACGGTACAAACCAAGTTTTTATATTCAACAATATGGCTATCAGAATGAAAAATGAATAGATAGATTCAATATTGGCAAGCTCCGAGCCTGTACTTGCCAAAGTCAAAAAAAATATATTTTCAGGAATTACAGTCTTCTAGTCAATACTAAATCTAATGCCCGGATCTTTATACTATGCCCGGAGTGCCTAGACAACCGGGTCTTTATATGGCCCTCCTGAGTGTAAAAACAAAAAACAGTTTCTGATTAGCTCATAAATAATCTTCATTAATTAAATTACAAAATATGAAATTGAAGTATCTATTCATATAGAACTGATAATGAATCTTTTTAGCTACCTTCAAAGTCTTCCTAACCATTAGATATTTGGACCATAAGTAACCATTTTTCAGCGAGATTAGTGAAGTATCAAAACTGCACAGTTTTATTAATACGTTCTGCATAGTTTTCTGCCGTCAAGTTCAGTAATTTATCATATGCTTCGTCGTAGAAAACCCTCAATTTCTTTCGCAGCAAGTTTTGTGTGTTTTTCGTTTTTTTTTTCAGTGTCGTCAGAAATCTTAAAACATTCCTTGATAGATCGCATGCGTTCAACGTTGTTGTTGTATTATTTTCCTTTGTTTGGGTACCAGTTTCCTCCAAAACAAACACTTCTTCCGATCACTAAAACTGGAATACTCTTCTCAACACGCATTTCACCAAGCAAGCTGATGTTTTCTTCGAGAAGAGTATTTCAGTTCTGGTGATTGAGAAAAGTGCTGCATCAACGTAATCATATTGATATGACGAAGCCTTGTTTAACTATGGGAGAAATTGGGTAAATGTAAAATGTCCAAAAATTGGTAGGTACGTAACCTAACTTAAATTAAAACTTAAGTAAGTTTACATTTAGAATTCAAAATTATATAAAAAATTACAAATAATATAGTAAACAAATAAAAGCTCTGTCATAAAAATTGGTCAATGTTTCTAACTAACCAAAAACCTGAAATTGCACACTTTCCTATGAGACCAGAGACTAAAATGAATCTTCCACTGAAAGCCAACTAGCTTCTCGCTAGATACGCGAAGCCACACGTGATGATAATATCGACCTAGGACACCTTTTGAAGGTAGCTAAAGCTGTTAATCAAAACTTTACAAAATCCACAATTGCAACAACAGCCATAGAAGAAGTAAACCGACTAGCTGAGGAATTTGCAATAAAGAAACAAGGAGAGTCAAAATAGATGTTGCGCTTGATATTACTAAAGCCTTTGACCGTGTGTGACATGAGGGTTTGCTGGCCAAACTTTGATGCTATGGATTGTCGGATCATTTTTCTGTATGGCTCTCCAGCTTCCTGAAAGAACGTTCCCTTCAAGTGGCCGTCGATGAATATCTTTCGAATACTTTTACCATCAACGCTGGTGTTTCCCAAGGAACCATATCGTCTCAACCTCCTTTTTATTGTATATCAATGACTTCAAGAATCCAATATATTGCTTTGCTGATTCCAGGAAATCGACTGCAAATGCACAACTTCACCGGCAGCAGGAGGTTGCATATCTTAATGGGGATCTAGAGGTGATTTCGAATTGGAGAGAAAGTAACCAGGTTCAATTCAAAGCCACGAAAACCCAGGCATCGGTTTTCTCCCAAAAAGATAAATGTGTCCGAACCGGATATAATAATGTCAGGACAGATAATTCCGCTTTCTACTTCGATAAGTTTGTTGGGGGTTAAAATGTACACCACAATATGTCTTGGCACAATCATGTCACTGGAATTGCAAAGGCTGCTTTTCAGAAGCTTGGAACACTGTTCCGGACCAGAAAACTGAACACACCACAGCAACTGTTGATGCTTTATAAAGCTCAGATCAGACCTTCTTTAGAGTATTGTTCCCATGTATGGAGCTTCGCCCCTAAGCATACCCTGAAGCTGCTGGATTCCATCCTGAAAAAAAACCATCCGCCTGATTGGAGACACTAACGTCACTTGCAACCTTGATAGTCCGTAACATCGAAGGAAGGTTCGAGATTTGTCACTATCTCATAGATATTTTCACGTAAGATGACTTGGCGCATATGATTCCACCAAAAGTGGTACATATCAGAAATACGCGACGGACTGTGTCTGCTCATCGTTCTAAGATTCAACTCAGTTCAACTCGAACTACACTGCATAAAAACTATTTCATTCGGAGAACTGCGTTTATGTGGAATGAACTTTCTGTGAACGTTTGTCAAAATGAATTTAATCTCTACTGATTCAAATCCAACGTGAATGGCACCGCTCTCAGAGCGCCTTAAGGATTTTTCTGTAGTGCTTGTGTTTTGTCCTTAAAAAAAACAAAAATGTCAGAGATCATTGACTAAGATTGGCACGTCATAAAGAGATTGGCATTTTTGCGATAATGTAAATATCCAATATTTGATTTGATCAGTTGACGATAGTAATAATATCAGGAGAATCAATAAAAAATCAGTATCACAAAATTACAGTTCCAAAAGATGCATACGTTCTGTAAGTTAAATCAATTCTAATATTGATACAATAGTTTTCGAGTATTATTCAGGATGTAGAAATTTCAGACAGGAAAAAATAATCAATTGTTTTTTGTCGATGTGAAGATAAATGAAAATCATTAGAGTCCGGTCCAGACCCGGAAAATTAAAAAAAAAAGACATCGATAGAAAATGAAGCTGGAGAGTTATTCATGTACTTGGTATCATTTGAAATATTATTTTTCAGGTCGTCCTTCAACTGCTCTTCATTGCCGACGTCTCCCGTCGTCGCGTTTACCTTCCCGTACACGATCGTTCAAAACCTGGACGTCAAGTGGTGACTTTCCTGCTCATATGCAACGTTACGATATGGATAATATACACATTCGAAATGAGAAAAGTCCAAGAGAACCCGGTTCAACTGGAATTCTACGGATTTTTAGCGTGGACGATGATACAGCGATTCACACTTCCTCTTTGCATTTTTCACAGGTTTCATTCAGCGGTGACATTGGCCGAAATTTGGAAAACCAGTTATAAAGCGCGTCTTGAATGAACGAATCGAGTCTTTGAGGTCGTATTTCCGTCGAAATACGAGCCGAAATTGGGAGCATTTCTTAAATAATTAACAAAGTCGTGTCCAAGTCTGATAGTTACATTCATATCGATATTTTTTCACTTCGGTTGTATCGATAAGTAACGCCCAGAAACAACAAATAATTCATTTGTCTTCGTTCGCTGAAATTGTTTGGTGAACTTCATTTCAGGGAGCATCCGGCCAAGTCAGATAAAAATTCACGAAAGTTGGACGTTCTCTATGAGAATATCAAGTTACATACAATTCGATAAAAAGTCCATTTTGTATTGACCGATTGGGATTGCTTGTTCACATCATTTGAGGGTCTGACATATGAGTATACCAATTCAGCTAGAAATCCTCTACATTCTCAAATATAGTTGTGTATTAAAATTAATGTTTATTTAAATCTTATAACTGCTTGAAGAAACTTTGTAATTCATTCTACATCATTCTAAATCAAAGTTTTGAAAGATAAATCAAAGAAGCTACGATGATGAATTGAAACTGTTTGTTAGAAATTATCATACTGCTCTTCCTACGCTTGTGTGTAAGTACAAATCAGATATGGAACGTATCAATGATAAGTATCATTTGTTAATTTCATTTTCAGATGATAATTCAGGTCATCTCCATCTATTGTTGATAGTACAAAATGCAACTGAGATAAATAGTATGTCACGACCTACAAAACAATGTGTGTCACAAATGTATAGTTAAGTATTGGTAGAGAGTTTGTCACAGTCAAATCAAAATCACCTACAAAACGAAATATTTGACAGTGCCGATATATTTACGAATTCAAAATGGGAAATTTTCGAAGAACAATCGAAGTGGTTTGTCAAAGTCTCTACATCCATGTCAAAACTTGTTTTATGTCATCGGAGAGTTTATGCACTATTAATTATCGATAAATATATACTATGAAGATGGAGAAGTGGAAAACCGAAACCTTTCTTTTTTAAAAAATGTTTCTCTCCTAAAAATATACCTCTTTCAATCCATACTAAAACAACTATAGCAGGGTTACAACTTTCATTACTTCCGCGACAAATCTATTACTATTGAAAGTTTTTATTACGTTGTTACGCCGAAGTACAATCTAGTACATTTTCATTATTCTGACGATTTTAATTGTGTTAACCGTGTATATTGACAGCTTAGGTCGAACTTCCATTGACTCGTTTATTAAGTCTTGACCAAAGATTGTCTAGGAATAACTCTTGGGTTTTAGTTCTTCGAGTCTATGCCAACTTGTCTGAAAATCATATTTTGATATATGAAGCATGCACACATACAAGAGTTACAATATCACCAAATTTATTATTGAATTATCTAAACTCTAGTACGATAATGAAATATCGAGTCTCTGGAGGGAGTATTAACAATTTTGCCAATATTCAAGAAATATCCATCATGAGCAGGTATCATTTCTATTGAAATGCCAACAATTACCTTCATATTCAAGTCCACACAAGCGCAAGAGATAACTAAAGTCATGTAGTTATGAATTTTCGAAAAGGTGGCAATACCGCCTATATAAATGGTGAGAAGGAAGAAGAGGAAGGACACTGAAGAAATACTTAGGCAAGTCATCCAAAGCAGAAGTCGGCAAAAAAACGTCAAAGACGTGAAACATACTGTAGTAAAAAAGTGATTTTTCACAAAGCAAGTATAGTACACAAAATAGAAAGAATTGAGAGGAAGTATAGGAAATGGCGACGAAAACTCCACTGTTATAAGAGAAATTTCAAAAAGGGTTTATGTCATGGTAATGATATCTTCCTTGGAAGGAAACATTATCTCCGATACTTCTGCGAGGAAAACCTCAACATAGAGATGAAGATAAAGATAAAGAAGATACAGATTGGAAAAAAAATTCTGAACATACTTTCGTTTCCAGAAAATATATTGAGGAAAGATAAGATTTTCACAATGAAAGCTCCGACTTGAGACGTATAAGAGCGTGAAACCAGTTCAATATTGGGATTCCTCATATTTGCCTGCCCCAGGATCACATCGAATACACTACTGCCTCAAAATTTTGAAACTCAATTCATGTTGAAGAGATTCATTCCTAAGAAGAAAGTTCTGAAATATTCGTATGTTCATATGGCGTGAATATATGAATAAAATATAGATATAAGAATGTAGACTTTCTCGGCTGGCGTCAATGTTTTGCTTGGTTTCCAGGTTTTACTGTGGTCTTCTTTGATTATAATTTCCAAACGTTTCAACTGCGGCAGTCATCTCCAGTGGCGTGGTTGAAGTACTCTTTTTGACGTTTCAGTTGATACGTCAAGAAGAGTACTTCAACCACGCCACTAAAGATGACTGCCGCAGTTTCAGTTGAAACATTTGGAGATTATAGCCAAAGAAGACCACGGTGAAAGCCGTAAACCAAGCAAAACAATCAAATAAAGACTTATTACCCGAAACTGAAGGTTTAACAACGGCATTGGAGTTCAAAGGGCATAATTTTTTCAATAACAGCAAAAGAAAAATTGACAAACGACAAGAAAAGGAACGATGACAGAAGCGAAACTGAAAAGGATATTATTTTTCATTCAATGACTGCTGAAAGCATGCAAAGGAAATCAAACATTGCTTCAAAAAAATGAACACAATTTTTCCATCCTCATTAAGTATCCGGCAGGTTGGGTCATCAGACCTGTTGAAAAAGAACATAGTTTCTGTAATGAAGCCCATAAGAACTATACATCCTAAACTATTCGTTTCGCAGGTATGTTTTCCATGTCAATAAGAAATTTCTGAAGTTCTTGGAGGAACCTGAAAGATCAAAGGTCTATGGTCCTAAGGAAGAGGGGATTATTAGCGTTTTTTGAAGAGTCTGCCTGAACAGTTGGTGTTGATAATCGTTTCAAAAAAACTCAAACCTTTCCGAGAGAACGCTTAAAATAGCCACAAAGAACATTTTCGTGATCAAGTACCCATTTGAGTAACCTTTTATTGTGAGATTTTTGCTAAACAATTTACAAACCCGCGACATGTGTTTCACTATACCATGGCTCATTCGGATGTATTCAGTATTCTTTACTGAACACATCTTCTTCCATGTACGACGTGAAAAATAGGAAGAAAGTAATAAAGCAGTGGCGAAGATGGTATTGGCACAAAGTAAAAGTGATTTTTGGGTCTCCATTCCATTTCTCTACCCCTCACAAGATCGTCATATTAGACAATAGAAGTCTGAACTAATGAAATGTAATAAAAGCATATTCCAATCTCTGGTAGTGAATTCCAACAAAACACTACATTACTGTACATAACCCTCAGTTTTTTATGCTATTCTAATATAATCGATGGAATTTGGTGGTACACATCAAACCTAAAAGTACAAGATATATGTAATGTGATATGTATCACGTATTACCAAAGGTTATGTTAACAAAGACGACCGTTAGAATTCAAAGTTAGGTTATTGGTTTAATTGACGGAAATAGTGTTTGCATACTTACTTACGCATACTTACGTATGCGAGTCAACTGGGGCAAACAAGGTCATTCAAATTTTTTCAAAACTTTGTAAATTATTAATTGAAATTGTGTAAAATATGTAAGGATTTTCTTCAGAAATTTAACGTCATGCAGTTACTGTATTCCAATTATGTTCAACGAAGCTGGAATTCAATAGAAAGCTCACAAATATTTAGGAATCGAACAAGAGACAATGAAGGAAATTTATAACTAACTGAAAAAATATATCAAACGATACCCTACAACATAGTTCATCTGAATAAAATGCATCTAAAGAGTAGTATCAGTTTTTGACACCCAGTACATTCTATGGCGCCAAATATATTACCAATAATTTTGAAACGTTTTTAAAGATACGGTTATATTCATGAACACTGATCAAACTTTTTGTTCAAATCTTTCAAACAGCCTTTACTTCAGAAGTATAAAACATTATGTAATTCAATACTTTATCAGTAAAAGGATTCAAGCAATTATAAAATAGTTTCAAAGATATGAAAAAGAATATTAGTATGAGTAATTACCTATCACAGTAGCATTGGAGAATTCCATACGGAAGCATTTCACCATGCATTTTGTTTTTTCTTGTCATAATATAAATTTCATGAATGACCAAAATTGACATATTTGAAGATAAGTGAAGGAAAATATTGGTGCTGATTTCACGCTGAATTCATTTTATAAACATAAAATATTCAAGATTCTCAATGAGATTTCAATAATAAATAAATATTCTGCATGAAATGTGAGGAAGATTCTTGCATATCCATTGCCGGATACTCCATTTAGACATCAAAAACAAATATGATATCGCCGAACATTTCGAATCCATATAGCAAGGTCCAATATTTGCAAACTCAATTGTGTACTCCATCGTTCACGATCAAGAATATTTATAACTTGTTTACCAACTATATGTCTAATATTATATTTTTTTCAATAGATAAGGGAACCAAATTTGATTCCGATAATCAACAGCGCTACTCGAAATCGATTTTTGAATAATCTAGGTTAGTGTAAGTAAATGTGAGTAGATGAATAAACAAAATGTGCTAATGGACATTTTCGTGGATTATATGAAGAAACTGATATCAACGGTACAAAACAATAGTTCTTTACTTTTAGGTATTTTATCTTTTATATCTTCTTTATCTCGTGGTTCATCACATGTGTAGTTCTATTTTGATGTTCTCTCATTTACACCACAGCAACTTCAGTCACCTCCATTAACTTAATAAACAAAGTTATGTAGAAGAATTTTGTAAACTCGATCAATCCAAACTCATATTCAACAATTAGACTTCAATGTAATTATTTACAATTTGAACAAACCATAAATACCTATATACTAGTATGATCTCTTTTTATAGATTATAATGACACCTGGTAATTTTTTTATTGAATACACAGGGTATCAGAGATATAACTTTAGATTATAATTAATGTTTCGTATCAGGATGAAGAAAACATATCGTTACATAATGGTTAGCGCTTTAACTGCTGAGGTTTTCAGTGTCACTATTTTTCGTGTTTGAAGGCCGTCGATTTACGCAGCCGTAATATCCAGTCATCAGAGATAAACTCAGGATGTATAAACATCTGAAGAAGCTAGCTACTCACGAGACGTCATGAAGACATCTCAGAAATTCTTTAATAATTATAAAACTTTTGCTTGTATTTCTGACATCAAACTTGTAATTCCATTCTCAAATTTGAAATCACGATTCCAAATTTTAAAATTGAGGCACACACATAATTATAACTATTTAACATTGGAGAAATTGCGACTTAACATTTCAAATTCCGTATGGGATTACCGCGAAGAGTTTACAATACTAACAAACGATCGAAGTAAGGCTACATTTTTATTCTCATCAAACTGATCTGGTTATAATGGGAACTGGTGGATATATCAGTTGACATTTTCATCAAAATCAACTACATTTCAACCAAAATTGAAAGTACAGTTTGGTCGCAGAATATTTACTATTCTGTGGTTTGGTGTGATGTGTGATTTTACTGATTACATAAAAAATGTAACATATAACCTCATTTTTTAAGAAGGAAATATATTGAGTTGGCTCACCTTGGCTAAATGCGTCGTACGGAAGCGAAGGCCACGAAAACTTAAAGAGAGAAGGAGAGTTGGTTCACCACAAAAATGGACTCATATAAAAACGAATTGGTGGTCAAACCACTGCTCCACCAAACCGAACTGATGGAAATAAAAATGTACGTCAAAATACTGAATGAGTCAGTTTATTCAGTGATTTTAAAGGCGCATTGTTTTGAGTATACCAATTCGTATTAGTTTAAAATGTACTAACGAGGGAATTTACCGCCGAAGGCGACGGAAACAATTTTCGTCTTGAATAGAAAAGCCACAGAACTCACTAAACACAGTTTGAACTGAACACTGTACTTCATTTATACTTCATAAGTATCCATTTATTTCTCCGTCAGTTTCCTCGCTCATTAATCATTCTTTTCGATCTGATCTTTGAACTAATTCATACTGTCTTGATAGTCGATGTAGGCTGGTAAATATACCACATTCGAATAATATATAATATATTATAAATAATATATTGTAATTATAGTATACTTTCCTTGGAAAGTTTATATAGGGATCAATTTCAGATTGCTAGTAGTTCATCTTGAGGATATAAAAAAGAAGTTCACAGATGGAATCATGAGTTGTTTTGAGACAGATTTACAAGCTGAAAATAATAATTATTGAGGAATTAATTCAGGGGATTCTAGCAGTTTCTTATAAACTACAAACACTGATAATTCTATATGATGGAAATAATTTCTTTCGACAAAAGGAAACACTCTCTCCGTCCTCTGTGTTATAAATTCGCTCAAATTATCCTACTGGGAGGATTTTCCATTGAGAAAGAATTTTCCGTAATAGGTACTGATAACTTTTGGAACTAGGCAAATTATATCTCTAATACCTTGTATATAATTGAATTACACGGTGTCTGATATATTTTTCTGAGTATTCTGTTTTTTTCTAATGAAAACCACAAAATATTTTCTGAATGATGTATAACTCAAAATGTTTAAATACATTCAACTCAACGATGAGCATTCTGTATGTTGATTTCGAGAATAATTAAAACATTTAGTTGAAGATAGTTACTTCAAAATAACAGGAAACACAAAATCACTCGTTCTCGAAAAATTACGATTTTAACTTCAGCATACTGAATTTTTATTCTCAATATTGTTCGACAACATATAGTGTGGTAATGGTATGATAATTTCAATAAGTCTGTCATCAATAATTTCAACAGAAACGATAAATATAATTCCAGGGGAATTATCTGGAAATAATTCGGTTGCATGGAGTTTTCAATCACAGATTGAGTTTATTCGACGTCCAGTGTCCAAAATAGCGAGCCTTCAGTTTTCATCAAATGCGATTTTTATATCTAACATGTCAGTTACTCAAATGAATACGACTGGAATATACGGTACCTTTATTGTGATATCTTACTTTATACGTAGTGAAATCGTTAATGACCAATGGAAATATATTTAAGACATTTCTGTAAACTTTTTCGTTGAAACAAAGTGGTGTGTAATCTATTATAATAATCCAGTAACTAGGATAATGTAAATGTGTAGAAATGTAGTTAAGATTATGCTCAAGTGTCCAAACCAAAAATATTTGAAAATTCATATTTTAGATGGGCTTGAATTATACTAAACACTGCCGTTTTCTCTAAATGTTCGACGTTTCATCGTGTAAAAACAATCATCGTTCAGAAGAAGTACTTATAATCTTATTGGGAACATCATTCAACATGGAAATTTGGAAACGTAAGTTCAATATAATCATATCAAAAAGGATCTGAATGTTATTTTAGCTCATAACTTGTACTTCAATCAATTGTTTTAATACCAATGATATTGGTTAAATTCTACACCTACCAGATTTCCATGCTGTGTCCATGCTGCAACCCAAATCATCTTTTCATTTGGTTGTGTGTAATCATGAAAACTGTAAAACGATTTGCAATAATCATTCTCATTGAAAGTGTTCATTCATAAGAATAAAAAGAATTTAGGAATTAAATGTATTTTCATTTCAAAGAGTTTAAATTTATATTACCACTGACTACCGTCTCGAATAAAATTTATAGTGTGGAAATTATATAATTATTATCATGGATAGTATAAAATAAATGAAACACTGATTTCTGAGTAACGTATTTTTAATAAAATTTGTACTGGTGACAGAAACAAAAACCATATCAACCAGTTCTCTCAAAATGTTTACTGTTTTCAATCTATATGTCTAATGTTTTTTCATTAGCTATGTAAAGATTTCTTTTCTCTTTGATAACTATAAAAAATAACGAGGCATTCTCGATTGTCATTTTGTTATCCTCAACGTTTGACATGAAACTGAAAATTATTTTTGAAGTGATTGTGTTAATGAGTAGCCTAGTGACACATGGTTGGTGTAGAAGTTAAGGTATACTGAACGTGGATTCAACAAAAGGGTATATTCTTCAATGAATACATTAAAACCAAAATGAAATAAATATATTTACGGGTGTGTCACCGTAAAGATGACAAATCTACTAGTTTGTTTTAGTTTATACAAGTTGTAGTAGGTACTAGACTCCTTGTAGTTTAACTTATATACACCCGCTGCCATCTGTAGAATACTGAAAAAAATCGACACTTTTTCCAGACCTTCACTATTGGCTCCCTTCAAGGCGTTTATTCACCTTTCGAAGCTTGACACCAAACAGTTGTTGGACTACAGTAGGGATGAACTACGATGTCTAACAGGCTTTCTCACAGGTCACTGTCATTTGAATCATCATATGCAGAGACTCGGACCAATACTGTGCTCGGATTGTCGTAAAACAGTGTGTGTCATCTCTGTTTGCAAAATGATGAAACAGCAGAGCCTGGCAGAGCACATACTTTGTGGCTGCTCAGCTGAGGACCGAATCAGGTTTTCAGAGTTTGGCAGAGCCGTATTCTTACCATCTGACCTGAAAGACCACTCACCATAAAACTAATCGGCTGCGTTAAGAAGCTGTGTTTATTTGGTCGAGTGTGAATGGGTGTGAGTCACAATAAACCCTTGCAGGTTGCGGTGGAGGGTCAAATAGACCCATTCACTTTGGACTTTACCTTACCTATATCGCCGTAAGTGTGTATGAATTCAACTGCCAAGATTTCTTCTCATGACAGATCACTGAAAGCTAATGTTCCTAATTAGCCACTAATGAAGCCTATACAAAGCCAAACAACGCTGTTTGGTATTCGATCACAAATGCATTATGTTTGGGCTCCGTACATTTCAATGATTTGCCTTGCAGTGAAAGACAGAGGACGAATCTCGTCGCCGGTTGATATCGCAGATTGGCTTTCCAATTGACCTTGGGAAGCCTCGTTCATTTTTAATTTTCGAGGATTGAGTTCTTTGTCAATTCCATAGATGCCGTCTTCATTACGGGAGATGTCATCGCCTTTGTTTATGTAAAAGTGTTTCAACATCTTGTTTCTTGTTAACTCTGGTCTCCAACAGCATAGTGACTATGAGTATTGCGATATTGCTTTGAAATGTCAAGAAGTCCCGACTACATACTTCTGTCATACTCATATAATTATATCGTAGGGATATCAGATTGCCATATCAGTGAAACGTTACACTTTGCTATCAAAAAGTTAAGTGGGCAGCAACACGACATTCATAAATAGCTGAATAAAATTTCTTGTTATCAATCTGTAATATAGTCTAATATGATTAAAACAATACCAGCACAACTTCACTAATTTTTTTTCTTAATATTATTGAAAGTTCTACAACATTCGCGTATAATTTTTTCAAAACCATTTTTATGACAGTATCAATTTTACACCAACAGCAATCATGAGAATTTTATATAGTACCTACCTATCCTAAGGAATTATATTCATGCTGGAGTCTAAAGAGACTCCACTAGGGATACAGGTCTCTTTTTTCAATTCTGTGCTTATCACGAATCTAATCAATAGGTCAAAACTAGCACGGATGAGTATTCGGGAACAAAATCGGTGGCGCTTACAATGAATGTCATGGATAAAAAATAATTCAAAATCTCCAATCAAATTTACTTACCTGTTATTTGGTAATTGGCTCCACCGTAATGTAATATCACGTGATATTACTTCACGATGAAGCCAATTACTTTACCCTGGATGATGTAACTGAATTATATATTCTCCACATCTAATTCGTCATTTTATATCACAGAGACATAATAAACTTCCTCCATCGTCCTATACCTTACATTCTATTCTCAAGTTCCGTTTAGAAGGTGACTTAGTTTGATATTTTATCCCATATACAATAACCCGGTGACAACATAGTAACTACATAGCTACCTAGCTGTGAGGCTAACAAATTGCACAGAAAAAAAATATTAAGATGTGATTATAAGAAGAGGAAAAATCTGGAGGTCAGGTTATTTACTTGTCACTTGTCATACCTATGGAAAGTTATTTACTATTTGAACGTCAAAGTAGAAAAATATAAATTTGGATGAAATTATGTTGAAATTTCATTTGAAAATCTCTGAATAAAATTCAGAGTTAAAGCACAAATAATGTCTGATACTGAAAATTTATTAAAATTATTTCTAGATGGTTCTCATAGCAGTAAGTATATACATTTATATAAATAAAATGTGGATATTTTCCAATAAACACCTAATATCTTCTCAAAGCAAATTCAAAATAAAAGGAATTATCTTGAAGTGTATTTTACCATTCTATAATCATTATTATTATTTTATAATACTGAGCAGCATAAAATTTTTGATATTATAATTTCAGATACAGATACATTGAAAACAGTCCCAGAACAGTTATGGCTTAATTATAGAAAAGTATTGCTGCAATTAATTTTGTATAATTTCAGATGAATTTGAGAATGATGGTCATATTCAGGAATATTTATCAAAGCTAGGAACGTACAAGGTTGAAAATTTGTTAAAGGAACCTGATAGATTGAAGAATGAAGCCATAATTCTTAAAGAACAAATTCAGGAATTAGCTGTCACAAATTACAAAACATTTATAGAAACTGCTGAATGTTCAAAAGAGCTCTACTTTCATTTTAATGCAATCGAAAATAAAGTGGATCAGCTCTTGGTGGATATACCAAAATTTGAGAAAAATTGTATTGATTTTGGGGAAAAATCAAGTGGAATAAATGATTTGAGAAAATTGAACACTTCTACTCTGGCCAAAAGTGCAAAACTTCTTGAAATCTTGGAACTGCCACAATTAATGAACTCATTTTTAAGTGACGGACTCTATGAAGATGTCTTAGAATTGGCTGCCTATGTGAGAAAATTACATCATAAGCATCCAGATATATCTATTTTCAGTGTAAGTACTAAATCATGGAGCCTATGGGCTTTTGTCAAAATAATTTGAATAATCTGATACGAAATGTTAAACAGTATTAGGGCATGATAATCGGTGAGTTTATTTCGCCAGAATAATAACACACATGATAATGATAAATCGATGAAAAATTATTGTTTGATAACATTTTGAAATAATTTATAAATTTTTCCGCCCATGAAACATTATTATATAAATCTAAATCAAATCAAGTACTTGTACTATAAACATCCTCTCTGAAGAAAACTTGTTATAACAAATTATATGAATATTTGTTAAGCTGTAACACAATTTCTAAATATTTTTTGAAGATTTTCATTCTATGAATACAAAAATAATGGAACCTTTAAATCTACTAGTGCTTTGAAGCAATAAAAAATGTTCAAAAAACTAGATATTCAGTAAACATCTATCAATGATATTCCCACTAACGAAATGTAAATGATTTTCTAGAAAATTATGAGAATTTAGGAACTTGACATACTACGATTTATTCTTTTGCAGATAACTTCATAATCTTAATTTATTTCAGATATCAAATAATACACATGAGAAACATTTCAAATAAATTTTTAATTCATATGCTTATATGAAATCACATGAATAAAATCTAACTGTTTTGACAATTGCCTCATATTGTGATCATCCAGATATATTGACAGAGAGTGAGAGTGTCTGGAATGAAAAATTCAACTTTATCTATCAATAATACTTTTTTTTTATTACGAGGATATTATTTTCAGAATATTGCTGCTGATGTCGATAAAGCATGGCTTCGAATGTTACATCAGCTTCTCTCCCAGTTGAGAGAAGATGTTTCTTTACCAAAATGTCTACAAATAATTGGTATTTTAAGAAGAATGGAAATATTTACAGAGCCAGAATTACGATGGAAGTTTCTGCAGTCGAGGAATTGTTGGCTGAACCATTGTTTGAAGGAGATTCCAAAGCAAGAAGGTATTTTAAATGTGACCGTAATTTGACCATCAGTTGGTAACCAAGCAGTTTCTCAAATTTATTTTTTCTTGCCTACTTATTTTTTTTCGACAGCTCTATAAGAGAAAGTATATCCATCTTTCTTGAGTGTTCTAAACAAACAATAATAAAAGAATCCATGAGTTGTGGGTTTTTTGCCAATGAATAACATTTCAATTCATACTTACAGTAAAAATGAGTAAACAACAATGAATTGAACATATAAATCGACGAAAGAAAGTTAAACATTGATGGATTTTTTTTGGTTTGACAAATGTCATTCCTTCACATAAATGTCATTTTTCAATGGGCATGATGATTTTATAATCTTTGACTCTAAAGGGAGAGTTGATTGATACAATAATAATATAATGATAATAATGAAAATTCATATACAGGAAAAACCAAAAAATCCCAAACAATTTTTTTTTTAGATTTTTATTTAGATATTTATTTATTTATTCAACGGGTAGTCCCAATTACAATTTGTTATTAAAAAAAAAAGAATTTGTTAAATCTTAACCAAAATAAAGATAAAAATACAATAAATACATAATGCAATATAAAACGCAATACAATAATATAGAGATAAAATCGTACATTGAAGCGTACTCCAATAATTATCTAACTAATGAATGATATAATAATAATAATAATAGCTTTATTGTCCAACAGTTACCCATTTATAGGACAATACAAAATTTCATTCACAATACCTAACTATAAACGAAAAATAAAATTAACAAAAAAAAACTAATTCTGATTACCTACTTCAAGTGCATGTTAGCAATTGTAATAATGTTATGAAGGTTAGTGAAGAATAAATCATCATAGGCACAAATGCTATTGAAATTTGTGCACATAATGATATAATAACTTGAGGATGTTCAAACTGAATTCCTTACATGATCTATTGATGAAGCCCAACATCTTAAGTGATTTAGCTATAATGTGCACATTATGAGATTTGAAGTTCAATTCACGATCGAACATAATTCCTAAGTCCTTTATCACTAATTTCCTATTAATTGATATATTATTGATACTGTAGTCATGTAGAACAGGGTGAATAATTCTAGAAAATGTTTGGCAGAAACATTTGGATATATTCAAATTCATTTGATTCATAACACACCAGACATAAAATTGTGACAGATCTTCTTATAAGAGTGGGACATCGTTTGTAGAAGAAATTAATTTGAATATTTTTACGTCATCAGTGAAAATCAGTACCTCACTATGTTTTATAATTGTAGCTAGGTCATTAATGAATAGGTTGAATATCAAAGGTCCACAGTGGGAACCCTGAGGAACACCCGAAGGAACATGAATTGCGGTTGATACAAAGCCTCCTATTTTTACTATACCAGATAAGATACATTGCAAAATTGGTCCATAAAAACCTAACGAAAACAGTTTGGCGATAAGCAAATCTTGGTTGACCTTGTCAAATGCTTTACAAAAATCTGTATAGATAGAGTCGACCTGTAATGTTTTGCCTATAACTTCTGTTTTAATAAACAGAAAAAGAAATGATAGCAATAATAACATCCGAAACGAACACTATAATTGTAATGAAAATTGAAATGAAGTAATTTATATACACAAAAAAATTAATGGCGGAATAAATGTTCGAATTGGAGTCCCTTCATTTCGAGACATTTTTGAAGTCGGTTTTTCATATTATTTATTGCCCTCAATACACTTATTTGCTGCATTGTTGCGAAATCATTCAAAATCTTCAATATCGAGTCTTCCACATTTTCTATCTCTCTGCCAACGTAAATCCTATTTTTCAATGTCCCCTATAGAAAATAGTCCAAAATAGTAAGATCTGGTGATCTTGCAGGCCATCTTATTGGTCCATTATTTGTCTCAAAATGGAAGGACTCCAATTCGAACATTTATTGCGCAATTAATTTTTTTGTGTATATAAATTACTTCATTTCAATTTTCATTACAATTATAGTGTTCGTATTTAAAGGTCCGTATTTGAAAATTCAAAGATGGGGGTGGTCCAAGTCAGATGACACTCTGTATAAAAGATTCATCGACATATTCTGTTAATCCACACCAAGTGCCAATAGCAAAATTTGGACAGATTTTCAATATGTCCATTATATAGGCAAAAAAATAATTTGTTATTTTTTGGTTTTTTCTATATATCTCCAGAATGAAAAGAGCTATATTCGATTTTTTTACATCATCGAGAATAGGTCTCTAAAATACGCAACTTGCCACAATTTAATCGACACTCTATCTCTTATCGTTTACGAGATCCCCATGTACAGAAACGAATTTGAATAGCCCTGTATATAATGATAATAAAATGGATTAACAGAGTTCTCTGTTCTCTCTATCCTACTTTGCCAAGCGCTTTCGCTTCTATTGAGAAGCTTCTTCAGGGCAGTAAAAATGATATATATATATATATATATATATATATATATATATATATATATATAATATAAGTTGAGAATCTTAGCGACTGGAGAAATGTACAGTAGAATGGAATAACGGGGTCTCTCAGTCAAAAAATCAAAAACTCTGCTTTACTTTGCTGGAACTATACCAAAACTCATATTGATAATAATGAAAATTGTATCAATCAACTTTTCCTTTAGAGTCAAAGATTATCAAATCTTCATGCCCATTGAAAAATGACATTTATGTGAAGGTATGACATTTATGAAACCAAAAAACTCCATTAATGTTTAACTTTTTTCGTCGATTCATATGTTCAATTAATTGTTTTTTTACTCATTTTTACTGTAAGTATGATTTGTAGCAAAAAAACCCACAACTCAATAAATTATATATATATATATATATATATATATATATATATATATATATATATATATATATATATATATATATATATATGAATATATACATAACATTGCATAAAGATCTATGGAACCTATATGATAAGAGGAAAATTATTAATGTAATGTTGATTTCAATGATCAATTGTGCCCATATGATCAATTTGCGGGTGATTCTGCTAATTTTGTAGACCTGCTGGTAGCATTCATTTGTACTATATAAGATTTGTAAATATCACATCAGATTTGTTCCTATGTTAGTATATTGTAGCCAACTATGGCTGTAGCCCCTTTTGTAGTTTTTGAGCAGAATAACTCAGCAGAAATGTGTTGATTTAATTAGATACTCATTTCACCAAAATATTTTTCAAAAACGTTTTCTGTTATTGACCTCGGCTTTCTTTTCAGTTGATCATCATTTAACAAAAAAGATAGAAGTTATAAGAGTGAAATTGTTCAATATACTAACACAGTACAGAGCAATTTTTAATGATGATGAGCATAGTCCGTTGATGCATATCACAGAGAATAAAAATATTAATCAGAATATTATTGTGTTCAGTTGGGTGAAAGACAAGGTGAGTAGTCTCTGAAATGAAGTAGTAGTAGATATTTTTGTACCTAATTAATACTAATTGAAAAATTAAAAATTGATGACAATATTTTCTAAAATATTGCTTAATGAAATTCTGAACTTTCTCTTTGTAACTTACAAAGAATAATTATGAAAAAAAAAAGAAAAAAAACCTTTTGAAAAACCTTCAATAATGTTTATTATGATCTCTAAGACTTTTTCAGTGTGAAAACTAGTTGTGATCAGTTCAAACTCTAGATTGAAGTTTAAACCTAAAATTTGTGAAATATGATGTTTCATAAGTTCTGGTTAACAATAATCTAGAATTTGAACTCTACAACCCTCCCGTTAAAGTAAACGGTGGTATGAGTATTAAAACAGATTTGGGTTTAAGCTTGCACATATGTGCATAACGAAACAACAGTACTTCTTGTAAACTTATATCAAGAAATAAAGCTAAAATATACTCAGTTTTAAGAGTATGCATGTTTCTAACCAACAAATCTTGCTATATATTTTAATTATGTACTTTTTAAGATTTCAGAATTCTTCACAATCCTTGACAAAGATCTAGAAGGGGTAACTTCTATTGAATCTATTATGGACCAGTGCATGTATTTCGGTTCTTCTTTCAGCAAAGTGGGATGTGATTTCAGACCAATGATGGTGCCTATGTTCACCTCAGTTATTCAGAAAAAATTCACTAAATCGGTCGAAGATGCTTCCAGGAATTTTGCAAAGAACATCGACAAATTCACCCTTATTGATAAAAACCACCCCAATATTCAATGGAAGACAAATAATGAAGATCAAATGCAACCACCTGATAGTTTACTGGAATTTTATCCATTGGCTGAGTATTTGAATAATATCTTGACTACTTTGAACAATTTGAGGTTATGTGCACCCATAGCCATTGTGACTGACGTGGTGATGAATCTCCAGGAATCCTTAGTATTCATATCAGAGTCACTGCTGAAATTATACACTCAGGAGCATCAAGCATTCACAACCTCTTCAAAAGATGCCTTCACTAAATTATGCATGGCGTTTTACGACGAACTGGTCCCCTTTATTCAAAAATGTATTCATGTGATTTACCAGCCAAGTCAGATAGCTTCCAAGCTCGGTGTGAGTGTTAACGCATTGCAAAAAGAAAATATTACATTTTTGGATAAATCAGTTATAATTTCCCATATAAAACATTTACTTCCTGCGAAAACTGAACCTGATATAATCAACATTATGAATGAACATGAAGAAATATTGCAAGATGTTACAAATTGATAATAATAGAGTATTTTACCACGTTCTTTTGTTTTTTTTTCATTTCGAAACTTGTGAAATTATCATATCAAATGCTTTCAAA
Organism: Leptinotarsa decemlineata; assembly: GCF_025532065.1. Taxonomy (NCBI): domain Eukaryota; kingdom Metazoa; phylum Arthropoda; class Insecta; order Coleoptera; family Chrysomelidae; genus Leptinotarsa; species Leptinotarsa decemlineata. The sequence continues at coordinate 28,533,329 of NW_027412688.1, read as the reverse complement.
ACTTCAATAAAACATGTGAAAATAATGAATCTAATAAAAATATGTGAGTACCTATTATGGAGCTAGTTGAGTTGGTGGATGTGGTGCTCGTAAAGGGTCTCATAAATCCACTTAATTGACTTGATATTTTCCTAAACTAATTTACATGCCTCATATATTTCTAAAGCTATCAAGTACAAACTTGGCATACAACCTTTTGTTAACAATGTCCATGAAATGGCTATAGAAGAGTATTGAACTTTCTATAGGGTGTTATTTTTCAGATCCTGTTTCTATAAACCTTTCCGATATTTTCACATTGTTGGCTGCATATTAAGCATACCATGGGCTTATCCTGAAAAACACATTGCTCATTGTTGAATCATACATGTACCTTGGTGGATTTCGATCTTTCACACTCTGCAAGGTATATTTTATTTCTATCAAACAACCATATATTTGCCAATATTCATCGCGGCCATTGCGAAACGGTTCTTTACAAAAAGAAACGGTCAGAGCTGAAAAACCTCATACTGACTTGGAACACTCCAAATGGAGGAAAAAGGTCCAATTGAAATAGACGACCATCCAGAAACCAGTAATGAAAGGTTCAAAAACTACTCAAGATTTGATCTTCGCAAACTTTATTTAAAAAATATATCACAACATGTTCCGCTAGCACAGTAGCTTTGTCAAGTGATTTGAATCAATTGATAAAGCTACTGTGCTAGCGAAACATGTTATGATATATTTTTCAAATGAAGTTTGTGGAGATCAAATCGGGAGGTGTAGTTTTTGAAATTACTATGGATCTTCATCAAGTAACGGCCGAATCAAAGAGAAAAAAAAAGACAGTAATGAAAGAATTACTCGAAATCTAAATGTTAGTAACCAAAAATTATTTGTAGATTTTTGATGGATAACTTTATCTTTCCGTGTGAGCACTACTTTCTTTAGTCTTTTCTACTAGAGAAAACCTATTACTTCCTTCAGGAAATGATTGAATAATAAAATGAAAATTTCAATTAATGCATTACTCTTAGTAAATTGTTTTATTTTTAGTTATACTTTTAAGCTCTTTTCTGACTAATCCTACACAATGTACCTTTTTGATTGTCTTACAGGATAATAAAAATTATTATTATTATTATTATTACTTTCACTTGATTTTCTGATGTGTCAGGTTCCAAAAGTAAGTAACTAACGTCTTATAGAAAGTTCAATACTAAGACTATTAATTTCAGGGTGTAGGAAAGGGAGGTGTTTTGGCTGTGTCTACACTAGGATGATTTTTTCACATCCAGTTAAAAGAGTATTAAAAAAAGTTGTGATTTTTGAATAGGTATAACAAATGTGAAAATACAAGTTTACCTTGTGTTCTAAACAATTACATAAAACTAAATGACCAGGAGACTACTGTAAATTATTGATAATAATTTACTACATTTGGTTCACTAGTCTAGTCGTGAAATCACGAAGGTTGTTTGACTTGAATCATCTCAAATGAACCGATGCAGATTGCGGCGAAAATACCGTCAAATATAAATATAAAGGAAACGATAGTTTGTGTAGGAACTGCGCAAAAACTTTCAATATTTGGAAGAGGTAACGAATTAAAATATTTAACGCATAGGTTAGACAACCCACTCTAAAATCAAACGTTTTAAGGGTTAGGTTAGGTTAGGTTTGTATGGTGAGTGGTCTTTCTGGTCAGATGGTAAGAGTTCGGCTCTGCCGAACTCTAAAGAACTGATTCGCTCCCCAGCGGGGCAGGCACAAAGTATATGCTCTGTTAATGAGGTAGTTGGGTAGTCAAGTTGCAAGATTCCCACCTTGATACCTACGACAACCTTCACCTGACGATGCCTTGGATTCAGCCGTGCAGGGCGTTTTCGCCTCTGGTTTTGGTGAAACCTCACTTGAGCGCAAACGTTTGCTAACCTGCTCACCTGAGACAGAATCTGCGTACGCCGCAGCTCTTGCTCCTGAACTAAATTTACAGGGAGGTCAATTGGAGTCGTAAACTTGACATCCATCTCGTCTGTAGACTCGCTCCTGAACTAAATTTACAGTGAGGTCCGTTGGAGTCGTAAACTCGACATCCATCTCCTCTGTAGACTCGCTCCTGAAATAAATTTACAGGGAGGTCAGTTGGAGTTGTTAACTCGACATCCATCTCCTCTGTAGACTCGCTCGTGAACTAAATTTACAGGGAGGTCAGTTGGAGTCGTAAACTCGACATCCATTTCCTGTGGAGACTCGCTTCTGAATTAAATTTACAGGGAGGTCAGTTGGAATCGTAAACTCGACATCCATCTCCTCTGGAGACTCGCTCCTGAATTAAATTTACAGGGAGGTCAGTTGGAGTCGTAAACTCGACATCCATCCCCTCTGTAGACTCGCTCCTGAACTAAATTTACAGGGAGGTCACTTGGAGTCGTAAACTCGACATCCATCTCCTTTGTAGACTCGCTCCTGAACTAAATTTACAGGGAGGTCAGTTGGAGTCGTAAACTCGACATCCACCTCCTCTGGAGACTCGCTCCTGAATTAAATTTACAAGGAGGTCAGCTGGAGTCGTAAACTCGACATCCATCTCCTCTGTAGACTCGCTCCTGAACTAAATTTACAGGGAGGTCAGTTGGAGTCGTAAACTCGACATCCATCTCTTCTGTAGACTTGCTCCTGGATTAAATTTTACAGGAAGATCAGTTGGAGTCGTAAACTCGACATCCGTCTCCTCTGTAGACTCGCTTCTGATCAAAGTTTACAGGGAGGTCAGTTAGAGTCGTAAGCTCGACATCCATCTCCTCTATAGACTCAACGTCAGAAAGAATTTATAAGTTTACTCTGTCTATAAAGGTCCCACGAGTAGCTAGGGAAAGAAGGTCAATCACGGCAGATCCCCGCATTACCGTGACAAGGCGATGCTACGACGAGAGGGCGCCCGGTATCTCGAAGGTTCCGTAGAGACAGCTGATAGGCTCAGTGTCATTCATCCTCTCGGCACGGATACACACACCTTAGGATTAAGCCATCGTTGGGATGCCATTCAGTTAGGTAATAACAGAACCACAAGTGATTCTCTCATTCCCGTATCCAGCGAGACTACATGGAAGCAGGCATCCGATGGCCGCACAGTGGTTCATGCAGTGGAAGATGAACAAGGACAGCCAACTCGAGCAAAAACTTTCAATATTCGGAAGAGATAATGAATTAAAAAAATATTTAACGCGTATGTTAGACAACCCACTCTAAATCAAACGCTTTGAGGGTAGACTGTTTTTCAATTACACCAAATTTTAGCAGACCTGGTTTTTCTAAACAATGTTAGTTTATATACGAAGGTAATGACAATATAAACAAAGTGGAAAGATGAAATTGTAATAGCATTATTTAATACGAAGAATACGAAGATGAAACAACAGAATATATATAGATTTTTATTTATTGGACTATCACATAAAACTGGCTAGAAATAGTGTGGAAGTGGTGTTTAAAAAAAGCTGTTCCACATTAACAACAACAGGTTGTATGTGAAATGTTTGAATTTATTCCATAAAAATGAAGCATTTTGGGATATGGATTTATTCTCAGAATCGTCCATCAAATCACTCCCTTATTTGATAAGTGGAATTGGAACCTCCAGCATAAGAATCAAACGTGAAAACTACATTCCAGAAACTGAAGCAATACCTTGAGATGACTAAACACTTGGTCATTTCAAAATTATGTTAAATTGGTTAGCGAAACAATCATATATAATAAGAATTGGTTGTTCGTCTCACAATTGACATCGACTTGCAACTGACGAGAATTTTAAACATCATACACATGGCGACTCAGCAACATCCAGCAAACTTGTTGGGCAATAATTAATCTCTATACTGAGTATTATATAAGTATGAAAACAATGCCTATTGCGGTGTTAGCGGTTACTTATTAAGTCTTCGAGATACATTTATCCACTAGCAAAAATCAATCACTCATATGTTACTTCAACAACAGTATATCAAGTTCTCGCTAAGCCCAGGACTAAATTAGATCGAGGATCACTTAAGGCAGATAAAAACAATCGTAAAACAAAAAATGGTTTATTGAAAACAACAAAACAATGAGTTGAGGATGTACCTTTATTTTTCTTTGAATGAAGTGTGCCTCCTGAGCTATCCAGAACCTGGAGTTACAACCGCCCCGCAAATCCCTACCTTATTCCGACTTAAGTATGTGAACCACTGAACTTGAGTTCAGTGATGTCAAGTGAACTTTGCTACAATTGCCGGTAGCGTTGTATTAGACACGGTTTGAGTTTGATGCAAGATGATGAGTAATTCTCATCAACACGGCAACACTGGTTTGGACCTTGAACCTTGTTTAGATGTGTCAAACTCAAAAGTCAAGAGGCAAAGGTTTTCTTTATTTGTGAAATCGAAAGCTGGTTTGATTGTTGATTCATTTATTGTTCAGTATTTGATGGTGCTTAGAATTGATCAAATCATTTATGGGATTTGTTCTAATTGATATATTTAGCGTTTTGTTCATCAGTTAATGTACGTGTTACATACTTTTTGGGCCAATGAATTCGGGGCCTAAGTGACCTGAAAATTGTTATTTTGTTCTTTTTTTTTGCATAATTTGTTATTAACTAAGATGGCGACGGATAATCTATTGTTAAAAACGACTTCTACTGATGTGAAAGTTCAAATAGTTTCTACACCAAAGAAAAATTTAACACACCTGCCTAAGAGACCAAAGGTAGATCTAGCGTTTTCAAATCTGAAGTACGTTGTGAAACAAGGAAAAAGTAAGTTTATTTGATCAATGGCTCCATTCCTACCTAATGAGTTCAGAGTTCATGATCATTTAGGAATTTTCCAAGGCTAGTCCACAATATTTTTTATCTCTAGAAACTCCATAAATATAAAGGTTTGAACCAGATGGAGAAACTACAAGAGATTTCACCTTTCAGATTAGCTAAATTTTTAATTTTTTTCCAACATATTTCCAAAAACTCTGACGTGATTTTTTTTGTTGAATCGGTCATCAGGAACAAAATATTTCAATTTTGTAGGTGTACATGTTCAATTCGCGATGATATGATTTTAAAACGTTTCCACCCCATTTCCGCTCCCTCAGACGGCTTGGAAACCTCCAAAGAGAAGTTTTTTCCGCCGATTCAATCATTAGAAATAACAATTCTCAATGTTGTAGGTTTACACATTCTAGATTCATTGAAATATTTTTGAAAGTTTTCACCTTCTCAGACGGCCTGGAAAACTCTGATGTGAAGTTTTTTTGTCAAATCGGTTATCAGCAATAACATATCCGAATTTTGTAGGTGTTCACATTCAATTTTTGATGATAAAATTTCTCAATCATTCAATTCATGACTAGACTTGAAAAGTTGTATTTTAGGACATTTTCATTTTTTCCAGTTATGAAATCAGTAAATAAAAATCGAATGTCATCTACACCTGTAAATATAAAAATAGATAATGATATACCTTATTTCCACAGAGGCAATTCATTTTTTTTATAAATTTTCAATACTTGAAATCAATATCAATTCAGACAATTATTATGATTGGAAAAATATGACCAAAGATATTTTTGTAAGGAATAATAGTATTCAGCATTGTCACTTCTACATAGTAGGTACTATATTTTGTCACGGAAAACTTCATCCTATTATTTGATTGGAATATTCTAAAAAAATAGCGCTGTTTGGGATCTCGACTCAAGGGTGTAATTTTCTGCTACAAAATGAAATTTTTTATAGATGTTATGGAACATGCTGAATACTTTTTTTTTTTAATATCCCCACAGTGCCATTTTTCATGAGATTATTTTTTCAATCAAAATAATATGAAGAGTTGTGTGGAGAGAAGTTTTCCAGAAAAAATATTTTACTTTGTAGAAGTGATTAGACATGCCGAGGTACTATCTATTGTATTATTTCTATTCTATTATATTATCTATTTATCTATTATATTATTTATGGTACGAATGTCCTGAAAACAATTTCATGGCTAATTATGAATTGCAATGACCAATGTTGGTTCAGCACACTCTTTTCCGTTATCGGTAAATTCTCTTAATTCGTGGCGGAAAGCCCTTGACTGCCTCCACACTGGTCATATTATTTCACTTCTTTTGGTATTACCCAATTCCCTGAATTATGTGTTTATATGAAGACATTGCGAAATCTTGGGTTGTTTGGGTTGCTGCATTATTATTCACTTTTATTTTTTTTATTTTTTTTCATTATATAACTATAAAATAATATACATTTTCAAGTAGATGCTGAATATATATATATATAATATATATATATATATATATATATATATATATATATATATATATATATATATATATATATATATATATATATATATATATATATATATATATATATATATATATATATATATATACAACAAAATAGGACAGAGAAACATAACAGAAACAGTTTGTATTCACATAACACAATACAACCCTTTAGGAAAATAGCCAGTAAGAATGTGTGTTAAAAATTTCCAATATTGATTACATGAAATGTATTCAGAGTCAGACACAAGTCAAGAGAGTACTATCAAGATACCAAACAAGGTATCTTGATAGTACTCTGATAAATTATAATAGGCTCCCCCCAAAAAAATCCTTCAAAACTTCCCTGAAGTTCCTGTTATGGCATGCGCATTTTACATGGGATGGAAGGTGAATAAATATTTTCAACCCATTATAAATGAAAGAGTGTTTGATAATATAAGGGAATATTTTGGAATGGGCAAATTGAAGTTGTTTTTTTGACGAGTGGCGTTTGCGTTAATTGAAATCCGATTTTGATTTTTTTCAATAATAAAAATTGATTTTCTTTTCCTTAAACAGTGGTCTGCAAGACTCTCGAGGATTTGCTTTACATAGAAAACGTAATTGTGGGCATTCACATATTAGGTTTTTTTTTCTTGATTATTCATTGTAAATATTCCTATATTTTTATTCAAATACAAGATTTCGTTATAACAGGTTGTTCAAAAAGACCTGGCAAGAACCATATAACAACTCATTCATTGGAAAAACTCAAATTTATTTATAAACCTAGTCTCCTGGTGCCCACATGTATTAACCAAACAAATTGATGAAATACCTAAAAATACAATACATACACTTCAACAAAGTCAAAAGGACTAAAATGCATAAAAAGCAATATAGATAATATCATCATAAAATAATGTCAAATTTTATTGCATTCTTCCATCAGATGTTTCTTTCACATTTTTTTGTAACGCTCAATAGAATCTGTAGCTTTTATTTCTGAGGTTAAATCTGTGAACACTTTGATTACTGTAATGAAGACAACAATTTCAGAAGTATTTGTCTTTACTAGAGGAATACAAAAGTATTTTCTTGATCTGGTTGCCTATTGGCGAAGTTTACTATAATACTAGGTCCGGCTATTAAATAACGAGATATTCGAATGCTCCCTTTCAATATAATCCCCTCCCCTCACCACACACCTTTCCATACGTTTTTTCCATTGATCATAGCAGTGCTGGAAGTCTTCTTTGGTGAGGGTCTGTAGGAGCCCTACCGTTTTTTTGCTTTACTGCTTCCATCGACTCAAATCCTGTCCCTTTCAAAGCAGATTTCGGAAACACAAAAAAGTCGCAAGGTGCCAAATCTGGCGAGTAGGGCGCGTGTTCGAGCACTGGAGTGCGTTTATCGGACAAATTTTGCTTCACAGATACACCAAAGGTTCCAAACAGTGCATCATATCCACATTGTCTTGAATTTTTATTTGGACATCCTTGCTCTGCACTGCACTGAAGCGCTTACGTCACTCAAAAACGCGCGCACGCGTTTTTGAGTGATGTTAGACCCATAGGTCTCTTGCAATAATTTATAGCACTTAGTCGGAGTTGTTTTCAATTTGACGAGAAATTAGAGATTGATACTTTGCTCCTGTTTTTCGTCACACATGGTTTTCGACACAAGAAATAAACACGTTCGTTTCAAACTGCTACTGCACAAATACTGTTATAGTGACGAAAACGTGTTTTGGTACCTGAATAGAGATTTCCAGATACCCAATGCACTACTCGTTTTTTCCCCACCCCTTTAAGGGTCTTCATCCCTGAAAAAAAAGGAGTCAGAAACGATTTTTTTTATTCTGATTGAGGAAAGATTGTATGAGTGTATAAAGGAAAAATAATAAAAAAAATATTTTTCGAATATTAGATGAATAAAAAGTATTCTCTCTCTCATTTTTGGGCAATTCTCTTCAATTCCACCATCAAAACTAACGAATATTTTGGTGTTATTCCATTTCGGTATTGAAGCCTATCATTTTCTCAGTTAAACGACTTTCTCATTTTTCTTTTTAATGTTTCCTTTATTTTGTTATTAATTTAATAAGAATGTGTTATTTATACGAATTTGATTTCCTTGCATTATGCCTTTCGAAATGGGAAATATCAAATTTTATCAAAGTCAACTAATAAAGTTTTGCTTCAGCCGTCGACTAGTGAAAACTAATTATTACTTTTGAATCTGGAGTCAGAATAGTATGATGAATTTCTTTTAAATGACACGCCCGTCAGGTAGGTCCTCCCACACGTCTGGTGAGGGAGAGAGAGAGTATCGTAGAGCCATTATAAAATGTAGCACAGGGTCGGATTGAGAATAGGAAAAGATAAAAGTTATTCTGACCGAACGAAAGATTGAAATATTAAAATTTCTACAATAACCAGATATTTTTCAACTTACCTATCTGTATGTTTGCGTGTGTACACGTTTATATCAAATCTTGCAAGTCTAATTTCCGATTGGCTTGAAATTTTACAGGTATTCATTACTAGGGACAAAACTTCATGTTATTTTCATATTAAGAAATACTAAGATGGAGGCTCTGGAATGTTGGACGAATTTCGTTATTTTTGATTTGATTACAATCAAAATTGGTAGCAAAAACATTGTTGGATTTCATTTATTTTCAACAGTTGCATACACATCAGCGGAATTGAATTATTCACGATTGGTATTGACTTATATTGTCTAACCCTTTATATGGAATCAGACATATTATTTAAACTGTGGACCTTTCCTGCAAAATATTATATTTAAATCATTCAATTTTAAAAATATATCTGGCAATATGAATTAATTTTGAGGAAAAATAAGAGTAATTTACCCCGGAGAGCCCTAGATGAATTATTTTTGAGGATCCGACTATGAATCATAAAATCTTTCCGTGATTTCGAACTAATGCTGAAAATTGATATTGTGAAAGGACCCTTACTTGAAAGACAAAATCTGATACTTGATTTCTCAATTTTTTATTCATAAGTATCATCTGATTTTCTGAACACCCTGCTCATGTTTTCGAAAAAATAAATTTTGAACAGAACACGACTATAAATCACAAAATAACCTATAGCCATCTTTATGCTGCTATTTTGAATTCTTGAAATTTGATGAAAAACTCATTATCTTCAACCTCAAAATACCAGTGTTATATATAATTTGACAATTAATAACAAAACTCGTTTGCCATCTCGAATTTCTGAATTCCAACAGAAAAATAACTATCTTCGAATCTTAAAGCCAGTCTTCCATAGAGCCTGACCAGATATCACAAAACTAGTCCGCCCTCTTGAATTTCCGAAGTTCAATAGAAAAAAATCACGCCTAGAGACTACAAAATACCAATTTTAAATCGAATCGGTCCATAATCACAATACTCGTCAGACATCTTGAAGCCGCCATCTTGAATATATTAATTTTAACTAAAGATTCATAATGTGCGACCCCGAAAACCCCATTGTACCAAATATGAATCGGATAACACAACTTGTCTGTCACTGCTATCTGGCGGTATACGTTTTCGTAACTAAAGGCTAAAGACACTTAAGGCGCCCTCTAGGCGCGCAGTTTCGTTATTTAATAGCCAAACCTCGTATATTCTATCAATTGAGTATTTATGCAGCTGTCCTGTTTAGATTTAAAAAATGAAAATGGGAAAATACATATTCCATTTAATCGAAATAAGCTGCATTTGATTCAGTGCACGTTTGCCAGCATAACACAGTTCAGTTAATTCCTTCTGCATGAAAATTGTGTGCTTGGGATTCGATGAAGTCGAATAAGGCCATTTTTGCCTGGTTTTGATTGGCGAAGGTTATAGTGAATCACACCAGCCGCTAACTACCATACGGTACCCATGGTCTTTTTTTGGTGGATTTTCACCTTTGGAAGTGCCTGGTTGGCTCATTGGTGTCCAACCTCTGCCCTGAACTTCTCCTGTTGTCGAAGAGGATCCACTTTTTATTATACGTGACGATCTGATACAAAAAAAAATCGTTTTGGTTGTGCAATTCAAATAATTGACATCATATAAATTTATCAGATTGGTGAAAAGAACTGTTGTTCAAAATACATACAGACGCTATAAAATAAAAATGTTAGAAACTCACACTGATAAGTATATTTAATCAACTCATTGATATCATAAAAAGCACAGCTTGCTAAATTTTTTTTGAGTTTTTATACAAAGCTTTTCTTAAAGGAAGATTTGTCCAACTCTTCAACTTCGGCGTCCAACTCTGATTCAAAGTCATATTTTTTTGAGCGATTTTTTAAAAATCTATGAATAGTTGCTAAGGGTAAAATCTAAAGAATAATGCGGATGATTAAGCATTTGAAGTATTTTTTAGATTGACTTGTAACACAGTACATCGTTACATTTTGTCACAATTTTTCTCAAATAGATCAATTCCAATATTAAATTATAAATCAATTGGTTGTCGCCTTTCTTAATAGATGATGAATACTGATTTCAAAATATTTATACAATTTCAGCCCTCCATCAATTTTGTTTAACTGTTTGTAAGATTCTATGAATCTGTAATAGTTTAAAAGTATATTTTATGAGTAGATTAAATTTTTTTCAGCCGAAAAAGTTATTTTGAGAAATGTCAGCGGACATATACGTTCAGGGGAGTTGTGTGCCATCATGGGGCCATCAGGTGCTGGAAAATCAACTCTACTCAATATTCTGACAGGATACAAGTAAGTAATATTTGGTTTTCGTCTGCTTCAAAGGGTGTCAAATTACTATGATCAGATCAGTATGAACACTGATAAACGATAACCTGCTGAATCCAGTGGAGTAGTCAGAATTTTAATGAGAGTTCTAAAATTGAATGCCATATTTTTCAAAGTTTATTCTCTTTTAATATTTTTGATGTATGAATTGAAGGGGTTATATTTTTAGGAGTTATTCATTTTTGGGAAAGAAAGTTTTTGGCTTTCTACTACTCCATCTTGATACAAAAAACAAGGATGAGGGAATCTTCCAAGGAAAGGAAGGAAGTAATCAATTTTAAAATAAGTAACTCTATACATGGATGTGTAGATCATGCAAAGAAGTAACTTTCAGACACAAACTGAAAGAAAGTCCTCCCGAAACAGCTACTTTTATATAAACATTGAATTACACGAAAGAAAAAAAATTCTTTCGAAACAAATACTTCTATATGAACACTGAATTATACAGAAGATACTTTTCTCTACTCAGTTTGTATTTCAAACATTCGTTGTGGAATAAAAATCAGATATCATTCAAATGAGTTCTATTTTAAATGAATGGTAATAAATTGCACTTACATGGAACACTGTCACCCTTACTGGTATACACCGATGTTTCGCCTTAAGACACTTGCCTCAAGGCTCTTCAGTACCAAATTGGATAACATTATAGAAAATAATGGATAACATTATAGAAAATAATGTTATTCAATTTGGTACTGAAGAGCCTTGGGGCAAGTGTCTTAAGGCAAAACATCGGTGTATACCAGTGAGGGTGACAGTGTTCCATGTAAGTGCAATTTATTACCATTCATTTAAAGTAGAACTCATGTTAATGATATCTGATTTTTATTCCACAACGAATGTTTGAAATACAAACTGAGTAGAGAAAAGTATCTTCTGTATAATTCAGTGTTCATATAGAAGTATTTGTTTCGAAAGAATTTTTTTCTTTCGTGTAATTCAATGTTTATATGAAAGTAGCTGTTTCAGGAGGACTTTCTTTCAGTTTGTGTCTGAAAGTTACTTCTTTGCATGATCTACACATCCATGTATAGAGTTACTTATTTTAAAATTGATTACTTCCTTCCTTTCCTTGGAAGATTCCCTCATCCTTTTTTTTTGTATCAAGATGGGGTAGTAGAAAGCCAAAAACTTTCTTTCCCAAAAATTTTTGATGTAATTTTGACATAAACCATTTCAAAACTACGTGAATCTTGTAGTGTGGTCAAATTCCTTCAAAACTTTGCTAATATTTTTTTTTCGATTTTTAACATTGAAAAATAAAAAAGATTACCTGAAATCAAAGACTCGTTCATGAAATTCGGTATATTAGTAGACTTCTCAAATGTCTACCCAATGTTTTTTAAAGATAGTTCTATTTTAAATTAGTCACCCTGTATAATAATAATAATAATCTTGAATCTCTTTCCTGACAATCATTGATTGTATAGGAATAGTCAACAACAGATTGAGAAAATCATCAACAGAGTAAAAACAATATTCCGTGAAAGAAAGTTTCAATTTCATTTCAAACACTTCCAAAGTCAAACTTGATTTCGAATTATTTGGTAGTTTATTGCACTATTTGGTTATCTGCATACCGTAAATTTCATTAGTGGAATTTGAAAATATGTTTTTAATCTTGTGTTCTTGTTATGTACACACATATTATGTGTACGCTTTCTGAATAATTCCCTACTATTTATTCTATGAGGAACATCAGATATAGTCCTCATAATTTGCTATTGAGCAACAAAAACATTACTTGTATGTGAGAACCAACCCCATGGCCGCCGCCATTACGTAAATTTTATCGCATACCCCCTGTAATTCAATGACATACCTCTAGTGGAACGTGAACCCCACTTTGAGAAACCCTGTTCTAGAGCATTGAATTTGTATCATGAAATGCCTGTTTGGGATATCAACAAACATGTATTTTTCAATAATTTTAACTTTTCAACTCTCATAATATAAATTCAAAGTCAATGTCTGTTTCAACTTTCATACCTCTTTCGTTGAGATTAATTTTTAGGAAATTTGAGATGAATTCAGATTATCAACAACTATTGCTTCTCTTTATTCTTCTTCGCGAAGTCAAATCGATTGATTAAACTGTCATCACCGTAATGAAATTTTTATAGGACGGAAGGAATGAGTGGTCAAATTTTAATGAATGATGCTGACAGAGACTTGGGACAATTCAGAAAATTATCTGCCTACATTATGCAAGACAATCAACTTCACGCAAATTTGACGGTGGACGAAGCTATGAGTGTGGCGGCCAAGCTTAAAATCGGCGACAAGCCAGTTCATGAGAGAGAAGCAGTTGTAAGTATGTTTCTCAAACCTGAATTTTGATGACTTCATTATGAAGGTGACACATGATGGTTGATATTTATCATAAATCTAAGTAATTTTCTTTTCTTTTTAAGTGTATTGCTGGTAAATGAACCATACCAATAGTAGCATAGTGCAGTTGCTTTGCTAATATGGCATCCATAGCTATTTCTCTCTGTATAAATTCAAATTTTACTACATATTACACTATATACTTCAACTTATATACCCTTTTCTTATATTGCATATAATTACAGCACCGGTTATACAATACACAATCTTGGCATAGTAAAAATCAACCAGAAAGTCCACTGCCACTACTTTCATTCATAAATTCACAAAGTTATCGATGACCTCGAAACAAAGTGAGGAGCCAATTTCGTTCTTTTACCATATAAGGTTATTATAGAATATTTTGTGGTAAATTACTTATAACCAACTACAAAAACACAAATATCAATTTCCGACTGTTTATTATAACTAATCCGATGTCCGTGGGACTGTCATATCCTTCGATACTACAGCACTGAACCCGTTGGATGAGAATCTCATCCTAAGAGCGCTTGAAGGTCCCCGGCAACTCGGGCGGATCACGTGGTAAGATAGGTTGTATTATTCTACTGTGATCTTGGTACAAACTATTTGCTTTCCACAAGGAAAAACAGAATGACCATGAATGATCATCGGGTATACAATAAATAATCTTGGTACAAACTATTTGATTTCCACAACAGAATGACAATGATGTGTTTTATTTTTGTTCCAATTTTTGGCATCCAATGTTTGGTTACATAACAATCAAGTCATAATAATAAATAATAATAATAAAGTTTTCTATTGATCCATCAGAATGAGCCTAAAAGTTGAGGTCAACTCTTTGAGAGGGGTGTTGCAGTTCTGGTTGTGTGGGAGCGTCAATGGTTTTGGATTTATTTTTTTATCAAGGGTACTATTTTTAAATCAGGAGAACTCTCACATCAAGAGACAAATCTGATGTTTCTCTTTGACTCACTTCTGAAACAAAGAGAGACAAAAAGACAAGTTAGAATTAGGAATTAATATACCTAGTTCATCTCCTGTTGATGCCAACTTGTTTGGTGAAATGCACGTGTTAGATGTTTAGATTACTTCCTGAAGAAGATAATATAAACTTGAAAAACTTTGTTCATGTGAGACATCTCAAAATTATTAGGTTCCGAAAATTATAATTACATATCAAAAATATTCATAATGACTGAGCTTGCGTAGATAAACATTTAATCACTGTAAAACTCAATAAAAGCTGTCCAGCCTTCAACTTTTCCATTGTTTCATGCATTGAAGGAAATGATCACTTTCAAAAACTGAAATATCTGATTTTTTGCGTGATTGAGGGGTCAGCTTTCCATTATCTTTATCTCCACTGATAACACCTAATATCTCAAAACTAGTTTTCAAACATTCACAAAAATGATATCAAAATTCAAACACTCAGCAAGTTATTGGACCTTGTTTCCAAGTATGTTTATTAAAAACCAAAATTAGTCACTCTTTGTTAGTGAAATACTTATGCTGCCCCTAAAAAACTCCTCCAGTTTATTTACTTTTCATAGTGTCAATCTTCTTTTCTTGGTGGTATTTACCAAGGAAAAAACCGCTTGATTAAAAATCAGAACAAACGAGAATTACTGTTAATTGATTGATTTCATCATCATAAAGTATGAAGTATATAAAATGTAAATACAATGTAATGAAACATTTTATCAATGACACTGATATAATAGGTATAATTTGAAACATTCAAGGTCTACAATATAATTTGAAACACTCAAGGTCTATGATAGGCCAAGGCTGTGATAAATAACTTGTATAAATATTTTGTAATAAACCAAATTGTTTTAATTGTACCTCAAGTTCTAGGAATTTTGTGCTGTAATTTTTTGGTCGATTTCTACAAGAATTTCAAAAATTTACAATTGTATTCAGCTACTTACTTATTGCTTAGTAATTTCAATGTTCAGTTTGATTACCGACCTCGCCCACATAATAACAAAGATTTTGTTTGAAATATTCTCTCACATTGCGAGCAGTTACGAAGTGATTCCATGGCATTCATTGCTAATTCTTTGGCCAACGCAAATCTTTTGAAGATGCTACTCTTTTAGATAGTGTTCTATACAGGGTGTAACTGAATAAGTGTAAAACATTTAAGGAGGTGATTCCTCATCGAAAAAAAGATAGGATCTTTCATATAAAGAAATTTCATTGGAGCATTCCTTGTTAAGATACAGTCCCTTAAAGGGGGTACATAAAATTTGTATAACAATTTTTTTCACAAGCACTAAAAAAGTTACAATATCGAATAGAAGAAATTGTGACTTTCTGAAGATGATAGAATTCGTAGACGAATGTAGTTTTTCTCGGGAAAAGATTATTAATTTTCATAATGGGCTGATGAAAACCATCACGCTATTGTCGAAACTAACTATCAAGAACAGTTTTCTCTTAACGTGTGGCTCGGAGTTATTGGGGATGATTTAATTGGGCCTCATTTTCTACCTCCTCGATTAAATAGTGAGGCATACATTCAATTTTTAAGAGATGTGCATCCAGTACTGCTGGAGGAAGTTCCTTTGTGCGTCAGAAGGGATATGTTTTTTATGCATGATGGAGCTTCCGTCCATTTTAGTCAAGTAGCACGTGCAGGGTAATCAGAGATAGTCCAGGAATATTTGAGCGAATACGTGGCTCAATGCGCCGACGTCTAGACGCATGCGTAATTTCTGATGGTAGATATATTGAACATTTACTATGATTTCTACATGTTGTGTGTTTTGTTATTAATAAATTAGTTTTGTTTATTACCCTTTAATCGTTTAATGCAGGTACTATCTACAAAATGACAATAAATCCAGTTCGCATTTATGACAATGTATCTCTGTAGTTGTTCCTAAAATAATTTTTTGCTGCGAACTGGTTTATTTTGGGCAAAAAACCCAAGAGACATTTTTTGTTTACAATGAAACAGGCTATCGGAAATGAAATTTTAAATGGTAAACAAATAATAAGACAAAAAGTTACATTGAAAATAAATTTCAGGGGTTGCGTTTTCCACCCCTTACAACCATGGGGTTAACCAAATAAATTTCTGGCGAGTGTCTTTTTGGTAGTACAAAACGTCAGGTTAATTTCACTGTTGTAACTTTCTCAGTGTGTGTAAAAAAAATTGTTATACAAATTTTATGAACCCCCTTTAAGGGGCTGTATCTTAACAAGGGATACTCCAATGAAGTTTCTTTATATGAAAGATCCTATCTTTTTTTTGATGAGGAATCACCTCCTTAAATGTTTTACACTTCAGTTACACCCTACCCTGTATACTGTACTTTTTAGGTATCACCACAAAAAAGTAGGTTACAAATTTGATTACAGTGGCGGTAAGTCAATGCTACCTGTTCTAAGAATCTAATGCCGCAAATAAATCGTTAACACACTTCCTTATAACGGCTATTTTGTTTTAGATTGGCTTCCCTATATAACAATAAGATAGATAGATAGATAATTTTTATTCATCCATGAAGCTTTACACAGTGCAGTACAGTATTAAAACTTATCAGACTAGTCAATTACATATAACATGAACAAACACATAACATAAATGCATGGTTAATAGATTTACATATCAGAATTATCGATAGGAAAATTTAAAAACTCATCTACAGAATAAAACGCATGATTAATTAAAAAGTCATGGAATGTTGCTTTGAAAACTCCAAAATTTTTTATTTCACCAATAATTTTACGCATTGGTTATAACACTTGATACCCAAATATGTGAAAGAGTTTTGTGCTAGGCCTAGACGGGAAAACGGTTGACGTATTTCACTTGCATTGCGAGTGGTATACTCATGTAGAGTATTTTCTCTCACATGATTATGTTTTTCTTTTTTGATGTTGCTGGTTATTAAATATATATACATACAAGGCAAGGTCAGAATGGACAGTCTTTTAAATATTGGTCTACAGCTCGCCTGATAATGAGCTTTGACCATACATCTCATAATTTTTTTCTGTATAATAAATACTTTACGTACGTGAGCAGAGTTACCCCAGAATATCAGGCCATAGCTTAATAAGGAATTAGCAAGTCCATGGTATGTTAGTTTAAGAATATCCAAAGAGACAGTGCCTTGCAGTTGTCGAATAACAAAGCAAATACTGCTCAATTTGGATACTAAATTGTTTATATGAATTTCCCATGTAAGCTTATGATCCACATAAATTCCAAGAAATTTAATGTGACCAACTTGTTCTATAGACTTATGATTCATCCTTATTAATGGACTATAATCATAACGAATATTCTTTGGCTGGAATAACATGAAAAATGTCTTTTTTATATTAAAAAGTATCATATTCGAATAATAATAATAAAATTAACAATATTAAAGTGATGTACCTATATTATTATTCTTGAAGAAAAACTCAGTTTTTTTGAGATCTCTGAAAGAAATATGTGTAGTGGTAATTATCAACAACATTGTTTCAGATCACCGAAATTTTAGACACTCTTGGCTTAATTGACCACAGGAAAACAATGACTAGTGGTCTCTCTGGTGGACAAAAGAAGAGATTATCAATTGCTTTGGAGCTGGTCAGCAATCCTCCCATTATGTTTTTTGACGAACCCACAAGTGGGTTGGATTCATCTTCCTGTTTCCAGTGTATTTCTCTTTTGAAGACTCTGGCAAAAGGTAAATGCTGTTCATATTTGTAAAATTCAGGAGAATCATTTACAGAGTGAGTGAAGGAAATTCAAAAAAATTGCATGTGATAGCAGTTAATTCATAGTTTATAAAATTATCTTCGTTTAGTTTGTTAATGATTATTGAACTTTGTAGGTGGAAGAACAATAATTTGCACAATTCATCAACCTTCTGCCAGATTATTTGAGATGTTCGACCAGCTATACACTCTTGCTGATGGGCAGTGTGTCTACCAAGGGTCTACAAACCAGTTGGTACCATTCCTAGGTTCTCTAGGTCTTCAGTGTCCGGCTTATCACAACCCAGCTTCATATATAATCGAAGTTGCTTGCGGAGAATACGGAGATCACACTAGGAAGCTAGTCTGCGCTATTGATAACGGGAAGCACGATATTCGAGAAGGTCTTCCCTTTCCAGAATTCAAAGTCAATGATGGATTGAATAATGCTGAGCAATTTGAGAAAGATAATTTGAATTCATTAATCATCAATAAGTTAGCGAAGGGGTCTTCAAATTCCTCTAACGGTACTAATAATATCCTCAGTGACAGTTACAACAATCACGATTTGAAGGCAGCTGTGTCAGATGGTACAGAATTGGAAAAAGTAAATGTGAATTCTGCGTTGTTGAATAATGCGATGCCAGTGAAACAGCCTAGGTATGGTAACTCTGAATTTCAGCAGTTTTTCATAATTCTGAAACGAGCCCTGTTGTTCAGTATGAGAGATTGGGTGAGTCATTTTTCAATAATTTTTGTTGGTTGATATTTTTGGGATATATAATATTGTTATAGGTTGTTTAAAAAGGTTGGGTCCTTTGGTATGTATTGTATCAGAAAAAATATTATTAGAAATTGTTGTTTCTTACATAGAATTTAAAAATGTTCAGTTTTTAATACTATCGACAAAGTTGATTGCATAATTTTTTGACAGAAAATTGGTTTTGATATATGTATTGTCACTTTTCGTGTTAGGAATCACACGTTAAAAGGTAAGACCTCGTTAGTCCTTAGCTGGCACAAGTTTCTCAACTTCTGAGAGTTGTCGTTCGTAGGGGGGCGACAGCTGATTAACGGAAAAAACAGATTTTTTTTAAACAGATTTCTGTTTTTACAACAAGTCACTCAAACCCTGATGATGAAATCTATGTAGTTATGAATTATCCAAAAATAAAAAAATAAATTTATTCTTAATTTATTCAAGTTGAAATTAATTTTATATTCAAATATAAAGCTGAAAAACTTTAATTTTATATTAGTTCTATAGTTGATGGTAGAATTAATGTAGACTAATAATTATATTTTCTTTAAATGATCTATGAAAATATATATTGAAAATGCTTTAACCTGAATTAACCTAGGACCAATTCCAGTTTCCTCCTCTAAGCTACTGGTTGATCTCTCAAGCCAAGCATTCAAATACTTGTTTTACCAGGTGCAATATATTTGTATAAAGATATACAAATGCCTAATATAACCAAACAAAACCAGCATATGCAAAGTTTTACCAGAACGTCCACTAAACAAACAAATTGGAGAAAACAGGTTTTTAAATTTCTGTATTCAATTAATTATTATTAATAATAGACAGAGACAAAGTAGTTGACCTAAAAATTATTACTGTGAGAAGAATATTTAGATTAATAAATAAAGAATGGTTCAATAAAGTAAAACGGGTCATAACAAATAACAATTTTAGTAGAAATTAAACAAAAAAATATCTTCCCTATCCTCTATTCATTATGAAATTCTACAAAATAAATAGGTAATCAATTGAACAAGTTTCTTGTTTCTTTGTTCAAGTTTGATGAAAGTTAGTGATTCTGTTGATGGAGTCACGATAAATTACTAATATTAAGATTGAACTATGTTCTTCAGTTTTGATGGATATGAATGAAGGTTTATTATTGCATCAAAGTGCCAAAATACGCAAATTTATTCAAAAAATAATATAAAGTTTAAGTACTTCAAAATTCTATTGTATATCATAATAAATGCCACATGAAGTTATGTGCTTTCAACAAGTTTTCAGTTATGTTTATTATTTAGACCGAACGACAGTTTCAATCAGAATGTCGAAATCTATATGATGAATTATTCAGAACAAAGAAAATATCTCCCATATTTAATTTTTTTATGATGCCATTGGCTTGATAACCAGAATATTTTCAGTATTTCTTTCATTTTCAGACGCTCATGTATCTGCGTCTGTTTGCCCATTTGCTGGTTGGAGTTCTAATTGGCGCCTTGTACTTCAAAATTGGTAACGACGGTGCTAAAGTCTTGAGTAATTTGGGATTCCTATTCTTCAACATGTTGTTCCTGATGTACACTTCGATGACTATTACCATTCTTTCATTTCCCCTGGAGATGCCTGTGTTACTTAAGGAACATTTCAATCGCTGGTATTCCCTGAGGTCCTATTACTTAGCCATCACTATATCCGATATGCCATTTCAGGTAAATATTGAAGTTCACTAATGTTGTTTTTGAAATTTAATTTGTTATGGTTTTTTTAGACAGTCTTTTGCATTGCTTATGTAACAATCGTGTACTACATGACGGCACAACCTCCTGATATGCAGAGGTATGGAATGTTTTTGTTGGCCTGCTTACTAGTCTCGTTTGTTGCCCAGAGCGTTGGACTAGTGGTAGGAGCTGCTATGAATGTTCAGGTGGGTTATCAGATGGTATTATTCTGAAATTTCAGGACTAAAAATAAACTCTGTGATGTTTTTACAGACCAAATTTTTCCCAAAATATATTAAAATGAAACGTCATCATTATTCACTAGAGATTTAATGACAAGGGGCATCTTTAGACATTGGGAATTTTTGAAAATGAAGTGAATTTTCAATTTTAAATTTTTAGAACATTGTGAAATTTCTTAATGCAATGATAACTTGCTGTTCAATTTCACAAACTAATTCACCAGAAGTGCTACCATCTATTCAAATTAAAATTTAGCCAAAAATAGTGGGTGGATAACAATTATCGAAACATGGTAACTTTGTCAACTTTTTCTATATTTTATTAAAAAGTTCAGAGGGGGGCACTTTTTACATCTACATTAAATATTCAATTAGAGAGCAAGTGGCTAAATTATACTTTATGGGATACTCACGGATTTTCGTGATTTTTTCTGGGATGATACTTCATAATGTTAGGAATTCAGAACACTTTATATTTTTTGTCGGACTCAATTAGTTTTCGAGATATAGCCTGTCGAAGTTAGTATGACGTCATATTTTACCTTTTTTTTTAAGCAGTAAACTATTGCAATTCACATATTTTTTTAGTTAACACAACTTTTTCCATATCATCGCACCTTTTTCTATCCCTTTTCAATCACTTATTGCCGAGTTTCCTGAAATTAGAATAAAATTCCATAATTTGTTTGGTGGGTGCACACAAATCACTTTTTATAAATTGCATTAAGTTTCACTATTCGAAAATACTTTTCTTTTAGAATTCGGAGGTCAGGCTAGATGTTGAGGATATATAGTTTTTACAAAAAAATATCCGAAAATACGTTCCTTTTAGAATTTGGAGGTCAGGTTAGATGTTGAGGATACATAGTTTTTTTTTTAATTCTAAAGTAAGGTTAGACTGAGTTAGGTTAGGCTGGGTTAGCATGTGACAAATTATGGAATTTCAATCTAATTTCAAGAAACTTGGCAATGAGTGAATGGAAAGGTATAGAAAAAAGCGCGGTGATATGGAAAAAAATTTGTTGAATGAAAAATATGTGAATTGCAATCGTTTATTGCTTAATAAAAAAAAGGTAAAATATGACATCATACAAACTTTGACAGGCTATATCTGGAGAAGTAATTGAGTCCGACAAAAAATAAAAAGTGTTCTGAATTCCTACCATCAAGTAGTATCATCGGGAGTTCCGTGGAGGCCGTGGTAGGGGACGGACGTGCTGATAACGTCCGTCCACAAAGAAGGTACGCGGATGCCATGTGCTATCGTGGGGCTCCGTTTTTGTGTTGTGTCATATTAAAATTGGAGTGTCTAAAAAAGTGATGAATAAGTGACCCCCTTTATTCACGCCGGTATCCAGGCCGGGGTGGTTCGGATAACCACGTAAAGGGGGCTATATATGTGAAAAATTATCAAAAGGTCTCCCAAGTAGGCGACTTCAAAAAATCAAATTGTTTTTGTTAGAAAAAAAACTAGTGTTTTTTATTATAAAAAGTTAAAAAAAATGGGTGGCAGCATTGCTTTGTGTAAGACCGCTGCGCCCCCCGACGAAGCTCCTGTTAACCAACAGGAGGAGCATTGGTCATATGCGACGATAGGAAGCAACGACCATCTAAAATAGAGAGAGAGAGAAGTAGTATCATCACAGAAAAAATCGCGAAAATCCGTGAGTATCCCATAAAGTAAAATTTTTCCAAGCAAGTGACCATCCCCATAGTAGTTGAGAGATATTATCTTCCATTAGTGCCAGACTGCTCAGATCAGTGAAATGTATACTATATGTACCTAGTACGGACCCGCCTTGGGCGAAAAGTGAGGCAACCCGCATATGTTACGGATATCCATCTCTTTCTATCCTATGGTAGCTAATGGAACTTTGACGCAAGTTTCTGAATAAATTTACATTTTCAACTATTTTCCATGGAGTTGGTAAATGAAATGAAAATAAAATCAGAAAGTTTTTATTTAATATTACAAAACATAGCTACTTTGACTTATATCTTACAGCTACTAAACAAAATAAGTTTTGTAATTTTTTTTGTCTTACTGTGGCACTTTTTCCATGCAATTCTAAATTTAACAATTTACTGTGGTGATACATTCGGCACCTCAAATATATAGCAGACAATTCCTAAAAAATACATTGTATTTTCATCCAAAACAGGTGTATATATTTTTTCTTTTGTACATCATATTAGGTCCTACCATTTTTTTATTTTCCTGCGAGGTTCAACAATTGTTTGTGACAAAATCTTTGGGTGTGAAAATACAGTTGGTACAGCATTTGGTTTTGATAATGTAGGAATACATCCTGGTTTGACTACATAATCCGTTGGAAGAAAATATTCACCACAAATTTCCTATTTGTATGTGGAGTCCAGTGTTCCCTACGAACTGCTTTTATCCACAATCTCAGGATATCTGGCCGTCTGAAAGGAAAACAGTTACAAATAAAAATTCACTTTCAACCTTGTTTGAAATGTTGATAAATAAATTATTGTCATATCTAATTCTAAATATTATATTCGGCGATAACCATGCTCATTGTCGCATCCAAATGCTACACAATAGATCACCATTGTTATTTAGCATATAACTACCAATAACAAATAACACCAACAAAATAAGCGTTTGTTGAACCACACACGACAAAGGAAGTGAAACTAATAGCACAGAAGAACAACGTAAATGTAAATCTTCACAAATATTACACTCTTTGAACAAATATTATCCCAGAAATATCTGAATTTAAACCTGAAATATATTTTATGCGTCGAACCATATCTTATTTGCTTGAGTATGACAAAGAAAGGTTACCGTAAATAATGCTATCTCTCTTTCAACTGCCCCTGACACACTTTCGGCCATTACAGAAAACGGGTCGGGTCCGTTCCAGGTAGTATACAGTTTACTGGCTCAGATAGATTTGCTATAATAAACTTTCAACAGGTTTTTTTTGGTTTTCATAAAAACGTGCTAATATTTTGTTGCAGAACGGAGTGTTTCTAGCTCCGGTGATGTCTGTACCTTTCCTACTCTTCTCAGGATTCTTCGTCTCCTTCGATGCCATACCCATATATCTCCGATGGATAACCTATCTGTCTTATATAAGGTACGGTTTTGAAGGTACAGCCCTTGCCACTTATGGCTTCGACAGACCCAAACTGGACTGTTTCATCAAGTACTGTCACTTCAAAAAGCCAAAGACTACTCTCGAGGAGTTGGATATGCACAATTCCAGCTATCTGGTAGATGTTCTTGCGCTCGTAGCGATATTTTTCTTCTTGAGAATAGCCGCGTTTCTTTTTTTGAAATGGAAGCTGAAATCAAACCGATAAGGAATCTTTCATTCAAATTTTCGGAAAGCTGTTCCAAACTCCTTGACTGTATATGAAAGGGAAAGGAGTCAATCACATATTTATGATTCCTATTTTAGAATGTTTGGTGATAGTTGTTTTGCCAACTGATGTCCCGGTAAGTTCGAAAAACAGCTTTGAGATATGAAAAACTTTGAAATAAGACTATTTGCAGATATTTGAATGGAAGTTCTGCTTTGAAATTTAAATTTGAAATTATTTCTTACCGTAGTGCAAATAATAATTACGAATAGATATCAATTCAAACTTTACCATTTTTGAATTATGATGAAAAATACTTCACCAGAGATTTTCAGCTGAATTGAATTGAATTATTCTATTTGTGTACAGAAGTACTAACAGGACCACATACTTCAGGTTTCATCTTCATAAGTCGAACTTTCAACTTAAATTTAGAAATCGCGAACCCAAATTGAAAATTGTAACCTCAGTCCCGTAATTTTGACTTCAAAGTCAGAATTTCTATCATAATTTTCACTTCAGAGTCAAAATTCCTAATTCAAAGTCAAAATTTTGAGAATAAAGTCAGAGTTAAGAGATTAAACCAAAAATTTCAAGTTCAGAGTTGAAATTATGAGATTCCGGAATTACTCACTAAGCGAAGAATAGAAACATGTGGTCCTGATGAATTTTCCTGATTTTGACATTTTTTCAGACTAATTCTGTGATATCTTCAGAGAGAACTTATTTTTGTGGTCACGACTATAATTTTTTAAACATTTTCAGGAGACATTTTGATACCATTCATCTACGAATAAACATCACACTGTTTCAATTATTTGAATATGAAACAATTCGATGAGATTTTTGTCTTCTTCATGTAAAGTCTGGATAAAAAGTTTTTAATAGATTTAACAAGGGTATAATACTCTCTATCAATACTCTTTTTTTCTCGGAGAATTTAATATACCACATATCATATCATGAATTATACAAGTAAAGTTTATGTACTATGAGCCTCGAGCAAATAGTTATATTCAAAGTTACTAATGACTATTTTTACATGCTTGTGCATGTAAGTATTATTTTGGACATCCCTTTATTTAGATTTAAAGTGTGGTATGGTTGTATGTTTATAAGTATCTGGAGTATAACATTTAATATAAGTGATAATTATTGTTAATCTAATGGTGATTCTTCCATCTGTTGCAACAAAAATGCAGAATAGTGCCTGAGAAAAGTTTTCTTTTTTTTTTCTCAAAAGATCAGCATCACAGTTTACGGGTAAGTTAATGAACTTTAGAAAACTCCTGTCACTATGTTCCGCTCTCTTGTGCTCATTTTTGTAATCAATTATTCAGTAAGTTTAAGAGGTTTTCTAGAGTTTTAGTGGAATAAAAATTGTGGAATGCCAAAAAAGTACTCATGATAAGGCAAGTATTTCTGGATGAACATATACTTCCATTAAGAAATAAAATTAAACTTAAAAATAATAAAATACAATAAAACAATCATCAATTTAAAGTTCATCGCACGAAAATCTATAACTTATTCAAATAACACTCTTGTGAGATTTTTACTAGATATTTCTGTGATGTTGAGGTGAAAATAGATAAATTTAGAAGGTATTTTTATATATGTTACGATGATGATATTTGTATGTATTTTCTTGTTGTGATAAATATATTTTGGACTTATTTTAAATTAGTCACATATAACTGCATCCCCCTCAAATGTCTCAGAAATCAATGAATACATATAAGAAACATTTCACATACATTTTATAGGCATGTAAGTATATGGATTTACACAATGATATCTCAGACACACAAAATCCAACTATTTTGACAATCGACTGTAATGATAGAATTTTTGTTATATTGAGTTTTCTGTGGCACATATTTTTCCTGGTTGAAAAAGTCGCCTTAATAATGAAATTGGAAAAATTTCATATCACTTTCATTGTTAATTGTATCTTTACTTTGTAGGTCACTCACAAAAAAAAAGAATATACACAAAGAAGTGTCAGTATTTTTCGAGTTTCACGGCCGTTGATTTTTGAAATTTCTTCCTGACGTTTCGCTGACGCGGGTGGCTAGCTCCTTCAGAGGTTTATACATCCTGAGTTTATCTCTGATGACTGGATATTACGGCTGCCTAAATCGACGGCCTTCAAACCCGAAAAATAGTGACACTGAAAACCTTGGCCGCAAAAGCCTTAACTATTTTGTCATGTTATAATATTTTTTTTGAATGAATCATTTAAATTCCTTTTTATTTTGGTGGAATCATTTACTGTCAGTTCATTAAATGTGTGTTATAAACAATACATTGCTTATTGTTTGAAGCAGATGGAGAATCACTGTTCTGAGTATATTGTATTGTTATTAAACATTTCTATTATGGTGAGGTGAAAATAGAGAAATTTAGAAGTTATTTTTATATATTTTATGATGATATTTTTATGTATTTTCTTGTTGTGATAAATATATTTTGGACTTATTTTAAATTAGTTTTTTTTTTCGTGTTTTCAATTTAAATGAAAAAACAACTCAATTCATCTTCTTCCTGATATATTTTATTCCAAAATAAATAAGGGAAATAGTAATGAAAATCACTTGAGAGACGTCACCTGGTATTGACGATATAAATGGAAAAGTTCTTAGAGATGTCATAGATCACTTACATGAACCCATTGATCTATCTTGTGAACTAGTCTTTTTTAAGGGCGTTTTTCCAAATTTGGATCTGAAAATGATACCTACCAGCTAATAAACTATTTGTATACAAAGTCAAATTGAGAAATTTGCCTATACGATGCCTAAATTCATATATCAAAACAAAATATTTTCTCTTAATCAAAATGGATACCTGAATGACAAATCAACACCAATTGCAATAGAACAAGGATTAGATTTCATTCATGAACATCTGAATCATAAAAATAATATATTGCAAATATTTTTCGATTCAACAATTCTTACTGTGGCAAAATCTAACAATTATTACTGTGGCTATAATGGTTTGTTATATAATGTAAAGAAACTTATGTCAACTTTTTTCCAAAAAAATATCACCTCAATTTCGAATCTAATTCACTTTGAAATTTGTGGTGGGACCTTGGAATAGTCACATAAAAAATTTTTAGGAATAAGAATGGACAAAAAACGGGAACCACAGATTGAGTTTGCTGAAAACTAGGCAGTGCTACTTAAGTCATTTGGAGCTTGATAAATACTGTTTCTACGGTTTGATTCAGTCTAGATTACAGTATGGGTCTGATGGGGCACCTCTGTATATGTAAAACAATGTTCAAACGATAATTATTCAATGTATGAATGAATACTGTCTTTCAAACTCTTGGAAGCCGTGTGTTTCCCGGGCTTTTTGGCAGTGAGCTGCAGGTTATTATGCCCGACGTTTCGTCTACTATTGCGGTAGACAGACAATATAGTAACGGTCGCAGTGCCCGAGTTGGTTCTCGAGCTTGGCCAAAAAATAGTTTTCACACAGTTATCGCCGGTCGTGAAAGTTTACATTCTTGTAAGCCATTATTAAAAAAAATAATACTTTCCCATTGCCATATCTCTACCTACTTATTGTTTGGTTCCTTTGTCAAGGAACAAGAACTCTGACAAACATGATCACAACACTATATCAACCTTTCTCTCACGTGAGTGAAGCACATAATTCTTTCAAATATTTAGGCATCGCAAGTTGAAAGGTAAGACCTCGTTAATACTTAATTCGCACAAGTTTCGATCTTTGAGAGTTGGTTAAGGGAAAACATATTTTAACAGATCCATAAAGCCAAAATAATTGTTGAGCAGACGGTATATTTAAACGATAGCATATTTTAATATGTATTTTAACCTTGAGACAATGTGTTTTGGTTTGAGGGTTTTGCCGTGGTCTTCTTTGGTTACAATCTCCAGACGTTTCAATTGCCGCAGTTGCTTGATATGTTTCGAAATTTCATCACTAGAAGACGATTGTGGATACTAACAATCGAAACGTCGTGAACTAACTTTGCTTGGAATCTTGCTTAATTTTCATTTTTTGTTATTAAAATTTAATTTTCATTCCTTGTTAATAGTTCAGTTTTTAATTGTTGCTTGTATTTTATTTCATTGTAATTTCAATTTTTTTGCTTAATATAATTGTTATTTCTTAGCTAATCTTTTTATATTCTCAAAGATTTTTTCAGGGATTTCAAATCAATTTATATCATATTACACAATGGAAGTCATAAACTAATGAAATGCACCACGAAACATTGTCAACCACCTTCAAATCAACGTAATATATGTTTAATACAATAAATGTAGCCAATGTAGCCGTTACTACGTGGTAGAAAATCATAATGAAGAAAAGAGAAATGAAACTTTTTGTTTTTTACCACGTTTATTTGTAACTAACGTTACTGCAGTTTCGTTCTATACGGATATTTTCAAACTTATACAATAAACTTATTGTATAAGTTTTAATACAATAATCTTATTGTATAAATTTGAAAATGTCAAACTTATACAATAAACTTATTGTATACGTTTGAAAATGTCCGTATAGGACGAAACTGCAATAACATTAGTTACAAATAAACGTGGTAAAAAACAAAAAGTTTCTTTTCTCTTTTCTTCGTTTAATACAATAAAATACGCATAATGAAAAAAATAAGATGGATTCTAGCGCAATAAATCGATAATATGAAGCAAATAATAGACATAATTTTTAGTTATGTAATGTTTTGTAAAGAAAATTATAAAAATATGAGTGTAAGTATCATAAATACTTCTTACCTTATTCTTATGAAATAAACACAGATGTTATTATTTTTCTTCACGACAGAATCCGAATTTCTACTTATTAACCACGTGCTTTTGTTTTACAACTATGTAACACAATTATTTATTCTCACATCAAATACTTTCAGATATTATTATATAGGAACATGAAGCGAGACTGCGTCTGCATGCGATACTTTGATTGACTTTCTATTAAGAGGAAGACCCGAGTTGTATGACCGGGGATTCACCGCGATAATACTTCACGCTGAGTAATGTTGTCAGACTAAATAATAAAAACGAATGATCATCAAAGATGAAAATGTTTTAATTAATTAATTTTATAATATAATATAGTTATTCAGAAAAAGAAATATATTCACCAATTTTTCATTCATATACTTTCAAACGCCGAAGAGTGGATTATATTTAGGTTGGTAACTTTCATGATTTATTTAAAAAGTCATGACGTGTACTTTTGGATGTTACATACTTTTTTTTAAATAATTTTTGGCTGTGAGGCGCGAGGCCGTGGGCGGTGGCCTACGCCTTACGCCGCCTCCGTATTATTTTTTATGATGCTTTATATACCATTGCAGAATCCTGTTAGGAGAGAAAAAAGTTGAAGAGCTAAAAGCATAAAAATTGTTAGAAATGTTTCCGTAGTAATGTAATTTTTTTACACACTGAAACTATTCAAACAGCAAGACCGCTGGTGATTCTGGATTCAGCACATGTATATTTTAAGCTGAAGAACTGAACATTATGAATAAAAAAAATACAGCGCCTTTTTTTTAATAAGCGATCTAGTTTCTGTGAAAATTGTAAAAAACCATTTTGTATCCCTGAAATTTGTCCCATTTCATCTCCCGTACATTGGAATGAATTTATCACATCATAAAGTCATTTTCTTAATGACTTTATGATGTGAGTAATTTCTTTTTCTTCAAAATCTTACTTGCACTGCCCTCTTTAAGAAAACCGTTTATTGTTTATTCCTTGTATCATTGTATTGTTAGGTCGAGACCGGCCTTGACTTTATCAGTCCCGTATATGCTGACTCTTCTCGAAACTGCATATAAACACCGTCTTCGGGGATTTTCAAGCCAGTTGTAATCCTCTTGTCGAAGGAATACAATGTATAAATTACTTGCTTGGTTGTGGTTAGTGTGCTACACTTCTGTGAGCGGGGATTTCCAAAAAGACTGGAGAACATTGCATGGGACTGAGGATTCCCCCGACCATGTGATAAACTTGATTACTTTTGACCCTACGCCTTCAAATGACGGATTTATAAAGGTACAACTCACAACTTACACAGGTGTAACCGAATTAATGTCAGACTTTTTAAAAAAATACAGGATTTCACCTTGAGTTACTATTGTTTGAACAATAAAATGAGCAACAAAGAAGGATTTGCGTTTATACCTTAAACGAACCAAATATATACTATACCAATATATCTTTAACAAACTTATACGTACCAATCCGTGTTTGTCGCTCATCTTGCTTGATTGGAAACATAAACATTGCTTGATAGGAAACATAAAAATGAAATTTGATCTATATATTATTTACTGCAAATCCTAACCAATATTGAAATATATACAGGGTAATTAAAATTCGCTCAACTAAATACTGTTTTGAAACTTGGAAAATTCCGAGTATTTCCGGAAATATCAGAAAAAAACTGAAAATCGGAACTTTAGTTTTTATTTTTTCTTGCGTTACAGGTCAAAACCAAAAATACATTTCCATTGATATTTTTTTTCACCTACACGTTTCATGTTCAAGTCAAGATTTGCAGTTATATTTAACAGTTAATCCACAAATCGAATGACCAGAGATTTTTAAATAAAATTAGGGGGTTAATTTTGATTACATATAATTTAGATGTAACTATTTTGCAGGTCTGCAGGTCAGCGAATTGTTCTCAGTAGACATTGCTCTTGTAATCTTGTAGTAGGACAGAAATTCTTGCATATCGGGTCTGCCAGACATGAATCTCGACCAGGTTAATCATTTTCGACAAAAAAATTTCAACCCCCACCCTTCGAGTATGAAAAAAAATTCACATTTTTCATAAAATTGAAAATAAACCTTGCAGGTCTGCAGAAATTCTTGCAGGTCGAGTCTGCCAGATATGAATCTCGATCAGGTTGATTATTATCGCCAAAGAGTGTTGAAAGTCAAATTTAGAAACATAAAAGTCGAAAGCCTATTATGATAAGAATTAATTTTTTTCTTTCGAAAAAAAAATGATAACTTATGATATGTCATTGAAAAGGTAAAATCTGGTTCAATTCAAAACAGAAAGAATCAAATGTAACGCCCATGACAAAAAATAAAGTTGATTATAGTGGTCGGAAGGCGAAACGTCGGATAGCAAATCTGAAAACACCATTATGTAGTAGGAAAAAGTGACATTATAGAAATGCAATTTATTTTCGAATCCTCTGAAAAATAAAGCCAGGAAAAACATTTTTCAAAATTTCTGTTTTTCCAGATATCTCCGGATATACTCGTAATTTCAGAACTTACTCAACGGCATATTGTTAGTCAGGTGAATGCGCAACTTGCCCCAATTAACCATCTTCGTATCTCTCATAGTTTCCGAGATCTCAATGGTGAGGATCGAATTTGAAACACCCTGTATAGTACGTGCCGCATTCACATTGTTTTCAGTGAATGCAATTTTTCGAGTTGCTGTCTGCTGATGGCTTGCTTTTTGTGAGATTGCCATAGATGGTGATTCCGAATTTGAAGTAGGTTCTATTGTTGTCCTACCCTTTTCCACCGTACTCTGACTCAAGGAAAGGATAGCACTAGTTGTAAAGGCTTCTCTTCCTATTAGGGCTCTTGTTGCCTTTCAGTCAAAGTCTGGTCTACGATTATTTTATAATATATATAATATAAATTATAGGGGACAGATGGCAGTTTTATTGGCCATCACACTCGCCCGATTCAAGGTGGTTGGACTTTTTCGAACGAGGTTA
The DNA here is from genome assembly GCF_025532065.1 of Leptinotarsa decemlineata. Taxonomy (NCBI): domain Eukaryota; kingdom Metazoa; phylum Arthropoda; class Insecta; order Coleoptera; family Chrysomelidae; genus Leptinotarsa; species Leptinotarsa decemlineata. Next base: position 28,501,370 of record NW_027412688.1, on the reverse strand, counting down.
TTGAAAGATACCATTCATTTAGCATTCAAAGAGTTTAATTCAGGTGCGCTTTTCAACAATAACAGTAAATTTAAGAAATGCTATTAAAAACCTTAGTAGAAGAACAACAATTATATTGAGCGTGAAGGATTAAAAACCGAATTATATAGCAGTTAATTATTCATAACTGTTAATTTCATACCTACCTATTTGCCAATTGTAAGTCCAACTCGAATTATTACTTCATAATAACACCATATAGAGAGTTCACTTCTGTACTAAATTTGAAGCATTTTGACTATTGTAGTTGCATTTATCGAATAAAAAATGAACGCTATTGTTATCTTTCGGAAAAAGTATAAAACTGAACGTGAACTTTGCAACACTTATGTTTAAATTTAGATTATAATGTGAACTTTTATGGAAATGCCAATCCAAATAATAAATAACAACATAAAACTATACAACATGACATGCTATTATCGAAGAAGTAAATGAACCAAGTCTACTTTTATTTACAAATAAAGATCTTGCTTCTCGAAAAGAAAAAGAAACAGGAAGGTCTTGATAAAATTTGGGAAATCGTTATAAAATTGCAGTTTTTCAGATAAGGAATACCATTCAGTGTCAGTTAGTTAACAAATTTCAATGTAAGGCTACTAATAAATAGTTCTCAATCTCACTTCATACAGGGTTTCTTCACTTTTTGCGCCCCCTATATACGAAGGATTAAAGAGGGTAACATGAATTATCTGGATTTTTGTAGGTGTATACTAGTAGAGCTATAGTTTTACTTTTCAGATAAATAACTTACATGATTCTCACAAACAGTTGATAACTCATTGGGTTGGTGGAAAAAGTAAAGTAGTCATATGTTTGGCTCGAGATCCGGAACCCCTCAGTACTTCTTCATCAACTGTTTTCATATCCTATGACAATGGTGATAGTTACATCAATAAGAAAGAAAGCTTGAAGATGCCCAATGGAAGTTATGCTATTATAAATAAATTTTATTGCCATCCCAGAAACCAAACACATGTGAGTAAAAATTCAACGCAATGATGTTTCTTTGAAATCTTATATCCTAGCTGAATTGCCTAATACCAATAACAGAGATCACTTCTTTAAGTTGATTTTTTAAACCGAAATGAAACTACTTTTACTCATTTCAATGTATCGTATATAACATTACTCTTTTTTATTTATTTTTTTAGCTTATATTTACCGACACAACATATAATTGGATATATTTAACAAGGGATTATGGAAAAACATTTGAATCGCAGCAGTTGAAGTCCTCGCCAGAAGAAGTATCCTTTTATAATATGGATCCTGATACTTTTGTGGTTTTGGACAAAATATCGGAGGCAAGTAATTACTTTCCACTAAAACATTATTTTTCAAGTTTTCTAAATGTTGATGTTTTCGACAGGAATTTCATGTGTGAACCCTATCATCAAAAATAAGTGTTGTTTAATAAGGGACCATCATTGTTCCTTATTGGACAATATTTTCCAAAAAATTATCAAGCTAGTTATTGAAATAATTTTTATTAGGCTTCCTAACCTGCTGTGATGTCAGCAAGTCATTCGACTGCGTTTAGCATGATGTGCTTCTGTCTAAACTGCACAGATATGGTATTCGTGGAGTTTCACTCGACTGGATACAAATTTTCTTGACACACAGAAAACAATGTGTTAGTATATCTTCTACTGAAATTGCATATAAGAACGTCTCTATGGGCGTTCCCCAAGGCTCTGTTTTGGGGCCATTTTTATTTTTATTTTTCAAGAATGATAATGGATAATATCGAATCAGTTCATCAGTTACATTTCTAGGAATTACTTTAGACGTTGGTTCAAACTGGAAAGAACATTGTACCCACTTGATCTTAAAATTGAACTCATTATTTTTTTATTAGTCAGTGGGCTATGCTTGAAGACTGGCAGTAAACAAATCTAAAGAAATGAACTTTAAACGTTTAAGCCAGTCTCAGATATACCCACACGAAAGGTTGAATGGACTGACGACTATCAGAAAACAACTATTCCCCTGGCTAACACTACGAAGGGCGTTGGATTATATCCAACCTACTGTGAAGATTCCTGCACTGACGCCTGTCGGTCCATTCAACCTACTGTGTAGGTATATCTGAGACTGGCTTGAATGTTTAAAGTTCTTTTCTTTAGATTTGTTTACAGCCAGTCTTCAAGCATAGCCCACTGACTGATAAGAAAGTTTTTCTTCCTTATTCAGAGGAATCGGGCAAATTTAGGATATGCAGTTGATTAGTACCTCGTCCACGAGATGGAGTGAGGAATGAAATACTCTGAAAGAATTCCGATTTTCAATTATGAAATATCATTGACTTTAGATCGATGATGGCCACTATCTTGCACTGATGAGTGGCTAATGAGCCCGAAACCGGTCTGCAAGTGTGCCCGTTTCAAAATTGAAAGTCGACTCTTTCAGTTGTATTGCCAATTGCATATGCAGGAAATTTTCTGCACTGCTATCATAATGAACGTGTCAAAGTCCGGAAGTCCCGGAAGATCTTATACAATAGGAATACACCATAAAACTTGCTTTGACTCTGGAACATCAATGATGTACTTACTGCTAAATCTCAGAAACGATCAAGGGAGTAGCCCGTAGCCCTCTAAACCTCATCCATGAAGGAGGTTATTGATTGTCAAAGTTCGGAAGTCCCTGTTGAAAGACCCTATAAAAGTTCAACTTTGAGGGTTGTTGTTCATGTTTTAAATATATAAATGAAGTATAAAACGCAACAACTTAATCAGTGTCACCATTAAAGTGCGCACCATATAGGAAACTTTTATTTCGAAAAGATTCAATGAAGTTTAACTTCGGCACTTGTTTGCGCTTTAAATTTAACTAAAAATAATGCGGCCAACTGCGACCCACTGTAAAAAATTGAAAAAGTGCATTTCTAGATCGAATTTAACAAAAAGTTTCTTGAAAAAGTTGTGTCTTCGGCAATTTTATATCCATATGCCAAATTTTATGCAACTAGGATAAAGTTAACGTTTTGCTTATTTTTGACAGATATCCCCTTTATTTTAAAAAACAAGTTCGGTTAATTGTCATCAATTCATGTATACATAACAAACTCATCATGGAGTTTAACTTTTCTGATAAATTTTTACTTACACGGACATTTTTAGAGAGAAATTAAAAATGTGCTATAAAAATTTTAACATGACTGGTGCAAAATTTCAATCACTTGGCTATTTTCTTAAACAAACGTCAGTACCTTCAATTTTGAAAAAGCAGACACAACTCAAAAACTGCAATAAGTATTAATAAAATTACTAGAGTTGAAATTACATTAAAATTTCAATATTCAGTATTTACAGATTATTTATAAACACTAACTAGGGCGGTAAGGATGCTTAATCACGTTGAATAACATTTTTAAGTAGGTCTTGACAAACAAAATGCATGCTATGGTAGTGTCAAGTTGTTGATTTACAGTTATTGTTGCAATAATGTTGTCTCTTCAGGAAAGAATAGAAATAGTTTTAATATGTGGTGAGAATACACTATACCGGCAAGTAGCTAACATTTTTAATGAACGGCATCTAGGAAAAAATGTTCAACATACTACTATGTCAAGGATAATATCGAAATTCAGAGAAACAGGATCTGTAGCAAATCAATTTAAGAAAAAGCACACTCCAAGTAAGTATGATGAGGAGGTCCAACTTAACATTTGTTTAAAATTTATTGAACACGGGCAAACGAGCATAACCGATATTATAAAAAATACCGATTACAAGAGAGAAAGTGTTAGAAAAATTTTATTAAAGAATAAATTTTGTCCTTACAAGCCAAAATTAATTAACACATTAAAAAACGAGATTTTGATGTCCGTTTGGGGTTTTCATTCTGGTTTCAAGGAGAGAAAAGGAGAGAAAGTTTCCGTATAAAATGTTATGGACAGATGAGGCAACGTTCTCTTCAAACGGAACGGTAAGTTCTCAAAATTGCCGATGGTGGGCCCAAGAAAATCCCAATTTCACAGTTGAATGTGGTGATCAGTATTCCTTTAAAACTAATGTATGGTGCGGGATGCCTAACGACCAAATAATTGGACCATTTTTCTTTAGGGAAAATTTATCATCCGTCGGTTATCTCAACCTTTTAAATAATGAGGTTAGTGAAGTTTTAGATGATATGCCTTTAAATATTAAATACGACCTATGATATCAGCTTGATGGCGCACCAATACATCACACGGTTGCTGTAACACAGTCCCTCAAACAAATGTTCAGAGGCAAAGTTAACGGACGTAACTGGGAACATTATTGGCCACCTAGATCACCCGACTTGACGCCTTTAGACTTTTTCTTGTGGGGTTACCTGAAACAAAAAGTGTACCGAAGTAGACCATTTACTGACATATAACATCTGGAAAATACCATTCTCGAGTGCTGTGCAAATATAAATCCCCGATTTATTAAAAATGTAATTACAGATGTCAGTAGAAGGATTATAATTTGTATTGAACGTGGAGGACGACATACTGAAATGTAGGCTATAAGTGTTTGACAACCTCATCTAGATCAATAAGTAATTTTTTGTACCCATTTGTATTTTCTATAATATTATTGTTGTTTAAAATTTATAATAATAATAATAGTTCTATGGAAATTATTTGCATTTTTTTTAGTTGCCTCTGCTTTTTCGAAATCAAAGGTTTGTTTAAGAAAATAGGCAAGTGATTGAAACTTTGCACCAGTCATGTTAAAATTTTTATAGCAAATTTTTAATTTCTCTCTAAAAATGTCCGTATAAGTTAAAATGTATCAGAAAAGTTAAACTCCATGATGAGTTTGTTATGTATACATGAATTGATAACAATTAACCGAACTTGTTTTTTAAAATAAAGGGGATATCTTTCAAAAATAAGCAAAACGTTAACTTTATCCTAGTTCCATAAAATTTGACATATGGATATAAAATTGCCGTACACACAACTTTTTCGAGTAACTTTTTGTTAAATTCGATCTAGAAATGCACTTTTTCAATTTTTTCCAAAATAAAGTTGAATTTGACAAACGCTGAACGTCAGTGGGTCGCAGTTGGCCACATCAAATTAAGTTAAATTTAAAGCACAAACAAGTGTCGAAGTTAAACTTCATTGAAACTTTTCGAAAAAAAAGTTTGCCATATGGTGCGCACTTTAATTGTGACACTGTATAATCTTCAAACTATTTTTTCCAGATGTTGGTAAGCCGGGATTTCGGAAAAAGGGTTACAAATTCTCTTGACTTCGTCAATTCAGTTTACTGGATTAATCATAATCGAAAAGACCACTTAGTTGTACAGTGGAAGGGACCCCATAATCAAACGAATAGCACATCAATTTTATATACTGACTTTTCTAGAAATGGAGAATATAGCACTGGAGTAAAAGATATGTTTTTCGTTGGAAATTATTTATTCACAACAAAAGTTGACGCAAAGGTGAGCATATGATTTGATAGAAATAATAATCGACAATCAATCAATTTTGCTAAGCAAAGGACTTGAGTGTATAATTATTCGATAAACTTCTGTTGAGGGTTTTTATCTCAAATAAAATAATTCTATAAGAAAGCGTTGATTGATTAAGCCTAATATGCGAGGGGTATATGCTGAGATAATTTTTAGAAAAAGAAGACGATAATACAAAAAAATGTTTCGTGGATTAGTTTGAACGTTAGTTTATCAATCTCAAAAGAAAATATTTTGAAACGTGATAGAACATTTTTCTATTTTTTGTAAGAACTCAACAAGTAACCCTTATATCAAGTATTCATCCATTGAAAATGGCACACTGAAGTTTTATTGATGAATTTTGACAAAATTTCAGTTTTTTTCACTAAATGTTTTTTTATCAATTATCATTCAACTCTTACCTCATTATACAGGGTGTGAATCGTACCACCCTCCATATTTCGGCCCTTGTAAGCAATCTGAAAAAGTACAAAAATAAGTCAATTTTTTTATTGGGAACATTTTGTAGGCTACTTTTTGATTAAATTAAATCAACCTACTAACAGGGTCGAACACAATCCCTGAAATATTAAATAGAAAGGAGACTTGATTATAGAGAAATTAAGTGAAACCGTGGAGTATCAAGTGTTTTGCAATAAAACATTATTAAAAAGTGACTTATCTTATTCAATATTCTATGGATACTGTGCATGATCTTCCCTAAATAGTTGTGGATTTTCATCGCTCCAGTAGCGGTTATTTTGTTTAACATACCCAATAAGAAAAAACGCACAAGCAAATAATGTGAATGATATTTTGTTTTTAATTCATGAAATCGTCGTCATAAAGCAGTTGAAGAATTTTATATGAATGAAATTTATTCAATTTCAGTGCTTTCCTTACTGTTTCGTGAGACATTTCTACATGGCGTAGGTACCAAAATGCAAAATTGTGTGAAGGGATCTGCAATAAAGGTGTCTAAAACTGCTGTTTACACTGCTTTATCCAAAACACAGCGATTATTTCCTTTTTTTTTTAGTTAACAACGAAACTAGTTTTACCAAACTTAACAACCACTTCCAGGATATATTTATGATTTGAATTATTGTTGCGAAATCTCTCGTTGAACATTGTTGGCGTTTTTCGTCTCATCTTCAACATTCCCCATAAATAAAATTTATTCATTTATTTATTTACAACATTGCCTATTTTCACAGAATAATTAACAAATTTACAAATATATATTGTAACTATCAGCTGGATGTAAGAAAAAAATATTTAAAAAAAGGCGAAAATAAGCCAATCAAAGTAGGGGTCCTAGGTTTGATCCTTGTGGTACACCAGATGTGGCTATATATTCGAAAGACTTGAGGCCATTGAGTTGGACGTACTGCTTATGGTTGTAAAAATACGATTTGAAGAGGGTAATTAATTCATTAGATAACCCAAAAGTCGAAAGCTTGTTGAGCAGAATACTATGGTCAAGTCTGTCGAAAGCTTGTTGAGCAGGATACTATGGACAAGTCTGTCGAACGCTTTAGAAAAATCAGTGTAGATGACATCAGTCTGAGACTGACAATCAATACCCTCCGCAATACATTGAATGATTTTTACAAGATTGGTGATGGTTGAACGTCCTTTCATGAAACCGTGTTGATTGGGGCTAATAATGTTACTGACATGACAGTAGATTGTCTTCTCAAGGAGCATCTCAAACACTTTACAAAAGTTTCATATGATAGAAATTGATCTTTAATTTTTTATCTCACTTTCATCTCCTTTTTTGAACATTGGGCAGACTTTCTATATTTTTCAAATTGATGGTACAGTTGATGGTTTCAGGCATATATTGATTAGAGTTGTTAGTGGTTCAGTAAATTTAGGCTTTAATTTTTTAGGTTATGATGAATATCTTCAATACTAACGTTTTTGATTACTAGGCTGGGAATATCACTACTGTTGTTCGCATGGTCACCTGATATTGCCACTATATAAGTACCACTGAAGAAATCTGCAAAACCATCAAGAATATCTGAGGGATTATCGAGTAGCTTGCCTTCATGTTACATTTTATTTCCGATTCCATTCGTACATTTTGACTTGTTAATGAATTACCAAAACTTATCAGGGTTCTGGATAATCTCGCTCTTAGTTTTCTGAATGAATTTTTTATAAGGTATTCCAATGGCTCTTTTGATTTCTGCCTGAAGACGTTTGAATTCGTGAAAAGCGTGAAAGTCGCCGTTTCTTTTGTATCTTCACCAAAATTTTGCTTTAGTTCTAATTTTATTTATCAATGCACTATCAAAGTAGGCTGGATAATTATTTTCAGATTTTATCGAGAATTTTGGCACGCAGCGATCAAATACACTGTATAATTTTTCATAAAAGTGAAGACAGGCATCATCTGCATTCCGAAATGCATTTAGAAACGTCCAGTCGAGATTGAGGATCAGCTCATACATGATCGGAAAGTTAGCTTTTTTAAAACTGTATGAATCTTGAAAACATAATTCAAATTTATTCTTAGAGTTCGTTTTGAAGTTCAGTTCGTATGTTATTTCCAAAGCAGGATGATAACCGTCATCTTTTACTAATGGATCTATGGATTTTTCAACGAGATGATTGCAGAACACCAGGTCTAAAAGTCTGTGCATCTTATTGAAAACAAAGTTATTTTGCGATAAGCCGAAAAACTCTGACATGTTCAACAAAGTAGTACGCGGGCTACTGCGATCTGTTTCTGAATATGATGCATATTCAGGTACGTTGAAGTTTCCAGCCATCAGAATTGCATGGTCATACAAGCGATTCAACAGCTCCCCATGATCTTTTCACAATCTTTTTGAATGGATTGGAACATTGAATAGAGAGATAATTTCTCTGCAGATCTAAGAGTGAAACCTAATATTTTTAGTGCTCTAGGAAAAAAAATTGCAATGTGGGGTACGAATGACATTTTCGGGTCAAGAGTAATTCCTAAATCTTTGATTCCGAACAAATAAAAATGAAAGTGAAAAAAAAATTAAAGCAACCCCGCCCACTCACGTCGTGGCGTTTCGATTAATAATATCCACAATCATCTTTGGCAATGACATTCGAAAAAGCATTTTTTGTCGTTCCAATTAACTCTTTTTTTTCAGGGAAGCTTGACGTTATTCGCTTCCTTCACATTGGGAAAACAATTTCAATGTGTTTTCGAAACTACAAAAAAAATTCTCAGCTATTTCGTGGTGGACGTTTCAGACAATCGAGCCCTAATTGTTGCCAGCCATTCGATTAAATCATCCACTTTATATGTGTCTGAAGACTTGGGAGGAATCAACGATACAATTCGATTCACTCCATCACTTGAGAATGTTTTCGCGTTCTTTCCTTCCATCAGCTTCCAAAATACATGGTTACCGTAAGTACAGATTAATACTCATTTTTCAAAACAACAATGTATTGGTTTCCTCATTATAATAATGCTTCTTATAAAGAATTAATGCACCTACACATTGATATATTTCTCAAAATCATTGTATCACAAGATATCATGACGCAGAAGTGTTTATCAGAGAAACGAAAAGTATAACAAATAACATAGATTATATTCCAGTCAAAACATGCAATCCTGAATGAGTCATTTGGTTTTGAAAACACATTTGATTTGGTTTTCAAGGGGAAAGACATATTTCTACGTAAAAATCAACCTTTTGTCACGCACATCTTGGCAAGAGGTTGATGAAACATTAAAACCTACATGTTGAAAATTTCAAATGGGGATAATAATGACAGCTCATTTGAAAAGTCATTCAATTTTGTATCCAACCTTGTGAAATGTTTGCCATAACCATGATAAGCAATGCCAGAAAAAATAGAACCTTTTTTTTTAAGTGTGTATTCAATTTCGAACTAGAAAGTGTAACTGAAGAAAAAATCACTGTATCACTGAGCACCATTAACATGCATATAATGCAGAATATCTGGTGTTCATAGCCTACAGCACTTGGTGATTTTTTTTCCGTAAATTACCTAAAGTTGTTGGCTGCGTCTCGTAGCCTTTTGATTGCAACCATCCCCACAAAAAAATCCGGTGGAATCAAATCGGGGGATCTGGGAAGCCATTCTATAGAATACGTGGACCCGGGAAGTTATTATAAAAGAAGTGTCATACTGGTACTTCGCAATGAAAAAGAACTCTATCTTGTTGAAAAATTATCCCATTTTGCAATAGAGGCTCTAACTGGATGGCATTGCTTGACATAAATTGATTATTCAGCAAAACGAAATATCCTTCACCATTTAGGTTTGCTATCTAAAAGATTGGTCCTATAATATGGTTACACATAATTCCTGACCAAACATTCAGTTTTTGAGGATATTGGGTTTGGATTTGGCGTGCTATGATGAGATTGGAACCACTACAATGTCACAAGCCCATTTAGATAAAAGGTACATTCAAACGGAAAACATATGGAACACAATGAAACTTAATTACGGTTCATCATAACCAGAGCCGAAAAAGCCCAGCACGGTTGAATCTAAGGCATCGTCAGGTATAGCTGACGTGCAAAAACACTCATATGGGAAGGTTGTCGCGGGTATCAAGGAAGAATCTTGCACCTTGACTATCCGACTACCTCATTAACGATGAAACAGCCGAGAATATACTTTGTGCCTGCCCCACTAGGGACCGAATCAGTTTTAGAATTCGGCAGAGCCGTATTTTCACCATCTGGCCTGAAAGACCACTCATCATACAAATCAATCGGCTTCGTTAAGAACATGGGTTTATTTGGTCGAGTGTGAATAGGTGTGAGCCACAATAAACCCATGCGTGTTGCGGTGGAGGTTCGAATAGACCCACTCACTTTGGACCTAACCTAACCTATGGTTGACGCGATCCGAGAGGATCTCACAAAATGCAACTTTTCTGTCGAAATCATGTTCTTTCAATTAAAGAATAGATTTCATTTTGTTAAGGTGGAACTAGTTTTGAGGAGGTTTGTACCACTCACTATTGATGCTTGGGACAACAACAAGAATACTAAATTTTCTATTAAGGCAACGTGATTTAAAATTTCAATAGAAATGTCTTTTTTATTGACTATTTCTGAATGGATATGTTGTTCCATGAATTCATGTTCCAATACACATTTATGTCTTACATTTCTGCCCGGATATTTCTCGTTGAGAAAGAAGCGGTACTTGCAGATTTTTTATGTTCTTAGTGCAAACACACACATAATTATTTTGGCATAAACATCAACAACTCCAGCAGTAACAAGGTGATGAAATGCTTCACCGCAAGTTCTCATTAATATTTTTTCCGTTAGTATCTTCAAATAGTGATCAGTTTGGACATGTCAAATAGTGGAATATCTAGTTGACCTTCCATATCTGTAGAGTAGGGAGGGTGAGTGAAGACTCATAGCACTTAGGCTACATCCTACAGACGAGTTGTCCTCCTAGGCCATCGTCCATCCTGTCCTTTCCAGGAAGGTGGTCACTAGGAGACATCTAGTTTATATTGGCAGGTGTAGGCCAAGACTCACCGAACACACACTCTCTTTGGCAACCTTGAGGTGTCTCACGATGACCTCCGCGAAGGTTTTGAAGATGCAGCGACATTACTGTCGTTGCGCGCCGTTTTCAACCTTCTTGGGGTTCCCTTCGTGAAGGTGCACAAGTGAGGTAGCTTTCCTGCAGGGGCAGCCGGTTCCTTGCCTTTATTCAAGGCGGAGCTCTTGGCGCCCGCCACATTAAGTGCCCTTGTTGTTGGAGGTGAGTGGGGGAGGAGGAGGTTGCACTTATACTTGCTGTCACTCCTGACTCCTTCGCTCTTTCTCTCCTTTTGGCCTCGGCGCCGCAAATGCGCTTACTCCTTGGCCTTTCTATTACATCACGAGGTGATCTGCCATGTCCAACCTCATTCCATGCGGTGAGCACCATGAGTAGCAAGGGAAGAGTTGGTCACCTCTGGCAGAGCCCCGCATTACCATAGGTAGGCTGATAACGACAGCTGTTGGCACAATTCCTCACACCTTAGCTTGCAAAGATTTTTGGGGAGTTTTAGTTCCCCTCACCCCACTTATTTCTGCCACTGACCAGGAGTACGGCGACCCCGTCCGTAAGGCCACATTGGCTTCCCGAACAGGGCCTCCAGTCCCCTGGTCTTTGCCCTATCCGCCACCTGGACACGCACCCGATAGGTAGCCCAACCCATGGGATCAGTCAACTATTATTTCCAGTCGAACTTTTTGACATGAGGGTTGTTTTAGGAAGGGGATGACTAATGAATGCGTTGAATTTCACATTAAAATATTTCACCCTGAAAACCAATCTTGAAGTGGATAGTTCGATAGTTTCAATATCAACCGACTAAACTGGAATGTACCGTTTAATAAATTATCATTATGAGTTTTTCCACATTTCACACAGGTAAAGTTATAACAGCATAATAAATTCAATCATAACCTCATATTCTCAAATCCATACTAATATTATGAATGTGAAAGTTTCTGAGGATATATAAATGTATGTTTGTGGCTCTTTCATGCCTAAACAACTGAACGGATTAAGATGAAACTTTATATAAATACAGCTTATACATCAGACTACAATTTACAAAGATTTTGTTTAATTTTGGTCATAATATAACGATAAGTATTAAGTAAGTCGGAAAAATTCTTGCTCCCTGAGAGATATCTTGGCGTGCGCTGCCTATTCCGTTGGAGTTACATAAAGATTGTGCACGATAACATTGTTTATCTTGATAAAATTTCAGAATATCTATCAAATTCTTATAAAACTTGATACAATTGTCGTTTAAAGTATTTAATATAGATAAACTTTGTCTTTTACACTAAATAATTAGAACGAATCATTTAAAAGTTATCACGATACGGGTAACTTGACGCAAGGCAATGAGCCATTACGCGTCGCGTCTACTGTAAGACGACGGGGAAGATGCGCAGGTAGAGGGGCGGTCTAAGCAATGCAGCGCCACTGCCAAGAACGCGACCCCAACGCGGGCAGACGCGACGTCGTTGACGTTTTGTTTTGCGAAATTTCTTTATAGGTAACATAATTCGATTCTCGAAGTTATTCATTACTTAGTGCAATTGGCATATTTTTTGAGTTACTATATTTTCAAATATAAATTACTAGCTGTTCCCGCGGCTTCGCCTGCGTAGAATTTGCTTTGTCACATTAGGTTTTGTGACAGACTATTTTAAATAAATAGTTACAATATTGTTTCATCAACCCAAAACATTTTCTAACCTCAAAACTGAAGAAATTCAATACAATCTTTGAAATCCCATTTTTCCCCTTGGGGGTGGAAATTCCTGATTCCCTTTCTTGATGCCTTATTTACGCTATACAATGAACCTACCTGCATTTTTCATGATTATAGGTACAGTAGCTTCGGCTGTACGTTAATCCAAGAGTGTTAGTCAATCAATAGATACCCACTGTTACCCGCTGTTTTATCCGCGTTACCGTGGGAACCTACCCTATATGTTATTCCAGGTCATGGTCTATCTATATACCAACTTACATTTGAATCCGTTGAGCTGTTTATGCGTGAAAAAGTAAAAAACGTAAATACATACTTTACATTCACCCATCTTTACAAACTTTACACATTTATAATATTAGTAGGAGTAGGATTAGTAGAATTACCATTCTAATCCTTTCAGTTTTTTTGCTGATGCTATTCAATATTGTATAAGTGTGGTGAGCTGCTAATTTATGTTGCTGTGGTGATTAGAATAGTTGTTTATAGTTGTATCTGTACGGGTTTGTTATCAACTTTTGTAATTGTGAGGTCTCAAAAGTTTATTGAATTATTAGTTTCTAGTTCTGTTGTGAATTTGTGACCACTATCAACCACTCAATAATTTAGGTACCTATTATTGCTGTATATAAGAACCAAGGAAGTTACGGTGTTAGCGAAACGCATCTAATAATAATAATAATAATAGATTTTTATTCCCATAATGATACAATAAATAAATGTGAACATTTACTGAAACGGGAAAGGCTGAAGATCAGTTGGTTGCACCAAAAGATGAAACCTCTGTTTTTCATCTTAGGCCAAAAAAAAAGAACTATATATACATGTATACACAATACATATACACATATATGTACCCATATACACACATTCACAAATGTAATGCAAAAAACGAAAAAAAAATCGGCAGAAAAAATAACAGAGAAAAATATTCAAAACTATTTACAAATTGTTGAGTGAAAGTACTAAATATATAATTGACACAATAGTATATTAGACATAATTATAAACGGTTAGAAAAAAGAAGTTAGTAATGTTACGAACCACCGTTCTTATTGACAATGGGAGTACATTAGATTTCGTTCAAATATTTCCGTTTCAATGCTCTTTTGAATTTTTTCAAAAGAGTATTCGAAATTGAAATGTTTATGAACATTGTGTGGTTATTATTATGAATAATAACTTGTATAGTTTTCAGTATTTGGCAACGCGTTGCATTGTACGTTTCCCCTTCTTGTAATTTATAAAAAATTAATCTTGAGATATATGTGGTAAGCGAAGTTCATCATATTTTTCAAGCATTTTTTTCAACCACATAACACAAACACTACAGGAAAATCCTTGAAATGCTCTAAGAGCGGTGCCTGTGCGAAAGTAGCGATTCATATTGGATTTGAATCGCTAAATAAATCCATTCGGAAAAACATTCTCAGGAAGCTTATTTCACACAAACGCAGTTTTCTACAGCGAAGTTCAAGGTGTACTTGGTTGAACCTCAAAACGATGAGCAGCCATAGTCCGTCGCGTATTTCTGATATGTGGATTGGTGGAATCAAATGTGACAAGCCACTTGAACACTTTCTGTGAAAGCATCTATACAAGAGAAAAAATGTCCAAATTTCAAGGTTGCAAGTGATGTTTGCGTCTCCAATCAGGCGTATGGCTCTTTTCTGGATGGAATCCAGCAGCTTCAGGGTATGCTTAGGGGCGGAGCTCCGTACATGAGAACAAGACTCCAAAGAAGGTCTGATCTGAGCTTTATAAAGGTGTAGATTTTCTAGAAACCTCCATTTTTGTGTTTGTTATATTCACTTATACAGCCGAGACCCATTTTAAATTGTTCAGTTCTTCCCATCTTCATGATCCTATTATTCCTAAAACAAGGCGGTGTACGAAAAAGCAAAGTAATAAGTATAAAAATTAATGTTGAAAAATTTTCCTTTCTTAGTATAAAATAAACACAATCAGGATCTTTATGTAAAATTGTTGTATTTCTTTATTTGACATAACAGTGCGGGAATGGCAATGTGAAATAGTATTCTACACAGTTGAGTTTATATGTACGGAATTGAAATTCTTTGGTTCAAGAAGTAGTACGAAATATTTATGACATTTTATGTGTTGATAGAAAAAAAAGTAACTTGAACAACTGTAAATCTTCTACTTTGATGGGCTTCAGTTTATTTCTACAATCAGCGAATTCTCTTTGTCATCTCTTCTATCATGGTATAGTGTAGTGAAAATACAATTTAAAAAAAAACGAAAATGTGAAGACCCAAAATTTAAAAAAGTAAATGCGACCAAAGTAATTTTTCAATTTTTTTTTTCAGGAAAGTTTCCAAAAACGCGTTTGTGGATGTCTACAAAGTGCAAGGAATAAGCGGTATTTATATAGCTTCCCAGCAAATTCATCAATCAGATGATAACGTTTTGAATTCAGAAAATTTGAGAAGTCTCATTACATTCGATAACGGTGTTTCATGGCATTCTATCGTAGCTCCTCAGACCAATCATCGTGGAGTCTCGACTGGTTGCGTGTTATCCCAGAATTGTTCCCTACACTTGACTCAAAAATTGAACGAACTTTCTCCTGATACAAAAACAACGAGCATTTTTTCAAGCGAAACTGCACCAGGACTGATCTTGGCTACCGGTGTTATGGGAAATAATTTGGAAGGTCAACGTGATGTTTACATTAGCGTTGATGCCGGCCTTACTTGGAGGCAAACTCTAAAAGGTAGTCATCTTTACAGAATAGGAGACCATGGAGGCATTCTTGTTGCAGTTGAAGATTTCAAGAATCATGCCCTTACTAGAGTTATCAAGTATTCTACTGATGATGGTGAACATTGGAAAGAAATCATCTTTCAAAATGATTTTATGAAAGTGTATGAGCTATTGAGTGCAACAGATGAAAGCACTATTTTCACTTTGTTTGGTTCACTCCCGGGAAAACACGAATGGATGACAGTAAAAATCGATTTGGAAATAGTTTTCAACCGAACCTGTTCTCAGGTGAGAAAATAAAATTACTCTACTTGTATACTGTTCAGTCATTATATTTATGGAATTTAATGGTGCTCTTCGATATCGGTTTTGATTAATAAGTACAAATGAAAAGATGAATGATGTGTTTCTGAGAAACATTACTTGTAGCAAAGTTATTTTCCGGGTTTGTTGGACTAGGTCTGCAGGTTTTTTGCCTGATGTTTCATCTTAGATCGCGGTAGGTGAATTGCTCAATACCTACACAACTAGAACACTTGGACCTTCGCCTCTTGTAGGATCTTCTAACCGAGATTTCTGAGCTTTCACATTTGATAATGACCATTTTGTTGAAGCGGCATCTGTCAAAATAGTTGTCGTTTATTCAGTCTGCTTTGCCAAATCATCATGGACGGATATAGTATTCGAAAACACGTGCAAATAATAAAATTGTTTTATCAGAATGGGTGTTCTGTTCGGGCAACGTACCGCGCGCTTCGTCCATTTTACGGTCGCTATAATCGTCCTACCGAAAGGACTATTTGAGAAAGTAAACGATCGAACAACACCCGTACGTCGACGAAACGCAAGATCTGCTGAGAACATCGCCCCTGTCTGTGAGAATGTGCAGGATAATCAAAGGCAGTCGATTTTGCATCGCTCACAAAAACTCGGCCTTTCGCAGACCAAAACATGGGGAATTTTGCATCGTTCCATATTTCTCTGAGAATGACGTTAGCCAGACCATCACTATCAACGGCGAGCACTACAAATGATCTGGACAGTAATGACATGTGGTTTCAAAAGGATGCCACACAGCTCAAGTCATATTGGATATTCTGCACCAGCGATTTCCGGTCATGGTCATCTCACTGGAGGTGATGTGAACTGGCCACCGAGATCGTGCGATTTGAACCCATTAGATTTTTTGTGGGGTTTTCTTGAGTTGCAGGTGAATGCGAATAAGCCACAAGCTACAGCGGCAGTTGCACTACGCCCTGATGACTTCGACAATTGCGGAACTAGCCAAACGTCACACCCATGCTCAATCCCTAAAGAGATGGGATGGAATCAAAGGATGTAATCTTGCCAGGATTACCTTGATTGACCCTGGGAAGCTGGCGCCGAAGAAGTATTTGGCGATGACCAGGAAAAATCTAAGCAGTAGGATTTCTGATTGGCCACTGTTAACTAAGGAAACACCTCCATAATATGGGGCTAGTAGACACACCTCTATGCAGGATGTGTGAACAGGAAGATGAAACTGTCAGGCATGTCCTATGCGAGTGTCCGGAGTTATCGTCAATAAGAGAGTGTGTGAAGGTGATTGACAATGTTTCATGATGAATTTCATTAGTTCGGACTTGTCTGATATTATATAAAATGATTTGAAATCCCTGAAAGAACGTATCCACAATCGTCATCTGGTGATGACTGAGCTGATTCGACTGACCGACCAAGCGTCTTCATTTCAATCAGGTTGGAGCCCAGCTCCCTTACCGTTTTAGCTGATTTTTGTTGAAGAATAACAAATGGGTTCATGACTGAGGGGATATTGGCGGTATGAAGTCCTCAGACGTCAGTACCAATCTATGAAAAATCTATTCGTCTGTTAACGGGGGACATGGGGGCTTCGTTCGACAGAGTGTTGGCGCCTTTTACATCGGGAGGGGTCGTCTACAGCGTAATCTATAGCTTCCCTAACTAACTGGACTGATTCTTTCGAGAGATGACTATTTATGGGTCCTTCGAGTAATTTCACTTATCACAGCTTTCCTTTTTTTTCGCTTCACTGGTTTAGTGGGAGATGACCGTTTCGCTTGATGATGGGTATCTCTTCGGTAGCTTGGCTAAATACGATGTTGGACAACATGTATGCGGCTTCTTTGAATTTTCTCCTAAACCAATGTTTCTCTCTGTGTATGATCTCAGCTTGGGACCACTCAATGTTATGTTGATGGTTTCAAACATGCACTGCTATTCCTGATTTGCTGGTTTCCTCTAACTGTGTGTTTCTTGTGCTCGGCAATGCGAACATTCAAAGGCCTCTTAGTTTTACCAATATAGGATTTTCTGCACTCACACGGTATCCGGTAAATGCAATTCTTGGAATCGCAGTCCGCGTTTGGTGGTCTGGTTTTCGTGAGACTGCTACGAATGATGTTTCCGGATCTGAAGCAGGTTCTGATGTTGCACTTGGAACCAATTCTTCTTGTCCTTTCCGATAATCCTCTGATGTAGGGAAGTGCAAGCACTGGTTGTGACGGCTTCTCTTCCTTGCGAGGTTCCTGCTGTCTTCTAGTCAAAGTCTGTTCTACCATCGCTTTGGAGTTGCCATTCCGTTGAAGATCATTTTTGATGATGTCTAACTCTTTTTCAAGACCTGCCGTTGTATTACAGAGCCCGAAAGCACGGTCTAATAGAGTCTTAATGATTCCTTTTTTAGTCGATAGATGGTGATTGGATTCGTGGTTCAGATAATGTCCTGTGTGAGTGAGTTTTCGGTATACAGATGTTTCCCACTGAGTGTCGGTCCTCCTCACCAATACGTCTAAGAATGGCAATTCGTTGTGGATTTCTTTCTCCATTGTGAAAGTGTAAGGTCTTACGCTGTTGATGTGTTTCAGAAAGTCGTCTAGTTCAGTTTTCCCATGGTTCCATATTATGAATGTGTCGTCAGCGTATCTCAACCAGACACGAGGTTTCTTGAGGGCTTCTTCAATGGCTAGATTTTCAAACCACTCCGGTCTTCGGATAGCTTCCTCTGTATGATTTGGAGTGCTTCTTAGACCGGAACGTTAGTGTAAAGGTTTTCCACGTCGAAACTATTAGTTGATCTTCCTGTGCGACTTCAATTACCCGTAGTAGTTCGACAAATTGCCTTGAATTTATCACAATGGACGATGTTTTTTCTTGTATTGGTTTTATTATGGGAGTAAAAATGCAGACAAGTTTTGAGTAGCCGAATCTCTGGAGCTGATGATCGGTCTGAGCGGAACGTCCTTCTTATGGATTTTGGGTAGTCCATACAAGTGAGGGGGCTTACTGTGGTGCGGTGTTAGCGATGATCTCTCCTTGTCCGAAAAATAGACTTGGTGTTTTTTTTCAGATTAATGAATTGTAGACGAAACGTTAGGCATAAAAATTTGCACATCATGGCCAACAATCCTTTTGCGAAATTTTTTTGTTGGCAAAATAATTGTCGGAAAATTATTTCTATAAATAGCCTTTCTCCCAAATAGTTGTACCAAAGACACCAATGTTATTAAAAATTGATATGTAGTTCCTACCTAAAAGTAAAACCAGGAATGGAATGATTGGATTTATGACTAATTGTGAGCAAATTTTGTTCTATGCAGTTTTTCCTGAAAGTATTGATTTTTCAATCAATAAACCTCCGTCAGAAATTTTCATATAGTTATATATAAAGTTTAATTGAAAATTCTGTTTGTAGAACGACTTCACAGTATGGTTTCCCAGGCAGAATACAGATAATAAGTATTACATACCTTGTATTCTTGGTCAACAAATAACCTATGAACGGAAAATTCCTCACGCTAACTGTCGGCATGGTTTGACTTATGTTAGAAATATCTCCAAACAGTCTTGTAATTGTGATGCCGATGATTTCATATGGTGAGAACTACAAATTTATGTTACTATATATAATTGAATTCCTCAACCAAACACCCTTCATTAGTTTCATGAGGAATGATTTTGAGAAATGTATTTGAACTGTCTCATTCAACCGATTGAGGTGGTTAAAATAATTGGGAAGGTTTTGAGCAGTAAGAAATGCACTTTACAGATATATTGACAATATATTCATATATTAATATTATGTATAGTCGAAGTAAACGATATTATGCACACTTAAAGTTGTTGGCACTCTCAAAGGCCTAAAAAACCAATATGATTTGCTGAAGAGTCATACAAATAAATCTGAAGTCATGTTACGGGGACGAATAGAAATCGGGGATGCGGTGATGGTTATTGCCGTCGGGTTCAGTTCAGGAACTGATCGTGATGCGATTCGATATTGGTGCAGTTATGAAAACTTGAAATTTTGGTTACCTGTTTAAAATGTGGCGTCCTTGGACAAGTACTAATAGTACGAGTGTGAAAACAACGCTGACTTTTTCCAGTGTAGTGATTCCAATAGAGATGGTGAACAATGCGAAAAAGAGATACCAGTGAATAAGATTTGGATTCATTTGAATATTAAAACACAGAGAGCATGTTTCAATGTATAAAAGAAACTACATCTCAAGTTTGGATCCGAGGGAAACAAACTATCACAAGCAACATCAGATTTGATATAAATTCCTTTCTCAACGGTACGTAAAATAGTCAAAAACAAACCTTATGAACGCAAGAAGCGATGTGATACAGGATTACCAAAATGTTTAGATTTTCATGTAATAAAATCATTGAAAAAATAATATACGACTGTTACAAAAGCAATGAGATTCCAACAACTGAAATCTTACGGAAGAAATTGAAAACTTGCGGCCATAACGTGAGCTGCTGTGACAAAACTCTTCAGAATTGGATAAAGAAACTAGGATTTAGATTTGAAATAATAAACAAATGTCAGGCAGTTATGGAAAGTAGAAAAATAGTGGAATCGCGTAACAAATACTTGAAACAAATAACTAAATATAGACAAGAACAACGGCCAATTTTCTATTTGGACGAAACATGGTATGACACTCAAGACAAAGTCAGGAAAGGGTGGACTGATGATTCGAGAATGTGTACGCCTAACATGCCTGCACACAAGGGATGACGACTAATCATTGTGCATTGCGGAGGTAGTACAGGATGGAATTCTTTGAAATTATGTGGAAAAAAACTTGAGGACTGGAATGTTGACTATCGTAAGAACATGGAAGCTAATATTTTCGAGAAATGGTTTGAAAACACATGGATCCCAAATTTGGATGCAAATAGTGTGATAGTTCTTGACAACGCTTCCTATCATTCGCAACAGCTCATCAAAGTACCGAATAAAAATTTGAGGATAACAATTTGTATTTTGAAGATTACTGTACCAAAAACCAACTACTTGAAGTTTTACAGACAAATACATTTGAAAAAGTGTATATATATATATATATATATATATATATATATATATATATATATATATATATATGTTCGAATAGGCTTCTGCGGTCAGTAATTTGATATACTGTTGTCCGGGTTGAACCACGGCTATAATTTTCATCGTTTCCACGTTTCGGCTCCTGCTTTATAGTCATTTTTCAGGAATCACTTAGATTTGTATTTACATGACTCGAGGACGAGGTCGTAATCTCCCTTGTCCCCAAGTCTCGTTACTAGTTCTATGGTTGCTGTGTTCCACTCTAAGTTCGCACTCCAGTGCGAACTTAGTTATTGTGATTCTTATATAATCAGAAATGATTATTGAATAACGAAATTAGTTTGCTCCCTAAATATATCATTAAAGGGGAGCTTGTGGAAGTTAGGTTGCACTATATCGTTTACTTGAACTATACGATTATAAATCACACGTTAGAAGGTGAGACTTCGTTAGTCCTTAGCTCGCACAAGTTTTGACTTTTGAGAGTTGTCGTTCGTAAGGGGCGACATCTGATTAACGGAAAACAGATTTTAACAAAAAGATATATAAAAATATTTTCAATTTGATACATTTTGTATGATATAATCACCCTTCAAATATTTATTCGACACTCTTACTAGGAACGACAATTTTCTTTTTACATCTCCATAGTCTGAAGATGGTGGAGAAATGATAATACACTGGTATTAGTGGAACTCCTCTGCTTCTAATTGATTTATTTTCAATAATATATCAATACATGATCTGCTACTTGATGAAAATCAATAATACTGTCCATGACAATGGAGCATTTTCTACAAAATTGACTTCACTAAAGAAGCGTTTAGCTACACACTAGCTTCGTCAGTTGAATCCTGTTCAAACGAGCGAAAAGCATCTTTAGAGATATGAAAATTATTTTATTCTTTTATACTTCACTTGACTAAAGAATATTCTAAGGTCACAAACTGCCCTTCACTGAAAAGAAAGTGGCGTTCAAGTCCTCGACGGATCTTGCTTTATATGTCCACCTGCCAACGGGTAGCCCCAAAAAAGGATTCAAGTGGTCGACAATATTCTCGAATGTTCCGGACTGTTCTAGAAATTTCTAGAGGACGAAACTTCGAGGTCTTATTTCTTAAAAATCATGAGAACCTTCTTCATGGATGGGGATAGGGAGGGACTACAACACCATATAACTCTCTCGTTTCTATTAGTGGCACGTACCCTATACATATTCTTCAAAAGACTTTTTTTGTGGAGGACTCAATATTCTATACTGTTTTGGGTTTATAACCTTCTACAATCTGAAAAAATAAAAGCTAAATCAAAAGAAAATCTACTAAAGTGTAGTGGCAAACTGAATAGTTCACTCCGAAAAGTTACTGCGTAATATAAGTTAGTTGTCGAATTCATAAATTATTTTGACTTGTGTCAAAAGAAATTAGCACTATCACAGTTTGGGGCGAGATTTTCATAGTGAATTTTAGGTTTTGAAAACGGAAAAGTATTGTTTTTTCGGAACGTCACCACATAACAAAGCTAAGTAACAATTATAATTTTTTTCATTTGATTTTTTTTCAGTTTGTAAGCAAAATTTATGAATACAAGTTACTGACTAATTGGACTTTTCAGTAGTTTATATTACGCAGTAACTTCTCTGAGTGAACTTTTTAGTTTGCCCTTTACTACATTTCTGCAGATTCTTAATTGATTCACATTTATTTTTTCTGACTGTGGAAAGTTATAAACCTCAAACAGTATAGTACATTTCACACTCTTGGATCTTGTTATATATACCCTTTCTTCAAAGACAAAACACAAGCTCTACAGGAAAATCCTCAAAGCGCTCTCAGAGCGGTGCCTGTGCGAAAGTAACGATTTACATTGGATTTGAACCTCTGGAGATTAAATCCATTTGGAAAAAACGTTCTCAGAAAGTTTATTCCACATAAACAAAGTTCTCCAGATGAAAGAGTTCTTGAACGGTGAAGTTCGAGGTGTACTGAGTTGAATCTCAAAACGATGAGCAGCCACATTTCGTCGCATATTTCTGATGTACTGCTCTTGCTGGAATGAAACGCTTACTAGCTCATTGACATGGTAGTTGAGTTCAGCCCCCTTCAGCTTCGCGCTGGCATGGCTAATCACTTATCTTATTCCACCCATCTCTTGGTATAGCACGACCGCCATTTCTATTCCTGATGCGTCTGTCTGCACTGTGAACGGTAATGACATTTCAGGACGTGCTAAAACCATCGGTTCAGACATAGCTTCCTTAATCTTCACTAAGGCCTCTTCAGCAACTGCGGTCCACTGCATTTTGCCATTCTTCAGGCGCTTCGTCTGCATAAGATCCGTCAGAGCCCCTTCCAGCTTTGCAAGCCTGGGTATGAACTTCCTGAGACCCCCCACGACTCCGACGAATCCTCTCAATTGCTTCAAGTTCTTCGGCTTCGGTAATCCCGTGAAAGTATCTATAGAAGAGAGACAAATCTCCAATCTTTCTTCGATGTTCCAGGCTATCAAGGTTGCACGTGATGTTTGCGTCTCCAATCAGGCGGATGACTAGTTTCTGGATGGAATCCAGCAACTTCTGGATATGTTTTGGGCAGAGCTCCATACATGAGAATCATACTCTAAAGAAGGTTTGATCTGCGCTTTATAAAGCTTCAAAAGTTGCTGAGGTGTGTACAGTTTTCCGGTTCGGAACAGTGTTCCAATTTTTTGAGAAGCAGTCTTTGCAATTGCAGCGACATGATTGTGCCATGACATATTGGTGTTCATTTTAACCCCCAACAAACTTATTGAAGCAGAAAGCGGAATTGTCTGACTTGACATTATATCCGGTTCGGAGACATTTACCATATCATTTTTGGGAAATAAAGTTTTTGGCTTTCTACTACTCCATTTCGTTACAAAAAAATGTGGTATATCTCTTTTGAAAGAATTTGTCTCGAGCAATTTAGCTACTATCTAACATGGGCTGTGTTCAATTCCCTTGTTATTTTGAATACAGTAATGCTACAAAATTAGGGGCGAAAAAATCAAAATCAATAGTTTTGACATGGATATATTCTCAATACAATCTCGGTACTTTAGAGAATAAATAATCTAGACAATGTTATAAACTATTTTGTTAAGATCAGTGAGAAATTCTATATCATTTCCTAGTAGTCTTATTAATGAAATAAATCTTTTTTAGCGATTATGGGTTTATATCAACTGACATTCCACATCGATGTATCCTTGCCAATCCACTGAAGTATTATGATCCATATAAGGTTCCAGCTAACTGCAGACCAGGTCATTTTTATAACAGAACAAAAGGATATCAAAAAATAGCTGGAGATCTTTGCAGTGGTGGTTTAGAAAGTCTGTATATGCCTGACATAGTTCCTTGTTCAGGAAACGATGCTAATGAATTTCTCCTTATTGGTCAAAGGGATCGTATTTCACGATATAATATTTCAACTGATATGATAGAACAATTTCCGATCAAGTCTTTGAAGAACATTTCATCCGTGGACTTCGATATAACGTCTGACTGTGTCTATTGGACTTATAATAATACAATAGGCCAAATAGAAAAACTTTGTTTGGGACACAATAATTTCACGACAACGCAGATTTATAGAGGGTCGAATACTGTTGTAGGAATATCTTTAGATTGGATATCAAAAACGCTTTTTTTCATTGTCGATGGTACCCGTACAGAAATACAGTCGATAAATGTAAACTACATCAGCAGAAGCCCAACTACTATATTGAACTCTACAGTTTTGAAAAAGCCTACATGTATTGTAGTACACCCCATAGCCGGTTATATATTTTGGGGCGATTGGTCGGATGACAATGCAACAATCAACAGAGCTGACTCAGATGGAAGTAACGTGAAGACACTATTTGGCAGAGATAAGGTAGAAATGCCCAGTAGTTTAACAATTGATTATATGACCGACAGACTTTACTGGGTAGATCCTCGAAGAAACTATATTGGTAGTAGCGATTTTCAAGGAAATGGTTTCTTTAAAGTAGCTTCAGTAACATATCCAATTTCGATCGCGATTTTGAAGAACAGTCTCTACTGGGGTAGCTCTAAAAGTAGTTCCATATCGAGAGCAGACAAAACCTTCTTCGAAAATGTAGAAACTGTACTAAAACAAGTTTCGGATATAATGAGCCTAAAAGCTATCTCTAGTAGTATTCAAACACGTAATAACGGATGTAGCAATTCCTCGTGTCCCTACATTTGCGTAAGTTTACCTAAAAACAACTTCGCTTGCTTATGTCCGAATGGGCTAATATTGAAAGACGGAAAATGTGTATGCCCTGACCAGGATCAATTTACGTGCCGGAATTATAATTGCTTACCCAATGTTTGGAAATGTGATGGCTCTAATGATTGTGGGGATAACTCTGATGAGGATCATTGCGAAGTACCCACATGTCCGGATTCTTCTTTTCTTTGCGATGATAGAAAATGTATTCCCATGATGTGGAGGTGAGTCCCTGCATTTTATTTATTTTTCATCGAATTTGAAAAATTACTACAAAAGTAATTAATATAATAATGAAGAAAATGTTTTCAAGCAATTAATGTTTGTTATAACCTTTTCTTTGT
Organism: Leptinotarsa decemlineata; assembly: GCF_025532065.1. NCBI lineage: Eukaryota > Metazoa > Arthropoda > Insecta > Coleoptera > Chrysomelidae > Leptinotarsa > Leptinotarsa decemlineata. The sequence continues at coordinate 28,475,909 of NW_027412688.1, read as the reverse complement.
CAACGTCTCCATTATTCTTACTTCAAAATTTCATGGATAAATATGATCCCTAGGAAAACTGCAAATTTTTCATCACTTATTTATTGAAACAATATAAAATATACAACAAAAAACCCCTAACAACTAACTGAACTATTACTAGGCGAGAAATACAAAAGTAAAAATGTAAATTGATGTCTTGAAATCAGTTAATGATTTGCTTCACATAATTCTGGATCTGGTTGTTGATTTTAGAGAAAAAACCTGTCAGATTACTAATCAGATCTCCAAACATCTTCTGTTCTTTCTTAATCGGTATTTTCTGAATATTATTAACGTATTCTGGTTAGAATCTATTTTATTGTGTTTTATTTCTTCCAAGGTGTCAGTTGATTTCACCTCATCTCTTGAGTTTCTACCAAAAATAAAGAAACTCGACGTATTTTCAGTAACATTTTCAATGATGGGTTCATCAGTGATATGATCATACTTGTTATGAGTTTCCTTATCTTTCATCATTTTTTTCATACTATCTTTCAATAAACCATTCTCAAATTCATGTGGAATCAATGTATCGATTTCTTCAAGATTCTGGGAAGCAGGAAGTGTTTTTTGGTGGTTTTGAACTGTTTCAATGCCCTCCTTCTTTTCGTCATTCTTCGATAACTCTTTCAAGGGATTAAGTTCAAACAGGTATGAGTATAATGAATCTTCAGTAACGGGAGTACCATCTTCTCCTTCAATCATCAAAGAATGACCTACTTCGTCTTTCTTTTTTCTGCGATCCATCATATCTTTCATGGAATGAACAGAACTCTCCAATGGATTATTTGTGTGAAGGTATGAGAAAAAGGCAGCCTCGGTTACTCCACTGCCCTTTCGTTCCCTTCTTTTAAAAGCTTCAACAATATCGTCTTCGTTTCCAGATAATATACTTTTTTTATAATCAGGAGATTCAACATGATCACTTGCCTCATCTTTGAAAAGTTTAAGAGAATTGTCCCTTTCTGACTTTTTGTTTTGTCTGAATTTTTTGTTATCATTATGGCGAACAAATTTGATCTCCGTAGCACCGTCCTTTTCCTGAATTTTAAATTCATCTCGATTAGGTAACACGAACTCCAGTTCATCATTTTCCGAATATATTTCTGGACAAAAATTCTGACCTTCTCTCTTAATCTCATTAAAATCGGTGCCTATTTCATTTTCAAGGTTATCCATACTTGAATCTATACTTCTCCTTCTTCTCATAGTGAGGAGGTTGTTTTGGTCAAATATATTTTTAAACAGATGAAGATCATTTGGTGGAATCATCTTGTTTGTATTGAAGGGATTGAAGTCTTTTTGCAAGGAAAGTATGTCAGCAGGTTTCCACATTCTCAGTTGGGGGGTCACTGGCTGATAATTTCCAAACAGATTTTTGCCATACAAAATGGATATCTTTACCATTTTTACTTCAACGGGTATTTTATCGTGGTTAGGTCGATATTTTTCTTGGACTGTCGATTCCAGGGTATTGGTAACTATATTGGAATTTTGTTTATTTTTACCGGCTTTATTCAAAACATTTCGTTTTTCTGAGTTGGGTTCCCTCGTCTGTGTTGTATTGTATTCCTTTCTTCTGTCCTGGGTTTTCAAATCCTTCCTCAATAGTTCGGAGATGTTCTAATATGTCATAGCCAGTTTCAGTTTCATTTTTATGTATTTTGAAAATGACCTCCACTGCTTCGTTTGCCAGCTCAAGCTCTTGTTTTTTCTTCAGTTGTAGCAACTTCAACTTATTTTTCCTCTTAACACGTTTTTTATATTTTCCCAGCAATTGAAATTTTTATCTCAATTCAGTTTTAATATTTGTAATTCAGGTTTCATATGTGTTAATGAAAATATTTCTAGTCCAAATATGAGATATATCTTCATACGAAAGCAGTTCAGATAGCGCTATAACAGTTGGGTTGAAAAGTTCATAGAATAACAAAAAAAAAGTTTTTTTAATCCATTTGATTTCATCGCTCCATATACTTGCCTTCGAGGACGATACAACGATTATAATGGTCATACTATTTTTCGATATCATTATTAGTACGATTTGTCTTTAGCCTCAAAATAGGCCTCAGCTTCGACGATTACCTCTTTTTGGCTCTAAATTTCTTTTCATTTCTTTCTCAGACCTCTTGAGTTCTGAGAACCAAAAAAAGGAGCTGGGGCTAGATCTGGAGAATACAGTGGATGCGAAAGCAATTTATACAGTTTTGCCATCGTTTTCATTGATTTGTGACACAGTGCATTATCTAGGTTGAACAGCACTTCTTTTTCATTTAATTGGAGTCTTTTTTGGTGATCTCGTAAACGCTCCAATAATGTTAGGTAATAGTCGCTGTTGATGGAATTTTCCTTTTCAAGATATTCGATGAATATTATACCAAGAGCATCCGAAAATTCTGATACCATAACCTTGCCATTCGACTGTTGTGTTTTGCACGTTTTGGAGTCGTTTCACTACGTGTGGTCCGCTCAGATGATGATCGTTTTGATTCTGGTGTGAAACGATTGAGCCAGATTCCACCATTATCACATATCGACGTCCAAGTACGATTTTTTATGGTGGAACAGCTTCAAACACTGTATCATTAATTCGTTATTGTTTTTGGTCGATTGTGAGCTCACTCGGCACCCAGTTTGAACAAAGCTTTCGCATACCCGAATATTCATGCACTATATATGACCATTCATTTCACCTCGTTTAAACTTTGCAAACCACTTTTCACCGGTTGCGTTTCCTGGTGCAAAGTCCAAAAAATGGAAGGTCGTTCGAGTTTAGGGTTGAAAAATCTTTCAAAAAAGTATAAACCAGTTACTTTACCATCAATGATATCGAATATTAAGGAGCAAGTTGTGAATCACCACATTCTCAAATATTCAGAATTCTTCTCCATGAATATATATTCCAAAAGCAAAGTTCAACATGTACCATCTACATCAACGGTTTTGTCCGCTAATGCGGTAGACATCATCAGTGGTACGTCCGTGGACTGCGAATACGAATGTTATATGTTGAAGTCTCAGCAAAAACAGCCAGTCGTTGTTTTCGCAGTCAATGCACATACCACTGATAATACCCGGCGCAGAAGTAGGTGGAACATTTGGTACTATAAGTTACATTCGTCTACGGCCTTCCAGCCCCGATATTTTCTCTAATTATTCCTCCAATATTTGGATATTTTCGTTGTTTATCCTTTCCACCAACGTCTGCAGTTGAACCGTGAGATTTGGAGGAATACGAAACATGGAAACTAGCAACAGTGTCAATTCAGGTGAAATCCCAAATTACAAAGGTATTGAAGACATACAATCAGGACGTTTTTTATCTTCACAACTCACAACGGATGGTTCTAGAATTACTGGAATTTTTGCAGATTTGAAAGCTCGATTTATGAGGTCGTTAGCAGAATGGTTACAGGAATATATCGACCTGTACTAAATCTGCAAGTTAGTCCGTGTAGTCGTTTATCGTCATCTCCTGCACCAACATTTACAAAAATGTGGTGTAAAATCATCCCAATTCTAAAAGACTCATCATCGAGAAAGCTGCCAAGTGATTCAACAGGAAAAGCTTTGAGTCAAACACCAGAATATTTCGAAGAAATAGACTTCAAGCGAACCTTTCCGGTGACTGATATAGCTGATTCAAGAAATTTATTTGGAACTACGAGCCATAAGTGGGTGGTCCCAAGCTTTTTGTACATAGCCGATAATTCAAACTCGGTTTTATAGGTTCATAATTTTTTCTTTTTCCACAAAAATGAAATTTGTTTGAGATAAAACCGTCTCTAGAAGAATTAACTACCCTTAATTGTTCAAACTACGCATTGATGAAGTGCAGGCTTGAAGAGCTAAATATGAAGATAGGTCAATTAATTGGTAGGGAGAGATTGTCAAAGGAGAACGATATTAAAACTTTGTGAGGTGATATTTGTATTACAAATTATTTTTTGGTAAACGAGTTTTAAATTCAAAACAACCGTGAGAATTCAAAACAAATGTTATCAAGTTTCAGTAACAATCTTTCTAAATCCGATTTTTCAATTCTCAGTTGCTAATAAATAGTTATGGTAGTTTAGATGTCGTTTTTCAGCGGTTTGAAGTCGTATGCTGCCCATCTGATGACAAGCGAAAACCGAACCTTTTAAAGTGCCTGTTAGTTAACAAGTAACCAAACAGTATATTCATTTATTTCAAAATATGTTTTTTAATGTCTGATGCCTACTGAACGACTTCTGTCTTCTTATATGAAGAGATTATATATAATATATCTTGTTCGTGTTCTGTTCGGTGTTCATTGGCCTCTAGACATCTGACGATCAAATCGAAATCATTCATTTATTTCCTCAAAATGACTGTCAATTTGAAACACTTCGGTTTTTCTTCATTTCGTATATCCTCAATATTGCAAATGTTATCTCTTATGTCCTAATGGCATTTGCAGTACTTCTTGACGAAATTCTAAGTAGTCAGAAAAGGGTAGATAATATTTTCGTTCCAAAGTGACCAAATTGTTAAACTTACCAATATCCTACCGGTGATCTGAAGTTATCCCTTAATCGCCCCAAACTGATTTTCTCGCTATCTGGGTTATTTATTTCAATATCAGGCCTTCTCTTGTTCATCGGTCTCTGTTTCCACAAAAGTGATTATGTACGGAGCATTTATCAGTATATGCTTTAATTTTGTATTTCTATTTCACTGTGAGAAACTATAAGGAATCCCAGAAACCATACATTTGGTTTCGCGAATCCCTGAATCCCTATACATATGATTTCAGGGATTCCCAAAAATGTTTAACCTAACAGAGTTTGTTTTTCAATGTAATAGCAGAGACTACAATGATGAAAATCCCAGATCCAACTGAACTTAATTTGGTTTCGGGATTCCCAAAAATGTTTTACTTAACCCAGTTTATTTTTCATTGTAATAACAGACATTGGGAGTATATTAATGAATATGTTAATATTTTTCATTATTCATTTAGGTGTGATAACACTAAAGACTGCAATGATGGTACAGATGAGATGGGATGTCCGAAACAGAAATGTACCGACAAAGAATTTCAATGTGATAATGGAAAATGCATTGACATAAACTTGAAATGTGACGGTGAAAAAGACTGCCCAGATATATCCGACGAAAAAAATTGCACTTCAAAAAATTTTACACATTGTGGAAGTAAGTAAGAAAGGTTTGTTAATGTTCTTGTATGTGCCAATGATGAGTTCAGAAATATTTATAGATGGACAAATGTTTGTGGAAGGCCAAGAAGTCAACTTCTTTTGCTTACGGGTTTTCTCCAATAATTTAATTTTGAGTTGTAAGTTCAACATACAGGGTGGGGTACCCCATAAGACACGGTTACTACAAACCAAAGCAATATTTTTTCAGGAATTTCTCCATTTCATCATATGTATATTGATTAAGGTTGCAGAAGAAAATTATTTTGGAGTCTAAAGGGTGCGGCTCAATCAATCAATCAAAATCGTTTATTCAAATTTCAAATAATAATAACATTTCATTTGTTTAGGTGTGTTTGTGTGGGGCCCTGCTATAGGCTAATGCCTCTTCAGGGTAAGTGTGTTGTGTGTTGGTGTCTGTATTGTGTTGTTTTGTGTTCCGCTTGTTCATCGGGTTTGTTCCGTTGATCCGTAGGGTGGTCCGGGTCCGTTGCAGTGGTCGTGGTGTTGGTGCTGTTTGGGTACGGGTTCTTAGGCTGGGGCTGTTGGGGGTGAAGCACTTCGGATTTCGGCTCTTTTCAGGACGCTGATATACGCTATCTAATTCCCAGTGGGAATTCCTTTAGGATATCCTGGATCGGCTCCGGTGAGTCTTCCATTCCTCCCAGGAGTCTGGCTGGGGGAAACGGGAGCTTTTTCCTGGGTATCCTTCTGGATCCTCCACGGGGAGTCCAAGGTGTTGTGAGCGAGTTGATGGCATTGGTGTTGTTGCTGCTCATCGTTCTGGTTGCAAATCGTCCTTGAAGTTCCTGAAATCGTTTGTTGATAGGTGTAGTATTGGTGAGGTTGTTTAGGGATGGGTATCGGTAGGGAAGGTTATGTATGTTACGGAGGATTCTTCTTTCAGTTGTAAGGATACGGTGGGATAGTCTTGGGAGAAGCGTACAGTATATCATCGCTTTGTAGTCTAGGACTGGTCTTATGAAAGTTTTATAAGTGTGAAGGAGAGTTTTACTGTCGCATCTCCCGAGCTTGCCTCTCAGAGCCTTTAGCAGGTTGGCTGTCTTCCGGACTCTGTCCAGTGTCCCTCTCAGGTCGATCTCCCAGTTGAGGATCCTCGTGAAGGTCACCCCCAAGTAGGACACCGAGTCCTGGAGTATGAGGTTTTCCCCTAAAAGTCTGAGATTCAAGTTATCAGGATTTAATTTAGGACGGGTAGATGTTAGGGTGTCTAAATAGGATAGTTTGGGTTTTAGTGGGGTTTATTCTGATACGCCATTTGTTGCACCACTGCTCGAAATGGTCGATCATGTTTTGAGCTTGAATTTGCAAGCGACGGGTGTTGGGAGCGGAAGAGTAAAGGATTGTATCGTCGGCATATTGGAGGATTTTATGGGTTGTGGGAACGTCATGAGCATAGATGAAGAATAGGGAGGGAGCAAGGACTGAGCCCTGGGGGACTCCGGCTTTTGGAGTGAAAGGGGAGGATAAGGCTTCACCGACTTTAACGCGGATTTTTCGGTAAGAAGTAAGAAGCTCCTAGTCGGATGAAATGATGAAGAAGACGAATTTGGATAAGCTTCCAGGTCAGGCCCGCGTGCCAGACCTTGTCGAAAGCTTTTTGAATATTTAGAGAGATTGCAATAGTGCAAAAGGATGCGTTGATGTTTTGGGATATGTGGGTATGTAGTTCGACTAGTGCGTTCTGAGTAAAGTGTTCGGTCCTGAAACCATGCTGGTGGGGAGGGATAATGCTGTGATATATGAGGAAGTCGTTCAGATGGTTAGTCATTGGTCGTTCCAGCAATTTGCCCAGGCAACTAAGCAGGCTAATAGGTCTGTAGGAGTCGGAATTAGTGAGATCCTTGTGGGGTTTTGGAATTAAGATTGTGTTAGCCTGTTTCCAGGCGTTTGGGAAGTGGGCGTGTACAAGAAAGCATCAAGGATGTGTTTGAGGAAAGGAATTGCGGAATCAGGAAGGTTTTTCAGTACTCGGCGGTTAACCGAGTCTGGGCCAGGAGCGGTATTTCTACCGCTGTGGATAGTATTGAGGATATCTGCCTCAGTGAATGGGGGTCTTAAGCAGCAGTTGGCGTCGAGAGGAATTGTGAACTTGGTGCCTACCCAGCTGTGCAGGCACTTGCTGGTGAATGTGGTTTAGAAAAGGGTTATCGAAATGAGGGTCTTTAGGGAGACGGAAGGTGTGTTCGATATTTTCGCGGAAGGCTTCTGCTTTGTCGAATGGGTTGGAAATGATGTTACCGTCAATCACTAGGTGACTGTAGGTTTTCCGTTTTTGTCCGTTTCTGGGTGAATTGGTTGATGAGGAGACGTATGCGAGCTTTAAGCCGATTTCACTCGGTTTTTAGGATATCGACCCTCCACCGAAACCCGCAATGGTTCATTGTGGCTCACACCTGTTCACACTCGACCAAATAAACCCAGCTTCTTAAAAAAGCTCATTAGTTTGTATGGTGAGTAGTCTTTCAGGTCAGAGGGTAAGAGTACGACTCTGCCGAACTCTAAAAAAACCTGATTCGGTCCCCAGCGGGGCAGGCACAAATAATGTGCTCTACTGTTTCATCATTTTCTAAACAGAGGCGACATACACTATCGTCCGATAGTCTGAGATTCTGCATATGATGATTTAAATGACAGTGACCTGTAAGAAGGCCTGTTAGACATCGTAGTTCATCCCTACTATAATCCAACAACTCTTTGTTATCAAGCTTCAAAGGGTGAATAAACGCCTTGGAGTGAGCCAATCCCGGGAGATTCTGCCAGAAGTCCATAAATCTTCTTGCCATCCAGATGTTCAATCTTTGTTTGGCAAAGCCTAAAGCGATGCCAATGACAGGTTCTGGTCCGATGTAACTGCTTGCAGCACCTTTGCAAGGGAGTCAGCAGGCTCACTGCCTTCCAGGCCAGTATGGCCAGGAATCCAAACCAGAGACAATCTGTTAAGCCTTCCTATCGAGGGGAGTCGTGTTTGGCAATTTGCTATCAATTTAGACGTTGCTCGGTAGGAGCCAAGAACTTCCAACGCCGCTTGACTGCCCGAGAATATTTTTGTTGACTCGTGTATGAGGTTGGATTCTTTCAATCTTTCCGCACACAATTCGATAGCGTGAATTTCCGTTTGAAATATATTCGCATAGGTTCCTAGGCAGGTTGATATATCTGTCCTGGGTCTGCGACTGAAAACACCTTCTTTCAAATAGTAGTTCTTATTTCGATGCATTTTTTTGAAAATAGCTTCGAAACGACAGAGACATATACATATAATGCTATAGAGAAATTTCCTAAAAAATCAACGCTTTGGTTTACAGGGGCTGTGTCGTATGGGGTGCCCCACCCTGTATATTAAAATGACTTAAACTTTGAATGAGTAATATCAAGGTTATAGCCTGAAAAGAAAATGGCGAACAGGAGCATTTTGACTCTGTACTGAGTTACTTAGTAGAGTCAAAAGGAAAGAAAGATTTTGTCCATCTGAATCTTTCGGTTAGGTAAAAACCCGATACTTGCTGAACGAAAAAATACTTCAAATTTTTCAGAGAGGATTAATCTTTAACTTTTTAAATTATTATCACAGGTTTTTATACGAAATTAATTCAGCTTTTGCACGTTTAGAATAACATATTGTCATTTCAAAGCTTCATGTCTTCTCTCAACGAATGAACCGATTTTATGAAGCAAAGCAGTAATGGATGGAAATAAAAAGCAATAATTGTCAATGAGGTATTCATAGACCCCAACTTTGTTAAAACAAAATTGGGGAATAACACTTTTGCCTATAGGATGGAAGAATGGTTTCAAAGTCAAAATTTGTTTCGAAGTTTTGGGTATTTTGGGAAAAGTTTTTTCTCTGGCAGTTATAGTTTTCGGTACGTTTCTGAAGGTCTACTCAAAACTTTCATTATTATAGATTTCCATCTGCCAATTGTCTGGATTAGACTAATCAGGTTTCGCGTTTGATATTTTTCAGCCCATCAATTCACCTGTAAAAGCGGGAGCTGTATACCTTTATCTGCTAAATGCGATCTCGAAAATGATTGTGGTGATTTTTCCGACGAAGTAGATTGCAGCTATGGAACATGTTCCGAAGAGGAAGTATCTTGTGGGCCTCATCAAAATATTCCAAATCAATGTATTCATAAAAGTATGATTTGTGACGGTTTTCCGAATTGCGCAAACGGCGAAGATGAAGTCAATTGTTCAACAAGAACATCGAAATCGAAGGGATCGAATAAAACGACTTCAACGTCGAAATCAAACGAAACCAACCAGGAGAATTTGGTGAGTTCACTTTTCAATATTGATGGAGATATAGGGTCTTCCAACAGAGACTTTCAAACTTCGACAATTGATACCGGACATATTGTTGAAGCTTCATCTGTCAAATTAGTTGTTATTTATTTAGTCTGTTTCGTCAAGAATTTCACTAGTTCGGACTTCCATTGTCCACTATAGAAAATGATTTGAAATCCCTGAAACAACTAAAAAAGAAGAATTGAAAATGAATAGCTAAAAATAACAATTATATTAACCAAAATAAACCTGAAATGAAATAATAGTGAAATAAAATACAAGTAAAAATAGAACAATTGAATAAATGAGAATGAAGAAATGAAAAAAGAAAATAAAAATAAAAAGTGGAGAGATTCCAAGTCACGTTAGTTCACGACGTTTCGATTGTTAGTATCTACAATCGTCTTCGGGTGATGACTGGACTGATTCCTCCGAGAGATGACTATTTATAGGTCGTTCGAGTACTTTCACTTATCCCCGCTTTCCATTTTCCGCTTCACTGGTTCCGTGGGAGACGACCCTTTTGGCGGGAGTTGGCCACTTTTCGCTTGATGATAGGTTTCCATATATTGCGTATTTCTACGCTGGCTAGGCTGAATACGTTGTTGGACAAAATGTATGCGGCTTCCTTGAATTTTCTCCTTAACCAATGTTTCTCTCTGTGCAAGATCACAGCCTGGGACCACTCGATGTTGTGTTGATGGGTCCAAACATGGTCTGTTATTCCTGATTTGCTGGTTTCCCCTCGCTGTGTGTTTCTTGTGCTCGGCAATGCGAACATTCAATGGCCTCTTAGTTTCACCAATATAGGATTTTCCGCACTCACAGAGTATCCGGTAAAGGCAATTCTTGGAATCGCAGTCCGCGTTTGGTCGCCTGGTTTTCGTGAGGCTGCTACGGATAGTGTTACCGGATCTGAAGCAGGTTCTGATGTTGTACTTGGAACCAATACTTCTTATCCTCTCCGATAATCCTCTGATGTAGGGAAGTGCGAGCACTAGTTGTGACGGCTTCTCTTCCTTGCGAGGATTCTGCTGTCTTCTAGCCAAAGTCTTTTCTACCATCGCTCTGGAGTAGCCATTCCGTTGAAGATCATTTTTGATGATGTCTAGTTCCTTCTCGAGACCTTCCTTCGTATTACAGAGCCCAAAAGCACGGTCTGATAGAGTCTTGATGATTCCTCTTTTAGTCGATTGATGGTGGTTGGATTCGTGGTTCAGATACTGTTCCTTATGAGTGGGTTTTCGGTATACAGATGTTTCTCACTTAGTGTCGGTCCTCTTCACTAAAACGTCTAAGAATGGCAATTCGTTGTGGATTTCCTTCTCCATTGTGAAATTGATGGAAGGTCTCACGCTGTTGATGTGTTTCAGGAAGGCGTCTAATTCAGTATTCCCAGGGTTCCATATTATGAAGGTGTCGTCAACATATCTCAACCAGACTCGAGGTTTCTTGTGGGCTTCTTCAATGGCCAGAGTTTCAAACCACTTCATATAAATGTTGGCTATGACTTGTGAAAGTGGCGATCCCATTGGCAGTCCCTCATCTTGTGTAAAGAATTCATCCTTCAGTTGGAAATAACAGTTTCGTACACATCATCCTAGTAATTCTATGATTACTTCTATAGGTAGAACTTCTATAGGTAGATTCGTTCTTTCTTTCAGGTTCCCGTCTTCGGATAGCTTCCTCTGTATGATTTGGAGTGCTTCTTCGACCGGAACGTTGGTGTAAAGGCTTTCCACGTCGAAAAATTAGTTGATCTTCCTGTGTGACCTGGAGCTTATGATCGGTCTAAGAGGAACGTCCTTCTTGTGGATTTTGGGTAGTCCATACAAGTGAGGGGGCTTACTGTGGTGCGGTATTAGCGATGATCTTTCCTTGTCCGAAAAATAGACTTGGTGTTTTTTCAAAATCTGGTATAACTTCTTTTCGATTGATGCAGTAGGGTCCCGTACGATCTTTGTGTATCGTCCCTTCTGAAGAACCTCTTCGATCTTCTGTTCATAGAGAACCATCATGAAACATTGTCAATCACCTTCAAACAAACTGATTCGTCAAGTCACCATGGACGGATATAGCATTCAACAACACGTGCAAATAATAAAATTGTTTCATCAAAGTGGGTGGTCTGTCCAGACAACGTACCGCGCGCTTCGAGCATTTTACATCCGTACTTCGAAAACTTCGCCGGCGTCATCATTGGTCCATATTTCCTCGAGAATGATGTTGGCCAGGCCATCACTGTCAACGGCAAGCACTTATAGGTCTTCTTTTGACATCAACCACAACAAAACGGCGTTGCGTACCACACAGCTCATGCCTCATAGATATTCTGCACGAGTGATTTGAGGGTATACTCATCTCGTGTGGAGGTGATGTGAACCGCACCGAGATCATGCCATTCGACCCCGTTAGATTTTTCGTAGTGTTTTCTTAAGTTGCAGGTGAATGCGAATAAGCCACAAATCACACCGGTTCTCAAAGCCAACATAATCCATACCATCGGTCAAATCTAATCTGATTTATATGCCAGAATCATGGACAATTGGACCTTTCAGATGCGCTCCACCAAGAGAAGCCGTGGCGGACATTTGAACATATTCCACACATAATGGCATCAATATGTGTTTCAAACAAATATAAAATTTCAATAATATCTTAGAAACTGTTGTTGCTTTGAATTAATTTTGTTCACTTAGTATGTTGAAATAATTGATCATGGTTTGTTTATAAAAAAAGACGATTCTGACATTGACAATAATTTTGGAAAGTTATAAAAAAATATTTTGATTTGAAACGTTTCATTCCTGGTTCATTTCGACTGTAAATCAAAGGAATTGACAGTAGGACTGACTAGTTCGAACATTAGTCCTTCTAGCCGGATACGACCCTCATGCCAGTACTTGACAAAAAAGGTATTTTGCGAATAAAAGGGAGACTAGAACATCCTGAAGGTTTGAACTATTTTCAAAAACATCCAGCGATTCTTGGTCTAAAACACCGTTTCACGAAACTTCTAATTGAAATCTGTCATATAAAATTTGAACACCAGGGACAGGAAATTATTATGAATGAGCTGCGTCAGAAATTCTCGATTTTAAGAATGATAAGTACTATCCAAAAATGTAAAAGTTTTTGTTTCTTCTGCAAGAAAAGGAAAATACAACCACACGTACCTGAAATGGGTCAGTTACCGGAGTGTCGTCTTCAAGGTTTTGTCAGGCCATTTTCTATCACCGGAATGGACTACTTTGTGCCAGTTTCCGTAACAGTTGACAGGAAACATGGAAAGCGCTATATAATACTATTTACCTGTATGAGCACGAGCAATTGATCTAGAAATAAATGCTCGGTGAATCTGCGCCTCACAAAAATTACGGTTTACAATGGTTGAGATACCGAGGATAGACACAGACTTCCCTAATATGGTATCTGTTCAGCAGCCAGCAGACGAATCGTTCCAGACCTAGACCGTAACCTCCATGCGGACAGGTTCCGTATTTCCTCTGGTCAGTATACCAGAAATAGGGAGCAGGGTTGATTCCTTTCCTCTTATAACCTTCCAGCAACTCTTCCATATCCCATATCCTCATTGATCCGCCGACAATTTCTCCAACGTTAGGAAGTAGTACGTCAACACTCTTAGTGAGCCTGTTATCTTCAAACTTGTAAAATGTTCTATCTTCTTTCGTTATGTTGTTTTCCTTCAAATACTCGATGGCTTCTGAATAGTTCATCCGCAGGATTGGTCTGGAAGGAACTTGGAAGTTGGGGTTCAGTTCGTAAACAATGTGGCCATAAGGAGATTCGAGAACTACATCACAAATCAAATCCTCCAGTCGGTTCAGGAGATCGTCGAATGTAATGAAAGGACATTCAGCTTCAACATTGTGCTAAATTGTCTCCAAGTCCTACTCTGCTCTAAAACTTTCAGCGATGCAGTATACATTCCCCATAGATGCTAAACATGTTTCTCCAAAATAATCCATTTTGAAAAGCGTGGATCCTCCTTCAACTTGTTTTTGAACTATAGATGGTGGAGTAACTTCACAGTAACCCCTTTCAAGATAGTGTTCCCTAAAAGCTTGTAAGAGCACTGATCTCATCCTTAGAACTTTCGAGGTGTTCTCTCCTCTTATCATTATATGCCGATTTTCAGCTTGGACATCTAGAAGAGCCTGCTCATTCAGTAACGAATCAGCTCCACCTGCTGGAGCTGAACCAATCGATTCCCAATAGTCAACAATGAACTCGTGACCACCTGGAGCACTTTTTCCCTCGGGCAGCTTTTTGAGTACTCCATACAGAACTATAGAGGACTCCGTTTGTAAAATCAGGGCTTCGTAAGTATGACAGAGTTTATCATTCAACACAGATTGCAAGAATCCTGTACCATCTCTAAGTGTCACAAACATCAAGTTTTTACCTTGTCTTCTTATCCTATGAGTCCAAAGATTTTCACTTTCTGTTCCCTGAATTGTTCTCCATCAAATATTCTTATAAGTTTTGGCTCTGGAAAGGATTTATCCTCAGTAATAACAATTTTCTTGGCTTCTTCCAAATTTTTTGCTCTCTCTTCAGCATCTTCTTCCTCCTAGTTAGATTTCTCAGCCAGCTTATAGTTTTCCCGAACCCACATTTTCTGTATTTTTTTCAGCTGTGATTTAGCAGCTGGTTCATATTTGAGAGCATCTTCTTTGCCATCGACATAAATTACAGGAAAAGGTTCAGCACCGGCTTTTCGCATAGCTTGAAGAATTGTTTTAAAGGGGTTTCCTTCTGTACCGTCTCCTGTCTCATCATTGCCACGGGAATCCGATGTGTAAATAGGTATTGCGTTTTCTCCAGACATTGTGTGAACACGTTAACACTTCAATGTAGAATGAGATTACTTAGGAATTTCTTCGAATCTTGCAATCAATTGTCTTAAACTAACTGCAGATTAGAAACTTAATAGTGCAATAAGGCTGATGCAACTTTTCAAATAAGCGTCATCGATCATATATGGATTTTCCTTGGGTTTTTCTTTTTCTGAGAGAACAGACAGACTGCAGAATAGGTTAGCATTTATTAAGGAACTGGCATTTTTCTTTTTATGAGTTATTCAAAGCTTTCTTATTCTGTTGAACACATGGAAAAATGGCTTCTAGAAATGGCAAAATCGTTAAATACAGACTCTGCTATCATGGCGACGAGAAGATTAATAAGTCAACAATAACAAGTCAAGAAATTGACTCAGATAACGATACGAACATGCATTCTGCCAATAGAGAATTAAGAGAAGCTGTTAAGGACATGGACGATACTGAAATTTTGGGTTATTTTTCTTTCAAGAACATTACATGGAAATTCATTCCACCCACATCTCCACATATGGGAGGAAGCTGGGAGAAGGTTGGTGAGGTCGGTTACACTAAAAGAGAGACATCCCAAAAAAGTGCTTATTACCCTGATTACGGAGGCGGAGAATATTATAAATAGCACGTCTTTGTCATACATTTCAAATGATCCTTTAGAGCCGCAAAGCCTTAAGCCAAATCCTTTTTTATTGCACTGTTCAAATGGAGCTGCCCCACCATTGGGAAAATTTGAGGAAGTCGAAGTAAACCTTAGAAAACAGTGGAGAGTATCTCAAGCTTTAGCGGATATATTTTGTAGAAGATGGTGAAAAGAATATGTACTTACACTGAATAAATATTACTGGAGTTTTTTCCCAACATCAAATCGTTTTTTTCAACACCTCAACACGTGTTTCGATCACCAAGTGATCATCTTCAAAGAGGAAGATTAAAACTAGAAACTAACGCGAAGCTAACCCTATTTATGCTATACAGATATCCCATACAAGTAAACCATCCAGGTGTACCACCCATTCAGGTATACCAACCTAAATAAATTTTACAATCTTTCCTTATCTATATTTTTACAATATGTGTTTAACTGTTATAGCTGTATATAAAAAAAATTTCAGCTATATAAAAATCAATTTCACAATATCGCCTAACTAAATTCATTTTTGCCATATATCCTTTTGTAGTAATCAGTAAACCCAACAATATTATTTTAACAAGCTCTTTGGTATAGGTCCGTCATCGTTATTCATGATAGTATTGTGTTTACTTATTTCTACACTCTCATAGGCATCTAGTTGCCTGTTGTTGTTAACTTGTCTAACTAATCATAATGAACTGAAGTGTATGGAATGGTTTTGTTGCAAAATATGAAGGGCGACTGCTCATTTTTCAGGTCTTCCATATTTTGAGTGTGCTACGTGTTCCTTATATCTTACTTTAATAGATTTTTGTCTGTCTATAATATTTTGCATCGCACTCCTTACATTCAATTTCGTAAATTCCAGACTTTTCCGAATTTTCGACTTTTGTCTTTTGGACTTCTCAAAAAGCTCTGTAGTGTATGACTTGTTTCGAAAACCACATTCATACCTAGTTCTTTGAGAATCTTTCCAAAGTTCCTCGTATACTGGTGGTATGGAACTGAGATGTATTTATCTTGGTTTTTGTCCTTTCTGAAAGTCGAGATTTCGTTCATTCTTAACCTAAACTTCTTCTTCCTTATTATGTCATCTATACAATACCCCTCGAGAAACCGTTAGTGGCTGCTATTTCCTGTATTGTACGTCTTCCTTTTGTGAGCCCAACATGTGTTAGAGGAAAAGAGGGAACTAGGTGCTATATAGATATAGCATAAGTAGGGTTAGCTTCGCGTTAGTTTCTAGTTTTAATCTTCCTCTTTGAAGATGATCACTTGGTGATCGAAACACTTGTCGAGGTGTTGAAAATAACGATTTGGTGTTGGGAAAAAACTTCAGTAATATTCATTATTACACCAGAGGTTCCAAACAGTGCAGCATAAGTACAGTGAATAAACAAATGAAGTGGTATAAGAAGGGGGACGACTTATCAGACGATGTGGCACTCGTCAGTGAACAAAATCAGGAACCTAAAAACGGCCAGTTACAAAAATCTGTAAATTGATTAGTGGTATAGATTTGACACGTTCCATTCCTGGTTTATTTCGAATTTAAATCAAAGGAATTCACAGTAGGACTGACTAGTCCGAACAGACACACTTAGTTTTATTTTAATCTGAAGATAGGAAGTGCTTAATGAAATACCCTATATATTCTACTGAACATTTACAAGGAGTGGTAATCATATTCCGAAAGAAAATTTCGTTAAAGAAAGCCTTTTCATAGTAATGAGGGTATCTATCGTGATAGACCTCTTTCCTCAGCAACTCTTGGATACCTCAGGAACCATGAAGGTTGCAGTTGCAGTCACTTTAGACCTATCTGTAAACCTACCTACCTACTCAACGTAAAACGGATGTGTGGTGGAATTGGTTGATACTTTATGAAAATCTATAACGTATTCAAATAACACTGTGTTGTGAAATTTTCCCTAAACAGATTATAAAACCGCAACACATGTTTCGGTATACAATGGCTTCCTCAGACATGTTCATACTTACTGAATTCTACCTATTTAGTGTTTCAAATAATACGAGGTCTGTTGAAAAAAATGAGTTGAATGTTCAAATTTCGCAGGCTATGTACATTCCATTAGCAATATTTTCAATTTTTCTTGTTCAAACATATGTTCACAGTTTCAGCTGTTTACATGTTTAGTTTGTTACTGAGAGGCATAAAAGGGTAAAGGTGTTTTGCGTGTTCAACGATTTTTACACAATTTTTGTGTAAAAAATGGATTTGAGTGTTGAAAAACACTTGGAAGGTTGACAGTGGCATACGGTGATTGTGCCAAATTTTGAACAAAGAAACCGTCGCATGAGCATCGCTCAAGAATTGTTGAATGACTTCAGCGGCAATCCAGATTTGCTTCAAAGAGTCATAACTAGTGACGAATCATGGGTATATGATCATGACATCGAAACCAAAGTCCAATCGTCCCAATGGAAGACTCCAGGAGAGCCAAGACCAAAAAAGCACGCCAAGTTTGATCAAATGTCGAAGTTCTGCTCACTGTTTTCTTTAATTACAATACAATACAATACAAAACGAATGTTCTTGCAATAATTTCTCGTGATTCCGTGTTAGGTATCACACGTTAGAAGGTAACACCTCGTTAGTCCTATGCGCGCACAAGTTTTGACCTCTGAGGATTGTCGTTCGTAGGGGTGCGATAGCTGGTTAACGGAAAAACATATTTTAAACATATATTTCTATTTGTTTCCAACTTAACCTCTGTTATTTTTGAGCAATATCATTCCAAGCAACCAGCAATAAATGAACCACTCGTGATTTTATCATGCTGTTTGCTTTCATGTAATTGTTGAACAACAAAGTTTTTTTTTGAAAAATGGAAATGTATCGATGAAATTTTGAGTTCTTGTAGTATTACTGTTGATAATTTTCCTCAATGGCTAGGTAAAAACAATGAAACAGTTGGAAATAGGCAGCTTTCATAGTGCTAGTTATGTTTTACCAATCAAAATGAACATATATCGATGTAATACTTCTCATAACTTTCTAAAATTTGAATTTTTGAGTTCATATTAGGTTTATTTTTCTGAAAATAATCTTAATATGTATATTTCATACGCCAAGCTCAATCTATCATAATATGTGCTTTATCATAATAAAAAAAATACATTCAAACAAATATCCTCGTCATTAGGAAGTTAAGATAAAACCTCCTGATCTATGGTCTCCATAATTTATCGAATTATTATACACTATTACACTTTTAACTAAGATAACATGTATTCCGAAATAAAGACCTGACTCATAAAGCTTAACTTCAGTTACTTCAAGTGACTGATCAAATGTTCATGAAAACAACCCTTAGACACATTACTCATTTAAAACAATGAGAAATTTGTTGATGAATGCGCGACGTATTATGAAATAAATGATGACATTTTTGTTTCAGAGAAAAACTTGCAGCAAGAGTTTCATGTTTTTATGTAAAAATCAACGCTGCATCCCCACTTCCTGGAAATGTGATGGTTCTAATGATTGTGGTGACAATAGCGATGAAGAGGGGTGTTGATTCCTCGTACTTGATGAAAATAAATGAAGCATTTCAGTCAATTAATGAATTAATGATCAAAATGTGTGAACTTTCACATAACTGCGTTTAAATTATTTTCCTGGTTTGATGATCGTGTTTTTGAAGTTTTCATTTCTGACGTTTGGTTTACGACTGCGATGTACACGTCAGCCATAAACATCTGCAAATCACGACCAACAAACCAGGAATATAACCTACACATTGATGAATGTGTTTTAAGGAAATAAGTATCTGTGAATACATTTTTATAGTAATTCCCTTATATTTCAATATATTTTCATTCATTTAATTCACAAATAAATGTAATTTATAACCATATGTTTTCTGGTATTATTGATAACTACCCTCGCTGAATTCAGAAAGATTCCTAAAAATATTTCAACATTTCCGACAAGTTCCAAAAATAGGCTATATTCTGTACATCCCAGCAACGGAGTGCTTCAAAACATTATCATGCACGTGATCTTCCAGACAATGCTGCTTGTACAGAGTCGTACTAAGGCACGACCGAAATTTTATTTTATTTTTTTAATAATATGCTGGATATAGAAACATTATTCAAAGTTTAGTCGATTAAATGAGTAACCTGTTGAGATTTTTCTTTGGTGATTGTTATTATCCCAAGAGCATTTCTCGAATCATATATAAGGTGAATCATAACTGAATCCAAGAACAGAATTGCCCAAAGTAGGTCTAAAGAGCCATTAATAATGGAAGCCACTTGATGACTCGTTACTTCGCTGCTCAGGGAAATATGTTACAGACCAGATAAAGAATTACTTTAAGCGCAAGGAAAGATACACAATATAGTATATGAAAGAGGTGAAATTTCACCTACATGAAACACTGTCATCCTCAATGGCGGAATGAGACACTTGTCTTATTGCTTCTTCAGCACCAATATTCCTTTCTTTGGAAGATTTTCTTTTTTTAAAAAAAATGGAAAAGCACAAAGCCAAAACCTTTCCTTCTCAGAAACCATAGCATAGTCGGATGAAGGGTAGTCTTAGTCATCCCCTCATGGCTTTTGTGACGGAAAAATGTTTTCATTATATCCTGATTGGTAAGTTTGATGTTCCTATACTATTTCACAATTATGTTCAAGTGTTTTAAGTTTATTTGTTGTATTTATTTTCTTTTTTCAATATTCACACACCAGTTGCGTTGAATTTTTCCAAGTAAGTAGTCAATCAATAGTTATATTCAAAAACAGCTTTCCTAGCTGAACCTCGCCTATTCATCATCTTTCCATCACTTTTCCCATGTTTGTTTTTGTGTTATTGATATGATGAATAAATACATTTATTATCATTACTTTTCATTTTCTGGATTATTTCTACAGAATGTGTTCTATAGAAAAAATATTGAAAATTATACTTGACGAAAAAATGCTTTATCGACTTGTGAACTCTTTCACGCGTCGATATAAAATTTTTTATCATCTTGTTGTAATAAACAATCATTCGATAATAATTTTGACCGTTTGATTTACTTCCACAGAAAATCGTTTATTATTTACTGTAGCATGTTTTTACCAGACTGACCTTGACTTTATCAGTCCTGCAGAGGAGGATCATCTCCATACATAAGCACTATCGTCGGAAATTTAACTCCAGTGGTGTTCTTTTAAGCAATGAAATACAATGCATAAACTACTCGCTTTGGTGTGTTTGTTGGGTTACTCTTCTGTGAGTGGGAATTTCCAAGAAGACTGGAGGACATTGCACGGGAATGTGGATTCCCCGGACCATGTAAAGGACCCGGTTATTGCTGACTCCTCCTTAAACGACGGATTTATGAAGGTACACTTCAGATTAGTAAAGTGTAATCGAGATTTTGTAAGATTTTCACTTAATAGTTCATGAAACCGCGAGATGTAGTCAGAACTAACCTAATTTCTACACCATGCTTCTGAGATATAGTGATTTGAATGAGTATGACTGTTACTTTTATTCCTCTTGCCAGCCACTCACTCCATTCAACAATTCTCATGTCAAAAATTTCAAAAAAAAATAATAGTAATGATACAATATTTGAAAGGTCTTAAAAATTCTGCATCCAATACAACATTTCACCCACGTCGGAAATTTTTTTGTTTGAGAACATAATATGGTCCTAAATTTGATCAACTACTTACTGTTGAATGATTATTCGGTTAATTAGAGTTTTTTATTTTCGCCCTTTTTAATCTCGAGTTATTTTTTCGTTTCTTATCTTTGGTTTTCTAAAAAGTTGTTTATACACTTCAACAGCGAATGTGAAATATAAATATGTATTGGAACTGTTAAATATATTTAAGGAAACTGGTAACGTTGATAACAAATAGCATGACCGTACAAAAATAGTTAATAACGATGACATTAATGTTGCAGTTCTTGGTCAAGTTGCCTTGATGGAGTTCTCTCAAGCATCTGAGTTGTCCCAAGCATCAGTAGTGAAATCGACTCATGAGTTGCCAATAAGTATCGTATTCAATAACAGTGTATGCCAACATTTGAAGTGTTGGCGCCCTCAAAGGCCAAAAAAACCAATACAAAGAAATGAAGCCGCTGACAAGTAGTCCACGTGGACTGAAGAATTGGCGGTTGCATGCTTTTTACTAATCGAGTTTCATGATTGCCTGAAGAGTCATGAAATTAAGTTTTGAAGTCATGTTACGGTGACGAATAGAATGCGAATAGCCGTCGTGTTGTCAATGTTCAGTTCAGGAACTGATCGCAATTTGAGTGATGAAATTCGATATTGGTGCAGTTATAATTACTTGAAAGTTTTGTTATCTGTTTGTGGCGTTCTTGAACAAGTACTAATAGTAATAACGCAGTAACGACGCAGACTTTTTCTAGTGTAGTGATTCCAATAGCGGTGATGAACAATGCGAAAAAGAGATACCAGTGAATAAGATTCGGATGCATTCGAATATTGAAATACCCAGAGCATGTTTCAATGTATATAAGAATCTACATCTCAAGTTTGGTTTCGAGGGAAATAAACTATTACAAGCAATATTAGATTTGACAGAAATTCCTTTCTCAACTGCACGTAGGTAAATAGTCAAAAACAAACCTTATGAACGCAAGACGCGATGTGATACGGGATTACCAAAACCTTTAGATGTTCATCTAATCATTGAAAAAAACAATATACGACTGTTACAATGAGATTCCTACAACTGAAATCATAAGGAAGAAATTGAATACCTCCGGCCATAACGTGTGAAAATACTCTTCAGAATTGGATAAAGAAACTAGGATTTAGATTTAAAATAATAAACAAACATCAAGCAGTTATGGAAAGCAGAACAATAGTGGAATTGTGTAACAAATACATAGAACAAATAACTATATATACACAAGAACAACTGCAAATTTTCTATTTAGACGAAATTGGTATGACACTCACGACATAGTTACGAAAGGGTGGATGGGTGGTTCGAAAATGTGTACGCCTAACATGCCTGCAAACAAAGGATCGCGACTAATCATTATGCATTGCGAAGGAAGTGAAGGATGGGTTCCGAATTCTTTGAAATTATGTGGCAAAAAACTTGAGGACTGCAATGTTGACTATCATAAGAACATGGAAGCTAATATTTTCGAAGAATGGTTTGAAAACAGATTGATCCCAAATTTGGATGCGAATAGTGTAATAGTTCTTGACAACGCTTCCTCATTCGCGACAGCTCATTAAAGTACCGAATGAAAATTCGAGGAAAGATGAAATACAAAGTTTTTTGATGGATATCAATTTGTATTTTGAATATTACTATACCATAAACCAACTATTTGAAGTTTTACAGACAAAAACATTTGAAAAAGTGTATGACCATGAGACTTTCCCCCTATTTTTGTGTTTTCGATCCCATCGAGTTGATTTGGGGAAAATTGAAACAAAGCATCAGGCGTAAAAATAATTTTCCAATTCGCTCGCACAGCGAAACATGTTATGATATATTTTTCAAATAAAGTTTATGGAGATCAAATCTTGAGGTGTAGTTTTCGAAAAAACTCGAGACATTACTTAAAAGCCAACTTTCATAAACTTTGCAACAACTTATGCCCGTTTTCAAATACAAACAAACTACACCCCCTGTATATTCGGGATCGACTAATGAATGATAGTATAATTTCCCTGGAATGTTGGTTCAGTTGAAATCAGATCCAATACTGTTATTTCATTTTTTTTCAGATAAACAATTTACACGATTCACACAAACAGTTGCTGAGTCATTGGGTTGGTGGAAAAAGTAAAGTGGTCATATGTTTAGCTCGAGATCCAGAACCCCTCAGAACTTCTCCATCAACTGTTTTCATATCTTATGACAATGGTGATAGTTACATTAATAAAAAAGAAAACCTAAAGATGCCTGATGGAAATTATGCTCTGATAAATAAATTTTATTATCACCCCAAAAACCAAACACACGTAAGTATACGCTTAGTTGTATTAAACGTACGGGGCTTGCAGGGTCGATAAGGAATTATTAATAATTATTTGAAAATCTCAGCTCGTCTAATTATAATAATACTCGTTAATTCAGCACAAATCCAATTCACAAAAAAAATATAATCACTTTATTAGATATAATTAAAAGTTATGGTCCGTTTCGTATTAATAGATAAACAAATTTATTTTTAACAATATTTCACTATCACAATTAATTTATATACAACACTTAATTTATCTTCCCAAACGCTTAATTTATCTTCACTGTTCGACTCCTTTATTTTAACGCACGATTCGCCTTCTGAATACGGACTGCATCTCGGGACGGGAAGCCGGCTTTTATGTTGGCAACGACTGTGCTAGATTTCTCTAGTTATTTCGGTAGTGGTCTAGACTGCTCGCGGCGACTTGTCGAGTTCATTCCTTTCGCGATGAGTCATGTGTTTATTTGCTGGCTGAGATATCGGTCAGTGCCGGCTTCAGATTCGTTACAGCACATGACGTGCGGGTTCCAAGTGAGCCTACGGTCTATTAGAAGGCCGAGGTACTTTACCCGCGCTTGCCAGTCAATCTCCCTTCCAGAGATTCTCACTTTTCTGACCGGAGAAGATTTCAATCTTTCCATGGTTATCGCCTGAGTCTTGTTCGGGTTCACTCGGATCTTCCAATCAAGGTACCAGCGCTCGAGGTACCTCGCGCTCGTCCAATGCACGTTGCATGTAGACGACGCCGAGCTCCCGATCCATGGAAGACGAGAGGAGAGTCGTGCCATCGGCGTATTGTATAAGTAATTTTTCATAGGGAAGGTTTTTAGGCTATCAATGTTACTGTAACTCGCCACTAGATGGCGCTGTAGAAGAATTTTTTGAAAGCACTGTTCTATAACGCTGCGCACGCCTAAGTTCGTTGATTCTGATTCTGTCAAAACATTGGAACAGCAACGATACAGCAACATAGCACTAGTAATTAATAAATGAAACACTATGTTATCCATTCACCAAGCAAGAAATTTTATCAGTTTGTTCTTGATTAAAATAATTACTTTCTGAAGTTTTTATTTATCCAGGGTGATTGTTATACTCGTATGCATTCTGGCATCTGAAGAAAGCTTAATTGTAATCATTGAAATAAACTAAATAGTTGGTATTCTGTTCCCATAACTATGTTTTTTTAAATAACATTCATTTTTTCTTGTGAAATGTTTGCGCATTTCCTGATTTAATTTCCTGTATCAAATTGCAAGCTTCATACAAAAATAATTTATGAACAGATAATCGTTCTAATAAACTAATTTTCATTGGATATTTATTGATAATGTTCATCTGCTTGTAGCTTGTATTTACCGACACAGAGTACAACTGGATATATTTAACAAAGGATTATGGAAAAACATTTGTATCCTATGCTTTAAATTTCACGCCAGAGGAAGTCTCTTTCGACGATACAGATCCCTCCACTTTTTTGATTTTGGACAAAAATCACCAGGTAAGTTTAATCTTTCACAAAATCAAATTCTTGATAGAAATCCAAGAAGACAACCAACCACACCAAATACATGTTTGACGTCAGAAGGCTTTGAGTTGGTGGCGTTGACATGTTGCCAAGTGTTAATGTTTTTATATACTTTCGATTCGTTTCTAATTCGAAAGAGCTCCACACTCTGAAGTAGATACGTTTCTGTAGAGCTGTCCTGGTAGCACTGTGATGGATAGGGATGTTTATTGTATTTTATTTTGACAGTGTTCACTGAACGGACTCATTAGAAAGCGTCAAAACTCTCATGTCAAAACGGGACGTAAAATTTAAACGGATCAGTTTGAAATTCAAGTATGAATATTACAGTATACGTGGATTATTTAAAAAATTTGGTAAACGTTCAAATTTCGCGCGCTATACATTCGATTAGCGAGTAGCGTTCAAAAATAACCGTCGCATGAGCATAGCTCAGGAGTTGTTGAATATGTCAATGGAACGAGGAACTTTTCCCGAAAAATTGAAAGCTGCACTCGTTATACCAATATTTAAAAAAGGGGATTCTGATCTTTATGAGAATTATAGAGGAATAAGCTTGCTTCCAAGCATTTCAGAGATTTTCGAGCTGCATATTGAAAAGCAATTACTATTGCTATGCTAATGAACAATTTTCACCAAATCATCATGGTTTCACCCAGAACAAAAGTACTGAAACGGCACTGTATGAATTCCACGAACATGTCATAAATGCTCTTGATGGCAAACTAAGTATCTGTGGTTCATTTATCGACTTCTCCAGAGCCTTCGATAATGTAAATCACATACTTCTACTTCAGAAAATTGAACGATATGGCGTGAGGAGAACCGCATTGAAATTAATGAAGTCTTATTTGCATGGCAGTACCCAAAAAGTAGTGATACGGAAAACTGTAAGTCAGTCAGCAACCATTGAACAGGGTGTTCCACAAGGCTCAATTCTTGGCCCCTTACTGTTTCTTATATATGCGAATGACTTGTTGCAGTTCATGAATAGTCTCACGGAAATACATGTGATTGCTTATGCAGACAACACCAATTTCCTTATAAAGGAAAGCAATGCAATAGCACTTGCAGCGAAAACAGAGAATGTCTATGAGCAGGTAGTAGCTTGGGCAAAAAAATCAACTATCACTGAATATTACGAAAACATCATTAATGAAATTCTCGCTGAATTCTGCTCATGACAATTTTAGCATTTATGAGAACGAGGAGTTGTATGTTGAATCTTGCTCAACAACAAAGATGCTTGGCCTTACACTTGACTACAAGCTCACCTGGATCCCTCACATTGAAACTCTTTGCGACAAACTCCGCAGAAATTGCTATGCGCTCAGTAAACAAGTTTTGTTGAATCTGTACTATGGATCAATACACTGTCATATACGATATGGAATACTGAACTGGGGCACTGAATCGTCTGCAGTGAGGGTTTTTACACTACAGAAATATGCCATCAGAACTATTGCTCGTATAGGATGGAGGCAATCGTGTAGAAACATTTTCAAAGAACTCAAAATACCGTTGCGGGTATTTATATTTATGAATTATGCATATACATGTACAAGAATGGTCATAATTTTATATCTAATCAGCATAAATACCCTACCCGCTCTAAAAACGTATTAATACCCCATATGCATCGAACCACCATATACTAAAAAAAAACATCTTTTTCTTAGACCAAAATTTTACAATAAGCTTGATGATTCGGTAAAGAATGCGTCAAATGTCAATATTTGTAAATTAAGACTGAAAGCTGCTCTCATAGAAAAAAATTGCTACACCCTTGAGTAATTTTAGGTTAGGTGTTTTTTTTTGTCTTCTTTAACGTTCTTGTCACTATTTGACATTACCATTATTTTAAACTTTTCAATTATAACCATGACCCTCAATTTTACTGTTGTAGTATTTTACTACTTTTCTAAGTTTGAAAAATCTATTGGATGACATATTTTCAGCTATTAGAGAAATAGAAAATTTTGGCTCCCAATACATGCGCACTCGTGGATAACCCAAATTTCCCATTATTATAAGGACTCCGAAAAATATATTTAGTTCGGATACGTTTGTTGCTGGAAAGTTTGGTACAGAATTCCGAACGGCATACAAATTTGTTTTTTTCTGCACAGGACTGCAGCAACTCACTCGTAAAATATTTTTTGAAAAAGTCCAGCGGAGATGGCAAATTTATGACTTGGCAAGAAAGTGGCTTAAAAAATTTAATTGTAGATGGGATTTCATAAATGCCTTTTATCCACTTAATGTTCTTTTTCTCTGTGAGATTTTGAGATTTCAAATACTCCATCGCAAATTCATGGGCACTCTGGCAAGATGCAATGTCTGATCCTTTAGACTTTATTTTTGAACAAGTAACGGTTTCAATTAGTGGAAGCTCTTCAATTACATCGCATACGAGACTACTCGGTGCTTGAAGCAGTTGATATGAAAAAAAAACAGTCGCTATAAAATCATTATGTACCATCAACATTTCATTTATTTCACCTCGTGTCAATATTTCATCCACTTCGTTCCAGTCCTCATCTTGTAAATCACAGTCCTCTAATTCCGTTTTTTCCAATAACTGTCAGTCATGATGTACACCGTAATGTACATGTTTTAGTAACTTCATATATTATTACTTATTTGTCTTTTTCTTAGGCACTAACATTTAGTACTTACCTTCTGGAGTACTGGATACGTTAAAAATATTCAAAACCTTTTGGTAACTGAATTTTCCTCAGGAAGTTTGAAAACAACTAACAAGCACGTGCTTAGCGAAGAGATGACGGACACGGGTTCACAGGAACGTAAATAACAACTGAAAATGAGAGTTGTACTTCAAGCGACATCTAGCGAATTAAATGTACACTATAGCACTGCAGTGTACAATATACCATAAGCTATTGAAAATAAGGAAGATTAGCTCTTCACCATTTAAATCGACGTACACTAAGGTGTACACCATGACTGAAAGGGTTAACAAGCGATATAAATGAATTATCATTATTATTATTATTAATGACGTCAGCGGCGATCCAGATTTATTCAAAAGGGTCATAACTGGTGACCACTCATGGGTAGGGGAACGATGGATATAGTGGCCCAGGCAGGTAAAGTGGTCACCTTCTTTTTCCGGACGAACCATTAATAGCTATCTGTCAAAGACATATGGAAATAATTCATTGGTTGTCTCCGTAAACACCGGCCGGGTCCGTGCTCGTCTTCAGATTTTATGGTGAAATAATTGTGTTTTGTGGTATCTGATCTAAGGTGAGTGATTTGAACATAGTTAAAAAGTAATGTCATCAGTTTCATAGGAAGACAATGCACGATTTTATCGATTTAGTGGATTAATTGAGCTATTCGTTTCGCTGCAAAGTGGATCAATATAACCTTATATGTTATTTTTTGTATATTTTTTTTTCACCGCATGCTAAATCGGGTAAAATGGCCCACTATTAGGTAGGGTAAAGTGACCTGGTGGGCCACTTTACCTCCTTAGTGCTTATTTTTTCTGCAAACAAATAATGTTTTGTGTTATTTCAGGTACGGACGTCACAGCAGCAGGAATTCAGTTCAGAGGTAATGTATAAAGCTATACAAGCTGTAAGGAAAGGTGAAATGGGCTTCTTGAAAGCAAGCGAAACCTTCGGTGTTCCTCGAACAAAGCTCAAACGGCGTCTAAACGAAAAAAAAAAAGACGCCGTTGAAAATATAAAAATACTGGGGTCTCGTCGTCCAATTTTCAGTCCAAAACAAGAGGAAGAATCAGGACGTTAATATAAATACACCAGCTGCAGTTACTCCACCCAGAACATCCTTCGCAATATCGCCTTGAAACATATTTCCGATTCCTAAAGCATTGCCTAAGACTAGAACTGTGAATAGAAAAAGGGGGCGTACTGTAATTTCAACCAGCAGCTCATATCAAAATGAGTTGCAAGAAAAAACAATACAGCAAGAACAAAACAAAGCTACAAGGAGCTACTATTGAACCAACCCCAACTAAAACTACCAAAAAACTTGAAACTAAAATAAAAAAACGTGGCACGAACGTTGCTAAAAAGAGTAACAAATATACTGACGACGATGATGACACAGATGATGATTCTGAATGCTTTCTCTGTGGCGAAGTTTGGTCTAAATAAAAACATGAAGATGATTGGATACAGTGTTCTAGTTGTAAGCGATGGGTCCATGAAGAGTGCTCGGGTTGTTATTTCAACAATGATAACTTTCATTGTGAATTTTGTTCTTAAGAATATTTTCTATTAGGTTTGATTATGAATGAACAAATACAAATGAAGAGGTTGTTACTAATACTCTATAGATTAGTAACTGAAATTTGATTCAATTTGTTATCAATGAATAATTGAGAAGAAGCTAACAAGTTAAGACTTAATTTTTGCAATTAATATAAAAGGCTGTTGATGAGTAAATGAAGACTGTTTATGATGAGTAAATGTAAGTAAATTTAGATTTAAAAAATTAAATACTCTTGATTATTGTGAATTAATGGTAGAATTAATATACTTACTGAATTAAACACTATTTAATTTAAATATTTTTTCCATGCAAAATTTCAGTAAATCTGTATTAAAATAACATAATTTAGTAGGCCACTTTACCCGTTCATGAATTTGTATATGCCATTTTACCCGACCAGGATAGGTAAAGTGGTCAATTTCCCATTTCAACTTCAATCTTGAATTATGCTGAAATTATCAGAATATTGGTCTGTAAACAATATAATATCGAAACTTAATAAGTACACGAATAATAATAAACAAACGAACTGTAAAAAGGTTGACATTTATCCGGTTGGCGTGGGTTTACAGCTTAGGGTGGCCACTTTACCCTACCTTCCCCTATATGGTTTTGACATCGAAACCAAGTCCAATCGTCCCAGTGGAAGATCCCAAGACCTCGCGAGAAGCAATATGAAGAAAAAGTCCGGTATTGTGGAAAAATAATTGATGGCTTTTGCATCACAATAATGCATCTGCTCATTCGTCATTGCTTGTTCCTGATTTTTTGGCCAAAAGCAACACCGTAATCATCGTGTCTCAGCCACCGTATTCACCAGACTTGCCCCCTGCGACTTTCTTCTGTTCCGAAGATTGAAGAGACCCATGTAAGGTCGGCGTTTTGTGACGAATCAAGAAATCGAAACCGAATCACTGAGAGAGCTCACGGGCATACAAAAATGTGCATATCACAACTGCTTCGAGGAATGGCACATATGTACTATATCTTACTAGTTTTATCTTCCTCTTAAAGATGATCACCTGGTGATTGAAACGCGTGTCGAGGTGTTGAAATAACGGTTTGGTGTTCAATATTTTTTGCGAAAAATGAAAATTCACCTTATTTTTTGAACAGACAGCGTATGAATCTTGAAGATGATATTATTGATAATCTTATTAACTACTGAAATTATTTCAAATTATTTGTTTTCAATTCACGAATCATTTTAGCCAAAATTCATAGTTATCATAGTATTTGAAGAAGCTGAATGTTGCTGTATCTGTATGTAATTGACTACGTCAAACCCTTCACCAAACCCTCTTCAAGTCATTGTTATGTATTCCAGAGCCAAACTTGCTCAGAGAATTCCACGCATTTGTCTGAGTAGAAGAAAATGAAACTATAGCCTACATATCATAATGTAACTAACGTTACTGCAGTTTCGTCCTATACGGACATTTTCCAACTTATACAACTTATAGTGGTAAAAAACATAGAAGTTTCATTTCTCTTTTCTTCATTATGATTTCCTACCACGAGTAACGGCTTTATCCATCAATTTATGCCTACATATCATTCTCCAAATCTTCCACTTTTTTCCCAGCTAGCACACAATGTCCTTGGGTTATTCCAATGTCATTATTCATTTGTGCCTCCGAAATATTCGTAAATAATCCCTTAAATGCTCAGAAGATATTATTACAGAACTTCTGTAGATTCGCAGAATATTCTACATTACAGGATGTTAAATAGGTAGGTACAGTTCACCATTGAAGGACATCTCTAGTTACATTACGGCGTAATGTGCTCAGGATTTTCCCGTGTATTTCTTGGGATGATACGCGAAACCAGCGATGTGTTTATTCCCATCCTGCCATAGAAGGACGATGTTAAAACTTTGTGAGGTGATGATGAACATTATTACATGAAAAACGAATTTCAAATTTCAAACAATCATAACAATGTAGAACTACGGAAGAGCAGAAAGGCCATATATTTTTATTACGTACCTGGACATGCAAAAACAAGTCGATGTTGTTTGTTGTTTATTTAGACTTTCAGAAAGCCTTCGATCAAATAGACCATTATGTTCTTCTCAGCAAATTGACAAAATTGGGACTCTCTAACCAACTGCTTACTCTAATCGAATCATATCTAGTTAACACGAAACAATTCGTCGAATATGAATCTTTCAAATCGACTCAGTACGTAGTTACATCTGGGGCACCACACGGTTCTAATCGTGGACCTCTTTTATTTTTTATTTTTATTCATGACTTGGCAACCTCTTTAAATATTCCTAGCCTACTATTTGCAGACGACCTGAAACTATATTATAAAATCGACGACATTACTGACTGCCAACGTGTACAACATGAATTAGATGTAATCAAACTTTGGTGTAATAATAATCGTCTACAACTGAACGTATCCAAATGTAAAATAATATCATTTACAACAAAAAAGCGAACTTAAATGTACGATTATTCAATCAACAGTACTACAATCAACCGCGTACATGAGATAAAAAATCTTTGTATAACATACGACAGTAAATTAACATTTACAACACATATAAGGAATATGACTGCTGATGCAAATAGGAGCTTGGATTTATTTACAGAAATGGCAAAAACTTCCAAAAAATTGCCACCTTAAAATTGCTATATTTTGCGTATGCCAGATCTAAGTTGGTATGTCTCAGTTTACGACTACCAAAAACTATCAATTGAGAACGTGCAAAGGAAGTTCCTAAAATACTTATGTCTAAAAGTTGATGGACAATACCCCACGAGAAGCATCGATCATAACATTTTGTTGACACGATTTGATATGACATCTTTGGAAAATAGGAGAGTATAAAAGTCCTGCATAAATTACTTAACAACAATATTGACAGTACGGTTCTTTAACCCGATATCAATTTCTTAGTACCAAGAAGTGAAGGTCAACACAATCTGAAATTCTATTGCGAAGCATCACGCACAAATGTTATACTACGATCACCATTGAATTTTATGTGCAATAGCTTCAATAAAATCTGTGAACATTACGATATTCATTTCGACTCTCTGAACGCCTTGGTATCATGTATCCACAATCATGTTTAGTAATACTATAGATAACATTTGGGTCAGTACTGCTACATTGCATGATTTGTACCTTTTTGTGTTATATACTCAATTTTTCATTCATCTTTTGAAATTCTACGTATACGAATATATATATATATATATATATATATATATATATATATATATATATAATAATAATAATAATAATAATAATAATAATATTTTATTGGTTCTTCTGGATCATAACTCAATGATATAGAACAAGTCAGTGTAATATGATATAAATAAACTTATAAAAAAAAAATTATGTACATATAGGACATGAACAGTTATGTAAAATTATATATTAAAACTTATAACTAGGTAAAATTATAATATATTAACAACCCTAGATGACAATCTCAATTCTTCAGTTATATTGATAAGTCATTTATAAACTCTTCAATGGAGTAGTAGGCTTTATCAATCAGAAAGTTTTTTAGGAACGGTTTAAATTTTCTTAGTGACATTTTTCTAACATGATTTGGCAATTTGTTAAATAGCCTGACACCCATGAAAATTGGATTTGATTCTGATCTAGCCAGTCTATGATTTGGTATTTCTAACAATGTTGAATTTCTTGTGCTGTAATTATTTTTGTTTAAGAAGGTAAAAGGTCGCTGATCCGATTTTACAAAAATTAACAGCTGGTACATATAAATGCATGGGAGAGTTAATATTCTTAAAACTTTGAATATATCTCTGCAGCTAGTACGTCTATTTACACTCTGAATGTTTCTGACAGCTCTCTTCTGTAAAATAAATACCCTTTGTGCCTCACGTGATAGGCCCCAAGCTACTATACTATATGAGATTGTTGAGTGTAATTGGGCATGATAGTACATGAGTACCACCGACTTATCTATAATTTTACTGAGTTGATAGATACAGTAACACATAGGTGTATTTTTTTACATATTTCATTAATATGTTGATTCCATTTACAATCTTCAGTGAGAGTAAGTCCTAGAAATTTTAAAGAATTCACCTGTTCCATTAAACCGTGCTGTGATTTTAACAGTAAACTGTGATCATGACCATTTGGGGCATAACTAAATCTTAGGAAGGATGATTTTTTATCATTGCAGATTAATTTATTGCTAGAAAACCAGTCCTGGGCTTTTAAAATTTCCCTGTGAGCCAAGTCTACTGTGGATGTAACATTCTTACCACTAACCAGTAGTGTTGTGTCATCCGCATACATTACAAAATTTCCTTCAAAGTCATTGACATAAATTATATAAAGTAGAGGTCCCAAAATAGAGCCTTGTGGTACTCCAATAGTATACTTTAAACTTTTAGATTGATACTGATCTATTTCAACGTATTGTGTTCGATTTTGGAGATAACTTGCAAACCATCTACGTGAGTTTCCCCTAAAACCATACTTTTCCAATTTGTCTAGTAGAATTCTGTGGTCTACAAGATCAAATGCCTTACTTAGATCTAAGAAAATACCCAGAGTTCGATTACCCATATCTAGACTATTACATAGCTCTTTTAGTAGTTTTATTATAGCTTGTGTTGTTGAACGTCCCTTTCTAAAACCAAATTGATTTTCATTGAATAGCTTATGAAGATCAAAGAATGAAACGACTGAATTTGACACCCATTTTTCATAAACCTTTGCAAAAGCACTGGGGACAGTAATGGGCCTGTAATTTTCAACTTGAGTTTTATTTCCATTTTTATGTATAGGTTTTATTTTTCCAATTTTTAAACTATCTGGGTAAATACCTTCTTCCAACGAGCAGTTGATGGCAAAAGTTAGTGGGCCTGCAATAAATGACGAACACTTTTTTAAAAGATTAGGACTTATTTCATCATTACCAGTAGATTGAGAGGATTTTAGGTTTTTGATGATATCATTTATTTCTGGTTCTGTTGTTGGTTTAAATGAAAAAGTATAAGGATTGAAGTATCTAAGTGTGGGTTCTTCTGATGATTCTTCAACATTGCTAGCCAGTAGTGTGGGTATGGTATTAAAATATTCAACAAAGTGATTTGCTACATTCTGGGGTGCCTGTACAATATTGTTATCAATAGTTAAGTGAATTGGTTCCAACCTCCTTTTTGATTTTTTGCCTGATCCTATAATAGTCCAGGCCGTTTTAGATTTATTTTTTGCGTTTGCAATTATGCCATTGTTATATTGCTTTTTTGATACATTCAATAGATGTTTATATAACTTTTTATATTTTTTATAATATTCTTTGGTATCATTATTTCCGTTTAAGGTTAGCGTATACAGATATTTTAATTTCTCTCCAGAAATGAGTAAACCTTTAGTTAACCATGGTTTTCTTTTATATGATGCCTGTTTTTCTTTTACTTTTTTTAGAGAAAAAGCAATGTCGAAGTAATATTTAAAAGTTCGAAAAAAGATCTCAAATTTTTCGTTTGCATTACCCCCACACATATACATATCATTCCAATCTTCCTGCCTCAAAAATGAGATAAAGTGTTCAATATTAAATTTATTATTAAGGTCTCTAAATTGCTGTCGAGGTTTTGTTTCTGTAATTTCATGTGAGTTGGTATCAATATAGATCAGTTGAGCATTTTGATGATCACTAAAATAATTATCTACTACTGTACTCTTATATAATTCATAGTGAATGTTTGTGCAGATGTTATCCAGGCAATTATTTCCTCTTGTTGGGGTATTAATGGTTGGTATGATATTATAAGAAGTTAGCAGATCTGTTAATAAGTTGAGGTTTTTCGATTCATTGAGAAAATTGATATTAAAATCTCCACATAATATTACCTTATAGTTTTTGAATTTTACAATTAAATTTCGGAGCAGTTCCTCAAGATTTTTGATAAAAATGTCAAAGTTTCCGTTTGGGCTTCTGTAAACTGTTATAACTAGGCTATTTAACATGCCTTTGCCAAGTGTACCTGCCTTACATCTGATTGCTGTCACCTCTAAATCCATTTCGACAGAATTAGTTTTTACTATGTCAAAATTTATATTGTTTCTGACATATATAGCTACCCCTCCATGTATAGATTTATCCCTACAAAAAGAGTTTGCAATCTGGAAACCCTCTATAAAAGTAAATGCTGAACCAACCAACTTTGGTTCAGCATTTACTTTTATACATTTTCTATATTCCATTATTTTCAATATTTATTTCATATATACTCTGTAATAATAACATTTCCTGTAACTGGGTACTTCTGTTGGTTGGAAATAAATCGCTTTTTTTTATTATTTGGTTTTTGGAAATTATGACTTTGAATCTAGAAATTCAGACAATTAATCTCGAAATTTCGACTTTTAACTCGAATTACGACTATAAATATCGAAATTATGACTGAAATCTAGAAATTTTGAATTAATCACGTAATTTCCAAATTACGAGATTGGAGTCGAAATATCGAGTTCAAAGTCGTAATTTCGAGATTAAATTCGTAATTGTGAGATTAAAGTCAACAATTTAAAGTCAACTGTTTGATAGAAATATCTCCGGCTCCATTTAGAAATATGACATTGAAATGATGACTTACAAAATGGGTATTTATTTTGAAAACATTTAAAAATAACGAATAAAACTTGATTCTGGAGAGTTTTCAAGTCTTTTTTCTAGAGATACGATATCAAATAGATTGATTATTATTTAGGAGGGAAATTGTTTGAATGAAATTACTCGCCATCAAACCATTTTCTAGCTATGGATTACGGAGGACTTCGGAAAGACATTCAATGAAAATGTTGATTCCTTCAAATCGGTTCATTGGATGAAGAATCACAACGGACGTAATCGGCTGATTCTACAGAAGATGGAACTGAATAATCTCAGCACAGTGATCTATTCAGACAATTTGTTCAAAAAAGGTCACCGTCTTTACACCACCGTTGTGAAAGATTTGTTCTTTAACGGAAATTTATTGTTCACAACAAGAGTTGACGAGAAGGTAAGGAATAATAATTGTTAAAGTAATGTATTTCACAAATATAAATTCCAGTTGACCTTTTAAATGACTACTACTATATCAGATCGGAATCTAAGATTCATACGGAACAACTGAAAAATTATAAATCATACACTCCGTTCTGGTTACTTTCATTATGTAGTGTGGTCGATTGTGCGACAAATAGAATTTCTTTTATTCGTTGTTCAATCGAAATTTTATTATCAAAAGTTATATCTTACACTACACACTTTTAATGGTTTAGACATTGCAAATCAAGCCATATTGGATTCCTTCAAGAATGAAGTGATTTCATTTCGCAAAATATAGCAATATGATTTTATCGACCTTTCTTGTGTGTTTTCACTTTTCACAATCTGAAAAATACAAAAAGTATAAAGGAGGACTTCCTACACGTGTAGAAAGGACAAACTTTTAAGTTCACCCGATAAGATACTTCGTATATTCAAAGTATTTTTCACAAATAAAAATGTTCTTTACATCAATAACTTGGGGTGATTTCACAGAAACTTTTATTCAACTGTCAAATTTCTAATACTACCGTATCCTAATTTTTCAATAGTTTCAAATAGTAAAGCTTATTGTTAAATCATCTGAAAATGGAATTTTGAACAGGTGATGATCGACTTTATTGTCAAACATGCGCCAAACTAACTGACTGTTATAAGGAAACAAGTATAGCTGAGGCACCAGTCAATCTAATAATAACACTGATGATTTTCAAACAAAACTCAACCTCTAACTTAAGCAAGAAACTCTTTGGAAGGAAATGGATGAACATTTCAACCTAGCAGACCACTATTATAATATTCATGCAGTCATTGTTTACTGTGGTTCTGGCGTTGAATTTGGTTATTATCACGCCTTGGTGAAAGAAAAAATGGACTGGTTTAAGTTTGACGATAGTCGTGTCCGAAGTGTTCTGGCGATGCATTGAATTTATTGGAGCCTCTGGAGACACCCTACATTTTGTTTTATAAGAGAGAGGACATTGTTAGATCAAGATCTTCAGGTGATGTGGTGCTGCAGGTTTTTCCGGGTTTTCCTGCAGCTGAAAAAGCAAATGCGCCACTGGAATCAATGAAGTCGCCCCGGAACGCCAATTAATTTTTATTGTTGTTTTTATTTTACTGTTGTAAATAAAAAAGCAGGCTCACCCAATACAAAAGTTTATTTTTATCTGTTATTTGTTCAATTTTATAAGTTCATGAAATCATATTTTTTGAATTCAAAATACAAAAAAAAATTAAAAAATCCGACAAATTTTTTTTGATGAATTTGATAGTTTCGTCAAAAAATTGGAAAGAAATTAAAAAACATTATAAATTATATTTTAAAGTTGAATAACTTCGAACCGCGTCGATTTATCGAAAAATTATTGTAGACCATTCAATTTTATACAAGGCCTTTTTGATGAACCATTGAAGAGTTATTAAATTCTAAACTCAAAAAACAAGCTTTCACATGTTAATCATACAGGAAATTGAAATTTACCAAGCGGGATATCTTAATATTGATATTAAGGTCTGTGGCTTTCAGAGAATTTTTTTCACCATTCCCAATAATATTTTCGATATATTTAAGGAGAGAAATAATTAATTTTTCAGTTGATGTACCACTCCACTACCTACAGACAAAGTCCGTGTGCGCCATGGCAGTAGCTAGTTGTTTATAATCACTATTATTATCTATTTTTGGACATCTATTATAATATTTTCAATATAAATACTGAAAACATGCATAAAAATATAAATTATTCCAATCGGAACATGTAATTGTATTGATACATTTTTTTTTCAGGGAAATTTGACTTTATACGTCTCTTTGAATTTGGGAAAGCAATTCCGATGTATTTTTGAATCCACACAGAAATTCCTCAGCTTTTTCGTTGTAGACGTTTCGGAAAATCGAGCTCTGATTGTTGCCTGCCATTCGAATAAATCGTCCACTTTATACGTGTCCGAAGACTTGAGAAGTATCAACGAAACAATTCGATTCACTCCATCACTTGAGAATGTTTTCGCGTTCTTTCCTTCCATCAGCTTCCAAAATACATGGTTACCGTAAGTATAAATTAATAAATGAAATCTTTTCCTCTAAGATTTGTCGCAACATTGATGACTTCATAAGTAAAAACTCACTCACAAGATTCATTTTAATTGTCACTATGAATTGGCTATAGTGAGAACCAAAATACATCTTATTATTATTGAGTTTTAATGTGGGTTTTTATCAAGTATCGGCCAATTCCATTCAACGACAAGGAGATAAGTTTCGTATCTATATCTTTCGTCAGATAATGAACCAGAATATCCATTCAAAAATGAAGACTTGAAAAGAGTGAACGCAATACAAGTATTTATCCATTAACAAGTTCTTTTATTTCCAGGGATGTGTCTAACGAAGCATTTGTGGATGTATACAAAGTGAAAGGACTGAACGGCATTTATATAGCTTCCCAGCAAATTCAACAACCAGACGATAATTTCTTGAATTCAGGAAATTTGAAAACCCTCATCACATTCGATAATGGGGTTTCATGGCGTCCCATCGTAGCTCCTCAGACCAATCAACGAGGAGCCTCGACTGGTTGCGTGTTATCCCAAAATTGTTCCTTACACTTGACTCAAAAATTGAATGAACTTTCTCCTGTTGCCAGAACAATGAGCATCCTTTCTAGTAAGGCTGCACCAGGAGTGATCTTGGCTACTGGTGTCATGGGAAATAGTTTGGAAGGTCAACACGATGTTTATATTAGCGTTGATGCCGGTCTCACTTGGAGGCAAACTCTAAAAGGTAGTCATCTATACAGAATGGGCGACCATGGAGGCATTCTTGTTGCAGTGGAATATCTAAGAAATGAGGCAATCAGGGTCATAAAATATTCAACTGATGAAGGCACACATTGGAAAGAGATCATTTTCCGACATAACCATATGAATGTATACGAGCTGTCGAGTGCAACAGATGAAAGCACTATTTTCACGATGTTTGGTTCGCTTCCAGAAAAAAAAGAATGGTTGATAGTAAAAGCTGATATGAAAATAGTTCTCAACCGGACTTGTTCTGAGGTAAAAAGCAAAACTAGTAGATATATAAGCATAATTTTTTTGATTGTACATTGTTTTTTTTTCATATCAAATGAGAAACCATTTATTTCAATAGGTTTCATAGACAACTGCTATGTTGGTCCAAATCTCATACTATGGGTTTAATGTCAAACTTAAGTGGAACCTAATGAAATTAATTATTTATATTTACTTGTTTTTTTAAGTAATGCTGGGAATACTTCCAAGTAATATTAAACGGTACTAAATACACACATAATAAAAAGGTATGAATCTGAAATTAAAAATCATATTCAAGAAACACCATTATGAGATTTTCACTAAACAGTTTTACAAAAACGCGTGTTTCGTTAAACAACAGTTTCTTCAGGCGGTTCTTTACTAACTGAAATCTACATATTCAATGATTCATATGTTATTACAATTTGAAGTACCTGAATTTTATAAGTACCTAGGTTTTACCTAGGCAGTTAATGTTTAAGGTTTACCTGAGTTTTATCATAAATCAATAAACATTAACCTAGGAAAAGAAGAATATGGACAACCTCATTCAAATAAACCTGTGATGAATGAATTCACCTGAACTTATGTATCAGTTAATTACCAATTTCTACAGGTCTGTATCTGTAGAGTAGAGAGGGTGAGTGTAGACCCACAGCACTTAGACCACATGTGACCTATTGTACATCCGCCCAAGGTTGTCCTCCTAGGTCATCGTCCATCCTGTCCTTCCCAGGAAGGTGGACAGGTCTCTGGGACACATCTCCTTTATATCGGCAGGTGTAGGCCAAGACTCGCCGAACACACACTCTCTTATTGACGATAACTCCGGACACTCGCATAGGACATGCCTGACAATTTCATCTTCCTGTTCACAGATCCTGCATAGGGGTGTGTCTGCTAGCCCCATATTGTGGAGTTGTTTCCTTAGTTGACAGTGACCAGTCAGAAATTCTACTGTTAAGCGAAGATTTGTTCTGGTCATCGCCAGATTTCCTCCCATCTCTTTAGGGATTGAGCATGGGTGTGACGTTTGGCTAGTTCCGCAATTGTCGTAGTCATCAGGCTGTAGGTGTCACTGGGTCCTAAAATTCTTAGTCCAGCCGCTTCCTTGGCTAAAGAGTCGGCAATGCGATTACCTTCACTCCTGTCGTGCCATTCAATCCACCTCAGGATAATGTTATTATCTACCGAGGCTTTGGCTAAATCTTGGTGGCACACTAGTACTAGCCCTGAAGTAACACGTTGTCTGTTCGAAGCTAATAAGGCGTGTCTGCTATCAGAGTACATTGTTATGTTTTTGCCAGAAATTCCTTTCCTGGTTATTTCTTTTGTCGCAATTGAGATACCAGCCAGTTTTGTTTGAATCACGCTGGGACTTTTTCCCATTTCCCACTTAATTCTTAGGCTTAGTGATCTGAAGTACACTTCACAGCCTAAGCCTGCTTTGGTTTTTAAGCCGTCTGTAGGTATACATGCGTATCACATCTGAAGCATCTGACTCTGTGTTCTGTTTTATTTGTATTTTGTAGGGTTTATTAAACACAAACCTGGGTTCAATTGAATCACTGGTTGCCTGAAGCAGAGGTTGCGCAATAAGCGTTTCCCGCCATAAGCTCAGCCTCAATTGACCCATTACTACTTCAAGGTTTACACCAGTCGTGCGCCATTAACGCAACCTCTTTAACGTACAGATCCAGAATTCCATTGCCGCGGTTGGTGTTGTTCTCATGGCTCCTGTGATGTTTAAAAAAGCCAATCGCTGTATTTGATATAATTTTTGAATGGCAGTTGCTTGTAGAACTTTCGGTCCCCATGCAATGACTCCGTACGTTAACATAATTAGGATCAAATGATGGACCATCAGAGTATTTTTTATATGTTAAAGTATATGATCCTCTGTGGTCGGTTATCTGAACCATATCATGTAAATATGGCCTCGGCTCTGTACGAGTTAATTTGTATTGTGAGGAATAATCTTCCCAAATGTAAAAATGCTGTAGCTCCATTGGCAGGAACTCGGTTTAATGAGCAGCACTTTTTACGGCTTTTAATTTTCAAAGTGCACTTGACAGTGTTGATGACTAAACAACAAACTTTAGAGATGAGGCTGATAAGAACCCTTTACAGCGCTGATACTCCGGCAAATTGAGGTATCAATCAGGAAAGCTACTAATTGTAAGTGACCTAGACGGGTCTCTGTGAAGGTCAGATTGTAAATTGCCAGAAATCCCAAGCGAAGTAGACGCATCCCTGAGAAGCGGCCGTCTTGCTTATAAATATGAGTTACGCTAGTTGCACACACACCGATTTTGGACGGCCGACTTTGTACCGGTCGTCCAAACATGTGGGAACGGGACCTGGCACACACGCCGATCGGTGTTCGTAGCCGGTAAAATACCGGTGAGCATCCGTCCACTGCCACTGTATCGCCGGCAGTACCGGGAAGTAGTGGCGTACGTAACTAAATACACTCTTGCATACTCACCGGTTTTTTACCGACCATTCCAGTCTCGAACGCTCGGTGAAATTGTAGTTACTACGCATTAACTTCGTTTTGGTAGTGCGTGCTGATTGTTTGACCGATAAAAATCCGGTGGGTGTGCAAGCACCCGCTGCCAATAAAATATCGGCCGATTTTATACTGGCCGTCCAAAATCGGTGTGTGTGCAACTAGCGTTACGTCCAAGCTGCTTAGGTTTTTGTTTCATTTTTGAGATACGTCTTATATTTCTAGCACTTTAGCTGCACAATACGGGCATGATACGTCTATCTCGCTATGGAAATGGATTGAATACAACTCAAAGTGTCCTTATATAAAGGAATAAGAAATTCAGTGAAATTTGAGATACGTATTTTTGGCTTAGGAGGACAGAAATATAGTTTAAAAAAACTAAAAAACATGCTTGATGATATGAAAATATTTTTTTTAAATAAGCTCAAAACAATAATGACCAAAAAATACTAGTATTATTGTGAAAAAAGCGTGGGTGTTTTGTGCCATATTTTTTGTATATCTATCGCCCACGCTTTTTTCACAATAATATTAGTATTTTTCGTTTGTTATTGTTTCAAGCTTATTTTTTTAAAAATTAACTTTCTAGTTCTATGTTCCTTGAAAGCATGTTCTTTAGTTTTTTTTAACTATATTTATATACTATCTATGATAACAATTAACCAATTTTCACGAACATTTCGATGAAGCTACGGTGTTAGCGAAACACATCTAGACGGAAAAAAAATGTTTGAAAAAATTGATTAGTTATTAGCCTGGACAGTGTTATTAATTTTCATCAAGTAACGGATCAGTTCATTCGTAATGGCTCATATATGTTCTCAAAATGAAATGGTTATTTGTTCGAGGTTTTACCGAGGTATGGATTCAAGACAATTTGAATCTTTCAGTTTTGTATGAGCTGTGCAATTTTTCGCGATAAAGCCGCTGATAATTATTCATGATAGTGACTACCGATCATGTTAATATTTCTATTATCGAAATTTTAAATGAAAATCTTTTTTAGAACGACTTCACAGTGTGGTTTCCTAGGCAAAGGGCAGAAAACAGTAGCTACTACATACCTTGTGTTCTTGGTCAACAAACAACCTATGAACGGAAAATTCCTCTGGCCAATTGTCTCCATGGTTTGAGTTATGTTAGAAATATCTCCAAACAGACTTGTAATTGTGATATCGATGATTTTGAATGGTAAGAATCGCAAAGTTATATTGATGTATTTATTTGAATACGTATATACAAAGACCTCTTCACTTATCTTATAGGAAATATACTTTCACAATTTTTCAATTCAAACTCAACTATTATTGTATATATGTTAAGAGTTGAGAATATACGAATTGTTTTTATGTATGAGTAAATGAAAATGTTGGTCCGCTTTTTTTGTGTGATATGAAATGTTGGCAGATCAGGGCTGAAGGCTACAATTATAGTAAGATGAAACCCATAAGATAAGAAGGGAAATATGATAAAAATGAAAGGAAAGGTAAAGTACCGGTGATCTGAGTTCGGGAAGTGGGAGGGAGGTGAGTTTTTAAGGGTAAAAAATGGTGTATCTCGATTTCCGGCAAAACTACAAGTCCTATGGAAAAAAGATGAACGGCAAAGTTGTAGGTAATAAAAAGATCTACAACTTTTGTATTCACAATTTCTCCACATAACCTCAAAATTGATGTGAAAAATTCAAATAAACAAGTTTTTAGTTTTTCATTTTTATCTTTTCCAAAAATCAATGTTTTTCCTATGAAATTTGGTGAAAACTCACTATTTTATGTCCCAAATGCCACTGTAATTTATTTGATTTGAAATATTTATATTTTGTCACCTTATTTCGACTTAATATCAAACATTATCAATTGAAAATTCTCGCGTCAGAATATCAGCTTTTTTAAAAAGTCGGTGTGCTTTTCGTTCGTTGAAATCTCTACTTTCTGATTGTGTAAAAAAATATACATCACTATAGCGAATGTTCTTAGAAAATGCACAAAATAGAAAAAAACTCCAATTCAAATTTTTTTAATCATTATGAAAAATTTTGAGCTGTTTATTAAAATTTACACTTCAATTACCCAAAAAATGTAAGATTACATGTTACATTAAATCGAAATATAATACTATAATTGACAAACACATAAGTTAATGAAGTTAATATGTAATAAGATATCTACAATATTTCGAGAAGATTGTATAATCTTTTTCAAATAATATTTGTAGATGCCTTTTTATTACTGTTTCAAAATAATTTATATACCTGAGTGAACTAGCGTATGAAGAAGAAAAATAAACTATTGTTGGAATGAATTTTGGCAGTGTAAAATTTAAAAGGAAAACTAAGGTCGTATTATAGTTGAATAAATCAATATCCACAATTTAAAAACCTATTTTTATAAGATCAGTGCAGATTTCTTCACTATTTTCTAGTAACCTTATTCATCAATCAACACTTTAATTTTTCAGCGATGCTGGATTTTCATCTGCAGGTATTCCCCTTCTATGTTTTCTTACCAAACCACTGGACAATTATAATCCATATAAAATTCCATCAGACTGCAAACCTGGTCAGTTTTATAATCGAACAAAAGGATATAGAAAAATAGCTGGAGATTTTTGCAGTAGTGGTTTCGAAAAACTCTACTTGCCTGACAAAGTCCCTTGTCCATCAAAAGATGAAAAAGAATTTCTTCTTCTTGGTCAAAAGGAACGTATTTTACGATACAACTTCTCCTCTAAAACATTAGAACAATTTCCTACCCAATATTTGAAAAATGTTTCCTCTGTTGATTTCGATATAACATCTAATTGTGCCTACTGGACAGATGATACAATAGGCGATGTAGAAAAGCTATGTTTAGGATATGACAATACTACAGTAACATTGGTTTATAGAGGCTTCAATTACGCCTTAGGAACATCTTTAGACTGGATATCGAAAACGCTTTTTTATATAGTGGATGGAGCTCGTATTGAAATACAAGTGATCAGAGTAAACTTGATCAGCAGAGGTGCAACTACTATATTGAACTCTACAGTTTTGCGAAGGCCAAGAGGCATTGTAGTACACCCCATAGCTGGTTATATATTTTGGGGTGATTGGTCGGCTGACAATGCAACAATCAACAGAGCTGACTCAGATGGAAGTAACGTGAAGACATTATTTGGTAGAGATAAGGTCGAAATGCCCAGTAGTTTAACAATTGATTATGTCGCCAATAGACTTTACTGGGTAGATGCTCGAAGGAAATATATTGGTAGCAGTG
The DNA here is from genome assembly GCF_025532065.1 of Leptinotarsa decemlineata. Classification (NCBI taxonomy): domain Eukaryota; kingdom Metazoa; phylum Arthropoda; class Insecta; order Coleoptera; family Chrysomelidae; genus Leptinotarsa; species Leptinotarsa decemlineata. The sequence continues at coordinate 28,431,246 of NW_027412688.1, read as the reverse complement.
ATTTGCAAGGTTATGGTTTCTTGAAAATTGTTTCAGATAACGAATTCGTATCGTATCCATTTTTTATAGCGGTTTTAAACAACAGTCTCTACTGGAATCACCGAAAAAATAATTCTATATTAAAAGCAGACAAAAACTCCTTCAAAAGTGTAGAAACTGTACTAGAACAAATACCGGATATAACGAGCCTAAAAGCTATCTCTAGTAGTATTCAAACAGGTATGAATGGATGTAGCAATTCCTCGTGTCCTTACATTTGCGTAAGTTTACCTAATAACAACTTCGCTTGCTTATGTCCGAATGGGCTAATATTGAAAGACGGAAAATGTGTATGCCCTGACCAGGGTCAATTTACGTGCCGGAATTATAATTGCTTACACAATGTTTGGAAATGTGATGGCACAGATGATTGTGGGGATAACTCTGATGAGGAACAATGCGCAGTACCCACATGTCCTGATTCGTCTTTCCTTTGCGATTATAATAGGTGTATTCCCTCTTACCACAGGTGAGTTTTCGTATTATTCTTTTTGTTGGTTGAAGCCCTAAGTAAAAAGTAGCGCATGATATTATTATTCAAATAATTTTTTCCTTCGATTGATATAATTAAAATTGGTAATTTCTTGTATTACCGAAGAATTTTCTTGTTCCACCCTAAGAAATACTATTATACGAGTGACCCTGGAGAAAATGTTGTTGTAAAGGGTAGATGCATTTTTTCGTATATAATTTATTCCAAATCCGTAATTCCTCTCTTCCCGATCAAAATACATCGAGTAAAGATAGTGAATAACTTTTGGCGGAAATGGCTCATCTGGGTGCCAACGAAACACAACTATTAGTCATATTAGCTACCATCATGTAGCTCATACTTTTAGCCATATTTATCGATTAGTTCCATTTGGTACATTAATTTGTTTCAGATATTCGAATGTAACTTACAATTTTCAATATGCAAAAAAAGTTATGATTGAACATACTTTGTTTTCTGAAAGGATATGTTATTGAGAAGGTAATAAACATTAAAACTATATATATATATATATATATATATATATATATATATATATATATATATATATATATATATATATATATATATATAAACAGAAATTAATATCGGACATAGCACTCATGAAAGTGGCAAACCATAGACACGTGTTTCGAGCTTTTGGCCCATCAAATTGTCTATGGTTTGCCACTTTCATGAGTGCTATGTCGGATATTAACTTCTGTTTGTATATCAAGACACTCAATAACTTTAGATTGTGATTCGTTAGGCCGTTTTAAGAAAAAAGTTCTTATGAAAAATAAACGGTATTTATGAAATATCATAAATATCTATACACCGATTTGGTTGAAATTCGCTAGAGTTATTTGAAGTAATAAGGCGCTTATTTAGCCCTGACTAGATTGGAATTATCAGGTCCAGTGGAGTCTTAGTGGGCACCTCAGTCATCAATATTGGGAAAAAAAGTACGCCTTAATTTTTTTTAGATTGATCAACTGAAAATACAACTTTTTCGTCGCCTGTGTTTTCTTGCTATCTAGCTTCGTTTTCGAGAAAAAAAAATCAAGCCACTTTGTGCTTTGGAGACGAGATGACAGTGATAGTGTTCTCATATCAGTGAAAGTCAGAGTTGTCAATTAGCAGTGATTCCATCATGAATAATTTTACCAACGCTGAAATAGCTGCCATGCACTTTATTTGTGGATTGGTAAATGGAAATACGGAAGAAGCAGGATGAATTTACCAGGACAGATATCTTAAACAGAGTAATTCCATATGGTGAAACATTTAGAAATGTGGCACTGGGAGTTTCAACAAAAATGCAGATGGTGGAAGGCCACAAACTTTAATAACGCTTGATTAGAAGAAGCTGTACTTGATGGAGATGGAGGAGAAAATCCTTCAAATAGTACCAGGAAGATTGCACTGCTGCTGCTGCTGCTGCTGAAAGTCAGCCCAAACATCGTATGGACAGTTCTAAAAACAAACCTCCTAGACCCATATCACATACATCGGGTCCAAGATCTATTGCTTGGGGATTTTCACCTAAGATTAATGTTTTGCAAGTGGTTGCTTTATACGATGGCACACAACAATAATTTTTTACCAAATACTTTATTTACGGACGGAGCAAATTTTTCACGAGATGCTATTATGAACTTTCACTATGACCGTCTTTGGGCAGACGAAAATCCCAACGTTATTAGAGGAAGTCATTTTCAGCAACAATTTTCGCTGAACGTTTGGGTAGGAATGATTGGTGACTACCTAATTGGCCCATTTTTTCTACCAGCAAGATTAACAGATTAATACTGCACGGACTTTTTGCGAGATCATATACCCATTTCGTTAGTGCCAGTACATGTAAGAGGCAACATGTGGTTTATGAACGGCGGGGCATCTGCTCATTTTAGTGTCCTTGCTCGTCAGCATCTCAAAATCACTGGATTGGACGTGCAGGACCTCAAAATTGACCAGCTTGAGTTGACGGATGTTTGAAGAGAAGTTTCATTCGATGGTTGAGGAGTATTTTAATAATTATCTTTTCATTGTATTATCTGTGACTAATTGAGAAACATGAAACGAAATCTGTTTTACAAAAATGAGTGATGAACAAGGAAACCATGTCAATTTCCGTTTGAAACAGTTTATCTCGAAACTCGAAACGTTTCAAAATAGAAATAGTATTATCTAAACAAAGTTAATCTAAAATTGGATGTAGAGCTCAAAAATGTTGAAATATACAGGGTATTCCATTTGAAAAAATTGAGTTCCACTCATTTTTTCATGAGATCAAAGTATCTGCATTTTTTAAATACCCTGTATGAGGCAAATGAAAATATGACTCGGAGTGAAGATCCTCATAGTATCACTCCACTCCATTTCAAATTTGATCGTTTTAGTGCAAGAGAGTTCAAGATTATCAGCATTTATAAAAGTTCATGTTTGGTAAAAAAAATATCGAAATTAATGTATATCTTCTAAACGGTAATAGATGGGTATAGGGGAATAATATATGAATTTGTTGACGAAGTGATAATGAATCATAATCTGATATTATATATGGGGTGTTCCATGAGAAAAATCAAGGAAGCCGCTACTTTATAGTAGAAGCGACAACGCCGCTTCGTCTGAAATATTTTAGGCGTGTAGGTCATATTGATTTATGCATACTGTGAAATTTTCAGGTTGATCCGTTGAATAGTTTGTCAGAAACGGCTAATTAACGCTCATCTTGAAAAGCCCTGTATAAGTCGCCCGACAATACACACTTGAGCATATCTCTCGCCTGGTCGTCTCCATACTCATACGCGTCTATATAAGCCCGTAAAGCAGAATCGCGATTCATCAAAAAACAATACACGCCTCCAATCCGCTAATGTCCAAGCCAAGTGTTCTCGCGAAAAATGCAATCTTTCAATCCGGTGTTCACGGGAAAGTGACGGTCCAGTAGAGAAGATAATCCAGCAGCACAGATTTGCCTCCTAACTGTCCACTCACTTATGTTTACATTACTGAATTCCTGCAGATGACTTCGAAATGAAATTGCCGTAACTGTTAGGTTTCTCAAAGCATTAGATACAAGAAAGCGGTCATCCCTAGCTGTTGTACTTAGTCCTTCCTCGCCCTGCACGTTGCACACTCGTGTCAGAAAACCAAATCCGGTGAATGGCTGATCACCAACTAGAAAGAATGGCACATAATGCACGAGACATGAAACACATCACCTTGCTTGGGCTACTGATAACGGAATGGGTTGGTTGAAGTCATTCGATTGATCGTCTTTGTTTAGGTCAGAATGAAGCCTAGCTCCCTTACCCTTTGGGCGTGTATTCGTTAGAAGGGCAGAACGATACACAACTCGCTATTCACCCGTTAACAAAGGAAATGGAGGTGTCATTCGACTGAGTGCCTTCTATTTCGAGAGGGGTTTTCGACTAAATTTTACTTTATGGGATACTCACAGATTTTCGCGATTTTTTCTGGAATAATAAATACTACATGATGATAGGAATTCAGAACACTTTTAATTTTTTGTCGGACTCAATTGGTTTTCGAGATATAGCCTGTCAAAGATTGTATGACGTCATATTTTACCTTTTTTATAAGCAATAGACTATTGCAATTTACATATTTTTTTATTCAACACAACTTTTTCCATATCATCGCACCTTTTTCTATCCCTTTTCAATTACTTATTGTCGAGTTTCCTGAAATTAGGATGAAATTCCAGAATTTGTCAGGTGCACACAAATCACTTTTTATGAATTGAAGTTTCGCTATTCGAAAATATGTTCCTTTTAGAATTCGGAGGTCAGGTTAGATGTTGAGGAAAGATAGTTTATACAAAAGTAAATATTCGAAAATGCATTCCTTTTAGAGTTTGGAGGTCAGGTTAGATGTTGAGGATACATAGTTTTTTTAAATTGTAAAGTAAGGTTAGACTGAGTTAGGTTAGGTCGGGTTAGGTTAGGATGAGTTAGCATGTGACAAATTATAGAATTTCAATCTAATTTCAAGAAACTTGGCAATTGAAAGTGAATGAAAAGGGATAGAAAAAAGTGCGATCATATGGAAAAAGATGTGTTGAATGAAAAATATTTGAATTGCAATCGTTTATTGCTTAAAAAAAAGGGTAAAATATGACATCATACAAACTTTGACAGGCTATATCTCGAAAACTAATTGAGTCCGACAAAAAATTAAAAGTGTTCTGAATTCCTACCATCACGTAGTAGGTATCATCACAGAAAACATCGCGAAAATGCGTGAGTATCCCATAAAGTAAATTTTCCCGGGTTTTCGGTCGATAGCCAAGCGGTTCGGGGTGGGTGATTTGTTCACTCACTCGAATTGACTGCCGTGTTGGTCGGTGGTTCAAGCCCTAGTCTGAACGATCGATCTTCATTTGCTATCGTCCAACCCGTGTTAGGAATCACACGTTAAAAGGTAAGACCTCGTTAATCCTTAGCTCGCACAAGTTTCGACTTCTGAGGGTTGTCGTTCGTAGGGGTGCGACAGCTGGTTAACGGAAAAACAGATTTTAAACAGATTTTTTTTTCATATATAAGTTTACAGCATAATCTATAGATTTCCTAACTAACGTTGAAGTTGTACAACTGATCGTCTTCGGTTGAATCAGGTTGGAGATCCCTTCACCTTTTCAACGTGTGTTCTAGATAGATAGACTACGGTCTATCATAGGACCCAAGTACTTGACTGGGGGACAGGGTTCCTTCAACTCGGATTTCAAATGCTCTACTTTTCAGAAAGGGCTTAATCCACCGGACTAGGCCCCAAAGCAGGTGAAGAGCGAGCATTTTGTGTAGGAGGCCTCCATTCCAGACAGTCTCCCTCATTTTGAGCCTGCGGGTGATTTGCCAAAGCTCATTTTCCCCAAGTTCGAGCGATTCCAAACACTTGCTCCACCTCTCGTTTCGGTAGTCAGAAATGGCCTGTTTAACCTGGTTGCCGCAGCCTTGTCTCCAGGAAAGAGAGTCCGCTGGCAAACTGGTCTGAGCCGATTTCTCTCCCGGATAAGGTTATTTATCATGTGAAAAAACTCATGGTAGCTTCGCAGTGGACACTCCCTCCTGATTGCTGCGCGAAAAGCGAAAATAGTTTGGAGTGCCTCACGATCCGTGCGTGTCTCAACTAGGTGGGCCTCAAAGGCTTTCTAATCCGTGGATGATCTCATGCGATAGTCTTGGGGAGTAGGAACATCACCCAGCATCAGGATGACTGGGTTATGATCCGAGTCCAGTTCCGACAGAGTTTAGACTTCGCAGGACATAGAGACATTTTTGAGCAGCGCGATGTCCAGCACGTCAGGTGATAGTATGTGGGCTCACCTGAGCCCACATACTATCCACTCGATACTCATGCACATGGAGCACTTGGCCGTTCGCATTAGTGATTCTGCTCCACAGTTGGTGCTTGGCGTTGAAATCATTATCGGCATCAGCAGTTCATCCAGTGATTCTGGGAGTAGACAGTTCTGCGGAGGGTTGAAGAGCAAGATTAGTCTATAATGACCTCTCCTCAGTTGAAACTTGACACCCACGGCCTTAGTACCGTGTAGCTGATTCCAGTCAATGCCGCATTGTACGTGTGGAAGATTCCATTTGACAAGAATGCTAACTCGTCTTCCGCACATTCAACGCGTTCTCTATAGTGAAAATGGCAGTTTTGAATTCCAAAAGGTTTGTTGTGAAGATGTGCGTCAAGTGCATCATCGATATTACATTCAGTCAAATGGTTCTCGAAGTGAAACTTCTTGCTAAAAATCCTATTGGTATTTCAAAATATAACGTTAAGAGAGCTAGGCAGTGTGAATTGTCTAGCCATTACCAGGTTCCAGCTATCACCACCGTAAACATAGAGTTGAGTACGGGGAACTGTGTGAACAGTTTCTTCATCTGATCCAGGGCGGAACAGATGTCAAAAATCCTCAACAAGGGAGGACCTCCAAAAGCTGCAGTCGGCTTGGTGGAGGTATTAGCATCGCTCTTTGCCGCTCAAGCATAACTCATTTCTTTGTAGACCAGCTGCGCCAGCATGCCTTCCGCTACTTTGTCATTCTTTCGAACCCTGGTGAACTCGGTATAATCGGGGTAGTTCACAGTGTGCGAATCCTTACAGTTGTTGCACTTTGGCGGGTCGGTGCGTGGCTTTATCCATCCACCTGAAAGGTGTCTGCCGGCGGACATGACGCAAATAGGAATCGTTGGCAGCGATAACACAGCCCTATCAATGTTTTATGATGCTGGGTATTCTGACATTGAACAGTTTGTTGATGTCATGAATGTTCTTCTGATTCTGGCTCACTAGAAGCAGAAACAGAAGTAGCGGTTGACCGCCTCGCATCATCCTGATGACGGATGATGGTTGAAAGCATTCTCCAATTAGAGCAATTTCAATGTCAGACGACCCCAGATGTTCTGGTTCTACTCTGAAGACACCTCTAATCTGCTTGTCTTCAGGGAGGGTGTATGTATGGTGGTGATATTTTTCCCTTGCCTTCCTGTAGTCCCCCGCTGACGAAGGCTGCACCTTGAAGCCGTCTGCCAAGTTAACCACCTTGGAGCAATCTTCTCAAAGGCTGCCAACTTGGTGAAATTGACCCATTTGTTCTTTTGACGAACAACAATTGGGGAACGTGTACCTTTTTGGTGCTTGAGGGCATCTCAGGTCGTGTGAGCCGCAGAGATCACTTCCCTCCTGAGGCAACATATGGATAAGCCGGATAACATGTATAACAATTTCCGGAACCTCGGCTCATCAAAGCACTTGATTAAGTTTGAAATTGAGGTGTTCGTCGTAGCCTGCCAGGATGGTGACTTCAACACCTTAGTCTACCGTAGTCGCGTGACCCCAGGTACAGGCACGCGAGGCACCTGAGACACCAATACACTTGCTGCCGGCCTGTCTAGCATATGCGGTCTCAGCCTATATCCATGGACATAACGCGTCACGTCTATGGTATTGACTTGACACCAGTAAGTACTGCCTTATATTCTGAGGGAATGAGAAGTGACAAATTTATTGGCACTCCTCATTTATTTATTTCCCATCCACAAGCTGTTACAAACGATGAACCTGATGTATATCGTACAAAAAAAAGAGAAACAACGAATGGAATAACGAGAATTTCTCTTCGAAATTCAGAGACTCTATGCAGTCAAGTTAGAATCCTTGATGAAATGGTGCCCTCCCTGCTCTCAAATTTCAAAATAATAACGGCTTATAGTACTAAGGCAGAAATTTCGGCCAGACAAATACAGAAGGTCGTCATTATCAGCGCATTGCATCTACTCTGGGCACATTATGCTCAGACCCAATGATCACTTACCTCGCGTTGCGGGGAGTGGATAATGGTTGATGATGCCGGTGTGCCCTCCGAATGTATCGGGGCTTTGGGGACAGGCCCCGACCAGCGCAACCTACGAGGTGAAAAAGAGAGAGAATATGATTAGGCGAAGACCATCGTGCACGTCACTCAGTGAAATTATAACATGTATTATTATATTAATATAACAAACTTAATACTTAATATAGACCCATACATTCTGATAACTATACTACATGTGATGTAATATGCATATGGATCATTTCTGCATTCTGCATTTTTTTTGGTACCTTGGGAGCTGTCTGACTTGTCCATTTAGTCCAAGTCTCCAGAAAACTCTGCAGCCTCTTGGGCTTATTGCGTTTATTCTACCATCTTCTCACGACACCCACTCCATTAGTCTCGTTCCATGTACTAGTTTGTACAGGTTCTGTGTTGGATGTTCGTCATATCCTTCTGGACGTAATTCTGTACGCCCATGTATTGCCTGCTTCCTGTGATTCAGTGCATCACATTCGCATAAGATGTGTAGAGCTATTTTTATCCCTTCGTTGCAAAATCTGCAGCTGAGGTCTCCGTCGCACAGCCCCATTTTATTCAGGTGTCCTCTAAGCGGACAATGACCGGTACCGGTTAGTATCTCCATATAGTCTTTTTCAACTAAAATTACTTTTTTGATCCTTTTCTGCCAGTCTTCATCGGGAATATTAGATACTTCTTCTTTAACTAGCTAAGTATATCACCTTCTTATCAAATTTTGGAAAATTATTTTACGCCTGATGCTTTGTTTCAATTTTCCCCAAACAATGGGATTGAGAACACAAAAATAGGGGGAAGTCTCAATAGGGTGTGTCCATACTTTTCAGCAATACTCTCAAGGGCATACACTTTTTTAAATGTTTTTGTCTGTGAAACTTCAAGTAGTTGATTATTGGTATAGTTATCTTCAAAATACAAATTGTTAAACATTAAATAACTTTGTATTTCATCTTTTCTCGAATTTTTATTCGGTACTTTGATGAGCTGCCGCGAATGATAGGAAGCGTTGTCAAGAACTATTACACTATTCGCATCCAAATTTGGGATCAATGTATTTTCAAACCATTCCTCGAAAATATTATCTTCCATGTTCTTATGATAGTCAACATTGCAGTCCTCAAATTTTTTCCACATAATTTCAAAGAATTCGGAACCCATCCTTTATTTCCTCCACAATGCACAATGATTAGTCGCGATCCTTTGTTTGCAGGCATGTTAGGCGTACACATTATCGAACCATCAGTTCCCCCTTTCGTAATTGTGTCGTGAGTGTCATACCAAGTTTGGTAATCTCGCATCAAATCGTGTCTTGCATTCATAAGGTTTGTTTTTGACTATTTTACATACAGCTGAGAAAGAAATTTCGGTCAAATCTGATGTTGCTTGTCATAGTTTTTTCCCTCGAAACCAAACTTGATATGTAGATTCTTATATACATTGAAACATACTGTTTGTATTTCAATATTCAAATGCATCCGAAACTTATTCACTGGTATCTCTTTTTCGCATTGTTCACCAGCGCTTTTGGAATCACTACACAGAAAAAAGTCTGCGTTGTTATCACACTCGTTATTACTATTAGTACTTGTCCAAGGACGCCACATTTTAAATAAATAACAAAAATTTTAAGTAATTATAACTTTACCAATATCGAATTTCAACACTCAAATCGCGATCAGTTCCTGAACTGAACATTGACGACACAACTGCGGAACTCATCGCTGCATTCTGTTGGTCACCGTAACATGACTTCAAATTTAATTTTATGACTCTCCAACCAATCAAAAAAGTCGGTTAGTAAAATACGAACCGCTAATTCTTCAGTCCACGTGGACTAATTCGTAGCGGCATTATTTCTTTGTATTGGTTTTTTTGGCCTTTGAGTTCGCCGATAGCTTCAAAGATTACTATATCAGTTATTTCGACTATATATGGTGGTAGAAACAAGATTAGTCAAATACATCTCATTGAATTTTCCTCACTGTTTTGTTTCTGATTTGATTTTGCTTTCATCATCTGAAGCAATCACCTATTCAAATAAAAGTGATTCTTTTCCACTTATTTCATCCAACAAATTATTCATTCAAGGTGTGACTCTAAACCAAATTGTGCTGATGGATCAGATGAATTCGAATGTCCGAAAAAAAATTGCACCGCCGATCAATTCTCTTGTGATGATGGAAACTGTATTTTGGACCTATTGAAATGTGATGGTGTTATTGATTGCAATGATAGGTCTGATGAAGAAAACTGTGGATCAAGAAACCCTGATGTATGTAAAGGTAAGTTATTAATATGACACGCAGTTTGATCTTCCTCTTGAAGATGATCACTTGGTGATCAAAACACGTATCGAGGTGTTAAAATAACGGTTTGATGTTGGGAAAAAACTCCAGTAATATTCACGAATATTGTATTCCAACCTGGATTTCCAAATAATACACACTGTTAGCTAAATATTATTGAATTGGATATTAACAGATGAAACTGTTAAGTTTTTTCAATAGGAAATTGAAGTTGAGAAATGAATTAATTAACGTATCAATATGAATTTCAATTGAACATCATGTAGAGGTTACTTGTAATCAATTATTTCTCAATGTAATCCTCTGAATACCAACATGTGCAAACAATTAGTCCTCATATTGTCACACTTCATCAATTTTTGTTAATCAATCTTCCCAGTACTGAAAATCCATGTCATTTAATTTAAATGACAAATGGCGAAGACGATCTATTGCAATAAATGAATATGTTTTCGAAACTATCATTATGTTGTTTCAAAAGTTTTGTACGTTTTAATTTTCAATGCAATGAAAATTGAATGCTCCGGAATCGATGAAGTCGACGAAAGTCGTTTATGCCTGGTCCTGATTGGCGCATCTTCTACCGGCGAGAAAAATTAGTAATCGATTGGCGTGAGGTCTGGGAAGTATTTTGGGTGGGGCAGAACTTTGACTCTCAATTTTTTGGTGGGTTTTCGCCTTTGGGAAGTGCCTAGGTGGATCATCGGGGTTCACCCACTGTTATGAACATGTCATGTTGTCTTCACACATAACGATCAGAACGAAAAAAAAAATGTTGATTTGGTTGCCCTAAAGCAAAATAGCTCCACATATCTCATTGATTGTTCATTCTACTGTGTTCTGGTACATACTGATCGATAGAGAATTTTGTACTCTAAACATTGATGTTGTTCATTTTTTCCAAATTTCAATGTTTTGCCTCTTTTCAGCTTATTCAAATTTCAACTAATTTTCCTCTACGAATTCAAATCGAACCAAAGCGCTGCCAAAGCACCCCGAAAAATTACTCAGACAATGATCGTGTTGAAGAACGCAGTGTTGAACGATGGTTTGCTAAATTTCGTTCCTGAGATTAGAGACTCGAAGATGAGTCCCGGATTGGTCGACCTACAGTAATCCAGGACGAGAATTTGGGGACCCTGGTGGAGCCTGACCCCTGTATCTGTATCTGTAGAATAGGAAGGATGAGTGTAGACCCACAGCACTCAGGCCACATGTGACCCATTGTACATCTTCCCGAGGAGTTCATCGTCATCCCAGGAGGTCATCGTCCATTCTGCCCTTTCCAGGAAGGTGGACAGGTCACTAGAAGACATCTCCTTTATATTGCTGGTGTAGGCCAGCGGAATACACACTCTCATTGGCAACCTTGAGGTGTCTTACGGTGGCCTCCTCGAAGGTTTTGGAAGGTGCAGTGACATTACTGTCATAGAGCGGCTTCTTCGATCTTCTTGGGATTCCCTCCATGGAGGTGCACAAGTGAGGGAGCTTTCCTGCAGGGGCAGTCGGTTCCTTACGCCTTTATTCAAGGCAGAGCTCTTGGCGCCCGCCACAGGAAATGTCCTTGCTCTTGAAAATGGAGTGGGGGAGGAGGAGGATGCACTTATAGTTGCTGCATTTCTGCCTCCTTCGCTCTTTTTCTCCTTTTGGCCTCGGCGCCGCAAATGCGCTTACGCCTTGGCCTTTGTATCACATCACGAGGTGATCTGCTATGTCCAGCCTCATTTCAAGCGGTAGATTGGGGTAGATTCAGTTCCCTTCACCCTACTTATTTCTGCCACTGACCAGAAGTCCGGCAACCCCGTCCGTAAGGCCACATTGGCTTCCCGGACAAGGCCTCCAGTTCTCTGACCGTTCCCCTATCCGCCACCTGGGGACGCGCCCGATAGGTAGCCCAACCCACGGAAGCCTGACCCCTTCCAAACGATGCGCGGGATGGTGGAAGAACTGGGCATCAGCTCCCATGCGGTTTTTGATGGTTTGAAACGTATTGGAAAGGTCAAAAAGCTCAAAAAGTGAGTGCCTCATGATTTGGACGATCGACAAAAATTGTCACTTTTCGAGGCCTCTTCTTCTTTGCTTTTGCGCAATCAAAACGATCTTTTTTTGAATCGGATCGTCACGTGAGATGAAAAGTGGATCCTCTACGATAACAGGAGACGTCAAAGACAATGGTTGGAAACCGATGAGCCAATGGCGAAAACCTACTGTATGGTGGTCAGCGGCTGATGTGATTCACTATAACTGTCTGCAACCGGGCCAATCAATCACACCGAAAATTGCGTCAGCAGCAGCAGCTAATACTGGTCAACAGAAGAGGCCCAATCCTGCTCCACGACAACGCCCGTCCGCGCGTTTTACAAATCACCATCCGAAAATTGAACGAATTGAGCGACGAAGTTCTGCCTCACACACTATAGTCCTCAGACCTCTCGCTAATTGATAACTTTCTCACCGGTTGATTCTTAGCCAATCAGGACCAGGCAAAAACAGCACTCGTGTACTCCATCGAATCCTGAGAACACAATTTTCATACTGACGGAATAAATCGACTTGTGTTAGGTTAGCAAAAGTGCACTGATTCAAATGGCGCTCATTTCGATGAATTTAAATGAGTATTTACTGAGATGTTACAGTTCAAAGTAGACAGTTGAGAATTGTCAATATAGGTATATAGGTGTGAATACCATCGGTTAACAGTTGTTCAAAAGTTGCTGAGGAAAAACTTCAAAATTACAATCCAACTCAGTAAACTATTTGAATTGAAACATTGTAAAATTACTTTGTGGAGTGTCTAACGCGGAAGCACAGAAGAGTAAACAATTATTTTGTGGCGGTTTTAAACTATTACATATGTGATGCTAATGTGTCCCGTTCAAATCAAAATAAACGATAATAAGGAACCTTGATTAAGAAATGAGGGTTACGATTTGCTCTTATGTCGCTTTCAACAGAAGTGATCTATCTAGGATTCCAAGAAGCGGAGATTCGCCAACCGTTATTCTTGGGGAGATATTGAGTGTATTATTACGGTTTTCCCCGTGGGTTGACCAACAATTGACTACACTGAACAATAATCAAACTTAATTTTATTTCACTTCAAATACAAAAAACACTCCAACTAAAACTTCAACTATTATTCGAATGTCTATCGCCTTACTAGATCGCTAAGCGCACCGCACTGTCACTTCCACCTGACTGTCTCGATAGGCGAGTGGATCGCATTTATATTTGTCAATCGAAGGCGCTAGAAAATTCCTCGGATTTCCATCGAAGCTTGTAGCATTATTATCGCCACATCTAAAACGACAGCGAACATTCGCACGCTTTCAGCTACGTCACAATTAGTTTATAGCTACCAGTGGCGGCTGGCGTTATTTTCTATAGGGCGTGTTTTACAACAGTATCATCAGTTAGCGACAAACAGATTCAGTTTTACTGAAAATATTGTACAGAGGCAAACGGAAAATGCTGGCCTAAAAATTCATACATGTCTGAAACGCATTTTTGCAAGCAAATAGTTCGTACCAATAAAAACACAAAATGTTTCTTCATACCTGGGGTGGAGACTGGCTTTTCAGGTGTCTAAGTTCTTCGTCAATGTAGATTTCAACTAGAAAGTTTCGTGTATATTCTAAAATAAATCCTACGACAGTAGATGATTATCTCCCTTGAGGTGAAGAAATGTTCGAAACATTTCTTCAGATCCACAAAATCGTGTCCGTGTCTGGTCCAAAATCAAAAAAAAGAAGAAAGGTACGTCGAATGATATAAGACGGATGAATTATGCGGAAAAAATGATATCTCACAAATAAACTTTGTGATTGTGGCAATTTTATTTTGTTGAATTGTCGATTCCAGCAAATATAGACTCGTTTCACTTCCTGGCATATACAGGGTCATACTCCATCATAATACGAAAAGAATTGTTTTTGTTATATTGTAAAATTTTATAGACGTTGCCTTCCTTCATTATGAAATCTACCGGGAGTTTACTAAAAATTGAACCATTCCACAGATTTTTGAGGTAGTGACTTCAAAACCGTAACAACAACTTACAAAAAAACTAATGCTAGTTATTTTATTTGGAAAGTATCATTGATTCATGATGTTATTGGTCGAATAATATTTGTTATAAGAGCGACAGATCTGTATTTGAAAAAAAAAGTTGATGGTGGCGATGTTAACAGGACACGATTAATCGATAGATAGACAGATTTCTTTTGAATCGGAGTTTTAAACGCCGGTCTCATACGATCTAATATCTTGGCCAGACCGTGAAAGTGAAAGAGGCAGAAATATTTGTCACGCAGCCCGAGCCACCCAGGAGAAGTTTGCAGTTAGTGCCCTCTTCTGTAATATCAATACAGAAGAGAGGAGGGATGAGTTGCATGCTCCCCAAAAAGGTATTCCATAACGTAGTCGAGATTCAACAAGTGCATGGTAAACGGTCTTTGCGACATGGAAACCCAACTCATTTGAAACTACTCTAACTGCATAACATCCTGAGGAGATCTTACTCTTCAGTTGTTTAAGGTGCTCATCAAATGTCAGCCCATTATCAATGAATACACCGAGAAACTTTGTGTTTAATTTATTTTGTAACGTCAGCGTCTATTGAAATGTCATCAAGCGAACATTTGAATGATATTATATTCGTTTTGGATGCATTTAGAGAGAGTAAATTTGCATCGCACCAGCTCTTCACCTTCTTCAAGTCTTATGATATTATTTTAATTAGCTCCATTGAGTTTTTTTCTTTCCACAATATTGTAGTATCATCCGCGAATAGAGTGAAACTACCAGATATGTTAATCATAGATATGTCATTCATATATAACAGAAACAGAATAGGGCCTAACACAGAACCCTGTGGTACACCAGATTCAATGGCCCTGTTCTCCGAGAGTTCCGTTGTCCTCACCATTTGACTCCGACCTGAAAGGTACGATTCAAACCAAGTGTTCGTTACACCTTTACATCCATATTTATGAAGTTTTTTTAATAAAATTTTATGATTAACGCAATCAAACGCCTTTGAAATATCGCAAAAAATTGCGACGGCTACTTTACCAGCATTCAATTCAGAGTAAATTTCATATAAAAAAGAGAAGATAGCATCATTTGTATCTTTTTCCTTTTGAAACCCAAACTGGTGCTTATAATACAGTGCAGTTTTAAGAATTCATCTAAACGTAGTTTGACTAATTTCTCAATAATTTTTGCTAAAGTCCGTATTGTGCCTACTATTGAAATACAGTCGGTGTTGTGCCTACTATTGAAATACAGGCAATTTCCAGATATTTTTCACTTGTATTTGTATCAGAAGATGGCGTATTACGATAGTCTTGGATAATTTTGGCGGAATTTTTGTTTTTTATTTCTAACAGTAGTTGGGCAAATTTGTCTAGATAAAGACAAAGCTTAGGTATATATTATTCGCACGTCTAGACACACTTTTGTGTTATTTTCACTATTGAGAAACAAAATTTCACCAAGTTACTCCATGTATTGTACTGATTGTGTATTTGTCACCTTGGAGGAATTTGATTATAATGTATTTACAGTAGTTGTTTTTGTGAATTCGAAGTATTTTTTATTCCAGCTGATCAATTCCATTGCACAAGTGGTACCTGTATACCGTTAGCTTGGAAATGTGATATGGACAAGGACTGTCCTGACAATTCTGACGAGTTGAGTTGCAAGGGTCTAAGATGTTCTGCATTTGAATTTTCTTGTGGGCCTCCTCACTATCATTGTATTTCAAAACGTTGGGTTTGTGATGGCGAAAAAGACTGCAGTGATGGTAGCGACGAAGTTAATTGTACTGCAACTACAAGTACAACTGAAGTGCCGAAAAAACAAATTGGTAAGGTGGTACGATAAGTTTCATGGATTCTGCGTATAATATTTCACGGTGAAATCAGTGTACGATCTAACATTTTGCATATTTTTTATGTGTTCAGGATTGCATTCTACGTAGAAGGCTAGTCGAACTTCAAAATATTGAAATGAAATCAATGATAGACGTATGGTGACGATTCAATAATACAACAATAAAAAATTACATTGATGTACTCTGCAATAGAATAGTCAAATAGAATATTGGATAAAAATACATACAATAAGACAATTAAGTGTTTTTTCAAATCCCAGAGAAATTTTCTTTTTATTTTATATCATCAATCACATGCCTTGTAGATTTCGTATTAGAAATTTTGAATAGGTCAAAAAGTTGCAGACACTATCAAAAATTGAACATTCATTTAAATATTTTATAAGTACAGTCTCACTAAGTATCTATTATCGATTGATGATGTACATCAATTTTGTAACTGAATAAAATGATTTCAAGACAAGTTTTTGTTTTAATCTTACTACGCATTTTAGCTAATGCTTTCAGTATACCAACAGAAAGCTATACAGTACCTCAAATGTGGAGTAGGTTGGGTTAGGTCTAAAGTGAGTGGGTCTATTCGACCCTCCACCGAAACTCGCAAGGGTTTATTGTGGCTCACACCTATTCACGCTCGGCCAAATAAACCCAGCTTCCTAACGAAGCCGGTTTGTTTGTATGGTGAGTGGTCTTTCAGGTCATATGGTAAGAGTACGGCTCTGCCGAACTCTAAGAACCTGATTCGGTCCCCAGCGGGGAAGGCACAAATTATATGCTCTGCTGTTTCATCTGTTTCCAAACAGAGGCGAAACACACTGTCTTCCGACAGTCCAAGTCTCTGCATATGATGATTCAAATAACAGTGACCTGTAAGAAGGCCTGTTAGACATCGTAGTTCATCCCTACTGTAGTCCAACAACTGTTTGGTATCAAACTTCGAAGGGTGAATGAACGCCTTGGAGTGAGCCAATTCTGCCAGAAGTCCATAAAAATTATTGTCATCCACGTGTTCAATGTTTGCTTGGAAAAGCGAAAAGCGATGCAAATGTAACTGAATTAAATTATTTCAAGACAGGTTTTTGTTTTAATCTTACTACGCATCTCTAGCTAATGCTTTCAGTAAACCAACAGAAAGATGTAGAACAGTACTTCAAGTGTGGAGTGACCTGTTATTTCTTTCCAACAACATTTCGTCAAGAATGGAAAAATTGTTTTTGAATTTGATCTAAATTTCTCCTAATCCTCAAATCCAAAATTCAAATGATGAATTTAAAGATTATTCAAAAACTAGTGAACCGGCCCGGGAAGCAGAACATATAAGTCTTTTTCTCGTAAAGGGCGTGCTTTTGAAGAAATAAGGGCTAAAAAATTCACCCTCGAGAAAGTGTTTTCCAGAAGATTCTGGAATGTTGTGAAATTTTAGAGATGCTTACTCTGAAATTTTCGGAAATATCTCAGGCAATCGTGAAACATTCCAGAACAGTCTTGAATGATGTGGAGTATTCTGTAATATACGAAGAATTTCTGTGATGGGATCACCCAATGGTGGAGATATACACTGTGTCCAAAATAAGAAAAAACAGCATGGGGATATCGGAAACGGTAAGTGATACGGGGTCGATTGAATTGGAAAAAAGTAGCGCATTTATGTGCATAATAATAATATGCCATTTAGAAAGTTTTGGTATTCCGAGTAGTTTTGAAGATATCCGAGAAAAACCGAAATTTGAGAATTTCGGTTTTTCTGATAATTTTCTCCTAGCTTTATTTTCAAAGGAATTTTGTGTTAAAAATGAAAAATGGTAGCTTTTCGAATACTGAAAATGTGATATGTTGTCATGTTACATTTTGTGCCAAAGAAATTGTGTTGATGCTGAACGTGCGTCCTCTAATAAGTATCCAAAGAGGCGACAATATGGTAAATCAATATTTAGTTCTTAATTTAAAAGAATACGGATCATTTAAAAATCCTGTGGTTTCCTGACAAAAGCAATCTAATGAAGAAAGTCAGCGTGATGTATAACAGGCCGTTGTTGAAAATCCTGAGATTATTTGAACCGTCGCGTCGCTTTCCAGGACAGTGGATTGGTACTCATAGTGATAATCCTGGTGTAACAAATGCTGGGTTTATCCTTATCCCTTTCTCAGACAGTGTAACAATGTATGAAAATAAGGCAGCTGCTGTCACCAGATGCAGATTTCTCCATATCAGAATTTGGAAGTTAGGCAATTCAGAAAAAGGCTGTAGGGTTCGTGCCGGTCGTACGAAGGCCGACTTTTTTGAAATCTGATCATTTGCTATACCTATTTATATTCTCTCTCATTATGTGGTTCCAGAACTGAATTTCAATCTTAATTAAAATGCTTTTCATTCACTATTCTCTTCTCAATCGATTGACAAAAAGTCTCTTATTTGTTTTTGTTCTCTTAACTTCATCTTACCCTACGAGGATGGTATTTTTCTAAGTCCAAGAGAAAATGAAAGTCCAAGGTTTCAAATTTAAAGTATAATAAGTAGAAAACGACTCTATGGACAAAATAACAAAAAAACAACGTGTAAAATGTTATGACAGAAAAAAAGTAAAATTCAATTTTTTTTTGTTTCATCTGAATAGAATATCACACAATACATGTCCATTAGGAGTTATTACATTTAGTACATATATCGCTCATTTGCGAATACAAGTACTTAACAATCATTGTGTTCCTTCGATCAATAAGAATACAAACTAAGCATAGGATGCTTGTGTTTTGCACTTCTTAATGATCATCCAGAAAATATGCCTAGAGTTTATACAGTTTATGAATCAGTCGAGTCAGACGAGTATCAGTAAATATTGATTTCAGATAAAAAGCAAAGAGGTACAGGAATTTTTATGAGGTAAGTATTTGATAGTTATTTAAAATTATAGGTATCATCAGCTCAACATTATTTTCAGATGAGTTCCTTTACTTTAGTTTTGAAATCTTTCTCCCTTCTCAATTCTTTCACATATAAAGGTAGTGAATTATATAATTCAGGGCCAATGAAGAAAACAAATCTTTGTGACTTTTTTTGAAAATTGGCAAGTCAATAAATTTGTTTTCTATGAATCGGGTAACATAATGTTTAAGCGGATTAACAATGAGCTTTGTTTTACGATAGGTAGATATATATTAGGCAATAATATGCAAATAAGTTTTTGAAGTTTAGTTGCTTGGATTCCTTATACAGACTTAATGTATTATATAATCTGTCCTTTTTGAAGAGTATTCTTAGCAAACAATTTTGAGTAGTTTGCTATTTTTTTTAGCGTTGCGGTAGAGACCTCCCCATATTACTATGCAATATCTTAAAATTGACTCAGCTAATAAGTTATAAATTATGGAAAGGTTCTTCCTGCTGAGAATATCACGTAGCAAATAAAACTTATGTATTAGCTGCCGTAATTTCTTTGTTACATATAATGCATGTTCATCCCACCTTAGGTGTTGATCCACTATATCACACCAAGATACTTTAGTTTATTAATATTTTCAATCTGTGGACAACCTCTAAGACATATTTCATCACAAGAATTACTATGTACTGAAATATATCTTTCTGTAGGTTGGTCTTCACTAGTTAAAGAGAAGGTGATTCAACCAACTGTGGATATGAGAGAGGCTTAATTTAGTACATTCATATACCTGTTCCCATGTATCATTTATGAAAACAATAGCAGTGTCATCTGCATATGCTACTATGTGGCCATGAAAGTTATTTAGATCAGCAATGTCGTTAATATACACGAGAAACGATATTGGACCCAGCACTGAACCCTGTGGAATACCTATTGTGTTTTTCAGTGAATCACTGAGACACTCTTCAATTTTTACTTGCTGTGTCCTGTTTTGTAAATAATTTTTTAATAGATTCAGTGCTGTGCCACGTATGCCAACTTTAGTGTCGAAAGCTTTGGCAAGTCAAGACATTTTTTTGACTTATCCAAGCCTCCGACAATATTTTTAAGATCCATCATTGCATCTTCTGTACTCATATTTTTCTGAAATCCACACTGCTTCTCTGTGATACAATTATGCTTGGTAAAAAATTTCATCAGACGACTTTTCGAATATTTTTGCAAAGTTGTTTATAACTGAGATGGGTCTATAATTGCTAGGGGTTTTGTAATCACCAGATTTATGAATGGGTGTGATAATTGCATTCTTCCACTGGGAAGGTATTATACCTGTTTCTAAAAACAAATTTATTGAATGTTTCAAGGGGGCAATAATACTAGAGTGTACTGATTTTATTAATGTTGTGGATATTTCATCTTTCCCAGCGGCACACTTATTTTTCAATGTTGAGATGGTTTCAATTAGTTCATTATCTGACAATGGGTGTAGAAATATCGATTCATTCAGTGTTTTATCCGAAGTTATAAAACTTCTATGTGGATCCATTTTTTTTTGTCTAATCTTTTCTGCTAAGTTATGCCCTCTATTTGTGAAGTATATGTTGAAGATATTTGATTTTTCTGTGTTATCTGTAATCTCCTTTCCATTTGTTCCTAGTGTGTTTATCGTTCCTAATTCCTTTTTCGACGAAGTTGAATTGCATGCACAATTGATCACTTACCAAACTTTTTTATAGTTATTTCCTGCTTCCATTAGTTGGTTTTTATGAAATTTTTTTTGTTTGTCTTATTAGATTATTCAACATATTTCTATAGTTTTTGAATTCTATTTTGAGTTATTCAGAGAAATCTTTTTTTAGTTTATTTTTCAAATAATCCCTGTGTTTTATTGATTGTATTAGAATAATACAATCTATAAAATAAAAGAAACTATAACAAAGGATATGCCGACAATTCGACCCTGATATTTACTATTAATTTAACCTGTTGAATAACTACACATGCACCCACTCAGTACAAAATACTTTTAGTTTTACTTCTACTCTAGGGAGAGTGGTGTATAACTTTAAATTTTCGTCCTTTTTTGTAATTGTATCATGAACTCTAGCTAAACAATCAGCACTAGGAAACCAACAATATGTAAGCTCTTTGCAAATAGAAAGTGGATTCAGACAAAATAATATGTGAACTCTTTCTAAACATCAACTGGTTAGTAAAAAAAATAACACTGACATGACGCCTTTTTGGGTGGTTCATGGTCAACCATCGGTTCTATTGACCCAGTGTGTTTTCAACACCAACACTTTAATTTCGAACTCCCCTGTACCCGTTACCGGTTTATGATTTCACTACCGATTTTACTTAAATTTCGCACCACGCGCTTACAAACAAATTAACTCCCCTATTTAGGCCACCTCTCTCAGCCTCGAAGGCTGAGGGATGAGACCCCCGATCTCGTCTCGACGAGATCCGGTGAGACCGACTTCTTTGTGTCTTTCTGAAGAAACTCTCCCAAGCCCTCGCGTCAACAACGCTAGCCTCAAATACCTCATCTCAGCGTTTTTTCAACCTTCCCAAGCTAATGATAATCGGCAGGATGCAATATATTCGTTTGTTTAGACTAGCTCAAATTTAACATGACCACAACGACGCTCGAAGGTCCGACAGTTACAACGTAATTCAGAACTTTTTCAACTGGAAAAATATCGACACCGAAGAAACGGGTGATCGACCTCGATCTCAACGAATAAAATAATATTTTATGTTAATATCGCAATGGCAGTTATTACACTGGCCTACAAGGTCCCCCGACCTAAACCCACCAGACTTTTTCCTTTGGGATCAAGAATCATGTGTACTCTCATAATTTTCAAAATGAAGATTTGCCAAGATTGGTTACTGCATCCTTCAGCAATATTGTTCCGAGACGAGCGTACTTGTGCTTAGAAAATGACGGTGGGTTATTTAAACACTTGTTATAAGTTTCTGTTCATTTCCCATAATACATATAAGCTCCTTGTTATTACATTACAATTACATTTTATAAACTAAACTTTTGATATTGCGACTCATCTTTGTATTCAACAAGGCAAAAATTCCAGCAAGTGGTAAGTTGAATAAAATATATTATAAATACGAATAATCAATTTACTTCTAGCGCGAAGGTACTATCTAAAATTGAAGAATAGCAGGTTAAGTAATCACTTCTCATTATGCGCAAGAAATGGTTATGAAATCAAATTGTGTGATACGTTGCTGTATTCACAATGGAAAATGGAGTCGTGAACAGGGTATACTTTAGTTTCGACCCATATAAAAATACAAAGTTGATGATGTTTTCCAAAAGACGAAATGTCGCAGAAAAATTCTGCTTACGTTATCGTGTAGTCCTTGAAAAGTGGCCATGGCAAAGTGCTATTTGTTTTACATTTCCTTTGAAAATAAAGCTAGGAGGAAATGAAAACGAAATTCTCAAATTTCGGTTTTTCTCGGATAACTCCGAAACTACTCGGAATATTGAAACTTTCAAAATGGCATATTATTAGCACATGAATGTGCTACTTTTCTCTGATTCTCTTCATTCTTATGTGGGATACAGTGTATAAAGCGAAATTCATCGACCTCAACTGCAAGACAACATCACGTCGCTAAGAGAAACCCTACAGTCTGTATTCTTGTAATAATGAGATTTGATAACATTCACTCAAACAGAAGAAGATTCAGAACTGCCAATTTCAGTATTGAAAAAGGTGAGTATTTTTTAACTTGAAGATGACAAAATAAATTTCGACATCAACCTTCAAAATGACTCACTACGTAATACAAAAACAAGACAATCGCAATCTTCCTTCTCAGGTCATAGTTTCAATTTTGAATTATTTTAACGAAAGCGTTTGCACAAAAGAAAATTTTTCAAAATTATGGGATTAAACGGATTTTTAATAGGAGGGATTAATTTTTGGGAAAGAAATGTTCTGGTCTTTTACTTCCCCATCTTCATACAAAATAAAAATGAATGAATCTTTGAAAGAAAAGAAGAAAACAATCAATTTCGAAATTAACTCTTTACAAAGACATGTACATCATGCAAAGAGGTAACGTTCGGACAAAAAAGTAAAAGAAAGTTTTCTCAAAACAACTACTTTCTTGTAAACATTGAATCACGCAAAGAAAAAGTTTTCCTATTCAGTTTATACTCCAAACTTTATTTATGGAATTAAATTAGGTGTCAATCACAGAATTGACACACAATATAGTATATGAAACAGGTAAAATTTCACTAACATGGAACACTGTCATCCTCAATGGCGGACATCCGATTTTTCGGAATAAGACACTTGCCTTATTGCCTTTTCAGCACCAATTTTACTTTCTTTGGAAGATTCCCACTTTTTTTGTATAAAGATGGAGAAGTAGGAAGCCAGAGTTTTTCTTGGCCAAAAACATTAGCATATTCGTTAGAAGAAAAGTCCTAGTCATCTCCTCATGATGTCGATTTGATGAGCGAAACGCGCGTCCATAGATAGCATTTCTCTTCTGGTGGAGGAAAAATGTCAATAGATACTG
The DNA here is from genome assembly GCF_025532065.1 of Leptinotarsa decemlineata. Classification (NCBI taxonomy): domain Eukaryota; kingdom Metazoa; phylum Arthropoda; class Insecta; order Coleoptera; family Chrysomelidae; genus Leptinotarsa; species Leptinotarsa decemlineata. The sequence continues at coordinate 28,407,698 of NW_027412688.1, read as the reverse complement.
ATTCGTAAGTTTAATGTACCTATAATATATAAAAAAATAATATTGTTTTCTTTTATAACTATGTTCAAATGTTTAAGTTTATGAATTGAAGGGGTTATATTTTTAGGAGTGATTAATTTTTGTGAAAGAAACTTTTGGCTTTTTACTACTCCATCTTGATACAAAAAAGGACGAGGGAATCTTCCAAAGAAAGGAAGGAAGTAATCAATTTGAAAATAAGTAACTCTATACATGGATGTGTAGATTATGCAAAGAAGTAACTTTCAGACACAAACTGAAAGAAAGTCCTCCTGAAACAGCTACTTTCATATAAGCATTGAATTACACGAAAGAAAAGATTCTTTCGAAACAAATACTTCTATATGAACACTGAATTACACAGAAGATACTTTTCTCCACTCAGTTTGTATTTCAAACATTCTTTGTGGAATAAAAATCAGATATCATTCACATGGGTTCTACTTTGAATGAATGGTAACAAATTGCACTTACATGGAACACTGTCATCCTCACTGGTATACATCGATGTTTCGCCTTAAGACACTTGCCCCAAGGCTCTCCAATACCAAATTGGATAACATTATAGAAAATACACACATGAATTACGATTTTTAATGTCACGGAATAAGCTTGATCTGCTTATGTATAATCTTGTGGTGCTGGAGTGCCTTGCTGTTGAAGTGGACTGTATTTGTATCGTTATTTCTGTACTTCTATCGCTACCACTCGAATCTGTGCTGGTTCTGGTAATTGAAAATGCTGTTGCATATATTTAATGAATGTAAATTTTACGGAGTTACAAAAACCAACGTTTCTAACTGTCGTTGTTTTGAGTTTATGTGTTGTATTTATCATTTTCTCAATACCCACACACCACTTATGTTTAAGTTTTTCCAAGTAAGTTGTCGATCAATGTTCAGAGTTTCAGCTTTCCCAGCTGAACCTCGCCCATTCATCATCTTTCCACTTCTCTTGTGTTGATTTTAGTATTATTGATGTTATAAATAAAGACATTTATTATCATCATTATTATTTCTCTAGATCATTTCTACGAATTGTGTGTTATAGAAAAAAAATTGAAGATTATGCTCGACGATAAAATGCTTTATCAACTTGTGAACTCTTTCGCGCGTTGATAAAACAATTTTTATCATCTTGTAGTAAATTATTATTCGATAATAAGTTTGACCGTTTTATTTACTTCCACATAAATTACTTAATTATTTGCTGTAGTGTATTTTTAGGCCGAGACTGACCTTTACTTTATCACTCCTGCAGAGGATCATCTTCGAAAGTTTACATAAGCACCATCGTCGGGAATTTTACTCCAGTGTTGCTTTTCTAGGCAATGAAATACAATGCATGAACTACTCGCTTTGGTGTGTTTGTTGTGTTACTCTTCTGTTACTGGGAATTACCAAGAAGACTGGAGGACATTGCACGGGAATGTGGATTCCCCTAAGCATGTGAAGGACCCGGTTACTGCTGACTCCTCCTTAAATGACGGATTTATAAAGGTACATCTTAGATTAGGAAAGTGTCATCGAATTGTTTCCCATAATCATCAGAAAACTACTGGGTTGAAAATTTGAACGTATTCGAATAAGAGTTCATTGTAAGATTTTCACTCAATAGTTCACGAAACCGCGAAATGTGTTCAGTACTAACCTGATTTCTAAACTATGCTTCTTAAATATAGTGAAATAATAGTATTGATACAATATTTGAGAGGTCTGCTGTATGCAAGGGCGTCGCCAGCTTAACTAAGGGTGAGGCAATGTGGCAATATTATGAAGGATAAAAAATATGAACGCCTGGTATAGTCGAAAGCATGAAGCGTTACATTCTGGAAGTCTTTGCCTCGATGACGATTGTAATAAGAACAGTTCTGATATCAATGTATAAAACTTCACAAGCCCTCGACAGCACAATAACTAAATCACTTTTAAACACAATAATATTTATTCATTTTAATAAAAATTATATTTAATTAAAACATAACCTGCGAGGATTTTTTGCAAAACTTTCAACCACTTTATCATCAAAATTATTTAGATTTTTATTTATTACAGCTCTTTGTATACTCATATGGCCAGACCATTAAGGCGATCTTCTGCCATGGTGCTTTATAGCCATGTTTTCAGTCTTCTGAGGCTGCTAAAGGATCGCTCTACTGTACAGGTCGTGCATGGTGAAGCGATCAAAATTTTCAATGCTTTTTCCGTTTCGGGAAAGAAGGAATATGTTTCTTTTAGGTCATCAACAACTGTAAGATTTGTTAGATTAAGCCTATCGTGCCACAATTGCTGTCAAAGTTCGATTTCATTCTTTATGTTCGGTAAATCATAAAACTGGGCAATAGATTCACAAGTTTGTTTCAGATTTTCAGTTGTCATCTTTTGCATCTGCGCCGGGTATAAGTTAGATAATGCGAGTTTTCTTCAGCAAAACGTACTTCAAAGGAGGTGATAATTGAATCCAGTATTCTGAAGGGCTTTCTGCTGATTCTATGACGTTGTTTCCCCGTAATACGCGGCATTGATGTAATGTCCTCCTCCAGTACGGCTTTCTCCGCAACAGCTTCCTAGCTTCCTTTTCAATTTTGTCTGTCACTTTTTCCGGATTTTCACGGTGGTTTTTATTTAAAAGTGAAATCCTGGTAACGTATTCCGAGGCTTTGACCACGTCCAAAGCTACAGTTTGGAGTACGGTGACAATGGGTTCCATCAAAGCCGAGTATTTGGCTACCAACATAATCCCGAGAATGAAATAAATTCTGGAAGTAGCCGCATGCAGTTGGAACTAACGTGAATGCTGGTGAACGGCTGTCGTAGAAAGAAATGCAATGCACACAACACACACACACACCATACCTACCTGCTACCTACATATTTTTACACTGTTTTATGGCAAATCTGATAGTCGTGATGATAATGGCGGCGATTTCAAAAACGGATATCAAAATCTTAATGTTATTCAGAATATTTCAATACTTTCTACAATATACAATAAACCCGAACCCTGAACACAAAATTTCACTCACGGCGGAAAGTCTTTTGTTTGAGTACACAATATGTTAATAAATTTGATCTAATTACTGTTGAATTCTGAACAGCCATATCTTAATTTTTTAATTCAGTGCATGCGTCAAAAAAAAAAGATTGAATAAATTGTGTTATCTAAATCATTTATTAAAGCGGTAGCAATCAATCTACAACTAATGGAAGTCTTCAGATTAAATGTTCAAACTGACAGTCATTTATTTCTTGACAATAATAAAGGCGTTGCTGAAAATTATCAGCAACATCTTGAATGGTTTCAGGAGTGATACGTTCTATTTCTTCTCTTATTCTGATTTGCAAACTTTCAACATTGTTTGGTCTATTGATGTATACTTTGGATTTTAGGTAACCCCACAAAAAGTAGTCAAGCAGTGTCATGTCGAGAGAACGGGCTGGCCACTCTATGGCACCTCGTCTATCAATCCATCTGTTGGAAAAAACATTGAAGCACCATCTTGCTGACACCAGATACTCCTATCTATTTGATATAGATTATCATCATCTGGAAAAAGTCTTTTCAGCGTTGGAACTGGAAAAAGTCTTTTCAGCGTTGGAACTGAAAAATTAGTCAATAACTCCAAGTAACGTTCACCGGTTAATATTTCGTTGAAAAAATATGGTCCAATTATGCGATTATTTATAATCCCTGCCCAAACATTTACTTTTTTCTGGGATATTGAGTGTGGGCCTCCATCATCCAGTGGGGATTTTCTTGACTCCAATATCGACAGTTCTGTCTGTGGACGGTTCCATCTAAAAAAAAAGTTGACTCGTCGGAAAACGATATATTTTTCTTAAACGAAGGATCCCACAGACACCTGGCTTCCATTATTTCGCAAAACTCTGCGATCTGGACAGTCGTTGAGTTCATGTACCAATTGTACTTTATAAGGGTGATACTTTTCACTTTCAAAAACACGCAATATCCAACTTTGACTTATGTCGTAATCGGCGGCAAGTTGTCGGGTGGATTCTCCTCGATGTCTACCAAAATATCCAATTTCTTCTCATCGTCAATTAATACACTCCTGCCTGGTTTTGAAATATCTTTGACAGTCCCAAATTCACAAAATTTCGTTTCTATTCTACTAACGGTAGATTGAGAAATGTGATGATCAGGATATTTATTATTGAACATTTCACTTACATTCTTCTGGGTTCTAGTTTTGTCCCCACATCCTAGTAGTATTAACACTTCTACTCTTTGACGTTCAGTCAAATGAGACATTGCTAGAACTTTTAGCCTATTGTCTCTAAGTAATACTGAACAAAAAACACAAACAACAACTGCAAAACTGTTTCTCTTCAGCAAGTTCACAGAAAACATACAATTTTTTACTCAACTGTCACGGCTGACAAACAACTGTTGGTAAAAACAAACAAAAAAAATTGAAGGTGCATAGCATACTGTACAGCGGACGGATTCAATGGAATACCTACGTGATACCTTTCAACACTTTGAATTTTTGTTTCATTATGACGCATGCACGAAATTAAAAAATAAAGATATGGCTGTACAGAAAATTGAATACCCTTCAAAATGAGGTATCACTTGACCTCCTTTTACATTTAAAAACATTAGGGTGGTGGCTGTCACGTTGAGGGGGGTGAAGGAGGAGGGATTTTTTTATGTCACGGAGTGTCTTTCCGAATACATAATTCGACGTGTTTCGGGATTTTTTTTGAAAATGGCTAATAACGTAGAAAATGAATGTATCCGTTACATATGGTGCTCACTGTATAAATTGACGAGTATTGAGAATCAATCAAAAAATAAATGCAAAGATATAAATACAATTAATAAATATAAGCATGAAACACTGAAATTGGTTCCTAGTGAAGCCAACAAATAGAAATATATAATATGAAATCACTATGGAAAATCATACTTTCCAAATACATTTTTAATTATACAAACATATAAAGAAGGAAGTAATACAAATTATGAAATTATAAAATAACAACAAAAATTAATTGACGCTCCGGGCGAATTGATTGATTCCAGCGGCGTATTTGCTTTTTCAGCTGCAGGAAAACCCGGAAAAACCTGCATCTGAAGATCTTGATCTGTCCAATTGCCAGATTATCTAGTAACAAGATTATCGTCAAACTTAAACCAGTCCATTTCGTCTTTGACCAATGCGTAATAATGACCAGATTCAACGCCAGAACCACAATGAACAATGACTGCATGAACATTATAATAGTGGTTTGCTAGATTGAAGTGTTCATCTATTTCGAACCTTCGTAAGAGTTTGGTGCTTCCGTCAGAGGTTGAGTCATGTTTGAAGATCATCAGTGTTATTATTAGAATGACTGGTGCCTCAACTATACTTGATGTCCTATAATAGCCAGTTAGTTTGGCGCATATTTGGCAATACAGTTGATCATCACCCGTTAAAAGTTCTATTTCTAGATGATTCAACAATAAACTTTGCACAGACTGGTTATCAGTCATATTAGGAAACGATAGTTGAAGTCTTAGAAAGTCACATACGTTTTTGCTACCTCTTGAACATGTACCACAAAGTGTACTTGTGAGGATTTTTCCAGCAAAAGATCTACAAAACACAAGACGAGAGAGATTGTACGGAGTTATTCAACCAGAGCGGTCAGGAGTATTAATTCTGCTATTTTTCTGCTCACAAGAACCCTAAGAATTTGGAACAATCCTCTTGTTGTCCAAACGAGTATCTAGTGGACTTCAAAGACTCTAGAAAATCGGTTAGTGGGAAAGATGATACATTCTTACGAAATTGCAGCCCCAAATTGAGCGGCATTCCTTTTAAATCCATATTTTTCGAAAATTTCGTTCATCTGTCGCGATAAGGTGATGTCACGTTGAAGATAAAATCACTTTGTTTACCTTGAGTCAAGTGTACTGGATCCGGTAACGGAGTAATTCATCATAATCTATCATAATGTAACCACCAATACCTTGTTCTGGCGGGATAAATAGAAAATTAAATATCCCAAAACATTCATCTCTCCCAATGTACCTAGACATTGGGTTCTGGTGAATGCATGCCAAAAAACTGAAATATTGGAATCTACTTTGTGAGTAGGTTGGGAAAGATTGATGTTTTAGGATTTCATTTTGATTAATTCATTTCATTGTGTTCAGTATCTCTCCTCGATACAGTATTCAGGCTCATTTTGATTTCTAATAGAGCATTGAACATGGGATGTTTATTTCTTGCTTTCGGGCCTCTTTTCACGATATGAAGTTATTACTAGACAACAAAATTTCACTAAGATGAAGGTGTCATACATATAGTCGAGCCGCATTGAAATCAGTTGCTGTTTGAGTTGAACCTTTCCTGCACTGATGAGAGATAATAATTTGAATCCGATCTGTAGGTGATCTACACGATTGATTTCAGCATATTTCTACCCCTGTGAGGTATCTTGCACGAATTCCTCTCGAATATAATTCAATGTCCACCGTGGTACTAGCCTGGGAAGTAGTTGTTTTCCAGCAGGCATTTACAAGAACTCATTTACCTACTGTTATTATTGATAGAATGCTTTCCCTGTAATACCCTGTTGGTTTAATAAAAATAAGATTCATTATTTCATTTCTTTCAGATAAACAATTTACATGATTCACACAAACAGTTGCTGAGTCATTGGGTTGGTGGAAAAAGTAAAGTGGTCATTTGTTTAGCTCGAGATCCAGAACCCCTCAGAACTTCTCCATCAACTGTTTTCATATCTTATGACAATGGTGGTAGTTATATCAATAAAAAAGAAAACCTAAAGATGTCTGATGGAAATTATGCTGTCATAAATAAATTTTATTATCACCCCAAAAACCAAACACACGTAAGTATACTTTCAGTTGTAATTAACGTACAGGGCTTGCAGGTCCGATAAGAAATTATCATTAATTATTTCGGAAATTTCAGCTTTATTGTTGAATAGTTGAAATATATTGCTTGTTTCGTATATATAAATGAAATTTCATGTTGGAGTGTAAACAAAAATAAATAACATAAATTACCACCAACAAAAATAAAGACAATAACTGACTGCATGATGGAAAAGTATGTTCTAATAATCAATAAATAAAACACTATGTTGTCCATTCACCAAGCAAAAGTTTTCATCAATTTGGTCTCGAATATACCTGATAACTTTCTAAAGTCTTTATTTCTCCAGGGTATTTGTTATTTGCATTGTGGCAATTAAAGAAAACTTGATTTTGAGATTATATTGTAATCATTGGTACCTATAAACAAAATATTTGGTATTCTGTTACCATAACTGTGTTTTTTAGAGATAAAATTCATTTTTTCTTGTGGAAATGTTGTGCAATTCCTGATTTTATTTCCTTATTGGGTACCTATTTATTGATATTATTCATCTGCTTGTAGCTTGTATTCACCGACACGGTGTACAACTGGATATATTTAACAAGGGATTATGGAAAAACATTTGTATCCTATCCTTTAAATTTTACGCCAGAGGAAGTGTCTTTCGATGATACAGATCCCTCTACTTTTATAATTTTGGACAAAAATCATCAGGTAAGTTCAATCGTTTACGAAATTAATTGATAGAAATTCAAATTGTCAACAGACTACACCAGGTACATGTGTGAAGTCAGAAGGCTTTGAGTTGGTGGCATTGCCAAGTGTGAACTGGCAATGTAGCCGGTTCAATTTAGAAATATGACATCGAATTGATAAATTACAAAATGGGTATTTATTTTGAAAACATGTATGAGTTACATTTGAAGTCAAATGAGAATATTATGAAATTCATCATATCAGGGGACGAGTTATTTGATGATGTTAATGAATTTAAGTTTGATTCTGCAGAGTTTCGAGTCTTTTTATGGAGAACCGATATCAAATAGATTGATTATCATCAAGAGTGAATTTTTTTTATTGATTCGGCCGTTACTTGATGAAGATCCATAGTAATTTCAAAAACTACACCTCACGATTTGTAACTTTCAACCAAAATTCAGTCAACGGAATTCATATGACTTAATCAGTAAAATAGAGAACATACCAGACAACGCAAAATTATTATCCTTTGTGCAGAATCTATTTCTCAGCATACCTCCTGATGATACTATTACTTTAGTAATAGAATTATTAGATAAAAATGAATCCAGTCATAAACCGAGAAATAATTGACCTTCTGTTGTTTTGTGTCAAACAAAATTATTTTCAAATTAACAACAATATTTATTCCTCCCCAAAAGGTTTAATTGTGGGAAATCCATTAAGCCCCTTACTTGCAGAAATTTTCATGGATAATCTAGGAAGTCGATCTTTAAACATCCTTTGATTAGAAATCAAAATTCATGAAAACATTAAATTCATTATTGAAATAGAAGCAGACAACTCAATCCATTTCTTGGACTCAACAATTAGTAGAATGAACAACAAACATGATGATGGGAGACAGCCCAACAGTGAGACAGTCTTTTTTATTTTAGTGTAATTTTGTTTTTATCCATCCAAAATGAAAAAATTAAACGCCGGCGTAGGCGTTGACATTTATATCAATCTCTCTTCAAGTGGAATATTTGTAACTTTGAAGTTTGATATTTTTTTTGCGAGAATATAGATAAGTGCATTTGTCTAACTGTAAGACACATATGCCTTACAGTGAGACACTTTAAATCCAACAGTGAGACAGGGAAAATAAATGAAAATATATAATCTAACATGTCAAAAAATCTTATTTAAGCTGTTGTGTTTTGAAAAAGTTTATTGAGGATATTATTATTGAGATTAATATATCATTCTCATAAGATAATTTTGATATACTGATTGTTGCGAACATAGTTTATAATTCATATTTATTGAACACAAAAAACACTTCCAAAATAAACAAAAAAAAAAGATACAGAACATAAAAAAAATCCGTAAACATAAAAATATAATATCTAGGTATGTATCTACCTAATGTCCATTAATCCAAAATCTATCTCAAACGTAAAAGAAGGCATCTGTCGGCTAGTGTGCTAGTGTGGGGGTGGCATGATGAGCTTAATATCATTTAAAGCAACAATAGCTTCATCTGGAATATTGGGAAATACAAATTTGCTGGTGCCATTAGTTTGTTTTCTAAGATACGAAATTTCATACTCTTCTGACTCATTTATTTTCAGGACTTTTCCAACATAATACACCTTCTTCTTCTCCAATTTTCCAGGAAATTCCACGAGCACAAAATCATTTTCTGTGGGCTTTCTATGAAGCTCTTCAAATCCATTTGGATTGATTGTATAGTAGCAGTCATCCCCTGAGGATGAACCAAGTTCAAGTTCCTCCTCTGAGCTTTCAGAACTATCTTCAAATATTTGTTTCTTGACCTTTTCTACTTTTTTCACTTCGATTTTCTTCGTAATGCTTCGTTCTTCTATGGCATCTTTTTCGGGTGTATCAGTAGCTATAATACTTTTGTCGCCTATTTTTAGTTTTGCGTTCTCCTGCTTTCGGAAAGCCCTTAAATTCGTCTGGGCTTTTAAAAACATCTGTGACAGTCTTGCCATTTTTATCATTTTGTTGATTGCTATTTTCAATACTGGTTTCTAAGGTAGCATCATTTTCTATATCCGATATATTTTCTTGAATATTATCACTCACGGATATTTTCTTTGTTGATGTTGATGTACTTGGTAGATCGATGGACTTTTTTTGGTTTACATCTTCTTTCAAATCGCGATCGGTAACAGCGCTTGGTAGAAAGTCTATATCTGTGAAGACATTGGCATCGTATGGATATATATCACACTTTTTGAATGCATTTATAATATTGCTCGGTGTGAGAGCTTTTTCATGACCAAATCAGATGCACTCAGCTACCTCATATATGGTGAAAGGCTTACCTGGATGCTGCATCATTCAGGTATCTACATATGAATTATAACATGTTGAGAATGCTTTGAATACCCCCACATCTAGTGGTTGCATTTTATTTGTGGAATGAGGAGGAAATGTTAGAATGGTTACTCCGTTGTCTTTGGCCAAATTAAGAACACGAATACTACGATAACTTTCATGATTGTCATAGATTAAAAACGATGGATTTTCTTTAGAGCTGTTAGAATATTTTATAAAATGCTTCATTACTTCTAAAAAAAGATCGGCATTCATCCACCCACTTGGAGCAGCAAGCCCCAACGTTCCTGATGGGGAGCCTCGTAGCATATGCTCCTTTAGATGCACCCTAGGAAAAACCATTGCTGGTGGTAGGTATCGACGGGGAGGCACTAATGATGCAACAAGTGGTAACCAATGTACCTCTCTCCCCACTTGTTACCTTGCTAACTTGCTTCACCCCTTTCTCAGCAACAACCTTTGTTGATTTTTGAACCGTCTTAGTCGCAGTCTCATCCAAATTGTAGATTCTTCTTCCGTCAGCAAACGCATCAGTTCTTGAATATATATTCTTCAAATTTTGGTTAAAAATGTCTATTAATGTCTATTAAATGACGTCGCACGGGATAAACTACATCCTTCGGGGGTGCGAAGCGACAGTCGAACATGTCTTTGGCGAAAACCTCTCATCCATTTCAGCCCTACCATTTATCTTTCATGCCATTTGGCAGGAATTTTCTTTTTATTTTCGATTGCCATTTCATAGGCAAGTTTTCTACAATCATCAACAGACAACCCAAACATGCGTGATATAGTTTTCTAGGGAATCTCCTTCTGCGGACGTAAATACTTTATTAATACTGTAGTTGGGACTCATCCGTATTTGACTAATGTCGTCAACGTCTCTGGCTTTCTTAACATATCTAGCCAATGTCTGAAATGGTATATCTTTCGAAGCAGCTACTTTTCTCAAAGATCCTCCTTCTCTAACCAGATTTACTGCTTCTTTCATTGTTCCCTCTGCGCAATTTCCAATTTTTCTTTTCTTCGGATCCATAATTAGCCTGCAAAAACATATTTGGTCACATATGCCCAACAGTGAGACAGTGCCCAAAAGTGAGACGTTGTCTCATTGTTGGGTGTCTCACTGTTGGGCACGTGTAGTCGGCAGCCATTTTGTAGCCTCACTTATACAATAAAATTTATAGAAACAAAATGATCCCACTCTTGTAATCTACATAAAAAATACCTACCTTTAACCTAGGCCGATCACCAAAATACTTTCTTTCACTTCCGAAAACACGAACTGACAAAACTTGAAAATATTTACTTACACACGTGGAAATTAAATTAATTTAAACGGCGCGTGCATCTTTGCCAGCCGCGTGTTCAACACTGTCAGCGATTACTTGTTGGTATGTAAGGTTTCTGCTCACCAATGGAAAACCTAGTCGGTCGCGTGATAAGTGGGGGAGAGACAGTGTCTCACTGTAGGAACTGTCTCACTGTTGGGCTGGCTCCCCTACTATAGATTACGATTCTACCCATCCTTATCAAAAAAAAGTAGCAGCTTATAACAGTATGATTCACAGATTAGTCAATGTTCCTCTTTCAATAGATAATTTCAATAAAGAACTTGATATCATCAAGCAAATTGCGGTTAACAATGGGTTCAAAGCCGAATTAATAAACTAAATACTTGCCAAGAAAGTCTACGCAAAAGCGGTTCGAGACGTTTTTCCTATTGATAAGGTAGATAATCAACATTATAGAGCTTTAACGTACTTCGGACAACTAACGGAAAAAGTGGCTTCATTTTTGAGGAAACGAGATAGTAAAATTGCATAAAGAACAAGTAATACGTTGGGATAGTTAAAAATAATGAAGACAAAACATTCAGATTCGAGAAATCAGGAGTATATAAATTAAAGTGTGGAACGTGCCCTAAAGTATATATTGGTCAAACTGGCAGAACATTTAGGAATCGAATCCAGGAACATCATACGAGCTATGTAAATAATAAAACAAATTCAACATATTCAAATCATCTTCTAGAAGAAAATCATAGCTTTAACGAAGAGTTCGAAATTTTGCACATAGAAAATAAAGGTTTGAAACTGAATCATTTGGAAGCAATGAAAATTAATAAAAATTCAAGCATTCCAATGAATAACCAACTGGATTTGTATAGATCACCATTATTGAACTTCTTTGGAGGTAGTCTCAATTATGGTTACCTGCAGTATATAAACATTGGTGTAAGAAACAACTTGAAGTATTCAAATCACTTGACAAAGCTACTGTGTTATCGAAACATGTGATATATTTCTCAAATAAAGTTTGTGAAGATCAAATCGTGTGGTGTAGTTTAAAAAAAAAGTGAAATTATTTGGCAAATATTCATCTGCTTACTCACTGTCAAACCATTTTCTAGCTATGGATAACGGAGGATTTCGGAAAGACGTTCAATGAAAATGGTGAATCCTTCAAATCGGTTCATTGGATGAAGAATCACAACGGACATAATCGCCTGATTCTACAAAAGATGGAACTGAATAATCTCAGCACAGTGATCTATTCAGATAATTTGTTCAAAAAAGAACAGCGTCTTTACACCACCGATGTGAAAGATTTATTCTTCAACGGAAATTTATTGTTCACAACAAGAGTTGACGATGAAGTAAGTAATAATATAATAGTTGAAGTAATATAAATGGCAAGAGTTATATTTTTAGGGGTGACTAATTTTTGGGAAAGAAAGTTTTTGGCTTTCTACTACTCCATCTTGATACAAAAAAATGTGCGAATCTTCCAAAGGAAGAAAGCAATCAATTTTAAAAGAAGTAACTCTATACATAGATGTGTAGATCATGCAAAGAAGTAACTTTCAGACACAAACTGGAAGGTAAAGCCCTCCTAAAAGTTACTTCTCTGCATGATCTACACATCTATGTATAGAGTTACTTCTTTCAAAATTAATTGGTTCTTTCCTTTCTTTGAAAGTTTCCCACATTTGTTTGTATCAATAAATACAAAAGCTTAAAGTACTATATTCAACAAATAGAAATTCCGGTTGACTTTGAAAATTACTACTTATCAGATCTGAATCTAAGTGACATCCATCCAAAACAACTGAAAAATTATACACCGTACACTCCGTTCTATATACCTCTCAATATGCAGTGCGTTTGATTGTGCAACAAATAGGATTTCTTTTATTCGTTGCACAATCGAAATTTTATCATCAGAAGTTAGATCTTAGATACAATTTTGATAGTTTAGACATTGCAAGTCAAGAAATATTAGATTCCTTCAAGAATGAAGTTTTCATTTCGGAAAATACAATAAAATGTTTATTGTTTTCATCAATCTTTCTTGTGTGTTATGACCATCCACAATCTGAAAGCAGATTATTACTTTTTTATTTTTTGAACATTTCTTTTGAGGACAGCTCCACAAATCAATTATTCATTCTATGGGTCATGGGAGTAGCTAGTTGTTTATAATCATTACTATTATCTTTTTTAAACATTGATTATAATATTTTTGAAATAAATACTGAAAACATACATAGAAATATAAATTATTTCAATTAGGGGCATGTATTTGTATTACTACTCTTTTTTCAGGGAAATTTGACCTTATACGTCTCTTTGAATTTGGGAAAGCAATTCCGATGTATTTTTGAATCCACACAGAAATTCCTCAGCTTTTTCGTTGTAGACGTTTCGGAAAATCGAGCTCTAATTGTTGCCTGCCATTCGAATAAATCGTCCACTTTATACGTGTCCGAAGACTTGAGAAGTATCAACGAAACAATTCGATTCGCTCCATCACTTGAGAATGTTTTCGCGTTCTTTCCTTCCATCAGCTTCCAAAATACATGGTTACCGTAAGTATAGATTAATAAAAGAAATCCTCGTCTCGGAGACTTGTCACGACATTGTTGACTTCACAAGTAAAAACTTACTTGCAAGATTCATTTTGATTTTCACTTTGAAGTGAAATTCAAATTGAATTTTATTAGTAAGTTTTGGCGTGGATTTTCATCAAATATCGGACAGTTTCATTCAACGACAAGGAGATAAGTTTCCTATCTATATCTCTCGTCAGATAATGAACCAGATCCGTTCAAAAATGTGAAGACTTGAAAACTAAAAAGTGAACGCAAGGCAAGTATTTATACATTAACAAGTTGTTTTATTTCCAGAGATGTGTCTAACGAATCATTTGTGGATGTATACAAAGTAAAAGGACTAAACGGCATTTATATTGCTTCGCAGCAAATTCAACAACCAGACGATAATTTCTTGAATTCAGGAAATTTGAGATCTCTCATCACATTCGATAATGGGATTTCATGGCGTCCCATCGTAGCTCCTCAGACCAATCAACGAGGAGCCTCGACTGGTTGCGTGTTATCTCAAAATTGTTCCTTACACTTGACTCAAAAATTGAATGAACTTTCTCCTGTTGCCAGAACAATGAGCATCCTTTCTAGTAAGGCTGCACCAGGAGTGATCTTGGCTACTGGTGTTATGGGAAATAATTTGGAAGGTCAACACGATGTTTATATTAGCGTTGATGCCGGTCTCACTTGGAGGCAAACTCTAAAAGGTAGTCATCTATACAGAATTGGCGACCATGGAGGCATTCTCGTTGCAGTAGAATATTTTGAAGATGAGGCAATCAGAGTCATCAAATATTCAACCGATGAAGGTACACATTGGAAAGAAATCATTTTCCAACATGACCATATGAATTTGCACGAGCTCTCGAGTGCAACAGATGAAAGCACTATTTTCACGATGTTCGGTTCACTCCCAGACAAACAGGAATGGATGATAGTAACAGTTGATTTGAAAATGGTTTTCAACCGGACTTGTTCTAAGGTAAAAAGTAACATGACTCTAATAGCATACTTTTCTGGATTGTACATTGTTTTTTATTCATAAAAAATGACTGAAGTTTGCTCGAATTGAAATTTCAAGAGACGGTCATCAAAAATAGAAGAAATTTATCTCAATAAGTTTCATAGATAACTGCTGTAATTCGTATTACACTCTTAATTATCAAACGTTGTTCCAAATCTTACACTCTGGGTGAATTGTCAAACCTATTTGAAATCTAATGAAATTCAGTGATTATTTGTTCACTGTAGTAATGCTGGAAACACTTCCAAGTAATATTACAAATTTGAAGTTTCAAATCATATTCAAGAAACACTTTATTGGGAGATTTTCACTAAACAGTTTTACAAAAATTCAACACAAGTTTCGCTATACAATAGATTCTTTATGCGTGTCTTAACGAACTGAAATATACATATTCAATAAATTGATAGATGTAGCCGTTACTACGTGGTAGGAAATCATAATGAAGAAAAAAGAAATGAAAATATCTGTTTTTTACCACTTTTATTTGTAACTAACGTTACTGCAGTTTCGTCCTGTCAGTACATTTTCAAACTCATACAATAAACTAACAATGATTCATTACATTAGCCATTATATACCACCCCTGTAGGTACTAATAGAGGTACTTGACTTGATTGAGTAAACATATTCATTTTTGGTACAGATATGTAGACGATATTCTCGCCTGTTCCAGAGGTATTACACGACAGGTGAACCAATTTATGACATTCATGAATAATCTCAATAGCAACATTCAGTTCACACTCGAAACAGAGATAGAGAAACAGATAAATTTCTTAGATCTGATCATTACACACAATCAGAATAAATTTGAGTTCAATGTTTTCAGAAAACTTAGCTACACAGACATCACCATCCCATCTTCCCATCCAGACAATCATAAATTAGCAGCCTACGATTCAATGTTGCACAGAGCATTCTCACTGCCTTTGTCTGCTAACAATCTAGGTAGGAAAATTGATACAATTACACAGATAGGTCTAAATAATGGTTTCAACGCAAATACTATCCAGAAGTTAGTCAGGAAACAAAGCCGGAAATTCACTTACAGATTAATATACCTTCAGGTCAAACAACCAGAAATCAAGAAATGGGTAACGCTAACATATTTTGGAAAAAGAACAGAGGTAATTTTGGGTTTCTTCAGAAAAATCAATGTGGAAGTGGCGTTCAGACCACATTATTATTAATTATCTCATTTCCTCTTCAATGCCAAAGATAAAGTGGACAAGTTGGAGAAATCTGGAGTTTGTAAGCTTAAGTGTCCGGATTGTAATAGTGTTTATGTGGGACAATGTGGCCGAAATTTCCAAAAACGGTATGCTGAACATGAAAGGTCCTTCAGACTAGGAAAAAATGATTCGACGTTTCCAAACCATTCCTTGGCATGCAACCACAAGTTTCCGAATCTGAACGATACGGAAATTTTGCACTATGCAAGAAAGGGTTACAAACTCAATTATTTAGAATCTTTGGAAATTCACAAGCATAACACAATTTCAATCATCGCTTCTAGAAAAGTACC
Source organism: Leptinotarsa decemlineata (assembly GCF_025532065.1). Classification (NCBI taxonomy): domain Eukaryota; kingdom Metazoa; phylum Arthropoda; class Insecta; order Coleoptera; family Chrysomelidae; genus Leptinotarsa; species Leptinotarsa decemlineata. The sequence continues at coordinate 28,391,332 of NW_027412688.1, read as the reverse complement.
AAACTAAGAACACTGCAAATTCTTTCAGATTCTCTCCCGTTGACGAACATACTGTACAGAAGCAACGCTGTAGGTTCGGACAGCATCTCACTTCGAATGATTCGTTTGGTGGAAACACATCTCTTGGAATACATCACCTTTATACTGAATTCGTGTATCATTTCCTCGTGTTTTCCTTCCCCTTGGAAACATGCACTTGTGATTCCTTGGGCTAAGTGTAACTCTCCGACACATTACTCTGATCTTAGGCCCATTAGTATTTTACCCTCCCTATCTAAAACGCTTGAGCTGATTCTCAAAGATCAGCTGATTGAATTCATCACTTCTTAAAATATCATAACTAGCGTTCAGTCTGGGTTTCGTTCTCAACATAGCACGACTTCCGCACTCCTCTCCATAACGGATGATATTTTCAAAGCAACCGATAAAAATTATGTTACATGTCTAGTTTTATTGGACTTTAGTAAAGCTTTTGATACCTTAGACCGCAGTCTTTTATGTAATAAACTTAGTCACTTTGGTTTGGATAAATGTGCCGTAGATCTTATTGAAAGCTTTCTGGAACACCGAACTCAGTGTATCAGCCTTGATCACTTAAAATCTGCAGTTCTGAACACCAAATTTGTAGTTCCACAAGGTTCCATTCTTGGACCTCTCTTATTTAACATCTATATCTCAGATTTCTACAAATGTATTAAATTTTGCAATATCCATCACTACGCTGATGACACTCAAATTTACTTATCTTTTCCGGAAGGCAACCTGGAAGCACAAGAACTGATAAATAGAGATCTCAATTCACTGTTTAACGTCTCGTGCGCACATAACTTGAAATTGAATGCTAAAAAATCATCATATATGTTATTTGGACCCAAATCTAAAAGGAGCCTTATTTCCAACCTCATCAAGATCCACATAAATGATGTTGCCTTGCCTTTCACTTCTGAATGCAAAAACTTGGGTTTGTGGATTGACTCCGATTTGAGATTTTCTAAACATATCAGTCATCTTTGTAAATCGTCTTATAACATTCTCAGACAAATTTTTCCCAATAGAGACATTCTTTCTACACAACTCAAACTTAAGCTTTGCGAAACTTTAATTTTCTCTAAATTATCTTATTGCGATTGCATATATGGACCTGCACTTACTCAATACGACTCTCTTCGCCTCCAAAGAATTCAAAACTCTTGTTTGAGATTTTCCTTCGGTATACGTAAATTTGATCACATCAGTAGTAGGTTTGATGACTCCGGTTGGTTAAGACTTGAAAAACTACGCACTCTACACATCCTCACAAATACACATAGATTACTATTAACAAATAAACCTGATTATTTATATAATAGACTTGTTAGTTTTTCCCAGACTAACAACTATTATACTCGAAATGGATCTGTCTTGGTCATTCCCAAACACAACTCGGCACTTTTTACTCGAAGTTTCTCCTATATTTCCGCTAAGCTGTATAACAAGTTGCCCAGTGACTTCAGACTTTACACGATGACATTTAAAAAACGCTTGAAACTTCTGCTTAAATCCTGGTAATTGGTGCTCTGTATGTCGATTTTTGCAAAACCCTTATTATTATTCATTTCAATCAAGCTTTTATTATTGTGTTTATTGTTGTATTGGTTGATTTATCTTCTATTCTATACTTGTTATTATTATAGTTTTTATTGTAAGGTTGATTTGAAAAACAGCTTATGCTGATAATCCGCCTGTTCATCTAATTTATTTTTGATGAATAAAGTCGATTTATTATTATTATTATTAAACATTGCGGGTGTAACCTATTAAATGCCGGGTTTTGAATTGGCAGATCCGCATTGTGAACTGTAAATTCAGGTACTCAATCAAGCCAAGTACCTCTATTAGTACCTACAGGGGTGGTATATAATGGCTTATGTAATGAATCATTGTTAGTTTATTGTATGAGTTTGAAAATGTCCGTATAGGACGAAACTGCACTACCGTTAGTTACAAATAAAAGTGGTAAAAAACAGAAATGTTCATTTCTCTACATATTCAATGCTTTACATGAATTTCACAATTTGAATTACCTGCATTTTTTAAAACACCTTCCGATTCTGGTGCTGGTGTTTTCAGTCGCAGGCGCAAGACAGATATATCAACCTGCCAAAAACCTATGCGACTGTATTTCAAGCGGAAACAACCTCAAACACAAGTCAATAAAAATATTCTCGGACAGTCAAGCGGCGTTGGAAGCTCTTGGCTCCTACCCAGCAACGTCTAAATTGGTAGCAAATTGCCAGATTGTCTCTGGTTCGGATTCCTGGCCATGAGGCTGCTGACTCCCTTGCAAAGGAGGGTGCTGCAAGCAGCTTCATCGGACCAGAACCTGTCATTGGCATCGCTTTAGGCTTTGCCAAACAAAGATTGAACACCTGGATGATAAGAAGATGTATGGACTTCTGGCAGAATCTTTCAGGATTGTCACACTCCAAGGCTATAGTACTATAGTAGTATATATATAGTATAGGACTATAGTAGAGATGAACTACGATGTCTAGCGGGCCTTCTTACAGGTCACTGTCATTTCAATTATCCTATTCAGAGACTCGGACTTTCGGAAGACAGTGTGTGTCGCCTCTGTTTGGAAAATGATGAAACAGCAGAGCACATACTTTTTATCTACCCCGATGCGGACCGAATCAGGTTTTGAGAGTTCGACAGAGCCGTATACTCTTAACATCTGACCTGAAAGACCACTCACTATACGAACTATTCGGCTTCGTTAGAAAGCTGGGTTTATTTGGTCGAGTGTGAATAGATGTGACCTACAATAAACCCTTGTGGGTTTTGGTGGACGGTCAAATAGACCCACTCAGTTTGGACCTAACCTAACCTAACCTGCATTTTAAGTATGTGAGTTTTACCAAGCCAATTAATGTTATTTATGTATCTGAGTTTAGGAATGAATAAATAAACATTACCATGAGAAAAGAAAAGAAAGCGTACCTACAACCTCATTTGAATGAACATGTAATGAATGAATTCACCTGAGCTTATGTATCAGTTTCCACATTTGAAAAAGTATTCAATAAAGTGGAGTTATTTAATTCCATTCGGTCATTCAGTAATTGACCCGATTTCTGAAATCTATTTATTTCTAAGCTTAGGCTAGTTCACAAATGTGGAATTTGTCTTTCCATTCATGGGACTATTTCTATGTTCTTCAATTCTTTGGGAAAAAGTTCTTCCGGTTTGGCCAGTATGAAGAGCCAGAAGTCAAGTTATATAATCCTGATCTATCTGTCTTCATTGTTTAATAAATTTGCTCGAACTATTATTTGTTATGTAAGCCACGTCCAACCATCACTTTTTTTTTAAATGAGCAATATTATTGTTGGGTTCACCAAGATATGATAATGTTCTGTCATTTCCTTAGACAATGGTCTTGTAGCGGACTCTATCGTTACTTGAAGTTGGGTAGAACTGTTCCATGGCTGATTTTCGTAGTATTTTTGGAAATAATGGAGTCGATGTATACCGCTATTGGCAGAAAGCACTATAGGTTGATTATTACCAACTTCTTTTGGCCTGAAATGGATAATCTGGATACCAACAACACGTGGTTCCAACAGGACGTCGCTACGTGCCACATAGCCCATAACACTTTGGATATTCTGCACGAGCGATTTGAGGCCATAATCATCTCACTTGGAGGTGATGTGAACTGGCCACCGTGATCGTGCGATTTGACACCGTTAGACTTTTTCTTGTGAAATTTTCTTGAGTCGCTGGTGTATGCGAGTAAACCACAGAGGCCCTCAATGCCAACATATTTCATGACATCGGTCAAATTTCGGATGCCTTCACCCAAAGTAGCCGTGGCGGACATATGAAAGATGTTATATTCCACACATATTGGCATCAACAGGTCTTAAAACGAATGAAAAATTTCAATGATATCTCAATCATTATGACTATCTACCGATAAAGCTACGGTGTTAGCTAAACGCGTCGAGAATCGAAAAAAAATGTTTGTGAAAATTATTTGGTTATTATGATGGGCAGTGTTATTGATTTTCATCAAGTAATGGGTTGGTTCGTTCGTAATGGCTCTTATATGTTTTCAAAATAAAATGATTATTTGTTAGAGATTTTCCCGAGGTATGATTCAAGACAATTTGAATATTTCAGTTCTGTATGAGTTGTGCAATGTTTCCTGATAATGCCACTGATATCATTCATGATAGTGACAACCAATCCATGTTAATATCTATATATACAGGGCGTTCTAACGAAAACTTGACCTCCCCTGTAAGTCAGAAATGGACATATAATCGAAAATTTTAGTTCTGATATGGATATCATATACGAAACTTCACCCCTCTGCGGTCAGCAACTACACTCCTATTTTTTTTCAATGGCATGGGGGGTCGAGTGATACATCATTTGAAAGGTCTTTTGTATATCTATAACCTTTGTAAATTTTTTCTGAATTGGTCCATTTGTTATTGAGAAATTAAATGTTGAACGTTTCATTTGAGAAAAACAGAAAATTCGCTGTCGTTCATTTTAATAAGGAAATCAACAACAAATAATATCAGTAGAAACAAAATCAACGGATAAATTGTTCAAAATGACCTCCACCTAGTTCCATACAATAATACAGTCTACTCTCGAAAGCGTTCCTTACATTATTCAAAATGTCCTGAGTCAGCAATCGGCATTCCCGAACAATTCTCTGTCGCAGGTCTTCTAGACCTGCAGGTCTTAGTAGAGTACACTTTCGACTTCAGGTGTCCCTACAGAAAGAAGTCCATCGGTGTGAGAACAGGTGATCTAGCTGGCCACTCCACTTGACCCCTTGACACCAACGTATTGAAAAACGTTTGTCCAAAAACTGTTTCACTCGAACATCTGAATGTTGGGGTGCAAGATCCTGCTGAAATGTTATTTCATTTTCTACTGAATTGTCACCATTTCCTAAATTTTGGTAAATCATAGGATCTACAGAGTCTTGTAATGTGTGTTTCCATCACCAAATGAGGATTCACATCGCTCTAGTAACGACAATTATGTCTATATTCATTTCACCGTTCAACATGAAAGAACTTTCGTCTGAAAAACATGTATTGTATAGAAGGTTTGGGTTATTGGTCAATTTCTCGCTGAACACCTCACGACAATCGGGATCATCTTCGTTTAATTTCTGAACTAGCCTTATTTTGAAAGGATGGAATTTGTAGTCCTTCAAAATCCGAAAAACACTAGTAGATGATACATCAGACGATCCAGCTACTTGTCTGATAGATTGCGCAGTACCATTTGTACATGTCCTAAAACTGCAACTTCAACTCCGTCATTTCTGACAAGATGGGATACTTCATGTTTTTGTTGTGAACAGAACCTGAAGTTCGAAACTTATCCATTAACTGTTTAACGTATTGATGGCTCACGTTGTGGTCTGGATGATTCGTATAATAAATTCTTGCAGTAACTTTAGCACATTCAGTGCCATTCAGTGACTGTGGCCAACTACCTACTTCTTGTTCTGCGACAACTAGATTCAACAAAAACTACCAGTATAGAAAAAAACTAACATTGTCGTCCATTTCAAAACGTTAACTACTAATTGAATCAATTCTACAAATCTAGAAGACCTGCGACAGAGAATTGTTCGGGAATGCCCATTTATGGCTCCGGACATCTTCAATAATGTAAGGAACGCTTTCGAAAGTAGACTATATTATTGTATGGAAAGAGATGGAGGTGATTTTGAACACTTCATCCCTTGATTGTGTTGCAATTGATATTACTTTTGTTGATTCCCTCAATAAAATGAGCGATAGCGAATTTTCTGTTTTTTCTTAAATGAAACGTTCAACATTCAATTTCTCAATAACGAATAAACAAATTTCGAAAAAAAATACAGAAGTAATAGAGGAACAAAAAACTTTTCGAATGATGTCTCTCTCGACCCCCCATATCATTGAAAAAAATAGGGAGGGTAGTCGCTGACTGCAGGGGGGTGAAGTTTCGGGTATGTTTTCCATATCAGAATCAGTGAATTTTGAATTTGAATTTGAAATTGAATTTTTCGATTACACGTTCGTTTCAGACTTACAGGGGAGGTCAAGTCTTCGTTGGAACGCCCTGTATATATATCAAAAAATTAAATGGAAATATTTTTTAGAACGACTTCACAGTGTGGTTTCCTAGGCAAAGGACAGAAAGCAGTAGTTATTACATACCTTGTGTTCTTGGTCAACAAACAACCTATGAACGGAAAATTCCTCTGGCCAACTGTCTCCATGGTTTGAGTTATGTCAGAAATATCTCCAAACAGACTTGTAATTGTGATATCGATGATTTTGAATGGTAAGAATCGCAAAGTTGTATCGATGTATTTATTTGAATGCATATAAAAAGACTCTTCACTGATCTGGTAGGAAATAACCTTCCACAATTTTTCAATTTAAATTCAATTTAAATATAATCAATACATAGTATAAAACAAATTCGCTTTCCGCTGCCTGTCCCTATACAGGGTGTAACTGAATAAGTGTAAAACATTTAAGGAGGTGATTCCTCATCGAAGAAAAGATAGGATCTTTCATATAAAGAAACTTCATTGGAGCATCCCTTGCTAAGATACAGCCCCTTAAAGGGGGTACATAAAATTTGTATAACAATTTTTTTCACAAGCACTGAAAAAGTTACAATATCGAAATTAACCTGACGTTTTGTACCAACAAAAAGACACTTAGCCAGTAATTTATTTGGTTTGCCCCATGGTTGTAAGGGGTGGAAAACGCAACCCCTAAAATTTATTTCTAATGTAACTTTTTGTCTTATTATTTGTTTACCATTTAAAAATTCATTTCCGATAGCCTGTTTCATTCTAAACAAAAAATGTCTTCTGGGTTTTTTGCCCAAAATAAACCAGTTCGCAGCAAAAAATTATTTTACGAACAACTACAGAGATACATCGTCATAAATGCAACCGGATTTATTGTCATTTTGTAGGTAATACCTGCATTAAATGATCAAAGAACAGTTAACAAAACTAATTTATTAATAACAAAACACACAACATGTAGAAATCATAGTAAATGTTCAATATGTCTACCTTCAGACATTACGCATGCGTCTAGACGTCGGCGCATTGAGCCACGTATTCGCTCAAATTCCTGGAGTCTTTCTAATTACCCTGCACGCATCGATGATGCGGTTTCTTAAGTCCTCTACATCGCGAAAGGAGTACGATTAACCAAATGCTGCAAATGGCCCCAAATAGAGAAATCGAGAGGATTAAGATCCGGGGATCAAGCGGGCCAGTTCTGTGGTCCTCCTCGACCTATCCACTGATTTGAATATGTTTCAGTTAAATGCTGACGTGCTACTTGACTAAAATGGGCAGAAGCCTCATCATGTTTAAAAAACATATCTCTTTTGACATCCAAAGGAACTTCCTCCAGCAGTACTGGATGCACTTCTCTTAAAAATTGAACGTATGCCTCACCATTTAATCGAGGAGGTAGAAAATGAGGCCCAATTAAATCATCCTCAAAAACTCCGAGCCACACGTTAAGAGAAAACTGTTCTTGATGGTTAGTTTCGACAATAGCGTGAGGGTTTTCATCAGCCCATATGTGGTAATTATGAAAATTAATAATCTTGTCATGAGAAAAACTACATTCGTCTGTGAATTCTATCATCTTCAGAAAGTCACAATTTCTTCTAATCATTTCCAGTCTCGCGGTAACAGTGCCTGTACTCGTTGCAGATGGGAAGGGTATAAGAGTTGTTCCTTTAAAATTAGAAATACCGTCATATGATCAACATTTAGCTGGAAAGTAATCTTTCTAGTACTGGTAGTAGGTTGTTCTACTATCAAATTAAGTACTGCTTCCTCAAGCTGTGGTGTTCGTACTTCTCGATGGCGACCACAATCCTGCGTTCTTTTGTCGAATGAACCATATTCTCGTAATCGTTGATGAAGTCGAGCAAATATTCTATGTGAAGGATGCTGCCGTTGAGGATACATTTCAGCATATTTTTCAGAAGCTTCTAACCCATTCCCCTGCAACAGACGTTGCAGGGGAATGGGTTAGTTAGGGCCAGTCTCGAATATACCTACACAGTAGGTTAAATAGACTGACGCCTATCAGAAAACAACTACTCCTCTGGCTAATAGTACGAAGGGCGTTGAATTATATTCGACAGGCGTCAGTGCAGAAAATTTCTTCTTCACAGAAAATTTCCTGCATATGCAATTGGCAATACAACTGAAAGAGTCGACCTTCAATTTTGGAACGGGCACACTTGCAGACCAGAGTCGGGCTCGTTAGCCACTCGTCAGTGCAAGATAGTGGCCATCATCGACCTAAAGTCAATGATATTCCCTAATTGAAAATTGGAATTCTTTCAGAGTATTTCATTCCTCCTCCTAAGTTGGAGCGAACAACAAAATGTCACCCCATCTAGTGAACGAGGTTCTAACCAACTGCATATTTGAAATGTGCCCGATTCCTCTGAATGAGAAAGAAAAACTTTCTTATTAGTCAGTGGGCTATGCTTGAAGACTGGCCCGAAACCGGTCTGCAAGTGTGCGAGTTCCAAAATTGAAGGTCGACTCTTTTAGTTGTATTGCCAATTGCATATGCAAGAAAATTCATGTGAAGATTCCTACACTGTCGCCTGTCGGATATAATCCAACGCCCTTCGTGGTATAAGCCAGGGGAGTAGTTGTTTTCTGATAGGCGTCAGTCCATTCAACCTACTGTAAAGGTATATTCGAGACTGGCTTGAACGTTTAAAGCTCATTTCTTTAGATTTGTTTACTGCCAGTCTTCAAGCATAGCCCACTGACTAATAAGAAAAAAAAATGTATCAGTGACATAGCTGAAAGTAACGGATATCCTCGAAACATGGTGGATAAGTTGATTGGGAAGAGAAAATTCAGAGAGTATCTTTGTGAATCATCGACTCTTCATATAGACGAAGACTCAAAACTCTTTCATACAAATTAAAATATACTGACGTATGGGCTCCAATTTTCGAAAAAGTGAATCTACTGCCACGTATGGATACGATAATTCATTTGGAATTTTCTTTCTTTTTGAATTTGAACGTACTTATCTCATCCACACTTGAGATTTCTCCATAGACACGGTTTCAAACAATTTTAAAAAATATGTTCAAAATATGTTTTTCCGTTAATCAGCTGTTGCAACCCTATGAACGATAACCCTCAGAAGTCGAAACTTGTACGAGCTAAGGACTAACGAGGTCTTACTTTTTAACGTGTGATGTGATTCCTAACACGGGTTGGACGATAGCAACTGAAAATCGATCGTCCAGCCTGGGGCTCAAACCACCGACCAACACGGCTGTCGATTTGAGTGAGTGAACAAAGCACCCACGTCGAACCGACCGGCTACCGACCGACCTGCTGTATATATTGGCTATGACCGGTGGAACTGTGAAAATCAGGAATGGGAGAAAGCAACTGACGATCAATTGCTATTCGAATATAAAATCTTTGAAAGACACCCAAATGAAATTAGTTAACTCTCATATCTTCAGCCATGGGGGGGGTGGGGGGGAGCCCCTTCTCCTGCTTTTTCGACTTTTGGGCAATGAAGATAGAAAAAGATAATAGTGAAAAAATAAATAAAAATTAAAAATATAAAAATGAGGAAAAAAAGGAGAGGTAATAAGAAAAGGGAAAGAACCAGGAGAAGGTTGGGATTTCTCTACATGTATAACTTGAAGAGAATTCTGAGTTGTTTGAAATCTTCAAAAAAGTTTAGTTTCTCCCAAGTAAGAAAACAGTCCTGAATAGTCCACAAATTTTGAAGAGACAATTTTACAAAATTCCCAACTTTTCGCTGTTTTTCCGACTTGGAAAAGTTGGGGAATTTCGGGCCGTGAAGATAGAAAAAATAATATTAGAAAGCAATAAGCACAATATTATTCAAGTGTTGTTTCCTTTCATTTGTATTGAATGTTCCTATAAATGGTGGATATGGTGGAAGATCAAGGACCTTGGTCCAAAGTAGAGTAATTCCCATTATTATATTTATAATCACGGGCATAAGCATTCAGCCAATCTTTAGATAGCTAAGTAAGAAAATTAATATACTATAGAAGTAACTAATCCCTCGGCTTTCATTTCTTTGAAAGTTGAGAAATTTTGCTGGTGGAGTTGGGAAAATTTGGATTCCCTCCCCCCCTGGTTTTTCTTTTTGCTACGGCCCTGTCTTCAGTCTTTGGTGCAGCGTATAGCTATTATACTATTCCACAAAAAGATTCAGAAAAGAGCTCAAGTATGATGAATTCATACAAGATGGAACCATTTTTTAAATTACTGACAGTACCATCAATCTACATTTATAAAACTGTAACATATGTTAAACTCAAAATCAAGAGCTTCTCAAAAAATTCTGACTCTCATGACTATGCTACGAGGCATGGTGACTTATTTAGAAGTATAAAGCATTGTACATCACTTTACGAAAGCAGTCCTAAATATAATGGAATACGATTTTTCAATCATCTCCCAAGTAATATCAAAAATGAAAAAAATATTAATAAATTCAAAACAAGTTTGAAGAAATATTTAGTGGAGTCCTGCTTTTATGACATTAGTGAATATTTTGCTAATTCCTAGTTTTTTTTTCATTTGTTGTTTGCTTGTTTGTATGGACGATATGTTTAAAGTAATATAGTTATATGTTTATCGTATGTATATGTATATATATGTGTACTTATATATGTCTGTCTATATACATTTTATGACTTGTCCTATATCATGTATATGATCTTAAAGGATGAATAAAGATTATTATTATTATTGAAAGTATAGGTACGTCTCTACTCACCAATCACTGTATAACAATATATTCATCCTTTCTTTGATTAGCTCTGTTCCTGTAGGTTTCCATTTCTACCTCCAGGGCGACTGTTTATTTTAATAGATAGTGATACTTTTCAAAACATTTATACATATCGAAACGTATTCAATGCTACTTGTAAATTGTTTATTCATAGAATACGAATATATTTATCATGAGTCTTCTTCAAGTGCCGACCAACAAAGTAGACTAATGAAATTGAAATAAAGAATCTCTCATTTTTGTCAATTTTTATTTCGAGCATATTTTCAACATTGACACTTTCATTCCCTCTGGTAAAAGTCGAACCTTCAAAACTAAATGGGTAGAGATCAAGCAATACCTCGTTTGAAAGGTCATCTATTTATTTTTTCGATGATTTTTACTTTTTCAATTTGATAAAGTAGTTATCAAAAAAAACATTAAAAAGAATATCTGCCATGGTACAATTATTTCACTCTCAAGAAATATATTTCATCTCGTGTTTAGTACGGTTTCATGAATAGTTGTTCTACTTTTTTAAAATATGTTTCAAGAAACACGATGCAATGAATTAAAAAAATGAACTTTCAATTATTTACACTCAGTATCTCTCATTATTTTGACGATGACTATTTTGGCTTATTATTTGACTAACAGTTGTTCATTCAATTATGGAACGAATATCGGTAACTGAATGTTATTGTGAAAACGTAAGTTGCACTATTATTACAGCATAACTGTTCAACGAACTCGTAGCTAAATTTAGGGAGAGAGGATAATTGCCAATTCAAAAAAGGAACACTTCAAATAAAGCAATGGGAAACGAAGCTGTTTTATATAAAAATTCAGTTTGCATGGCTTTTTTTTCGAAAAAATTCTCCCTATATTAATATAGCAACAGTACAAAAGATATTCATGTAATAATTATGGCACCAACGCTAAAGTTGCTTTCGTTGGGTATAATGATGATAAAATTGAAGAGTATGAGGTAACATGTACTCCATATAAAACAACAAAAAATTAGGGAACAGCAATTATAAAAAAAGGTTTATTAGTTTTTTCTGCAAAATTTGTTTGAAAATGTAGATCATTCAATTCTACAATCACATATACATAGTGACTTCCATGATATATTTGTGGTAGCAGAGTATATTGATGGGTTAGTCTTATTGATGATTCAAGAACAATTTCAAGTAGTCAAAAATAATGCCTTCCAACAGCAGTTTATTCGACAAATACCATGTTGATGGAATATCTCAATACAACAACAAATAATTTCTTTTTTCATTCATGTTTATTCTAAATAAATTATAATAAAAAGAAAAATAATTCCTTCAAAAAGTCCGTAATAATCAGAAATTACGTGCAGGAGCTAAAACTTTGAAGGCTGATTCTGATTTCACGTAATATAAAAAATTAAAATTGAAATAATTCATCGATAGTTTTTAAGTGGACCAATTTTCAACATTAATTTTTCATTCCCTTTCCTTGGTGAGGTCGAAACCTTAAATTCGTCCTTGGATTAACTCTTTTTCCTACAAAACTGGCATCACAAAGAATTTGTTTCAAAGATCAATGAACATAACCTCTTTCACTCTGATTTGTTGTTAACTTATTGGTAACGTTTTTTTTATATCTGCTGTACCAAATGAAAAAAGTGAACAAAGTTGTGAATAGAGATGAATGACCTTTGGAACGAGATGACAGTTGAATCTCACTTCCATTATTGGTTGTTGTTTTCAACGTATTGAATGAATTCAATAAAAACAAAATTAATATTGCTGACTAATTCTTAGCGTAGTGTACTTCAAAAAATCAATATCCACAATTCCAAAACCTATTTTTATAAGATCAGTTTAGAATTCTTTGACATTTTCTAGTAACATTATTCATCAGTCAACACTTTATTTTTAGCGATGCTGGATTTTCATCTGCAGGCATTCCCCTTCTATGTTTCCTTACCAAACCACTGGACAGTTACAATCCGTATAAGACTCCACCAGATTGCAAACCAGGTCAGTTTTATAACCGAACAAGAGGATATCGAAAAATAGCTGGAGATTTTTGCAGTGGCGGTTTCGAAAAACTCTACTTGCCTGACAAAGTCCCTTGTCCATTAAAAGATGAAAAAGAATTTCTTCTTCTCGGTCAAAAGGAAAGTATTTTACGATACAACTTCTCCTCTAAAACATTAGAACAATTTTCTACCCAATATTTGAAAAATGTTTCCTCTGTTGATTTCGATATAACATCTAATTGTGCCTACTGGACAGATGATACAATAGGTGTAGAAAAGCAATGTTTAGGATATGACAATACTACAAAAACATTGGTTTATAGAGGCTTGAATTACGTCTCAGGAACATCTCTGGACTGGATATCGAAAACGCTTTTTTATATAGTGGATGGAAATAGTATTGAAATACAAGTGATCAGAGTAAACTTTACCATCAGGGGTGTAACTACTTTATTAAACTCTACTGTTTTACGAAGACCAAGAGGCATTGTAGTTCACCCCATAGCTGGTTATATATTTTGGGGTGATTGGTCGGTTAACAATGCAACAATCAACAGAGCTGACTCAGATGGAAGTAACGTGAAAACATTATTTGGTAGAGATAAGGTCGAAATGCCCAGTAGTTTAACAATTGATTATGTCGCCAATAGACTTTACTGGGTAGATGCTCGAAGAGAATATATTGGTAGCAGTGATTTGCAAGGTTATGGTTTCTTGAAAATTGTTTCAGATAACGAATTCGTATCGTATCCAGTTTCTATAGCGGTTTTGAACAACAGTCTCTACTGGAATCACCGAAAAAATAATTCTATTTTAAAAGCAGACAAAATCTCCTTCAAAAGTGTAGAAACTGTACTAGAACAAATACCGGATATAATGAGCCTAAAAGCTATCTCTAGTAATATTCAAACAGGTATGAATGGATGTAGCAATTCCTCGTGTCCCTACATTTGCGTAAGTTTACCCAACAACAATTTCGCTTGCTTGTGTCCGGATGGACTGGTATTGGAAGAGGGAAAATGCGTGTGCCCTAATAAGAAACATTTTACATGCGGGAACTTCAGATGTGTACCTAAAATTTTGAAATGTGATGGAATTAGCGATTGTGAGGATAGTTCTGATGAGGAACAATGCGAAGTAATCACCTGCCGGGATTCGTATTTTCTTTGCAATGATAGAAAATGTATTCCCATGAACCAGAGGTGAGTTTTCGTATTATTATTTTTGTAGGTTGAAGCCATAAGTGAAAACTAGCGCATGATATTATTATTCACACTTTTTTCCTTCGATAGATATAATTCAAATTGGTAATTTCAATTTTGCACAGTGCAACTTCATATATTACTGAAGAAATTCCTTGTTCAATCCTAAGAAATACTATAATACGAGTGACCCTGGAAAAAAATTTGTTGCAAAGGGTCACAGTAGGTGCGTTTTTTCGTACTAAATTTATTCCAAATTTATTCCTGACGAAAATAATTCACTCTCTGCCCGATCAAAATACATCAAGTGAAGATAGCGAATAACTTTTGGCGGAAATGACTCATCTGGATGCAAATGAAACACAAATAGTAGTCATTACCATCATTCAGCTCATTATGTTAGCCATTCATAAAGAACAGTAACTTGTTTTAGTATTCCAATGTAGCTTACAAATTTTCAATAGGCATAAACATACTTTATTTTCTAAGAGGGTATTTTATTGAGGAGGTCATCAATATTAAAACTAGAAATAGATTATATAACCTATGTATAATAACTTATAGAAATTAAAAAATACATATACCGGGTGCTCCAAATTAAGTCGGCACCATTGCCAACTCCATTATTATTGATGCTACGAATTCGGTTAAATGGGCAGACTAGTAACATTTTTAATGGCCTTCTTGGTGCCGAAAAAAAAAAAAATTGACAGTCGTGTTTTCAAAATATTTCATAAAATGATGCGACTGCAGTAACGTTAGTTACAAATAAAAGTGGTGAAAAACATAGATAGTTTCAAATCTCTTTTCTTCATGATAATTTTTATCTTAAATCAATTCCACTAGCCGTATTTATTCTGTGAATCAAAATATGTCTCCTATAATGATAACATTGAAACCGTTTTGGTACAGAACAGAAAATACTGGAGCCTCATATTAATGCGGTTGGAAAAAAATGTGTTTGATTCGATAAAACAGAATTATTATGAGTAATCAATTTGCCTTGAAGTTCTGTTGAAATACAATTTGTCAAATATTCTCAAGTATATCACGACATATTTTTTGAAATGCCATTTTCCCATAAAGAAAAATGTGATATGTTAGAATCCTATTTGGTTTGCCAGTAAAACAGCGTAAGAGCTCTCCAGCACTACAGCACTTCGTTTTCCGATCGTGAATTACCTAATCGGCTTTTTTTTACTGTGCTTTATCATCGATTCAGGAACAATGAAAAAGTTTTTGAGAAGAGGAAAACTAGAAAACGTTTTGTAATATATTAAGATACAGAAATTGACGTTTTAACCTACTTTGAGGTAAATCCAAATAATTCCATCTGATATTTATCTAGAGAAATGGCTGTTCCACTGTCTGTTATTCAACGAATTCTGAAGAAACATAAGATTTCTCCTGATAAGTTAGGACCCACTTCATTCAAATCAACATGCATATACTCCGGAAAAGTCTACTGATTCGGCCCTTCATCATGTGGTTGGCAAAATCGAGAGATCATTGGACAAGAAAGAATCCACCCTGGGTATATTCATAGATATCGAGGGAGCGTTTGATAAAACAACCTTTCCAACAATTAATTACCCAGCAACTACACTCCAGGAATATACCCCTGGTAGTTGGAGAATGGATACTCAAGATGCTCAAGACATCACAATGAAAGGACTGGTCATGACGGGATGTCCACAGGGAGGGGTCTTATCACCCCTTCTCTGGAACATAGTTCTGGATACCCTGATAAATCACCTCAACAAAAATGGATTCTACACAATTGCATATGCAGATGACATAGCAGACCGGCGAATTTGTGAACACACTGTGCAATAGAGCGCAGGATGGGCTCAAATTGATAGAAACATGGTGTAAGGAACACTCACTGTCAATCAATCCCAAGAAGACTGAGATGGTCCTTTTCACCAGGAAAAGAAATTTATCGGGCTTAAAACCTCCCGAAATCTTCAAAAGCAAACTAAACTTCTCGGAAGAGATGAAATACCTTAGTACTATCCTCGACGGGAACTAACATGGAACTCTCACCTACATAAGCATATGTAGCTTATGAACAATGTCGGAGGACAGTGGGACGTGCATGGACTCTTTCACCCCGTATGGTCACCTGGATCTACACTGCAATAAAGAACTATGTTAACGTAGGCAGCCATTGCATGGGGATAGAAAGTGCTACAAGCAACGGCCATCCAAAAATTATATCAAATACAGCGATTGGCTTTTTTATACATCACAAGAGCCATGAGAACAACACCAACCGCGTCAATGGAATTAATTACGGGTCTGACCCCTCTGGACCTGTACGTTAAGGAGGTTGCGTTAATGGCCAAGGTACGATTGCGCACGGTTGGTATAAACCTTGTAGTAGAAATGGGTCAATTGAGCCTATGGCGTGAAGCCCTTACTGCGCAATCTCCGCTGCAGGCAACCAGTAATGCAATTGAACCCAGGTTTGTGTTTAATAAACCCTACAAAATACGAATGAAACAGAACAGAGAGTCAGATGCTACAAACGCAATACTCATATACACAGACGGCTCAAAAACCAAAGAAGGCTCAGGATGTGGAGTGTACTCCAGATCACTAAGCCTAAGGATTAAGTGCGGAATGGGAAAAAATATCAGCGTTGTCCAAACAGAACTGGCTGGTATCTCAATCGCCACAAAAGAAATAACCAGGAAAGGAATTTCTGGCCAAAACATAACAATCTTTAATGATAGCAGACAAGCCCTATTAACCTTGAACAGACAACGTATAACCTCAGGGCTAGTACTAGAGTGTCACCAGGATTTAGCCAAAGCCTCGGTAGATAATAAAATTATCCTGAAGTGGCTTAAAGGGCACGACAGGAGTAAAGAAAATCGCATTGCCGACTCTTAAACCAAGGAAGCGGCTGGACTAAGAATTTTAGGACCCATTGGAACCTACAGCCTGATGATTTCGACAATTGTGGAACTAGCCAAATGTTACACCCATGCTCAATTTTTAAAGAGATGGAATGGAATCAATGGATGCAATCTTACCAGGATCACCTTGGGCGCTGAAAAAATATCTGGCGATGACCAGGAAAAATTTACGCTTAACAGTAGGATTTCTGACTGGACACTGTCGACTAAGGAAACACCTCCATAATATGGGGCTAGTGGACACACCTCTATGCAGAATATGTGAACAGGAAGATGAGACTGTCAGGCATGTGTTCAACAAGAAGGCGGTGTTTTTGAATATTTACTCGATATTTTATAGCTCTTTATTCGCTAAAACAATGAAATTTTTTGTACTAAAGAAATAAATAAATATTTCCACAAAAGTCGCTCATTTTCAACTTTCGAAAGGAAGGTGATATGAGCTTTGTTGTTGGGAATATTATTACGAATCAAAATGCATGATGAAATATAGGGTGCTTCATTTAAGAAAAATATCATTTATGAAATATTTTGAAAACGGAGTTATTATTGACGCTACGATGGGAAGGTCGCTGTTGTACAAGGAATACAACGTGGGAGAGGGCACGGCCTCCTGGGGCACTCCAGCGAGAATTTTCCTGCTATCAGACAGGGAGTCCTCTATTTTGACCTGAAAGGTTCTGTCCTTCAGAAAAAAACAGATTCACTGGAGCAGACCGACCTCTAGTAACTTGTGAAGAAGGCCTTCGTACCAGACTCAGATGACTGGATTATGGTCCGAGTCCAGTTCCGATAGAGTGTAAATTTCACAGGACAAAGAGACGTTCCTGAGCAGTGCGGAATACAGCACGTTAGTTTTGTATCGCCCACAGTTATAAGTGGGCCCATCTGGGCCTAACACTGTAGTAGTGTCTTGGCTTGGTTTTTTTGCAAAACAAACACAGAATATCTTACTTTTGAGTCCCTTGTTGACTTGAAGTCATGATATGCATTTGATTGCATACCATGCGATAAGGTAAAGCCTCCAACTTTCGAAAGTTGTTTTGGACATAGTTGATCACTACTGTGATCAATCACATATCTGTTATATCTTCGTTGGAACGTCTATCTTTTCTGATACACTACATAGTGATAGAAAAGAAAGAAGATTAGTTAAATAAATCTCATTGAATTTCCCTTAGTGTTTTGTTTCTGATTTGATTTTGCTTTCATCGTCTGAAGCAATCACCTATTCAGACAAAAGATATTCTATTTTACTCATTTCATCCAACAAATTATTCATTTAAGGTGTGACTTTTACGAAGATTGTTCTGATGGATCAGATGAAGTTGGATGTCCAAGTTACAATAATTGCACGGCCGATCAATTTTTTTGTGATAATACAAGGTGTATTTGGGACACATGGCTATGTGATGGTGATAATGATTGCTTTGATGAGTCTGATGAAAAAAATTGTGAATCTAGAGGTCCTGAGGCGTGTAAAGGTAGGTTAATAATATGACATGGATATTGTAAGAACGTACAAAAAAGTCTGAACAGTAGAATTAGATTTCTAAACCAAGAAATCCTTGTAAAATCCCACTTAGCTGTCGCCAGTGTAATAAATGTTCCGTGCTAGATGCGGATTTCTCCACATCAAATTTTGAATGTTAGGCAATTCGTGCGTATCGCACGAAGGCCGGTCTTTTTGAAATCTGTTCATTCGGTATAGCTACTATAGCTCTCTCTCATTATATGTTTCCAGAACGATGTGGAAGAAGTCTAATTTATATATTACCCGGAATATTTTCTCACTGTAAATAAGTGTACATGGCTCATTGTAGAAATTCAGAAATCAACGACTCCATTTGAACCTTTCGAACCATAATCATTTCTGCATTTTCAATAAAATTTATAGGAAGATTTTCCACTGTGAATATTCATATTATTTTTAGGCTTCGCTGAAAGTTTAGATCTCGTTATTCCTTAGCTCGCACAAGTTTCGACTTCTGAGGGTTGTTTTTCGTAGAGAGGATGATTAACGGAGAAACAAATTTTGACAGATTTCAACCGATTTTATGCGGTTGTTTTTTTGTGAGGAAATTTCCATTTACTTTTTGTTGCTTTATTTTTTTCAGCAATCATTTCGTGTTTACATTTACTTTTTGTTGCTTCATTTCTTCAACCATTATTTCGTGTTTAGCATTTGTGTATGAGTTTTTTTATGAAGTATTTCAATCCAGCCATTTTCCATTTGTATTTGTACCAGAAGGTGGCGTATGATGATCGTCTTGGTTAATTTTGGCGGAGTTTTTGTTTTCTGTTCATTTCATGTCCATGAGCACATTTTTCTGGATAAAGACAAATCCTAATCAGAGTCTTTAGCTCAGATATGAAAAAAGTCTGGTATTGAGGTTTCTTATCATTCGCACTTTGTATAGACATGTTTCGACACAATTTTGTGTGATTTTCACTATTCAGGAAGAACATTTCACCAAGTTACTTCATGTTTTGTACTAATTGTGTATTTATCACTGTAGAAGAACTTGATTTTAATGGAAAAGAAAGTTTTTGGCTTTCTACTACTCCATCTTGATACAAAAAAAAATAAAATGTGGGAATCTTCCAAAGAAAGGAAGAAAGTAATCAATTTGAAAATAAGTAACTCTATACATGGATGTGTAGATCATGCAAACAAGTAACTTTCAGGAGAGCTTCTTCTTCCAGTTTGTGTCTGAAAGTTACTTCTTTGCATGATCTACACATCCATGTATAGAGTTACTTATTTTCAAATTGATTATTTCCTTCCTTTTTTTGTATCAAAAAATTAATCACTCCTAAAAATATAACCCCTTCAATTCAAATTGATTATAATGTATTTACATTAGCTGCTTTTTGTGAATTCGAAGTATTTTTTTATTCCAGCTGATCAATTCCATTGCACAAGTGGTACCTGTATACCGTTACGTTGGAAATGTGATATGGAGAAGGACTGTCCTGACAATTCTGACGAGATGGGTTGCGAGGTTCATAGATGTTCTGCATTTGAATTTCCTTGTGGGCATCCTCACTATCATTGTATTTATGAAGGTTGGGTTTGTGATGGCGAAAAAGACTGCAGGGATGGTAGCGACGAAGTTAATTGTACTGCAACTACAAGTACAACTAAAGTGCCGAAAAAACAAATTGGTAAGGTGGTACGATAAGTTTCATGGATTGTACGAATAATATTTCACGATGAAATCAGTGTACCATCTAACATTTTGCATATTTTTGATATATTCAGAATTGCTTTATACGTAATAATCTACAAAATAATCGGAATGGATTCAATAAAGAATAGATAGGTAATCTATAGAAGGCTAGGCAAACTTTGAAATATTAAAATAAAATCAACGGTAGACGTATGGTGACGATTCATCAATACAACATTAAAAAAATTATATCGATATACTCTGCAATAGAATAAAAAAGACAAATAGAATATTGGTTGACAATACATACAATAAGACAAACAAGTGTTCTCTCAAATGCCAGAGAGTTTCACTTTTTACTTCATTTCATGGATCCCATATCTCGCAGATTTTGTAATACTTATAAATTTTGAATAAGTCGAAAATTTGCAGACACTATCAAAAATGAAATATTTATTTCAATATTTTATAAGTAGCGCCTCGATAAATATATATTCTCAATTCAATCATAATGTACATTAATTTTGAAACTGAATAAAATGATTTCAAGACAAGCTTTCGTTTAAATTTCACTATGCATTTCTAGCTGATGCTTTTAGTAGGTATACCAACGAAAAAAAAAAAAACAGTCCTTCAAATGTGAAGTAACCTGTTACTTATTTCCAATAACATTTTTTCAAGAATGATTTTTTTTTTATTTCATCCAAATTCACTCTCGCTCGTGATAAATCACTTTTACAAATGCAATAACGTAATTTTAAACTTATAAAAAAATTAGGACTGGCCATCTCTCCCAGGATGTCCGGAAGTAATAGCCATAGCAGTTGGAGAGAGATGGCCAATCTTCTATCAGTTGTGTATTATAATAATCATCACCACAACCTCTGCAGTTATCTTTCTCTCTGTCTTCAGTTTCACTTTCAGAAGTATCATTGAAAACGATGAAAATTTCTTCGCAGCTGCTATCAGACAACCTACGAATCACCTTTCGATTCTTAATAGTCTTTTTTTCCTCAGGTTTGTCAGTCTTAGTGTTTGTTTTTATTATTTTTGGTTTTTTTTAAATTTGTTCCCTATATTCTTTTTCACTTTCTTTCATTTTTCAATATGCTCTTCAGATGTCAAAAGAATGCTTACTTGTTTCGCTCATTTGCGAACTTCGTGTAGTTTCACAGACAGTGGAGACACTTCGTTAACTATTCTTGTTGGTGTTGGTTGATCCAACGTCTGAATAGATGTACTTGGGCCAGGATCTGAAATTGATTGGGCCTGCGCTGCATGTCCGATATTTCTTTCAACGGGTTGGTCAATGTTCTCACTAAAGGCGTACTCCAGAATAGCTTCTGGATTTAGAGGGAAAACTCCTGCTGTCCTAAATCCTGATATTGCATTTCCACTTGTCGCTGATTTTCCCCAGGCTTAGTATAATAAGAAGCCAATTTGTTGTTTTGTAAGACGACGTCCAGGGTGCTGTTTCATCCATAATCTGCAGTATTCATAAAAGTAAGCTTTGAGAGACTTGAAAACAGCAACACCCAGCGGCTGAAGGTAATGGGATGTGTGTGACGGCATTGAGAGTAAGATGATGTCATTATCACTGGCAAAATCCAGCATTTCAACTCAATTACAGTGTGTAGAATGACCGTCCAGCAAAAGGAGCACTTTGCCATCTGGTTTTCGAGGCAAGAAATGCGACTTCATCTATTCCGTAATTATATCGGAGGTTATATAGACGGATTTTTGTGACATATAAACTACTGAACCTGGAGGCAGTTCATCTTCGAATTCTTTTCTTTCGTTGTCCTTTCATAATGCACGCCGGAGGAATAAAATTACCCTCAGCATTACAACAACCAATTACCGTTATGGGCTCTCCTTTTTCTGTAGAGGTTGACATAGCTACAGTCTGCGAACCTTTTTCAGCCAAAACATGATCTGGTCGATTATTTAACTGCAACCCGGACTCGTCCATGTTGTAAATATGGACAGGTTTATTTATTAGGTCATTATCACTGAGAGTTTTCTCGAGCATTTCAAAATAGGCGTTTACATCTGATTTAATCATCCATTGACTTATAGCGTATAACACCCCTTCTGATTTCCTCAAAGAAATATCGGAATTTCTTTTCGGAAACATTTTCACCCAATCATAGCCCGCCTTTTCAGATGTTTTACAGAATCTATGTTTAATTGCTCAGCAAACTTGAATGCAATTATTCTCAAATCATTTGTCAAAAGAAAGCCTCTTGACTGCATGTCTTTTATATGCTTGCTCAGTATTTCTTCATTATCTGTACCGAAGGTAAATGACGGTCCCATAGGTCCTTTAGTGCTGTTATTCACACTTCTTTAAAGTATTTTTCTTGGTATTTTGTAGATGAAAGAGGCCCTATAAATCGTCATCCCTCAATTTTGTAGTTCTTCCATAGCATTTTTTAAATCTTCTTTGCTCCATTCACCTCGACCAGCAGCCACGTTCCGTACGTATTGGTTCGGCATCTGTAGAAAATTGAAGATTGAAAATGAATCAAAATTATGACATAAAATTTCATGGCTATCTCTCCCGTAAATACTATGGCCATGTCTCCTAATTGTCCGGGTGAGATGGCCACATTAGGTAATCAAAGCCATTTCTCAAGTTAGTGGGTAATTTTGAGATTAGAACACTGTAGAAGTTTATTAATTCACTGGGAAAGCACGAAAACGGATATAACTTTCAAAATCTTTTTGTAATCACTCAATATCTTAACCCCAGTACTTAACTCGTATGCATAATAAAAAAACAATGTCAAATTACTCACCGTTTCATTATTTTTCCAACAAAAAAACACTCACAGTTGTTACCCGTGCCGATGCGAACCGAACTAAACGATGACTAGTGGCATCTATTAATTTTTACTTGAACTTTTTTCTATTGGCCATCTCTCCCGTACGGCCGTCTCCCCCGGAATTACCCTAAATCTTTTTCTCGTGAAGTGCTTTTGAAGATATAAGGGCTAGAAATTTTGCCCTCTAGAAAGTTATAAAACAGTCCAGAACATTCAAGTGCTTTCCAGATCATTCTTGGTCTGGAATTTTCTGTATTACTTATTCAAAAAATTTTTGTGGAGGGAATACCGAATGGTAGAAATATATAAAACAAGATCCGTCGACCTCAACTATAATAAAACAATCTAATATCAAGTCCCTTAAGAGACACCGTATGCCCCATACAACATGCACTCAAACACAAGAAGATTCACAACTATCAATTTTAATGTTGAAAGAGGGAAGTATTTTTTACTTGATAACACAAAACAAAAATGCCACATAAACGGTTATTGAAATTTGACCCCTTTCTTGTTGACAGATTGATCTGATATTTGGTACACATATTTAGTTTTTTGTGCCAATACAATTTAATAAATTCTGTATAATTGTAAATCAAAGTTGGCCGCAGCTACAAAATGGCGGATTATGTTTTCACAACTACCTCAATATGGATGTAAAATGACATGGCTTGACTATAAAGTTTAGTAGTGCTATTTGAAAAAGATGCAAATTCAAGATGGCCGCAGCTACGAAAGGGCGGATTACATATTACTTTGTGATATTGACGCTCTAAATGAACTAAACAGAATGAGAAGAATTGAGTAACAGAACTAAAAACTTGAAAATAAAATAAGTAAAAAGAATAATTTATGTCAAACAGTTTTATTGAAAAAAAAGATAAAAATGATTGTTCGGTTTCAAAATCTCACTATCGAAATTATTATGTTTTTCAAGTGAATCTTAATTTTTTAGTATTCAGCCTAGATTTGCCAGCTCTAAAATTTGTACAACAAAACAGATTGTTTTATGGAATTATTTATATTTATGTATTGTTAACTAATCTTGTTTGAGTTATTTAATTTTTCATTACTCATAATCGGGGTTTTCCAGTTGGTCTCAAATTTATGGGTATTTCGTATCCACTTATGCTCATAAAATTCATTATTCCCAAATATCTTTCCTCAAGCAACCCGTACATTTTTAATTCCTTAATTATTCCTTGTATCCCTTATCTAGGGAATTATTATGATGTCTCCTACCTATGTTTTATCCAAACCTTTGTGTATATCCCTCCAATGACCAATCTGACCCCTTCTCTATCGATGTGGAACATTGCATTGGTGAAAAAATCATTCATTACGATTCAAACCTTGTAAGAGTACAGTTAGAATTAAATCTTGCCTTGTCTACAGTACATCTCAACAGTTATTTTTCTTATCCTACCTTTTCAGAAGAGTTATTGTAATTCTTGTGTGCATTGAGCATTCATACTCACGACAAAACAATTGTGGGTCAAAACAATGATGTAGATAATGAACTAAAAAATAATTTGGAAGGTCCTAGGTAGCAGTCATCACACAACTCTCTTCATCAATCTACGGTATTGATCAGATAAAACATTTACGTATTTACTCAGGTTATCTGATCAATACCGTAAACTGTTGAGGGGAGGGGTATGATGACTGCTCCCTAGGAATTATTTTCAGTTTTTAGTACATCAAATACATCACTAACATCTTTTTTTTTAAGAAAACAATTTAACACATTTTTTACTTATTTTATTAATATTAATGTCGAATTTGCTGAAACCGTATATATTAGACATGCTGAAGATAAATAGTGGCATCTCTTATCTGCACTGGTGACATCTGCACCTTATGTCAGAAACCTAAATACTCAAATGACGTAGACGAGACTATTGGAAGCACATAGGCAGACGACGATGAAACTATCAGCCTTCAACGTCAGCCATCTTCAGGCAACCTGATTTGAGGAAGGAATGGTCGGATTCATGAATAAATCAAGGTCTTCAAATTTTATTATATGTTACCAGAAATCAGAAGTCCAGAAGCTAAGAAAATCTCTTTGTGTAATAACGGAGGCAAAGTGGTCCCTACTGAGCCGGTTTACGTCTTTTCTTTTGCAGTAAAAAACTAAAAAGTGTTTTTCTACCTCCTGAAACAAAAATTCAGAGAACATCCTTGAACTGATGTTTTCTAGTGTTGAAAATTCTGTAAGAAAGATATGTTTGCTTATAACATTTAAGTATTATTTTTCAGTTAACGAGTTTCCTTGTAAAAATGGACGCTATGTATCATTATCAGCTAAATGCGACCAGCAAAATGACTGTGGTGATTATTCCGATGAAGCAGATTGCTGGAATGAAACTTGTTCTGAGGGGCAGTTTTCTTGCGGACCTTATCAAAATATTAGCAATCAATGCGTTCATAAAACTATGATTTGTGATGGTATCCAGCAATGCGCAAATGGCAGAGATGAAGTCAATTGTTCAACAACGACGAAGAAACCGAATGAATCAACAACGAATCCTACCGAAACGACGACGTATCGTTTGGTAAGTTGAATGCATAAGTGATATACAGGGTAGTAATATGAGAACTGTCCATCTTCAATATCATTCTTCCAGCAAATAATACAAAACATTAAGAATACATCATCTCCCGGGTTAAGTGCCCTGAGATGAATTATTCCCCACACGGTTACTGTGTGCAGAACATCCCACCCCTTCCATACACCAAGAGTGGGGATCTCAACCTACCTACTGATGAGCCCTTCAGCAAGATTAACATCTGACCTACCGGTCGAAAGCCAGCCTTTAGGTGCTTTTACTTTCTAATCTACTATTTTATTAAATCTAACTCTACTTTAAGGAAATGTAATATATGGGGTCCCCAAAAACTAACCGGAGACGAGTGTCTTTGTATCGCGAGCAAGTGTTTCCAAGTGAATTTGAAAAAGAAGTGATTTTGAAATCCGGTTAAAAATTTGTATACTTACTGAAACCGCCTGATGGCGACTCTCGAGGTTGTTCTCTGATTCTGCTTCGTTGTTCTATGTTTGTCTCTTTTTCGGAATCTGGGGTCATCCCTACTTAGTGCTTCGTGTAGGTCACGTAGTGCTGGATTGGCGTGCAATCAGATTCTGTCGAACACGTTATCTGCGTGTGCTCTCATATACGCTTCTACGTAATGTATGTTCAGATTCAAGTCCCGGAATATATATCTCTTCGGCAGCGTATATAAGTAAACAGAAGTAAATTTACTCTCGTCGGCCTCTTTGATGTTTCGGGTCGAGATTTTATTTTTTGCTGGCATGTGGCGGGGCAGGAGGGTGTAGACTGAGAGCTATTGTGCACCACTGCACGAGGTTCGATCAAAAAATATGTGAGCATGATCTCACTTCATCATTGCTACGACGAACTCCCAATAAATGTCTCATTTGATTGTAAACTGTTTAGGAATTGATAATTAATAAGACAAGGTGGTGAAATAAACGTATATTTCATATAGTAAGATTTTACATTTTAGGTCAAAAACTTATGCTAATCTATTCTAAAGGTTTTTCAGAATGATGAGTTGTTTTTTTTTACATTTG
Source organism: Leptinotarsa decemlineata (assembly GCF_025532065.1). Lineage (NCBI taxonomy): Eukaryota > Metazoa > Arthropoda > Insecta > Coleoptera > Chrysomelidae > Leptinotarsa > Leptinotarsa decemlineata. The sequence goes on along the minus strand of NW_027412688.1, from coordinate 28,364,737 downwards.
TTTTCAAATTTCTATTGGCAAATTTCAAAGTATAATAAATTCTTACCCTTGTAAAAAGAGAAAATAAATAATCCAAAGGAAAATGATCACAAGGGTGAGAAATGTTGATTTTTGAAAACATTGTTTTGAGCTGGTTGCCTATGCAATCAGTGGCACATAAATTGTTGAAATAATTAATAAATTCCGTCCCTAGATGAATGATACATTGTAAAAATGAATCTGGAGGTATATGTAAACTTCAAAACTGTTTGGTTTCTATATTACTATATGCCTTGAAAGTACTATATACATTTACCGTGTTAGGAATCACACGTTAAAAGGTAAGACCTCGTTAGTCCTTAGCTCGCACAAGTTTCTCAACTTCTGAGAGTTGACGTTCGTATGGGGGCGACAGCTGATTAACGGAAAAACAGATTTTAAACAGAGATTTTAAACAGATTTGTTTCATGAATGTTTTCTTGAACATTGTCTCAAAAGATATCCACAAACATAGCCCAAGCTGTTGCCTTCTGGAATAGCTAGAGTTCTATAATCATTTGTGTCTACTCTCGAAGGTTTATAGGGATTTTTGGAACTTTCACAAGAATCGTCATTCTATTTATGTCTGCATCTGTATTACTATATAGAATCTCACTAATATCTTCTAGACAGTTAGTTCCTTCTGCCTGTGTGAAATACTGAAGAGTAAATGTGTTTTTGAAAGATCTTGTAATTTAAAGAGTTGTTGGGTTTCTGTCATTTCCACAAGTATTTCTAAGTTGACCAAAATAATTTTCCATACAAGTTGCAGAAATGCCGAAACTGTTATCTGCCACCCCTCAATGAATCTCATTTGTCCAGTCTTTTTTTTTATATTACAGTTAATTTGCTGAAAAATATGTTCATTTCTTTCAGAAAATCAATTTGTTTTGATGTTCCAAAAAACGGTTTATTGAAATATTTCACAGCGTCAAATCTATTTGAATTTAAAATATCAAACACTTTATCCATTTTTTCAATGAATGTAGCCGTTCCTATTGCTGCTGATGGAATCTGATTGAAACTGGCATAGGTTTTCATTGCTGTAGCTACCGAATTTCTCATCAAAGTGAAGATTTTGTGACATTTTTCCGGAGGAACATCACCAACAAACTCCACGAATTTCTTCCACTGCATGCATCTAGAGAATATATAAATATAAATAACAATAATCTTTATTGGCCCCAAGAAACATTTAGTGTTTATAGTAAGGTTCTTGGTCAATTGAAAAATACAAATGAAAGTAAAAGCATAATATATAGTAAATTGGCGTTGCATTTTCCAATACTCTGAAACAATATTTTTCTTCGGAATCAATAAAAGCTTCAAGTTATTTAATTAGTCTTTTTCATTCAAATAATAATTTTATTCCTGTAACATTTTAAATCAAATGTCATTTAAAATAGAACAAAATTTGCAAACAATCGTTTTTAATGTGTCGAACAAATGCATGAATCAATTAAATTCAAACAAATAAATTGTTAGTTGAATAAATTGAGGAATGAATATTTGTAACAATAAAAAGTAAAACGGCATTCCATAGGAACTGGAGTCATATACTATTCGTAAAGTTCAATTTCATCAAATTAAATTCATAATGAAAAGTCTGCATATTAATAACTCCACTATATATGGTATATAACAATTTATTTTATGATTTTCGTTATATGTTCATTACTTCAATCTTACATACAAATAATAGAAAAACATACCTCTTTTCGTCAATTGGAAAACAAAAAAAGTGAATACCGACCCTGCAAATTACAGCAACCCACAGCTCGAGACTTGCTCATTTTGAAACTAGACACAATTTTTTCACAAATACAAAACCACCACTTACAACGACTCACTCTGTAATAATATTCTATACCTCAAATTGGCTCGCTTGGTAAACACCTCAGATTCAGTCGGTTGCGCGGTAGTTCAGCCGCGCATAAAATTCGAGGTGGGGAATCTTGACCCAAATATGGCGGAGAGTGAACTTGCTTGTGGTTACTTCTATACGGTGTCTTCGGTATAATATCTTGTAGTGTTTACGGCGGATTGCACGCACGCTTGTTGATCTCGCCAGCAGAGCTGTGTCGTCCGCGTAGAGTGCCAGTTTGTTAAAGTTGTTCTCTGGCTTGGGCACGTCTGCCGTGTATACCGAGAAGAGGTACGGCGAAAGGACTGCACCTTGTGGGGCCCCTGCTTCCAGTAATCGCATGGCTGAGAGTTCTTGTCCTACTCTTCAGCGGCATCGCCTGTCAGCTAAAAAAGATTCGATTAATCTTACCATTTGCATCGAGTAGCCAAAATTGCTCATAGTCCGTCATGCCAAACTCTGTCAAACGGCTTGGAAACGTCTAGGAATATCGCTCCGATGTGTCGATGGGCAAGTGGATGGCGCTTTTATTTGGCAATCGAAGGCGCTGGAACATTTATCGAAGTCGGTGGAATATTCGTCGGGAGTTCCATCGAGGTATCTACATTATGAATATTGGACTATGATATGAAATATTGGTATGTTATCCTAAGTTATAGAACGTTATGTAAGTTTAGTACCTGATCTGGACACTAACCAGTTTATTCTCAAAAACAGTCACCAGAACTACAACACTCTTCTCAACGCACGTATAACCAACCAACAAGTTGGCGTCTTCAGGGGATGGAGTAGGCTCGTAACACTACAACTACTCTCTGTTTGTATGTATCGGGATGCAGTCAATTTCAAGTAAAAATTCGTGTTTAATTTTCTTTAGATATAGAAAAATTGAAGGCTGCTTTTCTACAGCATCAATTTTGTTGGCTGTGGAATAGTTTTTCAAGCGTAGTAAAAAATAGAGTGACTTTTTTGCGTCAAATTATCTCGAATACTCATTGGAACAACTGTTCAAATAGTTAGTAACTTGTATTCATGAATTTTGTCTGCAAATTAAATAATCAACAAAAATAATTACATTTTCATGCTTAGTTTTTTTTTTAGAATGATGACGTTTCGGAAAAAACACGTGTCATAATTGAATACCCAAATACAGTAAAAAATATCTACTCCTTCACAAAAAAATGTTTTTCAAAGAACCTTCATCTATCCTAAGACAACGGATTGTATTTTCTGCTACCAAAATATTTCAACAAAGATGTTTTTTACATTTACAGAAACAAAAACACATGCCAATGTATTACAGTACCTATTCTAAAAATGTGCCAACACAAACACTTACATATGTGCTAATTTCAACCATATTTCAAATAAGTCATGGAATTGTTGTTTCAGAAAAAGTCCTGTTACTACTGGATGTTTCCGTGCAAAAACAAACGCTGTATTCCTCTCTGGTGGAAATGTGATGGTGCTAACGATTGTGCTGACAATAGCGATGAAGAAGAGTGTACCACCATAAATCACCGTGTATTTGAGACTAATGGAAGTTAAAATGGCCACTTTACTCAATTATGGAATATGATAATTATAAATTTTTATAATTCATCTCTTACTGCATTTTTTATATTTTATAAATGTGCAAAAATGGTTACCTACACAGAACTGTTCAAATCAATTTCTCTCTATGACTCGAAAACGGTAAAAGATAAAGAGTTGTCCTCTCGGTTTCGGATATATGCAGCAAAAACAGAAAAATCACAAATTCAATTTTTACCTGTAACTTAACTATCAGAATTTAACTAACAGAATATGCTGTTACAACTTCTATACGGAATGTCATCTGACTCGGGCCACCCACATCTTTGAATTTTTTAAAACGGTCCTGTATTTTCTGTTTGCATCTGATTTAATTTTTCATGGAATGGAAGTAATACTCACGTTTTTCTATGCACTATAACTGATTCTTGGAGATAAAAAGGTCATAACACCCCATTTTTGCCAGTTACTGAAATAGGCAGGTACTTACCCGAAAGTTGCCGGGTGATAACTTTCGGATGATAACAATTATCACCCGAAGACGATTGTGGATACTAACAATCGAAACGTCGTGACATAACTTGGTTTGAAATCTTTTAATTTTTCATTTTTTGTCAATAATAATTTTCAATTTTTATTTTTCAGCTTTTATTAATATTTAAATTTTTATTTGTTTGGTTGTTGCTTGCATGTTATTCCTTTGTAACTTTGGGTTTTTGTTTAATAAAATTGTTATTTTCGGTTAATCTTATTAAATTGTTTAATTGTTTTTTTAGGGTTTTCAAATAAATTTATATTATATTAAACAATGGAAGTCCGAACTGATGAAATACAAAAGCAATGAATAATATGGAAAAACACATTCAAAAATATTCATAAATTCTACTTCAAACATTTATTGCTCATCTGATATCTTTTTGAAAATTTAAATTATTTTAATTTTCATAATAATCATACTGTTATTATGGAAATATAGTATAAATTTTTAAGCTTATCAACATACATAATGTATTTCAGTTGCCACCGTGTAACGAAACGCGTTTTGAATAAAATTCCTTGTGAAAATTCTTATAATTATTATCATGGATAACATACTTCTGAAAGTTCAAAAAACATATTATAAGAAATAGTATTCCGCCCTGATACTGTATTTTTGTTTGATCTCGAACTATTAGATATTTCGTCAATGTGAAATGATTCAAAATCTGGATAAATATCGGCGTACGGTTAGATTTTTTAAGATAGACTTTGCAATATTACAATCTGTACCTGGAATGATAGTTTTTTTGTTTGTGGATTTTTCATGCACACTCCGCATACAGAAAATATCGAACTCTCTACTCAAAGGAGCACAAAACATTTGCAATCCTGTAGTTCTTCTCAGAAATTAAAAAAAAAATAATCTGTTTAGCTGCAATGTGATTTTCCAATTACGGTATATTTTTTCAAATTCCCACACCACGGTGTGGGAAGTGGTCATTAGTTGATAATGCTGGCGCACTTTGGGGAATAGGGCCTGACCAGCGCAAACTTCGGTAAAAATTAACAAATGCTTTTATTGAAAAATTATTCAGTACAAGAGACACTAACCTCATCTAACGAATGGCAAAATTCAACATTTGCACATGATAAATCAAGGCAGATATTGCTCTTCCATCCAACCAGATATCGATCTTTCATAAAGTTCTCCATTACAATTGTCATATTCTTCAGATTGTAGAAGGTGAAAATATACGAAGAAGTTTCTCCAAAAAAATGACTTTCATTCAATGCCTAAAAGAGTATTATTCAAAGTATTATACATATTTATTGAATGTAAATTTCCTATTTCTATCACTATAAACTGATAATCATATTTTTGGGGAAGATTGTCCACTATTGTTTGTTAATGTGTCTCTATTGGCAAAATTTATCAGCACCCTATTATCGGGTTGATGAGCCATCCCATTAGGATTCATAGAATTTTCATTCAAAATTTTGGTGTCATATACAAGGTATTACGAAAGCGCAGAAGGGCCACATATTTTTCGACCTAAATCACAAAATTTCGAATGTAATTTCGAAATTTCTAGATTGAAGTCGAAGTTTCGAGTTTAAATCGTAATTTCGAGAAAAGGTGATGGGATCGACACAGAACTCAGTACTCGAATATCAAAGTTAAACGAGGCTCCTCAAGGCGTTCAGTTGCAAAGCCAAGCTTCAACATCGACCGCCAACGAGATTCGTCCTTTGTCTTTCACTGCAACTTTCACTGAGAGGCAGCTAGTTGTAAACTGGAGCCCAAACAAAACGCATTTATGATTCAACAACAGACAGCGCTGATGTCTCTTTTCATTTTGGAAAAATCGTGATTTATTTTCGAAATTTCGAGTTTGAAGTTGAAATTTCAAGATTAAAATCGAAATTTCCAAGAAACAAATTATGAAAATATGTTGCCCTTCTGCGCTTCCGCAATAAGGAATTGTTCTTTTTTTTTTCATTACTTGTTACGATGTGTTCTTGTGTTGTTTTGATTTACTTTTGTATATTTCTTATGCAGATGATATTCATTGTGATTATAAGTGGTGATACTAATGGAGGGAAAGTTTGTGTAAAGTGTCATTCATATGTTCTTTCTGTAATGATTTTCAAAGATATCTGACAGGACTTTGTTTTTGTTTTACCGCTCTACTTAGTTCTAATATTTTCAATAAATATACATATCTGAATAATGAACTTCACTCCACTAGGCAACTGGGTAACTATATACGCTAAAAAAAACATGCCGTAAGCACCGTAAAGAAGAGACAAAACAAAAAATTTCGTCGAATTGTTATGCATGTTAACGTGGTATTATAATGAATTCATTGGTTGAAATGTTGGCTTGAAAAGCTGCCGAAAAAACATCATAATAATTTATCAACTTCAAATGAATATGTATCGACGAAGTTGCAAATAAATTGAATTTGCCTCTTAAACGAAAATAACACCCCCAACCACACTGGGTCTCAGTTTTCTGCCTCCAACACAGAATACATGTCACAGAAACTTGACATCCAATCATCAAAGTTCCGCCAAATGAGTGCCTCTTCTGTATTCTCTGCCGTGTGTGACACTTGACCAGTGTTGTTATTCGGAAACAATTGGGGCAAAATAGGCACAATTCGGAAATGTGGGTACCAGGACATAAAAATATGCAAAAATTTGCACAATTTTGTTCTTACCTTTGACATATTATAATTCCATATTTTATTTTATTTTGGAAGAAACTAATTCACACAAGGTTTTTGTTCCGTGCTAAGAATGGAACTTCAGTTGTCATTTCAAATTCAAAATCTCAATCAAAAAGTACACAACTAGTTGTGTACTTTTTGATCTCAATATTGTCATGTGCTATGTGTTGTTTTCTGTATCTCTACAAAGTTTCCAAATGCAAATATCCATTGATTAGCTGAATAAATGTTTACTCAAATGTATATTCGTTTTATGTTTCACATTACATTATTTTGAAAAACACACTTCATATTTTGTTGAATGAGTAAAGTAAAAAACGGACAGGCAATAAAATGAAATTATATGATACATTCAAATCAATATGATCCATAATAATTATTATTATTATTTCGCGGTGAATTGGCGCAGTGGTAATGCGCCCGATTCACGGCTGGAAGGTAGTGAGTTCGATCCCAACCTCGACCAGATATTTTTCTCGAGAGAATTTATCTAGTTGAAGTTGGGATGATTCTGCAACGTTACATGGCTGACGGACTGCGAATAGCCATGATACTCCCTAGGTGGCTCGGGGAGTTATTAACATTGCCTACCCAGAACACGAGGCTAATGACCTATATAGTCGATGCCGATGACACCAAGCAAAAAAATGATAATGAAAAAACAAATAAAAGTCGTACCATGAGTACTGCTTTCTGAAATATTGATTGTAACTAAACAATACTTGCACATATAGAGAATCGTATTAACAATTCATCTAATGAATTTTCAGATCTTTCATAGATTCATAGACATCATCATCAAGGGCTGAACCATCGACTGAACTCTCTCTACATCAGGAAATAACTACATCTCAAAGAGTGTCTGTTCAAAGTTTAGAAGGTCCAACTTCTGACTCTGGCAACGGTAAAAAATGGCAAAATGATCAGAATAATCGAATTATGAAAACATAATAGATTATTCTTCGGCATAACAACGTAATAAACAAATCCATTTTTTTTAAACCTTCTTTGGGTATTTTAACCTTCCACAATATGTTCTAAAAAATAAATATCCAGATTCGTTTATAGATTCCGCGATGAATGCAATAAAAAATAGTCAACATCACAAATTCGACAACCACCAACTCCACAATTACCGACTCAACAACCACCGACACCTTCTACAACTAACGTTATACCTTACATTTCAGGACTATTTGAATTATGAGATGAATTGGAAATAGATATGATGTCAGAACTTCTTAAAAAACAATAAATGCACTGAGATCTATACTTACAGATATCAAACCCAACAACACACTTGCATTTATGAGATACCTTGTTCTTGTTGTAAAAGGTGTATTGGTGGAATTTCAAGACCATTTAAGGTACGAGATACATGAGAAAGAATATCAAGATAACGTCAGAAATAGACAATCAACAGGATCAAAATGATCAGAACATATTTTGAAATTGGACGGTGAAGATTGAGTTGCATGAAATAAGACGACAATGATTGCCAATAAACCCCACTCTAAGAGACGTAAACTTGAAAGATCAACGTGTATTCTTATATCTAGAGAGAAAACTCTATTTCGAACAGCTCGTTAGAAATAGATCGTTCTTGGCTACCAATCTTGAAGAAAAATATGGATAGTGGCAAAATAGCAACAGTATGATATCAATGAATGCCTTTCATTTCGAAACTCCTTTGACATATGTCGAGGAAGTTGAGAAATAAAAATCAGCGAAGAAAAAACTGTTTATAAACTCAAATTCCTGTCCAATTCCGAAGACGAAGGTAGACTTTATCCTCCGATACATTAAGATAAGTATTGTATAATTTCTTAGCTCTTTTTTGATAGATAAAATTTACTGTTACTGATTTACTGATAAATAGAACATTCCTCTATTGAAAAATACTTTGAATGTACACAGTAACTTATTGAGGTGCTCTTTCCACACGGGTATAAAGTTCTCCATTACAATTTTCATATTTTTCAGATCGTAGGAGATAAAAATATACGAAGAAGTTCGATAAAAACTGATTTTCTTCCACAAAGGATGACTTTCGTTCAGTATTCAAACATACCTATCCAGTAGAAATAAATTTATTACGATAATAATGAAAGTTAATAGAAATAGGTTCTGTCCCAAATGAGAAGAACTATAACTTAGTTATAGTTCTGTGGTTGGCAGTATTTGGGGAAAATTTCTAAATATCACTGCTGTCGGCTGTCCACTGTCGCACTGGCCAAATATTCATCGCAGATAAGTTTCTATCTATAGAACAGAACAAAATTAAATTATGATCTTCATCCATTCCTTTTACTATTTTCGTTCTAACCTTTGTTTGAATTTCTATCTAGCACGAGAAGAGATAACGGACCAGTAAACACCAAATCTAATTAAAAAAACAAGTCTTGGATTACAGCATGATTCACAATCAGACCAAGCTGTAACCATCCGAATCGAGCTGGCTAAATGCGCCTATAGGGAAGCAAAGGCCAAGAACTTTGAATAAAGTGAAGTTTCTATCTATGTTTGTACTACAGATCTATATATTTTTTTGTTTATCAATACCAACTACAGTCGAATTTATTCACTAACTGCTCTTTTAACAATTATCTGTGTTTGACAATGGCTAGCGGTGAATGTGGAGTGACCATTGAGGACAACATGGATTCTATTTCAGATGAAGATATTCTTGATTTGAATTTAGTGAAACTTGAGCCACATGAAGTTGAGAGGTTTGGTGAATGTGAAATGCTTGATAGTGATTCCTTTACTGAGTCCATCTCTATAGATTGCAATGATGATACCAATCTCATTGGTGAAGAGAAAAAAATTAAAAATGAAGGTGAAATGGACATTGTCTATGAAAATATTAAAACTGAGATTTTGGATGAGGAAAATGTGCTCGACGATATCCAAAATGAGGACATGATTCAAGATGTGAAGCCCCTTTTCCCAGATTCTGTTGCATATTACAATAAGAAAAAATACATTAGAAAAAAGTTATTTCAGTGTAAAATATGTTTAAAATATCTCACCAATATTTATACTTTGAAAGTCCATGAAAAAACTCATAATGGACCAAAAACGTTTCAATGCACAATCTGTACAAAATCTTTCAATAATAATAGTGCTTTGAAAGTTCACATGAGGAGTCATACAGGAGAGAAATCATTTCAGTGCAAAATCTGTTTAAAATCTTTTATTCGAAATAGAACTTTGAAGGTTCACACAGGAGGTCATACTGTAGAAGAGGAAAGACTGTTTCAATGTACAATCTGTCCAAAATGTTTCACTCAAAGTAGTGATTTAAAGATTCATGAAAGAAGTCAAACTGGTGAAAGACCTTTCCAGTGTAAAATCTGTTCAAAATCTTTCGCTGTACGTTATCATTTGAAAGTTCACAAAAGAAGTCATACTGAAGACAAACCATTTCAATGTAAAATCTATCAAGAATCCTTCATTCAGAGTAGAACTTTAAAAGTTGAAGAAAAACATTGTGCTGAAGAAAAACCATTTCAGTGCAATATATGTTCAAAATCTTTCACTCAAAGTGGTATTTTCAAGGTTCATAAAAGAAGTCATACCGGAGAGAAGCCATTTAAGTGTAGAATCTGTTCAAAAACTTTCACACATCGTGGTACTTTGAAAGTTCATGAAACAAATCATACTGAAAAAAGACCATTTCAGTGTGCAATCTGTCCAAAATCTTTCACTCAAAGTAGTGATTTAAAAGTTCATGAAAGAAGTCATTCAGGAGAAAGACCTTTCCAGTGCAAAATCTGTTCAAAAACTTACACTCGAAGTGATCATTTGAAGGTTCACGAAAGAAGTCATACTGGAGACAGGCCATTTCAGTGTAAAATCTGTCCAAAATCTTACACAAATAGTAGTGCTTTGAGAGTTCATGAAAGAACTCATACTCGATAAAAACCGTTTTAGTGTAAATCCAGTGGATTTTTTTTCTCGGCATGGTGCGTGGAAGTTTATGAAATGAATCAATATGGAGATGTCAAAAAAAAACCTTTTGATGTAAAATATGTGCAAAGATAAACTTGCATTGTTTGTAAGAGATATTCTCAAATTTCATGTAATTATTTACTGGTTCACGTTACTGGTGTATCTAAATAATTATATTCAATTTTTTACTTAGAAATAATGACTATGTGCAAGCTATATCTACTCTCGTCTCATTGAAATATCTACCAATCTACATATGTATAGCAGACATAAGGACTATGTAACTAGGGGTAATAACATGCTCATAAACTCAATTCAATCGATAGGGTGTATTTTCCAAGAATACCATTAACCTCAATATCTAGCAATAAGTTATGGGAAAGCTCTGAAAATTTTAATTCATTTGACCTCAATTCAGCTGTTGAGCATCTACTGCTGAAAAAGAGCTCTTAGTGTACTGAATAACAGCATTTTCATTTTTCACTCAGCATTCTTTACTTATTAAATGGTATTTATTTCAAGAAAAGGCTAATGTTTGACGGTGCTAAATTCCCATTATATACTCCCAAAAGTAAATTACGCATATACACTTCATTCAAAGAATAAAGTCCTAAATGCAGTCGAGTTGCATTGAAATTGAGTCCCAGACACTTGGCTGTTTGGGTCGGATCTTTCCTGCACTGATGAGAGGTGATACCTCGAAACAGGTCTGTAGGTGATCTACTCAAATAGTTTCAACATGGTCCTGCTGCTGAATGAACGAGAAACATCTGCGAGACAAACGTCTGTGAGGTATCTTGCATAAATGTATGTCGGATATAATTCAATATCCACCGTGGTACTAGCCAGGAAAGTAGTTGTTTTGCGACAGGCATTTACCTGAACCTATTGTGTAGGTAAGTTGGGAGACAATATTTCGAGATTTTATTTCAAAATGTTTATGTTCTTATAGGTAGGTATGTATCTCTTGTAGCCAGTAAACTCCATATTACATGAATTCTTTGAAGTGTATCTCGCCTATGGAATGATATACCACGTTTCTTTTCTTTGTACCTAACTGTACAATTAAAAGCAGCCCACGAAATCGTCATGATTGAAAAGTATATTATAAAATGAAACAAGAAAAGTCACGAAAGGAAATAATGAGAAATGTTAATTATAATAGTCTAAATGGCCCACAGAAACTGAAATATAAAAAATCATCATTACTAAAGAAACTTAATTGATCACACACTGGAGATGCACGTTTATTCAGAACTCCGATACCCAAACAATCCGTATAAGCAAATCATAATCACTGAAAAACCACCACAATAAAAAAGTCAAAAAATACAGAAATACTCGAACAAAACTCCGTTACGAATATGCAACACGTAAAACATCGTAAGTCGAATCTGACGTTGAAAAATGGTTGAAATGTATGCGTAATGCCAAAACATGGATCTTTCCATCCTTTTTTAGTTGTTGGAGTTAGTGTTTTCTCTTCGATGACCAGTCCTTATTATAACATCACTGGATTTGACTCGCTGCCGAAAATGACAGAATGATTGTAATTATTGTTGTTATGATCTTGAAAAATCATAGTCAGTGTTGTGAGTCATTTACGTTATCATCATTGTTCGATATTTGACTGACGGTTTTCATCGCAAATTATAATCTTCATTGTGTTCCAGTCTGTTTACAAGTATACTGCGATTGATGTTTTTTCTGGAAAACAATGTATAAACCATTTCTCCTATTACTTTGTGTGTGCAGTTATAATCCCGCATATGGCAAATCAAATAATGAATTACGAACATTAGTCGGAAATTTGGACTACCCGGATAAAACAAGAACCCCTTTCATCGTTGATTCATCAGAGTTCGAGGGCTTACCTGGTACTCAACATCGAAAAAAACGAGAAGTACAATCAGAAAATGTGGATGGAGTAAAAAAGGTACTGTCCAGTTGTCACTGATAATTATAAAAGCGTCCATTTCCGTTAATAAAAACCAAATTAAGTAGTTATTCTTGGTAATTTACTCCTGCATATTACTGGTTGCCATGCAACTGACTATGGTGTCATGTCTTGGTAAATTTCAAATGTTTCTCACTGTTGAACTTGTTTAAATCATAAGGAAAAGGTTTTCAGAAGTTCATTCCAATACTTACGTATTAAAAATTCTAAATACAGTGTACCTACATTATATTCTGATTTCTCAGGAAAAACATTACCAATACCAATCTGAAATACAAAGTTTCAAGTCCTTGCTAATGTTAAAAAACAGTTTTTAGCAATTTTATGGTTATTCCTATAGAAAATTGTATTTATCAACTCTATTGTGGATTGTCAATGCATTAAGTACTCATTGAGCTTTTTTTTTTTAAGAGTTATTGAATATTCTGGGGTATTTTTGTTTTCGGATTTCTAAAAATATTTTGTGAACAGCTAGAATCTCCTGGGATTCCCCTGATTCTTCTGGGATTCCCTCAATTCTTCTGGGATCCCTGTCAATTATTCTAGAGTTTCCCATGGTTTTTCTGTGGTTTCCCTGGTTCTTCTAAGATTTCAATATTTATAAGTTATCAACTTATTGGGTAATATTAATTAAGCGAAAAACAAATCATAGCATTAAATCAGTACTATACCACACCCAAAAGATAGTGATTACATTGAATGAAAAACTTTCGATAAACATCCAGCAGGTGTTGATAAGATCCTCATTTACAATACTATATGTGTGAGGTTTCTGCAAATATAAAAGAAAAATATTAACAGAAAGTGCTCAGGATGATAGGAAAATGTATATTATTAGTTTATTGATTGTGTGCAATTGTGTTAGCAACTTAAGAAGCTCTGAAAGCATCAAACAGTTCTATTTCACATTTTTTGTTCACCAAGAAAATATTGAAAATTGTCAAAAATTAATTTTCATAACATTCAATGTAGGAAATAAATCGTCAACTAATTCTCTATGACTTGTTTCAATTGAAATCAATGTTTTCTGCAAAATAATGCATATTTCTTCAGAACATTTTCTAATTCCTACCCACTTAATGTCTTCAAAGTATGTATAAGTTTAATGTTCCTCTTACTGAGAACACAGTGAAAGTCCCGTGTAGCTTTTATTAAGATTTTTTTTTAAATGTTACAAAACATTTCAGCAAAGCAATTCAGCATACTCTCAACATCAGTCAAATCTAGAATATTTCTACTATGTACTGAATGAACAGTTTATTTCTAACCTGATCACATATTATTTTCAATGTGATAACAGAGTGTGTAAACTGCTGATTCAATATTTATGCAATATAATAATGCAACTCAACACTATTTCACAGTGAGCAGTGTGGGATTGTTCAGTAGATTGTCATATATGAATAATTTCAAGAAAGTGTCATATTACTATTGCGAAAGTTCAGTTGATATTTAACATGACTTTCAGTTTCCTACATGGAAATTACTTTACGACCAGAGATAATTAAATTCAACAGCGATTATCTTTCAATTCAGATTTTTTTCTGATTGATTCGGCCGTTACTTGATGAAGATCCATAGTTTTCATAAATTTCATCTTACGATTTGATATCCACAAACTTTATTTTTAGAAAATAAGTCACAGAATCTGAAAACGATAAATATCACAATTTCAAGAAAAAATGTGTTAAAAATCACTCTAGTTCGTCCTAGTTCTCTCAGACCAACCTCTCAAGCTGTCACCGATATAGTGCACACGATAGTCAAAAAATCAAGATGTAGGGATACATACACATGCAATCTTATGTGACCTGTCAAAGGCATATGATAGTGTTTCTCATGATATTTTGTTGAAAAAATTCCACAAATATGGAATACACGGAACAGCATTAGATCTCATCGACTCATACCTAAAAGACAGACAGCAATATGTATCACTAAATAATAATAAAAAAGACATCGAAAACTATAGAAGTCAATCATGGGGTACATCAGGGCTCAGTGCTAGGTACCCTATTGTTCATCATTTACATTAACAACTTAACAACATTTATTGATACTGCTGATGTTTTTATGTGTGCAGATGACTCTACTCTTTTGTTACAGGACAAAAACTTAAGCGTGATAGAACGTAAGTCAGAGGAAACATTATTGAAAATGGAAATCTTTTCAAATTCAAACGTTATGTCCCTAAACAAAAATAAAACAAAGAACATAACTTTCACATAAAATAGGCAAGCGCTTGACGATGAAACAACGGTTAAGCTATTGGGTTTTCATGTTGATGCTAAACTGAATTGGAAAGTACATATAAATGAAACTCAAAAAAAAATATCCAAACCTCTTTTTGTTTTGAAAAATCTCAGGAAAGTACTATCTAGCGAAGTATTGAAGACTGTTTACTATGGCATGGTACATTGCCGTCTATATATATATATATATATATATATATATATATATATATATATATATATATATATATATATATATATATATATATATATATATATATATATATATATATATATAATGGAGGCAATTCTATGGATACATAAAAAAAAAGATAAATATATTTCAGGAACAGATCTTCATGGACATGATACACGAAATAAAAATCAATATAGAATGTCAAAAGTAAATAAGGAAAAAACAAAAATACAAACTGAATATTTGCCAATGAAACTGTACAACCAAATACCAGTGGAATGGAAGTATTACACTATATAATATAAATGAAATTTTTCTTCATTCATGGGTCTAAATACTTATATTTTTGCTTCAAGAGTGTGGACTACATATTCTGTGATAAATGTTTCTGTGTTTTTCATACGTGTGCCTCTAAAGTTAACACTGTTCATATATGTATAAATGTGACTGATTTTATATCAGTATATCAAATTTTTCATAAACTAACATATTTTTTATTATTAAATATTTTTTATAGTTTGTGACGTACCTAAACAAAAAACAGTTGTGTGTGACTACTGTAACATACTGTTTTTCTGTGAAAATTTTTGAAGGTGAATAAATATCTTAATGAATGTTAAAAATGTTTACCGAACACTTCCTGACTGTAAAGAAGTCAATTTACAAAAGAATTCCTTACATTTAGGAATGTTCCTGGGATAATTTTTTTATGGATTTTAAAATGAACTACAGCTGTGTATCGTGAACTTCAGATGTCGCAAAAACCTCTAGAGGTGTCATATCCGGGTCACTAAAACCATATATATTTAATTTATGCGAAAGAATTGAATGACCACATAATCAAACTCATTTGCCAGGTCACAAAACATTGTTATTACTGCCTCAGTAGATAAAGCATCATGTGTGCTCTTAGATTATTGGAATCCAAATTGACAGTTGCATGGCACGTGATTTTTACTGAGAAATGACTCCAATAGTGCAATAGGTTTCGGATTTGTTGCCAAATCACAGGGTTGCATATAAAACTAGTCATCTTGGGAGTGACTTCAACATACATACATGGCAAATTAAATAATCTTTTGATAAAAAGTATGAAAACTTTCACATTTCAACTTAAATTTAGTCCTACTTCAATATCTTGTCCCTATCAAAAGTCCACACTGTATTTAAAGCTGATTGGTTTGATTACCCAGAATCCTATGTATTTAAAATCTGTTATTCTTAGTCTACGAAAAGGTTATCAGGATAATGATACAAAAGTTTAAGGTAACATTATCAATATCACAAAGTACAGACTTTCATTAATCATGGTTACTTTGAACAGATTAATTTAACGACTTTGATTTACTAGTCACGATTTAAAAAAATACTATTATTGAAAAGAATTTTATTTTTACATATAATAAAGGAAGAATATGAAAAAACATTGATATTTATTATTATTTATCTAGATATTTTGTTTATTGTAAATAGAGTTATAAATATTCATTCCTGATATTTTGTTGACATCACATTAACACTTGATAATATTGATATACGGGGTGACTGATAGAAGTGAAAACACCATTTTGTTTTCAGTAGTGATCGATCAAACACATTCGTTAATAATAATTTCTCACAGGTTTTGTTATTAGGAAATTGTGGATTGTACAGCTTCAGCCCATTGGAACTCGGTGCTGTTATCTCGGCCTTAATGCAGTTCTATACCCAGTAGTTCTGAAAAAAATAATCCAAAAATCGAGTTCAAACCGCGATACACGTGTCTTAGTTTTGTGAACCTTTCACAGTGAAAATCACAGTAAAAAATATTACTAACTTTTGATATGGATTTTCAAATATCGCCGAGTAACATTCAATTTTTTCAAAGTTATTCTATGGTAATCAGATATTATGATTGTACATTTTTTAACATATACATAGCTATTCGGGTATATACATGGGAATCTCGTAAAGAGAGAGCTAGAGACTCGATTAGGTTGTGGGAAATTGAATATTTTCGGGTACTATTGTGTGATAAAAAATGGAAACTAGCTTTATGGCTCTGAAAAAAAGTCCAATGGAAATGAATCTGTAATATAAATTATGAGTTATTGTTTCGAAAAAGTAAGCTGGTATTGACCTCAAACTTTAATTGAATTTTTCTCTCCTAATTCAAAGCTCATATGAAGTTCATCAGAGAAGTTGTATATTCTAGAAACCAATGAAAAAAGTGCAGACAAGTTCTTGGTATCGAAGATACCGGAAAAATAATCTTGGGTATCTACTTTTGCTGTTTTCTTTCATTTTGATGATATTCTCAAATAATATACAAAATTTCTGCTGTTTCAAACTGCAATAGTACCATCAGTGGTGCTAGGCTGAACCACAAATGCTTTGTTGCACTCAAAGCTACTTTAAAAACAAGCCTGAGTATATGTAGGCATGGACATCTCCCTTTTACAAGACGACATCTATAGGATTGACAGAGCATTTATTAATTGCTTATCTGAGGTAAACAACGGTTCCAAAAGAGGTCTATTGCAAAATAACTTCATTAGCACAATAGTATGAACACATTTCATTAGGTACTCTGTAGTTTTTGAGAATAAACTGTGGTTCACAAAAAAAGTAAAAATTTCTCCTATTAAAGTGATTATCAGAAACATAATAAAAAAAATGATAGTTTAGTTTATAATCATTAAAATACCGAAACTCTTGGGAATATTGAAAAAACTTTCATTTTACAAATTTATATGAACATTACCAATAGAGGCTCATATTTGAAATTTTAATGTAAGGGTTGTCTAAGTCTGACGGCACCCATATATAAAGGTGTAAATAGATTTTCAATATCTGTGCAAATAAGAAAGATACTACAAAAAATAGAATTTTGAAATTTTTGTTTCTCCTTCTATATCTCCGGAAACAAAAGAGGTAGAGTCGATTTTTCCATATCATTTAATAGAAAATTTAGAAATTGAAAACTATCTCATTAATAATCTGAATAAGAATCCATAGTTTGCATCCAGATTCGATATATATACTGAATGAATTTTTGTTGGTAATTACTTCATAGAAAAAAGTAGCTAGTGGAAAGCAGTATTGGTTTCAAAATCATCAGAAATTCATCGTATATATATATCATTTAATCAGCCATATGTGGTTGTGTCAGGAAATGAATCAACTGCTGACCTTTGTCCAATTAACCATTTCTCTGACTCATTGTCTTGAACTTGATAAAGATTAGATATCAACTGAAATAATAGCATTATACAAAAATGAAAAAATTGAATTGGGTGCAATCAAGGTCAACAATGAACAGTCTGTTTTCCAGAGGACTAGTGGAATTTAACAAACTGCCTGGTACTTTTAGAAACAACACAAGTATTCACACTTCTAAACGTTATTGCAGCATATCAAAAAAGATAATAAACTTCGATATACGTGTATGAGTGCATCTATACTATACTTAATTTTATTTTATTTTTTTTTGAGAAATATTAATTTCTACTTATTTGTTGGCAATATTGAAACTATGTATACAGGGTGTTTCAAATTCGATCCTCACCATTGGGATCTCGGAAACTATGAGAGATAAGAAGTCAGTTAAATTGGGGCAAAGTTGCGCATCTGACTAACAATATATCGTTGTGAAAGTTCTGTATTTCCGAGTATATCCGGAGATATCCGAAAAAAAATGACATTTCGGAAAATGGTTTTTATTTTTTTCTGGCTTTATTTTTCGAAGGATTCAAAAATAATTTGCACTTCCTCATTGCCTCTTTTTCCCTGCTGCTTAATGGTGTTTTCATATCTGCTATCCAACGTTTCGTCTTCCGGCCACCATCATCAACTTTATTTTTTCTAATGGGCGCTACAATGGATTCTTTCTGTTTTGAATAGAAACACATTTTAGCTTTTCAATGATGTATCATAAGTTATCATTCCTTTTCGAAAAATTGGAGATATTGAAAAAAAGTAATTCTTATCATAATAGAATTTGACTTTGATGTTTCTAAATTTGACTTAAAATTTGTTACATTAAATGACATTTTGTTATTGTACAAGTCATTGAATTTTTGGCTAAAAATGGCTTTCACGAATTAAGAAAAATGAGATATGATACAAATTTATTACAAAAACGATAGACTATGTTCAAGTCGAGGAAAAAATACGTAGGAGTAGGATTATCCTACTCCCAAAATAAAGCGTAAACTGGACTGATTTTGGATGATCTGAAACAGTACAAACTGAAAACCAGTACAGAGAACTTTTTCATTTTAAAAACGCCATTCTTTTGGGATGAATAAATCTACAGCTATTCAAATGTAATGTAAATTGACCCTAATACAAGCATGGTTCTCAGAAAGTCTTGAGTTTTTTCCTATTGTGGTTATGAATTCCTATTAAAAAATCAATAGCCACCTGGCTACTTTCATAACATAACCGCTATCATACAGAATATTGTGTAGCAATTCGTTAAAAAAAACTGTTGAAATGAGGAAATAATTTGTTTACATTGTGTTCCCCTTAAATTTCAATATTGATAATAACTGAAAATTTATTTTTTTCCTTATCTGGAATATTTCAGTTGCTTGTCAAGGTTAACTTATTTGGAATCGACTTAATTATCATAGTTTGCTGGCTTTGGGTTAACAATAATTTATACAATTTTGTTTTAACCAAACTTCAAGAAGAATTACTTTTTTCAGGTAATCAACACCTTGAATGATTCCCACAAACATCTGATGGTCTATTGGGTTGGCGAAAAAAGTAGAGTAGTCATTTGTCTGGCCCGGGATCCAGGTCCAATCATTCCAGGAATCAGTGTAAATTCTCCATCAACTGTTTTTATATCTTATGATGATGGAGATCATTATGAAAACAAAACCGAAAACTTCAAGATGCCTAACGGAAAGTACGCCACATTGGATAAATTTTATAACCATCCGAAATTCCACACGCATGTAAGTGTAGTTTTGAGTTAATTCATTGTGTTATTTTTGAAAACCAAGTGACCTGTTAAGGACGAATCACTGATTAACTGTTAGTGATAGGAGTTTCAGATTAAATAAAATAATCTAGATAGAGGGTTAATGAAGAAGTAATGAAACCTTTTGAAGGTATACACTCGAAATTTCCGATTATTAATTTTTTACATAGTGAAAATTATTGATATCGAAAGACTTTTTTCTTGGTTGTTAACATCGACTGCTTGGTCATTATCCTCGTGTTCTGGGTAGACAATGTTGATAACACACCGAGCCACCTAAGGAGCACCATGGCTATTCGCAGTCCATCAGACATGTATCCATCCAAACTTCAACTAGATACAGTCTATCAAGAAAAATATCTAGTCGAGGTTGGGATCGAACTCGCAACCTTTTGATCGTGAGTTGAGTGCAATACCACTGCGCCAATTCACCGCTAACTGTAAGACTATAAACTTGGTACGCATTATAATCTGTTCACAGTTGTTATAAATCTGTGTTATCAAAAACGTAAAGAAATTGGAGGCAAACTACAAGAAGGAATTTTCTCCAGATATTTTATCATGTGCACTCATAATTATGTACATATTTGTTTCTGTATATAAATAAATGAAAGATTCCTTTAGTCGATAATACCACACAAATATGAATATGTATATTTACCAAGAAATAGTAAATAGAATGTTACAGTCTGAATGTCACATTCATGCAAACTAGGCGAATGTGTAACATACGTGGACTGTTGAAAAAATAAGGTGAATGTTCTAATTTCGCGGGCTACGTCTATTCGATTTTTTTTATGTTGGTACACTCGTCTCGTACATCTGTTTAAAATCTGTTTTTTCGTTAATCAACTGTCGCCCCCATATGAACGACAACTTTCAGAAGTTGAGAAACTTGTGCAAGCTAAGGACTAACGAGGTCTTACCTTTTAACGTGAGATTCCTAACACATATACAAGGCTATTCAAATTCGTTTCTGTACATGGGGATCTCTTAAACGATAAGAGATAGAGTGTCGGTTAAATTGTGGCAAAGTTGTGTATTTTAGAGACCTATTCAATGATGTAAAAGAATCGAATATAGCTCTTTTGCCTATATCTTCTTTATTCGCAGACATATTGAAAACCTGTCCACATTTTACTATTGGCACTTGATGTGGGCTCTCAGAATATATCCATGAATCTTTTATACAGGGTGTCATCTGACTTGGGCCACCCTCACCATTGAATTTTTAAATACGGACCTGTAGTTTTTGTTGTAGTTTTTGGATCGTAGACGTTCACTTCATACTGAGAAATTAAATTAAATTTTATATTTCGGGATGTTTCGGTAATATTCGATTATAATTGTGTGAATTATTCCCTTTTAAATTACCGCCCTGGAAATTGGTTGACTGAGTTGAATAAAAACATAATAGCAAATTTCACGTCTCCCAATGTATCATAGAGTTTTGGAGAGTTTTTTTTCATTTTTAGGTACCTATTCATATTTTTTCCATTGCTCTGAGCATTTTCTACAATGAACTTCGAATAAGAAAACTTTTTATGATTATTTGAAACATATTTATCTGTGGTTGTTCGTAAAATAATTTTTGTTGCGAACTGGTTCATTTTGGGCAAAAAACCCAAGAGACATTTTTTGTTTAGAATGAAACAGACTATCGAAAATAAATGTTTAAATGGTAAACAAATAATAAGACAAAAAGTTACATTGGAAATAAATT
Organism: Leptinotarsa decemlineata; assembly: GCF_025532065.1. Taxonomy (NCBI): domain Eukaryota; kingdom Metazoa; phylum Arthropoda; class Insecta; order Coleoptera; family Chrysomelidae; genus Leptinotarsa; species Leptinotarsa decemlineata. Next base: position 28,343,077 of record NW_027412688.1, on the reverse strand, counting down.
TTAGGGGTTGCGTTTTCCTCCCCTTACAACCATAGGGTAAACCAAATACATTTCTGGCTAAGTGTCTTTTTGGTAGTACAAAACTTCAGGTTAATTTCAATATTGTAACTTTTTTAGTGCTTGTGAAAAACATTGTTATACAAATTTTATGTACCCCCTTTAAGGGGCTGTATCTTAACAAGAGATGCTCTGATGAAATTTCTTTATATGAAAGATCCTGAATTTCACTGGTTCGGACTTCCATTGTCTACTATATAAAATGATTTGAAATCCCTGAAACAAATAAAAAGAATAATTAAAAAGAATAGTTGAAATTAACAATTATATTAAGCAACAATAAACCTGAAATGAAATGATAGTGAAATAACCTACAAGTAAAAATATAATAATTGAATAAATAAAAATTGAAAGAATGCAAAAAAAGAAAATAATAAAAATAAAAAGTTGAGAGATTCCAAGTCACGTTAGTTCACGACGTTTCGATTGTTGGTATCTACAATTATTCTTTTTTACTTGTTTCAGGGATTTCAAATCATTTTATATAGTAGACAATGGAAGTCCGAACCAGTGAAATTCATCACGAAACATTGTCAATCACCTTCAAACAAACGAATGAAAGATCCTATCTTTTTTTCGATGAGAAATCACCTCCTTATATGTTTTACACTTATTTAGTTACACCGTGTATAATCACCTCTACCATTATAATAAATAGCACAGATATCAAAAAGTTCTGAAATACAGTTAAAGATCTTTTAATCAAAAAAGCTTATTATTCGATCCATGAATTCTACCATGACAACCTATAATGTTCACCTAAACTCATCTGTCTTCTCAACGTTTTATTTGTGAAATTGCTATGTCTGTATTTTTTATATTTTATGTCATGTATGTTTTATTTGTGAAATTGCTATGTTTGTATCCGACAATAAAGCATATTGATTGATCGATCGATTGATTGAGAATAATATACATACAGTTTCGGATTCATTGATAATAGGGTACCAACTTTGAACCCTTAGATATGAATATTTGCTGAGATATAGCAATTACAAGCAAAACCAAAATCCTTAAATCAGAAACAAAAATTGCTTTAACTCAATCAAAATTATTTTTGAGGTCTAAAATTTTAATTGTAAACTCCCATATAGTAGGACACCCAAATTCAAGGGGGTCACGAGAAGGTGCTGCTTTTCTTAAATAACTTCACTCATACTTAAAATCGTGTTTTTTTTAATCATTTATAGTTTTGAATTGTATTATTTAATACCAGGATTTATCGTTTTGAATTTACTTACCTAAAATGGGAAAGATAATATTGTCCTTTTCTTTTTTTAGTTTGTATTCACTGACACAAATTACAATTTGATGTATTTGACGACCGATCATGGAAAAACATTTGAGACACGACAATTGAATTTTACCCCAAATGAAGTTTCTTTTCATGAAACAAAGCCTTCTATATTCTTGGTTTTGGACAAAAATGACACAAATAATCAGGTTAGTATGTATAATATTTCAATGGTTTTTTTTTCCTATTTTTAACTAATATGAAATGTTCCTCTGCTAAATGTATCTAATTTTTTCATTTCAATTTCTAAAGAAATTTTTGAGCGCCGATGACGGTGCAAGCATCATATTACAGTTATGTGGATCTCAGAATTATTTTCTATTGAATATCTTGAAACTTTTCCAACATAACAGAAAGGTCAAAAATCAGTTGTGTCAATATAAAAATCTGTAATAAATGACAATTTCAGGTTCTCATATTTATATATGTATTTTTTTCAGCTTTGGGTAACTGAGGACTTTGGAAAAACATTTAGGGTAGCTCATGAATTTGTCAAATCATTTTATTGGATGAAGGATACTAGTGAAAACTACCAATTGATTGTACAACGAATGGAGCCAAATAATCTCAGTTCAGTGATTTATTCTAGGAATTTATTCAGGAGCAGAGCTCAGATTTATAGTACTAGTGTCAAAGATTTATTCTTCAAAGGAGATTATGTATTTACAACCAAGTTTAATGCTAAGGTTAGTTTATTTATTTATTTATTTCATTTAACAGGATTCACCACTTCACAATAACTAAATGTTTGAATGGATGTGTGTACAACAAATAACTATTAGGGTCCGAAAACTAATAACCTAGTTATACAAACTATTTAAGAGATCATGTGTATGTAGAGAGTGATTTCTTGAACATCACCTGGGATATACCAAAAAATTAGCTTGTTTCAGTCATTGAAGTCTTGACATTTGTCACAGATGAGTTGTAACAAGATCATCGAATTTTATTATTTAATTATTTATTTACTGTACAGGATAACCCCTTTTATAATGGTTTAAGCATCAATTATAATAAATATTCATATACAGATTTTAACATATTTAACAGAATTTAAAAATTAAAGAAAAGACTAAAGTTAAAGTTCTAATACAAACAATATTATAGATTATACAATTCAAAATACATAAATAAATGGCAAAAATAATATCAATTAATATAGATATCAATCAATATAGATATTTTTCATATAAACATATACGAAGATTTCTGAAAATTTAGTGGCATGATTAGGTAATGGTTTTTTTCATAATTTATCCTCTGCAGAATATTTTTGTTAAAAAATATTGTAAGTTTGTATTACGTCTTCTGGCAGTTTTTAGATGTGTTGTGTGATCAATATTCTGCTTAATATCTGTTATAAACCTCTCGACAAGGTAGCAGCAAGTCTCTGTTAGTTTCTATTTATAACCTATACTTATTTTTATTTTTAGGGTGAATTAGTCTTATATGCATCTTATAAGTTGGGCAAACAGCTCCTATGTTTGTTTGATTCTGCTCAAAAATTTCTGAGCTATTTCATAGTAGATGTAACAGATAGTAGAGCTCTTATTGCTGTGAGCCATTCAAATACATCTTCATCGTTATATGTTTCTGAAGGTTTAGGAGGCACTGATGGTGAATTGCGGTTTATGTTATCGTTGGAGAATATTTTTGCTTTTTTCCCCTCTGTTACCTGGCAAAACACTTGGTTAACGTAAGTATAATTGAATATTTAAATAGATTAAAAGGAAATTATTTATATGCTTCATCAAACAAGTTATGTAAAGGAGCTTTGATAGAGGAATTCAATTTTTTGGCACTTCACAGAGCTTATTACCTAAAATTTCCAGAGGGAATATCCTCGGAACTAAAGAACATGTTTCAAGTCTGCAAACACTAGTGGATTAACAGGAATGATAACTGCAACTTGACATGTAAGAGTCAATTCGAATTATTTGATATTAGAGATGGCGATGCGGCTTGAAATTTCAAAAATGGTGCATTTAATAGAGCATTGAATTTGGAATAGTTCTGATTAGTTGAGATTTTTTCGTAAAGCAAGTAGATTCAGAGATATTTAGGATTACAAGAAATATTTTTCTGAAAATTCAAACGGTTTTCAAACTGATCTTCTGATTACCAAGTAAAACATTTTCTAAATAGATATAGTTAAAATACGGTTTTTTTGGACAAGTAGACAAAATTCTAGGATGAGCTTAAGCAAGAAGTATGCAAGTCAAAAAAAAACTGTTTTTTGACGTGTTGCATACTTTTTTTGGCAACCTTGTAAAATAAATCAATTTGACACATTTCTTTATTATATTTCTTCGTAGAACTAAATTTCGAACATTTTGATTCTTATTTGTAATAAATATTGAAATTTGAACAGAAGATAGGTACAAACAGAAACATTCTAATTCTTATTTATATTAATATTTATATGAAAATTCGAGCAATTGCTAATATTAAAGGGATTCAAATTGTTTGAAATACTTGGTATATTAAAATGCCCTTTGTTGAAGTCAGAACAAGAAGGTAAACTTTCCGTTTCACATTAATTGTTTTCATCTGATAATTTTTCAATGGTCTTGACAATTTTAATTTTGTTTGTAAGTGAATTGTCTATAGGTATATCCTTGAACGACATTGGTAGACTTTTAGTCACTGATTCTCTTCAAATTTGTGATGTTATGGGAGGCCGTAAACATAAATGTCGCCTATACAATAGCAGTTTTCTTGCCAAATTACTACAAAAGTTCTCTCAATACGTGTTTTGGAATCTGGTATTTTCACAAGCAACATGTCTTTCATTGTCTTGTCGTGTATAAGATGAATTAACATTTTTGTTAGTTCTTCCCTTCTACACTCACTGGCTAACCCAATAATTGTTACTACCTAAAAATAAAGCAAATTAAGTTGATACTTTTATATCCTTCTATTGTAATATTTTGTTAAAATTACCTTCAGCATTAGATATATTTTATTTGCTTCCCTAATGAAATCACTGATCTGCTCGCTGTTGAAGACATCTGATTTCTTTGCTCTATAACCAGCATTCTTCCTTTTAAGGAATATGATAATCTTTGGAAAAGTGGCCGTGTTTACATTTTTCTTCACTTAAATGGTACTTTTCAACATAGAGTACACGTTCCACAAGGTACAGTATTTGACAGTTTTAGGTGTATTGGAAATTTCGTAAGGCACATTTTCAAACTCACTATCGCTGCTGCTTTCCATAGTTCATTGCGATAATTGCAAACAAAATTATGCAAACTTTCAAATATCAAAATATCAACTAATTTCGTGTCAAATAGCTGTCAATAATTATTTTGCTGCTGTGGTAATGATTAGGTGCATAATTCGATATCCAGCGTGGTTTCCTGGCAGACATTTACCAAACCCTACCATGTAGGTAGTTGGTAAAGTTTATTATTTTGAATTTTTTTGAAATATTACACATACGTAACAATATTTTCATATTTACAATGACAACGGTGTGTACCTTCACAGCCTTCCCGGAAAATGGGTAATTCCCTGGCGGTTGCTTAAAAGTGCATTTTCTGCATGTGACCACTAATTGCCTGTTTATTTTTTATCCAATTTCCACAGTTCCAAATACATCAATCTAGAGATTTCAGTGTTGAACTACTTTCAAACATCTATGTTACCCCATCTAATTTATTTCAATATCATAATTTCCTTTTCTCAAAAAAAAAATACTCCAGTTATACTTTTCAAAATGTTAAGGTCTGTTTTTAATTCATTTCAATATATAGTGTAATTATTACATTTTTCAATGTTAGGGTCTGTGTAAACCTGAAAATTTTGTATACATACCCCTGGTGAAAATATTTGATAATCACCAGATTCATTTTTAGGCATGTATCGGAAGAAGCCTTCGTGGACATTTATAAGGTTGAAGGAATTACAGGAATTTATATTGCTTCAAAACTGATTTACCAGCCGGAAAATAACTCTTTGAAACCGCAACATCTGGGATCTCTTATTACATTCGATTATGGATCCACATGGCGTCTTATACCCGCACCGGCAACAGACATTTTGGGGCAGTCGACAGGCTGTGTGCTGTCCAGAAATTGTTCTTTACATTTGAGTCAAAAATTCAATCAAATCTTTCCTGATACAAGAACGATCAGCATTCTCTCTAGTAAATCTGCTCCAGGAATTATCATGGCTACTGGTGTTCTGGGAAAAAGTTTGAAAGGTCACTACGGTGTTTACATTAGTTTAGATGCTGGTCTGACTTGGCATCAGACTTTACACGATCTCAACCTCTTCAATATGGGGGATCATGGTGGTATTTTAGCCGCTGTTGAATATTTCAAAAGTAAAGAAGCAACCAGAAATATAAAATATTCAATTGATGAAGGAGAACAATGGAAGGAAATTAGTTTTCATGATGAAGGGCTCAGATTGTATGGGCTTATGACTGAACCTGGTGAAAATACAACTGTTTTCACCATGTTCGGTTCTCTTCCTGCTAAACATGAGTGGATAATTGTGAAAATTGATTTGAAAGGGGTTTTCAATAGGACATGTTCAAAGGTAGGAATTTCTTCATTCAATATAAAACATTTTTGGTTGGATATTCATGTATTATGATATACTTTCTTGACATATTCAGTATTGACAATGAAATTTTTGTACTTTTTTCAGATCCATTTGTTCTTACTTGTGTATTCAGAATATTTTCTCAGTGGCCGCTTTAATAATGAAATTTAGTCAGTGTTTCGTTACTGTCAAAATAATTTGATTCTCTTATATTTTGCTTTTGATATTCATACTTGAAAATTCCTAAATCATCCCATTTTGCTTGAAATTTGTCATAGTGCTCTGATCAAATTTTTAATAGTGAGTTTTTGAACTTATTCTATTTTTCTACTTTTAATTGCTGACAATTGAACATCAATTTCATTAAATACGATTTTCAAAAGAAGTAGGAGCTTTCTGTTTAAGGTATTTATTTATAGAATATTGTTTTGTATTTCATGTGGGATCTAGGATTAATAACAACAAAAATATGAATTTATTTCACTAATCCCAAAACTATATAACACAAAATTAAAAAAATTAACTGGCTCACTGGCTTATTTCACATTCCGTGCTTTTATAATCAGCAACTCCAATATTCCATTTTTATCTATATGGATAAAAGAATTAGTGATTCTGCTAAAAGCAAATCTTTAGGAAGTTCTAGTTCTAAATCCAGATGAATATTTGGTTGAATTAAATTCGATACAAATTCTGTGATCAATTAATTTTAACAAATGAAAATCGCCCAGCTCTTCCACAGACATCATAGAAAAAAGCTGACAATCGGATTCTCCAAACCGGTGAAATTTAGTAAATTGTCTTACTGAAATCGAAGTTGATTTCCTCTTTTCAAAGCAAAAAAGGCTCTCATATTTATACTTGTATAGTAGGTACATTCTTCTTGTAAAGTTATCTTACTATAGCTTTAGAGGAACTGAAGTCTGTTATGGTGATATTACCTCTAAATATATATTATAATTTCAGTTTTTGAATACCAATAAATATCTTATTTGCTGATTTTAATCAGCTCTGGAGAACAGTATCATGAACTCATTGAAGACTCTGTCTCTGAAATAACAATTGGTTTCAGAAAAACCAACTCAAATAGAATTCTTGTGAAATTTTACTCCTTTCATTAATTATATTGTGTAGGAATCCTGTGAATGATATCTGATTCGATCCCATTATGAATGTTTGGAATACAAACGGAACAGAGAAAAATGTTTTTCATATCATTCAACGTTCATATGAAAGTATTCTGTTTTGAAAGTATTTTTGTTTCATATAATTCAATGTTTATATGAAAATAGCTGTTTCGAAAGGGCTTTTTCTTTCAGTTTGTGTCTGAAAGTTACTTCTTTGCATGATCTACACATCTTTATATAGAGTTAGTTTTTGTAATTGATTGCTTCCTTCCTTTCTTTAGAAGATTCCCACATTTTTTGTATCAAGATGGAGAAGTAGAAGGCCAAAAACTTTCTTTACCAAAAATTATTCTCTCCTAAAGATATACCTTTTGAATTTATAAAAATAATAATGTCTTCACGTAACTACTATCAAACCTGGACTGGCGTAAAGTTACTAGGCATTATATTGGATGAAAAACTAGGTTTTCAGACAGCTTAAGAACATTATCGATGCATCAACATTGAAAAGTATATTGTAATAAACATTGCTAACCTTTGTTGCACAGGGTATAATGCTTCTGCCAACTCTGTTCATTTTCAATGTTTCACAAGTTGTCCACAAATCCCCTAATACCCACAGGACCTGAAGTGATATTCACAACTACTTCACTAGAGGTACTATGCAAATTCAAACATTCCGAATCTCAGGAAAATTCATTGACTCTCAATATGTACAACACACTGCTCCAGCAAGTGAAAAAGTTTAGTTTGAGTGAAGAACTCCAGCTTTGATGAAATTTCGTGAAACTCTGGGAAATGGTAGTTGTCATTGAGTAAAACAAAAGTCTGAATGGACGCAAAGCAGCTAACCACACTGGTTCCAAGATAAGACCAGCTGAAACCCGAGAAACCACCCTTACCTAGCATGCTAATGCATTTAATCCTAGTAACAGTGAGCTCAGTTGTTTATTTTTTCAAAATTATCAAATTCCACACCACAAGGAGGTTAACTCACCTAGCCCTTACCATCACTAAATTAAACCACCTAACTGTAGGAACAGCAAGTTTAATCGTTCATTTTTCTTGACTTAATCAAATTCCACACCACAAGTGGACTAACCCACCTAACAACAAACTCCCTAATTCACCTAACCGCTAGAAACAATCCCTACCAAACCATGAGCGAGCTAACCTTAATATATATCAGTAATGTGATGGTGCAAGATATTTGCTTCCTTAATGAAGATTTCTGTTGTCTGAAGATATGTCATGGGATGGGTCTACTGTGAAAATCCGACACGGAAAAAAATACAATCAAAGGACGTTTTTCTTCAATTACAATTGAATTACATTTGAATTCCGAAAAAAAATTTGAAGATAGATTTAATTTTCATTCAGCTCGATTAAAGACCTCTTGTGGATTTATAGAGTTCAGTTTATTTCTAGCGTTGAAAAAAAATATTGCTTGGCGTCTATATACTTCTGACAGGCCTAAAGAAGCTCTTGTATAGCGAAACACGTGTTGCGTTTTTTTTTAAACTGTTGAAAATCTCACAATTAAGTGTTCCTTGAATTTGACAACCTTGCTGTTCTCATAGTCAGGGGGGTTGATTGGTATGAACATGAATTACTTGCAGGGCATCACTAGAGTTCTTCCTGAAGAATTTCGTACCTTCTCTAGGCTACTAATGGTTTGGAAGGGGTGGTTTCTAAGGAGGTAGGGGGTTAGGTGAGTCTTCTCATTTGTGGTAGGGGTGGTTTCTAGGCGTCTGCTGGTCATATTTTGTAATCTGTGGGGCTTGGAGCTTCGAGCTCAGACTAATGTTCAACTCAATGAGAACTATAATTTTCCAGAGTTCACCTTAATTTGACCGAAACCACAAAACCCATCTATTGTGTCCTTCGAAGAAAAAATAAAGCAGTACTTCCTCAACGATTACTTCTATTTTCTTGAAGAATCTCTACAAGCCAATTTTTAGAAATTGTCTTTCAATACACATACTGGATATTCAATTTATTACACATTCAATTGGGTATATTTATTTATTTGTGGCATTGCCAATTTTTCTACAAAATAATAAATTCACACATATGTTCTCTAACAATAATATATAACTATCAGCTTGATGTCGTGTGTTTTTTATTTTATAAATGAAAACCATGGAACAATAGAATAATCTTTTGGATACTGAGAGCCATTGTAGAGCAGATAGCATGGTAGAAATTGGTGTATACCTATTACATTTTAAAATCATTCTCATTCCTCGATTTTGTAGTTTTTGTATTTGTTGCACTTTGTTCAAATTAGAATAAAATAGATGCTCAGTAGTCAAAATGTGGTTGGATTATTGATTTATATACCATAATTTTTGTATCTATTGATAAGTTATTGGCGATTCTTGAGAAAAAATATAATTTTTTGCAATCTTTTTTTCAATATATTTGAAGTGGTCGTCGAATGATAAGCAATTATCAAGTTGAAATACCAAATACTTCACTGATGTTACTATTTCTATACGTTCATCTTCAATTTTTATATTTATGTTGTTTGTATTTATTTGATTATATTTGAATTTAGTAGTAATTATCATTGCTTTTGTTTTTTTAACGTTAAGTTTCAGATATTTTTCTTCTTTCTCTAGAACTCTATTCATTCTGTCAACAGTTTCTTCTAAATTTACTCCAGTACAGGCCAATAAGGTATCATCTGCAAATGAGTTGATGAACTCACAGTCTGTAAATAATTGAATATCATTCAGGTATAGAATGAATAATAGGGGACCAAGCACACTACCTTGTGGCACTCCTGTGTGATTTGTTATATATGATGAGAAATAATCGTTCACATGTACTCTCTGTTTCCTATTTGATAAATAATTACTTATCCATTTATAAACCAACCCCTCAATCCCATATCTTCTCAGCTTCTGAAGCAAAATACTTCTATCAATCGTTTCAAAGGCCTTTTTGAAATCTAAAAAGACAGCTACAACATATTTACCTTTATCTGTTTCATTAGTAAATTTATTTAGTGATAACTGTAGTGCTGTTTCACAAGAATGTTTTTTTCAAAAAGCAGATTGTATATATGTATGAAGCCCATGTTATTTCAACTGTCATTTTAACTACTGACTTGAGTGACAATAGTGATAATGAATATTTTTGTAGCCTGACTATAAGATGTGGTCTCCCAGTCAAAATACAGAAAGCAGAAGCTATATACCTTGTATTCTTGGACAACAAGTAACGTACGAACGAAGAATGTCTCATGCCTATTGTTTGAATGGTTTAGATTATGTTCGAGTTGTTTCCAAACAATCTTGTGATTGTGATGTTTTAGATTATGAATGGTAAGTCATCTGCATATTAAAATTGTCACTTTAATTTTTTTATTGGATCAAGTGTCAAGTTTCAAACTTCATTACTAGAAATAACATGTCAACATCAATAATTCAAAAAAAAACTTTTATTTCAAGTGATTTTGGATTCATATCAACTGGATCCCCATCTCGATGTATTCGTGATAAAGCACTGGAAAATTACGATCCCTATAAAATTCCGTCTGATTGCTCTCCCGGTAAATTTTACAACAGAACCAAAGGCTACCAAAAAATATCTGGAGACGTTTGCATTGGTGGTTTTGAATCACACTATTTGCCCGATTCTGTACCGTGTCCAATCAAGGAAGTGGATGATTTCCTTCTTTTTGCTCAGCGTGAAAATATTTCCCGATATAACTTTGTTACAAAGAGGTTAGAAGAACTTCCAATTAAGGATTTGAAAAACGTTATTGCCATTGACTTTGATATGTCTTCTAATTGTGTATACTGGGCTGATATAGCAGAGGATACCATCGGCAGGCAATGTTTCAATAACGGCAGCTCAATGGAAATACTTGTGTCGACTGACTTGTCATCTATTGAGGGAATGGCTTTGGACTGGATATCCAAAACGCTTTACCTCGTTGATGGATTTCGTGTTAAAATAGAGTTGATCAGGACGAATATCAATCACAGCGGACATATGCGAAGAACAATATTGAACTCTTCAGTTTTGCGAAAGCCTAGAGGAATAGCGCTACACCCTCAGGCTGGATACATGTTTTGGACTGATTGGTCAGCGGAGAATCCATCCATAAACAGAGCTAACTTGGACGGAAGCAAAAGCAAGACATTGTTCGGAAGAGATAAAGTCGAGTGGCCCAATGGTATAACAATTGATTACATCGCCAACAGAATTTACTGGGTTGACGCCAAAAAGGACTATATTGGTAGCAGTGATTTACATGGAGACGGTTTCGTAAAAGTAGTTGCCGAAAACAAGTTTGTATTTCATCCTTTCGCTATTGCAGTCTTTAAAAATGACATGTACTGGGACGACTGGGAAAGAAACTCCATATTCAGCGCTGATAAAGATAACTTCAAAGGTGTCGAAGTAGTACTTCAGCAAATGCCAGGGCTGATGGATTTAAAAGTGTTCGCCCACGGCATACAGATCGGTACGAATAAATGCAGTAACTCGTCTTGTCCATACATTTGCGTTGGTTTACCTAAAAATAACTTTGCTTGTCTGTGTCCCGATGGATTGACAATGAAGGACGGTAAATGCATGTGTCCTGGGAATATAACTCCGTATGCAAATCTAACATGTCAGGCTAGTGAGAATACCTGCAGCTCTGAACATTTCACATGCAGTAACAACGTCTGTATACCTAAAGGATGGAAATGTGATGGGGAGGATGATTGTGGTGATGGTTCTGATGAGAAGCACTGCTTTTCCCAAACCTGTCCTACTTCGTTCTTTATGTGTGGAGATGGAAAGTGTCTTCCCAATTATTGGAGGTAAGATATCATATTTTGATAAGGGAACATAATAACTAACATTCATATTCAAATGATTTTTGATGTGGGGTTTCACAAGATAGTATATTAGAACCATTTTTGTTCAGTTTTCATTTAAATGATCTACAATGCATTAATACTACGATGGCTATAACCTACAACTTTCCAAACAAGAATGATTTAGAAAAATTTGTGCAAATAGGCTTGAAAATAATCAAAAAGTGGTTTGATGATGATTTCATTGCAAAAAAAATTGAAAACAAGATATATTGCCAAATTTAGGTCCTATCACAACCAATAATGCTTTTCATATTGATGAAACTCTCAGTATTATATACTTAAGGGTTGTGATTGAATAGTTTTCTTCGTTTAAATATTTAATTATTATTTTTATATTTAATAACAAAGAAGATATTGAATATAGTGAACATATCTATGCCACCAGAAATATTTTTAATATATCTCTGAAAGATAAAGTAACAAATAAAAATCTTTTTACTTCTTACACATTATTATTTTCTTTTTTACTTTCTACACTATTTTGGTTTCTCTTATCACCTCTGAACTTCATATTGTCCTATATTCTATACCCCAAATTATTTATTCAAGATGTGACTATGATAAAGATTGTCCGGACGGATCAGATGAGATTGGATGTCCCAAACACAATTGCACCGTTAATCAATTCTCTTGTGAAAATGGAAGATGTATCCAGATGAACTGGAAATGTGATGGTGAGAATGATTGCCGAGATGGCTCAGATGAAAGAAATTGTAACCCAGAAAGTCCTGTCCAATGCAAAAGTAAGTTTTTTTTTTTTTCATCAAATATGTCAGGGTTGAAAAATTATTAACAAGAAACGAAAATTAAAAAATATAAAATCAAAAGATTCTAAACCAAGTCAGGGTGTTGAATTAACGAGGCCTGTTCAAAAAATAAGGTGAATGTTTAAATTTTGCGGGCTACATACATTCGATTAGCGTTTTTTTTATGTTCTTACACTCGTCTCAAACATATGTTCACAGTTTCAGCTGGTTAGCATGTTTTGTTTGTTGGTGAGAGGCATAAGAGTTAAAACATGTAATTCATATTCTTTTTTTCATATGTATTATCATTCTTGCAAATCTTTCAGGTGATGAATTCCACTGTAAAAGTGGTTCCATACCTTGTATACCATTAACTTGGAAATGTGACACAGACAGTGACTGCGGTGATAATTCCGATGAATTGGATTGTGCAAATAATACATGTTCAGAAGACCAAATTTCCTGTGGACCTCCCAATAATCAATGTATTTATAAAAACTGGATTTGCGATGGCGAAAGTGACTGCAGCGATGGTAGAGACGAAGTTAATTGCACTACACCTACGCCCGAATCGCCAAAAAAAACAACTCATTTTGGGGGTGTGGTAAGTTTTATCAATGTTCTATAGAAATGACACAATGACTCATCTTTTTTATTTCTCCTCTCTCTCTGGGTTCTAGGAGTTCAATCTCAAGAAGATTACATAAGTAATTCACCAACAAAATTCTATTAGTGTAATTTCCCTTCAAAGTCATTTTCCCATTTATCAATAATAATTAAGGATTATAAATAGTAAATATGCTTTTATTTTGCTTGAATTGATTATATTTATATCTTTTAAAAACTGTGACAATTAATTTATTAAAATGAGATAAACGTTTATAGATTAAAGATTTTTCACGTTTTACGTAAGTCACACATTTCAAAACGAAAATTGAACGAAAGGGTAGAATTTGATGTTCTTTGAACTCAGGTCTACAAGATTTTGCATACTCCAAATCTGATATTTCTTTTATTCATATCGAGACATAAACAGTATCTTATATTCTGTTGCTGACTTTCAAGTTGCCACTTCATTTGATGAATTATAGTAAACTTGTAGAGCCTTTTTTGTCCAATACAGATTTCATCCCAAGATTTGCATAGTAAGTACCAAGAAATATAGCAAAACATAATGTGGAAGTTTAAGTAGACCATTTTGTTTTTTTTTTTGACAATAAGACGATTTCTATGACACCACTTTTCTAAAGTTCCTTGACAGTTCCAACGCTGTCTTTGGGGATGTCTATTATTTTTCTCAGTTTTGTGTCAAGGAAGAATATTTGTAGAAAATAATAAAATTAGAAGGCCTGGAGTGATTATACATCTTTCTGATAAATGCTCTTTGTTTTGACAAATAGACTTCTGAATGTAGATTTGAAATATTAAATAGCTGAACTTTTCGAAAAAGAGCTTGGTATTTAGTCATTTGAAAGCTATAGTGAAGTTGGTATTACAACATAATAGTAGAACATTACATTCCTTAGTTTCCTTAGTTTAACTAACAAATTTTGAATCAATTGAAAGTAACAAGCCTATTGAATTTGCAAACTTTGCTTTGGTTATTTTTTCCTGATGTAACTATTGGGTTGATAGGTATAATCAGGTAATTCGATACTAGTATTTTGCACCCATCTGTTTAATAAATAAATCTTATATTGTTGTGATCACATTTATATATATTGGTTGCGAAAAATTTGCCCTGAATGACTGTTGGGGTGCTTTGAAAGTCAAAATTTTTATTTGAATAAGAAATGTGACAAAGTGGTCTGAACGAACTGTTCCCTCTGATGAAAGAGAGTGTACATATATGTAATTTGAAAATAGTTCATTGAAGTTGAACTAACTAAAGCTTCTCTTAACTTCAATCGTTATCATATCTCTGTGAATGCTTTGGGAAACGAATACAATCAAGAATACTTTTATAATATTGTATTGTTCTTTGGTATGCTGGGACTTAAAATGTAATTGTGGAATATTGAGTCTTCTACATCGAACAGATATTTCTAGGATTGGGAAAGTGCCAAACAAATTTCTGAAGTTGGATAAAGAATAGGTACTTTGAGATTCTTTTACTGACATTAACGAATAAATAAATAAATTTCATATAAAATAATTTTTATTGTTCAAGATATGTAAAGTTGATTCTATTTATCCTATAAATCCAAAATAGAATGCACTAAACTCTCAGAAATGACTGACGTTTTCGCCTTAATCTGTCTCTTGCAGATGATGATGAAATATATGGATTCACAACCTTGACAACAATGTTTTTGTTTTAATGCAATAATGTTTCTGAGAATTTTGTGCCTACTATTATGGAATTGTACTATAGGATCTCAGACTATAACTTATATCTCAACAAGAATGCCAAAATTATTAGGAGGGTGTTTCTTTAGATTTTTTAGTCCTTGTTGAGATGTTGCTATCAAATTATTTCCCACAAAGCTAATTTCGTAATTGTATAGAAAGCATCCAAAAATTATTGAGAATTCATATGATAATATTTAGCGGTAGTTCTCAGTCGTCTGTTATGAGAGTTGATAAAGTTACTTTCAGTTGAAGACAAATTAATTTTAAGAAAGGGAGATATAATAATAATAATAATGTTTATTGGCAATCTCATTTCATTGGCATTAATCATAAATGTTGTTTTTCTAATTCATAAAAAAGAAACAATATTTCTTTTATTAGAATGGTACTTGCCAAAGTTGGATGTTCGTTTGCAAGAACTTTCGTTGCATTCCGTTCTGGTGGAAATGTGATGGTGTCGATGATTGTGGCGATAACAGTGACGAACTAGGTTGCTCCGATTTTCTATATCCTATTGGTGACCGAGTAACTACATACAGACCACCCACATTATGCGACAAAAACCAATTCCAGTGTGCCACAGGTGAATGTATACTGTCCGCTTGGGTTTGCGATGGAAGATTTGACTGCCATGATGGTGAAGATGAAAATAATTGCAGTACTTCCAGTAATTGTTCCACAAATCAGTTCAAATGCCGATCGGATGGTAGCTGCATTTCGGTAAGACCTTGATACACATATTTTATTCCAAAGTGAAAAAAAATTAAGATTATCACGTTTGTAATCGCAATTTGTAACCTATCATAACTGACATATTTGGGTTGTCAGACTGAAAAAATGGGACTGAAAAATGTCAGACAAGTTATCGACTACGTATTGTCGTCGTAACTCAGTACTCGCTTGGCTTATTAATAGAGGATTTTGTTCGCTGTTTCACTAGTCGATAGTACTTTTTGATAGAAGTGGAAACGCCGCAATGCCGAAAATATTTTAGATCGATAGAACAGGTAAGAAAATGTGAGACGTGAAGTTTTCAGAGAAATCCTGCGTTGAAGGAGTGATGTCAGCAGTTAGTGGCTATTTTGAGGAGCAAAAAACGGTATTAAACTTATTGAACGTTGCTGGGGAGGTGTATAATAGAGCTGCAAGAAGATTATATTGAAAAATAAATAATTTTTTTCCCAAAATTTTCACTGTATTCTTTGTTGGGCAGGGTTCTTCTGGTACCACCCTCGTATGACGACAAAACAAGCAATAGGTCGAGTCCTGAGGACGAACCAAATAAAGTTCGAAACGTCGGCATATGTTTTGATCTTTTGCCCAACCAGTCCATCATTAATATATAAAAGATATTGATCACAACAAACGGTTCGAAAAGGCTCCGTTATATAACTGATCATACTAGAGCTTAGAAGAGTTTCATTTTGATGAATTTCAAAAGCACTGTTAAGGTTTTCATATGATTTTCTGAGTAGGTATTCTTCAATTGCTAGGTATTTTTATGTTCTTGTTTTTTAATTTTTAAAACCTTGGTGATACCTGAAAATATCTACCATGTTTGAAGGATCACGTGATCCTTCTACAAAAACTCCACCAATTTGGTTTCCATTATTCAGCAGCACTTTTCATTAAATCCTACTTACTTCAACGCGAACAGTTTGTATCTAATAATATCATTTATTGCCCAACAAGTAACACCCAATTTCAGGACATAATTAAATACATCAGTACTGATAATAGATAATAGTATATTATGCAACGATCATGTAATGATGGTTATTATGACACGAGCATTAACCGGGATACGAAACGAGCCGAAGGCGAGTTTTGTATGGTATATGCGAGTGTATTAATAACCATTACATGAGAGTTGCATACGCTATTTTTTCTAAACCCGATAAATAATGAAAAACTATAAATATTATATTTGTATTGAACACATTTACAGTAATTAACTCATATTTTTTTTTAAAAACACAAACTTAATGGTATTATCATGGATATATGAAAACTATAAAGATTCTAATTATATTTATATTGAATATAACAACTGTAATTAATCTGATCTTTTAAAAATATTGGAGTCGATGGTATTCCTTCTATATCGCTGTTTTCAGACATTTTGATAATATAGGTAGGTAATATGAAAACTGATTTTGACAAATAAAGCAATTAGTTACTTAGGTTAGAATCTAGGACAAACAAAGGAACAGGATTCTTGATTGAAAAATTATGGGTTTCTATTGGTTGATAATCTGTATCGTTATGAAAAATCTGTATCATAATGGATATCATTATGAAACGGATTATGGTCATATAAGTGTATTGTTAGAGTACGGGTGTAGAAAAAATAAATTAACAATTCATGTGTATTCTTAACAATGAATAACATAACAATGATATATAACATCGAATAGAAAACAAAAGAAAGAAAACTAAAACAAACGAAAAACTGATAGTATAACTATTCTTTGCGCTACTTGGTAAGAGTGATTATAATAACTGACTCTCTCACAACACAAAAAAGAAAAAACAGTTTTGATATCACTTTAAGATTTCCATTGCAACTTTTTTTATATGATTCGCCGAGCAAGTATTAATATCGCAAAAGCTGCATATCGAGTTGTAGTTTTCACACATATATTTAATTGGAGAATGCGATATTATGTTTGTTCGTGCTGCAGAGCAGTAAAATGTGAGATTCAGTCGTGACTGAGCTCTTGGCACCCTAAAGTTCAGTTCTAACAGGAGCAAATGGCAGTCTACTTGGCTGTGCAGTAGTTTACGCAAAAAGGTTATTGAAGCACATCTCCTTTTTTCTAAAGAAATTAATTGAAAGTGATTGAGAAGACTATAGTGGTCAGAATCCCTAGCTGGATAAATTCCAGTGTTTTTGAAGTACAAGAATTTCATAAATTTTCTTTGAACTTTTTCAATTGAGTACTCATGACAGAAATAGTAGGGGCTCCAAATAATTGAGCAGTATTCAAGCTTGGAACTGACATATGAGAAATATAATATCTTCAAGGCGTTTGTGTTTGTTAAGTTTTAACAATTTCGTGTGATAAATCCTATCGTTTTATTGGCTTCGGAAACTTTTTTGTTTATGTGATTGGCAAATGCCATTTTAGAGTCAAAAAATACACCTAAATCCTTAGTCTCCACACAACGGGTTAGCAAACTACCTTGAACATTGTATGGATGTTCAATATGTCTATGTTTTCTAGTATGTGATATGACTTTACATTTACCTATATTCAGATGTAGGTTATTAATTTCACACCAAGCCTGCACATTATCTATATCTTCCTGAAGTGTTATGCAATCATTCACATTTTGGATAGAATTCAGTATTTTCAGATCATCAGAAAAAAAAACTTTCATAGAATTTATTTGTGTGCCTAAATCATTGATAAATATCAAAAACAACAGCGGTCCCAAAGTCGATCCTTGGGGTATGCCAGACTTAGCAATTATTGTGTTTGATTTGTATCTGTTATAATAAACTATTTGGTTACGGTTAAAAAGGTACGATTCAAAAAAGCCTAGTAGCTTATTAAGGCCAATAAGGTCAACGTCGTTTCCTGGAATTTATTTACTTCAAATCGTATGGTATCTATTCTGATAGAAGAATTCCATATGAATCTCTTACCATAACATTCAATATTGAAAGTCTTGAATTACGCAGAAAACTTGCTGGAATAATTTTTCTGTATAAATTACTGCACAACAATGTGGATGCTATGGAGGTGTTATCTTTTATAACTTTCTGTGTGCCTCATTTCAGAACTAGAAGTACAAAAACTTTTTACAGCCGACTGGCCAGAACTAATTTGTATCTCAAGTCACCTATCTTTAGCATTTGCAATAATTTCAATTTAATTTCAAATTGTGTGATATCAATTATGATTCCTTAGAATATATTGTTGACACTGCATCTCAGTATTTCATGGAGAACTTTTAATTTTCTGGTATAGTTTTTTTTTCTATTTTATTTTATTATATTATAATATTCATTCATTTCCTCAAATTGTAACTTTGTAATTATAAGGATCGATATAATTTTTTTAACATACTTAGTTAAATGGTTTTAAACTGTTGGGTAATAAATGCTATTATTATTATTATTATATAAGATGTAAATATGCTTCATGACGTTATATAATGTAAACCCTCAGCTATTGTTAGTAATCTCAAAATCAGTGTTCTTGCCATTTAATCAGTGATAATTCTTTCTAGGCATCTTCTGTATGTGATGGTCGCCCAGATTGTCCAGACGAAACAGACGAAAGTTTTTGTGAAAAAAATCTTCCTGAAGCACCAGCCACTCCCAGCTGTAATAGGGGACTATTCCCCTGTGATGGGACTTGCTATCCTCTTGCATTGCTATGTGATGGAAAAGTAGACTGCAAAGATATGTACGACGAGTTCAATTGTACCGATAAATCCAGAATTTATCAGGTTATGCGCATGGCTGTTGAAGAAAGGTAAGATATGACGACTGCTCACTTGAATGCTTTTTATAAGTGAAACGTCTTTTTTTATATAGTGAATAGTGGATTGGGATTTTGTGTGAAAAAATGCAATATCATCTCCACAATTTTACTACTCTGTTCAAAAAACAAGGCGAATTTTCATATTTATCAAAAAATATTTATTTATTTATTCATCAATTTCTATTTTGTCCCTGTCAAAGTAGTCCCCCTCAGATATAATATACTTGTGCCAGCGTTTTTTCCTATCCTCAAAGCTTTTTGGTATGTTCTTGAACTCTCAACGATTCGATTTTTATCTCCTTAATCGTCGCAAAACGCCATTCTCTCATGGGTTTCCTCAATCTTGGGGACAGGAAAAAGTCGAAAGTAGCTAAATCTGGTTGGCTGAGGCATGATTGGGATGTTGTTTTTAACCAAAAGCCATGAATTGTTTTTCCACAATACAATTTCTTTGTATTGCTTCTCGCAAGTGGCGCATAACTTAAAGATAATACTTCTTATTGACCGTACAAACATGTGGCAAGAACTCCTGATGCACTACGCTACGGTAATCAAAGAAAACAGTGAGCACAACCTTGACAACTGATCAAACTTGGCGTGCTTTTTTTAGTCTTGGCTCTCCTGGGCTCTTTCATTGGGACGGCGTCATAACTGTTAACGAATCATGGATATATATGGTTATGGCATCGAAACCAAAGCCCAATCGTCTTGAAGTTATGCGCCGGTTGCCATAAGCAATACAAAGAAAACATTCGATATTGTGGATGCTTGTTTTGTAATTTTTTTGGCACAAGTATATTGTATTTGGAGAACTACTTTGAAAGGGGCAGAATAGAAATTGATGAATAAATAAATATTTTTTGAGAAAAATGAAAATTCACCTTATTTTTCGATCAGATAGCGTATATTTCATTACTCTAACTGCTACTTTGCCTCAATAAGTGTTATCATTAGTGTAGGTATTTTGCTTTACTGTTTTATCACCCTAATCACGACTTCACTGTATACACGTACCTAATTGTTTAAATCTATTTGTATTCAGTATAAGTAAATAGACATATTTTTCTTCAGAAATATGTCTGGGTTTTAGGTGTTAAAAATCAACATAGTTTTAATTTCAACATGATCTCACAGAATTACCACTAGATAGATAGATAGATATCCTTTATTAGTTCTTTGTAATAACTAACATATGTTAGTTTGACGACTTGTGTTAACAAATATTTATGGCACAGATAAACCCGTCTGTCAGTTGAAGGTTACATTATAGAAAACTTTCAACACTAATAGTAGTATGTATAGTGTTATACATAATCTAAGTATTTTTCTTGCTTTCAGAAATACGAACGATACATCTATTTATCTATACTGGCAGATCCAGAGTCACGTAGATGTGGAACTGGAATTCCAACCATCTATTGTGAAAGCCGGTGATGGAAAATGGAAAAATGATAGTTGGACTCAAAGTCGAGAACACCAATTCACAAGTTTGGAACCGTTTACGAAATATAACATGACTGTGTATGTCCGAGTGAAAAACAGCAGTATGGTATTTCCACCTGCAGTATTCCTTGTTTCATGGACACGCGAAGGCGTTCCCAGTGAACCTTGGAATGTTACTGCCAAACAGAGAAATGGTTCACATATTTTGGTTTCGTGGAACGAGCCTCTCAAACCTAGCGGTGTAATTGAATACTATGAAATATATTG
Source organism: Leptinotarsa decemlineata (assembly GCF_025532065.1). NCBI lineage: Eukaryota > Metazoa > Arthropoda > Insecta > Coleoptera > Chrysomelidae > Leptinotarsa > Leptinotarsa decemlineata. The sequence goes on along the minus strand of NW_027412688.1, from coordinate 28,321,858 downwards.
GAGTTCCGAAACATCTCTGGAAACAACTTTGAAGCTGACCGGCAATGAAACATCCCATTTACTGTCTACCGACTTTGAACATGGCACAACCTACACGTTTTCGGTGAGCTATTTAGAATACATTAGTGGCTTTTTTAATTCATCGTTTTCCAGGTTGTGGCTTATAACAAAAAATATTCCAGCAATAAATCGGAACCAGTTACATTAGTTTTTGATGGTCACACAAATGTCACTGTCATCAAAAACCTTACCGTAACAGAAGTGGAAGATGTCATTTCTCTTTCTTGGACGTACGATGGTGAAGCTGATGGATATAATGTGGTTACAGCAGCAGAACGTCCTTACCCCAATTTCCCTTCGCGAGTTACAAAAACAAATAATATTACTTTAAGGTTGGCACCTGGTGCAAACTACCGCATTGAGGTAAGAAAATTCAAAATCAGAATTTATAAATATTTTTTGAAAGACATTTTTTCATGGAGGAGTATTGCATATCAATATATAATTCATACTTTCAGCCATCTGTACTGATTGGTTTCAAGTGATTAAATTTTTTTGATCATTGATCTTGATCATTCTTATAGCATAGGTCAGATATTATGTCTGAACAAGTTAAAGCAACTGGTACAATGAATTTTTCAGTGAAACTGGAGAACAGAAATGCATATGAATTAACTGCAATATATGATGAAGATGTTATAAACTACTATGCACCATTTCTTTTCAATTTGTATATGAACGTCGCCAAAAATTATTTCAAACATTGTGATTATTTATGACTTGAACATTTTTGCAACCATAAAATCGAAGGATGATTAAATGCTTCTTCAAGAGTATGTTGATAATCTAGCTCAAGGGTTTCCAAACTACGGCCCGCGACAGCCAATGATTTACTGTCATCGATCTGGCTTCCTTCGCCTTTCCTACGCAGACTAACTCGCAGTTGCGCCGCTAGCCATTTTATATGCAATTATTACTGCCATCTCGAGGTGATGGGAATACACTAGCTAGAACCAGAACTTTCTCGAACCATCGCGGTAATTCCAAATATTTAATTATGCCTAATGCCACCTAGCGGGTAGCTGAAAAAGATAGTACATAGTACCACTACTCGCCACTAGATGTCGTTAAGTGTCACAATACACAATAACAATTGAAATGCAAAAAAGCGAAGTTTGCTTAGGTCACGCACTTTGCGACTATTCTAGTCTAGAAATATAGTTCAGGGCAGAAATGGGCCCTTGGAACAAACTGAAAAAATCATTATGGCCCGAAGGCTTCAAAGTTTGGAGACCCCTGATCTAGCTTAATGATGTGTGGAAAGCATTATATCGATAAGTGCCATTCAATCAGTTCATTCAAGTTCAAACTTTCAGTCTACTTTCATAGGTGTAATTATGGAAAACATTCTTCTTTGTCCGGAATTCTATCAAATGCCAATGAGATCAATATTGATTTTTTTCACATCTCTCAGAGCACTCTTAGATACTATGTGGTATAGATTTATAAGACTATTTTTTTATCACAATTTCATTTTAATTCTCTCTATGTAGGTTAATTTATTAGATACTAGAATAGTTAACTTTCTAAGGTTAATATATTGTATAAAAATTGGGGATTATCCGTTGTTGTAGACGTTATTATAGTCGAATAACTAACATTCATAGTACAAATAACATTTCAGTCAAGTCCTCTAGATTATTAGGCTTTGTAATCAAAATTTGTAAACATTTCTCAGTCCCTTCTATTAAAATGGTTCACTTGGGTCTTATTGTCACTCCCTTGGAAGATGCATCAATTATTTGGTCAGCTTGATATCATGTTCATTCATACTAAAAAAAGTTCGAAATATTTTTTTGGGGTTTTGTGCATATAAAATATATTGTACTAGGGATGTTCCCAATCACTCCAATATTATGAAAGAATTGAAGTCATGAATCTCGAAGGATTGTAAATGACATGATTTATTCACAAATTGATGCACATGCGATTGGCACTTCAGATTGCAGGGGGCGCCGGATTAGACAGGTCCGGGTTACCGCGGGTCTACTGTATAATAAATAGCAAAATATTCAATTATTATACTCTTTTTGGAAATATAATATCTGTCCATTCCATAACTACAATATATCTCATTTGTTTATAGGTGAATGCCTTCAAAAAAGACTTCATTGGCCCATCTGCAGTAATATCTTTAAGAAAATCCGGTAAGGTTCTTCCCGAGGTGAATATAACACAGTCTATTGTGCTGAAAGAAATTGGCACCACTGTTAAACTCAGCTGGGATCGTCCCAAGTATTCGAAAAAAGTCAACTGGGTATATGGAGTTTATTATGGCTTAACATTGGATCAACTGTTTGAAAGTAAGATTGGGACCCGTAATAGAAGGACTGATTGACATTTAATTTTTTTTTAGAACCACAATACACTACCAGTAACCTAACTGCAAGTATCACTAACCTTGACTCCTGTGAGGTGTATATTGTGGCTGTTGGTTTGATTGGGCCGTTAGGATACGGACCACTCTCTAGAAATCTCAAACAGATTACAACTGCGGGACATATTAAAGCCCCACCAAAAAAAATTGTAGTTAGTCCAGATGGAGGTGACCGACTCAGGATGAAGGTGCAGTGGGAGCCGTCATGTCCTTCCACCACGCCAGATTTTTACATAGTGAGTTTTATTTTTGTTAATTTATTTGATACATCTTAGGACGTTTGTTAGTACAGAATAAGAGAGTTGTTATCTATTCCTCTGGTACATAAAACAATGAAAGCATTGTTTCGTGAAATTATAAATGCAAAAGCTGCCTGTTCCTTGTATATCAATCAACATATAACAGTTTCATGAAATGGTTTTGCCTAAAGTTTACAGTAATTTGCAGTTACAACACAATATACAGGATGAACCATTGAAAACGTACCACAAGGCATAACTGCCAGGGAATGAAATTTTCACTAAAATACAGAAACTTTCAAAATCATATATAAGATATACAAGTTTTGACCAAAAAAACCATTGAAAAATATTCAACCCTCTGAACGGGGTGTTATCTCCAAGAGGGTTGAGTGATATCTCAATTGAAAAGGACAATCAAAAGATATTGCACTCTTAGTACACATGTCAGCCCAAAGAAATACAGTCAAGAATTGTAAAATTGTTGTAATGATGGTGCTTAGAGTTGAAAGTAATTTTTTTGTTGTGAATAAGGAGATGATTATTGAAATATGTAACTAACAATTCTTTTCTTTTTACGGTTTTTTTTTCAATATAGCCAAAGCACCCACAATTGCATGAAAAATAGATTGAAAGTTGGGGTTAGGACGTAAATTATACTGTTTCTAAAGTATTTTGAATCAACAGTAAATTCATATAAACCCATTAATATAATGGATCTTAATTCTCTTTATGAATTAAAAATTTGCTGTCTCGTTCATTATATCAAAAATAAAATGAAAATATCAAGTAACTTGATTTTTAACGAAACATGTCATCTTCATAATCATTCTGAGACCTTGAGAAAAAATAAAGTTAATTTTGAAAAAAGTCAATTCATCACGACGGAATCCCCCTAGTAATACCAAAAACTAAATCGATATTTGAATTTATCTGGCAACAATTCCTTGACAATATACTGTTTTTTGTTTTTCTTTTCAGTTTTTATTTAGAAGTTGTTCACATTTATTAGATAAATGTTTAACTACTTTTATAATTCGTAATATGAGTAGGGTTCAATTTCTTGCATTGCTACGGAGTCTATCATGAAATTTCATACAACTATAGAGAGCAATTTTTCCATGATAATGATAATGGTGAAAAGTATTCCTTGTACAATAATTGGATTGAGGCTTCTGATGTTCAAACTGACTTTTATGTTCAAAAAATTATAGGAAACAAAACATGTAAACTTTGCAAGCAAACTTGGATGTTCCACTTATATCTCGGTTGTGTTTACACAGTGATTTTCATAAAGTACTCTTCTTAGTTTTTTACAATTTGTCTGCTATCAAGAACTGCCTGCCCACTACTGAAGATGCCTAACATCTGAAACAGGTGTATACTGGTGGCTCTTAAATTTAAATCAAATTATGGATAATTGAAATAGTATTCATCCATTAAAAAGTTTCCTTCACACGAATGACACGTCCGAAATCAAGACCTCGTTAATACTCTGTTCTTACAAGTTTGGGCATCTGAGTTGTCATTCTGGTTGTTGTTCATGAGAAGGGATAGGTGGTTAACGGAAAAATGGATTTTTTTACTCCATTCGTTATATATGACTGTCCAAGGGTTTCTTAAAGTTACTTCTCTTTTGAATAATTAATATTAAATTCATATCCCACTTGTTGCCATAAAAAATGATATAATTATTTTATAATTTTACAAATAGTTATTTGATTGAGTAGGTATTTATTTATGAAGATCTATTTAAGTATTTTTTGTGTTTTCTAAATTTTTAATGTCGATTTGTATTTATAAATTAATTCATATTTCATGTAATTTAGGTAATGCCATTTCAATTATATATTTCATTTCATTTACTTTCCAGATTGAGATCTATGAAAAATCCACCACCCAAACCTGGCACCGCCGCGTCAGTGGAAACAGTCTTTCTTATCGTGTGTTCAACGTCTCTTATGGCGGAATTTACAATGTTAGGGTAGCCACAGATTATCCAGGTGCTACTTATTCGAAGCCTGTAACATATGAAGCGCCACCTATCTTGCCACCGTTCGAAACTAGCGTGTCTCTAGAAAATAACGGCAGTTATAAAGTCAGCTGGCTAGAGAGAAAACTGCCCAATAACATCGGAAAGTATTTTTATGAAGTTTTAGTGCAAGAAGGTAACAGCTTGAATGAAACGTATGCCCAGAAGTTTGTCGTAGATAAACCCCCTTTCTTCTACACCAACTCCTCTCACCAAACCTATACTTTCGCGGTCAGAATCCGCACGGGAAAAGGTCTACATTCACAAGCTTCCGAGCTGGTTAGCAAGGAGAGCACGTACATAGTGCAGCCAATAAACATGACTGCAGTAATCGTACCAAGTATACTCGTGCTCATAGTATTGATCATGGTCATTGTATTCCTAGTTATAAGAAACCGAAGGCTGCAGAGCAATTTCACTCGATTTTCTAACTCCCACTATGATAGTAGATCTGATGCGGCCACCTTTGATGACCGCACTTTGGAAGATGACGAGAGTCCCCAGATTAGAGGATTTTCAGATGACGAGCCCTTAGTTATAGCATAGTGAATGTATAAAATTGAGGTGCATGGTCTCTCTTCTGCAGGGGTTCGAAGAGGATGACAAACTATATCTGATGATTGTTGTTATGCTGGGGCTTTTTTTATCAAAATTTACAACGGTTTTTTCATTTAGTACAAAAACAAATAGAAGTGGCCATAATTGTTACTTTGTAAAAAAACCTCAGAAAAGTTTTTGCACCAATTTCAAGTACAGGGTGTGTAATATCTTGTTGAAGTATGTTGTTTCTTGCCTACTTCATCCGTTTCAGAATTATTGATGTGCTCGATACTCTTCCAATTTCATAAAAATTGAATAATTTCACTTTCAAATATTGTAACAAGTGGTTGATATAAACTTTCGCTCAATAATGAAGTAAATTCCAACTGAAAACACGAAGTTATTTTTTTAATCTTTCATTTAAGGATGTTGATTGAATGAAAGTTCAGTATGTTTGTTTAGAAAGAGATCATTCAATTCCTCGCTGTATATTCATTATTGTAAATGTGATATTCATATTTTATCTACTGATGTAGTGTGCTGTTACCAAAGTATTCCTAATGTTTTGGGATTGTCTGTCCCTTTGCATATATTTATTTTTAGGTTTTATGGAAGAAATGTTGAATCAGCTGATTTCGGGTGGAAATAAATATTCATTACAAATTTAGGTGTTTTATTGAAGCAGTCGAAGAGGACAGTGGTTGTATCCGTACCTAAAAAATATTTTGAATAAAATTCGACTACACTAAATTCTTGTCAGAAAATCACTGTTTCCATATCTAATATCCATTTATTTCATCATCCCTGAAAAACATTCTTACGGTTCTTACATAATATCAACAGATGAATGGTTATGGTATTTCTCAATATAGAAATCTAAAAAATATCCGTTAAAATCGTTTGAAGTACAAACTGAGTATTAAAAAAGTCCGAGGGAAAAATATACCCGACCTTGTAATGCATTGTGCCCCCCCTCATAAAGGAAGGTTTTATGCAGTAATAAGTGGCAATTATTAGGTGAAAGTTGTATCAGCATATAGGTAAGAAAGAATATGAACTTTCATTTATTATGGTTATTGTGTTTTTACTAAAAATATGATTGTATAAAGAATTGATTCAAAGTCATTCGAAACTTTACTGCATTTTCAAATTATCATTTCAATCATAACAAAAAATGATGAAAACTCATGATGCTGCATATTTTAGATTGAACATTGACTGAATACTGGAAGAAAATATATATCTAAAATAATTTCAATATTTTTTTTGGTGAAATTTGTCTTAACGAAACGTTAAGTTAAAATCACTAGTTTTTGAAATCATTCATTGGAGAAATCAAACGAATTATATGGATTTTTTTATCGTAATAATATGAATTTCTGGAACATAATAAATGTTGCCAGCATTTATGATGATAATTAAACCATTTTCACACTAACACGGTATAGGAGTAAACACAAGTAAGTTCACTCTCCGCCATATTTGGGTCAAGATTTCCCATCTCGAATTTCATGTGCAACCGACTGAATCTGATGGGTTTACCAAGCGAGTCAAGTTGAGGCATGGAATATTATTACAGACTGAGTCGTTGTAAGTGGTAGTTTTGTATTTGTGAAAAATTCGTGGGTTGCTGTAATTTGCAGGGTGATATCAGCATTAAGTTTTTTTGATTTCCATTCGAATGTGTTTTTCTAGTATTCATTATGTAGGATTGAAGGAATGAACATATAACGAAAATCATAAAATAAATTAAAAAACTAATTAATACAGTTTATTATATGATTTTCACTAAAATACTGAATGGTGAAAATCATACAATAAACTGTATTAATTAGTTTTTTAATATGGATTTTCATCAAGTATCGGCCAGTTCTATTCAATTATAAAATAAATTGTGATAGACTATATATGTGCAGGCTTTTTTTATGAAATTAATTTGATGAAATTGAAATTTACTAATAGTATATGCCACACAAGTAATGATATAAAATGACAAAACCATGGAAGTTCCACTGGAAATACATAAAGGAAAATAATTGTTGAATCACATTTTTTGATTTAGCTGGTATGTATCTGTATGAAAAATATTACTTCCACTGAAATCTCTGCAAAACCAAAATATCAAATGTATATTCAAATAACCTTTTTTGGAGACTACTGTTGCATACTTTTTTACCAATTCATCCACATCAATACTGGATATAAAAATTATTCTGATTGAAGCTGTTAGGCAATTATCAAAAATTGGATTAAGAGTTAGGGGTAGGTATCATTTCAGATTTAGGTTTTAATTTTTATACACTTGCCAGAAAAGATGTCAGTGTCTATAGAGCAGCCATATTTCTTTGTTGATGAGGGAAAACTATTTTACTTTTTTAATACTCCTCATCTGCTGAAATGTAGCAGTGATACAGAAGCCAAATAGTTTGGAAATTTATATATGCCTCCAGACTCATTTTAACAAAGTATCATTCATCTAGAGAGACATAATATCCTTATCATTTTTATAATTTATGTGCCACTGATTGCATAGGAACCAGTTCAAAACAATGTTTTTAAAAATCAACATTTCCTTAGGATTATTTATTTTCTCTTTTCACAAGGGTAAGAATTCATTATACTTTGAAATTTGCTAATAGAAATTTAAAAACAAATGTTTAAAAAAAATCAAAAACTCATCAAGTGTTTTTGTTTTAGTGTGGGAAAAGTTTTTTCTTCATATTCATTTTACGCCAAATGTTCCAGTTTTACCTACAAACTGATAGTTATTAATTTTCATCAGTAACAAGTCAGTGTATTCATAAATTTTCAATCTTAGTCGATGAGTGAATATAATTAGCTACTAAATATGGAAATTCACAACTACTTCTAGAAAACTATCCAGCCCTTATACATACAAGCTGACATATATTATTAGTAACAAATGTCAGGTGTAAATTTAATAATGTCAATTTTCTGAAAATGTTCACAAACTGATATTTAATTATTCTAAGATGTTACTTAACTCTTTGGGTCAGATCTGTCCTACACTGATGAGAGGTAATACTTCGCAACCGGTTTGTAGGTGATCTACTTGAATAATTTCGGCTTGGTCCTGCTGCTGGATGATAGAGAAACATCTGCGAGACTAACCTCTGTGAGATATCTTGCATAAATATCTGTCAAATGTCCAGTGTGGTATTACGGGGAAGTAGTTGTTTTCCGGCTAATATCAGAACCTAGTATGTAGATAGTTGGGAGAGATTAATGTTTCCAAATTTTATTTTGAAGTATTTATTTTTTTATCACTAGAGTAGATATCTGAACACTAATTTTTTTTAAACTTTTCCGCACCTAAGGCTAATTACCTATTCATAATATCATCAGAAAATGATAAACACTTTATTCGATTCTGAGATTGTTTTTTCAGTGTCCAAGCTAACATGAAAAAGAAATTTGGAAAATATATAGAGGCATTGTAAAAACATAACAATGGAAATATTATTATATGGTACTTGAAGGAGACTGTAAATGACTTTTACAAGATGGTAACAACTATTCTTTATTTCGAGACATTGAAGGTCATAGAATCCCTTCATATAATCCTTCATTTGATCTATCCAACACTTGATGTATTCGATGAAACACTTTGTCGGTGTTCTGGATGTGTCACTACAGTTCTAAAATTCAAAGAAGTTGTTGATAGGTAAAATTCATCAGCATCTACTTCTTCTCCGGAGGAGGGTGTGGGAGAAATTGATGGAGGTGAAAGAACACGATCTTCTTGTTCTTGTAGAATATTGCGGAATTCTTGAATTGACTCGTTCAGAGTCCATAGCTGGGAGAGGACAGTAAGGTCGAGTTGTCGAAGATTGAACTATAACGTAAGTAAAAGACATCTTTAGCAAATAATGGAATTTTGGGTTTGGGTTAATATTGTTATAAACCATTGACTGATTCAACTATTGGTGTTGTTATTCAAAGTCAAAGATTGGGTTCAATTATGCTTCTTTTTAATCATTGTCACCTATAAGTGATATTGTATAAAAACATGGTGCCTTCTGAAGATTACAAGAATTTAGAGTGTGTTGAAATGCTGTAAAACTGAAGCAACTAACAATATTCAGTGCATAAATTGTGGTGAATTGTTTCACTATAGTTGTGTTAAAGTGAAAAAACATGAATTTGTCATTGAAAAGTTTTTGATTTGCTTTGGAAGGGGCAATAAACATCCTAATCTCAGCAATATTTCAAATGAGCAGTGAGAAATACACTCAAAATTCTTCTCGGAAGAATAATTCAAGAATTGGAAGATAAATTTAGAATATAACAACTGTTTGCTTTAAAAAAATTGTGATTTATTGAAAAAAAAACATGACATCAGTAACGAAAGTTGATGAGGGTCAATTTCTAACAACAACAACAAGCAAAAAACAGATAAATACAATAAGAAGAACTGTAATTCCTTCAAGTAATTGAATATAAACCTACACGAAATAGAAGCTGCCATAAATAATGCAGTGATGCAAAATAAAACGAACGAATTACAAAATCACATTGACTCAGTTGATGGGTGGAAGTCACAAAAAAGATCGCGTTTTTCTCATCGGTGGTTATAGCGAAGATACAGCCTCAAAATTAGTGACTTTATTTGTAACAAGATTGAATCCAAGTACAACGCTGGATCAAATTAAAAAGTTACTTTGTCCTAGATTTCTTGGAGTAGAATATGAACCCCATGGCAGCGTGAAGTGTCACCGACTGGAGCATTAATATCTTTTTACAGAAGAAGAGGATGCCGCAGCAAAACTCCATAACATAATTTTCAAAGAAATGAGTTGAAGGGTATTCTCAATTTTTCATAGAACCATTTGTACATACTTATAATTTTGCTATCAATAACAAAATTTTTCCCAAAGAGGAGTTACAATGCAGAGTTTCAAGAAGACAGACAGGCATACTATTGAGAACTACCTCTAGGTAGTACTAAATTTAGCAATTTTCAACATGACTTCCTTTAACATACATCCACAGTAATGAATCTGTGCGTTTTTTCTGAGCCTACATCCATTGTAATATTAAATGAAGAGCGAATAGACGTTATCTACCCTGATTGATATTCAACAAATATTAAAGAAGTAAATAATTGAAGTCATCTTTTATAAAAAAATTAACAATGTTTTTGTTATTAAAAATCTATTTTGATCCCGGGAACTTGTAAAATAACATCTCAGTTCTCAGGATTGCCAACACCTTACCATTTCTTGTCCAAGAATAGCCAGCTTCGTATCAAGACTGGTTGACTTTCTTGTAGAGCTGCCAGCAGAAGACATTCGAAAACTCGGCTCTGGACTGCCACCAACTTTTATGTGAGACGAATATCCTGTTGGCTGTTTGATGCCAGTACCTGGACGAATTGAACTGCTCCTCAATGGCGTTGGGGGAGTTGGAGTTGCTTCTGATATCATGAAGCTGCTTAGACTTTTCGGCAGTGGAGGAAGACCGTGCAGCGACATCTTTCACCTAGAAGAAAAAATTAAATAGGACCATTTGAAATATTGGATTGAAAAAAATATTTGAAAAGGCAATAGCCTTATATCACAATGAAATACTTCAGAAATTTAAAATAAAATTTCTAACTATTTTCCAGTAGAGAAAGGTTGTTTCGTTTTTTTCTGAGTTACATTAATACTAAAATATTCAGGTACACATATACTATTGTTACTTGCAGAAAGTTAATAACACTATCCATGATAATAATTATATCATTTTCACTAGTACATCAAACTATTCTATAACTGTATAACAGTAGGTAAGTACAAAACTTAATTAGATACTTACATTAATAATTCTGGTAAACAGGTAGATTTTGCCCAAAAGTTTGTAGAGTTGTCCCCTTTAGGAAACAACTATGATTTCAACATGGACTACAACATATTACAAACAAAAATTAAGGACAAAAATTAAACCTGCTAGAATCTCTGGAAATCAACCGATGCAAACATTCAAATTTTCTTTTGAATGACCAACAAGGTGTTATTTACTCATCATTGTTGCACGTACTTATAAATTACTTGTTTTCCTAGAAGTAATATTGCATTATAAATGTTTTTTTAAAATCTATCTGTTTTGCCAGAATTATTCATTTATCTAATCAAGTTTTGGCAAAAAATGCCTTTGCTCAACATACTCATAAATTAAAGAATGTAAAGTTTCACGGCCGGAAATAACTGTATGAAAGCTATTTTCCGGATTTTTGGCCGTGGTCTGCAGATTTTTATGTCTGACGTTCCGTCTTCTACTGCGGTAAAGTTATCAAAGGCGATGTGGTATATTCTCTTAATTAATGAATTAATTAACAACTCGAGCATTGCGACCGTTATGATCGATTTTGATAATGTCTACCGCAGTAGTAAAAGAAACGTTAGACATAAAAACCTGCAGACCACGGCCAGAAAAACTCGAAAAATAGCTTTCACACGCAAATTTCATAAATTACCTGTTTTCTTAGAGGAAGAAATATTGCAATAATTTTTTTATAATCTACCTGGTTTGGCAGAATTATTTATTTATCTAATTAAGTTTTGTAATTACCCATTATATGAAAGACATTGTAGAATATTCTGATGTTCCAGCCCAACTGATGAAGCTACCTTGTAACGAAATTTACTGTGAACATTGTATAGGTAATTGATTGTCCGAAGTTTCCGGGTTAATTAGATGTGGTCCGAAGTTTCACCTGCTAGTGCTAGTTCAAAAACGACGGGTATATACCATGATCTAGTATATAATTAACATCCTAGATATATCAAAGAAAATGTATTGTTTGTTACATTCTCTCGCCGACCAATATATAAGTTGTTTGCTCGATAAAATTTAATGAATCCATTTTAAAATTCATAATCACAACTTAAGCCCTTTACTTCAATTATACTCATAAATATCGCCACTGTTCGCCGTCGCTTGTGACCTGGCCTCTAGTTTGATCTTCGAACTATTCAGCCTAATCTCCGCAATAAACCCCATAGATATACTCTGTACCATTGGCGTATGTAAACGTACGTGACATAACACTGTCCGCCTTTTCAAGTTACTACATTTGGAGTAACTCGTTTATTTCATTCTGATTAATCCAACTGGGAGGATCATTGTAGGGAGCTAGTCTTTTTACATAGACGACAAGAGGTTAGGTCTGTGCAGAACTAGCTGGATATAATAAACAAAGTCGTTCATCTTTTTGGTCACCAATTAAAGAGCTTCCATCTTCTGTACAACTTGGGTTAGTTCCCTCTTTTCTTCTGCAACCAGTCCTAGTTTGAAGTACGTTTATTCCACTTTTCTTGTTGTCATTATCTGGTTTGACTCAATAGCACGTCTGAGTGATATATTATTCACTCAAAGCTTGAAATAAATAAAATGATTGGTAGCTTGGTGAAGATTTGTTTAATAAATTGAAATACCATAATCAAATTTATACATTTATTGACAGCGGATTGATGTAACAAAAAATAATAGTCTATGGCTTATCTTCAGGATTTCCCGCCACTGGAGGTGACGAGCTATCAGAGCTTTCATATGTTGACTTATTTTTCAAAAGAAATGCAGCTAAAGCCGCGATGGGTTCTGGTGGGCGTTCTTTCGCCAAATATGAGAGAGCATTCATCAAAACCGGTACAACTGTCTGATCAAGGTATTGTCGTGTTGGCAAAGATGACAAATCAGCACGGTTGTTTTTTTTCAAAAGATTTTCTTGGTTTTCCATTTTTGAGGCGACCTGTAAATAAATTTTATGTTACTATATTCTCAGTTGAGATATTTATAAATGAAAAAAAGACAGATCGAACAGCCTCTTATTTGAGAAGGTAAATTCCAAATAATGTATCTTGTTTAAGACCTCTAAAATCAAAAACATTACTCAAATTAGGGGTTGTATTTGTTCAATGTCAGTTGCTGAAGCTGACAATAAATGAGCTGAATGCCACAAAAATTGAAAATGTTTATATATCATTGCTATAAAACAAACAAATAATTTAAAATATGTAAAGAAAGAGTATGTCAACACGATTCAAGTCAGATTACGAGTCAAATGCCCGTCATGCTAAGATAACAAATGTATATATTCGAGAAGAATCAATTTGTTAATTTCATTATCAAGATTTTTATACATTTTTAGATTTATATACAATCATTTGTGGTTGATTCTTTTTTCCTTCATTTGACATTGTATACGATATTGTATCTCTTATGGTCCGTTTTCATGATTTATTTTGCAAGTTGGAATGTAATAACAAAATAATAACATTGCTCCCAAGATTCTTGTTATTGGATACTTATTTGAAAGTGATTAAATAATTTAATAAAACATGTACTAAGAGGAATTGTGACATGATTTAAGAACAAAAAAATCGAAGAAAAAATGCAGGAAGAACAGGAAAAGAAATACAAGCAGGAATTTAAAATTAAAGCACTGGACGAAAAATCTAGAGACAATAATCTTGCAGATTGGAAAATGTACATGAAATTGAAACGTGAACAGTTGCTATGACAACTAAAGCACCAGAAAGTACAAGGAGCAACTAATAAATTTATATTATTATGTTATAATAAAATTTGGTTGACAGGAAGTTTGGTACAAAGTTCAAAATTTCAAAAAAACCATTCGATTCCTCTCCACCTTTGAGAGATATTTATGAAACACAGTAAGAACTAACATTGGGTATTCATTGGACCTAAAGATTCTACCAACTTATATATGGATAGTAAAACTTTACAAACTTATCTTTGCAACATTTCACAATACACAATTCTCAGACTATGATCTTTAAGCATCTTTTTTTGGGATAACACTAGGGTCTTCTATGATGGAGAGATTGATTACAAGATATGAGTAATAGGCTTTTAGAGTACTGATCAATAAAACATATGGAAGGTAATGCGTCTATTATTATGAACAAATTAATTAAAAATATGAAAGAAAACCGTAATACCCTTGGAGAAATGTATAGTATAGTGAGTAAGTGTGTAGTAGGACCTAATTAATAAATATAAAAGTGAAATATAACTGCAGAACTTATAGATTAACATACGAAACAGCCCAAACACTCATCGATGAGACTAATAAAAATGAATGAGTTTGCAATCTTTAATACCTTGCAGGCAACTAATAGGGCACCGTGTGACTTTACAACCTTCCTTAGAGACTACTAGTGATGTTGACGGTCTCTTTCAAATGAGTATCAACTGGCATATAGTTCCAGACCCAGCCACTAGACTGGGCAAACTTTATGAGCAACTTATGCACTTGCCCTGCCTTTCATTATTTGATCAAAGTTTTCAACTCAATCTCGAGTGTATATTATCGCTTTCTATATTATCAATTATTTAGGTATATTATCTATATTACAAATGACTAGGCACTTTATGTGTACACCCTCAATGTAGGAAAGCTTCTTGAAATAATTCATAAATATGAATTCACCATTGCTTGCCTTAGTTTTTTTTAAGATTAGAGTTCAGTTATCTTGACCATTCTTGCCCAATCCTCCCATTTCATGCAACGAGCCTGCAACTTTGATCTTCATTGAAAATAGTTCATGAATAAGTTGAGTAAGAAAACCTATCTAAATTTTCTCATCCCACATACTTGAAAATTTCTATCACTATAGCATTACTAATAATTTTTGTTTGATTGAAGCAATAACTTGGAATGTAGAGATCAGAATGAGATTTGTTTTTTGAATTAAATATTTCAGTGTCAGATATGCAAAATTTTTTTGGTCAAATTAAAGGATGGTTCATTGTTACTACTCATTGTTACTATTCATTTTTACAAACTGCTGTGAACAATGTAGGATTATATTTATTTTCAAAAATCCTTATTTCAGGGATTATAAATTGAAATAAACCAATAATTTTTTGATTTTCTGGTGGATTCATCTGAATTTTCATTTATTACCCTCTTGAATTTTTTGACACTTATTTGAGAGAAATATTGTTACTGACTCAATTGTGGTTCAATTAAAGTGAAATACATTTTTCAACTCTACTCCACAACAATCATCACCTAAGAATGTTATGTTCTTCGCGCACAACTTGAACAAATTGTACGATGAACTACTTATTGGAATAAAGTTTGGTTAACTACAGATCCAAGTTTTACATTAGTAAAAAAAATGTAAATTTTGAATTCAAGCCCTCAATGTTTCTGAGTATGACAAATATCATGATGGTGATTTTCTAGAAGTTCATTATTAATTAAAAAAAAATTGTTAAATACTTACCTATTCTTTTAGTTCTGGCAACTGAATATAATTCTAAATATTGTTTATTGTTTTGTTACAAAGCTGTCAAAAGCTCAGTGGTCTCTCACTTATGATACGTCAACTGTCAGTTTTGATGCGACACTTGACAGTTCTGATGCGTAAACTGTCGGTCAAAATGTAACATTTCATTACTAAAGGCGTTTTCTTGCGCTCATGAATTCAAAAGATATTCGTCTGTGATTCGTGTGCGAAACGAAGAAGGCACATTTACTATGATTTGAAACCTACAAAATTTGACATTCTGTTACGTCAATTGTTATTTTCTGCTTTATTTCAATAGTTATAGTTTATAATAAATTGCTGAAAACTTGTTATCAAATACATTATAAGGATGTACAAAACAAAGCTGGGAATAAATATTACCGTACACAGTTCATGACATGGTAAAGATTGATGTAGATAAAGTTCATTTATGTTATAGATGTACTGTTCGAGTGATTTCAGAAATGAAAAATCTCAATAGTTTCGCATTATCCTAAATTAAGGATAATTGTACTTGAATAACGTAGTTTTCCTAAGCTTTGCCTGAACTGAATTTTGTACACACACAAACGTTTCGTCTGAAAGTAGTATTCAAGTCATTCATTCAAGATATTTTCTGCTTTATCTTTTCGGCCAGTATTACCAATACAACACATTCCATATAAATCTAGAACAATTCTTTAGAAATATACCAAGGCCATATATGAGATAACTTCAACATACGACGAAGAAATGTAGGGACATGTTACATAGGATATAATTCATTTTGAAGGTTAGTTCAGAAAGAGTTTGGAATTTTGGAGGCGACAAAGTATAAGTGGGATAATTGAAAACTCAAAGTAAGTAGTATTAATTTGTCATTTGTGTTATTAAATTAAATGTTAATTTGATTTACCGTATTTTACTCCGAATGGCATAATTTCAAATTGTTTTATAGTGTCATCTCATTCCGGTTATCCTAAAAAGATTTTTTGGTGAATAGAACTTTGGATGATCCTTAAAGGAGTAGACTTCGAATTCCCGTATTTTTTACTTCATGAAGACAGTTGACTTAAGATTGACATCAAATTATGTAGTGATTGTGTTTTGTAGTGACTTACTAATAATACAAGGAACGCACCCGTGCAAGTAGGGATTTTTTTTATACAAGTACCCTGCTGTAACGTCGTGACTAATAGTGAGTGACTCAATAATAGAGAATTGACAACTTGGCAGCCTTTCGACGTGTATATTTGTGGAATATGAACACGGAATGAAAACAGTTTATGGAGAAGTAGCATTTGACAGTTACGTATTTATGTCTAAATTCTAGAGTCTAGTAGCCATGTTGTTGTGTATAAGGATGTCTTAGGATGTGCTACGCCTTCTAGATATAATTACAGTGTTTCTTCTTTAAAAGTGTGAAGAATTATCTACGAAATTAATATTTATTGAAATAGTTATACTTTTCGGGGTATTGTGCTTATGTTAATTTAATAAAGTTGTAATTGAACACACGTGTAGTGAATAGGATCTAGAGGTGAATGATCCAAATGCATATGCAACTAAACATTGATTTGAACTAGTTTATTTGCGCGTGCTAATCATAAAAGACAGTTTCAACGCGTGTTCGGTTTGGAAAACTGTAGCATTTGTTGTTGTTTTTGATTTCTCTTACTGAATCTTGTCATCTTGTACCCTCAGTCGCTAATCAAGAAAGTTCAGTCCATTTCGTAGGAAGGGGAGTAAGCTGAAGTCAACTATTCTTGCGAATTCAATATTTTCGTCAATTATGAGTAAATTATGTGGCCTAAAGCAAATTCCCGAAGTGTGTTGGAAATTTCGCAGAATGTCAACAAATTATTGAAACCACTCGAAATATGTTGTGTTTTGATTGACTGTTTGTTGTGTCGCCATCTTTGTCTGTTTTGGATAGAAAGTTCCCGTGTCTCTGAAAGCACCATTCCATTTGGCCTTGGAAGAAGGTTACTGGCCCCAAGCACGCGGGATTGTTTACCCCATGAAAATATGGAAAATAGTTTTTAAGGTGGACCAGCCGATGCAAACCCCGGCTGGACTGTCGATTCGGCCGCGGGTGGAGAAAAACAAGGGGGATACTTGACTGCAAGGTCTTTCTCGTGGTCCATGGCGTGGCAAAAGCATAATAGAACAATGCTTATGGATAAAAACAAGCCTAAGAGTAGGTATTTTTCAATCTATAATGCAGTGTTTTGTGGATCTTATACAACAATTTGCAAAGTCATGCATTACAGATGCTATAGAGAAATGAGTCCCTAGTTTTTTTGAATATAGATGATTCTGAAAGTTCATTTTACCCCAAAACGAAAAAATATAACATAACCATGTTCATAAAAAAATTGTCATCTTTTAAATTAGATTCTAATTTAATCAATGAAGTTGCCCCAGAGCGCCAATTAATTTTTGTTGTTGTTTTATAAGTTCATGATTTGTATTTTGGAAGTGTTTTAAATATATTTCAATTATAACCTTGAAGAAAGGCTGGTATGTTTTCAAGAAAATTGATTTTGATGAGATAAAGTTCATTTGCTCTTTTGAAAATCATTCATTTACATTTGACTTGAAGTACAGTATATTTTCAATGCTCATTTAAAAAAAAATTAATTTGGATGACAAATGGAGAACATTTGTTTACTTTTGATGCTAACCACAGTGGCGGAGGTTTTTATTTTTACTTTACAATTTTTATTCAAATGTAATTTGTGAATGGACTGTTAATGAAATAATCAAAATATGACATGAAAGAAGATATATTACCTTTTTGAATCTTCTTGAAAACTTTGGCAAAATCCTGCCATCAATAGTTAGCAAATTTTCAGTTACTATCTATTCCAAACGGTTCACTAATACTAAACAAACATCTTTGATGAATTATTTCTGATACATTAGGGAATTTTCATCTAATTAAATCAATACACTGCTTTAAGTAGATGTGTACACTACTCAATAATTCCAGGTTTATAACACAATCTACTTTCCAAAAAGTTTGGCGTTATTAAACAAGAGTAACATAAGTTGTTACAAATCCTTCTTAAAGAGGCTATATGAATGTGGTCATTATAAACAGAAAAGATTTAATTATATATTTGGAGGAAAGAATTACCTCAGGCTTAAAATATTCCAAAACAAAAATTTCTTAGGTGTTTGAGAGCAGCAAGTAATTACGGCAGTATTTTATATTTTTGAAGTTAGAGATACCGCAAATTGTAATAATGTAACTACACAAGGTTGCCAATAAAAGTCAATTATTTGGACAGCTCTTCGGATAGAGTCGCTAGTTTACTACAAAAAGCTTCTTGTGTTCACTAAAATATGCTTTTGTTTTCAGTGCCTGTAACAACTGGTGGTGGTGGAGACCCTTCTCGTAACCAAAGGCGACATGTTCCTCTTTATGGAAGATTGGTTGCCATTGATAGTTTGGGATTGTCCCCAATTACATCGTCTTCAACTGATATTCAAGCTATGCAAGCTAGAATACCTCACACTTTTAGAGATTCCTCATCAGCGCCTCTCAGGAAACTCAGTGTCGACCTAATTAAGACTTATAAGCATATAAACGAGGTGAGTAATAATAATTATACATTATCTTGATTTTCTCATGAATTGCATAAAATAATAAAAAAGGTTCTGTAGGCTCCTTTCTAGAATGGGGAATGTTCCTCAATTTGGGTTATTACATACAGCAAATGCAAGTTTGAACAAAATAAAGTTGAGTTTATTTCAAGAGTTTTTCAAATTCACTTTGAAAAGTATCCAAATTGATGTTTCAAATGTTGGGTTTTAATTTTTAAAGGGATTTGTTTCTAATTCACATATTGGCAACAGCGCCTATATCAAGTTGAAATAATTTATACGTACCTAGATATTCTACTTTAAAAAAGGAAAATTATCTTTATGAATCAACAATTAAGGCAAAATATAAATTATAGTACAATACCACCTCCACAAGCCACCTATACAACAGTTGTTTTGTTATTTATTTATATAGAGGAAGATAGGTTAAATGCACAAAATGTCATATGTCACAGAATGTCTCGGAACATAAGTAAACAGAACAGCACGCATCTGAAATATGTCATCTTTGTTTGTCTCATACAGGTAACAGATTCATTGTCCTTTAATAGCTACATCCGATGTTGCCAAATGATAAAATAGAAACGAATCCCTTTAAATGTTGAATGCATTATTTCATTCCTCTTTTTTAAGTATTTAAATAATTTTTTAAAGGAAAAGGTTGAAATGATAAGTTTAAAATGCGTTGTTTTAGAGCTCTTTAATGAAAACTACTTGATTTTTGTCAGGGGGAACATTCCCCATTCTTACTGTTTTCACTCAGTGTCGACTTTCCTTTGAATTTCCCTGAAACAAAAATTTTTGACCAATAATACTGATTCTTCAGTGAAATGTCGATACAGGCCCTTTTTTTTATCATGCTAACATTGCTATATTTGAAATCTAAACTGTAACAGATATGAAGACAATTGAATGGATAAAAAAGGTAACTGTTGTGGGGAACGGGACTGTGGTCAAAGAAAATTTACAGAGACCTCTGGTCCTTCTCAAGTCACACAGGGAAAACTAAAAAATGCTGTTTTTGGTTTTTTACTCTTATTGCTATTTCAGAAAATATAAAAAAATTGGAAAGTTTTATTTTATTCGAAAAGTACTCTACAGATGTAATAATGAATCTTTGATTTAATATTTCGTGTCAACTAAGCCACCGTTTTTTTTTTCAAATTCGGAGCTGTCTCTTTTATTAAAAAATATTGATAAAGTGATAAAATCACAATTCTGTGGGTTATCACACTTGATATTTTTATAGCATTTAATTTAAAATATGTAACATTAGTGACAAAAAACAATTTATAATAAATTTTTGGTTGAAAATAAAATCAATACAGAAAATGAATTCCTCATTACAAAATACATTGGATGCTCGAACTGACAACCTCTTTGTTGTCAATTTTCTAGCATAATGGGTGTAATGTTGTTACATGCATTTCTTGTTTTGTGTTTGATAATAATAATAATAATAATTGTTTAATGAAATGAAAATAAAAACACTTTTGTCTAATTACCACTAGTTGATTTTATTTATACAACCGGTTGTATAAATAAAATCAACTAGTGGTTAATTATACAAAAGTGTTTTTAATCATTTCATTAAAGTGATCATGAATTACCACAAAATAAACAAGTTATCAATCACACATAATAATAATTGTTTGGAACCTTTGGTGTAGTAATGAATATTGCTGGAGTTTTATCCCAACACAAAATTTTTATTTTTAAAACCTTGACATGTGCTTCAATCACCAAGTGATCATCTTCAAGAGGAAGATGAAACTAAATTACATGCAATATTGTCCTTATTTATACCATAGATTCTTCTGCTAGGTACCTGTGTCTTAATTTTCTTGAATTGATTCTACATGTTGCCTTATCTACTAGTCTTAAACTTATTTTACAATATTTCCTTATCTAACAGTCAAGTAAATCTGATGATAAAATATTATTTCAACAAGCTGTATAGTACACTATTAGGTATTGGTCCACTATCGTTATTCATAATATTATTATGTTTACTAATTTCTACACTCTCATTGGCATCTAGATGCCTGTTGTTGTTAACTTGTCTGAATAATCTCAATGAACTAAAGTCTACAAAATGGTTTTGTTGCAGAATATGATGAGCGACTGCTGATTTTTCTGATCTTCCATATTTTAGGTGTGCTAAATGTTCCTCATATCTTATTTTAACAATTTGCTGGTAGATAGGACATGCAGTGGTACTCAGCATACCTTCGTCATACATTACACATTTTTACTTAAAATATAATTCTGGACATATCTACTCTGAAATACACAAAATGCAAACTCGGTGCTTCTTTTTGTGCTACGATATTGACATAATATCTATGTTCATTCAAATTTTAGGGACTCGGAGATTTCGTTTGTGATGAAATCATGCTATGAAGTCGAAAGTTATTTAAATTTTAATAAAAAATCCACTAATCAACTTCCCCATATAAAACATTATATGATTATTGGATAATTATTAATTTATCTTTCCTATAAATAGGAAACTTTGGAAAACTTTAAAATAGCCATTCATAAGTTCAATTGAAAAAATTTCAAGTCGGAGATTAAAATAATAATTTAGATATTATACTAGGAAAAAAATCAATTTGTAAAAATATTCCTTCACATAATTATAATTAGTCGATGAATGTCTGTAGTAAAAACAATTATCATTAACAAAAGATTTTCATTGATCAAAATTTCTTTAAAAGTAAGTATTAAAATGTTTGACAAGTATCAGTAGAAAATCAAATCACTATTATTGACATAAATTATAGGTTAAGGGTTTGGAAGAAAATATAAGATGTATCTGTGGACCTTGAAAGCTACAAGGTGAAATGTGCATTTTTCGGAAATACAGCTAGCTAACTACGAACTAATCCTATGAGCCAAATGGCATCACACTGGTTGATAGAATCATCTATTGAATTTGATGTTTTGGTATAGTAAAACTAGGAACTATATCAACAACCTAAAAGTTAACTACTAACCTTAGTTTGTTAATCTATTTTATTACATTTTTTATATTTGATGTCCTTTTAGCATGCAAAGCCATAAAAATTTTGAAAACAAATAAAAATGAATAGCTGCAGATTCAAAAAACATTTGAATTGCTGGGAAACTAATTGCATTGTTTGAAAAATAGCATTTCAATTCTAAAGCTGATAAAAGTTTTGCTTGATCTAAAAAATGATTGAAAAAAATTACAGAATAAATAAAAACTTCAGCTTTGTTGGAAGGATGTATGAAAAATTCGAGATAAGTAAATTGTTTGCAAAGCAATAAAAAACACCAGTAACAATGAAAATAAAGAGTAATGATTCTGTCCAAAGGAATAAATGGATTTTAGTGAGGTTGAAAAATGATAACCTATTTTAAAGAATATGATTGTTAGGAAAACGTCTAGACAGTAAACATTCCTATAAATAAATCACAGGATCTTATGAATACGTTTATAAGAGAAACCATTGACAGTTAAGAAATATTGGAAAACAAAACAAGTTTCGAAATTTGAAAAATAAAAAGTTGTGAAGTATAAATGGAACAATTAGATCTGTCTAGGCTAACTATAAGTAATGTATCTTTACAAAGCTCGGAAGAAGAACTAGCTCCGACTGAACCAATAGCTAAGGCACATGAAAACACAATTGTTATAAACAGGATCGAGTATACCATTAATTGTGATAAAGAAAATTCTAGGAAAAATAAAAAAGTATGTTAATGTGGTATTATCAAATCAGACATCAAAAATATGTTTTTTATAATTAAGAAAAATCACTGTTGTCGGTTTCTCATGGTTATAGTAAGATCGATAGAAATGAAACAGGAACAGTTGAAGTAATATTCTAACCTGTGGCTTAATGAAATAATTCTTTTTGTCAAATGTTGAAATTTCATAAAATTTTAAAAGAAATTGCTAAATACATACTACCTTCTTCTTGCCATTGAAGTGTATCGGAGATTACAACTTTTGTAAGAATTTTTTATTCTGGAAAATTTGCTTTGGGGTATTCTTTCCACTATCTTAATGAAATTAACAAAAAAATGTATTTTGGGTATATCGTTCATTTTGTGGTTTCATTTTCAGTGAGTCGATAATTTTCAATTACAGTCCTGCATCTCAGTAAGTGGGCACTGCCCTATAAAAAAATTTTTGTATCTCCCAAACAGCTCGTATTCAGTATAGTCGTGTCGGTGCCTGAAATGAGCGAATATGATAATGTCATTAACTCCCGTCCTATAAACTCCTCACTTCTCATGGAAAAATTATTTGAATTAGTTGTGACGATAACCTACTAATAAACCATTAATTGGGTTTTGACAATTAATTTCCTTACAGCTTACTTTATCGAAGTGACAATTGATAATTAACAACAATAAATTCATTGTTGCTGTATTTTTGGATTTCAAGAAGTCTTATTTAAATTCTGGTTTCTAATCGAGAATATTATGGCATAATGAGTAAAAGTATTACAATGGGTAGAAAGTGATTTACCTAACAGATACTAGTGTACCAAAGTAAATGAAAGAATAATTGATTCAGGAGTCCCACATAGGAGTGTACTTAGTCCTTTTTTATTTATATTATGACTTATGAATTTACATCATGCCATTAGTAAAATAACTCTCATTTTACAAAATATCGCAACATTTTAAAGTGTTAACAAATCAAAATTGAACGTCGCTCAAATGATATCAATTATATTAGAAACAGATTTCAAATATAACTCTGAATTTAAAATTTTACTTCCAGCATGTGACCAATAAAATTTATAAAAAAATGTTTCTCATTTTTCGCTTCCTGGGAGCCTTCTGACTTGTCCATTCCTTCCAAGTCTCCGGAAAACACTACAACCTCTTAAGACTTATTGTGTTTTTCTCCCATCTTTCTATGACACACCAATTCCAGAAATCTTGTTTCCTGTACTCGTCTGTACTGGACTCTTACTGAGACTATTTTCCATTGTTCTGGGCTTGAAAATTGCCCTGATTTCATGTTTTTTGGGGATACTTTCAAGCCGGTCCATCACACTGCTTATGTAGGACAAAAAAGTTCTCTCATTGGCTGTTCACTCCAGTGCCAAAGTGGAGTGTTTCTGATTAGGTTGTAAGGCTTGGTTGATTTAGTCATTGTTATATCAGTTTTTCAGAAACGCATTCTTCACATGACACATTTCTTCTTGTAGTCTTTCAGGTTCATAGATACGTCTTTCCCTCTCTACCAGAGTCATGCTAACCGCTCTTTTCTGTCACGGATGATGTACCAGTACTACCTTCGCCTTTCACTCTTCCTAGTTGTTTGTTTCAGGCTAGCCTGGGATAGGTAATCAACCTCCCCCCTTCACCTCGAAGTTGTAGAGGTCTTAGACTCTATGTTTTGTTCCTCTTGGAGAATGCTATGTTCGATTTTGTTAGGCTTACATTCAATCATTCTTCCTTATCCATCTTGTTATAATATACAGGGCCTGCTGCATTGCATTTGCCCAGGATTAGGATTACTTAGTAATCTGCATGGCCTAGTACTTTCATTCAGAAGGCACAGTAACTCGTTCATTAGAAGGTTCCACTACAATGAGGACAGCCCCTTGCACCCCGGACAACCACTATTTCTCCCATATTGACCGTTTATACCAATCTTCCGCTAAGCATACAGTCCATCCACCTGCAGCTTGTTTTCCTAGGAATTTCAATTCAAACTTCTAAGTAGACATTTCCAGAAAACTATAGTTCTTTAAAAATGCCTATCAAACTTGATTATAACTGGTCTGGCATTAGTTTCAGGACATTTCACATTTTTCTAGTACTTCCAAATGCTATCTAAAGGAAAGTCAGAAATGGTAGGCAATGTGTTGAAGCCCATTGACATATTTTGAGGTTATTAAAATAATTTGTGACACATTTGCCAAGTGAGATCCAAGCATAGAATGCTTAGGCTAGCAAATACGAATAGCGTTGTTATTGATTTATTTTATTCATCTAACTTATTGGCCTACTGTGAAGAAACTTAAATTAAATAAATTAATAAATTAACAATAGTATTCCATACTATTGTTCAATTGTTTTTTTTTTCTCTCACACTGTATGTGTTTGTTGTAAAATGGCAAGTGAAATCTTGTACAATATAAGTAATAATATCCAAGGACTGAACTTTGACGTACTCCAAATGTTTATGTTGACAAACTTGCATTGTAATATTAGAAATTGCTTAGCGACTTCAATTGTAGGTAATTTTCTAAACTTTATTGCATGCATGATATTATATTTTTATTTTGTAGAATATCAGAATATGCATTCAGAAAAGTGGAATTTTTATTTTGTTTCAGGTGTACTATGCGAAAAAGAAACGAAGAGCTGTCCAAATACAAGGAGAAGATACCTCAAACAAAAAAGAAAGAAAAGTATACAATGATGGTTTCGATGATGACAACCATGACTACATAATTAAAAATGGTGAGAAGTTCCTGGAGAGATACGAGATTGACTCACTCATTGGCAAAGGTTCATTTGGTCAAGTAGTTAAGGCCTTTGATCATGGTGAACAATGTAATGTCGCTATAAAAATCATTAAGAATAAGAAACCATTTCTGAATCAGGCTCAGATTGAAGTTAAGTTATTGGAGATGATGAATCAAGCCGATTTGGAAAATAAATATTATATAGGTAAGTACATATCCTAAACCTCGAAGGTCTTTCGCCAAATTAACTGATCAGCTTCGTTGATAAGCTGGAACTGTTTGGTCGAGTTTGCAACAAACCCTCGCGGATTGCACCTGTTTAAATAGACCCTCTCTTTTTTTATTCCAAAACGTTGTTTCAGAACTAGAGCCCATGGTGATGTGGGTGATTTTTTATATGAAAAAATAACAAACAAATATTAAATTAGAATTCAAAACATACCCTAATTCTTGAAATAATAGAGAGAAAAATGGTTATTAAATAAAAAAATAAATGAAGGAAACATTGCAACAGTTACGATCTTTATATGAGATAACACACATAAAATCATGGGCAAAAAAATAAAAAAAATATAGTTGCTTTATGAAATACAGCTTTTAAATCTCAACACTTTCATATTACTTTGTGAATTATTATACAATCTCAACCGTCAGAAATTATACTGGAACCTGCAGTAGTCTTGATCAATATCATTTCAAAGTTAGTTTTATTTCTGGAAATATAATTATGAGATGCTTCAAATGTGCAAAATTTTATTGTTGAGTGATTGTTTCCTGACAAGTTATGAAGGAAAAGACAAATCAGATAAACTACAAGTGAGTGAATAACCAGAATATCGTTTGGTTTGTAGAGGTTAGTTGAACAAAGAAAAGGGGGTTCAAAAATATCTTCCAATAGTTCTGTTTTAAAGAAACTGCAGCCACTTCAATTAATTTTAGGTTGTTTTACTGCATGCCAGACTCAAATAAGATATATGAGAATTTATTAATGTAATTAATAGAGAGCTGGTAGATATTTCACTACTCTATCAACATGCCAACTGTGGGTGACATTTTCTTATGCAGATGATCGATGTGGCATCCCCAGTTGAGTTTCGAGAGTATATACAGACCTATATTTCTGATCTGTGGGGTGATTTGTCTCCTATTTTAATAAAAGGCTGATTCCATTCTGGATTTTTTTCATTACCTGAGGTATTTTACTGGACTATTGAGGGTTAACTTACAGTAACTTTGAACCTAATCTAAGTACATATCAAATTTTAAACTCGACATTTCCCCCATTATAGAAAACACTATTTGATTATATTATTCTTATGTAATCAGTTTATGATGATGATGTAATGTTATTTTTTTCAGTTAAATTGAAAAGACACTTCATGTGGAGGAATCATTTGTGTTTAGTATTCGAATTATTGTCCTATAACCTGTATGACTTGCTTCGAAACACTAATTTTCGAGGCGTATCACTCAATCTCACTAGGAAATTTGCACAGCAGCTTAGTACAGCGTTACTGTTCCTCTCCACACCAGAACTGAACATCATCCATTGCGATCTGAAACCTGAAAATATACTTTTGTGCAATCCCAAAAGATCGGCGATCAAGATTGTTGACTTTGGAAGTTCTTGCCAACTGGGTCAGAGGGTAAGTATAAGTTTTTATGTTTATGTTTATCATAGCCAAAAACATTACATGTTTATATATGTACCGAGACGAACGAGTAGAAACGAAATATTTTTCTATTTGCCTTTGCCTAGGATCAACGTGTTAATAAAATCCCCAACTTTATTAGAATTCTACATTATATGTTTCTTTTTTATTATTATTATTTTATGAATGTATCACTGTTTGTATAATATACTACTCTATTACTCTGCTGATTTTATATGCTATTCATTATATTCCATTGTACTCATACTTAGTCAATGCTGTAAACTTAATTATATTTGTCTTGTAATTGGGATTACTCCTGTTAGACAATAATCCTTTTTTTTAAATAACCTGAAATAACTTGAAAAACTAAGTATTCAATAAATGTGAACAACTTTAGAATAAATACTAAAAAGGGAAAATAAATAATAGTAAACTGTCAAAGAAGATATGCTGCCACATAAATTCAAATATAAAATAACTAGAAAATGAATATGTTTTCATTTGAGAAAATCCGTTTTACTCTTTTAATTTCTGTCGTGATGAATTGACTTTTCCAAAATTAGATTGTAACATTTCTCATACATAATAATTTATTCTGCCCCATAGAATGATTATGAATATGACATGTTTCGTTAAAAGTCATGGTAGCTGATATTTTTTATTTTATTTTTGATAGAATGAATGAAAGAGCTAATTTTCAATTTATAAATCTAATAAATTATTGGGTTTATATAAATTTTACGTTGATCCTAAATAGGGTAATTTATATATACATTTAATTCATTTGTTCTGTAGAAATTTTGATGGTTTCAAAATAGAGCTATTTGCGGTACCCTATATAGATTTCAAATTATTATGGACATAATTTTTTTCTAATATACTCTATATGTTTTCTCAATGACCTAAAAATATCATTGTCTGAGTATAATTTATTGAATTGTTATTTATTCTTAGAGGAATTGTAAATATGTCGTCACTTCGTTTCCATATAATAATGTAAGTTGATTATTCCAAATTTAATGTTGATTTATATTGTTGAAACCAAATAGAAATTTTCGGAAATATCTCAATTATTGTAGTGTCATCAGCAAATAATTTAGCTGTTCCTTTACACCGTAGGATTTATTCATTAAAGAACTTTCATGTCTTTAAATATTCTGACATTATTATTATTGAATGCTTTATGGAGATCTAAAGAGGCAACGCTTTTCATGACTATAAATTTTGATTTGTATTTGTGAAATAATATCCATGTCTCGGAATATGCGGAATCAATATTGACCATCATCAATTAAATTATTTTTCCAGATGATCAACAAGTCTTATTTGCATAAGTCATTCCAGAATACTGGAAAAAAACGGAAAACAGAAATAGCGGAAATTTTGCCAATTTTCATTAAATTTGGTTCTTTACCTGTTTCGAAATATTTTGAAGTAATAAAAAATAATACCGACGACAATTCATATTTGACTGCTTTTATAATCTTAACAATTAATTTATCAAAAGCACCAAGCTTTATTCAAATCTAGTTACGAAATAACATCTTTAATCTCAGCTACACTTTTGTAGATTTCAAATACTACGATATTTTCTTCTTTGGTATGATATGGTGCAGCCAAGTGCAAGGGTGGGCCAAAAGCTTGAAACACAAGTCTATGCCCCATTCTTGAGTGCTATGTCTGATGAATTATCTTCTGTGTTTATATCAAGACACTCAATAACGTGAGCAGTAAATTATTTTCATGGTCTCACAGCAAAAGTCTTTGTATACGCTAAAGGTGAATTCTAACATTTCCAAAGATTTGATCGTATTTCATTTCTGTATTTGGCAAATGTCATATTAGTATCAAATTCCATACCGTGGTTTATGGAAATGTCCTACACTTTTTTGCTCATAAGATGGTTATAGCAAAGCATTTAGAATAGAATAGAAGAATAGAATTTATTCATCATTAAAATATCATACACATATAACATATACATTACTGGTACAACATTTATCAGACTAGTCACACAAACTTAAGAAAAAGCAGCTTATACATTCACATCTAAAAATTCTTCGACATTGTAAAAGGCATTTTCTAGGAGAAGGTCTATTAAAGCTTTTTTTAATGTATTGTAATTTTCAATATTTCCTAGTAACCTAGTTGCTTTGTTATATGACTCCTTGATAGCTTTGCCGAGTCTTGCCCAAGGGCTAATCGTGAGTAAGGTAGTATCAGTTCATTTCCTCTGCAAGTATTGTGATCATGTATCATACTGTTTTTTGTATGGTATGATTTATTTATTTCGATATTCATAGTTATGAGCAGAATATATGAAGAAGGTAGTGTTAAAATAGCTAGATCTTTAAAAACTGTCTTGCATGATCGTCTACAATGTATGCCAGCGATACATCTAATTTTTTTTTTTTGATAACGAACACTTCCGAAATAGGCCAATTTGAGTACTTCTAGAGTTACTGTTCCATGTAGTTGCCTTATTATGAAGCAGACTCTACTCAGTTTTGTTATTAGATAATCCGTGTGAATTGAAGGGGTTATATTTTTAGGAGTGATTAATTTTTTGGAAAAGAAAGTTTTTGGCTTTCTACTAGTAGAAAGCCAAAAACTTTCTTTCCCAAAAAATAATCTGTGTATTTTCGCCAAGTTAACTTCTGATCAATTACTAATCCTAGATACTTATATTGATTCACCTCTATAGATCTGTGATGTATTTTTAATGATGTATTTAACAGTTTTATTTACATTAACAATTAGACCGTTATTTATGCACCATTGTCAAAATTCATCAGCAGTTTTATTTGCAGCTTGAACAGAGAGGAGAAGTTCATTTTCTGCTACTATTTGATAGGTATCATCAGCATATATTATTGTTTTTTGTGGAGATACACATGAATTTTCAATATCACTCTTAAATATTATAAAGAGAAGCAGAGCCAATGTTGAGCCTTGTGGAACTCCTAATGAGACAGAGGCTGGTTGTGATTTTATTTCATCTATTACCACTCTTTGCGACCTTTGACATAAATATGATGCTACCCATTCATTGGCTACTCCTCTTATTCCTTTCCTGTACAGTTTCTCAAGTAATAAACTGTGGTCAACTGTATCGAATGCCTAGGATAGATCAAAGAATAAACCAATTGGAAATTTCTCATCGTTGAGGTTTTTGTAGATGTTGTCACACATTTCGAATATGGCAGATGATGTTGATTTTTGCTGTCTGAAAACATGTTGACATTCTGATATGAGTTTATAGTGTTCAAAAAATTTACGAAGTCGCAAATAATATGCATAGTCGATAACTTTGGCAATTTGCGATTGCAAACAGATATTTCAATAGTTGGTGGGGTCATTTTTGGAACCCTTGTTTTTATATATGGGTATAGACTTTAATGTTTTCAGTGATTGTGGATATATGGATATATTTACAATAAATGATAGACGTTGACAAATTATGTCATTGACACTTTTACGAGATTTGCCATGTATATCATCTATTCCTGAGGCTGTATTTTTAGTGGTTTTATTAATGATTTCTTGGATCTCTATATGTGATGTTGGATATAAGAATAAGCTGTTGTATGAGAAAGGAGATAATTTCAATTCATTTGTATTAGGCTGATTTGTTTTTATGTCAATGAAAAATGTATTGAGAAGGTTACTTATTGTTGTTTTCTCTGTAGTAGTATTACCTTTGATTGTTAGTTCTAAAGTATCATCATTTTTTATTTTATTCCTATTTTCATTGATAATTTTCCAACTTTCCTCATTAATATTTTCTGCTTTTATAATTCTATTGTTGTTATATCCCATTTTTGCCCGCTTTACTACTTCTGTATATAAGTTCTTCAGTTGTATATATTTTTGTTTGATAATTGCTATGTTGAAAAATTTAGCTAATTTGCACATGTCACATACCATTTGATGCAGTTCTTTGATTTCTTTTGATATCCAGGGTTTGTCCCTTTTACGATTATAATTGTTTGAGACTCTTCTTGATACTGATATGTTGTATAGAACGCATTGAAACATTCTTTCAAATCAGTTGATATGCAAACAACTACCCAAGTTTCGTTTGCCAGCATGTCTCTGAAAGCTATCAAGTTGTCATCAGACAGACTACGTCTGTAAAAAAAAACTAGAATCATTTCTCTTAACCGACCCAGTGATGAACTGACAAATCTATGATCTGATAGATGGGTGTCCTCAACTACGATATTTGTAGCAGGGAAATTTGCAAATATTCCATCGATGCCTCTATTGAGGCGGGTAGGAGAGGTAATCTGATTTACCATGTCATTACATTTAAATTCGTTTTATTGATTTGACTCCATCGAATACCTTCCTGTGAGAATAAATCGTCATGGAAGGGCCCAGGATGATAAATGGTACTTGAAATTCTTCCATATCAAAACATTCACGGTTTTAATGAACATTTTCTTTTTTTTTTCAGATATATCAGTACATTCAGTCAAGGTTTTATAGGTCTCCTGAAGTACTTCTGGGAATTCCTTATGATTTATCGATAGACATGTGGTCATTGGGTTGCATTTTAGTTGAAATGCATACAGGAGAACCTTTATTCAGCGGTGCCAATGAAGTTGATCAGATGAACAAAATCATAGAGGTTCTAGGAATGCCTCCCTTCGAACTACTGGAAGACGCCAATAAAACAAGGAAATTTTTCGAAAAAATACCCGGGGAAAGAAGGTAGGCGGATATACTTAATTCAACTTTACACATATCTAATTTTTTTTCTTTAGGTTTGTATTGAAAAAGACAAAAGACGGTAAAAAGTACGAATCTCCCGGAACACGAAGACTGCACGATATATTGGGGGTTGACACTGGTGGGCCTGGAGGAAGGAGAGCAGGGGAAATTGGACATACGCCTGCTGACTATCTCAGATTCAAAGATCTTATTCTACGCATGTTGGACTATGACCCCAAGACTAGAATCGCCCCATATCATGCTTTGCAGCACAATTTTTTTAAACGTACTTCAGATGAGGCCACTAATACGGCAAAAAATGCCAGCCCCAACTTAGCAGTTTCTTCTCTGGATATGTCTGTAGCAAACATTTCCAACAGCCAACATGGTAAGTCTGGCTTTTTCTAAATGTGATTTATGAAGCTCAGTTCAGATTTATTATAATGTAGGTCTCAATTTAAGGTGTACAACAGCGACAAAAATCATTTAATCTGTAATTGGCTGAATCCCTGGGGTTGTTTTCATTTCATATGATGCACAATAATTAATATTGGGATCCTTCATATTTGCCCCCCCCCCCCCCCTCAGTAAACATCCTGAATATATTACTGATAATACTTTGAAGATGTGTACTCATTACATAGACCTTGAGTTTTTTAAAAATACATCATGTGACTAATGATATTTGAGATTTTCATTTCAGAATCGTTTAAACAGTTCCTGTTAAACAATGTTCCATATTTGTATTCAAAACGAGAACTAAAATAATCTGTGAAAATGGGAAAAGCTCCACTTTGTTTCATATGGAAAAGGATCTAGCTTAAAAAATAATTCAATGTCCTGCGTGGCATATCCGGGGAACTAGTTGCTTTCTGATAATTTTTTTCATTATCATGTAAAGGGAATGAATAAAAAAGAATTCCTAGTGCCTTGGGCGCTGTTATCAACCCACTCCCTATCAATTCTTAATGTATTTGGTATTCACATACAAATTATAGTGCTATTTACCTCTTCCCATTTCTCTTTGTTATTGAATTTTAACAAGAGAAGTTTTTTGATAACTTTTTGAATGTTCATAATCAATTTTTTATTTAATAAAAGTTTTATACGGTTTCAAAGTTATCGCAGGTGAATGGTCTTGAAAGGTCATTCAAGAAAAGTACCTTACTGAATGTGGTTGATTTTGTCTAATGAAAACAATTCTCCCACATCAGAAAAAACACTGTTTGTCTATACATGTTCCGCTAAGCAAGTTGATGATGTTAACTCAGTTAGCGAAACACACGCTGAGAGACAGTTGTTTTGTTCTGGTTCATGGGTTCGTATTATTTCGTGCCGGAGGTTCCGATTCTATCTCCTTTATTTCATCATTATGCTTTACCTCTAGTGAACTGCACCAAGAAACGACACACTCTTTGAACAATGGGTATAATGTTACCACGATATGTTTTTTAGACATCAGAACTAATGTTCCTTGCTGATATTCTCAAAGCAAGCTGTATTGAGCTTTTACCCCATTTGATTGATGTACTATTGGAATTTGAGGTTTTTGTCCAGATAGAGTCCTGGGAGTTTTGGAGGATTTTAAAAAGTGACATTGTGGTCATATTCAAATTTGTTAGGTTATAACTCTTGACTGTCTCAAAAGTAGTTTGAGATTGATATAGAAGATTTCGGATTATTTTATAGTTTTGATAAAATAAATAAGGATGTCATCAGCAAATGATTGAATTTTATAATTTTCAACTTGTTTAACAATATCCTTTGTAAATATTATAAACAGATATAGATAGAGAGACAGAATTTTTAATAGATGAAACGGAATCATTAAATTTCAAAAACTATACCTCGCGATTTTATCTGCACAAACTTTATTACATATAAAAGGAGATCCTTCATTGCCAAGTAATTTTAGACAAATTGTTATTCTTTCTGTTTTCTCAAAAATACTAGAAAGAGCAGTTTACAATTCATTAATTAGCTTCCTTAATTTAAATAATATATTAAGTCCTTACTAGTATGGATTCAGAAAAGGTTTGTCTACAACTGATGCCCTAAAATCTTTGACTGTTTTGAGGAGAATAAACACTGTTTGGGAATCTTCACTGACATATCAGCTGCATTTGACTGTGTAGACCACCAGATTTTATTATTAAAACTAAACAGATACGGGATACGTGGTACCTGTCTTAATTTCTTCAAGTCATATTTATCTCATCGTAGCCAAGCAGTAGTTGTTGACAATGTCATGGGTTCGTATATGTCTGTAACGAGAGGGGTGCCCCAGGGTTCTGTACTGGGACCACTCTTATTTTTGATATACATAAATGATATGCCAGATTCCATATCCTGCAGTAATTTACTAACAAATATGTTTGCCAACGACACAACTTTCTGTATACAACTTGAAAAGGGGACTGATCATTTACCTATTTATCAAGATATTATGGCACATGCTAAGATTTGGTTCACAGCCAATGATCTTTTTTTGAATGAGACCAAAACCCGTTGTGAAATCTTTAGTGTAAATGGTACAAATAGTTTGGTTGAAAATGAGCACATAAAATTTCTAGGTATAGTTTTAGACCCATAACTGAGGTGGACAGCTCATATAAACTGTTTATGTAACAAGCTGTCGCAAGTGATATTTGCACTAAGAAAAATATGACATGTCACAAACATGGAAGCAACAGTATCTGCGTATTATGCATTGTTTCATAGTCACTTTATGTATGGAATACAATGTTACGGTAATGCAGTATCTACACATATTACGAGAATTTTCACATTGCAGAAAGCCCATTAAGATCTATTTTAAATGTACCATGGGATACCAGTTGTAGAGAACTATTTCCTTCATTAAAAATCATGACCATCTACTCACTGCTCATTTATCAAAGTATAATAACAGTTAAGTCAAAGATAAATGAACATGCAACACACTCGTCAATTCTTCCTCATGATACCAAACACAAACACAATTTGTTGATGCCATTATGTCGTCTGCAACGAACGCAAAGAGATGACATACAGCTCTTCAACCTTCTTCCCACAGAGTTTAGGAATAGACCCTCGACGTAATTCAAAAATCAATTTAAACAGATACTATCAAATAACTGTTTCTATAGTATACTTGAATTCAAAACATTCATCAAGAAAAACAGAA
This sequence comes from Leptinotarsa decemlineata, assembly GCF_025532065.1. Taxonomy (NCBI): domain Eukaryota; kingdom Metazoa; phylum Arthropoda; class Insecta; order Coleoptera; family Chrysomelidae; genus Leptinotarsa; species Leptinotarsa decemlineata. Next base: position 28,286,735 of record NW_027412688.1, on the reverse strand, counting down.
ATATCTTCATGACCCACAGAAACCTGTAGTTTTATTTATACTGATAGCACAATTCATCTTTATCTAAATACATACTTTATATATTTATAATGTATAATGCCATTGTTTTTATGTATTATTTAGCTTTTCTATTGCATTATACCTTCTATTTTTTTATCATTAACCAATTTTAATGTATGACCTAATATAAATTTTTAAATGTATTTTTCTACTGACTTGTCTACAAACTTTATGTTTCTTGAGACCAATAAAAATTGTTATTATTATTATTATTTGAAAAATATATCATAACATGTTTCGCTAACACAGTAGCTTTATCAAGGGTATTCAAATCACTCGATAAAGCTACTGTGCTAGTGAAACATGTTATGATATATTTTTCAAATTAAGTTTGTGAAAATCAAATCGTGAGGTGTAGTTTTTGAAATTACTATGGATCTTCATCAAGTAACGGCCGAATCAATCAGGAATCACTAAATTTGGTAATTTGGATTGTTTGGATCATTAACCAATTTTAATGTATGACCTCATATAAATTTTTAAATGTATTTTTCTACTGACTTGTCTACAAACTTTATGTTTCTTGAGACCAATAAAAATTGTTATTATTATTATTATTTGAAAAATATATCATAACATGTTTTGCTAACACAGTAGCTTTATCAAGGGTATTCAAATCACTCGATAAAGCTACTGTGCTAGCGAAACATGTTATGATATATTTTTCAAATTAAGTTTGTGAAAATCAAATCGTGAGGTGTAGTTTTTGAAATTACTATGAATCTTCATCAAGTAACGGCCGAATCAATCAGGAATCACTAAATTTGGTAATTTGGATTGTATCAGTTGAGTAATCTTGAACCAAGAAATAAAATTTTTCATGTCAATAAATTTTTATCGATGGTCCTGAAAACTCTATTGAAACCTAAAAAACACAACCCTAATGATTTCTTACTATCTAATTATTTTGCTCCAATCAAGACCCATTCCATTGATCTTGCCATAATTCAATGAGGATTTTCTTGTAGTAGGGTTTCATATCTGTATGGATAACACAGTTTACTATACTGTTTAAAATACTGATAAATGGTTTCTTTAGCTAATCGGTCAGCCTTCAGAATTCTTGGTGTTGATTTTTTTCAATTGGAATGATCATCGATAATTTCCAAGGAGCAGGTAATTTTCCACTTTGTAGGTTGCAATTAATTACTTTGAAAAATTCATCTCCAGTAGTTCCAAATGATAGTTTTGAAATAGTACTGGTAATTCCATCAATATCAGATATTTTACTCACAATAATTTTCGATTCAAACTAGTCAAGCATTAAAATTTATCATTTGAATTTGGTCATTATTATGTAAAATATAGGAAATATTAAACTTTTCTGGATTGTATAAGATAGTTCTTATTCAATCTCCTGGAAGTAATTCAGAAATACCAGCTTCGTTAGATCATGTCTTATTGTCATAATATATGAAACTTCTGAAATTTGATGTATTTCCTTGTGCGATTATTCAGTAGTTTTCCACATTTCACAAGGTTTATATTTCAATAAATCAATTTTTTTCATGGTGATTTCGTTTTTCATTTTTATCAGAGAGACTACTAAATTCTGTTGTAACCTATATTATCAGGTCAAAATATTGTTTTTTTTTATAAACCATCATGAAGAAATTCTTAAGTGCTACCCACTTTTTTGGAGCATGTTTGTCAAGAACATATTTTATATTATCAACTAACATTTGTAATAGATAATTAGTCAGTATCTTCAAATATACACATCCAGTTTTGATTGATTAGGTCTAATTAACCATTTATTTCATCAAAATTTCCATAGACACGAATTTTTTTCTTATGATGATATTCAGAAGATATGGTGATGGTTTATTGATTTTTCAGGAATAAATATGGTTGGTCGTTCAAGAGATATGTTTGGGGCCCCTTTTCATAGTTCGGGATTTGTAGCAATGGACTGTGACCCCTCCCCTTCGCGACATTCACATAGGCCAAGATATCAAGCTCCCCCAAGTCATGGTCCCACGTCTCTTCAGTATGCACCTTACCCAGGAACTAAGATGGAGAACACCCCCCAAAAAAGCAATCAAGCACCGAATAAAGGTTCTCAGAATAAGCCTCAAACAGATAGGGACGAAAGTCCTATGGTATGCGTGCAGAGCCCAGTAATTATTCACTGAAAAATTGCTAGGAACAAAGTGTTATCGTTTCCAAACAAACTCGATGTGAATTGTGATTTTCAACCAAAATGACGATAACCTGCTGGTTTTTAATTTAGGCAATATATGTGTTGAGTGTTTTAATGTTGATTTATTATGAAACAGTGAAAAGTAATTTTTAGCATTGAACAATCGGTGACTGAAGACTTGTGCTATGTAGTGCTCTATTGCAAATGACACTTAATCATATTACGAATAATTTGATTTTCGAAAAATTTTATTACATCAATTAAGTGAATTTAAACGAAGGTAAATTATGACTAGTATTGAAATAAATTATAGTAAATGCAGATATGGTTGTTTCATTTCCCTTTTCATGGATGGATCATTATTTCACACTGTATATGTACATTAAGTAATACTTTGTTTTGGAAATACAAAAAATAAATGAATGGGTAAGTACATTAACATTCAAGGATCACTGAAAACTTTGTGCACGGATAGTGGTCCAGATAACACTATCGAACTATCGACCCATAACAATTCTGTCCAACTTTGCAAAGGTCTTTGAGATGTGTCTCTATAACAAGATTTTTCCCGAAGTGAGAAATAGTATAACTTTATATCAGCATGGTTTTATCAATAAACGTTCAACAATAACTAATCTCATGTGTTTTACACAAACGGTCGGCGCTGTGTTAGATAAACAGCTACAGGTTGATACAATCTATACAGACTTCTCAAAGGCCTTTGATGAATTGAACCATCAAATTCTAGTGAACAAACTTTTTTCTGTTGGTTTCGATAGTCAACTGTTGAATTTACTACAGTCTTATCTTCAGAGTCGTACGCTATTTGTAGAATACAAAGGACACTAATCAGAATTCACTTCAACTAGTGGTGCTCCTCAAGGAAGTAATCTAGCTCCTCTTCTATTTTCTTGTTTTACAAATGATATTGTTTCAAAAATCTCTAGTAACATATTACTCTTTGCTGATGACTTAAAGATTTTCAGACCCATTGAATCAAAAGAGGACTGTCTTATTCTGCAGAAGGAAGTTAATTCGATACATGAATGGTGCATACTAAACAAGCTTCCACTGAATATTCACAAACGTAAATTTATGAAATACACCCTCAAGTACAACAATATACAGTTTGACTATGCAATAAATGACGTCATATTAGAACAAAGCACAGAAACTAAAGATCTGGGCATCATATTCAATAAGAAACTTAGCTTCACGTCACAAATTAATCAAATCACATCTGCAAAAAAATGCTTGGCCTTATCTTCAAGACGTGTACAGACTTTCAAAATCGAGAATGTTTTATAACACTTTTTAATGCATAAGTCGATTGTCCAGCGCTCTTATAATCATTTAGCGTCAAAATTATTCAATACAGTTCCGGAGTTAATTCGTAACATAAATGTGATTCACTTATTCAAAAAGTCCTTGAAACGTTTCATTTCTGGCCAAACAAGGCAAAAAATTGCTCATTTCATTGAAAATAAGGATATTTAGAACTTTTGTGATTTAAATGTGAAATGTCCAATATTTATTCCTTTTTTAAATTGAAAGAATTTTATTACAATATCAAGAGTGTCAACGGTATTTGTTTGCAACTCTGTGTTATTATTATATTTTTAAATTGAAATATTTTTATTATATTATATTTTAGTGTAATGATCAAATATTTTTAAATTTTTGACTTTCAATTTCATTTTTTACTCAAAACAAGTGTTTCACTTATTGAGTGTCAACGATATTTGTTTGGAATTCTGTGTTATCATTATATCTGTAATATTTTGTTATGCAAATAAATATTATTATTATATATATGTTCGATCTCATCTGGAATATGGCTCCCTAATCTGGTCCCCTACTATATACAATGTCCATATACAGCAACTCGAATCTTGTCAAAGAATCTTTATGAAATACATGGGGCTTACAAACTGGATGGAGCTTACCTATCCCAAGGAATTGATAATTGAGTGTTGCTAAATAGATTTGCCCTCTTATCCTTAGAAAACATAAGAACATATTATGCCTGTATATTCATATTTAAATTGATTCATAATCTGGTTCACTGCCCAGATTTGTTAACTCAACTAGATTTTCACATACCGAGACGAAGTAGTAGAAACGAAATATTTTTCTGTTTGCCTTTGCCTAGGATCAACGTGTTAATAAAATCCCCAGTTTATAACAACTGTAAAATTTATAATGGTTTGTATTCAGAATATATTTTTGTTGTTCCATTTGGACGCTTCAAGTATTTAATTCGTAACAAACTATTTTTTATGCAAGTCGAACTACAATCTAATTACAACTCATAAGTGAAATACTGTGTTTCAACTCTCTGCACACTGCCAATTCTATTAGAATTCTACAGTATATGTTTTTTTTTAATTATTATATGAATGTATCATTGTTTGTATAATATACTACTCTATTACTCAGCTGATTATATATGCTATTCTATTTGTTATATTTCATTGTACTCATACTTAGTCATAGCTGTAAACTTAATTATATATGTCTTGTAATTGGGATTACTCCTGTTAAACAATAAACCTTTTTTTTATAACACAATAAATGTTTTTGATTTCGTTGCTGCATAACATGAAAACATTAAAATAAGTAAAATTTCAAGTACTTTGAAGAGGCTTCTGACAAGTCGTTATCAAGAATTTCCTGGAGTCTGAAAGTTGAAGTCATTAAACCATTATCCAAAAGAGGTGACTGTAACCTGGTATCAAACCTGAATCCAATTACCCCCTTGCCAACTCTAGAACACTAGAAAAAATATAAATCTGAATCACTGAGAAGGATGCAGGGTTTTGTGAGCACGCCATTGCATTTGATTCTTTGGACCATTGTTGTTCCTGTTGAACATGATCTATCTCTCATTAATATTACAGGTGAATTTATTTTATTTGCTGATGGTATGGTACTCAAGAAAAAGAAAACAGAGAACAAGTATTAAAGCTGATTTAGGTTCAGTTAAAAAGTGGTGCAAATAGATTATCCATTAATATCATTTCAACTTTAAGGTGTACTTTGGAATAATCTTTTTTATAAATTATTCAGTAATAATCAGTTCTGAATATGTTGATGCACACAATTCAAATGTATGCAAAAACTGTCATCTGGATGTTTGGCAACAATAATTATAACGAGGGAATTCATTATGTCTGCTCGAGCAGAGGTAGCAAATAGTATTAGTGCCAAACTCTGGGAAGTACGAGAAGTCACTGTTAGGGTAGAGATATAATTAATGATAAATCATTGCTCCTTACTTTCTAAAGAAAATCTCCCAATAGTTTTACAACAATTCTATAACTCACCAAATCAAAATATTTGATTGTCACAAGTTGCTTACACATCTATACAGTTTTGTAGAAATATAAGTCGATGTTTGGTTTTCGAAGGCACCTTATATAATAATAAAAATTACATATAAAATGTATAGGAATAGTAATTAATAAAATAAAATAAAATGCATACAAAACAAAAAAAAAATACCACGAAAACGGTGTCACAATAAAAGTGCATGAAAACACATTAAACAAGTACAAATTATTATTAAAAATTTTCATCAGAATACTTATCTAGTGAGAAAAGAATTCCAATAGGAAGTCACCCTAAGTTTTTTTGAAAATTGTCCAAGACAATTAGGAGAATTTGAAGTAATATTGAGTCTCGCATATGAAACGTGAATATCATTTTTCTGCCTTGTGTTCAATGTTTGTAATTTTTATAACATTTGTCAATATTTTTAAATATACCTACCTATGAGTACCTATATACTTTAAGAATATATAAAATTGCAAGAGATAACATTTTATCAGAAGTGAAAACATTTCTACATGAATGATCATAGGAAAACTCCTGCCATTAGTCTCAAAATTTTCTTTTGGCTAATGAAAAAATTTACTTGAGAGTGATAGAAAATTATCAACTGATTTTGTTCCAGTACATCTTTTAAATTCCTAAAAAGACATGTAAGCTACCTAACTTTGACACTTACTGTTCACAAAAAGATTTCCAGCTAAGAAATTCATGAACATATACATTTAAATATTTTACAGTTTCTGCAGTACTGCCCTTCAGCTCATTATCAGATGTAAAAGTGAGTTTTTGCTTAAAAGTTTTTTGTCTAGTATGAAACCTTACTATTTGTGTTTTTGACTAGTTGAAATGTAGGTCATTACCACTATAGTAGGCAATTCATTTGTTCTTATATACATTGCATTTTTCTTCTAGACGGTTATCATCTATATCTAATAGGATTAACGTAAAATCGTCCGCATATGCTGTGTACATTTCATTTCCCAAAATATTCTCTATATCATTAACGTAGAGTATGAAGAGGATAGGACCTAAAATTGACCCCTGCGGCACTCCCATATCAAGTTTGAGATTTTCTGAATTTTTTTGTTATTATCTCATCATTATATTTATTTTATGCTAACATATTGAGTTCTATTCTGTAAAAAACTTGAAATCCATTGAAGTGCAACACCCCTATTTATTAATAATTTATCATGATTGACACAATAAAAAGCCCTATTGATAGGTCGCAAAAGACCCCAACGGTGATCTCGCCTACCTCAATCAGGTTTACAAATTTTTCATAAAAATCAAGACTGGCTGTTATCGTCGACCTATTCTTCTAAAAAGCCACGCTGTTTATCATTCAAAATTGAAAATTTGTCAATGAATTTCATGAATCGATCCAAATAAGCATATTCAAATACTTTTTGAAAACTACCTACATGGGATTCTGACATGTCTGTAATTTTCAGGAGAATTGACGTTACCCTTTTTAAAAATTGTCATAATTTTTCCGATTTTGATACTATCTGGGAAAGGTTCCTGAAGTGGATGAATAATTTATCAAATATGTAATAGGTTTTATTAAACACGATAAGACCTTTTTAAGAATAAAAATTGGCACGTCGTCAAAGTCTGAAGAATACTTATTTTTCATTCTTGTTAACAATAATATCAGTAATTCTGGTTCACAAAGTGGATTGAGATTAAATAAACTACTTGAATTAATATTCAACGGACTTTCGAGTTATATATATTCCTTTGAGTTAGGTATTTGACCAATCAAATTTTTTGGAGAATTTATAAAAAAGTCATTAAAAATTGAAGCAACCTCCACTGGGCGTTCTACAACTCTACCTTCAATATTTAATGTAACATTAGCAAATTTTTTCTGTTTATTATTTAATTCCGAAATGACTTGCCAACTTGCTTTTGACTGATTTTCAGAGTTGATTTTTTTTTGATACCTTATAATATATCTATTAGACTGAAATTAATATGAAAAACCTTGTTTTTTCTGTTCTGTAGGTAAAATACTATAATTTTTTGAAGTATGTGGTTAATTGGTCAAATGCGCCTGATTAAAGAGCAACGACCGAATATCATAAAGAGATTGAAAAAATTATAATAAAATTATCAGTATTCAGCAGTGTTGCCAGAAACGGGTAATATTACCGTTTTTTCAGTGAAAATACGGTAATTTTAACCCCCGTACGGTAATGCGGTTACCGTACGTATTTAAACGGTAATCAAGAGATACAGCTTACTGTATAAAACATTAACTTCTCTTACTCGCGATACCAATTGGCGTCTTAAACCTGAATAGTCAATATCAGTGATTGACGTTTGGTATCATCATCGGTTGATGTAAAATTGATATCAATTGGTAAAGAAGTTGAGTTTTTGAAATAACTAGAGATATCTTATAGTATATTTTAATCACAAATAAGCCTTCAACTGTTGGTAGAAACAATACAATCCAACTGTCAGTTTTACGTTAACTGCTGATGAAATCAAACGTTCAATTAAAACCAAATTTCTTCTTCACTGTCACGGTGTCGGAAAATATAAAATCTCTTTGATTGCTTATTAATCTGCTCAAAATGAATGTTGTCACTAAACGCTTCTGTGATCTGAGCCATAAATCTTAGCAGTTAATAAAATATACTAGCTCGTTAAATGTTACCTGCTTTGATTATTAGTGACAGAGTAATGATGTCACTGACATATGTGATCTACTATTAACGTATTCTGCGATTCTGTCACATTTGTCTCACATTTAGTAATTAGTTTTTTAACTACTGGCAACACTTGAGGGATCGTCAGTCAGCTGACTTGTATTGAGTGACATTAAACATCACCTTATGATCCTCAAATTTGTAAGTCTTGTGATCAATTTTTAAAATAGTCACTTGAAGTCGTGAGTTTACACTATGTCTTCAAAAGAAAGATTACCGATTTTTCCTTCCAGAGGGTAAGCTTTTTAAATTTGACTTGATATTTACGAAGTTATGCAAACTTTATTTCAGAGCTCAAATGATGATGAAAGCAAGACTTAAGGGAGCGCAGAAAGGACACAGTTTACTCAAGAAAAAAGCTGATGCACTGCAAATGAGATTTCGTATGATTTTGAACAAGATTATACAGACTAAAACTCTCATGGGGGAAGTGATGAAAGAAGCTGCCTTTTCTCTAGCCGAAGCAAAATTTGCTACAGGCGACTTCAATCAAGTTGTGTTACAAAATGTGACTAAGGCACAAATTAAAATAAGAACCAAAAAAGACAATGTCGCAGGTAAATAATCTGAAGTATATTTTTTTAGTTTGTTAATTTACTTTTTTTTCAAACTTTGCTTCGCCATCCAAATTGAGAACTGAATTCATTTAGTAAAATCTCATTTTGTGTTCGTTTAATACATATCTGAGTGCTCCATTAACTTGATAAGCTTCAGCTACATTTACTTTGTGTTCCGTATTCACAAGAGAGAGGAAAAAATGTGATATGTTAGCTCTGAGATATACGTTAAATATGGAGGTGGATTCTTCAAATGAACACACTGAAAGTGTATTTCTTTTGTAGAAACTTCAATGTTTTGTTTAAGGTGTAACCTTACCGGTTTTTGAATGCTATCAAGATGGTACTGATACATATGAATTGGCTGGATTAGCTAGAGGAGGGCAGCAATTGGCTAAACTAAAAAAGAACTATCAGAGCGCAGTGAGGCTTCTGGTGGAATTGGCATCTTTGCAAACTTCATTTGTAACCTTAGATGAAGTCATCAAAATCACAAACAGAAGAGTTAATGCTATTGAACATGGTGAGTATAAATTACAAATAATTTGTAAAAGGGAACCGCTTGACTAAAGTTCACTATTATTAGGCTATTTACATGAATCCCAAAGGATAATGAAAAGTCACAAGAAGTAGTACTTTACAATATATTGTAAAATCTTGAAAAAACTCAACATTAAGGGTAGAACTGGAACCTCTGACTGAATAAATTCAAAACAAGCACGGCTTGTAGAACTGCAACACTAGTATCGACACGTGTTTCACTAACCAAGTTGGTGCCTTCAGGTGAAGTAGACTGATTCCTAAGTCTAAACCCGGCATATTCGTGAAAGGCAAAACTGGAATCTCTGGCTTAGAATAACATTTGAAGTCTTCTTCATCTTCTGAACACACCAACTTGGTGTTTTTATTTTCCAACATCTTGTCTTTGGGTTACGTAACTGATTTATCTACTATATTTGAAGGATACCCATTGCTTTCAGCTATGTCTCCGATAACATTCTTCTCGTAACAAGCCCATGTACAAGAAAGTTTAGTCCTGCAATTTTGTGCTATGAAGAAAAGTGTAAGCTATTAGAAATATGTCTAAAAGTACTGGTATTCTTACTATAAATATAAATTCTGGATCCTAATCACTAAGACATCCAAAAATGGTAAATCTTCGTTGTTTTCAATTTCACATATAAATTTAATATTCGGGGATCTTCTTTTAAGAGTCAAAACAAAGTCCTTTATGTCCAAAATGGCAAATACATCATCTACATAATAGATTCAAGTCCATGGAAAGAAATTCAACTCCCCTTTTACTCCCAATTCAAATCGGCTCATTAATAGATCAGCTATAAAGGGGGGGTTTCTCATTGCCTTGCCATCGTGATGTCTCCAAAAATGGTTGTTGAACTGGAAGCAATTTTGTTCCACACAGATTTCTGTATGGAGTCTTGCTTCACTAAGACCATTAAACCTTTCACAATTTCTACCCAAAATCGTTGGTGTGTTTCTAATAGTGAAAGTGTACCCTATTAATTATAAATAGGCCAACTTCTGAATTAGTAATTAGTCTACTTCACCTACTGAAGAAGCCAACTCGGTTGGTGAAACGCACGTCGAGAATAGTGTTACAGTTCTGTTTGGGAGCAGTGCTTGTTTTGCACATAGAACCGTCATACAACCATATGCTGAATATTGCCAACTCTGCTGTAAAAAGTACTAGATAATTTAAGTACTTAATTCATTACTTATCCATGTGAATTAATTTGAATATCAAGTATGTTATAAATTTATGCTGCTGTTTGAATTTATAAATCATTTATATTTGTGCGAATTACGTAAGTCTATTTCACTACATAAAATAATCAAATGCACTTGACTCCACTCCATCACATTTCTTCTCATAAGTGCTCGGATTGAATTTAAACGCCAAAAATCCTCAGCTTACTTTTGGGTTTGAATTCAACGTAAGTTTGATAGTGGTGTAAATATTTAGTTTCAGTTGGCTTAATTTTTCTTCATGTATATGGCACATTCTGCATAATTAGTGTAAATGGTTTTTCACTTTCAAAAGTTATCAACTCAAAATTTTTTAGTAATTTTGAAAAGTTTTCAATTCTGTAGGAGTTGATGATATACTCATTTCCTAATTGACTATTATTTTTGAGGCTATGTCATGTTGAATGAAAAAAAAAAAAAAGGAGTCATAATGATTCGATACACTCGGAGTAGCTATTTGTTTATATAATTTAATTATTTTTTCAAGAGGTTGAAAAATTATTTGCACCAATTTTCCATTTTCAGTTATTATTCCCAGAATTGACCGTACTTTGGCCTACATCATTTCTGAACTTGATGAACTGGAAAGAGAAGAATTTTACAGGCTGAAAAAAATTCAGGATAAAAAGAAAATTCATAAAGCTAAAGTTGAGAAGGAGAAACAAGCTCTTATTCAAGCAGGACTTTTGAAAGAAAGCAGTGCAGGCAACTTGTTAGATGAGGGTGATGAAGATCTTCTGTTTTAAATTGGGTGTTCAAAAATAGCAGTTTGAGGATTCCTTCAATTGATGATGGATATGAAAACTGCAGTTCAACAGCAGATATGATATTGAATTGACTATTCCAACATTGAATTGACCGTATCAATATTACATAATGTATATATTATTTAACAATTTTTCAGATATACTTGTTTTTCCCCATATTACCTTTTATGAATAGAATAGAATACCTGTCTATTAAACATTCCTTTTGATTTCATCCTCGATATTTCATTAATACTTACCTTTGTTAATTTTTTTTACCATAGTTTCATATCACAACCAGAGATGCAATTTCTCTTATCCCTAAAATAATACAAGTTCTTCAAAAATCAGTCCCTGCAGAGTACATACAGCTGCCGCGCTGAGTCATGGCCGGTGAGAAGCTATTTTTTGTGACAAACATTTATACTGAAGTTCTACCAAATTCAAATCATGATCGTGGTTCTACTTCAAGTGCCAGTAGTATCAAGAGCGACAGCTTCTACTGCCGCCAGCATTAATAGGGCAAGACTGAGAATATTCATCAAATACAGAAATAAATTATATGTAACTAGTGTTTTGTAGCTTTTAAAACTACTTGGTCACTATGTAAGTTAACCTTAAATAAAGATGTTTGAAAATAAAAATTCGGGAATATATAAAATAAACTGTGAGGACTGTGACAAAATGTATAAGCTATTAAAACTTGTTGAAAAAAAACTAGCAGCATATATCCAATTTCGGAGACCAGAAAAGTCTAGTGTCGTTCAACACGTCTTAGAGATCGGCCATAAAACAAATGATCACTGTCCAAAATTGTTGAGATCAGTATATGACATTGAACTTTTGGATGCTTTTGAAATACTGGATATAACAATGTGTGATTTAAGAACTACGAATAGCGACAGAGGTTGCCGATTGTTCATCTTTATGGAAGTGTACATTGTTAGATATAAATAGACAGAGTTTAAAGTTAGGAATTAGTCTACACAATATCCTGTAGACGCCAATTTGATTGGTGAAACGCGCGTTGAGAAGAGTGTTGCAGTACTGTTTGAGAGCAATTGCTAAACTTCAGACTACAGCCTTTTCGGTAGATAATTTACAAATTTTGAATCAAGTAACAAGTTGAAATATCTTTTAAATCATCTTCAATTTACAGCTCATGTTGGGCTTTACTATTTATAGTAATTTTCAAGTCTCCGATAAATTAAGTTGTTGCAGATTAATAAAATTTAGCTCAATTCTTAGCCTCCATCAGAACTTTAAGTACACCATATTGAAAACACATGCTGTAGTTCAGAAACTATTAGACTGTGTCATGGATGTAACCTTTGAACATATTATGTCTAAAGTGTTCTCCGTTATTGTAAGTACTGGCCTTGTTGAAAAATATTTACGAAATTTCATCAATAAAATTATTACATAGTTACCTTCCTTGTTGTGAAACTGAGTTATCAAACCACTGGATCCGAAACAGAAGTTGACAATTTTAGGCCAATAACGTAAACTTCAAGTACAGTAAAGATAAAAAAATTATGTTTACTAGTTTAGTGATCCAGTAATTTTTCTGAAAAAGGGGTTGGTGGGTTACAGGATACATTTTTTGTTAAAAAAACAATTGTAATCTTGCCGAAGTTTCGAAGTTGATTACATTCTTCTTCAGGGCTCGACAAGTAGTTTTTTCGTGTTGATAATATTACTATTTTAAAAACCATCAGACATATTAGATACATATTTAAAAAATAAAAAACATTGCAACAACAAATTTCCGAGGCAACACCAACACAAAACGACATGAAACAAACGAATTTTCGTTTGTTTCAACAGCAGGACCACAATGACCGGTTTCAAGGTGTTACCTTTCATCAGTGCAGAAAAGATCCAACCCAAACAGCAGTGTTCCTGTCCTTACATGGGTCTCTTCAATCTTGGGGACTGGAAAAAGTCGCAGCGGGCCAAATCTGGTGAATACGGTGGCTGATGCATGATTGCGTTGTTATTTTTGGCCAAAAAATTACGAACAAGCAATGACGAGTGAGCAGGTGCATAACCGTGATGCGGAAGCCGTGAATTGTTTTCCCACAATACTGGACGTTTTCTTGGTATTCTCGCAAGCGGCGCATAATATCAAGATGACACTCTTTATTGACGGTACGATCATGTGGCAAGAACTTCTAATGAACTACGCCAAGGTCTTGGTTCTATGAGCTCTTCCATTGGGACGACTGGATTTTGGTTTCGATGTCATAACAATATACTCATGATTTGTCAGTAGTTATGACCCTTTTAAGCACATCTGGATCGCCTTTGATGGCGTACAACAATTCCTGAGCAATGCTCATGCGACGGCTTTTTAGTAAAAATTCAACAATTTTGGAACGAACTTCGCTACCACAATCACCATATGCCACTGTCAACATTTCAAGTATTTTTGAGCACTTAATTCCATTTTTTACACAAGATTTGATGAATATTACAAACCGTTATTTTTAACACTTTGACGCCTGTTTCGACCACCAAGTAATCATCTTTAAGAGGAAGAATAAACTCCTTTCTCTTGAAGATGATCACTTATGGTGATCGAAACACGTGTCGAACTGTTAAAAATAACGGTTTGGTGTTGGGATAGTACTCCAGTAATATTCATTACTACACCAAAGGTTCCAAACAGGCATCACAAGTACAAGATTTGATGCAAATTCTTTGATCCATATTTTCGATAGCTGAAATTCGCCGAACATGCAAAACACTCCTAACTTTTATGCCTGTCACCAACAAACTAAACAAACATGCTAAACAGGTGAAACTGTGAACATATGTTCAAGACATGTGTACCAACAAAAATTCACCCGCGAAATATAAACATTCACCATATTTTTTTGAACAAACTCCGAATGTATGAAACCTTTATCTAACTAGTAACGACTCCATCTCGTGAACAAAGCCCCAAAAGCGGGGAAGAAACATCTCATGTACCGATACTCTAGCTGAAATCAAAATAGGTGAAGGGTGTATCGTGGAGAGATACATAGATACCTATACGTAGAGAAATAAACATTTAGAAAAACAAAATCGTATTTTGTTCCTCAGGGAATTATGTTTGTTCCCTAATTTTCACAATACATCCGAAGCAGGGCCGTAGCAAAAAGAAAAACCGGGGGGAGGAGGGAATCCAAATTTTCCCAACCCCACCAGCAAAATTTCCCAACTTTCGAAAAAATTAAAGTCGAGGGATTAGCTATCCAAAGCTTGGCTGAATGCTTGTGCCCGTTAGAGTAGGCACAAACAAAAACAAATTTTGGTAATTATAAAACTAATAATGGGAATTATTCTACTTTGGACCAAGGTCCTTGGTCTTCCACCATGTATAGGAATATTTAATACAAATGAAAGCAAACAACACTTAAATATTATTGTGCTTATTGTTTTCTACTATTATTTTTTCTATCTTCACGGCCCAATTTCCCAACTTTTTCAAGTCAAAAAAACAGCGAAAAGTTGGGAATTTTGTAAAATTGTCACTTCAAAATTTGTGGACTGTTCTCTTCCTTGGGAGAAATTAAACTTTTTTGAAGTTTTCAAACAACTCAGAATTTCAAAGTATGGGATCTCCAAGTTATGCGTGTTGGGAAATCCCAACCTTCTCCGGTTTCTTTCTCTTTTCTTATTACATCTTCCTTTCTTTTCTCTCATTTTTATTCATTTAATTTTTATTCATTTTTTTACCATTATTTTTTTCTATCTTCACTGCCCAAAATTTACCAACTTTGTCCCAAGTCGAATAATCAGGGGAGGAGGTTCCCCTCCATGGCGACGGCCCTGATCCGAAGTGAAGACTGGCCTGAACGAATTGTTCCTTTAGATGACTTGATTTATAGCCAGTCTTCAAATATGCCCACTTACTATATCTCATATCCTGTTTATCAACTTCATATTATAGAGGAATAATAATTAGTTTCACTAATGACAGTTCATAATATTTAGGGTAATCTATAGGATCAGATAAAAACGGAAACTGAAAAGTATCTATGAAAATGATATATTTCAATTCACATACCATAATTCACAGAATTCACGTGTTATAATTTTTAAATGGTATTTTCCACTTCAAAAACAAAAAAAACACACCTAAGCAACTCTATTGCTTGTGTTATGGGCTTGAAATGTATTTGAAGTAGTTTAAGTGTTTCATCAAAATTTAGTGGTAATAGATCAACTACATTAATATTGAGAAATATCAACATAAATAAAAGGGAAAAATAGGTAAAATAAGAAAATAAAAAAAATAGATATTCATGATTCTGCAGATAACAACACTAGAAGGAAAAGGGAGGTGAGGTGTTTGACGAGGAGAAGTGATATTATCAATGAGTGATTTGTTGTTTTTGTCAGAAAATGTTTATAAAAATATAAATTTTTTATAAAAAATATAAACAAACAAATGAACCTTGAATATGTAAAAAAACAGATACATGCAAAGCCTTTTGTGAAAAAAATTGATGAACCACTGCAGTTTATGAAGTTGAGCTCTTACAAATATCTTGGTGGGATTTTTACAGCTTGAAAATATAAGGAAATGCATTTATAAAAATATTACACCCACCGTCTCATACTACGGAGCGAGACAAAAAATTTAGTTACTATTTTGCAAGAAAAATGATTGGCATCAAAGATGACAAATAATTCAATATGACGCCAAAGAAAGCAAATCATATATCAGTTCAAAATTCAAAAGAAACATGGATTGGAGATGAAAAACGTCAATTTTCTCACCACTATTAGTAATAGTAGAATATGTTAATCACCCGAATGTAATTTAATATACATGTGCGTATGTAAATTCGTGTGTGTAAAACCCCTACAAATCCGAGATTTCAGGAACTCCGAGGCAAATACATCACCAGAACAATCAGAAGCAGCAACACCACCGCGAATGAGACACTGGTCACCCCCTGGACGCCCCGCGGGGGCCCAAGGATCTCCAGGAAAAAGTTCCCATTTCCTCCTGCCAGGCTCCTAGGAGCCCTGGAGGATTTCCTGGGGCGGTTACGGAACATCCTTGAAGAGTTCCCGCTGGCGATCAGGTAAAAGACAGCTCACTGCCAGAGGAGGAGAACAGGAATAAATAGTTCTACCTATATTCCAAGACTCATCAGATCCCGAACCAACCAACAAACCACCTGCAACTATACCCGGACAACCTCACCAAGGATAACCCAACCCATACACAAAAACAGCAATGGCCAAGGAACGAGATAAGACCCACTAACCCGACCAAAACAGGACAAAAACACTGTAACCATACATATACACCCAACAGCAATGACTAGATTGAGCTACACACAAAAACAATTAATTTTTTTTTAATTAACACAGCCCCTGAAGAGGCACTTGCCTACAGCACGGTACAACATAAAACACATGTAATAGTAACTTAGCAACTTTAAGAGAAAAATAAACGTATTCGATCAATACAAGTCCACTGATGAAACACAACAATCGTTTAATTATACTAAGATTCCAAAATAGTAGGCACTAAATTCTCAGAAATGACTGACGTTTTTGCCTTGATCTGTATCTTGCAGTGGCGTACGGAAACTATACTTAACAGATGAGGGAAAACGATAAAATATATATAATCACAACTTTGACAACGTTTTCGTTTTAATGCAATAATTTTCTGAGAATTTACTGCCTACTATCATATAATTGTACTATAGTAAATTTTAAAGTCATTCAAAATGGTTAACTTTTTCCTAATTTACTCTTGTTTCCAATTTTCTCATGCTGGGCCCACCTTATCTTGAACATATTGTACCTACATGTTTTTGAGTTTTAATAACATTTTCACAGACTGATGACTCATACTGATTTTTTTAAAAGTTTATTTGTCATGTGCAATCTGAAACATTCAGTATCTGTGGTAATATTTTGTTTGTCATGTATTTTCATTTTAATTACATAAACTTCATTACTGTTAACAATAATGAAGTTGAAATGTAAAAACAAACCATTTTAAAAAAATACATTTCAAATACAACAGTTGAACAAAGTGGTTACTTTAAATATAACTTTTCATCTTCAAATATTATTGAATCACAATATTGAAAATACATCATACGGGAAAATTTCAAAATTTTGAAGAAAATAATAAGTCACTTTTTTGAATAATACAGTTTAGTTTTAGAAATGAAGAAGGTAACTTCATTTTGAAACGAATTCAATTTTTTTTCTGACTTGCCCTGTTTGCTACTTGACTCGAACATGCAGTAACTTTCGATGGTATTTAAACTTCAACTGTTATACATTTTGAAAATTTGCAATTTCCAAAATAATAACAATAAACATGCTCATTGACCAGATTCTCAAATAATTGTATACTAGTCAAAATCAATAAAAATATAGGTAAACAATGGCTGGAATGAATATATGTATGTAAAATAAACTACAATAATAAAATAAATTTAAAAACACGCTTCTTTGTCGAACACTCTGAATTAATTTACGACATTCATGTGTCTTAATTTCTATTTACTTCATTATTACTGTTAGTTTGTTAATTTCCATATAAACTAGTTTGTTTTTTGAGAAACAAATGGTAGAACAATCAGCTTTGAGGTATAAAGAAAAAATGAAATGTTAATTTTTTTCCTCTCTGATTTTTTAATTGTTTCGCCAGGAATTGAAATCCCTAATTTCGTGCTCATTTAACCGATTCATGCTGTTAAGCCACGACAACTGGCAGACTCTTATCACTTTGATGTGCAGAAAGCACTACAAATGAAATTTGAATCTGATAAACAAAGTAAATCGGCTCGTTTCATTTGCTGAATGTAGTTTTATTTTCAAATCCTGAATAATGAATTGTCAAATGTTTTTTTCTTAAAAACCTTTGATTGGCCGATCTCTCCAACGAATATAGGAGCATTATCAGTGAAATGTTGACCAATTATTAATGAATTTTTATTTAAACAAAACATTTTCTAGCTTAAAAGCTCTAAGAGTAATTTTTATGAAACTATAAACAAAATGTACAAAAACTTCAAATTAAATTGTTATGTTTATATTGATAACATATGTCTTACATCAGAATTACCATTATACATAATATTTATATCATACATATACTTATTTATTACTAGTATAAATTCCGTTTCAATATCAGATGGCAACTGTTGACAGTATTCTTATCACCAATTTCATTGAAAAAACCCTATCCTGATTTGAAACGAAATGTTTTTATTATGAGTCTATAGAAACACATCAAGCATCTAAATCTAACATTTCAATATTCAAAACAAAAACAATTACCCCAACGAAACTATTAAAACCATAAATAATTAATAATAATTATTACTAAAACTCGAATGCGTTTGGTTGCCTCTACCTCTCCCTCCAAAGGAAGAAGGAATTTGATTGAAACCTAGGTCATCTCGGCTGGATGGGAGAAAGCGTGGAGGTGGACTGGGGTTATTATATCGAGACACTCCGTACAGTTCAGAACCGGGACGGAAGTTCGTTCTGGTCTGTTTTGAAGGAAATGATAAATCAAAATCATCTACGTCAACATTTCTACTAAACTTAGATCCAGACTTTGCAAGCAACTGAGCAGGTGTTAAAGAAGCCAAAGATTGACTCTTTGGAATTTTTACAAGGAAATCACCCTCTGTAACTTGGGTGCTGACAGAAAAAGTGACTCCTTCCCCGCCACACTGTACCCCAGATGATTTGTAAACAATTTTTTTACGCCTTTCACATTCCTGGCACTTCCAGACCTCGGTCTGAACAAATTTTGATAACTGGTTGTTTGAGAGACGCGTCAAATTTGGTGGTATCATTGTACCAATATCATTTTGATTAATGTTTTTGTTGTGAGATATCAGAGGAGGAGGAGGAGGGGGAGAAGTTTCTTCCAAACGTACAGCGGTACCCACACTAGATGAACCATCTTGGTCGTCCACATCAACTACAGCTTCATTCATGAGTCCAATACTCTGCAGTAGGTGATTGATGTAATTGGTGAAGGCAGATTTATGCTGGTCTTTCTTAGGCATGTCGGTGAAAGGAATCTTCAACTGCGAGAACTTCACCAAGGGGGACTTGAATTTATCTTGAGGCAGTATTGACTGTTTCGATTTTCTTATAATCAGTGGTCCGGTAAATTTCTTTTCACTATTTCCCAATATTTTTATAGCATCCTGACACCGTGAAATTACTGTAATCCATTACAATCATTATGTATCAATTATTGAACTCCACTGAATAGACAATATCAACAAAAAGTGCTTGTAAATACAAGACGCATTTATAAATATTCATTCAAATGCGCTGGTACTTTTCAAAGGGTGTCGCACAATGTTTATGATGAAAGAAAAACAACTAAACAAGTTCATTTTCTTTTAATAGTACCAAGTATCTAGTAACAAATAAATAGTAAATGAATTTGTGAAACTTACCCTTTATTTTTTCTTGAATGTGTGCTGGACTGTCTGCGCAAACTGAACAAAAAATTATCAATTAATAAGGCAAATTTAATTTAGAACATCTGAAAAGTCCTGTGTTAGCAGTATATTTGAGTGATAGGAATAATTCAAACAACTGAACTCACTTCATCAAGAAGTAAAACCTAAATATAAATAAATATTATTTCAAAATATTTCAGTCTGGATTTTGATCTTCGATATAACAATAATACTTTTTTGAACATTCTTTCAGATTTTGAAATAAGCAGGGGATTACTTTACATTACTAAGCGTTAATAAAAAATCATTATCAGATCCGTTAGAATGATAATTGAAGCTACGAGGGGCCAATTTATAAAAAACCATTCAAGAATAATAAAGCTTCATTAAAAATGAATCAAACACTTTTTCAGTTTATGTTTTCTCAACCTTTAGTTTTATGTTTACAGACTAAAATGGCAATTGTGGTAAAAGTTTCAAAGACTTGAGAATATGGAAGTGTCTCCTTTAGAGTAAATAACGAAAAATGCTGCTTATCTTTAGATCTTCATTCAGCCTTCAATAATTTAAAGATTTACAGTTTGGTCCGTTATTCAGTACTTCTATTTTCTGGTAATTCTAAAAATTTGACTTTCGTAACTAAATTTCTTGAAATAATCCCAAGTGACATGTCTCATATACGAAGATTAATCGATCAAAATGTTTGCAATTCAATAATTTAAAAAATCTTGCTTTTAAACAAATTCTTTCCTGTGTAATAATTTTTCCGAGATGTATATTTTCAAGTCACTTGCTTAACATTTTTAAAATTATGTATACACATACATTTTAACTTGCTGCGCTTGAGCTATAATCCTTGATTACTTCCCTCTATGCATAAAAACAATGAAAAAGTTGAGCCAATTAAAATATGACAATTACCGTTAACAAAAATATTTTTGGGTCAATTATAATTTTTGATTTAATCCTTGAGTATATATTAAAGTTTCTTTTTTGTGGAGATAATCTCGACCTACGGTCTCAGAATATAATCAAATTATTTTACATCCAAATCATCTGCTTCATAAAATTTCGATAATTATATATTTGCACTGATTAAACTTGGTGCATTTGGGTTATAATCCAATATTTCCTTTTAGAAAAAACTCTTTTTCAAATAACAGTATCTTACGAATGGTTACTCATAAACCAGAGGCATTGTGAATTATCTCAAACTGGTTTCTTTATATACCTGTTTGTTTAACAAAAAATAGTGAAAAAGTGATACTTACCAAGATGGAGTTGGATGTAGTAATGTAATGAAAGCTATGATTGTTGAAGAAGCATATCTGTATTTCTTTTTTGAAAATTTGCTTCAACAGGTTTCAAGAGTCATTTAGACAAATTTGGGAAGTTTGAAGGTATTGCAGTTTTAATTAGCTATCTTCTAGATGCAAATGCATTGCAGAAACCACCAATCTAGAGGACTCAAGTCTATTTTTTTAGGTATTGCAGATCATTTCTTTTTTGTTTTATATATTTTTTGGGAAATACAAAGCTGTGACATATCTGTTATCATAGATGTAATTTGATTTACATCCAGTAACGCAACAAAGGCGAGGAATATTTGTTCACTAATCTTTTGAAACATTCTTCAAAAATCAGAATGAATACTAAATGATTCACCACCTTCCACTTCAAATTATGGCCGTTTTTGAAAAAAATCACCAACACTTTCAAATCATATCTTACCAACATCAAAGGAGTGAGACTATAGAAAAACTCTAATTTCTCATTGATATTAACTTGACTTTCAAAACGTAGGATCCCCGAAAGTGTTGCCGTCTCTTTTTACCAAATTCGGCTGTGGATTGATCCATTTTGAAATGTAATACCTTCATTTCTAGATAGATGTCTTCATTTTATGCTTAAAATTTGTTTGGACGGTTCAAGTTAAAAATGAATAAAAATAATAGCAGTACCTTCTGGTTTAGCAGTTATTGCCAAAAATTCTGATAATGTAATCTTGCTGTCTTGAAAAAGCTGTAAAAGAATATAAATCAATGAAATACCAAAAAAATTGAAAGAAATGTTACTTTAGCAATATCCTCCTTAGATTCTAATCCTCTTGCGATTCCCTGGGAAAGTCGGTTGAAATTCATAATGCTGGATCTTTGAGAAGGAAATATAGGTTTGGGTGATTCAACGGGTTTCTGTAAGGTGTTAACTTGCAATGGCAGGTGGGATAAATTTTCAGTTGGTCGAGGTTGTGATCCTCCATAATTCAATACAGGGTTAGGTTGAGGTGTTCCGATAAAAAAGTTCTGATCATAGGGGTCATACTGAGTTTGTACATGGGGATTAAACTGAGGTGGCACCACGGGAGCTACAATTGGTGGTGGTACAGGGGCAGGAGCCGGAACTGGTGATGGATGAGACAACTGTGCTAATGGTTGCATATTAAGATTGTACATTTCAGGAGTTGAGGTTGGTGCAGGCTGTAGGTGTTGTAGAGGCATCATTTGGATGGCTGGTCGAGTCTCATTGAGTTTTTCAGCAATTTCCTGCAAAAAAGATTTTTTCTCTTCTCTTCTACGTTTTGCTGATCTAGATCTGGATCTTCTGTGTCTGGAATATGAATCCGGACTAGCTCTTGGGCGTATTGGTGAATATCTACTTCGCCTATTTCTGTAGTAAGGACTGATACTCCTACTTCTTCTCAATGAAATTCTTTCGATACTTCTTCTCCTAATAGGACTTCTTCTTGGAGAGGCTCTTCTTGGACTTCTCCTAGGACTCCTCCTTGGTGAAATTCTTCTTGGAGAAATTCTCCGTCTTGGGCTAAAATTTATTAGGGGACTTTTTGTCCTTTTTTTAGTTTTTTCTTTGCTCCTACTTCTTTTTCGGGGGCTTCTGCTTTGGCTCAATTTGATAGATTTTTCTTGCTGATCCATCTCTTCCTTCTTTTTCTTTACTTCTTCAATATCCATCTCCATCTCCATTCCAGGAGGTACTAATCCAGTTTCCACTAGTTTGAGTTTCTCTGTTATGATCTTCTTCTCTTTATCCTTTTCACATTTAGCCTTATCACGTTCAATGTCTCTTTTAGTTTTCTTTGGATCACGGCGGATATCAAATTCATCTGCATTGATCATTCCTTCTCTACTGCTTCTTTTGTTAGTTTTTTTATCTTCACTGGTATTTTTCCCGTGTCTCCTGAATTCTCCATTTTCATCCATTTTTTTCTTTTCTTTCTTAAGTTTATTGCGTCTCTCTTTAGCAAGACTCTTTTTCTTGCCTTTTTTAAAGGTCATTGAATTTCCGTCCTTACCAGAATGTTGTTTATCTTCTTCTCCTTCATCTTCATCTACAATATCCAATCCAGCCATGAAATCTTCTTTCAAAAAATCATCGAAAAAATCACCAGGAACATCTTCTTCAACACCATCATCATCATCATCGTCACCACAAATTTCTCCCTTTTCAGGGTTATCCTTGTCATTAGATTTTTGTGAATCATCCTTTGCATTAACTGGCTCCATTGGTGTATTTTTTTCGGGAATTTCAGTTATGACAAGTTTATTGTTGAGATTGTCGAGTTTCATCAATGGCAGATTATCCAATCTAATAATTTTTCACACCTCACTTTAACTTGGAAATTTTATTGATTATTCACCTTCCACGTTATTTTACAAATACCGATATTTAAATGTTCTGAATTATAAAAACCTAAAAAATCCTGAGTTTGAAAGTTGTATCAAACTCAAAATATTGAAATAATTGTCGACTCAATAATATATCGATTTTACGAATCCACCATTAAAAATTGAAAGAAAACACAATATGACAATTGACAAGTTACAGTTACTCGAAGTGCAATGGTGCACACTTTGAGTAGCTTTCTTTAGGTACACTGGAGTTGAGGCCCGATTTAGCAGGCAGTGCTTCTTACGTCATTGACATCGATATTATTACACCTTGAAATAAGATTTTCGAAATACCCTGCCAATAGGTGGACATACCTTTTACATTGACAGTTTGCCTTTAGATAACATTATTTGAATATGCAATACGGTTCATGGAATAAGCCTCAAGAAACACTTCTTGCTCTATCGAGTGTCAACTCGAAAGCATATATCTTTAACAATATAATAATTAGTAGTTTGACGTTTCGGCTTCGGCTTTGAAGCCATTTACAAGGATCTATCACTACATTTAGGTCTCAATCTGCCTACTCCTCAGGTAGTGACACGCTGCAAGGTTTTGTGACTTAATGCAGGGGCCTACCAACCAAGTTTCGTCGCTAGTCTCTGCAAGGGTCTTAATCTGCTTACTCCCAAGCTGTTAAGAACAATCAGGACAGAGAACCAGAACAGGCCTAATAGACAGGGTGTTTATATAACATGAGGGCACCTTAGATTATGCACAAATCAAAAAAGCGAATTTATCTGCTGGGGAATAAATAATTGTAACATAGACAATAGGGGCATATGACTTTTTTATGTATCCGCAAGTTCTACCACCTGAATTAGTAGGCAGTAATAAATTTCAAAGAGAGACGGAGCGATTTCGATTTATATTTATTCTAAATGTTGAGGATGTCTGAGAGTGGAATATCATACCAACCAAGTCTTTTGGTTCTTCTTGAATGATGATTTTTTTCTAAAAGTGTATGTAGTGAGAGAAAGCTAAGCTGATGGAAGATTCTGAAAAGTTCAAAGAATCGTTCTTTTGGTGCATTGATAGACCTACCAATGGTTTAACTTGAATACCTATATATCCTCTCTGCAAGCCCAATAACCGAACTGTTGTTCAGTCGTGAAAATCTAACGGTAGTGAGGTATGTTCAACTGATTTGTAGTTTCATTAGTTGGGACTTTACAGAATATGACATCGTGAGATAATCTCAGAACGTCACTATATCGTCTACATAAAAAATGTCGTCTTAACATTTTGTTGTCAAGAGAAATTGATAGCGCTCTTTTCCTGTTTAATGAAGAAGAACCATTATCGAAAGATGAAGAGCCGATTTGACACCATTGGTAACAGTATTGAGAACATATTTTTGAATTGGTTCGTCAATAAACCTCATGACATTTTTTCCAATCTACAACAAATACAACAGAGTGGAGACGGAAGTTGAGACGAATAGTGCAAGATCCCTTTTCGATTTGGGATCTATTGAAAAAAGTATCATTTACCGATTTGTCATTAGATGATTTAAAGGAAACATCAAAAATTACTCTGAGCTTCATCAAAATACTATTAGGGTTGATAACACAATGATGTGCAATATAATGAAAAGTATTCTTGTAGAGGAGTTGGGTTCGATAAATTCGAAAAATTGTTTATATGAATATGAATGAGAGATCAGCCTCCTTTGAAAGGAAATAATACGGCGATGATCTATTTGAGATGAATTTGGAAATTTGATCGAAATAAGGTTTAAATGAAATATGAATGGTGTAACGTCTCCTTTTATCACTGGCGTTGGTTTTAGTGAACATTTTTTCACTTAGTGTTTTGTCTTCTGGATCAATGGACTTTTTATAAGGAAAGTCTTCAAGTTCCAGAAACTTATGGTGAAATCATTCTAGAAAGACATAGCTTGAGCAGAAGAATGAAGTAGGAGAATAAGAGATGAAATCACAATCAACATTTCCCATATGCTCATCATTTTGTTTCTCAACAAATTTGCAAACTTTGAGAAAATGGGATCAATGGCGTGTAGAGTGTTGAATTGAGGATCAGCTAATTGTATGTTGGAGATGTGGAACCGAGAGCATATTTTCATTAATTTCATTTTCATTACAACATCCACTGTGAGAATATATTCCCCGGAATTGCGAGGGCGAAAAGTTAGAGAAACCAACTTGAATACGGTTGAGTTTATATTGAGAATGCAATATCAATTCGAGATAAACCTCATTTTTTGGATCATTTTTCAGACATGAAATAATCTCAACTAACATTGTCTAAGAGAATTCGGACAATTTGTGAGTCACGTAGAGGAGCATCCGCTGTGTCAAAGTGTAACTTTTTCATTGCGTCACAGCCTCCAACAAATAATTGGCAGTTGGCAGTTGGCAACATTCGAAAGCGCATGCCCATAAAATACACTTTATTTGAGAACTGAAGCTAGACTGCTGCAATTCGTGCGCTGCTGTTCCATTGTAACAAACTTCCAGAAGACAGCTCAGAATCACAGAGCTCAGTTATAAAATGAGCAGTGCAAAGGTGGCTGCTAATGTTAGCTGCCAAAATTTTCGAATATTTTGGGGCGAATATTTACAACGAACGTTGTAAATGATACCTTTTATGTTATGAATAAACATGATACCTTTTTGTATACCCCTTTCAGAGAGCGGAGGGCGAAAATTCACTCCGGAATAATGTCATATATTGACCATTCTGTAGAGATTTGATGTATGCTGAGTTATCAAAATAAACACATGGAACGAGAAATTTTTTCCATAATATATAATTCAGTTCCTTGTATACTCTGCACATGAAGCAACGGAAATATACAAAGAATCATGAAATAACAGTAGTAGAAAGCAACCACTCTGAAATACTCGATTGGAAAATAGGTTTACTGAATAAAAAAAAAGTTTACTGCTTTGTGACATAGTTTTTTTTCACCCTGTAAACTTATTCTTTTAGAGTGATCGCTCTCTACTATTGTTATTTCATGATTCTCTATATATTTCAGTTGCTAAATTTTGCGCAAATTATATAAGGAACTGAATTATATATGGAAATCAGTCAATATAGTAAACATAAACAATGACAATCAATTTTGTTTTTCTCGTTTAAAGCGTTCATTTTGATAACTCTGTATACATTAAATCTCTACTGTACAGAATGTTCAATATATGATATTATTTATGAGTGAATTTTCGCGCTCCGCTCTTTGAAGGGAGATATACAAAGATCATCTGTGAAACTTCACAAGTTTATTCATGGCATAAAAAATATCAATTTTACTCTTTTACTCTGTGTACGCTACTGATCGTTCGGAAGTATTCGGAAATTTTGCCATTATAACATTAGCAGCCAACTTTAGACTGTTCTTTGAATGATGAGTGAAATGGAAATGTGTGTGACCAAATAATCTTCGCGACATCCCGGGGAGACTCATATTGAGTCTCTGAATTTTGTTAAACAATTATGGGTTTAGTAACAAGTAATTCGTATTTTGTCTTCAGTATGGGGACGTTTATTGGTGCTGCTACAACATATTTTATCACCAGATTGAAGCATAAGCCCAAAGAGGAAATCTGGATAAATGGAATGGATGATAAATATGAGGTTAGGTATGGTTAAGCCAGTTGCAAATATTCTAATTATTTATGTGGAGTTTTTTTATGGTATGAAATAAGTTTAACTTGAGATTTCTATATCCTAGTTGAACTTCATATTGTTCGTTGATCTCAACGTTACATTCCTGAAGTTATCATTTTCAGTTCAAGGTTCCCACAGATGAGTATAGATTAATAATTGGAGTACGAAATGACCTGAAAATGCAGAAAGGAAAAGTTGCTGCTCAGTGTGGTCATGCTGCTGTAGCAGCTTATGTGAAATGTTTGAAACAAAATCCAAAGGTGGTAAAAAACTGGATGAGGTTTGGTCAGTATTCTTTTTTAGTTTATAACTAATTTGTAGCTGTACAAAATTTGGTATTCCAACACCTGTTTGATATATTTTTGTAGGTGGAACCAAAATTGCACTGAGAATTGATTCTGAAGAGGAAATGATGGCACTGGACAAATGTGCTAAAGAGTTTGGTGTATTGTCAAGTGTAATTCGTGATGCAGGTCAAACGCAAGTGGCTCCTGGTACTAGAACTGTTATCGCAATAGGGCCAGCTCCTAAAAGTGTTCTAGAAAAAATAACAGGTCATCTAAAGTTATATTAACTTTGTAGGAAGTATTTCAATAAAGCTCAGCAAAAATTTTGATGAAAGTGGTAAATGATTGAAACATTTGGAAACTTCAGTTCTCATGATTTTGATGACTTCCTACCTCAAAAATGTATTTTCTAGGAAATTAAAGCTCATTTTCTTCCTCAGTTATTCATTCAGTGAAGTGGGTGCTAAAAGGTAGGGGTTGGATCACCCAAGAAGATTTTGTTTCTAATGATTGGCTCAGAAAAATGACACTTCGTGGTTCACAAAGTTTTTAGTGAGGTTAGTTACAAATATAAACTTGAAAAATGAAGACATGAAAACCAAATTAATACAACTGGAGTGAAATAAAATATGAAAAGTTCAAGTCTAGGTGAGGGGCTGACACATTGGCGCTTGGAAGGTGCAACTGAAGTTTTGAATAGTACAGCTACTAATCTTAGCACTGTAACAACTATTGGAAATGTATCAAAACTCTGGTTATAAGTTGGCATTAATTACCTTTTGGATTACACAAATTATGAGATCTGTAGGTTATAAGTCGACATTAATTACCCTTTGGATTACACAAATTATGAGATCTGTAGGTTATATTAGAAGCCAAAGATTTTTCTCTTATTTTTTTTTAAATACCTTTTCTTTGGTTATGGAATGGATGGTTGAAGTTAGTGGTTTTTATTTTATTTTTATAGGCATCAACCTTCATAATATATCCAAACATGTATTTGGTTACAATAGGTACAAAAGTTAAGCTAGATTCCGAGAGCTATGACGATCTGAAAGTTTTCAGATTGGTCCAAAATTCAAATTTTTATTAAGAAAGATCAATCCAAATATTTTAACTTTTTTGCGATGACGGAAAACGAGAACGAATGGGTTGTGACATGTATGATTCTCAAAGTGTGGGAAAAAAGTTAAAAATATGTTTTTCATCCGATAACAACTCACGGAGCATAAAGATATAGAAGATTTTAGTATTTTTTGAATACAAAGAGGAGAAAAGGGCAACTTTGTGAGAAAAATATATAAGTTATTGTAGAAACAACACTATGATAGAGAAAAATATTAAAATTATCAAAGAATCAGTGTGCTTTTTTAAATATTTCTCAACATCTTTGCCTTTTCCTTCATACACTCATACAGACTCAACTTTGAGATATTTACATTTTATTGTATTGATGAATTTTTTGATCTCGTAAACCTATCAAGCATGGTATGCAGTTTCCTAAATAAACAATAACGAGTATTTGAAAATGTTTTCAATGACATCCAATTGTATTCACAATAAGTTCGATTTAATAAAATGTACATCGCGTGGAGACGTGATGCAGACTTTCATCTCTTCCGCCTTCCGCGTCTTTTCTATTTCTATGTGAACAATAGAAGCGACGTGGCGCCAGACGAAACCACGTGCTATAGGTCTCTGCAAATTGGCGCTAAGAATCGTTCTCCATTATCTCAATATGAAAAGTGAGATACTATTCAGCCCAACACTATTCAATTCGATAACAGAGAAAATCAACAATGAAACACCAAAACCAAACTGTTTTTTAATTCTTCTACAACACTACTTAATGTATTTTTTCTGTCTCTCTCTTGTTGGATGGTCGTTACTTGTCCAAGCGCAGTTGACTAATGTTTTTTCCTCTTTGACTACTTCAAGAAAAGAGAAGAAGAAATAGAAAATATGAATTTCACCCACAGAATATGGTCTGTGATTTAACCTAGTAATAAGACATTTGTTACTCTGAGGTGTACTCTTTGGTCCGAACTGTCGTGTCAAAATTGTTCTTTTCTGTGCGCTGTTGGCGCATATGTTGACTATGTTTTAAATTTTTTCCTGAAAATTTTGTATTAAATTTATATTATTTAACAAATCATAAAACACCTTTCAATTCATAAATATGGTTAGTATTTCTTCATATGTGATTATCAAAATACTATAAAATAAAAAAATTTTAGGTTAGTATTGAAAGGAAAGGTACATTCAAACTTGAATACTTGCTTAAAATTGAGAAAGATGTCCAAGAACGATGGAAAAGTGAAAAGATTCACGAAATCGATGCTCCTGATTCCACTAAAAGTCCAAATGAAAAATTTTTCTGTAATTTTCCTTATCCTTATATGAATGGCCGATTGCATTTGGGACATACCTTTAGTTTGTCAAAATGTGAATTCGCATCTAGGTATCAGAGACTCCGAGGAAAAAAAGTGAGTTTCAAAAGGGACAAAAATATATTCAATTCGTTGATTTCAAAACCGTCTTCTGTGTAAACAATAGAAATAACTTGTGAACCAGCAACTAATTACGATAAGAAACAAACCATCAGCAATCAAGACAATGTATGATATCACAAAGGGCATATTAAAGCCTTGGTATATAAATGACTGATAGTGAGTTTTACAACAATACCTAATAACTAGACCCAGTAACTAAGACTACACCTAAGAAACATCAGATTTATGCACATAACTATAATTATTCTTCATATATTTTTCTAAACCGCCAAAATAATTCAATTGAAACTGAAAAAAAAATTAAATTTTACAATTCATTTTTTCTTTAGATAAAAATTTGAAATTATCGTTATGAAATTTCTCAGAATAGTTTTAACTGTAAATATTTTAATTTGGATCTGAGTTCTTAAATAAATATTGACCAACTTTCTAGGCATAGTTCTTAGTATTTAGTTTTGGTCAAGTTTCCATAAACGCTCTCGTTGTGTGTTGCATAAACCCTCTATAAATCTTGAATATGCAAAACTGTGCTTGTGAAGAGATTTTTTTTATCAGCAAGTATATTCAAGGCAAGCTTGAGACTTGTAAATCATGAAACAAATAAGCCTAAGAAATTAAATCTCTCAAATCAAATAACTTCTGATGAAGTGAATAATTTTTTTGTGGGTATTGCTGAAAATTATAATTTGATTTAATCATTAGCGTGTTATCAAGCTCATGAACTACAGAAATTTCAAGAGCTTCCCAATTCCTTGTACTTCAGTTTTTCTAGCCCTCCAGTCACTCTTTTAGAGATAGATTTGAGTTGCAGAGACACATACGAAGTGCTCTTGTCCTCATAGCATGTAGTGGTAGTTATTATTATGTGCTCTGAGAATAACTAGAACATTTCGTCCATTGCCCCATCGCTTTTGATTATGTCTACCACGATTTTAGAGACATGGCTGGCATAAAAACCTGCAGATCAGCATGGTCAATAAACCCTTCAACACAGCTATCATTAAAATTATGAATTCAAGAGTTGAAGGCATTAAAAATAGTTTCAACACTTTGAATATCATGTGCGATTCACCCAAGGCCTTTAAATGTGTATCACACCTCATACTCCTCAAGAAATTGTGGTACTATGGAATCTATTGTGTATCTCTGACCCTTATTGAATCTAACCTCTTGAATCAATTCCAAAGTAACTACTTCTCCCTCTGTTTTATCCAGACTTAGTGCGCCATTAGGTTTGATTCTAAGTCCACTACTATTTGCAATATTTATTAACGATTCAGACAAATGTTGGAACAAAAAAAATATCTTGCTCACAAATGACACTTCTCTCATTCATAAAGTCTGAAAAGAGAATTCTAAAAACCAAAAGCTAATGTTGAACATTGTTTTTCAGCAAACAACATAATTATGAATTGTGCGAAAACACAAAACATCATTTTTACCACCAAACTACACAATAGGAAGTACACAAGCAAATTAATTCTTTCACTACTCAGAGGGTCAGAGAAACCTCCGTTATTATAACACTAGAAAGATTTCTTTCGTTAAAATTCTGGCTTATCAGCCAATTAAATCACTTGACTATAATGCTTATAACAATTTGCCTGATGAGGTACCTATGAAATCTAATTTTCAATTATTTGAAAAACTGTTTTTACTTGATGGAAGAGAGACTATATGAGAACTGACCCCAGCCCAATGGTATGCGCCATTTCTACCATACTCCCATAGTATTCTTATTTGTTTGAAGTTGATTGACAATGTTTCATGGTGAATTTCATTAGTTCGGACTTTCATTGTCTAATATGATATGATTTGAAATTTCTGAAATAACAAATAAAATTTAAAAAAATAGCTGAAAATCAAAGTTATATAAATGAATAAAAAAAACCTTGAAAATAATTTACAATAAAATAAAAATTAAGCAAAAAAAAAATTGAAAATTGAACAATTGAAATGAAATTAAAAATTGAAAGATTTTAAGTCAAGTTACTTCACAACATTTCGATTTTTAGTGTCCACAATCGTCTTCGGGTGGTGACTTGGATTTATTTCTACGAGAGATGATTTATAGATCATTCGAGTGGATAGGTGAAAGCACTCGAATGATCTATAAATATCGCTAACAATCGAAACGTCGTGAAGTAACTTGGACTGAAATCTTTCAATTTTTTATTTCATTTAAATTGTTCAATTATCGGTTTTTTTGCTTAATTTTTATTTTATTGTAATTTCTTTTCAGATTTTTTGTTTGCTGAATATAATTTTTATTTTCAGCTAACTATCCTTTCTTAGTCAGTATTCTTATTATTTATTTATGTTTCAGTTAAATGATCAAAATCATCAATGACTCTCAAATTATGAAGATATTTTAACTTGTACATATAGGTAGTATATTTTAATTTAAGCTCACTATAAACTTTTTTAGACAGTGTTAGACCTGCTCCAAATCTATCCATGTATCTATAAACTTATTCTTTTCTTTAAGTCAGATGAATACCTCTTATGCAGATAAGAAACAAATTTTTTATAGTTACACTATTTGATTCATTTATATGTCGTTAAATTGTAGGTATTGTTTCCTTTTGGATTTCATTGCACTGGAATGCCAATCAAAGCATGTGCTGATAAATTGAAGCGAGAGATTGAATTGTATGGTTCTCCTCCACAATTTCCAGAAAAAGAAGAAGTTGAAGTTGAGGAAGATGATAGGATACCTAAAGATAAAAGCAAATCAAAAAAGGTGAAATAACTGTAACAGACATGTTTCATGAGAACTTTAGACTGTTGGATATCAAGAAAACTCATATACTCATTTTTATTTCGTTTAGAAAGAACATTCAGAACATTTACTCATTTTTATTGCAGAGTAAAGTTGCTGCAAAAACTGGTGGCGCTATATATCAATGGCAAATTATGCAAAGCTTGGGATTGAAAGATGATGAAATACCAAATTTTGCTGATGCTTTGTATTGGCTCGATTATTTCCCTCCAAGAGCAGTTGAAGATCTTAACAGATTTGGATTACATGTATGTATGAAAAATGAAAATTGTTAGTTTGTGAATCTGAAAAGCTATAACGTGTTAAGACACTTGTTTGTTATTTATAGTCTCTAGTTCATATTTGAAAATGAAATCAGTTATCAAGCTGGTCTCTGAAATTTTATCTAGCCAAAATTTATCGCTGAAAATCTTGAAAAAATTTCAATATGTTGAAAGTTGTCGAAACACATCTGATAGGGCTTCAACGAGGCCATTTATTTACATGTACAATATGTCAGGCAGTATAGACAAAGGGAGAAACAAAAGAGTTTCGATTTTCGAAGAGGGGTCATTATAAACGCTTTAGCTTGCTGAAAAATTCAATGGTTGATGCAAAATAACTAAATTTTTACGTGGTGTGTGAAAAGTTTTAAATAACATTTTTTGAGAAACAGTACCCCCTGAAAACAGTTTTTTTGCATCCTAAATCATATTTTTTTAACAAACAAACATTTTAGAAAGAATGACGACTTTTCTTCAAAAAATGAAATTTTTGAATCATTTCCTTTTTTGTCTAACAAGTGAAAGTTTTGCTAAGAATCTCCAAGTATTTTGAAAATTTCAGGTGATTTCACTCTGAAGTTCTCGCCTACTGTTATTTATTTTTGAATCAAAGTATCTTCTATCATTAGAAACAAATAATTGACAAAACGGGTTCTCATTTCCCTCCAAATCAGTACCATTCAATTATCAGATTTTTACCAAATTCTTAAAAGTTCTATTTATAATCCAGGTTTGCAATAATATCTTCCTAAAAATAAATCATAATGATAATATAGTTATCTAGATGTAACTATGTAGATGGTTGTATCTAATTCACCATCAATACCAAAAAATAGCGGTGAATTAGCGTAGCAGTAGTGCACCCAACTCACTATCAAAAGGTCGTGAGTTCGATTCTCACCTAAGTTAAATATTTTTCTCGAGAGAATTCATCTAGTTGAATTTGGGATGATTCAGCAACGTTACATGGCTAACGGACTGTGAATATCTATGATGATCCCTAGGTGGCTCGGGAGTTATTAACATTGCCAACCCAGTACATGAGGCTAATGAATGTTGACATCAAAAATAACACCAAAAAATTAATAAACTACCCCATAAATAATAAAGAACTCCAACTTATATACATTAGTATTCTAAATAGCTATATCATTGTTCATCATTCCAAGCTGTTTGTTTTGACATTGTGTAATTAATAGACTTAATGATCTTGATATCTTCTGAAAATTCGAGGGCCCCCAGGAACGGAATTATCCTTGCAATCGATGATTAGTGACGCAAACCTGATTGTTCAAAGTAACAGTTTCATATATAAACACCAAACTTATAAAACAACAAGCTGTGTTGACATTGTGGAGCGGCGACAAATTTTCATTCAGAAACATTCTAATCCCACTTGTCTGCTAAGAATATTTCATTCTCTTCAAGAAAACGAACAAAAAAAACAAATGGTATAAATGCCAAATTAATGTGCCCTGCTGACTATAAAATATTTTCACTGAATACATAATAACTGTATAAGACAATGGTATGTGACGATAATTCAAAAATCAAAAAACTATTAATGATATCTACGAATAGCCACAAAGGTCCCAAACAGTCCGTTGGTTACTCTCTTACATATTAATTACAGGTAAAATCCAGGTAAAAATTAGGTATCATAACAGTTAGTAATTGGTATTAGGTTTAATGAGAATAATTTTAATATTTAATGATAATAATATTTACTTTTCAGATTTATCTGTAAATTCCATCTTTTATTATTTAATTTTACTTGAGCTTTCTTTTACTTATCAATTTGTCTCTCAAAAATACTTTTAACTATTTTAATATTTTTTCATTATGTTAATGTACTCAACATTTAATAAAACTGTCGCAGCTTGTCAAATGTAAGAAGAGCTTTCAAAATTTCAATATGATCGTTCAATTGCATACATTTAATTACACAATGAAAATTGAAGCCAGTACTCTTTTTCTAGCAAAATTTTCATTTGCTAAACAGTTATTCGATTATTGTTTTGAAGAACAATAAAAGTGATTAATGTATTTCAATGAAAAATTAAAAACTTTCAAATCAAAATAATGTTTATTTGATGTAGACCGACTGGAGAAGAACATTCATAACCACTGAAGCGAATAAATTTTATGATTCATTTATAAGATGGCAGTTTCTCAAGCTGAAAGAAAGGAATAAAATACAGTTCGGAAAACGATACACTATCTATTCAGTTCGAGATGGTCAGCCCTGTATGGACCATGATCGTTCTTCGGGAGAAGGGGTTGGTCCACAGGAGTACACTCTGATCAAAATGAAAATTATCGCACCATATCCATCGAAATTGAGGTAAATATTATATCTTATGTAGATTATAATGATTGTCGTGGCTTTCTATATCTCAATTTATATATGAGGAATGGACACCATTCAAGGAAAGGAAATAAACTATTATCAATGAAAATTCTGTGAAAAAAATAACAGATACAAACCAGAAGAAAGCCTCATCTGAAACAACTTCTTTTCATTATGAACGTTGATAAAACAAAAATCTTTTTTTCTTTCAACATCTGGATACCAAAAATTTGTAATGAAATCCAAACATTTACATAAAACGCAAAACAATGATTAAATGAATGAAAAATTTTGATATAAAATTTTACTTTCAATAACAGTGATCAATTTCAAGGTTGCATGGTTTAGGGTGAAAAAATTCCTCTATTACTTCTTAGCATAATTTTAAATATTATACTATGAAATTCTGAACTAACTCATGTCAAATTTTTTGAATAATCACTACATAGTATAAAATAAAGTTGCTTCTCGCTGTCTGTCCTTATGTATGCTTAGATTTTAAAAACTACGCAATGGCCTTTGACGCGGGTTTTTTTAATAAATAGAGTGATTCAAGAGGATAGTTTATATTGTATATAACATGCTTAATATAGTAGAGACTCGCTGATAATTTTAGAGGTTTCTAATGTGATGTCATAAATAAACGCATTTGTTTGTGCTTACATTGCAAACGCTGGCTGAACCCTACAAGATAGATCAAAAAATGTACTACAGTATTGTACACCTTAAAAACATCTACAAAAAAGTCCAAGATGGTATATGTCTATCTCTTAGGGATAACTCACAATAATTTTTTTTATCCTCGAGAAATAATAGCTTATTTATGAAGCGATTTTAAGCAATCCAATTAAGTATCTCAAATACATTGTGCATGTAATTTAAATGAATATTTTCGAAGATATTACATATTTAAAATGCAGGTACAGCAATTGCAACGGTACCGGCCGGGGCCCAGGGGCCCCTATAAATAGCGCGTAGTAAGCCGCGCTTCGCCATATAGAACTTTATGATTAGCAGCAATCACACACGTTCATATGTATATTTAGTATCAGCATTGCACCCGTGTGGAGCCGGGGCGAGTCGCTAGTATATGTATAAAGAAAATGCTCCTTTTCATTAGAATGTTATTTTTTTACAAATCCATCAGGATGTTTCTCACTGAGAAACATCTCAAAGGAACTGGGGTTTGCTGCTGTGAAAGTAGTGTACTATGCCTTAATAGACTCCTATCTAAGGTATGGTATACCCTTTTGGGGTGTTTGTAGTAAACAAATTATGCAGTCGGTTTTTGTATTGCAGAAAAGGGCTATCAGGTACTTATGTAAAGCGAAATGGCGGGATTCACGTAAACCCCTTTTTCGAGAACATAGAATCCTTATGGTTATTCCAATATTTATATTGGAAACCGTGTCAATTATACATAAAAATAGGGAGAACTATGAATCTACAGCTACATCCATATACCACACAAGGCAGTCAAATGAACTGAATCTACCAATTCCAAAAACATGTTTGGTTCAAAACTCGTTGATATATAATGGAATCAGGATATACAATAAACTGAAATCAAAAGGACTTTTATCATATTCAGAAAGAAATGTACAAAACTATCAAGTGATAAAGCCTATTATGACCTACAAGAATATTTTGACGATGCCCTGTAATTTAGAATGTGTGGAAATCGCGATTGTACTGTGTGTGAAAAACATATTTTTATTTGTTGTCCTAGTTCTTGTCATGTAACCTTTGTATATGTATGTATATATAGTTTATATTTTCTTTTAATAATTTACATTCTATACATTTATTCTTCACATCTTAATACTCATGTTTATATTACTATTTATTTATGACATTGTGTTTGTTACAAGAATTTCATTCTTGAACAATAAACATATCAATCAATCATTACTTTCGACTGTTTTGAATCTCCGACAAGCCAAAGAGTAGGAAAACAAATCTCCGACTCAGACTTCTGGCAATATGTTTATCCATTTTGTTGAAAACCACAATCATATTATATTTTTTAACATGTTACCATTCCAAGGTTTCGTTTCTAGCTCCTTGCTATTTTTGTTGCCATTTGAACATTTTTCATCTTCTGCCGAATTGCTCATCTCAGAGCACTTTGGTCAAAATGTATTACTTCCCTGTACCTATTCGAAGAATACTGTTGGTCAGTATCCCTTCGATACATCCCCATTCACAAAGACAGAAATTCTAGGTACTCTGGAAACAATGGCAAATAAGATACCATCAGGTACTGATGGTATCTCAATAGTTACTGTGAAAAAAATTGTAGACCTTATAATCGAGCCACTATTGTTTTTGATGAATCAGTCATTTTTTGTAGGTTGTTTTCCAAATGTATTTAAAACGGCTCTCACATTTCCTCTATATAAAAAAGGCGACAAAACTGAGGTAGACAACTACAGACAGATATCTTTACTTCTCTCTCTCTCTCTCTCTAAACTGTTTGAGAAAGTTGTTAGTAACAGAATTCTGAATTACATGGATCAAAATAATCTTTTTAGTAATAACCAATATGGCTTCAGGAAGAACAAATCAATTGAATCAGCTTCATACCATTTATTGAATTTCATTTATACACAGGTTGACTCGAATAAACTAGTTGTAACACTTTTTTTCGATTTGTCAAAAGCATTTGATACCATTTCTTCCGAATTTCTTATAATTGAACTTGCAGGCCTAGGTTTCCCAAATGATCTATTGAACTGGGTGAAATCGTATATGGAAAACCGTAGTCTAATAGTTAGCTGCAATGGAATTTTATCAAGTCCCAAAGATGTAAAACTAGGAGTGCCTCAAGGTTCTGTCCTGGGACCATTGTTGTTCCTCAATTTCATAAATGACCTGTCTGAATTCTTTTCTGAGTGTCACATAACCATGTTTGCGGATGACACTGCAATTACTGTGGCCGACAAAAACGAAGTTGAGTTGTCAGACAAAATAAATAAAATAATAGATAAATTCAGTGCTTGGTGTCAACGCAACAAACTTATTCTGAATAAATCTAAATCTGATTCAATGAAATCATTTATTAGGAAAAATTTCAGCAGTGACTCTTCCACAATAAATGGTATTCGATCTTCCAGTGAAGTCTTGTTTTTAGGAACGTCTTTAGACGAAAATTTGACCTGGAGCGGTCATTTTCAGAAGGTCTGCAATAAACTCAATTCCGCATATTACTCAATCAAACAATTGAAAAACACTCTAGATAATTTTGGATTGATGAAAGTCTACTTTTCTATGGCTTATTCTCACATCAGCTTTAATATCATTTCTTGGGGATGTGCAAGGGAATTTCCACGAGTTTTTGTTGCTCAGAAAAGATTGCTGAGACTTAATTTTTAATATAGATTTTCAAGATAGTTGTAGACCAATTTTCTTAAGAGAGGGCCTATTGACGGCACCTTCTTTATTTATCTTGAAGTGTGTCACTTTTGCCCGTAACAATATAAATGAATTTGTCACAAACGCGGATATACATGGTAGAGACACCCGTCATGGGAAACTTTTAAGAACCCCCTCACACAAAACGGCTCACTTTAGATGCTCCCCACTATTTAATACAACAAACTTGCCGGCATATATTAGGAAAATCGAGTCAGATAAACTTTTTAAAATTGAGGTGAAGAAACTTCTCTTACAGAAGTGTTACTACAGTCTTGAGGAATTCTTGCACGACACTTTTTCATGACATTTTGAGAGTATTTGCTAGAGCTGCTCCGATTTTTTATATAATACTTCTATGTTGTGAAAGTTTGTGGACGTGAACCATATTTATTGTTTTTGTATTGTTCAACTTCTGTAGTTTTATTTTGTTTTTTAATTACGACTTAGCACATGTACTCAATGTACCAAAGTGTCAAATAAATAAATAAATAAATGAACAATACCTAATAAAATATTTCGTATTTTAGTTCTTTGGGAAAGAAGCCAGTATTTTTGGTAGCTGCAACGATGCGACCTGAAACAATGTATGGACAGACGAATTGTTGGTTGAGACCAGATATGAAATACATTGCTTTCGAAACAAAAACTGGAGATATTTTTGTATGCACTCGAAGAGCTGCGAGGAACATGTCTTTTCAGGGTTTCACAAAAACTGAGGGAAAATTTGATGTAGTTTTGGAGCTATTAGGACAAGTGAGTAACAGTTGTTTTCTTTATTGATATACAGACGAAATACAGAATACATTTCAGTTTATTGAATGAATCCAACAATATTTCTTAATTTTGTCAGAAATTGAATGTTTCATTCATTGGTAAAACGTTTTTCATTCATTGCAGTCAGACTATATACAGTGGTATATAGCCCTCCTCCCTCTCAACTCCGGAATGGACAAAATTTATGTATTTTTTAGTACTTTTTGATAGGAATGACATTAGCTTGCCTCGTCGTTGAAAGGGTGCTACCAACTTTTTTCTCAGATGGAAGGGGAGGTCTGTGATTTCTGTCTTTATATATTCCAATTCTCCAACAGGACATATCTCTAAAAATACATATGTGTGTTCATGGGATCTTTCCCCATCGATGTTAGGTAACACTGTCTGATTCGCAAGGGCCAATCAATGGCTGTCTATTGAACCAGTAGAAGAATCAAATCAAATCAAACTGTACATTATTGTCCAAGAATAATTATTCTTATTGACAAAGTGAGTAGATAACAATGAAGTGGATATCCACTGTGTCCAATACATATGAGAGAAAAAAATATGAAATCATAAAAATATAAAATGTAAAGATGAATAATTATATATACATATATATATATATATATATATATATATATATATATATATATATATATATATATATATATATATATATATATATATATATATGTATATATGCTTTTGTAGAATCACAAATATCATATGGGATAATAGGGTGGGGAGGGGTGAATGACTGCTACTTGAACAACCTTGAGACAATTCAGAAAAGGATTATCAAAATTATGCTACATAAAAATAGAACTTACCCATGCGATAGACTCTACAAGGAATCTGGCATACTTGATGCACGTCAACTATTTTGTTCGAGTATATTTGATAATATAAGAAAAAAAAATTCATTAGAAGTAGTGATTCATTCTCATCATATTAGAAATAGAAATATGCGCATAATTACACCTAGATGTGAAAAAACTATAGGACAAAAAAATGCTTCTTATCTGGGACCGCGCCTTTACCTCATACCAGAAACAAAGAATATTAACAGCTTAAAAATGTCAAAGAAAAAAATAAAAGGTTGGATATTTGACAGAGGAAGAAAATTTTTTAAAGATTTTGTGAATCAAAATATTTCCAGATAGTATGTAATAACATTATAATCTGCAGGCACAATGTGTGTGTGTATACACGTGTGCGTACGCATATATACCCGTTTATATGTGTGTGTATATGTATAAATGTCTATAAGTTTAAATATATCTCGAATTTGTTTCTGCACCTATATGTTTATATGAATATTCATGTGCATATGTATATGAGTGTTTGTAGTGTTGTTATATATGTACTAGAACTGGAATTTGTTACCTGAAGAGACTCAAAATATTGCACCAGATTAGGACTTCTACCATATATTGACTTAAGTAAACCCGATTGTGTCACAATTTTATAATATACTTGTGTATGTTGTGTATGTATATATATACATATATATACATGTGTATATGTATGTATATATAAATGAACTATCAAATGAATTATCGAAATGTCAGAACATATCCATGCTAATATTTGTTAATGATTGTATATAATAATTGCTGCTTCATGTATTTTTCTGTTTTGTTTTTTATCATTATTAGCTTCAGCATGGCCATAACACATACAAGCAATATTCATATTGCTTCCGTGTTGCCGCTGTTTATTCACATTTGTACTTTATTATGTAAAACTTTTCTTTTTTTCTGCGAATAAATATTATTATTATTATTATTGAGTCACCCAAGTAAACAATAAATAAATACTTTCTTCGATATTTGTGTCGTACATGTATGTCTGCTCAGTGATATGTGTAAGAGTGGAAATTAATCATTCAATAATAACCACTTTGTTGGTTATCAATATACTGCCTTACACTCTGGATCCAAAGCTAGCGACTATTTTAATTGATAAAATGTTCGGGGTTTTGACAGTTACTTTGCAACCTCATTGATTTCATTTATTTATTTATATATACACGGGCAAGCCCAATTGATATATAAGTAGTACAGTGCTTTGTAGTACTTGATGCAATACAGTGGATCAAATGTAATTTATAAGAATAATACAATTCCGAAGTAAGATAACAAGTAGATTATTTGAGAAAAAATCAAAATGTATAACATTATGAACTAATATTGTTATTTTTTTACTAGTTCAACTCAGATGATGATTTCGTCAAATTAATTGCAATAAATCAGTTCGTTATTTCAATTATTTAATTTTCATTTGACAGATGTGATGAAGTTCATTTGATAATTTAGGAACAGAGCTCAGATATCTATTCAGAGGGATTAAGTTACCTGACGCCCAATAAAGTTATTATATCTCGTATTCACTCACTGTGTCTCCATTCAGTTTAGCTGGAGCTGAATAATTGGTCTGTCCTAGAGACAATCCAACACCCTAGCGTTACATTCATACACTTTCATCAAAAACTTCCACTACTAGAAATGTTTTTTTTTGCCAGTAATAATATTTTCTACTTCCAGGATCTTCTGGGATGTGCTGTAACAAGTCCATTATCGCAATATGAAAAGATATATGCGTTGCCTATGCTAACCATAAAAGAAGACAAAGGCACTGGTGTAGTTACCAGTGTTCCTTCTGACTCACCTGATGACTACGCAGCATTGACAGATTTGAAGAAAAAGCAAGCCTTCAGGGAAAAATATAATATCAAAGATGAAATGGTTCTGCCTTTCGAACCAGTACCGATATTGAATGTACCGGGCCTTGGGAATCTAGCAGCTGTAACTGCCAATGAGTTATTGAAAATCCAAAGCCAGAACGACAAAGAAAAGCTGCTAGAAGCCAAAGAGATGGTTTATTTGAAGGGATTTTACGAAGGGGTATGGGTTCAAGCTCACATGTAACCATAAGTTGATGTTTTATTATTAAATCGTTGATATTGTAGATTATGGAAGTAGGAGAATTCAAAGGAAAAAAAGTTCAGGATGTTAAGAAAGATATCCAAAAATCTCTAGTTGATAAAGCTGAAGCAGAAATCTACTATGAACCCGAGAAAAAAGTAATGTCTCGGTCAGGTGACGAATGCGTTGTAGCTCTCTGCGATCAATGGTACCTTGATTATGGTAATGGCGAATGGAAGAAACAAGCATTGCATGCTCTAGGGAAAATGAACACTTATCATGATGAAGTTAGGAAAAATTTTGAAGGTTGCATAAACTGGTTACACGAACATGCCTGTTCTAGAACATATGGTCTCGGTACTAAATTACCTTGGGACGAAAATTGGCTGATCGAGTCTCTATCGGATTCAACTATTTATATGGCTTACTACACTGTGGCACATCTGCTGCAAGGAAATACTTTCAAGTTAGTACTGGAATTCCTTATGATAATAATAATCATCTCTATCTCTTCGGAGTAAAAACAGTTAGATTTATTCCCCAAATACATTAAACACATGACAAATCGGCATATTCATATGTCATGTATATATATATATATATATATATATATATATATATATATATATATATATATATATATATATATATATATATATAAAATTTGTGGACAGAACACTCAAAAAATGCGAGGCAAACCATCAAATTGATTACTTCCTTCCTTTTTTTGGAAGATTCCCTCATCCTTTTTTTGTATCAAGATGGAGTAGTAGAAAGCCAAAAACTTTCCCAAAAATCAATCACTCCTAAAAATATAACCCCTTCAATTCAAATGAGATTCCTTTTGGCTGAGATTAAATCAAATAGGTGAATGAATGTCATTATAATGTCATCGATGACATAAGCAGATCAAGCTTATTCCGCGACATTAACAAATCGTAATTCATGAATGAATGAATGAATTTTCTATAATGTTATCCAATTTGGTACTGAAGAGCCTTGGGGCAAGTGTCTTAAGGCAAAACATCGATGTATACAAGTGAGGATGACAGTGTTCCATGTAAGTGCAATTTGTTACCATTCATTTAAAGTAGAACTCATGTGAATGATATC
The DNA here is from genome assembly GCF_025532065.1 of Leptinotarsa decemlineata. Taxonomy (NCBI): domain Eukaryota; kingdom Metazoa; phylum Arthropoda; class Insecta; order Coleoptera; family Chrysomelidae; genus Leptinotarsa; species Leptinotarsa decemlineata. The sequence continues at coordinate 28,243,213 of NW_027412688.1, read as the reverse complement.
TGATTTTTATTCCACAACGAATGTTTGAAATACAAACTGAGGAGAGAAAAGTATCTTCTGTATAATTCAGTGTTCATATAGAAGTATTTGTTTCGAAAGAATTTTTTTCTTTCGTGTAATTCAATGTTTATATGAAAGTAGCTGTTTCAGGAGGACTTTCTTTCAGTTTGTGTCTGAAAGTTACTTCTTTGCATGATCTACACATCCATGTATAGAGTTACTTATTTTCAAATTGATTACTTCCTTCCTTTTTTTGGAAGATTCCCTCATCCTTTTTTTGTATCAAGATGGAGTAGTAGAAAGCCAAAAACTTTCTTTCCCAAAAATTAATCACTCCTAAAAAAATAATCCCTTCAATTCAAAGCTAAGTCAGTTTCAACAACATTTTCACCATATGAAAAAATGTTTTGAAAGTGACCCTGAAAAGCATTCATACAGTTCCTACATAATATAAACAAAAACCGGTAAAAACTTCAATACTCTTCTCATACAAAAAATAAATGAAAAATGTCTGTACCAGAACTTATAATATTGAAAGTTACTCAGCATTTAATAATCACATAACTTGTTTCAGAGGAACTGAATCCAACGCTTTGGGTATAAAACCTGAACAATTAACCACAGATGTCTGGGATTACATCTTCTTCAAAGACGCCAAATTTCCCGAAAAATGTGGAATCAAAAAGGAATCCCTCGATTTGATGAAACGTGAGTTTGAATACTGGTACCCTTCCGATGTTCGAGTATCGGGCAAAGACTTAGTTCAAAATCACCTGACCTATTTCATTTTCAACCACTGTGCTCTGTGGCCCAAGGAGGAAAACAAATGGCCAAAAGGCGTTAGAGCGAATGGGCATCTTATGCTTAATTCGTCCAAAATGTCTAAATCCGACGGAAATTTCTTGACCCTTTCTGAGGCTATTAACAAATTTGGAGCTGATGGAATGAGGTTATCTTTAGCTGATGCAGGTGACTCTGTGGAAGATGCAAATTTTGTAGAAAGTATGGCTGATGCTGGCATCCTAAGGCTTTATACTTTCATTGAGTGGGTTAAGGAAGTTCTAGCAAATAAATCGACTTATAGGTAGGTTCAATAATTTATTAGGAATTTCAAAATGTAACTATGTTTTATTATTGTATTTAAAATAGTTAAAGTAAACATTATGTCAGTTGGGAACTGGTTTGAAAAGTCCATCTCCCAAATTAATTTCCTCAAATTAGATACTTCCTTAATTAATGAATAGATTTTCTATGAATTTATTATTCTATGAATTATATTATTATGCAGTTTCCAACTGCAAAAAAATGTCAAAGATACTATGTGGTTCATTCTGCTGGTCATTGTCCATGATGAAATTGAAGACTGACAAAGTGTAATTAATTCAAGAACACATCCATGTAAAACACTCTTTTGATAACTATGAAGAATTAAATTAACAACAAAGCAATTGTCAATCTTTGCGAGATTGTGCCACTCTGGAGCTCCTAATTCTGGCTTTACAACTGGTTGAATTTGCCAAATATCATTTTTTAAACAATGATTAAGCTAGAATTAGATGTTTCACTTCAGCAAAAAAGAACGTTACAGAGACACATATCTATAGTTGCCAAATACCATTAAATTTATTATTCAAAATAAAAGAGTTGTGGTTTGGAGTAAGAACCACAGAGTATCCCTCTTTAGGTTCTTTTTTAAATTGCCTTACATTTTTGTTAATAATATAAAAAGTAGGTACACATTTTCAGAAGAATAATAATAAAGTCTGGAATAATAATTGAGCTCTATGAAGTGATTATGATTTTTTTCAGAACTGGTGTCTTCAATGACTTTAGTGATGACGTATTCCAAAATGAAATTAATTTCAAAATCAAAGAAACTGCTGAGAACTATGAAAATATGCTTTTTAAAGAGGCTTTGAGAACAGGATTCTTTGAAATGCAAGCTATTAGAGACAAATATAGAGAACTTAGCATAGATGGTATGCATCTAGATTTGCTACTGAAATTCATTGAAGTTCAAACTATATTGATTTGTCCGATATGTCCACATGTTGCTGAACATGTCTGGGAACTTATAGGAAATGTAAGTATTGAAAGTAGTTCTTCTGAATTTTTTAAATAGGCATTATATATTATCAAGTGCTACAAATGATGCAAAATTCAATATCTGATCGTATAGACACGTTTCATTCAACAATCTACTGAATGGAATTCAATATAATAATTTCGGAATACTTTAACTAATCAAAATACCCGATATTCAACTATGAAAACACCAAAAACAAAATTTAAGTCCAGGCGTACAACTTTTATTTTTTTTCAGAAATTCAGTGTTGTTAATGCTACTTGGCCAGTTGTTGGCCCTATAGATGAAATTAAAATCAAGGCATCTGAGTATCTGATGGAATCTGCTCATTCATTCAGAGTTCATTTGAAAGCTTATCAACAGGGAATCAAAACTAAAACCAATCCTAACCCTGCTCCTGTAGAGAAACCTAACGTCGTGAGCATCTGGGTGGCTAAGAGTTTTCCTTCGTGGCAGAGTTGCATTTTAAAATGCCTCAAAAATCACTATGAGGTATGTAATTTTTCAATTAATACTGGCCAGTCATCAGAAATTGGATAAGTCTATTTTGATTGGAAAAATTGTTTTTTTTTAATAATTTCAGAAAGAAGGTACGCTTCCAGATAACAAGTCTTTATCTGCAGAATTTTCAAAAATGAGCGAACTGAAAAAGTATATGAAAAGAGTAATGCCGTTCGTCCAAGCTACTCGAGAAAAGATGGAGCATTTAGGAGTGAAAGCCTTGGCTTTGACACTTGAATTTGATGAAGCTGAAGTCCTGAAGGCCAATAGTGTGTACTTGGCTAATACTTTAGATGTGAGTTGAATATAATTGTTTTTATATTAAATTCTTTTGGTTGAATTTATTAGGTTGAAGAGGTTGTCGTCAAGTTCACCGATGATGAAGAAGCGTCTGAGAAGATGAAAGAATGCTGTCCTGGTATGCCGTTTGTTTTATTTTCCACTAAACCTGGTATCAAACTTGAATTCGTCAACCCAGTTCCGCAAAATGGGTTGTTATCGAAAATAATTACCATCAGTGACGGAGACAGTTATTTTAAAATAGTCCAAAAGATTGCCAAGGATTCAAAACTGATTAAAAGTAAGTAATATCAATTTATTATTTACCGGTTAATCTGTACTACGTAATTTTGCAAACAAAAGTTTCTATTCCTTTTTTTCTAATACTTTCTTTGTCATACACCGACCCAAACTTTAAGCAGATATGATTTCTCCCACCGGCCGTGACTCAGTCCGGAGCTGTATTTCCAGATTTTCAAAAGCATCTAAAAATCTCGTGTCACTTACCGATTTCAACAGTTTCAGGCAGTTTTCATTTATTCTATGACCGTCCTCCAAGGTGTGTTATATGGCACTAGATTTTTTGGTCTCTGAAATCGGATATCTACTGCGTGTTCTTTGAAACAAATTTCAATGGCTTACTTAGTCTGGCTGATATATTTTTTGTCACAGTCTTAACAACTTACCTCCGACTTTTCATTTTCCAATATCCTGTCTTTAAGGTAATCTAACATTTGTTGAAGCGAGCAAAAAGTTTTGAGGGCTACTTTCACTTTCAACTTTTTAAAAATATGATCTAATCCGTTAATGTATAACGTTTTCAAAAAACACTATTGTGAGATTTTCACTAAACAGTTTCACAAAAACGCAACACCTGTTTCGCCATACAATGGCTTATTCGGGCGTGTCTTTACAGTAAAGACACGCCCAAAGAAGCCATTGTATGGCAAAACACGTGTTGCATTTTTGTTAAAACTGTTTAGTGAAAAGTTCACAAAGTGTTTTTTTGAATATGTTAGTTATGGATTTTCATCAAGTATTGTCCAATTCCATCATATACCTTTAGTGTATATTAGTTCATATGGAAGAACAATATATAGATGAATATTCAACCTTCAAAATAAACAGTTTGTGTATTCCTTAAAACTTTATGAACAAAGTATTTTTGGTTATATTTCAATTTTATTTTACAGAGCCTGAATTACTGCAGTTGTGGAGATTTGAAGATCCATTAGTGGGGCCAACAAAAATACCAACTTTCACCGAGCCTCTCAAATATAAAGTATTGATTCCTACGGAAGCAGTCTTCAAAGTTGATTTTGATCAATCAAAAGTCCAGTTATTATTAAGTGATAAGTTGGTCGATCTTGGAAGACAAATAACATACATGCTTGTTTAACAATTGGGTTATGTTCTATTTATTTTACTAAATAAATTATGATTTTTCCCAAAAGTTGTTTTTATTTATTGGTGTTAACATACAATATACAGAGATACTCTATTTTTCTAAATCAAACCAAACTATATTAAAAAGAGTGATTGAAATATAAGTTTATTTCCATATGATGATTACATAGGAAACAAGTCATATGAAATACAATACAATATAAAGCTATTTACATAGTAAAAGGGTAAAAAAAGGATAATAGATAATTAGAATCCACATATCAAAAATTGAAAGATACACATATTGAAGAGAACCAAATTCGGGCAGTAAGTCGTGGTCAAATGGAACCTGATGTGCCCAACGTTTCTTCCGCTACTGCCGCAGACATCATCAGTGGTATGTGCGATTGCAAAGAAAAAAGATATCTTGAAGTCTCAGCAACGAACGATTGGCGAGCTACCTATTCATTGCATTTATATTTTCAGAGGGAACAGCTGTGGAGTCGACGGTGAGAGGGCAATGGCCCTGGTGTACATGCAAATGCTCGCTACTAATTAGTTCTAATTAGTCCACACTGTTACTAGGTTGGTCCACGTTGTTGGTTGAAGGTGGAGTATTTCTTCTTTTGAGATGTAGACCACGATACAGCTGCCAGTGGTAGGTCTAGTCTATTTGCCTTACATAAACAAAGTCACGGACCGCATCGGCATCGGAACACTGTTTAAACTTCACAACCTCAAGAACATTTATAAGTGAACTAATCAATTATACAACTCGGCCAGAACAAAGAGATCCTCTGACATTCGCCAGTGTTTATAGAATTTCCTGCCCCTATACATCGGAACTATCAAATGCAGCGTCAACACTAGGATATAAGAACACAAGCATAGCTGCCATCTCATGCAACTGGAGAAATTCCCATTGCAAACAATGTCCCAACAGAAATAAAACAACTTGATGAAACGGAAGCCCAAGAGCTCATAATCTAACACCAAACAGCGCTATTTCGAGCCGCCAAAGTGTCATCAGTGATGCTAGGCTGAATCCCTATCAACCAATCCTATAAAGACGAATCTGAAAGTGAAGGCGATAACATTTCCACTTATTGTCTTATTGAAGGAAAAGTTTTAAAATTTTTTACTAGAGCTATAGAACTGATACCTGTGACCTCTAAAATAGTGCAAAACTCTTTTAATATTAAATTAGAGCCTCATGGGGCACTAGGGTTTTCTTCGGAAGTATTGAGGTAAGAATACCTTTTCAAAATATATGAAGGGCGAATTTCAGATGGGACTATTATTTTATCGAAAATATGTTTGAAAATGTTAACTCTGGTTTGAAAAATTGAATGTATTTTCTCAGTTGCGAGTGAGGTAACATACGCTACTGTAATAATTCCTTCAATTGAAATTTCAGAATTATATTAAAGTTATTCTGGTAGCTGGGAAGCAAGGGCGATACTATAGTAAAATTTTAAAAGTCAATTGCTCGCAGCACTCATGGGGGTTAGACAAGGCCGTAGACAGGGGGGGATTAAGGAGGATTGATCCCCCCCCCCGAAAGTTCTACAAGCAACGGCCATCCAAAAATTATATCAAATACAACGATTGGCTTGTTTAAAAATCTCTGAAGCCATGAGAACAACACCAATCGTGGAATTAATTACTGTTCTGTCCCCTCATCTGGACCTGTACGTTAAGGAGGTTGCCTTATTAATGGCCATGTTACGATTGCGCACGGTTGGTATAAACCTCGAAGTAGGAATGGGTCAATTGAAGCTGAGCCTATGGCGAGAAGCGCTCGCTGTTCGCTGTGCAAACTCTGCTGCAGACAACCAGTGATGCAATTGAACCCAGGTTTGTGTTTAATAAACCCTACAAATTACAAATAAAACAGGACATAGAGTCAGATGCTACAAATGCAATACGCAAATATACAGACAGCTCAAAAATCAAAGAAGGCTCAGAATGTGGAGTGTACTTCAGATCACTTAAGCCTAAGGATTCAGTGGGGAATGGGAAAAAATACCAGTGTGGTTCAAACAGAACTGGCTGGTATTTCAATTGCCATAAAAGAAATAACCAGGAAAGGAATTTCTGGCAAAAACTTAACAATCTGCACTGATAGCAGACAAGCCCTATTAGCCTTGAACAGACAACTTGTTACCTCAGGGCTAGTACTAGAGTGCCACCAAGGTTTAGCCAAAGCCCCGGTAGATAGTAACATTATTCTGAGGTGGATTAAAGGGCACGACAGGAGTAATCGCATTGCCGACTCTTTAGCCAAGGAAGCGGCTGGACAAAGGATTTTAGGACGCAGTGGCATCTACGGCCTGATTACTTCGACAATTGCGGAACTAGCCAAACGTTACACCCATGCCCCCAAAGAGATGGGATAGAATCAAAGGTTGCAATCTTGCCAGGATCACCCTGGTCGACCCTGGGAAACTGGCGCCGAAGAAATATCTGGCGGATGACCAGGAAAAATCTACGCTTAACAGTAGGATTTCTGACTGGTCACTGTCAACTAAGAAAACACCTCCATAATATGGGGCTAGTGGACACACCTCTATGCAGGATGTGTGAACAGGAAGATGAAACTGTCAGGCATGTCCTATGCGAGTGTCCGGAGTTATCGTCAATAAGAGAGAGTGTGTTCGGCGGGTCTTGGCCTACACCTGCTTATATAAAGGAGATGTCTCCTAGGGATCTGTCCACCTTCCTGGAAAGGATGGACGATGACCTAGTAGGACAACTTCTCGGGAGGATATACAATGGGTCACATGTGGCCTAAGTGCTGTGGGCCTACACTCACCCTCCCTACTCTACAGATACTATTATAAAATCAGTTAGAAATTTTATCAATTCCTTGGCGAAACGAACCAAGTGCTTGAAAGAGAATATTGAAGAAAACTTCCCCGAAACACAATGGAAAAACCTTACGGCAAACTTTTAAAGATCTTGGCGACACTACACCTGTTTCCACATGTACCCCTGAAAGGACTTTTTCTTCTCTGAAACGCCTCAAAACTTATTTAAGAAACTCCACAAGCCAGGAACGACTAAACGGTTTGGCGTTAATATCAATCCACCGTAGAATTCACATCGACACCGAGGAGGTAACTGATTTGTTTGCTGCAAAGAAAGCTAGAAAACTAAGTTTGATTTTGTAAAAAGATGTTAATATTTCTGTAATGGTTTTTTAATAAATATATATGATCATGTAACACCATTTTCTTTCTTTCGTTATTTTTATATTTCATGTTTTTCAAGTATTCCACCAAACCAAACCCCCTCCCTCCGAAATTGTTTTCTGGCTACGGCCTTGGGGTAAGACTTTGTTCAGAAGTCATGAAATATTGGATTTCAACATTCATTTGAAGTTTTTTGGTCTGATTGACACTGACCCCTTATTCATATAGCTGGCAGCCTCTGGTTTCTCTTTCCCGCATCTTACGTGTCTCAGCCTTACAATCGCTTCGCATTCACAGAGCACATGCAGTGCGGTTTCTTCCTCTTTTTGACAGAAACCGCATTGGGTTTCTTCTGTCAGACCCTTGTTACTCATATGTTTTCTGAGTCGGCTTTGCCCGTTAGTAGACCCCCCACTACCCTTACAACCTTACGGTTGTGGTTTAGCAGGTCTTCCGTGAATCTGGGCGATGGTTTCTTTATGATCTCTTTCGCCTGCCTTATTCCACCAATCTATCGATTCGGCCTGCATCCATGAATTTATGGATGTCTTTATACATGCTTTCGCTACCCCGCAGAATTAAATGGCAATGGTTTTATTTGTGACCTTCTGCCTGTTTATTTTTCCTATATAGTGTAGCAGAAGCCGCTACTTCTGTCTGGAACACAGTTACATTATATCCGATGTTGAGTGCGATTTTTGTCTTTGCTCTGCCACCGTATATACCGGCCCCCACTTCTTCTTGGCCATCTGTATGCCAAGTTCCACACGCTTTTACCGGTGGGCCTATTAGGCCTTTTCATCATAAGACGAGCACAAGCGTAGCTGTTAAATTGAAATGGCGGTAATTCAAAACATTCGTTTTGTTTTAATCAACAATGGCTGGGCAAGGAATATTATCTCTACAAATAAATAAATTATTGGAAAAAACCATTGATGGTGCTTCACTTGTTAATAATTCAGTTGAAGTTCATAATTGTGAACAATTAAAAAAGGTGGTTAAAACGTCATGGGCATCCACAAAAAGGAAAAAAGTGAGCTGATTGAGAGGTTAGGTATCAGCATTTGTTTACTATTTAAAAACATTAAAAAAATAGTATTTACAGTTTTATTCTTATTAATAATGTCAATTTATTTGATGTAATTAAAAATATATTACAGTTGACAAGAGTATTACTTATGGAACTAATAAATAAATCAAGCTATTAATATTTTGAGGTTGTAGGTACATATGACATTATTAATTAAACAAATATGTAAATACTGAAATGAATATGTTTAGTAATTTTTATTAGAAGGAAATATTTAATACAACATTATATGAAATTTAAAGTCAAATGCAATAAGGAATAATGTACGTATGTTGAAATTCCTGATAGCTTAAAGGATCAGGGTTTTGTCCAGTTAGACCACTTTCTCCAATGAAATGTAGTGAGAAAATATAAGTATCCTTGGTAATATCATCAATAGATTTAAAACCTCGGTCACTCCTGCCACATTTTTTCACCCATAATTCACATTCCATACATTTTGCACATGCTTTAATATGTAATTTGATTATTTTTTTGCGATATTCAAGACAAGGGTTTGGAAAATTTATAAAATATTATGTATTGGTTTTGAATGATTTGTATCGGGTATCACTTTTACATACTCCATAACAACACCGTTTTGTTGTTCCTTTTCGTATAGATAACATAATTATAATGGAGTAGGTATAAACATTTTTTCTGATTATTTTGACTCACTACTTTTTTTTCACTTTCTTTACAATTAATAAATTTCAATTTATATTATAATTTTTAAAACATGAGTTGCAGAATCTTTAACATGGATGTTTACAAAAAAAGATGGCTGATACTGACGCATGCACACAAAAAAAATTGTGATGAAAAGGCCTATACGCTCGTGCAGAAAGATGGTTGGAAATGGAAGATATATGCAATTGATGGATCCACCTACTTTTTTTTCAGTTCGGTCAATGGACTTAGGTAATTATTGCCCCCCAAATGAGTTGCTGTCCTCGTGGATCTGGTTCCCCTTTAGTGGAAGAGCTTCATGAAGCAAGAGCCGAATCGATCCCTCTACGAAACCCTTCATCACTTGGAAGGATCGATCGCAGCTTGAGAAATGGTTCTTATGCAGATTATGTGAAACATGTTCTTCTTTACGAATCAGTAGAGAGTTGTCCTGAAAATCTTTAGAAGAAAATCGGATTAGATAATTCAGGAAACACTTGTTACATGAATAGCATTTTACAAGTGTTGCTCATGACGAAGAATATCAAGAACGAGGTTTTAATAATAATAATAATAGCTTTATTGTCCAACAGTTACCCATTTACAGGACAATATAAAATTTTATTCACAATACTTAACTATAAACGAAAAATAAAATGAACAAAAAAGAAAAACTAATTTTAATTACCTACTTCAAGTACATGTTAGCAATTCTAATAATGTTATGAATTGAGCATAATGTTAGTTCTTGCTCTGAGACGTCTAAAAATGGAAAGAGATCGTGAAGCTGGCCGTGGTACATTGAAGTTAATTTTTTGAAGAATTTTAGGACAGTCAACTCTCTTATTCACTAACTTGAATAAAAATATGAGCGACGCACATTTTCTGCGATGCTCTAAACTAAAAAGTTCCAAACGTTCATATATGACATCATTTCCGATACCTCTCTCAGGGTAAGAACCATCTATTCTGAAAATTAGAAATTTACAAAAATTTCTTTGAACTCTTTCAATGGCTATGTTATGAATCTCATAGAATGGACTCCATAGACGATTGTTGCATATTCTATCTTCGAACGTACGTAGGTGAAATACAACAGCTTCATGGCTTTAATATTATGAAAGTTTCTGCAATTTCTAACAATGAAACCATAAGCTCTGAAAGATTCTGAAACTTTTTGTGAAATATGTCTACCAAATGTTAATTTATGATCGAATATTACCCCTAGGTCTTTGATCTCATTACATCTCAGCAGATCTGAATCCTGTATTACATAAAAGAATGTATATATCTCTTTTTTTTCGACTATAATTCACTACTTTACATTTCTCCACATTGAGTTTCAATTTATTATTGCTACACCAAGCAACAAGAAATTGTAATTAAGATTGAAGATTTACACAATCACCTACTTCCTTAATTATAGAAAATAATTTCAAGTCATCCGCGAAGTATAATCGCTCACAAGCTAAACTTTCACATAAGTCATTAATAAACAATGAAAACAAAAGAGGACCTAGGTTGGAGCCCTGAGGCACACCAGAAGAAGCTATATATGTTCAATGATGAACGAGAACGAGAATATTTCCTATTTATTCACCTAACTCAAACACCTGTTCATGCAGCTGCAGTTTCATAAAAATGTATATCATCTTTCCTTCCAACCGATTTCCGGGAGTCTTTGAAGTCCACTAGATACCCGTTAGGACAACAAGAGGATTGTTCCGAATTCTTGAGGTTCTTGTTGAATACTCTTCGTGGGCAAAACAATAGCAGAATCAATACTTCTAATCGCTCTGAATTGAATGATTCCGTACAGTCTATCTCGTCTTGGGTTGAAAATATTTTGCTGGAAAAATCCACACTTGTTTACTTTGTAGTAAATGTAACAAAAACGTATGTGAATTTCTGAAACTTCAACTAGCGTTTTCCAATATGAGTAATAACAGTCCGTGCATAGCTTATTGTTGAATCATCTGTTATAGGGAAACAAGTCTAGCTGAGGCAGCAGTCAATCTAATAATAACACTGATGATCTTCAAACATGACTCAATCTCTGATGGAAGCACCAAACTCTTACGAAGGTTCGAAATAGATGAACACTTCAATCTAGCAGACCACTATTATAATATTCATGCAGTCATTGTTCACTGTGGTTCTGGCGTTGATTCTGGTCATTATTACGCCTTGGTCAAAGACGAAACGGACTGGTTTAAGTTTGACGAGTGTTCTGGCGATGTATTGAATTTATTTGAGCCCCTGGAGACAGCCTACATTTTGTTTTATGAGAGAGAGGACATTGACAGATCCAGATCTTCAAATGATGTGGTGCTGCAGGTTTTTCCTGCAGCTAAAAAAGCAAATGCACCACTTGAATCAATAAAGTCCTCCCGGAGCGCCAATTAATTTTTGTAGTTGTTTTATAATTTCATGATTTGTATTTTGGAAGTGTTATTACATCGTTGAAAAATTCGATATTTCACTATATCAAGAAAAATGGACCTAGCGATAATCTTATAAAGAGTTTGTTCATCGCAAAATGGTTCCACATGAACATTTTAAATAAGGAGAGTATCAGTATCTTTCAACTGAAATTTTCCAAAAACGAGGTAATAAATAAAAAAGAAGAGAAACACTATCCTCAGAAGGATTCGTAAAGAGCGACAAGGTGTGAAATTTCAGATAGCTGGAAATTAATACCACGGACACATTTACCCAATGGTTGTGAATAAATTCCTCCTGAACGTACTTGAATAAACGGTAAATTATCTGAAATGATTATTTCTGATGCCGACCAGCGTTGTTTAGCAGTCTGTTTAATATCTCACTCAACACACTAACCTCATTCCCTTTTTGGTAACTTGAATAAAAAAGGAGAACCATAATAATATTAATGTAATTTGTCCAAGAATATCGATGCAATTCTAAACGAGAATTACTCTCGAAAACAGGTTAGTAGGCGCCACGATTACGAAACAAATTAAGGGTATTTAGGATCAGGAGACTTCCCATTGAAAAAAAATAACTTGATCTGTCGATCTCGCCATATAAATTCTCAATCACTCCTTATAGGGTATGTATATCTTATATAACAATGTTTCTTCATTGCCAGAATATGACTGAGTCATAGTGGTGGTAGTGGGAGGCATCTACACACGGCTTCGATGCATAGCCAAGACCTCCACAGTGAACATTGCGGGGTCCATTGGCCAGCATCTCAAGTCAGTATAGAGTTGGAAACCGCGCGTTCTTAGCAGAAGATCGCAATATTTTGAAAGACTCTCAGGCCGGCGATTTTGTGAACAGTTTCGTGGCGAGGATGTACTGATTACATTCCAGTGGGAAAGACTTTCCGAATGTGGTCACACTTCTGAATTGCAAAGTGCAAGATAAGTTTCGTAAAAGGAGATGTTTCCTTGCAAGGCATAATTCTTGCCTAAGACGGTGTTTACGTTCCTGGACGATACGGACACTTCCTTATATAGGTACCTTTTTATTTTCATTCTTGTTGCGAGAATCAATCGGTTGGCCGTATAAGGCTCTTCAGATATACCGTTCAAATTGTACTTCAATTTAGAGACGGTTAGGGCATCAAAAAATAGACGCATTTTTTATCACTTTTCGTTTATTTATATTTGATGTGAGTAAAACAAAATATAACCCCCCATTCTTTAAATATTCATCAGAACCGTTCTTAGCAAAATGACTCTTATGCAGGAAATCCAAATTGAAGGCTTTGCATAGGGATCATAACGGATATAGAGAGTAGATTAAATCGTGGAAAAATTGCATATTATCGGATTCTATTCGATACCAAAAGGTCGACTTTATCTCTTTTGGTTCCGAAGATATACGGAAAAACTACAAAATTGCATACTATATTTTTTACTTTATCCTCATTATAATAATAAATTTTCACAATATAGGTCTTATTTCCAATATTGGACTAGTACTCCACACTATTTCACAACGCAATTTATACAAATTGTCGACCTTAATTAATAGAGATTACTAATTGGTAAACAGGTAGTTTCCAGAACAGGTAACAAGCATATAGAAAACAGATAAATTATTGTTACTTATAATTCGACAAGTTCTAAGAAATTTTTCATGAAAATAAATTTAAAAGTGGTGAGGAGTTTACTTCTTGTTGGTCTTATGATGCGCTGTTTGGAACCTTTGGTGTAGTAATGAATATTACTGGAGTTTTTCCCAACACCAAATCGTTATTTTTAACACCTCAAAACGTGTTTCGATCACCAAGTGATCATCTTCAAGAGGAAGATTAAACTGAAAATTAATCTTCCTCTTGAAGATGTTCACTTGGTGATCGAAACACGTGTCGAGGTGTTAAAAAAAATAACGATTTGGTGTTGGGAAAAAACTCCAGTAATATTATTGTTGGTCGTTCAATAGAAAGTTCTAGCAGGTTTAATCTTTGTGCTTTATTTTCTGTATATGTAGTACGTCGTTGTTTATGTCGAAGTGGTTATTTTTCAACAGTTAAATCCAAAGGTGAATTCATTTTTTCTTCAACTCTGACATCTTTTGTTCTTGGGGATTCTGGTTTTGAACTTTTCAGATATTCTTCCAATATAAACTTTTGGACACGAACCACATTTCAGCTTGTAGACACCTGATTTGATGTACTTGTCGAGGTTGGATTTGTTGTTTTGTACTTATGATGCACTGTTTGGAACCTTTGGTGTAGTAATGAATATTACTGGAGTTTTTCCCGACACCAAACCATTATTTCAACACCTCGACACGTGTTTCGATCACCAAGTGATCATCTTCAAGAGGAAGATGATCACCAAGTGATCATTTGATGATCATCTTCCTCTTAAAGGAGAAAAAACTCCAGTAATATTGTTGTTTTGCATTGTCTCTGTCTACCTATCTAAGGTGTTAACAATCTTGAATGCTATGTTCATGTTCCGTTTGATTAGTAGTCTACTTATTTTTTCTGATGCCTCTCCTATTAATGTCAGTGTTTTAAAAGTATTATTTTTGATTTGAGGGTTTCCTTGTTTAACGGCTTGTTTGAATAGTTTTCCGTTGAGGATATGATGAATCATGTCCAGATTTAAGTTGTTATTTTCTGCTATCCGTTTTATCAAATTAGTTCTTCACAATAATTCTACAGACTCATTAGTATAAGTGTTTGAAATCTGTTTCTGTTTGAAATATGTTTTTTCGTCAACCAGCTGTCGCACCGCTACGATCGACAACCCTCAGAAGTCGAAACTTGTGCTAGCTAAGGACTAACGAGGTCTTACCTTTCAACGTGTGATTCCTAACACGGGTTGGACGATAGCAAGTGAAAATCGATCGTTCAACCTGAGGCTTCAACCACCGACCAACACGGCGGTCGATTTGAATGACTGAACAAAGCACCCTCGTCGAACCGACCGGCTACCGACCGACCTGTATCAACAAAAAAATTTTTAACTTCGTATAAACTTCAAATTAGGACCTATAAATTTTATTTCTCATTCATCAGGAAAGACAAAATGCATATTTTCTTGGTAGAATCATCGAAGATCGGTTGAACTGGGTACAGTCACGTAGATTATGTACTTCATAAGCTCTATAGAGCTGTGTTTGTCCTACAACAACTCAAAACAATGACCAATCTAAACGTGTTGAAAATATGTCACTTTTCTTTATTTCATTCTATACCATTATATGGTATTCTACTTTGGGGCAACTCAAATAATTCAATAATGGTATTCCGATATCAGAAAAACCCATAGGCATTTTGGCAAATGTAGAATACATAGATCATTGTCATCAAAACTTTATTTAGTTTACTATTATGCCGGTAACTTTATTATACAAATACATCGTTTTGTTAGAGATATATAAAAACATAAACAAATTTAAGATCTGTTGAATCCCCAACTGCAGAGACTAGTTGTTAACAACAAAAATTCTCTCAACCTAAATTTTTATAATATTCTTGATAAATCCAAAACAGTCATCAAAAAGTTTCTAGAAATGTTTGTACAATACCTATTATGGAATACTTGAAATACCCATAACATATTATCTTTTAGTATCAAATGATTATTTGGTCAGCCAATAATTATTTTCAAATAATAATTTTTATGTGTTATTTATATGTATTCATTTTATGTGTTCATTTCATTTTTATTGAAATATTTTTTATGAACTGTGAACTGCCATAACTGTATTCATACGTAACATTGTTATATGAAACTCAACTCTACTCTACAATGAAAAATGTCAAGCGTTTGATGATTCAGTATTTATAAATTCAATTGTTGTGATTTGCCAGTTGGAATAAGGATGACTTTGAAAATGATTCAAATTGATATTTTTGGTGTCAACGGTATCGACTACTTCGGTCATTAGACTCGTGTTATTATGGGTTCGCAATGTTAATAACTCTCCAAGCCACCTAGGGAGCATTGTGGCTGTTCGCAGTTCATCAGCCATGTAACGTTGCAAAATTTTCCCAATTTCAACTAGATAAATTCTCTCGAGAAAAATATCATCTACAATACCCCTCATCTACAATACCCTTACTTATATATAATATAATAATATTATAAAGCAGAAAAAGTGTAGGTTAAGAATGAACGAAAACCAAGATAAATATAGTTCAATACCACCAATTCAGGAAGAATTTCGGAAAGATTTTCAAGGAACTATAGGTATGAAGGTGGTATTTAAAACAAGTCATACACTACAGAGCCCAGAGCTTTTTAGGAAATCCAAAGGACAAAGTCGAGAATTAGGAAAAGTCTGGAGCAAATGATCCATTGGAATCAATGAAGTCGCCCCGGAGTGCCAATTAATGTTTGTTGTTGTTTTATAACTTCATGATTTGAATTGTATACTACAAAACCATTCCATAGACTGTAGTTCATTAGGATTAGTTGGACAAGTTAACAACAACAGGCATTTTGATGCGTGTGTAGATGAGAGTGTAGAAATAAGTAAACATAATAATATCATGAATAACGATGGTGGACCAATACCTAATAGTATACTATATAGCTTGTTGAAATAATATATTATTTATCAGATAAGGCAACATGTATAATCAATTTAAGAAAATTAAGACGGAGTTACTCGTACCTAGCAGAGGTATCTATGGTATGAATAAGAACAATACTGTATGTAATTTAATTTAATCTTCCTCTTGAAGATGATCACTTGGTGATCGAAACACGTGCCGAGGTGTTAAACATAACGGTTTGGTGTTGGGATAAAACTCCAGTACTCCAGTTGGGATAAAACAACAGTAGGTACATCGCAAGTACGTTGAATCAATGTTAGAACATTAAAAAAATTGAGGAATAAAATTTGAAGATTAATGTTTCAATAGTTATTCTGCTATTCTGGGCAGAGAGAAAATCAACAAATCAAAGATCATGAAAATTGATCCGGCCATTAAAAGTTTTTTATTATGGATTTCTCAAAGAATTTCATTTGAAGATTTTTGTTGTAAAATCTAAATTGTCGATATAAAAAAACGTTACTGTTCTACAATAACAAATAAAGAATATACTTTTTCTCAAAGTGAATATTTTGATAAAAAACTGAAATCATGAGAAATTAGGAAAGTAATTTAATTGCATTTTATAATAGTTACTCGGTCAGAAAACAGAAAAAACGGTTTTCCATTATTGGTATACAATGGGTGGGTATGCGAAGTATGCTTTCTGTAATTTTTTTTGACAGTCCCATTTCAGATCTTACCCCAGAAATGCTTCACTTTTCTTCTGGGGTGAGATATGCAATCTATATCGGTTTGCCCTAGTCGTGCCACTTTATTTCAGTGTTCTTTCTCATGATGATTCTCTCACTATATTACCCTTTTAACATTTCCTAGAAAAATTCCAGCTTAAGAATTAAACGAAATTAGCAGTGTTTCTTCATGATATCTATATTAAAATTAGAAAGAGACAAGTTATTGATTTGAAATGAGTAAATACAAAAACTAATTTGTACCTACTACATGGTATGTGTTTTTTTAAATATAGATCCCTTCGAAAAAAGCAATAATTCAACCCAAGGTATCAAAAATTTACTTCAATAAATTAGCTCTATCAACTGCATAGTGAATTTGTGAACTACTAAAATAATATATTATTGTTTCTATTTAAGGTGACTGAGGTTTTATGTTGATGATGTTCTTCCAGCGATTAACATTATTCTCCCATAAAAAATACTGTTGGTAATAGACCCAAAAGCAACTTTAGAATCAGTTTCTGCAACATAATTTATTTATTAATTCACTGTACCAACACCTCAGGATGAATAGGCGTATGGGATAAACATATCTATAGGTACTAAGGAGAAAATACATAACTATCTCTTTTAGCAAATTTATTTGAATTGCACGGTTGTTTATCATTTTCCATCTCCTGAAAATATATTTTTCAAGTTTATGAAACGCTATGTATGACTCACGTGTTACACCTAACTGTACCCCAAACCTTACTTAACCTTTCATTTCACAAAAATGTATCGGGGTTATCAAACCGACATCAATCCAGTGAAAGATTAAGTCAATCTGTCACTCCAAGTAACAAATTCTGCATGAGTATTGAAATTGATTGCTTTGTTGAACAAATATATTATAAGTTTTGTGTTACACCAAAAAGTACGAACATATATGGATATGCTTGCCCCATTTGCCCATAAAAGAAGGGTTCGAGAAAGTATCAAGTTCCGATATGGTATAATCAGTATCCGAAACCTCTGTCGAGATTACGATATCTTAGAGGTGAGGCTGTTAAAATGTTTTTCAACACCGTCAGTAGATATAACCAATAAATGACTTTTCACTTTCTAAGAGCTGCATTCATGATATCGAATATGAGAAAAAATAGTCTTTCTCAAATACTTTTTAAACGACATCTTTTTTTGTGAAGGACTCAAAATTTTATACTATTTTTTGGGTTTTATAACCTTCCGTAATCTGAAAAAATAAAAGCTAAATCAATAGAGAATCTGCCGGTCGGTAGCCAGGCGGTTCGACGTGGGTGCTTTGTTCACTCACTCGAATTGACTGCCGCCTTGGTCGGTGGTTCAAGCCCCAAGGTTGAACGGTCGATTTTCACTTGCTATCGACCAATCCGTGTTGGAAATCACGTTAAAAGGTAAGATCTCATTAGTCCTTAGCTCGCACAGGTTTCGACTTCTGAGGGTTGTCGTTCGTAGGGGTGCGATAGCTGGTTAACGGGAAAACTGATTTTTTATTTAAACATATTTTAAAGATATTGAACACCTGAAAAGTTCATAAATTTTGCTTAAAAATAAAAAAAAATCAATTGAAAAAATTAAATATTGATACTTAGTCTTCTTAAGTGGTTGACGTTTCCTAAAACAATCCTTTTCCGTTTTCGAAACCCGTATTCATTATGAAAATCTCGCAAACTGTGATACTTATTTCTAATTTCTTTTGACTTGTGCCGCACTGTATCGTACAAAAAACCTACCTTCATGCAATGGTGTCATGAAAAATTTCAAGCGACCTTTCCCTTGTTTAACAAATGATTGACAGAAACTTCCAACATTTTTGTCAAAGAATGTTTTAGTTAGTACTTAGTCTTCATTAAAATGAGAACGAGCCAAATACCTATTTTGTACATTGTTAATGATTTTGACATACAAATATATTGCATACTTGGTACATGGTTAGTTTCAACCGAGGTCAGCTGCATGGATGCGTGTATTTTATTTCCAATCAATACGTTTAAATCAGCAATTAGATAATATATGAAACAAATAGTTTTCAATCTTGTTTTGCAGGCGGGGTTTCAAAGGATTATTTCAACTCGACGGTAGATGAACATAAATTGCATTTTTATTCAATTGATAGTAATTTAATATAATAGGAAATGGATAATTATAGACTTTAGGAGTGGTGAGATCATTACGAATAGAAACAGAAGGAGATAATTTACTATTCCGTCCCTGTGTGGGTTTGTAAAAAGTGGTGCCCCTAATCAAATTCAACAATTTGATTATTAGTTAAATAGTAAGTCAAAACAATTTAGGTATGTTACAATTATTTCATTTATTTTTTCCCCTTGAACCGTTCTTTGAACAAATCCTCGAACAATTCTCAATCTATGAGAAAATAAATAGTTCTGGTAATTGCCCAGCATGCTATTGGCCGAGAAAATAGTTATTTTCCGAAAGTTATTTATACCAGAATTTACTGTATAGGTACGTTGGGACAAAATAATGTTTCAAGATTTCATTTCGAAATTTTTATTTTCTTATACATATAATTAAATCAGCAATCCTCCTCTTCTGCAGGAACTTCTATGTCGGGAGCATTCTCAAACAGAAATTTAATTGTTTTCTACCTCACGTGAAGTACCTATTTAATATTTTTGAAGAAAATATTTCTCTTTGCTATTCGTTGAAAGATGGTTTTATAACATTATTTCAGTTGAAATGTATGGAACGCCGTTTTACTTTTTATTGTCACAAATATTCATTCCTCAATTTATTCAACTAACAATTTATTTGTTTGAATTAAATTGATTCATGCATTTGTTCGACACATTAAAAACGATTGTTCCCAAAATTTGTTCTATTTCAAATGACACTTGATTTAAAATGTTACATGAATTAATTTGTTTGATGAAAAGTTGCGAACAGTTATAATATAGATTCATTGTTTGAAATTTTTGGAAGTAAATGTTTGTCATATATACTTTTTTTGTAACTATTGAATAATTTACTACAATTTCTGTGAAACATGATGAAATTGTTTGTTGATAATTATAGTTACATGAATTAAAACGATTGTTGATAATTTTAATTCGGCGCTGGCATCGAGCGGATTCTTGCAGAAGCTGAATTTTTAAATCTGGCAACATGATAGTCTAGTGATAGTAACACAATATTCCGTCCGACCGCAGCGGCGAATAAAATTATCAACATTCAATTCATGTATCACCTAAAAACAACAATCAAAACAATTCATTTTTACAAAATACCAATAGAAAGTAAAACGGCGTTCCACGCCTTTTTATTAATATTCCTTTGAAATGAGTTGAATTATTTTGTTTGTTGAATTTCAGTGATGCATGAATTAAATTGATAGTTGATAAATAATTTTTATTGGGCGCCACAGTTGAACTACGTTTTGACATACTATAAATGAACTAGCATTTTGCCATATGTAGCACTTGAAATTCTTGATAAATCCGCTCGATACCAGCGCCGAATTAAAATTATCAACAATCGTTTTAAACGTATCTTTCAAATACAACAATGAATGAACAGTGAATTACCTTTAATTTGCTCATTAATATTTTGAGCTATGAATGGTTTTATTATTCTTTGCTGACTGATTGAATCTTAGCATTACTCTTAGGGGTGTTGTGAACATGGTATATTTTCACTGATCTGCTTGCTTTTATCAAAATCGGTATATTTTTTAAGGAAAAAATACAAGCACCACAGGAAAATCCTTGAGAAAAACCTGAGGTCAAACATATCATAAAATACTCACTCGTCTCATATTTCTTTTTATTATCACATTTTTTGGAATTAAAATTCTGAGGTTATGAAATTGAATGCATGGAATAAAAAAATAGGCAGTCTTAGTTGTCTCCATGGTGGAAATAATAAAATAATGAATTAATTTACATACATTATAACTTACTCGTTAATCGATTTCTTTTTCAATGAAATTAATTCATAGAATGAAATAGCATAGGAGTAGTGTCTTGAATGAATTCAATCACGACTATGATGTGTTACATTTGGAAAAGAAAGGTTCAAACTCAATGTTTTGGAATGTTTGGAAATCAATAGATTTGAGAATTCCTAAAATCATCTGACTGACCAACTAGAATTAAATGCTCCCCGTTTATTGTATCATTTTTCTAATGTGGAAATCGGTAGGTAATTATATTTGTCTAACATAATTCTAAAATGATTTGAAATCTCTGAAAGAACAAATAAAATTAAAATGAATAGCTCCATTGTGGAGCTGATGGAAGGTTTTACCCTGTTGATGTGCTAAGGAAAGGTGTCTAGTCCTGTATTCCAATGGTTTCATACTGTGAAGGTTTCGTCAACGTATCTCAAACAGACTCGGGACTTTTCTGGTGGGGAACCAGAAAAGATCAAACTCATAAAACAAGTCAATGAAGAAAACCGTATGGACATGTGGGAAAACCTAAACATCCATAAATTGAAAAGTCATAATTCACTTATCGAGGACAAATACAAGTCAAAACACAACAAGACCTAACATTTAATATTCTACACAATACAATACATATTCCTAGAAACAATGAACAAAATATATTACCTGATGCAACCCAAATACAGGCAAATTTAGAGGCGTTAAAAGTGTTTAGGGCGTTCTAACCTATAAAAAAAACAAACAAGGAGATAAAACGTTCAGTTTGAGTAGAGCCATGAAGATGATAGCACAGCCTGGTATCGCATGTAATAACTAGAAGTTATTAAAGTTTCAAATCCTTTTTGTAAACATATCTGTTCAAAATATGTTTTTCCGTTAATCAGCTGTTGCCCCATACGAACGATGACTCTCAGAAGTTGTGCGAGCTCAGGACTATCGGGGTCTTACCTTTTAACGTGTGATTCCTAACACGGTTGCAGAATCATTCCAGCTTCAACCAGATAAATTCTCTCGAGAAAAATATCTGGTCGAGGCGGGAATCGAACCCAAGGTCTTCCGATCGTGAGTCGGGCTCACTACAACCGCGGCCAATTCCACAACTTCCAGGTCCTCGTCTTCGGATAGCTTCCTCTGTATGGTTTGAAGTGCTTCTTCGAAACTGATTGATTGATCTTGCTCCGTGACTTCAATTGCCTCTAGTAATTCGGCAAATTGCCTTGAATCCTTCACAAAACATGAAGTTTTTTCTTGTAGTGGTTGTATAATTGGAAGTTAAAATCTGGACAAGTTTTGATTAGCTGAATCTCTGAAACTAATGATAGGTCTGAGCGGAACACCCTTTTTGTAGATGTTGGGCAGTCCAGACAGGAGAGAAGGCTTAATGTGGTGCGGTGTCAGCGATGATCTATCCTTTTCCGAAAAATAGACTTGATGTTTTTTCAAAGTCTGGTCAACTTCCTTTCAATTGATGCAGTAAGGTTCTGTACAATCTTCGTTTATTGACCCTTCTGACGGACATTCAGAGCTCTTCGTTTTCCATCGCTTATGTCAGATTTTGGAACTGGTTCTCGATCCAGCCCTTCTCTGATTTTCCATATAAATTCTTCTGCTTCGGTCTGGCATCGGTCTTCAAGAAACTTTAAATACTATTAAAATCATATCAGACAATGGAAGTCGGAACTAGTGAAATTCACCATGAAACATTGTCAACAACTTTCAAACAAACTTTGGTAATTATAGTTATTATATAAACTCAGGAAATTTTCATTTATTACATGTAAAATGTCTTTCTAATGTTTAAATTTGTAATTAGGTGAAATTATTACCTAAGTCATTAAGTAAGAAGAACATCAATCATATGATTCAATTATATGAAGCACTAATTACTTAAGTATAAATTAGTAGTATAAACACGCACCAGAAAGCGGTTGTATAGTGAAACTGTCCATTAAACATCTCACAGTACAGAATATTACTGGAGTTTTTTCCCAACAACAAATCGTTATTTTTAACACCTCAACACGTGTTTCGATCACCAAGTGATCATCTTCAAAGAGGAAGATTAAAACTAGAAACTAATGCGAGCTAACCCTATTTATGCTATATAGGTAACCGATTCAGGTAAACCATCCAGGAGTACCAACAATCTAATCTAAATTGTAAAATTAATTTAGGTTGGTATACCTGTATGGTTGGTTTGCTTCGAATGCTAAATATTGAGTCATGTGTTGTTAATAATCTCCGAAATGGTTTTTTTGTTACTTCAAACCTTTCGGCAAAGAAACCTGAAAAACTGGTTCTGGTTCTCAGCCACCCCTCACAATTCTCGGCTATTTTTATATCAGTTCTCGGCCATCCAAAAATCTGTCTCAATAAGTTGGTATACCTATAATTCTTTATAATTATATTCGTTAATGTTAACTATAGAATGTTTATGAGATCACCCCTTTGGTCCTAAAACTTTACCACTAGATGGACATAGGGCGAAACCAGACTCATCTCCATTTAAAATTCTTCTAGTATATAAGAGAATTCATTATCTTTCAAAAACTGTTACAGATTGTTCTGTAACTGCTGCCCGAGCTTTATTGATTCCCTCAGCTTCCCTGAGAGATATCTCTGGATTCCTTTTCATGAAGTTCATATACCAGGTTTGTTTTGGTGCTCTCTTTTTAAATAAATTTAGACCAGAATCTGCATTTATTTTCCAGTAGCATCTGTTTCTTTATGGGAAACCCACATTCAGCTAGATCGAGTACCCATTTTTTAATTCGTTCTTTCCTTTGAACGGTCAATAGTGGTGGTGGTCCTGGTCTTCTCAACTCATCCGGTACTCTCCCTGTCAGCCTGTCCTGAATTGTTGCCCTTGGGACATTGAATCTTCTACTGGCTTCTCTTATCTTCATTTTATATTAACTCTGACTTCATGCAAGGCATTTTTCAAATCTTCTTCAGAGTATTTTGGTACATTATTAGCCGCGTTTTTGGCCTAGGTCGAGTTACCACAGAGTCTTTAGTTCTGATTCTATTTCTTTCAGATCTAGCAATTCAATTGAAAGGCAAATATTAAATGTTTTAACTAATTCCCGTCCCCTTTGGCCGGAAACCAAAAAGTAATATTTTTTTTATACTGGTTCGCGGCCACTGAAAATTTCAAATTAAAAGTCGTTTTTGGGTCAGTGACATGAAAAAAATCACCTTTTTAAACCCTTTAGAATAATCTCCAATATATTACATGCATTTTAAATGAAAAAGTCATAAAATACTTACTATTTCGTCCATTGACTCCACTTAAAACTTTCCTAATTCAGACACACGTGTGTTATCTCTTCCTCAGACATACAAGAACTAAACATTTTTTCGCTAATCTCAACCCTTACCGTATTGGATAAACATAAGATGCCGAGAACTAGTTTAACTGTGGTAATAAGCTAAGATAACTCATTTCTTTCAATATTTCGCTTTAAATGATTAAAAGGCCGAGAACTAGTGCTGGCCGGATAACCAGTACACTTACCATACGTCACTTGAATATTTTAACGTAGGTACTTTTGTTGCACCCTATATAGTATGGACATACTAATTGTATCACCTCATAGGTTTGTGTTGGTAAGTTTGCTTTGGAAGGTCGACAATACTAAAAAACAACAATACGTAGGTCATTTTCAATTACATATTGACAAATATTTTTCAGTATCTACAAAAACAAAAAACTAAAACATCGATATGATCTCTCATTTGCCTCGTAACATCGAAAACAGCGAGATCTCAATTCTCCGAACGGCATCATCTTAAGAGCCGTCATAAAAATGTCATCGATATTTTAACATTAAGTTATGAATACCAATCACGAGTTTATAAATTTCCTTTGCACAATTTCCTGGTCTCGAAGAGACGACAAAACGATTTTAGGCGCCAAACCTGTCATGCACGACGAAGTCCCAAGAAGGTTATGTTGAAATATTATCATAATAAGGTGAACGCCAAGACGTGGGCATCACTGCCTACTTTATTCCGGACACACCTCGCACATCAACCTACGGACTGCATATCCAGGAGCCCGATTTGATACGAGATTTCACTATAAACCTTTCCAGCGTTTCTTCTTAAATTTCTTTCGTGTCTTATTTGTAATAATAACACAATTCACGAAAGTGAGCTATGGATCGGGTCGAATTTATGTGAAAGATAAATAAGGGCGTCATTTGTGTTTTCTGTTTTACTTGTTCAAGGATATATGCCCGTGAAAGAAGTGTGGGCAGTCGATATGTGGGCTGTTGAAAAACTTGAACAAGTTGGAGTAATTGAACGGATTTGTGGCCGTCGTAGGAAGAACATTCGCCAGCAGAGCTGAACTCACCTGAAGCAATATCGAATACTCATTCATACGACTTGTATGAGGTTTTCAAAATAAGAGATAGGAAACTGATTATGTACCGCACACGGAGAATTTTGGACGTGAGGTTGCATATTTGTTGAATAATAATAGAAACAGTCTTGATTTCATATGAAACCATGAACTGTAGCCCATGAATAATAACGGGTGTTTCTTTTTTAATGTTACTTTTTGTGACAATACTTTTTTTTGTGAAACCCACTTTTGAAAATAACCTAATAGGTTTATTACGAACTTATGAAGAGCTGCCTCAGATTAAAAATAATTACTTACTGAGCTATGTCATGGAATTGGCCGAGTTTGATGGAAATCCATAACGTGTACGCTGTCTTTTCGAAAAATAAGATGTATTTTCATTTTTCTCAAAAAATATTTGTTTATTTATCAATTTCTAGTGTGTTCCCTTCAAAGTAGACCTCAGAAACAATACATTTAGTCCAGCGTTTTTACCAATTCTCGAACAATTCTGATACCTATGCACTTCTAGGTATGTTCTGAGCTCTCTCTCCGATTCAGTTTTTATCTACTCAATCGTCGATAATTGCTGCCCTTTCATGGATCTCTTCAATCTTGGGAACAGAAAAAAGTTGCAGGGGGTCAAATCTGGTGAATACGGTGGCTGAGGACTGGTTACGGTGTTGTTTTGTGAAAAGCTTGGACTATTTGTTAACATTTTTATGACTCAGAATTCGATCATCGTATGCCAGTGTCAACATTTCAAGTGTTTTCAGCACTTAATTCCATTTTTCACACAAAATTTTATGTAAATTCTTTGATTCGTTTTTTTCGATAGCAGAAAATCGCCGAACACTTCTAACTTTCATACTTCTCACCAACTAACTGAACATGCTTAACAGCTGAAACTGTGAAAATATGTTCGAGACAAGTGTACCAACATAAAACAAATCGCTAATCCAATGTACGTATCCCGCAAAATTTAAAAATGGTCCTTATTTTTTCAACAGTCTACGTATTCAGGTAATACTTTGTGAGATTTTCACTGGGCGGTTTGCGTAGTTTAGTATAAAAATGCTTGAGGAAGCTATTGCTTAGCGAAACACGTGTTGTGGTTTTGCAAACTGGCCAGTGAAAATCTCAAAATGAAGTGTTACTTCAATAAGTACTGAGTAATAAGTAGTAATAAACACTCTGAAGAATGTTACAGAACGAAAAAGTGCTTGGGTTTATATTCTCGCTTTGTTTGAGAGCAGTCATATTTCAATCCAAAGATTATGTTTGCTGATGAAATGGCGATACTCTATAAAAAAAGAAAATGGGCAAATCCGTGGAATGAAACTACTCTAAAGAGTACATTCCACTGATAAATACCATAATTCAACAATAAATAGTGGAAAAAAACATGCTATATCTATCAGTAGCTCACATTATACCTATCCCAAGTACACGGTCAGTTCAGTTTGAAGAAAGAACTGGAAAGGCAAAAAATAAGATCAAGAAACATTAATGAAAACAACATGAGCACCAAGAAAGTAAAAGAACGAAAAAGAAAATACGAACAAGAAATAAAGAAAAAAGAACAAAATATATGAAATGATATCTGAAATGTATTTCCCAATATTAAGCCAACTATTGAAACAGGAATTTTTATATTTTCTTACTATTTGTCTAGTTTAAGATTACTTTCAATTCCATGAAAAAGTTTTATTCATATAGCGAAGGTTTGAATCCTTGCATGGATTCCATTCAAACGTCAATTTAATTCACCACCGAAATGGAGGTAAATAATTGAGTAGGTAAATATTCTACACTTGACTATTAATAAACATACTTTTGCGATTTTCCACAAACCATTTTGAACGGACATTGTCTTATATAATTCCGTGACACAAAATCTTGTCTGGGATATCTTAAAAAATAATTAGTTTATCAAGTGAAATTAAATTCATTTCAAAACATGTTCGAAATGCAGAAAAAAGTGAATTTTAGGTGAGAAAATGTGACCGAATTGTCAGAGTTTTTCGATTCGAATACTTATATTTGCTCCCTGCATTTTCTATGGCGAAAATAGATAAACCAATCAAAAATATTTGTAATTATTAGTAGATATAATGACAACATTTTCGAAAATTCTACCATAAATTTAGCCGCAAAATTTTCAGTTGTTCACGTTAATATTGTTGCTGATCAATTTCTATGTTAATTTAAAAGTTTCTACTTGTGGTTAAAATGAATCAGTAATAATAATAATAGTTCACTAAGAAAAAAATAGTCAATGATTGTTCACCTTATTTTCAATTTGTATAATATTAGATAATAGTAGTGTATTGGTACCAATTTTTTTAACGATTGATTCGTTTGTGGGAGATAATATTGCTTTTCCAGGCATTATCGCACAAAACTAACCTATATGTATTGATATGTATACGACATGTATGTACGACATATGTATGTTTGTCATATCATCAATATCAATAATATTCGTACCATTTGCAAAACCAGTTTTTTTTTTCAAAAATACAGACGTTTACAACTGCAGAGTAGACATTGTCAAAGAAAGTGAAGCAGTGTTCTACTTGTTCAAACTCACCGCCTTTTGATAATATTTACCGCAGTTGTAGACGAAAAATCAAGAGTAAAAAACCTACAGACACAGCCAACAAATCTGAAAAAATATCTACTATAGTTGCCTGCGACCTTGAATATTTACGTACTCACATATTCTATTTGTTTCAGACTGACTAATTCGAAGTATCCAAAAAGTATGATTCAGTACGACAAAGAACTTTCGGAAAGACTGGGACTATCATTGGATGGCCAACCAAGCTACACCGACTCTAACAATAACGCTGGTTCTGACCAATCATTCAGCGATAAATATTCCCTCAGGCCGAGAGCTTTGAGAAGAAATATCATAAAAGAAGATACGGAAGAAGCCATAATTAGAAACAAATGTCGAAATAAAAAGCAGAAACAGAAAGCAGCACCCTTGAGTAAATACCGAAGGAAAACCGCCAATGCTCGGGAGAGGGGCAGGATGCGAGAAATCAACCAGGCATTTGAAACCTTGCGAAAGGTAGTCCCGCAAATTTCAGCATCTCAGGAACAGAATGAAAAACTGACGAAAATAACGACCCTCAGATTGGCGATGAAATATATATCGACACTATCGGCCGCTTTGACAGATCCAAATTCACCGGAGGACTTATTTTCTGACTGGTCGGAGCTAGGAACTTTCTTGTTGGAATCTGACGGAGAATCGATGGCGTTACAAAGTGATATGTCTGACCATTCTCTCACTTCGCCAGATTTTGGTATTGATTTTTCCAGTGACTCTTTGAATACTTTAGATTTTTCCCCCCTGAGTACTGATCTCTCAGTGAGCTTATCCCCTTTTGACCAATTTTTGCCAGATTTTAGTTAACATCTATTTTTCGAATATGCTATTAACGTCCCGTATTTAGTTGTATACTGTTGTTTATATGACGACAATGTGATTTGCTGTCAAATCTTCCGGATACTAACTTATAAGTAGCATTTAATTCAACTCTCGTAAAAACAGCTTTACACAATCAAATTCCTCTAATATTTAAAAATGTATTTTACTGATAAGAACAATAAATGAATTTTTATATTTTGTGTGATTATTCATTAGAAAAATTGCAGTAATCTATGATGCATCAATATAGGATATTATAAGTAATTCAATATTTGTCAGAAAAATATTAATAGTTCTATACTGATGGATTTTGTTTCAAATACTATGTAATTTAATAAATTGATGGATGTAGCCGTTACTACGTGGTAGGAAATCATAATGAAGAAAAGAGAAATGAAAATTTCTATGTTTTTTACCACTTTTTATCTTTCCTTCATTATAGTATTTAACTTTTTTGACTTCATTCTCGCTATGTACCAGTTTCCATGTTAAAGGTAATTCCGTGTAACTTCACCCATACGGTAGTAGTTACATATTAAAGCTTGGCTATGTAGCAGACCACTAAGGGTTATCCTCTTCATCTTAGATAAAGCAGATTTAAGTATTCTGTCATTATGATCACATCTTACTAAGGTAATCCAAGATCAATGCTATGGAAATGCATATAGACATAAATGAAGCTTTTGATAACACCTCACATACTTACATCCAATACTAATCACATGGATATAGTCAATAGTAGTAGTAGTAGTAGTAGTTTATTTGACCAGATTATGTAGTTTATACATTTATGGCAAGTCACAGTAAATTCACAGTCATATTAGTCAAATCAAAATTAAAAAATATATAAAAATATAATTAAAAGAACAATTAACGTCTAGTAACAGATTATCAATATATAGTATAAGATTTAAAATTTAGACATGAGCAATATATTTTAAAATACAATACAATAAAAGATCATGGTTAACCATACTTATGATAGCTCATAAGGCTTAAAGTACCTAACTGAGTCCATATACTCATCGGTACTGTAAAAGCAATTTTCTAGTAGGTAATTTTTTAGGACTAATTTAAATTTTTTGAATTCCAATATTTTGATAGAGTGGTGGAGAATGTTATATAGATTCAGATTTAGGGAGTTTCTGCGGCTTACAGATAACCTGTGATAACGAGTATTTAGTAAGTCAGCTGATCTGGTATTGTGGTTATGGATGTCGGAGTTTTTTAGTAAAGTATCTTTATTGCGATGTATTTCTAGCAGAACAGTATAAATATATAAAGTAGGCAGAGGCATAATACCCAGACGAATAAAAAATTGATGGCAGTGGTCTCTGTATCCCAGGTTAGCCAAGATGCGTATGTCAAGATGCGTCAATAGGTATAGTAGTAGTACTAGTATACTTCTATTTGCTCCTTAGGGAAGCTATTGGGGTTGATCATAGAGGTTGTATCCAGATAGGATGAATGACGAGTTGTTTTGCATCTGATGTAGTTACTAGATGTTGAAAACTTTAAATAAAAAGAGCATATACATTGCTTCAGCTAGGGTTCTAAATTAAGCTAACACCGATTCGTCACTATCAAGGGTAAGAATGATGGGTTCATTTGGTGAATCCAAGCAAAACAGTGCTACTCTCATTTACAACAAGCATTGTACACATTAGTGATTTTTTGAAAATCTGAAGAAATACAAGCTCTTTTTATAACATGTTAATACTAAGAATAGTTCATGTCTGGTGAAGAGTCTAACTCTTGACATACTCTTCACCCAGAGGCAGTAATATTACTGTAATATTTTTGGAGGAGTGTTTTCATTTCACTTCCAGAGAGCATAACAAGTAGGGCAGAGTGTTCCACAATCAGATACAAAATAGGTTTTGCTAAATTTTGACCTTATTTATCAAACAAACGAAAATGTGATTGTCATTAATACAAACTAAGGCTGTGCATAAGTTTCTATGGTAGAATATACATCACAAACCAAAAAAATAATTAAAAAAATGTTTCTTTAAAAATGAAAGGGCAGTTATCTGATTGTGGAACATACATGTTCCACATCCAGATACGGTATGTTCTTGCCTTTTCACATATTCACATTCACTTTTTTAATAACACGAATTGTGTTCCACAATCTGACAGCGTCTGATTGTGGAACACGATTCTACTACCAGTTCCATTAAGGCTCATATTATGAAATCAAGGATAGGAAAAACTTACCTAGGAAAACGTGTTTTTTGTTGAAAAATGCCCAAAACTGCGTGTGTAACCCTACTATCTGATCGAAAAACATCGAACTCGCGGCTGGAATTTCAAAATTACATGCTTTGTCTGATTGTGGAACATTTTCGCCTAATCTTTTCGACCAAGACATTTTTAATTTTTATACCAAAATATGAATAAACAGAGGATCTTCGATGTGAAGAAAGCTTCAAAATTCATCATCATTTCCTGGGCGTTTCTGCTTTCACGGGAGCGAGAGCTCAATAGCACAATAGGTAATTATTTAATAACAATGTAGACGCAGGCCCCGCCTGCTTCCAGTGTGTTATCATCAATAAGTCCATATATGTAAAATGCATATCTGCAACCCAGAATTCGTATAACGGAACAGATTTGTTCATAAAGAAAAGGGGATTTCAAAAATTGTTTTCAAATTAGTTAAAAGCACTGGCATATATTTCTGTTTGAAATGATTCAGTCCAAGTACCCCACAGGTAGAAATAAAACATTTCATTCTATAGCAGAAAATAACTTTTGTTATTAAAATTTATTCCTCATAAGATTTTTTGCAATAAAGTCTCAATTTACTATGTTATATATACATATATAGTAGCTACTTAGTGAAGTTTCAGGTTTCAAATGAATTGAGCCTTCCTTATATGCTAGGAGGTCCAGCTTTATCTTCAGTCTCTAATTTTTGCTTTGCTAGTCACAATAAACAGGAATTTCCCAAAAATGATACATATCAGAAAGTGCCTATTCTGAGTGAACAGTGAAAATTGAATATAACTGGAGTTTTTTCTCAACACCAAACCGTTATTTCAACCAAGTGATCATCTTCAAGAGGAAGATATTCCTATAGATCATCTTCAAGAGGAAGATCTTGGTGATTGAAACGCGTGTCGAGGTGTTAAAATAACGGTTTGGTGTTGGGAAAAGACTCCAGTAATATTCATTACTACACCAAAGGTTCCAAACAGTGCATCACAAATGGAAATTGCGACAATCTATAAAAAATATTTATTCACCCCGCAACAACCCCTTTTACTCAAGTCATTTTCGGAGAATTTTTGCGGAATGGGTATTAAACATTGAAATTATTTTCTGAAAATGCATATTCTGAGTGAGTGGTGGAAATTGAGACGATCCATATGGAAATCCTACACTCGAAGAATAATTCAAAACAATTATTTCAGCCTCCACCATGTGCACTGAGGTAGTTCTGTATCTATTTATCTGTAGAGTAGGGAGGGTGAGTGTAGACCCACAGCACTTAGGCCACATGTGACCCATTGTACGTCCTCACCTGAGTTGTCACCTCAGGTCATCGTCCATCCTGTCCTTTCCAGGAAGGTGGACAGGTCATCACTAGGAGACATCTTCTTTATATTGGCAGGTGTAGGCCAAGACTCGCCGAACACATACTCTCTTTGGCAACCTTCAGGTATCTCAAGATGGCCTCCGCGAAGGTTTTGGAAGGTGCGGCGAGATTACTGTCGTTGCGCGGCTTCTTCAACCTTCTTGGGGTTCCCTCCGTAGAAGTGCACAAGTGAGGAAGCTTTCCTGCAGGGCTAACCGGTTCTATGCCTTTATTCAAGGCGGAGCTCTTGGCGCCCGCCGCAGGAAGTGCCCTTGCTTTTGGAGGTGAAGTTGGGGAGGAGGAGGGTGCACTTATAGTTGCTGCCACTTCTGCCTCTTTCGCTTTCTTTCTCCTTTTGGCCTCGGCACCTCAAATGCGCTTACACCTTGGCCTGTGTATTATATCACGATGAGGTGATCTGCTATGTCCAGCCTCATTTCAAGCGGTAGATTGGGGTAAACATTTCTGTTCATCCCCAGCCACCGCCTTAGATTAAGGTGAGCACTTCTGTCCAGCCTCGGGATTGGTTTTTGTTGTTTCTGTTTCATTCATGTGTGTTCCCACGAGTAACAAGGAAAGAGTTGGTCACCTCTGGCAGAGCCCTGCATTACCAGAGGTAGGCTGATTACAATGAGGTTCCGCCCAGTTCCCCAGGGGGATCGTTCGTAACCGCATATCACCCTGCAGCCATTCATCTGTCGGCACGATTCCTTACACCTCAGGTTGGGTAGGCTGGTCCAAGGTGGCATGTTTTGCAAAGGCTTTTGGGAAGTTTTAGTTCCCTTACCCTACTTATTTCTGCCACTGACCAGGAGTCCGGTGACCCCGTCCTTAAGGCCACATTGGCTTCCCGGACAGGGCCTCCAGTCTCCTCTGGCATTCTCATATCCGCCACCTGGGAACGCGCCCGATAGGTAGGCCAACCCACGGACACTGAGGTAGTTATCCACATATTCAATTCAGTAGAGAAGCAACAAATTAATGGATATGATGAGGAAGAAGCCTAAAATAATTGTACGATCAAAATTTCCAAAAAGTGAAAGATTTCGAATCAGTTGTCATTTTAACGAAGAAGCTTGCAGAACCCATTTTTTAAAACACTAATTTACAAAACAACACATAGAAAATCAGTGGTAGGGTAATAGGAGCCTGAAATTATGACGTAGTCTGATTCAGCAAAAAATGTAAAGTAGGGGTGTTAAGGGATGAATCAAGTTTTTTTCTATATTGATAGTCTCAGTTTTCAATATTCACTCAGAATATGCATATTCAGAAAATAATTTCAATATTTATTACCCATTCCGCAAAAAAATCTCCGGAAATGACAAGAGAAAAGGAGGGTGTTGAGGGGTGATCTGTTTTTTTCTCCATTTGGATCGTCTCAGTTTCCATCATTCACTCAGAATATGCATTATTAGAAAATTATTTCAATATTCAATACCTGTTCCAAAATAATATTTCGGTCAGCCTTTTGGCTTCCTACTTCTTTCTGAAAACTATTCTCCCCAAAAATATCTCCTTTTCAATTCGTTGAGAAGCATTCCCTCTACAAAATTCATTGTTCAGATACGTCTATCAAAAATATTTGAACTAAGCCGAACAATATAACAAAACGCCCTGTTTGTTGTTTTCACATATTTTTATGCCAGTGCTTTTATTTGAATTATCATTAATTTAATCTGAACTCAGTTGATAGACTTTCACAACAAGGCTTTATTTTCATACAGAGTAGATATATTTATTTTAATTGCAAGGGGTGAATTTTTAGGAAAGGTTTTGGCTTTCTACTTCTCCATCTCTATACAAAAAATGTGGGAAATTGTAAAATGGATTGTTTAATCAAATATAGATCATACCAAGAAATAACTTCAGACACAAACTGGAAAAAATGCCCCCTCGAAACAACTACTTTCATAAATATTGGATTTCATGAATGTTTGGACTACAAACTTGATAGGAAAAAGTGTTTTTTGTATAATTCAATGTAGTTGTTTTGAAAGTACTTTTTCTTTCGTGTTATCTATCCAATGTGTACATGAAAGTATTTGGTTTCGAGGGGGCTTTTTCTTTTAGTTTGTGTCTGAAGGTTACTTTTTTGCATGATCTACACATCATTGTGAAGAGTTTATTTTGAAATAATTGCTTTTTTCCTTTCTTTGTAAGTTCCCACATTTTTCGTAGAAAACAAAAACCCTTTTTTCCCAAAAATGTTTGTTGTTTTTTGGATACAAAAAATGTGGGAGTCTTTCAAAAATTAGCTCTATACAAGGATGTGTAGATCTTACAAAGAAGTAACTTTCAAATACAAAACGGAAGAAAAAGCCCTCTCGAAACAGCTATTTTCATATAAACATTGAATTACAGGAAAGAGAAATACTTTCAAAATAAATACTTTTATATGAACTCGGAATTATACAAAAAACACTTTTCTCTATTTCGTTTATATTCCAAACATTCGTAATGGAATCAAGTCAGATATCATTCACGGGATTCCTATACAATATGATGTGTAATGTTATTATCATTATACCAGATTGTTGTGAAGTACCCATGACCTATTAACTGAGTGGTTTTCTCAACATGTTTTCTGGGAGTGTTCAATAAGAAGTACTTTCTGAAAAAGGAATGTCATATACTTTATTAAACTTATCCATATGTACATTTTAAACAAATTTTGTTCACTCACATTACACAGGTTTCTTGGTTCCAGAAACCAAAATGTATCACCATTATTATGTTAATGTCTCTATTCTAGTCTATTGAATTGTTCCATTTAAAGGTCTCCTGAACAAAAGCACATGCGGTTCAGGGGTGTGAAGCATGTAATGGACCCAGTTCGGGCTCTGCTGTACTCCTAAATTTCTCCATTCTGTCTCTGTCATTAAATGAGGCCTGGGCACCAGTTTAGCCAAATCTGGAGGCAAAATAACATGACGATACTCATAATGTTCATCGCAATATTTTTCTGAATACTGAATATTTTCTGCCGGCATTCTGGACTAAAACTAATATACATATATGTTCTTTAATTATCTTCAATATGTTAGGCTAACCTAAAAAGTATAAAGACTGAACATTCCCATTTCACTTCACTATTGAACTTTCACACAAATTAATCGTAGTTCTTAAATGAAAATATAAAATTCACGTACCTAAACTTATAACTCATTTTCAAACTGATAATTAACAAATTAACCTCACAAAATGAAACAAAAACATACTTCTCATCAATGTCACCAACACACCATGAGCTAAAAAATCTCAAAATTCAGGGTGACAAACTTTCCACTGATTAAATAGGTGTGTTTTGTTCAAACACAGCAGAGACAGCGAATATTTTTTTTCTTTTCTTTGAATTCATTAATAATAATATTTGGTCGATGTTTAGGTTCGTACGACTGAACTTAATTAGCATTCAAGTTCAGTGGTTCGTACCCAACGTTCTTTGGAATATGAGTTGGACACCCTATATACAATATTGCAATAAAAACTTGAACAATTTCACACATATGTATTGTCTCCATCATTATAACATGAAATGCATCCTTTTTTCAAGTGAAATACGGTATATTAACATTAACCTGAGAAACAAATTTCTTCTTTTGAGGTTACTTTTTCGAATCAAAGCTTTCACATAGAGATTGAAATCGCATGTCTGTCTCTTTCTCTTTGGTGTTGTATAGTTGACTATTCTGTTTTAATGAGTATAAGGATATCATTTGGAGCACATGAATATGTTTCTACTTGGTTACTCTGCTTGGGTTAATAATGTCATCAGCTGTCATATTCATTACATCTTTTTCAAGACGTCACCCCAAATAAATATTAGAAAAAAAGCAAATAAAACTCCAAACTTATAACAATTTGAACATTAACTCCTCTGAGAAAACACTACCGATAAATACACGGAGTATCCCTTCTCAGAAAAAATACATGTATTGCAAACAAAATCCTTACTGATATGGACAATAAAATATCAACGATGATAATCATGATGCGTAGAAACACCATGGTGTAATAACTTGGACCCCTCCCTATGCAAAATATTTCGACGAAAACACTTGATCTACGGTACTCTTGATTCTTCATTAAATGAATAGATCCAAGTGGGGTAGTTTTGATATTGCTACCAGGTGGTGCCAATAGTCAAAATTTCTATTCATTTTAGTCATTAATTGATTCTTGGTAAAGGATGTTGCCTATACTATTATTTCTTCTTAAAAACAAATAAGTGAGGTTGTAGCAAAAACGTGAGAGTTGACGCTCGTTCACATATTATGATTGTGTCAAATATGAAAAATTATTTTTGCCGCTAATTGATATATTCGGTTTGTTGCCAAAAAAAATAATTAAACCTAATTTCTGCTTCGATCTTGACCAATATGATGTTAATAGGTGCATTTTTTTTCGGAAATCTCATTCCAGATTGAGTCATTTCCATCAAAAGTCAAAAAATTGACAATACAAACATCTACAGATGACAGAAAAGACATTAATGACAAATACACAGAGAAGCCAACATAGAAAAAAAAATACATACATATTTGAAATCCTTTTGAGATAGTGTCAATTATAATGCTTTATAAATAAATTTTCATTTAGATCGAATGCACCGCAAGTGTTGATATTTGGTTGAATGTTGAACCATGATCCTATCATTGCCGCTCGAGACAGCTATTGTATAGCGAAACAAATTTCGCTTCCGATTATGTTTACAATCGGCTATTTTTGTCGCTCTTCAGCAATTCTTTTGAAATATATTTTTTCCGTTAACCTGCTGTCGCACCTCTACAAACTACAACCCTCAGAAGTCGAAACTTGTGCAAGCCAAGAACTAAAAAGGTCTTACCATTTAATGTGTGATTCCTAACACGGGTTGGACGATAGAAAGTGAAAATCGAGCGTTCAGCCCGAGGCTTGAACCATCGACTCACACATCAGCCGATTGAGTGAACAAAGCACCCACGTCGAACCGCCCGGTTTCGACCTACCAGTACTCTCGTAAACCATGACGTAGGTACTCAAACTGAATATTTCATATCACTGCATCAACTCTGGTAAATTTAAAATTCATCTAAAAATGATCATGATATTGATATTTCTTGTTATGTTATTTATTCCACATAAAAAACTGCTATATTTCATCCGTAATGCTTGATAATGAATACCTTCAATTAGGTTTTGACATGTTAGGTATTTGGATTCCATAGTTTTTGCAAAAGGAAAAATATATTATTTATTTGACCTTTGCACTTACTATATTATGAATGATATTTTGAATATATTCTTCATTAACAAAATCTTTTCAATGTGAATTTTCCAAAAAATAATGGAACAATTCGAAGAGTCCAAGTACATTTTGAGTATTTTTTACTTTTACTTTTCTCACTAGACATTCATTTTGATTTACCTGATAACAAGGATGGAATGATAGGAATATTTATCTCTCTCTCGTGTCCAAGTTCACGCGAAGTCAGATATCTCTTTACTGTCCAAGTTCGGTGATATTAATAAAATTATGAAATGGGATCATGAAAACTAAATTCTTTAGCATGTGGAATACTTTATTAAAATCATTAGTATTTACCTATGATGATAACACCAAAGTCAAGAAAGTCGTAATAGCTCAATTATTGGAATAACTAAATAGGGAGTTTTTAATTTGGTGATTTCATCTAATCTTTCATTATAACCACTATTCAATCATCTATTAAAATCATGCCTTAGTTTTTACAGGAACGTTTTGCTTCATTTGCAAAATTATGGAGCGCATTCGAGTAACATCCTTATTTCCCTGCTTAGCTTTAGGATTGAAATCACACAGTTTAGCGATGCGTTCCCACTCTGTCCCAGGTTCCAACTCATCATCCTCAGCAACAAATTGTTTTTCGGCATTCCTGCGACAAAAATTTTATAAACATTTAAAAACATGATAAATATTTCTAATAAATTTTTTACCTAACATAATATTTCATATACTCATTATTATATTCTTGGAATAAAAATTTAATTTTTTATAACTTGGGACTCACAACATTCTTATTTACAAGTAAAAGAAATTGCGAAACAAAATAAAAATATAACCAACAAGTTTTCGTTGATAAAATATTT
Source organism: Leptinotarsa decemlineata (assembly GCF_025532065.1). Lineage (NCBI taxonomy): Eukaryota > Metazoa > Arthropoda > Insecta > Coleoptera > Chrysomelidae > Leptinotarsa > Leptinotarsa decemlineata. Next base: position 28,204,892 of record NW_027412688.1, on the reverse strand, counting down.
GGTAGACAACAAAAACAAAAAAACTGGAATCAATAGAACATATACTCACTTGGCAGCATCCCTTTTGAAGGCATGTAATAAAAATAATTTTAATCAATCATCATCAATGAAAGTAATGTCCTCTCACATTGTTAAATAAAAATTCAAATTGTCTAGAAAAGGCAATTAGTGTATCTTGATTATTGATTACTTGGGTTTTTAAATTATTTTGTTGAACTACTATGCTACTACTAGTAATATAAAAAGTCCACAAAATGTATCTTAAAACTGAATTATACAAAGTACAAAACTGATTTCTCAAAAATTATCCAATTTTTGTGGGGTTATAATAAATAACACCAATATGGCTTAAAAGCCATATTTTGACTCTGGTCATTAGCCTCGTGTTCTGGGTAGGCAATGTTAATAACTCCTCGAGTGACTAGGGAGCATAATGGCGACTTGCAGTCCGTCTGCCAAGTAACGTTGCAAAATCATCCCAATTTCAAGTAGATAAATTCTCTTGAGAAAAATATCTGGTCAAGGTAGCATGTCCTTTCGATTTCTTGGATCTCATTTACAAATCATTTATTGAAGAACAAAAAACTATATATTTTTTATCTTGCTTGTGCTTTCAGATCATTAACTATTATCAATGAAAATAGAGGGAATGGAAATGAAGGTAAAGCATACCATTGGGTTGAATCTCAAACTGCTTTCAAAGCATTATTCTCGATAATAAAAGAGCTGATTCAATGAAATATTCTGCAGGAGTACTCCAGGCACTATAGTTGGAATTTCCATTTCCATAAGTGACATTAATAAAATATCTGCCAATCCTGATGCCAATGATACATCACATTGTCAATTCAAACAATTTGTTGGCAATTGCAATAAAGCATTACAGGAATTCAGTGAGTATTGTTATGAGAATGGGGCATGTATTAAATCCAACAAAAACCGGTAACATGCAGATCTCACCAAAAAATATAATAACTGCAGATGCTTATTTATATATTAATACCATCAGCACCATTACAATCAGTGTTTTAGGATTAATTTTAGACGAAAAACTCACTTGGAAATTTCACATAAAACTTCTTCCAAAATTAAGCCAGCGTTATTATTTAATTTGAAATATAAGAGACAAAGTATCATTTTCTGTTCTACAGCCTTATACTAAAAGTTAGTACAGTCAATCCTTCAATTTTCTTTCATTTTCTGTGGATGACAAGCACATAAAACTTATGTAGTTCAGAAAAAAATAATATGTACAATGTTTAATAGGCTGTCAATGACACCTTGTAAGGCGCTATATAAGAAAGGCAACATTTCAATTTTAACAAGTTTATATATTCACATAAATAACATAAATATATGACACATCAAATTGTAGTTCATACTACGAGTCCAATTTCAGTTTCTGAATTTGGTTATGTCAATATGTTTTTATTGCATTATGATAACTTATAGATGAATACATTTCTAAAGCAAACATTTTTGTGATTCGATGTTTGATGACGTTGATATATTTGGAAAATTATCCTATTGAGAAAATATGACGATAATAAACAGTAAGAATACGAAGGCAGCACAAAATTTTGGCAGGATTTTTTCAGAATGTGAGACCTCAAATCATATCATGTAGCACCTATAAATACTACATAATTATTTTTGAAATGAAAAAAAAGTTGTTTAAAAAGGTCTAAAACCTGAGATAAAACCTCACGACATCTAATGTATATAAAAGATACTTCAGTACATCATTACTTACTCTATATTGTGTGAAAAATCTTTACCAAAACATCAGAATTGTTTTTTTCAATAGTTGAAAAAAAATGTAATTTTGTAGCCACCTTTTTAAGTTTTATAAACATCGTAACAGTGAGTATGCACTTACCGATTAGCAGCTTTTGTTTTTGCTATTGCCTCTTCATGATTTCTATACCAATCTTCTAATTCTTTTTTGGCAATGTCTCTCAATTCCAACTTCTTCTTTTCTTCAGCAACATCTAAAATTGAAAAATGAGAGAAAATAATTAATCCTTGGGCCACTTATTCATGACCAAAAATTTTAATCAATCTTACCTTTCTCTTCAAGCCTTTTCACTTGTTCCTCTCTCCATATCCTTATTTTCTCTGGTTCTACTCTTTCTTCATATCTCGGAATGAAGGAAGAGGATGTATCTAGAGAATAATGTATGATTCCATTAAAATACTTAACAAAATGTGCAAAATGATTAATAGTTTACTATCAAGAGCAGCTCATTCACTGAGAATTACATCGAACTGCTAAGAATATTAACTTAGTAACCAATTTATTAACTAATATAATTCACCCTTCACAATTAAGTCCTTCAAAGCAAGTATTGTGTAACATCTGTGGCCACCATAGATTCGACCTAGTTCTCTGTAGAGGAGCTGAATGCAGACTTCAAAGATACATACCATTTGACTTTGGTTCTTCGAAAAAATCCTGATCGTTGTTTTCGACCATTTCAAAACTGCCAGCAGAATTTGTTGGATCATCTACACATAAAGCAACAAAATAAAAATACAGGCAAGACCAAAATATAAAACTGCGCCAAATGAAATTAAAATCAAAACTAAAAAACACACCTCGCTACATATATTGGAAAACAAGGATATTTAGAATCCACAATATGAGATATATTGAAAAAACAGCGATCTACGCCCCTTTACTGCAAATCTACTCACCTCCATTTAAAACAGGAACCGTGACAGCAGCCGGTTTTACTTCATCTTCGAGACCAGCTAATTCATCCTGCTCTCGGGCTAAGAATTCCGCTGCAGGATCTTCATCAGTTTGATCGAAATTATCTCCGAATCCAGACATTTTTCAATTATGATCTTTAGTACAAGTCTACAATTTTAAGTTTGCTTAATTGTCACTGTCAAAAAGTGACAGTGACACACAGTTCAAATGTCAGTGACTGACAAGATTGTTAGTCACTGTTTTTAAATAGCTGGCATCATCACATAGCGCCAACTATCCCCATGTTTATAGACTATTGGCCTGAAGCACAATGGTTATATAGGCAAAATGTAATTCCATACGAGACTAACTCTATACAAATTTATGTGAATTGTTAAAAATATCCCCAGTTCATTTTCAAGCAGAGGAGATTTGAATGCAATGATGTTTCAATGAAAAACTTATTTCATCGCGATCTTATGAGAGAAGATGGAAAAGAAAAACGAATAGACGAATTTCTGGAAGTGCATTTTATTTTTTTCCTGGTAATGAGTCAACAAAAGTATTTTCCGAATGAAATATTGTATATATAGATTTTATACTTCGGCCATAGTGAAACGTTAATTTAGGTTCTTTGATGAATTATTAATGTTCAGATGTTTTGTTGTAATTTGAGTTCAGTTATTTTGAATCAAATTTTATTTTTTCGAGATGAATTGATTAACATATTGGATAAGAAACTCGTGAATAAAAAAAAAGATTTACGAAAAAGTATTCTTGCAAAGTACCACTGTAAAGGTGAACCATACTAAAAAAATTAAACTGAATACAAATTTCTGGGTGTTGCCGTTCGTAGATATAATAATATTCAACGGAAACCCACATTTTACTACATTTTTGGACACATGTTTTGATAGATTTTGAATCTGTAAATATTGAGTATTTCAACAAATGACAATACTGTTCAATGTAAGAATTAGTCCATGGATTTGAAAGTAAGAGTCGAAATTCACGTATGATTTATGATTTCAAATATCTATTCAGTGATAACTCAAATTTGATTGTTGGAAAAATTAAAAAATATTCGTAAATTTTTTTTCTGTGCAACTTTGAGTTCACCTTCATTGGATGACCAATAGACATACGGAATTAACTTCACGGATATTCAATGGACGTTTTTTGACGGACAAGAAAATCCATCGGATATCCTATGGATATCCATTTTCCAAACCCGAAAGACTTGATTTGGAAATGACTTGTACAATAAAGAGAAAAATATTGGACTGAGAAAAACAAAGGACATATAATTTCAAGAACATAAATTCGACATTGAATATACATCACTTGTACTTTATTTGGCATCCTGTTTGCACGATTTATAGATGCAAATGATATGTAAACTGGACCTGTGATGGCACTGATTTGGACAGAAAGAAAAAAATGTTTATTTCCTAGTGAGACATTGCACTTTACATATTTTCAACATTGCCATTTTGAAAAAAAATATTTGAAAAAGAAGTAAGTACTTATCGGATGCCTGCTTCCACGTAGCCCCGCTGGATACGGGAATGATATAATCACTTGTGATTCTGTTATTCCCTAACTGAATGGCATCCCAACGATGGCTCAATCGTAAGCTACTCGTGGGACCTTTATGGCCAGAGTAAACTTAAAAAATTCTTCCTGACGCTACGTCTATAGAGGAGATGGATGTCGAGCTTACGACTCCAACTGACATCCCTGTAAACTTAGATCAGAAGCGAGTCTACAGAGAAGATGGATGTCGAATTTACCACTCCAACTGATCTTCCTGTAAAATTTAATCCAGGAGCGAGTCTACAGAGGAGATGGATGTCGAGTTTACGACTCCAACTGACCTCTCTGTAAATTTAGTTCAGGAACGAGTCTACAGAGGAGGTGGATGTCGAGTTTACGACTCCAAATGACCTACCTGTAAATTTAGTTCAGGAGCGAGTCTACAGAGGAGATGGATGTCGAGTTTACGACTCCAACAGACCTCACTGTAAATTTAGTTCAGGAGCGAGTCTACAGTGGAGATGGATGTCGAGTTTACGACTGTAACTGACCTCCCTGTAAATTTAATTCAGGAGCGAGTCTCCAGAGGAGATGGATGTCGAGTTTACGACTCCAGCAGGCCTCCCTGTAAATTCAGTTCAGGAACTAGTCTACAGAGGAGATGGATGTCGAGTTAACGACTCCAACTGACCTCCCTGTAAATTTAGTTCAGGAGCGAGTCTACAGAGGAGATGGATGTCGAGTTAACGACTCCAACTGACCTCCCTGTAAATTTAGTTCAGGAGCGAGTCTACAGAGGAGATGGATGTCGAGTTAACGACTCCAACTGATCTCCCTGTAAATTTGGTTCAGGAGCGAGTCTACAGAGGAGATGGATGTCGAGTTAACGACTCCAACTGACCTCCCTGTAAATTTAGTTCAGGAGCGAGAGCTGTGGCGTACGCAGAATCTGTCTCAGGTGGGGGAACTAACCCCCCATGAGCAGGTTAGCAAACGTTTGCGTTCAAGTGAGGTTTCACCTGAATCCAAGGCATCATCAGGTGTAGCTGACGTGCAAAAACCCTCATATGGAAAGGTTGTCGTGGGTATCAAGGTGGGAATCTTGCAACTTGACTATCCGACTACCTCATTAACAGAGCATAAACTTTGTGCCTGCCCCGCTGGGGACCGAAGCAGGTCTTTAGAGTTCCGCAGAGCCGTACTCTTACCATCTGACCTGAAAGACCACTCACCATATAAACTAATCGGCTTCGTTAAGAAGCTGGGTTTGTTTGGCCGAGTGAGAATAGGTGTGAGCCACAATAAACCATTACGGGTTGCGGTGGAGGGTCGAATAGACCCACTCACTTTGGACCTAACCTAAGTACTCATTTTTTAAACCGGTAGTAGATACATACAAGTAAATGACGATTGAAAGATATTTCCTAATTGTCCATTTCAGGTCCGTTACATATGGAATAACAATACATACCCCCCGCGAAGTACCCCCCGAAGTCGTTTTAAGTCCATAAAACGGTATCCATAATAACATCCATGTTTGTGTTGCCAAATAATGGACTTTACATGGATATCAATTTAATCAACAACTTTATAAGTTGATAAGTAAAATTAGAAAAAACAATTTATTCAAAACTTTTTTTCCACCCCCAGAAAAAAATATTTGCATTTTCTCGACGTACGTTTCACTAATCAAGTCCATTAGTAGATGAAGAATAATTCCTACAGCTATGTTATTTTTATAGGTGAACCTTGGCAAATCATCACCTTACATGAGGGTTATTTGAAATTTTCATTACAGTTTTGCAGTAACAAGTATAGAGAAGGACTCCCAAAACTGTAAAAAGGACAGCTTCCACCTTCACTGACAGCAACGCGAACAGAAAGGGCTACATGACTTTATATCCATTTGCAACCCTACCTAAAAGTGAAAATTATCAAATGAACTGATTCAATCCATCAGTTTTTTCTTTGAAAAATGAAATCTCACCAATTTGCATACCTATACCTACTTTTGTTTCATTAAAACTTTCCATATCGAGTGGTCCAACGAAAAGTATGCACCTTGCTTTTCTCCTTTTTTGTAACTTAACGCAAAAATGCTCGGACAGGTCAATTTTGCTTTTGAGGGGGACACATTTTAGATGTATTTTTCTACCTGTGCCTTCAACCCCCTAGCGAGGGTGAGTAACAAACCCTAAAATTTCAAATGGAAAGTGGGGTCGAGTGATATATCATTTGAAAGGGCACAAAATTCTCTTTCCAATGATACCTAATTTGTTGTATTTACTTGAATAGTTATACAAAAAGTAAGAACATTTACTCGATATTTTTGGTGTTAATGAAAATGCGGAAAAACGGCTTTTTTATCACTACTACATTCCTCAATTTCTCTCGTGCGTTTTTTGGTTCGAATAACAACAGCAGATAAGTGTACAAAAAGAATTTAGGCAAACGTTCATTGATTCAGTTCGATTGCTTTTGAAATTATTTCAACTTTACTGTAAAAATGGTTTATTGCATTCCTGAACGAGTTGAAATTGTTAAACTTTATTATCAACATAATAGTTGTGCTAGACTTTAATAACAGTCATCCCGGGAACAATGTGAATGATTCGTACGTTGCCAAGTTAGTCCAAAAGTTTGTCGATACCGGATCTGTCTGTAATGTGAAACACCAGCCACCGAAACCGATCAGAAATGAAGCAGTGGAAGTCGCTGTTTTGGGACATGTCGAATTGGATCATACTCAAAGTACCCGTCAGCTTGCTGCAGCCTCAGGTGTCTCCCGTTCGTCCATAATACGGATATTAAAAGCCTATAAATTTCATCCGTACAAAATTAAATTAGTACAGGAACTCAATGAAGATGATCCTGATAGAAGGCTGCAATTTTGTGAACAACTGAGCCAGCTACTAATTGATGATCCGCACCTATCATTCAACACGTGCTTTTCCGATGAGAGTACATTTTTTTTTAATGGAGCTGTGAATACCTAGGTATAATTGCCGTTACTGGGATGACGGTAACCCACACTTATTCCGAGAGGTCCATACCCAGTACCCTCAAAAAATCAATGTCTGGTGTGGCATATTAGGTAGTCATATCGTAGGGCTACTTTTTATTCCTGGGAATTTAACTGGTGAGGTCTACCTGAACATGCTTGAAGATACAATTGATCCTCTCTTAACAGAAATAATTGAAAATGACCAAAATCATAATAATGATCAGCTTCATTTCCAGTAAGATGGAGCACTTTCTCACTATGTTGCACCGGTAAGAGAGTTTTTCTGTTCGGTGGATTGGAAGGAAAGGCTCCATCGAATGGCCTGCCAGGTCACCTGATTTATCGCCTTTAGACTTTTTCATTTGAGGACACTTGAAAAATAAATGTTTTGCTACGCAGCCCGAGTCCATAGAAGATCTTCGCCAACGAATTACATCAGAGTGCAGAAGTATAACACCTGATATGCTACAGAATGTTAGGAATAGATTTGAACAAAATCTGTATTATTGTATGGAAGCAAATGGGTCACATTTTCAGCACTTGCTGAAGTAGGATTCTACTAAGTCAATTACACATTTCAAAGTACTGGGTTGTAGTTGTTTTTCTTCATAATACCTACATGTTTGAGTGAAATACAACAAATTAGGTATTATTGGGAAGATAATTTTGTGCCCTTTCAAATGTACTCGACCCCACTTTCCATTTAAAATTTTAGGGTTGTTACTCACCCTCGCTAGGGGGTTGAAGGCACAGATAGAAAAATACATCTAAAATGTGTCTCCCTCAAAAGCAAAATTGACCTGTCCGAGCATTTTTGCGTTAAATTACAAAAAAAGGAGAAAAGCAAGGTGTATACTTTTCGTTGGACCACTCTGTATGTACCTACCTGGAATTAAAAAAAATCCCTTCTTCAATATTTTTGATTAGTTGTTCACAAATAATTCAATTTTTGTATAATTCATATTTCATATGAATGGTACTGGTAGGTACTATATAGGTATATATACTGGCATTATATAGGTATATATGTTTTGTTTTCAAGCCATTATATTATTATTATTGATTTTTTCGAAAATATGCATAGAATAATATCAGAATATGGTTGACAATGTTCCGAGGTCCGAAACTTTCAAGTGAAATCGTAAGAAAACAAAATGATTTATATAGTTACAAGAAATAATAACCCACAATAAAATATAAGAATGAAAGAAGAATATGGTATCGTGTACACTAACAATCGAAATATTACTTTGAAACTATTACTACTTTATTATTCCACATAGCATACCTATTCTTGATTTTATTTGTTGTATAATTTTTGTTTCAATTTAAAATTTTCTGTTTAATTAATATCTGCTACAGATCAAAATAATTTGCTGTGTTAACAAACAAATTATATCTATATTTCATTTTGTTTTTTCAAGGCATCTGCCCATTGTTTCGTTATTTTTATTTTTTATACTAACTTCAATCAATCTTCAAATGCTTATTAGGTTTCAAATTTGTTATTATTTTTAGACAACTGAAACGAAAAACTGAAAAACAAGGTTCTTGATGGACAAAGCAGAGAAATTGTGCACAGCATATTAAGATTTATGCAAGCGTAAGCAACTGCAGATGGAAAATAAGTCCCCTTTTAACTTTGAAGGTTCAAGAAGAGTAGCTGAGACCACAGGGGTTTGCGTGCGAAAATAAGAAGAAAATGGTGAGAAAAAAACCCTTTAACTCCAAATAAAAAGAAATCTATTGAATATTCCAAAATTGTGATTGATGATGCTGATGTGGTAATTTTACGTAGATGCATAATTAATTTTCATATCAAAGAGATATTGACTATCAGGATAGCAGGTAGTCTTTGCGAAACGAGATTCATAAACTTGAATTTCGATGGAGTGGAGAAAGGTGACAAATAACAAAAAAATATTGATGGAACGTCAGCCTAGGTATTCGACTACTCAGGACAAAATTCTTGAAAAAAAGCGGACCTCTGGGGAGAAGAATATCGACCTTTTATTTATGAAACACATATTCACGCTACACACACGCACTAAAAAGGTTGGAGAGAGAGAGAGAGAGCGAGAGAGAAAGAGAGAGAAAGAGAGAGAGATTTTATCGAGTGTGCATGATATAAATCAAAAATGAAACAATTCGTGGACACAACACTCCAAAAAGGGGGGCAAACCGCGGACACGCCAATAGCCAGAAACACGTGGCTATTGGCGTGTCCGCGGTTTGCCCCCCTTTTTGGAGTGTTGTGTCCACGAATTGTTTCATTTTTGATTTATATAGCCAGAAACAGCCAGAAACACGTGTCCGCGGTTTGCCCACCTTTTTGGAGTGTTGTGTCCACGAATTGTTTCATTTTTGATTTATAGATATATATCTTTCAATTATTTTCCACCTACACAATGATAAGAATTGGGGTTCACGTTCCCTACTGGTATATGTGTAGTTGTCAACATTTGCCGAAATTACTTTCTCGATTGTATTTCCTGATAAAAATTGGTAGTGGATCGTTTGCGTATCTTAGAGGCACAGCTAAATTTGCCAAGCTTTAGTCATCTATCTGTTTACCCTTCAGGAAGTATTAGAGCATTATTTTTCCATTGTTGATCGCGCAAATACACTCTTTTGATAAGACTATATTCGGCCAACGAACAAAGCAACCCAAACAAAGATAGATGCGTGATTAAAGCATAATCACCATGCACATTTGCATCTATTGGGAGAAATAAACGATCCTCCTTACGCCGGCCAATCAGATTTAACTGCAATCGGCTGGCGGAATTCATTGTTATAGGGTGGTCAGTTACGTTTTAACGCCTGTGGTGTGAACATATTATTATATTTCAAGTTTAAAATTTTCAAAATGTCAAGTAATTATACGAGTGATGCAGAAACTGCTAATTTGTATCCCTACACCACACCTACAAATTTTCCTATACCCAGCCGCAAATTATTTAAAAATATTGGTCGTTCCTTGTATTGTGAGAATATAATAGATACTTTTTTTGAAAAGTACTTCTTCATTATGTTCTTCAACTATGAGTTGCAGCATGTAACTCCCGATCATTATTGGAAATTTTACTGTTTTTTCTTCACTGAATGGAGCGAATATAGTACCACATCCAGTAAATGCACGAATGCAGAGAAATCAATTTTATTTTTTCAAAAAGTAGATTATTGAACATATTTTTATTCTGTTTGTTTTTAAAAAATGTCTCTTTAGTTGTATTGAGGGGCATGTATTCTCTAAATAAATAATTGTTTGGAGTATACTTACCTATAAGTATTCACAATTTTTCTCAGATGCTTCAGTTCTATCATTATTATATGGTTTTCCCTGTGGGTTCGGCAATAACTAACCACACTGTATAGTTGAACTCAACTTTATTTCACTACTACACTGCTAATACAATACAAAAACTTCAGGGTAATACTTAAATCCCCTCATTAGCTTACTTCGTATCGCACTTTCAACTAGACTAACCTCATCTGCCTGATGGTAGTGCTCATATATCTCGATGGAAGTCTCAGAAAGCCAATAGAATTATTCTAGATACCTAGAACGATTGAGAAGCATAAGCAGAGTTTAGCATGATCTTGGCCAAGTCATAGTTGATTGACAAAGAACATGCATAGGCGGCCGGCCTATTTTATTTTCAGGGGATAATTTACAACAATATCACTTGAAAACAACTATACCGTTCCATGTATGTAATATTGTTCTCTTAGGGTATTGGATTGTATTCTAAAATGTATCGAAGTACCTGCTGGGAATCCTAAACATTACAAACAACCTTTATTGTCAGGACAAGAAAGGCTGGGGCTTTGTTTCTGTTACACATATACTTCCATGATAGGTATACGACGAACAAGCATTTTTACTTAAAATATTGCTCTGTAGAGCGACCATTTGCGTTTTAATAGAAATGATGTTACGGAGCAGCGACATACTGTAAAATTGATAAGAATTAAGAAAAGTGAATATATCATTATTCACTTTATGTGACTCGGTGACTCAATCTAGGTTTCTAGCACATATTGCATTACTGTTCTTAATAAACAAGTTTTTCATTTTCGTCTGAAAGATTGACGACAAATTGAATTACAACCGAATTAATTTAACTTTTTTCAAAGGTTTCGCAAAGGATATGAAACAACAAATATATTCAACCCATATATTACATTTAAATATAAATAAATGCACATAAATACCTTAATTAAAAATCACAGATGAAATTTGCTAAAATAATGAGTATCCTATAATACGACATAAATAAGAATGTAAATAAATACAGTTATAAATATCATTTGATTGCGGAATCGAGGAAACGAATTCCGTAATATTTTTCAGCTAGACATTTTCCTAGATTTGTTGAATGCTCTACCCAAAACAATTTTCAAAAGAAGCAGACAGATGGTGAATGTCGATCTTATTCGAATTTGTTCAAAAATGGTACGATGGAAGCTAAATCTTCACAATCGGGAATAATCTTTCCTTTGAACTTGACACACGTATCTGCACAGAGCTGTCCTTCGAAGTAGGGGCCGAACATTTTCTTACATTGTGCACAGTTAGTTATGCAAATTCCTGAAAAAAAACTTTGTGAATTTAATTGGAAATCATTGAGACATTGATACGAGAGGTAAGTATCGTCTAATATAAGATATTAGATGATATCAGAGCTAAAATTCTTTGCATTCATGATCCAACATAACACAACGCTGTTATAGATTTCATCATGGGTCACGAATGCAACGTTTGAAAATATGTTGATGATGGCGACTTTTCTTTCAAAAACACCTTGGGTCGAAACGGCAAAGCAGGTAATTTCATTGAAAACAACAGAGAGAGATAAAAAGCAGTTTCTCATTCGGCGATCCATGTACAAGCTTGGTTTTGCAACGAATCTCCGTAGGAATCCTAGTCTCTCTTTAACGAGGTCAGAGAATAGTTGCTAAAGCCACTTCTTTATTCCTTTTTTTACGTAAGTCTTTCTAATCATTATGAAATTTGACCAACTCCTTTGATAGAGATATCACAAAAAAGCGTCCTCAAGTAATATTTTATTGCGAGACTTTCACTGGACAGTTTACAAAACGCAACACGTGTTTTGCTATACAATAACTTTCTCAGGCTTTTCATACTGAGTAAGAAAACCCTTAAGGGAGCTATTGTTTACCGAAACACGTGTTTCAGTTTTGTAAACTGTTCTCACAATGAAGTATAACTTGAGATTGTTATGGATTTTTATCAAGTATCAGCCAATTCCATGACACAAGTAAATGTTCTATGATACCTTATCTTTGAAATATTTGTCAGAGTCAGAGTCTGAAATGCATTATTTTCATAAAAGTTTAGGCATTGTTGACAAAGGAGGCTTAAGAACAAAAACAATCTGAAACATTAAAATAAAGGTCAAGAATTGAAACAAGATATTAATGTGGCTCAAGCACACTTCAAAAAGTCTATGGTAAAATCTGTGATAAAAATGTTTATAAGTTGCAATTTTAAGTTGCGAAGTCACCCGAAAGAAATTTCTCAATACTATAATAAGCTTTATCTAGCAGTTTTTTTACTCTTTTTCGAAACTGTTATATTGACTGTGAGACGAGTGGCATAACTTTGAGTTGAGTTCGAGCTGTTATGTTTGTGCTTTTTGTGCATTAGGCAGACTGTTTCTAAAATAAAGAGGCAGAAGACTGTTAAGATGTGATGAGTTATAAAAAGGGGCTTACAGAAATCTTGGACTCTCGCTCTGGTAATGAATCTCACTGCTCTTTTTTAAATTGTGAAAACTTGACTCATTAAGTTTTGACAACTGCTCCCCCAGAAACAAACTCCGTACAGCAAAAGTGCAAAGTATGCTTTTCTTAGCAGAGTGTTAGTCTAAAGAGTTAGAGATAGACCTTATCGTATAACAACTTGAGGATAATTTTTTGCATAGTATACTAATATGCATTCCAAATTTTGATTTGTTGTCTAACTTGATGCCTAAAAATTTGTTCTCTAGTTTATGATCGGTCCTGTCATGTCTGAAGATGAATCGATAAAAAGCTTAAAACCACAAAAATGTGTCTCTAGTTCTTCAAAGTAGTTGATTTAGTTATACCACGGATTTTAAAATGCACAGGGAAAGTGACAGCTGATTTCAGGATGCAGAAGATAGAGATCTTTAATCTATAAAATATAAATTCGGTTTTGAACATATCATTCTCACTTTAAAATGCATTAGGAGTAAAGATAAAGGGTTAAATGAAAGTCATGATGCCCCATCACAAGAATTGAATTTCGCCCTTTGTTGTGACTAACAACATTACATAAAGTACTTATGATGCACTGTTTGGAACCTTTGGTGTAGTAATGAATATTACTGGAGTGTTTTCCCAACACCAAATCGTTATTTTTAACACCTCCTGTTTGAAGATGATCACCAAGTGATCATCTTCAAACAGGAAGATTAAAACTTCCTCTTTGAAAATGATCACTTGGTGATCAAAACACGTGTCGAGGTGTTAAAAATAACGATTTGGTGTTGGGAAAAAACTCCAGTAATAAACATCACATAAAGTTGAGGTTGAAAATGAAGAAGACGATTGAATATAGGATACATGAAATATTTTTCTCTGATTTCAACTAAGGTTTTTATTTATTACGACTCGTTTCATTGTGTTAAACAATTTCCAAAGAATTTACTTGAAAATGTTTTAACAAACCAACACCGATCGTAACAAATAAAAACCTTAGTATAAATCTTATATTCAATATGAATTTCTAGAAAATAAATAGGTTATCAATCGAACAAGGCAATCGATCATTATTATCAAAAGTTCATTTGGATTAGTCAGACCAAATTTTCTCGTTGGAACGAACTCGCCTGATGAAGCTATTGTATACTGAAACACGTGTTGCGGTTTTGTAAACTGTTGAGTGAAAATTCCACAAAATTTCTTATTTGAATATGTTTTGAATCATTATGTCCTGTTGATCATTTCCATTGACGAGGTATATCAATGTGAAATATTAAAAATTTGGAATAAAAGTAGTTTAGAAATTGATAAATAGTTCTGTGGGTGAATAGTTGTGAAATGTCAGAGGCGAATTTCAATAAAGAAATGAACTTAATAAAACAAATAGCCGTCAATAACGATTACGATAGCACTCTTATACATTCTTTATTATCAAAAAAGTTATGTAGTCAAGCTTTGAAGGAAGTTCACTCAATTCGAAGAGGAGAGGATAAATGTTATAGAACCTAAAAAACTACTTTGGCAAACCTACTACAAATATTTCAGATTTTCTGCACAACAAAGGTGTAAATATTGCTTTCAAAACCAACAACTTAGGCATGCACATTGAGAATAACAAAGATAAAAGTTCAGTTTCAGAAAAATCGGCAGTGTATAAATTATCATGTGGGTCATGTCCGATGTTTTATATAGATCAAACTGGAAGAACGTTCAAAGCCCGCATAAAGGAACACAAAAATAGTTTCCAGAATAGAAAAATAAATTCCACATATGCCTCTCATTTAATCACATAAGAACATCAGTTCAACCATGAATACAAGCCCCTCCTGAATCGAATAATTCGCCGTTATTGAATCTGTTCATTTTCAGGTAAAAATAGTATATTCACGGTTCTGTCGAAAAATGTATTCATATAGTTAATGGATTCATACCTGACTTTTTCAGGTAGTTTCATTCATTAGAAAGTAGGCTTACGAGTAGGTAATATGTTAGATTTAGAAGATAAAATGGTTCTAATTTAGAAGTATCTTTTAGTTTACGCTCAAGCAAGCTATTATAAAGAGAAACACGGGTCGTGGTTTTTGTAAAACCCTTTATAGTGAAAATCATACAATAAACTGTATTAATTACTTTTAATATGGTATCGGCCAGTTCAATTCAATTAATTCTTCTGTAGTAACTGTATATAAATATTGTGTGTATACAATAAAAATAAAGCTCTACTACTTCTAATACACAGAGAAAAACGGTTCAGGTAAACGCGTACACTTGAGAATAATTTAATAACTATAGATGTATTCATACATTTCAATATAATAACATCAAGTAAAAAAAAGTTTCTGTCATTGGGTTTCTACAGTAGGTGAATTGAGTCCCTATTGAAAATGAAGTGTTCACCCATGTATTACTTGCTACTCAACAGTTTGTTCCCCAGTATTCAACAGTTTTGCCTAAACTAGCTTATTTACCATTAAACATCTGCATTCAGTGAAAAGAACAATAGTATGCTACCCTCAGTACCAATTTAATACATGTAAGTAAAAAAGTATTTATTTGACTTTTCCGGTGTCTACGGGATGGTTCGGAAAGGTACGTACGCGCGTGATGCGCGAACACCTTCTAATTTCAGTGTGGTTCAGGGTCAGTTGTGTTTTGCCCTTTAGTGGAGTGTTGTATGTTGCATGAGGTTGCAGTTCCAAATTATTGTTTGTGAGTTCAAAGGTGAATATTATGGAATTCCTCGAAACATTAGAGCAATGGGGCCTCTCAAGTTTCTCCCAGAAATTCATTGGTAAGTAATATATGTTAGGTAATACATCTTGTTTGTCATTTTATCCAATAAAATTAAGGACAAATGAATCTCATTTTGTTGTGACGATCATAGTTTATAGGTTGATATTTCGTTAAATATATCAAATACCATCGTAAAATGCGTATGTTGGTATAAATATTTTTTAGTTTCGTGTGGAATTATATACGTAGTGTCCTATTTTCATAAACTGAATTCAACCTGCCGATACTTGATGAAATTTCATATTCTACAAAAATATCAGTTTTCTGTACGATTCTCACTAAAAATCGGTTTACAAATCCGCTGCACGTGTTTCACTTTGTGATATCTTCCTCAAACAGGATAAAGATAAATGGATCTATTCGGCTTGAGGAAGGTAGTTAGGTATTACGGGCCTGAAAAAAGCGCGTCCGCTCTCGGGTGAAAATTTTACCAGGAATATCATGAACATATTCAATATCATGTTAGCAGCACAAAGCACTTTGTGGTTAGCGGGAAGCTGCTGTCTGCAGTATAACATAAACACATGCATGAATCGCCATCGCTTCTGTTTATAATTTTTATCGTAGAATATCACTGCTGGCATTAGCCAACATAAAGCGAATATAGGTACATTCGTCTGTCGGCGTACATCCTAGCTTCGATGCTTTTCACGCCGTGTATAAAATAATTCAGCTTTTGGCTCCTTCGAAATTATCAGAATCATTCATGACTTTTTGAATATCAATAATAGCGGTTTTAATCGGTAAAATATTTTAAGACAACTTCACAAAATCCGAAAATAATTTTGATCCTTGCACTGAGTAGCTGAATATAAAACTCAAAACTTTGTGCTTCTTTTTTTTTGAAAGTTGCAGTGAGTAAAGGAAAGGGACGAAGATCAGAACACATATATTTCAATACTAGGGCTGACTTACACTACATTCCTTCTCTGTCCGTTTTTTTTTCATGTTTTCGCCAAAAAAACTTGTTTTTTGTTTTTGCAAAAATTCGAAATTTTCAACGTTTTGAACTTATTACAATTAGTAAGCCTGGAAGCTGGTCAGCTCAACCTGATGATTTTTTTGTTAAAGCCGGGTTTTTACGGGAAAAATTATTGTCATAGGTGGCATCAGCTTTAAGGTGAACTTTATCTATGTTCAATACCTATCAAAGTACCTATTTTTCAGATGAAGGCATAACAGAAGCCAGTTTTGGGTTGTTGGATGAAAACACAATAAATCAGCTCGTGGATAAGGCTGGCCCTCGCTTGATTTTCAAAAAAAAATATGATGAATTTTCCAAAAAAACTGAAGAAGAACGTATTTTTGGAAACACTTTTGATGCTGCCTCGAATTTATCAGCTGATGAACAGGTGAAATAATTTTGCTGTTGTGCATATCTTGTCAGTATTATGATAAATTTAAAATGTTTACGTTTAAATGTTTTTATTTGTGTGACAAATTTCGTTATTTTTTTGAGAATGTTTATATTCGTTTCGCAGTTTGAGAATAAATGAGTTGTGAGAAAACTTAGTATTTTTTTTGGTGAACTTAGCAAAGCACTGATTTGGTAGATTTTTGTAGGCGATTCTTCTGTAATTATGAAAAAACCAATATTTCGGTTGAAAAATAAATTGGGGATCTCTTATATTAATGGAAATGATTTGTATTAAAGTTTTATAACGAAGTTCAGTTACTACGGTATCAAACTGGAAGGCCCTTGTCAAGATGTGCGTTTTGGCATCTTGGAAACGCGTGTCGAGTGCAGTTATATTCAGTTTGATTTTTCTTCAACTGAGCTATGTTTTGAAAAAAACATTCAACATAGTCGGGGGGCATACTTGAAGACTGGCGGTAAATCAAATCATCTTTGGAACATTTTATTCAGGTCTGTCTCAACTACCCAGCAGTTTTCTGGCCATAACTACTCCTCTGGTTAGCATTATAACCGACCGGTGCCAGTGCAAGAAAATCTTGCATTTGTTTTTGGTGATACAAATGCCGAAATTGATTTTCAGTTATTGGGACGGGTACACTTGCAGACTTGCCATCAATAAAAATCAAATACTTTTCATAGTATCAAACTTCGAAAAACGGTTAAGTGATCAACAAGAAGTCATTGGGCCATCTGCCAATGGACGAGGTATCCCAAAAGCAAACCGAATTCGCCCATTCCTCGTAGACCGAAAATTTTCAGCTCTGTTCGAGGTTTGATACTATATGAAAGTTATTTCATTTTTAATTATGGGAAGTCATTGATGATGGCAATATTTTGTACTGACGAGAGGCCAAATAGCTTGAATCCGGTCTGCAAGTGTGGCCGTCCCAATTATTGAAAATCAATTCAGGCATTTGTATCGCCAAAAGCGAATTCAGGATTTTCTTCTGAAGAAACCTACATTGGCATGCACCGGTCGGATATAATGCAACGCCCTTCTTGGTATTAGCCAAGGGAGTAGTTGTTTTTTTTTATAAGTCGATATATAGAGACTAGCGAATTATCCACCGATAGTAATTAAAATGAGATCCTCTGACAGGTGGAACACATTTTTGGTACAATCTCAAATTATTCTGTAGTAGTCAGAATTTATGCTATGACAATAAACCTGTTCAATCAAGGTAGTGAAAATGTGTACAGAAGCAGTATGAAATGTCTAATGAATGTGAGATTTAATTTTGCTGTGAGTGCTGTATGCTGTACAACGTCGATCAAACTGTTTGATAGGGGTAAGTGAAATATTGATTACATATTCTGGAAAAGTCTTAGGGATAATAGAACAGTTCTTTTCACGGAGATGAATGTAGCACAGTCGTTATTAAACTGTTTATTAGAAGTTCTGTGTTGATGTATTACTACGGAGGAAATAGTTTTTCTCGTTATTAAATGATTTAATAATAGTTGCTAGACTCGGCTTGTCAATATTTTAATAGCCGTTAGTAAACTAATGAACTGGGTGTCTGCTATAGGTAGACAGGTTCAGAAAAAATATTTCATTCACGGTTATTCAACTGTTTATTTGTCCCATATAGTATACAAGTTTTCACTTGGAGCTATTCAAATCTTAATAATCATTATCGATTTCTTTTCTCGGTGTAGATGCATTGAGCACAATCATCAGCTAGTACCTGATGTCTTGTGGAATCATTAATGATGGGAGTGAAAATTGTACTTTCTTTAGGTATAAAAATTTCACCAGTTTTTTTTCAAGAGAAAAAAATACTTTCGACATGAATAGATGACTTGTTCAGAATCGTATTATTCAAGCGGAGTCTGATGTAATCTACGGGTCGAGTACGCACCGGTGATTTTTATAAAATATCAAATGATCATCTATATAGTTGAGAACAATCAAGAATTTCTATAATGTTAATTTTTCAAAATAACACTTCATAATTTTTTATATCCTAAGATTATGGTGAATGATCATTCTAGGTTAGGGCTTTTTGAAAATCTGATAAGATTTTTTGGAGAAACATCATTCTTAACATTCAAATTTGTTGTTCATAATGGAATTTTGAAGATGAGGAGCTGAGTCAAAGACTCTGCATTCAAAGACCTCTAAGACATAAAAAGAATTTACGTTTGACAAAAACATACGTTTTGTAGACACGCAAAACTTTGATGGAACTGGCCAATACTTCACAAAACCGTGTCACGTGTTTTGCTGTACAACCAGGAAGCTATTCTACAGTAAAACACGTGTCGCGGTTTTGTAAACCTTTCACAGTGAAATCCAAACTGAAAAATTTATAACCTATTGTATTCAGTCGAAAAGTTCCTTCAACTGGTACTTAATCTGAGCGAAGAGAACAGTGAAGTAACATCTTTGAGATGGAATATAGTGACGAATTCTTGTGTACACTATACATGTGTTACAGCAAAATATTCATCAATATTTTATCATATTTTGATCACCGATTTTGGCCTATTCAGAAAATTATTATATACCTTGCTTTCCATATATGATGGCTATTTTCTAAATCAAATTATAACTTGGAAAAATGAACATTTGATGACGTGATGATTTTATCATTTGTAGTATTTTGTAAACAAGTATTGTTCATGATTACATTTCATTTTCTTTGAAATAATTTCGGCTGATTTTTTGAAAAATTAAATCCATCCAGCACTTTTTGAATAAGGAATGTGGAAGATGCTCATATTGCCATCCATAAATGGCTAAGTTTTTTGCAAAGTTTTTGTGTTTCATTTGACAAATTATCTAAAATAACAATTTGTTCAGGCCAGTCTCAACTCCCTACACAGTAGGTTAATGGACTGACACCTATCAGAAAGCAACTACTCCCCTGGCGAATACCACGAAGGGCTTTGGATTATACCCGACAGGTGTTAGCGCAGGATTCTTCGCAGAAGCAATTCCTGCATATGCTGTTGGCCATACAACTGCCAGAATCAATTTTCGATTATTGGAACCGGTTTCGGGTTGTTTGGCATCTCGTCAGTGTAAGGTAGTGTCTATCAAATTTGAATTCCTGAACAAATTGTTCTTTTAGATAAGTTGATTCACAGTCAGTCTTCAAGTAGGCCCCATTACCGTATGTGATGACATGACAAATCCTCTCCTTTCAATTTCGATAAGTGCAATCTATGAAATTCAATAAATAGTAAAGCTATATTTTCAATTGTAATGTAAATATCTGACAACCCATACAGGATAGCTGTAACCTGCACATTGTAGATTTATGAAACATTGTACGTAGAAGTAATTTTTCATTTTTGAGTGCTTGTATTCTGGTCAATAGTTTAAAAAATCCAAATATGTTTATATTTCAAGCCAAAAGCAGCTACGAGCTGCATGAAATGTGTACTAGATAAAAGAAGGTGAGGGTCTAATATTTCAACGTGCGATCCCCATTACCTAATACATACAGTATATTGTATTGAATAATCGAGAAACTGGCATAGCACCCGTGAATTTTAGCAGAGGAGCTTCAGAAAATTTTTAGAAATATTCTTGATTACTCAATTCAATAGTTTTCAACATTCATCATATGAGAACTGTGTATTTTAGTGTAGAATTCGAACATATTTTTTACGTTGTTTATATGCATATTATCAAAATATAATGACATTAATTCTCACATGTGATCTTTATATCAAATCAAATACTCACCCACGATTGGATTTGCTTCTGCGCAGAATACAAAACAGGTGAAGATCAAAACGACAGCTACTCCCGAATACATTTTCACACCACCCTCCATCTCTGAGAAACGAAAAATATTGGATTACAAAATATAGAACAAGTCTATAAATATTTTCCAAACCACTCGAGAGACCTGACCAAATATGGCAAGTTCAAGATATTGTTGTCTTTTATATGATTAAAGTCAGGTCCCGCCAATTTTTCATCGTGATTGATTCAAAAAATTTCCATGTTTACATCTAGCCAGGTATATCGTTACTGAATGTAATTCTATTCTACAAGTATTTAAGGAGTTTTCGAACAAAGGTATGGCAGTAATTGCGAATTGAGACACAATAAATTACAGAAAAAATGTGATACATATTTGTACATTACTATCCTTGCATGCTTTATTCTGGTCGGGTTTCTTTCTCTTTGATTTTAGTTTGATCACTTCAAATCAGGTTCGGAACAAAATTTGTAAAAACGTTCACAACTGAGTTTTGGGTGTCTTGAGGTGATTTGATATTGAATTCGATGTTTCCAATCAATTTTTTTTTCATACACACACAATGATTACAATTGAATAAGGGCCGGTTTGTTACTATTCCAATGGGTACTCCAGGAAAAGTGTGTTTGAATTCAACATTTCGGATAGATATACTTGACAAAAATGTTTCAATTTCGCAAAAAATAGTGCTGGAGATAGTTCGAACGATTTCCTCATTTTTCCGATTGTACCGTGCTACGAATGTATTAGCTGAGCAAAAGTCGAGTGATTTTTTTACATAATAGACAGACAAGTTGCTGGCAAGGACAGGTGGGTTAAGACACCCGGATATAGATTTGTCTCTTCTCGTATTTCCGGAAATGTCTATTGATGAATAGTTTATTTGAATGATAAATAGTATATGCTGTATTTTTAACTTTGGACCGCCGCTTTCACCAAAATTTTAAATTTGTCGCGGCCTTCAATACAAGGCGTCACAATCGAAAGCAGTTAGAATTGTACAATGAAAAAATATTGGTTTAAAGAGAATTCAAAATTTATTTGGAAAGGGAGTCAATTTAGGCTCCTTTATTTCATTATTAAAAAGGTTATGAGAAATAGTTCGAGATTGATGTTGAATCAAGTCTCCGCAAAGATTTTTATATATTTTCATTCACCTGTTTTAATTACAATTCAATTCAATTTCCAAATGAAAGATGGACTATCATAAAATACCGTTGATTGTGAAAAGTGAGTTAGATATTGAGAATTGTGACTTATATTCAGCAGTTCTTGAATAAATCAAGAGAGTGCAACTTTCATTTCAATTATGTTTAAAAAAAATATGTTATTTCCGTTAACCAGCTATCATACCCCTACGAACGACAACCCTCAGAAGTCGAAACTTACGGGATTGATGAATTTATAATATACACGTAATTTTTCACAGCAAAATTGCTAGTCAAACTAGTAAGTAATATTTATATCAACAATTTCTGAAATCTAATTTTCCCTGGCAAACAGGATTTGTCTTATAGAAGATATATAGGTATTATGGAAATCAGCACAAACTGAATTTTATTAAAGGTGAATCAAGTCAGATTTTTCGATATTGTGTCGTGTCGAAAATGTATTCGAATGAAGATCGAGTTGTTCGTTAGTTGATCGTCATTCCTTTACATTTTCAATTCTCCTGATCCATTGATCCCCTTGGGATTATTAGAGAAATTGAATTTATATGCCGATGTGTACAGCTTGCAATAGAGAAAAACGGAAAAGTTTGTAGCCATTGATTATTATAGGACTGTAACCAAAATTACCCTAGCAGTTTGAAAATGAGCACAAAAGTGTATTGTATTTATGAAAAAGGGATAGCGACTCTGAATACCCTATAAGAAATTTACTATTTTGTTATCCACAGATTCAAATAGCGGAGATGATGTTTTTTTAATTCACTTGACACAAACATTGCCAAATAAATTTTGCAAATATTATGTTCTAATAAAAAAATTCCCAAATATGAATATAAAACAATTTGTCAGTTTGAATAATTGGTACTTTAGAAATTGAAATTATGCTCGTTGATTCCGATAGTAATATTATGCTATTAACACTAAAAAAAAATTAAAAAATATATTTTTGAAAAAATAATTGTTTTCGAGTCTGCACCATCATACAAATCACTCAAATGTCCAAGTGTGATTCAAATAGAGATAGTGAGCAATGCGAAAAAGAGATACCAGTGAATGAGATTCGGATGCATTTAAATATTGAAACACAGACAGTATGTTTCAATGTATAGGTACTCGTATAGGTACATCTAATGTTTGGTATCGAGGGAAACAAACTATTACAAGTAACATCAGATTTGACCGAAATTCCTTTCTCAACTGTACGTAAAATAGTCAAAAACAAACCTTATGAACGCAAGACGCGATGTGATACAGGATTGCCAAAACCTTTAGATGTTCATTGAGAAAACAATATACGACTGTTACAAAAGCACTGAGATTCCTACAACTGAAATCATAAGGAAGAAATTGAATACTTCCTTCGATAATGTGAGCTGCTGTGACAAAACTCTTCAGAATTGGATGAAGAAACTAGGATCTAGATTTGAAATAATAAACAAACGTCAAGCAGTTATGGAAAGCAGAAGAACAGTGGAATTGCGTAACAAATACTTCGAACATATAACTAAATATAGACAAGAACAACGGCAAGTTTTCTATTTGTATGAAACTTGGTATGACACTCACGACACAATAACGAAAGGGTGAACTGATGGTTCGAGAATGTGTACGCCTAACATGCCTACAAACAAAGGATCGCGACTAATTATTGTGCATTGCGAAGGACGTGAAGGATGGGTTTCGAATTCTGAAATGCTGCACTGCAATGTCGACTGTCATAAGAACATGGAAGCTAATATTTTCGAGGAATGGTTTAAAAATATATTGATCTCAAATTTGGATGCAAATAGTGTAATAATTCCTGACAATGCTTCCTATTATTGGCGACAGCTCATCAAAGTATAGAATAAAAATTCCAGGAAAGATGAAATACAGAGTTATTTAATGGATAACAATTTGTATTTTGAAGATTTCTATACCAAAAACCAACTACTTGAAGTTTTACAGACAAAAACATTTGAAAAAGTGTATGCCCTTGAGAGTATTGCTGAAAAGTATGGACACACAATACTGAGACTTTCCCCCCATTTTTGTGTTTTCAATCCCCTCGAGTTGATTTGGGGAAAATTGAAACAAAGCATCAGGCGTGAAAATAATTCTCCAAAATTTGATAGAAAGGTAATATAGGGCTAATTAAAGAAGAACTATCTAATATTACCGAAGAAGACTGGCAGAAAAGGATTAAAAAAGTAATTTCAGTTGAAAAAGATTATATGGAGATTGGACACTTCCATATTAATGTTGGAAACAAATTCATAATTGATTTAAATGACGATAGTGATAGTGAAACAGAGAATATGGAAGAGGAATCATCAGAAGCTTTCGAAGAAAGTTAGTAAAGTTTTTTTGAAGCGATCGATTGTATATACATGTGAGTAAGTCGTATTCAGAAGTATTATCACCCTGCTATTTGAATCTCTACTTTTCCACTCACCTATTTATATATTTTATTATATATATTTTTATTATATATATTATATAGTTATTGTGATTCTTATATAATCAGAAATGATTATTGAATAACGAAATTAGTTAGCTCCCTACCTATATTATTAAAGGGGTGTTGTTGGAAGGTAGGTTGCACTATATCGTTTACTTGAACTATACATGTAAAGTCGATACACAAATTGAACCCAGGGATAAACCAGGGAATCAGGTGATAAACGGAATTTAATCAGTGTAATTCAATGCAAATATATCGGTGGATGGTCATTCTCTAACCTTTGTACCTATTCATTAGTAAGCTAATGCCGAAGATATTTTAAATAGATAAATTTATTCAGGTAATTACATATTTTGATAATGGTATAAGAATTAATGAAAAAAAAAACAATTTTGAAGGCTGATCTACCTAAGCAGAACTTGAGTTGTAGTATCAACCTATAAACAACTTAAACATTGATTATATATATACACATATACATGCATATATACATATGCATACATACACACATATATACACATATACATACATATAAATGAGGTATCATTGTTGCTACACTCATACTGACAATGTAAATACAACTGATACAAATAGTTGGAAGAAAGGAAAACTGGTGTAAAGAGAGAGTAATATTCGAAGAGAAGGTGACGTTAGATTGTTCTACTAATTCAAGATATTACCTACAATAGGATGTAGTTTATATCCATAGCCTAGAGAGAACTTCGATTATGAATCCAGTTCATAAACAGATTTCAATATGTCATAGTTTTGATTCACATGTTCTTTCAGTTTTGACTTGAATTTGTATTTATTGGAGATTGCTCTAATGTCTGAAGGAACTAGTTTTATTAGCTTTGGGCCAGAGTATGATATAAATCTCTGAACGCAAGTTAATCTACAGCTAGAAACATTTGTTTTTTGATGAAGTTTGGCTCGGGTTTCATAATTATGATTTATATTGGGGGTGGGGTT
This sequence comes from Leptinotarsa decemlineata, assembly GCF_025532065.1. Taxonomy (NCBI): domain Eukaryota; kingdom Metazoa; phylum Arthropoda; class Insecta; order Coleoptera; family Chrysomelidae; genus Leptinotarsa; species Leptinotarsa decemlineata. Next base: position 28,179,387 of record NW_027412688.1, on the reverse strand, counting down.
ATTATGCATCCGTAATATGCAGTGATAAGTGTATAACTTTCTCACATCAAATAAGGCTGATTATTTGTATAGTTCTACGGTGGATTATCTTTTTTACGATTGAAAATGATTTTCAGGATAGTATTTTGCATCACCACTAGATTATTTAACAGGCTCTTGCCTAGAAAAACGTTTAGCTCCCACTTAACAACCAGAATATATTTGAATAATTATCACAGGTCTGCGACTAAAAAACTGCATAGGATTTTTTTACATTTTCTTACAGATATTGACCTCCCAAAAACAGAAAAAATATTCAAATTATTATATCACATAAGTTTTTATGTATATTGCAGTATCTATGTTCATTGGTAATAAACCTATATGATTTTCATTTGATAATGGAGGAAAACAACCTGAGCTGTTGGTGAGACAGGGAATGTTTTAACATGTTGAGACAAGTCAAATGACGTACACTTTTACACAATTATATGAAAACTAAAATTTAAGCACATAATTTTTAAAGAAAAATAGCGGTAATCATTTCTTCTTTGATTTGATTTCTCTGCTACAATCTTTTCCCGTTATTTTGGCGCAAAATAAGTTCTAGCATATTGAGTTGCATTTATACCTTCAATTGACGCCTAGTGTATATCGCTTGAAACAAAGAAAAGCTCTCAGTAGACATACTGATATTCAAGTGAACAGTGCTGTTGTCTGTTAATCATGGCTACAAGGGGTTGTGTTATTTCTCCAAACAGTTTTTGTTATATCTGTGGTGAATTCGCTATTACAAGTCAACAGAGAAATATAAGTGATTTTGTAAGGAAAGTTTATTTTGCCTACTTTAAATTAAAAATTGGTGATCAAGATAAATCATGGGCTCCGTATGCGGTTGTGTAGAAGATGCGAAGAAGATCTTCGTTTGTGGTTTAAGGGAAAGAAAAATGCATTTCGATTTGGAATTCCTATGATACGGCGTGAGCAGAAAAATCACACCACTGACTGCTACTTCTGCTCAGTTGACGTAAAGGGATTCAATTCAAAAAACAAAAGAAACATAAGTTATCCTAATCTTGACTCAGCTATACGTCCAGTGCCCCATAGCTCCGAGATATCTATCCCGCAGCCACCTTCCTGTTTGGATGAATACCCTAGTGAGTTGGAGGACGAAGCTACATTGCCTCCTCCGGGTGAATCAAGCTCAGATTTATCTTTTAACGAAGGCCTCAACTATTTTGTCAAGGTGAGCTCAATGATTTAGTAAGAGATTTATGTCTTTCAAAAGATGCAGCCGAACTGTTAAGTTCTAGAATAAAAAATAAAAACCTTTTATCACCTGGCACTTATTTCTACTGGTACAGACACCGAGAAAAAGAGTTCACCCAGTTTTTCTCAAAAGAAGGAAATTAAGGTTTCTGCAATAATGTGGAAGAACTCATACATTGCTTTATTATAAAGTATGACTCATCTGAATGGCGCCTATTCATTGACTCAGCTAAGACTAACTTTAAAGCAGTATTATTGCACAATGAAAATAAATTTGCCTCGATTCCGATTGGACGTTCTGTGCATATGAAAGAAGATTATAACGATTTGGCTATTATGCTGGAAAAAATCAAGTATCAAGACCATCAATGGATGATTTGTGGGGATTTCAAAATACTGACAACGCTTTTGGGTCAGCAGGGAGGTTATACCAAATATCTATGCTTCTTTTGCTAGTGGGATAGCAGAGCCAGAGAACAGCACTGGAAAAAAAGTGATTGGCCATCCCGAGAAACTTTAAAACCTGGAGAGAAAAATGTTATAAACACTACCTTGGTACCACCAGAAAAGGTTTTGTTGCCCCCTCTCCATATCAAATTGGAGTTGATGAAACAATTTGTAAAATCGCTGCAAAAGGATGGAGACTGTTTCAAATATTTATGTACAAAATTCCTGAAGCTATCAGAAGCAAAGTTGAAAGAGGGAGTTTTCACCGGCCCCGACATAAGAAAACTTTTAACGGACCCTTCATTTGTGGAAACTATGAGTGAGAAGGAAAAAGAAGCTTGGGACGTAGTACGAAAGTTTTTGGGAAATACTAAGGATCCTAACTATAAAACCATTGTGCAACGGATGCTAGCAGCATATGAAGCTCAAGGCTGCAAGATGAGCTTGAAGGTCCATTTTTCACACTCTCACATAGACTATTTTCCTGAAAACCTGGGAGCTTACAGTGAAGAGCAGTGGGAGCGATTTCACCAGGATGTTCGTGATATTGAGAGAAGGTACCAAGGGCGATGGGATGTCACTATGCTTGCTGACTACTGTTGGCTGCTTAAGCGAGAAACTGAAGATGGAAATCGGAAAAGGACTCGTCAAAGTATCAAGGAAAAGAAGAAGAGGTTTCATAAAGAACATGAATAAGTATATGTATCAAAATAATGTTTCGTTTGCTTTAAAAAAATATTTATTGTTTGAAAATTTTGAATAAAGGAGTGTTTTAACCAATTTTTTGTGTTTGAATTTGCAAAAAATCCTTATGCGATAGAAAAAAATGGCCATCACTTTTGAAATCAGCGCACTTTAAAACATATAATTCAGTAAAAATATCTCATGCAGCTGACAAAAAATTTTTTTTCGCAGACCTGTGTTATTAGTCATTTCACTATAATTGCTTTCATTACATAATGGATGATCTGCAAGGCATAGTTCGAACCTGAAATAATGCTCACATGTGAGCAGTTCGAGAACTGCCCAGAACCCAAAAACTCTTGTGTGTCAGTTTATTTTATTGGCGACCCTCCGTCTATCGGAAAATTTGAAGGATTGAAGATATGGTTCTCAAAAAATCGACATATTCCAGAAGAATGACTTGTAACTTGGATGACAAAACATTTGAAACAACCTTACAGTAAAAATCCATGTTCATGAATTCTTTATTTGCATTTTATGTTTTGGGGTTCGAACAAAAGTAACGTGGTGTGCTCTAGAGAAGCACCAACTCAAATGGAACGAAAAGTTGGAAAATAAAAAAAAAATTTTTTTAAGGAATCCTAATTTTTTTATAATGTTCCTTGGAAACGAGTATTAATACAACAAAAAATAATGTTTATTTGTGAAACCGCTGTCTAGTTGTCAAATGTATACCGGAAAATAAATAAACAATTCATTAAATGGTTACTTTTCAGCTGGATGTGTATCTAATAACTATTTCCAAACGAAAAAAAAACAAACAAAAAAAATTGTAAAAGACGTCAAACGTTTTAATAGTATTTTTTGTATATTCAATAATACTCACTCGTTATTCATCAATTTTTCTTGTAATGTGTGATATTTTGAGTCAACGTTTTTTTAAGTGGTTGAGTCGAGTTTATGGATGGAATATATAACAAAAATCGCGATCTCTTTGCGATACAACAAAAACGTGAACACTTCTCGAATTGTGTTTCTCGAACCAAGCTGGCATCATCAGGAGAAAATTCAAACTAATTCTGAGAGTTACTATTATCCTATTTATATAGGTATAAGTAGCGCATGTTTTTTCATCAACAATATGGGAATTCAATCAACCACAAAAATTGAATAAGTGTGCGTGATCATGAGAAGGGGTAGCGTTGCCCCGCCCACACAGCAATATTCAGTTAGAATGATGAACAAACTGAGCAAAATGTTTTTTTTACTGTGACTGTTTCAGGCTGTTTATATTTTTTGCAATATTCCGTAATAATAGCATAATTTGTAGCATGCTGAGAAACTTCAACTATTCCTAAATTCGGTATGATAATATATGTGTTGTGTGCTATTTGAATCACACTTTATTATTTTTCAAATTTGACCAATATGTTTTCCATTGGAAATTTCAAAATCAATTTATGATGATGATTGTCATGATTCTCACAACATCAGTTATGCTTTGTTGGGATTTTTCGTTGTCACATTTTCAACTTGTATACATGAAGATAAATATTGGCCCGAAGCGACTGATATTTCAACTGATTAGCATATTTTAGTGATATTGTACGTGCACTAATGCAAAATGGGGTCATTCAATTTGAAATTACCAAGTTGCTTATTCTTCCGGTACCTAACATCCGGAAGTAACACCTCGGTGAAAATTTTAGATGAGCTTGGCGTCCTTTGTGAGACTTGAATACAAATATTGGTTAATATACATCAAAAACTGAGGTTTGTAAATATTGTTTTACCTAGTCCTTGACCTCTGTCATAAAGTTTTTTGAAAAATTGTCTTTAAGATGGTATTTTTAGACCTGTTTTTCAAATACAGAATATAAGAAGCACAATAATAGAATATGCCCTGGAGGAATGAAAATATGACAAACACCACAAAATACATTTTTATGAATTATGAAGGTACATGAAAAAGTATATTCTGAAAACTTGTTCGTATGTTTATTTAAAAATAATAATAGTATTTGAATATAGATAACAGTTCATATCGTGGATGAATATTTCTCATATAAATAACATTCATTGTTAGAAAAACTGTATTTACAATGGTAGGTAATATGTGCTAAGTGTTAAGTCTATACTTAACATTCGAAAATGTTTCGGAAACGCAAAGAAGTTCACGTGAAAAAAACGTGATATGTTGTGGTAGTTTCTTATTCAATTCATTTGTTCATTTATGAACATTTTTAGTAAAGTTTCAGCCATTTTGGACGCGCAGTTGTCGAATTTTTTTTGGCCCGTATCTTCGAAACGAAATCAAATCATCAAAGAACAAAATATCCCCCAAGGAATAATCCCCTAATTTTTGCCGCAAGTTCAATGAACACTTTGTATAAACTGGCATCTGATGGGCCTTGGCCTGATAATTTGCTATTTTACACATTTGTTTTTATTCATAGATGTATTATGTAATATGTGTTTTGGAAGGCCTATGCAATTTTATTGAAAGTAATAAGATTTAATTATTTATCAATACCATGAGACCATTTAAAATGATAGAACCACGAATCCGTAGGACGAATACTTTTATCTATTGGTGGTATTCGTGGTATTCGTATTCTGAGCTGAATGCATATATATGAACAAAATATCAATTCTCAAATTGAATTGAATTGATTACCTGAATAACGAGATATTTCAACAAGAATCTTTGCTTGAAAGTACAATTATCGAAAACACAATTTTCGAATATACGCACAGGATACGTAAATGACTATATCCACTTGTATTTTTCGACGGAAGTATTTCATTGTTGAAATTTGTCTTGCCCTGACGAGAGACCACAGGGCCAGCACCTGACTTACTTGACGCGACAAAAGGTATCAACTGTACGTCACATTTTCTTCTCGATTTCAATGAAATTGCTACTATTCAGAATAATGTTTCGATTCGAATTAACAACCAATTGAAAATGTCTTATTATACCATTAACTTTCGATTGAGATATAGAGATTTCTGAATATTATATATGAATTGTTTGTATTCAAGGTGGAGTTTGAATTAAAGGATCTGTACGAAGGAAGGTCTCGAGAAGGAACTAGATATCATCAACGATGATCTTCAACGGAGTGGCTACCCCATAGCGATGGTGGAACAGACTTTGGGTAAAAAACAGTAGGAGTGCAACCAGTGCTTGCACTTCCCTACATAACATGCTTCAGATCCTGAAACACTATCCCTAGCAGCCTCACGAAAACCAGGTCACCAAACGCAACATATAGAAACCCATAATCAAGGAAAAAATGGCCAACTCCCGCCAAACGATCATCTTCCACTAAACCGGTGAAGTGAAAAAAGGAAAGCGGAGATAAGGGACCCATGACCCATATGACCCCATATGACGAATGACCCATCAATAGTCATGTCTCGGAGGAATTAGTCCAGTCATCACCTGAAGACGATTGTGGATATTAACAATCGAAACGTCGTGAAGTATCTTGGCTTGGAATCTCTTAACTTTTTATTTTTGTTCAATTGATCTATTTTTACTTGTATTTTATTTTACTGTTATTTCATTCAAGGTTTTTTTGCTTAATATAATTGTTACTTTCAGCTATTTTTTTTCAATTCTTCTTTTTTATTAGTTCTTTCAGGGATTTCAAATAATTTTAAATAATATCAGACAATGGGAGTCCAAACTAATGAAATTCATCATGAAACATTGTCAATCACTTTCAAACAAACATCGAATTGACTTGCCGTTGATTCTACATTTATACATATCAACAATTTCTTGTAAAACTGTCTTTCATTAGGTTTAAAGAGAAATATTTTTCGATAGAGTTGCCGCTTTACCCCAGTCTCCCCCATTTATCTTACGATGAACACCGTGTAAGGTATCACAAAAATACTAACTGAATATGTATAGCAGTGTGTCGGTGGAAAAAAATGAAATATTTCCATATTTTTGTCAGGAATCTCAATAAACTTCCATAACAACTATTTCTATAAATAGCTATGAGAACCTGTTCGAAAGGTTGATGAGGAAGTGATTCACTAGTTAAAAGTTACCTATATTAAAGTATTTCCCCTTTCACAAAAGAAACAAGTTGATACTTTATTCAAAATATTTCCTCTTGCTCGGTATTGGCAATGACATTGCTAATCATATTCATATTCAACAGCCTAATTTGGAATTCTTCGGTGAATACCCAATGAAGCTAGGAATAACTTTTGGTCATCGAATAATTTATAAGCGTAGAGAAAGTGTTTTTTTTTAATCAGTTCTATAGGTTTGGATCTGGATCAGAGTTATAATTGCTAACGGTTTTCACAATATTTAGCATTCTTTTACAAATTTTTCCACAACCACCTTAACCAATTCGACTCAAACGGAACACAAGATCTGAATATATTTTTATAATACATTTAGTGAAAGTAACTTTTTGTGACTTGAGAAAAGTCGACCAGATTCATAACTCACTATCTTCGTGGCACACACAGCCCAGCACAAGTGCTGGGAAAATTCATTATTTCACAGTTGTGTTTTAGATATTTTCAAATGTTAATAAGCCTTTAGAATTCACCCAATTTAAAATATGATTTCAAACTTTAGATTCAATAATTAAACTGACGGGTCTTTTAGAAATATATAGTATCCAACGAAAAACAAGAATAAAGGCATGGACACGACAACCGAAAACAATTGTACACCACCGGAAATTTTGTGTTGTGTGTTGAGAAAATTGATATTTTTCATTCAATAATAAAATGAGCGTAATTAAACTCAGACAGCTTCATTTTGGATGCAAGCCCGCTTTGTGGCGGCGGTCTATTTTCAACCACACAATATTCGAACTATTTGAGATTGAATAAATTAACAGAATTAAGAAATATTTTTTGAAGCTTTCATCTGCTTCTGCATCCAAGGCTGCTTCTTAACAAATAAATCGAATTTTAAAATGTTTCCGTTATAAGTCTAGAAAAAGTATAGTATTCTACTCGCGAGGAATGGCTATTATTCGCTCGGAAGATTTACGTCATTAGTCTCCGGCTCGCGTCGACATGCTTCATTCTAACGAATAACGGCCACATTTCTTGCTTGTTGAATTATATACTATAAGGCGACATAGATATTGCTTGAAAATATTTTTGTGGAGGCTTGCAAGTTTTTTTTATTTGGAGGGATGCCGACCAACCCTGCTTGGATGTGAAGATAAAAAATCATCATCATCATCTAGAAAAATAAATAATTCTTCTCAAATCTATACTAAAAGCAAATGTATGCGAGGTGGACAATTATAGATTTTTGATTAGTGCTAATCATATCTGTCCCAAAATTCAAGATCAAAACTATCAAAACGAGTATATGAATATATTAAGGACAGAATCCAATTAGAGCATTTCTCACAAAACCACATAACACCAAAGAGAAAAAAGTAATTTTATCTATAAGACATATTATTTTTTGTGGCAAGGAATATATATATATATATATATATATATATATATATATATATTAGGATAAATTTGAAGATCCCTAAAAGTTAGACGAAAGGAAAATAAATGTCAAAAAAACACATTAACAGTTTCAAATTATCGGAATATTGAAAACGGGATATTTTCAGGACATATTATTTTTTTGAAAACTTTTTGCTTTTCTAATTCTCTATCAACATATAGAACTTCTGAAAAAAGGAAAAAAAAACTAAACACTAACGTAAAAACTGGATGGAAAAATCACCAGAAATAACTACTTTCAACTATAAGCATAGAATTACACAGAGATTTCATTTTTTCTCTTTCAGTTTGTGCTCCAATGGAATTGATACAGATATCATATACAAGAACGATACACAACGTAATATTGTATGAAAGCGTATCGATAAGAAATTTCACCTAAAACAAAGCTTTCAATCTCCAGTTTCGAATAAAACCAATAGTCTTCAACTCATCATCAACACTTTTTTGGATATTTCTGGAATAGTAACAATCGAAACTTCGTGAAGTAACTTCAAGTAACTTTTTTAATGTATTGTTTTTAATTTTTCGCTTATTTTTATTTTCTTTTTTACTCTGTGATCATTTTCATTTAGTACCTCAATTATTTTATTTTCATTTCACGTTTTACTGTTTGATATAATAGATATTTTAGCTTTTTATTCTAATTTTATTTGTTCTTTCATAGATTTTGAATCATAGTAAAATTATATCAGACAATGGAAGTCCGAACTGATAAAATTCACCATGGAACATTGTCAACCATTTTCAAACAAATTAAGATTTTTTTGCGAAGTTGCCGAATTATAACAGAATAGCGATTTGAAGGTAAAGGAACCTAATGTAATAAAATCTGAACCGTTAACAGAATCACAATGAGAAACGTTAATGAAACAGAATAAACAGATTGTGACAAAGTGCACATTGGTCAAACAAAAGTACAATGATGAATTAGAGACAAATAACATAAATGACTGTGTAATTTCACCACTATCTGATTGTCTTTCATTAACAATTGTTTCATCACATTGAATTTACTTAAATCTAATGAATGCATAAGTAACCAAAATTATATAATAAATTATGATGAAAAAAAATTTTATATTGGTATTTTGATATATTTCCTTCTCTCGTTTTTTTTTGAATATGGGTTCAAAAGTTCAAAAAAAAAATAGACTATCATTTTTCAAGTTTCCGTTTTTCTTCATTAAATCAAAAACTAAGGCACTGAAATTCAAAAATTACATTGTCAGTGTCTAACAATACTCAAGCAAGAAGAAGTATCGAAGAGAAATTGTTTTGCAACTTTTCAGTGGATCGAGAAACTGTTTATCTGTTTCAGCTATCAGTAATTTTGTGGAATAAATATGATTACTCACCTAGATATTTTCGAAAAATTCGATGTCTTTATGCAAAAACTAACTGTGAGGCAAAGCTCTCTATTTGTTTGAAGGATGCTGGAATGAAGTTCTAAGGAAACTCCTTCAGTATATATACCAGTCCTTCTGGCATTTCTCTGTAGGGTGCTAATTGTTAGATTGTGCTCTATTTTTCCTAATGCGACGCTGAGATAATGTCATTACATGCGTAAAATTCACTATGCTAGAGAAACAGTTCTAAATGACTAATTGACCAAAAATTTGGTATACAATGTATTTCAGAAAAAACCTTCATCAAACATTTCTAAATTTGATTTTGGATTCGTCAGTTATAACATATATAGTTTGTATAATAATATTCCACAAAAATATAAAGTTAGTAAAGTTTCCTCATTTGAGTGCTGTTACAAAAAATATATCATCGCTGCTCAATCGGAAAGTCATTGATTTAATAGATTTTATACTTCTGAAAAATTTTCAGTATGAACATTTAACATGTTTTCTCTCCCTCTTCCCTCTATCCTTCCTATTTTTTTATGTCTTTTTTTTTTGTTTTTTTCTAGTTTAGTTTTCTTTTCTCCAAGGCTAGAACTAAGATCAACAGTATTCTTCCGGTACATGTTGTTTCTAGCCTTATTTGTAGCAGAGGCAATAAAAAAGCACATTTTTTATTTTATTAATTTAATTTTTTTATCAATCAAGTATTTCAATTATTCTTTATTAGGTTGCACTCTTCAGTTAAGCACCTTGTGATACACGATATTTTTTGTTTCATTATCAGGCGCAAGTATAAACAACTCAGATGGTCTTCCGACCCGTGAACATGCCACATATAATTGACCATGTGAAAAACATTGATTTTCCAGATTCAGACCACAAACTTTCATGGATTGACCTTATGATTTGGTAATGGTCATGGCGAAAGCAAGACGAATTGGAAAATGAAGTCTTTTAAACTCTAACGGCATATCGGTTGGGATCATCGGGATCCTGGGAATGAGAACTTCCTCACCTTCGAATTTTCCTTTGAGTATCGTCGCGTAAATCACATTATTCATCAATTTACTCACTACCAAACGTGTGCCGTTGCAAAGTTTTGGTAGATTTATGTTTCGAAGCATGGTTACTACGGAGCTAACCTTCAGGCGTAAATTGTGCGGTGGTAAGCCAGGCACATCCAAGGAGTTGGTGGCTTCATCTTCATTTGTTACACAATCAATTGGTTTGAATGAATGCATTATTCCAATGATATCATTCTGAATTATGTAGTTTAAGTCATCTACATCTTTATTCTTAGCCGCTAAAATTGCTCGCTCACTAAACCATTCATTATTTTTGTAGTTAGTACTTATTTTTGGGAATACTTTGCTGATAAGTTCGTCTTTCGATGAGACAATGTTACAGAAATTCTGAGGAAATGAAATCAATCCACTCGATTCGTCGACCGGTACTCGACCATTACCGATAGTCAGGAATTGCTCAGAGAAATCTTCAGCAGATGTATCATTAAGCAATGCAACTCTCATGTTTATTGTCAGCTGAAGTTTCTTCACATAGCGCCATAGATTCGATGATTTGAGGCAAGCGTTTATTTCGTCGGCAGCCGTTGATCTTGGAATTACTGGCAGTGTTTGGCGGAAATCGCCAGACAGTAAAATCATTGCACCTCCAAAACATCTCGAGCCATTGCATAGATCTTTCAATGTTCGGTTAAGTGCTTCTAATGCACGTTTGTGTACCATTGTGCATTTGTCCCATATGATGATTTTCGATGCTGATAAAACTTTGGAGTTTTTTGAAATATTACATGTTGGTTATTCAATAGTTTGAAGACTTAACGGCAATTTTAATGTTGCTGCTAACAATGTTGCTGCTATTCCAGAAGAAGCAACTGAGAGCGCACGAACAATAGCTAAAACTAATGACATTAGGAATGTCTTACCAGTTCCACCAGGGGCATCCAGGAAATATAAATCACCATTTCCATCATCAATTGCCTTCATTAACCATTAACAAAATTACGTTTAGCGGTCATTTACCTTTTTTTGTTATTCCATGTCAGATGCGTTTTTGCTATACCACGTTTTATAGTGACTTCTTGGTGACTTCACGGAAACGCGGTAGAACGGGAGAAAAAGTATCCTATGTCCCTCTTCTTGTTCTAAGCTAAATCGGCCAAATCGGTTCATCCGTTCTTGAGTTATAAATAGTGTAACTAACACCACTTTCTTTTATATATATATATATATATATATATATATATATATATATATATATATAGATATGGAACTACGTTTTTCGCTTGCCCTCACTATAGGTATAATAACTTTCCGCAGTAACATCGCGAACCTCAAAAGGTAGTGCAACTTGGTGGCTAAAGGTATCATTTGGTTCAGAGTATGTCTATGTGATGCTACAGTTTCACACCTTGGTTAAAAAAAACACGAGTTTTATCCTCCGAGATGAAATTAGCTTTCCTCATGTTTCTGAACCCAAGAAGCAAAAATCCATTTTTTATAGTAGTGAGAGGGATACCATTACAGACAGTCGTGTACATTTTTCAGCCAGTAAGAACATTTAGAACCTACGCATATGAGGTATGCGTTTCGAAAAAAATATCCCTTTGTTCGTCTATCACAATATTGTCGTCTTCAAAATAGTTCCCATCAGATATGCACTTTGGACGGCGCTTTTTCTAATCCTCGAAACAGTTTTCAAACTCGATCTTTGGGATAGCCTTTAGCTTTTAGTATAAAAAGTCGGTCCTTTTAGGTTTTCTTTATTTTTGGAAATGAGAAAAAGCCACACAGAGTCATGTCTGGGTAATATGTCTGGGGTAAAGTTACGGTATTGTTTTTAGCCAAAAATCTACAAAAACCATGAATTGTTTTTCCACAAGTCCGGGCGTTTTTTCGGATTGCTTCACGCAAACGGTGAGTTGAACTTGACCATTCGACCTCGTGGCAAGAATGTATTATGCACCATAGGGAACCAGAATGCTTCCACTGGGACGATTGAGCCTTAGTTTCGACGGCAAATTCGTAAACACATATTTCGTCACCTGTTGAAAATTCAACGATTTTGTAACAAATTTTGTTGCCACGCATTTCTTATACAAAACATAAGAAAAAAATCATGACATGAACTGATCTATATGCCAATATCATGACTTCTCTGATTTTGATTCGGCAATCTCTCATAACTATTTCTTTAATTTTCTCCACGTTTTCATCGGTTATTGATGTGCTGGGACCAGGGCCGTCACCAAGGGGGGTTTGGGGAAGGATCCCACCTGCTTTTTCGACTTGGGAAAAAGTTGGGAAATTTTTGGGCCGTGAAGATAGAAAAAAATAATAGTAAAAAAAATAATGAAAATTAAAAAAATAAAAATGAGAGAAAGATAGGGAGAGGTAATGAGAAAAGAAAAAGAACCAGGAGAAGGTTGGGATTTCCCAACATGCATAACTTGAAGTTTAATTTCTCTCAAGTAAGAGAACAGTCCTGAACAGTCCACAAATTTTGAAGTGACAATTTTACAAAATTCCCAACTTTTCGCTGTTTATTCGACTTGGAAAAGTTGGGAAATTTCAGACCATGAAGATAGAAAAAATAATAGTAGAAAATAATACGCACAATATTATTTAAGTTTTGTTTCCTTTCATTTGTATTGAATATTCCTATACATGATGGATATGGTGGAAGACCAAGGACCTTGGTCCAAAGTAGAATAATTCCCATTATTATTTTTATAATTACCAAAATGTATTTTTGTTTGTGCATACTTTAACGGGCATAAGCATTCAGCTAATCTTTGGGTAACTGAGTGAGAAAATTAATATATTATAGTAGTAATTAATCCCTCGGCTTTAATTTTATCGAAAGTTGGGAAATTTTGCTGGTGGGATTGGGAAAATTTGTCATTTTTAGCACTCTGTCAACAGATTCTGGATGCATAGCATGAAGTAGATGATCTGCTAGATTCATGACGAAAGGGACATTTTGTTTATAATTCATATTATCTACAAATGTCTTTACGAGACAGTTTTATTCATTCTACTGTTTTTTTGCCGCTGCCAAAACGATAAAAACATTTTGAGCAGAACATTTACAAACTCCCTTTCTTGATTTAACTTCATCACGTTCTATTTCAATTTTTCGAATCACAATTCTATGTTTATTAGCTCAAGTCCGTTGTCGCCACCCACGATAAAATATGAATGAGAAGCCACACACAAAAGTACATTTTTCCACCTAACAAACATGTTGTTTCTGAAAATAACACACAATCATAATGATGTCGATTGTGATGAATGTCGATGTATAAATAAAACACCACCTTAGCTACCACCTGATATAAAACGCGACGTAAGGGCTTTGACTCGTTACTCCGTGATTTTTCTTGTTAGCGAAAAGATGGTAAGTTATACTTTGTGAAATAATTGGTAAACTTATGATTTGATGAGTTATTAAGGCCAAATGTTTCTTGTTTATATCAATAAATTTTTTTAAAGGTATTATTGATTTTGATATCTCAGAAACGTTAAATTCAGGAAATCTCTAACCAGTTTTTAATTTAATTAATTTAACTCGATTTGATCTTACCATGATTTGTTCATCGAGATCTGTGACCAAATCTTTTGTTTTCAAATATACCCATTTTGTTTATTTTCATTAAAACGCATGTACGATCACGATAAAATTCTGCAAAAATTGTAAAAAGTCTCTTTTGATGTTGCTGCGTTACCAAAAGTTGAACAAAGTGATTCTATTCATTCTGATTGAGTTGGGGGGTTTCATCAAATTTGTAAAACATTATTCAACCAAACTCGTTGTCAACAAACTACGCTGCGTTTTACTATGTGAGAACCTCTTCACTTCTGAATGAACTCCATTTTTATGACCTTCGTGGTAACACATTAATTATACTTAAGGCTTACTCACAAAGTATAAAATAAACATACATAAATGGGACACAATACGAGGTCTATTAAAAAAATAAGTTGAATTTTCATTTTTGTTAAAAAATATTTATTCGTTAATTTTGTTGTTTTCTGACCAAACGTGATGTAAAAGCCATGCATTGTTTTTCCATAATACCGGACGTTTTCTCCGCATAACTTCAATATAATAGTTCTTTTAGTGACCGTACGAATATGTGGCATGACTCCTGATGCACTACGTCACGGTAATCGAAGAAAACAATGAGCAATACGTTGTAATTTGATCGAACTTGGCGTGCTTTTTTGGTCTTGGTTCTCCTGGGCTCTTCCATTGAAACGATTGAACTTTGGTTTCGATATCATAAAAGGTTGTACCAGTTGTAAACATTTTTATGACTCAGAGTACAATCACCGTATGCCACTGACAACATTACAAGTGTTTTTGAGCACTTCATTCCATTTTATACACAAAATTTGATGCAAATTATTTGATACATAGCAGAAAATCGCCGAACACCCAAAACACTCCTATATAACTTTTACTCCTCTCACCAAAAAACTCAACATGCTGAACAGCTGAAACTGTGAATATATGTATATGAATATATATGAATATATATGAATATATATATATATATATATATATATATATATATATATATATATATATATTTATTTATTTATTTATTTACAGGTTTATATAGGTGAGTGGGAAAGTAGGGATTCAAATAACAGGGTGATAATTACTACTTACTTACATATATACTTAAACAATTGATCGCGTCAAAAATACTTCACTGAATTTCTTCGAAAGCTTCTAATAATTCATCTTCCATATTCTCTGTTTCACTATCACTGTCGTCATTTAAATCAGTAATGAATTTATTTCCACCATTAATATGGAAGTGTTCGATCTCCATATAGTCTTTTTCAACTAAAATTACTTTTTTAATCCTTTTCTGCCAGTCTTCTTCGGTAATATTATATACTTATTCTTTAATTAGCTCTATTACCTTCTTTTCTTTTTTTTTATCAAATTTTGGATGTTTTGTTTCAATTTTCCCCAAATCAACTCGATGGGATTGAAAACACAAAAATAGGAGGGAAGTCTCAATACGGTGTGTCCATACTTTTCAGCAATACTCTCAAGGGCATATACTTTTTCAAATGTTTTTTTTGTAAAACTTCAAGTAGATGGTTTTTGGTATAGTAATATTCAAAATACAAATTGATATCCATTAAAAAAAATTGTATTTCATCTTTCCTCGAATTTTTATTCGGTACTTTGATGAGCTGTCATTGCTCCCAAATTTGGGAGCAATGTGTTTTCAAACCATTCCTCAAAAATATTAGCTTCCATGTTCTCATGATAGTCAACATTGCAGTCCTCAAGTTTTTTCCACATAATTTCAAAGAATTCGGAACCCATCCTTTACTTCCTCTGCAATGGACAATGATAAGTCGCGATCTTTTGTTTGCAGGCATGTTAGGCGTACACATTCTCGAACCATCAGTCCACCCTTTCATTACTATGTCATGAGTGTCATAATAAGTTTCGTCCAAATGTGCCGTTGTTCTTGTCTTTATTTAGTTATTTGTTCTGAGTATTTGTTACGCAATTCCACTATTCTTCTGCTTTCCATAACTGCCTGACGTTTGTTTATTGTTTTAAATCTAAATCCTAGTTTCTTTATCCAATTCTGAAGAGTTTTGTCACAGCAGTTCATGTTATGGCCGGAAGTATTCAATTTTTTCCTTAAGATTTCAGTTGTAGGAATGTTTTTTTCAATGATTTTATTAAATGAACATCTAAAGGTTTTGGTAATCCCGTATCACATCGCGTCTTGCGTTTATAAGGTTTTTTTTTGACTATTTTACGTACAGTTGAGAAAGGAATTTCGGTCAAATCTGATGTTGCTTGTAATAGTTTGTTTCCCTCGAAACCAAACTTGAGATGTAGATTCTTATATACATTGAAACATACTCTCTATGTTTCAATATTCAAATGCATCCGAATCTTATTCACCGGTATCTCTTTTTCGCATTGTTCACCATCGCTATTGGTATCACTACACAGGAAAAAGTCTGCGTTGTTATCACACTCGTTATTACGATTAGTATTTGTCCAAGAACGTCACATTTTAAACGGATAACAAAAATTTTAAGCAATTATAACTGCACCAATATCGAATTGCAACACTCAAATTGCGATCAGTTCCTGAACTGAAAATTGGCAACACGACGGCTCGCATTCTATTCATCACCGTAACATGACTTCACATTTAAATTTATGACTCTTCAGCCAATCATAAACCTCGATTAGTAAAAATCATCCAATACGAACCGCCAATTCTTCAGTCCACTTGGACTAGTTGACAGCGGCTTTATTTCTCTGTATTGGTTTGTTTGGCCTTTGAGAGCGCCGACGCTTTAAGTATTCACAATACCGGTTACTTCGACTATACCAACATTAAAATAATAAAAAAATCGCTTATGTACGTAGCTCGTGAAATTTGAGCATTCACCTTATTTTTTGAACAGGAACAGACCTAGTATAACGCTTACGTAATATGAGTTCCCCCTTCTCTTCACTTTTGAACGGAACGAAATATCAAATTCTAAGAAAATTCACGTAAAAATTATAATTTTTAGTACTTTTTGATCACTTTTGCATCATCCGTCGCCGAGAGAGCGACTGGGGGACTTCTGGTACCTGGTTTAATGGGTATTTTTGTTTTTTATTCAACAGTGTTTCAATTTAGGGAATCAGCTCAGCAATTGCTGAGTAATAAGAAGTTTTATATTCGTTTGAAGAATACCTATACAAACAAACGTTGAATATCAAAGTTTCAAAGAGAAATGTATTCAAAACTCACTTTACTTCAGATCCGTTCAGATGTCTCGGACAGTGTATGCAGTCGGAAATAAATTGCTCTGCCCTATAGTGGGAATAAACAGCATAACGTGGTGTAACTAAAAAAAATTAATTTGCAAATGGAAAACTGTACCTAATATGTATAAGGTAAAATGAATACTAGAAAAACAAACAAGAAATAACGGCCATAGTCACGGAATCCAATAAATTTTTGCTTGATAAAGAATTCATCAGTCAATTAACAGAGAAGATGGCTGAGAGAATAGAAGAAAAAATTAGGAATCTTGAAGAGGAGGTAAAAAGTCAAAAAGAAAGGATCAACAAATTAGAACAAAAAGTAGATAGTTTTCAGCAAGAAAAAGATATAATTCGTCAACGAACAAAGTAAACAATATATGTGTATACGGGGTGGCTGAAAAACAGATGAAAATCTGCTGAATAAAATATTGGGCATAATAAATTACTAAAAAAATTTGAAACTAGACACTAACGATGTTTAAGTTGCATACAGGATTGAAGCACGCCCTGAAAATCCTAACAAATCAAGACCTTCAATGATAAAATTGTCCAAATCTTAGATGTAGTATGAAATTTTCAAACGTAGTGATACTTTTAGAGGTACAAATATATATATTAGGGTGAAAAATGCATGATTATTCAATGGTCAAATGTATGCCACAATAAACGAAAAGAAAACTAGGCTCACCTGCATGAAATATGTAACTGAATATATCCATGATATCATGAATCATGCATCACTCTATTTTATTGTATTAGTGATTAATTCAGAAATATAAACTGTTAAAATGTATCAGGAGTTCTAGATGACAATTAATATATTTAAGCCAGAGCAATCATATTTAAATCTAGCTAGTACAAAAGTACTCTGAACACACAAAAGTAAATTGAATCATATGATGAAAATGTTCACTTTCTGCTATGAATAATTTTTGTCTTTTTGCCAGGAACTCACATAAACTATTAGAAAATATCAGGACTGTTTCTAATAGTTTCACAGGAAACTATGATGCGATTTGTCAACTGCTTTTCAATAAAAATGGGTGATCTGTGACTAATGTTTTGAGTCAAATGTACAGGAAATCTGTTTTTCCGTTAACCAGCTGTCGCACCCCTACGAACGACAACCCTCAGAAGTCGAAACTTGTGCGACCTAAATGATTGATAATAAAATTAATATTTCGAAAGCGAATATAAAAACATTAAATTCTGACAATGTAGACCTACTCAGCAGGTTCTGGTGAATGCCTGCCGAATAACAACTACTTCTTCAAGATGAACACTGGAAGGCAGCTTTGAATGGCATCTTCGCTTACCTAATTTGTCATCTCTTGTCTTATTTCTGCGTGAAAGTGAAATCTGTCTGAAAATACAATCAATTAAGTGAGGTAACGGCTGAACAAAATGAAATTTTTACTAAACTATTAGAAGGAGTCTTATGACTAAAAAAATACTGCGACTTTAAAACGATATTTTAGGCAGAAATCTTAGCCGGACAGATGCAGAAAGTAATATACACAAAAAGCAACTCCAATAAACGATTACAATATCAAAAACTAATTTAATAACCATTCTCAATATAATACAATGACTAAAACTAAAATTACTCCAAATCACCTGAATAAAAATCAAACTCAAAGACACATTTAGTTGAGAACGACAAATGGACCTTTTTTATTCAAATTGGCTCTCAGTAACAATTAGTATTAATTTCTAAGGATGACATTTGACAAAAAAATCTATATTCCTCAAACAATTTACAAGAGAACACATATTGTATAGTGGGGAATTTAAACCTAGGTTGATTCGAGGTTTAGGCAAAACAAATATATCTTTCATTCAATTAGCTATGAACAATTTCTCGGTTCTGATTTTCAACAGGAATTATTTCACAGTGATTATGATCTATAAGACTAACAACATCTTGTTTTCTGCTAGGCCGAAAACTTTATAGAACGGCATATGCCAAATGTTTCGAATGTACCGTTTCAAATTTATTTCACCTACTTCGAATGTACATCTATAAGTGATGACAAGTCTTCATCAAATCTTCATCAACTATTGAGGTTATAAACTATACACTTTTGCGCTTTCAGATCGACTCTTGAAGCTGTCAGCTTCGTATCTTATAGACAGGAAACAATATGTAGATCTGGCGTACCCCAAGGGTCCAATCTAGGACCCCTCTTCTTTTTATTACTAATAGATGATCTGCGAGAGGTAGTTCAGGAATCGCAATATGTACTATTCCCGGATGATTTTAAATTATTCAAGGAAATCAAAAGTCAAGTAGATGTGATTTTGCTACAAAATGACGTAGATAGAGTTTACGAGTGGTCTCAGGCAAATCGCCTCAGATTTAATGTTGACAATGTTTTAGTATGTCAATTACTAGGAAAAAACCACGGAATGATTTCCAGTATGAGACAAACAATGAATATTTAGCCAAGAAGATAGAATGTAGAGATTTGGTTACGCTGGATTGCTCACTTTTGAGCAACATATGACTAACATTATACAGTGTGTAACAACGAAAACTTAACAGAGCCGTTTTTTAATATAAAAAGTAGGATTTTTAAAAAAAGCTCGGACACGTCGATTTCTAATTAAAGGGGGACACCTTTCAGACTAATCAGATTTTTTGTAGTACGCACCTCCTCGGAGTGGTGCGTCCGACGACCCTTATTTAGATAGGGAAAGTAGGTCGAGTGGCACCTTGTTTTAAAGGTCTTTCGAATACCTTTACATCTCTGTTAAAAGAAAATTTTTGTAACGATTAGTTTTCGAGATAATTTGAAGTTAAAATTGCCATGTTAATAATACATTAGACAGACCACTCGGTAACTTGTATGCCTGAATAAAAAAAATTTCGAGCAGTTCCTTATCAGTTTTTTGTTAAATAAAATCCTTTTTTTAAAATTAATACCCACTCCTCTTCTTCCAGTTTTCATTAGTACATCGTTCGATTGTTTTGTTTAAACGGGTCGTGTATTGTTATTTGTTTAAAAATGCCTTACACTACTGCTGGAACGGTTTCAGTTATTGCTTTATTTTTTGGCAACGACCAAAATGCGAATAGAACATCAATTTTATTTAACGAGCAAAACCCTGGTAAACACCTAAGCAGAAATCACGTTCTGGATTTGGTCACAAAATTCAGGGAGTGAGGTTCGGTTTTAAATATGAAAAGAACTGTTCAGGGAAGGGTAGTGAATGACGATAATGCGATTGGAGTGATTGGTCAAGTCATCGCTAATCCCAGGTTGAGTACCAGAGGTTTATCAGCAATGGCCGGAATAAGCCATATGAGCGCATGGAGAATCCTTAAAAACCGCAAATTCCATCCTTACAAAATTAAACTTGTTCATGAACTCAATGAGGATGATTTTGACCAAAGACAGGAGTTTTGTGAGGGCATGAGTGAGAGATTAATGCAAAATCCCGAGCTGCTTTATAACATCTGTTTTCCGGACGAAAGGTCATTTTATTTAAATGGTTGCGTGAACCGTCTAAACTGCCGTTATTGGTCGGATGAAAACCCAAGACAATACGCAGAAATACATACCCATCATCCCCAAAAGTTGAATATCTGGGCCGGAATATTAGGCAATCATATTATAGGTCCATTTTTCATTGATGGAAATTTAACTGGTGATTCTTATTTACAACTTCTTGAAGAGGCAATACAACCTCGTATAGTTGAAATAATTGAACAGGATCCAAGATGTCAAGATGCATTTATTCATTTTCAATAAGACGGTGCACCACCCTATTATGCCCAGCAGGTTCGAAATTTTTTGAATTATCATTTTGAAGGACAATGGATTGGCAGAAGAGGTCCAATTGAATGGCCAGCACGATCACCAGATTTAACACCACTGGACTACTTTTTGTGGGGATATTTAAAGCCTAAAGTTTATGCTACACAGCCAGCCAATTTGGATGAATTACGTCCTAGAATTATTGATGAATGCCGAGCTATAACTCCTGAGATGTTGAATAATGTAAGAGCAAAATTCGAACAAAATCTTTATTGTTGCATGGAGCAAAATGGTGCACATTTTGAACATTCACTCTAAATTTCCTATTAAAGTTACCCTTATTAGGTGTTACATTTTTTGTGTGTGCTTTAAAAACAATTATTGGGATTTATTAACCCTAAAACAATTTTTTTAACTTTTTTGTGTCATCAGCATTCAAGGAAATCAGCAGGTTGTATTCGTTGTGTAGGTAAGTTTTTAGTATGATTCACTTTTTTATCAGAAGCATAAAATATCCACGTCAAAAGGCAACCTTCATAAGGAGGTGCCACTCAATTTACCTAAAATGTAAGGGTGGTAACCAACCCCATCCCCCGAAAAAATCTCCTCGTAATAAACAAATAATTCTTACTTTTTTACGAAATCAAATGGACACGTATTAGCAGGTTGTCATAAAAAGCAAAAATTTATTTTTTTCATGAAAGTTCCGAACGTAAATTGTACGTTAAAAACAATTTGATTTATTTTAAAAAGAGTTGAACTCAATGAAAATACCTTTAAATCTTCAAATTATCTCGAAAACTAATCGTTACAAAAATTTTCTTTTGACAGAGATGTAAAGGTATTCTAAAGACCTTTAAAACAAGGTGCCACTCGACCTACTTTCCCTATCTCGGGTCGTCGGACGCACCCCTCCGAGGGGGTGCGTACTACAAAAAATCTGATTAGTCTGAAAGATGTCCCCCTTTAATTAGAAATCGACGTGTCCGAGCTTTTTTTAAAAATCTTACTTTTTATATTAAAAAACGGCTCTGTTAAGTTTTCGTTGTTACACACTGTATAAACAGAGCATATAGAATGCTTGACTTCATTATTAGGAACCCATTCAAATTCACAAAAATATCCACATTACTAACACTTTATAATGCATTTCTCCGTGATACACTGGAATATGGTGCAATATTATGGTCTCCTTATTATTTAGTTCATAAAAACATGATGAATATATTTTCAATCTCAGTTACCTATCATACTTCCTTGAGTAAATTTAAATTAAAAATTAGAATTTAGAAGAAAAGTTGTTTTTTATTATTTTTCTATAAGCTATTGCATAATAGAGTAGATAATCCACACTTGTCAAAAATTTATCTGAACGGTAATACATACTTTAATATAATCGTTTTCAAATAAAGTTCTCTTAGTAGTGGTTTGAACGTCCATAAAATACAATATTATATTAATGATCCAAGATTGTTCCAAAAATTATATCATATATATTTTTTGTAAACCTAATTTTTGTTTCAGAAATGCCTTCATGTGTTCACACTCTCGATAATCTTGGTGATAATTGAAAAAGATCTTGTTAATGCTTCAGTTGAGGTTTGTATAACGTAAGTATTTCACGAATGACTCTGAAAACTTATTATTTTTCCAATAATTTGCTGAAATGTAGACACTCTGACGTAGGGTCCGTTATACGTTTCTCCCAAGTCTACACTAAACACTGTGTTCTCATTGGTTTATGCCGTTTTTCCCCCATACTTCCCCATCTTCCATACTTCGTTTTCCATCTCCCATACTTTTATGTTAATTTATGTCGCTTTATATTTTTGTTTGACGATCTACCTGACACTGACTAGGAACAACCTCAATAATGACTTTATTTCTTGAGATGATATGGCACATGGCACAGTAGATAGTTCAGAGAGCTCTACTGACTAGGAGACTAGGAATTACCACTGAATGTTGTAGCATATCATGATAATATCAAAGGCTGACTGGTAAGTAATATTTTAATCAAAATTAACTCAGAGCAAAATATAACAACGTACAAATGTACAGAAACTAATACCCAGTTAACAATCATTGCTTTCACTTTGTTCTCTGGTAATATCTTTCTGATCGAGCAATTTCATCTTTGAAAAGCTTCTCCGGAATTCTCTTCCGATGTATTCGTCTGATTCGTCTTTGTCAGTGTCACTCACCCTTCCCAAAATCGGCCTTGGAAAAGGTGGTTTGTTCCCTAGAATTGGCCTCGGGCTATTCGGATTACTTGCTGTTTGCCTGGGGGATTTTCTGGAATACCTTGAACATTGAGGCTCCTTTGACTCAGGTGTCGACTTGGTAGATGCTGGTGAAGATTTCGGGGTCACATGCCTCAGATGAGGAGGAATATATACTGGTGCTTCTGGACTAAGTTCCGTTTTCATGAATATGCTCAGTTTGCGATAGATCTTTCTCCTTTCAGCAGATGATGATGTAAAAGTGACGTTTTTTATTTCATTTGTATTTCGTTAGTGATAGAAACGAATACAGGGTGGCTGAGGGAAATTTGATGAGTTTTCAAAAAACTGTTCATTATTATTCATTGCAGATTATATGTAATAGGTTTTAGCACAATTACAGGTATAGCTGCGTATCAACACTACAATTAATTAGTCACAATAACAACCTACATTTCAATGTATGTTCATTATTAGGTATCATGTTTCAAATTATGTTCTTTCGTAGTTAAACGATATGTAGTTCTTTATTTCTTACCTTGCTTCACTGTCCATCATACAAGAGAAATTTCCAAAACCCCCAACGTAATACAACAAAAATTTTTATTAGCAGTATGAAAGTAGGATATTGATCTCGGATTTTCAAAATTTTGCAGAATCTATCTAGAGTAATTTACTTGGAGTACAAAGACTACTACTGAAAATGTCAACCATACGTCTCGGAGAAATGTTGAGATTTTCACTAGACAGAAACGACTTTCAACAATCCAAAGAAACAATGATTACAATGAAGGCTTGCTGCGAAAGCCACAGTCAATTTAAAAGTGTTTTCATTATTCCTATCTTAGTTTTTTATTTGAGTACCGGTAGGTATTAGACATCTCTTTTCTTCAGTGACCAATACATTCAGGAAAGTTATGATACACTAGATTGTCTATTCCCTCATAATCATTTGAGTCATTGTTCACATATTTTTCCATTTCACCGTCGTTATAAAAAGGGCTGGGATATCATCTGGAAAGAAATCTTTTTTTACTGCTTAACTGCTTTTGAGTAGTACTTTTGTGCCAGTTCATAGAATGGTTAACCTCTGGAACAGAACACTTCTGGTGAGATGTACTGAAAAAGTCAAAAACTTCTTCTTTCTCCATTGACAAAATCTTGAGGTTTTTTATGACTGCGTTCAATGCATCTGTATGGAGAGGGTCTGAAAATTCTGGGACTGTTCGAGCCATTTTTTGAAGCAATAAAAACGGAAATTATTGAAATAAAAATATTAATATTTGCCGGAAGGAAGCGATGGATTTAAAAAAATAATCATTACAGGTCTTAAGGTCTTTGGGGAGGTCATCTGCAAACAACTGCATGATGCAGAAGGGCATTCGCCACTACTCTGAGATACACGAATCCTAAAATTGAAAGAAGAACAAAACAATACCTACTACATAGAAATGCGACTCGTCGGAAATTGCCTTATCGTGAAGTCTCTCCGCGCAGCAAGTTGGTAATTTTCCCTCTATTGTCGTGGTATGCAGGAATATTTTTGCTTCAACAACCTGCATCCATGAAGGGAGCTCCATGGATGTGGACAACCCTTTTCCCCGTTACTCGTAGGAATTTAATGGACCACAAGTACAAACTGAAGGAGTTTCTAGTCCCACAGGAAAACGATCATGGGGTTGAAAGAAATCCGGCAAGAGTTCATTTGCAACAGAACCTCAAAGACCCCCAATACAATGCATAATTAACCGAAAATCATTAAATATACTGTCGTTGATTGAATTGTGTATCATGGCGTCCAAACTAAAAATGACTGGTGAGGAAACCGTCATTAGATCAGTAGTGATGATAGCCACGAACCGTCACCAATCAGGGATGTGTCAGGCAGACAGATTACTTTTCATAATTGGGTATGATGCCAATGCATACCACCTGACCTGGGGAGCATTGACACCTATAAAAGTGATGAACATTTCATTATGTAAAACAATTTAGACATTTTGAATGTAATAAACCTACCTTCGTAAACACGAGACGTACGCAAGTGATATACGCAACATTAAGGACTACATTTACGAATAATTATGTTCAGATGTATCTGAAGAGGAAAGTTCATCGGCATATAAACTTTGGATCTAATATTTCTTCCACCAGGAATGTTTCATGGTGAAATAAATACCTGGCATGTTTGAGACAACAAACTACAAGAACACATTTGAAAGTGCAAGAAAATCAGGTATATGAAATCGATACAAATTGAAAAAAAAACAGCACCATGAGAAAATCTCAGAGAAACTCATGGAGAAGACAATGCAAGTAGGTCCAACAGACACAGGAGAAGGGACTATAAGAGGGATTCTCCGGGGTGACTTCCCTGGATTAGAAATTACAAGTTCAACACCGGAATGTTGAACAGTTTGCTCAGAAAAAATTGGTATACAGGACCATTATATGGTAAAGAGTAGTGGCAAAGGTTGCAAGGGGTTATCCTCCGGGAAAAGAATTCGTAATGGAACCTTGTAATAGACAGATGAGCTACGAGTACTATGTCTTCTGAACCTGAATGGATACAAAGTACTGGGCTATGGACACGGAGTACTGGCTTATGCAGACGACTTAGTAATCCTAGTCTAGGGCTCCACTATAGTGAAGAGGCGCATGTAGCAAACCCTGAATTTTACAATTATATGGACAGAAGGAGCTCAACGAAATCGACACTAATAGTATTCAAGAGAACTTAAACAAAAGGCTTAGGATTTCTTAAACTTCACCGTGGAGAGATACATCGGTCTGGGAGAGTCAAATGTCTGCTAGTGATACCTGGAACTAAAATCAAGAAGCAATGGTAGCACTAATGCTGGGCAAACGCACTTACGGTATGAGATGAGGGGTTCGAACCAAACATGATGTATTGGCTCTACGGCGGTTAAACCCATAATAATATATATGCATCTATGGTCTGGTGAGAAAAGATGAAACAAACAGCTGCTATGAAGAAACTAAGCAGGCTGCATGTTTGATGATAACGGGACCAATGAAAACCACTTCAACACTTGCATTGGACAGAATCAAAAATATTTCTCCTTCACATCTTGTATTAATGGTGGAAGCCAGTTTGGGCTAATTCAGACAGGAAAATTCACTGAGTTAGATGGGATCGGGCAAGACAGAAATTTCATAATATGTGGAGGAACAAACATCTAACATAATATTGACTGAATGTTTTTTAGGGAGGTCCATTGGTTGTTCCTTGCCTTTATAGGTTTTCACTCCCCTGGAAACCATAAAGAAGGACAAATTACTAAAATTTTTCCAGAAATGTTACTCCGTTTGAATAAAAAGGGAGGTTACATACAAATTGAATGAATCCTTACGTGAATTTTCATTCAAACGCAGTAACATTTCTGCAGAAATTTGAATAATTTTAAAAAGTTTTTGATTCCAGAAAAGTGGTAACCCATAAATATAAGGACTCAAACATGTTATCGGAGCACATGACACCGAAATAACGTTCGACCAACCTTCGCGCTTAAACTGGAGAACGACGGTCTCCGTACTGGGTGCCTGGACACTCAACTATCACAGGCAATGAAGGACGATGAGTGTGCAACTCCATATAGGAGTTTAGTACGGAACCAGTGGGTTTATAAGAAACATAAAGAATACTAGGAAAATATACTCGGGAGCACACAGCAAAACCTATAGAAAGGGGCCGCCTGGAGCCGCCAGAGACACTCTCTGTCGGAAGAACACCTGAAAGAAATGGGGCTGTACAACGAAATCGTTATCTGCAGAAAATGCAACAAAGAGACAGAGATCACTCATCATATTTTATTCGAATTTGAGAGTAGCAACACGCCAAAAACATGTTTTTTTGAATAATTATAAAATACTGAAGCACTATATACAGAAAGAATTACAGGAAAATCCTTAAGTCGCTCTAACAGCGGTGCACGTGCGAAAGTAGCGATTCACATTGGATTTGAATCGCTCAGGAAATTCATTCCACATAAACGCAGTTCTCCAAATGAAAGAGTTCCTGAACATTGAAGTTCGAGGTGTACTGAGTTGAACCTACAAATTATGAGCCGCTATAGTCCGTTGCGTATTTCTGATATATACCGCTCTTGGTGGAATTAAATGTGCCAAGTCACTTGAACACCTCACGTGAAAGTATCTATAGAAGAGAGACAAATCTCCAACCTTTCTTCGATGTTCCAGACTATCGAGGTGGCACGTGATGTTCGCGTCTCCAATCAGGCGATGCGGCTCTCTTCTTGATGGAATCCAGCAGCTTCAGGATATGCTCATGGGAGGAGCTCCATACATGAGAACAATACTCCAAAGAAGATCTGATCTGAGCTTTATAAAGTATTAAAAGTTGCTGAGGTGTGTACAGATTTCTGGTTTGGAACAGTGTTCCAAGATTTTGCGAAGCAGTCTTTGAAATTCCTGCGACATGACTGTGTCAAGACATATTGGTGTCCATTTCAACCCCCAACAAACTTATCGAAGCAAAAAGCGGAATTGTTATATTTATTATTATATCTGGTTCGGAAACATTCATCTTTTTTTAGAAAACAGATGCCTGGATTTTCGTGGCATTGAATTGAACCTTGTTACTTTCACCCCAATTCAAAATCACTTCTGGATCCTCATTAAGATAGCAACTTCTTGCTGCCCGTGAAGATGTGCATTCGCAGCCGATTTCCTGGAATCCAAATGGAATGACGAGACAAGTGTGCTGTCGTCAGCAAAGCAATATATTGGATTCTTTTTTTTCCAATGAGTCGTTGACATACAATAAAAAGAAGGTTGGAGACAATGTGGATCCCTGGTGAACACCAGCGTTGATGGTAAAAGTATTCGAAAGATATCCATCGACGGCCACTTGCAGGGAATGTTCTTTCAGGAAGCTGCAGAGCCATACACAAAAGCACAACAGCTGTTGACTCACATCAAGTTTATGAGAAGTTAGCTTTTAGGCCATTGGCGAAGTTAACATTTCGAGTAGGGAATCAACGATCAACTCAACTTGGCCTACCTTTTACCGTATGTTTCAACAACGAAGGATAAAAGGGATAATTTTCACCATATTGTTTTGATTCCGGGTTTTAGCTTGGTCTTCTTTGGTTACAATCTCCAAACGTTTCAACTTCAACTGCGGCAGTCATTTTCAGTGGCGTGGTCGAAGTACTCTTCTTGACTAATCAAGTTTCAATTGATTCGTCAAGAAGAGTACTTCGACTACGCCACTGAAGATGACTGCCGCAATTGCAGTTGAAGCGTTTGGAGATTGTAACCAAAGAAAACCACGGCAAAACCAGGAAACCAACAAAAACATTAACGCCAGCCGAAAAAGCCTACATTTCTATATTTCACATTATTCATATAATATATCTACCTCTGAATAGTTCTAAAATTTTCTTTTTTTGAAGTAAAACTTCTTTACGGTCGCTTGAATTGGGGAGTAAGCTGGTGAAAGCGTGGCGAGAGCGTTACGAAAAGTGTGATCAGGCAAGGTGAACGGAAGTTGAGAGGGGTGTATAAGTTAGTGTAGATAGAAAGAAGCAAAGGCCAAGAAAACCTAGAGAGAGGGGAAAGTTACATTTCGTATACTACTGTAGGGGCAAGTTCCCACTAATTTTAGCAGGAGATTTCATTGTTAATTTTGCGTCCGAAGATAGACAACTCTTGGTGAACTTTCTACAAGATAATCTAGAACTACAAATGAATAATAACCGAAATGAGCCAACCACAAGACATGGAACAACAATCGATGCAGTTTTCTCTAGATATCTTTCTAATTTTCATTCGAAAACTTATGTATCTCATTTCTCATTACATAAGCATATTGTCTCGGTCTTACAATCCACTACAGTAATTACTGATGTATTCGATAATAAAAATAATAAATAAAAAACCTATTCAAAAATGTTCATTCATCAATGAAAACCCGTAATAAATTTATTTGTAGAAAATTAATATATGTACATACATGCGTATATTATACATATATAGGTAAACATTACATTTTCCATTACAAACTGTAGCAGTGCTTTCAGAAAGTGAAATTCCACAAAGTTAATTCCTGCTTTGTTACAGAATCTTCATTGTTTTATCTTTCTTTTGTAGGAATTGCGTGCAATGCAAACAGATGTTTGGTCCATACTTTCAGGGGAAAGCGTGTGGAGACGCATGTCTATCCAATAATGGTCAGTTAGTGCCAGACTGTAACAACCCTGGGACATTGGGAAACTTCCTGAAACGTCTCTATTAACTGGATGGGATGGGAATGTTTGCAATTTGGATTTGTTCGTAATAAAAAAATATCATGCAAGTGTGTCTTTTTTTAAATTTTTGTCTGTTTTTATGAGTCTACTTTAAACTGTAATATCTCAGTGAATACTTAATCAGTTTAATGGGAATAAGCGCCATTTGAATCAGTGCACTTCTGCCAATTAAAACAAGTCGACTAATTTCGTCAGCGGGATTCGATGAAGTCGACGAAGGCCGTTTTTGCCTAGTCCTGATTGGCGAAGGTTCTACCGGTGAGAAAGTTATTGAAGTGCTTGAAAAGATGGTAGTTGGTTGGCGAGAAGCAGGGGAGTATGGTGAGCGAGGCAGAACTTCAACGCTTAATTCGTTAATTATCGGTCTAAGATTTGTGAAACATGCGGACGGGCGTTGTTTTGGAGCAGGTCCGGTCTTCTGCTGACGCAATCAATTATCGGTACATTTAGTCGATTTTTTTACAATTGGTTTCTGCTGTAACGGTTTGGGCCCTTTGCAGAGTTATAGTGAATCACACCAGCCGCTGACCACTATAAAGTTAGGTTAGATCAAGAATGAGTGAGTCTATTCGACCCTCCACCGCACACCTATTCACACTCAACCAAATAAAAATTTTCTACCGATTTAGACGTTGCTTGGTAGGAACCAAGAGCTTCCAACGCCGCTTGACTGTCCGAGAATATTTTTATTGACTTATGTACGAGGTTGGATTCTTCCAATCTCTCTGCACACAATTCAATATCGTAAATTTCTGCTTGAAATACAGTCGTATAGGTTCCTAGGTAGGTTGATATCCCTGTCTTGGGTCTGCGACTGAAAACACCAGAACCTGAAGGTGTTTTTGATCCATCTGTAAACCAACAACTATCTTCTCTTAATATTGCCTTCTCCCAGAGTATGCAGTTCCTCTACTCGGGAAGAATATTTTATGAGGCGGTTGGTAGTTGATAGTTGGAGACATAAAGTCAGATGCCATTTCCAGAATGCTGCGACTTCCAGTGTTAACCAACAGTCTGTTGCACTCTGCATTAAATTGATTTGTGCAATTGACAATGTGCAATGTGTGTCTTTTTTGGTGGGTTTTCGGCTTTGGAAAGTGCTTGGATGGCTCATGGGTGTCCAATCACTGCCTGAAAGTCTCCTGTTGTCGTATAGGATCCAGTTTTCATCACACATGCCGATCCGACTCAAAAAAGAATCGTTTTGTTTGCACAAAAGCAAAGAACAGACCTCGACACGAGACAATTTCTGTTGATCATTCAAATCGTCGGCCTTCTACTCTTTGAGCTTTTTGACCTTTTCAATGCGTTCTAAACCATCAAAAATCGCATGGAAGCTGATTCCCAATTCTTCCGCCATCCTACGTACCCTTTGTGATAGGTTAGGCTCCACCAGGGTTCTCAAATCCTCGTCCTGGATTACTGCAGGTCGACCACTTCGGAGCTTATCTTCAAGGGTAAAATCTCTGTAACGAAATTTCGCAAACCAACGCCAAACAGTGCGTTCATTAATACTATAATTTCCAAATGCCTACTTAATTTTTCAGGTTGTTTCGTCAGTGCTTTGGTTCAATTTGAATTCGCAAAAAAATTGGTCGAAAATCAGTTAACTACATCATATGCAAAAAATTAACAGCATCAATGAATAGAGTAGAAAATTCTCTATTGATCAGTATATTAAAATAAATATTTATAGAGATACAAAAACATACATTAAAACGGACAAAACTTTTGAAACCACCTAATATTCTGTAGATAACCTAAATTTGAATCAATAAATATATTCTTCAGCGATTTAAACATTAATTAGTACTTTTCACAAATGTGCGTCACTCTTGCCAGAAAAAACTGTTTTATACAGGTATACCATACATACATATAGATTTTTATGGTTTGAAGGAAATTTTTCAACCATCATTATTGATCAGTTTAGAATTTAGTTTCAATCGTTTGTGATTTATTTGACAAATAATAAAAAAAATATAAAAATAATCAACAAAAGTGGTGTAGATGAATGAAAATATTAATTAAATCAAGTATAAAAAAATCAGACGTCGTGAATTGTGTCATTGTCTCATTTGTAGGTATTATTTCACTGTTGAAGAATTATTCAATTTATTGAATACTGTGCAGAATTTTGTTGATAAATAAAGGCAGAGATAATTTTTCCTGTCACAACGATGGCTGGCTTTATAATTAAGTGAAAAAAACTGTTAGATTTCATCCAAGATGCATAGAAACCATGGTGTTGAAACCGATTCACTTCTGTTTTGCCAAAAAATCTGGAGCCAACTTTGTAACCATGTTAATAGATGGCACCACATCAGGATATTCTATGTATGATAGAAATGGCCGATACTTTATGAAAATCCATTATAACAAAGCAACAGTTACAAAACCTCTGTCAGGAGGAAATCTCACATTACAGTGTTTTTTTGAATACGAGATATTTTATGTATTTTGATTTCATCATTTGTCTTTGAAAACACCAACTTGTGTTTCATTTGAAATAGCAATATACACAAAATACATTTGAGGTAATGCAAGCCATGGTTCAAAATAGGCACAAGCATAAAATGTATGCCCCCTCGTTCAAGTCTGTTATCAATGATTGTAACAATATCAATGTATATTTGTAGCCAAAGTTGAAAAAATATATCAATTTGAATATCTAGGAATTTCAAATTATTTTATTTTCAACGGTTGTCCCCTTGTGAAAAGACTACACATTTGGAAGAAAAAGGAAGAAGCTGAGAAAAGGTGAGATAGCATAAAAAATAAGAATATAGAAGTAATTTTTCACATAAAAACTTTTACCGCTCATTAATAAATATTTGAGAACTGATCTTGAAATACTCATCTCTCCCAACCACCTACACTGTAGTTTCTAGTAAATGCCTGTTGGAAATCAACTACTTCCCCGAATAATAACATGCTGGATATTGAATAATGTCCGACAGACACTCATGTAAGATACCTCAGAGATTAGTCTCGCAGATGTTTCTCATTCATTAGTAAACCTACAGTGTAGAACCGAGATTTTTTTAAATAAGTAAACTTTTAATGCTATCACAAAACTATTGATTTTGAGTTGATTAGAGTAGAGAATGTATATTCATCATTCATAACCTTAGAAAACTTGATCATGTTGAGACTAGCATAATTATAATGACAATGAATTAAACTATTCTCAAGAAATATAACATGTTTATAGTGGGGACAATGTAACGCATTTATTAAAAAAAAAAGAACATACCCAGAATAATACAAGAAACAAAATCATTTTTTACTACAAAATTGTCACTTTATTCCAAAATATACTATTTTAGTTGTTTCAAGTTTCGTGTAATTAATTATTTTTATATTTCTAAAAATTTCATTATATAAATTACCTAAATTATGAAAAATACATTTTTGACCAAGTTTGCTTTTGTGTGGTTGTGAAACTATATTTTGCATTCGCCGTGTATTATGACCATGAATTGAATTGATTTCATATTACATATTACCGAATGTTTTTTGTTTCAAAATATTCAAATAGATGAATATTTATTATTTTATAAAATATACCTACAAGAGGTGCATTTTTTTCAAGTTAACTGATATGTGAATTTCACTGAAACTAAGAATGATCCAGGTACTATTATAAGAGCATCTCAAATGCCACCCAGCAGTACTTATTCATCTAAAAAAAAAAAACTGAATAAAACTCAAGTGTGTAACGTCAGTATTTACAAAAAAGATACACATACAAATTCAATTTATAAAACTCAAAACAATATAAAACTATACAATCAATGAAATATGAAGAATACATTTCAATTTACAACAGACAATTAAAAACAAAATCTTTTACACTCTTGTAATTCAACACTTCATTGTAAAGCTGTTTGAGTTTCATCAAGTTATCTTTGTGTATTTTTGATTGTGCGTTTTTGTACCGTAAGGCAGTTATGGCTTTGTCCAAAATGTAATGTAGCCACAGCAAGTTTGTGTAAGGTTCGTACTCCAACCAATTATTTCTGAAAAATAAAATAAAATCAGTAAGTACTTTTATGAAATGAAAAAAAAAAGTTTGTAAACCCTCTCACCTGTTTTTCTTCTGCATTAGCTTATATACTTCGAACTGATAATCTCCTTCAGCGTTGAACAAATCAGGATCCAAAGCCAAGTCATTGAAAATGACCACACCGTCATATTCGATTCTTGAAAGGGTGAAATCTATAATGGCAACCTCAACGCCCTTCGTTTGGATATTGAAAGTTTCCCCATCGAGACAAAAATTGACCACTTTATTTTTTTCCACAGTAGATAGCAGCACGTTGCCCCAATGTAGGTCACGGTGTTCGAAAAATAATTGATTTTCAGCAACTGCTAGTGCTAAGGCAACCTAAAATAATTGAAGAATGTCATAATTTCCAAAGAAAGAAAAATTGAGGAATATAAATAAAAAATCTTTCCAAACTCAAGATCATCCGGGCATTTCTTTCAAGTATAAACTTGAAGGAAGATCCTATCTAAAAAAATTACTTCACAATTATTCAAAAAAGTTGCTAGACTTGACTATCACTAAAATTGATAATAAATATGGTTTTGCAATGCTCCACAAACTATCTTATGTGGGTAGATTGTCTTATATAATTCCTCGACACATCCATATCAGCATAAAGAAGCAGCTTTCAAAAGTATGCTTCACAGGCTACTACAGGAAATCAATTTTCAGAGAACAGAGTTCCGTAAAAAAAATTACTGGCAACAGGGCGGATATTACCCATTCTTTAAAAAAAACTATGCAAACAAGTTATGAACCAGGACTATCCATCTTAATAATTTGAGCATATTCAATAAAAACAAGGACAATAATTCAGTGTGGACAGTAGTAAAAGTCATTGTTATTCAAATTATTAATTAATGGATATGAGCACTAAGTAGGAATAATTTAGTTATTAGTGAATACGCCCGAAGAAGCTATTTTATTATGTCAAAATTACCGGGAATTGGTCAATGAAATGCAAAATTTGTATTATTCATCGAAATTTATTGTATCGCCTTCAAAGTAAGACCCTTCCAAAATAAAACATGTACGCCAATGAACAACCCAATCATAAAAAAAATTGGAATTATTTGGAATTGACTTAAAAATGTGCTGTGAATTCTCTCGAGGTGGTAACTTATGTCTTAAAAAAAGGAAGAAATCAGCCTAGCCATATCAGGTGAATAAGGTGGCTGTTCAAGCCATAAGTTTGTTTACAATGATAACCTTGTGAGATATGTATGAGGTATGTTATCCACATATATGATTTTTTCCGCATGAGTATAGATGACAGTTTTGCCAACCAAGCTACAAAATTTTGACAATCCCTTCACCTCCGACTATCTGTTATTATACTTATGAAATTTAAATGTGGACAAACTCGAAAATTTCAAATGAAATAAAAATGAAAATCACATCAGTCTCTTTTATTTTCTTCTATTCTTCTCCAACAATAATAACGAACATTCCATTTTATTTGATAGTTAGAAGATTGTCAACCCATTTGTCGAATTAAAAAGTATGTTTCACTTTCGAAAGCCGGGCAGAATATTCTAAAGACATATTTTGAGTAACGGGTTGTGGAATTGGCCGCGGTGGTAGTGCGTCCGACTCACGATCGGAAGGCCGTGGGTTCGATTCCCGCCTCGACCAGATATTTTTCTCAAGAGAATTTATCTCGTTGAAGCTGGGATGATTCTGCAACCGTGTTAGGAATCACACGTTAAAAGGTAAGACCTTGTTAGTCCTTAGCTCGCACAAGTTTCTCAACTTCTGAGAGTCGTATGGGGACGACAGCTGATTAACGGAAAAACAGAATTAAACAGCTTTAGGTTGTTTTTGAACAATTTGAAACTTTTGAAACTTGATGCCTGAATATTTATTTTCTTATTTTTACTTCATCTATGCTCATTCTCATATTAAAATTGATGATTTCAATTTGAAAAATATCCACTCTTTAAATTTATTATCTTTTTTATTTTCGAATAATTCTGTATAAAATTCTGTTTTTTCAGATTGTAAACAACCTGACCTACTTTAATTTGAGAGCAGCCAAATCTGACCAACCAGTAATATGCCCCTACACCATTCAAATACTTATCAACTTACTTGTTTGAACATGGCATGAGCTTGACAGGCATTGTTGAATATATAAGATTCCAAATCCTTGCCACCATTTGCCAACTGGAGGACAATGTAGAGTTGGTCTTCTCTGAAAATGTCCGGGCAGTCATTTTCTGATCCACTGGTTTCTTCATATAACTCCCACAGGTCCAGGAGTTTTTCTGGATAACGCCCCCGAACACACTGGATTTTCTGGACTTCTGAAAAAGCACATGTGGCATTTTTGTTGTTTTTCCTCAGGTTACTCAGCTCCCTGAAAACGAAGATCAGATAAAAGCTATACTTCAGGTACTCAATATCCATTTTTACACATTAAAAAAATATTTGCAGAAATGTTTGTTCGTTTGAAATCACTCCTTGTGCATTCAATTTTATATATTCTAAAAAAATAAAAAATTTAGGTGTAATTATATGATTATTAGGCGCCTTAGTTTTTATAATTCACACATTCCCGATATAATACTTTTCTTGAAAGAGAAGTTGAACCAAACAAACAAGAAATAAGAGCCTCACACAATGATTACAATTCATACAAATTGCAGTTAAAGCTATTCACTGACACCCATCAATCATATATAATAGGAAACGAAATTGCTAATGGCTTTACAAGACAGTTCCAATCAGTCTACAAACAAGATGCTGCAAATGCTCATTTATTAGAATTCAACTGCGAGAAAACTATCAATATGAATTCCTGCAACTTCAGCTTGAAAACCTTTTTAAATATATTATACCACCAATTAGACTCGAATAGAGGTCTAGTACCTGACGAAATAACTCCTTTATTATTGAACAAATGTAGATTCACCTTGGAAAAACCATTTTCCAACTATTTACTGCATCCTTTAGTTTTGGACAATTTCCACGTTCGTGGAAATCTAGTTTTATCAGGCCAATATTCAAGTCAAGGGATAAAGCAAATATAAAACATTATATACTGATCAAAATTATAAGTACGATCCCAAAACTATTATAGAGTTTGATCTGTGATCAAATGAAAAGTCCATTGAACCAAGTTAATATACAAGTGCAGCACTGTTTTTGCCTGGGTAAATCAACAACTACAAACTTGTTAA
Source organism: Leptinotarsa decemlineata (assembly GCF_025532065.1). Classification (NCBI taxonomy): domain Eukaryota; kingdom Metazoa; phylum Arthropoda; class Insecta; order Coleoptera; family Chrysomelidae; genus Leptinotarsa; species Leptinotarsa decemlineata. The sequence continues at coordinate 28,142,791 of NW_027412688.1, read as the reverse complement.
CGTTAACCCAATTTGTGCTGAATACCTTGGAATAAAAGTACCAAGTGGATGTAATTTACATAGACCTTTCCAAGGCATTTGACACATTCAATCATACAGTATTGCTTGGGAAATTTGAAGTGATAGGGTTTTACAGAAATTTATTGTGGATAGAAATGAATATATAAAAGTCAAGAGTTTCATGTCTGAGGAGATTTATGTCACGTCAGGAATGCCACAAGAAAGCCACCTAGGCCCCTTCTTGTTCATTATTTTCATCAATGATACTGAAGAAGTAATCAAACATTCAAAATGTATGCTGATTGCAGATGATATTAAAATCTGTAGCTATGTGTGGCTGAAAAGAAAAAAACAAAAACTTTTTATTCAGGAATACCTTATTTAAATTAAGACCCTATGATAGAATTGGCTGATACTTGATGAAAATCCCTAACATATTGAAGTCACAAAAACGCAAGAGGTATTTCAATATGTGATAATCATTTTACCCACTAATTTCATATCTTTTGTTTGTGCTATTATGAGTAAATTGTTAATATATATTTGTTTTGTAATTTCAAACCAGAACTGATGAATATTTCTCCCTATCAGTTTGACAGTTTCATTCGGAAGGTTTTTATATTTTTCAAGCACATAAGGAGTTGATGAATCAGTGTTTTTCAGATTCAAATGTGTATGATTGCAAGGTATTCGCTGTTAATTGAACATGATCGCAGGGATCCCATATGGACCCACTGCTGTTCAACTTGTTTGCATTGGACATAGAGTTTGTTTCCAAATATTCAGAATTTCTTATGTTTGCTGACGATCTCAAACTTTATTGGGCAATTACTTGCCGGGAAGATGCTGAATTAGTTCAAAAAGATCTCGAAACCTTTTCCATGTGGTGTACACATAATTTGTTAGAGGTAAACATTGATAAGTATCAAATCATTACGTTCGCTAAAATTTGAAGTCCAATATTCCCTGAATATATATTGAATAATATTGTTCTTAAAAGAGAAACATTTATTCGCGATCTGGAAGTTAAATTTGATAGCGAAATTAATTTTAATCTTCAAGTATCAGAAATTGTGGCAAAAAGTCTCAAAATGCTGGGTTTTGTGTTGAAAATTTCTACTGATTTTTCAATTGAAACTAGAAAGATTTTATATTGTGCTTTCGTAAGATGCATTCTTGAATATTGTTCGATTATATGGGACCCATACTATAATGTAAATAACAATTTGATTGAGAATGTTCAAAAGAAATACTTAAAGAATTGTGCTTTTGACTTTGGTAGTCAACGAAATGAATATGAGTACAGTCAACTCTTAACAAAGTTAAATAAAAAATTATTGGAAGATAGGAAAATTTCTATGAACTTGAGTGTCCTCTTCAAATTAATAAATAATGAGGTAAACTGCACAGAACTACTTCAACTAATAACTTTTCATATCAAACAAAAATATAAGAGAAAACCAGAATTTTTTCATATAAATTTTTTCAATACCAATTATGCTTTGAACAGTCCGATGCCTCGTATTTTGAAGCTGGGAAATCAATATAATAATAACTTAGATCTGTTTAATGTATCACTTCAGGTCTTCAAAAATTAATTGAAAAGGCTATAGCGTTTTCGAAGCTTTTCTTTACCTTACCATTTTCCTTCTAAGTACCAGATTTGTTACATCTTTTTTTCTTGTAAGTACCAGAATTGTCTAATCTTTTAATAATATAGTCACTAGACATAAGGATTTATTTATTATTTTGTATTTCACACTTTGCTAAATGTTTTGTAAAATTGTAAATTGTAATGTAGACATCAGACATGAGCATTTAAAAATACCACACACTTTGGTAAATATGTTTTTGTGAATTGGCTCTGCCTTTGAATAAATAAATAAATAAATAGATTTACATTGCCAACATTTCAACATTTGTCGCTATGTTGAGGATCCCAGAAAACTTTTAACCATGTCACCATCGAAAGTTTTTTGGAAATGTACAACAAATTATATTCATTTCCATTAATTTATTTTTTATAATAACCCTGAAAATGTCAGCAAATGCCGCGAAACGTTGGCAAATAAGTTGTAAGTAAATGAATATATGTTTCATGTCCAATGCAGTAAAAGTTGTTACTCTTCAAGAATGCATTGACAATATTTGTACTCACATTGCTATTATTACTTCAGAAAGAATTTCGTCAAACTTTTTCTGCCTCTCTCCATTAACTATTTGGTCGCCTTCTATTGGAATAACTTTCATTACAGATGTGCCTCCTTTGGGTTTTTTGAAGAGGAATACCTCTCCATAAACCCCTTCCCCTATTTTCTGGCAATTCTGAAGTACGCTAAAAAAAAAGAAAAGGTTCAATATCAGTTCAATTTTATGTTTTATTTCTAAAGAATATCTTATAAGCTTGTTTGTTGTCATATTTTATCAGCTTTCAAGTCAAGAGATTACCGGAAATCAGATCATATTAACAATGTCATGATTGTAGGTTGGCCAAATAAAAAAACTTCCAATTATAATTGTCTTTTAACCAAATTAACACGAAACCTGATCTGAGCGCAATCAAAACTTGTAGCAGATGAAAATACAAAAACAGACAAAAATATTGGTTCATGATTCATTTGTAATTCTTGGTTTTACCAACAATTCTATCAGTGATTTACTTGTTATCTGAATAACAAGTACTTTGAATGAATTTAAATAAACATATTTGCCTCGATTACCTCGATTGCAGAAAAATAAAATTTGCAACATAGAAGAAAGGGAGTATTTTCTGAAAATGAGAAGTGCTTTGGGAAAAATTAAAAAACCAACAATATGCTTTCAACCTTAGAAATTTAATTTCTATGTAACTCTAGAAAACGTGGTAAGTAAAAGATAAAAGTAGTAATTGAAATTGTTAAAACATATCCATAACCTTGTCACAAAATATATCTGTAACACTGAAAATATATAAGATAAATATTTCAAATTGAAACATGCAGTTTTGCACCATCTTTGAATAATCCCTTCTGCCTGTTGTGTGTTGTAGATAGTGCTAGAGGTACGTGCAATACTAACTTAGTGCAAAGACAATAATCAATTCCTAGCGAGCTCTGATGACGTTAACATTTGTTCAGCACATTTTGGAAAAATAACTGACTTGGCACTTTCACATTCTCGAGATTTTTTTATCATGCGATGAAGAAGATTCCTACAGCTTTTCAGCCAATTTAATTGGGAACATAACTTGGTATTGTAAAAATCCAGCAATGTCAGATAATTTTTCATTACATGGCATGGACTTATTGAGAGCTGCTACATTTTATAATATTTCATAAAATGAATATAGGCCATTGAAAGATTACATATTTGCCAAGCATAAGGGAATTTGTTGTTGTTGAAAATCATTTTTCACTTCAGAGTTAACTCCTAACCTTAAAAAACTAATTTTCCTCCCTAAAAAAACAACACCTTCAGTGGTGTAATTATGAATATTTGGAAAATTCATCAAATTCAAACAATTTACAACTGACCCTTATCTAGCATACAAAGTAAATATAAAATTACTATAAAATTAAACATGATCTCATTTCCTGAAAAATAACTGACAATTGGGTGGTCTAGCTGATACCTACAAAGTTTGCCTAGACAAAATTCTGAGCTCGAGAATGCTCAATTTTGCATAGTTGCAAACATTGTTAAATTAAATATTTATGCAAAAAAATCAACATAATTACCTTTCCGGATAGCATTCTGAAAATGGTATGGGTTCCGTTTGTCCACATCTTCTCAATACGATTTCTCTAGCAGTGACAGGAGCAGGTAATGGATTTTGTGTTACAGAGCTTCTTCCACTCAACGATAGACATCTAAGGTTATTTTCCAAATTATCTTCGAGGACAACTTGCTCTGGTACATAACCTGATAAAGGTTCATACGTGAAAATTTGCATACACTTCCTCAAACTCGAACTTTCGGAACAGAAATGCATGCAATTAAATTTGGAAATTTGTTGCGCACGAGGAATATTACAATCTCCTGATATTAAAAATTGATTTTTAGATTCAGATTCAAAAACAATTAGCTGAAGATGAACAGTTGAACCTGACCGCTGAACTTGCCGTTTAGTAAAAGTTAAATACAATATACAATCACTAAAATCTATGCGCTACGCTGCGTAGACTAGTAGACACCTTTATATTTTGTTGTTCGTGCAGTGTTGCCAACTGAATGAACTATAAAGTCGCTACACATGAACCAAAATTCCGTTACACTGCTTCATATTCCGCTACGCTTGTATATCTGTGACGCAATCAGTTCACGAATGCGCTCTATTCAAAATTATATACCACAAAACTTACAGTTTGTGTACCGTTCAAATACCACAAAACTGAAATGTCACTAATGTCAGGAATCAGGATTATGCTAATTTTCAACCGCGCAACTCAGTAGATGGTACCAATTTTTCTAAATTTACAGTAGTTCATTTTTGAAAGCTGTCTTCTTGGCCAAATATTTCTTAGCTTGCATTAATGATTTTGAAAAGTAAAAATAAATATCAATTTGTTCACGTATACGTATAGTCATACTGAGCTCTTGAACGATCATTCATGACAGGTATTATCCATTCTTTCAAGTTGGAATCAGACAACCAATGTTAAGAAAAAGTTTGTTTTCCAGACTTTTTGTATTTTTTTTAACATGTCCGTTCACGCCAATTTCAACTGCGGTAACTTTTTCGCTCATGCTACAATCAGATGAACTTTCTTCAATTTCCACTGTAATTTGTTCCATATAATTCCTAATAGTCGAGACAGTTGAGACTTTCAGTTTCAAGATATTGGAGGTTATATGCTTTTATGGTTTATGATATGAAAGAAAATATCCAAAAATATTTTCTTCTCTCTCATCATTCAATTATTCAAGTGTCAACTGTCAGTTTCGAGTGCTGTCCACTGCCTCTTCTTCTTTCAAATTTTTTTCAATATTGATTATTTGTAGAAAATTCCGCTACTTTATGTTTCAAATCCGCTATGCCGCTACTGTCGAGGAAATTCCGCTAGAGTTGGCAACTCTGTGTTTGTCCGATCTTCGTATTCGCGGTGCGCCTGTGCTGCTCCGAACAGGAAACACGTGATTGGAGATCTTCATTACAGGCCAGAAAGCTCATGGGTGTAATTAACTTAGAAATAGCCATTTTATCATGATAGTCCTTGTCTGAAGTCTCAGTTTTAGTTTCAATCGTTTTCTCAATAAATTAACGCCTGATCAATTTTAAGACTAGGACTACCACAACTACTACCACAAAAATGACAGTTTTTTAAACAAACACAGACAAACAGACAGACAAATTATTGAATCAATCAATAATTATATTATCAGTGTCAAAATTTGGCAGGTTTTGGAACATTTGAAAAACCTTCCCAGAGGACTTTCTCAAGTATAGTGACAGTATAGTGCGTTTCAACGAGAAGGCTTTCTCAAACGGCAACAAAGAATGAACTTCCTCTTCGATCGCTACAGAGGACGGTTATACCGTTAACGACTGCCCTCAAAGATGACACGTGGATGTCGTGGTCGGAGTGGAGTCCAAAAGGTGTATTCTAAAATAACGTTGAGTTCGAATAAATATTGAAGTGAAAGACGTATTGGGAGGATTGGCGGCCCTCTTCGCCAGTAACCAGGCTATCAGGTCGTTGGTTCGATCATAGATGTGTTAGTTTTACCCGAAAGCCTCCCGAGAAGGAGTCGTCCAGTTAAAAATTGAATTTTTTTTTCAAGAAAAAGTGGCAGCATTGCCTCGTGCAAGACAGCTGCGCCCTCGGACGAAACTTCTGTTCCCTATGGACAGGAGGAGTCTGGCCATGCGTAGTAGCAAGTTGAGTGGAAGGGTTCAATAATAAGGAATATTCATCTCGCATCTCTAGCTTTCGGTTAATTTCATCCAAAGGAGAACGGAAAATATTTTGTTGGGTCTGAGTAAAAATTTCAACTAGGCAGAAAGATATCTACGCATTGCATCGAAAGAGCAGATTTGCATTAGAAGGCATTTAGGTGTACACCTGCGGTGCAGGTTTTCTGGGAATTTAATTTTTCAACTATAGAACTATAATGCTCAGTGGCTATATTATTGACAAATAACGGAGAAACATGAAAATTAAACACAATATCAAATAGGAAACTACCCAGATATTGAGGAATTTCCATGACAACGATCAGTGATCTGACCTGCATGAAAGATACACTAGACATCATGCTCATGCATACGTGTTTCTTTGAATCCATACACGTGAATCACTTAAGTATTTCCTAATAATACACATGAATAAAGTTTCTTGTACATCGCAGATAAGGTTTTGCGTGACTAATAGGTAAATCAGGTCGATCAGGAATACCTGGACAGCTTAATATATTGTCGTCAATAATGTTTAAAAAAAGCACTAAGTAGGTTTGAAGTGAATTATTCTACTTTCAAGATTCAAAATATATATTCAGTGATGTTTCAGGATGGTATTATTGACTATTATGATTTACCATTGTCAAATATTTTTGAAAATTTCGTCTATATTTGGACTAGCTCGACATTTAATCAATAACCTGTCTATTTTATTTGAAGGTCTCTCAAAAGTATATTAACATTTTAATTCACGTATTCAATTGAAAATTAGTAAACAGTAGGTAGGTATCTCGAAAACATTCACAGGTATTTTCTAATGTTGCGCAACTGAACATCATCTTGAATGATTTTGTTATAGGAAGTAGAATAGATAATAAATAGAGGTAGTCAAGTTCTGACGAATATTTAATAGATTTCAATAAATTTATTTCAATATCAATGAAAGGAAACTTTGAAAGGAAAATAATAGATTTGATGAATAGGTATGAATTCAAAAAACATTTGACCCAGGCAGATTAATCATATAAAAAAGTTTGAAAATGAATATTGAAATTGTCCTTTCGTGGAGGAAAATCAGTTTATTTTCGACCTTCTTTGGGTATTTTCACCTTCAACAATATGAATATGAAAATTGTAAAGGAGAACTTTATACACGTGTAGAAAGGGCAAACTTTTTAATTTACCCAGATAAGTTACTGCGTAAATTCAAAGTATTTTTCACAAATAAAAATGTTCTATTTATCAGTAACTTACTGAATTTAATAATTTTGTCTATCAAAGAAGAGCTAAGAAATTATACAATACTTGGCGTTTCGGAGGCCAAAATGTAACTCCGTCTTCAGAAATGGACAAAGTTTAAGTCTATGCGCAGTGTTTCCCTTGCTGATAATTTTCATTTCTCAATTCTTTGACAGATGTCAAAGAAGTTTTAAAATGTGAATACTCGTGGGAAATGAACTGACAAGTGTAAACAGAAGGAGGAATCTACGAGCGAATCCTATGACTCACAAAGACAGTACATGGTCAGTCCTGATATAAAAAGCTTATGGTTGAGTTTGATATGGCTCTGGTTAAAGCATCCTGAGGCTGAAGGGGGACAATCAAAGACATCCGAGGGGAGTTTATTTATAAGAAGAACATGTATTATTATTCCGAAGAGGATTAAATATATTGCCGTTGAATAACTTTTTGTCCAGGGACTCGATAGCGGTTAAATAAAAAATGGCTAGTGAGCCTGAGAAAATTATTATTTAACCAGCATACTTCTCTTACAATAGTTCAGACCCTCCATCAACTAGACATGTAGAAGAGCTATTGACTCATGATTGGCTGTGATGCCAATGCACACCACCTACCTTGGTAAACATGAAATGTAGGGAAGTAATCGACATAACATCAGGTACTATATTCAGAAATGAAATGTGTCTGATGAGGAAAGTTGTTCGGCTAATTGGCATATAAACTTTGAAATTAAGGAGTCGTGTACCACAATCAAAATTCCAATAAAAAAACTGGGAAACCCGGAATGCCTTGACTGTGAAGACGAATGTTATATCTCAAAGTCTCAGATGATTGCTTAGAATTACAAACAAATTTAATTAGATTTAGTGAATGATATTCACAAAATGATAAGTGTCTCAACGTGAATAAATGTAAATATACTATCAAGTACTAAATTCCATAAACTATGATAACAAGATATTGGGGGAACTTTTAACATATGTCGAACTTTCACCTACCTTATAATCATATTATAAACATGGCAACAAGAATGCTAGGCTTTATTTGTCGTACTTCCCAGGACTTCTCGAATATTGAATGTACAAAGATGCTGTATTTCACCATGGTAAGATCATTCTTAGATTATTGCAGTCGCCCTCATATAAAAATCATGCACTTAATATTGAACGGGTTCAAAACAAATTCTTTAAATTTTTGGTGTTCAAGTTGCCTTTGAAGGACCGTTAATTAGAAGATATTCGTAGGGCGACATATATATCTAAGCTAAGTAGTTGTAGAGTTGAAACTTACTTAAAATTATCATTCCAATTATTAAATTCTCTTATTAACTGCCCTGCACTGCTAGCCCAGATTGGCTTACTGGTCCCTTCTAGAAGTACACGGCATACAGAAATATTTGCTATAGATTTTCATTATTGTAACTATGGCAAACACTCTCTCCTGTCTAGAGTTGCTATTGGTGGTAATAGAGTCGATCTGGACTTCTTCTCATTAAACAAAACAAAATTTAAGTTTGCATTACGCTCTCTCAGGAATTAATTATAAATGAAAATAAACAATAACTTCCTCAATTCTTGAATCAATGTTGTCTGCCACACAAGCAGACGAAACTTTTGATACTACAAGTTCCATTCTTCTCTCTTATAGTTACTCTGGCATTGAAAGCCTTTGTTTTTATTTTCTCCCTGCGCAGGTCAGTAAATGCTTGTGCTCAAACGATGATTCATCCAAACCAAAGGCTGACAGTAACGTTATGAGTGTGCCAAATACGGATTAACAAATCCATAGATAGGCCCTGAACCAGCTGTAGTACCAGTCTTTAGGTGCGGAAACAGATTGGAAAGTGGGTATATAAGGAACTTGAAGAGTACTGGGAAAACATACCTGAGAACACACACGGGAAAACTTTCATAAAGGGACCATCCAAGAAGAGAACCCAAGAAACACAAAAGTGTTCTTTCAATAACTATGGACCCATCGCACTTCTTCCTAACATCAGCTAAATTTTCAATAAAATTATATACATGAGATTAATAACCTTTCTGGAAAGTAATAATTTTGTCTGATACACAGAATGATTTCAGGAGAAAGAAATCAACCTTGAGAGCAAACTTATCAGGCTTTATGCAACATAATCGAATTCATCAAAGAAAAAATTACAACAGCTGTTAATCTGGATTTGTCAAAAGCCTTTGATAGTGTTGAACATAAAGTTCTGTGTGACAAGTTGTTAATTTATGGTATATGAGGATTACTTCTTGAATTAATAAAATCCTGGAAAATTCAAAGGGACCAAAATAGCGAAATTATAACATCAAATAAATAGAGGTGTACGCCAAGGGTCAGTCTTGGGTCCTCTACATATTGTGCACTAATAATGTACCTCATAGTGTGAATGAATTTATGGTGCAAAATGCCGATGATTGCTTTGTGGGTTTTTAGTCCAAACGATGACTCCTCTCAAAACACCAATATCTTTGCCTCGATCTTGTTACAAGACTACTTTTCAGCCCATCACTTGGTATTGAACACCAATAAAACGCAAGTCATAACTTTTACACGAAACGGTACTAGTAGTGATATTAATTTTAGCAAGGACAAAACACAAGACAATAGGAAAATTATTAAGGCCCTCTAATAGCGATGCCTGGGTGAAAGGGGCGATTCACGTTGAATTTGAATCACAGGAGATTGAATTCATTTGGAAAAACGTTCACAGGAAGTTTATTCCATATACTAGCAGTTTTCCAAATGAGTTCTTAATGGATTAACAACACTGGAATCTGCTCCTCAATTGTCTTTGCTGGGCTTAATAGTTAACTCAAAATTGATCTAGGACAGTCATCCAAATAATATTGCAACAACTTTATTAAGATATTGTTTTGCTTTGGAAGTATAATTAGCAAAATGCAGCACTACTGACATACTATGGATACATTGAGATATGGTATCATTATATATATATATATATATATATATATATATATATATATATATATATATATATATATATATATATATATATATATATTTTGCTGATAGACTTCAAGTTATTCACCAGTTTGTATTTTTTTTCTTTTATTTGTCTGAAATGTCTCTTGGTAGGTATGTATTTTTTTATTTTGTATTTATACATTTATAATTTGACAAGTTCTACTCCCGTAAGAGTTCTTGTACCAAAGAACCAATAAAGATTATCTATCTATCTACATATCTATGCTGATCCTCAGTATTAGATTCTCAGTCGCATCATAATGTTGCTTTCATCTGTCATTTGTCTCAAAGGTCAAGAATATTAAAAAAATCTGCGGTTCCATTATGAGATTTGATTAGAGACTAGTTTGGTACATTCTAAGCAAGAATGTTATGAGGGTTGTTCATATGCCAATCCTTATATTCAGTGCACATTATCAATTGACTTGAATGAGCCTTTTTCCTGAGAATAGTACAGTGAACTTGTCACGAGAGGCAGCACTAGTAGTAGGTACAAATATAAACTATTCACAAGTAAAACAGTGTTATTTACGTAATATTAATATTCAAAAATATAAATCTGATATAAAAAATTATTTTGTGCTAGTATAATGCCAACAAAGCATTGCTGTTTTGCGAATTGTACGTCGGATTATCGATATCCGAAAAAAAAACGTATTTTTTATACCATTTATAAAACCTCGTATTAATGAGGTTAGATGTGAGAAATGGATACATGCTTCGAGGAGAGAGGATTTAACAGTGCAACAAATAAATGAATATTCATATGTATGCTCTAAACATGAAATGAATTGTAAATTTTTCATAGTTAATTACCATTGATTAGAATGAGATATAACCTAAATCGTTTATTGAATTATATTCATTTATTAATTTGTAATTATTATTTGTAATATTATTTGTAATATTATTTGTATTGTAATCTTTCAAAATTAGCATTAGCAATTAGCAGTGCAATAATTTTCATTAACTTTCGAATAATCATTTAATTTTTTTTTTTTTGAATAAATGATGGTTTTTTTGTTTATTATATTTAATTAAATTTATTTCATTACCATCTATATTTGATTCATATTTCACTCAGAAATAAATCTGAAATTCATAATTATTTTAAATTTCTTTTATTACAGTTTCAATCTACTGCTACTCTTTTACTAGAGTCTGTATACTAACCTGTCTATTAATTAACTTTTTTTCCAATAAGTTTCAAGTTACGGCATGCAAGCCAGTGTTTCAATGTTACAACATTGTTATCCTTTACAGTTGCAAATTTTAGTTTTGCTCCAGGAACATCTTCTTCTGTTAAAAACATTCTTTTTTAAATGTACTTTACCATATGTTTATATGAGGATTAGGCAGTGTTTGTTCCTACCGAACTACTAGCGCTGCTAGTGAGTGATTTTTCGTACTTCAGGAAAAAGTTTCATTGTGCTGTAGGTTTTTTTTAGTTGAAATAGCAAGTGGACCTCCAGAAAGGGACATTGTTAATGAAAGAGTTGCAACAAATTGATATGTTGTGGCTGTTTATAAAAGATAAAATTAATTACTAAGAAAGGTATCTTACTTGTATTGCATGCGTAATCCTTCAAGGGTGTGGTAGCTCTAATGATTCTTGTGGGATGTAACTGTTCAACTGGTACTACTCTTATGGACAGCCTTCTATTGAATTTTGGATACTTCTCAGGCACGTCGCCCTTCTGACTGCAACATTTTTCTAAAACAACCATATATGATCATTCTATTATGATACCAGGCTAACTAAAAAATATTTAAAACTTACCAATATCCCTTTGATGTGGTTTTTCTACTGTATTGCCAATTAATATACTACTTCTTCTATATAATGACAAAGAACGTCGCCAATTTTTACCAGATTTTAATACTAGAATCTTGGCAGCAGGAACTTTAAAACCATCTGCATCAATTGGACTACATTCTTGGATTGAACTTTCAATAATGTCAGATGAATGTTCTTTATAACTTTCTTGGAGAGAAGTTTCACTAATAAATGATAATTTATGTGGTTCTGATGTATGAGTTATATTATTTTTATAAGAATTCACACTTGTATATGTAACTTTAATGGTTTCACTATTTTCACTCCTTGAATTTGACAATGAGTTTGATCTAATAATAGTATTTTTCTCGCTACTATTTAACACATCATTTTGTTGGCTATTTATTTTTACATGTGATAATACCAAGGATGATACATTCTTAACGACTTTATTGGGTTTTTCTATAAAAGAACTTTCAATTACCGACTCATCACTGTGGTTGTTTGAACAACTGAATCCAGTATTTGAATTCGTATCTAAACAGCTTCCTGAATCAGATACACTATAATTTTCAGAATAAAAATTCTCAAAAATATCTACATTTTGTGTAAGATCAACCAAAAGTTTTTTGTTTGTACATTGGGGAACATATTTGGTCAACATGTGATGTTGATTTCTAGTTAAATTTACTATGAGATCTTTGTCCTCTTGAGCATTTTTGGCAGTGTTGATTACATTTTCACATTGACTTATTTCTCTGATACTTTTTGAATAGAACTCTTCAAAACTTGACAAACTGTTTCTGACAGAGCTTTCCCTTTTAGACCTGAGTATTGATTCAGGTATTCTACTTAAATTAACAACTAATTCCTTCAGACTTATAGTTTCCATATCACTTTCATCCTCGGATGATTTATTTTCACTCAAAATATCACAGATTTGAGGAAACATTTTTGACTGTTCAATTGTCGATTTATTTTGCGCCACAAAAGATCTACTATTTTCATAATTTTCTCTAGAACTTAATTTCAACTGACTGTCTGAACATACTTTCCGCCTTTTGGTAATGAAATTCACAGGAGTTTCACATTCTTCCTGGCGATTTGTCTCTGAATGCAAATTTGATTCCTTGGAGCTCTGAGAATTATTTTGATTTTCAAAAGTACTAAAAGCATCCAAACTCACAATCAAGCGATTTTGGGGCATTGAGGATGAATGAAAATCTGATCTCTCTACTGATTTCATTGGAGATGTATAGCTTTCAGGATTGATTTTAGAACTCTCATCAATTTGAATCACATCTTGTTCTTGCTTAGTGAATCCTTTAAAGCTGCATTCCTCAGAACTATTTCTAGGTGGTTTTGAAGATCTTTTTGCAAGACTTTCATTTTGCATCATATTTGTTATTGGAAACTTCTCATCCCACTTTTTGATTTCTTCAAAAGACTCCTTAACCAGCGAGCTTATATTTTTGATGGGGGACATAGTATGGTTGTCAACAATAGCTCGAGATTTGGTTATAGGAGTACTGCAATGAATATGTTGCTTGTCACGAAATGTCTTTGTAAAGATATTATTGTAAATGGGTTGGGAGCTATTCACTTCAGTAAAAAGACTAGGAATTTTATCCACAATAATGTAACTTGAAGAATCATTATTTTTCCGTGCAGATTCTACTTCTAGACTAGCATCTATTCCATCCACAGTTGGTTCTGTTAATCGATACTGGTATGGGTTAGTCAAGTTGTTGGAGTTATTTTCTACACTAGAAGATATTTCCTGAATGCTTGAGGACTTTGATAATTTGGCATTCAGTCTACTCCTTGTCATAACTGGGGAGTAAAAACTTTTACTTCCTGTTACAGATCTGGATTTGCTTTCATTGAGCAGCAATTTCGAAATATTTGACTCCTCATGTTGGGATTGAGCCTTGTCTTTTTTACGAACATTTCCTTTTAAAAGCTTGTCAAAAGTATCTTCTGTAGAAACATGGAGGGAATCTTCAAAAATGGTTTCAGATCTAGTTCTTGGAGGTAGTGGTTTGATTGAACACATGTTTTTTTTCCTCTTTCTTCCAATAAGCCTTTTGGTCATGTTTTTTGCAAATAGAACATTGAAAGCATCGATGGAATTGTTCACAATACTGCTATTCGACCGACCGTACGTTTTCATTTTATTAACTGGAGCCATTATTTACTTGTTCAGTCATAAAATTGAAACTGCTTTTACTTTAGTTTTTGAAAATAACAAATAACATAACAACTAAAATACATTTGAAACCACAGAACGACAAGTATCAGTGTTGTTCCTGATCGAAGAAAATTTGTAACAGATTATATCGAAAAAAAGTAACATTTGACAGGTACGATGATTCTTCGGTCAAGATCGTGTAGAAAGACACGTACTGAAGTCCCAGGGAACGCGAGTTACTTATTTACTGTTCTACAGGCGAAGCGATACGAACCGATTTAAATAATGCCCCCTGGGGGGTTAGGTTGCTGAGGTTAAATAGGGTTTAGTGTCTAGAATCGTCGATTTTTTATCGAATTTAATTTTTTATTGGTTTTAGTGGATTTTCCATCCCTTTATTCTGTTGTAATGTAACTTATATTCAATGTACTATATGAAATTTCATTAAAATAATTACAAAAACTTGTAACTTTTGAATGAATCGCACACAAAGCGAAGCATTTCACGCCGAGACGTTGGCAACACTATACTATATTAGCAGATTTATCTTCAAAAGTGGTAGCTGAGGTATCAAACGTACAGGAGACGTGTGAAAATGTTCTTCAATTGTCGTTTTGATATCATAACTGTTATGATATGTCAACTGTCAATGTTGATGTATTGATTGTCAGTTGAACGTTTCTCAAAATGTACCTACCTAACTTATTGTTGATAAAGCCATCTGTGATGATGGCGAAACGTCGAACTTTGAAGAATGCGCACCCCGAAGAAGCATATATGTATACAGTGTGACACACTTAAGATGAAGACACCTCTGCATTTTAGTCATTTTTGAAAGCAGAAATTAGATTTTTGGTACAGGAATAGACCTTCATGGGCCACACTTTTCTCAATAGTTAGCCCGAGTGACGGCCTCAAACCCAGCCTACTGCGATCCCCCGAAAAAGGCAAATTTTCGATATTCTGCTTCGCGTTGAAGATACCGATATGAGTCATTTGAAAAAGTTGCTCAGAAATCGATTTCGACCGTATATACCGAATTTCAACGTTTCGAACGTTTGTTTGAAGGTGTTTGACAATGTTTCGTGGTGTATTTCATCAGTTCGGACTTCGATTGTCTAATATAATATAAATTGATTCGAAATCCCTGAAAAATTTTTTTTCAGTTGAACTTTTTAATTTTTTTTCAGGGATTTCAAATCAATTTATATTATAGTAGACAATGGAAGTCCGAACTGATGAAATATCAGAAGTCGAAATTTGAATTTTTTGTAATTTTTATATTTAAGTACAATTTTCAATCACTGGTTCCGAATGGAAAGCTACAGAAATGATAAAATAGTCGAAATTAACCTACCTATTCATAATAAATATTAGGTTTTCCATTCTCATTACTACATTATAACAAATGTATTATTGTTGAAGCGTATTTTGATCATTTGCTGTGGTTTCATGTTGTCTTTACATTTTAGTTAATTATTGCTATTTGTTCAAAGTTCTATTTTCATTGAAAAGGACACAAATGTCTAATTTACCCCATACACATCTCATTTATCAAATTTTGATTGTTGTCTCGGAATTTTTTCATTGGCTTCTCAAACGAACCAAACTCGGTGAGATTTTGATCCAATAACTTGAACATAGTTTGATGTCGTTGTCGTCTTTCGGGATACAATTTTAAATATATTTCCCATGTCCTAATACAGTTTCTATCGTATTTGTAATAAATTTGTATCATATCTCTTTTTTCTTCATTCGTGAAAGACATTTTTCGCCAAAAATGCAATGACTTGTACAATAACAAAATGTCATTGAGTGTAACAAATTGAAAGTCAAATTAAAAACATCAAAGTCAAAGCCTATTATGATAAGAATAACTTTTTTTCAATATCTCAATTTTTTTAAAAAGAATGATAACTTATGATACATTATTGAAAAGGTAAAATATGGTTCTATTCAAAACAGAAAGAATTCAATATAGCGCCCATAAGAATGATGATGATGGTGGTCGGAAGACGAAACGTCGGATATCAAATTTGAAAACACCGTTATGTAGCAGAAAAAAAGTGGCAATGTGAAAGTGCAATTTATTTTTAAATCCTTCGAAAAATAAAGCCAGAAAAAAATAAAAAAACATTTTCCGAAATTTCTGTTTTTTTCCGGATACCTCTGGATATACTTGGAATTTCAGAACTTTCCCAACGGGATATTGTTAGTCAGGTGAATGCGAAACTTTGGGTAAATATTCGTGTTGAGGGCACCCGGCGATTTTGAAAAAATGAAAAAAAAAATGAAAAAAGTGTACTTATGTATTTTGATGCGTAGATTACGAATCCGGAAGGAAAAAGCGGCGCTCTCCCTTATTTTCAAAGTTACGGCCCTTAAAAGTTCAGAAAAGGGCAACTTTTCAGCCTTCTTTTTCACAAGATAAACTATTTAAAAACACAAGCGTTTATTTGGTAAGTCACCTTTACACCTTAATCCTCCTTAATTGACACTTCTCGATTAAACAATCAATATTTTTCTCATGAAAAATTTAATTTAAAAACAAAAGTTTGCATCAGTCATACCAACTATGTCATTAGGTACCTTAAAAACGTAAAATACAGAGATATATAACCAAAACGCAGCTGCGTACATTTTTTAACATTTTAATTGGAAAAATGTTGATTGTTGAAGTGAAAAGTGTCAAGGAAGGAGGAATGAGGTGTAAAGGTGACCTAGTGAATAAATGCTTGTGTTTTTAAATAGTTTATCTTGTGAAAAAGAAGGCTGAAAAGTTGCTCTTTTCTGTACTTTGAAGAGCCGTAACTTTGTAAATAAGGGAGAGCGCCGCTTTTTTCTTTCGGATTCGTAATCTACGCATCAAAATACGTGAGTTCACTCAAAAATTTTTTCAAAATCGCCGGGTGCCCCAATTTAACCATATCTCATAATTTCCGAGATCCCAATGGTGATCTGAGGCCTTCCCAGAGTTTTAATAATGTAAAATTTATTATCATAAGATAAAGACTTAAAATTATTTGTCAGCAACCAATCGACTATATCGTCAGATTTTTTAATTTCGTCCAACTTATCCATAATAAATGAAAAAAAAACTTACCGAAAAGTGAAAACCTAAAAACACCTTGAAATTGAAAGAAAACACTTTAAAAAAACATTAAAAATATTACCAAGAAGCACTGCTATAATACAATACTGTCTGTTTTATACACAAATAATTATATCAAGAAACACTAAGACGATTTAACGAAATATTTTTCAGTCCCGGTCCGTCACGGCATCCCGTCCGAATAATTAAATAAAAAACAAACGCAGTCGTACACTAACGGAGACCAACTGGAGGCTAGCCTCCTCTAACACTATAATTTCTGCAACTGAAATTACAAATCGGGACGTATGTCGCTGGTTGGATCGGTCTCGTGGAGCCTGTGTTTTTTAAAGCGGTCGGAGGCTTGGCTCCCTTGCAACGTATGGCATTTATAATTTGGGGTTGATGGTTTATTCGTCATTCGTTCATGGGCGGTGCGTTTGAGTTTTGTTGATGCAGGATACAGTGTGGTACGTACTACGTAGTGAGTGATAGTGTTGATAGTAATGATACCCAAGCATTTTTATTAAAAAAAATAATCATAATTATTTGTCAATATCTTTTAATTTATTGCGATGAATAGCCTCAAATTTTATGGAGAGGCTAAATCTACGACCAGAAAAATTTTAAAAATTATATATATTTTACATACATTTCTTTGGAAAAGTATGTTGGAATTAGATAATACTTACATTGGTGATTAACGGAAAATAGATTCTAACAGATTGTATTTTCTGTCTAGGGAAACCTCCACGGATAGATTCACGTGGATGAAACCTATGAAGAAATTATACGAGGACAAGTAGGACTAATTTACTACACGCGTTTGCCTTTTCATTAAGCCACTTTTCCAATTCTACTAGTTTGTGTATTGTAGTAGAGAAGTGTTATATCCAAGATCATCATTTCATCTACTCTTATAGAACTTTGTAAATGTTCTTTCTCATTGATTGATTCTATAGCACTTCGGGACACTTTCATTGTCTATATCGTTGCTTTTCAATTTCTAAATCCATGAACTTTGAACCACTGAAAATTCAAACAAAATAAACGGTATGATAGGTATAGATAACAGATTCAAATTCATTTTCAATATTTAATTTGAGTTATAAAGAAATCAATGCATATGCACCACCTCTGAAAATCAAGAAGTACTTTGAATGTTAATTCATTGTGTCTGGAACAGTTGGGTTCGATGCCTAATGTTATTTTTCGTTGTATTGGGTTTTATTTGGTTAGGAAAATAGATTATTATACTTCAGCAGAGAATAGAGAAATTATCGAGAATTCTTCTTACGTTGTGAAAAAATGTCGTTCTTGATAACACCGTAAATCAAATGAACATATCCAGAACGCGGGGGTCAAAAAGTAAACTGGAATAAAAAAGGATTCTTGGTGTGATATAATTAGGTTATAGGGGGGATCCCAATTAAAAAATAAATGCGATGAAAAAGACGATTATTGTAGAAACGGGAAGAATGAGTTGCATCGCATTTTTAGGAGAGGATTTTCAAGGCAACGAGTCACGAAGGTTTGAGAAAAACAATCAGTTCTGTTACGAGTTGCCAGAAGAAAAATCTCGTAGACCCGTGATATGGTTGACTACAGATAAATCCCCAGCGAGAGAAACAAGTAATCTGTAAGTTAGTAAATCTTGTGAATAGGTGAGAGTCAGTGTTGCTCCGATGGAATTTCAAGAAGTATGGTAACCTACCTTAAAATTGTACAACTTTTGGGGAAATTGTACAACATTACGGTTTAGTTACTAATGGGGTTGTACCCAAAATTATTACTTATATTTTTATAAGTTTTGTTGCTTAAAGCATAACCTAACCTTAAAAAAGTATGTTATTTTTTTTTGTCAATTACAATTATATATTTCTCATTTATATTTAACTCAAAAGCAAAGCAAATGTGTGGTGTGAAGTTTCATCAAAAGCATAAACCATGCAAGAAATGAATTGAATGATGTCGGAATCATATTATTAAGTTTTCAATGCTCACTGGCCTTGGCTACCAGTACTAAAAAAAACAAAAAGGATTTTTTCATAACATTGATCAGATTTGAAATTGTACAATTTGGGGCATTTTCCAAAATAGGTGTAAAAGATACAACACAACTTAAAATAGTGCAACATGTTGTGAAATTGTACAACATGAAGCAACACTGGTGAGAGTGTATGCGAGTGGTAACTGACATATGACACAACCGGGTTGGCTTTAGACAGTTATGTGGAGTTTGAGTCGTCAGAGGAAATTTCGAGGGGTGAGTCGCACCTAAAACCCTTTGTTATTATATGCTGGAGAAGCGGAATTTACATTAATATAAGTTGATTTAAACTATTTTCACGGGCGTTACGAGACCCCATTAAATAATTGGCTGATATTTTTTTAGTATAATGGACTGAGTTACAGCACGTCAAAACAATTGATATTCTTGTCAGACCTGGGATTGCGAATATTTTTTCAAAGTTATTTTCTCACAAAATAGCTATTTATGATATTAGTGTCAAAAGTAAGGTTTTATTTTGTGTGTGAAAAAGTTTGCGAAAAGAGCGTAGCGCTTTTCATATTAATGTTCATAAATAATAATAATGTAATTAATGTATATAATACATTTGTAATTGAATTTAATTGTATCTATATCTATTGTTCATAACAAAACTTAATTGAAAACTGAATTATTATGTTTTGTTTATTGCTAAACATCATCTTTTAATACTCTTGACAATCATCAAAAATGCCACTTTTAATGGCAGTTGTACAAAAGACACCTAGTTTTCTTTATTCACTAAGTGGATCATTTATTCGTTCCCCAATTCTGAATATATTAGTTTAATATTCATTTGTAATAGATTTCAGAGATTTCAAGAAACCACGTTGAGGTGATCGCAACAAGTTTCAACTGAAAAAAGTAATGTTTTTTCATTAACCAGCTGTCGCCCCTCTACAAACGACAACTCAAAAGTCGAAACTTGTGCGAGCTAAGGACTAACGAGGTCTTACCTTTTAACGTGCGATTCCTAACACGGAACTCATGTATATTTAATGAGTTTCAGCTCAGTCAACCAAAAATTACAGAATCAGTTGGTTGTGCGACTTAGTGTGTATGAGATATTTTCGAATTTTTCATTTGAAACACCTATATTGATGCCATTATGTGTGGAATATAACATCGTTCAAATGTCCGCCATGGCTTCTCTGGGTGGAACGCACTCGAAACTTTCAATTTTGTGACTGGCGCATAAATCAAGCTGAATTTGACCGATGGCATGGATTATGTTGGCTTTGAGGACCGCTGTGGTTTGCGGCTTATTCGCATACACCTGCGACTTGAGAAAATCCCACAAGAAAGAGTCTAACGGGGTCAAATCGCACGATCTCGGTGGCCAGTTCACATCACCTCCACGTGAGATGACCATATCCTCAAATCACTCGTGCAGAATATCCAATATGGCATTAGCTGTGTGACATGTAGCGCCGTTATGTTGAGACCACATGTCATTGGTATCCAGATCACCAAACAGACTTTTTCGGATGCTTTGGACATTTTTGGATATCATGTGGATTGGTATCGCCCCAAATTCGACAATTTTGTTTGTTCATTCATCCAGAAATGGCGGCAATGTTATAGGCAGATCTTGCGTTTCGTCGACTTACGGGTGTTGGTCGATCGTTTACTATGTAGCGTTAATAAAAACCTACTGTTCTTTTCATTTAATTTTTATTTCACCGAAGGTAATCCTAGTTGATTTTAAAGAAAGTTTCCTGAGGAGTAGGCAATCCAATTTACACCTTTTGCCTCGTTAAGATTTTCACTTCTCAATACAAGTATGATAATTAGTTTCTGGTACAGATTGGTAAGTTTTTCTTTCCAATAGGACTGATTCAATCGGATCCCTTCGAGGTAGATTTTCTATTTTCGTTAAACCGAAAGTCAGGAATGAGGTGTTGCCAAAATTTTATTCGGGTGAATTCCTCAGAATAGACTTGCGCGGTAAATGATGCTTGATCATGAGAACGGCAAGGAGATGTGCCATTTTGGAAGAGAAGGGTGAACGAGAATCTTGAGAAGGGATTTGTTTAGTGGTGAGACGTGTGGTCCAGTTTCAAGAATTTGAAAGAAAATGTTTCGGATATAGTTTCATATATAGATTTTGAGAGTTCCATAAAATATTGCACTTCATGAGGATTCTACTGGGTCACAACCACTTTTCCAGAACGAGCGACAGCGACGCCATTTCTTTGAAAACGTTATTCGTGATTTTTTGGTTAACGGAACCCTTCGTTTAGGAAGGTATGAACTTTCATTTCGATCCTTTCAATTGCATATGAGATTCACCTTTTAGTGAATCGAACTTTTGAATGAATTTCCACTATGGAAATTGTTTTTTCAGGGTTTTAGTATTGGAGACTTTTTACAATAGTTTTTCTGCAGAAGAGCTTTTACAGAACTTGTGTGGAATCATTAAAGAGGGAAGAACAAGGGCTTCTATCTCTGATTGCCTTATGGAATAGATTTTCAGTTAATTTGCCGAATGGTGGGTTTTTCATTCGTCCAGTTCGATAAGTGTCATTGTCCACGTCCACAAGATAGAATTAGAATTAGAAAAGTACGTGCTCCAAGTTTGGCTCGTTCCTGGTCGAAGAAAACTACAGCTACAGCTCGACGAGAAACTAACAGGCAAATATTACTTACTCTTGACTCATTTTTTCGAAAATAACTACTTTTTGCATTAGAAATACTGATTTATCGACACGACACAATTATTGAATTTTGAGTTGATCCATAATGAAAACCTGAAATGAGTATACTCTGGTGAGGTAATTTTTTAACACCATTCCTAATAATACATTTGGACTATCCTTAGGTAAATGAAAACGTACTTTTATCTACGATCATTATTGAGTTATTACAATATTTTTACACACGATTAAATGACAAATTTGGAGCATATTCAGATTTTGATTTCTACCCTTATTCAATTTACCAGCCAGTATTTTGTGAATATTAAGTATCTTCAGAATATCTGCTTTTTATAGATTCACTTCATTGCTGTGATTTAAAGAGCTCAATTTGATTAGAATTTGTTTCACAGTCGACCAGATCATGTATCATTCATTTTATTGGCTGTGTGGCGCCCAACTTAGATCTTTATAAAAGAAAATATTCAATTGCTGAAATTTCAAGATACAGAAAAGTTTTTTTGAACGAAACGATTATGGCGACCGTAAAATTGACGAAGCGCGCGGTACGTTGCCCGGACAGAACACCCATTTTGATAAAACAATTTTATTATTTGCAAGTTTTGTTGAATGCTATCCGTCCATGGTTATTTGGCAAAACAGACTAAATAAATGATAACTAATTTGACAGATGTAGCTTCTACAAGATGGCTTCAATTGTCAAAGTTCGGAAGTCCATATTGGCATGCAGGGTGTAACTGAATAAGTGTAAAACATTTAAAGAGGTGATTCGTCATCGAAAAAAAGATAGGATTTTTCATATAAAGAAACTTCATTGGAGCATCCCTTGTTAAGATACAGCTCCTTAAAGGGGGTACATAAAATTTGTACAATTTTTTTCACAAGCACTGGAAAAGTTACAATATTGAAATTAACCTGATGTTTCGTACTACCAAAAAGACACTTAGCCAGTAAGTATTTGGTTTACTCCATGGTTGTAAGGAATGGAAAACGCAACCCCTAAAATTTATTTCCAATGTAACTTTTTGTCTTATTATCCGTTTTCCATTTTAAAATTTATTTCCGATAGCCTATTTCATTCTAAACAAAAAATGTCTTTTGGGTTTTTTGCCCAAAATAAACCAGTTCGCAGCAAAAAATTATTTTACGAACAACTACAGAGATACATCGTCATAAATGCGAACTGGATTTATTGTTATTTTGTAGTTAGTACCTGCTTTAAACGATTAAAGGGCAATAAACAAAACTAATTTATTAATAACAAAACACACCAACATGTAGAAATCATAGTAAATATTCACTATATCTACGTTCAGACATTACGCATGCGTCTAGACGTCGGCGCATTAAGCCGCGTATTCGCTAAAATATTCCTGGAGTCTCTCTGATTACCCTGCACGCATCGATGATGCGGTTTCTCAAGTCCTCTACATCGCGAACAGGAGTACGATAAACCAAATGTTGTAAATGGCCCCAAATAGAGAAATCGAGAGGATTGAGATCCGGGGATCGAGCGGGCCTGTTCTGTGGTCCTCCTCGATCTATCCACTGATTTGCATATATTTCAGTTAAATGCTGACGTGCTACTTGACTAAAATGGGCGGGAGCCCTATCATGCATAAAAACATATCCCTTCTGACGCCCAAAGGAACTTCCTTCAGCAGTACTGGATGCACTACTCTTAAAAATTGAACGTATGCCTCACCATTCAATCAAGGAGGTAGAAAATGAGGCCCAATCAAATCATCCCCAATAACTCAGAGCCACACGTTAAGAGAAAACTGTTCTTGATGGTTAGTTTCGACAATAGCGTGAGGGTTTTCATCAGCCCATATGTGGTAATTATGAAAATTAATAATCTTGTCCCGAGTTTAACTACATTCGTCTGTGAATTCTATCGTCTTCAGAAAGTCACAATTTCTTCTAATCATTTCCAGCATCCAATTGCAAAATTCAAGACGGTTCGAAAAGCCTCGCGATAACAGTGCCTGTACTCGTGCAGATGGTAAGGGTATAAGAGTTGTTCCTTTAAAATTCGAAATACCGTCATATGATCAACATTTAGCTGGAAAGCAATCTTTCTAGTACTAGTAGTAGGTTGTTCTTCAATCAAATTAAGTACTGCTTCCTCAAGTTGTGGTGTTCGTACTTCTCGATGGCGACCACAATTCTGCGTTCTTTTGTCGAATGAATCATATTCTCGTAATCGTTGATGAAGTCGAGCAAATATTCTGTGTGAAGGATGCTGCCGTTGAGAATACATTTCAGCATATCTTCTAGAAGCTTCTAACCCATTCCCCTGCGACAGACCGTAAACGTAATGCATATCAGCCATTTCCTCATTTGTGTATGCCATTTTAATAACAAGTGAATATGGAATATGCAGACAATTTTTTAATTTTTTTTATTCAATATTCACTTCATTTTGATATAGAAAAGAAAATAAACATAGCTGTAAGAGTAGCTATTATTTTTTCATGAAATCTTAAAAATATTGGTTTCATTTGACAAGTTCAAACGCTCCTATTTCTCGCGCGCTTGAGGCGTGACTTCATAGGGCACGTCCTGTCAGTTTATTGTTTACATTGAGAGTTAGTTTGATAGTTAACAAGGTGTTTTAGTTTAAATATCGCGTAATAGTCATGGAAGAAGGAACCAAGTCATTTTATAGATATTGCATGGTACCAATGTGTCCGAACACTATAAAAAGTACACCAGATAAAGTTTCATAACCTTAAAGTTCATAACCTTATTTACGTATGTCATACAATGAATGTAAACAACATTTGAGGTTATATTGAGGGAAATCATTTTATAAGTGCATGCATGCATAAAAACAGATTTACTAGATTAAAAATACCATGTTTTACAATAATTACCTTGCAGCTTTTACTCCCTTAACCTCAGCAGATGTAAAATCCGGGTTTGACGCAAAATATGTGGTCATCATGAATGCATCTATTTTTGGAAGATTATCCGACTGTGCTTTCACAAAACCGTTGTCCGTCATTGCTGTTGATGACGCTTAGTATTTCTTGACATTGAAATATTAGAAAACTAAGCTAGAATAGCAATACAACCAGTTTTTCTCTCCAACACAACCTGAATGTATGAAAATAAATCACAGGTGACTGACAGGACATGCCGTATGACGTCACGTTTCATTTCGACCAATGGTGGGGCATTTTACAGATTTGTAATTCGCTGGTAAATTTTTCACGTTTTGATTTATGTTTTAAATAATTAAATACATATTAAATTAGAAAATAATGAATTAAGTGTAATACTAGGACCTTAAAAGCTCAGGAAAAAAAATCAGGCCATTTTATTTTTTATGCATATTCCCTATTATTAAAGTAACAATTTAAGAACAGAACAACAACACACAATTAGTACTAATTCAATTTCGAAAATTCACAAACTGACAGCGTCATACCAATTCAATTGTCACTATCGCTAATAGCGACCTACTAGATAGATTAGTTTCGTATTTTCGCATTTATGACGAGTAGTTGTTCGTAAAATAATTTTTTGCTGCGAACTGGTTTATTTTGGGCAAAAAACCCAAGAGACATTTTTTGTTCAGAATGAAACAGGCTATCGGAAATAAATTTTTAAATGGAAAACAAATAAAACAAAAAGTCACATTGGAAATAAATTTTAGGAGTTGCGTTTTCCACCTCTTACAACCATGGGGTAAACCAAATACATTTCTGGATAAGTGTCTTTTTGGTAGTACAAAACGTCAGCCTTATTTCAATATTGTAACTTTTTTAGTGATTGTGAAAAAAATTGTTATACAAATTTTATGTACCCAATGTGCTCCAAATTTCTTTATATGAAAGATCCTATTTTTTTGTTCGATGAGGAATCACCTTCTTAAATGTTTTACACTTATTTAGTTACACACTGTATATAATACAAATTTATTCGAATCACGAATAACTATTTTAGTAAATAAAAACTTAAAATCTTTATTTATTCAAATGTTGTGACATCCAGTGACATTCAATACAGTTGCGATGGACATGTTATGATGTGATGAATGAAATGACATTTGCTGTAATGATGCAACGTGGTGAATAATATAACGTCAAGTAATCTAACTTCTTCAAAGTAACGTTATTCTTGAACTACACATTTTTCAACAACCACAAATCCCAACAGTTATATATCTAATTTTTTTAGCTTTACTACAAAAAAAATGTACTCCCGAAACTGTCAAACATATCAACTACAAAATTACAAACTACATAAAAAATACAAACGAGGTGGTTTCAAACGATTAGTAGTAAGTTTCTTTTCGGTACCATCCATCAGGATATTTACGAAGGCGCCATTTTCTGAATTCGTCGAATATGAAGAGGAATATGGCAAAAGGAAAGGAGTAAATCCACCTGGAAATGAAATATATTTTGAAGAAAATAACGATATGAAAAATGAGGATATAGTGTTTGAACTACAGATTGTTTTTGAATACTATTCGACTGTTTTTTCTAACTCTTACAACTTTTTTGAGAAGAAAAAAGAGTCTTGTTCACCCATGCTTCCCTGTCCGAAAAAAATATACTCACCATCTGAATAAAATTGGATAGAATTTTAAATAATACATCTTTGGAAGATACGACAACATGCAAGCAACAACTGTTTCTACTACCAAACTAACGTTTAACACCATGTTACCCATTCCTGAAAAAAAGAACCCGTAAAAAAACCAAAATTAATTTCCCAAAGTTTTTTTCACACTGAATAATTTCCCAAAATCAATTTTCTTTGAACTTACCCTGTTTACAAATCGAATTTAGCCTAGTCTTACAAACGATCAAATCAGCCCATTGGGTCACCACAACTGATATCATGAAAGCGGTGTAGCAAGTATATTCCAGTTGTTTTCTATGTTCATATGTCCATTCCTGTCCGTAGGAATCCATTAAATCATTTATAGATTCCGAGTCCCATTCTTCACGAATACCTGAAAAAGTGGTGTAACTGAATAAAATCTGCGTGAAAGATATCGGGAGAAACATCATGAAAGTAGCGCAAAACCTATTTTCAGTAGTCCATTTCATGACCAAGTTCTTCAAATTCGATAACAACAGGTTTCTAGGTTCTTTTTCAAAAACTGTTTAGAAATATTGAGGTTTTAAGCACCAGATCTGTGCTGAGCTTTCTTTTAACTCAGGAAACGCATATATTTGTGAAAGAAATCGAAGTGAATAATGATAAATATCACACCACAAATGGAGCATTACTTTGACTGCTTCAAAGTTGACCTTTTCCAGTGCAACTTATGAGTTAGCCAATGGTAGTTTAAAAAAAATGAGGGACCGTCATGAAACGCATCAAAAAACATGCAAGGTATTGACATTCACACTAGGAACTGAGCAGATTTCTGAGAAAAAAATGCGATTGATTATTGAATCAACTAAAAACAAATGAAATTAATTAGAAAAGACAATTGAGCGTCTTTAGATCCACACCAGGAATGTTTTTATTTACAGTGTGATCAAACTCGAGTCGGCACTATTGCTAACTTCTTCATTATTGAAGATACGAGTTAGGTCACATTAGAAGACTACCAGTGTTTTTCCGCTGATAAACGTAGTGCTAAAAACAATTGAACATCGGGTTTTCGATTCTTTTCAAAAAATGTACTGTGTAATGAATATTTTGAAAGCTCAATGAAACTGTCCAATCTATATTCATCAATTAGTTGAGTATATTGGCTAGTCGCAACATGATTATGAGCGGTGACCTAACAGTAGTACAAACTAGGGGTATATTGAAAGTAAGAGAATTTCTCATTCTTCTTGCAGGCACATTAAATCTTATCCGCGTAAGCAGTTCAGGAGAGTTGACTTTATGATTCAGTATTTTGAATAGAAATAATAATATATTTTGGTTTCTTCTATCCCCCGGAGATAATATTCTGAATTCATTTCTCAATTGTGTTGTTCTAACTATTCTGTAGTCAGGATAGATATCGAATATGGAAGACCTGAAAAATCAGCAGTCGCCCATCATATTTTGCAACAAAACCATTCCATAGACTTCAGTTCATTAAGATTAGTTAGACAAGTTAACAACAATAGGCAACTAGATGCCTATGAGAGTGTAGAAATAAGTAAACATAATAATATTATGAATAACGATGACGGACCAATACCAAATAGCATACTATATAGCTTTTTTTGTGGTTTAAAGGCGTCGACTACGAGGGCATTGACCTTCTACTATTAGTTTGTTTATCATTTGCTTTCTTGTTCAAATTTTTGAGTATAGCCCAATAGCTTTCATAAATTTTATAATTCTATCCAGACTTTCATTATGATCTTTCTAACATTCTTCCATAGAATTTGTTATTTCAAATCGATGTCTAGCTCCATCATATTGGACACAATTTACCAAGATATGTTTCACTGTTAGCCTCTGCCTACATTGTTGGCATATTGGTTGTTGTTCTCCTGAGACCATGAATATGTTAGTTAAGTTGGTATGACCTATTCTAAAGCGTGTAATCACAGTTGGTTCTCTTTGTGTCTTTGGAATAGAATGCCTCCAGGGTGTGATTTTTGGCTTCACCTCTTTCAATTTTGCATCTGTTCTCTCCCAATCAGTTTGCCATAAATCTATAATCTGTTGTTTAAAATAATGTTTTACGTCTTCCGGTCGAATAGGAATATTATTGCAAACATCAGGTATTTAAAATAATATTATTGGATTTACTGATTACTACATAAGGACACATTGTAAAAATAAATTTAGATAGGAATATTGTGAAATTAATTTTTATATAGCTGAAATTTTTTTTATAACATTTAAACACTACATAAGGACATATTGTAAAATAATAGGATAAGGCAAATTGTAAAATCAATTTGGGGTGGTATACCTGCATGGGTGGTATACCTTCTAGTTTACCTGTATAGTATACTTGTATAGCATAAATAGCGTTTGCTTATTTGCTTAGGAAAGTTTCCAGTTTAATAATATTCCTCTTGAAGATGATCACTCGTTGATCGAAACACGTGTCGAGGTGTTAAAAATAATGATTTGATGTTGGGAAAGAACTCCAGTAATATTCATTACTACACCAAAGATTCCAAACAGTGCATCATAAGTATTTATTCATCTGTTTTGCCAAATCACCATGGACGGATATAGCATTCAACAACACGTGCAAATAATAAAATTGCTCCATCAAAATAGGTGTTCTGTTTGGGCAACGTACCGCGCGCTTCGCCCATTCTACGGTCGCCATAATCGTCCTACCAAGAGGACTATTCGCAATGTGGTGGATACATTTCAGTCCACTGGTTCAGTAATCGACCGACTAACGCCCTTAGTAGGTCTTTTTTTATACGGCGCAAACTTACGAGTATGTTTTTTAAAATGTTCTGAATAGTTCTAGAGCATATCCCATTGGCTCTCACTCAACCTTGTATGAAATTTTCACTATTTGCTTCAAAGTTAGCACATTTATTTTCAGAATCATTTTTTCTGGAAACATAATAACATTAGATCATTCAAGAGCACGGTCGGCATTTTTTCGACACACTATGTATGCTTCAAATATATCACATTTTTCTAAATGACTAAAAACCATTTTGATAATTTTGTTTCAATTTCAAATATCATGGTTAACTTGACGAAAAGTAAAAAAGGCGAGTAACTCCGTTATTTTTGGTTACAATCAATCAAGGTAGAAATGTACAGGTTGTCTCAATAAAAAAATATTCTTTGAATGAAATCGAAAATTCGATATTTAATCATTTTTAATAGCACCACGTTAATAAACGGAAAAGACACTACTAGCTCTCTGATTTGGCAATAGTGCCGACTTAAGTTTGATCACACTGTGTCTAAAATCAACTTGTACCGAATTCAAAATTATATTTCATATTAGTTATTTCTTAATTTGATAATATCTGATGATTATATATAATGTTTCTTGAATTTGAATTGTTGCATAATGTAGTGTGAGCTACCTATTGAATTTCATACTTTTGAAATAGTTTATTTACCTATTCTGAAGTTCAATGAACTATTCTGCTTGAATGTTTGTTTGAGAGTGATTGACAATGATCTCTATGAACAGAAGATCTTAGAGGTGCTTCAGAAAGGAAAATACACGAAGATCGTAAAAGACCCTACTGCAACAATTGAAAGGAAGTTGTACCAGACTTTGAAAAAACTATTTTTCGTAAAAAGAGAGATCATCGCTAATACCGCACCATAGTGAGCCCCCTCATTTGTATGGATTACCCAAAATCCACAAGAAAGATATACCACTCAGACCGATCATTAGCTCCAGAGATTCAGCCACTCAGAATTTGTCTAGATTTTCACTATCAATAATTAAACCACTGTGTGGAAAATTCAAGGCACTACTAGGGGAAATCGAAGTCAAAGACCAGGATCAACTAATCAATTTCAACGTGGAAAGCCTCTACACCAACGTTTCTGTCAAAGAAGCACTTCAAATCATACAGAAGAAGCTATCCGAAGATAGGGACCTGAAAGATAGAACAAACTTACCGATACAAGTAATCATGGAGTTACTAGGATGCTGTGTACGAAACTGCTACTTCCAACTAAAAGACGAATTCTTTATGCCACCGGTTATAGCTAATATATATATATATATATATATATATATATATATATATATATATATATATATATATATATATATATTTTGATTGATGCAACTAATTTTCCTTTATTTTGAGTATTTCAATATTAAATTCTACATAAAGGATTTGAAGCTTTATATCTTCTATTAATTATCTGCGAGAGCTTTCGACAGTTGGTAGTACTGTCATCATCTGGCACTCCTCAAACTGCCAGATGATGATAATTGTTGCTTGTATATTATTTCATTGTAATTTCAGTTTTTTGCTTGATAAAATTGTTTTTGCAGCTAATATTTTTAATTTTTTACATATTTTTTCGGGGATTTCAAATCAATTTTATATCATATTAGACATTGGGAGTCCGAACTGATGAAATGGAACTGCTTGAATGAATATCAATAAAATGTATATTTTATAACTCTTATTTGAGAGATTTACACTACCTACATAGTTTACAAAACCGCAACACTAGTTTCACAATGCAATAACTTGTGGATTAACTAAAGTGGATTTTTTCACCTGAGTCACTACTTCTGATAACACCGAGAATTCGTGGATTTTATATTTTGGCTGCTTCTACTGGAACAACTTCGACATTTATTGCTTTCTCGTTGCACTTCGGGTTATATTTGTAAGGAAGAAATGCTTATTTCACATTTTTAACTTGTTTGTCTAAACAATGTTTGTTTGTTTATTTGAAATTGTCTTAATTTTCGTTTTGGAAAATTCTGGACAAGGATAATCGAACTTTTTTTACCGTTGCGGATCATAAATCATATAATTCAGCGGAAATAGCTTATTATTATAGCTCTTCACTTCTTTCTTTCAATACTTTTGTCAATAATTTGATCTTGGTCGCAACAAGTTTTCAATTCAGACCAAGATGTGGCAATAGTTTTGTTTTACAGGGATCTACATCGTAGCATTGATTTAAGTCACACTTTTGATTGTACATTTTTTTACTCATATGATGCTCTTTCAGAAACAAACATGTTTTCTTTGAAGAACCATTTGTGTGGTACTATTACTACTCTTTCATACCAATCAGTACTTACCGAAGAGTCTACTAGGAAAGAATCCATTTTCGGCCATAATGGCGAAGTAAACAAAGAACCCGCCTAGAGCTTCTATCATACCAATATGTCCATAAGCCAGGAAATACAGCTTCCCGGTCACAAGTTTATCTTTCCTCGGGTTTCTGGGTGGGCGCATCATGATGTCGCTTTCGGCCGTTTCATAGGCTAAACTGATAGCTGGCAACATGTCTGTTAGAAGATCTATACATAAAATGGCCATGACACCTGGAAAAGGCAAGTAGAAAAAGCAGTCATTTATGGGGAGCAGAAGGGAGAAGACGAATGAAGACACATTTCTTTGGTTTATTCTCTTTTCAAGTTATGAAGTGTGAGCCCTTGAAAACGAGAAACAGTGAGCTTACCTAATGGAAGTGGAATGTTGAGAAGAACAAAACTCAAAAACGGTAAAATTTCCGGTACGTTCGATGCCAGTGTGTAAGCGATAGACTTCTTTAGATTGTCGAATATCCTACGACCTTCCTCGACTCCTGTGATGATCGAGGCGAAATTGTCGTCGAGAAGGATCATGTCTGCGGATTGTTGTGATACTTCTGAGCCAGATATACCCATCGCAATGCCGATATCTGCCTTTTTCAGGGCCGGAGCATCATTCACACCATCCCCTGTGACAGCAACTGAAACAATTTTTTCATTAGTAGACTGTAAATATTGTTAATGAAAAATTAAGCGAATAAATTGATGGATTGGTTGAATAACGCGAGGTTCAAAAACATTCAACACAAACTTAATTCTCCAATGAAAATTTGGAATCAAATTCATCATAAATTGTTAAGGAAATAAGAAACGAGTAAACATATGAATACAAAATACATATAACAGCTAACAACAAAAGTTATTATATCACAAAAGTTGGTAATAATTCGGCCAGACTTATTGAAATTCATGTAATTGATGAAAAAAGTCGGTTTTCGGTGTCAAAAATATATTACGTCTACCAACTTTTTTTCAAAAAAACATCACTATGACTATATAAAAAAAGTATTCAGTAAATATCTGAAGACCGTTTCATAAAACTGCTGATTTAAAACTACCATGGAAGGTATTGACATCAAGGTATTAAACTAGTTTTAAGTGAACAAAAAGACAAAAATATTGGATCATGGATGTAATGAGGTAAAGTCCATCTTCTCTTTTCTCCAGTTGTGTCAGATTGATAAGGCTGAGCTAAAGATGCCAATAATGAGAAAACTTCCAGTTGAAAGACTCATTCCAGATATGAAACCTTTCACATTCACTGAAATAAATAACTTTGGACCCTTTACAGTGGTAGTTGGAAGACGACAGGAAAAATGATGGTTAATACTATTTACATGTCTTTCGATTGGTGATATGTATCTTGGGGTAGCATATTCATTATCAACCGTTTCCACTATCATGACTTTATGTTGCTAACATAACACAACTAAATCGCTAGGGTGGCGGGTTGGCTGTCTTTGTTCATCTTTCACTGCCTGAACTGTGCATGCTGTTTTTGGCGAGTGCATTGGCTTGGGATGTGGGGGTTGAGCAAACCAGCCATCGGATGCCTGCTTCCACGTAGCCCCGCTGGATACGGGAATGACAGAATCACTTGTGGTTCTGTTATTCACTAACTGAATGGCATCCCAACGATGGCTCAATCCTAAGGTGTGTGTATTCGTGCCGGGTGACTGAATGACACTGAGCCTATCAGCTGTCTCTACGGAACCTTCGAGATACCGGGCACCCTCCCGTCGTAGCATCGCCTTGTCACGGCAATGCGGGGCTCTGCCGTGATTGACCTTCTTTCCCTAGCTACTCGTGGGACTTTTATTTTCAGAGTAAACCTAAAAATTCTCTCTAACGCTGAATCTACAGAGGAGATGGATGTCGAGCTTACGACTCCAACTGACCCCACTGTAAATTCAGATCAGGAGCGAGAGCTTTACAACTCTCCAACTCCTGATCCAATAATTGAACCTGAAAAAAAAAGGCTAGGTGGTGCAGCCAGGAAACGACTGAGTCGTCTCCTCAAGAGCGGGATACCTTATGAAACTGTCTGGCATCAAATTCTTGAGCGGCGTACGCAGAATCTGTCTCAGGTGGAGGAACAAACCCACCATGAGCAGGTTAGCAAACGTTTGCGCTCAAGTGATGATTCACCAAAACCAGAGACGAAAAAGCCCTTCACGATTGAATCTAAGGCATCGTCAGATGTAGCTGACGTGCAAAAACCCTCATATAGGAAGGTTGTCGCGGGTATCAAAGTGGGAATCTTGCACCTTGACTATCCGACTACCTCATTAACGATGAAACAGCTGAGCATATACTTTGTGCCTGCCCCGCTGGGGACTGAATCAAGTTTTTAGAGTTCGGCAGAGCTGTACTCTTACCATCTGACCTGAAAGACTACTCACCATACAAACTAATCGGCTTCATTAAGAAGCTGGGTTTATTTGATCGAGTGTGAATAGGTGTGAGCCACAATGAACCCTTGCGGGTTGCGGTGGAGGGTCGAATAGACCCACTCACTTTGGACCTAACCTAAATCTCTAGGGTCTATTGAAAAATTGAAAATGGTGTGGAAAGGAATTGATAGTCAAAAGATTCAAGAATATACCCAAATTAATAATACTGAATGGGAAACCATCCCACCGACAGTACCCCACAAGGGAGGGGTATGGGAAAGTTCAGTTCTTTCGGTCACAGTATCGTTCTATACCATTTCATAAACTCAAAAATTGAAGGACGAACTGTTGTTAACACTATTCGCTGAAGTAGAGAACATGACCAATACTAGACCAATAACAAAAGTATCTACGGATCCCAACGATTACGAGGCCCTGACATCTAACCATTATCTTCTTGGGAATTCAAATGGAGACAAGTTAGGAGCATTAGACGATTGTGATCTATGGAGACAGTGGAGAAAAATACAATGAGTGACAAATTAATTTTGAAAGATATGGAAAAATGAATATATATCGACACTGACTAGAAGGACCAATGTTAATGATTCGCTTAAAATTATTGAAATTTATATAATTGGCGAAAAAGGTCGGTTTTCGGTGTCAAAGATATATTACGTTTGATAACTTATTTTCAAACAGTATCACTATAAATACGTCAAATAGAGGCATTCAATAAATATCGAAAATCTGTACGATGACGCAACAAGTTTTTTTGATAAGGTTTTATATTCTTGCCAAATTTTCATTATTTTGGAAATTAAAATAATCCTTAGTGACTTTTCATCTCACGAACTTCATATCAACGGGTTCGAACGTATCTCAGAACTTACCAATTTCTCCCAATCTTTGACAGCCTTCAACGATATGCAATTTTTGTGTTGGTGAAGTCCTCGCGAAAACAATTTCCTTGAAATTGAACAGTATGTTGTCCAATTCCTGGTTGGTGGCATCTCTTAACGCAGAACCATGAATGACTATTGCCTTATCTTTAATATTTGGAGGTAGAGTTTCTAATATGTTCACGTTGAAGGCGTCTATAACATCTTTTGACTTGATTATGCCGACTTGTTTAGCAATCGCTTTGGCTGTTACCTGGAATGATAAAAAACAGTTTTGAATATTTTCTGAAGAAAACACACATTTTCAAAATGTGAAATAGAGAAAATGTTTGTTAAACGTGTATTTGAGTTTGTAATGTACCTAATGAATGAAACGACCTGAGCTTATGTTTCATCTCTTTCGCTATATCTCTTCGCTATCTGGGATTTCTCAAGACGGACCCTCAGAAAATATAAGCGATGTTGAACTATCTTCAACCTCAAACTGTCACCGAATTGAAGCGTTTTCTTGGAATCTGTGGTTGGTATCGAAGATACCTTCTCTAATCTAACTTTACCAATGACGGTTTGGGCGGTTCTCTTTGGAATAGAGAAGTTTAGATGCTACATTGAGAGGACGATCATAACGGATCATTACAGCTTATTATGGCTACACAACCTAAAAGATCCGACCGGCAGACTCGCCAGATGGGGTCAAAATTCAGCAATTTGACATGATCTTAGAACATCGAAAAGGATCGTTAAATACCGGAACCAGACGCGTTATCTCGAGCTTCGGTGGTGGAAATATCTATGTTATATTTGGAGCCGGCCGAATGTGTGAAAGATAGGTGGTATCAGAAAATGATTAATGAGGTGACTTCGAAGTCAGATAAATATTCAGACTGGATGGTGAAGGACGGGTTACTATATAAACATATACCAGTGGAAAATGAAGTGATTTCCAATTTTACGGAGTGGAAGTTGGTACTCCCAAAATCTTACAGGAAAGAGGCGTTGATAAGTTGTCATGATGATCCGAAGTCTGCTCATTTGGGAGTGTTCAAGAGCCTTTGTCGACTCAAGGAGCTTTATTATTTTCCAAAGATGCGATGCTACGTTAAAAATTATATAAAGCACTGTAAGATTTGCGCTGCTCAAAAGACGACCAATAGGCAAGGACTGGCTTTATGGGACAGCAACGACAAGTATCTTATCCTTGGCAAACCATTTCGGTTGATAAATGGTGACCACTCCCTAGATCGACTAAGGAATACAGTTACTTACTCGTAGTGTGTGAATATTTTACCAAGTTTGTTCTTCTTCACCCTATGCGAAAAGCGGATGCAAGAACTCTTACGAGATTCATAGAAAATGATGTAGTCCAGTCATTCTAGTAAGTTCACCTCGGAATTCGAGATACCCAGCTGTAAGTCTGTAAATATTCGTATATTGATACCCTAAAAGTTGTCTCAAAACCTACATATGGTAGGGTGTACGCAACTAGTAAATTTCAAGGTCAAAGGTCACAAAAATCGGTTTTTGGCTCTTTTTTGTAAATATCTCATTCCCTATGGGTTTTCTGCTATTTGTATATTGTAGAATATAAAATTCTCTACAAATTTTGTTTGAAAAAATTTTTCATACGGTGAACCGTTTTCGAGATAGTGGGCGGAGAGCGCGCGGTCACAGTATCACTTCAGGTCAACCGGTGCCTCCGGTCGAAAACGCGCCATATACATATAGTTGATGAACTATCGATGAATCAATGATTATAAATATTTGTCAATTCTTATAAACTATTATATTATATTTTATCATTTTATCCTTTTTATTCAGTATTAATTTATTTAACAACACTTACCTGCCCATGTAATTGCAGAATTGTAATTGCAGAATTCATCGTCGTCTTCTGGCTGCTGGTAAATTTCAAACTGGTCTTCATTATCGTCTCCAACGACATTTGTCTCAAGTTCTTTCATGATTTCTGGGTCAAAGGTTCCATCTTCGTTAATGTCGCTCTGATATGGTAGATCATTGGGACAAGCTTGCCCATTTCATTGGCTACAAGCTAAAGAACATTGCAAGTCCGCTTTCCTGCATCCGCATCGCGAACCACAACCACTCTTGCAGTTGCAGAAAATTGTATTTTGCAAATCTTTTGGAGCAGGTGGTAAAATTGTCATGATAGGCTCCAGAAAATCGTTTCGCATTGCCCAACCTCATACCTGGGGTTCCAAATCATGCCCTAACCAAGTTTGAACTTGATAATATACACGTTTGAAATGTTGATGAGCAGCTGCACTTGTTGGTGGAATATTTGAAAGCTGCACAGGTTTATTAAGTTTTGCAGACTTGACGTAATGCATATAACGAAGATGATCGGGACTTTTCACAGATTTCGGAGCATTATAGACTGCCAATAAGGTTTGAGTTCCACTCTCTAATAATCTCTGGGCTGAACCATTTTTTTTCCTCAAATGCTGTAGCTAGTTCATCCAAATTTGTCAGTTTCTCAAAAACTCTTAAAAATGATTTTTTCCCTTTTTAAAAAGCGCAGAAGTTGTGTCATAGCCACTTAATGCGTGCAGAAATAAAATATGTGTTTTGGAATGAGAACAATTATCAAAACTTTTAGTCGAGTATATCTCCGTTTTTACATTTCCTTTCCCAACTTTTTCAAAGAAAATTTCTTGTTCGTAAAACAGTGTACGCCCAATTAAAATGACAAGTAAATCAATATCTTATCCTATTATAACTGCAGTTTTTTCAGACCTTGATTCTTCAATTGCAGTTTCAACAATAAGAACATCCGCATCATCTCTGGCTTGTTTAGTAGTAATATTTGCACCTTGTAATTTTTCAATTAACATATTAATGAGCATATCATTGTTATTTCGATTTGATAAGAATTTTTCTTGAGTAACTGGTACAACCTTTGTTTTGTCGAAACAGACTTCATACGTTTTTGAAAGTGCAGAAGTTCTTCTCTGCTGCTCCATAGCTTTTACGTTCTTACTGTAGTCTGAATATCCGTCAAATACAACAATTATTTTGGAACTGTAATGCCTTTGTAAATAATTCATGTATTTATCAATAATAATAGAAAAAGTATCTTCTCTGCTCCATACAACATGATGAAGAAGAAATCCGCCATCAATAATGAAGGTCACATTATTTTCATTGAGAACAAAATCAATTGGGCTCATGTAGTCATACAATGACGATTTTGTTGTTTTTCTCATGCCATCATTATCAAATAGAGCTGTTGGATACGGACTCAATTCATATTGAAGATATTCTTCAAGATTACTTTCAAATCGTTTGCTGACAGGAATTATTTGGAAGAGTAATAATGGATCCACTGCAACTTTACAATCATTTATTTTTGCAGATTTGTTAACACTGGAAAGCGGCATTACTTTTTTGGAACGTTTCAACTTCATTTCATTGAATGATAAGCCGGTTATCTTCTTTATAGACTCTAATCCAATTTTGTAAGCTCTGTGGCAATTAATTTGCTCATTTCCAACAATTCCGGAAGCTATCGATATTAACTGTGTAGTACTTGGAAAAGGATCACGGAGTTTTAACCAATCAAATAGTATATTTACGTCAGCATTGTCTTTTTTCACTCTTGAGTCTCTGGAATCTACGTGTTGCTCGGTCGACTCCACGGAGATATTACAGAACTTCTCCTTTCCTCACAAATA
Organism: Leptinotarsa decemlineata; assembly: GCF_025532065.1. NCBI lineage: Eukaryota > Metazoa > Arthropoda > Insecta > Coleoptera > Chrysomelidae > Leptinotarsa > Leptinotarsa decemlineata. Next base: position 28,104,221 of record NW_027412688.1, on the reverse strand, counting down.
GTATTTGTGGCGTACATAGCATATACCCATTTGCACAAAACACTTTCGTACTTCGACCACGAGATACTCCCCCTTCGGTTTCCATGGATTTTATGAGACTTTGTTCATCGACTATATATATATGGCGCGTTTTCGACCGGAGGCACCGGTTGGCCTGGAGTGATCCTATGACCGCGAGCTCTCCGCCCTCTATCTCGAAAACGGTTCACCGTATGAAACATTTTTTCAAACAAAATTTGTAGAGAATTTTGTATTCTACGATATTGATAATAAATACAAATAGCAAAAAACTCACAGGAAATGAGATATTTACAAAAAAAGCGCAAAAAATCGATTTTTGTGACCTTTGACCTTGAAATTTAATAGTTGCGTAAACCCTACCTTATGTAGGTTTTCAGACAACTTCTAGGGTGTCAATATACAAGTATTTACAGACTTACAGCTGGGTATCTCGAATTCCGAAATTCTTACCTAATTTAAGCTTAAATGACTGGAGTAATGTTGTGTGATAACGGAGTCCAATTCACGAGCAATGAGTTCAAAAACCTCTGTGAGCGATATGGTGTTCGAATTTGGTATAACGCCCGGTATCATGCACAAGTAAATCCAGTAGAGAGAGTCAATAGAGTAGTCAGTGCTGCAGTGCGCTCTTATATTGTAGATGATAAGCACAAGGATTGGAATGCCGAAATCCCGAAAATAGGTTATGCATTACAGACGGCAATCCATGAGGTTACTTGGTGCAGTCCTGTTTACTTGAATTTTGGACGGTATGTTCCAATTTATGGTCGATATTATGGTCGTTTAGATCACTGTCAGGGATATAACCTGAACCCTTTCAATAGAGAGGCCTATCGTGAAGAACTAGCCAAATTGCCTTTAGAATTTGTCGAAGTTCAAGACCGTTCAAGGAAATCATACGAAAAGAATGCCCACACCTATAACCTGAGAAAGCGTAAAGAAGATCAATACGAAGTCGGAGATTTCGTGTGGCAGAAGAACTATGTTTTATCGAAAGGCTCTGAAGCTTTTGCAGCCAAGCTAGCTCCGAAAAATATATTGTGTCGTGTTCTTACATTTATTTCACCTTTAGTTTACGAATTACAAGACGTGCAAGAAAGGAAAAATGTTGGGCGGTGGCACGTTGAAGACCTCAAACCTTATTTTGGTGAACAAGAAGATTGATCCGATGTGAATGCGCGAATGGATGGGATACGAATGGAGGAATAAATGTAGGATCATGACTTTATTTCACTTCAAATATTCAGTGTTAGTGAGTTAATACGTGTCATAGCGTTATCTTCCTGCGAGTTATTTCAACCTTTTGCAGCCTTGTTAATATATTGAAAGTGATACGTTTCATTTCAGTTTTGTAAATAGTTTGTGAATAGTAGGTGATAGGATAGATAGACACAGTAGGAAGTTAGTGGGTGATAGAAATATCAGAACTCATTAAAATTTCTTCCAGAGAAGAAATTTTATTGAGGAAAGGGGGTGTGTAACGGTTTAAATTTCTGAATTCAGAAGAATTAGTAGTGCCGCCCGGTAGGTTCGTTATTTTATCACAATATTGCTGGGATGGTGGGTTGTCTAGTAAGCAGGAGTACATGAAACCGAGGAGATTTTCACGGTCAGGATTTAAAAACGATTCAGGAGAGTATCTATCGTAAAGTCGACACGAAATCAAGGCTCTAGCTAGGGACCGTCCGAAACCTAAAAACATGTAAGGTTTTTTGGACAAGAATAATAAGATCACCTGTGAAAGATTCACGTCGAGCACTGTCCGACCTTTTATTCGTTTTTTGGTGGTAAAAGAAAAGCTTTCAAGGCATATTTATCTGATATATAATTGGAGAAATCCTTCGGAAAAGCTATAGTTGCATCATACCCGTCGTTCTTTGAGATACAAGGAGACATTCTAGAAAGTAGCAACGGAAAATCGTAGCAAGTATAAAAAATATCAAGAATGATGATACTTCGTGAGTAGAAGCCCTGATATTGATGATACATATATTTTAGAGCGGTCTGATTACTGAAATCTACAGTTCATTCCTTAAAATTAGAGGATAGTTTAAGTTTTTGCCTTTTCTCTGTGCACCTAAGACAGCTGTTGACGGGGGTATCTAATTAATAATTATCACATAATTTTGATGAGATCATGCATTGCCCCAATTTTAGTACGGAACTGAAACCTGTTCGAAACAAGCCGAGATATGTGGATATTTATCAGTCTCCTATCAAGGTTAATTCACAAGTGATTGATCCACCTTCTTCTTTTTCAGTGCGGTCAGTGGACTCAGGTCATTCTTGGCCCCAAAAAATGAGTTGCATTCCTCGTAGAACTGGTACCATTTCAGTGGAAGCGCTTCTTGAAGCAAGAGCCGAATCGATCCCTCTACGAAACCCTTTTTCACTTGGAAGGATCGATCGCAGCTTGAGAAATGGTTCTTATGGAGATTCTGTGAAACGTGTTCTTCCTTACGAATCAGTAGGTAGTTGTCCTGAAAATCTAGAGAAGAAAATTGGATTGGATAATTTAGGAAACACTTGCTACATGAATAGCATTTTACAAGTGTTGTTCATGACGAAGAATTTCAAGAACGAAGTTTTAATGATGAACGAGAACGGGAATATTCCCTGCTTATTCATCAAACTCAAACAACTGTTCATGCAGCTGCAGTTTCGTAAGAAGGTATCATCTTTCCCTCCAACCGATTTCCTGGAGTCTTTGAAGTCCACTAGATACTCGTTAGGACAACAAGAGGATTGTTCCGAATTCTTGGGGTTCTTGTTGAATACTCTTCGTGAGCAAAACAATAGCAAAATCAATACTCCAAGCCGCTCTGGACTGAATGATTTCGTACAACCCATCTCGTCTTGTGTTTGTAAATCTTTTGCTGGAAAAATCCTTACTTGTTTACTTTGTGGTAAATGTTCAAGAAGTACTGAAAACTTATGTGAATTTCTGGAACTTCATCTAGCTTTTCCTAATACGACTAATTACCAGTCCGTGCAAAGCTTATTGTTAAATCATCTGAAAATGGAAATTTTAACAGGTGATGATCGACTGTATTGTCAAACATGCGCCAAACTAACTGACTGTTATAAGGAAACAAATATAGCTGAAGCACCAGTCAATCTAATAATAACACTGATGATTTTCAAACAAGACTCAACCTCTAACGGAAGCAAGAAACTGTTTGGAAGGTTCGAAATAGATGAACATTTCAACCTAGCAGACCACTGTTATAATATTCATGCAGTCATTGTTCACTGTGGTTCTGGCGTTGAATTTGGTCATTATTACGCCTTGGTCAAAGAAGAAACGGACTGGTTTAAGTTTGACGATAGTCGTGTCACGAGGTGTTCTGGCGATGCATTGAATTTATTGGAGCCTCTGGAGACACCCTACATTTTGTTTTATGAGAGAGAGGACATTGTTAGATCAAAATCTTCAGATGATGTGGTGCTGCAGGTTTTTCCGGGTTTTCCTGCAGCTGAAAAAGCAAATGCGCCACTGGAATCAATGAAGTCGCCCCGGAGCGCCAATTAATTTTTATTGTTGTATTTATTTTATTTTTATCGTTGTTTTAACACATTGTTATAATTTTACAAAACATAAATACAAAGAGAAATTCATTCTCTTACTAATAATTATCGAGTTTGATTGTAGTTAATCGAAAAGTAGATTCTGGATAAATAAAGATTCAGACTCATTCACTACTCATTTGTTCCCTCACTTTCAATTTATGTAATAATCATCTGTGTCCGTTCATTACTGGAATATTTTGATTCGATATTGTCCCATGATAACAGTTCCCCAGTAGTAATAGCGTGATCAAAACGTATTATTATATTTAATCGAAACGTTTGTTTTAGTATTACGTTCTTTCATTAAGTTCTTTAAACTTGATGCATATATTATATATAATATATTTGATATAATTCTCAAGCTTGGAGCTTCGTTGTTGACTTTTTGGCTATTTCTCCACCCCTTTCCTGTTGAATCCGTTCAAATGGCGCTCCAGGGCTTACTTTCTTTTCCATCTATTTCGACTGTAAAAAAAAAATATTTTCCTTACCCTCGTCCAGCCCCGACAATAATCGACTAGCTTGGGCCGAACTACTTTTTGGTAATTACATAAATACCAAGGTAGGTTATACATCATAAAACAGTAAAATGATATGGAAAAAGGTTACGAAGCCAATTAGTTTACATATCATATGTTCAGCGATAATACAACACAATAACAAAGAAAGCGATCGTGGTAAAGGCAATTCAAAATATTTCTATTGCTGTATACATTACGGCAGACTTGTCGAGAGTAATCAGTTTCAGCGAGAACAAGAGAATTGATCTAGCCAAGTAATTGTGAAGTGATATATTGAAGTATACGTGTTTTTGATATTTCAGAAATATTTGTTTTCTGAATGGCTGATGATTGATGAATTAAGTTTTTCACGTTACTTAAAAAATATTGAAAATACAAAACTTACCGGATGATCACCAGTCACCATAACCACTCTGATACCGGCACTTCTGCACCTTTTTAGAGCGTCCGGAACTTGAGGTCTGGGCGGATCGATCAGAGACATGAAACCGACGAATCTGAGATCTTTCCTGGGAAAGTTCGGAGGTTCAGCACAGAACGGGTAATCTTTGGTGTAGGAGTTGTCCAGCATCAGATCAGCGAAGCCCAATACCCTTTCCCCCTTTTCAGCTAGCTCCGTCATGGCTTTGTCGCAGAGGATTCTCATCTCGTCCGTCATTTCCTCCGTTCCGTTAACGGTGCACATCTTTGAGCAACGCGCTAAAATGCGTTCCGGCGCCCCCTTCATCACTATGAGGCAGTGACCTTCTTCCATGGCATGAATACTAATCTGAAATAAAACTCGAATAAAATGGATGTTAAAACCTCGGTTACAGCAATAAACTTCAGCAATACTTCATATTTTTCACTGTTCTTCTGATGTCGTGAAAGAAGTGAAATGGCAGAGGCGAAATAAAGAATACGGGCGTCAGGGGCGGCCCAGTTCCAACTTTTTTATTAGGGATCCTGCCACGTTCATATTTTATCACGGTACTTTTGACTGAAGTAAAATGAGTTTCGACCTAACCCAGCCTAACCTAAGCCTTCAGTTACAGAATAGATTACAGGATTTACTGGTATCACATATGTCTACGTCTGAGAAACCATTCAGTCGAAAACACACTTCAGCACTTTCTTCGGATTTCCACTCATATTTTCCTTTTCGGTTTATTTCAGCTACATAGTTCTACTTGATGTAGCTGAAAATAAGATTCCTACAACTTATGTTCCAAGCCTTTGTTTCTAGGTCTACAAGTTTCGAGGATATCCAGTTTAAAAAAATCGCACTTTCTGGAAATTTGTCAAACTTGCTATACATCAGTTATAGCCTCTATTGAGAAAGCAACTATCAAGATCGAACTTATACAGTATAATTTGAACAAACCTGAAGGAAAATAATGAACCTGAGTAAAAATGGGCGATGACATATTCTCTTCTTTTAGGATAGTAGAGCCCAGCAACTCAATTGTGGTTGAGCCGAGCACCAACTGATGAGGTACATCGCGGGTCGAAACAGCGCTACCTGCTGTTGAATCATAAATGCCTTTTTTGGCTTTGGTTGTCAGTGGAAGCTGCAGTAAAGATCAAGTTTCGGCGGTCGATGTAGAAGCTTAGCTTTGCAACTGACCGCCTTGGGAAGCCTTTAATATTCGAAGATTGAGTTCTCCGTCGATTCCATAGATAAAGTTTTCGTAAATTTAAGGTCTTTATCAACAGGTTCCGCACAATTCAGTAACCATTTGCTCAATGAGAGACTTGACATTATTGGTCTGGCTGACACCTGGCTTTATCATGATAAGCTCAGACATATTCAACATACCAAATTATACTCTCATTCGTACAGATAAGAATGGCAGAGGTGGAGGTGCAGGTTTATACATATACCTATAGTAACATAAACTATAGATTAATTTTTCCCAATCTTTAGAACAACTTTGGATTGATGGTAAATTTAGAAATAAAACTTATATAATAGGAGTTATCTACCGTCCTCCGCAAGTTAATATTTTCCAATCTCTAAGTTGTATTATCAAATAAATCGACATTCCAAAGCACATTAAATACATCTCTTATCGAGTCTTTTTTTAGGACAAAACACAAGCACTACAGGAAAATTCTTTAGGCGCTGTCAGAGCGTTTGGTATTAAATCCATTTGGAAAAACGTTCTCACGAAGTTTATTCCAGATAAACGAAGTTCTCAAGATGAAAGAGTTCTTAAACAGTGAAGTTTGAGGTGTACTGAGTTGAACCTCAAAACGATGGTGGAATCAAATATGCCAAGTCACTTGAACACCTCCCGTGAAAGTATCTATAGAAGAGATACAGATCTCCAATCTTTCTTCAATGTTCCAAGGTTGCACGTGATGGAATCCAGCAACTTCTGGGTATGTTTGGGGCAGAGCTCCATAGATGAGAACAAAACTCCAAACAAGGTCTGATCTGATCTTTATAAAGCATCAAAAGTTGCTGAAGAGTGTACAGCTTTCTGGTTCGTAACAGTGTTCCAAGCTTTTGAGAAGCAGCCTTTGCTATTCCTGTGACATGATTGTGCCAAGATATAATGGTGTCGATTTTAACCCCCAACAAACTTATCGAAGCAGAAAGCGGAATTGTCTGACCTGACATTATTATATCTGGTCCAGAGATATTTATCTTTTCAGAGAAAACCGATGCCTGGGTTTTCGTGGCATTGAATTGAACCTGATTACTTTTATCACAATTCTAAATCATATCTAGATCCTCATTAAGATATGCAACCCCCTGCCGGTGAAGATGTGTCTCCGTAGCCGATGTCCTGGAATCCAAATGGAATGACGAGACAATTGTGCTATCGTCAGCAAAGCAATATATTGGATCCTTGGTTTTTTCCCATTAAGTCGTTGATATACAATAAAAAGAGGGTTGGGGACAATATGGATCCCCGGGGACCACCAGCGTTGATGGTGAAAGTATTTGAGAGATATCCATCGACGCCATATTGATGATCGCTCAAGATGTGGAAGTTTTCCAAATATTTGAGGATATGGTGGTTTACGACTTTCTCCAAGTTTTTTTTTTGATATCATTCGGAAGATTTTTCTTGGCTGAACGCGAGCAATCTTCCAACAAGAGGAAAACACCCCTTTCTTATCAGACAGGTTGAAAAGTCTGCTGTGAGTTCATTTGCGCACTTTTTGAGTACGATGACGGGTACTACATCAGGTCCAGACGCCTTGTTTACTAAATTTGACTTCAATCTTTTTCAATTAGATCTCAATCTCATCGACTGGAATCATATTCATACTTTATGAAATTCTAATGATGCATTTACTTTTCTGTATGATAATCTTATAGCCCTTCGTAATTAACACGCTCCGGTTAGAAGAGTTAGAACTACTAGACGCCTAACCCCGTAGATGATACCACCATTAAAGAAATGATGAAGATCAGAGATATAGTCTTGACCAAATTCATGAATACCGGATCAGCAACTGACTTCAAAGACATACACTGGTGTTCCAATAGCAAAAAAAGCAATATTCCGTTGTTTTCAATTTTTCACCCCTCCCTTCTTTGTAGTGTTGTTTGAAAAAATATTGGCGTTCTGTAGTAATTCAATTTTTTACTAGTATCATTCTGATACCTGTTTCCCTAAGATAGGCTATAACTGAAGTACAACGTTGTACTTCAGTTATAGCCTATCAGCAGTTGTGGACTGCTTTTAGGTAAAATGCACAAAAATAAAGATATAAGAGAGCGTATGAAGAGAAGCCAATTTTTGTCAGTTTTTCAATATAGTATCGATCATGAAGGAGAGAGAATTGTGCATTTTGCTTTTTATAAACTCTTAAGGTGGCCCTAAACGATCAATCTGCTTGATCAAACGATTGAGTCAATCGATTGACGCGCGCTTCAATCAACTGAAATCAGCCTTTCAATCTTTTGATCAACACCTTCTTCTCACCAGAAATGGGACCAGTGCACACTTTCTGTTCGTTCGTTGGTTCATTTCAGTGAGCCTCGATGGCCCTGAACTCCCTGTTGAAATTTGGTCTGAGAACATTGATTTTTGCTTTCAATAGCTTCATAGTTGAATCAGGTTTCAGCACTTTCAACGCACCCACGATTTTCTCTAATGATGCAGTTTTCTTATTTCTGTTGTGATAATCCTTGCGCTTCACTTTCCATAATTCCGGGCAATTGCGATATAATTCAATCAACAGGTTAATGAATTCCCGCTCAGAGTTTTCGGGAAGCTCGCTTTCCGTAGCGGACGCCATGGTTTTCACCTACTGACTGACGCAATGCTTGTCGAAAATTGCCCTAGATGGTCAACCTCCTCCTTCAACCGCTTGAGTCATTCAAACTTTCTATCAATCACCATCAAGCCTCGCTTCAAGCGTCAAACAGGTTCCCACACGGACAATCACGCTTGAGTCAATCGATTGACTCAAGCGTGTTAGGAATCACACGTGACCCTGATAGGGATCACACGTTGAAAGGTAAGACCTCGTTAGTCCTTAGCTCGCACAAGTTTCTCAACTTCTGAGAGTTGTCGTTCGTTTGGGGGCGACAGCTGATTAACGGAAAAACAGATTTTAAAACAGACAGAACATATTTTGATCAAAATGATTGACCGTCTAGGGCCCCTCTACTAATGATCCTAGATAAATTATCAAAAATTGAAACTACCAGACCTTTCCTAAGTAAACCCCTCTATTTCTTGAATAAATTCAAAGATGTACTCAAATAATTTCGAAATAGAGAAACAGAAAAGCACTTCCGAATCAAATACTTCAGTTCTGGAACTGGAGAAATACTCTCGAGTTACCATCGGTGATTTAGGGGCATTAGTGCCTTAACAATTCAGAGCCAAAATTTTTCTTATCGAAATTACAGAATGATGAACTTTTCACTCGAATCATAAGTTACTGAAATATAACAAAAGTTGTATCAGTATTTCTTCGAAAATGTTCTCAAATTCAATTACAGAAACAGCACACAAATGAAAACAACACTCACCTGATACTTTGTAACGGAACTGAATGGTACTTCCAGTAATTTGGGATGCTTGTGTCGAAATTCGGTTGGATCACCATGAATATGACTAAGCTCCACAAATCTCAAAATAGCCTCCTCAGAAGCATCTCCACGAACTAATCTCGTCTGAATAGGTTTGTTTTCCTCGCCATGCACAAATTCAGCTCGATTGCAGAGGGTAGCACAACGCATCAGGGTTAAGAAACCTAAAATATGTAGTTGAAATCAAAGGTAAGGCATTTCAAGTGTTATGCAAATACAGACTGGTAGATATTCATGATACCAGTAAAACTCAAGATGATGAAAAAATATTTTCAGAATCATCGATAGGTGACTATTAGAACAGGCGTTTCAACATCTTCTATGTACGAGTGGAATTAAAACTGATTACCTTCTGTTTTATTGTAATCTCTGGCGCTCTCTTGCTGGATGCTGGAATCAGCGTTGATGATTTTGTTGTCACACCAAAAATGACATACTGTCATTTTGTTTTGAGTGAGTGTCCCGGTTTTATCCGAACAAATGATGGATGTCGAACCCAATGTTTCGACTGCTTCTAAGTTCTTCACAAGACAATTTTTCGCAGCCATTCGTTTTGCAGTCACTGATAAGCATACCGTTACCGTTGCAAGAAGACCTGAAAAGTATGAGTATTCACAGTTTGATTAAATATCTTCTCGGTTCACATAGACTTTTTTTAAAACTTATGAATATGTAGCAATGTCCAAACGATTTATTAATCATATTTGTATTTCCGGTGTAATTGACAACGCCGTTACTTTGTTTTATGGTTTAGAGTTGTAGATTTTTCATTTTCACACAAGCATTGAGAAAGGACATTTTCAAAACCCCCTCTGGAGAGGGGGTTTTTATGAGCAATTAAATAAATAAATAAAATAAAATAAAATATTTATTATTCCTTTCAACTATTGTTAACAATAGATAGGATAAGTCAAAAACAGTGTCATTAAGTTTTAATTGACAAACAGGACGAAACAAGCACAATGATGACTAACATAGACTATGTAAAATACACTTCGATATCATCTCAAAATTGAAAAGTATAATTCAAATTCCTCAACAGTATAGAAACATTCTCTGATAAGGAGTTCCCTAAGTCTATACTTAAAAAACCGCCGGGGATCCCGCGTATTTTATTTCGTTCGGAAGACAGTTGAAAAAACGGCAGCCTGCATTGATGGGAGATTTTTTGTAATAGGAGTGTTTGGGCTTGTTCAATTTGATATCATTTTTATTTCTAGTGTTGTAAGAATGTGAATCACTATTAATGGGAAATGCATGTTTGTTATTGAAAATATATGTTAATAGTTTCATTAAATAAATTGATGTAACCGTGAGGATCCGTTTAGTTTTGAAAACCTGTCTGCATTATTGGCGACTACTAATGTTGAAAATAAGCCTAATGATTCTTTTCTGAGCAACAAAAATTCTTGTTATGTCTGATGCCTGACCCCATACTATAATATTGTAGGAAATTGTGGAATACATAAATGCATAGTAAACCTGTAATAATGAATCTGTGTTCAAAATATTTCTTAGTGTTGCCAAAATATAAAAGCTTTTGTTGATTTTTTTACATACTATTTGTATTTGATCCTCCCATGTTAGGTTACAATCTATGAGCGTTCCTAAGAATTTAGATGGAGTGGAGGTTTCAACAATATTATTATTGACTTCGAAGGTGAAATTAGAAGGTATTCCATGTTTTGTGTGAAACTCAATTATTACTGTCTTACTTTGATTCATTATTAGTGTATTCTGCATACAGTAATCCGCAAAATCTTTCAAAACTGAGTCAGTTTTTTGCTGTAGTCTTTGGCGATCAGTGTCAGACACCACAATAGAGGTGTCATCAGCATACATGAAAACTCTACCGTCCTTTATGTTATGAGGCAAGTCATTGACATAGGTAAGGAAGATCAAGGGACCCATGACACTTCCTTGCGGTGTTCCAAGATCTAAATCGTATTCCTTCGATTTGGTTTCACCGATTCTCACGATGATCTTTCGATCTTCAAGACAGGACGTTATCCAGTCGTTCACTGGGCCACGTAGACCTAGGTTGTTGATTTTTTCGGAGACGAAATTACGAATAACCGTGTCGAATGCCTGCGTTAGGTCAAACGATATGACAACTACATACTCATTTTTGTCCATCAGATCATCAATGTGTTGGACAAGTTCTGTTATGGCTGTTTCGGTAGATAGGCCAGGGCGGAAACCATGCTGGCAATCAGTAAGTATTTTATGCTTTGGGAAGAAATCTCTAATTCTTTTGCAAATGATTTTCTCAATGATTTTGGAAAATATGCTCAGGAGAGCAATTGGGTGGTAGTTCTCTATGTTGCTCGAATCACCTTTTTTGAATATGGGAATGATGGCAGCCGATTTCAGAACACTAGGAAAAGTGCCTGAATTCACTGATAGGTTTATAATGTCAGCAAGATATTGTGATATAATACAATTAGACGGCGTAGCGATGGGAAGTCCACTCAGCTCAGTGATAGCCAACTTCTTCCTGGAGAAATTGGGAAGAAGGCAGTCGACGCTTTCGATTTCAAACCAACCATTTGGCTACGATACGTGGATGACACCTTCGTTATCTGGATACATGGGAGGGACAGATTGAACCTATTTCTAGACCACATAAATGCTCAACACCCTAGCATCAAGTTCACGATGGAGACTGAAGAGGAACAACGAATAGCTTTCCTAGATGTACTCGTCGAAAGGTGTGGCACAAGACTGACACATAAAGTGTACCGAAAACCGACATATACGGACAGATATCTGCATGCACTTTCAAACCACCATCCAAGTTATTACCAACACCCTGACAGAACGTGCCCGTAGAATATGTGAACCGGTACACCTACAAAAAGAATTGGAGCATCTTCAAGTGGCTTCAAGATCGAATGGATACAGTGTAACCGAGATCAATAAGGCCATGAAACTGAAGACTTCTACAAGTCAAAATAGAGAGGGAACTCAAACGGTTACACTTGCATTTCTACCGTAACATAAAAACAGTGTTCAAGCCCACCAGGAAAAGACAACAAAGTCTGAGATCTGCGAAAGACAAAAGAGATCCATTATCAGCGGCGGGGTATATCGTATACCATGCACCTGAGGAAAACTTTATATCGTTACCATCAAAAGATTCATGGGTACAAGGCTTAATGAACATCGGAGAAACTGTATATTAGGTCAAATAGAAAAGTCGGCAGTAGCAGAATACGCGTTTAGTGAAGGAGATCATACGATACTGTTTGAAGATGTGAAACTACTTGCACCCGATCATGGATACCACAGTAGGCTTGTACGGAAAGCCATAGAAATCCATAAACAAACGGAAAACTACAACAGAAAAGAGGACGCGTAACGCTTAACCGGATTAACGTCATCAACAGGTAATAACACTTCGGCCAATAGCAATGCATCAACAAGAAAGGCAGGCTACCTGAATGAACACAAATACAACTTACGAACTAGAAATCGTTAGCACTATTGACATCGCGCTAGTACAGAACGTCGATACTACGGAGATGTCAGTACTAGATGAAGGTTCGTCAGACCACAACCCCATCCTATTCACAATAGGAAGGGGAGAAGTGGAAACAGATAACCCAACACAGCGAATCATAGACTGGACAAGATTCCAGCGAGCCATACACGACGCGCTGGGTGAGATACCACGCATCGAGACAACAGATCTGGAGAACGCCACGGACCAGCTTCAGCAGGCGATCATACAAACAACGGAAAGAAGCGTGAGGGAAGTCCCAGCCACGCGCTATAACTTCCAAGAGCACCTTCCACCAGAAACGATGGAACTAATCAGAATAAGAAGACGCCTGAAAAGACAGTACCAAAGAACACGTGCACCGATGGACAAAAGGTGCATGCATAGAGCAAACAGAATACTGAAAGAAGAGCTGAAAGCAATCCGAGAAAGACAGTGGACCACCCGTCTGGAAGAACTGAGCACAGAAGATAGATCTGCATGGCAAATGCAGAAAAAACTCAGAAACGGACCTCGACAACCCTGCCCATCAATACATGGCGAGCAAGGAATTGTCTACACTGACCATGAGAAGGCGGAAGCATTCGCGGACAACTTCGAAAGGCAGTGCAAAGAGAATGACGTCCCGTTCACAGACGAGGTAGAAGAAATAGAAAACCAGGTGGAAAGGACGGTACGGAGGCTTAATCGACGGACAGATAATGCGCAAAACCCCTGGCCCCGACATCGCCTGAGGAAGTGAAGGACATTCTGAGACGCCTTATCACTCGGAAAGCACCAGGCCCAGATAATATAACAAATCGAGCACTGAAAGTGTTGCCACGAAAGGATATAGCATCCATAACCAACATCATAAATGCTATACTCAGACTGCAATACTTCCCGTACCAGTTCAAAGAGGCAACGGTAATCCACATACCAAAGCCCAAGAAGAACCACCTGTTTCCAGCGAACCATCGACCAATAAGCCTACTGCCATCCGTAAGCAAAGTGGCGGAACGCGTCATCCTGAAGAGACTAGAAGAACAAACCAGAGAGTTAGGGATCCTCCCCGATGAACAATTCTGTTTTAGATCAGAACACTCAACAGAGCTAGAAGTCCTGAGGGTAGTGGACTTTGCGACAGAAGGCTTCAACCTTGGCAAAGGATACAACACCGGAGCTATCTTCTTAGACGTCTCCAAGGCGTTCGACAGAGTTTGGCATGACGGGCTACTATCCAAGATGAGCGATTTTAGATACTAAAAACCAATGGTAAGATTAATTCAGTCTTTTCTAGCTGACAGGCGATGCCGCTGCAAAGTAGGAGACGAATTATCAACAGTTCGACTACTGGAGGCAGGAGTCCCGCAAGGTGCAGTTCTTTCGCCACACCTCTACTTCGTATACACGGCAGACGTGCCCAAGCCAGAGAACAACTTTAACAAGTTGGCGCTCTACGCGGACGACACGGCCCTGCTGGCGAGATCTGGGAGTCAAGCACTTGTTACGAGATACCTACAACAGCAGGCAAACAGATTAGAGGAGTGGGCTAACCTGTGGAAGATCAGTATCAACCCTGACAAGAGTCAGGCGATACTGTTCACTCGCAGGTTCGTACAACCGGAAGGCAACTTCATCTTCAACGGACAAGAGATTCCGTGGACAAACAAAGCGACATATCTCGGGGTCATCCTAGATAAGAAACTAACATTCCAGGACCACGTACAGCAGAGAATAGGAATAGCCAAACAGGCCAGAAGACTCCTGGCGCCGATCATAGGAAGAAGTAATAACATGGCACTGAAAGTCAAGCTACTAATGATCAGAAGGATTCTAATGCCAATAATACTGCATGCACTGCCTGGGGCCAGTGTGCGCAGACATACAGAAAGAAGATCCAATCATTTATGAATGCGAGCGTAAGGGCCGCTGTAAATGCGCCTTACTATATACCAAATAGATTCATATACAGAGATCTAGACCTGGACACGCAATATGTGGACGTGTATATGAGAGAACATGCAGAAAGCACGTTCGATAGAATCAGATCGCACTTAAATCCAGCGTTCCGCGATCTACACGATGCGTTGAACATGGATAACCCCAGGTTCCGAGAAAGGGACAAACATCCAAGGCCGACGAAACAGAACCAGAGACCACCCCTACGAGTAGCCGTAAGGCGACTCCGGTAAGTACACTAATCAGATTTTCTTTCAGCAAGTTCACCGCAGAACAACTCGACCGCGATTCTAGTATTCTTATAAGGAACGCCCGACATTAAAAGTAAAGCCGCCGGTTAGTTTTTGGGGCCCCCCATGCTTATATTCAGTTAGGAATAGAGAGATAAAATAATAATTCGATAAGAAGGTAAAAGCACCTGAAGGCTGACTTTCTACCAAAATGAGGATAGATGTCAATCTTGCTGAAGTGCCCAGCAGTAAGTTGAGGACCGCTCGGATAGCGGGGGTGGAAGAAGTGGGGTAGTAGGTTCTCCTCGCTAACAAATGAGGGGGGAAGCTCCTACTTCAGGGCACTCAACCCGGGAGGGCAAGGGGGGAAATCGTTAGTCATCGGTGAACCATCAAGATGAATAAACCTCTGAAGAAACCAGCCACTCGTGCTGACGAACGTTAGAATACAGTTCCAAACCACGACGGCCTTCAAACCCGAATGCAGATCGTAACAATGAAAATTTTTATTATTAGAAATGAATAAGACCAATTTTGAAATGAATCAAAACAGTTATCACAACTCCGTAGTAAAACAAAAGAATTAATTATTTTGACAATTTAAAGTAAAGCATTATTGGCATACCCCGTTCGTTATAATTATTGTCGTTTCATCAAACTGTATGAGTGTGCATTTTTCATGTGAGGGCTATAATTTAGTCACCACTGTAACATCTACGGGTTTAAAACTGAGTCACCAGTGAAATAATACGTCATTAACTGTCTATCAACCCTTGATAACCCTCTCGCTATTTTTTCGTGTTAGCTTCATTTGCTTGAATTTGGCCTCCTGCACAAAAAGAAGATCTTTAGTTGCAGACGAAAAGACCTTAACGAATTCGCGGACACTTCCTTCCAAAAGGTTACTATGGTAGATTTTGAAACGAAAGCCTTCTTAAAACCTTCAAAAGATACTATATTCAATAGTAAAGACAAAAAGTATGCAACAAAATAGACAAAGAAAAACACCCAAAAAAATTAAAGAGAATAACCATTACCAAATATCGAAATTAAAACTCAAAGTTAGTGCCTTTGCCGGAAATTACTATAATAACTATGACGCAACTATTAGGTCCGCTCTGTATATAAGTTTATTATAGCTAACTCCTTCCCAAAATCACAAAATGGTTAGTACACAAGTACATTCAACTCACCGCTGCCTTTTTCCCGCTCGTCCCTTATTTAAATTTTCACTGCTCGATTTCCGTTCGAACCTTACACACTTCTTTATTCCTACGTCAAAATAAAAAACTATCCAAAATCGCGGTAACCGCCTGTTTATCAAAATATTTTATAAAAATTCAAAGATTCAAACCAGGAAAACTATCTCCTGTAACAAAATACCGCTCTTGACCGACCGTCAAGAGAACCCTTTAAACTCCAAGTTTTCGAACCCTCCTCAAAGTTCACGCAGACTTAATTCCAGAAAAATTTCCGCACTACTGCCTTATGCAAAGATCTTTCCGATCTCTCTGTCCTCTCTGCCTTTTGAAAAGCCAGGAAGAATTCACGGGTTCCTCGTCCCCCCCGTTTCCCAAACCGTTCCTCGTAACCGTCGTCCACGTGCGATGAACACGCCAATGAACTTTGTTTATATAAACACTCTCTTGGTCTTGCCATGATGTTACATTGTATGAGACACAGAACCGGCGTTTAAGAAAATTCTGAATTAAAAAATTCTGTCTCTTCCCGAAGCTAAAATGTATATTTACCATACATAGCTTCTGCTAGGTAATACCCTCTATTTTGAAGAAGTCCACTATATTAGAAACTGATCTTCCGTTTTTTCTTCCCTTCCTTCAGAAGACTTCGAACTACTTCAGATCATCTTCCAAAGAATACCTTCAAACTTTTGTGTCCTCCGCTGGCTCTCACTAATTACAAAACAGATAATTTCTTTCTTCAACCTTTGCAAGTGATTTGCGTCTTCAGACTCTTTGCTTATTATGTAATACTCTGTTTCATACTACGAATTCTTGATTGATAACTACACTACAGATGTCCCGACCTGCTGAAGTAATATCTTTTGCATTTGCCTTGTCTTCTTATAAAAATATTTGTTAGTGAAATCAGATGGTTCTTTCGATTCCTTCTTGATGTCAGTATTCTGGGACTATCCGTTAACTGTAATTTAAAATTGTGAAAGAATTTTCCTGTAAGACAGGATTAATGATGAATAGCTTCAATAACAATTGATTCAAGATTCCACTCAGGGTTATACTACAGAATTACAATACTGGAAAATATGTCAATCCAAGACATGCCATTCATTGAGCTTTCTTTTCTGGCCTTTTCTCACTCTGCTGAGAGCTTCGACCAGCTAGTTTTATGAAATATAAAATCTACATTTCCGATTTCTCTATTCTTATTCTTCTTTTATTTCAAATTTCTGTTTGTCCTTTCATATTTTGTTGCTTTCTTATCTATCTTTTCCTTTACTTTTTCATAGTAATCTTGATTCTTTTCAATGTGCCGAAGAACTCAAATTCTTTCATCTACGTTGTCATTTCATTGTACCTACTTAATTATATATTCATCAAAAACATTAAATCTCTTTCAATTATATTCCTCTCAGAAACCACTCTTCCCACCGATGTCATCACTTCTACTACAAACCTCTTTTTGATTTTTTAGATTATTTCACTTCTCAAAACGCCTGTTTAATATATTAGTTAACAATTTGAAAACTTTCTAATTTTCCTCAGAAAAACTTCCAAATTTTACCTTCAGGCACATTGGCTACGATAATACCAATCAAAAATAAGGCGGCTTCTATCCAGGAATAGTCCATTGCCAGAGCAGCGGCTCCAAACACGAAGCCCAAAAAACATGCCCAGACGCTAATAATTTTCATAAAATGTTCCAGTTCTCGAGCGATGGGCGTTTTGTTGGGTTGCAATCTGGCCGTCAAACCGGCTATTCGGCCCATTACTGTGCGATCACCAGTTTCACAAACAATGCCTGAAAAATCACACAGAAATTATTTTCTATTCATCCAAAATAGTCTTTTGAAAATTTCAATGAGAAATGCAGTGGAATATCTACATTTGGTAAGAAAATTAAAAATCGTAATAACATCTACATTATTTTTCACTGGAAATTGTTATAAATTTTGACACACGTGTTGAAAAAACCTCAGCATCTGAAATAAAAATTGGCGAATTGTGAAGATTTCACTTTTTTGTTTTTGTAATATTGGGAGTTGGCACTTTTGAAATAAACTTAGAGAGAGTGTTGAAACTTTCAGTAACACCTTTTTAAAGTGATTCAGAAATGATTTATTACTCATTGACGAACTGCATAAAAAAATTCATATGAAAAATTATTTTATTATTTGAGAAAATATTAACAGGATCAATAATGTTGTCATTGTGGGCCATTGCTTCGCAAAAATCCAAAAACACGTCAAGTTTGTTTGTAAAATTTACAAGTTTTATTCCAAAATCCATTGGAAATCCATAAGAATAGGAGACGAGGTAAACCTCATTTAAAAGAACTTTTGTTTCGCTAACTACACAATTAGAAGATATAAAGCTGTGAAATGTCAACAATACGTTTTTGAAAAATGCAAAAATTCAATAGATTATACTTAAAAACTCATCGTATTCCACATAATGCACTTGCAATGTCACTTCACGACATTCATTAATAATGAATCGTCCTCGCAGTTTCTGCAATGGATTGCGACACACAAAAAATCTATATGATTCAAGTCAGGTGAGCCAAGAGACCATTCAATTGAACCCCTTCGTTCTATTTGGGGGAAGGATAACCTTCTCGTTCATCTCTGTGACATTGAAAAGATCTGTATTATGGAGTTGATCGAGGTACACATCACCAGGAAGAAAAAAGGACCCAGGAGGAATTTCCCAAAAATATCAGCTCACATGTTGACCTTTTGAGGGTTTTGTGTGTTTCCCGCATAAACTGTCTCAGTTATGGCGATCAACTGCACGGATCAAAAAAAGAAAATACAGCTTCTGGAAAAAACACACATTGAATAGCTGATTCACTCATAATTTCACGAAATTACATGCTCTATTTAGTTCTCGAATTAACTGATGAAACTTATAGTTTTTTAATATTTGCTGGACACTTGTACAACTCCTACTACCTATGTAGCTTTATTAAGTACCTTATTTTATTTTGAATCGAACTAATTTCGTGAAATTTTCACAGAAAGGTACTTTCAGGATGCTGTTCGTTGAATATCTTGGTAACCCGATTTTAATGATTATTTTTTAATTGATTTCAATCATTTTACCCTCCTTTCTGGAATTGATATCCTCATAACTGATAAATTCAAATATTTCATCACAATCCACAATTAGATTAATATGGTAGGTTTTTAATTAAAAATCGACTGAACCTCTACATTTTTTGGAATATGGTAGACTCATCCTCAAATCCCGAGTAGCAATAAATAGATAATCGAAAACAATTCTTAGTGAGCTATTACTCGTTCCCCATTCGTATAAAAATAGGGAGGTGACTTTCCTGCTTCGAGTATTGAAAGTTTATAATCGTTTTTGAGCCAAATCTTGTCTTCCTTCCAAATACTAACATCATAAAAAATAATCTTGCAAAGAAAATTCTGTTTTAACCAGACGGTGTTCCTTCATATTGCTCACAATATGTGCACTATTTTTTTAATAATAGGTTTCGAGGATGACAAGGTGCAATTGAGTAGCTTCCTCAGTCACCCGACTTGAGTTCTTCAGACTTTTTTGAGGTGTCACATGAAAATGACATATATCGCACTCTATCTGTATGACATGGGTTTGAAAATAAACTTTTTTTTATGAAACATTTCCAGCATATATGTGATCAATTAGTCCGATCAAATTAGACAAAAAATAAGAGTAAAGCTACCTAAATTCCCACCAAGCTAAAAATCAGTAAGATTGTTCAAAATATGATTAAAAATAAAATTTGAAAGTTCCCCATCTTTCTCCTGTATGGAAAAAATGTTATTCTAGGTCAAAGGTCAAAAAATGAGTTTTTGCGATTTTCAGCAAAACTGTAAGTTATATCATAAAAATAACTCTTATCTACAAAAAATGTATCAATATTTTTTTTCATCAAGCTACCGTTTTTGAAATATAACGATTCAAAAAGTTGTAACAACAAATCATTAGAACCAGTCCAAACCTTACTCCCACCTGCGCCAGAAAAACTGCTGAACACATTTTTTTGCAACTGCAAAAAGGGGTGCAGTGCTACATATACTTGCAAAACAGCCGGACTGTTTTGTTCTCTGGCATATACACATTGACAAGGCCGGTCGTGCTCTTATATTGAATCACCATCAGTGGATGATCTGTTTGATTCCAACAAGGCGACGTGCGATACATCGCTATTAACGCAGTTTACATGTACTCAGGATGAAGATGAAGAAGAACAAGACGAACAAGAACAAGAAAATCAAGAAGAAGAACAAGAATTTGAAAGTTACGACTCGGACAATTGAATTTTACTACTTTTTTTTAACTTAAATTGCTTGTATCTTTTCAATCTCTGCTAATATCCATTATTTTTCAATAGTTTCAAATTAAACAGGATCACAACTGACCCGTGGAATAGGCCTACTATGGAAACGACGTTAACAAAGGCGCTAAGTACACTCCCTTACGGGTGGCGTGGTAACGTGCGTACCTATATTATGACGATCACAACTTTTTGAATCATTATAACTCAAAAACGGTGGCTCGTAGGAAAAAAGGATTGAGACACTTTTTGTGAATAATTTTATGATCTACAATTTTTGTTTCAAGTATTTTTATGATAAAACTCATCGTTTTGCTGAAAATCGCGAAAATATCCATGCAAGGAAGAGATGAGAAACTTTCGAATTTCATTTTCAATCATATTTTAAACAATCTTACTGATTTTCAACTTGGTGGGAGTTTAGGTTTCTTTGAATGTCTAAATTGACCGGACTAAATACGGATCGATTTTCAAAATCAAAGCACCAAAGCTCAGAAAATCGCAAGATCTTTTTAATAAGATGTTAATTGACCCCCATCCCCATCAAAAACTGAATGTGGGGTGACACTCTCGCTCAGAGAATTGGAGGTTTTGCAATTATTTTTTGGCCAAAACTTGTCTATTTTTGGATCATTGTGAAACGTTCTTTCCCTGACAGTACTGACACAGAAATTGACCTCTCTAGATATGAGTATAGATTTGGATGAGTATAGATATATAGTATAGATACCTCTTGCTGTTCCTTCAACTGCATTAGTTGAGAAAAAGGCGAAGTTCTTCGTTTCGAGTATATTGTCACTGGAACAATCTGGACCCCGGAATTGAGGTTCCGATTCTCCTGTAAGAGCCGAATTATCTACCTGGTAAAAATATTGAAAATATAATAACACAATAGGTTACGTTTGACAACATAACATCATCATTTTCTTATTATTATTCCCAACTAACATGACTAGAAAGCATTATGATGATAATTATAATAATTCAAGAAAGACTGTGGTACATAGTCGGTCCATACAAGGTGGGGCAAACTTGAAGCAATCTTGCACTAGAGCGAATGTGAGATTAAATTTCAAAATACATGGATCAGATTTATTTTCCAGTGCAGTATCAGTTTTAGAAGTGGGTGATGTGGTTTGAAACTTGATACACGCGGCTGGCGTCAATGTTTTGGATGGTTGCTGAGTTTTGCTGTGGTCTTCTTTGGTCATAATCTCCAAACGTTTCGACTGCAACTGCGGCAGTCATCTTCAGTGGCGTGGTCGAAGTACTCTTTTTGACGTGTCAATTGTCAGTCAACTGTCAGTTGACACGTCCAGAATAGTACTTCGACCACGCCACTGAATATGACTGCCGCACTTGCAGTCGAAACGTTTGGATATTATAACCAAAGAAGACCATGGCAAAACCCGGAAACCATCCAAAACATTAATGATCGATACTTGATGAAAATCCATTATGACGTAGGTATTAAAATGAAAAAATATTGTGAAATTTCCACTTGACAGTTCACAAAACCAATTTTGTGTCAAGTCCTGAAAAATTTCTGCCTGATAAATTCTTTACATAAAATATTCACTTTTGTTGAGTTTTGAACCAAATGTAAAGCGTCATAATCGTGATTGAACTTGTGTTCCTCTGTCAGAAGATGGCATGCAAATGTTGAGTTGGTTTTCTTATTCAAAAAACTCGTTCTATGGTTTTTTATTCTTTTGGAGAAAGTTCTTTCGGTTTGGCCGATATAAAATTCAGGACAAATACCACAAGTCAACTTATATACTCCAGATCTATACGATATTGGGGTTTTATCTTCATTGTTATTGATGAATTTACTCGAATTATTGTTGTTTTGGTAGACCACGTCCAATTCTTTATTTTTTATCATCAAGATGCTGAAGATGCTATTGTATAGCAAAACACGTGTCGCGGTTATGTAAACTATCAAGTGGAAATATTACACGTTTTTATTTAAATACGTTTCGATACATACTTTCATGCTAATCAAGATGGTCTATCTACATTTTCCATGATTTCAGGCATGGCTTGCTTCTATGAAAATAACATATTTGAGATGACTTTTCACAATATATGCGTGAGCCAGAGAGCCGTTTCATAATACATTGGCTATGAGTGAAAATGTGGCAATTTTGCCGGACTGTGTATGGGCCGACTTGGTTTGATGTTAGTCAACGAAGTTACCTTGAATCCCTGACTATGTATGATCCTGATATCAGCTGGTATCCGATCTCCAAATTTCATTTCAACCAAATCACCTACAACTATATCCTTTGACACTATGGTCATTGTTTCTCCACCTCGAATTACAGTGGCTTTCGGGGGCACCATATTGGCGAATGATTCCATGATCTGGAGAATATTATTCATTAATTTTTTCCAAATGTATAAACTGATCCAAATAATATTAATGTAATAAATGTAATGGGTATGGAATAATCAAAACAAAAACTACGAAATCTGTTTTATTTTTCAGAAACATTACATTATTTGAAAATCACTATTCTATAGCGAATATCTGATCTTTGGAGGTGAACCATGACAAAAAAATTCATAGAATCTTCCAGGATTGGCTCACTCCAAAGCATTTATTCACCCTTCGAAGCTTGATACTAAACAGTTGTTGGACTACAGTAGGGATGAACTACGATGTCTAACAGGCCTTCTTACAGGTCACTGTCATTTGAATCATCATATTCCGAGACTCGGACTGTCGGAAGACAGAATGTGTCATCTCTGTTTGGAAATTGATGAAACAGCAGAGCACATACAGCAGAGCACATTTTAGAGTACGGCAGAGCCGTAATCTTACCATCTGACCTGAAAGACCACTCACCATACAAACTAATCGGCTTCGTTGAGAAGCTGGGTTCATTTGGTCGAGTATGAATAGGTGAGCCACAATAAACCCTTTCGGGTTGCGATGGAGGGTAGAAAAAACCCACTCACTTTGGACCTAACCTAACCTAACCTGAGTATCTGATTTATATGAGAAGACTATAAACTTTGTACCGAAGTATTTTCCGGGCCGAATATTATTTGTAGTTCTCGGTTTTCATGAAAAATATGAAACATGATTTGTTTATATCGATACAGCGAAGTTTCCGAAAAATGAATAAATGAAAAAATTTTAAGTGACTGCAGAGAGTTGAATATGCGTAAAGAATTGTAATTATGAAGGTCGAGTTACTTCTTTCTGAATAATTTATACAATTTTCAAGAAAACTGAAGAATAATAAATTTAATAGGTTCAGAGTAGGACATAACAACTGAAATGATGTTCATTTCCACTCATTTCTCATGAAAAAACAAACGCGTGGTAAAATTTCAATCATATAGAAAAATGGCGAATAAAATCTGAATTCATTACATATTTCAAAACATCACAGCTACTACGAGAGTTTATAGTAAAATTCAATTTTAACATACTCGTATATATATATATATATATATATATATATATATATATATATATATATATATATATATATATATATATATATATATATTATACTATATATACTACTACTACTACTACAAATTTTATACCATTTTTTCCAGATTTCGTCAGTTACACTCTGTTCTAGAATTAGTGATTCAGAAATGAACCATATGCTGCAATTCAAGTTGCGCCACCAAATCATACTCAGTTGAGTTTCTTACGAAAAACCTATGAATTAGTTCATATTTCAAAATGAGCTCCTACTGACTGCTTGTTCTATCAAATGTTCGATTTAGTTTTTGCAACATGTTACGCCCCTCACTAACGATCTGGACTAGTTAAAACGCTGCAAGAACGGTGTGTGTGAGAAACTATATTCATTTGGAAAATATATTTCAGGATATTTCACACACCTCGAGCTACACAAAAGTGTGAATGAAATACTAAAAGGAATAATGAATTACGAAGAAGGGAGGGAAGGGGAAACTTCTATTAACAGGTCTAGCTGGAGTTTCTTCGGCGTTCACCAGTGTTGCCAACTGGATGAACTATAAAGTCGCTACACGTGAACCAAAATTCCGCTACCCTGCTTCATATTCCGCTACGCTTGTATATCTGACGCAATCAATTTGCGCATGCGCCCTATCCGAAATTGAATACCACAGAACTTACTGTTTTGTAGTTTTTGTACCACAAAACTGAACTGTCACTAATGTCAGGAATTAGGATCATTCTAATTTTCAACCGCACAACTCAGTAGATGGTACCTAATTTTTAAATTTACAGCAGTTGATTTTTGAAATCTGTCATCTCGACCAAATATTTCTCAACTTGAAATAATGATTTTGAAAAGTGGAAATAAATATTAATTTGTTCACGTACGTATAGTCACAAGTTGGAATCAGACAACCAATGTTGAGAATTTTTTGTATTTTTCTAAACATGCCCTGTTTCCGTCAATTACAACTGGGGTAGCTCTTTCATTCGAGCTACAATCAGATGAACTATCTTCTATAACTACTGTAAATTGTTCCATATAATTTAGAATACTCGAGACAGTCGAGACTTTTAGATTCAAGATATTGGAGGTTATATAGTTCATGATAAGAATGAAAATGCCAAAAATATTCTTGTCTTTCATCATGTAATGGCCTCAGCTACTAAGACTATAATGTGTTTACTGTGCATTCAATTATTCAAGTGTCAGCTGTCAGTTTTCGAGTGCTGTCCACTGTCTCTTTCATATTTTTTTCAATATTTATTATTTGTAGAAAATTCCGCTACTTTATATTCAAATCCGCTACGCCGCTACCGTCGAGTAAAATCCGCTACGGTTGGCAACTCTGGCATTCACAATAGCATTCAATTTTTTTCGTTCCGTTCCGTTGTGAATTATATTTTTGAGTTATGATAGAAATTAGTTTAGTTTCTCTTCATTATTCAGCGAATATATCATCAATGTAACGCAGCCACAGTATGGTTTCACGGCTGCTTGCTCTAAGGCTCTTTGTTTCGAGTTTTTTTGTAAATTTGACACCAGCGGATGGAACGGGCTGCCCATTGCCGTACCATCCGTTTGTTCGTGATAAACACCCATTGGAAATATGTCGATGATAAACAATGAGCGAACAGGATATGTCTGTTGGAAATACTTCACCAATTAGCCGTATAGTATCTTTGACCGGAACCATCTTCATATCTCTAATCTTTTCGATGAAGTGTCCCGAGTCTTTGATAAATAACTGTTTTTTTTCTGTGAGCGGCTTCGATAGAGACGTCAAGTATTTGGCTATCTCATAAGTAAATAAAACACAGAGAAAATTTCAATACAGTGGGAGATGGAATTATTATAAATGCACAAATATAATGCCATTTGATCCAACCAACAGAAACGAAACCATGCTCACCAGCAATGGAATGAAACTGGAGACGAATTCCAATTATGTAGTTTCTGCTGTGAGAACAACTTAAGCCTTCCGTTCGTTGCCTCATAGCTTTTGATAATGTCTTCAGCAAACGTAGACGAAACGCCAGGCATAAACACCTGCAGATCACGGTAAAAAAAGCTGGAAATAGCTTTGATTCAGTAACCTCATATATTATACTATTTTATTGTTCTTAAATTGTTTCCTTGAAAATAAAAAAAGTAATCTACCCTCAAATCGTCAGAGTTTCAGCTTGTAAATAACTCATCATAGACTAATCTCGAATATTTTGAACTATCGATTTTCTTCACTATTTTAATCAGCTGCAGTACACGTGCAGCTCTAGAGAGATTAGATATGCTGAAGGTATTCATGAGGGTGCATGGTAACCCTCCGTAAGTTAATTTGCCGCGTTTGAATAAATAACCAGAATTCCCTTTAGTGACCGGTTGCGGAAAAATACAATAAATACTGGAATTTTTGGCAATTTAGATACAGATACATATTTCTTACCTTCTGACTTTTGTGTTCTTGAGAGTACATGAAGCATCCTGTTACAAGTACCACAGTTACAAGAACACATCCCAATATGAGATTATCAGTATCCACTTCTTGAGTTGTGAATTTTCTAATAACAAAGGAAGCAAAACATAGGAAGGCACCTATCCACAGAAGTATCGAGAATCCTAGGAACAAAAAAGATAAATATATACAATCGGAGAATTCGTAATCACAGAACAGCAAAATTATTCATGTAAAAAGATATCACAATAATTTGAATGATGAATGGACTGACCCGTTACTTGATAAAATTAAATAACACTATCCATGATTAATTATCAAACAATTTTCACAAACATATTTTGTTTCTAGACGCGTGTTACTAACACCGTAACTTTCTCGGTAGCTACGGTGAAAGCTACGGTGTTAGAGAAACGTCTCTAGAAATAAGAAATGTTTGTGAAAATAATTTGAAGATGAAAAATATCCACGGGAGTTATTAACTTACCTAATAAACCTAGCAATAAGCAATATGATATTATTGTAAAGCATAGGTAACAGTCACGTTTTCAAAATATATCATAAAATTATATTTTTTTTAATAGGACACCCTATATTTTATCATGCATTTCGATTCGTAAAAACATTCTCAACAATAAAGCTCATCTCACATTTCTTCCTTGAGTTAAAAATGAGCGACTTATGTGGAAATATTTCTTTCTTTCACTAGTACAAAAAATTTCTCTGTTTTGGCGAATAAAGAGCTATGAAATATCGGGTAAATATTCAAGAACACCGTCTTCTTGACACTTCGTATTGCTTTCAACACAATTCGGCCATCAATTCTATTAATTATTGTTTCAATATAATTTTTCAGTTCATCTATATCAATATGTTTTATGTTGTACACCTCATTTTTCAGAAATCTCCAAAAATAAAAATCTAAAGGTGACACGTCTGGTGAACGAAAAGGCCACTTAACAGGACCATTTGTAGCAATCCATCTGTTTCCAAAACAGTCTCGCAACATTCTTTTTACGCCACCGAAAGTATGTGCTGATGCTCTATCCTGCTGAAAGTAGATCATCTGACGAGTTTCCATATTAAGATCATCGAAAAACTCGTTAATAAATGATTGTAACGGGATCCGTTCAAAGAAGTCCCTCATTTTCAAGAAAGGTGTTTCATTTAAAAAAATATCATTTTATGAAATATTTTTGAAACACGACTGTCAATTTTTTTTCGGCATCGAGAAAGCCATTAAAAATGCTACTATATATTTTGCCAATTCAACCGAATTCGTAGCATCAATAATAACGGAGTTGGCAATGGTGCCGACTTAATTTTGAACCCTGTTTATCAATTTCGTAGAGCCAAGGAGATAAATCAGCTTCTGAACTGATGAAGTCGATCACATTGGTTTCTTCCAACAGTTTGGAAAACTGTGCCGGTTATTTTTGATATTCCCAGAAAATGTAAAATGTGAAAAACATATTAAGTTGTCGTTAAAGAGAATTCGAGTAAGTAATTCATAATCTAGACGATATTTCAACATTTTTCTCTCCTTTTTTTTCAAACCGTAAATATCCCGCAGAACGTTTATTTGCTTTGCGTTATTAGATACTTTCCTTATCAAAGTAACAATAATTATAATGGCTGTTTAAGTAATGCTGAAGAAAGACGATTGAAGCGGTTCTGTTTGTATTGTGAAAAGACGAAATAATTACGACGAGATGGTAAAGATGGTATGCTTCAGTTCTTTAAATCAGCTTCTGAACTGATGAAGTCGATCACATTGGTTTCTTCCAACAGTTTGGAAAACTGTGCCGGTTATTTTTGATATTTCCAGAAAATGTGAAATGTGAAAAACATATTAAGTTGTCGTTAAAGAGAATTCAAGTAAGTAATTCATAATCTAGACGATATTTCAACATTTTTCTCTCCTTTTTTTCAAACCGTAAATATCCCGCAGAACGTTTATTTGCTTTGCCGAGCGTGTGTTTAGGTCAAGTTATTCTCGATTCTGTTCTCAACACCAATCGAATAATAAATCCTTTTAACGACCCTTTTCACTTTGTTTCTTTTACACTGATTACCGGTAACAAAGATTCCTTTACAAACCTGCATCCACATACGAATGCCGTTAATTCTAATTATTTTCACTGATTGAAATTAGGTAATTCAACTTCAATGCTGTAATTACATTAGTTTATGAATTGGCACCTTCCCAAAATACTCATTCAGATGCCTAGTCTTTCTTTGCCTGATAGAAAAATAATTCATATTTGGACGGTTTAGAGATTTCCAGTCACTTTTTCACTATTAAATTATTATTGGTATGAAAAATCAAAAGACAATCGCGGCATTGATCAACTAACATTGATTATATTGTGAGAAAGTTACCTATAATAGTTACTATCCAATTCTTGAATTGAAGTGGTAAGTAATCATTGGTAAGTGATCATTGAGTGCGAGAATCATGTGCCCCAAGCAGAGGGATAGAGAAAGCATCATTCCACAATGGCCTCCAATAATCAGAATAACCATCTTAACAGAATAGTCTGGTTAGAGTCTTCAAAGGTCGAAGAGAAAATACCTATATTTCTCCGTTTTTCGTTTTTCATTACGTAATTGTAATGTATAGTAGATGTCACTGTTGATTTGGAAATGAATATTGGTCAAATACTATCCAGGGGTGCTTTACTGATCATTACATGCTTATATGAGCCTGGGGAGGTGGAATGAATAGTTCTGATAAATTGGGCACTTCTCAGAATGTATTCAATATCCCCTGGCTTATCCTTTTGTTGTCGTATGAGTGAAGTGATCTCTGCGACTTCAATGTGTACATTTTGCTGAACGGGTTCCAACTCGGCGACAGAGTTGTGATCAACTCGATCAGTGTCAAAAAATAAACCGAGTTCATCAGATACTTGAATAGCTACCTTGACGAGAAATGCTAGAATTCCTGCTCCCTCTTAGTCGCGGAACATGCAGAGAATGGGATCCGATGACTTTACAGGCTCCATCCAGTACCATTCTATCATGTAGATACTCCAAACTCAACAGTCCTCTCGGTGGTAGGGGGAAGTACAATCGTGGAACGGACGATTTGGGATGCAAACTCCAACGGAAATGCTTCATTTTTCGGGACTTTACTTCACTAGTCCAAACGAGTAGAGTATGAATGGAATGGTAGGCATATTCGTAGCAGCAACTTCGTTCCTCGTCTACAGTTCCGATGACCAGAGTTTGTGCTGATACTTGCCGCAGAGAGAGTTCTTCATTACCTTTTTCTCTTCTGAGTGGCGTTGTTCACCTCGAGGTAAATATACGTCTCTCTGGTATCTACATTACGTAGGATGCTTCCATCTACGAGCTGTAAATCGTCTCTGTAATCCATCCATCGTCCTCTTTTGAGATGAATCGTCTATTCCAAATTTCACACCGATAGTATGCGTGTACTCTTCCATCACCCTCAAGGACTAATGAAGATCATTTTCTTCATAGGCATAAAGAACGAAAGAGCATTCATATGAAATAAGTGGGTAAATCGTTATCCGGGAGTGCTACAGCTATATCTCCAAGTCTTTCTGAGTGCAACGGATAATGGCAATAGTGACATGCAGTAAAAGGGGACTGAGGGCATCGCCCTGGAATACACCTACTATGTTTGGACGCCAGCTTGACCACCATTATTATTATCATTAGTATGTGTCTAACTATCTGGTTTCTAGTTGTACTATTGATCATTTTGAAGGGGATGACGAACAGCCGATATACTGTTAAAAAAAGTGGAGATGGGGAATAGGTCTTATAGACTTACAGCAACGAACCATTGCTTATGCGTCATCACTATCTGACGCGATGAAACACATACTTTTTTATATCATATCCTCTTATTCTACGAGTGAATAACGAAGATAAAACAGTTAATGTTTACGATTAATCAGCGAACGCTTTTGTTTGGGTGATAACTTGCATTTCGAAAAGAGATAGCTATACACACGTGAGTCGTCGGCAGTTCATTAGATTTTGGTAGTGACTGATGACGTATCACTGTCTTTTGACAGTTGAATGTTATTTATTGTAAAGTTTCTACAAGTCGTTCATACTACACAAATAGTTGTTTTCACAACTAATGAACTGCAGGCATTTCACATTTCATGGCAAGTGAATTTTATATCGTCATTATGAATTTGAATATCAAATTGCGAATGTTTTTGTTCAATGTCACGCATTGCCAAATATCGTATTGGAAATGTGAATATAAAATTAAATATATTTACTGAATTATTGATAAAGGCTGACTAATTCAATAAAATAGACCCAAAATCGTAGCATGTGAGCACCTTTCAGCGAATTTAATAAATGAAGGCAATTATTCACTGAAAGGTTAGGTTGTAAAGAGCATGTTACACGAATGTCGTTGTGTTTTCATAACTCAGTTGACTTATTTCGGAAGCATAAATTGACTATCAAAATAAACAATGTACTTGTCTCTAGTTCACAATATCGACAGCAGATGAAGTATCGATTTTTTGAATTCCCTATATTTTTTCTTAAAGGAAAAAAAACAAGCACTACAGGAAAATCCTCAAGGCGCTCTTAGAGCGGTGCATGTCCGGAAGTAGTTTATTCCACATAAACGCCGTTCTCCAAATAAAAGAGTTCTTAAACAGTGAAGTTCGTGCTGTACTGACGTGAAGAAGAGAGACAAATCTCCAACCTTT
Source organism: Leptinotarsa decemlineata (assembly GCF_025532065.1). Lineage (NCBI taxonomy): Eukaryota > Metazoa > Arthropoda > Insecta > Coleoptera > Chrysomelidae > Leptinotarsa > Leptinotarsa decemlineata. The sequence goes on along the minus strand of NW_027412688.1, from coordinate 28,073,253 downwards.
CTTCTATGTTCCAGACTATCAGGGTTGCAAGTGATATTCGCGTCTCCAATCAGATGGATGGCTCTTTTCTGGATGGAATCCAGCAACTTCAGGATATGTTCGGGGGCGGACCTCCGTACATGAGAACAATTATCCAAAGAAGGTTTCATGTGAGCTTCATGAAGCATCAAAAGTTGCTCAGGTGTGCACAGTTTTCTGGTTCGGAACAGTGTTCCAAGCTTTTGAGAAGCAACCTTTGCAATTCCAGTGACATGATTGTGCCAAGACATATTGGTGTCCATTTCAACCCCCAACAAACTTATCGAAGCAGAAAGGGAATTGTCTGACCTGACATTATACCACGTTCGGAAACTGATGCCTGGGTTCATGTGGCATCTCCTAGATCCTCATTAAGATTTGCAACCTCCTGCTGCCGGTGAAGATGTGCATCCGCAGCCGATGTACTGGAATCCAAATGTAATGACGAGACAAGTGTGCTGTTGTCAGCAAAGCCATATATTGAATTCCTGTTTTCTTTTTCCAAAAAGTCGTTGATATGCAATAAAAAGAGAGAGATAATATGGATCCCAGGGGGACACTAGCGATGATGGTGAAGATATCCATCGACGGCCACTTGCAGGGAACGTTCTTTGTGAAGCTGAAGAGCCATACACAAAAATAATCCGACAAGCCATATCATCGAAGTTTGACCAGCAAACCCTCATGCCACAGACGGTCAATGGGCTTAGAAATATCAAGCGCAATAGCTCTTGACTCTCCATGTTTCTCGATTGCGTTATTCCAAATATGGGTGACATACGATAGAAGGTCGCCTGTTGATCTTTGTTTCTAAAGCCATATTGATGATCGCTCAAGATATTGAAGCTTTCCAAATATTTGATGATAAGGTGGTCTACGGCTTTCTCCATAAAATTTGATATCACTGATAGCAAAGCGACTGGTCTAAGTTTTTAAAAGTACAAAGTGTCAAAATATTTGCTGATCAAACTAAAATACAAAGGGACTATTTTCTCAAAGTTAAAAGAAAATTAGAAGAATACAAGAATAGTGGTCAAAATAAAATTATTAGGTATATAAATAATATTCCCACAATTGTTGATGCTATAAATAAACAAAAAAACTGACTGAAAGTCCTAATATAGTATACAAGGCTGACATCATTTACATGAATGCTGAGAGTTTTCTAGCCCACAAAGATCAAATAATTAGAGAAATATTTTGTTATTATCCATCAATGGTAATATTAAGTGAAGCCAGATGTACAGATAGTGTTCTTGATAGCGAAATTGTCATTTCAGGGTATTCTATCGTTAGATGTGATTCTAACAGCAGACATACTGGAGGAGTACTTATATATGTAAGAGGGGATATAAGTTATTCGTTAAAAGGAAAATATATACTGGATACCAATTACTGGTGCCAATTTATCAAAATTGAATTGAATAACACTAAATGGTTAGTAGGTGGACTCTACCATTCTCCAAATTCAAGTCATGATGTGTTCCTGGACAAATTTGAAGAATGGTGTGAGGACTACTTCATGAGAAATAAAAAGTGTCTTTTGATTGGTGACGTAAATATAGATTATCTTAGTAATACTACTCACGGCAAAAAAGTTAAAAATATAATGATGACTTTTGGTATCGAACAACTTGTTTGTGATTCGACAAGAATAACCTCTAATAGTTCTTCATTGATTGATTATGCGATATCAAATCAGAGTGGTCTAAAAGTTTGTGTTCACCATGAGCCTAAGATTACTGATCATTCAATAATTTCCGTTATTATACAAAATAGTGACTTTGCAATATCTACACCTTTTTTCACACGGAGATTAAATGATGAGGTTTTTCATAGTATCAACCTGAGGCTGATTGAATGTGAATGGTTGAAAACCTCCACTGATGTGAATGAGATTTACCATAATATTGAATCGGAGTGTAGATTAATTTTAAATGAGATAGCACCCATTATCGAAATCAAAAACAAACAAAATCAGGTACCTTGGTACGATGATGAGATAAAATCATTTTCAAAACAAAGAGACAAATTGTATAAAGATTTCAGAAAAACTTCCAATGCCAATAAAGAGGAGTTGTGGAATAAATATAAATCAAAACGAAATGAGGTTGTTAATTTACTGAAAATAAAAAAATTGCAATACTTTGAAAATAAAATTGATTCAAATAAAAATGACCCTAAAGAAATGTGGAAAACTATTAAAAAATTAACAAAAGGTGAGAAGCAGCATATGAACTTCAAGTGCATTAACTTTAGCACTGATGGCACTATATCAAGGGTAAAAACTGAGCAAGATGCTGCCAATAAGTTTAATTCGTTCTATGTTGATAGCATTGAGCGGATCTCTAGTTCTATCATCTCTGAAGAAAAGTGGTCTCAGAAAAATCTTAAACCAGTGGTAGCTAGTTTTCCTGAATTTGAAAGTGTAAACCTAAGTAAGTTGAGATCTACTATATTTTCTCTCAAAAAAAAGGCAGTATTGAGGAAGTAATTAGTGTCAGGTTTTTGAGAGAAACGTTTTATACTGGTGGAATTGTCTTCCTGAACTTGATAAATACTTCACTTGCAAATGGTAGTTTTCCCAACCAATTGAAACTCAGTACTATAATGCCCATTCCTAAAATTAATAACGCAATAGAAATGTCTGACTATAGGGCCATAAATACTTTACCAACTATAGAGAAACTCTTAGAAATAATAGTGCACGAACAAATAACTCAGTACTTCAGTAAGAATGATCTGTTTATGGGTAACCAATCTGGTTTTAGAGAACATCATTCATGTGAAACTGCCCTTCAGTTAACAATATCGAAATGGAAGCAGGTACTTGATGATGGTAAATATGTAGTGGCAGTATTTCTTGACTTCAAAAGAGCGTTTGAGACCATCGACAGAGAAATTTTACTTCTAAAATTGAAATATTATGGCATTCAGAGTAAAGTATTGAATTGGTTCAAAGAATATCTCAGTAATAGATCTCAAAGAACCAAAATAGGCAACTCTTATTCAAACGAAATTATTAATAATTTTGGTGTACCTCAAGGCAGTGTGCTGGGACCACTGCTTTTTATAATATATTTGAATGATCTCAATTATGTGCAAGGTCATGATTTTCTGAATTTATTCGCGGATGACACATTGGTTGCATGTTATGGTCACAATCTTAACGAAACAATAACTCGAATGAACCAAGTATTAAAAAAATATGAAACCTATCTGGGAACTAATAAACTAAAATTAAATACAAAAAAAACCAAAGCCATGATTCTCAGTAATAAACATAAATTAAAGTATGTGGACTATGAGTCTCTACAACTTACCATTGATCATGACAAGATTGAATGGGTAACCGAGTTTAAATACTTAGGTTTCATAATAGATGACTCACTAACACTGAACGCTCATAGCGATTACATTTGCAAAAAAATTTCGAAAAAACTCTTCTTTTTTTCTAGGATATCATCTCAAGTGTCTTTATTTTCAAAGATAACTATATATAGAAGCATTATACAGCCACATTTTGATTACTGTTCTAGTCTTCTATATCTCTTGGACAAAAACAACAAACAAAAATTAGAAAAATTACAAAATCGAGGAATGCGAATAATCTTGATGTGTAATAGATATACTCCCATTCAAATTATGCTAAATACTCTAAATTGGTATAGTGTAACGCAAAGACTATTTTATATGTCAATGATGTTCATTTATAAAATCACAAAGAATTTATTACCAAGTTACTTCAAGTCTTTTATTACTTATAACAATCAAATTCACCGTTATGATACAAGGACTAATAATGAATTTCATATAGCTAGAACCAAAACTAAAAATTCTATGATATCATTATTTTTCAGGGGACTGAATGATTTCAACGAACTCCCTCAAGACATTAAATGCTCGGTCACTATCGATAGTTTCAAATATCAGCTAAAAAAACATATAAGGTCACTGGATATTTATTAATTTTTTTCGTTCTTTTAACTTTCTTTTCTTTCTTTTTAGCTTTTAAAATACTTTTAACTTTATACACACACATTCATATGTTTCACTGTTTTACACTTATTTTGAAGAATATTTTTTTAACAGATTGATATAAAAATTGTTTTTATCTATTTGTATTTTATTACTAGTAGCTATTATAATTGATGTATTCATATATTTCGCGATATTGACAATTTTTTCACATTTATCATAATTTTTAAGATTTGTATGTATATTAGGAATTCCTATTTCAAATAAAGATATATAGTTATTTGAAACAGTTTATTTGCCCTTTTCGGGAATAGGCTGAACGCGAGCCATCTTCCAACAAGAAGGAAAAACCCCTTTCTTTTGAGATAGGTTGAAAAGTCTGCAAAATACTATAACTATCTTCTGATAGTTTCAAGTTCATTGAAAAGTGTTGTTAATTATTAGATACTTTCCTTATTATAGTAATAATAGTTACAATGGCTGTATAAGTAATGCTGAAGAAAGACGATTGAAGCGGTTCTGTTTGTGTTGTGAAAAGACGAAATAATTACGACGAGATGGTAAAGAGGGCAGGTATGCTTCAGTTTTTTAAATCAATGAAAAATGAACGCTAAGAGAAAAATAAAGGTAAAGAAGAAAATAGAAGAACTTGAAGTGAGAGAAAAGAAAAAAGATGTTGCTGATGATAATAAAAATATGCGAATGAAAACAAGAGAGAGAGGCATAAAAGAGAACGGGAAGAACTGAAAAGTAAATCAAATTAGCCTAGGACCTCGGTAAAAAATTAGTGAGTGTCAGACGAAATATTGAAGGTTCGGGTTGGAGCAAAAAATTGGTTTGACTGAGGGGAATCGAAAACTCGTTGGTAAAGACCAAGGATGAAAAAGCAAAAAAATTGAACCATTGAATGAAGAGCTGAATAAATTGAAACACCAACTCAGTCATACTCCCATTTCTAGCCATTTGGCTCCTGAGCCCAGAACCCGGTTTCAACAAAGCCCTTTTACCCGCATTAGCAAGATCTTCGCGAGAAGTGGTTTTTCAGATAAAGTAGCACTGCGGAATAGAGAAGGATGATGAAAAATGAAATTTGGTGATATGAATCATTGTTACAACAACCTAAAAAAGGCAATGAATTTAACCCAATCGAAAGAAAAATCAATACAAAACTGTGTGAGATACTCAAAATGACTCTCTAAGAAGAGCAATCCAAATTCTCGTTTATATTTGAATTCTTAAGTGACTTGTGAGAAAATAATTGTTACTTTAGATAACAAAAACCGACTCGTATTATGTCAAAATTCTGAATGCTGAATTTATTTCATCATAAGTTGTCATACTTAAACTATTTATACTCACCCTGTGTTATTGTTTTCAAAAATTTTATGTACTCAGGTACTTTATGTGAAGGCGTTAGTGTATTTGGTCCAGTTTTTTCAAGCACTGCTGCTGCTTGCTGTGGTGTCAGACCATTTTCTCTATCAGTTTGAAGTTTTCTACATAGGTCGTCTGGAATAAAAAAATAACAATGTTGAAATCTTCTTCAATTCTATCACGGATTACCATCTCTTCAGAATCATTCATTCAAGTAAATAGAAGGTATTAGAAGAAGGCATCTATATTTATAAAAACATAATTGATTCTCAAGAACTGAAAATTCGAAAATCAGTAATGATGGATTTAAATATGATTCCACGGATTACGAAATTTCTATATACTATTCAAAACATAAGGTGAATTTAATTTTTCACAAAATAATATATATATATATATATATATATATATATATATATTTATATATACGCATTTATATATATCGCATATATATTATATATATATATATATATATATATATATATATATATATATATATATATATATATATATTCATCTGGTCCTATTCTATTTGCAATTTTCATGAACGACATCTTAGATATTTTAAATAACGATGAGGCTACTATCACTAATTATGCCGATGACACAAATTTACTGGTTCCTAGCTGTAACTATCGAAATTTAATTACTAAATCATCCCATTTAGTCGAAAAAACACAGCACCGAATGCTTTCTTCGTATTACTTCTCGCAAGAGGCACATAAATGCGAAATAATACTTCTATACGACCATGTGGCAAGAACTCCTGATGCACTCTCTACACCACGGTAAACGAAGAAAACTGAGCAAAACCTTGATATTTGATAGGAGTTGACGTGCTATTTTTGGTTTTGGCTCTCCTGGGCTCTTCCATTGGAATCATTGGACTTTGGTTTCGATGTCATAACTATAGACATAATTATAGATCGATTAGTCTTCTCAGCATTTTTAAAAAAAATCTAGAAAGACTAACGTGTAATAGACGCATTGCCACGTCAACAGAATCTGCTCCTACTCTTTTTGTTGATTTCATATCTAGAAATATGAACAATAGGAAGCACGTGGCGGGAATTTTCTTTGATCTGTCAAATGTAAAATATTGGTTTTAGAGGAAATATTCTTGTCTGGAATATTTCATTCCTAACAAATAGACAAATCTTTGTAAAATTAGATAGTTTTGAGTCAGATAGATATTCAGTTGATGTTGGAGTCGCGCAAGGTTCAATTCTGGGGCCATTGCTTTTTTTACTATTTCTCAATTACCTCCCAATAAATGTCAATAGACGCTTTTATCTCATCAATTTTGCTGATGACACAACATTTGGTATAGCTGAATCATCTATGGAGGATATGATTCTATCGGTTGAACTCTTTATTAGTGAAATGGCAAAAAATTGTCATTCCAATAAACTGATACTGAATGCACAGAACACAAAGATTATATTTCAATAAGAGCAATCTGATCGATAGTGAATTCCTTCAGACACATAACTCCACTAAGTTTCTGGGTGTAATGATTGACAAATCACTTTCATGATCCGAGCATATTGAAAGTTTATCAAAAAGACTCTCCAAATCTTACTTCGCAATTTTGCAATTGAGGTATAAACTTCATGAAACTATTCTTATCCAAGTTTATCATGCATTAGTATATTCTGCATGATCATTTTCACATCATGTTATGGGAAAAACTACCGAAATACAAAGGATATTTGTCACACAAAAAGCGATTGTTAGATCAATGTTCAGCGTGAGCCTACGAGATTTTTGCAGAGTACTTTTCAAGAGTAAGATGATTTTGACAGTTTGCAGCATTTACATATACAAATTTTGCTTGCACATTAAAAAACATGAAAATGAGCTGAAGGAAAACAATTATCACCAGCAATATTGCACTATAGAAACGCTACAAATTCAATAACAATGACTCACAGAACATCCGCATTTGAAAAATCGCCAACTTATGTTGGGGTAAAGATATATAATAAATTCCTTAATCTGATGAAGGCCTTTAATACTCTCGAAATAAAAAAATCACTAAAAGGTTTCTTATTGGCTAAAGCTTATTGTACATTACAATAATATTTCAATTATTGATTTTTTGCGGAAATCTGTGTTTAAATAATCTTATTCTTTTATATTTCAATTTTACATTTTTATACTTGTACATTTATACGTTTTTTATATTTTTACTTATAAATATGTGTATACATATATATTTATATTTTAGGGACCTATGTTTATGTGTATTTGATGTATATTTACATATTCATTCGTTTACATATTTATTATCAAATCTGCATTAACAGTTCAAATTGTATATTAACTTTTGTTTTTTTTATTATGTCTAATTTGGATAATCATTTTATAAATATAAATTGACATGTTCGATACCATGTAGTTGGTTTATTCAGCAATTTTGGAATGATCTTCGCTGCCACACGTTTCATTTCAAAAGTTTCCAAAAAAATTGTTTTGGGCCAACCAATATGCTGACATCCTCTTTACTTTCTCTAATAGTGATTCGACAATTCTCCATAACAATTTTCTTCACTCTCTCAACATTTTTATCGATTGTTTATGTGCTGAGGCGTCGTCATTCATATCTTCTCGACCTCCTGTGAAAAACTTGTACCACATGTAAGCAGGTCTGTATTTGACAAAAAAGTTGATGGTGACCATGTTGAAACGAAACGTTCAATCAGAGATTTATTGCTTTTTATAATAATACTTCCGTTCTCAATTTTTGATATTTTCTGGAACAACAGTTCTATTCGTAAAAAAACCAAAAACATCATTTTTAGTTTTCCCTATATAACTGGAAAACGACGATAGTCCCCGTGAAGATAACTGAATCTGATTGAGTAAAATCTCTCTGATTTAGTAAAATCTGTCAGATAACATCAGTCAGATGTTATCTGAGAGATTTTACTAAAAGGAGTAAAACGTAAAACTCAGGATTGAAAGTTTCATGAGGAGTTTATTGTTTTCAAAAAGTAATTGTCTGTTAATTCCAGAGAAATGCATCCATCATTCACCACACAATAATGTGTAGTTCAAATTTTAACATATGACGAGTCCAATATGAGTTATGAAAAATGAGAAATAAAACTGTCTATGTTTTTTTACTACTTTTATTTGTAACTAATGTTACTGCAGTTTTGTCATATAAGGACATGTTCAAACAATTGCAATGAACTCTTTCTGCTACTAATATGAGTTGTTTGAAATCTAAGGTACAAACTGATATAGAAATTGTTTGTTACGTTTAAAATGGATGAACTCGAAAACTACTGGACCGATTGTAAAATTATTAAAAACTATAGAAAGCAGCGATTATTATGGGTTATATTTTGTTTTCAGAAGTTAAAGACATTAACCCTTTCGAGCCTGTCGGTACACATGAGTACCGGCATGAATCATGCAAAGACTACAGGCAAATATTCATATTTCATATGGTTTCTATACGTACCGGTGCGTCTCCTACCGTCCTATGTAACTGTGATGCGCGGATTTTTATTCCAGGTTATGTAGTAGTCGTTTATTTGAGCCGGGTCACGTTTTGCCCTCCGTTTTCAGTTAACTTTTACGGAAAAGAGTGACATACATTGCGCGAATTGTGTGTGTGGATTTAGTTAAGGGTGAGTTTCAAAATATTACTACAAAATATGATGCGAAATACTGCTGGAAATAACAAAAAAACACCTGTTTTCTACACTGGTACACATATGTACCAGTAGTCCGTAAGTGCACTAGATGTTGGTACATGTATGTACCGATAGTATTCTGTATTGACTGTTTCCCTTTTTGTTTCAGACAATGTCCAGAAGAAAAAAATTATGTATGGATGAGTTGGACCACATCGCTGAACATTTGTCAGAAGTTTCAAGTTTATCCGACTTTTCGTCAGGCAGTAGCGATTTATGGGAGCCATCATCTGCAGAAAATTCGGGCCAAGATAATGAGTCATTGTGCAGCAATGATGATATGGATTCTCAACAAGTCGAAAGCTTGGAAGAAATAATTGAAAGTGAATCACTGGATGGAGAAACTGCTCATGGAGAAGAGTCTGGCGATTCAAAAAATCGTAGAATTATATGGTCTGATGTGACACCAGACTTTGTTCTAAGAAAAAGTGTTCCACTTTCATGAGAGTGTTCTTTATCTTCGGAATTTCACAAAGACATGAGCCCTATTGATGGTATTTCATAAAATTTTTCCTCGCTCGCTTTATATGTATATTGCACAGTGCACCAATGCCCGACTGAATGCTAGCGAAATGCTAAGGGAAATAAGAAAAAACGGATTTTAGATACTGATGTAGGTGAAATACAGATTGTGATTGGCTCAGTTCTCATTATGTCGTATAATCGATTACCATCAATTGCACATTATTGGTCAAAACATCCATCAATGGGAAATATAACTATAAAAAACGCTATTTCGAGGGATAAATTCAAACTTATTTCGTCAAAATTATATTTTGCTCCTCCAGAAAAGCCGACCGACTGCTCTAAAACTTATTATATTGGTGACATCGTTCAATGCTTGAAAAACACGTTTCAAAAATCACGACAGGACAGCAATTTCCAAAGCATTGATGAATCGATGACTAAATTCAAGGGGCGGTCATCCCTCAAACAATACATGCCCCTCAAACCAACAAAGCGAGGAATAAAAATGTAGCTCCGTTGTGACTCAGAAACGGGCTATACGTTCGATTTCAACATTTATGCGGGTAAAGAAGAGGGCAACCAAGTTGGTACTTTAGGAGAAAGAGTAGTCAATACGCTTGCAAATACCATACAAGAGGTCGATGTTACACTTTGCTTTGATCGTTTCTTCACCTCTGTTGACTTACTCCATTCAACAAACTATGCAGCTACTGCTACTAAAAAAAATATTCCGAAACTACCCGAAAAACAGAAAAAGGGTCAATCAGTTTTCAAATGCAGTTTTCAAATTAATGCACCAAGGAGGGTGTAATTTTTTCAAAATGGCAGGATACTAAAGATGTTCTGGTTCTTAGCAATTGCCATATGAATAAAATTGTATCGCTAAATAAGAAAAACAAAGATGGTACAAGATCTCCTATAGAATGTCCAGATATGATTGCCTTCTATCGGGATCACATGGGAGGAGTCGACCGGGCAGACCAAATGGCGGGATTGTATGAATTTGACAGAAAATCAAAAAAATTGGTGGATCAAAGTTTTTTTCAGGCTTTTGATGATATCAGCTGTAAATGCCTGGATAATTTACAAAGAATTATCAGAAAAAAAATACCATTTCTAGACTTTCTCGTACCTTTAGCCGAAGCAATTCTCAGCGAAGGCCAGAAAAAAACAACTTTAGTAAAAGGTCCATCAACAAGTGGTCGTCCTTCCAAAAAAAGACTGAGTCAAAAAAACGTTCCGATGCATCTGCCTACTGAAGGTAAAACTCGAAGGAGATGTGCTCGCTGTGCCGAAACTAAGATTCAGAAGAGGACCAAGACAGTGTGCAGTCAATGCAGGTTACCATAATGCAAGAATTGTTTTGCTGCATACCATACTTAACAATTTTTACGTTTATGTCAAATTTATAAAAATGATTTCTGTAAGACGCTTGGTACATATATGTACCACCATCAAAGACCCTAAAGGACTGGTGGTACATATATGTACCTTCCCCCCACCACTTCCTATAAATAAAAATTCATATGAATTTCGATGCAGATGTTTTATTTGATCGCCACTGACATTGAACCACTGAAAATCTAACCCATAACCCTTGAAACAAAAACTCGTCTCGAAAGGGTTTTAAAATAATGTAACCTAGCAAAAATTCACCCAAAAAAAATTGTATTTAGCGTGTACACCGGTAAAATCATTAGTGTGTGAATTTGGCACCTAATAAATATTCTCTCCCCCCCCCCCACCCCATTAACCTCTCATTACATCAAGAAGAAATATTTTGTTATTCATCGGTCGAATAGAAGTAAATTTGAATCCACCAACTCTTCAAATTTGGTAGAAATCGCAGTTTCATGAAAAGCGGGTTAGAATGTAGATATACTTCCGAAGAATTGTTTGAATGTATTAACTATGAAATGCTGACATTCAAAAACTTTTCCGTCCAGAATAATTCCCCTGGAATTCGTAATACTCTATTTTTGGAGCGCGCATAAGAAAAGAAACTTATAGAATCATTAGAAATGCTCAGTTTAATGTAAGCGATATTCATAGGCGTGACCAGATTTCCTTTCAATTTTGCTCTAATAATTGGCGGATCTAGAATGTATTTCAAGGGGGTGGCAAAGAGTTTAATTTTGCTACCAGAAGGTGCCAGCAGACAAAAAAATATCATATTAGTAATTTTTTTCATTGAAGATATTTTCATTATAAATTAATTCCTCTGAGATGTATGTTTATCCAAAAATGCATACAATTGATTCATATGATTTTTCTACATATTGTTTTCATACCTACTGGTATAATTATTTCATTCGGTCCACTTCTTACTCACTTGCTAACACTATGTTGACAATTTGAACTGAATCTCTTCACAACAGACCCGGTAATTTATTCAACAATCGAAAGCTCCCGAATCGTCTTGAAATATTAGATTAGAGGAATGGGCCAACCTGTGGAAGGTCAGTATAAACCCTGACAAGAGTCAGGCAATACTGTTCACCTGGAGGAGGGTACACCCGGAAGGAAATGTCATATTCAACGGACAAGATATTTCGTGGACCAACGAAGCTAGATACTTGGGGGTCAACCTCCTAGACAAAGGATTAACGACAAAACCTATTACCAATATTTGGTCGAAGAAGCAACATCGGACTGAAAGTGAAACTGATGATGATAAAGACCATAATACTACCGATAATCCTGTATGCCTGCATAGATCCAGTTGTTTATGAACGCGTGAGTAAGGGCCACCGTAAACGCTCCAAGATATGTACCGAATAGGTACTTATTAAGACACTGAAACCCAAAGCAGCCATTAGAAACGATGACATTCCAGCCTAATTTTTCAAGGCTTACTGTGACTTGTTAAAGCAACCACTGACATTGATATTCAATCTTTCTCTGAAAGAAAATCGTTTTCCAAGCTTTCTCAAAATTGGCAAAGTTACCCCCATACAAAAAAACGGCGATAAGAACAATGTAAGAAACTACAGACCTATAACAAACAGTCTTACCAGCTTTGTCGAAGATATTTGAACGGGTAATATATAATCGAGTATACAATCACGTGGACTCAGTAATAAGCGACCAACAGCATGGCTTTATTCGTAATAAATCTACCATTACCAATTTATGTGCATTTAGTAACTTTGTTACGGATTGAATAAAAATGGCTATCAAATAGACGTTATATACACTGATCTGGCCAAGGCATTCGACAGAGTTAATCACGAGGTTTTGATCCTGAAATTAAAAGCATTCGGTTTCACAAACAACACACTTGATTTCTTCTACTGCTATCTATCCAACAGAATACAGTTCGTACAGTTTAACAATGTATCTTCCTTCAAATTCACCGCTACTTCGGTCGATGATCTCAAACTGTTTAGAAGAATTGAAAGCAAAAAAGATTCTGATATGATTCAAGATGATCTCAATAATCTATCTACTTACTTTTCAGTATCTGACCTATCTCTCAACGAAGCTAAATGCAAAATAATGAGTTTCACACGAAAGAAGTCACCTACTATCAAGGACTATTTCATTAATCATACCAATTTACAGAGAATCAATAAGATGAAAGATTTCGGGATCATTTTTACTGGTGTGTTCAGTTTCTCTGGGTACATTGAATACTTAGTATCTGAATGTTATAGAAAAATGAGCTTTATCTTAAGATCTAGCCGTGAATTCAATAACGATACTTGTTTGTTACTCTTTAACTTCATTGTTCGTTCTAAACTGGAATATGGTCATTCGGAATCCAAAGACCTTTTTATATTCTGAAACTATAAAAAAATTCCAGAAACGATTATTGAGAACACTCTTTTTCAAAAACACAATGTTTGGCCTCGGAAGTGATTTTTTACGGTCATTTTATTATTTACTGTTTTATATTGTAATATTTTATATAGATTTTTAACTGTATCAATGGTACTCAATACTATATGTAAGGAACTTTTGAAAAAACTGTACATCATGTAAGTGGAAACCATTCTGTTTGTTGTTTAGTATAAATAAAAATTTCTATTCTATTCTATTCTATTTCGGGATCTAGACCTGAACATACACTACGTGGACGCATACATGAGGAAACACGCAGAGGACACGTTCGACAGAATTCGAGCGCAAGCGACTTACATAACGCACTAAACAGGGATGACCCCAGATTCCGAGAGAAGGACAAACACAGGAAGCCAACGAAGCAGAACCAAAGACCACCTCCGAGAGTCGTTGTCAGGCGGCTCCGGTAAGTATAAAAATGTCTAAACCAGTTCAAATTTATCTCTTTTTCAGACTCACTGAGAACAACACTCGCTCACGATTAAAAAGACACTCGTCTCCAGTTAGTTTTTGGGGACCCCATGCAATAATTCAGTTAGGAAAGTCATGATAAAACAATTCAACAGATCAGAAAGTAATAGCACCTAGAGGTTGACTTTCGACCAAAGAAGGTCAGATGTCAATCTTGCTGAAGTGCCCATCAGTAAGTTGAGGACCGCTCCGGAGGAGCGGGGGTAGATGGACGAGATGGGGTGTTCTCCACACATTAACCCTGTGGGAAAGATTTCAACTCAGGGCACACAACCCGGGAGGGGGCAAGGGGGTCGCCAGAATAACCAATCATCGGCTTCTTTGTATTTGCTGAACCATTTAATAGATAATGATTCATCGTTGATTCTACAATATGATTAGCTAATTAATGAGGAAAAAAAACGAATCTGATACAAGTGAAGTTAAGTATATTCAATTGTGGATATTGCAAAAATTATCATATAAACCACTCTGGTAGACAAAATACCATAAAAGCGGTTTTTTCTACTAGAAACTTTAAACTTAAATACGTATTTTCTCATAAATATATTTCCCAGAGAAGTTTGTGATAGTTCTTGAAAAATATGATTGATTCCGATTCAGAAAGAATAACTTCAATTACAAAAATGGTGAATATTAAATTCATATTGATTTTGATTCGTATTGTTTCTCTGAAATTGGAAAATTATCTGTACGTTCTAAATATTGTTAATGATAAAATAAATAAATGTGTATTATGTATATATATATTACAAAAAATCAAAGTCTATTATGCAATAATAAGGTTATTGGTGTCAATATTTTCGATTTAGTCAAGTTAATAAGTAGGTATTTTCGAGAGGTTTCAGTATAAATAATACATAATTCCTGGGTGAAAGCCAAGACTTCCATATGGTTTATATACGGACGTAGATACTTAAGCAAGTTTATTTTTGTAGAAGATTCAAAAACGTAACGAAATCCCAACTGAGAAAATAAAAAAATTAGTAATCAATCCTTGAATATTTGATTCGTTAGTCTACCAGAAATAATCCATGCAATAAAATGACCGTTTGTTTAATTTATAGACCTGTGAGTATGACTGTTTATTTTGACTTTATCAGTTAGTCTGGAAGTGAAATATATTTCATTCATGAAGTAGGTTTCCAAAATTCATTTTGGAAATTCTATGAATAATTTGAATTATCAGTTTTTATAGAGACCAATATTTATTAAAAAAATACCGCTATAATTCTTATAATCCTTAAGACAGACAGCGCTTACCAAACACTTTATTGAGGGATGGAAAAGAACTGAATCCCAATTATATTGATAATAATTCATAAAATATTGGTAATACTAGGTATATTTTAATATACAAACAAACAGTGAACAAAAAATAATCTCATTAATATCATGAAGACTATGTAACAAAGTGCTAAAAGAAGAAAAAAACAATATCATAAAAAGTTTCAGTTGAGAATTGTTATACCAAGACAAACATGCGATAGATAATACCATGGTATCATCATAGTAAAAATCAACCAGTAAGTCTACTCCCAGTACTTTCATACTTTCACAAAGTTCTCGTTGACTTCGAAACGAAGTGCGGAGCCAATTTCGTTCTTTTACTATAGGCGGGCACTCATATAAAAATGAAATTTAAGGATATTATAGAAGATTTTGTGGTAAGTTATTTATAACCAACTACAAATACTAAAAACAATAACAACAACAAATAAACTAAACACAATATCAATTTCCGACCGTTTATTATAACTAATCCGATGACCGTGGTGCGATGACCGGCGTTCCGATGACCGGCGTTCCTTTAGTGCGATTACCTCTTCCTCTGCAGTGGATTGATTAACAATATTCCGCAGTATAATTGCATTGCGGTTTCGTTGTGAAAATTCGATCTTTTTGCTGGCGGCATAACCATGTGATGGATATTGCTGACTTAGCAATATGACATGAAAGTTATTCATGAGCGCACAATTCCAAATATCATAACCCCAATTTTTTTGCGCGCAATATCGTAACTGTCACTACCTAACTAACCAAATATTAGCACTTTCCAGCCGTTCTTTTAAAATATGTTAAAAGCTATGTTTCCGTTAATCATCCCCCGTACGAAGGGCAACTCTCAGAAGTCTAAACTTGTGCGAGCTGAGGATTAACAAGATATTACCTTTTGACGTGTGCTTCCTATCACGGAATCATAAATGATATAAGTAAATTATTCGAAGTAAATTATTCACGTTTATCAAAAAATGATTAACAGTGAGAAGCCATCTGAAGTGCAACATTATATTTTGGAAAATTCGTGAATTCGTCTCGATTCAAAAACTAACATATTGAAAGAATGAACAAATTTGATAAGTCAGTTTATTTGAATAAGTTGCTGTAATAAAGAAAGCCATTATCGAAATTTCCGAATGGTCTTCAACCTTACACAATCTAATAAAAATCAAGATCAACAGAGAATCTGCTCAAGAAATTTGAAGATTTTCAATATAGGTATTTTTTAGCAAAAATTCTGAAGTTTTAAGAACGGAAAAAGACTGCTTTCCAAAACGTCAGCCTTTATGAAAAGGTGAGTATCGGTGGTTCGAGCCCTGCGGCCAAACGATGAATATCTTTCAAAAGAACTGTTGAATGTCATCACGAACCCTTCTACTATCTACAGAAATATCGAAAAATCAAGAATTATTTTGAGGTAAACATATTCCAAATGTCAAGATAACTGAAGTAATACTCTTAAAATTTCATTTGTAATAAAATCATGCTTTATCACTGGTCCGAAAATATTTTCAATAAGAAGATATCACAGTCAATAGCATACTCTAAAGACAAGTCCTTTATAATCATTCTAACATCATATGGAAGATAAATTGACGACTTGTGTGGCTTGATTACGCTTAAAACATATCATTATGTTGACTCGGTGTCTTCAATGAGATTTCCTCATAAGAAAATAGGTCAATGTATCGTGTTTCCCTCGTCCGAGAATATTTAGGAGGGTTCGAATGTCAACTTATAGAGGACCGGACTTATCATTGGGTTTAACAGTAAGCTGTTCTGATTTGAGGTAAAATTTGACAAACGAATACCGTACGTCACAAGTTTTAGTCAACTGAGATCCTGAGCTTATTACGAAACTAGTCACATTACCCTACAGGGTAATTAGCTATTAGTGAATTTCAATTTCGAAATTGAAGGATATAACTGGAACCTCTGGCGTAGAATGAATTCAAGAATAAGCACTCATCCCAAACACCAAAACTGCAACACTCTTCTCAAAGCACGTCTCACCAACCAAAATCGATATGCTGGAACCAGAAAAGTCGGTGATATGTAAAATAAGCTGTGAGGACTATGACAAAAACTATATCGGTCATATCGAACGAGCCATTGAAATTCGTCCCAAAGAACATTTATATTTGATTTTGGAGACGAGAAAAGTCTAGTGTCGCTCAAAACGTCTTGGGTACCGGGTATAGCTTACATGAACACTGTCTAAAATTGTTGGGATCGGTACATGAGATCGATGTGGCATGAGAACTACGAACAGTGACAAAAGGTCCTATTATCTTAAGAGTAAGGAATTGATCGATTTTATCTTCTAAAGACGCCTCTTTGATTAGTAAAATGCGCGTCGAGAAAAGTGTTGTTTGGTGTTTGGAAGTAGTGCTTATTTAGGAAATTCGTTCATAATATCTGTAGAATGTTTATATACGTTTAAAATGTCATTAAAAGTCCACACTGCAATTTTTCATATGATGATTTTGATTGAGCATTTTAACAGTATATGTGGGCTACGTACATTCCATTAGTATTTTTTTTATTTTTTGGGAAAGAAAGTTTTTTGCTTTCTACTACTCCATCTTGATACAGAAAAGGATGAGGGAATCTTCCAAAAAAAGTAATCAATTTGAAAATAAGTAACTCTATACATGGATGTGTAGATCATGCAAAGAAGTAACTTTCAGACACAAACTGAAAAAAAGGCCTCCTGAAACAGCTACTTTCATATAAACATTGAATTAAACAAAAGAAAAAAAAATCTTTCGAAACAAATACTTCTATATGAACACTGAATTATACAGAAGATACTTTTCTCTACCCAGTTTGTATTTCAAACATTCGTTATGGAATGAAAATCAGATATCATTCACATGAGTTCTACTTTAAATGAATGATAACAAATTGCACTTACATGAAACACTGTCATCCTCACTGGTATATATCGATGTTTCGCCTTAAGACACTTGCCCCAAGGCTCTTCAGTACTGGTACTGAAGTAAGTGCATGTATGTAAGTGCAAGTTGTTATCATTAATTTAAAATAGAACTCATGTGAATGATAAATGATTTTCATTCCACAACGAATGTTTGAAATACAAACTGAGTAGAGAAAAGTATCTTCTGTATAATTCAGTGTTCATATAGAAGTATTTGTTTCGAAAGATTTTTTTTTCTTTCGTGTAATTCAATGTTTATATGAAAGTAGCTGTTTCAGGAGGACTTTTTTTAAGTTTGTGTCTGAAAGTTACTTCTTTGCATGATCTACACATCCATGTATAGAGTTACTTATTTTCAAATTGATTACTTCCTTCCTTTCTTTAGAAGATTCCCTCATCCTTTTTTGTATCAAGATGAAGTAGTAAAAAGCCGAAAACTTTCTTTCCCAAAAATTAATAACTCCTAAAAAATATAACCCCTTCCATTCAAATATTTTTTTTATGTTGGGACATTTAGTTTGATGGTGAGGGGCATGAAAGTTAAAAGTGTTTTACATTTTCTGCCATCGAAAAAATTAATAAAAGAATTTGTACCAAATGTTGTGTGATTTTTTTTATTAGTGCTAAAAAATATTTGAAATGTTGACAGTAGCATACGGTGATTTTACTCTGAGTGATGAACCGATGAAAATAGTGATAAAGTGAAAAAATTGTTATATTGAATCGTTGAATCACTATTAGACAAGTTGTTGTGGATGTCGGCAGATTCGCTTTAGATAGTCATAACTGATGACGAAAGTCCATTCTTCCCAGTAATAGAGCCCAGGAGAGCCAAGACTAAAAAAAGCACGCCAAGTTTGATCAAATGTCAAGATTTTGCTCAATATTTTTTTCAATTACCGCGGCGTAGTGCATCAGGGGTTCTTGCCACATGATCGTACGGTCAATAAGGAGTATTATTTTGAAGTTATGCCCCGCTTACATGCAACAATACGAAGAAAACGTCCGGTATTGTGGAAAAACAATTAATGGATTTTGCATCACGATAATGCATTTGCTGACTCGTCAGTGCCCGTTCGTGATTTTTTGACCAAAAACATCACCGTAATCATGCTTCAGCCTCCGTACTCAGCAGATTTGCCCCCCTGCGACCTTTCCCAAGATTGGAGAGACCTATGACAGGACGGCATTTCGCGACGATTAAGAAAATAAAAACGGAATCGTTGAGAGAGCTCAAAAAAGGCATATCAGAACTGTTTCGAGGATTGTATTATATCTGAGAGAAACTACTTCGAAGGAAACAAAATAGAAATTGGTTAATAAATAAAAATTTTTGGGAAAAATCTAAATTTTTTTATTTTCAAACAGATTTTTAAACAGATATTAGGCATTCCACCACGATGTATTCAACAAAGAGTCCCATAGAACATATTTCGCAAGACCTGGGTTCATCAGGGCCAGATATGAGATATTCATGGCAGATGTCACTCCCGGCCTTCAGCAATTTGTTTTTAAAAAATATTCCGAAATGAAGAGGTACTGAATTTGTTGTTGCTGTGATGAAATCAGTTGCATTCAGAACTATTTTCTTTAGGCTGTGGACCACCAGTCATACCTGAATGTGCACAATATCGCAGTTTGTTTCAGTAGTTGTCCTAAAGATAATGCCTCCTACTTCAAAAACTATATGTAATTCCTTTGAGATTTCAAATGAAAACTACAAAACGGCAACTCATGCTTCAGTAGACTATGGTTTGTTTAAGCATATTTTGACTGAGGTATGATCAATCTTCCAGACATCGAAGAGAAGAGGGATCAACCATATAAGCTGTAAGTGTACTGGATGTTTAGAAGAAGATTGGTATGTACAACCATTATGGGAAAAAGAGTAGTGGCAAAGGTAACAAAACGTTATCCTCAGGGAAGGTTAATGTCGTCCTAGAATCCTTTACAGGAAAAACGTATTAATAAAGTGAGGTTTTTAAAATTATAAAAAAGTTAATGAAAAAAACTATTCAAAATGTCCAAAAGAGTGATACATCAAAACACCACGATAGATGGACTAGGAGCTTGATAATTCCGAGGTAAATAAATACAGCTGTCTAGAGAGGTTGAATATCTGGAACTGAAACCCAGACTGACCTGAAACCAATATTTACATAGGGTAGAAAAAGGCAGAAGATGCTGGTCAGGTGTACGTCATGTCTGGTCAGACATAGAAGCTGAAACCAGGCATTATGGTGATTGAAACTATGGTAACATATGCCACTTTGGTTTGCTAACTGAAGATGAAACAAGCGATTACTGACAGCACACTAGTCAGGATGCATAGACTTGCTTGTTGGAAGAAAATGGAATGGAAATGGAAAACATCAAGAGCAACTTTGGACTACTTTGGAGACTTTCTCGAATCTATCCCTTTTACTTTTTGTAATGACGGGAGGGGTCATTACCGAATGACCCATCATTCGCATTCACAGACCACGTGTAATACAATTTTTTCTTCTTCCTGATAAAACCTGCATTCAAATTCTTCTGTCAGGCTCAGAATGCCTACCTCATTCCTAGAAGCTTGTTCTATCAGTTTTGTGGTTGGGCTTGCATCCATGAATTGATAGAAGTATTTATACTGCATGTATTAGCCAATCCGCAGAAAGGCTCTGGACCTATCAGTTTGATTACATGCTATAATTGTATAGGAAAATAGTCGTTTTATTCTGGAATTTCGAAGTTAATCACACATACCAGAACAAGTTGAACAATGAAATAGAAATCACCACTTTAAATTATATTCAATCGATGAAATATTGCAATTTTCAAAATAGATGTTGTATGCTTATGAAACAACTTTTATTTTATTACCATGTATTCGTAATTTGTGGCAGTATTCCATTGATTCACTGATGTTGATATGAACTGAGACATAAGTTGAAGGCAATATTGTGGTCATCGGTTTATATTGAAAATAAACAATATGATGTATTCATTTTAGAAATTCTAAACGAATCATAAACATAACCGTTAACATAATAACAATATGAAACTGAAATTTTATTACGTTATTGTTTTATGTCGCTAGATAGGAAATTTTCTGCGGTAATGTAAAACGAACTTTATGTAGTTTGCGTAGATTTTGTGATGTTTATTACCTCATTATAAGTCAGCTTTGACTATCATAATATAATAATGTCCTAATGATTATGACATAATAATATATGCATCTTTTGATGATTGTGAAACGTGCTTGGACCGTGTTCATAATTTTTATTGTAAATCCTTTATACGAAAAAGTTATTTTCTATACGTATTTACTTTTATTCATATTTACTTTTCAAAAAAAAAAGGCTCTTGAGAATTATACTGTTTTCAATATACTCGTATACATCTAGTTCAAAACTGAAGATAGCTCTGGTTATGCATATCCAGCTAACTAATACAAACAATATTGTATAACTCTTTTCTAACCCATTTTGTTTCCTCAAAAAAAACTCCTTTGACATCTGTCGAAGAAGTTGAGAAATAAATAATCAGCAAAGGATTAACTGCATATATATTCGAAGTTTTTGTCCATTTTTGAGGACGGTGGCAGAATTTAGCCTCCGAAACGTTAAGACTAGTATTGTTACTGATAAATAGAATATTTTTCTTTGTGAAAAATAGTTGTATAAAGTTCTCCATTACAATTTTCATATTTTTCAGATTATGGATGGTGAAACTACTCAAAAAAGGTCGATAATAAACAATTCGATAACTTTCTCACCCGTAAACCTTTGCCAACCAGGACCAGGCAAAAACGGTTTGCGTTGACATCATCGAATTCCGATCGACTATAAATTGTGCTGGGAACCACACGTCGATATACTTTGTAAAAAGTTAAGAAAAATTATTATGCGTTAAAGTTCTTATCAAATCATTGTCACGAAAACATACTATTAATCATTTATTATGCAAACATCAACTGTGATCTGCGATATGGTATTCTATAATATTCATATATTAGATGATAATAATTATATGGAAATATAAACATTACTAACTATTTTGTGACACAACTAGAAATACAAATCAATTCAAAGAACTATGATTATTAAGAGAAAAGGAAAGAAGAAAAAAAAAGGAAAGAAGAAAAAAAAAACACACATCAAAGGTGCTGCTTCGTTCCCTCCTGTTCATAAAAGAGGACATATGCCTCATTGCTCACAATTGATTTTGGCGAAATTGGGAACACCTGTGAATCGTTGTATTCATGCCATGTGCCACTATATGGGTGTCTGCAATATGCTGTGTAATGTCCGTTGTAAGTAGTCCCACTGTGATTTGAAAGTGCATATAGATTATAATGACAAGGAGCCACATTCTCTGCTGCATAACTGCTCATATCTAATCCGTCTGAAGAAAAGTCAATGTAAACGTTCAATTTGCCACTGAACCTTTCCGTCGAAGAGAATCTTTTCAAATGAATTACTAAAATACGGGGAAACTTATAGATTGATAAGGACTTTGTACATTTTCTCCTTTGCTTGCACCTCGAACACATTGGTTTTTCATCTCCATCCAGAGTTTCCTCTTTTGTGAAAGAATCCAAGCAATGTGACAAACTCACTTGGCCAGATCTTTGTGGTATGGGAAGGGACAAATCCCAGAAAGGATCAAAGATTACTGATGAGTGTCCACAGTGTGTGCACTTCATAGTGGATTTTAATTGACCAACGAAATTGTCTACAATCTTGGAGTTGTTCATATTCAAATATCTCTGCCAGGACTCTTGTGCTTTTCCGTTATTATGGTATTCTTAACTGAAAATTTGCTGTGGCTTTTTTCCAATTCGTGTCTGAAAGAAACTTCTCTGGAAGATTCACACAATTTACTCGTATGAAGATGGAGAAGTAAAAAGCCGAAATATTTCTTTACCAAAGAATTAATTTCTCCTCAAAATATACCCCTTTCAATATTCTGAACGTGAGGCAAAAAAGAGGGCGATGAAGAGAAAAATCCGGCTCTGATATTTTATAAATATCACTATGAAAGACCTGTTTTGCGAACTATATCGATCGACCTCGATGTTATTGAATGTCAGGGGGTGGTTGTGAAATAATAGGACAGAATAAACATCGTATTTTTCCTCAATGTTGATCTTAGGTATAATGGAATTAAGGAGAAGATTCTCTGTAGTACTAAGCGATCCATTTTTTGTTGCCTTTTGCAATCATTATGTCCTAGTGTGGTGCTAAAATTTAGATACTTCTTCACAGAAAAGTATTACGTAGGAAAAGATTGAAGTGATAAATCAATTTTATGTTAATTGCACTTTACTGTGCCAAATATTATTCCACTTACTACGTTATTCAGACGCAGATTCAAGAAAGTATGAGAATGACACTATCAAAAATTTTGGGCGTGTTAGAAATATCATCAAAGCAGCAGATTTGCAGAAATTTACCTTTCTTTCTTCTACTTCAGACTTAATTCTGTTTTATCATTGTTCAAGAGGAAACTATAATCAAAAGTTAATAAAGATAGAAAATACTTCACCATATACTAATTGAATTACTAAAAATATATATCTGCCTTCCATTTTACCATACAATAAGGTACAAAAAGGAATATATTTGATGATATTGTTCAAGCCACAAATGACGGTTACTGTACCTACAGCTCTCGTATTACTGGACTTCAGTAACGCCTTCGTTACACTCAGGCATCGCATTATATCTAATTATAAATAATTACCCGGGTTTTACCCCAAAGGGCAGTACTTGGTCCTTCTTTCTTCACAATATATACACAATATTCCAAGAATTGCCGGATACCCTGCGAGAATCATACATCGGTAAAACTAAGACGCCATTGAAAGTTCACATTGCTGAACACAAGAAACACACACAGCGAGGAGAAACCAGCAAATCGGAATAGCAGAGCATGTGTGGACTCATCAACATAACATCAAGTGGGATCAGCTGAAATCATCCACAAGGAGGAACACTGTTTTAGGAGAAAATTCAAAGAAGCCGCGTATATGTTGTCCAACAACGCATTTAGCCAAGCTAGCGTAGGGATACGTAATATATGGAAACCTATAAGCAAGCGAAAAACCAATGAAGCGGAAAGAGGGAAGAGGGGATAGGTGAAAGCCCTATAAATAGTCAGATATCGGAGAAATAAGTCCAGTTATCACCCGAAGACGATTGTGGATACTACAATCGAAACGTCGTGACGTAACTTGGTTTGGAATCCTAATTTCTAGTTTCATTTTTTGTTAATACAATTTTTTTTATTTTCAGCTTGTTTAAACTTTTCAACTTCTTTTATTTTTTTGGTTGTTGCTTGTATGTTATTTCTTTGTAATTTCAGTTTTTTGTTTAATAAAATTGTTATTTTTCGGTTGATCTTTTTGATTTCTCACAGAGATTTCAAATCAATTTATATTTTATTAGACAATGGAAGTCCGAAGTGATGAAATACACCAAGAAACATTTTCAACCACCTTCAAACATACACTGTTGTCAGCTGTATCATTCATTTATCCCAAGTGATGGTGTTACACCAGAGTTGGAAATCAACAGTGACAGGTAAGAAATTACTGTACTAATAACTTAATCCCATTAAATTCACTGTTATTTTTGTTATTTTTTTGGTACAAAATCAGAATGAGCATATCAATCTCCAGATATTAACGTCAACGGGATACATCAAAAAGAGTTCGGGAATAAGTCACTAAATGCGTATAATAAGTCTATAATGCAATGAAATCAATGTATCCCCATAGACAAAGTCTACGCAAATATTACAAACAAAATGTTATGTGAGACTCTATTTCTTTCATAACTCTCTTTTTGTGTTCCCATGTATGATCCCAGTTTAGACCAGCACACTGTTAACATAATTCAAAGTTCAATAAATTGATGGATGTAGCCATTACTACGTGGTAGGAGATCATTAAAAATGACACAAAAATTCCTATGTTTTTACCAATCTTATTTGTAACTAAAGTTGCTGCAGTCTCGTCCTATGAGGACTTTTTTTCTGCTTTTCCGTCAAATTATCCATTGTGTGGAAGTAATTTTCCGGGTTTTTTGACCGTGATCTGCAAGCTTTTATGTCTGAGCAACACATACAGACAGATATCTGAACAAAAACTCTAACCACCAGCCACAAGAGGAGTGATTAAAACGTTGATTGAGAGAGCACGACGTTTCTGTGAACCTGAGAGGCTTTCCTTCCCTATGCTAAAAATGTTACACGCCGGCTTGGGAGAATCTTAGAGAAACAAGACGTGAAAGCAACAAAAACCATCAGAGGTCAGCTAAGAATCCCAGAAAACCTTCAGCAACACCTGGGGTGTACAGTATTCCTAGCTGCGGGTTGGTCTACATTGGGACCACGAAAAGAATTATAGGTACCCGTTTCTCTGAACACAAAAGAAATTGTCGGCTCGAACAAACCAACAAATCAGCTGTAGCCTAAAGGTGCGTTTAAACCAAACGTACAAAGAGGTAGAGCTAGAACAAGAGCATTCTTTCTTGATCTACGAAAGGTACTTTCATTGTTTAAATCAAAATATCAACGAGCAAGAATGAGAACCAAGAACTAGAATTCTGTACAATGTTTAGATCGAACGAATGCTCATACCTCATTTGTGTCAATTCTGTGGGTGGTGGTGCTTCACTATGTCCGACTCAGACAGCAATATTATAATTGCAAGTGCTGCATTTATTATACTGTCTCAAACACTCAAGAAGAAAAGAAGGAAGAGACGTTGGTGGGTGACAAATTTAATGCAACGAAGGATAGTGGATAATGTAGGTGAAACATTGACTGATATGCAAGAATGCATATCAGTCAATGCGGAATGGCGTCAGAGGATTTTAACCATTTATTATCTCTGGTGAGCGACAAAATTCGGAAATCAAATACGAATTTTAGAGACTCGATTCCTGCGTATGACAGGCTAGTAGTGACTTTAAAATTTTTGGCATCTGGAGATTCCTATGAAAGCCTGATGTATTTTACTAAAATGTCCAAATCCACAATATGTAATGTTATATCTGAAGTATGTGCTGCGATTAATGAAGCTTTGCATGACCACGCTAAGGTAAGTAAGTAAATAAAGTTATACACATTAATTTTAAGACTTGTATTGAAAAAATAAACAATTTTGTAACTTAAGTACTCAGTAATATTTTCTGAAAACACAAAAATATATTAGAAAAGAAACGTTACTTAAAATTGTCAAGGTAATACACTAAAGACCCTTTAGTTTGTTCACTTAGGGGATCATCCGGGATGTGTAATTGTTGGCCTGTGTTTATAGTACTTTGTGAACTGTTGTCCAATACTGTTATTTCGTTTGCTTGTGATTGATCTGTTATTACAGAATGCAGTTGTGTGTTTTATGAACTGTCCGAATATGAAGACATGGGTGTTGATGCTCAACTTGACCTAAACTCAAATTTCCCCAAATCAGCTTCGAACAGTATGTTATTTATATAATGTTCAACATATGCTTTTGTCTGGTTTGAATATTCACGATGTTTTGAAGCTACATGATTTCCAAAGCTTGACTCTTGTCCCTTATCTTTGATTCATATGTATCTTTTAAAATACGATAGGCTTCGACTACTCGAGGGTCCTCAGGTTTGGATTTTTTTGGTGGTATTGTCGTGTGACCAGATCCCAAGGAAGTTGATGGTTGCGATTGTGTTTTCGTGTTGCCTGCTCCTACTGAAGCTGCAGGTTGCGGATGTGTTGTCGAGTCTGATTGTGTACCTCCATTAGGGCCCAGCGCCGTATCTCCTTGTTCATTTCGCTCATTCTCCTGTTCATGAACCTAAAACACAGTTTAGTTTATGTATACCCTAGAATCTAAAAAACAGTTTATTTTTTATGTATACCCTACAGTAGTTTTTATTAATTTCAGACCCCGTCAACAGAAGATGCATGGCTATCAATTGCTCAGGAATTTAGTGAGAAGTGGAATTTCCCCAACTGTCTCGGTGCTATAGATGGGAAGCACTGCATCATACAAGCACCTATTAAGAGCGAAAGCAACTTTTATAATTTTATATTCGCCAATGTTGGTTGTCAGGGAAGAATATCAGATGGCGGAGTTTTCAGAAACACTACTTTCTATCAGGATCTGAAAAACAAATTTACAATTATCGTTTATCAAGAGCAAGAAGAACAGTAGAAAATGCGTTTGGCATACTTTCAGCAGTTGTTCGTGTATTGCGAAAACCCTTGCTACTACAACCAGATAAAGCTTCTCTCGTCATTATGACCTGCGTGTACCTACATAACTATTTAATGAAAAGGAAAGCTTCAAGAAAGCTATACAATTCACCGGGCATTATGGACAGAATTGAAGATGGCGTCATTACTCCCGGCCAATGGAGAAATATGGAGGCTTTATCATCATTTCTCCCATTATCCAACACTGGACGAAGACATACTTTACTATGTGAAAATATTCGATATGAAATTTCAGACTATTTTAATTTCACTAATATTTTGCCACGGCAAAACAATACTGCATAATTAATTTCTGCTAACACATTTTCCGAAATGGTTTTATATGTACTTATTAAATAATAAATAAACATAAATGAGAACCTACTTACTATGATTTTATTTTGATTCATTTCGAAATCAAGTGTTTTCCTTGGTTTATATTTATCCATCAAAAAGTGCATATTTTTATATGCAAACCATTTGGAATTATAAACGCTGTCGGCACCGCTACCTGATTTCGTAGTCATTGTTTTTTGCCTTTCTCGGCGGTAAGATGCAAGATGTCCATCTTTTTCTTTGCTTCTTCAACATTACCTTCTAGTAGATTTGCAATTTCCTGCCAAGAATCTTGTTTGCGATTTGTTTTTTATAGTGTTCAAAAGTCGGATCCCACAGACATCTGGAATTTTGGTAGGCTTCTATCATTAATAGACATTTTTCTTGAGACCAATCTATAATCAAATCGATAAGTATGTATTCAAAGCACTAGAACACCAGAAAGCTTTGAAGAGACCGCTCCGGGGAGCGAGCAAGAACGCTCTAAGCAACTGGTCGCACGCTCTAGTAAAGTTTACATCAAACGAGCGAGCATTCTTAGAATATTCCATAGACATAGAACAACGAAAGAATGCTCTCGGTCTGTTTACACTAAACAAATTTAAGAGAGTGGGGATAGAATGAACATTCGCTCGTCTGATGTAAATCCGCCTTAACGTGGTCTCAACAAAGAATGCACGTTCGAAGATAATACTCGATAAAACCCAAAACCAACTTCAAAAGTTTCATAAAATTATGGTATACATCAAGTGATTCACTTTCTTATGAGATCGTTATAAAATTAAAAACATATCGTATATTTGGGATACTATTTATACGTTTTTAACGAATTTTATTATTTCTATCAACAAACATGTGTTACAAAATCTCAAACAATCAATAATGTTTGCTATATGTTTGAAATACAGTTGATCAATTACCTTTCACTAGTTCGGACTTCCATTGTCTATTATATAAAATGATTTGAAATCCCTGAAACAAGTAACATGTAGCAGACCATGTTTGGACCCATCAACACAACATCGAGTGGTCCCAAGCTGAGATCTTGCACAGAGAGGAACATTGGTTTAGGAGAAAATTCAAGGAAGCCGCATACATGTTGTCCAACAACGTATTCAGCCAGGCCAGCGTAGAAATTCGAAACATATGGAAACCCATCATCAAACGAAAAATGGCCAACTCCCGCCAAAACGGTCATCTCTCACGGAATCAGTGAAGCGGAAAATAGAAAGCAGAGAAAGTGAAAGTATTTCAACGACCTATAAAATAGTCATCTCTCGGAGGAATCAGTCCATTCATCACCCGAAGACGATTGTAGATACCAACAATCGAAACGTCGTGAACTAACGTGACTTGGAATCTCTACACTTTTTTATTTTTCATTATTTTCTTTTTTTCATTCCTTCAATTTTTATTTATTCAATTATTATATTTTTACTTGTAGGTTATTTCACTATCATTTCATTTCAGGTTTATTGTTGCTTAATATAATTGTTATTTTCAGCTATTCTTTTTAATTATTCTTTTTTACTTGTTTCAGGGATTTCAAATCATTTTATACAATAGACAATGGAAGTCCGAACTAGTGAAATTCATCACGAAACATTGTCAATCACCTTCAAACAAATGATCAATTACCATCATTCACACTTAATAATGATATTTTTTCTTATATTTTACTATGAAATGTTGATGACGTAATATCGTGAAATTACATCAAAGAAAGAAAAAGAAAACTAAATTTACGACATTGTAAAATGGGATTCATTCGTTAACTATATGAGTCATTTCGAGACTGCTTTTTTTCTATAAAGCCGGAAATTCCTTTTCGAAATTCGGATTGCCATTGACCAAAAAACTGTAGAGTTTTGATATCCGAAAATAAAAATTTGAGCCAATTGGCTAGTGAATGGGTGAAAATAACATAAGAAAGTCACAACAAAATTTATCGATGCTTACTCGACGATTTGACAGTGTAAATAATATTAAATTCTGAAAAGCAACAGGAGAAATCCCTGGAAAACTCACATCACCACGTTTACGATCAAGTTTTCATCGTTTAATCGATATTTTTGATATTTTCGGTGGAATCCATAAAATCACCAGAACTACTTACACCAAAGAAACGTCAAGAATAACATTTCTATTGAGAATGTCAAGAAGAGTGAGATTAAGCACTATCTGTGATGATAACCAGGTTTTGTAATGAATGTCTTTTGATTCTTCATAAATAAGTTAACTGTTTCAGATGGAGTATTGAAAAAATCTGTTTTGCTGATGTTAATCAGCTGTCGCCCCCTCTGCGTTCATTGAGCTGTAACCACCAGGCTGCAAGAAATAGAGGAAGTGTCATGGCAGAAGACATGGAAGGTAACAATTACCCAAAAAAGGTCGATAAAAAACTGATTTTTTCCTCCACAAAAAATGACTTTCGTTGAATATGAATTAGATCTAACAAAACACCAGGAGAAAAGCATACAAACCCTACCTGGTTTTCGATCTTTAGATTCAGGATATTACAGATTACAAGATTTTCATGAAGTAAAACCCCACTAACCGAAAGAAGGGCAAACATTTGAATTGGATGCTTTTTGAAGCTCCAGTGGATCCTTTCCTTAACCCCCTCTCACACGCGGAGAGCATTCGAGTGTATAAGATACTCGTAAGCAACTTATAACACAAATTCAAGCATTTCATTGATCTGTTATTTTTGGGAATAGGCGAATCTCCGATCTTGGGGAGAAGATCAGGTTGCTCCTCATCAAAACTATCTGGAATATGTTGCTCTTCCTCCAGCCATAAGCTGAAAACTCGCATCAGACGGCGGTATGTGCTTGGTAGTTTTTTCCAATAATAGATATTCAGTCCATCTCTTCTGGGCCAGGAGCAGCAAAGTAATTTGAGGACACGAGAGTTCTCAGAACGTCATTCGATGTTTTCCAGCTACGCAGTTCATCATACTCAGGCTGTTGAAATTTTTTGCTGGAAGCTTCGAACTGCGTCAGACCTGTATTGCCTTTGTTAAATGGTTGAGGACTTCCTCCAGAAGGATTCCCGCTATCAGCGGTCGGTGGATTATCCACAACACGCGGAGGCTCTTGGAATAAGCGATAAAGTTTCTTACGGAACTTGAAGTTTTCCGCGTCTCACAAGTGACTTTTTAGCAGCCACTAACGTATCCTATCAAGACAATGCTTGTTAGTAGTTAGCAGCACGCTTTGACTCAGCGTGTGATCGACTCGTGTTTTGGCTGCTATTCGCCGCACGGCAGCCATGAAGGGCATGTTGGCCGCCCTGTAGTCACACATTGGATACGAGGCGCGTGTTGTCTCATTGACTCAATGTTAGCTTTCATCTTGTGTACTCGTCGTTCAATCTTCCGAACTACAAGGTCAGGAATTCTTCCTTGCAATTCAGAAAGGTGAATCTCCTTATAGGTACTTCTGTTGGAGATATTTCGTTGAATCTGAATCTGTTTCACCAACATTTTTCCTTTCTAACTGAGAGGTGTCACTGAAACGTCAAACTGAAACCGCTGACGTGAAATAAATTAAAAACAAACACGCTCGTCACGTAGTTCGTTTCACCAACCAATTTGTCGTCATCAGGAAATGAACTATGGCAGTAGGTGGGGAAACGCTTGTCAAGAAGAGTGCTGCAGTTCTGGTGTCTGGTAACAGTGTTTGTTTTGAATGAAAAATATCAGTATCGTATAAACCCATTCAAAACGTTATTTGTGTGGATCAAGAAGGAACATAATTTTCACAATAAATTTTATTAATTAATTTATATCAATCACGATGTTCGTAAACGTGGTACTTTTATTATCTCTATTTATAATATCCTTACAGTAAATCGTCCCTCAAAAGTAGTAGGTAATATTTGTATTTGCTGCGCGGCTAAATTATATAAAACTAGTTGTTGTCCGCAGCTTTGCCCGCGTAGAATTTGGTTTGTCACAATAAATTTGGTGACGGACAATTTTAAACAAATAGTTACAATATTTTTTTGTTAACCCAAAACAATACAATCTTTGAACCCCTATTTTTCCCCCTTGGGGGTGGTAATTCCTGATTCCCTTTCTTGATGCTTATTTACGCTATACAAAGAACCTACCTGCATATTTCAAGATTCTAGATTCAGTAGCTTCAGCTGAACGTTAATATAGGAGCGGACAATAGCTAGGAATTCACATTTCTACTTCAAAAATACAGTAACTAAAAAATCGATCGATATTCATTACTGAGTGCGATTTACATTTGATATTCGGAAAGACGTCATTGGGTACCAAATCAGGACTGTACGTAGAATGAGTCATCAATTCGATGTTTTGACTGCTCAAAAAGTCACCTGTTTGACGAGATGTATGAGATTTCGCATTATTATGATGAAGAAAGATTTGTCTTCGACGGTGTACCATTCAGAATTGTTCTCAAGCGGAACCGTGGCCATATTACCCATTCGGCTAAGACACAGGTGACCATTTGCTTCGCTGCGCTTCTTCCACGAAGAACTTTTGTTGGATTTTGCCTGTCTTGGAATACCCACACGGTCTATTGCTGTTATGTTTCCGGCTCATACGCAAATATCCATGATTCGTCACCTGTCACGATTTTATACACGTCTTTTGAAGCACCACGGTCGAACTTATTAATCATTTCCTTGCGCAAGCTTTTTTTGAACGATTGATAAATTATGGGGTATCCAACGGGAACAAATTCTTTTTACAGCTGAGTGTTCATGCAAAATCGAATGTATTGAAGTGAAACTAATGTGTAAGTATGTCTCTATCTCACAACATGTCACATGACGATCTTGCATCATTGGTTAACGCACTGCATCGCTATTTTGTGGCACAACAACCGATTTTGAACGACCTCTACGGAATTCATCAGCGACCGAACTACGACCACGATTGAATTCACTATACCAGCGATATACTGTGCTTTATCGCCATACAAAGAACTGATTTCATCGACACATTCTTGTTGAGATAATCAACGTCGAAAGTTGTGAAAAATAATCCAACGAAATCCTTCTCTTGAAATTTCCATTTTTTGGTCGAACTGATTTTCTTAACTCACTGTAAACAAAACAAATAGCACTTGTACATCAAAACGTTGTGAGTACGTTTATGCTGAAAAATGTCAAACTTTACTATGATGTTGCCACATTTTACCTTTTGACATTAGTGTTGCCAGTTCTCGAAATATAAATACTCCTCCATTACATATTTAACATGATCATTATTTTTGTTCTTCAACAATATTGATTTTCATGTTTATCTTCGAAAGTCTAGACTAGAACAACAAAGTTGTGCTATAGCTTTCCTTCAGTATGTACCATTAAAAATATATCTATTTGATCCGTGTAACTGTTGCAAATTATTTTGTCACCTCTCTTTTATTTTATGATATAATCGTTTACCGTCTGAAGTATCGCCATTTAACATTTGGTTCTGACTATAACGATTCTTCATCCGAAGAAAACCGTCAAAATAAGGTTTGATCAATAAAAGATTTGAAAACGAACAAATTGATGAAACAGCCACAAAATTAAGAATTGTAAAGCGTTCCATCTTTCAGAATTAGTACATGATGTTTATCGACTTTGAGATGTTACAGCTGATAGATATCTACTAAAAATAGTATCCACTATGATTTATTTCAGCAGGTGTTCAAAAGGGCAGCTAATTTGTTTTGATGTTTCCACCTGCTGCTTTCGTGAAACACTGGGAGTTGAATCAAGAAAATTTTTAAAAACTCTTCCTATTTCCGAAAACTTTTCAAACTTATGTTAATATAATGTACGGAATTTTATCATATTTAGGAAGAATGTATTCATAGAAGTTTGGCTGAAAAATAATAAATAGGCTCGTCCGTCTTAAAATTTGGTAGTTTCAACGTACTTTTGAATCTCACAATCAAATCACGGCTTCTGTGGAAAATAATAATTTAGGTTAAACATATGACTCGATTTTTTTATATACAGGGTGTCCCTGGACTTCCTCTTTTCCTCTCGGGAATGTATAGATGGGGTCAAAATATCACCAGTACTTCATATAACTTTTTTTCCTAAAAGTCTTCGTAACCAAGTTACGGGCCCTCGAAGTTACAAAATGAAAAATGTTTTTCTTTGATAACTTTTCAAGTGAATATTCAAAATCATCCAAATTTTGGTAATTGACTAAACAAATGAATTCCGTCGATGAGCTTTCATGTAGAAGTCAGTTGTTTTGCTACAAAGTCAGGAACGGACTACCCCCGATGGTCCACACCCCAAAACTTTGAAATGACAGATATTTTTCAATATTTTTCAACAAAATAAGGTTACTTGGACAATTTTATGAATAAAAGTACTCGTGTGGAAAGTCGATGTGAGCAACGAGTCTTGATAAAAATGTAGTTCTACTCGACGACATCAAACCCGCTCGTCCACCATTATTTGAAATGAATAATTATCAAAGCAGAAATAATAATGATAACGTTAATTCAACAACATTTATAACAGGAATAATACAAAGTATGCTAAAATGAAGTCGTAAACAAAAAGTACAGTACCTATATGGAAGTTTAAGTCACAATTGTGATAGCAGATACTTTTTCAAAAGAAATATCAAGTTCTGCAGATTCGTGGTGTTTTTAAACTAACAAGCTACTCTACTATGAAATATCGAATTCATTCCATATTTTGTATGTACATAATACGTGTGGAATAATCACGTTTCGTGTTGATCAGTTATCTGAATCTCATGAAACTCAACATTCGAATGTTTCAAATTCTTCTTCACAGCTAAACTGTTGAGGAGTTTCACTGATAATTATAATTTTATGGGAGAAATTCTTTAACACGAATCTAAATTTAGCTGAAAAAACGCACATCGGAAAAAATATTTACTATACTAATAAAAAGCAAACGAATGAACTACAAAAACGGCTGCACATGATCAGGTGAAAAATATCCAGGGAATAATTATGTTCCATTTCTTTCACAGATGTTGACAAATAAACCTTTTAGAAAGTTTTGATAAAAAATGAGAAACTGGAATGCGATTTTGTTTTGTTGAGTGGTGCGTTGTCATATGACTATCATTGTATTGTCAATATTCTATAGGATATTTTGAATTTTTTTGATATGGCCGAACAGTTTACATTCAATGAATATGCAGATATGCATGTATTTTATGGACGAGCATTTTGTAATGCTGCAGAAGCTCGTCGTCTGTATTCCGAGCATTTTCCCAATCGAACGGTACCGTCAAGAGAAACATTCGAGCGTGTCGATTGCAGCTTGAGGGAGACAGGTATGTAATAATTGATAATTGATTTGAGCACGTTGTTTTATTTCGATATTATTGTAGGTACAGTTTTGCCAAAACGAGGTGGTGAGGGCGCTCCTAGGACTGTACGTACCGTTGTATTGGAGGAAAATATTTTGGAAGCCGTCGCTGATGATCCTTCAATGAGCATCAGAAATCTATCAGAACAGTTCCATACATCCAAGTCCACTATTCATACAATAATTAGGGAACAACTGCTCCACCCATTTCACATCCAGAAGGTACATGCCATGACACCTCAAGATTTTCTAGCACGACTGGAATATGCCAATTGGTTCATGGATAGGCAAAGAGAGGATATGACTTTTATTAATCGAGTTTTATTCACTGATGAAGCAGGTTTCAGTAGAGATGGAGTTATCAACTCTCATAATCTCCATATATGGGCCGAAGAAAATCCCCATGGTATATTGCAAACCAAACACCAACGGAAATTCAACGTGAATATTTGGGCTGGTATCATAGGAAACCATCTTATAGGACCATTCATTCTACAGGACCGATTGAATGGAGAACGTTATTTGGAGTTCATTCAGAACGATTTGAATGGACTTTTGGAACATGTTCCATTGCAAACCCGAAGAGATATGTGGTTTATGCATGATGGCGCTCCTCCTCATTTTAGTTTGATTGTGCGTGACCATCTGAACCATATTTTCCACAATAGATGGATTGGTAGAGGTGGGCCATATTCATGGCCATCGCGGTCTCCATATTTAAATCCATTGGATTTCTTTCTGTGGGGGCATCTAAAAAGCCTTGTTTACGCTACACCTATTACGCTATAACATTACATTGTGAAGCCATACGAAACGACCCTGGAATGCTATTTCAAGTACAGAGAGGGTGTCTTCGCAGACTAAGAAAATGTATAGAGAGAGAATGTGGCCATATCGAGCAGTTTTTGTAGCGGATTTTTCATTTCTGTTTGCTCTTGAGTTTCGTTAGTTAAACGTGTTTGCATTATAAAAATTCGTTATGAACATTTTACCTATCATTTTCATTTTCCTTAAAAACTAATATTTTTGAATAATGGTAGACATCTCAGGATAAATGTTGTTGAATTAACGTTATCATTATTATTTCTGCTTTGATAATTATTCATTTCAAATAATGGTGGACGAGCGGGTTTGATGTCGTCGAGTGAAACTACATTTTTATCAAGACTCGTTGCTCCGATCGACTTTCCACACGAGTACTTTTATTCATAAAATTGTCCAAGTAACCTTAATTTGTTGAAAAATATTGAAAAATATCTGTCATTTCAAAGTTTTGGGGTGTGGACCATCGGGGGTAGTCCGTTCCTGACTTTGTAGCAAAACAACTGACTCCTGCATGAAAGCTCATCGAAGGAATTCATTTGTTTAGTCAATTACCAAAATTTGGATGATTTTGAATATTCACTTGAAAAGTTATCAAAGAAAAACATTTTTCATTTTGTAACTTCGAGGGCCCGTTACTTGGTAACGAAGGATTTTAGGAAAAAAAAATATGGAGTACTGGTGATATTTTGACTCCATCTATACATTCCCGAGAGGAAAAGAGGAAGTCCAGGGACACCCTGTATAAAATGAGTTAACAAACTGTAAAAGCTTTGCCAATTAGCGTCTTCCCGTGTGTGAAATTTTCTGTCACATTTGCGTAGACAATACACAAATCTTCAACAAGAATTTTGGATTTTTCCGAATATATGTTTAAAAATATGTTATGTTTAAAATATGTTTTTTCGTTAACCAGCAATCGCACCCCTACGAACGACAACCCTCAGAAGTCGATTGACTGAATGAACAAAGCACCCAATGTCAATTAATTAATTAATATCAATTCCAACTAGTAATACGCTCTTTCCTGCAGTTGATTCAGCAGGATGTACCACTGCGCCATCTGCAGAGAAAGTCCGGAAGAAACTCCACAAACACATACTCGGGGAAGGGAGCCATAATAATTAATAAATAAATATATTCCGGAGACGAGCATAATATATGCCCAAGTTCTGGGCATTTACTCTCATGTGAGACCTACGATTTTGTAGATATCTGTTGAAGATACTCGGCGGAAAAACAACAGCTAATCCAGTTAATGCCGTCCAGCAGAGCCCTAGCGAAAAGAAAAACTGGTGGGGAGGGTATCCAAATTTTCCCAACCCCACCAGCAAAATTTCCCAACTTTCGAAAAAATTAAAGCCGAGGGATTAGTTTCTACTATAATATATTAATTTTCTTACTTAGCTATCCAAAGATTGGGTGAATGCGTATGCCCGTTAGGGTATGCACAAAGAAAAATAAATGTTGGTAATTATAAAAATAATAATGGGAATTATTCTACTTTGGACCAAGGTCCTTGGTTTTCCACCATATCCACCATGTATAGGAGTATTCAATACAAATGAAAGGA
This sequence comes from Leptinotarsa decemlineata, assembly GCF_025532065.1. NCBI lineage: Eukaryota > Metazoa > Arthropoda > Insecta > Coleoptera > Chrysomelidae > Leptinotarsa > Leptinotarsa decemlineata. Next base: position 28,035,875 of record NW_027412688.1, on the reverse strand, counting down.
AACAACACCTAAATAATATTGTGCTAATTGTTTTCTACTATTATTTTCTCTATCTTCTCGGCCCGAAATTTCCCAACTTTTCCAAATCGAATAAACAGCGAGAAGTTGGGAATTCTGTAAAACTGTCATTTCAAAATGTGTGGACTGTTCAGGACTGTTCTCTTACTTGGGAAAAATTAAACTTTTTTGAAGTTTTCAAACAACTCAGAATTTCAAAGTATGCGATCTCCAAGTTATGCATGTTGGAAATCCCAACCTTGCCCTGGTTCTTTCCCTTTCCCTTTCTTTTCTCTCATTTTTATTTTTTTAATTGTTATTCATTTTTTGCTACTATTTTTTGCTACTATTTTTTTCTATCTTCACTTCCCAACTTTTTCCCAAGTCGAAAAAGCAGGGGGGAGGCTCCCTCCATCCCCCCATGGCGACGGCTCTGCCGTCCAAAAAGTTGAAATAAAACCATCAGACACCTGTGTCTGCAGAACTTGAGACTTGAATACTTTCAAGTTCAGCTACCAAGCAGAGCACATAAATAGAGCAAGTAGGATCATGCTGAAACGTTGTGATAATGTCAAAGACGAACGGATGTATACCTTGGATGAGACTTCAACAGAAAAAATCAGTGAAAATTTTCGAAAAAATTTTAATGGACGGTGATTATGAATGGCGTCACAGGTGAGTCAGTTCTTTCTCCTATAAGTCATTATTTCCGTTAAAATCATGTTGAAAGTGAAGTGAGACCCCAGTTTCATCGCACTACCGCCTACAAGCTTTCTGATTTATTTATCCGAACATATTAATGGCTGGAACGGCATATAACGTGGGATGCTGGAAATAAACGTTACACATTTTTCTATGTCTACCAAATCGTCAAAGTATTTATAGTACTTGCAGGAATTCGATCCACGGCAGTAAAAACTCCACGGTGATGTATACCGACAATTCGGAGCATCCTTAATTGAATATTTCAGTCTGAGTAGTTGATTTTATCTTGTTTGTCTTATTGAAAACGCATTTAAATTTCATGCGATACCACACATGAGATAAACTAAAGTGTAGACCTTGTAAATGATACAATCAGATAACCAGATTGCCTTCAAAAATATCTCGGATATGGAAGTAATACATTTGGAAAAATTACGCATACGTCATCAATGAAATAGATACGCGATAAAACACATACTATTATGTAGCATCCTTTTCTTGTACAAATGAAAACAGAAGACAAATCAGTTGAGGTTCGCGTATTATTAGCAACAACTCTTGTTTGAATAATAGCTTGCACTCGGTATATCGAATAGAGATAGCCATACAAACACGAGTCGTCGGCAATTTCCTAAATTTTGAGGCCGATTGATGGAGTTTTATTATCGTTTGACAGTTTCAATTCTTTTAGACTACACAAATAGTTGTTCTCACAACTAATAAACTATTGCATTTTTTATTTGTCAGTAATCAATTTCACATTGTAATTATAATTTCAAGTCTCAAATTGGGAATGGTTCAGTCTAATATTCCGCATGCTTAAATATTAAAAATTGTCAAATATCGGATTTGGAAAATGGAATTTCAAATACAATGTACCTATACCTATACATAGAATAATCAATGAAATGCTCATTAACCTTATGAAATTGACCAAAAATCGTAACATGGGTTTAATTTTTGGTGGATTTAGAGAGGACAAAGGTACGCGTAATCCTTTGTTGCCCCAACTGTGAAAATACCAATTTGTGAAGAAAACAGGAAATGAAATTACAAATGGGTCAGTGAAATTTTAATACGTACAAACAATTATGCGTACACGATTATATTAATAAATTGCTCATCTCCACAACTGCTTAACTAAATGCGTCGTTGTTCAATATAAGCGCAGGTTCTTTAAATTTCTTTTTGAACCAATGTTCTTTCCTATGTTGATGTTGGTGGAATCCAAACAAGGTCCGCTATTCCAGTTTATCTAGTTTTTCTCCCCTGTGTATTTATTTTGTGATTGTAAGCAATTAATTAATTTATTGACTTTTAGTGAGTACGGTTAGAGTAATTCAAATAAAATTGATGAAATAGTGAGGATAACTTTCCCAATTTTCAGACCTTTCGTTCATCTAGATACTCTTCCAGCCCAAAAATACTTTTCACTACAACTTGATTTTTTTGTGGAAAATGATGAAAATTGATGTGACTGCATCGAGATCTTTCTGCCCATATAACTCACATTGAGGAACACCGATAGTTCAAACTCAATTCTGAATCATTCATATTCATTTAAATCGTAATAATGACTACCAAGGTAAACAATGTATTTGTCTCTAGTTCCCAACTTGAGAGAGAGAGAGAGAGTATTGCGTATTTTCAATTCCCTATAGGACTTGTTGCATTCACATGGTATCCGGTCAATCAATTCCTTAAGTTGTTTTCCGTGTTGGTGGCTTTGTTTTGGTGAGAAGGCTGCTACGGACGGTATGCCCAGATCTGAAGCAGGTTCAGACCTAATTCTTATCATTATCTCCGACAGTCCTCTTCATTGGGAAGAGATGGCACTGGCTGTCATGATCTTTTTTCTTATGGGACTGTTATATCTTCTAACCAAAGTCTTTTCTAACAGTTTTATGGAGTAACCATTCTGCTGAAGATATTTCTTGATGAGGCACAGTTTCTTGTCGAAACTTTCATTTGTGTTAGAGAGATTGAATGCACGATCAATTAGGGAATTAAATATTACTATCATCGTGGATTGATGGTGGTTCAATTAATAGTTCAGTACTGTCTCGTGTGAGTTGATTTTCTGTATCGTATCATTGCTCAGATAACTCGTCGTTAATATTTTTCACATTCGTCATTACTGACAAAGTAATATTTGTATGCTGGGGATATATGATTCTGAACAAGGAAATTCAATATTTTTTGTCGCCGTGAATTGTGATTTCTACGGCAAAGGAAATGTGGTTAAGATCAGCAATGGATTGATTCACTATCACGTGAGTGTAACTATCCAATACTATTCCAGTTTCATAGACATAGGCAGGGTATCTGCCGTGGTTAAGTCCGAGAATACCACCACAGTTAAGTCTTAACCGTTTCATAGTTACAAAGTAAGCTCTGGATATAGTGGTATCGTTAATAAGTGAAATATGAACAGGTTGAGATGGTTGTATCAATAAATAGTGATTGGAAGTTATTCAAAAAAAAAGTTTTCTAGAAAATTTCCCACCTATTTCATAATTTGGTTTAATAATAATAATACGTCTTGCCGAGATTATTGGAACTATTCGTTCCCCACCCTCAGGCTCATAAAAGCCAATAAGCCTGATGTAGTCCTTCTCGATTACCAGAGCAAAACTATATTTGTCGTGGAGTTTTCAGCTTCTGGCGGGACAAATATCGCCAGAAAAGAGGAGGAAAAACGGATAAAATATCGAGATTTTCTCTTCGAACTCTCTACTTTCGAATCTCAAAATCATACCGGCTTGCCGCACTAAGGCAGAAATCTTAGCCGCACAGGGCACATGATTCTCGAACCCAATGATCACTTATCCCACGATGTGGAGAGTGGTCATTGGTTGATAATGCTGGGGTGCCCTCCCGAATGTATCGGGGCTTCGGGGAATAGGGCCTGACCAGCGCACACTACGGTAAAAAAATAAGTCTTTATTATTTTCCACATACAGTACATCTATTTAAAAAAAATATATTTAAAAAAATTTGGAAAATAAGGAGCGAAGTTCATTTTCTCCATTTTACTTCATCAGGAATATGTTCTTCCACTTAACTCTACCAAGACCGAGTATATCTTTAAAATTACCTATCTTAGTTATTGTAGACAGTTTATTGCATCTTTTGCTTGCTTGATTGTTCACTGTATTGCAAACAGAAACAACTATTCGATTTCTTTCAGAGAGTTTATGGAGAATTTTCCTGATATAAAAACGCAAGTGGGAGGGTAGTTAAATGTATTACTGCTGATTGCTTTCAGCCAGTTGAGTTTGTGAATCATTAAAGTTTGATAGTTCAGAACAAGAGCTGTTTTGTTGTCAGTTTTTTGCTGCATGACTTTGACCAAAGGTTAAAGTGTTCATTAAACACAACACAGGGAGATTGATGATGAATTTTTAGATGCTGTACGGCATATGAAAGTGTCATGACACTTATTAATCATAATCAACGAAACATTTTATGAGTGTGCTATATACGGATCATCAACTGTCCGTCAAACAAATAAAGTATCCGGAACAATGATCACCACGCACAATGGGTAAAATAAACATGCCTGCATTTGCTGGCCAATAAGATTTAACTGCAATCGGCTGGCGGTATTCATTTAGATATATCGCTACAGGGTCGGAGTGATGAGTTACGTTTCAATGTACATATAGCGTATTTTGAATTTGAAAAGTTTTAGAGTGACAATTACTGATATGACTGAATAAACTGCTAATTTGTGTCCCTACACTGCACCTAAAGAAAATCCTATACCCAGCCGCATATTATTAAAAAAAATTCAATTTCGATGGTTCCTTAGTGCAACTCTGTACAAGCAGACTTGTTTAGATCACGTGCACTATGCATGATAATGTTTCGGAGCACTCTTTTGCTTGTACGGACAGAGTATAGAAAACTACTTCAACAAAGCAGGGATCGACTCAGAGTAATTCCGGGTGACACTACATTATTCATATAGAGGATACCTAAATAAAATAAGGCTGTGTAACGGACACCTTAGCTGCAGGCAATGCAACAATGGGGCGGAGACAATTTGTCAATCTTTATGCGCAGCATTAGATCACAGGAGGTAAGCAATTTATAGACAACCCAAATTATGTACAAGTGGATATGAGAAACATCCAAGGGGAGCAAAAACGAAATGAGCCTATGAGGCTGCAGTGTTTTACGAAAAATCGGAAGAAATTAGCAAGTCAGTTCCAAGCAGCAGCAAAAATAAATGTATTCAATAACTCATAGTGAAAATTGTAATTCTGTTCTGCATTTGGTTATATCTTTTTGAGATTCGTTGTTCTTAGATATGGGAACTAATTTCGAGCATGTTTTCCTGAACTAAATGGCACGTGCGTACGTGGATAGCTTGTCAATAATCCCTGATTCGTGTGTTTGTGTTGCTTCATCTGAACAGTTATTCCACTGTATATGTTGTTATTATTTCAACAAGATCAGATTTTATAATTGTCATTATTGAGATGTTGAGAGACGTAATTCTTTCAGATTTGAGTTGAAGAAGAAGTATTATTCCATTGAAAAAACTTATAGTAATATGCATCATGTACTATTTTAATAATAATCGTCTTTATTATTTCCACATTCAAAAGAATACCATAAATATTAGGTTCATATATGGAAATAAAGGGCGAAGTTTATTTTCTGTTGTGTAAACACGACAGAAAATATTCTTCCACTCAACCCCAACAAACCTGTGTAATGATACAAGAAAAAAAAAGAACAAGAAGAAAAAAAATCATTCTTATAAAATTTGAGATTCAATAAGATGTTCTTTGTAAAATTGTCTGAATTTGTGAGCATTTTGTGTTCTCATAATATTCAAAACCGGATTGCACAGAGAATAGATTTGGTAGAAAAACGACCATCTAAAATATTCCGTTCTAAAGGGCGGTACAGTCGTAGGCCTTTATTTCGAATATTCAGATTATGTAGTATATAATCTGAATATTGAGAAACTTTTTGTCGTCTTCTAATACTGTAGATTAATCTCTGACATGAGTTTTGCAGTTTATGTATCTTTTTCTTATAGAGTGTTATTAAATTAGGGCCGTAGAGAGAGTCAGCATAATTTAAGGCCAATAAAACTAGCGTTTCAAATAATGATTTTTTAACTTTAATGGTTACCAAATGTCGATTATTATATATCATTTTTAGATTACAGTACGCCTGTTGTAATTGTCTATTTATATGTTTTTGAAATCTCAAGTCAGGGTCCATAATTACTCCTAGGTTTTTTGCTTCCTTAACCATTTCCAGCTTCTTATCATTTACCGTAATAATAATAGAGACCTCAACTTTTTTACGATGAAGTCTGCTTCCAAACAACATAACTTTTGATTTTTCAAGAGTAATAAGTAGGCACTGAACTCTTTGGCAGATTTTACGAAGGCCCCAAGATCATTATTAATAAGATTGCATGCGTCATCCCCCATATGTGGAAGGAAACTATAGTAAAGTTGGGTATCATCAGCATATAAATGAATATTGCAGGCTTTCATTCCAGTTACCAGATGAGAGGAGTATATAGTACATAGAAGAGGCCCCAGTATAGATCCCTGCGGGACACCTGTCTTGAGTTTCAAATATTTAGAGATCTTATCTTCGAGAACAACTTTTTGCTGCCTATTCTTGAGGTAATTGCCTATTAGCACTCGTGAATTTCCTGGAAAACCTATATAATGTAACATGTTTAGTAACGAATAGTAATTAATTGTGTCGAAAGCACGACTGAAATCAGGTAAAACTAGCAGTGTGACCTTGATCAGTAGCTCTTAAGATATCATCAGTGATGTGGAGAAGTGCTGTCGTACAGCCATTACCACTACGGAAACCGGATTGAATTGATAGTAATAAAGAGTGACTACTTAGATAAGACTTGATTTGTTTTTTATCGACCTTTTTTTGGGTAATTGTTACCTTCCACAATCTGAAAAAATATAAAAATTATAATGGAGAACTTTATACAAGTGTAGAAGGGCAAACTTTTTAGTTTACCCCGATAAGTTACTGCGTAAAAATCAAAGTATTTTTCACAAAGAAAAATTTTCTATTTATCAGTAACTTGTCGTATTTCACAATTTTGCCTATCAAAAAAATTATTAAGAAATTATACTTATCTTTTACGTTTCGGAGGCCAAAATATGCCGCCGTCTTCAGAAATGGATAAAAATTCGAATATATACGCAGTTATTCCTTTTTTTGAGAGCTTATTTCTTTACTTTCTCGACAGATGTCAAAGAAGTTTTGAAATATGAAATTATGTCAATGTTGTTGATTGACAACTGAAATATTCGATGTAATACAAGGTACTCTCCGATATCAGTTTGTTGCCATTTCGCCACTATCCAAAGTTTTCTTCAAGATGGGTAGCCAAGTACGGTCTATTTCTAAGGAGCTATTCGAGATTGTGGAAGGTAACAATTACCCAAAAAAAGGTCGATAAAAAACTGATTTTTTCCTCCACAAAAAATGACTTTCGTTGAATACTTGATTTGTGTTTCCATATCTTTCTCTAGAGCTTTCGACAAAGTTGGCAATATACTTATTGCTCTTAAATCTTTAAATTCATTTGATTTTGTCTGCTTAGGTAAACAAGAGCATTTTTCCACATTGCTGGATATTTATTTTCAGTTAAACAGAAATTCACTATATGAGTAATATACGGTACTATATGAGGACAGCACAGTTTAATAAGTTCTATATTGAGTCCATCACATCTCTTGGCATTAGTTTTGATCTCATAAATTATTTCGTAAAAACTTGATAGCTCTCAGTGTTTTCTACATACCTTTGGAGGTGACATTATTAAATTGATGAAGAAAGTACGCTCTTTTCTCCGTTTTTATGAATTGACTTGTGAAGTTGCGAAGTTCTTTATATGCTCGCAAATGAATATCAGATTTTGTTCTCCTGTATTTTTTCAATGCTTTATTTCTCTCTTTCATCATTTGTGCAACTAAGGAGCTTTAGCTTTCGTTACTCTAGATCAGTGGTTCCCAAACTGGGATACGCGTACCCCATGGGGGTATGCAAACATTTTTAGGGGGTACGCGGCTAGCCAAAAAACCATTAAATTTTAATAGCGGAAAAAACTCTAAAATCCAAGGTATACGCACGGTGGGCGTTTCCCTTAACAAAGTAAAACTTTGATAAACCTCCAGCATATGTTTTTTACATCCCTTTCGTTTTGCTAAAATTTTTGTTTTCCATTTTAATGATGACTAAATTAAAATAAAATACCTAAATAAATAAAATGAAATGATTATAAAAATCAAAAGAACAATTATTTTTGATTATAATGTGAGCGGGATAAGGGAGCGCAGAGTTCAAGTCTCAATAGTGTGAAAAGTGAAGGAAAGAGCAGGTGTGCATTGAGAAGTGAGAGTAAAAAGGTGGGGGGATGGAAGGTCAAAAGGAAATTCCCTTCTACCTATTAAACACCGCCAAAGCAGTGTTTTTGCAGTAGTCAGTGTTACCTGTCAGTGTTACCTGTTAATTATAAAAACCAAAAGAACAATTATTTTTGATTATAATGTGAGCGGGATACGGGAGCGCAGAGTTCAAGTCTCGATAGTGTGAAAAGTGAAGGAAAGAGCAGGTGCGCATTGAGAAGTGAGGGTAAAAAGGTGGGGGGATGGAAGGTCAAAAGGAAATTCCTTTCTACCTATTAAACACCGCCAAAGCAGTGTTTTTGCAGTAGTCAGTGTTACCTGTTAATTTCATGATTAGTCAATGGTATTTAAACAATAACGACTATTAAAAAGGAGCTGTTTATTGAAATCTCGTGTGATCCCACGTTGAAAAAGAAATACTCTGGTACTATATTGTTAGATTCTTGGATCTGTGTTGGGAGGGAGCACAAAGAACTGTCTCGCACTGCTAATAAATTTCTTGTTGGGTTTTGCACCACATATTTATGTGAGAAAGGGTTCTCAAGTTTAACTTATCTTAAAAATAAATACAGAAATGAATTAAATGTCGAAGATGACTTAAGATTGTATTTAACTGGTTCAGAACCCAATATTGAATATATGTTCAAACAGAAACAAGCGCACCCTTCTGACTAATTTTTGTTTGGGAATTCAGCGCTTTTTGATATTTTTATTTTGTCTTGTTTGTTTGAAAGCAATCAAAATTAAATTATGTATAAATCTCTACATAAATACGTATAAATATAATTATATAAATATGTATAAAATGTATAAATATCAATTACGTGAGCAATATATATTTGTTTTTATTTAAACATTTCTAATTAAGTTACACAGGTTAAATCTATACTAAATAGAAAACCTTGAAGCTTTTGATATGGTTTTTTTACTACTGAGAAGGGGCACTCAAAATTTTTTGGTGCTAAAAAGGGGTACAGTGTCTAAAAGAGTTTGGAAACCCCTGCTCTAGATAACGAAAGCTAAAGCTACGTGGTAGAAGGAAAGAGGTAGAAATTAATTTTGATAACTGCTGAAACAATTTGAAGGAATAGGCAAATAAGTTAACGGCAATATTTTATGGGAATATTATTGCCATAACAATTTTTCCCATAATTTCTTCGTAACTTTCTTTGTTATCAAAAACATGAAAAATATATCAAAATATTACAATTCGAAATTGTGTGAAGTAAATAATTGCAAAAAGATGAAAAACTAACCATATGAAATATAAAAGTCTATAATTAAGTTTCTATTCCGTCTGTAATTTTTCATATGGTGTTTCTTTTCTAGTTATTTTCGAAATGGAAAGAAAAAACTGGCCAATGAAAAGTTGAACAACACGCTGAGGAGATTGATGTACCAATAACTTCTGGAGCGGAAGTGGAAAGAAGTAGAAAGATCACCTTCTTAGATACATTTTTTATGTCAATTTAAATTCACTTCGGTTTATATGTAATATAGAATAGGATTAGTAAGACAAAGAACCAGAACTCGCCATATAATAATATTTTGAAAATATGTAAAATTCCACTATGAACTGCATGACGTGTTTTAGCGATGTCTGCGAACACGAAAAATTATGTTTAAAAATACTCATATGTGACGTTAAGTCGCCACGTAACAGACATCCTACTTTGCCAGCGACGAATAAAAATACCCTTGATTAATTTCTGGAACTTCGAAAAGGCATCACGTCAATTCGTTTTTATGTATTGGACAGGATGTAGTCATTTGACTTAAAGAAGGTTTTTCATTGAATGAAAATACTACATGAAGTTTTAGTGGGTGATGTTGACTCATAATAAGTATATTCTAGAGAAATGTATTTCAGTGTTCCACATATAACTCTAGAGAAATACAGGCCGAATATTTCGTTTGGTTCGAAGAATCATGTTTTAAATTTCCTGAATCTATGCAGTGTACACAGGCACCGATCTTGAGTGCCTTAAGGATTTTCCTGTAGTGCTTGTGTTTTGTCCTTAAAAAAACAGAAAACAGATATTTCTGTCGCATTTGATTATTTTCCATGCTCTCATTGATTTTTACAAGTCGGATAAGTTATGATATTCAACTCGATTCCAACAGAAGAGAAAATTGAAGTCAACACCTAAGTAACAACTGAGTTCTATATCATCAAGCTTAGCGAATCGACCTTTACATTGATAATGAGATAACGACATAGGTCAACACTACATGTATAATAGTACCTCATTTTACATTTTTTGTACATTCTCTTTGTCAGTAGCTCTTTCAAAATCGAGTGAAAACGAAAGTCGGACGTCACTAACATTTAATATGAACTTGCCAACACCGTAAAACTCATTCATATCGTCTAATTTAATGTTATTCTTGTTTCTGTATTCTTCTAGTTCACATTACGAAACAAAGACCCTATATTTGGGATTTTGTTAAGAAGATATTTGATTGAATAGAACTAATTGAATAGTCATGTCATGTATTAATTAATGTACTTTTTTCTGCTTTACAAAACTTATATACATTTCGGTTTGAAAGTGGGGATAAGTCTAAATGGTAATAAAAAAATTTGGGTGTTAGTTCCTGATGACTGAACCATTTTCTCATAGAATCTACGAATTATATATGTATTTCATCAGTTTTTTCGGAAAATGTAAAGTTCCACTAGATTAAAAAAATTCGTATATATAATCATATAATTTATATTAACACAAGTTATAGAACAATGAGAAAGAGAACAGAGGCATATTTGCAGGAGATGGACATTTTCAAAATTCTCTTGAATGAATTATTGTTTTGAAGTTACCTACTTGCATAAAAGCTTTTTCGAAATTCAAATGAATAATTTTTTTTCCATGCGAAAATCGTACGCCAACGAAAAAACAAATCTTATTTGCTCAGAAAAGACTAATAATCTCTAAAATGATTGTTGCTTTGAGAAAATGCAATGGCATATCACTTTTTGAAATTATTCAGTGCACAGACGCCAGTGGCAAGAATAAAAAATTGAGTTGCACAGCAGAAAATGCATTTTGATACTAAGAAGTATACTACGTTTCACAAAAATATTTAGTGTCATACCAGAGTTATTATAAGAGATATTTTCCCAAAATATTAAAACCCTGTATTTTGAAAGAAAATACCTTAATGATATAATTCACATATTTTTCCCGAAAAGGATTTGGATAAAATCTCCTTGAAAATTGGTAATTCATTAAAAAACACCCTCTATAAAGAAACTCATCATCACTAGGATGAGTTTTTTATTGTGACTGTTTATCTTTGGAACTCTTGAAAGTTTGTCATCATGAATATATTCTTTCTGGAATGTTTAATAGTGGTTGATGTTTCAAACAATTTGATGGAACTAACTACAGCTTATAAAATATAAGAAGAAACCTGTGAATTATTATTACCATATCAAAATTCAGAAATTTACGATAACCTCTGAAATATCATAAGACAATGGGGAATGTTCCTAAATTTGGGTTATTACAGCAAATGCAAGTTTGAACAAAATAAAGTTGAGTTCAATTCATGAGTTTTTCAAATTCACTTCGAAAAATATTCAAATTGATGTTTCAAATGTTGGGTTTTAATTTTTAAAGGGGTTAGTTTTTAATTTACATATTGGCAACAGCGCCTGGAATGCTAGATCGGAGTTCAGGTTAGTAGTATGCTAGAAGAAGAAGAATCATGTCAATAGTGTCAAATCTGTCAATACGTCCATTTTTATTATGATTTCATTAATTTAAAACTAGGTTATAGTCCAATACCACCTCCACAAGCCAGATAAACAACAGTTGTTTTGTTATTTTTTTATATAGAGGAAGATAGGTTAAGTGCACAAAATGTCATATGTCACAGAATGTCTCGGAACTCGGAACATAAGTAAACAGTTCTCATACAGTTTGTTTGTCTCATACAGGTAACAGATTCATTGTCCTTTATTAGCTATAACCGATGTTGCCAAATGGTGAAATAGAAACGAATCCCTTTAAATGTTGAATGCATTATTTCATTCTTATTTTTTGAGTATTTAAATAATATTTTAAAGAAAAAGGTTGAAATGATAAGTTTAAAATGAGTTGTTTTAGATCTCTTTTATGAAAATTACTTGAGGAACATTCCCCATTGTTGGTGGTCATTATTCGGTAATTTCAATCGTATTTTTTTTGTTGTCGATTTTCCTCAGTATAGAAAAAGAACTCACATGTTAGCTTTTTCTGAGAAAAAAGTTAAACATCAAATTTCTGGAAAGCAAATGAACCAATTTTGAAAAAAATGTGTGGTAGTTTCTCCCCATAAAAAGTGATGAATTTTTAAAATTAGATCCCATCGAATTGAAAATAAACCTCTTTTTTTTAAAGTTTCTGATCACACGTCCGATTCGTTATTGCACGAGGGATAAGTTTTGTTTTTTTTTAGAGACAAAACACAAGCATTACAGGAAAATCCTTAAGGCGCCCTCAGAGCGGTGCCTGTGCGAAAGTAGCGATTCACATTGGATTTGAATCGCTGGAGATTAAATCCATTTGGAAAAACGTTCTCAGGAAGTTCGAGGTGTACTGAGTTGAACCTCAAAACGATGCGCAGCCACAGTCCGTCGCGTATTTCTGATATGTACTGCTCACCGTGAAAGTATCTATAGAAGAGAGACAAATCTCCAAACTTTCTTCGATGCTCCAGGCTATAAAGGTTGCACGTGATGTTCGCGTGTTCAATCAGGCGGATGGCTATTTTCTGGATGGAATCCAACAAATTGATATCACTGAAGATTTTTCTTGCCCTGTATGGGAATAGGCTGAAAGTGTGCAATCTCCAACAAGAAGAAAAACCCCCTTTCTTGTAAGACAGGTTGTAATGTCTGCAAAATACTGATGCAAGTTCATTTGCGCACTTTTTAAAAACGATGACGGGCATTTCATCAGGGCCAGGCCCCTTGTTGATATTGAGCCGTTTCAAAATTCGCCTAACTAGACGCTGTCGAAAAGTAATTTTCGGCATTGTGGATTCTAGCATGGGAAAAGTGGGTGGCGCCTTTCCCAGAAAATCGACTGTGGAGTAGGACGAAAATTGTTCAGCTAGTAGATTTGCTTTTTCTATGGCTGTTGTTGCAATTGAACCATCCGCTTGAATTAGTGGTGGAATTATGAATTTTGTAAAATTCTGATTAACAGCATCAGCTACCGACCAGAAGGATCTAGATCCGTTGGGATTGGCAAGCATATTATCCCTAATTCTCTGATATTGAAGTTATTTGCTTTCATGTATCTTAAATTTGCAGCTGTTGCGAGCATTAACAAACCTAGTTCGGTTTTCGGCACTGGGATATTTGCGCCACTGCCGGTAGGCGAGATTTTTGAAGGCGACATCTTGCTTGCAATTTTTGTTGAACCAAGGTTTACCGTTAGAAGATCGTTCCATTGAAAAAGGAATACATGCATCCATGGATGATAGAATAACTTCCGTGAATTCAGAAGCACAAGTTGGTGGATCTTTAGAGCTGAAACAAACATCTAACCAGGGGAAATTTCGGAAATGGTCTTGAAGATTCTCCCATTCAGCTGATCCAGAAGACTAGTATATTCTCCATCACGATCAGGAATCCTGGTTGGTTCATTAATAATCTGAGTAAGTCCGCTGCTTATTGCAAAAGCCTCAGCTTCGTGACCTTGTTCGTCGTTGATATTTGAAAATTTGAGCCATTCGATATTGTGGACATTGAAGTCACCAAATATGGAAATTTCGGCACTGGGATGATTGATTTGCAGAAAGTCAATGGTTGCAAGTGAAGAGAATAGTGCCTTATATTGTGTATCGCTAGGTGGTCGATAAACGCAGCATAGGAATTTGGTGATCTTCTGTGATATTATTTTGAACCACATAACATCAAAGTTTCGGGGTTCCAACATTTCCTCTCGTTGACAGAAGAGATCGCTTCTGATAACAAGAGATATTCCAAAGTTACGTCTGAATCGGGAGTGGAAATAATAGCCGGGATATAGAAAATTGATAAGGTTTGTTGAAACTGACTTTGGAAAGTCTTGTACATAAATAAACAATAATTTTATTCATAGAGACAAACAATTATTTCGATACATTCTATATCGAAAATAAACCAACCAACTTGCATATGCGCTTAATTATGTCATTGTATTTATAGTAGGTCTCAGTTCATTATTCACATTTAACATAAAATTAATATTTTGGCAGACTGCATTCACTGTAATTAATTATTGCTCTTAAATATCTTTGAAGAGATACGTATTTTTCAGAAAATTCTTGGATAATTAACTTTTGTCATTTTAGGTAAAAGACGCACTGATATACTGGAACATTAAAACATTTTTTCAACAATTGAACAATTGCTGATAAAAATTAGAAATCAAAATGTCGACAACTCCTCGTTTATGCAGTAGTGTCTGAAATCTTTTAACATCAAAATCGAATCAATAAGGTTATCTCCAACGGGCCCTGATGGTGCTCGAACATGTTCAACAGATTTCTACTGCAAAGTGAACTGAACTGATAAAGTTACTGTAGTTGATATTACTATCGCTTCCGTTACTTGGAAATTGATTATCGCTAGGAACCATTTTGTTTCGGAAAACATCATTGATTAACACAACTTTCGAATATGAATGTATCGTTGGTAAATTTTTAAAAAATGTCAAAGTACTCGAAGCTTGCAAGTTTTATAAATATTCGTATATCAATGTAACTGTAATATGTAGTATAAACCCTCCACCCATGGCACTAAGATTAGAATTAGCCTGGAATATCTCTTGATTGTCCAATCCAATGGTTTTATGCAACCCATCCTGGGATACCAAGCGACCTCCCAGGGTATTTAGCATTGTTTTCATAAAGATGTCACCATGTATGTGAAAAACGCCTTCAAGAATAGCGCGCACTGGGTCTGGACGGTACGGAATGGACGGTACGGTACGGACGGTACGGAACAGAAGGTACGGTACGGACGGTACGGGATGGACGGTACGTGGAAACCAAAGGGTTATTATTTATTTACATCCAACAGGCCAAGGCCCAATAAAAGGAATATACAATAATAGAGCAGGTAACTATTTCTAGATAAATATAAGTATAAATAAACATTTTGATATTATGACAAGTGAAGAAGAAATTAATGTTAGTGAGAGAAGAAAAAGAAAATGCAACAATTCGAAAGACCATATTTTAGACTGAAACATGAATAGGAAGAAATTGGAACTTGAAGAGTTTCACATCTTTTTTCCTGACTTGATCTAGCACGAGTGCAAGTTCTTCCAGTACTTTCGGATTATTCACAAAAAAATTGAAGAACTTTCAAATGTTGTGAATATGAAACTTCAAAGGAAAACGGCAAATATCAAAAAATGTTATGTCAGAACCACCGTTCTAAATTACGGTACCTTCTGCAAACAGCATAATCAGCACGATCCATCGGAATGTCCCAAAAATCTTTCTCTCGGACTCTCACGGCGGAGGGTGCGGATCCCGTAAAGAAGCCTTGATAGTGCTTACAAACGTTGAAGAGAAGTTTGATATTGCTGTCACACCAGCACATCATGGTGTGTTATTCGGGAGTGGTAATTTATAACAAGAGCATTAGGTATTATGTACCTACTGCTGTTGAGCAATTGTCGTACCGAGAACTTGACGGCGCGGCGGTTTGCGTCGTTTTACGAAAGAGTGTACTTTTTATCTAAAAGGTGTAGTTAATCGTCGCAAATGTCGTTACTGGGCTGATAGCAGTCACAGGGTAATTCACGTGGTGAACACCCTGTGCTTTATAGAGGTTAGAGGGCAATATTTTCGGCATCAGTTCTCAAGTAAATTCCGCCTAATGTTTGCCTTTGACTAAAATCGTATGTTGGCATTTCGAAGCTTAATTTCAATGAGTAAACCGATATTCAAAGACAGAGTATCAATGAATAGAGAATTAAAAGCACCTTTCAGGTTTTGCCAAGGTTTTTGGAAAAAGACTCACAAATAAAATTGACGCGCTCGGTTATACCTACTTAGCGGTACCCTTTCAATGGCCTAAACTTTATATGGTTTTTTATTTGAGAAAAATGAGAAAAAGCAAATGATGTTCGGGTTCTCTACAATAAATGTACGAAGAGTTGTTAGAATTGAAGAAAAATATGTTATGATATCGTTGGCCGTTTTTCAGCTGATCCCGGCAAGACTTTCAAAGGTCTGTTAAATTAGACAAAAATTTTCTATTTTGGGGAACTATAATAATCTCTCTTCAGATCAAGAATATGAGTGGTTATTTTTGAAATATGCGCCAGAAACTAAAATTGTCGAATTTTATTTTTGATTGTACCGTATCATTTGGAATGATACAAAAAAAGTCAGAGGAATTTTCAATACGGTTTCATATTTGTTATAATCTGATATAAACCAATTTGCAATGCGGCGTTTCGTTCATTAGATTTCATTATCAACATTTTTTTGAAGAAGTGATAACTTCTTATGGGAGGATAAACCGCTTCGTTACCTAACGCGTTACAATTCCAGCCTTGTCTGGCTTCCTTTTCTCTCACGCATGAGTCAGCGGAAGGCAGGCTCCTTCTCTCTCTCTCTGACAGAAACTCAGTATTTACTATGCCATGGACATGTACTATTGACAGTATTATAAAAATATATCCAGCAAGTACGTAATATTAATTGATTATGTGAAACGTGGCTTAAAAATGATCATACTAATTTTGTGTATGTTCATTATTAGCATCATTATTTAATCCTACAAAAGTAACAATTGGCTTATGGTGGCTATAATATATGTACATACACAAAATAATCGATAGAAGATTTTATTGATAAATAACATTTACTTACATTTTCATATTAATATACATAAAATTTAAGTAATAACCTAAGCTTTTCTCAAGTTAAACAATTTAAATATTAAATAGTTCAACTTAGATTAGTTTAAGTTATCACTTCTATCGGGCGTCCCGAGTTTTTTTCAACGGTTTTTGTAGCCACTGCAATAACTAATTCAACTATGTATTAAAATACATGTGTTTTCGAAAAAATATCGATATTTTTCTATTCTAAAACAGGTATCTTAGAATTCAAAGATACATCAACTCGACACACTTTTTGAAAATTTGCAAGTAGAGGTTAATGCCCATGCATTCCAGGGGTTTTTGTATACATATGCAAGAACTGTTCAAAAGCCAATTTTTATGGAACATGGGGAATGTTTGTTTCTGATATTTTCTGACAAATATGTTTAACTGTCAAATTTACGTAAATAATCATTCAATTCATGTGAATCTGAAATCTACAAGTGTATACGATAAGGCTCGTCTGAAAGCAGCAATGATCAAGGAATCGGGTGCTTGGTTGAATGCTTTACCTGTCTTATTCTCTTGGAACACTATTTATTAGACGATGAGTCTTTCAGAATAGCAGTAGGACTTAGGATGGGTTTTATGTGCCTCATATTTGTGTTTGCGGTAGTATAGTTGATGAGAAAGGTACACATGGTTTGAGTTGCAGGAGAAGTGCAGTACATCTCAACATCACCAGGTGAATGATATATTGAAACGAGCTATGGTGTCAGCGGATGTTCCTGCAATTCTGGAACCCTTAGGTACCAGTCGAGATAATGGTAAACGACCAGATGGTATGTCTCTCATACTTTGGAAAAACGGTAAACCTGTGGTATGGGACTTCACTTGCGTTGACACGATCGCGGCTTCCCATTTAGCCGAAAATTCGAAGTCTTCTGGAACTGCAGCATTGTCTGGCGAAAAACTGAAACGAAAAAAATACCAAAATCTTGGTAAAAACTATTTTTCCATCCAGTAGCGGTTGAAACTTTTGGTGTTTATGGCTCGGAGTCTCTGTTATTCGTTCATGAACTTAAAATTATTCTTCCTTCACATAATTTTCATAAGCTCATGCATTGCTCTCATTTCAGTACGGAACACTAAAATCTCTTCGAAACAAGCCAAGATATGTGGATATTCATCAGTCTCATATCAAGGTTAATTCGCAAGTGATTGGTCCATCTTCTTCTTTTTCAGTGCGGTCAATAGACTCAGGTCATTCTTGCTCCCCAAATATGAGTTGCAGTCCTAGTGGTTCTGGTTCGCTTTCGGTGAAGAGCTTCATGAAGCAAGAACCGAATCGATCCCTCTTCGAAACCCTTCATCACTCGGAAGGATCGATTACCACTTGAGAAATGGTTCTCATGCAGATTCTGTGAAACATGTTCTTCTTTATGATTCAGTAGAGAGTTGTCCTGGAAATCTTGAGAAGAAATTTGGATTATATAATTTTGGACACACTTGCTACATGAATAGCATTTCACAAGTGTTGTTCATGACGAAGAATTTCAAGAACGAGGTTTTAATGATGAACGAGAATGTTTCCTACTTATTCACCAAACTCAAACACCTGTTCATGCAGCTGCAGTTTCGTAAGAATGTATCTTCTTTCCCTCCAACCGATTTTCTGGAGTGTCTGGAGTGAATTTCTGGAACTAGCGTTACTTAATATGACTAATAACCACTCTGTGCAAAGCTTATTGTTGTTTCATAATTTCATGATTTGTATTTTGGAAGTGTTGTTATTATATAAATATCATTATTCATTATACAATAAAAAAAATTGTGAAGGGGAAACCATGAATGTTTCTAATGACAGGAAAGTTGATATGATTTTCGTATACATGAGAAGTTTGAGAAAATTTACTGGACCTATAGCTTTGTAAGAGACGTCAGCCGTCCAAAAGATAAGAGAGCTTGCATGAAAAATTGAGATGAAAATACTATTACAAGATCGAATATACCTATGTTTAAGGAACGACAGACGGCAATTTGAATATTTAATGAGATATCGTGAATGACATAGATGGGTAGGAGTATTTTCGCAATACATTTTTTCTGTGTGTTACTTAGTATATTACATGTTCTTCCGATATGTGGAGTTTATGTATAGCTTTTGAGTTCTAGACGCAGAAAATATTGGTCCTTACTTTTTTGAGGTAGCTTTGACCTGGAATTGTGTGATCATATAGTGATGATGACGAAAACGTCGGGAAACACATGTATCGTAATCCAGGGGTCCGTATTTAAAGAAAAAGATGATGAACTCCACGGCCATCGCGTGGGTGTGGCGACCGTCTTGGGTGCCGCAATCCAGGGGGGCCGCCGGGAGTAAAAAAAATCATGCGAAAGTTATCAACCTTTATTGATAAGCACTTAGACAACTGTGTCGGTCTTTGTATTATACAATTACTGCATTGCTGAGTGTATAACATTATGTCTGTCTATGCATGATTGATAATGTAATAGATTACTCAGTCTCAGCAACTGTGTATGCTGACGAGCAACGCTACGCTGCTAACCAAACCACTTGATAAGCTACGCAAGCTTACGAATCTAAATCTGACACACGACAGTGACACACACACCACTCTCACAGCTGAAAAGAAGATCTGAAACAAACTTGCTTGGACCTTGAAAGACACTTAACAGACGAAACAACCAATGTGTCTGATATGAAAGGCATTGAGCTGTATCATGAACGTTTACATGTAAAATCGATTTTGGATTATGGAAACAAAAAAACATCAAAGTCACACCAAAAGGACTATTGTGTAAGATCAAAACCACAAACAGTACAGATTTGTTTCCAAACTTGTGGGTTACTAACAATATATGTGACAGTTGCTACTGCCGAACGAAGCTTTAGTAAGCTTAAGCTTATAAAAACGTAAGTATTTGCGCTCTAACGATGGCACAGAAAAGGCTGAACCCTCTCGCCATTCTACCGATAGAGAATGACATAGCAAAAACTTAGACTTCAAAGAAATTCTGAGAACATTTGCTAATGCGAAAGCCAGGCGAATGCCTTTCGAAGTTTAAAGTTTGTATATATGGACCACAAGAAAGAGCACCAAAGACATGAACAGAGAATGAAGAATCAAAGACTATAAATAAATAAATCAAATGTTGGTATTCGTATATGTATTTAATGTATATTAAATATGTAGTGGAGGGTGTGTGGTGCGTGATGCTGTTATTTATAATAGCTGCCGGTTTTTTCCAGTCCGGAACACGGCGGGTCCATAGATAATAGATAATGGAAAGGCTCTAAAGAGCTAGGATATTATCCACCCCAACCAAAACTGGAATGGAAAAAAAACGGGTTTTACCAAGAGAGGGTATCATTCAAGATGGAGGGGGTAAGAGCCAAAAACGAAATTCGACAATTCTAGTTTTTGACGAATATTTATTTTGAAAACAACCATTGTTATTGTCGATCTGAAAAAAGGTTATTCTAGTTAACCAAAATAGGAAACTTTTGTTCAATTTAACCGACCCTGTAGGTCTTACCGTTTTCTAGCTAAAAAACGGCCCGTATATTAATGAAGAGCTTACTTAAAAAATGATTCGTTTTTGAAACTAATTAGGTCAAGAACATATAATCGATCGAATGATCATGTCTCCTCATTTTTGTGACGTGCCACTTTTGAAGAACCGCTGAATTTGTAAACATGTTTATGATCCTTTTGAATAACATCAACATAGTTTTAATTGAGTATTTATCAAATCCCTGGGTAATTTTTTCATCAATCGTCAAGCCAAATAAAATAGCAATTGAAGATGTAATTAATGACATCACAGTTGTAGCTAATGGTCCCTTTTCCTCAAATGACTTCGTTTTCAACGTGGAAAATGCCCTTAAGTGAGACATTTTCAAAGCAACAGGCAGTATCTTTTTCTCTCGGCAATGTAGACCTTTCAAATATTTCTCTAAAACACCTTGTAACTCAAGTGTACCCACTCATCAATTTCAAATACCGAAATAGCACAGACTAGAAAATCACATCAAAAACAAGATTATGCCGGCCAACTATTTCTATACCTACATCTAATTTATTCAAATTTGAAAGTAAACAAACAAATTCCACAACTCACTTAATTGTATCGTATGGTGATCGGTGACAACCTCTTTCCTGAAGTTTTCCAATCGAGCGAGGGAAATTTCTTTTCTGGAAAGGGATTTCCTCCTTTCGGCTTTTTTCTTGAACAGAGGCATTTTCGCCAAACTTGTATCCGCACAGTATACACCACGGAAGAGTTAAGGTCACAAACAATTAGAAACTAACATTTTAAAGTTTACTCGAACAATCTAAGGAAGAAGTGTTAATGTGGGTCGCGTGTATTGAAAATTTAACTAAAAATACATCCGTAAATCTGAATATATCTGGAATACTGGAGCGAGCACGATTCTAGCCGAACTTCCACTGAAACTGAAACGGATTTTCAGTTGATTTCAGGAGCGGTCATGTTTAAAAAAAGAATTCTGCTAGAAAATTACTGAGTTTCCACGAACTTTCGATAATATGTATCTGTTGCAACATGAAGCCACCGGCGATAGTGGATCGAAAGTGACGGATGATATCGACGGTGATATGGGATTTTTCCAGTTTTAGCAGGTCGTTAGGGTGCGGAAAGGTATAAGTATTAATTTCATCCAGACTTGATACGACCTAGATCAGGGACGGGCTTAACCAGCCGTCAAGGGGACCACACCCACGATGGTTACGTTCAATAGAAGCTAAATAAGTCACGCCAGAATTTCGCGTAGGTATAATTATTTCCTAATCAAATAATGAAAAATCAAGATGGAAATGTACAAGCACTGCAGGAAAATCCTTTGAACGCCTTGAGAATGGTGCCTGTGTGGATATAGCGATTCAAGTTAAATTTAAATTGCTGTATATATTGAAATATAATCTCAACTCCAAAATACAAATCATGAAATTATAAAACAACTACAAAAATTAATTGGCGCTCCGGGGCTACTTCATTGATTCCAGTGGCGCATTTGCTTTTTCAGCTGCAGAAAAAACCGGAAAAACCTGCAACACCACATCATCTGAAGATCTTGATCTGCCAATGTCCTCTCTCTCATAAATCAAAATGTAGGGTGTCTCCAGAGGCTCCATTAAATTCAGTACATCGCCAGAACACTTAAGCGGCGTTCCCACGAGGCGTTAATCACGACAGTGAACCACGCTTTCGTGAAATACACTTCTGTGTGAACGCATAGTCGTTAAACTTGCTTTCGTGAGGAACGGCGCACGACTCAAGCGTGGATAGATCAAACCTGTTTGATTTTCAGTCGTGATATACCGTTCGTGAAGCCAAGATGTCGTCACAGCAACATGGCATTATAAGTTTAACGACAGTGAAACTACGCGTTTTTTGGAGTTATATTCGATGGAAAAGGTGTTATATGATCCAAGTTTGGAGGAATACCGTGATAGATGTTAGCGCTGTATCCATTCTCTAACCCAAAAACGTCTTTTTTTTCGTTTTCTTGTAATTGTGTCCTGTAAGCACTCCATCTTTTTTGCTAAGATAGTAGCAAAAAACGAACTTAGAACAGCACAACTTTCAACAACTAGATCATTCATGATCGATGTTTCGATGGTGACTAGTCGAAACGCGAGGCGTGAACGGCACGAACCCCCCAACCGTGTGAACGTTTTATAAATTCACACTTTCGTGAGTGTCACGAACGAAAGTTGACTAGCGTGGTTAACTGTCGTGATTAACGCCTCGTGGGAACGCCGCTTTAGTGACACGTCCGTTTCGTCTTTGACTAAGGCGTAATATTGACCAGATTTAACGCCAGAACCATAGTGAACAATGACTGCATGAAGATTATAATAGTGGCCTGCTAAATTGAAGTATTCATCTATTTCGAACCTTCGTAAGAGTTTGGTGTTTCCGTCAGAGGTTGAGTCATGTTTGAAGATCATCAGTGTTATTATTAGATTGACTGGTACCTCAGCTATACTTGTTTTTTTATAACAGTCAGTTAGTTTGGCGCATGTTTGTCAATACAGTCGATCATCATCTGTTAAAAATTCCATTTTCAGATGATTTAACAATAAGCTTTGCACGGACTGGTTATTAGTCATATTAGGAAACGCTAGTTGGAATTTCAGAAATTCACACACTTTTTGCAACCTCTTCAACATTTACTAAAAGTCAACAAGCGAGGATTTTTCCAGCGAAAGATTCACAAACACAAGACGAGATAGACTGTACGGAGTCATTCAGTCCAGAGCGGTCAGGAGTATTGATTCTGCTATTGTTTTGCTCACAAAGAGTATTCAACAAAAACCCCAAGAATTCGGAACAATCCTCTTGTTGTCCTAACGAGTATCTAGTGGACTTCAAAGACTCCAGGAAATCGGTTGGAGGGAAAGATGATACAGTTTTACCAAACTGCAGCTGCATGAACAAGTGTTTGACTTTGGTGAATAAGTAGGAAACATTCTCGTTCTCGTTCATCATTAAAACCTCATTTTTGAAATTCTTCGTCGTGAACAACACTTGTAAAATGCTATTCATGTAGCAAGTGTTTCCTAAATTATCTAATCCAATTTTCTTCTCAAGATTTTCAGGACAGCTCTCTACTGATTCGTAAGGAAGAACATGTTTCACATAATCTGCATAAGAACCATTTCTCAAGCTGACATCGATCCTTCCAAGTGATGGAGGATTTCGTGGAGGGATCGATTCGGCTCTTGCTTCATGAAGATTTTCCACTGAAAGGGAATCAGAACCACAAGAACTGCAACTTATATTTGGGGGACAAAAATGAACTAAGTCCATTGACCGCACTAAAAAGTGGATCAATTACTTGCGAATTAACCTTGATAGGAGACTGATGAATATCCACATATTTCGGCTCGTTTCAAAGAGATTTTAGTTCCGTACTGAAATAAGCAGGGCAATGCATGATCTCATCAAAATTATGTGAAGGAGGAATAGTTCCAAGGACCGAAGCAGCATTACAACGTTGAATAGCAATACTAATTATTAAAAAAAAAGAAGTAGAACGGTGTATTTTATATTTATTTCAAAAAATTGTCTGTAGAAGTTTTTTTCGCAAGGGTCTTCTTCTTCAAATGAAAGAGTTATCGAAAAGTTCAGTTCGAGGTGTGTTGAGTTAAACCTCTTACTTTGCAGCAGTTAACTCATTTTGAATACTTCCTGTGAGAGCGAATCGGCTGAAAACGAAATAATCTTACACGGTGCCATTATGTTGTGCCTGGGATGAGAAGTTCAAATTCGAAACGAAGGTATGAGTCATTTAAGTCTATATATCTAATGAGAAAACAATTGAAACTTTTTTTTTTGAAAATGGCGCCGTAAGAGACATTTTCTCTAAATTCAATATGGCGACACTATAACGTCTTCTATATAAATATTGTCAGACAACTTTATGCAGTGAGTAACAAGAGACAATATTTGTTCAGTGTTTGTATGATTCAATTAAAATTTATATTTTTCTTCAATTCTCATTCATTTTTAATGCCATTTTTTACTTCATTCACTTAAAAAATCTAATTAGAAAGTATTATTTTTAAACATTTAAATTACCTAAAAGAACAATTTATTCAGGTCAGTATCAACTCACCTACAGTATAGGTTAATGGACTGACACCTATCAGAAGACAACTACTCCCCTGGCTAATACCACGAATGGCGTTGAATTATATTGTTGTTCGTCGTTCGCTTCAGCTTTGTTCTAGGAATGATACTCTGAAAGGAATTCGATTTTCAATTATGGGAAATTATCGATTCTTCTGTGAAGAATCCTGTCGGATATAATCCAACGCCCTTCGTGGGGAGTAATTGTTTTATGGTAGGTGTCATCCTACAGTGTAGGTGAGTTGAGACCAGCCTCAACGAATTGTTCTTTTATATAATTTGATTTACAGCCCGTCTTTATTTTTTTTGCTGTCACAGAGAATTAACCGCATAGTACTTTAACATTGTTTTGTGATACAAGAGGTCAACTTAAAGTCTAAAAAATAGCATTTTCTATCAAGATTTTCGAGAGGAATGAATTGAAAAATAATCAAAATCACGTGAAGTGGTAAGAAGTTAACAATTCCTGAATTTTTATCAGAAAACTGAGCAAACGCCGTCTTTTGTTTCTATCAACATCAAGTTATTTGACAATATATTTATAGATAACGTCTTAGTGTTGCCATATTGGATTTGAAGAAAATGGCTGCTACGGCGCCAATTGAAGAGAAAATGATCACTTGTGTCACATCGTTGAAAATTTTTAATTCGAGTTCATTTTCGATTGACACTAAATAGATGTTCAATTGTTTTTTCATTGAAAGTATTAGCACCAGGAACTATACGTTCGTTTATAATTTTAAATTTTCAAGTGATAAATTCTTACGGGAGGTAAACCGCTTGGTAACGTAACGCACAATGGCGCAAGTATGTCTGGCTTACCTTTCTCGTCACTCTAACACACAGCGTTAGCCGTATCTCGAACAAACCATTCTCTCGCCTCTCTTCGCATGACTCAGTGTTCAGTGTGATGTCGATATATGCTGTTGAAAAGCAGAAGATGATCCTCGGAGCAATACAGAATCTCCTAACGAATTCGAACTCGGATAGATAAAGAAATTCCAAAGATATTTCCAAATCGGCAATGAAGTAGTAGCCTCTATATATCAAGTTGATAGGACTAGTTGACTAGATAATCCTGAGGATTGATTCCTAGAAAAAAAAAAGAATTGGTTCCCTCCTTCGCGAGATATCAGGTTTCTCGTTCATTTCAATTCCTTTTGACCTGGTTTTGTAGTCCCGAGTCAATTTGAATTCATTAGAAAGTAATTCAATGTTATTATTGCTGCTTCCTATTTTAATTAAAGGAGATTGGAGAGCTTTGTTCAGTCAATACCACGCCAAACATGTCACCCATATTGGAACCATCATTATACCATACCAAGGTTTGTTCCGACCTAGATGCGTCCCTACTCCCAAGCTCCAAACTTTTGAAAGGATACATTGAATCTCGAAATCAATCCTAGTTCTTACGGATTCTTTTTTTCTGGCCTTGGATAAGAGACCCCTTCAGTTCAGAAAGCATGCCCCGTCCACGCAGTGGTGTATATAAAATCTTGTTTCGAGGCATCTTGTTTTGGTGAATGTCAAAAAGCATTTTCTCTATTTATAATTCAATAAATTGAACTGCATTTTTTATATTGAGTGCATAAATAGATTATTTTGTCAACACCCAGAAAAATTTATTTTGAATAGTTCTTTCTCTAACGTAACCACCAAGAGAAATAGGATTTTATGAACGTATAAGTACTAACATTGCCAATGAACAAGATAATGCCGCCAATTTTGATGTTCAATTGAAATTGTAAAGAATCACGTCAACTTCGATCCTCAGATTGTTGCCTATAAGCCAGTCCTCTCCTGTTCTTGGATAAAATTACTGTTAATCAGTTGAACAAATAACAATAAATAATATGTATTGTTCAAACGCAAGGAGTAAAAACTACCTGTGTGCCAAAGTGATTTTCGTGTTACTGTTACTGTTCGTGTTACTGTTTCAACAATGCTTCTGTAACATTCAAATGCGTCATACAACAAGTGTATACATATGATGTAGACAACCAAACTCGAAAGGAATTACTAGAAATGTTTTGTTTTATTTTATATATTTATAAAATGACTATACCTTAAAGTAAACTTAAATGATGTTACTCAACATTTTTCGAAAGAAAATCATATTTACATTTCCTGCTACTGACAAAATCAAATCTGGTGAATTTTCCAAATTATGGAAATATGAAAAAAATTGAAAATTATTGGGAAAAAGCTTTACAAGAACAGAATTGTCTCTTCCATCTTTAAAAGTCATCTATAAATGTGCTGATGAAAAGTTGAAGACAAGTGTTTTCGGCCTGAAAGTTCTACAGGTACACCTAAAGGGTGTTTTACATGAAAGCGAAATTGTACTCGTATACTAATACTTCTTCATTTATTACGTTGTGTACCTGTTAATGATATCAATGTTTTAACAAACGTTTGAAGGACAAACAGAATAGAAAAAAGATATTTAAATGTGATTAAATGTTTGAAAGTAGTTGTTTCGGATGATTTTTCCGTATTATTTCTGAAAGAAACTTTCGTGCATAATCTACACATTTTTGTAAAGAGTTTTATTTTGGAGTTGATCACTTTCTTCCTAAATTGGTATACAGATGGAGAAGTAGAAATCTAGAATGTTTTTTCCCAAAAACTAATTTCTACTAAAATACATTCCCTTTTTTAATAATCTAAGAATCTCTTTCTATCTCTCTCTCTCCGTCTTCTGTTGATATGGGATTTACGTCTGGTAATCGCGGAGAACAGTCCAAAACAGCCACTTCTTGGTGTTCCATAGTATTCCTAGAGTGGAGAGAGTCATTATGAGACATAATTACACATTTTTCTCCAAATAGGTACATCTCTCCAGAACGTATCTGAGAGTTCTAGCACTAATTGAAGTTGGTTGTACGGTAAGCAAAGGTGTTTCCGATTCCAGTACATTGCCGTTCCTTCTGAAGTTTATGTTCTCTCCTAGCCACTTTTGATACATAAATCGGTCTGTTGTAAATACTTTGCATAGGTTTACGAAACAACACTTTGTGCCATATACAGGGTGAGCCATCAAAAACGTATCACAAGACGTAATTGCCTTGGAGTAAGGAGTACAAGTTTCAATCCAACAACAATTGCAAAATCTTCGACCCTCTAAGTAGGGGTGTTATAACCCAATTTCTAAATGATAGTGTGGTTTTGATAACTCATTGATGAGGGTTTTCGATTCCCTATCCACTGTTAAATCGATTCACTTGTTGAGAAAATAAAAAGCTTTGAAACAATACGTTTTTCGGGAACTGCAACAAAGAAAAATTAATAATCCCAAAACTCACCGTATTTTTTGATTAAATGTTGTAAATGTTCTCCACTAACTTTCACACAATATTAGAGTTCTTCATCAAACAGTTCTTGTACATTTTGAAACATTCATCAGTGATTTGTCCTCGCAGGTCTTCCAATGAGCCCAATGGAGTGCCAGTTACATAATTTTAGAAGTGTTCCTTCAAAAAACTCAAGGCTTCAATCGGGTAACCGAGAAGGCTACTTAACCTGCTATGAAAATAACATCACACATTTGCAGGGATCGTACGTAGCACCGCATCAGTTCAGCGAAATTAATCGTTCGTCGAGACCCGGCTTACATTATTCATGCTCATTTGGCAACTGGCAACTTTGAGATTTATTATTCTGATGGTTTGTTCCTTCTTGGATATGCTGATAAAACCCTTTCCGTTCAAGAAAAAGGTTTCTTTTCGGCATTGATGACCAAGCAGCTGGGAACCGTCTACGTCTAATAGAAGTTAAAGCAGTGGTAGACCGGGAGTCCGTGGCAGAAATTTTCACCACATTTTTTAATGTCTGCCTTTTTCAGGGGGCATTTTTACAACCACAAGCAACAGTATTATGCGTTAAACGAATTTTATGCCCATGTAACTCATGCTTGAATTACTCTAGTTTGCAAAAAAATGAATGGTTACCTAAATTCAATTTTTTAACGTCTGCCAAGCACAGCGTAGACTAACAGTAGCATGAAATGAACGAATTTTCACAAGGCAGACGGTTTGCCGGTGTATTAATAATTTATAGGCATTAGTTAATTAACAAATTTTTTACAGTGTCTCTGAGCCATTTTTTACCGTCTGCCTCTTGAATGTAATGAAGTCTACGCTGTGCTTGGCAGACGGTAAAAAATTAACTTTAGTTAACCATTTTTGTGTTAAATAAAAAATTCATGCTTTAGCCAGGACACCATGTAACCGTCTGCCAATTATTTTTTGTGGGTTACGTAACCCCCAGCCTTCTAGTTGCATGAATGACAGACGGTAAAATGTTGGTCAAAGAAGCTTTTTTTAACTATAGTTAATGTTTAAGCATTTGTAACATGGGCAAAAAAATTGTTTAACGAATAATACTGTTGCTTGTGGCTGTAAATATGTCTTCTAACAAAAGCAGACGATAAAAAATGGGGTCAAAATTTCTGTCGCGGGCTCCCGGTCTATGGTAATTCATTCCTGTAATTGTTGCAACGATCTTATATTCGCATTTTTCGGAAAAATAAAAAAATGTTCATTTTATGATGAATATGTTCATTATCCAACCACATTAGGCTATCGTCAAAAAATATCGGAACTACTGCAGTAGTTGTGCTATCGTAATAACAACATAAACTTTATGTTGTAAAGTAAACTAAAATATGTGAAGTTAAAATTGGGTTTTAGTGATTTTATTTTTTCGTATTGGTCTATTGGTCAAAATGTTTTTGTAGGGCTAGTGTCTAGACCGTCGTTGACGGATTTTTAAAACGATTAAAACCATAATTTGCAATTCCATATAGCAATAAACTCTAAGTATATATAAAAATGAAATACAAATTTATTTTTCCATATTATCAAATATCTCAATACTTCGTGATTTGTTTATAAAAATCTACAATAGTTCCGAAAGTCGGAATATTAGACAGTTACAGTTTTGTTAAAGGATAGCTGAATTCCGCTGAATCAGTTATTAGATCATTACTTGTTAGAACAATAAAATTTCACGTTTTTTGTTTTTCTTTTCACAAATACTGAGGCATATCATAATCCACCAATAATGATGATAGTAAGTAAAAACTGTTGATTGAGCTGATTATCAATTTGTATTGTTTGCAGCCGGCAAAACAACCACTGCTTACCTGTTAACATGTGTTTTCAAAATATTTTGATAAGAGAAACTGATAACTTCAATTATTCAATACGTCGACATAAATAATTGATCTGGTGGGTGGAAATTTTCGTAAGGAACTAGCACGGTGTTGAACATTTGGTGAATAATAATGTTAACCACCGAAGACTATGGTTTGGAAGAATATGTTTTCAAAAGTTCTCCAGAATCGTGTAGTGACCAATCGTGTTCTACAGGTAATTGAAATGAACATACTGTTCTATCTGGTTTTGACTGAATTCACTATTTTTCAGAGTTTACAGATTTTATCTCTGACGAAGATTTTCTGACACAACTCGCTGTTGAACTGAATATACCCTTGTTGCTAAATCAAGGTGAAGATGAGCTCAGTATGTTGAATTCAGTTTATGATAAAAGTCCAAACGAAATATTATCAGACATAGCGTCACCACCATACTGTAAAGACGAAGAACTTTCTAACGAAATTGCTGATTTGCAATTCATGGACTTTTCAAACTGCGGCCCTGAGGCATACCCTAACCTTCAACCAGAAATTAAATCCGAATTATCTGATAGTTTACCATCTAGAAATTCAGCAACATCTGTGTCACCCATATCCCAGTTACACAGTTCTGATATAAAAGATGAAATACAAATGAAAACTCCACCGGCCTCTCCTGAATCTTTTTTCAATGCAGGAATGCTGAAAGATCCACCAAAGAATATTCTTTTTACTCCTATCAAAAAAGTTACAGGCTCAAATACTACTTCTCCTTGCTTGACAACAAAGCATGTGAAAATTGTACCAAAAACTCCATATTCGTTACCAGTGAAGAAAAATAATTTATTAGTTTTAAAGAAAGATTTGAAACCTGTAGTTGCCTCTCCCCAACAAAATGTTGTTATGCTGGAAAATATCAAAGTTACCGTACCACACATTCCCACAATTGATAACACTATGAAAAATGTCTGTAATATTAAACAAAATGTAGCTTTATCGTCTGTAACTGTACCAACTATGGCTGTACCTGTATCTTTACCTTCTATTACTCTTCCAACAGTAACTGTGCCTTCTGTTATAAATCAAAGAAACAGATTTTCTGTAACAAATATAAATTTTGATCCAAAAGTCCTGAAGAGGCAACAAAGAAAAATAAAGAACAGGGAGTCAGCTAGTTTATCTAGAAAGAAAAAGAAAGATTATGTCACTTCCTTAGAAGATCAAGTGAAAGTATTGTCAGCAGAAAACCAGAGATTGCAAACAGTAAGTTCCCACAATCATAAAAAATGTTAATTCATATATTTTTCTCGCTCCATCTATCATGTTTTACTCGAAATATTTTCAAATCTCCTTAGTTAGAGTGTTCGAAAGTAGCAAGCATATATGGTGAGTTGTGTGTCTAATTCACCGTCCAAAGATTGTGCTTTTAAACCGAAACTTCTACAATATATTTTCCTCAAAAGAATTTTTCAAGTTGAAATTGGGTTGATTCTGCTGTGTCACACAACTGGTAAGACTGTTGAATAGCCATGATGTTTATCAGGTGGCTCTAGAAGTTATCAACATAACCCTCTCAGAATATGAGGCTAATGAGTATATCATTCGATGTCATTGACACCAAAAAAAAACAGACACTTTATAGAGATCCATTGAGAAGAAGAAGAAAAAAAACCTGAACTACTTTTATGTGGTACATGTTTGTTATATAATTTAATAATTTACCGCTTCATTCCATCAAAATAAAGTATCTGATGTTAGCTTTTGCTCACCTGAATTCACAATAAACACTAAAAGTCCAAAAGAAATCATTTTACTTTATGAAATTGACACCGAACATTCTGCCATGATCTACGCTACTCTTTCTATTGGCAATCTCCATAAACAACCCCTCTAAATCTAACACTTATATGGTCAAGAAAATATATGTTTTTTTGTTGTTTCCCTTAAAATGTTATGTGAAAAGAAATAGAGAAGAAATAGATCAAAATTTCACTTTTTTAAGAAGTTGTTCTTCATGAAAATATTTGCTTGTTGATGCAAAAAAAAATGTATACAGGGTGTCTGAACATTATCTCTATTCAAGCAGTTCACTTGATAATGAAGCAACATATACATTATTATTTCAGATACAAAGAAATACGGTTTTATTTTTTAATAAAAAAACATACACTTTTTGGAAATATTGACGTCAAGTACATAAGATTGATATAGCTCTAATATCGGCATGTTGCAATATTACTGTATTTGTCAAAAATGTGGACTCATCTGGGAACATCAGTTTATGTAAATTGAATTTTGAACTTTTCGGTCGCCCTGCATCAACAATTGAATGTTTTAGCAAGCCAAAATTTCTATAAAGCATGACTTTTTCCTTAAAAAATGTACTTGGTTTGTTTCTTTTCTTGTATAGCACATTGCAGGACTCACTTTATAATACAAATATAATACAAAATATTTAAATTATTGAATTTATTGCACCAAAAAGATATTGATGCAGAATTCAGATCATCATTATGGTTCAATGAAACTTATACAAAAGTTCAGAGACAATTACTGTTGTCATATTATTTTCATCACAGATTAGAACAGTTCAGAAAGAAAATAATTTTGCAATAATTATTTTCAAATGTTGTAAGAACAAAAATTATTGAACTATGTCAATAGTCCTATGTCATTATAGCTTCATTCATTGTAAATACCAATCCCCAACAAGAACAACAATATTTAGAGTGCTTCAATGAAACATAATATTTTAAAATCAACATTCAATAAAATTACCACTCCTGAGAAATATAAAATATGTTTGAGCATTCTTCATTTAATTCTACTCTTTCATTCTACATACTTTCTATCATCTATTATAAATTCTACTTTTTCTTTTATTTTCAGGAAAATTTGCAGTTGAAGGAAAGATTAGCACAGTTTGAAGATGATACTTCTAGTAGAAATACAAACAAATCTGTAAAACCCAGTTTAGTTTTATGTATTTTTCTGTTAGTAGTTGGTCTAAACTTGGATTTTTTGAGGTAAATTAATTGTTATATCAGATTTTAAAATAACTTATTGCCAGAGGTAAAATGTAAATTTTTTATGCTTTTAACAATGCTGGAACTGAGCCAAAAAAAGGGAAAACAAAAAACTGAAAATCTTATCAAACAGTTATCCGCAACATTATTTTTTAGCCCCAGAATCTTTTCCTGGTCTGATATTTCCATCAGTATTTTTTCAAATAAGGAAAAAAACTTATTTGGGATTTTTTTTAAAATTGACAAAAAGTACAGTAGATTGACTTTGTAAGTTGCAATATTTGTTTGAAAACATTTTTTTTAATTAGTACCTAACCATCTTTTTGTTATGTTTTTGAGCAAATTTATATTTTCAATTTCTTCAGCCGCTATTCCTTCAAACTAGATAAAAAATATTTATTGAATTGAGCAAGAGCAAAAAATTGAAAAATGTATTTCATGAATAGAAAATTTTTGGAACACAGGTATTTTTTTCACACATGGAAGCAATATTAATTTGTACAACATCTTAAAGAAAAACTATCTATAAAAACTCTTCATAGAGATGTGTAAATCATGCACAAAACGTTTTTTTGGGTTCAATTTGAGAGAAACATGTTTGAAATAACTGCATTTGATTGAATTACACAAAAATCACTTTTTTCATTCAGTATGTATTCACAAACAATCGTTTCAAAACTGAAACAAATATCAATTACAGAATCGCTTCATAAGTAATATGAAAAAAAGTGTTTGATGATTTGCAAACATAATATACAGTTTTGGGATAGAAAGTGTTGAATATAGGAAATATATATATATCGTAACAATAATAATACCTTCATGGAACAAAAATTAAATTTCAAATAGGTTTTTGTTCTCAAATATTATGATTTTCATCTCTTTTTTGAATATATTTAATGGTGTTGAATGAATGTTAACTTTCTGACACACTTGATTTAATTTATAACACATTGCAAATAAGGGAGATTTGAATAACATATTGGTTCAGTGTGTTGGTAAGTAAAAACATTGTTCAGTTCTACCACTGATTCTTGGCACATCAAACTCTAGTTGAGGCAATAGTTTTGGTGAGGTGATATAATTGTTAACCAGTTTGTATATGAATGCGCAAGAATAATAAGTTCTGTCTTCAAGAGATGGAAAAATGAAAACGCTTCAAAAATATATTATTATCTATTTCCTGTCTGGGGTAGACATGATGTAGTTTGTAGATGACATATTTCATAAACCGTTGTTAAACAGAATCAAGCGATTGAATATGTGTAGTATATATAGGTGACCAGATAAGAGAGCCATATTCTAAATGGGATCTAACAAGTGAGTTGAAGAAATTAATAAAACTTTCCTTGTTTTTGAAATCTTTGCAAGTTCTAAATAGGAGCCCAAACATTCTTTTTGCAGCAGTTAAGAATGAGAGTTTGATATCAAAGAATACTCCTAAGTTTTTACAGCTATCTGTTTTCACCATTAAATTATCATATTGAATAATTGTGGTGAATAGTGGTATGTTTGTTACAATAGGTTGTATATTTATATTTACTTGAATTGAGTGGAAGATTGAAGAACACCAGAGAGTTAATTTATTTAAATCATTTTGTAGTATTTCGTTGTTATTAGCTGACTCTCTGGTACGAAAAACCTTCAGATCATCAGCAAATAATAAAATTTCACTATCTATATTTAATCCTATGTCGTTGATGGACAGGAAGAATAGAAGGGGAGCTAGATCGCTTCCCTGTAGAGCACCACTGGTTGCACTGTATTCATCAGATTTGTGTCCTCTGTATTCAACAAACTGTTACCGATTCGTAGGATAGGAATAAAAGAATTTAAGCAGATTTTATTCGAAATCAATTTCATTGAGTTTTGAAATGAGTATGGTGTGGTTCAACTTGTCGAAGACCTTTGAGAAGTCTGTATGTATTGTGTCTACCTGAAGCAGATTTTGTAAAGCACAACTAATCGTTTGTGTAAATGTTATTAAATTAGTTATAGTAGATTTTTCGCGATAAAGTATTGAGTAGAAAGACAAAAAACCATTTTATTATTAATTAACTTAAGGTCTGGTACCTCTGTGTTTGGAACTACAAAAATCAAGACAATATCTTGTTTTTACGCAAACAGATTTTAGCGTCAATTCGTTTATCATGATAATAAAGTTTACATGAAAAACAGAAATGTAGACTACTATATTATGGTTCAGCAAAAACCCTATTCACAATAATCTATTTACCCAACGCTATTCAAATTTCTGTTTGCAACTTGATCTGATGTCAATAATATTTTTTATAGGAATCCATTCAGTCAAAAAAGTCAATTGGTTTTAAAGCAGGAATTACCGAAGTTAAATGACCACCATGGAAGAAGTTTACTGTGGTCACCTGATGAAATGGAGAACCACAATAACGAATCTACAAAGTTTTCCCCATATTCAATGTGTCCGGCTACAATCAATCAAACAGAGAGTGTCCGGTTGGCACTCGAATTAGAAAGGTTACTTTTATATTACTAGTTTGTTAATATTGTATAAATAAATCGTGCCACGCATACGTATTGTGTCAAAACTAACTGTTATATTGATTTTTTTTTGTAGATGGATTGGAAAACCAGTGGACCTGTCATCAAGAATTGGCCCTGTAAAAAATGTGTCAACCCCCATCAAACATTCAAAACTGCGTTACAGAAAGAAGAAGTATGGGTCGAATAGTCCTTTCACATCTGTTCCTTACAAACGTTACAGGTAGGAAAGTGGTGCACCATATTTCCATTCTATTCAATAGATCATGTCAGTAGGTCATAATGATTATTAGAATTTTTGTCTGTGTGTTTATGCTTGCTAATCTAAAAAATGACTCGAACAATTTGGGTGTGGTTTTTCCTTATTCATTATGGTGAGCTTCGCTTATTATTCAGTATTTGATTCATTTCAATTGGTTTATAGATAAAAAATCTATGCAATACAAAAATAGGATGGACCCTGTTGAGTATTATAAACTCGCCTATACCTATGTGGCAAATCATAATGAAATCACAAAATTTTTGGAAAAGAGATCAAATTAATGTCACTTTATCATTATTGTGAATCTTCTTTGAACTCACCTAAAACGTCGATTTCATTATCGCCACCACATTCAGTAACCCGTACATTTTTTTTTCAGAGGGTTTTTCAAAAGATCCATAATTCCTTAAAGTATTTTCGATTCGTTGAAAATATTTATGATTAGGTTCCTGATACATTGCCAGAGATTTGGTAGCATTCCTCAAACATCTCGAATATACAAAAAGCATATCCACTTTTTCGTCATTGGAAAAATTCACGTTTCTCCCTTAAAATCACTCAACGATTTGAATAACTTTTATTTTGTGTGTGACAGTTAACTTGACATTCACATTCATGTATTTCATGGCTTACTTAAAAAAAAGAAATTATCGCTTATTATGTTTCTCGTGAAAATCGTCTATGACTTTTTTAACACAGTATTTTTATCAGTTAATTCTTGTTGATATCCTCATTTTCTGAACAGAAATGTTTGAGTAGCTACAAATTTTCAAAAGACATTTGGAAATTATGAATGGCTTGGTATTGATTCAAAGATTATTGTTCTCTCTTTTTCAAGACGACCCTGACAGAAATTTAGTTGGATTTCAGTGAATACATTTCTAGAAATGATATGAAATCTAGAAAAGTTAATGCAGTCAAGCTGCTGGAATTATTATTATTTTCCAGCAGCTTGACTGCATTAAACTTTCTAGAGATTTCATATCATTTCTAGAAACATGTGGATTCGTTTTCCGATGGCATTTCAGGTTAGCTTCCCAAATTTCTGCTACCGCAGTTGTCGGTTGATTGGTCAAACCACCAACACTGACATAAAAACTTGGCAAGTTGACTTGGGTGTCACACCAATAGGTGGTTCCACTTATGTTTCGCTTGCGTTTACGCAGCTATTTTTATCAAGTACTTTCTTGGTTTTTCACATTTTGTCTTCAGTCGAGGACCGCCTGCCCGGTACTGACGATGCCCAATAGACTGAAACAGCTGTCTACCGGTGGCTCTTAAATTGAAATCAATATGGGAATGATCAAAAAGTACTTATCTATTTATTATATATATATATATATATATATATATATATATATATATATATATATATATATATATATATATATATATATATATATATATATATATATAACTGATTGTTCAACTCATAATCAATGAAAATATTACAGCAGATTAAAAAATGAACAGCAGTTGGGAGAACGACCTAAGAATGAATTGCAACTATTTTCCTTGACTCCTGAACAAGTTTATTCAGAGTTCTTCGAAGCAATCAATAGACAGGACGATACTTTTTATGTGGTATCATTTACTGATCAGAATATGCTCTTACCAGCAATTCACCACAATAAAACGGGTAGGCCCAAAATGTCTCTCATCATGCCTTCTGTGTTACCAAACGGTGAGTATCTAGTTTAAATTTTCTCAGATTTAGAAGTATACAGCCGTAATCTCTGATTATTCTTGAATGTATTTGTAAAAATATTTTAGTACACTCATTTGCATGAAAAACAGTCACTTCGAATTGTTGTCAAATCTTGATCTAGAATATTTTTTTTATTTTCAGTCGAATTTGATTTTTTTTTTTTTTCGATAAATGGGAGGAAATTTATCCCAGAATAATTCACATCAAACATATTTCCTGATAATGCTCGATTTATTCATATTATACAAGGGAAAACAAAGTTATATTTCTATCAAATAGGTTTGAGACATCCTGATTGGTTCATTCCTTATCCATTCATTTTGATTTTACGAATTGTTTCAAATCTATGAATTTTGAAATAAAGCTTTTTATTTTAATGATTTAAAAATTAAACGAAAACATAAGTAGCGAACAGTTGAAAAAGAAAACGAATAACCAAAATTTCATTATGGCGTGATGCCTCCTCTAGCTTGGACCATAGCTTCCATTCTCCGAGGCATTCCACGAATTAGGGTTCCAATGTACTCCTGGAGTATGTTATGCCACT
Organism: Leptinotarsa decemlineata; assembly: GCF_025532065.1. NCBI lineage: Eukaryota > Metazoa > Arthropoda > Insecta > Coleoptera > Chrysomelidae > Leptinotarsa > Leptinotarsa decemlineata. The sequence goes on along the minus strand of NW_027412688.1, from coordinate 27,998,053 downwards.
CTTCTATGAGATCAACACAAAGTTCTCCCAGACATATCGTAATAGTAATACATTCATGGAGTATTCAAAAGAATAAAAGTGTTTCATGATTTGCAAACACAATATACACTTTTGGGATGAAAGTGCTGAATACAGAAAATATACATATATCGTAACAATAATACCTTCATGGAATAAAAAACAAATTTCAAATGAATATTTGTTGCTTCGCAAATATAATGTTTTTTATCTCTTTTATGAATATATTCGATGGTGTTGAATTGGAGCCTTATTAGGAAATCAGTTCGATGTAAATTAATTTGGAATAAATCGACTCCCATTTAAAAAATGATATCAAATTTAAAAGTTACTGACGATCAATAGTAAATATTACAATAGTAAATAGTACAATAGTAAATCTTGACAGGTAGACTTAAACTTCTGGGGTAGAATGAATCTAAACTTTTTGAAGATTATTCAATATAATGGAAATTATAATCGGAGTCATTTGATGTGAAATGATATAATCCACAATTGTTGCAGATACCATTCCCCACTCATCTTTGATACCGTTGATGAAAATCGATTGCGAAGTTTTAAATACCAGATTGATCTACATCAAACATGGCACCATTCCACAACATTTGAAGCGATACAGTAATGAAACGGCAAGAAAGGAAAGTCCAGATGAAAAGGTCAGCGATAAGAACAGCCATAGAACTCGTGATTACAAGAAACCGTACAAACCATATTTCATAGACAAATACGCATTAAAAAGTAGTGAGGAAATTTTTGACTTAAATTAAGTTGAAATTCTGCTATATCAAAATTAACATATAATTTATGTGAATTTTAGTTCCTTTGATCTCAGGATGTAGACAATGTCTACTCAAGAAATCTTCATTCGTATTATTTACAAATACATAGGTAGATAGATATCTCATAGAGATGAAGAGAGTAGTGTAATATATAGTATGTTTGAAGGTGGTTGACAATGTTTCGTGGTGTATTTCATCAGTGCAGACTTCCATTGTCTAATATAATATAAATTGATTTGAAATCCCTGAAAGAATCTGTAAAAAATTAAAAATGATCAACTGAACAATAACAATTTTATTAGACAAAAAACTGAAATTACAACAAGCAACAACAAAAAAATGAAATATTAATACAAGCTGAAAATTAAAAAGTTTAAAATATTAACAAAAAATGAAAATTAAAAAAGATTCCAAACCAAGTTACGTCACGACGTTTCGATTGTTAGTATCTACAATCGTCTTCGGGTGATAACTGGACTTATTCCTCCGAGATCTGACTATTTATAGGTCATTCGAGTGCTTTCACCTATCCCTTCTTCCCTCTCTCCGCTGCATTGGTTTCAGAGGGAGATGACCGTTTGGCGGGCGTTGGTCGTTTTCCGCTTGATTAGAGGTTTCCATATGTTACGTATATCTACGCTAGCTTGGCTAAATGCGTTGTTGGACAACATATACGCGGCTTCTTTGAATTTTCTCCTTAACCAGGGTTCTTCCTTGTGGATGATTTCAGCTTGAGCCCACTTGATGTTATGTTGATGAGTCAAAACATGCTCTGCTATTCCGGATTTGCTGGTTTCTCCTCGCTGTGTGAGTTTCTTGTGCTCAGCAATGCGAACTTTCAATGGCCTCTTAGTTTCACCGATGTATGATTCTCCGCACTCGCAATAAATGCAATTCTTGGAATCGTAGTTCGCGTTTGGTGGCCTGGTTTTCGTGAGGCTGCTACGGATAGTGTTTCCAGCTTGTATTAATATTTTATTTTTTTGTTGTAATTTTAGTTTTCTGTTTAATAAAATTGTTATTTCTCAGTTAATCTTTTTTAATTTTTCACAGATTGTTTCAGGTATTTCAAACCAATTTATATTATAATAGACAATGGAAGTCCGAACTGATGAAATATAATATATAGTAGTTTTTTATTAGCACGTGAGTTTAAAAAATTAGTTGCTAAGCAATCGGAAAGATAGTAAATTTGATTAATTCAGTGTTGGTTAGTAGTTGAATTTACTTTAACTCATGGTAACTAATGGTAACATATTAGTGTTTGTTGGAGGTAACTAAAGGAGAATATTAACAGCGGTTTTGAGATTGCAAGTCCTAATGAATCAGAGGGAGTTCCATCATTGGTTTTTAATTTGGGAATATTCATGCACACGTCAAATGTTTCAGGGGCGGATCCAGGATTTGGCTGTGGGAGTGCGAAGAGGATTGTATATAGGTAGTGGAGCTGATAAGGCAGGTGGTCCTACAAAACTGTGAACAAAAACCTTGTTAATAAAAAAGCATGGCAGGCAAACATTTTCAACTTCAGGGTCACCTGGTTTTCAATAATTTTTACAAATGATGAGGCAGGTGGTCCTACAAAACTGTGGTTAAAACCCTTGGTAATAAAAAGCATTGTAGGCAAACATTTTCAAGTTCAGGGTCACCTGGGTTCCTAAAATTTTTACGAATGATAAGGCAGATGGTCCTACATAACTGTCAAAACCCTTGTTAGTAAAAAACATGACAAGCAAACATTTTCAAGTCCAAGTTCACCTTGTTTTCTAAAATTATCAGGAAATATTAGTTGAATTGAAGTATTTGAATGTGGTTGACAATATTCCTTAGTGAATGTTACAGGATGTTGCAATGGATGTTCGCACCCTTAACATTTAATTTGCAAGTTTTTTTTTTTTATTTCATTACAGAATTTCCATTTTTTTCTGATGGTCTCAGGTAACAAATGATTTTTTTTTTCACATTTCTTTCTATTAAAAAAGTACAAAATAAATACAGGGCTGATTTATACAAATAAAAAACTGTATAGACCATTGAAAAGTGCATTCTCTATTTAGGCTTGTACCATCTTTATCAGAAAAATTTCTTATGTTATGCATTGCTTTAAATTTTTCAGGCAGTAATTGAGTGACCTTATATACAAAAAATTCGATCAAAACGTTTGTATTTGTTTTGCCTTTATTCATTACCGTTAGACTTATGTCATGTCAATGATCTGTGGAGATTATTAAAATATATTTCTGTATCAAAATTACGTTAACTGAAAGATTCAAAATTTTAACAATTTTTTGTTGAATCTTGAACTATTCGAAAATGTTGTATAGACATGAATACCTATAATTCGAAATCCTCAGATATGCTTTGACTAATATTTGGGTATTGATATTTACTAATTATAACTTATAAAAAAACTATAAAAATTAAGAATTTCTGTGTACTTCTTCATTCCTGTTCAGTGTTCTAACATGTGAGGGAATTGTTTTGAACTTATCGAAAGAAAATATGACCCTCCAATTTGTTTAGTACAAAATCAAAGTTGCAATTTTCTAAAAATTTCTGGGACCGCTTTTTTTCCGAAAAAATTCACAAATTCTATCGACTTTTTAGTATGTCAAGTAATTTCAAAAAAGAATTTGTAAAGATTTCATATAATTCACTCCTCATTTTACGACAACAATGTATAACAGAACTTTCAATACCTTCAAATGGAAACACTTTATAATCTACTGCTGAGAGAAGGGAGTGCGTCATCAGGAGATGATGTTTTCGCGATAGCACTTCTTGACAAAGATTCCACTACTGGCCACAAGTAATGGAAATGAAATTTTCATCCAACACTGAATTATTTACATTTCTATCAAATGACAAACTGCAATATTTTCAATTGTAATAAGGTGTTTTGGGAACTGATAACTTTTGTTATAATAAAAATAACAGAAAATTTTTTATTTTATTTGGAAAAAATATGGCCTCCTCTCCCTAATGACAACCGAAAAAGATACTTGTTTTATCTATTTGCTGACTTGATAACAAAAAAAACACAGGATTTAAGGCTCTTCATAATTCAGTAAATACAGTCACAATATGTGGTTGACAATGTAAGTGAACATTTTAAATTTAGCGCCAAAATTTTCCTCAGAACTCAGTGATATAAGGCATTTTCTGGCGCTCATGTATTCAAAACGTATTCGTCTGTGATTCATATACATTCCTTCTGGCTTTGAAACGATGACGTCACGTTAACTATGATTTGTTTGAAACATATTCATGTAAGGTTCTTCTTCTTCTCTTTTTTTATGGTCTTTGCTTCCCTTCGACGCAGTAGACCATTATTTCGTATGAGGTTGGTTTTGAAATGAAATTTGACGTTACGTTACGTCAGTTTCTGCTTTATTTTAATCGTTATAGTTTATAAAGTGCTGAAAACTTCTCATCGAATAAGTTGTAAGGATGTACAATATAAAGCTGGAAAATTAATACTTGCACAAATCCAATTATATTTGATATTACAGAAAATTGAAAAGAATTTGTTATCTGACACAAATTGAATCATTCCATTCTGGCGAATTTTATTATTATTGACGTAACTACGAATTGTTTTTGAATACACGCTCGAATACTGTTAAACGCCAGAAAACACCTATATATGTTGGCACCTGGAACACAATACCAACTGTTCAGACTAGTCAGTCCTACTGTGAATTCCTTTGATTTAAAGTCGAAATAAACCAGGAATCAAACGCTTCAAGTCAATCTCTTTATTTTTTATATCTTTCAAATTATTGTCAATGTCAAAATCGTCTTTTTTTATAAACAAACCATGATCAATTATTTTAACATACAAAGTGAACAAAACTAATTAAAAGCAACAATATTCTCCCCCTCGTGATAAAATCACTGCATTTGACATAGTCTTCAATTCATTTTTCGTTAAGAACCTGTACCACTCATCATTAATTTAAAGATTTTTGTAACTGGCCGTTTATAGGTTCCTGATTTTGTTTTGACGTCCACAACTCTAATCTTATCATCCTTTCCCCTATAAACATTTACAATTTTCCCAAGTAGCCACAAATTCCTTTGTAATGTGTCGTCAATGACGAGTACCACATCGTCCTCCGATAAGTCGTCCCCCTTTTCATACCACTTCATTTGTTTATTTAGTCTAAGTAAATATTCTTCGTACCCTTTCTACAATTTTTTATGAAGCGAAACATTCAGGCAGTTGTTCTTACTAACCGTCCATATTTGGAGAATCTTTCGATATTTGGCAGATACATGTTGTTGTGTTTTACCTTAAATATCTAAGTTAAATCCGGTCTCGAAGAACGAAATATTGAAATTCAATGTCAATCAAAAAAGTTTTTTTTTATTCTTCTTGTTTCAGTCACAACAACTGAACATCAAACTAAATATAATTATACACAGGGTAAATGAGAGAGTAAACAAATAATAATGAATATAAATACCGAATATAATGTAACTGTCATTATTTTCTCTTTCTTCATTTCCATTTCTTTTATTTCTTCTTGTGTCTCTTTTGGCCAGTAATATTCAGGAAGTTTCAGAAAGTTCGGCCCTGTCAGCCATTCGTTTTTGTTCGCGGTATTATCTTCTCTGGTACTTTCTTCTGCTACATTCTCATCTCCAGGGACCCAGTGTTTTGTATCTTTTAGATTTAGAACGAATTCAGTGCAAGACAATTCTTGAGTCTGTCCATACATGAGTTGAAGTAATATGTATTTCAATGTTGTTTTTGATAGTGTTCATGAGTCTGCTCAACATAACCGCGGCTTGTAACTCCAATCTGGGTATGGTCATCGGTTTCAAAGGTGCCCCTCTTGATTTAGCACTTACGAAAAATAATTTGAATTTTTCATCGTATTCATATCTCATATAAACGACAGCTGAAAAGGCGTTCTCACTACTGTCACAAAAACCATGTAGTTCAACTTGTTTGCTTTCATACAATCCGGTTCCATAGCATCTAGGTAAACTCGTTTCATTAATTTTTGTCAATTTGTCTTGGAGTTATTTCCATCTTGTGTTCATTTCCGTGGATAACTCATCGTCCCAGCCTATTCTAATCCTCCATAAATTCTGCATGAAAATTTTGAATTTGACGACCAGTGGGGACAAAAAACCTAACGGGTCAAATACAGACATGACCACCTTCAAAACATCTCGTTTCGTGGGAATCTCGGTTCTGTTCAAGATTTTTGAGTCCAATTTCTGATGGTTCAGCGAAAAAGTAAAACTATCTGCTTCTGGATCCCACCAGAGTCCCAATACTCTCCCAGGTTTTTGAGTAAAAGTGCTAAGATTTTTCTGATTTGGTGATCGAAGATTCACAGGAATTTTGTCAATCACTTTCTGAGAATTATTTATCCAATTACGTATTTCAAATCCGGCTTTCTCGTGGATTTTTATAACTTCCAGAATCAGTTGAATTGCTTCTTCTTCTGTTTCTGCACTATCCTGGTAGTGATCTACATAATGTTTGTCGATTATTGCCCTGGCTGCTTCTGGAAATTTTGAAGAAAATTCTTCAGCGTTCCTATTTTTGACGAATTGTGCCATCGAGGGAGAGGAAGTTGCTCCAAATGTCATTACCTTCATTTCATAAATATCAGGTTGTCTGGACCTATCCATTCCTCGCCAGAAGAAGCGCTGGGCTGAGCAATCCTCTTCTCGAATGAAAACTTGGTGGAACATGTCTCGAATATCTGAGCAAAATGCGATTCTCTTCTGCCGAAATTTCCACAAAATTCATGTCAGATTTTGTAATAAGTCTGGACCTTGTAGAAGATGATCATTAAGACTGACCCCATTCGATTTTGCCGCCGCATCGAAGACCAGTCTCAATTTGCCCGGTTTAGAGGGATTAGCTACCCCAATGTGGGGTAAATACCAGGTTCTAGGACCACCTTTCTCTGTTCAAGTAACATCAAGCTTTCGAATGTAACCTTTTGTCAAGTATTCTTCGATTTTCTCGCCATAATATTTCGCAAAATCTATATTTCTGTCCATTTTTCTCTCCATACATTTTAAACGATTAAGTGCCACTGCTTTACTATCAGGTAGTGTTACGTCATGATTTCGAAGTGATTTCCAACTCGATTAATGGTATTTTCCATTATTTTCAACGCCCTATCATCTTCTTTAGACCTTCCATTTTCTTCCGGGCTTCTTATGCCAAAATTGTCAATTTTGAACGAGTCTCTCACTAGAATGTGAATATCTTCATCAACTCGTTCTTGAGACTTACAACAAACGTGAAATATTAAAGACGATTCAACAGCAACTTTTCCCTGGGGGTATCTGCCATGTACTACCGATCCCAGTGAAGTTTTTGATACAAACGGTGCATTCCAGTAACTTTGATATATTTTCCTTGCAATAGTCAAAGCACATTGATCCTGATCAATAAGAATTGTTAGTTGTGCATCATAAAAGGAAAGTACAGTTGCTTCTTTGATGTATGGATAGATTCTACTCAGGTATTCGACATCAATAGTATGTTTTGGAAATGAGAGTCCACTTACAGTTCGAACTTCATTCATTTTATATGTTTTTGAGTTCTTTTCCATTGAAGATACCTCTACTGTCACTCTTTTGGAGTTTTCTTCATTTTTGGTAACATTGTTAAGCCACTGGTAGCAGAGTGACTCAACCGGTCCATCCAGTCCTAATTCATGGGCAATTTTGCTGTCTATCATTGTTTTCGTAGCTGCCTCGTCTAGTAGAGCAAAGGTAGAAATTTCTTTTTTAGGCCCTCGAAGTTTCACCGGAATTATTCGTAGAAGGATTGTGGGGTTATCTTGTTGAAAAAATGTATTTTTTCAACTTGACTTTCCGGTCCGACATCTTCATTTGGGCTTAAATAAGAACTTGAGGCTTCGTTTTCCTTTTTTGTAAAATCAAGGTTATGTAATATGTTGTTGTGGAATTTTGGCCAATTTTCAATTCCACACTTTTTTTTCAATCTACACGAGTAGATATTTTGACCTGCTTTCAAACAGTAAAAACAGTGTTTCTTCAAAGTCACAATTTTCCATTTTTCGTCGATATCTAGTTTTTTGAAAATTTGGCAGTCAGTCAAATTATGATTTTTTTTGAGATTTGGGACATTTTTCATATTTTTTGGTCGAAAATATATCAGCATTTTTCCTGGAGTGGAATTTCTCATTTTCGTTCATTTTTCTTCAGGAGAAGTGGTAACTACTGAAGTCAGCACAACTTGATGCAGCTATTGCGATTTTTCTCATCCATACAGAAAAGGTTTTTAAAGTAATTTTATTTTGAAGAGAAGATTCCTCGGCCCATTTGAGTCTCAGGAATGGGGGTAATTTAATAACTATTTCATTCAAGATTGATGGATTTTTCATATGTCCTGTATTTTCAAAGAGTTCCATAGTAGTTACTAAGTTTTCGATAACATTAGAAAATGGTAGAGGTATGTTTCAAAGCGTCCCTCCCTCGGAGGAGAGGCTCGACGAACTTTCTCTATTAGATTTGAAATTATACATTCAGGTCATCCAAATGTAACTTTTATAGTTATTTATGTATCAAGGGAATTAGGAGGGCCTTAATTACCGATGGCAAAGTTTGCGTCCCGAGGGCCTCTGGCCCGAGGGACAGCAATTGCCTGAGGTTATTAAGGCTCATTAATTCCCGTGGTACATAGATAATTTTATTTCTGACCGATTTCAATGAAATTTTGTTCATTTTTGAAACGGAAAAATGTACCAATTCATTACCTTCCCGGTATATTTGAATCAGGTACCGTTGATTATAGTAGAGTTTTCTTGTTGCTAGGTTGTTGCTATGTTACTTGTTTATAAACAGAACTTTGTTATCAAGCTGTGTTTGCGGTGAAAACGTGTTTTCTACCCCAAATATAATGGAGGATATTTTGAAAAAAGCTGAACAAGCAAGAGAATCATTAATTCCATCGAAAAGTGAAGCCGTATACCAAAAAGAATACAAGATATATCTGGACTGGCTGACACGGAAAAATGTTATGCCAAAAGATGTCACTGAAACTGTATTTCTGGCATATTTTCAAGAACTGGTAAGGAATTTTCTATGTTTTTCGGTAGATTTGGTAGTAATTGTGTTTATTCCACGGTGGCGGAGGGGTATTTGGAGGATAGCATCGAATTGAGAAATAAAACGGCGCGTATGTTGTCTACTTTGTCATCAGAAGAGGCAGGTACCTCGACTGTAGTGAACAGAAGCTCCAGCCATACAAAAGAAGAAATTGTTTCCAGTGGCGGAAGTAATTTTCAGGGAACATTTCAAAATTGTACATTTATTATTTGTAATGACGTGAATAAATAAAATATGGTTCAGTTTTCATATCTATTTATTTTTACTTGTGAAAGGTAGAGGGAATTATAAAATCTATAATGTCCCAAGGGAGTTATGACCCTCTTTATTGATAGCGTAACTATGACGATATAAGCTTATAATATCCCGGTCAGAAATAAAAGTTTTTATTATGTTCATAACATTATTTGGTGAAACAAGAAGAGGTTGTATCAAACATCTTTGTAGACGGATTATATTTTCATCTTCGAACAGACTGTAGAACAAAGGCCAGTCCTCTGGATTCCCATCGAAAATCGGTAAATTTGATTCAACATTGTCTGTTTTTTCCGAACATTTTGATTTATTTATCTTCAGAACGTCTGAAATCTGGTTGGAAATATCAGTAGTATTCGTAATAAAATTGTTTGTCGGTACGAAATCGGATTTATTTTCTGTTTCTTTGATTTTCCACCCAGCAACTTTTTCTTGTAGCGTTATTTGTTCCAAATCAATGATGTTTTCGCCACTAGAGATTGTGGACTTTTTAAATGAAGAATCTTGAATCAGTTCACCTTGAAGTTGTGCTTCTTTCCTTATTAGTTCAGCATCAATTTCTGCTCTCCTTCTCTCAATTTCGGCTCTCCTTCTCTCTACTTCGGCCAATTTTCTTGTTTCTTCCAATTCTATTTCCAACATTCGTCGTCTAGAACTTGAAGATTTCGTAATTTTTTATTTGTCTTCGGCATTAGATAGGTCTTCTAATGAAAAATGTTTCTGCACCTCCGAAACTTGTCGTGGGTCATAACATACGTCGCTATATCTTTCAGGAGGAACTCCTTTAGTTTTCCTCTCACTTCTCCTCAGGTTAGGCATTAACATATTGTAATTGAATACTTTTGGTTCTTTTTCTTTTGCTCGAAGGACCAATGTTCAGACTAGTCAGTCCTACTGTGAATTCCTTTGATTTAAAGTCGAAATAAACCAGGAATCAAACATTTCAAGTCAATCTCTTTATTTTTTATATGTTTCAAATTATTGTCAATGTCAAAATCGTCTTTTTTTATAAACAAACCATGATCAATTATTTTAACATACAAGGTGAACAAAAGTGAACAAAACTAATTAAAAGCAACAACACTAACTATTCTGTGTCAATATAAGTCATTCCCGCCAAAAGATATTCGCCATCTCTGCTCGATTCTAGAATGACAGATCTGGAATAAGATCAGTGCGAACACATAAAACATCTCAATTGATATACTTTTTTTCCAATTCTGAAGACGAAGGCAGATTTTTAGCCTTCGAAACGTTAAGATTAGTATCTGTATATTTCTTAGCTATTTTTCTGAAAGGTGAAATTATTAAATACGGCAATTTACAGATAAATAACACATTTTTCTAACTAAACTGAATGAAAAGTTTGTTTTTTCTACACGTGTATACAGTTCTTCATTAGAATTTTTAAATTTTTTAGTTTGCGGAAGGTGAAATTAAGCAAGGAAGGTTCATGAAAAAATAGCACATATATATATATATATATATATATATATATATATATATATATATATATATATATATATAGTTGTTTTGTGGTTACGAAATACAGTTTATTTGACCACAAAAACAGAATAGAAGCTTCGTTAGTTACAAGCTACACATCTTTTGACTAATAATTAAGAAACTTCCCTTAGCTCGTTTTCAGGACAGTAAGTTTTTGTTGTTGTTTCATGAATTCTCTTTTCTGGAAAATAAGAAATATCAAAAAAATAATCATTCATTTGTTCATTCACTTAACATAGTACAGTTTGTTTACATTTTTTGGTTGCATTCACTAGTGCATTCCGTAGTAAAAATTTTTAAGTTTTGTCACCGTATAAGAGTAAACTTCTATACGGTGGTTTTGTGTGGTAACACTTCATAAATAAATTGACTAAATGACAGATTAGTTCCCAAATTTTTATTGGCAAACCTTATTTCTACCGGAAATTCTTCCCTACACGTCGCAATTCAATATCTGCCATTTATTTCTTCCGTGGAAATATGGCTTCAGGTATGTAGTTTTTTGGTGATAATTACATGTACTTGGGATATTCGCGTTTGTATTTTCACTTTTTCTTTATTATTTAAAAACATGATGTACATAAAGGTTTATTATTTCCTGTAAAATCGATTTTATCCAATACAAGAGAAATCAAACCTCAATTTACCCTCGTGTTGGCATTTTGCAAAGAATCTTCATATTGTTTACAACTTTTAGGAAAAAAGGGAAAGAAAGCCAAAGGCAAAACTTTGAACCTCAACGACTTTCTGCAGGAAAATGCTGGATCTATACCTGTTCAACCTATCAGAAAATCCAACCTCAACTGGGCTGATGAAGTGGATGATTATGGTAAATAGTTTTTTCCTATAGTCGAGTTATAAATTTTATATTTCCATTTAATTACATGTATGCATAACATTTTCTGTACAGCATTATCATAAATGTGTACCAATGTAGGCAATAAGTACCTTCTGCTGATTTTTTTCATTTTTTGGTTCTGTAATTTCAGTCCCTAACAAGATTCAGTTTGAAGTTAGTAATGCGAAAGAAAGTTTCAAAGCCTATTTTTTTTCTGTATCAGGTACTCTGAAAAGAGTACCCACCACAGGATGCCATTTTAGACAAGCCTTCATTTAGATAATTCCTTTGGACTATACTGAATAACGTGAGCATATAAGATTAAAAGAAATATGTGTTGAGAAAGTAGAGAGTGATCATAAATAGACAGTTTGTAAAAGATGATTGTATAAGTTTAAAAAGAATTTTTGATCATTGGTAGTAAACCATTGGCAGATTCGCTTTCACTGTCGATAAATTATAATTTTTCTTTTTCATTTCAACTAACTTGAATGTGAAATTTTTATTTGAAATGTAATTCGGCAATAACATTTACTGTTATCATCAGACTAAAGTAGACGGAAAGGCATGATTAACATTTCCTCTAGAATAACAGCAGAGCTGACAACTGTATCATCCAGGCAACTTCCACCGTTAGTTTTTCGGGCAGTTTCATTCACGGGTTTGAAGATTGATTTTTTTGGTAAAATTACTATATCAATACTGAAATTGCCATCAATTAAAAACTCTTTTGAATAAATAGCTTACCTTGCAAACATTGTTCTGCCATATACATTTTTTCTCCAAAAAATCAAATTTGATGCCAATTTGAAAAATCGTCAAATAAATTTCTGTATAAGGACACTCCTATCACCTAGCCCTATAGGCATGAAACATACTTCACAACCTGTTCTCTAGTAGCCCCAATATACAAAACAACTTTAATTTAAATTGTTTGAGTCGTTTCGAAAGGATATCATGGTGTACGAGTAATTTATAATATTGAACGCCAAGTGGCACTACGCATACTGTATGGGAATAAGCAGTAAGCAAGCAGCTACATGTGACAGGCATCCGCGCGGGAAGGAGCTCCAATACGCACCCAATGCTTCATCTCCAATTCATTGACTGGGAAAAAAATTGATGTCTCGGCTATTGAGACAACCGTCCAGTTTACAAATATTCTTCCTTTTCCCGGGGAACAATAGTGTCCTATACACACCGTAAAACCTTGGTTGTAGTTAATCCTTACATAATGTAACCTCCTTTATGTATATAACCAGTGAAACAACATTATTTGAATTTATTTATTGAATTAGGATTCCCTAATATAGCTAACTTAAAATATAATATAATCAACATTTATATAAATAATACAACTTTATATACATACATAATTTGAACTGAACAAAAAAGAATTTTTCAATTTCCATCATGAATATATTTTAACAGTTCACTCTTGAAAATCTTTAATGATCGAGTAGATTTAATTGAATCAGGTAAATTGAATTGGACAAATCCTTTAAAAAATAAACTGCTCATACTATATCTTGTATTTGTTCTATTTATATGAATGTGACTGTTGTGCCTAGTAGAATGGTGATGAATGTCCTTATTGAAAGTTATTAATGATAGCAAGTATGGTGGGGTCATTTTATTTAATATTTTATAAATGAAAACCATGGAACAATAGAATTATCTTTTGGATACTGAGAGCCAATGTAGAGCAGATAACATGGTAGAAATTGGTGTATACCTATTACATTTTAAAATTATTCTCATTCCTCGATTTTGTAGGTTTTGTGTTTGTTGAACTTTGTTCAAATTAAAAGAGAGCTAAGAATAGTACCTCGAAAGAAATCTACTTTCACTGTATTATACTTAAACAAATTACGCAAGTTGGAATCGAACAGTGAAGTGCTCTTGAAGTTAATTGTTCGACTCTTGTCTGTTTTTGCACCGACTCGTCTATTTATGTGCCTTCTATTATGAATAAATAAAGTTCAGTTAAGTTTATTTCAAATTGGCATAATAGCACTGCCCGTGGTGCACTAGCGCTGTTAGCCCGCTTCTTGCGGAGCTTCACAGGTAAAGGCTGCCCCTGCCTGTTCCTGTACAAATGTATATTTTTCTTTGAAACGAATGAATAAGATATAATTGACTTGAACTGTATAACATCATCTGTGAATAGCAGAAAAATATTCAATTATGTTGGTTCTTTGAAAAAATTCGTTCGAACCGAATCCATTTTCTTTTTACGGCATGTATTTCATTTTTCAAAAGCAATGGCTGTTTATGATGCATATGAAAATTCATATTTTTTTTAAAGATCTAAACTTTTTAAATAAAATATTTTTGTTATCTTAATATTTAAACCCTGATCATCCCGTTAATTTATTTCTATAAGTATACAAGAAAGAAGTAAATAATCATGATGAGTAGGTCAACAAACAATAAATGGATCTGGTCCACAACAATCCTGCACCTGGAGCACTCTTACAGTGTACATGTTACACCTCCACTCTTGCTACGGGAAGGTCTGAGAAAGGCAATTACCCTCTAGACGGGGGCTTGTGGAGACACAAGGCAAGGGAACCAGAAATATGTTGACAAAGCGTTGTAGCCCAGGATTGCCGAGGCATAGGTGATGCGCCGAGTCGAATGGAACCTCTTGCAGCCGGCATTTTGAGTATAATCTGCAGGCTGGGCATTTTCCAGAACTCAATTCAGACTAGTCTGTTGTGGACCTTTTCCTTTTTTGTTTAGACCAGATCTGAATTTGCCTTTGGATTGTATTTGAAAATAAATATTGAACACCACAGTCTAATTTTCTGTTTTATTTATTGTCAAGATGGGTATGACAGGAAACCTATCAACGTGGTGCTACCCACAGCACCAAAAGCCTCTCGAGATTATGACGATATAACTGACAAGGTTCCCAAAGATCCGCCGTACTCTGCGTACCTATCCAATTTGCCTTATGATGTGGATGAGGATGAGATTGCCGAATTCTTTAGGGACATGAAGGTAAGGACATTGACTTGGTCGTTAACAAGAAATTTCAATAAATATTAGTACATGCCAAAGTTTAGTTTTTATTTGTAACATCTCTTTGTTGAGTAAGTCAAACATTCAGTCTCTGAAATGAAACAATGAGGTGACAGTGTTTGATAGCACCCACAGAAAGTGGGTATTTTTATCAATCATCTAAAGTAAAGAAGAAAACAATTAAGTTCAAAATATACTCCCAAGTGTCTTTCAGATACGAACTGAAAGAAGAAAAAAATCCATCTTGAAACAATTTCTCTCAAATCAACATTGAATTACACAGAAAACTTTCTATTTTGGTCTGTTATTCAAGCATTCGTTACAGAATTGAAACATGTATCATTCAAAGGAAAACTACAAAAAGTTTTCTCTTCTTAAAAATATCTCCTCTTTCAATTTGAACATTGGCACATATTTTTTACAGTGTTCTGAAATTATTTGTTGATGAATCCATGAAATTGAATGTTTGCTGAATATATGTTGTGTATATTTTCCAGATAGCAAATATGAGAATTCCTAAGGATGATCGAGGCGGAGAAGCAAAATCTAAAGGTTATGGTTATGTAGAATTTGAGGACAGAGACAGTCTTTTAAATGCACTTGTTTTACCTGATACGGTAAGTTTCATTTCATTCTATTGGGGTTATGATAGCTGTTTTACACATGCCTTTTAAAAAAAATGAAAATATGTATTTCTGAAATTTCATGTTCTCCCTGAGCGATATTTACGACATTTAACTTCTTTCCTTTTTTTATTATAGATTTGGGAAAAGTTCACAATATAGTATTTCAAATTTCCTGACAAGTTTTGTTTTTGAAAAATTGTTGCAAAAACTTCGTTACAGATTCTCGTTAATAACATGTTATTATAAATTAATTGAAAAAAATATGTGCATCCATACATATAAAAGGACATCCACACACTTATACTTTCATACACGTCTTATATGGGTACATGAAAATACGTACAAATCAAAATATTAGAAATGTATAACTATATTGGCTCCATGCAGGCAGATCATGAATCAAATTTGATTGGATATGTTCATAATATATGTGTTAGGTTGTAAATTGTGTTCTCGTTCGGATTATTCTAATACTAAGAAAAAAAAATTTTTTTCTACTTCATTTACTGATGTCTCCATATAAATAACAAACTTCAGAAGTTGAAAATTGTGGGAGCTAAGGATTAACACGTATATATATCATATAGGAAAGATATTTGCCTGAGTACAAAAATATGATTTGCTGAAGAATCATTATGTGAATTTTGAATGTGAATGAAAAATAATGTTTGATTGGAAAACTTTGAAGTATTCCCTTTCCTGTAATCATATTTTTGTTCTTCATTTTCAAGATACTAGTTGTGTTTGTGGATTCTAACAATCAAAAGATCATGGAGTAGCTTCATTTGAAATCTTTTTTTTATATAGAAATTTTACTTTTAATGATAATTTTTCTAACCCATATTTCATTTCTATTTCGTCACAACAATTTGTTTTCTTTCAAATTTGGTTTTACAATTTTCTACATTTCATAATCACTATTTATTTCATTTTGCACTTTTGATACTATCAACACGTCCAAATATTTGGGTCCTGGTAATTTTTAATACTTTCATCGTTTATTATCAAAACAACAGTTCCAAGTAACTAAGGGTGTAGTCTAGTTCACATGTACTTTTTTTGCAACATTTTTCAGCCCTGTCCAAAAATTACTACCAAGGTGTCATTCAATTCGTATTTTTGCCTAGAAAGTTTAAGGAAAGGTCCGAAAACGCGCCGATAAAAATTACAAAAGTTATAAACAATTAAGTGAAAAAAATGGGGCTTTAGTTTTTTCTTAATATCTCGGAAAATTTTAAAAATTTTGGAAATTTGAAAAAAAAATTGAAAAGATCAATGAATTTGCGTAAAAAAAGTCCCGACTCCCGAAACTGTATCTCGATTATTTATAATTTTTACAGAGCCCTGGAAATAGAGCCAAAAGCGGGTAGTCTGGCTTCCGCGCGCCTTTCGTCACTCAGACATAAAAACAAAAAAATATTTAAACATATTAAATGTAAATATTAAGGAATGAAAAAATTTATGTAATGTTGGGATACATCAATAAACAATAATCCACAGTCAAAAAATGTTTATCCCAATTTTAACGTTAATTATAAATTTGATAATTAACTTTTTCTGAATTGAAAGTTAATATAAAATTGCCAAAATAAAAAAATTGTTATTTTCTATTTTTTTATTGACAATTGAAAATTATAATTTTATAAAAAATACATTACAATTTTTTTTTTCTAATTTTTTGTTTCAATGTCTCATGGCTAAAAATTAATTAATTTTTTTTTTTTTTTGCAGCTATTGTTAATAAATTTATTATAAACAAATACATTGTTTATAAGCAATTCGAAATTTTTTTTTGCATTATGTTAATGGAAAAAAAATCATTATATTTGGGAAAAAATGGTTTCTTAAAAAAATTCGTTGTTGCTAAAAAATGCGTTTGTTAATTAATAATCGTTTTTTGCAAGTAAATATTGAAATTAAGGAACCGTTTTTTTTTATCATAAATTCTATTGTTCTTTAAGGTTTTGAAAAAACTTTTTTTTTTATTCTTTAATTGTTTATTTAAAAAAAATGTTATAAACTTTTTTTTTATTCTTATTTTTTTTTCAATACTTTGTTCTATAATAAAAGTAACTGTTTTTTTTTATTTATTCTATTTTTTATAGAACTTTTAATATTGTGATACCTTGATACTTGTCTTTTTCATTCGCTCCTTCGCTTTTATAATTATAATAACTTTCAAACATTGCAGTTATGATAAATATGCTTCAAGTTTTTTTTGTTCATTATAAATGTATTAACAATTTAAGCCTTTTACTAAAGTTGTAGTCCTATTATTTATTTAATTATTGATCGTTTTTTATTAAAAAAGAAATTTTTTAAAGTCTTTTCAACATAAACTTCGTGTCATGTAACAATAAATCATAAGGATTTTATTGCTTGCACTTTTAGTAGTTGTAGGATCATTAACATTCACTTATTGTCATATTTGTATGGAGTTTAAGAAAATTAAATGACTCAATCAGTCATTCTGTTAATTTAATTTTAATGAGTTTATTCATTAACCTTCTTTAAATTTCCAATGCTCACAACTTTAGTAAAAGGCTTAAATTGTTAATGAATTCATAATGAATAAAAAAGACTTGAAGCAAATTTGTCATAACTAAAAGTTATTATAATTATATAATTATAAAAGTGAAGGAGCGAATGAAAAAGACAAGTATCAAGATATCACAATATTGAAAGTTTTATAAAAAATAGAATAAATAAATAAAACACATAGTTACTTTTATTATAGAACAAAGTATTGAAAAAAAAAATGTTTATAACAATTTTTTTTTAATAAAGAATTAAAAAAACCGGTTCCTTAATTTTAATATTTAGTTGCAAAAAACGATTGTTAATTAACAAACGCATTTTTTAGAAACGAAGAAATTTTTTAAGAAACCATTTTTTTTTTCTAAAAAATCATGATTTTTTTCAATTATCATAATGCGAAAAAAAATTCGAATTGCTTATAAACAATGTATTTGTTTATAATAAATTTATTAGCAATAGCTGTAAAAAATAAATAAAAAAAATTATTAATTAGTTTTTAGCCATTTAACCAATAAAAAATTTAAAAAAAATTAATGTATTTTTTATAACATAATTTTCAATTGTTAATAAAAAAATAGAAAATACCAATTTTTTTATTTTGGCAACGGTAATCTATTTTTTTGCCTATTAAGGATAACTTCACCAAAGGAAAAAAATACCAGGGTTTTAGTTTAATAATTATAGGGATTTTTATATTAACTTTCAATTCAGAAAAAGTTATTAATTAACAAATTTATAATTAACGTAAAAATTTGGATAAAAATTTTTTGACTGCGGATTATTGTTTATTGATGTAGTAGGTATCCCAACAACACATGAATTTTTTCATTCCTTAATATTTACATTTAATATGTCTAAATAATTTTTTTTTATGTCAGAGTGACGAAAGGCGCGCGGAAGCCAGACTACCCGCTTTTGGCTCTATTTTCAGGGCTCTGTATAAATTATAAATAATCGAGATAAAGTTTCGGGAGTCGGGACTTTTTTTACGCAAATTCATTAATCTTTTCAAATCTTTTTTCAAATTTCCAAAATATTTGAAAATTTTCCGAGATTTTAAGAAAAAACTAAAGCCCCATTTTTTTTCACTAGTTTCAATAGTTATATCTTTTGTAATTTTTATCGGCGCGTTTTCGGACCTTTCCTTAAACTTTCTAGGCAAAAATACAAATCGAATGACACCTTGGTCGTAATTTTTGGACAGGGCTGAAAAATGTCACCATTAAGAGCTAAATCGAGTACATGTGAACCAGACTAGTAGTTGATATTGCCTGACAATATTTTTGTCACAGATGGATCTATGTGAAAACAAGTCAATATTCAATAAATTGATGGATGTAATGGTAGGAGAGAGATCATCATGGAAAATGAGAATTGAAATTATGTTTTTATACCACTTATATTTGAAACTAACGTTACTGCAGTTTCGTTCCACAAGTATTTGTTTGAAAATGTATTTTTTTCACTATCATTTATTCGGATCTCTGGCATCATATTGTAGGTCACAATTAGTCCCCTATATATCCAATTTACCTCCCTAACAGCAGTTACGAAAAGCAAAGGACCATGATTATTAAGTTATCAAAGGTTCTACCTACCCTTGGCAACACTTGTTTTAACCAAATGTTAAATACAACACAACTTGGATCTGTTTCCAATAGCATATTTGTAGTTTGGTGGCATCATACTTATTTCATGCAACTGAGTTTATTGTGTATGAACTAGATTTTGAAAGTTTTACCATATGATTTAGTTATATTCATGTTAAAAAACAAATTGAAATTTGTATGTACAATCAGGCCAGGCCAACAATAATGAAAGTATTTTTTAAGCAGCATTTCCCTCCATATGGATATCAAGTCTCAGGTCTTTCCTCTTAATTTACAATTTCTAGCACGTATTTGAATATAGTGACATATACGCAAATATAGAATATGGGTGAAATTTAAATATTTGCTTGGCATATTTTTTTTATTATCGTTTCTGTTAAATTTACAATTTACATCAAATTTATTTCTCTTCAAGACATTGAAAAATAGAAGGATTAGGATAGAAGTTGCTTCGAACATGGACAACGACCGCCGAAGAGGAGGACGCATGGAAATGGGACGTGACCGAGGAGAGAGAAGCGAATCTTTTGGCGACTGGCGGTCAGGTCCCCGAACTGAAACTAACGACAATGATAGGCGAGGCGGTAGTTACAATAGAGATAGGGACGGTGGTGGATTCACTAGAGACAGGGACGGCGGAAGTTTTAATAGGGACAATATGCGAGGCGGAGATAGAGAAGAAAGAAGTTTCAGCAGGGAAAATATGCGTGACAGAGACCACGGTAGAGACAGAGATAATTTTAGGAGTGCCAGAGAAAGCGATGATAAGCCGGGAGCTTGGAGGAATGGAGAGAGGAACAGAGACCAGGATAGAGACAGAGGTAGAAAATTAATTTATATTTGCTGCTGTATGCACATGAAGTTTGCGATGTTTAGATAAGGACATCTGCCATAAAGTTATAGTCTGGTCGGGCAGTTGAAGTTATTCAAAATTGTCTCCTCAACAGTTTACATCTTTGAAGTGGGTAACTTCACCAATCAAAGTCCATTAATAGTAGATAAGATAAAGTACCAGTAAATTGTATTTGAATTCAATAGACAAAATTTTAAAGAAAAATGCAAGTATTCATAGTAGACTCTTGGCTCGGACGAGTCTCCCAGCAAATTTCAAGATCTAACAATATAACGGTTTTTACTGTTTCAGAATCTAGCAGTCAAAAAATCAACAGAAAGAGTTGCACCCACATAAGGTGGGTCTTACATTCAGGAGGTTATCAAAGTTATCCGTATGCCTACACAGGACAATCTAGTCCAAGTTCAAGACAAATAAAGTAGTTATAAACTCGCAACTGTCGGTTTAGCAGACCCTTTACTTTAATGAAAAATGTGAGACTAAAATTATAATATTCATTCATCTAAAGATGACATTAAGTGAAATGAAAAAAGTGCAATAGAGTTCATCCGGGAGCAACTCCTCAATTTTACAGTTTTGGGGTCAGATATTTTATGTTCTCAAAAGTTAATTGTATAATTTAATGGCCATAAGCCTGGGGCATCTTTGAAAACTACCAATCTATGTGCTGGCACTTTCAATTAACAGAATTTCTGCTGTTTTGCACATTTTGAAAGTCTAAACTTGTGCGAGCTGAGAACTAACAACGTCTTCCTTTTTAACGTGTGATTCCTAACACGGATTGGACAATAGGGAGTGAAAATCGATCATCCGACCTTGTGGTTTGAACCACCGGTTCACACAGTGGTGGATTGAGTGAGTGAAGCAAACCACCCAGGTCAACCCCCCAGGCTACTGTTCCATAAAAAATGATACCATGAAAGTGCATAATAATGAGTATTTAATAGTGATTTAGTTACACTTCAACATAATTGTTGAATATATTGAGATATTGGGGATATTTTTATATCTACATTCTTGTTCCAATATGTCAATACCAAAAATTTTGTCTTTTTTTTGTTGCTCTTCTTATGAGTTCATTAATTTATTGTTTGCTTCCATTGTAGATATTCTGGAAAACGAGATAAAACTTTCCAAAAACTTCAATAACAAAGGTTTATAAACAATACTGTTTACAAACCTTTTACTACCATACCCAAATAAAGAAGAAACTCTTATTTCTTCTATCAGTTAAATTAATATAAATCGTATCTCATTTAAAATATTTTTGTTCTCAAGTTCTTTATGAAAAAAATTCTAATACTATTTCTCTTTTCAGGTTTCAATCGCGATAGAGGAAATTACAGAGACTCCGATAGAGGAAACTTTAGAGATTCTGATAGAGGGAATTTCAGAGATTCTGATAGGAATAGATTTGATGATAGAGATGACAGAAGAGGAGGATATGGTTCGAGGAGATATGATAATGATAGAGACCGTGATAGAAATGATGGCTTTACAAGAAGAGATGATAGGGATTCAGAAAATGCTCCACGTTAGTATATTTTGTTAGTGTGAATAGATTCTAGCCTAGGAAGTATTATTATAGCTTGTGCTTTGTAATTCACAGCAGAACCGCGTGAGAGACCAAGGTTGATGCTGGCACCCAGATCGAAACCAGTGGAAACCTTACCTGTGAAAACTGAGACAGTGCCTTCAGCTTCGATATTTGGTAGCGCCAAACCTGTAGATACAAGTCAGAGAGAAAGGGAAATTGAAGAGAAATTGGCAAAGGGGCATTCCGACAAGCCAAGGGAAAGTAGTCCCGATAAAAAATATCCTAGTTCAGACGATGGAGATAAAAAAGATGTAAGTATATTACATATTTTTCTTTAAATAACTCTGTTGAGGAAGTGCAGGAGATACGCTAGAATAATTATTTTGAGATATGGAGCTACAAAAACACCTGACATTAAAACAGACAAAACCTTTGAAACAACCAAATAATTAATTTCTTCAAATAAATTCAGTGTAAATCTGAAACTTTTTGTATTTTTCAAAACGTTATGGCATAGTTTCACTCTTTGCAGGTTGAAAGAAGCAGGCCTTCACGTAAAATAGAAAATAGTCCGTTAAGAGATAGGGATAATAAAGATGGTCCACCACCGAGGAGAAATTGTGAGTGTGAATGGAAAATTGTAAAGAAAATATTTCATGGTGTTTTTTTTTCTTCAGATGATGACAAAAGAGGACCTTCTAGGACTGAACAGAGGTCACCAGATAAAACTGATAACAGACATAGAAGTGAGAGGTCTGACAAACCGAGGCGTGAAGAGAAAAGGTAAAAAATGGAAGTTAGGCCTTCATCTGTCAAATTCTCAATGAGTAATGATTATATTTTTGACTTTCTATTGTCAAGGTTAAAAGGCTAGTTGTAATAGTTCATGAATGGTAAAGATTCATATCATCTTGCTACGTTGCCTGATATGGACTCCTCTTTTGTAAAAAAAACTGAACCTATAAATTGTTTGATATTATTTGTCTAAATAATTCATATTCTGAATTAAGGTTTGTTTTGTTTAATGGTTACAGTTCTTGTAGATCAGAAACTGTTTCAGTAGGTATCTCAAGTTCATCATTGAGAAATCAATTTCACATCTCGTCTGTTAGTTGGACCATGAACATACAACATCTAGACTTGGCCAGGGATGAATCCTTATGAACTCCATAGTGGACTCTGTCGGACCTTGACTGGAGTCTTTAAAAGAACATTCATCGATAATAAATCATCGCTCAGACTTGGTCAAACTTCTTCAGATTTAGGGAGATCACAGAATAAATTTCTCTATTTGAACAATGATTTGCAGGTTTTACTCACATTTATTTGGATTGTATGGAGTTCTGTTCCCTTTCACAATGACATTCGTGATCCTTCAATTAACCTATATATGTCTGAATTTTCAGGCTCATCTATAATCTGAGCAAATGCAAATAATGAAACAGGTTTAGACTAACTAATCGGAAAGTTTTTTACATGTCAATGTTCATAAGGAAGTTTGATCTAATTCCCATTAAGTTCTCTAAAAAATAACTGAGGATGAAGGTTTTTTCATTGGCTGTTTATAAATTGTTCCCATTCTTAAAACTTTTGTGGGAAGAAGGAGTTCAACATTAAGAAATTCATTTTTGGTAGTAAACAGTTGAAATTAGGTTTGCATGCCTATCCCTTGAGAGGTTGAATAAAACATTTTGAAATATCTGCTTTCATTTTTTTCACCTGTCAATTGCTGCAGAAGTACCTGTATCTTATGGATGAATCTGTCATAGCTGATATTGCAATTAAATTAATGTTTGCACAAAATGAACCAAACCACTATCTCTCATGAAAATTTTGAATTGTATAGATCGCGTTGTGGCACAAATGTTTTTAGTGATATGCATCCATCATTGGTATTAAATTGAAAACTTGGCAAATTTAGATAAATAAATACAAAAAAAGCATGGCAATGGATTGACATTTTTAGAAAGCATCGGCTCAAAACTTCCCAATTCACACATTCAACTTATTATATAAAAACTGTTTTTTGAGAAAATTATTGTTTTGAGGAAAAAATCGTAGTTTCCTGTATAAAGATTAGGAAACTTGAAAAAAAATGTGAGAAATATTCAGAAGTATAGATCATTCACAAACCAGAAGGAAAGTGCATCCTGAAACTTTTCCCAATTCAATATTTTAGAGGTGCTATTAATAATTTTAGTTAAGAATATGCATTCTACATTTTTCCCATTAAGATACTGCTCTCCTCTTAACGATCTTTAGAATGTGATAGTATCATTTTTTAATGTGAAAAAATTCGATAGTAAGTCAAAAAAATTCGATCCTGATTTAATGTTGATCTGTTTCCTATAAAATCTTTTTTCTATTATTAACGTGCTGTTTACATTTATAAGAGTTTTATTTTGAAATAATTTTCTAATCATCACATTGAGAAAAAACAATTTAGTTAAGCTTTCTCTATTCAGGTTTTATATGAATATTTCATATTATGAATCCTCTTTAGCAACATGTTAGAAACAAAAAGAAATAACAATGATTTTGTTTAAACCTGTCAACAAACAACTTTTACATTTGAAATATAAGGCAATTGTTGATGTGTTTTAGGAGACCCAGCTTAAAGTTTGCCAATGTAAAAAGTCTCTACGAACCTCGATGATCTTGAGAACTCGCTTCTCAAAAAGTGTAGTTTGAGAGGTGTTAAGTTGAACTTCTAAGCAATTGGCAGCTGTATTTCACCACATAATTCTGACATCATTCAATTAGATTATTCATGAACTTTTGAATATATCTAGTACTTTGTAATATGTTACACAACTTCTGAATAGTCGAGATACTCATTTACTTTACATTTTCCTAGGGACAAGGAAATGCCAAAACTTGCAGAATTGGAACCACCAAATTTTGCTGCTAATAATAAATTCGCATTTTTGGACCCTGAAGATGGTTTGGACTAACAGTTTTTTGTGAATATTGTAGAGGTGTACATACTTTCATATGTAATAAAATAAAAATTTTAATGTAAGTGGTAATCATACGTATTTTACATATTTATTGTTTTAGTGATAGAAATATATTTTTTGTTAAAATACAAAAATCTTTGTATGTGTATAATCTTTGCTGCAATTTTTTTATTGTAATTTGTTTTGATAAATTACATTTTTTCATTGTATTGAGTTCATTTTTTATCACTGATTGGATATTTTGGACTATCACTAAGAAAGGTATGTTTAACGTGGTTGAAGATTTTATAAAAAAAAAATATTTTTGGCTTCCTAATTTTCCATTATAATGAGAATATGGGAAAACTTCCATAAAAAGGAAAAAATTTAGTTCAAAATAAAATATAAAAACGTATAGATTATGCATAGAAACTACTTTCAGATACAAACTGGAAGAAACAGCCCTCCGTAATTTACTAGCTTTATATGAATAGGAAAAACTACTTTCCTATAATACAATATTCTTGTGGAAATATTTGTTTTGGGCGGGCTTTTACTTTCAGTTTGTATGTGGAAGTAACTGCTTTGCATGATCTAACGTCTTTCTATAGAGTTTATTTTGAACTTGATGCTTAACAGTTGGCATTAAATCAACTAATTGTAGCCATCATGATGACATGGGTAAATTTGTCTCTTTGGGTAACAATGTTATGAATGAAACAGTTGCCTCATTTTGTAATGTTTTCACACTAAAAATTATGCTGTAATAAGACAGGTGTCTTATTTCGAAGTATGCTATTGAGGATGTTCTATGTGGAAGTAGAAAGCCAACATTTTTTTCAAGAATCTAATATATTTAAAAAAATATACCCTATTCAATGGTAAGAGATATTTTAGGATGCCTAATTATAACAATCAAAATTTTTATGAATACAAAGATTTTTAATTTTGTTATCTGATCTGAGAGTAATTTTGCATTGAATGAGAACATGGTTATATTTTTTATATACTCTTGACCATCACATGAAAGATCAATTCGTTTGTGAAAGTTTTTGTTGGTCCCAGTCAATATCTTCGTAAAATCTGGGATCACTGATCCTCAAAGCTGCCCTTTTATAATAATAGTAGTAAATCGACGAAGCTGAAAAACATAGAATTGAAATGAAAATGGTTCAACAAAAACTCAACTTACAGAATCTCTGTATAATAAACATGACCAAGAATGCACTTGTCCACGAGTGACTGAAGTTATTCCATCTTAGCGATATCAACCAAATATTAACGGCAGTTGTGAGAATAAAATACCCCATACAGACTAATAGTGTGTTACGAAACCTTTCATAGAGTAGGTAAACTAGTCCAGTCTACAAACAATTGTTTGGAAATAAAAATTAGCACTTAATACAAACCACTCACTTGGAAGACATGGGTTGAAAAGAAAACGGCCAGTAATGCGGACAAATCCAGTATCAAACAAGCGTCTTGGATTCTATAAAAAGTGGTTGTATTTTTTGGATTAATAAATTAAAAATTGCACTTACATGAACAGAATTAACATTACAGAATTACTTTCTCTAGCATATAATAAAACAACATTGATTATAAAGTCGATTAACAAGAGTAATGTTTGAGAGAAAAGAACTGCAGTGTATCGCCTTGTTGTGAGTTTCATTTTGTATTAACTATCTCAATATAATTTTCTATTTTCTCTACATCTTTCCAAACATTTCAAATATTGATTTCATTTATTGACATGCGCAACACCCGTCACCTTAGACACTTTCCTTTCGGAGACTGACATTTGACATTATGACATTTGAATATCACAAATCATGTTTTTGGACACGTATTTAATTATACTTTAAAAAACATTATTTGTGAACAAACCTTGTTCAGTGGCAATGTCGGAAGGAAAGTGTTTAACAAAAAGAGCAAATTTTCTAATAGACAAGTTCTTAAACCGTATTTTCATAGGCAGCAATCACTGCAGACGCAGTGCATCCACACTTTTATGTAGATGGTAACTAAACTATAAATACAATAAAGAAGCAGAATGACAAAATATAAAAAAAGAAGTTGCGTTTCTTGACAGTTCATTCAAAATATTTATGTTTTTGTCAATAATATAATATTTAGATTCAATAAACACAGATAACAATACAAATTTTGATTGACAAGGGCCTATTGTTTCGTAAAACTTTCTAATACATCCGTAAAAGCGCTGCTGTCTAAATTGTTTCCTTGAATGGTATAATAGTTCCGACGTGCAGCCATCTAATTTATGACCAGATCAATCGAAAATGTATGCGCAAGCGACCACGGGAGAAAATACTTTGCTGACCAGAAAATGTTCTCCCAAATAGGACTTTCCCAATACGAATAACACGCTGATATTGGAAAACTCATGAATTTCACTTGATATTTATGCCACCATACATAAAAATACAATCAACCCTTATATGGGGAAGGTTTACGTTTGTGATTTTTGAAAATATTTTGCTAATGGGGGCCTTACCATAGGAATATTTCAATCTAAATTCAAAATTTCATATTACTTAAAATTTACTTCTTTCTTCCTATCTTTGGAAATTTTCTACATTTTCTAAATGTAAATGGAGAAGCAGAAAGCAAAAACCTTTCTTTCCCAGAGATTTTTTATGTTTTTTCAGCACCTGAAAAACAGCAAGTATTATGTGTGGACATCTGACGAGATGGAAGTTTGTCAGAAGATTGTTTATTATCTCCAACAGGTCGTATTCAAACGAATGCCAAACACCGCTAGAAAAGTTGCACTAAAGTCACAGGTGAAAACGCTACAAAACGAGAAACAAAAACTGAAAAGGAAATTGATAACTTGAAAATTAGATCTAAAACACAACTTATTTATTATTCAACAAACACCAGGTCTTGCCACAGGTCTCGTCACTGGTGCTAGGCTGAACCACAAATGCATTGCTGGACTCAACCTGCCTGAGTGAATAAGGGCGATGAAACCATCCATGGGATTTTCAGAATTAGTCATTGATTCCGAACACCTTGTATAACATTTTGAAAATGTTACACCTACAAGACGATGGAATGAAGTATTTTGATGAATTAATAATAACCTATTGATGTATTTAATGATATAGTTTTCATTATAAAAATAAAATAAAAACAACAATAGAAATTAATTGGCGCTCCGGGGCGACTTCATTGATTCCAGTGGAGCATTTGCTTTTTCAGCTACAGGAAAACCCGGAAAAACCTGCAGCACCACATCATCTGAAGATCTTGATCTATGATTGATGTATTCTATCAAAATTTTGATATATATGGTTAACGAAAAAAAATATTTCAACATAAAGAATAGCAAAGACATTTGCCTACCATCAGTTCATTCATATTGTTTTTAATTTCAGTTCTTCAATAATTATTTTCTTGGTGAAAACAATAAAAGAATATCATATTGAACTTTCTTGATCTACATTTAAATGAGTAGTTTCATTTTCATTCAAAGACAATTATTCTCTGAAACCCGATCTAAATCTACGATTTGGGCGCCGCTGCATTGGTAGGTTTCAATCTCCCAAAATGGTGGAGATCAATGAAAATATATTCCTCAAATCAAAGGTGCTGCTTTCGAGTGTCCCTTGTGAGTGTTCATTATTCAGGGGATGCATGTTATGCTTAGATGGTATGAGGTTTATGTTCAAGATCATTTCAAATAAGCAATCAGATACCCCTTTCCATTCAAAAATTTCAATAAAGTAACTTCTGGGGGCAAACTATAAAACGGAGGAAAACAGTTATTACCAGAAAGTTGTCCACTTCAATTATTGATGTGATGGTAATTGTTTCTCAAATCTTCAGATTTTGAGATATTCCAGGTGGGAACGATATTTATGTTTTTTGTTATTTTAATTTGATCAACATCACACCTACCTCTCACTTATATGAAAACTAAGAACCTGATTGCTTCCATTAGTTAGATTCATTTTATTATTTGTGATTTACAAGTACTCACTTATAAACGAATATTACTGAAGTTTTATCCCAACACCAAACCGTTATTTTAACACCTTAATATATGTTTCGATCACCAAGTGATCATCTTCAAGAAGAGTGAGTTTAATCTTCCTCTTGAAGATGATCACTTTATGATCAAAATACGTGTCGAAGTGTTAAAATAACGGTTTGGTGTTGGAATAAAACTCCAGTAATATTCATTACATCAAAGGTTCCAAACAGTACATCACAAGTACTCACTTGTATCCAAATCATTAGTTATCTTTTAATATGATGTACAATAATTTCTGGTAGTTTATACCAGAATCACTTATTCACAGTAGGCATATATTCTTTTTTGATATTATGTTATCATTCGATACAATATAAGTATACATTCGGTCGGTAGCCAGGCGGTTCGACGTGGGTGCTTTGTTCACTCACTCGAATTGACTGTCGTGTTGATTGGTGGTTCAAGCCCTAGTCTGAACGATCGATTTTCACTTGATATCATCCAACCCGTGTTAGGAATCACACGTCAAAAGGTAATACCTCGTTAATCCTTAGCTCGCCCAAGTTTCCACTTCTGAGGGTTCGTAGAGATGCGACAGCTGATTAATGAAAAAACAGAACAGATTTTAAACAGACAGATTATCACTTGCATCACCTCACATAATTTTTTTAAGGTCACTGGACCATAATAAACTGTGCCAGGATTTTCATTAGTTTGCGAGTAAAATAAAAGTATTTTGTCTAAATTTTTGGAGTATTTTGTGCAATTTCCATCGACAACACTACTCGTAATATATATGGTCATACTTGGTTGATGAACTTCCTTTTTGTTTGTGACCTTGTATCAGAATTGTGTTGAAAACTATCCCTTTTCTCTCTCTGTGGTACTTCCCAATAAAAAAAAATATACAAAAAAGGCTGTCAGTTCCTGTTCAAATTTTATATAATTTTATTATACCTTTTTTTAAATTTTAGTTATACATGAGCATAATTTGATGTGATAAGACATTATTCAATAGTTTTGCAATTTTCAATAAGCAGCATATGCAGGAGCCCACAACTTCACTGAATAATAAAAGGTATCTAAGTGAATCCTAAAAATAACCAGAAAGAGATATGAAAGGAACAAAATTTATTTAAAGCTAGTTTAATATAATACAAACTATATGAACAATAAACTCTTGAATTTTATACATGTATACAAATCTTATTACACGACAAAAAAAAGCTGTGGATAAAGCTAAGGCAATTGATAACAATCAACAGATACCAGTTTATGAATATTTTTACTTAACCTTTTCAATCAATAGCTACTTAGATTAACTTCACTCAGCATAAAAAAACCTGTTGTTTGGCACTATTCATTTTGAAATAGCTTTTTCCACATGACAGTCAGAATGGGACACTTTTCGATAGCAGTTAAAATCTGCTTGTGTTATGGTGGGCCTACATTGGCTCAACTAAATTTTTTCCAAGTATTTCTTGGATAAAATTAGATTTTTTAAATCTGTGTCAATAATATTACGGTTTTTTGTTGAAGTTTCAAAAGTGATTCATTTTCCATTCTATTATCCAACAATTTTTAGACTTGAAGTTGTATGACCACTGGCTTCAAGAATTTCGTTAGAACTAAATTTGACAATAAGAGTAATAACAAATCCAAAGCACAGCTCTATGAACTTGTAATAATAAAAAGCCTATTGAATATTTATGTAATTAGTTTTTGAAGATAGGTCAACATCATTATTTTTTTCTACATTTTCTTGCTCTCACATATGTCATATTTTTTTTTAAATTCAATATTATAAAAGGTTTGTTTTTATTATAATACTATTTCATTATAAAGAAGTGGGTAAAGTGTGTAGCCTACAAACTAGAAAAATACTTTAGGTCTACTCTCATATGCAATCAAAAAGTATCAACGGCGGTATTTAAAAATAAATTTATTAGTAAAATAAACGTGACTTCATATTCACCAATTATTTTTAGAAAAACTACTTTTTTTGGAACCATTCAATTCTATTTTATATCTGGCAAAAAATATTCATTTCTAACATTGTTAAAAATTTACAATAAGCATTGCACAATTGAACATGTATAAAACAAAATTATTGGAGACAGAAGTACACATGTATAAGATTCTGTACACTAGTTTCAAAAAAAAAATTATTTTAGTAAACAGGGTGACAACAAGAACTAAAATTCTCTTAGCTCAGATATTACTGAATAATCATAATCTATTCAACATATTAAGGACAGTTCAACTGATGAATATATTGTAAGAACTATTAAACTAATTAACTCTAAAAAAAGTCAAGTTGTCAGTAAAGTTTGTGATCCTACTTGTTAAAACAAATATATAGACAGAAGATTGAGAATGAAAAAACTGAAACACTAACAAAATCATCTCTCTTCTCATCACCCTGTATTGTTTAAAGAAAATGAGTTCCTTTAAAATGATTTAAAAAGTTTTCCAAATGTCTCGTCGTTATCACCGTCACTATGGGCACTTTTCTCAATCTGTCTTAAATGTTTAAAATTGAAAACCTCCCATCGGTACTGACTGATCCGCACTGAACTGATATTGTTGATGATCGGCATCTATTGTTGGGGCGACGGTGGCGTCCTCTTCCTCGGTTCCGAAAAAGTGTTCTATTATATCAAATGCTTTTTGATATATCTCCATATTCTCGTGGGACTGCAAGAATTCTATTTTATCTAGGCCTGCAAAAAATTGATTCAGTATAATTACAAATATATAGGGTGGCTGTTTAGTGCCAAGATATCATTTGGAACAATACTCAACAGCAATGAAATTTCTCAGACCAACATGTTGCTGTGGAAGAGAGAATATCTGAAGTCATGGACAAGACAAAGAGCAAATAAGCTTTCATTAAACTTTAAAAACATCCATTTCTTCACTATGAAATACAAACTTTTCCAGGTTAATCCAAATGACAACATCCTCGAGGTAAAATTGACCTCTAGTTTGGATTTCACATAGATACTGAACTTAAACTGGAGGAGCCTGTAAATAATCTGAATAAAAAACTTGCATTATCAAGTCGGGATCAAGAGAGTTAGGTACACTATTTGCAAGTTATGCCTACTTTGCCTTTGTAGATCACATATTAGATATGGCATTGCCATGTGAGGAATATGTAGCACAGACATGCTGCAAACTGTTTTCATTTTATGAAAAAGAGCTGTCTGGATTGTGCGCGGGACAATGTCGGAGATATCTGCAAACCACTATTCTTGTTCCTGTTTTGAAGAAGGGTTTTTCCTAAATTTCCCAGAGTTTATTTATTTATTTATTTATTCACGGGTAACTCCCATTTAATATAAGTTGTACAAATATCAGATTGTTAAAACTAATCTTATCTAATTTAATTATAATTAATAACAATTTAAACAGTTATAGTAGAGAATTGAAATGAAGCGAGAATAAAAGTAAATGACAGATACTAGCAATTTAAGAATAAGTATATCTTAACTTATTTCTAAGAATATCCTCGGAAATATGAAAGAGATCGAATTTTGTATTATTCCCGTATGTGACTATTCTTGATAAAGGAGAATGCATTCCATAGTTACATCTATGGTAATCTATTGCAAAGGTTAGATTATTTCGTGTTTTTCTAGAGGGAACATGAAGATTTACTTGGGCAAGAAGAGTTGAACAATTAATTCTAAAATTAAGCAATTTATGAAGGAATATAATATCTATATGATCTCTGCGTAAACTAAGTTTCGGTAAACCAGTTACAGACCGAATTTCTGAAAAAGAGTGATCACTGAGAGGTATAGTTACACTGATTTTTATAAAAAGGGTAACAAAAATATCAGTAATTACCGACCCATCTCCTTGATTCCTAACATATCAAAATTAATTGATTTGGCTTATAAAATTAGATTGATCAATTATTAATAAATAACAAATATAATGAATTAAAAGATTTCAAATATTAGTGGCTTCAGCAACTGAAACCAGTTTGAACCAATTCGAATTAATGACTAAATTGAGGACCCAATTCGAGGACCAATTCTAGATCTCGAGGTACAAACCGATGACATCAGATTATTACCATCATTATTTCACAATTACTTCCAATATCTCACGTTGGTGTCGAGTCTAAGGACATAGCCTATCACGCCGATGACAAGCGTTCAACTCTCCGATCTTTTTTAATTCCCCAATGACGTGTACACTCCGATTGGTGACAGGACACCACGTGAGAATTAGGTGTACTCTGGTTGATTGGGTGATCTGTTTGCCTTGTATGGCGAGCTGAGAGGCAACCTAGCTGGTGTGATGACGTCACAGTCTGCCTGAATAAGGGCTACTTCGGCAAATCTTCGGAAGTCCTCAGAAACAGTTGATATTTTGACTGTTTTTTTCAAATTTTTGTCTTATTAACGGGGACATAATTATTTTATTACATTATTTTTATTGTTAACAATTGAACATCAGATATTTACTTAATAAGTAAGGTACCTGCGTTAAGGTCTTTTTTGATGCATTTCAGAGAAATCGTAGATCTATAAGTTATACTTCAATTGATTATTTGAAGAATGTATGTTTCTGAAGAGAATTTTTTAGAAAACAGCTGCCAACCCTATTCATTAGGGGATATTACAGCATTATTTTTCTATAGTTCAACCTCAAAGTCATTTTTTTAACACGTTATTTTTCTGTTATTTTTCAGAGATATACTGAATTGACAATTCATTCCTGAACGATTAAAACAGGTAATAGCTTGACAAGGATTAAAGTTAATTAGTATAAACACCTGCATTTTCTTTGCTGGTAAAAAATATAATGCAATTTTGTTTGCAAATGATCTGACAATAATCCACTTTAAACCCTGTCCTGTTTTCATCTTTTAGGATAATTTTATCAATTTGCTATTTTTATGAAAGAAAACACTTTACGCTCTTGTTTTTCAAAATTAATGCTATGACACGTTCCTTCAGTTTTTGTCAGTTTTAGCACCATTCATTGTGAGAACACTTTCAATAAAAAATACTTCACTTGGTTCTTCAACTATGAAGTTTCAGGTAATGAGACTATGCAGAATATATTTTTTGTCAAAGAAAACAAGAAACAAATCAAAATTTCTTTGGAATATCATGAAAAATAGTCCAATGTTCAAGAGAAAGTACCCGGTTACTTTTCTTGAAAAAATTCTGCCCAAATGATAATTTACCTAATTTTATTTTACCAACAATTAGGTTTAGCTCCTAACTGAAAGATGTCAATATCTCATTATCTCTATAATATCATAAAGTTACTTATATGAACCGAGGAAAATAATATTGATGACAGTTTATAAGTATTTCTATTCAAATGGCATGTATTGTGATTCACAATTCGAAGTTTAATGATTATAGCTTTCGTGATAGGTACTTAATCTATCAAGTTTTCACTTTTTATATTACTTTATGTGTGGCAAAATAATAGTAAGTTTTTATTTCACATGTTGAATATCGATACCACTCAATAATCAAGGCAACAATAGCTGAATAACCCAATATAATATGTTAGCAAATACATAAATAACTTTCCACATTTTATCAGCCCATCACTTGAAACACTAAAATGTTGTTCAACAAACACTTGAAGTGCCCACATTATTTTCCTGTTTTCGAATAATAATTACTTTAGTAATTCCAAATTACCTCTTTATTTCGTAATGTTTTCGAGGATTTCATGTGTATTTTATGGCAGTGCCCCAAACAGAAATCAAATATTGGAGTTTTTAATGGTAATATTCTCTCCCTCTGATTTTGAATATGTGTGGACCATGACAAAGGTTGATCTGTCATAATCACACACCAAAATAATCAAAATTTTTGTTTGGGAGGCTGAACTAGCATCCACCAATTAAATTTTACTTTATTTGCGGCAAAGAAATACGAAGTTTTTATTTCACATGTCCAATCTCTTGATACCAGTCAATAAGTCTATAATAATAATAATATTTATTAGTCTCAAGAAACACACAGTTTTTAGACACGTCAATACAATTTCTACAATAGGTTTGAGAGGGTAAGATTTGTCAATATAGTTTTAAAAAAATGCTTGTAGATAAATTAGATTTACAAAAAAAAAATACAAGTTAACAAGATGAAATTCCAATCTTATAAGACTTGACTAAAATATAAAGCCATGAGCTTTTACAAATTATAAACACATAGCTAACGTATTATATATATTCAAAGTTGAGTAAGTTCGGGAGGTGACCACAAAAGTGTTTCTTTCTTCTTGGATAACTTCGAAAAATTGATCAATTTCATATAAAGGATGTTTGGTTAATATTTTCTTCAAGTTTTTGAATCTTTTAAATGGCAAGTTACGAAATTCGGGAGATAAGGCATTGTATAGCTCAATTCCTATATTATCTGTTCTTTTCAACCTATTAGCTGTAGGAACAAGGTTTGATTTATTTCTTGTATCATGTTGGTGTATATCCTTGTGAGCAACTTCATTCAACAAGTTTTGTTGAACAAGAAGCGGATTTTCATAGACAATAACTGAATATAGGGTCATTATTTTAAGTTTTACCAATATTGGTCGACACTTTTCATCATAATTGGCAGAGATTATGCTTCTTACTGCAGATTTTTGAATGACAAATATTCTATTAAGATGTACCTTTGATGCATTATTCCAATTATTATACCATACCTAAGGACTGAATGAAAAAGAGAATGATATGTTGCAAGTGCCGCACTTTGATTTACTATTTTTTTGATTCTTCTGATAGCAAAAACCGTCTTACTAAGTTTACTACACATGTTATTTATGTAGTCTATCCATTTCAGGTTGGAATCTATTTGTAACCCCAAAAATTTGGTAGAATTTTTGTTATCTCGATTTAAGCAAATTGTTTCAAAAGTTAGACTTTCTGTTTTTTGTTCATTGAGAATCAAGTCATTTGGTGTGAACCATGATCGAGCTTTCTCTAATATGTCAGTATGGATCATATGAGGATCATCTATTTTATATATTTTTTTGCCCAAGGTTGCATCATCTGCATACAATATAGTTTCTATGCCTGACGAGTTCATCACGTGAGGTATGTCGTTGATATATATTAGAAACACAAGTGGCCCCAATATTGACCATTGTGGCACTCCTCTTAATATTTTTCTTTTTTCACTTTTGGTGTTTCCTAGATCTACAATTTGATATCTTTCGTCCAGGCAGACACTGCTCATAGATAATGATACTCAGTGGTTAAACAATATTATTCAACTAACGACACTGAAATGTAGAAGAAAATAATTTCACGGATAAGTCACTTAAGAGAAGGTTGAAAACTTAAAATATTTATGGAAATAAAAAGTTACTCCTTCTGTCAAGCCAAATTAGACAAGCACCTTGAGTAAGGCTGATTGTGAATACTATTCAGAGAGGTGGTTTACACTCAAATAGAATAACCGAGTTAAATTTGAAATAAAAGTTTCTACATTGATGAGCCTTTTGATCTCTTAAATATTTTAGTATCTGGGAGGGTGAATCAGTATTTCTCAAGGTTCAGTTCTTGGACCCACTTCATTCTCAATATAGAATCATCATTATATAAATTTATTCGCTGATGATCACTCAGTCTATTTTAACTTTCATCTAAAATATGTACAAGATACCACTGCTCGGATCTTTTTTTGGAAAAAAGTTTTTTGGCTTGCCACTTTTACATCATTATACAAAAAATGTGAGTAACTTCCAAAGAAAAGGATGAAGAGGTGGTTCTGTAAACTGTTTAGTGAAAATCTCACGATTCAGTGTTAAATTTTCATCAAGGATTGGCCAATTTCATCATATATTTTTATTAGGGAAAGTAATTCAATGAATATCAATATCCATCTGCCGTAATCTAACCTAACCTCCCATTCATGTCTCAATGTGAGTTTAAAATCACTCACTTGCCTGGCATAGGAGTATCAGTTTTAGAAAATCCCTGTGACTTGCAGCATGCTGAAAATATTGCGCTGATTTTCTTCAGTACAG
Organism: Leptinotarsa decemlineata; assembly: GCF_025532065.1. Taxonomy (NCBI): domain Eukaryota; kingdom Metazoa; phylum Arthropoda; class Insecta; order Coleoptera; family Chrysomelidae; genus Leptinotarsa; species Leptinotarsa decemlineata. The sequence goes on along the minus strand of NW_027412688.1, from coordinate 27,961,399 downwards.
TAGAAATCTGAAATAATTAAATGACACAAATCATAAATTCACTCACCATAACATTCTTCAATGAGCACAGCATAAGGATTTGTACCATTTTGTGCTTTGGCATCCTGTTCCCCCAATCGCAAAATATTTTCCAAGCCATTGAGTGCCACATGAACAATCTTGGCATCCATAACAGTGAGTAAATCGCATAACGGCCCAATGCAATTTTGGCTCACTAGATAGCGGATTTGATCAGGCGTACCGCCACTTGTCGCATTCGTAATTGCCCAGGCTGCTTCTTTACGAGTCTTGAACTCAGCCTTGCTTAGAATTTCGATCAGAACCGGAAAGATATTTGCTTCGATCACAGCCTGAAGAATAATTTTCAAACAAAGTGATATGATATCATTAACCAAATTGTTTATACCAACCTGTATTTGTTGACGGTTTCCGGCAGTGATATTACTGATGGTCCAACAAGCTTCTTTCCTAACTGATTCCTTTTGAGACGACAGTAAATGATGGAGACAGGGTAGAGCGGAACAGTTCAGTACGACCTGGGTTTGAACATCATCGCCAGTAACAATATTACCAACTGCCCTTAGAGCGGCGGAAACAACATTGGGAGGTTGTGCCATCAAGAGCTCCACTAATCTTCTACATACGCCAGCATCTACTACGGCCTGATATAAAAAAAAAACTTAATTTCAAACTTGATACAACAAAATTAATCACAAAGACATCTGAGAATGGTAGGTAACTCCTCGTTGTTTTCAATTTCATATGTAAACTTTATATCGAAAAATCTGTTAAGAGTCGAAACAAACTGCTGTATTTTGATTTCTTCTTTCAACTAGGAATCGGTTCAGATCAATTACAGGGCTACTCACTGGACACTGTCGTTTGAGAGGACACCTCATTAAAATAGGGTTGTACAATGAAGACATTAGTTACAGGGAATGCAAAAAAAGGGATAGACAGCTCAGCTCGTCATATTTAATGAAAATGTGAGGCACTCGATCACAGGAGACGACCCAAACTATGTCTAGAAGTATATGATGTACATCCAGCAAGGGAATTCTACCTACAAAAACTAGTACAACGAACGAGATTGTTAAGAATCGCTGTCATAAACTATACTAATTAGACCCCAAAAAAGGTCCTAGACCTGACGGAATAGCTCCTTTATTATTAAAGAAATGTAGATCTAGCTTGGCAAAACCTTTGTTTTTACTATTTACTGCATCACTGAATTTAGGACAATTTCCACGTTCTTGGTAAATCAGGGGATAAGGCAAATATACAAAATTATAGACCAATCACAATTCTTAGTGCAATCTCAAAATTATTAGAGAGTTTGATCTGCGATCAAATAAAAAATCCACTGAACCAAGTTATTATACAACCACCAGATCATTGAAAACAGTGTGTTTTCTAAATTTTTAGGACTATACATTGACAATGGTCTCAAATTTAATGAACATGTCAAAAACCTGAATGAAAAATTGTCCTCTGGTTGTTACGCTGTAAAAATTGCTGCAAACGAACTAGGTTACACAATCGCAAAGTCAGTATACTACTCCTTGATAGAGTCACATTTGCGATATGGTATCCCATTCTGGGGAGTAAGCAGTGGAAATGTTCTTCAAAGTGTTTTTGTTTTACAAAAAAGAGCCCTGAGATACCTCTGTAAATTAAAATTTCGCGATTCGTGTAGAGTTCACTTCAAGCAACATAACCTTCTCACGATAGTGCATATATTTATACTTGAAACAGTGTGTCTCATTTATAAACATAAACAAAATTTCATTACAGATAGTAGATATGCCACCCGCCAAAGTGACCATATCAAACTACCTTTACCATATTCCACTCTAGTTAAGGACTCCATTATATATAACGGCTGCAAGATGTACAACCACCTTCCAAATTATATCAAAAATATACAGTCCAACACTGGCTTCAGAAAAGCTGTAAAAAGCGTTCTTTCCGATAGAACCTATTATAGTTTGGAAGAATATTATGCGGATATAATAGACTAATAATAAATATACCAAAACTTTACATTTTGATATTATATACCTACTATTATTTGTTATATTTTAAATTTTGAATGAGTGACTGATTGCTTTTTAACAATTCAATTTTATAAAGTAGTATACTAAGTAAATAATTATCTAAATGTTATTCATATAATTTAATTTAATTTATTTTATTTATACAGGCTTTGTCAATATGCTTTGATAATAAAGCATATTTTGATTGATTGATTGATTACAAGTGCAGCACGGTTTTTGCCTGGATGAATTAACAACTACAAATTTGCTAACGTTAACCCAATTTGTGTTGAATGCCTTGGAACAAAAGTACCAAGTGGATGTAAATTACACAGACTTTTCCAAGACATTCGACACAGTTAATCATGAAGTATTGCTTAGGAAATTTGAAGCGATAGATTCATTGAACTGGTTTGCAAGCTATCTTCGAGATAGAAATCAATATGTAAAAGTCAAGAGTTTCATATCTGAGAAGATTTACGTCACATCAGGATTGCCACAAGGAAGCCACTTAGGCCCCTTCTTGTTAAATACTTTCATCAATGATATTGAAGAAATAATCGAACATTCAAAATTTCTGCTGTTTGCAAAAGATCTTAAAATATTTAGCACTGTCATCAACAAGCAACGATGTGGGAATGTTTAAAGGGACCTCACCTCAATTGTGAGGTGAAGTTTGCTATCACTTCTAAAAAACAATACATAGATGTGTATATGGACTCAGTTATAGTCCTTGGGTTTAATCTCAGTTTTAATTTTTTTGGGTATATTTTTTTAGGTTTAATTTTAATATTGATCTTAGTTATAAGTATTTATGTACACCTTTGTAAAAACATGTTTGTATATTAGGTGCTGCCCCTTAGATAAGTAGGTGAATAAATAAAAAAAAGTTTGGGAAAAAATGCAATAAGCCCACGAGGCTGCGTATTTCCTGGAAACTTGGGAGAAATGGACAAGTCAGGCAACTTCCAAGTAGTAGAAAAAAGTTTACTCTTGTCCAGCTCAAATTTGCTCATGGCAGATTAGTTATAAAAGAGGACAGATTTTCCAAAATCTTTGTATGTTATGTCAAAAACGTCTATATCAATTGATTTAATTGCATAATGAAAATATTGTACTTTTCTAGTGCAAAATCAAAAATGAAAACTATCAAGGAGAGATACATACGTATAAGAAAATAAATATTTCAAAACATTAATCTCTTCCAACTACCTACACATTAGGCTCTGGTAAACGTCTGTCGGAAAACAACTACTTCCCCGGCTAATACCACGCTGGATATTGAACTATATCCGACAGACATTTATCAAATAAAAATATGCTTTATTACCCAAGATTTGAACAGCTCGTTGGCAAAGAATAGTAAGCCAAAACGTGTATATGGGTCATTAAATTAACAAATACAAGCTATTGAATAATGCTCGGAAACCAGAGCAGTGAATATGGACAGAACAATATTAAGTCCGGCTGAACAGATACAAATATAAGTACATGAATTTATGAATATGGAGTAAATGTAAATATCCAATACATTTCATGTTGATTTTAATAACTTGTGTACATAAAGATACTACTACGTGCCCCAATTACTCGATAGAGCCTTGGTAGAGTTAGTCCAGACTATAATAGGGCCTCAACCACCAGCAGTAAACAATATTTCATTTTCATATTTCTAGTACATGTGTTGAAGAATGTGTTATGTAATAAAAAAAGAGTTGAAAAATTTTAAACTATTTTCCTGAAAAATATTTTTATTACCTGAATTTTTTCATTAGGTCCATCGGACAAATAGCTGAGAGACCAACAAGTGTCTGATAAAACATCAGGATCAGTGTGGAACAAAAGTCTGGCAAGTATCGGCAGACATGGAGCAACCTTCGTAAAATCGGGTGGTGGGTTTTTACCCCTGCACAAATTTGAAAGAGCCCATACAGCGTTTCTTGTCATTGTCAAACGAGTAGATTTACTAAGTAATCTGTAAAGAGAATCAACATTAAAAAACAAGTAGATAGATAGATAGATATGTTTAATCATCACTGAAGTTTTACAAGATACAGCATATAAACTTGTCTCCCTAAAACTTATCGGACTAGTCAGACATACAACAAATACAATTAGTATAAAAATAAAAGCATAAGCTACCCTATACCAATTTATATATACTATGAACAGAATGCTAAGAACTCGTCCATTGAATAAAAGGCATTTGAACATAAAAGATCAAACAATTTTGATTTAAATAATTTAAAGCTCTCAATTTCACCCATTAGTGTGACTGTGGGATTATAGCAAATAATTTCCTGATACATAAATGAATTCTGTCCCAGTGATAAGCGAGAGAATGGCAAACGTATACAATTAGCGTTGCGTGTACTATATAGGTTGAAATGATTTGTCATCCCCATTCGAAAAGCAACAAATTGAACCAAGTAATTGTTCAACTTTCCTAAGGCAAATAAGCTGAAAAATTTTCATTGCTTACTGTAAGAGAGGAACCAATATCCCAGAATCTAAAACATGGTCTCGACATTCTGGAGAATCACCAGCTATATTTCCGAGTGCCCAAACAGCTTGTTCCTGAAAAATAAACAAGTTTCAAAGAATTTACAAACTGGATTTTTTTAGATGAATTACCTGAACATCTTCATAAGTGCTACCTAAAAGTGCCACAAATATGGGTACAGCTCCTGCATCGATAACCATCCTAGTTTGTTGAGAAGTACCAGACGCTATGTTTGTGAGGGCCCATGCAGCTTCAAACTATAAAATACATAGACGGTTGTAAATCAAATAAAATCAAAATATGCTTTATTAACCAAGATCTGAACATCTTATTGGCAAAGTCTAGTAATGCACACAATTTTTATGCCGACGGAATTAATTGACTTGTGTTAAGTTGGCAAAAGTGCGCTGATTCAAATGACTCTTATTTTGATTAAATTGAGATATTACCGTATAAAGTAGACTCAATTTGACTTTGGCATCAATCACTGCTTCGATTGAGATGAAAAATTTATGTGACGTGATTCATATTTATTTTCTGTGAAATTTAATTTTTTTCACGAAAAAAATACCAATGTGGGGTTATATCTCAAAATATTGAATGAAACTATTTGAGAAATTTTTCCTAAATACAATTTTCAGTCCAAATAACAAGTTTCACTAGCATAAGATAATTTTGATCATCTCTCTTTTTTTGTAAATTACCCCAGTATCGCAAAATAAGACTCAGCACAATATACATAAAATTCCTTTGTTTTTCCAATGCTTTATTCCATACACTGGATAGAGTAACATTTTCTAATAACAAAAATCATAATATGTATAAAAATTAAACACATTCACAATTCCACTTTTTTAATCAATGACAACTATTCCCGCTTCATTCACTTGAACTGTTTTCGTAATATTCAAATGTATTTCTTTCAGGCATAAACTACCTTTTCAAAAATTTATATTTTATGATGTTACCTTCAACAAATAAATTTTACATCACCTATTTTCATACCCCTATTTCGATTTTATAGAAAAACAAACTTTCAATATGGCGCCAAAAAACGTGTTTGGAATGAAGCATTATCAAAACTATGAAATTTTAAGTAGATTGCGCTGACTCTCATTTTGCAGAAGTGGTGCAATTCACAAAAAAAAAACAAAATATGGACTTAAAATTTTATCTAGAAAAACTTTTTCTGAATAACTTTTTTTGATATTCTGAAAAATCACCTCATTATTGGATTTTTTTTGTAAAAAACTCAAGTTTGCCAGATAATGCAAATCATGTGATTGTGGACTTCACTGGTCACACTGTATACGCTATGTATCATCAATGAAGAATAAACATTATGATTATATGTGTATAATATGTTTGTATTTAATTCGCCTCAATTATCCACAGAGAGTGGAAATGGACGGGAGACTACATCTATATGATGTAATAATCTTCAGACAATGAAGTATATATGATTATATTTGAAATCTTTTTTCATTAATTAGAGAAAACTTTGATTATCAACCAGTAAAATTTTAATACTCCACTGCTTGCGTAGTTTCTGAGAGATACATCACGAAACTCGATCATTAGGCCTAACCAACCATATTTTTGATTGAGATATGTATACTGACAAGTGTTCTTGTATCTGAGGAATATGACATCATTGAACACGTAAGAAATTGTTATGAAGTTATTTGAATATCAAAAATTTCTTGTTTTACAGTTCCTGTGGATTTTGTTGGAGTTTTCAAGAACACGCCTACCAAAAAAAACCGCTACCAAGATTGGGATGGATGTGCGCGACAGTATTGCTAGAAATACTAAAATTTTCATATGCTCATATGCTTGTAGAAATAATATTCATAGTGATAGATGAACATTTTCACAAACATTTTTTATTTCTAGACTCCTTTCGATATGGAGGAAGCTATGGTGTTATCGAATATAGTTTCCTCCTTATGAAGGAAGCTACGGTGTTGGCCTCAACCAATGAGATGATTCACAAATATTTCCACATTCATGTTCCCACTACAAACCCCACCCCCCTCTCGACTAGGAACATAAATACCAGGCCAGAGCCTTTGGACCCACCGTCGAACTGGGGAGTAGGCAGATTGAGACCTAATATCTATAAACTGTTGGGATACATACATGAACACAAAAAAAACATTCAACCAAATGAAATAATATGTATGACTGCAATACAAGGCGCAGTAATTTCTTTGAAGTAAAACAATTTACCTTCAATTTCTTCAAAAAATCCATAGGATAAAATGGAGTCAAATCTCAACACTTTTTCAAATTATGTGTGGTTCTGAAAATGCTGCTGGATCACATTTTTTACACTCTTCAAGAATTCAGACTTCTTTCAAAACAAAAAAACAACACCACCAATAATCTGAATGTTGTTAGTAAATAAATATGAATGTGTTGTCAATATATCAAAGTCATGAATGAATTTTTCAAAATGTATATTTCAACAGAAAATTTTATATCTTTTCATTATTATTTCTCTAACGCCTAGCCTAATCTGCATTACTATGTAGCAAATTAGATGAATAAAACTGATGATATACAGTCAATTTAGATTGTTTGTTTCATTACCATGTGTACATTCTATGCTATATTGGAGACTATTTATCTCAGTGCAGCCTTTGCAGATTTTTACAGGTATTGAATACACTGGAGTGAAAGGTATTCCTAGTTCATGTGAATCCTAAAATTTGGATTTCAAACATACATTTTTTTAGTTTATATTACCATTTTCTTTTTCTGGAAATAATATCAAAGTTTATCTCTCATACACCAAGCTCTATCAAGCAAAATATGTGCAATTTCAGAATTTCAAATATTTTGCTTCAGAGCGAATGCCTTTGTTCTTATTAATTTGAGGTAAAGATCCCTTGACCCAGTGTCAGGATTTTATCAAATTATTGTTTTAGTCTTAAGCCATTTGCTTAGCAAAAATTTGAAAATCCTGGAAGTGCTCACATTTCAACTGATCGAACATGATTCACTTCGGATATAACCATTGAATAAATGTATTCTATTCTATAAGATTGGTGGTTAATTTTAGTAGTTCTTGTTGATATTTCAAACAAATATTTGATTTTTCCAATACCCGAAAAAAACTATCACGATTTTTCAATCAGTTATGAAAATTACAAGGGAGAAAAACAAAACTAGTACTATTGTTTGAGAAAAATGTGTGGATAGTTCAGCGATGAATAGTTTCAAAGCCTGTAAATGAATATATAAAACTTTACCAACCAAATTACTTTTATTCCTTCAATATAGTTACTATTTAGGTAAAGATTTTCATTTTTATTTCGTAAGATAAAAGTAAAAGTTTAACGAAACAAGATATTTATGAAATAAATTGATAATAATATATCAAAAGATATTGGTTCCCAACACGAAACTGAACAAATATTTGATTACCTGTAGTGTACAGTTGACAGTGTTTTGTAAAAATTCCACAAAGCGTGGCACAATTCCTGTCTGTATCACTTCATCTATAGGTGGATTAGGTTCTCGACTAAGTAATTTTCTAAATTTCTGTGTTGCTGCCAACTGTAGTTCAGGATTGCTGCTGTACAAATCTTGAACCATGTCCTGTGTTACCCCTGGAGTCACAGGAGATGAAATATCTCCTTCCAACTGAAAATAATGCTACTTATCACACACACTTTTGTAAAAACTCAGGTTACATACTTGCAGCGGATCATCTTCGGGTAGTAACTGGTTAACATTAACATTACGTCGTTTATTTAGCTGCTGATCCCGTTTTGCCTTTCGCAGCTGTACACCTTCCTCTTCTCTTCGTCTTCGTAGTTCCACACTATCTAAAGCAGTATTCTTATATCGGTGCTTGTGTCCTGAACCAGACATCTAAAATTCACAAAACAAATTACATATGGCGAGTATAATGTATATTTCAATTTCAAAATTGCAAGGGTAGATGAATGACTAATGTCAATGAACAATAGTGGAAAATGGAAAATAAAAAATATAGAAAAATTCTACAGATATGATAAACTAATGTATGAAAATTAAATGTCATAAATGTTTAGTACTCACGTTAATCGAAGTATTCTATTAGATTATTTATTAGATACAATTTATAGCACCATTTACCTTGCATTCAAGGAAAATTTTTAGGAAGAATTAATTGTAGACTGCTGACAACTGACACAGCACTTTCATGACAACATTGAAAACCAAAATTTCCTATGATTTATCATAAGGTGTGTTCAGTTTTAAATCTCTGGTCCAACCTTAGTTTTTATTTATGATCGAAGAGGTGTTTTTCTTCAATAGAACTGTTTTTACATTTGTTTACAACTAATTAAGAATGACTGATGTTCAAGAAGGCATTAGTATGTCAGTAAGAAAGTGTCTTGAACTTTTCTTTGAAGTATATTATGATGACGAACAACAGCCAAAGATTTCAAAAGGTTAATAAGTTTGTAAAAATATTTGAAAGTCAACTGATTTTCTTAAACATAACAAGCGACAACTAAAAAACTCTCTGATAATATCGTTGATCTTGGATATACCGATCACATGTTTTCGTCGCTCTCATATAAACCTAATACAAAGTAGATGTAACGGAAACAAACGATCTGTATTATCTAAGTTCATGCAACATTAAACAAAATTTTATAAATGTCTATTTATAAACTCATAATTCACACATTTTCGGACAGTTCAAAAATACTTGCAAACGCATTATTAGTAACACGATTTAGTAACCGATGAATTTAACGAACGGAAGGATGTACCAAAAGTTGATTTTGAAATTTTGCCCTTCGATGTAATCGTTAACATGAGGAACAGTAGTCTGATGAAATGAAATCCATCGAATAAAATCCGGTGAAAAAATAAACACGCGTTCCACCAGCCTAATCCACAAACCACCTACTAAGTAGTAAGTAAGTAGTTTGTGGCCTAATCAAGTAATCAACTTGGTTTAAATAAAAACCGCTGAGGTTGGTGAACGCAGCTTTAATACTGACATATTACAGAAATCTACAAGGTTCGGTTTGACATTTCAAGTTTCTCCGATAGATGTTGAACTTTCCAAGAGAAAAGATAAAAAATAACTTGAATGGCACTACAATTTAAATAACAAATCCCCAAGATAATCAATAAAACCATAAAGAAACTCCCGATGTAGTTTGTATTGATATAGAATCATATCATATAAAAAAAAGCATTTAACCTTGAGTTCTTCAAATAAAGATGACTTCAGAGAATGATAAATACTCTATGGAGGTAAGAATTATATAAATGAAAGTGGAAAGTACCTGCAGTATTAATATTTTACAGAAAAATATCAACAATGAATCGGTTCAAGTTGTGGTACGCTGTAGACCACTCAGCGAAAAGGAAATCGAAGCAAAATGTACCAGTGTAGTGAAAATGTATTCCAGCAGGGGAGTAATTGAGGTGGAAAATCCAAAAGCACGCAGCGAAAATGAAAAGAAAAAAATATTTACTTATGACTCAGTTTATGATGAAAGGTAACTTTCTAAAATCAATTTGATTAGATTCTTCTCATGCTAACTTTCCTGTTGTAACCACGAGAGATGAATATATACTATTCGTCAACACCTCCTTTTGCTACTCAGGAGTTGTCTGACTCGTCCATTTCTTTCAAGTCTCCAGGAAACACTGGATTTACTGTGTGTATCCTCCCATTTCAACAATCTTGTTCTGTGCACTAAGTTGTGGAGGTACTCCGTTGGATTTTCATTATATTCTACTGGACATAATTTGGGCTGACCATGACTTGCTTGCCTTCTGTGACATGTCACCTGAGAGGGGTATCCCAACACCCCTCGTATTTTATAACACCACCATATGATCTGGTTTTTCAATAGCAGTAGCTTGTTCTATCTTTGGCCACAAAACTAATGAAGCTAATTTATCATGTGTTTAACCATTTTTGAGTATATTGAAAAAAAACCCGTCTAGCAACAATACCCTTACTCTTTAGTTTTTACCCTGTAGTTGGTATAATTCTGCGAGTTTTTGATTTTTTCAATTATTTTCTTTAGCTCAACTCAACAAAACTTATATGATGAAACTGTCAGGCCTTTGGTAGCATCTGTACTTGACGGTTACAACGGTTGTGTATTTGCTTATGGACAGACAGGAACAGGGAAAACTCACACGATGGAAGGACTGGAAGAAGATCCAGGTATCATACCTAGGGCTTTTTCACAAATTTGGGCCCATATTGACAGAACAACTGGTGTGGAATTTTTAGTCAGTGTTAGATATTTGGAGATTTACATGGAAGAAATAAGGTAAGAATATGATTTAAAAGGTGAGAGGTGGTGTTTGTTTCTGGTATGGATCTTCCACGGTAGGAAATGTTTTCATAACACAAAAAGGAATTCTGAGGTGCATAGCAAATTGTTCAAACAGAGAATCATGCAAGGCACTTTTTAAAGAGTACAGTATCCTAATTTTAACATCAGTTTATATTCTTGAACTGTGTATGTATGTGTTCAAAAATAAATCAACTTTTACAACAAATTTAAAACTCCATCAACAGGATACTAGAACCAAGAACCATTTTCATTTGCCCTTAGGTAGATTCAAAGTAAAGTCATATGGACCGGAATACCTACATTGGTCCAAAGATGTATAACCACCTTCCAGATCATTTAAAGGCGTTGAATAGTTTCAAAAAATCATTGAATAAATATTTATTACAAAAATACTTTACAGGAATTCTTTGAATAACTCATATTCATATTAGTTTTAGAGTATGAGCCTGTCTTCCTCCTTTCTTTTCTCTTTTAAATTGTATTTTGTATTGACATTTCCTACACAATTTTATTGTCTGACTGGAAATGAAGAACAATTATTATTATTAGTCTAGACCTTTCCAGAACGTATGTAGGTAATGAAGAAAACCTTATGTTTATCAAAATATTCAAAATAAATTTGAACTTTTTATCAAATTCTATATATACATGCCCTAAATGTGTTTTTATTTTGTGTAAATTTTCATTCTTCAAGTCATTAAATTGAATCAAGAAAACTAGAATTATACAAATGTTCACTTTCACATACTACGTTATTCATCTTAGAAGAAGTATTGGAATTTTTTTAGGGTTTTTTGAAGTGTTCTAAATGAATGATGACATAAACACTTTGGATCGACACTTTAAGGAAGTCCAAACTGTCGACATGAGCATAATCATTATCAATGAAAATTTCAAGCTAAATTTGTACCCAGAAGCTAATTTCCACACTAAAATGACATATTAAAATCCCAGCAGTTATAATATGAATCATCCAGATAACCACGAATACATAGAGCACATATTTTTTTTTCAGCTACATTTGTCTAACATGAATATGCATCAAACGGTTGAATATAATTAGGTATTCTTGAACATTTGATTTTTTTGTGGATAAGGCCAGTTTATGGTTTGTTATTTTAGATTTCTAGGTCGATAATTATTTTTGTTGAGGAGGATAAATGATTTCTAAAGATCCTCACTTAGGTATATACAAATGGAACAGCTGAAATTTTAAACATTTGGACAACTCTTTGTAGGACAACTTATGCTCTAAAAGTTTCGGAGAGCTTTCCTTTGTAATTAAAGGTAAAACTGGAACGTCCCGCGTAGAATAAATCCAAAACAAACACTTTTCTCAATCACCAGAAATGCAACACTCCTCTCGATGTGTGTTTCACCAACAAAGTTTTCTTCAAGAGAGAAGAGTATTTCATTTCTGGTGATTGGGAAAAGTGCTTGTTTTGGATCTACCTTTTGTGAATTATTTTTTCTAGATATGAATTCTCAAATTATTTCCATCACATTTTCACCCGTTTAGGCGACCTGGAAAGCTAGTACATTTCTTTTATTTCTCTAAGCCAATCAATAGGCATATTTTATTGAAAGATCGTGCTAGGTACTTATTTGATTAGCGATTTTTTTATGTTGTTACACAGTTTCAGCTGTTTAGCATATTTAGTTTGTTGGTGAGAGGCATTAAAGTTGATGGCGTGTTCGGCAATTATCTGCTATCGAAAAAAAATGGATAAAAAAATTTACATCAAATTTTGGGTAACAAATGGAATCGAGGTTCAAAACTACTTGAAATGTTGACAGTGGCATAATGTGATTGTTATGGAGAATCGTCGAATCACTATTAGAGGAGTTACTGAGGATATCGGCATATCGGTTGGCTCATGCCATGCATGTATATTTTGGGCACGAAGTGTGGGTCAGCGAAGTTCGTTTCAACGTTGCCGAACTTTGACAAAAAAACACCGACGCATGAACATCCCTCAAGAATTATTGAATAGATTAGATTAGATTTTTTATTGGTCAAGTTATTACACCTTAGTGCTATGACAAGTCAATAATGTATAAAATAAATGTAAATTACAATTAAAATTACTGAAAAGGAGTAGGTAGTACATAAAAATTGTATATGATACAAGCACAAAATAAAGTAAATAAATATATAAATGTAAAAATAAAAATGTAAAAATAAAGATACATAGAGACAGTACCTACATTGATGATAGTCAATGTAAAGATGTAAACATGTAAAGATAAAGTCAGACGCATCATAGTAAGCATTCTGTGAGAGATGTTTTTCAGTTTCCGTTTGAAATTAGCGAGGGTTGCATTTTTCATTGATTGGGGCAGTGAGTTGTACAATGAAATGTATGAGTTACATCTCCGTGTTATTTCTAGTCTTTGGTTTGGTACTCTGATATTATCCTTGTTCCTAGTATTATAAGAATGGTTGTTACCGTTTGTAGTAAACTTTTGTAAATTTTCTTGAATGTGTATCAAATTGCAGTATATTACACATGATGGCAGAGTTAATATATTAAACTCAATGAAGTAATTCGAGATATGAACAGATGTGCCCCAGTTTATCAATCCATAAATTAAGGTACTAAGAAACATTGCATGATAAGCGGTATGGGCAGCTTCATTACCGACTTTATTTTTTATCTGCCTGATTGCATAGACCTTGCATGATAGATTTTTTGGTAGTTTGTCAATATGGGGTTTCCAAGTTAACTTTGAATCAATGGTTATACCAAGACATTTCACATTATTTGAGAGGATATGGGACAGCGAGAACATAACTGTTTGTGTCTTGCTTTTATTCACACATAGGCTATTTGCATTAAACCAGTCCGTAGCTTCTTGAATAACTCGCTTTTCTAATTCAATTCTGATGACTCTTCAATATTTTTTTTCTGAATGGCGAAGGAAGTGTCATCGGCGAATAGCATTGTTAACATTGTCATTGAATTTGGCAGGTCATTAATATAAATCAAGAAAAGTAGTGGCCCAAGCACACTACCTTGTGGAACACCATTCAATATCGTTTGTAAGCTACTGAGTTCTTCATTATATGATACACATTGCTTTCTCTCATTTAGATATGATGCTAGCAGATTGTGTGCTATGCCTACAAATCCATAGTATCTCAGTTTTTCTAATAAAATGTCAGTAGAGACGCAGTCGAACACCTTGCTCATATCGAGGAATATGCCAAGTGTCGATTCTTTGTTTTCGAAACCTTCAGTTATGAAGTTGACTAATTCGAGCACTGCTTTCTACGTGCTTCTTCCTTTCGTGAATCCAAACTGTCTATCTGTCAAGATATTTGTGTACTCTAAATAATTTATCATTCTTATTGCCATTATTTTTTCTACAATAACTTCAAGAGCGATCCAGACTTGCCCGAAAAGGTGATAACTGGGTAACATATACGAATAATGGGTATATGTTATGACATCGAAACCAAAATCCAATCGTCCCAATGAAAGAGCCCAAGAGATTCAAAACACAAAAAAAGGCTTTCAAGTTCCATCAAATGTCAGGGTCACTCAGTCTATAAGGAGTATTATCTTGAAGTAATAAGCCAATAGCGAGAAGCAATACTGTTGTAAATCATACCCTAAAGAAAATAACGCCGGCCGCCATTGGAAGCCATAAACCAATTGTGAGGTAGCTAAGAGCGCGCGAATGTACGATGTTCGCTGCCGTTCTAGATGTAGCGAGAATAATGCTACCGACTTCAATGGAATTCCGGTTAATTTTCTACCGCATTCGATTACGATATATAAACGCTAACCACGAGCATATCGACACAGTCAAGTTGACGTTACAGTGCGGTACGCGAAGCGATCTAGTAAGGCAATAGACATTCGAATAACAGTTGAAGCTTTAGTTGAGGTGTTTGTTGTTTCCAAGATTAAATAGACATATGAAAAGAAGTGTATATCAGAACTGCTTTGAGGATTGGAAAAAACTCTGGCACAAGTCTATTTTATATCTAAGGTAGACTACTTTGAAAGGGACAAAATGGAAATTGATGAATAAATGAATATTTTTTGAGAAAAATGAAAATTCACCTTATTTTTTTAACAGACCTCGTATGTGGCTAGGAATTAGATCAGCAGTTGTTACGAGGAGTAATATCAAAAAAATCAAATATTTTTCTCTCAGTGTACTTTGTGACTGGTGATAACCATACCAGTTTTGATAAGTAAGTTTATTAATGCAACTCTAATGACATATAAGAACAAAGGCTTTCATGACCGTAGTCACGATTGATGATAACAAAATCTGGACTGGTACAATGGAACTTATAGTATTAAACACTTCATCTGGCAGACATCAACACTAGTACATACGTTGACTGCGAGGACGAAAGTTATGGCTTGCTGGGACTTCGAGAGACAACTTTCGTCCTCGCAGTCTATGCATACACCACTGATGATTCATAATGACATATTTGTATCATTGTAAAGGAACAGATGTGTTTCCAACAGTATAAGATATTTGAAATGCATCTGAGAATTTGGGAGAATGGTCTTCAAGCTGTTCAAACTACTAATGCTGATGAGGAGTTGAACACAAAAAAAATATTTTCTGAAAATGTTTATGTAGAAGAACTTGAGAAACACAAAAAACAGTAAAAATGGTTTATCAATTAATTTAAAGTTTGATATTCTGAAAAGTATAAAATAGAATGTTCATGTTGTTTATCCGCTTCTGGAGAATATACATGAGTCTTATAAATTAAATTAACTTCAATCCCTCGACAACGATTCCTTTGAAAATAAGAACTGAATTTTTATTTAGTTGCATTGGAGAAGAAACTAAAATAAATGAAGAATTTTTGACTGTTCAATTTTTATGTTTTTTTTTTCACCTTATTTTAAATCTGAGATGTGAAGATATACAGTTTTTTGAAAAAGTTCCGTTTTCATATCATATTCTTCATTTTTCATTTAAAATAAATCTTTTGATTTTTAGAGATCTTCTCAGGCTGAAAAACTCCAAACCGCATGAACTGAGGGAAATGACTGGAGAGGGCGTCATTGTAACCAACCTTCATTCACAAACTTGTCAAAGTGCAAAAGACATGGTGAGAGCTATGAAAGTTGGCAACGCTAATCGCACAACTGGCATGACCAACATGAACGAGCACAGCTCTCGGTCTCATGCCATTTTCCAAATCGTCATTGAAATGGCAGAGGAACACTCAAAGTCAATAAAAATAGGCAAATTGAATCTGGTAGATCTGGCTGGTAGCGAAAGACAGTCCAAGACAGGAGCTACAGGGGATAGATTGAAAGAGGCCACTAAAATCAACAAAGCACTTTCTTCATTAGGTAATGGATCGATATAATGCTTTTGCTTCAAATTATCACTTTTTTATTTGCACAACTTGAGAGTTGATACTAAAACTATTAAAGAATGGTCCCTGATCCAATGTTCTACCTTTCCAATTGTTGAAATAGCAAAAATTATAACTTCTATTTATCATAATAACATGTTCACTTGTTTTTTTTCAAATGAACATTCATATACTTGATAATTCTTACTTAAATTTCAGTTTGATCCCCTTAAATGTTACGTCATGTGCCAGCGTCATCATTCACTTCAACTAAATCAGTTTTTTACTTGGGTTGTGATTGGGAAAAGTAGAAAAAGAAGGAATAGTCTAATCAACAATTTCAAAAACATAAAAAATAGAGATAAAGGTCCTAAAAATATGAGCGATAGCTCATTCGATTCGGAAACACCTCTAGGAAAATGTTTTTGAAGGATTTTGGTGCAGGTAAAAAATTGCAATTGTTATTAACAAAAAAAAATGGTATTTCGTTTTTCGATAATAACTCAAAAAATATTAATACTTGAGCAATTTTGAAAAAAGCTAGTTAAAGAGAAGGACATTTTTGATAAAAAAGGCCCGACTCACGAAACTCTATCTCCATTATTTATAATTTTAATTTGACGTTGAAAATAGGGTTCCGCGCGGCTGTTACGACATGCAAGCGCTGCCGCTAAAGAGAGTTTATCAAAAGAAATAATTTTTTTATAACATAAAATGTCATTTTAAAAATTTGAATAAAATCTAGTATTTTCTTAACACTTGAATGAATCGAGTCCCGTAGAAAAAAAAGTTTTATCACCATTTTTCAAAAAGTTATTCAATTGTTAACTAACAAATTTTTTCCCAATCTCTGTTGACATAAATAATGGTATAAAAGGTATAAATAATTGGACTATAAATTTTAAACTTCGTGGAGCCCTTTTGATATATATACTTCATACGATCCTGCGATAAAAGTTCATAAAAATTTATTAATTTGTTAATTATGATTTTTTATAACTATTGCAAAATGAAATATCTAAAAATTGATGATATTTATTTTTTCAATCGATATTTAGCTATGTCTGTTTTCACATTAAATAATGGCAGTTACATATTAACATAGGATATGAATTTTCTACGTAATTTGTTTATTTATTATTATTAAAAAAAGTTATCAAATCGATAATAACACCTCTCACTTCCATGGTGAATTTGTCTTTCTTTAATGGCGCTTATCCAAAAGGACTAAAATGTGGGAAAGTGATTTCAGTTCACAAAAAAAATAATCGAAATAATTTGGAAAATTACAGACCAGTAATGATACCTTTCGGTTTTCAAAAAGTATTCGAATACTCTTTTGTGGACCGTCTTATAACATTTATTGAAAAATTTGAAATTATAACCGAAAACCAACATGGTTTCCGAGAAGCAAGGTCGACGATAACGGCCTTAGTTTCCTTTTATAGCACAGTGGTAGAACATATTGAAGGAGGTGAAAGTCCAGCTACAGTATTTTGTGACTTGAGCAGGGCGTTTCGATTGTGTGAACCACGCTGAGTTACTAGCAAAACTGGAAAGATTTGGTATTAGAGGGGTAGCGAATACTTGGATATTAACATTCATAAAAAATTGTACGCAGTATGTTAGTATAGCCCAAAACAATGGCAACAAGACTCAGAAGGTCAACTCACAACAGAACTATTGAGAGAGGTGTTCCTCAGGGGTCAATATTAGGGCCTGTGCTATTTATATTGTATGTGACAGATATAGATCAGAATATCAACTCAGGCAAGTACACTGCATATGCAGATGATTTTTCACTGACAATATCAGCTCCTACAACATCGGAAATAGAAAAGGTAGGCACTGATGTAATGAAAAAAAATTAGTAACTATTTCAAATACAGAAATTCAATATTTTTGAAAATTTTTTTTTTGCTATTTTGTTGTCTAGATGCCTAATTATGATTTAAAAAAAATGTTTTCTTAATTTTAATTTTTAATTGTTTAAAATCGATTTTTTTATATTTCGATTTTTTAAATAATTAGTTGAGAAATAATTTTGCTTTTAAAAATCATAATTTTACACTTTTAAAAAGTGCCAATTTTTTTTTTTAATATTATAGATTCGGTAATTGTAGCGCCCACTTGACTTGTCTTCTGCTTCAGAAAAAAATATAACATTGGTCAATATTTGTTTATAACAAATTGTTAAACTAATAAACAATTAAATAATAAATATTTTTTTGCCAAACTATTTAAAAGTGTAAATTATGATTTTTTAAAGCAAAATTATTTCTTAACTAATTATTTAAACAATCAAAATATAAAAAAATCGATTTTAAACAATTAAAAATTAAAATCAAGAAAAACAATTTTTTTTAAATCATAATTATCTCTACACAACAAAATAGCAAAAACATTTTTTTCAAAAATATTGAATTTCTCTATTTGTTTAAAACAATTCAATAAACAAATTACGTAAAAAATTCATATCCTATGTTAATAACTGCCATTGTTTAATGTGAAAACAAACATAGGTAAATATCAATTGAAAACAAAATTTTTATCAACAATTTTTAGATATTTCATTTTGCAATAGTTATTGAAAATCATAATTAACAAATTGATACATTTTTATGAACTTTTATCGCAGGATCGTATGAAGTATATATATCAAAAGGGCTCCACGAAGTTTAAAATTTATAGTCCAATTATTTATACCTTTTATCCCATTATTTATGCCAACGGAGATTGGGAAAAAAATTTGATAGTTAACAATTGAATAACTTTTTGAAAAATGGTAATAAAACTTATTTTTCTATGGGACTCGATTCGTTCAAGTGTTGAGAAGATACTAGATTTTATTCAAACTTTTAAAATGACATTTTATGTTATAAAAAAATTATTTCTTTTGATAAACTCTCTTTAGCGGCAGCGCGCGCATGCCGTAACAGCCGCGCGGAACCCTATTTTCAAAGTCAAATTAAAATTATAAATAATGGCGATAGAGTTTCGGGGGTCGGGACTTTTTTAACGGAAATTTCCTCCTCTTTAACGAGCTTGTTTCAAAATTGCTCAAGTATTAATATTTTTTGAGTTATTAACGAAAAAGTAAATACCATTTTTTTAAATTCTATTTTGTTAATAACAATTGCAATTTTTTATCTGCACCAAAATCCTTCAAAAACATTTTTCTAAAGGTGATTCCGAATCGAATGAGCTATTGCTCATATTTTTAGGACCTTTATCTCTATTTTTCATATTTTTGAACTTGTTGATTAAACTAGAAGATAATAACCCAATATTTTATACCCTTCCACAATCTGAAAAAATTAAAGCTAAATCAAATTAGTCAGTAACTGCCCAAAAATTTAAAAAATTAAATATTGATACTTAGCTTTCTTAAGTGGATGAAATTTCAGAAAACAATCCTATTCCGTTTTCAAAACCTGAAATTCACTTTAAAAATTTCGCCCCAAACTATGATAGCTCTAATTTTTTTTGACACAAATCAAAAGAATGAAATGTCCAGATGTTACATGGGACAGTCTGAATACAATTCCGCTTTCTGCTTCAATAAGTTTGTTGATGGTTAAAATGGAAATATGTCTTGGCACAATCATGTTTCTGAAATTTGAAAGGCTGCCTCTCAAAAGCTTGGAACACTGTTCCGAACCAGAAAACTGTACACACCTCAGCAAATTTTGATGCTTTATAAAGATTACATCAGACCTCTTTTGGAGTATTGTTCTCATGTATGTAAGTATACCCTGAAGCTGCTGGACTTACAATCATTATTATTTATAACAAGATACCTGAATCTCTCAGAATAAATTGTAAACTTTGCGTCTCTCCAAAGCTTATTATTTGTTGAAAGAATTCTTCAATGATAATTTAAAGTGATGTTGTTCGTGTTGAATATTTCATGTCGTATCATTCTGCATTGTGATGTAGTTTAGTGTCTTTTGAACCCTACATATAGATGTATATGTTCGTGTTCTGTATCTAATATAATATTACATTGAGTTTCTTTGATTGACGACTTGTTTATTTTGTGGAAATTCATGTTCACTGAGGATACACTACAAAAACACACTTTTGTCTATTTTCCACGATATTTCTTTATTTTTGACTAGTTTCGGCTATTACACCATCAGTTAGTTTTGAAAATGGTGTTTTTGTAGTGTATCCTCAGATTATATTAAGTATATTGACTGCGATAACCTTGTTATTTATACATCTTATATTCTTAACCAATATTAATGATACTGCCTCATGATTTTCCTCTACTTCTATAATGTTTACTGTAATTGACATGTTCTACACCTGAAAAGGTTTTTTATTACAAAGAACTAATATAGGATACCTATCTATCTATCAATACAGATTTCTGTCAGCTGGATTTATTCTTTGACCACTTTACCAATTAGTCCATCGATTTTCAAAAGATACCTTAAACATTTCATTATTCTTGGTATAGGAAAACTCAGAAATAACAACATCTTAAATTTTTTTGAATAATTTTCATTTTCTATGGAATGATTTTGCAGGAAACGTCATCTATGCCTTAGCTGAAAATTCACCTCACATTCCATACCGTGATTCCAAACTCACACGACTACTACAGGATTCTCTTGGAGGAAACAGCAAAACTATTATGATTGCCAATGTGGGGCCTGCAAGTATGAATTATGAAGAAACAATCATCACTTTAAGGTGTGTCAGGAACTCAGTATGAGATGATTTTTGCCTAATTCCACGCTGTTTTTTTCCAGATACGCCTATCGAGCAAAATCAATTAAGAACAATCCAGTTAAAAACGAGGATGTCAAAGAAGGAAAACTCTTGGGTCTCCAACAGGAAATTGAACGACTTAAGCAGCTCATTATGGAAAAAAGTAATGGAGATTTTAGCGCCAGTCTGGGTGAAGATGAGGAAATTTGTGATGGGGAAGAGGAAATTGATAAAGAAGAGAAAGAGAAGAAGCTGGAAATGGGTAAGATGGAAGTAGATGAATTAGCGAAGAAGCTGAAGATGTTGGAGAAGCAGATGGTCCATGGAGGAAAAAATATTGTCGATAGTGTGAACGAGAACGAGTTGAGACTTGAACAACAGAGAGCACAGATAGCAGCAAGAAAGGTAGACAGTATTGCAACAATAATAATAATATTAAAAAAAAATATCTTATATGCATACAAACATGAACTTTCCTCAATTGTGAGGTTCATTGCCCAGATACCACATCTAATGGATATATTGAAACTAAGCCAGATGGTCCTGTTAGCTGTTAGCTGCATTGTTGTGGCTTCTTGTGCTTTCTCTCACAAATTCAAACCTGAATAAATCAAAACAGAAAAAACCTTAAACAATAAATATGACCTATGTTTAACATTCAGTTATTCCGATCAGCTTTCAACTATTTGAGAAGCGCCATCATTGGTAGAAATTCTTCCCTATTGACCCAGTAATTGAATGAATATGCTGCTCATCAACTGATGTAGAATGCAGGTTTCAACAATATAATAATATAAGTAGATCTTATTTTCTTACGAATGATTTTATTTGAGAATTGATAACAAATTTGACCCATAACTGAAGGCTATATAGCAAAACTTCAGAATGGTCCAATAAATAAATGTAAATGTAAAAAGCACAATTCCGCCCTTCCATAGAAACTATCATCTAAAAATAACTTGGTCCATTTTTCTGACTTTTGTTTACATCTTTTTTTTGGTGCTTTCAACTACGAAAAAGTTCTGCTTGATGTTGTGGGAACAAAATTTTCTTCTGTTTGTTAAATCTGTTTTTCCGTTAACCCATTGTCGCCCCCTATGAACGACAACTCTCAAAAGTTGAAACTTGTGCGAGCTAAGGACTAACGAGGTCTTACTTTTTAACGTGTGATTCCTAACAAAGGGTTGAACAATAGCAAATGAAAATCGATCGTCCGGCCTCGCGGCTGGAACCATTGGTTCACACAGCGGTCGATTGAGTGAGTGGAGTAAAACACCCACCTCTACCTGATCGGTTACCGTCCAACCATCATGTCTTTAAACTTTTTTCCAGCCTGATAGTTTCGAAAATATGTAGTTTGAAAAATTGAAAAATAGCACTCTTCAGAAATTTGTCAAACTACTAACTTTAGAACGTTTTACTTCGATTAAACTATTTTGAGGAAACAAGTATTAGAATGAAATTTATAGAAAATTTAATTACCTACAAAACGCATATTCTTTTTATCTGACGTAGAAAAATCGACGTATTTGATTGTTAGTAAGTTCAGGCTCTGCTGCTAACCTGAAAAATTACTCGCCAAATGCAGTAGTCGGCTTTGTTAAAAAGCTGGATTCATTTGCTCGAGTTTGTATAGGTGTGAGCCACAATAAATCCTCGAAGGTTGTAGTGGAGGATCGAATAAACCCACTCACCTTGGTCCTACCCCTACTACTATTACCACCAGTTTAATAATCTATTGGATTTTTGAAACTTCTTTAAGTTTTATTTAGAACATAGAGAGTTGTTTTCTATAATTGACCAAATAGTTTTGTTTTTATTTATTTACTCAATAAACCCCATTACAGTAATTGTTACCACAAAAATAGTATTCTCACTGCAACCAAAAAATTATCACAGCATTACATAAAAGTAAAAGTAATACAATTCAACTTGCTATAATTATAAAATTGTTATCTTTAAGGGGCACCAAAATGGAAGTGGCTAGTTAATACTGACAAATATTACAGTTATGATATCAAAAATATATCTCAATACTATTAATGTTGCAATACTTACTTGGGTATACATTAAGTTAGTGGGCATACTTGGAGACTGGCTCTAAATAAAATTATCTAAAACAATTCATTCAGGCCAGTCTTAACTTACCTACATTGTAGGTTAATGGACTGACACCTATCAGAAAACAACTACTCCCCTGGCTGATACCACGAAGGGCGTTGGATAATATCCGACAGGTGTTAGCACAGGATTCTTTGTAACAGTGTTTCTGTTGGGTGTCAATGTTGACTCTTGCATGGGCGTTTCTTATCATAGCATACTTTCTGATGATTTCTACATTGTCGTCTTTCCCAGCAAACTTCTGAGTTAGTGACGGGAGTCTTTCCTTAATAGGGATAATACCAGTGAGTTGGTACAGCAGAGGGTTTGGAGGGTTGTATTTGGAGTTATTGGGATGCCTGAATCTTGTTATTTTCCTTGTAGCCGTTGTTTCAGATACTTTAATTGTTGTCAAGGCCCTTTGTTTGATATTAAGAAACAGTGGGTGCGAGTATTCAATAAGTGGACAACAGATTAGTTTATATATTCGGCTTGCTGTTGATATGTTTGCACCTGCTCCCGGGTTTATCAAACTAGTGAAATGTGCGGCTCTTGCAATAACTTTCTTTTTTTATTATTGATGTGGCTGTTGAAATTTAGTCTGGAATCAAGTGTATCAGCTAGGTAATTAACTGTCAATTTTGCATGTAATATATGTTGGAAAACGTTGATTTTTGGAGAAGTTGCGGAATTCTGATAATTAAATATGATGAATTAGACTTAGATGGGTTTGGCTGGAACCTCCATTTATTGAACCAGTTATTTGTTATTGTTACAAGACGTTTCAAATTTTTAATAACTTTGTCTAGCATTTGATCGTGCGCAATTAGGGCGGTGTCATCCGCTTACTGGAGAATATATGCTTCATGCCTGAAGTGGTTGATATTCTTTTGTTGGTGATGATAAATATCAGAACTGTATAAGTTATATAACTATGGTGAGAGCGGTGAACCCTGTGGAACTCCCTGCTCTGGGATAAATTCGTCTGAAAAACTACTCAGTATTTTAACTCTCAGTTTCCTGTCAATTAGCAGATTCTTAATTGTATGAATAAAATACTCTTGGGCCAGATTCCATCAAATGCTTTGTTCATATCCAAAAAGATCGCTGCTTTTGTTGTTGTTCAGCTTGGTTGTTTCAATGTTGTTCGTGAGAATCGTGAGAGGATGTATATCAAATCAAATCAAAATATGCTTTATTACCCAAGATATAAACATATTATTGGCAAAGTCTAGTAAAGTAAAACATGTATAAGGGACAATTAACAAATATAAACTATAAAATAATGCTTAAACACCGGAGCAGAGTATATGGACAGAACAATATTAAGTCCATATAAGTACATGAATTTATGAATATTAAGTAAACGTAAATATATAATTCTACATAATGAACATTGATAGCCATTTTGTGTTGGTTTCTATAACTTGTTTACACAAAGCTACATGTCAATTATTCGATAGAGCCTTGGTAGAATTCGTCCACACTATAATAGGGCCTCCCAACAAGGTATTCTTTCACTTTCTTTCTGAATTTCTTTCCATTATATATTCGCCTTAAATTAATGGGAAGGTGGTTAAATAACTTCTTGCTATTGAAAATAATAGAATTTTGTGTAGATCTTCTTGTGCGGGTATCTGCGAAAAGAAGTTTTTGTGCCAATCGCTCACATTTTAATAATAATTGCGGTCGAAGTTCAAGTTGAAGTTTTTAGCAAATATGTAAGCTTTTTCGGAAGGTAACTTATATTCAATATTGTTATCTATAATATTTTTAGTATTTATTCCATCCTTTTTGTATTTGGATAATTTCTGTATTTCATTCCAATAGGATTTGCCCCTCTTTTCATGAATGACTTCACATATTTGAATCCAATTGTCATACATACAAATTAAAAAAAAAATCATTGATTGTCGAAATATGGTCTATTGTAAATGCAAGTTCTGGAATGTCATCAAAAAATTCTGGAAATTCTTCAAATTGATCTAATGATTTTTTATTTTGATCTTTCAGAAACTTGAAGTAGAAATGCAACAAAAACTTGAATTGGAGGAAGAAACATGCATCGAGTTGAAACAAGTTTTTGCAAGTTTGCAGCAGCAGGTAGATTTCAAGAGAGATAAATTAAAAAGGCTAAATAGCAAGTTGCAATCTATCAGACAAGAAATCAGGGATAACCATGAAGTTTATGTCAAAGATAGGCAAGAAATTGAGGAAGCCAACGACGAAGCTGCTATGTAAGTATTAAAATCACTGTAGACATGCTTATTAAAATTCAACTGTAATAAATTCTAGGCACTTGAGAAAATGGTTTTTGATTATCGATAACTTCCTTCCTTCGGAAGAAAGAACAAGATTGATAAATTTGGCTCAGTATGATGACAACATTGATAATTGGGTTCTGAGGAAAGAAAAAATTAGGATAAACCCTGCTGATAGACCTTTTGCTCATAATTATAGAAGACCCATTTCAGATGCAGCTATACAGATGAGCCAAACTATGCCCAAGTATAGGGTGAGTTAACCTGTAAAGAATTGAAATAAAGTAGGAATCTTATTTATGAGAAAATTAATATTTTGAAATAAAATTTTTAAATATTCATCTCTCCCCACTTACCTACACAGTAGATTCTGGTAAATGCCTGCCGGAAAACAAATACTTTCCCGGCTAATACCACGCTGGACATTGAAATGTCGACCACTAAAGAAAGCTTAAGTATAGAATTTTTAATTATGAATAAAACAAGTTATTGACTAATTGGACTTTTCGGGTGAATTTTTCAGTTTGCCCTTCATTACTCAGTTCTGCTCTTCAGCAGATTCTCCATTGATTTAGATTTGTTTATTTTGTGGAAGGTTATAAACCCAAAAAACAGTAAGAAATATAAAAATATTCGTTGCAATAAATGAATTCATAAAACCAGGTAATACTTAAACCAAACAGCAAAAGGTTATATTTCTGTATTGAATTTAATATTCTCGTCATAGTAAATTTATAATGGAATCTTATTGACAGAATAGAAAGGCAAAACTGAAAAAAATTGAACCCCTTTAAAAAAATTATAAAATTGGTATCTTTTGCTATAAAATTGTATGTGCCCACATCCTATATCTACGTTTTTTTCTATTTTATTTCTAAAAATAAAATCCCACAAGTCTAAAAAGATATAAGAGTTCCAAATTCTTAGCCTTTCAATATTTTGTGGCTCTTCATTTGCTTATCTGAAGAATTTTATAATCAAATAACAAAAGTACTTTACTGTGCTTTGGTTAGGATTAGATCATTACTTGAATATGAGACTAAAGTGTGGTCTCCTCTATACAGGGTGTAACTGAATAAGTGTAAAACATTCAAGGAGGTGATTCCTCATCGAAAAAAAGAAAGGATCTTTCATATAAAGAAACTTCATTGGAGCATCCCTTGTTAAGATACAGCCCCTTAAAGGGGGTACATAAAACTTGTATAACAATTTTTTTCACAAGCACTGAAAAAGTTACAATATTGAAATTAACCTGACGTTTTGTACTTCCAAAAAGACACTTAGCCAGAAATTTATTTGGTTCACACCATGGTTGTAGGGGGTGGAAAACGCAACCCCTAAAATTTATTTCCAATGTAACTTTTTGTCTTATTATTTGTTTACCATTTAAAAATTTATTTCCGATAGCCTGTTTCATTCTAAACAAAAAATTTCTCTTGGGTTTTTTGCCCAAAATAAACCAGTTCGCAGAAAAAATTTATTTTACGAGCAACTACAGAGATACATCGTCATGAATGCGAACTGGATTTATTGTTATTTTGTAGTTAGTACCTGCATTAAACGATTAAAGGGTGATAAACAAAACTAATTTATTAATAACAAAACACACAACATGTAGAAATCATAGTAAATGTTCAAAATGTCTACCTTCAGACATTACGCATGCGTCTAGACGTCGGCGCATTGAGCCACGTATTCGCTCAAATATTCCTGGAGTCTCTCTGATTACCCTGCACAAGTTGTTCCTTTAAAATTCGAAATACCGTAATATGATCAATATTTAGCTGGAAAGCAATCTTTCTAGTACTGGTAGTAGGTTGTTCTTCAATCAAATTGAGCACTGCTTCCTCAAGCGGTGTTCGTACTTCTCGATGGCGACCACAATCCTGCGTTCTTTTGTCGAACGAACCATACTCTCGTAATCGTTGATGAAGTCGAGCAAATATTCTATGTGAAGGATGCTGCCGTTGAGGATACATTTTAGCATATCTTCTAGAAGCTTCTAACCCATTCCCCTGCGACAGACCGTAAACGTAATGCATATCAGCCATTTCCTCATTTGTGTATATCATTTTAATAACAAGTGAATTATTAAAGTAACAAATCAAGAACAGAACAACAACACACAATTAGTATTAATTCAATTTCGAAAATTCACAAACTGACAGTGTCATACCAATTTAATTGTCACTATCGCTAATAGCGACCTACTAGATAGATTAGTTTCGTATTTTCGCATTTATGACGATGTATCTCTGTAGTTGTTCCTAAAATAATGTTTTGCTGCGAACTGGTTTAATTTGGGCAAAAAACTCAAAAGATATTTTTTGTTTAGAATGAAACAGGCTATCGGAAATACGTTTTTAAATGGTAAACAAATAATAAGACAAAAAGTTACATTGGAAATAAATTTTAGGGGTTGCGTTTTCCACCCCTTACAACCATGGGGTAAACCAAATAAATTTCTGGCTGAGTGTCTTTTTGGTAGTACAAAACGTGAGGTTAATTTCAATATTGTAACTTTTTTAGTGCTTGTGAAAAAAATTGTTATACAAATTTTATGTACCCCCATTAAGGGGCTGTATCTTAACAAGGGATGAAAGATCCTTTTTGTTTCTCGATTTTTTGATGAGGAATCACCTCCTTAAATGTTTCACACTTATTTAGTTACACCCTGTATATCCATTAAATTAAAGCACTTTGAAGGGGTTCAAAAAAAGATTTTGTGGTGGTCGTTTCATTTGGAGAGTATCAATATAGAGTCGAATTCATATGTAACAACATTGGAGGGGCCGTATAACAGAGGAAGCTATATCCAATAGTCGTTATAAGCAATATATATATATATATATATATATATATATATATATATATATATATATATATATATATATATAAAAAATAAATAGATAAGTACTCTTTGATCATTCCCATATTGATTTCAATTTAAGAGCCACCGGTATACAGCTGTTTCAGCCTATTGGGCATCGTCAGTACCGGGTAGGCGGTCCTCGATTGAAGACAAAATGAGAAAAAACCAAGAAAGTACTTGATAAAAATAGCTGCGTAAACGCAAGCGAAACATAAGTGGAACCACCTATTGGTGTGACACCCAAGTCAACTTGCCAAGTTTTTATGTCAGTGTTGGTGGTTTGACCAATCAACCGACAACTGCGGTAGCAGAAATTTGGTTGATTGGTCAAACCACCAACACTGACATAAAAACTTGGCAAGTTGACTTGGGTGTCACACCAATAGGTGGTTCCACTTATGTTTCGCTTGCGTTTACGCAGCTATTTTTATCAAGTACTTTCTTGGTTTTTTCTCATTTTGTCTTCAATCGAGGACCGCCTGCCCGGTACTGACGATGCCCAATAGGCTGAAACAGCTGTATACCGGTGGCTCTTAAATTGAAATCAATATGGGAATGATCAAAGAGTACTTATCTATTTATTTTTTGATTTTCATGGAATTATTTTCCAGCAGCTTGACTGCATTAACCTTTCTAGATTTTATATATATATATATATATATTTTAATATATTTTCATTGTCATTAGTTTTTGAAATTATGGGTAATTTTGGTCTGTTTCTGTTTAATTGAATCGCTGTATGATGTGTGATTTTTCTTCAATAATAAACACTTGTCTTTTTTTGTAACATGATGACGTAAAAAAGCGTGATTCAAATCAAATCACACGCCTATAACCTGGCCACTATCACTCACTATGCTTCAATGAACAAAATAATAGTTCAAGGGCAAATGGCGAGAAAAAACTAATTTTGATGGACCTCATTTTTTGTAGGGTGAAAATGTACTTGATCTCAAACTAGATATGCCTTTACGTACCACGCAAGATTACACCCCACCTTCAATTTGCCCACAAATCAAATCCATTGTGGGAGGTGTCATTCAAAAAGAAATCGATAACAACCGTATTGTAATAAAAATGCCAACACATGCTGTAGGAAGAAGTTCTTCATCTAAAATAGAACAAGAAGGAAAATACAAACAAGCTACTCGGATGATGGTGGATATGAATAGTTATAGGTAACATTGTTTATGAAAAATACTTTTACTTGAAGTTATAGAGATTTCTCAAGGACACAAATGAAACATTTATAACAAGCGTTCTTTTCAGGCAGAACATTTCATTTCATTTAAAAATTTTCAGTATAGTGAAAATTTTACTTTGGATCATTGGTCGAATCAAAACGAATTGTTTTATTAAAATTTGGGTATCTTTCGGCATCGAGTTTACTAAAAAAAAAGAAAGAGAGGGTTGATTTTTGCAAGTCTCCTATCTAGTGTACTGACTATTGAATGATGTCATGTTTTATTACAGGAAACGATAGGCATGCTGAAAGCGCTTTTGAATGGAACAAGGAAATTATGAAAACTTAGACAAAGGAATATTTGCCAAGCCTTTTTACCTTTTTTTGTGATATACATATTACGTTTAAATGCGGCTCTTTTAGCAAATTTTATTTTTTATATTATATTTGTTGAATATGTTGAAATTTATTTATTTTTATATAATTATATATTGTTTACAAAAATATATGATTTCAGTAATGTTGGTTTCAAGCACTGTAGATATGAAATGTTTGTTGATCAGCATTTTGTGTATCAAATGTCATTATTTTGGAGCAAAATAATATTATTGTTTTAATATTCACAAATTAAAATTAAATATGAGTAGATAATATTCACTGTGATTATTGAGTCCTTGAAGCTAGTCCACTTTGTATTATTAAGGATAAGTAATGTGAATTTTGTGTCATGCTAGAAAATTTTACATTTTTTAACAGAATGTGAACAAAAAATAAAGAGAACAGGGAGGAAAATCGTTTTTTGCTTTTTAACTTATTTGGTTATTATACAGGGCGACTCAAAAGAAAATCATAAAAATGGTAGGAGATAAAGAGTTGGGTGAGTTGCAATAATTTTTTCTATTTCAGAGTATTATTGAATGATACTTCTTTTAGTTCCGAGAATATAACAAAGACATTGGAAAGATGATTAAACTTTGCCATAGAAACTTTCAATGGCTATCTGAATATGTTCAATTTTTTCTTCCAGTTTGTGTCTGAAAGTTGCTTCTTAGCATGATCTACACATCCATGTATAGAGTTACTTATTTTCAAATTGATTACTTCCTTCCTTTCTTTGGAAGATTCCAACATTTTTTTGTATCAAGATGGAGTAGTAGAAAGCCAAAAACTTTCTTTCCCAATGTTCATAAAACTTTCATACACCCTCAACTATAGTATTTTTTTATTGTAGCAACATTTTCATAATATATTAAAGAATTCGATTTTTCTGATATTCCAGAAGAGTTTCGGCAATTTCATGACAATCGCAAGTAATGTTTTTTATTACAGATTTGATAATGTCTCGATTGAAAAAAATACATATCTACCATGTTTTTCAAAATAATTTTCAATGCCATTTACTTGAATAAATTAAGATTCAAGTATCTGAATTGCAGAAATTTGTAAACCTCAGCAAAAATGTAATGATACCCTTTACCAGGAAAAGGTATCTAGATGATTCACTAAACTTTCCTTTGGTGATGAGGTTATTCCATTTTCAGGGGAGGTGAAATATCTAAGTGTCATCCTTGATAAAAAACTCCCTTGGAAGGCTCACTTTGAAAAGATTTTACACAAAGCCAGAATGCCTCTATGGACAAGTCAAAGGAAATTTGGAATTGTTTGGGACTCAGGCCCCAAAAAGACCCGTTGTATATATGTGATGTTCAACTAAACAGTGAACTCGTACCGAGCAATTGCTTGATGGCCAAAAGACAGCAAAGCTCAGCTGAAGGTTTCTAATGTACAGATCCATTTATACATTCTTTGGCTAGACTAAAAGAGGACTGACCTTCATTATCGGTCTCTATGCAGATCGAATCAGTTTTCCGGAAGTTGGTAGTTTCACTTTTGCATCGAACCTGAAATATCACTTGCCAACTAAAGTAATCGGTTTTGTTAAGAAGCTTAACCCATTTGTCCAAGTTTGATCAGGTATGAGCCACAATAAACCCTTTGGATTGTAGTGGAGGATCGAATACACTCATTCACTTCGGACCTAAAATTTGTTGATATTCCAGCTATTCATTTCCAGGGATATTTTTTTGTGTAATTCAATCTTCAAAGTTTGAGAAAAATATAAACTTTATTGACTAACCCCCTATATCAGTTCAGTAAACAATATAAGCTTTAACAAAAATCAAATATCTGTGACGGCTGCATCTAGGAGATATACATAAACACTAAGAAAATCAACATTTCTAATTGAAATTCTCAGAGTTATAGGTAAAGTATCTGTGATAGCATGTCATCTGGGACTCAACTAAATACATAGACGCTCCACCGTATGTACAAAACTTTCATCTGAAACAGAATCTGTATTAACTACAGTGAAGTAGTAATAGTTCCAATACATGAACAAAGCTTCGAGCACCAGGAAAGGTGAATGTTCCAGATTTCAATTCGAAATATTTATTTTCTTATTATAAAGTATGGTTTTTCACATGAGTCAATTAGCAAAAAAACTAAGATCATTGAACATAAATCTGTGTTTGAGAAAAATAAGCCTATACATTATAAATACCATATGGGCAGCCCTTCTTGAATGGAACAGACGTGGTAAGTGCCTAGCATTATTTTTATACTTATATATCAAAAGAATTGTTGAGACCCTTCTTTCCATTTGCAATAATTTTAAGTGAGGCAGTCTTAAACTCGTGTACACTGTCACGAATAGTTGAATAAATATTGTACAGTATATAGTGTTCAATTTTTGCTAACCAGTAGGGCAATGTTGTAGAAAAATGAATTTATACCTACTACTTTTAGTTATACCCATTTTAATTGGAGCAATATAAAACAGTATATAAAATAAAAATACTTTCTTGAAAGTGAAATAATAAACACATATTTAACAACTAATTCCACATTTAAAGATGAAACACAAATCCTAGGGGTGAGAATCAAACAAAACGTTGTTTAGTGCTATAAGGAATCATAGCCACAAATATTCCTTATATCATCTACTCTTTCACATGTATGTAAAATACAACTGTGCATAGTGACTACTGTATCCAAAAGATATTGGTTAGTGACCCAGTATGTTAATAATGTATCAGAAAACGCCTTTATACACAGCAGATTCAAAACTAGCAATGAAATGGAAACATTTCCTCAAAATAGGCAAATCAATCAACAAATTTTATGAGTTTACTCTTCAATAGAGATGATTTTACTTCAAGTACATAAAATACTGTAGTACATAAAATACTGACGCTCCACCGTATGTACTGTAGTACATAAAATACTGTGCATGTATGTTTGTGTATTTCCTAATAGATTCTCCAGTTTCTCATAACTAAATATGGAAAGGTCATTATAAGGATTAGCTTGTATAAATGACCTGTTTTCCAACTGAACATACTTCACCATTTATCAATTTCATTCATTGGTTAGTTTATTTCCACCAATAAAACTTTCACTACAGAGATATTGAGATCATTTCTGTTGAAATAACATAATATTTTCCAGAAATTTCAATACAAAATGTCACTTTGACAATCCTTTGTTTTCCTAGAGGTTTGCAACGCTATCTTGCGGCAATAATCATTGCTCTGTGTCTCTTTTGAAATTCTGACTACTGAATCAGATTCGTTAAATTACTCGTTTTCAAAGTAATCATGCTAGCAGTTAGCAGTCCTTGATAACGCTACTTCAAACTATTAAATGGTTTTATTGATAAATTTTTCGAAGACAGTGATAAAGAAATAATGATTTTATAGAAATACATTAACACTGGGTAATGAATCAAATATATTTGATTGACAATCTTTTAGGATCTTAAATTACCCCTTAAAAAGTGAATTTTAGTTCTGCGAGTCTATGAAATTACAGCTTCTAAAAATTTGACTGTTGTATTGATATGGAGCATGCGTACATCACACATACAAAAGTTTTGTTTAATGTCTATATACAATGTTAATACTAAATTGGATAATTTTAGTATGAAAATAAAATATGGAGTGGCAACCCTGTAATCTCCATGTCCAAAGTTGTTGTTATTTACTTAAAGTAACTTAGAGGTTTGATATTTGATACTGTCGCAACAGTAAATCAGTCAAATAGAGAATTTTTTCTACTGAAAAGAAACTAAGTTAAATATGCTGATTGGAACAATTCATCATTATGGAGAAAGAACCGTCTAACAAAGTATCCTATATAGATTTTTCTCTGATTTGTCGAACTTGTTTGAGTAAAGTTAATTTGAAGCCTTTGGAAGAAATTCCTTTTGGGGATTTATTGAAATCCTTAACAGATATTCAGGTAGAAA
This sequence comes from Leptinotarsa decemlineata, assembly GCF_025532065.1. Taxonomy (NCBI): domain Eukaryota; kingdom Metazoa; phylum Arthropoda; class Insecta; order Coleoptera; family Chrysomelidae; genus Leptinotarsa; species Leptinotarsa decemlineata. The sequence continues at coordinate 27,927,740 of NW_027412688.1, read as the reverse complement.
TCACAAAACAAATATCAATTTTCAATTTCAATCCCTACTTTATAGATCGAACCCGATGATGGATTGCCAGGAAATATTTGTTACAGCTGCATTAACAAACTCGAGGAAATATCAACATTCATTACTGTTTCAAAAAATAATGATCAGTATCTCAAACATATTGTTCAGGTACCTAAAACTGATGAAGTACATTATGTTGAAGAAACAGAACAAGCAAATTTGAACTCTGATATTAAAGATGATCTTGATGATTCAGAAGTTTATGAAGAATTTTCGGAAGATGTGAAGACTGAAGAAAACAGTTCTGAATCACTGAAGGAGAAAAGAGTACCTTGCGAAATTAATGAAAGTGAAAAATCCAAAGACTCTAGTGAGAAACAAGAAATATTATGCAGTGTATGTAGCACAAACTTTTCAACAAAAAAATTGTTTGAAGAACATCAAAGAACCAATGTTAGCTGTAAAATAAAACAGTTCAATTGTAATGACTGCCATAAAGCATTTTTTTCGAAATTCAGACTGAATTCGCATATGAGAACTCATACAAAAGAAACACCGTATGAATGCAAAGACTGTCTTAGGAAGTTTCGCCAAGCTTCTAATCTTAAGCGGCACATTGATATTATTCATAAAGGATTGAAACCATTCAAGTGTGAGGTTTGTGGGAAAGGTGAGTTTCTCATCAAGTCAAGCTAGACAAACAAAAATAAATCCAATATTTTATTATACAAGGCGAATGTTTTTGAGATAATTCCTTTGTGCCTAGGAAGCACAATCTAAATCTTAAATTTCTTTTAATGGTTGTTAACAAATAGTAGTGATGGAATAATTCTAATTAAAAATGTTCTGTACTTGGATTATTGAAATATTCAGTAAGTTCCAATTATGTAGATGAATAATCATATGCAAAAAATCAAATAATAAATCAGAGTTAATTTTAATCTGACTGCTTGCCTGCTTTCTGTGTTTTGAGTTGTGAATTGTAATTGAATAATCGGTTATGGTTATTTGATATTCAGTGTTGTGGATACAGAATGAATGGATAATAATTTCAAAAAAACCTTTATTGTCCAAGCAGGTACAAAATCTACTTATAGGATAGCTTATACAACAATCGGTGAACAATGCTAACAAATGATGGAATTTTTAAACATTTCAAAATAAATTTACTTGTAGTCAAGTGAAAAACATAATTCATAGGCTTCATATTGGCAATAGAGAAATTTTTGAATAATTTCATATCTCAAATACCCTTGATAGTGGATAAAAGATAATATAACAACAAATTAAGAGATAGTTGAATAGATGAAATACTATGAAATATAATAACAAACGAAATTCTTTGGTGAGTAATGCTGGCAAATACAAAAATCGCGTGATAGGTAGGTAGCTAATTTTTTAATATAATGAATTCAGAAAAATTATTGGATCCAAGCTTTTTGGAGATAGATTTTTATTATCTACTTAATGAATGATACCTCCAATTCTAGAAACAAACTCATCAATAAGAACATGTATCATGTAATAAAAAGTGTTTTCTATTATATCACAGGTATTTTTGCTAAAAACTACCAGAGTCCTATCGGACTATCGAAGGGTAGTTCATTTTGCTGTACTATTTGAATAAATACGCATTTGAATTAATATCTGACTGTTGAAATACTTCGATAACAATTAATCAATTATTCAAATAATCTGATTATGCCATGCCCATCAGCAACATTGATTGTATAAGTTGAAATGCTAGAATGGAGGCATGTAGTTTTAGCAATGTCTGTTGCACATTTAGCAATAAATTCACCTATTGGTCAATTTGAAACATATTTGATCACCATTGTTTGACTAAAAATACAAATTAAACATTACTGAATGAACTAACTTGGCGACAGTATGATGTAAAAGACAGTAAAAGAATTGAGACAGTTTGGGTATGATTTTATTCCCTGTTATTGATGTCTGTGAATGAATCTCTATTTGAATATGTTGAACCATTCATTAGATATTTTGATGGCAGGTTGTGTTTCAGTTTGAAAATGAGATTTACCACATGAATACAATCGCCATTGATAACTTTTTGTCAGATGAATCAAACCAAATGATAAAAATTGTTAATTATTATTAATCATAATGAACTCAAGCCAATTACTGAAGTATTATTTTAAGACACCAAAAATTTACTTTCGACAAAATATTTATTAAATTTATACTTTTCACACTACTTTGGCTCGTGACTACTTGACTTAGCAGGGGTGATATTCTGCTAAAATCCTATAAAAGTGGCTACAGCTGTCATCCGCTACAATAATTAGAATACAATAACATAAAAACAAATCATATGTTGCCAGATCTACACATTTTATATAATTTTAATCAACAAAATTATCAAAATAACCCTGCAAGAGCATTCTAATCACAACTCAGTCAGAAAATGTTTCCCGTTTTCATACCAATTCACATAAATGCTACCTTAGGAGCTATGCTTACAGAACCTCCTTTAGTTTTGAAATGAAAAGAAATCATTCGTTGAAGCTCATAGAGAATAGGTGTTTCTTCAATACAGTACAATGCAATATAGGAAACATTTCAGTAATGAGAACATATGTGATGAAATCAGCCGGTACTCGATGAAAATCCATAATGTATTCAAGAAATACTCAATTGTGAGATTTTTCACTAAACAGTTTTACAAAAACGCAACATGTGTTTTGCTATACAATAGGTCCTTCAGCCGTGTCTTTACTTCATATTGAGAAGATCATTAAAGAAACATTAGACAAATTTTTTATATTTTCATAAACCTCACGCTTCAGAAATGGCAACCAAGTAAGATCCATTTCCACAAAGCTATATGAAATACATTAGTTACATGTTGAAAGGATTCTTTAAATTTTCTCCTTTTTTTTTCTAAGGCCTTTGGTGAAAATTCAGAGAAGCACTTGAAGTACTCGCCTCAAAAAACAGATAAAAGGGGCTGATTTGGTCAAAAATTAATGACCAGGTCAAAGCGTGGGAGCAAGTAATGCTCTGCGAATGTTGTAGTAGTAGTTGCTAGTAGAAACTGAATGGGAAATGGTGATTTTCGTTCAATTCAATTCGTTCAATAGTTGTTTTGAATGGACTTTTTTTATTTGAATATTTCAATATTCATGTGAGTGTAGTTGTTTCGGAAAGGCTTTTTTTTCCAGTTTTTATCTGAAAGAAACTTCTGTGTTTGCTCTACATATCTTCAAAAAGAGTTTTTATTATATTAAGTTTCTTCTTTCTTTGTAAGTTTCCGACATTTTTTGTTGAATCATGGAGAAGTAGGAAGCAAAAAACCTTTTTTCAAAAAAAAAATAATCTCCTGAAAATATTCCAGTTTCAGTTTAAGTGAAAATACTTATTTTTTACAGAATTCTCAAGACTAGTAGCAAAGAATGAACATACATATAAACATACAGGACAAAAACCGTATGTGTGTAGTTATTGTGGAGAAACTTTCAATACCTACTTGAAACATTTTACACACACCTACTTGCACAAAATCGACAATGGAGAGATTACAGGAAGAACAATGGTTGCTAGAAAATCTAACACCTCCGAACAACTTCTTGTAGAATGTACGGTTTGCAACAAAACTTTTTCTTCCCCCAGAGCTATTTTTCAACACTCACATGCTAAGGAGTCATCAGGAAAAGAATTTCTGTGTGCAGTGTGTGGCAAGGCATTTTTGCGAAAATCCCAGCTGCAGACTCATTCACTCATACATTCTGGAGAAAAGCCGTTCATTTGCAAACACTGCGGTAAACAGTTTAGGCATGCCAGTGGTTTCAAAAGTCACATTTTGATACATACTGGAGAAAAGCCGTACCGTTGTCCCACCTGTCAGAAGGGTTTTGTCCAATCGGACCACCTCAAACAGCATATGAAAGTGCATACAGGGGAGAGACCCTACAAGTGTAGTTTTTGCGAAAAATATTTTGCCCATAAGTGTAACTTAGTGGTGCATGAAAGGGTCCATACAGGGCAAACTCCTTACTTTTGCTCCATTTGTAAGAAGGGATTTTATGACTCCACAAGGATGAAAAAGCACGAGAAAGGACATGCCAATCAGGCCAAGAAGAAAGTAGGTTGAAAGAGTTTGAAAACTTAGTTCCAGGTTTGAAAATTATTTAAAAAAAATATTTTTTATTTCATTAGAATATATAAATTTTCTGTAACAGTGAAACAACAAATTATAATTTGTGACAATTAATTATCATTAATCAATTTGCACTGATCTCTCATTATAATCAGCTAGTCATCCAAATTGTTTAAAAAGTTTAATAAATTATTTTTTTTTCTGAGTATAATTGAGAAGTGAACCATGAAGGAAAGGAAGATGGTTTGATTTGTTTTAATGGACCATAGAGATTAATGGCATTATACACTGCTTTCTTGAAATTAATTCTTATTTTTGTCTCTGCAAGATTTGATTATTCTTAATCTGATGTTTTTTTTTGTTGGTATATTATTGATCTATTTTATTCTTAGGTTGTTTTTACGGGATTCTAACTCATCCTTCAGAGTCTTCAGGAGTTCATGTTGCATAGGGGTTTGATTATTACCAATATTCATATGTTGACTGAGGATTATTTTCTTCTTGTACTTCAATAGCAGTATCAGAGCTATTCAATATGATTTTTAATTACATTGGTCGACCACCTTGTTTGCAAAACTCACATTGATTTAACAACAAAATTAGGGTCGATTATAGATGATGGTATTTTGATCTCAGTAATTTCACTTTGTGATCTAGTTTAAGACGAAACGGACTGGTTTAAGTTTGACGATAGTCATGTCACGAAGTGTTCTGGCGATGCATTGAATTTATTGGAGCCCCTGTAGACACCCTACATTTTGTTTTATAAGAGAGAGGACATTGTTAGATCAAGATCTTCAGATGATGTGGTGCTGCAGGTTTTTCCGGGTTTTCCTGCAGCTGAAAAAGCAAATGCGCCACTGGAATCAATGAAGTCGCCCCGGAGCGCCAATTAATTTTTATTGTTGTTTTTATTTTTATACAAATATATAAATGTTTGAGACATACCAGAACATTTTTTGCTCATTTATTTTTCATATTCACTACTACTCAAAATGTAGACAGTCATGGTGATCAAAAACATTGCTTTTACCATTTAAATTGATGAATAAGTCGTTAACTTGCTTTAACAGACATTGTTCTTGTAAAAGGCAGTTGGCAGTTGTCCCAAAAATATTTTAGTGCCCTTTTAGTTTTAGGTGTAAGATCCCTACAATTGTGGTGAATTCATTGATTACAGTCATCATATACACATTATTAGTCATCGTTTATAGTTTGTTTGCATTTTAAGCACAGTATGATGAATAAAGTTAATGGGTCCACCCAGTATAAATCAGAAATTTGTTTCAGATATCGTTAGGGGTATTTTTTCTCATGAAAATTTCTGTTCACTATTAAACGAGTCTTTTGTTGACAAATTGCACTTCAACACATTTTTTTTTTAATTATGCAGTAGAAAAATGAACCTTTGTACTGCAATTAGGTATAACTATTCACTTTCAACTTCTGAAATAGCTTTCAAACTGGAGCACATAAAATTCACATTGTTATTTGTTGAGATGATAATAACGAATGCTTGGAAGTCGAGTAGTCATTTGTAATGTTGAAATTAAAAAAATATTGGGTAATATGAAACTGACAATTTTTCAAAAATATTCTTGCAAATGATAAGTTATAACAAAATAACTTCGCATACAAGTTTTTCCTAATGTAAGGAAAACGAGTTGTACAGAGAGAGAGAGAGAGGGGGGGCCTAATTTCATACCTTGTAGCACTGAGCATTTGACAGTTCCAAATTCACTTAGGGTTTCTTGAATGTCAAGGAAAATCTTTCAGTCTCTCATTAGTACTTCTTCTACAGCTCCCATGAGTTTTTGTAGCTCATAGTATTGACAGTTTAGTCATAGACATTATACGGTATTAATAGGTTAGGTCCAAAGTCTATTCGACCCTCCATCGCAACCCGCAAGGGTTTATTGTGGCTCGGTATCAATAGGTACATGAAAATATTGGTTTACTTTGTCCAAGTGGATATGGGGTGTAAACCGACTCGGGTTGGCCCCTCTCTTTGTATCAATTAGGATTTTGGTGGTTTAAGTTGTTTTCTAATTTGGATTGATTTATATGATAGAATTGGCCGATACTTGATGAAAATCTATAGCTAACGTATTTAAAAAAACACTTTATTGTGAGATTTTCACTAAAGAATTTAACAAAAATGCAACACATGTTTCGCCATACAATGGCTTCTTCGGACATGTCTTTACAATCTAATCATCATGAACAATCAATATATATACTGTTCCATAAAATTTTATAACAAGTTACCAGAAGAAACATCAAATCTTATGCATAAAGTTAATTTTCAAATTATTTACAGAAATTAAACTCATTTCAGTTAGAAAGAAGGATACATCCTAATATATAAAATAAAAATACACATTCTCATGAATGATTAATTGTATGTTATTATTAAAATCATTACTTCTACCTCATTTTCAGAATTTGCTACCCTCCTGAGAATAACCGAGCACGCGAGAATTCACACAGGAGAACGTCCACACATCTGCAGTTACTGTGGAGAAAGTTTCAAGAAATACTCCACCCGTTCTGCGCATGAATTGCGCCACAAAGTAAAAAATGGTGAAATTCCAAAGAGCGACAAGATTCCCAAAAGGTACCCCCGCAAACAACCTTCGGACCCAGAAGAGTTGAAATGCAACATTTGCAAGAAAATATTTTCTTCCAAGCAAGCGGTGGTTGTCCATAAGCAGATACACCTAGGCGAAAAATCTTTCTTGTGTACAGTGTGCGGAAAGGGCTTCATGCGCAAGAGCCATCTGGATGTACATCTGAGAATCCACACTGGGGAGAGACCATTCGAGTGCGGAGAGTGTGGAAAACGCTTCAGACAAGCCACATGTTTCCGGAACCATCTTCTGATACACAAAGGCCAAAAGTCTTTCAAGTGTGATGTGTGTGAAAGAACTTTCGTGCAGATCGGACATTTGCAAAGTCATCTCAAAACTCACACGGGCGAAAAACCCTACAGGTGTATGTTTTGCGGAAAGGAGTTTGCGCAGAATGGAAATTTGAAAGCACACACTAGAACTCATACAGGAGAGCGGCCTTACAGGTGTACAGTTTGCTCTTCAGGCTTTCATGACTTGCCTGGCCTCAAGAAACATTTGAAGAGCCACAAGGTGAAAGTTGAGGACGTGTCACATAATTTACAGGTTATAAAAAATGATACGTAATGATTGATTTTTGTGTGAGTGACCAGGGCTTTTTCTTTTTGTAAAGAGGTTAAATCTGTTGCAAGAAATTTTTGAACAATATAAATTTACATTTATATGTCTATTCATTTTATCAGTAAAGGATTTTCAAAGATTGTCAAAGAAAATATGAATATGTGTGTTTTCATGAATTATGAAAGTTATGAAATAATACTGGGAAATTAATGGAGAAACATTGAGTTTGAAACAATTTAAGATGGGTCACCTCCTGATTATGCTAACTTGGTTAGCGAAACACGCATCGATAGACAGTATTTTTGTTCTAGTGTGAAACAATTGTTTCTAATAAACAAATGTATTGTAACTCAAGACTCCATAATGGGGCCTATAATATATAATTCATGTAGACACACAGCCTCAATGCATTTTGAAAGAACACAGTTAGACATTAGATATCTTAAATTCTATCATACATAACTGATTTCTTTCAAACACATTCAAAGCAAATAACTTATAAACTGGAAGTAACATACTCATTACGAAAAACAGAAAAAAATCTTTCACAGCCAAAAGTCGATGACATTTTTTTCAAAAATAAAAAAAAATGACATTGAAAGGTAGAACTGAAATCTCTGGTACAGAATAAATCCAAAACAAGCACTGCTTTCAAACACCAGAACTGCAACTCTCTTCATCTCCTGTTGACGCCAACTTAACATTAGTCAAGTTTTGGTGTTTAAGAACAGTAAGAACTTGTAGAAAAAGTCTCATGTGAACACCACACGATACATTTATGGAAAGGTCATCACCCTACCTAATAAGTACAGTTTTGAAAACTTAATTACTAAATCGATGGGTGTAGCCGTTACTACGTTGTAGGAGGTCATCATGAAAAATGAGAAATAAAACTTTCTATATTTTTTTTACCACTTTTCTTTGTAACTAATGTTACTGCATTTTTATCCTATAAGGACATAATTGTTTGAAAATGCCCTCATAGGATGAAACTGCAGTAACATTAGTTACAAATGTAACTGATGTAAAATAACGTCAGACATTATTAAATTCACTGAATATTTGGCAGTCAGCAAGTTTAAAGCATTCTGGAGCTTTATGAATTCCAAACGTAAGCATAATATTCTACCAGATGCGTTGTATTATGAGGATTGAGCTTGCCAATATGTTCCAAGACTACTTTAGCTCAGTGTACTCCATGACTAGCTGTCCCAAGTATGGACCTGTAAACTCCCCTCTCTTGTCTTGCCTTTCTCTTGTCTGTTTCCAATCTGTACCTGTCAATTTCCGAAATCGTCCTGGTCCAAATGGTATTCCTCCATCAATATTAAAGAACTGTAGCTTTCTCTTAGCACGACCTTTACACATTATCTTCAACAACTGTATTTAACAGGGCATTTTTTCAGGCTTCTGGAAATATAGCTTTGTAAACCCTATATACAAATCTGGTGAAAAGTCTGATATTACAAACTTACGAGCAATCCGCATCCAAAGTGGCATTCCCAAAGTTTTAGATTTACCCATTAGTAAACACCTGACACTAATCCTAGTTCCTTTACTTAACGATCAATAATTTGAATTTCGCTCAGGGAAGTCGAACATCTAGATGGCCAAGTTCACTCCATTTACACAGTCCAAGGCGTTTGATGAAGTCAACCATACTCATTTATTACAGAAACTTGAACATATGGGAATTTGCGGCATAAACTCTCATCTTGATTACACATTTATCTCACTAATCGGATACAGATAACTCGAGTTAATGGATTTAAATTTTCTGGAAGTTTAGTACCATCCAGTGTTCCTCAAGGATTCCATTTGGGACCATTGCTGCTCAATGTTTTTATGGACGATATTCAGTACTGTTTTTCTAATTCAGAATTTCTAAGCTTCGCAGATGATTTCAAAGTTTACAAGAAAATTGATTCACCGGACGACTGTAAATAACTACAGAGCAAGCTGAACCAACTATTCAGTTGCTGTTTTGACAATGGTAGGGAACTTATTAATACACGTGAATGCCTTTCCATAATTTTTAGCTGTAAACGTATCCCTTCAACATTCTCTTATACTATAAATCAAGTTCCACTCAGTACAGAAATAAAAGACTTGAGTTTACTCCTAGGCAGCTCAATTTCATTTCTGCCTCACATGTCAGGCACTGTTAATGTCTCTTAAAATTATAGGCTTGCTAAGCAGATCCCCTGATATCAAATGATTAAAAATTCTCTACTGCTCTCTGGTAAGATCTCATCTTGAATACGTATCTTCTGTATGGAATCCATCATATGCAAGCCACATCCATATATTAGAACAAGTTCAGAGAAAATTCCCATGATTGATCGCATTCAAATACAGAATTAATCCTGAGAACAACATATATAACTATCCTCAACTACATTATTTCATATATCTTGAAACACTCCGTTACAGAAGGGATATTGAAGACTTGAAGATATTTTTTTTAATTATCAATGGAATTGTTGACTTTTCCTCATTGCTATCCAAGATCGGACTTTCAGCCTCTACTAAATTTACCAAAAATACAACATTTTCTCAACCACACTGTAGAACAAGTCAGTACCTTCATTCCTTTCTACTACGAACTATAAGAGCAGCAAATAAAACGGACCTTCATTTCTTTACTTCCGCATCAGAGTCCCACTTCCAGAGGCAGCTTGATTCAGGGTGGAATATGTAATTTCTGAGAACGTCTTTCTAATAGAACATTTAATCTAGTGACATATTTTCATATGTACATCTAAAAAAAAATCTGTTTTTCCGTTAATCAGCTGTCGCCCCCATACGAACGACAACTCTCAGAAGTTGAGAAACTTGTGCGAGCTAAGGACTAACGAGGTTTTACCTTTTAACATGTGATTCCTAACACGGTTGCAGAATCATCCCAGCTTCAACCAGATAATTTCTATCGAGAAAAATATCTGGTCGAGGCAGGAATCGAACCCACGACCTTCCGATCTTGAGTCGGGCGCATTACCACCGCGGCCAATCCACAACATGTTTTGAGATTCAACTCAGTACACCTCGAACTTCACTGTTCAAGAACTCTTCCATCTGGAGAACTGCGTTTATGTGGAATACACTTCCTGAGACCGTTTTTCCAAATGGATTTAATCTCCAGCGATACAAATCCAATGTGAATCGCACAGGCACCGCTCTGAGAGCGCCTTAAGGGTTTTCCTGTAGTGCTTGTGTTTTGTCCTTAAAGAGGTTATTTGGATTACAAATGATTTGTAGATTATATTATTACCCTGGTCTAGCCGACTACAGCTATAGCTATTTTGTAGCTATCCAGGAGAATAACTCAGCTGCTCATCAAAACATTTTACCTTTGAAGTCCTCAGGACTGGTGGAATAAAGTCCCACCCAAGTGATCCATTGAAACATTAACCAGAATTGTATTCTGAACAACATACTGTGCTGGTTTCTGACCAGATGCACAATATATCATAAAGCATACAGGACGACGATGAAATCATTGAACATGGTGCCATTCAGTTGTTTCTGGGGAAAAAATGAAATTCATTTAGTTTATTGGAGCCAATATTTCTGATGAAAAAGTAATTGTAAACCTATTTTCGAATGGAAATGAACTCAATTTAAGAATTTCTAATAGAACCTAGTATATTTTTTCAGACCATTTGATAGAATAGAAAATTCTCCTTTCAACGATTTAATAAAAGTGGTCATTTTTTATCAAAATGTTGATTTTGCTAATTATATAGGCCAATAGGAAATGAAAATATTATCAAATCAATATGCCGTTCATACTTTTATTTTTCCAAATATTTTTCTTCTGTGGTTGTGCATGGGAGGTGTTTTTCAAGGTTTGCAATATGCAGAATAATACCATTTTGCCTGTTATCTGGACGAATAACTTTAATGTAATTGAATTATTTTCATTTGCCATTAGAAAAGTTTCATGTAAAGTACAGAACGTTCCTCAAAATTTTATATTTCCGTATTATTTTTACGCATTTCATACGAGCAAGAATTCAAAAAGGTTCTGTTTTTCAACTTTGCCTGAAGAAAACTGAATCACTTTATTATATACACTTATCATTTTTGCCACGGAGCTGAAACTAGTAAGATGCCCTCAGAGGAAAGACAACAGTTTCCTTCTTGGGGGCTTACAGCTTGAGGTAACTGATAGTTTCTACTTAATGACATGGTTCGATTTGTATTATTGGAGGATTCTTGTCTGTGAGCCAAAACCTCGACCAAATTTGGGGTAATTTTGCATTGTATGTCTTCTGGTTTGAATCCCCTGGCATCTATTATCAATTCAAATCTATCTTGGTGGAAGAACACGGTGTCCATTCTGAGAGCATGAAAATAATTGCCACTTTCTGAATCTTTGTTTATAATATCTTTGAATTCAAATCCGAATTCTTTCAAAGCATTCCTTGCACCTTGAAAACATTTATCTTCGAGGAAAGACAGACTTTGTTTGACTGGAACTACTAATTTTGAGGATTTTGAGAATAGAGACATATTTTGTGTGAAATACTGAAATTTCATTTTTGTTGTTCACTCATGATTTAGTTTTGAAAGTCTTGACACCAATGACAGTAAATACGGGATTTGTATGCAAATTAATTTAATTCGAAATTGGGCAGTTTAGTTTAGTTAATTTAAAAAAACAATTTTCATATGTAATGTATTAATAGATGGTAAAAATGTTGAAGCCCAGTCATGCATTTCTGAATTTCGCAACTCACAAAAATATACATGCTTTTTGATTTTTGCAAATGAAGTCCATAGAAAAAAGATAAAAAAGTCAATGTTGCCAATGCCAATATAAAATTATCAAATTTCATAATCTCACTGATTTCACCATCAAATTCCCCAACACAATTAGAAATTCCCCGAACTATTCCCCACACGCAAGTTCGGTATCAATTTTATTGTTCTGGTAAGGTGGTCATGGTCCCACTGGTTGTCAACGCCATGGTATATGAATAAAATGAAGCGCAGAGAGGCCACATATTTTTATTGTTTCTTAGAAATTTAGACTTTATACTCAAAATTTGGACTTCAAAACCGACATCTCTGAAATAACACATTAAGTTACATGTTTTTCATCTTCATTTCTCTAGAGATTTTCCACAAAAAACACCCATTTCACTTTAACAACATACTTAGATATACAGTTTGAGTGAGTACAAACGAAGAACGATATCGTTTTTGTATATAGACTAACCTCTATATACAATGATATCGTCAATAGTTTTTCTGGAAATTTTCATTAAATTATATCTATTTTTATTGTAACCCAGAAGATGGCGACAAACGTCGCTCAAACGTTGGCAATTGAATTTTGAGTAAATGGGTACGTGGTTTTATATCCAGCTGCCAGTGAATACCTCGCAATCAGAAATAATTAACCATAATAAAATAAAAACGACTTGCACGATTCGAATCATACAATACTATTTTATAATATCACAAAAGTGATACCTTTCAACATGAGTTGAAACAACTCGAAATATGCCAACATAATAGCATTTATTTACAAGGGAAGTCATGAGTTCTAACGACATGCGTCCAGATTGCTTCTCATTCCTCTCATACAGCTGAATATTCACGTATGTTTGATTAACTCTTGTATTGCTCAAATATGGACCAGATTTTTAGGCTATTGATTTGTCGAATATAAAGGTAAACAAATCTCCGTTCTTGTCTTGAGAATGTGCTCAAGATATAATCAAAACGTATAGAAACCGCTTGGTTTTTGTTTCGGTCAAAAACTCTCGACGCGAGAAATGAGTTTGAACCAACTTTGTATACATGTCGGTAGATGGTGTAAGAACCAAAATCTGTCGCTCTTATTCTGTTGAGATCTTCAATTAATAGACCAAAATGTCACCTATTATCAATTTTTACCTAAATGTACACCAGATCAAAAATTGAAGTGCCAACTTGACATTGTCAAGTAGTGTCACTTGTACTCAGAAACAGTGAATGGAATATTGAAATTCATGGGATATTTTCATTTATTTATCAAGAGTTGAGGTTGAGAGTTTTTGACAAAATATTTTACATAAGGATGAGTTCCAAGCAGGGCCGTAGCGAAAAGATAAACCAGGGGGGGAGGGAATCCAAATTTTCCCAACCACACCAGCAAAATTTCCCAACTTTCGAAGAAATGAAAGCCGAAGGATTAGTTACTACTATAATATATTAATTTTCTTACTTAGCTATCCAAAGATTGGCTGAATGCTTATGCCCGTTAGGGTATGCACAAAAAAAATAAATTTTGGTGATTATAAAAATAATAATGGGAATTATTCTACTTTGGACCAAGGTCCTTGGTCTTCCACCATGTCCACCATGTATAGAAATATTCAATACAAATGAAAGGAAACAACACTCTTTAGGACTGTTTTCTTACTTGGGAGAAATTATTTTTTTTTGAAGATTTCAAACAACTCAGAATTCTCTTGGAGGTTGGGAAATCCCAACCTCCTCCTGGTTCTTTCCCTTTTCTTATTACCTTTCTTTTTCTTTTCTCTTATTTTCATTTTTTAAATTTTTATTCATTTTTTACTATTATTTTTTTCTATCTTCATGGCCCAAAATTTCCCAACTTTTCCCAACTTTTTCCCAAGTCGATCAGATCAGCTATACTCTATGCATTTTAGATATTATTATGAGTTTGTAATTTTCTATTACAACATTTTTTGAAATGAGTATAAAATTATTATACAACTTGACCCGTGGAAATCCTAATCATCTTAAGACTAGGGCGCGATTGTCTGTTTATTGGTGCTATACATTTAGGAATATTGTGAATTCGAAAAAGGGTCAGAAGATGATTAATCAAAAATTGGGATATTAGATTTATCGAATCTCGCAGTAATGAATGGTTCAACTGAAAATTGTCAACATGAATAAATATTTTGAGTTGAAAATTTTCAATAGAATTCCCCAAATTCAAATTTAAATGTTGGTACCTGCTATATCCGTGTTCCATAAAAACGCTAGCGACACCTATATCCTTCTTCATCAAAAGTTGGCGTTGTTCTCTTAGGGGTGTAAAGGGATTTTGTTTCAAGAAAGTAATTATTAATTTTTACTTGCATTTCTCAAAATACTTATTGAAAGTGTGTTGAAACCAAACATTTAACTCAGGGGGCGTTTCGAAAAAGGTGAGCTTTTATCAACGAGCGTGTACAATTATTTATGTGGAGGTTTTTAATAAATGTTTGAGGCCGCCATGATGGCGTCTTGAAGCCGCTTCACTTTTTGATATTCCATTAATTATTTTCTTTCATTTTTCAGATCCGACCATGGCGTCGGAACAATTTTCTTTGTGTTGGGATAATTTCCACAAAAATATGAGTTCGGGTATGAATTCGTTGTTGGAAAATGAAGACTTGGTTGATGTTACGCTTGCTGTGCAAGGCAAATGTTTAAAAGCTCATAAAATGGTGCTTTCCGTGTGTAGTCCATATTTTAAAGAACTTTTCAAATCAAATCCGTGTCAACACCCGATTGTTTTCATGAAAGACGTTAGTTTTGAAGCTTTAAGTGATTTACTACAGTTCATGTATCAGGGTGAAGTACAAGTTAGTCAAGAAAATTTAACCACTTTTATCAAGACTGCCGAGGCCTTACAAATCAAAGGACTCACGGGAGACGGCAATGTAAGTTACTTTACATCATCAATCATTGTAATTACTGTCTTTTTCTGGCATCAGTATTTGTTATTGTCACCTTTTTTCAACCTGCCCATACCACCTTCACCGATTTCTGTCAATATTCTTGCTCATCATTCTGTGAATTTATATGAAAATGGCGAATCTGATACATTTCCTTGTATTTACCAGATTTTTATGTTTATTTTTGTTGTAAACATGAATTAAAAGTAAATATTGGAATAGGATGATAACATTATAATGAATTTTAATACAAATTAAAAGTGAATGAGAATAGTTGATACAGAAACACTACCTCTATCTCATTGGAATGTCACAGGGAGGAAAACATGAATTTTTATCATGTATTATTATGCCTACATTGGGACAATGAAAGAATATACATGTTTCATCAATTATATACATTCTTGTGAATGTCCCTTTAAATTTAGGCAATAAAATGAAATAAACTTGCATGCAATATTTTGCATAATAAAGAGTTCTTTACATTACTTTAATTAATTCTCCATGCCATTACCAGCATTACCTTTGTTTGTATACATTTTTCAGTATCATTAAATATCATATGAAGAAAAATTATGGTCATTGTTTGCACTTATCCTTTTTTTGATCAACAAAAAGTGCCAAAATCTGACTGACAGGTATAGTTACTAGTTATTAGGTTTAATTCTGTGGTATTGTTGCATATGCCCACTAAAAGTAGTTTTGAACATTGTTTTGACTTTAATATTTTTGTCAGCTTATGAACAATCTGAAGTCAAAACTTGGTGGCCCATTCTTTTGGAGGTACTGCCACTCAGAAGTTGAAACTGATGATCAAACAAATATTTTAGGAACTCCTAGCAATGAAAATTGATAAGTGACGAAGCATTCACCCACTTTAAAAGTTTCCTGAATTCAAAACTTCAGTTCACTAGAATTTTTATTGTTTTCAATATTATGAAAAGTCAAAGTACAAACATTTTAACAGATTTTGAAAATTTCACTTTGCTTTACCCTAGAAGACAAAACAGATTTATTACTTATTGTAAATCTTTCTTTGTTAGCCCTTAACATAAATTGTATTTGTCAATTCATCCTCCTTTGATTTTGCCCAATTTTGAAAAATTTACTTATCTTTGCCCTAGTTGAATGAATCTGTATTTTGGCAACCCTGATTAACTAATGCTAGACTGTTTTTGACAATCAGTTATCAAGTTTAAAATAAAACTGCTGTTGTAATTGCAGTGATAATTGCAGCAACTAATTGCATACACTAAAAGTTGCAAAGTATAAAGCGGTTTTATGACATTACATTTCATTTGTTGCTCTATGATTGAAATTATTTATGTGAAGAGCAGAGGTAAGAGACATATTTACTTTTAACTGATTATTTCAAAAATACAGCTGATTTTTTACTTCTAGATTTAAAAAATTCAATATCTCAAATTATCTATAGGACAATAAAATGTAAGCTTTTTTGTTTACTACATAATTCTCTAAATGTCACTTTTTTACACCTTTTCTAAAATATTTATCATTGAATTCATTTTTATAAGTTATGAAAACAAAATTTCAATAGGTTGAATACCAAAAATTCTAAAAACATTTATTTGTAAGTTGGTTTTCATATATTCCTATGGATTACATTTGAATGCAAGCTGGCTAATTTATTCTGTAAATCCGGCCAGTGCGATGGTAATTGGCAATGAACAGAAATGAATTGAAATGTGAAAACTTGGATCCTATGAACTGTTTATATATATATATATATATATATATATATATATATATATATATATATATATATATATATATATATATATATATATATATATATATATATATATATATATATATATATATATACAATTAGAAAAGACTTCAATCTCATTCCCATCTGCTACAGTTAACCTTTAACTTTGTCTGGTCAGGTGTTAAAACTGAGGAAACTTGAGTAGTAGTCTGAATAACATATGTAAAATGGAAGTTCTATATACTATAATGTAAATCCAGTTTCAACTTATTAAAGTTTGCATAGTAGGCCACTATTCCTACTTATGTTGAGGTCATGTGCTGAGAAATTTTTATTTTTTATTTGGCATTTGAAGGCTCTCAATCTAATGTATTTGAGAAAAAAAAGAGGAATATACAACTGAGTACTCATTGATGTGCTGAACTTGCAATGCAACAGTTAACTATTGCAGACCTGCTAAAATTTCAATTATTCTCACACCAAATGTTACACTGCTAATCAGTGACATTATTAAAGAGTCTTAAATATATTGTGAGAATTCTTATGCCAGAAAAAGATTGACAAGAAAAAATTAACTGAATTAACAATGTATAATTGTTATAGGGTTCTGCTGACGTTGAAGCCAATGACCCACAAGAGAAACCAACACGCCCCATCGAAGAATACAAACCAGTTCCTCGCCCAAAGAAGCAACAGCCGGCGCCCTTACCTACACCCTCAGTTAAACGTCCTCGGCTGAGTGTCTCCTCAGATTCACAACCGTTACCTCCAACAATCACAAAAACTGAACCCGTTGCCTCCGTTCAACAGGTCGGATTGACTCCCGAACCTGCTATCCAATTCAAGATGGAACCCTATGACCAAAATCAGTCTTTGTTGGATGAGACAGGGGATGATAACTTTGGTGACGACGCTTTGGATGATACCGCAGGAGACGACAACGAGGATTATTCTATGATGGAGAGCGGAGTTGGGGACGAAGAACCCCAAGCAGGAACCAGTACTGACGGCGCAGGCGAAGGACAAGGTAGGTGGTCTGTTTTGGTTGCAAAATGGTTCCTGCAGAAGGTGTAGCTAAGGTCAGGGGGTGTGTTGCTATAGTTTTGAGCTGTTGTGTCGGTTATAGGTGCAAGGATTTGAGGAAAGAAGGCGACAGTTTACTTGAATTTTTGAAGTATTGCGTTTAGGTGACGAGAAACTGAGCTAATGTTGAACTGTATTCCAAAAAAAAATTAGGCATATTTCAATTTGAACAGAGGGAGGCAGTGATTTTTTTTATATATGTCTGATGAACTGTGATTAGGAACTGATTGCTGGTCATTTGTAAGTAAAATTGAAAGGGTGTGACTTGAAATGTTCAAAAACATAGTCATGTACTTTTCCTTGCTATGTTTTTTTTCAGTTTCCTACCTAGTTGGCCTTTGTTTTTTACTTAAATGATTCTTGCAAGAATAACAGTTTTGTTGAATTTTTCTAACAAAGAACGTCCGTCTGTAATGTCATAAATTTCATGAAGTTAAGATCTTCCTTAGTAAGAAACAGATATCATACTGTTGATGTCTGAGATTCCATACAAATTGTTTTCAAAGAATTTTAAAATCTTCGAATATCTACTGGGCAATAAACGGTTTCTATCTGAGAAAATGAGAGACCACAGTTATATTTGGGTACAGTCAAAATCAAAACTTGATCCTGAAATGATCCCTCAGTTAAGCATGAAAAATATATATTTTGATAATGTGCAGATATCATTGATAGTCCTACAACTCTATAAGACAACAGGATGAGACCACTAGGAAAATTCTGTGTGATGTGTATTTCGAGTAATACACCCCCATGTTTTTTTTTTCAATAGATCATTCCTGTGCAGTGTTGCTAACATGGTTTCCCATTGGAATAGCTCACATTTTCTAGGTCGCTCATGTAAACCATTTCAATACGAAAGTTTTCATTTATTTAATTTTTTTTTGAGAGAAAAGTCGAATATTCACAATTTTATAAGAATTTTTGAAATTATGTGAAATATGGTAATGAAATGTAATAGTTTCCCTTTTATAAGTTATCTGTTATGTGTCAAGTATTAAAAATACCATTTGATAGTTTAACACACGGTCAACTCACGAAAGGAAAATCATTGACATTTTTTAAATAACAGTATTTCATATAATTATGGATAGTCACAACTTTTTCAAAACACTTTAAATAAGAAATGAAAGCTTTCCATATTGAAATGTTCTACAGAAATAACCCAGATAATGTTGGAGCTGTCTTCTTAACCAAAAAGTATGTTGGTAACACCACAAGTTGAAATTATTTATTTAATTTTGATTTAGCTAGTCAATGGAATTGAAATTAGTTTGTTATCCATTAAAATTATATATTATCTCTAATAAGTTTAGTTACACCTTTTTCAGGACCTTACCATGCATAACCTTAAATAACAATCATTCAGCAAATTTGCAATTCTTATCATCAAATACAATAAATTTATTATTTAAGGTTTTGCTTGGAGTGGATTGTTTCATTTTTGTTCGTTATGTGGTTTTTAGATAGTAGCATTTTGTATGTTTTTGTGTTTGTCAATATTTCTGATTATCGTTTATAATAATTATTATAAACAAATTTTTTTTCATTCAGCTGAAAATGATAGATTTGATTATTTTATTAATCAAATCAAGATAATAAGCTGAGTTAGTGGTGGTGTCCAAACATGTTGATTCTTCAACCATATTGGTTGATGGATTGTAATTAAAGTGAACATACATTTATTCTTCAGCTGTATTGGTTGATGGATATTTGCTTATTTCAATTTTTGAAATAATCAATTGAATCAACTTTCAAGCAATTAGGTGAACGCTAAGTTAGTAATATTTTCCTTTGAAAATGTTACTCATAATGTGTTTCTGAGAAGTAATATTTTTGTTTAAAAATATTATATTTGAACACCATTTTGAACACTGAGGTAAATTGTTTGGAAAGTATTATATTGAATATTATTGTAATTATAATAATATTCATTTTTATTATTTTCCATTTCCAGTTCAAATTTGCCTTAACTTTGTTTAGAGTTAAAGCTAGTGAAATTAGTAGGGGCGAAAGGGTAGCAGTGGCTAATGGGGATAAAATAAATTTTTCCAGTTCTCAGGATTTTGAAAGGTGCAACAATTTTTATTTGAATTTGCTGTAGTGGTTCAAAATTGAATTGCCTTGAAAAATAATCCTATGAGTGACGAAATATTTGAGAGCATTATTTCACAAGTGACTTTCAGTGTATTTTGGAAATAGTGGACTCCTGATGAATTGAGTAGGGTTCAGTTGATTTGAAATATTGTGAATTTTTGTTTCCAACATTTCAGGCCGTCGAGTGATCCTTCGGAAAATATTTGAGGTATCATAATTTGAAATCTCAATTTTCACAAATCTCTTGAATTTCAAGCGATATAATGAAGTTTGCTAGTGAAAGAAGTAAAACTGTTTCAATTTTTCTGTGTAAGTGAATTTTTTCATATGAAGTGGTTTTTGTAAGTTTTCAGTTTTACTGTTACTTTAAATGAATTAGTTTTTAATTATATTTTACTCAGAATAGCAATTTTTCTTATTTTTCACTATTGAAGATGAAATATTTCGTGACATAATCCAGCCTCCATAAGTGAAGTGTGACATTGAAACCTCTATTATGAGAAAAAGTTTCATATTTCAGGCTGTTTCATCAATGATTACTTCCCATTGTGAAATTGCAGGAATTCTGGAATTTTTTTTGGTATAAATCATCAATGATTCTACCTGTCTACTTTTCAGGTATGCTTGATTTTTGTTTTATACTATTTAAAGGTTGGATGTCACCTTTTTTTGTGACATTTCATGTGGATATAATGCTAAATACAATTTTACTTGGCTACTTTCCAGATGTAATTGTTATTGGTATTATATCTACATGAAATGTAGGCTGATATTCTAAAACATGATTTCAAAATAATTTTGCAACAATTGATCCTACTATCTTAATCGGATATACAATTCTGTCTTCAATGCACATTTTATAACCTTTTTGCAAAAGAACTAAATTATTTCATTTCACAAAGAAACGCCAAGTATCATGTTCATTACTTTGAAACAGATTATCAACATGCGTGAATCCTGTCTTGAAGCACTAAAATGAAAATGAATTACTTTTTCATTTTGATTGTAGTGTTTGTAGACTCTGCAGAATGTTTTTTGCTTAATGAATTGATATCGGAGCGAATTCGTTAGCGATATCTGATTTGATCAATCAAAACTCATCTGGAAGGATTTTCGAGTGTTTTCATTGATCTGAGTATTGATTTTTGCCTGGTGTTTTTTTTTGAAATTGAAAAGTAACTTAGAGTTATTCTTCATATAGTTGTGGTTTGTTGTGGTTTCACAAACCATTGCATTCCTTCAGTTTTCATCTGGATCTCCTGTGGCAAAACCTTCAATGTAATTAAAAGTCGAGCTTGAATCTGACTCAACTGTAAAAATCTTGTTGAACTCATTAAAAATTTATATATCATTAACATACTCTTCATGAACCTGGTATTTTGACGACACTTCAATAAATATTGAAAATTCATTAGTTTCAAGTGAGAACATTTGTTGGCATGTTTTACTTGAACAATGAATTTCGTAACGGAATGGTTAGATTTTACCAAACAAATCACTATATGCAGGAATTCTGAGAAAATTTTACACAATATGTTTTGGATCTTTCAGTTGCCTTTTTCAGAACATCAACTTCAAAATTACAGTGGTCCCAAATTCATTGTATTTTTGAATATTTTAATGAAAAATAATAGATTTTTGTTATGAAAAATTTTCAACTGGGAGCAAAACAAAGTCAGGGCTAACTTTTAAAATAGGCTTTTATGGACGACGTCAAGATTAGAGTGCTTGAAATTCGGGTTGGTAGGTCAAGGTCGAATGGAAAATGTACCAAATGTTTTGTTTGCTACTGCAGCACACATCTTTAATGCGTTGACTCTGAGAAGTGACTTGTCAGTTGTTGCTGATACTTCGAGATGTTACTTATCCTCGCAGTCAAATCATATATTATTTATGATGATTGCTTTAGTAGGAGACTAAACGTTTGGCACAAGTTTCATTGGAACAAGGCCTACCAGCCCGGATATTGTTCTCTCTAATTTCTTATTGAATACCACAAGTTTTTAAATTGTTTCTAGAATTATTTGAGTTTTACATTTTATGAGAAATTTGTGAAGTTTAAATAATGTCCTGAAGTATCTTAAGCACTTGTGTTGGTTTTAATGGCATTGCCCATTATTAGACTACGGACAGTAGCTGTGTCGTTTCTCTCAGTAGAACTTTCTACTATTAGTAGAACTTCTACTAATAAAAATTATTGGGCAAGAGAAAATCCCTTCGATTTCTTTGTCTTGAATTTGTGAAATATGTCTAGTTTATGATTTTCAAAAGCTAAAATAATGGACATATTTCACCAGTTCATATAGGGAATATGATAATTCGTCTTTAGTGTCATTTGTTTTTCTAAGCTTTGAAGGTGATTTATGAAATTTCCTTCAAGAAACGAGCGTAACATTCTTATGTCAAACTATTTTGATTCACGTGATTCTCAAACTAAGAATATTTCAATAAATTCACACACAACCAATCAAGGAATGGTAGTTATTTTTTCTACCTCATATGATTGATTTTATAAAAGTTAGTGTCGTTTAGAGTTTGTAGATGGATTATCTGGGTGTTCTTAATGTCTTTTCTTTTAAAAATGAAAAAGACATTCATTGAGAACATCCATTTTTTGGATATCTTGTAAATGTCCACCTTAGGATATTCGTTCCAAGGCCACCGAGGGATATCTTATAAACATCCATTTCATGTCAAGGGTATTTCGACCTGAATAAAACTTGAATTGAATATCTGTAGGATATCCAGTATTGTATAGGTTGGATATGTTTAAGGTAGTGGGTATTCTAATTGACCCTGTGTAACTTCTGGTAAGCAATTCAGGTAAGTATTTTTGGTACCCCTAAAGGTTTGTAGGATAGTGCAATGAAAATCACCTTCATCAAATTCTCAGATTGTAACCATTTCCACCACATTTTGTCAACCAAATTGCCATCAGGAGAATTAATAACAAATAAATGTTGGTTGAAATCACAGGGTACAAATATTTTTCCTGGTATTTCCAACTTGTACGGACAACATGTTTAGAGACATGGCTTGAAGTATAAGGATTTGACAAATGTGATTTTCACCAGCTGATCAGTGCAAGTTATTATTGTAATTTCTTCTTGTTTTAATAATACACTTTTGCTTTTTCCATTGAATTCATCATTGGAGTTGATAACATCGAGAATACAATTTAAAAGTTACTATTTTACTTTTTGATGATTTTCACTAACTTAAATGTCTTTTTCAACTTGAACGTTAAATCCACACGATATGCTATATTTCTGTTTGAAATACTACAATTTTTCATAGGAAAAAAAATTTGAAAATAGTAAAAGTCATACTTTTATGTAGCACTGAAAACTTGTTTTTATTTTGAAAGCAGTAAATGTTTATATAACTTTATTCAATGTCTCATATTTATTTGTATATGTTTTCTAAAGTCAACTTTTTCAAAATTTCTCAGTTTTTTTACTTGAATGTTTCTCGTTGCATACTGAAACTTTCAGGGTACTGTATGTACAACAAAATGTCATTTTAGAATAATTTTCATGTATCCTTGTTATTCAAATTGAAACATTCAGTTGAAATTATACTACACTTCCTACTAACTGATCATACTAACAATGAATTTAATTATTGAACATATTTTGATGAAAACGAAAAAACTGTATTTCTAGATGTGATATGTTCACAAATACTATGTATGATTTTGTGATATATATGGTTTGCGAGAGATACATATGATTGCGAGAGATGTATGTGAATGGATAGTGTTTACTTGCAAAAGATATATTGGATGTGTAAGAATATATGAAATTTCTAAAGTAGTTGTGAATATAGAACATAGGTGAATGCCGTTTTTTTATGAGACAGATTTTGTAACGATCAGTCAAATATTTCACACTTCGTTTAATTGCATAACATTTTTAGCCACAAGGAAATTTATTATACATTTTAGAATTATTTCTGGAATGGCATCTTGTATTTATTTTATTGCATGGTCTAAAACTATTTACTTTTTCAAAACAAGGAACATTGTTGAAAATAACCTGTTTGGTAGTTTTCATATTGTTTAATGCGAATTTTTGGGACTTTCTGTAGCTAGCTTTTAATAAAATTGCTTCACCATAGCCTTTCTTTGACAAAAGGCACCAACCTGTTTGGTAAACTGTTTGTTTTTGAGATCATTTGTATACTACTGTTTATCAAAACTTTGTGGTGATTGAGTGATTGATTTGTAGTTCCCTGTAAGGTTAGTTGCAAAGTTTAAGGAACACCCGAAGGAAATTATAAGTATCAAATCAATTAAGAGTGTATTCACTGCTGATTGCACGTCTAAATTAATTGGATACATTTTCTCACCTCTTTATTTCATTTGTATTTCAAAGTAAATTGCTATTAGTTTTCTCACAAACTATTGTTTTTTCCGAGATATTTCTAATATAAAGGTAGATAGGTCAAAATTAGATGTTATCTTCAAAATTCTGTTATTCGTAAAAATTCTATTTTTCTTGTTATGAAGCTAGGATTATATTGATTGATATTCATGTTAATATATTGACTATCTCATTAGAACTTGGTTTATAATCTTGTTTAAACATTAGTTGACAAACTGCCGTTGAAAGAAGTAATATATATTTTTTTGGTGACAATTTGTCATTTCACAATATTTTTCTCTTCATCAGATTGTCAACTGATATGTTCAGTGTTATTGTAAAGTTTCCTGCTTTGGATAAGGCGTACTACTTACTCAATCAACATTTTGAAAGAACATTTTTCTCCCACATCGAGTCGCTTTTGAATATCTAGGTCACTGAAATTTAGCCAAGATTCTGGTGGTTACAATTTGATCCAGCGCTTCTCTTCATATGAATTATATAGCGGATATTTAATCTATCACTTCACCACTTCTTTTGCCGAGAGTGAATATCTACCACCTGACATGGCCGAGTTTGCTGTAGGACACTTGGTGCACCATGCTCAACTTGGATGGATAATTATTATTTGCAATATGGAACAAACTGAAAAATAAAAATCTTATTTCCTGAATTGTCTCATTTTATTCAATTTTCCTTTACTGTATAGTGCATAATAAATTGAATAACTCCATTCATTCATAATTAAGATATACTGAGTAAGTCACGATAATTTAGAAATTAATATTGAAAGGGTATATTTTTAGGAGAGATTAATTTTTGGGAAAGTTTTTGGCCTTCTACTTCTCCATCTTGATACAAAAAATGTGTGAATCCTCCAAAAATTAACTTTTTACAAAGATGTGTAGATCATGCAAAGAAGTAATTTTCAGACACAAATCTGGAAGAAAAAGCCTTGCTGAAACAGCTACTCTCATGTAAACATTGAATTAAACGAAAGAAAAGTACTTTTGAAACAAATACTTTTATCTGAACGCCGACTTTAATGAACAGTTTTCTGTAGTGTCCGACCAAAACTGGTTTTTACGACTGAAACCGAATTTCGGCAATGGTCTCAGTTTCGGCCGAAACCGAAACTTCCTTACAAGGATTATGTTTTGAGGGAAAAATAAAGAAAACGTTATTATAATCAGTCAAGTCTTTATTTTTTATCTTCAAATCACAATGTTATGCTGTCTTTGACATTTTTACTTATTGATAATCAACATAAAAAACCCTTATTTAAGAAAACATATTAATTGCACCTCAAAAATATTTAAAATAGGTGGGGTGTTTATTTGAGTAGGTGTAGATCCTTCTTTTGAATATTATTGATGGGTTTTCAAAAAGATTAAACATAAATTACTTATTTGAGTTGTTACCTTATATCACTTCTATGAAATTTAACAAGCCGAACATGACCGATCACAGCGCGGGAACTCCCGAATGCAGTTTCTGTCGTAGTTTCGGCAGGTTTGCCGCCGAAACCGAAACCCGTTTTTTTGCCGAAACTCGACCGAAACCGAACTTCGGTCGGACACTACTTTTCTCTATTCCATTTGTATTCCAAACATTCATAATGGAATCGAATTAAATATCATTCATAGGATTCCTACGCAATATAGTTAATGAAAGAAGTAAAGATGACATCGGTTGTTTAGCAGTGAGGATGACATGTCAGTGAAATTTTACTTCTTTCATACATTATATTGTGTAGTAATCCTGTGAATGATATATAATTCGATTCCATTATGAATGTTTGGAATACAAACGGAGTAGAGGAAGGTGCTTTTCGTATAATTCAGGGTTCATATAAAAGTATGTTTCGAAAGTACTTTTTTTTGTGCCATTCAATGTTTATATGAAAATAGCTGTTTCGAGAGGGCTTTTTTTTCAGTTTGTGTCTGAAAGTTACTTCTTTGCATGATCTGCAAATCTTCTCAAATAATTAATTTTGAAAGTGATTGCTTTCTTCCTTTCTTTGTAAGATTCTCACATTTTTTGTGTCAAGATAGAGAAAGAAGTAGGAGGCCAAAAATTTCCTTTCCCGAGAAATTCATGTTTCAATATATTCACAAACGCATTAAGATATGAAATATTGAAGGAAGGTCAGATTCCTGAACTTGTTCATAATTATTTAAATTGGAAAGACTGCTACTAAATAGATCATGGTTTCCGATAAGGATTTCCTAGGAA
This sequence comes from Leptinotarsa decemlineata, assembly GCF_025532065.1. Lineage (NCBI taxonomy): Eukaryota > Metazoa > Arthropoda > Insecta > Coleoptera > Chrysomelidae > Leptinotarsa > Leptinotarsa decemlineata. Next base: position 27,901,233 of record NW_027412688.1, on the reverse strand, counting down.
GCACATGTATGTTTTCTATGTTGGCTACTTTGTGTATTTGTCATTACTGCCAGATGTCGACATGTAGTTCATGCATATATTGTTCATTTTTTAGTATTATTTGTTTTTTATTCGTATTCATCTCCTATTTAATATTCTCAATATACAATACACTAATGACACAAACATGTGCTTCATCCAAATGATATCCTTATCCGATATGGTCTATTTATTATCTTCAATGATTTGTTCTTTGTATTCATTTCTTAAATTTCTAACATTTCTATTGCTAATAATTGAAACCTTTGTTTTATTACTGAAACGAAATATCAACTAACTAGGTATGGCTTCTAGTTATTTTCAAATAAGTTAATTTCCTGTTACTTGTAAATAGAATTTTAAAGAAATAGGTGATTCAGTACTATGATTTTTAGTGTCACAAAATAGTGTGGTTTTATAAATATGAGATACAACCCCACTCGAACAAGAGAATGATTTTTTTACAATGAGGCTTTATGCAAAAAATTGGTATATTTGATTCAATTGACCTCAAATCAGGTCATTAGAATCCTTACTTGTGATTGAATCTTCAATTCTGAAACAAATCAAATTACAATGATATTCGGTGGTTTGAGTAGAGTTGAATTTCACATTAAAAACATTGTTCACCTTTATTCTTTTGAATTACAACTGCTATAGCTGAAATTGAAAATCAGTAGTGATTCGAAAGATATGATGAAATAATAAATTAGAAAAAAAATCCGGAGATTACAAAATTGGAAAATTAACTGAATGATGAAATCCTAAATATTTAACATTCTCAATCCAAAACTAGGTTACTATTTATTATTCAGAATTATAATCGCCAAATGAATATTTATCTAATTTTCTAATAGCACTTTTTCATTTTGGGCGTTGAGTCCCCCTAACGGATGCAGAAGTTTAGGGATGTCAAATAGGTACGTTACGGTGGGTAACCTATCAAGTCGACATACATACACAGTGAATCACGATATATAAAATTGGATCAATTTTTTCAAAAAAGACCGAATATCATTTTTACCTAGTCTTTTTGAGGTACGTTAACGGTTGGTAACCTATCAAGTCGACATACATACAAAGTGATTCACGATATATAAAATTGGATCAATTTTTTCAACTGAAGTCTTTTTGAGGTAACTTTTTTTTAGTTTGAAAATTCGTAAAATATCTATGAAAACTGTCGTACACATACTCTTCAAAATGGGTTCAATATTTCCGATTCTTTATTTTTTTTTAAAGTAATGCAAACCATCTCTGTGATTGTATACAGACGTTTATTTAGGAGGGATTATTTTCTTCCAGCTTGCATCTGAAAGTAACTTCTATGAATGATCTACTCATTTAAAGGGTTTATCTTGAATTTGATTGTCCTTTGGAAGGTTTTTTATGAATATGGCAAAAAGCCAAGAATATTTGTCTGTTGGAATTCATTAAATCAGTCCGGTGCTTCAGAAAACGGCATCAAAGTAGCGGTTTAGTGAAAGGGAACGTGACGTCACCAGATATACGAAATGCCGAACTAGTTAGGAATTGTCATTAGTTTCAGTTGCTGTAAAAGAGGTGTGGAAGTTGATTATTCTTGGTCGTGCCTATTTGCGTGGAAGTAAAAAGGATAAAAAAAGTTTAAAAAAAGTATTATCTGTAATTTCAATGTAATGATGCAATAAATTCCATGTATAGGTACCTATTAATGTTTCTCACTGGTGCAAATTTTTTGGATTTAGTTAACTGGATTTCAGAAACGCTTTCAAATCAATTAATTTGATTAAACATTCGGTCATTATTATTAAATATTTTACAACCATGAATAAGTCTACCTGTAGTTGAATTACTTGTCAGCCATAATGAAACTCTGTTGGACTGAACACACCTTCATTCTCTAACATTAAATGCTTCTCTTTATACTAGTTCAGATGTCGTTCAAACGCGTACCAACAATCACACATTCACCCCACACTAGCATTTTGATAATGATAAAAGATATCGATTTGAAATTTCTGCTATTGTATTCTGGATGATGAGCTCTATCAAAATATACAAAGAAAAGGTACAAAATCATATTTGACGGAACGGTCCTATTCAAGCCAGTACCTAAATATTTGTACAAAAACAATTTAATTTCATTATTTGTTGAGATCATTATAGTACCTTCTTAATACGATTTATTCAATAAAAAAGTAATTTCAAAACTTTTTGAAGGATATGGCAGATGTCGCTCAACAACAATAATGTGTATATTTTTAATACAGAAATATCAACCTATGTATCAGTTTTGGAAAAGCATTATTAAAAGATGAAACCCAGTGTAACGTATACATTTATTATTTCGAAAAAAGGAAGCTTTTTGGCTTTCTACTTCTCCACGAACATTGTGGAAAACTCAAAAAAAAGAAGAAAAATATAACTTGAATAAAACATCATTTTGAAAAGATTTGTATTCATAGAAGTATGTTTCAGATGAAAACTGAAAGAAAAAAAACTTTTTTTTTCCAATTCAGTTTGTAGTACGAACAATCTTTATGGATATAAATCAGGATCATTCACAGGATTTCTACAATGAAAGAGGTAAAATTTCACTTACAAGTTTTGTAATTTTTCCATTGTTTTAATGATTGTGGAGTAAAACGCCAAAAAGCTTTCTTTTCAGATAATATCTCTTCTAGAAATATTCCCTTCTTCAATTTATATTTTTCATGTTTGGAGATTGAAAGACAGGTCAGCATTTTCGGAAGTACACCAATTCGTTTTTTGCTTTGAACAATATTTTTAGAAGATTTATTCAATTATGTAAGTCAGTATCGTTATATTTCACTTGAAATTTATTTATCTCCAAATGATGTGACTGCTAGGCAAAATATTCATTTTTGAGGGCTGTTTCTTTCGATGGTACTGTTGAAGAGGACCAGTTGCTGAAGAGTAAGTATTTTTGGAACTGGGAGTATTGAAGGTAGGAGAGGTTAAGCTTTTTTAATTTTATTTAAATGGTATGGGAAATACTAGTTGATTTTTTTTCTCCAGGTCTCATTGCGAAGTTGGTCATTGAAACTCGCTTTCTTATTTTTTTCACTTTATGCTCGAACGTACAAATACAGATAGGAATGCATTGATTTCATTTATCCAAGTTAATGTTCAAGCCAGTGAGACTTAACTAATCTGCGGATTTCGTCATTTTTACGGCTGGAGATATTAGTAGATTGTTAAGTTCGATGTAAAGTTTTTTAACTAGATAATTTTTAGAGTTTTTTTCTATTATAGCAGATATGATTTCAGGAAATTCCTCTTCATTGAATTTGAAAATATTACGTATATGTTGAGATCGAATATTTCACATGAAATATTTATTTTGGAATAATCTGTGTACATTTTACTCGAAGTTTATATGAGCTCCCGTATTTCCCATACCATTCATAGTTTATGTCGACACGTCTCTTTAGGTCAAAGCAATTCTGTGGTGTAATTATTGAAAACCTTCGGTATTTTTTTTGATTTATACAGGATGACCAAACGGAACCGATATAAGGAATTGCGTCAATATTTCAGGAAAATGCAAGGACTCACCGATTTTTGTTTGATGAATGGCCCCTTTCCGGGTTTTTGAATCGTCAATTTTCACCTGTCATTGAAAATTGGCAGAAGGGTAAAGATCAACTATGAGTTTTAACTGGCATGGGAGTAAGATGTCCAGGGCAGGATTTGAGAGTCTGGAGGCCTCCAGGGCAACGAATTAGTGGAGGCACCTAATTTTTTTGCCACAAAAAAAGTGGTTGTTCAAAACTAATTACTCTAACATATATAAGAAAAAAGGAACACGACGGGCCCTTTGATTTTTTTTATAAAAGTTGAATTTTTAACGCTAAGGAAATTGAAAATTTTCAAAAAGAGAAAGCGGGCTAAATTCGACGCGGTCAATAGATAGTGTCGTTTAAAAATTTCCATTCAATTGATTTCACCGAATACTTTTTAAAATTTTGAGCTCGAAGATACGAGAAGTTATTAGGATGACCAGTAGGGTCAACTAGTTTTGGAATTTTTTTACTTATTTCATTTCTCTTCAATTCGTGGGTACAAATTACACATTGAAAAAAGTATTGCCACTGAAATGTTCGATCAAATAAAAATTGACAGGGAATGGAAACTTGCACTTAGGGTTTTCTGATATATCGATAACAATATGCAAGTATTTTATGTGATGATGGAAAAAAATGTAAAAGTTGCTGGGGTCTCTCCTGTGGTGGCCCCGAGGCAATCGCCTCGCCTGCCCTTCCCTAAATCCGTCCCTGAAGATGTCTTATTTATAAATGTCACCTATTACATCGAACATTAGAATTGGTTTAGATGCTTACCAATTGTATTCATTCTACATTTTGAGGCGCTGCTTGTGTTCTGTAGATTTAACGTTTTAGGTATCCATACGGAAAGAAACCAACGGGTGACACATCTGGTGACTGTGTAGGCCAATAAAGAATGCCACCTTTTTCGATTCAATGCTGCGGAAAATGATTTGAATACTGACAAGGAATAATACGGAGATGCATCATCCATCCTCTATTACCCTGTTGGTTTAGATAACATTTTTCATTGCACAGGTTGGCAGATTTGGCACGCCTTGATTTCCTGTTGTGAGGATACCTAAAAAGTATAATCTGGGCAACAACCAGTGAGATTTTGGGTTGAAGAATTATCAACAAATCACTCCGGAAATGCCTCGGAAAGTGTTAGACAAAAGATTATGGAAAATTGGAAAATTTGAAAATTCGAGGACCAGCAAAAATAGATTTTCAAGTTCTTTAAAACTATTTCTTACCTTTGTTCCCCTCGCTTGGTGTTGAAATGGGGAAATTGAAAATACGGAGAGTAGACCAGTCACCCGAAAATTGAAGGGCCCTTACGTTTCCCTTAAATGTTGATTACTGGGAATACTTCACATATTATGTATACCTAAATTCATAAACAATAGAGCTTAGGGAAAGGATTTATACCGTTCTTGAGAATCATAAAAAAAGCCAACCTCGTTTTGTAGGAAATGCAACATTTTATCTGATTTGTAGTTGGCAATGTGGACAATATTCAACAATTAAGATAGGAGGCAATACTGCAGCTACACACACTTGCAACGAGTCCAATTTGAAAATTTGGGGTGAATAATGGTCTTTTGAAATTATGGAAATGAAACCTTATTTTCTATACTATTGATATGAAATTGAAAGCAGTTCAACTTGCAGTTTGTTTTTGAGGTTTCTCTGATTAGTTTGTTATTGAGGCTTCTCTGATTAGTTTGTTTTCGAGAATTCAAATACTATGTATTTCAAATACAATGTGTTTTTCTTATATTTAGATTGGAGTATGAATAACTTCTAAAATAAGGTAGTTTAATTATTTTCTTCTTGTTAGGTGAGATAACTTGAGATGAAAAAGGCAACATTTTTTGGTAGACGAATCTATTATCAGATATGAGAAAACTCTTTAGTATTTTGTACAATTGAAGAAATTGTTGGAAAACACTCCCAAAGGAAAAACTTGGCAGTAACAGATAACAGTTCAATTTGCGAGTCAAGACATAAATCACTTTAGTAATTAGATTCGTTTTGTCAAAGGTTTCTGTTTATTTATTTTTGTTATGTAGAAGGAATATAAATGGAACCAACAAAACAGTATTAACAGACATGTCATTTCTCAATATTTTAATCTATATCCATAAATAGATATAGATGGAGTGAATGCAAATGATATAAATAGAAAAAAATTATATACATAAACATACACACAAAATACCAATCGAGTGTGTGTAGCAAGAAAATATTTTTCAAGGTGTAGGAAAACTTTGAAAATGAGAAATATAACGGAATGGATGCTGATGCCTAGTAATATACGTAGGAGCATTGAGGTAAAGATAGCAGGGGAATCAACTGAATTATTATTAAAGAGGAACTTCTCATCTGAAATTTTCCTTCTATTCGCAAATGTTGATATGTTCATTCCGAATGTAGGTACGGTTATTAGGGTGGAGTGAAAAACATATAGTCTTTGAATATATTCTGTACCCTTTCAAGTTTATGTAAATGTATCCAGGGTTCCGTATTACAGAGTCATAACTTATAACACTAATGATGTATGACATGTAGAAAGTACGGAGATCCTGTTTATTCTCAAATTCTCATTATGAAAGCTACATTTTGTGAGTTCTCCTAGAAACTTAATATATGTTTATTGAAAAGCATTTCAGAATTGAATATTATTGATAAATCCTTTATTTCCGTGACAGTTTGTGAGATATGAGAAGATATTCGATGTGAGTCATTTAGATTGTTTTCTTCGCGTACAAACAAAATGTGGTAACACTTTTCAAAATTCAGACTATTCACCTCACAGTAATCATAAAAAGTATTGATATCCTAGTGCATTAGCGTGATGTCAACATCTGAAAGTGAATGGTATATTTTTAGATCATCCGCATACATAAGAAAATTGGCGAATCGAAAACATTGGATTATATCATTGATATAAATATTAAATATGAGTGGCCCTAGATGTAATCCTTGAGACAGGCCCGCCGCTAGCTGTTTGATCGCCTTCGTGCAATACCGATTAGGTCGCCCTACGACTACATATGCAGAGTTGGCACATTGATGAGTGTATCATTATATTTATTTTATACCAGAATAAAACTATATCAATATCTCCAGGTGGTGTTTATCATTGATATATAATTTGATTCTGGTATAGTTATAGATTATCGCTAACACCGCACCACAGTAAGCCCCCTCACCTTTATGAACTACTCAAAATTTACAAGACCGATCATTAGTTACAGAAATTCAACTACTCATAACTTGTCCAGATTTCTACTTCCAATTATACAACAACTACAAGAAAAAACTTCATCTTCTGTGAAGAATTCAAGGCATTTTGTCGAATTACTAGAGGCAATCGAAGTTACGGAGCAAGATCAATTCATCCTTTTCGACGTGGAAAGCCTTTACACCAACGTTCCGGTCGAAGAAGCACTCAAATCATACAGAGGAAGCTATCCGAAGTTGAGAATCTGGACGATTGAACGAACTTACTTAAAGAATTGATCATGGACTTACTACCATGCTGTGTAGGGAACTGCTATTTCCAACTGAAGGACGAATTCTTAACGCAATTGATTTGAAACTCTGGACATTAAAGAAGACCACAGAAGCCCTGAATCTGATCGAGATACGTTGACGATACCTCCATAGTATAGAACCATGGAAATCCAGAACTAGACAACTTTCTGAAGCACACCTGTACAACAGGTCCAAAACGAATTGCCATTCTAAGATGTATTGGTGAATAAGTCCGACAATAAGTGGGAAACATCTGTATACCGAAAACTCACTCACACGGGACAGTATCTGAATCACGAATCCAACCACCATCAATCTACCGAACGAGGAATCATCAAGACTCTAATGGATCATGCTTTTGGAATATGAAGGAAGGTCTCGAGAACGAACTAGGCATCATAATAATAATATATAATAATAATAATGGCAATAGGACAATGACCTTGAATATTACGTGATGAGTCGCTCAATTTGCCGCCCTCTTGGACGTGCCGTCCGCGTGCACTGCACGCCATGCACGGCAGGCACTCCGGAGGTGATAAGACGATATTTTGATTTGTTGTTACCGACTGTAACCGCTTGACAAAGATCAGTCATATAAGATTCAAGCCAGTTCAGCATGCCATTTACCCCGACTCCAACGAGGTTTTGTAGCAATACTGAGTGATCGATTTAGTCAAAGGCCTTCTTAGATCATTATTTATAACTGCTGTTTCAAAATTGTTGAATCCATTTCAAATATTTATTTTTCGTTCTTCAACTGGAGATGTTATTAATTTGAATTGAAGTACAGTCAAGTAGTGAAAACGGTTATAGGAATGGTGTTTTTTTTTAAATTTTATGGTGGAATGCATTTCAAGTAGTCTTTTATTTGCTAAAGATGTCACACTAAAACGAAAAAAATGGTTAGGGTTTTCAATTGTCTTTCATACCTGCTGATATTCTCAGATTTTCATTATATGGCATCTTGTGATTCCTGAAGGATTGGAAAATGTTCAAAGAAGCATTGGTGATACCTTGATACGAAACCTAAACTACATTTCTCAAATCAGCAATTATACTAGTTATAAACGCTAGGATGAATTTAGAAACTATAAATAACTGGTACTGATACCCAGAAGGCCAGAGAACAATGTGGTTTACATTTCGTGTTGGCATTCAAACGTTGAAAGGTAAAATCTAGTTCATTCACAGCACATTCATAGCACATTCAAGTGCGAACTTTGACCACGGTGTACTCACACAACATGTAATCCGGGATCAAATTGACTCGCTCACCTATGGCCAACCTAGTGTAAACTTGTTTCGCTAACAACGCCAATTAAAAAAATATTTCTCTCAAAAGAATTCTTTAGTCTTTATATATTTTGGTGTCCAAGCTCGGCACTAGGATCTGAACCAATTCAATTTCGTCTTATTTTTCAAAATTCACTAATGAAAACGTCTTTGCTTTAGTTCACACTCCACATTCGACTTTTGCAAAACTGATAACCAAAACTTGGTCCAGAAACGAGAATATGAAAGGTCGCTGAATTCCTCGGTATGTTATAAATATCGTAAGTAAGAGCATAGAATTCGCCAAAAAATCCTTGTCCCAAGATTTTGGTGCCTTGATAGAACTTGAACATTTTTCAGGTTGGGAAAATTAAATTGTCTATTTGAAGGGTAATTTGGGTATTATGGGTATTATGAATGTTTTTGAGAGAGAGATGAACATGCTATGTCATTAATATCTGCAAGGCGCTAATTCGTTTGCGTGCTCAAAATGATTCAACTTTACCTTGAGGGATTACAGAAATCTGTCTCGTTTTTTGAAAAACAAAATATAATTTGAAGTTTTATTTTGTGATTCAAACCTTATTAAGAGCGCTAGTGCTCCAATAAGGACCACAGACAAGCTTTTCAAAAACTTATTTTGCAAGTAATTGACCATCGGTACGTGGCTTTTATACCATGTTTTCTCTTGAAATAAAAACAGTTTATTTGATCATGTCTTACAAATTGACACACTAACCAAAATTGAAATATAAGGATTTCCAAAAACCTCGCCCTTATAAGATGCAATTACCTTAATGGGCTAAAACACTATTGAATAAACTTTTTTTCGTATATCCGAACATTTTTTCACATTTTAACAGTTTCCAGTGTTTGAAATGGAAACTATTTCAAACGCATGATTTTATCTACCACTCTCCCATAGGTTACTAATATATTTCGCTTTCTGGATAGTACGCAGGAGTTACCAGAACATCTGCAGAGTTCGACTAAAACATTCCTATATTAGTAAATTTCTCATGACCAGAAAAATAGTAAGAACCACCAATGAGAACATACCTCTCATCTTTGCTCATATTTAACTCGTTATTTGTTCGGCCTGGGTATAAATTCGTTTGTATGAATATGCTATCAAAACATCTTCAGTAAAAACGTTAAAAAAATTGAAGACGGTTATCACATCGATTAGCAACTTTGATGGTTGATTTTCTTGACAATCGGTTATCATATTGTAATCGTGGCTGGTCATCATTAAGATCTTATATCATTTTTCATCTTGCCTTTATTCACGTACTTGCACCTCATAATGTCGAACGCTATATTGTGTAGTGAAACACGTGTAGCTGTTTTGTAAACGATTATATAGTTGTATGTCATTCTAAAATTTACAGCAAATTTCCCTTTTGAGGCATTTTATATACCTTTTTAAGGAAATTGTAAGTGAAAACGCTCTTGATTTTACATAACCGCTCGCCCACGCGTTAATTTTTCTTCAGCAGCCGCCCATACACGATCCAATTTTGTTATTATGATTGGAAAAAAGTGAAAGTTTGGTTCACAGTTATTAGGCATTCAAAATTATATGCATTGTTTTTTGGGAAAAACATTTCGGCTTTCTTCTTCATCATCATACAAATAGTGGAAAACTTTCAGAAGAAAGTATTTACATGTATCAATGAAAATTCTACAAAGATGTGTACATCATGCACATACATTTTTTTCAGATGCAATCTGGATTTAAAAAAATGATCGAAACAATTAATGTCAAATAAATGAAAATTAATATATACGCAAATAACTTTTTCCTCGTTCACTTTATTTTCAGTACGACAACTATTTTAAGTAATGTGGTACTTGTTTGTCAGTTTACATATCTTAATAGAAAATAACGTTTTTCCATCAAGCCTTTGTTATGGAATAAGTTTCCGAATATTGTTTCTAATTTAGAAATATTTTAGGAATTGGAAGAAAACCAAGCTGCTTTTTCGTTGATGGTTATTCTTATGCGATTGCTTATAAAAGTAACGAAAGAACGTAAGTATACTTATAAATCCATTTTACAAAATTATAGACATAGCCAATCGTATCACAGTTTTCAAAGTCATAGGATCCCTCGAAGAAATGTTCATGATGAATTAATTAACTCTGTTGGAAATTTCGACAGAAGTCGAAAAAAAATCTGTTACAATATGTTTTTCCGTTTATCAGCTGTACTTATAAATTTTACTAAGTACTTTCATTCTCATTTTATCGTATCTTTTCGAATAGAGAACTTCAAACCCCTAATTGAAAGATATTTTTGTGTACGTGTCGAATTCCTTTTGGCAAAATTCAATGGAGGTCGGAAATATTATTTCGACTTGGCATGACTATTGATTGACGTCATTGGATAAAAAATAGAGCTAAATTTAAACCGTTATACACTGTTATACTCGTGCAAACCATTTATTCGAAAATGTTTCTTTAGCAAACACACAAAGTTTACATAAAAGTAAATATAACAATAATATTTTCTTGGTTTGTATATGACTTGATGCAACTCCAGTAAATATATCCTAGGACAATTTTGATTTTGAGCGATCCATTAGGTTATGTTTAAAAGTAGGTAATAACACTTTAGCATTAGGAATATAAGTTTCAAAGAAGTTTTCGACTAAAGTTCACGAAACAATTTTTTTGGAATCAAACTCTGAATCTAATCACCACAATGATGGCAGTAATCGATCTATTTTGCTATACTAAAATATCCTCAGGCAATCTACGGAAAGTCACTTTTCCTATGCATGTGTGAGTCATGTGTTTTTCAAATTGTCAACGAACTAGTACGAACACTAAATATATAAAACTTCAAGTCACAAATCATCATCAGTGAAGAAAATAAAATATTAAATGAATTATTTATCATTCTACTCGCAAATTGTCAACTTCCTAGAATAACTATTCAAAATACCATTCAGAATTGTCTACACTTTCAGTATGTCCAAATTAATTCACCTCCGATTTCATCACGGAATTTCTCTTACCCCTTTGTTTAAAGTCGCCTCTATTTCGTAACCCCTTGTATATATTAACCATGTACTAAAACAATATGGAATGAAGTCGGTAACTCGTTTTAGATGTTTCAACTCCGGTAACACAGTTCTCGTTGAAAGCAATTCATTGGTCGCCCAAGCAGCACCAAATAAACCTGCTATAATAATAATGATGCTGCTAAGCAGCGAACTTGTGCGAAGGCCGTTCGTACGAAATCGTTCGAAGGCCGTTCGTAGGAAATTGGACGATGCATATCGTCCATTGCTCACTATTCGTCCGGACTCGTAGTAGGTAAAATAGTTTTCTGGAAAGGGTTTTCTAATTATTCTGATGAAGAATTTTTCTCTTTGGAATTATCACTTGATTCATCGTGGTATCTATCGGACACAGGCAATAACGACAAAGGCGGAAATTGTGGGTGAATCCCATTTACGTAAATAATAGGAGTTCGGTGAATTTTATCATTTGTGGCATGATCTTCAAATCGATGATGACCACCACTTTACCTATTTTTGAATGAAAAAAGACATATTTCAATACAATAACTATTTTCGCACTACATCGCAATCAAATCCTAGAAGAACGGGATTGGTTCGCAATTTTGCACCTATTCGGACGAAAACTGACGAACGATATCGGCCAAATAGACGCTGCGCGGTCCCATGCCGATCCATGTATTTGGATTGATCGTGCGTTGTCGTGCGAATTCTGACGAATTGATTTCGCAACTTATCGCAGCTTTCCGCTCCCAGCGGACGAGAGGCCTTATGTAAATATTTGAAACTAAAAACTGCGCAACTGTGATTCCAAGTATAATCCTAAAACGAGGGATAACCTGAAAGGAACTTACGATATCTAAATTCCTTATGATTATAACGCGGATAAAAAATAGTTCCATCACTGAAGGACAGGGGAACCGTTCATCACTGAGTTGGTATATTCGACTAGAAACGCCATGACGAACAATGCAGTTTGAATCGATACCTATGTCAACAATTCGTGGTCTGTTCCTCCAAAATTCTGGTCGTACTTTTCCTATCCTTAACAAGACTAACAAATTGTCTTTGGTAAAGAAACTGTTGACACTCTTGTGAAACAGCATAAGTTTTTCTCAAACCAGAACCTGTCATTATCATCGCAACAGACACTAAATATCTGGACGAAGAAGAGCTGTAACTTATGTCAAAACTTACCAGGATTGACCCATTCCAAAGTATTTATACTTTCTTCTAATTGAGCCATCAAAAAATTGTTAGACTACAGCAGGAATCACCTACGTTTTCGAACAGGTCTACTTTGAAGGTTAGTGCCAGAGTATGAAGAGACTTTGATTGTCGGAAAATTTGGTGTGCTGTCTCTGTTTGGAAGATGTTGAAACATCACTTCATATACTCTGTCTGTCACTTCGCAGACTGAAAGAGGTTGTGTGCTTGGCAGAGTTTTACTATCATAGACAAACATGGAATTGTACGTATTATGTGGGTAAATGCTGCTGCGGGGGGCTTTGATCACAATTCTTCCGTCCCCACGAGTTGAACTGTTCACTGAAACAGTAGTTGAGTCTAAATGCTTAGTATATAAATACCATATGAAAGCTTCGCTACACCCAGCGTCTTTGGCATAAAAATGAATTTGTTGGAATTACTTTTCCCACACACCAGAAGTGGATCATCAGGAAATGACTCAACTGTTCTGATGGGTATACTGATTCATTATTGCAATTTATTCAAAACAACATATTTTTTTAGTTTAAAAATGTAAGTTTCGTCGTTTGAGCACTTCTCAACGGTTGATTTTCCTGGTGCAAAGCCCGAATAATGTTTATTAAGCCTAAACTTGGCTTCTACAGTATTTTTTCGCCAAAAAATAATGCTTTATTAACGCACAAAACTCCTTTTTATCCACTTTTTTCAAACTAACAAAAGTTGCTTCACTCGAAATGTTCTATCTCACAAACTAATAGTCCGACAGCTGTGAAATTTTCACAGGTGTCTTTTGAAGGTTAGAACTAACTGAAAATCATATGGATTCAATACTAGTATCGCCATCTGTATGTTAGCCCAATATATGTGTAGTTGATAAATGGTCCAGACTGGTGCATGACTATTTAATTAGGAGAAAAATTATACCGTGTGTGATGTTGATACATCATTTAACGATCCGATTGATCGCAATATTTAGAGAAATTACAATTTTCTCTAACGAGTCATCATTGAACAAGCCTTTGGATAATTCAAACGCTGTTTTCTTCGACCTCTCTTTCAACAGTAGGTACTGGAGGTGGTGGAGGAACAGGAAAACCCACCCAATCACTAAATGGCTACTCGCTGGAACGCAATGCCCCGACGCGTGCAACAAGTTTCGACTTTCCTCTCATATATTTTTTAGGAAATGATCCTATCGAGAATGAGGAAACGCGTATTCATATGTTTTGAAAGATTTCTTTCCACCTTTTCCCCGCGTACTAATTCTTTTTCCTTCTAATATTTCACCTTTTCTTTTTGAATATTTTCTTCACATATTATATTCATACCAATCATTGTGATAGTTGGGATAAAATTACAGTTTTAATAAACCACTAGTTAGCAAGAAATGAAATTCATAAATTTCAGGTCACACCTGAAAACATTTGACGAGTAGTTACAAAAATGAATTTATGCACTGTTTGGAACCTTTGGTGTAATAATGAATATTACTGGAGTTTTTTCCCAACACCAAATCGTTATTTTTAACACCTCGACACGTGTTTCGATCACCAAGTGATCATCTTCAAAGAGGAAGATTAAAACTAAGGACTAGTGCGAGCTAATCCTATTTATGCTATAAAGGTAACTCATACAGGTAAACCATCCAGGCATACCAACCTAAATTAATTTTACAATTTTGCCTTATCTATTATTTTACAATATATGTTTATATAAAATAATTTTCAGCTATATAAAAATTAATTTCACAATATTGCCTATCCAAATTTACTTTTGCAATGTGACCTTATGTAGTAATCAGTAAACGCAACAACATTATTTTATTTTATTTTAACAAGCTATATAGTATGCTCTTTGGTATAGGTCCGTCATCGTTATTCATAATATTATTGTGTTTACTTATTTCTACACTCTCATAGGTATCTAGTTGCCTGTTGTTAACTTCTCTAACTAATCTTAATGAACTGAAGTCTATGGAATGGTTTTGTTGCAAAATATGATGGGCGACTGCTGATTTTTCAGGTCTTCCATATTTTAAGTGTGCTATGTGTTCCTTATATCTTACTTTAATAGATCTTTTTGTCTGTCCATAATATTTTGCATCGCAGTCCTTACATTCAATTTCGTAAATTCCAGACTTTTCAGAATTCTCGACTTTGTCTTTTGGACTTCCCAAAAGGCTCTGAAGTGTATGACTTGTTTTAAAAACCACCTTCATACCTAACTCCTTGAAAATCTTTCCAAAGTTCCTCGTATATTGGTGGTATGGAACTGAGATGTATTTATCTTGGTTTTTGTTCTTTCTGAAAGTCGAAAGTCCTCTTTGAAGATGATCACTTGGTGATCGAAACACGTGTCGAGGTGTTAAAAATAACGATTTGGTGTTGGGAAAAAACTCCAGTAATATACAAAAATGAATGTCAATTCACATAAACTTTGTCTCATATTCAGAAACTAAAACTTTTCACTTATATCTTATCAGTTTGGGATTTTAAGTTACTTTGGATGTTCCTGCCGGCGCAGTAGCAAATGCAAAGCAAGGGCATATATTCCTGTCGGGGGAGATCAGAACGAATTGATATTAACTAGAGGACATTCCCACCCTCCCGATTACTTGTTGGAGAAAAAAGCCGAGATATGGAAACTTCTGAAACAATTTTCGATAACCCTTCCGGGAAAACCATTGGACGTTTACAGCAGTGTTGTTTCTATGTAAGTGTATGAAGTTTTCAAAATCATTACAGTTAATTATTATTCCTTTAATGCTTTCTGAAAGTTCTAGACATATAGAAAGACTTTGCTATTAAAAAAATATCTACATCTCCGACTTCTTCCGCTATACAGGGTGTTCCTTAAACACTTGCTAATATTTGAGGAGGCAATTCTTAGACCCATTTTAAGGAAAAAACGTCCTATGGACGTATGTCCTAAACGCCTGAACTTTTGAGATACAGGGTGGCAAAGTTTTCAAAAATAATCAGTTTTTTAATAATAACTGAGATAATTTTGTAGACATCTTTGGTATATTTGGTACATATGTTCCATGCCTCAAGGCGCATTTTCTGATGTACAATTTTCTTAATTTTCTCTGCCAGTGGCGTACGTACGAGTTTTGAAATGTATATTTTTGGCGAAAAAAATACTACGCCACTGCTTTATCTTGAATTAAAAATTATTTTTAAAATCTCCATACATTTTTGAGCACATTTGATTTGCTGGGTTTTCTTTGTCCGACGCATGTTTTTCGCTAAAAAAATAAAAATCGCTTTACTTAAGGATAAATTCCTTAAAAATCTGATGCGGTATCGTGCATCGACTGAAAGCAAACTAAGAGATCAGATTTGTTGCAAAATAATTGAGGATCTAAAAGGTATTTGTTTGTTGTCAGATGCACTGTTCTCAATTAAAATTACGTCATAACGCAGCACCGCTTAATAATTTTTGAAAACATAAATTTAGTTATCCTGGAATAAATGACGTGTAGCAGAATTTATTTACTGCACCTCTTGGAAATATGGAGTTTGTCGATATGTGATTTCTTTTAAAGATTAAAAGCAGAAAAAACAGCGTACCCACCATAGCAATAAAAAACGAATTCTCTGTATGTACAAACGTCAGTAGCTAATATTGATGTTGGTTTAAAGTAAGGTGTTGGTGTTAAAAACTGTCACAGCGCGTTTTGATTGATTTTCAAGTGTTATTGAAGTTATTTTGGTAGTCCGCTGTTTTTCTGAATATCAGTAAATATGGTAAATTATACGAATGCGGAAATGGCGCAAATGCATTACGTATATGGCCTTGCCGATGGTAATCAACAGAAGCCAGGCGCATTTATCAGGAAAGATATCCTAATCGTGCCTTACCAGATAGCCGAACCTTTTCAAATATTCATCGTCGACTTGGGGAAACTGGTTGCTTCAAGAAAGGGACTCCGGAAGGTAGACCTCGTGTAGTAAGAACTCCTGAAATTGAGGAAGCGGTGCTGCAAGAAATTGAGGAACATCCTGAGACGAGTATGACGAACATCGCTAGAACTCTGGATATTTGTCATCAAATTGTTTGGCGTATTTTTGTTGATTTTTTGTTATACCCATACCATATTTCAAGAGTGCAGGCATTACTCCCCAGAGATTTTCCACAGCGTGTGAACTTCAGTCAGTGGTATATACAAAGTATTGCACTAAATCCGCAGTTTGAGACACAAATTTTGTTCACAGACGAAGCAAATTGTTCTCGGAATGTCATTCAAAATTTCCATAACAATCATGTGTGGGCTGAAGAAAATCCCCATGCAATAACCGAAACCCATTTCCAACACCAATTTTCGGTTAATGTATGGGCAGGAATTATAGGTGATCATCTAATAGGCCCATTTTTTCTACCAGGACGCCTTGATGGTCGTTCTTATTTACAGTTTCTCGAAGAAGACTTACCTGGGTTATTGGAAGATGTGCCACTTGCGTTAAGGAATCGAATATGGTACATGCACGATGGCGCTCCTGCTCATTTCAGTGTAATTGTCCGAAACCATTTAAATACAGTTTATCCTAATCGTTGGATAGGTCGCGGAGGACCTCAGCAATGGCCAGCAAGATCCCCCGATCTCAACAGTTTAGATTTTTTTTATGGGGTCACCTTAAAACTCTTGTGTATAAAACTCCCGTTAATACTTTAGAAGATTTAAGAGAGCGTATAGTTGCCTCGTGTGAAACTATACGAAATACGCCGGGAATATTTGAACGGGTGCGTAATTCCTTGCGTAGAAGGGCGGAAGCATGCATACTAAGTGCAGGTGGCCACTTCCAATAATCAGTTTTGGTATTATTACTAATTAACAAATTTGTGCTATTCGTTTAGACTTACTGTCACAAAATAAAATAAAACTCGTTTTTGTGAAAAATTTATTTTTTTGCAGATTATGTTTTCAAATATTATTAGGGAATTGGTAATGCGTTATGAAGCAATTTTCAGATTCTCGTTCATTTTAGAATTGATCTAATTTCTTAATTTGCTTTCTGTCGATTTTAATTTTTTTGAGTGAAAATCATGCGTCGGACAAAGAAATACCAGGAGATCAAATTTTCTCAAAAACAAATGACGATTTTAAAAATGATTTTTTTTTGAAAAGAAAGCATTGGCGTACTACTTTTTCCCCAAAAATATTCAAGGCGAAACCCGTAGGGATGCCACTGTTTGAAAAAATACAAATTTGTGTACATCAGAAAATGCGGCTTGAGGCATGGAACATATGTACCAAATATGCCAAAGATGTCTACAAAATTATCTCAGTTATTATTAAAAAACTGATTATTTTTGAAAACTTTGCCACCGTGTATCTCAAAAGTTAAGGTGTTTAGGACATACGTCCATAGGAAGTTTTTTTCTTAAAATGGGTCTAAGACTTACCTCCTTAAATATTAGCATGTGTTTAAGGAACACCCTGTATACTAACAAATATATTGTTTTGTACATGCATGCAGTAACACTTTTCAGTTGGCTGAATGTGTCTTCGTTAAGTACGAAGTCACCTTCTTTAAACTTTTTTGCCTCATTGTTCCTTCCAAGAGACCGCAAAATCAGTTGTATTTTGAATTCCTTTTCCATACAAAAAATATATTGGGTTTTCCTAGTATTTTCTAATGGGTTATTGATGTTGTAAAAATGAAAAAAGGGTTGTAGAAAATATAGATTCTTGGGGCAGCTTATCGTTGATAGTAAATATATTCGAAATAGAATCATCGATGGCTTCTTCTATGGCACGTTCTTTGGAGGCAAGCTATAATATAGCAGTCGACATACGAAAGGTGATCTCTCAATATCTGCTTCTAGAAATCATTTTGATGACTGCAAAATATTCCAAATAGTACGGATGGTGTTAATTAACAGCTTTCTCTGAAATTTTTGATATCATTGATAGTAAAGCAATCAGTTTATAATTATTTGGGGGTGGAGGGTGAATTTGAGTGGCCTTTCAATGAGAAACAAAAATTCTTTTTCACAACCATAGCAAAACTGAGAGTCCGTTCTTGTGGGTTGGTTGAATGAATCAGTATTTTCAATTCGACCAGTGACAGGGAGTTTGAGGCAAAAAGGAATTTTGATACATCGTACGTTTGAGAGGAACTTCAATTGCTATTCTCCTATTGGGAATTCAGGTTGTTCAATAAGCTTGATAAAATATGTTTGCTTATAACAAAGATGTTAAACACACCGCTCATCCAGCAAGTATATTTTTAGGTTAAAGAACATAAAAGTATGATTTTGATCTGAAGTCTGATTTTTTGCGCTTTTTCGTTTACTATTCCTGTCCACCATTCTGTTTTTTTATTTAAAAGTTAACACTCATACCGAATTTTTTTTATTAGCTCAGATGATTTAATAACAACCTGAAGCAGGGAATATCTAGTTTTAGTAATTTGTGTCCATTCGAGATTCAATTTGTTTGGAAGACTCTTCCGAACAGATGGCCATTTTGTTTTCATTGAAATTACTAGGATTAGATCTTCACACTAGTTGCCATCTTGTTTTAATTGTCACGCTTTGAGATAATAATTCGTTCTTCCTGTAATCATAATGCTATTCCTAATCTTATCACATTTATTAAGCTCATAGATCATTTTTTCGTTTTATGTAGATTTCCAGAGACACAAGAACTGTTTCCATTCAGGACTGTGGAAACTTCGATCAAGAGATTCAGAAACCGACAAAAGCAACTATTCACGATGGATTAAGTCAATTTGACAAAACAGCAAGTAATGAAGTTATTTGCTATTTTCAGTGTTATAGATTATATTTAGAACTTTTGTTAACGTCGACAGTAAAATTGAATAGATGTCACACAAAGTTGCATTCTCATTTCTTTAACTAACATCCTTCACTAACCTATAACCAGACATAGTATTCCGATGAAAAAAAAAGAAGAAACTATTGTGTATATTGGATTACATTTCATGACAAAAAATCACAAAACCGTTGAATGAGAAAACACCTTTTTGCAAAAACTGAAAAAATATTGTTGCAATTTCTCTTAACTTTCCAATACTCAATTGAGAATATTCCTCCAGACTATCGATCTTGGGAAAGAGACAGGGGGAAACAAATTTAGACCATTGTTACTTTTGAAAATCATTCTTGTAACCGTTGATAAAAATATGCGTTAGAAATTATATAAATACGCCAATAACACAAACAATGCTTTACAAATAAATGAAAAGTGTACGAGCACATGATGCCACCGTAACATCGTTGAACATGAATTAATTTGCTTGATAACAAAGCAAAGTTGAATAATATTTCATCCGTTCGGACTTCCATTGTCTAATATAATATAAATTGATTTGAAATCCCTGAAAAAAATTAAAAAGATTAACATTTTGTTTGTTGAACAAAAAACTGAAATTACAAAGAAACAACATACAAGCAACAACAAAAAAAATAAATAAAAAATAAAATATTAATAAAAGCTGAAAAAAAATGAAAAATAAAACTAAAAGATTCCAAATCAAGTTATGTCACGACGTTTCGATTGTTAGTATCCACAATCGTCTTCGGATGATAACTGGACTTATTCATCCAAGATCTGACTATTTATAGGTCATACGAGTGCTTTCACCTATCCCCCCTTCCCTTTCTCCGTTTCAATGGTTTTAGCGAAAGATGACTCTGAGGAATAAGTCCAGTTATCACCCGAAGACGATTGTGGATACTAACAATCGAAACGTCGTGACGTAACTTGTTTTGGAACCTTTCAATTATTCATATTTTTATAATAATATTTTAATTTTTTTTTATTTTCAGCTTGTATTGATATTTCAATTTTTTTATTTTTTTTGGTTGTTGCTTGTATGTAATTTTTTTTGTAATTTCAGTTTTTTGTTTAATAAAAAATTGTTATTTTCGGTTTTTAATTTTTTTCAGGGATTTCAAATCAATTTATATTATATTAGACAATGGCAGTCCGAACTGATGAAATACACCACGAAACATTGTCGACCACCTAGTATTAGACAAACCTAGTCTACCACTAGGTTTGTCTAATACTAGGTTTTAGGCATACATGGTCAGTAATCCAATTATTCTCTTTTTCCCATACCCTCTTCCAATACCGATACTGGTGATGCATACCTTTTAATAAATTCAGAGTAATGAGTAGAGAATACCTTCTAACATGTAAACGTATTTTTTGAGCTTGAAGCTCATCTATATTAACAAAATCCAGATTTCTATCTTCGATGGAACGAAATAACTGCATGCAAGAGGTATGTATTTTTTTGATGAGAAAAGTGTTTCCTAAAAAGTCATTCCAAATTATTATTAAAGTATTTTGGGATGTGATTGCAATTTATTCACTAAAGGGTAGATTTTTCAATGGATAGTTGAGAAACTTAACCGTGACGTGACCGTGACTTAGCCTTAATTGGTGATTGAAAATAATGCCCTTTGAAAAGAACATCTTTCCGATTGTAGCAATTCCTAAATATTTTAATACTGGTTGACGGACATTCTAGTCATAGGGTTAACTTGTGACTGAGAGTTAGGTAATATGCCTCTTTTTTTCAGATATCAATACAACAGAATTAATACAGAAAATAAAAAGGAAACCCAATATGCCTAGGTATATCGTTGACGGATTCGTTTTCCATGTTAATATTACCAAAGGAGATCCACCCATGATGTGAGTATATAATAATAATAATAATAATAGTCTTTATTGTTTCCCAGCTGCAGTTACATACAAATATTTAGATAAATTACAGAGCTAGTTGCTGATATAACAAAAGGCGTAGTTCAACTCCGTTAGCACAAGTGCTACTGAGTTGTTTTTAAGTTTGCACTTGGTCAGAACGTTTTCAAGTTTCACTAGAATATTAAATTGAGTAATGAAACTATTTTATAAGAACATACGCTTAAACGGCCGGAATCACGATTGGAGAGAGCAGAATCTATTGCTAAGACTTCGATACATAACTTTCGTCCTTGCAGTCAACGCATAAATATACTACTGATGATATCTACCACAATAGCAAACGAAACGTTTGATACTTCAGGTTCTAATCGACCACGGCCTACTAGCCCGGATTTTGTTCTTTTTGAGACTATTTTGTTGAATATTTTTTTGGGAAGTTGCACAATGTCAAAAACAATTCTTCAAATCGTCATAGTGTTGGAACTCGGATTCCGGAATAGTTGTTCATCAAAGCTATTTTTAGATTTTGGATAGTTACAAGAACTCGAGTCAAAATGAATGAGGTATGTAAGTAGCGGTGGTCTGTTTGATTATTCATGTTTGTTTTCACTCCTGTGACTATTTTTTTCATAAAAAAATTACTGTTCGACCTTGAGATATAAACTGTTTATGGATGAATCTCTCACATACATTTTGGTGTTTGACTTTGCTTTTTTAGCTCGAGGGTGTCACCAGTGATGAAACCTTCTAGAAAATATGGATAATTTCCAATCGATTTCAAAGTTACCTTTCGTACCGAATCTCGTTTGGTCCTGCCAAAGATTTTCAAACCATTTTTGCGGGTAAAATGTATTCCTAATTCCCAAGTCGGAATACTGATGAATAACAGTCAGTTGAGTTACACTCTTTCCCAATTATTCTGTCATAATATCCTGAATTATTTTGACCTAGGATGCATCTCACTGCTTGGTTCATTTTACTACATGGCCTGAAAACTCTTAGGCCTAACATGTAGATGGCACTTTTTCATCGCTTTTTCAGTCAGTGCTAACCTTATTATACATCTTTTGAACAGTGTAGTTTTATTGGCACCTTGTACGAGTATTCCAATAATATTTTCACTCGCGAATCTGTGCCAAAGGCGTACCAAATAGAAAAAATGGTACACAATTCATGTGTCACGGAAAAACCTTCTGAGAAAAGAAGTGAATTGCTTCAACAGCTCGCAAAAATCATATGATCACTTTTGTAAACTTTCCTTTTTAAAGAGAATCTGCACGACCTGGATGATTATGGATGATCCAAATTATGACCAGAAGTATATGACAAATATTCAACAAACTAGTACTGGAAACCAGAACGTTGGATTGGAAGTCTGGGGAAATAGGAGGAAAACGCGATAAACCCCTGAGGCTACATTGTTTTCTAGACTCAGAAGAAATGTTCAAGTCAGAATGAAAAGTTATGTGAATAATAGGAAAACAAAGAAATAAACCGATTAGATGCTAATTACATTAAAATAAAAGATTCAACATATATTTGGTTTTAGGATTTTTCCTTCAGTAACAATGACTCATTTCTGCTTCGATAAGTTTGTTGGGGGTTAAAATGGACACCAGTATGTCTTGGCACAATCATGTCGCCGGAATTGCAAAGGCTGCTTCTCAAAAGCTTGAAACACTGTTCTGAATCAGAAAACTATACACACTTCAGCAACTTTTTATGCTTTATAAAGCACAGATCAGACCTTCTTTGGAGTATTGTTCCCATGCATTGGAGCTCTGCTCCCAAAAATACCATGAAGTTGCTGGATTCCACCCAGAAAAGAGTCTTCTGCCTGATTGGATAGCCTGGAACATCGAAGGAAGGTTGGAGATTTGTCTCTCTTCTATAGATACTTTCACGGGAGGTGTTCAAGCGGCACATTTCCACGAAGAACGGTACATATCAGATATACGCGACGAACTGTGGCTACTCATCGTTTTGAGGTCTAACTCAGTACACCTGAGAAATTTTTTCCAAATGTATTTATAATCTCCAGCGATTCAAATCCAATATGAATCGCTACTTTCGTACAGGCACCGCTCTGAGAGGGCCTTAAGGATTTTCCTGTAGTGGTTGTGTTTTGTCCTAAAAAAAATGTTTTTTTAGGCCAGCGGTTACGTTTGTTTCGGCTTCATAGATGAGACACTGAATATTTCAACAGCATTCGAATAGTCGTCGTCGTTGAGTTTTTATCTCTCATTATTTATTTTCATCCTTTTGTTATGATACGAAATTTTTGATCTGAGTCAATCCTTTGTAGAGAGTAATTTCTTTGTCATATGTCCTTAGATTACGTGGGCTTGTGATTGATAGAATGGAAAGGAAAACATTTAAAAAAGTTGCATATCATTATTAATATTTGATATTTTTCAGTCAATTTGAAACGCATCCCGTGTAATCTATATACACCGTTACAACTCAAATAAACCTGTTTTATTAGTCTTACTTCTTCGAGTTCATGTTCTATTTCTTTTACGTTGTGTCAGGTACGGAATCTAACGATATGCTTGATCGAAAAGATATTTTATGATTGGAGAACTTAGTGAATTTCTTAGTTGCTCCGGTAATGGCTAATTATGAAAATTGTTTTAATGGGCGTGTACTGACTTGAAACACTTTGAGTGGACTGTAATTATTGTAATTCTTGCTATTTGACTTGAAATTAAACACTGCTGCATGGAAGCATGCGTCTATTCCCATTTATTGATACAAACTAAACTTATTCTCTTTAAAAAGATAATTGAGGCCACTTAGTGACTTGCGTAGAAGTCCTGCCTTTGATACATTTCTAACTAGACTAAACAAATCGTTTTTTATAAGCACTTAAGGAGACGAAAGGGCCACAAACATGTCGTCGATCACTGTGGACACTAGCGGCGCACTTGGGAGGAATAAAGTTCTCTACAGGGCGGTTTGAAGTGAGACATAAGTTGAATAAATGTTATTCACACAGATATTTTGTTTCGTTTCTGACTTCTTCAGGATTATTCTGCTGAAAAGCTACATAAGTGACTATAGCTATAGCTATAAAAATGTATTGAAATCCTGTATTGCCATAGCTACTAATCGTACCTATATAGTCCAAATAAAGGATGCTGGCCGATTACAAAATTAGCAGATTGATTCATTGAAATTTGAAAAGATTGGAGAATTGTCTAAATTATTAATTCAAGACATTTCTCATAATATTGCAGTAAGGTTTCAGCGTTTGATTTCAAACAAACTTCAATTTGTTCTGCTAAAAAAATATCCAATGAGCAAAAATATTCATCTCAGTGGAACTGTGTTTTTAAAATATCCTTTATAATTTTTAGATTTTTTCTTGAATTCAAACCACCGAAGTATTTTTGCCAATCCGCTTGATATACTTTCGAGTAGGATTTCAACGGCTTGACTCGATTTTCAAGCTAGTTGACTTGATTTTCAAGCTAGTTAACTTGATTTTCAAGCTAGTTGACTTGATATCAAGTCAAGATCAAGTCGATTATTAGTTATCCAACGTCAAGTCAAGTAGTAACTTGGTCGAATTGTTGAAAAATCAAGTAGACTTGATATTACTTGATATGAATTCATATCAGTTTTTTTTGTGAGATAAATATAATTACACAACAAAGGTTCAAAAGTGATCTTGCAATGAAAACTTCATTTGTCAAAAGTAACAAAGAAAATGAGTTAAATAAAATAATTTTTTCACCGTATCCAAACAATGTTTTCTAAAGACAATGTTGCCATATGAGCAATTTACCCATGAAGTCGACTACTTTTCAGTGTTGTAAACGTCGATCAATGATTCGGCATCTGTTAAAATATGTGATTGATGACTTGTTTACTTCATGGTAATTCATGATCACTCAAATGAAATAAATAAAAACACTTTCATCTAAATATCACTGGTAGATTTTATTTATACGACCGGTTTCGGGTTTGACCCCATTATCCAGTTTTGTACTTGATAATGGGGTTAAATCCGAAACCGGTCGTATAAATAAAATCTACCAATTGTATTTAGACAAAAGTGTTTTTATTCATTTCATTTAAGTGATCTGTTGAAATCTTGAAGACGTTTTTTAAAGTATTTCAATTGCATTTTTCAAGCATCTGTGTGCACCAATAGATGCACGGATCTTTTCGGAATATCGCCAAATTATCTGGGATCCAATTTGAACAAATGATCTTTCTCCACGATTGAATGATCATGCAATGTTTATATATGCTGGTGAGTGCCTGAGGTTGCTTTAATTTCTGACGTAAAATTTGACTACCTTCAGGACTCGTTGTGCGATTAAATTCGCCTTACCAGCGTTTCACCGTGGCAAAGGATGACTCTTCATCGCCTAAAGTGAAAATTGTTCGATGTACACCTGTCTTGATAATCCACGCTGACAGTAGAAATACATCTTTTGAGAAAAATGTTTACCAGTTGATCCATTTTTCTCAGAATCAAAATTTTCAAGTGATTGCAATCAACACAAAACTAAAGAAGGTTATGTTCAAAAATAGTCAACGCCTATGTTGCTAAGGCTCAAAATATAAATATTGGTCTTCTCACATATTGCACAAAATATAAGCTTCAAATATCACAAGGCTGACTAGACTTCAGCTTTTTTATCTTTTTTGTTGTGGCATTCTGTATCTGTAGAGTAAGGAGAGTGAGTGTAGACTCACAGCACTTAGGCCACATGTGACCCATTGTACACCCTCCCAAGGAGTTGTCCTCTTGGGTCATCGTCTATCCTGCCCTTTTCAGGATGGTGAACAGGTCACTAGGAGACATCTCCGTAATATTGGTAGGTGTAGGTCAAGACTTGCCGAACACACACTCTCTTTGGCAACCTTGAGGTGTCTCACTGTGGCCTCCGCGAAGGTGCAGCGATATTGCTGTCGTTGCGCGGCTTCTTCGACCTTTTTGGGGTTCCCTCCGTGGAGGTGCACAAGTGAGGGAGCTTTCCTGCAGGGGCAGCCTGTTTCTTGCCTTTATTCAAGGCGGAGCTCTTGGCGCCCGCCGCAGCAAATGCCCTTGCTGTTGGAGATGATCTGCTATGTCCAGTCTCACTCCAAGCGGTAGATTGAGGTGGATATAACTGTTCATCCCCAGCCACCGCCTTAGGCTAATTGCACACACACCGATTTTGGACGGCCAGTATAAAATCGGCCGATATTTTATTGGTAGCGGTTGCTTGCACACTCACCGGATTTTTACCGGTCACCCATTGAAATCGTAATTAGCATGTACTACCAAAACTAAGTTAATACGTAATAACTACAATTTCACCGAGCAGACGAGACTGGAATGGTCGGTAAAAAACCGGTGAGTATGCAAGAGTGTATTTAGTCACGCACGCCACTACTTCCCGGTACTGCCGGCGGTACAGTTCCAATAGTGAACCGCATGTGGGAACGGGACCTGGCACACATGCTTACCGGTGATCGACGCCGATCACCGGTTGGCATGTGTGCCAGGTACCATACCCACTTGTGGTTCACTATTGAAATTTGGACGACCGGTATGAAATCGGCCGTCCAAAATCGGTGTGTGTGCATTTAGCATTACGCTAGTTGCACACACACCGATTTTGGACGGTCAGTATAAAATCGGCCGATATTTTATTGGTAGCGGGTGCTTGCACACTCACCGGATTTTTATCGGTCAAACAATCAGTTGCTTTGTTGTCGTAATTAGCACGCACTATCAAAACGAAGTTAATGCGTAGTAACTACAATTTCACCGAGCATTCAAGACCGGTGAGTATGCAAGAGTGTATTTAGTCATGTACGCCACTACTTCCCGGTATTACAGTGGCAGTGGACGGCTGCTCACCGGTATTTTACCGGTGACGATCACTGGTCGGCGTGTGTGCCAGGTCCCGTTCCCACATGTGGTTCACTATTGGAATTTGGACGACCGGTACAAAGTCGGCCGTCCAAAATCGGTGTGTGTGCAACTAGCGTTAGATTGACGTGAGCATTTCTGTCCAGCACTGGGATTGGTTTTTGTTTTTGTTATTTCTGTTTTTGTGTTGTTTCATTCATGTGTGTTCCCACGAATAGCAAGGGAAGAGTTGGTCACCTCAGGCAGAGCCCCGAATCACCAGATTACAATGAGGTTTCGCCCAGTTCCCCAAGGGTATCGTTCGTGACCGCATATCACCCTGCAGCCATTCAGCTGTCGGCACGATTCCTTACACCTTAGCTTGGGTAGGTTGGTCCATGGTGGCATGTTTTGCAAAGGCTTTTGGGGGGGTTTCAGTTCCGCTCACCCTACTTATTTCTGCCTCTGACCAGGAGTCCGGCGACCCCGTCCGTAAGGCCACATTGGCTTCCCGGACAGGACCTCCAGTCCCCTTGGCCGTTTCCCTATCCGCCACCTGTGGACGCGCCCGATAGGTAGCCCAACCCACGGGTATTGTGGCATTATTACAATTGAAATGCAGATGGTGCAATTGTAAACCCTAAAGATCACACTTGTAATGTCAGTTTGTTTCTTCAGTAGAAAGATTGGCCGAATGTCGATTCTCGTACTTTTCAAATTTAATTGAAGAAAATGTGAACAAATATGAATGAAAATAAAAGTAAATGAAATCAATATTGTTTGTTAGTAAATTTTCTCAAAAGATTTTAAAAACATTCTGCCAACAGGTTGCTGGAACACTTTTGTATCTTTTACACGAGTATGAACAACTTACTATTTCGAAATTCTTCTTTTAGTTACTTACGTTGTCTTGAGTATAAACGCTTAGGATGTCATGCAAGAGCTGTGATTCCCTACGATGGATCTATCCAGGATATTAGAGTGAATAAACCTCACAATCATCCACCGGACTTGGCTGCCGAAGAAAAAATTGTTTTCATGAGAGAACTCAGAGAAGTTATGTTGAAAAATCCAAGCGTTCCAAGCCGAACAGTGTATGCCACTGTAGCAGAAATGTGAGTGATTAAATAGTTGAATGATTGACATGAGGGAGTTTCAAAAAGTTATTGAAAAAGGCTTTGTCGCTGTTACCTCCTGGACCCGCTATACCACTTGTATAAGCTCACCTGGCTTGTAATATATGGCCACTATACATCGTAATTAATATCTCATATGCATTTTTTCCACTTTCATGACCTTTTTTGAACATTTTGAGTTACAACATTGGTCTAACGTTTTTATCCATACGTGTTACGGAAGTTGTGGCATACATCCATTCACTATACCACCTTTATCGATTGCGGAAAAAAAGGATGACATGTTATGCAATATTACCACACTCCGCCACAAATCTGCGTCCAGGGGTCACTATTTCTTTTTGAACCTCCTTCGTATTTCTAACAGTTCCCGATTGTAATAAAACTTTACTATTTTCATTCAAGGTATCCGAATGCGGCCAAGGAGTTTCATTTTGATTCCATACGACACAAGATGAACCGATGGAGAAAACAACAAGATTAACAGTTTGATATTAACCACGAAGTAGCTCACTTCTTGAGTTTTTTAAGTTTGTTATTTAAAGAATGAATTTTAATTTATTGAAATGCTTTGACATTTATTTTCATTTGATGAAATTGTGATATACTCATGAATATATAAATGATTGCTCATTGTTTTATCAACATCTACTTTAAAATTCTACTTGTCCGATGTCAACCACTCATGGTATTCCACCTCCATATCTTTCTTCATTCCCATTTTGCCAAACCTGTTCTTAATGAAGAAACCATTAGTTTTTTTACCTTACGATATATTAAAAGGTTTAAATGAATGAGAAAAGACAACATGAACTATATGAATTATGTAGTTTCATATCTTATCCTCAATCGCTTCTGGGATCTCACGTTGAAGGGTGAGACCTTCTAGAATTGGAAGAGGTATTTTTGGGAGGTATTAGTTTTTGGAAAAGCTTTTTGGGTTTTACTTCTCCGTCTTTTGTGGAAAAACTTCCAAAGGAAGGAAAAAAGAAAATAATTTCAAAATAAACTCCTAACAAAGATGGGTAAATCATGTATAAAAGTTACTTTCAGATACAAACTGGAAGAAAAAGCCTTCTCTTTGATGGTCAGAAGACTTCCAGGTCAAGAGCGGAAAATGAGTAGTTGCAATATTTATATATATTGCAATATTTATATATATATATATATATATATATATATATATATATATATATATATATATATATATATATATATATATAAATCGGTTCAATTTGTGAGGTTGCAGTCAATAGCTGGGCTGTTACAAAGAAAACTCTTTGTTATATGTCAAGCTTTCGGTATATTTCACACCTTCGTCAGGACAACTACAATAATAAGATTATATATCTTGTAAAAAATATATAAACATGGAGAACTTACTAACGTGAGAATAAAATATAAAATGGTTCAAAAACAGATAGAAAAACATTAAATAATGACAGTTGATAAAAGTTTTTGGCTGACAATGTCAAGTGGGAAAATTCTGAATGATACTCGAATTACTAGATCTTTTATTTTCTTTATCATATTTCAGTAGGAAATTTTGCTAAGACTATCAATATCAGTTCGTTTATTCATTGAATGTTCTTCGTTATTAATATGTATCATTTCCAAAAATATTCTTTTAGTTGTATTGGTTTCTCTATCTAAAATATTTGGGTTTTCAAAATTCATTTTATGATCCTCCGAATTAACATGTTCTGTTAATGCACAAGAATTAACATTTCGTCTACAGTCGCTCTTATGGGAAGTGATGCGACTACTTAGAGGTCTAGATGTTTGTCCTATATATGTTTTAGAACAATCCATACAAGAAATTTTGTATACTAAATTGGATTTTTGTTTATTTGAAATAGGAGCTTTTAGTTTACTGTATAATTTAGATATAGAAGTGACGTTAAGGGAATTTGAGGAACTTTTCGTTGAGATTTCCGCAAAAAACTATGCTGATGTTCAATAACTAGAGATTAAATTTTATTACAAATTTCAGCATTTGATTGTGAACACATAGTACAATAATTTTACTAATTATTGATGGGACTGTAATAGGTCAATTATCAAAACCAATGGGATAATTTTTTTCTCAAAATAGGAACAATTTTACCTACCTTCAGAGAATTAGGAAACTCGACTTATCGATAATATGGAATGAGGTTGATATATGAGAAATTCGACAATCACAAAGAATGGTATATTTGTCATAAATTAGACGTTTCAATTCTCATTATCACTGTAGGCAGTGTCACTGCCTACAGTGTATTTGAGAAAACGATTCATTGTTTTATTTACTTTGCAGGGTTTTACGAGTTCATTCGTAACCAAAAGGGTCCCGATGATTTTATTCTTCACGACCAGATCTACAAACTTGTTAGACAAGACGGAAAAATGATGAACTGGACCTGTTTCAAAAGTGAATGCAACGCCACATGTCAAACCAGAGACGGAAAAGTTGTGGCAAGAATGGGTTTGCATAATCATACCATACCAAAACAAACAATTTACAGAAAAAGGGCCCTGATTTATAAAAAGAAATTACCATGAGATGGAAATTGCTTTGACTAGTATATGATTTTGTATGTATATTAGTTTCATCATTTTTATTCCGTATTTAATATTTTAATGTGAGGTGACGTAATGTGAGGTAAAGATTTTAATAAAGTTTTATCAAAAATGTCAAGCAAGTGAGAGTTTTTAGGTTGAATTAAATTTGTTAGACACATCAACGTAAGTCTGTTGATCAATATCTTTTTAATATGTTAAATTAGCCGACTTTTGATCGGCTCGTTACAGAGACGCATAGTTCATTTTTGTACTAAACAGTTTCAAACGTTTTCACAGACACAGTTCATTTTTATATATCTGTTGTACGAAAACAGTTTCAATAATTTCGAAATTACTTTCTATGGAATTTTATGTCACTTAAGAAAGTACATATGACTTAGTTCTGAAATAGGATTGACTGTAGTGTCTTTTGGTAGCACCATTTTTGTGATAATATTCTTTAAGATTTATTTGGATGGATCTGTATTTGATAAGTACTTTTGATCTTTGGATCAACTGCTCGATAATATCCATCCTGAATTATTTCGAAATCTGCTTGTAATAATTAAAAAAATACGTTGAAAATGGAATTGATGAAATTGAAATGAATCGGCAACGCTCTGATACAGAAATGACAAAATCAAGATATATCAGATGCCTTCAATGAACATTATAGTTAAATCCATTAAACTACAATTTAGCTAAAATCTTAAGTGAATTATTGAAAAAGATAGGCAATTATCATTTAACAATATTTTACTTGAAGACCACAAAAAATGTTTAAATAACTTTCCGAAACATTTTTCGCTTTGTGGAGCTCTTTTTATCATTGCAATTAATAACTTCACGTTATGAAAGTTCAAAAATTTTTAAAATTTCGTGTATTATGTTTTTTTTTATGGTAACAAATATAGTTTAAAAAACTAAAAAATACTCTTTTAAAGAACATCGAACAAAAAAGTTGAAAATATTTTTTTGAATAAGCTTAAAACAACGAAAGAAAAATACTCGTATTATTTTGAAAAAAGTGACGGGCGCTTGATATAAAAAAATATGGCACAAAGCGCCCTCGATTTTTTCACAATAATACTAGTATTATCCGTTTGCTATTATTTTAAGCTTATTTAAACAAAATATTTTCAACTTTTTAGTTAGACGTTCTTTGAAGGCGTGTTTTTTAGTTTTTTTTAGCTATATTTATTTTTCATTTTTTAGTTTCGAATGCTATAAAAGCGTGTTTTTTTAGTTTTTTAAACTATATTTATTTTTCATTTTTTAGTTTCGTATGCTATAAAAGCGAGTTTTTTAGTCATTTTAAACTATATTTATTTTACCTAAACTTTGGGTTCAATCAGCCGTATATTGTTTAGAAAAATGACCATCAATATTTTCCGATTCCGGAGAGGGAGCCTGAAAATCGGCTACCAAGCCGAAGGCAGCAGGCGCGCAAAGGAGGGTTACGAATACGGCAGCAGGCGCGCGTGTTAATGAAAAAAAAAATTTACAAATGAAGAAATACATGTAAATTGACTTCGAATTATATTGAGGAGGTTATGTACAGCGCCATCTGCCCGCGAATAGATCAATCAATAATGTCGATATATCAAGGAGGTTACGTACAGTGCCATCTGCCCGCGAATGGGTCAAGTAATAATAACGATAATTCTGTCAAATACAGATCCCGAGCTTGAGAGTTACAAACAAACATACATACATACAGGTGAAACTAATATATAGCGTGTAAAAATGAATAATGGACGTATTGTTATAATTTTTTTATGTTCATTTATGTCAATTCCCGTTTTTGTATTAAATAAGGACTTTTTGTGAGTTGAATAAAATGTTTTTAGCGCCGTTTGTTTATAAACAAATAGACTTTAAGAGAATTAAAAAAAATATATAATTTTTTTGTCTTTATAATATAATGATCACAATTTACATTTGTTCATGATCTTTTTTTATATTTCGAATGTTTGAATAATCAGTTGAGAAATGTTTTCTATTTTATAAATCATAATTGACATTCCTCTACGAATTAACAAAATATTTTTTTTCAATAATAATTTTATTTATTAATTGAATAATTTGTTATAAACATTACAAAAACAATCATACATGAAAATTGAGAAAAAAAATCTGTTTTTTACTACTTTTATTTGTAACCAATGTTACTGCAGTTTCGTCCTGTAAGGACATTTTCAAACAGTTTATTGTAATTTCTCATTTTTCATGATAATCTCCTGTCACGTTGAGCAGTTAGATTGGATGGATATTTTTGAGTTGCTTTTCTGGGGGTTCTACTGGGAACTCAATTGATTTTATATGAAAAACTGTACGTATACCCGACTCTTGAAATATTTTCAGGATGGTGAAATTTCGACAGTAGGTGGCAAACTTACCTATTATAACTAGAACGCCCTATAAAATGTAGAATTTTCAGATTTTATGCAAAATTTCAGGCAGATTTTGTGTATAGTCTATACGAAGTCAATCCGAACAAATAAATAAAAGACTAATTTATCGGGTCTGATAAATTTACTAGTTGATACCATATGAAACCTCCCACATGAAAAAAATGATTAGACCTTGTAAATTATACCACGCCGGCTGTACCATACAAAGAAACTGCCGACGTTCGGTAACTATTTAGTTTTTATGCCATTCGAATTACTTCGCTTATACGACCGACATTCAATTTAATATAACAAACAAAAATTTGGAACATAATAAAGTTATATAAGGAATCGGAAGTGCCACCATCTTGGAAGTATTTATCTGGGTTGCCTACATGGAAATTATTATGGTGTAAAATTGTTGGTGTTGAGAATATTGTATGAAGTTGTTTTTAAATAAAGTTGTCGCACTGTTTTTCACTGCATGTGTTTCATTTTTCGTCATTATTGATATGCAGAACATGATGTATCATTTTTAGAGCTTAAGTGATGACATTTTATGATGCTGCCCTTGAATGGCTTACTAGCTTGAAATATCGTTCCCAATGCCTGAACATGCTTTTGTAAAGCTTCAGTGGTATCAAACATGATATATTTATTATTCTTTCGGTCCTCGAAGTCCTAGTTATTGGGAATAAAATAATTGTCTAATAGACCTAGAAGTTCACGTTATAAGAATTGCACAAAAGTGTTTAGAATTTGATGAATTTTCTCTATTTGAGTGGATGTACCAAAAAATGTTTTCTTCAGTGTTTACTTCTCAAACGAATCAAATTTATTTTCAGTTTCATGAAGGATTTACGTAATGTTGGCATCTTCGTTTTCAGTCGTAACTTTAAAAAAGTAAAATGAAAGCATTTGTCGTTGTTCATTACTTTAGTCAGTACATGTTTCTTGGATATCACCTCACGTGCTGTCACCTTATGAAACCTCAGAGAAATCTCGTTATCGAAAAACTGATGAAAACAGGTGAGGTGTTGGATATTTGGATATTTCAAAGTCCACGGCCTTCCTGTTGACTGGGAAAGAGTAACCCTAAAGCGGACGATTTACAATGCAAACTCCTACAAAAATGCAACATTTTTCTAAACTGCACATCGATTTGGCGCAGCTATTCCTGAGTCCATTCCAGAATTACAAAAGAATAGACTAAGATCTGAAGGGCAAGCATGTTTATTCATTCTTGATAGTTTCGATGTGCAGATCTGTCAGAATTTGTGCTGATATTTGTATCCGAGAGAATTCTTCGTTGTAGTTATCTTTTTGTGAACCGCTTTACTCCATATTTTTTCGGAATCCAGATGACGGAGAATGCTTCCTCTCCATAATCCCCATATATTTTAGTGAGACGGATTGTTGCACATTTGTCGTCTTTAGACTGCTCTACCTCTCTTCATGACTGGTGAATATCTTTTTACATTTGAATATCCGTATGAAACAATTTGGACTGTTCCATCTCCCTCCAGGACTGATGAGATGAATATCCGGCAGTTGAATACACGAATTTTTATAAGTGCAATAAATGATGACATTAATATGTAGAAAAGAATGCTATCTTATAACTTCATGATCTCGCTCTGTATCCGATTCCTGTATACGACTAGATGATCTCACCTCGCGATCATACACAGTTCCACGTTTGAATGACCTTGACCGAATTGTAAATGAAATGAAGAACAACAAGAAAAAGCTTGGGATTTGGTCCTTTCATACCCCACGGAATCGCCGACTTCATACTTTGAAATACACTGCTATCATATAACTAAAACACGGAATCGCCGATGACATCAGACAAAACATCACTATCATCAGTTCACATCTACTTTCAAGTTCTCACGTTGGCGTTGAGGCTAAGGACAAAGCCTACGACGCCGACCATCTGGTTCGATTTTTTTAAAATTTCAATTGCCGATTAAATTTCCATCCGCTGGTGGCGAGACCACGTGACAGACGCTTAAGTGGGTGGCCTGTTTATGACTCACTGCCTGCCTGAAGTGACGGGATTACTACTTCCTTTAGATTCTATTATATTCAGATCACTTGTTCAGTGCGTCCTACTTGCTTGTCTTAACTAATGCATGATGGGTACATGAAAAGTTAGGTCAAATGCTTATAATAATCGATTCATCCCCTATTATAGATAGATCATGCTCAATATACAGTATCATCCCCAAAGTATGCACCATATGGGAAACTTATTTATTAAGGGTTTTTCGACAAAAAGTTATTCTTGATAAAAGTTTGTGCACCCCCTAAAACTGAACATGAACTAACAAAATACAGTAAAACACACGTAATATACTAGGAGCCTTCAAATATTTAATTTTGGGACAAGAGGAAAGTACTCTTATTTTAAAAAATTTTGGGAAATATTAATTATAAATATAATATAAAAATATTGATTGGAAAATACAACTAGATTTGAAGTCATGACCATCTGAGTGAAGTTTTATTTTTTACCAATTTTTTAAAAATGGGGACCACGAAAAAAAAATTGCTAAAACGATAAATAGACAGCATCCTGTATAGGACGGTTTATTTTAGGAGCCAGTAATATTACAAATTACACAACCATGGTGTTAACCACGGTTAATTTTTTTGAAGAGTGAAATAATTTTCAAAGTTTTTGGCGAAAAGTTATATTTACTTTTTGTTAACACCGAAAATTATTTAAAATTATACAGTATTGTAACAAGAACTTAATTTCAAAAATATCAAATCACAAAACATCAAAATAAAATAGGTATTTCGGAATAAACTCATTGATTTTCTGAAGATTTTCTTGTCCAAAATAATTCTTCAAAATAATTTCCAGAAAATCAATGAGTTTGTTCCGAAATATCTATTTTATTTTGATGTTTTGTGATTTCATACTATTGAAATCAAGTTCTTGCTACAATACTGTATAATTTCGAGTAATTTTCGGTGTTAACAAAAAATTAAGACAACTGCACCAAAAACTTTAATTATTTTACCCTTCAAAAAAATTGACCGTGGTTAATTAACACCATAGTTTGTAATTTGTAATATTACAGGATTTTAAAATAAACCGTCGTATACAGGTTGCTTTCTATTTACCGTTTTAGCAAATTAATTTTTTTGGTGTCCCCATTTAAAAAAAAAATGGTAAAAAAATAAAACTTCACTTAGATAGCCATGACTTCAAATCTAGATGTATTTTTTAATGCTAAACAACTTTTTTGAATAACATTTCCCGATATTTTTCAAAATAAGAGTACTTTACTCTTGTCTCAAAATCAAATATTTGAAGGCTCCTCGTATATTACGTATGTTTTACTGTATTTTGTTGGTGCATGTTTAGTTCAAGGGGATGCACAAACTTTCATCAGGAATAACTTTGTCGAAAAACCCTTAATAAATAAGTTTCTCATTTGGTTCATACTTTGGGATGACACTGTAAGAGTCGTTCATTATATATACCTATCTCTATGAGCAAATTTCCTCTCTTCGACTTTTTTGTTCATATATCTATTCGAATACGGAGTCAACTAGGAAGAGTATTAGTACTTACAAGGTGCCGGTGAATATAACACGAATTCAAGTAGTGGAATCGATTCACGAATCGATAAATCTGTGTTTTTGGTGAGAAGAATGGTATGCTCCTCGACAAATATTTTCTTAATTTATTGTTCGTCTTTCAGACATGGACATGGACTCGGTAGTTTTTTATCAATAGTCCATCTGGGCTTCAGTAGCAAAGTTCTGAAAGCTCGCCTCATTAGTGACTCTTTAGCAGCCATTACATTGATTTTCAAAATATTTCTTCATCAGTATAACCTGCGTTCGGTCAGGACAGCATGGAAACCCGAAAGTTGTGGAAAGTTTCGATTAGACAGAAGAACCCGGCTTTAGAAAACAATGATAATAATATAATCACATAACTTTATTGCATACACATTTCAATGTAATGTACATATCAGTTTTTAAACGTGTGTGTTCAAAATAACGAAATCGAATGAATTTCAAATGTCTGTCTTAAGATGCGTATTCACCAAAAAAGCGAGCACGAGCGAATAAGAGTGAACGAGCATTCTGCATCAATAATCAATAATGGGCGAACACGAGCAAACATACACGATTGCTCGTTCATGATCGCTCGTATTCGCACCTTTAAGGTGCGTATTTACCAAGAAAGCGAGCACGAGCGAGCATGAGCGAGCATTCGTGTATGTTTGCTCGTTTTCGCACATGTTCGCTTTTTTGGTGAATACGCACCTGTAGCATCGCCTTCTTCTCGATCTTTTCTGAACGCGAACAAGCATACGTTCGCTCGCTCGCTAGCCCGTACTCACCAGACGATTATTGATGCAGAATGCTCGTTCATTCTTGTTTGCTCTAACTCTAACTAACAGATGGTCGGTCAGTACAGTTGGCTCGCGATAGTCCGACACTTTAAGGTGCGTATTCACCAAAAAAGCGAGCACTAGTGAACAAAAGTGAACGAACATTCTGTAAAAATAATCGTCTGGTGAGTATGGGCTAGCGAGCGAGCGAACGTATGCTTGTTCGCGTTCAGAAAAGATCGAGGAGAAGGCGATAGGTACATCAAAAGGTGCTCGCACAAAGTAGATGGATCAACTACGACTACGAACTTGAAGATATTCGCTCTGGTGTGTACAAGACATCAATATGTCGAGCAAACACGAGCAAACATACACGAATGCTCGCTCATGTTCGCTCGTGCTCGCTTTTTTGGTTAATACGCACCTTTACAGTCCGACACGCTCGGTTGTCCGACGCTGCGCCGTACGGTCTACTCTAGTCGGTCTTACCTTAATCTGTAAAACCGATTCATGTTGTGTTATGATTTTAATATTGAATAAGTTTCTCATCTTTTGTAAAAACTTGAAGCCTGACCTTATTACATATTTTAAATCTTTTCTATTCGAATATTACATAAAAATTCATCGTTAACTAGATTTCCAAACGTATACACTACAAATTCAACTAATTTTCCAGCCTTGGTCCAAAGTAGTGAACCTGGGATAATCGACTAAGGTTTATACTCGTGCAGTGTACGGCACTGAATACGAAACAAATCGAATAAATTCAAGACATTCTTATTTCAACAGGGACATCTTTACATCATAAACTCAAGTGTCATACCTCCTCAACTCCTCTTGGTAACCATTACCATTACAATTTGAAAAGAGAAAGTCGCTAAGTGTAACATTGCATTAAAAAGGATAAGAAAGGTTTCGGCTTTCTAATTCTCCATCTTTTGGGAAACTTCCCAACGAAGTAAGGAAACAATAATTTTCAGACTAAATGTTTTATAGAAATGTGCAGATCATGCTTATAAGTTGCTTTCAGATACAAACTGGAAAAAAAGCCCGCCCGTAACAACTACTTTCATGTAAACATTGAGTTATACGAAAATCATTGTCTTAATGATAATATGGGTATTCACTGAGTTGGCAAAAACTCATAATGTATCAAATCACGAGCCAACATTCAGTTAGCAACGAAAAGCAATCCCAACGGGTCTAGATCCTTCTGGTCGGTGGCTGTAGCTGTTGATCAGCACTTTACAAAATCCACAATTTCACCACTAATACAAGCAGATGGTTCAATTGCATCAACAGCCATAAAGAAGCAAATCTACTAACTGAACTGTTCCCACACTATACTAAAACCAATAATGATTGAGAGTAGAAGTAAGCCCAGTTGACAGCAGATCGGGGGCGTGCTTATTAATTTTTGTGAGGGTTAAGAATGAAAGAAAAATTCTTAGTACAATTAGTTAAAATATTCATACACATTTTTTATTTATTTCATTAAAACTTTGCAATATCGTAATTTACCTAATCGTTGTAGTCATTAGGTGGGCCTTATGAAAACGGAGTATATATATATATATATATATATATATATATATATATATATATATATATATATATATATATATATATATATATAAATAAACAAACTTTTTTTCACTATTGGGTTGCAGCAATTGATAAGTGAACTCTTTATAACTATTCTCAAGCTTTCGAGTAACTTAAACTCATCGTCAGGGGTACTAGAAAATACAAATTACAAATTTTTGATAATAGAATATAATATAAATGTAAATGTACACATTTTCGTCTAATCTTCAACCTCAGATTCGTCACTGTTGCTACCGCTATCATCAAAGTGAATTATGATTGGTTCAATATTGTGTTCAATACGGTTGTGTACGTCCCACATTTTTTTCTCCTCTTTTAAAACATGCTGCATGCATTTCTTCCAGTCTTCTGCAGAAACAGTTCGAATAGCTTCTTGTACGTGATGTTGCACGTCCACTAATTTAAATGTTCTGTTTTCTCGTGCCACATATCCTTTTACTTGCGCCCAGATTAATTCTATTGGGTTTAATTCGCTGCTTTTTTCCATGATTGTTTCGGTAATGGTTCTAAATATCGACTATGGTATGGGGCATTGTCCATGACGATGACAGACCCAGGTTCCACAAGTTGAATGATGCCTTCAAACCATTTTTCAAACACCTCCACATTCATCTCTTCATGATAGTCGCCTGTTTTCTCAGATTTAAATATTAATTCACCATTTGGTAAAAATCCACTGTCGCTTCCTATATGCGTAACTATCAGACGACTACCTTTTCCAGATGGCTGTTTTAACCCAACTGACAAACCTTCAATAAAGGCTTGTCGTGCACTTGTTATATTACCATCCTGCCATACTTTTTTGACCGTATGTCCTTGGTTAACCCATGTCTCGTCCATGAAGTACAATTTTTTTTGAGCTTCCTAAATTCGTCAATTTTTCTTAGATAGTTTCTTCTCCATGCTATTATTTCTTGACGTTCAATGAGAATGCTTTTCCAGTCAACTTTTCCGTACGTAAATTTCATTTCGTGTACAAGTTTCCTAAAAGTTTCTTTACCCATTTTTGGGACCAATTCATGATCGCTAAGTGCCTCCAGAACTGTTTGTAGTGTGGGCAGCTCATTTCTGAAAAAGAAACTGTGAATAGTTCTGCGTATACTGGTTTTGGCTTCTTCATCAACTGTGATTTTTTTTCGTCCGCTACTAGTTTTTGGCGTTTGTACGTCCCCATGAATTTCTGCTTCTCTTAGTATTTTGTAAATCGATGATTTTGGTACACCGGTATAATCAGAGCACATATCAACTAATTTATCTTTTGTAATTGTGGAACTTAATGATGTAGAAATGCCTGGTTGGTTATTCGGAAGTACACACGTAGAATTACAGCACATATGCACAAAGTCATTTTTTGGTGGCTGATGATCTCTTTCAATACAGTGAAATACTCGCAGTATTTACCTTTTTCGACGTGGAAGGCCCGACCATGTCTCCCATTTTTTGAGAACGGTGTAGAAATATGATTATGTAACGCTTAAACACTTATTAGCACTATTATTTTCACCAATTGTTATCACAACACGTCGATTGCTGACTAACTTAACTGTAAAACGTACAATTCACGCTGTATAATTCACAAACCAATGATACGCTCATGGCTGCAAGTACATTAGTGAGGACTGCAACGATGAGATGGAAGTTACGGTAAAGTGACAAAGACAGAAATATCGTTGTGTACAGCGTTGCCACTAGTTGTATTAAATATCTAACACTATACAGAAAATAATGAATTTTAACTGATCAGTAATCAGGAAATGTAATAGTATTACTCATTACAAGCTCATTACTGATTTTTGTCATGAATAATACCTTTTAATCGTACTAGTATTGTGTATTATCTATAATTTGCCACAACCTACAACTCTACTGCTTACTATATTTTGATTCTGCTATAAACTGGTAACGTAAAATTTAGATATGACAACGCGCTTTACTCTCAATCATTATTGGTTTTACTATTGAATCCACAATGCCGGAAATTACTTTTCGACAACGTCTAGTCAGGCGAATTTTGAAACAGTATATCAATTACGTGTCTGGTCCTGATGAAGTGCTTGTCATTGGTATCTTGTATATTTTTCAATCTGTCCTAACAAGGACGAAATATTGCTCGCCTTCAGCCTATTCCCAAAA
Source organism: Leptinotarsa decemlineata (assembly GCF_025532065.1). NCBI lineage: Eukaryota > Metazoa > Arthropoda > Insecta > Coleoptera > Chrysomelidae > Leptinotarsa > Leptinotarsa decemlineata. The sequence continues at coordinate 27,859,890 of NW_027412688.1, read as the reverse complement.
AGGGCAAGAAAATGTTTTCAAATAACTCGCTTTGCTACCAAAAATCACGGAGAAAGCCGAAATCACCATATCCTTAAATATTTGGAAGGCTTTAACATCTTGAGCGATTATCAATATGGCTTTCGGAAACAAATATTAACATGCGACCTTCTATCGCATGTCACCCATATTTGGAATAACGCAATCGAGAAACATGGAGAGTCAAGATCTGTTGCGCTTGATATTTTTGAGGCTTTTGACCGTGTGTGGCATGAGGGTTTGCTGGCCAAATTTCTATGCTATGGCTTGTTGGATCATGTTTGTGTATGAGTCTCCAGATTCCTGAAAGAACGTTCCCTGCAAATGGCCGTCGATGGATATCCCTCGGATACTTTTACCTCAACGCTGGTGTTCCCCAGGGAGCCACATTGTCTCCAACCCTCTTTTTATTGTATATCAAAGACTTATAGGAAAAAAATAAGTATCCAATATATAGATTTGCTGACGACAACACACTTGCCTAGTCGTGCCATTTGGATTCTAGGACATAGGCTGCGGATGCACATCTTCACCGGCAGGAGGAGGTTGCATTAATGAGGATCTAGAGATGATTTCGAATTGGGGTGAAAGTAACCAGGTTCAATTCAATGCCACAAAAACCCAGGCATCGGTTTTCTCAAAAAAGATAAATGTCTTCGAACCGGATATAATAATATCAGGACAGACAATACCTCTTTCTACTTCGATAAGTTTGTTGGGGAGTTGAAATGGACACCAATATGTCTTGGCACAATCATGTCGCTAGAATTGCAAAGACTGCTTCACAAACACTTGGAACACTGTTCCGAACCTGAACAAAACAAAATCCACATTTTTATAGACTAACTAAGTCATTACAAATTTGAAATGATAATATTTTTTGATTACTTTTATTTTGTCATACTCTCATTGTTGAAAGTTAAAAAATAGTATTTCTATAAATTCCAAACTTTATTCTATAAAAAATTGTTATAAACAAATGTGTTGTTGAAATTTTCTTCTGGAAAATAATTATTTCCTAAAAAAATATCGCTAACTCTTCAAGCTTAATTTTTGCATTCTTTGTTGGTCTTTGAAAGTTTCATATGCCATTACAAATTGAATGAATTGATCTGCCTAGTATATAGATCTTTGAAGCAATAATCTCCAAGTGAATATTTTTTTCCAAACCTAATTTTCTAGGAGATTCTCAGTTTCTTCAGGATTTATTCGAATTTGTTTTTTTTCACCTTTTCTAAGCATTTTACAATTTTCTTATTTCACCACAGTTTTCGTACAATTTGGTCTTTGAAGAAATTTCACCTCAGTTTGCAAATATTAACTTCAGTTTCAATAATTTCTGCTAGTATCTGGAATATTAACCACCAATTCCACAATTAATCTTTATATACATTTGTTCAGAAAATTGTACTAACAATTGTCACACATTTTCCACCGGACTTGTTTTCTATAGAGAGAAGAAATGTTCAAATTTTGGGCGATATCAGAAAAGCGAGAAAAAAAATAGATTTTGGTAACGTGTATTTCTTCACAAACAACAAAAGAAATTGTATCTTCTATCAAACTTCGATATGAGGGGTTTTTGGTGCCGCTTCTCGTCTTCTCATCATTGGTTTTTGGGGAAAAAAATAATTAATATGTGATTATTTTTGGATCAGTTTTAATTTCAGTAATCACTTTAACAATAACCAAGTTTTTGTTATGCAGGGCTGTTCAAATTCAACAGAACATAAATACTATCTTTTAACGTTAACGTTTCGCTAACAAAGTTGGCATCTTCAGGATAAGACTGAATATGAATTCCATTAATTCGGACTTCATTGTCTGATATTATTGAGAAATGACTTGAAATCCCTTGAAGAACTAATAAAAAAAGGAAAATTATATATAAGCATATATATATAAGAAAAATATATAAGCAAAAAAAAACTTGAAATGAAATAATAGTGAAAAAAAAGACAAGTAAAAATAAAACAATTGAACAAAAATAAAAAGTTATGAGATTTCAAGCCAAGTTAATTCACGACGTTTCAATGATGATGACTGGACTAATTCCTCAGAGAGATGACTATTTAAGGGTCATTTGAGTACTTTCACTTATCTCCGCTTTACTTTTTCCGCTTCATCGGTTTCTCGGGAGATGACCGTTTGGCGGGAGTTGGCCATTTTGCGCTTCATTATGGGTTTCCATATGTTGCGTACCTCTACGCTAGCTTGGCTGAATACATTGTTGGACAACACGTATGCGGCTTCTTTGAATTTTCTCCTAAACCAATATTTCTCCCTAGTATGATCTCAATCAGCAATGAAAAATACGCGTTATTGCTTAAGAAAATTCTCTGGTATCGACCTCAAACTGTAAATGAATTTATTTCTCCTAATTTAAAGTAAGTTCCTCACAGAAATTGCATATTTCAGAAATCAATGAGAAAAGTTCAGACAAAGTCTTATTTTTCATTTAGTTCGTATAAGCATCAAATAAGGAAACATCCATATCCATTTACAGGATGAAATCAACAGCACACTTTTCTCTAACATTGATTTTTTTTATCTTTATAATCAAAAATGGATCTCAAAAGCAAAGCATTCCATACTCAACACCAGGCAGTGCTATTTTGACTTGCCATGAATCTCATTAGTAGTGCTAGACTGAACCATGATTGCATTGGTGGATTGAACGGTCATTAAGGGTCAAGCCTCATTATAGCTAAGCAAGGTACTATCTAAAAGATTGACAGAAAACTCAAACATTGTTTACTCAAGATAAACAACGGTTTCCAGAGTAATGCCATTAAATTCCACAACAAGAAATAACCTAAAAAAACATTAAATAATTATTTCCCATTTTTGTTATTTCAGTCAATTTTAAGTAGCTTGAAAATTGAGTGAAAAAAATAAAAAACTGTGGGGTATGTGACTTGACTCGATATTGACCTTTAGCACGCTAACACAGAGCTTGAACTACTACTTCAAGAAGCTGCTTATATGTTTGTGACACCTAAAGCTGTTTGTGTTTCTAATTTTTGTTACTCTGTGACGAACTTTCGGAAAATATAAATTTTTTCGCCATATTAAAAATCACTCTTTCACTTTTCTGAGTTCACTTGTTTTTCGTTAAAAACTTTATACGCCAGTCGAATTAGCTCATAAAAGGGGCCAGCAACGCAAACATTTTTACTGGCAATTTTCTTTCGGAATTTTTGGGGGTTACTGGCAGTATTAATTTGAGTTCCCGGCGTTCCAGATCCATTGTGTCATCCGCCATCTTTATTGAATAACTCGTTTATTTTCAATTTCACACGAAATGTAGTTATTACAAAAGTTGTTTGATATTAAAGTTCCTACAAATTTGGTTCTTATCAATTTTTCCATAGGACCTATTTTTTCGATTCATACCCGAAAAGAGGGAGTGATTTTTATAATTAAACAAAATGTTTATTTTGACTTTTACGAGAAACACTGTGATGAACAAAGTTGTATAAAATTAAATTTTCTACAATTTGGGTCCTCATAAATTTTTTCGTAGAATCGTAGTTTTTCGATTTATACCCGAGAAAAGTAGGGGGTAAAATGTTATCATTGTATTATCACGTTTATTTTCAATTTTACGACAAATGGGGTGGAGAAAAACTCGAACCTACAGTTACCGATTCAGCACCAGAATTTTTGCTGGAGACAATATCATGTTAATGCGAATGACTTGTGGAAAAATGTGTCAAATCGTGACTCAAAATGTTCATTCTTAGACCACAACTGCAACGGAGAAACGTGCGAAAATTTCGTCTCATGGTCTGATACTAGAAAAGCTCTATTAGCCTTGAATAGACAACGTGTTACCTCAGGACTAGTACTAGAATGTCACCAAGATTTAGACATAACCTCGGTAGATAATATCATTATCCTGAGGTGGGTTAAAGGGCACGACAGGAGTAAAGGTAATCACATTGCCGACCCTTCAGCCAAGTAAGCGGCTGGACTAAGAATTTTAGGACCCAGTGACACCTACAGCCTGATGACTTCGACAATTATGGAACTAGCCAAATGTTATACCCATGCTTAAGCTCTAAAGAGATGGGATGGAATCAAAGGATGCAATCTTGCCAGGATCACCTTGGGCGACCCTGGGAATCTGGCGCCGTAGAAATATCTGGTGATGACCAGGAAAAATTTACGCTTAACAGTAGGAGAATTTGCCACTGTCAACTGAGAAAACTAAGGACACACCTTTATGCAGGATGTGTGAACTGGAATATGAAACTGTTAGACATGTCCTATGCGAATGTCCGGAGTTATCGTCAATAAGAGAGTGTGTGTTTGGCGAGTCTTGGCCTACACCTGCCGATATAAAGCAGATGTCTTCTAGTGACCTGTCCACCTTCCTGGAAAGGACAGTATGGACGGTGACCTAGGAATGCAACTCCTAGGGATGATGTACAATGGGTCACATGTGGCCTAAGTGCTGTGGACCAACAATCACCCTCCCTACTCTACACATACAGAAGTTCGACCCAATTAGGGAGCTGCTAGATGAAGACGACCTTAATAGTGACAAAAACCGCTCGGAACAAGTCACCCTCGACTCTCCTGAACTTCCTGATGTATTTGTTGACAATTACGGGGAATAATCAAACGACGAAAACTTGGCCCGACTTCCGGCCAACTTCCAAACAGAGATTAGATTGTCGGGAAGCTAGCCATTAGGCTGATTCACTGCGACCTTTTCACATCTATTGTGATGCTTCTTGGTTGTTAGAGCTCATTGTCTAACTCAATCCCTTTGACGAGACTCCATAGCCTTGACACTGACCCTTTCATATAGCTGGCAGCCTCTGCTTTCTCTTCCCGCATATTGCGTGTCTTAGCCTTGCTATCGCTTCGCATTTGCAGAGAACATGCAGTGCGGTTTTTTCCTCTTCTTGGCAGAACCTGCATTGGGTGTCTTCTGTTGTTGCTCATATGTTTCCTGAGTCGTCTATGCCCCGTAAGTAGACCCTCCACTTCCCTTACAACCTTACGGTTGTAGTTTAGCAGCTCTTTTTGGGCTTCCAAACAGACATAAGTGACATTCCGAAAGATTTTCAAAAGTGTACTTCAAAAGTGAAGTTCATTTTCTCAGTTTTAAAAGTTGTACTGTTCGAGGAACTGATTATTCCTTAACTATAAGCGTGCGTCCTAAAAATATGATCCTTGAAAGAATCGGCATCCTAATTGTATCGAATTACGTTATCAACACATCAAATTTTCAGAGACAAGCTACGAAAAACAAAAAAAATATATAGAAAAACATCAATAACAAAGACGATAATAGAATACTTAGGTTCAGCCCCACATCTTCTCAGGTATAAACCGAAAAATAATGATCCTACGGAAAAATTGATGAGGACCAAAATTGTAGGAAATTTGATTTTATACAACTGTGTTAATCACAGATTTGAATTTGACTAGCCCTGTATATATCATGTCATATTTTAGGTGTTGTGCGATTTATTCCCGGACACAAACATCCCATTTTGATCTATGAAAATTGCGAATACACGGTGCATAAAAAATTTCCTGACAAAACCGTGTGGTGCTGCTCAATGAAGAGAAAAAAGTGTAGGGGAAGGCTCATTACTTCGGGAAAAACTCTTAAAATAGTAAATGATCAACACAACCATATGATTAGTGGCCTTCCAGAGAGTACCTACGAAGGAAAAGGGAAGATCGTTGTTAATATTGAAAGGCCAATATGAAGTGATATTTCTTTGCGTTCAGGAAAAATTTATAATTGTTCAAGAAGAATAATTTCAATTTTTGTTGAGTTTTCATTTTATTAATGAAATGTAATTGGTCATTAAAGATTCTAATTTTGCTGTTTTCTCAAACACATCATTAAAAATAGTATATTTCCATCACATAGGTACTTTTATTACTCATTCAGAACTCTCATATTATTTATTTTGTTGGGGGCCACACTAATGAGAAATGCCATTAATAATCGCGATAATGGACGTTAACCGTAGGTGTAGCCACGACTTGACGCGATAATTTGACAACGGCAGTAACATTGCCGTTTGGCGTTAGGCGATAGCTCAAGTGGCGGTACATCAAAGAGATTAGCGCGAGAATTAATGCGATAAAGCGGCCACACTACGTCAGTGTCACTGTCAACGTCCATATTGCAAGTAAAATTAACGCCGTTTTTATCGCCAATCATGGGCATTCACGTCGACCGTATTAAGTGTAGCCACCCACTTTAGCGCGTTAAAAATTATCCCGATAATAATCGCGATAATGGGTATTGACATTAGCCGCTAGTGTGGCCCCCCAGTTTTCTGAATTATAAACTGAATACGGCTTGTCAAAATTAGGAAGAGACTTGTGAATTATATCTTTCTCTCACACACAGATTCTTTTAACGAACGCACATCTTACGGTAGGTCCTAAGCCGATACTTTGCAATCCGTTCCTAGATTTGACAAGCTGTATATTTCAGTAAGCATATTATGAATATGAACGAGACAGAGAGAGAGAGAGAGAGAGATGGGATGGAGAGAATTAGACAGGAGACGTATTGATAGTGGGAGAGAGGGAAAGGTGGAGAAAGAGGGGGAAAAGGTAGAGACAATGAGACAGAGTGAGAGAAAGGGGTAGAGTTATAGAGAGTGGGGAAGAGAGCGGGAGAGGGAGAGAAAAGATAGGTGAATTATGCATATTGCAAATTGCACAAATCATGCTTATGTGGAACATGGCAAACAACTGACTGATACTGAACGTCATAAGCCTTCTAGGAATGTCTTCCGAATCTTTGCTTTCAACTACCTACAGCTGTCTTTTACAACCCAGGTGGAGGAAACACTGTGAAAATATATTTTTTGGTTCACAGATAGATTTGGTTCAAATCCAAGATAGATGCGACTGCATTTCAGGCGGAAATTCCTCTAATAATTGGCGGAAAACAACCTCACAAATAAATCACTCTCCTTATTAGCAATATTTAACAAAACTGGTTTCTGGTCTCTATTCCTGACCCAATTGGTCTGTTATTGGAATGTTACTTAAAGTAATTTTCAAAATAGATGATGAAACTGATACCTTACATTTACAATTAGAAACAAATTTGGGCTGGTAGACCATGGAAGAATGGAACACTATCAAATAGATTCAACTAATATTTTTCCAGATTCTTTGCGATTTTTTCATTACAGATATTGATTTACATTATACCGACACGTTGTTATTTTTAAATAATTGTACTGGCTGAAATCACAGTGTATTCGTGTTACATGATCAGGCAGCGCTGTTGCAACCTGCCATAGGTTTCATCAGAGGTGCTAGGGTACGAAAGGACATCTACTTTTACGAAGAAACCATACTATACCATACTATGGCTCAGCTTAGCACAACTGGTGAGACCTATTGCAGCGCCATATGGTATTGAACCATGAATGATTCGTTTTTAAGCTTTGGTTTCATCTAATTGGCTTGCAGTGAACTTTTCACCAACCATCCCGTGGTCGACGTCAAAGTCCGGCTTTGCTACAAACCACCGTGGAAACCCTTTTTTATTGCGGCTGAGTAAGGTTTGATGCGTCTTCGTAGAACTCTATATTTGTGCTTATTTATACTAGTCCGTACTTCTGAAGGCCACGTAGGAAATCCATAAAAATTATTAAAGGTTATTTATGAGATGCCTTTTTCAGATATCCATGGGATATCCTCCACGGATAACTATTGCTTTCGCCATTATAAGTTTAGTTTTTGTACGATATTGGTCCACCTATTACTCAACTGACAGGATATATTTTTAGGAATAGTGCAAAGGATTCAGTTCGCTCGAGGACATAAACATCCTATTCTTGTATATGAAAATTGCAGATTCACTCTCGAAAGAAAACGAACAAATAAAGTATTGTGGTCTTGCTCGATGAAACAACATACAAAATGCAAGGCTAGACTCAGCATGTTTGGAAAAACGATTCAAATTGTTAGTGATGTCCATAATCATGAGTTGACGTTGACTGGAAAAACAAATGATATCGTTTCGTCGATGATAGTTAATGTGATTGGAAAATAAATGTGAAAATGACAAACATAGTTTATTGATATGTTGAATTGAAATGTATGACTTGCATTCAACAGGCACCTGTGAAGGTTCCTAACGACGTACTTCTCATTAGTATTGTTACGTTTTTACCCGTGGGTTCACCAATATAATTGACTACACTGAATGATCAAACTTAACTTCATTTCACTTTAAATACACAAATACTTCAACTAAAACTTCAACTATAATTTTAATGTACTCTTGCCTTACTAGATCACTTCGCGTACCGCACTGTAACATCCACTTCACTGTGTACTTGACTGTCTGAATACGCTTGCAGCCAGCGCTCAAATATCGCAATGGAACATCGTAGAAGTTCTCAGAAGCAGCTCCGATTTTTATGATTTTTTTTAAATAGTAATTTTATCATATTATTTGAAAACATGATAACATGATGCACGATAATTACCAAAAAAATCAGTTCTGTGATGTGTGCGTTAATTATTAGGTTGTTTAAAAATATTTGTCCGTTATTATGAGTCTGTTTCAAACTAATATCTCTGTGAATATTCATACAATTTATTCAAAATAAGCACCACAAGTTGATTAATTCCGTCAGCATAAAAGTTGGGTGCTCGCGATACTATAAAGTCGACGAATGCCGTTTTTGCCTGGTTCTGATTGGCGAAGGTTCTACCGGTAAGAAAGTCATCAGAGTGCTTGAAAAGATGGTAGTCGGTTGACGAAAGGTCTGGGGAGTATGCTGGATGAGGCAGAACTTTGTAAGTCTGGTTATCGAGGCCATAAGTGAGGTCCACCTCGACCAATCCAGCGATCTCCGTATGTTACTGTTGAAAACACACAGAAAATGCACGTCAAATAGACACAGTCAATCAGTTTAAACCTATTCGACAAATACAAATGATCACTTATGAGACATATTATTCAAATTGTAGTAATCGGAATGTTGTTGATAGGTACCAACGGAATTGTTAGATTTTTTATCACTTGGTAGGTCCAGTGTAGTATACTTTCATTTCGGCTACGTTAATAATTTCAAGATTACCAAAATTTTTATTGCCGAAATTCTGTTTCGCCCCGTATCTTCGAAACAAAGCGCCCTATCAAAAATCAAAGAACAAAATATCCTTAGAATAATCCAAAGAATAGTTCCTTAATTTTGTACTGCATGTTCAATAAACACCCTGTATATTTCTGAAAAACTTTTGGAAAATAGATTCATACTGCATTATTTTGACTGATTTTGAGTAATTATCTTATTGCCAACCCCATTCTTCGTGAGTTATAAAAACATTACTTTTTTATTGCAAAATCTTTCAATATGTTATTTTTAAGCTTCCTCTGACGGGGTAACGAACTCAGTTGTATACTGTTCTCAGAAATATATTAAAAATTCATTCCTGCATGATAAAGTCAGTATGTAGTAACTCGAGGGAAATCAAAGTTGAATAAATCGGAATATGCAGTAAGAAAACATGTCAGGATTTGCTACATGTAACCAATGAAATTTTTGTCATCAGTGATCTCCTATAACGGGTGTATGCCTTTTTTTCTGATGACAAGTTTGAACAGTAGCCTCATCGTTACTCCTGAGTACGATGAAGAAAACCCTAGATTGTGAAACTGTGATGCATCTGAACTGCCAGTCCTATTTGAAGTAAACATAACTATTCTTTAGGAAGGATTCCTTCCATAATGCTCTGACCCACTTCATTTATTTTGATAGAAGTATCTTAAGCGACAAATATCTTTATTGATAGCAATTTCAAAATATTAGGGATGTAAATTGAAACACTTTCTTCTCTTTTGTCACTTGGAGATGGACGGTACTAGAAAATTATTCACAAAAAGTGGTAAAACTCATAAAAGTCACATTATGAGATCCGCCATTTTGAAATACATTTTATTGGGTGTTATAATAGTCGGATTTCCCTGTTTTTGGATATGCTATTTAGCAATGACTTCATATTTAATTATACTTGAAAAACCTTTTATTGCAAATTTTACCACACTCGTTACATGAGCTAGATGTGGATCTTGACGGAGCAGAGGCATTAGATACTTTTAGAAAACAAATTTGATCTTTCTCATGGTCATTTGATCGTTCGAAACATTTTTTTGTGATTTACTTTTTTCTAATGCGTTCTAATATTGAGTGCTCTCAGTTTTGAGCAACTTTTGCTCACTACTCAGGAATGCAGCATCGGCAACTTCTTGAAAACCTAATCGGTCCAACGAGAACAGTGTTTTGCCAGGGGCCCAGGTTTTTTGGTAGTTTCAAGTATTTTCAGTAAGAGGTTAGTCGTTTGAAGATGAATCATGCATGACCTTCTTTTGCCTTCGCCTTCAAGAACTAATGAAAGAGTCATAAGAATCCTTGACCTTGTTAAGACCTACAGATAGTTGAATTTACTACAAATCACTGTTCATCAGATGTCGAACATCGAAAATCTGCGAAAAAAACACATGATCCTACAATAGAGCAAATCTTGACTTTTGTTTTGAGCTTGTATCTCTTTCATGATTCAATAATGTACTCCTGTAGGGGGCATTTTCGTGTTTCCAAAGTAAATTTTTCAACTTTTATCCTGCGTTATTTTATCAAGATATATGAATTCAGTGTTTCAGGTTTATTGGCGTTGATATTACTTATGGAAATTTTGGTTTTGATATTTTTTATATGCCATTTTATATGCCATATGTTCCTCAATATGGAAGAGATATAAAATAAATGAGTTGATCACGGTAACGAATACATCTCTTCAAGAGATACCTCTTTTAATTGAATAATTTGACTCATTTTTTGTTGTTACCCTTTCGAAAGTATCTTCAAAACTATGGGGTTTTATTTATTTTTTGATAAAGTATAATCAACACCGCATTATGGGTCATTGAATTTTTCAATTTTAGATGGTGTCGTCTACTACGATCGAGCAATGAAATATCCAAAACTGATATTTGAGTTTTACGAATATACTATAGAAAAAGCGCTGAATGTCAGAACGGTATGGAGCTGCGCTGCTAAGAAGAAACTAAGGTGCAAAGCCAGGATTACCTCATGCGGACCAGATATTCTTAGGATTATGAAAAACGGTCATAATCATAGTCCCACTAGAATGCCTGACTCTTTACCTACTTCTTTTTCCAAAGTTAAAGTCGTACGGACATGAATGATCTATTGAAAATTGGATAATATCGAAGCTACTTACACCATGGGGGCTATTACCACGATATATTTGCAAGTAGTTGTTGAACACATCATAATTTATTGGAATACATAATATATTTGGTTTGGTTTAATCGGATATAATTATTGTATTGACCACCAAGTGGTATAATCTAGTCTCCAGAAAAATGTTTAAGTTCACTAAGAAGTTTTGCAACAGAACCCTTATTCGAGTACACTGGGCAACAATGACAATTAAGTGTTGAACATGAATCACATTGAGAAAAATGTGATTGGCTCTCGTTTCAGAAACAATATTTTTGAGCCTGTTCTAATATTGTGTAATACAGGCCATCTATTGAATAACCCATAAATTCATCATTGGCTAAAAGTCGATATTCGAATTAAATTTACTGCTTTTTATAAACACAGAGTGACCGTTTCCGAAGTTACCTTGCTGAGCTGTTTTAAAAAATCTAAGCGCTGAAGGCAAACCAGAGTGAATTTACAAAGGAGTAAGACAAGAGAGGAATGTACCATAGCTAGGTAGACTTGCAATTCCTAATAATAGTCCGATACTATAGTGTCGGATTATTTGAGGATTCGAATATTAGAATATTTTCAAAAAGGGAAAATACCACTTTTTGAAGTCCGTCTCATGCATATAAGTGCTGAAATTGACTCTGACTCTGATCTTTGATGATGAAAACACGTATCGAGCTGTCGAAATAACGGTATAGTGTTGGGACAAAACTCCAGCTTCAAGAGGAAGTTTAATCTTCCTCTTGAAGATGATCACTTGGTGATCGCAACACGTGTGGAGGTGTTAAAATAACGGTATGGTGTTGGGGTAAAACTCCAATTCATTACTACACCAAAGGTTCCAAACAGTACATCTCAAGAGTATATCTAATTTAAACAATTATCCATACACATTGCGAAAATAATCGTAGAAAATTCTTTTGGTACTAGTCGTGTTCAGCAAATTGATTTCATTGGGAAATAACTATTTTTTTTTGAGAATTTGTTCCCCAGTGCTGCCCACATTTATTAAGTCGTTCGACCTCTTATCCCTTTTGGAGGACAGTTGTTGCAATTTGTTTAATAGATATGGCATTATCTACGGGCTGTTCAAATTATTATCGCGAACGGTGAAATATAAAGAGCCTATTTGAAAGTTCTATTGAATTATGCCAGCTCTTTTCGTTTCGGAGTTATACAGGAAAAAATTAAAAAAATAAATTATTTTTCGCTTTCCGTTCGAAGAGGTATTTGAAATCAACCTATACTGCCATATATACTTTTAATGGATCATCAGAACTTTGAACTTTCGAATAGGGACATGTACAATATTTTTGGTAGCCATTTGTTTATTGTCAACGTTCATTCAATGTAGCGAAATTCAAATTTTCCACGATATTTCTGGGAATTTCTATAAGTTGATGGGAAACATCAGATACATTATTGATTTGTTATTCAGACTAGGGTTTGAATTTACTCGCGAAGAATAAGCTTCTTCGAGGTTGGCAGATCATGTTACATTTTCCTGGTCCTGATCGGCGGTCAGTCTGCGAATACCTTCGTTAGAAAGGTGAGCAACACAAATGGGTGTCTTGGGAAATAGGCAATTCAGGAATAAGCTTTGCCATGACTGTAGGAAGAGCTATCTTGATTCTCTCAGACAACCTGTAGCCGTCCAAGTCGGAATGTGCAACTCTGGAATCATACCTGTTGAGTCTTCCCTACGGTAGCCAAAATGGCATTCTTAACAACTTTCAGTTGATTGTTAAATATTGAGGTTGTCGGATGTTGGAAGTGCAAGATTTCTACCTTGATGCCACCAGGAAACTTCCCAAAAAAATATTCAGCCATTTCGGGCTCTTTCGCTTCTTGTTTCAGGGAATCATCGTTTGAGCAAAAGCGTTTGTGGCAGTTCCTCAGGAGACCACTGTTTCCTCTTCTGATACAGATTCTGCTTCTACTGCACGAAAATTTGGTGCCAGGCGGATTCATTAAATACCCGTAACAGGGATGACAGTTGGGGTCGTTTAGTCAACTTCCATCTCCTCTGTTGTCTCAGGCCAAAAGTTGGAGAATTGATATTTTGCTACAGGAAGGACAGTTGGGTTCGTTAGGTCGACCTCCATTTCCTCTGAAGACTCAGGTTTGGATTTTTAAATTGCTCCATCGTCCATAAAGGATTCCACGAGTAGCTAGCTGATGCCTTAGCTTCAGAGCGTTTTTCACGTTGTACAACACTAGAAGTGTAAAAAAACTTAACCTTTCAGATGCCCCACCCCATTTCAGGTTTCATGGTGATCATTATGCACCACAGGGTATCTTCACCTCTTACTATAATTAGCCAGTGAAGAAAAATTTCAAGTACTTGACACTTCATTTATTTGAATAGTGTGGTATTTCTGGAATCAATTATGGTACATCCAAAAACGTATGTTTTGTTTCCGTTGGAATGAAGTGCCCATTATCGTACTTGAAAAGTGTGTCAATGTAAAGTATTGCATACTTTTAAACTTGTCTTACAAAGGAGGGGATTTTCCTTCTTGTTGGAAAATTGCTGGCGTTACTATAGTCGCTTTACTATCACTGATATCAAAAATCATGGAGAACGCCGTAAACCACCATATCCTTGAATATATGGAATGCTTTAACATATTGAGTGATCATCAATATGGCGACCTTCTTTCGTATGTCACCCATATTTGGAATATCAGAATTGAGAAACATGAGAGTTGAGAGGTGTGGCGCTTGGTATTTCTAAAGCGTTTAACCGTGTTGGCATGATGGTTTGCTAGCCAAACTTCAATGCTATGTCTTGTCGTTTCATTTTTGTGTATGGCTCTCCAGCTTGCTGAAAGAAAATTCCCTGCAAATGACCGTCGTTGGATATCTCTCGAATACCCTTCACCATCAACGCTGGTGTTCCCCAGGGATCCATATTGTCTCCAAACCTCTTTTTATTGTATATCAAGACTTATTGGAAAAAACCAAGAACCCAATATATTGCTTTGCTGACGACAGCACACTTGTCTCGTCATTACACTTGGATTCCAGGATATTGGCTGCGGATACACATCTTCATCGGCAGCAGAAGGTTGCATATCTTAATGAGGATCTAGAGCTGATTTCGAATTGGGGTGAAAATGACCGGGTTCAATTCAATGCTACAAAAACCCAGGCATCGGTTTTCTCCAATAAGATAAATGTCTCCGAACTGGATATAATAATGCCAGGACAGAAAATTCCGCTTTCTGCAAAATAGACACCAATATGTCTTGGCACAATCATGTCGCTGGCTGCTTCTCAAAAGCTTGGAACACTGTTGCGAAACAGAAAACTGTACAGACCTTCGCAACTTTTGATGCTTCATATATCTCAGATCAGACCTTCTTTTTAGTATTGCTCTCACGTATGGAGCTCCGCCACTAAGCATACCGTGAAGCTGTTGGATTTCAACCAGAAAAGAGCCATTAGCCTGATTGGAGACACGAACATCACTCGCAACCCTGTTAGTCTGGAGATTTGTCGTTCTTTTATAGAAACTTCCATGGGAGGTGTTCAAGCGACTTGGCACATTTGATTCCACCAAGAGCGGTACATATCAGAAATACGCGACGGACTGTGGCTGCTCATCATTTTGAGGTTCAGCTCATTGCACCTCGAATTTCACTGTTCAAGAACTCTTTCATTTGAAGAACTGCGTTTATGTGGAATAAACTTCCTGAGAACGTTGTTCCAAATGGATTTAATCTCCAGCAATTCAAATCCAATGTGAATCGACACTTTCGCACAGGCACTGCTCTTATAGCTTCTTAAGGATTTCCCTGTTGCGCTTGTGTTTTGTCCTTGAAAAAAATTTCACACACAGTTTTTGAAGCAGAGGTTGCGGTCCTTTTTCTGAAAGATAACTGCTGTCTTGTGTGGGTGACTTATATAATTTAAATAATATTTCAGCCATTTAATGTTCTCCAACACTACCAGTTTTTTCCTACCTGCTAATTCCCCATAGAAACCACTTTGAGGGCCCTCATTTTTTAATTTGTCCAAAGTTGTGATATCTGACCCTGGCAAGTGTACCCAGAGAAACTCTCACCTCGTGTTTTTCCTTATATCATTTCTTCATGGAGATCTTTGAAATTCATTCTCATGTCCATAAATTTGATTGTTGAGGTCTTTTTCGCGTCTTCATTCGAGTTATATTCATGAATATTAAATGGGATATATCACTTAAATCAGTGTTCAGGGATAAGCTTTAAATAACTTGTGTAAATTGGGAGGAGTTTGCGAATTGGAAGAGTGATTCTTGACTTTTTGAAAATGAAATACACCAAATATAATTTTTACTCAACGAGTTCTATGTAAAATTGTATAGATATTTGCAAATATTTGATTGCAGCGTCGTGGTACGAGTGTTATTGTTGGATAATAAAGAGTTGCCATTTCACGAGGTTTTATTTATCGACGAAACATCGAACAACAAAAAATTTAACAAAATTGAATTAAGTTATCACTCTCATTTTAATTTTCTATATCAACATTGCAGATCTGGCTATTATTGTACTGACTCTCTTTCTCGATTTCAGCTCTCATTTACAAAACAATACCGGAAGGTAAAAAACCCGAAAGTATTATATTGGATGGATACGAATTTCGAATGATTAAGGTACTCGCTGCCAAAAAAATGTGGCGATGCGTAAAAACTAACTGTGGAACAACTTTCATCACATATGACGATGTTGTGGAAATAAAAAAAAGGGTCGTCCATAATCACGCTCCCACTTTCCATGGAAGTTTGGATGAATGCAGCGTTGAAATTGTCGAAATACGTTTAGATAAGTCAGTGAAGGCGGCCAGAAGCAGAACTAATAATTCTGTGAGCAATGATGGAGATTCTGATGGCTCAATCAGGAAAATAAAGGACGCAAACAAATATATTAAGAGAATAAACGTTAGAGGAAAGACAGACGATGAAAATACCACCTTTATGGATTTGAAAATTTCCAAGTTCACTCATGGTAGAAGAGAATTTGCCTCCAAAGACAGGAACGATCAGTTGAAGAAAAGACCGTCTATAAAGCGACCAGATCCCACTCCTTATTTATAATTGGACGCCAGTTCGAAAGCAACTAAGAAAAACATTTCTAGACAAATGGCGACAAAAAAGAGTTATCAGTAAACATCTCAATTTTTTATCTTTTATTAAGGATTTTTTGGGCAATACCCGCAGTTTTTAAAAATATCTCATCTTATTTTTTGTTTTTTTCATATTTTTAGAGCAGTTTTACTCTGGAGAATCTGAGGTTCTTTTCATTTATACTTTTTTACACTTACACTTGTATGATGTACATGATGTTTTGAATTTTTTTCCCTTCAATTTGTTGAATTTTATAGCATTACCTCATAACATTGTACTACATTATTATTGAAATAAAATAAGTAAATCGTCATAATTGGTTTGTGTGAATTAAAATTATGTAAAATTTTTATTTTCATTTGGTTTTAATTGGAAAATAGTTTTTCATCACTGATATATGTGACAAGTTCAACTCGTTGACATGACTATGAGATCTGATTTGTATTATACAGGGTGTATCATAAATGATGACGTAAATGTTGTTTACATTTTTTTATTCGAAGAGATATTCAAGCAAATTTAAACAGAATTGTAAAAAGTGGTATAGCTGTATCTGTCAAAAAAATGAGTTTTAAACATGATTCTAAAGATGAACTTGATATAAATATTTTTATACAGTCTGACGAAGTGATATGACGACACCGACCAAGAAATCCCAATTCCTTTGTCGTTCTTTGAATATAACCGGATTATTTAACTCACTTTTTCTCTAATTCAAAGTTGTATACAATTATTTTCATAAGATGTATTTTTCGATCTATATTTGCATTATTTAATTTCTCTAAAATTTTAATACTTAAATTTTATTACCGTAAAAAAACGTAAGTTATGCTGTTCTTCTCTAGAATTGAAGTATTCAATTCAGTTTCTATATTATTGATATTTTCAGATTATTTTTTAACGATAGGTAATCGTGTTTTTCAAAACGAAATCTTTCTGTTACGAGTAGTAATTTATAAGTGATTCAATTTTTTTAAATTCCTTTTTTCTCTTTTTCATGACCATTCTGACAGTCTGCCAAATGATGTTGTGAATTTGGCATATGTTTTATTTTCATTTCAATTATGCATCGTCTGCATAATTTCTTGCTGTAAATGTAATGGTGAAAACGAGTGTGGCTGAGTACTACAGTTGAAATTCATTTTTCAATTCATACATATCTTTGCCTATATCCCGTCGATAATAATAATAATAATAATACTATAAGTTTATTCATGACATTTTATGATATATACATCGGAAATAATAAACAAACTTCTAAATAAATTAATAATAACCTTGAGAAGTGGAACTTGTGCCAACGTAAGTCATAAAAACAGATACATCTTCATAAATATAATCTCACATATATTATATACAAAGTATATGAACATATGTGAAAAAAGAAAATAACAAATGAATACATACATTTAAAGTATGTGCTTAACAGGAAATGCGCCACTGGAATCGATGAAGTCACCCCATGATTTGTATTTTGGAATTAATAAATTTAAAATAAAATTATTCAGAAATGTAGTTGATGAAATGTATATTATGATTTATTGAAATTCATTATACTATGATTGAGAAGCATAAATTACTGTTGAATTATTTTGGAGACTGTGCCTGGTTCTATATATCGTAAAACTACGAAACAGGCTTAGTTAGTTTTATGATACGATTGAAAGGTACTATATGTTGATTTTCATTTACTTGTCACTAAAAATACTGTATGTTTTCCAATGAGTTGTCTCAATTCCGTAGTGCTATAATTACCAAAAATTTCTCAGTTTTTTTATTTTGAAGTTTTGACTTTTTCTTCATGTGGTTTTTATTTTTTGAAAATGGAGCAAGTCGTGGGATGCGAAAAAAGTCATTTATGATACACCGTGTATAATTATTTTTCATGTTAACCAATGTTATTCACATTGAGTTTTTGTTTCATTTGTTTCATTGATAGTAAGATAATTAGATTTGAAGACCGCTGAAAATTTATTTATTTTTCATTCACTATTAGAATAAAATTTCGTTATGAATAAATGGTATGTAGTACGAGAGATCTATTTGTGCAACCCATTTTTGAAACAAAATCTATCAGTCGAACAGAATCCTTGAAAAGCGTGATAACTGTTTCGAATTCTTAGTACACAACATTTTACTAAATAGAAGGTAATCCTATGGATCTTGACTTATGCGTAAGAAACGTTCTGTGCACCTTAGAACACCTCTTTTCTTCTCTATGTGCTTTATTCATCATCTGATGTTCGTGATATATTTTAAAAATTATAAAACGCAACACGTGTTTTGCTATATAATAGTTTATTTATCTTCTTAGGAATCACACGTTGAAAAGTAAGATCTCGTTAGAGCTTAGCTCGCACAAGTTTCTCAACTTCTGAGAGTTGTCGTTCGTATGGGGGCGACAGCTGATTAACGGAATAATATATTTTAAACAGATTTTTTTAAAAACAGGCGTGTCTATAGACACCGCAGAAGAAGAAGCTATTGTAAAGAAAAAGCTATTGGATAGCGAATCAAATGTTGCATTTTTGTAAAAGTATTTAGTGAAGAACTCACAATGAACTTTTTTTTTGGGGAACTTCACTTTGAAAATATGGATTTTAGTACCGTATTTTGACTGAGACTTCAGTTTATAAATTGTGTTGAGATCATTTTCACTAATCATGAAATTTGAACTTATCAGCATCATCGGTACATACACAGTTAATTACGACTAGTTAATTTTATTTATATGACCGGTTTCGGGTTTACCCCATTAAAAAGTATAAAATTGAAATGTGAAATTCGAAAACTCGGTTATATCAGGAGTTTTTAGGTAAGTAAGGTCAGGTAATTGAACGAACCACTGCCAACTTTAAAATTCCACTCTGAAGATTGGTTGTTAAACTTATAAATTCCAGAGTGGAGA
The DNA here is from genome assembly GCF_025532065.1 of Leptinotarsa decemlineata. Classification (NCBI taxonomy): domain Eukaryota; kingdom Metazoa; phylum Arthropoda; class Insecta; order Coleoptera; family Chrysomelidae; genus Leptinotarsa; species Leptinotarsa decemlineata. Next base: position 27,840,599 of record NW_027412688.1, on the reverse strand, counting down.
CCTACATAAATCAAGTTGCTCGTTTACGGATATAGGTCTCCACTACCTGGCCTATAGGTTCAACTACCTGTCCTTCCATCTTACCTAAAAACTCCCGATATAATCGAGTTTTCAAATAGGGTTAAACTCGAAACCGGCCATATAAATAAAATTAACCAGTGGTAATTAGATCAAAGTGTTTTTATTAATTTCATTAGAGTGATCGTGAATTACCACAAAAAAAATCATTAATCACACATATGTATTGTATTTTGGAATTTGTCTATAAATGAAGTAAATGATTGCGACTTTCTTCATATAGATAGCTTTCTGAAAATCTCAAACGTTTTGGAAAGTAAATATACATACCAATACAAAACAAGCAGTATACATACCAGTAATTTTCAGGTTATGAGAGCGGAATGAGATTATTATTCGAAACGCTATTTATTTTTGAGTGAAATTTGTAAGTACGACAATTCACAAACTGATTGTGCAGTTACACTATAATTTCTTTGGCTTAGTCTTTAGATTCATTCATTTTTCGGATTGTAGAACGTTGAGAACAAATATTCAGATTACAAATAGGTATTTTTTATTTATTGAATGTTTTTTTCTGTACTAGTTTGTACATGTTCCGTGTTGGATGTTCGTCATATTCTTCTGGACGTAATTTCGTACGTGCATATATTGCCTGCCTCCTGTGATTCAGTGCCTCACATTCGCATAAGATGTGTAGAGCTGTTTCTATCCCTTCGTTGCATAATTTGCAGCTGAGGTATCCGTTATACAGCCCCATTTTATTCAGGCGTTCTCTAAGCGGACAATGACCGGTTAGTAACCCTGTAATTATTCTGAGACGGTCCCTACTATATTGAAGTAGTTCTTCGGTTCTTTTCTCGGACCTGTTGCAAGGTACTTCTGTCTAGTACTCTGTGTGCTTCTTATTGGTCCACATCCTAATCTGGTTTCGTGTTTTGATGAAGTTGATGATACGCGTCTAGCGCATTCATCAGCTTTATCATTACCTGTGATTACTGAATGTCCTGGCACCCAGTACAAAGTTGATTTGTTCCTGTTCGCAAGTTCATTCAGTTCTTCATGGCATTCCCAGACCAGTTTTGATGTCACCTTCGGGTTTGTCAGAGCCCCTAGTGCGCTCTTGCTGTCTGTAAAAATATTGATCCGCTCATTTCTTTGGGGTCTCAATTTAATAAGCCTTGCACACTGCAAGATAGCATACACTTCCGCCTGAAAGACGGATGTGTATAGTCCTAGCGGATAGCTGTAGTTTAAATTTCTATCCGCTCGGTATATTCCAGCTCCCGGTCCATGTTTGGTCTTCGATCCATCTGTATACCAGGTGTTTTTTCCAAACATGTTTTAGGGATAACTAATGGTCTTCCACTCTTCACGGCTTATGATTTTGGCCGTGAAGTTTGTGTTAAAGCTGTACTTCGGTGTCATGTGGTCTGTGCACATATTCAATATGTGCACCTCCACTTGTTTCGAAATTTCTGTTCGGTCCGATCTTTTGTAGTTCAGTGAGTTTTTCAGTCTGAATTGGCACATCCTGGCCTCCCCCATTATCGCAAAGTGTAAAGGATGTAGATTCAGGAGTGTCTCCAATGCAGCTGTTGGGGTAGTTCTCATTTCTCCCGTCATTCCCAAACATGCAAGTCTTTGCACCTTGTCTAGTTTGTTGATGGCGGTCGCCTGCTTCATCTTTGGCCACCAGACCAGAGATGCGTATGTTATCATGGGTTCAACTATCATCTTGTATAGCCAATATACCATGTCTGGTTTTAGCCTCCATGTTTTCCATAGGTGCGTCTGGCGAGCATCAGTGCTACCTCCCCTTTCCTCTTTATCCTGTTCAAGTGTTGGTTTCAGGTCAGTTTGGAATCTAGGATTACTCCCAGATATTTAACCTCCCCCGACACTTGTATTTCTTCACCTCGAAGTCTTAGAGGTTCGGAACCCTCCGTTTTAGTCCTCTTGGTGAATACTACTATGGTCGATTTGGATGGGCTTATGTTAAGCCCTTCTTCTTCGGCCCATCTTGTTATAATATTCAGGGCCTGCTGCATGCATCCCTTCACTACAATATTGTATTTATCCTGGACTAAGATGACTAAGTCGTCTGCATAGCCCAGTGCTTTATACCCATTGTAGTCCAAAAGACATAATAGCTCGTCGATTACAAGGTTCCATAACAGAGGCGATAGAACCCCCCTTGAGGACAGCCCCTTGCTACCCGTGCCACGACTGTTTCCCCCATAATGGTTGTATATACCAATCTTCCCCTAAGCATGCAGTCTATCCACCAAAAGCTTGTCTTGTCGATCTCTCTTCTCCTCGACGCCTGGATGATTGATTCTAATGACGTATTATCAAATGCGCTCTCAATGTCCAAGAAAGCAGCTAAAAGTACTTCCTTGTTATACGTCCCTGATATGCCTGTCAAGTAGTTTTTCTAGCGTTATCAACGCAAATGACATGAGACTAATTGGTCTCAAGGCCTTCGCCGAGTCCTGTACGATGTGTCCTAGTGCTAAACTTGCCCTGAGAATTATACACAATTTTTCGAAAAGTACTTCCGGTCCCTTTTGAAGCGTTACTGGGTATATGCCATCAGTTCCCGGCGACTTATAGGGTTGAAATGAGTTTACAGCCCATTTAATTTTCTCCAAATCTATCGCCTTCTTTGTCATTTGCCAGTCCTCCCTGGATGCCCTTTTTAGGGGTCTCCAGTTCTGAATTCGCCCAGGACTCCGGTGTTAGATTTGTAATTTCTGACCCGGGAAAGCGTACCCGGAAAAGCTCTCTAATAGTCTCTTCTCCGGTTTTTGTATACTCCCCCGTATTTGTTTTCAGATTATTTATTGAGACCTGAGGTTCCTTCGAGAGTATTTTGTAGAGCCTGGCACATGCTTGGGTGTGTTCGACCTCATCACATTGCCTTCTCCACTTATCTCTCTTGGATTTTCTCAGGACTTTGTTATTGAATGGTTAATAATCAATCCTTTTTCTTCATGTATCCGCCTCCGTTAACCTTCGTTTTCCCGGCCACCCTCCGCACTTCCAACTTCACCTCTCTCTGTTATAATACTGTTCCAGAGTTAAAATTTGAATCAACATGAGTCTGAAAACGTATCGAGGAGATATACAAATGTACCAAGAAAATACACATTTCGAATTGAATTCGAAACATCTCTTCCAACGTCCTTATACAGAATGATGCGGCCGAAAAACAATTATTTCTCCACGTAGACATGATAGACATTGAACTATATCCGACAGATGTTTGTAAAGGCAACTTTCAGAGGAAATATATTTTATACCGACTGACTCGAAACGGGCAAGAACATGCAAGAAGTTCTACTTGAAGGAAACTTTAATGAGTTGGGACGTGCTAAAAAGCAAGGACACGTTGATAGGTATTTTCAGATGCGTACTTTTTCAACAAAAGCTACTACTAATAACCTTCTACTTTTGAATACAGCACCTCGTATATTATTCAATTTTTCTTCACAAAGTCACCTTTGGATCATGAATCGGTCACAATATTTCATTTTCGCGAAGTTTATTTCCAAAATTGCACTTTAGACCAGTGTAGAAACAAGAAAGAGGAAATTGATAGCAGCATAAAAATGGAAGAGAAAAAATAGTGTAAATATAATGAAAACAGCATAAACAAAAGTTGAAGATAGTAATGTTTTCTGAATTTTTTTTATTTCAATAGAAAGTCTAGTTTATCAAAAAAACCAATTGTCTACTCCTGAAATTCATCTCATTTCTTCATTAATATAGACATATTTTTTTGTTTGAAGTTGGTTAACAATGTTTCGTGGTGCATTTCATTAGTTCGGACTTCTATTGTCTAATATGATATAAATTGATTTGAAATACCTGAAAGAATCTATTATCTATTATTAAGCAAAAAAGAAAACTGAAAATACAATTAAATAAAATGAAAGCAACAATCAAAAATTGAACTAACGAAAATTAAAAATTATTAACATGAAATGGAAATTGAAAATTAAAAGATTGTTAGTATCCACAATCACAATCACAACTGGGGCTGGCGCCCCAGTTGGATTATTCAAAAATTCTCATTGCACATCTCCCTATTGCACATCTACAATATGAAACAAACCTACATACAAAATTTTAGCTCTAGAAAATATATCGATATGGAGAAACAGTGATGAAAAGGTAATATTCGTATGTAAACGCGCCCCTTTTATCCCCAAGGAGGAGCCCCAATTAGAGTATTTAAAAGTCCTTCTTTATTGCACATCTACAATATGAAACAAACCTACATACAAAATTTCAGCATCAGAAAAGTAATCGGTATGTAGAAACAGTAATGAAAAGGTTAACTTTATTTGTGAATGCCCCTTTTTCCCTCTCCGCTGGCGCCCCAGTTGTAATATTAAAAATTCTTCCTTATTGCACATCAACAACATGAAACGAACCTACATACACAATTTCAGCCTCAGAAAATATATCGGTATGGAGAAACAGTGATGAGAAGGTAACTTTATTTTAAGAACGCCCCTTTCTCCTCAGCCGCTGGCGCCCCAGTTGGAATATTTGAAAATTCTTCCTTATTGCACATCTACAGTATGAAAAAACCTACATATAAAATTTTAGCCTTAGGAAATGTATCGGTATGGAGAAACAGTAATGAAAAGGTAAACTTTATGAATGCGCCTTTTTCCCCCTCCGCTGGTCCCGCAGTTGGAATATTAAAAATTCTTCCTTATTGCACATCAACAACATGAAACGAAGCTATATACAAAATTTCAGCCTCATAAAATATATCGGTATGGAGAAACAGTGATGAAAAGGTAACTTTATTTTAAGAAAGCCTCTTTTTCCTCAGCCGCTGGTGCCCCAGTTGGAAAATTTGAATATTCTTCCTTATTGCACATCTATATTATGAAACAAACCTACGTACAAAATTTTAGCCCTACAAAATATATCTGTATGGAGAAACAGTGATGAAATGTAAATTTTCATATGTAAAGCGACCCTTTTATCCCCAAAGAGAAGCCCCAATCAGGATATTTAAAAATCATTTCTTATTGCACATATATCGGTATGGAGAAACAGTGATAAAAAGGAAACTGTATTTTATGAATGCCCCTTTTTTCCCCGCCGCTGGCGCCCCAGTTGGAATATTTAAAAATCCTTTCTTATTGCACATCAACAACATGAAACAAACCTACATACAAAATTTCAGCCTCCGAAAATCGGTACGTAGAAACAGTAATGAAATTGTAACTTTTATATGTAAATGTTCACCTTTTACCCCCACGGGAAGCACCTCAGTTGGAATATTTGAAAATCCTTTCCTTGTGTGCACCTAAGTCCTAAGAAGCACCTATATATACAATTTAAACTTTCTAGGACTCAGTAGTACGGAGAAACAGAGATGAATGAGTGAGTGTTAAGTGAGTGACTTTCACAGTTATAAGTCTAGATTAGTCACTATTCAGATTTACTTTAATATATGTTTTGTCGCTACACAGTCGCTGTTCGTAGCACCAATTATTGTTTGTTTGGTAAAATAATTTGTATCATGTGGTCTGTCATAATGTATGAACTTTCATGTATTTTGTTCAAAAACGAGGTTATGTACTTGTATCTATAAATAAATAATAATCACAAGAAATTGTATTCAAGACTTGTTTTGCTACATGGTAGCTTCCGGTGTACTAGTCCAACTGATGAAGCTAATGTGTTGCAAAACGCATGCTAAATAAATTTATTGTAGAAATTGTATAACTGTTATTATGAATAGTACTATATATGTAATCGAATAATGGGTCAGAGTATTCATGATACTCTTTTAAAATTTTCAGTTAATGAGATAACACTGTCATTTCAGCATTCGTCTACTTTTTTCCGGGTCTCAAGAATCGAATGATGATGTATGACAATTTCGAATACAAAGTAGAAAAGAGGAGCCGTTACAGAAAAATGTGGTGCTGCAGGATGAAGGAAAGTTCGAAGTGCAAGGCCAGACTTGTATCACACGGCAACAAAATTCTTTTGAAAAACCAGGCCCACAATCACTTACCAACGTTCAAGGGTAACAATTCATTTTCAGAGGTGGAACTAGTGACTGTCGTGGAACAATACAAACAACTGGTAATGGAAACTCTATAGAATGTATTGGAGTTCTTTCTGACTGCTTCAGCTGAAGAATGAATTGACAAAAATATGTTGTGTGGTGAAGCTGAATTTCATTGTGATATATGAATTGTATATAAACTGAATGAAACAGTTGTTATTGTTCACTTGTGTTTGAATTGATATTTGTAATTGAAATTGAACATATTGTTGAATTAATGAGTAAGGCCGTCTTTTCCTATTTTTTTATAAGTTTCTAGAAAATCTCTGACAAAAATATGTTGTAATAAATTGATGGATGTAGCCGTTACTACCTGGTAGGAAATCATAATGAGAATTGAAACTTTCTATGTTTTTTACCACTTTTATTTGTAACTACCGTTACTGCAGTTTCGTCATTCAAACATTAAACTAACAATGGTTGATTACATTAGCCCTTATATAGCACCCCGAATTTTTATTCGGTACTTTGATGAGCTGTCACGAATGATAGGAAGTGTTGTCAAGAACTATTAAACTATTCGCATTCCAATTTGGGATCAATGTGTTTTCAAACCATTCCACAAAAATATTAGCTTCCATGCTCTTATAATAGTCATTATTGCAGTCCCCAAGTTTTTTCCACATAATTTTAAAGAATCCGGAACCCACCCTTTACTTCCTTCGCAATGCACAATGATTAGTCGCGATCCTTTGTTTGCAGGCATGTTAGGCGTACACATTTTCGAATCATCAGTCCACCCTTTCGTAACTTTGTCGTGAGTGTCATACCAAGTTTCGTCCAAATAGAAAATTTGTCGTTGTTCGTGTCTACATTTAATTATTTGTTCTAAGTATTTGTTACGCAATTCCAATAGTCTTCTGCTTTCCATAACTACTTGACGTTTGTTTATTATTTTAAATCTAAATCCTAGTTTCTTCATCTAATTCTGAAGAGTTTTGTGTATTCAATTTCTTCCTTATGATTTCAGTTGTAAGAATCTCATTGCTTTTGTAACAGTCATATATTGTTTATTTTTAATGATTTTATTAGGTAATCATCTAAAGATTTTGGTAATCTCATATCACATCGCGTCTTGCGTTCATAAGATTTGTTTTTGACTATTTTACGTACAGTCGAGAAAGAAATTTCGGTCAAATCTGATGTTGCTTGTGATAGTTTGTTTCCCTCGAAACCAAACTTAAGATGTAGATTTTTATATACATACATTGAAACATACTCTCCGTGTTTCAATATTCAAATGCTTCTGAATCTTATTCACTGTTATCTTGTTTTCTCATTGTTCACCATCGCTATTGGAATCACTACACAGAAAAATGTCTGCGTTGATAACACACTCATTATTACTATTAGTACTTGTCCAAGGACGCCACATTTTAAACAGATAAAAATTCAAATAATAATTATAACTGCACCAATATCAGATTTCAACACTCAAATCACGATCAGTTCCTGAACTGAACATTGACAACACGAAGTGTATAAACATCCTCGTATTCTATTCGTCACCGTAACATGACTTCGAATTTAATTTTATGACTCTTCGGCCAATCATAAAACTCGGTTAGTAAAAATTATCCAATACAAACCGCCAATTCTTCAGTCCACGTGGACTAGATTGCAGCGGCATGATTTCTTTGTATTGGTTTTTTTGGCCTTTGAGCTTGCCGATACCTTAACTATTCACAATACCGGTTACTTCGACTATACTTGGCTTGATTGAGTACCTGAATTTTGTTCACTAGTTACAATACGGATATGCTAATTTGAAAACCGGTGAGTAAACTAAATCGATTTGATCATTCAACAGGTTGCACCCACAATGTTTATGCTTGTGAATTTCCAAGGATTCTAAATAATTGAGTTTGTAACCCTTCCTTGCATACCGTTTTGGGAAATTTCGACCACATTGTCCCGCATAAACACTATTACACTGCGGACACTTGAACTTATGAACTCCAGATTTCTCCAACTTGTTCACCTTATCTTTGGCATTGAAAAGGAAATCAGACATGTAGTCTGAATGCCACTTCCGCATTACGTGTTCCATGTGGAAGGCAAGAATTTGACAATCAGTATGTATACCAAAAGATCAGAAATAAAAGTGTAAGTTATTGACTGATTTTCAATCTTAACAATAATTGTATCGAATTGTCTTATATGCGAACTTTAATGTTACTTACTGAACATATTTTAGTTCGAGTTATTCTCTACCAGGAGAAGAAAGAGTCAATACCTGTTTGTGATTACTTCTGTGTAACAGACTGATCTTAAATAGCGTTGACAACCGTCGAACTCAGACGAGTAATAACATCAGTGTGAGGAAGTGTTTTTTTAAAGGCCAGATTATTTGAAATGCTGGAATACACGTAAAACTAATTTATATATTTTTTGAGATTATTCATAGATTTGTTCGATTGATGACATATTTATTTTGTAGAAATTCATGTTGAATTGAGATTAAAGAAAATACTTTTGTCTAGTTTCTACTGTGTTTATTTATTCGTTACGACCGGTTTCGGCTTATAAGGCCATTTTCAAGTAACTACCACAAATTGTCAAGTTGCGTCTTGAATAGTGTGGTATCTGCTCTAGGTACATGACCTAACACGTTACCAATATTGGTAACTATTTAAGACGCAACTTGACAATTTGTGGTAGTTACTTGAAAATGGCCTTATAAGCCGAAACCGGTCGTAACGAAAAAATAAACACAGTAAAAACTAGACAAAAGTATTTTCTTTATTCTATATTCATAAATTCCAAAACATTGAATGGGGAATTTGGGTTGGTGCCATTGTCTCCTCCTCTGAAATATTTCGTCCCAAATAGCATCTCGATTGACTTTGTTTATATATACACAGCTAGTTAACTTCCTACAAAATAACTCAGCGGGTCAAGTTGAATCTGGTATGCCAATTCGTTGATGTTCAACCTTAATTCTACAGGCTGATCTGAAATCTGTAATGATAAATTTATATCGATATTTATCTGCTTTTAGAGATGTCATACCCTATATTTTTTGGTGAATATATGGAAATTAATTGCGGTATTATCGTCTCTTGGAATCCAGGGTAGGGTCTTTCTTTTTGAATTTCATAACGGGCACATTCTACATTTCGTAGTGTTTCTTTTCGTATTCGTCATTGAGTTGTCTTTGGCACATCTTTGAAACTTACAACGAACGTTCGCATAACAATTCGACCTCTTTGTAACTACAGAAACAAAAGTGTCAATTTAAAAAAAATATATGTCAATTTTTTATTCGAAAAGGTTCATTTTTCTCTAGCGGACAGCAGCAAGTCCCCGTAATTTTTTTCAATATATTGGGGTTGGAGTGATACATTATTTGGAAGGAAGTTGACTTTGAAATTGGCATGTAAAAAAAACAACATTTACTTTAATGTTTCTTATTGAGGAAAATTGACAACAAAAACCACCAATTTGAGTAAAAATATCGAACAATGACCTGCACCAATTGTTTTATAATGATTCAGCCGATTTTCTAAACCTTCCATCAGATTCTAAAAACATACGTATGCTTTCACGGGTAGAGTCACGATTGGAGAGAGCAAAATCCGAGCTTGGTACGTCGTAGTCGAATATAACTCGTATCTGTTCTAAAAAAAAAATTGTTTTTTCGTTAATCAGCTGTCGCCCCCATACGAACGACAACTCTCAGAAGTTGAGAAACTTGTGCGAGCTAAGGACTGACGAGGTCTTACCTTTTAACGTGTGATTCCTAACACGGTATGACCAAACGTTTCGTCTGCTCCCACGACAGACATCATCAGTAGTATATGAGATATAATTCTAATTACTGGAGTGACGTCAATCCCTAGTCAAGGATACATGTGAAGGGTCCCAACCCCATTTCGATCTTTGGAGGTGGTTGACAATGTTTCGTGTGGCATTCCATTAGTTCGGACTACCATTGTCTAATATGATATAAATTGATTTGAAATCCTTGAAAGAATCTGTAAAAAATTAAACAGATTAGCTGAAAAATAACAATTATATTAAGCAAAAAAAACTGAAATCACAATGAAAAACAATACAAGCATCAACAAAAAAATCCAAAAATGGAAATATTAACACAAATATTACTTTTTGAACGAACGATTGCTGATCACTAACAACTTTAGTAATGTACTGCTAAAGGAATGTAAAGACAACAAGTACGAATTATTGTAGGAAAATTGGTGGAAGCCATTATTCGGCAAATTTATATCAAAACTGGACCCTTTCAGAACAAAAATTTTCGTGTAACGAGGGTCAAGTTTCGTTGGAACACCGTGTATTGGCATATTTTTCTTTTAGTGATAATTGATTCTGTTGTTTCCTCTAGAACTCCAGTTTGCGATTTAATAGGCCATGGTGAAGTAAACAGCATTTAGATACTTTTTTTTCAGTTGATTCAGGCTTAATTTCAAATACTTGTCATTCATTATATTTTTTTCCTATAATATATTTTCCAAAACTACTACTCTTCAGCGCAAATGTACTATAACATAGACGGCATTGTTTTCTGAATATCGTGGTGAATAGTAAACTTCAAAGGCTCCGTTAACTCATTAATAGGTAAAAATTTCTTGAACAGGTGATCGAAACTGCAAAAAGTGATAAAAAAATCATCTTGAATATCTTCAAATTGCAATCTGTTTACTCTTTCGATACTCCAAACGGACCCAAAGTTCTGAAAAAGTTAAGATAAGTTGTCTTGAAGTGAAAGCCACGGAGAAAAATGGAGGACTGTATGAGAAAAGTCTGCAGAGAAAGATAGAAAACGAATCTTGTTCACTGGTCGATGTTGAATCTTGACTTTGCAACGGACCCATTTAGGAACCTAATTTATCATTGATATTCGTGAACTGAGTCTTTTGTGGATTACATAGATGCTGAGTAAATTTATTCAGCGGTGGATTCACTCATTAGTCCATTTGAAACATTTTCGATTACTATTGTTTCGAATGTGCACTAAACATTGCCGAAACGTATCTGGTTTGATTTTTCTCAGGAAGAAAATTTGTTCCTTTGAGCCAGTTTTAATTCATGATTACTGATTTTTTCATGAAGTTTATGAACCGTTGAGGTGAATGTGCCGATCACGAATTTTTAAGATTTTACCTTTCCCCAATTTTAACAAAAGATACAACAATACTTCCACAAGCAGTTCGATGTTGTCAAATGTAATTCAGTTTTCAATTGATGATGTTTCACCGTCATTTCAGCTTTCATCCACTTCTATCCCGGTCTCAAGAATCGAATGTTGATGTTTGACAACTTTGAATACAAACTGGAAAAGAAGACTCGTTGCAAAAACATGTGGTGCTGTAAAATGAAGCAAAGATCAAATTGCAAAGCTAGACTCATTTCTGAAGGGAACAAAATTTTTCTGAAGAACCAAACACATAATCATCTACCGACTTTCAAGGGTGACTATTCATCTTCAGAGGTAGAACGAGTAACTATCGTGGATTCAAATAAAGAGCTGCGGAAACAAGAAACTATTGATCGGAGCTATATGGAATTTTTTACAGTATCTTTGGATTGCTAAAATGCAGGAGTAAAAGATGGCTGATTCTGAAATAACAAAGATTATCAACTGCGATGATACCTATTTTTAGTATCTTTTGTTTTTCTAGTGCTAACAATATTAAAAATTGTAAATTGAATGAATAGTATAGTATTGATCAATTTATTTAGTTTTTAATTTGAACTAATTACACATCTGGGGCACGCTAAAACCAGCATGACATTAACGTTAGGTATTAAATTTTTCAAAAATCATAGTTTCGGTCTAAATAGTGCTAGAATGTCAAAATTATCAGGATATGAGATCAATAAAGGACTAATTAAATATACCAAGAATCAAATGCACATATAGCTATTGTATTTTGAAATTATTCAATATAAAAATCAGATTTCGCCACTCACTGATGATCATAATAATACTCAGCATACTACCTGATGTAATAAAAAACTGAAATTTAATAGATCCAGTCCAGTAGATCACCTACAGACCGGTTTCGAGATATTACCTCTTTCCAATGCAGGAAAAAATATAAAAATCAGATTTCGCCACTCACTGATGATCATAATAATACTTAGCATACTACCTGATGTTATAAAAAACTGAAATTTGATAGATCCAGTCCAGTAGATCACCTACAGACCGGTTTCGAGATATTACCTCTTTTCAATGCAGGAAAATTCTGAGATGCATATTTCAAGATTCCATTTCGAAATATTTATTTTCTTATACGTATGTATCTCTACCCAATTCAGACTAATTTGATTTTCAAATAAAGAACAACATGAAAACACTGCTACAGGCAACTTACAAAAAAATGATATCACACCAAAGATATTTTTATTTAAAATATTGACAAATATAGTGCTTGAACTGGTGGCAAGAGAAAAGTAAAAACAAGAAGTCGCAAAAAGATTTTAGATACACAAAATAAATAAGAAAAAAACATGTTGGTAAACATGTTGGAAAAGTAGGAGTTGAAAAGTGGAGTCAATTGAACTGGCTGTGTTGAAAAAGGTCATTAGAGAATTTAATCTGTTGCCCAGTAGAAGAGGAAATACACCATATTCAAATGCATAGCAAATTACTTTTGTTTTGATTGTCTGACTCGATTCAGAGGTTCATATGGATTAACAACGAACGGCAGAATTTTCATTTGGTAAGTCTATGAAAACTTTCTCAACCGAAAACGAAAGTGAATGTACAAACTCTTCTGCATGATAAAATACTATGGAAAAATTCAATGATTTCGCTATGGGTGACTGCATTACCTGTTTTTTTATTTCTCGTCAGCGTGAAATGTTAAATGAATCTGCTCATATTTATGTGACAAAATAAGATTTTTGATAAGTTTTGGTGTGGCAAAACTGACCAGAAGGAAATTAGTGAATACTGTCTTTACTGGTTTGAACTAGCATCTAATATAAAACCATTTTGAAACTCAATGTTTCCAAACTATCTTGGGTGTTGAGGACAAGATAGATGAGTAGATATGTTTATTGTCGGAAGATCGTAGATAACATCTTGTTGACAAATATTTTGTTATCAATATCTAAAAGTATATATTATGTATTAATGGAAATATAACTAAATATTTTCAAATATAACTAAACAGAAAAACAGAAAGGCTGACTTTCGACCAGAAGAGGTCAGATGTCAATCTTGCTGAAGTGCCCATTAGTAAGTTGAGGACCGCTCGTAGAGCGGGGGTGGATAGGAGTGGAGTATTAGGATTTCCTCGCAAATTAGTTGTGGAGCAAAGTTTTTCCTTCAGGGCACTCAACCCGGGAGGGGGCATGGGGAGATATAACTAAATATATTGTCATTAGAGGAATAAAAAATGAGCTATCATCCAGCCAAAAACCAAAGTTGACGCATGTATCCAACACTAGTACTGCCCATCTCCTGAAGACACCCATTTGGTTGATGAAACGCACTTCTAGAAGAGTGAACGTTTATTTTGGCGACGAATTTCAACCGTTGCATCAATGACAATACCATGAGATCTATGGCAGAATGAAACAGCACTTTCTGGAATAGAATGGGAGTCAACGCATTTGGGCTCTGGTACCTTTCAGTGAGAGATATAGAAGGAGACAGAAAGCAAATTTTCATTCTGCGGTCGATGTTGAGAATTTTATTCCGCTTTCACGTCCATCCAATTTATAAAAGTCGCAAAATCTTTTTCGTTACACTATTCATTACTCAAGAATGGATGTACCGATTTTTATGATTTTTTTTTTGATTTATTGGATTTGTTTCCGCCCGGAATAGTAGAATAAATATTTGAACTTTGGAAAAATTAAGAAAATACTGAAGATTAGGCAAAATTGACAATGTTCGCTTTATGAGGTTATGATATTTGTCACAGTGCGTTCAAAGACAATTAGGGTTATGAAACTTGTGATTGGTCGAGCATTGATTATTGTTATGTTGTAATAGAAGCAAATTCATCAATATCTATCAGTGTTATTAACAATGCGCCGAGCGGGGAGATCGAATCTTCCACAACGAACCGTAATGCAACCAGACTGTGGAATATTGAGAAACAATGAAACACAATTAAACACAATAATGAGTTATGACGGGAAATTAAGATGTTGCACTTGTTTCGTAATTTTCAAGGATTTCAAGAATTTTGTTTTGTTGTTGAGGAATGCTGACGGTTCAAGAAGTAGTAATTGTCTCTACAGAAAAAAGTTATTCCAAATGTGATAACTTCGTTTGATTTTCTACCAACCCACGCTTAAAGTTCGTGATGGCATATTCAAGAAATGATTCGGAAGGCACAAATGAAACATTGTTATATACTTCCACCCATTGCCGACTTTAAAAACTGATTTAAAAGTGAACTATACTGTTGAGTATAACAAGGATGCAGTAATATTTTTTACAACAAATTTTCCGCCAGACTCTGTATTATCATAATCTTAGCAACTTCATAAGATAATTCCATATTGTGGAATGTAATCTGAAACCATAAAAATTCAATAATTGATATCTTTCCATGCAAAGTTACTCCTTCAGATTGAGGATAATGTATTATTGTATGCAATAGAGTGGTCTGAGACAGGTAGTTATGGAGAATATTTTCACGTTTTTACTAGTGGAATCTCTATAAAATTTTGAACTTGTTTTCTTAACCGCCACTCTATTTATTTCAGGTTTGGTTTATTTCGACAGAGGGCAAAAATATCCCATGATGATCCTGGATTTCAATTCTTTCCAAATTGAAAAACGACTACCCAACAAAACGATTTGGTGCTGCACGTACAAGTTAAAAATGAAATGCAAAGCGAGGTGTATCACTTACAGCAATATAGTGGATGTTAAGCAGGATAAACACAACCACGAATTCAATTACAGAAAGAGCCCCAAAGGTTTGATCAGCCAAAAGTTGAATATTATAAAATCAAGAAAATGTAGTAAAATATGAGGTCCTGTGATTAAAAAGTTGATTTTCTATCTAGAAAAAAAACAGGTTTGTACTGTTTACTTTTGTACCACCGGAACCGTAGATTTTACGAATGTTTTATTATCATCTCTGAATCCTTTGGAAATAGTAAGCGAGATTGGCGTTCATTCCTTTTTCACAAGCAGATAGATGCTTATAAGCTTAATGAAGGTGTACAACATTACACTAACTATATGTAGCTATTGATTCCGGATGAAACGATTATCGTTGCTGAAGGGGACTATAGAGGATGGAGTATTGATGTTACATCTTCGAACTCCATGAATTCTACCCAGTTCTCTGTTCAAATTTTGTCTAACGAAATATCTAGTAGAATATCTCTTTCCTTCTTTTGAACCTCAAGGTTACTCTGGCTAACTTTATTGGTGCAATGATTACTCACGATGCAGTGTACACAGTTGTACATGTCGCGTGTCCCATATGTTGTTGTTTCGGGCAAAGAGTCTAATCGGCAAATACTTTTTATTTTTTCTAAAATATTCATCTGATAGAAACACTTTTCTCAAACACATTAGTTTATTGCAAGATGGAGGTTCCAGTTTTTCCTATCGGATTTCTGAATCGAATATTGAATTCTATAAAATATCATAGATCTTAGAATGCATTTTAAGATCATACCTATTTAACTGTATATTATAGAGGTTAGGCATGCGTGATATGCAATGTGAATTAGATAATCATCTTGTGTTTACTCATAATTTATTTTCAAATGAACTAGTTATATCTTCTAAAACAGATGAATATTGTTAACACAATTTTTTCTTCAACAGAATGTTATGCATTTGTGGATACACTTTTTTAGATATTGATCGAAAATGAGAATTCAACTGAAAATAACATTTTTACTAGGGAAAATAATTATTTTAAACAGACAGTTCTGTCTAAAATAACTTTGTAGCGCTTGGTTTCTCCGTTATTACATTTATAACATTATGAGGATGTATATTCATGAGTGCCACATCAATTACAAGGCGAAATCACATATTCGGCAAGCTCACGCTCAAGCTTTCAACTAATGATATTTTTTGATAGGTGAGTTGAGTTTTTCCCAAGCCAAAATTTACTCAAATCATTCTAATACATTTTTATTATTTTATGTAGCCTTTCTAATATTATTTCATCAGACTTTATTTTCAAAAATTTTCCTATTTGAACATGTTTTTATAACGTCATGCTTATTGATGATTTTACCTCTCAGCATGGAATAATGCAGTCATAGGGATTAAAATTTCTAAATTATCAAATTATGGCAACTTATAAATTTCTGGGTGGCCATATTTATTTTTAGTTTCCAAATTTATCTTTTGGTAGAAGTTTTTTTCATTTCAAAATTGTGATTTCTGAGGATGAGTCGAAAGGAGAGTTAATCAGAGTTTGAAATAGGAAACTCAAAAATTCAAAAAACAAAATCTCTTGAGAAAGGTTCGTTTTTCTGAACTTGTCCGTTACTGAAAATACGGAAGAAAGTTTGAAGAATTGTAAAATATCAGTGACTTGGTATGAACTTACTTGAATTATATTTCAGGTTTGATATATTTCAGTCGAGGAGCGAAACATCCTATGATGATATTAGATTCAAATTCATTCAAAATTGAGAGACGACTAACTAACAAAACGATTTGGTGCTGCACGTACAAAGTAAAAATGAAATGTAAAGCCAGGTGTATCACTTACAGCAATACAGTGGAAGTTAAACAGGATAATCATACGCACGAATTCAATTTCAGAAGGAGCTGTCAGGGCTTGATTTGCCAAAAGTTGAATATCATAAGGCCAAAAAAATGCTCTACAGCATAAGGGGATGGTTGAAGTGATTATTTGTATTCTTAAATTATCGTTAATATTATGAAATAAATATAAATTTTGTTTCAAATGATTTAAAGTTTATTAATTGTTCTTCTGACAAAGAGAAATGCATCTCTAGACACAATATTAAGCCGATGTGCTAGCTTTGAAAATACAAATCAAACATAAGTGGAATCACCTATTGGTGTGATACCCAAGTCAACTTGCCAAGTTTTTATGTCAGTGTTGGTGGTTTGACCAATCAACCGATAACTGCGGTAGCAGAAATTTGGGAAGCTAACCTGAAATGCCATCGGTGTCACACCAATAAGTGGTTCCACTTATGTTTCACTTGCGTTTACGCAGCTATTTTTATCAAGTACTTTTCTGGTTTTTCACATTTTGTCTTCAATCGAGGACCGCCTGTCCGGTACTGACGATGCCCAATAGGCTGAAACAGCTGTCTACCGGTGGCTCTTAAATTGAAATCAATATGGGAATGATCAGAAAGTATTCATCTATTTATCTCCTGATTTTCATGGAATTATTTTCCAGCAGCTTGACTGCATTAACCTTTGTCGATTTCATATCATTTCTAGAAACATATGGATTTGTTTTCCGATGGCATTTCAGGTTAGCTTCCCAAATTTCTGCTACCGCAGTTGTCGGTTGATTGGTCAAACCACCAACACTGACATAAAAACTTGGCAAGTTGACTTGGGTGTCACACCAATAGGTGGTTCCACTTATGTTTCACTTGCGTTTACGCAGCTATTTTTATCAAGTACTTTTCTGGTTTTTCCGCCTGCCCGGTACTGACGATGCCCAATAGGCTGAAACAGCTGTCTACCGGTGGCTCTTAAATTGAAATCAATATGGGAATATATATATATATATATATATATATATATATATATATATATATATATATATATATATATTATATATATTATATCGGTATATATATATATACCGATATAAGGCGGCTCTACCGGTGCTTTATCATACTGGCACTACTACTATACTGACAAGTGTTGCTTCAGTGAGAGTTGGGAGAGAAACCATAATCCAAACTTCATATTAAACTGATAATTACTTTGGTAACCGCCTGTAGCTCAGAACGCTGTTCATGCTATCATAATAAAATTAATATTTGCTAACGTTCAGAAATATTTTATTATCTCTACACCAGGTAATGATATCATATATGATATCTTGGGAAAGATTAAGTAACGATTGTCCATATATGACGAAACTGCAGTAACGATAGTTACAAATAAAAGTGGTAAAAACATTTCATTTCTCATTTTTCATGATGATATCCTATCACGGATTAACGGCTACATCCTTCAATTTATTGAAATACGTCGAAATAATTGTTAGACTGAGGAGTGCCGAATTTGTTTCAACTACTTATTTCCGATCCCCTGGCAGATACAAGGTAGTAAGGAAGTTACCGGTAAAATCTCAGTAAGTCAGTTGTTAATAATCAGAGGATAAAAAAAAAGATGAGGAAAATTCTTTCTCTCTATTTTTTTATATTTTCAACCGTATATAACACAGGTCTGCGATGAAAAAATTGTAGGATATTTAACTAATGATTTTAACAGTATTTTGTGTGCAGCCTCCGGTGTTTCATTTTCATGGTACTGATTTAGAGAAAGGAAATTTGTCCCACTTTTACACAAGAAGGTGACCTAGTTTTATGCAACAATGTACCCGGCGTCATGGAAATGTTCAACATAACGTATGAACCAGAGAAATGGAGTCTTTTCATCGATTCATCAAAAAGAAGTTTGAAAGCTGTACTTCTTCACAATGGGAACCAATATGCTTTTGTGCCTGTTGGACAATCAGTCCATTTGAAAGAATGCTACGAAAATCTTGAATTTGTTCTTAATAAGCTCAGCTAGTCTGATCATAAGTGGGCCATTTGTGGAGACTTGACAGTTATTTCAATATTACTAGGTCAACAGAGTGTTTACTCTAAGTCTCCATGTTTCCTATGTGAATGGGATAGCCGTGACAGGAAACAATACTATGTCAAGCAGGTGTGGCCAATAAGAAAGGGTCTTATTCCTGGAGTTAAAAATGTTGAAAAACAAAGTTTGGTGAATCCTAAAAAAACCTTACTTCCACCACTCCATATTAAATTGGGGCTAATGAAACAGTTTGTGAAAGCATTAGACAAAGAAGGAGATTGTTTCAAGTATCTTTCTGAAAAGTTTCCTGGTCTATCCGATGCTAAACTGAAGGAAGGAGTCTTCGATAAGAAGAAAACTTTTAAAAGATGAAAGCTTTGTCACTAAAATGGAAATGAAAGAAAAAAATGCCTGGAATTGATTTAAACTTGTTATAACAGGCTTTCTTGGAAACAAAAAAGACCCTAACTACAAAACTTTGGTTGCCGAATTGATACAAAATGTTGGGCTGCAACATGAGTGTCAAAGTGCATTTTCTTCACTCACATCTGGACTACTTTCCCGAAAATCTAGGGGCTGCAGGTGAGGAACAAGGAGAACGGTTCCATCATTACATAAAAGAAATGGAACGCAAATACCAAGGTCGGTGGAATGTTAACATGATGGCTACTGGATGTTAAAAAAGAAAAATTCACAAAAACACAGACGAAAAAGTACCAAAAGAAGCTTTGACGTTTTCACAAACAGTTTGCAAACACTTGTGTATCACTATTATGCTCAGTTTAGCTATGTAGGATTGTTTTTTTTGCTTTTACTTCATGTTAAAATAATAAACATAAATCTACAATTCCTCGTTTTTTTATACTTTTTCAATTTTTACATCCTTATTTTGTAGGAAAACCTTACGTGATAAGTAAAAAAAAATGTCATTTTTGAAATCAGCGCAAAAAACTTCATAAAGATCAGTTAACGAAATCAAAACAATTTTTTTAAAAGTTTTTTTTGCGTCTTAAAACCGCCATTTAAAAAATGTTAGTTAAAAAATCATTAGGAAGAAAGATAAAGAGCATTCGCTTCACTTCAAATCGTCCTTTGGTTCATAATTCTATGTGAGTTCGATGAGTGAATTATCGAAATTTCTATTGAAACAAACGATCCCGTAAAAACCAGTAATTATAAAAAAAAAGTTTTTTGTTTCTATATATCTTTCACTCTATATATGCTATTACGATTACTTATTCTTCAATCATGTCCAAGACGGTTGAGAGTTCCAACACTAAGAGGGGTTGAAGATCGGTTTGGGATTACTCGGGAGGGGTGATAGAAAAGGAGAAAACAACTACCATTGTTGGTAAGAAATATGTCTGTTCTATACTGTCCTTCACAAGGTCTGATTCAGTAATGTGCAAATCAAAGATGAACTCACTAAAGAGATATACTCGTAATAATAACATTGAGAAAAGCTTTATTAATCATGAGAGTTTTATCATTTAGGGGTCATCACTTCTTTAATTCTTTCAGGTTCATTTTCTCTTTAAGCATCTGACAAATCAACGACGCAGGCATCCTCCGTTTTTACAACCCTCCTAATAGATGTACACACGAATGAAGAGTAAGTACGTATAGAAAAATGTTTTTGGTAATAGCTGATTGCTACCGGAATCGCTGATTTCAGTAAAAATCTCAAAAAAAATACAATAATTTTACATAAAATTGTGAACTTCTTTTGAGGGAAACCGAATCCTCTACAACTTTCCTCCTGAAGAATATTTTTGGAATAAGGAGATGAATCCTAAAGAGAGGAAATTGGTGAAAGCCGTGTTGGGATTTTTTGTTCGATAATTGTCGATTTTCAATGAAGTATAAATCACAATTAGTAAGAGGTAATTATTACTCGTAGAGCCGTAACATATCTTGATAATACTATCTGAGATAATATTCTATTCTATTCCATTCTACTTATTTCTCAGAATGTGAATTATAATAATATACCAATTTTAAAATCTATGGAATGAACACAATCAAGTTTTACAAAATACATCTTTATTTTTCGATTCGTAATAGGTGCTTAAATTTGCGGCGTTCTTGGTCGACACCTAAAAGAATTCTTCTTTTTATTTCATCGATAGAACGTGTTATTTTTTCCCCGTTATTTTATCAAGTTCTTGTATAACTGAATTCCTCGAACAATCGACATATTCGAACTCACTTCGATAAACACGAACTTCTAGAGTACCCCAGATAAAGTAGTCAATTGGAGTGAGGTCCGGTGACCTTGTCGACTTACGAATCATTTCATCAATTCCTATCCACGTGTTAGGAAATCTTTCTTTCAATATATTTCATGATTGAGATAACATTACCCGTCCAAATTGTGATTATAGGTAAACAGGCTAAGCAATCGGTTGCGATATATACCTGAAGGTATATATCAGGTATGTATTTCAGGTGAATTTCAATTAAATATAGTTTCAATCCTTACTATCTTTCTAAGTGGTATACCAGTCCTGTTCAAAGGACTTAGTTCTTCTATGAAATGATTGAATAAAGATGGTTTCATCCCCAACTTAGAGTTGTGGAGAGATAGTCCACAAAATAGTGAAGTGTTTTCACACTGTCAATCTAGTACTATATAAAGAAGTAAAGAAATCAAACTTTTCCCACAAATTCATGAGGTAATTTTTACCTTCCAGGAATAATATACTTCAGAAACGCTCAGAAACATCCCAAAATAATCTATGATGGCGCAGATTACAGCATGCATATAAAGTACCAAAATAGAACTACTTGGAGATGTACTCATTATTATAGAACCAAATGTCCAGTAAAATTGGCGACCAAAGGAAGAGTTGTTGAAATGTCTGGTGATCACAATCATACAAAAATGTTTAAATACGATAACGAGTTGAAAACGATGGTTCCATTATGTGTTAAAATTGTAAGAATTCCTAGCTGAAGTAATAAATATACTTTACATATTCTGTGAAATCTGGTTTCATTATCCAATGTAGTGTGGTGATTGAAATTGACTTGAAAACTGGTTTCTTAGTTTTCATTTAGTACAAGAGCAATTAGGGTAGCTCAATTTACTGAAACATATTGTTTTCAGATAAAGTTCTTTTTACTTAACTGGGGCTTAATGACCCCACAACTGATACCGATGTAACGAATTCGTCGTTTATTTTTGTTTACTCTGAGCTGAAGTTTATGGAGAGAGAGAGAGAGAGAGAGATAGAGAGAGAAAGAGAGAGAAAGATAGAGAGAAAGTGGATTGAAAAAATGTAAAACATCCGTGACGTGCTGGATTTGAGAGCAAATATTTTTATCATGGTTACGCAGCAGATTTTGAAACAGAGTCGTGTTAGAAAAATGAAGAATGAGATTTAGGAAAATTTTAAATTCTGTGTAGCGAATTGTTGCACATGAAACTCATTTTCAACATAGGATTTCATATAAAAGAAATTTGATGAATTGAAAAAGCTCGATAATGTGATGAATTATAATCATATCGAACTCTGAAGTGTTTCAGATCGGTTTATAAGTTTACACGTATAATATGATTATTATGATAATATGATATAATATGATAATATGATTCTAGAAATAAATACGAAATGAAGCTAGATAACAACGGGACTAGTTTTCTGTGATACGAACGTTGCAGATCTCGTAGTCAAACACACTGGTGCCGAGTCGCCTATTCACATTCTAGCCGGTTGTACGACACTAGTTTGCTCAGCTGTATCACAGCCTTTGTTCGTGTCGGACCATTCATATGTCGCTCGTCTAGAAAATGGTAATCGTTTCAATTCAGCAACTTACCAACGTGAAATGTTTAGTGAAACTCGGCAAATCCGCAACAGAGATCTTTTTTTTCTTGCAATCAATGTTTGTCTCGTACACGGACTTTGAGTGATATAAACGTTTCAAAGATGATCCATGCCCAGAGGATGTTTTTCAACATCAAAAAGGGACGTTTATATGTAATTTGGACATAGAGAATAACGGAAAAGTGTCCAGAGTTATGGAAGAGCAAGTCGTGGTTGCTTCTTCAAGACAGTGCTGCATCCCAAATATAGCTCTATACGATTTTTTTCATGAAAGTGAAGTAAACGTTGAGAGAAACCAGGTTTATGGAAGCTGTGAAAGAAAAGCTATGCTTTCAGAAATTGACTCAAACACTGTATTGACTTGTGGAAAATTCGAATGAAAATCTGTAGAGATAGTAATAGGGATATGGTGATAGTTGTAAAAGAAAAAGAGTTCAAAAATTCTGTTAGTTTCTTGCCAAACCTATAGAGATAATTATACGTATGATATAATTATATTGACAATTACTTTCTGATGATAACGCTTGGATTTTTCCGCAATAAATGCTGCTTGGTCAAAGTCACTGAGCAAACAGATTTTCAGGAATTTCTTAGAACAGAAAACTTGTGAATTGAATAATTAGAAAAGTGCGGTGGTAAACTATAGACAGCAAAAATTCTTTCAAATTTTCATGACCTTGAGCACTGACAAATGTGTTGAAACTAAAATGGTAATAGATCATGATTTTTCTTCTTCACTACAATGAAAGTGGTATGCCAAAGGTCTCTTCTTGACCTTAGTTCACAGAAACAATATCATCGTTTAAGATATTAAATCTATGGTTTTTCTTCTTGCTGAAAACAAATGCATAGTTACCTTACTATCGATGGCTTGATATTTTTTCTTTTCTTAATTGTATTGGAGGTGGCATACCAAAGAAAGTCATCTGTTTGAAATTTCATGTGTTATACTTGTTAAAAAAATTACATGCAATGAAATTTTACACTGACACAATATATTCAAGAAAACGCATTTTTCAAAACAAACCTGGTATTGTAAGTCAAACGAAATTTGTTTAGGACTGTTTATATTATATATTTATTCATAACACTGATTATTAATGTTGTTTTATGAATTTTAGACACAATATACTTCGATGTAGGCACGAAAAACCCGAAAATCATTGTGGATGACTACGATTTTAACATGGCTAGAAAAACAGAGGTGAAGACCATGTGGATATGTGCTGGATATTTTAAAACTAAGTGCAAAGCCAGGGCTACAACCAGCGGCAGAATGGTGTACGTAAACGGGACTCACAATCATGATCCAAAGCTGAAACGAACGAAATTCACAAACATGCTGTCTCAGACCGTTTCTATTGTCAGAAATCCTATACCATCTTATCAAAATGTTTGAACAATTTGAATTGCATGACTGTAGTTGTTTTAAATTCATTTGAATTTATTTTTGTTTCACTTATCTTAATGACATCTCGCAATTTTTAATACATTGTACATAAAATAATAAAGTGTTCATTAACCAATTAACTCACTCACTGAAAAAATGGCCCGCCGCTGGCAAAGTAGACCCCTTCTTTTTTATGTGAATGACAAGAGAGGGAGAGAAGAGAGAGAGGGAGGGGGGGAGGGAAAGAGGGAGAGGGAGAGAGATAAAAAAGAACATGTAAATAACTACATCCAGATAAATATACATTTACATAATTACATGAAAATAATACATATACATAATCACATCTATATACACCGTCAATTTCATATAGTTTCGTCATTAAAATATTATGTCAGATTGTAATAGACTTTAGAGGCCAGTCTTTCAAGTAACTTTTTCCTAAAAGTTTTAAGAGAATCCATGTTCTTTATATCTTCAGGAAGTTTATTATTGAGGCTTTGATCAGTGTGTATTTAGGGATTATTAATGATAAATTCATTGCATTCCGTGCAGTGCGATTATTATTTTCGTATAAAGATTTATTCTTGAAAATGAGACATGTAGCTTTTAAAACGTAGATTGAGGTTAGTGTCAGTATTCCGTGTTTCAGGAAAAGAGGTTTGCAGGATTTCAGTCTTATCTACTTGGCACAAATACCGCACCGCTCGCTTTTGCAGCAAAAATACACTCTCAAAGAGTTCATTACTATAAGAACCCCAGAACTGGATTGCATACCTCAAGTTTGACTAAATGAGAGCAGCATAACCTAACTCTTTAGCTGTAGACATGAGAGCAAAACAGCCGGATGATAAATTTTTGTTCACTATGTTAATATGATTTGTGAATTTCAAATTGGTATCTATGTTAAGCCCCAAGAATTTTATATTAGAGTCAGCACCTAATTCTATATCCGGAAGAAGACATTTAAATCTAAGAAATTTTGTTTAATTGAAATTCAAACAAAGAAAATTTTCATCGCACCACGACTTGATTTTTTGTTGGTCTCTTGTAAACTTCTTTCGAAGCAAATTCACATCTTCAGAGTATAATTAGCAGCTTTAAAGCATGATACCAACAATCGTCTCATGAATAATTTGACCAAATCAGTTTCTGCTGAATTCACTTACAAATGAAAACAATAACTTAAAACAGAATATCATTTGAGTTTCTTTGACAACTATGTAGTAAACTTGATTTCTAGGGACATGTGAATTTTTGTTATTCATACTAAGTCACTATCTCCAATATTTGATGCATGCCTGCCTATTCATTGAGTCCTCATGAGTAGGAGATGGAATTGAGCTATACTTGATGAAAATCCATAGCGTATTCCAGTGACACTTCATTGTGAGGTTTTCACAGAAGAGTTTACAAAACCCCAATATGCGTTTCGCTGTACAATAGCTTCCTCAGAAGCAACATATATTTTGCTCTACAGTAACTTCCTCAGACGTGTAAATAATTCAATAAATATCCT
This sequence comes from Leptinotarsa decemlineata, assembly GCF_025532065.1. Taxonomy (NCBI): domain Eukaryota; kingdom Metazoa; phylum Arthropoda; class Insecta; order Coleoptera; family Chrysomelidae; genus Leptinotarsa; species Leptinotarsa decemlineata. The sequence continues at coordinate 27,815,021 of NW_027412688.1, read as the reverse complement.
AGACTTGACTATTACCAAAATTGTTATTGAACACAAACATCTTATACGGACATTATCACACATAATTCCAAGATACATCCCTATCAGTATAAAGTATCAGGTTATTTCTAAAGTTTTCTCCGTTTTTATGAGTCTGCTTCAAACTGTAATAGTGAATATTTATTCAATTTGATTGTAATAAGCGCCATATGAATAAGTGCACTCTTGCCAACGTAACAAAAGTCGAATAATTCCATCAGCAATAAAATTGTGTGCTGGGAATTCGATGAAGTCGACGAAGGCCGTTTTCCCCTGGTCTTGATTGGCGAAAGTTCTACTGGTGAGAAAGTTATCACAGTGCTTGAAAGGATGGTAGTCAGTTGGCGAGAGGTCTTGGTGGAATGGCGGGTGAGGCAAAACTTTGACTCTAAATTTTCGGATGGTGATTTGTGAAATGTGCGGCCGGGGGTGGTCGTGAAGTAGGATCGAACTTTTTTTGATGACCAGTACCGGCTGCTGGTGACACAATTTTTGGTACATTTTGTCGATTTCCCCACAATAAGACTGCTGTGACGGTTTGACCCGGTTGCAGAAAGTTATAGTGAATCACAACAGCCGTAGACCACCATTCAGTAACCATGATCTTTTTTTAATTGAGTTTTCACCTTTGGAAAGTGCCTGATTTGCTCATCGGTGCCCTGTTGTAGAGGATCCACTTTTCATCACACGTGACGATACGACCCCAAAAAGGATCGTTTTGGTTGTGCTAGAGCAAACAACAGAGCTCGAAGCGTGACAATTTATGTCGATCTTTCCATCAGAAACCACATGGGAGCTGACGACCAGTTATCCCGCGATCCCACACACTGGCTATGATGAGCCAGTGTGTGGGATCGCCAGGGTCCTAAAATCCTCATCGTGGATTACTGTATGTTAAACAATTCGGGGCGCATCATCGAGGTTAAATTCTCCGGAACGAAATTTCGCAAACCAACGCTGAACAGTGCGTTCATTAACAATGTTATCCATTAGTCATTGGACCCCACTGGATGTATATTCGGGTAACCGTCAGTGATTATTGGGTCAGCCAGTTTAAATACCATTCCTCTCAGTTGTATGGGGGTGTGAGGGAACTGATGGTCTTACATCGAGATGAATTTGAACCCGAAATCTAAAATATACATAATTCAGAAGGTCCATTTACCGCAACTGAGGGACGCGGCAAGGTTCCTCGATCCGATAGCAAAAGCTAAGCTTTTGTGAATCGGGGTGACATGTGCGTCCCAGGCGTGTCATTCATTAACTGCTGCTTGGTCAAACCTTAGAAGGATATTGTGTGTATGCATCCAGTGGGGTCCATTAGTCATTGGACACCACTGGATGTATATCCGGGTAACCTTCGTTGGTTTTTGGGTTAGCCAGTTCAACAACCATTCCCCTCAGTCGTATGGGGGTGTGAGAGAACTGATGGTCTTGCATTGTGATGATTTACGACACCTAATTGCCAAATGCCTGGTTAATTTTTCGGGCTATTTCGACGGCGCTGTGGTTCAATTTGAATTCGTAGAAAAAACTTGGTTGATAATCGCTTAACGGCATCATATTGTAATAAGCTGAACAGAGCCAAAAAAATTAAATTTGGAGAAAAATGAACGTCAATGTTTTGAGTACAAAATTCTCTACCGATCAATATATACCACATGCTATTGAATTCTCCATTGTCAAAAAGTAATTTTCAGAGAGCACTGAGTATTGAACAAATTGCTGTCAACAACGGTTACAATATGGATATTATCGACTGCATTCTTTCCAAGAAACTATAAAAACAAGCCATTCAGGAGTAGGTAATCATACTCCAAAGAACGAGAATAGGCGTTATAGGGCATTAATATACTATGGTGAACCCACCAATAACATCGTTCGTTTTTTGAAAGAGAACGATTTGGACGTGGTTTACACAACGAAAAATAATTGAAGCAAATTAATTAACGATAGTAGAGACAAAATCTCAGTGTCCGATGTATCAGGAGTATATAAGTTGACTTGTGGTTTCGTCGCAAAACACCATATTGGCCAAACGGGGAAAACCTTTTCCCAAAAGAATAAAATGAAATAGGATTAGGATTGAAGATCGATATCATATTTGCACACCATCTTTAAGCGGAGGGGGATGAGTTCAACATGACTGTGAAGTATTAAATTTGAAAGAGAAAGGTTTGAAACTCAATATTTTGTAATGCCTGGAAATTAGTAAATTCAAGAATTCTGAAAATTTACTGAATAATCAACTCAAATTGAATTCTCAATTTATTTTCCATAATGTTCGAAGTTTAAATTAGTTCATATGATACCTAAAGTCAGATAAAATTATCAGTCATTAATTAGGTAGGATGCCATACGATTCAAATAGTTATTTAATACAACACTAAATAGGTAGAATTTAGTCAGTTTGAACACAGGAAGTTGTATAGCGAAACACGTTTTGCTGTTTTGCGAACTGTTCAGTGAAAATCTCATAATAAAGTCACTAGAATTCCTTACAAGTACTAGTGTTCACTATTTATTATTTCTTCAGTATTCAATATTAACCTGCTTAATGTATAATTAAATAATTTTTGATAAAATATCCTTCATTTTGTAAACGACTATAGATTTTTTTCATTTCTTTCCTGAAAGATAAGAAAAATGAAACAGAAAATAAAATGGATGCGTCACTCACAAGAGAAAACAATAATTTCATAAACAACTATCATCCCGATGGTATATACAAAAAGGGATCGATTTTCACCATACTTCGCAACAAATAACGTGTTGAAATAATGTGTATTTTCAATCTGTTTTTCCGTTAACCAGCTGTCGCATCCCTACGAACGACAACCCTCAGAAGTCGAAACTTGGGCGACCTGAGGATTAACGAGGTCTTACCTTTTCACGTGCGATTCCTAACACGGGTTGGACGATAGCAAGTGAAAATCGATCGTTCAGACTGGGACTTGAACCACCGACCAAGGCGGCAGTCAATTCGAGTGAGTGAACAAAGCACTCACGTCGAACCGCCTGGCTACCGACCGACCAAATAGTGGAAACATTGCTAAAACATGTAGAAAAAGGTTTGCTAATGTTGTTTCGCCACTTTTGTAGATAGCCTTCCCAAAAATTAAGGATATGTAGACCTGTTTAAAACGGTCATTTTGAATATAAATCTAACATTCGACGAGAGCATCCCAGGAGAGGTTTATAGTAGTGAATTATCTGGACCTGAATTTCATGACCTTCAAAATGGAATACCGATATTTAAATTCTTTCACCCGCAAAATGGTGCTCAAGAAACAGTATTTTACCTTTCAAGATATCAATTTACCACCAACCCAGACAAAAAACACCCATTAAAGAAAAAGATATCCTAGCACAAGCAGGTGCCAATTCAAAAATATGCCACTTTCTGAAGATGATCATTCATTTGTTCAAATACAACGGCGGGATGGTATCCGGTTGGGTTGGCGTGATTGATTTGTTCCACTGATTCAATCGACCGTGAGGTAAACCGGTGGTTCAAGTCGCGAGGCCGGATGATAGATTTTCACTTACTTTTGTATAACCCGCGCTAGGAATAGCACGTTAAAAGGTAAAACCTCGGTAATCCTCAGCTCAGTTTCGATTTCATAGGGGAGCGATATCTGCTAAACGGAAAAACATATTTGGACAGATTTTTAACCAGCAGGTCGAAACCCAGGTCGTAATATACTTCATATTATGTAACTACATAAAATTCAACAAACGATATAAAGTGAAAACAGAATCGAAAGAAATAGTTTAAAAAATTACTCAATCATCATTCAACGAAAGTTTATGAACATCAAAGGCTGAACTTTTCACGCAAACTAGTGAAATTATTTTGTAAATTATTTGGGTAAAATCAAAAAACATATTAAATCAGTAATATTCAAAAACTTCCTCTTAAAAATAACTTATTTTTCTGTAATGAAGAATGAAAAATCGATGTTGTCTTTAAAAGGTTTGAAAATTAAGATCTCTACTAAAATAAATTGATATGAACAACCCCCTGTGATGCATCCAGGACTTCAATTTTTCTCCACAAACGCTTTTTTGTAAGTTAAGGGCTTTGCAGAAATATTCATGTGAAATTTCATCCCTATAGGTGCGATTTTGGCGAGATGAGATTTATTTGACTTTTCTTAAATTTGGAATTTGTAATTGCTTGTTTTGGTTGTATTAAAATTCAAAATGTCTCAAAAATTTCTGCAAATCCTGAAACATTAGTAAGGTTACCTACAAAGGGACTAAAATAGCATTAAAAGTGTTTTTTTGGAATATCTAAAAATATTTTCCATGTTTTAACAATTCCCTCAGTGTTTAAAATGCAAACTATTGTAACGCGTTATTTGTAATGATTTTATCTTCCGATCCCCATTGGTTGAATCCTGCTGTTAATATATTTTGCTATTTGGATAACGCGGTTGGGTTATCTTTCCTTTTGGAGGTATACGATACGCCTTCTGACAATAATCGAAACAGTGCAGCGCCAACGTTTTGACGGCGAGGCTCAGATATTCAAATGGTTGAAGGCTTTCCTAATACAACAATGGGCTTGTTACATGCTATGGAACATGATAGTGGTTTGCTTATAGACTGATCAAGTTAGGGGTATATTATACGTATCAAGCCTAATCGGTCCCAAAATCTCTTTATATTTGCAGAAAAAAAATTCTAAAAGCAAGAATTTAAATTAGCCGCGTGTCTGTTGACCAATAAAATTGATCGTGTCTAGATCGGAGTTGCCAAGTGTATTGGTTTTTAATATCCAATCACAGATCTGATGATCCAATTTGACTGACGCCATTTTTGTTGTTATTGTTGTCAACTCGTTGTGAATACAACTGTTACAATTATATAATTGAAGAACGTTTTTTTGTGAAAGGTAGGTCTCGGCGGATACCTATTTTGGTGCATATTCCGTGTCATTAGTTTACATTCCGAAAAATATTTTTTCAGGTTATTTTTGGATTGATATGTTCTGAAGTAATTCTACATTTCACTGTACATATTTTTGCTTCTCTTTTCAGTCACCGTACTGCTCTTTGGCTGAGATAAAATAAAAATTAAATCAATACTTTCCATCCTTCGATAAAAAGCAAGTCTGAAATGAATGTCATATAAATGAAAGGGACCTACTAAATACGACCCTTTCAATTTTTCATTCTTCATTTCGGTACAAAGTATTGCAAATTTTTCAAATAAAATTCATCAATCATTTCAAAATCGACTCTTGGTAAATTTTCGGCAGTCAGCTTTTAACAAAACTAGGCTCAACATTCATTTTGAAATTATTTTAACAAAAGTACGAAGTTTGTGGAAACCATTGACATTAGAAAGAGCATATTGTCGCATACACTACAGAGGGCGCTGGCTGACTGAATGACACTATGGCTAATATACCAGTAACGTTGAATTTCTTATTTTTGGTGGGTGGCATGAATGCATGATTGCTTTATTTTATTAGGGTTCATGAGCATTCGAGAATCATTTAAAAATACAGCTCGGTAAATTCTATTTAGAATTATATTTAGATATAACTTGAACTATATCAGTTATCAAGGCAAATATTATTGTCCATTTTTATTGGAAGATTCAACAGATTACCTAAGCGAGCGAATTTAGTAGCTATATTAGAGAAAGGTATGTATGTAGGAATCGTTTTTTTATAATGAATTGCAGTTGTACAGATTGAGGATTGTAGAATAAATTTAATATTTGGAATGATTCTTTAATCCATTTTGCTATATTTTTCATAACTGTATATTATTAAATAATGCATAAAATCATAGTTTAGGTGAATATTTTGTGATCTACTTTGTGTACTGATTTTAGATATAGAACTTATTTGCAAACATAATTTTTCGTGTACATTTTATTCCATGTGGAGAATTTTTCATTAATTGAAACGTTAACGGGTTCATATACACTTCCATAATTAAATTGATAATTATAAGCTTCGTAAATTTTACGATTTAGAAATGTTGATTATTTCTATTGTTCTTATTGGTCAATCGAACAAGAAGCGGGAATAGGGTCGTGACGTCACCACCCTACCACATTCGATTTTTAATAATTAATTACGGGAAAACTACGGTACTTAGAGAGATGAAACAAAGTGCACTGTTTTTCAATTTAAAATTTGTATTAAGTGAACTATAAACCAAAAATCATGAAACAAGCCCATTAGAAATTGGAAAAATATACCTCCATTTGCCATTGATAACATGACTGTCAAACAATTCTGTAGTGTTTAAAAGCGAAAATGAAACTGATTGTAATTGCACACCTATATACTTATCCCATCATGGAATGAAAATCTCCGGTAGTCTAGTGAAACCTAGAATATAAATTCCTCAGTTAATACAAAAAAATCATGAATTCAACTAATGCTTAGACAGAGAATTTTCAATAGGTATTGAATGGTTTTAATACATTACAAATTCCGTGATAGTTTTCCATTATGATAGACCATTGAGTATTAAAGTTTCCTTAGTTTAATAGAAAGAGATATGACTGATGATGAGTGTTGAATTGGTGAATTTGGTATTGTACTCGACTCATGATCCAAATGTAATAGGTTCGAATCCAATGTCGGCTAGATATTTTTCAAGCGAGAATTTTTCTAGTTGAAGTTGGGTTAATTTTGCTGTGTTGTATGACTGACGGGACTGAAAATAGTCAAGATGCTCTCTAGGTGGCTCGGGGGGTTATCAACATAGCCTACCCACAACAAGAGACTAATGACCATAACAGTCGATGTCTTTAAATACTTCTTTGGTTCTTTCACATGACGTTTGCCACTTTTTTGAAAATAGGAGAGTCGATTATCAGTAAAATTTTTTGGAATTTGATAAATGTAAACGAAGTGAATAATTCTCCAACAAAAATACATTGGCGAACAGCAGATTACAGGAAAGTATTTATTGTAGAATAACTCCTTTCAAAAATATATTCCAACAATTACAGGCTATCATCTATCATTCACATAAAATTATACAGTTTCACGAAAGTACAATAAGCATCTTTCATCATTTCTGATGTCATTGTTCAGTTGTTGAAGCCGTTTTCTTCCTTTCTCAAGTTTTTCCAAGTAACCACAAACATCATTTTTTCATTGTTATCAAGTCTATTATCAGTAAAACCTGCCAAGGGGGTTCAAAGAACTGCGCCTCTAGCAAATGGTTAGTTCAAAATAGTGATAACAATGCTTGTCCTGTCAGATTATTCATTAAATTATTATCAAAACGAGGCACAAATATCAAGACAAATAGACTATTTTTAAGGCCAAATCGTCACTGGAAGACAGGAAGCGATAACTGGTATGACAATATGCCTCTGGGTAGAAATATAATCAACGGATGGACGAAATCTTCTGCTGAAGCAATTGGCTTGGATACGAAACAGAGGAAAATAACCAATCACTCTAATAGAGCAACTGCAGTCAGTCAACTAGCTAAGAGTGGAGTTCAAGAACAGCAATTGTTGAAAATTACTGGGCACAATAATGGAAATTCCATAAAACCTTATTTGAATATTGATCAGGAACATCATAACCAAATAATCAATAGTATGCGTGGAAACACCTATGCAGTAACCGAGGCAAATACAGCAAGATCAACGGAATATCATTATACGAATCGTTCTTTTAATAACTGTGTGTTCAATAAATAATTTTGTTCGAATTGCAAAAAATTTTCTCACCAAATATCCCTCGAACATTGATAAATAACTCATAATTTCCCTCCGTTAGTTATCAATGTCCTTGGGATATTATAGCTGAAAATTGGATTATATTCTATCCTATTAGTTGGAGATCCATTGTTGTCCTTTTCGATATGAAAATAATCAACTAAGCAAGCAGCACCTTCACCACCTCTCCAAGCCAATTCCACCGCTGCTATGTGATAAAATTTGCGTAGGAGTCCTATAGGGGTATTTTCATCCCAAAAGTTTATAATTTTACTCATTTCATTTGAAGTTAATGGTACTGAGCTTGTTTTGCGTTTAGTGGGATCTGTTTGTAAATTTCTTCGTGCTGTGTCGCGTGCATTCCGCGCTTGTTTGAATGCAAAACTTTTAAAGGGGTTTAGCATGATATTATACTCCTTGTAATACTTTTCTTGTAATAATTTGCTTGTTATATTCCATACGGTTTTAACAGTAGCCTCCTTAAACTCCGTGTTATCATTTTTTCTCATATTAATCGCCCAATCCTTGAGTATTAATGCAAGCTCTTCGAGAGTACGATTTCCATCCAATTCATATTTTCTGGCGTCACAAAACTCCATAAATATTTTCCAAGTGTATTTTTTACTATTGACAGTATTTTTTGGTGTATTTTCTTCAATGATTTTGTCAATTGCCGCATCATTTTGAACACCAAAGCGAGGAAGTGACATTTTCGAAATAAATTGAATTACTGAAATGTCAAACAACTTTATTGTGTTGGTTGCTTAGCAATGTCATGACATAAGTGATAACTACCCGTGAAAACTATCCATGGGTAGTTATCAGTGTAATGATGGTTTCATTGGTTATTTCGACACACATGACTAGAAATAGACAAATTTGATAGGATAATTTTTTTGGCAAAAAATTTTCACTAAATAATGTTTTAAAATTTGGTAAAAAAGAATCACCTGTTCCAATTATGGTGTTTTATCAATGACATAAACTAATGATTGAAGGATAAATATGATGATATGTAAGATAAAGTCATAATCATTCTTTGGTTTCTACTTCTATGGTCATAATGCTCGCATTTTCAGTTCAATTGATTGGTTATTGATATCTGTATTGTTTTTTTGTTTCGTCTCCAACAAATTATTATTATATAAAAAAAACAAATCTTATAGAGTAGTGGCATTTGCGATAGACTACAATCAAATATACAGGCCGTTCATGTGGTAACATTGCTATATTCTGAACCGTAACAGATACGAAGACGAGTAAATGGGAAAAAAGGTAACTGTCATCGGGAACAATACAATGGTCGAAGAAAATTTTAGAGGACTCTCGTTCTTCTTGAGTTATACGGGAAAAACCGAAAATGCTGGTTTTCGTTTTTTTCGAATGGAATTGTTATTTTTGAGAATATCAAAAAATGGAAAAGGAAAATTATATTGTATTCGAAGTGTACTTTGACGATGTAATAATAAATAATCGATGAATCGTTTCGTGTCAACATGGCCTCCATCAACTTTTCTTTTAAATACGGACCTGTCTTTTTTATTACAGATATTGATAAAGCAATAAATTCACAATCCAAGGGTGTATCACATTTCATATTTTTATAGCGTTTCATTTGAAATAACTACCATCATCAGTCACAGCAACAGCACCTGTCAATAAATTCGTACCCTAACACCATGAAAATTCGTACTTTTCCGTTTTGGAATTTTTTTTATTGCCGTAAACCTTCTTTCGAGGCTTATTTCTCCCTAATCAATTATAATTCGTTATATTTTTATATCAGTTTATATCTGTTTTTGGTTAAAATTTGATTGTTGTATACCATCTTAAACGTGTAGGCTTTGCTTGATTTCTATGGCAGGAAAAATGAATGCGTTTTTGATATCTGTTAAGAACTGTCAGACGTTAATGAACATATCAAAGTTGCATTCAAATGATGAAAGGACTAATATGCTATTTAGTTATGCAAAATCAAATAAAAATCTTCTTTTGACAAGAAATATGCATGTTGAGCTATATCCAAATCCAAATGTATATCCAAATGTTTAGACGATTAGAAAGAAACTTGAGGGACTATGGTGCAATTCACAGAAAGAAACACGAAAATACTACAGTTAACGCAACGTTCATCACCTCAATGAAATAATAGGGGAGCCCAAGCAGGGATTTCAGGATTTACTAGAGCGCGGCAGATTAATATACAGAGGGATACCTTGTACCCGGTTAAGTACCTCCACCAAATATAAGCTCCATATATAAAGCCGCCTGTGAGAGATAAAGGATCAGATTAGTAAAAAAAAATTGATCAACAGAAATTCTCGAGCGCGTCAGATTAAGGTAGGGTGCGTTAATTACCTGGTAAAAAGTGTATATTCCAGTAATCTGACAATTTGAGAGTGACGTGAAGAAAGGGGAGAGCAGCAAAGTTATAAAATAATAACGTCATTTCGACATTCTCGAGCGTAGCTATTTTTTTATTTTGAAGGAAATAATTCAAAGATAACGAAAAATATATAAATAATCTGACGATTTCCGCAAGCCGAAATAACAAAAATTCGTCGATAAAGTTTAATGCGTGCAGTTGTGTGATACCTCTCCAAGTGTCTTTTCTTCTTTTCTCTATTCACTTTTTCTCTATCTATTACTCTCTCACTCCGTTATTACTCTGAATTCTGTTGCCATGACGCCATCATAGCTGATCACAGAGACTCGTTCGTGATGAATATGTAGATGATGATCAATTAATCAATTATTTGATGGATGTAGCCTTTACTACGTGGTAGGAAATCAAAATGAAGAAAAGATAAATTAAACTTTCTATGTTCTTTACCACTTTTATTAGTAATTAACGTTACTGCAGTTTCGTCCTATAAAGACATTTTCAAACTTATTCAATATACAATATATAAGGTGCTTATACAATATATACAAGTTTGAAAATGTCCTTATAGGACGAAACTGCAGTAACGTTAGTTACAAATAAAAGTGGTAAAAACATACAAAGTTTCATTTCTCTTTTCTTCATTAATTAATCAATTGATTATAAAAAATTCAATTTCTTTGAGAATTTTTAACTTTTTTTATAAATACAAGCATTCTACTCAAAATACATATTTATTTGCATGATATTTCCTGAGCTTTTCAAATAATTAAGTTCAATTAGTTTAAAAAAAAAAAATTGTTTTTGTCAGATTAAGCGAATTCCCCTAGATAATCGTCAGATTATGAGACAGCACGTCTGAAACATAAAGATGAACCATATATATATATATATATATATATATATATATATATATATATATATATATATATATATATATATATATATATATATATATATATTCTGACGCGCTTGAGTATTTCAAAATGGCTAATTTTTTTGCACATTATAATAATGACCGAGAGTTTGCATCAGATAGAAATCGTCAGATTATTGAATGAGAGCTTTTTTTTGTTGCACGTAACACCCCCTTAGAAAATTTGACGCGCTCGATTGAATTTTTTTTCTTTTCACTTTTAACCCTTACGTACAACCACCCACATCTTGCAAACGATCAGATTAACATACCAACATTATTGAAAATACGTAGGACATTGATGTTATCAATATCTGACGCGCTCGAGTATGTTCATGCAACAGTATTTTTTTACATATTTAAAAATCTATAGCCGCTTCCCCCACCGATGAAAAGGTATATATTTTATAACATTTTTTCTTCTTCTTCTTCTTCATCTAAGCTTCGCAACCTAATATGTCTCAATGACGCTCGAGTAAATCCTCATTTTGCATCGTGGGCTCCCCTGCTAAAAGGGATTATAGAAGGAGAGTACGATTTGCGAAGTTGTTGAGACGTAGAAATAGGGCAGTTGGAAATATTTGTAAAAAGAGAAAAGCGACGGACGAATCAAACTTGACCCACAATGGTTGGTTTAACAGAAATATCCATTATAGGTGGAATAATACACATGAACATTTACATAGGGAAACCAATTTCCAAGAAAGGTTCGGAATAAATGTTTGGTCGGGAAATGTGGGAACAAACATTCTTGGCCCTTTGTATCACGATGATCATTTGAATAGTGAAATGTATCTTCATTTTCTATTCGATGAATTCTATGGCTACTTAGATGAATTGCCTCTGAATATCAGCCATGAAATACAATATTTCATCAAGACCGCGATGAGTACCGCGCTGTGTGTGTTATTAAAGGGGAAATGCTGGAAGGTAGGGGGCACTATATCTTTTACTGGAACTATACCTGTCCCATTTAATCGTGTTAGTATCTGTTATGGTTTAGAATATAGCAATGTTACACATGATAAAAGAAACTTCCTGTATATTTTTAAACAGTTTTCATTTCTAAAATAGGGATTTTGTTTGCAGACTGTGTTTACCTTGACTGGAAAGTACAGTCGATAGTGACTGATCATATTTTTTGTTCGTTGGCGAGGATCGAACATAATTTTTTGATGATGAAAGGTTTTCATTTTGGGAAATAAAAAAGTTATTTTTTGTCATAGATATTTGATGTATGCACTTTGATGGAGGATACTTCGATAATTGTGATATATGTCCCAGATTTTTTTCAGGTTTGATTTACTTTGAATCCGGAACAAAAAATCCCAAAATTATCGTTGATGAACACGATTTTTATCTCGAAAAACGAAAAGAAACAAAAACCCTCTGGTTTTGTGGAATGAACTATAAGACGAAGTGTAAAGTCAGAGTAACAACCAGTGGAAGTATGGTGTATGTGAATGGAACTCACAATCATTCCGTGAGAAAAAGAAAATTCACCAACTTGCTCTCTAAGTGCGTTATGATAATAAGACATTAAGATTGCTTACTTCCCATGTTCCTGTGGATTGAATAATTGATGGTTTGTGTGATTTTATGTTGAATAGATTCCATAATGAAGATTATATTTTCATTCTTTCAACGTTCCCATATATGTGAATATTTCTCGGAAAATTGTATTACTTTTATTATGCTTACGATATTTTTTAATGAATGCTTGTGTTCGTGTCATTATTTACTATACTTTTATGTACTATGCATCGCATTAAATAATTTTTTCTAGACATTGTTTATTTCTGCATTGGCAAAAAATATAATCCAAAGCTGATTCTTGATGGTCATGACTTCACCATAGAAAAGAAGATGGAATCCAAGACTTTCTGGGTATGCACGAATTATTATCGGACAAAATGTCGAGCAAGATTAAGCACCAGTCATAACGTTGTATATTTGAATAATGAACACAACCACGCTCCAAGAAACAATACGTTAACAAACATGTCTTGCAAGAATGTAACTGTCATAAGACAGAAAAATAAAAACATTCGTTTTTCGATGTAGAATGGACGACGATTTTTTCATTTCACTGCATGAGTTAAGACTAAGATTATACATACAGCATATGTGTATGTGTAATTCTGTTATAATTTTTTTGATAATGTAACTGTCACAAGACAGAAAAATGAAAAAATTCGTTTTTCGATGTAGAACGGACGACAATTTTTTCATTTCACTGCATGAGTCAAGACTAAGATTATACATACAGCATATGTGTATTAAATATCATTTTGTATTATTAAATTCAATATGTTATATTACTTATTTGTTTGCTTTGTGAATGTTCTTGATGTGTTCATGAAAAATTTCCAGTTATAAAGCAGCGTGTCTCTTCTGTGTTTTGAGGAGACTGTTGTAGGTTTATTTAAGTAACAAAAAAAAATTGCAGTTGGTTTTGATTGACCTTTGAAATATTAGGTTCAGTTTGATATTGTACGCGCCAACTAAGATTAGTCAGCGCAGAAACGTAAAATCGTTCTGTGTTAAAATAATTCTCCCACCCAAGTCATATTTCACCATAGATAGGTTTCCTCGGTCAGTAATTTGATATACTGTTGTCCGGGTTGAACCGGGATGACGTCTTCGTCATACCGCTCCATGGATCCGAAGATCTTCATGCATTCCTGAACCACATCAACTCCTTACACCCCGACCTGAAGTTCACAATGGAAGTTGAAAATAATAACTCACTCCCTTTCTTGGACGTTGTCATCAGAAACCCCAACAATTCCTTCTCACATACGGTCTACCGAAAACCTACCCATACTAACTGCTACCTCAATGCCAAGTCCCATCATCATCCTGCCCAGCTGAATTCTGTTGTGAATTCCCTCATATATCGTTCTATAAGACTCACTGACAACCACAATAGATCCAGGGAACTATACGAACTCACAGTCCTTCACCAAAACGACTATCCCGTTTCCCAAATACAAAGATCCATCCAATGACAGCAAACACAAACCACACCCCACGAGTTACCCGAGAAACGGACCAACCAGACAAAAGCTTTTCTCCCCTACATTCATGGAGTCACTGACAAAGTGAGTCGAATTCTGAAGAAACACCGTGAAGACAGTATTCACAGCCAACAACCAAATCTCCACTATGTCAAGAACACCCAAGGATACGATACTCAATGAAGCACAGGGCATATACGAAATACCATGTTCAAACTGCCCCAGAACTTACATCGGCCAGACCAACAGAAGAATTTCCAACTGAGCTTATGAACATGAACTAGCTGTTCGCAAATCAGATCCAGCATCATCTCTCTTCAAACACCACCAGGAAACAGGCCACACAATAAGCTTCGAAAACACCAAGACCATTGCTACTGAGAAAAGTCTTCAGGCCAGGATAATTCGGGAAGCAATCGAAATTGAAAAACGCCCCAACTGCCTTAACATTGGACATTGTTGTCACGCAAGATACCTGAAAATAACTCAGGTACCTGGCAAACTAGATACCTGCTACAACAACACTCCGAACAACGGAGTGACCATTACGAACTCAGAGTGGAACACAGCAAACATAGAACTAGTAACGAGACTTGGGGACAAGGGAGATTACGACGTCCTCGAGTCATGTAAGTACAAATCTAAGTGATTCTTGAAAATGGATCCAAAGCAGGAGCCGAAACGTCAAAACGATGAAAATTACAGACGCGGTTCAACCCGGACAACAGTATATAAGTGATTATAACTACCAATATCGAATTTCAACACTCAAATCGTGACCAGTTCCTGAACTGAACACGACGGCGACAACCATCCCCGCATTCCACGATTTCTATTTGTCACCGTAATATGAGTTCAAATTTAATTTTATGACTCTTCAGCCAATGTATGGATTTTTTGGCCTTTGAGATTGCCGTCAACTTTAAGTGTGCACAATATCGTTTACTTCGACTATGCCTACTAGTTGGATAAAAACAAATCAAGAAAATAAAAGTGAAAAATAATGATACTCACCCAATAAAGGTTCAGTAAACCTTGAAGTTTGAAAATTGTACGTCAAAAATGTCTCCGCATCTCCCAACCATTTCTGGGAGAGGGAGAATATTATTTTCATCGATGGAACCTCGTGTTTTCTCGTGGTGGGTATTCGAATAACGTACGTCGTCTATTTTAAATTATTTTCTTGCCAATGTTTCGATTCAATTAAGTTCCTGTTCAGGGTCCTCGAAACATGAATTTTCATAATATACATGTGATAAACTTCATAACTGTTTCAACATTTCATTGGTATAAACAGTTTTTAATAAAATTACTTCTCATAACATTGAAACAATATAAATTTTGTGTTATGAAACTAATTACATTCAAAATGTTGACAAACACAATTGTTTCTCTGAGAATAAGAATCATGTTAGTACACCAAACTTTCTGGATATAAGCCATTGGATCAGTAGACTAGCGAACTGCTTTCTTTTTGATCACGGAGTCAATCTTATCCTACAAAGTTCTGAATAATTTGTACCTACTGAAATTTTATGAGATATCGCGTCCATGATTTTGAACGGAGTTATTAAAAAAATTGAATATAAAATTTGAATCTTTAAACGTTGGGAAAATTAATACCATCAGGAAATCCAGAGAAGAGTGCATAAAACACCCTCCCGGATCTTTTTACCACGCATTTGCACCCTATTTGAAAAATAATGAGGTGAGTATTTAGCTAGAGCTCAATTATTAGAGTGGATGGAACACAACTAAAGAACTCCTTAATTGATGAATTCAGAAAACAGCTCTAATGCCCATCAATGAGGCTGCATACGTTTACTATCTTCAACTTGAAGCTAATTCATAAGGTACCAGTGAATTAGTAACCTTCTTTGAGGATTACTAGTGGCGTTGGCGCTTTCTGACGGATGAGTGTAAGTGGGTATGTCGATTCGACGTCAGTCACTTAGACTGCACGGAGTTTTCTGTTTCAAGTGAAAAAATTATGACCAACTTTTGAACTTACCCCATTTTTGTGCTTCCTTTGCCTCACTAAATATTTTCCTTAGAAAAACTATAAAAAATTTCACTTTTAACTGATTCCTGAAGTAGTTAATTTTATTGTTTCACGTATATGAAACAGGAGTCATGGATTTGTGTGTACATTATTAAAACATTTTTTTTTCTGATGATTGGTGTTATTGCCGAAATAATAAAATTCATTAGGAGTTCGAATACCTTTCTGCATGCATCCCCACGTCAGAAATAACTCCATTTCTGCGCATACACAAGGATAGGGCGATGCTTGGTGATTTCTTCAATTACTTTGAAGACTTCGGCTTATCAAAGAACTTGACATTTGGTTTCCTTAAGTCGAGTGGCCTGAAGTAGGAAACTGTTGGAGCTCTTCATGTGCTGCGAGGATGGTGTCTTCAACAACATAGTCCTCCACAGTCGCGTGATGGGTAAGAGGTTCCTGACACCAGGTACAAGGCCTGCTGCTAGGCGTCTGAGGCCCGTATGTATTTTCATATGTATGATTCATATATTATTGAAGCTGAAAACAAATCTAAGGCTTTCACAGAAAGAAGACTAAACAAAGGTGTTTATCAGAGAAATTAACTAAAAATGACTTTATTGATTTTTTCGCCAATGTCGTAAAATCCCTACCTAATCTGCCTATCTCTGAATTGGTGAACTTTAGAAATTTTCCCTCTCCTGGCTTTTCATTCTTTTTAACTCCTGTTACATGTGATGAAGTACAAAAAACCATTACATCTTTGAAAAATTCAGCTTGTCTGGATATCAATGGAATGAATAGTCGAATTATTAAGGAAACTCAGGATATTATTCTTGTCCCATTTACCAATTTGATAAATCTAATCTTTAAATCAGGTAATTTTCCTAACATCTTCAAATATTCAAAAGTGATACCTCTCCACAAGAAAGGTAACAAAGAGATTGTCGATAACTACAGACCTATTTCTATTATAAGTATCTTTTCAAAAATCATTGAAAAATTAATTAAGAAAAGACACCAAATATTGCAAAATCAACAGCCTGGAACCTGGAACACCTCGACACGTGTTTCGATCACCAAGTGAGGAAGATTAAACAGTTTAATCTTCCTCTTGAAGATGATCACTTGGTGATCGAAACACGCGTTGGAAAAAACGGTTTGGTGTTGGGATAAATCTCCAGTAATATTCATTTTATTTTGTATTATAGGAAGTGGTATACAGTTCATTAAAATATAGCGATGACGTTTTTTCAGAAACAACACAAATTATTCAGACAATGCCAAACGCCAAGGGCATTGGATGACAAGTAATGATACACAAGAGCTGTGGTGGGGGTTACATTGAAAATGAATTTGTGCGCATGGCGGAGTGCTCGCCATCACGTTTGGCGCTTGCTATATGTAAGGGTTGCCTTTTATATTTCAGGATTAGAGAACAGAAACAAATATTAATCGTCGAAAATCACTTAATAGTTTTTCAAAATATTCCCCATGAAAATCTATACACTTTTTGCATGCGTTTGAACAAATTGTCGAAGCACTTTAGCCACTTTGATTGAGATATCTCCAAAACATGCATTCTAAATGCAGCAACCGCCTTTTCAGGTGTCGAAAAACGTTGACCTCTCAGTTTGTTTTTTACGTGCGGGAATAAAAAGAAGTCATCTACTGCCAAGTCAGTACTATACGGCAGATGATTCATCAAATCGATGTTTTGGGTGCTCAAAAATGCAGTTGTTTAAGCCGATGTGTGAGAGCTCGCATTGTCGTGGTGAATAGTGATCCGTCTTCGGCGGTTGGTTTTCCTGATTTCTTGGAAGACTACTGGCAAACAAATGGTTGTGTACCATTCAGAATCGACTGTTCTGCGGTGGTCTAGTGGTACGGTTGCGGCATGTCCAGTTTTTCCGAAAAAACAGGCGATAATTTGCTTGGAAGTGCTTCGTGCGTGAACAACTTTTGTTGGATCTGGCTCTTCTTGAAACACCCATACAGTCGTCTGCTGTATACTTTCGGGCTCATACGCGTAAATCCACGATTCATCACCTGTCACGATGTCATAGACGTGTTTCGAAGCACCGCGATCGTATTTTTGAGCATTTTCTTCGACCAATCGACACGAGCTTTTTTTTGAGCGATTGACAAATTGTGTGGGATCCAACGCGAACACATTTTTTTGACAGTCAAATGTTTATGCAATATTGAATGTATGCTGGTCCCACTGATGCCTAAGGTTGCCTTAATCTCACGATAGGTCACATGACATCAATGGTTTTCTGAAATACAACTGATTTTGGACGACCTTGACGAAATTCGTCTTGGACGACTGAATTCACCATACCATCGATAAAGACTGGTCCTTGGTGGAGTTTCATCGCCAAAATTTTATTAAAATCATCCATCCATCCATGATTACTGAGTTAATCCACGTCGAAAGTTGTAAAAAATAATCGCACGAAAATGTTCACGATTTAATTCCATTTTTGAGCCGAGATGAATCTTTTAAGTTACTGTAAACAACACAAATAGCGCGCGTATGTCAAAAAGTTCTGAGTACGTATAAGCTCAAAAATGTCCAACTTTACGATAGAGCTTTCAGTTGCCAGATTGCAACTCTAGGGTTAACAAATCCCGAAAGATTAAAGGCAACCTATCGTAACTTGGTGCGGAAGAGAAAGAAAGCAGTGTGAAAACACATTTCCATGGTTGGCAGATTTTACAAACACTCTTTCATTTTTAATATGAAAAAGGGACATCACATAGACCCTCTGAATGTTTCTCGAGAATTTTAATGTTATAGTTTCATAAAACAATAATAAGATATATCCTGTGAATGGACGATATAATGATTGGTTTTCCTGATTGATGAAACTTCTGTAGTAATGGTGATTAGGTATTTCTCATTTGACTGTCGGACGGTTCTGCAGCATCGAAATGTTTTTCCAGCTATTCGGTGAGTGAATTTATGATTCATTGCATTCGGTTTCCACCTCAATGATTTGGCGTCCTCTTCAAATGTATTTGATTATCGTATTTAATTATCATATTTTGATATTACTGATGAAATATGAGACAAACTTCTATTGCCTAATTTTCTCCGGGATCTGGAGACTAGACTTCATATTCTAAGCAATTATTATTTATACCTAAGGGGAATAATAAAAACTTTTTTTTCGTATTTTGCATCAAATACTTTTTAATAATACATATTTAAAAATATGGTGATTCACTTTTTTGATTTACTTGTTAGACTAAAAATGAGTTTATCGTTGGTTTCTTCCATTTGAGCAAATTGATGTATTGAATGAAATGATAGGAAGTATGATCACGTATTCTTTTTTTACTAGATTTTGCTTTTTTAGGAATAATTTTTTTTGATGTTGGCCAGAAAAAACCGAAAATAATCTTGGACAATCACGAGTACTTGATGGGGAAACGTGAAATTGGATCAACAACTTGGGTGTGCAATCAATACTTTCATCCTAAAACTGACGTTAGATGCAAAGTGAAAGTAATAACAGGAGGAAATGCAGCTATTGTACGTGGAAGACATATCCATGAACCAAAATCCAAAACTTGGAGAACTAGTAGAATGAAATCACAAATAATTTCCATTAAATACGAAGACTGAAGCAGTACCTTTCACATGGTGCGAATAATCTCACGGCCATACAAGAAAATTTGGCCTACCCGGTGTCGGTCATATAAAGTAAGACGTCTGCAGATAGAAATAATTCAAAACAGTTATGTTCCTGATGAAATGAGCATAGAAATGATATATAAATAATGTATATATATCTTTGTGATGTATTTATGAGGTACCATATATACAATTTTTTCATGATGAGAAATGAAAATGTCCCACATAAAATCATTTCGTGTCAGATGATGATAAAACTTATTTTTCAAACAATGGAAATATGTATTCATGCTGTTGAATTAAAAGCGACAGAAAGACAATGTTTTATTTCTGTGTCATTACAAACAGAAAATGAATAAATATTTGGAAATAAACGTTGTTGGTATTCTGAACAAACGTTATTTTATTTATTTCTGACCGGGATATTATAAGCTTATATCGTCATAGTTACGCTATCAATAAAGAGGGTCATAACTCCCTTGGGACATTATAGATTTTATAATTCCCTCTACCTTTCACAAGTAAAAATAAATAGAAATGAAAACTGAACCACTGGAAACAATTTCTTCTTTTGTATGGCTGGAGCTTCTGTTCACTACAGTCGAGGTACCTGCCTCTTCTGATGACAAAGTAGACAACATACGCGCCGTTTCATTTCTCAATTCGATGCTATCCTCCAAATACCCCTCCGCCACCGTGGAACTTTTCCAACCTCCGTGTCTTTTTAAGTTAGTCATAGTTGCTCCTGCATTGGCTAGAGCAGTAGCAGAAGTGCGACGAAGGCAATGTCCCGTATAGGAAGATGAGTTTGGCAATCCTAAATACATTGCGATTTTGCTGGGGATTTTCCCAAACATGTTTTTTCCAAATGGCTGAGATGTAGGTACATTTATTTTGTCGGAAGCTCAAAAAAAAATCGTTCAATACCTTTAGGACGCAAAGACATATAAAGTCTTAATAAAGGCAAAGCGGAGAACTCTTTTTCATCCACAACTGTAAATTTCTTCGATACACCAGTTTTACTTTCCGGTACGTTCACTACCATAACGGAATCCCGGTCCTCTATATCCGATATCTTCATATTCAAAAGTTCCTGACTTCTGCATCCTCCAAAATAACCCATAATCAAAACAACCTATAACAAAAAAAAAGGAAATAAATACACACAAAAAGGAAAATAAGAAAAAAATTACCTTATGCAATAAATGAATATCATTAGGAACGTCCTTTAGGAATCTGATAACATCTTTAGGAGATAAAACAGCAGACTTTTTCGGCTTATAACTCTTACTCTTCCGTTTCAAAAAAGCCTGTAGTTCATTGAACTTGGTGATATCTCGTTTCTCATGTATAGTCACCATCGATTTTAGCATTGACCATTTAGTCCATAAAGAATTCGGACTATACGTTTCTGACTGAAACGAATAAACACAATTACTACCAAATCTACCGAAAAACATAGAAAATTCCTTACCAGTTCTTGAAAATATGCCAGAAATACAGTTTCAGTGACATCTTTTGGCATAACATTTTTCCGTGTCAGCCAGTCCAGATATATCTTGTATTCTTTTTGGTATACGGCTTCACTTTTCGATGGAATTAATGATTCTCTTGCTTGTTCAGCTTTTTTCAAAATATCCTCCATTATATTTGGGGTAGAAAACACGTTTTCACCGCAAACACAGCTTGATAACAAAGTTCTGTTTATAAACAAGTAACATAGCAACAACCTAGCAACAAGAAAACTCTACTATAATCAACGGTACCTGATTCAAATATACCGGGAAGGTAATGAATTGGTACATTTTTCCGTTCCAAAAATGAACAAAATTTTATTGAAATCGGTCAGAAATAAAATTATCTATGTACCACGGGAATTAATGAGCCTTAATAACCTCAGGCAATTGCTGTCCCTCGGGCCAGAGGCCCTCGGGACGCAAACTTTGCCATCGGTAATTAAGGCCCTCCTAATTCCCTTGATACATAAATAACTATTATACAGTGCTTTTCTTTAATGTCCCCCCTTTTATTTTTTGAACAGGTCAACTCAAAAAATTGAAATTTGGGATAATGAAATGAATGCATAAATACTTTATTTTGAAGTGAAATTGACAGATGAATCTTCTAAGATGGCGACTGGGTGCCATCTGTGAATAAAATTAAATGGAAAGGGGAGTCTTGTGATACATCTTTTTGAAGCTCCTGACAAATGTTTCACAACCCTAAAATATGAAGTCAATAAGTTCAAGTATTACAAAATGGCGGAACTTTTAATAATTGCCTGAATACATTGACATTTAACTACATAATATGAAGAAATAAGGTTGAGGTCAGTTCATAAGATACTCGAAATGGTTGCCTTAATCTTCTTGACATATGAACAGCCTATCCGGCATTTCACGCCGAACATTTTCGAACACAGTAACGTCAATATCTCTACAAATATTTATTATTCTCCGCTGTATATCCAATATTGAAGCAGGTTCAGTGTCGTATACTTTTGCTTCAAATAGCCCCATGAAAGAGCCCAAAGGTGTCAAATCTGGCGAGCGGGCTGGCCATTCTGTAGGACCTTGATGGCCAATCCAACAAACAGGAAAAGTAGTATCCAAATAGTTTCTTACTTGTCTGGATAATGTGGTGGTGCTCCATCTTGTTGAAATACAATATCCATACCTATCGAATTCATTAGGATTCGCTTCGACGATTTCAGTAATGAAAGGGTCAACAGTAGTTTCCAGCATATTCAAATACTATTCCCCTGTTATATTTTGATGAATAAATAGAGGTCCTACCATATTGTTTCCCATTATTCCTGCTCAAACGTTATTTTTTTTTGGATATTGGGTATGTGTTTCCCCGAAAACGTGAGGGTTGGTGGGTGTCACTCTAATAACGGAAACTTCATCTGTGAACATTGCCGTTTAAAAAATATTGTGGAGATAGGTAGGATGCCTTGCAATGGTTTCCGTCATGATTTTGCAGAATTCTGTTCTTCGATCAGGGTCATCTTCAGTTAATTGGTGTACCATTTAAATTTTGTATGGATGATACCTATTCCTCTTCAAGTCTCCACACAGTAGAAGGAGACACGTCACAAACATTCGCGACGGAATAAGTAGACTGTTCAGGATTTACTACCATCTTACCAGTTATTTGCACTTGGTGTTCTTCCGGAATGGACGAATGACCTGGGGGATTTTTCTTAGGGACACTACCGGTAGTTGTGAATTTGGATACAAGTTCCCTCAAATATTTTCTACAGATAGGACGATTTGGAAAATGTTCATTGAAAATCCTTTTGGTCTCGTGGAAGTTACGCGTCACATCGTAGATAATCGTAGGAAAATCCTTATGGTCGCCTCGTAAATAAGCTTCAATTTTTTCTTCCAATGGATGAGAATTGATCATTTTAGAGATTGTTGACGTGGTACCTATCTACTAGTAAAACCAAAAACTAAATGAGAATATTCTAACCGAACAATGATGTTCATTGTCGTACTGACATTTTTTCTTGTTTTTATAAACAAAAAATAACTTAACAAACCTTATCGAGTTGTTGGAATTGCCATATGGCAAATAAAAAGGAATATTTCTAGAAATATCGATATTAATGTGTTTGTTTTCAGGAAATTATTAAATGTTCCGAAATTTTGTAGTAGGTGAAGATATTGACTTCATATTTTAAGGTTGTGAAGTATTCGTCAGGAGCTTCAAAATGATGTGTCACAAGACCCCCCTTTCCATTAAAATTTTTTTTCTCAGATGGCGCCCAGTTGCCATTTTGAAAGATTAATTTGTCAATTTCACTTCAAAATGAACTATTTATGCATTAATTTCGTTATCCCACATTTCAATTTTTTTAGTTGACCCGTTCAAAAAATAAAAGAGGGGGGCATTAATGAAATGCACTGTATATTCAAGGAATCATTTAAAAATGTTCAAGGAATACTTTATAAATTATGTTTTTATGACCGTCATCTGAAAGACGTTTGTTTTCCTATGTTATATATATATAAATTTTTTCGTGCTTGTATTATTTGGCATTTTTATACATCATAAATATGACTTATATGCTATGCTTTGTTGTGTTGGTTAATGACAAATCAGAATTTATATCGACGTATTCAGAATGTAAGGAAGATAATGTTTCATTTTCTTATCACCAATTATTTTGATTTCTTATGATATTACTTATGAATTATGTGTTTATGTCTGTCATCTGAATTAGATTACTTTTTCCAATCATTCGTTTTGCTGACTAAGTTGGCCACATCAGAGGCTCCGTTCTCCTGATGATGTAAACTTCGTTATAGAAACGTGCAGTGGTAGAACGTGTTCTAGTTCCGTTGTATTGGTGAAGTGTTTTCATCAGAACCAAATCAGAAGTTTATTCAACTGAATCATGTCAGATTTTTATATATTCCCAAAAAAAAACCTGTGATGCATGCTTAATTTTTCCTTCATACCTAATAAAATCCATTAACGACGGCTTTAAAAAGTTATTCTATCTTGAAATTTGAGTTGTGGGTTATGGAGTTGTTGATTTGATGTATTAGTCAAAACATTTATGGATTACATTGTATGGTTCTTTTGAGGTTATGTTAAATCCAGGCCAAACTTTTTTGTGACTGTATTCATGCGAATATTATAGTTATAATTGGATCGCAAAAACGAAAGGACGTAGAAAACATTACTGTATTAGTCCGGTCAAAGTAGACTAAAAAATAAGAGTGAAGGTACATAAATTTACTACAAGCTGCAAATGCGTGTAATTGTTCAAAACATAGTTAAAAATTCCGAATAATTGCGATGCCTGGAAAAAAATTATTCGAGGTCAAAGTTCAAAAATCTCGAAAAAAATTGGTTTTTTCGCGATTTTCAGGAAAACGGTAAGTTTTATCATAAAATAATTTCAGATAAAAATTGTAGATCGTAAATTTCTCTACAAAAAATGTATCAATACTTTTTTCTTAGAGCCACCGTTTCTGAGATACGACGAGCGAAAATAACAGGACTAACATTCAATGATATTAAATTTAAACGCGCAGACAAAGTTGTTCCTCTTTTAGAGATGAGTAGTACTATAAAAGTTCACGAAGAAAGAAAGAAAAAGTACCCTGTATTATTGTTCCAGCGCATGAGTATTACTGCAGCATTTCAAGATGAAATTGAGAAATATTTTGAATATGAATTGGATCTCTACCCTTTATTGTTGTTTGATGACCTCGGGATGCGTAAAACACAGAAGTCTGCCATATACGATTGTTTTCAACAGGAATATTGAAAGTAACAATACTAATACGACATACATCATTGACGGTAGATACTTACTACATCGTGTTGTGTGGGATAGGGGATAGTGAAGAAACATTTAGCATTATTTTCGATAAATACGTTCAGTATGTACGTAAACATTTTGGTGCCAGAATTACGGTCGTATTTGATGGCTATGATGATTGCACGAGAAATATTAAAGCTGCAGAACAACGTCGTCGAACTTTAGCAACATATTCATCTTCCGATATTCTATTTGATGAACTCATGACAGTTCCTACCAGTCAACAGAAATTTCTTGCAAATACTCACAACAAATCTCGGTTCATTTCAATGTTGAAGGATAAGTTTATTGGTGAAAGTATATTGGTTAAACAGGCCAATAACGATGCCGACGTACTGATTATTGAAACAGCTATAGAGCAATTTAATTTGACAAATACAACTATTGTTGTTGGTGAAGATGTAGACTTACTCGTACTTCTTACTGCTCGAACTCCACCTGAAAAAGTATTTTCTTTCTAAAGCCAGGAAAAGCTCATAGTGAAACCAAAATATATTCGTCAATATCTACTTTTGCAAAGAGTCAAAATCATGTACTATTTTTACACGCAATAACTGGCTGTGATACGACGTCTGCATTTTACAGTAGGGGTAAAGCAACAGTCTTTAAAATGTTTGAAAATCAAGATTTAGTTCAATGTGCTGAAGTTTTCAAAAAAAGTAATTCGACTCAACAAGAAATTATCACCAACAGGATTCAGTTTCTTCTTTCTATGTACAAAGCTCCGAAAAAAAAACACCTGCTTAGATAAGTATCGATAAGCATGTTACGTAAAAAACATTAAGAATAAGAAACAAGTGCAATTAGTTTGTTTTTCTCTCAGTTGCTGCTCATGAACATCTTTTCTGGGTATATTACCAAGTTCAAGTGTGGCTTGGTTATCAGCTAGACCCAAAAGACTGTGGTTGGAAGTTGGTCGACAATGCATTAGAACCTATTCAGACTTTAGTCCCACCTGCGCCGGAAAAACTGCTGAACACAATTTTTTGCAACTGTAAAACGGGACGCAGCGCTAAATGTGGTTGTGAAAAAGTTGGACTGTTGTGTTCTCTGGCATGTATACATTGTCAAGGCCAGTCATGTTCTAATGCTGAATCACCAATAGTGGAGGATTCATTCGATATCAACGAGGAAACATGCGATACATCACTCTTGACGCAGATTACCTACACACAGGATGAACATCAAGAAGAAAAAGAAGACCAAGAAGAAGAATGACAAGAAGAAGTATTTGAAGGTTATGACTCAGATGAATACATTTTTACATTTTTTTAATTTCAATTGCTTTTATAATTCCCAACCCTTCCTAATATATTTTATTATGGAAGTTTTCAATTTGACAGTATCACAACAGACATGTGGATTAGGCCTACTGGGGAAACCACGTTAAAAAAACGCGCTAAGTACACTACCTCATAATGTGCATATAATGAGGAATACAACTTTTACAACTTTTTGAAACGGTGGCTCTAAGAAAAAAAAGTATTGATACATTAGTAGTAGAGAATTTTATGATCTATAATTTTTATCTGAGGTTATTTTATGATAAAACTTACCGTTTTCCTAAAAGTCGCGAAAAACCATTTTTTTTCGAGATTTTTTATCTTTGACCTCGAATAAATTTGTTTCCAGGCATCGCAATCATTCGGAATTTTAAAATCTTATTTTTAACTATGTTTTGAACAATTACACGCGTTTGCAGCTTGTTGTAAATTTATGTACCTTCCAATGTCTAGATTGACCGGATTATATGTAACTCGGTAAGAAATATATTTCAGAATTCCCTTAAATTGAATCATTTCACTGGCAGGAATACGGAAGAAAAACAGTTATTTTGCGTGAAAATAACTATTAGTCAGTTCCTGATCTCATGATAAAAAACAATAGGAGACATTCTCAGTTGAAGATTGGATTCCAAGTTATCATGGCAGGGTGATTTTTATTAATCATAAAGAATTTCTGAATTTGCATCTATGACGAAGCCAGTTCTACTGATGATATTTTTACTAGCACATGAATAAACCTGCTTTATATATTGGGTATAATAAAATGAATGTAATAAATATTAGAAATATTTTGCCAGTATTTTATCCGTACATCAGCAGTACTGAAAATGTTCTGTATAATGATATTTTTAATATTCATTTTCATTTCAATCGAAGTTTCGATTTCATGAAATCCCACTTTCACATGAATATGCCATTCATTTTCCCACATTTTTTTCCTGCTGGCACATATTAATTAATTTATATTTTTAGAAATTGTGTTCTTTCAAATGGGCACGAAGAAACCCAAATTAGTGGTTGACAGTCAAGACTTTCTATGCAGCGAAAGAAAAGTTGGCAAAACAGTATGGAGATGCAGCCAGTATTACTATTCGAATTCTAGCAGATGTAAAACTAAATTGATAACGAGTGGTCGGATTGTGGAAGTTATTGGGGAACATAATCATCCTGTCAAAGTCAGCAGAAATAGAAGGGACAACATGTTATCTCAACGAGTAACAATTATTAGGAAACCATTGTTTGATGGGCGTTCGGGATTTTAATTTGGTTATTGGTGTGAATATTTATCAATGAATATATAATAGGTATTTTGATTTTGTTTTATTGTTGATTAAGTTCTATTAAAAAAATTAATGGAACCGGCCAATGATTGATGAAAATGCACATTGAAACTTACTAATACCATCCTTACTGTAAGATTTTAGGGTTTCAAAAAACGCAAGACACGTTTCGCTATACAATAGTCTCCAGCCTCAAACAGGAATGATTTAAATTACTTCTAAAATACAACCATTTTATACTCTAACAATATGATGACTGACTGATATTTTACAAAATAAACCAGCGATCTTCGTGTGACTTGATAAACGAATATACAGGGTGTAACTAAATAAGTGTAAAAAATTTAAGGAGGTAATTTCTCACCGAAAAAAAAAAAGGATCATTCATATAAAGAAACTTCATTGGAGCACCCCTTGTTAAGATACAGCCCCTTGAAGGGGATACATAAAATTTTGTATAACAATTTTTTTCACAAGCACTGAAAATGTTACAATATTGAAATTAACCTGACGTTTTGTATTACCAAAAAGACACTTAGCCAAAAATTTATTTGGTTCACTCCATGGTTGTAAGGGGTGGAAAACGCAACCCCTAAAATTTATTTACAATGTAACTTTTTGTCTTATCATTTGTTTACTATTTAAAAATTTATTTCCGATAGCCTGTTTCATTCTAAACAAAAAATGTCTATTGGGTTTTTTGCCCAAAATAAACCAGTTCGCAGCAAAAAATTATTTTACGAACAACTACAGAGATACATCGTCATAAATGCGAAAATACGAAACTAATCTATCTAGTGACAATTAAATTGATATGACACTGTCAGTTTGTGAATTTTCGAAATTGAATTAATACTAATTGTGTGTTGTTGTTCTGTTCTTAATTTGTTACTTTAGTAATTCACTTGTTATTAAAATGACATACACAAATGAGGAAATGGCTGATATCCATTACGTTTACGGTCTGTCGCAGGAGAATGGGTTAGAAGCTTCTGGAAGATATGCTGAAATGTATCCTCAACGGCAGCATCCTTCACATAGAATATTTGAGAAGTACGAACACCACAGCTTGAGGAAGCAGTACTTAATTTGATTGAAGAACAACCTACTTCCAGTACTAGAAAGATGGCTTTCCAGTTAAATGTTGATCATATGACGATATTTCGAATTTTAAAGAAACAACTCGTAAATGGTAAGGCATACGTTCAATTTTTAAGAGAAGTGCATCCAGTACTGCTGGGGGAAGTTCGTTTGGGCGTCAGAAGTGATATGTTTTTTATGCATGATAGGGCTCCCGCCCATTTTAATCAAGTAGCACGTCAGCATTTAACTGAAACATATGCAAATCAGTGGATAGGTCGAGAAGGACCACAGAACTGACCCGCTCGATCCCCGGATCTCAATCCTCTCGATTTCTCTATTTGAAGCCATTTACAGCATTTGATTTATCGTACTCCTGTTCGCGATGTAGAGGACCTAACAAACCGTATCATCGATGCGTGCAGGGTAATCAGAGAGACTCCAGGAATAATTGAGCGAATACGTGGATCAATGCGCCGACGTCTAGACGCATGCGTAATGTCTGAAGGTAGGCATATTGAACATTCACTATGATTTCTACATTTTGTGTGTTTTGTTATTATTAAATTAGCTTTGTTCATTACCCTTCAATCGTTTTATGCAGGTACTAACTACAAAATAACAATAAATCCAGTTCGCATTTATGACGATGTATCTCTGTAGTTGTTCTTAAAATGATTTTTTGCTGCAAACTGGTTTATTTTGGGCAAAAAACCCAAGAGACATTTTTTGTTTAAAATGAAACAGGCTATCGGAAATAAATTATTAAATGGTAAACAAATAATAAGACAAAAAGTTACATTGGAAATAAATTTTAGGGGTTGCGTTTTCCACCCCTTACAACCATGGGGTAAACCAAATAAATTACTGGCTAAGTGTCTTTTTGGTAGTACAAAATGTCAGGTTAATTTCAATATTGTAAATTTTTCAGTGCTTGTGAAAAAAATTGATATACAAATTTTATGTACAACCTTTAAGGGGCTGTATCTTAACAAGGGATGCTCCAATGAAGTTTCTTTATATGAAAGATCCTATCTTTTTTCGATGAGGAATCACCTCCTTAAATGTTTTACACTTATTCAGTTACACCCTGTATTTTGGAAGGATGTCAATTCATGACTGTTTTCTTTTTTCCTCACGATGCAATGAACAGACGAATTATTCATAATCATCCAAAACCACATAAATTCACATTCTCAATTCAGTTTGAAGAATTCATTTCAATACCAACAGCTCAATAGCAACAAGGCGTCTGGTCCTGATGAAGTGCCCGTCATGGTTCTTAAAAAGTATGCAAATGAACTTGCACCAGTATTTTGCAGACTTTTCAACCTGTCCTACAAGCAAGGGGTTTTTCCTTCCTGTTGGAAGATTGCTTGCGTTCAGCCTATTCCCAGAAAGGGCAAACTAACTTCCAAATAACTATAAACCAGTCGTTTTGCTATCAGTGATATAAAAAACATGGAGAAAGCCTTAAACCACCATGTCCTTAAAAATTTGGAAGGCTTTAACATCTTGAGTGATCATCAATATGGCTTTCGGAAACAAAGATCAATGTCATATGTCTCCCATATTTGGAATAACTCAATTGAGAAACATGGAGAGTCAAGAGCTGTTGCGCCAGCAATTTCTATGACCGTGTGTGGCATGAGGGTTTGCGGGCCAAACTTCGATGCCAACCCTCTTTTTATTGTATATCAATAACTGATTAGAAAAAACGTAAAATACAATATATTGCTTTGCTGACGACAGCACATTTGTCTTGTCATTCCATTTGGATTTCAGGAAATCGGCTGCGAATGCACATCTTCGCGGGCAGGTTGCATATCTTAATGAGAATCTAGAAGTAATTTCGAATTGGGGTGAATCTAACCAAGTTCAATTCAATACCACAAAAACCCAGGCATTGGTTTTCTCGCAAAAGATGAATGTCTCTGAACCGAATATAATAATGTCAGGACAGACAATTCCGCTTTCTGCTTCGATAAGTATGTTGGGGGTTAAAATGGACATCAATATGTCTTGGCACAATCATGAAGCTGGAATTGTAAAGGCTGCTTCTCAAAAACTTGGAACACTGTTTCGAACCAGAAAACTGTACACACCTCAGAAACTTTTGATGCTTTATAAAGCTCAGATCAGACTTTTTTGGAGTATTGTTCTCAAGTATGGTGCTCCGCCCCTAAGCATACCCTGAAGCTGCTTGATTCCATCAAAAAAAGAGCCATCCACCTGATTTGAGACGCGAACATCAGTTGCAACCTTGATAGTCTGGAACATCGAAGTAATAGTGGAGATTTGTCTCTCTTCCATAGATACTTTCACGGGAAGTGTTCAAGTGACTTGGCACATTCGATTCCACCAAGAGCGGTACATGTCACGATTTTCAGGTAATTGAATCTAGCTTGGTCCTAATAGACAATAGGCTGAGTTAGTTTTCTATGCTAGGGACCGCACGTAGAGGGGTAAGGTCTCTTTAATCGTTAGTTCGCACACGTTTATACTTCTAATGGTTGTTGTTCGTAGAGGGGCGGCAGCTGGTAAATGAACAAAAATATTTTTTCAACATATTAATAGTTTTCTCAATGTTTGGAGAACGAACTATATAAAAAGGTGAATGCATTGTTCCTCGTAGGAGTTTTGTCGTTTTTCATACTTTCATTTCCATATTTTCTCATCACCATACTCTCGAAATTATCTACAAGTTGTATATCAGATATCTATACTTTTTTATATTCTGTGAGCATTCTTCAACAGTAGACTTCTCTTATCAAAAGATCATACACTCGTATGTATTAGAATACAGATACCTTGGAATAATGAAATTTATAGCATTTTCAGGAGTTCTATTCATCTTATCTTCCGAGAAAATACTGAAAATTACGAAATCAGTTGCGAAAATGGTAATTGTAAAATATTTGTTTGAACTGTTTCTGTGAGAATATTGTAGTTTAGAACTTTCTTTGTCTGAAAATGTGTAAACAGATTTGCAATTAATGTGAAGAAGAAATGAAATAGAAAATGAATGGAATATAAAAAAATCCAAATACTGAAGATACCAGAATCAAAATATTTAAAGTAGTTCCCCAGGTTTGCTGGTGTTCCCCAGGGATCCATATTGTCTCTAACCCTCTTCTTATTGTATATCAACGACTTATTGGACAAAAACAATAATCCAATACCTATATTGCTTTGCTGACGACAGCACACTCGTCATTCCATTTGGATTCCAAAGACATCGGCTACGGAGGCACATCTTCACCGGCAGCAAGAGGTTGCATATCTTAATGAGGATCTAGAAGTGATTTCGAATTGGGGTGAAAGTAACCAGGTTAAATTCAATGCCACAAAAACCCAGGCATCGGTTTTCTCTAAGAAGATGAATGTCTTCGAATCGGATATAATAATGTCAGGTCGGACAATTCAGATTTCTGATTCGATAAGTTTTTTGGGGGTTAAAATGGACACCAATATGTTTAGACACAATCATATCGCTAGGATTGCAAATGCTGCTTCTCAAAAGCTTAGAACACTGTCTCGAACCAGAAAACTATACACACTTCAGCAACTTTTGATGCTTTATAAAGCTCAGATCAGACCTTTTATGGAGTATCGTTCTCATGTATGGAGCTCTGCCCCCAAACTGGATTCCATCCAGAAAAGAGCCATCCGCGCGAACATCACGTGAAATCTTGATAGCCTGGAACATGGAAGAACTGTTGGAGATTTATCTCTCTCCTATAGATACTTTCACGGAAGGTGTTAAAGTGACTTGGCACATTTGATTCCACCAAGAGCGGTACACATCAGAAATACGCGACTGACACTGGCTGCTCATCGTTTTGAGGTTCAGCTCAGTACACCTCGAACTTCACTGTTTAAGATTTCTTTCATCTGGAGAACTGCGTTTATTTAATATATAAAATTGGATGTTTGTTGGTTGGTTGGTTGGTTGGTAAGTGATAAACTTCTACATCGCTCAACCGATCGTGATGAAACTTGACATGTATAAGTAATTTTTCATAGAGAAGGTTTTTAGGCAATCAGTTTTTCTGTAACTCGCCACTAGATGGCGTTGTAGAACAATTTTTTGAAAGCACTGTGCTATAACGCTGCGCACGCCTAAGTTCGTTGATTCTGAGTCTGTCAAAACATTGGAACAGCAGCGATACAGCAACATAGTACTAGTATGATATAAACTTTCTTAGAACGCTCTTCCAAATGGATTTAGTCGTCAGCGATTCAAATCCAATGTGAATCGCTACTTTCGCACAGGCACCGCTCTGAGAGAGGATTTTTCTGTAGTGTTTGTGTTTTGTCCCCAAAAAAAGTCACTTTGAAAAACCCTAATTTGGGATACAACAAATTATTTTAATCTGAAATGAATATGAATTAGTAATTGGGTAAAGCAACAAATTAAATAATGTGTTAACAATAAAGATGAAATAATGTGTAAACAATAAAGATGAAATGATTGTTTTCTATTTCCGGGTTCATATCAGTGGTCTGTAGGTTTTTGGGCCTGTTGTATCATCTACATTTGCGGCAGACGTTATCAAAAGTGATGCAAGACGTATCATCCACAACAGAATGAAATATGTCAAGCCATCACGCGCTTTAAGATGTAAGAGAAAGTTTGCTGAGCTTCAGAACGGTAAAGGTCACCATCATAGCAAAAACAAAAGAAAAATAATAGTCAATCTCTTCAATAGGAAAATAGCTTCAAATGATGTGTTACCACGGGTTATCAACCGCGCTTGCTGAGGAAATCGGTCGCATCGAGACGACGATCCTGAATTGAGCAAAACCTCCCAAACAAACACATCATGACACGTGCAAAATAGCGACCATACAAGCTCTGAACAATGATAAAGTAATCTTCATTTCTCTTGCTGACGAGGAAAATACCATAGTTGGGATGAATGAGCATGACTATAGGTAGAAGATAGTAGAACTACTTGACCGTAACATGCTCAAGCGAGATCTGATCGAAAGTGAGTTGACACAAACTTTCCAGGTATTTCGTGCCCCATCTATTCAACAGAATGTAAAAAATGATAATGCAAATTGACACATTACCACCTAGTTTAAAGAGGTCCCAAAGATTCACAAGACGGGTATACCACTAAGGCCTAACGTCAGCGCTAACGTCGATGTAAGAGTTTGTCAAGTATTCATCTAGTCTGCTACAGTCACTAGTGGGAAAAACAAATTAATTCGTTAGAGACTCGGCGCAAACATTATTTTTGCAATGGGAAGCCTACTAAATCCATTAGCTGTCAACTTCTACATAGAGAAATCTGAACGAAGAGCTCTCTTACTCCACCATTGGTTACGAAATGTTGATGATACTTTCGTGCTTTGATATCACGGGAAAGAAGAACTTGCAAAATTGCTGTAACCAGAAAATGCAGTTCAATATAATGGAGAAATAGGAAAGAAGAATTGCTTTCCTGAATGTATCACTGGAAAGATAGAATCGTGACAGACTAGGGCATAAAATATGTAGAAAACCAACCCATGAGGATCGATATTAGATCAAGCACTATAACCATCATTAGCGACTGATTATTGGGTCTTTGCTGCTGACCTTCATAAGTGGTGTGACAGACTGGTTAATCTTAAGATCAACTTAAGACCCCAGGGAGTATTTAAGAAATATACCAGAAATATACCGAATAACTTGTAGTTGTGGCTCTTTCCACTACGAAAAGAAACGTTGAAACGCGTTTGACGGAGCATGCAAGAAGTTGATGCTATGGCAATACAGAAAAATCGGCAGTTACCGAATATGTTCTCTTAGACTACATTTATAACATTGCTTTTGACCGCATGCAAGTTATAGATCAAACCACAGGTATTGTTCACAGCTAGTCAGAAAGGCCATATAAATTAATAGAAATAAAATAATTCTGACCGTTAGGAAGAGAGCTCAAATATCAATAAAACATCCATACTGGCACTTGAAAATACAGAGAGTGGGTCTGCGCAGTTGCAGAGGAAACGTCAGGCTCAAAACTTGCAGATTACGGCTGATAGAACCGGAAACGTCAAACAATTTGTTCATAGGCCGTAAAAAATTACACACCATGAATAAAAATAAAAATGAAATCATCAAGATGAATAATAAAAAATGCAAAAAAGTAACAAATACAAGAAGAAGATTTGATACCAACTTTTTTTCGACGTTTCGTTGTTCAGTCCAAGAGGAGAGAAGGGATAGCCAACCGTTAGGAAATTCTTCCTAGCCAACCGTGGCTAGAATGCATGGCTTGCTTCTTCGGAAGTGCTACCAGGTTGAATGTTGAACGCAGTTGGTGTCTTGTCCCCCCCGAGGTTGAGTGCCCTGTGATAGAATCTTCCCTACACGATTACTGTGTGCAGAAGCTATAATATCGTCCATCCACCCCCACTCATTCCTGAGTGGACCTCAACCTGCTGATGGACACTTCAGCAAGATTGACATCTGGCCTCCTGCGGTCAAAAGTCTGCCTTTAGGTGTTTTCACTTTCGTGGTCTGTTGTTTTTGATTTCACTGTGTGTGATGGTGTCTTGTATTTTCGAACAGAGTTTATATTTATATCCTGAATGAGTTGGTGGGGAAAGCCGAGGGGACGAAGCGATAGGTTATGATTGTGGTTAGGGTACTTGGGCGGGGCGACAGAATACCTCATAGAAGGCATAAATCTCGAGGTGATTACCGTCATTCTGGAATTTTCGTCGAGTGGTTAGTGAACTTGGTAAAAATTGTTGAAATGTTTGCCTTGCAATCTGCCGAGATGACATCGCAATAAATCCTCGACTACAATCAAATGATATATCTGTTAAGTTTCAAATAATTTGAATTTACTGTTGAAAATGATATTAAACACCTTGAACACAGAATACAGGTCACAGAAACTTGAGCCCTCAATATTCTGCTGGCTAGGATTGGGTTCCATAATGGGTCAAGCTTTTGTGTTTCTTCCTTCCTTTTGGAATCATCTGTGTGTTTGTGAATTTCTTTCGCCTCCCGCACTCGGCTTGTGTTAGTAAGTCAACTCCCCAATGATCAATGAATCTCTTTGTGATTCCTATATGATATACTCCAGCAGATCAGAGTGGGTCACTGCAATCTTTGACCGATTGCAGAGATTCCCCCATATTCTTGCAAGCAAGGTTTAATGTATTGTACATACCAGATATTGTGTTTTATAACTCATATTGATTCGTTTTCTGATAACGCAGTTGATAGATTATCATTTCTGTACAACCTAATATTTTAGAAATCATCCACTTTGACATGGCTACTAAAAATCCAAAGATAATACTGGATGAACACGACTACATCGTCTTGAGAAAGGAGATTAATAAAACCATATGGATGTGTTCCAGATATTTCATTTCGAAAAATAACAGATGTAA
This sequence comes from Leptinotarsa decemlineata, assembly GCF_025532065.1. Classification (NCBI taxonomy): domain Eukaryota; kingdom Metazoa; phylum Arthropoda; class Insecta; order Coleoptera; family Chrysomelidae; genus Leptinotarsa; species Leptinotarsa decemlineata. The sequence continues at coordinate 27,778,941 of NW_027412688.1, read as the reverse complement.
ATCGAAGCTCATAACTAGCGGAAGAACTGTCCACGTTAGTGGAACACATAATCATCCACCAAGGCTACAGAAGAGTGTCAAGAATATGCTCTCCCAAAGAGTCAACATATTCAGGGAGTAGAAAACATTAGCATTAAGATAATGTTATTATGGTTGCTACTTAATTCTGAAACTGTTTCATGATAATATTATCACGATGGAATTGTTTGTTTTTGGTAAACAGAGAAATATATGCCAAAAATTCAATTAATTACATTTATTACTCACAAAACCTGTGATTTTTTTTATTCTGGCCCCTACTCCATCTGCATACTTTCGGTCCAATTCCTCAATACATTATGACATTACTTCAATAATAATGTTATGAATTTCAACGAGTTCTTTTTTCTGACCGGCAAAAAAGTAAAATAAATTAATACATTTTGTACAGAAAACAAGACACAAAGTACTGAAAAATTATTCAAATGATAAAAAGTAATAATATATCATCACAGCATTATCATTTAGAAGCTACTTCATAATGGTCTTAGGGGAGAACTTTAAATAAAACTTGCTACTTAACGTTTCTGGTGTAAGCTTTTATTTGGAATTGAAAAAAAGTTTGAGAAACCAACAATTTTCTTTGCGATATTTGGGAGCTGTCCGACTTTTCCTTCTTTTAAAAACTTCCGGAAAACATCGGCAGCGACTTTTTGTCAAATCTTATCTTCATCCTTTTGCTGGAAAGCTGTAACTTGGTTCTGGCAAATTCGTTTACAATTCCCAGTCTCTCCTTCAGGTCATTCACATACTCTGAAAGAGGTACCTCTTGAGAATCATCAGATGGACTGCCACACAATACATCTATCGGAAGTTTCAGTTCTCGACCAGTTAACAACATAGAGGGTGTGTAACTTGTCGCGTCATGTTGGGATCTCCTGTATGCCAACAAAAAGAGGGGAACCACCTTTTCTCAGTCTCTTTGATTTTCGGACACAAACATTGAGAGGTAGTTATTTATGGTGAGATTATGCCTCCCGACCATTCCATCGGACTGTGGGTGAAGAGCAGTTGTTCTTGTCTTCTTTATTCCCAACAAAGTCATCATTTACTGCCATAAGAAGAAGTATTTGGAATTTGTGGGTTCTTCCATCCGGACTTTTTCATTTCCGAGTGGGTAGGTCATTTCGAATGCACATGGAGTCCCATTGAAGACAGTGATCCGTTTCCTGCTGGCCGTACTTGTAGATCTCTAGCCACTCCACTTTTGTCAATCCATTCTCGTACAGTTTTCTAGACAGGATCCCCCTTCTGTCCCTTACGGGACATCATGGTAGCAACCTGTAAGGGTTGCTAACCTCCGGGTCAGAGGAAACCCGAAGTGGCGCAAGGTAGGGGCGCTTATCTTCCTATCAGAGCTGTCCATAAAGGAGTCTCTGCCCGCTATCTTATCACGTCTGATAGAAAGTTCTTCTTCTGGTAGCTGGGTATCCTTATCCTCCTGGTGTTGACAAAATTTCCATCTGGATGTAAGGCATGGTCTTCTTGAGAGGCTACCTGCGTTTCCGAGACTCTTTCGTTTTCGATGTTTCTTCTCATCTACTACTTCTGCAATATTTTTCCTAATTCTTCCTGAATAATGTCTTGTATCTCACTTTTACTCACTTGAAAAAAATGTGTTTGTGTTTTTCTTGTTTCTTCTGAATATTAACCAATAATTTACGATATTCCTCACTTCTTCTTAATATTTTTTCCATTTGCTGGTCTTTAGGTGAGAAAAACACGTTATACCTTGAAATATTTATTAAATTGCCTGAAACTTCCAAATTGACACTAACGTCATTACAATGTAGTGCAATTTTAACAATTTTTTTGTGTACAGCTGTGTGAGATGAACTCCTATAGCTATAGGAGTTCTAAGCCATTCCTTATGGAAAAACACGTGCAAATTTGAGCAGGTTCATTCTGGCGTTTTTTGGACCTCAGGCCTCAGTTCATACGAAAGGGACAAAGGTCCGCGCCTCGTCTCTGCCAGACGTCCATTCTGTGTAAATTGGGCCTTAGACTTTCAGAGCCCACTCCTTCACTTTTGCCGTCAGTCAGTCAACTAATCAGCTACCGCGCGTTCAGCGGGGAATTCAAACCACCAATAGATGAACAAAGAGACTTCTGGCCCAAAATCCCATGTATTTTCTTATGGAGCTAAACTTTTTGCAATTTTTTGGTCAAACGTGTGACGTAATCGATGCAGGAAGGAATGAGTATCGGAGAGATTCAAAGAGCGTAGGCGCCCTTGGGACTCCGCCTCTTCGGGCCCCCTTGTCACGTACCAGTCACATGGTTCTCTCCCCCTACTCTCGTTTGACCTGAAAATTGCAAAAAGTTTACCTCCTTAAGAAAATACATGGGATTTTGGGCCAGAAGTCTCTTTGTTCATCTACTGGTTGTTTGAATTTTCCGCTGAACGCGCGGTAGCTGATTGGTTGACTGAATGACGACAAAAGTGAAGGAGCGGCTCTGAAACTCCAAGGCCCAATTTACACAGAATGGACGTCTGGCAGAGACGAGGCGCGGATTTTTTTCCGTGTGAACTGGGCCTCAGGTTTAAAAAACGCCAGAATGAACCTGCTCAAATTTGCACGTGTTTTTACATAAGGAATGGTTTAGAACTCCTATAGCTATATACATTTTCAGTGTGAAGCTGAAGCTGCGAGTTTCGGACAACTGTTATTAATAATAAACGGACAACACAGCGTTTCTCCCGATGCTTGTTTTTCCAAAATGCATTTCTAAAAAATTATTTAGCTCTTTCTGTACTTTTGGTATGGAAGGTACTTTTATTAATGAAGAGTTAGAAAACTGAAAATGTGTCTCTCCAAAAATATAACTCATGGTTCTGGTTTCAAATTCTCATTTATAAGGCGAAATCATTTGGTATAAAATGTTCAAGTGTTATCTGTAATTTAGTATAGTATTTTTTAGGGGTCATTTATTTTGACGTTGGAACGAAATATCCAAAAATAATATTGGATAATTATGAGTACCGTACATATCGAAAAGAATCTATGAGAACATTTTGGAAATGTCGCAATTACTTTGGGTCAAAGAGCTCAATTGCAGAGAGATGCAAGTCATCACTCATTACGACCGGGAGGGTGGTTACTGTAAGTGCTGATCCCCACAATCATCCGATTTTGCGAGCACCAAAAATGGACAGGTCATTGTCGCAGAATGTTACGATAATAAGGGAAATTCCACAAAAATCCACTCCGATTCATCAGTGATTTGCAACTTTTATATGCTGTCTCCATTCTTACCTTCATTCGAAAAATATTTTATGTTAGAAGCAATTCTTTTTTTACCTGTTTTTATGTATGCAAAAACTTATTAGTTAACTGTTGATAGTTCTTATTACAAATTTTATTCAAGTAGTAATCACCACAGAAATTGACTATCATTTCAACTGGTATATTTTCAAAAGAGAATGATTTTTGGAAAAGAAAGATTTTGGTTTTCTACTTTTTTGTCTTTCCACAAGAGTAGATGTTTGATGTTAGAGAAGTACAAAGCCAAAAACTTTCTTTCTCAATCTCCAATCTGTTTTACATTATAGAAAATAGAAAACGCACTGTGTTGATCTGTGGGAATAATATACACTGCCGGGCATAAAACTAGAGCCACTCTGTAATTTGAAGTTATTAAAAATTTTTTTTGATTTTTTCGGATCTCTTCCTCATGTCACATATTTTACCGAGTCCTGAAAAAAAATAGTTTATGGCTGCCCAAATTCATTTGTTAACATTGAACATGAACAATTATTTTACTTCAGCTGCTAGGAAATAAAATGAACAATTTGATATGAATTTTTTTGAAAAAGAAAAAATGTAAGGGTTTTAGTAATGAGTGTTACCTCCTCTTGCAGATATAGCTTGTTAACAACGAGGCATGCTCTGGATTGTTTAACTGTATGGAATACCTATATGGCATAAATAGGTTAGCTCGCATTAGTTTCTAGTTTTAATCTTCCTCTTTGAAGATGCTCACTTGGTGATCGAAACACGTGTCGATGTGTTAAAAATAACGATTTGGTTTTGGGAAAAACTCCAGTAATATTCATTTAGTACAGTATGGTACATCCAAAATATTTCATGGGGTGACCCTAATTTTATACCCGGCAGTGTATAACAGCTGAAATAGTAACGAAATACATTGACACGAAAGATTACAATGAACATTCCTCATTTACTCGAATTAATATTTGAAAGAATTCAAACTGACATCAACACCATGAAAGTTCAATTTTTCGAAGGAGTACGTTTCATTTTTTATAGAAGAAAAACGATGTGAAGGTAAGTTTGGAGAAATTCTGTCGTCTATATTTCACTTTTACATATGTGATTTTAATTTTATTATTGTATAGACAGCATTTATATACTTGAGCCAAATTTATATTGATTTTTGATTTATAGTAAAAATCTTCTCAAAAAGCGTATTTTATTTTTATTTTTGTGAAACACTAATACTTTCGATGCGCCAAACTAACTGACTGTTATAAGGAAACAAGTATATCTGAGGCACCAGTCAATCTAATAATAACACTGATGATCTTCAAACAAGACTCAACCTCTGACGGAAGCAAGAAACTCTTTCGAAGGTTCGAAATAGATGAACATTTCAATCTAGCAGACCACTATTATAATATTCATGAAGTCATTGTTCACTGTGGTTCTGGCGTTGAATTTGGTCATTATTACGCCTTGGTCAAAGACGAAAGGGACTGGTTCAAGTTTGACGATAGTCGTGTCACGAAGTGTTCTGGCAGATCAAGATCATCAGATAATGTGGTGCTGCAGGCTTTTCCGGGTTTTCCTGCAGCTGAAAAAGCAAATGCGCCACTGGAATCAATATAGTCGCCCCGGAGCGCCAATTAGTTTTTATTGTTGTTTTTATTTTTACTAATAATTGTAATAGTTAATAAACTTTCGACAAACTATTTGGAAGTTATTTTGAGAACAATACTGGTGTTGGGTCATGCTGAAAGATAAAACCGTTGAAGGTAGTGGAATTTCTATGGTCTATTGCTTGCTTTTGTAACTGGTGCATTTAAAGCTGTTCAAAGCAGAACTCTTCATTCAGTCACTTATATATCAATTTCATTACATCGTCAGTTTTCTTATACAGATGTGGAAAATAAATATCGGAACATACGGATCCCAATGCATTCTGGACGGGGTCCGCGACATATAAATCAGAGATTTGTTCGGGACGGAATATCAACTATTCGATTGAACCACTGTTCCCCTTCCTGCAATGGTTAACTCGAGGAAGTGATGAATTAGGTGATGAATCATCCGGTTTTGCGTGCACCAAAAATGGACAGGTCATTGTCGCAGAATGTTACGATAATAAGGGAAATTCCACAATAATCCACTCTGATTCATCAGTGATTTGCAACTTTTTTATGCTGTCTGCATTCTTACCTTCATTCGAAAAATATTTTATGTTAGAAGTAATTCTTTTTTTACCTGTTTTTATGTATGCAAAAACTTATTAATTAACTGTTGATAGTTCTTATTACAAATTTTATTCAATTAGTAATCACAGAAATTGACTATCATTTCAACTGGTATATTTTCAAAAGAGAATGATTTTTGGAAAAGAAAGATTTTGGTTTTCTACTTTTTTGTCTTTCCACAAGAGTAGATGTATGATGTTAGAGAAGTACAAAGCCAAAAACTTTCTTTCCCAATCTCCAATCTGTTTTACATTATAAAAAATAGAAAACGCACTGTGTTGATCTGTGGGAATAATATACACTGCCGGGCATAAAACTAGAGCCACTCTGTAATTTGAAGTTATTAAAAGATTTTTTTGATTTTTTCGGATCTCTTCCTCATGTCACATATTTTACCGAGTCCTGAAAAAAAATAGTTTATGGTTGCCCAAATTCATTTGTTAATATTGAACATGAACAATTATTTTACTTCAGTTGCTAGGAAATGAAATGAACAATTTGATATGAATTTTTTTGAAAAAGAAAAAATGTAAGGGTTTTAGATATAGCAGATATAGCTTGTAAACACCGAGGCATGCTCTGGATTACAGTCTGCGAAAGGTTTTTCCATTCTTGTAGCAGTACTATGTCGCGTAGCTCTCCATAAGTTCAGAGACCCATCACATGTCTTCGTAAACGTTTCTCAAGCTCATCCCAAACATGTTCAATGGGATTCAAATCAAGACTGTGCGCTGGTAAAACAAATCGCGTGGGTTGAACCTCGTCAAGATACTGAGTAACAATCAGGGCAGTGCATGCTCTTGTAGAACCTCCATCAGGTACCTATGCGCAGTCAATGTCCCATTCTCGATGAAGATTAATTCCGTGCGAGGGTCAAACGATATGCCTTCCATGCAATAACTGATCCACCAACAAATGGAAGTCGCTCGGCTGTACACTTTTGAGCATATTTATTATCTGGTCTTCTCCATACTCGTACACGTCTGATCCTGTAAGGCAGAATCAGAATACTGTCCAAGACAAGTGTACTCGTGAAAAATTCAATCTATCAAGCAGGTGTGAACGGAAAAGCGGCGGTCCAGTAGCTCTAGTCCGAGAAGATAATCCAGCAGAACGGAGTCGCCTCCTAACTATCCACTCACTTATGTTTACATTTCTGACTTCTTGCAGATGACTTCGAAGGGAAACTGCCGTAACTGATCTGTTTGTCAAAGCACTAGATAAGAGAAAGCCGCCATCCCTAGCTGTAGTAGTCCTTTCTCGCCCTGAGCCAGGTCTTCGAGTTGGCAGACCAGTTTTGTGGTACCGCCGCCATACTCGTTGCACATTCGAGATGTTAATTTCGATGCACCAACATCAACAACCGTTCATAAACAAACGGCAATTGATAGTACTATGTTTTTAAAAAATAATTTGTTTTTGAAGCAATTTATTAGTACAGTATGGTATATCCAAAATATTTCAAATAAAAACATACATTTCCAAGATAACTTCAACTCATGGGGTGACCCTAATTTTATGCCCGGCAGTGTATAAAAGCTGAAATAGTAACGAAATACATTGACACGAAAGATTACAATGAACATTCCTCATTTACTCGAATTAATATTTGAAAGAAATCAAACTGACCTCAACACCATGAAAGTTCAATTTTTCGAAGGAGTACGTTTCATTTTTTATAGAAGAAGAACGATGTGAAGGTAAGTTTGGAGAAATTCTGTCGTCTACATTTCACTTTTGCATATGTGATTTTAATTTTATTATTGTATAGACAGCATTTATATACTTGAGCCAAATTTATATTGACTTTTGATTTATAGTAAAAATCTTCTCAAAAAGCGTATTTTATTTTTATTTTTGTGAAACACTAATACTTTCGATGCGCCAAACTAACTGACTGTTATAAGAAAACAAGTATAGCTAAGGCACCAGTCAATCTAATAATAACACTGATGATCTTCAAACAAGACTCAACCTCTGACGGAAGCAAGAAACTCTTTCGAAGGTTCGAAATAGATGAACATTTCAATCTAGCAGACCACTATTATAATATTCATGAAGTCATTGTTCACTGTGGTTCTGGCGTTGAATTTGGTCATTGCTACGCCTTGGTCAAAGACGAAGGGGACTAGTTCAAGTTTGACGATAGTCGTGTCACGAAGTGTTCGGGTGATGTATTGAATCTATTGGAGCCTCTGGAGACACCCTAAATTTTGTTTTATGAAAGACAGGACATTGACAGATCAAGATCTTCAGATAATGTGGTGCTGCAGGCTTTTCCGGGTTTTCCTGCAGCTGAAAAAGCAAATACGCCACTGGAATCAATATAGTCGCCCCGGAGCGCCAATTAATTTTTATTGTTGTTTTTATTTTTACTAATAATTGTAATAGTTAATAAACTTTCGATAAACTATTTGGAAGTTATTTTGAGAACAGTACTGGTGTTGGGTCATGCTAAGATAAAACCGTTGAAGGTAGTGGAATTTCTATGGTCTATTGCTTGCTTTTGTAACTGGTGCATTTAAAACTGTTCAAAGCAGAACTCTTCAGTCACTTATATATCAATTTCATTACATCGTCAGTTTTCTTATACAGATGTGGAAAATAAATATCGGAACATACGGATCCCAATGCATTCTGGACGGGGTCCGCGACATATAAATCAGAGATTTGTTCGGGACGGAATATCAACTATTGGATTGAACCACTGTTCCCCTTCCTGCAATGGTTAACTCGAGGAAGTGATGAATTAGGTAGCAGTCAGTCTATAACCATTGAAAATAAAATACTTTCTTGCAAACTCTGAAATGTTCACGTTCACAAAGGAAGAGAAGATACAAATGTTGAAGTAGTATTTTGATGGTCACTTGATCTATTTTTAAAGAGTTAGAGAAATGTGGATGTGCTCATAACTGCCGAATGTGTCAAAATTCCAATGAACCACATTACCGGCGACCTCATTACATCTGTTTCTCTGTCTGTTTAAAATCTGTTTTTCCGTTAATCAGCTGTCGCCCCCATACGAACGACAACTCTCAGGAGTTGAGAAACTTGTGCTAGCTGAATGGATATTTTGTGAAGCCATGATGAAAAAACAAAATAAAAATGATTTGTTTTTGTAAAACGTATTATTCACATATGAGTTATCATTTTCTTTGCGTAGGAAACACAATCCATCCATTTTTCGATATCTGTCTGGGGAAAATCAGCATCTAAGTATTCCTGTGCGTACTCAGTTCCTAAAAACACTCAGTGTTTGGAAAGGAATGTTAGGAGACTATATTTTAGGTCCCTTCTTGATAATAACCTGAATGCTGTCAAATACCTAAAACTATTACAAAATCAGATTTCTCCATCATCTACTTCCTATTAATTTTGGGGACATTTGGTTTCAACTGGATGGTTGTTCAAGTCGCAATGCACGACCAGCGACACTCTCTCCTAAATACGATTCCTGGTCGATTGATTTCTACACGTTGCACGATTAAGTGGCCTTCCAAATCACCAGATTTATCTCCGAATGATTCCTTTCTTTGGGGGTATCTGAAAAAATGTGTCTATCGGTATGAATTTCAGAGAGCTACAAATCTTGATTAAATAAGGGGGAAAGTTATTCATTTTTGTGCCAGCATTACTCCAAATGAACTCAGAGATATGACATTATCACAGATTCAGCTATTCTTGTAGTTTTGTTGCATGTATTTCATTTTTATAAGTAAAATTATTAGTAACAGTTATCGCAGCAAATAATTCCTCGTATAAACGGAGCTTCGGCGTCGCAAAGACTCGGACCCAAGACTTGAAGTCAGACATACGAGGACACAGATCCTTTCTTGAAATTTTCATACCGATGAATGCTGTGAGTGTGGTCTAGCGGACACACGCAAATTGTGAGTGGGGATATATAAAGTAGAGTGGGTCGATCGAATAGTTGTTATTCCGTTGCGAACAAATATCTAATTTTAAATTGGTCGACATATGTTCCGATATTTGTTTTCCACATCTGTATACAGTGTCACCGATAAAGTCCGCATCAAATTGGAAACTTTTTTATTTATCGTTTTATGTGAAATTTGATTTTGGCAGTAGATTTTGCTTAAGAAATGATGTCAAATGGCGTCTACAAAATAGGTCACGTGATTTCCTTAACCTGTCAAAATTGACATTTAAAAAAAGAAACATCGAAAAATGACATTATTCTTCAAAATATCCAAAAATATCAAAGGATAAAAACATTTTCTTATGTAATTTTATACCCACACACCAAGTTTCAAACCCATAATAAGTATTTTATATTTTCACTATTTTTCCGCATTCCTGCTTTTTCTACTTATCAAAATTTAAGCACACCTGTACTAAATCATTTATTTTAACTAAACTCGTCACCGAATTTCTTTTTTTGTAATATATTAATATTTTAAGAGCCTCTTTGATGTTAAAAACAAATTTTAAAAAATAAAAGTTGTCAAACTTGATGCAAAGTTCATCTAGTTTCAACGGGGCTTTCAAAACTATACAGTACTTGAGTTTTTAAATAAGCAAATGGCCTCACAATATGAATTAGAATAAAACGGAACATTAGGAAACATCATTTCGTGATTCTTGAAGCCCATTCAATAAAAGAAAAAACTCATAGTATTTACATTTACCTACTCCGCTAACAACACTAATTTAAAAAAACTGGGTAGGCTGTGAAAAAATATGAAACTACATAATGTGTTTTAGAAAACGTCACTGTCACTGAATAAATTAATGCCCGTTAGTTCAATGTAATGTATGAAAATTAAAATAATATGTTATCTTTACAAGAAAAAATTGAAATTGTGCTAATTTGTGGTGAAAACACATTGCATCGACAAGTGGCTGATATTTTTAACGCAAGACATCCTGGTAGACATGTACAGCAATCCACTGTAAGTAGGATTTTAAAAAAATTTAAACTGACTGGTTCAGTTGAAAATACTTTTAAAAAACGTCATAATCCATCACGCAATAATGATGAGGTTCAGTTGGCTGTCTGCCTGGATGTTATCGAACAGGGAAAATCAAGTATTACCAATATTGTAGATAGAACTGGCGTTGAAAGAGAAAGCGTAAGAGCAATTTTACATAAAAATAAATTCAAACCCTACAAATCCAAATTTATAAATACCTTAAAGGAAAGAGATTTCGATGTTCGACTAGATTTCTCTTTCTGGTACCAAGGAGAAGTAGAATTAAACAGAAAATTTCCTTACAAAATCCTATGGACCGACGAAGCTACCTTCAAATCGAACGGCGTAGTCAGTTCCCAGAATTGTAGGTGGTGGGCTCAGGAAAATCCTCATTTTGTGATAGAATGTCGGGACCAATATTCATTTAAAACAAATATGTGGTGCGGTGTTTTAAATAATCAGGTAATGGGACCATTTTTTTTAGACACAATTTAACTTCTCAGGATTATTTGCAATTCTAAATACTGAGATCAGTGATATAGTGGACAATATGCCGGTTGAAATAAGACACAGTCTGTGGTATCAATGTGACGGGGCTCCTATTCATAGTTCAAGACAAGTCAAAGAGAAACTTAGAAATGTTTAGGGGCAAAGTTATTGGGCGAAATATGGAGCAAATATGGCCGCCTAGGTCGCCAGATTTAACCCCACTAGATTTTTTCTTGTGGGGTTACTTAAAACAAATCGTTTATAAACAAAGACCTTTTCGTGACGTGCATCACCTAGAAACTGTTATCAGAAACTCTATTTTAAACATAAACCCTGTGAGTATCAGCAACTCAATAAAAGATGTATCAAGAAGGACAATTATCTGCATAGAACGCGATGGAAGACATACAGAAATGTAGTGTATTTAATGTCGTGAGTCTTTTTTTCGTGTTTTTTTGCTATTAGGTATAGGTACATGTTTATTTTCAGTTCCTTTTAATTAAGATTAAATTCCACTGTATTTTTTGTTAAAAAAACAATAAACACTCTAAGATATTGTTTCCTAATGTTCCGTTTTGTTTTAATTCATATTGTGAGGCCATTTGCTCATTAAAAAACTCAAGTACTGCATAGTTTGGAAAGCCCCGTTGAAACTAGATGAACTTTGCATCAAGTTTGACAACTTTTATTTTTCAAAATTTGTTTTTAACATCAAAGAGGCTCTTAAAATATTATTATATTACAAAAAAATAAATTCGGTGACGAGTTTAGTTAAAATAAATGATTTAGTACAGGTGTGCTTAAATTTTGATAAGTAGAAAAAGCAGGAATGCGGAAAAATAGTGAAAATATAAAATACTTATTATGGGTTTGAAACTTGGTGTGTGGGTATAAAATTACAAAAGAAAATGTTTTAATCCTTTGATATTTTTGGATATTTTGAAGAATAATGTCATTTTTCGATGTTTCTTTTTTTAAATGTCAATTCTGACAGGTTAAGGAAATCACGTGACCTATTTTGTAGACGCCATTTGACATCATTTCTTAAGCAAAATCTACTGCCAAAATCAAATTTCACATAAAACGATAAATAAAAAAGTTTCCCATTTGATGCGGACTTTATCGGTGACACTGTATATGCTCTCAAGTTTTTCCAACAAACATCACATCAGTATTATCGGCATGATATAACAAGGTCCCGTCGATTTTATTCAAGTTATACATATTATTTATGAAGAACAAGAAAAATATTGTACGTACCTAATACTTGTGGCACACCCATTGTAACGGGTAAAGAGTAACTTGTATTCGGTTATTCCAGTAGTTCTTGATGATATGTTTTCCTCTAAACTTTGAAATGAAATGTCATGGTTCACGGTATCGAATGCCATTGTCTCACGTCTAAAGAATATCGTTATCCAATCATCACTCACATCGTTTTGATACTAAAAGTGGTATATTTTTTCTAGTTGGTGTTGGTTATATACAAGGTCGATCATAACATAACATTTATGGATTTCCGATCGATTATGGGGTACCAATAGTAACTTGGAGAATGCGTTATTTATACATCATAATAATATATTAACAGAAATTTCATAGAGTAGGGGAGTCCAAGAGGAAATTTTGGGATTTACATAACAGATAAACATAGGAGGGGATACCGTGCAGCCTGTTGAAGCCGTTTACCATCCATAAACCCTCAATTAAGAGCCGGGCAAGTAGGACAGCCCGTCAGATTTATAAAATAATCACTTTTCAAAAATATTCGAATGCGTCAGATTAAGGTTTGGTGGCTCAATTTCGAGGTAAAAAAGTACATTTATCGAAATCTGACGATTTGAGCGTGACGTAGGGGTGAAGAGGGGTTACTCCCCTCTTGTGGGCTTATGTCAGACCAATATCACGTATTCTCGCGGCCAATATTTTTCTTCGAGAAAAAAGTGCTCAAGCAAATACTTGTTATGCAATTTCAATTTGCAGTCATACGTTCGGACATTAAACCGCAAAACTGCATTTTCTGTCAGGGTCATCTACAGTCAGTTCAAGTTATATCTGTAGTTTATGGAGTTGGAGCTTGTCATGCAAGCTCTATTTATGCATGTTGGAGTTTTATTATAGCTTTTTTTTGTTTTGTTGTAGATACTGTAGTGCTTTTGCAATATAGCATCACATAAAAAATGGTACTTTTTGTGATGAAAATCATTTTTTATTGAACTTTCTGGGAATTTTCATCTTCCTCACAAGGACAAACTTCTAGTCCATCCCAATAAGTTACTTCTTGAACGTTTCGGAGGCCAAACTCTGTCTACGTTCCCAGAAATGAAAAAAAAACTGAAGCTAGCAAAATGGTTGATTCTTTCGCGGCCGAGGTTTTCAGATATTATCTCAGGCCTTCAAACCTGAAGAATTTTAAAGCTAGCACTTACCTTTTGTTTTCTAATATCCTCGGCATATATTAAACTCTTTCTACACTGGAAGGTGAGAATTTTCAGAAAGATCCAAATAAGGTCCTATATATCATTTACAAACCATTATTTCTCTAATGATTTCCACAGAAACTGCAAAATACACAATTTCAATTCCTTTCAATCTCTGATATGTCAAAACTAAGATGACTATACACGTCAAAACTGAAATGAAGATAATTAAGTATGAAGGATCATATTTCGTTGATGAAAAAAATGCGTGGTTTATCACCACAGCTTCATGCGAATGTTCACCAGGGCAAAGTCTAAAACATTTGCATTTTCAGGAGTTATCTATTTTGACGTTGCGACAAAGAATCCCAAAATTGTACTTGACGACAACAACTACCTGATCTACAGGAAAGAAATTAACAAAACGGTTTGGAAGTGCTGCCACTATTTTCGAAATAAGGAAAACAGATGCAAGTCCACTTTGGTGACAACTGGTCGAATTGTAACGGTCAGCGCTGATCAGCACAATCATAAGCCCGATCCGCCTAAACAGGAGAAATATCAGAATATGTTATCTCAGAATGTAATTATAGTTCGTGAATCTTCAAATACTCATTAAGCAATTCTTTTTTCGAAATATTGTATATGAATTCAAACTGAACTTTGATGGTTTTAATTGTTTTTCCTTATTTTTTCTGTATTAAATTGACCTGAAAAGTATTTTAGAAATGTATCAAGTAATATATAAGATTTTTTGTTTCACAGTTGGTAGCGATGGCAAGTCAAATAAGTTGCAGAGTAGTTCGAAAATCAACAATTCAACAGAAATGCTGATTTTTATTAGATAGTTATTTTTAACAAAAATCACTATAAAAACCCACTGGGGTCCAAGATGGAACTATTATTTCGGCCTATTGAAAAAAACCACACTATTTCAACAAAATTCTAAGTACTCGTACTGTGAGTTAAGAACGTGTACACAGTAGTTTTACACAACCCCGGGTAAACCCCATCAAGGTTAAATTGCCATCAAAGTCTACTGATTTGTAAGAATATCAGTGTGAATCTGTTATATTTTGAGATTGAAATAAGCTTGACGATATATAGTTTGGACCTAGTTTAGGTCCAAACCTAGTTTAGGTCCAAACTATATCACCTCGGGACATCACCAGAAGATGGCAAATGGATCTTTACCAAAACGTCGTTATCCTTGCGAGGATAACAAACACAACACGGAATGAAGTTATTTGCATGAAATTTGGTTCCCCGTTTTTTTTGACGTGGGAGATCATAATTTCGTATTAATTTTCATGAAACATCTAGAGGGCGCTGCGTACACTGTCATTATTTATTTCAAATTGCCAGTAAACTTCTGGTATTTTCCATGAAAAAACCTAAATCCCACACCTTTTCCAAGTAAAAGAGGTACATTTCCTCAACAACACTGAAGGTGATAGGTTTTCGGAATATTTACAATTTTCTATATCGATGTATATCCACTTAGCTCCTAGGGCGCTAAGTGAAGTTGCTGAGAACATTACAAAAACTACAATACACAAAGCAATGCTTTATGTGGCTAACTCTTTATTCATTTTCAATATTGGCATTGGTTACTGTAGTGGCTCATCCTTGTGTCTCTGCAGCAGTAAGGTGATCTCTGCGGCATTTATCTGAGCTTTTTGCTGAACGGGTTCCAACTCGGTGACAGAGTTGTGGTCACCCCGTTCAGAGTCGAAAACTATACCGAGTTCATCAGCTGCTCGGGCAGCTGCCCTAAAGAGAAATGCTCCAATTCCTGCTCTCTCATGGTCACGGACCATGCAGAGAAGGGGATCCGAACTCCTGATGACTTTACAGGCTGTATCTAGTACCATTCTGTCATGTAGACACTCTTATCTCAAAAGTCCACTGCCACCCTGGTGTCGGGGGAAGTACAACCGTGGAACGGACGATTTGAAATGCAAACTCCTATAGAGACGCATAAATTTTTGGGTTTTACGTCGTGTTGACACAGCTGCTACCGAGTCCACTTCACTACCCCAAGCGAGTAGAGTAAGATTGGAACGGCAAGCAACTTTGTTCTTCCCCGATAGTTAGAATGACCAGATCTGTCGAAGTTTGTGCTGATACTTGCCGCAGAGAGAGTTTTTCACTGATGTTACCTCTTGTGAGTGGCGTTGTTCCACCCCGAGGTAAGTATACGTCTCTCCGGCATCCAGATGGTGTAGGACGTTTCCATCTACGAGCTGCACATCCTCTCCGTAGTCCCCGCATCGTCCTCTTTTAAGATGGGCCATTGCACATTTATCTATCCTGAATTTTATACGGATAGCATGTGTGTACTCTTCTACCACCCTCAAGGACTGATGGAGATCCTTTTCTCCAGAGGCGTAAAGTTTAAGATCATCCATATAAAACAGATGGTTGACCTTGTGCCTCCGGTTTCCGGGGGTGCCACAGTTATACCCTCGAGTATTTCTGAGCGCAACGGATAATGGCAATAGTGAGATGCAGAAGAGAAGGGTACTGAGGGAATCACCCTGAAATACATCCCTTCTGAAAGTGACCCACCCTGTTTGGACTCTTGCTTGACCAGATGGTATGGTGAAGCAAGTTCGCCAAAGTGGTATCAGTTGTTCAATGCATCTCACTATGTTGTCGGGTACCGCAAGGCATCTGAGCAAATGTAAGATGAGCTCATGCGAAATTGTATCAAATGCCTTACGGTAATCGATCCAGGCCATAGAGAGGTTACGCTTATATTGTATCGAGTCCTGCATTACACATCTATCGATGAGCAGATTCTCTTCATATCCAGCGACTCCTCTCTTCGACCCTCCTGCTCATATATCCGTTCGAACACTCGGTCAACTGCGGTGAGTATTCGTGTGTGTAAGATGCTTGTAAACAGTTTATAACACGAATTCAAGCACCACAAACCAATCTGGAATCGGCTGCTCTCCGTCCAGCCATGAGTTGAAAACTCTGGCCAGATGGCGGTGGGTACTTGGTAGTTTTTTCCACCAATAAGTGTTCAGCCCATCTAAGCCTGGAGCAGCAAAGTTCTTGGAACCAACAAGGGCCCTTCGAACGTCATCCGGGGCGTCAAGCCAGTGACGAGACTTTGGAGTCAGGTAGATCACGTCAATTGAAAGTGAAAGTGGCTTCGAAGCAGAAGCCGAAACGTCGAACAGGCCCGAGTGACAGCCTTAAACCCAGCTTATGTGTTCCTGCGAAAGGGGCAATTTCTCGATATTTTACTTTGCGTTGATGATACCGAAATTGTAATTTTCATATTCAGATTTCCAAATAATGGTTCTAAATAGAAAGCTACAAAAATAATAATTTCGTTATAATGTAGGAATAAGAATGAAAAATATAATATTCATTATGAAAAAATTCAAATTTTGATTATTAATTACTAAAAAGCCACAGAGACGTTGGTCAAAATTAAATGACAATGAAGTGAATTCAACAGGAAGTGAAGTAAACACTAATATTGGATGTCAGTTCCAGTGTTTGACCACTATGTCTGATTGATCCATCGATTACAGTTCATCGATCACTTCGGCGAATACAGAATGGTATGGATGTCTCTCATGTAGGCATCAATTTTAAATATTTCAACAACGATTGCTCATCAAATACGTGTTATCAATATTTTTTAACTTTTACCTCAACTTTAGAATCGATGGTAATCCGTTCAACGCTGCTGTCTAACAATAAGTTTTTGACAAATTGATTAAATTTGATGAAATCACTCAAAAATAACTGTTGTTTCCACTATGAATCACAGTTGTGTTTAAAATTGTAATACAAATATCTATTTTGTTCAAGACAAACATTTCATATAAAAATTATAGAAGCCTTTCATGAACTTGTTACCAAATATACAATTACGTTGACTGTATAAAGTTATCACTTTTATTCTTTTCAATTCATTTCCAGGTGTAATATATTTCGATGTTGCGAAGAACAATCCAAAAATAGTGCTGGACAACCATGACTATATAATTTACAAGAAATATGGAACCAAGACCGTATGGAAGTGCACACAATATTTTCGTTCGAAACTGAATAGATGCAAGTCAAAACTAGTCACCTCTGGTAGTATCGTTACAGTCAGTTGTGACATTCACAATCATGAGCCACGCCAGAAGAGAGATAAATCGGTTAACATGCTAGCTCAAAACGTGACTATTATTAGGGAAAAATTTTGAAATTGTGGATATTCCTAAGCTGTATTGGTATTTGTTGTTTCTGTGTTTATGAATATAGTCACTATCACAAAATTCGAGGTTTTAGAATAATTTATCCTACCGTAGTGTCTGTTACTCATGTCACAACTGCTATTAGGTATTGTTATCGATCAAATTTTATGACTGATATATTACACTTTTGAATATTACTGGAGTTTTTTTTTCCCAACACCGAATCGTTATTTTTAACACCTCGACACGTGTTTCGATCACCAAGTGATCATCTTCAAAGAGGAAGATTAAAACTGATTGAGATTAAAACTGATTGAGTTTTAATCTTCCTCTTTGAAGATGATCACTTGGTGATCGAAACACGTGTCGAGGTGTTGAAAATAACGATTTGGTGTTGAAAAAAAAAACTCCAGTAATATTCATTACTACACCAAAGGTTCCAAACAGTGCATCATAAGTATATAACACTTTTGTTTATCAACTTTATACGAAGTTTTATGGAATGAAGATAACTTGAAAACAATTAAAATGAAATATGATTTTCAACGTATGATTATATAGGATTTTTCAATAAGGGCGGGTAGATGTTGAAATGGAATAAAACAAGCTGTGTATGAGGTATTAACAAAATTATTTTTTTATTTGAAAGGCGCATGTATGCCATTAAGTGTGGAATATGATATCATTCAAATGCCCGCCTCGGCTTCTTACGGTGGCACGGATCCGAGTGGTCCAATTTTCAATCACTCTTCCGCATAGATCCGACTGAATTTGAGCGATGGCCTGTGTTATGTTCACTTTTAGGGCATCGGTCGATTGTGGTTTATTTGTATAGACCTGCGACTTCAAGAAACCCCACAGGAAAAAGTCTTTCGGGGTCAAATCGCATGACCTTGGTGGCTAATTCACATCACCCCTGCGAGAGATAACCTTACCCTCAAATCGTTCATGCAAAATGTCAATCGTAGCGTTTGCTGTGTGGCACGTAGCGCCGTCCTCCTGGAACCACATGTCGTCTAGGTCCATATGGTTCAATTTGGGCCATAAGAAATTAGTTATCATCGTTCTGTAGCGCTCGCTGTTGACGGTGACCGCCTCACTAACGTCGTTATCAAAAAAGTACGGACCAATTACGCCGCCGGCCCAAAATCCACACCAAGCGGTAACTTTTTGAGGATGCATTATCACCTGGTGAACCTCGCGTGGGTTGGCGTCGGCCCATATACGGCAATTTTGATTGTTAACACATCCAAAAATGCGCCTCGTCACTAAAGATGATTTTTCGGCCAAAATTGGGGTCCTCTTCCAAAAGATTCGAAGCCCAGTCAGCGAACAAACGGCGTTGTCTATGGTCATGAACTTTGAGCTCCTGGGTCAGTTGTATCTTGTACGGGTGTAGGCCCAAGTCCCGACGCAAAATTCGCCAAGTTGAAGTCTGCGAAAGGCCGAGTTCTTGTGCACGGCGAGGAATAGACTGCCTCGGGTTCTGATGTACACTTTCACGGACCGCTTCGATGTTCTCGGCCGATCTTGCGTTCCTTGAACGTACGGGTGTTGGCTGATTGTTTACTGAACCGTTTGTCTGAAATTTGGCCACCAAATGTTGAAGAGTCGACCGTGAAGGCCCACCACGTCTACCGTAAAATGGGCGCAATGCGCACAACGTTTGCGTTAACGAACACTCATTTTGATAATAAAGTTTTATCATTTGAATGTGCTGTTCAATCGTGTAACTTGCCATGATGATTTGGCATAAACAACTGAATAATAAACAAAAGATTTGACAGATGTCACCAAAACAAAATGGCCGCCACGGGGCGCCAAAATCTAGCCGCGCCAATTGAAAAACCTTTTATCAGGAATGAAATGCTTATCGCATTAGTTCATTCACACCCAAACCAAAATATAAATAAAATCCCCAACAGAACACGTAAAACAATTCAACAAAACTATCAACTCTAGCGAAACAGATTCCACCTGAAATACATGTTCTCGCAATGTTGTCACAATACTTTTAAGGAAAATTGGTATCTCGTTGAGGAGAAGAGTAGCTTTTCCTTCCTAGATTACACTATCTATGATATCTTTTTGATGAATTATTACGTATATCTAAAACTGCTCATGATTTGTTGTGTATAAATCTCTCACGGGAGTAAAAATTTTAGAATTTGTGAAATTTACGTTGGTGTTCTAAAAACCGTATAAAATCAGATTTTAACCGTGACAAACTGATAGTGATAACCTATGACTTAAAAAAATCCACTTAAAAAGAAAATAAAATAAGTAAAAACATGTTTCTGTTGAACGATTTTACTGAGAGACGGAAAGATGATAATTAAGTAGATGATGTACTAAAAACTAAAAAATAATTCGAAAGGTCCTAGGTAGTAGTCATCACACTAGTCTTCACAGCCATCTACGGTATTGATCAGATAAAAAAATAATAAAATCGTTGGACGTAGCGTAACCTGAATAAATATGTGAATTCTACGCCCAACGTTTCATTTTTTTATCTGATGTATACCGTAGATTGCTGAGGAGAGTGGGGTGATGACTGCTAACTAGGACATTCCGAATTATATTTCAGTTTTCAATGTATTATCTACACCATTATTATCTTTTTTCAACATAACATTTTTTTACTTATTTTATTTTGTTGTTTATACTTTTGTTACTCAACTCTCCTCATTCTGTTCAGTTCATTTAGTGCCCGAGTATTACAAAGTGATATGTAACCCGCCAATTTGTAGCTGCGTCCATCTTAAATTTGCTTGCATCTTTTTCAAAGTATACTACTATTTTACCAATCAAGCCCTGTCATTTGATACCCATATAAAGATAGTTGTTGAAAATTATGTGATCCGCCATTTTGTAGCTGCGGCAATTTTGAATTTACATCTTTTTCGAAGTGTACTATTATTCTACTAGTTAAGTCCTTTCATTTGATACCCATACTGAGGTAGTTGTGAAGAAATATGTAATCCGCCATTTTGTAGCTGCTGCCATCTTGAATTTGCATTTTTTGTCATTTGATACTCATATTACGGTAGTTGCGAAACACTATGTAATTCGCCATTTTGTAGCTGTGGCCATTTTGGATTTACAATGATAGGTTAGGTTAGGTCTAAAGTGAGTGGGTCTATTCGACCCTCCATCGCAACCCGCAAGGGTTTATTGTGGCTCACACCTATTCACACTCGACCAAATAAATCCAGCTTCTTAACGAAGCTGAGTAGTTTGTATGGTGAGTGGTCTTTCAGGTTAGATGGTAAGAGTACGGCTCTGCCGAACTCTTAAATCCTGATTCGGTTCCCAGCGGGGCAGGCACAAAGTTTATGCTCTAGTGTTTCATCATTTTCCAAACAGAGGCGACACAAACTGTCTTCCGACAGTCCGAGTCTCTGCATATGATGATTCAAATGGCAGTGACCTGTAAGAAGGCCTGTTAGACATCGTAGTTCATCCCTACTTTAGTCCAACAACTGTTTGGTATCAAGCTTCGAAGGGTGTATAAACGCCTTGGAGTGAGCCAATCCTGGAAGATTCTGCCAGAAGTCCATAAATCTTCTTACCATGCAGGTGTTCAATGTTTGTTTGGCAAAGCCTAAAGCGATGTCAATGAGAGGTTCTGGTCCGATGAAGTTGCTTGCAGCATCCTCCTTTGCAAGGGAGTCAGCAGCTCATTGACTTCCAGGCCAGTATGGCCGGGAATCCAGACCAGAGACAATCTGTTAAGTCTTCCTATCGAGGACGTTGCTCGGTAGGACCAAGTGCTTTCAAGGCCGCTTGACTGCCCGAGAATATTTTTATTGACTTGTGTATGAGGTTGGATTTTTCCAATTTCTCCGCACATAATTCAATAGCGTGAATTTTCGTTTGAAATACAGTCGCATACGTTCCTAGGCAGGTAGATATCTCTGTCCTGGGTCTGCGACTAAAAACACCTGCACCAGAACAGGAAGGTGTTTTTTATCCATCTGTGAACCAACAACTATTTGCCTTAATAATTATTTCCTTCTCTCGGAGGATCCAGTCCTCTCTACTCGGGAATAGTACTTTATAAGGCAGTTCGTAGTTGACAGTTGGAGGCATAAAGTCAGAGGTCATTTCCAGAATGCTGTGACTTTCAGTGTCAACCAATAGTCTGTTGCACTCTGCATTAAATCGATTTGTGCAATTGGTAATGTGCACAAGTCCGTATGCAGTCTATCTAGCCTCTCTCTCTAGAAGAATGTGGAGAGGAGATAGATCTAGAAGGATCTCCACGGCCGCTGACGGTGTGGTACTGATGGCACCACTGATAGTCAGACATGCCTGTCTCTGTAAGCCAGAGAGCTTCGCCTGGACTGTATTCTGTAAAGCCTTCGGCCACCAGGCAATTGCACCATAAGTGATCATTGGTCTGACAATCATCACATGAATCCAATGGATTTGTTTGGGACTTAAACCCCAAGTTTTACCACAAATCCTTCGACATGTCCATAGACCTTTTTCCAAGTGAGCGTTCTAGATTTACAATGATACATAACATATTAATTTGTATTGTTATCAAAACTAAATGTGTGTCTCAAATTTCAAATCAATCTGTTAACATGAAGGGGGTTAAAATTCAATTACTAATTTTGACCCGAACAAATAAAAGTACAAACAAACAAACAAACAGGGCAAGCTGAATCAAACCAATAAAAAAAATCTCGAACTGTATTCTTAAGTTTCCAAAGATATCAGCAAACAAGTGTCTATCATTTTCACCATCGTATACAGTTATGTCGCAGAGTTTCCAGTAAATTTGTCAAAATTCTGTTTGTATTTTATTTTAGGGTGATTTCATTTCAGGGTTTTTTGCTGACTAATATAATTGTTATTTTCAGCTATTCATTTCAATTTTATTCTATATCATATTATATAATAAAAGTCCGAGGTAATTAAATTCAATAAAGGAATTTATTGAACATTAATCTCGCTGTATTGTTTACCAGCTGTCCAAGAACACTACAACTCAGTATCTAAATGTAACCCGAAACTGCTATTTTTTCACAATAGGTAAGGAATCTAGGGAATTCTGACTATGTGTTTGTCATATATCATTGAGATATAAAATATGGTGAGCGATTATTCTTTTTGAGTCAATACAATACCGATAGACTTAATAACTTCTTAATTGAAATGGCCCATTGTGCTTGAAATCTAATGCACTACAGAAGTCACCGTCTAAAAACTGTGTTTTAGACGAACCTACTGACTTTCAAAGATCAAGCTGATCAATATACTAAATTTAATATGGCGGCACTATGACGTCACTTTGGAAATATCTTCTTGATGTAGGGAGAAATGAAAAGGAAGCTTGCTGATGGAAAAAAGGCCTTTTTAGCATTCACTCATCTTTTTACTAAAAATTGTGGAGATACTTCCTGAAGAAGGAATAAAGTAATCAAGTTAAAAATAAATAAGTGATTTTTGTTTAATTCACATGCGCCAAACTAACTGACTGTTAAAAGGAAACAAGTATAGCTGAGGCACCAGTCAATCTAATAATAACACTGATTATCTTCAAACAAGACTGAACCTCTGACGGAAGCAAGAAACTCTTTCGAAGGTTCGAAATAGATGAACATTTCAATCTAGCAGACCACTATTATAATATTCATGCAGTCTGGCGTTGAATTTGGTCATTATCACGCCTTGATCAAATACGAATCTGAACAGTTTATTTTCGACTCTATTACTTTGTTTCTTCCTTTGGAAGTTTTCCCAAAGTATTCCCGATTTGAAAAAGTCATTGTAGACGTCATATGTCAAATTTGGGATGTGAATCTAAAGGTCCTCTGAAGGCTGTTTGTGAATTGAAATTTCTACATTTTTTATATTACATTAATAAAATATTTATCTAAATGTTCAAAGATGTAATAGGTAAATTATTACTTACCATCTGTCCTTGAAAAAATGTCTCATTCTTACCTGACAGTTTTGTTATTTTTTGGTATTATAAGCTTAATTTACGATGTCTAGTTCGTTTCGCGAAAACTGGTAATATTTCCAAAAATAAGATACTTTTGGAGATAGTTAATAATAGTTTTCTGAGATGTAGATGATATTTTGTATCACATTCACAAAATAATCTGCTATGCTGTTCAACCTACGTTTCAATTGTCATCGTGAATATCAAGAAATGTCTGTTAAAAATGAGAGTGTAGTTAAAGACGGTGACTTTTTTTGATTGAAAAATAAATAGTCATTCATAGAAAATTCTCTCATCCCTTTTTTGTATCAGATGGAGTAGTAGAAAGCCAAAAACTTTCTTTCCCAAATAAATAGTCATCTCCTTTCAAATAGTAAATACATTTTTATATCGGAATTTATATCGGAAATTTATTTTATTTGGGAATATTTTTCAAATCTTCAACTATTCCTTTCCAAGATGAATAATGGGCTTCAAAAGTAGAGTAAAGTAAGATATTATTTTTGTAGTACATAGAAATCAAATTTGTTTTTGTTCATTTTTTTCCTGAAATAAAGTTTCATTTTACTTCTAGGCTTGATATATTTCGATGTTGGAATGAAAAATCCAAAAATTATTTTGGATGAGCACGAATTTCTAATATACAGAAAGGAAGTGAATCAAACAACCTGGATGTGCAATCATTATTTCAATAAGAGGCTAGTAAGATGTAAAGTGAAACTCATAACCAGCGGTCGCGTTGTTCAAGTTTTTGGCACACACACCCACGAACCATCAAAACAAAAGAAGGAAAAGTTCAAAAATATGCTTTCCCAAGTCGTCAATATCGTAAGGAATATCTGAATATGACAGACATTCAATCATAAGTCATTCGATTGTAAGATATTTTGTGTAGAATAAAAGAAATATGGGCTCCAACTTTGTTTTTATTTGATCTGATTTGCATGAGTTAATTTTGTGACTTTGTATTCCTTCCAAAGTCGTCCCTTCTTTCTGAAACTATTTTTTGTTCGAATGATTGTTCATGCATTTTCAGAAAGGTAAGTTGGGAAAGGTAAGTTGAAACAAAGGAGAAAACATTGGTAAGAGGATATTCAAAACATATATTAATACACACATTGATGTTTATTTTATATATATGTATGTATATATATATATATATATATATATATATATATATATATATATATATATATATATATATATATATATTAATGTTAACATTTGTTTACAAAAAGGATTTGAAGCTTTAATAACTTCTACTCATTATATGCGAGCGCTTTCGATAGCAGACTGTGCTATCAACTTCATGGCTCTACTCAAATTGAATGTTTTATCTTCGTGTTTGTTCTTTTATACGGTTAGAACGCCTTAGTGCATATATTTGTTCTTTCCTGTCTGCTGTGTAGAAAGCTGAACTACAAAATCGTAGGTCTACATGAAAGGCAAGAGCTAAGGCGTTTTTCACCTAACCTTTGAGAGTATTGAGTGCACCTCTCTGGAATGTCATCATTATTCTGACTCCAACTCTGGAGTATGTGTTTGTGGAGTTGTTTCCTGGCCTGCAGGTGGCGCGGTAGATATCCTAATGAATCAACTACAGAAAGCGTTTATGACTAGCTGGAATTAATGTTGTTTGGCCGGGATACTCAGACGGTTCACTCCATCTAAAGTGACCTGCTCGGTACTAATGATGGGGCAATACCCTGAATCCGGTCCATCGGTTGATCGTACCGACCAAGTGAAATTAATTTTTGTTTTTCATATGCACGAAGTAACTTGCGATGAATCTTCCAAATAGAAGACGCTGTACAGGTGCCTAATTGTTTTACTTCAGCTTTCTGTGCGGCATTAGCTAGGTTAGGTTAGGTGAGGTGTTTTTCACCTGAACTTTGGGCATATGTATATCACCTCTCCGAAATGTCATCATTAAGGTTTTCATGGAAAAAGTATGATGAGCTGTTTTTTCGGATTACGCTCCGTGTTCTGTATTTTTCATCCTCATAAGGATTAATTTCCCAACGTTTCAGCAGTCTCCTTTGCCATCTTTAGTCTAATCAACAAGTTCAAAAACATGAAAAATAGAGATAAAGGTTCTAAAAATATGAGCGATAGCTCATTCGATTCGGAATCACCTCTAGAAAAATGTTTTTGAAGTATTTTGGTGCAGGTAAAAAATTGCAATTGTTATTAACACAATAAGATTGAAAAAAATGATATTTAGTTTTTTGTTAATAACTCAAAAAATATTAATATTTAAGCAATTTAAAAAAAAGATCATTAAAGAGAAGGACATTTTTGATAAAAAAGTCCCGACTCCCGAAACTTTATAATTTTAATTTGACGTTGAAAATAGGGTTCCGCGCGGCTGTTACGGCATGAGCGCGCTGCCGCTAAAGAGAGTTTATCAAAAGAAATAATTATTTTATAGCATAAAATGTCATTTTGAAAATTTGAAAAAATCTAGTATCTTCTCAACACTTGAATGAATCGAGTCCCGTAGAAAAAAAGTTCCATCATCATTTTTCAAAAAGTTATTCAATTGTTGACTAACAAATTTTTTCCTTATCTCCGTTGGCATGAATAATGGGATGAAAGGTATAAATAATTGGCCTATAAATTTTAAACTTCGTGGAGCCTTTTTGATATATGTATACTTCATACGATCCGGCGATAAAAGTTCATAAAAATTTATTAATTTGTTAATTATGATTTTTCTATGAAATTATGAAATATCTAAAAATTATTGATGAAAATATTTTGCAATTGATATTTGTTATGTCTGTTTTCACATTAAACAATGGCAGTTATCAACAGGATATGAATTTTTTACGTAATTTTTTTATTAAATTGTTTTAAACAAATAGAGAAATAATATTTTTGAATAAATGTTTTTGCTATTTTGTTATCTAGAGATAATTATGAATAAAAAAAATCCCTAATTTTAATTTTCAATTGTTTAAAATCGTTTTTTTCATATTTTGATTGTTGAGAAACAATTTTGAAACAATTTTGGTTTTGAAAATCTTAATTTACAGAAAAGAAAGTTTTTATGTTTCTACTACTCCATCTTGATACCAAAAAAAAATCCCCTTAATTTACCCTTTTAAATAGTTTGGCAAAAAAAATCTTTCATTTATTATTTATTTGTTTATCAGTTTTTAACAATTTGTTATAAACAAGTATTGACCAATGTTATATTTTTTTTCTGGAGCAGAAAAAATTATAAAAACAGCTATATATAAAAAAGTGCCATAAAAATTATTGATTGATTGATATTAGAGAGTATCAAAATAAATAAAAAAAACTAATGGCACTTTTTTATATATAGCTGTTTTTATAATTTGTTTCTGCTTCAGAACAAAATATAACGTTGGTCAATATTTGTTCGTAAAAAATTGTTAAACTAATAAACAATTAAATAATAAATTAAAACAGACATAGCTAAATATCAATTGAAAAAAAATGTATCAACAATTTTTAGATATTTCATTTTGCAATAGTGATAAAAAATCATAATTAACAAATTAATAAATTTTTATGACCTTTTATCGCAGGATAGTATGAAGTATATATATATATATATATATATATATATATATATCAAAAGGGCTCCCTGAAGTTTAAAATTTATAGGCCAATTATTTATACCTTTCATCCCATTATTTATGCCAACGGAGATTGGGAAAAAATTTTTTAGTTAACAATTGAATAACTTTTTGAAGAATGGCGATAAAACTTTTTTTTCTACGGGGCTCGATTCATTCAAGTGTTAAGAAGATACTAGATTTTTTTTCAAATTTTAAAAATGACATTTTATGTTATAAAAAAATTATTTATTTTGATAAACTCTCTTTGGCAGCAGCGCGCCTATGCCTTAACAGCCGCGCGGAACCCTATTTTCAACGTCAAATCAAAATGGAGATAGAGTTTCGGGAGTCGGGACTCTTTTATCGGAAATTTCCCTCTCTTCAATGTGTTATTAACACAATCTTATTGTGTTAATAACAATTGCAATTTTTTACCTGCACCAAAATCCTTCAAAAACATTTTTCTAGAGGTGATTCCGAATCGAGTGAGCTATCGCTCATATTTTTAGGACCTTTATCTCAATTTTTCATGTTTTTGAACTTGTTGATTAGACTACTTCTGGTGATGTTTGGAGTTTTACTAGACTGTAAACTGTAAACAACTAGAGTAGTTGTAAACACTCCAGTAGATGGCAAATGAGACTTTGCCGAAACGTTGCGAAAATAATCCTTAGGAGGATGAAAAACACAGAACACGGAGCAAAACCCGAAAAAACATTGTTGAAGCTTTAAATTAAATAATTAAGGAATTCCAACACAAGAAACTTCTATATGTACTCGCTTTAAAGTTAAAACATTCCAATTAGTAGAAAAAGGTACAGTTGTTGATCTACTATAAAACGAAATTGGCCTTTCCTATAGGGTTACATTCAAAACCATAAATACTTCACGAGATACTATAGAAGTTCTTCATGCAAAAACTGCAATCTACTAGACCATCATGACCCTAATTGAATTTTTTATTTCTTTTCTAGAAACTGTTGATATATATTTTTGCTGTATATGAAAATAAAGCATTCAAAACTAATTATTGAAATACGATAATCAACAAATACTAATTTCAACTGTTTCCATTAACTTATAACTCAATTTTGTTTTTAGGTCTAATATTTTTTGATGTTGGAATAAAAAATCCAAAAATAATGCTAGATGATCATGACTACAGGTTATATAGAAAGTTACCGAACAAAACGGTGTGGCTTTGCAGTCAATATTATGTATCAGAACGTGAAATGAGATGCAAAAACCGCATTGAAACTACTGGACGTATAGCTTATGTTAGCGGGAGACATAATCATGAACCAAGACTAAGAAGAGAAAAATATAAAAACATGTTGTCACAGATGGTCACAATAGTCAGAAAAGATTGAACAATGTTTTTTGTACAAGTATGTACACAATGAAAAATTGTCGGATTTGTTTAATAATGATCATATCAATGCTGTCATTAACAAATAAATGAATACAAGAGAAAATAACGCCTGTAATATACTACGAAAGATTGAATTTGCGGTATACAGACATAAATGAAAGAAAAACTGAATAGAAAAATGTGATTCGACTGGGATTCGAACCCGGTTATAAAATCTAGATGATACTCTCAAATGTGAGCCATCCAAGAATGAGATAACAATTTGATAGGTATTCTAATGCCTGAGGTTTAGTTATTAAGTTCATCACAATCAAGTCATTTTATTTCTCATCGCACTAACACTACGAGAGACTGCTTGGTTCTCCAAGCACCGTTATTCTGTTTGGTGGCTCCGATAGCGAATCTCGTTAATGCACTTGTCTAGAGAAGAGAAGAGCAGGGTTCGAATCCTAGTCGTGTCACATTTTCTCATGGAGCTCCTCAAGGGTCAATATTAGGACCGTTATTGTTTATCGTAACGACTTAAGTAACTATATGGTTACGGTGAAAACTTATTCGTTTGCAGATGATACGACGTTCATATATTCTGGCAAACTGAGATCAGATCTGCACAGAATTCAGGAAGAGTTCGATAATAAATCCGAAAACTGGTCAGGATCTTGTCCTGGGTCAGTTATGTGGAACACTGCCAACCGCTCTTTATTAAGCACAGAATAATGCCCTAACCGTGTTTGTTCATTTTCCAAGTTTTAACAGAGATTCACAAAAACTCCTCGATGCTCATCAAGCAATTGGACATACATAACTATGCTACTGGACAAGCAGATAACCTGAGATCAAACAGGTTCCGCCTAACCAAATATAAGTAAAATTGACTAAATTATTATCTCTACAATATATTACCATCGAAATTGAAATCATTAAGTATACATTTATTCAAAATAAGGATACAAACCTTACTTCTGATGCATTGTTTTTATTACACAGAGGACTACGTTGAACAGACTTATGTCTCGCCCAATTTCCCAATTTTATGTAACTTTCTATGTTTTTTTTAACTATCGTTTCTTGTTTCAATATTATTTTCAAAGATTACATTGTATTACACTATAAGTTATATTTTAACAATTATTATTCTACGCTATTCTCTTTTTTTATCTTAATATGAAATGCTACCAACGGACATGTATTGTAATGTAGTCAAATATATATATTCTATTCTATTCTATTCAGTTATTCTTTCATTTATGTCTGCATACAGCAACATCAATTTTTCGTTTTCAGATAAATGAAATGAAAGTTTTCGGTTCCATGGTAGACTAACAAACTCCTCTGATCGAGTTTCTCATCATATATAGTAATTATTATTTTATTTTAGGTACCATATTCTTCGATGTTGGAATAAAGAATCCTAAAATAATTCTGAACAGCTACGATTATTTACTTTATAGAAAATTTCCAGATCGGACAGTCTGGCTTTGTAGTCATTACTACAAGAAATCATGCTGTAAAGTTCAAGTTGTAACTTGTCGAAGAGAAGCTACTATAGTGGGAGAACATAATCACAACTCTTCTTATAAAAATAAGCCTCATGCTTTACAATCTCAACCTGTCATCATCAAGCGCAAATAAAATCCATGTTTTTATGTTAGTTTTTTATTGAAAAATGGGAAATACAACTTCCTATGATGGATGTAGCCGTTACTACGTGGTAGGAAATCATAAAGAAGAAAAAATAATTGAAACTTTCTTTGTTTTGTACCACTTTTATTGGTAACTAGCGTTACTGCAGTTTCGTCCTATAAGGACATTTTCAAACTTATGCATTAAACTTGTACAAGGTCGAAAATGTCCTCATAGGACGAAACTGCAGTAACGTTAGTTACAAATAAAAGTGGTAAAAACATAGGTTTCAATTCTCATTTCTTCATAACAAAATGTAATTTGTACAGTAATAAATTACTAATAGAGTATGAATTGGAGAAAGACAACTATAAACCTGTGAGTCATTTTCATGAAGTACTATTTCATTTCATCACGTACATGAGGTTGTGAGATAATGATTAAGAATAACAGTAATATTCAGATAAATTCTCGAGTTTCTATCTCATTCGCTTACACACTTTCTGAAGGATTTGAATGAACGCCATTTTTTTCTGTGAAAATATTGACTCCTCTGGACGAAGGGGTGAATTTTTTAGTTCATTTCGATTAACTACTGCGAAAATACAAGTTACTTTAAGGACCTATCCGCTGTCATCAATAATTGGTACGCTTATACAAATTTCAATTATTTCATTCAATAACACAAATTTATGAAGCACTGCTTGGAACCTTTCGTGTAGTAATGAATATTATTGGGGTTCTATCCCAACACCAAACCGTTTTAATTAAATTTCATCTTCTTAAAGATGATTACTTGGTGATTGAAACACGTGTCGAGGTGTTGAAAATAACGGTTTGGTGTTGAAATAGAACTCCAGTAATATTAATAACACATATAACATATATTAATAACACATATTACTGAATACTGCACTACTATTAGATTTTGTATTCATCGTACTTGTTTCACTGTCAATTTTCTCGCTTTTGAACTATTCCATTAGATCATTAAAACTATCTCGTATATATATACCACATTCGTGTGTATTTGCCATTGCATTCTTATTCACACTGCTACTCATTTTATGTGATGCCACTTTGTGTCAGTGACGATTCGTTCGCTCGATTGCCATGAGCTTGAGAAAAAAGTTTCTACGGCAGAGTATAACCAAATTTTCAAGATCTCTGGGAATCAAGAAACCTTAGGGAGTACTTTGCAACCCTTTTGGAAATCATAATTATTTTGACAATTTGGCAATCACAATCATTTTTCTACAAACTCTATGAATTCAAAATTAACATACAACAATTTATTTCGTATCTGCGTATAGTGGACTACGTGCTTTCACAATATGTATGTATACAAATATACAGTGTGTAGAAGCCAGATGAAATAAATTCATTATTTCGGTTACGGTACATATTTTAACAAAATTTAACTTCAACGGAAAAATGTTACCCCTACCTTCAAATCTCGTCGAATGACAGGTACAACCCCCCAAGTTTTTAAATGGGAAGTATAGCATGGTCATATATTGTTTGGAAGGTCTCTTCATTCTCTATTCAGAAATGTTATCGCTATCAAGTTTATTGCTACAATTAAGATAAAATGAATTGAAATCATGTGGTTACCAAAATTCGATTAAATACACTAAAAACTTATTGCAATATACTCGAAACTTATTTCATGTTGAGGTATTCATAATGAGAAAGTAAGCAAAAACCATAGCAATGTTCTTTTTAGATGGTATCCTTTTAAAAACTGTAAATAATTTCCTTGGCAACGTTAGTTTAAAACGCCTTGTTTTGTGTTTTACAACATTATTTGTCAGTGTGTTGATTTAGGTTTGAAGTTCGTTAACTTCAAGTCTGACAAATGGTTAGATTAACGAAAATGCATAAAATAATAATTTTACAAATGATTGGTTACGGAGATAAATTTTGAGAAGCAGTTTCGCGAGCATGGTCATGTGGGGCAGATAAAAAAAAGCAGCTGCCAATGCAATGAGTGATGTACTCAAATTAGATGTGGTGCTTCAGTTTGAGGAAGACCCACATACATCGAGTAGTCATCCACTACATTCAATGTACATTCATTCATTCATTCAACTGGATAATTTTTTGAATTTTGACAATCACTTTGAATATATACATAAGAAAATATCGAGAAAATTATCCTTTTTCAGTAGAATAGCACAAAATTTGTCAATGCAGTCCAAAGTAACAGTTTACAACATTATTCAACCACACTTTGATTATTGTGCTTCATTATTATTTTTCTACACCCGTACTCTAACAATATACTTATATGACCATAATCCGTTTCATAATGATATCCATTATGAAACAGATTTTTCATAACGATACAGATTATCAACCAATAGAAACCCATAATTTTTCAATCAAGAATCCTGTTCCTTTGTTTGTCCTAGATTCTAACCTAAGTAACTAATTGCTTTATTTGTCAAAATCAGTTTTCATATTACCTACCTATATTATCAAAATGTCTGAAAACAGCGATATAGAAGGAATACCATCGACTCCAATATTTTTAAAAGATCAGATTGATTACAGTTGTTATATTCAATATAAATATAATTAGAATCTTTATAGTTTTCATAAATCCATGATAATACTATTAAGTTTGTGTTTTTTCAAAAAAATATGAGTTAATTACTGTAAATGTGTTCAATACAAATATAATATTTATAGTTTTTCATTATTTATCGGGTTTAGAAAAAATGGCGTATTCAACTCTCATGTAATGGTTATTAATATACTCGCTTATACCATACAAAACTCTCCTTCGGCTCGTTTCGTATCCCGGTTAATGCTCGTGTCTTAATAACCATCATTACATGATCGTTGCATAATATACTATTATTTAACCTCAATAAATTAAATATGCTACAAAAACTACAAAATCGAGGGATGAGAATCTTGAAAACAAATTACCGCACTCCCATAAAAAATATGCTTGATTGTTTGAATTGGTCATCAGTTGAAAGTAGACTCTATAATTTTACAATGACTCTAGTATACAAAATTGTAAATGGAATGGCACCAGAATATTTTAAAGATTACATCAAATTCAATAAAAACATTCATAATTATAATACAAGAAATTCCAATGATATACATATAAACAGACCGGCATTCGGAAGTACCATGAATTCGTTAATTTTTAAGGGCTTCCACGAGTTCAATGAATTACCTGAAAAAATTAAAAAAATATCCATTTCAAAAGATTTTAAAAGAGCACTTAAACAATTGAAAAAAAAGAAATAGAATACAAATTGTATAGTTATATGGAATTATTTGGGACATTATTGGCTATCATTTATTGTTTTTTTATTTATTGTTTTTAATTGTTTTCAATTGTTCACTAGGGTATTTGTATCTGTAATGAAACCAAATATCACTGTTTTGATAATAATTTAATGTATATTGGTACCTATATTTCATTATCTTTTTAAATGTTACTTAACATATGATACTGAAATCTTCATATGTAATATTCACTATCTGGCTACATGCTAGTTTAAATCTCAAATTGTTTAATAAAATTTTTCACATACATTTTTTTATATTTCATTGTGCTAGTGTTATTATTACACTCATAGATATGTATATTAGGTTTTCTATTTCAATAAAGATTATTATATTCATTTATTTATTTATTTTTAGCCATACATCAATAGTAAACATATTAAAAGAAAATAAAATGCATCCCTATAAAATGATACCTACTCAGGAGCTCATGGAACACGATTTTGATAGAGGAACTTATTTTTGTGAGCAAATGATGGACGTGTTGGATAACAATATCATCCAATTAGAAGACGTATGTTTTCTGATGAGTGTACTTTGTCTCTTAATTAAATTATGGGGATATGTAAAGAGCAATGTGAATAAAAATAAATTTTCAGATTTGAATGACTTTAAAAACGAATATCGCTCACGATTGGGTTGGTCACGCCTGGTATGTTAAATAATGATAAAATATACTTTCATTTGAGATTAGGATGCTGCCAAGGCGTTCGTATTCCACATTTCATTACGTTTTGCATTATATTTCAGTTTTTGAGTGTATTTTATCAAATTTCGGTAAACACATGATTTTAATTTATCTTAATTGTTGTAATAAATTTGGAAGCGATATCATTTTTGAATAGAAAATGAAGAGACCTTTCGAACGATAAATCACCAACCTATACTTCCCATTTAAAAATTTACACATAAAATTAGTTCCATACCAAGCAATTGTTGACCAGTGTACCTCAAATGCCCTGATAAGAACTATTGCTTTGAGTCAGTTTTAAAATTGTTACATTTCTGGGTGAAATTGAAATTGTATGTATGTTTAGTTTATTTTAATTGGGTACCTTCAAAGGGTTCTTTTTCAATTTGCTAAACAAAAATGGTACTGTCAGAGAGGCAGCATATCGAAGTCTTGATATTGTTGGGATGTAGGGATAGAATGCGGAGTCAAAGAGAAGTGTGTACGTTATTTAATGCAAAATATCCGGAAAATCACATTCCCCAGGCTACTGTGAGTAAGATCTCACTCAAATTTGAAGAACATGGTACAGTGAAGGACTTGCCCGTGGCCGGCCACATGTTTTAGACGAAGAACAAAAATTGGACATTGCCATATCTCTGCAGGAAGATCCACATTTGTCAACGGTTTCATTAGCCCAAAACAATCCTGCCTCTAGACGTACGATTGGGAGGTTTTTGAAAACAAAAAAATACCACCCATATGAGGTGTGTCTTGTCCAAGAGCTCTTGGAAGATGACTATGACAGGCGTTTGCAATTTTGTGAGGAAATAACGAGGCTATGTGACGAGAATAATGGGTTTCCACTCAACATACTCTTTTCGGACGAAGCTACTTTTCATTTACATGGAGTAGTCAACAGGCACAACTATCGATTCTGGAGTCAGGAAAACCCACACTGGATATGCGAAGCTCGTACGCAGCGTCCTCAGAAAGTAAATGTATGGGCAGGCATCATCAACAACAGAATATTAGGGCCATACTTTTTTTCTCATATTTTATTCTCACGTTAGTAAGTTCTCCATATTTATATTTTTGCTTTTGTGGAGTTTAATGAATGTTTCAGGTTACGTCTATTCCATTTTGCACAGGGGTTACATGGCCTAAGAAGCAGAACTTTTGTATTACTTGAATACTGATTGACATATTTTCATATTATATTTCTAAATTGGAATTGAATGAGATAGAAAAAAGTGGGATTATTTTAACGTAAATATTGATCTTTTGTCCCTCGCCGGTAAATAATTTTGATCACAATACGCAATCACAATATTGCCATTCAAACCCCCTTCGAGTTTGGTTTTATTTTCTAATGCTGTATTCTATTTTAGCCATAATATACTTTGACGTAGGACACAAGAATCCTAAAATTATACTGAATGAAAATGACTATCTGATATACAGAAAACTTCCGAACAAAACAATATGGTCATGTACCCAATACCACAAGAGGGATCGATGCAAAGCGAAAGTCATGACAGGAGGAAGACAGGCCACTATTATTGGAGAGCACAATCATGGACTCATCCTGAGGAATAGACCACTCAAGAATATGTTGTCGCAGCGGGTTACGTTACGAAAGGCAGTTAAATACTTTGATTGATGTTCCTAATTATTTTAGAGTTAGAGGAAGTAAAATATGTTATCGTGGAATTCCAAAAAATTATTTACTTAGAATTTGGCATGATCCTGAATCCATGATAAATGAAATTGAAATGCACATTCTAGTTGATCATCAACTCAATATGGGGATTCTGTGATGAAAATTTAATGTATAATGTTAACCTTAGAGTAAGAATAGCCGCAGTCTGACAACTCTTTTAAGTCATTATTTGTAAAAATAGTTGCTTGTTGTTTCCCACCATCAACTGAATAGTTTGAAAATGGATTTTGTCGATACTGAACGCGTTTGTACAAAGAAAAAACCCGCATATTCCCTTATTTTTTCTGTCATACAATGCGAGGCGTAATTTGAATCCACCAATAGAAAACTTTCTGGCTTTCTGCTTCTCCATCATTACCAAACTTACGAATAAAGGAAGAAAGTGATTAAATTATTGACTAAAGTTGCCAATGTGCAGCAGCTTCAATTTTATGTTAAAAAACAAGAAAATGCATGAATTTTTTGTTGTTTTGATAGGCATAATACTTTTGACTGATTTGGAGAAATTATTCTCCATGTTTTTTCTTTTAAACGTTCTTCTTTTCTTTGGACATTTCTTGTATAACGAAAAAGAAGTAAAGCCAAGCTATAAAATATTCTCTTCTCAATTGAAATGTTATATTTTTATGATTAGAAAGTTTCTCTCAATAAAGTTGCCAGTGCGCGGTTCGTTAATTTCAATAACAAGAAGCATACATTCGTGATGTTTTGACAGGCATGATATATCAACGGATTTGAAGAGAATATTCTTTTATTTCTTATAAAGCAAATATTAGTCATCAATTCAATAAAGAAAGAAAAAGTATATAGAATATTAACAACATTTGATAGTTATCATTCCAAACTTCAGTTCACCATAGAAAAAAAAATAGAATTGCTTTCCTGGATGTTTTGCTGATGAAATCTAACAACAAAATTATAACTGACTGGTACCATAAACCAATATTTAAATAGAACTGGCCGATACTTGATGAAAATCCATATTAAAACTAATCAATACAGTTTATTGCATGATTTTTACTATAAGAGGTTTTACAAAAACTATACCATATCTTCCTCAAGCGTAGTTTACACTTGTAAAGCGAAACACGTGACGTGGTTTTTTTAAACTGTATTAATTAGTTTTTATGAACCAATATATTTTGGAAGATTTATAAACTACCATTCTATTCACCCAATGACACAAAAATAATCGTCATCAACAATCCTAAACACAGTACTACACATGAGAATTTTGAAAACCAAAACCTGAAACTAATAGAAACTATATTACTCAAAAACTGCTATCCTAGATCTTTGATTAAAACATTAGTATATTACGACAGAGCAAATACACACAAAAAGCACCATTGAACATTAAATATTTCAAATTACCGCAGGTCTGACACATCCAGAAAATGAAAATTTCAAAATCAGTATGAAAACACAGTTAAAAATATTTTTTTCACAAGATTAAAAACAAAAACAGCAAAGGACCTGAAATTCAGTATTATCTATATTGCTGAGTGTGAGAAAGAATATATATAGGGCAAACAGGTAGGTATTCACAACAAAGAATGACTGAACATAGGAGGGACTGTAAAAATATAAATAACCCATTGAAAACAATGAAAAATCCCTTGGAGGACATTGTAAGTCATCCCTTCATACTTTTGATTTATATTCAGTCATAGTTTCTGGACAATAAACGATATTGATAAAAAGTCTTGAATGAATTGATTGAAATAATAAAGCACGGGACAAGATTTGTTAATAAGGTCGGATATTGAAAATTGACACACCTCATATTTCAATCTTATAGAAAAAATCAAACAATAATTACGAACGATTGATAAACGATTTTTACCAATTACAACTCTCATTTTTCGGTTTGGTGCACTCCTGCAGAATCTCATGTCAAATTCTTCTTGTAATTTTCTGGAAGTGTTAGGATTTATCAATTTTTTTCTGTAAAAATGTACGAAATGAATATTTATTGGATGAAATAATTTTTTGTTGGTTCGTCAAATATACTACTATGCCCTATGACTGCCCTATACTGTTATGACCTGCCACAATTGAAACTGGATCATCATCTCTAGTAAATTTACATATATTTCTATATAATAACGTCATAACGTCAATATTTAAACTGCAAAAAAAGGCGACGTTGCCAATCCATATCTCATTTGAATTACACCGTTCAAAAATGATAAAAAGTGAAAAAAAATAATAATAGGATGAAACCCGTTAGAAAAAGAGGGGAATATGATAAAAATGAAAGAAAAAATAAATTCCTATAGAAGTCCTATAGCATAGGTAATAAAAAGATCAACAACTTATGTATTTGAATTTTCTTCACATAACTTCAAAATTTATGTGAAAAATTCAAATAACCAAGTTTTGGTTTTTGATTTTTAATTTTTCAAACAAATATTTTTTTCTACGAAATTTAGTGAAATATTACCTTTCTATATCCCAAATACACTGTAATTTATTTGATATGAAATATTTATCTTTTCACCTTATTTTGACTTAATATCAAAAAAGCACCCCAAATTTCAATCGTTTGGGCCTAAAAATTTGTGAAATTTGGTCGATATTTTTTATAAGAAAGATGCAAGTAAAGATGATATAAAAAAATCGATTACAATTAATCAAATCTATTTCTAAAGGTGAAAATGAAAAAATTACACTGAATCAATTAAGATTTCAAAAATTTCAATTCGCAAACATTAAATTATCTTTCATTTTGGCAAACTTCTCACCCACAGAAGGAGTAGCAGAACAACATTTTTACAGGGCATATTATCAGCTCAAAACTTGGTTGGGTAACGAAATAACAACAATAGATTGGGGCTGGAAGCAACATCAACGTGGTATTATGCCCAAATTTACAGAAAAGAAATTAATTCCGGAAGTAGTGCTTAAAACCATTTGCTGCAGGTGTGAAACTGGATGTAACAGTTCAAAATGTGACTGTCGAAAATGGTTTCAAATGCACAAATTTATACTCAAATTGTCATGGTTCTGAAAATTGCTCCAATATGGAAGAAAAAACCTACGAGGAAGTTAATGATTCAGATGAAATTGTGGATGAAGAACCAATGCAAACTGGAAATAATATTAGAGACGAAGAAGGTGACGGTCTTGAAGACTTCGAAGATCAACTAGAATTGGAAAGGTTTATCGAATCTAACGATGAAGAAATGGCATCAAAGAGACAAAAACTAATGGATAAGAAATTAAAATTCAAGATAAGGTATTTATAAATAACAAGATTAACGTTTTTAAAAATATTATATTTAATAACGTAATCAGAATGAAGTATCTAAATTCAATAGTACGATATACATGTATATTTATATTTCATGAGATTTTCTATGACGTGAGTGTTATTAGAATTGAATAAATGAACTTTTTAACTGAATAATATTGCAACAATCATATTTTTTTATGAAATTTTAATTGTAATTGTAAAAAAAATCGAATTTGAGTGTTTTTCTATTTTTCGCATTTTCTGAGAACATTTTCTATAGTAATATACATTTTTTCACACCAACAGAAAGTAGAGATTTCAATGAACAAAAAGCATACCGACTTTTTGAAAAAAGATGATATTTTGACGCGAGAATTGTCGATTGAAAATTAGGGTGTTTTGTTGATATTAGGTTGAAATAAGGTGAAAAAATAAATATTTCGAATCAAATAAATTACAGTTTATTTGGGACATAAAAAGGTGAGTTTTCACCAAATTTCGTATAATTTTTTTTAAATAAAAATAAAAAACCAAAAACTTGGGCTATTTCAATTTTTCACATAAATTTTTTGGTTATGTGAAAAATTGAAAATGGAGAAGTTGTAGATCTTTCAATTACATACAACTTTCCATAGGACTTGTAGTTTTGCCGGAAATCAAGATAAACCATTTTTTGCCACTAAAAACTCACCCCCTTCTACTTCTCGAACTCAGATCGCCTGTAATTTATTTTTCCTTTCATTTTCATCATATTTCCCTCATTTTCTAATGGGATTCATCCTACTATTTTTTTTGTTTCAAAAATTATCGATCCTGGTCTACATAGTATCCTACTGACGAAATGAATCAGAGAAACTCATTTCTGTGAATATTTCTGATTTTTGATACAATACTCCAGATTCAGTATCCTCGCCTAGTGTGTAGAAATATAGGAAGAAGTGAATATTTCGCTGTTTTTTTGTACAACTAGGGGCAAACCATTTTGTGACTTCTATTATACTTATGACCTCATCTTCTTTTATGCGTGAGATTTCTCTCTGTACTTTTTACAATGGAATTACAATACAATGAACCTTTTTCCTGAAGTACGAAAAATCACTCACTAGCAGCGCTAGTAGTTCGGTAGGGACAAACAATGCCTAATCCTCGAATCAACATATGGTAAAGTACAATTAAAAAAGAATGTTTTTAATAGAAGGAGATGTTCCTGGAGCAAAACTAAAATTTGCAACTGTGAAGGATAACAATGTTGTAACATTAAAACGTTGGCTTGCATGCCGTAATTTAAAAGTAAGTGGAAAAAAGTAAATTAATAGACAGATTAGTATAGAGACTCTAGTAAAACAGTAGCGGTAGATTCAAACTGTAATAAATGAAATTAAAAATAATTATGAATTTCAGATTTATTTCCGAGTGAAATATGAATCAAATATAGATGGTAATGGAATAAAAGTAATTAAATATAATAAATGAATATGATTTAATAAACGATTGAGGTTATATCTCATTCTAATCAATGGTAATTAACTATGAAAAAGTTACAATTCATTTCATGTTTAGAGCATACATATGAATATTTATTCATTTTTTGCAATGTTAAATCCACTCTACTCGAAGCATGCATCCATTTCTTACATCTAACCTCAATCATATGAGGTTTCATCAATGGTTTTCTTCCGGATATTTGCAGCAACTTATGTCTGCTTATCTCAATAAACGCACACAAAGAGTCATACTGAACTCCACATCATCAGACTCCATCGAAACCTTGTGTGGTGTACCTCAGGGATCAATATTGGGCCCGCTACTCTTCACTATTTACACCTCTCAATTCTGTGAACATTTGAAACATGTAACATCACATTTCTATGCGGATGACACGCAGCTGTACCTCGCATTTGATGAAAAAGATATCGTTGCTGCCTGCAATGAGGTTAACGAGGATCTTGCGAGACTTGTCGATATATCAGAAAAATTCTGTTTATCCATCAACCCAACCAAATCCAAAGCCATACTTTTCGGTAGGAAATCGACCAAAAATAGATCCCGACCTCTAATTTCCCTTTACATCCGAAATGAAACACTCGACCTCCGACCTCGAGTTACATTACTGGACTGGGCTGGTTGCCTTTGAACAAACGACGTATTTTGCATTGCTGTGTATTATATCACAAAATTTTACTCACAAAAAAACCTTCATATCTATATTCAAAAATTCAGAGGCGTTCTGAAGCTCAGAATGTTAATGTCCGGTTTCGACAGAAATTATCTGTACCCAAGCACAACACTTCGCTTTACCGATCTTGCTTCTCCTATGGCATCGCTAAAATCTACAATTGTATTCCCGATGATTTCAAAAACTTGTCAATCTTCAACTTTAAGAAAAAGGTTAAAAGTCTTTTGTTGGATGGTACTTTAGCAATAGACTTCTGATACATTGATGAACTTATGCGACATTCATTGCAGTTTGTGACATAATTATTATTTTTATATGTATATTCTTTTTCAGTTGTACTATGTTTATGAGTAGGTATATTCTTTTTTTCTTCTGGAGGGACCAGTTTTTCTCACTGGTCCCTTGACGTGGTTGCGTGGAAGAGCGCTATTCTATCTTTCTCAGAAGATAGAAGAGCGAACGATGCCATTTGCTACATAACATCAATCAACCTTGTTCTTTGTAACTGCTTTTTGTGTAGCAATAAAAACATTTATTATTATTATTATTATTATTATATCGATTATCCGACGTACAATTCGCAAAACAGTAATGCTTTGTTGGCATTTTACTTGCACAAAATAATTTTGTATATCAAATTCATATTTTTAAATAATAAATTCATATTACGTAAATAACACTGTTTTACTTGTGAATAGTTTATGTTTGTCCCTGTTGTTGTCGCTGTACTATTCTCAGGAAAAAGGCTCATTCTCTCGGTTTACTTGTAGCATACGGAATGTGGTTTTCAGACAGTTTTATTGAACTGTACACTTTTATTTGTTTTTCACATTGTATATATAATTGGTGATATACTGTTTTATTTAGCTGGTCCTGGCTATTGCTATCTCGAAAACGGTAAGATATACAAGGTCAGTTAAATAGGATAAAAGTTTTCTATTCCCTTTCAGTTATTGTTTTTGAAATATTCTCCAATTTGCAATGCGTCGTTTCGTTCATTAGATTTCAACAACAATTTTATTTTTTAAATACGGATTTCTAATTTTTTCATCGATTTTTTATCCACTATAATAACATTCAGATATGTATCACAATACATGTGTTTCCCGAAGTTTGTTTCCGAAAAAACATCAATAACTGTGTAATCTCAAGAAGGTAGAATCAAATATCTCAAAGGTACATCAACTCCACCCTTCGTTTGAAAATTTGTAGAAGTGAACCGCCCTTGCACTCGAGGGGTTTGGTGTAAATATGGAAAAACTGTACAAAAACCAATTTTTATGGAACATACATGTTTGTTGTCCAATGTTTTCTGATTAATGAGAATGGTGGAAAAAATTATTAGAGTACTGAAAGGAATTGATTTGTTTAACGTGAGCCATGGATTAGCAGAATATGTATAATTCTCAAATTTACTGTCATAGGGGCCGTCCATTAATCATGTGATGTTTTTTAGCATTTATTAACCTCTCCTCATCCTTGGTGATACTTGGTGAGGTTTAAGACTAACCCCCTTCTCACACCCAAAATCACATGTATTTTTCAGTACCTTCAAAGAATCTTGAACTTTTTTTAATACTCCGTATACAGATCACCTAGTTTAGATATTGTTTTAATGAAAAACGTACGAGGTAACGGTGTATGCATGTATTCGGCGCTGAAATAACACTATAATTGCAAGCCGAATTGGGCAGGCGTCGTGGTGTGCGGCTACTTCGTTGCCTGGCAAGGGCGAGACAAATAGCAGGGGAACCCACGATGCAAAATGGGGATTTACTCGAGCGTCATAGAGCATATTAGGTTGCAAAGCTTAGATGATAAGCTTAGATGTTGCATGGACATACTCGAGCGCGTCAGATATTGATACCATCAATGTCCTACGTATATTTAATAATGTTGGTATGTTAATTTGATCATTTGCATGATGTGGGTGGTTGTACGTAAGGGTTGAAAATTAAAAAAAAATTATCGAGCGCGTCAGATTTTCTAAGGGGGTGTTACGTGCACCAAAAAAAGCTCTCATTGAATAATCTGACGATCTGACGAAAAATCGTCATTTTTAAATACTCAAGCGCGTCAGATTAGGATATATATGGTTCATCTTTATGTCTTAGACGTGCTGTCTCATAATCTGACGATTATCTAGAGTGATTCGCCTAATCTGACCAAAAATATTTTTTTAAATTTCTTTTTTCAATTATTGAACTTAATTAATTGAAAAGCTCAGGAAATAGCATGCAAATAAATAAGTGTACGTTTTTTAAGTAGAATACTTGTATTTATAAAAAAATAATTTTAAAAAAATGCTCAAAGAATTTAATTTTTTATAATCAATTGATTAATTAATGGAGACAAGAGAAATTAAACTTTCTATGTTTTCAGTTAGTTACAAATAAAACTGGTAAAAAAGATAGAAAGTTCAATTTCTCTTTTCTCCATTATGATTTCCCACCACGTAGTAACGGCTACATCCATCAATTAATGGATTAATTAATCATCATCTTCATCAGCAACGAGTCTCTGTGATCAGCTGTGATGGCGTCATGGCAACAGAATTCAGAGTGGGGACGGAGTGAGAGAGTAATAGATAGAGAAAAATTAAACTAGGAATAGAAACACGGAGAGGAAAATATAGGCATCACGCAGCTGCACGCATTAAACTTTCTCGACGAAATTTTTCTATTTCGGCTTGCGGAAATCGTCAGATTATATATTTTTCGATATCCTTGAATTATTTTCTTCAAAGTGAAAAAAAAAATAAAATTAGCTACGCTCGGGAATGTCGAGATGACGTTTTTTTTACAA
This sequence comes from Leptinotarsa decemlineata, assembly GCF_025532065.1. NCBI lineage: Eukaryota > Metazoa > Arthropoda > Insecta > Coleoptera > Chrysomelidae > Leptinotarsa > Leptinotarsa decemlineata. The sequence continues at coordinate 27,734,925 of NW_027412688.1, read as the reverse complement.
CTTTGCTGCCCTCCTCTTTCTTTACGTCACTCTCAAATTGTCAGATTACTGGAATATACACTTTATAGCATGTAATTAACTCACCCTACCTTAATCTGACGCGCTCGAGAATTTCTGATGATCAATTTTATCTTTACTAATCTGATCCTTTATCCTTCACGGGCGGCCTTATATATGGGGCTCATATTAGGTGGAGGTACTTAACCGGGTACAAGGTATCCCCCTGTATATTAATCTGCCGCGCTTCAGTAAATCTCGATATCCCCGTTTAGGCTCCCCTATTAAAAGTCACATTACACGCCGCTTTTCGGTTTAGAACTCGCGCGTTTCACGCAAAGATAAACACATGATATCTTACTACCCCTTCTCCGCCCTTGTGATATTTCGTGATTTTTGTATATACCCTCTCCCCCTTTCAAGCCTCACGCGATTAATGAACGGCCCCCCAAGTACATAAATAATCATTCGATTAGTGTGAGAGGTTATGAAAGGAAAAACATGAAATTTTTGTGATGACTCCAGCTCTGTATGGGACATTGTACCCTGAAAGACGCAGCCGTCCAAAAAATAGTTTTAACGCGTTGAAATTAGTTTACTGAATTATAGTTCATTTCAAAAACTCTCGAGTTAGAGTTGTACAGTAACTAAAAGAGATGGCGATACGGACATTGGCGTTTTGGGTGAGTTTCGAACACACTCCCAATAATAATAAAGTGATAATTATTCTATTCAGGTTTTGTGAAATTCAGAAAAATTGTGAACAAAGAAGTATCATTCAGAGATATTGCACATCATAGTGCTACGTCGACTATTTCAGTTCGAAAAATTTCGATAAGAAGTAAATTCAGACCTTACAGAGTCAGAAAATATCACTATTTGCGTTTAACGGACTATGATAGGAAAACAATAGTTTTTAGATGGCTACTCAGCATAGTCAGGATAATGTAATCTAATGAAATTTTATGGCTTTGGCGGCGCCGAGGCCAAAAAGAGAAGGAGAGCGAAAGGTGCAGGAGTGGCAGCAACTTTAGTATACCAATTTTCAATTGAAGGTAACTCATATACGAATTGAACTGAGAGCTAACGGCAACAATGTTAAATATGAGAACTAAATTCTTACCGGGGTCATTTTTATTGTCTATGCATCCCATGTAAATAATTGAAAAGTGAGATGATTCCATAAAATTTGCCCCCCGTAACAAGATAGCTTCTGCATATCGATAGGATGTACGAGCGAATAGGTGAACCAGTTCGTTAAATACTTTGAAACATCGGTAAACTGATCAACACTTCGCAGGTCTATTATATTTGCGTCCTTAAAATGCCATAACTAGTCATTCGCTTTCTTCATTATCAAGCGTCCTTATCTACATAGGCGTAGGTGTTCTGTTTCTTGTGAAGGTGACTTTGTTTTGTATTTAATATTTTTTATTGGCTAATATAAGATAGAGTTGGCTAATACTTGTTTTTCAAAATACATTATTATAGATTTTCATCACATTCACACTTCATTGTGAGATAATTAATTGACCTAGTCATTAAACTCAGGTATAAATGTTCGTTAAACTCAGGTATAACTGTCATTAATTAATTCCTAGAATATTATTAGTTTCTAGATAGATAGTAATATTATTACAATGTATGTAGTTTGTTAGTGAACACGCTTGAAAAAGCTACTGTGCAGCGAAACCCGTGTTGCGGATTTGTTAATCTGTTCTAGTGAAAATCTCACGATAAAGTGTTTTTCAAAATACATCAACTTTAAAATATTTTTTGAGGTAAGTAAACAACTGACAAATAGCTGAATAATATGATTGAATTTTATTATTTGTATAGTTTTAAGATGGATGCCGTAGCAGGTCCAAGTAATGTACAAAGAAAGCGGAAGTTTATGGCGTTAGAAGAAAAACAGATTGTCTGTAGACTGTACGAAAATTTTAAAAATACACTCCGTACAGTGGAAGCTGTAGCCCAGTGTTCATTTTTACCGGGAATATCCGTGTCGACAATTAAACGCATTGTACGTGAAAAAAAGGTGACTGGGATTGTGCAAGCTCCAAAAGTACATTGTCCTGTTAGAAAAAAAAATGAATTGGACGAGTACCAGAAACATTTTGTACGCTATTCCATTTATTCTTTCTTTTTTGAGAATAAAGCGCCAACCCTCGAATCCATCAGGACAAAGGTAATTGATAATGATCTCATTCCAAAAATGAGCAAAGAGAAGTTGAGGAAAATAATAAAAGGAGATTTAAAATTTATATATGCCAAACGATCCCGTAAATCTGTCTCAATAGAAAAATAAGATATAGTCTCATGGCGATAGTCTCATCGTGATAGATATCGCCAGCATGTAGTGGATACAATAGCTCGTGCTGAAAGCATCATCATTTTGAGACTTCCTCCTCCTTACCATTGCGAGTTAAACCCGATAGAATTAATCTGGGCTCAAATTAAGGGTTACGTAGCTCGTGAAAACGTGACATATAAAATTTCTGATGTCCAACGTTCAAAATGTTCCACCAAAGGTTCCAAACAGTGCATCAAAAGTATAGAGCTAGCAAATTTCCAAGAGAGATTTGAAGTTAATGTTTGACTTGGTGTGCTGGACATCAAAATGGTAGGACCCTACTTGTTGTTGAAACATCTTTGACGGAAAAAATCTATAAAAAATCTATTTGGAATTCTAAAAACAAAAGGTCCGTATTGAAAAAAAGTTCTTGATGAAATCTAGTGAACGATACGTCGCATTGCAAATTGGTCCATATCGGATTATAACTTATATGAAACAATATTGAAAGTCCCTCGGCCTTTTTTTATATCATCCGAAAAGAGATTATTCTAGTTCCACAACATAGGAAACTTGATTAATTCAACCGACTTTGTAGGTGTTACCGTTTCCCAGATACAAAGTGGAATCAGTTAAAAAAACGGCTTTTATATTTTTCTAAACCCTAGAATGAATTTCAAGGCAGAATATTTTGTGACATGACTATCAAAAATATTTCTATACACTTTCGTGATTCCGTAGGTGTGTTATTGAATTTGAACACAATGTCTAGTGTAAGTGAGTACCTACGGGTTTTGGACAGTCTTTAAAAAGATGTATGCATGCACAGAAGTTAGTTTCCGATACAAACTGATGAAAAGCCCGTTCCGAAACAACTACTTTCATATGAACATTGAATTTGAATTGAATTATACAAAAATTACCTTTTCCCATTCAGTTTGTACTCCAAACATTCATTATAGAATTGAATCAGATATCATTCATAGAAACGCTATATACACAATATAATATGTTAGAAAGGAACCTTGTTTATACTGAAAGGGGTATATTTCTAGGAGACATTGCTTTTTTCCTTCCTTTCTGTATAAAGATTGAGAAGTAGACAGTCAACACCTTTCGCACAGGCACCGCTCTAAGAGCGTCTCAAGGATTATCCTGTAGTGCTTGTGTTTCGCCTTTAAAAAACCTTTTTTTCTCGCAATACGATTAAATTTTGGAGGCTATTGCCGTTTCATGTAGGATAGTCAGTCAGAATCAATCACTCTCCAACTTGCAGGTTGAATTATTTGAAACGAATTTTAAAATCATACAATTACTATACAAACAAAATGGACTTGATTCTGAATCGAACATTCCGATTTCATTTGCCATATTTAGACAAAATATTAAACTATCTACATACACAAAGTGTTTCGATTTTAAAATCTGCTGGACAATTGGTACCTACCTTTATAATTACTGACAAAATGTCAAAATTATTTGAAAAATTTTTTACCTGCAGAGCATGTATTTATTGGATGAGGTATGAGTACCTACATTTGGTTTACATTCAAAACAGTTGACAAAGTGACTGATTTTGAATTATTAGTTTTCAGTTAGTTATCCAAGAATTTTCGTCAGTTTGTTGTAGAATCGATCTTCTTATTAAGATGTTCGATATCATGCAGAAAAGATAGTTTCGCATAGTCTAGCTTGTCCTCACAAAAGTTATTTCAGCCGGAGTTATTTTTTCAGGATAACGTTATTGATTAGATTGGCCCCTTTTCACGAATTTGGTCAATATTCGAGAAAAGGTCTATTGTACACTTTTGGGTTTGACTAGATAGTTTTAGGAATTTCATATAACACGAAAAATCACTTTATCTACTTTGATAACGTAGAAGGCTATTGACCAATGGTCAGTCGAAAAATGACGCAATGATTCGACCATTTATTTAGGATCAGTTCTTTCATAATTCTGTGTAGACTATTTTATTCCTTGCTTGTTTTCAGGTGTTCTCTACTACGATAAAGGAAGTAGAAATGGCCATATCGCCATTTTTAATAACAATAAATTTCGCAAGAAGAGAGACAATAAAACCTATGTTTCCTGGAAATGCATGTCTTACTGTACAAACGGATGTCCTTCGATGTTATCGACATATTCTGAAAATAATCAAATATTTGTAACTGAACACAATCACAAGGAGCCGAATTGTCCAGAATTGCCGGAAAATTTGCCTTGTCGCGTCGTTACGTACATTCACGGCAAAAAGAGATGAGGAGAAAATCAGTGACCTGAAAGAAAACTGGATATATATTTTTTTGAGAGATCAACTATTTATTTTTTAATCGTCAACTCATTTTCTGAAATACGGTATCAGATCGTACAGTATTATATTTCGTTAAGTTTCATAATTGTTATGCCCAGAAATTACTTTACTATTTATCTGTTTTGTATTTTACGATTGTTAGTATAATGAAAAAAATTATTTGGAATTTTGGCACTCGAGAGATATACTGTTTATTTTTGTATTCCTAATCTACTCATTTTTTTTTCGTACAGTATTGTAGAAATATACCCCACAGTGTTTTATACATTTATTTTCATAGTGGCGTCAATAAATACGATACTGATGAAGTTATTTATATTATTAAGACAACTGCTTCCCTAGCCGCATTGTAATTGAGTCCCAAGCAAACTGCTGTTTGGGTCGCGTCTTGCACTGATGAGGTGCAGGAAAATTGATTTAGTCGAATAATTTCAGCAAGGTCCTGCTGCTGGATGAACGAGAAACATCTGCGAGGTTATCGTCTGTGAGGTATCTTGCATAAATGTATGTGGGATATAATGTCCAGTTGCATCTCGTGTTGATAGTTGCTTATTAAATTGTTTTAAACGAATAGAGGAATTCAATATTTTTGAAAAATGTTTTTTTGCTATTTTGTTGTCTAGAGATAATCATGATTAAAAAAATTTTTTTTCTTAATTTTATTGTTTTTACTTGTTTAAAATCGATTTTTTTATATTTCTATTTCGCCAATAATCAGTTGAAAAATAATTTCGCTTTTAAAAATCATAATTTAATTAGTTTGTCAAAAAAATGTATCTATTATTTAATTGTTTATTAGTTTAACAATACAAACTTCGGGTGATAACTGGACTTATTCCTCCGAGATCTGACTATTTAAAGGTCATTCGCTTCATCAGTTTTAGCGAAAGCTGACCGTATGGCGGGAGCTGGTCGTGTTCCGCTTAATTAGAGATTTCCATATGTTACGCTAGCTTGGCTAAATGCGTTGTTGGACAACATATATGCGGCTTCTTCAAATTTTATCCTTGAACAGTGTTCCTCCTTGTGGATGATTTCAGCTTGAGCCCACTTGATGTTATGTTGATGAGTCCAAATATGCTCTACTATTTCGGATTGCTGGTTTCTCCTCGCTGTGTGTGTTTCTTGTGCTCGGCAATGCGAACTTTCAATGACCTCTTAGTTTTACCGGTGTATGATTCTCCGCACTCGCAGGGTATCCGGTGAATACAATTGTTGGAATCGCAGTCCGCGTTGGGTAGCCTGGTTTTCGTGAGACTGTTACAGATAGTGTTCCCATATCTGAAGCAGGTTCTGATGTTATACTTGGTCCCAATCCTTCTTATCCTTTTCTAATATTTTCTGATGTAGGGAAGTACAAGTACTGGTTGTGGCGGTTTCTCTTCCTTGTGGAGCTCTTGCTGTCACCATCACTTTGGAGTAGCCATTCCGTTGAAGGTCATTTCTGATGATGCCTAGTTCCTTTTCGAGACCTACCTTCGTGAATTTTATTGATAGAAGGCTTGTTATTTGAAAAGGAAACGAAGTCCTCAGTATTCGATTTTTGTCACGAATATCGCAAAAACGCCATCCCCATACCTCAGCCATATCCAGGTAGAGGTACAAGGGCCTAAGAATCATATTATTACTCAAATTGAAAGGGTTATATTTTTTTCAAGTGTGGTTGATCTATGGAAGATTCGCACATTTTTTTGTATCAAAATGGAGTAGTAGAGAGCCAAAAAGTTTCCATCTTACTACTTGTTTTCCTAAAATAGTTTATAACTGAACTGAAGGGCCCTAAAGTTAATAGTTTGTCAAATTTTCAGAAAGTGAGATATTTTTATTTAAGAAAAAGTGCATATTTACGAAATAATCAGCTCTGATAGTTTCAGAAAATAGCATTCTCTAGCTAGAAAATCAAGATACAAGCTAAAGTCTGAAGAAAGAGCCAATATTATTTCGGCTCTAGATGGTGCCGGGAACGGAGGGAAAAAAATTCTTCATGTCAATTCTTCATTTACAAATCACCCTAGAAAACATCAAAAATTGAGACCTACGGGACCCCTCTCTATTGAATGGGCTATCTGAGGAAAGCCACGAAGTTCATAAACCACGTTCTGAAACTACGTGAACTGAAATTTATAGTAATTGTGTTATTTTTGTATTTTTCTGCCAGAAAAATCTGCAATCCTGCATTCACAAACATTCTTGTATTTGACGTATTTTCCACCTTCAATGGTGGAAGTTTACAAACTGACACATTGCGACTTATTGTAGAAAAAGTAAAAAAACATCGTACTTTATTGTAGATTGCTTTATGATCAACACAAAAGGAAATACTTCATTTTGTGGTAGCTTTGATTGTTCCCAATATATATCCCAAATCGACTCGACCAAATGATCATCTTCAAGAGGAAGACTAATCTTCAGTTTAATCAATGATATCTTCAGTTTAATCTTCCTCTTGAAGATGATCACTTGGTGATAGAAACATGTGTCGAGGTGTAAAAAAATAACGGTTAGGTGTTGTGATAGAACTTCAGTAATATTCATTAATACACCAAAGGTTCCAAACAGTGCATTACATTTACATAATATGATCAATTGAATGGTAGATTTTTGAAAGATGACGTCTTCGCAAAAACGACAAGACTTTTGGTGGAAAGTTTGCGGTTGTTCGTCATGATAAAAAAGCACATTTTTGTCAGAACTTTTTCTATTTCGATGCCTGATAATCCTATATCCTTGTAGATGATTCTGTCATACTAACAGTAGTCCAGGCAGCTTGTGTTTTTTTGCGGAAAGTTTTGCAAGAATTTTGAAAATTGGGCTGCTGTACACGAATCTAAGGTTTGCCAACAACATTTTTCACGGGAAATATGTTTTTTTTTTGCAAAAATTATGAAAAAATTCGACTTAGTTTCGGTTTTTAGCCAATAACTCGAAAGCTACGCAATTGGTGTAGAAAGGTACCCTATGTCTCGATAAAGTTTTTATCTACAGTCAACCGTTAAGCCACGGGAGAACGCTAAAACTGGGGGAAAAACACCAAAATTCCTAAAATCGGGATTTTTGGCGATTTGACGTGGGAAACGTCTTTGCTATCCTCAAAGTTATCAGGACCAAATATTATGTATGTATGTATGTATATATTTATATATATACAAATAGGTACACATAATTTTGAAAAAAGAGGGGGTGAAAAACAGAAAACTGCAAAAATCGGAATTTCGGTGGTTTGACGTGGGAGTTGTCATCTCTATCCAGCTAACGTAATTATTTGACGTTGAAACACACTCGTACCTATGTGTTTTTCTGTAAATTATAGCCATACATAAATATATGTAAAAGTATTTTGAAAAGTATGAAAAAGTTAGTATAAAGAAAAAAGTTCAATTCAGTTTCAAATAATATAATAATTATAAAAAACATGGAATCGTTTATATGTACGAAATGAAATTTGTGTATATTAATAGTAATATGAACGTTAAAATTGTCATCATATTCATTCTTCAATCTTCGAATTTGTCTTCGAACAGGTTAGCGAGGATTGTGAGAACTCTAGAAAGTTCAGAAAGTTGTGACTGTCAAAATACTGTTTCTCTGCAATCCTCAAATTATTGTACCTTCCATTTCCTTACGTCCTCAACCTTTTCGAGGGCCATTCACTAAGATCTGGATCATCTTCATCTGTAAAAGAAAAAAATAAAAACATAGAATCAATAGAGGGAGTTGAATTTCAATAACGGTTTGAGTAGTATTAAGATATTGCAACCATTTACCTTTTGAGTTTTCTCATTGTGGAATGTCCAACGGCAACAAATCGTCCATCTCAGCCTCGGCTTCCTCCTCGTCCTGCTCCTCATCTTGCACTGTTTCAATGTTATTGCAGGTGTCCTCACAATTTACGCATAAGGAGGAGCAGGATAAACCTGCCTTCCTGCACCCACAATTTCGATGGCAATTTGTGGTGCATTTGCACGAAATCAGCTTTAGAAGCGCAGGAGGAGCAAGCGTGATCACTGGCTCTAAGTCTGAGATCGCTTTTTTCCAACTCCACTCCTCAGGGTCTTTTTTCACACCAAGACAGTGCTGAACCTGGTGGTAGACCCTGAGAGAGTGCTCCTTCGCTGCAGCAGCACTAGGTGGTAAAGCTGCTACGTTTGAGCTGAGCGTGAACGCTGCCTTGCTGAAGGAGATGAACCTCAGGTGGTTTAGTGTGGGTGTGGTTTTTCCTGTGTAACCGTACCAGAAAACCAGAATACGTTCTCCTGCGGCGATTACTGCTTCCTGGGAGGCGTTGGGGTTTTTGAAGATGTGGATCACGTTTCCGAGACTGGGGTTCTTCACAAGCGTCTTTCCTTGCCTGAAGACGACCGTGTCAGCATCTTCTTTTGCCTGTTTGTACTGCAATCTAGCAGATGCGAATACCGACGAAAGCATGGCTATGAGCCGTTTTTTGTTCCTTGGACTTGATAGGAATTTATCTGTTGACGTAGTTAGTATCATTGCATGTTAGCAGAAGCATGCGTCTTCGTCCTCCTCAGGCGCTCAGCTTTCTTGGTGCCACTGCAGTCAACCTCAGGAAAGCCATAGAAGACGACTATTGCCCCTGGATATTTAGTAACCAAGAACCAGCTGTACCTGTCGCATATCGCAGCAAAAGGAGCATTTGTTGACCATACGACTCGGTAAATTAGGAAACCTCCATTAAAGACATATTGAACTTGGCCTGTGAACTGCTTGTTGGCGTTTGTACAAAGTGGACTTTGTCCCTTTTCTCATGCATTCCTGGTAAAAGAGGGACAAGGAGTAGGGCTCAAGATCATACGTCAAAAAGTTTTGAAGGTCCTCGGTGGAATGCTTGGCGACGGAAATGCGCTGGAACAAATTAGTGGGACTCACTGGGACCAGTTCTTTGTCTACGCGTACTGCACTGCTCATGACTGCTAGCTGTTTGACTCACTCATTCCTTCAATATTGCATTCCCGTGTCAAATCGCCGAAAATCCCGATTTTTGAAGTTTTGAGGGTTTTCCCTCAATTTTAGCGTTCTCCAATGGCTTAATGGTTCACCGTAGAAAAACACTTCAATAACATAAAATGTAGGAAATTTTATCTTCTTTCTTTTTGTATAGATCTTTCTACACAAAATGTGTAGTTTTCGAGTTATTCGCAAAAATCCAAAACGAAGTCGATTTTTTTCACAATTTTTGCAAAAAAAACATTTCTCGTGAAAAATTTTTTTGCCAAACCTCAGATTCGTGTTCAGTAGCCCAAAATACCATATAGAACGAAACTTTAAAACTCTTGCAAAACTTCCCGTAGGTATAATTTTGTATTTTATTTCTTGAAATTTTTAGATCATCTGCAACGAGTCGTTAGTAAAACAATTATTGTTATTCAGATTCAGGGAGTGAAACATAGAATATGACAGTATACTTCACAATTTCTTTGAAAACTATAAAATGAATCAAACTTGAACTATCGAACGAATCGAATAAAGTTATTCAATCAACCCTGTCTGAACTCGGCAATATACTTGACGAATCAGAAGCCCTATTGAATGCAAATAGTTGAAATGAAAGAGGGTCGATATATTCGTTGAACGTTGCCATATGGTGAGGGGACACGAACAGTTTTACCTGAGCAGAAAATTCTCAACCCAACCAGACAGAATATCCAAATATTCAAGTTGTGCGGGCATTGTTATTGTTTACCGTTCGTTTCAACTGTGAACTTTTTATCAATGCATAGAGTACAAATGTGGTTAGTTTTGCCAAGTTTGATGGATTCTGTTCGTGGATTGAATATTCTTCAATCATTGTATTGTACAGATTATACAGGGTGTTCTAAACGTTAATAGGTGAAAGTGAAAGTGTTCCTAGTTTAAACTGTTTAGTGTCTATAGTTCGAGGACTGTTATTTACAAATGGATTGAATATTGTAAGGTATTTATGATTAGTGTTTTAAGAAAAGAGAACATCACGCCAACTATAGGATTTAAACGGGCCTTTATTGGTAAATTTTCGTTATCTGGACACCCGGCGATTTTGAAAAAATGTTTGACTGTACTTACGTATTTTGATGCGTAGATTACGAATCCGAAAGAAAAAAGCGGCGCTCTCCCTTATTTAAAAAGTTACGGCCCTTCATAGTTCAGAAAAGGGCAACTTTTCAGCCTTCTTTTTCACCAAATAAACTATTTAAAAACACAAGCATTTATTCACTAGGTCACCTTTACACCTTATTCCTCCTTCTTTAACACTTTTCACTTCAATAATCAACATTTTTCTTATAAAAATGTTAAAAAATGTACGGAGCTGCTTTTTGGTTACATATCACTGTATTTTACGTTTTTAAGGTTAATGATATGGTTGGTACGACTGATGCAGTCCATATTCCTGAAGTAATTCAAATGTTTTTTACCTTCATTCTTTAGATCGTAAATTGGTTTTTGGTGGTGTATTACGAATTTGAAATAGTAGGCGACGGCAAATACCAACCGCTTTTTTCTGAAATGTCACTAGTAACTAACCTAAAAATAGAATAATGTCACCAGGAGAAGCATTCGTTTTTAAATTAAGTTTTTTGTAAGAAAAATATTGATTATTGAAGTGAAAAGTGTTAAAGAAGGAGGAAATAGGTGTAAAGGTGACCTAGTGAATAAATGCTTGTGTTTTTAAATAGTTTATTTAGTGAAAAAGAAGGCTGAAAAGTTGCCCTTTTCTGAACTTTGAAGGACCGTAACTTTTTAAATAAGGGAGAGCGCCGCTTTTTTCTTTCGGATTCGTAATCTACGCATCAAAATACGTAAGTACAGTCAAAATTTTGTTCAAAATCGCTGGGTGTCCGCATAACGAAAATTTACCCCTTTATTTATTTATGACTATGATTCAACTGAGAAAACTAGACTTCAAATGTGAGAATTCTATTAAGAATCCTGTTACCATAATAGCTATTGAGTTGAAGGAGTACACTAGGTAGTCTCTATAGTCTGCATAGAAAATATAGTATTACTCTACGCGCGAAACATATGGCCATCACTCGCGAGAACGAAATTTCTCGAGGCGACCCGGAGGCGAGTGTCGTAAATCATTCGAGCGAGTGATGACCATTTCTGGCGAAAAGAATACTATACTTTTTCTATGGCATCAAGAATTTTTCAAAATAGGATTCATTTGTGACGGATATCCCAAATGAGAGTCAAATCAATGGCATAACACAAAGTATTCGGAAGAAAGCATTCAAACATATTTGACATTTTTGTTATTTTATTGAATTTCAAACAGTTTTGAAATTGAGTAGATGGAAAAAATAAAAAAGTACAGTTGGTGAGAATTGAACTCACGACCTTAAGTATACTAGCCCACGGCAATACCGCTTTTCCACGAAGATAATTACTAAAATTTTGGTGTCAAACTTTTGAAAAATATAATTTTTTTGCCACATTTTCATTTTTGGTGAAGTATACTCGTTTTTCGTTCATTTTTCGTTAGAAACTATACAGTGCATTTCTTTAATGTCCCTCCCCCCTTTAATTTTTTGAACGGGTCAACTCAAAACATTGAAATTCGGGATAATGAAATTAATGCATGAAAACTTTATTTTGAAGTGAAATTGACAGATGAAACTTTCAAGATGGCGACTGGGCGCCATTTGGGAAAATATTACATGGAAAAGGGGGTATCGTGACACATCTTTTTGAAGCTCCTGACAAATGCTTCACAACAGTAGATTATAATGTCAATATCTTCAACTGCTACAAAATGGCGGAACTTTTAATAAATGCTTGAATACATTAACATCTAACTAAATAATATGAGGTAATAAGCTTGGGGTCAGTTCAGAAGATGCTCGAAATGGTTGCCTTAAACTTCTTGACACATGAACAGCCTATCCAATATTTCACGCCGAACATTTTCGAACACAGTAACGTCAATATCTCTACAAACATTTATTATTCTCTGCCGTATATCCATTATTGAAGCAGGTTCAGTTTCGAAAACCTTTTGCTTCCAATATCCTCATAAAAAAAGTCCAAAGGTGTCAAATCTGGCGAGCAGACTGACCATTCTCTAGGATCTCAACGGCCAATCCAAGGAGCTGGAAAAGAAGTATCCAAATAGTTTCTTACTTGTCTGGAGTAACGAGGTGGTGCTCCATCTTGTTGGATTACAATTTCCATATCGAATTCATTAGGATTCGCTTAGACGATTTCAGTGATGAGAGGGTCAACAGTAGTAGAGGTCCCACAATATGGTTTCTCAGTATTCCTGCCCAAACGTTAATTTTTCTGGATATTGGGTATGTGATTCCCGGAAAACGTGAGGATTGGATTCACTCCAATAACGGCAATTTTGTCTGTGATCATTGCCGTTTAAAAAAAATGTACATTCGTCACAAATATTGTGGAGATAGGTAGGATGCCTTGCACTGGTTTCCGTCATGATTTCGCAGAATTCTGTTCTTCGATTAGGGTGATCTTCAGGTAATTGTTGTACCATTTTAACTTTGTATGGATGATACCTATTCCTCTTCAAAAGTCCCCACACAGAAGAAGGAGACACCTCACAAACATTCGCGACGGAATAAGTAGACTGTGTTGGATTTACTACCATCTCACTAATTATTTGCACTTGCTGTTCTTCCGGAAGGGACGGATGATCTGGGAGCTTTTTGTTATGTATACTACCGGTAGTTGTGAATTTGGATACAAGTTAACTCAAATATTTTCTGCAGATAGGACGATTCGGAAAACGTTCATGGAAAATCCTTATGATCGCACCGTAAATAAGCTTCAATTTTTTCTTCCAATGAACGAGAATTGACCATTTTAGAGATTGTTGACGTGGTAACTTTCTACTAGTAAAACCGAAAACTAAGTGAGAATATTCTAACTGAACAATGATGTTCATTGTCGAATTGGGTAAACTTTTTTCAAAACTTGACTGTATAACTTTTTTGGTAATAAAGAATGCATTAGACTGCTATTGTAATCATTGTTGATGGCTATTTGCTTCCTTATATTCAGTTCTTTATTGAAATTCGCCTCTGACAAGGGCACATTTATCAGTATGTGGATCATATTGTTGAAACCTGCTACCTTGTGCTGATATGGGTGGGTGGACGAATTATGAATGATAACATATGTATGTGCTGAATAAATTGAAAAACCATGTTTGTTGTTAACGTTTGTTATTGTAAAGCCAAAAAAATATATACAGTCGTCCTTTTCCATCTCCATTGTGAATGTGATAGAAGGGGGAGAGAATGGATGAAATTCAAAAACTCACTCAACTGTCTGTTCGTTCTTGTGAAACATACTAGAATATTATCCACATATCTATACCAATACACTAAATTTCTTTCCAGTGTGTTACTGTGTATTTTTTGCTCCAAATCGTCCATGAAAATCTGTGCCAGATTTAATAGATTCTCTACAAGAGTAATCGTTTCATTCGGAGAAATACTGGGAAACAGATTCTTACATTCTTTACAATTTGGCATTATCCGGGAGAGTAACAACTTGAATTCAAGATAGACAGAGACTCAACAGTTGAAATTTTATGTTTCTTGAAATACTGGGAAAAATATGCCATTCTAGGGAGATCAATATTACATCCCATTACACTTTTTAGCGCGTTTTATATTGCAAGAGTGGAATTAGAATTTTCATATACAGTTTTGAGTCGACCTGAGCGAAGTATACATTTTTGACGCATGTCAACTTAGAGGTAATTCCAGAGCAATGAAGTTTTCAGTCGAGAGGTTTATCAACCTAACGTATTCAAAAAACACTTTATCGTGAGATTTTCACTAAACAGTTCAACTAAAAGCCCAACACGTGTTTCGCCATACAATGGCTTCTTCGGGCGTGTCTTTACTCATTACCTAAAAATTTTACGTTATTTTTTTGTTCTATACGTATATTTCCGAAATAAATGTTGATCATTTTTTTATGCCTTATGTCTGTTATGAAAAATACAATATTGGTTTTTGTTGGATTAAGGAGCAGTAAGTTATTCATCATAGAAACTATCCAATTATATTTGTTTTCCAAGTCAATTCCCAGTCTGTCTGATACAGTTGCAGATGTGTTATCGACATATTGTCTAATGAGAGCGTCAGAAGTTAGTGAACCAATTTACATACAGAATGAATAACGCAGGATCCAAAATAGAGCCCTGTGGAATTCTAATATCTGAAACTAGACTTCCACATCTGCCTGATGGTGGATGGAAGTCCTGGAAGCCAAAAGATGAGTTTCTGGAAGTTTTTCGAACCGGAGCGATATCTAGAACGTTCGAGTTTAGCGCGCCCTTGGTCAAGTCACAGTCGATTGACACAGACCAGCGGCGGCCAGCGTTTTTTTTTTCATGAGATAATTTACAACACTATCTATGAAATTTTCAGCTCTTATTTTGACTAGATATTGATAATGTTTGTAGTAACTTACCTTCATGAACCGGTATGGATATAAAATTCTCTGTTATTTTTTCAGATTGTGTGAGATGAAATTCCCAAAAATTAAATGAAAAATCCTGATTCCCCCCACAAAACTTAATTTTGTTCAATATTATTTGTGACGTGATAATTGGCAGTACACCATATTTCACTTGATGAAAGAGGAGGTGGTGTTGTATGGTTGGCAACCCTGTTGTAATGACAGATACATTTCAAGTTTCAATTCGTAGTTCACAATAAATTTGACAAAGTTAACCAATCATAACATATGTTTTTTTTCAAGTGAAATGAGGTCTTTTGAGGAACTCGTCTTGAGTGCCTAGATGTCATCCATAGTTCATACTGATACACTAACTTCCTTTCAAAAACAACATTGATTCGTTCTATCAGTCATTTTAATTTACAGATTGATTATTTTAGGTGTAATTTGGATTGGTGTTGGAAGCAAGAATCCGAAGATTATATTAGATGATAATGATTTCGTAATACACACCAAAAAAAGTGGACAGACAAGATGGAGGTGTTCACAATATCCAAAGTCCAAATGTCAAGGGGCTTTGTCTACATTTGGAAACACCGTTAAAGTTAGGAGATTCCACAATCATGCTCCAACGAAACCCAACCGTGAAAATTTAGTGAAACATGTTGTTACTATAGTCAGATGAAAGCAGTGAAACTCAATAAATGAATATAGAGAACTCGGTGAAGTATTTTGTGAGTTAGCAATATTTAAGACAACAACTTACCCATCAGCTAATGCCGCGTTGAAAGCTGAAGTAACACCATCAAGCACCTGTGCAACGTCTTCCAATTGAAAAATTCGTCGCAAGTTACTTCGCACATATGAAAAGCAGAAATTAATTTCACTTGGTCGGTACGACCGATATACCGGTTTCGGAGTATTGCCCCATTTTCAGTACCGGACAGGTCACTCCAGAGGAAGTGAACTGTCTGAGTATCCCGACCAAAACAAAATTAATTCCACCTAGTCATAGAAATAGAAATGCATTCAATTCAGATTAATATATGAAAAAAATATACCATTACAGCTTTTTTACAGGACTATAAATTACATCTATGAATAAATTCTATCTTCAGTTGATTCAGTTGGATGTCCACTGCGCCACCTGCAGACAAAGCTAGGAAACAACTCTACAAACATAGCAATATGGGGATCAGCTTATATATATTCTGTTGTAAATCATGCCCGAAAGAAAATAACGCCGGCCGCCGCTGGTAGCCATAAACCAGGCGTGACGAGGCTAAGAGCGCGCGAGTGCACGATGATTCCCCGCCAATCGAGAAACAGCGAGAGTAATGTTACCGACTGCGATAGAACTTCGGAGAAATTTCGACAACATTCGATTACGATATTTAAAGGCTAGCCACAAGGATATCGCGACAGTCAAGTGGACGTTACAGTGGGGTACGCGAAGCGATTTAGTAAGGCAGACATTCAAATAATAGTTGAAGTTCAGTTGAAGTGTTTGTTGTAGTCAAAGTGAAATGAAGTAACAATACCATGCTTTGTTTCATTACCGTTTATGGCAGATATCGGTTATTTGAAGAATTTGATTCCGTTGAAATTTATAATTAATTCCCACTATTAGGCCACTAGAGATGACTGCCGCAGTTGCAGTTGAAACGTTTGGAGATTATAATCAAAGAAGACTACGGCAAAACACGGAAGCCAATCAAAAGAGTAAGTTGTTACTTTTAAAATTTTAGCTTCCTGATGATGATAATAAACTTTGTCGTAATTTCGAAATAACTTGTATTGAGTACAAATCCACTTTCCGCCTTAGGAATCACACGTTGAAAGGTAAGACCTCGTTAGTCCTTAACTCGCACAAGTATCTACTTTTGAGAGTTGTCGTTCGTAGGGGGCGACAGGTGGTTAACGGAAAAACAAATTTTTACAAATTTTTTCGACAGATCTGTTGTTCACCCAAATCATCGCCGAGTTTTGTACTTGAGTGATCAGAAAAAACTATTCTTTCAACTTGAATTTGAGAGAGATCAAAACGTGTCTGAAGACTGTATCGAGGAAAGATACATACGTTCCTACCTAGACCGTAGGTTCTGGTAAATACCTGCCGGAATACAATTACTTCCTTGGCTAATACCCCGCTGATACTTCACAGAGGTGAGCCTCGCAGATGTTTCTCGTTCATCCAGCAGCAGGACCATGCTGAAATTATTCGAGTAGGTCACCTGTAGACCTGTTTTGAGGTATTACCTCTTATCAGTGCAGAAAGGATCCGACCCAAAAAGCAAAGTGCCTGGAACATAAATTTGGAATGCCCGCGGAAAATAGTTCTGAAGATTGGTCCAATCACCAACGCCGACAAAAAAACTCAACAAGTACACTTAGTTGTCACACCACTAAAAGGTTCCACTTATGTTTCGCTTTCTCTTACGCATTGTTTTCGATGAAGTACTTGTTTTAATTTTCCGGAGTCCATTACGCTGACGACACGGCTCTCCTCTCGTCTTCCATGGGTCGGGAGCTCGGGATCGTCTACATGCAACGTGCATTGGACGAACTCGAGCGCTGAAAGATCCGAGTGAACCCGGACAAGACTCAGGCGATAACCATGCGAAGAACGATATCTTCTCCGGCCAGAAAAATGAAGATATCTGGAAGGGAGATTGACTGGCAAGGTCGGGTAAAGTACCTCGGTCTTCTTAAAGACTGTAGGCTCACCTGGAACCCGCACATCATAACCGTGAAGGCAAAGATCGAGGGTCGGATCAAAAGTCTGTACCCTCTGATCAATAGACGATCCAAACTGACCCTAAGGAACACACTCACGATCTACAAAACGATATTCAAGCCTGTCATCATGTATGCTTCAGGCGTTTGGGGATAAGCGGCTCCGCCTAACACCTCCATTCTGGAGAGATTGCAAAACAAGTTTATACGTCTTCCATTCAGCAGTCCATTCAGTCGAGGAATCGGCAAGTCTTTGATTGCACAGAAACTCACGATAATCCGTTAGTTAGGGAAGCTATGGACTATGCTGTAGACGACCCCTCCCGATATAGAAGGCCCAGACACTCTGTCGAATGAGGCCCTCATGTCTCCCGTTTACAGATGAACGATCTTTTCATCCATAATACCCCATCCAGGCAAGGGATCACTGTGAAGGACGGTACTGATGTTTGAGGACATTCAGGCCACCATCCCATGATCAGATATGACCCATTTGTCCCTCCTGACTAACGTAAGTCATAATAGTAAGGGAGCCAGGCTTCAACCTGCTAGAAATGAAGACGAAATCGGCTGGAGTCCATCTTCAATCGAGGACCACTTACCCTATACCGACGATGCCCAACAGGCTGCATCAACTGTTTACCGGTGGCTCTAACGTGCAATAAATATGTTAATATGATATAATTATAATAGTAAAGATAATAATATAACACAGTTATTGCACATTAGTAACAAAACACCAACAATTAAGGTAAATAAACATGATCATATGCAGGAATATAGTAAACAAGTTAAACACTGTTAATTGAAATTGGAAAGGTATAGAACTACTATTATATGGAAATATCATTGTTTCACTGAATATTGTCACTATCATCATTCTTTTTTTATGTTTTTGTAAAAAATAAAAAAGTGCGAAATATTTGAACATAAACTATTCAAGTACCAAATTCATGAACAGTTATTTAGTGTTTATTTTCAACCAACTCTTGTGAATATGAAAACTGAGGGCGATGGTTATTGATTGTATGTATAATCCTTATATAATTTTTTTCCATTAGAAATTCTTACTATACTATATTTTAGGTAGGAGAAAGGCTAAAATATATTTCACGCAAGGCAGGAGCTCGGCTAGGATTATTCTAAATCTATATACGTATGGATTGAACAGAAGATACCAAGACAAGACATTTTGGTTATGTAGTGGCTATCATAAAACTCACTGTAGAGCCAGAGTGATTACATTCAGAAATAAAGCTTCGCTGAAAAATAAACATAACCATGTTGCAGATACGGCAGAAAGTGACGTTATGAATTTGAATT
Source organism: Leptinotarsa decemlineata (assembly GCF_025532065.1). Taxonomy (NCBI): domain Eukaryota; kingdom Metazoa; phylum Arthropoda; class Insecta; order Coleoptera; family Chrysomelidae; genus Leptinotarsa; species Leptinotarsa decemlineata. The sequence continues at coordinate 27,715,836 of NW_027412688.1, read as the reverse complement.
ACAAATTGGTTGATATTGTGTAAATTGTTTGAAAATAAAAATGAAATTTAACTATATTTTTTCAGTTTCCTACCATATCTCCACCTTACCTGATAGTTGTTAGATTCAGCAATGGTTGTGTTCACGACTTTTGTCAAAGTTATACCACAACACAAAAGTTAGTTTTTTCAGCAATACCATAAGAGCAACCAGTAACCAATTAGTTGATCGATGAGTATTGCTGAGAACTAACAAAGTTTGAGTTTCAAAAAAGGACATTCATCTCAGAAATTTTTCAAGACGAATGGTATTCGTAAAGATTACTTTTTCCAGAAATATTCACAGCTGATTACATCAATATGAGAATAATCAATTTCATTATCTGAAAATCGAGAAAACTTCAACAACGAGTACATTTGTTTTAAAGTTACAATTATTAGCTTTGTTTTAAAGTGGTCGACAATGTTTCATGGTGAATAGGTGGAACTTCCAGTGCCTAAAATCGTATGATTTGAAATCTATAGAAGAAGAAATAGAATTAGAATGAATAATGAAAATATCAATTATATATATATATATATATATATATATATATATATATATATATATATATATATATATATATATATACAGGGTGTCCCTGGACTTCCTCTTTTCCTCTCGGGAATGTATAGATGGGGTCAAAATATCACCAGTACTTCATATAACTTTTTTTCCTAAAATCCTTCGTTACCAAGTAACGGGCCCTCGAAGTTACAAAATGAAAAATGTTTTTCTTTGATAACTTTTCAAGTGAATATTCAAAATCATCCAAATTTTGGTAATTGACTAAACAAATGAATTCCTTCGATGAGCTTTCATGCAGGAGTCAGTTGTTTTGCTACAAAGTCAGGAACGGACTACCCCCGATGGTCCACACCCCAAAACTTTGAAATGACAGATATTTTTCAATATTTTTCAACAAATTAAGGTTACTTGGACAATTTTATGAATAAAAGTACTCGTGTGGAAAGTCGATCGGAGCAACGAGTCTTGATAAAAATGTAGTTTCACTCGACGACATCAAACCCGCTCGTCCACCATTATTTGAAATGAATAATTATCAAAGCAGAAATAATAATGATAACGTTAATTCAATAACATTTATCCTGAGATGTCTACCATTATTCGAAAATATTAGTTTTTAAGGAAAATGGAAATGATAGGTAAAATGTTCATTTTTATAATGCAAACACGTTTAACTAACGAAACTCAAGAGGCTCAAGAGCAAACAGAAATGAAAAATCCGCTACAGAAACTGCTCGATATGACCACCTTCTCTCTCTATACATTTTCTTAGTCTGCGAAGACACCCTCTCTGTACTTGAAATAGCATTCCAGGGTCGTTTCGTATGGCTTCACAATGTAATGTTATTCTATTCAACAATGCATCTCTTGTGTGAATAGGTGTAGCGTAAACAAGGCTTTTTAGATGCCCCCACAGAAAGAAATCCAATGGATTTAAATCCGGAGACCGCGATGGCCATGAATATGGCCCACCTCTACCAATCCATCTATTGTGGAAAATATGGTTCAGATGGTCACGCACAATCAAACTAAAATAAGGAGGAGCGCCATCATGCATGAACCACATATCTCTTCGGGTTTGCAATGGAACATGTTCCAAAAGTCCATTCAAATCGTTCTGAATGAACTCCAAATAACGTTCTCCATTCAATCGGTCCTGTAGAACGAATGGTCCTATAAGATGGTTTCCTATGATACCAGCCCAAACATTCACGTTGAATTTCCGTTGGTGTTTGGTTTGCAATATCCCATGGGGATTTTCTTCGGCCCATATATGGAGATTATGAGAGTTGATATGTTGAGAGTTGTGATGTGAAATGGGTGGAGCAGTTGTTCCCTAATTATTCTATGAATAGTGGACTTGGATGTATGGAACTGTTCTGATAGATTTCTGATGCTCATTGAAGGATCATCAGCGACGGCTTCCAAAATATTTTCCTCCAATACAACGGTACGTACAGTCCTAGGAGCGCCCTCACCACCTCGTTTTGGCAAAACTGTACCTACAATAATATCGAAATAAAACAACGTGCTCAAATTAATTATCAATTATTACATACCTGTCTCCCTCAAGCTGCGATCGACACGCTCGAATGTTTCTCTTGACGGTACCGTTCGATTGGGAAAATGCTCGGAATACAGACGACGAGCTTCTGCAGCATTACAAAATGCTCGTCCATAAAATACATGCATATCTGCATATTCATTGAATGTGAACTGTTCGGCCATATCAAAAAAATTCAAAATATCCTATAGAATATTGACAATACAATGATAGTCATATGACAACGCACCACTCAACAAAACAAAATCGCATTCCAGTTTCTCATTTTTTATCAAAACTTTCTAAAAGGTTTTTTTTGTCAACATCTGTGAAAGAAATGGAACATAATTATTCCCTGGATATTTTTCACCTGATCATGTGCAGCCGTTTTTGTAGTTCATTCGTTTGCTTTTTATTAGTATAGTAAATATTTTTTCCGATGTGCGTTTTTTTAGCTAAATTTAGATTCGTGTTAAAGAATTTCTCCCATAAAATTATAATTATCAGTGAAACTCCTTAACAGTTTAGCTGTGAAGAAGAATTTGAAACATTCGAATGTTGGGTTTCATGAGATTCAGATAACTGATCAACACGAAACGTGATTATTCCACACGTATTATGTACATACAAAATATGGAATGAATTCGATATTTCATAGTAGAGTAGCTTGTTAGTTTAAAAACACCACGAATCTACAGAACTTGATATTTCTTTTGAAAAAATATCTGCTATCCCAATTGTGACTTAAACTTCCATATAGGTACTGTACTTTTTGTTTACGACTTCATTTTAGCATACTTTGTATTATTCCTGTTATAAATGTTGTTGAATTAACGTTATCATTATTATTTCTGCTTTGATAATTATTCATTTCAAATAATGGTGGACGAGCGGGTTTGATGTCGTCGAGTAGAACTACATTTTTATCAAGACTCGTTGCTCCGATCGACTTTCCACACGAGTACTTTTATTCATAAAATTGTCCAAGTAACCTTATTTTGTTGAAAAATATTGAAAAATATCTGTCATTTCAAAGTTTTGGGGTGTGGACCATCGGGGGTAGTCCGTTCCTGACTTTGTAGCAAAACAACTGACTCCTGCATGAAAGCTCATCGACGGAATTCATTTGTTTAGTCAATTACCAAAATTTGGATGATTTTGAATATTCACTTGAAAAGTTATCAAAGAAAAACATTTTTCATTTTGTAACTTCGAGGGCCCGTAACTTGGTTACGAAGACTTTTAGGAAAAAAAGTTATATGAAGTACTGGTGATATTTTGACCCCATCTATACATTCCCGAGAGGAAAAGAGGAAGTCCAGGGACACCCTGTATATATATATATATATATATATATATATATATATATATATATATATATATATATGCAATAAAACGTGAAATGTAAGTACAATAAAACGAATCGAATAAAATAATCGAGATAAAAAATGAAAATGACCACATAAAAAAAAGAAATGAATAATTGTTAGTATATTTTAATATTTTATACGAAGTCAATCTGAACAGCTGAATATAAGACTAATGTACCGGATCTGATAAATTTATTAGTTAATACTACCAGAATAATAAATTTTTCAGCAACTCACAGTATGGTTTCAGAAAGTCGCGCTCAACAATAGATGCAGTGTTCGACGTCGTGTCTGGCGTGATTGAGGAACTTGAGCAGGGCAATCACACTGCGTTGTTGATGCTTTGTGACCTGTGTGACCTGTGACCGTTCAGTTGCGTCTCACATGAAATTCTGTTGTAAAAATTAAACACTTAATAAGAACCTATCTTACTAATCGACAACAAGCAGTGATGCTCAACGGTACCGTATCAAACTTTCAAACTATTAAGCATGTCGTTCCGCAAGGGTCTGTTTTGGGCCCGCTCTTACTCATTTATGTGAATGACTTGTGCAAATATATGATGCTGCCGTTCAAATCAGTTCTCTTTGCTGAGACACCACTTTCATTCTGTCGGATAAAAATAATGAAATTACAGTCTCATCTCGACGTGGTATCTAATAGTGCTAATCAGTGGTTTCTATCTAATAAGCTGAAACTAAATTGTCAGAAAACACAATTACATTTATGGTAATGATCAAACTATCTCTCATTGTGAAACTGATAGAGTTGAATTACTGGGCATTACATTAGATAGTAGACTCAACTGGTCTGCACATATTTCTCAACTGATGAGAAAACTCTCGGGTTCTCTATTTGTTCTTCGCCAATTGAAGTAAATCACTAGTGCAAATATATTAAAAACCTCATATTTTTCACTGTTTCACTCTCATTTTATTATTTATGGTGTATAACATTGGGGAAATTCATGTCATTCCATTCAAATATTCAGGATGCAAAAGAAGGCATTAAGAGTGCTGGCTAATATTGGATACAGAGATCACTGTCGAGAATATTTCAAAAAACTCAGAATTATGCCTTTGCCAACGTAATTTTTTCATTACGTTCTGATTGAAATCCATAAGAAGAAACCATCCTTGGCGAAACAATGTCATATCCACGAACATAACACACGAAACGCTCACCACATTAGAATAAATCGATTTCGTCTTCACTCATCGCTAAAATAATCCATGGATTACTCTCTGTACAATATTTTGCCCCAAGGTTTCAAAGAACCTAGTCTGAACACTTACAAAACAAAATTGAAAAATTATTTGTTGAGGCATTGCTTCTATTCCGTCGATGACTTCAGAACCCATTTTTGTGGTAACACACAAGTCGGTACTTCTTTTTGATTTTTAAAGTTTTTACATATGTGATTGTTGTTATTTGCGTGTAAATTTCAAATGTTAAGCCAAACATGACTTACTACTAACAGATTGTATTATGTAACGTAGTCAAATAAATATTATTATTATTATTATAAAACCTCCCGCATAAAAATAATGATAGAATTATAAAAATATACCACGCCGCCCATGTCATACAAAGAAACTGCCGTCGTTTGGTAACTATTTAGTTTTTATGTCATTCGAATTGACTTCGTATATCCAAAATCGTCTTCATCACCCTATTTCGAATCATATTACAATCATATTAGACAATAGAAGTCCAAATTAGTAAAATTTATAATTTTTTCATAAGCTTTGTCCGTTTTAATGTCATGTCTTTTGTTGCTCCATATTTCAATAAATATTTGTTCTCCTGTGTCGTGGTAGGTATATATATGCTGATCGATAGGTAATTTTGTACTCTGTACATTGATGATGTTAATATTTTTCCAAATTTCATTTTTCGTCTCTTTTCAGCTTGTTACTGTTGTTGAGCGATTTTCAGTGAATTTTTCTCTACGAATTCAAGTTGAACCAAAGTGTTAATGAACGCACTGTTCTACGCTGGTTCATGAAATTTTTTTCGGAAATTTTAGCCTCAAAGATGAGCCCCGAAGTGGTCGACCCACAGTAATCCAGGACGAGGATTTGAGGAGTCTGGTGGATACTGACCCATCACAAACGGTGTGTGGGATGGCAGAAGAACTGGGCGTCAGCCCCTATGCGGTTTTTGATGGTTTAAAACGTATTGAAAATGTGCAGAAGTGGGTGCCCCACGATTTGAACGATCGACAGAAATGATCACGTTTCGATGTCTCTTCTTCTTCGCTTTCGCGTAACCAAAACAATCATTTTTTGGATCGGATCGTCACAAGTGCTGAAAAACGGATCCATTATTACAACAGAAGACGTTCAGTGCAGTGGTTGGACACCAATGAACCACCCAGGCACTTCCCAAAGGCGAAAATTCTGTTGACCAGTGTTTCCGGAACTGGTCAACAGAGGAGGTCCGATCCTGCTTCACGACAACACCCGTCCACACTTTTCACAAATCATCGTCCGAAAATTAAACGAGTTGAGCGTCGAAGTTCTGCCTTGCCCACTATACTCCACAGACCTCTCGCCAAGTGACTTCCAATTTTTCGAACACTTCGATGATAACTTTCTCATTGGAAGAACCTTCGCTAAACAGGACCAGGCGAGAACGGCTTTTGTCGACTTTATCAAATCTCAGCACACAATATTTATGCTGACGAAATTATTCGACTTGAGTTACGTTGACAAAAGTACTTTGATTTAAATGACTGTGACACTGCAATATCTGCATCATCTACTCTACCATCTACTTCAACTCAGTAAATGTTCGACTTCGACACCGGAAGATACAAGTTTGCTCTTTTCACGACAACGCATTCAAACGGTTAGTTAGTTTAATTCCAGAAAGTAAAAAGCCAATAAGCTTTGTTTAAAAAAAAATAATGCTGAATGGTGTCATTTTCAATCACTAGCTTTCTTTACTAAACCGATATTTTGAACTACAATCTTTGACTTCTACATGTTGACATATGACATGTCTATGTATGACAAAATACGGGTAAAAGTGAGGTTTTTTCGCCATCCCCTCAAAAGTCTGAACTTGAACATGCTAAGTACTAACGAGGTTTCATCTTTCACGTGCAATTCCAAGCGTGGATCAGACAATATACCCCGTACCCCCATCATCCCAGAGTAGAGATCGATTCCGCATTCACAAAAGCGGTTGATTCAATGAGTGGAACTAACCATCCATACTAACTAATTGATCAGAACGTAGTAATTATACAAAATGCAATCATACAAAAAAATTCATTAATTTCTTAAGTATAAATAGAGTATTGTGTTAAATTCATTCCTATTGTCGTTTTCACAAGTTTTTCATTTCAGTGAAACTAACCATCCATACTAATTGATCAGAAATTGGTAATTCTACATAATGCAATCATACAAAAAAAATTCAATAATTTTCTAAGTATAAGTGGAGAATTGTGTTCAATTCGCCCCTTTTGTTGTTTTCATAGGTTTTTCATTTCAGTAGAACTAACCATATAAACTAACTAATTGATCAGAAATTAGTAATTTTACAAAATTCAATTATACAAAAAAAAAAAAAACATTGATTTTCTAAGTATAAGTGGAGGATTGTGTTCAATTCGTCCCTTTTGTCGTTTCATTTCAGTGGAACTAACCATCCATACTAACTAATTGATCAGAAATTAGTAATTCTACAAAATTCAGTCAAACAAAAAAAATCATTGATTTTCTAAATGTAAGTGGAGGATTGTGTTCTATTCGTCCCTTTTGTCGTTTTCATAGGTTTTTCATTTCAGTGGAACTAACCATCCATACTAACTAATTGATCAGAAATTAGTAATTCTACAAAATCCAGTCAAACAAAAAAATTCATTGATTTTATAAGTGTAAGTGGAGGATTGTGTTCTATTCGTCCCTTTTGTCGTTTTCATAGGTTTTTCATTTCAGTGGAACTAACCATCCATACTAACTAATTGATCAGAAATTAGTAATTCTACAAAATCCAGTCAAACAAAAAAATTCATTGATTTTATAAGTGTAAGTGGAGGATTGTGTTCTATTCGTCCCTTTTGTCGTTTTCATAGGTTTTTCATTTCAGTGGAACTAACCATCCATACTAACTAATTGATCAGAAATTAGTAATTCTACAAAATCCAGTCAAACAAAAAAATTCATTGATTTTATAAGTGTAAGTGGAGGATTGTGTTCTATTCGTCCCTTTTGTCGTTTTCATAGGTTTTTCATTTCAGTGGAACTAACCATCCATACTAACTAATTGTGATCAGAAATTAGTAATTCTACAAAATCCAGTCAAACAAAAAAATTCATTGATTTTATAAGTGTAAGTGGAGGATTGTGTTCTATTCGTCCCTTTTGTCGTTTTCATAGGTTTTTCATTTCAGTGGAACTAACCATCCATACTAACTAATTGATCATACAATAAAAAACATTAATTTTCTAAGTATAAGTGGGAAATTGTGTTCAATTCGTTCCTTTTGTCGTTTTCAAAGGTTTTTCATTTCAGGTCGGCTTTACTTCAAAGTAGGAAGGCTGAATGCCCCAAAAATCATTTTTAACGGAAATTCTTTCAATGTGAACAAGAAAAAAGTAAACAGCAGCTTTTGGAGATGCGACTCTTACTGGAGAAGTAAATGTACTTGCACCGTTATTACACGAGGTGGACAAATGTATATTAGCGGCGATCACAACCATGAGCCGAATGCTCTTCGTGAGGATTTCAGTCAACTCAAATCGCAGTTTGTGAACGTTATTTATAGGAATAAAAGAGTATGGTAATAATTTGTTATTTTTGTGATCGCGTCAATGAAAAAAAAAAGAATTTTCAGTTTTACTATTAGTATGAGAACCGAACCGTAGTAAAAACTTCAAAAGAGACGTTATAGGATTATAGGCACAGTCAACTTCAGTAATAGGCCATAATGACAGGAAAGAGGCAACATTAACAAAAGTAATTTGTTTTGAAAATAAGGAAATGGGAAACTTGATAGTGTTTCTGCAATTCCACACATTTGTCATTGAAACCGTAGGGCATAACTGCCATGGAAAGAATTTCACAGAAAACTCAAAAACACGTTTGTAAAATATAACGTAGAATGAGCGAAAAGTAAAATAAATCACATTTGTATGAAACATATATTTTATTTTTATAAAATACAATAAACTGTAACACTAAAAAATAAAATAAAACTTGGAGAATCTTTAAAGATGGAACACCAATATTTTGGGAAACCTATTCATTATCAATTTCAATAGAAATAAAATAGCAGTTGGAAAAAGTGATGATGATCGACTTTATTCATGTGAAGTTGACAAATGGAAAAGAAAAATGTGATACTAACTTAATGAACAAAAAAGTGGAGTTCAACTTATACGAAGAATAAATTTTAATAACATATATTTGTGAACGGTTATTTGTAATTGATTAAACGAGATAATTAACAGCGATGTTGCCAAACCCTTCTCTGCTCTAATATGGGTTCAGTTTTTATCAGATGGCAGCACTTGACGGGTGAAAATTCATTGAATAAGGGAAACACGTTTTATAGATTAGTCAAACATTATTTCATGTTTTATTTCGTGAAGAAGTTGACTATATTTAATCGTACAGTGTCGCTGAAGTAAAAATTTCCAAATTTGTCAAAGGAATAAAAAGTTAGAAACATGTTTAGGTAAATAAATGAAAAAAATTAGTAGGCGACATTCTTCGTTACTCTATCGATAACTTTCCCCTATACATATTTTTTATGTAACATCTCATTTCTTCACAAAGTGTTTTCGCGATTTTCAATATGGCGCTGCCACTTTATAGGGATCATAATTTACTACGAAAAAGCTACTGTATTAACGAAACATGTGGTGTCAATTTTTGTTTCCCTGATCAAAATTTTGATGGATGAGCGGAACGAGTAAGGAGCTTCTTATGAAATTTAAATTTATTACATTATTCGGCCATCATATTTTCTTTCATTAACTGCATATTGGCTAATTATTTGCTATTATGTTTGACGAGTTACTGAATATGTTTAAATTTTCCTTTTTGTACGAGTAAAAGTCTATTTCATGTTGAATACTTTTGAATAACTAAAATCATGGGAATGGATGTGTTGTGAAATATTGAAGTGCTCCACTAATCGTAGAAAGTTGAAAATTTTATTTTGAAATGTAATATATAAGATGGATTATTCGATTTTGATGTGATGATACGAGTATACCTTCGGGAATCCAGTTGGCAATGATGACGGACTCAGTATTGTGTTTTAGGTAGAATATACTTCCAGAAATCAAAGCATAGAAAAGCCGCCCACATAATTATAAACCACAATGCCTATGCCATAAACAATAAACTTATTGACCGAACTGTCTGGCTTTGCACGGAATACAGGAGGAACAAATGTCGAGCGAGGATAACGACAATGAAGAACTCGGTGGTGATGAACGACGTTCACAATCATATACCAAATTATTTGAATGAAGATTTGAGCAGCCTTCCTTCTCAAATTGTCAACATTTACGTGAAGAAGTGATTCAATTATAGTATTTGAATCTTTTTTCCAATATATCTCAACATAAAAGGTGTATCTTCAAAGGCCATTCATAGATGTTGCTCATTTAGAACGAATCATCACAGAATTGGTTCAGAGTATTACTCCGGCTATGATGAGAAGGGTATTGAAAAACTTTTGTGATAGTACATTAACTTTTATTCAAAGAGAGGGTGGATATGTTGGGGGGTTAGTGAATTGATGGAGCTAATAATGTTCGTTAAATTATAACAACAAAATGAATTATGATATTACTAATTCAAATGCGTCGCTAAAATGTTACAAGACAGACATTAAGTAATCAACTGTTCAATAAAAATAAGAGAAAACTGTTTATTATTAATCATTTATGAAATTTGAGAAAATTTTCAAAAAGAAATATAATATAATATAAAAAATAAATTGAGGTAGATGATTCTAATTACATTGTACTTGATCGTATTTTTTATTTCATTGGTGTATTCATTAGACTTTCAATAAATTTTGTTTTGTGAAAATTTGGTTATTAATTCGTGAACGGAACGGAAAGGTTATCATGTTTTTAATAAATAAAAAAAAAAGAAGGTTTAGTGTCGGTAATTTGAAAAAAAAGTTTTATTATTTATTATTGCGACTCATGTATTTTAACATGTTTGTTCAGAAGGAACAGAACGAAAAACATAACTGCTTTTGACGCATGCGCACAGAAAAAATTGTAATGAAAAAGCCTATTGACTTGAGACCATAATAATTTTTTCAAACAACAGAAAATATACTTTATTTTGGTTGGTTTCGGGTTTTTGATGTGTTCTTCTTTGGTTACAATTTCCAAATGTTTCAACTGCTACTGCGGTAGTCATCTTCAGTGGCGTGGTCGAAGTACTCTTCTTGACGTATCAACTGAAACTGAAGAGGCTAGAAACGTCGAATCATTATTCAATAAGAATTGGCAGAATTGAATCAGTTTCATTTGATACCTCAAGAAGGGTACGACCATGCCACTGAAGATGACATCCGCAGTTGCAGTTGAAACGTTTGGAGATTGTAACCAAAAAAGACCACGACAAAACCGGGAAACCAATCAAAACATTGACGCTAGCCGTGAATGCCTACATACTTTTTTATATTTAAGATAACCAATATTGTTTTTCTAAAGAAATGAACTTTAAACGTTCAAGCCAGTCTCGAATATACCTACACAATAGGTTGAATGGACTGATGCCTATCATAAAACAACTGCTCCCCTGGCTAATACCACGAAGTGCGTTGGATTATATCCGACAGGCGTCAGTGCAGGAATCTTCACAGAAAATTTCCTGCATATGCAATTGGCAATACAACTGAAAGAGTCGACCTCCAGTTTTGTATTGCCAATTGCATATGGAGGAAATTTTCTGTGAAGATTCCTGCACTGACGCCTGTTGGATATAATCAAACGCCCTTCGTGGTATTAGCCAGCGGAGTAGTTGTTTTCTGATAGGCGTTAGTCCATTCAACCTACTGTGTAAGTATATTCGAGACTGGCTTGAACGTTTGAAGTTCATTTCTTTAGATTTGTTTACTGCCAGTCTTCAAGCATAGACTAATAGACTAATAAAAATATTGTTTTTGCTGAAAATTAGTTCAATGAAAAGACATTATTGAAATCTGTTATACTTTCAGGAAGAATATACTTTGAATTATCCCAGAAAAATTATCCCCAGCTTGTTTTCGATGGAAATGTATATGGACTCAATAAAAGACTATATAATAAAACTTTCTGGCTTTGCTTATCATACCGAAAAACTAGGTGCACAGCCAAAGTTACTACCACTGGAAATACGGCTATAATTTCAAAAAGCCATAACCACCATCCAAATGTGAAGAACACTAATATGGGAAAATTGGCATTTCAAGATGTACAAATCATTAGAAAAAATTGATAAAAATCACTAAAAGTGAGTGTTTGTTATTATTGAAGATTCAGTTCACCTCTTTATCAGTGTAACAAAATATCGAAAATATAAACGAAATCTTTCGTAGTAGAAAGCGCAGGAGTTTTCATTGGAAAACAAAATCATTCTTATCTTGAAGATATGATTTAAATATCGTATTCGTGTGATATATTGCCGTAAAACGTTTTCAACTTTGACAAACATTATGTTCTAATGAAAACACTTTCCCAATACCAAAGCAAAATTACGATCTCTCGTTGATATTTTGTATCAACAAAATATCAACAGCTTTCATAAGTAATAATAATTTAGGCAGAACTCTGTTCAATGTAACTCGAACGAGATAGAATTAGAAAAAATCAGGTATATATAGAATATACTGTGGCGAATACTCTGCAGTACATACAGGCCAAACCGGTGGAAATTTTGACGTGAAGCTCCGTGAACACGTTTGTTTGGACAAAAAATCTTCGATGTATGAACATCTTCAAGAATCCAAACACAACATAAGTGAAGATGACCTTGAAATCCTACACATATGTAATAAAGGGAATAAAAGAATTTGTTGGAAGCCATGGAACTTACCAAATCAATTAAAAACCAGAAATATATACACCTTAACAAGCATCTCGATTTATGTAGGTCTTCACTCTTGAATTTATAAGTTTAATTTTAAAGTTGGCACTTTCATCTTACCTAAAAACTCCCGATATAACCAAGTTTTCAAATTTCACATTTCAGTGTCATACTTGATAATGGGGTTAAACTCGATACCGGTCTAATAAATAAAATTAACTATTGGTAATTAGACAAAATTGTTTTTATTCATTTCATTAAGGTCATCATGAATTACCACAAAATAAACAAGTCATCCATCACACATAAGTGGTCTTTCTTTACAATCTTCAAATGTATCGGCTGCAACTGCGGCAGTCATCTTCACTTTCCGTGCACTTTCTTTAATGGCGGTCGTCCAAATTCCAATAGTGAACCACATGTGGGAACGGGACCTGGCACACACGCCGACCGGTGATCGTCACCGGTAAAATACCGGTGAGCAGCCGTCCACTGCCTCTGTATCGCCGGCAGTACCGAGAAGTAGTGGCGTACATGACTAAATACACTCTTGCATACTCACTGGTTTTTTACCGACCATTCCAGTCTCGAATGCTCGGTGAAATTGTAGTTACTACGCATTAACTTCGTTTTGGTAGTGCGTGCTGATTACGACAACAAAGCAACTGATTGTTTGACCGATAAAAATCCGGTGAGTGTACAAGCACCGGCTAACATTAAAATATCGGCCGACTTTATACTGGCCGTCCAAAATCGGTGTGTGTGCAACTAGCGTTAATGCTAGTTGCACACACACCGCGTTGCACACACTAGCGATTTTGGACGACAGATACTCTTAGCGAATGATTGTCATTCGTTCCCGCACCTACACAAATACGTAGTATAAAAAAAAGTACTAGCAGATTGACAAACGTCAAATTTCCCACTTTAACAAGTTCAGTTAAGTGGTGAAATCTAATAACAATTAGGAATTTATTTATTTTTTATTTTTCTAAGACAAATTTGCCGCCCCCTAAAATCCGCCACCCGAGGCTCAAACCTACTCAGCCTGCTGGTAAATCCGCCACTGTCTGTCCCAATCGGCAACTCCGCTTGTGCTCAACTAGGCTCGTCTGACCGACATAAATCTTACCGCAGTTACAAGAAATTCTGTAAACTCCCGCTGATTTGAATGGATATCTGCTGTCTTTTGCTGATCTCAGATATTCCGATTTTTTTTTTGTTGGTTTGAAGACGGTGTTAATTCTCTCCGATTCGTACAATGTACAATTTTCCCGATTCGGTTGGAAACACCTTCTATGTATGACAGATAAACAGTGCCTTGGGTTTGCCACTGAAGATGGCTACAGCAGTTGCAGTTGAAACGTTTGGAGATTGTAACCAAAGAAGACCACGGCAAAAATCAGAAACCAACCAAAACAACACTTTGTTTGCTCAACTGGTCTCATCTATTGGAAGCTGCAAATATACAGATGGCGAACATTGTTCGGTGGTCGATGTTGAAGCTTGGCTTTGCAACGAACCACTGTGGATAGCTTCACCTCTTTGATATTGGTGGATTGAATCTTCTGTCGATTCCATAGATGGCGAAAGATAAGATGCAATAAATTCATTCGTTATACATCTGTTGATAAACAAATTATAAATATCAATTGGTGCCTCAAACAAAATCTCAAACAGTCCTGTCATGAGTGTATAGGTCTCTTAGGTTGAACCCAGATTCCCACTCGTTGAAATACTATATTCTATTATTCTGCTGATAATGATCGAGAGAACCTTGCAAGTGAGTTAGGAGATTTAATTCGATATCCGTAGTATTAGCCAAGAGAATAGTGAACCAGACTATTTTTTTACATCAGATCTCGTATCAACAAGAATTTTATTCTGCAATTTTGTTCAGTGATTTGGAAATACTAATTGTCATATTATACCAATTGAATATCATTCAACTCTCGATATATTCGAATTGAATGACTCCATCTAACATCCCATATATAATAGTATTCGAGAAAATACTTAATCTGTCATTGAAGTATAAAAAAAATCTCAACTCTGGGATTATTGAGCTTCGTCGAATATTCAGTTATAGACAAATTTAGCTGAAATACATGCTTGCTGAAAGAATACAAAAACACATTACAATTTCAGTTAATGTTCATTTTCTCAGTGTTATTCAAGAGTAATTCTACCCATTTTAAATTTTATTTTGAACAATCGTGACTTCGTTTCTGGATATCTACAGTTCTCATTTTCACTTTTTTGATGATAGATAACCTACCCCTCACTAATCCATAGAAAATACTATCAATAACAATTATTTCTCATTATGCAATTCATACTACTTGGGAAAAAGTTTTTGGCTTTCACTTCTCCATATTTATATATGGAAAACTTCATCCAATTTTTTATATAAAATTAACGTATTTGTATGACCCACAACATCATGATGAAAAGTTTATTTCGTACTCAATTACTTCCTTCAGTTTTTAGTATAAAGATGAAAAAGTGAATGCTACAAAGTTTTTTTCTCAAAAACTAATCCCCCCAGAAATATAACCTCCAAAAATTCAAAGTGTCTGCTTGTTCTTGAATATTAAAAATCACAACATTAACAATCCAAATGATACATTTTTTTAGGTAAAATATATTTCAAGGAAGGCAAACGCAAGGGATCCTTTTACATCATCCTCAATAGACAATCCTTCGGCTTAGATAAGAAACTCGCTGACAAATCCATATGGATGTGTACTCGGTACCGCCAGACTAAGTGCAAAGCAAGAGTAACTACCAAACAAAATATGGCGATCGTAACTGACATTCATAACCATGAACTCGACCTCCTCACGGAAGATCTGAATAGCTTACCATTCAAATTTGTTACCATTCATAAAAAATTTTCGTAAAATAGTTTATTATATTTATTTTTTCTGTAATAATATTAGTTTCTTTGTTCCCCCTACTACTGCTGGTTACTGCTGGTTATATACGGTTGTTATATGCTGGTTATATAAGTCAGAAACGGACGTGTAATCGAAAATTTTGAAGGACACTTTTTATTTCTAGGGGGACTAATTCTGATATGAAAATCATACCCGAAACTTCACCCCCCTGCGGTCAGCAACTACCCCCCCTACTTTTTTTAATGGTGTGGGGTGTTGAGTGATACATCATTCGAAAGGTAATTGGTCCCTCTATTACCTCTGTATTTTTTTTTAATTGGTTCATTCGTTATTGAGAAATTGAATGTTGAACGTTTTATTTAAGAAAAAACAGAAAATTCGCTGGCGTTCATTCTAATGAGTAAGTCAACAACAAATTAGTGGAAACAAAATCAACGGATAAATTTTTTAAAATGACCTCCACTTAGTTCCATACAATAAATAATACAGTCTACTCTCAGAAGCGTTCCGTACATTATTTAAGATGTCCAGAGTTAGCAATTGGCATTCTCGAAAAATTATCTAACTTACTTAACTGATAATTCGTAGACTTTTAAGGGAATTATTAGAAAAATAAAACTTTTGGAAACAAATACGAAACTTTTTTATAAGATTGGTGAAAAATTATCCTCAGGGTCCAACCGTTCAATTAGAATAGAAGAGAATGTTTATAGCGTGGCCGGACAAGAGCTGGATTTTAAAAAGCAGTATGTACTTTTTTGTATTGGAAAATTATTACTGTGATTTTGAGAAACTATATTTTGGAAGGACCTGTGGAACGGTGAGAAGTATGGAAAAGTTGTCTGTATTCATAGAGAAATACAATTTCTACGTGAATATTTTTCTAATTTCAGGATTTTGAGTTTTATTTAATGAATAAAAATATGACTGAATCATTCTCAAGTCATGTAACAATAAACAGAAATAAAAATACATGACCTCACTTGTTCACAAACCTCATCCCTGTCAATGGCTATATTGTTTGGTTATCATTATTTTATAGAGAATTCAGAACAATGTCGTTGACTTTACTTAACTAGAGCTTTAGAATAAGATTCTGGGATGTGAGTAAGGGTTCCACGGGTATCTACTGTTTGATGTTTTCGGTGATTAAATTCCTTGAAACAATCAACTTCTACTATGCTGTGAATACACTATGTGTAATAACTGATACTATGAAACGAGTACACATCATTTCAACTTAACGCATGTTACTTTAATTTTCATCTTAAACATAATTTTTAACTGACTAGATGTGAGTATTAAAAATAATTACGGCTATGTTCGTAAGTATATAATAATAATATCATCTTTATTATTTCATAAACAAAGAAAACTCAACATAACTTATACAGGGTGATTCAAAAGTACTTTGACAAACTTCAGGAGGTGATTCCTCACAATATTCTTATATGAATTGTCCAAATGAATAAATGTCCGGAAACGCTTCGTTTCTAAGATACAGGATGTTGAAGTTTTATTTTTATTTTCGTTTTTTTCAAATAACTTTTGAAATACTGAACTTAATTGAACGAAACTTGGTAATAGGAGGTTTTTGAGGTGTCGAATTCGAACCTGATGTTCTTATTGCTCTTACTCGTAGGGGGCGCCACCTACACGTCTTTTTCTTTTTTAAAGATTCATAACTTTTTTGGGCGTACTTCTAGCACATTTTTCTGTAAAATAATCGATTTCTCTCTCATATCTACGTAAATAAGCTAACCTTGGTACTAGTCGCTGTAAGCAACCGTTTTCTAAATATTTGGACTTGAAAACTTCAAGTCGATTATTTGATGATCGATGCATGTTGAAGTTATTACGAATATTTTGCATTTTTCACAAGAATGCTTTAAAAATAAATTTGACGTTTGTGAGTAGTTTTGGTAATTACATATTTTGTGACAGTTAGACGTTTTGTTGAAGTTTCTGTAAGTAGAAGTAGAAAACACTCATTTTGAAAAAATGGATTATTTAAACAATAATGCTCATTTAGCCGATATGCATTTCGTTTATGGCCTTGCGGATGACAATGCGCGCGAAGCAAGACGTATTTACCAGGAGCGATTTCCTAATCGAGTACTGCCTTCAGCTCCAACATTTACTAGTCTCCACCGTCGTTTGGCAGAAACAGGTAGCTTTAAGAGGGCAGCTGATATTATTGGAAGACCACGAGCAGTCCGAACCCCAGAATTGGAAGAAGCTGTTTTGAACGCTCTCGAGGAGAATCCAGAAATAAGCACAAGAGTAATTGCTGAAGCTGTCAATTCTACTCAGTCCACAGTTTGGAGAATTATCCACGATCAACAGTTTTATCCATACCATATTCAAAGGGTACAAGCTCTTTTGCCACGAGACTTTCCCCAACGCATTACTATGTGTCAATGGTTTTTGAGAAAATTGGCTGGAAATCCTCAATATTTAAGATATGTACTCTTCACGGACGAGGCAAACTTCTCCCGAAATGCCATCACAAACTTTCATAACAACCATGTTTGGGCTCTCGAAAATCCGCACGCAGTTAGTGAAAGGCATTATCAGTATCAATTTTCTGTAAATGTATGCGGCAATAATTGATAATTACTTGATAGGTCCTTTCTTTCTTCCGCTCCTACTGAATGACGCAACTTACAGACACTTTTTAGAAAATGAATTGCCGGGACTACTTCAGAATGTACCATTAGAAATTCGTATCCGCATGTGGTTTATGCATGATGGGGCTCCGGCCCATTTTAGCGTTGTAGCCAGGGAATTCCTTAACACAGTCTTTCCAAATCGATGGATCGGTAGGGGTGTAGAAGAACCTAACCAGGCCTGGGCACCAAGGTCCCCAGATCTAAACTTGATAGATTTTTATTTTTGGGGACATTTGAAGTCACTAGTTTATAAGACTCTAGTAGTGAACGAGGAAGATCTAAGAAACCGAATAGTAGACGCCTGTGAAACAATAAGAAACACACCTATAATTTTTGAGCGGGTACCAGATTCAATGAGTAGACGACTGACTGCTTGTATCTTCGCTGAAGATGGACACTTCCAACAATTTATTTGAATACAATTTAGTTTCGTTTATTTTAGTTTATTCTACATATTCAAAATTTCCTGAAATAAAATGTTGACATTTCTTGCAAATTTTATTAAAACAAATACTGATTATGCACCCTTGATACAAAAATAACTATTTCGCTTAAGGATGTCATAAAGGAACGTACCCAACAGTAATGGCCTCTTCAAATGAGTAAAACGTCAAATCCATTTCCAAAGGATTCTTGTGGAAAAAGAAAAATATTCGTAATAACTTCAACATGCATCGATTATCAAATAATCGACTTGAAGTTTTTAAGTCCAAATATTTAGAAAACGGTTGCTTACAGCGACTAGTAACAAGGGTAGCTTATTTACGTAGATATGATAAAGGAATCAATTTTTCAACTGAAAAATGTGCTAGAAGTACGCCCAAAAAAGTTATGAATCTTTAGGGTGGCGCCCCCTACGAGTAAGAGCAATAAGAACATCAGGTTTGAATTCGACACCTCAAAAACCTCCTATTAACAAGTTTCGTTTAATTAAGTTCAGTATTTCAAAAGTTATTTGAAAAAAAGGAAAATAAAAATAAAACTTCAACATCCTGTATCTTGGAAACGAAGCGTTTCTGGACATTTATTTATTTGGACAATTCATATTAGAATATTGTGAGAAAACACCTCCTGAAGTTTGTCAAAGTACTTTTGAATCACCCTGAAAAAAAAACAAAATAAAGAAAAAAACAAAAAGAAAACTGTAATTGTTATACAGTGTCATCCCCAAAGTATGCACCATTTAGGTTTTTCGACGAAATGTTAGTCCTGATAAAAGTTTGTGCATCCCCTAAAACTGAACACGCACCAACAAAATATAGTACAATACACGTAATGTACGAGGAGCCTTCAAATATTTGATTTTGAGACAAGAGTTAAAGTACTAATACTTTGAAAAATCTAGATTTCGAGTAATGGCCGTCTAAGCCAAGTTTTATTTTTAACCCATTTTTTTTTAAATGGGGATTACCAAAAAAAATTTGCTAAAACGATAAAGAGACAGCATCCTGTATACGATGGTTTATCTTAAAAGCCTGTAATATTACGAATTGCACAACTGTGCTGTTAACCACGGTCAATATTTTTGAAGAGTGAAACAATTTTCAAAGTGTTCAGTGCAAAGTTATTTTTATTTTTTGTTAAATCCAAAAATTACTCAAAATTATACTGTATTGTAACAAGAACTTAATATCCAATGATATCAAATCACAAAACATCACAATAAAATGGATATTTCGGAACAAACTCATTGATTTCTGGAGATTTTCTTGTCCAAAATTATTCTCCAAAATAATCTCCAGAAAGTCAATGAGTTTGTTCCAAAATACCTATTTTATTTTGATGTTTTGTGATTTGATATTATTGAATATTAAGTTCTTGTTACAATGCAGTATAATTTTGTGTAATTTTCAGTGTTAACAAAAAATTAAAATAATTTCGCACCAAAAACTGATGATTTTACTTTTCAAAAAAATTGACCGTGGTTAACACCATAGTTGTGTTATTTGTAATATTGCAGGCTCTCAAAATAAACCGTCGTATACAGGATGCTGTCTATTTATCGTTTTTGCAAATTTTTATTTTCGTAGTTCCCATTAAAAAAAAATGGATTTTTCAAAATAAGTGTACTTTATACTCTTGTCTCAAAATCAAATATTTGAAGGCTCCTCGTATATTACATGTGATTTACTATATTTTGTTGGTGCATGTTTAGTTTTAGGGGATGCATCTAAACCTTTTATCAAGAATAACTTTTTGCGATAAACCCTTAATAAATAAGTTTCCCATATGGTGCATACTTTGGGGATGACACTGTATATAGGTAATGATAATATAATATAAATACGAACAACTACCTTAGCTAAAGAGTTTAGTTCACCTATTCCTTACAAGATATCATATATTTTTTATATTTAGTTTTGAACTTTGTAAAATTTAATTGTTCGAGAGAGTTGGTGATAGAATGAAACTTTTGTCGAATTTGGTACCTAAAAGACCGCCTGAACACTTTGGCATTGCAAGCATATTTTTATGTCGAATATTCAAGTTGTGAATGTTTGTACGATATGTAATTTTCCTATAAAGATATGAAAGTTTTTTTGTAACAATTATTTTATGGAAAAAACATACAGTGTGAAATAACCTTCTTTTCTCCAGGTTCAATCACCTAATTTTTCGAAAGGTATATGAGATCCTTTGTCGCCGACCAATACCAGAAATCAACTTAAGGCACTAGTTTTGAATTTTTTGAATCTTTTTTGTATTGAGTGGTTAATCATTGGCCATAAAGAACATGCACGTAGTTGAAAGCACCAAATATTCACATAAGGACTTCTTCACATGATGAGACAAAATATGTCGGTTACCATAAATGATTTCCAATGCAGAGTAGGCATGTTGTAAAAGTTCATTCATGAATTTTTCAAATCTCAGATCTACATCCATCAAAACACCAAGGTTTTCTGCTACACAAACAAATGGTTCATTTCGAATGCAGATTTTGACATAGTTAATCACTATGGAACGGTGAATTCTTAGACCAAAGGTCATTATATTCGATTTACTAGGGTTTATAAATGAACACTGGTCCGTTGATAGTTCAACAAATCTGTTTATATTTGCATTGACAATGTCACAAGTATTGTCTGCCATTTTCGCCGGAAAGTTGTGTTTGAGTATCATCAGCGTATAAATGCACCTGACAAGTGTGAAGGGCCTGTAGTAAGTGTGAAGTATATATAGAGAACAATGAAGTGCCGAGTATGGATTTTTGAGGCACTCCTGATTTGAGATACAAGATATCTGAGCTGCATTCCTCTGTATTAACCAGTTGCTGTCTAGTCCGTCAGAAAAACCATTATAATTCAAAATACTGAACAAAAGATCATGATTATTAGTATCAAACGCCCGACTGAAATCTAGGAGTACTACCACATTTGTTTTTATCTCTTGCTTTCATTACGTCATCCCCAATATGTAGAATGTAGAAGAGCGGTTGTACAGCTTTGCTCTTTTCGAAATCCCAATTGAACAGAAGGCAACAGAGAAAAGTTGAACAAGAAAATATTCAGCACCGAAAAATGCCTATGCTCTAGGCTTCAAATCCCGAAATTTTATAAAAAGAGACTGTGAGACGCTTCTAGAGAATAACAGTTCAAAAAATCGTGTAAAAACCTTGTTGGAGATATATGAATATATAATAATGATGAAGCTAGTTTCAAATTATGAATACTCTGACCCGTTACTTAATGAAAATTTATAACAATATTCATGACACTGATTATAGAGTTTTCATAATAAATTCTATTTAGTACATCAAACTATTCTACAATATCTATCATATAACAGTAGATTATAACAAAAAGTTCGAGAAAGTTCTTGAGGATAACGTTGCTAGTGTTGAAAGTTCGATTCAATATATGCCCGATTCCTCGAAGGGACTAGTTCGAGAAAAGGTCAGGAATCAAATCTCTAAGAACATTATAACAGATAAACGGAAGCATTCAATAAACAACGAGAAATAGCGAAGTGGCGCACTATAAGGAATTTGAAACCTTGTCTATTGCGGAACCAGGTTTTAGTATAAAAAACTCTTTAGAGTTCATACAACATACAAAAAACATGGTTCTGCAAGAAGGTGAGATTTTGGTTTCTTTTGATGTTAGTTCATTATTTCCTAGCGTCCCAATTCTACAGACCTTGCAATACATCAGGGAACTACTAGAGAAAAATAATTTCAATAACAACGAAATCGATGAATTCGTTTCTCTTACCAATTTGTGTATGAAACAAAAGTGTTTCCAGGTAGAAGGTTGCTTTTATGAACAACAGTGATCTATACATCGAAACTCATCAAATATATCCAGTTTTGTAGTATGCATTAGTTCGCTGATAATACACAGCCACATCACAGTTGAATAATGCAAATGAGAAAGTACAGACTCACCATTGTTTGATGAACAACTGTAGTAAGTGTAGTTTCATTGATTTCGACCTCAAAAACTCCAGAAGTAGTGTATACAATTCCATTGATAGTCGAGTTAACGATGATTCGTTAACGAAAAACTAAATAACTTTTTTTTTAATCTTGTTTTGTTAATAACAATTGCAATTTTTTACCTGCACCAAAATCCTTCAAAAAAATTTTTCTAGAGGTGATTCCGAATCGAATGAGCTATCGCTCATATTTTTAGAACCTTTATCTCTATTTTTCATGTTTTTGAACTTGTTGATTAGACTACGAAACATCGTCAGCCACTTCAAACAAACTTCTGTTTACGTTATATCTTCGGCATTCATAGGAGATACAGAATTTCATACCATGATTGCTGAAAGAATATAAATAATAGAAGAATTTCACAAACTGAAACCTTGTTCCAATTAATTATTATCATTATAAGACATATCGGATAAAGGTAAGCTATCTCTTTGTGGTACAATAATAAGCTAACAATGTGTACACCTATATAAATAGGTAGAATTGATTTTTTCATAGTATCTTGCGATTTATTTTTGAGGTGATTTTTCATCATCTAAATTGAACTTCGTTTTAACGTATGTCTCCTTCATTTTTTGTATGAAAATAATAAAGACCTTCAATCTTCAATTTTCACATTCCAATCATTGTAATCATTGTATTAATATGCTTTACCTTCGTAGGCGTTATAACCTAAAATTACCAGATTTAACAAATACTTTCACTCTTCCAAAGGTGTCTGTGTGTGATGGAAGCAAATTCATAGTCAACTTTGTTTTCAGGTATCATATACTTTGAACCAACAGGGAGGAGAAATTCCAAAGTAATCTTGAACAACTATAAATACGAAATAAATTTGAGGACATCAGATAAAGAAACCTATTGGAAATGTGTTAGTTATTACAAAACAAAATGTCCTGCGAGACTGAAGACCACAGGGAGCTTAGTGAGGCTAAGCTTCAAGGGACATAATCATCAACCAGAAATAACAGATTTAACTAAACTACCCTGCAAAATAGTAACAGTCCAAGGTACCTCGAAGTAATATGGCGTAGATGATACCCCAAGTAATCAATCTACCTTTAATTCCAACCATAAGATTACTTGATCTTACATATTTATGGGATATACATTTTGAGAAAAATCTTGATCAACGAAATAATGAAATTATGTTGAAATTCTAATTCCGGTGTTCAAATAAACATCTTTCAATAAAATGAAAACAAAACTCATAGCGGACCATGTAACTCGAAGGCACGCAATTTGATTAAAGGCTGCGGGCACGAGGATCGCGACGGCCAAGCGATGGTGACTGCGCGGAGCCGGGCGATGAAGAGAAATATCTCGCGTAGGCACGATGTTGTTGTGTGTATCGCCACCGTTCCGCCGACGCGTTTCCTCGCCATCGCTCGGCCGTCGCCATTTTCGTGCCAGCAGCATGTAAGACTCATCTTTTGTTGGACGATGTACAGATTTACTTTTAGGGTTAACTATTCCTCAAAACTTATGTCTCGTACATGTATATTTTTTCAGAAATCATTTTTATGAACGTTTCATTCTACAACTTTCCACTGTTAATAAATTTCAATAATGAAACTTTCGATGAATTTTTTTTTTTATGACAAACTGATTCCAAATCGGTATATTAGTAGTATATTAGTAGTATATATATATATATATATATATATATATATATATATATATATATATATATATATATATTCCCAATATCACTGAATATACTTCCATTGAACTCTATTATCTGGAAAAGAATCGTTGTCACTCA
Source organism: Leptinotarsa decemlineata (assembly GCF_025532065.1). Lineage (NCBI taxonomy): Eukaryota > Metazoa > Arthropoda > Insecta > Coleoptera > Chrysomelidae > Leptinotarsa > Leptinotarsa decemlineata. Next base: position 27,691,548 of record NW_027412688.1, on the reverse strand, counting down.
ACATGAACTACATGCGATAATCAAATTATCAAGTAATTGTCTATCAGAACCAATTTTTAACTAGAATCAACAATTAATCACTTGATAAGAACCTCTGGCGTGAAATGAATCAACTTCAAGAAGGTTTCAGGATATTTTTCAGCTAAGTCCATAAAAACCAATTCTCAAATACCAATTCTTGAAGATCAAACCCGACGTCACAAAAATAGAACACATAATAGTCTGGTTCACATGTACTCGATTTAGCTCTTTTTGGTGACATTTTTCAGCCCTGTCCAAAAATTACGACCAAGGTGTCATTCGATTCGTATTTTTGCCTAGAAAGTTTAAGGAAAAGTCCGAAAACGCGCCGATAAAAATTACAAAAGTTATAAACAATTAAGTGAAAAAAAAATTTGGGCTTTAGTTTTTTCTTAATATCTCGGAAAATTTTAAAAATTTTGGAAATTTGAAAAAAGATTTGAAAAGATCAATGAATTTGCATGAAAAAAGTCTCGATTCCCGAAACTGTATCTAGATTATTTATAATTTTTACAGAGCCCTGAAAATAGAGCCAAAAGCGGGTAGTCTGGCTTCCGCGCGCCTTTCGTCACTCTGACATAAAAACAAAAAAATTATTTAAACATATTACATGTAAATGTTAAGGAATGAAAAAATTCATGTTATATTGGCATATATCAATAAACAATAATCCGCAGTCAAAAAATTTTTATCCCAATTTTAACGTTAATTATAAATTTGTTAATTAATAACTTTTTCTGAATTGAAAGATAATATAAAAATCCCTATAATCATTAAACTAAAACCCTGGCATTTTTTTCCTTTGGTGAAGTTATCCTCAATAGGCAAAAAAATAGATTACCGTTGCCAAAATAAAAAAATTGATATTTTCTATTTTTTATTAACAGTTGAAAATTATAATTTTATAAAAAATACATTACAAATTTTTTTAAAATTTTTTATTGTTTCAATGTCTCATGGCTAAAAACTACTTAATAATATTTTTTTTTAATTTTTTACAGCTATTGTTAATAAATTTATCATAAACAAATACATTATTTATAAGCAATTCGAAATTTTTCTTTGCATTATGTTAATGGAAAAAAATCATGATTTTTAGAAAAAAATGGTTTCTCAAAAAAATTTCTTTGTTGCTAAAAAATGCGTTTGTTGATCAACAATCGTTTTTTGCAACTAAATATTAAAATTAAGGAACCGTTTTTTTTCATCATAAATTCTATTGTTCTTTAAGGTTTTGAGAAAACTTATTTTTTATTCTTTTTTCAATTGTTTATTTAAAAACAATTGTTATAAACAATTTTTTTTTTAATTTTTTGCAATACTTTGTTCTATAATAAAAGTAACTATGTGTTTCTTTCTTTAATTTATTCTATTTTTTATAAAACTTTTAATATTGTGATATTAAAAAAAACATAGTTACTTTCATTATAGAACAAAGTATTGAAAAATAAGAATTTGTTTATAAGAATTTTTTTTTAACAAACAATTAAAAAAAGAATTAAAAAAAAGTTTTTTCAAAACCTTAAAGAATTAAAAAAAACGGTTCCTCAATTTTAATATTTAGTTGCAAAAAACGATTGTTAAGTAACAAATGATTTTTTAGCAAAAAAGAAATTTTTTTAAGAAACCATTTTTTTTCTAAAAATCATGATTTTTTTCAACTAACATAATGCAAAAAAAAATTTCGAATTGCTTATAAACAATGTATTTGTTTATAATAAATTTATCAACAATAGCTGTAAAAAATTACCCCTGTAGTACCTACAGGGGTGGTATATAATGGCTAATGTAATGAATAATTGTTAGTTTATTGTATGAGTTTAAAAATGTCCGCCTAGGACGAAACTGCAGTAACGTTAATTACAAATAAAAGTGGTAAAAAACATAGAAAGTTTCATTTCTCTTTTCTTCATTATGATTTCCTACCTAACGGCTACATCCATCAATTTATATATTTACACCATTCACATATTTCTTCTATTTGAACTAACATATAGTTTGACGAGTGAGTCAATTTGATTAGGTGGTTTCAGCTCTAAGAGACGTGTATGTTTTATAGTGTTGTGAATCATTTGGCGCCCCCTCATACAATTTTTTGTCTAATAATAATGAGGCCCGCACCTGACTCCACTCAGATATTAGTCGGTGCATACACTTAAACTGAGAAAAGCGAATAATTACCTAACTATACTATTCCACCAATTGCTGAACATTTGTTACATTGAAAAAAAAAATGAATCCGTTGAACATCTGAAAAAAAGTTTGCGCATAAACGCCGCCTTCGATGAAAATTTGTATCTTGTTAATCTTGTCATCCAATAAGTGTTATTTTTATTACATGTTGAAATTTATATACTCGTATACACCATGATAATATATACTTATTTGATTTTTTGGCCAAAGATGATCGCTATTGATGAATTCGGCAATGGTTCTGTCACCATAATTTCGTATATATTTTGCCCAACTAAAATTGGTACTATTATTTCAAGCTGCCAAACTGCAGAAATTTGTAATTTAATTTATTCGTGAAATATTATAAAGACAGAATGAAATGAACTATCATGCGATATAAGTGCTTTAGGTGTTATTACAGTACTTGTTTATATTCGTACGGTAATAAGTCACCTGCTGGACTTGGAACGCAAAATACTATAATCTAATAAATATAATATATAATTCATTCACGTAGTATGTTCACAATGTTTCAGATCGACTTTATTACGATTTAGACAGGAATACACAGCCACGAATGATATTAAATGAATATGTTTATAAAAGAAAAGGGGACGAAATCAGAAATGCTTCATATGGCAGATGTATAATGTCCAGGATAAAATGTACAGCAACAATCAAGGCCAAAGAAGACATGGCCTTCATAACACCTCACAATCACCCTCCTGAGAAAATCGTCGATACGTTAGAGTTACCTTACAAACTAGTGTCAGTTGAACAGTGCCCTGAACCGTTGAAGAGAAATAATTACAGCTTCAAAATTTAGGAATAATCTTCATAGAAATGGAGGAACTCGGAACTTTCTCTTTCTATCAAAGTATTAGGTAGAGTATAGGAATGTAGGCTTTCACTACTGGCTTCAATATTTTAGTTGGTTTCCGGGTTTCTCCGTGGTCTTTTTTGGTTATAATATCCAAATGTTTCGACTGCAACTGCGGCAGTCAGTGGCGTGGTCGAAGTACTCTTCTTGACGTATCAACTGAAACGGAAGCTCTCATTTCTGCATATCATTCATACTGCAAATTTTTCGCGCACTTTCTGTAATGGCGGGTTCGCGCGTATTTTCCGCCCGATTTAGATGATATGGCTTCGTTTTGGCGCCTTTCAATGCTGTGTGACAGATCTTTCGTTGATATGCTCTCTCTTCTTTTCTGTTGTGTATTTTTATGATTTCTGAATACATTCTTGTTGAATAATGATTTGATATTGCTAGCCTTTCGATTAGCTTGAATATACCGCTAGCCTCTCGGCTAACTAGAAATATCGGAAGGCTAGCAACGTCGAATCATTATTCAACAAGAATGTATTTAGGAGTCACAGAAATACACAAACACCAAGAGAATTTCAACAGAAAGGAAGAGAGAACATATCTACCAAAGATCTGGCACACAGCTTTGAAAGGTGCCAAAACAAAGCCAACTCACCCAAATCGCGCAGGAACCACGCGTGAACCCACTATTACAGAAAGTGCGCAAAAAATCAGCACTATGAATGACATGGCAGAAATGAGAGCTTCAGTTCCAGTTGATACGTCAAGAAGAGTACTTCGACCACGCCATTGAAGATGACTGCCGTAGTTGTAGTTGAAACGTTTGGAAATTGTAACCAAAGAAGACCACGGCATAACCCGGACACCAATTAAAACATATTTGGTAGAGGTTGGGTTTTTTCTCCAAATTTTATAACCTGAGTCTATTTTCATTTAACATCATGTAATACTTTGAAAAATTTGTAGGTATTCATATAAATGTATTGTATTTTGGTATATTTTGGGAAGATTATAGTCAAATTTATTCAACAAACCATCAAAGGGTGTCATTTCGATTTTAAAAATCCACCAAAGTCCATTTTCAGAACGAAATCGTTGTACACAACGCCATTCAGATGTTTGTAAGACAAGAAATTTGAAATTTGGAAGGAAAGCATGAGTCATTGTAATCGATATTTCTGGAAATATAACAATTGAAAATTTCCTCTGACACTAACTTTTTCACTGACACAGAAAAATGAACCGAATAGTACTCTAAACATTTTTTTCTAGTTAATAAGGTACACTTCAATGTTGAAGTTGAACAAATATCACTCCCTATTAAACTAAATACAGTAAAGCAATGGTAGCTGAACAAATTGATGAAAAGGGAGATTCATACGTTGTCTGTTGAAAAATTTAGGTAAATTTTCATTTTTCTCAAAGAATATGTATTTATTTATCAAAGTCGAATAAAATGAACATGTGCCTTAGATGGTATTGCAGTACAGTATTACAGTACAGTACTCGGTAATAAGTCACCAAGTGGACTCTGATCGTAGAATACAATATTCTAATAAATATAATATATAATTCATCACTTAGTATATTTACAATGTTTCAGATCGACTTTATTACGATTTAGACAGGAATACACAGCCACGAATGATATTAAATGAATATGTTTATAAAAGAAAATGGGACGAAATCAGAAATGCTTCATATGGCAGATGTATAATGTCCAGGATAAAATGTACAGCAACAATCAAGGTCAAAGAAGACATGGCCTTCATAACACCTCACAATCACCCTCCTGAGAAAATCGTCGATACGTTAGAGTTACCTTACAAACTAGTGTCAGTTGAACAGTGCCCTGAACCGTTGAAGAGAAATAATTACAGCTTCAAAATCTAGGAACATTCTTTATAGAAATGGAGGCACTAAAGAACGATCTCTCACTACCAAAGTATTAGGTAGAGTATAGGAATGTAGGTGTCAGTGTTTTGGTTGGTTTCCGGATTTTGCTATGGTCTTCGTTGGTTACAATATCCAAAACGTTTCAACTGCAACTGCGGCATTCATCTTCAGTGGCATGGTAGAAGTACTCTTCTTGACGTATCAACTGAAACTGAAGCTCTCATTTCTGCCATGTCATTTATAGTGCTGATTTTTCTCGCACTTTCTGTAATGGCGGGTTCGCGGGTACTCCTCGCGCGATTTGAATGACATGGCTTCGTTTTGGCACCATTCAATGCCGTGTGTCATATCTTTGATAGATATTTTCTCTCTTCATTTCTGTTGAAGTTCTCTTGATGTTTGTGTTTTTCTATGGCTTCTGAATACATTCTTGTTGAATAATGATTCGGCGTTGCTAGCCTCCCGGCTAGCTAGAAAATATCGGGAGGCTAGCAACGTCAAATCATTATTGAACAAAAATATATTTAGGAGCCATAGAAATACACAAATACCAAGAGAACTTCAACAGAAAAGAAGAGAGAACATATATACTAAAGATCTGACACACAGCATTGAAAGGCGCCAAAACGAAGACATGTCACCTAAATCGCGCGGGAAGTACGCGCGAACCCGCCATTACAGAAAGTACGCGAAAAATCAGCACTATGAATGACATGACAGAAATGAGATCTTCAGTTTCAGTTGATACGTCAAGATTACTTCGACCACGCCACTGAAGATGTCTGTCGCAGTTGCAGTTGAAATGTTTGGAGATAGTAGCCAAAGAAGACCACGGCAAAACCCGGAAACCAATTGAAACATATCAGGTAGAGGTTGGGTTTTTTCTACAAATTTTATTACCTGAGTCTATTTTCATACAAAATCATGTTATACTTTGAAAAATTTGTAGGTATTCATATAAATATATTAAATTTTGGGAAGATTATAGTCAAATTCATTCAACAAACCATCAAAGTCAATTTTCACAACGAAATCGTTATACACAATGCCATTCAGGTGTTTGTAAGACAAGAAATTTGAAACGAAAGCATGGAAACCAATATTTCTGAAAATAAAATAGTTGAAAATTTCCTCTGTTTCAATCAAAAATGGTCTCAAGTCAAAAATTTTGTATAAAACCGAATAGTACTTTAGACATATTTTTCTAATAAATGAGATACATTTCAATGTTGACGTTGAACAAATACCACTTCCTATTAAAACAACTACAGTAAAAAAATGACAGTTGAACAAATTAATTTAAAAGGAGATTCGTACCTTCCCTGTTGAAAAAAAAAAATAGGTGAATTTTCATTTTTCTCAAAAATATGTATTTATCCATCAATTTTGCCCCCTCCGTCCTCCTCAGATAATACTCTTCTGCCAGTGTTTTTTCCAATCCTCGAAGCAGTTACGATATGCACATTTTGTTATGTCCTTGAGCTCTCCCAGGAATTCGGTTTTAATCACCTTGATCTTCGCAAAACGCCGTCCTCTTCAATCTTGGGAACAAGAAAAAGTCATAGCAAGCCAGATCTGGTGAATACGGTGGTTGAGGCATGATTATGGTGAGCAAGTACATTTCTTCTCGCAAGTGGCGTATAACTACAAAATAGTACTCCTTACGACCATGTGGCAAGAACTCCTCATGCACTACGCCACGATAATCTAAGAAAACAGTGGGCCAAACCTTGACATTTGCTCGTGTTTTTTTTTGTTTTGGCTCTCCTGGGCTCTTCCATTGGGACGATTGGACTTTGCTATTCATGTCATACCTGTCATGTCATACCTATGATTTGTCACCATTTATGATCTTTCAAGCAGATCTGGATCGTTGTTTACGTTGTTGACAACAATTCCTAAACGATGCTCATGCGACTATCAAAATTCAGCAATTTTGGATTGAGCTTCGCTGCCACACGCTTCATACCCAAAATTTCTGAAAGAATTGCGTGGCATGAGCCAACTGATATGCCGACATACTCAGCAACTTCTCTAATAGTGATTCGATGATTCTCCATAACAAACTAAACATGCCACACAACTGAAACTGTGAACACTAATAGAATTTACGAAGCCCGCGAAATTTAAACATTTACCCCATTTTTTGAACAATCCACGTACGTAGGTACTAAGAAAATGAGTGTTTCGAAATGAAATTCGAAACATTTACTTTTCTCAACGTTCCAACATAGTAAGATCTAAGGATTGAGTGGGAAATGGGAAAAAATACCAGCGTGGTTCAAACAGAACTGGCTGGTATCCCAATCGCCACAAAAGAAACAACCAGGAAAGGAATTTCTGCACATAACAATCTGCACTGACAACAGACAAGCCCTATTAGCCTTGAACAGACAACGTTTTACCTCAGGGCTAGTACTAGAGTGTCACCAAGATTTAGCCAAAGCCTCGGTAGATAATACCATTATCCTGAGGTGGGTTAAACGGCACGACAGAAGTAAAGGTAATCGCATTGCCGACTCTTTAGCCAACAAGCGGTTGGACTAAGAATTTTAGGACCCAGTAGCACCTACGGCCTGATGACTTCGACAGTTGCGGAACTAGCCAAATGTTACACCCATGCTCAAGTTCTGAAGAGATACGATGGAATCAAAGGATGCAATCTTGCCAGGATCACCCTGGGCGACCCTCGGAAGCTGGCGCCGAGGAAATATCTGGCGATGACAAGGAAAAATCTACGCTTATCAGTAGGATTTCTGACTGGCCACTGTCAACTAAGGACTAAGGAAACTCCTTCATAATATGGGGCTAGTGGACACACCTCTATGCAGGATGTGAGAACAGGAAGATGAGACTGTCAGGCATGTCCTATGCGAGTGCCCGGAGTTATCGTCAATAAGAGAGTGTGTGTTCGGCGAGTCTTGGCCTACACCTGCCGATATAAAGGAGATGTCTCCAAATGACCTGTCCACCTTCCACCTCGGGAGGATGTACAATGGATCACATGTGGCCTTAGTGCTGTGGGCTTACACTCACCCTCCCTACTATACAGATACAGATACAGTAAGATCTGTCAAATAACTATAGTGTAATATCTACTTCCCTGGCTGATCGCATGATTGACAGTGGATTACTTTCTTGATGATGATGATGATGATCCAGCAGATACCTTGCTGAAATCGATCGATTCATCATCTAGAGACCGAAAATTTACTCCTTGGCAGTGCAGATAAACAAGATGAGGTTGTGCTGCGACTGATTTTGTCAACACATAAACGAAACCTTCATCTGGCAAATACCCGATGGGTAATGGAAAATTATTTGTTTTTCGGTAAGAATCTGCTAGATCCCAATGAGAAGGGCTAGAATTTTAACTCGAAATGAAAACTTTCTTTGAATAATAATGCCGAACCAAAATTTGCACCAGCATGGTCAATATGAATCATTCCATAATGCCTTAATTTATTCATAAATTCACATTGTTTTCATATAAATGATATAAACTGAATATGTTTTTTATTTTAGCGATAATATATTTTTGTGCAGCGAGAACCAATCCAAAAATCATTCTAAACAATTACGTTTACAAAATCAACAACAAGATGCAGGATCGAACGTATTGGAAATGCGTTTCATATAACAAAACCAGATGCAAAGCAAGGGTAACAACCCAAGGGAATGTTGCAAGGCTGAATGGGGAACATAACCATATGCCCACCATGGATAATTGTAATGGACTTTCATCGCAAATTGTAACAATTGTGAAGAATACGAAAGCTATTAGCATTCCATAATTTATATGTATATATTCATTAGGGTATTTCGTTGTATTATATATGGGTCATGATTGAAACTTTTCAAATTCTATTGAATTGTTTATTAATATTTGAATGTGGGTAACTAGAAAAAACTACTTATATATATTTTTTTCATGGATGAAGAAATTCCAGAAAATACAATTCATAGATCGAATTTCATAGATCGAACGAAATAAAGTTGTGGGAGAGGCCATTTTCAGTTTATCAAAGGTCTTTCATTTTTTATAGTATTCAAGTTGTATATTTTTGAACTCCTGTAATTTTGAACTGGTACATAAATTCAACAATTTTTTTAGTTTTGCGCACAAAGTTGAGTGGTACACTTATTGGTTTACTAATATTTTGGCGGTAATCCATGATCTAAACACACATTTCAACTCACGTGACAAGAGACGTACACTAATTCACCACAATCGAGTGAATTACATATTGATGGGAAAGGTTAACATTTTCCAAATGTTGACATTATCGATTCACCGTCTTTTACAGGAAAGCTTCAAAAAACGTCTCACGTAAATGAAAAATAGAAATTTATTCATTGAGAATACTTTACCTTCACCAGAATAGAAGTACAATAATTCAACCGCGTTTCTCCAAGCAACATAGCATCATCAGAGATTGACTTAGACTTATTCTAACAGCTATGTTAATGTTTTTCTATGCATCTAGATGGATAATTACCTCATATATTGAGTTTTAATATTCTTTTTTTGCGAATATGAGATTTTCGGAAATCTTCAAAGCAAAGGTTATATTTTCTTTGTTTGAACGCTGGCTTTTTTCAAATTTCATGAATAGTGATCTATTAGAGTGTTTCGAAAGTTTTGTCTGTTTCAATGTCATATGTTTTTTTGTAGCTCCATATTTCAATAAATAATAATTCTACTGTGCTTTTTCCGTTTTAATGTCATGTATTTTCTGTTACCCCATTTATCAATACATAATGATTTTACTATGTAGTGGTATATAGGTTAGGTTAGGTCCAAAGTGAGTGGGTCTATTCGATCCTCCTCCGCAACCCGCAAGAGTTTATTGTGTCTCACACCTATTCAACTCAACCAAATGAACCCAGCTTCTTAACGAAGCCGATTAGTTTGTATGGTGAGTGATCTTTCAGGTCAGATGGTAAGAGTACGGCTCTGCCGAACTCTAAAAACCGGATTTGGTCCCCAGCGAGGCAGTCACAAAGTATGTGCTCTGCTGTTTTGTAATTTTCCAAACAAGAGGCGACACACAATGTCTTTTGATAGTCCGAGTCTTTGGATATGATGATTCAAATGACAGTGACCTGTAAGAAGGCCTGTTAGACATCGTAGTTCATCCTGACTGTAGTACAACAACTGTTTGGTATCAAGCTCCGAAGGGTGAATAAACGCCTTGGAGCGAGCCAATCCTGAGAGATTTTGCCAGAAGTTCATGAATCTTTTTGCCATCCAGGTGTTCAATCTTTGTTTGGCAAAGCCCAAAGCGATGCCAATGACAGGTTCTGGTTCGATGAAGCTGCTTGCAGCACCATCTTTTGCAAGGGAGTCAGCAACCGTCGTGGTATATACTGATGAAACAGAATTTTATATTCTGTACATTGATGCTGTTAATTTTTTCCAAATTCAGCTTTACTATGTGACGTCGTTAAGCGATTTCCATTCAGAAGCGTCAAAGATGGGCCCTGAAATGGTCGATCTACAGTAATCCAGGATTTGGAGACCTTGGTGGAAATTGACCTATCACAAACGGTGCGTGGGATGGCGTAAGAATCACTCCATGCGATTTTTGATGGTTTAATAGAACGTATTCCTCAAAAAGCTGGATAGGTGATTGCCCCACGATTTGAACAATCGACAGAAATTGTCACGTTTGGAGGTTTGTTCTTTGCTTTTGCGCAAACAAAATGACCTTTTAGGGATCGGATCGTCACGTGTGATGAAAAGTGGATTTTCTACGACAACAAGACACGTTCAGAATAGTGATTGGACACTCATGAGCAACCCACCTACCAAAAAACGACCATGGTTACTGTATGGCGGTGAGCGGCAGGTATGAATCACTATAAATTCCTCCAACCGGGCCAAACGCTCACCATGGACGCCCCAGCAAATCAACAACCGATAAAAATGTTGAGTAAGTGAAGAAAGTCGTTATGAAGAATTGTTAAATTATTAATAGAGAAGTTGCTGAGGATGTCGGCATATCGATTGACTCATGCTATGCAATTTTTTCGAAAATTTTGAACATGAAGCGTGTGGCAGCGAAGTTCGTTCAGTAATTATTGAATTTTTACCAAGAAAACCGTCGCATGAGCATCGCTCATGGCTATATAGGTGCGGTTATGACATCAAAAGTTCAATCGTCCCAATGGAAGGGCGCAGGAGAGCCAAGACCATAAATTGCACGGCAAGAACGATCGATTCTCAAGTTTTTGCTCACTGTTTTCTCGGATTATCGTGGCGTAGTGCATCAGGAGTTCTTGCCATAAGGTCGTACGGTCGCACGTCTCGTCGCTTGCGAGAAGTAATACGAAGAAAACGTCCTGTATCGTGGAAAAACAATTCATGGCTTTTGCATCACTCGTCATTGCTTTCATTTCAATAAATATATATTTATATATATATATATATATATATATATATATATATATATATATATATATATATATATATATATATATATATATATGTATATGGTACATAACGGTTTGAACCGCGATGTTTCAAACCAAAATAGGACATTTCGAATCGACAAATAAGGCTCTGTTTATATGGCCAGTTTACATCAAGGCCACTGGGTGGGCTTTTCATGAATTTTCCCCAATGTAATTTAATGAAAAAGTATTATTTTCAATTTCAAAGGGAATGTGAAACTCATCACAGATCAAATGTGTTCTGAATCAGATTATATTATGTATTGAGTGAATTCTTTAAATAGGATAAATTGAGTTTAATTCTGTGAGAAATCACACGTATTTTTTGTTTCTATATTCCAATTTACAAACTCAATTTCCTTTTTCATTAATACTGAAATGCACGTATTACTTTTGACTTCATTGTTACTTTCTTCATAGTCTATTGTATCTTGAATATTTTATAGATTTTCTTCACCTTGGGTTCCATATTTAACGTTGTACTTGTATCATCACTTTCGGAATACCCATACAAAAATAATATCACCACATCCCACCCCAGTACTTAATAAATTATCCAAATAACAACATTGAACAAATCTATCAATTATCAACAAAGACATTTTTGTCATATTTGACACATTTCCAATATGTCACCAAACATCAAACAAGTCGAGTGGTTTTTTTGCAATAACCTCACTTCTTTGTATCTGAGAAAAAAAATAGTATTGACAACATCATTCATCAAGAATCAATTGATGACTAAATCGAATAGAAATGTTGACTATTGGCACCATCTTGCGGCGACATCAGAACTACTGCATTGGCCTACAAGATAGTAGAGATGACTTATTTAATGATGGCTCTTGACTCTTCTCTCGTCGCTCCACTATGGTGAGACTACAATTTAAATTTTTAGAAATGTTTTGTTGATACAATTTTATTTTTCAGGCATTATTTACTTTTGCGCAGCAAGAACTAATCCCAAAATAATCCTCAATAATAATATCTACAAACTCCACACCAGGACGTTTGACAGGACTTACTGGAAGTGCGTTTCTTATAAGACCAAGTGTAGAGCTAGAATAACATCACAGGGAAATATCGTCAAAATGAATGTTGCCGATCACAATCATCCGCCAACGAAAATAGATTGCGATGGTCTCATATCACAGAATGTCAAAATTTTGTGCCCGAAAGTTAAGAAATGAGTTGTAGGATTTTCAAATTGAAACTGATTTCGTCGCTTTATGGACACAATACATTCCAGTTGAAATAGAATGTATATTTGGTGATTTTTTTAAATTTCTCTATCAAGTCTCTATCAATGTAAACTTCCTCAGGAAGTCCTTTATAACTAGTATGAGTGGTTTTTGGAGATATATAGGGTCTTTTATTAAGCGCTCTCTATCTTTTAATTTAAATAAAACAAAGTCTGTGTGAGATATCATCGATTTTTTTAATTCTTTCAAAGACGAATCCACATTATGTGTGGAATATAACATCGTTCAAATGTCTGCAATGGCTTCTCTGGCTGGAGTGCATCCGAAACGTATACTTTTAAATTACTTTGGCGCATAAATTAGGCTGAATTTGACCGATGGTTATGTTCGGTTATGTAAGCTTTGTGATTTGTGGCTTATTCGCATACACCTGCGACTCAAGAAAACTCCACAAGAAAAAGTCTAACTGGGTCAAATCGCATTATCTCGGTGGCCAGTTCACATCACCTCCACGTGAGATGACCATGTCATAAAATCGCTCGTGCAGACTATCCAATGTGGCATGTAGCCCCGTCCCGTGGAAACCACATGGCGTTGATCTCCAAATCATTCAATTTAGGCCAAAAAAAGTTGGTAATCATGAACCTAACGTGCCCACCCTTGACAGTGATGGCCTGACTAACGTCGTTCTCCAAGAAATATGGACCGATAACGCCGCCAGTCCGAAATCCACACCAAACAGTGACTTTTTTGAGATGAATTGGACGCTCTTGGATCTCATGTGGATTGGTATCGTTTCAAATTCGAAAATTTTGTTTGTTCACGTTCCCTTCATCCAGAAATGGGCCTCATCGCTGAAGATGATTTTTGTATGAAATTAGGGTCACTATCTGTGAAAGTGTGTAGGAGAATCCAAAGCGATCGATTTCGCGTCGCTCAAAAGTATTTGGTTTTTCGCGGATCACAACTTGGTGAATTTTGCTTCGTGACTATCTTGCACTGATGAGTGGCTAATGAGCCCGAAACCGGTCTGCAAGTGTGCCCGTTCCAAAATTGAAGGTCGACTCTTTCAGCTGTATTGCCAATTGCAAATGCAGGAAATTTTCTGTGAAGATTCCTGCATTGACACCTGTCGGATATAATCCAACGCCCTTCGTGGTATTAGCCAGGGGAGTAGTGGTTTTCTGATAGGCGTCAGTCCATTCAACCTACTGTGTGGGTATATTCGTTTAAAGTTCATTTCTTTAGATTTGTTTACTGCCAGTCTTCAAGCATAGCCCACTGACTAATAAGAAAGAAATATAACTATTTAAGCTGTCTTACTTGTCGATGTGCCACAAACAATATTGGTTCGTAATGTAGCGATTGAAGAACTAACTAATTTATTGTGAAAAATTCGCTAATTTCATTTATTTCCCAGTCTGATGACGTAAGAATGCTGCTTATTTTTTCAATATTTTGGAGTTTTCATATATAACTACTCGTTACAGTCATTATATTTTTTGAAACAGACCCCATTCATTTAATTATTTTTCAACAAATTGAAGGGCTTTTTGATAAAATGTTCTACTCTTGAGAATTATCAGATCGACTTTATTTTCATTCTTTAATCCATTCGCTTCTAATTTCGGAGAAATTGAATCAACATTCCACCAAATCACCTTAATCGAAGTATTAGTAGAAGAGTCTAATACATTCTGGGAATGTATTAGACTCTCTGGAGACACCCTACATTTTGTTTTATGAGAGAGAGGACATTGGCAGATCAAGATCTTCAGACGATGTGGTGCTGCAGGTTTTTCCGGGTTTTCCTGCAGCTGAAAAAGCAAATGCGCCACTGGAATAAATGAAGTCCCCCAGGAGCGACAATTCATTTTTATTGTTGTTTTTATTTCTAATAAAAAATTCATTGGTAAAATCATACAATTAATTTCATATTTCACACATCAGAAATGCTCCCCTTTTGCTGGAACCATTCATTGTCTGAATCTGATCTTTAGTTTGCCAATAAATATCGCCTTTTTTCTATTACCTGCATTTTCAATAAAATTCTGAAAAATTGAATTAAAATAAGACTAAACTATTATTCTGAACCTAATTTTAAAAAAATCGCTCTCTCATACAGATAGTGGTGAGGATCGTGGGTGAGATAGTCGAGGCAATTGCAAAATGTCACCAGGCACCAATAATGTTATGTGATCCCTCAAGAGCCTGTTTTCACGATATTCTCATTGAAAAACAGAATTTTTGTGGTGCAGATGTCATATGCCTCCGTTAATTGAACGGCGTTTAACATATCGTTTGCAAACCATGGCACTCAGTAACTATAGGAAGTAACAGTATAGAAACACCACAAAACATAATCATGCACAATCAAAAAATCATTTGTTATACTTCAGTGAAGTTTCTAGGCATATACATTGATGGTATTATGCGATAGGTATTATGCGAAGTTTCACTCCGCTATGAGACAAGGGATACTCATCTGTTGCTAATGTCATGGGTTTAATAGAGTCATATGACATAGAGAAAATATCAGAATAATCTTCAATATGAATACAAGAGATTCCTGCTGAGGATCCTTTAAGATCAACAAACTACTTAATGTGTCAGTAACCTATATCTATGAATCAATAAAATTTATCATCAATCATCCAGGCCATTTTGACATATATCGCAAAACGCATATTTATGGGACAAGACAAAAAAAAGACCTCGCATATCCCATCTATGCAAAATCCTTATATGAACGTAGCACTATCTATACTGGAATGAAATTTTATAGTAATCTTCCGAAAAACATAAAGATATTGTCGTTGCTAACAGATTTCTGAAATCTGTAAGAAAATTTTTTTGTAATCTAGAGCCCTACAATACTGATGAATATTTTCTGGCCTGTAAAAATTTATGAACCAAATTTTCATTCAAAATTGAGTATGTATTTATAGAAATTATCTCTACTTTCAGTTATCATGCACAATATGACGCACATTTTAAATTGTTTGTAATCGTGTTTGAAACTTGAAGCTATTCATTTTGAATGTTTTATTTTTAGATTTATATGTACCTACACATATTTGATATTTTAACAATTTTCCTTTTGACGTATTTCTTAGACAAAAATATTCTGCCACTCCTGTGAAATACTCTGTTGAAATAAATGTATCTATAATTTGAAGGTGGTGTACCTCAGGAATCGTTTCTGGGGCCATTACTTTTGTAATTTATTTGCACAAATTTCTATAGCCTGACAAGTGTGTTTCATTTGATGATGATGATGTAAATTTGTTGTTCAATTGATGAAATGTCAATTTTTGTCATTGGCAGTTCAGGAAAAGGCGGTGCTTAATTTTATCTCCACAGAGGAATTTCTCACTGATGAAGTGACAAACTGACAACTTATGTAGTATATTTGTAAGAAGTTGTCACAATTATTGTAAAATTTGTTTGCCAAAATTATTGTAAAATTTTTGTTTGTTGACATTTAATTTATTCATTTTATCCAAGTGTATTTTGAGATTTTGTGAGACTGAAATCTTTTTTTCTGTATATTTGGCACGATTTAATTTATACGAATATATCAATCTTGTTAAAATTTGTTTTTCTTCATGTATATGTGTTTGGTACTTTGTTCACCTATTTGCCTAGGTTTAAAACCGTTTTGTCAACAGAAACGGTTTTATATGACAATGAATAATCTCTACTTGTGATTCCTATGCTTATCTAAATTATAATTCATCTGAGTTGCCGTTTTAGGTGTTATATGGATCGGTGCTGGAATCAAACGTCCGAAACTAATATTAGATGATAATCAATTCACAATCAATACCAAAGAAGGCAGTAGAACGAGATGGAGGTGCACACAATATTTCAAGTCAAAATGTAAAGCAACGCTCATCACATTCGGAAACATCGTTAAAGTTAACAAATTCCACAACCATCTTCCGACAACACCATACGACGCAAATCTAGTGAAACGTGTTGTGACGATAATAAGATGACTGAAATAAGTTTGAAGGACTTCCGGAATGAAAGATGAGTGTTTTTGGGTGAACCCAAAATATAATTGAAACGGAGTTAAAAACATACTAACGAAAGTAATATATGATTTATGTTGTTATATGAGATCCTACACGAAAAACCTACACTTTCAGTGAATATGTTGTTTTATTTCGAATTACATATTTTATTTTATTTTCCTTCAAAAATTTTCATTCAAAAATTCAAATTGAAAATAGCTCCAGATAAATGCTCAATTACCGTTCTTAGACAGTCACTCTTTTATACATTTATTATCTAAGTCTAATAAGATCAACATACAGTTTAGACTTTCAGTATTTTCACAAAAAACGGAATCAAAATATTTGGATTAGTTTTTGGAGAGGTCAGGTCCAAAAAGTGGAAAGTTGATAATATTACTTATGATGCACTGTTTGGAACCTTTGGTGTAGTACTTCCCAGAAGTATTCAAAATATATCTATTTTAGCAGATTTAATCATTTATCTAACAAGTTTTGTTATGAATATTACTGGAGTTTGTTCCCAACACCAAATCGTTATTTTCAACACCTCGACACGTGTTTTGATCACCAAGTGATCATCTTCAAAGAGGAAGATTAAAACTAGAAACTAATGCGAGCTAGCCTTATTTATGCTATCTATATAGCTATCCCATACAGGTAAACCATCCAGGCATACCACCCATACAGGTATACCAACCTAAATTAATTTTACAATTTTGCCTTATATTTGTGGAATAGTTTTTTTGTTTTGAAGAAGTTGGATAACCGTGGCCCAATCAATGAGTGGAGTGTGCCTTCTCTCGAACGAAGAAGGTTCATTGTTAATATTGATGACGTCATTTCGGAGGAATTTGAAACAGATAATGGTGTACCTCAGGGAAGCGTAATTGGTCCTCTGATATTCTCGTTTTCATTAACGACCTTCCCAAACACATATCTTAAGGAAGGGTACTTACGTACGCAGATGATACTTGTATCACCGTATCACAAACTTCATCTAAATGATTTTCCCCAAAATTTAACACAATTCTAATAGAATTCAAGGATTGGTGCTTTGAAAATAAACTTATCATGGAGTTTGGTAGTAAACATAGAAGACCTTTGAATTTACCGCTCTCATTTGAAGGATGATTAATTAATTAAACCAATCAACATCGTGAAGTTTTTAGGAACACAATTCGAAAGCAACCTATTATGAAACTTGCATGTTGATGTAGTTTGTGGCAAATTGAAATAATGTTTCTATGTGGTCACTGCGATTAGAAGCAGGCTAGAAGAATAAATAATAGTTTGAAAACTAAAAACACACTTCAATAGCAACACTTAAGCGAGAGTTATCAAAAGTCATTAGATACATCAAGCCATAGTTTTGAATTATTTTTTAGTTTGTGTTGCTATTGAAGCGTGTTTTTTTTAGTTTTTTGAACAATTATTCATTTTCCATTTTTTACCTTGGCTTGCTATTTCGAGCCCATTTGTTTTAATATAAAATATATGTATACGTATGCGCAGACAGTGTGGTTGTCCTACTCTCTCTCACACAGAGACTGTGTGAGGAAATTATTTAATCCTGGCGATCCTGATCAGGTTAATGAGATAAACATGGATTTATTGTATTGTCATCGATTCTTGATGAGTGTACAAAGTTCAAAATACACTTGTTCGTTTTAAGTTAGTCAAAATCGAGTTCTAAGGATTCCAGAATTGTGTGCTTGAAGTTTACTATGCACTCTGCATAAATATGGTATCGTTGTCTTATAGAACATCAGGTAGAGACATCAAAAGATTTCTGTTCATTTTCGTGCCACTTTAGAAAAATGGATGCATGCTTAACTGTTTAACAAAAATAAAAAAATTGCAGACTCAGGCGCCTAAAAAGCGTCACCTTGAAATATTATTGGAAATTCATTCCAGAATATTTCTCATCAAACCCTTTAACTCTTCTAAAACCCAATTTATAGATATTATACGGGGGAAAACAAACTTATATTTCTATCACTTAGGTTTAAGATACCCTGTAGACGACACTCAAAACCAGCCTATACAGTGCCTCCATTTCAAAACTTCCCACCCCTAGTACTTCGTGTAGCAGGGAGAATTTGCTGTAGGCAAAAAACACGTCGATTTAGATATCGAGGAGAAAGTTTAAAATCAGTGCCAGTGGTATTTTAGGTTTAACCCCCTTACCTCTAGCTACCCCCACTTAATAATTTCAAATGGCACCCTCTATCTTGTAACACATCATTTTAAAGATCTTAAAAATCCTCACTCAACCCCGTTTAGGAAACTGAAATTGGTTGATCAGTTCTCGTAAAATAGGGCAAAAAGAAAATTAATTATAATGAAAAATGAGATAATAGCTATTGCAATTAAATAAATGTACCTTACTTTATTAGGTGTTCAAAATGTTCATCATTGGTAGCAAAAGTACAATCTATTCTCGAACTCCTGTCGGACTTTTGTAAATATTTCGTTTTTAATTTGTCTGCATATGTCAGTAATCCTATGTCTTAGATCCTGAATGTCCTGCAGGGGAGTTTTGTATACCATTGTCTTCAAATAACCCCAGAGCACCTCTTCTGTCAATCCATTTGTCATGATACCGTTGATCGAGCCACTGTCGGACATGCAATGCGTAGTGTGGCGGTGCGCCGTCCTGTTGAAAATGTAAATTTTGTTCATCCAAGAGCGGGGTGTCTTCTTCATCAACTTGGCGTTCCAAGGACTGTGTTATAAGTGGATCGATTACATTTTCCAATAAGTTTAAATACAATCGACCAGTTAAATTTCAATAAAAATAGGGTCAATTATTTCGTTTCCCAGAATTCCAGCCCAGACGTTATTTTTTGTGGATATTGCGTATGATCCTCTCGAAACAAGTGTGGATTTTCATTATCCCAGTATCTACAGTTATGCTTATTTACAAAGCCATTAAGAAAAAAAGTTGATTCATCACTGAAGCAAATATTTTTTATTAAATTAGGGTCATTTTGTATTCTCGCAGTCATTATTTCACAGAATTCTATTCTCCTATCATAGTCATCCTCACTGAGTTGCTGAAGAATACTCATTTTGTAAGGAAAGAACTTGTTTAGTTTTAAAACTTTGTGTATAGATCCAACTGAAATATTTACTAACTTAGCGACTTTCGAAATTGAAGTAGTAGGCTCAACTGCGAATTGGCCTTAAATCTCAATCTGTGCGGCTTCTGTAAGAACTCTCGGTTGCTTTTCTGCTTTGTTGCACACAGAACCGGTCTCTTCAATTTTTTGAAAAAGGTCTAGAACATATCGGTGACTCACATTTTGGTGCATGCCTTTCATTAAAAACACCTATCTTCAGCACCATAAATAAAGATAATTTCAGTTCTTTCTTGTAAAGTGTACACCATTACGATTTGTATTACTGTCAGTGCAACTAACGCTAGTTGCACACACACACCGATTTTGGCCGGCCAGTATAAAATCGGCCGATATTTTATTGGTAGCGGGTGCTTGCACACTCACCGAATTTTTATCGGTCAAACAATCAGTTGCTTTCTTGTCGTAATTAGCACGCACTACCAACACGAAATTAATGCGTAGTAACTACAATTTCACCGAGCATTCAAGACTGAAATGGTCGGTATAAAACCGGTGAGTATGCAAGAGTGTATTTAGTCATGTACGCCACTACTTCCCGGTACTGCCGGCGATACAGTGGCAGTGGACGGCTGCCCACCGGTATTTTACCGGCGACGATCACCTGTCGGCGTGTGTGTCAGGTTCCGTTCCCACATATGGTTCACTATTGGAATTTGGACGACCGGTACAAAGTCGGCCGTCCAAAATCGGTGTGTGTGTAACTAGCGTGACACCACTTGACAAACAGTTCAAAATCAGGAATAACTAATGCTGTTAAATGTTTTCACTTTTTAATTGTAACTGACGCCAAGAAGCAACTGTGTGCCTTTATCTCACTTTCACCTAAAGCAAAAAACTCTGTGTAAAAAAGAGACATAAACATACCTTTATTAATTCAGTGGTACGCTAGTTGCACACACACCGTTTTTGGACGGCCAGTATAAAATCGGCCGATATTTGGTAGCGGGTGTGCAACTAGCGCTAGTTGCACACACACCGATTTTGGACGGCCGACTTTGTACCGGTCGTCCAAATTCCAATAGTGAACCACATGTGGGAACGGGACCTGGCACACACGCCGACCGGTGATCGTCGCCAGTAAAATACCGGTGAGTAGCCGGTTTTTTATCGACCATTCCAGTCTCGAATGCTTGGTGAAATTGTAGTTACTACGCATCAACTTCGTTTTGGTAGTGCGTACTAATTACGACAACAAAGCAACTGATTGTTTGACCGATAAGAATCCGGTGAGTGTGCAAGCACCCGCTACCAATAAAATATCGGCCGATTTTATACTGGCCGTCCAAAATCGGTGTGTGTGCAACTAGCGTAGCGGTTCCATAAATTTTTGCATTTTGTTATAATTCATTTTCTTTTTGTCCTATTTTACGAGAACGGATCAACCATTTTCAGTTTTCTAAACGGGGTTGAGTGAGGATTTTTAAGATCTTCGAAATGATGTGTTACAAGATAGAGGGTGCCATTTAAAATTATCAAGTGGGGGTAGCTAGGGGTAAGGGGGTTAAACCTAAAATACCACTGGCATTGGTTTTGAACTTCCCCCTTGATATCTAAATTGATCTGAATTTTTTTACTACGGCAAATTCTCTATGCTAAACGAAGTACTAGGGGTGGGAAGATTTGAAATGAAAATGAAAATCAATATTTAATAAGAATATTAAATATTCAACGAAAGTCATTTTTTGTGGGGGAAAAATCAGTTTTTCATCGACCTTTTTTTTGGGTATTTGTTACCTTCCACAATCAGAAAAATATAAAAATTATAAAGGATAACTTTATACAAGTGTTGAAGGGCAAACTTTTTAGTTTACCCCGATAAGTTACTGCGTAAAAATCAAAGTATTTTCCACAAAGAAAAATCTTGTATTTATCAGTAACTTGTCGTATTTAACAATTTTGCCTATCAAAAAAATTATTAAGAAATAATACTTATCTTTTACGTTTCGGAGGCCAAAATCTGCCTCCGTCTTCAGAAATGGATAAAAAATTCGAATATATTCGCAGTTATTCCTTTTTTGATAGCTTATTTCTTTACTTCGTCGACAGATGTCAAAGAAGTTTTTTTTACAAAAAAAAACTTCTTTACAAAAAAACTTCTTTACAAAAAAAACTTCTTTACAAAAAAACTTCTTTACTGATAAATAGAAGATTTTTCTTTGTGAAAAATACTTTGATTTTTACGCAGTAACTTATCGGGGTAAACTAAAAAGTTTGCCCTTCTACACTTAAATAAAGTTCTCCTTTATAATTTTTATATTTTTCAGATTATGGAAGGTAACAAATACCCAAAAAAAAGGTCGATAAGAAACTGATTTTTCCTCCACAAAAAATGACTTTCATTGAATATTTAATATTCTTATTAAATATTGAATTTATCTACTTATTTGTCTGTTAATTATAGTAGTATATTTCTTATCAACATTTAATAAGAATATTCACTTTATTAACTTATCTGCTTGTTAATTATAGTAGTATATTTCGATTTACAATTTTACGTTTATCAATGTAACATGGAATCTACAATATTTTGAGAAGGTTGTAGAATCTTCTTTAAATAATATTCATAGATGCGTATTCATTGCCTTTTTAAGTTTTAAAATAATTTATAAACCTTAGTGACCTACGGAAAATTTTAGCCCATTAAAAGGTATTTCCATTCTTCGAGGCATTCGTGGAATGCCTCGGAGAATGGAAGTAATTTATGTAAAGAACAAAGAAGTCGCAAAGAAAACCGAATGCTTTAATCAATAGTTCATGAATTTGCAAAGAATCATGATATCAGTATAAATGAAGAATTAATTCACACGGAATGAACCAAGCTTGCGTACAGGATGGTTTAAAGTATCATACAAACGTTCTATTTCACCCCAGGGTGTCTCAAATCTAGACGATAGAAACATACTTAGAAGTCTAGAAAATTCTACTCAGATCGACGTGATATACACTGATTTCCAAAAAGCGTTCAACCAAGTAAATCATGATTTATTGTTAAACAAACTTTCTTTATGTGGAGCTACTGAAGGAACTATGAAATCTTTAGAGTCATACTCAAACGAGAGAATATTCAGAGTAAATTGGGTATTAACTATTCAGATGAGTACCAGTTAAAATCAGGAGTGCCCCAAGGGTCAAATCTTTGGCCACTAATGTTTCTAATTTTTATTAATAATCTACCAGCAGACATTGAATATTCAAATTGTTCACTCTTTGCAGATGAACTGCAAAAGGATATTTAAAACGTTTACCAATAGAGTGTGAAAAATAAGCTACCATTTAATACGTCAAAATGTGTTGTAATGAGTTGCACAAGAAAGAGAGAAAAATAGAGTGTGGAAAATATCACGTTGAAAGGAATAAGTTATGTAAAAGATTAAGGGGTACGATATGACTCAACACTGTCGTTCAAGAACCACATTGAAATAGTACTCTTGCAGGGTTTACGGAGTTCGGGTTTTGTTTTAAGGCGAAGTAAATATTTTAGAAATTGACAGTCATTAGGATATATAACGCTCTGGTGAAAACGAAACTAGAATATTGTGCAGCCGTTTGGCACCCGTATATATCATTTCATATATAAAAAAATTTGGAAAAAATTCAAAATAGACTATTACGACATTTATATTTTAGGAAATATGGACTCTACCTAGATTCTTATTGTGTGAGAACTTATGATCTCAGGTAAGAATTTGAAATTTTGAGTTTAGAGAATAGAAGGTTATATATAATAATCGCAATATGTTACAAAATTTATAATAACTATCTCAACTGTCCTCAGTTACGTAGTTTGATGAAAAGAAGAAACCCCTTTCGAAATTTCAAGATCAACCACTTTTTTCGAAATTCCATTAGTCACCTCGACTCAAGGAACCCCAATCGTAACGATGTTGAAAGTCACAATGTCCGAACTCACCTTTGTCCAACCCCCTAAAAAATTTCTCACTGGTTTGAAAAATTACATATTTAGTATCAATCATTAAGTTATCTGTTTTGGATTCGTTATTTATTCTTTCTCATAACATAAGTAGATTCTTTCATTGTATACTGGCTATGAATTCATGATACTTGTACAACGATTTCTTCATTTGAATTGAAGGGGTTATATTTTTAGCAGTGATTAATTTTTTGGGAAAGAAAGTTTTTGGCTTTCTACTACTCCATCTGAGTTCTACCATTCATTCAAAGTAGAACTCATGTGAATGATATCTGATTCTTATTCCACAACAAATGTTTGAAATACAAACTGAGTAGAGAAAAGTATCTTTTGTATAATTCAGTGTTCATATAAAATTATTTGTTTCCAAAAAATTATTTTCTTTCGTGTAATTCAATGTTTATATGAAAGTAGCTGTTTCAGGAGGACTTTCTTTCAGTCCGTGTCTGAAAGTTACTTCTTTGTATGATCTACACATTCATGTATAGAGTTTCAAATTGATTACTTCCTTCCTTTCTTTGGAAGATTCTCTCATCCCTTTTTTTGTATCAGATGGAGTAGTAGAAAGCCAAAAACTTTCTTTCCAAAAAGATTTTTTCATGTAATTAGGTTATATCTGTGTGAGAACAAATAAAAAAATAAATAAATGAATAATTTTGTTTTTCGTCGTATAATGTGTATGAATCGGAAATCTGTTAGACGTGAATCATCTGGGATAAATTTTCTCAATAAGATGTCGAAATCAGATCAAAGTTTGTTAACATTTCAAGCTGTTTTTTTATGCACCTGAGTTTAATGGAATCACGAAATCAATGTGAAAACCATCAGTTGTTCAAGTGTTCACGTGTTCAAAGTCAAAATTATGAGGAATTATGGATTATTTTTCTTGGATCGTGTTTTTAGGAACAGTATTTCAAGTCCACTAATTTTCAGCTATAATCTTTGTGATCCCTGGCAAGAAAAACCCAAAGTTAATAGTCCACAACGATGATTACGTTATCAACAGAAAAATGGAAAAGAGGACAATATGGAGATGTTCCCAATACCAGAGAGTGCACTGCAAATCGAGGATTATAACTTTCGGAAAAAATTTCATGGAGATTAAATCAGTTCATAACCATACGCCAACTTATCCTGATTGTGAAGGTGCCGTTCAACAAAGGGTTAGAATCGTTAAGAGGTATTATTGACTTGAAATTGATAAATATTTGAAAATATTTAAATATCGAAAATGATTTTTGAAAGGAACTATAATGTCATTTGTAAATAAAAATTCAGGAACTCGTTCGAATCATTGTTATGTAAGAAAGAGCCGGTAGCAATAACATACCATGAATCTGTCGTATTATTTTCTGATAATCAGCAAACCATGTGAATATTCATGACTGTCAGTAAGAAAGATTGAAGAGAATTATATAAATTTACAATAAAAAATTATTTCTGTCACCATATTGTTATATTTTTTCAGTGAATTCGTATGTGACAGTCAGTATAATTACTACAGTGTGATTGTGAAATGTATCGAGGCAGACGAATCCCCGTGAGGATATTCTGTGATCTCGTTATGGTATTCGAAGTGTTCCTTCAAATTGGATAGCTATCGACGGCCAGGTTTCAAATGTCGTTACGTCTGACATTGGGGTTCCTCAAGGATTGGTACTGGGGCCTATATTGTTTCTGTTATATAGTGAGTTTTAAAAAGCTATACAAAAACGAGGAGAACAACAAATATAAACTACCCTTATTTTCAACATCATCAAAAAAATTTATTTAGAAAAGTTGTTTGAATTTGAAAACATTTCAGATTTGAAATCACAGCTACCTACGTAACAAAACAAAAAAAACATTTTTTTTATGGTTCTAGCCTAATAAAGAGTACTAGTATCTCATATACACCTTAGGCGCCTTAGGCCTTAGGCGACATATTACCTCATATGTCAAAAATAAGAGATCTAGTTTCAGTAACATGGCCACATATTGTTGAAACTGGATGTGAACAGAATATTTCCAGATAGCTGGATAGGAAAAAGGGAAAGACTATGATGGCCCTTAACACTACCCGATCTTAACCCTTTAGACTTTTTTTACGGATATACTTGAAATCTGAAGTATATACATGGCAAGAAATACAGAACATAACACAAGCTATGCTATAAAATATCAGAGACAAATTCCATGTCTAAGTAAGTTATTACATAGTGGCCGATGGAAAATGCTTTAAAAATTCAATGTGATTTTTTTCTGTTTGTTTTTGGTAGTGTATCACCTGTATTACGGCACAATTTCAGTCAATAATTTTCATTACGTTCATTCTCCTGCATTCTTTTGTAAAAATTACAATAACGTAAAATGTTTCACTTGAATTTTAAAAACGTGTGTTGTTGTTGTACATCTTGTTATATATTTTCAGAATCGACCCAATAAGATAACTCTGGAAATTGAAAAACAAATAGGATGTTTTGTTTAAAATGACATCATTACTGTATGTTAAATAACCATTTGAAAAAATAGTAAGTTGAAATAAAAAAATCGATCTATTTGTTATTAATTTCGTTGATTCAGTTAATAAAAAACTATGTATTACTCATGAATGAATTTCACGTCATTTTTTAATTCTTTTTCAGATTGTGGTTGGTAAGATTACTAAAACATTCAGAAAATGCCTCTCAAAGAAAAATAGTACAATAATTTAACTTTCTCAAATTGAACAATAATGAACTATTCGTTTTTTGTAGGTTTTATCTCTATCATTCCTGGAACAAAATATCCCAAATTGATTGTTGATAACCACGAATACACAATATATTCGAGATGTGATAAAAGAACACGATGGAGGTGTACGAGCTACTTCAAAACGAGATGCTGTTCTACTCTCGTAACTTATGGAAAAGTTGTACAAATCAATCGTTTTCATAACCACCAGAGTATGGGAAAGTCCAGTACAGCCGCCCAAAAACAGTTGGTAACAATACTACGGAATCCGTAGTGATATTGAAAAAGTATTATTTCGATATATTAGCAGTCCCAACGAACAATGCCCCAATCCAAATGGGACCGTAAAGAGCACGGTTGAATATTTGAAAGTTTTTGTTGTTTTTTGGTGAATGTTAAGTTTCGTACTTCCATTGTATGAATATTAAAATCTACAGTGCATTTCTTTAACCCCCCCCCCCTTTATTTTTTGAACGGGTCAGCTCAAAAAATCCTTTCGGTCTCGTGAAAGTTACACGTTGCACCGTAAATAAAAGCCGCTTCAATTTTTTTTTCCAATGGACGACAATTGGCCATTTTAGAGATTGTTGACGTGGTACCTATCTACTAGTAAAACCGAAAACTAAATGAGAATATTCTATCTGAACAATGATGTTCATTTTCGTAACAGTTTTTGTCGTTTTTATAAAGGAAAAATAACTCAACAAACTTTTTCGGGTTGTTGGAATTGGCAAATAAAAAAGAAAATTTCTAAAAATATCAATACTAATTAATGCGTGTTTATCTTCAAGAAATTATTATATGTTCCGCCATTTTGTAGTAGGTGAAGATATTGACTTCATATTCTAGGGTTGTGTAGTATTCATCAGGAGCTTCAAAATGATGTATCACAAGACCCCCTTTTCCATTTAATTTTGGTACTTTTGGTACATTTTGAGCTTTGGTCTTAACAATCATCACAAAACGCTGTTCTTTCATGGGTCTCTTCAATCTTGGGAATAAGAAAAAGTCGCAGGGGGGCAAATCTGCCGAATACGGTGGCTGAGGCATGATTACGGTGTTGTTTTTTGCCAAGAAATTACGAACCAGCAATGACGAGTGAGCAGGTGCATTTATGTGATCCAAAAGCCATGAATTGTTTTTCCACAATACCGAAAATTTTCTTTGTATTGATTCTCGCAAGCGGCGCATAACTTCAAGAAAATAATCCTTATTGACAGTTAGACCATGTTGCAGCAACTTCTTATGTACTACGCCACGATAATCTAAGAAAAATAGTGAGCAAAACCTTGACATTTGATCGAACTTGGCGTGTTTTTTTTGGTTGGCTCTCCTGTCCTGGGCTCTTACATTGGGACGATTGTACCTGGGTTTCGATATCATAACCATGTACCCATGATTTGTCACTAGTTAGAACCCTTTTTAGCAAATCTGGATCGCCGTTGACGTCATTCACAATTCCTGAGCGATGGTCATGCGACGGTTTTTTGGCCAAAATTCAGCAATTTTGGAACGATTTCTGCTGCCTCACGCTTCGTGCTCAAAATTTTCGGAAAAAAAGCATGGCATGAGCCAACCGATATGACAACATCCTCAGCAACTTCTCCAATAGTGATTCCACGATTCTCCAAAACAGATTTTCTTCACTTTCTCAACATTTTCATCGGTTGTTGGTGTGCTGGTGCGTCCAGGGCGAGCGTCGTTATTCAAATTTTCTCGACTTTCTGCGAAGAGCTTGTAAACTTTTTTTTGACTCAGAGTACAGTCACCGTATGCCACTGTCAATATTTCAAATATTTTTGAGCACCTTATTCTATTTTCCACATCAAGTTTAGGGCAAATTCTTTTATGCCTCTCATCAACAGATTAAACACGCTAAACAGCTGAAGCTGTGAACATATGTGCAAGAGGAGTGTACCAACATAAATATTTCAAAATCGCTTGAATTGAATTTACAAAGCCTGCGAAATTTGAACATTCACCTTATTTTTTCAACAGTCCACGTATAACAAAGTAATACGAATGAAAATACAACAATATTTTCTCTTCACTAGCCGTTACGTAACGTGATCGCAGTTACGTTACGGATCGTTTTTCACAAATGGATACGCACAAAGTAAATAATGGTACCGAAATAGTACGGTGAGTTAGATGATGAATCTCAAAAAATGTGAACAAATTAAACAATATAACAATATTGACTCGTGAAAAAACAGTTTTTTGTGACCTGAAATGGAAATAAGTGCTTGGAATAAAAAATAAAATTTTCATATGCAAATAACAAAATGAAATGAAGAGAAGTGCTGATGATGAATAAAAAATAGGAAAGTAGCCTTCGAACGCAGCTATTTCACGACGTTTCGATTGATAATATCCACCATTGTCGTAAGATAATAACGCATAAACTTTAGTATTCCTCTTGTGTTCGCCTATACGGATTTTTAAGAAAACCTTCAGTTTCACGGATATAGAACTTGCCGCATGAATCGGTATCCAGTAATTACTACTCTTGGAGTCGTTGTCTGCATGTGGTGGCTAGGTTTTTGTGAGGTTGCCATCCATGCTGTACCCAGATCTAAAACAGATTTTATATTTGTTAAATGCAATTATTCTTATCCTTTCCGACAGTCTTCTGTCCTCTTGTCTTTTGGCCAATGTCCTGATTGTGATCCCATTCCTTGTCGAAATTTTCCTTCGTTTTTTACAGACGAAATTGTCAATGCCTTAACTATTCCTTTCTTGGTAAATTACTAGTCGTTAGATTCGTAATTCAAGTATTGATTTCTATTTTTATTGTTTGTACACTACTGACATTTTACCTATTATTCAATTATTTCATCAGTTTATTTATCTTTCAGCTTGCAATAACTTTGTTTCTTTACAAATTAGCGTTCTTTAGATGCGTTTCCATATCAATTAACGTAACCTATCATATTTGCTGGTCTAACTAATGTTAGGCTTTTGTCGGTTGAGCGTTTCGAAGTGGTTTTCAATAACATGCAACAGTATTTTTTGTCTTCACTCTCTGTAACGTAACCTGTTCGCGGTTACGTTACGGGTCATTTGTTATAAATGAATATGCACCTTATTTTTCGATATTACTTACTTTTCACCTGATCCAAATATTTTGTTTGTAGTAACTTCAATATTTGATTAATTCATTCTCTGTTAGATTACAAATATTTTAGAAACTTTTCAGACATTGGATGTTCACACTTTCGAAAATATGATAATAACATATTTTCACCGAAAATTACTCCATTCTATTCGTTGGGTGGGCTGTTTTTTGTTGGTATATTTATTTTATTTTAAATAAAAACTCAGTTTTATTCGATGGTATATTTTTTAAACTGAAAATCGGCGAGAGAAAAAAATTTGGGCAGATAGGTCATGGTCGATTGGAACCTGAAGTACTTTCCAGCCTATATTTTTATGAATGGGCATTTGTTTTTTTAGTTTGGATAGAAAAATATACAATAGTTTGAAGAACTGTTTCTCTGGATATATTTTAGCATGTATTTTGGTTTGAACTGAAGATTAGTGGATTTGTGAGAATTTTTTTATTTCATTCAACGTTTTGTTAAGAATTTTGCGTCTTCAGGAGAAGCAGAAAAACCAAAATCCTTTTTTTATCTCCTGAAATCACCCACTTTGTTGGTGAAACGCGTGTCGAGAAGAGTACTGTATTTCTGGTGATTGAAAAAAGTGCTCATTTTTGGATGATCTGTTTCTATTTACATTCATATTTTATCATATATGAGACCAACGAGATCAATCTGTCTGATATAGAAATGTGCGAAGATATTTTGAATATCAGTTAGATGTTTGTATGGTATATACAAATATGTAAAGAAAGAAAACTATTTTGGATGTTAATAGCGAAATCAATCAATAACTATTTAAATCACATAAACAAGTGATTTTCTTTTCATTTAAATCAGCTTACTCAGTGTAATTTATATGTTTCTTCAATGAATAAACGTTATTGTTATCATTGTTGGATTATTTGTAACCTTGTAATGCACCACTGTTTGGAATCGTTGTCGAGGTTTTAAAAATAAGGGTTTGGTGTTGAAATAGAACTCCGGTAATGTATATTCGTAACCTAAATATTGAAATGCAATATTAAGTAATCAAGAACTGTATCTGGTATTATGAAAGTAAATTGGCCGTAAAACTGCTCACTTTGCTTGAACTTTGAAACAACATTGCACCACTTATCATGTTTCCAACGATATCAGCCTAGACGTAGGTGCCAAACCTCATCGCACGACAATTTTGTTGGGCCCAGTACCGAGTATTTCAGAATAAAATTGATGAAGTTTGGGTTAACTCTATGACTTTGAGGCAGCCGGTCATAAAACAGTACCCGTCTATCGCTATTGTCAGCATACAAATGTGATTTTGGGAAAGGAATGTTTTTTGGCTTTCTACTCTTCTATCTTCACACAGGAAAATGCGAGAAACTTCGGAAGGAAGGCAGAAAGCAATTGAGTTCAAAATAAACTCTTTTCAAAGATGTGGAAGTGGAAGAAAAAGCCCTCTTCACTTAAAAAAAAAACGTACTTTCATAAGTAACGTCTATGCATGATCTATAACATATTTGTGAAAGATTTTAAACTTGAACGCGATTTTTTTGGTTCAAATTTGGCTTTATTCATCAACGTAACCTCCATCGAGAGCCACACAATCATTCGAGTTGTAACATTTCAATATCACTTTTGTAGAAACATTTATATTTTGCCTCATGGTAGGCCTCGGTTCCAGCAGTAACCTCTTCATTCGAGCGAAATTTCTCACCGGTGACCATTTTTTTGGTGTGCGAACAGTCAGTAGTCGCTGGGAGCCAAATTTGGCGAATACGCTCAATATGGGAGCAATTTGAAGTTCAATTCATGTTAGGTTAAATTCAAAGTGAGTCGGTCTATTCGATCTTCCACTGCAATCCGCAAGGGTTTATTATGGCTCACACCTATTCATACTCGACCAAATAAACCCAGCTTCTTAACGAAGCTGATTAGTTTGTATGGTGAGTGGTCTTTCAGGTCAGATGGAAAGAGTACGGCTCTGCCGAACTCTAAAAACCTGATTCGGTCCCCAGTGGGGCAGGCACAAGGTATGTGCTCTTCTGTTTCATTATTTTCCAAACAGAGGCGACACACACTGTCTACCGACAGTCCGAGTCTCTGCATATGATGACTCAAATGACAGTGACCTGTAAGAAGGTCTGAGAGACTTACTGTAGTCCAACAACTTCGAAGCTTTGAACAAGCTTCGAAGGGTGAAACAAACGCCTTGGAGTGAGCCAATCCTGGAAGATATTGCCAAAAGTTCTCAAATCTTCATCCAGGTGTTCAGTGTTTGTTTGTCAAAGCCTAAAGCGATACCAAGTGACAGGTTCTGGTCCGATGAAGCTGTTTGCAGCACTCTCCTTTTTTGCCTGGCCAGTGTGACCAGGAATCCAGACCAGAGACAATATGTTAAGTCTTTTTATCGAGGAGAGTCAATTCATGTAGTTTTGCCATTTTTTTCATTGACTTGTGATATGATGCGTTGTCCTAATGAAAAAAATTTTTTTTCTTTGCCATATGCTGTTGTTTCTTAGCAATTTCGGCCTTCAAACGCTCCAATAACGCTATATAATATTCACTGTTGATGGTATTTCGTTTCTCAAGATAGTCGATGGATATTACACCACGCACATCCCAAAATACTGAGGCCATAACCTCTACAGTCGATTGTTGTGGTTTCGAGCGCTTTGGACGAGTTTTACTAGTTGCTCTCCACTCAGCTTTCTTTTAAAGGTTAGTACTAACTGAAAAACTAGCGCCATTCATGTATTAGGCCTGAGACTTTTCAGCCCATGTAGTAATAGCTTTCTTCTTATAATTATATATAATGAATGTTCAATAACTCGACTCTTTTATTATTCTTCTCTTCTCGACCTATTCCTTTCGAAGAAACCAATTTATCGACTATTTTAAAACAAATTATTTCAGTTGCCTCATTTACGATGAATCTCTGTTCCGCCTTTCGTTTTTCTTTTCACCTCAACATACGACAAATTCTGATGGGCGGTATGTTGCCGTTTGGGATCTCTGGTCATACAATTCAGCAGCATTTCTTGAATTTTTATGATATTTTCCACTTTTTTATTTTGATTATATTTCATTGAAATTTAACGAAATTATGGAACTCTCATGGGTGATCCATACACCAAACTTTCACTTTATATTTAACTTCCAGTTTTAGACAGTTGACAGTGTGTAAAAGCCAAATGGAATAAACATTATTTCGGTTACAATACATATTTCGACAAAATCGTGAAACACGTCATTCAATGTTAGCCATACATCAATAGTAAACATATTAAAAAAAAATTAAATGCATCCCTATAAAATGATATCTACTCAGGACCTCATGGAAGACGATTTTGATAGAAGAACTTTTTTTGTGAGCAAATAATGAACATGTTGGATAACAATATCATCCAATTAGAAGATGTTATATTTTTTCTGATGAATTTACTTTGTCTCTTAATGGTCATGCTAATCGGCAAAATTGTCGCTGCTGGTCAACGGAAAATCCTCACTGGATGAGAGAAGAACACACGCAATACCCTCAAAAAGTTAATGTTTGGGCAGGTATTGTAAGAAACCATATCATCGGTCCCTTTTTTATTGAGGGCAACTTGAATGGCTATAATTATTTGGCACCACTTCAAAACTTCCAAGTTTAGCAAATGTATAGCCTGATTCAGGAAACCCTCAAGTTCTAGTGAATATGATATGGTTTCAGCAGGATGGAGCACCACCACATTACCAAGTTAATGTCCGGCACTACCTCGATACAACGTTTCCCAGCGCAGTCACCTGGTCTTTCATCATTACATTTTTTATGGGGATATGTAAAGAACAATGTGTACAAAATTAAACATTCAGATTTGAATTACTTTGTAGAACGAATAACGCTTGCGATTAGGTCTGTCACGCCTGATATGTTAAATAATGACTTTTTTCTACACCCGTACTCTAACAATACATTTATATGATCATAATCCGTTTCATAATGATATCCATTATGATACAGATTTTTCATAACGATACAGATTATCAACCAATAGAAACCCATGATTTTTCAATCAAGAATCCTGTTCCTTTGTTTGTCCTAGATTCTAACCTAAGTAACTAATTGCTTTATTTGTCAAAATCAGTTTTCATATTACCTACCTATATTATCAAAATGTCTGAAAACAGCGATATAGAAGGAATACCATCGACTCCAATATTTTTAAAAGATCAGATTAATTACAGTTGTTATATTCAATATAAATATAATTAGAATCTTTATAGTTTTCATATATCCATGATAATACCATTAAGTTTGTGTTTTTTAAAAAAAATATGAGTTAATTACTGTAAATGTGTTCAATACAAATATAATATTTATAGTTTTTCATTATTTATCGGGTTTGGAAAAAATAGCGTATGCAACTCTCATGTAATGGTTATTAATACACTCGCATATACCATACAAAACTCGCCTTCGGCTCGTTTCGTATCCCGGTTAATGCTCGTGTATTAATAACCATCATTACATGATCGTTGCATAATATACTATTATTTGAAATTGGGATGTTGACAAGACGTTCACGGTGAACATTTTGAGCATCTACTTCGTTAACATCCACAGTTCTTTTTAGTATTCTACATTTCATTACGTTTTGCATTACATTTTAGTTTTTGAGTGTATTTCATCGAATTTCAGTAACCACATGATTTTAATTTATTTTATCTTGATTGTTGCAACAAACTTGAAAGCAATATCATTTTTAAATAGAGAATCCAGAAACATTTGAAACGATATATCACGAACCTTCACTTTTCATTTAAAAAATTGGGGGTCGTACCTGTCACTCGAAGAGGGTTGAAGTTAGGGGCCAGCATTTTCACGTTGCAAATTTTAATTTATATTTGACGTGTTTCGGGATTTTTTTCAATATGTACAGTAACCGAAATAATGAATTTATTCCATTTGGGTTTTACACACTGCATAAATTTTTAAACCTTAGTTATAAAGCAGAAGTATTATTGAGTAAGCGTTTTGTTCTGCAAAGAAAACTTGAAATGTGCTTGTATTTCATCAGTTCGATCTTCCATTGCCTAATATAATATAAATTGATTTGAAATCCCTGAAGAAAAAAAAATTAACCAAAAATAACAATTTTAATAAACAAAAAACTGAAATTACAAAAAAATAACATACAAGCTACAACCAAAAAAATAACTGGGTGATAACCCGAAGACGATTGTGGATACTAACTATCGAAACGTCGTGACGTAACTTGATTTTTTTGTAATTTCAGATTTTTGTTTAATAAAATTGTTATTTTCGGTTAATCTTTTTTTTTCAGGGATTTCAAATCAATTTATATTATATTAGTCAATGGAAGTCCGAACTGATGAAATACATCACGAAAAATTGTGAACCACCTTCAAACAAAGCTTGAAATGTGCTTGTCAAAAAATACAATTTTGCCAACTTTTTTAAATCCTAGAAACTGATTACTTGAAATCATCAGATTAATGACTTTAAAAAAAGAAAGTATTACTTTCTAATCCAGAGCTATCCGAGAAACTAAAAAATGTTGAAATATATATAGTGTGTACAATTTCAAAATTAGAAACCGGATCCATTTCCGGTAAAACCGGAAGTGAACGAAAATTAAGTAATATTCGATAGTTCCCCTCTCCCATTGGTGAATGTTGTGACATATACCACGTCTCATTTTGATACACATGATATTCTAGAAGTAATGACTTGTATAATAGATTTCTTTACAACCGTAGACATCTACAAATGAAAAATAGATTCATCCTTTTCGATATTTGAATGGAAAGGTTTATGAACCAGTAATCTTTATATTTGTCTTATTGTTAGTAATGCTAAATACAATGCTCTAACAGAGGCCGTGAGTTGAAAGTAACAAAGTTCAGGTATTGAAAAGCTTATACCTGACATTTTAGAGGTTCTATTGAAAATGTTGGTTTGGATTTGGATGCAGTTTGTTTTGTGAAGTTGTGAAGTGCATTTGGCATTCATGGTGAGAGTGTCAAGTTTCAAGTGAATAACACGTTGTTCATTCCATTTGATTTCTGAACACATCGAACATAAAATCTGTTCGATGATTATTTACATGAATTTATTAAATAATTTAAAACAATATATATGACAAATGGGTTGAAGTAGTGTAACTGGAATCTGATGATTAATTCTTACTCTCATATTAAAAAAAAGCTTATGATCATGAAAGCCCTAGTGATGCAACCTCTGTATCATCTATTTTTTTATTGACTCAACCAATTCAACCAATAAAATATAAACTGATTGTTGATT
Source organism: Leptinotarsa decemlineata (assembly GCF_025532065.1). Classification (NCBI taxonomy): domain Eukaryota; kingdom Metazoa; phylum Arthropoda; class Insecta; order Coleoptera; family Chrysomelidae; genus Leptinotarsa; species Leptinotarsa decemlineata. Next base: position 27,655,765 of record NW_027412688.1, on the reverse strand, counting down.
AATTTTGTTATAAGAAGTGCATGAAGTTGCGAATTAGGTAATGATATCCTAAGTTTTATATTTAATTTTTATTATGTATTTTGAAATTGACAATTGTTTTACCGAATATTCCGCATAGGCACATGATTCAGTAGAATGATGAAAAAGATAGAAAAGATAGAAAAAGAAACATCGTGAAGTAACTTGGCTTGGAATCTTTCAGTTTTTTCATTTTTTCGTTTCATTGTTCTATTTTAACTTGTATTTTCACTAAAATTCCATTTCAAAATTTTTTTGGTGAATATAATTGTTATTTTCAGATATTTTTTAAAAATTTTCATTTGTATTGGTTCTTTTAGAGATTTCAAATCATTTTGTACAATATTAGAAAATGGAAGTCCGAACTAATGAAATTCAGACATACAGATATTATTACCTACTCAATAAGTTATATATTTACCTGTAGATGTTAATTTTGCTCGAATACCTGAAAAATTATCATTCATCCATGGTAAATTGGAAATGAATGAATGACTTTCATTCATTTATGAATTATAGAAAATTCTTTTATTGAACAGCAGAAGGAAAAGTTTTGGGTATTAAAAATTTTTACAATGCCAGGAGGAACACTAAAATTATTTTTCTACAAGCTCCCATTTATGATTTGAAATGTAATGATCAATGACCAAAATCTTGAAAATTTCCCAGACGTGGACTTGATCTAATTAATTTTAAATTATTTTTCATATCTTTGAGTAATTTTCACTTCATAAAGAATAATGCACATTGATATTATTTCATCGAAATAATTCAATGTGAAGCATTTCAGATCCGTTGAATACTAGCAATTACGGTGACGAATCTAAAGGAGTAAGATCTGGGGATCGAGCTGGCTAGGTAATGGGTCCATTGTTTGCAATCCATTTGCTTGGGAATATTGCATCTAAATGTTCCCTTACTATTGCTGCATTATGGGAAGGAACGCAGTCCTGTTGTATTGTATTTCATGGCGGATATTCAGTGGCAATTCATCTAAGTAGCCATCGAATTTATCCCAACAATGGTTGGGAATTCATTTCCCAACTATTGTTGGTGAATTTTGATTCGTCCGTCCACATTATTTTTTTACAAATGTTTCCAACTTCCCTATTTCTACGTCTTAACCACTTCGCAAATCGTACTCTCCTTCCGTAATCCCTTTCTTTGAGGTGATGAACTTTGCGTATCCTGTGGCATTTATATTTGTTCTTTTTCAAAATAGTTCTGGTGGATATTACAGGAATCCCCATTTCGTGGGCATTTTCTCGTAAAGAACAATCTTGATTAGCATAATTTTTGTAACTGGCCAATCCTTAATAAAAAAAAGATGTTTCAACTATGTAAATTTTTATGTGGTAATATTTGCTCATTTGCTACAACATTTATTTGATTCCTCGCACTTCCAGTAACCACACATTTTCTTGTTTTCTTTCTATCAAATGCACCATAATCCCTCAATTTTTTTTCTAATCGTCTAAACATTTGGATATTCGGAATACGACGATTCGGGTATAGCTCAACATACATATTCCTTGCCAAAGGAGGATTTCTATTTGGAGGTGAGAAATGGAGGTGGCCCAAGTCAGATGACACCCTGTATAAAAGATTCATGGACTTATTCTGATAGCCCACATCAAGTGCCAATAGCGAAATATGGATAGATTTCCAATATGTCTGCGAATAAAGAAGATATAGGCAAAAAAATAATTTGGGATTTTCTGGTTTTTCCTATATATCTCCAGAACCAAAAGAGCTATATTCGGTTTTTTTACATCATTGAATAGGTCTCTAAAATACACAACTTTGCCACTCTATCTCTTATCGTTTACGAGATCCTCATGTACAGAAACGAATTTGAATTGCCCTGTATATATATATATATATATATATATATATATATATATATATATATATATATATATATATATATATATATTATAATGTTTTATATAACGAAAACGAAAAAATTAGTTATGCGAGTCTGTTGTTGAAACCTTACATTTCGGTTTTCATTCTGAAAATTACAGTTTATGTCACACTGAACTTCCACTCTAAGATTGAGATGAAGAAATGAAACAATGTTTGATATATTTTATTGTATATGATAAAAGTTTCAGGTGTCAATTTGTCTGAATTCATTACACTCTGAAATTTTTTTTCAAATAACATATTTTTTGAAAATATTTTTGTTATAACTTTAGAATCACTAGTTACGACACGTTCTTACTGGGTACTCTGTATATTGAAAAATATTCCGAAAAATCCCAAAACACTGATATCTGAAGCTTTTGTTACAACATGTGTTTTGCAATACTTTATCTCAAACTCCTTATGGAAGCTATATGTGACACACACTGTATAAACTTTGTTGCTCCATAGAACATTCTTAAAAAAAGAATTAGAACAATTAGAACAAAACAAAAACATTGTTTCCACACAACAGAGATGCAGTACTCCTTTTGACGCACATTTCACAAACCAAATTGGAGTCAGGGGAGTTGAAAAAGTTTCGTAAAAAATATTTAAATAGTGGTTCATTGGGATACGATCTATAGTCTAATATACCGACCTCCTTATATAAATCTACATGTCGAAATGTTTTCAGAAATCATCTATGTAGTACCAGGACCTAGACAGCCAAAACTCATCATCGACAAATATCTCTATTCAGTGTATGTTAAATACGATAATAAAACGAGATGGCGTTGCAGAGAATACTTCAAAACTCGGTGCAAATCCACGCTGTTGACTTACGGAAAAGTTGTCAAAATGTATCATCAACATAATCATCAACCCAACTTGGCCGATAAAGATTTGAACACCTACTATAAACAGTCAGTCCATATTATTAGAAGTTGAACAAAGTTGTTATTTTATTATATGTATTCGAATTTGCCCTACGTGAGTTATTTTCCTACACTATGGCTTTAATTATTGCTGTTTTCATTTAGTACGTAGTACTAAGCCCTAACGTTGTGCAGGAAATACTTCTGTGATTGACAAAAGAATCATGAAATACAAATTGACCAATAGGATTCAGCTTATTAAAAGAGAAAAAGAAAAAAACCTCAAAAGTGCTGCTTTGTTCCCTCCTGTTCATAAAAGAGCACATATTCCTTCTCACTCACGAGCGATTTTGGTGGAAATGGGGACACGTGTGAATCGTTGTATTCATTTCACGTGCCACTCTAATTGTGTCTGCAATATGCTGTGTAATGCCCATTGTAAGTAGTCCCATTGTGATTCGAAAGTGCATGTAGATTGTAACGACAAGGAGCCACATTGTCTGCTGCATAATTTCTCATATCTAATCCTTCTAAAGAAAAGGCAATGGCAACATTCAATTTTTCTCTGAGTCTTTCCGTTGGAGAGAATGAAGAAAATGAATTACTGAAATACGAGGCAATTTATGGATTGATACGGACTTTGTGCATTTTCTTCTTTTTTGCACATCGAACAGGTTAGTTTTTCATCTCCATCCAGGGTTTTCTCTTCTGTGAAGATTCCTGCACTGACACCTGTTGGATGTATTCCAACGCCTTTCGTGGTATTAGCCGGGGGAATAGTTGTTTTCTGATAGGTGTCAGTCCATTAACCTACACTGTAGGTGAGTCGAGACTGACCTGAACAAATTGTTCTTTCAGTTAATTCGACTTACAGCCAGTCTTCAAGTATGCTCACCGAATATAATATGTGAATAATGATTTGGCTCATGTGACCTTTTACCTAGGTAATGACTAATAATTTTATCAACTCATTTAATGAACGTGTTAGGAATCACACGTTAAAAGGTAAGACCTCGTTAATCCTTAGCTCGCACAAGTTTCTACTTCTGAGTGTTGACGTTCGTAGGGGTGCGACAGCTGGTTAACGGAAAAACAATTTTTTTTAAAAACATGTAATAAACTAACTACTGATTTCCACATTAGAAAACAGATTCAGAAGAGAAGAAAAATTCAATTCTATTTGGTCATTCAATAAATTTTCAGAAATCTTGAGTCTATTATTTCTAAGCATTTAAAAAAATTGAGTTTCAAACCTTTCTCTTCCAAATAGTCCAAGTCTGTTGTTTCCAAAAAACGAGCGAACTTATTGGTGAGTCCAACAGAATATGTCAATGTCCTATGACGCTAATTATTGCTTATTGAAGTGGAATATACTTGGTGAATGGCTTATTTTCACAGCTTTTCTGGAAGAATGCAGCCGATAAAATCTACTTTGTAACCATTGTTGACAGATAAATCTTGTACCTGTAACCTAACTCTGTAACCTAAAAAATGCAAACATTTGCTAATTCATTAACATGCATTTACGAACGTTGTTGGAAATGTTGGGCTAAATTAAGTGAATCTAACTCTTTGGTACACGTTGTTGACGGACTAATCAGTAACTGGGATAAAAATCAGATCAGTGTTTTGACCCTTCCTGATTTTTCAAAAGCGTTTGATACTATCAATTACAGACTACCTACTACTTGCAAAATTTTGATTTTATGGCTTTTCTGACTTTTCACTGTCTATTATCGCTTCTAACCACCATAACAGAAAGAAGAAGATTGAATTATGTGAAGGATATTCGGACTATGTCAACTTGATAGCAGGTGTACCCCAGGGAACTATTTGAGGTCCCCTGTTTTTGATATATAGAAGTCTATAACCAGGTGTGATGTTCAGGCTATGGGGATGACACTCAGCTCATACTGAGCTTTCGTAGAGAAAACCTAATCGAAGCTCAAAACAACATTAACTAGAACCTCGATAAAATCTTCAGCTTGGGTACTTTGCATAATTTCAAAATTAATTCATTGAAATCCAAATTGATGTTTTTTTCTACCAAGAATAACTTGAACATTTCCATTAATGGTACCTCGCTGACAAATGTTGAAAAAACAATCACGATAAAATTATCTTCATGGGAGTGTTTCTCTCGCTCAAAACATCATACAGTAATTGAATCATATTAAACATGAATTTGCGAAAAAGTCTTTGTGAATTTCTCGTTCTTTCGCAATTAACATATTGTGACTTTATTTGATAATGTCTACGTATATAAGATTCAAAAAGTACCACTTTTATTTGTAACTACGTTACTGCAGTTTCGTCCTATACGGACATTTTCAAATTTATATACTTAGGGCGCTGAAAAGCGCCCTAAGTTGGATCAGCTTATTATGGAAGGCGCTAGGAAATTTCATGAATATGTCTGTGTTTATTTACAAAGTATTGTATTATAACGTTGATATAAATAAAGATATTTTGCTTTTAAGATGTGAAACACATGGTCACAGTAGAATAATACAACCAGTAGGCTCTTTTATCACGTGATCCGCTCGAGTTGCCGGGGTCCTTCAACCGCTCTTAGGATGAGATTCTCATCCAACGCGTTCAATGCTGTAGTATTGAAGGATTTGACGCTGCCACAGACATCGGTCGGAAATTGATTTTGTGTTTAGTTTATTCGCTGTTGTTATTATTGTTTTTAGTTTTTGTAGTTGGTTATAAGTAATTCACCACAAAATATTGTATAATAACCTTAAGTTTCGTTTTTATATGAGCGCACGCCTATGGTAAAAGAACGAAATTGGCTCCATACTTCGTTACGAAATCACCGACAACTTTGTGAATTTTTGAATGAAAGTAGTGGGAATGGACTTATTGGTTAATTTTTACTATGACATGGTGGTAATATCAGGTACAAATATAATTGTGGAATTGGCCGCGGTGGTTGTGCGCCCGGCTCACGATCGGAAGGCCGTGGTTTCGATTCCCGCCTCGACCAGATATTTTTCTCGAGATAATTTATCTGGTTGAAGCTGGGATGATTCTGCAACCGTGTTAGGAATCACACGTTAAAAGGTAAGACCTCGTTAGTCCTTAGCTCGCACAAGTTTCTCATCTTCTGAAAGTTATCGTTACTATGGGGACGACAGCTGATTAATGGAAAAACAGATTTTAAACAGAATTCACACGACAGCTATGTTTCGAAGGGGTTTCACTTATAACGCCGTTAAACTATACAATCTATCTCAACTCATGTCAAGAAAATTAGTTTGGCCGCCTTCAAGAAATACAGGGTGTTTATTAAACATGCGGCAAAAATTTAAGGGACTATTCCTTGGACTACTCTAAGGATATTCTGTCTTTTGGCTACTCCCCGCTCGGATTCAAGAATCCAATCTTCTCCTCATTGACTCCCGAACTATTTCAAAAACACCAGGATCGTTTCTAATTGCGTACAGCAAATTGAATGTCTGCAGCTGTTTGTAGTAATCGGAATGTTGTTGATAGGTGTAGTTAGGTATTGTAGATAGGAATTGTTAGAATTTTTATTACTTGGTAGGTCCAGTGTTGTACGCTAAACTTGCATTTCAGCTACGTTAACAATTTTAAAATTACCAAAATTGTTATTGTCAAAGCGCCCTATCAAAAATCATCAAAGGACTAAATATTCTTAGAATAGTCCAAGGAACAGTCTTTCAATTTTTTGCCGCATGTTTAATAAAAATCATGTGTATGAGGAAACATCAGTTCGCTAGCGTGAATATTGGTCATCACTTCGCAACTTACTATTCTGCACGCTATGCTCATGTTCTTGAGGTCAGTGATATTTTTTCTATTCGTTTTGTATTTGTTATTGTGTGTTCTAGTTTATTTTGCTAACTGTCGGCCTTTTAATACTTTTATTAATGTCTTATCATTGGAAGTTTGGATGTAAGACTAGATATTGGCTAAATCTCGCCTTCTATTGATGAAATAATAATAATAAAGACGATTATTATTATGAATTCAGAATTTTAGACACGTATTGCTTCCATTATGACACCTAACTACAACTTCACATATTCATTTTTTTCTAGGTTATGGCAGAAAAGATATTGAAATTAAGAAATTAATCCACCATTTTTGTATGTTGCACAATCATTTACTAATAAAATGTGTGAATTTTCATTTTCGTTTATTTTTCCCATCCCAAAGTATTTTTGCGGTAGAACCAGTGACGTGTAGTTTCTGCAGTAGTTAGGAATATTTTTAATAATCTTGTTTCTAACATTTCTCATTTTCAGGAGTCATTCACATAATTCCTGGACTAAAACATCCAAAATTAATCATAGACGGCGATGAATACTCAGTTTATTTAAAACACGAAGACAGAACTAGATGGCGATGCAGTGCTTACTTCAAAACCAAATGCAAGTCAACTTTATTAACTTACGGAAAGGTCGTCAGAGTCAATCGTCAGCACAATCATATACCTCTGATGATAGGAAGGAAGCTAAACAGTCAGTTCAGACAAGTCGTTCAGATTATCAGATTCCCGTAACTCTTGCGAAGGCAAAATTACTTGCTGCTATTACGTAATTAGGCGAGCTTTTGTGCTTTCCAAACTGTAGGCATGGAGTTTGTGTTGACAAATACAAATATTCATTTCGTTTCGAAATTCACATAGTAACAATAAATAATGTGCGGATAATTTTTTTATTTTTTTGTAAACTTAGATTTAGTCTCATCTCGATGCAACTCGATCAAAGAACTAAAAAGATAGTTGATTCATAGACTGAAGTTTTATTTTTATTTTGGGAAAATTGTCACTATGATAACACTAGTTTATAGTACATCTGTTGCCGATAAAATTTTAGCTGTTGCTTATATCCTAATTTTAAATATATAACTAAAATTTTTATATAAGCTCTAGTTTTTGAGTTTCAGCTATGAAGATATAAAACAGAAAAAACATCTATTTGGTGAGAAAAAAATCATTGAGTTCTGAAAAAGCTCTTCTTTGATGTGTAGACTGAGGGTAATGACCAACAATAGTCAGATATCATGTTAGTATCTCAGAAACCCTGATAACGATCTTCCATAATGCGTAAGTTTTGATGCATGAGCTCTCCCTGCTCTTCGTTCATATCTCCTAAATTTTCCGGAAATCTGTCCAGATCACTCTGGAGGAAATGGAATTTTATGCTCTAATTGCACCCTAATTTTCCTAATTGTAAAAGGTCATCTATATAAGCGTAACATTTTCTGATCTTCTGTTTCCGAGTAAGTTCTGCATCACAAAGAAAGCTGTCCAAACCCTTAATTCTAGCTCAGGCATAGAATTTCTTAATTGAGTATCTTTTGTAAGTTGCCTAATTTGCGGGTCATCAAAAACCATCATCACATAACTGTCACAAACCAATAGGTATAATCTCTATTTTGGGAGATATGGGTACTTCTTGTGTTTAAATCGTTTATGTTCACACTACAAAATTAAGAGTCATCCGTATGATTTTTTGGTTCTCGCCAAATAGTTGGTGTTTGAAGGCACTTCTGTTACCACTTTTCCATAATCTCTAATATTCCACACACAATTTACAAATACAATCAGGAGCCCAAGACTTCTCATGTTTATCCAAGTCCATCCCAAAACACTCAAAATAGGTATTTTTCACCAACTCTGATATAACTTTCCTACATTTGTTCAACACACATTTTCCGCATATATAGCGGAAACAACGTCTCTTGGAACTACTCATGTCGGAAAAACTTTTGATACTTATCTAAGCACAGTAAAATATGAACGTTATCGATAAAGAAATACGCTTAAATGGTAAAAATCCAAAACAAAGTAACTCGAGCTGCACAAAATTTTTGAGGGTCGATTTGACAAAAGTAGGTCATGACACTGTCATGACACCATGAAATACGCGGCAACAGACAAAAAGGTAAATTTTGTAAACTAGTGATAATCAATGGAAGCTTCATTTACCTGAGTCGAGGCTAGAACTCTTTCTTTGAGACGCTTTTTCAATGAAGTTGAATTTCATAAAACCAAACTCAATTCGAACTTGATGCTTTTTTTGTGAAAAATCAAAGAAAGTGACCCCAAAAAGAAAACAACTATTTTCCACAATTCAGCTCCTTTTTTTAATGACAGTGTACGAGCGACCTAATATTTCTCTCGTTAATGATGTAAAACTTTGTTCTGTGAACCAGCCTTTACTTTATAGAATGCTATTTAATTTTACCAATAATTTTAAGTAAGATCAATTTTATGACTCTCGAGGTTCCTGAGTAAACCAGTGATTAAATACACTACAAATTTCTTTGGAGCTAATCATGAATGAGTACTTTCTAATATTTCTCAATCTATTTGATAGAAATGAAACGAGAGACAGTTATTATTATGACTTATATTATGACTATATTTTTTAGAGATTTTATTTATTTTATGAAATCATTCATGTCTCCCGAATCGAATACAAGACTTCGGTAGTCATAAAAAAAGTATGGAGCTTAGATAGAAAGTATACTTTGTAGTGTTTGATAGTAAACCTTAGACGGTATGTCTATTAGAATGAATAAAAAATAGGTTTGACTTGGTTGCTTAATGATTACCACTTTGGTGGTGAAAGTTAAATTCATTAATTTTGAATAAAAACGAGTATTCAACAGATAGAATTAGAAATCTGTAAAATCAACCTGATCAACCTGTTGAAAACACACACCAAAACAGAACCACTGACTTTCGATGACTGTTTGATCAATAATAATTTCCTGGTGATGCTAACTTGTTCAGCTAAACGCGCGTCGCGAGACAGTGCTTTTGTTCTGGTGTAAGAAATATGTTTCCAATAGATGGAATACTTATTTATAATAGTGTGATGTCAGTAGGTGACTGTATTTCATCTACTGTTCCAGTTTTTATACCTATGATAAATTTGAACTGTTTTTTACTCTCTTTTATTTATAACATTCTTATTTATTCGATTGTTCGTTTTTGAGGTGAACGTTCAATATCCATTTGATATAGTGTTAGTTTCACTGCCTCTGCTAATAATTCTTGATGAATAATATAGTTTTCTTAAGGTAGTTCCTCTGATATAATTGGAAACAAAAGTTACAAACGTGGATTATATTATATATAGAAGTCTTCGAAGCATTTAATCCTTATAGTCATTATTTTTTCAATAGAATATTTCTATCTTTTGTTTCAATGTTCGTCCCGAATCCAAGAACAACCCAACAATGAAATAAGTAGGTATTATCAATGTCAAAATTGATTGGATTTAAGGATATCGTTTATATATAGGCTGTTCACGTTAAGAAGAGAATGAGATTTTTGATAATTTTGTATATCCAACATAACAACGTTAAAATTCCCACTGAAATGCGTTCAACAGCAATGAAACTAGTAACATTTCCTTTTGTAAGTTGCTCAACTGATAGTAACATTTCAGACGTTGCCGAATCGAAAGAAAATCGAAAACTGTCAGTATTTCTTTTCTTTTCAGAACTAATCATTTGTTTTGATAAGACCTGCGTATATTCAATATGACTAAAGCATTGTCGAAATAGTCTCAACAAATACTAAAAGTAAGTAAGGATAATAGCAATAAAACATATTAACAGCACAAAAAAAATTTTAAATTCGAAATAGTGCACATGCTGGCAACGCCGTAACTTGTCATCTTGTGACGTCATTCTCTTCTTAACGTGAACAACCTATATATCACGACAGACAATATAATTTCAATAACTTCTTCTAGGTAAGGTATTTCTAGTACAATATTCCTATGAGTCATTTATGTTTGTACTTATGTTCTGGGTCTAATTTTCAATGGATCAGTGAATCAGAAACAGTACTTGCTGATGAGAGAGGAGATGTTTCGATAGTATTATTAGTATTATCAATACATTTATATATTCAAACTTGAATGCCAGAATGAAGATAGTGTGTTTCAAAATTTGATAGAAAGACTTGATGTTATTTATAAACTATGAATTGTTGATACTGTTTTAGAACATCAAAGGAATTTCAAGTAATCACATAATTTTAGCAAAGTTTCTAATCTCCAATTTTCAAAATGAGGAGTACAATGTTTAGCTTCTTCCCTGGACTTCTAATTTTAAATAGAGTACTGAGTTTATTTTGTATTTATTAGATCAAAAACATTATTTTGTCAGATGTTTTGAAATATTTGTGATTTTCTGAACTTCTGTATTCCAATAACTCTGTGGGTTCCAAAGAATTCGTGAATTATATTTTCTGTCAATTCCCCAGCTCATACATATTATTGCTTCTTATCGGGATAATTGACTACTTCGAATAAATGTTCATGAAAAATACATACGTACCTTTTCAAAATTTCAAAAATTGTTGAAATTTTTATACTAGAAAGATAGGTAACAACTCAAATTGAATAATTATTCGATACCTATGATTACTATTAGGTATTCTGAAACAACAATTCTTAGTTTATTGGCTAGATTCCGACATTTTTAAATTGAAAAAGTTTCTATTTGTTGTGAAATATTTTCCTAAATAAATCTTCCTTCTGTGAAAATCTTTCAGAATTGCATAAAACTCACTACAAAATAACATTAACCGAACAACATAACCTTTGATACCAACGATATTTGTGAAAGAGTAACGCCGGGTAGTGTACTTTCAATTGTTTTTGGCTATCAATCAAAAATTGGTGCAAGGATTGTTTGTTATTCACTCACCTTAAAGTTTTACAAGAACTGAAAATAGATCATTTTCCGGAGGAACGTCCTGTAAGAACACGAACGTGTATTTTCAGGTTTGGCAACTCGAACAAAATCATTTTCTGAAGTGAAAATGACAAATGAAATAAAGATGCTAAAATAATTTTGTTTGCTATAGTCACAAAATTTTCTGAACTTGATATACAAAAGACTCTGGTTAATAATGACAGTAATGTTGAACTAATCTCAGGCACTGAAACATGTGTGTGTTTAATGTGTGATTCAATAAAACAATCCAAACCTTAAAAAATGGCCGTCGTAGGGAAAATACTCCACATTGAAGATTAAATGCTTCCTCATCTCAGACATATACAAAGCAAAATATTTATATAACTATAGTTATTAGCAGTAGTATCAATGTCTAGTGCGAAAAATTAGATAATTATCACGTGGTACAACCACGTGGTTTGACAAAAGTTCCTGGTATCAAAAGTATAATCTCGAAATAATGTATACAAAATTAGTATTTAGGTGTGTTGTGAGTTTATACGTAGGATATGAAATTTCGAAACCATACAGATACAGAAGTTTTATGGAATAATCCAGAATTCCTCATATCTGATAAATTCAGTCACTGCCTGGATTGAATTTCGATATGATGGTTCCGAAATTTCACTTCCATTTTAAGTTAGACTGATTTGATTTGTATAGAGCAATGAGTATTTTTAGATAATCTGATCTGTCGCATGAAACGTAGTTTAAAAATGTATAATCTCTTTTATTTGCAACTGTAACCGTCAACGACTTTATTTTTCATTTCATTTTCTTTTTTTGTACAACCCATCTGTATTTTATAAATTTTATTTATTTTTTAGCAACTTCACAACTTGAACTTTGTTGTATTGAAATTGTTTTGATCTCTACGATTTTCAGTCAGTATTGGATTACAGATCATAAAACACTGTCACTACTTTCGTTTAGGTTAGGATGCTTTGAATTACCAATTTATAGTTTTTAATCTTTCAGTTAAGTCAACTGACTGAAGTAATTTTAAGTTCAATTTTTTTTCAGTATTATCCTTGATCTTTTAGGTTTTTTACATATATATAAGTCAGGAGGCGATTAATTTTTAACCCATATACGTAGTTTGAGCTATAAAGACTGTAAAAATGTCGATCATTAATCTTGAATAAACGCTTATATCTATAATAACACTGAGGTTTTTTGTTATACTATTTAATTCGGTACCTAAATTTTTTTTCCAAATATGTTATATCTGATCATGTATCATTCAAATCATCAATACATACAGTGAATTAAAACTCCCCACGATTGACATGATGATTGATATTCTCCCTAATTTCTATAGATGACGAACCACCGATATGAATACTGATATGATATTGGAGAAACTTTTCAGGACCAATATTCATTTGTAACTGCGATTGTTATATGTTCTCTGGCTTCAGCATAATGTAAAATATTGTTAAGTAACTTACGTGCCAAATACTAGTATTTCTTCTATCAATATTTTTTTTTATTTGGCACATAAACGGCATCAGCATTCGGCTATTAGCGGTGTACAATAATACATTATTATTATATATTATTATTCATAATAATGTGTCTTCCAATAAGGACTTCCAAGTTTCATACTTGATAACGGTCATGTTGAAGCTGCATCTGTCAAATCAGTTGTCATTTATTCAGTCTGTTCTGCCAAATCACCATGGATGGATATATCGTTCACCAACGCGTGCAAATAATAAAAACATTTTATCAAAATGGGTGCTCTGTTCTGTCGAATACATCGCCGCTGTCTGTGAGAGTGTGCAGAAAAATCCGCGGCAATCGATTGCGCATCGCTCATAAGAACTCGGTTATTTGCACAACACAACTTGGTGAATTTTGCGTCGTGACTTGCGGGCCTGCACCCGTTTGAAATTCAATTGACCCAGGAACTGAAGGTAAACCACCATAGACAACGACGTGTGTTCGCTGAAAGGGTTCTGGAGTAATTGGCAACTGACCCTTATCTCAATCGAAAAATCATCTTCAGCGATGAGGCCCATTTCTGGATGAAATCTGTTTTAAAATCTGTTTTTCCGTTTATCAGCTGCCGCCCCCATACGAACGACAACTCTCAGAAGTTGAGAAACTTGTGCGAGCTAAGGACTAACGATGTCTTACCTTTCAACGTGTGATTCCTAATACGGTTCGTTAATAAACAAAACTGTCGAATTTGGGACGAGAAAAATCCACATAAGATTCAAGAGCGTCTAATGCATCCCGAAAAAGTCACTGGTGTGGATTTTGAGCGGGTGGTGTCATAGGTCCATATTTCTTTGAGAACGAGGCCAGGTCATCACTGTGAACGGTGAGCACTATAGGCCGATTGTTACCAAGTTATTTTGGCCTGAATTGGATGATTTGGATACCAAGGACATGCGGGACATGCGGACATGCGCTACATGCCACACAGCTCATGCCACATTGGCTATTTTGCACGAGCGATTTAGGGGCCTGGTCATCTCACGTGGAGGTGATGTGAACTGGCCACCGAGATCGCGTGATTTGACCCCCTTAGACTTTTTCTTGTGGGCTTTTCTTTCTTAAACCGTAGGTGTATTCAAATAAGTCACAAACTACAGCTTTTCTCAAAGCCAACATAACCCATGCCATCGGTCAAATTTAGCCTGATTTATGCGCCAGAGTCGTGGAGAATTGGACGTTTCGGATGCGCCCAACCCATAGGAGCCGTGGGACATTTGAACCATCTCATATTCCACATATGATGGCACACATTTCTTTCAAACGAATAAAAGTTTCAATCTAACACACATTTTGTTTTATTTTAATTGGAAGATAGAAACCGCTTAATGAAATACCCTCTATAAACAGTAAATCATGTCAATTGTTATTTGCATCATACTTTGAATAAAACATTGATTTCTTGAAGGAATTTGATGATATTGTTCGTGTTTTGAAATATTTGACTCAAACTACCAATACATGTTTAACAGTCATGGGCACTTCAAAACATTCTTGTTGCGGCACTTTTTTCCGATGTTCATACATTAGTCAAGCAGCCTAGTAATGATAGACTTGATGGTGGGGGTTGGTTGCTTAGTTGGTCCAAGGGTGAAATTCGGCCTTGATTTCCTTGAGTTTTAAGGTTTTCCGGTCTCAATGGCGATTCCATGTTTCCACAATTTTCCGGTGGAAAAAATGGTTTAGGTCTGTTGGGAATGTTTTCATATCGAGTGTAAGTGCTGGATCTTCTGGAGCTTTTCAAACATGTTTATCGGCCAGTTCGTTGCCAGTTATTACAGAAAGTGAAGGGACCCATAGGAGAGTCATTGACCAGGTACTGAGTAGTTTCATTTCTTCTTTGATCATATTGGTTAATAATGGGTCGATATATATCCTTGACAAATATTTGAGGGAGTTAGGAGAATTTGTAATTATCAGAAAATCTCCAGGTGAAGTTTTATTGTAACATTGGGCTGCAGTGAAAATAGTGGCTGATTCATGTAGTCGGAATTTGTACGCCACAGTGTTCACTACGAAAGCAGATCCTACGCCACTATTTGTTCTGGAGGCATCAGTGAAGATCTGTTGATGAGTCGGCTATTACTGTTTGGTAACTCGATCGCAATAGCTGATTGATGTGTTCTCGAACAGTAACTAGGTAAGTTGTTTGTTGTCCACTTCAGCCTACTTCGAGGAATGATACTCTGGAGAAATTCGATTTCAAATTATCGGAAATCATCGACTTTATGCTGATGATAGATACTACCTTGCACTGACGAGTAGCCAAACAGCCCGAAACCAGTCTGCAAGTGTGTTCTAATAATTGAAAATCTATTGAGGCAATTGTATCGCCAACAGCATACGCAGGAATAACTTCAGTGAAGAATCCTGCACTGACACCTGTCGGATATAATCCAACGCCCTTCGTGGTATTAGCCAGGGAAGTAGTTGTTTTTTTATGAGAGTCAGTCCATTAACCTACAGTGTAGGGAGTTAAGACTGATCTGAACGAATTGTTACTTCAGATGATTTGTTATAATGAATTAGTCTCAACCGACATGGTGAATTGTTTTCCATTCGGGAAATAGACAAATAAATTCATTGATAGAGAAGAGTGTCCCATTTGTGTTTTCTGTGATCTTAGTCGTGCTTTCGACTTTGTTGATCACAACCTGCTGCTGTCTAAATTGTATGATTATGTTGTTGGAGGTGTTTGTTTGGAATGGATTGAAACCTTTATCAGAGAAATATATCAGTATCTCAAAAATAATTTTATACAGAGAATATATTCTCATACCCAGTTACAGGAAATGCTATTTTTACAGAGTATATATGAAATAAATATTAAAAAATTTTGAATATGGAAATGTATAAAAGTAAATGCTAAGACGAAGAATATATAAAATATTCATATATGTAGAATTTCAAAAGAGGAATGAGAAATTGAGTATATAACACAAAAAATACAAATCATGCAATGTAGCAGTACTGACACAAATATTATTCATAGTTTTATTAAAAGTGATTGTTGATACATGATACAAACGCATTCAGAGAGTCGAAATGAATATCGCAATGTTCACAACTACTGCACATGAAATTCAATGGTGATCGTAGCATAACATTTGTGCGTGATGATTTGCAATAGAACTTCATATTGTGTCGACCTTCGCTTCTTGGTGCTAAGAAATTGATCTCGGGTAAAGAACCGTACTGTCAATATTGTTCAGTAATTTATGCAGGAATTTTATACCAAGGATAACTCTCCTATTTTCCAAAGTTGTCATATCAAATCGTGTCAACAAAATATAATGATCGATGCCTCTCGTGGGTTATTGACCATCAACTTTCAGGAACTTCCTCTGCACGCTTTCAATTGATGTTTTTTGGTAGTCGTGAACTGTATTCAATAACACAGAGCCATACTTTTAAAGTTTTTGTCATCCAAGCATTTTATTTGCATCAGCAGCCATATATTCTTATATGTGTTGTAAATGTTAATTTACTGTCATATGTTATACCAAAATATTTTATCTCGTGTACGCGGTTGATTGTAGTGTTGTTGATTGAATAATCGTACATTAAAGTTCGCTTTTTTGTTGTGACTGATATTATGTTACATTTGAGTTTGATTACTTCTAATTCGTTTTGTACACGCTGGCAGTCAGTAATGTCGTCGATTTTATAATATAGTTTGTCGTCTGCAAATAGTAGGCTAGGAATATTCAAAAGGGTTGCCAAATCATTGATAAAAATTTAAAAAAAACAAGTCCAAGATTAGAACCTTGTGGCACCTCAGACGTATCTACGTATTGAGCCGATTTGAAAGATTCATATTTGAAGAATTGTTTTCTCTTAACTAGATATGATTCAATTAGAGTAAGCAGTTGGTTAGAGTACCAATTTTTTTTAATTTGCTGAGAAGAACAAAGAGGTCTATTTGATCGAAGGCTTTTTGAATGTCTAAATAAACCACTTGTTTTTGCTTGACTAGGTACGTACAGATATATTGATTTAAACATTCAAGATTTGTCATACATGATCTTTGTTGTACGAAACCATGCTGAGTAGGAGTAATGAATTTTTGAATATGGGAGTGCATAACATTTTGCACACATATCTCGAAGAGTTTAGAAAAGTTACATAAAATTGGAATAGTTTGTGATATCGCTAGAGTTACCTTTTATTAATTATCGGACAAATCCGTGCCGTTTTCCGTTGCTTAGGGAAAACACAAGTTGTTAAAATCAAGTTGAATATGCCTATTAGAGGTATAGAGAGAATATCGATACAGCCCTTTATCACAAGACTAGGAACATTGTCAACGACTGCGGTGAGTTTTTTTTCAATTTTGTTTAGGTCCTCTATATAGGTCCTAAATATTAGGTCCTTGTCAAAATTATTTCCTGGATTAATTAACGTATATTTTATTAGGCTTCTAATAAATGATGAAATGAAGTTTGTTTACATTTTTATGCAACATTCCTTATAACAATCTTGTTAATTTGGAATGAACGCAATCAGTATTTATATCGTCGTCGTCGTCGTTGCTGAGAGTTTGATATATAACCTTCTTCCTTGCAGTCAACTGATGATGTCTGCCGCAATATCAAATGAAATGTTTGGTACTTCAGGTTCCATTAAATCACCTGCCTACCAGCCCGGATTTTGTTATCTTCAATATTTATATCATCAACAGCAAAGTGTTTATAGTGAGTGACCCAGCTCCACGAGGAAATTCAATTGTTTCGAAAGGAATTGTGACAAAGTCACAATTTTTATCTTGGCAAATTGTTTCAGTGCAACCTTCCTAACATTATTTATTTTTAGGTTATTGTTACGTGATTCCTGGCTTGAAACACCCAAAGCTTATTATCGATGGAGACGAATACTCTGTATACGTAAAACATGAAGATCGTACCAGATGGCGCTGTAACGCATATTTCAAAACCAAATGCAAATCAACTCTTTTGACCTACGGGAAAGTAGTGAGGATAAATCATCAGCATAATCACATACCAATGATGATTGGTAGAAAGGTCAATGACAATTTCAAACATTACGTTGAAATTGTCAGGATGTAATTTTCACACCAAGGCAATAAGGTTTTTTCAAGATGACATATTTAAATTTTGAATTCAGTTGTTAAGGTCGCTCTAAAGGAAAATAGCATCCGGAAGAAAACATATCAATAATATCCGGCTGCAAAACCCAAGGACTACGAACAATCATAGAGCAACAAATTATTTTTTCAATTCATCATTGTTGACTTAATTTATTTTGTAGATTCTCATTTATCACAAACTTTTTTCATTTTCATGAATTCTGTTAGTCTTTTCATAATTATGAACTGTTTCAATTATGATAATATTATCGAAACGGTTAAAGAGTTAGGCGTGGAAACTTTATAGTTTTGGGGATATACAGTTTTTTTCTACTCCATTATTTTTGTTGAATCTATTGAAGGTGATTCGGACTGGAAGTATAATGATATGGTAGCCTTCGCATCTCTGGAAAAATGTAATGAAAATTTTAAACAGGTGTACAATATCGAATTTGGCAATAATAATACTAATTTGAATCCTTTACGATCCAAGGTGATATAGGATACGTCGAATATTATAAAAATCGTCACAACAACGTGTGATGTGGTGCTTCAGGTTTTTCCAGGTTTTCCTGCAGCTGAAATAGCAAATGCGCACTGGAATCAATGAAGTCGCCCCGAAGCGCCAATTAATTTTTATTCTTTCTTTATAATTTCTCAATATAACATAAAAGTGTCACACAAATACAAGAGAAAATTAAAATTGAGTGTAAATGTAATATATATTAATATTATCATTTGTTCACAAAAAACATTTTAAGCTTTAATTACTTCCAATTATTATATGCGAGCGCTTTCGATATCAGGCTGTGCTATCATCCCCATGACTCTACTCAAACTGAACGTTTTATCTTCTTGTTTGCTCTTTTATATGGTTAGAACGCTTTAGTGCAGTGCACTTAGGTGTTCTAAACGTATAATAGAACAAACAAGAAGATAAAACCCTGCACTGCACGTCTGCACTATGTCGTTCTGAACGTATAAAAGAACAAACAAGAAGATAAAACGTTCAATTTGAGTAGAGTCATGAAGATGATAGCACAGCCTGCTATCGAAAGCGCTCGCATATAATAAATTAGAAGTTATTGAAGCTTCAAATCCTTTTTGTGCACAAATGTCAATATCAAAATATTGAAAAGAAAAAAAAACTAATTGCATTAATCAAAAACAAATTAATAATATAATATAAAATCCTCTCATCGACTTAGATATTCAGCAACACTGTAAAAGGAAGGAAGGGATTCTTTCAGTGTTTGTTCGAAATTCTTTTATACATTTTCCCTTTTTATTCAATCGGGAAGATTATTAAAAAGCTTTGACCTTCCGAAAGATGGGATATTCTCATATAAATTATTAGAATGTTTTTTAACCTAATGAAATTACCATTTCTTATAGGATATATATGACATGATTATGTAAATGTTTTCTGAAGATCAGAATAGTTCTGTATATGATTTCATTTTTGATGAAATGCAGCGTATAGGATTCCTTAAAATCTAATTTATAAATCAAGCGTAGCACTCCCATATGGCCAAAGAAAATTTTATTTATATATTTGGAGCATTTCCATATAGCAATATTGTAAGATATGTGAGAATAAATCACAGTATAATAAACATTATAGTAAACATTCAAAAGCTGATCAGTATTGATGGAGGATGAAAGTTGTCTTATAATATAATAACCACAGTTCACTTTCTTTTTGATCTGAATCACAGCCGACTCCCTAGTCATGTTGTCATCAACATAGGTAGCAAGAAAGTTAGTATTATCTGACGAAATCACATCATGACTACCTACTCTGACTCGAAAATCGTCAATATTTCTGATAGTTTTGTAATAGAACTGAATTTAAACAGTCTTACTGGGATTTACAACTAAGTAGTTTTTGCGACACCAGTCTGTAAATGCGACAGACATCTCATTGAGTTTAACTTGGAGCTCCTCCGGGCTATCAGCATTCCCAACAACTGTTATGTCGTCTGCTTATAGAATTATTCCGTTTGTATGCACATGCAAATCATTGATGAAAAGCAGAAACATCAGAGTTCTCAAGTTGAATCCCTGAGGGACTCCATAGTCGTTACTGTTAGAAATAACCCTGCCGGGTGATGTGTTACAGATGGAGGTGAGGCCTTATCATTATGGTGTGTGTATCCATTCCAAAAAGATGTATGACTTTCCAGCTTACTCAGTGCCGATAACTGAACCTTCGAAATACTTGGCGCCCTTTCGTTCAAAGCCTCATCAAAGTTATGTAGGGCTCCGCCGAGATCCACCGCTCTTCAATCTCGTGGGCTCATTAATGGAGGCTGAACTAATCACAGAATACGACCTAAGGCGTATCGACTAAATGACCCCAATAACTGTGAATCAAGAGCAAGATACCTTTATCCTGTGAAAAAACTTCGGAGGCTAGATGGTGCAGCGCCTTCTGAACAGTAGGACAACTTATGCGGCAAATTCTAGAGTAGCAGAAGCCGAATCTGGATCAAGAGAGGAAACAAACGCTTCCTGGGGAGTCAGCAAACGCTTGAGCTGAAATTATGATGTACCCAAGCTAGATGCCTTGCATGGCTGAATATAATTATCGTCAGGTATAGTTGACCTTGGTATGCTTCATATGGGAAAGTTGCTGCGGACATTCATGTGGAAATCTTGCATTTTGAACGACCGACAAACTCAATATCGACCAATCAACTGGAAAATCTTCAGTCTGACAGCATGGTTGCCTTGGAGGACATTCCAGAAGATGTTACGATTCCAAGGCTGCACATTCCGGTCTGTATGGTCACAGTTCACCTGAGAGGAATAGGAGAGCGTTTTCTGGGTCTGCAGTCATGGAAGGTTCCTCCCAAGCTACACATTTCTGTTGTTTTTCTACATATTCTACATTGTCAATCTTGGAATGGACTATTCTTATTGAGGAAATTGAAGCATTGGTAGCAGAACACATATTCTGTGCTCATCTCGTCGCAGAGTGGATCAGATTTTCAGCTACACATTTCTGTTGTTTTTCTCTATATCCTACATTGTCAATCTTGGAGTGGACTATTCTTATTGAGGAAATTGAAGCATTGAAGCATCACTCTTCGAATAAAGTGATCGGCTTCATTATGGAGCTAGATTTATTTGGTCGAGTTTGAATTGGCGTGAGCCACAATAAACCTTTGCGTGTTGCAGCCGTAGACCGAATCTCACAAATGTGGCAATTCTAACATTAAAGTTACTTCGGCGTTAGTCGCTGTCGGTTCAAAGCGATATTAACTCGATTATTGCCCTCATTTGGGGGTGGAAGTAGCGCAGTTACAAATACCAAAAATCATAGAACCATAGGTTTTTTAAAATCTTCAAGCAATACTTAATAACTTTTGTTTTGTATTTGTATTTTTTTGTATTTAACCATCTTGTATTTGCAATTTTATGGGACAAAGTTAAAGTTTGTCCTTGCTACACCTGTATAAAATTTTCCATTTCACTTTTTTTCAGATTGTCGTAGGTATAAATACTCCAAAAATTCCAAATATCATTTCCTCCACGAAAAACAATTTCCATTCGATAAGGACGTTACAATCTGAATAGTTTCACTTTTTTCTATAGTCATATCATATAATTCGATTTTTACTTGAAATAACATAAAATATCCAATGATAATTTTGTTATCATTATTATTTTCATTTGGAATTGTCTCTGGATTTGGTGGTATGACATGATACCCAGTTTTCTTGTCAAATTTGAGGCTTCAATTCTTGTCAACTGTTGCGAAATAATTGCAAAAATTTTATTCAGACTTTTTTTGTCGTAGAAGTTCCCATTTGTTTCTTTATTTTGCTTGTGAATATTTTGGTTTTGAAGTGAATATTTTTGTTTTTCTTTTTTTTTTGTTCTTGTTGCCAATTGTCAAAGGAGATATTATCGTTTTAATAGAACAACATTATGGTTCTTATTACTTCTGTATTGTTTATTGGTGGTATAGTGTTTCTCCAACTTGTTTGCTCTTTCCGTTTTTTCTGTGCAACTTTTTTCAGTGTAGTCTTTACATTTGAATTCTCTGGGCTTCAAAATATCGGAATGCATTCGGAAAAATTTTCTGGAAATTAGAAAATATTTCACAATATGAGTTCCTGTTGAATATTTATTCAAAACGATCCTTTTCTCTTCCTCAACAAAAAAAATGGAGCATGATACCATTGAATTTTCCAATTCCATTCTGAAGATGGTATTCTTAAAATTGAAACGAATATGCAAAGGAATGAACACAAGAATTCAAACTCAACAATCACTCAATCCAAATCGGTTTCTTTTCCGGATGTATTATCGAAATATTGAAAAGTAATTATGTATTCTACATTTCGAAGTAAGAATGTAGATTTGAATCTCGAAAGTATTTTTCAATTATAGCAAACACATGACAGTCACAGTAACTAGTAAACTATTACTTTTCAAACAGAACTGACACGTAGCATAAGTTTTTTTTCTCTAACAATAGGTATAGATTTAGAACGACTGCTTCCAATAACGCTAGTGATCCCGAATGTAAACGTTAGGCAATATTGAATTAAGTGATATTTTAACATATTTATAGTGTTCGGTAGTGTTCAACGAAAGGAATGAAATCAGTTGGAAATTTCGAATAAAAGTGGAGCCAAATCGTTAGGTCGTTTGTTCGCTCTTCGATTTCCATGTTAAGAAAATATAGTTAGTGAAATATTTTGAAGAAGTATTATTCATGAAAACTTCAAATAACGAAGGCAAATATACATAAGAAGAAAAACGATCATATCTGTCTGTTTTCTGTTTTTCTGTTAACCGGCTGTCGCACCCCTATGAACGACAACTCTCAAAAGTCGAAACTAGCGAGCTGAGGACTAACGAGGTCTTACTTGTTAATGTGTGATTCCTAACACGGAATATTGATTTTTGGAACACGAAACAGCTAGCAAATGGTCACAAATGGTCATCTTTCAAAAAAGATCTGCTTACGTCGATGGGAAATTGTAACTGTATAGTTTAAACTCATTTGGTCAGAAACAAGGACATTTCAAGGTGAATTGAAGTAATTTTATGGTATAAGGTATATTCTATCAGTATTTGCTGGATATGTATTTGTACAGTTTACCCTTTCACATCTGAATAAAATAATGGGTATAAATAAATAGTAGATTCCTAAACATCTAAATCATTAGCTTTCAAACCATTACCCTTTAAACAATAAAAGTCTAAACCTTTACATATTTAGAATATTGAATTATATTATGAGTTGATAGAAAAACGAAGAAAGGCGGAAATAAATGGTCCATAAATACAAGTTAGTTTTATAGGGGCTCAGGGTTTCCAAAAAAAATACAAAAAAATGTGAGATTATTTCAGTAAGGCAAGTATCTTATTCCGAAACATCATCATCAACTTGCATGTACTATATTGTGTAGCAATCCTGTAAATGATTTCTGATTCAATTCCATAACGAATGTTATGTGTTCATATAGAAGAAAACATTTTTTTCTTTCGTGTAATTAATATATTTATATGCAGAATGCTTTTTCTTCTGGTTTGTCACTGAAAGTTACACATCTTTGTGAGTTACACATCTGCCCCAAAAATATAACCCTTTCAATTTTTTATACATAATATTGACACGACCTTGGTGACCTATTAAGGTGTTCATCAGGAAAGCCCCTTCGATGACTTGACAGCCAGAGGACTACTATGTTCTGTATTGTGTTACAACGTTACCCTGGTGTTGAAGAATAAAAAAGTTGAAAAATTTCGATTGGTCTGTTAAAAAATAAATTAAACTAAGTGGGATATAAAAACAAAATGCAACACTCAACAAAATCAGTGACAAATGACAAAAGAAAACAAGCGATCGAGTACTTTAAAGTAAAAAACTCATCTCTAAAATATTTTTGGACTAACCAAAAACATTAGTATGATGTTTTAACCTGTTTTTCCTTTAATTGAAATGACCAACTGAACATAATCTGAAAAAATTAAAATTCTTCGACTTCAAAAATTAACAGTTACGATACTTTGGAAATTGATCCATGATCAGAAAACTTTGCTTTTTTTTGACCAGCCCCATTTCATAAAAAATTCAAGAGTGGAGGATTTATCATAGTCGCCATTCTATATAAATCCTTTCTTTGTATGACGTTGTCATAAATGAAATATAAAAGGTTAGGTTTATAGTGGTATTTTGAAGTGAAATTCAAATATATAGAGACATATGTTAGGTATTATGAAAAAAAAAAAATTTTAGAGATTCGACTTGCCGCTCTCTTGCTCAAAAAGATCGAATGTGATTAAACAGTGACTATTATGTTATTTTGAATAACAAAAAAATGATCTCAACTAAAATAGTAAAAAATATTATTATTATTATTACGATACTATAAAAAATAAATATAAAATAATGTATATCACATGTTAGGTATATTCCTATGAAACTAAACTCGAACACCGTAATTTGAGATCTCAATTATTGTATGTATAAAAAGTACATTGAGTACTAGACTGATTATTGGAACCATTTAGGAAGAAACATTAATTTAGGTTTCCTATAGCAATAACAAAAGTAGTGTTGCCCAAATGCAAGAACAAGACGAGACTTAGCCAGTCTTGGTCTTGGTCTTGCGCCAATACACCTGGTCTTGGTCTTGGTCTTGGTCTTGCGCTCCCAGTCTTGGTCTTGGTCTTGGTCTTGCAGCAAGAGTCTTGCAAGTCTTGCAATTACCTATTAGTCTATTACTATTTATTAAAGTTTACTTTAAATCTTAAAAAAACGTATTAGAATTGGAACATTGTGAGCTTGAATTAACATAGCCATAGTAAAGATCAAGCAGATTAACAAATAACTGAAGATTTAATAAGAAATTCGAAAAATTAACTGACCTATATGTCGTTTTCCATGGAAGTAACTGTTTCTTAATAAACATTTATGATTTATAAGCTTACATTTGCTAAAACATGTAAAAAAACAAATTAATTACAATAACTTGACTGTATTTTAAAGAACAATACTTATCTGTCTAAAAAGAGATTGAACCCTCAACTTATAAGAAATTTAATAAAAGAGTTTTACGATTTATCATTTATTTGAACAAAAAATAAAATACAACACTAATCAACAGCTTTATCATTAGGTTATGATACTTTATATCAATTTTTTTGACCAACAATTAATACAAAGTAACCATCTGGCTGACTCATCATTTAACCTATTTCTATGTTTTCTAATTACTAATGATGCTTTAGAAAATAACCTCTCAGCAGGTACTGAAGTTGCAGGTATTGAGAGAAAATCACGGGCCATTTTCGATAAAATCGGATACTCTGTCTCATGCGTCCTCCACCAATCTAAAATGTCTTCCGAGCTGGCAGTTCTTGGTTTTCTCAGGTACTCCTCCAACTCGTCTATCACTAAGCCTTGAAGACAAGATCCAGATGACGTCGAGGAACATTCATAGAGTTTATCAAAGTCTATTACGTCTTCATCTTCATCACATACTTTATTTTCTTTTTCTGGTAATTCCAGAGATTTGTTCAGTGAGTGTAGATTTTTATATTCTTCATAAAGTTCATTGAACTTGCGCAGACTTTCTGTTTTAAGTTGCTTCCCCCACATTGTCAGGTCAAAAGTCTGAGCCTTATGCCTTGGGTCTAAAATTAAAGAAGTACAATAAATCCAGTTGCTCTTTTTGTAATGTTTAAGCATTTTGTCTCGAGCTGCTTGGAAAGCTAGAATGAGCCTTTCATCCACTTCAGATCGATTAGGTTTCTCATCTAACTGTTTTACCATAGATTCAATTTTATCTAGCAAAAGATTGAATGATACAATGACTAGCGGTAATGTAACATATTTGTCTCCACCAAGTTTTGTACTTAAAAGTTTAAAGTTTATTAGAAATTTATGTAATTTTTCGAGTACCTGCCATTCATTAGCTGTGATTTGAAAATCATTTAATTCGGTGACAGAACTGCACAATATGTCAATGCCCGCTCTCACTTTTAAACCAAATCCAATCATATCATGTGTGGAATTCCATCTCGTTGGACAGTCAAGAATGGCATTTAGATTTGATGGCACGCCAGCTGCTTCACAAGCAGACTGAAACTTCTTCTTCACTATCTCACTTCTTTTTATTTTACTGGAAACACTGCGTAACTTTGTTACAGATGTACGCGAGTCAGCAATATTTGGTGCAGATTCTTCATCTTCCTCATCCTCAGTTTCGTCTGCATAGTCTTCGTACTGCTGATCTTGCGCGTTAGTGTCAGACTCACAGTGTAATGCTAAGGTCTTTAATAAATCTTGTACACCAAGGTTTAAAATGTGAGCAAAGCACCGGAAATGTTGATTGTCTGAATCAAAGTGTGGCGGCAGCTGTTTGCCCAGTTCATACATAAATTTGGTATTTGCAGTTGCGTTGTCGACCGTGATACCTTGTATTTTATCAATTATGCCATATTCCAATAAACATTCATGGAAAATCGTTGCAATATCTTCCCCAGTATGTCGACCGCGTGATGGTATAAAATCAAGAACTACAGATTGATACTTCCATTCGTTGTCTATATAATGAATAGTAACCCCGTAGTAACTCCTACCAGCAATTGACGTCCACCCATCAATGGTAAAAGACATTTTAGATGATAATTGTTGAAGTCGTTCCTTGAGATTCAATTGGAGCTCTTCAAATCGCTCTTTGACTTTCCTTCTAAGTGTAGACCTTTTAGGAAACACCATATTAGGGCAAATGCAAATACGTCGAAAATATACTTGTGTAGCTTCGTCATCGAAAAATGAGAAGGGAAGATATTTTTTCACCACCCAATCAACTGTAGCTGTCGTGATGTTGTCACTGCTGTTTTCCGACTGAAACAAAACAATAAATCTTGTGTTATTATTTAAAACATACAAGGTTTGAGCATATAAGAGGAGGAGGTATGTTGTTGTTAAATCGAGAAAATCGTTAAATTGATATTTGTTATATTAAGGTTGCACTGTACTGTAATTTACCAAAATAAAGTACTTAGTTGTTACTGGCCGATTAAATGAAAATATGGGTGTTTATAAAAAATATTTAAGACGATAATTACATACTTAATATGTCGCACCCCTAGATGAAAACACCACTAACTCAAAAATACTTACGTAAGTTAATGGCGTTTTTGAAAGTATCGCATGAATAGCTATGCAGAGTTGAAAAAATATTCTTACCTGTCCACTTCTTCCAGCGGTTACTAAAAAGCTTGTGATATCTCCACTTAATTTTGGTTTAACAGGAAGAAATATTTCTGATTCCTTTTTGTGGAAAGATATTAGATGTTTCCTTAAGCCTGAAGTGTTTCTGTTTTTCATTTTTATTTCAATCTTTTTATGTTGGCACAATTTACAGAAGGCAGTTTGGGATGCATGAATTATTTCGAAAAACTCTTCAAATTTGCTTTTGGGTCTTTTAGATCTGTGACTCAAACTCTCGTTACTCGGACTCGAATAATTTGAATCTTCGTCACTCATATTAAATTGTACACGTGATACGTTTTTAGAAAACAACAAGAATTAGTAAAAACAATTATTAAGTTAGACTCGAAGCACAGCTCAATTGGAAATGACTGGAATTAAAATAATTCCTTTATTTATAGTACGTTTCCTTGCTTTCTACCGCGCCGCCTCGCCACGTGCCGGCTCTATGAAAAGGATGCCGCCGCAAATCAAATAATGCCGCGTGCGGCGTACAAACACACACTAAATATTACCTACTTGTACAGACGCGACGCGTGAATAAAATATATAGAAAAGAATTAGTGAAAATCACTATTCTTTACATATAAGTGAATGTTTTGGCGTACATCTATACTAATATTATAAAGCTGAAGAGTTCGTTTGTATGTTTGATGACAGAAGTTTTAAAATAAATAAATAAGTCCTGAACGTCACTATACCTCCAAAGTTACTATTCCTCGTGGACGAAGTCGCGGGCACAGCTAGTAAATACTTACTCTCATCATCTCTCTCAGAGATATTCGGGCTGGTAAGTAATACAAAACTCTTATCGCAGGCTTTTTATTTTATTAGTAGGTAAGTACCTACGCTTTTTATATTATTTTATTAGTTTTGTAGAATTTTTTTACACGTTTCAAGTATATTTAAAAGTGGCTACAATATTTATTAAACGGGTGCGGGGTGATATTTGAACACTTTTTTGCTATTTTTTCTTGTAAAAACTTAAGAAATATAATGACTAAATGTACAATAATAGTACCTAAGTAATTAGTTTAAAACCATATAAGTAATCAATATTATAATATATACTTACTAGAATGAATTAATTTGACATCTACTACCTATCCTTACCATTTTATCCCAATCATAATACTACTTGCGTGATCAGTATAATGTATTCATTTTCATTCTAAGCACTCTGAAACTTATTTATTCTTTGGAACACCTGTAGGTACTCTTAAAATTCGAAATTATTTTACACGAGTATACCTACGCCTACGCCCTATGGCGGCAATCAAATAGTGTCAAATGTTATGATTTCGGCGTGGCGGCAACGATTGTTTTAGATTTCAAAAGAAGCCGCCGGCGCGTGTATCGTAACCATGTACTTCCGAAAAGCGGCAAATTTCTTTGAGAAGTAAGTACAAAACCTTTGAAGCCGCATTATCAAAGTGCCGATGGTTAAAACATAACTATGCATGCACTCAGTTTGATTTTAATAGATAGGTCCAGTTTTTCATACCTATTCTTTGATACAGTTTTTTGCGTCTCATAGAATTTCTAAGCGTACCTACCTATACACCGAACTGTTACACCTAACTACTCAGTGAAATAGCGCTAAGTCCTAGCTGCAAGACGCAAGAGTCTTGCAGGCTATGTCTTGTTCTTGCTCAAGTCTTGCACGGTCAGTCTTGGTCTTGGTCTTGCTAAAAATACGCGGTCTTGTTCTTGGTCTTGGTCTTGCAAAAACGCAAGAACAAGACCAAGACTGCAAGACCAAGACTGAATTTGGGCAACACTAAACAAAAGCCATAAACATAATTCATAGTTCAAATCAAATCTTCACTTTCGTACGGAAATTTTCTCCAATTCATCCCAAGCTTATGAATTATGTTTTGATGCTAATTTAGTTGAGCTTTTCGCCATAGACGTCATTTTTGAGGCATATCTGCATTTGCAAAAGGCATACATGAATTTATATAATAATCACGATCTTCGTGGATAGGATAGACCTGGTAGATTAATTCTTCTTGATTACAGAATTGAAACTGACACTTCATTTAATTGAACAATTATTGAATCGTGTGAAGGTTGCTGTTTTTTACCAAATATTATGTTGAAAATATTTCTTCAATTGATAGTGTAAGGTCGGCCTTAGAGAAGTTAGATATCATAGAATTCACAAAAGTGGGTAATTTCAGTGCGTTTTTTTTAACTATTTGATACATTTTAAAGTATGATTGATCCATAAGTGATCATTGGTCTGACAGTCATCACATATATATCCAATGGATTTGTTTGGGACCTAAACATTAAATTTTACCATAAATCCTTCGACATGTCCATAGGACAGCCTCTGTTGGCATAAGTCATGTTTTTCTTATTCAACCAACCCGACTGTAATAATTTACGATTATCGAGATTTCAGCAACAACAAAATAGCCATCGGTAACATTAAGCTTCAGCAAAAATTCTAATTGAAATAGTGAGGATATTATTGAGAGTTCTGATGTTACAGGATAATTTTTTCAATAGGGCTCAATATTCCACCCATTGTGGATGAAATTACCATAAACTCCTAGATTACTGAGTTTTTTTGCCTCGTAATACAGAATACTGATCTAGGTAAATGTGATCCTGAACAAAGAAATTTTCAGGAAAATTGATGTTTTCAGCTAACTGGTCGGTAGCCGGGCGGTACGACGTGGGTGCTTTCTTCACTCTCTCAATCGACCGATGTGTGAGTCGGTGGTTCAAGCCGCAGGCTGAACGATCGATTTTCACTTGCTATCGTCCAATCCGTGTTAAGAATCACACGTTGAAAGGTAAGACCTCTTTAGTCCTTAGCTCGTACAAGTTTCGACTTCTGAGAATTATCGTTCGTAGGGGTGTGACAGCTGGTTAACAGAAGAAATGTTAACATATTTTTTAACATTTTCTAAACATCAGGAAATTACAGAAAAGAAGTTTCTAATTGCATGGCAGGTACTTACCAAATTAGTTTCTCATGAATAGAGTTCTTTGCATGTAATTATAGCATCACTCCGTTTTCTTGGAGCACCAGTTTCTCCAACTTTTCAGAAATGAGTTCAAAGTTGGGAAAATATATGTATATTTACGACATGAACTAGGTAATATGCGAAATCTAAATATGTTCTCGCTCTCATTGACTTCTGGGCGGAACCATAACGGAATTCAGAAAGCTCTTCCTACATTTGACAAGCTCTAAATCATTCTCCTGTTGGTAATGTGTGCGTGCTGAAGAGGTTCAGACATCCAGTGATAAGGTATATCTGAATCAGAAGGATCCAGTAGAAGAAATGCTACAGGTGTGAAAATAAATCAGTTTTAATTCCTCACACAATACAGAGATGAAAAGAAAGGTGAAATCAGATGGAAGAAATATAATTTCATTATATTGGAAAAATGGCGAGTAGAAAAGTTTTTTTAAATTCAATAAAATATCTAACCTTCGTATGTTTTTGATAATTTATGAAGTTCAATTTCATGTAGATTGCTTGTCGATTTTGCTCCATTTTACTTCCATCAGATATCTGCAATGAAACTTGATATTTCAATAAATGTATGGTCGAATTGACTGAATCAAAATTGGTCTAGTGAAATATTTGTGATACAATAATAATCTATGCAAAAAGTAGACGATGACCTGAATTTAATATACAAAAAAAATCGTTGATATTGACTTCATTATATAATTTCAACATTATATGGCACTCATTGTACTCATTTTAACTCATGTTAATTGTGAAAGAAAATACATATCTGCATTTTATATATTTCAACTTTATATATTTTTTCTTGCGCCTGTTTTAGTTTTTACCCCAGTATTATTGTAGGAACTTCAGTAATCAGTATTTTTTTCTCTTTTTTGACATTACTTTTTATACCTTGTATACGTACTAGTATATAGTTTGAAAAATAAACGCTTATGATGACTGATCGAGTTTTTCTTCGAAACCATCAAATTCATTTGATGCAAGCCCAAGGAAGGCAACAGTCGCGAGTGTTAATGAAAAAAAAAAACGTTTTTCCAATAAAGAAATACATGTAACGTGAGTTCGAATTATATCAAGGATGTTACGTAGCACAGCGCCATCTGTCCGCGAATAGATGAAGCAATAATGTCGATAATTCTGTCAAATACAGATCTCCAGCATTCAAACGGAAAGAAGAGTTACAAACTAACATACATACATACAGGTGAAGCTAATAAAAGCGTGTTGAACACTACAAAAAAATCAACAGTATATCTTACATAATTGCTGTTTCTTTAAAATTTCTCCCTTGAATTGTTATCCAAAATTTACAAAAAAGAATGTTACCCGTCACGAGACGCCTGACAAGTGTGAAACATCAATAATTCTTTGATGTTCCTGTTTTTGGAATATAAGTTTGATAGTCTGTATGAAATTTTGAAGATTATTCATTTAGTGAAACACATGTTATGTAGAATGTAGTAAACACAACTGTATACACTATAGGTATTCGAGCTCAGAGTGGCGAGAGAGATAGCGTTACGCCCAACCAGTATGAAGAGTATCGCACAGTCGCTTGCGCATGGCGACCCGTCGCCACGCCAGCAATCGATTTTAAGATGTTCCACATCAAGAATACGTTAGACTTGCTGTGCGGGTTTGGAATCCTTACTTTACCAAATATCGCTTGAACAAACTCAAAGGCGTATTACCTACCAAGTTGTCTCTAGGAATATGTGTCCTACCATGTTATCGTCGCCATGAGTTACTTGAATTAACTTCTCTATCCGATCCTCGATTACGAGGTGATCTTATTTTAAGATTCAAATTCCTCCACGGACATTAATTTTGTGTGGAGTAATGATGAAAGATTACAAAAACTGTGTCGCCAATATTTTCTGTACACTCATGGTTTTTTCCTCTGGAACGGCCTGTCTGAGCA
This sequence comes from Leptinotarsa decemlineata, assembly GCF_025532065.1. Classification (NCBI taxonomy): domain Eukaryota; kingdom Metazoa; phylum Arthropoda; class Insecta; order Coleoptera; family Chrysomelidae; genus Leptinotarsa; species Leptinotarsa decemlineata. Next base: position 27,623,472 of record NW_027412688.1, on the reverse strand, counting down.
TATAGCCTGTGCTTTATCAAAAATGCCCTGGACAATTACTGGAATTGTAAAAATTAACTTTTAATTTCGTTTTTTGATTTTTACATTATCCTTTTTTCTTTCTCTGTTCTGAATATATGTTTGAACGGCTATTCTGTCTAATACTTATTGAATAATAATAATAATAAGTTGAAAAAGGTAATTGAAATTCAGAAAAGGAGGGGAGTATCATAACTCCCCGTGTATACTAGAATAATTAACTCGTATTGAATCAACCTTAGTATGTAAGATGAAAAAGTGAACTGAAATACATAAAAATGCCCAGGTGTGACTCATTTATTTGTGCAGAAAATAAAATTTATATTCATATCTGATTACTGACAATAATAGATGACTCTCACTTCACCAGTTCGGTGAAATAAGTATATAAAAAATATCTCTTCTATAAGATGTATTTGCGATTTCATAACTCTTTGATTTTCAGTAAAGGAGGTAGGATAAATCAATTTTTTCGGTTATTCGACTTGTGCAACTCTTTGTTCAAACATGTTTTCTCATGTTGTTTACTAATTTCGAAACTATTCAATGAATTTGGATATACAGAATTCCCACTTATTATTTCAAATTGCTCATTTTGTTTTTGTTTGAATCTTACTTTTCTTCAAATAACGATATAACCATTAAATTGGTACTAATGTCGACATCTATCTTCTGGAAGACGAAGCAACTATTCAAGAGCACTACGGAGTGATCATATACGTTGTACAATAACAACGTCAAACATAAGAAACACGTGCCTTAAGAAACAGTATTCAAACATTCAGATGTTAGTATAGTTGGGACAATAGAAGAATACACATGCTTCGTCAATTTTTGCAGCCGATGTAAGTAGGTAATTTACATTGTAAAGACAATATTTTCAGGAGATATTGTTTTATTTTGAGAAATGAAAGCTATTTAAAGGGGTATTTTTCTAGGAGAGGTCAATTTTTTGGGAAGAAAAAAAAATGTGAGAATCTGCAAAAGAAAGGAAGGAAGCAATTAATTTCAAAAAAGTAAACAAAGTATACAAAGACTTGTAGTGTTATAAGTTGGACATATTATTTTTTGTTGGATTTTAGATACCAAAACACATGTGTTTTCGTATAAAAAGGGAACTTTTATCAGCTTTCAGAAATAATCTTAAGGTCAAGAGAGCCAAGCCATTTAAAGGGAAAGTCGTTAGAATTAACTGCTTGATACTAAGAAATTCGATATTTTGAAACATTCAACCTCATCATTCATTTCATTATCATGACGTCAGGGGGTCGAAAATATATTATTCAGTCTGTGTACCCCGTTTAGAACAGTCAAAAAAAACTGAAACGTATAATAAATATCGAAATTTATGTTATGAGTTGAAAGGTTTGACATAATAAAATTAAGGCATCCGAGATAGTCTACATACCTCTGATTCAAGACAGAGAAAATATCAAAATAACCCTTGCAGTGACATCTACATATCACTAGCAGGCTCACGACATTAGAAATACCGGGAAACAGTCAGTAATTCTTGCGGACTTATTCGCTGGACATGTAGAGGACGTTAAGAGTACCAGTCTTGGAAACAATTTCAGACTTTCTGATTGGTAGGAACTTTTCTGAGATAATGTGAATTACTTCCCCTAACAGAGTTAAGTTTGGAAATTTTCGAGAAAGAATCAAGGCAGTCGTGCGCAGATCCGCGAGGAGTTCGCGGTTTTTTGACCGATTCGCTTCGACCTCCGGACATGGTTCCGGAGACCCGGTGTCGCGAAGGGTTTCAGATTTGTTAATTATTCGCGGTTTAATTGAATTGAGGTAAAAAAGGGTAATAGCGTTCGAAGTCAGTCGCGAGCGAACCTCAGGGTCGTTTGGGGGCTTTTGCCCGGGGTAGTTGGCCCCTTTGGGGAGGTTGCTGAGAAAGCTATTTGAAGGTACTGATGTGTTACGTGTTTTAAGACACAGGGTCGCGAGTAGCTTCCAGCAGTAAGAAATATTGACGGTTATTTTGGCAAGCTGACTTGAGGTAAAAAGTTGGAAGCGTATGAACTCAGAAGTAGGTCGGTTGGACTTCCTACGAAGGTCTGAGTGAATTCTATAGGTACTGAAATACGAGGTAGTTCAGAGCACCGTTTTGCGAGGTGTTTGTGGATTGATAAATAGTCGCGGTTTAGTTGCATTGAGGTAAAGGGAGCCGTGCGCGAAGAATTGTTTAGTTCAGTTGAATTTCCTACAAAGTTTGGAAATTCTTGAGGAAGCTTTGAGTGAGTTGAAATATTGAGATATTTCAAGTCATAGTCTCGAGAAGTGATATTGGTATTTGGGAGTTTGTCGCATTTTATTTGGTTAGCTGACTTGAGGTAAAAGTCAGGAGCGTACGAACTCAGAAGTAGGTCGGAAATAGTTGTGGAATTATTGAGATAATTCGCGAAGTGATTGGGTTTTGATTATTATTCGCGGTGATTCGGTTTAGCTGATTTAGAGAACATTTTCGAGTCCCTGGTAAGAGTTTGGGACAGTTTTTGGGGACAAGTAGCTTTTGTTGAAGACTTCAGGAGAGTCCATCTACGTTAATTTGGTGAGCGTATTTAGAAACAATTTTGATATATACAGTATATGTTATTGCATGCGTATGTGTTTTATATTTTCGAATTGGCACCTAGGGTATTGTTGAAAATTTATCATATAGCTCAGAATCGGGTTCCCTTTTTTATTATTAGGTTATAGCATTTTCCTGTTTTATACAGGGAGGATCGACTAAGTGGGTCTCTCAATAGTTTCTCAGAGTTGTATTTCAATTTGTTTTTATAGCAGATTTAGTAGAATTCAGGCAAGGCATACCTATGTCCTGAGTGATGTTATTTCAATTTTCCGAGGAATAATCCGGTCATTTTTTTAGTGGTTTATTCATATTTATCACATGGTTATAATTAAATATTTCTTTTTTTTTTTCATATGGCACACAGTTTAAATAATGTTCAGTAAAACATAGATAAACGAATAGTTTCAATATTATTTTGTGAAGGTTAAACTCCAGTATTAATTTTTGTTAATTTTATTTTATCAATTGTTAATCCGATAATTCCGCCGACTTTATTCATCATCATAGTTGGTTTGTGAAAACTCTGCTAATATTATTTCATTTCCTCAAACCCCTAAAAGATTCAACTGTTGATTAAGTCGACTACTAATTCGCAATCCGTGTGATCAGGACGGATTAAAACTGTTTCTGATCTGGTGGCAACAACTCTCGCGCTACCAAACTAAATTAAAAAATAAATACCTTCGGTTGAACGATCCCATATACAGAGGGGGTGTATTTTTCTGGTGCGATTATAACTGAGATAATTATTATATATCATTATAGGGATCGCCAATTCCCGACGGTTATTTATTACAGTAGGAATCACACGTTAAAAGGTAAGACCTCGTTCATCCTTAGCTCGCACAAGTTTCGACTTCTGAGGGTTGTCGTTCGTAGGGGTGCGACAGCTGGTTAACGGAAAAACAGATTTTTTTTAAAACAGATCATGCAAAGAAGTAACTTTCAGACACAGACTGAAAGAAAAAGACTTCTCGAAACAGCTCTTTTCATATAAACACTGAAGTACTTTTATATGAACACTGGATAATACAAAAAACACTTTTTTCTATCAAGTTTGTATTCCTGTGAATGATATCTGATACAATTACATAACGAATGTTTGGAATACAAACTGAGTAGAAACAAGTTTTTGTATAATTCAGTGTTCATATAAGAGTATTTGTTCTTAAAGTGTTTTTCTTTCGTGTAATTCAATGTTTATATGAAATTAGCTGTTTCGAGAAGGTTTTTTCTTCTAGTTTGTGTCTGAAAGTAACTTCTTTGCATGATCTACGAATCTTTGTACATAATTACTTTTTTGAATTGATCGCTTTCTTCTTTTTTTTGAAAAGTTTCTCACATTTTTTCGTATCAAGATGGAGAAGTAGAAATAAGCCAAAACATTTCTTTCCCAAAGCTATTTGGCTTATAAATCTCCATCAAAAGGCCAAACATTTGAGAAACTCCCAAAAAAGAAATAAAGGAACTGAACTGAAATGAAATCACTTTACAAAAATGTGTAGATCATTCACAGAAGTTCACCGCGCCACCGCCGCGGCCGTCACCTTTCATAAGTCATGTCACATTTCGTGTGACGCTGGCGCGCACTATGTTTCTACTATGGGAGGAAGCTTGAAGAAGTGTTCAAATTTCAGCACTGAATAACAGTTCAAAAACCCTCCAAAATGGCGCTAGCATAGGCACATGCTTGATATGAATTAAGTTCAATATAACCTTATATTATTGCTTACATTAATGATTCACCTCGGTCTTTGTCGTACTTCCATCCAACATTATACATAATAATTTTTTACAATTGTTTATAAAAATAAAGTTTAAAATAGTTACTAATGATAAATTTTCTTTCAATTGCTTTGTTAAGAAAAAATTAAATTATTCTGGTAATTTTATATAAGTATTCCTTCCTAAATGTTATTATCAAGCGTTAAGAAATGATCGGCAAACAATTGATTATGAAACTTCGGTTTTCATTTCATTTTCATTTTGAAAACTGCACCATAACGATACTGAAGTTCTTTCGTCCTTTTTCATTTCTCTAGCCTATTCTAAAAGCTTTCAGCACCTGTTTCAAAATCAACCCTGTTGCTACTGTAGCGCCACCTTCATTCAGCACATTTCACAGAGACGGTTCTCCTTATCTCACTACAAATTGCTCTTCACCTTGCTGAAAATCTCCTTGTGAGTACCCGAGACCTAGATGGACTGCATACAGACTTGTGCACATTGCCAATTGCACAAATCAATTCAATGCAGAGTGCAACAGACTGTTGGTTGACATTGGAAGACACAGCATTCTGGAAATGACCTCTGACTTTATGCCTCCAACTGTCAAATAAGAACTGCCTTATAAAGTACTATTCCCGAGTAGAGAGGACTGGATCCTGCGGAGGAAGGAAATATTAAGAGCAGATAGTTGTTGGTTCTCAGATGGATCAAAAACACCTTTCGGTTCTGGTGCAGGTGTTTTCAGTCGCAGACCCAGGACATAGTTATCTGCCTGCTTAGGAACTTATGCGACTGCATTTCAAGCGGAAATTTACGCTATTGAATTGTGTGCGGAGAGATTGGATAAATCCAACCTCACTCACAAGTCAATGAAAATATTCTTGGACAGTCAAGCTGCGTTGGAAGCTCTTGGCTCCCACCGAGCAACGTTTAAATTGGTAGCAAACTGCCAAAAAAGACTCTCCTCGATAGGAAGACTAAACAGATTGTCTCTGGTCTGAGTTCTGGCCATACTGGCCAGGAAGGCAATGAAGCTGCTGACTCTCTTGCAAAGGAGGGTGCTGCAAGCGGCTTAATTGGACCAGAACCTGTCATTGGTATCGCTTCGGGCTTTTCCAAATAAACACTCAACACCTGGATGACAAGAAGAGTTATGGACTTCTGGCAGAATCTTCCTGGATTGGCTCACTCCAAGGCGTTTATTCACCCTTCGAAGCTTGATTCCAAACAGTTTTTGGACTACAGTAGGGATGAACTACGATGTCTAACAGGTTTTCTTACAGGTCACTGTCATTTGAATCGTCACATGCAGAGACTTGGACTGTCGGAAGACAGTGTGTGTCGCCTCTATCTGGAAAATGATGAAACTGCAGAGTATATACTTTGGGCCTGCCCCGCTGGGGACCGAATCAGGTTCTTTGAGTTCGGTAGATCCGTACTCTCACCATCTGACCTGAAAGACCACTCACCATACAAACTAATCGGCTTCGTTAAGAAGCTGGGTTGCGGTGGAGGGTCGAATAGACCCGCTCACTTTAGACCTACCTACCTACCTACCCAAAAGCTGACCAAAATGGTTTTTTTATGGGGGTATAGCAAATAAATTGTCTACCAAACTCATCCAGTATCTATAGAAGACATGAAACGAACAATCACTGAAGCTCTCAGGGATATCCCAGAGGATGTGCTGGAACGTGTAGTGTAGAGAATTCGTTTAATAAAAGACTGGCATTATGTGTTACAGAAAATGGTCGCCATTTTGAACATCTTTTGGATTTCTCTATTCTATAAAAAATTTAGGCGTTATAGTTCATGTTGAAAACATTTTGAGTAAGTGAACGAAAATAAATGAATTTTTTGTGGTTACAATAATTATTAAAACTTGGTATAATTTGTAAAATATATCTTTTTCGTATAGTATATCGCTGATAAAAAATGTAGTGAAATGTAACATTTCATACAAATGAAAACATATAGGGTGTTCCATTTGAGAAAGTTGAATTATGTCTGTTTCAAAATGAATGAAACTTCACCGAGCACCCTATATATTGTTTCCGAAAGTTGAGATTCCCGAAATTATCATAGTGATGTTGACTAATTATTCCTAAAAAAATCCACTTTATTGCTGCAGAAATGCAGGTGGTGAATTATAAAAGTATTGTCAGCTATAATATCCCAAGGACATTGATAACTAACGAAATAATTTTATCACAGTTTTCGAAAGCACGTTATTTGGTAACATCCCGACGCCGAAGGCGGAGGGATGTTACCTAAAATAACGTGCTTGAGGAAGTTGTGATAAAATTATGAGTTATTTATCAATGTTCGAGGGATATTCGGTGAGAAAATTTTTTGCAATTCGAACAAAATTATTTATTGAACACACAGTTATTAAAAGAACAATTCGTATAATGATATTCCGTTGATCTTGCTGTATTTGCCTCGGTTACTGCATAGGTGTTTCCACGCATACTATTGATTATTTGGTTATGATGTTCCTGATCAATATTCAAATAAGGTTTTATGGAATTTCCATTATTGTGCCCAGTAATTTTCAACAATTGCTGTTCTTGAACTCTACTCTTAGCTAGTTGACTGACTGCAGTTGCTCTATTAGAGTGATTGGTTATTTTCCTCTGTTTCGTATCCAAGCCAATTGCTTCAGCAGAAGATTTCGTCCATCCGTTGATTATATTGATACCCAGAGGCATATTGTCATACCAGTTATCGCTTCCTGTCTTCCAGTGACGATTTGGCCTTAAAAATAGTCTATTTGTCTTGATATTTGTGCCTCGTTTTGATAATAATTTAATGAATAATCTGACAGGACAAGCATTGTTATCACTATTTTGAACTAACCATTTGCTAGAGGCGCAGTTCTTTGAACCCCCTTGGCAGGTTTTACTGAAAATTAGATTATATTCTATCCTATTAGTTGGAGATCCATTGTTGTCCTTTTCGATATGAAAATAATCAACTAAGCAAGCAGCACCTTCACCACCTCTCCAAGCCAATTCCACCGCTGCTATGTGATAAAATTTGCGTAGGAGTCCTATAGGGGTATTTTCATCCCAAAAGTTTATAATTTTACTCATTTCATTTGAAGTTAATGGTACTGAGCTTGTTTTGCGTTTAGTGGGATCTGTTTGTAAATTTCTTCGTGCTGCGTCGTGTGCATTCCGCGCTTGTTTGAATGCAACACTTTTAAAGGGGTCTAGCATGATATTATACTCCTTGTAATACTTTTCTTGTAATAATTTGCTTGTTATATTCCATACGGTTTTAACAGTAGCCTCCTTAAACTCTGTGCTATCCTTTTTTCTCATATTAATCGCCCAATCCTTGAGTATTAATGCAAGCTCTTCGAGAGTACGATTTCCATCCAATTCATATTTTCTGGCGTCACAAAACTCCATAAATATTTTCCAAGTGTATTTTTTACTATTGACAGTATTTTTTGGTGTATTTTCTTCAATGATTTTGTCAATTGCCGCATCATTTTGAACACCAAAGCGAGGAAGTGACATTTTCGAAATAAATTGAATTACTGAAATGTCAAACAACTTTATTGTGTTGGTTGCTTAGCAATGTCATGACATAAGTGATAACTACCCGTGAAAACTATCCATGGGTAGTTATCAGTGTAATGATGGTTTCATTGGTTATTTCGACACACATGACTAGAAATAGACAAATTTGATAGGATAATTTTTTTGGCAAAAAATTTTCTGTAAAATAGGTTTTTTTGGAATAATTTAACAATGCCGCAATGGAAATTCGAAAACAGAAATTCCTCAGAGAGCTAAAAAATATGGAATCGAATGATCTGTTTGAAATCTGTTTCAAATCTGTTTTTCCGTTAATCAGCTGTCGCCCCCATACGAACGACAACTCTCAGAAGTTGAGAAACTTGTGCGAGCTAAGGACTAACGAGGTCTTACCTTTTAACGTGTGATTCCTAACACGGAATGATGTATTCATATACTAGGTATTCCATTTAAAAAATATATCTTTGTAACAATGATTCTATGATTAAATTCCATTTTGATAACATTTATTATTCTTCTTGTTAACTTTTTAAACCGAATGAATTTGAGTAACTATGGGAGTTAGACGTTCAGAATTCTGACAAATGTACGTATTATAATCTTATACAACTCAAGAAACCGATTTTGAGATTGTTGAACTAATTTCGAAATTGAACATTGGTAATTTTTGATTTTCAGATGTAATTTTTTGCATAAAAACAGAATCGGGCCGAAGAAGACTGTACTGGAACAAATATGTATACCATTTCCACTGGCATAGAAGCAATAAAACTAGATGGCGTTGTGCTGCAGAAAAGGCCAGAAAGTGCAAAGCGTTCGTGAATACAATTGATCAGTGTGACGTCTTATATGTTATCGGGGAACATAATCATGAGCATACATTGAAAGAAACGACGAAGCTGTCTGATTCTCGAATTGTTAGTGTACATTATATGAAAAAATAATAATGTTATTGAATTATGTTATTTTCAAAAGTATTTCACAAAATAGAATGTTAATAAAATTTTATGCAAGACTTGTTGGAACTATCACTAGTCAGTCTACAGTAAATATACTGGGTAGTCAAATGAAAACAAAACAGAGCCTTCTTCTGCAACAGCGTTCAACATTTCAGAAAACCTGAGGACTGGTTAATTCTCAATGAACGATGGAAACTCTTTCACAGTAATTGTCACTTTGCTCAATAGAGGATAAGAAGTATACTTGGAAAGACATGATGTGTAGTACAGTTTCTCAAGAATATGAAAAAAGGGTGAAATTTTTGCGGCCTGCGCGTAACGAAGAGCTAGAAAGCATTCGGGGGAACAAAAAACACATATTTGCGATTAAAGTTGTCCATGCTTAGTGTAGATGTACAATCTCCTCAATAAACTGTAAAACCAACGTACAAAGTCCCCACTATTATAGTCTATTTCAAAAGAGTGTAGAGTAATAAATCATGAAGTGTCATAAAATTTGCCTGAATTTCGTTGTCGTTCATGGGCGTAGGCAAATCTTAGGATTATTAAACTTAATAATTAAAGTAAATTAAAAATTACAGACATAGATAATAATAAAAGGCCATTTTTGGGAAGTAATTTGGTCTAAAACTAAGTACCTACATGTATTTAGGTAAGTAAAATTTCTTAAAAAAGATTAAGATTAATTTTAGTGGTTCTTGTAAACTTATTTAATATGCAATTTGGGTTCATATACTTGAGCATGATTTCTCAAAAAAGGGTTAACACTTAGTTCCGAGGTGCCATGTCATTATAATAATCCCTTTTTGACCCTGCCCACCAATCATGCAATACCTATTAAACCCAGGTAATTAAGAAAAAGGGTTTAAATATATTGTAATGGTGTCTTAAACATTCGAGTTATAATAGTAATTTTTACTACACCAATTAAACGTACAGTGATATTGTGATATAGAAATAGTGAAAAAGTTATAAAATGGGGACATTTACTCCAAAGAAAAGAAGTGTAAAAAATTCTCCGCTATCTGTTTGCGAAAAAGTTATAATTTTAAATGTATATGATTGCATAAAACACGATCACCCTAGTTTGTCTGTGCAAGAAAGTGTTGAGCGATGTGCCCGAATGACTGGAATTGGACAGTCCACGATTTTTAAATTATTGCGAGAAAGAAAGATATCAGGCCAGGTAAGTCCATGCAAGAGAAAATCAGGAAGACCAATAAAAATCTTAGATGAAGACACCAAATGTGACATTCGAAGAAAAGTTCATTCGTTTTATTTTAAAAAGGAAATACCCACTCTTGAAAAAATATTTATCGAGATAAGCCAAGATAACGATATTCCTTTGATATCCAGAAAACTTTTATGGAAAACTTTAAAAAGTATGAATTTTGCCTGGGAAAAGCACAATCGAAAGGCACTATTACTGGAAAGTGATGAAATTGTTTGCTGAAGACGAAAATATTTGACAACTATAAAGCAGTACCGCAGAGAGCAAAAGAAAATTTTTTATCTTGATGAGACGTGGATAAACGAAGGTTATATAGTCAAAAAAATGTGGCAAGATAAAAATATAACAAGTTCTCGCCAAGCTTTCATAGAAGGCCTTTCGACGGGTATTGAAGTGCCTTCGGGAAAAGGGAAGAGGCTTATAATTGCTCACATTGGAAGCGAAGACGGATTTTTAAAAGAAGGTTTGTTAAGCTTTGAGTCGTGCCGGACGGGAGATTATCATGAGGACATGAATTCGGATGTCTTCGAAGACTACTTCGGGGAAATGTTAAAATTTCTTTCAGCTGATTCGGTCGTGGTTATGGATAATGCAAGCTACCATTCAAGGCGCTTAGAGAAGGTACCAACTTCAGCTTGGAGAAAGCAAGAAATTATTAACTGGCTGTCAAATAAAGGTATTCAGTTTGAGACGAATTCAGTAAAGAAGGAACTACTAGCCATAGTAAAACAACATAAATCTCGCTTCATGAAATATGCCGTAGAAGATGTAGCAGAAAAGTATAAAGTAACTGTGCTGCGCCTACCGCCATATCATTGCGAATTAAATCCTATAGAACTTATATGGGCACAAGTTAAAGGATATGTTGCAAGGCACAATACCACATTTAAAATGAAAGATGTCAAGGTATTGTTTGATCAAGCCATTATGGAAATCACATCAGAAAACTGGCAAAAAGCAATCCAGCATGTTTTAAAAGAGGAAGATAAAATGTGGGAACTGGACAACTTGGTCGATCAGGTGGTTGACCCTATAATTATAACACCAGGGGATGATGACAGTTCTTCGGATGAAGACTATACTGATGTAGAATAATTTAATTGAATTGTAAATATACTGTAGCGGGATAAGCAATCTGGACAGAGACCAGTGTATCAGTGACACTTTTGCTTAGGTTAGGGTTTAGAATTAAGGGTAGTCTGAATAATTATTTTCTCGGAAGGTTCTCGAAAATTGTACCTAGTAATCTCTAGAACATTCAATTAGGGTATAAATAGAGTGTTGTTAAACGTTAAGGGAAGTTCACAGTTTTAGTATTGTTCAAGTGTTAAATTGTAATAACGTATCCAGTAAAGTTCTTGTCGTTTTTGTGAATAAATTGATTTAAAGTCCCCACAAGTGTTTCAATACGTAAAGTTCGTTCGTGTGTGTTTGTGAGTATTTCCCGATTTCGGTTCGTATATATTTTATTGTTACATTTTATATTTTTTTAATAACACTGTTCTGCTGTATTAAATTTTTATTTCCTTTAATATAATTTTTATGAATGCATATTCTTTTGGCAATTATCCCACTAGCGCGCCTCTGGCTCAGTATTTATCCGTCGATAACAATGGACAAATCCCTTAAAACAGGGTGATACCTACCTGCTCTTTATGAAACGACATAATTTTGCAATGCGGACTAGGGAAGTGACAGAATTTATTGACGGATCACCCTGTAGCGCTTTTGAATACTTAATGAGATTTTATTACTCTACACTCTTTTGAAATAGACTATAGTCCATCTCATTGAATTCAAAATAATTTTGGTCAAGACAGGAAATGAGAGAGCTATAAAGATATGGGATTAGTATTCTTTAGAGTTAGAAAATTATGAATAATGGTTATGCCATTAATCGGTGAAATATTTGGAATGAATAAATAAAACTTGCTTTGAATTAGAAGGTTGCCTTTATTTTAATATTGAATATGTACATTTTTTATACTTGAATTAAACGCAATATACGGCGAAAAATTTCTGAGAACGTAACAATTACAAATAAAACAATACAAAGCAGAAAATTATAAAAGGCAAAAAACGCAAAAATTCAAATAAAATAATATTTTATCTCAATCTTTGGAGAACGAATCTTCGTTAAGGTCTGAACTGATGTAATCTGGTTCGGTGTCACTATCTTCGTCTACCATGAAATCTTATGTTGGTTCCTTTTCCATGAAAAACTGTTCAAAACTTTGAGCATGCTCACATCGTTTTTCCACTCAGTTTCAGGAAACGTACTAAAAAATTCATCGTATAATCTTTCTACGGTCTTTAAGTTAAAATTTACATTTCTTTGTGCAACATATTGCTTTGAAGACGCCCATACTAACTCTATAGGATTCAAGTCAAGGTGGTATGGAGGAAGCCTCCACGGTATGCCCATGGGTGCTCATAATTTCATAAATTTTATACATTTTATATCGCGGTTTATGAATTTTAATTAGACTATACAAATCAATTTTTAACATATCTTCTGTAAAAGGTATATTTCATTGCCTTAGCCATTCCATCATTCAGATCTTTCTATTGCATAAAGTGATAGGGAGTATTGTCTATCACTAAGACACTCTTTGGTGGTAAATTAGGAATAAGCATCTCCTGTAACCATTTTATATAATTCGTGAAGTTCATCTCGTCATGATAATTTTTCACAAAACTATTTTCACTGCCCGCATTCACTTTTATTAGTTTTTGCCCTTTTGATACTGGTTTATGTAAACCTTCACTAGTGTTGTCATTCCAGGTTTTTATGTGGGTATGCGAGGAATGAATATAAGTTTCGTCCATGAAAATTATGGGTTGCTGTTCTTCTCGAAATTTGTTCATACTTGGCAAAAAATTTGTTCTTAACTGAACGATATTTGGAATATTCCAATAATAATTTTGGATTATTTTTCGTTTTCCTCCAACGAAATCCCATGTCCTTTATCAAAACCATCTAAGCTAGTTTTAGCTGCGGCTTTCTTTTTATATTTGGCGTCAAAAAAGCAGCGGCTTCTCAATTCACAATCGATTTAATTTCCTTTGAAATTTTTGGAATACTGCTTAAACTTGCGCCAGTTGCCATAGCAGCTCTTTCTTGAACTTTTTCAAAGTCCTTTATAGGTTTTACATTGGCTATAACTTCCCCCGTTTGACTTGTCAGCACTGTACGATTCAGGTTTGATTCAAACTCCATCCTGGTTAAGTTACAATACTCAAATTGTACCCTCTACGCTTTATTTCTACTCGGACTGTACACTTGGTTAACCCGCGATTCTCACTTGACAACAGACAAATTCGAAAAGTCGACTGACTGGGCTGGGGGCGTTTCCACTCCTGTCTTCTGGGCACAGCTAAGGAGGTCTCAAATCATGATTTTGAAACTTTTTCCTATTCTTGACAATCTGTACTTTTTGATAAAAAAAATAGTGTGGCATCACTCGTCGCCAAATAAGCACTATTATTTAATTTTCAATGGAATGAGCCATTGATGGGGTCATTTAATTCTCTATCCAACAATGGGTTATTTTTGCAAATGGAACTAGCTGAATAATTAGCGGTGCAGAGGAAAATGAACTTATATTTTGAAAGTCTGAAAAAAAGTGCCTGAAGATCTAGCATGTGTTGAGATTGTTCACGTGAATTAAATGGAGCAAATTTTAATTTCACTTGAGACTATTGATTATTGCAATTGACGAATGAAAACTGAAAACCACTTTTAATATAAACTATACATTAAAAATCGAATCTAACATAAACCTTCTGCCAATATGAAGATAATTGGAATGATATATATACAGAAAAAAGTTATTATTCGCTTTTGCGCATGGTTTTATGACACATGCTTGCAAATGTTGATGAAAATACAAATAAAATAGTGGCAGCCTTAACATCTATAAGAACAAGATAAATGTAAATTTACATTCATTCCAACAGACTATGACGTATACCTAAGCTTTTGTTACGATCAATCTGTTCAGAGAAAATATGCTTTGATAAGCTGATCCCCAGCACTTTGAAGAATCTTCTTCAGCTGTGATAGTAAAATTTTTCTCTTCATACAGAAAAACCGGTTTCAAGTCGGTTATATAGCCACATTAATACCTGCATTTCGAAGAATGGAAACCATACAAAGAAGGAGAAGGTTAGGTTAGGTCTAAAGTGAGTGGGTCTATTCGATCCTTCAACGCAACCCGCAAAGGTTTATTGTGGCTCACATCTATTCACACTCGACCAAATAAACCCAGCTTCTTAACGAAGCCGATTTGTTTGTATGGTGAGTGGTCTTTCAGGTCAGATGGTAAGAGACTGTTAGGTATCAAGCTTCGAAGGGTGAATGAACGCCTTGGAGTGAGCTAATCCTGGAATATTCTGCCAGAAGTTCATGAATATTCTTGCCATCCAGGTGTTCAATCTTTGTTTGGCAAAGCCAAATCTTTGTTTGGCAAAGCCTATAGCGATGAAGCTACTTGCAGCACCCTCCTTTGCAAGGGATTCAGTAGCCTTATTACCTTCCAGACCAGTATGGCCAGGAATCCAGAGCAGAGACAATTTGTTAACTCTTCCTATCGAGAAGAGTCGTTTTTGACAATTTGCTACCAATTTTGACGTTGCTCGGTAGGAGCCAAGAGCTTCCAACGCCTCTTGACTGTCCGAGAATATTTGTATTGACTTGTGAGTGAGGTTGGATTTATCCAATCTCTCCGCACACAATTTAATAGCGTAAATTTCCGCTTGAAATACAATCGCATAGGTTCCTAGGCAGGTTGATATATTTGTCTTGGGTCTGCGACTGAAAACACCTGCACCAGAACCGGAAGGTTTTTTTGATCCATCTCTGAACCAGTAACTATCTGCTCTTAATATTTCCTTCTGCCGGAGGATCCAGTCCTCTCTACTCGGAAACAGTATTTTATAAGGCAGTTCATAGTTGACAGTTGGGGGCATAAAGTCAGAGGTCATTTTCAGAATGCTGTGACTTCCAGTGTCAATCAACAGTCTGTTGTAATGTGCAATAAAATTGTGCAATTGGCAATGTGCACAAGTCTATATGCAGTCCATCTAGCCTCTCCCTCCAGAAAAATGTGGAGAGAAGGTGGATCTAGAAAGATCTCCATTGCCGCTGACGATGGAACCACTGATGGCCAGACAAGCCTGTCTGTAAGCCAGAGAGCTTCGCCTGAGCTGTTTGCTGTAGAGCCTATGGCCACCAGGCAATTGCACCATATGTGATCATTGGTCTGACAATCATCACATAGATCCAATGGATTTGATCGGGACTTGCACCCCAAGTTTTACCACAAATCCTTCGACATGTCCATAGGGACAGTCTGACTTTGTGTAACACTTTTTCCTAGTGGGAGGTTCAGATGAGTTTTTTATCAAGAACAATAACAAGGTATTTCACATCCGTTCCAAATGGAATGACCTCACCATTAAGGGAAAGTGGCGTGAAATCGTCCAATTTTCTCCTCCTGGTGAAGGGATTTATCACAGTTTTGCTGGGGTTGACAGACATCTGCTGCAACTGAAAACACGTGGATGTGGACCTTGCTTGCACATCCACTTTTCTTCTGTCGAGGGCAACAAGCAGACTATCATCCATCAGGAGCGACCACAGAAGGGGACATAGGAACCCCACCTTGAGGGCAGGCTCTAGTAACCCTGAGCCTAAAGACTTCGCTTCAGAAGAGTCGTAGTTGCAGTTCTGTTTACTAGCATGGCATAGATCTAGACAGTTATGGTCGATTCTATACCTTTTCTAGACAGAGATGATCCTATAGATTTAGGTAGTGCATTGTCAAATGCTCCTTCAATATCGAGAAATATACCAACTGCAAAGAAGGAGTAACTACGTCTTCGTTTTTGACGGGAACTTTCATTTCGACTTGGCTTGCAAATTACTATATAGGTTTACAGAGGTTACATTCGTAGCAGTACGTTTTTTGAAACAGAAATTAAGTTATTGAGATAATCATCCATTAATTGATCAGTGAGTCAACCTCAGGGACATAATAAGATAGGGCTCTTTCTTCCAGTTTGTGTCTGAAAATTACTTCTTTGCATGTTTTCCGGGATGAAGGTACAAAAATTCACATCCAGCCCAAACTCGGTAGGATGTTCAAAACACTATCATAAATGAAATTTAAAAAATCCTCATCGATCCGACACCTGGAAAACATTTATTCGAGGTCAAAGGTCACAAAAAACGGGTTTTTTGCGATTTTCAGCAAAACGGCCATTTTTATCATAAAATTAACTTTCATAAAAATTGCATATTAGATAATTATCTATAGGAAATGTGTGATTACTTTTTTCCTATGTGCCACTTTTTCTGAGAAATAACGATTCAAAAAGTTGGAAGAGTTTTAATTGTCATAATATGTACACGTTTTCACGTCACCTTTGAGGTGGCGTATTTTCTTTTAACATGATTTTCCCGGTAGGCCTTTTCCACGGAATGTGATTCTGTTTAATTTCAAACTATTGGATAATAAAAGATATTGGCGAAGGTTTAAAATCTGTTTTCCCGTTAACCAGCAGTCGCACCCCTATGAACGACAACTTTCAAAAGTCGAGGTCTTACCTTTTAACTTGTGATTCGTAACACGGGTTGGATGATAGCAAGTGTGAATCAATTGTTCAGACTGGGGCTTGAACCACCGACCAACACGACGGTCAATTTGAGTGAGTGAACAAAGCACCCACGTGGAACCGACCAGCGGTGTGAATTAAGAAAAATAGGAAAATTCATTCGTCTGATTCATAATTCTCTAATATTTCTGGTTCTTCTTGTTCATCTCCTTCTTCTTGTTCTTCTTCTTCATCCTGGGTGCAAGTTGATTGCCTCAATAGTGATGCATCGCATGTCCCCTGTCGCATATCGTTGGTATCAAACTGTTGGTGATTCAACATTGAAGTACTGTACAACTTTTTTGCAACCATATTTAGCACTACATTCCTTTTTACAGTGAAGTCTGAACCGGTTCTAAAGTATTGTCGACCAACTTCCAACCTCAGTCTTTTGGGTCTAGCTGATAACCAAGCCACTCACTAATATACCCGTATAAGATGTTGATGAGCAGCCTTTGACTTTGTTTTTTATTTCGAGTAACTTTAACGAAACATGCATATCAAAACTTATCTAGGCACGTAGTTTTCAGGAGCTCCATACATAGAAAGAAGAAAGGGAATTCCGTTGGTGATAACTTCTTGTGGAGTTGAATTACTTATTTTGAAAACTTCAGCATATTGAACTAAATCTTTTTTGGAACATTTTAAAAAGTGTTACCCCTTTCGAAAAATTCAGATGTCTTATCACAGCCAGTTATTTCGTGTAAAAATAGTACACGATTTTGATACTTTGCAAAAGTAGATAAACTTTTCCATGAATATATTTCCGATTGATTTTGGGCTTCTCCAAGTGTTTTGAACAATCCTACCAACTTAAAGTTGGGTGTGAATTTTTGTACTCTTGGATAAATGATCTACACATACTTGTAAATATTTTATTTTTAAATAAATTACTTTCTTCCTTCCTTTGAACGATTTCCACATTTTTTGTATAGAGATGGTAAGTGAAACCCAAAACTTTTCCCTCCCCAGAGTTAATCTCTTCTGAAATACACCCCTTTCAATTTACATAATGAATATAATTTCTAAAAACAACCAGTGTTTATAGTTGTTTATTTCATTACCAAATGGTCCAAGGTTTGTAAATTACTGAAACAGATAAAAAATTGCTATTCAACCAGCTGAAGATAGTTTTTTTGTGATAAGTTGTCGTCGCAAGTTAAACAGGATATTCTGTGGGAAAGAAAGTTTTGGCTTTCTACTATTCCATCTTGATACAAAAAAATGTAGCAATCTTTCAAAGAAAGGAAGGAAGCAATCAATTTTAAAAGAAGTAACTCTATACACAGATGTGTATATCATATAAACATTGAATTGACATGAAAGAATTTTTTTTCGAAAATAATACTTTCATATGAACTCTGAATTATACAAAAAACACTTTTCTCTACTCAGCTTGTATTCCAAACATTCGTTATCAAATTAAATCAGATATCATTCACAAGATTTCTACACAGTATACTGAATGAAAGGTAAAATTTCACTTACACTGTCATCCTCACTGGTAAACATCGATGTTTTGCCGTAAGACACTTGCCTTAAGGCTCTTCAATCTTTCCCTAAGACACTTGCCTTTGGGCTCTTCAATCTTGCCCTACGGCGAAACATCGATGTCTACCAGTGAGTATGACAGTATTCCACGTATGTGAAATTTTTACCTTTCATTTAGTATATTGTGTAGAAATCCTGTGAATGATATCTGATTTCATTCCATAACAAATGTTTGGAATACAAACTGAGTAGTAAAAAGTGTTTTTTTAATAACTCAGTGGTCATATGAAAGTTTGGAAACAATTTTTCTTTCGTGTAATTCAATGTTTATATGAAAGTAGCTGTTTCAGGAGGGATTTTTCTTCCAGTTTGTGTCTGAAAGTTACTTCTTTGCACAATCTACATTTATGTATAGAACTACTTCTTTAAAAATTGATTGCTTCCTTCCTTTCTTTGGAAGATTTCCACTTTTTTGTATCAAGATGGGGTAGTAGAAAGCCAAAAGTTTTTTCCCAAAAAATTAGATACTCCTAAAAATACAACCCTTTCAATATATAGATTATTCTTGTTTATGTATTATTGTAGACATTCTTCCAGACGTACAAGTAGCGGCAGTTGATTAGAAGATTCTAGTTCCTTTTCCTTCAAACTCTGAAACATTATAGACTCGAGTTCATTGAATCCATCCTTGTCCTTTATTCATTCCGAGTGTTTTTGCTAATTCAAAATTAAAATTGCATATCTTGGTAATCAATTTTTTTAGGAATCGTCTATTTCTGTCAAGGAAGGAAACACCCTCGATTGATTTTCGACAACTACGAATATAACATGCACATAAGAGATAACGTCAGGACACGGTGGAGGTGTAAGAATCAGAGCAAAAAATGTAGCGCAACCCTTTATACATCTGGGAATGACGTCGTTGTCAAACATTTCCACAATCACAAACCGCCAAAGTTAGGCACGGAATTCACATTCGTTTCTCAAAAAGTGAACGTTATACGAGGCGGTTGGAATGCACCAGATATATTATGAATGTGTATATATTATTGATTGTGTACAATAAATCTAAAATGTGATAAAATTTATAATTTATAAAGAATGTTCATAATAAAATTCCATTAAAAATTATTATAGAGGTTTCCTTCGACTAGGAGCAATACAGCAAGCGCCAAACGTGATGGCGAGCACGCCCCGAAACCCACATACTCATTTTCGATGTAACCCCCACTATAACTCTTGCAAGACATACAAATGCTCTGTACAAATGTGTATCATTACTTTTCCTCCAATGCTGTTATTGGCGTTTGGTATTGTCTGAATAATTCGTGTTATTTCTGAAAAAATATCATCGTTTAACAAAAAACCAGTCATCAAGAGTCAGGCACGTGAAATGATTTTCAAAGTGTTCAATTATTTTCAAAGTGTTACATGTGAGTCGGGTACTTTATCAAATATGAGAAATAAAACATCATATATGAATATAACATCAAATACATTCAAAAAGTAACTATTCCAATTATTTTGCATTAGGTATTTCAATAAGTACCAGTGAAAGAGTGGTCAAAGACTGGGAGTAATTAATTTCTGCAAATAACGGAGAAGTAAAATTTTCTATCCAAGAAAGAAGCGGCCTAGAAGAGCACCAGTAACTGATACTCCCGAGTATGAGTATCCCAATATTAGACGGATTATTTACGAGTTTCGTAAGACGAAAAGGTGTCGTTATTACGGTAAAGAAGGTCCAACACAAAATTAATGACGTTGTGGGAATTGTGGCTTACGAAACATTTCTTCGTAGAATTTCAAATAAAATAGGTTTCAAATGGAAGACTGAAAATAACAGAAACATGCAAACAGAGAAAATAGACATTAAAGTATTGAGGATCAAGTATTTACAAAAAATATTGCGAAGGGACCAAGACTCATTATTGTCCATGCAAGAGGTGGTAAGGGCTTCATACCTAATTGTCGGCTTATATTTAAATCAGGCACAACGTCAGGGGATTACTATTCAGAAACAAATTCTTAAAATTATGACAAATGGTTACAAGAAAAGTTAATTCCAAATTTATCTATGAATTCGGTAGTCGTGACCGATAATGTTCCATACCATAATATTCAAATTGATCTAGCACCCAACATACATTCTAGGAAGGCTGGCATGGTAAAGTGGCTGCACGAGAAAAGCATTATGTTCACCCCTAACATGCTTGAACCCGAATTATACGAGTTGATCAAGGTAAATAAAAAACAGCATATCAGATACAAGTTTGATGAGATTCTGCTTGAACACGAACATGACGTTTCGCGACTTCCACCCTACCAACAGTGGTAAATACAGTGATTTCAAATTTAAATGACGATAGCAGCACAAGCAGCAGTGAAGTTGAAGAAAATTTGTATCCAGATAGTGACTGATTAAAGTTCATTTTAGGATAAGTGTATCATTATAGAACATTTTAATGAATTGTGCTACTATCTATAATACTAAATAAAACATGAAAAGAAATTACGAAGAAGTCATGTTCCATTTGTTCCCCTTATTAAAAATAATTATAAGTACGACACTGGCCGGCAAGGGACGCATCGTAATCCAATAGTAATTTAGTTCGGAGAGTCTATACCTGGGCGATCGCTTGCCATCAGCCGTGGCGTGTAGTGTACTTATATTTGGTAGACAAAGAAGTTTTACATCTAATGTAGTGAATATCATGAATTATGATATAGATACCTAACTTTCATTTTTCATTTCCATGTCAGTTTTTCTTGCTAATATTTATTTTACTGAACGCTGAACTTCAATTCTTCAATTAGACATCACATTGATATTACAGTGACTATTGCCATCAAGTACAGGATACAAACTTTAATACAAGAAGTACATATGTTATAGAGTCAGACGGCAAAGAGTTCTAAAAAATTGTGAATATGGCTATTAGATATTTCGTGATACAATTGAACTAACCAACTAACAATATACGGAATATCCGTTCAAAATACTGGAATGCAAAAAATTATGACCTCTTTATAATTCTATTTTTTACGAAACTGAGGTTAATTCCGTTCCATCGAGTTGAATACTACCAACGAACAAAACCCGAAATCGATTCAATCGCTCAAACTTTTCCGAATATATTGAATTTCAACTTGCACTATTGAAAAATTTGAATTCCAGAGGTGATTAGTTTGAATTTACCCTACTTCCTCATTATTTCCGTTTGTAGTTGAATGTGTGGTAATTTCAGGTACCATATATTTCGGCCGATTCAGAAAAAATCCAAAAATTATTTTGGATGAATTCGAATATGGCTTGCACTATAAAGAGGCTCATAAATCTAGATGGCGTTGCAAGTATTACAATAAGTACAAGTGTAAGGGAAGCATCATGACCACAGGAAGAAATGTATTTGTGCATAAACCACATAATCATCATTCAGAAAAGGTCGACATGGAACATTTAATTCCAACTAATGTTAACATTATACGAATGAATTAAATTATTTGTATAAAAGGTTTTAGTATTTTTATTCAAATTGTTTCTGAAAACTTTCACGATTCACCAACCATAAATGTATATTGTTAACATTGTTTTTTGTTAATG
Organism: Leptinotarsa decemlineata; assembly: GCF_025532065.1. Lineage (NCBI taxonomy): Eukaryota > Metazoa > Arthropoda > Insecta > Coleoptera > Chrysomelidae > Leptinotarsa > Leptinotarsa decemlineata. The sequence continues at coordinate 27,601,652 of NW_027412688.1, read as the reverse complement.
TCAATGGTTTATACTTATTGTGTTGTGTGAAATTATTAACAGATTCGAAACCTACGAGTAGGTACAGAAATAGGTGAGACAAAAACATGACCAATCAAAGAAATGTTATGTAAACATTATAATAAATTTATTTGAAATGGAAATCAATAGAAAAGGTAGAAAAAAAAATTAAGCTAGAATATTCAATATTCAACTCAATAATCATATTGATATACTATACTTCCATTACTTCCATTACTTTTTAACATGAACACCAAACAAAGTTTTGAATATTTGTTTCCTGAACAGAAAGAAACTTGAGTTGAAAAAACCGTCATAGAGTCAAATCTCTGTTGTAGTTGTAGTACTGCAAGTGTTAAAAAAATCACCACTATAGGTTTGTTCTGGTTCTAACATCCGAAACTGTTTGGAAACTGTGCAAGACATGATGCGTCGTATGTATGAATAGATGAAGACAAAAAATACTATTGATCATGTCCATTTTGTTATGTAGCGTATCCTTATAGTCAGTTCAAATCTTATCTACCGTCAATCATCAATTATTCAAATCAAATTAATAAAAAAGCATCCTAGCAAATAGCCCAAACAAATTTCCACATGAATGCGCATGAGCAAAGGAAACAGTTATCAACAGTTCAGCCTCGAGAGCAAGAACGATTCGGGACGGTTCAAAACAGGATCATTTCGCAGTCGAAACCAGAACAAAGGATTCATCAGTCCGAAATATCCTCAATAAACCAGAACGCTCTATATCAACTGCGCATGATCCTGACGTCCTAGAACCTGAATTTCGTAGAACCAGAACAAACTACCGTGGAACTACGCATTGCTAAATTATCTCATGACAAATTATAGTGGAAATACGTAAAGATGAGGTGAGACCTTTAACGAATATTTGCTAATTATTCGACAATTGGGCTTGCGCATATTTTTTGTAACTTTTCAACACTGAAAACCTGATTCTATTTCGGTCGGGTCAGGTACAAAATATGAGCTTTGACATTTCATGATCTTCCTAATAGAGATAGCACGTCGGATCTTCCGACAGTACGAATCTCATTATATGATGATTCGGGCGACAATGACCTGGGCAGAGGCGTAGTAGACAACGATAGTCTAGCATTGGTGATATATATATATATATATATATATATATATATATATATATATATATATGGTGATATATTTCGAAGAATGTTTGAATGTCTTGGTATGCCAGGTATTCTGTGTTTGACAAAACTTTATCAGTGACATGCTCTTGTCCGATGGAAGCTTTGCAGCATCCCCCTTACAATGAAGTCATCAGCTCAATTCCCGATCAACGTGGCCAGGAATCTAGAACAAAAACAATTTGTCAAGTATATCTGTTGCGGAGAGTTTTTTTTGGTAGTTCACTACCAACTTGGACACTGCACGGTGAGACACAAGACCTTCGAAAGCCCTTGGTTATTCGAGATTATTTTTATTGATTCATGTGTGAAAGTGACGAGATGAGCATTGAGAAATTCATATTTTTGGTTTCTTGGTAAAAATTTCAAATAGCTCAAATTCAGGGAGCTTCAGAGATTTTTCCCAGACTTCTTCTTATAATAATCTAAGTAAGGGCAATGAAATCTTGCCTCACGACAGATAACTCTATTCTCGAATATGGAAGATGGATGAGATTCCCCAAGGCGTTCAGTTGCAACTCCAAACTTCGAAATCGACTAGATCCCAAGGGAGATGCCATCGCCCTTACTTACTTATGCTTGTACTTTCTAGCGCCGTCTGGTGTGTAGTTGCCTTCCAGTGGAAGTGCATTTAAAGAAGGATAAATCTCGTCGGCAGTCGATTTCGAAGCTTCCCCCATGCCCCCTCCCGAGTTGAGTGCCCTGAAGTAGGAGCTCCCCCCCCATTTATTTAGCGAGGAGAACCTACTACCCCACTCCATCTACCCCCGCTCTCCGAGCGGTCCTCAACTTACTGATGGGCACTTCAAGATTGACATCTGACCTCTTTTGGTCGATAGTCAGCCTTTAGGTGCTATTCTTTCGCGATCGGTAAAAATTGTTTTGTCGTAACTATTCCTAACTGAATTTTTGCATGGGGGCCCCCAAAAACTAACCGGCGGCTATTGTTATTAGTGTCGGGCGTTCCTCAGTGAGTCTAAGGATTCTAGAATCGCGGTCGATTTGTTCTGCGGTGAATTTGCGGAAAGAAAATTTGATTAGTTTTGCTTACCGGAGTCGCCTTACGGCGACTCCGGTGTTGACAGCGGTGTTGACTCATAAATTTTTGTGCTTGGGTTCTAGTTTTCAGGTTGAAATGTAAGTTAATAATATATTATTGAGTAAACAACTCAGTTGTGAGTATACTTTCAAAATGTGTAACTACACACAAAGATGAGTAACCACACACAGAATCCATCCATTGTTATTTTCCATGTAGTTTTTTTCTACTTTCTTGATATGTTATATGCGTGATATTAAATTACTTTAGAGGAACATTACCGCAAGGTGGCGCTACCGTCAACGCAAAACTAAGGTAAAGAAATAGATACGAAAAATGTGCTAGACACGAGTCATAAGCTCCATTCATTGGACCTCACTAGCTGTGAGGGTACCAAAATCCATGGTACAGGGTATGCACCCGTGAAAACCATCATACGGAAAGCTCTAAATGATCATATAACATTTCTTTCAGAACTTGTGTAGAAAAACGTGATCAACTGAATACCCGGCCACTGAATCGGGGGTGGAATCGAATGCAGCTTCCAAGGGGTCGTCTGATACCAGATCTGAAGAACTACCCGGATACATCAGGGATATACACATAATAATTACTTACTGAACATTGTACACTTAAAAAACACCTGAACGAATTGGGTTTGTATAACAGAGAACTCAGTTGTAAATAATGTAACAAAGGAAGAGCGTTTGTTGTATTTATATTAGCAAAAACATTATGCCCATATAAATATTACAAACATCCAACAAAGGACCAGTTGAAACTAGTACAGGATTGATGAAATGGGTTCAATGAAAAGATAAATGAAAAACGCAATCAGCCCATGGGGCTGCAGTGTTTTCCGGAGACTTGGGAGAAATGGGCAAGTCAGAAGGGAGGAGGGAAAGAAATAGTCATTGGGAACTAATATTTGAATGTTTGTGGCCATGGTAATTCGGAGGGACTATTGCCACAAGATGGCGCTGCATAACTCAAGGAGATTACAGAAAATATCAAAATTCAAAATATGTATGTTACATTTCTCCCTGTTGTGAAGTATTGTTGTCGAAAATAACCTACTAAATGGAAGAAACTACGATACTGATGAATAATCGACGACCAAACAGTTTTCACGTTCATGAGATATTGACGAAAAGTGTTTGCTTTTTACTTATGAAGGTAGTCATTGAAATTCTCTCCTCGCGAAGTAAGATTAATTCTGCAATCTCTAACAGAGTGGGAAAATTTTTTGGTTTTTATTGCACTTTTTCTACATCTCATTCGGTGAGAAAGTCGTTAATAGATATATCGTTAGGTAAAATTTTGGATGGGCTGCACCCGCAGATATTTTGAAAAAAATTGTATATACTCATGTGTAGATTATAAATCCGAGAGAAAAAAATCAGTGTTATTCTTCATTTCCATAATTACAGCTCTCCAACGATTCGTAAATTATACTTTTCAACCTTCTTTTCGTACAATACAAACTATATAATCACAAGAATTCATTTACAACATCAACTTCACATCTTATGCTACCTTTTTTTAACACTTTTTAGTTCCTATGAAAACGGGACTAGTATACAACCTTACAGTGTAGAAGAGATTTTTAAATTAAGTTTTTTTATAGGAAAAATGATGAATAATAAACGAAACAGTGTCAAGTTAAAATGAGGTGTGAAGGTGATTATTTGAATATTTTTGACTACAGGTTCTTATACTAATTGGCTTTTGAATTGTCGAATCTAGATGTCGCCCTCTTCTTGGTTCGCCAGAATACCACATCTAATAAGTTATAAGTATGTGAATTATTTCAAAACAAATAAGGCACTCCTGCTTGAACATAAATATTATCAAAAATGGATAGCTTTTGATATTTCAATTAATATATCATGTCGATGTTGTGAAAGAAGCACATATGTGGTGATTGAAAAAATGATGTTTCAGGGACCATTTACATTGGACGAGCGCATAAGTATCCCAAAGTTATCGTGAACAATCACTCTTATAGAATCCATATAAAAGAACCCAACAGAACAAGATGGCGCTGCAGACACGTTAATGCAACAAGATGTAAAGCAGTTCTTTACACGACTGGCAACTCAGTGTTCATTCACAATAGTCACAATCATCCTGCTGAGGAAGTAGACTATGCTAGTTTGGTGCAGAAAAAAGTTACAATTATTGTAAAAAAATAAAGAAATTTATTGTCTTCACATTATTTTCTGTTAAAGTGAGCCTTTCTGACTCCAAATTTTGACAGGGTCGAGTGTGAAGAATCTAGTTTTGGTAAGATCTAAATTGTTAAATAGCAAAAGCATGGACATTTCATGAATATTCAGTGAATATTCATGCTGAATTTTGTTATTATAAGGATCTAACAGAAATCACAATGTATGATGAATATTTCGAAAAGAGATACATATTTATAAGAAAATAAATATTTCAAAATGAAATTTCGACTCAACACAATAGGATCTGGTAAATGCCTGCCGAAAAAGACAACCTTTGAACTATATCCGACACATGTTTATGCTATATGCCTCACAGAGCATAGTTTTGCAGATGTTTTTCGTTCATCCAGCAGCAGAAAAATTCTGAAATCAATCGAGCGAATCACCTACAGACCAGTTTCGAGGTATTACCCCTCATCAGTGCAAGAAAAATCCTACCCAAACAGTAATATGCCTGGGAATCCATTAAATTCAACGCGATTTGACTGCATGTATAAAACTTTGGTCTCTGAGAAAGATTTGTTAACAAGTTACAGCTCCGTCTTTTTTAAGGACAAAACACAAGCACTACAGGAAAATCCTTAAGAGCGGTAGCGACAGTAGCGATTTACGTTGGATGTGAATCGCTGGAGATTAAATTCATTTGGAAAAGCGTTCTCAGAAAGTTTTTTCCACATAAACGCAATTTTTCAAATGAAAGATTTCTCAAACAGTGGAGTTCGAGGTGTACTGAGTCTGTCACATATTTCTGATATGTTTCGCTTTTGGTGGAATCAAATGTGCCATGTCACTTGAAAACCTTTCGTGAAAGTATATATAAAAGAAAGACAAATCTCCAACCTTTCTTCGATGTTCCAGACTATCAAGGTTGCAAGTGAAGTTCGTGTCTCCAATAAAGCGGATGGTTTTTTTCTGGATAGAATCCAGCAGCTTCAGTTCAGGGTATACTTAGGGACGGGGCTCCATACATGAGAATAATACTCCAAAGAAGGTCTGATCTGAGCTTTATAAAGCATCAAAAGTTGCTGATGTGTGTACAGTTTTCTGGTTCATATAAGAAAATAAATATTTGAAAATGAAATCCATTTCACCCAATGTTACTATACAGTAGGATCTGGTAAATGCCTGCCGGAAAACTACTACTTCCTCGGCTAATACTACGATGGACATCATAAATATGCAAAATGCACAGATGATCGGTAATACTTCGAGACTGTCTTCAGGTGATCTACTCAATTGTATTTCAATGTAAACGAGAAGCTTTTTTGGGGCAACTTGCATAAATGACCAATTCGAAGTCCATCATAAATAGCTATAATGATATGATTGTTGAAAGTAAGGTTTTATTTTTTGAGTGAAAAAGTTTGCGATACGAGCGTACCGAGTTGAGCAATTTCACCAACCAAATTAAACTTACTTTTAACACAAATATCATACAAAGTTTTTTGTACAACTGTCCTGTTTTCATAATGAAAAAGAAGAAGTTCAGTTAAATGTCAGTTAACTATTTTCATGTTATCGAATTTGCTATGAAGTGGTCGTGTCTGGTGACGCCGAGTCACCTGGTTACCAATAAACAGTATCGTTTACAGCTCACGCGTTTTATTTAAAGTCACATTTAAAGTTCTTACTGGTGTTTAATGTATATAATAAATTTGTAACAGAATTTAATTGTATCGATATCTATTGTTCATAATAAAAGTTCTTTGAAAATTGAATAATTATGTTTTGTTTATTGCTATTTGGTCAAAAAAAATTGTGTTGAAAATATTTTTAATACAGTACTTTGTAAACATCATCTTTTAATACTCTTGCCAACCATCAAAAATGATACTTTTAATGACAGTTGTACATAAACGGTTGAATTTAGGAGATGATGTGCTATATCAATTCTGTTCAGAATTTGAAGCAGAATTGAAATATGGAAAAATATGTAGGGTGTTCTGTTAAAGAAAAAACAACTTCATTTCTTCAAGACTTTTTGACTAATCCTGTAACTGTCGAGTGTGGTAGATTTTGAAAAACCCAAAAACCTTCGTATTTTGATATTTTTCGGTAGCTATCTTACTTTAAGAGATAATCGACCGTTTCCATACATATCAGCGACCCTGTATGTATATATAGTGTTGTTCCGTCGAATTCCGGGAAAGTGCATATGACATGCCCCAGTTCAGGTGAAAAACACCTTACCCCTTGGCTTTCATGTGAACCTACGACTTTGTAGTACGTGTGGCAGATACCCGATGGAAAAACAACAACTTACCCAGCCAACCCCGCGCAGAAAGCTTAAGTAAATTTCCACAAAAAGCAGTGTGCCTGGAAAAATTATACACCAGCAGCAGTGTGTCGTCAGGCGTTTATCAGAACCTACTGTATAGCTACGTTGCGAGAATGTTACGAGATTTGTGATCAAAATATTCATTTCCTGATTCTCACATGTAATAAAAAATTTCTCCAATAAACAGAGAAGGACGTAACCTGACTTTTTATTTCTCATTTCCGAAGTCACAAGAATTAGAAGTCCAAACTCATTTTATGATAATACTTTGAAATACACTGGCTAATTTATAGTGATTTTCTTGAAACAACTGTGTAACGTCATGTAAACATAATTTTAGCATAGTTTTACTATAATGAATGTTTCAGGATTTATATACTTTGGAAAGGCGCTAAAATATCCAAAAGTCATTCTAAACAACTACGGATATCGAATCCACCGAAAAGAAAACAACAAAACCAGATGGAGGTGCTGCCATGAGAACAAACTGAAATGTAAAGCTGTTTTATACACTACTGGAAACTCAGTTTTCGTCAATAACAATCATAATCATTCACCTGAAATTATTAGTGAAGGTGATTTAGTGCGAAAGAAAGTTAATATTATATATCAGATAAAAAAAATAAATTGATTTCGCTAACATACACATTTGCTTCTGTGACTTTTTTCTACAAAGCGTTGTTTCATTTACCTCTACTCTCACCCCTCACCATCATATTTTAGGGCAACTGATAAGAATGCAGGGTTTGTAAATAAAAAAAAACATGAGATGATCATTTATTTGTTGTTTATCAAAGGATGTTCATAGTTTTTCAAATTTTTTGCCTGTGGGACCCACCTTCATTGTGGAATTTTTTAGCGACCCACATATTGAATAATATTAAGTATAATTATTATTAGTGATAACATTTTTATTGTTATTATCGTAAAAATTCATTATTAAGGAATACACCTCTAAAAGAAAATGGCAAAGATGATATAATTGAAGATAAACAGTGCGAAAAAAGACTTTTAATTCAAAATCTTGAAACTAATCGAATCATAAAAATGAAAAGACTCATGTAATTAATGTGACTCGTGGAACTGGTGCTTATGATCAACAAGAGATTATACATATATCTGGGTTGAAAGATGAAAGCTTTAAACTCAGGTCACTTCCACATAAAGTCTATTTCTATATTTATTTTTTAAATATAAAAAAGTGAAGAATGCCCTCTCACACAAATATGTCGTTAAAACCCCATCAGCTCTTTTAAGGTTATGTTCGAAAGAATTGGATACTCTCCCCTTGCCTTGATCCAAAATGGGAAAAACAGTTAAAAAGTGTTTTTAATCTGTTTCCGCGACCCAGCCAAATCTCCCCCGCGACCTACCAGTGGGTCGCGACCTATAGTTTGGGAACCACTGCTATAGAGGATGAAATCGGGATTCGCCAGCAATGCTTCGAAGCAGTTAGTGTTCGCATATTCTTCGACATTGAAGATATCATCCTGTAGGGGGTGGTTGGTTCTTTTTTCTTTTGAAGGATTTTGATCCACCACTGATGATTAGATTAGGATTAACTGGGTATGGTTGGAACAATTGAGCTTTCATCATTTATTATATATATATATATATATAGATATATATGTATATACAAGAATGAAATAATTCGTGGACACAACACTCAAAATAAAAAAAAAGGGGGCAAACCGCGGACACGTGTTTCTGGCTATTGGCCTCATCAGCGCGGTGCAGCCAAGTGTAAAGATGGGCAACACTTGTTTGCCGAAAGCAGGAAACAACACATATGCACGGAGTCAACAGCAGAAGCTAACCGCACATTTGTGGTTCCAGTTAGAAGACCTAGAATTCCCAGGCTACATCTAACATGACCACGTAGGCAGCTATAGCTACCTGCGTGACATCCGGGTCCATGATATAAATACAGATAGAGATTTTATCGAGTGTGTATGATACAAATCAAGAATGAAATAATTCGTGGACACAACACTCAAAATAAAAAAAGGGGGCAAACCGCGGACACGTGTTTCTGGCTATTGGCCTCATCAGCGCGGTGCAGCCAAGTGTAAAGACGGGCAACACTTGTTTGCCGAAAGCAGGAAACAACACATATGCACGGAGTCAACAACAGAAGCCAACCGCACATTTGTGGTTCCAGTTAGTTATATATATATATATATATATATATATATATATATATATATATATATATATATATATATATAATTTCCTGGACCCGGATGTCACGCAGGTAGCTATAACTGCCTCCGTGGTGATTTTGATAGTTTTTTTGTAAACACAAAATCTATCAACTGAAACCTTCAAATGTGCGGTTGGCCCCTGCTGGTGGCTCCGTGCATTTGTATTTCTATCTTTTGGTAACCAAGTGTTGCCCATTCTTACACGTGGTGGCACCATACTGACGATGGGCCAAAAGCCCGAAACACGTGTCTATGGTTTGCCACTTTCTTGAGTGCTATGTCCGATTATTAACTTCTGTTTCTATATATACACCAAATTTCATGAATTGTTCGACATTTTCAGGGCCAACTATTCTTATTTTTCAAGGCCAGAAATTAACATTATGATTATTGCTATTTTTCCAAAAAATCGTACTACATCACTGGAGTAAAGGTACTTCAAATTATAGAATTAGGAATATCAAGCAATTAATATATAGAATATAGTTAGTTAAGATACGCCCGAAGAAGCCATTGTATGGCGAAACATGTGTTGCGTGAAAATCTCACAATAAAGTGTGTTTCAATGTATTCTCAAAAAATTATATATTTTGCTTATTTACAATAAAGATTCATACCCATGTTCATACTCATGTTCTTACATATGGGTCGAACTAATCTATGCTAAAAGAACACTGTTTCAGGGATTGTGTATTTTGGGAGAGCTAATAAATACCCCAAAGTAATTCTAAATGGATATGTTTATCGCATACATTCGAAAGATCCCAATAGAACAAGATGGCGTTGCAGATCTGTTAATTCAACGAAGTGCAAAGCAATTATGTATACCACCGGTAATTCGATATATATCCACAATAGCCATAACCACCCCATTGAAAATGTGAACTACGATAATCTTGTTCAGAAGAGGGTGAGAATTGTAACTAAGTAACTTAATAAAAGATGAAATTTCTCTTATTTTTGATTATCCTAATTGATTCCTATTGTTTATCATGAAAATTGTCGGCACCGATAGTCTGAGAAAAAATGAGCCACTGACTTCTCAAATTTGACGCCTGAAGTACTTCACATGTCATCACACGAGAGATACTTATACCAAATGCTTATACTTATACCATATTCATACCAAATAAAAGCCAAATGGAATAAATTTATTACTGTTCATATTCGAAAAAAATCCCGAAACACGTCAAATGAAAATTATAATTTGACATTCTTCAACCCCCTTCGAATGACAGGTACAACCCCCAATTTTTCAAATGGGAAGTATAGGTTTGTGATATATCGTTTGAAAGGTATCTTCATTCTCGATTCAAAAATGTTATCGCTTTCAAGTTTATTGCAAAAATTAAAATAAAATAAATTACAATCATGTGGTCACCGAAATTCGATAAATACACCAAAAACTGAAATGAAATGCAAAATGTAATGAAATGTAGAATACGAAAAAGAACTATGGATGTTAACGAAGTAAATGTTCAAAATGTTCACCGCGAACGTCTTGGCAACATCCGAATCTCAAGTAAAAGTGTTTTCTAACATTATTTAACATTTGTGATATACTGTTTGGAACCTTTGGTGCAGTAATGGATATTACTGGAGTTTTTTCCCAACACCAAATCGTTATTTTTATACCTCGACACGTGTTTCGATCACCAAGTGATCATCTTCAACAGGAAGATATCTTCCTCTTGAAGATGATCACTTGGTGATCGAAACACGTGTCGAGGTGTAAAAATAACAATTTGGGGTTGGGAAAAAACTCCAGTAATATTCATTATTTAACATATCAAGCGTGACCGACCTAATCGCAAGCGATATTCGTTCTTTAAAGTCATTCAAATCTGAAGGTTTAGTTTTTTACACATTGCTCTTTACATAACTTCATTAAAAGGAATCAAATGATTAAAGATCAGGTGATCGCGCTGGCCATTCAATCGATCCTCGCCTCCCTAATCACCGATTGGGAAATGTTGTATCGAGGTATTGCCGGAAATTAACTTGGCAATGTGCTGGTGCTCCATCCTACTGAAACTATATCGTATTCACCGGAACTTGAGGGTTTCCTGGATCAGGTTATACTTTTGTTGAACTTGGAATTATGTCATTTTGAAGAAGTGCCAAATAATTATCGCCATTCAAGTTGCCCTCAATGAAAAAGGGATGAATGATTTGGTTTCCTACAATCCCTGCCCAACATTAACCTTTTGACCTTTGTAAAACTTATCTTATGCATTTCCGTTAATCTAACCATTTGTCAGACATGAAGTTAACAAACTTCAAACTCAAATTAAAATACTGGCAACTAATGTTGTAACATACAAAACAAGTTGACAAGGCGTTTTAAACGAACGTTGCCACGGAAATTATTTACAGTATTTTAAAGGATACCATCTAAAAATAACATTACTATAATTTTTGCTAACTTTCTTATTATCGAAACCTCAACATGAAATAAGTTTTGAGTATATTGCAATATATCCCATTTAAAAAATTGGGGGTTGTACTTGTTATTCGACGAGGGTTGAAGGTAGGGGTAGCATTTTTCCGTTTGTCAAATTATAATTCAAATTTGACGTGTTTCGGGATTTGGCTTTTACACACTATATATGCATGTGCAGACAGTGTGGTTGTCTCACTTACTCGCACAAGAGAGACTGCGATCCTGATCAGAATAATGAGATAAACTTATGAAATTATTGTATTGTCACTGATTCTTCATAAGTGTACGAAGTTTGAAATAAATCTGTCCGTTTAAAGTTAGTCAAAATCGAGTCCAAAGGAGTCGGTTACAAACAAACATACAAATAAAGCTATTAAAAGCATGTTAAAAGAACTTTGACTCAATAATTGAATACAGTTTGCAAAATAAAATTACCACTAAAATCAACCCAGTGAAGATAAAAGATAGACGGTACTTTCATTAATTGTAGAAATATTGGTAAGACGCTTGTGGCGGTTTGAAGTCATACCACCAATATTTGTTCAATCGTGTCTGATACCTGAAATGAATTATAAGTGGTGATTCGAAATATGAATTAATTTATACCATGGTCTCCGTTTATGACATATGATATTAAATATTCACAGTGCTTTCGTTTGTGAATCGATAACCTACAATTGTATTGTATTAGCTTATTTCCAAACAAACTACCTAACTTCAACTTGCTACACCTCAAGAGTCATTATTCATCTTAGTTTTTAAACTAGTGAGTGTACCAAATTTGCATTTGAGTGGATCAAATTTGCACATCGTGTGCAGTTTGATCCAACTTGAAAGATAGGATAGCTTACATCTTAATTGATAGTCACAATATTATTTTATTGCATATTATTCGTCTATTATTTGACATTCACAAATATCTGTTAACTCCAAATGATTTTAACAGATGGCGATATCTGTTGACTGGATTGAGTAAGTAATTAATAGATGGCGCTGCTATGTTAAAGCTACAAAGGTGTCATACAAGCTACAATTCAATAGCATAACCACCTAGGCTAAATTTATTTTGTAGTAAACGAAATACCGTGAAATTCAATTGTTATACCTGGAATGCCACCACATAATCTTCGATTAAAAATTGGTTCCACTATTATTCTCCTATGTAATTGGAATCCACCTCAATTATGCAGCGGTACGCGTTTGGTTATGATCACCGGAAATATTCTTGAAGCAACCATTTTCACTGGGAAGTTTAAAGGAAAAGTGGTCCTGTTGCCACGTATACCAATGATACCGTCAGATTCTACCATACCCTTCAGATGGCTACAGAGTCCAATTTGTTTAGCTTTTGCCATCTCTATGAATAAGTCTCAAGGCCAAACAATGGTCATTTGTAGTTTAGATTTGGAAAATCCATGTTTTCTCATGGGCAACTATATGTTGCATGTTTACGTGTAGGGAAACGTCGAATCTATTTGTGTTAGCTTCAGACAGGTTAACCAAAAATATTGTGCACCGATTAGTCCTAAATTAAATTGAAAATATTTATAATTCAAAATGATAAATATTATTGTTAAAAGATTTAAGACTATCTGCCCTACCCACCTCAATCATAAGTTTAAGTGTCACATGTAATTTACTAACAACTTTGTTGAATATAAATAATGATATATTTTAAAATTGATTCTTTTGTATTGATTGTTGCTTAATATCAACTGTACGAAAATTTTAATCAATCGTGTTCAAAGTCCTTCGCCTTCAAATTCCAATCTAGTGGATTTTTATACCAGCTTCAACGTGCCCGTCTTCTTTCGTAAATAATAATTTCATTGTACTGAGGGGTTACGGTAATAGAAAATCTGTGTCATGGTGGTCGCCATATTTTTTTACAAATGGCATCTATGTAAAAAAGCATGGTGGTCTTCGTGACTGATGTTCTCCTACCGTTCCTCTTGAATACTTCACTACAATGTAATATAACAAAAACGTTAGCCACAGCAAGGCGTGGCCGGGTCTGCTAGTTATATATAAATATCTCAACAATGAGTTACAGTCACGAGTATTAAATCACTTTAGACTGTGCCACCTTCTATTAAATCCTGACTATAACAAAAGCACAAATTGAAATTTTACTTTACGATGTTTAACAATTAACAATTCATTTTTACCTTGATACAGGTAACATTATCAGTCATAATGTAGAAGGTCATATGATTCAATTAAATGATATAGATAAAATACTTTGTCTGATTTCCACTTACTTAATGTATTGATATTAATACGACCAAGGTTTCGGTTTTTACACCATTCTCAAGTATTCTAACAAACCTTGGTCGTATTAATATCAATACATTAAGTAAGTGGAAATCAGACAAAGTATTTTATTTATATCATTGAATTGAAGATGAATTTCCACAAAATAAATAAGTCATGAATATCACGAATCATATGATTCAAATTGTTACTATATCGAGTACATATTAAGTAGGATTCAGTTATTATGGTAACACTTGAGACGAGCTTTTGTGTGAGATGGTTTTGTGAAGTGCTTAGTAAAAACTCACCTCAAAGTGTTTTTTGGATACGTTATGGATTTCCACCAAGTAATAATGGTCAATTCCATCACATACCAGTTTTTTGAGCCCAAAATTTCCAAAAATATACCTCTAGTTTATAATTCATTACTGAGTTGTATTTTCAGAATGCATATCGTCATTGACACTGAGAAACAAACGTTGAGAAATTAAAATATTGCCTACTTTTTCTAGGAACGAAAGGAACCATCTATTTTGGCAAAGCTGTCAAGTACCCCACATTAATCTTGGATAATTACGAACACCAGTTACACTACAAAGAATCGAATAGAACAAGATGGCGTTGTCGCTTTCATCAAAAGTTGCAATGTAGAGCTATATTATTCACCACTGGCAAAACGGTAGTCATTAGAAAGACTCACAATCATCCGGCAGATCGCATAGACTGTGAAAATTTGGTTCCTCACCATGTCATAATACTCCATAGTTATAAGGCCTAGTTAATAAATTATTCACTGACTATCTACTGTATCTCACGTTGTGATTGGTATCTACTGAATCACAACGTGATTCAGTAGATACAATTTGTGCGTTAAGAGGTTTATTACCTCATTTTTCTGTTTTTTTACTATGGACCGTTTTTCTTCATGGAAAAGACAATTTTGGAAAACTGTTACATGAATAAAGAATAATTTGTGTTTTTGTGTTATCAAATATCAAACTTTTTGTGTCTTAGAACTGTAAATGAGTATATAACTTTGACAAGATTATAAATTTTAAATATCAATAAGGTTCAGCTCTGTTACTAATTCAACATAATTTTAGATATAATATATATTGGAAGAGGATACAAATATCCCAAAATAATAGTGAACAATTACGAATACAAAATACACATCAAAAACAAAGGAAGGACTAGATGGACATGTGTTAACTACAAGAAGAGCAAATGCAATTCGATCATTTACACCTATGGGAAAATTGTTGAAATTGTAAATGACCATAATCACTTATTTAGAATTCCAGAAATAGATGACCAGAAATTGATTTCGCAAAAAGTTAAAATCATCAGAAGGGATTCAAATCACACATTGCGTCACTTGAATTTATTCCAATGAATACAACAGGTTCGTGTTTTATTTGACTTCGGAACAGTTGTAAAACAATGTTCTCCTTTGACCTAAATCAATAAATTACTGATATATGAAGTTGGTTGTTTTATTTGAGCGTCGAAATACATTGTGTAGTTTGAAAATCTATATTAATTGTCCATATTAATTGATCATATTTGTATCTGTAGAGTATGGAGGGTAAGTGTAGGCACACAACACTTAGGCCACATGTGACCCATTGTACATTCTCCCAAGGAGTTGTTCTTCTAGGTAATTGTCCATCCTGTCCTCTCCAGGAAGGTGGACAGATCTCTGGGAGACATCTCCTTTATATCGGCAGGTGTAGGCCAAGACTCGCCGCACACACACTCTCTTATTGACGATAACTCCGTCATTCGCATAGGACATGCTTGGCAGTTTCATATTCCTGTTCACACATTCTGCATAGAGATGTGTCCATTGGCCCCATATTGTGGAGGTATTTCCTTAGTTGATAGCGGCTAGTCAAAAATGCTACTGTTGAGCGTAGATGTTTGCTGGTGATCCTGGGAAGATTGCATTTTTTTATTTCCATCTCTTTAGGGATTGAGCATGGGTGTGACATTTGACTGGTTCCGCAATTGTTGAAGTCATCAGGCCGTAGGTGCCTTAGTCCAGCCGCTTCCTTGGCTAAAGGTTCGGCAATGCGATTACCTTTACTCCTGTGGTGCCCTTTATTCCACCTCAGGGTAATGTTATTATCTACCGAGGCTTTGGCGTTCTAGTACTAGTCCTGATGTAACACGTTGTTCAAGACTGATAGGGCTTGTTGCCATCAGTGCAGATGCACTAATAGCAATCATAAGAATCTTGTTATTTTTGTCAGAAATTTCTTTCCTGGTTATTTCTTTTGTGGCGATTGAGATACCAGCCAGTTCCGTTTGAACCACGCTGGTATTTTTTCCATTCCCCACCTGATCCTGAGGCTGAGGCTTAGTGATCTGGAGTACACTCCACATCCTGAGCCTTCTTCGGGTTTTGAGCCGTCTGTATATATGCGTATTGCATTTGTAGCATCTGACTCTGTGTTCTATTTTATTTGTATTTTGTAGGGTTCATTAAACACAAACCTGGGTTCAATTACACCACTGGTTGCCTGCAGCAGAAGTTGCGCAGCAAGCGCTTCTTGCCGTAGGCTCAGCCTCAATTGACCCTCAATTGATCGTTCTTCATGTTAACTTTCAAATCCGAAGGAGTATATTTATTTTTTTGAATAATCCTATGTTATTCAAAGATCTAAAATGAAACACCTCTCATTGGTGAGAAATAACTGAACCAATCAAAACAAAATATTCAATTTGTCCATATCATACAAAAAATATTTGAGGTAACAAGGGAAAATATAAATTTTGTTTTATACTGTTTTTTGGGATTATAACCTTCCTTCCACAATCTGAAAACATAAAGCTAAAGTAATAGAGAATTTGATGGAAGTGTAGTAAACGGCACACTGAAAAGTTCATCCCGTAGTTTATATTACTGCGTAATATAAACCCTATTACTGCGTAATATAAACTATTGGAAAGTCCAATTAGTCAGTAACTCATATTCATAAATTTTGCCAACAAATTAAAAAAAAAAACATCTGAGAAAATTGAATATTGATACTTAGCTTTCTCAATAACGTTTCGGAAATCAATCTTTTTCCGTTTTCGAAACCTGTATGCACTATAAAATATCTCGCCTCAAATTGTGATGGTTCTATTTTTTTTTGACACAAGTCAAAATCATTGAATGTCAAGATTTCATACGTGACAGTCTTCATGAACACACATACTGGATGTTTTTTTGAGAATTCAGTTCAGTTCAGTTTAACGTGTGTTAGGAATCACACGTTAAAAGGTAAGACCTCGTTAATCCTTAGCTCGCACAAGTTTCGACTTCTGAGGCTTGTCGTTCGTAGGGGTGCGACAGCTGGTTAACGGAAAAACAGATTTTTTTTTTCGTTTTCAACTTCTCTTCTTGGTAATGGCAACCTGGTACGATCCATTTCCACAGAACTATTCGAAATACACTTGCTATCTGTTAAAATAATTATATGCAAAGTAAAATCAATTTTTTTTATCAAAGTAAACTATTTACATGTATAGCTATATGACTTCTATTTCAGACAGGCGCATCTCGCGTCCCCGCCGAGAGGAGGTGGTGTGGAACGCTCTCCGCGATGTTAGCGGGTTGACGCTCACCCAGAAATACCTGTAGACTTAATTAAAACGACTAGGTAATGTGCCTCCTACCGCCAAGGCTTATGCACACCATTACATGGTTTTGATGTTCAGGTCGTTCAAATGAAAACATAGCCGTCGATGTGTTGTTTATCTAGATACTTCGAAGGGGTTGTCACAGAGTAATCTCGGTTTACAACCCTCCGAACATTCGTCTACTCCCAGAATCTCTGGATGAACTGCTGATGGGAAGCAACATTCCGACAATTGCTGCTGGCGACTTCAATGCCAAGCACAGACCTTAGAGCAGAGTCACAAATCGAAACGGCCAAGCGCTCCATGCGCATGTTGACAGGCATGAATATCTTGTGCTGGGACTATCGCGGGCAGTCTAGGCCTGATGTACTAGACTTCGCGCTTCTCAGAAACGTCTCTCTGACTAGCGAAATTTACGTTCTGGCGGAACTGGATTCCGATCATAATCCAGTAATCCTGGTATTGGGCGATGATCTGCCTCCCCCTGATTATCGCATGAGATCCAAGACGGACTGGGATATCTTCACAGCCCAGCTCGAAGAGATGCGCGCCCCTCCTGAGGTACTCGACTCTCTCGACGAACTCGACGCGGCAATTGAGCGTTTCGAGCTTTCTGTGAATGATGCGTTTCAAGCGGCCACCTCCAGGGAGGAGTGTCCGCTGAAGAGCTACAACGAGTTTCCCCCTCGTATCAAAGCCTTGATACGAGAGAGAAATCGCCTGAGAAGGCTCTATCAGCGAACCCTTTTCCCAGGGGACAAAACAGCGGCGAACAGGATGGCCAATCAAGTCAAACAGGCCATCATTGAGCATCGAAACGAAAGGTGGGAAGAGCTCTTGGAATCCTTCGAACCTGGGAGTGACGAGCTTTGGCGAGTCACTCGTAGGCTCAGGGGGAAGAAGACTGCTCTCTCACCCATTCACGGAGAGCGCGGAGTGTGCTACTCCCCCGCCGACAAGGCGTTAGCCTTTGCAGACACGATGGAACGTCAGTTTCAACTTAACGTTGACGACGATGACGACATCGATCGCGATATGCTGCTGGAAGACCGGGTTCACCGACTCCTCAGGGAAGACGACGACGACGACATCCGTTCGGCTTCTATGGAAGAGCTGAAGGGTCATATCAAGGCCGCAAAGGCCAAGAAAGCTCCGGGGGCCGACTCAATAACCAACAAGTTGTTGAAGAGACTCCCGGAAAACTGCGTCGAATTTCTTTTAAATCTAATTAACAGTTCGTTGGCCTTCAGACACTTCCCTAGAAGGTGGAAGCATGCGATCGTCATCATGCTCCCAAAACAGGGTCAGAACCAGCTGTTCCCGCAGAACTATCGCCCGATCAGTCTACTCTCGTCGGCGGCTAAGCTGGCTGAAAGAGTTGTACTGCAAAGACTCAACGAAGAAGTTGAGGACCGAAATGTTCTGCCAAACGAACAATTCGGCTTCAGGAGAGATCACTCCACTGATTTACAGGCTCTGAGGTTGGTCGAAATCACCATCAGCGAGCTTAACAACAACAAAAAAGTGCACATTGTGCTCTTAGACATTTCGAAGGCCTTCGACCGAGTATGGCACGAAGGTCTTCTGCACAAGCTTAACGCGTTCGACCTGCCTCGGGGCCTGATCCGGTGGATCGGGTCTTTCCTGAAAGACATAACTTTTCAGGTCAGAGTAGAGGGCTCTCTGTCCGACAGCAGAGAGATCCTCGCTGGAGTGCCACAGGGGGCCGTGCTCTCTCCGACGCTGTATTCTCTCTATACCAGCGACCTGTCTAGGTCCGAACGAGTGAAGATATCCCTGTACGCCGATGACACGGCTCTTCTCTCATCTTCCATGGGTCGAGAGCTCGGCGTCGTCTACATGCAACGTGCATTGGACGACCTTGAGCGCTGGTACCTTGATTGGAAGATCCGAGTAAACCCGGAAAATACTCAGGCGATAACCATGGGAAGATTACTATCTTCTCCGGCCAGAAAAGTGAGAATCTCTGGAAGGGAGATCGACTGGCAAGCGCGGGTAAAGTACCTCGGCCTTTTGATCGACCGTAGGCTCACTTGGAACCCGCATATTATATTCGTTAAATCTAAGATCGAGGGTCGGATAGCCAGTCTGTACCCTCTGATCAACAGAAAATCAAAGATGAGTATGAAAAACAAAATCACGATCTATAACACGATGTTCAAGCCTGTCATCATGTACGCTTCAGGCGTCTGGGGACAAGCGGCTCCGTCCAACATTTCCATTTTGGAAAGGTTGCATAATAAGATAATTAGGATGATTGTGAATGCTCCTTGGTTCGTGCGGAATGAAGCCATCCGCAGAGATTTGCAGCTGCCTTCCATTCGGCAGTCCATCCAGTCGAGGAATGAGAGAGTTTTCGAAAAAACGGAAACTCATGAAAACCCGTTAGTTAGGGAAGCCACAGATTATGCTGTAGACGACCCCTCCCGATATAGAAGGCCCCGACACTCTGTCGAATGAGGCCCTCATGTCCCCCGTTAACGGATGAATAACTTTTTCATCCATCCCACCCCAGCCAGGTAGGGGTATCCCCTGAAAGGGCGGCACTGATGTCTGCGGACTTCATGCCATCACCAATCAGTCATGAACCCATTGGTCCCTCTCAAGACCAACAATCAGCCAAAAGGGTAGGGGAGCTGGTCTCCAAACCTGGATGAAATGACGATGACATTCTGATCTAGATACTTCTGTAAAAAGTTCATGAAAAAACCAGGACAGAATGTCTATAGGAAGTTTTCTATGTCAGTTTCTTCATGAACTTACAAACGGTTGTTTATATGTCGCTCATGGAAAATTTCGTGACGGCGGCGTTGATTATGATAAACTGCCGTGTAGTTACTAGTCAACGAACTTTTCGGAAGGAACCACTTGAAGTGTTTGCAAGCAAGCCTTCCAATTAAATCCGTTATCGGCTCGACCTTCGCTATGTCTCGTGAATGCTCCAATGAAATGTATCGATCGTTATCAGTCACGATACGAAGCACCTTATTCTGCATCGTCTCGAGTCTACGCAACGGAGTCCTCTCAAGGCTGGAGAACACAAGGACAAGCGTACAAAATAGCTGGCCTGATAATTTGTTTGTATATCAGGAGTTGGTTGTCAATACTCAGTTCAGAATTTCGTGCAACGAGAAGGTAGTTTAATCGCCTCTCCCGCTCTCTGAATTGCCAGACTCAAGTGCTCATGAAAATTCAAGCGCTTGTACAGGATAACTCCCAGATACTTCGCACTTTTCTGTTCTTCCACACATTTTCCTTGAATCGTCAATTTTCTGAAGATCTCCACGTCGGTGAATTTCTTCGTGAAATTGGGTATATATGGCAGTATCACCTGCATATATGCCTACATTCGTTTTTGCGAATATTGGAAAGCCATATGTATACAGAGAGTATAGGTGTGATGATAAACAGGTGCCCTCTGTTCCCTCAAAAAGAATATATGCGGATTCTTTGAGTTTTCAAATTTTTTAATGAGTTCCATTGACGATGACTTTTATTCCACTCCATTCTATAGCGTGATTACCAGATGATTTTAGAATATGTTTAGCTAACCCCGATCCTGTCATCTGTCTTCTTCTTATATATTCACGGTGTTCGTTTTTTCTCACATCTAGGAGTCTTGAGGTTTTTTCCATATCACTTTTTCCACAGGAACAAGTTATATTGTAATTACAATCTGTAATTTTTTCAATCGTATTTTCGGGTTTAGTTTGATTTAGCTTTAATTTTTTCAGATTGTGGAAGATTATGAACCAAAAAATTGTTAATTATGTTATTCTATTACTGACATTGCATGATAATATAATTGCTCATCCTGTTATTTTTCAAGCACAATAAATGTCTTATTCAGGCTACAGTTGAAATATCATTTCAATTTTATTTTACGTGTGTTTGGAGTCCCTTTATATACTTACTGAAGGATGTTAACATTGATGGACGTTTTTCCTTCGAACATTCTTCAGGATGGGCCTGGAAAAATTATACCATTATAATTTATTGCCGAAGAAATGGAAGTTAAATGTAAACAAGTAGTATACGAAACACGTTTGCCAAATCTTATCAGTATTCCGAAAACCTACCTTCTCTAAATACCCATTGAAATTGTTCAATAACAAATTGACAGCAGTCCTTCTCAAAAAGATTGAGAGTTACTGGGATGTAAAAACCCTTGCTAGCCGCCATCACGAGTTCCTCTCCGAAAATCGAGAGCCCTAGATAGTCCATGTGCGTAGATATTTGGATAGTTGTTGGTTCACAGATGGATCAAAACATCTTTCGGATCTGGTGCAGGTGTTTTCAGTCACAGACCCAGGACAGAGATATCAATCTGCCTAGGAACCTATGCGACTGTATTTCAAACGGAAATTTACGCTATTTAATTGTATGCGGAGAAAGTGGAAGAATCCAAACTCATACACAAGTCTGTACAAATATTCTCCGACAATCAAGCGGAGTTGAAAGCTCGTGGCTCCTACCGAGCAATGTCAAAATTGGTAGCAAATTGGCAAAAACGACTCTCCTCGATATGAAGACTTAACCTTAACAGATTGTCTCTGGTCTGGATTCCTGGCCATACTGGCCTGGAAGGTAATGAGGCTGCTGACTTCCATGCAAAGGAGGGTGCTGCAAGCAGCTTCATCGGACCAGAACCTATCATTGGCATCGCTTTAGGCTTTGCCAAACAAAGATTGAACACCTGGATGGCAAGAAAATTTATGGAATTCTAGTAGAATCTTCTAGAATTGGCTCACTCCAAGGCGTTTATCCACCCTTCGAAGCTTGATACCAAACAATTGTTGGACTACAGTAGGGATGAACTACGATGTCTAACAGGCCTTCTTACAGGTCACTGTCATTTGAATCATCAAATGTAGAGTCTCGGACTGTCGGAAGACAGTGTGTGTCGCCTCTGTTTGGAAAATAATGAAACAGCAGATCACATACTTTGTGCATGCCCCGCTGGGGACTGAATTAGGTTTTAGAGTTCGGCTTCGTTGAGAAACTGGGTTTATTTGGTCGAGTATGAATAGGTGTGAGCCACAATAAACCCTTGCGAGTTGCGGTGGAGAGTAGAACAGACCCACTCACTTTGGACCTAACCTAACCTAACCTCTTTTGGTTAGCTGGTGCTTATACTCTTCATTGTCTATTTTATGATTTGTTGCATGACTCTACTATGATTGTGCGGATGAATATTTTCATAGACAGCTGGTGGCTCTGATGAACCCAAAAGTGACATCGATACCGGTCTGGAAATGTGAAGAACTGGGGAATATACTAAATTTATACTGGGTGCCAGAATACTCACTCAGATATCATGGGCAAAGAAAAAGCTGACGAATGTGCTAGACATGGATCCTTGACCATATTGAGAAATGGGTCTATAAGAAACAAAGAAACAAACTTGAAGAGTACTGGGAAAACACCCTGGAACAAACACTGAAAAACTTCACTGCTTCAGCAAAGCAGGTTTCGGCTCTGAATACTTTCAGAGCTACTCACTGGATGCTGTTCATCAAGAGGGTACCTGAACATAATAGGGTTGTACAACCAAGACCTAAGCTGCAGGTAATGCCACAAAGGAATAGAGACAGCTCGTCATATTTTATGTAAATGTGAATCGTTGGATCACGATAAGCGAACAATTTATATACAACCTGAATAATATCCAGAAGAATACGAAGGTGCACTGAAAAGTTATCGACCCAACAAAGATACAATAATTTTTTTCATATTTTTTTTATTTTTCAACATAGCCTTCTTTCAACTCTTACACACTTCTCTCAGCGATGTTCACATCTCTGTCACACATCCAAATAGCACTCTGCAAAATAATTGTTCACGAAGATGATTGTCTCTTCATTTGACGAAAGTCCTCCGAGCGCAATTTTTAGATAATGGAACAAAAAGAAGTTCCTAACGTTTATCGCCTCCCAAGCTCTCACGGCCACGTTAAAATTCAGGTTCCCATAATTTTATTGTAGTAAATGATGGTGCAAGAGTCCCCATATACAGAATCCAACTCATCTTTGATTCGTGTAGGCGTATTACCTTTCAGAAACAAATATTTAATGACAGCTCGATACTCGAGGTGTTACACTCACTCAAACGACTATTACCCAAAAACTGCGCTTCCTAAATGGCTTGAACAACGAAATACACTGTCTTTTATTCACAAGTGCTGCTATCTATGTTGAGGTCGGACATTTTTCATTGTACAGACTAGTATAGGCAACAAAATGGTTGGAATGGGTGTCATGAAAAGCATGTGTTTTCCGGAGTCTTGGAAGAAATGGAGAAATCATACGATTTCTAGGAAGAGAGAAAAATATTTATTTGATTTGGATCATGATTTTTTGTGAATGATTAGTGACGGGTGTGTATGTGTCGCGAACATTCTTTGTGTCTATGTGTGTTTCTTGGATGTATACTTGTTTATCTGTGTGTTTTTATATTTAGTGAAATCGTCGGTCGGTTACTCTGAGAGTCGGTTTCTGTTTTTTGTAAGCTGCTTGTGCTCATCTCCAAATCGGCAGCTGCATAAGTTTCTGTTTCTTTTAGGTCATGGTTAGGAATGTTTTAGGCCATATTGGGAATGTATCTGGGACTGTCTATGATGTAAATAGACATTCATGAACCTTTAGGTCTGGTGTCTTATACATTTCCACGCACTTGTTTGGAGAGTCTTAATTAAAAGGAACGTCAATTGGAGGTCCAATTTACTGCTGCATTCTGTGATAGGATGGAGATTATGTGGAGCTACTTTTACCAGCCTCAGTCGTTGGGCGACGAGAACCGAGAGCCAGTTTTCTGTCTATGGTGACACCCAAGCATCACGCTTCGTTCGTCTATGGAATCTCCTGACCATTAAAGATGACGTACCCTTTCAGTTACGCCATCCTACGGGCCAGAAGTATCGCCTGGCTCCTGTTAGAGTTGATACTTATTCCACATTTCTAATCTATTCTGTATTGTTGCAAATACCTGGTAAAAAAAACTCTGCCATTTAAAAAAAAACGATCAGTGCAGCTCTGGATTTTATATCCGCTAACCAGCTGTCGGCCTCCTACGAACGACAAGATTCAAAAGACGAAACTTTTGCGAGCCAAAGATTAGCGAGGTCTTACCTTTTGAAATGAGATTTCAAGTACGGCTTGGCGATAAGCAGTGAAAATTGATCATCTGGCATCTCGGCTCGAAACACTGTTCCACCTAACGATTGATTGATTTACGCCAACCCATTCGGCTACCGTCTCTCCAATGCAGGACATATTACCGGATTTTTTTCAACACCAAACCGTTATTTTTAACACCTCGACACATGTTTCGATCACCAAGTGATCATCTTCAAGAGGAAGATCAAACAGTTTGGTTACGAAAACTATGCTTTTTCGTAGCTGCGTCTGGCTAGCTTTTCTTTTTTCCCAAATGGTGTTGGAGGTCAGTTTCAGGTGCAGTATTAGACCTAGATATCAATATCTTCTCCGACAATTCCTTAATATCTTCTCTTAATTTCATTATTGTCTTGTTGATAGATATTGTTTCGGTCCTATTTGGAACCACAGAATAAATCTGCTGAAAAGCCATAAAACTAAGTGAAGCTCTAGTTGGCTACAGCAATGTGATAATATTGGAACAAGTCTTACGTTGCCAGATCTTGAATTCCTATTCAGTGTAAATAATGTCTACAAAATTAGAAGAATAACACCGCTGGATAACTGAGTCATATGCATATCCCAGTACCTTTGAAGACTTCTGGCAAAATCTTCCAGGATTGGCTCTTTCCAAGGCGTTCTTTTCCCCTGGGAAGCTTGAAACCAAACAGCAGGGATTAACCACGATGTTCAACAGGCCTTCTCACAGGTCAAGTCGTCTGAATCATATGCAGAGACTTGGGCTGTCAGAACACAGGGTGTGTGTCGCCTCTGTGCGAAAAATGATGAAACAGCAGAGCATATACTTTGTGCCTGGCCAGCTGGGGACCGAATCGGGTTTTCAGAGTTTGGTAAAACCACTCTCACCATCTGACCTGAAAGATCACTCATTATATGAACTAATCGGCTTCGTTAAGAAGCTGGGTTTATTTGGTTGACTTAGAATAATTGTGAGCCATAATAAATCCTTGTGGGCTGCGGTGGAGGGTCGAATAGATCCACTCACTTTTCACCTATCCTTATAGCTATTATAGTTCAGAAGACGAAGTAACCTTTCCATTACAAGGTTCCTCAATAGTAGAAATAAAACTCCTCCAGATGACACCTTTTTGCTACCCATACATAGGTTGCGTAAACTTGGAGTTGAAAAAAATTGACGCTTTTTCGATATAGATAGCTGTCTCATCATTTTATCTCTCCTTAAATGACACAAATGCACTCTTGCACTCGATTCATAGCTTCTTGTACCTCAGTCTCTATATCATTCAGAGAATTGAAGAAGTTAAAATTGGATTATTCTTATAAATATTCACATACTTCATTAATTGTCATAGAACATCGTTCTCATTTATACGAATGTGGGCAATTTGTTTTAATATGGACCTTTGAATTTTCATTGTTATTTAATCCAATTCTATCGATACAAAGAATTTTACAATTTTATACATAAAGTGGGGCCGGTTACAAAACGATTATATTTATTCTCATATTTACTTAATCATTTCAGACATTATATATGTTGGAAGAGGATATAAATACCCAAAAATAATAGCGAACAATTATGAATACAAAATACACCGAACCAACAAAGGCCGAACCAGATGGACCTGTGTAAATTATGGAAGGAGTAAATGTCGGTCCTTTCTTTACACGTATGGAAGAACTGTCGAAATTGTAAATGAACATAACCACTCGTTCACAATTAAAGAAATAGATCATGAGAAATTGATCTCGCAAAATGTAACAATTATCAAAAGAGGACCTTACAGAAAGAACTTTGCCGAAATTCATATCTGATTTAAAAGTAATAAATGGATGGCCAAAGTCGATTGTTTTATTTCAAATTAGAGAATATATTTTTAAACAGCTTCCCTGAATATTTTGAAAACGATAGCATACAAGACACATAAATGTGAGAAACGTTCTCTACTCTTTTATAACGTGAAAACGGCTCAGATTTGAAAAACTGTAGAAAGGTTTCCTAGAAATAGTATGGTCAAGTATTTGAAAACAGTTATTAAAATACGATTTATGTCTTGACTAATGCCACGACGAACATTGAATTACGTTCCACTAGAATTTGTGTAAGATTTTTTTATATACCTCTTGATGATAATCACTAAGAATTTTCTGAATTCAATCCCAGACTGGTATCAAAATGTGCAGACTAATAGCTTCCGAAATGTATCAATGGTTTGAAAACAAAACGCGAGAATATGAAAGGGTGTCTTCATAGTATATTTTTTCCTGTGTCAAAAATTAAACTAGTGAAATATTAAGACCTCTAAGTGTGAGATTGAACGAACTTGTATATCCATTTTTACCACTGTCAGAGTCCATTTGAAGTATTTTCAACATAACATCAAAAAAGTTCTGTTCATTTATATCTTAAAAAATCAATAGGATCAATGTATCTCCACAATATTTTTGTACTATTCTGGTATCCTTAGCTACTAGTCAGACCTTTCACGGATTATGATGCAGCCAAAGTATCCAACCCCTAGCATATAGAGGAGATGAACATCGACTATATGACTTCAACTGTCCTTCTAGTAACATCGGATCAAGAGCAACTCCAGGAGACTTGGTTGTGTAGCCAAGAAACGACCTATCGTCTCCCCAAGAGCAGGATATCTTATAAATCCGTCTTGCATCAAAGTACTGACGTACATATGTCCTTATTAGGCAGGCATTAACGTGGGAATCTTGCATCTTGAACACCCGACATGTCTTCAGTATGCCATTACGACTGATGTAGATGATATTCCAGTAGATGATCTACAAGTGCGATTCCAGAAACATACATTCCGGTATGAATCTTACTTGACAAAATCACGAGAGCGTTTGCTAATTGGATGTCTGGAAGGAGCAGTTGGTACTCTGCACTCATGTGGAAGTGTTTTCCTGAACTGAGTCATGGGAGACCTGTTTCCGAAACGACACATTTGTCTTGCTCATCTACCTGATCAGGTCCTCACTGAATTGAGGAAAATGTCAGATGTAAAGGCGAATATTCTTCACAAGGAAACTCAGGCCCTGGTAGAAGAGCACATTCTATGTTTCTGCTCTGCTGCAGACCGGATCAGATTTTCAGCATTTGCCAGAGTTTCATTTTTGTCAACTGACCTGAAAGATCACTCACCAAAACAAGTAGTCGGCTTCGTTGCAGTGAGATGAGAGACAATGGAAAATCCAACACCAAACTCTCAAAAGAGTTTTTTAAAAAACAAAACACGAGCGCCACAAGAAAATCCTTATTGGTCTTCGAGAGCTGGCTTGTGCGGAAATAGAGATTCACATTGGATTGGTGTCGCTGCAGATTAAATCCATTTGGAATATTCTGTTTAAAATCTGCTTTCCGTTAATCAGAAGTTCTCAAGAAGTGTGTTCCACATAAACGGTGTTCTCCAAATAGAATAGTTCTCAAACAATGAAGTTCGAGGTGTACTGAGTTGAACCGCAAAACCATGAGAAGCCACAGTCCATCTCGTATTTTTGATATGTACCGCTCTTGGTGGCATCAAATGTGCCAAGTCACTTGAACACTTCCCGTGAAAGTATGTATAGAAGAGAGACAAATCTCCAATCTTTCTTCGACGTTCCAGACTATCAAGGCTACAAGTGATGTTCGCGTCTCCAATCAAGCGGGTGGCTCTTTTCTGGATGGAATCCAGCAGCTTCAGGGTATGCCTAGGGGCGGAGCTCTATACATAACAACAAAACTCCAAAGCAGGTTTGATTATGAAGCATCAAAAGTTGCTGAGGTGTGTACATCCGCAGCCGATGTCCTGGAATCCAAATGAAATGACGAGAAAAGTGTTCTGTCGTCACCAAAGCAATATATTGGATTCTGTTTTTTTTTCAATAAGTCGTTGATATACAATGAAAAGAGGGGTTTGGAGACAATATGGATCCCTGGGGAACACCATTGTTGATAGTAAAAGTATTCGAGAGATATCCATCGATGGTCACTTGCAGGGAACGTTCTTTCAGGAAACTGGAGAGCCGTACACAAAAATGATCCAACAAGCCATAGAATCGAAGTTTGGCCAGGAAACCCCCACGCCATACACAGTCAAAGGCCTTAGAAATATCAAGCGAAAAATCTCTTGACTCTCCATGTTTCTCGATTGCGTTATTCCAAATATGGGTGACATACGATCGCCTCTTGATTTTTGTTTCCGAAAGCCATTGATGATCGCTCAAGATTTTGAAACCTTCAAAATATTTGAGGATATGGTGGTTTACGACTTTCTCCATGATTTTTGACATCACTGAAAGCAAAGCCACTGGTCTACAGTTATTTGGAAGTTTTTTTTGGGAATAGGATGAACGCGAGCAATCTTCCGACAAGAAGGAAAAACCCTTTCTTTGTAAGACAGGTTGAAAAGTCTACAAAATACCTACTGGTGCGAGTTCATTTTAAGTACGATGACGGGTACTTCATAAGGACGAGACGCCTTGTTGATATTGAGCCACCGGTATACCGCCAACAGGAGCCGACCGCACATTTGTGGTTTCAGTTAGAAGACCTAGAATTCCCAGGCTGTTGTTGACTTCGTGCGTATGTGTTGTTTCCTGCTTTCGGGGCAAACAAGTATTGCCTATCTTTACACTTGGCTGCACCGCGCTGATGAGGCCAATAGCCAGAAACACGTGTCCGCGGTTTGCTCCCCTTTTATGAGTGTTGTGTCCACGAATTGTTTCATTTTTGATATGTATCATACACACTTCTAATAATTATCTGCGAGCGCTTTCGACAGTTGGCAGTACTGTCATCTTCTAGGCACTCCTCAAACTGAACTTGTTATCCTGTCGTCTGCCTCTTTATACGGTCGGAGAACTCAGGTATTTCAGGTACTTTAGGTGAATTTGCCTGTATTTGTATTGCATCAGGTTTGCCGATATAGAATTTGTTGCAGTCCGAGCATTGTATATTGTATATTCCGTTTTGGTCTTTGTCTTTTTCTTTTTCATAGACATAGACCAAAACGGAATATACAGTATACAATGCTTGGACTGCAACAAATTCTATATCGGCCAAACCAAGAAAAAACTAATCCAAAGGTACAATGAGTACAAAAAGGCATACATAAATCCAATAGTATATAAATCAAACCTCGCAACACACGCCATACAAAACAAACATAATTTCCCCCCACCAGAGAACATAAAACTCATGAAACTAGTCAACAAGGGAAACCGCATGGACATTTGGGAAAACTTGAACATCCATAAATTTAACACTCATAAATCACTTATCGAGGAACAAGTACAAATCAAAACACAACAAGACCTCACATTCAATATATTAAACAAAACCATACACATTCCTAGAGAAGATCTGACACAAAGAAGAGTACCGGATGCAGTACAAATACAGGCAAATTTACCTAAAGTACCTGAAATACCTGAGTTGAGACGCTGTGACCGTATAAAGAGGCAGACGACAGGATGACAAGTTCAGTTTGAGGAGTGCCTAGAAGATGACAGTACTACCAACTGTCGAAAGCGCTCGCAGATAATTAATAGACGATATAAAGCTTCAAATCCTTTTTTGTAAAATTTAATATTGAAATAAACGAAAATTAGTTGCATCATTCAAAAAAAATGTATATATATATTAATATATATATATTAAGTTTTTTAGTTTACTCATGAAATGGTTACCATTTCCTGATATAGCTTTTAGAATCTCTGGAAACCATCTTGAAAATTTTCAATATGGGGATTCAATCGAACTCAAAGAGTCCCAAAGAAATATGAATTATGGTGAACCATAAAAATGAGAAGGTTTTGGTATAATGATAATAAAGTAAAATGGGTGAGATAATTCTGTATAGGGTTAATGTTCTATAAAAAACGTGGTTTATATAAGTGTGAATAAATATGTGAAAATTTTTTCAGGGACCGTATATTTCTGTCCAGGAAGAAAGTACCCCAAGATTTTTCTCGACGGTTACTGCTACACCATACACTCCCAGAAACAGGGAAAATCTAGATGGAGGTGCAGCATGAATTCTGATAAAATCAAATGTGGGGCAACACTATATACTTTTGGTAAAGTCGTGAAGGCCTTACATACTCATAATCATGACCCCCCGCCAACAAATTCTGATTTGACTGTTATTCCTCAAAAGTTTAAGATTGTAAGACAAATAAAATAGTATGCCGAATAATTTTATCATTTCAGTGTTTTATTCAATTTTGGAAGAAAATATCATTTACGTCATATCAATTTTTTTTTTCAGAAACACTATATTTTTGCCCCGGAAGAAAACATCCAAAAATCCTATTGGATGGTTACTTCTACTTCATGCATTGGCGAAAACAAAATAAAACTAGATGGAGATGCATATCCTGCGATAAATCCAGATGCGGTGCTTTTCTATATACATCTGGAAAGTCTGTGCAATCGATGCGATCCCACAACCACCATCCACCATTACTGACTCCTGACTTGAATCTGATACCCCAGAAGTTTACTATTATTAGAGGTTCTGAAAAAAAAATTAATAAAAAATAGAACGTTCCCTTATTATTTTTTATTATTCTTTCAGTTATTACTTGAGATAGCGGAAACGCAATACTTTTATGAATACCTTGTATCAATAAATCATAGGTAATGAAAATATTCAGATGGTATATTTTCTAACCAGATATGCCGCTCGCTTCATTTGATTACTCTGTATATTCTTGGTCCTTTTCGCAAGCTTTTATTTAACTCGCAATATTTGTATGTATAAATTGATGGATGTAGACGTTATTACGTGGTAAGAATTGAAACTTTATATGCGTTTTATCACTTTTTTTGTAACTAACGTTACTGCAGTTTCTTCCTATAAGGATATTTCCAAACTTATACGTTAAACTAACAATGGTTTATTAAATTAACCCTTATATGGCACCCCTGTAGGTAATAATAGAGGTAATTGGTTTCATTGAGTACCTAAATTTACAATTTGAGTAATGAAGTGAGTAAATTGAATCGATCTGATCATTTAACAGGTTGCCCCGCAAAGTTTGTTCTTGTGAATTTCCAAGGATTCTAAATAATTGAGTTTGTAGCCATTCCTTGCATAGTGCAAAATTTCCGTATCGTTTAAATTCGAGAACTTGTGGTTGTATGCCATGGAATGCTTCGAAAACATCGAATTCTTTTTTTTTTTTAGTCTGTAGGACCTTTCATGGCTCTTTGGGATCGACCAGTATGTGTGTCAAGGGCCTTGAATTATTAATCTATTCAATTTTACTCATCAAGGTTATCAAAACCTCTTCTTTTGGATTAATGGATTTCAAACTGATCTTCAGAGCTATTTTAATATATCTTATCATTCTTTCCCAGAATCCACCAATGTGTGCAGCTCCTGAAGGGTTAAATTGTCAAATATTTTCAGATGTGACTTCTTCTGAAATCTCTTTCTGATCTGAGCTTTAAAAGCATTCCTTTAGTTCACATTCTGCTCCGACAAATTTGGTCCCGTTATCTGTTATAGTCTCCTTTGGCTGACGTCTACGTCGGATAGCAAATATAGTTCAATATGGATTGCAGGAGCGTGAGAGAAGAAAAGAGTACGACGTTTCGTTTCTCTACTCTTCTTCCTATTGCAACAGCCATGGAACCAAAAAAGTCAATTCTAACGTATGGAAACGGGAAAGAAAATGCTCCTAAACGCTCGGGAGGCAACAAACCCATTTCTGGAAAAAGAGGTTTGTGATTCCGATTTTTACATTCTTGGCAATCTCTAAAGCTCTTCTCTACAGCTACTCGTATGTTTATAATCCAATATTTGGTATGAAGATTGTGGAAAACCAAAAGGTCTTCGGAGCAAGAGGCGATAATAAAAAAGTTCTGTTTTTTTATTATTGAAAGTGTGACAAAAAAGGGGTGGCAGCATTGCTTCGAGCAAGACCGCTGCGCCCCCGACGAAGCTTCAAATTGAAGTCAATTTAATACGAGGAGCCTGGACAAATGCGCCCGAGTGGGAAGCAACGTCCATTAACTTAGAGAGAAAGAGCTTTGTTATCTTGACAACTTTTCTGAAATGGTGAATCCAAGCAGTAGGTAGATCGAATGAGTCGATTGAACTTCCAGAATCTGGATATTTTGGGGAAGTCCATCGGAAGAACTAGACTATCATTGATATCTAAGAGCCTTTTAACCCTTCCAAGTCATTACTAAGATTGATCGGTATTTTTCCCACCAAGAAGCAGTGTAAATTCAAAACCCGAAATTGTTTTCGATCCATTGTTTTGAAAATAACAAAAGTGGTGTCAGTCTTGGCACAATAACTCACAAATTCATGAGTAGAATATCATGAAATTTCATCAACTTCCTTTTGAAGGTTAGTACTAACTGAAAGAGCGGTGAATGCAATAACACTAGCGCCACCTGTGTTTTAGGCCCGAGACTTTTCATTCCAGATAGTTATGTTCGGGTCAAATTTCGAAACTGAATTTTGAAGCATTCATCCTCAATCGATTGACCTGAAATTTCGAATAAACGTTCAATTTGGATAACAATACATGGTTAGGTAATTGACATCATTCTACAGCTAACGTGGCGGACTGCACAAGATGGCGAACTAGTTTTTTATGTACCCTCGTGATATGGGCATGAAATGTTCTGTGCTGAAAAAAACAATAACATGACTTCACTCTAAATCCAATATAGCAGACTGCCTAATTTGCCGGGTTATTTTTTTATGCACCCGCATACGGCGGACTCCTGAAGATGGTGAACTATATTTCTTATAAACCCCTATGATGTTGATATCAAATAAAACAATTGAAGAGACAATTCAAAATGGCGGAAAACAAGATTGCATCCAAATCAATTTTGAAGAGTTATAATTTGGCATAGGTTAGGGATGATTTGGCGTGAAATGAACCTATTGAAAACACGTTTTCCTCGCCATAAAAAATGCTTTCTCTCAACGCGCGCGTTTCGTTAACCAAGTAGCATCCTCAGGAATTGACTAAAACTACTTTTCACAGATATGTTAATGTTTTAAAATGCTTCTAGACGAATCATTACCTTGCAGGTTCATTCAATTAATTCTTATTATTTTGTTATTGTTACTTATTTACTACATGACTGATACCCAATCTCTACCTAGTTTCTGCTTGTACTTAGGTGAGAGTACGTACAATGGCCTTTTGAGAATGAGATCTCATCCACATTCTCTTCATATTTCTGAAAAGTCGATGATTTACGAAAGCACAATATAAATTTTCTCTTTCTAATTCACTTATCCACTATGCTTGAAGGATACCCGTTACAAAGGGAACGTAACTAGCCTATGAACAAACACATGTAGTTCCTCCATTTTTCTGTAGTTGGCAATGGTGGGAGCTGTCAGGGATATATCTGACAGTGGTAGGAACAATTCTAACATGGTGATGATCCACCGTCTAGGTGCATATAGAAACAAAAACAAAGCTGTAAGAGGTACTTTTAGTCATTTTTCAATGAAGCTTATTCGGTTAGCGAAACGCTCGGCAAGAGACAAAATTTTTGTTCTGGTGGAGGATAAGTAATTTCGATAACAAGAAATATTAAAAAAAAAATAGTAACACAACATTTTTTGAGTACAAGCTTTTATTCAGCAGTTCTGAAAAAACACTTGTCGAGAGATTTACCTGCGTAGAAACAAGAATTCAATGTTCATCTTAGTGATTCTGAAAAAAAAAGGTTTTTTATAAAATAGGTAGGTAAGTATTGCAACTAGTTTTCATATAATGTAAATTGGGTAATATAATAAATCTATAAGTTAGATGTTTGATGTTTTTTACTATAAATTTAACGCAACCAAGTATTGCCCATCCTTGCAGCTACATCATGCTGATGATGGCCAACCATCCTGTTTTAATTCTGTTGAGTGCTGATAAACCTTTCTGTTGGGATATCAAGAGTTGTTGTCAATAATATAGGGTAAACACCGGATGGTTCGATAGTTTCTATCCAAAAATGAGTCGAATCAATACCATATATCTACTATCCCTTCACATGGAATAAGAAAATGTTTCAACCAAATTCGTGACTGGCACTTTTTCCATCCAAGGGTAAAAAAAATCTGGACCAATATTTTTAATTTATTTTTTTCCAAAAGAATACCTTAAATAAATGAGACTATTCCAAATCAGTCGACACTTGGAGATCTGCGAAAGATGTAGTGTTCCATAACTTGCTTACCATCAAGAATGTTATGATCTTCGTTCGGGTTTGAAGGCCATCTTGGTTTGAAACTGTATCCTAACCTTCCGCCAGCACGAGTGGCTGGCTTCTTCAGAGGTCTATTTATCCCGACGGTTCACCGATGACTAGTTCGTAAGCTGTATTTATGTTGACACGTTTTGTTCGTACGGTCAATCAGGAGTGTTATAACGAAGGTAAGCGCCGCGAGAAGCAATAAAAAGAAAACGTTCGGTATCGTGGAAAAACATTTCATGGCTTTTGCTTCACGATAATGGACCTGCTCACTCGTCATTGCTTGTTCGTAATTTTTCGCCGGAAAACAATACTGTAATTAAGCCTCAGTCACCTTATTCACCAGATTTGTCCCCCCTTGACTTTTTCCTGTTACCAAAATTGAAGGGACCTCGGAAAGGACGGTTTCTTAAGACGATCGAGATTTGACTAAATGAGGGCACAAGTGTTTTATATCTGAGGGAGACTACTTTCAAGGGAACAGAATAGAAATTGATGAACAAATCAATAATTTCTGAAAAACAATGAAAATTCATCTTATTTTTTGAACAGAACTCGTTTAACTTTTGAATGTTGCCTTGTTACTGAACAAAAAGTAAACAAAAAAATTGGTTCTCCAAGTGAACTGTAGTGGCATAATTCCTTCCACAGAGTTCTTGATGTAATTTAAGTATGAGTTATATCCAGTTCTTTTGCAATTCTCGTCGAAGTAATACGAGGAATTTCAACTGTAGCATCACCGCTTATTCATTTATAAAAAATATAAATAGTGAAAACATTTACCAATATAACAGTTCGTTTTAACTTAAATTTCAATTTATTCAATTCAGGATTGGAAATACATTTTTACATTTTGTTTAATATTTTTTTTTTACGTTTTGTTTAATATGATTCCTCTAGTGATAGTTTCAGTTAGGCAACTTAATGCCTGTCTTCTGAAAGT
The DNA here is from genome assembly GCF_025532065.1 of Leptinotarsa decemlineata. Lineage (NCBI taxonomy): Eukaryota > Metazoa > Arthropoda > Insecta > Coleoptera > Chrysomelidae > Leptinotarsa > Leptinotarsa decemlineata. Next base: position 27,566,074 of record NW_027412688.1, on the reverse strand, counting down.
TATCCTTTGAAGGATCATATTCCTATTCTAATAATATATCGTGGATTAGTTGTACATAGAATGCATCCGATTCACTTGTTTTATACACATCTTAGGCTTTCATAATGCTTGTGTATGAGAGGAGTGGAACAATTGATAGAATAATGATCCTGTTCAAAACAGGCGTATAGTTTACAACCTATGGGTGTTTTTGTGCGGGTTAGCAATTGGGAAATTATTGTTCACTTAGAATATATTGAAAATATTGTAATTTTCCATTGAAACATTGTTTACTTCTCTTTTGAATCTTATGGCACATTTTAGTCCTTTTATATTATTTGGGAGAAGGTTATACAATTTGGGTCCATGAAAATAAACTGATTTTTGAGTCAAAGTTTTATGCATTAAGGGAACTGTATGTAAACTGTGTATTTGTAACACCTCTTGTTGTTCGGGAATTTTGGTAATTCGTTTGAGACCATATTAAGCAACGATACATGTAAAGAGATCTTACATTGAATATTTTTGTGTCCTCATACAAAAGATTGGTAGAGTAGTTTCTGTTTTTCTTCAGAACTATTTTTGAAATTGTGTTTTGTGCACTTTGTAAAGTTTTTATTGTTGATTTAAAAATGCATCCCAAGAGAGAATGCTGTATCTTATAATTGATTCTACCATAGAAGTATAAAAAGTTATTACATTTTTTGTTTAATACATCTCGAAGAGTGTAGAATCTATTCATGAGTGATCTTATCACCCTTTTTGTGACGTAAGTAATGTTCGTGTCATCTAAGGTGTTTGTCAACAATGACAGCAATGACTGATTTAATAGAATCAGTTCTCTCCAGAGATGGGCATGTGCTGGGGAGAATGCCATATATTTAGTTTTCATTGTGTTCAGGCTTAACAGATGATAGTCCATCCACTTTTTAACTTTTTTGATGCCGTTTTTAGCAGTATGGTAAGCTTGGTCCCAAGATTTCTCTGTAAAAACTAAAACCGTATCATCAGCATAGCAAACAAAATGTCCTTGAAAATCTTGAATACTAGATACGTTATTGATGTACACTAGGAACAGTATTGGACCCAGTACTGTCCCTTGTGGAACACCAACAGTGATATTAAGTGATTCACTTACTGCATCTCCTACTTTAACTTTCTGCGATCTGTTGGAGAGATGGTTTACTATTAGTTCCAGTGCCTACCCTCTTATACCTTAGTTCTGGAATTTCTCTATTAGTTCATTATGTGATATTATGTCAAAGGCCTTCGCTATGTTTAGAAATATTGCCAGACATTTGGAAGATCTATCCATGTCGGTAATAATTTTATGAAAGAGGTCATTCATAGCAATTTCGGTATTGGAATTTTTAATAAATCCAAATTATCTATCGTTAATAATTTTATTTTTCTCAGAAAACGAGATGAGTTTGTTTTTAACAGATTGTTCAAATAGTTTGGCAAAATTAATATTTTGAGATATTGGTCTGTAATAATGTAGTAAACTAGGGTTACCTGATTTGAAAATAGGTGTATACACTTTTTCCATTGCTGTGGAATACTACCTGTTAAGTACCATAAATTTATATTATGTACTAAAGGTTCCAAAATGTGGTTTGTTATGGCCTTTATGGTTTCAGAAGATAATTGGTCTGGACCGGGAGAAAACTTATTTTTAAATAGTGTACACCTCAAACATAAAAAACATTATTTCCTCCATTCCATGCAACTGTTGAAATTTCAACTAACTGATTTTATTCAACTATATCAAAAACAATATAACGGTTTCAATTTCAGATGTGATATATTTCACCCCAGGAATCAAGTATCCCAAAATAGTGTTCGAAAATTACATCTACGTAATGCACCGACAAAATGTAAAAGGGGTGAAGACAAGGTGGAGATGTGCTTCCAGCAACAAAACCAGGTGTCGTGCAATTTTGATTAGCTTTGGAAAAAAAGTTGAAGCCATATACTGTCATAACCATCTGCCTCCTTCAAAATCTTTCAAACAATTGATACCCAAACTTGTCAACGTCAGTAGAAGAACTGATTGAAAAAGATTGGATAACAAAGTGATATTTCAATTAGTTTTTCAAAATGAATTGAAAGTGATGTTATTTAAAACTTTCTTGAAATGGCACGGGAATTTTCGCAGTATCCCTTAAAGTAAATTCATTAACAGGATGGCAAAATACATTTCCAAAATAATGATCAATGAAGCGAAACGTTATCAAAGGGACGTCTATGAAATTAATTCCAGATTGCTTGAAAACATAAAATAACCTAAAAATATAGGGCATTCATTCTTTTGACTCGTTTCATCCAACCTTGACTTCTCTTGACGAGATAACTTATTTTTTGTACAACTGTCATTAAAAGTGAAATTATTAAAGGTTGTCAAAAGTATTCAACGCTAGTGTTAAAAGTATTTTTAACACGACCAAATAGCAATAGTCAAAACATAATTATTAAATTTTCAAGAATGTTCTATTATGAGCAATAGATATAGATACAATTGAATTCTGTTACAACTATATTATATACATTAATTACATTATTATTATTTATGAATATTTATATGAAAAGTACAATTAGAACATCTGCTGATATTAATACCTTGCGATGTTGATGAGCCTTATAATATATTTGAGCTAACTGAGTTGACAATTTCATGGGCATTAACATTTAATTCTTGAAGTGAAGAGGACGATGCTGTAACACAGGAGCTAGCTGTTGGGATTATTCTCTCAGCAATATCCTTTTTATAAGAAATAGATTCATCGATGTAACCCTCAGCTGCTGTTATAGACTTCCATCATCCTTGCTTCTCAATATCCGTTATATTTGCTCCTGCTAGCAAAGAAGCATAATACCTTCTGAAATAGTGACCTATATATTCCTTTGGTTCCGGGAGAATCAGAAACTCAACAATGGTAGAGGGCATTTTGGCAAATGTGTTTATACCAACTAGGTTGGCACTGCATGTATAATTTGAGTATTTCAGAAAAACGTTGATGATTGATAACAGAAGGGCGTAATGCAACGTATTTATTAATATAGTCAATGTTTTTTCCAACAATGCGGAAAGAACGGCCTATTTTCGTTTTTGTATTTAGAATTTGAACAATTAATGATTTATCCATTCACTTAATGTCTTCTATTAATAAATGGCATAGCTCTTCACACCAGCAGGCTCCATATATTCCGAAAATAGTGGCAACTTTTATCATCAACTATTTTTCATCTGGCGCTTCATTTATGAACCTCTGGACTTGTTCAAACGTAAAAGTTTTTGATTTTTTGGGCCTATAACTTTCAGTTTTTCGCTTTGAGAATGCTAATATCTTGAAATATTTGCTTGTTTTAACACCATTTTTAACTTTATTATTTAAAACTAGCTCCACTAAGATGACGAGTTCCATATTTTTGATTTCTCTTTTAGAAAGGCTAAGAAGACGGTTTCGCTGAAATTTCCTTTGACTTTTTGAGTCTACACCAACTAAATAAATTAAAATATACGATGTCGTACTGTTGAGCCGATTTTTCTGGTAACAATTCAATTAAAGCTCTTTTTGCAGCCTGTTCAATATTGTCAGAAACACACAATTCCTCACTATTGTTCTTCATTTTGCAAGACATTAAACACCAGCAAGAACTTTTAATCTGACTTTAAATAAAACCCGTGAGCTATAAACAATACTGTTTGTTGATAACCAGGTGATTCGGCGTCACCTGACACATGAAAATAGTGTTTTTATAGAAATATTAAATTATTCTATTTTATTATGAAAACAGGACAGTTGTACAGAAATCTTTGTATGATATTTGTGTTGAAAGTGAGTTTGACACTCATATCATAAATAGCTATTGTATTTCATATGTTTAGTATAAAAGTTTTGGATATCGAAAAATGAGTGTTTCATTTCAGGTTTTTCTCCAGAATCATTGAAAGTTTACCTATCATATCTCTTTTTTTAAAAGGCGGTAAAATTGAAGTTTGGAATTAACAATCAATTTATCAGATCTCAAATGTAGCAAAGGTTCCAAGGTTTCAGAGAAGATAAGGTACAAGGTCAAGGTACAAAAATTCACATCCAGCTCAAAATTGATAGGGTTGTTTTAAGGTGGTTGGCAATGTTTGGTAGTGAATTTCATAAGTTTGGACGTCCATTGTATAATATGAAATGAAATGATTTGAAATCCCTGAAAGAATCAATAAAATTAAAAAAGATTACTTACAATAATACCAATTAAATCAAGCAAAAAAACTGAAATAACAATAAAATAAAATACCAGCAACAATTGAAAATTGAACAATCAATCGAAACGACGTTTCGATTGTTAGTAGCCACAATCGTCTTGTGGATACGACTGTGGATTCAATATTGGAGCACAACCGCACAATTTGTACATTTTAGAGAATAAAACATTCCAACTTTTTTTGCAGCCACACTTAGCACTACATATTCTTTCACAAAAGTGGCGTGGAAACGTGTGCATATTATGACGATTGCAAACAACCCTTTCTCCGAAACGGTGGCTCTTAGGAAAAAATATTTCAATATTTTCCATAGATAAAATTATCTGATCTACAATGCTTGTTTTTTCTCTGATGAAACTGACCCGTTTTGCTGAAAATCGCGGAAAACCCTTTTTATGACCTTTGATCCCGAATAATTCTTTCCCAAGTCTCGGATCGATGAGGTGTTTTGAACAGTCCTACCAACTTTGAGCTGGATGCGAATTTTTGTACCCTCGGAAGTCTACTCTGACCGGATAAATATGCTATCACAGCCGGAGTGATGGTTAGAACAAAATCCGGGCTGGTAGGCCGTGGTCGGATGGATCCTGAAGTACCTACCAAACGTTTCGCCTGCTTCTGCGGAAGACACCTTCAATGATACGTTCATGGATTCTGTTCGCATTAGTTTATACTACTTCTAACAGTCTATATGGTTTTCGATAGGTTAAGTCTACAGAAGGAGCTATACGCGCATTAACAATATGACTCTATTGGGAAAAGAGCTTTTTGGCATTCTAATTCTCTTCATACAAAAAATGTGGGAAAATTCCAAAAAAAGAAAAAAAGCGATTATTTTCAAAATAAACTCTCAACAAATATGTGTAGATCTTGTACATATAACTTTTTTCCCATGAATTAATAAATCCTGACAAATACATTTCCTTTCAATTAAGATGAATCTATTGACTTCAGAAGTCCATTGCTATATATTTTTGTCGATATTTCGAAAGCTTTCGATACTGGGTGTCATTAAAGGCTGTTACAAAAATTACGTTCCTATGGCATTAGAGAAAATGCATACTTCTTGATGATGCTAACCCGATTAGCGAAACACGCGTCGGGATACAGTGTTTTTATTCTGGTGTGTAAAAAGTATTTTCTTCTGATTCATTTCACGTCAGTGGTTCCACTCTTCCTATCGAATTGATTCGTCTTTTACTTGTTTTGAAATATCACAAATGATAAACAGAAAAAAATTGAATTATGGAAATTATGGAAGACAATATATGAATGGGGATAAGGAATATTTATATATCATTATTAATTTTGTATTATTATTAAATTGTAATTATTATTTGTAATATTATTTGTAATCTGTATACGTTGTATACGTTGTGAATAAATACTACACCTGAATTGTGAATAAATTTGGTCCTTTGAACTAATATAGATTACAAAACGAATGGAAGAAAAAACTACGAGACGTTTTTATGAGTTGAATATTATGCTAATGAAGATTCATCATTATTATACTTTTGGTATCACTATTTTTGTAATTATCATTTTCTCTATATTCATCACGTGAGTAAACATAATATATTTTTTCCATTGATCTCTGTCTAATGAGACAATAAGTTAAAGTCGAGTACAAAAACGTGATTTAGATATATAGGCGATTGAAATGGAAGGTGTTATCAATTGGGAAGGTGATGAAGAAGAAAATCCACAATGAATTGCCATTCTTGGACGTATTAGTGAAAATGACCAACACTGAGTATGAAACATATGTATACCGAAAACCCAAAAGGCAGAAAGCACGATTCACTAAACTCTAGCGAGTCTAGTGAATCGTGCTTTCGGGCTCTGTAATACGAAGGAAGGTCTGGAGAAGGAACTAGGCATCATCGAAAAGATATTCAACGGATTAGTCCCAAGTAATGATGGAACAAATTTTGCCTAGAAGACAGCAACAGCCTCTCAAGGAAGAGAAACCATCAGAACCAGTGCTTGCCCTTCCCTACGTCAAAAGATTGTCGGAAAGGATCTTACTTTTGAGGATGATCACTTGGTGATCGAAACACGTATCGAGATGTTGAAATAACTGTTTGGTGTTGGGAAAAAACTCCAGTAATATTTATCACTATACCAAAGGTTCCGAAAAGTGCATCACAAGGAAAGAATAAGAAGAATTGGGTCCAAGTACAACATCAGAACCTGCTTCATATCCAGAAACACTATCCGTAGCATCCTCACGAAAACCAGATCAACAAACGCGGGCTGCGATTCCAAGAATTCCAAGAATTTATTTACCGGATACCCTGTGAGTGCTGCAAATCCTATATCGGCGAAACTAAGAGGCCATGGAAGTCCACATTGCCGAGCATAAGAAACACACAGTCACACACATGTATATATATATATATATATATATATATATATATATATATATATTATATATATATATATATATATATATATATATATATAGTTTTGTCTTTGACGTTTCGGCTGAGGATGGGTCTGATTTCCGGACAGCAAGTTGATGTTCATATACCCTACATGGCACACGTCTGTTGGTCTGGCCTACATATGTTCTATCGCGATCGGAGCATGGAATTTCCTCTATACCCTGGGATTCATTGACAATTTTGTCCTTAGGAGAACGGAGGAATGTGGAAATTTGATTGTTGGCGGTGAATATCGTTTTTATGTCCTGTTTTTTGAGAATTCGGCCAATTTTGTCAGTTACACCTTTAATGTAGGGAAGGAAAGCTTTGTACGGAACGTTATTGTCTTCTAGATCTTTGGGACTGGGCGAAGAAGTTTGTTGACGACGGATGGATCTGTCAATTTGATGGTTTGTAAATCCATTTTGAAGGAGAGCTGATTTGAGTTGGGCTAGCTCTTGTGGTTTGTTGTGGTGGTCTGCGAGGTTGATAGATCTATGGATGAGAGAATTCAAGACGGAATTGGTTTGTGGTGGATGATGGTGGGAGTTTGCGTTGAGGTATCTGTTTGTATGTGTTGGTTTCCTGTAGACCGTGTGGGTGAAGGAGTTATTGGATTTTGTGATCATCATCACATCATCACTTTCCGAAACTAGGTTAAATCTATCAAAATCAATTTTTCCGTTAACCAGCTGTCGCATATGCATATTTTTTATATCACCCCTTTATTACATATATTACATAATGTATACATGCTTATATAATTATCATTATTTTTTGTTTGATGAAAAAAAAACTTCACTGGACGTGTACTCTAGTGTGAAATAAATCTAAAGCAAATATTTCCTCCAAACACCAGAACTTTGACGCGCGTTTCACCAACCAAGTTGCCATTTTCAGGAGATGAAGTAAACTGTTCCGCCTCGTTCTCCTCCTGAAGATGCCAACTTGGTTGGTGAAACTGGGGTCGAGAAAAGTATTACAGTTCTGGTACTTGGAAAACGTGTTTGTTCTGGATTCATTTAAAACCAAACATGAGATGTAGATTTCTTATATACAGGGTGTAACTAAATAAGTCTGAAACATTTGAGGAGGTGATTCCTCATCGAAAAAAAGATAGGATCTTTCATATAAAGAAATTTTATTGGAGCATCCCTTGTTAAGATACAGCTCTATAAAGGGGGAACATAAAATTTGTATAACAATTTATTTCACCAGCACTGAAGAGTTACAATATTGAAATTAACCTGACGTTTTGTACTTTGTTATTTTGTAGTTAGTACCTGCATTAAACGATTGAAGGGTAATAAACAAAACTAATTCATTAATAACAAACTTCATTTCATGTATCCCATTTAAGGGGCTGTATCTTAACAAGGGATGCTCCAATGAAGTTTCTTTATATGAAAGATTCTATCTTTTTTTCGATGAGGAATCACCTCCTTAAATGTTTTACACTTATTCAGTTACACCCTGTATATATTGAAACATACTCTTCGTTTTTTGGAAAAAAGTTTTTGGCTTTCTACTACTTCATCTTGATACAAAAAAGGATGAGGGAATCTTCCAAAGAAAGGAAGGAAGAAGTCAATTTGAAAATAAGTAACTCTATACATGGATGTGTAGATCATGCAAAGCAGTAACTTTCAGACACAAACTGAAAGAAAGTCCTCCTGAAATAGCTACTTTCATATAAACATCGAATTACACGAAAGACAAAATTGTTTTCGAAACAAATGCTTCTATATGAACACTGAATTATACAGAAGATACTTTTTTCTACTCAGTTCGTATTTCAAACATTCGTTGTGGTATGAAAATCAGATATCATTCACATGAGTTCTACTTTAAATGAATGGTAATAAATTGCACTTACATTGAACACTGTTATCCTCACTGGTATACATCGATGTTTCGCCTTGAGACACTTGCCCCAAGACTCTTCGGGACCAAATTGGATAACATTATAGAAAATACAGTAGTAGAAAGCCAAAAACTTTCCCAAAAATTAATCACTCCTAAAAATATAACCCCTTCAATTTAAATACTCTTTGTGTTTCAATATTCAAATACATCTGAATCTTATTCACTGGTATCTCTTTTTCGCATTGTTCACCATCGCTATTGGAATCACTACACTGGAAAAAGTATGCGTTGTTATCACACTCGTTATTACTATTAGTACTTGTCCAAGGACCTCACATTTCAAGCAGATAACAGAACTTTTAAGTAATTATAACAGCACCAATATCGAATTTCAACATTCAAATCGCGATTAGTTCCTGAACTGAACATTGATGATACGACGGCGATAACCATCCCCGCATTTCCCGATTTCTATTCGTCACCGTGATATGACTTCAAATTCAATATTATGACTCTTCAGCCAATCATAAAACTCGGTTAGTAAAAATTATCCAATACGAACCGCCATTTCCTCAGTCCACGTGGACTAGTTCGCAGCCGGTTCATTTCCATCTATTGGTTTTTTTGACCTTTGAGAGTGGCGCCAACTTTAAGTGTGCACAATATCGTTTACTTAGACTATAACCTAAAATGATCCACAATTTTACCTAATCTCTGTCTCTCTCTTACCGTATACGAAATCTCCATGCATTGATCTCGAAGGTTTGAATAGCCATCTGGAAAGGTAAACAAAGGAGTATATTCACAGGTATAGTAGTTTTCGACATGTTTATTTGCTTATGATTGACTCGATTTATAATTGTTTGATTTATTTCAGAAATAATCTACTTTTGCCAAGGACGAAAATATCCCAAAATCGTAGTGGACGGATACACTTACATAATGCAGAAAAGACACGATCACAAAAGTAGGTGGAGATGCGCGTATTGCAACAAAACGAAATGTAAGGCCATCCTTTTTACATTCGGAAAAACTGTGAGATTGAATAATCAACATGCACATAATCATAGCCCACCACCACCCATGTCAATGGATGATTTGATTCCACAGCTATTCACAGTAATCAGAACGGAACATTCGTAGTATTACACATATTCAATTAGCCTACCTCAAGCAACCTTGTGGATTATAAAATCAAAAATCGTCATTAACAATATTTTATGTACAATGTATCTCTACGAGGGTGTTCTGAAAAGTTTCTGAACTAACAAAGATACAAGACATTTTTCAGATTTCTTGTAGTTTTCAATATAGTATCTTTTCAACGCTACACACTTCTTCCAGCGATGCTCCCATCTCTGTAACTCAACCAAATAGTACTTGGCGTTTTTCTCTGCAAAATAATTGTGCACGAAGGTGATTGCTTCTTCATTTTACGAGACTCTCTGTCCATCGAGCGCAATTTTAAAATGAGGAAACAAAAAGAAATCACTTGGGGCTATATCTGGAGACGGTGCGTTGTCTTGGTGAAACATGATTTTCTTTTTCTGCAAAGGTGGCCGTCAAGTATTGATTCGTAGTATGCTACTGAAATGGGTTTTCCTTCATGAAGATAATCGATTAAAATAACTATCCCAAAAAACAGTCGCCATCAGTCTCCCAGTCGAAGAAACAGTTTTTTTTTTTGGAGCCGGTTCCTCCTTTGCAGTCCACTGTTTGGACTGTATTTTTATTTTGGGCGTATAATGGTGTATCCAAGTTTCATTTACAGTAATTATTAGGCACCAAAACTCGGATTTATTATGCCTAAACTGCGTCTAAACTGCGTTGAGAATGTTCATTCGAACACGTTTTTGGTCTAACATGAGCAAACGTGGCACTCTACGCGCGAACAGCTTTTTCCAACCACATTGTGGATCTTTTTCAAATATATCTGCTATATTCACTCTTTATGTAGCCTGTTCTATGGTCTCCATTCTACAATTGCTATAATACATTAATTGAAAAAGTTCAACGTCGTTTCCCAAAGTGTATTTACTTCAAATCTTATGGTATCTATCCTGATAAAGGTATTTCATATAAATCTCTTACTATAACATTCAATATTGAAAGTCTTGAATTACGCAGAAAATTTGCTGGAATAATTTTTCTGTATAAATTACTGTACAACAATGTGGATGCTATGGAGGTGTTATCTTTTATGAATTTCTGTATGCCTCATTTTAAAACTAGAAGTACAAAAACTTCTTACAGCAGACTGGCCAGAACTAATTTGTATCTCAAGTCATATATTTTTAGCATTTGCAATAATTTCAATTTAATTTCATATTCGGGAGGGCGCGCCAGCATTATCAACCAATGACGACTCCCCTCACCGTGGGGTAAGTGATCATGGGTTCCGAGAATCATGAACCCTGAGCAAGCGCAGTAAGCCAAAAATGACATCCTTCTGCATCTGTGCGGCTAAGATTTCTGTCTTAGTGCGGCAAACCGGTATGATTTTAGGACATCATTCCACCAAGGACTCCAATAATCAGAACAACCATCTTGACAGAGTGATCTGGATAGAGTCTGCGGAGTTCGAAGAGAAAATCTCGATATTTTATCCCTTTTTCCTTCTCTTTTCTGACGATATTTGTCTCGTCAGGAGCTGAAAACTCCATGACAAATATCGTTTTGCTCTGGTGGTCGAGAAGGACTACATCAGGCTTATTACCTTGTATGAGTATGAGGGAGGGAAACGAATAGTTCCAATAAATTCGGCACTTCTCGTTCCCCACAACGGATTCAATATCTCCCTTAGCGTAGGGCAACACCGGTGTCTCGTCAATACCGTAAGAGTGCCGTAGATGGTAATATAGCACTCTTAGGACCGCGTTATGTCGATGGATACAGGCCGAGACCGCATATGCTGGACATGCTGATATCAAGTGCATCAGAGTGTCGGGCGCCTCGCGGCAAGCCCTGCACCTTGTGTCTGGAACCTCTATACCCATCACGTGACTGCGGTAGACTAAGGTGTTGAAGACATCATCCTGGCAAGACATGATGAACCCCTCAGTTTCCGACTTCAGCCCACTCGACCTGAGAAAAGCGAACGTCAGGCGCTTTGATAAGCCAAGGTCTCCAATGTTGTTATTGAAGAAGACTCCATGCATTGGCTCATCCTTGTGTCATCCTTTTTGCTGAACGGGTTTCAACTCGGTGACAGTTGTGGTCACCTCGTTCAGAGTCGAAAACTATACCGAGTTCATCAGCTGCTCGTGTAGTTGCCCTAAAGAGAAATGCTCCAATTCCTGCTGTCTCATGGTCACGGACCATGCAGAAAAGGGATACAAATTCCTCAAGAGATGCATCATTTTTCGGGTCTTCACGTCAAGTTGATATAGCTCCTCCCTAGTCCACTTCACTACTCCAAACGAGTAAAGTAAGATTGGAACAGCAAGCATATTTGTTGCAGCAACATTGTTCTTCCCCGACAGTTCCGATGACCAGATTATTATTATTATATACGGTTTTTTGAAGTTTAACGTTTTTAAAATGTCAAGTACTGCTAATTTGTGTTCCTACACACGATAGTTGCACTTTTTGACCTTCGCGAACGTTCATCGTCTCCCAAGCTCTTACGGCCACATTTAAAAACAGATGCCCAAAATGTCACTGTGATGATGATGGTACAGAGTCCCTATACTCATAATTCAAATCATCTTTGATTCGGGTAGCTGTATTACCTTTAAAAAAACAAATATTTAATGAAAGCTCGATTTTCGATTTTGTGTATTTTCATAAAAACACCCACATTATAACTCGAACGAATGTTACATAACAACTACTCGTCCAAAATGGCTGATACTTTGGTAACTGTCAACTGTGAATAACAAGATTCACTAGCTTTTATTCACGAGTGTTGCTATCTTCATGTTGAGGTCGGGAACTTTCTAGACCACCCTCGTATATCCAACTTAGTAACATTTCAAGAAATGGGGGGAAATGCAAGTTGAGATCCAGACCTTTAGTCGACTCTAATTCTGATAGTGAAATATCGAAACTTTGAACTAAAAGGACAGGAATGAGTCACAAGATCAAAAGCAATCAATTTGTTTCAATTTTCCTCGAATATCATTTGTAGATCTGATTCGAAAACTAGATGAATAAAAAAAAATAATTTCAAAGAAAAGTTTTTTATTTCCTTCAGGATAATAATTCGTGGAAAAATAACCTTATTTCAAATTTCACTTACTTGTTTTTTGTGAATTACACCAATTATATGTAGTAGGTATTCCTTCATCCTTCAAATACACTGTAGAAGTTTCTATACTCATACTCTATGATTTTACTACTGAAAAAAACACTTTTCCCAGCAGAACAAAATACTGTCTCTGGAAGCGCATTTCGCTTACCAAGTTAGCATCAGCAATTTTTATTAAACCTTGATGATGCTAACCCGGCTAGCGAAACACGCGTCGAGAGATAGTGTTTTTGTTATGGTGTAGAAAATATATTTTCTACTGATTTATTTCACGTCAGAGGTTCTAACTCTACCTGACAAATTATTTCCACTTTCACCTGTTTTGAAATATTACAAAAGGTAACCAGAAAAATATTGAAGTATCGAAGACATGTGGTTCTTTGAACTTAATAAAGATTAGAAAACGAATAGAAAAAAACTATGAGACTTTTTATTAGTCGATTATTATACTGATAACGATTCACCATTGTAATACTTCTGCTATCACAATTTTTCTAATTCATCATTTGCTCTATATTCATCACGTAAACATATTTCTTTCCATTGCTCTCTTTCTAATGAGCCAACAAGTTCAAAATCGAGTTCAAAAACTTGATTCAGATATATGGGCGGCTGAAATTGAAGGTGTTTTTAATTGTGAGGGTAATGGAGAAAAAAATCCACAACGAATTGCCATTCTTTGACATTTTGGTGAAGAGGACTAACACTGAGTGGGAAGCATTGTATACCGAAAACCCACTCACACAGGACAGTACCTGAATTGTAAAGGTGATGGAGAAGAAAATCCACAGCGTATTTCCATTCTTAGACGTTTTGGTGAAGAGGATCAACACTAAGTGGGAAACATCTGTACACCACAATCCTACTCACACGGGACAGTATGACAGTATCCGAATTGTGAAAGTGATGGAGAAGGAAATCCACACCGAATTGCCATTCTTAGACGTATCGGTGAAGAAGACCAACACTAAGTGGCAAACCCACTCACACGGGACAGTATCTGAATCACGAATCCAACTACCATCAATCTACCAAAAGAGGAATGATCAAGACTCTAGTGAATCGTGCTTTCGAAGAAAGGTCTCGAGAAGAAAATAGGAAGATCTTCAACGGAATAGTTTCTTCCAAGTGATGGTGGAACATATTTTGAAAGCCGTCATAACCAGTGCTTGCCCTTTCTTACGTCAGAGGATTTTCTGAAAGGATAAGAATTGGCCCCAAGGTCAATATCAGAATCAGCTTCAGATCCAGAAACACCATCCGTAGCAGCCTCACAAAATACAGGCAATCAAACGCGGACTGCGATTCTAGAATTGCATTTACTGGATACCCTGTGTGTGCGGCAAATCCTATATCGGTGAAACTAAGAGACCATCGAAAGTCTGCATTGCCGAGCACAAGAGAAACACACAGCGAGAATAAACTAGCACGTCGATAATAGCAGAGCATGTTTGGTCTCATCAACAACATAATATCAAGTGGTCCCCAAACTACGATCATCCACAGGAAAAAACATAAGTTCAAGATGAAGTTCAAAGAAGCTGCATATATGTTGTTCAACGACATATTCAGCGAAGTTAGCGTAGATATACGCAACATATGGAAACCTTTAATCAAGTGGAAAAACTGTCAACTAGTACTGAACCGGTGAAGAAGGAGGGAGAGAGAAGGAGGGATAAGTGAAAGCGTACCTCCGAGGAAAAATCCAGTTATTACTCGAAGACGATTGTGGATGCTAGCAATCGAAACGTCGTGAAGTAACTTGGTTTGAAATATTTTTAATTTTTATTTCATTTTCAATTGTTCAATTTTTATTTTTTTTAAATTGTAATCTATCTAGATACATGGATAATGATTCACCATCGACGCAAGCAAGTAGTTCAGTACCATCAAAACCGATAGAAAAACCGTTCCACTTGCTATATAATTTGCATTCTACTACAGGAATGGATTATCATTATCCATCATCTCATTGAAAATGTCATTAGCAAAATGATGATGGTGATGGTCTATGAACGTGCTTGCAAAATGTGCTAGCTAACTTTGTCCAGGATATACTACTCAATTTGAGTTCAGCCACTACTTTAAAAGTTCATTTTCGGGATAATTCAATTGAGAATATGGAGAGTATTCGATTGTTTGTGGTATTGAGGTTTACAAATTAGGGCCTTAACTATTATCGCCGGAGTTCTCCAAAGGATTCTTTTGTACTTCAACGAAATATTGGAAAGGATCAAAAAATCCAAGATATTGCTTTTCTGACGACAACCATTTCTTTTACTCTTTCCATTCAAGCAACGAAGATCTGGGAAAATTTTTTGCTTGAAGTGACAGTAACCACGTAGAATCTAATACCAAGAAAATTGGCACATCAGAAACTTGGAAAACTAGAAAGTTATACACTAGCTCTTCATAAAGCGCAAACTAGAGATTCCTTGTGGTGTTTTCCCTGTCTATGAGAATACCCCGACGCTGGTAGATTCTTGTCAGAAATGAGCCAATCACCCGGTTAGAAATACAATCTTCACAAGCAGTTTTTTTTTAGTTTTGCTCACATATATATGGCTCTGCTCCTAAGAATATTCCAATGCTACTATTAGGTCAGACGTAAGCGGCAAACTAACACATCTCCTTTAGAAAACAGTATCCATGTGGAATACATTTTCTGAGACGGTTTTTTTTAGATAAATCTGTCCTCACAGAGCTCTCAAGGATTTTCTCGCAATGCATGGACTTTTACATGAAAATATTATTAATTCTTGATTACAATACAATTTTTATTCATTGCCACATCAAGGAAACGTATTAGATATGACCAAACTTCGATGCTACTACTTCATAAATGCTATTTCATATCATCTAAAGTTCTGCATTTCCAGAAATCATCTACATTTCTCAAGGAAGAAAATATCCAAAAATATATGTCGATGGATACACCTTCAACCTGCAGCGCCGAAATGAAAACAACAGCAGATGGAGGTGTGGAAATGTCAACAAAACAAGATGCAAAGCATTTCTCAATACCTACGGAAAAGTTGTCAGAATAAACAACGTACATAATCACGAAGCACGATCATTTTCTAATGAAAATATGATTCCACAATTGGTAACAGTTGTACGGAAAAAATAAAAAAGTATATAACGAATACAACTGCTTTTTTCTCAATATCACGCGATATACAAACATCATCTTGGTTTTGATATTGTTTGTCAAGTTTCGAAATTTCAAATTTGTATTGCAAGCAATTGCTGTTGAATTCTCTCCTTCCATAAACTTGGAAGTCACTTCCTGAGTCAATTATTTTTGTTGTCTTCATGGATGACTTGCTTGCAGCCCTTGGTCATCTTCTACTGGTGAGGGTTATAACTGTAATTTTCGAAATGTGAACTGAATTGTTTAATGAAACACTTTTCTCACAACAAAACAATTCGTCCTTGATGCACATTTCACTAGCCTCGTCAGGAGATAGATACTTTCATTACATCTAGACTAATCATTATTAAAGGTAATAGTTGAACTTACCTACATTATATTGTTTCTGATGCTATTTTTGGATTTAATCTACATCAGCAGTAGAAGGAGATAGGCAAAACTTTCACAACACGCTCATCACTACTGCTTAACATCCCGAGTGAAAGACTGTACCAACTGGAGATATTTATTCAACTACAAGACCAAGTGTAAAGCTGGACTTTCAATATTAGGATGAACTGTAATGGTGCTGCCTGAACATAATCATATGTTTTCGAAACCACATCCCATATAAGAAGCATTTGTGACTCAATATCAGTCAGAACTATTTCTACCTGACATATGTCTAATTGATGGTGCCAGGTTACACCATTAATGCTTTGTTAGCTTTAATTTCGACTATTTACATGGCAACGAATACTGCCGAGTGAGAATCTACCTTGACTTTGCAACTGACTCTTTTGGGGAGCCTCAATTGAGCCGTCTGTCGAGCCCACAGGTGGCATCTCCGTGAGATGTGTTGACCTTAACTTACTCAGGATTGCTTTTTCTTTAAAGATAGTTGAGTACAGCAACACATTCTTGTACTAGTTTCACTGATGGGACCTAAGGCGGTCGAAACAGTTCTGGGTGGTGTTGGATAACGAATGTTTTGCTTTTGGGCTATGGTTTCGACTACTTGCCCTGCGGTGAAAGCTGTAGGGAAGACAGGGAACAAATCTCGTTCGGTGGTCGGTGTCGAAACTTAGCTTTGCAATGGACTACTTCGAAGAGCATAATTTATCTTTGATATTCGGTTGAGTTTTCTGTCGAATCCATTGATGGCATCTTCGTGAGAGATGTCGTTGTCATTACATTACATAACTTTTAAATAGACAAGTGACTATTTCCTTTCAAGATGGCGGTGTAGGAGTTATTTTCTTCAAACTCAATATGTCGGCACTATCACGTCATGCATGTAGTGATTAACAGAAGATGCAGTTCACTCAGTTTTTAAGTGAAAATTCAAAAATTGAAAATTTTCATTAGTTCTGTCCGTTTTGATATCATGTGTTTTTGAACCTCCATATCTCAATAGATATTTATTCTACTGTATCGTAACTTATACTAATCGATAGAGAATTTCAAACTTCATTAATTGGCGCTTTCCATTTTTTTTCAAATTAATTTATTTTGCATAGTTTCTGTTTTTTACTATATGATGTCGTTAAGCGATTTTTGGACAATGTATTTGTGGACCCTGTTGAAGACTGGCCCATCACAAACAATTAGTGGGATAGTGGAAGAACTGGGAGTCAATTCCCATGCGATTTTTGATGGTTCAAAACGTATTGGAAACGTCGAATACCTCGAAAAGTGGGTGCCCCACGATTTGAACGATCGACAAAAAGTGTCACGTTATGAGGTCTGTTCTTCTTTGCTTGATCTTTTATTGGATCGGATCGTCACATGTGATGAAAAGGGGATTCTTTATGACAGGGCAGTGGTTGGACACCTATGAGCCACCCAGCCTCTTTTCAAAGGCGAAATCCCACCGAAAAAAGACCACGTTTACTATGTGGTGGTCAGCGTCTGGTGTGATTCACTGCAAGCGGGTCAAACTTTCACAGCAGCAGCCGGATGACTCTGGTCAACAAAAAAGGTCCGATCCTACTCCACAAGGCCCGTCTGCATAAATCACCGTTTGAGAATTAAACGAATTGAGCGTCGAAGTTCTGCCTATCCACCATACTTCCCAGACTTCTCGCCAACCGACTACCATCTTTTCAAGCACTTCGATAACTTTCTCACTGTTAGAACTTTCGCCAATTAGGACCAGGCAAAAACGGCCTTTATAGAATCTGAGATATTAACAGTTCAAAGTACACTCAAAAACGGACAATGATACTATGAGAATACTATGAGGTTCATTTTCCTGTGCTAAGGAAAAAAGTGCATTTTTTATCTTCGACAATGATTAATTTAGAAGTTAATAGGAATAAACAGGAAGTTAAGAAAGTGTCATTGCTTTTCGAATTTGGAAGCCGTGGATTTTTGGAATTTCTTCCTGACGTTTCGCTGGCGCGAGTGGCTAGCTTCTTCAGAGGTTTAACCATCATGGCTTGCTATCCGATGACTACCTTTTAGGCTTCGTAAAGCGTATTTATGCCTTGTCAGGTAATCCGTTGTATCTGTACCTGTATTTGTACCTGTACTCGTACCTGCTCTTGTACCTGTAGTCGTACCTGCACTTGAACCTGAAACATTAACAATCTTGCTGCCTGTTGTCCTGTTCGTTAATCTCAAATTCCTCAAAATGGGGTTCCACATTCGATTGAGGTTCACCGCTTCTTCTTTTCTGTTGAAATTTCCCGTGTGTTTGTGGATCTCTATTGCCTCCCGTACCTGTCCGCTATGGTATCCCTGGTTGGGGGCAATTAGTTCTGTGTTTTCAAACAAAATTCTGTGGTCTCCTTCACTAAGTGCGTGTTCTGCCACAGCTGACTTGTCCGTTTGGCCTAGTCTGCAGTTCCTTTTATGGTCTTCAAGTCTTGTTCCCATGGATCGTTTGGTGGTTCCGATATATACCTTTCCACACGTGCACGGTATGCGATAGACCCCTGCTGCTGATAATGGGTCTCTTTTGTCTTTAGCCGACCTGCGGCTTTGTTGTATCTTCCTCGTAGGTTTGAATTACATTTATCATAAGTACTCGTACTGTGGTTACTGATTGTAACATATTGTTGCCTATTTTCTAAAAATTATGAAATCCAGGAATGTGCTACGCCACGAATGCCGTATGAGTGTAACTTTGACAACGAAGAATTATGATTGACGTAGTCGAATGCCCTGCTGAGATCACAAAAAATACCAACAGGACCTGTTCGCCTGCCTCCAAATATTCAAACACTGTCTCGAAAAAAGAAATTACTGCAGTATTGGTAGATCTATTAACTCGAAAACCGTGTTGATGATCTGTCAAGAGTTTGAAATCCAAAAGTCTATCAAGATATGCGTGTTCAAAAAATTATGAATGGAAATTGCCCTTCCAATTTTAAGAGACTTCGGAAATGACCCAGTAAGAAATGATAGGTTCACTAAAAATGTGAATGGTTCTATAAATAGAGGAAGGCATTTCTTGAGTAGAATTAATGGGACTTCGTCATGCCACCATTTCGAAAAAAAAATGGTCCCTTTGAATTAATGGTTGAAAAGAGAACTTTATCATCTATCGTAAAAATGGTTTAAAAAATATACAGAGTTCTATTCGGACTTTTGGACTTGGGTCCATTTCCGGTTCAATTAAAATAGATTTCCAATTGTTCTTTCATTAGAAATATCGGCTGCAATGAACTATCCCCTCTTTTCAAATATTGTTTTTCATAAACTGGTGGATGTAGCCGTTACTACGGGGTAGGAAATCATAATGAAGAAAAGAGAATTGAAACTTTATATGTGTTTTACCACCTTTTTTGTAACTAAAATTAGTAAAAATAAACGTGGTAAAAAACATATAAAATTTCTATTCTTATTTTTTCATTATTTTTTTTCCTATCAAGAAATGATTGCAACCATGAAACTGTTCAGGCCCTGATATTTCACCCATTTCCGCTTTCCCAAAATATTTGAAATGATGTATGATAATGCCAAATTTACTGACATAATCTTTTGTTAAATTTTCATCATCCAAGAAAGTTTGTTTTGATGAATTCAGTTTCCAACATAAAAATTTCTTAATCATAACATTAACAAGCACTGTAAATTATCAAATCTATTTATCTGTCATTATATTTTGTAGTTGCTAATGTAGATTGTTTTTAGGCTTAATCTACATCAGCAGTGGAAGAAAATATCCAAAGCTTGTACTAGATGACCACCACTACTGCTTGCTTTCCCAAGCAAAAGATCATACCAAATGGAGATGCCTATTTTATTACAAAACCAAGTGTAAAGCCAGCCTCTCAACATCGAAAAATATTGTAACGGTTTTACATGAACATAACCATATACTAATCAAGTCGAACGATAGGGATAATAGAACTTTGATACCAAAAACAGTCAAAATTGTTAGAGCAAAATAATGTGAAATCGATCATTTTCTCGAAAAGAATCATTAGTTTCATTTATTAGTTAGAATTGTTGACTTGCTTTCAAGATGCGTTAGATCTGAGTTTTATATTTTGGTCTCTTACTATGCTTTTCTAATTATTATACAGAATTTATAATGAAAGGTTATCATGGGAGATCCAAAATGGAATATAAATTTTCACTTTGGACTGTTATTTTTGACTTAAAACTTATTTTGTACAGGGTGGCCTACGGAAACAGTGATTTCATGAATTTTAAAATAGACAGTGTCAAGAAATGCAAAGACTCCGGTCACCTAATGATGTGCTTTCCTCTTGAATCTGTTGGTTTGATCTGGTCTTAATCTGATTTCGCAAAATGATAAGAGATATGTTGCGATTTTAGAAAGCCATCTGTATTTTTTATTATAATATCAGTTTTTTGAATCCGCACCGTCGTTCTGTATTAATTATTAAAATCTGTTTTTTAAAATCTGTTTTTCCGTTAACCAGCTGTCGCACCCCTACGAACGACAACCCTCAGAAGTCGAAACTTGTGCGAGCTAAGGATTAACGAGGTCTTACCTTTTAACGTGTGATTCCTAACACGGGTTGGACGATAGCAAGTGAAGATCGATTGTTCAGACTAGGGCTTGAACCTCCGACCAACACGGCAGTCAATTCGAGTGAGTGAACAAATCACCCACGCCGAACCGCTTGGCTACCGACCAGCTACTTGGCTACTACTCCAGCATATGAGCTTTTTTAAAGAAATCTGCCCTGCAGTTGATTATAAATTATCAATTCATTTCCACAAATGAAAAAAAAAACGTTTCTGTTTTCTACTTCTCCATCATTCATATTCCTGACGCTTCGTCTACGATTGCGGCAGAATTATCGAAGGCGATGCAGCAAGAGAGTAATTGCTCTAGTTCTGATTCTCTATGGATATGTTCACTTGGATTCCATCGGTGTGTAACTCAAGTGTGTTGTGTTTAGTGAAAACATTAAAAAATATTAACAAATATTAACTAACATTTACTTCAGTCTTCACGATCGATTTTAACGTCATCTGTATCATAGTATTCATCATTCAAAAATGAAATAAAAAATATTTATGATGATCGCCAATGACGAACATTAAAAAAGTTCCATGCAAAGATTGTGGTAGAAAATTTCACCTGTTACAAAAGAGTTTTCACTTGATATTTCTTTATTAAAATGTACATAATTTAATAATGCATTTAGTGAATTCGAAACTTTTGTATGTGCGAATGCTCCAAATTTAAACATCAAACGTCGGAAGCTTGCATAGACTCGCAGACTTGCTCAATCCTAAGTTTTGTTTCAACAATGTATAGCCCAGACCTGGAAAATGAACCAATGGAAAATACTCTTCTGGATACAGAAAGGGTTGCTCCCGAAGTGGAGGATTCAACTCAAAGTGGGGTTGAAGTACTCAGGACCTAATACCCCACGGTGTGAGTCATACCGTGGGGTATTAGGTCATGAGAGGATCAGTGAAGCTGGGGACATCCGAAGAGAACCTATCGGATTAAGAAGATCGCGTTCTAATACTGAGTGGCAGAGTAAGTTGAAGAGTGACAAATGTCAGTCAGTCTCAGCCCATCTACCTACCGAACCGTCACTTGAGCCAGGAACCATCGAACTGAACTGACACTACCCCAGCTCAGCCAACCAAACAAAGAGGACCAGCCTAGTTGACGTCACCTGAGGAAAACCGACCGGACTGAGGAAGACTGCGTTAAAATATTATGTGGCACAGTAAGTTCTGAAATACCATTTAGACCTGCTAAGCTCTATTACTACTTCTTCGGAAAATTTGTGGGAAATACTACTTAGGTACTGCCACTTCCAATCTACTCCTCTTTCGCTGTCGTTTAGTCCATTTTAAATAAGGCGGTTGCTCATATATTATTTCGGCAAGAAATTTTCAACTCAGGTTGGTCAAAGATATACATTTCTTTCGAATTAGACTTCGTAAAGCTTCAAACTCCCTGGATTTTTGTATAAATGGAACTTGATTTATCCTGCTCACTACTTACTCCTTAACTTCGTTGCATGACTTTTCGTCCCTAAGAACAGTTAATCGAATATTGATGTTAGCAGACTGATCTTTATTCAACGGACTGATTGAAATGAAGATTTGTTTCTTACCTGAAGATAGTGAAGCATCATTGCTGTTGGTGAATAGATCATATTTCCAGCAGTCAAGTGAAATTTGAATTTCTGGCTACCGGTTTCGGCTAGATCCCCCCAGACCACCGGATTACCGTGTCTCCACTGATGCTGTAGGTGCAGTGGTACTAGAAATTATTCACAAATTATATTATATTGCATGCGTCCTTTCAGGTATCATTCATGTGATGTCTGGGTTGAGAAACCCAAAACTCATCCTAGATAACCACGAATTCGTCACGAATTCACAAGAGGAATCAGCAACGCACAAGATGGCGCTGCAACTGGTGTGGGAAACACAAAACTCAATGTAAAGCAGCACTGTTCACGAAAACTGGAAAAACAGTGTTTTTGTACTACAAACACAATCATTCGTCCCAAACGAAACCACTTTATGATACGAAATTATCACAAGAGAGAGTAAAGTAATTTGAGTTACGATATTGTTATTAACAAAATAATTTTTTTCGAATACTTCTGATATTTTATTTATTGAAAATGAAAATCACATTCATTCTTTGATAGATTTCTGACTGATTTTCAGCTGCTCATCCCCGTTTGGATTTAAACTCTGGGGGAGAAGTCAGACTCAAAATTTTTATAATATGCCCCGTCGATACAAAAATTGATAGGTGAAAAGGTTTTACCTAAAAATACCTCTGTTTAGTTTTTGGTCGACTGTTCTATTCAATTTGACGATTATCACTATCAAACATATTTGCACAGCATGAATGAAATTAAACTCTTCAAAAACGTAATTTTTTACTGACGATAGTGATGAAAAGTAATAACTTTTGCAATGCAAAAGCTCAGAAATCCCAGCATTAACAAAAACAAATTTTGAACAGAGGGGCAAGCCATGATTGTTCAATCGTGGCCAATTACTGTCTGTTCCTTTTCTTTTCATCGTCTCAGTTTTGAAATCTTACTGAATAACCACTCATCAGAAGGTTTATCACTATATTTTGTACCACAAATTCTTCACAAGGTTAGTAATTTTGTAATTTAATCAAGCATTCACGATGCTGAAAACCTGTGAAATCTTAATGGCTTTGCAACTGGCAAAAGCGGCCAATTGCAAGGCAATGCAAGACAACTAGTAGTGAACTAGAGCTCAAAAACAACGCATTTATTATTCAACATCAGGCAGCGCTTTTTTGATCCGCTATAGGTTTCCCCATAGGTGTCCTCTCCCTGAGATAAAATCCCCATACTGTTTCTGTATGCAGAAGCTGAAATTTCATATGTCCGCTCCCACTCACTTCCGAGTGGTCCCCAACCCGTTGCTTGGCACTTCAGCAAGACCAGAATGTTTGTGTTTTTGTATGCCGGACAGATGCAGTTGGAGGTGGTCTCACTTCCTGCTGTGTTGGCCTCATATAAGCTTTTTCCTCTCGCGGAATCTGGGGTCGTCCCTGTTTCAATGCGTCGTGAAGATCACACAACGCTGGGTTGAGGTGTGTCCGAATACGCTGGAAGATGTTTTCGATGTGGTTTCTCATGAGTGCTTCCAGGTACTGGTTGCTAAGATCCAGGTCCATGTGGATGAATCGGTTGGGTATGTGTCTGAAGCTTTTATGGCCGTGTTCATAAACGTTTGTATTGAGCGCACTGGCCTCAGGCAGTGGAGGCATACAGGGTGATGGGGAGTAGGATGTCTTGATTTAAAAGCTGTTTCACTTGGAGATCTATGTTATTCCTGCGTTCCATGATGGGGTAGAGGTTGTGTCCAGCGGCTTTCGCCAACCCTAACCTCTTCTGGATGTGGAACTTGAATGTTGATTTCTTGTCGAGGGGGAATTCCAGGTATCTTGCTTCGTTTGTCTATAGAATCTCCTGGCCGTTGAAAACGACGTTTCCTTCGGGATATACTTTCCCCCAGGTGAATAGTATCGCCTGACTTTCGTCAAGATTGATACTAATCATCCAGGAATGGCTTACTCCTCTAGTCTTTCCGCTTGTTGTTGTAGGTATCCTGTGTTTAACGCATAGTGGGTGGATCACGACAGTAGAGACGTGTTGCCTGTAGAGTGCCAACTGCTGTGTACACCAAGAAGAGTTGTGGGGATCGAACTGCGCCTTGTGATACTCCTGCTACCAGGAGTCGCCCGGTGGAGAGTTCTTGTCCTACTCTGCATTGGCATCGTCGGTCTGCTAGAAAAGTATCGATTAGTCTTACATTGGTCTTGAGTAGGCAAAGTTTATAATTTTGGCCACGAGTCCGTCTTCTATCGAACGCCTTGAAAACGTCTAGGAATATCGCTTCGGTGTGGTAACCTTTACCCAGGTTGAAACCACCAATCGTGTAGTCAAACACCCTCAGGACTTGAAGTTCCGTAGAGTGTTCTGATCTGAACCCGAAGTGTTCACCCGGTAAGCTCATCAGCCGATGATTGTCGGGGAAAGTGGGTTCTTGTTGGCTTCGGAGTATAGCGTTAATGATGTTCGTCTTTGCCGTTATATACTTCCTGCCGTCAGTATTGCTAGACTGAACCACAAATGCATAAGATAGATCCTATAGATGACGTCGTAAAGGCAGAAGTCATCCCTCACTTACTTAGGCTCGTCCTTTAAGGACAGTTGAATCAGCAATGCATTTATGGTTCAGCTTAGCACCATTGATGAGTCCTTTGGCGGGCAGAAACAACGGTTTCTGGTGTTCAATCATGAATGTGTAATACTTAGGCTTCAGTATACAACTTGTTGCCATGCAGGTAAATCTAAAGGATAAATTTTGTCAGCGGTTTATGGCTGGGCATTGCAACTGGCCGCCTTGGTAAATATTCGAGGATTAAGTTCCACTCCAATCTCAAAATTTTGTCTTTTAACTCGAAATTACAACTTTGAACTCGAAATTGCTACTTCAATCTCGAAATTTCGACTCTAAATTAAAAACTTAGAGATCAAAGTCAAAATTTCGAAATCATAGTCGATATTTCGAGTTTCAAAGTCACAATTTCCGAGAAACATTAAAAAAATATATGTTGCTGTCGGGACAGGTGATAGGTGAATTTATTAATCAGACGGACACAGCGTTTACAAATAATAAAATTTGTTAATAATACCAACAAAATGAACAAACAGAAGAATAGTGTAACCTCGTGCCGAAGAGAATGAGAATTAGAATTGGGACTAGTTCCCGGTTGGAATCTCAGAACCGAATGAATGCCTGCCTCGGCTAGATACCATGTATTTTGAAATAACTTTCTCACTGACAAAAAGTCATAAATTTAGTCAAAAAGGATCAACCACTTGGCCTCTTGTCTTAATCCATCAAAATGTTAACAATGAAACATCCCAAGTGGCTTCATTCTAAATATCCGTATGTTTTTAGGTAATAACCATTGGGTTGGAGACAATAGAGTAGGTATTTCAATGATTTGCCATAAAAATATACAAACATACTTTTTCTAAACTAAATAGTTGTAGGAAAACCCCTAATTGCCTTTCTGCGCTGCCGTATCAAAGGGACATGGTATGAAAATTCTATAAGACTACTTCAATTCTTTTCCACTCAGACAATCTTCATAAAGATAAAATTCAATCGTAAAAATGACCTAGTAAATATCACGAAGAACAAAAACATATCAAAATTTGGTTTGTCAGCTTTTGTAGTTTTATTGGATACTTTCAAAAATACTTATTATCTAATATATTTTATATTTATACTTTATATTAAAACAACGATAAAAATAAAATAAAAACAACAATAAAAATTAATTGGAAAAACCTGCAGCACCACATCATCTGAAGATATTGATCTAACAATGTTCTCTCTCTTATAAAACAAAATGTAGGGTGTCTCCAGAGGCTCCAATAAATTCAATGCATCGCCAGAACACTTCGTGACACGACTATCTTCAAACTTAAACCAGTCCGTTTCTTCTTTGACCAAGGCGTAATAATGACCAAATTCAACGCCAGAACCACAGTGAACAATGAGTTCATAAATATTATAATAGTGGTCTGCTAGGTTGAAATGTTCATCTATTTCGAACCTTCCAAAAAGTTTCTTGCTTCTGTTAGAGGTTGACTCTTGTTTGAAAATCATCAGTGTTATTATTAGATTGACTGGTGCCTCAGATATACTTGTTTCCTTATAACAGTCAGTTAGTTTGGCGTATGTTTGACAATACAGTCGATCATCACCTGTTAAAAATTCCATTTTCAGATGATTTAACAATAAGCTCTGCACAGACTGGTTATTAGTCATATTAGGGGTAAGCTAGATGAAGTTCCAGATATTCACATAAGTTTTCGGTACTTCTTGAACATTTACCACAAAGTTAACAAGTGAGGATTCTTCCAGCAAAATATTTACAAACACTAGACGAGATGGGCTATACGGAATCATTCAGTCCAGAGCGGTCAGGAGTATTGATTTGCTCACGGAGAGTATTCAACAAGGACCCCAAGAATTCGGAACAATCCTCTTGTTGTCCTAACGAGTATCTAGTGGACTTCAACGACTCCAGGAAATCGGTTGGAGGGAAAGATGATACCTTGTTACGAAACTGCAGCTGTATGAACAGGTGTTTGAGTTTGATGAATAAGTAGGAAACGTTCCCGTTCTCATTCATCATTAAAACTTCGTTCTTGAAATTCTTCGTCATGAACAACACTTGTAAAATGCTATTCATGTAGCAAGTGTTTCCTAAATTATCCAATCCAATTTTCTTCTCTCGATTTTCAGGACAACTATCTACTGATTCGTAAGGAAGAACATGTTTCACATAATCTCCATTTCTCAAGCTGCGATCGATCCTTCCAAGTGAAGAAGGGTTTCGTAGAGGGATCGATTCGGCTCTTGCTTCATGAAGCTCTTCCACTGAAAGGGAACCAGTTCTACGAGGACTGCAACTCATATTTGGGGGGCAAGAATGTGGATCAATCACTTGTGAATTAACCTTGATAGGAGACTGATGAATATCCACATATCTCGGCTTGTTTCGGCTGAAATTAGGGCAATGCATGATCTCATCAAAATTATGTGAAGAAGGAATAGTTCCAAGTACTGAAGCAGCAATGCCACGTTGAATAGCAACACTAATTCTTTCTATCAAAAAAGAGGTAGAACGGTGATCTTTCGTTGCTTGGCCTATTCTCCTTCCGAGTTCATGAACGAATAACAGAGACTCCGGGCCAAAAACACCAAAAGTTTCAATCGCTACTGGATGAAACAGATAGTTGTTTCCAAGATTTTGGTATTTTTTTCTTTTCAATTTCTCTCCAGACAATGCTGCAGTTCCAGCAGACTTGGAACTTTCAGCTAGATGGGAAGCCGTGACCGTGTCAACGCAAGTGAAGTCCCATACCACAGTATTAGACTAATTTATTTCTCAATTGTTTTACTTGCTGGCATTTCTTCATGGATGGTAATCCTTATTCAAGATTTGTTGTGAAGGATAAATAATAATTTACCTTTTAACCTGCTATTTATGTCACAGAAATAGCACGTTATAGATGAATATATTTACATTTTTTACAGTTTTTGATAATTTTCATTATGTGTTTGCCCATCAATTCTGTTTTATAAAAAGCAGCTGAATGTTTTCTAAAAAATTCAATGTGTCTTCAAAATCTACATTTCTTGAACACATTACTTAACACTGAATAGAAAACTATGGGATGTAAAAATATGTACCGGGAATATGAAAATATGGAATTCTGCAAAATTACTTTGTTTCAGTTCATGTGTTTTATGTCAAGGGCCGGAGACAGATACCTTGTATGCTTCTGGAGGGCCATAAATACGTCAAGCACAGGAGCTCCCAGCATGCAACTTATTGGAAATGCCACTTGTACGATTCTGGAGCCTGTAAAGCCAGATGTACAGCTCATGTTGATCAAACCATAAGAATTTCAGGAAAACATAGTCATTCACAAATAAAATCTGTCTATTGTCCCAACATTATCAGTGAAGAACTATATACAGTTGTCGAAAATCAGAGAAATTATATGTAAATTTGAGTTTGCATTTTATATTTTTTTTATTATTATTATTTGTTCACAAAATTGTAAGAAAATACCAGATTCAATAAATTAGAGTGATTATGTGTTCTAAACCATAACCCTACTAAAAGCGAATAATAATAATAATAATAAGTTTATTGCCAATCAAAATAACAAGATAATAACAAAAAACAAAATACAAGAGAGAGAAAAATAAAAACACTTTATATTTGATTGCGAATTTGCATTCGCATCTGCTCCTCCATCAATGCCGAAAATGTATAAAAATAAATAAATTGGGGCTTGAAGAGAAGAAAAGAAGAAAGAAAGAAAAAAAAAAAGAAAAGAAAAAGTAATATAAAGATATAGATATATGAATAGCTAAAACATTTTTCAGGATTATCGCCGCGGACCTGATTATTCTGAATGCTGAACGGATGCTGTTTAAACTTACTTTTAAAAACAGTTTCTGGCATATTAAAACAATTGTTTTCCCATTTATGGTGATAATATAGGAATATATGATATTATAGGGAAAAAAACGTTTGAATATTTCCTTTTTATGTACAGGAATGTTTAGCACTGTCTTTTTCCGCAAATTCAGGTTATGGATATCTGTTCTAAAAGACAAATGTTTATATATGTTTATATATAAGTTGCATGAAAACGTCTACGATTAAACATATTCAACCACTTCAAATCTGCTAATCTGCTTTTATCAACGTAGTCGAGTTTTTTGTGAAACTCCATTAAAGTTTTCACAAAGTTTTAATTCAAGCTTTATACTGTAGCGTTTTGCCGAGTCAAATTTTATGCGGTATATTTGTTTTGATGAATTATTGCTAAGGTGATGATAGTGAATTGAAATATTTTTGGAATCGTATGTCAGAGTGAAACCACACATCCAATTTTTTACTATTCAATCTGAATTTTGAATAGGTCTCATCTAAATCTTTCCAGCATATTCAAACGTTTTTGCCTCTTAACTGACATCAAGTGGATTCATCTGAAAAACGTTTCTATGCGATGAGTATATCTCATAACAGTTATAGGTTCTCATTATATTTTCCACTCTTAGTTTCTATCTTTATTGAGAATCAGAGTACAATAAATGAATTCAAAACTCCAAAATTGGAACTCTATATCACTCCGAAATAAAAAAAGCACTCATGAATATATTGTAGATGAGCGTCACTTGATACCAAGAAGTACACACATACGGATTGAGCATTCTGTTGATAGCGGCACGATAAAACCAATAAAAATTAATAGCCACCCATGTATGCGTGTTTTACAATGGGTCATACCATACTAATGGGAGTATTCAACTTCAAATCCACAAATTAATTACTAATTTAGTAACTTTGCCAATAATTAAGGCAAATAACCAACTAAATTGTGTTTTTGAATCTGTTTTTCATTTTTAAGATAAGGTTTTTTATCATTTGTATTTTTCGGAAAATAAGCCTTATTTATTCAAATATTTGGTAATGAGAAATACAGGTGCAATAACTTCACAGGTGGACCAACCTTGGGAGCTACTTTCCAGACTACTAGAAGGGGCAGAAAATGTATCTTCTTCAAGAACTATCAGTTCAACTTGAACCAAATGTTGAATAAACGGTACTTTTGGATATGTTCCAAGTACTACCAGACGAAATGTAAAGCGAGATGCGTGACAAACTGTGAAGGTCAGGTTTACAGATATAATACATGCCACAATCATCCGCCAGACCCGGAGAAGATTATAACTTATTGTCAACCAAATTTGTATCTTTAGATAAATATAAATGTTCTCACAACAAGTTTCACTGATAAAGTAAGGTTTTGGCTTTCTACTTCTTCATCTTTCTACAAAAAATATGAGGGAATCTGCCAAAGAAAACAAGAAAGCAATCAACTTCGAAAAATTAACTATATACAAAGATGTGTAGATCTTGAGAAAAGTAACTTTCAGACACAAACTAGAAGAAAAATCCCTCTCGAAAAAGCTACTTTCATATGAACATTGAGTTACACGAAATAAAAATATTTTCGAAACAACTGAATTATCCAAAAAAAAAACACTATTCTGTATTCAGTTTGTATTCTGAACGTTCGTTATGGAATTGAATCAGATATCATTCACAGGATTCCTACACAGTATAGTCAAAAAAAAACCGAAATTTAACTGTTCAAAAACTTACATGGAACACTGTCATCTTCACTGGTGGACATCCGATGTTTCGGAATAAGACACTAACTAGCCTTATTGCCTCTTCAGCACCAATTTGGATAACATTATAACATGGACAACATTCCTACTCACGAGTTAATGTGACTAATAAGTTGAATAAGTTGGCTCATTTGATTGAATCCCAGCCACAGGAATCTCATTTCAATTGAATGGCGTATATTTTTAGGGGAGAATAATTTTTGTAAAAAGATGGAGAAGTAGACAGCCGAACCCTTTTTTCCCAAAAATCATTACCTCCTAAGTTGAACTGACACCACTGGTTTCAGTTCTACTTAAACTGAAGCCATAACCATTTCGTCACATTTCATAGAAGTGTTGGAAAAAAATTGTAATTATCCTCGTGTTATTCCATATTGTTTATTGAATAAGCAAATGAAAGATTCGAATTCATTTTTCAGAATACGAAAGAGCAATAAAAAATTAATCTTTTCCACTACTGTTAAGTCGCGACTGATAATCTAATAAATACAAATACGAGTGAAAAGCGGATATTTGTAGATGACATTGGTTTAAGGGAATAAAAGGTTTTTGATTTTCACTCATCCATCCGTAAATAAACCATGTGCGAAAATTCCAAAGAAAGGAAGAAAGAAAATATCTACAATGAAAACTTTTTATAAAAATATGTGGTGAATATACAGAAATTTTGGTGTTATTCATTATCAAGTCCAATAATGTGTAAATCATCTCAGAATACCTGATACGCCAAGTACTCGAATTGACTCACAAAGGACATTCAAGGGAGACGGTCATGAAGAGATGGTTAAGAGCCCAAGTATTGTAACCACTGATCGACCTACAGATAGATCAGATTTCGAAGCATTGTCTAAACTTGCAGTTTTCCAACCTGTAAGGGCACCAATAATGAGAAGACATAAATTTCTTAATTGTCCATTCCATTCTATATGACAGAAAATGAAGTCTTTAATCACCAGCCACGCACTACGTAAGTCAGAATGGACAGTTTACGAACTACAATTCGTCTGCCAACAACAAATCTGTTCCAATCATAATTCAGGCACCTTATCAGCCCCAAGTCAGTGTGGTATGTAACACCGAACTGGTTGGCGAAATGCTCGTTGAAAAGAAAGTTGCAATTCTAGTGTTTGAGTAGAAAATATTGATATGTTACTGGATCTTCCAAAACTTTTTTTTAGAAAATGTACCAGGTAAAGTTTCCTCGCTATACAGGGTGTTCCTCAAACACATGCTAATATTTAAGGAGGTAATTCTTAGACCCATTTTAAGAAAAAAACTTCCTATGGACGTATGTCCTAAACGCCTTAACTTTTGAGATACAGGGTGACAAAGTTTTCAAAAATAATCAGTTTTTTAATAATAACTGAGATAATTTTGTAGACATCTTTGGCATATTTGGTACATATGTTCCATGCCTCAAGGCGCTTCCTCAATTTCAGGAGTTCTTACTACACGAGGTCTACCTTCCGGAGTCCCTTTCTTGAAACTACCAGTTTCCCCAAGTCGACGATAAATATTTGAAAAGGTTCCGCTATCTGGTAAGGCACGATTAGGATATCTTTCCTGATAAATGCGCCTGGCTTCTGTTGCATTACTATCGGCAAGGCCATATACGTAATGCATTTGCGCCATTTCCGCATTCGTATAATTTACCATATTTACTGATATTCAGAAAAACAGCGGACTACCAAAATAACTTCAATAACACTTCAAAATCAATCAAAACGCGCTGTGACAGTTTTTAACACCAACACCTTACTTTGAACCAACATCAATATTAGCTACTGACGTTTGTACATACAGAGAATTCGTTTTTTATTGCTATGGTGGGTACGCTGTTTTTTCTGCTTTTATTCTTTAAAAGAAATCATATATCGACAAACTCCATATTTCCAAGAGGTGCAGTAAATAAATTCTGCTACACGTCTTTTATTCCAGGATAACTAAATTTATGTTTTCAAAAATTATTAAGCGGTGCTGCGTTATGGCATAATTTTAATTGAGAACAGTGCATCTGACAACGAACAAATACCTTTCAGATCCTCAATTATTTTGCAACAAATCTGATCTCTTAGTTTGCTTTCAGTCGATGCACGATACCGCATCAGATTTTTAAGGAATTTATCCTTAAGTAAAGCGATTTTTAATTTTTTGAGCGAAAACCATGCGTCGGACAAAGAAAACCCAGTGAATCAAATGTGCTCAAAAATGTATGGAGATTTTAAAAATAATTTTTAATTCAAGATAAAGCAGTGGCGTAGTATTTCGTCATATTTCATAGAAATGTTGGAAAAAAATTGTAATTATCCTCGTGTTATTCCATATTGTTTATTGAATAAGCAAATGAAAGATTCGAATTCATTTTTCAGAATACGAAAGAGCAATAAAAAATTAATCTTTTCCACTACTGTTGAATCGCGACTGATAATCTAATAAATACAAATACGAGTGAAAAGCGGATATTTGTAGATGCCATTGGTTTAAGGGAATAAAAGGTTTTTGATTTTCACTCATCCATCCCTAAATAAAACATGTGCGAAAATTCCAAAGAAAAGAAGAAAGAAAATATCTACAATGAAAACTTTTTATAAAAATATGTGGTGAATATACAGAAATTTTGGTGTTATTCATTATCAAGTCCAATAATGTGTAAATCATCTCAGAATACCTGATACGCCAAGTACTCGAATTGACTCACAAAGGACATTCAAGGGAGACGGTCATGAAGAGATGGTTAAGAGCCCAAGTATTGTAACCACTGATCGACCTACAGATAGATCAGATTTCGAAGCATTGTCTAAACTTGCAGTTTTCCAACCTGTAAGGGCACCAATAATGAGAAGACATAAATTCCTTAATTGTCCATTCCATTCTATATGACAGAAAATGAAGTCTTTAATCACCAGCTACGCAGTACGTAAGTCAAAATGGACAGTTTACGAACTACAATTCGTCTGCCAACAACAAATCTGTTCCAATCATAATTCAGGCACCTTATCAGCCCCAAGTCAGTGTGGTATGTAACACCGAACTGGTTGGCGAAATGCTCGTTGAAAAGAAAGTTGCAATTCTAGTGTTTGAGTAGAAAATATTGATATGTTACTGGATCTTCCAAAACTTTTTTTTAGAAAATGTACCAGGTAAAGTTTCCTCGCTATACAGGGTGTTCCTCAAACACATGCTAATATTTAAGGAGGTAATTCTTAGACCCATTTTAAGAAAAAAACTTCCTATGAACGTATGTCCTAAACGCCTTAACTTTTGAGATACAGGGTGACAAAGTTTTCAAAAATAATCAGTTTTTTAATAATAACTGAGATAATTTTGTAGACATCTTTGGCATATTTGGTACATATGTTCCATGCCTCAAGGCGCTTCCTCAATTTCAGGAGTTCTTACTACACGAGGTCTACCTTCCGGAGTCCCTTTCTTGAAACTACCAGTTTCCCCAAGTCGACGATAAATATTTGAAAAGGTTCGGCTATCTGGTAAGGCACGATTAGGATATCTTTCCTGATAAATGCGCCTGGCTTCTGTTGCATTACCATCGGCAAGGCCATATACGTAATGCATTTGCGCCATTTCCGCATTCGTATAATTTACCATATTTACTGATATTCAGAAAAACAGCGGACTACCAAAATAACTTCAATAACACTTGAAAATCAATCAAAACGCGCTGTGACAGTTTTCAACACCAACACCTTACATTAAAACAACATCAATATTAGCTACTGACGTTTGTACATACAGAGAATTCGTTTTTTATTGCTATGGTGGGTACGCTGTTTTTTCTGCTTTCATTCTTTAAAAGAAATCATATATCGACAAACTCCATATTTCCAAGAGGTGCAGTAAATAAATTCTGCTACACGTCTTTTATTCCAGGATAACTAAATTTATGTTTTCAAAAATTATTAAGCGGTGCTGCCTTATGACATAATTTTAATTGAGAACAGTGCATCTGACAACGAACAAATACCTTTCAGATCCTCAATTATTTTGCAACAAATCTGATCTCTTAGTTTGCTTTCAGTCGATGCACGATACCGCATCAGATTTTTAAGGAATTTATTCTTAAGTAAAGCGATTTTTAATTTTTTGAGCGAAAACCATGCGTCGGACAAAGAAAATCCAGCGAATCAAATGTGCTCAAAAATGTATGGAGATTTTAAAAATAATTTTTAATTCAAGATAAAGCAGTGGCGTAGTATTTTTTTCGCCAAAAATATACATTTCAAAACTCGTACGTACGCCACTGGCAGAGGAAATTAAGAAAATTGTACATCAGAAAATGCGCCTTGAGGCATGGAACATATGTACCAAATATGCCAAAGATGTCTACAAAATTATCTCAGTTATTATTAAAAAACTGATTATTTTTGAAAACTTTGCCACCCTGTATCTCAAAAGTTAAGGCGTTTAGGACATACGTCCATAGGACGTTTTTTCCTTAAAATGGGTCAAAGAATTACCTCCATAAATATTAGCATGTGTTTAAGGAACACCCTGTATATCCACTTCACTCAATTTTAGGAAATCTTAGAAGTTGGGACAACTTTTTAACGAAAAGAAATATTTTTGCAATCTGGCAGTTGTTGACGAAAAAATGGAATGATGGTCAACATTATTTCGAAATCAGTCGGTTGCAAAAATATGTCGTGTATTGAATGAAATATTTTGAAATGACATATTCAAAAATATGCAATAGTCTCAAGTACTTTCATCGTGATTAAAAAAAATTGTTTGAAAGTTTATTTTTGATAGAATTAGCCTATACTCGATGAAAATCATGATAACGTATTTGATTGAAACTTTATTGTGAAATTTTTCTTAAATAGATTACAAAAACAATATGTTCATGCAACAGCTACTTCATGCGAACTGTTTGAAGAAGCAAAAATCTTTCAATACATTGTGAGTTTATATGTTGGATAATTATTCTACTTTTTTATCGGTAAACCAGGAATCTTGAATAAAATTATCAAGAATAAGTACATACAGTTTAGAATTTTTTCCAAAATCCACTTCATCAACTGGAATTAAAATTAGAGAATTGACGTAGAAGGAAATTATTCAACTTCAACATTATTCATAAAATTTTTTCATAAAAAATGGAACTGGAGGCCAAATATTTTATTTTTTGTAAAATTTCTAAGGTGAGTAGGTATTCTATTATTTATTCATATCCTCCTTTTCACAAATCCAATTATGAGAATATGTTGTTGCTTTACATACAAGACCCTTATCGCAATCATCTATTCGAGATATCCATATCCCGCGGCATTCGTCTCCTTCCCCTGAAAATAATTAAAATATGATACATAGACTTCTAATTTGATGATACAAAAATTACGGTCTCTCGACGCGAGTCGAGAGACCTGAAATGTTGAACGTCAAGTCAAAACTCGGCTTAATGTTGAGATTGATATTTATTTTGGCACAGCAAATACATTTGATAACATTGGTTCATCTAATACCTCAGTTCTGCCACAGAGAAACTGTAATACGAAAAATGTTACACATCTTCAGCTTGATCAGACGATGCTTCCAGTGATGATTACTATATTGTAGATAAATTAAATGAAGACTCCATTTGTGATACACAGGATGATCACTTTGAATTTTCAAGAAAAGGAAATATCAGAAAAATGTTCATTAAAGAATCTCAAACAAAACAATAGCGGTGAATACCAAGGAAAGTGGAAATGATATAAAAAAAGCCTTTGATGAAGTTGTTGATGGAGATGTTGATAGAAATTATGACAACTTTGGAATTGATACAGGTTTTGACAAAATCATTTTTAGAACAATGTGATAACTCAAAAACGCAGAACAAATATTGAAGAGTAAGTTTTAAAAACTACTGGGCATTAGATGATCTTTCTTGCCAAAGAGACTTCATAGCTTTATACATTAGGCATATATAGTCAAATTACTAGTAATAAAAAGAGGGAAGCAAGAGAAAACCAAACCATGATTGTTTATATAGTTTATATAGTATGACAAAATACCATCAGAGAAAAAACAGAAGTTTAAAGAAATTAGAATTTTCCCTCAACATTGCTCAGATGGTCCTTTGAAGAAATTCCACAAAGAACGACTTACTGAAGAAATTGTACAAACATATTCTTAACAAACATGTTATTTCTAGTTTCTGAACCCAATTTTTCAACTCACTATAAAAAAGCTTCATCTTGGTGGTTGTAGTTTTTACACAAAAAATTGCAAGACAAAGAAAGTACTTGAAATAAGTCGAAACACCAGGTTGTAATTCTATCAATCTGTTGTTTCTTTTATATTTTGTTATCAACACATTCCGAAAATTATCTTATTTACATAGTTATTAGAGTAAAAATGGCAACTCAGAATATTCAAAAGAATAATATAAAAATAATGAAAACAAATTTGCTTGTTTATTCAACATTTAGTGCGTATTTCGAATAAACTTCAAACCCTAATCGTAAATAATTTTTCAAGAAGTAAATAGATTTTAATGAATTGATGGATGTTGCCATACTTATACAATATTGTATAAGTTTGAAAATCTCCTTATAGGACGAAACTGCAGTTATGTTAGTTACAAATAAAAGTGTTAAGAAACATAGAAAGTTTCGAATCTCTTTTCTTCATCAAATAGATTTTCAATTCGCTCTGTGTTGTGTTACTTTTCTTTTGAATGAGCGATATGTGGTACTTAACTATCGTCACACAATTCCACGAACTCCATTAATATGTGATTATGTTTACCTAAAACTTTCTTCTGGCATTTTTCACAGCACCCACAAACATCTAAAACCAAATTTTCATCTTCTCCGCAATACACTTTGGGACACACCAACTCATTACACGGTTGACAAGATGTTGCTTCGGTGGAAAAAGCAAAAAGTGAGAGCAAAGTCAAATACATAAGTTGCATAACTATTCTTGTTGAACTATGAGCCTTGGGTTGCATTGTAACTCTCTTATTATTGATTTATTTATAGTTGAATGGGATGTTCTTATCGGCAATTGCTGTTTTATGTAATCATAAATACAGATGCAATTTTCAAGTTGGCAAAGAACGTCTTGAAAATGGTATATTACTGTACTTTCATTAGAGTGTTTCAAAAGTTTTTTTCGTTTTCATGAATTTACTTTAAATTGTAATATCTCAGGGAATTACTCATTCAATTCAATCGCAATAAGCGGCATTTGAATCATTGCACTTTTGCCAACGTAACACAAGTCGATAAATTTCGTCTGCATAAAAATTGTATACTCGGGATTCGATGATGTCGATGAAGACCGTTTATGCCTGGTCCTGATTGGCGAAAGTTCTACCGGTGTGAAAGTGCTTGGAAAAATTGTAGTCGGTTGGCAAGAGGTCTGGGGAGTATGGTGGGTGCCGGCTGCTGCTGACGCAATTTTCGGTAAATTTCGTCGTTTTCCTCGCCATAGTTAGGATTAGGTTAGGTCCGAAGTGAGTGGGTCTACTCGACCCTCCACCTATTCACACTCGACCAAATAAACCCAGCTTCTTAAGAAGCTGATTAGTTTGTATGGTGAGTAGTCTTTCAGGTCAGAGGCACAAATAATGTGCTCTACTGTTTCTTCATTTTCCAAACAGAGGCGACACACACTGTCCTCCGATAGTCCGAGTCTCGGCATATAATGATTCAAATGACAGTAACCTATAAAAATGCCTGTTAGACATCGTAGTTCATCCCTATTGTAGTGCAACAACTGTTTGGTATCAAGCTTCGAAGGGTGAATAAACGCCTTGGAGTGAGCCATTGATCTTCTTGCCATCAAGGTGTTCAATGTTTGTTTGGCAAAGCCTAAAGCGATGCCAATGACAGGTTCTGGTCCGATGTAACTGCTTGCAGCATTCTTCTTTGCAGCCAACAGCTTCCAACGCCGCTTGACTGTCCGAGAATATTTTTATTGACTTGTGTATGAGGTTGGATTCTTCCAATCTCTCTGCACACACTATAGTAACCTGCTGCGATGATTTGGCACGGTTACAGAAAGTTGTAGTGAATCACACCAGCCTCTGACCATCATATAGTAACCATGGTCTTTTCTGGTGGGTTTTTGCCTTTGGGAAGTGTCTGACGGGTGGCTCATTGGTGTCCAACCACTATCCTGAACGTCTTCTGTTGTAGTAGAGGATCAACTTTTTTTCACACGTGACGATCCGGTCCAAAAAAGGATCGTTTTTGTTACGCAAAAAGCAAAAAAAAGACATATTTTGAAACGTGACAATTTCTGTCGATTGTTCAAATCGTGAGTCACCCACTTTTCGAGATCCTTGATCTTTTCAATACGTTTCGAACCACCAAAAACCGCATTGGAGCTAAAATCCACTTCTTTCGCCAATCCACGCATAAATATTTATTGAGATATGGAGATACAAAAACACATGTGGCATGTAAACCTACTATTTCAGTGAAAACCGTATCCAGCTGAGACATTTGAACTTCAGAACTTTGTCAACATTTCTAAACTCACAAGCACCGAATTGATATACAAGATGCCATCTTGAAAACATATCATTTTCGGAATGTTGTCCTTGATTTTCTGAATAGTAATAAAGTCTACTATCGAAGAAGTCTCGAAAAAATATTTCAAAAAACCTCTGCCTCAAGTTCTCCAGAACGTGTTTTATAAAAAATCGATTCAAAATGCCCTCAGAAGAAATCTGGAGGTGATAAGTTTTGGTGATCGTGATGGCCATTCTATTGATGTTCTTCGACCACTCCATCTGTAAAAAAATCTATCATTCAGCCACTGTCTAGAAAGTAGTGTGATGAAGCTCCACCTTATTGAAAGTGAATAAGATTGTCTTGCAAAATTGTGTTACCAGCCGCATCAATTTGATTTTCCAAACTATCTTATTTGCTATTGGGGAGTCTATTATTTCTTCAAGCAGACTCAAGTAGAGCTCATCAGTTATATTTTTTTCGATGAATAAAGGCCCACTAATAGTATTCCCAAGAATATCAGCCCAATCATTTGCTTTCTCTGGATACTGTCTATGAACTTTCTTGAAAAGTTACCGTTTTTCACTGCTCCAGTAGCAGTTTGTTTGTTAACAAACCATTGGAAAAAACAAACACTTATCAGTAAAGCAAACATTGTGCCAAATATTTTGGTTAAAATCTTTCATTGTTCCACTAAATTCAATTTTTGGGTCCAAATCGTCGTCATTGAAAAATGTTCATTTTATACGGGTGAAATTTATTCAACTTCAGTGCTTTCCTTACTGTTTTGTGAAATATTCTTAACTTAGCGTGTCACAATGTGAGACGATGTACTCAAAACTTCTACTTTGTCCAAAACACGGAGGTTATTAACTTTTTCTTAGCAGCGGAACCAGTTTCACTCAACTAGCAATTAATTCAACCAGGAATCGCCCAGGAAATGATAAATGGAGAGTAATGTAACAAATAACCTAAGAATGCTTCACCTGGACCCTTTTTTACGGTATGTGGATTTTATTCAACACGTGAAATGTGACAACTTAGGTAGAAGGGCCAAATTAGTGATTGACGTTTATTTCTTCATTTTTTAACACAGTTTTATTGATTTCAATTCATTGAAATAATATCAAAGTGTTTTTGGTACTCAAACTTGTTCACTGTTTTTACCAGATTTTTCGTGAAATGCCAACAAGAAAGGTTGAATATGTGGTATTTTTGAAAATACAGCTGAACGACCTTCAGAATTAGGCATCACTGACCTACCATTTGTATTCAAGATTTTAGGGGTTGTTTTTGATCCCACTAGACGGTAGATGTAATTTAATTGAAAACTAGCCTACAACACGTCCCTCTTAAAAATTAGTATGACATTGATTGATTGTTTTTTTTTTCTTTCTTTGGAAGATTGACACATTTTTTTTGTACGACGATGGAGAAGTAGAAAGTCAAAATCTTTCTTGTCCAAGTTTGACGTATTTTTATATTTTCTATAGGGGCTCAAATATGGAAGGGTGATATATTTTCAAATTATCAAACTGTATACTATTATTCTCAACGCACAGAAAAGAAAATACAATCATTAAAGTTTGAAGAATATGATCCCACGATTCAAATAATTTATGTTGGAATTTCATTTTTCAGTTATTCAGTTATCGAAAAAATAAGTGACTACCATAGTTTGAAATATTTATCAGACAACACATTGTAGGTTTCACATTGCGACTCTGTAACTGATTAAATTTCAATAAGAGTTTGAATCTCTCGGAAAAAAAATGTATCACTATTTTTCCAGGGTGGTCAGGAATGAGAGAAATGCCACCAGTAACAGTTGAATATCTGTTTCCATTTTTCAATTGAAAATATATTCCGTGGGATATGAAGTTATAAATTGTATTTTCAGCAGTTTACACATCAACGAAAAACTGTTATAGTACGTTTGCTGTACCTACCTAAATTAATTTGCTGATATATATTGAAGATTATATCACAATGGATTTTGAAAACACTGATTCTAAGGTAAAGAGATTTCAAAATATATTTCCAAAACAATGTCATTTTCAATTCAATTCTAAATGGAGATATGTAAGGCTCTCACAAACCTTGTAAAACGTCTTCTTTTCATTTGACAATAATCCCCTATAATTCTAGTTCCGATTTTAATTTTAACATTGGTGTGATGAAAATATTAAAACAATTCGAACAGAACAGCCTTTCTCAAGGCGTAGAATGATCACAAATTTCATTTCTTTTATGAGCATTCATACTTTCAAGATCTACCATAAAATAAAAACTAAATAGGAAGAACATTATTTTCGATATCCAGATAGTAAATTTCTTTCTGTAACGACATCTATGGCTCAAAAGTAGAGTCCAAACCTAGACCACGAAGTTTTCTAATATGCCTATTTGAATACAATGCAACAATTATTTTTATCATTTTTTATTAGCATATTTTCTGGGAAAGAGAATAATGTCTAATTTCTTATGAGTCGTAATAGTTGAAAAGTGATACCTACAAATATAACATCAAAAGACTTCTGTAATGTATTAAAACAATTTATTACCTATTGAAAATTATCTGTCTACGCCTATGTTGAATTCATTACTTTTTTGTCGATCTTATAATAGTATAGTATAATGTAGGGGTGGAATCACAATCAGTGTTTCATTGTCCCTTTTGAACACTATAATTTCAAACTGACAGATTTGAGAAAAAAATACAATGTTTCAAGTGATTTCCTCAGGATCCAAGAATTTGAGTCAAAAATAAGTTGTTCATAATTTCATATACTTATTGGATGAGTTTTACATTGTTTAGCAGATGAACAACACCGATTCTGGCTCACCGGAAATGGGGCTAATCTATCAGCATCATCGAAATCGACGCAGGATGGAACGAGTATCGTAGCGATTTAAGCGTGGAACTCCGCCCCTCGGTCCCCTTGGTACTCCACCTAACCTATCGGCCCCCTTGGTACTCCACCTAACCTATCAGCTCCCTTAGTACTCCACATCACCGCTCAGGCCCTCTTGCGATTCTGCCTCACCCCTCGGCACCCTTGTCACGTTCCAGTCACGTGATTTTAATTGAAAAAAGTGTATAGTTGAAAGAT
Organism: Leptinotarsa decemlineata; assembly: GCF_025532065.1. Lineage (NCBI taxonomy): Eukaryota > Metazoa > Arthropoda > Insecta > Coleoptera > Chrysomelidae > Leptinotarsa > Leptinotarsa decemlineata. The sequence continues at coordinate 27,523,825 of NW_027412688.1, read as the reverse complement.
TCGAACCTGGATCGTCCGCGCGGTCTACATTGGCCTTAGCCTCTACACCAACGTAAGATATTGAAGGTAACTGCGAATGTTGGGTATTTACAGCGTTAGTTTTGTCGGGATCGAAATTGACTCATTCATTATACTTGACAGCATTTTTTTTTTGATTTCCGTAGACTGTAATCTTCATTATCATATTGAAGATAGGAAAATATACTTAGATTTGGGAAATAATTAATATTTCATGTAAAGATGTGTATGTGTGTGTAAGAGCGAGAGACGCGTGTGACGTAATCGATACATAGAGAGGTGGAGATGGTATCGAGATTTACCGGTTGCTGGCGCAAGCAGGTGTTGTCGGTTGTACAATAAATCGTTGTTTATGGGGCAATGTCGCGTTGCCGGTTTGAAAATGAAAGGTTAGGAATACGACTGTGTACGGTATGTCTCAAAATACATTATTTAATGGAAAAAACATAACATCGAGTAGTAAAGGGTCTAGGAGAAAGGGTTATTTCTTATGGAGGTTCATTCTGGCAATTTTGGATCCTGCGACCAATCAGAGCGCTCCAAATTGTCACGTGACCCAGACGCATCGTCGCGAGTACACCACCCTGGCGCCACCTATGAGTCACTAGCTGAACTATCTATTGGAAGGCGTAGGACGGTACATCTGACAGATGTACCGTCTTCTACAATACGGATCGGTAAATGCATCTGTCAAATGTACCGTCCTACGCCTTCCAATAGATAGTTCAGCTAGTGACTCATAGGTATCGCCAGGGTGGTGTACTCGCAACGATGCCTCTGGGTCACGTGACAATTTGGAGCGCTATGATTGGTCGCAGGATCCAAAATTGCAAGAATGAACCTCCATAAGAAATAACATGGTGTTTTGATTTGGAACTCTCCTAGACCCTTCACTATTCGATGCTATATTTTTTTCCTTTAAATAATGTATTTTGAGACATACCGTACACAGTCGTATTCCTAACCTTTCATTTTCAAACCGGCAACGCGACATTGCCCCATAAACAACGATTTATTGTACAACCGGCAACACCTGCTTGCGCCAGCAACCGGTAAATCTCGATACCATCTCCATCTCTCTTTGTATCGATTACGTCACACGCGTCTCTCGCTCTTACACACACATACACATCTTTACATGAAATATTAATTATTTCCCAAATCTAAGTATATTTTCCTATCTTCAATATGATAATGAAGATTACAGTCTACGGAAATAAAAAAAAATGCTATCAAGTATAATGAATGAGTCAATTTCGGTCCCGACAAAACTAACGCTGTAAATACCCAACATTCGCAGTTACCTTCAATATCTTACGTTGGTGTAGAGGCTAAGGACAATGTCTACCGCGCGGACGATCCAGGTTCGAATCTCTTAACTATAATAGCTATTTGTATAACAAGGGAGGAAAGTGTTACTTTTCCTCCCGAGAATGAAGTTTACTGCCCGACGCGTAGCGGAGGGCAGTAATCATTCAAGGGAGGAAAATTCACTTTACCCCCATGTTATACATATGATTTTTCCGCCACCCTCAAATTTTTAAATAATTTATTTATGAAACTACCAAAAAATAATTTATTTATGAAACTTACAAACAAAATTTATTAAAGAACTAAAATTGAGAAGTAGGTACAGTATAACTCATAGGAACGGTATTTTCATACTTGCATCCTACATATTTTTAATTTCTGCTAGAGTAATTATTTATAGTGATGTTAAACGTGCAGTTTTGAGCAGTGGTTATTTGAATACCACTAGAACTGAGAGCTGGATCCAACGCAGTTTTCGTGATATTTTCACTAACTATATTATTATACAGCTGGTATCCCTCGGAAATACTCGTACTTGGCTGATTACAATCTGTTTCATTAACTTTAGTGACTCCCATAATTAGGTTCGAAATTTTTTGCTTTTTTGTAAGAGATTGCTGCACATATCCTTCAGCGATATTTGTAGACTTCCAACCTCCGTGTTGCTTTAAAGTAAGAATGTCTCCTCCAGAATTTGCAAGTAAACTTGCCGAGGTTCTTCTGAAACTATGCCCGGTATAATTTATGGCATTAGGCAGTTTTAAAAATTCTGCAATTTTTGTAGGAATTTTAGCTACAGTATTTTTCCACACCATTTGGTTGATACATTTTCCTGCTCTATAGCAGACAAATAAACGTGTCTGATCTATTTTAGGGCGTAACGATATATATTTTCTATAAATATCAATATAATTAGGGCCATTCCCCAGTGAAGCATTGATTACAAACGTTCTCTGAATATTTGTTTTAGAATTTGGTATATTTACTATTAATATTGAACCTTTCTTCAATATCTGTAGTGGCCATTTTAAGGAGCTCGTCACACCTGCATGCTCCTGAAATTCCGAAAATGAGGAGAACCTACAAAACAAAGAAAAATAATTTAAAAAAAGAAAAAAAATGTCGACGCTGGAATTCGAACCAAAAACTACAAGGTCGTCATGAATAATGAGCGGTGCACCAACTCACTGCGCTACTGAGCCTAATAAACTACTTCTGCGGAATCATAAACATAGCATAAAGCTTTAGCTCTATTATAATATTTAACTTTTATTTTTTAAATATATTTACTTCTCGAAAATATCTTACCTTCATTAATGAATAATTATTATCGGGGGCTTCTAATAAAAATTTATTTAGTTCCTCTCTTGAGAAGGTTTTTGCCTTATTAGGTTTATATCCTTGGTTTTGCCTTTTCAAGAAAGCAATTAATTTTTGGTATTTAATATCCATATTTTCTTTCATTTGAAGCATGGTACGTAGCATCGAATACTTGGACCACAATGTAGAGGCTTTTAGTGTATTTGCTAATATCGAAAAATATCCCAACATAACATTTTCTGAGTAAATACGAATATGCTTTTCTTCGGTCCATCGCTTGAAATGTAAATATTGTTTTTCGTATTCATCTTTAGATTTTTGGGGCAATAAAGATTGTACCGTTACATTAACTTGTTCCAAAATATCCGGTGGTGTATTATTTATATCTTCAAAATCGCTTCAATCACTCATTTTTAAAATATTCTTAATGTTTTACAGATATACCTATTATGTATGGTGAATCACACTTTGAAACTGACAAACGACCATAGCATGCTATAAAATTTGTCATAAATTCGAAAACCGGATGGATCTATGAATCTAACAAATTATCAATGAAAAAATCGTTAAATTAAAATACCAACTAATTTATACCATATTACAAAATACAGGTTGTTCTATAAATAAACGGTAAACTTTATATTTATATAATAGAATATAGTAATAGTACGACTTTGCTCCCTACAATGAGGCCAGGAAATGTATACTTTGGATAGAGGTAGGCGGAAATTTTTTTTTAATTAAAATCATGTGACTGGAACGTGAGTCGCAAGAGGGCCTGAGCGGTGATGTGGAGTACTAAGGGAGCTGATAGGTTAGGTGGAGTACCAAGGGGGCCGAGGGGCGGAGTTCCACGCTTAAATCGCTACGATACTCGTTCCATCCTGTGTCGATTTCGATGACGCTGATAGGTTAGCCCCACTCCCGGTGAGCCAGAATCGGTGTTGTTCATTTACTTTGTTTTCTCGGCAAACTAGCAAAAACTTTCAAAATCACCAGGACATTGTTCTCACATGAGAGAACAATTCACAATTAGGAAAAAAATCTCATACGAAAAACTGTAGATATATTTTATTTGATAAGCAAATCGTTATTCAATTATATTTTATTTTTTGACAAGTCCCATAAGAATATCCACTACATTCAAGACCCTTATCACAAGCATTTGGTCGATTTACCCATGGTCCTCGGCAATTGTCCCCTTCTCCTGAAATCAATAACAGATACATGTTTCTCGGTGAATGTTACAAGTTCGAACTTGCATTTTCCAAAATTGTAGAATTGTCTAAATAAGATACTATGTGAATGCGACAAATAAACAAAAGACCTTTGAAAATACATATTGACGAGCATAAGAAAAACATATAGATGGCGAAGAAAAACCAGCAAATTGGGAATAGCGGAGCATGTTTGGATACATCAACATAACATCAAGTGCTCCGAAGCTAATATCATGATCACGAAGAAAAAACAAATTTGATTGGAAGAATATAGACAAAACTTCATTGTCGAATAGGGCAGTTGTGTAAAAGTTGAGTGAGAACCATTTCTCAAAAAATAATCTTTTGCCATAGGCGCCTGACATTTGGAAGAGAAAGGTTTGAAACTCAATATTTTAGAATGCTTAGAAATCAATAGATTTACGAATTCGTAGAATTGACTGAATAACCAAATAGAATAGAATTTTTACCCCATATTAAATCTGTTTTCTAATGTGAAAGTTGGTAATTGGTTCCTTTGTTTATATATATATCACTTAATGTTTAACCCATTCACTAATTTATTTTCATTTCTGGTTACAATAGTTTGTTCTCTTTTGTAATTGGCGGTTGCTTCTTCATTTTCGACACTGTTGCTATTCATCAGTCCGATTATTTTTAGTATTTCAAATAAATTCAAGATTTCATTCATTTGATTTGTTCTTCCATAGATTTCTAATGTGTTAACATCTTTTTAGACAATGGAACAATGATTAGATGCAATTTTATCAATATAAGGCGTATTTTTCACCTAATTTCATTTCATTCATCTTTGTATCACTTATATTCCTTGTTTATTTGAACTTTTGTAATACGTTTATATAACGTATATAATATACTTTTCAAGTAACTAATTTTGACATTGTCGCTCACCCTGTACCAATTGGAAGCAACTTGTTATACATTTATGGAATCAATTGAGAATGGTTACTCCCAGATTTTGAAAAAATCATATAGCCAATTTGAAAAAATCGTGATGATGTATTATGCTCCAAGCGAGGCCACCCTGTTTATTTATTATCATTTCAAAAACAGTTGATAAAATAAAAATTGACCCATCCCAGATATTTTCAATAATATTATTTTTGTGTATTATGTTGATTATTGATAAATTGTTCGACTTTTGATTAAAGTGAACATAAATTTTACAAAATATGAAAGCATACAACCACATTTGCTCTTTTTCTGTTTACATTTTCTATCGTTATGCTATACTTTTCACTATCGATCAGTATATCTGTTTAAAAATTTGTTTAAAATCTGTTTTTCCCGTTGAATCAGCTGTCGCCCCCATACGAACGACAACTCTCAGAAGATGAGAAACTTTTGCGAGCTAAGGACTAACGAGGTCTCACCTTTTAACGTGTGATTCGTAACACGGTAACACTCACAAAATAAAACCTTATTTTTAACACTTATATCATAAATAACTATTTTGTACAACTGTCATTAAAAGTGACATTTTTAATCGTTGTCAAAAGTATTAAAAGATTATGTTCACAAAGCAGCAAGTTAAAAATATTTTTAACATGTTAAAAGTGAGTATTTTTAACATGATTTTTTCGACCAAATAGCAATAAAAAAAAATAATAATTCAATTTTCAAGGAAGTATTATTATGAACAATAGATATAGGTACAATTAAATTCTGTTAAAAGTGTTTTATATACATTAAACACCAGCAATAACTTTGAATTTTTTATAGAAATATCAAATTCATCTATTTTATTATGAAAAAACACAGTGGTACAAAAAACTTTGCATATTTCAATCTTATTACCTTAGTACCTAACAAATTGTGTGAATATTAAAATATTCAATGCAACAGAGTTGAATTTGAATAATATTTATATTTGATTCATGTTTACCTAAAACTTTCTTCTGGCATTCTTGACAACATCCACAAATATCTGTAATCAAAACTTCATCTTCTGCGCAGTAACGTTTGGTACATTGCAGCATACCACATGGGAAACAGTAAGGTTTCGCTTTGATGGAAAAAACAAAAATTGAAAGCAAAATCAAATACTTGAGTTTCATAGCTATTGTTGTTGAAGTATGAGCCTTGGATTTTATTCTTCTTGTTATCGGCAGCTGCAGTAATAAATAAAATATATCAATGCGATTTATATAAACATAAATATAGGCAAGGCACCAGATAACGTTTTAAAAGTTATATACCGGGTGGCCTATCAAAAACGTATCGCAAGACATACAAAGCGGGAAAGAACTTGACCGGAAAAGCCACGTCAAGTTTTTTCTGAAGGGGACAACTTTTGAAGCAAGAAGTATATCAATCGGAACGCGGAGCTCTTCATTCAACGGCATCCTGACAAACATCCTTCTGTGGGAAAAATCTTGGCAAATTGGTTATCAAATTTCCCGAAATATAAAAAAAAAATCGCGAGAAGGAGGCTCCGTTCAAACTAAGAAGAGGTTGCTTGAAAATCCATTACTGAATGAACATACTTAAGGAGATTGCAGTGTAGGGGCATTGCAATGGATTGACGTCAAGTAGTAGGTAGCTTTGAAGTTTGTCTGGCCAGGTGTAAGAACCGTTGAAACTGCCCAGTTACTGGAGGCTACATGTAGTTACCCGAATAACAAATATGTGGCATGTACAAAGCTCAGCTTTCACACGTACCTACACACATAAATGTCATTAACTGGAAAAAATGGTTCCGACTCAAATAGTTAGTAAACCTACCAGAGTCACGCTCACATCAATTACACTCATTGATTGTATTATAGTATCGGATTCCAAAAATATTGGGGTTGTTTCAGTATCAAAAATCTCACATCAAAAAATGGCATGTGTTGAAATCAATGTCAGCTTTAGGAATCATATGTTAAAAGGTAAGATTTTCATAGATTTGAGTAGGATTTCTTTGATTCTGATAATTCGTCCATGTTATGTAAATAATAACTAAGATCCTGTTTTCCACATCTAGAATAAATTATTTGTTGTGGCGAAGAAGGCTCTTTCCCAAAAATATGGAAAACCGCACTTGTAGTTCCCATCTTCAAAAGTGGTTATAAGTTATTGTATGAAAACTTTCGCCCTATATCGAAACTCTGCTTGATTTCCAAACTTTTCGAATCAATCATTTGTGACTATATATGTATACTTTGATGTTGGATCCTCAATCAATAATGAACAGCATGGATATGTAAAATATCGCTCGATTGAAACCAATTCAATTATTTATACTGAATATCTCTTAAAGAGCATGGATAAAAGCTACCAGGTTGATGCCATCTATACAAACAGCAACTAAAGAAAACATCTGAAGTCAAGGACTTAGGATTATTATATGACTTTAAGCTATTATTTGACTCGCATATTAACTATATTGCAAAAAAAGCCAACAAAGCTCTTGGATTTCTGATCAGGACTTGTCACGACTTCCGTAATACTAACTCTGTTCGTACACTTTACATGGATCATGTATATAGCTAGCTCAGTTCTGCTTCAGTTATTTGGAACCCCCTGTATATCTCATATATTGAAAGACTTGAATCTATACAAAGCAAATTCGTCACTCATATCAATATATCAATTCTTTAATAATCTCAAAGATCCATAACAAATTAAAATACAACTCAATCTGATATCTTTAGCGGATAGACGCCAAATAGCTGATATTAAGTTCCTAAAAAAAATAATAAATAATTGTTGGACAGCAGTTCTATATTGAACCAACTTTTGACAAATGTGCCTCTGTATAATACCAGAGGATTTTATTCATTCCAAACAAATCAAAGTAAAACTAATTACTATTTGAATTCTCCCCTAAGTAGGTGTTGTAAATCCTATAACTCTATATCCAAATGAATAGAAATTGACATCTTTTCTAATTCCCTCGCAACCTTCACCACGTCTCTCAAACGTTCATACAATCATCAGTTTCATATCTAACTATTGTAATTTGAACTGCACTGCACTGTTCATAACACGATATTGCATATAATTTATAACAATCAAATCATTTATTGTTATTTTCACCTCATCATTGGTGAAAACTCTTTTTGGGTTTGTCCCGTTTTGTATTCCACTGAGAATATATAAATAAAAGAATAAATAAACATAAATGTTTCACTCACTTCCTCAAAATATAAATGTCCTGGGAAAATGGCTTCATTATATCTAATAACGTGGTTTAGATTATTGAGCTTGATAACCCCTGTACGTTTTGATTAGCTTCCGCGCGAGTGGTCCCAATATATAACTCTCTCACTACAATTCATTGATCATTTCCTGCCCTTGCTTCCTAGACCCCCGCAATGTCAAGCAATTCCCGCTTTCTACAGAGTTATTTCACTATCTTCCAACAATATTTCTCTCAGTTGATCACTCAAACGCCAATGGTGAGCATAATGCAAACCGATGAATCTTTCAAATCACCGAATGCTCAACTTTCTGCCTTGTTTTTCAAATCTAATATGAACCGTTATGAACTTTTTCCTTCCATGTTTTACACACATCCTTTGGGTAATGTGAAATTATTGGTCAACAATATTATCAATAGTTCTAAATATTTTTTCATAAAATCGTCAGGATAATTCAAATAATTATTTAAATTCAATAATAATAATATTATAATAATAATAGAATTTCTTCATCAATCAAAGGTTAAACAAGGCATTATACACACACACACACACACATGCATAACACTTATCAGACTAGGCAACAAAGAAGAGAAGGTAATCTACAAATGAATTGTTAAGATAGTATCTATAAGTATAGTCGCAAAACAAACCAGAAAAATTTTACATACAATAGTCAGTCTCACAATTATGAGATATCACGAATTATGAAATTCTTCAACATTATAAAATACTTTTTCAAGAAGAAAATTTTTCAACTTATTTTTGAATAGACTGTCATTCAGATTCACATCTATCAAATCTCTTATTTTATTGAAACACCTGATACCAATATGCTTTGGTGAATTTTCACAGACTGATAACCTTGAATAGGGTTGTCAAAGTTTTTCTTTATTCCTAGTATTATACATATTATGAGTGTCTTCATTCCTCATTAGTTCATTTTGGTTACGTTTTATGTACCTACATAATCAGTTCAAGAATATATAAACATGGAAGGGTTAGTATTTGGAGATTCTTGAATAAAGATTTACATGTTGTGGTTTGATGAGCATGATGAGCCTTTTCAAAATGACAAGACCCCTAGAAGATCACGCCATATTGTAGAGTGGACTGTACCATTCCAAAATATAATAGTCTCAAGATGTCTGCTGATACAGTATCTCGCAGATTTTTTATTATATAGCATGTAGTGCTTAGTTTCGAACATACAGTATTTATGTGTGCTTCCCATGTTAGCTTACTATCCAAAGTAACACCTATGAACTTGATGGTTTTCATAGATTGTATAGATTCACCAGATAAGGTTAAGTATAGGTCATAATTTGGATTCATGTTTTTTGGCAAGAACCGGACATAATTCAGGCTGAGGCCATTCTTAAGGCTATACCTTTCTATTTCATTAGATGCCTTGTTACTTAATTTTGTTAATTGATCAATGTTATTGTGTGACATCAGAATATTAGTGCCATCGGCATATAATATCATTTGATTTGCGAATTTACAGGTGTCTTCAATTTCACTCAGAAAAGCTACAAACAATAGTGGTCCCAGGATTGAACCCTGTGGAACCCCTGAATTTATTACTCTTGACTCTGACTGATTATGAATAACACACTACAACCTTGGATGATTCTTCCAATGTTGAAAACATTCCTACTTGTCTATGCTCAACACCAAAAAGCATATTTAGAGAATTCTTAAAAATATTGAAATTACAGTTTTATAGTTTAATTGAAAAACCGATGTAGAGGATTTACGACCTGCCATATCCACTTATTTGAGTTAGATGTCACATCGGTAGCAAAAAAAACAGTTTCATTGGATATAACACAGTATAAGAGAATATTTGTTTTAGCAGTGATCCACTCTTCCACCGTTGGCATTGTTTAAAATGCCGTCTAGTATAAATAAATCCAAGTTACACAAAAACTTGTAAGAAAGATCCAAAACGATCACTAGAACACAAAGTGTACAGAAGTTAGTTGATGAAATGTCGCATGAGATACAAGAAGACATTTGACGAACTCTATATTAAGAATTTAAGAATGGTAAACAGCGTCTATTAACATATTTTCCAAGGAAAGTTTAGCCCTTTTTTTATCAACTTGCTATGCCGGCACTTCTATGAATAGGATAGGTGTTTTTAGGGTATTGTTAAGAAACATAATTCTTTCTATCCTGCTGTATATGGAGAGAAGAGTTTTTCTCACTTATGCTGAGAAGGGGTAGAGGTAAGTTGAAAATGACTAAAATTATACTTCTGTAGTATTTGAATGATCCCAATGCTTGGATTTCTTTTCAAGAGAAAAAACTGGATGCGTTAGGAATCACACGTTAAAAAGTAAGACCTCGTTAGTCCTTAACGTAAAAACAGATTTTTTTTTAACAATCAAAAAATCAATGTATTTGAAGTGCACCAAAGGCCTATCAATACATAAGTTTCCCCAAGGGATACATTTGATATTTTCTCCAATAGACATTTTTGGACACGAATCAAATGTTTTTGTAGATATTCTTAAACATGAGTGAGTACACAGAAGACAATCTAGAACCTGTTCGTCATAACCTTACTGCACTGTCAAATCACAATGGGACTACTTAGAGTGGACATTACACAGTATATTGTAAACACCCATCCATAGGCAAATGGTATGAATACAACAATTCAGGAGTGTCATCAATTTCACCAAAATCTGTTGTGAGGGGAGAGGTGTATATTCTTTTCTATGAACTTTTTCTTTCATTTATATCAAATGTATTTAATCCAACTTTTTAAAAAAAGTATAGTGGAATTATTGGTGAAATGACAAAATCTAACTTCTATTGTCTATCAATGCAATAGCATATTTGAATGTGATTTTTAATTCTGATGAACTTTTTCGATAATAAAATATATTTTTACCAAAATAATTTGATTGGGTTCCAATTTTCTGAGACATACTGTATTGAATAGTCTCATTTCAAGAAACTTTCATGACTTTCATCATTGCTTGCTTTCAAGTCGCACAACCTGTAGTTAAAAAAATTATCAAAACTATTTTGTATTCATTTATTAATACTACTATAATATTCTTCTTCGAGATCATATAAATCTGCAGCCATATCATCCCTCAGAGACATCAGTTTCTGGTCACATTCTGATTGTTTGGTTCTGAAATAAAAAAAGAATGAAGTTACTAACTTTGAAATGATAAGTACTAGATAATTCACATTCATGTTCACTCATACAATCGCTATGAACGACAACCCTCATAAGTCGAAACTTGTGCGAGCTAGGGATTAACGAGGTCTTACCATTTAACGTGAGAGACTTTCCAGGAAATGAAATTGTGAGATTTAAAGATTATAATGTTCATTGTAAATTAATACAGGTACATATTATATGAAATGTTGTTGGGACAAATATAATTTCTTGGTTTGAGGTGAGGTTTTTCTTATTTACATGTCATTTGCTGATGAAAAGTTAGGACAAAGTGGGTCAAAATAACAGAAAGTAGAACATTTATGAGGCCCGAATTGACCTCTTTCGAAGCCTGCAATCCAATTTTATATGGCACTAACAAGACTGTAGTATTCTTATGGGGATAGGAAAAACTTAAAATACATTTCCAAATCAAAGTGAAAACGTAAAATTCCTACAAGCATGGATATCATGTCAATATGAGAAACTCTCTCATTTGGAGAGTTGATTAAACAGATGTCAATATGCAATTACGCAGGAAAACAAGAAAAAACCATGTTTTGTAAGAAAGCACCTAAGTGCTTTCTTACAAAACATGGTTTTCACTCTGCCACTGGGTTTATAACGACCAAGCAGGACTATCGTATCCAAATATGACTTGAAATTTTGATCTGAAATATGATTGTATATATGCAAGTATTTCTTTTATTCAAAATTTCAGAGTATATTAGTTGTGTAGGTTTTTGGGAAAGAGAGATATTGACATTCTACTTCTCCAAGTGACGATTAAACCGGTAACAGGGCAAATGGAGACATTATAATTTGTTGCTACAGTAAGGCAATATTTTGTTCATCCAAGAAATTGGTCTAGGCTCACAAGACATCAATACATCTTTCTACTTTATATTTCTTACCTGAAAAGTTTGGAGTTATGCGTTATCGCTTCATTTACCGAAGGAAAGTCATTCAAGATGAGATATTGTTTGATGTCTGATACCAATTTCATGAGTGACTCCCCAGCCCGTACTATATTTGCCGCTCTAACATGCATTTCGTATGTATCTTGCTCACACTGAGTCATCCTTGAAAGTTGAGTATCGTGCTCACCCTTGGATAGTTTTACAATTTCTGAAAAAAAAACAGTTCAAAGAATCAGTGTGTTTAAACAATGATAAAATAAACAGAGATGGTTCAACAAGAAAAGGTTGAATAAGATAAAAGATGAGAGCCAATGAGTCTCAATACTGTATCTCTTTGAAACAGTCCTCATCTTTTTCAATTACAATCGTGTAATTAAAGTAAACAGCTCTAATGAAGAAAAGAGAAATTAAACTTTCTATGTTTTTTACCACTTTCAAACTTATACAATAAACTTGTATAAGTTTGAAAATGTCAGTAAAGGACAAAACTGCAGTAATGTTAGTTACAAATAAAACTGGTAAAAAACAGAAAGTTTCATTTCTCTTTTCTTCAATATGATTTCCTACCGCGTAGTAACGGCTACATCCATCAATTTATTAAACAGCTCTAATTTACCTTCAAAGTTTTCCAGCATACTCTTAACGTCATCTTTCAGTCTTGTTCTGTAAGTTTTTAATAAGGCTTCTTTACTTTGTGGAAGTGATCTTGAGATTGACATCTTTGTTTAATTTTTGTTTGATTCTTAAAGTTATTCTACTCTGCCTAAAACCAGAATCAAAATAAACATAACCATCAATGAACAGTCGACTTATGGACCATATTAGTTAGGTTAGGATTTTTCGAGCGCGAAATTCGAACTCAGGTCCATCACGGAAACCTGACATTTAATTTCCCATGTAAATCTTATGGGACTAACAGTCATTACAAATATTTTTTTCACTTGGGTTCTCCTTATACATAAAACACTTTACAGTGAGTTCATGACGAAACTCCCATCGAGATGTAAAATTGAAACATGTATCCCTAATTCTTTCTCATCATTTACCAACTGCAGGTTTATAATTGACTGTACAGAGATAAAAATTGCAAATTCAAAGTATATGAACAGGAAGAAACAAACCTACAGCAATTATAAGCATGCAAATACTTATAAAGTACCTATTGGTGGGAGTTACCCCAAATGGCGTTATAGCATTTGTAAGTAACATGTTTCCTGGTTCAACGTCAGACAAGCGAATATTTTTGATGAGTAAATTGAATAATCATTTAGAACCAGGAGATATGCTACTTGCAGACAAAAGCTTCCTAATTCATGATGTTTTGAAGCCTGGAGTGACCAATAATGTGCCTTCATTTCTATTGAGCAATCAGTTCACTGAAAGTGAATCCATGAGGACATTAGAGATAGCAAGAGCCAGAATTTAGCTAGCTAGAAGCTATAGGATCAAAAATTTTGGAATTTAGAATTTAATTCCTGGTTCAATGAAGAAATTTTCTTCTGTAATATTTCAAGTTATATGTTCTCTTGTTAACTTACAAAATCCTTCAGTTGAAAATATTGTAGAGGAAAATGAATGAATTTTCATTTTACCTTTTTTTAAAGAAACGATTGAATGTTAAGTTTTTACTTTTTCAGAGTTTTTAGTATTTAATAGAATGACATTTTTTTATAGAATTATTTTTTATTATCAGAAAGTTGTTTTTTTTTGGTGTCTGCAGATTCTACTTTTTTCAGAGTTTTCTTTTTCTTGTCCTACACAATATAGTTTGAATAATTCATATTTGCTACGTGTATTGAAATGAAAGATGATTTAATTTAGATTTTCATATGACTATTTTCCAACTTTTTTTCTCTGAGTCAATATAAAGAGAATACAAGCTTTCTATGCTTTGGCGTTGAAATAAATTGAGCTGAAGAATTTCACTGCCATTATATCAACTCGTTACATACTTCCTGCATATGAATTAACTTAGGATTATTTCAGAATATATCTGATATGAATTTTTATATAAAAATCAGCAAATCAATTAATTACATGTTTTCTCATTTCTCAAACGAAGCAAAATGAGTATTGCAGTCGATGCCGTTAACACCGTAAAAATCGCTTGTTGGTATTTTTGTTGCTGAAAACTTGCCAACAGCGAGGGTATCAGAAATTAAATTGAAATCTGAACCGGTTAATTTGTCATCAGAATATGAGTTTGAATGCAATGACATTTTTTCTTGGGAATTTTGGGCAGCCTCAACCTTCATCATTTCATTCAAATTATCATCGAGAAACTTCATAAAAAAAAAATTAAAAATTCATGGTAACACTTGTTTCATGTTTATTCAGTTTGCATTATCTGTTTTCAGTTTTTGCAGTGCAATTGGCATTACTGCCGCTCGATTTTCTTCACTGCACTGCCATCTATGATTTTATAACATAACTATTAATTCAAAGGAGTTCAACAACTATGTATTGTTGAGGAAATCAACGGAATTCAAAATTAAACATCATCTATACTCATAAGTCCATCAATTCCATTCATGTTTTCATTATAATATCATGAGGGACTACTCATTTCTCTTCTTGTAAAATCACTTCATAAGAATCCTTAAGTTCGAATCAAGTAACTACATTTGTATAAAAATTCAACAGATGACATAGATATTCCACTTTTTATTTTAACAATTTTTCATCAAAAATTATAAATGCATTTCAGTCTAAACCTTAACGGTTAAAATACCTTGTACTTCATTTCTAGTAATCCTCAAAACTTCAATATCAATGAATGTAGTCGTAACTGGACAGTTATCCAGCTAATAAACCCTTAAAGTATAAAAGAAGAAGAAATCTAGGTATCACTATTAAAAGCCCTATTTATAAATTTCTACTGACAGGATAGCCTCAGTAGCTGAGGCCATACCATGAATTAGAAGAAGAAATTGTTTACATATAAGTCGACCGATCACTGGTTTTGTTTATTTTGATTCTGGTTTCAGGCCTAGTAGATTAACTTCAAGAATCAAACAAAAATTAAACAAAGATGTCAATCTCAAGATCACTTCCACAAAATAAAGAAGTCTTATTGAAAACTTACAGAACAAGACTGAAGGATGACGTTAAGAGTATGCTGGAAAACTTTGAAGGTAAATTAGAGCTGTTTACTTTAATTAAAGGTTAAGGAAATTTCAAAAAATTGTAGTTAAATAAGCTGAGGACTGTTTCAAAGAGATATAGTATTTAGACTCATTGGCTCAGATCTTTTGCCTTTCCTAACCTTTTCTTGTTGAACTATCTCTGAATTATTTTATCATTGTTTAAACACACTGATTCTTTCAACTGTTTTTTTTTCAGAAATTGTAAAAGTATCCAAGGGAGAGCACGTTACTCAACTTTCAAGGATGACTCAGTGTGAGCAAGATACATACGAAATGCATGTTAGAGCGGCAAATATAGTACGGGCTGGAGAGTCACTTATGAAATTGGTATCAGACATCAAACAATATCTCATATTGAATGACTTTCCTTCGGTGAATGAAGCCATAACGCATAACTCCAAACTTTTCAGGTAAGGAATATCAAGTACAAAAATTTATTGATGTCTAGTTGGCCTAGACCAATTTGTTGGATGAACAAAATATTGCCTTACTGTAGCAACAAATTATAATAACAATAAGATAGATAAACGCAAACTAAATTTTCAAGTTATTCCTAATCAAAGTATTCCTAATCTAGTTATATCAAGCTTTTCAAATTTAGCAATTGTATAAGTGGACATGAATGTGAATTATCTAGTACTTATCACTTCAAAGTTAGTAACTTCATTCTTTTTTTTATTTCAGAACCAAACAATCTGAATGTGACCAGAAATTGATGTCCTTGAGGAATGATGTGGCTGCAGATTTATATGATCTCGAAGAAGAATATTATAGTAGTATTAATAAATGAATACAAAATAGTTTTGATAATTTTTCTAACTACAGGTTGTGCGACTTGAAGGCAAGCAATGATGAAAGTTTCTTGAAATGAGGCTAAACAGTATGTCTCAGAAAATTGGGACCGAATAAAATTTTTTTAAAATATATTTTATTATCGGAAAAATTTCATCAAAATTAAAAATCACGTTCAAATATGCTATTGCATTGATAGACAATAAAAATTAGATTTTGTCATTTCACCAATATTTTCACAAGAAATAGTTCATAGAAAACCATATACGCCTCTCCCCTCACAAGGGATTTTGGTAAAATTGATGACACTTGTGAATTGTGAATGGGTGTTTACAATAATGTCCCATTATGATTTGACAGTGCACTTAGGTTATAACGAATAGGTTCTAGACTGTCTTCTGTGTAGTCACTTATGTTTAAGAATATCAACAAAAACATTTGATTTGTGTCCAAATATGTCAATTGGAGAAAATATCAGATGTATTGCTTGGGGAAGCTTATGTATTGATAGGACTTTTGTGCACTTCAAATACAGTGATTTATACTAGACGGCATTTTAAACAATTCCCAAGCGTGAAAGAGTGGATCACTGGTAAAACATATTTTCTCTTATAATGTGTTATATCCAATGAATATGTTTTTTTTTTAATTAGCAATGTGACATCTAACTCAAATACGTGAATATGGCAAGTCGTAATTCCTCTACATCGGTTTTTCAATTCAACTATAAAACTGTAATTTCAATATTTTTGAGGATTCTCTAAATATGCTTTTTGGTGTAGAGCATAGACAAGTAGGAATTTTTTTAACATTGGAAGAATTATACAAGGATTTAGTGTGTTATTCATAATCGTTGAATTTAAATAATTATTTGAATTATCCTGACAATTTTATGAAAAAATATATAGAACTATTGATAATACATATATAACAATACACATAAAACAATAATTTCACATTACCCAAAGGATGTTTGTAAAACAGAAGGAAAAAGTTTACAACAGTTCATAATAGATTTGCAAACAAGGCAGAAAGTTGTGCATTCGGTGATTTGGAAGATTCATCGGTTTGCATTATGCTCATCATTGGCCTTTTGAGTGTTTATTCAGTTTGCACTATCTGTTTTCAGTTATTGCAGTGGAATTAGCATCCCTGCCGCTCGATTTTCTTCATTGCACTGCCATCTGTGATACTATAACATAACTATTCAATCAAAGGGGTTGTTGGAAATTAATTTCGCTTTTGAACGTACGATGTCAGAACTAAATTGAATTTTGATACCTATTTGATGCGGTTTCTGAATGTATCAAATAAAAATAAACCGATTGAAAAGTTGATAACACTCTTAAGATTCATGAACCATGTACCTAATCCCCTCATTTTGATAGGTTGAATTGGAACCTCTGTTGTTAAATAAATATAACGACGATACTTTTCCACACTGGAACTTTAGTCGCTTGTTTTGATACTCAAAGTTAGCATCATCAGAATATAAGTGAAATTATAATTATATATGATGAGTAATACATTTCATTTTGAATCTTTCTTTTTTTATTTAATATACATAACCGCATCAACTAGAAGAGTTATTAGCGGTGTAGTACAATTTGAATCACATTACAATCATATTAGATGTATAATATTTATAGATATCAGATACTTTAGTGAAATCTCAAATTTATCTGGGTTCAAGGCATCACTGGAGTTCTTCAAGTAGTCGTATTGACAACCTCTCCTCTCTTGATGATATGTTTCATATCTAATTCTTCATCACAGGAAATACATCTTTTGGGGTTTTCTTCCTTTAGTAGATGCTGGTGGGTATACCTTGTGTGGCCAATCCTGAGACAGGTTAGAATTGTCTGATGTTTTCGAGAGGAAATTTTTGAAGTTTAAGCCATAGGATTGATTGTTTTGAGCTGGCCACCTTTCCCTCCATGTATTTATTGTTAATTATCGTATTTTATGGATCAAATCTTCATGTGGTACACAGCGAGTCGATAGACTGTGTGGGTTTGAGCTAATCTCTCTAGTTTGTGTGTCAGCAGTTTTGTTGCCAACTATTCCTACGTGCGAAGGAACCGAAACAATTTTGATACGTTTTCCCATCAAGGTTAGATTTCCCAGTTCTAGTAGTTCACATACTTGAAGGCCACTTCAAAGAAAGCTCTTATTACGTGCCTTGCAAAAGTATTATTCTTGAGATAATGGGTCACGTTGATATTGCAATCAGGAAGGGCTATTGTTCATGGAGGAGGTATCTTTATGTTCAGAGGGAGAATATTAAGATTTAATGTTGGTTTATTTGTTATTTTGGAAGTCCTGGCGTAAAGAGGAAGTTGTGAATTACGGTAGTGCTCAAATGTTTCACTGAAGCGAATAGAAAATGTATGATAACTAGGATTATTTTTATTTGCTATTTTTGCTGCATATATTAAGATTAGGTTGAGTCGACGTAGTTCGAGAGGTGATTCTCCCGCCTCAACAAGTGAACTTTCCACAGGACTGGTATAGAACGCCCCATAGCAATTATCATAGCTGCATTCTGGATGACATCTAGGGACTTCAAAAGAGATGTTCTCGCCGTATAGTAAGTGACGGATCCGTAATCCAGTTTGGTTCTAATTAATGCTCGATAAACCCGCAGCAAAGTAGTACTATTGACTCCCCATGTGTGATTAGCTAATACTTTCATTAGATTTAGGTCATTTTGTCAGGACTTAAGATTTTTGATGTGAGTGTCCCATTTTAGTTTGCTATCAAAAGTGACACACATAAATTAAATTTCGTCTACAAATTCCAGTTCTGATTATTCAATTCAAGAGAGGGTAAACCATCTGCCGTTTTCTTTGAAAATATAACACATTTTGTTTTGGTAGAAAATTTAAGTAATGTCCGTTCCGACCACGATTGAAGTTTTCTTAGTGCATTTTGTAATTGAGTATGTATTGTGATCACATTCTTTCCTGTTGCATATACAACTAAAACATCTGCATATAAATTACCCCTCACTGGCTTTTTGATACCATCTAAAACGTCATTCATGGCTATGAGGAGAAGAGTAGCACTGAGTGCCGATCCTTGAGGACTGCCATGGTTTCAGATAATTTACCATCAACTCAAAAAAAAAGCTATTTAACAGAAAAGTATATATGAGAGCAAGCATATTTCCTTGTATTCCCCATTGATTAAGTTGATTAAGAACTTTGGGTCTCCATAGTGTATCGAATGCTCTATTTATATCAAAGAAGACTGCAATAAGGCATTTTCTATTCGCGAAGGCTTCATGGATATCTGGCTGTAGATTTACTAGGTTATCTGTGCTTTTTGCTGAGGAATAATCAGGTTATTTTGTTCCAGATGGTACTAAAAAAAATCTGTTTTTCCTTTAACCAGCTGTCGCACCCCTACGAACGACAACCCTTAGAAGTCGAAACTTGTGCGAGCTTAGGATTAACGAGATCTTACCTTTTAACATATGATTACTAACACGGTATTCAGTATTCTTTCCAGCAGTTTACACATGGTACATGTTAGAGAGATGAGCCTATAGGAATGTTTATTTGTATGTGATCTGTTCGGCTCTTTAATGAGTAGTACAATTGCTTCCAACCAATTGGTAGGCATTCTTTGTGAGTGAAATATTTCATTGTATACTCTTAGAAGATATCGCTTTTCTACTGGGGAAGTTTAATAAGGTACATAAGGTATATCGTCTGGCCCGGGGGTGGAGTTGTTGACTTTGGATAAGACATCTTCCAATTCATCGATCGTTATATCATAATTCAAGGGATTCTCCACCTTAGTCTCGATATTTAATGGGTGTGTCTCGATAGTTTCTTTCATTTCTAAAAAATCAGGATCGTAATTCGCATTACTTGAATCTTTCTCTTTTCAAAGAGTCGAGGCATTGCGAAGAATTGTCGAGACCGGTACACGAAAACAGGTTTCGGGATGCCTTCAAAAGCTTGGAAATTGAAAAATCCGGAATGGGTTTTATGAAAAGCGACAAAGGTCCTATTTCAAACAGTCCTCTGTTTGGTCTTATATAATAACTATAAATAAAAAACCGATAAATATTAGAGATGGTCACTATTATAACGGAAATATATAACAAATTAGAGGTATTAAAAACAGGTAGTTTACCATAGGATTAATCACAGGTAGTACTTAGCTAGTGGTAATCGGTGAAGTTAGGTAATATTATCAGGTAGTAGTAACTTGTTCTGTTATTATATCTGGTTCGGTGACATTTATCATTTTGAATTGAACCTGGTTAGTTTTATCTCAATTCGATATCAAGCCTAATTGGCATGCGATTTTGATTAACATCCATTACTATTTTCGTTTCTAGTTATTCGATAGATCATGCCTCAGAGTGAATCGGTAGGTGCAACTGATTATGTATTGCTATCGAGTTCATAAATTAAAGTCAGTTCCTGTTAAAGTAATCCCGAATCCAGGGTTGCATATTCATTTGATGTCGGTCTGGGAGGCCCAAAATGATCCGACACGCAAATGAACATAGAACCTGTTACGTTAATCAAACCGGAATTTCATTAATAGACTGTGTAACACGATTCTCGAATGTGTTCATGTAACGAAATAACTAGCCAAAACTGAAAACAGATCAATATTATTGTGGAGTCGCTGCGATAGGTATTATTGTCAATAATTGAATGAATAACGAGAGTAAATGCAGTGCGTTATGAATTATTCAGGTGAAAAACCATATGCATGATTAACTGCTCGGTAATTTTACTCATTTTATTGGTTCAGTGGTTGAAATGTCATGAATTTCATCGATCAAGAACTTTATACAGTGTGTAATAGCCAAATGGAATAAATTCCTTATATCGGTTACTGTATGTATTAAAAAAAATCCCGCAACACGTCAAATGTAAATTATAATTTGACATTCTTCAGCGTGAAAATGCCACCCCTACCTTCAACCCCCTTAGAATTACAGGTACAACCCCTAAAAATGGGAAGTTTGTGATATATCGTTTGAAAGGTCTATTCATTCTCTATTCATGTTATGACTTTTTAGTTTATTGCAACAATTAAGGTAAAATAAATTAAAATCATATGGTTACCGAAATTCAATAAAATACACTCAAAAACAAAAATGTAATGGAAAACGTAATGAAGTGTAGAATACGAAGAATAACTATGGATGTTAACGAAGTAGATGTTCAAAATGTTCACCGTTGCGAACGTCTTGGTAACATCCTAATCTCAAATAAAAGTGTCTTCTAACATTATTTAACATATCAGGCGTGACCGACCTAATCGCAAGCGTTATTCGTTCTTTTAAGTCATTCAAATCTGAAAGTTCAGTTTTGTACACATTGCTCTTTACATATCGTCATAAAAAGGAATCTAATGATGAAAGATCAGGTGTCGCGCTGGCCATTCAATCGATCCTCGCCTCGCTATCCACCGATTGGGAAATTTTGTATCGAGGTATTGCCGGACATTAACTTGTTAATGTGGTGGTGCTCCATCCTGCTGAAACCATATCGTATTCATCGAACTCGAGGGTTTCCTGGATCAGGATATACATTCGCTAAACTTGGAATGAAAACATTTCGAAGTAGTGCCAAATAATTACCGTCATTTAAGTTGCCCTCAATGAAAAAGGGAACAATGATATGGTTTCCTATAATCCCTGCCCAAACATTAACCTTTTGAGGGTATCGCGTGTGTTCTTCTTTCATCCAGTGAGGATTTTCCGTTGACCAGTAGCCGAAATTTTGCTGATTAGCATGACCGTTAAGAGGCAAAGTACACCCATCAGAAAACATAACGTCTACTAATTGGATGATATTGTTATCCAACATGTCCATCATTTATTCACAAAAATAAGTTCTTTTATCAAAATTGTCTTCCATGAGCTCCTGAGTGGGTATCATATTATAGGGATGCATTATATTTTCTTTTAATATGTTCACTATCGATGTATGACTAACATTGAATGTAGTGGATGCCTGTTTATTCGATGTATGTGGGTTTTCCTCAAACTCAAACATCACATCTAATTTGAGTTCTCATTGCTTTGGCAGCTGCTTTTTTTATCTGCTCCACATGACCAAGCTCGCGAAACTGCTTCTCTATTTTGCTTATTGTTCCTTGATATATGGGCGGTGAATTAGGAAATTTCTCATGAAATAGGCGAGCTACTTCCTCTTGTGTTCGAGTTTTAACTCGGTGAAAGTGTCATTTTATGCATTTCCGTTAATCTAACAATTTGTCAGACTTGAAGTTGAAGAACTTTGAACTTAAATTAAAATACTGACAATATTGTAACATACAAAACGAGTTGACAAGGCGTTTAAATGTAACGTTGCCACGGAAATTATTCACAGTTTTTCAAAGGATACCATCTAAAAAGAACATTGCTATGGTTTTTGCTTACTTTTTCATCATCAATACCTAAACCTGAAATAAGTTTTGAGTATATTGCAATAAGTTTTGAGTGTATTTTATCGAATTTCGGTAACCACATGATTTGAATTTATTTTATCTTAATTGTTGCAATGAACTTGAAAGCGATAACATTTCTATATAGATATATCAAACAATATATCACAAGCCTATACTTCCCATTTGGGAAGTATAGGTACAACCCCATTAATCGAAATCGATGAAAACAGTAGAAATCGGTGAAAAAAAGGGGGGAGAAATATAATATATTTAAAGTTTCTGTATTTAAAGTTTATTTTTATCAATGTAAACTGTAAACTGTATGTCTTATATTATTTGAAATGGAGACTGCCAAGTTTTTTGCCCGACCAAAAAGTTTGGGAGGAAATTGAAATATTTTTTTCCACGATTCAGGCAACATTTTAAGTATGAGATAGCAATAATGTGACCCGCTATACAAACGGAATTTATACGTAATTCATTGACAGGGTCTTGTCAGCAATTTCTCTCGTAGATTGTCACAACAATTTTGATATTTGTTTCCATTTTCACAAAGTTGTATATCCTCATTACATAATATACACCATATTATTCAAATTATCATCTCAAGGAGTTATTACAAAATCAAAACAACCGAGCGTGAAAATTGATTCAAATGGCCTCCCAAGACAAGCGTGGTCAAGAAAGGTTGCAACTGCCTTCGTTTTATTCAACGTAGTGAATTACGTTGAAAAAATGTAGGCTATATTTTGCTATCAATGCAAAGCCCGACTGGTTTGCTAGTTAAGAATGAAATACTTGTAAATCATAATCGTTTCAGATCTTGCCGGCTGAAAAATTACGAAAATATTTATACCTACGCTTTCACCAAATTATAGAACTTCACTTCCGGATCTTTCGCCAAACTACATAGTCCATTTTTTAAATCCAGAGACAAAGTGATCTCTTTCTTATAATGTTTTGAAATAATAATAAAAATGTTCATTGTGAAAAAATCACGAGAATGTTAATAACTTTTCAATTATATTTCAATAGCTGAATAGACATACTAACGATAAAAGCAATCAAATGTAGAAATTATCTGATAGCTTTTGTCATATCGACAATTATCTAAATATTGTATTGTACGTATTTCAAAATCAAATCTATAGTTGTGAACATATTTTTGTTCACGTGATTTTTATCAGAGTCCATTATTATTAGTTACAAGCTAATGTGACACCACCACTAAAAAATGTAGGCATATATATTTTGCTACCAATGCGAAGCGGGGCTGGTTTGCTAGTTGGGAATAAAATACTTGTTAATCATAATCGTTTCAGATCTTGCCATCTGAATTTGTGTCAGAAATGGGAAAGAAATCGTGATTTTGTTTTATGTATATTTATATTCTTCTAACTCGTATCTCAATTGAAGTTTTTTGCTGGATTCACATAGTTTTATGATTTTTCACCTTTCAATTATTTTTCAAATCCTTTCAAGGATGAATAAAATGTAATTGGTTATGATTTCATCAAATTCACATAGTTTATGTTGTACGGCAGATGCACCGTTTGTGGCCACTTTAAGGAGTTTGGTATCGTCGATTAAAGCTAGACCATTAATTACATGATGATTTTCACTTTTATCACATTGAAAGACGGGCATAATAATATGATATACGGGTTAAAAAGAGATAGATTAATAATCATTTGATACATATTTTATTAAAAATCATGAGTAAAATGCAGAATTAAGTGTGATAATATTTAATTTTTACTTTGAAAACAACAAAAATAACAAACAGATACATATACCTAATAAAGAAATTATTATAGGAATTGCTTCATTCCAGGAACCGACAAAGCCCCTCTTGTATTCACGATATTAGGCTCATTTATTTTCAGAATAATATCCTTCCTTTCATACCAGAGGAGGTCCGGTGGATCAGGCCCTTTCTAATGATTTATCTCACTCTTTTGCATTGCATAATATTCACCATTATTATCCTTGTCAACAATTTTAGCGGGATAAAAATTGTTGTCATATTTGAGAACAACAAATGAATTTACACTGAAAACTAAGGCATTGGTACTCTTATTATGCTCTCGTTGGCTATGACTTCCTCTAGAGCTAATATTCTTAGAAATATCTTCTTCCGAAATATTTTCTTTAGTAGTAGTCATCTTAACAGTGTTTTCTTTACGTTCCTTTTTAACAGTCTTCTGTTGACCTGTTTTTTTAACAGCAGTATTTTGTTTACAGCTGTTCGCTTTGACTTCTGAAATTTCAATCCATTTATTCGAAGTAACCACTGATGGAAGGCTAATCCTAGCCTTTTTTGTATTTTCAGGGGTCGTATTTTCGTCAGACCATGTTTTTACTTCTTCAAGGACTTCACTAAGTGTTCGTTTCTTCAATAACCTTGTTTCTTCATCGACTTCTATTGTTGTTGTAATGACTTCACCACTAGTTCTCGCACCTGGCTCAATAGTAATATTCTGGAGGATATTAATTCTCATTTCGTCGGAAGGTTTTATTGTATTCTCTACTTCGATGTTTGATTTTCCGCGGATCTTTATGTCGCTATCAATATTTTCTTCTACGTTGCACATCTTTTATTTTTGTTTGCTTCCCGAGTGTGTTCTGTTCTTCTATGCTTATCTCGATACTTGCATGTCCCTTGATGTCAATGTGTACCTCAGTCTCGGTGCCTGTTTGTTTTTCTGTGCATGGGTGATCCTCAATGCCTTTCTGTTCTTCGATATCGTTTTGTTCCTTCCATCTCTTCCATCTCGGTTTTCGTCTGATTCTCGATGACCTTCTGATCCCTGGTCTGTTCTTCGATGACTTTCTGTACCCCGATATCCATCTGTTCCTCAGTGGCTTTCGGTTTTTCCGTAAACAGTTGCTCCTTGATGATGCCTATCTGCTCATCAACGTCTATCGTCTCATCGAAAGGAAATTTTGGAAAATCAAAAATTAGTAGATCCTTTTCTGCGTTTATTATTTCTACAGCATCCAGCAGCTCATTTGAGTGTTTCTCAGAATACGCATCATCTTCGACTGATTGCCATAAATTATATAGTTCTAAAAATCGCTTTTCTCCTTGTCAATTAGAATAATTTTCGACGTAGAACTTCTTGAAATCTTGCAATACAAGATGATCAATGTGCTCCTCTAGAAATTTAAAATTCAGGTCCTACTTGTCTACACTCTTCAGCCGTTTTGCCTTCTAGTCTATTTCTTAAAGATGTTCTTGGCACGTTGAATTTTTTGGCACCAGTAGCCACGTGCATGTTTTCTTTCTTAACTGCTTTTAAAGCTTCTCTCATGGCATTATCTGTGTATTGGAATAACTTTCTTGAAGTCATTTCTCCTGTAAAAGAAAACACCTTTTTATACTTTTCTCATGCAGTTGGTTTGAGAATTATTATCTCTTTCTATCACGTGGCCACAACTGGATTTCGTGTTCCATTTGTGGCCACTAAGTGGCTACTTTTAGAATGACCAGCCAATTCGCGCACCATTTGTGGCCACTGTTAATTTAAATATTGAAATGTTACAAAGCTCCTTGTGACAATTGAAATTACTCAGGAATGAGTTACAAAAGTCAAATAACACCTATGACAACCATAAGTTTCATGTAATTTCATCAAAATGTGCTTTGAACTTACCTTATGTTTCTTAACAAACTTCTTAAGTAAAACACGAAATGCCACCATCACCAACCGAGAGCTCAATTTACACTGAACTGTGGAGTGCGCGAAACACAGAACGTCGTATTTATAGTCCGAATAATATCAAATAACTGGGAGAATTGAAATGTTATTGGCTATTTCTATGATAAAGAGAAATATCCAAGCATCTTTTCGCGGCCGGCCACAAGGGGTGCAATGCCACAAACGGTGCATCTGCCCTAGTTTTTATCATATTGTACAATATGAAAATTACGAAAATATGTTCACCTCTGCTTTCACCAAATTACACAATTTCAGTCCCAGATCTTTCGCCAAACTACACAATCCATTTTTAAAAGCCGAAGACATCTCGAGATGAGTTGAACTGAGACATATTGAAATAGAAATTCGAATTTGCAATCAACTGGGAATCATCATTCCCATCTTCAGTTTGTGTGAATTGCGGAACGTTCTCAACTTATTTAAGCATTGATTGGAATCTCTATTCTTGAATTTATATGAGCTTGAGAAGGAGCATCTTTTTGTTATTGAACTAGCAATCCGTACCAGTCTCGCACGTTTAACAATTTCGTCTCGACTTCGTATGGGTAACATCGTTATATTTCAATCAATTCACAGAAAGCTCATTGAATTTTACACATAAACCTTCCTCTTGACTATAAATTGACTCTTGAATATGAATTTGGGATTCATAAAAACACAAAAGGAAAACAAAAGCGTGAAGGGTATCCCACCCAAGATAATATGAAATAAAAATTGAGAATTTGACCGTCGGATATATTCAACGATGTTTAGGATAGAAACTTAATATTTTTCATCATACTTCATCATCACGACCGTTTCTATAAAATATACGAGTAGGTCCCAACGTTATCGATATTCGAGAAACAATCTGATGAAAATTCCCAATTTTTCGAGGTTGACATAATGTCGTACCAACCTGCATAAATCTACCATCAATAACCCGTACGACGATATATTTCACGTGTATTATTTTTCAGAGGACCGATTCACAATAAATCTTGATAAATCTCCACGACGTTTTGAGCGATTTTCCGTTTCCATTTCTCGGCAAATAGAATACAATATCCAGCGAGATATCCTCCTTATTGTACCATAAAAAATTAAGTAGTTCTCGTCCATTACCGCACACAGAATCATTTTTCATCCCTGCTGAACTTATTTATGACTTTTATATTTCTCTCATGATTCCGCTAAAAAATGAGGTGAAACCTGGCTGGATGTTTTGCGGGAGTTGTTATTTCGTTACCGATAGGAAGTTGATGGGCTGAAAAAATGAATATGTAGTAACACGTGTTTCAGTATTGAAATAGTGGAAATTCAACCTCAAGAGGAGCACTTGCTGTTGGTTGTTGAATTCAGCAGTTTCCATTGTATGAATTGAAGCAAGACCTTGTTGCGCACAAACATTATTTCAAAACAATATTGGATTTTGTTTATGTCATTATATCTACACCTCTTTTTTAATAATGAAGGTATCAGATCGTACATATTTACACTGACTACAAGTATCTCAAGAATCCATCTTAGAACCGCTTCTTTTCATATAACGATATTTTTTGTTTCATACATTCTCAAAAATGAATAATTGTGTGCGGATGATTTTATTTCACCATCTTTGATTTCATATGGTTCACAAGATAATCTTAACAAGAAGTACCACTGTTTCATTCATTTCAATCGTCGATTGTAACTTATCAAATTCCTAAATTTTTATTTTCACAGATCTGGGATTTCCTGAGTAGTCACTTCATAAGAATCCTTAAGTTCGAATCACGTAACTACATTTGTATAAATATTCAATAGATGACATAGATATTCCACTTTTTATTTCATTAATTTTTCATTAAAAAATTATGAATGCATTTCAGTCTAAACCTTAAAGGTTAAAATACCTTGTACTTCATTTCTAATAATCCTCAAAACTTCAATATCTATTAATGTAGTCGTAACTGGACAGTTATCTAGCTAATAAACTCTTAAAGTATAGAAGAAGAAGAAATCTAGGTATCACTATTAAAAGCCCTATTTATAAATATCTACTGACCGGATAGCCTCAGTAGCTGAGGCCATACCATGAATTAGAAGAAGAAATTGTTTACATATAAGTGGACCCATCACTGATGGTTTATATTTTGATTCTGGTTTCATGCAGAGTAGAATTACTTTAAGAATCAAACAGAAATTAAACAAAGATGTCAATCTCAAGATCACTTCCACAAAGTAAAGAAGTCTTATTGAAAACTTACAGAACAAGACTGAAGGATGACGTTAGGAGTATGCTGGAAAACTTTGAAGGTAAATTAGAGCTGTTTACTTTAATTAAAAGACAAGGAAATTTCAAAAAAATTGTAACTAAATAAGCTGAGGACTGTTTCCAAGAGATACAGTATTTAGACTCATTGGCTCACATCTTTTATCTTACTCAACTATTCCTTTTTGATCCATTGTCTAAACATACTAATTCTCTGAACTCTTTTTTTTTCAGAAATTGTAAAAGTATCCAAGGGAGAGCACGTTACTCAACTTTCAAGGATGACTCAGTGTGAGCAAGATACATACGAAATGCATGTTAGAGCGGCAAATATAGTACGGGCTGGGGAGTCACTCATGAAATTGGTATCAGACATCAAACAATATCTCATCTTGAATGACTTTCCTTCCGTGAATGAAGCGATAACGCATAACTCCAAACTTTTCAGGTAAGAAATATTAAGTACAAAAATGTATTTATGTCTAGTTAGCCTAGACTATTTTGTTGGATGAACAAAATATTGTCTTACTGTAGTAACAAATGATAATAACAATAAGATAAACGCAAACTAGATTTTCAAAACATTCCTAAACAAACTAACAGTATTATTTCCACTGATGCTAGTATCATATCTTTTTTCAGTTATATCAATTTTTTCGAATTTAGCGATTGTATGAGTGGACGTGAATGTGCATTATCTAGTACTTATCACTTCAAAGTTAGTAACTTCATCTTTTTTTTGTTTTAGAACCAAACAATCGGAATGTGACCAGAAATTGATGTCTCTGAGGGATGATGTGGCTGGAGATTTATATGATCTCGAAGAAGAATATTATAGTAGTGTTAATAAATGAATACAAAATAGTTTTGATAGTTTTTTTTAACTACAGGTTGTGTGACTGGAAAGCAAGCAATGATGCAAGTTTCTTGAAATGGGACTATACAGTATGTCTCAGAAAATTGGAACCCATTTAAATTATTTAAAAATATATTTTATTATCCAAAAAATTCATCAGAATTAAAAATCACACTCAAATATGCTATTGCATCCGTGTCCAAGTATGTCTATTGGAGAAAATATCAAATGTATTGCTTGGGAAAACTGCACAAATGTATTGATAAGACATTTGTGCACTTCAAATACAGTTATTTTTTTGCTCTGTTCGGTTTTTTCTCTTGAAAAGAAATCCAACCTTTTTATTGGCAATGTGACATCTAACTCAAATAAGTGGATATGGCAAGTCGTAATTCCTCTACATCGGTTTTTAATTCAACTAAAAAAGTTCACAATAGTTCATAATAGGCAGAAAGTTGTGCATTCGGTGATTTGGAAGATTCATCGGTTTGCATTATGCTCATCATTGGCCTTTTAAGTGATTAACTGAGAGAAATATTGTTGAAAGATAGCGAAATAACTTTGAAGAAAGCGGAAATTGTTTGCTTGGCAGTGCAGGAGTCTAGGAAGCAAGGGCAGGAAATGACTAATGAAGTGAAGTGAGTTATATATTAGGAGAAGTCATGCGGAAGCTATTCAAAGATATCTACAGTTCCTTAGAAATCAAGTTATTGATTTAATTGGAGATTTACTACTGACTAACCAAGTTGATATCTATAACAAGATAGAGCGTCACTTCACAATTCTCAAGTCGTAAGAGAACATCTGAATAAGAAAAGTGGATTGGCACTTATAGACCTATATTGTCTATATAGATTATTATATGTATATTATTATATGTATATGTATTATTATATGTATTATTCATTTTCTAGATCACCAGATCTTACTCCGCTAGATTTCTAGCGGAACAATTAAAAATCAGGTTTACAATACAGCATCAGCTACTTGTGAAGAACTAGGGCATAAAGTCAGAATGACGCGATTTATGCTATCCATGGCATTCTAGATCAAAAAATAAAGATTGGAATAAAAATGATTCTATTTGTCAAATATTGATAAGTGAAGTATTGTTGGATTTAGAATATCATTATCGATCGAAATGAGTAAAAATATATAGGATGTCCCATTTAAAAATCGAAAGTTGACGTCATTTCCGGTCAAACCGGAAGTACGACAAAGCAAGTAAATATGTCAGAAAATGTGAATGGAACTATAACACATAAACACCAAATTTCGTTTTTTTATCTCTAATGAGAAAAAAGTTATAGGAGTGAACCACCGTAGAGAATCAACCAGGGTGTAACAAATACAGAGAAATATTCAAGTGACGTATTTCTGAGACAATTTTAAGAGAATAGGTCCATATGATCTTGTGTCCGGAAATGCTTCGTTTTGGAGATACAGGGTGTTGAAATTGATTTTTTTATGAAATTTGGTATCAGGGGTTTTTTTGATGTGCATGTGAAGTCATAATTTCGTATTAATTTTTATGTAACATCATTTGTTACACACCTTTTTCAAATAAAGGTACACTTCCTCAACAACGCAGACGGTGATATTTACAATTTTCTACATCGATGCATATTACTTAGCTTCTAGGGCGCTAAGTGAAGTTGCTGAGAATAATAAAAAACTGAATATGTGGTGGATTTCGTCTAAATGAAAAGCATTTTCCAATAAAATGTTCATTGAAAAGTTATTCGTTTTCGAAATACAAATAACTGAAATTACAAAATACTTATGACAAAAACCAACCATGTTTTGAAAAATGTCAACAATTGTATATCAAAAACAAATGATTTTTCGATGAGTATTATATAAAAAAAGCTGTTTATTTTGACGAGATACTTAGTTTTTGTAACGTTCTAGTAGTAAGCAGTATGCATCAATATAGAAAATTGTAAATATTTCGAAAACGATCACCTTCAGCGTTGTTGAGGAAGTATACCTTTTTGATTTGAATAAGATGTGGAAATTAGATTTTTTAAAATTAAAAGTACCGAAAGTTCACTGTCAAAAAAGTTAGAGGGCAATTTAAAATTAATAATGACAGCGTACGCAGCGCTCTTTAGATGTGACATGAAAATCAATAGGAAATTATGATTTTCCACTTCAAAAAAATCCCGGGTACCAACTTTTGTGCAAAAAACTTATTATTTGCTAAGGTTATTTTTAAAAAACGAACAAAAAAATTCAATTTCAACACCCTGTATCTCCGAAACGGAGCATTTTCGGAAACAAGTTTATATAGACTTTTTTTTTAATTGTGTCAGGAATACGCGACTGAATATTACACCCTGTGTAACTATGAGTTTGAAAGTATATCAGGTCGAAGGATTTCCTGGTTCAGTTGATTTTTATTCATAAGTCGTTCATAACACATTTTTTGTTTTAGGGCTATGATTCTGTCAGTTTATTGGAATTGTTTATTGGATATACTCGAAACATATATAATGTTTCGAGTATATTTATTTCCGAGTATACTGATTCCAAGATATTTTGACTTTATTGGATTCATGTGAGATCATCCAACGATTTTGAAAATCAGCAATTAGTTCTCGCGGTTATGTACAGCTCAGGTTCCCGGTAGCTCCAGGTAGACTTGGGCTGCTCAAGAACATCCTAAGGAATTGTAGCTAGTGATTTTAAAAAATTACCTATTCATCAAATGTTTGTTGGGTTTGATACAATTAATTATTATTATCATTATGTCAGCTTTATATTTCTAGAATTCAAAGGACCCAGTGGAATTTTCACAAATATCTATCACTGAAAATGATTTTTTACTATGATTGCCTATTAAATCTCCCAAGTTTACTTGGGAGATTGTTTTATTTGAGTGTGCAGACAAATTGATCTACAGTGACAATTATCTGAAAAAAACTCTTGTTACTGTGCATTTTTGTTGATAGCATCTGATTCAGATGAATAATTTCACTAAGTAACCCTTTCGAACTCTGACTATGGAGAAATTGGCGCCCAACGTGGGGCTCAGACTAAATTAGAAATATATCTTGAGGAGAAACATACTATTGACCTTGAATCATGATCTCAACCCTGAAATAAATGGAAGTAAACAATAAACATCAAATTTAAATTGAATAACATGAATTCAGGAAAGTTGACTGGCTGAAATTCTTCAAATTATCTACTTTGAAATGAATAAATCTAAACGATTTTTACAACTATCATTCAATTTGGAGGAAGGTGTTTCAGACTGATTTGATAACTTTGAACCATATTTGACCAGAATACTGAAAAAATACATCATAAGAAAGCAATTCTTTTTCATTTAATACTTCATTAAATTTTAAATAGAAGGTCATGTTATTTCAATTTGGTACAACTTTCAATATCAAACAACTTTGCTGAAATACATTTTGATAAAATGATAAAATTATCCAATATGCACTATATGTTGACGGTATTCAAATTGCAATTATTGTGCAACAAAAAATAATTACACTTGTTGTACACTTGTTATTATATACTTGTTGTTATAGAATCGTTAGTAACTAATTGCGTGACAGCTAGTTCCTCTTTGTATGTGAAATATTTGATAGCAGACCTTCTTGGAGTTTCCAAAATCCAGTATCATGGAGAATGAGAAATGAAACTATCTGTGTTTTTCTACCACTCTTGTTTGTAACTAACACTGCAGTGACTTTACTGCAATAACGTTAGTTATGATCTCCTACCACGTGGTAACGGCTGAATCCATCAAATCATTGAAATTCAGTATAATTTTTGTTACGTTAATACATATTCATAGTATTATTGGTATACGTAGTAACCTTCCAAATTGTTAGTATTTCTGTAAACAGTCGACGTTGTGAAACCTGAGGAAAGTAACATTATCAATCACGAGCGAATTATAAAATATTCAGGTGATTTGGTGGCGCTGACTGAGAATCAAATTGTCAATCGATACGGCTCATTTGTCCTACCGTTGTTGTGACCCTTATTCGGGTTTTGAGTTTACAGGAATTATTCATTTTTCACGATTCCATGTGCCATTTTGCAGTAGGTTTTCAATGAACCAGCACATCCAGACTTTTTGATTTCATTCATGACATCACAAGCAAAAAGGATTTAACTTCTATTCAAAGTAATCGCAATATCATAGAGAATGAGATGCTCCATAGGTGAAACTGCAGTTATTTACAAATCGGAAACATGCTGAAAAGTTGAAAAAAATTTCAAAGCTATAATTCAATGGTTGAAAGTAAACTACTGAGTATTGATATGAACAAAACATTTTATACAACTTTCACATCATATGCTAGCCATTTAACAAGTTTCAAATCATCATTTATAAAATATGATAATTGAATCTCATTATTTCTCCAGTAAATATGCATATGAGTTGCTCATAAGCAAATCCTGTCAATGGAAATGCCTAGATATTCTATTACATTGGAGGACTTCAACTGTATCTTCCTTTGGAATGATAATCACAGAGTAGTTAGAAAGACTATTATCACAGTTGAATAATGGCACAAAATGATGCACATTTTCAAGGTTAATGTGATTACTACTGAATTATTTCAAGATATTAGATAACGCATCTACAATTTTTTTGTTTCAGGATATCCCAGTTATTGTCTTTGAAGGAAATAGTAAGTTGAATAGCGACTTGATATACAGAATAAACAAAATTGGTCCTAGACCCGTTCTTTGTGGAAGATCATAGCTAATTGTCTTCTCATTATTGTATTCCCCTAGATCAGAGGTTCTCAAACTTATTTTGTCTACCGCTCACTTCGAGAATTAATTATTTTCTAGCGCCCCCCAATTTTTTTTACTTTACTACATCTTAAGAATAACAATCGCAGTCATTATTTCAATAATTAAATTATATGTGTAAAACGCCATTTTGAGACCAAAATACCAAAACTTTTATTCATGTTATTGAAACAAACATTTCAATTTGAATTTTAAAACTAATTTAAAGTGAAGGATGAATTTGATGATTTTTAACAAGTTTGTTTATATCAAGCTCGAATTGACTCAAAAACAGTCGTAAGTCACCGCGTTCGGTAATGTGCAACTAGCAATTAGCAACGTTGCTACAACACTAAATTCACGTTCATACAAATACGATGACGGGAATGCTATCGAAAATCGTTGAACGATGAACCACAATCCAGGGTACAATTGCGGGATTGGCTGTTGTAGCCAAAATTCTTGGTATCCGTTTTTGGATTTTATTTTTATTTCCTTGTTCGTTATTAGTTCTATGAGTTCTTCTTCCAGCTGGGGTGATCCTGCTGTGCTGACATTTGAAAAGGGATTCACTACCCTGTCCGGTATTTCAAACTTTGAAATGTCACTGTAGAGGTTCTCCAAATGTTGGCAGTAAACAAGCAAGTCGTCGTTGTTGAAGGATACTGCTGACAAATTAAGGAAATGGCAAAACTCACGTCTGCCGATATTGCCGTGCAATTCTTCGTCTTTGTTTTCCAAGAACTCTATTGCTCTATTGAACTCTATTGAAAAATTTAATATTTTCCATTTATTATTTAATGTATGAGCAAAAGTCATGATTATGACAAGTTACTGGTTGATTGGACTCTACATTGACTTTTATTACGCAGTAACTTTTTGGGGTGAACTTATCAGTTTGCCCTTTATTGCACTTCAGCAGACTCTCTAATGATTTGACTCTGTTATTTTTCCGATTAGTAGAGGCTATGGAATTGAAGAGCAATAAAAATAATAGTATTCCGTAGGAATTTTGATATTATACTGTTCTAGTATTTGTAGGAAACGTAGGTTGTTTGGTTGAAATTTGCTTTGGAATATTATGTACTCACTGAAATATTCTATTGTACAAGTATATCTCGTATTGGCCCACCTTCGTGCATCAAAAACAATCCCTACAGTTCAGCGGGAGGCCATTAGAGTATCAAACATTCATGCCGAACGCAATATCCAACCGTTCCCCTCGTAGCCAATAAATATTCAGCGAGCGTATACACGAAAAGTAAAATAAAACAAACACTTGCCACACACATAACTTTTCTTTTATTGTATGATTTCAGTTGGGAAATTTGGCGAGAAGTATTACTCACGTAATACAAAATCAATATAGGAAGGCCTCAGTGGCACAAAACTCTTTCGAGAAAATTCAATGAGGCCCCGAAATTGGCTGCCACATCCAATTCCTATTTGCAAAATGAGCTCTAAAAGCGTCGACAAAGTTAATGGGATAGATAAAAGTGTCGAAGTGCCTCGATCTTCCACGTCTCGTATCATTTCCAGTGTCCCGTCCATCACACAAGAGAGCTTTGAACAAATCAGATTTTTTCGAAGCGATGTATGATGGTGGGCTGAAAAACCACCAAAAGGGATCAGTTGCATTTCCTGGGTAACTTACTGTAGTTTCGGAAGTGAGCTACATTCAGAATTGACTAAATTTATTTATTTGTCGGTCAAGTGCACTACAGAATGGTTATAAAATTCTAAATGGTACATTAAGAAAATTTCAATAGTAGAAACCAGTCAAGCATTAGAGTTCATTTATAAACCCAATAAGTAGGATCTTCAAGATGAACTATTGTAAAAATCTATTTATTTTTATTAGTCCAGTACACCACAAACTATTGATAAAATACCAAATGGAACATAAAGAAAAAAAATATTAAGAAGACAAGAATAAGGATATAGACATTCAACACTAATGATCAATTGAATTATAAAACAAAACGTAACTATGTCAAGTACATTACAGAATTGTGACAAAGTCCTAAATGTTACATCAATGTGCAAACAAACCCTAGAGTCAAGTTATTACTCCATAATAAATGAAGGTATGCATTTTCATTTGTCAAGTAGTGCATTATATAATTGTAAAAATATCCAAATGGCAAGCCAGGGAAGTTCAAATTCAGAATGAAAAAAAAAGACATGTACAAACACTAGAATAAGTTATGATAATCAAAAAGAATAATAAACGACTATTCAGAAGTTTAATGAAAAATCTCTGGATGAACTCGTCTGATTACCATTTTTTTTTTTAATTTCAAATGTGACAAATGAAAAAGATCGAGTTCTGAAAAGTATGTATTGAAATTTTTCTGAAGTCTACAACTTATTGCCATCGAGCCATAGTTGTTCTTGTAGAATCGCAACCCAAATGAAAAAATGTGATAACTTCTTAAGGATCTTGAGTTAACAGAAAGGCAAAAATCATCTAAAATAGCTGAAAAATTGTAGTGGAAGTTTATTATTCAATGAAGGAATAGAACCATTGCAAGTTTAAGTCTGTCTCCAAGTGATGATAAATCTAATATAGACAGCCTCATTAGTGAGTTGAATCCAAAGTAGGGTAGGCCAAGTTTCCAAATCATAATATATTTACTGAAGCGATTTTGCACTTTTGCAAGTCTCTCTTCATGACAAGCATAAAGAGGATACCAAATAAAACTGTTATATTCCAAAATACTTCGAACCAGTGAAAAGTATAATGATTTTATAGCATCATATTCTGTAATATGGCGGGTACTCCTTTTGATGAATCCGAACATTCTGAATACTTTATTACAGATATCATTGACATGATCAATAAAGCTCAGATCTTTATCGAAAGTAATTCCCAAATCGCATAAGCTTTTGACAATTTGAAGAGTTACATCATTTATAATAATAATTTTTATTTACATTACATTAAAAGAAAAGTTACAATAAAAGAAGACATTCAATGCTAAATAAATACATACTACCCAACAAGGCAAGCCTTGGTAGTTTGAGTAAAACTTTACAAAAGTAATATCTATACATTCAATTAGCCTGATAGGGGATCTAGTCAAAGTAGACAAAATACCAAAAGGCGGACCTTGACTACAGTTAAATTGTCTACGTAGATCCAAAATCTCGAAATCATATCAGGAAAATTAAAAAAAAAAGTTGAAATATGAATTATAAAGTGTCTAAAATATAAAATTTCGTTGTAAAAATAAAATTCAAAATAGTGTTGTGAATATAAAATTTTAAAAATAGTGCTGTAAATATAAAATTAAGGATAATGTTGTATATATAAAATATCATGGAAAGAGTATCGGAAGAGTAGTAAATAGTGCTGTTGATATGAAATTCAAATATAAAGTCTAATGTATATAAAATATGGAAAAAATAGTGTTTTATATATAAAATGTAAAAATGGTGTTGCAAATATAAAATTAAAAGTAATGTATATATAAAATATCATGGAAGAAGTTTTGAATGAAGAGAGAATAATGTTTTATTTATTATGTATGAATACCAAAGAAATAGTAACGAAAGAATACTTATAATGAAAAAATACTTATATTATAGAGTAATAATTTTTATGTGATTTTTTTTATAACAAATTGTAATATATGTTTTTTATATCAATATATGGATGAATGGAAAGGCGTGACTGGGTGCTTATCTATTCCTTAATTTTTGCTTTAAATAAATGATGGGAATTATATTCTTTCATTTCATGAGGGATCAAGCTATATAATTTGGGTCCCAAGTAGACATAACTGCTTTGTAGAGTGTTTTTTTCTGGTCTTGGTATAACAGAAGAATTGATTTTGTGACGTGTACTGTAGTTATGGTTTATAGCTATCAGTGTATTTCTGTGAGTATGCTGTCGCATTACTGCTGATAGAAAATATAGTTGTCGAAGACCAAATAACTTCGTTTCGCGGTATAAATCATTAGCGGGGTAAGTGTGTGGTTTCTTAAATATTATTTTGATGATCCACATTTGTATTTTTTCCAGTTGTTTGGTATAATTATTTGTTGCCGCTCTCCAGGCTAATATTCCATAATTCAAGTGTGGTTCAACTAGGCCATAATATAATATCCGAAGCTGAACAATTTTCAAAATATTCGATAGATATCTGAACTTTGACAATGTACTTCGTAGTTTTTTCAAGACGAAGGCGATATGGATGTCCCATTTCAAATTACAGTCTATGAATACTCCCAAATATTTAATATGTTGGACCATCGATATTGTTTGGTTGCCATCTATTTGAAGGGTGTCATATTCTGGTGAGTTCTTCACGTATGAGGTGAAAGGTATGAAATGTGTTTTCTCGATGTTCATTGTTAAAAGCCGATTTTTAAACCACTCTTGGATTATTTTTAAGTCTCTTTCAGCTTTTTTTTTAAAGATTGCCAATGGAACAATTTACAAGGACAGGCTGCCTTATTCTATAAAATCTCATTTCATTTCTCAACGTTACCTTTCAAACAATTAGTATCACAGTAGGTACAAAAGCTATCCAGGTCATTTTGAATACATTCATTGGTAAATTGCACTGTTTTGAAAAACTTACGGTCGTCTGCATACAGATATATATCACAGTATTTAAACATTGATTTATCGTCATTAATAAAGAGTAGGGATAATATAGGCCCAATGTGCGAACCTTGCGGAACCTCTGAAGTCACACAATTGTTTCTGACACACTGTCAGCTATCCTCACATCTACTGGAAAGGTAGGATTCGATAAATTTCAATTGCCTGCCCGTTATTCCAAGATTATTAACTTTTGAAATATCAGTTCATGACAAACTGAATTGAAAGCTTTAGCAAGGTCCGTGTAGATAACATCAGCTTGGAGCCTTTGCTCAAGCTTATTTGTGATGAAGTTTTGGTGGAAGTACCTATACCTTCCTTCGTAGAATCCATGTCGTTCGTCTATTATGACGTGTTTGAAATTATTAAATATTTCATCCGTAATTAAAGATTCAAATACTTTGGGAATTCAAGAAATTTTTGATATACCCCTGTAATTCTGAATATCATTTCCCACTTTTGAATTCTGGAGAAAGGAAAGATTTTTTCCAAACACCTGGAAAAATCCCTGTATCAAATGACATTTGAAACAGTACTTTAAGGGGATGTGATAAATTGTGACAGCAATTTCTTAACAATACTCCATAATGAATATTTTTTTGAAAAGTAGGACTACAAAACAATTACTGCCACAAACAGAACTGCAGTACTTTTCTCAATGAGTATTTCACTCAACAAGTTAGAGGTATCAGGTGTAAAGTTCAACTCCTGGTAACACCAAGTTTGAGCGTGGTAAAAATACAACATTTGTGCTGTGTCATCTATCTGGAGCCATCTACCGAAATTTTTTTCACGGTCTTCTCAGAAAACTGTATTTTTATGTTGCGAGATGAATACCTTTCATTGATCTAATCATTCTCAGTCAACATAACCTTCCATAGTTGTGGAATTGGTCGCGGTGGTAGTGGGCCCGACTCACGATCGGAAGACCGTGGGTTCGATTCCTGCCTCGACCAGATATTTTTCTCGAGAGAATTTATCTGGTTGAAGCTGGGATGATTCTGCAACCGTGTTAGGAATCAAACGTTAAAAGGTAAAACCTCGTTAGTCTTTAGCTCGCACAAGTTTCTCAACTTCTGAGAGTTGTCGTTCGTATGGGGGCGACAGCTGATTAACGGAAAAACAGATTTTAAACAGATTTGTATGATCAAGAAGATTTCTACTTTGTCCCACCATTTCATAGCAAAACTATTGTTGTAATTCATGCCCTGAAGGTAATAACGCCGGCCACCATGGACTTATTGTGACGTGGCCAAGAGCGCGCTATTCCGGCCGACGTTTCGCGGTTGTTCGATGTTCGCGGCCGTTCTAGAGGTGGCGAGAATAATGCTACCGGCTTCGATGGAATTCCAGCGAATATTCTACCATCATCGATGCTCTTCGATTGTCGTATATAAACGCTACCTATGAACCTATCGAGATAAGTTAAGTTCCGCGGACAGTGCGGTGCAGAGCGATCTAATAAGGCTATAGACATTTGAATAATAGTTGAAGTGTTTTGTTGTACTAATAGTGGAATAAAACTAGGTTTGATTATTATTTAGTTCAGTCAATTATTGGTAAACCCACGGAGAAAAGCCTAACACTATTTTATCTATTTGAAAGTGATCAATCAGTGTCAAATAATGGTGAACTCATTACAGAACCAAAAAAAATCTCTATGATTATCGAAAAATCAATGGGAAAATTAAATGAAGGAATATATTACCGTTCTGATAGAAAATGTCAATGGAGAGCAGCACACAAATCTACAGAGAAAACTAGCCACTTGCAACTCCACAAACCTGTTCCTTAGTGGAATGAAAGCTGTGTTATGGCCGCAGGAGCCAGTAAAATGCCTTCAATCGCCATGAGAGATATAGTTTCTGAAAAGACATATAACAAAACTTGATAAAAAATCATGGAATCTTCACGTTGAAATCGTCAAAAGTTTCGGGTG
Organism: Leptinotarsa decemlineata; assembly: GCF_025532065.1. Classification (NCBI taxonomy): domain Eukaryota; kingdom Metazoa; phylum Arthropoda; class Insecta; order Coleoptera; family Chrysomelidae; genus Leptinotarsa; species Leptinotarsa decemlineata. The sequence continues at coordinate 27,483,211 of NW_027412688.1, read as the reverse complement.
ATGGATCTCACCACTGAATTGATACATTCGACGATAACAGCGATATCACCATGTCAATCGAAATAATAACAACACACTCACAAATGACAACAAATGCAGAGCATTTCTATCATACTAAGAAATTGGAAATTTATTGTTTATGATGAAGGAGAATTACTTATTCTACGCTCCAATCATAATTGCCGATTCAGAGAAACACCTTTGATCACTCAAATACCCTGGTCCCAATGGCAATCCAGCAGTATTTTTGGATATCTCTCTTATGGAAGAGAGATATCTTTTCCCTCAGATATTCGAAATGATTTGGGTCAAGAAGGGATATTCAGATATTTTGAAAGAAGCCATGATGATTCTTCTCATCGAACAAAGTGAAAACAAGTTCGATGCAGGTTCATATAAATAAGAGTGTGTAAAGGACCTTGAATATATTCTGTCTTTTATTTCATTACCCTTGTTATAGTATGACGAATAACGTCAAATCTGTTTTTCGGGTTCGTCAGTTGAGGGTTTGACATTTCGTGTATCCCCTAGTTTATAAAAACGCAAGGTAACCAGGTAAGGTAAGGTAAGAAAGTTGAAGCATTGAGAAAACACACTTGCGTTCTAGATAAAAAGTAAGGTCAGGTAACGTCGGTAAGGCAAAGTAACGCAAGGTAACAAGTCGGCTATTTTCAACTTTCTGCGTTGCGTTCTTACCTCCAACCAATCAGAAAGCGCCATACTACGAACTTAGACGGATATATCCGAATGGTGTAAAGGTAATGTCACTAGATAAACTTAAACGTCACATTGTGAAATTTGATTTTTCTTTTGATGGATATAAATACAAAAATTGCCGCGATCGTGTCGATGGTGTGTATCTTTTACTCAAGAGAAAGAAACGAAAAAGGAGGAGGTTAATTGTTGGCTCCATTCTGAGAAGCAGAAAGACTCAGGTGTACACAAGAATGAACAAAACATTTTTTGAACATTTAGTGAAATTGTTACCACCTACATTGTTGAAAAAATATATGGACCGATATCTCCAGAAAAGAAATTGGCTATAAAACTCCAGTAAAGTGAATTGTTGAAATTGTAAATGTGTATATAACAAAATTGATCAATTATTTATCGCAAGAAACTTCGCAACAGTCGGAGGCGTGGGCATACCATTTGGGAAAGACCACAATCCATAAAATCATCAAGGAAATTTACGGTGTTCTGTGGAAAATTTTAGCCTCGATATATCTTTGACATTGCTCCTCTGGTAGCCCTATTATTTTTGCAATCACCTGCCATGCCTTCTTCTTCATTAATTTGTTTTAATTTACTACTTCTTGTGATTTCAATGTAGACTAATCCACAGGTCCTCTGGAGTCCTTAGCTGATCTAAGACTCCCTTTGATGGTTGTAGGTTACCTGAATATAGATTTCTCGTTGTGTTTCTCCAGAATATTTTCAATTCAGTCCTGCACTAGCCTACCCTTTCCTTAGTCGTATTGCCAGCTCAAATTTAGCCACAATATACCCATTCCCTGTGAAGAGTTTACATATGCAATGACTCTCTAATAAACATATGCATATGATTCTCCCAATTGCAGTTTTGATAACACCTTTCTCAACTGAACTCAACCTAGGCAATCTCTTTTCTGGGTCGTACTGACCACTCGAAGTTGGCCTCGTCAGACTCATTTCCTGTACATAGTTCACATGAGCATGTGTCTCTCATATACATATGGCCTCTCAATTACATATGCATATGAATCTCTCAATTAAAGTTTTGATAACCCCTCTCTCAACTGAAGTTTCAACGACTTGTTTTCGAAGCTACCTAGGTAATTTCTTTCCTGGGTCGTATTGACTACTCGAAGTTGGCTCATTTCCTGCATAAAGTTTATATATGCATATGACTCTGTCATATACATATGACCTCTCAATTACATATGAATATGATTCTCTCAATTGAAGTTTCATTAATTCCTCTCTTAACTAAAGTTTCAATGACTCGTTTTCGGAACTACCTTGGCATTTTCTTTCCTGGGTCATATTGACCACTCGAATTGGGCTCCATCAGACCCATTCCCTGTATATAGTTTACATATGCATATGCCTATCTCATATATATATATATATATATATATATATATATATATATATATATATATATATATATATATATATATATGGGTCGTATTGACCACTCGAATTTGGCTTCGTCAAATTTATTCCCTGTATAGAGTTTACATATGCATATGACTCTCTCACAAACATAAGAACTCTCAATTACATATGCATAGGGTTCTCCTGATTGAAGTTAAAATGGTACTCCTATCAATTGAAGTTCCAATAACTCGAATTTGAAGCTACCCTGGCATTCTCTTTCCTGTATCGTATGGCCCGCTCGAATTTGCCTTCGTTACAATCATTTTCTTTGAAGGATTCACATATGTATATGCCTCTCTCGATTACATATGTAAATGATTCTCTCAATCAAAGTTTCAATGACACCTCTCTCTATCGAAGTTTCGACGACCTGTATTTTGAGTTACTCTGGCATTCTCGTTCCTAGGACACACTACCCTCTCGAATTCAGCTTCATCTTATCCATTCCATTTGGAGGGTTCACATATTTATATGGCACATTAGAATCAATTTTTAATGACTTCTCCATTCTGTTGTGACTCGTGGTTGGATACGTATCTACGTGCGTTGGTTTACTTTACACTCTATTGCCTAATATATCATCTTCACGACTATTCACTATTACATCCAAGAAGACGTTTATTCCTTGTGTTTCCCGTTCCATCGTGAATTGGATTTTTGAATCGAGGGAGACTTCAGACATGAAAGAAAATCATTTAGTTGCTCTTGACAGACCACGAACGTATCATCAACATAACGGAGCCAACACTATGGGTTCAGAAACGCTCGCTCTAAAGCACGTTTTTCAAATTTTTCCACCACAGGACTTAATGGGCCGCTCTTTTTGTCACCCGTTCGTTCAGAGAAAATAGCGTCCCACTGGAAATTCGTCGATAAAAAACAATGAGCCAACATATCGGTTATGTCTGCCGGAAATACTCTGATTAGCTGTATAGTTTCTGACCGGAACCATCGTGTACGAGGAGATCACGTTGAAGCTTACTCTCCAGGACCTAATCTGATATCCTGAGCTTTTTATGAATCGATTGAAATAAATCGAAAACTAAATGTTAGGTGAAGCTTACTAAAATACATAAGTGAAAACCGCACCCCAAATGGTTGAGCCATTTTTGCACAAATGCACATACATCATCAGGTACACTGCAACTATAGAGGACGTAGGAGAGCATTGTGCAGTTTTTTACATAGATGATAATAAAACACTTTATCATAATCAAAATGATATTCCAAATATATCTAACATGCAGTCGAGCTGCTGGAAAATAATTCCATAAAAATCAGAAGATGAATAGATAAGTACTCTTTGATCACTCCCATATTGATTTCAATTTAAGAGTCATCGGTAGACAGCTGTTTCAGCCTATTGGGCATCGTCAGTATCGGGCAGGCAGACCTCGATTGAAGACAAAATGAGAAAAACCAACAAAGTACTTGATAAAAATAGCTGCGTAAACGCAAGCGAAACATAAGTGGAACCAGCTATTGGTGTGACACCCAAGTCAACTTCCAAGTTTTTATGTCAGTGTTGGTGGTTTGACCAATCAACCGACAAATGCCGTAGCAGAAATTTGGGAAGCTAACGAAAAACGAATCCACATGTTTCTAGAAATGATATGAAATCTAGAAAGGTTAATGCAGTCAAGCTGCTGGAAAATAATTCCATAAAAATCAAAAGATGAATAGTGTTGGTGATTTGACCAATCAACCCAAATTTCTGCTACCGTTAATAGCCTGGAATCTCGAAGAAATGTTGGAGATTTGTCTCTCTTCTATAGATACTCTCACGGGAGGTTCAGCCTGTACATGCATGTTAATTCATATACTCGCATTTCTCAATATTCGTCGTCTTGTATCGATTATATTTTGAGTAATTTTCACTTGGGAAATATCAAGTGCACAGTTAGTTCCTCAGGACTTTCAGATCATGAAGCTATCAAAAGTACCATAGATCTCGATGTTATGAAAAGTAAGAGATATAAATATGGAAGACTATACAGCAGTGCGAATTATAATAGGTTCTACCGAAACTGTCTTGAACTTGACTGGAAAAACACATTATCCCAAAATGATCCTCTCCTTGTTTTCCATAAGTAACTCACCGAAGTATTCAACTTTTAGTTTCCTATTCAAAATATCAAAACAAAGAATAAAAAGCCTTGGATGACGCAAGGAATTGAAATTCCGTCAAGAAATCTTCGCTCTTTACATCATCTGCGGAAATTCACTGATAATCCTTACTTTCATTTATATTTCAATAATTTTCGGATAATTTATAGGAATACCATTAGACTCGCTAAAGAAATTTACTTCAAAAATAGAATTGATAACTCACACAATAATATGAAAGAGCAGAGATATTGAAATACCAATCAGTGTGGACGATATAAATGATTCTACTGTTCGATTGGACATAAGCTCAGTCAGAATATTGTACCATATGACCCACTGATTAGTTTAGAAAATGTTGCAATCCATGAATCTCTTCCTTTGGATGATACGAATATTGATGAACTGTTTGAAGTTTTTGGTATTATACGGAGTCAACATCTGGTTATGATGTTTCAATCAAAATTATTGAAACTCTTCCGATAAAAGCGCTCAGAACTCTTGTATCACTAATCAATCTTTCATTCAGAAATGGCAGGTTTCCATCCTTTCTGAAATTATCGATGGTGATTCTTTTATATAAAGGTAATTCTGTAGATGATCCTTTAAATTATCGACCAATATCTCTTATTCCTACTATTGCAAAAATAATTGAAAAACTAGTTAAGAAAAGACTCAATGAATTTCTCCTTCGCCATAACATTATAAGGAAAAATCAATTAGGATTCCAGAGCAACAAGAGCACACATGATGCAATATTATCTATCCTGTTTGAGGTGTATTCCAATATGGATGATGGAGATGCTGCTGCAGCAGTAATTTGTGACCTTACAAAAGCGTTTGACTGCGTTTATCATAAAATACTGCTACGAAAGCTGAATATCTATTGATGTAGAGGGATAACACTACGGTGGTTTGAGTCGTATCTCAATGGTCGCAGTTAGATAGTGAAAACAATTGAATGTTCAAACAGTATTGAAATAAATACTGGTGTACAACAGGGATCGGTTCTCGGTCCCATATTGTTCCTGTTGTATATCAATGATTTGATGAACATAAGTATATCTGGAACTTTCACTCTTTTCGCTGACGACACCACTATATTGTGGCATAGTAAAAGTATAGATATACTCAATGAAACAATAGCTCATGATATATGAAAAATCAAGTCTTGGTGTGATTCCAATCTACTTTCCCTTGATATTTCAAAAACAAATATTCTGACTTTCAAATGTTCACTTCAGAATTTATCTGTAGCGTGCGGTATCATTGAGAAAAGAGAGTGTACTAAATTTCTGGGACTGTATATAGACGATGGACTGACATCAGAAAGATGAAAAGTAAAATTTCCACCGGATGTTATGCAGTGAGAGTTATTGCTAGAGAACTGGGAGTTTATATTGCGAAAACAGCATATCATGCTTTGGTAGAGTCTCACTTAAGGTACCGTATACCTTTTCGGGGTGTGTGTAGCCTAAATTTGCTGGAGTCTGTATTTTTATTACAGAAGGGGGTTATACGATACTTGTGCAAAGCTAAACCTCGTGACTCATGCAGGCAACTGTTTATACTTAGATAAAAAAATGTTGACGGTTGTAGCTTTTTTTATTCTGGATACAGTGTGTTTAATTAAGAAACATCTTGTGAAACTTGAGGTTACCACCCATCACTATACAACTCGTCAGAGCGTGCAAAAAATTTAAAATTACCTATCCCTTGCAACTCTCTGGTCAAGGACTCCTTATTTTACAATGGTGCGAAGATGTATAATCATCTGCCGAGTTACACTAAAGAGATAAATATTGATATTGAGAAATTTTGAGTAGTAGACCCTATTACAGTTTGACTGAGTTCTATACCGATAATTTTTAACTTAGTATGTATGTATGCACTTATGTGTATGTATGTTTCAACCATTGTTTGTGGTTTTTTATTCAGTGTTTTTATACTTAACTTTACATTATATTTTATCTATACTTTTATATTCATCTGAAGAACTGCGTTCATGTTTTTCCTTAAGGATGTTCCTGTAGTGATTGTGTTTTGCCCTAAAATAATTATATAAACGATATGCTAAATTTACCCCCATTCGCATTTTTTTTATCGCACCATTAAGAATCGAAAAATAGCGAATATATTTCCTTTGGTGAATTCCAGTATTGAAACTGCAAAAAAAATGTGTATAGTGGTAGATAGTTGTTCATAAATTTTACAGGGGCACATTTCTATGTGAAAAATTACTCATTGCAAGCCACCCCTGTAGTATCTTTGACATTTCAACGATAAGTACAGTCAGAAAATATAAAATACTTTTTTAGTTTGCATTTGATGTCGAACTAGAATTCGAAATTGATAAGAAAAACTGACATCATCTAATATTTGAACTGAGCACCATTCACTTGCACACAATGATGTAAACGAACTTCTGTTTCCTTCCTTACATTATGAAGAATATCAGGTGTGAGGAGCCTACAACAACTAGAAAATTCTTCCCGTAAATCAACCATTCCTATATAAGGAATTCCAGATGAGTCAGATCGGGAAATCTGGGTGGACGTTTTGTAGAACCTCTTCTTCCAATCCATCAAGACGGAAAGTCATTATCGAGAAACTGAGGCCCTGGTACGCCATGAGTAGGGGCCTCATATTGTTGAAAACCTACCCCATTTCGCAATAGATTTACTTGAATTTTCAGAAGATTGCAATATCCTATCAAGCTGGTTACCCAAATTTCTTGCATAAACATTGAGTTTTTGGGAATGTTATGAATTTGGCGTACCATATTGGGACTTGAATTACCTCAAAATCGAAAATAATGACGATTCACTTGTCCATTCATGAATCATTTCGATTCTGAAAGGGTGGATTCTATGCCGATGAAGAATTCTGTGAACATTTCTGCGACATTTCAACCGGCTGAACTTGGTAGAACAGGAATATTAAATCACGATAATTATTTGTTGGAACTGTATTTGCATAAAAGTTTGGCGATGTGCACGGAAACAGAAAACCGAAATTATCGGAATACTCGTTGGGCATCTACAGTGGAAAAGTAGTCATATCAGTTGATTCTATTGTCCCTGAAATTGGAACGTGGTTAGCATACTCGGAATATTCCGGATAGATGAACCGAATCCTGGGAGTTTGGTTTAATGTTATCGTTCTAGGATATAATCCACATATAACTGAAAATGAAAATCCCATTGTAACGTTTTGTGAATGGAGACAATTTGGAACAGACGGTAAGATTTCTGTTTGAATTTTGTTATTTCACTCAGATCAGGACCAGAAGTTGATTGTGATCACTATCTAGTTGTGACCAAACGATACACAAAAAATAGAACACAAAGAACATGGACATGAAGAGAAACTAACAAAAAGAATAGAGTATAACACTAATATCAAATACATTACTGAATGAAGAGCTATCAAAGAAATATGAAGCACTAACGAAGACATTTAATTGTAAAATAGACACAATAGAAACCAGTAAAACATTTGAGTAATGGAAATAGCACAATTGAAATTTTCTAGATGTGAGTTGAAGAATTGTAATGCTGACTCTAGAACACACTTCATATAGGAGTAATATACCTTCGAACAGAAGTTTCTGTGAATTCTGTGCACAAATCAGGAATAGCAGAGCATCTTTGGACTCATCAACATAACATCAAATGGTCTCAAGCTGAAATTATTCACAAGGAAAAACATTGGCTTAGGAGAAAATTCAAAAAAGCCGCATACGTGTTGTCCAATGATGCATTTAGTCAAGCTAGCGTAGAGATACGTAATATATGGAAACACATAACCAAGCGGAACAGGAACAACTCCCGCCAAACAGTCAGCTTCCGCTAAAACCGATGTAGCGGAAGCGGAAAGAGGATATAGGTGAAAGCACTCGAATGACCTATAAATAGTCAGATCTCGGAGGAATAAGTCTTTCTGACAAAAGCCAGCCGCAAGGGTAAGGAAGCTAGGCTCTAACTATATGAACTTAAGAAGAATATCAGAATAAGTCTAGTTATAACCCGAAGACGATTGTAGATACTAACAATCGAAACGTCGTTAAGTAACTTGACTTGGAATCTTATGTTTTAGTTTTCATTTTTTGTTGATAATTTTTAATTTTCGTCTTGTGATAATAGTTCAATTTTTGATTTTTTGATTGTTGCTTGTATTTTATTTTATTGTAATTTCAGTTTTTTTGTGTAATATAATTGTTGTTTTTCAGATAATATTTTCAATACTTTTGTAGATTTATTCAGGGATTTCAAATCGGAAGTCTGAAATAATGAAATCCACCACGAAACATTGTCAACCACCTTCAAACAAACATAGATGAATTATTTCAGTCGCTTACTATACCTATGTAGTGGAATTATTATTGACGTTTTCAAACAAGAAGCAAACCGTCATCCCTTTTTAACTTGCCTCTGTAAGGAATCACACGTTAAAAGGTAAGACCTCGTTAGTCCTCAGCTGACACAAGTTTTGACTTCTGAAGTCATGAATATACAAATTTTTCGGAAGTGCAATGTAGTTTTAGACTGTAGATTGGATGTACGGTTTGGTCCTACAGAATAGTAATAAATATAGTTTAAAAAACTAAAAAACACGTTTCAAAGAACGTCGAACTAAAAAGTTAAAAATTGTAAAAAAGCGACGGGCGCTTGATATACAAAAAAATATGTCACAAAGCGCCCACGCTTTTTTAACAATAATACTAGTATTTTCGTTCGTTATTGTTTTAAGCTTATTTAAAAAAAAACACTTTTTAGTTCGACGTTCTCTGAAAGCGTGCTTTTTAGTTTTTTAAACTAAATTTATTTTTCATTTTCCAGTTTCGTATGCCATAAAACCGTGTTTTTTAGTCTTTTTTTTTGTTTGTCCCTCTAACAAACATCAATTGAAAGGGTAAGGGAGCCAGGCTCCAACCTGAACGAAATGAGGATGACTTTCCACTTTAGTTTTTCTAAACTATATTTATTTTATCTCAACTTTGGGATCAATCAGCCGTATATTGTTTAGAACAATGACCTCTGATAATTTCGTACAGCGCCATCTGCCCGCGAATAGATCAAGCAATAATGTCGATATATCAAGGAGGTTCCGTAGAGCGCCATCTGCTCGCGAATAGATTAAGCAATAATGTCCATAATTCAGTCAAATACAGATCCCGAATTTGAGAGTTGCAAACATACATACATACAGGTGAAGCTAATATAAAGCGTGAAAATATCATTGAATTTCTGTCTGAACTGGAAGGGCACAAGTTTTCAAGTATCGTCAGCTTTGTTTTTTGAACAATTGATTTTGTGATTAAAAAATTACTCTAGCTTTTTTATTACTTTCTGGTATACTCTATTGTAATTTCCAAAGTACTTAGGAAAGTATTGGGAATCACTGTATTTCATTCGGATCCTAAAATTTTCGCAGAAATTTTGATAGAAGCTTTTGTTTTTTCATTTTCTGTAAGAAAGACACATTGAATTTTTCATTTGGAATCTTGCGAGAGAGCCTAATGGTTCAGGTGTAAATAATACTGTTGACCAATCTGTAGAATCACAATGTTCATGGAATAGAATATGTGTCGTACTGAGCTCAGAAAAATTAAACCTGTCAGTAGCAACTGAAGGTTTCTTTTAACATTATCACGTCGAGGACAAATCCGTCATAAATCGCCTGAGAATTGGAAACACACTGTGATATCAATGTTCATCCTAAGAGGAGACAAATAGTCAATTTTGAATATAGCCAGGATTCTAAGATCATTCAGTATCCGTAATTCAATCAACTCTGTATATCTCTACAAATTTTCATAAGATCAAAATATGCCTTGGCATATTATTTAAATTCCGGAACTAAGTGAACTAATTGAGAAATCATTAAAGATAATACAGGACGATGCTGTCAAAAAATCACTCGATATTTACTCATTTCTATCCAGTATCAAAACATTATCAGCAATGAAATATTCAACCCGGTAGTTACATTGCTAACTAGTGGTTCCAACTGAAATGTTGTTTAGTTAGTGAATAAATTATTGGAATTTCCACAAATCAGCAAACTTTGAGCTTCTTTCACTTCGTCTTTGATTATCGAGGTTGTTTGGCTGATGATATTTTGAAGGTGAGATGATGGAAATAAGTGTATTTCCGAATAGCTATGGACGAAAAACAAACAGAAATCAAATCAATATAAATAAGTTACAGGGCAACTTCTCACATATGTAAATATACGATCGAGGACGACCAGATACGGTGATGCGACACAAGTATTTTACCAACGATGTTGCATTTTCCAGTTTTATTTCGTAGCATTCTTCAACTTTGAGTTTTAATGAGAGGTCAAGTTTGAGCTTAAAAATCGCGTCCCAAGAAGTTTCCTTATCATAATGACTCATGATATCGAATACCTTCACTATTCTAATAATAATTATAATACGTCTTCATTCACCATAAAAGTACAATAGAAACAGACAAAAAAAGGAAAAAGAAAACAACTTTCAGTATAGACGGAGTATCAGCCAAGGCTATTTTTCAACTCATCCTGGAAATAACGATAATTGAACACTAAAAAAATTGAGTTAACAGTGATATCTGTCATGATAAGATCAGAAAATTTGTGCAACCGCTGTAAAAAATTCCTTTTCGTAATGCCAGGGTCGGGAACGGACAAGAGACTAAATAGTTGATTCAAACTTCAGTTTTTCTAAAAGTATTTTATTGTATAAGATCTAAAGTCACGAGGTAGTTAATTGTAATATTTAGGTGTATTATACGAGAAGCAGCGGGTGAAGATGGAAGATTTGTGATTGGGGTTGACTTAAACTGAACTGTTCCGTGAGGTAAAACTATTTATTGAGAATGTTCTTAGCCTCTCCAGTAAACAATCAGGTTGACAAGATATCAAAAATTTACGTGTGTTTGTGAGTGGAAGTTTCCCAATTTTTATTCATTCTGATTCTAGCATGGCTGAAGACGTGCTCATATTTCCGGATACTAAACGAAAAACACTACCAATTTAACAGGCAAACCACGAGAGAACAAAATCGTTTCTTTGAAAAATTCGCTTTGAATTCAGAGACAAATTTTTACCAAGAAATCTGAACAAAACGAGGAAGCCGTAGAAGCCAGTTTCAAAATCAGCTCCAGCTATGTTCTGGCTGGAGCTGGTAAACCTTTTACCGACGACCAATTGATGAAAAATCGTATCTTGGTGAGTGTGGAAAAATCTGCCCTGATAAACTAGCACTTTTCAATGCTAATGCGTCGTACGGAAGATCTTGGAAATAACGTTGTTAGTCAGCTGAAAGACGCATGCAAGGACTTTGAATGGTTCTCAATTGCTTTTGATGAGTCAACTGATGTCGCCGACTCAGCCCAAGTCCTTTTATTTGTTCGTGGTGTAAACAGTGATTTTACAATCACAAAAGAGTTGGCTGATGTTCACTCTATAAATAGTAATGTAACTGAAGACAAAATTTTCGCGAACATAAGTGAAACCATTTGTAATCTTGGGCTCGACTTCAAACCCATGAGAGGAGTTACCACTGATGGTGGGAAAAATATGTCTGGCACAAAAACTGGAGTAGTTGGAAACATTTGCAATTCTGTAAAGAGAACTAGTGGCGTTCAACCCGTGATTTTTCACTGCTTTATCCATCAACAAGCGTTGTGTGGCAAACACATAGATGTTGCTGAAGTGATGAATGTAGTTGTGCAAACATTCAACTTCATTAGATCAAGTGCCCTTGAACACCGCCAGTTCAAAGCGTTTCTTGCTGAAATTGTATGTTACCTACCAGATGTTACCTACCACTATGAAGTTCGATGGTTGAGCAGAGGTTGAGAGTATTACGGTGGTTTTTTCGTGAAATTTTTGACATTTTCATGACTGAACAGCGTCGTCCTGTATCGTTCAAGGTGAAAACTCTTCTGTTTGTGACTTATCCTGGAATGTGAAAGCTTTTAGAACTAAATGCATACGTTTTGAGAAGCATCTAGGATACATGAACTTTGACCACTTTGCCAGAATTTATGTTCATTAGCAATTGCTCCCTTCCCTAGAGATTAATAATAATAATAATAATAATAAATCGGCTTTATTGATAATACAAAAAAAACAATACAAAGATATATTTGAAGATGAAAATAGTTTACAGGAGATTCTGGTACTCCTTGGCGAAGTCTAGCTCAAAGCTACTCTAACTCAACCAACAAGCACCACTCCATAATGCACGCAAACATACAAAAATGAAAGCAATTAACAGTGATGGTACCACGAAATGAGAACCGTAAATAAAATAATAATTTGTGATTACCTTCTAAAGATAGTTGATAAATAATTTAATTGAATTGATCTGTTGTCTAAAAAGTAAAAGTTGACATTACTGACTATCATAGATATAATTTTTATATTTGTATTTGAATTTCCTGATATTGAATCTCTTCAATTGCTCAGGCAATGAATTATAGAGTTTTACAGCACCAAAAAGAAATGATCTCTGAAACTGTGCAGTGCGATGTTGTGGCATAGTTAATTTGTTTTTATGTCTGATGTTTCTTGAGTGAATATTTTCACGTAGAATTAGTTTTTGTATTAAAAGAGGAGAATGGCGAAGGGTGATCAATTTATGGACAAAACAACCCAAATGATGAATCATACGGTTTTTCATATTGAGCCAGCGGGAGTTTTTAAAGGCTTCAGAAATTGAATCATACTTACGAAGTCCATGAATTAGGCGGCAACAAGAATTTTTCACTTTTTGTATTCTTTTTTTATCTGAATCATATAAGTATGGCCCATATATGAAGTCACAGTAGTTGAAATGGCTTAGCACCAAACTATCACAGAGCATTCTTTTTAGAGGTTGGCTCAAAATAAAACGATTACAGTATAACAGTTTCAATGACATATAAGCTTTTTTCATTAAATTTTTAACATGACTAGTAAATCTAAGATCAGTGTCAAGCATGACCCCTAAGTTTTTAGCTGTATTGACAGGAGTCAACATAGTATAACCTAGTTCTAAACGGAAATTGTTTTCTGCAAATTTACGATTCTTCTGCGATCCAAAGTGCATCATCATTGTTTTATTAGGATTAATTTTCAAATCATGTTCACTTGATAGCCCATTGATCAAATCAAGATCAGTGTTGAAGAGATTTTGTGCCTCAGCACACTCATCTATTTTAAAGTGCATGTATAATTGTATGTCATCAGCATACGCCTGTATTTTACATTTCTTGATGGACGAGATAATGTCAGTAGTATAAATGATGAACAATAAAGGTCCCAAAATGGAACCTTGTGGTACTCCTGATAGAATATCAAGAGGTAAGGAGTGATGACCATCAACAACAACTTTTTGAGATCGACCAAGTAAATAAGACCAGATGAGAAATAAGGCAGCACTATCAAAACCATAATATTTGAGTTTCATGCTTAGTTACTGCTTAGGAATCGTGCGTAAGCTACGACAACAGTTTGATGACCATTTTGAAGATTTTGACCGTGCGTCAGAAGACATTCAGTTGTTTCAAAACCTTTTTAAGTGTGACATAGACAAAGTGCCTGCAGAAGTTCAATTCGAAGTCATCGAGTTAACGTCTAATGACTCTCTCAAGACCAATTTCCAGGAGTGCTACAAAGAAGGTAACCTACTTTCATTTTACAGTTCTCTTCCAGAAAAAATGCTCGTGCTATGTTTTCTCATTTGAATCTACCTACAAGTGTGAGCAGGCTTTTTCAAAAATGAACTTTGTTAAATCTAAATACAGATTGTCCTTGTCAGATGAACACTTGAAATCAATCCTAATGATCGGAAGTACAAAGTTTGACCTTGAATGGGCTGAAATATTAAGTGGCAAACAAATGCAATCCTCTCACTAAAAAGTATATTTTTTGCTTCACACACTTCCTTATTGTGAACACATGTATTGTAAAGTTGTCTTTAAAATTCAATAAAGTAGATTTTATAGTAAACTAGTACTATGTTGCTGTATCGCTGCTGTTCCAATGTTTCGACAGAATCAGAATCAACTAACTTAGGCGTATGCAGCGTTATAGAACAGTGCTTTCAAAAAAGTTTTCTACAGCACCATCTAGTGGCGAGTTACAGAAAAATCGATAGTCTGAAAACCTTCTCTATGAAAAATTACTTATACATGTCAAGTTTCATCACAATCGGTTAAGCGATGTAGAAGTTTATCACTTACCAACCAACCAACAAACATCCATTTTTTGGCGAGTTACAGAAAAATGTATAGCCTAAAAACCTGCTCTATGAAAAATTACTTATACATGTCAAGTTTCATCACACTCGGTTAGGCGATGTAGAAGTTTATCACTTACCAACCAACCAACCAACAAACATCAATTTTTTGGCGAGTTACAGAAAAATTGATAGCCTAAAAACCTGCTCTATAAAAAATTACTCATACATGTCAACTTTCATCACACTCGGTTAGGCGATGTAGAAGTTTATCACTTACCAAACAACCAACCAACCAACATCCATTTTTTGGCGAGTTAAAGAAAAATGTATAGCCTAAAAACCTGCTCTATGAAAAATTACTTATACATGTCAAGTTTCATCACGAACGGTTGAGCGATGTAGAAGTTTATCACTTACCAACCAACCAACAAACATCCATTTTTTGGCGAGTTACAGAAAAATGTATAGCCTAAAAACCTGCTCTATGAAAAATTACTTATACATGTCAAGTTTCATCACGAACGGTTGAGCGATGTAGAAGTTTATTACTTACCAACCAACTAACCAACCAACAAACATCCATTTTTATATATTAGATTGGAAAGATTTGGTTTTTTATCATCCTGTGTTTTTATTAGGTCTACTTGAAATAACCCTCCTTTTACAGAACAAATATTATTTTATAGCAAATATAATTGTTTGTTCAGTAACAGATTTTTTATCGCAGTGAATTTTTTTAGACAACAACAAATTTATATAAGGAAACAAAGAAACTTAAAAAACTAACGCAAGAAACTCTCGAAAACCACCACTGAGCTCTCGATTATAAAAAATTTTGGGGCGGGCGGCTCGACTTTCAGCCCTGAAATATTGCTGGCCCGCCTATTCCCAAAAAGATTCAATGTGGCCCTTGAGTAAAAAAGGTTGGAGCACCTGCTGCAGACGAACAGCATCCGTTTGTCTTTAAGCAGGTCCATAAATACTGTCGCAATAAGAAACTTTTCACAAGATCAGTGACTTGCATAGTCTCAGTTTCAAGTTTTTGTTGAGCAAATCACGATTTGGAAACAGCTCCCCGAGGACGTTATAAGAAGTTTGGTTCAGATAGCTGACTTTTCTTCTGTAGTGCCAGGTGAAATGCAAGTTCATTACCTTGAAATGATATTAAAACAGAAAATATTCGAAAAACTTACATTTGGAACAAATGCACCAGGTAAAACAATTTCACTCATACTGTCATTTTTTCGTTGTCCATCACACATTGCATAAGCGCACAACTTTCCTTTCCTGGGCAAAGCTGGATCATCAAGTCCGTCCCTGTACGACTCCTGCTGCTGAAATATCCTTGTAGGTTGCGCGGTTGCCTACAAAAGCTCGAGCTCTGAAAAGCAGCCGTGTCGTCGGGAATCGTAGAGTGGGAGAATCGGTCCCGTTTAATATTGCTAGTCAGTACCGAGCTGGGGCGATTACGCTAGACTTGTGAAAACGCAGCGGGAAATTCACTGCAGACTGAAACGAAAGAAGTGATCAATATGTGCGATTAACCGAGAAACCTACTCGGATTCGAACATGGACCTCTCGCTGTCTTTTGTTTTGACCCCGCCGCCTGCGACTCATGCTGGAAAGGAGGTGTGCCCAGAGCTCTTCTCCAGACTTTTTATTTGATTCTCGTAGATTCGAGAGTGTTTTTTTTCGGGTGACATGGACGCATACTTTCGGGCGAAGACAATTTTTCAGTTAGATCTCACCTGTTCGTCGAAGGAAAAGTGGCGAAATATGACATAATGGTGAGTTTTGAATAATTAATGAACTTTCGTCTGTGTCGAGAAACTTGTCAGAAATATGTCGCACCGGAAGGTGAAGGTGACAGGCAACTTCAGAATGCTCAAAACTTTTAACACATTGGGAAAATACGGTTGACGTGCCTACTGGGAATTGTTTCGAAATATTAGAAGACTGAAATTCTCAAGTAATGCTCTAACTTTCACGAAACTTTTTGAAGCCTCATTATTGACAAGAGACTGAAACAACTCTTGTTCCAGAATATGTGTTGACATGCTTAATTCTCAGTAAGATTTTTTGAACAAATTAGAAATGCAGATACTTTTTTTATTAAAAACTCATTATTCAGAATTTGACACATTCCACTTATTGAAAACTCCTTGAATATCTTATTCAGTATTTTTGCCTATAAACTCTTGAAACCTACCTAGAAGACCGAGATCAGTGTGAAGAAATAGAAAATATGTCAGGTGACACAATTAATACGGATTGTGGATTCAGAAACTTTCTTTTCTAACAACTGACTGAGGCCAGTTCCCTTACAGCCCCCTACGAGTTTGAGGAATAATTCACCACAGCTCCCTTCGACTGTCTCTCTGTTTTAAAATCTGTTTTTCCTTTACCCAGCTGTCGCAGCCCTACGAACGACAACTCAAAAGTCGGAACTTGTGCAAGCTGAGGACTAACGAGGTCTTACCTTTTGACGTGTGATTCCAAGCACGGATTGGACGATAGGAAGTGAAAATCAATCGTTTGGTCTTGCGGTTTGAAACACCGGTTCACATAGCGGTCGATTGAGTAAATGGATCAAACCATACACTTCAAACCATCCGGCTACCGTTCCACCGTTCCACTCTGAGGAATGATTCTCCGCAGCTCTCTACGACTATGAGGAATATATCTGATGGAACGGAGCTTCGGAAAGGAAACACCAAAATATGTTCAGTGGGGTTCAAAAACCAATAACTAATACGGAGTTTTACAAGTTTGTAATTTCTATCATCCCATTGTTCAACTTTTCTGTATATTCAAATAAATAAGCAGTTTTTTGAATGATCATCATCGGAAATAAAAAGTGTACAATTCTGCCACGAGAAGTCAAACCTAGAAATCCAGTGAGGGGACCAAGACTTATGGGTAGGATTGAAAAATAGGTCAGGTGGGACAATTAATATGGATTCTTTGAAAAAAAGGCAAAACTTTCACTTATATATTATATATATTATATATATATACATACATATATATATATATATATATATATATATATATATATATACGTATATATATATACATATATATATATATATACATATATATACAAAAAAATTGTCAAAAACTCCGAAAGAAAGAAAGGAAGCATTCAATTTCGAAATGAACTCTTCACTAAGATGTTTAGAGCATGCGTAGAAGAAACTTTCAGATACAAGCTGGAAGAAGAAACAACTACTTTCACATGAATATTGAATCAAACGAATGAAAAAACCTTCAAAACAATTACTTTCATATGAACATCAAAAATCACTTTTTCTTATTCAGTTTTTACTCCACACACCAGCTATTTGAATTGAATCAGATATCATCTATAGAAACGTTACACAATATAATATTGGAAAACTTTTTTTTCGAAAAGTTTTAATGAAGTTTAACTTCGGCACTTGTTTGTGCTTTATATTTAACTTAAAATGATGCGGCCAACTGCGACCCACTGACGTTCAGTGTTTGTCAAATTCAACTTTTTTTTTGGAAAAAAATTGAAAAAGTGAATTTCTAGATCGAATTTAACAAAAAATTACCTGAAAAAGTTGTGTTTACGGCAATTTCATATCCATATGCCAAATTCTATGCAACTAGGATAAAATTAACGTTTTGCTTATTTTTGACATATATCCCCTTTATTTTAAAAAACAAGTTCAGTTAATTGTCATCAATTCATGTATACATAACAAACCCATCATGGAGTTTAACTTTTCTGATAAATTTTTACTCATACGGACATTTTTAAAGAGAAATTAAAAATTTGCTATAAAAATTTTAACATGACTGGTGCAAAGTTTCAATCACTTGGCTATTTTCTTAAACAAACGTCAGTACCTTCAATTTTGAAAAAGCAGACACAACTCAAAAACTGCAATAAGTATTAATAAAATTACTAGAGTTGAAATTCCATGAAATTTCAATATTCAGTATTTACAGATTATTTATAAACACTAACTAGGGCGGTAAGGATGCTTAATCACGTTGAATAACATTTTTAAGTAGGTCTTGACAAACAAAATGCATGCTATGGTAGTGTCAAGTTGTTGATTTACTTGTCAAGTTTTTAACAGTTATTGTTGCAATAATGTTGTTTCTTCAGGAAAGAATAGAAATAGTTTCAATATGTGGTGAGAATACACCATACCGGCAAGTAGGTTCAACATACTACTGTGTCAATGATAATGTCGAAATTCAGAGAAATAGGATCCGTAGCAAATCAATGAAACAAAAAGTGTACCGAAGTAGACCATTTACTGACATACAACATCTGGAAAATACCATTCGCGAGTGCTGTGCAAATGAAAATTCCCGATTTATTAAAAATGCAGTTACAGATGTCAGTAGAAGGACCATAATTTGTATTGAACGACATACTGAAATGTAGGCTATAATTGTTTGACAACCTCATTTAGATCAATAAGTAATTTTTTGTACACATTGGTATTTTATATGATTTTATTGTTGTTCAAAATTTATAATAATAATAACAGTTCTATCGAAATTATTTGCATTTTTTTTAGTTGCCTCTGCTTTTTCGAAATCAAAGGTTTGTTTAAGAAAATAGCCAAGTGATTGAAACTTTGCACCAGTCATGTTAAAATTTTTATAGCAAATTTTCAATTTCTCTCTAAAAATGTCCGTATACGTAAAAATGTATCAGAAAAGTTAAACTCCATGATGAGTTTGTTATGTATACATGAATTGATGACAATTAACCGAACTTGTTTTTTAAAATAAAGGGAATATCTGTCAAAAATAAGCAAAACGTTAACTTTATCCTAGTTACATGAAATTTGGCATATGGATATAAAATTGCCGTAGACACAACTTTTTCAAGTAACTTTTTGTTAAATTCGATCTAGAAATGCACTTTTTCAATTTTTTTCAAAAATAAAGTTGATTTTGACAAACACTGAACGTCAGTGGGTCGCAGTTGGCCGCATCATTTAAAGTTGAATTCAAAGCACAAACAAGTGCCGAAGTTGAACTTAATTGAAACTTTTCGAAAAAAAAGTTTCTCATATGGTTCGCACTTTAATGGTGACACTGTATATGATATATTGTTGTCCGGGTTTTGAACCGCGTCTGTAATTTTCATCGTTTGGATGTTTCGGCTCCTGCTTTGAAGCTATTTCAAGAATCACCTAGATTTGTACTTACATGACTCGTGGACGAGGTCGTAATCCTCCTTGTCCCCAAGTCTCGTTACTAGCTCTATGTTTGCTGTGTTCGTTCGTTAATATATGTGAGTGGGAAAGTATGTATATACAATCAATTGCCTCAAAAACACTTCACTAACTTTCTTCGAAAGCTTCTGATATCCTCTTCCATATTCTCTGTTTCACTATCACTGTCATCATTTGAATCAATAATGAATTTATTTCCACCATTAATATGGAAGTGTCCAATCTTCATATAGTCTTTTTCAACTAAAATTATTTTCTAATTCTTTTCTGTCAGTCTTCTTCGGTAATATTAAAAACTTTTTCTTTGATTACCTCTATTACCTTCTTATCAAATTTTGGAAAATAATGTTTACACCTGATGCTTTGTTTCAATTTTCTCCAAATCAACTCGATGCGACTGAAAATACGAAAATATGGGGGAAATCTCAATATGTTGTATCCATACTTTTTAGCAATACTCTCAAGGGCATACACTTTTTCAAGTGTTTTTGTCTGTAAAACTTCAAGTAGTGGGTTTTTGGTATAGTTATCTTCAAAATACAAATTGTTATCCATTAAAAAACTTTGTATTTCATCTTTCCTCGAATTTTTATTCGATACTTTGATGAGCTGTCGCGAATGTTGGGAAGCGTTGTCAAGAACTATTACACTATTCTCATCCAAATTTAGGATCAATGTGTTTTCAAACCATTCCTCGAAAATATTATCTTTTATGTTTTTATGATAGTCAACATTGCAGTATTCAAGATTTTTCCACATAATTTCAAAGAATTCGGAACCCACGATGATTAGTCGCAATCCTGTGTTTGCAGGCATGTTAGGCGTACACATTCTCGAACCATCAGTCCACCTTTTCGTAGTAACTGTGTCGTGAGTGTCATACCATATACATGTCCCCTTGTTGCATTACCTGAAGCTATCTTCTCCATTGTACAGCACCATTTTGTTCAGGTGTACTCTAAATGGATAATGTCCAATGAAAAGCCTACCAGTGGTTCTGAACCGTTTCTTGCTCTTTGCAAGCAGTTCTTCAGTTGACTTCGCAGGTGGTCCTTTTGAAAGGTTTTTGAGTGTATCTTCGAAAATGTTCACCAACGTGGAGTCTAGGCCCCATATATGAAGGCGATGGTTCGTGTCATCAGCTTATCAATCACTTGTGATCTATGAGTGTCCACATAATCAGTATAGTAAACACAATTTGAAGTCATGACAATGCATGAGTGAAATTTTACTCTTGAAGACGGCTTTAAAACACGCATAGTTGAAAAAAATTTAAATATTATGTTCTGTACCATTCAAATGATTCCATAAAGAGGCAGGCTACTATAAAAAGCGAAAATATCAATTTTGAAACGTCAAAATTTGAGGTTGTCGTATTGTCAAAATATCTATATAATATTTTCTAAAAACTCCAGCATACTGTAATTCAAATAACAAAACCTTTAGAGGAGTTTCAGCACAAAAGGGAACTGGAACTAACATCTTCAATACTATTGAGGCCAACTGTACATTATCTCCTGTATTTTCTACCATTCTATTATCTGTAGTACCATTGTTATTTTCTTCATTGGACGTACTGAAACATAAATATATTTCGAAAATAATAGGATTCGCGAACTAACAAATGGAAGAGTCTTTTCCTTTTTGTTGTTCACCTGGAAACAGGGTACTCGAACTGTCCTAGTGCTTACGTGAGACAAGAAAATCGTACAGACGGGATGTCAAGATCATTGAAATAATGAGATTCTTAAATGAGGCAGGGTTTGCAGCCCCGTACTTTATGTAGTATGCTCTACTTTCGGCATGCATGCTTTATTAAAGTTGACTCACAACGGAAAAGATTTATATAACAGCGGAGACGAACAGAACTTCATTCTATAACAAATTCACTGACTCAACAACACTTTGTTACAAAACAAAGTATGACTGTGATTTTAATGGTTTCAAGCGAAATATCGTGAATTTGTTAAAAATAAAGAGAAAATATTTGAAAGAAAACTTTTATTTCCAATTAAATTTCCATTCATCAGGCCTGTGCTTTTACTTTGAAAGAAAATCTTGATTCACAATATACAAGCTCATGCTGATTTTTCGGTGGATCATATCCAACCGTTCAAAAATGTATAATTTTTTGTAGTTTCGACGTAAAAAGTGGGTTCCAGTTTGATGCCGTGGTAAGTGAAACAAAGAGATTTCTTGGAAAATGAAAACAATAACCCAAGTCAGTGAAGTTCTTTGGATCATTGACCTTTGTCAGAGGAATTATTACATTTCCATATAGATAGAAATATATTTTGTTCAATCTATCCACCTCTGCATGAAAATGAAATGTTTTAATTCCACTAACAAAGGTCATTGATCTAAATAACTCCACTGATCTTCAATCAGTACTTTTAGGGAAATGATTTACTAACTGTGTCTTGATTTAGATTCAGCTATTCAACAGCATTGTTGAAAGTAGTCGACGATATACACACAACTATTGACAGTTATGAATCGAGTATCTTATTTCTTATCGATTACTATATGGTGTTTGACAGAATTACCTTTTGATGCTGATAGCCCACTTGAATTACATTGTATTCTTCTCAGATTCGGCGGAACTTCTTCAAAAGTTATTTATCAGGTAGTATTCAAAGTGTGATAATGAGTCAAAAATTTTCAGATTGTGTTGGAATCTTTGCCGGGATTCACCTCAGGAATCTGTTTGTTATTCACAGTTTCCATACAAACCAATATCTACAGCTATGATGATGATACCCAAATCTTCAAATAATTTTCACTTGCAGTGTCGTGTCAACAAATTGATCAATATTAGAGCTTCCTCCTCACGAACTCAAAGAAATATTGTCTTATGATGAAATCATGGATAGGCTCACCTATTACTTGTTAAAAATTAATAACACCGTCAATGATAATAATCTAATAATTTGCACAAACATTTTTTCAATTCTAGACGCGTTTCGCTAACACCATAACCAACATGACATGTATAGTTATAATGGCATAATAAAAATAATAAATATGCTTTATTATCACAAGAAAAACTTGTTGGCGAAGTGAATTACAAAATTTAAAAAAATATAAATCAGTAATGAAATGAAAAACTATAAATTATCAAATCTTACACTAACTCAACTTAGTAGATCAAATGTACAATATTCAATATAGGTGAATGAACCCTTCACTTTGAAAATAACACAAAAAATCCACTAAGTAGAACCATTGAAGTATTCTTGTAGACTATGATGACCCTTCCAACTTCCGGCCTATAGCACTTACTCCCATCCTTGCTAAACTCATAGAAAAACTAGTGAAAAGCAGAATTTTATGTTTTTGTAATGATAATAACATCCTTACTTCTCGTCAATTTGGATTCCAAGCAAATAAGGATACTAATGATGCTATGTTCTCTCTGTTAGAAACGATATACTCCGAATATAACGCTAAAGAAGCAGTCGCTGCTATTTTCTGTGATCTATCGAAAGCTTTCGGCTGCGTCAACTTTGAGATCCTTCTTAATAAGTTGCAACAGTATGGCTTCAGAGGCAACACTCTCCACTGGTTTCATTCGTACTTATCAGGTCGCAAACAGGTGGTTAAAACAACTCAAACTATCAAATGTGGTGTACCACAAGGATCGATCCTTGGCCCAATTTTGTTTCTTATCTACATAAATGACTTAGCTTTTATAGATATAACGGCCACAATTACTCTCTTTGCTGATGACACCACTTTATTATGGCACAACAAGGACATTCCTACCCTTCAAGATGCCATCTCAGCTGACATCAACAAAATCAAAGAATGGTGCGACTGCTATAAGTTATCATTTATTATCAATAAAACTAGCATACTTACTTTCCACTGCAACTTACCTGAGATCTGCCTTGGTGACAAAATCTTAGACAGAATACATAATTATAAATTTCTAGGGTTGAACATTAATGATAAACTGAAATTTAAAAATCACACAATAAACTTAAGCAAGAAGCCTATGCACTAAGAGTAATTTCTAGAGAACTAGGCTACTCCCATTCAAGAACAGCTTATTTCGCTCTAATAGATCCCCATATTAAATATGGAATTGCCTTCTGGGGAGTCTGTTCTAGAAATTTATTTCAAATGATTTTTGTGCTCCAAAAAGGGGCTGTCCGATATATGTGCAAAGCAGCTCCCAGGGATCCATGCAAGCCTCTTTTCATAGCTCACGGTATTCTAACAGTAGCTGCCCTGTTTATCTTGGAATCAATTTGCTTGATAAAAAAAATATTCTTGTGCATCTCCCCCTTCCTCATATAATACTCGTAGCCACAATAGTAACATAGATCTGCCTATTCCTGCGAGCTCCCTTGTTAGGGATTCAATTATATTCAACGGAATCAAACTGTT
Source organism: Leptinotarsa decemlineata (assembly GCF_025532065.1). Taxonomy (NCBI): domain Eukaryota; kingdom Metazoa; phylum Arthropoda; class Insecta; order Coleoptera; family Chrysomelidae; genus Leptinotarsa; species Leptinotarsa decemlineata. The sequence continues at coordinate 27,459,124 of NW_027412688.1, read as the reverse complement.
TAACCACTTACCAGCCCGAATTAAAGAAATTATAGTGCTTAACAAATTCAAAAAGCAGTTAAAATGCTACTTGTTGATAGGGCCTATCATTCAGTTCAGGAGTATCTTGACGATTCACTTGAATCTCAACTTTTATTTCTATGTCTTGTTATTTCCAGCTGAATATCTCAGTGTATTTCACATTTTTAGCTTATGTTTATTGTATTTTGTTTGAATTGTGTATGTTTTTTTATGTAGATTTTTGTATCTTACATATCATTTATGACTTTGTCTACAAGATGTAGTTCTTTAGACAATAAAGTATATTTGATTGATTGATTGATTGATATAATAGGGAATATTCAAAAGATTTTTACGGTCCTTCTAGAATACTTGTGAAAAAAGTTATTCGATTTTATGCTTACTGGCAGATGATTATGATTTGGCTTGATTATGAAAAAATGAATCCTCAACTAGACTTGAGGTGAGGAGTCTTAGACTAAAGTCACTACTTCGAGTCGAATATGGAGTGGTAATTTAGTCAATTTCTGTTCTATTTACGTTGAGTAAGCGAATCGTCTGTAAGATGAACAGTGCTATGAATATTCCTCTGCATGAATCCCTGGGTTTGATATAGTTCTTTTTCGTATTACAAGTACGGAAGATAAAAAAGTTGGAATACATACTCTTCAAAACGGTATTTCATATCGAAGTTGGAAATCAATTGAAGCGTGGTAGCCAATTTTTGCATTTTTAAAATCCAGCTCCTTAGAGACCACTATCAGTGCAAAACATCTGGAGGATAACTGATTCCTGAGCTGTCTAACGTGTTCATCAAAGATTAGCCTATTATTATCAATGAATACACCCAAGAATTTTGTGTTAAACTTATTTTGCAAGATACCATTGTCCCTGGGAAGTTTCTCAAGCAAACATTTGAATAAAATTACACATTTCTTGGCATTCGGGGACAGCAGATTAGCACCACACAACTTTTTTGTTTTATCCTAGTCGGATAACATAATTCAACCCAATTGTGTTTTTCTCTTTCCATAAAATGCTGGTTCCTTCCGCAAAAAGCGCGAAGCTGCCAGATGTATCAATCGTTGTTCAATCATCAACATATAAATTATAAAATGGGACCCAACACAGAACCCTGTGGTACACCTGTTTTGATTGGCTTCATTCCTGAGACTTCCGTTGTTTAAACCATTTATTCATGCCCTGCGATATCATATTGGTGGAGTTTTCTCAGCAGTATATCATAATTGACGCAATGAAAGGTCTTGGAAAGACGAAAAAATGTGTCTGCAGCATTTATTTCCAAATGAAGTTCACATAAAAATGGAAAAATTGCATGATAGTGGCTTTTTCAGCCTGGAATCCGAGATGGTTGCTTCCTATTGAATTTTTGTCTCCTTAAAAATTTTCTCAATGTTTTTCGCTATGGTTGGGATTGGATAAATAGGGCGCAGATTGGTGGAATCGTCCAAATCCCTTAATCTTCGTACGGGGATCACTATAGAAGTTTTTGGGGAAGGCCGAGATAGAGCATAATTTCCGTTCTGTTTTGGAGACTAACCAGTGTTTATATGAAGTGTGCAATATTTTGAAAACAAATCATGAGTCGTTCTAATACACTGAGTGAAATTATTAGTCAACAGGGTAAAATATCACTAGTATTGAACCAGTTTGAATTCAAAGAGCACAACTGGAACGAGTGTTAACATGAACCAGAGCTAGAAAACATTATAAAGAGGCATATATTAACTACATAGACCAAAAAAGAGCAGAGAGCCATCTAATAGAGAAACCAAGCAAAAAATTAGGTCAGTATAAGCGAAAAACATTATGGCGTTGATGATCTCACTGTAGAAGTCCTGGGCTGTGCGAGAAAAAATATTTATTATGCCCGGCAAAAGACACATTGCCTTAAATACAATGGTATAAAAAAAGTAAATGTTAATGACAAAATAATTAACACACTCATATTCTCCTGCAACGGTTATTCAGATTACTTGGGTAAATCAGAAATTGCTGAGGTTTTTAGCGTCACTATTTTCCAGGTTTGAAGGCCATGTATTCTTAGAGTTTCTTCCCAACGTTTCTTGGGCACAAGTGGCTAGCTTCCTCAGAGTTAATATATCCGATATATCTGTGTCTGGCTCAGGTAAATTAGGTAAAGCGTGTTTATATCGATTCAGGTAGTCTGGTGTGATAATACCTGTACCTGCATTTGGTAAATTGCCAATAATGTTCGTTGACCCTTTTCTACCTGCCGTGATGATGTTTGCTATTCTTGAACTTCTAAGAATGGGACACCATATTCGATTGAAGTTCACAGCTTTTTTTTCTGTTAAAATTACCTGTTTGTGGATTTCTATTGCCTCCCGTTGCCGATCCTGTGGTTTTCATCACCAAGTGCGTGTTCGGTTACAGCTGACTCGTCTATTTGGTTTAGTGTGCAGTTTCTTTCATGTTCCTTCAGTCTTGTTTCCATGGATCTTTTGGTGGTTTCGATGTATACCTTTCCACAAATGGTATGCGATAAATCCCTGCTGCTGATAGTGGATCCCTTTTTTCTTTAGCCGACCTGAGGCTTTGTTGAATCTTCTTGGTTGGGTTTGAAAACTGTTTGTTTTGATGTTGTTTCCCCAATATAATTCTTCAGTTATGTTTCCTGTTCACCATGGAGACTGAACAAGAGCTAGATGTACTAATGGAAGGATATGGTTTTTCACTAGTTCGGACTTCCATTGTCTACTATATAAAATGATTTGAAATCCCTGAAACAAGTAAAAGAGAATAATTAAAAAAGAATAGTTGAAAATAACAATTATATTAAGCAACAATAAACCTGAAATGAAATGGTAGTGAAATAACCTACAAGTAAAAATATAATAATTGAATAAATAAATATTAAAGGAATGAAAAAAGAAAATAATAAAAAAATAAAAAGTGTAGAGATTCCAAGTCACGTTAGTGACTTGGAATCCACTTTTTATTTTTATTTTCTTTTTTGCATTCCTTTAATATTTATTTATTCAATTATTATATTTTTACTTGTAGGTTATTTCACTACCATTTCATTTCAGGTTTATTGTTGCTTAATATAATTGTTATTTTCAACTATTCTTTTTTAATTATTCTCTTTTACTTGTTTCAGGGATTTCAAATCATTTTATATAGTAGACAATGGAAGTCCGAACTAGTGAAATTCATCACGAAACATTGTCAATCACCTTCAAACAAAGGAAGGATATGGTGCTAGACCGAAAATTCACGCACAAGGATAGTTATCAACATCCTAGTCAAAAAAGAAGAGTATTTTTTTAATTCTTTCTTTCTTTATTTGAATAGAACTGGCCGATACTTGATGAAAATCCATATTAAAAAACTAATCGATACAGTTTATTGTATGACTTTCACTATAAATTCACTATAAATATATTTATAGTGAAAATCTTACAATGAACCGTATTGATTAGTTCTTTCTTTCTTCATTCAGCTTCAGAAAAACTACATTGGAATCGTACGATGTGTACAAAACGGAATTGAAATAAGTTTAATTAAAGGTACATTCCTATCATTTCTCCTGATACAGTCTAAAATAATGTATTCATATACAATACGATACAATATATACATCTTTATACAATAATACTCTGGTTTTTCCCAGAGTGGGGTAGAATACACCTGGGCGTATGTCCCCTGTTTTGTTGTGCTTTTTCCACCACACTTGAAGAAGTATTCAACTTCTGTAATAACATTATTATATGCTTATAACAGCAGTCGTAGAGAGTAAAAAATGTAAGCGTAAATAAAAAGTACAAGGAAATAATATAAATTTAGAAAATATAAATTATAATAAAAAATTGCTAATCATAATGATGATGATAATGCAGCGAAAGGGGTCATCAGGTACTCTTGAATGTATTGCTTGAGGGTCAGTTCAAATTTACTTAATTTTTTCATTTCTTTCAGGTGTGTTGGAAGGAGGCTGTATGGTTTGGGTTCGAAAAAGAAAAAAATCCTTTGTATATGACTTTTTTAAACAGTGGAATTTTGATACACAAGTTTTCGACTAATCTTCTCGTTTTGTGAGCGATAAAACTAAATTTCTGAATATTAAAGAATATCCATATGAAACAGTGGTAGCTGCATAAGTATCTAATATTGAATATTTTAGTTTTCTCGTATAGCTGTTCCGTCTAGCTCTTTTAAATGTGATTTTCATCAACAAGTTTTGGGTTGTTTGTAGGCAATTGATGTCATTATTGAATGCTCTTCCCCACACAACAATACAATACTTGAGAATAGATTCTGCCAAGGAATTATATAAAATTAATACATTCCTTTGAGAGGGTATTCCCCTAAAGGTATAGAATTTGAACATAAGAAGTCACATCCTTTTTATAACTTGGGAAATGTGTTCTTCCCAGCTCAGATGTTGGTCAATAACTACGCCCAGATATTTTATGGACGTTGCTTTTTCTATTTCTGGGCAGTTGCATGACATATTCTTAGTGCAGGAGGGCATGTGTATTCTGAGTTTGTTGATAGGGGGTTAGTCGTCAGAGTTTAATGAAAAGCATATACATTTTGTATTTTTTATATTAATATTCAGTAGGTTATTGTTGAACCAGATTGATTTCTAATTTCTGTAGGTCTTTCTCAGCTCGATTGAAGATATTGTGCCGACTGTAATCTCTGAATATTAGTGCTGTGCCATCAGCTCAACAAATGATATGGCTATTGAAATTTTGTATTTGGGATTAGCGTTACTGTATACAAGGAACAGAATTGGGCCCAAAACTGGTTCCTGGGGAACACCAATACATATAATTAATGGCCCACTGAGTTGGTCCCCGATTTCCACTTTTTGTGCAAGTTGTGACAAATAGTCCTGCAACAAGTCTAATGCATGGCCTCGAATTCCGTATGTTGAGAGTTTGTTCAATAGAATCTCATGTGAGACTGTATCAAAAGCCTTAGCTAAATCAATCAATACCGCTAGGCACTTTGATGATTTATTCAAGGCTTCAACTGTCTGACCTATACAATCTATTATGGCATTTTTTGTGTTGGAATTGTTGATGAAACCGAATTGTCGTTCAGTGAGTGCATGATATCTATTAAAAAATTCAATACTTAAGTCGTTTTGTGAGGGATTTTTCAAAAACCTTTGATAAAGTATTGATGACAGAGATGGAACGATAATTATTCATTTTATTTCGGTTTCCAAATTTCAAGACTTGGGTGACTCTAGATTCTTTCCATTGGTGCGGTAGTTAATTATGTGTACTGATGGTTTCAATATGTAGGAGTGAATATTTTTAATGAGGGTTGTTATTCCGTCTGGACCTGAAGAACAATTATTTTTGAGTCCTGAAATTTATATTATTATCTCTATTCTAACGGAAAGGGCTCGAAAAATATATGGACCAGAGTATCTAGAAGAAGAACTGGAATATCTTGAAGTGACCTTGAGATCGAATGTATACAGTGCATCCGAGGTCAACAAAGCCATGAAACTGAAGAGTCGAATGGCTCTAAATAGAGAGAAGGCTCAGATATTTGCACGCGCGTATCTACCTTATATCCCTAGGGTCACAGACAGAATTGGAGAACTCTTGGGGAAGCACAACATTAAAACGGTTTTTGAACCCACCAAGAAGATTCAAGAAACCCCCAGGTCAGGTAAAGACAAAAGGGATATACTATCAGCAGCAGGGGTTTATCATATACCGTGCATTTGTGGAAAATTATACATCGGAACTATCAAAATTCCATAGGAACAAGACTGTGCAAAGTTTTACAAATATTGTTTTACCAAGCATGACTGGTTTATTGGATATCATATTATTTCAGTTTTCTGTTCGTCGGAACAGAAATGTAATAATTATGCAAAATAATTTTCTCAATGGAACACATATAACCAAATCATCATCCATAATACTATAGGATTATGTAGTGATTTCCTATAGGATCATGGAACTCTCAAATTGCCCGCCCTCAGTTTACGGTCTCTTTAATTTTGTAAGCTCATTTCATCCTCGTCCTTTACAGATTACGGTTGAGTTGGTATCAATTATGTTATTTGCGATCGCTCCCAGGTTTCTGTTTCATGAATGTGAAATGAATACAAAATGAACTATTCTGAACTGTATTCATTAGGAATATTTTCAAATTGACAAATATTAAATTTTTTGAGTTTCTACTTCCTCAGTGTATATTCGTAGTTTGGTTAACAAATTGACCAATACAAGTTCCACGACAATCACTGAATATTCAACAAAAATTGATATAATTGTGGTAAGCTTCATTCAAGATTAAGGAGTATTTCATGCATTATAATCGGTTCATGCATAAAAAAGTTGAGTTTGAAAAATTTGGTCAAATATTTCTTGGAGTAAATAATATAAAATTACTGTTCAGTTGATTTTACTGAAACTTTATAGCGATGATTATAGTTTCTCAAACGATTCTTTGCTCAAATAGAGACAATCCCGCGGATATAACACTCGCAAACAGCGGCACGTGTTTCTGATTATTGGCCTCATCAGCGCGGTGCAGCCAAGTGCGAAGATGGGATATATCTGGTTCTCAGAAATGAAATGAATACATATGCATAGAGTCGCCGACAGAAACCAACGGCACATTCGTGGTTTCAATTAGAAACCTAGCACTCCTAGGTAACATCTAAAATGACCATAACTGATGACCAGGTGTTGCTCATCTTTGCATTGGTTGCAACTGATGGTCACTGAGCAAATTGAATTTGCTTCATCAGTTACTGGGGAGTTATTGATCGTAAATTCATCTCTGACTACTTGGGGATCGTCTGACTTGTCTGTTTCTCCAAAGTCTCCGGAAAACAATGAAGTCTGATGACTTCGTCTCCCATTTGCCTCACATTTGCATAAGACTTAGCGAGCTGTCTCCGCCCTTTGTTGCATATTCTGCATATAACGTCTTCGTTATACAGATTTATTTTCTCCAGGTATTCTTTTAATGAACAGTTTCTATTGAGAAGCCTTGTAATTGCTCTGATCCCATCCCTACTTCGTTGGAGCAGTTCTTCAGTTCTCTTCTCGGATGGTCCCTGGCATGTTTTCCCAGTACTCTCTATATTTCTTATAGACCAACTTTGCACTCTGGTTCCGTAACAAAGACTTCGGTACCCCCCACAGCTGGTTCGGGACCTATATATGATGATTCGTGTCTGGTATACTCATCGGCTCATTCGTTGCCTGGGATGCCTGAGTTTCCTGGCATCCAGTATATAGTCAATTTATTCCTGCTCACCAGTTTCCTTAGTTCTTCACGGCATTCCCAGACTAGTATTGATATCACTGATGTTACTGGTTGGATGGAAGAGCAATTTCTGCCTTGATTCGTCATGCGCAGACGTTGAATTCTGCCATTTGTTAGGTTAGATTAGTATCCCTTGTACTGAGTAACCTTTCAATAAAAGCATTTATTATTATTATTATTATGTATTCATTAGTGACTCCAAGTGCGGTCTGGCTGTCTGTGATAATATTGATCTGCTCATTTCGTTCAGACCTGAAATTGATGTTCCTTGCGCATTGCAAAATTGCATACATTTCAGCCTGAAAGACTGATGTGACACTAGTACGTGATCAATGTTATTGCTGCTATATTCCCATTGTGGAACGATCGAAAGTATTTCTGAATTCTTTATTTATCATCATCAAATGATAGTTTCAGTTAAGCCCGTGCTGTATGACTTTAGAGATCAAGACTTTTCTTGCTCACGCAGAAAAAATCAAAATAATCAACTCGATATTTTTCAAACTTTCAATTAATGCATAAAATTGCCAATGTATTTCTGATTTTTAATTATTACTGAATGGTTTTATTGAACTTGCCCTGTTTGTTTGGGCCAAATTTTTTTATTGAAGTTTGACTCTCTTCCTGTTGACAGATTGATCTGGAATTTGGTACACACATTCAGTTTTGATGACAATACAATTTAATGAATTCTGTATCATTGCGAATCCAAGATCGCCGCAGCTACAGATTGCCGGATTACATATTGTTTCACAACTACCTCAATATGGGTATCAAATGACAGGGTTTGACTAGAAGAATAGTAGTACACTTTGGAAAAGATGGATATTCAAGATGGCCGCATCTACAAAATGGTGGATTTCATATCACCCTGTGATATGAAATCACTGAATAAACTGAACGAAATGACAATAATAGAGTAACATAATTAAAAACTAAAAATTTGAAAATAAAATGAGTAAAGAAATGTTAAACGATTTTATAAAAAAAATAATAATGATGAAGATAATGTACTAAGAACTAAAAAATAATTTGAAAGGTCCTAGGTGGCAGTCGTCACACTACTCTCCTCAGCAATCTACGATATTGATCAGATAAACAAATAATAAAATCGTTGATCGTAGTACTTACATATTTACTCAGGTTACGCTATGCTCAACGATTTCATTATTTTTGTATCTGAACAATACCGTAGATTGCTGAGAACAGTGGTGTGATGAGTGCTACCTAGGACCTTTCGGATTAGTCCTGATGAAATCCATTTTGTAGTTGACTTTTAGTAACTATTCAGTGTCAGGGCCAGTTCATACTTATGAATGTTATGGATACTTGAAGTAACAGTATTAACATTAAGTTATTGTATAGCTAAATACGTGTTGTAGCTATTAGTCTAGTAACTTTATACATCACAGCATGCAACAAATCTGGTAGTTCTGATTTTTTGCAGACTTGTTTATGATGTGACAAAAATTGGGGGTTTTCGAATGTTGGCGATTAAAATCCTGAAGGACTAGTTTCTAAAAAAACTTGCTGTGTGAGTTTTCACAGTAGACTAAATTTGCTACAATATGATACCAGAACTGTCTCTGTAGACCCAATGGTTTCCGAGATTAAGCCTTTCAAAGTTTACCATTTTTTTCGAACTTTCTGATTAATTCAATTTTGACCTTGATTACACCATCGAAGCTTTTTATGATGGGATGTTGAAAAAGAAAATGATAAGTATGAAAGTTGTTGTTTAAGGAAGAATGAACTAGGAAGACATTGAAATAAACAACTCAAAGAGGAAGGAGAGAAATGTAGAGGAATTGATACATTCTTATTTATGTAATGAAACACATGTTTCAAAAATAAAAGTCAGTTTTGAAACAAAACAATCTTATCTTTGATTTCATCTGTTATTTATTAAGCTACGAATAATTAAGTGAAAAAGATCAGTACCACAAAAGTTAATGAGTTTATTTGTAGGAAATTGCGACCGTATATCCTCTCGTATGACTTCAGCAGCTGCTTTCACCACGCGTAGTCTTTTTGCTCGAGGATCTGAGCTTCTACTGTCATACCATGTACTAGTGGGAATTTTGTAATCCTGTTTTTAAAAAAATAGTACTGTATTTGAAGGGTCTCTCAACGATCAAAATGTCCTCCCCATACTTTGCAAACAAGCGAGTTTTGACTGTTCGTAGTTAAGATCGTTCTCCTTCTATCTGGTCTATGAATTCATCTACAGGGAATTGACACTCCTCAACGATCTCTTTCAGAAATGAATAAATCTTTTTCATGGCCTTATATCAACTGTGGGATGCTGACGATTTACCCTGGACTTTTCTGTTGGTGGTTCCTGGTAGAGCTTTGTTTGACAAAACCGATGATATCTGGCATCAAGGGCTACCAAATCTGTATTCTCAGATATACGCTCTTTTATTTCAAGGGCACATTTATTACTACGTTTCTCAGCTGCTTTTGAGATTGTTGCATTGAGAAACAACTTTTCCGTAGTAATGACATCGTACCGTTTTTCTGGCTTCTACTTCCTTTCTGCCACAAGGAACTTCTTCAGTTATTTTGTCTCCACATAGACAACAGTGTTCTCTAAAATTGAACTGCTCAGAGACTGATCTCGTGGCCCTTGATGGCGTAATATTTTAATTTTTCACTACTAACAGCTGCTTTGATCAACTTCGGATTGTTGTATTTTATCTGACAAGCACTGTGCCCTCTCATTTACGCCTTTCAATTTCATCATTTATTTATTTGAATGAAATAAAAACAATAAACGCTGATTTTCTATGTTTTCAAGGGAAATACTCGACGCAGAAAGGATTTTTACACCTCTTCCCTTCACTAGGCGCACTTGACCTTCACTTAAAGTCGCCTTACATATAAAACACAAACCTAGGCTGGGACTGGGATCAGACATTCTGTAGATTTTGAGTTCAAACGGCACTTACGTTATGGGCAGCCGGCCAGTAACAACTGAAACAAAAAAAATGGATTAATCATTAGGCAACATCAGAACTACCGGGTTTCAAAAACTAGTCCTTCAGGGTTATTATCGCCAAAATTGGAGAAAAACCACGATTTTTCGCGGTGTTTTGGATTTTTGACATAGTTGCGTTCGGCGCCCGAGGTCACAAACTTCGATCATTCATTAGGCCAACATCACAAATAAGTCTTCAAAAAATCAGAACTACCGGATTTGACACATACTCCCCCATACTTTCAGGCGCAAAATTACTGGATTACATGTGAATTCAATGTTATTCTCTAGAGAAATTATCATGATATAACAAAATTGGTAGATTTCCAATATATAAAGATGAATTCAAACAATAATCAGGTCTTGTTGAAGTGAACCAAGTGGTGGATATTATTCTCGAATTAATAGAAATTTCAGTTGAGAATGAAACTCTTTGAGAGACTGTTTCCCACGTAATGATTCGCCATTGAAAGTCGTGTTTGCACAATTTAGAGCAAAATTGAATTATAATTACTTTGAGTTGCCTTTCCTGTTCGAAAATAATTACACCTAAATACGGTTTAAACGCGATAGGAATGGGAAAATACATTAAAACATGATTATGAAACAAAATTCACTCAATAGCCCTTGGTTGTTTGTATCTGATAAGATTGAAAAGGTGTATAAAAGAAACAAACATGTGGACATTGGAATAGGTTAGCGTAGGTGTTTTGGAAGGTGCGGACGAAACATTGGAACATAAAACTTCCAGAAGTCAAATAATAAAAATCAAGTAAGTGACCAGAGAGGTAGAAATGAGGTAAACGTATATTCGTTCGAACATACAAATTATCGAATAGTCAATTGTTCAAACATACATTTGATTTTTATCTATATAGATCTTTGACTGCTGTCTCATCGCTTTCGATAATGTTCACCGTAGTAGTAGACGAAACGTCAGGCATAATGTTTTAACTACTAGAGATATATTCTAATTGTGGAGTCAATCTCAATATTTCATATGAATATTGACTTCACTCGAGAAGTTTTTCACGATCAGTTCTCCGTGAATAGCACGCTGTTCATAAAATCGAATTGATTACGTCATTTCACGAACAAAGGCTTCATCTCTCAGTCATTGATTTTTATGCTTTAATTGATAACCTGGAACATCATTTGGATAAATATGAAAATTTTACTTATTAGGGAATAGAAACTTGCTCTTTCCCGCATCTTACGTGTCTTAGCCTTGCTATCGCTTCGCATTCACAGAGCACATGCAGTGCGGTTTCTTCCTCTTCTTGACAGAATCTTCATTGGGTTTCTTCCGTCAGACCCATGCTGCTCATATGTTCACTCAGTCGGCTATGCTCCGTTAGTAGACCCACCACTACCCTTACAACCTTACGGTTGTGATTTAGCAGGTCTTCCATGAATCTGGGCGATAATTTCTTTGTGAATTTCGTCTGCCTCATTCCTGGGAGCTTATTCCACCAATATATCGATTTGGCTTGCATCCATGAGTTTACGGATGTCTTTATACATGCTTTCGCTACCCCGCTGAAGGGTTCTGGTCCGATCATAGCCGTGGATGCGCCTTCACGGACTAGAACATCGGCCTCTTCATTGCCCTTGTGACCGTCATGTCCGGGTACTCAAGCTAGAGTGACCTTATTTTGGGTACTTAGTTCCTTGACTGCGCTCAGACAGCTTCCTACCAGTATTGAGAATACTTGAAATGAGCTGAGCGCCTTAATTGCCGCCTGGCTGTCGGTAAACTGGAAGTGTGCGCTCTCCGATAGTCTAGAAAAGTGCTGCGGTACAATTGTTTACTTGTCATTGTTTTATATATCCTCTTTCAATCTAGTGATATAGTGCAATGTCGTCTGTCTGAAAATGTGTGGTTTCGAAAGATTTATGCAAAAAAACACTATACAGCTCTCAATATTTTTTTGCACACTTGTAATCAATATTGGTAAGTCGTAATAAGTTCTGAAAATTATGAAATTTCATCGATATTCGTTATTAGTTCTCATGTTATTATTTATCGTCTATAATACCAAAACTATATTTATTTTGGACCAAAAACTGACATGATCAGTTACTCACAACTTAGACAACTTACTCACAAAGTCTTGTAATCATCAGTGGTCAGTCATTATTACTTTTCATTTTTTCATTTATTGTTTGGGATGCCATTTGGATAAATATCCCCGTGCCGAAATTTCCATATCCGGTGACTTCAATGTCCACAATATCGAACGGCTGAAATTTTCAAATATCGACGATGAAAAAGGTCGCGAAGCTGAGGTTTGTGCAATAAGCAGCGGACTTACTCAGATTATAAATGAGCCAACCAGGATTCCTGACCGTGATGGAGAGTATGCTAGTCTTGTGTATCTATATCTAACAACCAATCCAGAAATTTACACATGTACCGTAGGGTATCCATTGGGATCTTCTGAACACAAACTCATTTCAGTATTGAGTAAATTACCGATGAATGTTGGAGAACGATCTAAGCCGCGCAAAGTTTGGCGTTACAGATCAGCTGAATGGGAGGATCTTCGAAACCAATTCCGAAACTTCCCCTGACTGGATGTTTGTGCTCCTGGAGTCACGGAAGTTATTTTATAATTCATTGATGCATATATTCCCTTTTTAATGAAACGACCTTCTAACGATAAACCTTGGTTCAACAACCGGCAGTAACGCAGAGCTAAACTGCTTGCCAATCCCAATGGATCTAGATCCTTCTAGTCGGTAGCTGAAGCTGTTGATCAGAACTTCACAGAATCAACAATTCCACCACTAACACAAGCGGATGGTTCAATTGCAACAACAGCCATGGAAAAAGCAAAGCTAATAGCTGAACAATTTGCGTCCCACTACACAGTCGATATTCTGGGAGGAAGATCAGAACTCATTTTTGATCTTCCTCTTGAAGATGATCACTTGGTAATCGAAACACGTGTCAAGGTGATGAAATAACGATTTGATGTTGGGAAAAAACTCCAGTAATATTCATTACTACACCAAAGGTTAAAAACAATGCATTATAAGTAGTCAATGGAGAACATCGAGATTTCGAAATAAGACACTTGCCTCCTCAGCACCAATTTGGATTACATTACAAAATGAGTTGGATATACTCATGTCATCGATGGAAGTATATAATGACGTTCATTCGCTAATTTGATTCATTCCTAGTCATAGGAATCTCGTTCACAAACATTTCTTATAATATCTTCACCTGAATAGTGCTTCACATAACATTCAGCATTTATAGTTTGCATTTATATATACAAATATTTCTATTGAAAACACTTTCTCAACACCAGAACAAAATACTGTCTCTCGACGCACGTTTCGCTTACCAAGTTAGCATCCTCAGGAGTGTTTCTATATGCTAGTGGCCTAACTACTACCTGTTAGTAGTACCTAACTAGTGTCTGTTATTGTTCCTATCTGTTTTTAATACCTTTGATTTGTTATGCATTTTTTCTATGTTAGTGAAAATCCCCTACATTTTTTCTCCAATACTTGTTAGATTTTTTATTTAGAATTCTGACTTAAAAGACAAAACAAAGGTGGGTTCGAAATAGGACCTTTGTCGCTATTCATAGAACTCATCCCACACTTTTTGATTTCCAAGCTTTCAAAGACATCCAGAAACTTGTTTTCATGTATCGGCGTCAACAATTTTATTCATTTATCACCTATTCTGTGGTTGTTCTCTATGACATGCTGAGTGACATTAGACTCATCCGGTCTATGAAACCGAACATGCGAAATATGTTCCTTGTAGCAAGCTAATATAGTCCGTTTGGTTTGACCAACATACTTCTTATCACAATCCTCGCAGCTTATTACGTAATTCCCAGACTCCATTTGCTCGCTACAAGGAACATTTTTCGCATATTCGCAGAATAAGAATAAGTAATGAATTGTTGAGACCAGTACATCACAACAGGTTTCTGGATGCCTTCGAATGCTGGGAAATCGAAAAGTGCGGAACGAGTTCTTTGAATAGCGATAAAGGTCCTATTTCGAACATCCTGTAATGAATCTGAAGCCATCCCTGACCGATATCTCAGTCAGCAAACGCATGACTCATCGCGAAACACCGCGAAAGATGTAGATGAGTCCCGAAATCCCCAGAGAGATCCGGAGCGATCGTTGCCGATATAAAAAGGCGCCGCTTCTAGTCAGTCAGTCAGTCGGAGTCTGTACGTTTACAGAAAGAATTCGAACACTGTGAAGATAAATTAAGCGTTAGTGTTGTATATAAATTAGTTGTGATAGTGAAATATTGTTAAAAATAAATTTGTTTAAGACAGTTAATTCTTTAATTCGTTACAATCCCTTTGTTTGGTCTTATACATAATAATTCTAAATAAAAACAGAAAAATATTGGAGAAAAAAAAGTAGGGGATAGTCACTAACATAGACTTTATCCATTCTATAGATGGCTGCTGCTGTTGCAATTATGAATAAATAAATTTGAATTTGAATTAGAGGAAATACATAACAATTTAGAGATATTGAAAACAGGTAGTTTAACATAGGATCAATAACAGGTAGTAGTTAGGTACTACTAACCGGTAGAAGTCAGGCCACTGGCATATAAAAACACTAACATTATAGTAAAATTTTGTCAAACTGATCTCCTGAGGATACCAACTAGCTAAGCGAAACGCGCGTCGAGATTTTTTCGGAGACAGATTTCAGCATGCGAAAAGTTTAGATAGTTATTTTGTTGTTAGGAAAATTAGTGAATACGACAAGTTACTGATGATTAGATATTTTTTTTGTGGAAGATACTTGGAGTTTACGCAGTTACTTATGAATATTTACCCCATTCACACACCATACAATATACAACAGAATATTATCATTTGTAACTTCATTTGAGTGTAGAGAGGGTACACTAACAGTATTTTTTACAAAAAAAGTTTTATTTATCAACAACATTGACATATTTCACACATTTCGAAAGTAAAACAAACGAACTGAAAAGTTCGCTCTCTCTACATCTGCATAAAGTTCCCAATTACAATTCTGATTTTTTTCAGATTGTCAAAGATGATGAAACCCAAAAAATTCGATGGAAACAATGGATAAATAACTTATTATCACATGAACATCCACGCACAATTTTGAAAAATCTGTTGAGTCCAAGACTGTATACTCATTTGAAAATTTTATACTTTCATTGAATTATATACTGAAATAATAAACATCATCATTGTTATTTTGCCAGTGAAAATTAACTAGACGTAATTTTTTCATATAATTCATCATGTACGCAAAACTGATTTCTTGACGTCAAGGACTTCTGAATCATTCCATATATTCTAGAAACTCTTACAAGAATCCCGGAGCACTCATCTGTAGTTTATTCGGATTGACTCAATCCTTCCAGTCGATAAACCATCCCCCATGTCTCTAGTCAACCTTTATCTCCTGGAAGAGTAAAGCCATATCCTTTACGTACAAGGTGGTGAATATTCATCTGATATTGTATTTAGTGAGTGCCTTGATTATGTGTTCTTCCTTGATACTTTTTTCTAAATATTCCACTCGAAAAAATCTGTGAAGAAGTGTAATTACCTTGAAAGTATAACCAGAAGAATAAATTATTATATTATTATAACTTAAAGAATATACAGAGCAAGTCACATATTCGGTTGTATCAGCAGATCTTTCTGATCATGAGAAATTTAGATATGGTAGGCTATATACTTCATCCAAGTATAATATGTTCTATTTAAATGTCAGCAAACAAATTGGGATTCAACTACAACAGTAAAAGAAGGATTTCAAGTCTTCCACAATAAACTCCTTGAAATTTTCAAAGTAATTTTTCCCATTCGAAAGATCAAAAACAAACAAAAGAAGCAATGGCTTACAAAAGAATTGAAAAAGTCTGAAATATTAGATCAGAGATATACGAATGCAAACTTTTTCATAATTACTACAATAAGTACAGATCAGTATATCGACAGATTATAAAGTTAGCGAAGGAAAATTATTATAAAAATCGCATAGATGGTGCTACCAACTAATCAAAGGAGAGTTGGATGATAGTAAATGTTCTTTCAGGAAAGAATTCCAAAAAAAAAGTAGATTTGGAGTTGAATTCAGACACATTAAATGAGTGCTATTCTTCAGTCGCAGATTAATTGATAAAAAATATTACCGTAGCCTATGATCGACTAATAAATCTAGCAAACGTGAGTGTTAATGAAAACTCAATCTTGTATTTCACTAATATTGATGAATTGGAAGAAACGTTACATCATATTGAAAATAAAACCGCAACTGAATTTTATGACATTTGTGTTAGTATTTTTGAAAATCTTTCAGATAGTGCCCTGAACCAACTAGTATCTCTGACAAATGAATCCTTCAAAGAAGGCATATTTCCACATTTTCTTAAAACATCAATTGTTATACCGATCTATAAAGATGGTTACCGTTTGGCGGGAGTTGGCCGTTTTCCGCTTGATTATGGTTTCCATATGTTGCGTATCTTTACGCTAGCTTGGCTAAATGCGTTGTTGGACAACATATATGCGGCTTCTTTGGATTTTCTCCTCAACCAGAGTTCCTGGATTAGATGACTATTTATGGGTCATTCGAGTGCTTTCATCTATCCTCTCTTCCCTCTCTCCTCTTCACCGGTTTAGCAGAAGCTGACCGTTTGGCGGCCGCCAAACGCCAATTGTTACTGGTATTTTATTTTATTTATTTTATTGTTGAAACATTTAAGGGTTTTTTGCTTAATATAATTGTTATTTGTGGCTATTCTTTCAATTTTTTGATTGTTTCAGGGATTTCAAATCATTGTATATCATTATCATTAGACAATGAAAGTCCGAACTGATGAAATTGACCATGAAACATTATCAACCACCTTTAAACAAACAGGATCACTTTTAGTGAGTCAGCGTTAATAAGCAATAATAAACAAGCGATAAAAGTGGGTGAAGTGATATTAACTTATGGTGTTTCTAGTTTCATTTTGAGTACCTGAACAAAGTTACTAGTTTAATAACCTGAGTGTAGAAACGTCGAAGAGTTAACACTATTTTGATTTCACCGAATTTTGAACCATTTTCAGGAATTTTTATTCAGTTCTATTTAATTTTCTTCAATTTTCTAGATATCAAAATACTGGCATAACTTTTCAATTCAACTTACGTTATGACATCGTCAATTCCTGATTATTTATCTCATCTTGATAAATATTTCTTCCACTGAATTAGTTGTGGTATATCTCTATTCAAGCGACGATATCTGAAACGCAATATGGTGTTGAAATTTCAATTCGAACTGAGTAAACCTTCTTGAAACAATGATGCGATTATATGGAATTATTCAAGCTGAAACACAGGTATCTCGTAGCGTGAAGTTATTTTAGTGCATCAGCATAAATTCGAATACACCGCTGGCAAGCAACACACGTGTTATTTCAACTTTGTATGAAAGTTCGTCTGGAAAAGTTTCTACAGAAGTTGGACTAGTGCAGTAAAACTCTTTCAAATTCGAACGAATACATATATCCATACAAAATACGGCAATACGTGAAGTACATTAACCGCAGTTGGAATAATCATAAGTGAATGACGGAATTTTGCTGCAGTAAACCTCTGCTTTGTTCGAGATCGCACCTTGAAGGTTAAAGTCTTCCCTATGCTTTCACCACTGTCCTAAAGACTACCAAAGTGGCTTGTGAGGAGCTAGTTCGGTAAGAAGATTTCAATATAGGTCTGCTATGGAACATCCGTTTACGACGATGAGAAGAAATGTTGACACAGTAAAAAAATAATGAACCTCTAACAAGGCAGGCGACCAAACGACCTGCCTCGTTTGCAATAACTCAGCTTGACGCGCTGGGAATTCTAAGGAGCTAACATGAAAATACTAGAATGAGACGGCGAACATGTGGAATATGGTATATACCGAAGACTTCTAGCAGAATCTTCCAGGACTTCACTACAAGGCGTTTATTCTCCCTTCGAAGCTTGATACCAAACAGCTACAGGGATGAACTCTTCAAAATAAAATCTGTTTTTCTGTTGACCAGCTGTCGCACCCCTACAAATGACAACCCTCACAAGTCGAAACTTGTGCGAGCTAAGGACTAACGAGGTTTAACCTTTCAACGTGTGATTCCTAACACTGGTTGGACGATAGCAAGTGAAAATCGATCGTTCAGCCTGGGGCTTGAATCACCGACCAACACGGCGGTCGATTTGGGTGAGTGAACAAAGCACCCACGTCGAACCGACCGGTTACCGACCAACATACGATGTCTAACTACGATGTCTAACAGGCCTTCTCACAGGTCACTGTCATTTGAATCATCATATGCAGAGACTTGGACTGTCGGAAGACAGTGTGTGTCGCCTCTGTTTGGGAAATGAAGAAACAGCAGAGCACATACTTTGTGCCTGCCCCACTGAGGACCTAATCAGGTTTCCAGAGTTTGGCAGTGCCGTACTGTTACCATCTGACACTTGTGGGTTGCAGTGGAGGTTTGAATAAACCCACTCATTTTTGACCTAACCTAACCTAACCATTCACCTCTGTCAAGTATGCCATGGTGCATAATATTTTAGACTTATTTCCATCACATCTTCTTTGAAGAACAAAACACTAACTTGGGTTATGGCAGTTGCATAAGCGTCATGAGCAGAAGGTCAAAGTTTTCCAATTTTTGTTTAATTTTCTGTGAAAATAAAGTATATTCTAAGTGAAAAAGTGAATATGGAGTTTTTGTTTGAAGGATGCCACAGAAATTCAAGGAATGCTGCTGAGTTGTATGCTCAGAGATATTCTAATCGGTAACATCCATCCTATCAGTATTTCCGTATGTCGAGAATCGTTTTAGGCAAGAGAAAAATCGAGAGGCAGAACATAGGTTTATCATAAATGAGACCAAGATTAATTTTTTTGCTATTGTTGAGGTTGACAAAACGGTTTCTTTCAGAGAAATCAGTTGAGTAATGCAGATAAGTCACGAAGCAGCAAGAAAAATACTAAAAAAGCACGAATATCGAGCATTTAAATATCAGATATACCAACATTTGTATGCTCACGATGGCGATAGACGAGTAGTGTTTCGTGATTGGTTACTTCAAAATCATAGAGTTAACTCAAATTTTATCAACTTCATTCTATTTTTCGATGAATCACGGTTTACAAATAATGGCTTGTTGAATAAGCAAAATTTCCGGTACTAGGCCCATTAAAATCAACATGCAATGAGAGAGGATAATTTTCAAGAAAGGTTTGGCGTCAATGATTGGGCTGTTATCGTTGAAAATAGAATAATTGGGACAATATTGTTTCAAGCTCAGTTAACAGGGGCTAGATACTTGCGTTTTCTTCAAAATGAAATCGAGGATCATCTTAATAATCTACTTTCAGCAGTTTTACGGCAAATCCTTCATTTGCCGTAAAACTTCTGAACACGTAACAGCACACCTAGATAATGACAAATGAGATTTTGTCGAAACGTCGGTGAAATTAGAGATAATATCACATACACGGATCAAATACCCGGAAAAACCAGTTTAGCATATTCCTATCCGTGAAAACTTCAGATTTAATATATATATATATACAGGGTCCTGCAACAGTGGCGCGGTGTTCCATATCTCTATATAGGTAGCAGACAGGAATCTAATTTTCTATAATATTACCTTATTGATCGAGCTCGACAAAATAAAAACATTGGCGGTCACACAGGGTGTTCGATTTTTTCTGGGCGGATCCCAACTGTGTCTTTTTAAATGGCAACCTATATTTTTTATCGCTTTTTCGGTTTCTTCATAGAAAATAAAATAAACTTTATGTATATCTGCACTTCGAAAATATTGATGGTTTTCGAGATATCTAGCATGACAGGTTTTTTTTTCCAATATTCGTCACTCAGAATATTTGAAATTATAAAGTGGTGCCAAGTCCAGTTGAAATTTTTTTTTGGTCGAATATTCTACATTGGTAACTCTCTCAAACGATATATCTGAAATCGACCTGTGATATACAGGGTATGAAAAACCGCTTGCCAAATATTGTAAATGAAAATTTGCAAAATCTTCCTTATATTAAATGGAACACCCTGTATATTATTGATCCATAAGAAGCGCCAACGAAACCTCTACAAATTTCATTAAGTATTCCCTATGGCTAAGTTCAATAGTTTTTCTTAAATGAGCATTTCTTTCGAAAAATGGTCATTTTTTCAAAGCGAAATCCATTTGACGACTGATAAAAATATACGAAAGATATCTTGTTTCAATTTTGTACATTAGAAGGTGTCCAAACAAATATTTTTCAACGAAATAAATGTATGTACCTATCACTTTTTGCTAAATGGAAAATTATTTTTTCATTGGATGCAGAATTTCACTCATAAATCGTGCAATATCATACCAAACAAGTTAAAAGAAAGAAACATTATAAATAACTATTTTTTTCATGTTATTATATTCATTCAGAGCTTGAGTTCTAGATATTCAAATTTGTCAACTGGCAAATTACAAAACTACAAAAGGGAGAGTTTAATTAAGGTTGATAATGAAACTTTTATAAAATATGTTCAACATGTCTTCCATTTTCTTGAATGCAGAGCTGAAGTCTATGTTTGAAAGACTGTTCTACCCTGCGCAAGACAGCTGGTGTAATGCTGCGAAAAGCATTCGTTATTCTAAGTCGCATATTTTCGGGAGAAGTTGGTGGCTCAACGTAAACCATATTTTTTATGTATCCCCGTAAGAAAAAATCTAGTTTCGTCAAATCTGGTGATCTAGCGGGCCACCGTACAGGCCCATTCCGTCCTATCCATTTATTGGGAAATACTTCATTTAGATGATCTCTCACTTCTGCCGAATAGTGAGCAGGTGCACCATCATGTTGTAACCACATTCTATTGCGGAGGTCAAGAGGAATATCATCTAACAAACCTGGTAAATCATTTCGTAAGAAATTGAGATACATTGCACCATTCATATGTCCCTCAAAAAAGTATGGACCAATTACATATTCTCCAATGATGCCTCCCCAGACATTTATCGACCACCTATGTTGATAATCCACCTGTCTCAATAAGTGAGGATTTTCTGTCGCATAATAATGGTAATTATGTCGATTTACAAATCCATTTTTATGGAATGTCGATTCATCCGACCATAAAATATTATTGAAAAAATATTCGTTTCGACGAATTTTGTTCATGGCCCAATTGCAAAATCTCACTCTTTTCTCGAAATCAGCATACAGTAGTTCTTGATGTAACTGAACGTGGTATGGATGCAAGCGATGTTTCTTCAATACTCGTTGCACTGATCTCTCACTTATATCCACTATTTCCCCAATTTGTCGGTGACTCCTACTAGGATCTTCTTCAACAGCAAGAAGAACTTGCAATTCATTATCTTCATTAGTAGCTGGCTTGATGCGCTCATGTTTGGAATAATTAATAGATCCAGTTTCAACGAATCGTCCCAAGACCTTTCGGAAAGATCTTTCATCTGGATGCCTTCTATCTGGATACCGTTGAGAATAAATTCTACTTGCCAATAAACAATTCCTGTCTGATTCACCTAATATGAAAATCATATCAATCAAATCACTTTTTGATAACAACATTCTGATGAAATTATACCGACAGTTCAACTTCACGATTGACTAAAAATTTCAATATTCATTTGCAGCCAAATATTTTGTTCTGTCATTTGCCAGACTACTTGATTTCCAATAAATATTTCATTCGCTGAAAGGTTGTTTTAGACCGAAAGAATATGGCACAAATTCCGAGATTTTTGAAATTATTGTAACTATTCAAGAACGTCCATTTTGTGGTGTAATTCGCAACTTGTTTATCTAGCAAGAGGTAATTTTAGGAATAGGCGATATTTTAAGGAAAGGGTATTTTTTGTATATTCTTATCAGTCGTCAAATGGATTTCGCTTTGAAAAAATGACCATTTTTCGAAAGAAACGCTCATTTAAGAAAAACTATTGAACTTAGCCATAGGGAGTACTCAATGAAATTTGTAGAGGTTTCGTTGGCGCTTCTTATGGATCAATAATATACAGGGTGTTCCATTTAATATAAGGAAGATTTTGCAAATTTTCATTTACAATATTTGGCAAGCGGTTTTTCATACCCTGTATATCACAGGTCGATTTCAGATATATCGTTTGAGAGAGTTACTAATGTAGAATATTCGACCAAAAAAAAATTTCAACTGGACTTGGCACCACTTTATAATTTCAAATATTCTGAGTGACGAATATTGGAAAAAAAACCTGTCATGCTAGATATCTCGAAAACCATCAATATTTTCGAAGTGCAGATATACATAAAGTTTATTTTATTTTCTATGAAGAAACCGAAAAAGCGATAAAAAATATAGGTTGCCATTTAAAAAGACACAGTTGGGATCCGCCCAGAAAAAATCGAACACCCTGTGTGACCGCCAATATTTTTATTTTGTCGAGCTCGAGCAATAAGGTAATATTATAGAAAATTAGATTCCTATCTGCTTCCTATATAGAGATATGGAACACCGCGCCACTGTTGCAGGACCCTGTATATATATATATATATATATATATATATATATATATATATATATATATATATCATGGCCACGTAGATGCAATTTCAAAAGAGACTTTGAAAAAATTAAATAGGCGCGAAAACTTCCGAAGCTATTATGCTTATGAATTTCCAAATAATTGAGTTTGCAACCCTTCCTTGAATAGTGTAATATTTCTGTATCGTTTAGATTCGTGAACTTGTGGTTGCATCCCAAGGAATGGTTTGAAAATGTCAAATAATTTCTACCTAGTCTGAAAGACCTTTCATGTTCATCATACCGTTTTGAGAAATTTTGACCACATTGTACCACATAAACACTATTACACTCCGGACACTTAGCTTATAAACTCCAGATTACTCCAAGTTTTCCACTTTATCTCTGGCATTGAAAAGGAAATCAGATAACCTGGCATGTGGTCTGATTGCCACTTTTGCATTGTTTTTTCTGAAGAAACCCGCAATTATCTCTATTATTTTACCAAAATATGTTAGAGTTACCCATTTCCTGATTGTTTGATCTGTGGGTATATCATTCTATAAGTGAATTTACGTCTTCGTTTTCTAACTAACTTCTGATGGTGTGTAATGGTGTCTAAGAAGTTTATCTGTTTCTCCATCTCTGATTCGAGTGTGAACTGAATGTTGCTGATGAGATTATTCATGAATGTCATAAATTGGATCAGCTATCGTGACTCTTAGCTCCAAGATTGACCCCTCATTCGACAGGGTGATTCTATCTAACCTCTACTGCTGCAGAAGGAAACTTAGATGCATTTTATTTGCATTTATTGTATTATAGATATTCAATTCTTATTGCAGGTATTACACTAATAACTTCCATTCTTACTACTTGAAAAAATTTCGAACTACCCCTTTTTCATAGGTACAATCCAAGATTTTGACGATTTGTCTATTGAAAGACCTTTTCCTTCACCAGAAAAAAAAATACTTCTTTTATACTTTCGTTTCAGTGTGTGTGGACTGTTTTCAGTTGAAATTCAAGTTAACGTTTTGTACTGAATCTGTCAGTTTCACCCAGAGATAATCATATGGAAGACAAAAGGTGAAAAACATCAATAAAAAAACTGACCAGTTTTACCAAGATGATTTTTGGTAATATTGGTGCAATATTTTTTCTACAGCTATTCGCCATCCCCATGGAAAGATATAAAGTTCGCATTATGTCACTCTTATTGAGAATGATGGTGAGATCACTGAGAGAACGTCAAGTTTTTATCCGCACGAGCTCAGGAAAATATGTAATCTCCTTGACAAAGCATTCAATAATTCAGGAACCACCTTAGATATAACGTCCAATTTTGAAGAGCTTTCAGACGATTATTATTGTTCGTTTTGTTCGCTCTCTGCTTTATTATAAATACACCACTTATATCATGATATGTTATATTCGTTCATCCTTGCTCTCATATTTACAGAGCTTTCATATTGTGACCCTGTGTTCATTCAATCGAGAAGTTTGAAAAGAAGCTGGGCACCGGAAAAGCTTATACTGATTCAATGCGTAGACGGAATATATTTTTGGATGGGGGCAGATTTTGGAGTATTTCATCAATATACTGAGTGAAAAACACCAGTTGTCAGAATCACAATACGGTTCCAGAAAGAATATACCCAATAAAAAAACTAAACCAGCAAATTTATTCATGTTTGAGTGAATCGAAATCCTCTATTGTTGTTTTCATAGACCTTAGCAAAGCTTTTCAGAGCTATTAGAGAATTAGAGGTATAGTGAATAATTTTTTCAAAAGTTATTTTTCCCACAGAGAGCGAAGGGTAGAAGTGGGAAATCATATAAGTGGAGAGGAAATTATTACATGTGGTGTGCCCAAGGGGACGGTGTTAGAACCAATCCTATTCAATATTAACTTGAACAACCTTTTTCTCCAGGACATCAACTCCAACATTTTGAGTTTTGCTGATGATACTGTGTTGTTTTGCGAAGACAAAAACTGGTTCAACTCGAAACAGAAATTAGAGCATGACCTTCATCAAATCAAATTGTGGTTCGACCACTGGCTCTTATCTGTTAACTTTGAGAAAACCTATCACTCATCATTCCAGAGTACGACATCAAAATCTCCAATACAAAACTCATCAAAACCACGAAGAAAATAAAATATTTTGGAATAATTTCAGACAGCAACCTCAGATGGGACGAGCACATAGACCACATAGTTGAAAAATTACGTTGCATACTTCACAAACTCAAATGGATAGCAAACATACTCAATCAAAAACAGAAAATTATGTTATATGAGAGTTTAGTAGACCCCCCTCTGAGATATGGTATAATTGGCTGGGGTGGAGTGTCGAAAACCCATCTACATTTTCTTGAGGTTGTGCAGAAGAGATTTATTAGATGTATCCTACAGAAAGTTTACAACTACCCTAGCGATCTACTTTATTCAGACAGCTGTCTCTTATAAATAATACTGTTGTACAGCATAAAAACAAAAAAGAATCAACTTCTTTTTTCCCATAAATATTCTACATATATATATATATGATTGTGATTTAAATCACCTTTATTTTATACTTCAACTTCATTTCACAACGGTTAACTTCTGTCATGGATCCCTATATCCATTGATTGTTTTCATTTATTTTTATATTCTGTTCAAAAGTGTCCAGTTCAAACTTATGTTTTTATCCATACTTAGTATCCATTAAATACATTGGATTATTTTTAGTTATTCATATTGTGTTCAAATATGTTCAGTTTAAACTTATATTTTATCTATATCTAGTACTTATTCCAATATATTGATTGGTTTAATTTATTTATAATCTGTTCAAATGTAGCTATTTCGAATTTATATCTTAGTACTTAATTTAAGGCATGAATCTCATCTAATGTCAGATTCAGTATTCCTATTTCTTGAATGAATACATATTTTTATTATCATTATAGTAATATGCTTTACCAAATCTACTCATTCGGTGCAATCGAGTTGAAATAAGCCATCCTGAATAATTCAACTCAGTTCTCAAGGAAACGCATTTTGACCTAAAAATCAACCACTTTTCAGCCATCCCCCCTCCCACAACAAATCACATGTGAAAAATTTCCAATAAAAATTATAGTCCAGTGATAGCTCACTTGAAGGGTCTTTCAATTCTATATTCAACTCTGTAACATTTCCGACTCAAATTTTTTGAAATATTCGAACTGAGCACTATTCAAATGAATTTAATAGAAATAACAACTTCTTGAAGTGAAGAATATGGTCCTGAATTCCATCACGTGAAGTTTTTTATGTTTGACCTGTTTCAACTCGATTTTTTATTTTGTTGATTCATACACTTCAAGAATAGATTGAAGTAGAGGGTGTATAGTACATACATAAAAAATCTACAAGAACTACCGCTCGTGTTTGCAACGGGAACCATTCGAGCATACAATGTGATGTTTGAGTTTGAGGAAAACCCACATACATGGAGTAGACAGGCAACCATTAGATTCAATGTTAGATATACATCGATAGTAAACATATTAAAAGAAAATAAAATGCATCCCCAAAAATAATACCCCCTCAGGAGCTCATGGATAACAATATCATCCATTTAGAAGACGTTATGTTTTTTGATGAGTGTACTTTTTCTCTTAACGGTCATGCTAATCGGCAAAATTGCCGCTATTGGTCAACGGAAAATTCTCACTGAGTGAGGGAAAAACACACGCAATACCCTCAAGAGGTTAATGTTGGCAGGTATTGTAGGAAACCATATCATTGGTCCGTTTTTCATTGAGGGCAACTTGAATGGCGATCATTATTTGACACTACTTCAAAATGATGTTATTCCAAATTTGGCAAATTTATATCCTGATCCAGGAACTCCTCAAGTTCCAGTGAATATGATATGGTTTCATCAGGATGGAGCACCACCATGTTACCAAGTTGATATACGTCAACACATCCATACAACAATTTCCAATTGGTGGATAGGGAGGCGAGGATCGATTGAATGGCCAGCACGATCACCTGATCTTTCATCATCAGTTTCACAAAAAATGCAACACGTGTTGCGCTATACAATAGCTTATTCAGGCGTTTCTATACCAATGCTAGTATAGGGTCTTTCATTAAGCACTTCGTATATTTTAATTTGAATGAAACAAAGTGTGTATGAGATATCATCATAACTTTTTATTCGTTTGAAAGACCTATTGATGTTGTTATGTGTGGAATATGACATCGTTCAAATGTCTGAGAACCGCTGGGTTTGTGGTTCATTAGCATACACCTGCAACTCAAGAAAACCCCTCAAGAAAAAGTCTAACGGGATTAAATCGCATGATCTCGGTGGCCAAATCACCTTCACGGGAGATGATCTTGCCCTCAAAACAGTGATTTTTTCAGGATGCATTGGATGCTCTTGGATCACATATGGATTGAAGTCGTTCCAAATGTGACAATTTTGTTTGTTCACGTATTCAGAGCCCATTCAGCGAACACACGTCGTTGTCTATGGTTGTTTACCTTCAGTTCCTGGCTCAGTTGAATTTTGTATGGGTGCAGGCAAGTCACGATGCAAAATCCACTAAGGCGAAAGGCCAAGTCCTTGGGTGCGACGTGAAATCGACTGCCTCGGTTACTACTGCACACTTTCACAGACAGTGGCGATATATTCTCCAGATCTTGCGTCACGCCAACGTACGGGTATTGGTCGATCGTTCACTGAATCAGTGGACTCAATCATCAAATTGCAAATAGTCTTCTTGGTGGAACGATTATGGAGAACGTAAAATGGGCGGAGTAAGGTAGATCTAGAAGTATCTTCATGGCCGCTAACGATGTGGTACTGATGGCACCACTGATGGCCAGACAAGCCTCTCTCTGAAAGCCAGAGAGCTTTGCCTGTGCCGTTTTCTGTAAAGCCTTCGGCCACCAGGCAATTGCATCGTAAGTGATCATTGGTCTGACCTAAACTCCAAGTTTTACCCCAAATCCTTCGACATGTCCATAGGGACAGTCTGGTTTTGTGTAAAACTTTTTCAAAAACACAGGGATGATTTCAATAAAATCTTGCCACCTTTTCTTAAACGTACACATACAAAGTCACGTAATCCAATGAAGTGTAACCAAGCCACGCCCACTATTGATAATATAAATCAAATAGAATAATGGAAACAACAACTCGAGCACTAACTCGGACACTGCAACCATTACCACATCACCTTCGATACTGTCTAAACCCCAAATTTTACCTCGACATGTCCCTATGGACAGTCTGGCTTCATGTAAAACTTTTTCCAAGTGAGTGTTTTAGGTGAATTTTTTATCAAGGACAATGCCAAGATATTTTACGTTCGTTCCGAATGCAATGACCTCACAATTGCCGGAAAGTGGCGTCGTCCCATTTATCACAGTTTTGCTAGGGTCGACAGACATCTGCTCCCTCAGATATCAACTGTGAACAACGTCCATCGTGCTTTGGAGGATATTACAAGCTTCCCTTCACAACGTGGTTCTTACCAAGATGACAAGGTCATCTGCTAAAGCTTGCAGATCTAATTTTCTTCTGTCGAGGGCATCAAGCAGACTATCCATTAGGAGCGACCACAGAAGGGTAGATAGTATACCACCTTGAGGTCAGCCTCTGATGACCCTGAACCTAATGGCCTCGCCTTGAAGAGTCGAAGTTGCAGTTCTATTTACCAGCATGGCATGGATCTAGTAAGTTATGGTCGATTTTATACCTTTTCCAGCCAGAAATTATTCTATAGATTCACATAGTGCATTGTCAAATCCTCCTTCAATTTCGAGAAATACAGCAACGGGGTGCGCGGTACGTTGCCCGAACAGAACACCCATTCTGATAAAACAATGTTATTATCTGCACGTGTTGCTGAATGTTATATCCGTTCATAGGAATTTGGCAAAACAGAATGAATAAATGATAACTAATTTGACGGATGTACCTTCGAAAAGATGGCCGTTATCAACTGTCAAAGGTTAGAAGTCCCTTTTGGAAGACTCTATACTAACCTCAGTATAGCTATTGTATAGCGAAACCTTGTTGCATTTTTGAAAAAATGTTTAGTGGAATAAGAAAATGAAGTGGTTCTTGAATATACGAATTTTCATCAGGTATCGGCCGATTTCAACACATAACATACAAATCTGTAACTTGCTGGTGTCAATATATGTTGATTCTGCAAACCTGCCTTTAGTTAGCATTCCTTTTGAATTGTATACCTGAGATTAGTTTCAGTTGTCAGTGGGCGACACTTGATATCTGACAGATTATAAATGGGTGGTGTTTCCGTTTTCCCTTTTTAAAAATGTATGTAAAAATTGTATTTTAGTTCCTGACCTTTTTCAGCATGTATGTCTTAATAAAATAATTAAGTAGTAAAATCATTTTACTTCCTAACAGCTGGACTGTTTGTGTTAATCGTATTATATCTCAGGTAGACTGATGAATTCTATTTCATGGATTTTCACTCCTTATGAAACGAGTGAAAATCAAATTGATGTGTTCTTGCTAGACAAGTAGCTTTTAAATATCTTAAACTATTTCTGAATGAATTATTTTTTATACATTTTTAATTTTTTTTTTCCTTTTTAGTTGTAATCACATTTATAACAGTTCAATTTCACGAAAGTTCTCAAATTTGCAAGTTACGTTCTGAGTATATACAAATCTGTTAGATATATTCAGGATGAATTCAAGAAAAACGAATAGAAACCAACTGTGCCCCGGTTCTGGCAAATGTCTACCAATAATCATAAATCTAAACAACAAATCTGTCGTCGGGATCGTAAACTAGCCATCTCGACTGGAACAGATCGGAAAAACAATCTTCAAAGTAATGGGAAATTCTTTACGGTTTGGCAACTCGGGCCCTTCGGTCGAAAAAGTGAGATGACCTAATGAAAAGTCGTCTGTTATAATGGGAGTCTTTGATGTTGGTCGGAGTTCAAAGTGAAATCGTTCGCTTTCAAAAATAATTCGGGGATTTGTCTTATGTAGGATTTTTACAATTCTTACATTCGCTTTGTTGTTCTCAGTTCAGGACGGAGCAAGAGGATTAGGAATAAATTACCGGTGAAACAAAGAGGAAAAGGTTTTCATGGCTTCGTAAACGAATGTTGAAATTGATTGAATCTGGAGAAAAACTCACATTTTATCGTTTACAAAAATATAGTGTGAAAACCTGAGTGAAAGGAAAAACAAAGTCATAACGAAGTGAACAAAGTGATAATGCCTGAAGGTGATGAAGTTGATTGATTATTGTTTTGTTCGTGATTGTAAATCACTACATGATATATAGTCTGATAATTTTCAATTGAAGGTAACTCATATACAAATTGAACTAAGAGCTAATGGCAACAATGTTAAATGTTAGAACTAAATTCTTATCGCGGTCATTTTTATTGTCTATGCATCGCCATTGTAAATAATTGAAAAGTAAGATGATTCCATAAAATTTTCCCCCGTAACAAGATAGCTTCTGCATATTGATACGATGTACGAGCGAATAGGTGAACCAATGAGTTATATACTTTGAAACATCGGTAAACTGATCAACACTTTGCAGGTCTATTATATTTGCATCTTCAAAATGCCATTACTAGTCATTCGGTTTCTTTATTATCAAGCGTCCTTATCTGCATAGGCGTAGTGTGTTCTGTTTCTTGTGAAGGTAACTTTGTTTTGTATTTATCAAATATATTTTATTATATTTATTAAACAGAGTGTTATATGATTAACTTTAAAATATAAGATACAGTTGGCCAATACTTGTTTTTCAAAATACATTATCACAGATTTTCATCACATTCACACTTTATTGTGAGATAATTAGTTGACCTAGTCATCAAACTGATGTATGAATGTTCGTTAAACTCAGGTATAACTGTCATTTATCACTTCCCAGAATATTATTTATTTCTAGTTGGATAGTAAAGTTTCAAAAAATATATATAAATCACAATGTATGTAGAATTCAACTTCAAAATAGTTTTTGAGGTAAGTGAACAACTGACAAATAGCTGAATAATATCATTGAATTTTATCATTTTCAAAGTATTAAGATTGATGTCGTAGCAGGTCCAAGTAATGTACAAAGAAAGCGAAAGTTTATGTCGTTAGAAGAAAAACAGATTGTCTGTAGAGTGTACGAATATTTAAAAAATACACTCCGTACAGTGAAAGCTGTTGCCCAGTGTTCATTTTTAACGGGAATATCCGTGTCGACAATTGAACGCATTGTACGTGAAAAAAAGGTGACTGGGATTGTGCAAGCTCCAAAAGTACATTATCGTGATAGAAAAAAAATTGAATTGGACGAGTACCAGAAATATTTTGTACGCTATACCATTCATTCTTTCTATTTTGAGAATAAAGCGCCAACCCTCGAATCCATTAGGACAAAGGTAATGGATAATGTTCTCATTCCGAAAATGAGCAAAGAGAAGTTAAGCAAAATAATAAAAGAGATTGAAAATTTATATAAGCCAAACGATCCCGTAAATCTGTCTTGATAGAAAGAGAAGATATAGTCTCATGGCGACGGAGATATCTTCGCTCTATTAGAGAAATGCGTTCTGCTCACAAAAAGATTTATTATCTGGACGAAAAGTGGGTGAATGCTGGTCACACAGTATCTAATATCTGGCAAGATACTACTGTAACTAGTTATCGTCAAGTATTTGTGGACGGTTTATCAACAGGGTTACGCGGACCAACGGGTAAAGGGCAACGCCTAGAAAAGCTACAAGAACTAGGTACTCAAAACAAACTGTCATTAGCCTGGGTACCAGGCCACACAGGATACAAGGGCAACGAAGAGGCTGATTCATTAGCACGAGAAGGAGCACGACGCTTCCCCATTGGCCCAGAACCCTTTTGTGGTACAGCAAAAGCGCTGCGAAAAACAGCAACTGGAAGGAACAACAATCTCAAAATGGTGAAATAAGGCGCCGGATATGAGACAGGCCAAAGACTTCATTACAGAGCCATCGCCAAAATTCACGGAGTACCTACTAAGTCTGAATAGGCGATCAACTAGAGTTCTGGTCGAGCTATTGACGGGACATTGTAGACTCAACAGACACATGAACAACATCGGACTGGCAGACACAGTCCTATGCAGGCTTTGCCAAGAGGATGAGGAAACCTCCGTACACATACTATGCTATTGCGAAAGTCTGTCAAGGATAAGATTTGCAACATTAGGGTAGGAAAAAACACAACCCTCTCAATATATGGGGAACTTGAGGTCTGGCCTATGGAGTCTAGTTACAAGGAAGAGCCTAGACAAGGAACTCCAGCATATATGAGCATACAATAGATCTGCAAAGGTCGCAGTGTAGTAGCTGTTCAGCACAGAAGCCCCATATTGATCTAATCTAATTAATCTAAAGGGCAACGACTAATTGTCGTTGCCCTTTAGATTATCACGAAGACATGGACGCCCAACGCTTTGAAGGATGGTTTGAATCCCTTCTTTCACGAGTCAAGCCAAATTCGGTAATGGATAACGCTTCTTATCACAGCCAACTATGACCACCAGAAAAGCAGACATGCAGAGTTGGTTAGGACAAAAAGTGATTCCATTTTCCGAGGACATGGTTAAGGCCGAGCTTATGAGTGTCATTAAACATCAGTGTGGCAGATATCGCCAGCATGTGGTGGATACAATAGCTCGTGCTGAAGGCATCACCATTTTGAGACTTCCTCCTCACCATTGCGAGTTGAACCCGATAGAATTAATCTGAGCTCAAATTAATGGTTACGTAGCTCGTGAGAACGTAAAATTTCTGATGTCCAACGTTGATTAGAATTCGCAATGGAACGGATACGGAAAGAAGATTGGGCTGATGTTGTAGCCTATGTGATCGAGGAAGAAGAGAAAATGTGGAAATTGGACAGGATGGTAGACACTGTTTCCGAACAAATAATAATAGATTTAAGTATGACTCGGGATTCTTGTTCGGACGAGTCAATGGATTCTGAAACTTCATAAGCATAACACAGGTGATTATTTTTTTGCTTTGTAGTTCTCTTTCTATATAAAAGGAACATAATAATCATTTTGTAAATTTTTCTGTTTTTTTGAAGTACTATATTAGGCATAATAAGAAAATGTAAACAGTTTTACCATTAACACCAGGTAGCGCCACCTACTATTACAATTTTTACGTAATTATCTATGTGTTTAAATGAATGAAAATATTATTTTGGTACATCTCTGCACAGTTGGTAGGATGATTATCCGTTGGTCACTTCAAGTGCGACGTTGCTGATGAATCGCCTTCAATTGAAAATTGTTATAGAATAGAATATTCATTCATATGCTAAGAAACTAGGGTAGGAAGGGGTGATGGGGATTAGTCAAGCAATAATTGAAATAAGTAAATGAAATTAAACTAAATTTTTATTGCAACCGCCTCATTTATCTAATTCACCTTATTGGCTATCATTTGAGATCAGCAATCATCACTTTAATAATCAACTTTGAGAAATATACTGTTGTCCGGGTTGAACCGCACTTAGAGCTGAGACGTTTGTTTATTATTTTAAATCTAAATCCTAGTTTCTCAATCCGTTTCTTAAGAGTTTTGTCACAGCAGCTCACGTTATGACTGGAAGTATTCAATTTCTTCCTTATGATTTCAGTTGTAGGAATGTCATTGCTTTGGTAATTGTCGTATATTGCTTTTTTCAAAGATTTTATCAGATGAACATCTAAATGTTTTGGTAATCCCGTATCACATCGTGTCTAGCGTTCAAAAGTTTTGTTTTTGACTATTTTACATACAGTAGTGAAATGAATTTCAGTCAAATCTGATGTTGCTTGTAATAGTTTGTTTCCCTCGAAATCGAAGTCGAGATGTAGATTCTTATATACATTGAAACATACTCTCAGTGTTTCAATATTCAAATGCATCCGAATCTTAAACACTGGTATCTCTTTTTCGTATTGTTCACCAGCGCTATTGGAATCACTACACAGGAAAAAGTCTGCGTTGTTATCATACTCGTTATTACTTTTAGTACCTGTCCAAGGACGCCACATTTTGAACAGATAACAAAAATTTCAAGTAATTATAACTGCACCAATATCGAATTTCAACACTCAAATCGCGATCAGTTCCTGAACTGAACATTGACAACACGACACCTCTCATTCTATTTGTCACCGTAATATGACTTCAAATTTAATTTTATGACTCTTCAGCCAATCATAAAACTCGTTTAGTAAAAATTATCCAATACAAACCGCCAATTCTTCAGTCCCCGGTTTTATTTCTCTGTATTGGTTTTTTTGGCCTTTGAGGGAGCCGGCACCTTTAACTATGCACAATACAGGTTACATCGACTATACACCTGTACCAAACCTCATTATTTCGGCCGAATTCGTTGCAGATTACCCACGTATCCCCTGCATCGTCAGCATCATCTAGCTCACCGTCTTGGTATACATCATTAGTAGCCACGTCTGAAACAGGAGTATCATTTGATTCTTGGAGAAAATTCCGCTTTACTCTTTCGGTTGCCTTCTTCGGCACTTCAGTCTTCTTTCTTTGACCCTTGCCCTTATTTATATTTTTTCCTTTTCCCTTATCCTTGGCTGGGCAGATGGTTTTACTTTTCTTTTTCTATCAAGTTTTCTTATTGATGTGGACGTTAAAATGTTGGCATACTGCGTTTGGCGACTGTGTAGTATTGTGGGTATTACTTTTCTCTGGCAACTTATTTAATTTCGACACAACATCAAGACTAGTGACTGCTGGAGAAACTTGTTCTGATGTGCAAGGGACTGGTGAATATACTGGACCAGGTGCTAGTGGAACACATTCCACTGATGGGCCGGGGGCGTCGGTGGTAGCGTCGAATTAACTTGCATTGATGTGCCAGGTACTGAAGAGCTTTGTTGGCCTGGCCTGCAATTGATTCATCAAAGTTTTGAATGGCAGCAGCTTCTGATCGGAGCAATTCGGATGGTAGAAAATCTTCATCACAAAATACGTTTGTAGGCTTCAAAGATATAAAGACTGTTAAAATTCAATGAGTGTTTCATTATTTAACAAATAACCAGACTATGTAAGAAAGAGTTGAATCTGAACATGTTTTGAAAATGTCTTGAACAATTTTTAATTGAAATATGCTATTATAAAGTCAATCAGACACTATAATAATTATTCATAAATCCCTTTTGATTCGTCTGTTACGAATGCCTACTCCTATACAAAACTTGTTCTTCCGAAAAATAGATTATTATTATTATTATTACTAGATGATAACGTCTGGACCAATCGGATGCACCGATGCTCAAGCGGCGTAAAAGGCAAAAAGTTTCTACTGCCGTATGAAGTATCGGTGGTTGTTGAGGTCGATACTGACAGTCGAGTTCGTCTGATTCTTTTCACAAAGTTTTGTTGATGGTGTTTTCGTGTTTCTGCATAGAGTAAAATGCATGAGTAACCAACTGTACGTAACCTGAAACAGCGGAATGCCAATTTGCTTCACAACTATAATCGTAACAACAGCTCTGAATGGGGGAATATTTGAAAGTGAATGGAAACGGCACCAGCAAAATAGGAAAACAGGGAAGAAAAACTACTATTACCCTAACTTTAACTTTTATTATATAGCTTTGGTAGTTGCACACATACTTGGGCATGCATATAAGGGACACACATTTTTCCAAAAACAAAATTCAGCAAATTTTGAATTCAAAGGCGGTATTTGATGAAAATTTCGAGTGTTAAGTCGCAATTGGTTTTAATTCTGAATGCAAAGTATAAATTCACCAGTCTTCCGTACGGAGGCGTCGAGCGACCATATATACGAGGGTGGTATAAAAAGTTTCCGACCTCAACATGATGATAGCAGCACTCGTAAATAAAAGCTGGTGAATTTCGTTGTTCATCTGTTGACAGTTACTCACCAAAGTTTCAGCCATTTAGGATACGCAGTTGTTATGTAACAGTCGTTTGAGTGAGTTGATATTAGTGTTTTTATGAAAATGGACGAAATCGAGCTGTCATTAAATATTGGTTTTTGAAAAGCAATACGCCTACTCAAATCAAAGATGAGCTCAATTTGAACGTGGCCGTAAGAGCTTGGGAGACGATAAACGTTCGAGATGTTCAAAAACTGCAACTACCGACGAAAACATCGCCAAAGATCACCAAATATCGCTAGGCGACCGCCAAATTGAGGTGAGAGAGATAACAGAGGTTTTCAACATGTCGGAGGAACGTGTCACATATTAAATCAACATTAAGGCATGAGAATGCAGTCCACGCGTTGGGTTCCGCGTTTGCTCACGTTGGACCTGAAACGTGTTCTAATAAACATTCCCAACGTTTGTTGGCGCAGTTTAGGCGCAATAAATCCGAGTTCTGGCGCCGAATAATTACTGAAGATGAAAGTTGAATACACCATCATACGCTCGAAACAAAAATATATAGTGCAAATTTTGGACTGCGAAGGAGGAAACGGCTACAAAAAAGCGAAAACTGTTTTTTTTGCTGAAAATTTGATGACGACTATTTTTTGGGATAGTCATGGGGTTATTTCAAACGATGATTCAAAAAGAAAAACTATTACTGGAGTATACTACCCATCATCATTTGACAGGCTGAAGGCAGAACTCCCAGAAAAATGGCCACATTCGCAGAAAAAAATATCCTGTTTCACCAAGAGAACGCAGCATCTCACACTTCAGCTGTTGCCATGACGAAAATCCAAGAAGTACGGTTCGAAATGCTTGGTCATCCTCCCTACTTACCAGATTTTTTCCCAAGCGACTCCTTTCTGTTTTTATCAAATGAAAAGGCCGAGTACTATTTGGACGGGTTATAGAGATGGGAGCATCACTGGAAGAAGTGTGTAGAGTTAGAAGGAAACTATATTGAAAAATAACTTTTCAGTCCACCCTCGTATGAAAAAAATAAATTCTCAGTTTGGAATCAAAATTCAATAAAATTCCAAGTTTTGAGTGATGATTCAACAATAATCCAAAATTGAAATCAAAATTTGATGATGACAATGTTGTTAATATCCAACTTCATCTCGGAATTCTTCCATTTTGATTTTTTTTATTTTGACTTCGAACTCAAAATATAGTAGTTTTTTCCAAATAATCAATGGCTCATTATACGGTGGTTTTCAGAAATGGAGGAAACATTGATAGAATCGACATTCGTAAGATAAACTTCAGTACCGAAAAAATATTCCTTTCAATTTCAAGGAACTCAAGAACGAAAATTCACATACTCCTATCTATTGAAACGATGAATATTTGGTTTCTACAAATTACTTTCGGATATTTTTGGCGAATATTTTTTTGTTGAGGTTTTTTATTTGGAAATAAGACCAGAAGTGAAAACAACTATTTCTTTCGTTCTTTATTATTCAGAGATTTCAAGTGTCAAGAGAGAACAGCTCATGATTACAGCTATGAAATACTCAGAAAATAATTCGTTGCATACAGGGCTACTCCAGTGAGTAACGGCTTGTTAAAACATTTCTTTAGTTTTCTTCTCAGATTGTTCCTTTCTTCATCTTTGCGGTTCAACATTTTAACAGCGAAGTTTTTATGTTATGTGAATGTACTTTGTAGTCATGTGGACCTCGTTTCTCCTTATTCTCTGAAATTTATATTTCCATTGGGTCCGGGTATTCATGATTTTTGTTTTGCTTGTCGCTTTCCTACTAGATGAATTCAAAAGTTTGAATTGGGCCATTTGTGCTTCCCTATTATTACCCGATGTGAATGGTGTAGATCTAAGAGTGATGTTCTTGCACCCGTAGGTGTGGTTTTCAGTGCACTCGATTTTCTCAAACGAGCATAGCTTGGTACTCGACACGGTTTCAGCTTTTATGTCATGCCTCAGGCACGTTAGGCTAGCATATAGCATTTGAGAAAGTTCCGGGGTAAGCTGGAATGACCTCTATGGGACCTCAACCATTTGGTATACCTCAAAATGATCAATCCATCGATGAACTGAAGATAACTTCACTGTAGGGAAGTTTGTTGAGAAAAAAGCCATCACTTCGTCAGTGAAGATAAAAATGTCAAGGAACTTCTAATCAGAGATAGAATGACTTGGAGAAGAAGAAAGAATTAGGAAGTTTAACACTTGTGTTCCGTGTGAGGTTATGGATCATAATTATAGCTGACAGTAGATATATCTCTGAACTTCTTCAACTCTTCACACCTATAGATTTTTAGAAACTTTTTAAATACTAATAAGTACCAAATCAGTTCATACATGGGGTTTCTAGAAGAGGTTTTGACATACTTTCCATGTTGAATAATTGATGCCAATAACAAAAGTTTCATTATTTCTCCAAATTTCATTCAACTCGATCTGTTAGTGTGTCAGTTACAT
The DNA here is from genome assembly GCF_025532065.1 of Leptinotarsa decemlineata. Classification (NCBI taxonomy): domain Eukaryota; kingdom Metazoa; phylum Arthropoda; class Insecta; order Coleoptera; family Chrysomelidae; genus Leptinotarsa; species Leptinotarsa decemlineata. Next base: position 27,420,874 of record NW_027412688.1, on the reverse strand, counting down.
AGTGTGGGACATTTCTTGAAACTGCATTTTGAACCAGTCAACTTCGAAGATTGCACTGAAATCATTCACTCGCGTTCGGTTGTCGCAATGAGAAATTACCAACTGAATGAATGCCTCCATTTTTTATCCAATATGGCGGTCGCCACAAATTGGTAATTTATTATTTTCATAGTAACTCATATTATATGGGCATCAAATGGGAGGAATTGAGGAGTGGGGTACTTTGGGTAAAGTGACATCATTCTGAATCCAATATGGTGGTCAGCCCCACGAAATTTATGAGAAAAAACTTCGTAATAATGATGCATCAGTAAAACGTTGTTGTACCATCTGACGCAAAAAATGTTTTTAAAGCTTTCATTGAAGCATACTGAGTTCATGTACTGAAAATGATAAAAAAAAGTTTACTCATAGTGAATAATTGATTCCAGTGGAAATAAATTATTCCAATTAACCTACTGAATACCTTCATCATTGATTGAATTGATATTGTATTGAAAGTTTGTCGCGCAAATTACTTACAAAGAAATTACTAACAACATAAAGTTTGGAAAGTTCGTTGAAATTAACCAGTGTCTAAATCTATAAAAAACGTTACATTATACTCAACTAGCAACTCACTTCGACTTAGTATGGGTGGCAGAGCATTAGTCGCAAGTAATAACGTCCTATGATGAAGTTGGTTTCTCTTTTGTGAATCTCTAAAAAAATATTTTCAAAATTTCAAATTTTTCTTTGACCCCCGGAACTTGTCAATTGGCATCTTAGTTCTCAAGGGTGCCAACACTTATACAACGTCAACAAACACAAACCCCACCCCACGAATTATCTGAGGAACAGACCAAACAGACAAAAGCTTTTCTCCCCTACATCCATGGAGTTACTGACAAAGTGAGCCGAATTCTGAAGAAACATAACGTGAAGACAGTATTCACAGCCAACAACCTAATCTACTGTCTAAAGAACACGATACGCAATGAAGCACAGGGTATATACGAAATACTATACCCATACCCAAAACTTACATCGGCCAGACCAATAGAAAAATTTCCAATAGAGTTTATGAACATGAACTAGCTGTTTGCAAATCAGATCCAGCATCATCTCTCTTCAAACATCACCAGGAAACAGGCCACACAATAAAGTTCGAAAACACCAAGAGCATTGCTACGGAGAAAAATCTGCAGGCCAGGATAATTCGGGAAGCAATCGAAATTGAAAAACGCCCCAACTGCCTTAACAAGCGAGATGATTCGCAGAGACTACCACAAACATAGAGGACACTGTTGTCGCGCAAGATACCTGAAAATAACTCAGGTACCTGGTCAGGTACACAGGTACAACAGAGCAACCATTGCGGACATAGAGTTGAACACAGCAAGCATAGAGCTAGTAACGAGACTTGGGGACAAGGGAGATTACGACCTCGTCTTCGAGTCATGTAAGTACAAATCGAAGTGATTCTTGAAAATGGCTCCAAAGCAGGAGCCGAAACGATGAAAATTACAGATGTGGTGAAATGTCACCCATCCAACCCATGCTGGGAATCGCACTTTGAATGGTGAAACCTCGTTGATTCTTAGCTCGCACAAGTTTAGACTTTTGAGAGTTATCCTTCGTGGAGAGGCGATAGCTGGATAACGGAAACATATGTTTTATAAAGAAAAAGATGATGATGATGTAGATAATGCACTGAAAACTAAACAATTATTCGGAATGTCCTAGGTAGCAGTCATCACACTAATCGCCTCAGCAATCTACCGTATTGGGCAGATGAAAAAATAATAAAATCGTTGGGTGTAGCGTAACCTGAGTGGGTATGTAAATACTATTAGTCAAGCCCTGTCATTCGATACCAATATTGAGGTTGTTGTGAAAAAATATGTAATCCGCTATTTTGTAGCTGCGGCCATCTTTAATCTGCATTTTTCCAAAGTGTACTACTATTCTACTAGGCACGCCCTGTCATTGGATACCCATATTGAGGAAGTTGTGGATCAATATGTAACCGCCATTCTGTAGCTGCGGTCATATTGGATTTACAATGATACAGAATTCATTAAATTGTATTGTCATCAAAACTAAATGTGTGAACCAAATTCCAGATCAATCTTCCAACAGGAAAGAGATTAAATTACTAAATTTGACGCTAACAAACATACAAACAGGGCAAGCTGAATAAAACCGTTTAATGAAAACAGATGTTAATCGACAAAAGTGAGGTATTCATTTTCAATCTCAGAAACATAACAATGAAGAGAGATCAATAAAGATATATCGTCTATTATAAGTGTGATCATGATTATGTTTCTATATCATCTATTGTCCGCGAACAGGAAATCTGTTTATCGAAATCACCTTCTTTCGCGTTCTAGTCTGCTTTTGGCAAGTCCTCTCCGAATTCTCAGATATAAGTGATTAATCAAGCTGCTATGACGCCAAAGAGTTCGGACGGCAATGGCAAACTTACTAATCGTTATAACTTCTTCATTCCGTGTCAGATTCAAATGATGTTTTTATTAGATAATTCAGAAGTTTTGTCAGTTAATGAATTCATTCGGGAAAGAATTCAAGGATATTAATGAACCAGCGCACTTCTGTTAGGATGAATTAGGGATGTTTTTCAGAAAGGATTTTCATCACTGGCGAGGTCTAGATTTACTTCATTTAAATAGCAGAAGTTTGCTTTTGAAGAATGTCCAAGTTAATTTTTCGGTGTCGGCAGGGGCGGATTAAGATTCTGATTTGGGGGGGGGGCGGAAATAATTTCTGAACTTTGAGGGGATAATATATACAGTGTGTGAAAGCCAAATACCAAAAGCCTTTTCTAAGTCATTCAAATTTGGAGGTTTACTTTTGTACACATTGCTCTGTACATATCCCCATAAAAAAATCTAATGATGAAAGATCAGGTCATCACGCTGGCCATTCAATCGCTCCTCGCCACCTATCCACCGATTGAGAAATGGATATTGCCGGACGTTAACTTGGTAATGTGGTGGTGCTCCTGCTGAAACCATATCGTATTTACTGGAACCTGACGGTTTCATGGATCAGGATATAAATTCGCTAAACCTGAAATGTCATAATTTTGAAATAGTGCCAAATAATTATCGCCATTCAAGTTGCCCTCAATTGAAAAGAAACCCATAATATTGTTTCCTACAATCCCTGCCCAAACAATAACCTTTTGAGGGTATTGCGTGTGTTCATCTATCATCCAGTGAGGATTTTCCATTGACCAGTAGTGTCAATTTTGCCGATTAGCATGACCGTTAAGATACACATAAAAAACATGACGTCTTCTAATTGGATGATACTGTTATCCAAGATGTCCATCATTTGCTCACAAAAATAAGTTCTTCTATCAAAATCGTCTTCCATAAGATCCTGAATAGTATCATTTTATAGGGATGCATTTTATTATCTTTAAATATGTTTACTATCGATGTATGGCTAATACTGAATGTAGTGAATGCCTGTCCACTCGATGTATGTGGGTTTTTCTCAAAACTTAAGCGTTACATATAATTTGAGTTCATCACTCATTGCAGTGGCAGCTGCATTTTCTATCTGCCCCGCATGACCAAATTCGTAAAACTGCTTCTCTACTTTACTTATTGACCTTGAGATATGGGCGGTAAATTAGTAAATTTCTCATGAAATAGGCGAGCTACTTTCTGTTGTGATCGGGTTTTATCTCCGTAACTAATCACTCGTAAAACTGTTATTTCATGCATTACCGTTAATCTAACCATTTGTCAGACTTGATGTTAACGAACTATAAATTCGAATTGAAATCTGACAACTGATGTTGTAACATACAAAACAAGTTGACAAGGCGTTTTAAACTAACGTTGCCACGGAAATTATTTACAGTTTTTTAAAGGATACCATCCAAAAAACATTGCTATGGTTTATGCTTCTTACTTCTTACAGTGTGTGTGCGGCACTGTATTGAGTACATTTATATTTCGGGTGTTTATCTAGTTGTGTGAATTTCGTGGGAATTATCATTGGATACTTCTATCTATAAGCATTTGATTACTTACTGAGCGTATTTGCATTAGCAAATATTGAATATTTAGTGGAATATCGACCACATAAACGTACCTCGTCTCTAATACATTCCTCTTATCATCCACCAAATAAATTAACATAGGCGGAACATCAAGGGAATATTTAAAAATCTCGAAGTCATAATGCCTGTAAATAAAGCAACTTGCAAATGCTGTAATCCCACTTTCGAGGCACATTTAATGCTTACTTGTAATATTTGTCGGGGAAAATTCAAAAATACATGCATTGATATTACCTCACATGAAGTTAGAACTCTTAATAGCAATAAGGGTTACTACTGGACATGCGTTAATTGCAGAGAGATTGGCAACGATATCAAGAGTCTTCAGCAACTCATAGTCAATCTGCAAAATGATATTAAAGAGTTAAAGGCAAACAAACTGAACTCAGTAAACGAACCGGCCTTCGATTTTGAAGAAGTGGTTTCTGAGATAGCTGACCGACAGAAACGGGTAAACAATGTTATAATTTTCAATATAGGAGAACCCAATCAGGAAAAAACTCTTACTGAACGAGTTGAAGATGATAAAAAGGCAGTGTTAGATATTCTAACTATAACTTCTCCCGAGATAACTCGAGCCTTGAATAATCTTAAACCTATCAGATTGGGTGTATTTTCTACTACTAAAACTCGACCTGTTAAGATTACATTAGAAAATGAATTTGCTGTTCGAAAAGTCTTAACTAATGCAAAAAAATTGAAAGAACACCAAAACTTCAGGAATATTGATTTGTCTGTAGACAGAACTGAAAGACAATTAGAGTAATTCAGAAAAATTAAACAGAAATTGACAGAAAGGACTAATGCCGGAGAACGCGATCTAAAAATAAAGTATATCAACCAGATTCCAAGAATTATCTCGGTAAACTAGAAAAGCCCAATAGCAATAACAGAATGTTAGATAACTGAATTCGAAAATTGATACCTTTTTTTCCAATGTTAGTGACAACGAATACAATATTATAGCAGTCACAGAGACTTGGTTGAAATCGGAGGTAGATTCTAGTGAACTGTTTCCCGAATATTACGATGTGTTTCGTAATGATCGCCAATTTGATAATATCGGACTTACTTGTGGTGGTGGTGTTCTACTGGCTGTTGATGTTGCACTGAAATCTGAAATGGTTGATGTTTCTTATTTTCATGAATATTTTCCGGACATAGATATAGTGGTTTGTAGATGTAAATTAGATTTGGTTTTATATGTAGCAGTTATTTATCTACCAGCCTTGACATATATGATGCGTTCTTTGAAGCCCTGGAAAGTTGGGACGTATTCAATTTTAACAATAAAATAGTAATTTCGGGGGACTTCAATTGTCCTCAGTTTTGTGAAATAAATGCAGATGATAGACTATCTTATATAATTCGTAATTTCCTAGCATTCCTGGGTTTCAAGCAATATAACAATATATTAAATGGTCAGAATAAATTATTAGGTTCAGTGATAGGAAACATTGATTCTATTGTGAGAGGAATATATTCCATTAGTTAAGGAGGATACCTATCACCCAGCTCTCATATTTGATATTAATAATGTGCATAAGCAAAAAAACAAAATGGACATAAATCACAACCAAAGAGCTTATAGCTTCAGAAAGGCAGATTTTCCATCACTGTATAACGCCATCTTGTTAACTGATTGGAGTTTCTTAGATGATATTCCTGAAATCAATTTTGCTGTCGAAAGTTTCTATGATAAACTTCATACACTGGTTGATGACCATGTTCCTACACTTAAACACTTCAGACACACATACCCTGTATGGTATACGAGTGATATCATACAAATTGTCAAAGAAAAGGCCAAAGTACACAATAAGTACAAAAAAACTAGAAGTAATATATTTTTTGAGGAATTTAAACGTTTGAGACTTAATTTTAAACAAAAAAGTAGAGAAACATATCAAAATTATTTAGAAAATGCTCAAAATCAGTTGAGAGTTGACCCAAACTTTTTTTGGACATTTGTTCAACGGAAAAATAATACATCTAGAATTCCAAGTATCATGAAATATGGGGAAGAAGTTTATGATAATCCTGAAACTATAGTAAATGCGTTCAGTAACTTTTTCAAAACTGCATACCAATCTAATAAAATCAACGAAGAGATTGTGGATCTTAGTCCCAGTCACAATATATCTGTAGATATAACTTCTGAACCTATAAGTGAACGTGAAATCTTTGAGGCAGCAAAAAAATTAAAAAATAAATTTAGAACTGAACCAGATAACATTCCATCATTTCTATTCAAAGACTGTATAGGGGTCTTGGTGCGTCCCCTGAAAACTTTAATCAACTCTATACTAAGATCTTCCATATTTCCCGATATTTGGAAAGTGGCTAAGGTGTGTCCTGTACACAAATCAGATGCCAAGAATCTGATTGATAATTGTAGGCCAATATCTCTCCTGAATATTGGAGCCAAATTATTCGAGACAATTTTGTACAACCGCATCTACTTGTCAACGAGACATAATTTCTGTTTATCAACATGGATTTATGAATTCTCGTTCGACAATTAGTAATCTATCGATATTCAGTCAATTTCTGTGCGGAACACTAGATAATATGGGTCAGGTGGATGTGGTGTAGGTATACAGATTTCTCGAAAGCTTTCGACAGAATAAATCACACACTTCTATTACACAAGCTCTCGAACGTAGGTTTTTCCAAAATGTATATAGCACTTTTGGAATCATATTTAGTCAACCCTAAACAGTTTGTTCAATACAATGGTTACAATTCGGAAGTGTATACGGCAATCAGCGGTGTACCACAGGGATCTAATTTAGGCCCACTGTTGTTATTGCTGTACATAAATGACCTGTGAACATCTCTCGAATGCAAGAGGCTTATGTTCGCCGAAAATTTAAAATTATATACGTCCGTTACTTCTTTGAATGATTGCAGTTATTTGCAGATCCAGTTGAATATTTTTCATAGGTGGTGTATCAAAAATAAACTCCCAGTGAATATATCCAAATATAAAGCAATGACATTTACTAGGAAAAGTAATAGTCTTCACTATGCATACTCGATAGATAATGTAGAACTGCCGCGTACTGACGAGATAAAAGATTTGGGAATTCATTTTGATGCGCAGCTCACCTTTAACATACACGTTAGTCGTACAGTAAATGCAGCATATCGTGCATACGGGCTTTATTGTAAGTAATTGTAGAAATTTCACAAATTTGTCTGCTCCAACAAAAATGTTTTTCTGTTTTCTCCGATCAAAACCAGAATATGGATCTCTAATATGGAACCCCATATATGGACAATATATTTCTGTCGTGGAGAAGGCACAAAAAAAAATTTTGAAATTTTTGAGTTTTAAAATTGATGGAGTATACCCACCTAGAGGCCAAAACTATATTTCTTTATTACAAAGATTTGACTTTATATCCTCAGAAAAACGCAGGGCGCAGACTTCCTTAATATTTCTGTACAATCTTTTGAACAATAAAATTGATTCCTGTGAATTATTTTCTTACATCAACATATTTGTACCCCGGAAAACATCTCGAAAAAGCTGCAATTTTATGTGTAAACGGGCGCAAACTAACCTTATGCTTAAGGCACCAATCTATGTAATGTGCACGAACTATTACAAAATTTGTGAATATTGTGATATTTTTTCCTGTTCTTTAATCGAATTAAAAAATAAGTCTAGAGCGTATATCTTATGATAACGCTGAGATCTCTATGTATTAGTGCTAGGAGTATACTTAATATATATTGTCATCTTAAATTGCTCTGTAAATGGTTGTACCTGTTGGGCAATAAATGCTTTATTATTATTACTTATGGAATTGGCCGCGGTGGTAGTGCGCCCGACTCACGAAATAGCAAATTTATTCCATTTCGCTTTAACACACTCTATATGAAAGTGTCTGTGTTTATATATCAAAATTCTCATTTGAAATTTAATGGATGTTGATATCGGCAGGGGAGTAATTATTATACCTATTATCCCCCATAAATCTGCCCTTGAGGGGAAGAAAACTGTCAAATCTTGCATTGCTGTGGCTTTGTGAACTGTGACATCTTTTTCATTTTTCCACTTTTTATTTTATACTGTTTGTGAGACAATCTGAACAAAAGAAACCTTTTTTGTCAATTTCAACTTGTAGATTATAACACACCAATAATTTAAATTTCTATTTCATATTTTCGCAGATCTAAAATTCCTCTAAACAGTCTGTACGTAGATGTTTGAAGGGATTGATGAAACAGGTGGTAAAATTGCCTGGGTTTTGAACTGAAATCAATTCTACGTGTGACTAATTTGGACATAAAGAGGACATAGTTCTGATCCAATAAAAAACTTTGATAATCACCAAGCAAGAAATATTCCAACTTAGAAGGTACAATATAGATGTTAATATAAAAGTAAAGTACATAGAGCCATTTTCTGTATTAGTTAATTTTTAATATCAATTGAGTCGTCAGGATTTTACAATAGTTTTTTTTCTATGCTATAGTTCTACCAGACAAAAAGACATCACTGGAACTACACCAGAAAACATAATAATAATGAAATTTGTATCAATCAACCCTCTCTTTAGAGTCAAAGATTATTTATCAAATCATCATGTCCATTGAAAAATGACATTGATGTAAAGGTATGACATTTGTCAAAACCAAAAAAATCCTATACATTTTCAACTTTCTTTCGCAGATTTATATAATCAGTTAATTGTTTTTCCACTTATTTTTACTGTAAGTATAATTTATTATGTTATTCAATGGCGAAAAAATCCACAACTCAATGGAGTACAGGCCCTGAAGAAGCTTCCCATCGTTAGCGAAAGCGTGGCAAAGTAGAGCATAGTTTTGATTTTTTGACTGAAAAACCCAAAAAATTTCATATAAATATATATAGCAGGGTGGCTCTCAATATATATATATATATATATATATATATATATATATATATATATATATATATATATATATATATATATGTATATATATATATATATATATATATATATTTATATATATATATATATATATATATATATATTTATACATATGTATATATATATTTATACATATGTATATATATATATATATATATATATATATATATATATATATATATATATATATATATATATATAAATATATATAAATATAAATACGAAGGTTATTGAGTGTCTTGATATAGATGAAGGAGTTTTTTAATCGGACATAGCACTCAAGGAAGTGGCAAACCATAGACACGTGTTTCGGGCATATATATATAGGCTTATATATATATTGACTTGGGTGTCACACCAATAGGTGGTTCAACTTATGTCTCGCTTGCGTTTACGCAGTTATTTCCATTAAGTACTTTTCTTGGCCTTTCACATTTTGTCTTCAATCCAGGACCGCCTGCCCGGTACTGACGATGCCCAATAGGCTAAACAGCTGTCTATCGGTGGCTTTTAAATTAAAATCAATATGGGAATGATCAGAATGGTACACTTATTCATTTATCTTTTGATTCTCATGGAATTATTTTCCAGCAGCTTGACTGCATAAACCTTTCTCGATATATATATATATATATATATATATATATATATATATATATATATATATATATATATATATATATATATATATATATATATATGTTTATTCATTTTTTTTTTGATTGATGCAACTAGTTTTCCTTGAATTGAAGGGGTTATATTTTTAGGAGTGATTAATTTTTGGGAAAGAAAGTTTTTGGCTTTCTACTACTCCATCTGATACAAAAAAAAAGAGATGTCAGATGAAAATGTAAGATGAAATAGTTCCTGTTTATTACGAACATTTTCTCTCTAAAATTATTTTCGAAAAAGAAACAAATATGTCAGGCAGATACGTAGGAATGCGACTCGAACTTTATTATCTATAACATTCTTGCAAGAATTCGAAAAATTCAGCTATAAAGGTATTAAATAACTCGAAAATATTGTTCCGTCGACATTAGGACTTGCAAGACGTCGTGAGCTGCAGAATAAAATCAATCGAAACGTATATCATTCCTTCTCCTCTCCAGTGGATGATGTATTGAATTTCATATGTAATATGTATCAATGACGAAAAGCGACGACGAGGTGTTGCATACTCAGAAGTCGGGAATGTGTATTTTACTTCAGCATGCACGTATTGTGGAAATTGGTATTTCTATTGAATTCTGTACTATTACGGAATGGCATAGCAAATAATCCTAACTGTTCTCCTTGAATGCACAAGGCTTTGTTTGAACTATGAATGAGTATTAGTCAATATCAAACTTAATCACTTTCAGGCGTAGAGGAGTTCTAATAACTTATATAACATGACACAAACAATTGAAAAACGATTATTTGTTGACAGGAAAATATTGAGGGTAAACAGTTTCCATTGTCATTTTATATAGTTGTGAATCTTCAGATACGAGACAATCGCATGTTTCACTTTATTTTCACCGATGTTGAATTTTCACTTGAACCAGGTATAATATACGTTTCTCAGTAAAATAAAATCAGAGTATTGTAAACTTCAGAAATGCATTTCGAGGTTGTGGTTTGTTTCAAATGCGACCCATCATCATTATGGTGCAGCCAAGTGCAAGGACATGTTGGGCATAGCACTCAAAAAAGTGGAAAACCATAGACATGTGTTTCGGGCTTTTGGCCTATCATCAGTATCGTGCAGCCAAGTGCAAGAATAGGTAACACTGGATTGTCATCAGCACGGAGTCATCAGCAAAAGCCAGCCGCACATTTGTGATTTCAGTTAATATATCTTGTGTTTACAAGTTGACTTGGTGTCACACCAATAGGTGGTTCCATTCATGTTTTGCTTGCGTTTACGCAGTTATTTTTATCAAGTACTTTTCTTGCTCATTCACATTTTGTCTTCAATAGAGGACCGCCTGCCCTTTACTGACGATGCCGAACATGCTGAAACAGAAAAAAATATTATTTCTATTTGACTATTATAATGATTATTGTTTTTATATCTGTTTTTTATTCAATGAAATAATAATTTGGATTCCGTTAGACTCAATATATAGATGTTTTTCTCAACATCCCAGGTGGTTTCAGGCTCTAACACAACTATTACATACTCAAAACGATCTGGACAGCAGGTGTTCCTGTAAATAAATTTGGAAAAGACACAACTGAATATAAGTAAATGTAGAACAGTTTAATAAAATGTAAAAATTTATATTCTAAATAAAAGTTATCTAAAGAGAACATCAACTAATTCTAAGAATGTTCTATGGCTACAACGAACTGATTTTCGTGAATAACGGAACTCATTAATAGTCTGTGGAATGTCAGTTACTAATATTTCAGGGACGCTGTGATTTTCTGCTTGTAATCAATGGAAATTCTTGTATTTATTCATGTTATTCAATTGTCCAGTTTTTGTTCTTAGACCATTTATTTTGTTATATATGCATATATTTTATATTTGATGTGGAATAGGTAAATACCTGGTTTTCCTCCAATGTATTGTGTAGTGTAAATTTTCTAACCTCTGGATTCCTCTTCACTATAGCTGGGAATGCTTCAAGCACTGAACTTGGATTGGATTCAACTTCTACAGATTGATTTTTATTATTCTTGTATTTAATTACTATTATTCAATATACTTGTGTATTATTTTCTAACTTTTCTATTAAATTTTATTTGATTTCCGGAGACAAAATTTTTGCGTGGCGTTCACCTTCGTCGCCTTGACAAGAATCCTTTTGTTGATAAAAAAATTGAAAATATTCCACCTTCCTTAGTTACTAACTATAAATTTTCATAACTTCAAATTTTCAACTTTGATATCATAAAAACTATCTGTTCTACTATTTTGCTGCTTGTTCATGAATTTGAATACATCTTTACTCAACAATTATGTGAATATCTGGTTAACCCCACTTATGTCTAAATATAAAAATTTTTCATAAGCATCATCTGATGTCCGTAACTAGGGAAATGGTTTACAACAATAATATTCAAACTTTTCATCATTTCTAAAGAATGTTAAGGATACCACTCAGCAATGAAGCCCGAAACAAAGAACGGAAAGTCATATACCAAATAGCGAACGAAAACGGATACACCCAAAAGACAATAGATAAACTAGAAAACAGGATCAAATAAAAAATACAGAGCAAGGATCAAGTCAACCCAACAGACAAAACAACACAACGATGGACATCATTTACGTATGTAGGACACCAAACCAAAAAACTAACAAACGTCTTCAAACCACTGAACATCAACATCACATACAAGCCAAGCAAAACAAATCCAACAGTATATAAATCAAACCTTGCAACACACGCCATACAAAACAAACATAATTTCCCCCCACTAGAGAACATAAAACTCATAAAACAAGTCAACAAGTGAAACCGCATGGACGTTTGGGAAAACTCAAACATCCATAAATTTAACAGTCATAAATCACTCATCAAGGAACAAGTACAAATCACAACACAACAAGACCTCACATTCAATATATTAAACAAAACCATACACATTCCTAGAGAAGATCTAACACTTGATGCAGTTCAAATAGAGGCAAATTCACCTAAAGTACCTGAAATACCTGAGTTGAGACGTTCGGACCGTATAAAGAGGCCGACGACAGGATGACAAGTTCAGTTTGAGGAGTGCCTAGAAGATGACGACAGTACGACCAGCTGTCGAAAGCGCTCGCAGATAATTAATAGAAGATATAAAGCTTCAAATCCTTTTTGTAGAATTCAATATTGAAATACTCAAAATAAAGGAAAATTGGTTGCATCATTCAAATATTTATATAAAAATAAATAGATAAGTACTTTTTTGATCATTCCCATATTTATTTCAGTTTAAGAGCCACCGGTAGACAGCTGTTTCAGTCTATTGGGCATCGTCAGTACCGGGCAGGCGGTCCTCGATTGAAGACAAAATGAGAAAAACCAAGAAAGTACTTGATAAAAATAGCTGCGTAAACGCAAGCGAAACATAAGTGGAACCACCATATATATATGGAAGAAAAGAATTCCATGAAAATCAAAGATAAAGAGATAAGTACTTTTCTGATCATTCCCATATATAATTCAATTTAAGAGCCACCGGTAGATAGCTGTTTCTATATATATATATATATATATATATATATATATATATATATATATATATAAATAATAAAATAATATATATATATATATATATATATATATATACATATATATATATATATATATATATATATATATATATATATATATATATATATATATAATAAAATCCCGTTCCAAAATGCCGTTCTGATTGTAATTGAAAATCTCTGCTTGAAAGTCTGTATCGGATAATAATAAAAGAACGAGCAATCAAATAGATTGGCAATAAAAAAAATCATCGCCCGTCGATGAACCGTAATATTTTCCAATCGTCGTGCAATGATTTGAATTCATAAATTTTGACGATGAACGCTTCTATTCATTACGATCAATCTTCATGAAAAACGTTCCACGATCTCACCGTTTCGTTGGGCTTTTATAGAAACGTCTCGGGAAAAGAAGTGTCGCTGTTAATTTAAATTTTCATTGTTTGTGAAGAATTCTGTCATACACCGGAATGAAAAATGGAGCTGACTGAATATTCGCACGAAAGTTTTTGCTATTCATGCATATTTCTTTTTCTGAAAATCCGCTGACAGAGAATGGAGGAACTGCGAGAAAAAAAAAACACCACGGTCTGATAAAACCAACACACATGTACACCCTGAATATAGATAAGTTATTGAATATGTCACAGCCTGCCATGAATCTGCTGCATGAGAAAACACAAAGAGAAATCTTGGTTACTTCGTGACAACGTCTGGATATTTTTTGTGACAGTATAAGTATATCGGAATAAGGATTTTTGGTTTTTATAATAATAATATGGATTTCATGATATCGATTTATAGAAACGATGGAATTCTGTTCAGAAAAAATTTGGTTTTCGTTAACCAGGTGCCGCTTCTCTACAAACGACACCCTCAGAAGTCGAGCGAGCTGAGGATTAACGGGGTTCTACCTTTCAACCTGCCAGTTTCAGCACGGTTTGAACGATGCGCAGTAAAAATATATCCATAAACGTACAGACAAACGACATACAAACGACACCCTCAGAAGTCGAGCGAGCTGAGGATTAACGGGGTTCTACCTTTCAACCTGCCAGTTTCAGGACGGGTTGAACAATGCGCAGTAAAAATATATCCATAAACATACAGAAAACTACAACAAAAAAGAGGAGGCGATAACGCTTAACCGAATTTGGAATATCATACTAAAAGATGCTAAGGTGGCAGCAGTGCAACGCAATGTACGGGCTACCTATGTCAATATAAATACGGCTTACGAACTAGAAATCACTAGTCGAGTACTGTTTTTACCCGCGATAGGTATCATCAGTAATGATAAGATGAATCACAAAATTGCTGGACGCAAGTATCTCCAAAGGATGAGCCTGAGTGACAAACGCGGTAGCATCCCTCCCCTACTTGGAATCGACAGAAGACTCAGTCCTAGAATAGAATATTACTTTTCCAGATTTGTGGATAGGATGAAGAGGCAAATCGAAATGGCCCACTAGATCTTCTGATCTTAGCTCATTAGAATCATTCAAAAACCTAGGTGTATACTTACAGACCTGACCTAATAGACAAAAATAAGGCAATAATTGAGAATAGATTGTCCGCTGTACTAGAAAATGTCTGATACTAATGAGTTAATAGAGAACATTCAAAGTTTCAATGTCAATTTTTGGTAGTGTATCCAGTAACTGCGAAACGCCATTAATTCACTGTTATTACGTTCGTTCTTCATATAGAGTCAAACTTTCTATCAAGCCAATATTGAAACTGTTAAAAAAATATGTTGGAATCTGTTTTTCTGTGTGCGAGTTTAGGACTAATGAGGTCTTACTTTTTAACGTGTGATTCCCAGAACGGATTGGATGATAGAACGTGAAATTGATCGGCTCACACATCGGTCGATTGACTAAGCGAAGCAAACCACTTACTTCATGTATCAACTATACAGGGTGTTTCAAATTCGATTTTCACCATTGGTATCTCGGAAACTATGAGAGATAGGAAGATGGTTAAATTGGGCAAAGTTGCGCATTTACCTGACTGATAATATGCCGTTGAGAAAGTTCCAGAGATATCCGGAAAAAACAGAAATTTCGGAAAATGGTTTTTATTTTTTCTGGCTGTATTTTTCGAAGGATTCGAAAATAAATTGCACTTCAACGTTTACACTTTTTTCCTGCTACATAATGGTGTTTTCAGATTTGCTATCTGACGTTTCGTCTTCCAGCCACCATCATCAACTTTATTTTTTCCGTCTTTCTGTTTTGAATAGAACCAGATTTTACCTTTTCAATAATGTATCATAAGTTATAATTTTTTATTTGAGAAATTGAAGATATTGAAAAAAATTGATTCTTATTATAATAGGCTTTGACTTTGATGTTTCTAAATTTGAATTTCAATTTGTTACACTCAATGACATTTTGTTATTGTACAGGTCATTGAATTATTGGTGAAAAATGGCTTTCACAAATGAAAAAAAAAATATGATACAAGTTTATCACGAATACGATAGAAACTGTGTAATGACATCGGAAATGTATTTAAACTTGTATCCCGAATGACGACAACCACATCGAACTATGTTCAAGTTATTGGATTGAAATCTCACCGACTTTGGTTCGTTTGAAAAGCCCATAAGGAAAAATAAAGTTGATGATGGTGGTCGGAAGACGAAACGTCGGATAGCAAATTTGAAAACACCATTATGTAGCAGGAAAAAAGTGGCAATGTGGAAGTGCAATTTATTTTCGAATCCTTCGAAAAATAAAGCCAGAAAAAAATTAAAACCATTTTCCGAAATTTCTGTTTTTTCCGGATATCTCCGGATATACTCAGAATTTCAGAACTTTCTCAACGGTATATTGCTAGTCAAGTTAAAGCACAACTTTGCCCCAATTTAACAATTTTCGTATCTCTCATAGTTTCCGAGATCCGAATGGTAAGGATCGAATTTGAAACACCCTGTATATATGTTTTGAAATTCCAAAAGTTTCATAGTTTCATATCAACGTATCGAAAAAAGAAACAGCGTAGTTTCATATTAACGTATTGAAAATGGAAACGGCAGGATTCTAGGTAATCAGTGTTGTATAGTTGCTCAGAGATTTTTCAAGAAAACACACGAGCGTGACCGGAATGTGATATAAGGACTATAAAATTCAGGTTACGACGTTCGTATAGCTGCACAGTTTCAGAATATTAACGAAGTTGGAGAATCTAGGTGTTACATTAGGGAACGTTATACAGGGGGGTCAAGTGATTAGAGTGAAAACTGAATTACAAACTGGTTGAGTAGTATTCAAGAATTTTTTTTCAAATAAGACGTTAGATCTGGAGTCCGATCCGAAGACAGGGGTGACAAAATACCTCTAATGTATGAGGTGCCGAAAGGATGTATAACTCTAAGCCCACTTAGACCAAATGTGGCATATAAGTACTGTATGAATTGCATTCACGATTTCTTCTCTCAATTTTTTTACTTGAATCAGATCTTCATATATCTAAGTAATTCTTGATGATATGGTATCAAACAGGATGCTGCCAACATCGATATTCAATTAGGAATGACTTTTGTTGACTAATTAACAATATAACAAGCTTATACCAGATTTTTGTTGAAATTTTCTGAGCTTTGTTTCAAGAGTTCCCATAAAAGTGTCTATCGCGAACTCGAACCGACAATAAACTCCACGATAGAGATTGAAGGAGGTGGTCAACTCCCTTTCCATGATGTGATATTGTAGAAGTTGTCAGATCAATTGATTCAAATGCTCATCGGAAGAAAACACATACTAATAGATATCTCCACTAGACATCAAATCATCATGCGGGTGTTGAAAAAGGTATAATGAATTGTTCTCATAACAGAGCAAATATGATATGCAATTCAATTGATAATTTCACTAGAGGAGTATCACTAATAAAATATGTTCTGAAAGAGAAAGCTTATCTAGATACGTTTATGAATTCAACGATAAATGTAATAGAAAATCGATAGTCAATCAACATCCATATTACCATACGAACAGCATCACAAAAAATGAAATAACTGCATCTCAACAATTACCGACTCGATACATCCCCAACCCCACTCCATGGATTACCCCAAAAATTCCCAATAAAACTCCAGCATAGTTCATGCTTGAGAAAGCTATTATATAACGAAACACATGTCGCGGTTTTTGTAAAATCCTTAATAGTGAAAATCGTACAATAAATTGTATTAATTAGTTTCAACTAAAATTACTTGTTTAATCTTTTTCTGCCAATCTTCTTCGGTAATATTAAATACTCCTTCTATAATTAGCTCTATTACCTACTTATCGAATTTTGGAAAATTATTTTCACGCCTGATGCTTTGTTTCAATTCTCTCCAAATCAACTCGATGGAATTAAAAACACAAAAATAAACGGTAAGTCTCATTATGACGTGTTCATACTTTTCAGCAATACTCTCAAAGACATACACTTTTTCAAATGTTTTTGTCTGTAAAACTCCAAGTAGCTGATTTTTAGTTTAGTAATCTTCAAAATACAAATTGTTATCTATTGAAAAACTTTGTACATTATCTTTCTTCGAATTTCTATTCGGTACTTTGATGAGCAGTCGCAAATGATAGCAATCGTTGTCAAGAACTATCACACTATTCACTATTGCAGTCCTCAAGTTTTTTCCACATAATTTCAAAGAATTCGAAAACCATTCTTTATTTTAACCGGAATGCAAAATGATTAGTTGCGATCCTTTGTTTGCAGGCATGTTCGGCGTACATATTCTCGAACCATCAGTCCACCATTTCCAAACTATTTCTTGAGTGTCATACATTTCGTCCGAATAGAAAAGTTACCGTTGTTCTGGTTTATATTTAGTTATTTATTCTTGGTATTTGTTAGGCAATTCCACTATTCTTCTGCTTTCCATAACTGATTGACGTTTGTTCATTATTTTAAATCTAAATACTAGCTCCTCTATCCAATTCTGGAGAGTTTTGTCACAGCAGCTCACGTTATGGCAGGAAGTATTCAATTTCTCCCCTATGATTTCACTTGTAGAAATTTCATTGCTTTTGTGACAGTCGTATATTGTTTTTTCAATGATTTTATTGGATAAACATCTGAAGGTTTTGGTAATTCTGTATCACATCGCGTCTTAAGTTCATATGGTTTGTTTTTGACTATTTTACGTACAATAAAATCTGATTGCTTGCTTGTAATAATTTGTTTTCCTAGGAACCAAACTTGAGATGTAGATTCTTATATACATTGAAACATACTCTTTATGTTTCAATATCTAATTGCATCCGAATCTCATTCACTGGTATTATTTATTCGCATTGTTCATCATCGCTATTGGAATCACTCCACTGGAAAAAGTCTGCTGTTTTGTCACACTCTTTATTACTTTAAGTAATTGCTCAAGAACGCCATATTTTAATCAGACAACATAAATTTTAAGTAATTATAACTGCATTAATATCGAATGTACACACTCAAATCGTAATCATGTCCTGAACTGAACACGGCGGCGATAACCATCCCCGCATTTCCGATTTCTATTCGTCACCGTGACATGACTGTCAACGTGGACTAGTTCGCTGCCGGTTCATTTCTATGTATTGGTTTTTTGGCCTTCGAGAGTGCCGCCAACTTTAAGAGTGCGTAATATCGTTTACTTCGACTTCACTTTGATAAATTGCAACTTTTATGGTGACGGCCATTCAAAATGGTGGCATTCATTTGATTGTTCATTGTGATAGGAATCCAATGTGTGCGTTCAATTTCAGCCGAATCGGTGAAAGCTGAGTGCGGCTCAAAATTCAGGTACGTGATTTATCCTACACTAATTACAATTCGAATAAAAGCTTGTAATGATAAAAATTGCAATAAATTTCGTCCACAAAACAGATGTAATCATGCATTCGAAATAATTGTTTACAAAATATCAAATTTAAAAAAGTTGCTTCTACTCCATGAAAAAGTTTCAGTCGTAATATCCCAGATTTATGAGTACGTTACAGGAGATTTTTGGATTCCGACAGCAGGCATAGTTTGCCGATATTTTCAGTTGGTTATGAGATTGTTTTTGTTGGAATGTTTTCGTCGAACCGACTGATTAGAAATTGTTGGGAACTTTTGTGGTTTATGATGAAACTTCCTGGGTAGATTCGTTTCCATATTTTTGAAAGGAAGTTCACAAAGTTTGAACGTTTTTAGGAGTGTTTACATCGGATTAGGAAGTTTGTCATTATATAAAGTTGCGAAATAACTCAAGCTTGTATTGAATATATAAAGTATGTCAAATTTAGAAGTCCAAATGAATCAAATTTTGACATAATATTATTGACAATTTTACTGTCGATATGAATTCTGTATTCATCGTCGAGAGCTTTATATTAAAATTGAAGAATTTTTCCATTTGATATGAGATCGCTAATAATCCCAATAAGACATTTCATGATTGTATAATAAAATGAATGAACTGCAGTCATCGTTGACCCTTCATTTACGGAACAATTCTGATTTTTTCGCCTTAAGTACCGTATAAAATAAGAATATATCTGATTGTTTAAGCGATTCAAATCCAATGTGAATCACTACTTTAACACAGACAGATCGCCTTAAGGATTTTCGTGTAGTGCTTGTGTTCTGTCATTAAAAAAAATATTGGTGAAGTTCAACATTTTCAGTTTACTTAGCCTGGTTTCAGAATCGTTAATTAGGAAAACTTCTTGAAATTGCTCCCGAGATAATCGGCTCGTGAAAGGACGTCGAGACTTTTTATTTGAAGGGGCGTTGAATGAAGTGGCACTTAATGAAAAATAAGTGGTTACCTTTCCAACGATCGCTTCTTCTCGGGATAATATTTATCCAATATTCAAGCCCTTTTCAAAATTTTAATTCGTGGTTGATAAACTTTGAATTGAATCCATCCTAACAGTTTGTTACATTACACAATTTACAGTGTCGTCATTGAAGTCGGTAACATATGGAGGTCTATTTAATTGATAAACCAACATGGAAACAGACCGTTGTCGTTGATTTATGCTTCAAATTTGAACCTTGCATAACACTTGAAAACACAAGTACTGCAGGAAAATCCTTAAGGCGCTCTTAGAGCGGTACCTATGCGAAAGAAGTGATTCACATTGAATCTGAATCGCTGAATATCAAATCCATTTGGAAACATTTTTTCAGGAAGTTCGAGGTGTACTGAGATGATCCTCAAAACGATGAGCAGCCACAGTCCGTCGAGTATTTCTGATATGTACCGCTCTTGGCGGAATCGGATGTGACAAAGCTCCAACCTTTCTTTCATGTTATTATTAGCTGCCAGTCTAGATTTGTCAAAATTGACATTATTCTTGAGAAACATTCATAAACTTCATTTTTCTACACCAGTACTCTAACAATACACTTATATGACCATAATCCGTTTCATAATGATATCCATTATGATACAGATTTTTCATAACGATACAGATTATCAACCAATAGAAACCCATAATTTTTCAATCAAGAATCCTGTTCCTTTGTTTGTCCTAGATTCTAATCTAAGTAACTAATTGCTTCATTTGTCAAAATTAGTTTTCATTACCTACCTATATTATCAAAATGTCTGAAAACAGCGATATAGAAGGAATACCATCGACTCCAATATTTTTAAAAGATCAGATTAATTACAGTTGTTATATTCAATATAAATATAATTAGAATCTTTATAGTTTTCATATATCCATGATAATACCATTAAGTTTGTGTTTTTTTAAAAAAATATGAGTTAATTACTGTAAATATGTTCAATACAAATATAATATTTATAGTTTTTCATTATTTATCGGGTTTAGAAAAAATAGCGTATGCAACTCTCATGTAATGGTTATTAATACACTCGCATATACCATACAAAACTCGCCTTCGGCTCGTTTCGTATCCCGGTTAATGCTCGTGTCTTACTAACCATCATTACATGATCGTTGCATAATATACTATTTTACACTGAATTTCGAGAAAACTCATCCATAAAGTTTATTACTTTTACTATTTTATTATCGTATTCTGAATTTAATCGATCTGAGACAATAATTCTGCCATTTTTTTCATAAATAATGCCTTCATTCATGAACGGAATCAAAATATTCAGTGCAATTTTCGTGAGCAACATGTTTTTATGCTGATGGGTTACTATGTCAATATTCAATATTTGGAAGTTTATTCAAGAGAATTTGAATGGAAATATTGAAACTTACACAAAATTGTTGCAAAGTAGATTTTTGGAAAATTAGTGAGAACTTGATTTTTCATATCGTCAGTGGAAAGCGTCAATCTGTAAACTCCATTTAACACGTTTGTTTGAAGGTGGTTGACAATGTTTCGTGGTGCATTTCATTAGTTCGGACTTCCACTGTCTTATATGATATGAATTGATTTGAAATCCCAGAAAAAAATCTGTGAAAAATAAAAAAAGATTAGCTGACAAATAACAATTATATTAAACAAGAAAAAACTGAAATTACAATGAAAAAGCAATAACCAAAAAATATTCCAAACCAAGTTACTACACGACGTTCCAATTGTCAGTATCCACAATCGATTTTAGGTGATAACTGGAAGTAATCCTCCGAGATCTGACTATTTATAGGTTGTTTCGATTATTGGTATCAACAGACGTCTTCGGGTGCATGATGACTGGACTCAATACTCCAGAAGATGACTATTTTAGGTCATTCCAGTGCTTTCACCTATCCCCTCTTCCCCCTCTCCGCTTCATCGGTTTTAGCAGAAGCTGACCGTTTGGTGGGAGTTGGTCGTGTTCCGCTTGATAATAGATTTCCATATGATGCGTATCTCTACACTAGCTTGGCTAAATGCTTTCTTGAACAGCATATGTGCGGCTTATTTGAATTTTCTCGCAAACAAATGTTCCTCTTTGCTTGAGCCCACTTGATGTTATGCTGATAAATACAAACATGCTCTGCTATTGCTGTATTGCTGATTTCTCTTCGCTGTGTGTGTTTTTTGTGCTCGGCAATGCGGACTTTCAATGGCCTCTCAGTTTCACCGATGTATGATTGTCCGCCCTCGCAGGGTATCCGGTTAATGCAATTCTTGGAATCGCAGTCCGCGTTTGGTGGCCTGATTTTCGTGAGGCTGCTACGGATAGTGTTCCCAGATCTGAAGCAGGTTCTGATGTTATACTTGGACCTAATCCTTTTCTTAATTTCCGACAATCCTCTGATGTAACGAAGTACAAGAACTGGTTGTGTCGGCTTCTCTTCCTTGTGGAACTCATATTTTCTTCTAGCTGAAGCCTGTTTCACCATCACTTTGAGGTAGCCATTTCGTTGAAGGGCATTTTTGATGATTCCTACTTCCTTTTTGAGACCTTCGTTTGTATTACAGAGCCTGAAAGCACGGTTTTTGATATACAGATTTTTCCCATTTAGTGTTGGTCCTCTTCACCAATACATCTAAGAATGGCAATTCGTTGTGGACTTCCTTCTCCATTATGGAAGTGATGGAAGGATTACGTTGTTGATGTGCTTCAGGAAGGTTTCTAGTTCTGCATTCCCATGGTTCCATATTATGAAGGTGTCGTCCACGAATCTCAGCCATACTCGGGGCTTCTTGTGAGCTTCTTCAATGCCAAGAGTTTCAAACCACTCCATGTTGTTCAATTTTGCAGGTTCCCCATCTTCGGATAGCTTCCTCTGTATGATTTGAAGTGCTTCACCGACAGGGATGTTGGTGTAGAGACTTTTCACGTCGGAACTGATCAGTTGATCTTCTTCTTTGACTAGATTCCATTTCACACAATTTCAGAGTAGGGCATTTCAACATCGTAGAAATTCAAATCACTAAGTGTTTACAAAAAAAATGGTATGGAAATGACAAGAAGGTATTTTTTTATTTTGTTTTTACTGTAAATGAATACAACATAACTTGTATTAGCATTTTAACACCGAAAATCATGAGTTATCAGGTTTTTGCTTAAAAAAAAGTGTCAGAGCCCTCCGAATTTAAGGTGTTAGCAGCTTTTCATCAAAACCAAATTTCCAGCTGTATCATTTAATGAAAATAAATGTTTACAAAATTACCTTGCTCACGTAGAAATATCAGAGCTGAAAAATAGGAAGCCTATTTCGTTCGTTTTCCTCTGAGGCTGTGTATTTCGAAGCGCAAAAATCTGTTTAAACTTTCTTTTTCAAAGTGCATACTCCATTTGGGTGTCCCCTTCATCTGAATATGATTGCTCAATTGTGATTCACTCTAGAACGGCCACATATGATAATGCGTTTGCCATTGAAACATTATGGTTTTGGTAGAAGCAAACGTCAGTGTAAATAATTTTCGTTGTGTTTTGATTAAATAAATGAGTAGATCACGATGAACAAAATATTGCAAATTTTTTTTATTAAGGAGTGAATATTTTAAGTAGAGATTAGTTTCTTAGGGTGAAAGTTTTTAGATTCCTACTCCTCTATCATCAAACAATAAATTGTTGGAAACTTCCAGAGAAAGAAAGAAATTAAATAACTACAAAAAACTCAGATATGTGGAGTAAACAAAAACGTTTTTTTTTGGATACAAACTAGAAAAAACCCCTTTCAAACCACTACTCTCATAATAACATTGAATTACACAAGAGTCTCTTTTTTTCTATTCAATTATTTTAAGAAACACTTTATTGTTAGATTTTCACTAAACAGTTTCGCTCTACAATAGTTTTTTCAGGCAGGTCCATACTCCAGATGTAAAAAGAAATGACGAAATTTATTATTACCCCAAAGGAAAATACAATAATTAGAAATAGTACTGAAGAAATCAATGACAATCTTGATCTTGGGGAGATCGACCTAGTTTATTGGCTTCCAAAATTATTGATTGAATATCGATCAAATTATGAAGCAAGACGATGAAGTAGGTTCTGATGTTCTGAGTGACTTGATTTTGAGAAATCATATGACTGGATTCGGAATGAGATGTTATTATTTGACACAATAAAGATATTCCACTTCGATTTATGAGCTTGTCGTAACACGAATATCGTAAGAATAGGGAAGCAAAATGAACGAAATGGTTAAACTTAGGTTAGGTTATGTTAGGTCAAAAGTGAGTGGGTCTATTTGACCTTCCACCACAACCCGCAAGGGTTTATTCTGGCTCATACCTATTCACACTCGACCTACTAAATCTAGCTCCTTAACGAAACCTGATTTGGTCCCCATCGGAGCAGGCACAAAGTACATGCTCTGCTGTTTCATCATTTTCCATACTGTCTTTCGAAAGTCCGAGTCTCTGCATATGATGATTCAAATAGCAGTGACCTATGAGAAGGCCCGTTAGACATCGTAGTTCATCTCTACTATCGTCCAACAACTGTTTGGTATCAAGCTACGAAGGGTGAATAAACGACTCGAAGTGAGTCAAACCTGGAAGACTCTGACAGAAGTCCATAAATATTCTTGCCATCCAGGTGTTCAATGTTTGCGATGCCAATAACAGGTTCTGGTCTGATGCAGCTGCTTGCAGCACTCTCCTTTGCAAGGGAGTCAGCAGCCTTATTGCTTTCCAGCCAGAAATGGCCAGAAATCCAGACCAGAGACAATCTGTGAGTCTTCCTACCGAGGAGAGTCGTTGTTGGCAATTTGCTACCAATTTAGACGTTGCTCAGTAGGAGCCAAGAGCTTTCAACGCCGCTTGACTGTCCGAGAATATTTTTATTGACTTGTGTATGAGGTTGCATTCTTCCAATCTCTCCGCACACAATTCAATTACGTAAATTTATGCTTGAAATATAGTCGCATTGGTCCCTAGGCAAGTTGATATCTCTGTCCTGGGTCTACGACTGAAAACACCTGCACCTGTTTTTGATTCATCTGTGAACCAACAACTATCTGCTCTAAATATTTCCTTCTTTCGGAGGATCCAGTGCTCTCTACGCGGGAACGGTACTTTATAAGGCAGTTCGTAATTGACAGTTGGAGACATGAAGTAAAAGGTCATTTCCAGAATGCCGTGACTTCCAGTGTCAACCAACATTTTGTGGCATTCTGTATTAAATTGATTTGTGAAATTGGCAGTGTGCACAAGTCTATATACAGTACATCTATCCTCTCTTTTCAGAAAAATGTGGAGAGGCTGAACTTACTCCATGAACGCTACTCATATAATTGATTTGGGCATGGCATGACATATATCTATGTTAAACGGTTGTCATAGTGATCATTTACTTCTTGTGTGTGAGGGATAGTCTTTAGAATAATAACACTTACTATATGTGTATATAAATCCTTTATTGATGAAAAAATTCTGACGTAATTAATTTTACATTTGTGATTGATGTTATTTTCATTTTCAGGTAAGCTCAACCTTCAAAAGTAGTTTCAATCCTGGTTTTTGGTGAGTAGAGAGTTTTTCAATGTTTTCACAATAGTGGTTACAGATTCAATTATAGAAAACACTCGCCTTTCAGCTACATTGATATCAGGTTATATCAACCAGTGTTCTTGAAAATGCTACCTATTGCAAATTTACTTTTGATCAATGATGATTCTCAAATCATCTAAAAGAACAATTCGTTCAGGTCAGTCTCAACACGCTACACAGTAGGTTAATGGACTGACACCTATCAGTAATCAACTACTCCCCTGGCTAATACCACGAAGGGCTTTGGATTATATCCGACAGGTGTCAGTGCAGGATTCTTCACTGAAGTTATTCCTGCATATGCTGTTGGCGATACAACTGCCGCAATATATTTTCAATTATTGGAACACACTTGCAGACCGGTTTCGGGCTGTTTGGCCACTCGTCAGTGCAAGGTAGTGTATATCATCAACATGAAGTCGATGATTTTCGATAATTGAAAATCGAATTCCGTCAGAGTATCATTCTTCGAACTAAGCTAAAGACTACAACATGATTCTATTGCACGATAATGAATGGTAGTCATAATATCACGTCAAGGTTATGATTCTATACATTTCTCCATAATTTTGCTTGGCATAATTTTCGTACGCCACTGCAAGAGACGAATTGGGGCAAACACCTCTTCACCTTCTAATATAATCGGATATTCTGTCTGCCATTCTTTGACATTTATAAAAATACATTTACAATCAGCTTCAGTGAAAATTGTCATCGACTGACATATACCACAGTTGCGGATATGGGAACAGAATCAATCGATTATGGCTCTGCTGCCGTGAACTCGATTATAGTATCAGCTTTCGATGTCGGTTTGTTTACTCACAGTTGCATAATGCCCACATTACTACCCTACGGCTACAATCGATTCGTTCGCGTGTCTACAAAATTGCGAATTGATTTTTCAGAAGAATGATCAATGAACAGAGTCTATTCGGAATCAACAGTAATATATTTTATGTTGAAAAATCTCATTGTTTCATCCCATTTGGATTCCAGGACATTTGCTACGGAGGCATATCTTCACGGGTAGCAGGAAGTTGCATATCTTAATGAGGATCTAGAAGTGATTTCGAATTGGGTTGAAAGCAACCAGGTTCGATGCAAAGCCACAAAAATCCAGGCAACGGTTTTCTCCAAGAAGATAAATGGTTCCGAACCGGATATAGTAATGTCAGGTCAGACAATTCCGCTTTCTGCGGAGGTTAAAATGACCATCAATATGTTTCGGCACAATTATGTCGCTGGAATTGCACAGGCTGCCTCTCAAAAGCTTGGAACATTGTTCCGAACCAGAAAACTGTACACAACTCAGCAACTTTTGATGCTTCATAAAGCTCAGATCAGACATTCTTTGGAATATTGTTCTCATGTATGGAGCTCTGCCCCCTAACATACCCTGAAGCTGCTGGATTCCATCCAGAAAGGAGCTATCCACTTCATTGGAGATGCGAACATCATGTGCAACCTTGATACCCTGGAACATCGAAGAAATGTTGGAGATTTGTCTCTCTTCTATAGATACTTTCACGGAAAATGTTCAAGTGAGTTGGCACATTTGATTCCACCATGAGCGGTACACACCGGAAAAACGCGACGGACTGTGGCTGCTCATCATTTTGAGGTTCAACCCACTACACCTTGAAATTCACTGTTTGAGAGCTCTTTCACCTAAAGAACTGCGCTTATGTGAAATAAACTTCCTAAGAACGTTTTTCCAAATGGATTTAATCTCCAGCGATACAAATCAAATGTGAATCACTACTTTCAAACAGGATTTTCCTGCAGTGCTTGTGTTTTGTTTTTGAAAGTAGGTCGGTTAGTTATAATTCAAAGAATAATTGGTGACCCTGCTTGGATTACTTCAAGGCGGTTTTTTGAGATGCCTTGATTATGTTTGGTAAAAAGTAGTTGACTTTGTGTGCCACTTCTAGTCGGAATTTGTCTTTCAACAATTAGAAATTGGTTTTTTGTAGTTAAAGTGCAAGGAACTGGACAAAACAATTCTCACTTGTGATACCACTAGCGCTTGAATTATTTCAGGAAATTCGTTAAAGGTCACGATCAACAAATTTCAAGAATGATTCAAGCACACGCAGTATTCGTAAAGACAAATTCGCACTATTTTGAATTACAAGGCTACTATCCAAGATTGTGTAGAGAAGGGATGAAAATTTAGGACACAGTGACAATTTTAATAAAAAAGGATGAGGAAATTAGCATACAGCGGAGATTCAAACATCGAAAATGTAGTATATGTGCGATCTTTGACACATCCCCTCTGATAATATCTGCCGCAATTGTGAATGTTATAAAAACCTAGACATCACGGTCAACAATCCGGAACACTTTATTTGTGAAGATCAACTCGTGAGTTGAAGTTTATGAAATACTCTGGATCTTCATGAAGTAACGGCCGAATCAATCAGAATTTGTTGTATGATTTTCACGGTTTTACAAAAACTGCAACATGTGTTTTGCTATACAATAGCTTTCTCAAGCAATAATAATCAACGCTGATTAAGCGTTATTATCAAGCGTTAATTATTAACGCTAATTGAAGATTTTGTAAAGCGGAACATGTGTAGCGGTTTTAGTGAAACTCTTTTTAGTAAAAATCATACAATGAACTGTATTAACGAGTTTCGGTGAAAATAAGTTCAGTTATCGAACAATTTAGAAATTTGTGTCTTCCATGAAAATCTCTGCCAGAATAGGACTAAGTGGGTTTCCCATTATGAGATCTTTGCAGGATTTGGAGACAAAAATACACAGTAACCCACTGGTAAGAAGTTTTGTGTATTGATATAGATATGTGGACAGTTGACAAACTTTTTGAATTTCATCAATTCTCTCCACCCTTTTATCACATTAACAATGGAGATGGAAAAGGACGACTCTATAAATTTTTTGGACTCGACAATAACAAAAGTTAAAAATAAAAATGATTTTTGCAATTTATCGTAAACTGGCACATACAGATATTATCATTCATAATTCGTCCATCCACCCATATTAGCACAAGGTAGCAGGTTTCAACAGTATGATCCACAGACTATCAAGTGTGCCCTTGTCAGAGGCGAATTTCAATGAAGAACTGAATATAATAAAGCAAATAACCGACAACAATGATAACAATAGCAGTCTAATACCTTTTTCACTATCAAAAAAGACATACAGTCAAGCTTTGAAAAAAGTTTAGCCAATTCGAAAAGAAGAGAATAAAAGTTATAGATCCTTAACCTACTTAAGCTTCCCACTACAAATATTTCAGATTTTCTGCACAGCAAAGGTGTAGGTGAATATTGCTTCCAAAACCAACAACAACTCAGGCATGCATATTAAAAATAACAAAGATAAAAGTTCAGTTTCAGAAAAATTAGGAGTGTATAACTTATCGTATGGATCATGTCCAATGTTTTATTTAGGTCAAACTGGAAGAACGTTCAAAGCCCGCATAAAGGAACACAAATAAAGTTTCCAGAATGGAAAAATACATTCCACATATGCCCCTCATTCAATCACAGAGGGACATGAGTTCAACCATGAATACAAGCCCCTCCATTTCCAGAAGAAAGGTTTGAAACTCAACCTATTGAGAGTATGGAGACAAACAAATTCAAAAACTCTCAATATCTTGAGAACGATCAAACAGAATTGAATAATTCGCCATTATTGAATCTGTTCATTTCGAGAAAAAAATAGTTAGGTATATTTACGGTACTTTCGAAAATTCATTGATATACTTAATGAATGCATACCTGATCTTTTCAGGTAGATTCATTCATTTGGCAGACGAGTAGGTAATAGGTTAGAGTATGAAATAGTTGTAATTTAGAAGTAACTTTTAGTTTATGCTTGAGCTATTGTATAGCTTTTGTATACTGAAACACGTGTCTCAGATTTTGTAAAACCTCTTATAGTGAAAATCATACAATAAACTGTATTTATTAATTTTTAATATATATAGATTTTCGTCAAGTATCGGTTACTTCTATTCAATTAACCTTTAAAATATTATCCTTATCTCTTGGATTCAACAAACATGTTCCCAATCCTTGGCGTATTTCTACAGTTTTATCTACATTGGTTTGAATTTCTCGAACGAATGCCCAACATTTTTTAGTCTGTGAAAGTTTTCCACATTACCCTTGACATTATTGGTTGAATTTCAAGGATTTCGAAGCTGTTGCAGAAACCTCATTACAGCAGAAAACCAATACACTAATGAAGTTCGCCCCTACGTATTTATTGAGTTATCATTCTCATTCCTCTTTTACTTCTACCTTATACCAAATTGCAAATGGAACTCGTTCAGAAACCTTACAATTCTTCGCATTCTCTAATCAGTGTCAACTTTTGCAATATAACTCTTTTTATCTTCGGCTGACTAGTGATTTATCGTTACGGTAGTTCGGAATTGATTTTCAGGAACGACCAAATACTAACAAAGTTAGTTGCTCCGTGCATTATAGATCCTGTGTCTTCACAGTATCTGATCGTGTTAACTCCTGGAATTGGGACTCTAATCAAAGTATGGAGTAGAACATCCTCTGGGGGATTTACCCAATTTATGCTCTTCTGACTTCAGCGTTTCTGTTCAAGATACCTAAGATTTTTTAGGAAAATACCAAGTCTAATTCAATTGACTAATGTCAATAAACTTTCGCAAAAGTAAATTGCAAACAGTATATAAATATATTCCATTATTTTTGTATCCCAGAAATACGAGTGAATCATTATGAATTGTTTCCAATATGCTTTCCTACCTATTGAGGGCACCAAATCATAGTTACAGAATTCAGGTTAGTATAATCGATTATACCCGATTACAATTTATCAGTTGAAACCGCCAAGAACATACTTCATCTTATACCTTGTCGGAATTGAAAGCGATTCAACTGTTTGTGCAACTGAATTACTGCAACTCCGACACATTCATCTCCAACTGTCCAGCAAATAAATTGAACTATTGATTTACTGGTGTAATAGAAATACATTATATAATAGATCGAAGTTTTCACGGCTCGAAGTAATTACGGAAAAGCTTTCTGAGAGCCACATGGTGGGACTGAACTGAAGTAATTTCATTAATATTTCGTTCGAATGGAAGAGTAAATTTCTTTGTGGAAATGGATTCGCAGGTATGGTGTTTCCAAATCCTGGTAGAACAATAAAAACTTCACCAGACACAGGATGAGCCGAGAGGTTTCTATTGATAATAGCGATGACATCGTCTATAGTATTACCAAAAAATTGAAACTATACTCTATCAAAGATAAGTAAGGATCTCAAGAAGTTCGTTGTAAAGTCTCGAATAGACCGCTGAAGAAAATCGCCCTTACCTTCCATGTTACTTAATCCAGCACCAATCGGAAAAATCTTTAGAAAAGGAACAACTTAATTTTTTAAAACGATACTATGTATGAAAGATGGATATATAGATACATAAATATACAAAGTGTGATGAAAAATGTAATATATCTATATATCTATATATATATATATATATATATATATATATATATATATATATATATATATATATATATATATATATAAATATATATATATATATATATATATATATATATATATATATATATGATATTGTTATGATAGGTTTTTGTTAAAAGTTTTGATTTTTCTTAGTTCAATGTGGGGAGTTTTGGGAAGTCAAAGTTTCATTCTTCGATGTTCATTATTATTAAAAGGGGTAAATTTTCGTTATGTGGACACCCGGCAATTTTGAAAAAATTTTTGACTGTAATTACGTATTTTGATGCATAGATTACGAATCCGAAAGAAAAAAGCGGCGCTCTCCCTTATTTAAAAAGTTACGGCCATTCAAAGTTCAGAAAAGGGCAACTTTTCAGCCTTCTTTTTCACTAAATAAACTATTTAAAAAAACACATGCATTTATTCACTAGGTCACCTTTACACCTTATTCCTCCTTCTTTAACACTTTTCACTTCAATAATCAACAACAAGGATTTTTTTTTAAAAATCACAAAATATATATATATATATATATATATATATATATATATATATATATATATATATATATATATATATATATGAAACAATTAGTGGATACAACACTCCAAAAGTGGGGCAAACCGCGGACACGTATTTCTGGCTATTGGCCTCATCAGCGCGGTGCAGCCAAGTGTAAAGATGGGCAACACTTGTTTGCCGAAAGCAGGAAACAACACATATGCACGGAGTCAACAACAGAAGCCAACCGCACATTTTAGGTTCCAATTAGAAGACCTAGAATTCCTAGGCTACATCTAACATGACCACGTAGGCAGATATAGCTACCTGCGTGACATCCGGGTCCAGAATATAAATACAAAGAGAGATTTTATCGAGTGGGTATGATATAAAAATAAAAAATGAAACAATTAGTGGATACAACACTCCAAAAGTGGGGCAAACCGCGGACACGTGTTTCTGGCTATTGGCCTCATCAGCGCGGTGCAGCCAAGTGTAAAGATGGGCAACACGTGTTTGCCAAAAGCAGGAAACAACACATATGCACGGAGTCAACAACAGAAGCCAACCGCACATTTGAGGCACATTTGATTTGTACAAATCAAAACACAACAAGATCTCTCATTCAATATATTAAACAAAACCATACACATTCCTAGAGAAGATCTAACACGAAGAAGAGTACCTAATGCAGAACAAATACAGGCAAATTTACCTAAAGTACCTGTAATACCTGAGTTAAGACGCTCTGCCGGTGAAAAGAGACAGACAACAGGATGACCAGTTCAGTTTGAGGAGTGCCAGATGATGACAGTACTACCAACTGTCGAGAGCGCTCGCAGATAATTAATAGAAGATATAAAGCTTCAAATCCTTTTTGTAGAATAAAAAGGATTTGAAGCTTTATATCTTCTATTAATTATCTGCGAGCGCTTTCGAAAGTTGGTAGTACTGTCTTCTTCTGGCACTCCTCAAACTGATCAGTTTGAGGAGTCTCAAAACGTTGTCTGACGTTTTGGAGCATGTCTGGGGTTATTTGACGGCATTCGGTAATAATACGTTGACGTAACTCGAACCTGGCTGAGTGGCTTATATTTTACTCTTCAAATGGCCCCACAAAAAGTAATCTGGGGGGGATAACTCTGGAGATCGGGTAGGCCATTGAATGCATCCTCTTTTTCCAATCCAGTGTCTGTGAAATCTTTCATCCAGGTACTGACGAACCGCTACAGCAAAATGTGGAGGAGCTCCGTTCTGTTGGAATATTAGGCGATCCTCAAGGTATCGGTTATCGTTTTCTATTATGTCCGTTAACGTTGGATCAACGGTATCTTCGAGTAATTCCAAATACATATCCCCAGTCAAATTACTTGGTAGAAAAAAATGGACCAATAATACGATCGCCAAATATTCCAGCCCAAACATTAAATTTTTGTGGGGATTGCGTATGTACTTGGTGAAACACTCTTGGATTGAAATCTGACCAGTACCGACAATTATGTCGATTGACAATCCCGTTGGGATAAAAACTGCATTCATCCTAAAAACAAATATTGAAAACGAAATTTGGATCTTGTATAGCACGTTCACTTATGATTTCACAAAATTTTATTCAACGATCAAAGTCGTCTTCGTTGAGTTCTTGAACCAGTTTAATTTTGTATGGATGTAATTTGTAAGCTTTCAAAATTCGCCCGACGGTACGTCGACTTACTCCAGATAATTCGGCAAGCTTTCGTGTACCAAGAGTTGGATCCGCAGCAACCTGTCCTAAAACTGCTACCGCCTTCTGCTAGCTTTCTGTGAAAGGGGTTATAGTGTCGTATCCATGTAAATGCTCACTCCCGATTGGTTCACCCTTTCGCTGAGTTGTTCTGATTGTTTCTTATGGTCACCAGGTTGTTCTGATTGATCAGAACAGGTGTGTTGTTGGTGGTATGACAATCAGAGTTGTATTCCTGGCCTCTTTGAATACGGGATACCACGTTTTGGTAACTCCTACATTTCTGTTGAAATTGTTGGAATATTCA
Organism: Leptinotarsa decemlineata; assembly: GCF_025532065.1. Lineage (NCBI taxonomy): Eukaryota > Metazoa > Arthropoda > Insecta > Coleoptera > Chrysomelidae > Leptinotarsa > Leptinotarsa decemlineata. Next base: position 27,387,235 of record NW_027412688.1, on the reverse strand, counting down.
CTGATCTCAATAGCCACCCTTTGAAGTCGATCCTGCTATACATTGAATCAGACAGGACAGAAGTTTCTTCATATTTTATTACCTTATCTGTTTCTACTAGGTCATGTTCTGCTATTGCGGATTTTCCCAAATACATGAGGCGACAGCTACGCTTGTGTTCTTGAATCCTGATGTTGATGCTACGTGTCACAGTTCCGATGTTAACTGGGCCATAGGAACAGAGAATCCTTCAAACACCGTTGGATGTCCTTGGTCGATTTGATAGTGTTTCGTAGTTAATTAGTTGGTTTTTGAATGTTCTAATATTGTGACGTCAAAAAAATTTCCAACGCGGTTCATAAATTTATTATGTGAGGCAAATCATAGCACGTTTTTTTGCCTCCGATGATGGTTTGAGTTCTTGTTGTTAACTGTATCAGTAGGTTTGCGATGAATTCTGTGACCTAGTTTCTCTTCGGTTTTTCCGTTGACCAGTACATTCAAAAATGAAATTTTTCCTTCGTTTCATTTCTACATGGTAAACTGAATAACTGGTAAACTGGTAAACTTTCACGGGAAGTGTTCAAGTGACTTGGCACATTTGATTCCACCAAGAGCGATACATATCAGAAATACGCGACGGACTGCGGCTGCTCATCGTTTTGAAGTTCAACTCAGTACATCTCAAACTTCACTGTTTGAGAACTCCTTCATTTGGAGAACTACGTTTGTGTGGAATAAACTTCTTGAGAACGTTGTTCCAAATGGATTTAACCCTGCGTCACATACGTGGATATTTTTTTCATTGGTACATACGTTTTTTTTTTGAAAATTGTAAATTTTTTCTAATGAAATTTTTTCATTTTTTTTATTTCTTATTCTCAAGTGATCATTTAGAAAAGTAGGTATTTCTCTACGAACGAAAAAACATATTTCATCTGAAAAATCCTTCCAAAAAAATTAAAGATATTATAAATCTAAAATAGAGTCACAAACGAAAGTTTAATAATTAGATAAAGGAAAAATTTACAGGTTGTACACTGAAGGCAAAAAAATTAGTCGCAGTCTGAATTTAAGCAATTTTGACAACTTATAACTGCATGTTCCAGGCATACTAATGATTTACAATTTACACAAGAATATTTAGTCTTTCGTTTTCGGCTCCTTGGACAAACCGAACACCTTCCAATAAGTTTTGAAACCTTGGCAGGTGGCACTGCAGAAGTATTTGGTCTAAGATGTTCAAGATTTTGGCGAATACTTCTTGGTATTCTTGGATTGTTCTTTCTTTTAGAAATATGGTCCTGGATAAGTTCCATGCCTAGCATTTTGAAAATCTTCTGGCACGGCACCAAGGCATTTATGGCTGCAGTATTCAATAGGGAAAAGAAGATCACTCACTGCCTACGAAATACTGTAATAACATTTGAAATCAATGGTGGGGATATAGATCAGCTACTAGCTACTAGGATGGGCGTGCGCATAAATCTGACATTTATTTCATTTTGAAAGTAATATTTTCCATCTGGGGTTTATGAAACCCCACATATGTACTGCCGGGTTAATCTCCAGCGATTTCTATTGACTCGAAATAACAAAAATGTCATCAACATAGCGAAAGCAACAGGTATATTTCTATGGAGTGATGCTAACCGATTTCTTCTCGTCCACAGAGCTAAGGAAACACGTATTTGTATAAATTACGCATCTCTCGAAGCGAAATATCATATCACGGCAATTCATTTTAGTCATGTTACTGAAAATAAGAATGACCCGTGTATGCAGAAGATTGAATTATTTCACACTTACTTGTGAACTAAGTGCCCCACTTTGATTTTTTCAATACCGAATCAGGAAACGAGATTCAGTCCGAAGCTACCAGTTGTAGGTGGGATACTAGAAAATTTTGGAAAAATGAAAATAATAAACCAAATGCTTTTCTCCAGAGCGGAACAAAAATGGGCCTCAAGAATCAATTGAAGCTGTTGAAATGTGAAATAACAATGTTACTTTCAAATTATTTGTTATAAGTTCAAGTTCATATATAACCACCTCAGTAACTCAGCCAGATGTCAGATTGGTAACCATATCACATAGAATTCTATCGGACACTGTCTTTCGCTTGATGTTGAAAATGTATAAATGAGGTGCTATCCGGCCTTCAAAGCTTTAGTAGGATTTTTTTGAGGACAAAACATAAGCACTACAAAAATCCCTGATGATTTTTGTAGTGCGTATGTAGCGATACTAATTTTGATTTGAATCGCTAGAATTAATTTGGGAAAACGAAAGTTTATTCCACATCAACGCAGTTCTCTAAATGTATATGTACCGCTGATATGTACCGCTCTTGGTGGATTCAAATGTGCTAAGTCACTTGAAGACCTCCCGTGGAAGTATCTATAAAAGAGAGACAAATATCCAAACTTTGTTCGATGTTCCGTGTTAGGAATCACACGTAAAGAGATAAGACCTCGTTAGTCCTTAGCTCGCACAAGTTTCGACTTCTGAGGGTTGTCGTTCGTAGGAGTGCGATAGCTGGTTAATGGAAAAAACAACAACATATAACATATATCAAGTGATGTTGCAAGTGATGTTCGTGTCTTCAATCAGGCTAATGACTCTTTTCTGGATGGAAATCTGAAAGCTTCAGGGTATGCTTAGGGGCGGAGCTCCGTACATGTGAAAAATATTCCAAAGAAGGTCTGATCTAAGCTTTATGAAGAATCAAAAGTTGCTGAGGTGTGTACAGTTTTCTAATTCGGAAAGAAGGTCTCGTCTGAACTTTATGAAGCATCAAAATTTCCTGAGGTGTGTACAGTTTTGTGATTCTGAATGGTGTTTCCGTACTTTTGAGAAGTAGCTTTTGCAATTCCAGCGACATGATTGTGTCAAGACATATTGTTGTCCATTTCAACCCCCAACAAACTTGTCGAAGTAGAAAGAGGAATTGTTTGCCCTCATATTATTATATCCGGTTCGGAGACATTTCACTTTCCGGAGAAAAGCGTGTCTGGGGTTTTGTATTATTGAATTGAACCTGGTTACTCTCACCCCAATTCGAAATCACTTCTAGATACTCATTGAGATATGCAACCTCCTGCTGCTGGTGAAGATGTGCAGCCGATGTCCTGGAATCCAAATGAAATGATGAGACAATTGTGCTGTCGTCAGTAAAGCAATATATTGGATTCTTGGTTTTTCCCAATGAGTAGTCGTTAGTATACAATGAAAAGTGGATTGGAGATAATATGGATTCCTGGGGAAAACCAGCATTGATGGTAGTATTCGAAAGATATCTATCGACGACCAGTTGCAGGGAAGCTGGAAGCTGGAGGGCCATACCTCATACTGGAGGGTCATACCGCTAGCAAACCCTCATGCCACACACGGTAAAAGGTTTTTGAAATATCAGGCGCAATAGCTTTTGACTCTCCATGTTTCTCGTTTGCGTTATTCCAAATATGGGTGACGTACGACAGAAGATCGTCTGTTGGTTTTTGTTTCCGAAAGTCATATTGATGATCGCTCAAAATGTTGAAGCCTTCCAAATATTCAACAATGTGGTGGTTTACGGCTTTCTCTATGATTTTTGATATCACTGATGGCAAAGCGACTGGTCTATAGTCGCCATTTCTGGAAATACGCTGAACGATTCGTGTTCATCTATGTTGGGCATCTTCAGCAACAAAGTAGTCTTGGCAACCGGTGTGAGTCAGGTGGAGGCTGAGAGCTGAAAACAAAATTTCCAGAAGAAATCCAACATCAGGAAATTTACAAAAATGTATTCACTACTGATGTGAAAAAATCAAACTCCAGAAGAAGGAAGAAAGAAAGTATGGCATGACATACCCATGGCAATACCATTGGACGCATAGGATTCAGAACCTCTGGTGTGAAATAAATCTATTGAGAACACTTTCTTCTCATCAGAAGAAAAATGTTGTCCCACGACGCATAATTCGCTAACCAAGTTAGTATCATCTGGAGATGACTAAGACAGAATGTTAGTCTAGGAATTGGTTTTAGCCTAGGACTCAATATTAGAGTCATCTCCAAACAAACATCGAAAGACAGTATTTTTGTTCTGGTGAAAATAAGTGTTTTCGATAGGTCCATTTCATACCAGAGGTTTCGAATTCTGCTCATCAAGGTCCGATGATATTGCCAGGATTAAGAAATATTTTTTTCAAAAGGATGTCATTCCATGCTTTTCTCCTTCCTCCTTCTGAAGATTGTTTTTACTACATTAGTGGTGAATAATTTTTGTAATTACCCTGGCGTTAGATTACCACTGGAAAATGTGTTTCGAAATTGCAACCTAGTTGATTGATGAGTTAATAACGAAAATTGAATCATAAACCTACATCCTTTCAGAAAGTATCATCCAAAATATTTTATCAAATTTATGAGCACCTTCCGATAATTGAGGCAATGTACGTCGAAAATTCAGTTTCTGTTGTTCTGGTGTGGAAATAGGCCTAGTTTTGCTACACCAGGATTTTCAGTTCTGCAATTTTCACAAATGTTCGAACTGAATGGAAATAAGTCAGATCTACTGAATATGGTATTATCTCGACCACTCACTACAACAATAGCAAGCGATTAAAACAGAATAACGAATATTTATTGCCGATTCGGGTCCTAAGAGATTTAAACTGTAAATCCAGGGAATAATCGACTGAACTCGCATTTACGAAGATTGTGCTGTATAGGTTATAGAATTCAAAAAGTATGTTGATTTGAGTTCTCAGTGAAAAAACCAAATATTTCCTCTCCATTGAATTGTAGACCGAGTATGGCACGAAGGCCTTCTACACAAACTAGACGCGTTCGACCTGCTTCGGAGACTGATCCGGTAAATCGGGTCATTCCTGAAAGACAGAACATTTCAGGTTAAAGTAGAGGGCTCCCTATCTGACAACAGAGAGATTCTCCCTGGGGTGCCACAGGGAGCTGTGCTCTCCCACGTTTTACTCGCTCCACACCAGTGACCTACGCCGATGACACGGCTCTCATCTTCCATGTGTCGGGAGCTCGGGATAGTCTACATGCAACTTGCATTGGACGACCTCGAGCGCTGGTACTCGAGTGGAAGATCCGAGTGAACCCATAAAAAACTTAGACGATAAACATGGAAAGAACGATATCTTCTTCGACCAGGAAAGTGGGGGTCTCTGGAAGGGAGATCAACTGGCAAGCGCGGGTAAAGTACATTGGCCTTCTAATAGACCGCAAGCTCACCTGGAACCCGCACATTATCTCAGTTAAAACAAGGATCGACGGCCGGATAGCTAGTCTGTACTCTCTGATCAACAGAAAATCTAAGATGAGTCTTAAAAATGAAATTACCATCTTCAAGCCTGTCATCATGAATGCTTCAGGCGTCGGGTGACAAGCGGCTCCGTTCAATAACTTCATTCTCGAGAGATTGCAAAACAAACTATTACGGATGATTGTGGTTCGTGCGGAATGAAGCCATCAGCAGAGATTTGCAGCTGCCTTCCATTCAGTAGTCCATTCAGTCGAGGAATCAGCGAGTTAGTTAGGGAAGCTATAGATAATGCTGTAGACAACCCCTCCGGATGTAGAAGGCCCCTACTGAGGCCCTCATGCCCCCCCTTAACAGATGAACAATTTTGTCAGCCTACCTGGCTAGGGTGAGAGGGACATTCATTTCGCCATCCCACTATCCTTGTCCTTCTGACAAACGCCGACATGAAGATGGTTGGTTTTTGAATAAGTCTAGTTATCACCCGAAGACGGTTGTGGATACTATCAATCGAAACGTCGTGAAGTAACTTGGCTTGGAATCTTTATTTTTTAATTTTCATTTTTTGTTGATACTTTTTAATTTTCTTCTTGTATTGATAATTCAATTTTTTGATTTTTTGATTGTTGCTTGTATTTTCTTTCATTGTAATTTCAGTTGTTTTTTTTGTTTATTACAATTGTTTTTTTCAACTAATCTTTATAATTTTTTATAGATTTTTCCGAACTAATGAAATACACCAAAACATTGTCAAACACCTTCAAGCAAATTAATTGTTTGATTGAAGATTTTTCTAACTTTTCATGTTAACGAGAGATTTGGCTAAATTCAAACTCTCATGATTGTGCTAATCTGCTAATAGATCCTTGAAGTGAATGCAAAAGTGATAGTTCACGTGGGGTATATTTACAGTCTTGGCATAGTTCATTTTTTATGGGGAAAATGAAGATTCCTCATTTTCGATTTTCAGATAATATCAATTAATATTCCTAGATGGAGTGTTGCTGTGTGTATTTCCCTTCTTATATATCTTTGACAGAATATTCAGAGTTTCGTTTGTTATCAAGTTATACTTCTGCAATCGTTTTGACAATCCACTTATCGAGATTTTCCTCTCTCGAAGTCTTCCAAATTTCCCCTAGCAAAAGTTATGTTCAATTTATGTAAAGAGTAACAAAGAACAAGAGAGGTTTCGAGTTTGTTACACTTCGTGAAGGAAATCCGATATAAGATGTTTTCCTCTGTTTCAGACTTAATGCCGACGAGGTAAATTGAGATACTTGCTTGAACGAATTTTCGTGAAAGCCCCGGTTTCTTGGGACTCAACTTGCGTCTGCCTGGACGTAATCAAATTTTCTCGCTTTTGCGGCTCGAATTTCTAACTCCGTTTGTTTGAACAATTCAAATGAAGAGTCATTTTTGGCTTTCGAATTAACGGAGTGATATGGTTGTATGGGTCTGGGACCAAAGCTGAATGTTGTCGAAATCTTTTCGGACATTTGTGATGATCGAGTATTCAAAAGTTCGAAGTATTACGAAAATATTAGTTTTACGTCGATGAGAATGCTTCAAGAACAATTTGGTTTCAGAGAAAAATCATTCAATCACATCGGTTATTGGTAGACTGACACAAATAGTGAACAAATGTTTCAAAAACAATGATGATGAAAAACAATGATGAAAATTACCTGGACCTGACAAAGGCGTTTGGCTGCGTTTCACGTGATATTATACTCAAAAAACTTCAATATTACAATATTCACGAAGGAAGTATCTACTTGATAAAATCTTACCTAGGGAACCGAGTCCAGTACGTTCTTTTGCAAAATAATAAATCTTCTCTATACTCAGTATATAATATGGTGTCCGCCGAGGGTCCGTTTCAAGACTACTGCCTTTTATTGTGTTCATAAATGACCTGCCCTATTTATCTCCACTACTTGCTGATGAAAGCACGTTCATACATTCAGGAAAAAAATTAAGTAAACTGATTTCCACAATAGTAACTGAAAAAGAACAAATAGAACGATAGATCCTATCAAATAAACTGAAAGTTAATAGATGTTCATATGAACATATGCTTTTCGGTATGAGAAATACTGGCGAAATTGGACTCACATCCAAGTGCATCAAATTTTTAGAAGTTCACATTGACGAAAAACTGACCTGGCAAAAACACTACTACATAGTCTTTCGAAAATCATGAACTTGAGTACCTTACTCACATGCTATATATATATATATATATATATATATATATATATATATATATATATATATATATATATATATATATATATATATATATATATATATATAGGGTGGGGCACCGAAAACGAAACAGATCGAATATCTTCACACACATGAACACATGTGTTCTGAAAAAAATGCAAAAACACGTCAATTTTCAATCCAATGGGGACATCTTCCTATCATAACCTCAACAGTCATACCTCTTTGAAACAATTTGAACAAACAATTTGAATAGGGAAAGTAGTAAGTGTGGCACATCGTTAAAAAGGTAATTTCATAAGGAATTCAGCCATGTCAAGTTTAGCTACCTAACTTTCGATTTTGGCGCCTTCTTGCGGGAAAAAAACTGTTCCGTATTCCAAATTATGATACTTCATTTGCAAGCTAATTCGACATGAATTCGGTGACAATGCATTATGGAGTTTTTCTTAGGGAGAAAACAAGATGGCGGCTTCACAATGGTGGACAATATTTGCAATTATGGTCCGAATTGATTCAAAATTGATAAGTGGTGGTTTTTTGAGGGTCGGAAATTATGAATTGTTTTTTAATGCAAAAAATCAAGATGGTGGCTCCAAAATGGCGGACGAAATTTGTAATTATGGTTCAATTTAACACCGAAAACCAATTCTTCAAAACACATGTGTTGTAAACATAATGCAAAAACACGTCAATTTCAAATCCAAATAGGAAAAATCCTATCCTTACCTTAACTGTCATACTTCTCTCCCCACCCCTTGGTCACTCATACAATTTATTAGGGAGAGTACTAAGGGTGACACAGCATTGAAACGGTAATTCCATAAGGAATTCAGATATGTGAGTGTTCGCTACTTAACTTTTCATTTTGGCGCTCTATTGCAGAAAAAACAAGTGTTTCGTTTTTCAATTTACATTTTATTTGAAAGATAATGTGAACAATTCACGAAAAAAAAACTACAATTGAAAAAATTACGTAATCCAATCATCGCAAACTACTTTAATTCACAGTAGATGCTCAAAGTGTTCGCCATGAACTGCCATAAATGTGTATAAGTTATTTTCGAAACGCCGTCATTTCTGAAGTTGGTTGATGACATTCGTACCTTTGGAATAACAATTGACTTACTACGCCTATGTATTGGTATAATATTAAACCTTTTGTTTCAGTGCTTATTTGTGTCAGTTTCTTGTCAGTAGTACGTCAGGTACATTAACGAGTGAAATGAAAAATGGTTCATTTTATTCAGGATAGGGTAGAAATAATTCAATATAATTTCAAAAATAATGAATGTGCCAACAAAGCCAGGAGAATTTTCAATGAGCAACACCCAAACAAAAACGTGCATCGTAAATACGTTTTGGAATTAATTTCAAAATTTCGATAAACGGGATCTGTGGCAAATAGAACACGTCGAATTGAAAACCCAGTAAGAAACGAATCAGTGGCGAGCTACGTATTCACTCGAATACGTAGTCAGCTGTTGTATCACCTCCACTTCGGTTCTCGTGGTATTATCCAAATTTCAGACGTTAAGATTTCACCTCATCTGAAATTTATAAAAGTTTTCGATATAAATAACAGTCTAAAATTTTTCTGGAATACGTAATCTCTTCGAATTGTGACAATGTATTCCTCTAAAATACTAAGGTAAACCGTTGATTATCCTCGAATAGAGAAATAGTTTGGTGTTGCTGTTCGGAAGACAAATAAATATTTTTGCGTAAAGTTGGTCAGCTTTCGAATTGTCTTTTTGTAGTCAACTTGAAGACATCTAAAATTGAAAAATCATTATTTGTCGATAACATGAAATTAGAAATCCTGATATATTTTTATACTACAGGGTGTTTCAGAATTCGACGGACAAACTTATACCACGTCATTCCTCTTGCAAAATGATGAAAAATGAGGTAGGACATGTGTGTCCGGAAATGACCGTTTCAGAAATACAGGGCGTTGAAGTTGCAAAATAAAAAGACCCTTTTCGTCGTAGCTCCCGGACTAAAAGGAATAAATTAATGAAACTCAGCAAATCGATTACGAGCTAGAATGTGCTTCCTCCAGTAGTATGTTTGCTTCAGTATCAGTAGCCAGTGGCGTTCCAGCGGGGTAATAGCTTATATTTCCCCCCTTATTTTTTACGCCACTGACTTTATATCCACAACCGTCTTTTTTTTGAATTCCTTGATCAATTTTACGTAAAAACCAAATGAACATTCACTATGAAAAAACCAGTAGTTTTCGAGAAAAATTGAGTTAAACTAATAGGTGCATTCTCATATGGGAATATTAATAATCGAGTAAAATAATCGAAATTCCAAAACCGAAATTATTTGAACTCTTTCATCATTCTACCATTCATTGTGTGCTTGAAAAATTATTCACTTCGGCAACATATTGCGGATTTTCTACCATTTTACCAACTTTTTTTGCAGATATGTTGTGAGCCCGCAGACCTATTGAATGGCTTTACCTCGAGATTTATTTTTTAATAAAATGTTCCATCCAAACGATTTTCAAAGACAATTACAAATAGTTGGCAAAACTGAACTTAGAATGTTTTATCGAATTATCTTCTCTCACTGGGTAAAAATCCAAGTTTTATCGATTAACCAAAATACCATTACTTGTTTCAACCTTAGCCATCTACAATGTTTTCTGGGCATATCTATTATAGTTTTGTTAGATAACTGTACCGATATTCTCGAGTTCTTCAGCCACTGGTTGAATAGTTTCAGAATACATTCACGTGACTTATAACAATCTTTGATCCACCTAAGCAATGAGGATTACTTTATTCATTGACAACAATAAATTTGTTAGGGGGCTGTGGAAATGAAATGAGATTCGTATGACACTTCCAAGTTAACGTAGCTGTCAGAAAGTGTTTGATTGTGTATTTCGTATAATAAAAATGAATTAGCGGACATGCACCTTATTTATGGAAAATCGGGACGAAATGGAAGGTTGGCACAAAGAATGTATCGTGAAAATTTTCCTGGAAGAAATAGAATTCCTAATTTGAAAACGTTCGAAAACATGGACAGAAGACTCAGGGAAACAGGAAGTTTTTTAATTACCAGAAGGAATGCAGGTATACAGAGAACTGTAAGAAATTATATCACAGAAGAGGAGATATTGAACTATGCTGCTGAACATCCGTCTGAAAGTAGTAGATCTATAGCTAGAGTGCTGCATGTGTCTTTATCATCTGTTTGGAGGACTTTGTATGAACAGCAGTTATACCCATATCGACTGAGAAAAGTTCAGGCACTGAAACCAGAGGACTATCCAGATCGAATTGAATTTTCTCGATGGTTTTTAAGTATGTGGAGAAATAATCCGGAATTTATCAAGCAAGTGTTATACACTGATGAGGCAAAATTCACAAGGGAAGGTATTTTCAATTCTCGCAATAGCCATATTTGGGCCGAGGAAAATCCTTTTGCTATTCATCCTCATGACCATCAAACAAAATTTTCATTGAATGTTTGGGCAGGAATAGTAGAAAACCGTTTAGTTGGTCCTTATCTTTTATCAGATAATTTGAATTGGGACAATTATAGCACTTTCTTGGGAGAAGTATTGCCTGAATTGTTAGAAGATGTTCCTCTGAATATCCGGAATGGAATGTGGTTTCACCACGACGGTGCTTCTGTTCATTTTTCGTTAGCTGCTAGAGAGTACCTAAATCGGAAATTCGGTGACAATTGGATTGGTCGAGGTGGACCCCACAAATGGCCTGCCAGATCACCAGATTTGAATCCTGTTGACTATTTTCTTTGGGGTCATATGAAGTCACTGGTTTATGAAACAGAACCAAAAAGCCAAGAAGAATTAGTCGCCCGCATTCAAGCTGCATCGATAACGATTGCCGAAAATTTAGAATCATTTGAAAAAGTGCGATTTTCTATGTTGCGCCGTTGCAGATCGTGTATAAGTGTAGACGGAAAAAATTTCGAACAATTACCCTATTGATTATTCATCAGATGTTCTCATTATTATTCAAAAGCACATTTGAATTTTCAATGTAAATTTCAAAAAGAAATTCGTGTTTATGACGCACTGTTCTAGAATTTCAACAGTATTGTTTCTTATCACATTATCTAAAATATGTGTAGAGAAGGTATATTTTGAACATGATATTTCTACTCAAAGATGAATTATGAGTACCGACATCCAACTAAGAGTTATGTAATTAGCTGTAAATAGACAACTTCCATTTCTTCATTTATTTAAAAAACTTCATTTACTGACTAGAGTTAGCGAAGATCTTATCAGATGGTTATTCAAATAAATTGACTTCTTCCAAATACATTTCTTTTTTTCAGGCGTATAATTAGAGTCTACTGGTAAAATTTTGTTTTTCGGCTTCATCTGTGAAAATTTGAAAACACTGTATACTTTGAGAATGTTTTTCATTTTCTTATTAATGAATATTCTTCAACATATTTACGATTCTACAAAGAGAAGTGTGATTTCACGAATGGGAAAGACAGGATAATTGTGAACAAAAAATAATTTTCCCAAAATCCAGAATAATGGTGTTATTTTAGGATTATTGGAGCCTAACTCAGTCGAGATTCCGAATGATCGCAAATTTTATTTGGGGTCACTTTTTTTCAGATCACAAAGTCACTCGAAGATCTGAGAACAATGAAATCTATTGACAAGCACGAAAATAAGCCTCAAGAGTTATGATTTGTCATTACAATATGCTAAACATAACAAAAATTGGTACGATGATAGAAAACCCACAATAATTACCATCACTTGCAAGCGCTAAATTAATGGTAAAATCATAAAAGAGTTCAAATAATTTTGGTTTTGGAATTTCGATTATTTTAATCGATTATTCCCATATAAGAATGCACGTATCAGTTCAACTCAATTTTTCTCGAAAACTACTGGTTTTTTCATAGTGAATGTATTTGGTTTGTGTATATAAAGTCAGTGGCGTAAAAAATAAGGGGAGAAATATAAGCTATTACCCCGCTGGAACGCCACTGGCTACTGATACTGAAGCAAACATACCACTGGAGGAAGCACATTCTAGCTCGTAATCGATTTGCTGAGTTTCATTAATTTATTCCTTTTAGTCCGGGAGCTACGACGAAAAGGGTCTTTTTATTTTGCAACTTTAACGCCCTGTATTTCTGAAACGGCTCATTTCCGGACACACATGTCCTACCTCATTTTTCATCATTTTGCAAGAGGAATGACGTGGTATAAGTTTGTCCGTCGAATTCTGAAACACCTTGTATACCAACATATATTCCATTGGCAGTATATAGTTTATGGTATAAGAGATCCTGAGCTTTCTTTATTCGTTCATATACGACCGGTAGGGGAAACAATATGTATCTTCAAAGGGCAGCAAATCGGAAATACAGAAAAGGCCACATGGTGCCCCACATAAGCGTAATGGTCTAATAAACTCTATGGACGCTGCCTATTCTCAGACAGTTCCGTTGTTTTGTGTAGAATATCACCAATTTCAAATAATAAAAGGCATCTAGTTACAACTGGGTCATTGTGAAACAAAGTGAAGTAGCAAGAAACAAAAATATTTAATAGAAATATGACTTTTCACCCTGTATTTCAGCACATCCGTTATAACTAGCAAATGCGCCCGGTGGGAGCGAATTTACTCCTCTAATTATACCTCCTTGGGGATGAGTGAGAGGGTAACCTCAAACTACTAATGTGCGTTTTCATTCGGTATTTACATTATTCATGACTATACCTCTAATAGGGTGGAATACTTGGAGCAGAAACGTATTTATTACTCCAAACTGACATTATGAACGGCAAACAATGAAATATCTAAGAGAAAACTTATTTATGATAATCTGAAACTATTGAGAATCACATGCATTTGATTGTTTCAAATTGATACAGGAAACTTATGAATTCAGGCATGAGGTAAGTAGAAAGCGGAACCCAAAAACAAAATATTTATCATACTACATCAGATAGCATTGTTTCGACTTGTCAAAGGTCTCATCAGTGCTACCATGAACAACAAATGCATTTTTAGACTATCTTTGATAGCCTGAATCTGTGTAGGCATGAACAAGTAACTCTTTTTTTTATCATCACAAAAATCTATATGAAATGAATTAACTTCAGTGTAAAACCTATCTAAAGAAAAAAACGCCTTGTAGGTACAGCTCTCAAAGGTAGTCTGCTGCAAAGTTGAGCTTCGACATCGACCTCAAACGAGATTTATCTTCTGTATTACTATGCAGATTCCATCTGTTTATTTACAATATATAGCAAAAAGTTAGTCATTGTTCCATACAATCATACTCGTTGAAGCCCTATCGATGCGATTTTGGCGAAATGAAAACTGAAAATTTTCACCATTTTGAATTTCCAGTTGCTCAGATTCAGTTTTATCACACTGCAAAATGACTGTTACTGTTCTGAAAATTCTGAAGTTGAGGCTATTTACAAAGGGACCGAAACAGCATTGAACAAGCGAAAATGGTTTCATGAGTTTCTTATCGAGTTTTCTTGTATTTTTCCACCACAACTTGACGTTTTCCTTTTCTTCACTTGTATAAAGTTATCCACTACGATTTTTATATTTTTCAGAACGTGAAAATGAACAACCCTGGAAAAAGGCGACAAATAAGTTCGATTTCACACACAAAAACACGAACCCCATATGCTTTTATTAATTATGCTTGAAATCGGACCTAATTTGGTCAAGTCGTCTGGATTATGTCTACTTCTCATATTCATACTTCCAGATACCTTCGAGTTGAGCTATTGAGCCACTAGCCGTTTACTCAACTTATCTCAATTGAAAGATCATAAAGAGATACAGATCTCTGAGAAAAACCAGCATTAATGGTGGAGATTGAAAGAGAACCATTGAAAAAAGGTAGTGTCAAGCAAGTTACTAGAATTCTACAACGCTATGTCGGTCCATCTATAGAATATCAACATTTGCAAATCGTAATTTTTCAAAGTATGAGCTCGCACGACTCCACAAAAGTAAAACGCTGTAATCCCTTTAATATTGCTCCTTTGACACATAATACTGACACTTTATACGTATTAATGCACATAATATCCTCACTGGGATTACAACGTCGTCGCGGCCGTTTATTGGGATATATAATTGCGTTGGGCTTTGCCCTGGAACAATTTCGAATGCGATGCGTCTGTCTGCTTTGAAATATCTGCTTTTTGCCGTCATCGTTGTGGATTTAATCGCTTAGTTTCCATGACATTAATTCTGGAGGAAAGGGTTCAAGTTTTGAATATAAATCTGTATAGTTCTTCCGTAACTGCGTTAAACCATCAAGGAATATTAGGTTTGAACGATGCCGTTAACTTTTCCGCACAATGGAATTTCCAAGCGAAGTAAAAGTAATGTTACTTACTTTTGCTAACTATCTTCATTTATAGTTGCGGAGCTGTTTACTCGAGGTAAAGATACCATTTCTCAATTAATAACAGAAGAAGATGTTACAATTCACTTATCAAGAGTTCGAGTTTGTAGTGTTGATGAGGAAAGGTTCTGACCAACAGCAAACACTTTTTTTGGTACTTGGAAGATGTTTTTTCCAGTTCTCCAAGAAACACTACAGTCTCATTCCATTCCAACACAGGTTCTTTTTTGGACTTTTGTCATGTTCTTTTATATAAAATTGTTTGCCTGCTATGATCCAATGTCTCTGGTTAACAACCCTATTTTGTTGTCCATTATTCTGTGATGATCCCTGCTCAATAGAAGTAGTTTCTGCCGAAAGGATGTATGACTTTAAATCCAATGGATTGATTGATATAGCCGTTATTACGTGGTAGGAGATGGTTTCAGTTCTCATTTTTCACTCTAAATCCACTTGACAGTACCTACCAACAGAATCTTCGAAAATTGGGTACCCTCTCTGGATACTCGTAGGAATCCTTATGAACTGTGGAGTAACCAAAGAACCTGACCCTGAGTTGATAGAGGAGAAGGACGTCAACTGAACGTCTCCAACGTCCTTACTGTAATATCTCCGGCATGGTGTGTTCCGTTTTTACTCTGCAGCCATGGGAGATTACGTTATCCGATACCTAACTCCTAAGTTACATATTTGTGTTCACCTATTTGACGAGAGTAGTCGCAGGCTGACCATCAATCGGGTTCTTAGTAGAGTAGGGAAACTGCATCATGGTCTGTCAACCTCGTAGTAAATCATTTTTTCCGAAATATCCCAAGCCCTGTGCCTGCCTGCTTCGCCAAGAACCGAATGAACTCTCTTTGAAAAGTTAAATTGGGTTCATTTGGTGAAATTTCAACTTTTACTCGCTCTGAACCTATCGTATCTACCATCAGATGTATTTTCCCAGTAATCTTCATATTTGTTTTTGATTCATTTGCTGAACTGGTTCCACATCTAGATTCTAGTACCTTCACATCTGGTTCAGGGCCAATATATGGAGCTGATGATCCTTCTCTAGCACAATCATCAGCTTCTTCATTGCCTGTGACTCCTGGGTATTTGGTCGCAAAGTCAGTTCCGGTTCAGCAGTTTCTTCAGTTAATCACGACATATTCGGAACAGTTTCGAAATGACTTTTAGGTTCATCAATACCTCTGGAGCAGTATGGCTATTTGCAAAAATATTAATTATTTTATTAGGTTGAGACCTTCAATTATTGTTCCTTGTACAGCGTGAATAACATCGAGAGGACTAATGACAGCAACGACAGTTTGTCGTTGCTGAGACTTCTCAGTTAACACACATACCACTGATGATATCTGGCAGTAGTAGACAAATTGTTTGGAACTACAAGTTCCATTCGAAGTCCAACCAGTCTGGATGTTCTTCTCTTAATTTGGGACACCTACCATGATTTTATATGAAAGAGTATTGATATTATGTTAAATATTATAATTAATATTATAATTTTCATTGGTGTGCTTCAAATGTTCTGGAAAAATCACTCATTTCTTTCATAACATTACACCTTAATGTTACCGAAGGAGACAAGTCTATTTTGAAAATGATGAGAGTGAGTTTACACATTCATATAGCAAATTAATTCAACTACAGCTACAATAGTTCCATTCGCATCGAAAAGTGAACATTTTAGGGAGATATTTGTTACTAAGGATGAAATCATAATATCAAATTGAATAAGTGCATTTCTGTAGAAGCATTTATCCAAAGTTTCAATATTCAGTCACAGTCGTATTTGATTCCATTGGTTCAATTCGATTAAGACAGTGATAGTGATTGAAATTGGGATGTTCATGGATAACTAGACCCTTTATGTCATGTGTGATTCGAGAATAATGGCACCTATATGTTAATTTGATGATTTTCAGTATCATTGTGTTCAGAGAAAGCGTTTTATTGCTGTTGAACTTTGTTTTAGTGGCTCAACCTTCAATTTTTTCATTATTTTATCGGTTAAAGGAAAATCATCCTAATCGTCAGTTGAGTTATCACCTGAACTGAATTCTTTCGATAATTCTCAATGAAAATGATACAAGTAAGTACTAGCACCATGTTTCAATAATTAAAAAATGGTGTATCAAATATAAATGCCATTTGAATTTTCACAATAGAAATTCGAGGAGCTCATTTGGATTTCATTATATATGATGGAATAGGCTGATACTTGATGAAAATCCATAACTGACGTATAAACAAACCCTTTTTTTCAAGAAAAAACACAAGCTTTACAGAAAAATCCTTGAAGCGCTCTTAGAGCAGTGCCTGTGCGAAGAGTAGCAGTTCAGATTGGATTTGAATTGGTGGATATTGGATCCTTTCGGGAAAACGTTCTCAGGAAGTTCATTCCACATATACGCAGTTCTCCAGATGAAAGAGTTCTCGAACAGTGAAGTTTGAGGTATACCGAGTTGAACCTCAAAACTATGCGTATTTTTTATGTGCATCGCTCTTGGTGGAATCGAATGTGCCAAGTCACTTGAACACCTCCAGTGAAAATATCTATAGAAGAGAGATAAATCTCCAACCTTTCTTTCTTCGATTTTCCAGGCTATCAAGGTTGCACGTGATGTTCGCGTTTCCAATCAGGCGAATGGCTCTTTTCTGGATGGAATCTAGCAGTTTCAGGGTGTGTTTGTGGGCGGAGCTCCATACATGAGAACAATACTCCAAAGAAGGTGTGATCTGAGTTTTATGAAGAATCAAAAGTTGCTGAGGCGTGTACAGTTTTCTTGTTCGGAACAGTTTTTCAAATTTTGAGAAGCAGCCTTTGCAATTGCAGCGACATGATTGTGCCAAGACATATTGGTGTCCATTTCAACCCCCAACAAACTTAACGAAGCAGAAAGCGAAATTGTCGTACCTGATATTATAATATTCGGTTCGGAGACATTTATCTTCTTAGAGAAAACCGATGCCTGGGTTTTTGTGGATTTGAATTGAACCTGGCAGAGTTGGGTCGGATACAGAAAAAAAGGATCCGAATACCGGATACGGATACTTCCAATGTATCCGGATACTTTTTAAAAAATTACGGATACTTTCACCTAAAAATGTACTCGGATACAAGTATTCGGATACTTTTTTCGGATACTTTTACGGATACTTTCAGAGTTAGTTAAAATAGTGGTTTAATATTTACAAGTAAAAATACTAGGGATGAATATCAAATACATGAAGTGATGAAAAACGATAGGAAAAAAAAGAAACTCAAATAACTGTTTATACTCATTTTATAAACAAAGAACATTTCAGTGAAAAAAATATATTTTTAGCTTTTACCACATTGTTCGCTAGATGTGACATTTATATCTATAATAGTACCTTTGAGTTTGAATTTGCCTTCGTCAGTACCAATATTTCAAAGTGTTCATCACTTAATTTTTTTCTCTTTGGCGTATCAATCATAGTTGCATTAGAGAAAATTTTTTCTACTGGTGCTGACGAAGGTAAGCATGTATTATACTTGAGTGACACTTTTTTCAATATTGGGTATTCATGTAATACTTGTAAATTCGTTCTTTTGTTTTCCAGGTATCTTAATAATTCCAGCTTAATTTTTGTAGTTTTATTGCTACTTTCACTGGTACCCTCAGTACCCTGTTCGTTCATAGTACTACTACTGCCTTCATTGCCTACTTCTTGGTTATCTTGGGAATCTGTGAAATCAAAAAAGTCGTCCACATTTTGGTTCCCACTTTCATCTGATTCGTTGTAAAATTCATATTCCATCTGTTTTTTTGCAAAATTCATTATACATTTTTCAATATCCTCCAAAGATTTTTTTGGATTTTTCACAATGTTATAGGTACCACTTTAGTTCAAATATGGGAAGCAGAACTGCTGCTATAATTGGATCTTCCCATTCCAAATTTGAAATTTTATCACACGTTTTTACTGAATGTTCTCCTCCATATTTCAATTCATTTTGGGTTTGGGCAGTGAGTTTTTCATACTTGTTAATTGAAGAAATTAGACTGGGCAACAAGTATCCAAAATATGCATTGTCTTCACCTGGTAACAAATCTAACGTTAAAGCCAAAGGTTTCATAACTAAGCAGTATTCTTCCAGATACAATAGTTCAGTTCCCTCAATAGGTTCTGAAGATAAACTTTGTAGCAGAATTGGAAGTTTCTCTTTTACTTGCAAAATCTGCGCAACTGTATCATAAACAGAGTTCCATCTGGTTGCCCCTGGAGAACTCAGTGTATGCCCTGAATTTTCAATTAATATTTCATTGCTTTTTGGTATTGGATTTTTTCCATAACTGAGCACATTTACTAAATGCATTCTCTTCTCTTGTACGTATGGCTGGAATTGATCTGACAGTATTTTTATAATCAGTAGTGGCTATTAAATTCAAAGTACGTGTGGCACATCGGAAGTGTTTCGGTAGTTCTATATCGTCTTCCGACTCTTCGTTGTATTTTTCTTCATTAATGTCTAAATGTGAAATTTGAAATTCATCTTCTTCTTCGTCAATTTCTTCATCGTCTTACTCCTAATTTATTTCACCGAAAGCTTCAACGAAGTTACTACCGTTTTATGTTATTGTTGGATGAGTCATCGCATTCATCGTTCGATATGTAGTTCAAGTTCACACATAGCAATATTGAATTTCTTCAAGGAAATTATTGAATAAATTACCTATTGCAATTGACTCATGAATACAGTAATATTGGAAAACTGAAAAACAACTGAAGTTAAAACGAATATTTTATTTTCAATTATACAAAGTTATTAAAAAATGGATACAAAAAATTTTCACAAATGAAATGAATTTTATCAGGGATGGAATGGATGATTGACATGGGAATTATGAAATGGCCACGCACATACGACATATATTCTGATTCAACGAGATTGATTGGTACTTGGTATCTTTTAGTAGGGTAAGGCGGTAAAAGATTTTACCGCATTACCTCACCCCGTTTTCGAGGATGTTGAACTTCGAGTTTGGGTGTCCCAACCCCGTGAACGGAAGAAAACAAGCCCCAAGTGGGGTCTACTGCACATTTTTGATATATAAGGCACTCTAATAAATCATTTTTTCGAGTGCTAAAATTGTATTTCACCGTTTTCGAAGATGCCCGACAAAATGCGACAAGATACGCCTGCATAAAATGGGGCTGTTTGGTCTGGTTTCCATTCATCGAATAATTTAAAAGTATCCGAAGATCGAAAAAAGTATTCGGTATTCGGATACTTACAAATTTGGCCACGGATACGGATACTGAATACAAAATTTGAAAAATATCCTAATAAAGCTTTCGAATACAGAAGTATTCGGATACTACCCAACTCTGGAACCTGGTTACCTTCACATTATTAAGAGATTGTCAACAAACAGTTTTACAAGAACGCAACACGTGTTTCGCTATACATATGTTTACATATGTAAACACGTGTACTGAAAATCTTGCTCGACTCCAAGTTGCTCTTCAAAATGAAAATTATGAAAGTGTTTATGAGAGTTTCAACGATATAAATTCGGCCTATGACTCATTCGTAAATATAATATTATTTTATATTGACTCAACGTGTCCAACTGTGAGAAAATCAGAAATTTCCGAGTTATGGCGACGAAAACAATGGGTGACCGCCGATATCATTCACATGGGAAATAGTCTCAAAACTTTATTTTGGCTTGTTAGCAGTAGTGATGATATGAATATTCGGACATATTACAATTATTTGAAGGGTATATACAAGCGTAAATTACATGATGCAAAGTATTCATTCTACCAACTGAATCTTGATAACAAGAATCAGCGACAAAAGCAAAAAGAAATATGGAATTTAGTTAGAAACAAAACAGGCAGGTCAAAAAAAAGTTGAACTGGGAGATTGAATTGAACGGTGAATATATAAATGACAAAAATAAAATTGTGAATGTATTTGGAAAATACTTCTCAACAGTAGCAAAATGTGAGATTGAAAAACATTTCGGTCTATCTTCGTTCACAGATTTTACAACCATGTCCGTGCATCATACATTTTTCTTTTCACCCGTTCAACCAAGTGACATTTGTGAAATTATTCTGTCACTCAAAAATACGAACTCGGTAGGTATTGACTGTATATCAACAAAACTTGTGAAAAATATGAGAATTTCTGTGAGTCAACCTCTTTCTTTTATAATAAACCGATCAATTGAAGTTGGAGAATTTCCTGATAAGATGAAAATTGGTTTAGTTACTCCTCTACACAAAAATAATGAAATGTATATAATTGAAAACTACAGACCAATAACAGTACAAACAGCACTGTGTAAAGTTTTTGAGAAATGTGTTCATTCTAAAATGCTGTCATTTATAGAAAAAATTTATATTATTTCCAAACATCAGCATGGGTTTTGCCCAGGTAGGTCAACTGAAAGTGCTGCATATATTTTTTTCAAGTACGTTTATGATGCACTAGACCAGAGAAAATATGTTGGGGCACTTTTTTTTTGATCTATCGAAAGCATTTGATGTCATTGATTTGAATATAATTCTAAGCAAGTTGCATTCACTTGGCTTCAGGGGTAATTTTCTCCTGTGGTTAAAATCGTATTTAACATTCAGAAGAATACATGTGAAAGTAGAAGAAAAGCAGTCTTTGTCATATAATATCGATTTAGGTGTTCCGCAAGGATCCATTTTGGGCCCACTAATTTTTTTATTGTATGTAAATGATATGCCAAACCATATTAGTACAGATTCTGTAGTCTTATTTGCTGACGACTCGACACTTGCCACTGATGCAAATAGTCCTGAGGAACTCCAGGACAAACTCAACAAATTATCTGTAGAATTCACAAGCTGGTGTCGCAGGAATTCTTTAATTGTAAATTCGAAGAAAACTGTTTTGTTGCAGTTCCATTACAGAAACCAGAGAAAAATAAAAAATTTACAGGTCAAAGTCAATAATGATCTCATCAACTCATCAGAAAAAACTAAATTTCTTGGCATGTGCATAGATAGTGATATGTCATTTCAATCTAGCATTAATCAAGTGAATAATAAACTTAACAGCGCATACTATGGCCCTAAGACAGTTAACTTCAATTTTTAATAAATCTCAGCTGTTAAATGTTCATTATGCCATATTCTATCCTCATATTTCCAACAATATAGCAGTGTGGGGCTGTTCTTCTGATATAAACAGAATTTTTGTCTCCCAAAAAAAAGTTATTCGTTTGATATTCAATCTTGCCTATAGAGATTCGTGCAAACAAATTTTTATTGAAAATAGAATCATGTGTTTACCTTGTATATATATTCATAAATGCGTTTGTTTGTTTATGAAGAAGTATGACACGCACCTTCAAAACTCAGATTTTCATACCTATCCTACTAGACAAAAGAATAAAATCAGATTAAAAAAGCACTCGACTGCATTTTTCGAAAATTGCCCTTCCTATGCAGGGACAAAATTTTATAACAAACTTCCGGTTGAGGTACGGACGGAAGAAACCCCAGGTATTTTCAATGCAAAACTGAAAGAGTTTTTGATTTCCAGATGTTTCTACAGTGTCGTCGAATATGTGAACAGAAGTGATTGAAATGCTCATATGTGTATTGCTTATGTGTATTGTTTAAGCATTTTAAAAGTTTTAAAAGTTTGTTCAAAATTTTAAATCAAAAATTTCTATGTTCATTGTTTCGTCATATCTGTATTTTGAAGTTTATTTATCTATATTTTTCACTGACTTGTCCTATATCACATTGTGATCCTAAAGGAATTAATAAAGTTATTATTATTATTATTATTATTAATTACTTTTTCGGGCATGTCTTTACTAACAGTTAGTGAAAAGAAGCCGAAGAAGCCATTGTATGGCGAAACACGTGTTGCGTTTTCTGTAAAACTGCGCCCGAAGTAGGCATTGTATGGCGAAACACGTGTTGCGATTTTGGAAACTGTTCCGTGAAAGTCACACAATAAAGTGTTTTTTGAACGTTTGGATTTTATTATTTCAATTCCAAGATATTTTTATTGTCAATTTTTTACTTTCACACAGTGTATACCACGAATGTTCATCTCCTGCTACAGTTAATCGCTATACATGCTGTATTTCAGTGTCATGGGCATATAACAAACTTTTTTTTATACGAAATCGCGAATCAATGACTTTGATATTCCGTGCAGACCCTTCAACGCCCTGAGGGACTCTCACTACCCACACCGTACAGGAGGGTTGGCTCAATAATTAATTATTCTGGGCTCCTAATCATCGTTATATTTGTTACGTTCACTGTTCTGAAGTGAGTTGGCTTTCAAGGAGCCAAAACAGAACATTACCGTATATAATAGAGAATTGTTAGTAACCAAATCCCGGACAAGTTTGAGACTGTAACATGACTAATGATTTGTTCCTCGAAAATTATTTCCGAAAGTTGAGCTCTAGGGACGGTTCGAGCTCAAAAAGACCTGAGAAATGTTCGAGTATTTCAGACAAACTTTAGGTAATTTACAGTAGAATTTCATGCGCCACTTCTCTTGCAGGTGTACGCCCTAGGCAGTGCTAATTCAGATTTCGGTATAATGATTCGTTCCGTGAAGTTGTTTCCCTCTCATTAGGTTAATTTGAGAGGTGTGCAGGCTTATAATCTTTTTCCATAATTAGGGATTACATTAATAGAGCTCTTTCTCTACTGGTGGGTGCCTCTAGAAGAAGTGAAAAGCAAGAGCTTCTGTTACTAAAAAATAATGAATTCGGATATTGTGGATGACAATATAATCCGAGACATTTCTGTGGCGAGAAATTGATATACAATAAATTTTGCAACAGGTTGTTCTACAGTATCAGAAATTTCGATGAATTTTCATTCAATCTGAAAACAAACAACTGTTTTTTAAGGGCAAAACACAAGCACTATAGGAAAATCCTCAAGGCACTCTTAGAGCGGTGCTTGTGCGAAAGTAGTCATTCACATTAGATTTGAATCGTTGGAGATTAAATCCATTTTCCGTTCCCAAGAAGTTTATTCCACACAACGCCGTTCTCCAAATGAAAGAGTTTTCAAATAGTGAAGTTGGAGGTGTACTGAGTTGAACCTCAAAACGATGAGCAGCCACAGTCCGTCGCGTATTTCTGATATGTACCGCTCTTGGTGGGATCAAATGTGCCAAGTCACTTGAACATCCCCCGTGGAAGTATTTATAGAAGAGAGACAAATCTCCAACCTTTTTTCGATGTTCCAGGCTATCAAGGTTGTACGTGATGCTCGCGTCTTCAATCAGGCGGATGGCTCTTTTCTGGATGAAATCCAGCAACTTCAGGGTATGTTTGGTGGCAGAGCTCCATACATGAGAACAATACTCTGGCCCTCCTGGAGGAGGGCCAGAAGATGACAGTACTACCAACTGTCGAAAGCGCTCGCAGATAATTAATAGAAGATATAAAGCTTCAAATCCTTTTTGTAGAATTTGATATTGAAATACTCAAACAATCAATATATATATATATATATATATATATATATATATATATATATATGTATATATATATATATATATATATATATATATATATATATATATATATATATATATATATATATATATATATATATTTCAAATACTCGGAATATTTGAATTTATTTGATTACTCAACATCATCTACATATATTTCAAGTATTTCAGTACTCAAAGCTCAAATTTCATGAGTATATACTCAAAACTGAATATTCATGATTGATTATTCAAATTAAAAATACCAGCAACTTTTTTTTTCAAATTTCCATTACCAGTATTTCATACAAGAAGAATTGGAGTAACTGAAGTACTACGATATTTATTTTGTTTCCGGAGATACACAGAATACTGTATTTGGGGTATCCAAAAAACTTTGTATTTTTATTGAACTTTCATGGGATTATTTACCTCTCACAATCTGAAAAAGATATTAATTTGTAATAGAGAACTTTGTACAGGTTTGAAAGTAATACACTCGATAAGTTATTGGGTAAACTCGATATATTTTATCAAGAAATGTTATTTTGGCTATTAAGGTTATTAACGATCATTTTAGTTTTGTTCTATTCTAGTTGATGGTCACCACTGGATTTTGAAACGTATTTGGAACATTGAACTAAGGTTTCAATGGAGAAACAAATGAATACATAAATAAGAAATATATGAATGAATAAATGAATAAATGATTTCGAATCTGAATGCTTTTTAAGTTGTGTAAACAGACAGGAACTGAGAATAAGATTCACGATGGCGATTTGAACAAGCTGGTCAACTTCTTTGACGTTGAGGTAATGATGAAGAAGACGTCAAATCATTCTAATACAGTCACATTATTATTATAACAGAGCAGAAACGATACAGTTGAAAATTTCAATAAGGAAGTATTTTAATCTGTTCTGAAAGAGAACGCCTATCCAGATTCGTTCGTAGATTCAACAATAGATGTGATAGAAAATAAATATTCAAATAAAAATAAAACGACCCGAAAAAAACATCACAAATCAACCAACATCCAACTCAAAAATTATTAGCTCAAGAACCAAGACTACCTGAGGAGTGGAGAAGATTTGGAAATACATATGATGACAGTACTTCCAACAACAACAAATACACTGAGATCTATAGGTACATACTCAAACAAAACCCAACAATAATAAAAATAAGTGGAAACAATTTTTTATACCAAAGATGTAGATAATGTAATAGAAACTATAATAACTCAGCAATCTACGGTAATGATTAGATGAAAAAATAATAAAATATTTGGGCGTGGTATTTAAATATTTATTCAGGTTACACTACGCCCAACGATTTTATTATTTTTTCATCTGTTCAATACCGTATATTGCTGAGGAGGATGGTGTAATAACTGCTACCTAGAAACTTCCGAATTATTTTTCAGTTTTCTGTGCATTATCTACATATTTTTTCAAACGTTTAATATATTTTTTTAATTATTCAATTTTCAAGTTTCTAATTTTTATTCGCCCTAATGCTACACAGTTCTCGGCACGTTTCAAACTTTCACCTTAACTTGGATGGTGTATCGCCATCATTTTTAGCAACCCTAACGCCACACAGCCTTGACACGACTCAACATATTGACTTGGTGTGAGATCCATGCTTGTATCTCGATCGTGAGTTGACAAAGTTCTTTGTATAGATTACCTTTATTGAATATTTTTCATAGTTTCATATGTTTGAAATATATATTTTTTCCGTTAACAACTATCGCATCCTTCGAACGACAGCCCTCAGAAGTCGAAACTCATGCGAGCTAAGGACTTACTTTTCAACGGGTTGACGATAGCAAGTGAAAATCGAGCGTTCGGCCTGGGGTTTGAACTATCAACTCACACATCGGCTGACTGACTGAGAGAACAAAGCACCCACGTAGAACCGTCCGGCTACCGATCGGCTACTATAATACTAGTCCAGCCCTGTCATTTGATACCCATATGGAGGTAGTTGTGAAATAATATGTAATCCGCCATTTTGTATCTGCGGCCATCTTGAATTTGCATTGTTTTCATGAAGTATTACTATTCTACCAGTCAAACCTTGAGAATCCAGTCAGCTGAACAATTTTTGTTATATCTTCTAATAATTATTTGCGAGCGCTTTCGACAGTTGGTAGTACTGTCATCTTCTAGGCACTCCTCAAACTGAACTTGTCATCCTGTCGTCTGCCTCTTCATACGGTCAGAGCATCTCAACCCAGGTATTTCAGGTACTTTAGCTAAATTTGTCTGTATTTGTACTGCATCAGGTACTCTTCTTTGTGTTAGATCTTCTCTCGGAATGTGTATGGTTTTGTTTAATATATTGAATGTGAGGTCTTGTTGTGTTTTGATTTGTACTTGTTCGTCGATAAGTGATTTATGACCGTTAAATTTATGGATGTTCAAGTTTTCCCAAATGTCCATGCGGTTTTCCTTGTTGACTGGTTTTATTAGTTTTATGTTCTCTGGTGGGGGGAAATTATGTTTGTTTTGTATGGCGTGTGTTGCGAGGTTTGATTTATATACTATTGGATTTATGTGTGTAGCTTCAAATCCTTTTTGTAAAATTCAAAATTGAAATACTGAAAATAAAGGAAAATTAGTTGCAACATTCAAATATATATATATATATATATATATATATATATATATATATATTCGAGGTGCCAGGTAATTGTCATTTCACTGTCTGATCGTTTTGTATTTTCATCAGTCTTATACCGATGTTATTTAAACAAAAATATGTATAAGCCAATTGTATAAGATTTTCAATAATAAGAAACGCTTTGGAAAGTAGACTGTATGAAACTAGATGGAGGTCATTTTGAACACATTACTCGTTGATTGTGTTGTCATTGATATCACTTTTGTTAATTTCCTTTGGTTTTTTCTCAAATGAAACGTTTAACATTTAATTTACAGAAGTAATTTACATAGTAATGATGTATCACTCGACCTCTCATGCCATTGAACAAAATAGGGGAGTTAGTTGCTGACCGCAGTGGGGTGAAGTTCCCGGTATGATTTCCATATCGAAATTAGTTTCCCTAGAAATAAAAATTGACTCGTCCTTTGAAACTTTCGATTACACGTCCGTTTCTGACTTACAGGGGGGGGGGCGGGCAAGTCTTCATTGGAACGCCCTGTATACTGAAATTGTATCCTGAATATCAGTATACACTTTTATAACGACAAAATAACAAAGTTCGAACCTACTTCAGGTTTAGTCGGAAGTGTTTGTTGTAGCGAACGTCATCCCCCATACTATTAAATTTTTCTACCTATACGTTCCGGAATATCTATCGACGCAATTCCCCTATATAAACAATTGAAACACTCAACCATCAATTCTATTTGAAAAATTTTGAGTATCAAGGAGTGTCATTTCATCAATGAGATTTGTAAGTGGAAAAAATTTCATCTCCACCTTTGGACAGTACTCCTTATAATTATCAAACCTTTCAAAGAATTGAGATGAACATGTTATGACTTAAAGTCTTTCAAGTGTTTCATCTTCCGTGAAGATATCTGTTTTTTTTGAAGAGTTCACTTTGAACATTTGCAATTATTATTGATCCATTACTCTCACCACTTTGGTCCTGATATTCCAACTATATCGATATCTCTTGATTACTATAGTCGTTAGGCTACTCCGGAATTTAATTAAGTTGCGGATATTTCAATGGATCATTGCGATAGATATGGAAGTTTGAAGTTTTAATGGAGGCAAACTAACGGAACGACCATTCAAACCCATCTGATGACATTTTGAATTTAATTGGAAATCATATTTTCATCACTTTCCTTTGAAAGTTCACGACATCAAAATATAATTCGTTTGGGCAGGAGATTTCTCTCATCAATGCCATAATCTGAAACTGACACGATTTTTACTTTTTGAATTTTAAAATTCCATAAAACTTCTCGATTCTGTTTGGGTTTAGAAAATAACTGAAGCCTGTTGCGTGATTGAATGGATGATGAATCGGTTCACAATATTGCTATTGTCTTGGTTATGTATCGGATATCGAAAGTACAGTAAGAAAAGGTATAGTCGAAGTAAACGATATTGTGCATATTTAAAGGCACTCTCCAAGGCCAAAAAAACCAATACATAGAAATGAACTGGCAGGGAACTGTAGACTTGGCGGTTCGTATTGGATAATTTTTACTGACCGAGTTTTATGTTTGACTGAATAGTCATAAAATTACATTTGAAGTCATGTTACCAGGACCTGATAGCGATTTGAGTGTTGAAATTCGATATTGGTGCAGTTATGATTACCTGAAATTTTCGTTATCTGTTTAAAATGTAGCGTCTTTGGACAAGTATCTACTGATAGTAATAACGAGTGTGACAATAACGCAGACTTTTTTCAGTGTAGTGATTCCAATAGCGATGGTGAACAATGCGAAAAAGGGATACCAGTGAATAAGATTCGGATGCATTTGAATTGTGAAACACAGAGAGTATGTTTCAATGTCTTCTTTGATTGCCGACTTGTTTATTTTGTTCAAATTTATTTTCACTGAGGATGCACTATAAAAACACATTTTTGTCTATTAACCACAATAGTTCTATATTTGTTGACTAGTTTCGGTCATTACACCATTTTCAAAACACAACAAAATGGTGTAATAACCGAAACAAATATAGAACTATCGTGGAAAATAGAATTTAAGTGTGTTTTTATAGTGTATCCTCAGTGATGTTTCAATGTCTATAAGAATCTACATCTCAAGTTTGGTTTCGAGGGAAACAAACTATTACAGGCAACATCAGATTTGACCGAAATTTATTTCTCAACTGTACGTAAAATAGTCAAAAACAAACCTTATGAAAACAAGACGCGATGTGATACACGATTACCAAAACCTTCAGATGTTCAGCTGATAAAATCATTGAAAAAAACAATATACGACTGTTACAAAAGCAATGAGATTCCCACAACTGAAATCATAAGAAAGAAATTGAATACTTTCGGCCATAATGTGAGATGCTGTGACAAAACTCTTCAGAATTGGATAGAAAAATTAGGATTTGGATTTTGAATAATGTACAAACGTCAAGCAGTTATTGAGAGCAGAAGAAAAGTGGAATTACGTAACAAATACTTAGAATAAATAACCAAATACCGAATAACAATTCGGTACTCTGATGAAATACAAAGTTTTTTAATGGACACCAATTTGTAATTTAAAAATTACTATACCAAAAACCAACTACTTGAAATTTTACAGACAAGAACATTTGAAAAAGTGTATGTCATTGAGAGTATTGCTGATAAGTATAGATACACTTCCCCCCTATTTTTCTGTTTTCAATCCCTTTGAGTTGATTTGGAGAAAATTGAAACAAAGCAATATATATATATATATATATATATATATATATATATATATATATATATATATATATATATATATGCCTGTTACCTCATTCAAATACTTTCGAAACTATGGGTACTGTTGGAATATGAATTGAATTGTAACTTGTATTCATCCTGTATAGATTTATTTGATTGCAAAATGTTGTTTTCAGAAAATTCAGTTAGTCAATTCTTTCATTTTCTAAGTCGGACTCTAACGTATAATTTTCTATTTCTCAAGTTCATTAAAGTTCCACTTCAACTTCGCTATTTCACTACGATGCACAATTTCATGTATAATCTACAACAGCTTATGGGCCCTTAAACACATTAGTGAAATATCAGTAAATTGAGTTGAGATGAAAAATAAACTTGTTAAAGATGGAGATTCCGAAAGAGTTGATCCAGAAAATTGGAACGGCAATTCAATTGGCTTGATTGGAAATTTCAAATCAAAATCCGGCAGGACGCACACAATACATGGGATGCTGTTTTGGGCCCAGTTGAATCTTCAGTTAAACCAGTAGAGACAGGCGATGATGATGTGGAAGGAACATACAAGTGTTTGCTGCAGTTTGAAAAGAATTTATTACACCGACCAGAATCTTTGAGCAAAGATCCGATCAAGGACAAGATAAACTATTCAACAAAGTCTTTGGAATCACAGCCAATGTTCTCCTAGAAAGCATAGCTGAACACATGGATAGAACTTCGAAAAGAAACCTGGAAAGAGGACAAAGTGAAGTGGTCAGAGTCGGTATTCATCAACAGGGCACTCAATACTTTGATTCAAGATTTTTTTGAATTCCTAAATGCATAGGGGTATGTCTCTAAGGAGCAAATAACCATTCAGTTACTTCGTGAAAGATTATGGACCGTTGAAATTCGACTCCAAGAACGAGAAGAAACAAACGATAGTTCCACTGAAACAGCATTAGTAGCATCGGAGAGTCAAGATCGATTCCCACCAATAACATCAACCCTACCCAAGAAAGATAAGTTGAAGAAAAAGTTTACTCCGAAATGTTATCGATGTGGTTATCAAGGAAGTTCAGACGAACGTCTCTGTCATCAAAATAAGAGATATGTTCAGGATTTTCCGAAAAGAAGGAAAGTTGATGGAGAATTCTGTGATGTCTGTATGTAATGTCAACATTATCGACTACCTTTTGGTCAGAGGATTAATTAGAGCCAGTAAACCTAGAGAACTCATTCATGCTGATTTTTTTAGACCAATGATTATGAAATCAATTGATAGTGCAGGATCATTCATCGTTTTCGAATATGAATGAATTGAATTTTGCTATGTTCATTTCCTCAAAGAGAAGTCTCAGGTGGAAAACAAACTGGAAGAATTTCTGTCAAAAATATCTGGACATACAGTATAGTGATAAAGAATTCGATAAAAAAGATATGAAGAGGATAAATAAAAAAGTATGGTTTACATCATCGAATCACTATGTCTTACACACTTGAACAGAATAAGGCTGCAGAACGAAAAACCGAACTCTTATTGAAACTGCACGGACCATGTTAAATGCAAAAAATCTTCCAGAATACCTTTTGGATACAAACACCTTGTGTTCAGACTTTCCGATTTATGTTTCAAATTGCAGAATTCAGAATTTCCAGGCGTCACTTGCAAATAGTTGTGTCACAGTGACGTGGTTGAAGTATTATTCATCACAACAATCGGTTACTTCATCATTATACAAAATACCCCCAGCATTTGAATTTTTGGAAACGTGACCCTGACTATTTGATTTATGTGTCGCGTATTCTTCCAGACCTCCCATCTGCCAGCTTGACGCTGGCAGCGTACCATCCGACGCGATTTCCATACTTTTTATAGTCGGCCTCAAAAAGTTTGCCCCAATGTGAACAGTAGTTGGCCTGACCCAGAACTTCGTCATAAACAATATTGATTTGTTTTCTCCTTCATGCATGTCTACCCGAAAGGGTTTTATTTTCGCAGTGAGATTGGATTTTATTCGGAACTAGTTTTACGCTGATGGATTGGATGGTCGTACAATGTAAAATCCGCATTTTGTGAATACTTGCAGAAAATTCTGATTCGACGGTGAGAAAATTGATACTTTGTATTCACCACAATTTATGTGTTGCCAAAACTATCACATATACTCAAACTCACATAGAAAATATGTACATTTTTCGAATAATATCGAAATTTTCAAAGACGATTCGGAAAAGAATCATAAATATCTATATTCCACTCTATTTCATAAAATGCAATTGTAACGTTAAGTTATTCAAAAGTGTGTTTCCTATAGCAGGTGAACACACAAACTAGCAGCAGAGACTCTCTTCAGGTGGGTTAGACTGGAATCTATTCACTATTGGTGGACATTGCATTGCCGTTGTTGAGACCTCACAATGTTTACTTTTAAGGGTGCCACCACCAGTAATGAATAGTTATGAGAAAATAACACGTACTATAAAACAAAATATAACATTTATTTCATATCATAAGAAAAATATGAATGAATGATATAATGAATATGATGAACACTGAGAGTACACAGTTTAGTGTACTTATCTTATTAGTCATTGGTGATTGCTTGATGTCCAAAAGGTCTGTATCTGTAGAGTAGGGAGGGTGAGTGTAAGCCCACGCACTTAGGCCACATGTGACCCATTGTACATCCTCCTGAGGAGTTGTCCTCCTAGGTCATTGTCCATCCTGTCCTTTCCAGGAAGGTGGACAGGTCGCTGGGAGACATCTCCTTCATATCGGCAGGTGTAGGCCAAGACTCGCCGAACACACACTCTCTTATTGACGATAACTCCGGGCACTCGCACAGAACATGCCTGACAGTCTCATCTTTCTGTTCACACATCCTACATAGAGGTGTGTCCACTAGCCCCATATTATGTAGGTGTTTCCTTAGCTGACAGTGGCCAGTCAGAAATCCTACTGTGAGGAGTAGATTTTTCCTGGTCATCGCCAGATATTTCTTCGGCGCCAGCTTCCCAGGGTCGCCCAAGGTGATCCTGGCAAGATTATATCCTTTGATTCCATTCCATCTCTTTAGGGATTAAGCATGGGTGTAACATTTGACTAGTTCCGCAATTGTCGAAGTCATCAGGCCGTGGGTGCCACTGGGTCCTGAAATTATTAGTCCAGCCGCTTCCTTGGCTAAAGAGTCGGCGAAGCGATTACCTTTACTCCTGTCGTGCCCTTTAACCCACCTCAGGATAATGTTATTATCTACCGAGGCTTTGGCTAAATCTTGGTGGCACTCTAGTACTAGCCCTGAGGTAACATGCTGTCTGTTCAAGGCTAATAGTGCTTGTCTGCTATCAGTGCAGATTATTATGTTTTTGCCAGAAATTCTTTTCTTGGTTATTTCTTTTGTGGCGATTGAGATACCAGCCAGTTCTGTTTGGACCACGCTGGTATTTCTTCCCATTCCCCACTTAATCCTTAGGCTTAGTGATCTGGAGTACACTCCACATTCTGAACCTTCTTTGGTTTTTGAGCCGTCTGTATGAATCCGTATTGCATTTGTAGCATCTGACTCTGTGTTCTGCTTGATTTGTATTTTGTAGGGTTTATTAAACACAAACCTGGGTTCAATTGCATCACTTGTTGCCTGCAGCAGAGGTTGCGCAGTAAGCGCTTTCCGCCATAGGCCCAGCCTCAATTTACCCATCCCTACTCAAGGTTTACACCAGTCGTGTGCAATCGTACCATGGTCATTAACACAACCTCCTTAACGTACAGAGGGGTCACACCCGAGATTAATTCCATTGCCGCGGTTGGTGTTGTTCTCATGGCTCCTGTGATGTTTAAACAAGCCAGTCGCTGTATTTGATATAATTTTTGGATGGCCGTTGCTTGTAGAACTTTCGGTCCCCATGCAATGGCTCCATACGTTAACATAGGTCTTATTATTGCAGTGTAGATCCAGGTGACCACATGGGGTGAAAGACCTCATGTGCGTCCCACTGTCCTCCGACATTGCTCATAAGCCACGTATGCTCTTTTTGCTTTACTCTGTAGATGAGAGTTCCTTGTTAGCTTCTTGTCGAGGATAGTACCAAAGTATCTCACCTCTCCAGAGAAGTTTAGTTTGCTTTTGAGGATTTCGGGAGGTTTTAAGCCCGTTAAACTTCTTTTCCTGGTGAAAAGGACCATCTCAGTCTTCTTGGAATTGATCGACATGTCACCTCACAAACCACAAGAGGAGACTAAATCATCTGTCGGTAACAAATAAGACAGATGGGTATCCGCGGCTAAGCTAAACAGTGGAGACGGGAGTGGTAAACAACTTAGCAAATTTCAAATAGATCTTAATGGGCGCCAGGTAAATTTAATCCTCCAGATACCCTAAGTAACTCACAATATCAATAACTTACCAATTAATATTGGAAATAAGAGATAAAGGTCCCCAATATGATTTATTCAGTAATCCTAACTTACATGGATTAACCAACAACGCTTCTAAGACAACAATGCAATATTCACACTACTACGCGATGTTCAAATGTCCATACAAGAGCGCGGTGTATATACCACGAATTCAATCAGCCATAAATTACGGTAGTAACGACGCTCAAAAAAACTACAATACGTCGAGTAAAACTACCACGAAAATTGAGTAGGTGAAATCGTAAATACTAGTATCGGATGGTAAGACAAACTCGTTTGCGTCGCGTGAGCTCAGGCGTAGGCGCATCGGTGTCAATCAGCAATCGTGAAAGGAAGAATATACCTCAATTTCCGTTTCACAAATATCTATGTCAATCAGGTATCAATAACAAACTCTTAATCAATAAACGATAAACAAACACTATATCAACAGGTATCAATAAACATAAGGGCAACAATTATTCAAATATCTCAGTATATCACAAATATTCAATTAAATCAATTATAACTTGCGTGCTCCTTTTGGGCCACCCGGTATATGGTGTTAGGCTACCCCGTAGTTCGACGGAAGTGGATCACCCTGTAGTACTGCTGAGATGGATCACCCTGTAGTACGGCGGAGATGGATCACCCTGTAGCACCACCAAGATAGATCACCCTGTAGGGCACGACAAGCTGGACCAGTAATGGATCATCAAATAAGACCCAAGAAGAAAAAAAAGGAAAACAGGAACCCTTAACGAAGACAAAAAAAAAGCAGGAAGAAAAACCCTACGGAAGAAAATTCTCAATCAGAATCAGATAAAAACAAGGTGAGATTCAACCCCCATTCAATAGGACTATTTGACTAATCAATACCCCTGGTATATTTTCATTTAAGCAAAGTAGCAAGATAACAAGAGTATATTTTTGGGTGCCCTGTATAACCATATGACCCGTAAAAATCAAGAAAATTGAATGAGTGTTGAAACCTCTCTTCAATACTAATATTCAGTTGAGATATAACGATGGAACCAGAAATTACTAAAATCATTTAAAACACATTTAATGGTAAAATTCTTACCCTGGCCAAGGGGTTTTCTATACGATTCTTCGTGTGCGGTGTTCTGCACGGAAGTCCTGCTGGGACTTGATGAGTGACTGAGGGCCTTCTGTTTCTTATGAATCTAGAGACGAGAAACGAAGGTTGTAGAATTGAAGAAGTGATATCATAGCTAAGATCACATGAGAGATGCGACAGTGATTCAGACATACCTAATTTCGGAAATCCTTCCACCTGGCACGAGTTCGGTAACCACCACAAATCCTCAAAAGAGCTTAAGTTTCAGACTGCAAATATCCACACCAAAATGACCAATCAGTCTTCCACTATACAATCCTGACTTGTAGAAATAATCCCCGTGAAGGATGGCACAAATACAACCAAATATATCCTACAATCAGTCTGATGGTACCCTTTTGAACTCCGAACCAAGCTCACCGAAGGCTAACTTCCAAATACTAAGAGACTGCCCCGTCTGACAGCTAACCAGTTGTTGCCACAGTGCATCCAATCTACACTACAAGCACCAAGGGGGCGCTGTGCACAACATCATAAATCTAACAATTCCTCCACAGCCACTTGATACATCATCAACAAGTCCATGACCCATCAAAACTCCTTCTCAAAGCAATGCAACCCTAAAACAACCCTTGACAACTTGAGTAACCGATAAATCCTCCACCCGTGAACAACTGTAGAACTAGTTCGGTGTAAGTCGACGGGACGACACTACGAAAGTTCGGCAGATGTCAACCAACAGCTGTCTCTTAACCTTGTTTACGAATGTATACAAAAATATTGTTCCAACCTATTTTCAACTATTTACCAATCCTTATTCATGCGATGGAATAGAAACATATAAGGTAAGTCACCATAACCTTCCCTTTCAGTACAAATATTAGAGCATTCGTATTATTCAGATTATTTACCGAAAATATCAAACAGTATTCAGAAACCAGAGCTAACTAATATTGTTTTTCAGGCGATATGGCTCTAATATGTAGTAATCCTTCTGGAAGTGATGAATAACAATCTATGCAAGAAATATTCTCGGAAAGGTATAGAGAATAAGGCAGGCAGCGGCTGAAAAATGATAGGCGAAGTAAACTGAGAAACAAACAATAACAACTATTTCAACCTAGCGAGGAATTTCGGATCTCCAACGTCGATTGGCAAAAGGAGAATGCGTAAGTACTGGTCAAAGCAGTTAGTCAGGGAGCATACATTTATTCTTGTACATTTCAGGTATGGTTTTCTATGGAACGGAAGATTCCCATTACTATGATGTTAAATGAATAAAATGAACTTGTAACTGAATTACATTGTTAATATCCTCTGAATAAAGATCTTAAAAGGTAAGGTAGTGTTTTTGAAAGGTCACATAAGAGCAGTTTGATCTAGTGCTAAATTGAAACGTAACAACTTCTTTGAAAATGTAGGTTGGGTACACTGACAAACCAGATGTGTCCCTAGCTGTGACGAAAAGTTCGTCATCAATAAATGACAATTCTGTCGATTCCATAGTAAATAAACGAACAATATCTACAATATTTACAAGTAAATTTAGACCGTTACAGACAGTGAGAGTTCCTTACACCATATTTCTATCAATTTGAGCCCATCCTGCGCTCTATCGCACAGTGTGTTTACAAATTCGCCGGTCTGCTTCGATAAGTATGTCATCTGCATATGCAATTGTGTAGAATCCATTTTTGTTAAGGTGATTAATTAGGGTATCCAGAACTATGTTCCAGAGAAGGGGTGACAAGACCCCTGCTAGAGAGCATCTGGAGTATCCATTCTCCTACTACCAGGGGTACATTTCTGGAGTGTAGTTGCTGGGTAATTGTTGGAAAGGTTATCAAACGCTCCAAAAGGTACTTTGGGGTGTGGTGCTTCGCATGGTCAGGATAAATGCCCCAGTTTTGAAAGGTGTTTCCACAATCAGAAAATTCTCCAGCTTGAAGTATGATTCCGGGATCATGAAATGCTCCCAGCTTGAATGTAATTCCAGAATTAGGATATGCTTGAAAGGGTGTTTCAAGAAATGCCCCAGTTAATAAAAAGGGGCCCGTGAATTCCCTAAGCTTATAAAAACTGTACCACTTCTGCACACCTCCATTCGACTCGAGCTTTGTGCCCCATTATTATAAATTTAATAGTTATATTTGAATAGGATGGCGACCGTTGAATATGATTTTGATTGTCAAGTTGGCGGGAATTCGGTTAAAATGTTGAAGAAAACCAATTTCTAAATTGTCGACATTTCGAAACTTTATTGTTTCATCTTCAGTACTCTGACGTATAAGGACAAGACATATATATTAAAATGGAAATTCACAAAGCAGTTCTGTTAGAAACAGGCCGGTATCTCAAACAAAAAATTACTGAACATAGCAGGGATTGTAAAAATATACACAACCCACTAAAAACAATGAAGAATCCTACTAGCCTTGCAGAACATTTCAGATCGTGCCTTCATACTTTTGATTTTGAGTCAGTCAGTATTATAGGACAATAGACGATACTAAAAAAAATCCTGAGCGAAATGATTGAAATAACAAAACATGGAACAAAATGCGTTAACAAAAGGTCGGATATTGAAAACTTACACACCTCATATTTCAATCTAATAGAAAAAATCAAACGATAACTAACTTTGGAATCATTAACCGACAGATTTTTCCAAATACAATTCTCATTTCTTTCATGGGTTTTTTTGAATTATAAGGAACGATTTACAGACAGTTCAGATTGTTAATCCCTTCGTGTCTGTGTCAACGTCTTTCAGGAACCTGTGTACGTATTTATATTTTATGTCGAAATTATCCACTTCACCCTTCAACTCGGAAAGCCGCCCTAAATGTAAGTACTCATCAACGTTGTTTTTTGTTAAGTGTTCGAAACGTTTATAATTTTTTAACGATTGTTATATTACATAATTCATTTTGTTTCTAACAGAGCTGCTTTGTGAATTTCCATTTGAATATGTATGTCTTGTTCTTATACTTCAGAGTCCTGAAGATGAAACAATAAAGTTTTGAAACGTCGACAATTTAGAAATTGGTTTTCTTCAACATTTTGACCGAATTCCCGCCAACTTGACAATCAAAATTGATAGTTATACTTATTACAACATGATCATAGATGTACATAAGAAAGCTTACAAAATCTGAATATTATATCTACGGAATGTAAAAATAGAAGCTCTGGGATAGACTGAAAGCATGTTTTGATTTTGAAAGCATGTGAAAATAACCACAAATATGCATGAAGCGTTAAAATTCATCTTAAATAATCTCAATGAAATCAAACCACATCAAATAAGCAAGGGATTTGGTAAGGTAAAATTAAAGAAAGTTGTAGGATGCTATCTCAAATACACAATTTGTTCAACAATAAAACTAACCTTATTTAGTTTCTGGAAGGAATTCTAAATACCGGCGATTAAAATAAAATATGGATTATTATTCAAACTAACCTTTATTAGTCCCTTTAGGAATGTGAAGAATCAAATAGAGAAAATCTTCAGATATTTATTCATCAAAATGGCGTTTCAGTACACAGCAATTATACCTCTAATCGGGAAGCAAACTGTCAATTTGTTGTATATAGAGGGCGCTAAGTGTTTGTCATCAAAAGATACATTGGTTATATGAGAACATTGGTGATTTTTCGTGTTTATTCAGAGAAATGGGTCATTGTGCTTCTTTCGGGTGCAAGAAATGGGAGTTTATAAGTTTCCTTGGGATACTGTTATGATAAGAAAATGGGAAAAATCTTTGAGGATAGTAAAGTTCAAATGTACTGATCATTCTAGGTTATGTAGTGAACATTTGAAAGATTTTGATTTTGAGACTACTTCAAAGACAACTGGTAAGTAGCATTCGTTCTACTTACTTATATGTGATATAATTTTATAAAATTTCATAGGATTTTCACTCCAAAGAATTTTTTTTGAAAAATCAGCTGTACCTTTCATATTTCGCTGTACTTCGAATTCTATCAGTCTACGGATGTTGAGATCAGAAAAAAGGAATGCTAACCGTGATTTGAAACCAGCTAGTAGTGAATCATCTGAAATTTTCGAAGATGAAGATAACCAGCTTACTCTCAATGGTAAGTATCCAATAAATACATTTATGATATTGACTGCCCAACCACCACTATATTCCATTTGATTTTCAGATATAAATTATCTAGACCTCCAACAAGAAATTGCCTCAGAAGTTACTTTCCACCCCGAGAAAAATAATCCTGATAAGGAAAGCCACCTAATCAGCTAGTTCACACAAACACCAACTTTATTCAGATTATTTTCCAATGATGAATTTCTAATGAACAAAAAATCTGTTCTTTACTATACAGGTCTCTCTTGAGGGATATTCTCGAAATTAAAATGTCTATGAGCCTCTAATCTGAAAACAAAATTGAACCTTAAAACTTGCATGTTTCTGAGGTTAGAATAATGTTCATTGATTATTAGTGAAAAAAATACAAAATATGTATTTTTTTCCATTAATATATTTCTTGGGAGCAAAGTAGATGCAGAAAACTGTCTTTATAATGAGAGAGTTGTTCAAATATGCAAAATTATGAACCTTTCCACTAGATCAGCTTTCTTCCCTCCTAGGGTTGCACCTCTTCTTTGCAACTCCTCCTTCAACTGAGCGATATGCCATGTAGAATACATCTTGAATTGCAAGCAATTTAAATGAGAACTTTCAAATAAATCAATAAATAACGGTGGAAACTTTGACAGCTAATGACCAATGTGACAAACACTCAGCGCACTCTGCCGGATGAGTTTCCCGTAATCATCCCCATTCTTTGCACTTGGAGTTCTCCAGCAAAAAAAAAGGCTGAAGCAAGGTGCTCACCAGTTTTATTAATTCACTCTGCCCCAAAAAAAATTTCCAGTCGAAAACATAATATATCGACTTCCATTTTTAACGCAGAAATTCTGACAGAAGTCACAGAACTCCGATCAATAGCCGTTTATTGACGAGTATCGAAATAGTTGTTTATTTGCGTTGAGGTAGGCTGAATATTTCACATGTTTCAAAATATGTGAAACATTTTTTACGTAATTGCGATTGAAATAGTATTATTTTCTGCCTGCAGGATTTGATATTGGTGTATAAATCAGGGAGAAGCTGATTTTCTCCTTGCAATCTCTGCTTCTCATTTAAAAAAATTCTGACCTCTGCTCGAAGTTCAAAAAAGCGCTCAATGACTTTTCCGCAACTAAGCCAGCGTACGGCAGTATGATATGGTAGATCATTTTCTTCAATCTGTTGAATAAACTCGCGGAATTGTCGGTGATTCGGACCAGTGGATCTGATGAAGTTAACAACTGATATGACTGGTTTTAGAACTTCAGACATATCCAAACATTTTCAGCACAAGGACTGTTGATGAATGATAAAATGTAAGACTAATGGTTTTGAACCACCATCATTTTCTACAGCCTTTGACACAAGTGCAACCACTCCTTTATTTCTACCATACATATTTTTGCCTCCATCAGTTGTTATAGATTTCAAATTTCTCCATCGAAGGTTCTTTTTATTAATGGTATTTTCAACTCCCTTAAAAATATCTGCCCCAGTTGTCGTGCCATGAATACTATCAATATCAAGAAGTTCTTCATACACTTCATAGCTTTTATCTACTCCGTGAATAAAAATCAACACCTGAGCAATATCTGACACATCCGTTTGATTCATCCAATGCTAGAGAAAACCACTTATG
Organism: Leptinotarsa decemlineata; assembly: GCF_025532065.1. Lineage (NCBI taxonomy): Eukaryota > Metazoa > Arthropoda > Insecta > Coleoptera > Chrysomelidae > Leptinotarsa > Leptinotarsa decemlineata. The sequence goes on along the minus strand of NW_027412688.1, from coordinate 27,346,265 downwards.
ATGTCCATTTTTGTCAGACATATGAGATGATATACTTTCTGCGATGTCTTGCACCCTCCGAGCCACGGTGTTTGCTGACAAACTGACACTTTTAAATAAATTTACCTTTTCGGGGCATATTTCTTCGGCTACTGCAATCAAGCATTCTTTTATCATTTCTCCATCGGTGAATGGTTTGCCACGTTTTCAGATTTCAAGAGCCACACGAAAGCTGGCGCGAGTTGCAGACTCTTGTTCAGTATTCGCTTTGGTAAACAAAGATTGCTGCGATTTGAGTCCGCGTTTCAAAGCTTCAAATTTTTCCTTCCGCAAACTTCCTGTATACTTGGAGTAACTTTGAAGATGTTTCGATTCATAGTGTCGTTTAATGTTATAGTCTTTGAGAACAGCTGTGGTTTCATTACAAATCAAACATAGCGCCTTATTACTGGACTCAATCACAAAGTACTGAAAATTCCATTTTTTATTGGAACGTTCTGCATTCACTGTCGATTTTTCGCTTCTTTTCCATACTAACAAATCACACATAAAAACAATAAGTCAAATCAAAATACTTTTATTGACGGGTGTTACTTTATTTCACAATAGACAGTTTCGCTTCTTTCGCCTTTCCTACGCAGACTAACTCGCAGTTGCGCCGCTAGCCTTTTTATATGCAATCATTACTGCCATCTCGAGGTGATCGGAATACACTAGCTAGAACCAGAACTTTTTAGAACCAACGCGGTAATTCCAAATATTTAATTACGCCTAATGCCACTTAGCGGTTAGCTGAAGAAGATAGTACATAGTACCACTACTCGCCACTAGATGTCGTTAAGTGTCACAATACACAATAATAGTTGAAATGCAAAAAAGCGTAGGTTTGCTTAGGTCTTGCACTTTGCGACTATCCTAGTCTAGAAATATAGTTGAGGACAGAAATTGGCCCTTGGAACAAACTGAAAAAATCAGTATGGCCCGAAGGCTTCAAAGTTTGGAGACCCCTGCTCTAACCTATTACCTACTCGTCTGCCTAATGAATGAATCTACTTGTAAAGGTCAGGTATGATTTCATTAACTATATCAATTCTATTCAATTCTTCTATTCAATTATTGAAGAAAGCCAATATCGGCTTTTGGGCCTTGTGGTCTTTCAAGTTACTTCTGGAGTGTTCCACAAAACGTTTGGTTTTTCAACCAATGTTTGAAAGAAGAAGTGTCCCCGAGATGCATCCAATTGAAAACCAATAATATGAGCTGCGCTGCATCTGAATGAAGTAGACATGGAAAAATAAAATGGATAAAAATAGAAATAAACATACAGTACAGCAAAAGAGACGTTGCCAACATCTATCTCAAAGTAATACATACACAACTGTTGTGTAAACTCCACTAAATTGAATTTCAAGTCCTGGACTCGGATATTCGTGATAAAATTAATGGTATTGTATATAAAAAGTTTTTATCACAAAGAAAGAAATTAGATGTTTTGATTCGGAGCAAGCCACCGAAGACAAAGACCAAAGACAATGAACTATTTCCACAACATAAGTTCCTTGACAAATTGGTCAATCTCACGAACACCAGTTTCACAGAACATGAAACTCGTCTATTAGAAAGAGGTCTCAGTTACGATATTAAATCCAACATAAATTCAACAAATTTACAAGTTTTGGGAATTGATACAGATATTGCGTTGATGGGGACATGTTACGCCAATAAACATATTGCTGCAGAAAATTTAAAATCTGAAAAGATGCATGAAGGTAGGTTCAATCTGAAATTGAAACTAGTGAAATCCATAAAAAAAAAATCAGAAGATAACATTGTTTTTACGTCATTGTTATGGATGAAACGGAAAAATTCCGATCGTTAGTCATGAACCCACAACCACCTAAATTGTATTCGTTGATTAAATTACAGAAAGATAACTACCCGATAAAATCGGTAGTTTTTTTTATTTCAGTTAAAACATCCGACAAACTCATTGCAATTATTCAAAACCACACCAATGAAACGATTTCTCTGGTAAAGAGTCTATTGGACGAAAACTCTATCAATCCGGTAGTGAAAAATGACAAACGGCGTGTTTGTCACAGAATTACTTCCAATTCAACAAAACTTCTTACTCATCCTGCAAAGGTCTCATAATGGGAAACCCACTTAGTCCTATTCTGGCAGAGATTTCCATGGACGATTTGGAGAGAAGAATACACAGTAACCCACTCGTAAGATGTTTCGTGTATTGTTATAGATATGTGGATGATAACCTGGTATGTTTCACAGGAACGAAGAGACAGTTCATCAATTCTCTCCACCCTTCTGTCACTTTCACAATGAAGATGGTACAGGACGACGACTCTATACATGTTTTGGACTTGACAATAACAAAAGTTAACATCAAACATGATTTATCAATTTATCGTAAACTGACACATACAGATAGAATCATTCATAATTCGTCCACTCACCCATATCAGCATAAGATAGCAGCTTTCAACAGTATGACCCACAGACTAATAAATGTGCCCTTGTCAGATGCGAATTTCAATAAAGAACTGAATACAATAAAGCAAATAGCCGTCAACAATGATTACGATAGCGGTCTAATACATTATTTATAATCAAAAATGTTATACAGTCAATCTTTAGAAGAAATTTACTCAATTCGAAGAGAGGTTATAGAACCTTAACCTACTTAGGCCAACCCACTACAAATATTTCAGATTTTCTGCACAGCAAAGGTGTAAATATGCTTTCAAAACCAACAACAACTTAGGCATGCATATTAAGAATAACAAAGATAAAAGTTCAGTTACAGAAAAATCAGGAATGTATAAATTATAGTGTTGATCATGTCCGATGTTTATATAGGTCAAACTGGAAGAACGATCAGAGCCCTCAAAAAGGAACACAAATTTAGTTTCCAGAATGAAAAAATAAATTCCACATATGCCACTCATTTATTCTCAGAGGGACATGAGTTCAACCATGAATACAAGTTTCTAGTTATGATCAATTATGTTTCATCTAACGAAATAACTGATTTTCTCATCTAATATCTACAAGGAAATTATTAGTAACCAACGAACAGAAAATAATATATTTTTTACTATGAATTTTCTTTAAATTTTTGAAATCGTAGTTTTCAACAGTTTTTCACAAATTTGTCACTTCAAGATTCAATATCGATAATATACGGTATTCAACTTTTTCACTTCTGAATCGTTCAAATGTACGCTGATAACGTTTGTTGATGAATTACAACACACATACAGATGTAATTAATCATACTGAATACTCATTACTCATGAAATTAGGTACAGTTATCTGTCAAATCTATCATCTGTCGAATGTTGCAAACGTGGCAATCCTGATAGACACCTCTCAGTGTTGGAACTCACAGGTGTCATTTCATCAAATAACACGTGTCATAACACCATTCACACCACAGCGCCATTACATCAGGTAATAAAAGAAACCATCGTGAATCATTGCTGAAATGTTATTTTCATGGTTGGGCGATATAGCACGATGTGCATTTAATTAAAAGTTTAATTAAAAGAGAGCGGTTCACATGAAAGATAAATTGAATTCACAGCACTCCCAGAAATTGGGATTTCAAAAGAGTAAAACCCGCTGCTACTAACGGGTGAAACGCTTATATTGTCAGTCTTACTTTCAGTGGTGCGAAAAAGTTTCGTTTTCGATTCGACGATCCTTTGAGCGGAGTTTCCATTGTTTAGTGTCTTCGAAGTCACTTTTTATCAAGAGAATTTGTTAATGAATCTTCGAGCGGAGAGGTAAAACGATTTTTTGCTTTTTCATTAGCATCTTTGCGATTCCTATGAAATTTTTTGTGTTTGTATAAAAACCGTCACCTTCAGCGTTAACGAGCTCGTCTTATTTCAACGCGAACCCAATTATTATTGATTTTCTCTCATTATTGTTTAGGAGAAAAAATGACAATGACATATGTGAACGTTGATAACAATTTTCAAAACAGTTTATCGATATTCTGGATTCTGAAATATTCAGATCAATAAAGTGGATGTTGAAACTTTGGACTTCCATTGTCCAAATATGTTTCAACAGATTTGTAATCAATGAAAGAATAAAGAGAGTGAAAAATGAAACCTTAAATTTATTGGAAGTAAAAACAACCAGAACGAAATATTGGAATGAGTTAGTTCAAACAGTAATAATAAACAAAAAATGGGATCTGAAATCAAAATAAATTATTGAACGGATTGAATAATGAATTGAATGTCAATTATATACAAATAATTGAAATACAATCACTTAAACATTAGAAATGAATGGTGGAAAATGTAAAAAATATCGAAAAAAAAATATAGAAACAGATTTCAAATCAAGTTACTTCACGAAGTTACGACTGTTAGTATTTACAATCGCCATCGGTTCGTAAGGGAGCTTCTCCAAATACTTGAGACTAATTAAAAGTCACTAGGACGACTTCATCTCTCCTTTTTCTCCTCTCTGTTTCTGGTTCAGCACATTATAAACCGTTTTCTCATTTCAATTAGAGGTTTACAAATATTTTCCACACTAGTCACAACGACAGTCAAAATATTGAAATTTCTGTATTCGAAACTGAAATTGCAAAATGTAAGAAACATAGAAAGTTTTAATTGTCTTTTCTTCATATACAGTGTCACCATTAAAGTGCGCACCATATGGGAAACTTTTTTTCGAAAAGTTTCAATGAAGTTTAACTTCGGCACTTGTTTGTGCTTTAAATTTAACTCAAAATGATGCGGCCAACTGCGACCCACTGACGTTCAGTGTATGTCAAATTCAACTTTTTTTTGAAAAAAATTGAAAAAGTGCCTTTCTAGATCGAATTTAACAAAAAGTTACTTGAAGAAGTTTGTGTCTACAGCAATTTTATATTCATATGCCAAATTTTATGCAACTAGGATAAAGTAAACGTTTTGCTTATTTTTGACAGATATTGTTTGACAGTTAATTGTCATCCATTCATGTATACATAACAAACTCATCATGGAGTTTAACTTTTCTGATACATTTTTACTTACCTATACGGACATTTTTAGAGAGAAATTAAAAATGTGCTACAAAAATTTTAACATGACTGGTGCAAAGTTTCGATCACTTGGCTATTTTCTTAAACAAACGTCAGTACCTTCAATTTTGAAAAAGCAGACACAACTCAAAAACTGCAATAAGTATTAATAAAATTACTAGAGTTGAAATTACATTAAAATTTCAATATTCAGTATTTACAGATTATTTATAAACACTAACTAGGGCGGTAAGAATGCTCAATCACGTTCAATAAAATTTTTAAGTAGGTCTTGACAAACAAAATGCATGCTATGGTAGTGTCAAGTTGTTGATTTACTTGTCAAATTTTTAAAAGTTATTGTTGCAATAATGTTGTCTCTTTTTAATATGTGGTGAGAATACACCATACCGGCAAGTAGCTAACATTTTTAATGAACGGCATCCAGGAAAAAATGTTCAACATACTACTGTGTCAAGGATAATGTCGAAATTCAGACGAAATTCAGAAAAACAGGATCCGTGGCAAATCAATTTAAGAAAAAGCACACTCCAAGTAAATATGATGAGGAGGCCCAACTCAACATTTGTTTAAAAGTTATTGAAAAACGAGTATAACCGATATTATAAAAAATACCGATTACAAGAGAGAAAATGTTAGAAAAATTTCATTTAAGAATAAATTTTGGCCTTAAATGCCAAAGTTTATTAACATATTGAAAGAACGAGATTTTGATGTCCGTTTGGGGTTTTCATTCTGGTCTCAAGGAAAGAGAGAAGGAAATGTAAAGTTTCCGTATAAAATTTTATGGACAGATGAGACAACGTTCTCAAAATTGCCGATGGTGGGCCCAAGAAAATCCCAATTTCACTGTTGAATGTGGTGATCAGTATTCCTTTAAAACTAATGTATGGTGTGGGATACTTAACGATACTTAAAGGGCCATTTTTCTTTACGGAAAATTTATCATCCGTCGGTTATCTCAACCTTTTAAATAATGAGGTTAGTGACGTTTTAGATAATATGCCTTCAAATATTAAATATGACCTATGGTATGAGCTTGATGGCGCACCAATACATCACACGGTGGCTGTAAAACAGTTCCTCCAACAAATGTTCAGAGGCAAAGTTATTGGACGTAACTGGGAACATTATTGGCCACCTAGATCACCCGACTTGACGCCTTTAGACTTTTTCTTGTGGGGTTACCTGAAACAAAAAGTGTACCGAAGTAGACCATTTACTGACATACAACATCTGGAAAATACCATTCGCGAGTGCAATGCAAATATAAATCCTCGATTTATTGAAAATGCAGTTACAGATGTCAGTAGGAGGACCATAATTTGTATTGAAGGTGGAGGACGACATACTGAAATGTAGGCTATAAGTGTTTGACAACCTCATTTAGATCAATGAGTATTTTTTTGTACCCATTTGTATTTTTTATAATATTATTGTTGTTTGAAATTTATAATAATAATAATAGTTCTATCGAAATTATTTGCAATTTTTTTCAGTTGCCTCTGCTTTTTGGGAATCAAAGGTTGATGATATATATATATATATATATATATATATATATATATATATATATATATATATATATATATATATATATATATACATATATATATATATATATAAACTGTTGGATAGTGGGGTATTGCAACAAGTGAATGAGTACTCTTTTAAGTTAGTCCAAGATTTCGGAAAATTTTATTTCCATCATCAGGGAGTGACGAGACAATTGTGCTGTCGTTAGCAAAGCAATATATTGGATACTTCGTTTTTTCCAAAAAGTCGTTTATATACCTAGATTAAAAAGAGGATCTCTGGGAAACACCATCATTGATGGTTCGTATTCTTCACAGCAAACTAGTTCGCCATCTTGGATGGTCCGTTATTGTGGCTTTGGAGTGATGTCATGGTAATTTCGAATATTTGTCATCTCATCTTTTCATTTTATATCCATATAATGGGGGTGCATAAATAACTAGTCGGCTATTTTTGACGGCCGGCCATGTTGGGTGTGAAATGAATTCTCTAAGCTATCCATGCATTGTCATCCAAATTAATTGTGTATGTGAAATTTCAGACCAATCGGTTGAGGACAAATGCTTCAAAATTCAGTTGCAAGATTTGAATGAGAGCTTTCAAAAATAGTACATGTATGATTGTTTCCTTTATTTCATGCATATGTATTGGAGTTCTGAATTTTATTTTGTGATTATTTGGACCATTCATAAACAAATCATTGAGGAGGTGTGTAATAACATCCGGATTCTCTTGTTTATCGTCTTCATGAATAATGTAAATAGTTTCACGTATCACTTTTCAGGCATCTGCAAAGAGGAGGGATCCAATTACTGTAGTCGAATATTTTTCAGTGTTAATTTTTTGCAATATATCTGCATTCCCAATTGCAGATAGATCTACATGAGATATATCTATAATGTTCTGGAGATTTCTAAATTGGAGATAGATGTAGGTAGGTACATGAGATATGTTTATAATGTTCTGGAGAACCTAAAACTCGAATGGTATTCAAAATTGAAAATTTGTTATTGGTCACTATCAATTCCACACCCTACATGAAAACTTCTCATTGAAAAATATACGCAACCAAAAGTACCAATCAACTTGTGTGAATACACGTATGTTCATTCATTATCGAGTTATTTGCATTTGGCTGATTCAAACCGTATAAATATCTGATACGGTTCAGAAAATTCTTTCAAATTGAAGTCAGCACTCGAGTATATGCACGTGTGTATTCAATACTCTATATATATGAGGCATCCATGACACCCATGAGACGTCTCCACTATGCAATTTCATCTTATGATGATAATGTGGAAATTAATATTAAACTTCAATCCCAACTCCCCCTCATTTCTCAAGCAACAATTTGGAATTAATTGAAACGTCTACCAATCAGCGATAATTGAATGGGGTTTTGGGAAAATAGCAAAGGGGTCCTGTAAAGGTTATTTACACTAACATCGAACCAAACCAAATTTATAACAAACATTAACACAAATTAAATGTTTCCCACAGGTGAGATACTTGCTTCAAAATAATTATATATAGTTATGGAATAATTATATGACGAACTTCCACTTAGAGATAAATAGAGAATTCATTTTGATAATTTATTGTGTCACTTTTTATAGGGATCCTGGAGGATTATTGTAAGTTTTTCATTCGTAACATTTTTATGAATTATCAACTTGATACAAAACATTGAAATGTTGTTACCTCTTCAGCTCTCTGTAGGCAAGTTTTTCATATGCATATATGAAAAGCATATACATAATTTTTATATTGTCTCCAAGCCTCCATTTATTATACAACAACTTATGGAAAAGAAGAAGAATCCAATATATTGCTTTGCTGACGATAGCATACTTGTATCGTCATTCCATTTAGATTCCAGTACAAAAACGAAGGCAACGGTTTTTTTTCCAAAAAAAATAGATATCCCAGAACCAGATATAATAATTTTAGGACAGACAATTCCGTTTTCTGCTTCGAAAAGTTTGTTGGGGGTTAAAATGGACACCAATATGTCTTGGCACAATCATGTCGCTGGAATTGCAAAGGCTGCTTCTCAAAAGGTTGGAATAATGTTCCAAACCAAAAAACTGTACACCTCAGAAACGTTTGATAGTTTATAAAGCTTAGATCATACCTTCTTTGGATTATTGCACTCATGTATGAAGCTCCGCCCCTAAACATACCCTGAAGCTACTGGATTCCATCGAGAAAAGGGCCATCCACCTGATTAAAGAAAAGAACATCACTTGCAACCTTGATAGTCTCTCTTCTATATATACTTCCAGGGGAAATTTTCAGGTGACTTGGCACATTTAATTCCACCAAGAGCGGTTCATATCAGAAACACGCGACGGACTGTGGCTACTCATCATTCAATTCAGTACAAACTTCGCTGTTTAAGAACTTTTTTATTTGGAGAACTGCGTTCATGTGGAATGAACTTCCAGAGAAAGTTTTCCCAAATCGCTCTTGAAGCGCCTCAAAGATTTTCCTGTAGTGCTTGTGTTTTGTCTTTAAAGGAATCTTTCGAACGGATAAAGATATACACAGATTTATCCAAAATTTGGCTCTGCTGAACTCTTTATCAGTGCCAAACTCAAATGTCAGTGACTTGTAAGAAGGCCTGTTAGACATCGTAGTTGATCCCTACTGTAGTCCAACAACTGTTTGGTATCAAGCTTCGATGGGTGAATAAGCGCCTTGGAGTGAGCCAATCCTGGAAGATTCTGCCAGAAGTCCATACATCTTCTTGCCATCCAGGCGTTCAATCTTTATTTGACAAAGCCTAAGGCAATGCCAATGACAGGTTCCGGTCCGATGAAACCTATCGAGGAGAGTCGTTTTTGTCAATTTGCTACCAATTTATAATAGGGGAGCCCAAGACGGGATTTCGGGATTCACTAATGCGCGAAAGATTAATATACAGGGGGGTACCTTGTACCCGGTTAAGTACCTCCACCAAATATGAGCCCCATATATAAGGCCGTAAAAAAATGATCATCAGAAATTCTCGAGGGCGTCAGATTAAGGTAGGGTGAGTTAATTACCTGCTAAAAAGTGTAAATTTCAGTAATCAGTAAATTATATACGCTCGAGCGTAGCTAATTTTTTTCTTTCGAAGGGAATAATTCGAAGATGATGAAAAATATATAATCTGACGATTTCCGCAAGTCGAAATAACAAAAATTCGTCGATAAAGTTTAATGCGTGCAGCTGAGTGATACCTATATTTCCTTCTCCGAGTTTTATTCCTCTATTCTCTATTCACTTTTTCTCTATCTATTACTCTCTCACTCCGTCTCCACTCTGAATTCTGTTGCCATGACGCAATGAGATGAAGATTATAATTAATTAATCAATTAATTGATGGCTGTAGCCGTTACTACGTGGTAGGAAATCATAATGGAGAAAAGGGAAATTGAACTTTCTATGTTTTTACCACTCATCCTTATAGGACGAAACTGCAGTAACGTTAGTTACAAATGAAAGTGGTAAAAAATATAGAAAGTTCCATTTCTCTTTTCTTCATTAATTAATCAATTGATTATACATTTTTTGAGAATTTTTAAAAATTATTTTCTTATAAATACAATTATTCTACTTAAAAAACATATACTTATTCATTTGCATGCTATTTCCTGAGCTTTTCAATCAATTGAGTTCATTGGATTAATTTTTTTTTTAAATATTGTTTTTGTCTGATTAAGCAAATCCCTCTAGATAATCGTCAGATTATGAGAAGCACATCTAAAACATGAAGATGAACCATATATATCTTAATCTGACGCGCTTGAGAATTTCAAAATGGCGAATTTTTTTTGCACATTATAATAATGGCCGCGAGTTTGCGTCAGATCGAAATCGTCAGATTATTGAATGAGAGTTTTTTTTTGTTGCACTTAACACCCCCTTAAAAAATCTGACGCGCTCGATTAGATTTCATTTCTTTTCACTTTCAACCCTTACGTACAACCACCCACATCATGCAAACGATCAGATTAACATACCAACATTATTGACACACGTAGAACACTGATGCTATCAACATCTGACGCCCTTGAGTATGTCCATGCAACAGTATATTTTACATATTTAAAAATCTATAGCCGCTTCCCCTACCGATGAAAAGGTAAAGCTTTGTAACCTAATAAGTCTCAATGACGCTCGAGTAAATCCCCATTTTGCATCGTGGGCTCACCTGATATTAGACGTAGCTCGGTAGGAGCCAAGAGCTTCCAACGCCCCTTGGCGTATGAGGTTGGATTCTTTCAATCTCTCCGCACACAATTCAATAGCGTAAATTTTCGCTTGAAATACAGTTGCATGAATTCCTAGGTAGGTTGATCTCTATCCTGGCTCTGCGACTGAAAACACCTGCACCTGCTCTTTATATTTCCTTCTCCCTATGAAAACTGAATCAGTTGCCAGAATATGTGCATATAATTTTCATTCAGGGTACCGTACGAGTTGATTCACCTTCACTTTCGTAATTTTCAATAATATAAAAGCCGTATTGATCAATATCCAAATTGAGTTGAATGCTTGAAGCTAGTAGGATTCTTGTTACATTTCTATTATTGTTCGGTTTCTAAAACCCAGCATCTATACTCCAATGTTGTATGACTTTCCAGAAGGTCAACCACATTCCATGTACTATTTCCTCCGGAAGTGAGCAATTTAGTTTACCACCGCTTTTTGTTAGTATCAACGGTTGGGACTTGAAAATAGCCCCTTTCACAGAAGCTGTATCTTTCACTGCAACTAATATCTCTAGCAATTCAGAAAAGAATATCGGAACAAAGTCATCAAATGTTTTCGTTTTCTCTCCGCTAAAACTTCTGAGGGTTTTCTGGGATATTGACATCAAAGTTGACGTTATTATCGTCCGTTTTATCATTCTGAAGATCACTTGAATGAAGAGTAAAATCAGGCTCATCTTTATTGTGTTCAGTCATTAAGAATCACACATCAAAAGGTAAGACCTCGTTAGTACTTAGCATGCACAAGTTTCGCCTTCTGAGGGTTTTCGTTCGTAGGGGTGCGATAATTGATTGAGGGAAGAAACATATTTTAAACATAATCATAAAGCTATTTTTCGTTTCTTAATTACTTAATAAATGCCCCAATCTCCTTTGTTAGACCTCTCCTGCATATTTTCGTTCGATAAACATATCATCTTTCAAAGTGTCCAATTTGTACATACCGTTGATCAAGAGAGCTACTTACACTTCATGGAAGTGTCATACCAAGAATTATTCAAAAACTTGATATGAAACTTTTTATTTCTTGCTTTGCAGATTATTTCCATTCCACCAAAACTGTGCACAGGAAACTTCGTTTTATTTGCCACTAACCACCTCTTCCAAATCGTGTATTCTAGAAAACTTTTTCAGTTTCTAGCTTATTATGGGCATTTTGACATGAAATGACCAGTAAATTATTTCACTTATATCTCTATTTGCGACTGAATAATCGTTTCATTGACTAGATAACTTTTTAATGTTATTGATGTTTTTGATTTCCTGTTTTATCGACGAAAGCATCAACTGTCGAATTTTGCTAAGTGCAAAAGTGATGAAAAATCCAGTGCCATAACCATCGAAGAAAATCGTCATATAAATACTCGTATTTTGTTTCGTTTCGATTACTTGATTGACATGGTCTGCCATTGATGAACAGTTTTCCTGCTCGATACTTTTGTTTTCTCTGGTTTGAAGTTAGTTGCTAACTATCAAGGCAGAGTTGACGAAGCTTTCGTGTCAGATAACACGACATTTGTACCAACTGTTGTGTACTTATTCAACTCCGTAGTTGTGTACTATTATATGAAGTTGTTATGTTACTGTTAAAATTAACATTACGTTGATAATAGGTCATTGAACGAAAATTAGTTATTTGTGAGTGTATTCATTCAAATCCTAACTCTTACATCAAATTTTAATCCTTGAAATACACTTCTTTCATTATCCCTTACTGTAATTAAGGCACAACTCATGCGCTCACAATAAATTTTTAGATCGAGGGTAGATTAAGTACCACAATCAATTTTAATGGCGATGATTTATGAATTATTCAAGTGGTTTCAAATGCAAAAAATGTGGTTGCTTTCATGTTGAAAAAACACATTTGTTTCCATGAACAGTATGAAAAGAAAGTATTTCTACTTTATGATAAGACTACTTACGTCAGAATTGTTTCATTTCTTGAAAGAAATGTGAACATATAAAGTAATTATGGAATGAATAATATCTGAATGAATGAGGTATGGAATATACTAGACTTAATTGCTGACCTAATTATACTTCCAAGTATTGTGGAAACGGTGCAACCTGCTAAACACCTTTTTCCGTTTGAATTGAAACTGGGATATTTTTAGTGGAGAATAATTTTTGCTAAAGAGAGGTTCTGGTTTCTTATTCCTACAGCTTGATAAAAAAATGTGAGAAATTTCCGAATAAAGGAAGATATCAATTAATTTCGAACACAAAAGTGTGTAGATTATGCACAAACGGGAAAAAAAGTGCTCTCGAAACAACTATTTTCATATAAACGTTGAATTTTACCAAAGACAGAACACTTTAAAAATATCTACTCTATGAACAGTGAAATATACAAAAGCACTTTTTTCTATTTAGTTTGTTCTCCAAATAATCGTTATGAAATTGAGTCAGATAGCATTCACAGGATTACTACACAATATCGTAAATGAAAGGTAATCTTTCACTCATATGGAAAACTGTCATTTTCAATGGCGGACATGCGATGTTTCGGAATAAGACACTTGCCTTAGTGCCTCTTCAGCACCAATCTAAATGATCAAATTGATCTGATTTACTCACCGGTTTTCAAATCAGCGAAACTACAGTGACCTTAATAACAAATAGACCAAAAGAAACAGTATAAAAAGTTTTATTTCTCATTTGTCAAGAAGTAAAAAGCTTTTTACGATAACCCGATCTTTTCAACATCGACCTTCATAATGAACGCCTGCACTTCAATTGAAAAAAAAATTGCAGTGAACATGACCTCAACGTCGATCGATATAAAAAATTCATTATTTATCTCAAATAGGAATTTGAAAACAAATTCACTGATTTTAAAGAAATTGAGAGTATCGTCTATATACTCCGTAACATTTACTCCTGGTGATGAATGGAGCAACGAAGCTGAATATGTTTTTGGAATTGATGAAGCTGCTCTTTAGATGGAAACGATCGATTTACAAGAAAATACACTTTCAAAACACCTAAACCAGAACATTTTTTTGTCAAGAGTTTTGATTATTACTGGAGTTTTTTCCCAATACCAAACCGTTATTTGAACACCTCGACAGTTGTTTCGATCACCAATTGATCATCTTCAAGAGGAAGACCAAACAGATCTTCCTCTTGAAGATGATCTTCCTTCTGAAGATGTTCACTTGATGATCGAAACACCTATCGAGGTGTTAAAATAACGGTTTGGTGTTGGGAACAAAACTCCAGTGATATTCATTACTGCAACATAGGTTCCAAACAGTGCATCACAAGAGCTTTGAATTGGATTTGTTTGTGCTAATAAATTTCCAGTATTGAAACAATTTCTTTGGGTCACTTTATTTCGGTCAACATATGTTTCGTGGCAGAGTCACCGATGAACATCTCCGATATTTAATGAAAATAGCCTGTACAAACCTTGGACCATATTTCGAACGAATTGTTCAAGGCAAAATATATCATTTTCGTCATTAATATTGAATAAAATAAAATGAATAAAAAAAGAACCATTGGTTCTTTTTTTATTCATTTCAGTAAATCGTTATTTGATAAAATTTTGTTCCAGAACTTGTTCGTTTCATTTATTTATTACCCGATTGCGGACAAAAATAGCGTAAGTTTTTTGATATTATATCCACACATATTTGAAGCTCAGCTGGAGTCCGGTGCTTGTTGACTTTTTCTTTGTGGACCGTGACCGTCACGTTGTTTAAAAAAATTACCCCTAGGTATTTGAAATAATTGGTGACCCCTGGTATAAAACTATTCCGTAGTAATAAAACTGTTCTGAGGTCAAAATTTGTTCGGACATATATGAAAATATGGTTTCCAAAAAGCAATTCATATAGTTATCAAGTCTGAAGCGATCAGTTGTACAAACCTTAATATTATTATCATAATCAGAGATCTTCAGAATATAAGATTTGGATCATATCTTAGCTCTTCATTTTATCAATTCAAGACACGAAACTCAGTTTGAGAATTATTTGGTGGAAGACGATTGGGAAATATCATGAACGTCTGTATATTTCATTTGCAAGCGATTCTCATGTTCTGATAATCCAATAGTACTCGTATAGTGTGAGTTATGCAGTATTATTTTTGATAATATTTATTGATATCAACAATATCTAGAGAAATAACTTGCGAAACGTAATCCAGTAGAACGTGCATCCCGCTTTGTAGATCTCTTTATGGACGACTACATGGCACCCATTCGTGCATATATTTACATATGTTACATGTAAATATATTCATTACTTCTGATCTGGAACCAATTTGTTTTCATTGATGTCAGTTTCATTTTGATACTGGAAAGACAATAGTAAATGGAAGATCAGCGTACAGCCAAAATTTATTGAATGTCTAGCCGTTTTTGTGTTGAAATCGATAGAATATTTTATACCCTTGGAGTACAGTGAAGAACAAAAACGTTGCAATTTGAGGAATAGGTTGACTTTTGTGACACAGTTTTCTTCAAGTTTTATCTACCGGAACTGCTGGAAAACTCTGATAACGTAAATTGCAATGAAAACTTGATGAACATTCTAAGCCGGAAGAATGTTCACTGAAGTCTAAGAGAAATATAAATAACTGACAATTGATTTTCATCATTCCAATGATGATTGCCTATTCTTTTTAATTGAAATCATCCCTGTGTTTTTGAAAGTTTCACACAAAGCCAAACTGTCCCATTGGACATGTCGAAGGATTTGTGAAGTTTAGGTGCCAAACAAATCCATTGTATTTATGAGATGATTGTCAGACCAATGATCACTTATGATGCAATCGCCTGGTGGCCGAAGGCTTTACAGAAAACGGCATAGGCAAAGCTCTCTGGCTTACAGAGACAGGCTTGTCAGGCCAACAGTGGTGCCATCAGTACCACATCGTCAGCGGCCATCGAGATCCTTCTAGATCTACCTCTTCTCCAACATTTTTCTGAAGAGAGAGGCTAGATGAACTGCATACAGACTTGTGCACATTGCCAATTGCACAAATCAATTCAATACAGAGTGTGTTGGTTAATCCTCGAAGTCACAGCATTCTGGAAATGCCTTCAACTGTCAACTACGAACTGTACTGTTCCCGAGTAGAGAGGACTGGATTCTTCGGAAGAAGGAAATATAAAGAGCAGACAGTTTTTGATTCACAGCTAGATCAAAAACACCTACCGGTTCTCATGCAGGTGTTTTCAGTCGCCAGACCCAGGATAGAGATATCCAACTGCCTAGAAACCTATGCGACTCTATTTCAAGAGGAAATTTACGCTTTTGTATTGTGTGCGGAGAGAGTGGAAGAATCCAACCTCATACAAAAGTCAATATCGGACAGTCAAGCGGCGTTGGAAGCTCGTGACTCCTACCGAGCAACGTCTGAATTGGTAGCAAACTGACAAAAACGACTCTCCTCGAAAGGAAGACATGACAGATTGTCTCTGGTTTGGATTCCTGGCCATACTGGCTCGAAAGGAAATGAGGCTGCTGACTCCCTTGCAAAGGAAAATGCTGCAAGCAGCTTCATTGGACCAGAACCTGTCATTGGCATCACTTCAGGCTTTGCCAAACACTGGTAGTCAGATTTCATCAATGTTTATTGCCTTTTCTTTTCTATTGAAATTTGAATTTCTTTGATCTCTTTATATACACTTGGATGGTAATTTTGAGTTTTATTGATAATGTTGATGCCTTTTTTGTTGAGAGCATGTTTGTCTACAGTTGATTTGGTGGTTTTTCCGGGTCGACAATTTCTCTTGTGTTCAGTGAGACGAGTACCTACACTCCTCTTCGTTGTTCCAATGTAGACATACTCACAGTTATAAAGAATCCAGCATACCACGGGTGTTACTTATGGTTCTCTGGGGTCCTTAGCTGACCTTAGACTTTGGCTGATAGTTATCTTGGCCTAAATATTGGTTTCACGTCGTGTTTCTCCACGATTTTCCCAATCTGATCTGTAACATTTTCAACATAGTAAAGGAAAGCTTTTTCTCTAACCAGCTCAACTGAGGTAACTTTGGGGTTCAATGTCCTGGGTTCTACAAATATTACTGTAGTTTTTTCCCAATACCAAATCGTTATTTTTAACACCTCAACACGTGTTTCGATCACCAAGTGATCATCTTCAAAGAGGAAGATTAAAACTGGGTTGTACGGCCGGATCAATTTCTTCTTTGCTGTACATATTTCATTTGAAGGCATTTTTTAGGTGTTTAAGTTCCTCAGGAAGACCTTCAAGTTCACAGATACGTCGTGCTCTCTCAACTAACGTTAGTCAAATTAGTATCGTAGTTGCAGGGTTCGGAACGGAAACAACAACTCGAGCATCAACTTGGGCACTGCAACCGTTACCAACTCACCTTTGATAATTTTTACCGCAGTAGTAGATGAAACGTCAGACATAATAGCCTGCAGATTGCTGCCAAACAACCCTGAAAATAGCTCGCACATAGAAAATATTCAAAAAATACAGGCAAAACAACAGCAATGATAATTTCTCAAACATCAGTTTCATCAATTTTCCAAGACCTGAGTTTTTTTACTACAAATAGTTTCTATAAATATTTGATTCATGCTCCAAAAACTTTCCTCAATAAAGATCAAGAAAAATATGTGATATTCAAAGAATGATATCAAACGAACTGGATCGTGGAATTCTCCATATCCTAGATATGCAGTCTGATCACTTTTTACGTTCACCTGGTAAATGAAATGAGCATATCGCTCCTTTCATCTGAAGACGATATTTGATGAAAAGCAAGTTTGGTTTTTCGATATTTACTTTAGATCATATCGAAATGAATGTACGATGTTATTTCAAAGTTCTTTCCACCAAACGAAGTTTTCGTTTATTGAATTAAGTTTGAGATGGAGAAACGAAATTAAAAAGAGCCTAAAAACTTTCTGAAATATTGACTCGAATGTACGGCAATTCTATTAGAGTCGCTGCCAACCGAAGCATGGTGTATATCATGCTGATATCATTTTGTATACCTACGTTTCCTTCATAGCAGATCTGGCGTATATAAAATGTTCATGGAAAGTTGTCCAATGTATCGTGTTTGTAAGATATATGAGACTTCACAAACATTGTGAAAAAGTGTGAAGAGAATAACATAGAAATAAAACCAGAGACCGTAATAGTATTTAGTGTGGTAAGATAAATATATTTCATTCTTGAAATACTTTCTGAACATTGTAGGTAAATACAATAAAAAAATAATTCATTCGTTTGTTTCGGGTACATCTATCTTTCGATTATTCAATCGGTATTGGAACATGAAAATTAGGAAAAAAATTAGTTTGGTGTTGTTTTTTCACTTGAGTTCTGAAAATACCCTAACGAACATTTGTTTATTTATATATTCGGGATACAAACAGAAAAATCCACTTCAGTATCCACATAATTGAATTAATATCAAATTAAAAATAACCTATCATAGTGTCTGAAATAAAGAATAAATTAGAATTAAATACTATAACAAAAAAATAACTGATCAACAGTTATTCACTGTTGGTTTAAGTTTCACGATAGTCGTGTCATGAAGTGTTCTGACGATGTATTGAATCTATTGGAGCCTCTGGAGACACCCTACATTTTGTTTCATGAGAGAGAGGACATTGGCAGATCAAAATCTTCAGAAGATGTGGTGCTGCAGGTTTTTCCGGGTTTTCCTGTAGCTGAAATAGCAAATGCGCCACTGGAATCAATGAAGTCGCCCGGAGCGTCAATGAATGTTTATTGTTGTTTGGATATTGTTTGATGAATAAATATATTATATTGTGGACTCCGAATGGATGATGCAAACATTAACTTACTCAAAACAAATGCATTATAAAGAGATCACGGAAAAGAAAATTTGTTACTTCAAAGAAATTTATTTAGTCTAATTTATTTCATCGCTTCGATTAAATATCATTCATTCCAAACGACGTGTGTATTGTATCGATCAGATGATAATTTTGCGGAGACAAAATGAAATTCTCATTTTAATTTCTCTAATATTTGACAAAATATTACTTGAATTCAATTCTTCTTTGAATTGAAATAACTAATGGATGTGATTGTTTCAATCGAATATTTGTTTGATACAATGAACATATGCTTGAAGAAATAGTTGGGAATCAAGAATTTTTTTTACTTACATCAACAAAATATTTTGTCGTGCAGATATGACACTTTAATTTCTTTGATTTAATTGAATTTTCTTTCATTCAAGAAATCTTTTTTTTCCGTGATGTTATTGATTTTATTTGATTGAAGAATTAACATTTTCTCGTGACATACCTCAGAGCACTACTACTCTTATTAATTACATAATCTATATGTTCATTGAAAATAAGTTTGGAGTCGAAAATAACTTCTGAATATTTTAATGAATCAACTCGTGAAAGCAAGATATGATATTTATGTGATATGGAAATGTGTGGATATTTTTGTTACGGGTGAATGTAATGCAAGTAAATTTGAAAAAATTGAGATATACATCGTTTTTTTCACAAAATTAAAGTAAATTTTGTATGTCTCTCTGAATTTCAAGCAATCTGACAAGGACTTTATTCGAAGAAGAATTTTAATCAGCGTACATTAAAGACTTGGCATCCTCAAAACATTGTTTATTGTTACTGATATGAATGATAAAAAATAAGGACCTAGATGGGACCCTTGTAGTACTCCAGAAGGTGTTGGATGAGGTTCAGATGAATAATCGTCTGTAAAGATATATTAGGTTCTGTTTTTTGAATATGATCCAATCCACACCGACTTCAGCAAGAGAAGTTTAGGTATTGTTGATATTTTGCTTATAGGACGACAATTTTCTACCTTATTTTTCCGTCCGTTTTTTAAAATGGGTATCACTCCATAACAATATACATAACAAAGAGACATATCAAAAAGAATTGTTATAAGTGTACATATAAGCACAGTTTTTGCATAAAATTGCAGGTATTTGATCGGGTGCTGAGCCTTTATTAATATCTAATTCTAATATATCTCGACTTCCTTTTTGCCTAAAATAATTTGTGATTAATCAGATATATTATCAGTTTCAGTAAATTGCTCCCGAGAAAACGTATTTTGTTCGTCAACAGAAACACTTTTGAAAAATATTGAAAATAAATTTGCTGTCTCATGACCATTTTTTGCTTCATGATTATTCAACTGCATTCTGTGGAGAATCTTGCAGACCGAGTGCTTTTTAATTGATGAAAAGTTCCAAAAACATTTGAGATTATTTTCTACGTCTGCATTGACATTAAAAATGTACTTGCTGAAATTTTTCTTTATCATTGCTTTTGATCAAGTGCGGAGGAGCTTGAATGAATTCAAATCCTTCAAGTTTTTATACATTTTCCATTTTTTGTGAAACTTACTGTTTTCTTTCATTACTTTAATAGTTGAGGTAGAATTGAAGGAAACTGTCTACTTTTAAAACATGATGGGAAACGGAACTGAGAAATAACTATTTACATATCTATGAGTAGTTTCTATAACCACGAAGAGTTTTTTATGATATCCATTAGACAGAAATCTATTAATGATATGTTGAATAATATGCAATAACTAATTTATTCAACATGAAACACAAATAAAAATAAGAAGGCAATATGAAAGCAGAAGTAGATAAGAATGGACAGTTGATTTATAAAAGTAACTGAAAGCTTGTGCGTGACTATTGAATATATAAGACGATTTTTAGATATTATTATTTAATTACAACATTTCATATTAGGGCAATGGAAAAAAAACTTTGGGCACATTTGTTGATTGAACGAATCAGAGAATCTCGAAAATACGGTGTTACATTTTTGAAAAGTTCTGATATTATCAAAACAATGAGTTTATTGCATAAGTTTGAAAATGTCCGTTTAGGACGAAACTGCAGAAACGTTAGTTACAAATAAAAGTGGTAAAAAACATAGGAAGTTTCATTTCTCTTTCCTTCAATACTTTCATTTTTTCCCGAAAACTGCGAACAATAAGAAAACCCAAAGAATAAAAAAGTTGCTACATTTAGTTGTTAACTCTGATGATAATATCAATGTAGCCAAGTACAAAAATTTTCCTCAAGATTATCAACCAGGTTGGTCTCTTCAAAGTTATTGTGAATTCCATTCAAAATATGTATGAACTAGAACCACCTTCAATTAAAGCAGTTTCATCATGATTGGTGGAAATACTTTTCAAAAAGTAATGTAGAATTGATTTCTTATAGAAATTTCGAAACTTTGTAACAGACAGTGTTTACATAAATATTTTTCAAAAACTATTCAGTAACAACCCCCTGATATTGAACTGACAACTCAGATGATGGCAAATATGGCTTGCGAATTCCGGCAATCCAACTTTTGATGAGCTGAGACTCAAAAAGTTCTCCAAATTCTCTGAAAATGAAAGATCTCCATTCCACACAGAATGATATAATTCAAACCTCTCCCTTGGAAATGAAATTCTTCGAAGTGAACACCTCGAATAAGCTTCTCATTTATTTTTCACAATCGGCTGGAATCGTGAAATGAACATGATGAATTATCTCTGCCGAGGATTCAATCATGGAAGGTAAACATTTCCAAAGCACATTTGAATAATTTCCATCTTATATTTATCTTCAACTTCACTGCCCTCTGTTCATTTCTGTTCTATTCACTGTTCAATGATGATGTTTGTTTCCATTATTTTTCTAACTCAAATTTGCTCACTAACAAATTTCTGATTTCCGTTGCCTCGTGATTCTTGTTATGGAAATGAGGAGACATTACTAGGATAGGAATTTACTAGAATATGGTAGGAGATATTATATTGTTCCGTAATACCATGCTCCATTGTCAGATTATTATTGAACAGTTTACAAAATCGCAAAACGTGTTTCACTATAGAATAGCTGAGGAGCTACTGTATAGCAAACACGTGTTGCGGTTTTGTAAACTGTTCAGTGAAAATACCACAATTCAGTGTTATTTGAATACATTATGGATTTTCATCAAGCACTCATCGTTTAATTCCATTATATATTACTTTTCTTTTAGATTCCCCTGACAGTTCTCAATACTCATCGAAAATGAGTCAAAAATACTCCAAAATTTGTAGGACAATAATTGTGTTTTGTGTTCTTACGAATGTTGGAACTAGAAATAACATTCTGTTCAATATCTTTATACGTGCTTGAGATTACATGCAAAAGTTAGCAAAAACCTTCCGAAGACTTCAGAAAAATGATTTGAAATCAATGATGGAATATCGATCGAAGTTGTAATCTAGTCAATTTCTGGTCTTTTTAAGTACTGGATACCATATTCTGTTGACCAGAATACCTTCTTTTTTCTGTTGGTATAGCTATGTGTCTATAGAAAAAACTTATTTCCAACAGTATTTCACTAATCACAAACTGATTCAGTTACAACACTTAGCAATTAACACTTATTTTATTTTCACTATTTGAATTTCTTGCCGCTCGATTCACTTTCTGAACTGCCCTCTTGGGTCGGGAAGCCGTGCTTATATAATGTAACGGTTCTTTGTAGAAATCTGTGGTTGGTTCGGTACTCGACTAGAGTTTTACCGGCGGTTGCCGACTGCATTCTTTCGCGGTCATGTGTTTTTTACATGATTTGGCCAGCGTACTGGCCAGGGGCGGCTTCAGATTAGTTACAATATTCACAGTAGGGTGGTTTCGTTGTTATCCCGGCGGGACCCCCTAATATTTGTTATTCTTCTAGATTTGGAAAGTTTGAGCTCATTTGGATCCGTACCTCATCGAGATTAAATTTGAAAAAAAAACAATTCTTGTGCTAAAAATAGCCGTTTTTTTCATAAAAACAAAAACTATTTGCCCTAGAAATTTGATTTTTGTTTCATTTTATAGAAAATGTTGCTATCTTCAAGTTTCAATTTGACACATTAGTGGTACACATTTCTATCCCTTGAAAGGTTGGATTTGTTACAGAAGAGCAATTGTCAAGGACCTTTTCTTCAAAGTATCCTTACCTGTAATATCATAAACCACATTTTTCCTTTTTTTATTTTTCTGTTTCTTCCTCTTTCGAAAGTATTAGGAAGGAAGTCAGAGGGCTTTAGTTAGTTTTTTTTTTCAAACAGAGAACATTAACTATGAAAAACGTTCTTCTGGTGAGTTTTTTCTTGTGAGTTTCGAGGAACTATGTCTTCTTCTCGTTCGGGTTCGATTTTAAGGCAGAATGAAATGGTGTATAGAAATGGCCACATGTCTAAACAAATCACTGGCAGTAAATCACCATCTAATTGTCAAGTTTTACGGCAAGTGGATTTGAACACAAGAAAAGCTGCAAGACTAATTATACAAGAAATTATAATTTTTTGGAAAAAAGCTGAAACATCAACCATACACTTTGAAAATTGTGTTGTAAATCTTGAAAAACTGTACGAAAAGTGGAAAATACTACAAATAAACGCTAACAGATCTAAAGGCGCAGCTTAAAATAAAAATGTAGAAGCTTTCAAGTCAGACCTTCATGAATTAAAAAAAAAATGACGCCCTGGCTGTATAGGAGGCATTGACTGGAATTTTGTGAATGCAGAACAACGAAGAGAAGAGAGACAAGCAGCTGAGATGGCAAGATTGAAAAAATCACGAAGCAAAGTGGGTTGGTAGAGTTTTTCTCTCTTTTCTTGACGTTAACCCTATTATTTTTTCCTTTCGAGATTGTCTTGAAGCCTTTTCCGTGAGTGCTTTGCTTATTATTTGTTAGCACTTGATGAGTTTTTCTTTTCTTTCCTTTTGGAATATGTAAACTTAATTGTACAACTGGAATCTTCAACAAGCAGCACATCAGAAGGAGAGGAACAAGAAGAGATGGTGGTGAATTTTCTTGCCACAGAGGATGGAGGACCAGAAATAATGAGAGAAGAGTACGCTAGAGAAAGTGAAGAGATTATAACCAAAAAATTGTCTTTATTGTTGGAAAGATGTAGTATTTCAGATAGAGATGCAGTTCGAATAATATCAGCTACTGCAGAAGCGTTAGAATTTGACTTGCATAATTTAATTGTGAGTGTAATACGACTTCGCAGACAGCTATTTCGAAAACAAAGGACTGAGCTTGTCAAACAGAATCAAAAATTCCGATTTAGAATGGAATGGAATGGAATATTACTTTGAGATATTCTGAGTGAAGGAAATGTAGAAATGGTAGCGGTTATAGGGATGAAGAATATTTGATAGGAGTTCCTCTACTTGGAAATGGTACGGTAATTACTCAGGCAAAAGCTGTATTTTCAGCAGTTGAACAGTGAGGGGCAGTTCTGCAGTAAATACTAGTTGTTTCAAAGGAACCTGCATTTTATTGGAGCTAATTATTAGAGAAATATCTTCATTATTTAGCATGTCGCTACCATATTCCAGGAGTAATTCCTAAATCAGTTTTTGATTTAAAAATAGGCTCAACTACTAGCAACCACACGAATATTTTCGAAAAGTTTTATACTGGATGGTCAAAGCTAGACAAGACAAAAACAAAACTGTTATTGAAGATGAGAATATTAGACGTAAAATTGAGAATTCAGATGAAATATCAATTTTTCTTATAAAACAAATGAAAATGCACTGATGAAAGACGAAGAACAGTTTCTTTTTTTTCCTATCTCTTCAAAAGCCACATTATCTAAGTCGTTACTACCTCAATCTGACAATACATTGTAAATGTGAATGATAATAATAAGTTTACCGTTTTATAATGATTTTTTTTATAATAATAACTTTTCCTTTTTATAATGCCGTTTTTATCCGATGAAAAATATGTTTTTCCTTTAACCAGCTGTCACCCCCCTGCGAATGACAACTCTCAAAAATCGAAACTTGTGCGAGCTGAGGACTAACGAAGCCTTACCTTCCAATGTGTGATTTCCAATAATAAAATTCTGATCATCATTTCTTCTTGTTTTTTATACTTTTTTGCTATTATTTCCTCTTGAATCCATGATTTTCAATTTGGGTTGTGCTATATTCACATTGAAAACAGTTTTAACTACAGTCTTTCTCATGGATCAATTGAGAAAATAAATAAAGCAAAATCTGGAGAGCGGATGTAATTTGAGCTTGTAATATCGTAAGTTATTTTATGAAACACCTCATTTTAATAAAAAGATAAATCGTCAACCTTGATGGGACACGGATTAACCGTATTCATTTGAGCTAAAACTTAACAAACCTCATTTATTGGCCAATTGGCAGCTTTCAGGTTTTGATGACTACCCTAATAAACAGGCTCCACATCCTAGAAGAAGAAATACTACAACTTTCGGCACGATATAGCCGCCAGAGGTTAGCAAAGTCTTATTGCTTTGAATAAACGAAGTCAAGGACCGCATCGTTATGACATGAGGATCATCTACAAGCCAATTTATTAACTACGCTTCAGATCAGCCGAGGATGAAAGAGGGCCTTTAATATTCGCCGGTGTTTACAGAATTCCATTTTTCTGTGGCTTAGTTTACATCGGGACTACCAAACTCAACATCAACAGCATACAATATAACAAGCTACCTTGCCGCCTTATGCGACTAGAGAAATCAGAACATGTGCTAGTAGAAATAGACCACGTAACAAAATACAAAGAATATATCTAGTTCATAGTGTTACCACGCACGACTTCATAGGAAGGCCATTGGGATCTATAAGCATTACACAATTTCAACAAAAGAAGAAATTATATGGGGCAACAGAACCTGGTATCCAGTACTGGAGAAGATCAAAAATAGGCTAGAATACAACTCCGGTGGACATCTCACCATCAGCATACCTATCAACAACGTGGATAAACCAAAACAACTAAGTAACCGTGGGGGCCAACCAGCGTTTGCATAAACACACCCCCGCAATAGAATTCATCACCATCACCCCCACCATCATCCCAACCATTATCGCCATCACCCCAACCATCATCTCCATCACCCTATGAATATATACGAGTGAACACGTAGCTTGCCAGTCAGTTGTTGCTGAGACTACGAAATAGAAACTTCTTCTTCGGAGTCAACACACATTCCTCTGATGGAATGTGATTAACTTTTGATATAGACTCGAAGTAAGCGGTATTGTGCATACTTAAAGATGTCGGCGCTCTCAAAGACCAGAAAACCAATACAGAGAAATGAAGCCGCTGCCAACTAGTCCAGTGGCGATTCGTATTGGATAATTTTTACTAACCGAGTTTTATGATTGGTTGGAGTCAAGTTACGGTGACGAATAAATATCCGTCGTGTTCAGTTCAGGAACTGATCGTGATTTGAGTGTTGAAATTCGATATTGGTAAGGTTATAATTACTTAAATTTTTGTTTCCTGTTCAAAATGTGGCGTCCTTGGATAAGTATCAATAGTAATAACGAGTGTGATAACACCGCAGAATTTTTTCTGTGTAGTGATTCCAATAGCGATGGTAAACAATGCGAAAAAGAGGTGCCAGTGAATAAAATCCGGATGCATTTGAATATTGAAACACAGAGAGTATGTTTGAATGTAAATGAGAATCTACATCCCAAGTTTGGTTTCGAGGGAAACAAACTATTACAAGCAACAACAAATTTGACCCAAATTCCATTCTCAACTGTACGTAAAATAGTCAAAAACAAATCTTATAAACGATGTGATACGGGATTACCAAAACCTTTAGATGTTCATCTAATAACATCATTGAAAAAAACATAACACGACTGTTACGAAAGCAATGAAATTCCTGCAACTGAAATCATAAGGAAGAAATTGAATACTTCCGGTCATAAGGTGACCTGCTGTGACAAAAATCTTCAGAATTGGATAAAGAAATTAGGATTTAGGTTTAAAATAATAAACAAACGTCAAGCAGTTATGGAAAGCAGAATAGTGGAATTGCGTAACAAATACTTAAAACAAATAACTTAATATAGAAAAGAACAACGGCAAATTTTCTATTTGGACGAAAATTGGTATGACACTTACGACACAGTTACGAAAGGATGGATTGATGTTCGAGAATGTGTACGCCTAACATGCATGCAAACAAAGGATCGCGAATGATCACTATGCATTGTGGAGACAGTAGAGGATGGGTTTCGAATTCTTTGAAGTTATGTGGAAAAAAACAACATGGAAGCTAATATTTTTGAAAACACATTGACCCCAAATTTGGATGCGAATAGTGTAATAGTTCTTGGAAACGCTTCCTATCATTCGCGACAACTCAAAGTACCGAATAGAAATTCGAAGAAAGATGAAGTTTTTTAATGGGTAACAATTTGTATTCTGAATATAGCAATACCAAAAACCAACTACTTGAAGTTTTACAGACAAAAACATTTGAAGAAGTGTATGCCCTCAAGAGTATTGCTGAAATGTGTGGACACACCATACTGAGACTTTCCCCCTATTTTTGTGTTTTCAATTCCATCGAGTTGATTTGGGGAAAATTGAAACAAAGCATCAGGCGTTAAAATAATTTTCCAAAATTTGATAAAAAGGTAATAGAGCTAGTTAAATAAGAAGTATGTAATATTACTGAAAAGACTGGCAGAAAAGGATTAGAGAAGTAATTTTAATTGAAAAAGATCATCATTTAAATGATGATATATATAAACGAAATGTTCATTATATATACTATTATATATTTTTATTATGTATATGTGTCTGTAATTTTTATCTTTCAGACGTTTCGTTTCTTACTTAATCAGAAATGATTATTGAATAACGAAATTAGTTAGCTTCCTAACTATATTATTAAAGGGGAGCCGTTGGAAGGTAGGTTGCACTATATCGTTTACTTGAACTATACTTCAGGTAATTCACCGAGATATTCAGAGATGTGTGCTTGTTTTTAAAATGTTTTATAAGTTGGATGAAAAAAAAAGATTCCCGCGTGAATGTTTTTTTCTTTGTCAGGTGATCTTGCAGGTCACCTGACATCATCCGAACTGTTATTCAAATATAAACTATAAGGTATCATTGTAATGAGGAAACTATATGAATTTCAACGATGCAATAACATACAAGGTGTTTTATTTGGAAATCAAACGTTGATGTCATTTCCGAAAAAAAAAAAACGATAGTGGAAAAAATCTCCCATTACGTCAACTGTCTCTTTGTGAGCATATTTGAAATTTCTCATTACTCAAGAATAGCTGAAAGAAATAATGAAGAAAGAAGAGGGTGGAATAGAAAGCTACAAAGCTTTTCTTTGATAGTTACTTCATAATAGTGAGAATGGTGACAGTGAACAAAATATGGAGAAAAAAAAACACCTATATTTCCCATTTTTGCTCTACACGAACAATTTTTTTCCATCTAACACTTCCTATTGAGTGAGTTTTCTAAGTATATAAATTGAAATTTCGATTTAACGCTCACCGTCGACTCATAACTCAATCCAAATGAGTTATTGTTACGCTAGAAAGCTTTTTCAATTAAAGTCACTTCCAGATCGTTGTACCGACAAACTAATTACATGTCTACCACCTGTTATTCCAAATGTAACTTTTCGATGTACGAAGCTGGTTGGTTTCGAAGGGAGTGGCCATGACAAATGATATCATTTTGGTTCACTTCATCGTTACACGCTTCAGTTTGAATTCATGTTTACCTAAAGTAATATAATTCGGAAATAGTGGGGACTTTGTTTGAACACCCTTAATATATTCTGAATAGCGGTGATGTTGATATAATACTTGTTGATCGACTTTCCTGGAACTACTTCTGTCATGTCAGAGATCATTCAAGTTCTTTTTTCTTTATGGCAAAATGAAACACTTGAGCAATTGTTCTGCTGTTTCAACGGTATTACCATATAAAAGACATATTCCACCAGCAACAGTTTTGGATAAATATTTTTGACTCTTCACCAGCAGCTAGTTGCTGTGTTGGCACTACTGAAAACTACTATTTCTGACAGTCACCAGAGTTTGTTTTCCAACATTTTTCAAAAAAATAACATGAGAACTGAAGATGATAATGAAACCAATGACGGTTTCCAAATCGATTTCTGCGACATTAGAGAACCTATGGGTTCTCTAGTAGTTTTATTTTTCGTATCCAAGGCTACTTCTTTTATTGGAGACCTAAAATACTGGAATCTAAATACTTCACATCACATAAAATCTCTAAATTTTTCTGATTCTGATTTCATTCATCGACCTAAAAGTACACATTATTTTCATCACATACAAACACAATCGTTTTTGTTTGTAAATTGAAGTTTTCTTCCCTATTTGGCAAAAGTAATTGTTTCTCAAGTATTTTTTCATGTAACGGGGAATGTTCCTCAATTTGAGTTATTACAGCAAATGCAAGTATGAACAAAATTAAGTTGAGTTTAATTTATGAGTTTTTCAAATTCACTTCGAAAATTATTCAAATTGATGTTTCAGATGTTGGGTTTTAATTTGTGAAGGGATTTGTTTCTGATTCACATATTTGCAACAGTGCCTATATCGAGTTGAAGTAATTTATAGGTACCTGGATATTCTACTTTAAAAAAGGAAAATTATCTTTATGAATCAACAATTTAGGCAGAATATAAATTATAGTTCAATACCGCCTCCACAAGCCACATAAACAACAGTTGTTTTGTTATTCATTTATATAGAGGAAGATAGGTTAGGTTTAAAATGCGTTGTTTTAGATATGAAAACTACTTGATTTTCGTCAGAGGGAACATTCCCTATTCAATATTTATATCGAAGTATTTGTTTCGAGAGGGACCTTCAACCGCTCTTAGGATGAGATTCTCATCCAACGCGTTCAGTGCTGTAGTATCGAAGGATTTGACGGTACCACGGACATCGAATTAGTTATAGTAAACGGTCGGAAATTGATGTTGTATTTAGTTCATTCGCTTTTGTTATTATTGTTTTCAGTTTTTGTAGTTTTAAGTAATTTACCAACAAATATCCTATAATAACCTTGAATTTCGTTTCATACGAGCGCACGCTTCTGGTAAAAGAACGAAACTGGTTCCACACTTCGTTTCGAGGTCACCGAAAACTCGCCAGATTAGACACCTTTGGACTTTTTTTCATGAGGACATTTGAAGCAAAAGGTAAACGAACCTGAACCTGTTTCAATATGGGATATACGGCAGATAATAATTAATATTTATAGAAACATTGACGTTACTGTATTCGGAAATGAAATATCGGCTAGGCTGTTGATATGTCAAGTTCAAGGCAACCATTTCGAGCATCTTCTGAACTAACCTCAAGCTTATTACCTCATATTATGTAGTTAAATGTCAATATATTCAGGCAATTATTAAATGTTCCTCCATTTTCTAGTAGGTGAAGATATTGACTTCATATTCCAGGGTTGTATAGTATTCGTCAGAAGCTTCAAAATGATGTATTACAAGACCCCCCTTCCATTTAATTTTTTCCCAGATAGCGCCCAGTTGCCATCTTAGAAGCTTCATCTGTCAATTTCACTTCAAAATTAATTATTCATGCATTATTTTCACTATCCCAAATTCCAATTTTTTTAGTTGACCCGTTCAAAAAATGAAAGGGGGTGAACAATAAAGAAATTCCAATAAATTCCATAATGAATGTTTGGAGAACAAACACGATAAGAATTAGTGAGTTTTTCATAACTCATTATTCATATGAAAGTATTATTCAATGTCCATATGGAAGTAGTTGTTTCGAGGGGCTTCCTCTTACAGTTTGTATCTGAAAGTAACTTTTATGAATGACTTAGACATCTTTGTGAAGAGTTCATTTGAACTTGATTGCTCTTTCTTTTTCGTAGGTTTTCCATATTTTTTGTATGTAGATGAAGAAATAGGAAGTCAAAAAGGTTTTCTCACTAAAATTATTGTCCATAAACCATATAAAACCATATCTTTTTCAATTTGAATATACTATTTGTTCCTGAAATTTCGTTTTGGGCTCACTGTCATCGAAGTCTCGAATACATTTCTTGATCTTTGGAAAACATTATAGTCATTATATAACATTCTAAAGGCACCTGAACAAGGTCAAAATGAAGTGAACATCTGGTAGTGTCAAACAATCCTATTATTATGTGCACATAACTAAAATTTCCAGACCGACAAAAACATGCCACTATTGTATAGCACATTAATTTCCCGTTAGAATTGAAAGAGACCTGAACGTCAGAATATGTAATAGAACTGATTTATCATCATAATTTCTATCTGAATTTATTTGCCAGAATATCAATTTAAGTTAAAGCTTATGAGATATGTGGGAGTTTAGCCGAACGCGGAGAGTCGGAAATTTATGTGAACGAGTTCTTGTGAAAAATAAGGATGCTCTAGAGAAATCCTGTGGGAAATTGTTTTGATATATTTCGGGTGATGAGGACTGACTCAGGTGGAAAATTATCACTCCAGGAAGTTTCGCAGTAATGTTCTTTTGCATCTTTTAGAACGTTGAGAGTTGACAAATTGTAACCCATATAGAATAAA
Source organism: Leptinotarsa decemlineata (assembly GCF_025532065.1). NCBI lineage: Eukaryota > Metazoa > Arthropoda > Insecta > Coleoptera > Chrysomelidae > Leptinotarsa > Leptinotarsa decemlineata. The sequence continues at coordinate 27,314,996 of NW_027412688.1, read as the reverse complement.
ATATTATTGTTGTGATATATTTTTGAAAAATATTGACAGTTGTAGTGTAGTGTCATTCGAATGGTAAACCCTGGTGTGACGAATTGAAATCATGATTCAGCACAGTTATAACTCAGTTTGTTTAATCTCCAGCGATTCAAATCCAACGTGAATCGCTACTTTTGCACAGTCACCGATCTCAGAGCGCCTTAAGGATTTTCCTGTAGTGCTTGTGTTTGGTCTTGAAAAAAATTAACGAACATGTAAAAAACTGAAGTGGATTTCACCCAGTCGCGTTATCTATAGGGTAAAACCGGGATGGATGCCCAACCTTATTTGAAGAATACTAATTTTATATGAATAATTTCAATAATGTATCCAGCTCAATCCTTCATGTTGAATTATCATTATCATTTTTCAACCCATCAGATTTTGAGGATATATGCCTGCCTGTATGGATAGTTGCCCCACCATGAAAATAGTCAGAAGGATAGATGCCTGCAGTGCAGAATAGATGTCATTAATACCGTGTAAGTAAACAAAAACCCAAACCAAATGTTAGGTATTTTCACTCCTGAAACAGCTGTCTCCAAAAACATGAGTCATAATTATAAAAAACATTTTGTATTTTTTCAAATCTTTCAATTGTTATGATCACAATCAAATATTCCAAGAGTTTGCTCAACTAAAATATAAATTCTTAAGTTTCAACTTGCATATACCGGGTGTCCCAGAGCTTTTAGGCCAGCAGATATCTCAGTCACCTGCAGAAAAAAATTGAAAAAAAATATGTATATCATAGAAGACCACCAGCACTTTCATGTGGCAGAGCAAAATCCACCCCCTCGCGAGCAACCCCTGCGAAACCACCCCTAACTTTTGTTTTTCAAATGGCAACCCCATGTTGTTTGTCGTTCAACTGACAGCTCTTGTTATTTCTCAACCAACGATATATCATATTCGTTCGAGAAAATTGAATACGTTAGTGGGTACTATTAACTGGACTGATCGAATTGTTCTGCATTGTAGACACCAGAAAAAGTGGACGCTACGCAGAAAAAGAGGCGATAAAATGTTAGAACTTTTTGTGTTTCCTTTCATTCCTCTGATATCTGGATGACACATTGCCATCAGTCGTGATATTGTTGTTGTATATCAAAATGCCTTTTACCTTCACTCCCAACGAATACGTTGATATGCTTTTAATTTTTGGTGAATGCCGAAAGAATAAACGTGCTGCGGAGAGGCTGTATGGGCAGCGCTTTCCTGATCGTCGACAACCAGGTCGTAATACGTTTTCGTATGTAGAAAATACCATGCGAACGGGATCATTTCCAGGAAAAACAGATCAAGTACATCCTACTCCCGTGCGAACTGAGGAAAATTGCATAAATGTGTTGGCCTACGCCGAAGCACATCCTCATATTTCGGTTCGTGCATTGGCGGTAGAGATTGGGATCAGTAAGTCATCTGTGCAAAGAATTTTCAAACAGTACAAGTATTATCCCTTCAAAATTCATTTACACCAAGGACTCAGACCTACCGATTTCAAAAGACGAACGGCATTCATTGCTCACATTCAAGTTTTAGTCCATGACAATCCAAACATCCTCAATCAAATCTTGTGGAGTGACGAATCCCGCTTCCATAATAATGGTACTGTTAATCGACATAACATGCACTATTGGTCACAGGACAACCCTCACTGGATTAGAGAAACCAATTTCCAAACAATGTGGGGTGTAAACGTGTGGTGTGGTTTACATAATGGACGACTCATCGGGCCCCATTTTTTCCAAGACACTTTGACGGGCCACCGATATTTACATTTCTTGGAAAATTGTTTACCTGCCCTCCTGGAAGATATTCCACTTGAAGAACGACAACAAATGTGGTGGCAACAAGATGGTGCTCCTGCACATAACCATAATGTAGTCACTACATTCCTCAATGATACTTTTCGAGACCGTTGGATTGGAAATAGTGGACCTGTGCGATGGCCTGCACATTCTCCAGATCTCACGCCACTGGACTTTTTCCTGTGGGGATATCTGAAACGAGTTGCCTTCGAAACACAACCAATGAATATTGACGATTTAACCCAAAAAATTTTAGAGGCTTGTCATACCGTTACTCCGGAAATGATTAGGGCTTCCTGTACTCGCGCGCTGATTCGGCGACTTGAAGCATGTGTGGCAAGTGCTGGCCAACATTTTGAACATTTTCTGTAGTATCATGTATCAAAATACAGATGACCTTAAACATTAATATTTCATTTGTGTTTTTATTTTCTATGATTCTGCATGTCATTTTACCTACCATGATACATCATTGACCGAGAAATGAAAAAGACTGTAAGTTGAACCAAAACAAACATGGGCGTGCCATTTGAAAAACAAAAGTTAGGGGTGGTTTCTTGGGGGTTGTTTACCAGGGGGTGGATTTTGCTATGCTGCATGAAAGTGCTTGTGTTCTCCTATGATACATATTTTTGTTTTAATTTTTGTTCTGCAGGTAACTGAGATATCTGCTGGCCTAAAAGCTCTGGGACACCCGGTATAGGTAATCATATTTTTTAAAATTTAATTTTACAAGATTTTATTCAACAAAAATATAAATTCCTAATTGTTGTTATGGAACATTCACATTGAGTTTCAACATATCACACAATCATTCTTTTTTATATTGAAATATCACATTAAAGATATCTTCATTATTTTATCCATTTGCATTTTGGGTCAGAACTTTGATCAAAAGAAGTTATTGACTTTTTCTCTACTAAGACCTTTAACTCTAGCCAAGGATTAACCTTCAGCTTGTCTGATAGACAGCTCCGGATTTCGTTCAATACAGCTTCTGAACCATGCACCTTCAGCATATGGCTTGTCTATTTGGGAGAAATCAAGCATCACCAAGCTTGAGAATGTGCTTCACTAGCGTTTTCTCGTTGTCAGAATCCAAAATAGGATATTTCCCTAAAAAAATGCTCACGTTAATGGATATATTGGAAACTAGAGACAGCAATTAGTTACTTGTGATACACTGTTTGGGACGTTTGCTCTAGTAATGAATATTACTGGAGTTTTGTACCAACACCTTGGTACAACCTCAATACTTCTTGAAGATAATCACTTGGTAATCGAAACACGTGTCGAGGTGATAAAATAACGATTTGGTTTTGTGATAAAACTCCAGTAATGAAGCGAAAGCTTCTCAACTCCCTAACTCCTGATAAAACAAGTGAACCTTAAAAAAAGATTTGGTGGTGCAGCCAGGAAACGACAGAGTCGTCTCCTCGAAAGCGGGGTAACCTATGAAACCGCCTTGCATAAAATTCTTGAGCAGCGTACGCAGAATCTGTCTCAGGTGGGGGAACAAACCCCCCATGAGAAGGTTAGCAAACGTTTGCGCTCAAGTGACGATTCACCAAAACCAGTGGCGAAAAAGCCCTGCACGGCTGAATCTAAGGCAAGGTCAGGTATAGCTGACGTGCAAAAACCCTCATATGGGTATCAATGTTGCAACTTGACTACCTCATCAACAGAGCATATACTTTGTGCCTGCCCCGCTGGGGACAGAATTAGGTCTTTAGAGTTCGGCAGAGCCGTACTCTTACCATCTGACATGAAAGACCACTTACCAGACAAATTAATCAGCTTCGTTGAGAAGTTGGGTTTATTTGGCCGAGTGTGAATAGGTGTGAGCCACAATAAACCATTGCGGGGTGAGGTAGAGAGTCGAATAGACCCACTCACTTTGGACCCAACCTAACCCAACCCAATAGTCAACAATTAGTTAATTGAAAGTTTGTAATGACCTGTAGTACATGATCTTTGATACATACCCAGGGTCAACTTTGTTGTATTTCTAGCAGCATATCGTCTTCGCAATGTCGTCGATGGAATCCCATGGTTTTCTTGTCCATTTCATCGAAAGCTGACTGAAGTAGGTTTTCTGTGGTCCACGAACATACTCTAGCTCGAACTCCTTCTTTTCGTTTATAATTTCGCTGTAATCATAAATGACAGTGTATGGAGGGATAGATGCCCCTAAGGGCACCTATACCTTAAAAAATCAGGGTAAATATCCTTTCTGATAGGTGAAGATTCCCAAGTATTTTTATAAATAAATTTAAAAAAAAAAAGAATCTATTCGCACCTAGATGTAGACTCAATGAACCAGTATATTGACGTAATAAAAAATATACCGGAATTTATTACTAATTATAAAGTTATACAACGCAAAATACTAACCTTTGAATCTTTGACGTGTTCCTGAATGTCGTCGCGGATATATATACTTTGCACGAGCCAAACGTTTCTCCATCGCACGACTGTCCTTGGGAAACTGAGGTACGGGGTGACTGCGGCTCCTACTTATAGAGTTAATTCTTAGTCGCGAGTTCGGGAAGTTAGCTTTTTAGGATATGAGGCATCTATTCCGCTGGGGCATCTATCCCTGTTCTACCCTATTTACTCACCCATATATACAGGACTTTGTTCTTACTGATACCACTTCCGATATCTGGGAAACGGTAGGTCCTACAAGGACAAAAGTTTACCTATTTATAGGAATGCAGCATAATGGTATTCCCAGATCAATAAAATCACCAACCGTTTCTGAGATATCTGCAAAAATCCGACTTCATTTTTCAATGCGACGTTTCGTTCATTGAAATCCATCCTCAATTATTTTTTTAATACGGACCTGTATTTTTATAACTTTTGGTAGCCATTTTAATTGAAAGTTCATGGCATATGACAACATATGTATTTCTTGACATTTTTCCCGAAAACACATCATCAATAATCTATACATTTTTTCATTTAGAGCTCGAATTTCCGAATGTTACTGAAATCCAGAGTTCTCCCGTCAGTGATGTTGTTCATTGAGATCCTGAATATTTATACGTATATTCACTGAAATCTAAATAGATTTCTGTCAGGGTTGTCTTGAATAAGAAAGACCAATAATCTTCGTATCAATACCAACCCATTCATAATTTCCAAATGTCTCTTGAAAACTTGTAGCTGCTCAAATGTTTCGGTTCAGGAAATGAGTGTATCAACAAGATTTCAATAATGAAAATACTGTATTAAAAAAGTCATAGATGATATTCAGGAGAAACTTGATAAGCGATCATTTTTTTAAGTAAACCATGAAATACATGAATGTAAATGTCAAGTTAATTGTCAAACACAAAATGAAACAGTTATTCAATTTGGTGAGCAATTTTAAGGGAGAAACATGAATTTTCCTAATAACGAAAAAATGAATATGCTTTTTGTTTATTCAAGATGTTTGAGAAATGCTATCAAATCTCTGGCAATGTATCAGGAATCGTATCCTGAACGATGATAATCTAATCACAGATATTTTCAACGTATCGAAAATAATTTACGAAATTATAGATCCTTTGAAAAACCCCTCCAAAGAAAATGTACTGTTGCTGAATGTGGTGGCGCTAATGAAATTGGTGTTTTGGGTGAGTTAAAAAAAAATTCACAATGAAGATAAAATGACATTCATTTGATTTACAATTTGTGGAAAATAAAAAAATTGAGGACATCAAAGAAAAATGAATTCAAGCCTTATCGAGTCAGGAAAGTCCGTCATTTGCATTTGACGGACTTCAACATGGGAAAAGTTTTTTGTGGATGGCTCATTAGAAAATTTCGCCAAAATAATGAAATTTGCTAAACAAAATGTGCTGGGATGAATGTAGATTCACCAATAATGGATGGTTCAACAGAAATATACATTTCCACTGGCGACAAGAAAATTAATATTTACATAGACTTGCCAATTTTCAAGAGAGATATGGTGTTAACGTATGGCTTGGTGTTCTTGATAATGGAATTATTATCCTTCAATTTTTTTTTATACATCTCTGACCCAAGAATTATACTTGGACTTCTTATCAGGGACTGAGTTTCTAAAACATTCGCCACTTAGCCTAATAAGAAAATATGGGTATTTCCAAGACGACTCATCCACCACAATATAACTATGTCAGGAAGGTGGATAGAAAATAATGGTTCGATTGAATTTTCACTACATTCACCGAACCTTTTCCTCCTAGATTTTTTGTTGTGGACCTCCATGACAAAGAGAATATTCAGAAAAAATTTTGAAAATATTGAGGAATTGAAAGATTATATATCCAGGTTCAGCCTGGATATATAACCTAACCTCTTACCTCTCATGTAGACCTACGATTTTGTAGGTACGTGTGGCAGATACTCAACGGAAAAAACAACTAACCCAGCTAATGCTGCGCAGAGAGTTGAAGTAAAACCATCAGGTACCTGTCCAACGTCTCGCAAGTTATTTCCCACAATGAAAAGCAGAAATTAAGTTCATTTGGTCGATACAACCAAACGATAGTCCGGTTTCGGTGTACATGCCCCATCATCAGTAAAGGGCATGGTGTGAACCGGGACGGTGTGAACCGTCTGAGTATCACGACCAAACTAACTAATCAAGCGTCTTTAGTTCAGTCAGGTTGGATCCTAGCTTCCTCACCCTTGTAGCTGATTTTTGTGAGACGGGCAAATGGGTTCATGTCTAAACGGATGAACAATTTTCTCATCCATCCCACCCCAGCCAGGTAGGGGTACACCGTAAAGGGCGATACTGATGTCTGAGGACTTTCACGACCAAACAAATATAATTCCAGCAAGTCATCACGTCTTTCTGCAGTTGATTCAATTAGATGTCCACTGCGCCACCTGCAGGTAACGAGTTCAAGTTTGAGCACCAGAGGCTGACTTCAATCTCGCAAAGTGCCAAGCAGCAAGTTGATGATTTGTCGAAGGCAAGCGAGGGTAGATGTATGGAGTTTGTACATACATCAACCTTGTGGAACAAATTCTTTCTCGAGCATTCAATCCCGCTGGAGGCATAGTGTGGTTGCCTCATGGGTGAGAGGAAGGTAATTGTACGCATCTAGACAATATTTGTCATAAATCAAATGTTTTTATTGGTAAAAACTACAGATTTGCTATAGTCGTTCATTCATATGTTTTCATCAACAGAGTCATCTTGAATTTTCTACAAAATGAAGGTGGTTGGTATAAAACAGATGGTTTGCGTACCATTACCCTTCACGGCGGTTAATGATACGCAATTCGTCAGGCAATGATTCGCAAGTAAAAACTTTCTGAAAAAATCGTTGTTTATTGAAAATTTTCAGAAAATATCATTAATTTAGAAAAAGTAAACTTATTCGTGATTAAAACGTAATAAAAACAAACATTTAAAACATATTTTAGATATTTAACGAAAACATTATACTCATTTCAGATACTAAATTAAAATTTGCCAATAAGGTCTATTTTTGCAAAGGAATTTTCACGCCAAAAGTTGCATTCATAGTCAGTGGCAGAGCATGTAGGTACCCACTTCCCGCAGGTAACACAACTATACAAAATTTCCATAATCTTCACATAACAAGCATTGATCCTTCTCGTTTGAATCCACATACATGTCATTCAGTTCATCATCATCAACAAGATTTTTCTCGTCAATTTCGTTGTCCTCGGAAATATCAGAATCTAGTTCCATATTTCTTTTATTCATTGTTTTTTTTGCGTAATGGCACTTTTTTTTTGATATTTTCACCCTTTCCTTATCGAGCAAAATTTATTTTATTACTTCTTTGTTGCTTCTCCTCGAGAATTAATTTAACTGGTGTAGCTGTTAATATTTCTGACTTTCCTTTGGTACAATTTCTAGTTTTTTCTTCTCCAGAATATGACGGCAATGGTGAGAGTTTTGCAATGTTGACTTCGTCTTTTGCTGAAGCATTTATCATTTTTGAATTTCGTTTAGAACAGGATTGGGGTATAATTGGAATTTGTGTAGTCCAAATCATTAGATACAGTAGGCAAGTATTGACAAGCAGCTTCAAAATCCACTTTGGTAAATTTATATGGATTGAATGGGTGGATTCCAGATGGGTGGAAACCTGATATAGCTTTTTCTATTGTCGCAATTTCAACGTAGGCATTTTAAAATATTTCTGCCAAATCTGGGAAAGTTCTTTTCTCTTGCTGACCAAAAAATATCGCACTCCTCATTGAAAGCGCATTTGAATGGGCTGAAAAAAGATGTATCGAGTGTTTGTAGACGGTGGGAGGTATGTGGTGGTATTGACAAAATGTCAGTTCCATTATATTTGCAATATTTATAAATCGAAATGGATATATAGCTATAATGATTGTCGAGCACCAGGAGAACACGGTTTGCTTTACTTGAATTTACATGCGATTCAAAATGCTGAAACCACTGAAGAAAACATTTTTTGTCGCTCCAGCCATTATCGGTAACTGCTTAAATTCCCTCTAGTGGTCCATTTTTCGTCAATATAGGAGACATTCGTTTCCGAGGAAATATTAGGAGGGGTGGAATAATGGTCCCAGAAGCACTCATTGCGCATATGGCTGTTACATTATTTCCACGTTCCCAAGATATTTTAGATTCAAATTGTTTTACGCTTTTTGTTCCCAGTTGCTTAGTTAGCTTTTGAACAGTTGAAATCCCAGTCTCGTCAATATTGAAGATTCTGCTTGGGCCAAATTTAAATTTTTCTAATATATGATGGAATCGGCCGATAATTGATGAAAATCCATAATTAACGTATTCCAAAAACACTTTATTGTGAGATTTTCACTAAATTGTTTTACAAAAACGCAACACGTGTTTCGCCATACAATGGCTTAATCTGGCGTGTCTTTCAACTAATTCTACACATTCAATACTGAATATATATATAGTTTATGGAGTACCTGAAATCAAAGTACCTGTAAACGAAGTACCCGAATTTTAAGTAGCTGATATTTTACCTGAGTTTCTAACGAATTAAATTACCTGCACTTATGTTCCATTTTCACATTTGAAAAAATATATTCAGTAACGGAGAGTTATTGAGTTCTAATTGATCATTCAGTAAATTACCCGAATTCCTGAATCTATTGATTTCTAAACATTCTAGAAGATTAAGTTTCAAACTCTTCTCATCTAAATGTAACACCTCGTACTCATGATTGAACTCATGTCCTTCTGCTAAAAGAAGGACATCAGCCTAAGTTTTCTTAGGCTGATTTGGGAGCTTCTCTCAAGGAATAATCGCAGCCAATCCTTGGCTGCTTCTTGGCGAGTTTTATTAAAATCGTGTCGTATGCCACTGGCTTCTGCATATTGAAACGCGAGTTTTCGTAAGTCTACCGGAGTCTATCCATGAAACAATTTAGCTAGTTCAAGAATGTGATCTGCCATTTGAGTTTCAACTTCAGCTGAGAAGATAGAGGGTCTTCAGCAGCCAGAATACAGATTAATTTCACACATATGGCATAAGTAAAATCCTCACGGAATGCATATACCTACTTCTGATTGAACTTTAATCTTCGCTTCCAGTGCTATGCATTATCGGAACATTCGAAACCGCTCCTTACAGTCAGAGAATAAAAACCGGAAATTGTTTGGGATAAGTCCCTCCAGAGTAGAAGCCCCCGAGAAGGCGATCTATTGATCCAGAATTTATATGATAATATATACTATGGAATACTTCACAGAAGAATTCGAAAAACGGGCATTCTTATAAAATCCTATTTCACCATATTATGTTCTTTCCACATCCGTTCTGAATATTGAATTTCTAACCATTTCTCCCTCGCGCGACAAAGAGACATTTCGCTGAGAATTTGTCCCATGTGAATTCGGTTGTACAATTTGTTTGAGAAATACTTTTCCTCATGAAGAATTATTCACACGCCAAGGTTTGTTATTCAAAATTTAGTGAGGATCTTAGGTCCTCACTGCATATTGCTGATGGACGAACAAGAGGCATTTACAAGAACTTTCTTTATGAGGAAATTTGTAAAATCTGTCGGACAAAAATCAGTGTCCATTGTGGCAAGAGCTTGGAAAGTACCTATCTTTAACAGGCTTCAAGTACATTCTACGCAGAAAATATTTCGAATTTATTTAAAAGTTATTAGTTTTTTAGTACATTTTTATTTCTTCTCTCTACCTTCTTCACACTTATTTTATTTCTGTTGAAGTGTTATAGAGGATGCTTTGTTTCCGTTTGGAGATTTTTTCACGACATAGAGCCATCACCAGTTAACAGTGTTTGTCTTGGACAAAGGTTTTGTGTATACGGTGGGTATACGATAGGAGCATTCGAATTCCGGATACTCTGCTATCCTGGTTACATTTATCTTGCACTAACGACAAGTGATACTTCAAAATTAGCCTGCTCATGATCACGCCGATGTTCTGCTGTAGGACTAACGAAACACATCTGTGAGGAAACTTTTTACAAATATAGAGTGATTTTCTTTAATTTCCCCCCCCCCTTTTATTTTTTGAACGGGTCAACTCAAAAAATTGAAATTTGGGATGATGAAATCAATGCATGAAGTAAAATTGACAGATGGAACTTTCAAGATGGCGACTGGGCGTAATCTGGGGAAAAAAAATAAAAGGAGAGGGGGATCTTGTGACACATTTTTTACGACGCTCCTGACAAATGTTTCACAACCCTAGAATATAATGTCAATATCTTCAACTACTACAAAATGGAGGAACTTTTAATAATTGCCCGAATACATTGACATTTGTATAACTACATAATAATATGAGGTAATAAACTTGAGGTTAGTTCAGAAGATGCTCGAAATGGTTGCCTTGAACTCGATATATGAACAGCCTATTCGATATTTGACGCCGAACATTTTCGAACACAGTAACGTCAATACCTCTACAAATATTTATTATTCTCTGCCGTATATCCAATATTGAAGCAGGTTCAGTTTCGTACACTTTTTGCTTCAAAAAGCCCAATAAAAAAAGGTCATAGGTGTCAAATCTGGCGAGCGGGCTGGCCATTCTGTAATGGGAGGGTCAACGGTAGTTTTCAGTATATCCAAGTACAGTTCCACTGTTGAATTTTCATCAATAAATAAAGGTCCTACAATATGGTTTCCCAGTATTCCTGCCCAAACGTTATTTTTTTTCTGGGTATTGGGTAAGTGTTTCCCAGAAAACGTTAGGATTGGTGTCACTCCAATAACGGCAATTTTGTCCGTGAACATTGTCGTTTGAAAAAATGTACATTCGTCACTAAAACAAATATTGTAGAGGTAGATAAGATATCTTGCAATGGTTTCCGTCATGGTTTCGCAGAATTCTGTTCTTCGATCAGGGTCATCTTCAGTTGATTGGTGTACCATACCATTTTGTATGGTTAATACCTATTCCTTTTCGAAAGTCTTCATACAGTAGAAGGAGACACCTTACAAAAATTCGCGACTGGATAAGTAGACTGTTCAGGATTTACTACCATCTCACCAATTATTTGCACTTGCTGTTTTTCCGGAATGGACGGATGACCTAGTGGCTTTTTGTTATGTACACTACCAGTAGTTGTTAATTTGGATACAAGTTCCCTCAAATATTTTCTACAGATAGGACGATTCGGAAAACATTCATTAAAAATCCTTTCGGTCTCGTGAAAGTTACGCGTCGCACCGTACATAAGAATTGCTTAAATTTTTTCTTCTAATGGACGAGAATTGACCATTTTAGAGATCGTTGACGTGGTACCTTTCTACTAGTAAAACTGAAAACTAAATACAAAAAAAAGTGATTTATATCTAACAGAAGTACCCGGTTACAGGAAATGCTATTATTACAGAGTATATATGGAATAAATATTGAAAATAATGGAATATAGGAATGTATAAAAGTAAATGCCGAAACAAAGTATATATAAAATATTCGTATGAGTAAAATTTCCAAGAGAAATGAAAAATTGAGTATATAACACAAAAAGTTACAAATCATGCAATGTAGCAGTACTGACACAAAAGTTATTTATAGTATTATTAAACGTGATTGTGGATACATGATACCAAGTCATTCAGAGAGTCGAAATGAATATCGCAATGTTCACAGATTTTATTGAAGCTACTACACATATTCTGACTGAACAATGATGATCATTGTCGTACTGAAATTTTTGTCTTTTTTATAAACAAAAAGTAACTTAATAAACCTTATTGGGATGTTGAAATTGCCATATGGCAGATAAAAAATAATATTTCTAGAAATATCGATATTAATGTGTTTGTCTTCAGGAAACTATTAAATATTCCGCCATTTTGTACTAGGTGAAAATATCAACTTCATATTCTAGGGTTGTAAAGTATTTGTCAGAAGCTTCAAGATGATGTGTCATGAGACCCCACTTTCCATTTAATTTTTTTTCCCAGATGGTGTCCAGTCGCCATCATCTGTCAATTCCTCTTCAGAATGAAGTATTCAGGCATTCATTTCATTATTCCAAATTTAAATTTTTTGAGTTGACTCGTTCAAAAAATAAAAGGGGGGGACATTAGAGAAATGCACTTTATGTCAGATATAATTCAATGTTCATCATATTATTATATGGAGAAGTACCTAGTATTTTTCGACAGGTAATTACCAGACCCTACTGAGTAGGGAGTTAGGAGACGTAAATATTTCGAATTTATTTCGAATTATTCATGTTTTTAGTACCTACAATTAGCACAATCAACTGCATTTCTTACACGAACATTTTTGAGAGCTGTAATAAGTAACCCTATTTGTATTTTGTCCTGATTAGAAATGAATTAATGAAGAAGTAATACAGCACTTGACATAAAAAAATCATTTGATGTGATTGAAAAATGTATATTTTCTGCAAATGAATAAGTTATCCACAGTACACGCCACGGCTGATGGCGAGCGATCGCACAGATATAGACTCTCACAACTAACTTACTATTGGATTACGATAAGCCCTTTGGCGGCCAGTGTCGTACCTATAATTAGTTTTGATCAGGGTTGTAAATGGAACATGACTTCTTTGTGATTTCTTTTTATATTTCATTTAGTGTTATACGTAGTGATACAGTTCACTAAAATGTTATTTATTTATTCACTCATCCAAAAATGAACTTCAATCAGTCACTACCTGAATACAAATTTTCTTCTCCATCACTTCTGCTTGTGCTGCTTTCGTCATTTGATTTATAATTACTGGATTCACCTCTGATTGAACGTCAGTGAATGTTTAATTTTCTCAATATTTCCGCCCCATCTCTACTACATGTCGGCTACGCTTTTGCCATTCCTCGAAAGTGATTTGATCAAACTAGTGCTCCGCCAGTTTCCTCACATTTTCCAACTTGAAAGTTACATTCTTTTGGGACACGTTGTTTTTGACAGTAGCCCATATAAGTTCAATGGAATTCAAATCCGGATGGTAGGGTGGAAGTCGCAAAACGTTATATCCGTGTTCAAGCAAAACCTCATCAAATCTGTATCCAATATGATGCTTTTCATTTACCTTAATCAACTCTTATAATGCGGGTTTGAGCATGGTGGGAGTAAACATAATGTTTTTATCGTGCAGCCACTTCACCATGTCAGCCTTCCTAGAATATGTGTTGGGGGCTGGATTAATTTGAATATTATGGTACGGAGCATTATCGGTCACGACTACCGAATTCACAGGTAGATTTAAAATTAACTTTTCATGAAACCATTTACCATAATTTTCAGAGTTGAGCCAGATTAAAATATAAGCCAACAATTAGGTATAAAGCCCATGTGACCTCCTGCATGGACAGTAATGAGTCTTGGTCCTTTCGTAATATTTTCAAATAAACTTTTGGTTGATTCATACATCCAGTTCTTGGAAGATGTCCACTATGAAGGTGTGTTCCATCAAGAAACACAATTCAATCAATATAAATCAATATAATTGATTTTTTGTAAATAATTGATCCTCAATGCTCTAATGTCCAATTCCACTATCGAAATGTGTCTTTTATTTTTAAGTCCTTCTTCATTTGAAACCCATTTCCTTTACAATACTAAGAAGAGATGTCTCGGAAGCCACAATTCCCGAAACGTCATTAATTTTATGTTGGAACTTTTTAAAGTAATACGACACGCTTCTTTCTTGGGAAGGAAAATTTTGCTTCTTCGTTATTTGCAGAAATCAATTGCTAGCCTTCTCTAACCACTTTTTTAATGGTTCGTATTGAAATACCTGATACAAAATAAAGATTTCTGTTGAAATAGTTATTTTTTGAATTTATTTGATATTATCTGCAAGAGATGTTTTATTTATCACATTTGATAACGTATCCAACTCGCACGTGCCTGACTCCTGATGACTGGTTTTTTGTTAGGCCATGACATTTTTTCAGGAACAAATTATTCAGACAATGTGAAACGCCAACAACGTTGGAGGGCAAGTGTTGATACGTCTCTGTACAGAGCATTCGTATGTCTTAGTGGGGGTTATATTGAAAATGAGTTTGTGCACATTGGTCCAGGCTCGCCATCTGGTTTGGCGTTTGCTGTACCTTCTTCTATACTGTGTTTATTCGCTACAAATAGTGTGCGTCAAGAAATTCGCATTGAAGGAAATATAAGCCCATCCTCTATTCCAGCATACTTTTCATGTAAAGAACATAATAAGTTATCTGCGAGCAATGATTGTTTATTTCTGTAAACTATCATTTTCTTGTTAGTGACAAATCAGCGCTGACTGAGAACAAGTGATTTTTACGACCAAAAATTTTTACGATGAAGGTTTTTCTTAGTGCGTTATGAAATGCATGATCGTGATCCACTCTGGAACCCCCACTGGAAAAATGAATCACTCAATAAAAACCCTTTTTATCATTTCGGATTCTGGAATATTAACTGTCGCGCCATTGGAAGTCAGCTATTCCTGACTTCAAAAGTATCGTGTCTGTCCGTTTTGTCGATGGAGCGACGTCATTCCAGTTCGACGCGTCGAAATGCGATCTATTTCCGTTCCAAACGTGACAAAGGCTTCAAACCCATGACGGTATACAGCATGTAAATTTGTTTGATGACCAGGAAAGTGAATTAATCGAACATTATTCGCCACTTCCTGTTACTACCGTCGACTCTGTGAAATGTGTATTTATATAGGTAATGGAAACTCGACACAGAAATTTGCATTACAAAGTAGCAGAAAACTTGCACTGAAAATAAACGTGGCCTTCAATAGAACGGTATATCGTTTTTCTGCCGACTCACTGAAATTGCGATTTCAGGGAAAATACAGGGTTAGGACATCGTTTATAAAGCTATTGACAAATTTTGAATTAATCAAAAATTACAAAGTTGAATGTAAAAAAAAGTAATGGGTAATCCGCAGGTAGACGTTCATAAACTGTTGGATCTGGAGTCTATATTTCTGCATACTGACCCCAAGCAGTGGAGGCATACAGAATTATGGGAAGTAGAGTTGTCTTGATCAGCAGGAGTCTCACGTAAACATCCAAGTTGTTTCTGCTTTTTTGTGTCAAGTTTGTGTCAAGCGGCTTTCGCCAGCCCCAACTTTCGTGTGATATGGAACGTGGATGTCAGTTGTTTCTCAAAGGTCGAATCAAACCAAATTCTTTATTTTCCTGCTTGACAATTTTATCAGTAATTGTATTGAGACTAGTCAATGGAACTTAAAAACTGAATTACAAAATGCATTACGAATTGTTTGTTTCTATCTAGGGATCTAGGGTGACCCCTAGATAGAAAATTTGGATCACTTGGATCTCCACCATTTCTCCTCTATTGTTTTGATTCGTGGTGGTGTAGTGTAAGGTAATTAAATGAATAAATAAATGAATAAAATATTTATTAATCCTTTCAACTGTTGTTAACAATAGATAGGATAAGACAAAAACAGTGTCATTAAGTTTTAATTGACAAACAGGACGAAACAAGCACAATGATGACTAACATAGACTATGTAAAATACACTTCGATATCATCTCAAAATTGAAAAGTATAATTCAAATTCCTCAACAGTTTAGAAACATTCTCTGATAAGGAGTTCCCTAAGTCTATACTTAAAAACCGCCGGGGATCCCGCGTATTTTATTTCGTTCGGAAGACAGTTAAAAAAACGGCAGCCTGCATTGATGGGAGATTTTTTGTAATAGGAGTGTTTGGGCTTGTTCAATTTGATATCATTTTTATTTCTGGTGTTGTAAGAATGTGAATCACTATTAATGAGAAATGAATATTTGTTATTGAAAATATATGTTAATAGTTTCATTAAATAAATTGTTGTAACCGTGAGGATCCGTTTAGTTTTGAAAACCTGTCTTCATGATTGGCGACTACTAATGTTAAAGATAAGCCCTATGATTCTTTTCTGAGCAACAAAAATTCTTGTTATGTCTGATGCCTGACCCCATACTATAATAATGTAGGAAATTGTGGAATACACAAATGCATAGTAAACCTGTAATAATGAATCTGTGTTCAGAATATTTCTTAGTGTTGCCAAAATATAAAAGCTTTTGTTGATTTTTTTACATACTATTTGTATTTGATCCTCCCATGTTAGGTTACAATCTATGAGCGTTCCTAGGAATTTAGATGAAGTGGAGGTTTCAACAATATTATTATTGACTTCGAAGGTGAAATTAGAAGGTATTCCATGTTTTGTGTGAAACTCAATTATTACTGTCTTACTTTGATTCATTATTAGTGTATTCTGCATACAGTAATCCGCAAAATCTTTCAAAACTGAGTCAGTTTTTTGCTGTAGTCTTTGGCGATCAGTGTCAGATGCCACAATAAAGGTGTCATCAGCATACATAAAAACTCTACCGTCCTTTATGTTATGAGGCATGTCATTGACATAGGTAAGGAAGATCAAGGGACCCATGACACTTCCTTGCGGTGTTCCAAGATCTAAATCGTATTCCTTCGATTTGGTTTCACCGATTCTCACGATGATCTTCCGATCTTCAAGAAAGGACGTTATCCAGTCGTTCACTGAGCCACGTAGACCTAGGTTGTTGATTTTTTCGGAGACGAAATTACGATTAACCGTGTCGAATGCCCGCGTTAGGTCAAACGATATGACAACTACATACTCGTTTTTGTCCATCAGATCATTAATGTGTTGGACAAGTTCTGTTATGGCTGTTTCGGTAGATAGGCCAGGGCGGAAACCATGCTGGCAATCAGTAAGTATTTTATGCTTTGTGAAGAAATCTGTAATTCTTTTGCAAATGATTTTTTCAATGATTTTGGAAAATATGCTCAGGAGAGCAATTGGGCGGTAGTTCTCTATGTTGCTCGTATCACATTTTTTGAATATGGGAATGATGGCAGCCGATTTCAGAACACTAGGAAAAGTGCCTGAATTCACTGATAGGTTTATAATGTCAATGATTGAAAATCTACTCAGCTTTTTAAAACTTTCTCTCAAACCAGAGTACTTTACTGTGGATAATTTTAGTTTCGGATCAGCTGATGTCATGTTGGACTTACGTGCGTCAATGTTATATGTAGGACTTTTCGCTGTCCATGTTTGGTAACTACCAAGACCCATCACTCTTAATCTATTTCGATAGTCCTCTGCCGCAAGGAAGGAACACTGATAGTAGGGTTTTTTCTCGACTGCGGACTGGTCTTTCCTACCAATATCCTGAAGTAATCAATATTTCCAAGATCTTTTCTGATGTGCTATAGTTCCTTACTTCGAAAATACATATCTGTATTCGAAACAACAGAACAAAGATAGTGCCTCTTGATATGCGTTTGGCTGATCAAACCATCATTAGAAGAGGACTGAGGTAGTCCTGAAATTAAAATAGTCAGATAGTTCATTCGAATTTTCTATGGCGAAGTAAAGATGGATTTTCGAAATCTCTGCGGACAAAAAGTCAGCTTGAGATAAATTTTCATAATTATTATTGTTTTTCGTTTTTCTCTGGAACCAAAAAGGCTTATGTCGATTTTTCATTCCATTCATGATATAAATTGATTTGAAATCCCTGAAAGAATCTGTAAAAACTTAAAAAGGATCAGCTGGAAAATAACCTTTATATTAAGCAAAAAAAACTGAAATTACAATGAAATGAAATTCAAGCAACAACCAAAAAATAAAAATATTGAACTATTAACACCAGATGAAAAATAAAAATCATCAACAAGGAATGAAAATTAAAAATTAAAGGATTCCAAACCAAGTTATTTCCCGACGATTTGATTGTTAGTATTCACAATCGTCTTCGGGTGATAAATGGACTTATTTTTTCGATATTCATACGCCATTCGAATGCTTCCACCTATCCCCTGTTCCCTCCCGCTTCATCGGTTTTAGCGGAAGTTGGTCGTGTTCCGCTTGATTAGAGGTTACCATATGTTGCGTATCTCAATGCTAGCTTGGTTAAATGCGTTGTTGGACAACATATATGCGGCTTCTTTGAATTTTCTGCCAAACCAATGTTCCTCCTTGTGGATGATTTCAGCTTGAACCCATTTGATGTTATGTGGATGAGTCCAAATATGCCCTGCTATTCCTGAGTTGCTGGTTTCTCCTCTCTGTGTGTGTTTCTTGTGCTCGGCAATGCGAACTTTCAATGGCCTCTCAGTTTCACCGATGTGTGATTCTTCGCACTCGCAGGATATCCGGTAAATGGAATTCTTGGAATTGCAGTCCGCGTTTAGTGGCCTGTTTTTCGTGAGGCTGCTAAGTGTTCCCAGATCTGAAGCAGGTTCTGATGTTATACTTGGACCCAATCCTTCTTATCCTTTTCGACAATCCTCTGGTGTAGAAAAGTATATTACCTCCACAAATGCCCCACCAGCTTTTCAACAATGGAGACGGGAGTGGGTATAAAGAAAGATGAAAGGAGTAAATTAATTTGCGAATATTTTATTGATGAACGTTCAAAAATAAAGAAAGACAATATTTTTTTTTCAACAATAATAAAAGGTAAAGGAAAATTGTAACGAAGATTGTCAGTTCTAACTTCCGTGACCAATTTACAAAATTTGATTCATTCACACGGAAAAATAAATGATTTCGAAATGAAGGATTTTGTCACAATGATTTCTTCGTTGTCTAATTCAACTGATGAATTATCTACCCTCTAGTATCCATACCGTCGGTTCACAGTTGCTCAAAGGTAGCCAAGTTTTTAAAATTTCAACACAATACACTGAACTAATATAATTGATAATAAGTAAAAGTAAATACTTTTCAGTGAAGTGAAGTGGGTTACGCAGTAATGCTGACAGTTTTGGTAGTGTGACTTCTGTGATGCCAATACGTCCCGTTCAGACCAAAGTGAACGATATAAAGGAACAATATTACCTTCTTTGCGAGTGAGTCATCTGGGAGTCCAAGAAGTGGAAATTCGTCAACCGTTATTCTCAAAGTTGGGGAGATTTTGAGGGCGTTATCAGTTAGCAACCAATGAACAAGCAAATGGAAAATGAAGGCCTAAAAATTCATACATGTCTGAACATAATTTTTTTGCAAGCAAGAAGGTCGTATAAATAAAAAAAACAAAATGTTTGCTCATACCTGAGATGGAGTGTGGCCTTTTGAGATGTCCGAGTTCTTCGACAAGGTAAACTTCAATTTGAAAGTTTTGAGTAATTCCTACATAAATCCTACGACAGTAGATAATTGATTATCTCCCTTGAGATAAATCAATTGTCGATTCAGGAATACTTTGAAACCTTCTTTCAAATCCTCAAAATTGCGATGTTCTTCCCATGTCTGGTCCAAAACAGAGAATAGAAGGATGAGACGTTTTCTTTCTGAAGTTTCCAAATGTCGAAATGACATGAACTGTCATAAAAGACAGATGAATTATTTGTAGAAAAAAAAGATATCTTATAAATAAACTTTGTGAATCTGCCGATTCCAGCAAAGATACGAAGACTCGTTTCATATTCCTGGCATATACAGGGTCATAATAAATCGTAATACGAAATGAAATATTTTTGTTATATTTTAAGAAAACTATGAACTATGTGGAAATTTATAGACTTTCCCTTTCTAGATCTACTAGGGGTTTATTAAACATTGAGGTAGTGATTTTGAAACCGTAACAAGTACAAGTACTGGTTGTGGCGGCTTCTCTTCCTTGTGGAGCTGTTGCTGTCTTCTAGCTAAAGCCTGTACCACCATCACTTTGGAGTAACCATTCCGCTGAAGGTAATTTTTCATGATGCCTAGTTTCTTTTCTGGACTTTCCATTGTGAAAGTGATATGAATCAGGAAGGTGTCTAGTTCTGCATTCCAATAGTTAATATTATGAAGGTGTCGTCCACCAGACTCGGGGCTACTTCAATGGCCAGAGTTTCATACCACTTCATATACATATTGGTTATAACCGGTGGAAGTGACAATCCCATTGGCAGTCTCCCATCTTGCGTAAAGAATTCGTCCTTCAGTTGGAAGTAGCAGATTCGTACACATCGTCCTAGTAATTCCATGATTACTTGTATCGGTGAACTTGTTCTATCTTTCAGGTCCCCATCTTCGGATAGCTTCCTCTATATGATTTGAAGTGCTTCTTCGACAGAGACATTGTAGAGACTTTCCACGTAGGAACTGATCAGTTGATTCTGCTCTTTGACTTTGATTGCCCCTAGTAGTTCAACAAAATGCCGTGATGTTTTTCTTGCAGTGGTTTAATTATTGGTAGTAAAAATCTAGACAAGTTCTGAGTGGCTGAATCTCTGGAGCTAATGATCGATCTGAGCGGAACATCTTTCTTGTGGATTTTGGGTAGTCCATACAAGTGAAGGGGCTCACTGTGGTGCGATGATCTCTCTTTTTTCGAAAAATAGACTTGGTGTTTTTTCAACGTATGGTACAACTTCTTTTCAATTGATGCAGTAGGGTCCCTTACGATCTTCGTGTATTTTCTTTTCTGGAGCACCTCTACGATCTTCTGTTCGTAGAGATCAGTATCCATCACAACAGGAGCGTTTCCCTTATCTGCAGGTAAGGTACTACAGATACATTTTTAGGTACTTTTTCAGACAAAGAAAGTCCGAATTAATGAAATGCACCACAAAATATTGTCAACCACCTTCAAACAATCGTTGTGACGATCTGTTATTATTTACGATATTTTCACGCACAAATTTCGAATAGCCGGTATAATTATTATTTGCCTCTAAGAAAATGGTTGAATACAAAGAATTATTTCTATAAATTCCCATTACATACAATTTGGAACTGTAAATCTACCTGTGATGTGCTTTGACGATACATTTGTTGAATGAGCCAATCTTTATTTCTATTTCTCTTTTCTCAAGAGTTCCGACTTGAGAATGTCACGAAAATTTTATATTGCATTCGTAAAAGATGTGTTTGCTTTCTTCAACGTTTTGTAATTTCACGAAATGAGAGGAATTGCGTATTCAACGTACCGAAAAATGCCATCCCGTCCTTGATGGTGGTGTCGTTTTACTTTTCTTTTCTTGTCAGTAGAAGATGAGTTCTTGATGTCGAGTTTCTCGTGTAATAATGAGTTCCAAATTATATTTTAATAACGTTTCAGATCTCGATGAATGTTACCCAAAGAGATAAGTAAGCATTTAGTTATATCATTCTTAAATGATTTAAAATTGTATTTTTGTGATAGACATCTACAGTATTGAGAACTGATTAGAATCCTTCGATTGAGTGTACAATTCTAAGAAAAAATGGCCGCAAACAAGTTATCTCAGGTTGAGAGAGATGAGATTTCAGAGTAAGAATCTCATTATTAGGAATCCCTTCAACAGCCAACCCTAATTATGATAAAATGGACAATAATAACGAAGTAAAATTACACGTTGGTTTGCTGACTTCAAACGTGGTCGTAGAGACATCGATGATGCAGAACGCAGTGGACGTACAAATGAAGTAGTAACACCTAGTGTTTGAAATTTCCGGAAATATATTTTATGGAAATATTTCCTGAAATATTGGAAATATTGAAAACATTGGAAAAAATATAAGGAAATAGAATATTTATTCATAAAAAAACAAAACACAGAATGCTCATACTTAAACCCAAACAAACCAAAATAATGTCAAACTTCCTCAAACAAAAAGGAAAAAACAAAACGAAACACAAACAAAAAACAAATATTGAACTCATTTATATATATTTCCAAAAATAAGATTTTTTAATGAAGAAGTTGAGCCAGATGCATATATCTTTATCGCTATCATCACATTCAACATCTTCATCGTGTACGTCTACTACCTCAAAATCTTCAATAGATTCCAAAATAAAAATTGACTTATCGCCTTTTTCCATTTTCTTTAGCAAATTTTGATTATAGTATATATATATATATATATATATATATATATATATATATATATATATATATATATACTCGTTTGGCAGCTATGTCATTAGTGAGTCTGTTTCTCTTTTTCGAATGAAAGTGACTGTAAACGCTAGAACTACGTTCCGTTGCTGACAAAGATGCTGACATCGTGTCAGACAAATTCGTGTCGCTATTTGTGATAGTAAAGATGAAGAACAAAGTCCTTTCCACCAGGAGAGTGGGTTATCAAAGGTATTTTGTATATGAAGTTATTTCCAAATAATTTGCCACTCTTACAACGGTAATTTGCTATGTCATCTATTATGTCTAGCTCGTTTATACTGAGCTCAGTTTTTGTTATATTAATTATGCACTCTATGGCTAAAATAATTTGTGTTTCATTGAGTTCAGAACCTTGTGATTTTGGATTAGGTAATTCTGCAGCATAATGTATAGGCTTAATAACGAACTGAATACTAATAATTAAATAATTTTAAGCAAATCATTACATAACCAATTAGGACCATGGGAAAGACAACCATATGGAATAATACCATATTTTTCCTTTAGTTTAATTCCAGCAAGTTGCGTATTTTTTTCCTCATCTGATATGTATCCTAAGAATTAGTTTGATCCGTATTTTTCAATTATCTCACCCATTTCTTCAGCTATATACTGTGCAGTATGTCTTTGCAACTTAGTTGCAAACTAATGAATCTTTCATATTTGAAACTTCTTCTATTATAAGTTTATGGCCTAATAAACATTTAATTACTACCTACCTTCCTCTCTTCGAGTTATAGTGTGATCAATATGATAGATTCAATTTTACCACCCTCCTTTCCATCGGATAACAATTTGAGCGAGGCCGAACAACTATGGATCTCACGAACTAATCTAGAAGTACCAAGAACCAGAAAAAATCTTCAACAAACCTGGGATAGTCCTCTTATAAGAAATGCCTTGAATAATTTGTTAGATTTGGCTAAATCTCCTATAGATAAGGCACGTATAAAAGCAGTGTCGTCAAAACATGCAGGTGTTTGGTTGGATGCCTTACCAGTTTCATCTCTTGGTACATTATTAGACAATGAATCTTTTAGAGTTGCTGTAGGCCTTCGACTAGGTTCCAATATTTCTGTTCAACACAAATGCAAGTGTGGAGTGGAAGTAGACACCCGAGGATATCATGGATTGAGTTGTAGATATAGCGCCGGGCGCTTTTCCCGTCATCAAGCTGTAAATGATATCATCAAACGTGCCTTAGGTTCGGCAAATATACCTTCCATCTTAGAACCCCTAGGCACTTGCTGCGATGATGGGAAACGACCAGATGGCATGACTCTCATTCCTTGGCGGAAAGGAAAACCGGTTGTCTGGGATTTCACATGCGTCGATACTTTGGCTCCTTGTCACGTTCTTTCGACTTCTGTATCCAGCGGTGCAGCAGCTTCATCAGCGGAATTGTCAAAAACACGAAAATACAATTATTTGAGAGATAATTTCATTTGTTATGCAACAGGAATCGAAACATTTGGTACCTTAGGCCCCCAAGCATTGGAGTTCATTCGAGTAATCGGCATTAGGATATCCAAAGAAACGAATGACCCAAGAGCTACCTCTTTCTTGATTCAAAAAATTAGCATTCTGATTCAAAGAGGAAATGCAGCTTCATGTTTAGGTACAATACCTCAATCAAAAACCCTAAGTGAATTATCAATGTTTCCCATGAACAAAATGTATCGGCATGTACAGACAGTGCAAGAACTGGAGTTGTGCAGTTTGGTGGAAGACTCGCAGCAAAACCGTCAAGCTTTGACAGAAAAGGAAGTGGGAACTCTAAAAGAGGCTGAGTTTGGTCCTCTGGCTGAGCCCTCAAACGAACTAATATCTAATTCAGCAGTTTTGCTTCGAATTCTTTATCCTACCAATCCAATGAAGGGGTGAATCATCCTATCCGTGTTTACTCAGAAGAAGATAGTAGTGGCAAACGTAGTTGCAACAATAGATCGGTGATACATTCTTCAATCAAAACTCTTGGGTTCAATGGTTTAAAAAATCTTGGAAACACCTGTTTTATGAACAGTATAATTCAATGTTTATCAAACACGGGATGGTTGCTGGAATACCTAAAAAAGGATGCATACATGGAAGATATCAATACTAGTATTTCTTGTATGAAAGGTGTTTCATTCAAATCGTTCGCAGAAGTTATCAAGGAATTATGGACAGAAGATTCATCTGATAGAGTAATTAACACAGTCTACTTCAAAAATCAGATTCAAAGATTTGCCCCTCGATACATGGGTTCTGCCCACAAGACGTCCACGAATTCCTTCGATATCTCTTAGAATGTTTACATGAGGACCTCAACAAAATTACTGAGAAACCTGAACCAATCTTAACTGAGATTGACGAAAAATTGAGCGATAACGGAAAAGCACAAGAGTCCTTGCAGAGATATTTGAATATGAACAACTCCAAGATTGTAGACTATTTCGTCGGTCAATTAAAATCCACTATAAAGTGCACACACTGTGGACACTCATCAGTAATCTTTGATCCTTTCTGGGATTTGTCCCTTCCCATACCACAAAGATCTGGCCAAGTGAGTTTGTCACATTGCTTGGATTCTTTCACAAGAGAGGAAACTCTGGATGGAGATGAAAAACCAATATGTTCGAGGTGCAAGCAAAGGAGAAAATGTCCTTATCAATCTATGAGTTTCCCCGTATTTTAGTAATTCATTTGAAAAGATTCTCTCCGACGGAAAGGTTCAGAGGCAAATTGAATGTTTCCATTGACTTTTCTTCAGATGGATTAGATATGAGCAGTTATGCAGCAGACAATGTGGCTCCTTGTCATTATGATCTATATGCACTTTCAAATCACAGTGGGACTACTTACAACGGACATTACACAGCATATTGCAGACACCCATATAGTGAACATGGCATGAATACAACGATTCAAATGTGTTCCCAATTTCGCAAAAAACAATTGTGAGCAATGAGGTATATGTCCTCTTTTATGAACAGGAGGGAACGAAGCAGCACTTTTGATGTGTTTTTTTTATAATCTCAGTTCTTTGAATTGATTTGTATTTCTAGTTGTGTCACAATTAAACAAATTTTGAGTAAAAAAAAATAAATAAACATCAAATTTGAATTGTTTATGACAAAAATTTAATATTTTATTGAAATTTTTCATTGTTTCCAATATTTCCAAAGTACGTTCATAAATTTCCAACATTTCTGTTTCCATGGAAATATTTCCATTTACAACACTAGTAACACCAGAAAATATAAAAAGAAATCCACAAGATTGTTTTGAATGATCGAAAAGTGAGGCCACGTGAAGTAAATCGGTCGACTGTGTTGATCATTCCATTTTACTTCAGAAGCTTTTCAATTATGGAATCAGAGGAAATGCCTTTAATCTCTTGAGTAACATAAAATATAGTAACAGTCGTAAGTCACAGCCAAAAAAAAATTAAATTTTGTTTGTTCCTGGAAATTACTCTTTTGTATGATCTACACATAAGAGATTTTGATAGAGAACCACTTTCCTGTAAATCTGACTCATGATAACAACAGACGCTGAACAGGGCGCTAAACGCCCAAAAAATAACGATTGAGAGGTCAGGTCGTCAAGAAGGTTAAAAAAACACCAGCAGTTCAATGAGCTATCGTTTCCACCCTTCAAATCTCTTGGAGAGGGTGGTATATTTCCAGCTCTTCTTCAAAACGGACTGAAAATAATTTTACCTATTCTCATAAAATTGTATAGAGCTAGTCTGACGTGGAACTATATACCACCCCGATGGTTAGTAGCAAGGGTACGACCAATCAGCCTTACTTGAGATAATACTGGATGGACACATCAGGAGGGTGGCATTACATCCCCTCTGAATACCCACCAGTATGCTTATCAAATCGGCAAATCGACAGATTTAGCATTAAACAACCTTGTAGGAAAAAATACCCAATTCCTTGACAACAAGAAGAATGCGGTTGCTGTATTTCTCGATATTGAAGGAGCATCGCAGAACTGCAACTACGACTCTTCAAGTCGAGGCCAACAGGTTCAAGGTCACCAGAGACTGCCCTGATAGTGAGGTAATATCTCCCCTTCTGTGGTCGCTCCTGATGGATAGTTTGCTTGATGTCTTTGACAGAAGGCAAGACAAGGTCCGCGTCGGAAAGGATAGCTTGTAATATCCTCCAAAGCACGATGAACGTTGTTCACAGTTGTTACCTGAGGGAGCAGATGTCTGTCAACCCCAGCAAAACTGTGATATTCCCCTTCGCCAGAAGAAGAAAATTAGACGATCTAATGCCACTTTCCCTCAGAGGTGAGGTCATTCCATTTGGAACGGAGGTAGAATATCTTCGCATTGTCTTTGATAAAAAACTCACCAGGAACGCTCAGTTGGAACAAGTTTCACACAAAGCCAGACTGTCCCTATGAACATGTCGAAGGATCTGTGGTAAAATTTGGGGTTTAGGTCCCAAACAAATCCATTGGATTTATTTGATGATTGTCAGACCAATGATCACTTATGGTGATTTCCTGGTGGAAATGACCTCTGACTTTATACCTCCACTTGTCAATTACGAAATGCTTTATAAAGTTTTGTTCCCGAGTAGAGAGGACTGGATCCTCCGGGAGAAGGGAATATTGAAAGCAGATTGTTGTTGGTTGATTCACAGATGGATCAGAAACACCTTCCGGTTCTGGTGCAGATATTTTCAGTCGCAGACCCAGGACAGAGATATCAACCTGCCTAGGAACCTATGCGACTGTATTACAAGTGAAAATGTACCCTATTGAATTATGTACGGAGAGATTGGAAGAATCCAACCTCATACATGAATCAATAAAAATATTCTCGGACAGTCATAGGGCGTTGGAAGCTTTTGGCTCCTACCAAGCAACGTCTAAATCAGTAGCAAATTGCCAAAAACGAGTCTCCTAGATAAGAAGAATCAACCAAAAACTTTCTTTACAAAAGTTTTTGGCTTTTTACTATTCCATCTTGATACAAAAAATGTGAGAATCTTCCAGAGAAAGGAGGGAAGCAATCAATTTTGAAAAAAGTAACCCTATACATAAACGTGTAGGTCATGCAAAGAAGTAACTTTCAGATTCAAACTGGAAGAAAAAGCCGTCTTGAAACAGCTACTTTCATATAAACATTGAATTACACGAAAAAATACTTTCATATAAACACTGGATTATACAAAAACACTTTTCTCTATTCAGTTTGTATCCCAAACATTCGTCATGAATTTCAATCAGATATCATTCACAGTATTTCTTCACAATATACTGAATGAAAAGAAAAAGTTTCACTTACATGGAACACTGGTAGACATCGATGTTTCGCCGTAAGACACTTGTCTTAGGACTCTTCACTACCAGATTGAAAGTTACTTCTTTGTATGATCTACACATCTATATATGGATTTATTTCTTTTCTCATTGATTGCTTCCTTCCTTCATTTGGAAGAGTAGGGAGTAGTAGAGAGGAAAAACTTTTTGTCCCAAAAATTTGTCACTCTTAAAAATGTAACCTTTTCAATATAATTATTTGTTCAGTATTGTAAACTGTTCTTCTGGAAGTATCACCTTTCACAGTGTGTAAAAAATTGAATTAAAACAATAGAGAATCTGCTAAAAAGTTCACCCCATAAAATTACTGTTGTTACAGTTACAGGTGAGAGAAGCATTCATAATTTATCAGCAAAATGACGACGAAAACAATAAATCCTCATTATATCTGTATTCAAAAATCCAAATGATCAAATTACTCGTCATGTGATGGAATGAACTGAAAAAAATTCATTTTGGTCATTTCTCAAATAAATTGTAACAAGTTCAATATAAAGGTTGTATTAAAAATTTCAATACTATCCCAAAAACAACAAGATTGTTGGTTAGACCAGTTCAACTGAAGATACTACAATGTCGTGAAACGCGTAGGTATTGAAAATGGAGTTCATATTGTAAAAATTTGTATTCAATATGATTGAAAGTAACCAAGTAACGTATCCATGTAATTATAATTATTATTTTATTTCAAGGAACACATCATTGCGATAATACTGATTACCCTATAGATATCTTCACGGCATCATGCAAACTCTGTTAGTTTTCCCAGATCGATATTTGCATTATTTATAGAGAGATGACGTGTACTATTCGAAGATAGACAAATAGCATCGAAGTAGTAGGTTACCCATATCTAAAATAGTTCGTCCTTGTATTCACGTGTAAGGCTGAAGCACGAATGATGGTAGAGCCCTGCAACACTATTTGAATTTTTAATTGAGCAACAAATAACTATTCGCTCAAGGAGAAGCAGTTTTCAGTACAGCAATAAGACATGTGACGAATGACGTCTTTTCTAATTAGGAAAATCAGGGAGGCCTTTGAAACTGAACTTCAATGATACCAGAATTACAAATTTGGTATGCATTTTATCTTGACAATTCATTAACAAATATTACAGGAGATTTTTCCCAACATCAAACCGTTATTTTAACACCTCGACACCCGTTTCGATCACCAAGTGATCATCTTCAAGAAGAAGAGTTTATTCTTCCTATTGAAGATGATCACTTGATGATCGAAACACGTGTCGAGTTGTAAAAATAACGGTTTGGTGTTGGGAAAAAACTTCAGTAATATTCATTACTACACCAAAGGTTCCAAACAGTGCATCACTAGAACTCATCAACAGTTTATTGTATAATTTTCACTATGATTATATAACCTATGTATGATTTTTTAAATTAAAAATCATACAATGAACTGTATTAATGAGTTTCAATATAGATTTTCATCAAGTATCAGCCAGTTCTATTCAATTATCTTGACAAGTCACACGAATTGTTTTTGGAACGACAAAGATAATATTTTACGTTATATTTCATCAACACCCGGGCCTCAGTTTCAGCAATAACCTCTTTATTCAAGTGGAACTTTTCACCGGTGAGTACTTTTTTGAAGTCTGCGAACGGCCAGAAGTCGCTGGGAGCCAAATCTGGCAAATATGGTATACGGGAGCAATTCGAAGTCCATTTCATGCAATTTTGCCATAGTTTGTGACACGGAGAAGAGACTATTAGAGAACTTTTACGGGTCAGAAATTACAAATCTAACCCAGGTGTCCTGGGCAAATTCAGAACTGGAGACCCCGAGAAGGGCATCCAGGAAGGACAAGCAAATGACAAAGAAGGTGATAGATCTGGAGAAGATTAAATGGGCCTCATTTCAACCCCATAAGTCGCCGGGACCTGATGGCATATACCCAGTAATGCTTCAAAAGGGACCGGAAGTACTTTTTAAAAATTGTTTATAATTATCCGGGCAAGTTTAGCACTGGGACACATACCAAAAATTTGGAGACTGATCAGGGCCACCTTCATTCCGAAACCTGGAAAAATCGGACAGGACTCGGCAAAGGCCTTGAGACCAATTAGTCTCATGTCATTTGCGTTTGAAACGCTAGAAGAACTACTTGACAGGCATATCAGGGACGTATCACTGGCTATCAGATCATTACATCGAGACCAATATGCATACAGGCATACAATATGTCAACAGAAACGGCTTCATGTCGGGTAACAGAAGAAGTAGAATGTACTTACAAAAACAAGGAAGTATGGGGGAAACAGTCGTGGTACGGGTAGCAAGGGGCTGTCCTCAGGAGGGGGTTCTATTTCCTCTGTTATGGAACCTTGTAATGGACGAGCTATTATGTCTCTTGGACCACAATGGGTATAAAGCACTGTGTTATGCAGACGACTTAGTCATCTTAGTCCAGGGTAAACATAATAATGTAGTGAAGGGATGCATGCAGCAGGCTCTGGATATTTTAACAAGATGGACCGAAGAAGAAGAGCTTAACATAAGTCCATCCAAATCGACCATAGTAGCATTCACCAAGAGGACTAAAACGGAGGGTCTCGGACCTCTAAAACTTCGAGGTGAAGAAATACAAGAGTAATGTTCATCACAGAGGGTGAACTGACCAACTATCTTATGAAATATAGTAACCGTTGTCTTCGAAAATCGTATGATGTCCTTTTTTATACTCACTTGAATAGAAAGAATTTTAAAGAATGCGAAGGAAGATTGTATACTCAGGCAACAACATTTCGAGCTAAATAGGATGCTGAATATGTTGTCAAAAATTGTCAATATTGTTTCGTGGTATTCCAACAGTGCTCTCCCTCAATCTACGGAGACAAATTCTGAAAGAATTTTTGTTCAATCTGAAAATTGGAGAATTTTTCATTTTTGATCAATTTTGATATGATTGTAGCATAGGTGAATGTGATTTGGAAGTGATGTTCAGATCAACTATGATATTCAGATACTACCAAGAGATGACCCATTTATACACTTCATGAAAAAGTCATCATAGAGGTGTCAGTTTCCATTCCATGTGGAGACTTTTCTCACTATTTGTACTTTACATGTTTTTGTAGATGCTGAAAAAAATTATCATTATATCTTAAAAAAAATGAAAATCATTCAATTCGATATGAGTATATGTCTATTATAATATTTTCACTCAAGTTTATTAGCATTTTATCAAATCTCTCACTTTCGTTTTATCATTCACCATTCATTTCGAAAATTTTGGTCCCACATTTCATTTTCACTTTTTGATTTTCAATCTGCCCATTCAGTCAGACAATATAATTCCAAACCATTACCATAGAACAGGAAATACTGTCAACCGTATTCAAACAAGTCGACAATGTTCGTGCTCCGCAAAACATCGATCTGAAATTATTGCGTGCATTCAACATATGAAATGTTATACATTAATTAATGAACCATAGAGGGTTCACTAGATGATCCACTCATAATATAAAGTAGGACATGAAACTAATGTCGCGATGGGTTTGATTTTGGTGATAAAAGTTTCATGTTCTGGATTGAATATATTTGGTTCGACTTATAACTGTTGAATTAAAATCCATAACTGTTAACTATATTTTTATGATGTACTGTTTGGAACCTTTGGTGTAGTAATGAATATTACTGGAGTTTTTTTCCCAACTCCAAATTGTTATTTTTACACCTCGACACGTGTTTCGATCACCAAGTGATCATCTTCAAGAGGAAGATAAAACTCTTTTATCTTCCTCTTGATCATTAGGTGATCGAAACACGTGTCGAGATGTAAAAATAACGATTTGGTGTTGGGAAAAAACTCCAGTAATATTCTTTAACTATATTTTTGATTTTCCATGGATTTTTGGAGTCATACTTTTTTGACGCGTTAGGAAGAAAATATGAGAGTGAATTTTAACGATGCGCGCGCATACCGTCATGAAAACCCTGAAGTAAGCTTCGTCCCCTTCTTTGATTTATATGGCTTCTGCTTCTCAGGCGAGAGCATTTGGCCATACTTCTCCTGTTTATAGCGAACAGAAGCTTCGTCTGGGGGCACAGCTGTCTTTTTAGGTAATTACCTAACGAAATAATTTCACTAGGCAAAACTTCAGTTAGGAACTAACTATTGAATTGGTTTCCGTCAAAACTTTCGTTTGGTTTTTATATCGCAATTATCATAGGCAGGTTAGAAATTGGAAAAGGATTACCAAAGTTATATGAAAATGGTCACATAATTGGAAAAATATATTGATTGATCTAATTGTATATCGGAAATATAAAAACAAAATTTTGAAACGATTGAAAAAGTTGAACAGTAGATGAATATCTTAACGTACTTTCATCGTGACATGAGATAAAGTGAGATAAAGTCTAAAGGGTGAATGAGTGTCATGTTATTGAAAAAGAGGCTCATGACACAATGGGACAGGTGTGTCATTCCCAAACTTCGAAGTACGCCATTGAGGACGATAGTGTTTTATGTAAGTGAAATTTTATATCGTGACTCTTTCATATAATTATAATGAATAACATTGCTATGAATGATTTCTGCCTGAATTCCATAACGAATGTTTAGAGTTCAAACTGGAAAGAAAAAAATTATTTTTACATAATTCAATGTTCATATGACAGTTATTGTTTTGAAAGTACTGTTTTCTCAGTGTTTATATGTTTCGCTAGAGATTTTTCCAGCAATTTATATCAGAAAGTAACTTCTATGCATCTTTGTAAAGATGTGTCAATAAAATTCTTGAACCTCAAAACTTTGATGTGATGTGGTTGAATACTGATATCACAGATCACTAAATTCATTTGCTGCATTTATCGACCACCAAGCGACACATTATTCTCTTCACTTGCAAACACCATTGACTTTCTGCCAATCGATCATTCCAGTTCCGAAATTTCCATTTTTGGTGACTTCTTTGTCCACAATATCGAATAGCTCAAATTTTCAAATATCAACGACGAACAAGGTCACGAAGCTGAGGCTTTTGCAATAAGCAGCGGACTTACTCAGATGAGCCAACCACGATTCCTGACCGTGATGGAGAATATGCAAGTCTTCTGGATCTTCTTGACACAACAACCAGAAATTTACACAATCACCGTTACGTATTCATTGGGATATTCTGATCATAAACTCATTTCAGTGTTGAGTGGATTACCGATGAATGTTGGGGAATGATCTAACCCGCTCAAAGTTTGGCATTACAGATCTAATGCAGTGGGGGATCTTCAAGACTGTTTCCGGAATTTCACCTGGCTTGATGTTTGTTTCAGCTATAATGATCCATCAAGTTGTTCTTCTGAAGTCACGACAGTTATTCCATCATTCATGGATGCATACATTTCTTTTTCAATGAAACGGACTTCAAACAGCAGAACTTGGTTCAACAAATATTGCTGTCGCCTTCAAAAATCTCGCCTACCATCAGTGGTGCAAAAAACTCAGTGCCGGAAACCGAACTAGGTTTGTTAATGCTCGCAACAGCTGCAAACTAAAAATAAATGGAAGCAATAGGAGAATTATGGTTGAACTGCTTGCCAATCCCAACGGGTCTGGATCCTTCTAGTCGGTAGCGAACGCTATTAATCAAAACTTCACAGAATTCACAATTCCACCATTAACACAAGCGGATAGTTCAATTGCAACAAAAGCCATAGAAAAAGCAAATCTACTAGCTAAACGATTTGTGTTACACTCCACAATCGATTTTCTGGGAAAAGCACCACCCACTATTTACATACTAGAATCCACAATGCAGGAAATTACTTTTCGACGACTAGTCAGACCAATTTTGAAATAGCTCAATATCAACAAGGCGTCTGGTCCTGATGAAGTGCCCCTCATCGTACTTAAAAAGTTCGCAAATGAACTCACACCAGTATTTTGCACACTTTTTTCTCTTCTTCTCGTTGGAAGATTGCTTACGTTCAGCCCATTCCCTAAAAAGGCAAAAAAAATCTTCCTAATAACTATGGACCAGTCGCTTTGCTATCAGTGATATCAAAAATCATTGAGTAAGCCGTTAACCACCATATACTTGAATATTTGAAAGGTTTTAATATCTTGAGGGGTCAATATTACTGGAGTTTTTTCCCTACACCAAATCGTTATTTTTAACACCTCGACACGTGTTTCGATCACCAAGTGAAGATTAAAACTGTTTTAATCTTCCTCTTTGAAGATGATCACTTGGTGATCGAAACACTTGTCGAGGTGTCAAAAATAACAATTTAGTGTTGGGAAAAAACTTCAGTAATATTCATTACTACACCAAAGGTTCCAAACAGTGCATCATAAGTATCTTGAGGGGTCATCAATATGGCTTTCGTGTCCGATAGAAGTTCAAAAGGCGACCTTCTATCGGATGTCACTCATGTATGGAATAACGCAATTGGAAAATATGGAGAGTCAAGTGCTGTTGCGCTCGATATTTTTAAAACCTTCGACCGTATTTGGCATGAGGGTTTGCTGACCGAACTTCAATGCTATGGCTTGCCGGATCATTTTTGTGTATGGCTCTCCAGCTTCCTGAAAAAACATTTCCTGCAAGTGGCTGTCGATGGATATATCTCGAATACTTTTACCATCAATGCTGGTGTTTTCCAAGGATCCATATTGTCTCCAACCCCTTTTTTTATTATATATCAACGACTTTGGGAAAAAACCAAGAATTCATAATATTACTTTGCTAACGACAGCACACGTGTCTCGTCATTCCATTTGGATTCTAGGACATCAGCTGCGAATGCACATCTTCACCGTCAGTAGGAGGTTTGGATATCTCAATGAGGATCTAGAAGTGGTTAAGAATTGGAGTGAAAGTAAACAGGTTCAATTCAATGCCATGAATACCCAGGTACCGGTTTTCTCCAAAAAGACTAATATCTACAAACAGGATATAATAATGTCAGGTCAGACAATTCCGCTTACTGCTTCGATGAATTTGTTGTAGGTTGATATGGACACCAATACTAGGCACAATCATGTCGCTGGAATCAAGAGTTTCTCACATTTTTTATACAAAGATGGAGGGAAAGACAGTCGAAAGGCCCTTTCCCCAAAAAGCTAATATCTTCTAAAAAATATAACCCTTTCAATTCAAACGACTGTGAAGTTTCAAATTTGCTCATCATGCAGTTGTAGTGAATCTGTTCAACAGGAGCACTCAAAAAAATTAAGTGTGCCAAAACGTAAAACGGGCTTGTGAGTATATACGTCATTTTTTCGTTATATAGTACCTCTAACCCAAACCGTATAAGTATATCCTTTTTCGAGAACACAATCCACGTCACACTGCATTCTGAATGTCAGCGAAAATATGAATATATTCCTGGAATATATGATTTCGAGGGAGCCTGCTCCTCGGAAATTGGACAGTCTGCATACCATTCGTGGGCGCTCATAGGTCGAAAGTTCCATTTAAAGGATTGCTTCCAGTCGGGTCATCTCGATGAATCTTTGTAGCAATCGCAGTTCCCTCTGCGCGGCGATTTTTTTTCTCTTTCCAGAATATGCAGGCGATATTTTATACGAGAATCTCGTAAATATCGGGGTGTCAGTTGAGAAATACGGTATTTCAATGCTTGAATAAATGGGAGGCTGCGACAAACAGTCTGATATTTATCAACGTGGTGGGATGTTTTAGGATGAGGCAAATTTTGTGTTCGCTAGTGAAATTTTGAATATTTCTATCCAAATTCACGATAACTAAAGGACAATCATGAAAAAACATATGAAGGCAATGCTGGTGTGAATTACTATGAATATAGCTTTCTGTGGATAATAATAATGATGATGATGAAGAGGAGAAAAACCGGATAAAATATCAAGATTTTCTCTTCGAACTCTGCAGACTCTATCCAGGCCACTCTGTCAAGATGGTTGTTCTGATTATTGGAGTCCTTGGTGGAATGATGCCCTCTTTTCTTTCGAATCTTAAAATCATAGCGACTTGTCGCGCTAAGGCAGAAATTTTAGCCGGACAGATGCAGAAGGCTGCCACTCTTGGCTCAGTGCGCTTCTTCAGGGCACATGATTCTCGGACCAATGATCACTTATTCTATGGTGTGGAGAGTGGTCGTTGGTTGATAATGCTGGCGCGCCCTCCAGAATGTATTGGGGCTTTGGAGGATAGGGCCTGACCAGCGCGTACTTCGGTAACAAAATGATAATATAAACACGATAGTCCTTCTATCTTATTTCAAGAGCCTTCACGTGTTGTGGATAATCTGCCGACCGCTGATCAAGTGGGGTCCTTCAGGAAGGACATCTTTGAATACCTGCAGACACTCAACCCAGACACTGCAGCCCTAGAGCAGTTCGAAGCTTTCAGCAGAGAGTTTTGACAGCCTGAGCTCGATGAATTGCCCAACCCAATAACCCAGTATGACGACCGAAGAACCCTTGTAGGTTTCAAGAACTTTGCTGCTCCAGGCCCAGATGGAGTGAACATGGTAGACTGGTGGTAAAAACTACCAAGCACTTATCGCCATCTGGTCAGAGTTTTCAACCCATGACTGGATGAAGAGCAGCCGATTCCGGATTTGTCAAGGGGCGATTCTGTGCATGATATGATATTTTTTTTATCTCTCAGGAAGTTTCACAATATCTATATGATTAAAGAAGTAGATAGTGAAGAAGTTCTACAATTAGATAGTGTCTATACTTATGAATGCGAAAGTCACTCACTAACACCCATTGATCTCTGTTTCTTCGTACTGGTGAGTCCTAGGAAGTTGAAATTTGGTATATAGGTGCTTCTCAGGTCCAAGATGCGCAATAAAGTAAGCTTTTCAAATATTCCAACTGGAGCGCCCCCGTGGGGGTAATAGGGACACGTTTACATATGGAAATCACATAATTTTTTCTCCGTACTACTGTATTTTCGGAGGCTGAAATTTTGTATGTAGGTTTGTTTTATGTTGTAGATGTGCAATAGGGGAGGATTTCTGAATATTCTAACAGGGGCGCCAGTCGCGGAAAAAAAGCCCACCTTAGAGGTGCAAAATGGAGGGGGTCACATATGAAAATTACCTTTTCATCACTGTTTCATCATGCTTTTGAATTTCCAGCGGGTGAATTTGTATTTAGTATCAACATTGCACATTGCCAGGGCCAGTCACTAGAATCAACCATATAGATCACGGAAAATCTCAAAACTTTTATTTTTGTTGGAGTGTGTGAATTATATTGAGGAAAGTATCACCACAACATACATGTGACTGTCGTGTTAACATGACGACTCGTATATGTTGAAACTCCAGACGTTCCCGAGAGATTGCGGGCGTCGACTCGTTTTCACTCCATTTTGAAATGTTTCCAACGCGCCCTGAAGGCCTGGCTCACACTTTAGAGAACAGCTATATGCTAACTAATGTGTCAGCATTTTCCACAACGGTTTTATTAAATTGAGAATGTGTATGTAGCCTTGGAAAAGCCGGTCTGCCGGAAAAAATTGGGAAATAGTTTTCTAGTTGGATACACAACGAGTATGAAATGAAAATTCCTCACGCGAGAGAACTGGCATCGTCAACTAAAACTTCGGCTTTTGGAAAATGTTTGTTGAAATTCCACATGAATTGGTCAAATACGCGTTAAAAATTCAAAACGTCATTGAGCTCAATTAGTCGTAGCAGTCTATTTGAGCTCATTTTGTGTGAACATACGTACTTTTTTTTTAATGAATGAGTATTTTTTCTTTATTTTATTATCGTGTCATGACAGCAAAAATTAATGACGCATGAACAATAAGTTCATTCACACATCATACATCATTCCGAACAGATTCTGCTGTGAAGAGTGACTTTTTCCTCAAAAATATCTGATATTCATGAGTTACCAGAGTATGTCCAATGGAAAGTATTTCCTGTGATTTTGAGAATTGAAGTATTGATATTTCATACAATAATAATTGTACTATTCACATTCATTGAAAAATAAGATTTATTTTCAGTATTTTACTGTTAATGTGAATTACAAAAAGGATTTGAAGCTTATCTGCGAGCGCTTTCGACAGCTGGTCGTGCTGTCATCTTCTAGGCACTCTTCTATCTGAACGTGTTGTTCTGTTGTGTTTCTTTTTATACGGTCCGAACGCCTCAATACAGGTACTTCTGTTGCTTCAGGTGAATTTGGCTGTATTTGGATTACATCAGGTACTATTCTTTGTGTTAAATTTTCTCCAGGTTCATTGCCTAACACTAAACTATTCTCATTCGACATAAAAAAACGTGTACTCTAACATACCAGTCTACGAAAATATAAACATCTTATCTGATAAACTAAAACACCAAAACATAGGTAAAACCTACATTAACCAAATGGAACACAGTCTAAATACAATACTCAATCAAAATTATTTCGAATCTGAAGGAAAAATTTATAAACAAACAGATGGACTAGCGATGGGATCCCAACTATCTAGCATTATATCCGAAATATACCTGCAAACCATAGACGAGAAAATCTCAACAATAATAAAAACACATGATGAAAGAGGAGAATGGTTCAGATACGTTGACGATGGACTGTACATATCACAAAACAATGGAATGAGAATAGATCAAATAACAAAAGAAATTAACGAAATAAATCAAAAACAATTTTTCAGCATTGAGGAAGAAAACAACTCGAAGCTCAACTACCTGGACATAACCATCGGATATAATCACAACAAAACACAATTTCAAATGGCAATATACAGGAAACCTACACAAACAAGCTCCACCATACCCGCAAGTTCAAACCATCCACCATCACAAAAAATGGCTGCATATAACGCATTCATATATAGAATGTTGAGGATACCACTCAGCAAGGAAGCCCGAAACAAAGAACGGAAAATCATATATCAAATAACGAACGAAAACGGATACACCCAAAAGTCAATAGATGGATTAGAAAACGGAATCAAACAAAAAATACAGAACAAGGACCAAGCCAACCCAACAGACAAAACAACACAACGATGGACAGCATTTACGTACGGACACCAAACCAAAAAACTAACAAACATCTTCAAGCCATTGAACATCAACATCACATACAAGCCAAACTCGAAAATAACGCAAAAAAACAGCTATGAAAAAAAAGAAGACAAAAACCAAAACGGGATATACAGTATACAATGCTCGGACTGCAACAAATTCTATATCGGCAAAACCAAGAGGAAACTGATGCAAAGGTACGATGAACACAAAAAGGCATACATAATGTCGATTGCGATTCTCTCGAAAGGGCACCCACTGAGGTACTGCTTCAACTTTCCTCTTTGCATTGTCTTCGGACCCTTTCCCGAAGAGCACAGGTCACATCGCTCACACTACTCTTACACGTCTCGACGGCAATTGACCCAATAGTACTTTTCGTGCACTTTCGCTAGAGTTCTATTTACTCCAAAATGCTCTCCAGTGCGATCATCGTGAAGCTGTTCGAGGATACTCCGGACACACGTCTTCGGAAGGATCATCTGAAATCTGTGGGTTCTTCAATCCGGGCTTTTCCATTTCCGAGTGAGTAGGTCATCTCGAATGCTCATGTAGTCCCATTGGAGCCAGTAAACCTTTTCCTGCCGGCCGAGCATGGAAATCTCTTGCCACTCCGGTCTCGCTTCTTTGGCAATCCATTCTAATATAGTTTTCAAGAAGGGATTCTCCTTCTGCGCTGGGATAATGTCTTGCCTCGTCAGGAAGGCAGTGTCACCCTCAGAGGCTGTTAACGACCATACCACACCATGGTCAGGTGATTCCTCACATTGGCTGTCCGTATCCCTGAACAAGGGACCCATACAGGTTGCTACCCTCCGGGTCTGTGGAAACCCGAAGCGACAGGAGGTAAGGGAGTTTACAGCTCAGAGCTGTCCATAAAGGAGTATCTGCCTGCTACCTTATCACGTCTGATGGGAAGTTCTTCTGGTATCTGGGTATCCTTGTCCTCCTGGCGCCGGCAAAATTTGCATATGGATGTCAGGCATGATCTTCTTGAGAGGCTATCTGCGTTTCCGTGACTTTTTCCATTACGAAGTTTCGCGGAAAACCCCTTCAATTTTTTTTTCGACTCCTTCAAGCTCCTTTTCAAACTTCCCTCCAACTCCTTCAAGGTCCTTTTCAAATTTCCTTTTAAACCCATGAAACTTCTCATCGTCTATTTGTTCCAATCCCTCTTTTGTTTCTTGAAATACTTCCTCAAATTCTTTCTGAATCAATTCCTTTACCTCCCCTTCACTCACTTGGAAAGATTTCAAATCTTCAAATGAATGACGATACATCTTATTTTCTATTTCTTGTTTATCCTGAAGATTCACCAATAATTTACGATATACCTCTCTGTTTCTTTCCTGTTTTTCCAAAATATTTAGTAGTAACTCGCGGTCTTCATTTCGGCGTTATCGTTATTTCT
This sequence comes from Leptinotarsa decemlineata, assembly GCF_025532065.1. NCBI lineage: Eukaryota > Metazoa > Arthropoda > Insecta > Coleoptera > Chrysomelidae > Leptinotarsa > Leptinotarsa decemlineata. Next base: position 27,275,032 of record NW_027412688.1, on the reverse strand, counting down.
CTCTCCTTCGTTCTTTTTCTTCTCTTCTGCGTTTATCTTCCTCTCTTCTGCGTCCATCTTCCTCTCTTCTGCGTTCATCTTCCTCTCTTCTGCGTTTCTGTTTTTTCGCCAGGTTCGCTTGCAAAGCCTCGAAGATTTTCTCAAGCTTTTCCATTTCGTCGTTATCGACACTTCTTGTTTTCACTATAAAACAGAAAAATTTCAGTCAATTATTCCACTTCCGACACCCAAGGGTTCAGCAATAATTGACTACACTGAATAATCAAACTCAACTTCATTTCACTTCAAATACAACAAACACCTCAACTAAACTTCAACTATCATGTGAGTGTGTATCTTCCTAGATCGCTTCGCGTAGCCCACTGTTGCTTCCACTTGACTGTTTTGATATCCTCGTGGCTGGCCTTTAAATATCGTGATCGAATGTTATCGAAATTTCTCCGAAGTTCTGTCGAAGTCGGTAGCATTATTCTCGCTGCTTCTCGATTGGCGGAGAATTATCGTACACTCGCGCGCTCTTAGCCACGTCACGTCTGGTTTATTTACTTTCGTGCATGATTTATCGTGCAGTATTTATAAAAGAAAGGCAAATCTTCAACCTCTCTACGCTATCAAGTTTGCACGTAATATTCGCTTCTCCATTCAGGCGAATGGCTCTTTTCTAGATGGAATCCAGCAACTTCAGGGTATGTTTGGAGGCAGAGATTCATACATACATAAGAACAATACTCCAAAGAACGTCTGATCTGAGCTTTACAAAGCATTAAAAATTGTTGAGGTGTGTGAGATTGTGCCACGTGAAATGTACCCGAGAAATAATACAAGGATAATGAAAAATATTGAATATTCCGAAATTGAACGTACCGTTAGCCATATCAATATTTTTGGAGTGACAGTCTCATTGATGTTCACGCAAGCTAAATGTGAAAAATTCACTGAAAATTAAATTGCATTGTGTTTAATTTCGAAATTATTCCATGTCAAAACTCTTCACAAACATTCGCTCGCAATCACTGTGTTTCAATTCATCATCATACGGAGCATTCTCACAGTTTCATTTATTTGTTTCGGTTGAATTTCTCCTCTTTGTCGATATAAATTCACTCGGAAATTCGAATGTTCCCATTGTACTCCCGAGTGCTCTATGAATGTTTATGGATAAGAGTTTTTTCGTGTAAAAGCGTAGCATCAACTCAATTAGGGACATTTACCCTTTTCAGAGGTATTGTCGTGCTACTCTCAACGAGAAAGTGGAATGAATTCTCTTTGGACTCAGTCATGTGAATCAAAAGCCTTTAGGGTTTTCCTGTATTCGATGCATGTTTGAATTAGCTCCATTGAATATGACGGTTTGTGATGTGATGGATATTCTCGAAGGTTCACTGCAAATGGAACTGATCTGAAAAATGATTTTTATGAACAGAAGGAACTTCAACCGAGAGAATTTGATAAGTGTACTGTATTTGAAAATCTGTCATTGCTGAAACAAAAGTAAAAATAAGAGACTTTCCATTCAGAGAAGAAAAAGATAAAATGAATCATGAAAAATGAGAAATAAAACTTTTATTTGTAGCTATCTTTACTTCCACCACATTCTAACGGCTATATCAAATAATGAAATTGATGATTGGTTTGTAACATTTTTGTAAACAAGCGTTCATTAACATGTTCTTGAAAAAATAAAAAAGTTTTGAATAAATTAAACCATAATTGCTCTTTTTTAAGGAACTCAGACGAAGGTTTCTTTGAAATGTTTTATAATAATTCCTCTATGGGAAAAACCATATTAAATATTTACCATATAAAAGTTTTTTATTATCATTTGGAATTTTTTGTTTGTATAAGGTGAAAATGATTAAAGAAAAGAATAAAATGTATATAAGTTTTTCTAGGACATGCAAAAAATATTCTTGCATATCGATTAGCAAGATGTCAATTCCACACCTCTGACGGGAACTTTTTTTTCCGGAGTTTATTAAGATAGAAATCGTGTGGAGTACGACAACATTCCGGGGTATCGATCACATTCAAAAGCTTTTCAATCGTCTGCACAATTCAATTCAAGATGGGGCGTATCTTTTTATCGGCAAACATTTGCTCATGAAAGTGTTCCAGTTCTTTCTGTTTGTTCACTGTTGAATGAAATAAACGAAAGTAAGATCTCTTCTCGTTCGTAAAAAAGGAGTAACAATGTAAATGTTGATGGAACCGTTTCGCGAAATGGTCCCAATTCTTTTGATTCAATGAACGTTATGTGAATCAATATAGTCGTAGAAATCGTTTTGATTGCTTGTATGATCAGAACAAACGGCTTAGCTAACTAAATAGTTACCGAACGTCGGCAGTTCTTTGTATGGCATGGGAGGTGCGGTATAATTTACGAGGTCTAAAAAGCATACAGGGTGTTTTTCAACCACGGTACGAAACTTCAGAGGGTGATTCGTTAGGTTGTTTTGATAGAGAAAGCTCTTAGGAACATATGTCAGGAGTGTTCCTTGAACCACGTTTCTATTAATTTGAGCACATCCTGCGCTCTATCGCACATTGCTTATGAGTAATGTCGGAGGACAGTGGGACGCACATGGGGTATTTCACCCCGTGTGGTCACCTGGATCTACACTGCAATAATAAGACCTATGTTAACGTACGGAGTCATTGTATGGGGACCGAAAGTTCTACAAGCAACAGCCATCCAAAAATTATATAAAATACAGCGACTGGCTTGTTTGAGCATCACAGGATCCATGAGAACAACACCAAGCGCGGCAAAGGAATTAATTACGGGTCTGACCCCTCTGGACCTGTACGTTAGGGAGGTTGCGTTAATGGCCATGTTACGATTGCGCCCGGCTGGTGTAAACCTCGAAGTAGAAATGGGTCAATTGAGGCTGAGCTTATGTCGAAAAGCGCTTACTGCGCAAACTCTGCTGCGGGCAACCAGTGATGCAATTGAACCCAGGTTTGTGTTTAATAAACCCTACAAAATACAAATGAAACAGAATACAGAGTCAGATGTTACAAATGCAATACGCATATATACAGTCGGCTCAAAAACCAAAGAAGGCTCAGGATGTGGAGTGTACTTCAGATCACTAAGCCTAAGGATTGAGTGGGGAATGGGAAAAAATACCAGCGTGGTCCAAACAGAAAATACCCCAAAAGAAATAACCAGGAAAGGAATTTCTGTCAAATTTCTGTCCAAACAGAAAATACCCCAAAAGAAATAACCAGGAAAGGAATTTCTGGCAAAAACATAACAATCTGCACTGACAGCAGACAAGCCCTAGGAGCCTTGAACAGACGACGTGTTACCTCAGGGCTAGTACTAGAGTGCCACCAAGATTTAGCCAAAGCCTTGATAGATAATTATATTATCCTGAGGTGGGTTAGAGGGCATGGATGGAGGTAATCGCATTGCCGACTCTTTAGCCAAGGAAGCGGCTGGACTAAGAATTTTAGGACCCAGTGACACCTACGGCCTGATGACTTCGACAATTGCGAAACTAGCCACATGTTACACCCATGCTCAATTCCTAAAGAGATGGGATGGAATCAAACGATGCAATCTTGCCAGGATCATCTTGACGACCCTGAGAAGCTGGCGCCGAGGAAATATCTGGCGATGACCAGGAAAAATCCATTATTAACAGTAGGATTTATGACTGGTCACTGTCAACTAAGAAAATACCTCCATAATATGGGGCTAGTGGACGCACCTCTACGCAGGATGTGTGAACAGAAAGATGAGAGTGTCAGGCATGTCCTATGCTTGTGCCCGGAGTTATCGTCAATAAGAGAGTGTTCGGCGAGTCTTGACCTACACCTGCCGATATGAAGGAGATGTCTCCTAATGACTTGTCCATCTTCCTGGGAAGGACAGGATGTACGATGACCTAGGAGGACAACTCCTCGGGAGGATGTACATTGGGTCACATGTGGCCCAAGTGCTGTGAGCTTACACTCACCCTCTTCACTCTAAAGATACAGAGATATGTCAGGAGTTGCTTCGTTTTTAAGAAACAGGGTGTTGAAATTTAGAATAAAAACGGTATTTATGAAATATCATAAATATCTTCACACCAATTTGGTTGATTTGGTTTTCTACAGTTATTTAGCCCTAACTAGATTGGGATTATCAGGTCCAGTTTCATCTCAATGGTCACCACAGGCAACAATATTGGAAAAAAAAGTACGCTACTGACTTGTTTCTGTTTTTTTAGATTAATCAGCTAATTATCCAACTTTTTCGTCGCTTGTGTTTTCTTCATATTCGAGGAAACAAAATTGAAATTACTTTGCTTTGGAGACCAGCTGACAGTGATAGTGTTGTCATATCAGTGAAAGTCAGAATTGTCAATTATCAGTGATTCTATCATGAATATTTCAACTAACGCTAAAATGGCTGGAATGCACTTTATTTATGGATTAGTAAATGAAAATGCGGTAGGAGTACGGATAATTTACCAGGACAGATATTGTTAACAGAGTAATTGCATATGCTAAAACATTCAGAACGCCACATACAAAATTATGTGGAACTGAAAGTTTTAATGAAAATGCAGGTGGTGGAAGACCAGAAACTGTAACAACGTTTGAACTAGAAGAAGCTATACTTGATGCGAAATGAAAAACATTTGAAATTTCCGCTATTTTGGCAAAGTCTGGTTGGACCTAAAATGTTGTCAGCTACAAAGGGCCTGACAAAGCATTGAGAAATAGTTTAAATAATAATAATAATGATAATATCGTTTATTATGCATGAAAATACATTTATACATAAAAGGAAAAGGGTTAGCCAAAGGCTATCTTCCACCCTTCCCAAAAATTATACAGAAAGTATAAGAAAATAATTATACACATACTTATTTAGTATCATAACAATGATACAGAAGAGAAAAAATAATACATCATCAAGTTGCTAATAACTCTTAATTTTCTTAACATTATTTTGGTCAATTTAACAATTTCATCGTACTACCGTACATTGAATTTTAAATCTTTTGAATCAGCACTGAGCATCTGTTATTTTATTTCTTTCTTAAATTGATGAATATTATGATTTGAAAGGGGTAAAATTTCATTCAGATAGGAAGAGGCTATATAAGAAAAAAATCCTTGAAATTTGGAAGTACGGTGTCTAGGTATGTTGAATGAGTTAATTCTCAAATTGATCATATGTATGTCAGAATGCCTGCTTAGTGAACTATATAAATAACTAGGTGTTTTAGTTTGAAGCAACTTAAACAAAAACATTTTTATTAAATATTGGACTCTGTACCTTATAGTCAGCTCCTTCATTTTTAACAAAAATGGGGTGACATGTTCACCATATGGTATACAGCATACAAATCGCATGCAGGTATTTTGTATACGTTGTAACTTCTGTTTGTTATATTGCGGCAAAAAATTGTAATACACCGAACAACAATACTCGATATGGGGGTAAATAAGAGTTTTAATTAACCTGAGTTTCATTTCTTCTGATAACTGATACTTGAATATATATAGCGATTTGAGTTTGAAGAATGATACTTTGAAAATGTTTGTCACATGTTCGTGGAAAGACAAAGAGCTATCTATGTTTACGCCAAGATTTTTAGCACTGTCTACCCAGTCAATTTCTGCGTTATCGAGAGTGAGCCTAAAGTTACACTTAGTTTTCACTATTTGTCTTTGAGACCCTATGCATAAGGCCAAAGTTTTATTTGGATTGATTTTAAGTCCATGATTCTCCGAGTATAGGAATGTTTTGTGCAAAACTGTGTTTATATTGGCCACGCAACTTTCTGTATCGGTGTTATGAGAAGACAAATATAGCTGTATATCATCTGCGTATAGATGTACTTGACAATGTGATAAGAAAATGGAGTTATCAAAAATAAACACTGAAAACATCAAGGGTCCTAAAATACTTCCCTGCGGTACACCTGATATTGTTTCTTTTAGGGATGACCATGAGTAATCATCCAGTTTGACCCTCTGTGATCGGCCTGTGCATAGCTGGTCATCCATTTAAGAGAAATGTCATCGAATCCTATAAACTTGAGCTTGCTGATGAGTGAATCGAAATTAATTAAATCGAAAGCTTTACTTTGATCAAGCAGTACTAAAATGGTGACTTTTGATTGATCTCTGAATCTCGCAAGATCGTCGATTACTTTCAAGAGGGCAGTCTGTGTTCCATGTTTCTTCAAGAAAAGCTCTTATTTGACGGGAAACATTTTTCTCGAATATTTTAGAGAATGAGGGCAGAATGTTGATAGGGCGTAGACCACTGAACGTGGTAGGTGCATTCTTTTTCGGAATTGGAATTATATTAGCAACCTTCCAAACATCTGGAAAAATACCCTGTCTGAAGGACTCGTTGAAAATATGTTTAACTTAATCAATACAGTGTGGTATCACTAAAGAAATCATCTTGATATTTATATTGTCAATACCTAAAGCATTAGATTTTATTTCTTTGATAGCAGTCAAAATATCATCATCATATATATCGCGGTGAGGGAAAAGTTCATAGGAGCGTTCAATTTATTATTATTGTAGAATGAAACAGTGTCATCATTTACTATTGAATGTCCAGCCATTGGTTTGCGAGCATGATTTTGTAGTAACACCCCAATCTGCAAGATTTCTCCATATCATTTTTGAATTGTTTTTATTTTTGTTCAAAACAAATTGTACATATGCTAATTTTTCACGTTTTATTGCGTTATTGACGTAGTTGCGTAAAGTTACATAGTACTGACTAGCGGCTGCTGTCTTTTCTTCAAGATATTTGGCATGAGCTCTATGACGGTTTTCATCATCATTTTGATATTATAAGTTATATACGGGGATGCTTTATGTTTTCTGTTTACAGTGCGAATTGGATCATGTTTGTCAAAAAGCATAATGATGCAATCGTTGAGAAAATTTACTTTGTATAGTCTTCTATAGTCTTACTTGTATAGTCACAATATCACCCCATGGTAAGTTAGCAGCATTTCGAGAAAAAAATTCATGATTGAAATTCTTGAAAATTCTTAAAAAAATTAAGTTATAAGTATCTTCGCCTTCGAAATCAATATAGCAAAATATCATCAGGTGATCAGTTATACCATTCATATCAAGGGTATTACAATTTCTTACCATTACTTCCTTACTAATGCAAATGATCCGAGTAGAATTTTCTACAATTTGATTCATATCGAAACAAGAAACTAGGGCAGTGAATCGTTGAGTGTCGCGAGAGTCACGGTTTAACAAATTAATATTACTATCACCAACTAACACCACAGTAGATGTTTCCAAATACACTCGTTTCAGTACGTCAGCTAACTCCTGCATACAGTCCTCTACATTTGTTCCTGATGGGCGATAAACAACTCCACAGGCTACTTTATGTTTGTTTATATTGACTATAATCCATAGCTGCTCTAGACCATTTGCCAAAATGAAAGAGTAATATAATTTGTAACAACTAATCAAGCGTAACTCTTGAGAGTTACGCTTGAAGAAGCTATTGTATAGCGAAACACGTGTTGCGGTTTTTGTAAAACCCTTATAGTGAAAATCATACAAATAAACTATATCGATTAGTTGTTTAATATGGATTTTCATCAAGTATCGGCCAGTTCAATTCAATATAATTTATATTCATACAGCGGTTTGATAAAAAAACATACTCCACCATCTCTACCATCACGGACCATACGTATCAAGTTGAAGTTAGGTATAGTAACAAATTTATCTGGATATTCTGGAGCGAGCCATGTTTCCATGATACTAATTATTGAGATTTTGTTATTATTGATAGAGTCTTTGAAATTACCAAAACAATTATTCAAAGAACGAATATTCACGTGACCGAATCTTATATTGAGTTCTTTGATTTACTGATAGAAGGAACGCCATTAACATATTTAATGTATATGTTCAAATATTCAAATATTCACGTTGAAGAATTGTCTTATCGGTACTGATCTGAACGTTGAAATTGAAATTTTTTATTTTATGTTTATTTTTCAATACCATATAGACGTCTTCTCGTCTATTCAGAATTACTTTCAGTGGTGATGGTTGAACACCTCTTCTTCCAATCCTGAAGCCTGTTGTATCCGAACATATTTCTAATTTTTTACCAATGTTTCCAGTATCTAAAACTATTTTAACAAGTTACTTCATAATTTCATTTACCAAACCTTTTAGATTGAATGTCGTTTTTGATTATGGTGAAAATTGGTCTTTTCTAATAATCAGAAGTTACATTATCAACGTTGATAAGAACTATTATCACGGGCTTATTGCGGTTCCAAGTCCCCTTTCCAACAATCTTGTAGCCCCTACTAATTCGTACAGATGATTTGTTGAATATTTGTCAGACAATACAAAAAAAACAAATCATTTTTATATCTATTTACGAAATTTTTTTCGTATGTCGAAAGGATAAATCCCTTCACAAAGCCTCTAACAAGCAGAAACAGCGTTACCCTTTCTTCTCCAAATTTAGCCTTATTCCGATAACAATAAATCTATACACTCGAACTGAATGTAGGTGAAAATAGATATAAAGGCAAAGCTGTGAAAATCAGTTCTTTGTTTCTTTTATGTGTTCATATTCAATAGGAACCCGACAAAAGAATCCGGATCAACAATAGCCGGGGTGGAAAATAGATATAAATGTAATTTCTCCGCATGATAAAGTTTGTTCTCCAATGTTGAAACTCGTAGAGGCATTTTGCTATTATGGTCATAAATGAGGAGTTCTGAATTGTGGAACTATTGCTTGTATTTTGCATATGAAGCGGTCTCATGAAAGTTTCAATAGATTATTTGAGGCTGGAAATACTGAAGTAGTTTTCCATTCATGACTAACGCCATTCGGTCACTTGATGTATGTAGTTAATGATCTCGTTTGTGAACTTATCAATATCTCTTACAGTTCGGAGATAATTTGATTTTTGATTTTTGGCTACAAGGCTAGAACGCTCAACGTCACAGGTATTATACGAAACATATTGAAACTTTTTCAATAAAAACTTTGACATATCATTCGATTATCCCAGGATGGATACACTTTCGTCACGCGAAGAATTCCGAGCAGAAAAAAACATTTTGAAATTAAAATTGCTTCACTTCCTGATGGCTTATAAAAAACCTCAGATTTTCTCTCAACTTCGGAAATTAGAAATCGAAAACTTAGCTCACAAAAAGGGAGATGGAGTTTTTTATGATAACAAAGAGCATCAAGAGCAAGACAAGATGCAACCAACAGTTGCGATAGCTATGGATTTCTCAACAAATCTTTCTATACCGAACATAACTACAAACGATGTATATTATAAAAGATACATGTGCTTGCTGGTTGTTCATCATATTTTTTTTCGCATAAGATGAGAATATTGGACAAAAAGGATCAGATGATCCATTTCATATTTAATGAAATGGAAACAAATGAGACAACTATCATCATTGACTGTGAACACAGTTTGACCATTATCCTTAATTTTTACGGTAGATATACCTCAGATTATTCAATTTTCAATAAATATTACTGCAGTTCAGTTCCAACACCAAATCGTTATTTTCAATACCTCAACACGTGTTTCAATCACCAAGTGATCATCTTCAAGAAAAAGATTGAACTCAATTATATACAATAGGACTCGCATTATCCTAAATATGTCATAGATACCTCTGCTAGATACCTGCGCCTTAATTGTCTAAAATTAATTTTACATGTTGCCTTATCTACTAGTCTTGAATTGATTTTACAATATTGCCTTATCTAAAAGACAGGTAAATATGATAATGGAATATTATTTCTACGAGCTATATATTACATTATTGGTCCACCATTGTTATTCATAATAATATTATATGTTTACTTATTTCTACACTCTCATAGGTATCTAGATGCTAGTTGTTGTTAACTTGTCTAACTAGTCTCACTGAAATAAAGTCTATGGAATGGTTTTGTTGCAAAATTTGATGGGCGACTGCAAATTTTTCATATTATAGGTTTGCTTAGTGTTCCTTATATCTTATTTTAATAGATATTTTAGTCTGCCCATAATATTTTGCATCGAAGTCCTAACATTTGTCCTGTGTGAGGTTAACTGCATAAATATATGATTCAATGTTCATATTATCCATCTTGGTTTTAGCTAGAAAAGTAGTTGTTTTCCAGTAGCCATTTATCATATATTCCTGCGTAGATATGTTGAGGAAGATGAATGTTTGTCGGGATTTCATTTCGGAATACATATTTATTTATATACAGGGCTATTCAAATTAGTTTCTTTACATGGGGATCTCCTAAACGATAAGAGATAGAGTATCGGTTGAATTATGGCAAAGTTGCGTATTTCAGAGACTTAGTCAATGATGAAGAGGAATCGAATATAGCTCTTTTGGTTCTGGAGATGTAAAGGAAAAATAAAAAAATCCCATATATATCTTCTTTATTCACAGACATATTGAAAATCTGTCCATATTTCGCTATTGACACTAGATGTGGGCTCTCAGAATATATCCATGAATCTTTTATACAGGGTGTCATCTGACTTGGGTCACCTCCATCTTTGGATTTTTAAATACGGACCTATATTTTTTGTTGTAGTTTTTGGATCGTAGACGTACACTTCATACTGAGAAATCAATTTAATTTTATATTTCGGGATGTTTCTGTAATATACGATTATAATTGTGTGAATTATTCCCATTTAAATTACGGCCCTGTGAATTGGTTGACTGAGTTGAATAAACACATAATAGCAACTTTCACGGCTCCCTATGTATCGTAGAGTTTTTCGAGAGTTTTTTTTTTCATTTTCACGTACCTATTCATATTTTTTCAATTGCTCTGAGCGTTTTCTACAATGAACTTCGAATAAGAAAACCTTTTATGATTATCTGAAACATATCTACAACATAAATATATCATATGTGTTTTGATGGGCAGCAAAAAAAATGCTAGCAATAATAACATTCGAAACGAACACTATAATTATAATGAGAATTGAAATGAAGTCAGTAATTTATATACACAAAAAAATTAATTGTGCAATATATGTTCGAATTGGAGTCCTTCCATTTCGAAACAAATAATGGGACAATAAGATGGTCTGCAAGATCACCAGATCTCACTATTCTGGACTATTTTATATGGAGAGGACATTGAAAAATAGGATTTACGCTGTCAGAGAGATAGAAAATGTGGAAGACTCGAGAATGAGGATTTTGAATGATTTCGCAACAATGCAGCAAATAAGTGTATTATGGGCAATAAATAATATGAAAAACCAAGTTTAAAAATGCCTCGAAATGGAAGGACTCCAATTCGAACGTTTATTGCGCCAATAATTTCTTTGGGTACCTATATAAATTACTTCATTTCAATTTTCATTAGAATTATAGTGTTCGTTTCGGATGTTATTATTGCTATCATTTCTTTTTCTGCTTATTGAAACACATATAATATATTTTTGATGAAGATATGTTTCAAATAATCATAAAAGGTTTTCTTACTCGAAGTTCATTGTAGAAAACGCTCGGAGCAATAGAAAAAATATGAATAGGTACCTAAAAATGAAAAAAAACTCTCAAAAAACTCTACGATAGATACGGTGACATGGAAGTTGCTATTATGTTTTCATTCATTTCAGTCAATCAATTTCCAGGGCCGTAATTTAAAAGGGAATAATTCACACAATTATAATCGAATATTACCGAAACATCCCGAAATATAAAATTGAATTCAATTTTCGCAATATGAAGTGAACGTTCACGATCCAAAAACTACAACAAAAAATACAGGTCCGTATTTAAAAATTCAAAGATGGGGGTAGCCCAAGTCAGATGACACCCTGTATAAAAGATTCATGGATATATTCTGAGAGCCCACATCAAGTGCCGACAGCAAAATGTGGACAGATTTTCAATATGTCTGCGAATAAAGAAGATATAGGCAAAAAAATTATTTGGGATTTTTTTGTTTTTCCTGTATATCTCCAGAACCAAAAGAGCTATATTCGATTTCTTCACATCATTGAATAGATATCTAAAATATACAACTTTGCCATAATTTAACCAACACTCTATCTATTATCGTTTACGAGATCCCCGTGTACAGAAACGAATTTGAATAGCCCTGTATATACTCGTATATCCCTCCTGGAACATGAGACATATAAATAGAAACCACCTTCATTTCTCCATCGTCCTATCTAACACATCCGTGTTAGGAATCACACGTGGAAAAGTAAGTCCTCGTTAGTACTCAGCTCGCACAAGTTTCTCAACTTCTGAGCGTTGTCGTTCGTATGGGGGCAACAGCTGATTAACGGAAAAACAGATTTTAAAACTTTTTTTTAACAGATTTTCAATAGATTTCATTGTTTCCACACACTTCTACGGTTATCCTTATTCTCTACCTTTCTTTTGAATCTTTCTTATGATTTGATGGTCACGAGTGATTAATATTTTGAAAAAAAAAATTAATAATGAAATTTCTAATTCCTCATTCATCCTTGTGGAAGTCTGAGAACACGTACATCAGAATATAGATATCTTCGACAAAACATAATACAACTTCTCATACGAAATTGTTTTCAAACAGAAAACGTCAAATTCCGGCATCAGTAACCCGACAGGTGATTTTCAGAAGGGGATGTGTCTATAGAGAGGCGGATGACTCTTCACTTGTTACCAAAAATGGTTTCGAGAGAAGTCGATACGTACCGCGCCTATGATAAGGGTTCAACTCCGTCAAAACCATATATTTTCAATTTTTTAACAGTTGAGTGAGGTTTCTTTCAAGTCTGGCGATCCGAAGCAACTTTCGGAGTGTATCTCAGCTTTTCGAATGGAAAAATATTGGTCTTTGACGTGAGTTCAAAGGAAAGAGGTTGCGTCCGTTTGATATCGGAGAGAGAGATTTTAGATGTTATACTTTCTGAAGTGAAGTTTCCATTTTTGCTTTCCCCATAGTGACTTGATTTGATGATTGAAAGCGACAGGAAAGTATTCAGTAATACTGGCATTAAAATGTTCAAAAAAGTATTGGAAGAAGGGATAGCGATTCACTTATGATGCGAGAAAAATGTTATGATATGTTCCATTCTTTCAGAATACGAATTCAAACTGGCATATTTCAAGATTACTTGTCATTAATATATCGCACGAAATCCTTTTCTTGCATGTACAGGAGATTTTTGAGCAGTTAGTTGGAAAGAAGCTGATTTATGGTTTCATTTGTTTTCGAGAAACACTACAGATTTTTGGGTCCATCGAGTTTTATCTTCTGCATTTCCACTCATTTAAACAATATTGATCCCTGAACTAGTTGAAACATGTCCTTTGTTGGATGTTTGTCGTATTTTTCAGGAAATAATTTGGGTTGGCCGTAAATTGCTTCCTTAATCCACTTATAAAACATGACAAGAGAGAAAAACACAGCTCCCTTCATTATTAATGTGGATAAAATTCATTGTTTCCAAATTCTATCACATTTCCTGTAGCCGAGATATCAGTAATTAAGTCCCATACTGGGTATTCAACGTTTTTTTGAAGGTGATTGACAATGTTTCATGACGAATTTCACTAGTTCGGACATTGTCTAACATATAAAATGTGAAACAACTAAAAAAAGAAGATATAAAAATGAAGAGCTGAAGATAACAATTATATTATGCAAAAATAATCTGAAATAAAATAATAGTGAAATAACATACAAGTAAAAATAGAAAGATTGAACAAAAAATAAAGAAATATAAATGAAAATAAAAATAAAAAGTTAAGAGATTTCAAGCCACGTTAGTTCACGACGTTTCGATTGTTATTATCTACAATCGTCTTCAGGTGATGACTGGGGTTATTTTTGCTCAATATAATTGTTATTTTCAGCTATTCATTTTTATTCCTTCTTTTTTTAGTTGTTTCAGGGATTTCAAATCATTTTATATATGAGACAATGAAAGTCCGAACTAGTGAAAGTCCCATACTGTTTATGTTACTTCAAAATAAACAATGTACAGTGGTCCTGTTATCATTCTGAGTCAATTTCTGCTGTGTAAAAGCAGTTTTTCAGCTCTGTATCTCAGAGGTCTATTCTTACTTTTTTCCGGTTATGCGCCCTAGTTCGGTTTCCAATACTCTCCATGTTTCTCATCGAATAATTTCCTGATCTTGTCCTGACCATACATAGACTCTACTACCCCAATATCTGTAGCGGATGCTTCATGTCCAGCACACTCATCGTATAGTTTGTTATTCCTTGAGTCTTGGTACAGAGTATAGAGACGTTTATTTTGGTTTGTCGAATTATACAGTCTCTTATAGTGTTCTGAGACCAGTATTGATGTAATTATTTATGTATCCCAGCTATGTATGAGAATACTGATCCGCTCATTTCGGTGAGGCTTCAAACGTACTTGCGTTCTGCAAGATTGTATATACTTTCCCAAAAACAACGTATGTGATAAATTGATGGATGTAGTCGTGACCACGTGGCAGGAAATCATAATGAAGAGAAGACAAATGGAAGTTTCTATGTTTTTTACCACTTTTATTTGTAACTGACGTTACTGCAGTTTCGTCCTATACGGACATTTTCAAACTTATACAATGAACTTATTGTGGAGAAATTGAACTTTCTATGTTTTTTACCATTATTATTTGTACCTAATGTTACACCCCAATTCGAAATCACTTCTAGATCCTCATTGAAATATGCAACCTCCTGCTGCCGGTGAAGATATGCATCTGCCGAACTCAAACTCAAATTGAAATAAGCATACACTGAAGTAGCTATATTATATCTAGAATTCAGCTAACTATTTTGAGATGCAACTTCACAAGCAACTTCAATGTTCTGCAACATCAGAGGAAGACTAAGAATAAAAAAATTATGAAGGATCCAAAGATCGACGATATTATCTGAGTTTTCAACTTTCCAAACTGAAAAAATCATAAATTCTGAAATGTTTCTTTCAAATGATACAATCTATAGTGATTTGACAAATCACTACCTTGTATCGCTATCAGAGCATTTTAAACTCAATAGTACAGGTATTCCAGAACTGTAAATGAATAATTGTCAAACTCATGACATTTCGTAAAAACCTTGGCTTGTTGAACAAATTTTTTGAAACTGGAAGTGATAATGTACCTAGGCCATTCATTGGTTTATTGTTCTCAATATTCATCCATTATTTTTATATCATCCATGTGATCAGGAATGAGTTGAGTTGACTGTATTTTTGTATCAGCAAATTACTTTATTATGAAGCTAATCTACTCGGTTTGTTTTCCGCACACAGATAAGAATGAATGATTGAATTTGGATTTCTGTTTAATCATGATCAGATATGGTACCAATAGGTACCACTACAGTTACCCAAAATGATCAGATGAAAAAAACTAGTTTCTGTTATAATCAATTTAAGTTGAGTTATTGGAGTTAGTTGACATTTTTGACAGCAGTACTCTTCAAAACTGATGTGTGTTGCTTGTAGTGATTCATCTTAAGTTCCATTCATTATTTTTTTTGTAGAAACACAATTTTCAATGAAATTTGAGTGTATTATTATTTTACTTGAATATGAGTTCTGGAATGAGAATCTGAAATCAGACTGAAAAACATAATTCTCCATTCGGCCGTTACTTGATGAAGATCCATAGTAATTTGAAAAACTACTCCTCACGATTCAATCTCCACAAACTTTATTTTAAAAAATATATCAAAAGAGTTTTTGAAAATGGTGTAATAGCCGAAACTAGTCAACAATAAAGAAATATCGTGGAAAATAGACAAAAGTGTGTTTTTGTAGTGTATCCTCAGTTCTCTAGATTCCCCATGAATCAATTTATGACAAACCGTCCTATACATTACGATTCCACGATTATCAACACAAAGTAGCAGCTTATAATAGCATGATTCACAGATTAGTCAATGTTCCTCTTTCAATAGATAATTTCAATAAAGAACTCAATATCATCAAGCAAATTGTGGTTACCAATGGGTTTGAAGCCGAATCAATAAAGAAAATACTTACCAAGAAAGTCTACGCAAAAGCGATTCGAGACGTTTTTCCTATTGATAAGGTAGATAATCAAAATTATAGAGCTTTAACGTATTTTGGACAACCAAAGGAAAAATAGTGGAGATCAAATCGTGAGGAGTAGTTTTTGAAAACACAAAACAGATATCAGAAAGATTATACAGGGTGTAATGAATAAGTGCATCGAAAAAAAGATAGGATCTTTCATATAAAGAAACTTCATCCCTTCTTAAGATACAGCCCCTTAAAGGGGGTACATAAAAATTTTTATAACAATTTTTTTCACAACCACTGAAAAAGTTATAATATTGAAATCAACCTGGCGTTTTGTACTACCAAAAAGACACCCCCATGGTTGAAAGGGGTGGAAAACGCAACCCCTGAAATTTATTTCCAATGTTACTTTTTGTCTTATTATTTGTTTACCATTTGAAAATTTATTTCCGATAGCCTGTTTCATTCTAAACAAAAAATGTCTCTAGGGTTTTTTGCCCAAAATAAATCAGTTCGCAGCAAAAATTATTTTACGAAAAACTACAGAGATACATCGTCATAAATGCGAACTGAATTTATTGTTATTTTGTAGTTAGTACCTGCATCAAACGATTAAAGCGTAATAAACAAAACTAATTTATTAATAACAAAACACACAACATGTTGAAATCATAGTAAATGTTTAATATGTCTACCTTCAGACATTACGCATGCGTCTAGACGTCGGCGCATTGAGCCACGTATTCGCTCAAATATTCCTGGAGTCTCTCTGATTACCCTGCAGGAATCGATGATGCGGTTTCTTGAGTCCTCTACATCGCTAACAGGAGTACGATAAACCAAATGCTGTAAATGGCCCCAAATAGAGAAATCGAGAGGATTGAGATCCAGTGATCGAGCGGGCCAGTTCTGTCCTCTGTCCTCGACCTATCCACTGATTTGCATATGTTTCAGTTAAATGCTGACGTGCTACTTGACTAAAATGGGCGGTAACACCATCATGCATAAAAAACATATCCCTTCTAACGACCAAAGAAACTTCCTCCAGCAGTACTAGATGCACTTCTCTTGAAAATTGAACGTATGTCTCACCATTCAATAACTCCGAGCCACACGTTGAGAGAAAACTGTTCTTGATGGTTAGTTTCGACAATACCGTGAGGGTTTTCATCAGCCCATATGTGGTAATTACGAAAATTAATAATCTTGTCCCAAGAAAAACTACATTCGTCTGTGAATTCTATCGTCTTCAGAAAGTCACAATTTCTTCTAATCATTTCCAGCATCCAATTGCAAAATTCAAGACGGTTCGGAAAGTCTCAAGGTAACAGTGCCTGTACTCGTTGCAGATGGTAAGGGTATAAGAGTTGTTCCTTCAAAATTCGAAATACCGTCATATGATCAACATTTAGCTGGGAAGCAATCTTTCCAGTACTGGTAGTAGGTTGTTCTTCAATCGAATTAAGCACTGCTTTCTCGAGCTGTGGTGTTCGTACTTCTCGATGGCGACCACAATCCTGCGTTCTTTTGTCGAATGAACCATAAACTTGTAATCGTTGATGAAGTCGAGCAAATATTCTAAGTGAAGGATGCTGCAGTTGAGGATACATTTCACCATATCTTCTAGAATCTAGAATCTTCTAATCCATTCCACTGCGACAGACCGTAAACGTAATGCATATCAGCCATTTCCTCATTCGTGCATGCCATTTTAATAACAAGTGAATTATTAAAGTAACAAATTACGAACAGATCAACAACACACAATTAGTAATAATTCAATTTCGAAAATTCACAAACTGACAGCGTCATACCAATTTAATTTTCACTATCGCTAATAGCAACCTACTAGATAGATTAGTTTCGTATTTTCGCATTCATGACGATGTATCTCTGTAGTTGTTCGTAAAATAGTTTTTTGCTGCGAACTGGTTTATTTTGGGCAAAAAACCCAAGAGACATTTTTTATTTAGAATGAAATAGGCTATCGGAAATAAATGTTTAAATGGTAAACAAATAATAAGACAAAAAGTCACATAGGAAATAAATTTTAGGGGTTGCGTTTTCCACTCCTTACAACCATAAGATGAACCAAATAAATTTTTAGCTAAGTGTCTTTTTAGTAGTACAAAACGTCAGGGTAATTTCAATATTGTAACTTTTTTAGTGCTTATGAAAAAATTTGTTATACAAATTTTATGTACCCCTTTCAAGGGGCTGTATCTTAACAAGGGATGCTCCAATGAAATTTCTTTATATGAAAGATCCTATCTTTTTTTCGATGAGGAATCACCTCCTTAGATGTTTTACACTTATATAGCTACACCCTGTATTTCAACAGAGCACGGCCTGTGTATGGATTTGACTGAATTTCTATTTCAGCAAAATTATATTTAAATAGAGTTTCACAGCCATCTATCTATCCGACAATCGGCAAAACCTATTGTCCTATAGTTTTTTCCTTTCCCGATTCTCATTATTTCATTTGTTCGACCTAATTATTCTGTTTGTGTTTCAGTCGTTGTGTTGTTGTTTACAAATCCAGAATCTATGCAGAAATCTATTCGATGTTGATCAATTAATTACAAAGATTAAATATTTGACATTGAAACGTATATCAAAATTATCCATTGATAGAGGTCGGTGAATAATAAATCCATTTCACTTCCATGATATGGAATTAAAATAGCGAGCATCAGTGTACTGCTGCTCGTCTAATATTTCACCAAGTAGTAATTGATTGTTGCGTGTTTGTTTCTTTGGAAATCGTGATTAATTGTAGCTACATCAATTCTTTGGAATAATCTTTAGCTTCAACAAATCTTTCGTGACTAGCGAACACTTCGCTTTTCATTATGATTCACTTTGTCAGCGTCGGGCAATCAGATCAATTTCTAATCAGTGGCGAATCGTGTAATAGGAAAAACGATGAAGGAAAGGCGTCATTTTAGGTGGTAGTTGAATGCTCATTTTCTCAGTCGATTTACTTTGACTGAGGCCTCAACATATTTGAATTCTAATCTCCTTTTCATGACCGATCATCTCGGGTTTGCCAAGTGGAAATGAAAGCACTCTCTCTTGAAAGTTATGAAAGTCCTTCAAAAAAGAATAAACCAGATAGCTATTCCGTAATATAATTTTGAAACATCAATTAACGAGCTAATGAAAAAACATTTGCAAACAAAAATCTTGAGGAACTTACTCGGAATCGAAGTCATTGTTACAGCTAACACAGGTCTTTAGAACTGCCAAGTTTTTTTATTATCCCCATGACTTTCATCATTAGTTAAAGTGAAATATTGAATATTAACCTCAAGAAGACACAGATCTTCCCAACTTGACACATCAGTAGTTCTGAATCTGATACAAGTATCCTATCAGTGTGAGAGACCATACTTTTTCTCCAATGAAGCGACCTTCAGAACATTTAACAGTGAGGTTCGCATCAGGTTCATTACAGCTAACACTGGTCTTTCGAGCTGCCAGGTTTTTATATTATTCCCATGACTTTCGTCATCAGTTAAAGTAAAATTTTGGATATTAACCTCAAGAAAACACAGATCTTCTCAACTTGACACATCAGTAGTTCTGAATCTGATAAAACTATTCTACCAGTATAAGATACCATACTTTTTCTCCAATGAAGCGACCTTCAGAACATTCAACAGTGAGGTTCGCATCAGGTTCATTGAACCTATTCATTGATAACCTATTTATTTTGTAGAGATTAATATTGAATACCTTCAATATCTTCTATAGTATATCAAGATTACCAACTATTGATCTCAAATACTTACTTGTGTATTTCTTCAGCTACCAATGAATCCCAAACTAGTTGTCAAAATTCACGAAATCACAAAGAGAAAAATCTAAAGAAATGAATTTTGTATGTTCAAGTCAGTTTCGGATATACCTACACAGTAGGTTGAATGGACTGACGCCTATCAGAAAACAACTGCTCCCCTGGCTAATACCACGAACGGCATTGGATTATATCCAACAGGCGTCAGTGCAGGAATCTTCACAGAAAATTTCCTGTATATGCAATTGGCAATACAACTGAACGAGTCGACCTTCAATTTTGGAACGGGTACACTTGCAGACTGGTTTCGGGCTCCTTAGCCACTCGTCAGTGCAAGATAGTGGCCATCGTCAACTTGAAGTAAATGATATTCCATCGAAATTCATTCAGAGTATTTCATTCCTTGTCTTGAGTTGGAGCGAACAACAAAAATGTCACTCCATCTAGTGGACGAGGTACTAACCAACTACATATTCGAAAGTTGCCCGATTCCTCTGAATAAGGAAGAAAAACTTTCTTATAAGTCAGTGGGCTATGCTTGAAGACAGGCAGTAAACAAATCTGAACAAATTACCTTCAAATGTTCAAAGAGAGATCTGCATAGTTCTAGTTGATCATCGAGGGTTTTGAAATTGTTGTTTCTATACAATTTATTCATTTTCAAAGCTTCCAACAAATTCATCTACCTTTCTTCATTGCACGTATGGAGAATTTTCATTTTTCTTTATTTATTGTGTGGTTTGTTTCTTGTATATGTCCATATATATCCTCAATATTGATTATTGTTAATTTTGAATAAAAGATACTGATAATATTGTTAAGTTGCATTATAATTTCTCTCTCTCTCTCTGGTAAGAAAAGTCTCGTTTGGAATATAGGTTCAATTAAACTCCAGGTGTCGAAACTAATGGAGAATTTTCATTTTTCTTTATTTATTGTGTGGTTTGTTTCTTGTAGATGTCCATATATATGCTCAATATTGATTATTGTTAATTTTGAATAAAAAATACTCATAATATTGTTGAGTTGCATTATATTTGCTCTCTCTCTCTCTGGTAAGAAAAGTCTCGTTTAGAATATAGATTCAATTAAACTCCAGGTTTCGAGACTAATGGTGAATTTTCATTTTTCTTTATTTATTGTGTGGTTTGTTTCTTGTAGATGTCCATATATATGCTCAATATTGTTTATTGTTAATTTTGAATAAAAGATACTCATAATATTGTTAAGTTGCATTATAATTGCTCTCTCTTTCTCTGGTAAAAAAAGTCTCGTTTAGAATATAGGTTCAATTAAACTCCAGGCGTCGAGACTAAAATGTTATTGGGGTGAAAAAAAAATAGGGGGCGCTACAAAATAACTACTTTTCAAAGTGAGCGTTATACGAAATAAGTTCTGTTATAACCTCTGTTATAGAAGATAAATATTTAATGTTCCAATATTGGTATTGATAATTCTGGTAACATTTGTTATTAAAGGTACCCATTGTATCCATTGTACATTTTAAGGACCTGTTTTGTCAAAATTATCAGTTCACTTGAAAATGGTTTAACAAATCAAAACCGGTGGAAAGAAATGAATATTTAGTAGAAATCAGGCAAAAGTTATTTTCTTCATCCTATATTCAGGTTTATTGAAGATGAAAATGAGGATTCAGACAGTCAGAGAATAAGGAATTACCCGCTTGTTAGGTTCTTGTAGTCCAGTAAGTAGTATTTTTCCCAATTATGAAACATGAAACTTGATTCATTACAATCAACTGAACCTCAAGCATCATTGAATATCACCGAATTGAATTTCATTACTGCGGCTGATTAACGGAAAAACAGATTTTGAACAGATATTTTTTTGAACTTTTATTGTCTACTATGATATGAAGTGATTTGAAATCACTAAGAAAATCTGTGAAAAATTAAAAAGATCACCTAAAAAATAACAATTATATTGAACAAAAAAGCTGTAATTACAATGAAATGAAATACAAACAATAACCAAAAAATGAAAATGAAAATTGAACTATCGACACGAGATGAAAATTAAAAACAAATATCAACAAGAAATAATCAAAACCAAGTTACTACACGCCATTTCCATTGTAATCGGTGACTTTGTTCTAACTTTCTGTTTGTAACTCTGGCCATTGAAGAAGCCCACAAGGAGCCCCGAGTCTTGTTGAGATACATGGACGACACCTTCATAATATGGAACCATGGGAATGAAAAACTAGACACCTTTCTGAAGCACATCAACAACGTAAGTCCTCCCATCACTTTCACAATGGAGAAGGAAGTCCACAACGAATTGCCATTCTTAGACGTATTGGTGAAGAGGACCGACACTAAATGGGAAACATCTGTATATCGAAAACCCACTCACACAGGACAGTATCTGAACCAGGAATCCAACCACCATCAATCGACTGAGAGAGGAACCATCAAAACTCCACTGGACCTTGCTTTTGGGCTCTGTAATACAAAGGAAGGTCTCGAAAAGGAACTAAGCATCATCAAAAATGACCTTCAACGGAATGGCTACTCCAAAGTGATGCTGGAACAAGCTTTAGCTAGAAGACAGCAAGAGCTGTCGGAAAGGATAAGAAGGATCGGGTCCAAGTATAACATCAGAACCTGCTTCAGATCTGGGAACACTATCCGTACCAGCCTCACGAAAACCAGGCCACCAAACGTGGACTGCGATTCCAAAAGTTGCATTTACGGGATACCCTGTGAGTGCGGAGAATCATACATCGGTGAAACTAAGAGATCATTGAAAGTATGCATTGCCGAGCACAAAAAACACACACATCGAGGAGGAACCAGCAAATCAGGAATAGCAGAGTATGTTTGAACTCATCAACATAACATCAAGTGGACTCAGTCTGAAATGATCCACAAGAAGGAACTCTGGTAAAGGAGAAAATTCAAAGAAGCCGCATATATGTTGTCCAACTACGCATTTAGCCAAGCTAGTGGCAAGTTTCGCATGAAAAACACGACCAAGCTAGTGGCTAGTTTCACCTGAAAAACATGACCAACTCACGCCAAACGGTCAGCTTCCGCTACAACCCATGAAGCGGAGAGAGGGAAGAGGGGATAGATGAAAGCACTCGAA
Organism: Leptinotarsa decemlineata; assembly: GCF_025532065.1. Lineage (NCBI taxonomy): Eukaryota > Metazoa > Arthropoda > Insecta > Coleoptera > Chrysomelidae > Leptinotarsa > Leptinotarsa decemlineata. The sequence goes on along the minus strand of NW_027412688.1, from coordinate 27,252,082 downwards.
TGACCTATAAATAGTAAGATCTTTCCAATCAGTTATCACCCGAAGACGATTGTGTATACTAACAATCGAAACGTCGTGTAATAACTTGGTTTGAAATCTTTCAATTTTTATTTTTCATTTCTTGTTTATATTTTTTTTTCAATTTTCATCTTGTGTTAATAACTCAATTTTTATTTTCTGGTTATTGTTTGTATCTTTCCATTGTAAGTTCATTTTTTTTTGCTCGATATAATTGTTATTTTTCAGCTAATCTTTTTAATTTTTCACAGATTCTTTCAGCGATTTCAAATCAATTAATATCATATTAGACAATGGAAGTCGGAACTGATGAAATGCACCTCGAAACATTGTTAACCACCTTCAAACAAACTGAATTGAAGGCGTCAAGATTCAAGTACCTATACAGCTAAATATATGATAAGAAAATAATGAAATCAAAGACGCATTCTTTCCAAAGTAAAATATATCGATTTTCTTTCAATGGTGACATGTTATCTCAGTGTCTTACGAATCCAAACTCAATGGACAATGAATACTGCAAGAAACAGACATAATTTTTTGATGAAGACTCGTTAATACATGAGTTTATTCATGAAAAACTTATAATTGGCTATGTATACATTTCTCCTAATGTAGATGCAGATATTAACTGAGTTGACTGTTCATCTGTGGATGATCTGTGTTGTGAATATTGTGGAATTCATAATATTTTGGACACCTATTGGAAAAACGACGAGCATGAACTCACGGTGATGTGCCCCACAAATTCGTATTGTACTATTCTGATGAATAGTTTGAGAATTATTCAACTCAATCAAGTGACTTGATGAATTGAAAACCTCTGGAACCTGGAACCCTGGGACCTATTGAAAATACCTTTTCCCTAATAGAACAAAAATGCTGTCTCTCGACTAGCATTACGCAAATCAATTCTAATTGTAATTTTTTTGTTAGATAGTGTAAACATCAATACTTTCCTTCAGGATTTTAAATCCAAATGTGCACTGATCGTGGACACTATTGCGCCAAATGAATCACTAACTATTAGATCAAATAGTGTACCTTTTGGTTCGATACAGAAAGCCATTTCTTCTTCTATTCGATGTTTCAAGGACCTGGTCCAATTTTGCATCCCATTGACAAATTTGTATCTATTCATTAGCGTATAATGTTATAATTCTCAACAAATTCTTTCATTTTCATTATTATTTTGTTATTTGTTTCAGTACTGGTCTTCACCACTATGCAACGACAACGCTGCTATGAAAATCTTCTTGATTCTCTTATTTACCGGCTTCAGATTGGGCGGCGGCAAACGTTCTTTTTCCGATGATGGCAACGTGTTACATATCGGCGGCATTTTCCCCATTGCCGGCGAGGGCGGCTGGCAGGGTGGCCAGGCATGTATGCCGGCTGCCCATCTCGCTCTTGAAGATGTCAACGCCAGAAAAGATCTGCTTCCGGGATACGTCCTCAAATTGCACAGCAACGATAGCGAGGTAAGTTTTGGTTCTAAAGTTCAACTTTGATTGTGAAAGATCTACTCACGAGTCCCTTTCATATAGATAATAATAATAATAATAATGAGTTTATTCACCATAATGATCACAACAAAATATTATAAAATAGGGGTGAACAAACAAAGGCATCACAAAAGAAACATTTTCGAAAAAGATGTTTCTTGTGCGTGATATCGCCTAGTATAACATGAATTAATGAATGAATAATATACAATACATAGATAAATACACGAATATCGTAAAAACATGAATAAATACACAATACATAAATAAATATCATAAATATCATAAAAACATGAATAAATACACAATACATGAATAAATACACAATACATAAATAAATACACAATACATAAATAAATCCACAATATATAGATAAATAAACGAATAAAATGAATAAATAACTTGACAATATATATACATATATACACATACATATATACATATATAGATAGGCATGAATCATATGTTGTTATCGTTGTGAAAAGCTTACGATGTGAGGGTATTAATAACAATCGATTCAAGAGAAATGATTCGTTGATCTTCTGATAAAAAATAACTCCACCTAAAATGGCACGAATGCAATATTCTATAGCTTCGAAGTCAACATGTACATGAAGCGAAAAACTATTTCTTTGTGCTGCTTTTGTGTCATCTGGCTTGTCCATTTATGTCAAATCTTCGAGAAATACTGTTTGTTACATTTTTTGCAATTCTTTTCATGATATTCATTTAAAAAATCTTGTATCTTTCACTGATGTGGACAGGTTTTTTTTGGAATGATAAAGTTCCAAAGATTTTGATACACCCTTCGCTGGTTCAACGTACAAAGTTTTATTTTTATTGTACACACACAGAAATATTGGATTGTATAACTGTGGCACCCCCGGAAACTGGAGGCAAAGGCAAACTTAAAACTCTGTAGGAACGGATCTGCATCCATCCTTGAGAGTGGTACACACATGTTATCGGTGTCAAATTTGGGATAGACAAATATACAACGGTCCATCTCAAAACAGGGCGATAAGGGAATAACGGGGAAGATGTATAGCTCATAGTTGAAAGAATTTGGCACGTTCTTAATGCCATTCAGATGTATACTTACCGCGGGGTGGAACAACGCTTCTCACGAAAGGTGACAGCACTGAAGAACTCTCTCCGCGGTAAATGTCAGCACAAACTTCGATAGATCTGGTTACCAGGAATATCGGGGAAGCTACTAATACGCTTGCCGTTCTCATCTCACTCTACTCATTTGGATTAATGAAGTGGATCTGTGAGAAGCTGTATCAACTCAAAGTTAGGAAGTGAAAATTGATGCATCTACATCAAGGTGGTCATGGACTTTTCAGTTTGTAGTATCTACATGACGAAATGGTACTGGAGGGGGCCCTTCTCTGCATGATTCGCAACTATGAGAGAGCAGAAATAGAAGCAAATTTCTGTAGGGTATTTGCCTGAGCTGTTGATGAACTCAGTTTAGTTTTCGATACTAACTTGGTGATCTCAACTCTGTCACCAAGTTAGACCTGTTCAGCAAAAGGCCCACTTGAAAGCCATTGAGATCACTTCACTCCTGCAGCAATACAAGGATAAGCCCATGTACTGGGCCTCCTTCAAAAATATTTTAGACCTCGACTCATCAAAGCGCCTGACTTTTGCTTTTCTCAGATTGAGTGGGCTAAAGTACTACAGTCTCGTGATACGTATAGAGGTTCCTGAAAAATTACATCCCTCATGCGCTTGCTTCATTACTACCTACGGCACTTCAACGGTGTTGACCGGAATCGATATTGAATGAGAAACGCCGAATTTATTGGAACTATGCATTTCTCACCTCCAGGCTCATACCAGCTGATGAACCTGATTAAGTACATCTTGACCTTCAGAGCAAGACGATATTCGTCGAGTAGTTTTCTATTGGTTGTGAGAGAATATCGTCCAAAAATAGAACAAAAAAGGGATGAAATATACTTAAATTATCTTCGAATTCTACAGACTCTATCCATACCACTCTCTCGAAATGATTGTTTTGATTTTTGAAGTCCTTGGTGGAATTATACCCTCTTTACCTTTGAAACTTGAGCTCATGTCGATTGCCGCACTAAGGCAGAAATCTCAGCCGGACAAATGCGGAAAGCTGTTATTCTTGGCTCACTGCGACTGCTTAGGGCATATGATTCTTGAACCCAATGATGAGTTCCCTAAGGTATGGGTAGTGATTATTGGTTGATAATGCTGGTACGCCCTCTCGAATGTATCGGAGCTTTAAGGATGAGACTTGATCAACGGAACCTTGGGAAAAAAACAATAATGATGATAACAATTCATTTCCAAGAAGAATATAGATAATGTTTATACTACGGAAAAAAGAACAGAATGAAAAAGTACAGATGGAGTTCAACTTGAATGAAATGTATTACTTATATAAAAATTGATAATAATGAAAAATGAGAAATGAAACTCCCTTACACTTTTATGTGTAAGCAACGTTAATGCAGTTTCGTCCTACAAGGATATTTTCAAACGAACACAATGAACTCTTTTCATTGTATTCGTTTGAAAATGTGATATAAACACATAGTTAGTTTTATTTATCATTTTTCCTACCATTTCTTACCATTCTCCCACCACGTAGTAACCGCCACATCTATCAATATATTGATAATAATATAATAGTTTGCAACAGAAGATATTTCTTTCATTTTGCTGACGTTCTTCAATGATGGTTTAATCATCATTCAAACCACTATAGTGAATAGATTGTTTCCAATATCTGATCTAAATGGAAAACCCTACGATTTTTTGAATTCTTTGTTCAATATTTATGTTGACCACTACTTTTTTCTAAAATCAAATTTGAGAGTTTCAACTTGTTATTTGCCAGATCAATATAGGTGCAAAGTTTGAGTTTGTATATCTGTATTGATATGTCTTGAATATTTCTTGGTTTATATAAATCATTAGTCGGTTCCTTATATTCTAATTTGTAATAAAATTTCATAACTTCATTGAACAATATTTTCAGTAGTTTAGGCAGAGCATTTGATGATATCAAATATTGATATCAAATACTGCGGTTTCGAATGAAATAAGGAGAAATAAATACATTTTAAATATTTTACTGACAAAGAATTTCCAATATCGAAATATATTTCAAATATTTTGATTGAATTACAGGAGTTATTAGGATTGGTATCGGAATGAATATCTCGAAACATATACTGGTGAATAATTGAAAAGCGACAATCCAATTACATAAAACAAACGAACAGTATGGATTGTTGTTGAAACCTATATTTACAACTGTGTTTCAGCAGGAGAATGAAACATGTGAAAATTCAATAATGAAAATCAAACGGAATATTTTTTCTCAAAATTCATTAGAAACGAAAACAACGGTTTTATTCGGATACAATCAATGAACAGAATATGACACATTCCATTACAGTCGACCATCTTGAAAGTAGTACACTAAGAAATGTTGGGAAATATGAATACATTATCTGGAAAATCAATAAACGACTGCTGGTGAATTCTCATTGGGAGCGAGTTGGTTGAAAATTAAATCATTATCAATGAAACTTTCATTATATATCATCCATGCGTTATACATTATAATTCAGACTTGCATTGAAATGGTTGTTTACATAGTTTGAATAACCACAATGAGATAAACAGTGTAATTGTTAGTCTCTAATCTAAACATTTGTCTGATTGTGTTGTGTTAACAACACAAAAATGAAATGTTTACCCTGAATTCGTGAATCGAGACTTCTGCTACATTATGGTTGTAACTATAGAACTTCTCTTGCTTTGAAGAGGATTTTATTCTACCTACTAGATACGACTGAAAAAAACCTGAAAATTTCCACCGCTGCAGGCTTATTAAAATTCTGCAATCACAATTTTATTTTCAAAAAACAATTGTTATGTAAATAACTACATATTGAAAGAACATTTTTCCGCCGCAACTATCAAAACGTGATAAACTCCAAAATTAACGAACAGATTTTCTTACAGTTTTCACCAATGAACGGAACCATTCAAAAGGAGGGCCTGCGTGTCCAATTCATTTTTGAAGTTATTTTATCTTTGAGGCATTAGGAAAAAATGATGAGAGTGAATTCATACGATGCCCGCGAATGTCGTCGATAAAACCGAAACCCTGAAGTTAGCTTCTTCTTCAGTTTATTTGGCCGTTGCTTCTCAGTCGAGCGCATTTAGCCAGACTCCTTCTGTTATTAGTGAACAAAAGCTTCGTCCGGGGGCGTAGCTGTCTGGCTTGAGGCAATGTTGCCACCCTACGTTTCCTCATTTACTTTTTCATATATGAAAACACTTCCATTTTTCACAAAGGGTCTGCCAGTCCTCACAATATGACTTCCACAAATAATATATTTATTATCCCACCACTTTGTCAAATCAGTCGACATCTAATCTGATTCGAAATTGACTTCATTTTAAAGACGCCTCACTTTCGGAATCCACTCCGACAACGACATTCACGTGCCATCTTTGAGGACGGTCGTTATCGGCACAACCGTTCTTTGTCGCGATCGGAGAGAAACATTTCAGTTTTTCAAAATAACATCTACATCTACATACTCACGATATTTATTCAAGTATTTTTGAGCCTATGACACGTGTTTTGTGATTTATTGATTTGAAAATAATTTATTGTGATTATGAGTGATGAAAGTGGTTTTTACATATTACTTTGAGTACGTTCGTAGAATTTGAGGTTAACTGAAGGTATGTTTCATTTATTTACGTCATAAAATGAAATAAATGTTTACATTTATTAGGAATCACACATTAAGAGGTAAGACCTCGTTAGTCCTTAGCTCGCACAAGTTTCTCAACTTCTGAGAGTTGTCGTTCGTATGGGGGCGACAGCTGATTAACGGAAGACAGATTTTTTTTTAAACATTAGTATTTATTATGTTACAAGTGTACAAATGAATTGATAAAAGATACAAGTAATAATTATTGAAGTCAGGAAAAATTAATTCCAAATATCGATTCATTCAAATATGTTTTTCTTGAAGTAATCTTGAAATTTAGAATAATAAAATCTATCGTCAGGTTGTCTGATACAATATGACGATATTATGAAAAAGAATTTAGATTTGGAATATATGAATGAACTTAAATGAACGAAGTATCACTTCTTACGTGCATACATAAGCATACAAATACTATTTTTTCCATAAGTAGATTGTCATATGACGAAGTTATATGTTCAACCCTGAAAAGTTTTTATTGAAAGTGCTTTTTCAGCCTTTTGAGATCTAACGAAACAATTCTATACATATTGTTCCAATTCTTTAAGTCTTCAGAAAAGGCCGCAATAGCTTTCAAGGATAGCCTACTGCGTGACATCTGACTATGTGGCGACTATCAGGATATTCAAAATCTGTTTTTTCGTTAACCAGCTGTCGACTTCCTGGAAACGACAACTCTCAAAATTCGAATCTTGTGCGAGCTAAGGATAAACCAGGTCAACGTGTGATTTCTAACACGGGTTGGACGATAAGAAGTGAAAATTGATTGTCCAGCCTCGCGGCTTGAACCACCAGTTCACGCAGAGGTCGATTGAGTGAATGGAGAAAACCACCCATGTTAACCCACCAGGCTAACGTCATACCTAATCCCAATCGAATTGAATACTGCCAGTTACCTCAAGCATTTTATCCACAATTGCACTCCATCAGTATCTTAGGAGTCATTGCGAATTCGAAACTACCGCGCAACAAAATATATTCAAGCGGCCTGATGAACCAATGTGACACGCGTGATAAAAAAGTTTGCAACTGCCTTGATATTGTTTTGTAGATAGGTACCTACATTCTTTCAAAATTGAAATTGATAGTTGTGAACATACTTTTGTTTGAGTTGAGTTTGCAAGCTAATGCGGCACTATGATAAAATATGAAATGTAGGCATTTATACTCCGATGGGGCGAGTCGCTAGACTGAAATGCATATGTTCCCTCAAAGGAGTTTCGAGGAATATGGAGATCACTCTCTTTTCGATCTCCTTCCATTATTTCGTCCATGGGTTCCTTGATTCCAGGAAATTCGTGAATATGGAACGTGGTCCGTGAAACGTCTAAAATTAAGAACAATTCAAGGTGTTTTCAAATTCCATGACCCTCAAAAGGGTAAAATGAATTCGTTGAACCTCCTTGTGTCAAAATTTCTAGCACACCAGGAGGCGTTTCGACACCAATTCGTTATGTCTATCCGAACTTGGATAGACATTTTGGATAGACATTTTGGAATTCAAAATGCACCAAACATTCAATACCCTCAGCAGCCTCCGAACTAAAAATTCATACTTTTACATAAATCAAACAATGATAATTAGGAACATTCTCCAGGCAGATATCTTCATATTTCTCCCTCAAAACTACTTTATAATTTTGTCGTTTCCATTTTCTATCGAGACCCAGAGTTTCTCGTACGTTTATACTATTTTAATGAAGAAAAGAGTTTCGTCCTATAAGGACATTTTCAACCACTTTATATGAATATGAAAATGACCTTATAGGACGAAACTCCAGTAAGGTTAGTTACAAATAAAAGTGGTGAAAAACATAGTTTCAATTTTTTTTCTTCATTATGATTTCCTACCACGTAGTAACGGCTTCATCCATCAATTTATATTCTATTCGTGTTACTCATTTTGCGAACATCATTTTCAATATATTCGTTTGAATGAATCCAGTTTTATGTAAACGTAAAAAGCGGAGATCAGTTCCGGTTGAGGCGAATACTTTCCAAAAAGTTGAGTGGAAACTGATGAAATATGGAGATTTTCTCTTTGAACTCGGCAGAGTCAATCCAAACTACTTTGTTGAAACGGTTGTTCTGATTATTGGAGTTCTTGTTATGGAATGATACCCTCTCTGCTCTCGGAACATAAGATCAAGTCGTGTTGCTTTGTCCGGACAAACGTCGAGGGCTGCCATTCCTAGCTCATTGTATCTGCTTAGCGCACATGATTTTTGGACCTAGTGATCACCTCCATACGGTGTGGAGAGTGGTTATTAGCTGATGATGCCGACCCGCCTTCCCGAAGGCTGAAATATATTCGTATATTTCGTACAGATCTTTATATGGTGTCATGAAATATTTGCAAAAACGTTTCGTTCATCAACGGTAATTTTCAATTTTTTTTTAATACACACCTGTATTCCTCTGTGTGATTTCCAACCATTGTTGCGGTGCATTCAGTCATGTATCACACCCAATATGTATTATCAACCGTTCACGTTCAATATAATATGGACCAGATTTTTACTTTCATGTTCCGAAAGCACGTATCTTTCATTTTGGAACAGAGCTCATGACAAAACCATTGTAATTTTGCATTCTCTACTGAACAATAGAATAAGTAGTTTCAATTGAATGATTAAGTTACATTGGGACCATGATGCAGAAAAGGATGGAAACATGTAACTTTTCATTAATGAGTCCTGTTCATTCATATTTACCACGATATCGATTTTTGGAATAATTTTTAATGAAATATGCCTGAAAAAACATTCCTTATACCTGTCGATGTCAGGCGAAGCAAACTCACTGTGTGACCGAATCTATTTCTGAAGTTGTAGTAGTATCTCATACCGATGTTTTCAATTTCATGTAAGCACTGCTGCTTATGAAGTAAGGGCTTACAACCCTAAAAACAAACTAGTTCTGCCGTTATGACAGTAGATGGTTGAAATATTTTTTTGTGGAACTGTCATTAAAAGTAACATTTTTAATGGTTGTCAAGGATTTGAAAGATGATGTTTACAAAGTAGCGTGTTGATAATATTTTTAACACCAGTGTAAAAATATTTTTAACACCAGTGTTAAAAATATTTTTAACACAATTTTTTCAACCAAATGGCAATAAACAAAACATAACTATTCAATTTTCAAGAAAGTTTCATTATGAACAATAGATATACATACAATTGAATTCTGTTACATATATATTATATACATTAATTACATTATTATTATTATTATTTGTGAACAATAACATGGAAAATATAATTAGAACAACTGCTAATATTTAAACCTTGTGATCTTGAAGATGCTTGTAATATATTTGAACTATCTGAGGTGACAATTTCATGGGCATCAACATCTAATTCTTGAAGAACAGGACGATGCTGTTACGCTGAAGTTAGCTGTTGGGATTATTCTTCCAGCCATAGCCTTTTTATAAGAGATGGATTGATCGATCTAACCCTCAGCTACTGTTGTAGACTTTCATCCTCCGTGCTTCTTAATATCCTTTATATTTGCTCCTGATTCTGCTAGCAAAGAAGCAGAAGATCTTCTGAAACAGTGACCTGCATATTTCATTAGTTCCGAGAGGTAGCAATGGTAGAAGGCATTTTCCCAAACGTGTTTATACCAAATGGGTTGGCACTGCATTTATAATTTGAGTATTTCAGAAAAAAAACATAGGTGATTGATAACAGAAGGGCGTAATGCAACGTATTTATGAAAATAGTCAATGTTTCTGCCAATAAGGAATTTTCGTTTTTGTATTTGGAGTTTCAACAATCAATGATTCATCCATTAATTTGATGCCTTCTATTCTAAATGGCACAGCTCTTCAGGCTGGCAGGCTCCATATATTAGAAAAACAGTAGCAACTTTTATCATCAAATATTTTTCATCTAGCGCCTCATTTATAAACCTCTGGACTAGTTCAAACGTAAGATTTTTTTATCATTCTGGGCCTATAACTTTAATTTTTTTGCTTTGAGAATGCTATTACTTCGAAATATTTACTTGTATCAACACCATTTTTAACGAGCGAACTCGACTTTATCATTGAAAACCTGCTCCACAAAGTTGACGAGTTCCATATTTTTGATTTCTCGTCTAGATAGACTAACAAAAAAATTAGAATATGCGATGTCGTACTGCTGAGCCGATATTTTTGGTAATAATTCAGTTGAAGCTCCTTTTGCAGCCTCTTCAATATCGTCAGGAACACACAATTCCATTTTATCCATTTTATTATGAAAACAGGACAGTTGTACAAAAAACTTTGTATGATATTTGTGTTAAAAGTAAGTTTTATTTTGTTCGTTAAATTTCTCAACTCGCTACGCTCGTTTCGCAAACTTTTTCACTCACAAAATGAAACCTTACTTTTAACACTCATATCACAAATAACTGTTATTCTGAGTAGTCTAGAGAAATGTATATTTGCTGAAGGCAAAGCTCTTGACTGTCATCAATAAAAATATAAACTTTCAAATTTTCAATGCACTGGCCTGTTACTTGGTAGAAATCAATATTAAACATTTTTGCAATAAAGACTTGATTTACAATACGTTCTTCACTATTTTACAATGTAAACTGCACAAATCATCGATCTCAACTACTAATATACCTAACCCTAATATCCACATCAACTAGCAACTTACCACAGCATGATCCGAATACTCATTAGTATCGCTATAAGTCAACAAAAAACTTCAATGAAGAAATAAAATAGATGACAGTAAATAACAACTACAATCAGGACATGATTCATCACATCGCATCGTCGATGCAAACTATTCAAACAAGCCATTAAATAAGTATGTATTCATACCAAAAATAATACTGGCAGTTTCAGCACACTGACATATATAGGGAAAACATCGGAAAAGATTAGTAGACTAATAAAATAATGGAACATCAAGAACATCAATACAAGACTGATAACACCTTAGGTAGACATATAAAAAGACAAATTCAAAATAGACAAGGACAACAAATTGGGTCTCTACAAACTATAATGGAGCTCGTGTCCAGAAGTTCATATTGGAAAAACATCCAGAAGTTTCAAAACCAGAATCTCAGAACACAAAACTGGTTCTGAATTAGAGAAAACCAATCTGTTGGAAAATAAACACGACGTCGACATAAACCATGATGCACTACAAACAGAAAATCAAAGACAAAAATGAAACCTGGGAATTGATGAACGTTAAACCTCAACAACGAGTCAATCTATCACCACTGTTAAATCAATTTTTATGAAAAATTCTCTAGAAATAGTGGAATCATCAGTAACGATAATATACTTGCTTTGTACCTGCTGCATACCTGCTTTTGAAACTACCTGTTCACCAATTAGTAATCTCTAATTATTGTGGTCGATGATTTGTAAAAATAGCATTGTGAAGTAGTGTAGAGTACCAGTTCGACTGAGGACACTACTAGGTAGTGAAACGTGTATTGGAATTATCATGAATAGAAACATTCAGAATAGTTCATATTATTAGTAATCATGTTTTTCTATTATGAATGACTTTCTGTACGAAAAGAAATACTGGATTGATAAAGTTATTTGTTGTTGATTCATGTTGATGAGCGTCATTTATTTCACCGACATAGAAGGATCAAAAATATCAAATCATCAATGATCAGAAAATAAAGGTTTCAAATGAATAGACACGTCGCTCAGAAACAGGACTTTGATATTGATGGTTCTCCTCAAGATAAACGCAACGAAGCAGGGGAAATGTGTCCGTAAGTATATCAATTCTCTCATAAAACGCGACCCGGGATGCAAAGCGGTTTCGCTATTTGGTGGAGTAGTGAATCAACCTTAGCTCAGTAATATTTGTAGGTAAATATATGTCCATGAATATATCCTAGAGTAGATAAATTCTGTTTTGTTTACAGAAGGGAAATTGAAATTTGGTTAGTGTATTAGTAATTTGGGTTCGAACCCAACAACTATTCATAGAAAGGGTCAGTTGGAAGGAAACATATTGTTAACACATTGAAACACATTGTTAACGACAACATAGCTAGTTTGGTAACCTGCATAGAAGTTTTTCATATCGTGAAACAAGGTGATTTCTGTTTCACAAAATGAAATTTCATAAAAGAATTCTACCATTTTTCATGAAAAATGTTCTATGATTTTTTTTGTTTTCAAGTATGTTTGAAGTTATGAGTAGAGTCCTTGGTGTGATTGATTGAACTCTTTTCCAATATGGAATATTTTGTCGAAAATATTGGATGGTCTGCACCCTTGATGGAAAGATCCAGTAAATGTCAGCATTCCATTTACATATGCACTGTTGAGCATACATCAAGTGACAGTGCTGAAATGTAAATTTTGTTTGGTAACAGGATTAGTTATTTTTGGAGAAATAAAACGAAACCAAACCAACCAAGATAAACATAGTTTATTAATTGATCTGTGAAAACTTTCTCAAATGCTATGTTGGTCGAACTGAACATTATCTTCAAATACGAGTTTCAGAATATATGACAGATTCTTATCAAGAATTACGCATCCCTTGTTGAATACATTCTTTCATTTTGAATATCCGACTTTATATGTCCTGTCGAATATTGGCAACACCGAAGAACCGGGCGCTAAACACCCAGCGTCTACCCCTCCATGCACAGCTACCTGCTGAAGGGTTTTTTCCATCCTAACATCCCAAGACAAAGACACTTGCAATAGACACTCTTTACAGTGAACACATTTCATATTTAACATTTTGTTAGTTTTCGCAATAAAGCGTTAGTAGTGAATGTGGTGCCATTTTATTCAAATACAGTCCACAAAAATTCAAAACCACATATAACATTTTGGTCCATTCGAGACGGATTGGATATACTATTTTTGATCTTAGTGCAACGAACGATATTCATCTTCACAGACGAGGAGAAGAAAAAGAAAGTGAGTCCGTTCCATATTATTTCTTTCCTTGACACATTCCTTTGCTTTGACTCGCAAGCAGATTACTTCATTTCATTAGACTGCTTGTCAATTCATTATAGATTCAGCTCGCATTCTGTTGTTATTCTCAAGGTGTTTTGTCGATTTCATATAGTCCAGAATGGCCGAGTCTGAAATTCAACTCGTAGAAAAATTGCGTAAGAAACGTAGTGTTTGTAAATCAAAACTGACAATTTTCAATAAATTCATTATTCACTTAGAAAACAAATATCCAGATAAATGTATTACGGACTCGGATGTTCTCTTTGATCTCCAGGCGAGACTAGAGAGAATTAGTAGATTAATTGAGGACTACGACAAGGTTCAAAGCGAAATCGACTCATTAAATTCGGTCGATACAATAGTCGAAGAAAACGAGCGGGAATCGTTCGAGACAAATTTCTTTGCATGCGTCGGTAAAGCTAAACGATATTTGGCGTCTGTAAGTGCGGGCGGTGAGGAACAAGACGAAACGCACAGTAGGAAATCTTATGCATCGGGTCATGCACCGTTGCCAGATGGCATAAATAAACTAGAGATCAGGGAAACGCGTTTACCTGAAATTACACTTAAGATTTTCGACGGCTCTTTAGATTCGTGGCCCGAATTCAGAGACACTTTCGAATCTATTATTCATTCGCGAACAAACATATCGGATATTGAGAAATTTCATCACCTTAGACGACACCTGACCGAAGAAGTGTACGAGCATATCGGTAGCTTAGACTATAGTAGTGAAAATTATAAATACGCGTGGCAAGCGATATGTAAAAGGTATAACGAATCTACCGATTTGACGCAACATCATTTAGAACGACTTTTTGAGTTAGAAAAAATTGAGATCGCTACCTCAACGGGAATCCGCAAGGTTGTGGATGCCACTAACAACAGATTGAAGGCTTTGAGTACGTTAGGGGAACATACTGAACACTGGGGTACGTTTATCATTTTCATGACTCTATCGAAATTAGACGACGACACGTCCGCGAGATGGCAAGAAGTAAAACAAAAGTATGAGCGCCCAAGTTGGCAAAACTTCTCGGACTTCCTGGAAAAACGTGCAATTTTACTTTCTAATATCGAGAAAGGTAAATCCGCTAAGTCCGTATCAAACTCGACAACCAAAGATTTTCCTTCAGCACATAAAAATGTGAATACAAGACGCGACGACAAACATGGTAGAATTAAATCATTCATTTGTTCAAACGAATCGAATGAAGCTCCTATCATTAGATGCCCTAATTGCAAAAATCCACATTTCATCAGTGAATGTTCAGATTTTAAAAAATTGACGATTAAAGACAGACTAGAACGCGCGAAACAAAGGGGACTTTGTATTAACTGCTTGAAACCTGGTCACTTGGTACGTCAATGCAGGTCTAGTTCTTGTAAAATTTGTAAGTCTAGACACCATACAATGCTCCACATAGACAAGGCTACAAATCTGAATTGCGAAGCCGAACCCTTTCGACAAACTAACGAAACTATCACAGCATTCTCAGCTTATAGCGCCTGTAATAGCCAAGTCATTCTCTCGACAGTCACGGTTCGAGTTCGCGACAGTTCGAACAAGGTGCGCTTTGCCCGTGCACTACTAGATCCAGGGTCTCAAAGTAGCTTCATCACTTCTGAACTCTGTGAACATCTCAAATTGGAAACCGTTCATACTCAGCTCGTGGTAGGTGGTCTCAATGAGACGTATTCTCAAGTGAAACATCGTTGCAACTTGAACATTCAATCAAACACGAATGATTTCTCACTAAACGTTTCGTGTCTAGTAGTTCCACAAATAACGGGGGATTTGCCTAACTTCAAAATTGATTTGGGAAAACTTGATATACCCCAAAACATCCAGTTAGCCGATCCCAATTTCCACATTCCGAACAGAATTGACATCTTAATAGGAGCAGATCATTTTTGGGAAATTATTTGTGTAGGAAAAATCAATTTAGGTTTTCACGGACCTATTTTGCAGAAGAGCAGATTTGGTTGGATAGTCGCGGGTCCTATCCAAGCTAGTAGCTTTCCCGTAGTACAGTGTAATTTCTCGAAAAACATACAGATAGACAAACAATTAGAGCGCTTCTGGTCGATAGAGGAATTTCCGTACACGAAGGCACTATCTCATGAAGAGATTTTAGCTGAAACGCATTTTGTTGAAAACACCAAGCGAGACGAAAAAGGGCGTTTTGTTGTTAGCATTCCACTCAAACTCGACCCCGAACTGCTCGGAGATTATCAGGAAGTCGCGAAAAAACGATTTCTGGGGCTAGAGCGGAAATTGCAAAATTTTCAAACCTTTGGCGATCGGTATAGGAAATTTATTGATGAATATCGTGCACTTGGACATATGGTGAAGGTCACTGAACCTGATAACGCAAAAAATGTCTACTATATGCCACATCACGGAGTCATCAAAGAAGCTAGCCTTTCAACTAAGCTCAGGGTGGTTTTCGATTCATCTTGTTCAACCACAAGCGGGTATTCATTAAATGACCTGCAACTAGTCGGGCCGACTATTCAGTCGGATTTGTTCTCGATTCTACTTCTCTATAGAAAACACAATTTCGTGATTGCGGGTGACATTGAGAAAATGTATCGCATGTGCCCAGTCGACCCTACTCAGAGATCTCTGCAAAGGATTCTTTGGCGTGATAATCCCGAGAATCCAGTAGATACCTACGAATTAACGACAGTCACTTACGGCACTTCCTCTGCTGCCTTCTTAGCCATACGCTGTCTCTATCAGTTAGGGGTTGAATGTGAGGATGCCGCGGCGGCTGAGGTGATTAAGCACCATTTTTATGTTGATGATATGCTAACGGGGGGTGCTACAGTAACAGAAACTGTTGAAACTGTCAACAAAGTTATCAAGGTTCTTGAATCGGGAGGTTTTCATTTACGTAAATTCATTTCAAACAGTTCGGAAATTTTACAACGCTTGGTATCGAAAAATGACACTCAATTAGTAGATCTCGGCGTAAATGAAAACGCGAAAACCCTTGGTATGATATGGAATGCCTTAACAGATCGTTTTTTATACAAAATATCAGTAGGAACTTCCACCAGGGTTACAAAACGTACGGTTCTCTCCGAAACTTCTCAAATCTTTGATCCTTTGGGACTACTGAGCCCGTCGATTCTACTAGCCAAACTCATCATGCGTGACATATGGATGGAAAAAATTGATTGGGATGAATCCTTGCCATCAAACTTACACACTCGTTGGTTGCGGTTTCGGGATGAACTGAAGGATTTCAATGAACTTTCTATACCTAGAAGAGTTATTTGTCCCGAATTCGTATCGCTAGAAATCCACGGATTCTCGGACTCGTCTGCGCATGCGTATGGAGCGTGCGTCTACATAAAATCATGCAACTCTCGCGGTGAGGCTTTCGTGAATTTAGCTTGCGCGAAATCTAAAGTAGCGCCTCTGAAGATTCAAACTATACCACGTCTAGAGCTCATCGCTTCCTTGCTAATGTGTCGAATGGTTGATAAGATTAAAAACTCGCTAAAGTTGAAGGTAGATCTTATCACGTACTGGACAGATTCAACTGTAGTGTTAGGTTGGATAGCAACGCCGGTCAACTTATTGCAAGTTTTCGTAGCCAATCGTGTTGCCGCCATCCAAGAGCTAAGTGACTCAGCGAATTGGCGTCACGTGCCCACTGAGGACAACCCTGCTGACCACGTGTCGCGAGGCATCGTACCCGGTATGCTCGGTTCATTGAAAATTTATTGGTGTGGATCGAGTTGGCTGCAAGAGAGCGAAGGAGCTTGGCCCTTCATGCCAACAAAAACTTCGACACTACCCGAACTCAAGAAAGTTGTGTTTGCTCACAAGGCTACCATTGAGACTCTCGATATATTCGAAAGATATTCAAACTTAGCAAAAATTCGTAGAATAGTAGCCTATTGCTTGAGATTTCGAAAAAACTCTTCGTGTCATAAAGATGATCGAAATTTAGGGCCGCTCACATGTGATGATATCGATAGCGCAAATTCACGTTTAGTTCGTTTAACGCAAAATACGTCCTTTCGTAATGAAATTCGCTCCATTCGCGAAGGGAAAGGTTTAGATCGATCCAGTAAAATACTGAAACTAAATCCTTTTCTTGACGAGCAAGAAATTTTGAGGGTTGGAGGAAGGCTGGCCAATTCGAACTTTCCTTTCAGTCAGAGACACCCGATTTTATTGAATAATAAATGTCAGTTCACTGAGTTGCTGTTCTCATTGGAGCATACACGATTGATGCATGCTGGACCTCAGTTATTATTAGCACATATTCGACAAACATACTGGCCAATTGCTGGTCGCAGCCTAGCTCGACGGATAGTGCATGAATGTGTAACGTGCTTCAGAACGAAACCCACCATAACCAACCCTCTCATGGGAAATCTTCCGGCCACTAGGGTGAATCCTTCTCCTCCGTTTTTCATCTCATCGGTAGATTACGCTGGACCTTTCAAGGTCAAGGATCGACAAGGTCGTGGTTGTAAGATAAGCAAGGCCTACGCTAGCGTTTTCGTCTGTTTCACCACTCGCGCAGTTCATATAGAGTTAGTGCCTGACCTAACTAAAGATTCATTTATCGCAGCCTTTAGGCGTTTCATAGCAAGGCGAGGAAAACCGTCTCGAATATATTCTGATAACGGAACCAACTTTGTTGGAGCTTTTAATGAGCTTCATGATCTCGGCGTTTTCCTCAAAACAAATTCGAAAAACATAGCCGAAACAGTAGAAAATGAAGGCATTTCATGGTCCTTTATTCCAGCGGCTTCTCCGCACTTTGGTGGTCTCTGGGAGGCTAGCGTGAAATCGATGAAACACCATTTGATACGCGTAGCGGGAAATGCATTACTCACCTTCGAGCAGTTCTACACACTGCTAGTGCAAATCGAAGCAATCCTCAACTCGAGACCCATGCACCCACTATCTTCTGACCCATCAGACCTCAATCCCCTCACGCCCTCTCACTTTATCATCGGCCGTCCCATGATCTCCATCGCAGACACTAATCTGCTAGCAGTTCCTGACAACCGGTTGAAACACTACGAGCGAGTTCAGCAGATCCAACAGCATTTCTGGAAACGCTGGTCCTCAGAGTATGTATGCGAGCTCCAAGTGCGTACCAAGTGGAGAACCAACCAAGAGGCACTAAGGAAGGACGACCTAGTCATAATCAAGGATGACGACCTCCCCCCATTCAAATGGGCCCTCGGACGAATCGTATCAGTACATCCTGGAAAAGATGGTATTTCTAGAGTGGCCACGATCCAGACCAAGGCAGGCCTCTTGCGACGAGCCTTCTCCAAAATCTGTGTTCTACCCAAAGCAGATAGTTTTTCATTGAAAGAAGGTGGTTCTTTCAAGGCGGGGGCTATGTCGAATATTGGCAACACCGAAGAACCGGGCGCTAAACACCCAGCGTCTACCCCTCCATGCACAGCTACCTGCTGAAGGGTTTTTTCCATCCTAACATCCCAAGACAAAGACACTTGCAATAGACACTCTTTACAGTGAACACATTTCATATTTAACATTTTGTTAGTTTTCGCAATAAAGCGTTAGTAGTGAATGTGGTGCCATTTTATTCAAATACAGTCCACAAAAATTCAAAACCACATATAACATGTCCAGTCATATCATAATTCTTTCGAAACAAATACTTCTATATGAACACTGAATTATACAGAAGATAATAAACTATTATTATTATCATTATCATTATTTTTTTTCACTGTAGTGTGCGCTGGTCAGGCCCTATCCCCCGAAGCCCCGATACATTCGGGAGGGCGCGCCAGCATTATCAACCAATGACCACTCCCCATACCGTGAGGTAAGTGATCATTGGGTCCGAGAATCATGTGCCCTGAGCAAGCGCAGTGAGCCAAGAATGACAGCCTTCAGCATCTGTGCGGTTAAGATTTCTGCCTTAGTACGACAAGCCGACTGTCATCTTCTAGGCACTTGAGGAGTGCCTAGAAGATGACAGTACTACCAACTGTCGAAAGCGAAAGCGTATCTATATCTATCGTTCATAATAAAACTGCCTCCAATTGTTTTGTTTATTGCTATTTGCTCGAGAAAAATCGTGTTGAAAACACTTTCAACACAAGTTTTGAAAATATTTTTATCACACCACTTCGTTAACTTGACAATCATTAAAACTGTCACTTTCAATGACAATCGTACAAAAAAGTGTTATTTGAATATGTTGATCAACGATTATCATCAAAAGTAACGGCCAATTCCGTCATATATCATAAGAGAAAACCTGATAGATGGTTTGACGAAAGGGATGTTTGTGTGCTTTCCGAAATCAGCTGTCTTCTATGGATCTTCAATCTTGGGGATATTTTGAATCCGTTGTTCATGAAACCTAATCTGCTGATATAATGATGCCTTAAAAGAATCATCGATCAATTTCCCTCACAGAAATGTGATAGAAATTGATCTGTATGCACACTGATCAAAATTTTGAACAGTAACTTGACGCATAAAACTGGAATTTCTCAGATGAAATGAATCTAAGAAGATACTTCTTTCACACACCAGGACAAGGATACTTCAAGAAAAAGTGTTTTAAAAAATCAACAAAAACGAACTACTCTAACACTTTCAAAATTATTTTACGTACATTTGCGACTATACTTCAGTTTCAACTTCAAAGGACAATAATTATCTCTTCAATTTCCATACAAGACGAAAAGACCTTCGCAATTTCTGAATTTCCTGTTCACAAAATAATATTCATGAATTATTGTTGAATTATGTCATATACATTCATGTTGTGTGTGTTCTCACCAGCACTTCGTCTGCCACTGAATTGTCAGGATCAGAACAATCAAAAGTTGTATTCGATTCGTCTGGAACAAAGTTCCACAGAAGTAATGATTTTGGTGTTCCCTTCACCGACGAAAATGAGGACAACTGAGCCATTAAACTGTAGGCAACTCAAGTAAAGAAAACTCATTTTCTCCGGAAAACTTTTCCATCAATAAACGGTTTCCAGTGTTTCTGTAGATTGTGAAACATAATATTCGTTCGCTAGTGGGAAGAAAAATTCTTTCTTGTTTTCTGGATTCGTATTCAGAATTTGTACTTAGGATCAAATAAATTTTCATAGTTCAGTTCATTAGAATTTTTCCACTGTGTCTTCTAGTTCAGAAAGGATCTAGGACATATTTTCTGAAAGTTCGATTGATAATATATTTTCAACATCAGATATACTGGCAGGGCGGACAGAAAAGTTACTGTCTCCAAAAATCTCGTTACCGGCATAGGCGCAAAAATCCTAGTGCCAAAAACCGAACTAGGTTTGTTAATTCTCGTAACAGCTGCAAACTTAGAATGAATGAAAGCGAAGAACTTCAGAAAATTAGAGAATTAAGGATGAATTGCTTGTCGGTAGCTGAAGCTGTTAATCAGAACTTTACAAAATTCACAATTCCACCACTAACACAAGCGGATGATTCAATTGCAATAACAGCAATAGAAAAAGCAAATCTACTAGCTGAACAATTTGCGTTCCACTCCACTTTAGATTTTCTGGGAATGGCACTACTCAC
Organism: Leptinotarsa decemlineata; assembly: GCF_025532065.1. Classification (NCBI taxonomy): domain Eukaryota; kingdom Metazoa; phylum Arthropoda; class Insecta; order Coleoptera; family Chrysomelidae; genus Leptinotarsa; species Leptinotarsa decemlineata. The sequence goes on along the minus strand of NW_027412688.1, from coordinate 27,231,239 downwards.
TATTTCCACACTAGAATCCACAATGCCGAAAATTACATTTTGACAGCGTCTAGTAAAGCAAATTTTGAAACAGCATAATATCAACAAGGCGTCTGGTCCTGGTGGAGTGTCCGTTATCGTACTCAAAAAGTGCACAAATGAACTCGCACCAGTATTTTGCAGACTTGTCAACCTGTCATAAAGAAAATGGGTTTTTCCTTCTTGTTGGAAGATTGCTCGCGTTAAGCCTATTCCCAAAAAGGGCCAGTCGCTTTGCTATCAGTGATATCAAAAATCATGGAGAAAATCGTAAACCACCATATCCTGAAACATTTGAACGGCTTCAACATCTTGAGCGATAATTCATATGGCTTTCGGAAACAAAGATCAACAAGAAGATAAATGTCTCCGACAATTCCGCTTTCTGCTTAAATAAGTTTATTGAGGTTTGAAATTAACACCAATATGTTTTCGGCACAATCATGTCGCTTGAACTCTGTACTCTGTACCAAACCAGAAAACTGTACACGCCTCAGAAATGTTTGTTATAAAGCTCAAATCAGACCTTCTTTGAAGTATTGTTCTCATGTATTGAGCTCTTCTCTCAAACATATCCTGAAGTTTCTGGATTCCATCCAGGAAAGAGTCACCCGCCTGATTGGAGACGCGAACATCACGTGCAACGTCGAAGAACGGTTGGAGATTTTCCTCTATTCTATAGATACTTTCACTTCACTGTTTGAGAACTCTTTCATCTAGAGAACTGCATTTATGTGGAATGAACTTCCTGCGAACGTTTTTCCAAATGGATTCAATTCATAGCGATGCAAATCCAATATAAAACGCTACTTTCGCACAGGCGCCGCTTTAAGAGCGCCTAAAGGATTTTTCTGTAGTGCTTGTGTTTTGTCCTTGAGAAAAACATGCATCTCGACAGAAGTAGGGAGTCAATTCGAAAATTTTTGGCCCTCAATGACTCTCTTTCAAGAAATAATGTCAGAAATTGTGAAGACATTCAATTTCAGATGGATGGCCATGAAAACAAATAAATTACGAGAGATAAATCCCGACATGCGCTCCCAGAACCACCAATCGGTCCAAAGAAGCCGTCAAATCATTCTTACTCATTTAAAAATCGGACACCATCAACACAACACCTTATGGAGAAAGAATATGCTGCAGAATATGATGCCTGTGGTGTGATCAACAGTATTGGATCAAATGTAATTATATCAAATTGTTTCTCCACTAATAACTCCTCGCGGTTGATGCAGTTATTTTGAAATAAAATTGAAATTCACAAGGGGATGCGTTTTGACAAATATTTCAGCCCCCTTGGTTATCAAAATAAACTTTAATAGGAAAGAAAGGAAGGCAAGTTGCAAATTATTGATTTCTTTCCATGTCACATTTCTTTCCTAATAGTTTCCAAAAAAATATTGTTTTGAAAAGTAGACTTTTTTTTTTGTAGACATTAATGAGTGGTTAAAATTCTATACTGAATCAGTAATTATGTTTGATAATGAACAAATAAATTGCGAAAATGAATAATTTTCAGGAGCAGTCACAGGTATGCTCATATCTAATTTGGTAGTGTTCCAAAACTTGGATATATTTACTGCAGGGCCCACAGAAACTTACCTTTTTTGATCTGGTCGAAGTCTTTGATACTGTCAGCCATCAAGTCATATTGAATGCCTTAAAAACAGTGGATTTAGAAACGATGCTTCTGGAGAGGAAGGGAACAATATGTTAACATCGAGAACAATTTTAGCTCTGGAAGAGAGGTTCAATTTGACGCCCCAAAGAACAGTTTTCGGGACAATCTAATTCCTGTTCATCTAAACACGCATTTTCATTCACCAACTGATGAAGAAATAGGTAGCTTTGTAGACGACATTGCTCAAAGATACTCCAAGGTTGAACCTGAAACGTAAAAATATTGAAATCATTTTCATTAGTATCGACACCAGTAAACCCCTGACAATCAAGCTAGAAGAACTGCATTTTCCCAACTCACAATTCACTCGTCAAACTCACAGGAGTATTTGAAAATCAGCTTTCAACATAATGGTGCAAAAATGTGGAAATTTGAAGAAATTATCGTGACATTAACATGGAATGAGATATGCAATGCAATCATTTCATAAAGAAGTTGAGGTTGGTACTATCTATCAGAATTTAAATATATGAACAGATTCTTGAAATAAAAGCTTTGATTTATTGAATGATTGTGTGAATGATTCTAAAAACACAAAAATGGATTATGAGTAATATTAAGATATATCCCAGTGACACACTTTCTAAACAAATCTCAAATTTTGGGTATCAGACAAATTTCCGTCTCAATTCTCGTAATATTCTAACATGAAAATACATCTGTTATATTGAGAAACCATCAGCAACCGTACAATGTTTCGCATATGTTGAATACGGTATGACAAAAAAGTCTTGAATATTTTGTACCAAAAGTTTGTGATTTCATACCGTCTGAATTGAGTCTTCTATACTCACTTAAAAAAGTGAAGATTCTTGAAAATATCAGGAAATGAAAAACAATATTTATTTGAATTTTTTCATGTACGAATGTTCTTGTTCTTCCACAGTACCCCATCTTATAGATTTTTCTTTTGATCATCCATTCATTCTTAAAATTATTACTGACTTTGATGTAATGTTAACTCGAAATTTTTCAAATATGTCTATACGGAATTGTTGGATCAATACAAAATACCCACACGAAGATTCACTTCTGTGTGTCCCTTGAAAGAATTTTCAATACCTATAGCTTCATTATATTTAATGTTTTCAACCAAATTCACAGCTTTGGCTTTATTCATCAACGTAGTCTTCATCAAGAGGCACACATTCATTCCAGGGCCATTTCAATACCAACTATGTAGAACGATTTATCTTTTGCCTCAAAAATAGGCCTAAGTTTCAGCAATAACCTCTTCATTCGAGCAAAATTTTGCTACCGGTGAGTATTTTTTTTGACGTCTGGAACAGTCTAAGCGCACGGGAGTACGTAAGTTGAAAATAATTTTTTCAAGGTATTTCAAATGAATAGAAAAATTTTAAAAATTTATGATATAATCTAAATACAATAGAGAACTGATTCCCGTTGAAATTTTTTATTAGAGTTATTTTTTCAATGATCTAGACAACTGTTAACAACATTTTCTAAAACTTCCTTTATCGTTCAAAGTAAAATGAATATTTAAATAGTTACCATAAAATTTTTTCGCTTCGTGGAGCCTTTCTTAGATGCATACAAAAGAAGATTGCATGATAAAAGTTCTGAAAATTCCAATAATCTGTTTATAAAATTTTTTTAAAACAAACAAAAAAAGAAAAAACACAATAATATTGTAAAAAGTTTTTGTCTTTATCATTATTTTATCGTTTCAATGTCAATAAAAGACATTTATAAACTAAAAGAAATAATTTATGAAGAACTTTATGAAGAACAACCTGTTGCAACCTGTGTAACCGCAATTGCAGGTTGCAACAGGTGCAACAGGTTGCATATCCGCAATTGCGGGTGCAACCTGTTAAATGACCAAATTGATTTAATTTACTCTCCGGTTTTTAAACTGGCACATGCGCATTGTGAACTGTAAATTCAGGTACTCAATCAAGTACCTAAATGGTATATATTAGCGAATGTAATTAATCATTCTTAGTTTATTGTTTAAGTTTGAAAATGTCCATATAGGACGAAACTGCAGTAACGTTGGTTACAAATAAAAGTGGTAAAAAACATAGAAATTTTCATTTCTCTTTTCATCATGATCTCCTACCACGTAGTAACGGCTACATCCATCAATTTATTAAAAAAAAATTGATAAATGAGTTATGTATGAGAAAAAATAAATAAAGTTGATGATGGTGGCTTGAAGACAAAACTTCTGATATCAAATCTGAAAACACCATTATGTAGCAAGGAGAAAGTTGCAATGTGGAAATGCAATTTGTTTTAGAATCTTTCGAAAAATAAAGCCAGAAAAAGGTAAAAACCATTTTCCGAAATTTTTGTTTTTTCCGGATATAATCGGAATTTCAGAACTTTCTCAACGGCTTATTGTTAGTCAGGTAAATGCGCAACTTTGCCCCAATTTAACCATCTTCGTATCTCTCATAGTTTCCGAGGTCCCAATGGTGAGGATTGAATATGAAAGACCCTGTATGAAATCTGTGACTGAAATATTTTCATGAACTAGTAAAAACGTAAAGTGAAAGCCTGAACCTTTTACAAGCATTGTCAACATTGGAATGAATATTACCCCGTAGCGGAAAAATTTTGACAACTCAATCTCATTCGGTCATTTTGAATTTCTCTCAGTGTACTGACATTTCTCTATAACAATGAGTATCGTGATGTCAAAAACGTTGTCATAATTGACATTTTTATTCAGTTAGAGGATAAGCTTCAAAAAAAAAATGAATTGAAGCCTTACTGCTTGCTCAATATTGTTATAAAAACATGAGATAGGTACCCGACTTCGTTCAAAAGGATATCAACAAATTGTGAAAGCCACCTCTCAATATCCGCTGTATCCTACATTCTGGCATTTCAATTATTGGAAATCTTCTAGTGTGAGCCGCAAGATGGCATATACGACCCTATGAACCTATTCCACCGTTGAATGTGTGTGTTACGGTAGAATAAAATTGAAATTCTGCCGCCTATACACGAGGAGGCGTCTTTCAAGGACGATTGATCCCCATCCTCGCGTTGAAAAGATGATTGATCGATGGCGAAGTTGATGTTCCTTTCAAACAGGAAAGGTCTCAGGAAGGGTCTGAACGGGAATTTATCAGTATTAGTGACTCTCGAAGAATTTCAGTTACTTGGACAGTGAATCGGAAGTGTTCGATGGACGACTGACGAGGAAGCGGAGGAACGAAGTTTGGAACAGAAGAGGAGAGACCTGTGTTAATCTTTGGGTGAATTTGTATAGAAAAACATTTGAACATACTCCTGTGGACTATCTACACTATATGAATTAATGACAACGACAGAGAAGTTTGGTTGGAGTAAATTCGGAGGAGAACATTGGGAAAATTGAGATAGTTATCGATAGAAACCTAAACTGAACAATTGAACAATTTAGATTTACAACAATTCGTAACTCGTGTCAGATGAAATAATTTTGTAGTTCCATATTGACTGTTTCGAAAAAATTACTTCAATATTCTGAGAGTATTTGAAAACTGCTTAATATAATAATTCACATCAGAGAAATCACATATACGACTCAAAAACTTCTCGGTAAAGCATAATTATTCACATGTTGTAGTCATCTATATCTTCAGAGCCTTACTTCAAGCTCGGTAAACAATTTTTAAAAATCGATCACAAATGTTTCCTTACATTGAGGAAGAAATTGTCAAAAATACCTAATGACAATACAATTCGAAATCGAAACTTCCTAATCTTTCTTTATCCCATTATAAAGTGCATCTATTTTTCGGACATGAGAGGTCGCTGCGGAGTGACACTCCGCAATACAATATAAGAGAAATTTTAGCCACAGTATGAAATAAAATTGCAAAAGAATAATGGTTTACTCTTATTTCAATGTTCAATTCAATTTATTCATTAGGAATCACATAAACAAAACACATAACATAAAAATATTTGATGGTGTATACACTGAACATAAAAATATTTGACACAGTAATAATATTCAATTTCCCCAATGAAAAGTTGTATGTAGGAATTCTTCGCTTGTCTCTTGGCTATTTGGATCATCATCCGAGATTTCTTGCTCTGTGTCAATTTCTTAAATTTCAGTATTTTCGACGTCATCTTCGTTTTCATCTCCGTAATTTTCAAATCCATCTGGATTTGATTCTGAATTTGAACATTCTTCCATCAGACGCTGAAGACGTTGCTGTTCTTTTTCGTAATCCATAATACCTAAAACCGTAGACTGCGTTTAATTTTGTAGAGTTGCAGCTGTAACAATTTACACGGATTTCTTAGAAATGCTCATTCGGCAAAATAACCTGAATACCACATGTGGCAAAAAAAAACAAAAATAGTACACATGCCTCTACTCAAGTTTGGATTATATACTTATACACACATCGGAAAAGTCTAGGGATGTTTTTAAAAATGTCAATAATTTTTTTTTAGATCGCTTTAGGGAAAAAAAAGATGACAGGTGATTATTAAACGAATGTAACTTACAACAAAATTTATTAAATGGTTAAAAATACTGAGTGCGCATATAAGCAAAACTGAAAAAATATAGCTCTTCTTTGGCACCCCGAAAAAAAATCATAATACAAAAAAAATTGGAATCAGTACAAAGTATGGCCTCCAGGCTGGTTCATTACGGCCCTACATCTATCGTGCATCGACAAAATGAGATTGTCAATGTCTTGTTGAGGTACATTTGCCCATTCAGCGATTAAAAGCTCTCTCAATTGAAACGTTGTGTGAATGTTCCCCATATGCGGAGTAATTCTTCGTTGAAGCATGTCCCACACATGCTCGATGGGATTCAGGTACGGTGATTGTGCTGGCCATGGCAATACATCAACTCCTTCGTTGGTGAGCCAGTCAGTCACTAGACGCGCGACATGTGGACGAGCATTATCGTGCAATAGGTGGAAGTTTTCACCAACAGCACCAGCAAACGGACGGACGATAGGTAGAAGAATGTTGTCGAGGTACTGTCGAGCTGTGAGGGAGCGATTTGGAAAAACGAGATCGGTTCTGCCGCCGATCATGATTCCGCCCCATAGCATTACTGTACCACCTCTGTATGTGTGGACTTCCTGGACGTGTCTCAAACGTTCATTATTTCCAGGTCGTCTCCACAGTCTTACTCGACGATAATCTGGATGAAATCCAAATCTGGATTCGTCTGTAAACAAAACTGTGGCCCAATCATTTGCATCCCAGTTTTGATGTTCTTGACACCACTCTAATCTTCTAACGCGATTGCCTCTCGACAAAGGTGGACATCTAAGTGGCCTTCTGTTGTGGAGATTTGCTTCATGCAGTCGATTTCTGACAGTATCACGACCAATGGTTACCTGGTGCGTCTGCTGCAACACGTTAACCAACTCAGGTGCTGTAATTGTCGGTTGTCTTCTTGCGGTTAGGACCAAAAATCGGTCTTGAACTGCAGTTGTAGCGCGTCCTCGCCCTGGATGTTGTTCGGCTGGACTGCCAGTTTCACGGAAACGCCGCCACAATCGACTGATAACACTTTGGGAGACCCCCAAACGAAGAGCTACATCATTTTGTCGCATGCCACCTTGAAGAAGCCCTACAGCTCTATTCATCTCAGCCAATGGTAAGTGATGGCGTTCCATGTTAAAGCACAATATTTCCAGTTTAATTGCTGAGCAAGAACTGCATAGAATGTACAAACTCGACACTTTCAGATTATTCATTTTAGCCGAAAACCTACAGTTTGTAAAAAACTTGATACAATATTAGTTACCGTTTTTGCAGGCTTTGTTCAACCCATAGAAATCTACAGGGTGGTCGAGTGTACCAGTTTAATCGAAATTAAACGACCTCATGCATTTATTTTTATGATATTTAGTATGTTATAAAAATATCCCTAGACTTTTCCGATGTGTGTATATAGTATTGATATAATCATTAGATAAACAAATGATGTACTTACAATATAATCTAATGAGTTATTCCACAAAAAAGAAACACGTAAACGCTCGCTGCGGATTGTCACTCCGCATTTCCTAATATCTTGGACTGACCTTAACTCACCAAAAAAATGGTAATTTACTAGTTAATTTACATGCTATTGGCGGAAGGTACTGAAGCGCGGACGGCCGAAGGAATCGTAATGACCGAGTTATCACGATTACCAGTCACCTGCGGAGTGAGACTCCGCGCGCGACCTCTGTAAGGTCAACAATATCTAAAATGTTCAATTCTCGTCCATTGGAAAAAAAATTTAGGCGATTTTCATTTACGGTGCGACGCGTAACTTTCACAAGACCGAGAAGATTTTCAATGAACGTTTTCCGAATCGTCCTATCTGTAAAAAATATTTGAGGGAACTTGTATCCTAATTCACAACTACCGGTAGTGTATATACCTAACAAGAAGCCGCCAGGTCATCTGTCCATTCCAGAAGAACAGCAAGTGCAAATAATTGGTGAGATGGTAGTCAATCTTGAACAGTCTACTTATTACGTCGCGAATGTTTGTGAGGTGTCTCCTTCTACTGTGTGGAGATTTTTGTAGAGGAATATGTATCATCTATGAGATTAAAATGGTACACCAATTAACTGAAGATGACGCTGAATCGAAGAACAGAATTCTGCGAAATCATGACGGAAACAGACAAAATTGCCGTTATTGGAGTGACAGCAACCCTCACGTTTGCCGGAAAACACATATCCCAATATCCAGAAAAAATTAACGATTGGGCAGGAATATTGGGAAACTATATTGTAGGACCTCTAATTATTCATCAAAATTTAACAAGTGAACTGTATTTGAATATGCTGGAAACCTCTGTTGACCCTCTCATCACTGAAATGGTCGAAGCGAATTCTATTGAATTCGATGTGAATATTGTATTCTAATAAGATGGAGCACCACCATATTACTCCAGAGAAGTAAGATACTATTTGGATATTAATTTTATCGGTCGTTGGATTGCCCGTCAAGGTCCTACAGAATGGCTCACCAGATTTGACACCTTTGGACTTTTTTTTATAGGGCTATTTGAAGCCCCAAGCTTATTACCTGATATTATGTAGTTGAATGTCAATGTATTCAGGCAATTAATAAAAGTTCCTCCATTTTGTAGTAGTTGAAGATATTGACATTATATACCAGGGTTGTGAAGCATTTGTCACAATACCCCCCTTTTCATTTCATTTTTCCCCAGATGGCGCCCAGTCGCCATCTTGAAAGTTTCATCTGTCAATTTCGCTTAAGAATGAGGTATTCATGCATTAATTTTATACTCCCAAATTTCAATTTCTTGAGTTGACCCGTTCAATAAATAAAAGGGGGGGGCATTGACGAAATTCACTGTATATGGTAAGATTTCTCTGAAACTTAATATCTACGCAAAGACTGACTTATCATTATCTTTTTCGATAATGTGAAAACATTTCTGATTAGCGGTTAGAAGCAAGATTTGATGATGATGATGTATCACGTGATATCCCCTTTTGAGTAGTCCTTGCTAATGCGTCTCACAAGAAAATGAGAGGATCGAATTCTCTGGCATAAAAGGAATACAACACAAATTTTCACACTTCAGGACTTCGAAAACACACGAAAAACGTTTCATTAACCAAGTTTTGCGTCATCAGAAGATGAGCTTTCTCTGGTGTGTTTAGTTACCCAACGTAGTAATATTTGGTGATCAATACGGTGATGAAATGTGGTTATTCAGATGATTCAGTAATTGAGAAAGTCTGCTATTGCTTCGCGGTAGGTTCAAGCACATTGAAATAACTAAACATATTCGTTTTCTGATCAGGTGGGATCATGCACTGGATTCAAACGAAACTTCGTCTTCCGTATTCGGTCATGAATATGACATTTTCTACAAAACATCAGTGACAAGCTGTGGAATATTTGGACATGACATTTGGAATGTTAAATGGTAATATCAAACGATTATTAAACTTCCGACTATTTCTGCTTCGTAGCTGTAATATACTGAACTCAATAATTTGATGGAACTCAGAATATTCACAACTAATATTAATATAAATATTCGTTCTGGAATAATAAAACAAGATGTTTCACTTTTCATATTCTATTTCCCACTGACTGGAATGTCAATATAAAAAATATATACAAAAAAAGTAGTTTAACATTCCCGTAAAAACAATATACCACCGCTCGATGTACATACAGAGTGTATCTATAATGAATATCTTACATCTCCTCCCTTAAAAAAAATAAAAAGTTGTATTTCATTATTATTAAAAAAAATTTATTGATAAGTTAATCTATCTGGAGGTTTAATTAATCGTCTTGGTCTACTGCTAACTAAATTGTCACTATTTAAAGAAACAGTTGCTTGTCCGTCATTTGAACTATGTTCCTCATTTTTAATATTTTCTGTTATTGAAGACGAACGAAAATGAAATTTTTTTATTTGGTTTAAATGACGTCTCCACTGTACATTACCTAAATCTGGCACTCGTACTACATATATTGTTTTGCCAATTTTCTTTACAATTTCCGCTTTTATCCACTCTTTCGAGTTTTGTTTTCGGTAATCCCGCACTGTCACTTCTTCCCCGGGTTCGAACACCAAAAATCTCTTACCATTATGATACATTTTTTGATTATATTGTGCCACTGACACTCGATTTCTTATCTCTGTTTGATCTTTCGGTAACAAGATATCAAAACGAGTTCGCAAATCACGACCTAATAACATTTTCGCCGGACTCTCTTGGGTAGTGCAATGCGAAGTTGTTCGATAATCGAATAAAAAATTGTTCAATGCCAAGTTGATGCAAATATTCCTATTTTTGCCGAAAGCATTTCTCAGTGCATTTTTCACTGTTTTGACGGCATTTTCCGCCGCTCCGTTAGAGGAAGGGTGAAAAGGAGGACTCGTGGTATGCGTAATTTGATTTTTCGGTAACAAGATATCAAAACGAGTTCGCAAATCACGACCTAATAACATTTTCGCCGGACTCTCTTGGGTAGTGCAATGCGAAGTTGTTCGATAATCGAATAAAAAATTGTTCAATGCCAAGTTGATGCAAATATTCCTATTTTTGCCGAAAGCATTTCTCAGTGCATTTTTCACTGTTTTGACGGCATTTTCCGCCGCTCCGTTAGAGGAAGGGTGAAAAGGAGGACTCGTGGTATGCGTAATTTGATTTTTCGACAGAAAATTTTTAAATTCTACCGAACAAAAAGTAGTACCATTATCAGTTACTATTTGGTTAAGAAGTCCAAAACGGGCAAAAGAAGATCTTAATATTTCAATTGTCAATTTCGAAGTAATCGAAGTCATAGGAAAAACTTCGATCCATTTACTAAAAGCATCTAAAATGATTAAGAATTGTTTACCAAGAAAAGGTCCCATAAAATCTAGATGGATCCTAGACCAAGGTTTGTTAGGAAATGGCCAATGGTGTAATTTTGCTTTATCGGGAGATTTTTTATTTATTAAGCAACTTTCACAAGATTTACAAATTTCTTCAATTTTGTGATCCAGGCCAGGCCACCAAAAATATGAACGAGCGAGGCTCTTCATTTTAATGATGCCCATATGGGATAAATGAAGACTTCTTAAAACATCTGCCTGTAAACTTGCTGGAATGATTACACGATTATTCCACAACAAACAATTTGATTCAATGCTTAAGTCGTTTCGAATTTTGTAATAACTTCGCAAACGTTCATCTGAATTTTGCCAAGGGGTACTTACTGCACCAACCATCCATGAGACACTCTGTCGATTATCTAAACTGTAGCCATCAAGAGCGAAATGTGTGGCCTCTACCTAAGGACCAGGAGTATCATATAAGACAGTCATGATGACAAAATTCCAGTTGATTGGCTGATATTGAGTTTGTCGGTGCAAAATTCTCACATGAATGACCGCGGCAACCTTTTCCTATGAATGGATCTGTTTGTTGATCATACCTGATGATATATCAGATTGGGCCTTGCCTGCATGGTTTGTGTAGATCATAGTCTGAGCATAGGTGTTTGCAAAATCTGCTCGGATGTGGATTGTTTCCTCTCCTGATGGAGATTCTGCTTCTGCTACTCAAACATCCAGCGCCTCCTCCTGTTCAAGTGAAGGCGATGAATCGCTTCCAGGCTGTATCGTAACAGAATCAAAAAATGGAGAACTAAAGAGCTCTTGCTATTGACTCGACGTTAGAGAGAGGGTTCAATTTGCCGACGTTTATCACCTCTGATACTTTAGTTTATAAAAGGACCCACGGGTTGCTAGTTGAAGGAACCGAATATTACTTCGGAAAAGCTTTCGACGGCGAGAGTTCGCCCACTGGTGCTTTATTTATGAGAACTATCATCTCTACTTCACCCGAAAGAGGTATTCTAACTCCTTCGCTGAAGGGCGAACTGAAAAATCTAATAGAGCAAGGGAAAAGGTTGGTTAGAATATCATCAAAAAAAACTGAATAGCTTTTAAGGTTTCACAAAGCATCATAAGATTGATGATGGGATACTGGTCAGTGCAATATAGTGAGAGTTACCGCTACTGCTGAATCTGGAGAATAATTGCTCTGCGAATAATTAGATATCGGCTGCTAAAGGCTCAAGTCCCTTCAAGGAATATTGAGAAATTACCCCCGGAAAAATTGGATGGTCTTGACAAAAATCTCCACCCAGGGTTAGAATAGATTGGGTTTATGTAAAAACATGTCAGAGGACGCAGAACTTGGAAGCTGAAAGACATTGTGACCTAATATAGTCCACAACTGATGGAGTGATTAATTTATTTAGGAAAAGTACATTTTCTGAACGCTAGTATGATGGTTTTCGGCGCAATGTTGGAGCTTGAAGAATGTGCAGGTCAAATGTGAATCAAAGTTTTGCAAAGTTACATGAAGTAGCGATATCACATTAATAATAACATTTACTTTTGATTAGAAACTCAGCTTTTGTTGAACCCCTTGTCTTCAAAACGTCGTACTATAAGACTTCTCTATGCATTTCAAACACGTAATACACTCATGTCAAAATCGATTTCTTAATAGTAGTGTATCGATTCCAATAATTCAATTACGGTGTGGTAAACCAGCTCGGTTGATGTGGTTGTATGGGATTCGTTTCAGGAAACTCGTTAAACATCGATCTGTTATTAGTGTTACGAAAGGCTCGGGTAAGATCGATCGATATTATGGAAACCGAAGAAGGTAATGAATTTTTTAAAATATTCCTACTTGAATAACTCATAGTTAGGTTTATCAATATGAAAAAATACTAATTTCATTACGGAACTAATTACTTTTTTGGTAAAAATTGACAATGTTTGTGTTAAGAAGTTCATTTCACTCAAAAAACTTGTAATGGTGGTACAAAGTCAGATTGACTGGAAAACATTTCCAGAAGAAATGAAAATGTATGGACGGGAGATTTATTTTCGTGGATATGAAGTGTAACTTCTCCATTCCCTGTATAAGTTTCATGAGAGACAAATGAAAATCTGCTGGTATATTGGTGTAACAAAAGTGTGAGATTTTCTCACAGTAAAGTGTTTTTTGAATGCGCTATCGATTTTTATCAAGTAACGGCCAGTTCTATATCGTATATCAATAATTACTGTTGCAGTCAAGATGGACAACAGGGTAGTTCAAAAGTGGATATCATTGACTGTGATACATTGAAAGTAAGTGATTCCGTTTCAACTGTGGGGTGGAGTGTTTTTGGGATATTGCGATCATTTGTAGGTTCGAAAACATCAAGCTACTCAGCAGTATCTGCATATTGTGAAGATGTATTTATGTATTGAGGTATCGTTTATCGACACAAGAACAACGATTTCAGTTCGGAGATGTATACAGACAATTTCTGATGGAGAAGTTTCATTCCTTCGAGCAGCAATACTGAATAATTGAATAAGTGATGAATGTGTCGAAGACAGATACAAATGTGTTATTTGCGGATTTGTCAAAATTGAGTTTGAGCTTATGGGCAGTAGAAATGTCAAAGATGGCTTGGAGATCGTTATTGATATACGACAAAGCAGATGTAGACTCGCCAGGCGAAAAAGAGAAATATAACTGCTTGTCGTCTGCATAGTGATGTATATTGCATTTTTTACGGACAGATATATACAAGTTTAAAAGCAAGGGCCCAAAGATAAATCCTTGTAGCACTCCCTTCAATACCGGTAAAGCATCTGAAATAACTTCATCCACAACAACTCTTTGAGTACGATTCTTCAGATAGTTTTCTAAGAGAGACACTGCTTTCCGACAAAAACCGAAGAATACAAGTTTTTCACACAATATCTCATGATCGAGAGTGTCAAATGCCTTGCTGTAATTTAGAAGTATTGAACAGGTCAAATTTTGTTCATCTGCAGCTTGAAAAATATCGTCTGTAATTGACAGAAGAACCGTGGTAGTACTATACCGAGTTCTGAATCCTGATTGTACAGATGTTATAATATGATTTTCATTGACGTACTCATTAATCTGATTTTTCAGAAGCGATTCCACTACTTTAGAGAGATACGGTAGAATTGTAATTGGTCTCAGGTCAGAAAGGACAGTAGGTGGTTACAATCAGCCAGAGGGATAACCAATCCATCCTTTCAACATTTTGGAAATTGGCAACTGGTAATGATATAGTTCATGAGAAAGGTGAAGTGATTTATCAAAAAAGAGTCAATGATATTGATCATTTTGAGGGATATCCCGTCAGAACCCAAAGCGTTGCTCTTGATGCGTCTTAGGGAACTTCGCACAATCTCACAGGTGATTGAGGTGAAGTGAAAGGAGTTTTCAGTTTCTTCTGAATTGAAATATCGATCTAATAAGGACAATTGGTGAGCAGATCTGAAAGATTGAGGTATGGAATTGAAGTGCTGGTTAATGAGATTGACGTCTTTCAAATCATCAGAAATATCTGATTTTTCGTTGTTCCTCAGGATATCAAGCGTTCTTAAGGTATTTCAAGTTGCTTTGGAATTTTTATTTCTCAAAACAAAGTCCAGATATACTTTTTTCTCATGTCGTATCGCACTACATGTTTAATTTCTGAGGTATAATTGAAAATCGAAATTCTTTCAGAGTATTTCATTCCTCTTCCTAAGTTGGAGCGAACAAAAAAATGTCACTCCATCTAGGGGACGAGGTACTGACCAACTGCATGTCCCGATTCCTCTGAATAAGGAAGAAAAACTTTCTTATTAGTCAGTGGGCTATGCTTGAAGACTGGCGGTAAACAAATCTAAAGAAATAAACCTTAAACGTTCAAGCCAATCTCAAATATATCTACACAGTAGGTTGAATGGACTGACGCCTATCAGAAAACAACTACTTCCCTGGCTAATACCACGAAGGATGTTGGATTATATCGGACAGGCGTCAGTGCAGGAATCTTCACAGAAAATTTCCTGCAAATTATTCAATATTTTTGTCTGTGAGTGTATTATTATGTTCTTCTGAAGAAGTGTTGAAAATCACTCGATTTTCTTTCAACATTTATCACTTTGTTTTTCAAGTTAATTGAAATTGTGTGGAAGCGTTCAATTTATTTCATTTTAATAATGAAAGGGCCTTAAAGGAATTTGGAACAAACAAGATTCTCAATGTTAACCCTTTCTAACGAAGTTTGTGATAATCAAAATATAGCTTCAGGAGTGATGATTTATGCAAAGCAACTGATGGTGTGACTAACTTAATGAAAAGGTATAATGAATTTATTTTAGGGCTTGTTGATTTATCCGTTTTCATAGATCTTCGAAGAGGAAGAAAATAAATTCCTTTGAATTTGTCAGAGTGTTGGAAGTGACTAATTTATTTTTCAAGTCCAAGGACAAAACACAAACACTACAGGAAAACCCTTAAGTCGCTCTATCAGCGCTGCCTGTGCGAAAGTAGCGATTCAAGTTGGATTTCAATCGCTGGATATGAAAGAGTTCTTACGCAATGAAATTAGAGGTGTACTGAGTTGAACCTGAAAACGATGTGCAGCCGCAGTTCCTCGCGTAGTTATGATATGTACCTCTCTTGGTTGAATTAAATGTGCCATGTCACTTGATCACCTCCCGGGAAAATATCTATGAGAGAGAGAAAAATCTCCAACCTTATTTAGATGTTCCAGACCATCAAGGTTGCCAGTGATAATCGTGTCTTCAATCAGGCGAATGGCTCTTTTCTGTATGAAATACAGCAGCTTCAGGGTATGCTTAGAGGTGAAGCTCCAAAGAAGGTCTGATTCGAGCTTTATTGAAGCTTCAAAACTCGCTGAGGTGTGTACAGTATTCTAGTTTGGAGTAGTGTTCCAAGCTTTTGAGGAGCAGCCTTTGCAATTCAAGCAATTTCAACCCCCAAAAACTTATCGAAGCAGAAAGCGCAACATCTTTGAAGATCATGGTTTACCTTACGACGACTTCAAGAAGAGTCACACAGTATCTTGAAGTTGTTGGACTTGGGGCAGTGCAGTGGCCACCAAACAGTCCTGACGCAAATCCCATAGAACATATTTGGGACATCCTGAAAAGATATATACGAGCACGAAATCCGGCTACTAACTCAACTGCAGAATCAAGAACTGCTGCACAGGAAGAATGGAATCGAATTCCACAAGAAACCAGAGTATGCCCAGGAGGATACAGGCTATCGTGCCATAACACTTGATCACTTCCCGGGAAAATATATATGGAAGAGAGACAAATCTCCAACCTTATTTCGATGTTCCAGACCATCAAGATTGCCAGTGATAATCGTGTCTTCAATCAGGCGAATGGCTCTTTTCTGTATGAAATACAGCAGCTTCAGGTTATGCTTAAGGGTGAAGCTCCAAAGAAGGTCTGATTTGAGCTTTATAAAGCATCAGAACTTGCTGAGGTATGTACAGTATTCTAGTTTGGAACAGTGTTCCAAGCTTTTGAGGAGCAGCCTTTGCAATTCAAGCAATTGCAACCCCCAAAAACTTATCGAAGCAGAGAGCGGAGAAAAATGATACCTACGTTTTCGTGGCACCAAATTGAACTTGGTTACTTTCACCCCAATTCGAAATGACCTCTAGATCCTCATTAAGATATGCACCCTCCTGCTGCTGGTGAAGATGTGCCTCCGTAGCCGATGTCCTGGAATCCAAATGGAATGACGAGACAAGTGTTCTATCGTCAGGAAAGCAATATATTGGATTCCAAGTGACTTAAATTCCAGCTTCTTTCTATCATCACTTCGGAAACATCCAAGGGTTTTTGACAAACTCTGCTCCCAAACAACAGAACTGCAACCCTCTTCTTGGCGCGTGTTTAACAACTAAATTGGTCGTCATGAGATGAAGTGGACATCTGTCTATACACGACTCTGTCCACTGATACACTGATACTGTTAGGAACCTGAGCGTTTCGCTCAATATTCTGGTAAAAAAAGATTGAGATTATATAAAAGTTATAAGTCGCATTTCTAATGAATGAAAAGAATATGAATGGCACACTACAATATGTGATGAAGATATATGTAAACGATTCGCCAGTTACTTACCTATCATGTTTTCGTATTTTCCAGAATTTTATCTAATCTATTAGATGGCGAAAACACTGTGTGCATAATCGCTTCTCTTTATTTTATTTTTCTCGTTGATCTCTCCAATCTGTTTTCAATATGCGAATATCATTAAAATCACCTCTTCGCGAATAATCATAACTTTTTTAATTAACTCCATATTCCGAGTACGGCACTCTGAAAATTAGTTGGAACGCCAAACCAAACATTTTCTTTCATTTCGTAATGTGTTTATAAAATTTGATGGATACCGCTTCGGGGATTATAATTTCAATCAGCAGATGGAATGCTTTACATAACGTCCTCATGGTTTTTGCGAGAGAAACGTATATTCGGAGGTTATTAATTTTTATTCCATTTTCTCATTTCGCAAGTTGATCACTCGAGAAAGAAACGGAACCTGAATTCGTGTGCTTGGTAAGAACTGGGCAAGATCTCAAGTAATTAAATTTTAATTTCAGTTACTGCTGGAATGATAGAAAGGCAATTGGGCATAATGACATGTTCATAGTATTTTGGAAGTTAGGAGTAAAACTTCCTTACGCGCGCTTGACTTGGGAGTCAGTTGGTGAATGTGTGACGGGAGCGTTACGAAAAGTGTGATCGGAGGAGGCTAACGGAACTTGAGAGGAAGGTATGAGTTAGTAAAGATGGGAACAGAGAGAGAAAGATAGTAACGTTTTGCATATTACTGTAGAGACAAGAGAGACACATGCGAGCACACATTTACGATCGAGTAGCCTCTGAAGAGTTAGAAAAAAACTATCATACGTTTCCACTAATTTAAGCAATAGATTTCACTGTCAATTTCGCGTCCGAAGATGGAGAACTCTTGATGAACTTTCTACGAGATAAATTACAACTCCAAATGAATGATAACCGAAATGAACCTACCACAAGTAATGGAAAAACAGTTATAATCTGTAAACGCCTCTAAATAATAGGAGCAACGTCTGGAGGCTATAAAGGGGGTTTTACTAGTAAAAAATAATGTGGCTAGCTACTTTCGGTGAGTGAGTCACGGAAAAATTCTCTAATGTGATAAAAAGTAGATGTATTCGTTGTGCAAGCTGCAAGTTGATGAGCTAATTACATTAATCCATTAAAATTTGCATGAAGAGATGGAAATGATCATTTGATACCCTTATGTATATATGCACCAGAGTTTACATACATAGATTAGCAAGTGGTAAGTAAATATAATTTCAATGAATTGTCACGTTGAGTTAATTGTATTCTTCCTTCTAAAATCACTGGTAGATAAGGCTGTTAAGGGAAGTGAATATTTATTAGTTGTATAGCTAATTAAAAGAATGCAATTGAAGTTATAAGTTTTCCTCTACCTTTATAGCCAAAAAACAACATTCAAATATAGCAAATGAGCAGGGCAATCTACAAGCAACAATGGATATTCTCTCCTACGGGACTTCGTTCAAACCTATGTAGAAGTCTGGTGTGTTCATAAATGATCTTTGAGATTCTGTGGTGAATGGTGCAGTTGTAATTATTGATCTTCTAGTTACCAGAGGCTTCTTGTAGAATCGTAACAAGGTAACAATAAAAGCGAATCGTCAAGATGTAACTACAGAAGCCTACAAAGAAGGGGAAGGAACATAAAGAGAAAGCCTGAAACAAAGTAGGGTTATACGAACAATTCCGTGCCGAGTTCTAGCTTTATTGAAAAGAGGCATCTATAATATACCTCTCAATCAATAGATGACAAGCTAGCGAAAGACGTACCTGTAGATGGTGGATGGTCTGAAATCTTTCAATGAACCAAACAGAAGTGACAGATTGCCAATATAACTCAGCAGTGATGTGAAGTTATACCTAGAAGAACTAAATATTAGAATGTTAGGTTATTCATTTCTCGTATTTGTGTTTCACAGGAAACTCAGAGACCACTTGAAGCATCAATAGAATTACAAACAATAACTTATTGATGGTGAGTGATTGAATAATATCTCAATGAAATTGAATATACAGAGATCATTATTTTCAGGGTACACAAAACTGGAATTTAATGGGTCTCATGGAAGCACTATTTCCAATACGGACCTTTTTTTACTTTTTCCCATATTTTGTTATAACGATAAGTAAGCAATAAATCAATAAACAAAGTTGTTTATGAGTTTTCTAGGTACTATAACGAATATCATAAAGAGTAAATTAACACGTAACACAGTCGATCATTCTTTCTAATTTTCATTCGAAAACATATGTATCTTGATTTGAAAGGGTTATATTTTTAGGAGTGATTAATTTTTTGGGAAAGAAAGTTTTTGGTTTTCTACTACTCCATCTGATACAAAAAAAATGGATGAGAGAATCTTCCAAAGAAAGGAAGGATTAATCAATTTGAAAATAAGTAACTCTATACATGGATGTGTAGATCATGCAAAGAACTTTCAGACACAAACTGAAAGAAAGTCCTCCTGAAACACATCCATGTATAGAGTTACTTATTTTCAAATTGATTAATCCTTCCTTTCTTTGGAAGATTCTCTCATCCATTTTTTTTTGTATCAGATGGAGTAGTAGAAAGCCAAAAACTTTCTTTCCCAAAAAAAAAAATATGTATCTTATTTCTCATGCCATAAGCCTATTGTTTTGGTCTTGAAATCAACTACAGTAATTACTGATGTATCCGGTAATAAAAATAATAAAAATAAATGAAAATAAAAAAAATCTATTCAAAAATGTTGACCATTAGTCAATTTCATTTATATGATCGGTTTTGGGTTTAACCCCATTATCAAGTATACTGCCTCATCAACACCCTAGGGGTTATAGCTACCCCTATGCAAATTTCAACTGGATAGTGGTAGTGCATGATACCTCGTTTGAAAGGGTTTTCAACACTCTTTTCAGCAATATGATACCATGGAACGAAATAAACTTCAAGGCTTTCAACAATATTGGAAATGATAATGGTCTAAAGCATATGCTCAAAATGGGAACCTTCTTCTGACGGTGTTGAAATTCTTTGACAACATATCCGTGGTGATTTGATAGATCCCTTGCCGGATGCGATGTTTTAAGTCATCAATATCAGTTGGTTTCCTTTTGTAAATTCTTGATTTTGAATAGCCTCACAGAAAAAAATCAAGTGGAGTCAGATCGCAAAAACGGATTGGCCATTAAATTTCGCCACGACTTCCGATCCATCGACGGGAAAAAACTTGATTCAGATAATCTCGTACTGTTGCTGCATAATGTGGTGTAGCTCCATCGTGTTGAAAACATATGTTTCTATCAATATCTGCGGCGTGAACACACGCCAGCACGAGTGGCTGGCTTCTTCAGAGGTTTATTCATCATGATGATTCATCGAAAACTGGTGATTTCTAGTTCGTAGAGTGTATTTATGTTGACTCAGGTAGTCCGCCTCTCTTGTGGATGTGTTGCTATTGACTGAAGTGTTATCACCTGTGAATGAAGTATCTATTCTTGTCAGCGGGTTGTTATTGGTTACGGTATTAATACTAGAATTATTAATGAGAGATATGTCGTCTCTAAGAGCCGTAACATTGCATTGCGCTGTTGCCACTTCAGCATCTTTCAGTATGGGATTTCAAATCCGGTTAAGCGTTATAGCCTCTTCTTTTCTATTGTAGTTCTCCGTATGTTTGTGAATTTATATGGCTTCTTGTACAAGCCGATTGTGATATCCATGATCGAGGGCAAGTAGTTTCAAATCTTCAAACAGTATCGTGTGATCTCCTTCTCTAAGCGCGTGTTCCGCGGCTGCCAATTTGTCTATTCGACATAACCTACAGTTTCTCTGATGTTCATTCAGCCTTGTTTGTATCCACGGATCTTTTGGTGGCACCGTAGGTGCACGGTATACGATATACCTCCGCAGCTGATAGCGGATCTCTTTTGTCTCTCGCAGATCTGAGGCTTTGTTGTATTTTCCTAGTGGGCTTGAAAATTGCTTTCATTTTATACTTCCCTAGGATTTTTCCTATTCTGTCTGTAACCATAGGGATGTACGGTATAAATGCACATGCAACCGTTTGAGTTTCCTTCCTATTTTGACTTGTGGAAGTCTTCAGTTTCATGGCCTAGTTGATCTTGGTTACATTGTATCCATTCGATCTTGAAGCAACCTGAAGATGATCCAATTCTTCTTGTAGTTTGTTGTGGAGTTGGCCGCGGTGGTAGTGCGCCCGACTCACGATCGGAAGACCGTGGGTTCGATTCCCGCCTCGACCAGACATTTTTTTCAAGAGAATTTATCTGGTTGAAGCTGTAAGGATTCTGCAACCGTATTAGGAATCGCACGTTGAAAGGTAAGACCTCGTTAGTCCTTAGCTCGTACAAGTTTCTCAACTTCTGAGAGTTGTCGTTCGTATGGGGGCGTAAATTATCGCACAGGCACGTTCCGTCATGGTGTTGACACAATTTGGATGGTGGTTCAAAAATGCATGCAGATATCTGTCCATATGTATCGGTTTTCGGTACATTTTATGTGTACCGATAATACCCTAAAACATATGTTCCAATTATTGTGTTGTTAAGTATACCAGCCCAAAGGTTCGTTTGACCTGAGTGTGACCTTCCCTCATCCTGTGTCGCATCAACCTCGAGGGTTATTAGCGATAATTCAAATTTCATAAAAGTATTGATTTCTAACAATAAATTTAATATACGGTACAGTAGCTTTATACGTCTTAGAAAGGCAATTAGTTTTTCATAGTTACAATTTTGTCCTAACGCTGCTTCAATTGAAGAGGGGATGTCGTACTCGCACAGTCATAAACTTTACATGTTGGAGGGTTATTACCGTTGAGGATGTATTCATGAGTGAGGCGAGTATGCCCTAGTCGAAGACGTGACAGGATAACATATTTTCTCGTTTTTGGAAGTGATTTCCAGGGTAAGATCAATAGTTTGATTGCTGATAACTTAGAGTTGGAGCCATTTCATTGTTGTTTCTATCCATCACCGTTTCACAAAATTTTAATCTACGATTAGGATCATCCTCATTCACTTCTTGATTTAGTTGAATTTTATATGGAAGGTATTTATTTGTTTCAAAAATTCTCAGTAGATGTCTGTAAGTTTTCTTCAAAAAACATTCAGTTTCTTGTCATCTCCCAACTTTGGGAAGATCTTTGACTCACCGCAGATTGGGAAATGTTATGATCAGGATACTTCTCATTGAATATTCTGCATACCTCAGATTATGTTCTTGTTTCATCACCCACCCCAAGCAATATCAATATCTCAATAATTGTTTGGGTCTCATATAGGCTCATTTCGAAACAATTCACATGAAAGTTGAGAAATGCCTGATAAATGGATTCATAACAAAATTTAATACAAATAATTGGAGAGGTCTGGCGAACTAATTGAATTTCAAATACGTCTTTCTTTTTGTGACATTCAACACAGACTAGTCGATGGTGACAGGTATTTGTCCCGGAGAAGATATGTTTGTTCTGAATAAAATTAATCTTTTCTTGAGTATCTCATTTGAAAAATCTAAAAATACCATATGGCTGAATAGAGAATTGGAAACCATTCCAAACGAGGTATCACACGCTTCCCCTTTTTATTAAAATGTTTTATAAGAGCTACAGCTTCTAGGGGGTCAATAGGGTAGTTGAATGATTTCAATGAAGAAGTTCATTCTCAAATATAAAAATCAATCCGATTCAGGATTTTTCATTTGCGTTCATAAACACGTAGAAAATGAATTTGTCCGTTACTTTAGGACCGCACTGTATATATACTTATAAATGAAGCTAAATGAGTTTCACTTCAGTTGAGTGGCCTAAATCACACTCGCTTTTTTTATAGTTCTCAAACTTTGGAAGATGGAAAAACCAGGAAAAACGATAAACCTCTGATTTCCTCTACTGAAAATGACTCTCGTTTAATAACTGTTCAAGTGATAGTACAAAATTCAGTGTCAGAAACCAAGGATCGAAAATAATCGAACACAATGAAGTTAGTCCCCGGTCAATATAATTTCGTCACTTTTTGCCACCCCTTAATCAATCACTTCTCGGTTCGATAGACTTGCAAGCGCTCGTAATCAGAGAAATCTATCTTGGAGCAGAAAATACGGAAGAAGAGACTTCCAACAAGAATTATTTCCCGTTTTATTACCAGACAACTTCTGGGTAACAATATCTCCGGTATACCATTTATCAAGGGGATGAATGTTACGACTTCTGCGACGCCTGTTCGATGCAATGTGGCTATTTTTGTCACTGGAAAAACAGACTGGAAATCGTAAAGGGTTTTTCTGCGTTTTTTTGACGCGACGGACCATTCTGTTAATTTCGCGTTTCCACTGTTTCTGCTGTTCATTGTGCTGGAAATGAGCCTACGAGTATTTTCAAATGCGACCTGTACTGAACTCAGTTTGTTAAAGTGTGTACTGTCAGGATGTCAGGGTTGAAAATGATAAAAATGGAAAATTTATGAAAATTCAAACGAGGCCAATATTTTGAAAATACGAAAACTCGAATATTTGTGAAGATATTCTCTGAATTTACGTTTTCTAAAGAAGTAGATATGAAAAATATCCGTTGTTTATTTCATGGCTATGTCCTTGATAACATTCGTCTCATACCGTATTTTTCTCTATCCAAGACGTAAGTAACAAATCTGAGGAAAAGAAGTTAAGACCTGCCACTTTTCTGTTCATAGGTTTGTCATGTTTCCCTTGAATTACTCAGATTATAAATGAGCCAATCAGGATTCCTGACCGTGATGAAGAATATGCTAGTCTTCTCGATCAATACCTAACAACCAATCTAGAAATTCACACAGTCACCGTAAGGTCTCCATTGGGATCTTCTGACCACAAACTCATTTCAGTGTTGAGTGAATCACCGATAAATGTTGAAGAATCTAAGCCTAGCAAAATTTAGCATTACAAATCAGCTGGATGGAAGGGTCTTCAATACCATTTCCGAAATTTCCCCTGGCTAGATGTTCGTTTCAGCACTAAAGAACCATCAACTTGTGTTTTTGAAGTCATGGAAGTTATTCTATCTTCCATGGATGCATATATTCTTTTCTCAATAAATATAACTTCTAACGGCAAACCTTGGTTCAATAAAAATTGCGAACAAACTGTCGCCTCCAAAAATTTCGCCTATCGGCAGTGACGCAATAGTTCCAGTGCCGAAAACCAAACTAGGTTTGTTAATGCTCGCAACAGTTGCGAACTCAGGATAAATGAAGGCAAAAAACTTCACAATCAGAGAATTGGTGATACACTGCTTGCCAATCCCAAGTCAATTAAAATATTCTCGGACAGTCAAGCGTCGTTGAAAGCTCTTGGCTCCTATCGAGCAACGTCTAAATTGGTAGCAAATTGCCAAAAACGACTCTCCTCGATAGGAAGACTTAACAGATTATCTCTGGTCTGGATTCCTGGCCATACTGGCCTAGAAGACAATGAGGCTGCTGACTTCCTTGCAAAGGAGGGTGCTGCAAGCAGCTTTATCGAACCAGAACCTGTTATTGGCATCGCTTTAGGCTTTGCCAAACAAAGATTGAACCCCTGGATGGCAAGAAGATTTATGGACTTCTGGCAGAATCTTTCAAGATTAGCTCACTTCAAGTCGTTTATTCACCCTCCGAAGCTTGTTACCAAACAGTTGTTGGACTACAGTAGGGATGAACTACGATGTCTAACAGGCAGTTTTACAGGTCATTGTCATTTGAATCATCATATGCAGAGAATCGGACTGTCGGAAGACAGTAAGTGTCGCCTCTGTTTGAAAAATGATGAAACAGCAGAGCACATACTTTGTGCCTGTCCCGCTGGGGGCCGAATCAGGTTTTCACAGTTTGGCAGGGTCATATTTTTACCATCTGACCTGAAAGACCACTCACCATACAAACTCATCGGTTTCGTTGAGAAGCTGGGTGTATTTTGTCGAGTGTGAATAGGTGTGAGCCACAATAAACCCTTACGGGTTGCGGGGGAGGGTCAAAGAGACTCACTTAATTTGAACCTAACCTAACCTAACTTTCGAACTAGAAGTATAGATAATTGTTACCTTCCACAATCTGAAAAAATATAAAAATTATAATGGAGAACTTTATACAAGTGTAGAAGGGCAAACTTTTTAGTTTACCCCGATAAGTTACTGCGTAAAAATCAAAGTATTTTTCACAAAGAAAAATCTTCTATTTATCAGTAACTTGTCGTATTTCACAATTTTGCCTATTAAAAAAATTATTAAGAAATTATACTTATCTTTTACGTTTCGGTGGCCAAAATCTGCCTCCGTCTTCAGAAATAGATAAAAATTCGAATATATACGCAGTTATTCCTTTTTTTGAGAGCTTATTTCTTTACTTCTTCGACAGATGTCAAAGAAGTTTTGAAATATGAAATTATGTCAATGTTGTTGATTGACAACTGAAATATTCGATGTAATACAAGGTACTCTCCGATATTAGTTTGTTGCCATTTCGCCACTATCCAAAGTTTTCTTCAAGAGGGGTAGCCAAGTACGTCTATTTCTAAGGAGCTATTCGAGATACAATTCTCTCCAGACATGAGAATATACGCTGATTCTTTTAGCTTACGTTTCTTAGAATGAGGATCATTGGTAATCTTTCTTGTCCTATTCCATTCCACCCGATGTTCACCGTCTGATTTTAAAATGTGTTCTGATAATTTTGATCCTGTCAATTGTCTA
Organism: Leptinotarsa decemlineata; assembly: GCF_025532065.1. Lineage (NCBI taxonomy): Eukaryota > Metazoa > Arthropoda > Insecta > Coleoptera > Chrysomelidae > Leptinotarsa > Leptinotarsa decemlineata. The sequence goes on along the minus strand of NW_027412688.1, from coordinate 27,205,374 downwards.
TTTTTTATATAATCTCGATGTTCATTCTCACGCACTTTCAATGGTCTTGAGGTTTCACCAATGTAACTTTTACCACAAGAACAAGGTATTTTATAAATACAATTTTTTGTTTTTTCTTCAGTGTTGTTGGGTTTTGTATGTGTGAGTATAGATCTCAGTGTATTTTTTGTTCTGAAAGTAGTTCTATCATCATATCTATTTCCAATTCATCATATTTTTTCAGATAGTCTTGGAATGTAAGGTATAACGTTAGTTGTAAAAGGTGTCGTTGGATGTTGAGTCGGTAATTGTTGAGTTGGATGTTGTTGAATTTGTGAAGCTGTTTGTATGTTCGTTTGGTTTTTAATTGACTCTTTATTTTCTATTGAATTTATCGTTGAATTTATGAAAGAATCTGGATAAGCGTTATCTTTCAAAACAGATTTAATTAATGATATTTCTTTATTGAGATTTTCAGTTGAATTGCATATCATTTTAGCTCTTTTGTAAAGGCAATTTATTATACCTTTTTTAACACTCGCATGATGATTTGATGTATAGTGGAGATATCTATTTGTATGTGTTTTCTTCCGATAAACATTTGTATCAAGTTGATCTGATGACTTCTCCAACATTACATCAAGGAAAGGGAGTCGACCATCTTGTTCAATCTCTATTGTGAATTTTATTGTCGGCTCCCGCTCGTTGATATAATTCAAAAAAGTATTCAGGTCATCGTTGTTTCTATTCCAAATAGCAAAAATATCGTCAACGTATCTCCACCAAACTTTGGGACCATTCTTCAAAATACTCCATATATATGTTACTTAAGATGGGAGATAAAGGGGAACCCATAGCCATGCCAAATTCTTATTGATAGAAATCATCTCTATATTGAAAATAGGTTTTGCCTACACATAATTTTAAAAATACTAATATAGAATTAACATCCAACTTCGTTCGATGTTTTGAAGTTGAGTCATTTTCCAACATGGATTTAACAATTTGAAGAGTTTTATCAACAGGAACATTCGTGAAAAGACTTTCAACATCAAAGCTCATCAGAACATCACCATCACTGAGTGTTATGTCTTTAAGTTTATCTATGAAATGGGTTGTATTTTTTAGGAAACTATTAGTGTTTCCTGAAATTGGTTTCAAAATTTTCAAAAGGTATCTTGCTAATTTCTGACAGGGAGATGCAATGGAACTTACAATCGGTCTTAAAGGAACATTAGGTTTATGTATTTTTGGTAAACCATAGAAATGAGGAGGTTTACTAAAATGAGAAATTAGTTGAGTCCGTTCTGTTTTGGTTAGCATGTCTTTATATTTAGCCAATGTTCTATAAATTTTTTGTTCAATTTATTTTGTTGGATCATCCTTTAGTTTTTTGTAAACGTTTTTTGTTATATAATCTCATAATATAACAACTGAAATCAACTGAAATAATTTAATCGAGGGTATCCATTATCACTGTGGCATTACCTTTATCAGCTGGAAGTATTTTGATATTAGTATTATATTTACTTTCGTTGAATAAGTATAGATACTCCTCGTATTCTTTACTGCTTTCATGAAAGTTGATATAATTCGAAGTCATTTCGCGGTTATCGGGAAGTTCACTTTACTCAATTTGATGAATCTTTTCCTGTATTATCCTGCAGGGATTTTCATTATAAATTATTGCTATTCCATTAGACATTTTGTGTCCAAATGATTCAACTATTTCATGCGACATTTCAGCTCAACCCAGCCATGAACAATTACGTTCGAGCATATATCAATAAGTCCTGTTCTATTTTAGAAATCCCTCATGGCACTTAGAGCTTTGATAATGAATCTTTATATCCGGATAGCGTGTTAATTTAGGTCATTATTTTCATTACCACATAGTCTATTTGTATCTAACCGAACTGAAACCTGGCTCAAGTTCAACATTGGAATAGCCAAAAGCTCGATTTAGTCAATGAGGTCATTAAATTAACTTCAATTACCAGTTGGATGTTGGGTTTTCCAAGAATTTATGCCAGACATAAAACATGTTGTTTGCGTAGTATTGGATTGTTGTATACTCATATCATGTGCGTCTGGAATTGTTCCAAAACATAATGAGCAGATAGCAGAACACTTATTGCGAACAAACTTTGTCCACTGTCATAAAAAACAACGTTGAATATCAGAAAATAGTTCCTATTCCTTATATAATTTCAACATTCAACTCATAAACATTTTCAAAAACATTTGATGGAAATATATGTCATTCGTTTCAGCATCATATTTGAGCACATCTAATATATATATATATATATATGAATATATAAAAATGAATGTTTGTTGGTTGGTTGGTTTGTTGGTCGGTTGGTAAGTAACTTCTACATCGCTCAACCGATCGTGATGAAACTTGACAAGTAAAGGTAATTTTTCATAGAGAAGGTTTTTAGCCTATCAATTTTTCTGTAACTTGCCACTAGATGGCGCTGTAAAACAATTTTTTTAAAAGCACTGTTCTATAACGCAGCGCACGCCTAAGTTCGTTGATTCTGATTCTGTCAAAACATTGGAACAGCAACGATGCAGGAACATAGTACTAGTATTATATAGATATAACATGCAGTCAGTTTTGGATACGCATTCTCATAACAAATGAAATTGATTCCTCATTTTTACACTCGGAAAATCACAAAAAATATAAAGCATGGAAACATTTATGGAACTATTCGTTCCTGGTTTGAATTCAATTGAAACAATAAAGACAAAACTTCGGTGTCGGATAAATCAGATGACTTGTGACTTGCCTAAAACTGTATATTGGCCAAACAGGGAGAACTTTTTCCGAAAGAAACAAAGAGCATAGTAGTAGTTTATCGAATAGAAAAACCAATTCCACATTCGGAAACCACCTTTCAGCAGAAGGACATGAGTTCAACCGTATACAATGTGTTACGTTTAGAAGAGAAAAGTTTGAAACTCAATCTTCTAGAATCTCTAGAAATGAATAGATTTGCGAATTCGGGTGATTTCCTGAATTAACAAATAGAATTGAATAACTTCCCCTTACTAATACGGAAACTGGTACATAAGCTCAGGTCTTTTAATTCATCAAAAACTCAGGTATACATAAAATATTGAATATGTTATGGATTTTCATCAACTATCCGGTAATTCCATCACATATTATTCATTATTCATTTATTGTTATTGATCAACAACTTCAGGCAACAACCTAAAAACAACTCATAATCAATTCTGACAATCCGTCTCATCCAGTGTTCTGAATGAGTCTTTCACATATGGACGTATCATCGGTTGACCTTTTGAATATGCGCTTATTTGACTGATGGTCGTTAGTATTGATCAACAGTACTGCTCATCATTTTTTTGTGGGAGGAGTTTCAGAAGAAGCCCCTGTAGAAAATATCTCTTGGCTAACCAACATTGTTCATCTATCGTTATATGCACAACCTATGTTGGAACCATGAAAAGAAGTATAGGTACCCGTTTTTCTGAACACAAGAGAAACTGTTGCTTCGGGCATTGAATGACTAAAAACAGTTGGCTAAGCTGGGAACATATATTTCTGATGGAGAACTTAGCACGGTCAACTGAGCTGGAAACATATTTGTAAAGATAACATTTTCAGACAATTGAGAATATTGAAAAATTATGTGTTTTATTATAAATTCAAATCAGTATACTGAGCTAGAAACACACTTTTGTGATGATTAACTGAAAACAATCGACTGAGCTGAGAACATTTTGTTAATTGAAAATTTGAGACAGTTGGCAGAGCTGGAATTATATTTTCGTGATACGAAATTTGAAATGTTCTTAACTAAAAAAGCAAGTTACATTTTCGAAATTGAAAATTTCAAAACAGTGGGCTAAACAGGAACATGTTATTGTTGTGAAAACCTAGAACAGTTGACTGAGCTGAGAACATTTTTGTTATTGAAAATCAAAGGCACTCGGCCTTGTTTTTGTAATGAAGAACTCAAACAGTCACTTGAGCTGGGAACAATTTCAGATAATTTGGGATGCTGAACAAGTTTTTTTTAACAATTCAAAGCAGAGGACTGAGGTCACGTCTTGTGATGGAAAACCCAGAATAGTCGACTGAGCTTTTTATGATTCTATTATTGAAATTTGGATCAGTTGGCTGAACTAGGAGCATGTATTTGCGATGAAAGGCATAGAATAACTGACTGTGCCGAAAATAGTTTTGTATCTCAAAATTCGAAACAGTTGGCTGAGCTAGAAACATGTTTTGGTGATAAAGAACTTAGAACACTCGAGTGAGCAGGAAATATATTTTTGTAGATGAAACTTTTAGATACTTGAGAATGCTGAAAGAGTATTTTGTATATTTACTATCCAAAACAACATACTGAGTTAGGAACATACGTTTATGATGAACAACTAAAAAACAGTTGACTGAGTTAACATTTTTGTTATTGAAAATTTCAGATAGTTGGGTGAGCTAGGAACATATTTTAATGATGGATAACTTTGAACAGTCTATTCAGCTGAAAATATTTTGGTAATTTATAATTTGAAGAAGTGGGCTGAGCTAGGAACATGTTTTTGTGATTGAAAAATTCATTACAGTCGACTAAGCTGAGAACATATTTCTGTTATTGAAAATTCAAGACAGTTGGCTGAGCTATAGACAGTTTTCTGTTGTACACAAGATGAAACAAACGGCTAAGCTCAGAACTCATTTTCAGGGATTAATATTTACATTTCATGAATAATAGTTCCAGATAATTGAAAAAGCTGAACATGTATTCTTGTGATTGACAAGTCATGACAATCGCTTGAGTTACGAATATGTTTGTTGTTACGAATTCTGAAGTGTCGACTGAACTAATAAATTCAGCACACTGTATTTAGTTGTCTTTCACTATACGAACAACTTAATCATTTAATTTTTCATGCCTAAAAATCTCAATTTATCTCATCACTTGTAGCCGCAACAATCGAAACCATCATATTTTCCCTCGACCTGACGCACGACATTTTCTTTTCGTGAATCCGGATCATTTTCATAACGATGGAACTAATGGAGCTTGTCTACTTCTGATCGATGAATTTCGCATCCTCATATCGAATAAATCAGGAAAGCAAACTCGGAGAAGAAGCGAGGCTCCACTTGGTTGAGAGTATATTTAGTGAGACATGAAAGGTTAATATTTGAAGAGATGAAATCGTATAGTTATGATGCCAATCATGGATAATGCCTCGAAAATTTCTCTGGTGAGCTTCGGTTTCAGATTATTATTTGTTATGCAAATACTGGATGAAGCTCAATTCTCTTCGATACACGATATTATGAATTTGAATACATTCATGTGAATTGCCTAAACTGGCGAGATAAATACTCAGCTGATGTGGCAGGTCTCTTAATGAGTGGAATATCGAAATCAAGCGAGCAGAAAATATTTTGATGACTTTCATGGTGTTACTGAATCTCGTTCTGTCGATAGCTATAGTAGAGATATTTAAAAGGTAATGAATACAGTGACCATGAGAACAAATTGGTTGTAATGACTGGCAATAATGCATACATTTGTATAGCCTCTATTGAAGAATCCATCACAATTCATTTCCAGTCGATCGGTGAAGATAGACGAGTCTGAAATGAATGAATCTATTAGGAGCTCAAGCAGCGAGGGTGGATTAATCAAATTCTCCAACGATTGGCGAATACTCCATTTGGTGAGTGATCTTTCACATCAGCAGAAAATGAAGTGTTGCCTGCTTTGAAACAGATAAAATAAAAAATGACAACAGGTCTCGACAGCATCCCTGCACTGATTTTCAGATATAGTGCCTATGTTTTGGCTCGTCCTTTGACAATATCGATAAATATCTGCATCAAAACTAGTATCATCTCAGATCTATGGAAATTATCTAAAGATCGGCCAATTCATAAAAAGGATACATGTTACATGCCGGTAATTATAGACCCATATCAATAATATGCAACTTTGCCAAAGTGTTCGAAATCCTCATCTATAGAAGGTTACATTCTCATTTGAGCAATCAAATAACACTACTTCAACATGGTTTTATGAAAGGTCTCTCGAAAATCACCAACATTTTCAATGTTACCCAATATATATTTGAAACCATTGATAAGAGATCCCAAACTGATGTCATATATATGGACTTCACTAAGGCGTTTGGCAGACTTGATCACGGATTACTGCTATCGAAATTGTACAGATACGGCTTTTCTCTGACCCTGATCCAACTTTTGATATCATACTTCACTGACAGACGTCAGTATGTTATATTCAGTAGCTTCAAGTCCGTGGAATATGCAGCTACCTCGGATGTTCCACAAGGAAGCAACCTAGGTCCACTCATCTTAAACTCCTTCATAAACGACATAGTTGAGGTCACTGACATCAACTGTTTGATATACGCAGATGTCCTGAAATTATATTGTGAGATCAATGGCATCGAGGACTGTCTTCAGCTCTCCTTCAATCTGAAACGTGTTGAGCAATGGTTTTTTCGCAACAATCTCCCTTTAAACGCGAGTAAATGTAATGTAATGACGTACACACTAAAAAATCATCCATTTTCATATCAATATTTGATAAAAGATATTCCACTTCAACGGCCTCACACATTCACCGATCTAGGTGTTACCTCCGACACCAAACTTTCCGTCGCACCACACATTGAAGCCTTTATGTCTGCTGCAGAATGTATGCTGCAGAATGTATGGATTTATTGCACGAATCTCCAGAGATTTCGCGGATCTATCTACATCGAAAACCTTATACTATGCTTTCGTCAGATCAAAATTAGAATATGCATCCATAATCTGGAATCCACCTCATCAGTTGTATACAGAGAAAGTTGAATCAGTACAACGTCGATTTCTAAAACTTCTCTCCTATAGATCAGACAATATCTATCCCCCAATTGGATTTTCTCATGATGCACTGTTAGCAAGACATGTCATGAATAGCTTGAGTTGCCGTCGTGATTGTCACTCCACAATTTTTCGTTTTGAACTGATTAATAATTTACTCATCGACCCACATATTCTGCAAAAACTGAATTTCAATGTTCCTAGACCAACCTCTAGAGTTGTTAATCCTTTTTATCTGCCAACACCACGTATATACTGAAACGTTCAAATGCAAATCATATGTGTCAAATGCAGTTCCACAAGTTGTCAGCTGACATTTTTTTACTGTTCCATCTCTGATATTGGGTATTTTTACTTCAGCTAATTCTAAATGTATTGTATTATGATTTGACTCATATCCTTGTTCTGTAGTTGGGTGTAACCTGCAGAACAGTGTAGAAAGAAATAAATAAATCAGCAGGCAAGAATGGGTTTCCGCCAAAAACTGAAAACCTCATTCGCTCCACAACTATGGTGGCGCAGATTATATCTCTTCTACCAGTTATTGAACTAGTTGCAGAGATATATAGAGTAGAGGAAAGAATAATCGAATCCTAAGTAGACAGACAAAGGTACATTTTCCTCAATATAGTGAGGACCTGATCGGAGCAACACACATGTACGTTTTGGAAAATACATTTTCTGTGATGAATTTCAGGAACATTCAATGGCTGAAGAGTATTAACTGCACACCAGTCAGAAGATACCCTCTTGATTCTCTCTGATTGCTACTTCGATACCTACCCGTATGAGGGTATATATCGATCATTGGTACGTTGACTATGCCTGACAATATCAGAATCAGCCAAGCAATGCCTTTTCCCATCTAGTTTGGGCGACTCATCTTTTGAGCGTTTGCTGACCTGTTGAGACAGACAATGTTTCCTTTTTTGGTGCAGATTCTGCTACTGCTGCTCAAACATTTGACACAAAGTAATTTCATGAGATGTCATGATCTTGGAGAGGCCACTCAACCGCCTAAGTTTGCATATACTTTTGAAATACCCAGTATCAAAGCAGAATGTGAATGAATACATTTCTTTCTTACATGAAAATTAGCGATCGTATCATATACGATCGGTAAATGAGCAAAATGATTTTACTTCACGAATAAGCATGACGTATCGTTGTTTAATATCTTTGATAAAAACAAATCTACGTTTTACAAAAAAATCCATATGGAGAAACAAGGATTCTTTCCAGGTTTGTTTGAAGGTAATTGACAATGTTTCTTGGTGCATTTCATTAGTTCGCACTTCCATCGTCTAATATTATATAAATTGATTTGAAATACCTGAAAGAATCTGTAAAAAAAATAAAAAAGAGATATGCTGAAAAATAACAATTATATTAAGCATAAACAACTGAAATTACAATAAAATAAACTACAAGCAACAAACAAAAAATAAAAAAAAAATTAAACTACTCGCACGAGATGAACATTAAAAAACTATTAACAAGAAATGAAAATTGAAAATGAAAAGACTCCAAACTAAGTTAATTCACGACGTTTCGATTGTTAATATCCACAATCGTCTTCAAGTGATAAGTGGGTTTATTTCTCCGAGATATGACTATTTATAGGTCATTCGAGTGCTTTCACCTATCCCCTCTTCCCTGTCGCCTTTTCACTGGTTTTAGCGGAAGTCGACCGTTTGGCGGGAGTTGGTCATGTTCCGCTTGATTAGAGGTTTCCATATGTTGGGTATCTCTACACTAGCTTGTCTAGATGTGTTGTTGGACAACATAAAGGCGACTTCTTTGAATTTTCTCCTGAACCAGTGTTCTTCCTTGTGGATGATTTCAGCTTGAGCCCACTTAATGTTATGTTGATGAGTCAAACGTGCTTTGCTATTCCTGATTTGCTGGTTTCTCCTTGCTGTGTGTGTTGTACATGTATTTCAGGTATTTCAAATCAATTTGTATCACATTACACAATGGAAGTCTGAACTGATGAAATTCTTTCTAGGTTGTGTAATTCAAAAATCGAAATTTTCAGGGCTTAAATTATCGAAATGAACCTGAAAATGGATCACCTGAATTTTAGCTAATAAAGCGACAACCTGTATATGAAAAAAGGAAAGAAGAGGAGAAAGCTTTTTCGATCTAACATCTAATCTCTTTTGAAAATAATTTCTTTTCATTAAGAGAATACTAAATCTTTTCTGGGTATCTAAACTCCGAATGACTTTCTGAGTTTATGTTAATGTTAATTTCCTCATCATCTCCCATAAAGCATCATGAATGAGCTAAAGCACTTATCGACGTCTTCTGAATTTCATAGAGAATCACAGAGAAGGCCCAAACTCTCACCTTCATCAACAATTCATGTATTCGTTGAATTCTTGATTGCATTACTCATTCAATCTCCGCTTGGAATAATTATTTCGAAAATTAGGTCTCAGCTGAAATTTGTTCGTGTTGGAGCGTTAATGTTATTAGTTCTTACTCATTCATTGAAACATGATAAATTGATAAAGATGGAATCGAGCTGAGTTTCACTCCGTTTTGGAGCTGAATACGATGATGTCTGAAGAGGAAATTGTTTCGAGTATCACAATGAAATATGAAGACGACAAGAAACAATATACTTCACATACTTTGAAGATTTCCTGAGCTGAAAACTTGATGAAAAATAAACTGAAATAATAATAATTATAATAATAATAATGATGTTCATTTAATAAGATTGAATACATATACATATGAACAAGAAAAAAATGCAGAAATAAACATGACAAGCCACTGAAGCTCGTAGAACTTGTGTATGGCAAAAAAAACCTGAAACAATAAACTAAGTAGAGACGTTTTGTGTGTGATGTCAGTTGAGTTGGAAAAATAAATAAAAATATCATGAACATGAATCAGTGAACAAACAACATTACAAACTAAACTATCGGTCATAACATTCATCATTTATACAGCATGAACGTAGAGTAATTGAGAGTCAAATTTTTTATATTTCATTCAATGTTCTGTTCTTAATATGGTCCTTGATGACTGCACTTTTGAGTGGATGTCTATTCTATAAGGTAAGTCCTTGTTCAGAAAGATTGCAACAGTACAGAATATGGTGAACAATATGACAGGAGCGAATTAAAACATATGTATAAATAAAAGTTCAAATATACGCATAAAGCTGGTGAAGATCATGAATTGTGAAATTATTTCCATTCATACTTATGAATATTCACATTTTTTTTGTGAGAACCTGTGCTTTTTCTTTCTGTATCACTGCTTCTTTCTGTATCACTGCTTCATTTTGTTTCGTTCCAATATTTCAATTATCTCACCTATTGTTATATTACTTAGCCATAATTTCAGTTCTTTTTTGAATCTGTTATCACTTGTAATAAACTTTATTTCAAATGGAACTTACGCATAGGCAATAGGGCACAAGTATGTGAGAAATCTTTGACTTCGAAATATGCTTACTTTAGGAATCCTTGAGGTTTTTTGCTTGAATCTGGTATTGTGCAAGTGATCCAATAATGTTGTTTCATATCTTCTATGATACATTGCAAGACTTAGAAAATATAGATGCCAACGTGTTGAAAATTTATATTCTGTGAAAAGTGTTTCAGACGGATAGGTATAATCTCTATTGAAAATAATGTTAATGAGAAATTTTTGAGTGCCATTGATAACCCTGAGATGATTATCAGTAATACCCCCACACAATTATTCCATAGTTGATACTGAACTGTACAAGACTGAAATATAATGTTCGTAGCTGTGCTATGTCAAAAATCTTTTTGAAAAACTCAAATTTGTTCAGTAGAAACCTCATTTTATTCGAAACATATTCAGCGTGCTTATTATAACAATCAATTAGTCCATCAACATATTATTCGCGATTTCTCTGGAGTACTCACTTCATTGAAACATAACTTCATCAGTACGATTTTAAAGGAGATATTGTCGAAGATAAAATATTATTGTCAAAGTGTTATTATTTCCAAGAATATAAGTTATTCAAATTGAAAGTAATATTTGAACATTTGGTGATTTCAGCATTTTGGGGTGGAAAAGTAGTCAGAAAATGATAATAAATTTGTTACATATTGAAATAAATAATAATAATAATAATAATAATAATGAATATTCTCATGCAACACATAAATGTAAGTATGAGAATATAAAAACTATAAAGCATGAAAATATAAAAGCGAATGGATAGAAAATGACAGTAAGAATCAACTTCGCTTGAGCTATTCGCTGGTAGATGGCGCTATACGTAACCTCCTTGATAGGTTGTTCAAAAGAAAATCAAAATAAAAAACATATTTTAAGAATTATAAGTGTTAGAGAAATTTTGTATTACAGATGAAATATTTGACGATTTTCAATTATCCTTGATTTAGTACGGAAACAAGCTTTAAACGAAACGGAAGATACACTTTAAAATATATGAATATATATGGATTTCAACAATGAAAACTTCATCGTAAATTGTACACCTGAAAAATTCAGTGACTTAAATATTTCAAAAAATCGAAAAATAGAATTAAGGTGCTTGACATACATATCAAATCAAAAGATTGATTTGAAATATAAAATTATTCACTGAAAAAATATTTTTAGTCCATTAATATTTTGAATGAAATTTCAAATCAAAACATCAAGACTGAATTGTTTTTTGAAATTATTACTGTAAATTTTCTCTTTACTTCGAAACAAATTTTACAACTGTCCGCTCTCTGTTGGAGACTCACTGCATCTCATTATTACTATAGAATTTAAGACCTCAAACCAATGCTCAAACTTCATTATGTTGTTTGGGAGGAATTTTACGCCGTGTTCGTGCGCCGTCTGTTGAAGATTTATAATATTAGTGACTAGAACTTAAAAAAAAGTATTTTTGACAATAAATCGGACTAAAAAGTGAAAAATAAATATAGTTTAAAAAAAACTAAAAAACACGCTTTTGAAGAACATCGAACTGAAAAGTTAAAATTTTTAGTTTATTCAAACTATATTTATTGAAATTGAAATTTTACTCTTTGAATTGAATGAAGTCAACGCTTTGTCCTCCTATCAAGTGCAACCCACTGTATAAAACATTCCGCTATCTTCATCATTATATGTCATGCGAGGGATGCTGGAGAAAAAACCTCTCCCTTTGTGTAAACCTGTTAAACTCAAGTGTTATCATTAGAACTATTATTAGACAATAAACCCTAGTTTCATAACAATGTCGTGAGGTATAACCCTCCTGAAAAGGAAGCGGATAAGGCCGAGGAGAACGGACCTTTATATCAACAAGAACGTCGACAGATACCGTGTATGTTGGAAGGAGATTGTTTTAGCGGAATCCTTTTCTGCTCGCGTATCCTTTCTCAAACAAGAGCCTGGCTGGCGGCAGATTTCGTTTGTTTTTGATGTTGAACGGGTATAGTTAGAAGGGTTACTATACTAATTTATGCAAATTTTTGCAGTGCGAGCCGGGACTGGGAGCCAGCGTCATGTATAATCTGCTCTACAACCAACCAACGAAGCTCATGTTGTTAGCGGGTTGCAGCACTGTTTGTACGACGGTAGCTGAGGCAGCGAAGATGTGGAACCTCGTCGTGGTAAGATATTTCTTGTTGAAATAATGCATGCAGTGACGTCAATTTTCTAACACAGTTTTGTAAAGATACTAATTAAATAATCAAAAGACAATTTCATAAGAGTTTCTTAGTAGTTCCAAGTAACCGTCATAAAATATAATGTAGTCTAAAACGATAAGTGACAAAATGTTTTCTTAATTTTGTATCGGATACTAGGAAAATATAATAGATATGTCAACAACTAAAAACTAACAAATAATTTTAAAATGGTATCAATAGCAAACATTTTAACGTATTTTAGCTACTATGTTACCCTTAATAAACTGTTGAGGAATATTTAGTTCTAGGGGTATTGCGGCAGAGTCGAAGTATTTTTATAGCTATAGATTCCTTCAAAAATGCTTGTATGAAGATAAGATTTCATGTATAAATTGGATGAATATTATCTATCGGGATGTTGTCGCTAAGGAGCGTCTTTCATCGATTGTAAATGCAAAATTTCGAAGAAGTTTCGAGCTAATGATTTGAGGGTATATATACATGGCGCTCCACTTAAATCGACGGATTTCAATAATTGATAATCTGTTCGTGTTTTTGGCAAGAAAAGAATTGAAGCACTAGGTTACGTGGGTCTTCGTCTGAACGAATACCAATATTACACGACATTGTTAGATATATAGTTATCGGGACGCTAGTCACATAAAACTGACAAATTATACTTCATTACATGACCTCTGAATTGAATGTCAGCTGGTTCTTCTCAAATGCTGCATTTCATTATTGACAACAGCAAATATATATTCGCGGAATCACTTTGATTTTTCAACAGTTACTTTATTGTTTTGGAATTGTAGTAGATATATCATATCATAAAATAGTTGGGGAATTATCATTGGAGTGACATGATGATAAAAACAAAATTTTGTAAAGTTACAGAAAGCCGTTATAAAATAAGCTAGAAGTAATTTTATAAAGATCATACAAATCTCGCAGAAAATTGCTAGAAAACTGCTACAATACAATTTACTTTTATAGAAAAATATGTTTTATAAGTTAGTTGTAAAAACTTTTCTGTGCTAATTTCGTGACTATTTTATAACGGTCTTAATATAATTTAATTTCTAAGACAAATTTATAAAACACTTTTATTGCCTACAACTGTAGTGTGTTCACGGCTCGACTTATGAAATAATTAAATGACAATTAGCATTTTGGAAGTTATTATAAAATACCAACAGAATAAAACTGTTGTGGCACCATGAAATTATAAAACAAATATGCTGGTTGTTTTATGATTAGATCGGTTACGATTGGGAGGTTACCAAGGCATTTGTAGCAAGCATTCAAATATCTGAAAAAGTGATATTAATGTTCTGTTTGTTTTTTTCACACATGAAGTAAACGGTATTAATCATTAGTTTTTGAGTGTGTTGTAGTGATTTTTGAAAATCAAGATTTTTGGCGATGAATCTGAAAACACCTGAGATTTTAGAAAAATTTTAATATGAGTATATTATACATACAATATGTCTATAATATTTAGAAAAATTAAAAAATTTAAAGTTATGGAGGGATCTGCATTTAAAATAAAAAAGTTTTCGTTGAAAACATTTACCAAATAGTATTGTGACGCCCGAAGATGCTCTTGTATAGTGAAACACGTGTCGCGGTTTTGTTAGCTTCCAAGTATAAATCTTACATTGAAGTGTGTTTTTTGAGAACGTAAAAAAATACAAATGGAAGTGGGCCAGCATTTTGTAACCATGCTTCATTTGTATGTTATCTAATTTGGTTAATTGACACTGATTGTATGAAGGTGATTTAATAGGATATGAAAAATTCTATGAATGTCATTTCGATCAACAACTGGAGGAAAAAAATGAAAACAGGTAACAACCACAATAATGTCTTCATCGAATATAAACCTCGAAAAAATCCATTCATAAGAAATAACTTTCCCCAAGTATATATAAAATATTGTCCAAGGGAAATCTTTGAAATCTTTTACATCCAATCAGCTTTTTTCACTAGCGATTCGTATTATCTTTCACTCAGAGTTTCAACTAACCTATAAAAAATGTTGTATTTTGCAATCGGCTGTTTTTCAATGGAAAATCTCAGAAGTCTTCTAGATATCTGTGCAAGTTAAGAAAAGGTGAGGTTTCAACTTTTATTGTACAATTCCTGAATATACAATTTGATTTTCGTATCCGACAGAATCTTTTTCATGATATATATCTCTATTTCAATCGATGTAATTGGGGTGAAAAATGAAGCAGAATCCCAAATTAGATTAACAGGGGTTATTGCTTATTATTATCTCTACCATTCAGAGTCAAATATATGTGAACATCGTTCATTCATACAATAGAGTATTGGATTCAACGGAATCTCAAGAATTCAATATGTACCTAAATTTGGACTACAATTTCGATCCACAGTAATTGTCTTATCCTCTACTACCGATAATTGAATATGTGTATTCTCCGAGGGTAATCCAGGATTTGTTTCAATCATATCATCTGGAAAATCTGTTCAATCTAAACAACATACTTTTATGATGACTCTTCTTGATATGGAGAATGATCTAAATGTTCAAGGCTAATTCAGAAAAATACACTAAAAATATATTTTCCGGAAATTAATTCACTTCTTTGTTCTTTCGCCAATCCATGAAAATTGGATAGACCGATTATATTCTAGATTTGTTTGGTTAGGCTCGCTTATGGAAGAAAATACTTCAAATACAATTTGAAGTTATGAATTTACTCATATTAGTGGTTGGTCTTCAAATTTGATGATTACCTAGTTGAAGGACAAATTTAGAAAGGAATGTCATGAAACTGATGTTATAGAAAAAATCCTTTCAGAATGGAATGCAGTTGGTCAAAAAAATCAAAATAACATCAGATTGAAAAACAACTTAACAGTATTTTCGTATGTTGAATGTGGAAATGGCTTCGTTCTAGAGAACTTCATTCAACTAAGAACAAATGCCAGTGTGAATATTCTTCGGGTTTTGAGGCCGTGAACCTTGGGAATTTCTTCCTGACGTTTCGCTGCCTCCCCAGTTAGTTTGGTGTGATAATACCTGTATGTGGATTTGATGAATTTCAAATTATATCTGATTATCTTTTTCTACCTATCGACAAGCTGTTTGCTATTATTGAACTCTGTGGAATGGGATTCCATATTCGATTGAGGTTGACAGCTTCTTCTTTTCTTTTAAAATTATCCGTATATTTGTGGATTTCTATTGCATCCCGTACCAATGAGCTATGGTATCCCTGGTCGGGGGTAATGAGTTCCGTGTTTTCAAACAGAATTCTGTGGTTTCCTTCACTGAATTCGTGTTCTGCCACAGCCGACTTCTCCGTTTGGGCTAGTCTGCAGTTTCTCTCATGCTCCTTCAACCTTGTTTCCATAGATCTTTTGGTATCAAAGTGTACATCGAAACCACCATACATCGGATCCCTGGAAACACGGTTGAAGAAACATGAGCGAAATTGCAGACTAGGTCAAACCGACAAGTCGACTGTGGCAGAACACGCACTCATTGAAGGAAACCACAGGATTCCCTTAGAAAACACGGAACCCATAGCCGACTGTTCTTGGAGGCAAGTATGAAAAATGTGATCTGAAGGTTATGGTTTGGTAGTTACAAACTATTTGAGTCGAGAACGAGCCACCCTGAATAACTTTTGGAACAATTATTTTCTGGAAAAATATTAAAACACCTCAACAATAGTATACAGGGGGATACATTGTGACATATTCACATTTGATTTAACTGTCCCTATCGCACCCCCAAAGCATGTCACCATTTTTTTTAAATGAATCAGATGTTCCATGTTCAAGAGAGTAGAATACATTATGGTCTGAAGTTCATAGTTTGGAAGCTGAAATTATTTGAGTTGAAAACGAGCCACCCTGGATGAACTTCTGTACAATCTGTTACCTAGGTTTCATAGATGTATACTCTAAAAAACTCTTATTTTGTCTAGTTAGGTAAGTTCAAATTCGATAGTATCTACATTTTGTATTTGTCTCATTCTACAATAACGATTACTTACCTGGTGAAGTTACAATTGGTGTTTCTGTTTTTGTGTTGAGGAGCAATGGTTATACCCTTCGAGAACGGATTCAAAGAATGAGTTTGTACTACCAGAATGGAAATAGTTCCAGAGCTGATGCCCGTACGTTCAATGATATAATCATCCAAGAAGAAGTGTATGACACAAATAAATTTCGGAATTATTGAACAAATTTATGGAAACTGGATCTGTTAACAATAAAAATCATAACCGTTCAGGATTTGTGAACGATTTGTCAAGGATTTGTACTGCAATTTTAGGGCACGTTGGACCAATGAAAAATTTGCAGTCTCTTACTGAGTTATGTCGAGAATCAGGAATCAGTCACAAATGTTTTCAGGATCCTTCATGAGTACAAATTTCATCCATATAAGATTAGACTAGTAGATGAATTGAACAAAGATGATTTCGATAGACGTATCGAGTTTTGTAAAAGTCTCACTGCATCAGAGTTTCTTGTATAAAATTTGTTTTTCGGGTGAATGGACGTTCAGTTTGAATGGAGAGGTGATTCGGCAATATTGTCGATATTGGAGTGATACGAATCATCATTTATACCGTCAAGTTCATACCCAACGAACTTAAAAATTTAATGTTTAGGCAGGAATTTTGGGTGACCACGTCATAGGACCTTTTTTATCAATGATAATTTGACTAGTGATGAATATTTGGATACATTGGGGAATCGAATAATATCATCAATAGGACAATTGAGGAGAATATAAATTCATTCAAGAAGGTAATAGTTTTTCAGCAGGAAGGTGCACCTTCTCATTATGCAGCTCCAGTGCGACAATTTTTGGATGATCATTTTCTGGTCGCTGGATTGGCAGAAGAGGTCCTACAGAATGGCCACCAAGGTTTCCGGATATCATTCCTGTAGATTTCTTTCTATGGGATTATTCGAAGTCTTGAGTGTACGAGATAAAATCAACCACATTAGAAGATTTGAGAAAGAATATCATGAGGCATTGCCGAGAAATAACTCCCAAAATTCTTAACCATGTGAGGGCGGCAATGGAAGAGGGCGGCAATGGTAGAGACGTTTTTAACATATACTATCGAAACTTTTTCTCTTCTCATTGTACAGTAATCAGATTTTGATTCAAGAATCAATAACTTTTTTTTTTAATTTATTGCTTCCATATTTGTTTCTAGAACGAATATTTCAAAATATGACCTCCTGTATGATTGATGACCTGTTTTTCTATGAATAGTTTTTTGAGAATTGTGGGGTGCATTTGGGATTTTTTGTGGCTGTTCGAAGTAATGAAGGGGGATAATCGATTTCAGAAAAATGAGCGGTTTTGAGTATGGTCAAATTGAGGTTGAAGAAAATTTGATTCAGACGTTCGTAAAACGAAAAATCAGTTTTTCTTCGATGGTTGTAGGTTTCTTGAAATCTTCTGGCAGGAACATTTCTGTGGACTGGATTTTTGGGATAGGCTGAGCTATGAGAATAGCACTGGGAGCATACTGTACAAGCCCAATCGAGAGCATTCTTTGCGAAGTAGGAGAACCACCATTAGCAGAGCGTCGAAAATAATTAGTGATGATGTATGCTTCTAAAATCTCAGCCTGCAAATCATTGTTTCAAAAGTTATTCAGGGTGACTCGTTTTCAACTCAAATAATTTGTATCTCCCAAACTATAAGCTTCAGACCATATGTTTTATATTTTATTGAAATTTGCCCATCATGGAGCGAAACAATATAGGGTAATCCATTTTGAAAAAATTGGTAACAATTTGGTAGCAATTTTTTATTTTATAATAATTGTCAGAACGTGTCAGAGGAACAAATTATAAAACTGTATTTCTCCCAGAAATTTTTTCAATGTGTTTATAAAACAGCTATAAAAAGGAAATTGGCACCGTTTCATAAAATATTATAGTCTTCAATAATATTTTGTAACGCCTTTTTCAAACACTACAAAACAGTTTTATTCGGCAGTAACAATAACATTTTTCTAACACTCTTGAAAAATAGTTTCGTGAAGAATCTTATAAAATATTTGATATACAATTTTACAAAAGATTTTTTTAGTAATTCCAAGTAAGTGTTATAAAATATAATGCAAGCGCAAGAAGTGATTTTGTATTGGACACAAGGAAAATATAATAGATATGTCACCAACTGAAAACTAACAAATAGAAAGAATGAGGCCATTTTAATTACTTCACTTTTGTACGTATAAAACCGGTAAGGACATTGTGCTTCAAAGATTGATATTTTAACTGCGAATGAAATTTTATCGACAATTATATAGCCTATTATCAGTAAAATTCAAGCGTAAAATTTTTGGAAAAAATTATTAATTATACAAAAATTCACTCTATTGACGTATCAATTTTCTAGTTGCAAATTAACTCAGTTTGTTCTGAATAATATAATCCTATAATATATATGTACATTTCATCTGCAAATATTACTATAAGTGCAGTATTTCACAATTTCAACTCATCTAATGTCAGTATTCCGAATCGCTATTATTTTAAAATGGCGTCGTTCTATAAAATAATTTGGTATCAATATAGCAAGAGTTTTAATCGATTTTAGCTTCTATGTTACCCCTATAAAACTATCAACAAACACTTAGTTCTAGAAGTGATGGTATTGCGGTAAAGTCGGACTACTTTTAAAGCTATAGATTTCTATAAAAATGAAGACTCGATTTCTCACGTATTGTTTGGATAAATATATTTGGCTAAGAGGCTCCTTTCATCGATTTTAATGGCTGAATTTTGATAGTGTTGAGCTAGTGATTTGAGTGTATATAAACATGGTCCTTCACTTGAAAAGACGGATTTTCAATCATTAATTTAATAATCCTGTTTTTAGCATGAACAATTTTGAAACACTAAGTTACGTCTTCTTCTGAAATGAACCACTTTTATTAATTCGTTTCCAGTGACCAATATTACACGACGTTATTAAGCATATAGTTATTGGGACGCTAGCCAAATTGAACTTGACAAATTATACTTCATTACACGACCTTTGAAATCAATGTCAGCTGGTTTTTCTAAAGTGATTCATTTTATTCTTGGCGACAGCAAATATATATTAGAGGAAGCAATTTGATTTTATTACAGTTATTTTATTGTTTTGAAATTGTAGTAAATATACCATACTATAAAATACTTGGGAAATTATCATCAAAATGATAATATGATAATGAAAACAAAATTGTGAAGTTACTAGTGAAAAAATTTCTGTGATGATTTCGTGACTATTTTATAACGGATTTATAATTTTATTTTATGAACGTTTCTATGTCAAATTTATAAAACACTTTTATTGCCTACAACTGTATTCTATTCGAGGCTCGTCTAATATAATCAATTAGTATTTTGTAAGTAATTATAGTAGTATTTTGTAAGTAATTATAAAATACCAACAAAATAAAACTGTTGCAGCACCATGAAATTATGAAACAATTCTGCTGGTTGAGATCAATGTGAATACGTCCCCCTGCATACTTTGGTTTACGTATTTTTTTTATTTTTCCTGAAAATAGTTGTACCAAAAGTTATTCAGAGTGGCTCGTTTTAAATGGAATGCACCAAAAATCCACGAAGAATAGTCACACTGAATATTCCTTGGGTTTGAATATTCTCATTTACCTATACTTCCAAGTCGTATAACAAATTCAATGAAGTCATTCAAGTGAATTTCCCAGAAGTTTACAGAGGTTTGGATAATACTATTAGTCGATTCAATATTGACGTTCAACAATCGATGGCTCATATTTGCTTTCTGCACCGTCATTTCATGTAATGATGAAATATGTCGCTTGCCAGTAGAGCTACGAGTATAAATTTGAGACGGCAATTGAGATATCTGAGTGTGCCGGCACATTTGGCTTATGATAGATATTTCAGTTACATCGGACAGTTTTGGAACTTGCCGTAACGTTGATTTTTATAACCGAATATCAAAAAAACTTACATGCATATCCTAAAAACTCTTGAAACAATATAATTCATCTGACAATTGAGAAAAATTTATTAGTTCCATACAGAAACAAGGAAAATCTTGAACACAAACTTATACATTATACGAGGTAACAATACTATTTACAATGAAGGTAATTAGTATCATAAAGATGGGGAAATAATTTATATAAAAAACAGTTATGTGTTCGATTTTTGATATCATTGAAATAGATCACATACCATTTTTCAAAAACAATTATTAAATTTGGAAAATATCTATATTCGTGACAGCATGCTATAGATCAGTGTTTGTCAATCTGTGGGTCGTGACCCCTAGGGGGGTCGCGGAGCCTTACTCGGGGGATCGCCGGCAAAAGAAAAAAAGGGAAGGTTCTACATGATTCAGTACAGTAAAACAAAATTATAGTGTGAAGGATGAGCGTGTTTATTTTTCAAAAAAAATTAAATCGTGGTGCTATTTTTGAAATATTTACAATCGAATCGTTTTCTAATTGAAGCCTATTTCTTTTTTTAGATTTAATTTCTACCATTGAAGAGAACGTCAGTTCACATAAGTATGAAGCGGCGAATGGCACTAATAATTTAAGAGCTTCCTTCGCCAGCTCAGGATATTCTTGTTTCCTTTTCATCCAAAACACGTCAACAGTTTGTGAACAAAATTCCATTTTTAGCATCCCGTCAGCAGCTAAATCTATAAGATTTTCTTTCACATTTGTAGTCAGATCAGCCAGTTCTATTGACTCATCCAAGAAAGGGTTTAGAATCCATCTGAGCCCGTTGTCAGCTTCAGAGTGCAAGTCTGGAAAGTATGTTAATAGTTTCTCTTGCAGATTATGTAAGCTCTGTATCATACAGGGAATGTGAGTCCCGACTACAAGCGATTGATCTGTTGCATTATCTTTGATAGTTTTCTGAAGGCATGGAAATGACTCAAATATACTGTTTTGCAGAGAGGTTAACCATAAATGAAGTTTTACATGAAATGCTTTCACTTTATCTTTAGCTGTTAAAATATTTTCATGTCTACCTTGGAGATTCTTATTCAAATTATTGAGATGATTAAAAAATCTACCAGAAATGATAATTTTGAAAGCCAAACAGGGTCAGAAAAGTAATAAGCATATTCAGATTTGGCATCTTGTGAGAACATTAGCAATTCAGCTGGGAGTTCTAGAACTCTTGTCAACACCTTTCCTTTGGATATCCACCTGACCTCTGTGTGATAAAGAAGATTGTGATGAAGCGCACCCATATCTTCACAAAGGATTCGAAATAGTCGTGTTTGTAAGGCCTTACCCTTGATAGAATTCACAATTCTGATGACCTCTTCAAGCAAGTCATTCAAATCAGAAGTTAAAACCCTAGCAGCTAGAGCTTGTCGATGAAAAAAACAGTGTGTCCATGATACTTTTGGCATTATTGATTTTAATTTTGCAACAAGTCCGCTATTTTTTCCAGACATACTTTTAGCACCATCGCTGCAAATAGCGATATATTTTTTCCAATCAATGTCATAGTCGCAAGTACTTTTTAAAAACATATCGTACAAACACTGTCCAGAAGTGTTTGCTGGAAGCGGTTTGCAAAATAATATTTCTTCCTCGATACTGTCATCTGCTTCATATCTCACAAACATTACAAACTGAGCAGAATCTGAAACATCTGTAGATTCGTCAAACTGTAAAGCAAAATGTGGGCTCGTATTTAATTTTTCAACTACTTGGTCTCGAATGTCATTGGCCATATCTTCAATTCTGTGTGAAATTATATTATTGTCTCCTGCTTGCTGACCATATCTAGAGCTGCTGGCAAAATAAGATTTTCGGCAATTGTATGTGGCTTCCCTGCTTTAGCGATGCGATAGGCAACTTTATAGCTAGCCAATAATGATGATTCGTTGACACTAGATTTCTAAAAACAAACAAATAAAATAAATAAATTTTTGACAAATTGAAAAATTGCATTCCAAAATTAATACAAAAACACTAAAAACTATAAAAATTTAAATAAACTCGGCTTTAGTTCGAACGCTTAAGCGCTGACTTCAATATTACTACAACATTATGTGAAAGCTTTATTATTGCTGAGGTTTGGTAAGTCGAGAATGGTCGAGTCGAGACAAAAGAACGTAATTGCGCAGGCGGTGGCGGCTGGTGCGGGGCGCTCCACCCCCTTCACCCGCAAAAACAACGCGTTGGGCCTTACCTCGCAAGTTACTGTACATTTATTTTTTATTTTAATAAATAAAAAAATAAATTTAGTCTATAATTATTTGACATTTTATTCTATTGCCCAAGGGGGTCGCCGGGATTTTTCAGCCTGGAGAGGGGTCGTATATTTAAAAAGTTTAAAAAACACTGCTATAGATCACCATCTTGCGACATGAGTGATTTCATTCGTATTCTTCGTGTATACTTTGAAAATAATCAAACCGAAACAGAAAGTTACTATATATCCACTTCTTTGATTGACGACTTGTTCATTTTGTGGAAATTCATGTTCACTGAGGACTACAAAAACACACTTTTGTCTATTTTCCACGATATATATTCATCGGCGATATGAATATAAATCTTTTCAAAGATGATGAAAATGAATTTGAATATTTGAATACTGTAAATGAATATGGATATATTTCCACTATCAATGAGCCAACAAGAGTAAACTCATATCTCAGCCATATTTTCATTAAATCAAAATTAAATAAAGCTAACAGATACGATCATACCACTCATAGTGAAAACAAATATAACAGACCACTCAACGACAATACTACAAATAGTTACAAGAAGCACACATCACAATGAATCTTACAGCAAATATATTCCATATATAAATTATAAGAAGAAGTAGAAGACACAAATTGGGAAAACGGATACCTGATCCAAGATCCAAATATAGCAATGAATAACTTCATCACTACAGTCTTCAGCATTTTAAATAATAATTGTACCAATCGTTGTGGAATTGGCCGTGATGTTGTGGAATTGGCCGCGGTGCTAGTGCGCCCGACTCACGATCGGAATACCGTGGGTTCGATTCCTGCCTCTACCAGATATTTTTCTCGTGAGAATTCATCTGATTGAGGCTGGGATGATTCTGCAACCGTATTAGGAATCACAAGTTAAAAGGTAAGACCTCGTTAGTCCTTAGCTCGCACAAGTTTCTCAACTTCTGAGAGTTGTCGTTCGCATGGGGGCGATAGCTCATTAACGGAAAAACATATTTTTAACAGAACAGATCTGAAAAAGGAATTAAGGAAATATACAAAAGTTGCACCATGATTCACAAAGAAAAAAATTGTTAATTCAGAACTAGTCTCAAATACCCTGACAGCATTCTATTGAGAAACCGTTACGAAGGTTTCAAAAACAAAGTCACCAACTTTATGAAAACCACCAAGCGAAACTACTACTATAAGAACAGAATAGAATACAATATGGTGAGTGATCTTTCAGGTCAGATGGTAGAAGTGTGGTTCTACCACACTCTGAAAACCTGATTCATTCCGCAGCGGGGCAGGCACAAAGTATATGCTCTGCTGTTTCATTATTTTCCAAACAGAAGCGACACACACTTCCGACAGTCCGAGTCTCTGCATAATATGATGACCGCAGACCGCAGTGACCTATAAGGAGGCCTGTTAGACATTGTAGTTCATCCCTATTGTAGTCCAAAAATGGTTTGGTTTCAAGCTTCGGAGGGTGAATGAACGCCTTGGAGTGAGCCAATCCTGAAAGATTTTTCAGAAGTCCATAAATCTTCTTGCCATCCAGGTGTTTATTTAGCAAAACCTAAAGCAATGCCAATGCCAATGCCAATTGATTTCTGTAAACTTTTCAAGTTCCAATGGAACAATTTCATTATTTCAAACTTCGATTGTCTGATATTATATAAATTGATTTGAAATCCCCGAAAGAACGAATACGTTGACGACACTATGGAACCATGGGAATACTGAACTAGACGCCTTTCTACCTTCATAATATGGAACCATGGGAATACTGAACTAGACTCCTTCCTGCAACACATCAACAGCTTAAGGCCTTCCATCACTTCCACAATGACGAAGGAAGTCCACAACGAATTGCCATTCTTATACGTATTGGTGAAGAGGACCGACACTGAATGGAAAATATCTGTATACCGAAAACCCACTCACACGAGACAGTATCTGAACCACGAATCTAACCACAATCAATTGACTAAAAGAGAAATCATCAAGACTATTAGACCATAGTTTCGGTCTATGTAATACGAAGGAAGGTTTCGAGAAGAAACTAGACTTCATCAAAAATGATCTTCAACGGAATGGCTACTCCAATTCGATGGCGATGGTGGAACAGACTTTGGCTAAAAGACAGCAGGAGTCTCGCAAGGAAGAAAAGCCGTCACAACAAGTGCTTGCACTTTCCTACATTGTCGGAAAGGATAAGAAGAATTGGGCCAAGTATAACATCAGAACCTGCTTCAAATCTGGTATCACTATCCGTAGCAGCCTCACGAAAACCAGGCCAACAAACGCGGACTGCAATTCCAAGAATTGCATTTACAGGATACCCTGCGGGTGCGGAGAATCATACATCGGTGAAACTAAAAGGCCATTGAAGGTTCGCATTGCCGAGCACAAGAAACACACACAGCGAGGAGAAACCAGAAAATCACGAGTAGCAGAGCATGTTTGGACCCATCAACATAACGTCAAATGATCTCAAGCAGAGATCATACACAAGGAGGAACATTGGTTCTGGGGGAAATTCAAAGAAGCCGCATACATGTTGTCCAACAATGTATCCAGCCAAGCTAGCGTAGAGATACGGTGAAGCGGAAAAAGGAATAAATAGTAATATTTCGAAGGAATTAGTCCAGTCATCACCCAAAGACGATTGTACAATCGAAACATCGTGAAGTGACTTGGCTTGGAATCTCTTAACTTTTTATTTTTTATTTTTATTTGTTGTTCAATTATTCTATTTTTACTCGTATTTTATTTCTCTATTATTCCATTTCAGGTTGTTTTGCCTAATATAATCGTTATTTTCACCTATCCATTTTTAATTTTTTTTTTGTTATTAGTTCTTTCAGGGATTTCAAATCAATTTATATAATATCAGGCAATGGAAATCCGAACTAATGAAATTCATCGTGAAACATTGTCAATCACCTTCAAAGAAACTTGCAATGGAACAGTTTTCACGGCATGGGACTTTTGAATGTTTGACAATTTGTCTCTGCTTTCAAATCGGAATAATCAATTCTTCAAAAAAATGTTTGATGGACAAGATGTTTTTTTTCACTGCTTTTCCTGAATTGAAATTTTACATAATTTGATACACTGATTGCTTCGACACGGGTCACCATTGTCCACCATTGCTCATACTGCTCTTACTTATCCCGAGAAAACAGGCTGGAAAAAGTGAGCATCAAAATACTCATCTGAATATCATTCCACCCCACCGTTTGACATAATATTTGTACGCCCTAAAATGATGTTAAAAGCCAGAAGGAATATTTTGGTTGTGACTGAACGTAGTTCGTGGTACCGTGGTATTTCCCTCAGATTCTCATGAAAATGTAAATATATGTAAAAAGCCGTAATGGGGGTTGACGTAGCTATCAAGGGAACACTATTATTAGGCACACAACCGACTGCATTCTCGATACGCCTGTATGCGATGATCAAACAAGCAGTGCCATGGAAGAGAAAATGTTGATCGAACATCAAATATGATCGGTAGCTGATAAAACAAAATTTCCATAAGTAAACTACTCAAAATGAACATAGAGATACATCAATAAGTAAAAAAATATGTATTATTTCATATTAAAAACTGCTGGTGTGTACTCTATACTAATTCTTATCATGTTCTATTCAGTTGTTGTTTACTTTTTTTACTTCCTTTTGTACTTTTAGCTACAAAATCATCAATATGAAAAATTCTGTATTTAGTTTCACTTTACTTTAGTTCGTGATAGGTATTGAATTTTAAAATTTAAACAATGAATGTTGATGTATTGGGTAGGAGGAGGATACATAGGGTATACCTCAATGAATTTCAAGTTGCTAGAACAGTGGCATTGATCGAAGTAAGATATTCAAGGCGTCGTGTAGTCCAAATGCTTAATGTGAGTTATTTTGCGGTTTCCAGAGCTTGGAATTGCTACCAAATTTACGGCATAGTAAAAAGATCCCCTTATCCCAATCGACAAAGGGCAACAACCCGCAGAGAAGATCGTTTGTTACGACTTCGAGCAATTAGGGATCGATTCTGCTATAACACTGCAAAATCGCCTTGTAGAAGCTACGGGAACGCGAATTTCGAACCAAACGATACGAAACCGACTTCACGAAGTACAACTCCATGCAAGACGACCTGCTAGAGCCCCTAGGAAATCTTAGGAACTTTTGTCAAGAGCAAATGAAATAAAATTCAAATGACGGACGTGTTCGGGTCGACCCATTTGCCCAAAATATGGGGGCTGGGTTCATTTTACAAGAAGATAATGCCAGGCCACACGTAGTCAGGGTCGTGAGAAATTTCCTACAGGAACACAATATTGATGTCATGAGATGGCCAGCTAATAGTCCGGATTTGAATCCTATTGAGCAGCTCTGGGATGAACTGAAAAGACGTTTGAAGGATCATCAACCCTTCCAAAATCTGAACCAAGTTGCAGATGCTCTTTTGACGATTTACGAGCAGTTACCACAACAAATAATTAGAAATTTGGTGGAAAGCATGCCTCGTCGTTGTATCGAACTTCTTAGAGCCAGGGTGGACGTACTCACTTTCAATGTACATTTTTCTTAATTATTTTCTGAAATAAATTTCATTTGTTTTTGACACTCATTTGTATTTCTTTTTAATCGTATTACCAAACAGCATTTTGAAAACAATTAAACTCAATAAATGCACCTATAAACTATTTTATAAATATAAATGTTTGACAAAATAATATATATTTTTAAGGACGTCTCTATATTCATTTTGAGTAGTTTATATCATCGAAAACAAAACTGAATAAATATAGTTTGAAAAACTATAAAACACACTTTTAAAGAACATCGAACTGATAAGTTAAAAATATTTTTTTTAAAATTACCTTAAAACAAAAACGAACGAAAAATAGTACTATTGTGAAAAAAGGGACAGGCTCTTGCCCGCGGATAGATCAGGCAATAATATCGATGTATCAAGAAGGTTATGTACAGCGCCATCTGCCCGAGAATAGATCAATCATTCAAACGGAAAAGAAGAGTTACAAATAAAAAAACATATATACATACAGGTGAAACTAATATAAAAGTGTAATAAAAAATATGACCTTATCAAAGAAGGATGATATAAATTCAAAAAGTAAGGTATCCATGATATTTATTACGATATGCAATGGTATGTACATATTCGTGTCCAAATTATGAATGGACAGACCCGATACTTGTGGCGAAACGCGTCTAAAAATTGAAATGTTCGTGAAAATTGTGTAATTATCATCATAGGTGATATTTGTGTTCATAACCAAAAAACAGAAAATAGAAATCGAGAAGCTCACAGGCCATTGACGATTTTTTCTATCAATTGAATTTCTCTAGGAGTACAGTATACCTTATATAAAATATCTTCGAAATGTCATTCAAAATAATATAAAATCAAGTTTTGATGCAAACAAATTATATATTTCATTATTATTATTATATTTGAATAGGATGGCGACCGTTGAATATGATTTTGATTGTCAATTCGGTCAAAATGCTGAAGAAAACAAATTTCTCAATTTGTCGACGTTTCGAAACTTTAGTTTCATCTTGAGGACTCTGAAGTATAAGAAGTAAGTAATCAGTAAGTAAGTACTCATTAACGTTGTTTTTTTTTTTGTAAAGTGTTCGAAACGTTTACTATTTTTGAACGATTGTTATATTAAATCATTTATTTTGTTTCAAGCAGAACTGCTTTGTAAATTTCCATTTTAATATGTATGTCTTGTTCTTATACTTCAGAGTCCTGATGATGAAACAATAAAGTTTCGAAACGTCGACAATTGAGGATTTTGTTTTTTCAACATTTTGACCGAATTTCCGCCAACTTGACAATCAAAATTATTATTATATTTTGTTCATGAATCAAAATCTATCATTTGCCAAATTTTTGCAAACTATGAAATACAAATCAATTCACAGAATTTAGTCTATGAAGAAGAAAGAAAACAAAATCACCTCAAACATGCGCCTTCATTTCCTCTTGTTCAAGAAAGAGGACATATGCCTCTTTACTCATGAGCAATTTTGTTGAAATTGGGGACACGTGTGGATCGTTATATTCATGCCACGTGCCACTTTATGAGTGTCTGATATATGCTGTGTAATGCCCGTTGTAAGTAGTCCCACTGTGATACGAAAATGCATATAGATTAAAACGACACGGATCCACATTGTCTGCTGCATAATTTCCCATATCTAATCTTTCTATAGAAAAGTCAATGGCAATATTCAATTTGCCTCTAAATGGATTACTAAACTACGGGAAAACTTATGGATTGATAGGGATTTGTGCATTGTCTTCTTTCCTTGGGACCTCGATCAAGTTGGTTTTTCATCTGTATCCAGAATTATCTTTCTTGTGAAGGAATGCAAGCATTGAGACATAATCATTTGGCCAGTTCTTTGAAGATGATCACTTGGTAATTGAAATACGTAGCGAGGTGTTGAAAATAACGGTTTGGTGTAGGGGAAAAACTCCAGTAATATTCATTACTACACCAAAGCTTCCAAACAGTGTATTAGATGACACTGTTCATGAAATAGTTGTTGCCAATATTTTTCAACCCATTAAACCCAAGAGTTTTGACTGAAGAATGAGTAATCACGGGTATGATGATTCACCCCTTCATTGCATCGGTGGGATGAGGAATTCGAAGCTCAACTGCTTGAAACCGAATCGAACATGGCAGACGTTTTTGAATTTGGGAGGAGAAAATAATTCCAGAACTTGTTCATATTTCTCTGTATATTCTGGTGGCAACTTATGGAAGGTCAATTGAGGAATCCATCTCTCATGACTGAGGTATGAATATGATTTGGAAATAACGGGTTGAAGAAAAATTTCATTCAGTGAATGCGAATAGGTACATGTAATTTATTTTGAATAGTTATTATTTAAAGCGCAGTAATATGATTCTAAAATGTGAAATAATGATTGAAACGGCATCACTATATGCCATCATAAATATAATTGACAATTTTTTGAAAACTACTGAATTGTCTATATAAAAATCATTTCCAAGATAGTTCATGAATAACATTGACTGATGGTTTGAGGTGAGATAAAAATATTTCAGATAGAATCTTGTCTCGGATATTTCCATTCTGAATTGCTGTACTCTTCAATGAGACAGTATTTTTCAAGAATCATTTCGTATTTCAATAAAAATCATTAATTCATTTTGTTCACATTTCATTACTTAACATTTCAGTTTCTACTCCTGTGGTTCCGAAAATGATAATAATTTCAAGGATATTTACCAAGCCAACTACACACATAGGCTTCTGGCGATCGCTAACTTGTTGAAAAACAATTAGGTACACTGCCTTGGAGCGATTCATCAAAGGTTCAATTTAAATCAGCAGAGTATCGCCTTTGATACATGCTTGTTTACCAACATCCGTGAGCCCAAACTGACATTCTATCTCACAAACTATCATCAGGAAATCAAACCACATTGGCGATCGGTGACCCGAATTGATTATTTGCTAACAGTCACCTCTTTGAATGTGATTGTCAATAGTTACTCTACGAGCAATCAGAAAAAACTGGGTTTGAATGCTACTATCAGAGCAATTTCAATTATTTTTTCACTGATGCAGGAATGAACTGTAGATACATGTAAAGACTATGTCCTCGCGAATAGAATGTCTTTTCGTTTAATAGTATTTGAACGAATACACTATTAGTTAAATTATTCCTATTACAGGAATCATAGAACTCAAAACAAAGGAAAATAATTCATAATAGCACTAAATTGATGTTTGTAACATGAATTTCCCACCCTAGGAATATGAAATTTCAATAATTATTATAGGTTATCTCGGTTATTCAAACTGATGATTCTGAAATAACAGCAACGAAAAAATTGATACTGATAGTGTATTATTACCAAAGAATAATATACAGTGCTTTTCAGATAAAAGTATCCACCTTTAATAACTTTTGTAATACTGGTATTTAGGAAAAATCCAAAAACACGTCAATTTATGTTGGAAGGGGCAAGCATTATGGCTTATTTGAACTTACTGGAAAAGCCACCCCCTCACCTCAAGCATCATCCCTTTTTTTTATTGCTTCTCATATTTTTTATGTAAAATTTGGATACTCCTCTTTGAGCTGATTTCAAAAATGTATAATACTTGTAGGTTAAAATGGTTAGTTTATGAGATAAACAATTTTTCTTTTATTAGCACAAATTTTACTTATTTTTTACTTTCATCTTATTTGCCTGTACTAAAATGGGTTGTACAACAGTTCAAACTCTTTAATCTGTTTAACTGTGCTATTTATTCTACTTCAAAACTCCAAACAACAAAAAACTCTACTTTTTATTAAAGTTTGACATTGTCAACTAGAATTTGTAGTCACTATTGATAGTGTACTTTGATACATTATTTATTTTGTTTCGCTGAAATGGTTTACTATTTGCAAGAAAGAATTGAAATTGTAGGTTTATACTATCAAAATAATAATTGTGCAAGAGCTGCTGCTAGAATATTTAACGAATTACATGACGGAAGACATGCAACTCATAAGTATGTAATTCAACTGATGGAGAAATTTACCACAACAGGGTTTGTTTGCAATAAAGTGCATAAGCGAGAGGGACTCGTAAATAACGAAGCAATCCAAGTGGCAATTTTAGGGCAAGTCAGCTTAGAGGCTCGACAACCCCAATCGTTGTCAACAATAAGTAGAGCGATAGGTGTTTCATCTTCTACAGTTTTCCGAGTTCTACATAAATTCAAGTACCACCCATGTTAAGTTGGTGCATGAGTTGAATGAAGATGATTTTGATCGTCGTCTAGAGTTTTGCGAATCAATGACGCAATTTATCAATAACAATCCACAATTGTTAAACAATATTTGCTTTTCTGATGAATGCTCATTTTCATTAAATGGCTTAGTAAATAGGCATAATTGTATATATTGGGCTGAAAGTTATCCACATATTATGCGTGAATTCCATACACAACATCCCCAAAAGTTGAACGTTTGGTGTGGTATCCTAGGTGACCACATTGTCGGACCTTTCTTCATCAACGGAAATTTAAATGGTGAATCATATCTTGAGTTACTCAGGGAAGGGGTTGACCCACGTATTACAACAATAATAGAAAATAATGATAACCTTTCCGAAGATTTACTGGTATTTCAACAAGACGGAGCTCCCCCACACTATGCTATGCCTGTCCGACAATTTTTAAACGAAACATTCCCCGAAGAAGAAGTAGAAGAGGGCAGATGATGGAGTGGCCACCTAGGTCACCGGATTTAACACCCCTAGACTTCTTTTTATGGGGGTATTTAAAAACAAAAGTTTATGCTACCCAACCAGAATCTCTGGATGATTTACGAGAGAGGATAGAAAATGAATGTCGACAATTAAATCCAGCCGTATTAAGCAATGTCAGAGAGGCATTTCAGAATAGATTATACCATTGTATGGAAGTGAATGGTACTCATTTTGAACACTCATTGTAACTTCATAATAAATAGCACAGTTAAAAAGATTAAAGAGTTTGAACTGTTGTACAACCCATTTTATTACAGGTAAATAAGGTGAAATTAAAAAATAAGTAAAATTTGTGATATTAAAAGAAACATTGTTTATCTCATAAACTAACCACTTTAACCCACAAGTATTATACATTTTTGAAATCAGCTCAAAGAGGAGTATCCAAATTTTACATAAAAAATATGAGAAGTAATTAAAAAAAAAGGGTGAGGGGGTGGCTTTTCCAGTAAGTTTAAATAAGCCATAATGCTTGCCCCTTCCAACATAAATTGACGTGTTTTTGGATTTTTCCTAAATACCAGTATTACAAAAGTTATTAAAGGTATACAGTACTGAAAAGTACTGTATACTATCAGCATACGATTCTACGTTAACGGATTTCACTTATCCGTGCTTGATATATGTTTTATACAATTGTATCAATATGATCTTCATTCTTCAAAGAATATAAACTTCTAACATCAATTTATCAATATATTTCCATGATCATAACGTTACTATTTCACACTTCCCAACTAACTTTTAATATCTTGGTATAAATGTTAATATTTTTTCCTTTCTTGTATCCTTTCTACGTTTTGTCTACTTTATAAACAATGTATGTCAATGAATAAAGCCCATTTATTATTATTATTATTTTCATATTCCTCGTAAGTATGAGAGAGTTCTTGGAACTGCTATTTCCATTCACCTATATTATGTTTTCATTATTTATCAATTCATAACAGGACTTTCTTCTGACTCCTTGAAAGCCTGAAACTATCGAAAGATTACCTGTAACGTATAATGGATCCCTAACAAGCACTTTTCCCCAACACCAGAAATGCAACACTCTTCTCGACGCATATTTCACCGACCAATTTGGACTCTTTAGCAGATGAAGTGAGCTGATGAAGGATGGTGCTTCTGCTGGTTTTTGCCTCCTGCATCCCATACATTCCAAATGGGGTTGAGATCCGTACTTCAGGTCGCCAGTATCTCTTCGATATTCTGAATGCAGTTCCTTGGAAACAGAACACAGCTGTCTTGACTCTGATAGCATTGCTCTAATAGCATGATCTGTTACGTTACATTACATTTTGTATTAGATGTTATAATTGACCTGAATCATATACAGAAATTACCCCATTTCAGACCGAAATACGTTTCCTACACACCACAATCAGATCACGTTTTGTTGAGCTTTTTGTTAACCAACTTCGCATCAGCAGGCGATGACTAAAACTGATTGTTCAGATGCTCCTGGTAGGGTGACACATTAACAAAAGAAAGAACTGTTTGGGAGTGGATATTTGTTGCTATCCATAGATGTTCTTATAGTACGAAACTGCAGTAAGTTAGTTACAAATACATGTGTTAAAGAGACATAAGAAGTTCAATTCCTCATTATCCAATGGGTAATTCACCTGCACTTTGAGTCAGTAAACTCAAAACTTTTCTTTGTGTAGGTGTAGACTTTAGAGAACCTTATGTAATTATGAGTAAACATAGATGCTGAAGCTTCTGCAGTTCATCTGTGTCTCTATATATTCTTTGCTTTGGAACTTGCAGACCTATGGTCTGATGCTTTTTCTCATTTTTCAATGGGTAGTTCACCTGTTCTTTGAGTCAGTAAATGAAGGTTTTGCTAGTGTCCAGAGAACTCTCAATAAGCTGTGCCCTCTCACCAACATTGAGTTTGAATAAAATACTTGTCAAAAGTCCAATTTTGTGCAGTAGTATTCGGGATTTTTTGTCATGATAAAATATTTAGAAAAATCTACAGAATCATTTAAAAAAATCTGTTTCTGTTTTAAAATCTGTTTTTCCGTTGATCAGCTTTCGCCCCCATAAGAACGACAACTCACAGAAACTTGTGCGAGCTAAGGACTAACGAGGTCTTACCTTTTAACATGTGATTTCTAACACGGTTGCAGAATCATCCCAGCTTCAACCAGATAAATTCTCTCGAGAAAAATATCTGGTCGAGGCATTAATACAGTTTTCTAGATTTGGTAGGTAAGAAATTATAATCTACGTATTTTGCCAAATCTCCGATTTCGGAAGAAGTTATCATTTCTTCTTCACTTGCCACCAGAAAATTGAAATATGTTGTAAGGAGCTCTATACACTAATTGATCTCTTCCCCCAACAATTTACTCTCATGATAAACGAATGAAAAATGACGATTCTCAGGTAAACAAATCGGAAAATGTACATAACTACCCAGACTTTTCTTAGCAAAAAACTGGTAATGTGATTTGAACTCGGTTATGTAATTGAACAACCATGTCAACGTCATACATACCTATCTATAACTTTCACTGGGTACACATTTATCCACCAATAATAATAATTATCACATAGTACGATTTAAGTGTTTGAAATTAGTGATTATTCGATTAGAATGAATATTATGTATAATGAGTTGTATCCGTTATATGAAAAATTCCATTTGGAGTTTTCCAACACACTGTACAAAAAATCGAAGAAAAAATGTTTTGTTCATTGCAGCAGAGAAACAGATCTAATGCTTCGGCTAGTTTTATTGTCATTCAATGCTAGCATCGGAAGAGAGCTAGTTGTGCCTCATTTGGCTGTTTGAACAAATAACTATTTCATTTTATCTCGTTTTATCCAATCTCCGCCTAACGCCTTTTATTTCCGTTCAAATCGATCGCCGTAATGTTCTTGGCTTTTCATCCCTTTTCAAAGTACGGCATCCTTCATGATATACTTTGTCTTCAAGAGAACAAAAGCAGTTTTCACATATCGGGACTTGAGTTGTTCACTATAGTGTTTTCGAGAGGTCAACTTGAATGCAGCTCAGGGAGTATTGAAAGAAATCGGTCCTATTTATCGAATCAATGTTTGAAGAGGATGAAAACTTTATAAGTTCATTTTATATGCGGGTCTCTAAGGAGAGGTTTGAACTTCGAATCAATATTCGTGAACTGACGACACTGTGTCATACGTCTAGTCGATTTAGGTATACTTTATGAATACATTCAACACTTGGAGGCATTTTTTCCATTCTATAAAAAAAACATGATAGTTATTTTCCACTGGATGAGGAAAATGTGAAAATGTGATTGTAATAAAACACAGTTGGTTGAGCTATGGTGTGAAAATTTCTACTAAGAATCGAATACATATTATTTTTGAGTGCCATAATGAAAATTAAATGGAATTAACTTTTTGGTGATCATCAAGGTATCCGAAAAACGCTGATATTCATCAATTTTCGCACCGTCTCACACCTCAGCTATTGTCATGGCGGAAATCCACGAATTATCATCCGCCTTACTCACCAGACCTAGCCCCAAGCGATTTTTATTCGTTCCCTTACCTGAAAATTGCATCAGGAGGGCAAATATTTTTGTCGTTGTTGTACCTGTAGTTAACATCCGAAATAGAAGTGGTCCTAGAGTTGATCCCTGAGGGACTCCAAATGAGTGGTTTTGATGAAAAGAATCAAAACCAATGTACAAAACATTTTGTTTGATTTTTTGCAAGAAAATCATGTTATAAAGGCAATGGAAAATGTGCATTTTCAAAAAATTGCTGACTAATTTTTTCAAATGAGATATCAATAATCATTGGTGGAAGACCAAGACTCTGTATATTCCTGCACATTTTGACAGAATTTGAAATTACAATTTCAAAAATTTAGCACACTTGCTGCTCTGCTAGAGTGATCTTTGAAATACAGAGCTTTTAGGTTTTTTCATATAGACTTTGAAACGCACACTTTAATCAAGTGGGCTTTGGACGATATGATTTTTGTTCAATTATCGAAGACATTCGAAATTGAAGTATGAGAATTATGTGGGCAGGTATTCTCAGAGGTATAATTATCGACCTGTTCATTTATAATGGCACTCTCACATCTCATAGGTATTTAAAAATTTTAAGGCAAAATATTGAACTCTTTGTTGATGAATTGCCACTAATGAAGCTCTGAAAAATATATTTCCAACAAGACGAGGCTTCACCTGAAAATACTGCAATTGTCACCAATTTTTTGGCTGCAAATTTTGATAAAAATTGGATAGCCAACCAAGGACCCAACCGTTGGCCGGCCAAGTAACCGGACCTAACGCCTATGAACCTTGGGCTCTGGGAAAGGTTGATAGATCCCATTTTCAAATTGCCAACCAATTGTAGATAGGAATTGGAAGTGGCAGTGTCGCAAAGTTTTGCCTCTCTCCCTACTATTGAACTAATTAACGTTCAGAAAAGGTGTCTTTTGTGTGTAGGAGAGGCTGGTAGACATTTCGAACACCTTCTCTGGGAAAATATATTTCATTGTTTATTCTTTATCACTATTATTATTGTGATTTATTTGATTTATCAGTAGTAAATATAGTATAAATTGTTATCGATTTTTTCTAAATTATGCGTTTCAATTAGTGCAATGAAAAGTTTTCTCAACATTTGAGCTACTACTAAACAATTTCTTTCTGTTTCATCGCCGCGTCGTCCAAAGACTGCTTGATCAAAGTGTGCGTTTCAAAATCTACATGAAAAAATCTAAAAGCTTTGATATTCAAGGATAACTCTAGCAAAATATCAAGCGTGCTACTTTTGTTGAAAAGGCAATTTTGAGCTTTATTAAAATACGCAGGACTATACAGGGTGTCTCATTCAAAAATGCTTTTCCATTAATAACAATTGATATCGCATTTGGTAGTTTGAGTTTTCCACAACATTATTGTTGAATTGTTTCACGGCAATGTTTTAATCGAAACAAAAAATTTTAACGGAAAAAAGTTACAGCAACTTTTTGGAAATTTTCGAAAAACATGCTGTAACTCAGAAACGATGATGGATATCGATATGCAATTTTCGCCATTGAGTTTGTCATAAAATTTGATTTCGAGACACAACCATCAGTTTTCCTTTATTTAGTTTGAAAACAGGAGTTTTCTTTTAGTGTCCAATTTGGCCCACTTTGTACCTGTATATCACATCACATGAATATAAATCTCTGTTATCAATTGTCAAAATCATTCCTTGCCATTCCCTGTTGCCAGACAATGTTGAAATCATTTTGGGAAAAAATGGTTCGGCTTTCTGCTTCTCCATGTATTCAAATTTTAAAAGAAAATATACAATAATTAGCTTCGAGATAAACTCTTCATAAGAATGTTGTATATTTTCCAGAATCTTGAGTTTTGTTGATTTCCAACTCGATATTTGAAGATAAATTTTTTGAAGGGGTTATATTTTCAGGAGTGATTAATTTTTGGGAAAGGAAGTTTTTGGCTTTTTACTACTCCATCTTGATAAAAAAAATGTGAGAACCTTCCAAAGAAAGGAAGGAAGTAATTAATTTGAAAATAAGTTACTATATATGGATGTGTAGATCATGCAAAGAAGCAATTTTCAGACACAAACTAAAAGAAAGCCCTCCTGAAACAGCTACTTTTATATAAACATTAAATTACACGAAAGAAAAAATCTTTGGGAACAAATACTTTTATATGAACACTGAATTAAACAGAAGATACTTTTCTCTACTCAGTTTGTATTCCAAACATTTGTTATGAGATGAAAATCATTCACAGGAGTTCTACTTTAAATGAATGGTAACAAATTGCACTTACATGGAACACTGTCATCCTCACTGGTAGAGACCGATGTTTCGCCGTAAGGCACTATTTGATTACATCCCAGCCAAGAGGAATCTTATTTGAATTGAAGGGGTTATATTTTTAGGAGGGATTAATTTTTGTAAAAAAGTTTTTGACTTTTTACCACTCCATCTCAATAAAAAAAATGTGGAAATCTTCCAAAAAAAGATGAAAGTAATTATTTGAAAATAAGTAACTATATATGGATGTGTAGATCATGCAAAGAAGCAACTTTCAGACACAAAATGAAAGAAAGCCCTTCTGTAATCCAATGTTTATATGAAAGTAGCTGTTTCAGGAGGGCTTTCTTTTAGTTTGTGTCTGAAAGTTGCTTCTTTGCATGATCTAAACATCCATGTTTAGTTACTTATTTTCAAATTAATTACTTCCTTCCTTTCTTTGGAATATTCCCACATTTTTTTGTATCAAGATGGAGTAGTAGAAGGCCAAAAACTTCCTTTCCCAAAAATCAATCACTCCTAAAAATATAACCCCTTCAATTGAAATGAGATTTCTCTTGGCTGGGATTTAATCAAATAGGTGGATGAATATCATTACGATGTCATCGATGTCATGAGTAGATCAAACTCATTCCGTAACATAAAAAAATCGTAACTCTTAAATGAATTGTGTGTATTTTCTATAATGTTATCAATATTGGTACTGAAGAGCCCTAAGGCAAGTGTCTTCCATGTAAGTGCAATTTGTTACCATTCGTTTGAAGTAGAACTCCTGTGAATGAATGTTTGGAATACTAACTGAGTAGAGAAAAGTATCTTCTGTATAATTCAGTGTTCATATAAAAGTATTTGTTCAGAAAGATTTTTTTTCTTTCGTATAATTCAATGTTTTTTTTTATGCAACTAATTTTCCTTTCTTTGTTTTTTTGAGTATTTCAATATTAAATTCTACAAAAAGGATTTGAAGCTTTATATCTTCTATTAATTATCTGCGAGCGCTTTCGACAGTTGGTAGTACTGTCATCTTCTAGTTCAGTTTGAGGAGTGCCTAGAAGATGACAGTACTACCAACTGTCGAAAGCGCTCGCAGATAATTAATAGAAGATATAAAGCTTCAAATCCTTTTTGTAGAATTTTATATTGAAATACTCAAAAAATTCAATGTTTATATGAAAGTAGCTGTTTCAGGAGGGCTATTTTTCAGTTTGTGTCTGAAAGTTGCTTCTTTGCATGATCTACACATCCATGTATAGTTACTTATTTTCAAATTAATGTCTTCCTTCCTTCCTTTGGAAGATTCCCAT
Organism: Leptinotarsa decemlineata; assembly: GCF_025532065.1. Classification (NCBI taxonomy): domain Eukaryota; kingdom Metazoa; phylum Arthropoda; class Insecta; order Coleoptera; family Chrysomelidae; genus Leptinotarsa; species Leptinotarsa decemlineata. Next base: position 27,166,203 of record NW_027412688.1, on the reverse strand, counting down.
TTTTTTTTCAAGATGGAGTAGTAGAAAGCCAAAAACTTTTTTTCTCAAAAATTAATTTTTTGTAGGATGTTTTTTCTTTTAGGTCATTGATGTAGCTCCGGTACAATACACTCGTATCATGAATGAATTTTCTTCAATGACTTCACAAACATTTCAGAATCAAAATGAATCAAGATGAAGTACGAAAAGCGTCAAATAATTCATTTTTCAACTCTTACTTACAAGTAAGACGTTACTTATATAAAGCGTGAAAACTAGGTGAATGAGCAACTCATCATTTATATAATTTCCCACAAATTGTAATTATGAGCTTTAATATCATCAAAGAGGTTATTCCAGGAAATGAAATTTGTATTCCAGGTATATTGACTTCCCGGAATTAAATCTTACACGTGTATTCATTACTTGCAATTTAATACTGCGAAATATACTCATAAGCAGGAGTCAAGCTTCGCGCTAATTAATATATGACTACCTCGTCGGTACTTACTGTTGCTTATGAGTAACGAAGTGGTGATAATTTTTAATTAATATTGAACGTTCATTTCAGAAATTCAAGTTGGTTAAACTATTTCCTATTATGTTTCAGTAACGTCACCCTTAACAACTGTTGGGCGAACGATATTCATATGTGTGAAATACAGTTGTAAAATTTGTTTCCTCTTCAACTCAAAGTTATATATTACTCAAAGGTCTTCTTTTTCTATCTGTGAAGGATAATAATCCGGTCTTCGAAGGTGAAAGTGAGCTCTATCTTCGAATTCTGCTTCTCCACCAAGTTTCAATGAAATTTGATACAGAGTTCATCTTACCCTCAACGCCAAAATCATATTCAGTTTTTGGTATATCCTTGAACTCTCTCAGCGATTCGATTTTTACCTCCCTAATCGTCGCAAAAGGCCATCCTTTTATGGGTCCCTTGGAACTTGGGAACAGAAAAAGTAGCAAGGGGTTAATTTTGGTGATCACGGTGGCTGAGGCATGATCACGGTGTTGTTTTTAGCTAGAAAATTACGAATGAGAAATCATAAGTGACCAGGTACAATATCGTAATGCAAAAGTCAAGATTTGTTTCTCTACAATGCCGGACGGTATCTTGCATCTCACAAGCGGCGCAAAACTTCAAGATAATGCTCCTCATTGATCGTACGACTATGTGGCAAGAACTCCTGATGCACTACGCCATGTTATCCAAAAAAACACTAAGCAAAATTTCATTAGTTCGGACTTCCATTGTCTGATAATATATAAAATGATTTAAAATCCCTGAAAGAACTAAAAAAGAATAATTACAAATGAATAGCTGAAAATAACAACTATACCTGAAATGAAAAAATAGAACAATCGATCAAGAGATTCCAAGCCAAGTTACTCCACGACGTTTCGATTGTTAGTATTCACAATCGTCTTCTGGTGATGACTGGACTGATTGCTCCGTATCTCTACGCTAGCTTGGCTGAATACATTGTTGGACAACATGTTTGCGGCTTCTTTGAAATTCCTCCTAAACCAATGTTCCTCCCTGTGTATGATCTCAGCTTGGCACCACCCGATGATATGTTGATGGGTCCAAACATGCTATGCTATTCCTGATTTGCTGGTTTTCCCTCGCTGGGTGTGTTTCTTGCATTCGGCAATGCAAACATTCAATGGCCTCTGAGTTTCATTGATATAGGATTTTCCGCACTCACAGGGTATCCAGTAAATGCAATTCTTGGAATCTCAGTCCGCGTTTGGTGGCCTGGTTTTCGTGAGGCTGCTACGGATAGTGTTTCCGGATCTGAAGCAGGTTATTAATGCTGTACTTGGAACCAATTCTTGTCATCCTTTCCGATAGTCCTCTGATGTAGGCTCCTGCTGTCTTTCAGCCAAAGTATATTCTACCATCGCTTTGGAGTAGCCATTCCGTTGAAGATCATTTTTGATGATGTCTAGTTCCTTTTCGAGACCTTCCTTCGTAATACAGAGCCCGAAAGCACGGTCTAATAGAGTCTTAATGATTTCTCGTTCAGTCGACTGATGGTGGTTGGATTCGTGGTTCAGATACTGTTATGTGTGAGTGGGTTTTCGGTATACAGATGTTTCCACTTAGTGTCGGTCCTCTTCACCAATGCGTCTAAGAATAGCAATTCGTTGTGGCCTTCCTTCTTCATATTCCGCTGTTGATGTGTTTCAAGAAGGCTCTGGTTCAGTATTCCCATGTTTCCATATTATGAAGGTGTCGTCAATGTATCTCAATCAGACACGAGGTTTCTTGTGAGCTTCTTCAATGGCCAGAGTTTCAAACCACTCCATATATATGACTGGTGAAAGTGGCGATCCCATTGGCAGTCCCAATCGAAACGTCGTGAAGTAACTTGTCTTGCAATCTCTTAATTTTTAATTTTTGTTCTATTTTTACTTGTATTTTATTTCACTATTATTTCATTTTGGTTTTTTTTTTGCTTGCTTAATATAGTTGTAATTTTCACCTATTCATTTCTAATTCTTCTTTTTTAGTTCTTTCAGGGATTTCAAATCATTTTATATAATATCAGACAATGGAAGTTCGAATGGCAGTTGACGTCATTTAATAATTCCTGAGCAATGCTCATGCGACCGTTTCATTCGTCAAAATTCAGCAATTTTGGAAAGAACTTCGCTGTCACACCCTTCGTCCCAAAAATGTACGAAAAAATTGCATAGCATGACCTAACCGATACGTCAATATACTCAGCAACTTCTCTAATAGTGACTTGACGATTCTCTATAACAATGTTCTTCAATTTATCAATATTTCCATCGGTTGTTGATGTGCTAGGGCGTCCAGGGCGGACATCGTTATTCACTTCTTCTTCTGTGACAAGAAAGGAAAATAAAAACAAAATTCATTGCCCAACAGATGAAACCATTTACAGGACAATTATATAATATAATCATGAAGTACAAATAAAGCCTAGTTAAGCTAAATATATAACAAAAGTTGACATATTAAGGATTTGATAAACTAAGAAAGAAATTCACATAATATATGATCGAATTAAGGAAAGAGATGACATGTTAATCATTTATTATTTGTAACTAATACGGAATGAAGACAGTAATCTAGATGCTGGTTTGTTCAATTCGGAATAATATGGTCTTCAGTGGATCGAAATTGATATCGCATTGACTGCAGTGGGTATTATAATTTTCTCACATCATACTTATAGGAGACACTTTTCCAATGTTGGATCTAGTGAAAAGGGTATAGAAAATGATCTGTCGACGTGTAGTAGCTTGTGGTATGTTGAAGTTATCTCGTTCTGGTAACAAGGGTGTATCAATGAAACAAACCAAAATTTTGTATAACCGAATCTTTGAAGTAGTGTGGAGTGGTCAGTTCCTTAGCAGGGTACACGCCATCACTTCTAAATGCAGAAAACTTTACAAAATGTTTCTGCACATTTTCCAAGATTTCCTTATGTACATTATTGAGAAGATATAGCATACTCTAACTTAGATCGAATGAGAAATGTATAAAGTATGGTTAAGGCGGTAATATTGGTGAATGATTTACAGTTGCACAGAACAAAGCCAAGCATTTTTCTAGCTTATGCCGCGACAGTATTGGTGTGGTCAACAGATGTCAACCTGCTGTCGAACGTCACCCCTAGATCTTTGACAGCTTCTTCGCGATGGAGTATTTTATCCTCGAAAGTATAAAAATACTCAATAATATTGGCATTACGTGTAAAAGAGCTAACTTTCCCCCTTTCAACATTCATTGCCAATTTATTTATTTGACATCAGATATCTATTAGGTCTAATTGAGACTGGAGGTAGGAGCAGCTCTCTCAACTTGTGATAGATGAAAAGATCTCTGCAAAAAGTAAGTTACTACATGAAAGCTCGGAAATGAGATCATTTATGAACATGAGGGAAAGCAGGGGTCACAGGTTGGAGCCTTGTGGCACACCGCATGATGATAACGTAGAACCCATTATGAAAAATCGAAATACAAGAGTAAAAGTTGAGTAAGTGAGTGATTTTAACCCATTTGAGCTATTTTATCTAGTAAGATGAAGTGACCAATTCTGTCGAAAGCCTTTGCAAAATTCGTGTATATAACGTCAACTTGCCCTTTTTTGTCCATTACATCTATCAAAAACTGCTTGATACTGCAGAGATTCGATACAGTGGATTGTTTTGCCAGAACGTTACACAGAATAGATTTTGGTCTATAGTTCTCAACATTCTCTGGGTTTCCAGATTTAACAATTGGTCAGATTTTTTATTATTACCATCGTTCAGAAAAATGAGATTTGCTCAGAACTGTGTTGAATATTTTTGACAATGGACAAGCAAAAACCTGAGCACAGTCCCTCACTAGGAAGCTGGGAATAATATCATATGCAGGAGTCAATTTTTTGGGTAACTTCCTGAGTGAAAGTATCATTTGTTCCTCTGTGAAAGGTGTTATGAAAATATTTTCTCCTGTCATAAAATCATTGTTGGACTCAAGATCTGTATGGTGGAAAAAAACGCTGCTAAAGACCGCAGAAAAATCGTTTACTATGTCTTGAGGGGCATCTAGGATGGTGTCTATTGTGTGTATGTCATCAGTTCGGACTTCCATTGTCTAATATAATATAAATTGATCTTAAACTTCTGAAAAAAAATTGAAAAAATTAACCGAAAATAAAAATTTTATAATAAAATAATAAAAAACTGAAATTACAAAGAAATAACATACAAGCAACAACTAAAAAATAAAAAATTAAAATAATAATAAAAACTGAAAATAAAAAAAAATTAAAAAGAATATTAACGAATAAATAAAAAATAAAAATTAAAAAATTCCAAACCAAGTTATGTCACGACGTTTTGATTGTTAGTATCCACAATCGTCTTCGAGTGATAAGTTTTAATTTTGATTTTTCATTTTTTTGTTAATAATATTTAATTTTTTTTTTCATTTTCAGCTTTGTAATTTTCTTTGTAATTTCAGTTTTTTGTTTATTGAAATTGTTATTTTCGGTTAATCTTCTAATTGTTTTTAGGGATTTTAAATCAATTTATATTATACTAGACAATGGAAGCCCGAACTGATGAAATACACCACGAAACATTGGCAACCACCTTCAAACAATCTATTGTGTATTCAGGAAGATCCTTTTTTGCATTTAACGAAATTCCAGAAGCTTTTGGGATTATTTCGAACGTTCGATTCAACAGAATATTGGTAGTATTCATAAGCTACTTTCATTTGAGAGAAATCTTGAAAAAATCTGCCATTGCCAGTTTTTTATAGGGTGATATAATAATAATAATAATAATAATAATAATAAGTTTATTCTCAATAAATTCTCAAAATAATAATAAGTTTCTTAAAATAAAATACAATAATATAATAATAGTGCACTTTCATTCAGAGATATTTCGAATAAACAAGTATCCACTAAGGCAGTGCCTGTGCGTGGGTGATTTACTTATTCCAAATATTGACAATAATTAGTACACTTCAAAATAGGGCTCAGTTGCATTTCTATATGAGAGTTATATGTATAAAATCATGTATAATTCACTAAAATGTTTGTGACATAATAAAATTGTAGTCAATTTAATAAAATTAGGCTAATGAGCCTTACACACAATTATTGAAACATAAATATCATAACATAGGTAACGAACATCAATAATCAACAAAATAAAATATATGGAATATTCTAATATTCAAACAATGAATGGATAGCCTTACGTTCTAAAGAAAGAATATAATGTTTAGTCTTTTTTTTGAAGGAGTATATGTTTGAGACTTCTTTGTTTTCCGTCGGCAAAAAGTTATAAAATTCACTAGATAAAAAAGAATGATTTCTCTGTCCTATTTTCTTTCTGACTGGTTTCGTTTTCAGAGAATTATTCGCTTTCAGACGAGTTTGGTAGTTATGGCTGATGAGTGGGAGATTAAATCTGTTTTTGAATTGTCTTATCACAATTTTATAGTAATAAAGCTGACGCAAATCAAAGACTTCCGTTTCTGCAAATAGTAGGTCGGAGGAATACCTCATTGGTTTGGATGATATAATTTTCAAAAATCTTTTTTGTATTACTTCAAGATTCTGCAAGTGAGCATTCGTTGCTGCCCCCCAAGCTAGAATACCGTAAGTAAGTCGTGTTTCCACTAATGATTGATAAAGAATTTTGAGATATTTGAAATCCAGTATTTGCTGAAAGAATTTGAACCTGTATAGGAGAGAACGTAGAGTTTTACAGACTTGCACCAGGTGTTTATCCCATCTAAGATGACAATCCACTATTATGCCCAGATATTTCGCATTATTGGCTCTTTTAATCGTAATAGTTTCATCCGAGCTTATATCAATTTGTAACTTATCGTAGTCCGGGAGGCCACTGACGTAACAAGAAAATGGAACGAAACAGGTTTTTTCATAGTTTATTGAAAGTACTTTTTGTCCAAAACATTTAATTAAATTTGCCATATCTTTTTCTGCTTTTTCTTTCAACCCGTCCCAAGTATCATCCTCATACATAACGACAGTGTCGTCTGCGAAACTGGAAACCGTACCTAAGCTATTGAAGGTGAGTATAGAGTTTATGTAAATTATAAAAAGTATTGGACCGAGTACGGTTCCTTGTGGTACTCCACATCTTATTTTTAATTTTTTACTCAATGTTTCGTTTATTCTAACACATTGTTTTCTATTTAGAAGGTAAGTTTTCAGTAATTCAAAAGATTTTCCTCTAAATCCTAGATCTTGCAATACTTCTAACAACTGCGTATGATTGACCGTGTCGAAAGCTTTTGCAAGATCTAAAAAAACACATAGGGATGGATGGCCTTTATCCAACTCTTCATAGATTTTGGTTGTAACTAAGTGGATTGCATCTTCCGTAGATTTGCCATCTCGGAACCCAAATTGTCTATTTGAAATAAAATCATATTTTTCTATATACTTCATCATTCTTATTTTTATGACTTTTTCTAGTATTTTTGCTAAATTACTAATAAGAGAAATTGGGCGATAGTTACCTGGGTTCTTTTTACAGCCTTTCTTAAAGAGAGGCTGGACAATGCTGTCTTTGAAAATTGATGGAAAATGACCCTCTATTAATACTTTATTTATAAGTTGTGTCAGCGGACTTGCGATTTCATTTTTGATTTCCTTCAGTGTTTCTGATTTGATTCCATCAATTCCTGGTGCTTTGTTGGATTTGAGGGAATCGATGAGATTTATTACTTCATTTTCATCTGTTGGATGAAAAAACATAGAATGACGGGAAGAATATCTACTCAGAGGAGGATTTTCTGGAAATATTACCTGCCTAGCCAGATTTTCACCGACATTGATGTAATAATTGTTGAAAATGTCAGAAATTTCTTCCTTATCAACAGTGAGATGTCCGTTTTCATCAATGATTTGATCTATTCCTTTATTATTTTGATTTTTATTCAATGTTTTTATTGTGTTCCATAATGCTTGACTACTATTTTTATTATTTTCAATTTTTTGTCTGTAATAACTCTTTTTCCTGCTTTTAATCAAACTATTCAGTGTATTCCTGTAATTCAAATATTCTTCTTTGGAAACTGTGTCAGACATGTTATTTCGGTACTTTCTAAATAGTCTATCCCTTTCGATAATGGACCGTATTATGCCGTCGGTTATCCAAACTTTTCTTTTAATGAATTTGTGTTTGATTTTTTTATGTTTTGTATTATCCTCAATTTTGTCCTTCAACACATCGAGAAAGAATACTGTTGCATCGTCTATGTTATCAATCGACACCAACTGGTTCCAATCGAAGTCATGTAAGTCTCTTCTCAAACCTGGATAGTTGATACATTTTATCATTAGTTTAGAGTGGTTTTGCTGAAAATCTTTATTCATTTGTATTTTTGCCATGATAGTGTAATGATCTGTTATGTTTGTTTTCATCACGTATGAATTAATATTAGTGTTTTCTGATTTTGATTTGATAAAGAAATGATCTAAGCATGTTCCGCTTTTTGGTCTTGTCACGTTATTAATGTACGACATGAAATCAAACTCATAAAGTGTATTCAAATATTCCGCTGCCACTTGATCTTCTTCTAAAATATTTATATTTATATCGCCCGTGATAAATAATACCATTTCAATTTCAAACAGAAAATAATGTCCTGCGTGTACCAGCTGGGAAATATTTTTCTTGTGTTTTTATACCGACGGACATAGATACCAAAAATATCATATAACATCGCATAAGCTTGTACCACATGTTAAACATTTTTATGACTCAGAGTAAAATCACCGTATGCCACTGTTAACATTTCAAGTACTCCATTACATTTTTCTCACAAAATTTGATTCAAATTATTTGATCCCCTTTTTTCGATTGCAGATAATTTTCATGCCTCTCACCAACAAATTTAAAACGTTGATAGCTGAAACTTTGAACATATGTTCAAAACGATTGTACCAACATAAAAAAATTCCAAAAATTCCCGCAAAAATATTCACAATATTTTTTGAACAGTCCACCTATTTTAGCAAATAATATGATATTATTCTAGAATCGCGCTAACGAACATCATATCCCCGTTATCATTATATAATTCTTGACGCTGAAGTTTCCATGGATCCGGTGAATGTGTAGCCAAGTTACATCATCACCGCAATCCGTATAAAGTGAACTTATCTTCACTCTAATTTTCATTTTCAGCTCTGTTACGGAGCGAGTTCGCCCGCCCTTTCCGACCGAAACCGCTTTCCGACCCTCTTCCGTACCCACCCCTCGGCCACGGTGCACAACCCGACAAGAATAAAATTAATGAAAAAGTTCGGCTGGTCCAGGGTGGCAATTCTTCAACAGGCGGAGGAAGTTTTCATATCTACGGTCGAAGATCTAGAGCGGCGGTGCACAGAGGCGGGTGAGTAGACATTCTTTTTACATAGGTCAAACTGGAAGAACATTTGGGGCACGTATGAAAGAACATAGATAATTTTATAGAATGAATAAATCTGATATTATGACGATCACTTCTCAACAACCATGTACCTGAAACTCCCCATTTTCAGGAGATATGTAAGTCGTCCAATAACTGATCAAAATTGAAATGTGTCTTTGAAAGCAGAAATGTACTTTGACTATTGTGAAAAATCTAATGAATTCGGATATTTTACTGTTGAATAATCCAGGGCATCACTGATGATTTTTTGTTCATTTAATGTATTGATTCGTTAACATGTTAATTTGGTTTGGTTGGTTTATTTTGTTGCAGTCGTTAATCCAATCGCAAATGAATTATTATAATTAGCTTTTGCGAATAAAGGTGATGACATCTCTCCTTAAGAAGAAGTCACCTATGGAATCGACAAATAATAATAATAATAATACCAGTTTATTTCAATCAATAAGGTTGTACACAATGATACAAATGGGTTTAATGTACACTATGACAAAATTATTGTGAAAGACGTCAATGGGCGTCAATAGCTGTATATACACAATAAGTAATAAATAAATGATTGATAAACAGTCGCACAGATTAAAAAAAAAACTTCAAGATCTAGTTGAGGAATTCTTCAAAAGTGTAACAATTTTTCTTGTAATATGAGTTGTTTTGTCATTTTTTTCAAACACATATATGTGTTTTACAATTTTTCACAGTCTCGGGTGAAATATCAAAAAAATTGCATCCATTCACTTCATAACGTTTGTGAAAGAGGGCAGTACGATGGCGTACTGGTAGTAACAACTGTTTTCCTCTAGTGTTATAGTTATCCTATATCCTAGTGCTAGACGATCGTCGTATCAAAGTGGGAGAGATAGCAGAACTTATGAACATATCAAAAAAACGTGTGTGTTACATATTAGATCAACATTTAGGCACGAAAAAGCTGTCCACGCGTTGGGTGCCGCGTTTGCTCACATTAGACCAAAAACGTGTCGAATGAACATTTCCAACGCTCTGTTAGTGCAGTTTAGGCGCAGTAAATCTAATTTTCAGCGCCAATTCATTACTATAGAAGAAACTTGGATACACCATTATACGCCCGAAACAAAAAATATAGTCCAAACAGAAAACGGCCACAGAAACAAAATTCTGGTTTCACACCTCAGCGGTGATCATCCGCCTTACTCACCAAATCTAGCCCCAATCGACTTGTTTTTGTTCCCTCATTTGAAAATTGCTTGAAATTTGTGCTCGAATAACAGAGATTTTCATGAAATGAAGAGGCAATCACCTTCGTGAACAATTATTTTGAAAAGAAAAACGCCGAGTACTATTTGGACAGGTTACAGAGTTGGGAGCATCGCTTGGAGAAGTGTATAGATAGATAGATAGATAGATATTTATTGGCTACGTTATATACATGAAATATTTGTAGCAAGTCAAATAGGAACATATTCACACTCGTGTTCTTGAAAAATTCATATAAATATACCCACACACACATATATACACATATACATACACATTTCAAAAGTTCAGTAGTTGGCGTACTCATATATTCGTCAATCGAATAAAAACAGTTTTGTATTAATAAATTTTTTATTGTCGCTTTAAAGTTTGCTGGTCCTAGTTTCTTTTCCAAATCGAGCGAATTTTTTTTTGATATTCCTAGTCTAAACCTCCTATTCAATAGAGGGTCGCCATGCCTAGTGTTATAATTATGGTTTGAACTATTTGTGGAAAAAGTGTGGCAATTTTTATGGATCTCTAATAAACATTGAAATATAAATATAGAGGAAACTGTCATAATTCCTAATCTTATAAAATGAGATTTGCATGAATCTCTAGGACCCAATCCTACAATGATTCTGACCGCACGTTTCTGCATCACAAAAATCCTGGAAGTATGGATAGAGTTACCCCAAAGTAAAATTCCATAAGTCAGGTGGCTATGGACAAGAGAAAAGTAGGAAATCATGAGTATATCTGTGCTGACAGATCTTTTCAGTCTTCTCATGAGAAAGAGTTGACAAGCCAGCTTCTTCGAAAGAATATCAATATGATGGGACCATTTAAGTGACTGGTCTAAAGTAATACCTAGTAGCTTCACAGACTGATTACTGTTAGATGAAAAATTGGAATAAAAAATCAATTTCTGTGTTTTTGATTGGTTTTGTGTCAGACCATTCGGTATTAACCATTCATCGATCTTTTCAATCAAGGTTTCTTCCTTCTGTTTCAAATTGACAAGATTCGAGTCCGAGAAATAAAATGCAGCATCATCTGCATATAAAAGTCCCTTCACAAACTTAAGGTGATCAAATATATCATTGATATAAATAATGAACAGAAGTGGTCCTAGAACCGATCCTTGAGGTACACCACAAGTGATATCCCGAAATGAAGAGGGTACAGAGTTCAGATGAACTGTTTGACTACGCCCTGTGAGGTAAGATTTGAAAAATGTGTTTGTGACTCCTCTTACACCATAGTATTCAAGTTTGTCAAGTAAAACTTGATGTGATATGCAATCAAATGCCTTGCTCAAGTCACAAAAGGTAGATGCCGTGAATTTCCTTTTTTCAAAAGCATCCACAACATCATTCACCAATCTCGACACAGCATGTATAGTTGAGCGGTTTTTCCTGAATCTATATTGATGTTCATTCAAGTATTTGAATTTTTCATAGTAGTCAATTAATCTTTTCTTATCTATGATTTCAATCACATTGCCAATAATGGGAATAATCGATATTGGACGATAATTTTCCAACATATCAATGTCACCTTTTTTAAAAATTGGAATAAGTTTCTTTTTTTTGAAAATATCAGGAAAAAATCCTTGACTGAAACACAAATTGCACAGTATAGCAATGGGTTCAGAGATAATATACACTATTTCTTTCAACATCACACTATTCAGCTCATAAATATCGAAACAATTCGATTTTTTCATGTCATTTATTACCTCTATGACCTCGTTGCGTGTGGTTAGAGCTAAGAAGAATGAATTTGTATTAGCAGGTATTGATTTTAGATAGTTTCTTGCTGAGTGAGTTGTTTGTGGCAGTTGATAAACTAGTATTTTGGCAATAGTAGAGAAGTATCTAACAAACTCTTCTGCGTTTAAATTAGGTGATGGGTGGGTATTTGAACTTTTTTTTCCTCTTTCTTGGTTAATAATTTTCCATGTATCCCTGGCCCTATTATTCGAATTAAGAATGTAGGTGTCATATTTCAGACGTTTTGCTTCTTCAAGCGAGCAATTATAGTATTTCTTGAATTCTTTGAAGATCTCTTTATCCTGTGTCGAATTACTAGAATCACTTATTACTTTCAATGCATTCAATGTGTTTCGGATTTCTTTCAGTTCCTGATTGAAAAAATTCAATGGTGATTTGCAGTTATTGTTGGCTGTTTTCCTTATTGGAAAATTTTTTGTAACTTGATATTATAAGGAACTATTTAAATATTGCGATAAGATGTCGACGTCAGTACGTGTATGAAATATATTCATATCCAAGTTTTCGATTGATTCTTTGAATTTGGATAAGTTACGAGTTGTAACTTGACGAAATAAAATTTTTTCAGGACTAACATTGGAAGGTGCAATAATTTTAATATATTGACCTCGGTGATCAGATAAACATATCTCTAATATCCCAACATCGTACAATGAAGAGTCGAGATTTGTAAGAATGTTGTCAATGCAAGAAGTGGTATCGGTTTTCGGATCAATTCTGGTGTACTCTTTTATAGTTATTTCCAGCCCAAAAGAAGTTGCAAGGTTTCTAATTTCTCTCGAAATACTGTTATCGATTTCGAAGTGTATATTGAAATCGCCCGAAACGATTACTTGATTATATATGTCTGATAGATCCGATAATAACTCTTCAAGTTTACTCATGAACAAATGAACATCTCCACGGGCACATGATCTGTATAGAGTTATTAAAACGATGTTAAGTTCAGTTAATAATATTCCGCAAAACTAAGCATGATATGCTACATTATATTTATTTAAATTCAGGCGTTTGAATTTAATGTGTGTTCTCACAAAAATTGCCACACCTTCGTGTAAATTGTATTCTCTACAATATTCCGTTGCTAGATTAAATTGGTCAAATCTTATAGTGGAAAGGGTATTTTCCTGGAGCCAGTGTTCACTCAGGCAGACAATAGAAAACTCATTTTCGCTCAAAAAATGTGAAACCGCATCCATCTCATTAGACAAACATTGAATATTCAGATGTAGTATACCCATTTCGGTATTTATGCAATTTTCACGTGACAGAGGAGACATCACTACTTCACTGCCTGCATCCCGTGCTTTGGGTAAAAAAACTTGCTGATGCATGCTCCTGCTGGCCATATATTAGGATTCATTGCAAGATCATAGTTGGTATGGTGAATATTCACCTTGAAGGAAGAGTTTCGGTACAATTGACTCGCATTCTACCTCTGGAAAGTGATTTTTCAACAGAGTAGTCAGTTAGACCAATGTGGTCTCCTTATCCACTCCACTGACGTGCAGTGCTGTAAACTTTGGATCACCTTTTACCGTGAGCTCCGTGTTTTTCCCGTATATAATTTGTTTTTTTTCTGCGTTTGTTTCTATTCTCCACCATTTTCCATCCTCGTTCATCACTCACATTTTTCGTATCAGTGTCTTTGGATAAATTCACGATTTCATTAATTTTCCGCTCACTTTCAATCCTCAGTAACTCGGCTGATAATTGCGGCTTTGTTATTAATTGTTTTTCCTTTGAGGATTCACCTCGGGAATTCTCAGTTTTTGTTGGAATTTCTTTACTAGACTCTGGCTGTGGCCCACCAGACAACTCAAGTTTTTTTCTTGTGGGCATTCCATTATCGTTTTTACTCAATAAAGAAACCTTATCAACTGGATGTATGTCTAGATTAGTGAGTTTTTTTAATAGTTCGATATGGTTGTTTAAAACTGAAATTTTGTTTCTCAGTTCATTTATCATATCATCCTTTTGTTTTATGATATATTTGAATATCCTTGGGTCCAGCTTACCTGCTGCGTCATCCATGGCATCATGGAAATCAGAGTCTGGTGTATCGCACTGTTCGCACTTAAACTCCGAAGGAGGTGAATTTTCGTCAATGTTAGCACATTTGAGGTGTAATGTGATGGAACAAATTACACAATTGACCCCTTTGGCCACTTTTCTATTGCACTTTACACATTTGTTATTTGAATTCAAATGGAGCTCTCTAGACACGTCCGTTCCACTCGCCATATCGATCGCGATAGAGCTAAAAGGAGACTATGTTGCAAAATAAAAAAAAATCTGACAAAATGTCTTGTATTTGTGTTACGTCGGAAACTTTACAGATCAGCCTCGTATGTCTGATTCAAAATTGTCTCAGAAATCCAAAAGTGTGGAAAGTGTGAATATACAGAGTGTTCGTTTCATTTCAGTCTACAAGACCCAATTCCATTGAAACCGCAAGTGACCGGAAATTGAATAATACTCGGAAACTCTTTCAATAACCTACCATCTACCTGTATCAAATATAATTTTCATTCATTTATTCATTCATTTATTTATTTATTTATCCATCTATCTATCTATTTATTAATTCATTCAGTTATTCATTCATTTATTTATTTATTTATATACACGGGTGAGCCTAATTCAGATATAAGTAGCACAGTGCTATGTAGTACTTGATGCAATACAGGCGAGTAAAAGTAAATTATAAGAATAAACAATATCAAAGTACGGTAGCAAGTAGATTAATTGGGAAAAATTAAAATGTATAACAATATGAACTAATATAATTCCCACAGGCGAGTAACACTAGACACAATACAACAACACAAGCAGACAGTATTAGATGGACAAGTGAAGAATATGTTTTTTAAAGCGGAAAACTGATATATTGAAGATTCGAAGAGTTTTGGAAATAAAACTAATATGAATAATTGAATCTGTGAAAAGAAATGTAACAAGTTTGTATATGTCTAGTTGAACGACTGGGGAAATGTTGAGCTATTTTGGAGGGAAGCTTGGTGATAATGTTCAGTCCATTAATAATTTTGAATAGAAGTATTAAATCTCTATGTTTCCTGCGAGCCTCAAGAGAAGGTATGTTCAAAATGCTTTCCAATGCAGTATAGTGATAGTTTACACGCATCTTGAAGGCAATATATCGTAGGAAATTGTGCTGTACGACCTCTAGTTTCACTTTTTG
Source organism: Leptinotarsa decemlineata (assembly GCF_025532065.1). NCBI lineage: Eukaryota > Metazoa > Arthropoda > Insecta > Coleoptera > Chrysomelidae > Leptinotarsa > Leptinotarsa decemlineata. Next base: position 27,151,058 of record NW_027412688.1, on the reverse strand, counting down.
TGTAACGTAATGAGGGGACCAAACCAGACCAAATGAAGTAGTGGTGTTGGTGAAATCACGGGTGGTTCTCTTCATAAAGCCAAGCATCTTCATAGAGTTTCAAATTACAGCGGAAATTTGTGATTTATAGCTAAGTGTGGAGTCTAGTATCACTCTAGACTCAATAGCAGAATGTGGAGTCCTATTATTTATACTATATTCGAAAGTGATTGGGTAATGTGTTTGGTGAAAGCGATTAATTCGGTATTCGGATGCATTCAAACACATACCATTTTGCGAATACCAGTTGGATAGGCAATCTATATCGTTTTGTAGACACAATGTATCAGCTTCACTTTTAATTATTTTGAAACATTTTAAATCGTCGGCAAATAGCAAAGCTTCGCTTTCATAGATTAGCTGATTAGATCGTTGATAAAGAGGTTAAACAACAGTGGTTCGAAATGTGAACCTTGTGGAACACCCGATGTAACTGCGATGGTATAAGTAATGATTAACTTTAACAATTTGCGTTCTTTTCGAAAGATAGCTCTTGAGCCACTGTAATATTTGCCCATCAACACCATATGAACAGAATTTATGGATCTATAGGTCATGATTAACTTCGTCAAAATCTTTGGATAAATCAGTGTACACAGAGTCAACTTGCAAACCCTTGGACACAGCTTCAGACAAAAAGCAACGTTGGTAATCAGACCCAGTTCAGCTGACTTTTTGCATATAAATCCAAATTGTTGGGTCTGTATGATTGTGGGGTAGTCATAAGTAAGGTCATCGAAAATGATGCTCTCAAAAATATTAGGGATTGCGCTAAGAATAAAAATGGGACGATAATTACACACGTCGGAATTTCGGCCTGCTTTATACAGAGTGTAACATAAGTAAGTTAAAATAGTCAAACTGACGTATTTCTGAGACAATTTTGAGAAAAAAAAGTCTATCTGAACTTGTGTCCGAAAATGCTTTTTTTCGGAGATACAGAGTGTTGAATTTGAAACTTTTTGTTCGCTTTTTGAAAATAACTCTTGCAAAAAATAAGTTATTTGCACGAAATTCGGTACCCGGGGTTTTTTTGTCGTGAGAATTCATAATTTTGTATTAATTTTCATGTAACATCTAGAGGGCACTGCGTACGCCGTCATTATTTATTTCAAATTGCCCTAACTTTTTTGACAGTGAACTTTTGGTACTTTTCATGACAAAACATAATTCCCACATCTTTTCCAAGTGAAAAAGGTACACTTCCTCAACAACGCTGGAGGTGATCGTTTTCGAAATATTTATTATTTTCTATATCGATGCATATTACTTTATAGCCAAATTTTATTTCAATAATTTTTGTCACTCTCCGCTTGCAAATTAAGTTAATTAAATTGAGTAGGCTATGAAAGTTTGTTTATAAAAATAGAAGTTCGCTGTCACATTTTTTACTATTAATTGACGAATTCACAGTTCGGAGTTTATAAAGTGATTTTTTGGTACCATGCCCGACTTTACGAATGCTGAAACGGCCGATATGGTTTTTGCATACCGCTTGGCTAACGGAAATTCTAACGAGGCTAGACGCATCTATCAGGAAAGGTATCCCCAACGCGTGACTCCTTGTGAAGCGACATTTGCGAATCTTTTCTGGCGACTTTCCGAATCTGGAAGCTTTGAAATAAATTCTGCAGTAGGACGGTCACGGACTACAAGAATTGTAGAATTGGAGGAGGTGGTTCTCGAAGAAATTAGTGAACATCCAGAGACAAATACAAGAAAAATTAGTCAAACTTCAAATGTGAGTCACATGACAGTTTACAGAATCTTAAAGGAACAGCAATTATATCCTTATCATATTCAGCGTGTCCAGGCACGCTGCGCTACGTGATTTCCAACCACGTATCGAATTTGCTCAATGGCTTCAAAGAAAAGTCGAACAACATCTGGAAATTTTATCGAAAATCCTCTTTACAGATGAGGCTAATTTTTCGAGAAGTGGTATCATGAACTTCCATAACAACCACATCTGGGCGGAAGATGACCACATGCGATAACGCAAACTCATTCTCAAGACAGATTTTTTTTTAATGTATGGGTAGGCATTATTGGGGATTATTTAATTGAGCCCTATATTCTCCCCTTACGTTTGAATGGAGATGCTTACCAAATTTTTTTTAAATACGAGATTCCCTAACTTATGGAAGATGTTCACATTGGTCTACGAAATCACTCTTGGTTTATGCACGATGGAGCTCCTGCTCATTTTAGTGTGATAGCAAGAAATTTCTCAGACGTAGCATATCCCCAACGATGAATAGGGAGAGGAGGCACAGAGCATTGGCCCCGAGGTCACCGGACCCCAATCCCGTCGATTTTTTCATTTGGGGACACCTGAAATTACTAGTTCATGCTAGCCCCATTGAAAACGAGAAAATGTTGAGGGATCGCATCATAGCTTGCTGCGAAACGATAAAAAAAACTCCGGGCGGAATCCTTTGATGAGGAGAGCAGAAACTTCTATTACTGTCGGGAGTCGTCACTTTGAACAGTTGTTATAATAGTTGTTTCGTTCAATTTTTATATGTTTATTTTCCTAATAAATAACACAGTACTTCTACATATTGTTTTTTTTACAAACTCCGAATTGTAGCACTTTCTAATTGAATAGTTAAACCTGACAATTTTTTTTAATTTGGATTGAATAAGCAGTTCGATAATGCTCAGTTTAGAAGAAGTCTGTACGGGTATACTGCGTATAAAGTTTGATCAAAAAACTTATGACAAAAACCTACCATGTCTTGAAAAATTTCAACAATCTGTATTTCGAAAACGAATCATTCGTCGTTAAATATTTTAAAGGAAAAAGTTGTTTATTTTGACGAGATTCACCACATACTTAGTTCTTGTAATGTTCTCAGCAACTTCACTTAGCGCTCGCTCTAGGAGCTAAGTAATATGCATCGATATAGAAAATTGTAAATATCTCGAAAACGATCCCCTACAGAGTTGTTGAGGAAGTGTACCTTTTTTACTTGGAAAAGGTGTGGAAATTAGGTTATTTTATGTAATGTACCAAAAGTTTACTGTCAAAAAAGTTAGGGCAATTTGAAATAAATAATGAGAGCGTACGCAGCGCTAGATGTTACATGAAAATTAATACGAAATTATGATTTTTTACGTCAAAAAAACCACGAGTACCGAATTTCGTGCAAATAACAAATCAAATATTTGAAAGTTGCTGAAGAACTAATTTCCATCACGATATCGATGGTGTCCCACTTGAATGAACAAACAAAAATATTCTTATTAAACATAACTAAAATTTTGAAGAATATTTCAAAGCTCTGATTAGGAATCGATGTCAGCTGGTTGTTCTTGAATGCTGCATTTTATTCTTGGTGGCAGCAAATATATATATATATATATATTAGCAAAAGCAATTTGATTTTATAAGTTATATTAGTGTTTTTGAATTGTAGTAAATATACCATATTATAAAATAGTTGGGAAATTATCATTGAATTGACAATATGGTAATGAAAATAAAATAGTAGCTGAAAGCATTCTAATAAAGCTACAGGAAACAGTTATAAAATAAGCTTGAAATAGTTTTATAACTATCATAAAAATCTCGCAGAAAAGTGTTATAAAACTGCTACATAACAATTTACTTTTATAGGAAAATAAGTTTTATAAGTTAGTTCCGAAAACGTTTCTGTGATAAGTTCCTGACTATTTTATAATGGTTTTTCAATTTTATTTCATAATCGTTTCTATGACAAATTTATAAAACACTTTTATTGCCTACAACTGTATTGTGTTCACCGATCATCTAATATAATCAATTAGCATTTTGGAAGTAATTATGAAATAATAATAAAATAAAACTGTTGCAACACCATGGAATTATAAAACAACTTTGCTGGTTGGGCCGTATCTCCGAAACGAAGCATTTTCGCACACAAGTTCATCAATACTTTTTTTCTTAAAATTGTCTCAGGAATACGTCACTTGAATATTTAGACGTACTCATGTTACACCCTGTATATTGTGGTGACATATGAGGTTTTCAATAGTCCGGGAATTTGCCAGATGATAGGGAATTATTAAATATATAGAAAAGTGGTTTAGCTAAAATGAAGCTGAATGATTTAAGACAGGTTGGAGGAATTCCATCAGGACCGGGGGCCTCTGTTGATATTAAGTTCGAACAGTTTTTCGTAAATTTTAGAGATTTCAATATGATAATTGGACACATTAACAATGAATTTTTTTACACACAATAGATTTGTTGACATCCAGTATATTCACAACTGAAAAAGCAAAGTTCAGAATATCCCGCAACAACAAACTATAAATCTCCTCAAACGGTACATATTCGAAAAATATTCAAATCCAAGCGGGACATTCACATACATTTGCATCCATATACATTGGGAAAGTTGGAAAAGTATTCAATCCATTATATACATATTTTATGTCTCCGTTTCAGGCATCGAAATAGTAACCAGACAGTCTTTTCTTTCGGATCCGACGGACGCCGTGAGAAATCTCAGGAGGCAGGACTCGAGGGTCATCGTTGGACTTTTTTACGTTGTGGCAGCAAGGCGGGTGTTATGTGAACTGTATAAGCAAAACCTTTACGGGAAGCAGTATACTTGGTTTTTTATAGGTGAGTGCGGAAACATATTTATTTGAGTCAGAAATTAGTCAGGTCTGTGAAATTTGGAAATGAATAGGATGAAAATTTTTATGTAGGTACCCCAAGAATTTTTCATGATATTGAAGGTGGTTTATTATATAGTGTATTATATATTTCATGGCGTCAATGTTTTGATTGGCTTTCAGGTTTTTCCGTGGTTCTCTTTGGTTATAATCTCCAAACGTTTCAATTGCAACTGCGGCAGTCATCTTCAGTGGCGTGATTGTCAACTGAAACTGAAGCTCTCATTTGCGCTGTTCGAGCCTGACTCCCTTACCCTTGCGACTGACGTTTGTTAGAGGAACAAATGGTACACCACTGAGATTGGGATGGCGACATGAATGTCCTCAGACATCAGTGTTGCCCTTCACGGTGAGCCCCTGCCTGGCTGGGGTGAGTGGATGAGAAAATTGTTCATCCGTTAACGGGGGACATGAGGGTTTCATTCGACAGAGTGTCGGGGCCTTTACATCGGGAGAGGTCGTCTACAGCATAATCTATGTCTCCAAAATGGAGATATTGGTTATTGGATAAGCGTACATGATGACAGGCATGAACATCATATTATTTAGCGTAATTTCATTTTTCAGGCTCATTTTTTATTTACTATTGATCAGAAGGTACAGACTTTTGATCCGACCCTCGATCTTCGCCTTTACAAATTCAAGGTGCGGGTTCCAGGTGAGCTTACCGTCTATTAAAAGACCGAGTTACTTTACCCGCACTTGCCAGTCGATCTCCCTTCCAGAGATCCTTACTTTCCTAGCCGGAGAAGATATCGTTCTTCCCATGGTTATCACTTGAGTCTGGTCTGGGTTCACACGGATAGCGATATAGTCTTGACAAGTAAAGGGAGGATATAGTAAACCTACCTTCCAACAGTTCAACTTTAATAATATAGTTATGGAGCTAACTAATTTTGTTATTCAATATATATACCGGGTGTCCCACATTTTATGTGACAGGCAATATCTGGTTTGTTGAAGGAGATACACAAAAATGTTTCATACAAAAGTTTTAGGAGTTCATGAGAGCTATATTTTGATATAATTTTCAAATATACAGGGTGTTTGGTGTAGGTGCTACAGACCAAAATTCCATTTTTTAAAATAGAACGCCCTATATGTCATTACATATTCAGATGCTACGTTAAATTCTGATATCATTTCATGTTTGGTTTTTGAAATTCGGTTACGGCGTTGTTGAGTTATTGCACTTTTCCTTAAATATAAAGTTTCAAAAAAACTTATTTACTCGTACACGAATCCAGTCTATATCTTTTATTGAATTGAACTAGACTACTACTGAATACAAACCATTATTCTCACCTCTACGATACGATATCGATATCAGTTGAATATAATATTGAAATTCTTGAGAATGTGACTAACTTGAGGGTGAATTGCTTTATATTGCACAATTTCATCAAGTAGCTTATGCTTGTTGATGCCATAGTAACAAATGTTGTTGAATTGTATCTACTTGTCAGTTCGATTCAGTGATTCTTTTCAAAACAGTAACTGTGTTCTTTGTGCGAAAACTCCAGTATGCCTTTCGCGTTTAGTCCAAGTGATTGCATTGATATGTTATTAATTTTTGGGGAATGTCAGAAAAACTGCCGTCAAGCACAACGTCTATACCAAGAACGTTTTCCAGACAGACCCATTCCGTCACGAATGACTTTTTCAAGAGTTGTAGAAAAATTGCGAACTGGGTCATTTCCTTCTACTATAAAGCATCGTCATCATACGAGATCTGTTAGAACTGAAGATTTAGAGATCAATGTGTTGGCTTATATTATTATTCATCCACATGTTTCTATCCGTACTCTTGCAGAAGAAGTCGGTGTGAGTAAATCTAATGTACAGAGAATTCTGAAAGAAAATAAATACCACCCATTCAAAATTCAGTTGGTACAAGGTTTGAAACCCACGGACTTTGAACGACGACTTGAATTCATTGCTTGTATTCAGGTAATATTACATGAAAGCCCTAACATATTCAGTCAAATTTTGTGGAGCGATGAATCGCGATTCCACAATAATGGAGTTGTGAATCGACATAACAGTCACTATTGGTCTCAAGAAAATCCCCACTGGGTCCGCGAAAGTAATTTCCAAACTACTTGGGGTATTAATGTATGGTGTGGATTGTTCAATGGCCGCATCATAGGACCTTACTTTTTCAATGAAAATCTCAATGGATTGCGATATTTACATTTTCTAGAAAATGATTTGATCCAGTTGATGGAAGATATTCCCATAGCAGAACGACAAGGAATTTGGTGGCAACAAGATGGTGCTCCTCCTCACAATTCACAGGTTGTTACTGAATATCTGGATAGAACGTACCCAAATAGATGGATTGGTAATAAGGGTCCAATTCGGTGGCCGGCTCGTTCTCCAGATTTATCACCGCTTGATTTTTTCCTATGGGGTTATTTAAAAGATATTGTTTTCACTACTCCCCCTTTGAATGTGGATGATCTGAAAATGAAAATTCGACTAGCGTGCAGTGATACTACGCCTGATATTATAAGAGCGACTTGTACGAGAGAAGTGATTCGACGTTTCGAAGCCTGTATAATATCTAATGGGCATCACTTTGAACAATTTTTATGACTTATTTCTAGGTACCTACCATTCTTATGAAATGATTTATCAAGTTATATTATTTACATTGTTATTAATTAAAGATTTGTTTTCGAATACACCTCTTTCAATTTCGCAATTGTTTCATATTCAAAATGATTCCTGACTGAATTCCACAACTCAAAATTGAAACCATTACTTCGAACACCCAAAATTTTGACTAATTTTCATGTGATCTGATGCAGAGAGAATAATTGTAGGTATGAGATATTTTTAAAAATAATAGTCGTTCTCAAGACGCAATAACTCAACAACGCCGTAACCGAATTCCAAAAACCAAACATGAAATTATATCAGAATTTAACGTAGCATCTGAATATGTAATGATATACAGGGCGTTCTATTTTAAAAAATGGAATTTTGGTCTGTAGCACCTACACCAAACACCCTGTATATTTGAAAATTATATCAAAATATAGCTTTCATCATGAACTCCTGAAACATTTTTGTGTATCTCCTTCAACAAACCAGATATTGCCTGTCACATAAAATGTGGGACACCCGGTATATATATATATATATATATATATATATATATATATATATATATATATATACCGTAATGAGTATATATATATATATATATATATATATATATATATATATATATATATATATACTAATTTCATTTTATTTTCAGTATTTTAATATTAAATTTCACGAAAAGGATTTGAAGCTTTATATCTTCTATTAATTATCTGCGAGCGCTTTCGGCAGCTGGTCGTACTGTCATATTCTAGGCAGTTTGAGAGTGTCTAGAAGATGACAGTCGGCTTACTTTTTCCATTATGAAATTTGGTTTGATATGACTTTGGTTGAGTTGGAGAACTAGTACTGCTTTTTTGCTGATTAACGTCGTTAGCAAGAAACAATTGAATATTTCGTTTTCGATTCATTAAAAAAAAATTCAATAACACACCGGATATATCTGCATCTTAATCTATTGCCAACTTCTTTCTGAACCTAAACGCTTTCCAAAATATTCCATCCCGAACGCAGTTATGTTTTTTATCCATTTTTCGTCAAGTTTACCAGAAATTTTTTAATCAAAACAAAATAATGCATATCTGTTGCAATATTCATCTTAAAATAGAATTGAATGTTGGAATACATCTATTTTCTTAATACGTTTTTGATCACTTTTTTTGTTGTCTTCAAACCATTGATGATATGGTATTCGTTATCGTTATTTGGAGAACGTCGATACTATGAACTTGGTTTTTCAAAAATCTCCAAAAATTAAATTCTATGAGTGTAATATCTGGACAAGAGAAAGGCCAACCAGCTGATTCTCCGGTAGCATTGAAACGATCAATAAAAAGGACAACTGAAAAATTATAAACGTTACGAGTATTGTATGATGGCACACTGTTTTGTTGAAAAAACACTCATTGACGATCAACAAACTCTTTCAATATGGTTTTTGAAACTTCATCTAACGCTTATCTGTTGAAGTAGCATCGTAAAAATATGTTTTATGTCTGTGACGTTTGCTCTTCTCATGAAGATTTTAGATTAAAACTAATCTTTCATACAAAGTCCAAATGATACATTAATAAACTAGAGATTACTCTGTTCAGAGAAAGGAGATCTGTAAAACTCTGATGGAAAACAGTACAAGCCTCCCATCTATCACAAAAATATTTGTTTCAGTGATGAATGTACACTGTTTCTCATTAGTAAGGTTCATAGATAAAATTATCGTTATTGGAGAGAAACAATCATACGTCTTTCGGGAAAGCCATGTTCAATGTCCAGAAAAACTGGAAATTCATATTCCATCGAACAAAACTCAACAACAAAATTTTATTTGAATGTGCCGACCCTATAATCATCGTAATCGTCGAAGGAAATCTCGATGAAATCATTATCGGTATTATATTACAATATGGTGAAGCTCACCATATTACTGCAGATAAATCTACCAGAGTCTATTCGAAGCAAAAAGGTCTACGAAACTGAACCTCCTTCAATATCGTATCAACAGCAGACAATAAAAAATATTTGTAGAAATATCGGTGTTGCTGTATTTGATAATGTTTCATATGAAATTTCGAACATAGAAAAGTTCAAGTCAACCATTTTGAGCATCTTTTGAATTGAATTCAATGCACTCATTGAAATTCATGAGAAAAACATAGTCGGCATTAGCTTTAGGGGGTGATGAAGTATTCGTCAGTGGCTTCAAAATGGTGTGTGTCAAGAATTTCTTTCCATTCGATCTTTTCCGAGATGGCACACCCAGCCGCCATATTTGAGTTTTCATCTTTCAATTCAACTCTAAATTCAACTATAAAATTCAGTATTGTATGCATGTTTATGCATCAAGTCCTCTACCTCAAGTTTTGATTTTGTGAATTGTCATTTTCAAAAAAGGTAAAGATTGGACAACAAAGAAATTCACTATATGCATAACTTCTTTAAATTACCAGGCCATCTTCAATTAAGAGTGTTGATCATGACCCAGTTGCCAACTTGACCTCTTTTATTAGTGGTCTTTTATTAGCAGTCGTGAAATATCCAGGTTCTAAAAGTTTATTGCGATCGTAAAGGTCTTAATTCCCTCTATTGTGTTGACGGATGTGGAACAAACTGGCTTTGGGAAAATAATCCCTTTTGCTCTTGTTTGCTCGACAGTTCAACTGTTTACAAAAGAAACCATAACGCTATTCAATCTACAGCGGCAAACTTCATGCTTCACAGAATTTTATTTCAATCCACAGCCATGAGTTGGGGAGTCAGCTTCTGGCAATCTAGAGGATTGCAATATAATTTAATCAAATAAAAAATGTGGAATAAAAAGTGGAAATATTTTATTTGTTTGCATCACGTTTGTTGGTTGAACAGATAGACAGATTGAAGTCACAACAGCAAATATTGGGTGAGACAACGATTTTCAAAAGAAGTCTATACAGTAATTTGATAAAATAGTCACAGAGCCGGTTGTGTGAACAAAAAGTTGCCGATACCATGACCAATTGAACAATTCAAATTAACTCAAAATATTTCATAGAAGTTTCAAGATATCAAATTTGACGAGTAGTCTAATCAACAAGTTCAAAAACATGAAGAATAGAGATAAACTTCCTAAGAATATGAGCGATAGCTCATTCGATTCGAAATCACCTCTAGAAAAACTATTTTGAAAGATTTTGGTGCAGGTGACAAATTGCAATTGTTATTGACAAAATAAGATCGAAAAAAATGGTAAAAATCAAAATCAGAATAACATTTTTATTTCAAATCATAATTATCTCTAGACAATAAAACAGGCAAAAAAAATTTTCGAAAATATTGAATTTCTCTATTTGTTTAAAACAATTTGATAAACAAATTACGACAAAAATGCATATCCTATGTTAATAACTGCCATTGTTTGATGTAAAAACAGACATAGCTGAATATCAATTGAAAAAAAATGTTATCAACAATTTTTAGATATTTCATTTTGCAATAGTTATAAAAAATCATAATCAACAAATTAATAGATTTTTTTGAACTTTTATCACAAGATCGTATAAAGTATATATATCAAAAGGCTCCACGAAGTTTAACATTCATAGGCCAATTATTTATACCCTTTATCCCATTACTTATGCTAACGGAGATTGGGAAAAATTTGTCAGTTTACAATTGAATAACTTTTTACAAAATGGTAATAAAACTTTTTTTTCTACGGAACTCGATTGATTCAAGATAGAAGATACTAGATTTTTTCAAATTTTTATAATGACATGTTATGTTATAAAATAATTATTTCTTTTGATAAACTCTCTTTAGCGGCAGCGTGTGAGGAACCCTATTTTCAACGTCAAATTAAAATTATAAATAATGGAGATAGAGTTTCGGGAGTCGAGACTTTTTCATCGAAAATTTCCTCTTTTTCAACGAGCTTTTTTCAAAATTGCCTAAATATTGATATTTTTTAGTTATTAACGAATAACTTATCTTATTCTGCTAATAACAATTGCAATTTTTTACCTACACCAAAATCCTTCGAAAACATTTTTCCGAATCGAATGAGCTATGGCTAATATTTTCAGGACCTTTATCTCTATTCTTCATGTTTTTGAACTTGTTGATTAGACTAGAGAGATGTATTATTACTTCTGAGAATTTGTCGGTTAACGGTTGGGTTCATATTTGTTGAATATTACCATATTACCCTAGAGGCAATTAAATTGCCATTACCACTCATGCATATCGAATAAATTGAGTAAAAGGCTCCGAAACACCATTTTGTATCAGTCAGCTCCCACATATTAACATCATTTTCTTTACTGCCAAAGGATTGTCTTTAATGTAGCAGCTGGTATCTCAGTAACTATAATACCAGAACTACCTCTGATAGCTTTCTTTCCATAACGAGACAGATCTTTAGCAATTTCCAACTTGAACGGTTTGGAAAGCATCGTCACACGTGACGATGCTTTCCAAACCGGGACAGTGGTTGGACACAGAAGAGCCACCCAGTCACTTTCCTAATGCGAAAACTCATCAAAAAAAGGCCATGGTTACTGTATGGTGGTCAGCGGCTGGTGTGATTTACCATAAATTTCTGCAACTGGGCCAAACAGCAGAGTGCTATTGTGAGGAAATCGAATAAATATACCGGAAATTGCGTCAGCAGCGGCCGGCACTGTTTAACAAAAGAGGTCCGATCCTGCTCCACAAATTAGTCTCACCGTCCCAAAATTAGACAAATTGAGCGTCGAAGTTCTGCTTCACCCACCATACACCCCAGACCTCTCGCCAACTGAATACCATCTTTTCAAGCACTTCAATAACGTTCCCACCAGTAGAATCTCCTCCAATCAGGACCAGGCAAAAATAACCTCCATCGTCTTCGTCGAATCTCCAGCACTCAATTTTTATGCTGACGAAATCAAGCGGATTGTGTTGCGTTGGCAAAGGTGCTTTGATTAGAAATGCGCTTATTTCGATTAAATTGAGTATTCAATTAGATATTTCCGTTCAAAATATAGGCATTAAAAAGGACAAAACTTTTGAAAAGACATGATATAAAGGGTGTTTCAAATTCGAACCTCACCATTGGATTCTCGGAAACTATACGAAGATACGAAGATGGTTGAATCAGGGAAAAGTTGTGTATTCACCTGACTTACAATATGCCGTTGAGAAAGTTCTGAAATTCCGAGTATATCCGGAGATATCCGGAAAAAACAGAAATTTCGGAAAATGGTTTTTATTTTTTTCTGACTTTATTTTTTGAAGGATTCGAAAATGAATTCCACTTCCACATTGCCACTTTTTCTCTGCTACATAATGATGTTTTCATATTTGCTATCCGGCGTTTCGTCTTCCGGCCACCATCATCAACTTTATTTTTTCTTATGGGCGCTACATTGGATTCTTTCTGTTTTGAATAGAATCAGATTTTACCTTTTCAATGATGTATCATAAGTTATCATTCTTTCTCAAAAAATTGGAGATATTGAAAAAAAATAATTCTTATCATAATAGGCTTTGACTTTGATGTTTCAAAATTTGACTTTTAATTTGTTACACTCAATGACTTTTTGTTATTGTACAAGTCATTGAATTTTTGGCAAAAATGGGTTTCACGAATGAAGGAAAAAGAGATATGATACAAATTTATAACAAATACGATAGAAACAGTATCAGGACATCGGAAATGTATTTCAACTTGTATCCCGAAAGACGACAACCACATCGAACTTGTTCAAGTTATTGGATCAAAATATCATCGAGTTTGATTCATTCGAAGAGCCGAGGTATGTATGTGTTACACATTGTGTCCTTTTTAATAAAGATTAATAATTTGCAGATAAACATGAACCTGGGGAGATCTACACGTCAAATTTCCTCCGAAATGAATAATTGTCGTAAAATTGCTTGGTCACATCTCAAAAAAAGCAGTTTAAAATGTTACAAAATACAAATATTTCAAAAATTGCATTCAGGTGATACCGAAAGGCGATCAAAATTTTTTAGTTGGTTAATAAGAAGACCTGATTTTTGTGTTTTCCTGGAAAATTCAATTTGGACAAATGAAAGCACTTTTATAAATTGTGGGATATTCAGCCGAAATAACGAACACATTTGGAGCATAAACAACCACAGGCAGTTCCGAGAAATTCGACAGTTTTTAATGTCGATTTTCGAAGACTATTTGGATGATCTACCTTTGGCTAACTAAAACATCCAGACGAGTATCTAATTACCTGTCTGAAAGTTTTGGTAATAAATAAATAAGGAATAATTGTCCGGTGAGGTGGCCAGCAAGGTCTCCAGACTTAAGAGTTATAGATACATTCTTATGGAGTACACTGAAAAATAGAGTTTATAGTCAGAGGGAATACCAAAATATTGGGGACCTTCAACACAGCATTGTTGGAGAGTTTGGAAGATTGGGGAGGAGGGTTATTAATCGTGAAGTGAAAAATATTCGAAGAAGGGTACAGTTGTGTTATCATGAACAAGGCCAACATTTTGAGCATTTCCTGTGATTCACTTTTGTCTTTACATTTCAGTTAATTATTGTTATTTGTTCAAAGTTCTATTTTCATTAAAAAGGACACAAATTCTAATTTACCTCATACACACCTCATTCCTCAAATTTTGATTATTGATTCGGTTTCCTTATTTTTTCATTGGCTTTTCAAACGAATCAAATTCGGTGATATTTTGATCCAATAACTTGAACATAGTTCGATGTGGTTGTCGCCTTTCGAACGACTTCCTAACACTGTTTCTATCGTATTTGTAATACATTTGTATCATATATCTTTTTTCTTCATTCGTGGAAGCCATTTTTTGCCATATATTCAATGACTTGTACAAGAACAAAATGTCATTGGGTGTAACAAATTGAAAGTAAAATTTCGAAACATCAACGTCAAAGACTATTATGATAAGAATTAATTTTTTTCAATATCTCCAATTTTTCGAAAAAGAATGATAATTTATAATACACCATTGACAAGGTAAAATCTGGTTCTGTTCAAAACAGAAAGAATCCAATATAGCGCCAATGAGAAAAAATAAAGTTGATGATAGTGGCCGAAATACGAGGCCATTATGTAGCAGGAAGGAAGTTGCAATGCGGAATTGCAATTTATTTTCGAATCCTTCGAAAAATAAAAACCATTTTTCGAAATTTCTGTTTTCTTCGGATATCTCTGGATATACTCGGAATTTCGAAACTTTCTCAACGGCTTATTGTTAGTCAGGTAAATAGGCAACTTTGCCCCAATTTAACCATCTTCGTATCTCTCATAGTTTCCGAAATTCCAATGGTGAGAATCGAATTTGAAACACCCGGTATGATTATGAATCATACAGAATTCGATTGAATAATATTATAAAGCTGACAAAAATCAATATTATAAAAACAGATTAAGTACAATAAATGGAAATTGTAAAAAAACGTGGTAACTTGTAAATGAAATAACTGGAAAAAACTCATTAATAAAAACAAAAATCGGTAATAAAACGTTCAAAAATCAAAACGGAAAACCAATCTCTGATGAAGAAGATAATCCTAATAATTTTAACGATTACTTCACTAATATTGGAACTGAAATGGCAAAAAACATTAAAAAAATTAAAAAATTACCTGATCATTTCCTCAAAAACACCATGCAACAAGAGTTCATGTTTCTGAAACCAATAACACGAAATGAGCTGATTGAAATTATATTCAAGCTAAAAATCAACTGTTCATCTGGTCCTGATGGCATTTCTTCGATACTCATAAAGAATATTCATTCATTCGTTATATCTCCAATAACTCACATGATGAATTTGATTTATAAAAATGGTAAACTATCACACCAATGTGAAGAGTCAATCGTTACCCCCATATATAAGACAGGTGAGCGTGATGACATTGGAAACTATAGACCAATATCGGTTATCAATAATTTCACTAAAATATTTGAACCTCAATGCAAAAAAAATACTAACAGACAGACAGTTGGGTTTCATTAGCAACTCCAGTACCGAAAAAGCAGTACTAGATTTTGTACAAAAAATAATTGGAGCATCAGAAAAATGTTTAGCTATATTTCTAGACCTAGCTAAGGCATCCGACACCGTTGATCATGACATGCTATTAAAAAAAATTACATGGGTATGGTATACGTGGCCCAACATACAATAAAGGTCAAAGCTGATAATAGCCTGAGTGAAGCAATGAAAGTTAAAACAGGAGTACCACAGGAAACAGTTTTAGGTCCGATACTATTTCTTGTTTACATTAATAGTATCTGTTCCATCAACAATTTTGGGGGTCATGTCATATCATATGCGCACGATACAGCACTCATATTCACAGGTAGTAATTGGAAGGAGGCATTTGAAAAATCAGAAAAGGGACTGAAAAATATCCAGATATGACTTGATCACAACCTTCTGAGTCTGAATTTGAAAAAATTCGAATTCATTACATTCACCTTATTACAGAACGATCAACTTGGAAACAACATAAAAAAAATCTGATAAAATCTGTTATTATCCATATACATGACAGAGACTGTACTAATACAACAAATTGCAACTGTGCTGTTATAGAAAGAATGAAAATGATTAAGTATCTGGGAGTTATAGTGGATCGGCATATGAGGTGGAATGACCACATAAACTATGTTGTAAAACGGCTCAGATTTTTAACAAAAAAATTCTATGAATTGAGAAATATTCTGGAATACAAAAATTTGATCACCATTTACCAGTCTTTAGCAGAATGAGATACTGTATTGCTGCCTGGGGTGGTACATTTAACAATTCTCTCAATTCCCTCCAAATATCTCAAAATACAATCTTGAAAATATTATTCAAAAAACCTAAACTATAGGTACTCTACCGAATGTCTATAAAAGGAAACGCAGTTACTGAAAACAAAAAAATTTACACTTCAATCAACAAACAAAAAAAACAAACAAGATTCGTTACTGGCTCTTCCATATTCCATAAACATACAAACATTTAATAAAAGTCACACACAGAGATGTATTTTCTATCACGGTCCAATATTATTCAATCTTCTGCCAGTTAACATAAGAAACAATCCCAAATCTCAATAAATTCAAAAAATCAATCAAAACACAACATGTTCAATACCGAACTTCTCGATTTATTCGGCTAAACATAAACGATGTTCAGCAAGCTCTTCATCATTCCCAATGGTCATCAATTCTGTAAATTAATTAATCGAAATGTGTGTATATAGATATAGATATGAGATAGTTAATGGCATATAATTGAATACCCTGAGTGGTAGATGGAAAGCGCAACACAAGAACTTTAGTTACATCCATCCTCACACTGAGGGTAATAAAACTCTACATATAAACTGTAAAAACTTTAAAAATGATGACCCATAAATAAATCTTGAAATCTTGAAATTCTTGAAAATCTGGTTTTAACTGGAATGCTCTGTATATCTATGTCTTTCATGTATTTGTCTTTACAGGTTGGTATGAAGACAATTGGTTCGAAGTAGTCATTGAGAAGGAGGGAATCGAGTGCACGGTGGAGCAAATGAGGCAAGCAGCTGAAGGGCATATCACCACAGAAGCCCTCATGTGGAACCAGAACTTAAACGAACGGACGATATCTGGAATGACGTCTGAGGATTTTAGAATGAAACTGAATGACGTGTTGAGAAGTGAGGGCTACGATATCGCAAATCAGAGGTATCCAGAAGGTTATCAGGAAGCGCCGTTGGCTTATGATGCAGTTTGGAGCGTGGCACTAGGTAATGATAATAATGAAGTGATATATTCATTAGGAAGTACAGACTCAGCTCTCAGAACATGAGAAAAGCACCAAAAGGGAGAATTTGGCAGCAGCCGTTCTTTCATGCCTCTCATTGAATCAATGTATTCTCATGTTCACTATTTCAACATTATTGAGTACAATAAAAGAGGTAACAAAACATCAACTGAATCAATGTCTTTCCTGAAGACCGTATTTTATTTCATTTTTATTTGAAGACAGTGAAATAAAGTCTTATTTCATCCGGAAGAGATTCAGTAATCGAATTCTAATTTATATGCAGATGTCAACTTGATTGATAAATTAATGAATGGCCAAAGACTGTAGCATATGAGATAGATAAAAAGTGAATTTTAAAAACAAGATTAGAGTTGAGCAAACTCATCATACAATGACATCGATGACATTTCTGATATCAAAATAAACATTATATGAGGGTAAATGAACCCTTTCAATGCTGAAAACCGACGAGTTAGTAATTTTATCATACAGTAGATTTTGTCAAACCCTTTCTAAAAAAAGTATGGAACTCAAATGAAGTTGGATCATTCCATTCCGTTGAAGTTCACCATTACTGAAGGCCATTAGATGCGAAGTTTATTAGAGAATGATTCTTCAGTGAGTTTGTTAACTAGTTGGCACAACTCCAGCATTGTTTCGTATCGGACTAATTGAACAAACCGACGGAACATTTTCCACGTAAACTTCAAACGAAACAGATAATTCACTTTATAACAGTAATTTTCCTCTGTTCTTGGATGAAAAAAGTTTTTTCGAGGAATTTCATTAAGTTTTGATTTTCGTAATTTACTCGGAGAACGAAGTTTGTTTGTTATTCAGCTGCAACAATATGAATTTAATTGGAGTTCACCCATCTCTTATTGCTCTTTGCTTTTGAACGAATTTCATACTTCCCGAAAGAATAAGCATAATGTTTGGATAATCGTTTCAGGGTTTGGTAATATAGAATATAATTTCATAATAATGATAATTTTTTATCAACAATGATATATTTCTGCTGAAAAAACGATCTTATAAAATACTAGGCAGGTTAATATCAATAGATTAGCTCTGCAACTGTATACACCTGCATCAGAAGCTGAAGGTGTTTAAATCTATCAGATAACTCCAAAAGCCATGCGACTGACATCTCAGTCATTTTGAAACTTCGAAATATTACCTTCGTCTCATCAGTCAAGTCCCTTCAGGCAAAAGTTGTATTGTCACATAAATTATTTATATCAGAACAAATAACATTAATCTCTCAACGTTATAGTGTGTTAGTCCATGTTCAGGTAAGACAAACAAACTGGATGTTTTGTCCACTCGAGCGCATACCACTTATAATAATTGCCTCTGTGAAAAACATGATGTGCTCAAATCCAAGCCACAAATGGACATTGTTTGGACTTGGGACTCATTGATAGTTGTCGCAAATGCCAATCTAATTGGAAATTGCACACGTTTGAAATGAATTGGCACATCTGTATGTATAATAGGGTTTCATGATATGAACGACAACGTGTTTCAATGACTAATCGCGTACTGTTGCACAGCCGACGGAGCTTTATCTGAGAGATATACGAAAACTTGTAAAGTTCAAACGTTTGATTAACACCAATACGTAGTGAAAACGGTGGATAATTCGAATCATTGGGAAAAAACATGTCCAAGTCAACTATTGTCGAAATTTCAAACGTTAAAAATTATGTTGAAGGCGTATAAGTCAAAGTGTATTGGCGCGTGATACCAATGAAAAATTGGCATTACATAATCAAATTTAGGTATGCAGTTGTTTTTCAATTTCAATAGCTCCGCGGATTATCCTGACCTCTACAGTTTTTTCGATGGCAATGATTTTGCTATTTTCGAAAATTATTGTGTGGCCCATTTCACGATGCTGGTTGAACAGTGATCAAGCAAGCAAGTACAGCAAGCTCATGTTCAAAGGCACTGTTGGCGACTCTTCTATTGGTGTCGCCGATGTAAGTCCTAAAACAGGTGGAAGATGGTATTTTATGTATGTTCTGTGATTCATTCGCTATCGTGTCCTTAAGTGTTCGTAGGAAAGTGGAAATTTGATTGTCGGCTGTGAATACAGTTCTCTCTCCAGAATTCGGCTCCCTTTATTAGTGACTCCATGAATGAAAGAAGAAAAGCTTTCAAATGATCCGTCTGTTCATAGGGCTGAATGGGATATGAGGTATGAATTCGTCAAATTTGTATGAACTTTTGAAGCTGGGATTCGGGATAGTCGTTTTGGCGAAGGGCGGATTAGAGTTGGTCTAGTTCTTTGGATCTAGTGTGGCTAATAGACCTGTGTATGAAATGATTCAGAACCGAATTTGATGATGATGATGAGCCTTATCATTGACGTAATAACCGCTACGTTAATGGTGAGTCCCATCGTCATCCATCGTTGTGAATATTGAAGAACAACATGTTAGAAATAATGTTGCGAAACATAGTTCAAATTTGATGAGTGACATCTACCGTAGACGTATACTTACAACTAAAAAAATACCAACATCAACTACAGAGGTTGCAAAAATTACTTGCCATTACTTGGAAAAAGTTGTTTGCTATAACATAAATTTATATTTTATATATAATAACAATGAACAATTGTTATAGAACAAATATTTTTCGAATCAGATGACAATTAATCATTATGTATTACCTGCAAAGGTAATATTTGAGATTGAATTCCGATTTCGTATACAATGTTTTGTTCTCAACGAATTTCATCTAATTTGTCATGTTTCATATATATAACCCAAATATCGGAAAGTTGTGCCCTTGTTTTTCAATTCGTGACTAGTATTTCAACTTGAAATGTATGTATCTTTCTCCTGAAGATGGCATTGAACATTAATTTTTTTATTATCTTGTGTTATGGTGTATACTTCCATTCTGCTCTCTATCCAAATAATTTCCCAATTTTGGCCTCAACTGATTAGCAAAGAGTACCTTCCTGAATAAGGAAAGTGACTATACCAAAACTGACCCTCCGACTTGAATTTGAAGAGCCCTGTATAATTCATGTTACGCTTCGAGAATGAAAACTTTGGTAGGTTGCCAAAGCTAAAAAAATAAAGTGACAACAGAAATGAATTTCTCGAGACATTTCCTAAATCAAGACTCATAAAAGTAAAACTAAACAAATTTGATATGAACTAACATACACAAAACACGAACAAAAACAATTAACTCAGTCTGGGCCAGTAAAGAGGATGCCAGAAAACTATATCTATGAAATATATAAGATTAGGTTGACGCCTCCGGCTGTCAAGACGATATAGACGAGGCCGGGTCGACAAGAAAATAATATGCGACAGAAAAAACTCGTACTTGGAACTGAGTAAAGTCAACAGCTATGATATATCTCATATACAGAGTATCTCAAATGATAATCCGATAAGTCGTTCTGTTGTACACCGGAATATCGATTTATATAATATCATTTGAATAGTGGCAGTTTTGGAGATACTGATTCCAAAAACTTTTTATTGAAATCTTCCTATCAATCATTAAATTGCATTTGCTGAACTCTCTTCGATTGAAATTACATTATTTCTCAGGTGTAAATGAGCCATTTCAACACCTTTGTACCACCACCATTGTACACGCTGCATAATATCACCGTGATCCGTGGTTAACATAAAGATAGCCTGCTGTTTCCACCTGTGGAACAGTGGAACTGTACCATTGAAGGATACAATGAAAAATAAAAAAATGCTAAAAAATAAAAAAGTCCAGCAGGTAAATGCAAGACCAATCTGGCAAGAACCGTAACTCGCGTTTCATCAAAAGCATTTGAAAAATTGGAAGGCTATTGAGGCGGCAAAATATCCGGACTATCTTATAAGATACAATCACTACCAGTACCAATCAATATCAATGCTATTACTTAGATCAAGAGACAAAAATCTATCGAAAATAAAAAAAAATAAGCATTGAATGCTAAAATTGTGATCAACAATATATGACTATAAGCCACCACAATAAAAAATATTTGCCAGGGCCCAGGAATACAAATATTTCATGGAAACAAAATGTTCAACTACTGTACTCTTCTAACATCACCTTCCAACATTGATACATCATCTATCAAATAAGAGAAGCCATTATAATAAAAGAAACAAGCGTTGATTAACAAAACAGATGACTCAGCAAATATTCCTCAAAGTTGGAAAATAAACAAGAGTGATAAAAGACATCACTCAGTAATGAACAAAATCTCATCAGAATATATCTAAGAAGTATCCCAACCACCTAAAGAATTAAAAAATCCCACTGTCATTTATGCAAGACACAACAAGTTCTTCAAGAAATAGGAGCAGTGATATATATTGATAATGTCATCTGAAAAGGTAGCGAAACGTCGATCTTGAAAAAACTCTCAGCGGACCATCCTTGAAAACCTACATTTATGTACCACATTGATTAAGGCACACACTAACTAACTTCATTGTTAACGATAATGAATGAAATTCATGATCATTTCATGGAAGAAAACATGAATTCGTATGAAAGTTTAACGTATTATTCATTCTATAGTGGCTTCCTAGTGGAGAGTCTAGAGCTGTTGCGCTTGATATTTCTAACGCTTTTGACCGAGTGTGGCCAAACTTCCATGCTATGCTAAGCTTGGAACACTGTTTCGAACCAGAGAACTGTACATACCTCAGCAAATTTTGATGCTTTTTAAAGCTCAGCTGAGACCTTCTTTGGAGTAATGTTTTCATGCATGGAGCTCCGCAGCCGAAGGTACCCTGATGCTGCTGGATTTCATCCAGAAAAGAGGCATCCGCCTGATTGGAGACGAGAACATCACTTACAACCTTGATAGTCAGGAACATCGAAGAAAGGTTGGAGATTTATCTGTCTTCTATATATATTTTCACAGAAAGTGTTCAAGTGATTTGGCACATTTGATTCCACCAAGAGCGGTGCATATCAGAAATACGCGACGGACTGTGGCTGCTCGTCGTTATGAGGTTCAACTCGACCCTGAACTTCGGTGTTTAAGAACTCTTTAATTTGGAGAACGGCGTTTATGTGGAATGAACTTTCTGAAAACGTTTTTCCAAAATGGATTTCATCTCCAGCGATTCAAGTCCAATATGAATCATTACTTTGGCACAGGCACCGCTTTAAGAGCGCCTTAAGGATTTTCCTGTAGTGCTTGTGTTTTGTCCTCAAAAAGTAGTAGTTTCTGAGATCACATACATACATACATACACACAGGCATACATAAAAACGTTTTGTTTCAATCATAATTGCTTGGTATTGATCGTCCATATGAACATTACCTTAACATATACTTTCAAATCGTTCTCTACAAATAGAAACTTCTTTCTTTTTGGTTCGACACGAAATTACACTTTATATGAAAACCTCATCAAGACAACGCACATCAAATCTGAAAAAATGATGGAGAGAGAATAAAAAATTATGAATTGATTTAGGAGTGGGTTATTCTTAATTTTTCAGAAAAATATGAAAAATCGTATTCAAGAGTTTTTTGAGATTTTTTTTTCAAGGTTCAAGGTGCAAAGAACGGTGCCTGTGCGAAAGTAGCGATTCACATTGAATTTAAATCGCTGGATAATAAATCCATTTGGAAAAACGTTCTTAGAAAGCTTATTTTACATAAACGCATTTCTCCAAAGGAAAGAGTTTCTAAACAGTGAAGTTCGAGGTGTACTGAGTTGAACCTCAAAACGATGAGCAGCCACAGTCCGTCGCGTATTTCTGATATGTACCGCTCACTTGAACACTCCCCGTGAAAGTATCTACAGAAGAAAGACAAATCTCCAGCTTTCATTTGATGTTCCACATTATCAAGGTTGCAAGTGATTTTCGCGTCTCCAATCAGATGGATGGGTCTTTTCTGGATGGAATCCACCAGCTTCGGTGTATGTTTGGGGGCGGGGCTCCATACATGAGAATAACACTCTCAAGAAAGTCTAATCTAAGCTTTATGAGGCATCAAAAGTTGCTGAGGTGTGTACAGTTTTCTGGTTCAGAACAGCGTCTCAAGCTTTTGAGAAGCAGCCTTCGCAATTGTTACGGTTCCCAAAATGCATGAGCGGATTTATAAGATAACAGAAAAGTAATGTATTGAAATCATATATTTATGCACAGCATCCACCCTGTATAACATTCAAAACAATTCAGTTCAGTTTTTTGTGCCTAAAGACAATCAGAATAATTCGACCTTGAATAACGTTGATAGGGAAAAAAAGGAAAGGAAAAAGAAAAGGGTTTTTTCTCTGGTAATGAGAGTTGAGTTTGGTTATCTTCTCTGGAGCAAGAATTTTGAGCTCATCACTTTGTGGATTTGAAGAAACCAAAATATTCAATACGGGAATAACTATATTTGGGTTATCTAAAGGAATAACTCGCCCACAGTATTGGGGATTTTTATTAAGTACCCGTTCTCTTGTCAAATTCCAATCTTCAGGCCACACAACAACTACGGTAAGAACCCACTTCCCGAAAATACCCTAAAGGGTATATCCTTCTAAACATTAATCTCATTTTAGGCCTTTTTATTACCACCTCAAGTCGATATTGTGAACTATATCCTGGTATATCTCTCGCAAGGCTAGACCACCACACCCCTTATATCTCTGATTACGGTCTTCTGAGAAGCAAGTTATCTGCATGGAAAAGATCATTGCCTGAGTGGACTGCGTACAGGGGTTGGATCGTGCTGCTGGAGACTATTCTCCCATATCCCATGCATGTAAGGTCTTCCTGTTATGTATTACACCCTCCCGCACGACCTCGAATCAACATTGCGGCACAAATTGCAAATTCTAGAAGGAACCAAGTATTTACCACACCTTAAGTTTAATCATAAGTTGCTTACTTTTATATCTGTGAACCCAAAAGTATACTTCTGGGCCATAAGCCTGTAATCACCACAAGCTTGGCGTGTTTGAAGAAACAATACACTTATCCTCCAAGTGGACTTATATTTACCCACCATCCCTCTCCGCTGAGTTCCGGCAGCCCATAATTTAGTTCCTAAGTAACAAAGTAACCCGTTTCAATCTACGACAACGAAGGTTACACAATTCCAGCGACATGATTGTGCCAAGACATATTGATGTCCATTCTAAACCCCAACAAACTTATCGAAGTAAAAAGCGAAATTGTCTGACCTGACATTATTATATCCAGTTCGAAAACATTTATCTGTTTGGAGAATTACTAAGCCTTCTAGATGTGAAAATTTATTTGAATTGAATTTTCTATTTGAATCTAAAATGAAACAGGAAATATTACCCTTGTCTGGGCATGTTCTTTATTGCTTTCGTTGATATTGAAATAGAACGTGTACCCATAACTATTGTTATTCAAGCCTTGGCAACATCTTCATGAGTTTAGTTCAAGCTGATGAACAAAATCCAGATGATACCTAAAAATGAACTTTTATGAAAACAGTTTTCATTATTTTTCACTACCATTGATTGTACAACGGCACCAATGGTATTTTCAATTTTTTTTTATTTTCATACGTTTTCATTGGTGATATACATTGTTCAATCAGATTTATTGGAGTGGTAAAGTGAAAAATATATTCAAAAATAGGATTGTTCAAGCATAACGATTAAATGTAATAAAACGAATCAACTAGCTGTCGCCCTTCCATAAACGGCAACCCTCAGGAGTAGAAAATTGTGCGAGCTGAGGATTACCGAGGTCTTACATTGAAACGTGCGGTTTCTAGCACTGACCTACCTACTTATTTACTAATTGTGCGAGCTGAGGATTACCGAGGTCTTACATTGAAACGTGCGGTTTCTAGCACTGACCTACCTACTTACTAAATTCCAATATCATCAATTATGTTTCAATATTGTATATGTATTCACTTCATGGTACTGCTGAAAGCTTATTGCACTATGGTTTCTTAGAAGTAGGTGCTGATTATTGTCACAAAACTTCATAGAATATATAAATATTCAATTCGTTCACAATACACATCAATAGGAACGAGGAGCACATCTGTTGTTTCAGTCAGAATTCTAGTGTTCCTAGAAAATAATTGACATCCACATGAAGCAGCTACAATTACTTGGCACATCGTTTCGGAAGGGCTTTCTCTTTCATTTTTGATATTAAAGTAACTTCTATGCATGAACCATATATCTTTGTAAAGGGTTAATTCAAAACTCAATTGCTTTCGTGTCTTATTTCCGAACGTGTTCCACATTTTTCCTATGAAGATGAAGAACTAGAATGCCAATAAGCTTTTCTTACAAATATCATTTCAAATTCTGGATTCGAATATCTCTTTCTTCAACACGCATACCTTCAGGTAGAAGTATGAACAATTTTAGTGCACTGAGTAACTGCTTCATCATTGTGAACGGCAATGTCATCTCTCCCTACGCCATCTATGAAATCGACAGGAAACTCAATACAAGAATATTGATGGTAGCTTTCCTATATACCTAACTTGTTCGTGAAATGAGGTTTTTCACGGTTTGATTGATTTATCAAATCTATTTTTGAATAATATTCAGTTACAAGCTCACAATTTTTCACATTTTCCCATTTGAAACATCTGGAAACATCTGACATGTTCAACCTCTAAAGAGTATTTCAGATAAACAAATCGTAAACCACCAATTCAACTACTATACCGTGTTATTTAATTTATTCTGCTCCAAGGTTTTTTTAATCGAGTTTCATGTTCAGAGGTCCCCTATCAGGTAACCCTTCTGCACAACTTTCAAATGGTTTGTTGGTTACTTCGCAATTAGTGTAAACTCATTTAGGCCAAACCACCTGTCAACAGGTTCATCCATTTGCTTCAAACCGTCACATGAATTGTGTGTGTTCAAAATTGCTGTGGCTATTAACATAAATTGTGAACAGCTGGGACCCTACTCCACTTATTTGTGGAACACCACAAATCACAGTAAAATGAACCACTGACAGTAATTTTTGTTCAAAACCTGAAACTTTTCAGTGTCTCGGTAATTTTTCACCTGAGTCTATCTCGTTTTATTTATTTATTTTTTTCCTAGAATGTGGTATACTATCTAGTCATACGCTCAGTTTCTCTGTGTATACCGTGTACAAACAATTTAGTTCACAAGTTGAATGCGTTCAAACGATATCATTTCCTCATAATGCAGGATATTGTTTTATCATAGTACTTGCGGTATCCAGAAGCTGGTGTAATACTCCCATTCACCATGTTATAATGAATGTTTACACGGGATTAATTTCATCGCTGTTTGAACTCTAGGAAATTAAAACCTCAAATATTCACGACGTAACAGTTCAGTTCATGATATATTATGTTTTAGCACAGGGGGTAATTCACTGTTATGAAAAATAATTTGTTTTTCAGAATAAATATACTAGCTTATTCACATTACATTACAAATGAGCGGGAACGCACGAAATGTGAAAAACATAGAAACTTCGAGTGTGAACTGGTCGAGCCCTGTGTCAACCAACAGTACCATTCGATTTTACATCCTACGATCTTTTGTCATTTCCCTCTATTTACATTCATTCTCCATCATCAGTACTTCCAGATGATCATTTTTCGAAATTGAAAGTGTCGTTGACATTCTTCTTCATATCCTCCTGAAACTGCAATGTTGTTGTAATTTTCTCCAGAAGCCAACGATGACTTTTTTAGTTTCTGTGAAATGATAAAACTTCATTCGGAAACATTTTCAGTATTTTTTCATCAAGTGTTTCAGTATCTTTTTCTATTACTGTTTCTGAGATGAACTCATTAAATTCAAACGTTATTCTTTTGTCTTCTGTATACAGTAATGATTTTTTCCACTCAGGTAATATTTGCAAATATCTGAGTTGCATCACCATAAATGTCGTTATTACCAAATTTTTTTGTTTTTGGTAGTACGGAGTTTTTAGGATATCTTGAGGCGAAAGTTTTTATTCTGAAATTTTTCAATATGACCATCATTACATCATCAACAATAGTATTGATTCGAATGTCAACTGTCGTCCTGCAACAGTTGACTAAATTTACAGGGAAGTTGAAATGCGGCCTGTTTCACTGCGACCTTTGAACATCTCTGGTTATCAAAGCTTTTTATCTAGCTGTAATACGACAGTAATACGACTCTGAAGCCTTGATATTGGCTCCTTCATTCTGGTTTCTGAGTATCACTTCTTCCAAGCCTTAGCCTTGCTATTGTTTCACATTCACATAGCACCTATAGTGCGGTTTCTTCTTTCTCCTGTCAGAACCTGCATGAAGTTTTTCCGCCAAGCCCATTATGCTCATATGTTTCATGAGCCGACAATGCCCCGTTAGCAGATATTTCGTGAATTTAGGCGAGGGTTTCCAAATGAACTTTTTCGCCTGCCTCATTCCTAGAAGCTTGCTTCACCAATTTAGCAACATTCAAAAATTGAAAGATGCCTTTGTGCTTGTCTTCGCCAGCACACATGGTTTTAGATGCACCATCACGGGCTGGAACATCGGCCTCCTGATTGCCCTTGTGTCCTTGGTGGCCAAGTATCCAGGCTAGAGTAACCCAATTCTAGGAACCTACCTGAACGAGTACGCCCTTCAAGCGGTGTAATACCTAGCGAAAGCTATGTATGGTAATATAAATTCTAAATTCGGAAAGAGACAGATTTCTTCAATTCAGATTATTTTTAAACGCCGTAACTGTCTCTCATAAAACGTTAAATTATGGCCAAGGGACCGAGAGTGTTAAGATAAACACTATTCATCGGCTTGAGAAGATGCCCAGTCAGAGATAATTATCACGTAACTCGATAAGGCATATACATTTCCCATGAATTGAACGTTTTGAGAACTCATCGAAAGATGTTTTTAAGGATTTACGTCGTACGGGGGCAACGATGAAGAAATAACGGTTTGAGAAACGCTAGGGGCGAGAGACTCGTGATTTGATTTTGCTGGCTTTTTGAAAGGAAGAAAGAGAGACGGTTCTGGGAGCTCTTCGCTTAAGGTAGCGGTCTGGGAGTGGTGCGAAAGTCTTTGTTTTATGAAGTAGGTCTGCGTTAATTTTGAGGAGGTTCGAAAACTTGGGAGTTTGAAGGGTTCTCTTGACGGTCTATCAAGGGCGGTATATTTTGTTTTGGGAGATAGTTTTCCTAGGTGGAATCTAATTTTTTATTCTTGACAACAGGCAGTAAGCGTGATTTTGCGTAGTCTTTTATTCTGAAGCGAAAATCGAGCAGTGTAGTGCAAAAGTTTTAAAATAGGGGACGAGCTGGAAAAAGGCAGCGGTGAGTTAATTATACATGTTGTGTACTTACCATTCTATGATTTTGGGAAGGAGTTAGCTATAATAAATTTGTATACAGAGTGGACCTAATAATTGCATTATAGATATTTAGCGGTCAGAAATCATCGGCCAAGTTAGAGTATTTCGTCACTCTCGTATATTATAGTAATAATTTCCGGCGAAGGCACGAATATTGAGTTTGATTTTTTTTTTGAGATTTATTTATGGTTATTATTTTTAATTTTTTTTTAATATTTTTATTTATTATTGAATATAGTTTCTTCTGAAGGTTTTAAGCAGGCTTTTATTTCAAAATCTACCATAGTAACCTCGTGGAAGGAAGTGTCTGCGAATTTTTTTTTTCAAGATCTTTTCTCTCTGCAACTGAAGACCTCCTCCTAGTGCAGGAGGCGGAATTCAAGCCTCTTTCGGACTTGTCTGACATCCAAAATTTGATGTGGAGAAATTCGCATCTGGTGACAGTAGCTGCCAAATTTTATTTGAATAAACCAAACACGGAAATAGCGAAAGGGTTACCAAGGCTTGATAGACAGTAAATGACGTATTATTTATGTGTGACCCAGCTATAAAAAAATCGTAGATGTTTCAGTGGGATACGTATATATAATAATAATAGTAAAACCGTGCCGGATTTGCTACAGCGGTGAAAAAATTTGGTAATGGCGATGGTTTTGTTTTGAACTTTCTTCCTGAACAATTTCCCTACACAGAGTGCGATAGTGGCAACTTCTGCCTGAAACACTGTTGCGTTCCGTCCAAAGCTGAGTGTGAATCTTGACCTCGCTCTGACTCCTACTTTTTCTTGGATTTTGAACCGTCCGTAAAACAAGTTTTCTCTGCTCCAACCGGCCGGCCGTTTTTCTATTCCTCTTTGCTTGTTGTGCTGATTTTGAAACTTTTATAGGAATTGGGCAATACAGGACATTTCAAGTATTGGAACTGCCTTCAATTCGTTTGACAGGTTCAGTTTTTTTCCTGTGTGGATACCTGCATCAGCCTGTGTGTCACTATTCGAGCTCCTCTTCAATTATAGATATGTAGTGGTGGAAGGCCAATTTGAACACCAAGAGCTGCAGTTGAAGTCATTCTCATGGCTTACGTGATACTCAGACCTGCCAATCTTTGAATGCTACTCACTAGCCTAATCTCATCACCCCATTACCTTCACATATAGCCATAGTGTCACTTTTGGGTTCAACCCCCAGTTTTTCCCATATATCCTTCCGCAGATTCCCAGGATCATCCCAGCCTCATAGACTGTTTTTGGAATGTAGATTCCTCGCAGGCCTATGATCGAACACAACCCCCAGGTATTTGACATCTTTGGCAAATGGAATCTTTACTTCGTTGAGCATCTGTGGTTTGAATCTTCTGATTTTTTTCTTGTTTACATAAGGACGGTGGTTTTTCAATCATAAACTAAGAGAATTTTATACTTACTGGGTTGTTCTATCTGGAAGTAATAATGTTGAGGTGTCTCCAGCCAACCTGTCAGCTGTCCCATCAACTTTTGGGAACTCATTGTGGACTGGAAGAAACTGCAATTAGTTCACAGTGTGGAAGATTTCCCAAAAGATAGGTGTTGAAGTGTTTGTGAGATTTTACCCTAGCTCAAAGCTTCACCTATTGATGAAATAACTGCTTTCGCTTTGTTTATAGTTTCTATAAAGTAGCCTGTAACCTTCTCTTCAATATTTTATTTTAATCTTGAATATGATGAACCCAATTCCAAATTGGAATGTATTGATGTCGAAAAATAAGTCGTTCCTCTCTTGCTTAGAATAGTTAATTCAATTTTCATTCTAGGGAATGGTTGGTCTTGTATATTCTCACCAAACTGGATAAACTTTACTTACTCAAGCTAGTACTTTGATGACGGTTGAGTGCAGCAATGCATTCGTAGTTCATCCTAGCACCATTGTCGAGACCCATAGACCCATTGCGGATAGGAATAGCGCTCTCTAGTGATGTAACACGAAAGTTTTTCTGGACTGTTTTTTCAATTGTTTGTTGCAGTGTAAGTTGTAGCGGAAGGCATAGAATAAGTCTCGTTCATCAATTGATGTCAAAGCTTGGTATTGCAACACGCTGCCTAGAAACACCTTTTTTGGTTTTATTATAAGTGATTTTACTTCTATGTTGATTTGATAGATAGTGTCTTCATGAAGAGAGATGTCATCGCCTTCACTTACGCTTCTATTCCACAGACAACTAAGTTCGGATATGTATTCGTAGTTCAACCCAACACCACTAATGAGACCCCACGAATTCCTAATCTCTCGGCTCTGGTTTCATCTAGTAGCTTTGCAGTGGAAGTTTTGGTGAAAGACAGGAAACGAATCTCGGTTCTTCAACGAATTGTATTGAAGTGACTCGTTTATTGTAATATTCGTGGATTGAGTCTACTGTTGATTCCACTGACGACCTTTTCTTGAGGACAGATTTCATTGCTTCTACTTATTCCGGTAGGTCTTTTAAGAACAGTTGGATTCAGCAATACATTCGTGGTTCAATCCAACACTACTGATGAGACCCCACGAATTCCTAATCTTTGGGCTCTGGTTGCATCTAGTAGCTTTGGAGTGGAAGTTTTAGTGAAAGACAGAAAACGAATCTCGGTTCTGCAACGAATTGTATTGAAGTGACTCGTTTATTGTAATATTCGTGGATTGAGTCTACTGTTGATTCCACTGACGACCTTTTCTTGAGGACAGATTTCATTGCTTTTACTTATTTCGGTAGGTCTTTCAAGAACAGTTGGATTCAGCAATACATTCGTGGTTCAACCCAACACTACTGATGAGAACCCACGAATTCCTGATCTTTGGGCTCTGGTTGCATCTAGTAGCTTTGCAGTGGAAGTTTTAGTGAAAGACAGAAAACGAATCTCGGTTCTGCAACGAATTGTATTGAAGTGACTCGTTTATTGTAATATTCGTGGATTGAGTCTACTGTTGATTCCACTGACGACCTTTTCTTGAGGACAGATTTCATTGCTTTTACTTATTTCGGTAGGTCTTTCAAGAACAGTTGGATTCAGCAATACATTCGTGGTTCAACCCAACACTACTGATGAGAACCCACGAATTCCTGATCTTTGGGCTCTGGTTGCATCTAGTAGCTTTGCAGTGGAAGTTTTAGTGAAAGACAGAAAACGAATCTCGGTTCTGCAACGAATTGTATTGAAGTGACTCGTTTATTGTAATATTCGTGGATTGAGTCTACTGTTGATTCCACTGACGACCTTTTCTTGAGGACAGATTTCATTGCTTTTACTTATTTCGGTAGGTCTTTCAAGAACAGTTGGATTCAGCAATACATTCGTGGTTCAACCCAACACTACTGATGAGAACCCACGAATTCCTGATCTTTGGGCTCTGGTTGCATCTAGTAGCTTTGCAGTGGAAGTTTTAGTGAAAGACAGAAAACAAATCTCGGTTCTGCAACGAATTTTATTGAAGTGACTCGTTTATTGTAATATTCGTGGATTGACTCTACTGTTGATTCCACTGACGACCTTTTCTTGAGGACAGATTTCATTGCTTCTACTTATTCCGGTAGGTCTTTCAAGAACAGTTGGATTCAGCAATACATTCGTGGTTCAACCCGTCACTACTGATGAGACCCCACGAATTCCTAATCTTTGGGCTCTGGTTGCATCTAGTAGCTTTGCAGTGGAAGTTTTAGTGAAAGACAGAAAACGAATCTCGGTTTTGCAACGAATTGTATTGAAGTGACTCGTTTATTGTAATATTCGTGGATTGAGTCTACTGTTGATTCCACTGACGACCTTTTCTTGAGGACAGATTTCATTGCTTCTACTTATTTCGGTAGGTCTTTCAAGAACAGTTGGATTCAGCAATACATTCGTGGTTCAACCCAACACTACTGATGAGACTCCACGAATTCCTAATCTTTGGGCTCTGGTTGCATCTAGTAGCTTTGTAGTGGAAGTTTCAATGGAAGACAAAACCCATCTCATTTTTGCAATGAATTACCTTGAAGTGACTCGTTTATTGTAATATTCGTGGATGTAGTCTTCTGTTGATTCCATAGACGTTAGATATCATTGCTTCTACTTGCAATACACTGCATTACATTCGTAATTCAACCCAACACTGATGGTGTTGTACCATGAATGTCTGAAAAATAGACAACAAATCTTGTTGGGAAGTCAATATTGAAGCCTACTTTTGCGAAATATCACCTCAGGGTCCTATAGATGGCGTCTTTGTGATGTAATATCTCATTGCCCTCACTTTTCTGGCTCTGAGAATAGTTGAGTCTATCAATGTATTCATGGTCTAGAACCACTGATTAGACTTATATCGGGTCGATACAGGGCTGTCTGTCCGTCATTTTTGGGCTCTAGTTTTGCACCTATATATGAAGTCGATTATCTGTGCCTGGTACACTTATCAACCTTTTCGTTATCTCTGTTTTCAAGGGCCCTGACATCAGAACAGCTTCAGTATCGTTTCCATTGGTTCACACTGTATGTAAAATGAGAGAATGAATTGAAAAAAGACTCCAGCCAAGTTTCAATTCAGGAATCCGAATCCCGGAAAGTTTTCTGATTATATATCGCAGAGAAAATTGATTGAGTGACTGTTTTCATCGAATTTCAATTTCATAAAATCAAAACTGGTATATTCGTTAAGATTGTGAATCAAAAACAAATAACGCCTCAGTAAAAACCTGACAGAGTAAATCGTTGAAATCGTCGTCTACAGTGTAACTCGAGTCACTGCCCAAAAATGATTAGACAAACTGGGACGAGAGTCTGTATCCATCACTGCGACATGATTGCCACTAGTTATACTTTCTAAAACACTTTTAATTGAATTTTTAATTGGATATTTTTAACCAGTGCTGTTTACACTTCTTGCTTTCACTTTGACAGTGAGAGAGAACACAAAAACCCAGTTT
The DNA here is from genome assembly GCF_025532065.1 of Leptinotarsa decemlineata. Taxonomy (NCBI): domain Eukaryota; kingdom Metazoa; phylum Arthropoda; class Insecta; order Coleoptera; family Chrysomelidae; genus Leptinotarsa; species Leptinotarsa decemlineata. Next base: position 27,117,741 of record NW_027412688.1, on the reverse strand, counting down.
ACATTATTTCCCATTGTTTCAGCTTTCAACAAAACAATGGACAGACTTCATAAGTTTGGAAAGAGTTTGAAAGACTTTAATTACAACAACAAAGAGATTGCAGACGACATCTATTCAGCAATAAACTCTACGCAGTTCTTAGGAGTATCGGTAAGTTAATGAGATGTATATTTTTGAAATATAAGATTTTTTCTGGAGGGGGAACCGAACCGTTTCTTAGTTTTCATTCTGGTGTCAGTTTATTCTTCACTTATATTCAAGATATTCAACGGTATGTTTACAAAACTTCGATACAAATTAAACTATTTGTGTCCATCTCCTGAATATTTCAATAATTTTTCGTAAAGTTACATACAGTCGAAGAACATTTATATTTGTGACCATAATAAAGATCTTTTGTTGAGAAAGAAAGGAAACAATGCGTTTGAATAAAATCAGCACTCAAAAAATTACCAACATCAAAAGGGCTGTTTCAACCAACCATATATTTCGTCAGTGGTGTTAGGAAGAATCACGATTGCATCATTGGACTCGAACATACTCAAAGGACATGCCTAAGAAAGTCAAGGTGATGACATCTTTTCCTCTTCCTTTACAAGGACTTCATCAATGGGATGGTTCAACTGAAGTACAATTCCACGAAATTTGTTTTATATCTTTCACTGCACTATACTGAATTTCCAAAATAGTAAGGATTGAATTCTCGGAAATATTATTGCAATAAAATGAAAACATTGTTGTCAAGGTTGTGATTCTATATATTTCATCATCATTCTTCCCCATCTGTTTTGTAAAATTTCCGTACCCCTCTGCAGATTGAGGCAAAAACGTCAGTCATTTCTGAGAATTTAGTGCCCACTATTTTGGATTTGTTGTATAGTGCAGTAAAAGACATAAACAAATTTCGTTCGACTATCGATGCCAAAATTTGTATTTGCAATGCAATGAATGTTCTGTCGACTTCAAGTCTTCGTGAAGAGAGGTATCATCGCCTTCACTTCATCCATATGATGCAAATTCAAAACAATTGGGAAACATTGACCATAAACAGCTTTCGAAGGATTCGCAAGACCTAGGATTCAGAGGAAATGTACAGAAGTTATTTGGAAGCTATCTGGACAACAGAAAGCAGCAGGTGATAATCGACAATACACTAAGTGAAGAAAGAATAGTACAATATGGGGTGCCGCAAGGCACAGTATTGGGACCGGTACTCTTTATTATCTACATGAATAATATACTCACCTCACAGATCAACGGAGATATCATTAGTTTTGCAGATGACACGGCAATATTCTATGAAGATGCATCCTGGGAAAATCTGAAAAAGAAAGTCGAAATTGATATGAGTAAAATTATAGATTGTTTCAATCAAAAAAATTAACACTGAACTTTGAAAAAACTTCGTTCCTACCTTTCGCTTGTTACTCATACCACATCCCAAATTTCAATTATCTTGAAAGAAAAAATGCTGATGATATTATTCAATTAAAGTCCTAAGAATTTGTTAAATATTTAGGTGTTTACATTGATAGACACATCAGATGGGATGTTCACATAAAAAAAACTGTAGGTACACTGAGGAGTATCATTTCTAAATTTATATACTTTAAAGATATATTGAATACCCACCAAATGAAAATCCTGTACCATGCATTAATAGAGTCTAGATTGTCGTATGGAATCCTGGTTTGAGGTGGTGTCGCCAGCAGTTATTTGAATCATCTAGATATTTTACAGAAAAAGTTCCTAAAGATTTGTTTTAATAAATGTCAAACGTATTCATCGACCCTACTATATTCGGAAAGTAGAATACTGGACCTCAGACAAATCTACTTTCTACGTGTAGCGGTAGATCAATATAAAAATAAAAGTCGTTTGAGAAATATTGACCACAATTATGATACAAGGGCAAAAAAAGAAAACATGATGCGCACTGAGTACTCATCCAAAACTATTGGTCAGAGAGGATATACTCATCTGAGCACCAGAATATTTAACAATATCCCTAAGAACATCAAAGACTTAACATCAATTGTTTTATTCAAAAAAAAAAAACAAAGCAGTACCTTAACGAAATAGAGAGAAAAAAATACATAATGTGGTAGACCCGAATTCCCTGCGGTAATATTCATTGAAAGATAGAAAAACTATACAAAAATGACATTGTCACAATAAATGGTTCTCATACACATTGGCGCGCAACTTTTAAAAAATTATTCATGTTATGATCATTTAATTATTTTGTTTATGTAGTATAGAATATCATTATTACAATAGTTTTTTCAAATATAGAAATTATTTTCAAACAATTACACTAAATTGTGTTACAAAATATAACGTACCATAACCACGCGCTGGCTTCTTAGCCTTAGTGGTTCGTTTGTTTATTTCAAAATGCAATTTTTGTAGAGTATTGAATGATGTTATTTAACTTAGTACATTTGAATTTAATTAAGCAATTTGTTATTGATATAATTGTAACTTTTTTCTTTGGAAATAAACATTATCATTATTATTATTATTAGTTTTCCAAGTTCGCAGAAGTTTGAGAATTTTCAAGTTGTGACATGAACATTTTTGTTTTTGCTAAACGAATGTTCACATGGTAGATAATTTATTATCAAATCAATTACTATAATTGAACTGTGAATTGCAAAGTTTTTCCATTCCATTCCTACAACCTACAAGGGATCTACTATATCACCTGTAATGCTTTATACTCTCCAGGGTCCTGAGCTGAACTTGGACTCTCTCATCGTGATTGGAAGTAACCAGTACTTGAAAATATATTCCTGATAGCTCACAATATTATCACCAATTATTTGTTTCCAATTCATTGTATGTCACAGCTTCAGTTTCACCTTTTATTCAAAAACAGAAATGCTTCTTCAACGATGGCCATGAACTACAGATCTAAAATTTCAATTTGACACGCTCCTATTGTGAATGATGTGCCGAAAGCTCTTCAATATTCATTATCTCTTCACCTTTTGGAAACAATTGCAAAATTGTAAAATTTTCATCAGGAAATGAAAAGATCCCGTTTTAATTGCAGATAATTGCAGAATCACTCAAAGCATGTTCAGGAACATACCAAATTCGTTGGAAAATGAAAAAATAGTTATTTATTATACATATATTATACCTCGGTTTGACTGAACGTTCGCGCAAATATTTAACTAAACGCTTTACCTACACGTTGAAAGTTATCAGGACGGATGCTTTGATATGCCAAATGCCGTTTCACTCTCCATTGGAGCAGATGAATCTCATGAATGAATAGTTGACGACTAGTTCATTGGCATCAATAGGATCCGAATGTCACCGACTAACTTCAAAGAGAGGAAAACGTATTACCTTGTTACTGAAATCACAACTCCATGAATTGAAGCATGCTTTCATAGGTGACTCTCGTTGAGGACACTATAATTTTCAAATATGAAATATATTGATAGAGAAGAAAACCAAATAAGCAAAAAACCAAGCAGATGGAAAACCACCGAGTTTTCCACGTGATGAATAATGTGTTATTGATAATCCTTTGTTTCGATAAAAGCTTTGTTGATAAAAGAATGCCATAAGTTGAATCAAATATTGATCATAAGATGTTATATTCCTGAATAATTGAATTGGTGAAAAAAAAATAATCATTACAGTTTATTGAATGATTTTCACTATAAAAGGGTTTTACAAAAACCACGACACGTGTTCCGCTATACAATAGTTACTTCTAAATTACAACCATTTTATACTCTAACCTAGTACCTACTCATCTACCTGAATAATGAATCTACCTGAAAAGGTCAGGTATGAATTCATTTAAAATATCAATAAATTTTTCAAAAGTATATCTGGAAATATACCTAACTATTTTTACCTTCAAATGAACAGATTCAATAATGACGAATTATTCAATTCAGTTTGATCGTTCATGAGATGTAGAGAGTTTTTGAATTTGTTCATCTCCATACTCTCGAACAGGTTAAGTTTCAAACATATCTTCTGGAAATGGAGGGGTTTGTATTCATAGTTGAACTCATATCCCTCTGAGATCAAATGACTGGCATATGTGGAATTTATTTTTCCATTTTGAAAACAATATTTGTGTTCCTATGGCTATATCTCAAACGAAGACTTGTTCAGGTATTTCGGTAATTTTATCACATTGAGATTATAAATGAAACTATTCTCATAATGAACTCAAAATCATCTAGATTTGAAGATAAAACTCCAATTATATGTTGATCTGAAGACGTACATTCGAATTCTTGTACACATTGTGTACATTGAGATGAAACGTACATTGTTCAAACATCAAGACTATTGAAAAACCGGATTAGAGCACATAAGAGTGATTCTAGGTTAGCTTCGAGTGTGCACCTAAACAAAACAGGTGTCATTCTATGAATTTGAATATCATTACAATCCCAAAATACTGCGTAGCTATCTCTTTTCGATGTACTGAGAGCATGTTATCATTCAATATAGAGCTCTCGCTAATTGAAAGTGAACCTCAATCAGGCTGTCGTTTATCACTTATGAAAAAAGGATGACATATAAAGTACTAACCGTTGTCCGCAGCTTCGCCCACGTAGAATTTGTTTCGTCACTTTGAGTTTTGTGATAGTTTTGTTTCAAACAATTAGTTACAATATTTTTTTATGAACCCAGAACTTCAAATTTCCATCTCCAAAACTTACTAATTCAATACAATCCTTGAACCCCTATTTTTTCCCTTTGGGGTTGGAAATTCCTGATTCCCTTTCTTGGTGCCTACTTACGCTATGCTACCTGCAACAGCGTGCAAGAGCGTGGAACAGCTAGTAATTTACATTTTTACTTTAAAAATACAGTAACTGAAAAAATATGCCAACTGCACTAGGAAATGAATAGCTTCGAGAATCGAATTATATTACCTATAAAGAAAATCGCAAAATTAACACAACCGTCAACGAGGCCTGCCCTCACGCGTCTGCCCGCTTTCTGGTCGCGTTCTCGGCGATGACGCTTCATTGCTTAGACCGCCAAAATACTGAAGTACTGTGAAACGTGCAACTTAACAATTCGATCGACCTTCTCATCTCTCACCATTTACGAGATCCCCACACCGAGACTCAAATTTGAAAAGACTGAATGTGGAAAATCGTAAAGATTATGAATTGGCGGAAAAATCGTATATGTGTATCTTGGCGAATGAACGAAAATTTAAAATATATAATTTGGCGAAGGTAGCGAAGTGAACTGTTTGTAATTCATTTGAATTGTGACAGTATGGATAAATTGTAAGTGATGATAAAAATGCCTTACTTCCACCTTGGAAGTCATGTGAATTCAATGAAAGTAGTTTCACTTAATGACGAAATGCGACCAAAAGTGTTTTACGATTGACAAAAATTATAGGCCAAAAATAATGAAAGTTGGAAGAACACCTATCACTTGTCAAATTTTGTTCAATAAACCTATTTTGTATTTCGAGAACTGAATATGTTCATGTGGTTCGAAAATACTGAAAAAATTTGAAGTACCAATTTGTGAAATCACAGTAAAAAAATAAACCTCTCCAGTGAGAGTTAGAATCGGTAATTTTTGACATATAAATACCAAGATCAAACAAGGATAGATATTTTTCGAAACTAGGGTTGATTTTACTGCTTTTGGGTATATAACCTTTCAGAATCTGAAAAATTAAACTAAATCAGTATAGTCTGCTGAAGTGTAAGGAAAGGCAAACTGAAAAGTTCAGTCCGAAAAATAACTGCGTAATATAAACCACTGAGAAGTCCAATTGGTCAGTAAATTGTCAGTAAATTGTTGTATTTATGAATTCTGTCTACAAATTGAAAAAATCAAATATTTCAATTTAGCATTCATTAGTGGCCGATGATTCGGTAAAAGTGTTTCTTCGTTTCCACACGACAAGTTAGTGACTAATTGGACTGGCTCTACAGTGGTTTTTATTACGCAGTAACTTTTTGGAGTGAACTATTCAGTTTGCCCTCTATTACACTCCAGCAGATTCTCTATTGATAAAGTTTTGTTTATTTTCTAGATTGTGGAAGGGACCTTTACTTTTGGTAGCATTTGTCAATGATCAAATTTAAATCGTACATTTACAGAACTAATCTAACTGATCACTATACTATTATGATTTCAATAAAAATGAGGTCTGTTTCCCTGACACTACAAACAACTACAACACCAACGCTGAATATACGAACACTTATATAAATCACAATAAACTGAAATCATGCCTTGAAAAAGAAAATTGGAATGATATTCTCAACCTAAATCAACCAGAACTTGCTTACACATTGTTCAGTGATAAGATCACTGAATATATTAACATAGGTATCTAAAAATGTCATAGCTAATAAAAGAAACTCCAAAAAAATGAAACCCTGGATGACTGTGGGGTTTTTGAACTCCATTAGATACAGGGATCACCTTAAAAAAAGATTGAATAAAAAATACTCAGAAGAATTACAAATGGAATATAAGGCATACAGAAACTACCTCAACAATCTCATCAAAACTCAAAAATATTATTATTATATGAATAAAATTCACGATTCTCAAAAAAATTATAGGAAAATTTGGCAAAATATAATTGAAATGACCAACAGCAATTCGATATGTCAAGACTAATATAACATTATAGATGATAATGGTCAAAAAATCTTCGATAATAAAAACAAATCAAATCACTTCAACAATTTTTTTGCAAATATTGGGCAACAAATGGCAGAACAAATTGATAAACACGACACTTTACCAGAAAGAGATTCTAATATTTCAGACTCTATTTTCCTGAATCCAGTTACAGAAAACGAGGTTGTGAAAAGTATATCCACTCTGAAAAACAGCAGCTCAGTGGACCCTGATGGTATATCAGTTCAATTTATTAAATAATATAATCGCTTTTTTCTGACTCCATTGTGCCATATTATTAACCAATGCTTCATACAAGGATATGTACCTATTGCTTTTAAACACTCTTTTGCCATCCCAATATTCAAATCTGGCATCAAGAAATTTGCCACAAATTATAGGCCAATAACTATGACAAATAATTTTGCTTAAGTTTTCGAAAAATACTTGAAAAATAGACTTGTTCATTACCTAGACAAGAATAATCTCTTAAATGAATGCCAGTTTGGATTCAGAGAACATATGTCAACAGAAAAAGCTGTCTTTCAATTGGTTCATAGTATATGGAACAATTTCAATATTGGCAAAAATTGCAGTCTTTTTGGATTTGGTGAAAGTCTTCGACACTGTCAATCATCATATTTTACTAAGCCGTTTAGAATTCATTAGAGTAAGAGTAAGCTTTTTGAAAATTACTCATCTGGCAAATTTTCAAAATCAACAATATTTATAGTGATCCACTACCTATAACCATGGGCGTCTCACAGGGGACAGTACAACACCCAATTTTGTTCTTAATATACATCAATGACATTTACAAACTTGAAAACATCCAAGGCATCATTGAATCTCATGCAGACGATACAGCTCTGTCATTTCTAGGCGATACGTGGGACGACGTCTTTGAAAGAGCTGAAAGGGGACTCACATCTGTTTTCTCTTGGTTAAACACAAGTCTTTCGAGCGTAAACATCGCTAAAACTGAGTAACATTTACCCCCACAAATGAAGATAAACCTTCCAAAAATAAGCTCACTATACACAAACCTATTTGCCAAACCCCAATGATATGCACATGTTCTACAATTGATAAGGTAAGCAACATGAAATATCTTGGTGTATATGTAGACTAATATCTACAATGGGACGAACATGTAGACCAGACCGTTAAAAGACTCAGTAAATTATCTTATAAATTCTATCAACTCAGAAATCTCAATAATAAAAAGCTACTAACAATGTTATATCTCACTCACAGAATCAGTTCTGAGATATTGCATTATAATATGGAGTGGCGTCAGCAAAAGCCTGTTACATAATCTAGAGGTGATGCAAAATACTATCCTGAAAATCATTTTCAATCGTAATAAAAGATACTCCACTGTAGCACTATATAAAGAATCAGACTTATTTGATGCGATAAAATTATACACTTATCACTGCATATTATGGATACATAATAACCCCACCCCCAATATAAATCAGAATTATGAAACCCGAGCTAAACTTCATAAAAAAACGAATGTCCCTCGTTGTAGATTAATTTGCACTAATAAACCTAGTTCCTTCAGGCATTAGAGCATTCTCCAATAAATACAAATTCGAGTTAAAGCTGAAAGAACATGTGAATCAAAACTATGATACACTGAAATCTGTCTATGAACTGGATTCATAATTGAAGTTCTCTCTAGGCTATGAATATAAACTACATCTTATTGTGGGTAATATCTTGAATTAGTAGAACAATCCAACGTCACCTCCTCTTCGAATATTACTCTCTCTTTCCACCAGTTTTCCTTCCTTCCAACTATTTGTATCAGTGTGAGTGTTTGCTTCATCATGCAACAATGATAACTCATTTATATGTATGTGTTTATGTATGTATATGTGTATATATGTGTGTATGTAAGCATTTGTATACTTGTGTATATGCATTTATATGTGTGTATATATATATATAATCAACGTTTAAGTTGTTTATAGGTTGATACTACAATTGAAGCTCTGCTTAGGTAGGTCAGCCGTCAAAATTGTTTATTTTTCATTCATTCTTATACCATCATCAAAATATGTAATTACCTGAATACATTCATCTTTTTTTGAATTGAAGGGGTTATATTTTTAGGAGTGATTATTTTTTTTTTTTTTTGGGAAAGAAAGCTTTTGGCTTTCTACTACTCCATCTGATAAAAAAAAGAGATGTGAGAATCTTCCAAAGAAAGGAAGGAAATAATCATGTTGAAACTCTATACATGATCTACACATTCATGTATAGAGTTTCAAATTGATTACTTCCTTCCTTTCTTTGGAAGATTCTCTCATCCCTTTGTTTTTGTATCAGATGGAGTAGTAGAAAGCCAAAAACTTTCTTTCCCAAAAAAAAAAATTAATCACTCCTAAAAATATAACCCCTTCAATTCAAAAAAAGATGAATGTATTCAGGTAATTACATATTTTGATGATGGTATAAGATCATCAAAATATGTAATGTATGTAATAAAAAAAAAATCATCTTATCTTATCTTATGTTGACAACATGTTGAAAATAACATTCAGTTCTTTGTATAATGCTCACCAGTAGCAGGTAGTATTCGAATTCACCACAATTACTATTATATACCCAGAAAAACATTAAGGAATATTTTTCTATATTCCGCAATAATCTTGAGATATTTAAAAACATTTCGTTTTCCTACCTTGCTCCTGAAGTATTGAGCTAACGAAAAAAATATCACGAACTCTTTATACCACGTGGGAGTCGAACAAATTTTGTCGCAAGGTATTTTTTTGAACTGGAATCGTTCTGGAGATCATGACTTGATTTATATTCCGAAAGTTTTTGTCACTAGTACTGACCTATACAAATTATGAAAAAATCGTTGGTTTTTTCAATATAATTTTCTTTGGTTTCAGGGTTTTGTGGCTTTCAGCTCTCAAGGTGATCGAATAGCATTAACCCAGATTGAACAAGTCATTAACGGAAGTTACGCCGTGCTGGGATATTACGACACACAGGCTGATAACCTCACATGGTTCGATAGGGAAGTGTGGAGCGGTGAGTTTTAAAGTCATTACATTTTTATTCTCAAGGGTGATTCTGATAATTGCATCATCAGTCCAATCATTAAAGGTGAAATATAGAGATACTGTACAGGGTGAGTCAGCGGGATTGCCTCAGTCCATTGCTATCAGTCATATCGATGAATACTATCCTCTTAATTTTTTTTCTCGCTTAATGGGTGACTCGCGTTGCCAACCAAAGTTTTATTTTTTCAAATGGAACACCCAATATATGAATACGTCATTCGATTCCCTTATTTTTTATGTCTCTGAAAAATTTTTGTTTTCGAATTTCCATTGCGGTATTGCCAAGTTTTTCCAGAAACAATAATATTTTAATTCACCACCCGCATGTCTACAGCAATTATATGGAATAGTTAGTCAACATCACTATATCAATTTCTGTAATCTCAACTCTCGGAAACAATATATATAGGGTACTCGGTAAAACCGGTCAAGTTGCATTAATTTTCAAACAGACATAAATCAACTTTTTCAAATAGAAAACCCTGTATTTTCATTCGTATAAAATTGTTACGAAATTTCACTACATTCATTATCGGAGGTATACTATACGTTTACTTACGTTCACTTTCACAAATTTTTTTCAATGAGAGCAATAACACCTCTAGTGATTATTTTGGCTGATCTTTATCTAATACCTGAAACAAACCTTTTCAATGAAATTTTCGACTCCGAAGTGTTTGATGTGTCTCAGTACAACCTCTTTCGTCGTGATCGGAAAAGTGTCTCTTGTTCTGATGAAAAAAAATCAGGAGGGGGTTTCCTTATAGGTGTTCGAAAACAAATCAAAGTTTTGCTTCGAGAGCAATTTCAAAGTGAAGCAGAAGATTTATATGGATCACTATCTACAACGACAACAGTTTCAAGGTACATATTTGCTTTGTTCATTTACCACCCAGGAATGACTACGCAAGAACGTGTTCCACTTCAAAACTTCAACAAAATCTTGATGAACTCACAGGTGATCCGATACTTATATTTGGATACTAACTTTCCATATATTAAATGGGTTCCCACTGAATGTAACACTGTTTTTGTTCCAACGAACACCGATAACACCAATTCTCCTCTGATTGACCTCTTATCATTTGGTGAATTTCCCCAATATAATATTATGAAAAATGTAGATGATAGAATATTAGATTTACTCTTTGTTTCCAAATTCAAGTGACAAACTTAGAAAAAAGTGATATGGCATTAGTACATCCTGATTCCTATCTTCCACCAATTGAATTTTATTTTAGTTGTCCAAGAATTATAGTAGGTAGGTCTGAAGTGAGTGGGTGTATTCGACCCTCCACCGCAACCCATAAGGGTTTATTGTGGCTCACACCTATTCACACTCGGCCAAATAAACCCAGCTTCTCAACGGAGCCGATTAGTTTGTATGGTGAGTGGTTTTTCAGATCAGATGATGAGAGTTACTGTACGGATCTGCCGAACTCAAGGAACCTGATCCGATCCCCAGCGGGGCAGGCACAAAGTATATGCTCTGCAGTTTCATCATTTTTCAGACAGAGACAACACACACTGTCTTCCGACACTCCAAGTCTCTGCATGTTATGATTCAAATGACAGTGACCTGTAAGAAGGCCTGTTAGACATCGTAGTTCATCCCTACTGTAGTCCAACAACTGTTTGGAACTGGTAATGTCACTCTCGTGATTGACATTACCAGTTCTTCCAAATAATAAATAGATTTGGAAAGCTGAATACATTTATTGAATGAATGAATAGAAGAGGTGTTTGTATGAAATTGTATAATAATTGATGGTTCGGAATGACATCTTCACTCAAACAATTATTTAGAAACCGTATGTCAATTTGTAACAGACTTCTTCGAATTGATAACTTCCTATAAATATCAGCTGGGGCTACCATACTGTAGATCAATAAATAGATTTGGAAAGCTGAATACAATTATTGAATGCAAAGCATAGACCATTTACACCATATATCTCTGTTATATCGTGAGTAGGACGATCTCACCGGTATCAGATTACCAAGATAACGACTTCCAAGACTTTGAGTCAGCAGAGTCAGCAGAACGTGATACTTTTGTTATTCCCCATCGTCTCCTGCTGACACCGCTGTCTACACATTATAAATGGACCCTGCGAGGTCAAATCATGGTCAGAACTAATTTAGAATTCGTTTAGTATCAACTTAGATTCTGTTCCATTTTTCATTGTAGTTTTTGTAACGATATTTTTTGTTGTTATCCAAAGAAAGTCTGTAATTGAAAATAAAGTGTTTTTAAAAAGTCATATTCAAAAGAGTGAATATAACATCTCTCAATACATAATTCATAATGAAAATGATTCACTCTACACGAGAAAAAAGCGTCATTCATTTTTTGATGTCAGTCTTGGATAACTGGGTTTTTAATGAAAAAAGCAATATAAATATCCTTCAGGTTTTTTTACGCATTTCATACCGTCGGACCGCTGATAACTATCACCAGATGGTATGAAAACTGCTAATCTACAAGCGATTAGTTTGAATATTCGAAAAACAAATTTGAGTAGGTAAACGTAAGAAAGTACATTTTTTGTGGTCACAACAATTACTAAAAAATGAAATACAGGGTGTTCCATTTGAAAAAGTTGAATAATGTCTGTTTGAAAATGAATGAAACTTGACCGGTTTTACCAAGCACTCTATATATTGTTTCCAAAAGTTGAGATTCCAGAAATTATCATTGTGATGTTGAACAACTATCCCTAAAAAAATACACTCAATTGCTTTAGACATGCGGGTGATGAGTTAAAAAATATTGTCCGCAATATAGGTTTTTCTGGAAAAAATTGTCAATCCCACAATGGAAATTTTAAAAATTCCTTAGAGAGCAAGAAATATGTGGAATCGGATAACGTATTCATATACTGGGTGTTCTGTTTAAAAAATATACCTTTGGTTGGCCACGCTCGGCTGAATTACCTAGTATGCGAGAAAATAATTTTGAAAGATGGTATTTATCAATGTGACTGCAAAAAAAATTGGGCAGCTCGAAAAATTAATTCCTTTGATAACAATGGACCGAGGGAGTCTTGTTGACTGACCCTGTATAATTTTGGGTGACAGCACTGATTTGCAGAAAATTTTAATTTACATGTCACATACATTCTACTTCGAAGTTGATCCTGTAACAGGGAAAAATCAGAAAATGAAACCAAATGGGAATACACAAATAATAAACACGCATCTTCTTGAAACATATCCACTGTAGTTTCCAGAAAACTACGAAAACGTGTATTGAGTGGAAATTTTCGGATTACACTCGAATCTGGGAATGTTATTACGAACCTCCACACTCTCACCTCAGACTTTGTATTGACACCGAAAATATATATTTATTCTTGTTGAATATTGAAAAAAAATGTTGCAGTGAGGATTAACAAAATTTGTACAGCGGGACACAGTAAAGTGTTCATAAATCCCTGTAACCAACCGATTGTAGGCCTTTCAAAAATCAGATATGGTTCCGAGTTCGATATTTTCATCAAAATTTTTCAATCATGTTGGAAACCGGAACCATAAACACTCTTTTAGTATCCCACTCTATACCAGTGTTTCTTGATCAGTCGGAATCCTGAGGGTCTGCGAGTATGTGTATAGGGGTCCGCCGTCTTATCTATAGACATTCAAATGAATGAATAAATGTCATCATGTCCTATAATCCCTGGCCGATATCTTCAGTGCCTTCAACGAGCTGAAATCATGTCTACAAAGGTAACAACATCTTCCAAGATAAAATTGGAACTATTTTAAAAAACCTTGACTTCTGGACTTATCGTTCAATGGAAAATAAACTGTAATCACTTTTCTACACTGATCCCACACTGATTTCTCTAGTGGAGAGAAATGTTACAAACGAAAAAAAACGATGATATGATTGAACATCTTCACGATTTGATGACTTCTTTTCGGAATTAATATCTTGAACTCGACAGAAACCCTCTCAACATCGATATCAGATATCATCGATTTAACAAAGGTGCAGGAAAATATATTGATAGAATTTTGTCATGTGATTCCGCTTTGAAAAGTAATTTCAGATAATCTCCTCATCAAGTTCTGGGTAAATTCAAAAAAGTTCATTGAGAAATATCAGAGAAAGTTACTACTTTTCTCATCCACATATATCTGTGGGTGGAACTAAGTTATAACATCAAACACAATATTATTTAGTTTCGAAAAGCAGCGCCAACCTTCACATTAGTACAATATCTTTGATTTCCATGAATGGGTTATCTTTTCCAGTACCAAAATAAATTGTCCGTAATTCATTTCCATTTTTTTAATGAGGAGGTCCTTGAAAATGTGCTCGATTTTCTAGGTGTTTGTGGACTAAAAGAAGTCAATAAATGCCCCATACAACAGTAATCTGCAAGTGGATGACTCATTCGTTACTAGGTCTGTGACACCTGGACTGAACAGTTTAAAAGTTGTTCAAAATCGGCCTTATTCGTCAAAACGATCTCCATCAAGAGCCACACAATCATTCCAGTTCCACTTCAACAATTCAATACCACTGTTGTAGAACGATTTACCCTTTACCTCAAAATAGATCTCAGTTTCAGCAATAACCTCTTCATAAAAAAAGTGCAATATACATCACTATGCAAACGACACGCAGTTATATTTCTCTTCTTCGTCTGGCGAGTCTGCATCTGCTCTGTCGTATATTAATAACGATCTCCAAGCCATCTTTGACATTTCTACTGTAAGCCCAAGCTCAATTCTGATAAATCCGCAATAATGATATTCGGAGCTAAGAAGAATAGAGAGCTCACCAACTCTACCTTTCAAGTTCGCATCGAAAACGATATACTTCCCTCCGTGAACGAGATACAAAAATTTAAGATTGTGGTTTGATATGGATCTTCGCTTTACTAAACATGTCGGCTATCTGAACCAATCTTCTTATAACGTTCTCAGACAGCGTTTTCTTAATCGTGATTTGCTCAACACAACCTTAAAACTTAGACTGTGAGTCTCTGATTATGTCAAAAATTTCCTATTGCGAAAGTATTTATGAACCTGCTTTAAAACAATCGGATGCTCTCTGACTACAGCGTATTCAGAATAGCTGTCTTCGTTTCTCGGAAGAATATATCTCCAGCAATACATGAATCAGGATGGTTAAATGTTGAGAAACTTAGAACTCTCCAACTCCTTACCAAGACACATAAAGTTTTGATATCTCGACAACCTGATAACCTACTGAAGAAACTTAAAACATTCTCTTCGATTAACAGCTTTACTACAAGGAACAGTTCAGTTCTAGTCATCCCCAAACACAAATCTACCATCTTCACCCGCTGCTTCTCGTATAATGCACCCAAATATTATATTCAACTACCTGGTTCCTTATGTTTTCTACTGGATTCAGTAAATTTTCAATGCTGTGAGATGGGACGAAATTGGTAAAACTTTTGAACATAAGTCCTAACAAGTTTATAACATATTGACTTCTTTATGGTATACAACTATTTACATTTATACTTCTGTTACTTTTATGACTTATGAATGTTTTTCAATACTTTTAGACTGTTTGTGTTATTGTGTTGTTTATATAATTTTGACTGACTTTCATTATATGGTTACATGTAGTTATTTATATTTATATGATTTTTATATTTACTTTTGGACTAAACATTTTCTTTGATTATTGTTTTCATTGATTTCATAACTATACTTTTCAACCAAAGAAATGAATATTATTATTATTATCATTATTATTATTAATAATTGCTGTTTATGATGAACAGGACTATTTATAACACTTTTTGAGACGTTGCTTCGTTTGAACGCTATATTTTCCCATCCCACAAGCAGTGAAAAATTAACATACGAAATTGTTTTGTAGTCAGTGTTTTGAAAATAACAAAAATTGTGTCACTCTTAGCACAATTACTCACAAACTCATGAGTAGAATTCCAAAAGCTTCTTTTTGAAGGTACGAACTAACTGAAAAATCGGTGAATGCAATAAGACAAGCACAATCTATATGTTAGTCCCAAGGCTTTTCAGCTCTTATAGTAAATTAGCAGTTTTGTGAATTTCACTTACGAAATATCAATATTTTCACTTCATGAATGTTCTACATAATCTGAAAATTGGTTCCAGAGAAATCTTTTACATTTCTTTTCATGTTACATTCGATTTTTTTTTTTGTCGTGAGAAGAAAGTTCAAAATCCTTATTTATTTTTTCATGATTGCCTTTTCATTGAAATGAAAAGTTTTTATTATTGCTTCTATAAAATATTTACTGCGAATATCAAATAGCTTGAGACCCTGAGATACTATGACTGAAAAAGCAATCAATAATCCAAACAAGGTGTTTTTTTCTTCAGAGATCGACTCCCGTTATTTTCGTGAGCTACCCAAGAGGGTTCATTTTTCTCTTTAACAAATACTGCTGGAAACCATAATACATTTTCATTCTAAAATGAGAGGAGAGTTTCTGCTCCGGTTATGAATATTAATAACGAGTTCGTGTTAATGACGGGCTTAACTTGTGCCAAGTTGGAAGCCATCATCTTTTAATGTCCTATCAGCTTGATGCAGCATGGAAGTTTCTGAAGACAACGGCACATGGACGGCCGCGTTAATCACTCCAAATGAAATGTGGAATTGTTCGGTGTACCAGAAGCATACAAAGATTTGAGCAGGAATTTCAGTTTGAACGAATGGAAATCACTTAGAAATTAAAATAAATCCGATGAATGTGTCGAGGAGAGATACACACGTGAACGGAAATAAATATTTCGAAACATTCATCCTTTTAAATATCATATTCCAACCGGACAATTTTGATAGATCATACAGTTATACAAATAACATAAATAAATATTCAATAAAAAAACATATATAAAAAAGGGACATATTCTTCACAAATTGCAAATTAACAAAAAAATTAAAAAAATCACTATTGTCGATCAAGTTCTGCATTCTGCTTTGGTTTATCCACAATTGCCGAAACATCACTTGGATTCTGAAACGAAATAAGAAATCAGCACATCATCCTTAGCCACTATTTCAAATATATAGAAAGGTAAAAATATGAAAACAGCAGCCACTTAATAAAAAAAAATATTTTTTTTCAATAAAGCACTGTTTAAGTAGGTTTATTCCGTTAACCAACCCAATTATTGTTCGCATGCGAATGACAACCCTCAAAATTTTAAACTTGTCTGAGGTCTTATTATTTAACATACGATTCCTAGCAAGTTAAAAGGTGCCTAAACATTATTTGATCAGACAAATAATTATTTCAAAAGACGTACCTCAAATCCCTTTGAAGTGGCCAGAAGTCTATACAGAAAAATTGCCTTTCAAAATAATAATTTTGAAACCGTTATAGGAATTCAAAGTGTCGTGTGAGTATTATTAGAAGATCAATTAAAAATATACAATGTTTCATTAAAAAACTATAACTCATGATCATACAAACATACTTAAAAGAGTATGATTTGCTATTTAAATAACAGCATTCACTGTTTTCACGTTTTTGGAAATTCATATTTCATCTCTAGTGAGTTTGGTAATATTTCTACCTATTTCTTACATTCCTGAAGGAAATCTATAGTTTCAAGCTGAGTAGGGTATATTCAATTTGTTCCTGATGAATAACATAAAAACATTTCTGAAGTGATTACAGAAAGCAAAGACGTTTCGGAATACAACAAATATCTACATGTTGAAATCAGAAAGTGACTGTCACATATAGAAGCTTTTTATATCTACTGGTGCCCATTTTGGTATTTTTTGTATTATAATTTATTGTCGAAACTATAAGTACTTCTACCTTTCAATGAAAAATGAATTCGCTCTAAGAGAAAATCAAATTTCATTTAGAGAAAATGAAACAAGATAAAATTTATGTTCAAAACAAGAGATTGGCAAATTCAAATCAACGAGTAGGATTTTTCAGTTTAAATTAATATACACTTGCTGATCTCGGCAAATGTAATAATGCATGTGTGAAAAATTACGGAGCATTGGTATAATTTTCGCAAAATGAGGGCAAAATTAAGAGTTACCGTCAAAGTTTACCACTTCTCTTCGGTACTATGTATACAACAGGGTACTTACTGATATAGCGGAGTTTTATCCAATTATAATACTTACCCATGAAAATATCTTTCAACTGTGCAAGACCCCAGTCTTGTAAAATCTGTTCCATTATGGTAGATACAAAATAATTGGAAAAAAATTGCACTGCCTACAGACACATAAAACACTTCTCCCTTAAAATCACAACACACCAACATCACTTTCCAACACATACTGGCGCATACGCGATGCTTACAACGGAATTCCCTGCTCCCCTCTCACTTATGGGGGTCATAGAAAGACCAGAGCACCACAGTTTATTTCAGACTGAAATGAATGAAATACTTCTTTTAAAGAAACCCTGTTCATTCTATACAAAATTCCTGTTATTTTCAGTCGATCATAATGTAGTTTTGTATGTAGATTCACAAAACTCTTGTTATAAACGAATTGAGTTATTTGAAGGAATGCAGTATTAAATTCAAACAAACACTGTGTGTTCAGATCAAGTTGATATTTCTCTCCATTTGAAAGTTTATTTTTCCCTTCAAATAGGTGGTGAATTTTGAGATGGTATTATATTTTCTTGATTCAAAATAGTTCATCTTCGCAATGATAAAATCAAACGAATGATGTCGTTGAAAGGCCAAGAAATTTGATTTATTTGTTGACAAAAGTGTGATTTTCTGGTGGAACATGGCGATGTTGGCATAAAGTAATAATTTTTTCAATAGAGATAAAAATTTCAAAGCAACCTATGATCTTCTTTTAAAGAAATACTTTTTACTGTGTGGTTTCTCCTCTATGTGTGTTTCTCTTGTGCTCGGCATTGCGAACTTCCAATGGCCTCTTAGTTTCACCGATGTAGAATTTGCCTCACTGGCAGGGTATCCAGTGAATACAGTTTTTGGAATCGCATCCGCGTTTGGTGGCCTGGTTTTCGAGAGGCTGCTGCCGATGGTGTTTCCAGATCTGAAGTAGGTTCCGATGTTCCACTTGGACCTCATTTTTCTTATCTTTTCGACAATTCTCTGACGTAGGTAAGCACTGATGTGACGGCTTCTCTTCTTTGCGAAGCTCTCTCTTCATGTCTTCTAGTCAAATATGTTCCACCATCTCTTGAGGGTTACCACTATTGAAGATCGTTTCTTCTGATAACGCTCATTTCCTTTTTGAGACCTTTCTTCGTATTACGAAGTTAGGAAGCACGATTCTTAAGAGTCTTAATGATTTCTCTTTTGGTAAATAGATGTTTTCCATTTATTGTCGGTCTTCTTCACCAATACGTCTAAGAATGGCAATTCGTTGTGGACTTTCTTCTCCATTATGCAGGTGATGGAGGATTTTACACTGTTGATGTGCTTCAGAAAGAGGTCTAGTTCTGTATTTATATGGTTCCATACTATGAAGGTGTCTTCAACGTGTCACCAACCAAACTCGGGTCTCCTTCAATGGCTTATTTATTGCTCATTCAATTGCTTATTTTCAATTCTCTTTCTATTCCTTTCTGTCTCTTTGGTCATTTTCACCTTTTATCCAAATCATTTTATTCTTCTCATTGTATTTTCATTTTACGTTTTATTTTAGCTTTGCATTCTAATTTTATTCGTTCTTTCATATATTTCTAATCATAGATAATGAAAGTTTGAACTAGCACACTTGTCTCGTCATTTCATTTGTTTTCCAGGACATCAGCTACGGAGGCACATATTCACCGGCAGCAGGAGGTTGCATATCTTAATTGGGGATCTAAAAGTGATTTCGAATTGGGGTGAAAGTAACCAGGTTCAATTCAATGCCACAAAAATCCAGATATCGGTTGTCTCCAAGAAAATAAATGTCTCCGAATCGGATATAATAATGTCAGATTAGACAATTTCCTTTCCTACTTCGACAAATTTTTGGGGGGTTGAAATTGACACCATAATGTCTTGGCACAATCATGTCGCTGGAATCACAAAGGCTGCTTCTCAAAAGCTTGAAAAACTGTTCCATATCAGAAAACTGTACACACCTTAGCAACTTTTGATGCTTTATAGAGCTCAGATCAGACCTCATTTGAAGTATTGTTCTCATTTACGGAATCTTTAAAA
The DNA here is from genome assembly GCF_025532065.1 of Leptinotarsa decemlineata. Taxonomy (NCBI): domain Eukaryota; kingdom Metazoa; phylum Arthropoda; class Insecta; order Coleoptera; family Chrysomelidae; genus Leptinotarsa; species Leptinotarsa decemlineata. The sequence goes on along the minus strand of NW_027412688.1, from coordinate 27,097,852 downwards.
GCAAACTTCTCTGAAGAGGTAAAATACCTTGGTACTATCCTCGACAGGAAGCATCTACAGAGTAGAGCAAAAAGAGCATACGTGGCTTATGAGCAATGTCGGAGGACAGTGAGACGCGCATGGGGTCTTTCACACCGTGTGGTCACCTGGATCTACACTGCAATAATAAGTCCTATGTTAAAGTATGGAGCCATTGCAAGAGGACCGAAAGTTCTACAAGCAACAGCCATCCAAAAATTATATAAAATACAGCGACTGGCTTGTTTAAACATCACAGGAGCCATAAGAACAACACCAACCGCGGCAATTGAATTAATCACGGGTCTGACATCTCTGGATCTGTACGTTAAGGAGGTTGCGTTAATGGCTATGGTACGATTGCGCATGGCTGGTGTAAACATCGAAGTAGGAATGGATCAAATGAGGCTGGGCCTATGGCGGGAAGCGCTTACTGCGCAACCTCTGCTGCAGGCAACAAGCGATGCAATTGAACCCAGGTTTGTGTTTAATAAACCCTACAAAATACAAATTAAGCTCAAAAACTAAAGAAGGCTCAGGGTTTGGAGTGTACTCCAGATCACGAAGCCTAAGAATTAAGTGGGGAATGGGAAGGAATATCAGCATGATCCGAACAGAACTGGCTGGTTTCTCAATCGCCTCAAAAGAAATGACCAAGAAAGGAATTTCTGGCAAAAACATAACAATCTGCACTGACAGCAGACAAATCCTATTAGCCTTGAACAGACAACGTATAACCTCAGGGCTAGTACTAGAGTGTTACTAAGATTTAGCCAAAGCCTCGGTGGATAATAACATTATCCTGAGGTGGGTTAAAGGGCACGACAGGAGTAAAGGTAATCGCATTGCCGACTCTTTAACCAAGGAAGCGGCTGGACTAAGAATTTCAGGACTCAGTGGCACCTACGGCCTGATAACCTCGACAATTGCAGAACTAATAAAATGTTACACTCATGAAGCTGGTGCTGAAGAAATATCTGGCGATGACCAGAAAAAATCCACGCCCAATAGTAGAATTTTTGACTGGCCACTATCAACTAAGAAAACACCTTCATGTTATGGGCCTAGTGTACACACTTCTAGGCAGGATGTGTGAACAGGAAGATGAGACTGTCAGGCATGTCCTGTGCGAGTGCCCGGAGTTATCGTTAATAAGAGGGTGTGTGTTCGGCGAGTCTTGGCCTACACCTGCCGATATAAAGGAGATGTCTCCCAGTGACCTGTCCATCTTCCTGGAAGGGACAGGATGGACGATGACCTAGGAGGACAACTCCTCCTGAGGATGTACAATGGGACACATGTGGCTTAAGTGCTGTGGACTTACACACACCCTCCCTACTTTAAAGAGACAGAGAGAGCTCAGATCAGACCTCATTTGGAGTATTGTTCTCATTTACGGAGCTTTACCTCCAAACATACCCTGAAGTTGCTGGATTCCATCCAGAAAAGAGCCATCCACCTGATTGGAGACGCGAACATCACGTGCAACCTTGATACCCTGGAATATCGAAGAGAAGTTGGAGATTTGTCCCTCTTCTATAGATAGTTTTACGGGAAGTGTTCAAGTGACTTGGCACATTTGATTCCACCAAGAGCGGTACATATCAGAAATACGCGACGGTCTGTGTCTGCTCATCGTTTTGAAGTCGAACTCACTACACCTCGAACTTCACTGTTTAATAACTTTTTCATCTGGAGAAAAGCGTTTATGTGAAATTAAGTCTCTGTGAACGTTTTCCCAAATGGATTCAGTCTCCAGCGATTGAAATCCAATGTGAATCGCTACTTTCGCACAGGCAACGCTCTGAGAGTACCTTAAGGATTTTCCTGTAGTGCATGTGTTTTGTCCTTGAAAAAAAAAAGAAAAATTCCCCATGAAATATCGTCATCCACTTCCCAACAAAGGTTTATCCTCGATATAGTTTGGCACGTTTCTTTTATCTCAGGTCACACCTATGGTAATTTATTTACGCTCTTTGTCTTGAAAGTAACCATAAATATAGAATCGAGAAGGTTCTGAATGTTTGCGTGAGTTTCATTCACGGAATACGTCGGTCTGACTACGAATGCAAAAATTGAAGTGTCCCAACATGGAAAATCGTTGAAGACTTCATCTATCAACATCTATTTATATAATGAGGACGAAGGTAATCGTAGAAGGCTAGTCCCACACACTTTCCATCAATATAAGGGACAAGGGCTTAATCACGATGCCACGTCATTTGACAGCTAGTTTCCTGTTCAGAACAGGAACCTAAAGTTTCCGAGCCTATAAAATGTTCATTGAAAAATTCTTACTATCCGCAGTAATAATAGCAGTTGGTAAATATTGGTCGAACACATTTCTTTTTTTAATCGAAAAATTGTACTTACTGAAATATTGATGCTTGAGCAAGAAAAAGATAATTCAATACTATATGAATATTACTGAAGTTCTATCCCAACAACCAACCGTTATTTTTAACACCTCGACACGTGTTTTAATCACCAAGTGATCATCTCCAAGAGGATGATCACTTGGTGATTGGAACACGTGCCGAGGTGTTGGAAATAACGTTATTTTTAACACCTCGACGCGTGTTTTGATCACCGACTGATCATTTTCTTGAAGATCACCAAGTGAGCATCTTCAAGAGGATGATCACTCGGTGAACACGTATCTAGGTGTTGGAAATGACGTTATTTTTAACACCCCGACACGTGTTTCAATCACCAAGTGATCATCTTCAAGAGGATGATTGCTTGGTGATTCGAACACGTGTTGAGGTGTTAGAAATAATGTTATTTTTCAATCACCAAGTGATCATCTTCAAGAGGATGAGAACTAGGTAGACACGTGTGGAGTTGTTGGAAATAACTTCATTTTTAACACCTCGACACGTGTTTCAATCACCAAGTGAACATTTCAAAGAGAATGATCACTTACGATAGAACTCCAATAATATTCATTACTACACCCAAGTTTCCGAACAGTGCATCAAAAGTCAATACTATTTGTAAAAACTATTATACAGTTTGTTATCTCCGTACAATAAACACCATATCGTTATTATTATTACCATTTCTTTTTCAGGTGGAAAAGTGCCTCAAGATCGGACCATCATCAGACGTGTATTGAGAACTCTATCTTTGCCTTTGTTTATTTGTATGTGTATCATTTCGAGCGTTGGAATCATAGTAGCGGGTGTTTTGATAGGTTTCAATATTTGGAACAAACACAGACGGTAAGTAAACAGAAGAATAATTTCGAAAAATTATATCGTAATAGAGAATGAGGCATTGCGAGAATCGTATCAAGTACTGCAAAATGTAATATTTTTCTAATAAAATTAATTTGCGAAGAGATCATTTGGAAGGTTTTATGCATAATGAAAAAAATTGTATGTGTATGGAAATGGTGGAAGGTAATGCTATTGCTGGATTGCTAAGAATTACAGGGTTGGTCAAATAATAGAAAAGTTTCTTCTGTGACGTGAAAAAAATTTGACATTTTATCTCTGATGAGAGGTAACAAAATATCACTTTTTATAAAAAGTGAGTACTTTTTTCCCGGGGAAAATTTTCCCGGAAATTTTAATATATTCTTCAGTAACTACAAATCTCCTGTTTACATCATTCTTTGTTTGCTTGAGTTTCACATTTAATAACGTTCCCGAATCTTCAATATCATCTAATGTTACCTGGCTGATTTCACAAATTTGACAAGCTCCTGCAATCCCAAATACAACAACCTTGGCCATTAAATAAACTTCATCGGGAGCATCATTTAAAAAGTCACTAATATGTGTACTCGTGAATATCGCAGCTTTCTTGGGCGTGTAACCTTTTCCATTTTGTTTCAGAAATGTAATTAGTTTGAAATATTTTCAAATGTCTACATTATTATTGGATTGTAACATACTTTTAATCATTGAATAATTCGACCATACTGTTGATGGTTTTTGTTGTCTTGTATCTTGTAGGCTTCACCATTTCATATATAGCATCAGTGGGAACTGTTAAAAACGGACTATATAAAAGTCACATAGAAAATTTAGGAAATCAAATAGCAAGGTAAACCAGCAGCTAACTATTGAAGGGTCTGTTTTATTTTTGAGCAGCATCAACGACAGTAAATTGATTTATTGGTACAGATATATAGACGACGTTTCAGCCTGTTCCACAGGTCACATCAACCATTACAGTTTTTCTTCAAACAAATCTAATTCATATACCAAAACATAAAATAGCTTTTCAATATAACTCAAAACCAATATTTCCGGATCTGATTATCACAACAAACATGATTCCGCAAAGGACAACAAATCGGAGGTCTACAAGCTAAAATGTTGCTCATTTGAAAAAGTTTATATTGGGAGAACATCTAGAAATTGCAAAACCAGAATATCCGAACACAAAAAAGTTTTGAATTGAAAAAATCCTTAGAAATTATTGAACGTTGAACAAATTTCCTATTGAACAAACAACATGGAAGTAATCTCTCACCACTCCCGAATTCATTTTCATTAAACATTTAGAATCATTCGAATCATTAGTAACAATAGAAATCACACGTTAAAAGGTAAGAGCTCGTTAGTCCTTAGCTCGCACAAGTTTCTCAACTTCTGAGAGTTGTCGTTCGTATGGGGGCGACAGCTGATTAACGGAAAAACAGATTTAATAATTTATACCGCTTTCGTACCTACTGGCTATCTTGTCTCATAATTACCTGTTCACCAATTAGTGATCTTTAATAATATAATCAGTGTCGATTTTTGAATATTGTAAATTGAGTGAAGAACCAATTCAACTGAGGAAACCACTATTGTGGGGAAACGCGTATTGCAAATACAGTATATACTGTGAAAATTTGTGATTATCATCATGAATATGTTTATATTATGTCGAAATATTTCAATTTAACCTCCTTGCAATGAAAAAGGATGTTCTGAAAATCAGCCCTAAACTAATAAATACCCATTTTAATAACACAAATAAACTGAAAAACAATGGATGATTTCACTATAATTTTTTATGGAAAAACTTTCTCGAAACTGTATAGATTGATCTGTCTTCTCTAAATCAACTCGAAAATTCAAAGGAAGTCATCAATTTGACTACTGTCAGTATATTATATTCTCAGAAAATGTTCCCAAAATAATACTGAAGAGTTTGAGGATACATGAATATTATAAATTAGCCGAATGTTATAAATCTCAGAAGTATTACATATTTTTTATTTCTTGTTCTCAAAGCTGATGCTCTATTCAACGTTTGCTCCTGAACAATGATACTTTCTTACAAATTTGAAACGATTGAGTTTATAGACTTTTTCAATGTCATGTCATATTCAAAATTCTCAATTCCTTTCAGGGTTATTCAGTCATCTCATCCAGTGTGCAATACGATCATGCTTTTTGGTATCATCGTCTGTTTAACGGCTGTGTTTATCCTCGGATTGGACGGTAGGTTCGTACACCCTGCTGCTTATCCTGCGTTATGTCAAACTAGAGCCTGGCTCTTATCGACTGGATTCACGTTATCATTTGGAGCGATGTTCAGCAAAGTTTGGAGGGTACACAGGCTCACAACCAAAGCGAAAAGTGATCCAAAAGTGCGGATGGTGAGTATTACAAAATAACTCGGCTTGTAGCAAACCTAAACTAAGGACGGTTCTCTAAAAAAATTCCTCAAACACATACCTTGCTGTCACAAATTGGAGCTTCAACATCCACCGCCAAATGACAAATCGTTTTCTTTTTCTCTCTGTAACTTTGACTGAAGGAACTGAGGTTATAGTTAAAGTGTTAATGATTCAACGCGGGTGCAATGTTTGACTCAACTGATCTTAGAGAACAAACCCAAGTAAAAGTAAGCATCACTTCTTCCAAAGACTTCATCTATGGGATGGGGCCTTGCTAATCCAAAATGGCAGTCTCTCACAAAGCCAAACTTTGACATCGAAAAGATTAGTTACAAACAACTAGAGTAAAACCAGAGCTCAGAAATGAAGCACCCATGATTCAACTCTAGATAGTGGTGTTAGGTCCACTGTTAGGAAAAATCCATTCAAAGTTGCTGCCCTGATCCGAATGTACTGCTTGGGGTACTCCGTGTCTGGCAATTATAACAGGGCTTTCGCCACCGTTTTAGCCTCTTGGTTAGGTAAGGCTACTACTTCAGGCCATTCAGAGAAATAATCGATCACACCCATGAGGTACCGTTATGTTACCGTTTCATCGTATGATGTCAATGGAAGTGCTCCAAGAATGGCAACTTATTTTCACTGAGGTATTGCTTCAACCCCCATCTTTGCCTTATCTTCGAACCCTTACTCGAAGAGCACAGGTCACAGTGCTTACACCACTCCTCTCGGCGGCAATTAACCCAATAGTACCTCTGTCGCACTCTCTCTAGAGTTCTATTTACTTCAAAATGCTCTCCAGTTCTACCATCGTGGAGCTGTTCAAGTATATTTGGGATACACAACTTAGGAAGGATTATTTGGAATTTGTGGATTCTCCCATCCGGACTTTCTCATTTCCGAGTGAGAAAGTTATTTCTAATGCACATGGAGTTCAATTAGAGCCAGTAACCCTTTTCCTGATGGCCGTGCTTGAAGATCTCTTGCCATTCCTGCCTCACTCCTTTGTCAATCCATTCCGGTACAATTTTCAAGACCGGATTCTCCTCCCCTACCCGCTGGAGGTAGGGGAGATAAGCTCCCCTACCTCCAGCGGGAGGTAGGGGAGCTTATCTCCCTATCAAAGCTGGCAATGAAGGAGACTCTGCCTGCTACCTTATCACGTCTGGTCGAAACTTTTTCTTCTTCTCCTTCTAGCTTCTTCTCAAACTTCCTTTCAACTCCTTCAGGCTCCTCTTTCAGTTCCCCCTCAAACCCATCGAACTTTTCATTGACTACTTTTCGAATCCTCCTTTCTTTCCTGAAATACTTTTTTAAATTTTTCCTGAATCAATTCCTGTAAAGGTACATCGCATTGTCTTATTCTTGTTTCTCCTGAATATTTACCAATAATTTACTATATTTTTCTCTCTTTTTTTGTTGTTTCTCCAGAATATTTAGTAGTAATTCAAGGTCTTTATTTTGGCATGATCGTTCTTCCTCTCTCCTTCGTTCATCTTCTTCATTTCGACGAAATCGTTCTTCCTCTCTCCTGTGTTCATCTTCCTCTCTTCTGTTTCATTCTCCGCCAGGCTTGCTTGCAAAGCCTCGAACATTTTCTTAAGTTAGTCGTAGTTGACACCCATTGTTTTCACCATATAACAAAAAATATTCAGTCAATTATTCCACTTTCGACACCAAATGTTACGTTTTTCCCCGTGGGTTTATCACACTGAACAATAATCAAACTCAACTTTATTTCTCTATAATTACAAAAAAACACTTCAACTAAAACTACAACTATTATTCAAATATCTATCGCCTTATAAAAACGCTCCGTACGACACTGTCCGCGAAACTTGACTGTCTCGATAGGCGAGTGGATGGCGCTTATATTCAGCAATCGGAGGCGCTGGAAAATTCTTCGGATTTCTATCGAAGCGGCGCGAACATCGAATAGCCGCGAAACATCGGGAGCAATATTCTTGAGGCAACGCCTCGCCTGGAACGGCCGCTAGCGTGATCTTGATCATGTCACAATTGAATTATGGCTACCAGCGACGGGCGACGTTCCTTTCTTTGGGGCATGATTTACAACAATATCAATAAGTACCTTGCTCACCTCAAGAGTGAGGTGCTTATTCTCTCGGGTGAGGGTTTCCCATAGATGCAGTTTTCTTAGGCAAAAATGCCTGTTCTTTGAGAAAAGTTGAATCCAACATAGTATGCAAATAGAGCTAACTGTTGTGGGATCACGAATGTTATATTTTGAAGATTAAGTTTCATATACTTCGAGACTGATAGATCATACAAAATTATAGACTGTAAAAATTACTTGCTGTATGAGATTCATTATACATATAAATTGTAAAACTATCAAGTGTTTTGTTCAAATCATAATTTGAATTGACTACAGTTCTGACAAATAACAATGGCTAACACGTTTTCTCAAATTTATGTAACCAGACGTATCAGAATCGAAAAATCAGTCTTTATTCATAGACATTTCTTCTGAATAATTACAGAAACAATATTCCTAACTCAGCGGCTTTTTATCCTCAAATTGGTCAGTAGATTCGTCACCCTGCTGCCTATCCTGATGCGTTATGCCAAATAAGAGCCTGGCTCTTATCGACTGGATTCACGTTATCATTCGGAGCGATGTTCAACAAAGTCTGGAAGTTATATATGCTTTGTTGATTCATCATTTGCTTCCATACTATTTTTTTGTCATTCCTTCAAGAAACAACAATCTTTCTTCAAGTGTCCTTGGAGTCTTGATTCATTTTCTCAAAATTTTTATTGTGAGTTTTCAATGTTGTACCTGATTGTTCAGAGTCATTTACATTTTTTCTATTCAACTGATCCAATAACTTCACTTTGACAAACAACTCAAATGTCAATTTATCAATGAACTGAGAGGCAATACCTTGAAACCGGTCTATAAATGATGCACTTGAATAAATTCAGCATGGTTTTGCTACTGTATGAACAAGAAACATCTTCGAGATTTACCTCTATGGAATATCTTGCATAAATATCTGTCGGATATGATTCAATATCCAGTGTAGTATTAGCCGGGGAAGTAGTTGTTTTCCAGCAGGCTTCACCAGAACCTACTGTGAAAGTAATTGGGAGAGATTTTATGTCGAAATAATCATTTTTTCATTCGTTCGAATCAGTTTTCCCAGAAGATATAGTTTATTTAGTTTATTGCTGAGATTAGCTCATTCGTGTACTTTCTGTAGGTTCTTCACCAATGAAGAAATGGTGCTTCAAGCTTTGTCATCTGAACCATTTCACATTTACTCGTCATCAATTTCCTTTTTAACACCTTTGATCACCTCTGTTGGGCAGCATCTTCATTTAGAACTTCCGAAGCTGACAATTGTTATTGTTGAGTTGAGCCACCCCAAACCTGAAGATGATCCATTCTTTAATTTTCCTCCATTTTCAACAATATATACAAAGTGATAATATGGCGCAAATTCTCATTTTCCAACAGTGGCTGTTTGAGTATTCACTATTTCACAACATTTTTATTTGTTTGTCCAGTATCAGTACTACCAAGTCCAGCTACCACACAGCTGTGTCCTGTATTATTATCTGGAGTTAGTGTGTCAGTTGTAATCACCACCGAGACCTACTTCTACAATATTTTTTATTGTCAACGAATATAGTTTCAACTGTAAATAATTTTGATGCTTTCTATGTTTTCATTTCTCTTCTCGTTCTTTGAAGAATCAGCATTTTGTATCGCCCTCTTTGGCACCTCTCCAGAATATTTAAGATCTGAATTATATATTCAGGATCCCAAACTCTCAGCATCAGTTTGCTTAGTACCAGAATTATTCGGTAACGTCCTTATATTTTTTATTGAAAACGGTGTCTGCTACGATTCCAATATCGAAATTATCGTTTTCGTCGTTTTTATACTCTTTGCTTCCCATTCCAGTTGTTACTCTTCAGCCCGTCCCAATTGAAGAAATCTCTGGAATGGACTAGTGGGATGAATCAAAGTCAAAGATTATTTGTGAAAAATCTTGCTAAAATTATTAATGTGTTATTCTTGTGTTATTAATGTGTTATTCTTGGCGTTACTTTGGTATATATAATTCTGTAATATCATTACAGGCTCCTATCGTCATGTTTTCTTTCGACATGATGATAGGACCAATGATTTCGAGTTGAAATTATCGGTTAATTTTCTTGTGAAAACTCCCGCTCATTTCAGGAGAGCAAATACAGCATCTATATATCGGATCAAATTTCGTGGAAAGGAATCTAAGTCATCTCCTGCTTCCTTGTTTAATGAATGCAACGATCATATTCATAGCATCTCCTGAAGATGCCAACTTGGTTGGTGGAGCGCCCATCGAGAAAAGGGTTTCAGTTCTGCAATTTGAAAACAGTGGAACCGAAACAAAGTCTTCAAAAAATATATTTTGTTGAAAATTTCAACGAAAATAATGAGAAAATTAGGATATTATTGTTTATTGTGTACTAGTATGTTATGCTAAATGTCTCTCTAGGCTTAGCGAAAGAAAGTGCCTGACAGATGCGATAAATTGAGCCAAACCGAAGTTCCGTTAGACGGAAATTGGAAAGTGGATTTTATGTACTGTGTATCCTGTCAGCAAACGAAAATTAAATGTACTTTCCAGGATATACAACCAACAGGATTATCTTGTGGTGGGATCTCGGCTTTGAACTTTCACATTATCTATCCTATTAAATTGAAGCCTGAAGTGGATAGCTAAGTGCAAGTTAATATTTGATTTCGGAACTTTTTGAAATTCGAAAAAGTTTCGTATCGAATTGTCTTCGTGTGAGTTGAATGGGAATGAAGATAATAATAGTAATAATACTGTTTTTCTATGGACAATATATATTTTATACCAATAGTCAGTCGGTGAAATAAACTGATTACATATATCGAAAACACATATATAAATAGAAAAGAAACATATTTACAGTTCGTGGAAGTTATATACCACTGTAGTGCATGATCTACTACATAGTAGTTTATTGAAGACATAAACACATGCCTCACATATGAAGAGTGATGACACCGTCAAAATGTTTTGAACACATTAGTGGAAAACCCTCTAGGTTTAAAACCTTACATAAGGTGAAATATCCTTTTTTGTGCAACATTAGTAGACCCAGAATATTGTCCCCATAGAAAGTACCTGAATTCAATTTGTTGAACAGGATTCAGTAGTCTACTGAAAGCACTTTCCCAATACCAGAACAAAAATTAAGGTCTCTCGATGCGCGTTTCGCAACCAAGTTAGCGTCCTCAGGAGATCATCGTGATCTCATAATGATCCTGATCGACCACCGAATTTCGTTCGTCGAAGACTTTGGCTTTGTATCTGATCGCCTCGCGAAGCCTTGTTCATCTTTGATATTCACGAAACGAGTTTCTCTTGATCTCATAGATGACGGGGTTTCTCAGTTATTTGAAAAATGGTAGGTATAGGTCTCTGAATCTAGCCTCAGCTTCTTATTTAATTGCGCGTTTCTGAAGCCTGAATATCTTTATAGAAACAACAGAATTACTTCTCAAAACCGTACCATAGCGGATAAAAAGTGCCTTAGTTGTCTGAATAGAAATTAAAGACTGAAAATCCTGTTATTCGGTAGATCAATATGAAAAGCCCTAATGTAAATATAACCTTAAACAACCCCAAGCAGTTTATTGTGATTACCTAGCGTGATTTCAAATCTAGAAGATTCTATGATTCATTGAAAGATTATCGACTGAAAACTAAGCTTCTGCTTCAGGCATCAGCATCATTAAGATGCCAAAAAATGTTGCTGCTGAAACTAATGAAAACAGTATCATCCGCGAATGGAACCACTCGACATCAAATTTTCATATGAAAACATTGGCTATTAACGTATATGATAAATGGTAGTGGTCTCAGAACTAAACCTTGAAGTACTCCACGATTTATGATTTTCAGATCTGATACAGATCTGTTTTTTTGATAGACGAACTATTGTCTACCTTCTAGACATAACACGAAAAATTTCAACGGCGTCCCACTAATGAGCATTTTTCTAATAAAACTTAATTAGAAATACAATTGAAAACTTCAGAGGTGCCACACATTGTTGGTAATGAATAGCCAAGCCCCTCCACACACTTAACTTTTATGTAAGATTTCGAGATGAGCATTTGTTGTAGATTATGTCCCACGGAAGCCGAATCGGTCGGAGTGTGATAGTTTGAATCTTCCAAAATATCGTAAGTCTGCCTTTTAGAAAAAAAATCAATTAACTTGGAAATACATAACAATAGTTCATATAGGCCCATAGTTGGGAAGCTCTTCAAGATAGTAGAGGATATCGTGGGAGATCGACGTTCAACCATTAGACAACTTGATGAGACATTTTTATTATCAGATATTGACAAACATGCCTACGATACCTTGCCTATTGAAAAATATTCATATCTATTTTTGACTGAGTTAGTTTGAATCGATTTTTTTTATTAAATCAAATCAAATCAGGTCAGGTCAGGTCAGGTCAGGTCAGGTCAGGTCAGGTCAGGTCAGGTCAGGTCAGGTCAGGTCAGGTCAGTTCAGGTCAGGTCAGGTCAGGTCAGGTCAGGTCAGGTCAGGTCAGGTCAGGTCAGTTCAGGTCAGGTCAGGTCAGGTCAGGTCAGGTCAGGTCAGGTCAGGTCAGGTCAGGTCAGGTCAGGCCAGGCCAGGTCAGGTCAGGTCAGGTCAGGTCAGGTCAGGTCGAGTTGAGTCGAGTCGATTCAAATCGAATCAAATCAAATCAAATCCAACCAAATCAACTCAAATGTATTTCAATTTTCCAGTACAATAAGTGAACGAAATCATAAACATATGTCAAAACCATTGCATCAGCAGCAGTCGGCACTGGCTAACAGAGGGGGTCAATTTCTGCTCCTGCTACATTACCAAAATCGTCCAAAAATTGAACGAAAAATAAAAAAACACGTCAACAATTATATAGGATGACACATTTCAAAATATTCGTTCCAGAAACGAAAATGGAAGCAATAAATCAGAATAAGAATTTTTTTATGAATTCTTAAATTAAAATACAATGGGGCAAACTTTCATACAATGCTACAAACGATCTTCCATTGCAGCCCTCACATGATTGAAAATCTTGGGAGTTATTTCTCTTCAATGCCTCATAATATTCTCTCTCAGATCTTTCAATCAAGTGTTATTGATTCTATCTGATACACTTCAGACTTCAAATGACTCCATAAAAGGAAATATTGAGAAGTGGAATCTGGAGACCTTGGTGGCCTTCCTGTAGGATCTCTTTTGCTAATTTAGCCACCAGGAAAATGATCATCCAGAAATTGTCGCAATGGAGCTGCATAATGAGGAAGTACACCACCCTGCTGGAAAACTATTTCGTTTTCGAATAATTTCATATTCTCCACAATTACCCTATTGATGCACGGTATTATTAGTCTCCAATGTATCCAAATATTTATCACTAGTCAAATTATCATCGATAAAAATGGTCATATGATGTGTTCACCTGAAATTCCTGCCTAAGCATTCAGTTTAGGTCGTTAGGTGTTAACTTGAATGTATGAATGAGGATTCGTATTACTCTAATATCAACAATTTTGCCGATTCACCTCTCCATTCAAACTAAACATACGTTCATCTAAAAAACAAATTTTATACATGAAATTCTGATGCAAGTTGATCCGCTCAAGGAGACTTTCACAAAACTCGATACGTCTATCGAAATCATCTTCGTTCAATTCATGAACTAGTATAATTTTATATGGATGAAATGTGTACATATGAAAGATCCCAAAAAGATTTGTACGACTATATCTTAGAAAAACATTACAAACATTCATATGGGCCCATAGTTGTGAAGCTCTTCAAGATAGTAGAGAAGACCGTTGGAGACCGACCTTCACCCATGAGATAACTTGATAAGACATATTTTTTATCAAATATTAACAAACATGCCTATGATAACATGCCTGTCGGAAAGTGTTCATAGCTATTTTTGATTGAATAGAGTCGAGTCAAATCAAATCGAATCAAATCAAACCAAACCAAACCAAACCAAACCAAACCAAACCAAATCAAATCAAATCAAATCAAATCAAATCAAATCAAATCAAATCAAATCAAATCAAATCAAATCAAATCAAATCAAATCAAATCAAATCAAATCAAATCAAATCAAATCAAATCAAATCAAATCAAATCAAATCAAATCAAATCAAATCAAATCAAATCAAATCAAATCAAATCAAATCAAATCAAATCAAACCAAATCAAATCAAATCAAATCAAATCAAATCAAATCAAATCAAATCAAATCAAATCAAATCAAATCAAATCAAATCAAATCAAATCAAATCAAATCAAATCAAATCAAATCAAATCAAATCAAATCAAATCAAATCAAATCAAATCAAATCAAATCAAATCAAATCAAATCAAATCAAATCAAATCAAATCAAATCAAATCAAATCAAATCAAATCAAATCAAATCAAATCAAATCAAATCAAATCAAATCAAATCAAATCAAATCAAATCAAATCAAATCAAATCAAATCAAATCAAATCAAATCAAATCAAAATAATTTAAATTTTTCAGTACAATAAGTGAACTAAGTCATAAACATATGTCAAAACCATTGCATCAGCAGCAGTCGGCACTGGAGTGGTCCATTCTTGCACCTGCTCCATTTCCAAAATCATCCGAAAATTGAACGAATGAGCGTTAAAGTCCTGCCTCACTCATTATACATCCCTGACCTCTCGCCATCTACCAGCTTTTCAAAAACGTCGATAACTACCAGCCATCTACCAGCTTTTCAGAAACGTCGATAACTTTTTCACCGGTAGAACCTTCGTTAATCAGGACCAAGCTAAAATGGCCTTTGTCGACTTTATCGAATTCCGAGCACCCAATTTTTATGCTGACGGAATCAATCGACTCGTGTTACGTTGAGAAATGTGCAGTAATTCAAGTGGCGTTTATTCCGAATGAATTGAATGAGCACACACGAATTGATGTTCTATTCTATTTTTCAACAAGATTATTTCCAACTGTCTTGACAATCACCTATATAAGCATCTATTTATTTTTCAGAAAAAGGTACAACCCTGGAAACTATACTCGATGGTATCGGGGCTGCTGGCTGTAGACTTCATTATCATGTTAGCCTGGCAGCTGCTGGATCCTCTTCAGCGACGCATAGAGTTGTTTCCTTTGGAGGCTCCCCTTTCGTCATTGGACGATGCCATGATAAGGCCGGAACTGGAACACTGCGAGAGCCGCAACAATAACGTGTGGCTGTCTCTGATGTACGCTTACAAAGGCCTAGTTTTGGTAAGTGAATGAATGGGAGATGGAACTATTCATGTGTAGTCCAGTCAAAACATGTGAAAAAACAAAAGAAATATTTCGCGGAGAGCTGGAAATCAATGCAGGTCTTGAATTCACAGTTATGAAGAAAATACCAAAAGTCTCTTTCAATTCCATGGGTGCTGAAAATATTATCGAAAGTCAAAGGTCCGGCTATTTTTCATTCACATTCCCTTCAAGATTGTCTGTTGAAGTAAAAATAGGTAGAATTGAAGTTGTAGATAACGAGATTGTCTACAACTTATATAAAGTGTTTTCATACTTCTTTCCTACGATACACGATTTCTGATATGTCATCATTTCAATGCAAAAATAGTAATACGCAGAACGTACATCATATACTGATGTCATTGGTCGCCGTAACTTTGAATAACATCCATCGATTCTTCTGTATATTGTGTTTTGTGGAATCGAGAAGAACCATTTGACGTTATTTCCAATAATAATAATGTTATCATCAGTTATAATTTTGAATATAATTATTTTATTTACATTATCAATAATATTATCATTATAATATCATCATTATTGTAGTTCTTCTCGAAAAACAGAGCAAGACGATATTTGTCGTTGAGTTTTCAGCTCCTAGTGAGACGAATATCGCACGAAAAGAGAAGGAAAATAGAGAAAGTATCAATATTTTTCCTTCGAACTCTGAAAACCGTATCCAGACCACTCTGTTAAGATGGTTGTTCTGATTATTGGAGTCCTTGGTAGAATAACGCCCTCACTCTCTAAGAAGGCAGAAATCTTGGCCAAGCAAACACAGAGTGCTGTCATTCTTGGTTCATTGCGCCTGTTCATGGCAGATGATTCTTAGGCCCAATGATCACTTACATCACAATGTAAGGACTGGTCATTAGTTAATGTTGCTAGCGTACCTTCCCGAATGTGTTGGAGCTTCGGGAACAGAGACCGACCAGTTCACCCTTCGGAAGAAATAATAATATTTATGATAATGATTTTGATGATGAGATTAACTTTCAAGACGAGTAGCTAGGGAAAAAAGGTCAATCATGGCAGAACCCCGCATTACCGTGACAAGGCGATGCTACGACGACAGGGCGCCCGATATCTCGACAGCTGATAGGCTCAGTGTCATTCATCCTCCCGGCACGGATACACACACCTTAGGATCAAGCCATCGTTGGAATGCCATTCAGCTGAGGGATAACAGAACCACCAGTGATTCTGTCATTCCCGTATCCAGCGGGGCTACATGGAAGTAGGCATCCGATGGCCGATTTGCTCAACCCCCACATCCCAGAGTGAACTTATTTCTGACGCTAGTCTACAGAGGACAAGGATATGGAGCTTCGACTTCAACTGACCTTCCTGTGTATTTAAATCAGGAACGAGTCTACAGAGGAAATGGATGTCGAGCTTGCGACTCCAACTGACCTCTCTGTAAATTTAGATCAGGAGCGAGAGCTTCTCAACTCTCCAACTCCTGATCTGAAAACTGAACCTAAATAAAAAGGTTTGGTGGTGCAGCCAAGAAACGACTGAGTCGACTCCTCCTTATGACACCGCCTTGCACCAAATTCTTGAGCGGCTTACGCAGAATCTGTCTCAAGTGGAGGAACAAACATTCCATGAGCCGGTTGGCAAACGCTTGTGCTCAAGTGATGATTCAACAAAACCAGAGGCGAAAAAGCCCTGCACGGTTGAATCTAAGGCATCGTCAGGTGTAGCTGACGTGCAAAAACCCTCATACGTGAAGGTTGTCGCGGGTATCAAGGCGAAAATTTTGCACCTTGACTATCCGACTACCTCATTATTAATGAAACTGCAGAGCATATACTTTGTGCCTGCCCCGCTGGAAACCGAATCAGGTTTTTAGAGTTCGGCAGAGCAGTACTCTTGCCATCTGACCTGAAAGAGCACTCACCATACAAACTAATCGGCTTTGTTAAGAAGCTGGGTTTATTTAGTGGAGTTTGAATATTCGTGAGCCACAATGAATCCTTGTTGGTTGAGGTGGAGGGTGGAATAGACACAGTCATTTTGGACCTAAGCTAACTTACAAGACAACATTGAAGGCCTCGTCAAAAAACCTTACGTTTGCTTTTATTAGGTCGAGTGGGCTGGAGTCAGAAACTGAGGGATTCATCATGTCCTATTAGGATGGTATCCTCAACGCTTCAGTATACGGTAGTCGTGTGATGTATAGAGATTCCAGAAGCCATATGCCAGGCCTGCCGCGAAGCGCCTGATACCCTAATGCACTTGCTGTCGGCATGTTCAGCTTATGTGGTCTCAAAATATATCCATCGGCATTACGTGGTCCTGAGGGTGCTTAATCACCATCTAAGTCACGTTTACGGTATTGACGAGACATCGAACGTTGAACTATGCTCCTTAGGATATTGAATTCATCATGAGAAATGATAAGTATCAAATTTATTAGAACTATTCATTTCCCATTCTCATACAAGCAAATGAGTGTGATGTAGTTATTTGCGACCACCAGTGCAAGACTTTTTGTCAGGGTATTTGCGTAACAGAATCTAACTCTCAGAGATGAAACGATTTGGTTACATTTCAATCACAAAAGTGAAGTACAACTGAAGATTAACCTGGGAACATCTCAAATGTCCATCGGTTAGGCTGATAAAAAATGGATAAATTACCGACTTTTAACTTTGCACCATGTGACTTTGCTCACTTCGATAAAGAGCACTAGTGCTGTTGGTATTATAAATTCATTGATAGAATTTCTTGATGGATCATCGCGACCAATGTAGAGACTGAGGACAGTGGTGAAATTTTAGATTTGAATTATTGACTAGTTTTCCATTTACTTCGAATATAATTACTGATGAATTTCATCGGACTTCCATTGTTTGATATTATATAAAATGATTTGAAATATCTGAAAGAACTAAAAAAGAAGAATTGAAAATTAAAGTTGAATATCAGAACCTGCTTCAGATCTGGAAACACTATTGGTAGCAGCCTCACGAAAACGAGGCCACAAAACGCGGACTACGATTCCAAGAATTGCATTTGCCGGATACCCTCTGAATGCGAAAAATCCTATATCGGTGAAACTGAGAGGCCATTGAATGTTCACATTGCCGAGCACAAGAAACACACACAGCGAGGGGAATTCAGCAAATCAGGAATAGCAGAGCATGTTTGGACCCATCAACATAATATCGAATGATCCCAAGCTGAGACCATTCACAAACAGGAACATTGGTTTTTAATTTTATTTTTTGTTCAATTTTTACTTGTATTTCATTTCACTATTATTTCATTTCAGGTTTTTTTGCTTAATATAATTGTTTTTTCAGCTATTCATTTTTATTCTTCTTCTTTAATTTTCAATTCTTCTTTTTTAGTTTTTTCAGGGATTTCAAATCATTTTATATATCAGGAAGTCCGAACTAATGAAATTCATCATGAAACATTATCAATCACCTTCAAACAAACATTCCATTACCTAATAGGAAAGTAGCTGCAAAATCAATTGATTGGATAGATATATACTGATATGAACATCAGATGTTTTATGGTTAAAAAATTTTTTTCAAATAATTTTTTTTGAGGTTAAATTAATCACACGACAAATTGGTTCCTATTCTCTTTAACGACCTTGCTATTGAAGTCATCAAATGAAATCAAACGTGAACATCCCCATAAACCCAAAGGTATTTACTATCAGTAACGTACACTGCATGTATTCTGTCGGGTTGCGTCTAAGATACCCATTAATTTTAAGTGGGCCCACTATTAGTTCTCTTAGTGAGTGCTTTGCTACGATTAGGACGAGATAAGGTCACGAGTGGCTATAACTCGAAGGAAGATCTGAGAAGAGAGTATAGAAGGCAATTCCAAAATTAGTTTGGAGAGACCATTCCGAGGAATCTTGGGAATAACAAGACTTTCAATTTATTAGGTGGGCCTCACACTATAGATGTTGTTTGTAAAACGGTTTCCACTTGGTTTTTTGTTATTTGTGAGGATTCACATCACTTAACTCTCACGATAACTTTCAAAATCACCGGGTAAATCAGTCAAATTTCAAGTTCACTCCAGAGGAACAAACTTACATGCTTTGCATAAAGCAAATTGACATAATTCTTATAAAATTAATTCTGCTGATTTGACTGATGAATTATTGTTTGAGGAAATATTCAGCATTTTTGAAAAACATATACCATGTTCATGGTATCAACTCCCTGTTCTGGACGAGTTGTTTTTTCAAAGGATTTGATTTATAGCCAGTCTTCAAGTATACCCACTGACTATATGTCAGTTCTTTCCTTATACGAGGAATTGGGCAAATTTCGGATTTGCGGTTGGTTACCTCCTACACATGGGACGATGATAAACCTGTCGTTTGTTGTCCGCTTCAGCCTAGTTCAAGAAATGATACTCTGAAGGAATTCGATTTTCAATTATCAGAAATCATCGATTTTATGGTGATGATAGACAGTACTTTGCACTGAAGAGTGGCCAAACAGCTCGAAATTGCTCTGCAAGTGTGTTTCAATAATTGACGCCTGTCGAACATATCCCAAATGCCTTCGTGGTATTAGCCAGGGGAGTAGTTGTTTTCTGATAGTTGTCAGTACATTAACCTACAGTGTAGGAAGTTGATACTGGCCTGAACGAATTGTTCCTTCAAATGATTTAAAAAAAATATTTTTGTTGCTGTTAGAATCGGAAAACTCGAATTCCTGAAACCAGACTATTTTCCTAAAAGTGTTACTGGAAAACTAAGAAAAATTGGAAAAAAATAAATTTAGTATTGGGAAACTTACAACTTCTCGTTTATTATTCAGAATGAATTTTTCTTTTGAATTTCTCTGGAAGAGAGAAATATCCTTTCTTCAGTTGTATTGATTAATTTTTTTTGAGATCTAGAAATTAGTTCAGATTTTTGTTAATATACGCACACAAAAAAGTAGAGTAAAATCGACTCTATTGAAGCGTTGAATTCAAACACACATATATTCGTTGTAATATCTATGGTATTATTCCATCTGTCGACAGTGTAATAACGTACAAAAATTTAAAAGTCTGCATTGTGGAATCTGATTTCTTAACCAAGAACTGAATTTTAATCTCAGCTAAAATCTTTTTCACTTACTATTCTATTCTCGATAGATTGACAAAAAGTCTCTAATTTGTCTTAACTTCATCCTACTCTACTAGAATGGTATTTTTCTCAATCTGAGAGAAAATGAAAGTCCAAAGTTTCAAATATAAAATAAAATGAGTGAAACAACTACTCCATGGACAGAATTATGACAGAATTATGAACTCTAGCTGAACATTCAGCACTAGGAACCCAACAATATATAACTTCTTTGCAAATAGGAAGTGGACTCAGACAAAATGATATGTGAACTCTCTTTCTCGATATCAACTGGTTAGTAAAAAACAAAAAAAACACTCACATAACGCCTCTTGGGTGGTTCATGGTCAACCATAAGTCCCGTTGACCTGGGGTGTCTTCAACACCAACACTTTCATTTCAAACTCCCTTATATCCATTACCGGATTTCACTACGGAATTTCTTTAAAATGCGCACCACGCGCTTAAACAAAATAACTCCCCTATTTAGGCCACCTTCCTCAGCCTCGAAGGCTGAGGGATGGGACCCCCGATCTAGTCTCGACGGACTCCGGTGACCGACTTTCCGCAACTCTCCCCCAATTAACTTTCGCGACTCTCTTTCGCCAAGGACTCTTTTCGCAACTCTTCTATCGCTTTTCGCGACCCTCTTCCACAACTGATATTCGCGAACGTTTCGCGACCGTCTTCCGCAACTGTCCGATCGCTACTCTCACAATTAACCGAATCCTTAGTATTCCCAAAACCGTAAAACTGTCCCTAACACTCCTCCCTTATACCGTCCCCTAATTGGTCTGATATCTGGTTAATATTCCCGAATTTTTCCATAACTCTTCCTACTCAAGACCTATATCGTCTTTTCATCGGAGTCATTGGTCAGTTTTTATTTTAAATAAATTTTCGGGCCTACCTTTTCAGATATGGCCGAACTTTCTCTCCACGGACCTGACATGCAAACTTGTAACTTACATTTTCACGTTCCCAGTATTATAATTTATCAACGTATACGTTTGTTTAGTCTAGCCGAACGCAACATAATCTTCATGATGCCGATAAGGTTTAACAATCATAAATTGAATTCAACGCTTACTCTGTTGGAAAAGTACTGATACCGAAAAACCAAGTGATCGACCCCGATCTTTATGAATAAAATGATATTTTTCGTTAACTATCGCAGTGGCAGTTATTACATCGTTAATCGGTATAAACAAGTACCATGATGTAAGTATCAATCATCATCTCCCAAGTAATAATAATAGGGTATTCAAAACACACACTCCAATGTGTGTGAAAAACCACGTCACAATATTGTGACGAACCGTATTGTGACGCCCGAAGATGCTGTCGTATAGCGAAACACGTGTCGCGGTTTTCTAAACTTCCAAGTCAAAATCTCACTTTGATGTGTGTTTTTTGAATACGTTTTAACAGATTGTCATCAAAACTCGGTCAGTTCTATAATATTAATAATAATAAGCGTAATTCCTAATATCGGCTGCAGCAAAACGCGAGTCTAGTAAGACATAACTCCATTGACAACATCAGGAGTAGTACTACTTTACTAAATGTACATGGATATGAACGAGTTATATTTTAAAAACTTGTAAATCGTTTCAATTTTATAAAATAGTCCTCCCGCCTCACTATTCATTCAGGATGTCAAACTGAAACGATTTTTCATTGTGTAGTTTCAGATATATAATCTGGTAAACATCGATGAGATCACTTTTTGAGTAAGTTTGAGTCGACTCATTTTGTTAAAGAATAATGTGGAATAATTTTTAACAATATGATTATTCATTTGCCTCCATAACGACGATAATAATTGATAAGCATGAAGATAAAAAACCTCCGTCGTCGATTCTGATTATTTTATTTTATTGAAAATAATGAAAATGAAATAAATATCATTATTATCATAACAATGATCTGTTTAAAATCTGTTTTTCCGTTAACCAGCTGTCGCACCCCTACGAACGACAACCCTCAGAAGTCGAAACTTGTGCGAGCTAAGGATTAACGAGTTCTTACCTTTTAACGTGTGATTCCTAACACACACTGTAGATAGACACATGGATATTGATATTTTCGTTTCAGATATTTGGCCTGTTTCTTGCCTACGAAACAAGATCTCTGAAAGTGAAACAAATAAATGATTCAAGGTACGTGGGAATGAGTATTTACAACGTTGTGATACTGTGCCTCATTACTGCCCCGGTGACTATGGTGATTGCCAGCCAACAAGATGCGAGTTACGCCTTCGTCGCACTTGCGATCGTTTTTTGCTGTTTTCTCAGTATGGCTCTCATTTTCGTGCCTAAAGTAAGTATGACGCGTCTCTAACAAAACATTTTGAAAGAAGTTACAAATGTGACACAATTTTAAGAAGGAAACATGTCTTGATTTCAATTTGCAGAATTTTTTACATATTAGCTGAATAATAAATAAGCAAAACAAATCAATTGTTCATCGATGTATGGAATACCTACATATGATTTACACAAAAAACTGCACCATATGGCTAATTATTGACTTTTCAAAAATGTGTAACTCGTATAAGTTGGTGCATTGAGTAGGTACAACTCAAAATGCAACAGTAAAATTTCATATTTTACTTTTTTTCATAGGGTACCTTTGAAAGTACCGAAAATTTCCTCTAAGAATATCAAAAATGTACCACAAATTTGCATCTGAAACCATTTCCACAAATTTAAGATAAAATTGGATTCTGTGGCGTAGAATCCAAAACAAGTACTTCCCGCAATCACCAAACATTCAATACTCTTGCATATCTGATAATTTGGAAAAGTTCTTTTCTTGCATCTACACTGAGAAAAATATTTTTCTTATTTCTCTTCTCTGAAGAGACTGCTTGTCAAATCTAGGAAACGACTTCAAAGTCTCGACTTAGGACCTTCCCTAAGAAGCGCGTGGTAGAAAACCCTTAAAGACGACCGGAGCTCAGTCTCAACGACAATCCTGTAGTGTCCACTTCGCTGAAGTATAGAACTCGACAAATGTCTGTGCTCTAAGAAAATGACATTCGAATCTAAATAGCTAGTGAAATAGAAAAAATTGAAAATGGTGAGTCATCCCCTTTTTTTCAACGCCTAATAAAAAAAAGCAAAGAAAACGCATCAAAATCGGATTTTGATAAGTTTAACAACGGTCTTCTTCATCGATATATAATCAATTCTTACATTATTCAGAAAAAAATTCCACTTCACGCCGCATACATCAAGGGTTCAGATGGGGGGAAAACGAAAAAAATTTAAAATTACTCATAGAAAACCAGCGATTCGGCAGCTGCGAAAAAATTTTCTCAAAGACACGAAGAAATACCGTGAGGAAGGTCGAACAATAATTTATATGCATGATACATATATCCATGCTTCACATACACATGAGACGAGTTGGAATGACGATTCGAATGAAGGATTGCTTGCAACAATTTCAAAAGGGCGGAGATTCATAATTGTGAATGTGACTTGTGAAAAATTGATATCAAAATTTAAATCCAACACAAAATCGAGCGACTATCATAGCAAAATGAATTACGACAATTACAAAAAGTGGTTGCAAGAAATGTTAATTCCCAGAAAAGAGCATTTTGTCTATCAACCACAATTCAAGTTGTATGAAATTGATAGGATTATGGAAAATCATGGACTTACTGTACTCAGGTTGCCTCCTTATCATCCAGATTTGAATTCAATAGAATCAGTATGTGCATCACTGAAACAATAAGCTTACTCTTGATTTCGCAATAAACAAAATTATTAGAAATGTTCCAGGCGATATTGACAACGATAGTACCAGTGATGATAGTGATAACTCTACAAGCGATTACGGTCTGTCTGGAGTTGGTCCTTTGTAATTTTCTTATTATAACTTGAATTATATTTTTGTTTGGATTCATTCATATTAGTAAATATAATGTTTCCGATTTCTTTTTCATACTAGGTCATTCTACCTTTCCTTAATAAACCCAAAATTGAATGCAATACAGACTGCTGAAAAACAAACTCATTAAAATTCAGTTACGTAAATACCACATTATCATACTCAACTAATAATTGACCGTTAATTGAAAAACCATCAACTCTTATTGCTACTTGAGGCGAGGACTGTACTCTCAGGCCATTCTAAAACCCGAATAGGCGCACCAAGTCGCACGGTAGATTCCATCTTATTCTAACCTAATGCGTTTTCTGTCAGTAACGTACAAAGGTGGTGATATGTTACATGTCGCTTCCGAAATTTGACAAGCTGTCTGTCTGGTACATATACAAAAATGAAACAAATGACACTTAAAATAATTTCCTGACTATTCCTGGAAAATCCATTTCAGCAGAACTGATACGAGTATGTACAGTAAAACTTATCTCTTTGCCAATCTTTCACATAATCAATAGGGCGATTTCCAATGAATGACTTGTCATGTATTATTGTCTCGTGAAAATAACTGGAAAAATCGATTTATAGTACATATACATATCAGTAGGTATTTCCTGAATATGTTTTCTTTTAGGTAATCGAAGTCATGAAACACCCTAGGGATAAGGCTGAGAGTAAATATAATCCAGATGTTGGTGTTTCTAAAGAAGACGAAGAGAGATATCAGAAACTGCTGAGTGAAAATGAAGATCTGCTTCGGCTGATAGCGCAGGTAATATTAAGTAATTTTTATTCAATTAAATTGGTACCTACAACATTTTCTGTGCATACACCGATAGGTAGGGAAGATATTCACGTAATATCATCAACCATAGTTTTTATCGAGCTTCTCTAGGTATTCCTACCATACACAAAGAAAGTGGATAATAACTTAGATTTCCTTCACAAAAAACTAATTTCGTTTCAATATCATCAGTATCATCTGAATTCTTTGATACTTTTCCGACAGATTCAGATAGATCTATCTCATCTGAGTTATGGAAAATTGTAAAATTTCAAATTTTCTCATTATCACTATTGTAAGAACATTTGTCTACGACGGAAAACTAGACATATCAAAAAGTATTTGTAAACATACGTTTTTGAACTGAACATTTTCTACATTATCAATAATTTTTTGGTGGCAAAATCTAACTCAATGAAGTCGACATGACAAAATCATCAAATAATATTCTTTTTACTGATACCATAGAGAAAATTCAAAACGATATGTCTGTATACTATAGCAAAAAAGAAAACTATTTCAGCACACTCAACTCACATGCAAATCCAACATGGTGAAATAAGGCGAAAAACAAATGGTTTTTGTTGAAAATGAATGAAAAACTTTCTGTCAACCGTGTAATAATAGTAATGTTGTAAATCATGCCCTAACGAAAATAACGCCGGCCGCCACTGGTAGCCATAAACCAATTGTGACGTAGCTAAGAGCACGCGAATGTCAGATGTCCGCATCGCTCTAGATGTAGCGAGAATAATGCTACCGATTTCAATGGAATTCCGACGAAATTTTCAACGCATTCCATTACGCTAGCCACGAGCATATCGACACAGTCAAGTGGAAGTTACAGTGCGATACGCGAAGCGATCTAGTGAGGCGATGGACATTCGAATAATAGTTGAAGTTTCAGTTGTGTTTTAGAAGTGTTTGTTGTATTTAAAGTGAAATAAAGTCAAGTTGGATTATCGTTCAGTGTGAATCCATGTGGTGAATCCACCGGGAAAATGTAACATTTGGTGTCAGAAGTGAAATAATTGACTGAAATTTTTCTGTTTTATGGTGAAAACAAGGAGTGTCAATTACAACAGAATGGAAAAGCTTAAGAAAATGTCTGAGGCTTTGCCAGCTAGCCTGGCGGAGAATGAAAAACGCAGATGAGATGAGAGATGAAGATGAACGAAGAATAGAGGAAGAACAATTACGCCGAAATGAAGATCGTGAATTACTAGTAGGTATTCAAGAAAAGCAGGAAAAAGACAATCAGATGTACCGTCATTTATTGGAAGATTTAAAATCTTCCCAAGTGAGCAGTACAAGTACAGGAATATATTCAGGAAAAATTTGGAACACTATTTTAGGAAACAAAGGAGGGATTGGAGAAACTAGTCGGTGAGAAACTTGAAGGAGTCGACAAAAAGTTTATTGGAATGAACAAAAGGTTCGAAGGAGTTGATAAAAAGATTGGAGAGATTTTCCGGGAACTTCGGATATAATTACCGGAACCGAAAAAGACTACTGTGGAAAAATGGAAATCGAAAACAACATCTTCTTCTTCAATCAGTAGATTTATTAAAACTCCAAATTTCCATGGCGAATCTTCATAGTCAATTTATCGCAGACAATTTGAGGCCGATGCGGAAAATAATGGGTGGAGAAATGAGGAGAAAGCAACAGCTCTACGAGGAACGACCTTTGCAAAATATTTCAGTGAATAGGCAGAAGGATTTTGAAGCAGTCGTATCAGCTTTGTAATTCAGATATGGTAGCAAGCACCTTCAACAAGTTTACTAAGCTCAACTGAAAGTGAGAACTCAAGGTCCATCAGAAAGTTTGGAGCTGAAGTCGGAATGTTAGTAAGATTCGCCTACGCAGAAGCACCGGATAACTTCACCCACTGGATTAGTATCCATTAGTTTCATCGACGGGGTTCGTGATACGGAGCTGCATCAGTCATTGAGGATGGCACGTCATAAAAAATTAAATGAAGCCATCATTTATGCCTTAGAATTTCAAGCTGCCAAAAATGATTCGCGACAACAACGAAAAGTTCTGGTGAGGGCCATCAATGAAAAGGAAGACGAAGGAACAGATCTAGAAGAACTCTTTAAGAAATAGTCTCATTGAGGAATGAGAAAATGTCAGTCAAATATGTAACTTTCTGAAGCCAGATTTCAACTTCAAACCTGGACTTGAGATCAAAATTACTATCCTTCAATAAAAAATATATTCCATGACGAAGTTTAACAAATCGAGCTAATATCCTGCCTCTTGATAACCAGCGCATTTTCCAGTGTAGTAACGAAACATATTCAAATATCATCTAGTTGGGTGAACGTGCTTTGATGTGATTCATTATATTAACGATTTCAGACAAAGTTGTTTTCAAATTATCAGGCATTTCCTTGCAAGCCAGTGTTTCTCTGTGCAATACGCAATGGGTACTTTTGGCTTCAGCAGCAACATGTTCAACCCTAGCAATCAGTCCACATAGTCTTCCTGTTATGGCCTTGGCACCATCAGTCAGAATACCAACACAAGTTTTCCAACCAATGCCATATTCTTCAAAATAATCATTGATGAGGTTGAAAATATATTCTTTCTTTGTTGTAGACTACAAAGTCTTGCAAAATGAAATATCTTTCCTAAAAATATTTTTATACACATATCTTACAAATACAAGCTGCCCAGTGTTACGCGTAACTCACTTTGGAAACCCTGGTCTAGATTATTCAGGTCACTTATTTTCATTTTGATTTCGGGGATTCCCAATATTACTTTTTCGCTGTATGAATAATGAACGTCTTTATCAGGATATTAGAAAATAAACATTGACAATCAAATTTTTCGTAGTTGTATATACTTTTATTCCATATTTAGAGGTAATAACAAACCACTTTGTGGAATTGAAACAAAAGCAAATGGAAAGAATGCTTCATCTCAGCAAAATTTCGAAATGATTTTCGAAGATATTTCGAATCGTCCAGTAATGAATTCTTTAGTCAAAATCCTTGGGCTGAATGGTTTGAAAAATATTGGCAACACCTGTTTCATGAACAGCGTAATCCAATGTTTATCAAACACCAGATGGTTATTGGAATGAAAAAGGATGAATTTATGAAAGATCAATACTAGTATTTCTAGTATGGAGGGGGATTTAATCAAAGCGTTTGCAGAAGTCACCAAGGAATTGTGGTCAGGAAATTCATTTGATATAGTAGTTCATGGGTGATGCCCATAAAGACGCCCAGGAGTTCCTTCGTTATCTTTTAGAAGATCAACATGAAGACGTTAATAGAAATCATGGGAAAGCTAGACGGATCCTAATGGAAATTTACGAAAAATTCATGGCTTACATATTTGTGGATGCATAACTCTGAAATTGTAGATAATTTCGTTGGTCAATTGAAATCCACAATGAAGTGCACACAATGTGGACACTCATCAGTAACCTTCGATCCTTTCTGTCTCTCTCCATACTACAGATAACTGATTCATGGAGTTTGTGGCCATGCTTGGATTCGTTCCCACGAGAAGAAACTTTGGATGGGAATGAAAAACCGACGTATTTGAAAGGCAAGGGAAGGAGAAAATGCACAAAGTCCCTAACAATCAACAAATGTGGCTAGTTGTTATAATTGATATTCACTTTTAAATCACAGTGGGACTACTTACAGCGAGCATCACACAGCATACTGCCCACAACCGTATACGTCCTCTTTTATGAAAATGATGGAACGAAGTCGCACCTTTGAGATAACTGAGTAAAAGTTTTTTCATGCTCCTGTACCAATATATTTGATATTTATATTCAAATATTTGTTTTTTTATTTGACTACCTGATGAGATTTGAATTTATAGCTTTTAGCTTTATCAGAAATACTTATGTTTGGAATAGTCTTATGTAAACTGAATCGAGTTTCCAAATTAGTACTGAGTTTCTAATAATTTCATCGGAATTTCTGAAATTTCGTAAGAGAATTAAACTTTGAGGACTCATGAATTTCATCTTCTAACCCAAAATTTAGATAAATTCACTTTTTTCCACATATTCTTTCTTGTCTATAGCAGATCCTATTCAGGATTTGTTTTTTGTTATTCACTTTCATCATTATTACCAAATTATTGTTACCGAAGTCACTATGAAAAGTTTTATTTTTATAGTTATAAGTCAATAACAAAAAATATTGAAAGATGTCTGAATCATTACTGGGGTCAACAAATTTGTGGCAAATGTTTGTCATTTTATGTATTTGCGATATCAAAACAGCGAACTGAAAATAGAAATTGAATTTCTAGGTATAATATGTCAATTATCGCTACCTCGACTATAAAGTCATGTTTAAGTCGGTAAGAATAACTTTGCTCCAACTAAATAACATAAACTTCTTCTGACTTGAACGTTGATTTTTCCAGAAAGAAGAAAAAATAAATATACTCAAAAATAGGCTGGCAGAAAAAGAAGTCGGAAAGGGCGGACTAACGCCATCTAGCATCACTCAAGGTAAGGACACGCTTATAGTGGCAGATTTCATTACTGACGCAGGCACTTCTGATTCTGCTTTCGGGGGTGGCATCTCTGTTTACACTCGATCGTCGAGGTGCAGTCAGTCAGATGTAGAATTCAGCGAGAGCTATCTATGATCAAATGATTCAATTGATATGTAACAACGAAAGTGGTGAAAAACCCATATGTCTATTGAAATCAATATTGTAACTGAGAAAAATTAATAACGCCGGCCTCAAAAAACAATGTGGATGCGTCAAAAAGTACGTGTTATTCCTAGTACAGGCTCATTAATTTCTTGTTTTTTTCACCACAACTAACAAAACAGAAAGTCAAGGAACGTTTCACAGTGAAAATTTCCACTGAACAACATTTATTTACTTATTATTCAAACAATCTATCACAGCCTAATTACATGGATGGAAAACATTAAAAATTCATAAAATACTTGAAATACTCATGAATGTATAAAAATAGTAAAATATTTACCAGAACTGTAGATGTGAATACTGCTTAAATAGGTAAATTTAACATATGCTCTAACAGTTTTCGCGGAATACTGATTGGAAAAGTGTCCAGTCAAGATCTATTGATATCCTATTCAAATGATTAACTAACTTGAGTAAAGATATTAGTGGTGTTTTGTTTGCGGTACTTATGGTTGGAATATTGAACAAGAGCGAAAATCGGTTGCGACTAGGAGGAACGTGAAATGGTGACAATCAATGATGTTATTCAAAAGTTTGTGCATGATTAACATTGCAGAATGAACTTCGTGAGAACGTTTTTGCAATTGGATTTAATCTCCAGCTATTCTAATCCAGTGTGAATCGCTACTTTCGCACAGGCACCGCTCTCAGAGCACCCTAAGGATTTTCCTGTAGTGCTTATGTTTTGTCTTCAAGAAAGGTTAATTGGCGTTGCTGTTCTGAAGATAATATTTTAAATCCATGTCGAATATCCGAAGACTTTGTTGCGATATAGTTTGGCGACTTGAGATATCGTTATAAAATAAATACATCAAGAATTTATTCTGAATGTTTTCTACTTCTTTCATATAGGTTTGGTACTCCGCAAAGCAAATAATGAAAGCAAACCAAATGAAGAAATTTGTCTTGTTACAAAACCCAACATCCGACTACCAGATTTCATAATATATCGTATATGATTAACAAATGAAAATTGTTCATGACACCTCAATCCAAGATCTTTGTTTTCAGTTCCACTTGTGTTTCACTGAACGATAACTTCATCAGGCGTGTTCATACTGAATTAATTCTTTCCATTATATAATGATATTTTAAATCATATGATTTCCTTCTTATTAATGTTCAGGAAAAAACTAGTTACAATTTTGAAAGAAATCCAAACTCATTGAACGGACATGTAATACCAATTTTCACAACAGAAAAAAAAATTCATAGAAAAAATAAGCGAGTATGCTTTAGACCAGGGGTCTCCAAACTACGGCCCGCGGGCCAAACCCGGCCCGCCAGTGTCATCAATGCGGCCCGCGACAGCCAATGATTTACTGTCATCAATCTGGCTCGCGACATCCAATGATTACCTAATTGTTGTTACTATTGCTGTGATAAGTTGAAGAAGAAAACACAGAATGATAATTACTCGGTTTTATTTACTTGCAAGGTAAAACCTAACGACAGAAATTATGACAAAGAAAACTTAACTCAAGTATCTAAGTTTAAGCATATTAATAACCAACAAATAATTGAAATGAATCACAGTTAAACAAAAACACTAATGAGATTTATATAATTGTGATTTTCCACCGACAATACTTTGTAGTTGTGGATCAATTTCACTTGTACTAATTATCAAAAGAGATTTAAGATGCTCATCGGTTAATTGAGATCTGTAAACATTATTTGTGTACTTCATCTTGGTACTACCAACATACAACTTGGTAGTACCAAAAACAGAAAACAACCCACGAGCAAATTTATGCAAATTATCAAATTGTTTCAGTGGAAGACTCTTATAAAATTCCAACAAAGATAAATTTTGATATTTGTTTTCAAGCATATCACTGCACCGTTAATCAATAATTTCCATTTGGACTTCCGGAGCCAGGGTTTCAATGTCAGAATCAAAAGGATTTTGAAAAAGCTTAATTTAATCTGAAAAACGAATATCAAAATTTATCTTCAAAGCACTCAAAGTTTCAATTGCAAAATTGACGGAAAATTCAGTCTCTGTAGCGTGGCTGAATATTTCACATGTTTCAAAATGTGTGAAACATTTTTAAAGTAATTGCGATTGAAATAGTATTATTTTCTGCCTGAAGGAATGCTAACTTCCACATCTATTCACTATCGGCAAAAGGGCCTTACTTCTCATTTTAAAAAAATTCGATCTCTGATCTAAGTTCAAAAAAGCGCTTAAGGACTTTTCCGCAACTAAGCCAGCGTACGGCAGTATGATATGATAAATCATTTTCTCCAATATGTTGAATAAACTCGCGAAATTGTTGGTGATTCAGCCCAGTGGATCTGATGAAGTTAACAACTGATATGACTGGTTTTAGAACTTCAGACATATCCAAACATTTTCCGCACAAGGACTGTTGATGAATGATACAATGTAAGACTAATGGTTTTGAACCACCATCGTTTTCTACAGCCTTTGACACAAGTGTAACCACTTCTTCATATTTACCATACATATTTTTGCCTCCATCAGTTGTTATAGATTTCAAATTTCTCCATCGAAGGTTCTTTTTATCAATGGCATTTTCAACTCCCTTAAAAATATCTGCCCCAGTTGTCGTGCCGTGAATACTATCAATATCAAGAAGTTCTTCATACACTTCATAGCTTTTATCTACTCCGCGAATAAAAATCAACACCTGAGCAGTATCTGACACATCTGTTGACTCATCCAATGCTAGAGAAAACCACTCATGATGTCCATTTTTGTCAGACAGTTAAGATGATATATTTTCTGCGATTTTCAAATTTTTCCTTCCGCAAACTTCCTGTATATTTGGAGTAACTTTGAAGATGTTTCGATTCATAGTGTCGTTTAATGTTATAGTCTTTGAAAACAGCTATGGTTTAATTACAAATTGAACATGGCGCCTTATTACTGGACTCAATCACAAAATACTGAAAGTTCCATTTTTCTTGGAACGTTCTGCATTCACTGTCAATTTTTCGCTTCTTTTCCATACTAACAAATCACACATTAAAACAATAAGTCAAATCAAAATACTTTTATTGACAGGTGTTACTTTATTTCACAATAGACAGTTTCGCTTCCTTTGCCTTTCCTACGCAGACTAACTCGCAGTTGCACCGCTAGCCTTTTTATATACAATTATTACTGGCATCTCGAGGTGATCGGAATACACTAGAACCAGAACTTTCTCGAACCAAAGCGGTGATTCCAAATACGCCTTATGCCACCTAGCGAGTAGCTGAAAAAAAAAGTACATAGTACCACTACTCGCCACTAGATGTCGTTAAGTGTCACAATATACAATAATAATTGAAATGCAAAAAAAGCGTAAGTTTGCTTAGGTCACGCACTTTGCGACTATCCTAGTCTAGAAATATAGTTAAGGGCGGAAATTGGCCCTTGGAACAAACTGAAAAAATCATTATGCCTCGAAGGCTTCAAAGTTTGGAAACCACAAGACTGAAGTAAATGTATAAGTATAGGGTATAGTCGTGAGAACTTTCCACCTGTGGATATAAGTTTCACAGCAAGGTTGGGATAATAACAATTAAATTCATTAAGTACATTATTATATTAATTCCAGATTTGGTATATTCATTGAAACATTGTTATATGGATTTTTATAAACCGTCAACAGATAGGAATATATCTCACTGAGATGATTAATATCTGTTTTTTCATCAATGCAAATTTTATTTTCAGCGATGAAGGCCATTTCAAAGAAGGACCTATTTGTTGAATGTGGTTCACTAACTAAGACTTCAGGAATCAAAATTCATATGGTGGTCAAAACTTGTTGACAATGTCGGTTAGCGCGCATCTTTCGGGACACTGTCTACAATCAGTTTTGTGAGAGGATATTCTGGAGCTCAAAGTTCTTGAAGTTTGACCAACATAGTTTTTGTTACACACTTGACATGGGATACTATATGCCACATTCGTTCGAGAAGTGAGGGGGGTTTATCTTTGACTCTGGTGTGTATCGTCTAAGTGTAAGAACTGCTTTATTGGCTATCTTAATATTCAGTAGTTCGTTGAATATTCTAGAGAATTTGGAAGTGATTTCCTTAATAAAGGGTAGAGTACTATAGAAGACCTGAGGAGGAGCGATATTGTTTTCATTGTTGTCAATTATATTTGGGTTTGTTGGAAGAGTTGTGATGATGTCTGTTATGGATGAGAAATTAAACAAAATATTTTTCATCATACTCAAAGGGTATGAGTTACCTAGAAATAATTTGAGTAGAATATCAAATTTTTTTTATGACATTGGATGTCAGGTGTTAAAAATCTCGAAATTTTGATTTCACTAAGGTCTTAGCTAGTGAACCACATCCAACAAAATGGTCCTTCCCTGAAATTACCTTCATTGCTAAAAATAAAAATTGCAATAATGAAAAAACAGATATTAATCATCTCAGTGACATATATTCCTACCTTTTCAACAATATTTGAATTTACCAAATCTGGATTTAATATAATAATGTACTCAATAAATTTAATTTGAATGTTATTATACCAACCTTGCTGTGAAAATTCTACCTATAGGTAAAAATTTCTTGAGGAATTCTTTACAATTTTAACTTGGTAACAATTTTTATCATTATTACCACTGACATAATGTCATGTCAACTGTTTGTCAGTCCTAACCATTAGATACGAATTGTGAAATTTCCACATGTGGATAAGATCCTCTTCTAATAATTTCAAACTGTAACGTATTTTTTCAAATATTAGACATCCTTTTCCAATTTTGTAAATGTATTTTACCAATGTACAATACATTGTGCTCAATATTTTACGTAACCATCGTATGAAACATCCTCAACAAAGTTGTAAGTCTAACCATCCATTTATATCTTAATATTACTTACACAAACAATTTTGTAGCATCCCTGATCATGAAAACAATTCATTGAATTTTCGAAAGCTTGGACACACTTTTATTTGCTGCAAAGCCCCGCTTTTTACTAGTTTTATATGTTTATATGTGTATAATATACACATGTATATACATATATCAATTTTCTACAAATATTTAAATTTATTTTGGGTTTTTATCTATAAATCAATATTTTTCAATAGATTTTTTATTCAGTGTCACTGTTTTTCGAATTTGAAAGCCGTGGATTTTTGGAATTTCTTCCTGACGTTTCGCTGGCGCGAGTGGCTAGCTTCTTCAGAGGTTTAACCAACATGGCTTGCTGTCCGACAGCTGTCGGAAGAAATTCAAAAAATCCACGGCTTTCAAACTTTGAAAACAGTGACACTGAAAACCTCAGCCGCGAAAGTCTGAACCATTTTGTCAGATATTTTATTTTTATTGATTATTTTCATTATCAGATACATATTAGTAATTACTGTAGTTGATTCTGAGACCAAGACAATAGGCATATATCATGAGAAATAAAATACATGTTTTCTAATGAAATATAGAAAGACAACTAGAGAAAACTGTATCGATTGTTATTCCATGTCTCGTGGTAGGCTCATTTCGGATATTACTCATTTGTAGTTCTAATTCATCTCGTGGAAAGTTTACCAAGAACACTTTTCGTAACTCTATCGTCACGCATTCACCAGCTCACTCCCCAAGTCAAGCGCGCGTAAAAAAGTTTCACTTCAACAGTATTCAATTCTATTCGGTCATTAAGTGAATTTCCAAAATTTACAGTTTGAAAATGAATGAGTTTGTATAATTTCTTCATTATGTTCAAATTTTCAAGTGGATAGAATATTATTAAGTAGGTAGAAGGTTATAAGATTCGGATTGATATATAATATAAACTACTTATTAGGTAGAATGAACTCGCCTGAGGAAGTTATTGTATAGTGAAACACATGTTGCCTTATTGTGAACTTTCCAGCGGTTTTCTCTGAACTGTTCAGTGAATATTCTCACAATAAGGTGTTAATTGAGTACATGGATTTATATACATCAAATCAAAACAAAAACACCCCAGGATAGAACACGAATACAAAACACTCGAACAAAACAACTTAACTTCAAAATGCCGTTTATGAACAAAGTTGTACGACAAAAAAGCTACAGCTACCTCAGCCTCAAATTTTTTAATTCGCTACCCAATCAAATAAAAAGTTCAAAAAACCAAAATGAATTTAAAAAACGATTAAATGACTACATTACCAGTTTGCCACGTACAGAGATACATAAAATAGTGTATTGATAATATTTCTGTGTCCATACATATATAGTTATTAACCTCAAATAGTGTTCCGTTATTATATAAATATATCTTTAAATCGAAAAACAAACTGACCATATGTATGTGTATATGTGTATGTATGTATATATGTGTATATGTGTGTATGTGTATATATATATATATATATATATATATATGTGTGTATATATGTATTTTAGCTAATGTAAGTGTATATAAGGATATATCTAGGGTTGAATATGAATGTTGTATTTTTATTATTTTATTAGTTTTCTTTAAGTGATTTTAACTTTGATTGTAATTTTCACAGTCACACACAAACTGGAAACAGTTTATGTGACTTCTTAGTTTATTAACTTAACTTGTTTTTACTCTGTCTGTATTCTATATTTTATATTGTACCTGAAGTTAATAAATAATAATAATAATATACAAAAAGTGAGTTCCAAAACTCATACCCCTATATTTTGATATTTGTATTTTCACATACCTATATACTTTTTTTTAATCATGTGTCTGGTCATGAAGTCAATTAAAGGGTACACTTTAAAAAAAATAAAAATCATTTTGCTGAAAAATACACATCGCAACACGGTCTTTCACAATGAAAAGCTTAATCGAATATTCACTTATTAGACGAAATGTATACGGATTTTGATTCACAAGCAAAATAAATATCCTACACGTTTTCTCGTCAGACAAAAATGATTTAATTACAAAAATGATATCACAAGTCTGCAACAAAAAAAGCTTTCGAGATGTACTAAAAATACTCAAAAAATTCCAGAATGTCAGGTTATTTTGCCAAACACAAAATTGAATCATAAGAAAGGGTTTTTTGGGCTAACTTGAAGTCATACATGAAGTCATACGTTGCACATGCGCTTTGAATTTTTTGAGGCCGGTTTGTACGACTGCGACAAATATATATCTGTCTTCACTTTTGTTAACAGATATTGATTTCAGTATATACAGTGCAGATGCAAAAAGTAACCCTTTCTCAAGTTCTGAACGAAACCAGAGATCAAGGTCGGAAAAGATGAAATTCACATTAATTTTTTTTTGTGAAAACACAATTATGTGACGTAGTCTGATGCTGAATGGGTGCTAGAATTGGAGTTTTGTGGTCAATCTCTCGATAGGTCTTTCAATTCTCTATCCAATAGTGATTGTTTTTATTTCAAATCAGACCAGCCGTTCCTGAATAATTGACAGTTTCATGTTTTTCTTGTAATCTGTAAAAGAACGATGAATATTGAAAATTCAATGAAATTTCATTTAAAACTCATTCCACTTCATCCCAGTTCACCAATCACTTCCTGCGAATAATGAAATCTGTTTATAAATGTTATGGATTGATTCTGGAAAAGTTTCATTTTACTATCAGACAGTTTGTTCATTGATAAATAGGAAAATACCCGAGAATAAAATTATTATATTATTCGATCGTTCATTGACGTATCTGGATATGCTGCATGAATGATGAAATAGTCCCAGCAAATCCAAATGAGTTTTCAAGTGATGTTACCTTTCGGCAAGATGGAATAACTTCTCAGTTTAATCTTCCTCTTGAAGATGATCACTTGGTGATCGAAACACGTTTCAAGGTGTTAGAAATAACGATTTGGTGTTGGGAAAAAACTCCAGTAATATTTCTCATTATGAGTTTATAGAACAATTTGATGACAATCATCCAAACCAGTAGAAAGACGGACCTGGTCCTTCTAGATCACCCAATATGAATCCTTTAGATTTTTTTGTGCGGACTCATGAAATATAAAGTATACGCTGCACAAACTCAGTCCAGAATTCATGGATAGAATAAAAGATGGTTGCAATAAAATTAATCTAGAAATATATTAGAAATGAATTTGTTAATGAACTTCATCATTTGAACTTTTTTATAATTACGAGTGTAGTTATATATTCAACTTCAGAGGCGATAACTCAAACCTCTGAAGATGTCAGAAACTCACGCCGATGAAGCGTCAGAAAGGAATTCCGAACGGCTGAATGGCCTCAAACTTGAAAATACAAAATTTTTCAGAAAATGGTCGTAATGGCCAAAATTTTTGACTTCATTATTACCAGAAAGAAAATGGTGAATATTTCAGGAGTGCATTTGAAATAAAATAAAGTTTTTATCACAATCACAATATGTTTCGTTTATTTATAGATCATAAAAAATATGAAATCGCTCATATCGAAAAATAAACCCATATTGATATAGACTTCCTTTCAACATTGACTTTGACTCTCGTCCAGTTCAGAATGTAGGAGGGAGGGAATTTCTCATATCCGCAACTATATATGGAAAAACACCCTGAGTCTCAGGAGAATTTTCATCATGCATTTCCTGTGATAATTGTTGAGAAAAGTATATTTCAAATTTTGTTAATTTCACTCGAAATTATTTCCTATTGTACTTTGATGTGTTTTGGATGGTTTCCGGAGTTTGCCGTGGTCTTCTTCGGTTATAATCTCCAAAAGTTTCGACTGCAACTGCGGCAATTATCTTTAGTGGCGTGGTCGAAGTATTCTTCTTGACATGTCAATTGTCAGTCAACTGACAGTTGAGACTGCAACTGCGGCAGTCATCTTCAGTGGCGTGGTTGAAGCACTCTTCGTCTCAACTGTCAGTTGACTGACAATTGACACGTCAAGAAGAGTACTTCGACCACGCCACTGAAGATGACTGCCGCAGTTGCAGTCGAAACGTTTGGAGATTATAACCAAAAAAGACCACGGTGAAACTCGGAAACTTTGATGTATTTTATTGACTCATGTAAGAAATCGCTGATAATCAAGGCGAAAAATAAAACCATTCGACCTCAGTCACTCCAGAAAAGTCAAAATAGTGTTAATAGTTGGAAAAATACTGAGGTAATGTTAAAAAGTATATTCAACAGAATGAGGCTGAAAAATATTGCACAATATATTTCATTTTATATCACAAGTGAATTTATAATATTTTATATTTCAAGTAAATATATCAGGTGTGTTTCTTGAATGGCCACTTCACATCTGAACTGATAATAATAATAAATGCAAATCATTTTTACGTGAAAACAATCAGGAATTGATAATAAATTGTTACCAGAGCATCGCGCATGGGCATTGCGAAGGACAACGATTCAAACATACAAAAAATTGAAAATAGCAACAGAAATAGTTGAGACCCTCAGTTTCAACTGAGGATCCTGAGTTTCAAAAAATTCCTTTATCGACTTTCACGCTGTTACGTGGAATTGACTTTTGTTCCAAACATTTTTTGGAAGTGTTATCTTAATGTTATTCATGATTCTTGATTCGTATTAATATGTCTCACTTTCATGAATCACCTGCAAATTGGATGGACATTCGAATATTTGCTACCATGAATGAAATAGTAGATGAAATAGTATATGCAGATGCCACACCAAAAATTAAACTATACATTATTGGATCCATTAGCAACTATACTTATCATATATTTTCTCGTGGTCTGATGGTCTTCATTCGCATTTATGAATGGAAGAAAAATCTGCATTTCCTAAAAAATAGTCAGTTCACAAAATACTTTTTCAGTTTATGAATATTATCCATACCACCACCGAAAATAAATCAGATATCAGATGTGAAAGTGAGTTAACTTTTCATGAATGTCAATAAGTTCTCAGAGATCAAAACAAATTAATGTTTCCTAATTTGCCGCAATTTCAACATGGAAGTGATATACACTGTGTAAAAGATAAGAATGAACACTATGGGTATATTGGAAACGGTAAGTGATACGAAGTCGATTGAATTAGAGAAAAGTAGCGCCCCATAATAAGCCATTCAGAAAGTTTTAATATTCCGAGTCGTTTCGAAGATATCAGAGAAAAACCGAAATTAGAGAATTTCGTTTTTCTTTTCTCCTAGCTTTATTTTCGAATGAAATGTAAAACAAATAACACTTTGCCGTAGCCACTTTGTAAGGACTATACGTTAACATAAGCAGAATTATCCTGCGACGTTTCGTCTTTTAGAAAACATCATCAACTTTGTATTTTTATATGGTCCGAAACAAAAGTATACTCTGTATACGACTCCATTCGTCATTGTGAATACAGCAACGTATCTCACAATATGATTCCATAACCATTTCTCTCGCAAAATTAAAAGTGATTACTCGACCTGCTTTTCTTCAATTTTAGATAGTACACGCTGGAAAAAAGAAACAATGTTCTGTTGTCTTAATAAAACTGTTGTTTGGTAGAATTTGTTACACATTACCGTTCCTACTTTTACATGTCATTACTTACCTAATTTATGTTAAAAATGAAAAACGGCAGCTTCTCGAATACTGAAAAATTTTATATATTGTCATGTTACATTTTGTGCCAAAGAAATTGTGATGATGCTGAACGTGCGTACTCTAATGAGTATCCAGAGAGGCGACAACCTGGTAATTATTATTTATACGTTCAGTTCTCAATTTAAAAGAATACAGATCATTTGAAAAACCTGTGGTTTAACGACAAAAGCAATCTTATTAGGAAATCCAGCGTGATGTGTTACAGGCAGTTGTTGAAAATCCTGAGATATCCACTCGCACTATTGAACATAATATCGGAGTAGCCAAATCCACCGCTCACTTCGTTTTAAGAAAAAATAAATATCATCCATATAAATTTAAGATTCGTCATGGACTCAGATCAGGTGACGATGTAAGGCCAACAACCTTTTGTGAATGGTACACTAGAAAATGCCAAGACGATGAAAATTTCCCTTTCAAAATAATTTGGTCTGATGAAACTAAGATCACCAACAATGGCATTTTTAATAGGCAGAATGTTCATTATTGGTCATAACAAAATCCGCGTGTAGGTACACAAAGTGTCCTGACATCAACATCGTTTCGATTTCAACATGTGGGTTGGGATTTTTGGTACGAATGTAACTGGGCCTTTTATCTACCAAAACAAAACACTTACATAAATTTGTTAGTAAATGATTTGGAAGCCGCTCTAGATAATTTGCCTTCAACGGTTACTGACAGCTACTGGTTTCAACAAGATGGTGCTCCAGCACATAACGCTAGAATTGTTTGTGATTAATTGAACCGTCGCTTTCCGGGACAGTGGATTGATACTCATAGTGATACATCCTGGACTACAAGGTTCTCCGACCTAACTCCACTAGACTTTTTCTTTTGGGGATATATCAAGAATCAAGTGTACTCTCATAATTTACAAAATGAAGATTTGCTAGGATTGGTTACTGCATCCTTTGACAATTTTGTTCCGAATACGTTAACTCAAGTTTTAAATTCGTCTGTGAGATGAGCGTATTTATGCTTAGAAAATAACGACGAGTTATTTGAACACTTGTTATACATTTCCGTTTATTTCCTATAATACATTTCAATTACATTTTATAAGATGAACTTTTGATATTGCGACTCGCCTTTGTATTCAACAACGCAAAAATTCCAGCAAGTGGTAAGTATCAAAATATGAAATTTTTTCCAGCGCGTACTATCTGAAATTGAAGAAAAGAAGGTTGAGTAATCACTTTTCATTTTGTACGCTGCTGTATTCACAATGAAGAATGGAGTCGTAAACAGTGTATACTTTAGTTTCGGCTCATATAAAAATACAAAGTTGATGATGTTTTCTAAAAGACGAAACGTCGCAGAAGAATTATGCATACGTAATCGTGTAGTCCTCACAAAGTGGCTTTGGCAAAGTGCTATTTGTTTTACATTTTCTTTGAAAATAAAGCTAGGAAAAAATATAAACGTAATTCTCGGATGTCTCCGAAACTACTCGGAATATTAAAACTTTCTAAATGGCATATTATTAGGCACATAAATGCGCTAGTTTTATCTAATTCAGATGATCCCGTATCACTTACTGTTTCCGATATCCTCATGCTGTTCATTCTTATTTTGGACACATTGCATACTACTGCTATCAATATTAGTTTTCTCTTTGTCAAACATTGACGACTCGATGAAACAT
This sequence comes from Leptinotarsa decemlineata, assembly GCF_025532065.1. NCBI lineage: Eukaryota > Metazoa > Arthropoda > Insecta > Coleoptera > Chrysomelidae > Leptinotarsa > Leptinotarsa decemlineata. Next base: position 27,056,187 of record NW_027412688.1, on the reverse strand, counting down.
CGAAAATATTCTAGAATTTTGTCCTGCCTCTTCATTCTATAGCTTGGCCAGTATTGCTACTGCGGTGAGACCTACCTAGACAATCGATACCTACTAGATGTAATTATTGAAATTTAGCACAATTTTTATCCCTTTCTACATTTCCATGTCAATTATTATTAGTGCATGATTTTTAAATACTTTATACACCACAACATACTTGATGGTAGTTTTCATAACAAGTGTACATACAGTGTGATCCAGAATGAGCGGTGTTTTCATCATAATTGTTTAAAATTTATCGTGCATGAAGTTGAATATCCGAAAGAATAAAGAAGAAAAAAAAAGGTTCAAAGTCATGAAATATCTTTCTTTGAATTCTACATCTGAAGAGCTTCTGTAGATTGAATTTTCAATATGCCACTTCATATAGGTAGTCTATCCTTAGATAAATCTCGTTATAACATAAACATAAAAAGGAAAATGTCTTTTCCTCCCAAAATTTTTCGTTGTATTCATAATCCAAATTTAATATCAGTTCCAAACATATGAATTTTGAATATATTAGTGTTGTGCAGACTTTTGCGATCTGATGGTTAACCAATCAACATATCATTTTCCTATTAAAAGGTTATATTTCTCAAATGAATTAACCTGTTAGACGGTTTGAAATGTTTCCATAATTTCACATTGCTTTTATGGACACATTTTCGTTTCTTTCACTCAATCTGACCACCATGTTAGCTGCGTATATAAACTCTCCTTTGCCGATGATCGGATTTTACATATAAACAACAGTTGACGAATGTTACTGGGCATTTTTATAACAACAATAATGACTTCATTTGAGAGCAGAGTGAAGAGAATTTGCTTTGAGTGAGTTTAGAATTTTGTGGAATACAAGCTTCATAATAGGTACTAAAGAATTTTCCAAATACAGTGACTTCTCAATCAATATATCCGATTAGAAAAATGGACAGTTGATATAAATGTATTAAAATATCAGAAATTACATTATGTGAATGTACAAATTATATCGCCTTATTACATAATCTATGAAGTTTTTACATTTTTATGGCGAATAATAATTTTACTATCAATGGAACTCATTGTGTTTAACTCTTTACATCATACATTTTAAGGAATCAGTGGAAGTCACACTCCTTTCTACTTATAGGGTTTTATGATGGGGTATTATTGGAATTTTTCACCTGCGCTATTAGGATCACTTGATAAATTGGACCGTAATAAAAACCAATAATTTTTTAATGACATCAAAATACTTTTGGGAACACTTGAATTTCAATTTTGCAATAATACACACATTGCCAAAATTCTTGAACCCCCTTATGTTTGTACAAATGAGACAATCATAAGTAAAGAAATGTATTACAAAGTACATTCAATTTGGTTATGTAACCAACGCAAATTGGCTGAATTTAATTTTAACTGAACAAGAAAAAATACAAACGAAAAATAGTGCATAATAAAATGATTACCAGAATCTGAAATGTAGAAGAAAACTATTTTAGAGCTAAATCAAAAATGCAATAATATTCAGTGTGTCCTCCCCTGTTCTGTAGTAAGGTGTCAACTCGCCTGTGCATGGAAACAATAAGGGCGTTAATGGTATCCATTGGGATGTTGTTCTAATCTCCTTGGGCCCCGAGTGTGACTTCCGGAAGGGTGCTAGGAGGTTTAGTTCTGTTTGAGATTGCTCGTTTGCGAGATCCCTCATGTGCTCAATGGGATTCATGTTTGGTGAATTTGCTGGCCACGGTAATCTTTGAATATTCTCAATCTCTAGTGCATGTTGTACTCTTCTCGTGCAATGTGGCCTAGCATTGTCATCAATGAAAATAAAATTGGCTCCAATTTCATTTCGGAGAGGATAAATAATGGGTTCAATAATGTTTCGAACATATATATCCCCTGTCATAGTATCTGGAATGAGAATAAGCTGCGTACGACGACCATGCATTATGCCTCCCCAAAACATTACTGATCCGTTTTGGTACGGAACGACTTCTCTGGCATTATGCATTATGCCTCCCCAAAACATTACTGATCCGTCTTGGTACGGAACGACTTCTCTAGCAAAAGATAGTCTTTCTTGTCGCCCTGGCCCTCTCCAAACTCTGTGTCGCCGACCTAACCAAATCTGGTTTCGTCCGAAAAAAGTACATTTCGCCACTGAGCTGAAAGCCCACTTTCTGTGCCGACTGTAGACGAGCGGCTATGTGTCTGGGAAGTAGCCTTGGTACTCTCAATGGCCTCCTGGATTACAAATTGGCACTAGCAAGTCTCCGTCGTATTGTGGTACTGGAAATTAATCGACCAAACGTTCTTCTTAAATGACTTTGGACTGCTGAGACTGTTCGGGCGGTTCGACGTGTCTGCTTTGTTCACTCAGTCAGTCGGCTGATGTGTGGGTCCATGGTTCAAGCCGCAGACAGAACGCTTGATTTTCACTCGATATCCCCCAACCCGTGTTGGGAATCACACGTTAAAAGGTAAGACCTCGTTAGTCCTTAGCTCGCACAAGTTTCGACTTCTGAGAGTTGTCGTTCGTAGGGGTGCAATAGCTGGTTGACAAAAAAAATATTTTGAAAACATATTAGTTACAAATGCACTATTCGGATAACTGGGAATCCTTAATCTATCCGCTAAATCGATATGAACCACTTTTTAAAATTAGAGAAAATTGAAAAACATAAAGATGAAATATACAAAAAACCAGCTATGATAAATATTTTGTTTTAGAATTTATGAGGGGGGGGCAAGAATTTTGGTGTGGGTGTACATGAACCTTGTAGATCAAAAAATTCCTTAAAAATGCAGGTTCGTCTTCAAAATTGTACGGTTGATGGTCCCCAAATCAGACCAGACCTTGTATAGATATTTCATGACCTTATTCTGATGAAATATTGGAATTTTCTGTGAAAACTTTAAACAAATTTTCAATTCATTCGCATATAAAGAGGATGGGCCAAAAATAATCGAAATTTTCTGTTCGTCCTGTATATTTTCATCAAATAATACCTGGAAATAGTCAACTTTACTGCAATTCAACCTACTCGCTTTCTCTTGTCGTTCACGCGGTCTCCATGAATAGACATCCTTGTTTATCGTTAAATTATATGCAAGTCAAAAAGTCGGAAAATGTGTGAATCATTAACTGTCATTTATACTTCACGATGAATTTTCATTAAAGTGAAATTTTACTCCACTTTTCAGATCCATCATGAACAAAAAATCGTGAACTTCCTTGAAAAATGAAGATGTCGGCATGTAATTTACTGTATTCATTTTATCTTTGAGAAAGAACTTTATGTTTTGTTGTAACGAGATCGTAGTTTTCAATAGAATAGATTTTGGGAGTGAGATGTTTTTCTTTTTGACAGATACTAAAGACGAAAGAATATAGTCCACCAGTATCAAATAACGGATTGATTCGTTGGTAGGTATAGGTAGATGTCAAGAAGACAGAGTTTCATGATATCTAGCTGATTTTATATTTATACATGAAACATCGATGATTTCGCTCGTTAATGCTGATTTCATGAATCTCTGTAGTCCACAGTTGAAAATGAATTTTTTTTTAATCTATAATATAAGAGACAATATGAAAATGATGAATCGATGAATAGTTACTGCTGTGACATTTTCCAAAGGAAAAGTAAACTGCTTCACGGCAGAATTTTAAGTCAATTCTATTAAATATGTAGCCAGAAAATGTGTTGACGTTGTTATATTTATAATATAAGACGAATTTATTTTTTTGGAATATAATTATAGATGTACTCAAATAGAATGTGAATAAGTATCTAGTTAAGTCAACGGCTTCCTAGATTCCTTTCTTAATTCATCACTTCACTCATTTGTTCAATGGACGGTGTCGCGCCCTCTTGATTCAGTAATCAGAATTTCAAATCTCATGAAATGATTGATGTGTGAGTACCGGGATAATGAGGTGTTTTGGAACAGGAATTTGTTTTAAAATATTGTTAAATTTCGAATTGTACTAGAAATAATAGTATGATGCCGTTTTGTTCCTTCTGGGCCTTCAGAGAATAGAATAGATCATAATTTAAATTGAGTTTCATAGGTACTACATGGTGCTAATTTCAGTTTCTCATGCATACAACCTTCAAACTTATCTGCCAACGGAAACAAGCTTGACAAAAAAAGAAAAATGAATTTTTTCAATAAGACGCTGTCTACATTTCATATTGAGATAATACAGAGATGATTGGAAAACAAAAAAATTGTTTCATCTCATTGAAAATTAAATAGTTCAGCGATAAAACTATTGAAATTTTTTGAAAAAGCAACAAACATACATAATTATAAACGCTGAAGCATCCCTCAGTAAATGAGAAAACATATATCATCACGAAATTGAAGATGAAGATGAGTTACTTCGAAAGAAATGAAGTGGAAAAATATATTCATGAACTCAAAATGAAAAATATTGAACATCACATCATTTACTGATCGGTGAAACTAAAAAAAAAGAAACTCCTGAAAGTATTACATAATAATAATAATGTTCTTGGAGATCAAAAAATATCATTCCATGTAAATATTTTGAAATAAGTTTCAGAAAACAAGAAAGAAGGCATGGTAATTCTGGGATTGTTCACTTTTCAGTAAGTATGACATTGGATTATTTCCATTTGACAGTCACATCCCATTATTGATAATTTTTTTTCAAATTTTCTCATATCATTTAATAGCCAAATAATCTTTTCTACAGGGCGTTCCAAGGAAAACTCGACCTTCCCTGTAAGTCAGAAACGGACATGTAGTCATACCTGAAATTCCACCCCCCTGCGGTCAACAACTACACCCCTGTTTCTCAATGACATGGGGGATCGAGTGATACATCATTTGAAAGGTCTTTTGTTTCTCTATTACCTCGACCTTCCCTGTAAGTCAGAAACGGGCATGTAGTCATACCCGAAATTCCATCCCCCTGCGGTCAACAACACTACACCCCTGTTTTTCAATGACATGGGGGATCGAGTGATACATCATTTGAAAGGTCTTTTGTTCCTCTATAACCTTTGTGATACTTCTCTAAATTGGTTCATTCGTTATTGAGAAATTAAATGTTGCACGTTTTATTTCAGAAAAAAACAGAAAATTCGCTGTCATTCATTTCAATGACGAAACCAACAACAAATAATATCAGTGGAAACAAAATCAACGGATGAATTTTTCAAAATGACCTCCACCTAGTTCCATACAATAATACAGTGTACTCTCGAAAGCGTTCCGTACATTATTCAAGATGTCCGGAGTCAGCCATCAGCATTCCCAAACAATTCTCTGTCGCAGGTCTTCTATATTTGTAGGCTCAGTAGAGTACACTTTCGATTTCAGGTGTCCTCACCTGTGAGATCAGGTGATATAGCTTGTCACTCCACTGGACCACTTCTGAGATCCATCGCATTGAAAAACGTTCGTCCAAAAACTGTCTCACCCGAACATCAAAATGTGGGGGTGCACTATCCTGCTAGAATATTATTTAATTTTCTACTAAATTGTCATCATTTTCTAAAATTTGTGTAATCATATTCTTGTAATAGATTAAAGTATTTGTTTCCATTGAGATTTCCTTCAATTTAGAATGGTCCAACAATATCATTACCAAGAATGCCGGCCCAGACATTAAATTTTTGTGGAGTTTGTGAATGTGTTTCCATCACCAAATGAGGATTCACAGCGCACCGGTAACGACAATTATGTCTATTCACTTCATCATTCTACGTGAAAGAACTTTCGTCTTTAAAACATGTATTGTATAATAGGTTTGGGTTATTGGTCAATTTCACATCACAAAACTAAAGTCTACGATCAGGAACATTTTCGTTTAATTCCTGAACTAGCCTTATTTTGAAAGGACGGAATTTGTAGACTTTCAAAATCCGAAAAACACTTGTAGCTGATGACTCACGTTGTGATCTAGATGATTCGTATTATAAATTCTTGCAGCAGCTTTAGCATATTCATTATTTCGATAATAGGTTGCAACAATGTCTATTTTTTCTTCAGTAGAATAAACCATGTTGGATCACAGTGAACAAGGATGACTCAATAATAATTAGTGAAGTGACAGTGGCCAACTATTTACTGTTTATTCTGCGACAACTAGATTCAACAAAAACTACCAGTGCAGAAAAAACTAACAGTGTCGTCAATTTCAAAACGTTAGCTACTGATTGAATGAATTCTACAAATCTAAAAGACCTGCGACAGAAAATTGTTCGGAAATGTTGGTTTCTGACTCCGGACATCTTCAATAATGTAAGGAACGCTTTTGAAAGATGGAGGTCATTTTGAACACTTTATCCGTTGATTGTGTTTCCATTGATAATATTTTTTTTGATTTCCTCAATAAAATGAGCGACAGCAAATTTTCTGTTTTTTCTTAAATGATGCGTTCAACTTTCAATTTCTCAATAACGAATGAACCAATCTCAAAAAAAATTACAGAAATAATAGAGAACAGAAGACCTTTCAAGTGATGTATCACTCGACCCTCATGCCAAGTTTTCGTTGGAAGGCCCTGTATATCAAATACGGCAAAAACATCCCACCATTACAATCAGAATGAGATAGAACTTTGAGTTACCCCTATTGGAATTGTTTATTCTAATATATCGATGTTAATATTTTATGTCCCTATATGCATAATTTTGTTTTATGTTTTTGGTAACTATTGTATAGAGTAGAGTTCAGTTGTTAAAAGTATTAATAAAAGTCATTTCGAGAAAAGTCAAAACCTAATTTTGAAACGATTAAATAATAAGAATCCATCCCATTTACAATATTTGGCAATCGTGACAGGACATAAAAGATGGATAGTTTGAAGAAAAACAGGTTTTGACTTTTCTCGAAATGACTTTTATTAATACTTTTAACAACTGAACTCTACTCTATACAATAGTTACCAAAAACATAAAACAAAATTATTCATATAGGGAGATAAAATATTAACATCGATATATTAGAATAAACAATTCCAACATTCTCCCCCCATTTTGCAATATAATTGCAAAACCAAAGATGAACATGAAGAAGAAGTTTTAAAGAAGTTTAATCAAACGATAGCTTGGAAGGAGAACAGATATGAAGTTCATCTACCTTGGATTGAAGGTCATCCAGAAATAATGAGAAATGATGAAATGGCCAATTCTCGGTTGATGTCTACTACAAAAAAGTTAAGAAATACAGGTAAATTACAAGAATACGAAAAAATTCTTCATGACTGGAAAACACTGGCAATTATTGAGGAAGCAAAACAAGCTGAGGACAAAAGCTGACAAAAGTCAGTATAACCACAAAGGTGAGGCCGGTTTTTGATGCTTCGGCAACTGATAAGAGAGGTGTATCTTTGAATGGGTGTCTAGAAAAAGGTCCAAATATGATTGATTTAATCCCATCACTTTCAGTTAAATTCAGATTAGGAAAGATAGGAGTAACAGCTGACATTGAGAAAGCATTTTTACAGATCAGTGTTACTGAAAAAGATCGGGATTTTCTAAGATTTCTTTGGTGACAAGATGATTCATATGAAAAAATAAAATTTTTTAGGCATCGTCGAGTAGTTTTTAGTTTGAAATGTTGTCGATTTAGGAAGGAATATCTGGCAGAATTAGTCCATACTGGTCAAAAAAGGGTAACTTCACTCAAAATTGGAGATATTGTACTCATTGGAAGTGACAACAAAAAATGAGTAAACTGGCCATTGGGGAAAATTTCACAACTGTTTCCAGGAAGAGATGGAATAGAAAGAGTAGCACGTGTTAAAACAGAACGAGAGGAATTAATTCGTCCTCTGCAGCGATTGTTTCCATTAGAAATTGAGGCAAACACGGCGAACCAATTAAAAAAGACTAGAGAAGGGGATACTAACGAGATACCAGAAAATCGAAACAATGGAAAGGTAACACAGCAAGGAGAAGATGAAGAGGGAGAAAATAGATACGAAAGAAAACACCAAGATGCGACGGCTTCATCACAAGTAATAACAAGATCTGGAAGAAGAGTGAAGATACCGAAGCGTTTTGGGTTGGAATGATTTTGCAATTAGATTGCAAAATGGGGGAAGAGTGTTGGAATTGTTTATTCTAATATATCGATGTTAATATGTTATCTCCCTATATGAATAATTTTGTTTTATGTTTTTGGTAACTATTGTATAGAGTAGAGTTCAGTTGTTAAAAGTATTAATAAAATTCATTTCGAGAAAAGTCAAAACCTATTTTTGAAACGATTAAATAATAAGAATCCATCCCATTTACAATAACCCCCAGAAAAAACACTAAAAATGTCATTTATTATATCTCTTGAGAAAACAGTTGAAACATTCTTACATTCTTTCCACAAAATATTTACTGCAGATTTTTGACTTTTTTAACAAGGAAATATTTTCAATAAGATTCCGCTATTCCATAACAAATATTATAACTTAAGTACTTTCACAACCCACCGAGATCACAAATTGTTGCAAGATGATTTTTATTACTGAAAATTAGGAAACGGATGAAAAAAACATGAGATATATAAAAGTAAAGAAGATTAGATTGAAAACGGCTATAAATAGCTTCTGTTGTTATATTATTCACTTGTGATTTTGTAACGCAGGTTCCATAAATAGTTTTTTAAATAAATTCTTCGATAGTACCTATAGTTTCGTTGGTATTTAGCTGAAAAGAAGCATTGTCAAAAAACTGAGTATCATTCATCACATGAAAATGTCATGGTGACAGTGTGATAATTTAATTACTGATAATGATAAATTATCACACTAACACACACACTATCACACTAAATTCATTACTGATAATATTAGTTTTTCACAACTTTTTCACGATAAACAAACACATAATGTTTTCGAACATTTTTTAGTGAAAAAATTGAGAATCAAGCTATAACGGCTGTCAAATAGCTGTCAAATAGTTCTCAATAGATAGATGAATATATAAAGTATGTCCTCTATTGACAAACCATTTGGAAATTGATAAGATATTGGAATGATGGATGATACTATGAAATACGTCATAAAAAATTTGCAAATTTATATTCTGTTTTTTCGGAAATCAAGTGTAAGTTCTAAGTATAAAATGCCTGTTGTGTTGTAGAAACTTTTTTTATACCAGTTGAAAAGCATATCTGTTCTGGAGCATGAACTATGTACAATTCTCACCTTAATTACTCCGACGAATTCAGTGACCATATTATAATACCATTGACCGATATTATAATGTCTGCAACAAATTCAGGATTGAGCTCAAATGTTAAAATGATTTTTTGACTTCACATAGTCTGAATACCAAAAATTTTGAGAGACGTAGGTATATTGACAACAACAGTTTAGTCATTCTTTTTATGTAAAAAGTAGTGTTTCAAATATAACGGTTGAAGATTCAATTAAGTATTCTTTTGTCAAGCTTCGTTAATTGTCTACCACGAAAACCATAAATTGATTAATGGAGCCTTTACTACGTGGTAGGAAATCATCATGCAAATTGAGAAATGGAACTTTCTATGTTTTTTACCACTTTCATTTGTAACTATCGTTACTGACCTTTCGACCTAAATAGACAGTTTCAACTACAAATTGAGTTTTATTGTATTAGTTTGAATATAATAATAATTATTCCTCATTACAAATAATGAGGCTAGAAACAACATGTACCGGAAAGGTACTGTTGATCTTAGTTTTAGCCTTGTAGTGGAGTGCCTGGAACATTCAAAACCGTAAAACCTCGTATTAGAGTTATAATGAATGAATTAATATGATCGATATCGGATATTGTTTTTTAAACTATAAATTGCAATGTTTGCCCAAAATTTTTTTGTGCACTCCATTTTTTCATTGTTTGGACAAATTATTATAAAAAATTAATGTTTGACCATATATTTTCACTTTAAACAGTATTTTTTTTATTTATATGTTAAATCTCACCTGATTAGATAGATAGGAACATTTTTCAAAGATACCTGTGATAAAAATAGCAATAGGGATCTCGAACAGGTATAAAAACGTGGAGGGGAGAGCGGAGCGACAGCTGCTATGTATAATGGAATTTCTCGGCCAGATTAATTATAAATGGAACGTACTCTATTGTGTACATTTGAAAAAATAAGGTAATTTATTACGACTAATGAAAAGAAAAAAAATTATTAGTATAAAATCTGTTTATTTAAATATATTACATTGTTGTCTACATCAAATATTTTCTTCTACTTTATCTATCTGTATAATAGGATATGCTCTGTAGTGATGACGTTTTTCAACTCTTGTATTGTAAATTGGCAATCATCATTCTCTTTTATGTACTTGTTGCATCTACCATCAAAATTCTCGGATTAATTTTCTTTTCAACATTACTAAGGTGAATTGAATTTTTCAGCAAATTATAAAAATCCGAACGATATTTTGCTGCAAGTGTCTGTAAGTCGGTTATACCAGAAATCCTTTTATAGATATCTCGATAATAATCAGTTTTCTGGACGGCTATAAAATTCGTGATGGATTCATTTAAAGTGTTGATGTATGAAATCTGCCTACGCCGAGCTTTATTTAATTTTGCTTCTTTTGTTTTATCAGCTTCTTGTCCGCAAAGAAAACAGTTTTTTTCCCAATTGCAGTTATTGAAATTCACGCTACTTCGAAGTTTTTTTTTTCGGAGGCGATAATGAGAGATTTTCACGGACCTTATTCTTAGACATTCCAATATACTTTTTATTAATATTTTTGTCGACAACTTGAATGAGCATAAACAAATTCAGTTTGTAGGTGAGGTAACAATCCATCTTATCGTTCGGTTGAAGCAGCTTGTAAAGAGGTTACTCCTCTACTAATTTTTATCATTTCACCTAAATTTGAATTTGTTTCGGAAGATGAACCCAGGTGTATACATATTATGCAGCTATTTTCATCAGCCATGCTGCTAGCCGTTGGTTTATCCATTGTTCGAAATCTAATAAAAAACAATTAATAATTAATTAATTGCATTTCATTCATTATTATCATATATTTTTTAAATTGAAACTGATCTTTAATTTTCGATTTATTTATTATTCAATTGATTCAATAATGAACTGTAGTTTTCAATCTAATCACTTACCAAATTAAGGAATACAAAATAATTTGTAATAGTTCAATATAAAAACGTCGTCTTCAATACACCTTCCAGTACAAAAATATACAAGAATTTTTCACTAAAATATCACAATATTCACAGAACACGTGTTACTTGCAACTAAACTAGCCGAGAAATTCTATTGTACATAGCAGCTGTCGCTCCGCTCTCCCCTCCACGTTTTTCTACCTGTTCGAGATCCCTACTGCTATTTTTATACACAGGTATCTTAAAAATGTTCCTATATGTCTACTCAGGTAAGATTTAACATATAAATAAAAAAAACACTGTTTAAAGTGAAAATATATGGTCAAACATTAATTGTTTATAATAATTTGTTTAAACAATGAAAAAATGGAGTGCACAAAAAAATTTTGGGTAAACATTGCAATTTATAGTTTAAAAAACAATACCCCACATCGACCATATTAATTCATTCACTATAACTCTAATCCGAGGTGAAAACCCCCAGGCGCTCCACTATTGAACAAAAGAAAATACAAAGAAAAAAGAAGTGAAAAAAAAAAGAGGAAGGAGAGAGACGGAAGGATATTTGCAAATAAAAAGGGTTAAAGACATAGAAAGTTTCATTTTTCATTTCTCATCAAAAATCATTATTTTTTATTTTTTGTTTGTAGTCCAAGGTAGAGTAATATATCTTTAGACTATGGTAATACACAGAGTTCTTTTTATTTTGACTTCCTTCCAAGTGAATGCTTGTGACAATGGTCTTGATACCTAGAAAGCATAATTTATGATCTAAACCTTGATTATTTCATGGATATTTCCATAAATCGTTATATAATCTCCACCATCATTCATGAGTATACGTATCTCTTTCATTATCTAAAGCCGTTTTTATTGCATAGATGTAATTGAGCAAGGAAATTCTAAATGTTGTGATAGAATGATCCCTTAGTGATGAATTGAAAATTTCGAAACAGAAGAATGGTCTGTTTTCTGCTAGGTACTTAATTGTTATAATAAGAATATATTGTTGACTTTGTTTTGCTCGACTATTTCGATTTGAATTGTGTACATATTATATTCTAGCATCAATGTTACTGCAAATATTGTTTATATAAAGAGGATTACGAACTAGTTTTAAATAACCTACTTTATGATGTACTAATAAATGTTATAACGAGAAAAAACCGATAGACTTATCATAGACTCAAGTTGTTGAAATTCAATAAAATGATGCCTCTGGCTCAAATTTTGAGGTGATTTCAAATTGTGGAGATTTATCCTGAATATTTCGAGTGTCCAATTCATCAGTTTTCTTCAAAAATACAGCAAGTTAGCAAAGACTGTTTGACATATCACGATCATTAAAAAAATGGAAAAGATACCTGTAACTTGTTGTACTTTGACACTGATTTATATGTTCCTTTTTGAAGAAAAAGGTAAAGCTGTTTGTTGTCAAAAATGGCAAACGATAATTAAAATGTTCGTCCACTGAATTTGCTCGCCCTTTCCTATGTGATCTAATCAACCATCAGTATGTTTGCCACACGGTGATATGAAAATTATGGAACCCGATAGTTGTGACCCTATTAATGTTTAGCAATATATATGTTAGTCGTTAAAGATGCTCTTTATATGTTACCTTTTCTTCAATTTTAATGAATTGTTAGTTACTTTCTTCTGCGGTAACCTCTAAAATACACAAAACACTGTTACTAGGTTATTAGAAGATAAATATACACGTTCACATTCAATGAATCCTCACATATTTTAGAGGTTACTTTTGCCACAATGAATGAATGAATGCTTGCTCATTGTGAGTGAAAAAAACTGTGAAAACTACCGAGTGATACTCCATTACTGCTCAAAATGGAGTATGACTGACTAGATTAGATATCCTTTTGTTATAAAAATATATTTATTACTATATGCATGAATGCGGAAAAATAAGTATTGACTAGTACCTATACATTGCAGTTTTACTGTCGAATATGTGTTCAAAACCCAATCACCTACCTAAATCTTATGTCAAATTAAACGTTAAGGAAATATAAGTGTATCATTCATCCAATATGTTTGTTCTATATCAACATTCTGTTTCTTATCAAACTTTATTGATGCAGGAAAAATGTTTGTAGACAAACTAATTTTTCAAAGAAAAAAATCAATATTTTCACCTGAGAAGACAGTCAGTGTCAAGAATTCAACATAGCGCATTTAAACAAACAGCATAAAAGTTCAACCCTCTCATGGGAACTAGAGAATACAATCATCCTTCATATAGTGTATCTAACGAAACAAAGAGGAATTCTCATATGATCTCTTTGGAAGATGGTGGCGCCATCTTCCAAAGGTGATCATAACTCCTTCAGAATATCAAAAAGGAGGCTAATAAAAATGAAATGACACCGCAAGCACAATCTACCCTGATGGGGGAAGGGGTACCAAATAGACAGCAAACTAGGATAAGATTTTCACATTTTTCAATTATTATTATATAGTTGTGCAGCTATTTTCCGGGTTTTCAGGCCACGATTTGCAGGTGTCGTTTACAATATTTGCCTATTTCGTCTACAACTGCGTTAGATATTATGGAAAGTGATGAGGTAACAGTTCTCTAGTTGTTCTCATAGTATTAACTTATTTCTTTTTCTTTGGTTTCATTTCATCGGCGATGTACGTGGCTTCGTTTCTATTGGTTGAATTGAATGAACTCATTTGTGTCTAATTTGGTGCAGGTAGCTAGATTTGATTAATGTCAAATCGTTTATTTTTGTCGATTGAAATTGTCCTCATAATTATGAATTTTCATCGCCTCAGAGAACTAGTATCTTCAGTGTTACGACCTTCTTTCGGGATTGAAGGCCGTCGATTGAAGGTTTGGAACTATATCCTAACGTTTCGCCAGCACGAGTGGCTGGCTTCTTCAGAGGTCTATTTATCCTGATGGTTCACCGATGACTCGTGATTTCTAGTTCGTGAGCTGTATTTATGTTGACACAGGTAGCTCGCCTTTTTAGTTGGTGCGTTGTTATTGGTCGAAGTGTTATTACCTGTTACAATGCGTTGCACTGCTGCCACCTTAGCATCTTTGACCAAAGTGTTATTATCTCTTACATTGCGTTGCACTGCTGCCACGTTAGCATCTTTTAGTATAGGATTCCGAATCCGAATCCTCTTTTCTGTTGTAGTTTTTCGTTTGTTTATGGATTTCTATGGCTTTCCGTACAAGTCGACTGTGGTATCCATGATCGGGTGCAAGTAGTTTCACATCTTCAAACAGTATCGTATGATCTCCTTCACTAAACGCGTGTTCTTTTACTGCCGATTTCTCTATTTGACCTAGTCTACAGTTTCTCCGAGGTTCATTTAGCCTTGTACCCATATGTCTTTTGGTGGTACCGAACTTTTCCGCAGTTGCATGGTATAAGGTATACCCCCGCAGCTGATAGTGGATCTCTTTTGTCTTCGACAGATCTCAGGCTTTGCTGTATTTTCCTGGTTATGATTTTTCCGATTCTATCTGTAACCCTAGAGATGTACGGTAGAAACGCATATGCAACCGTTTGAGTTTCCTTTCTATTTTGGCTTGTAGACGTCTTCAGTTTCATGGCCTTGTTGATATCGGTTACACTGTATCCATTCGATCCTAAAGCCATTTGAAGATGTTCCAATTCTTCTTGTAGGTGTTCCGGTTCACATATTCTACGGGCACGTTCCGTCAGGGTGTTGATGATTCCCCGCTTTTGACTTGGTAAATGGTTCGAAAGTGCATAGGTAGTTGGAAGAGAAGAATATTCCAAAATTTCATTTCGAAATATTTATTTTCCCTCTATTGATTTATATTAAGTAGTGTTACTCATCTGGGTAAATTTTCAGTTCGCCCTTCATTACAGTTTATTGTTCACTTTTCAGATTATGTAACGTTATAATTAAAAACAGTTAAGAACTTGACGAAAATGTTGAAAGAAAAGTTTCAATTGATTTTCAGTGAATTAAATTCCAGAAGATACAGATTTCATAAAGGCTGTCTCAAGAAGATTCTGGAAATGATATGGGAAATATTTGAGAAAAATGTAGTTACTGTTTTGTAAAAGGCTGAATTTTTACGTTTTATGGCAGATCTATTAGGTGTAGCTGGTAGAGTAGAATCCAGCTATAATTTGAATGTTTGTTTATTCATCATTCGTAACTGGGTTGTATTTAAAAACAACAACTTCCAATTGGGTGAAATATTTTGGGCTTTCTACTTCTCCATCTTTATATGTAACAGTAAGTATGTATGATCTAGGTACACATGTTTTTTTCATATCTTCCATAAAAAGATGGAGAGTATAAAGACGACATTTGTCTTTTTTGCTCTATATTTTTGTTAAATCTCTATTCGCTTTATATCGTTTGAAAAATACCCAATATTATTCATTTCAATATTTTTTCTCATGTTTGATCCTTTGACTATTCTCTTCTCATTTTTACTAGAGAAGTATTAACCTTCAATCCTTCTCGATGTCATAATGTTTTAAATAATCGCCAATTAAGAGTCATTCTGTTTTCATCATAGCTTTGTCTTTTAAAGCCAACTAAGCCAAAGCTAAACAAAAATTGTTTCTTCCATTGAAAAAGTGGAGGTAGTAGTAGTAGATTTGTTAGAAGTTTATTAAGAGGAAACCTGTTTTCTATCCATCAATCAAAGAATGAAAGAATTTTTAACACAGGTCGTGGGATTACCTCTAAATCCAGATACATCCGCCATCTGTCATATTCAATAGAAAACAATGAATAAGGAATCCACCACAAAACGTGACTGGCAAAAATCGTGGTAAAATATGGGCTAATTTATCTATAACTATAGTAATTTTAAGTCTCATTTCTCTTCAAACAGGGGCAGATACCATATAATCGTTGTTTGAATAAGACAATTATGCAAAACTTGTTAGAATTTTTACTTCTGCCACCTCTTAGGGATAATTAGAACCATGCGATACCAGATGCCATATAGTTTTCTATTGAGACTGGTTTCGCAATACTGCCGATAGATGTCACGAATGTACTCATTGGAACAAGAGAAATGCTTTATTATTTTTTTTATTTGAGAGACTTTTTGTTCAATACCGACGGTAGATGTCAGTAACATGTTCACAGAAACAGAATTTACCTTCCATCAATCATTTTTGCGATTCTTATCTTGTGCCCTTGGGCCTTGTGGGCTTGGGATTGGTTATTTCCCGAAAAATTCTGCAAAAAAATGAAGTTGAAATCAAACACGTCAAAAATGAAATGATGAATTATTACTATCATTGAAGATTTCATCTCATTCTCAGGAACATTCTTCATTTTTAGTTTTTTATCGATCTTTTTGTGTTATAAGCACTCTGCCCCATCAGAAACAAAAATCAAACGTTGGTTAGCTGATTTCAAACGTGGTCGTAGAAACACCGGCAGAACGCAGTAGACGTCCAAATGAGGCAGTAACCAGAAAACATTAAAATCAATTTGAATGATCTAAAGGTGAAGTTGCGTGAGTTAGCTGACATTGTAAAGATATCAAAAGAACCTGTTGGCTGTATATTGCATAAGCGTTTGACTTTGAGCCTTGTTCGAAGTGGGTGCAGCGCGAGCTCACTGTTGACCAAAAACAAGAACATCTTGATGATTCTGAGCCGTGTTTGGCCATGTTAAAACATAACACACCGAAAATTTTGTGTCGATATGTAACAATGGATGAAACATGGATTCATCACTTCACTCTGGAATCAAAACAATCGTCATCTGAGTGGAGAACAACTGGTGAACTTCATTCAAAGCGCCGAAAGCACAGCAATCGGCTGGAAAGGTTATGGCCTTAGTATTTTGGGATGTATGTGGTGTAATATCCATCGACTATCCTGAGAAGGGAAATACCATAAACATTGAATATTATATAGCGTTATTGGAGCGATTGAAGGTCGAAATTGCAAAGAAACGACCGCATATCGCGAAAAAAAAATTGTTTCATCAAGATAACGCACCAAGTCACGAATCAATCAAAACAATGGCAAAATTACATGAATGGAACTTCGAATTGCTCCCACATCCACCGCATTCGCCAGATTTGGCACCTAGCGATTATTCGCTGTTCGCAGACTTCAAAGAAATGCTCATCGATAAGCAATTCCGCTCGAATAAAGAGGTTATTGTTGAAACTGAAGCCTACTTCGAGGCAAAAAATTAAATCGTTTTACAAAAGTGGTAGTGAAATGTTATAGCAGCGCTGAAATAATCGTGTGGCTCTTGATAGAGATTACGTTGATGAATAAAGGCAATGCCCCAGACTTTTCAGCCCAGGTATCGAAAAAGTCAAAATTATTCATGTACAATTATTTCTGGGTGTGTCCAAAATATTCGAAATGATTTTTTTAAGGATAAAACACAAGCACTACTGGAAAATCCTTACAGCGCTCTTAGAGTTGAGACCTGTGTGAAGTGTTGCCTTTCCGTGAAAGTATATATAGAAGAGAGACAAATCTCCAACCTTTCTTCGATGTTCCAGACTATCAAGGTTGCAACTGATGTTCGCGTCTCCAATCAGGCGGATGGCTCTTTTCTGGATGGAATCCAGCGGCTTCAGGGTATGTTTGGGGGCGGAGCTCCATGCATGAGAACAATACTCCAAAGAAAGTATGAACTAAACTTTATAAAGCTTCGAAAGTTGCTGAGGTGTGTACAGTTTTCTTGTTCGGAACAGTGTTCCAAGCTTTCAGCGACATGATTGTGCCAAAACGTGTTGGTGTCCATTTTAACCCCCAAAAAACTTATCGAAGAACAAAGCGGAATTGTCTGACCTGACATTATTATGCAACCTCCTGCTGTCGGTGAAAATGTGCAGAGACACTGGGTGAATCTATTCTTTATTTGGATGAAACATGGGTCAATAAAAGCCATACCCTCTCGGAGGTTTGTGGCAAGATTAGAACATCATAACCCTAAAATGGGTCTCTCAGTACAGCCACACTTTTCTACTTCTTCTTTCTATTTGTATACTTACCTGGTGACATTTTGAAGACATTATCCATTTTTCAAACCTACGATCAATTTCATAATAGATCATAATAGCAAATTGATATACATCAAAATACGAATCATAACTACAAATTATATTGTTTTGATTTAAATAGGTTGGATAAAAAATGGATAGTCTCTAACTCTAAAACATCACCAGATGATACATATTCATTTTTATATGCAAAATTTTATGATTTCTAGTAACTGTCAAATAAGATTTTTTTTCAAAAAGGTAATTTATCAAATGCAGTAATTTTTTGCCCTTTCTACATTTTTCTTATTTTTAAATTTGATATTCTGATTATTTCATAGATCTGTAGAAGGTAACAATCCTAAATAAAAAACTATTTCAAATATAAATTGTCCTTTTCAAAATAAAATGTTCAAATGAAATTAGTTGTCACGATATTCAGTTATCTTCGCATCATACGGAATATATCATTGGCAAATGTATATCAATAACCCCAGACCGACGCCTATCAATACTATATTCAACGCATTAAGATGAACAGCGTCGGCCGCCTCTTTTGAAGTTATTTGTCGAAAGTCACTATTTCTATGGCTTGTTAGCGGCGTCCTCAAGAGGCATAGCGGGTAGAAATATTTAGGTTACTTTGTGGATGAATTGCAGTGCCTCTCACTTGAGACGATAATGTTGCATTGGCATGTTTGCATTCTTGGAATGCTTTCATTCTTACACAATACCGAATGTACTATAGTAGAAGGTCGTTGCAACAAAGATAGTGCAGGAGCATTATAATCCAGATAGTTTGTGTAATTCCTGTTGAAGTTAACATATATAATTCTCTATCATAAACATGTGATATTTCTGAGGATAATCCATCACTATATTGACTAGAACATTTTCTTTTGTGAAAAATATTTTACATTCACCTAGTAATTGAACTGAAAACTTTATCCTTTCTACACCTGTACCAAATTTTCTATTAGGTACATTACTTTAAATATGTTACAAATTGTGTGAGGTGAAAAAGAGTTCGATAAAGAAATATATAGTGTTCGTAAGTCCAGATTAGGAAGTATATTTCCATTACCACCCAACCACAAGACTATAATTCCAGCCTATAAAACAACTGAAACACAGTTAATGTATTGTAAAGTGTGGCGAATAAAGAGAATAAAGGCCCCGTTTGATAAACGAGCCCGCAAAGAATTCATTTACGGCTAATTTTGACGGCGACAAATCCTATTGTGGCCGCACTCTCTCACTCTGTACGAAGTCGTTAGCTAAGTAACGCTTTGAATTAAGAGGGTTTCTTTTGGAGAAACCGGAAACAATACATATACGCATTCATCTTCCGGTTCCGTGAAGTCGACCGCCTACTAACCAGAGTGCTAGGGCTTTTTACAATCATACATCACCACATGCTGCTTACCTACTTTCATTTCTTTTCTTTCCTCGCTGATTTTCGAGTTAGAGCTATTTATTTATAAACAAACAAAGGGAGTTCCATTACTTTCGGCCATTTGTACATGTAACGATTCTTTTGATACAACGGACTGGTTCGAATAACCATTTGAAACTGACTCTTAAAAACACTTAATTAGAAAATTTTCACCAGTCGTCCTTGAAGAACTTGGGAGTGAAATGAATAATTACCTACAGCTCTGCAGATGCGGTTTTCGATTAATAATAAAATAATAATACACTTTTATTAGAAATGAAATGAAAGGTACATAAACATAAGCAGTCAGCATATAATATATATATATATATATATATATATATATATATATATATATATATATATATATATATATATATATATATATATATATATATACAGGCTGATTCACGGTGGATGGCACATTAGACGTTTCTGGTGAACCAGACAACGGATCACTTTGAAAATTTAATGGAGGGCATATTCGGATATTCTCTAGCCAACTAAAATATTTTCGACAATGCGGTGTTGCCGCTTCTATTAGAAAGCAGTAGCAACTTTGATTTTTCGAATGGAATACTCTGTATATCATATTATTTTTGAAATCTCCAACAATTGCCCGACAACTTTTCTTGATATTTCCCTATACCTATCTGTTACCGTTTTCGAAATAAAAATTAATTTCAATTTTTTTCTTCGAAAATCATGACTTCTAAAAATGCCGATATCTTTTAGTTAAGAAGTACTATGATATCGAAATTTGATTTGGAGTTAGGTGATACTTGGACACTTCCCACACGTCAGCCTAATCTCCGTTACTTCAATACAGAGTGGTAAAAAAATACAGTTTTTCGTTTGCTTGAAAAAGTTGCTGAAATTTGATTATTTTAAATGGAACACCCTGTATATTATTGAAAATTCGGAAAGCTGCTGAAATTTGCTTTCTTTCTATGTATATCATACCTATACCTAACTAGTCAAGTTTCGGACTTATGAACATTTATTTGTGAAAATGTCCCTTCAGAATGGTATTTCCATTCGGTATTTGGTAAGCAGGCCATGATTACTATTTGACAGTAGCGTTGTGACATTCTCCTAATAATATCGACATTTTCGTCACTTCAGAAGTTGCAAATACCTTCAAAACGATGGAACAAAACTATTCAAACGAAGTTCTTATGAATTTGTTTATTATTTTTGGACAGTGTGACAAAATTATCAGCAGAACATGTAGAAAGTTCAATGAAATGTATCCGAATCTACCGCCAATGAACCTCAAGAAATTTATACGAATTCAGAACAATTTCAATATGTTTGGATAAACTTTAAAAAAACACCAAGAAACTTGAAATTGGAAATATTGATATGAATAATTATAAAAAAGTAAAACAATCATGTGGAATATTTCAAAATATGTTCGAATCGCTGGCCGTTCACTTCCAAGCACTTTAAAATGCGGGTGTTGACTGCTTTCGGGGTTAGACCTAGCTCGCACAAGTTTAGACTTTTGAGAGTTGTCGTTCGTAGGGGGGCGACAGCTGATTAACAGAAAAACCGACATTTTTTAAGATTCACAGACCTATGAAAGAAGAACAATATGTAGTGTTGGTGTTGAATATAAAATTATCTTGAGATAAGACTTTTGTTCCAAATTCCAGAAACTAATATTTCACGTCCGATTCGGTATGTATTGAATGGAGTTTTTCAAAAAATATGAAGATTTTCGAAAAACATGACTTCACGAAAAAAATGCAAAATCTTGGAATCGACTGCATGCAGATATGGATAACTTCGAAGTCCTCTTGGAATACATCATAGAATTGGTAAATGGAGTGGAAAAGTAGGAGTTTCATCAATAAACGTAACTCTGATATAGACACTACCTAGACATGTTTCATCCAGCTTCCAAGGAGAAAAACTTGATGTTTCAGATACTCGATTATTATTCTAAAACGAAGAGACGAACAATAATTATGCCCCTGAGCATACTTGATTCCATATCTATAGGAAGACTTTGTTGCTGGGTATCACTGTGTCAATTGTGCTCATCAGTATTCCACTGTTTGGTGAGGTTTGAAGTATTTAGAGTGTGAAAGCAAACGTTGAACGCTAAAAGTAAAACATTATATACTATATCCCTTGGTGCACTTGATGCACTATGGTAACATTTTAAATTCAAGGAAGCGCAACAAATACTTGAGGATTTAAGAGCCTAACTGAGAGCCAAATAGACAGAACAGATACTTTATGAAGATTAGATTGATAGAGAACCTTTGCAGATCTATTGCGGTGCTTTTTGGTTATCAGCATCTAACTCAATCACTCTAAGAAGACTCCAAAGCCTTGATATTGGCTCTTTCATATAGCCTTTCATAGCCTTTCATATATATAAGTTAAACAATCTCTGTAGAAGAGTGTCCGTTAGTAATTTCCAACCACGTAAACGTCCGAAAAAATTTATCTCGTGTGAAGTTTGCTTTCTCCTTTCTGGAATCGCTACAAAACGCTTCCACATTACTATTCATTACCCTTTCCAGTCGTATGGCGACACAAATTCTTGGTTCCGGTATCAGCGCGGAATCGCCTTGCCTGTCAAATATATCACTCACACTCCGGTGAGCACATACTGCGGAGGGACGGTCCTTTATTGGCAATTTGTCTGCTTTTATTATGATGATTTCGGAAAAAAGTTATTTCCTATCGCTCGTATAATTCCGATAGCGGGTAGCACTGAATAGATGAGGTTTTTTCGTTAGTTTTGCATCGCTACAAATCTTGATTGTTGAATAAACCCATCGTTGGAGTTCAGAATGTATAATGACGGTTAAGGAATTGAAATGGGTAAGATAATTTTTTTTTCACAGAGAAAAACTGATATGGGCACGGTCAGGAATGATGAGGTATGAAATGTTCGCCACATCCCCGAACAGATAAGAAATGTGTTCTCGTTTCCTCGTACCCGTAATGAGCCTAATGCATGCATTCTAGAGCTTTTGGATTCTAGAACTGTCACTCTTCAAAATTCCCGGACCATACACCACGTCTGGCATGTGAAAGAACTAAAGCATCGTAGAGTATAATTTCACTTTTTTATTAAGAAATGCTCTGTTGGAATATATCATTTTCAAATTTGCATAACCACGTTTTGGAATTTGCAAAATGTGTGTTTCAAAACGAAGACTGTTATCAAAATAAAGGCCCAAGTTTTTTGTAACTCCTTTCAAGGGAAGTTCTGTTCCATCTATTAGAATATTTATGAGGCCAGAACAACTATTTCTCGCCGCTGTTCTACCAAAGAGCATGACATTAGATTTAGATTTAGATGCATTAACAGATATGCAATATTTAGTTGACAAGGATAATAAAATATCTAGATCGGTAATAATTTGCCATAAGGCCTCGCTAATTGAATTCTCGTCGAATTCCATGTCCAGCTGAGTATCGTCGGCATAACAATGAATGGTTGCAAATTACAGTGACCTATGAAATCGAGATATGTATAAAATATTGAACATTGAGGAACACCGTTTTTAATTTGCATTAAATCAGATTTTTCGTTATTATACACAACTCTTTGAAAACGTTGCTAAGGTAACTTTTGAGTAGTGCTACAGCATGTATTGAAAACCGTTGGTAGCCCAAAATAGCAAATAGGAGTTCATGGTATATGCGATCGAACGCCTTAGAATAGCCCAATAATATAAGAAGACAGAGTTTGATATTATCAATAGATCTGTGCTTATCATACACAACTTTCAGGAGGGCAGTCGTACAACTGTGGTCAGGTCTGAACCCTGATTAACACTCAGGTAATATATCGAAGTCATTCACGTAATCACGCATCTGCAAGTTCAATACTTTTTCAAAGACTTTTAATAGCGCACTTTCGGGGTTAGAATAATAAATAATATTGTTCTAGATCTTGCTTCAATTTTTTACGGAATCGCATAAAAATTTGTCAAAATATTCAAAGCATTATTGTGTTAAAAACTCATATAACTATTATCACTAATTTTTTAAAATTGTATCAATTAACACCAAACCATCAGTCAAAAATTCATACAGAACATAATAATAATTTACTGGAATTGTGCTAATAATTGCAATATATTGTAGCGAAAACTCAAACAAATCATATGAGTAATTACTATGCAATGATTAATGAATGAAAACCTATCTATCACTTTTCGAAACAGGATGTTTTAATTATTATTAAGCATTGTTTGATACCTACTTCGTGTTCAATTTTCATTTAAAAAATATAACAAAAATTGAATTCAAAAAGTTGAATGTAACATCAACATATCTTGATAAAGTTATTTGTCAAAAAAGTTGAGGAATGACAGGCATAGTTAGAAAGTAAAATGGTAAAGGATTTCAAAATTCAAAATACAAATCATTGATCTATTTTTTTATTTTGAATAAAAAATTTTAAAGATGACAAACGACGTAAAATCAAACAAAAATAATTACATTGAAAATGTCTATCTAGTATAAGTAAGTAGTAAAATGTTTAAGGATCAAAGTATCGATTTTTCTCATTTCAAGATTTTTCTATTAAGTGGAAGTTAAGTTAAGTGGAAGGTAAAAACTTCAAAAATAATTATTTCTAGTACTGCCAGTCCTTAACAAAATGGGAATTTCACCAAAACAAAACATTTATATTCTAGTAATAAATTATTTGAATCTTTGAATAAATATAATTAGAGCAAAGTTCACCCCTAGCGGCTTTGGACTTTTAAAATAGCAAATTCCAAAACTAATGATTCCATAATTTGTTCATATTTTTGTTACAAATTAGTTGTAGCAGAAAACAATTTCCTTTGGTAAATAATTTTTTTGCAATGAAATTGTGGCTTATCTTTTATTTTTGTCATCTTTCAATTCATTCTTAGTTATTTAAGATGCTATCTCATTTCTTAAAAACACACGTCCTAGTTCATAAGTAGCCATTATCAATTTACCATCCTAGTGGTATCCAAAAGCCTTTTTACAGTCTGAAATTTGAGAATGAGATATAGATAGATAGATAGATAGATATATTCATTCGTGTATACAATAAAAACATGTCTACATTTGTCATTGAACACAAAACAAAACAAATGCTATAAAAAAACAAAAAAATATATATAAAAAAATAAATAAAAAATCAATACTCACACACACATGCACTTCCATGAAGCAAAAATTCTTCCACAGAATAGAAACAATGATAAACTAAATATTTGCGCATTTGATTTTTAAATGTTTTTAAAGTAATGAAATATTTATGTTTTTGTGGAAGGGCGTTAAACATTTTAAAACCTAAATACAAATAAGAATTACGAGATTTGGTTAGTCTGAAGAGTGGAAGACGCAGATCACTACCACCTCTGGTACTGTACCTATGTACATGGCAGTTTGAGGTTACCTCATTCGCCAAAATTTTGCTCCCAACATAAAGGAGGCACTCCAATATATAACAACAAGGCAGCGGCATGATGTTAAATTTTTTAAAAAGGGGCTTACAATGAGCGTCATACTCACTAGAAGAAATTATTCTAATGACTTTTTTTTGTGCTATGAATATTTGATTGGCATGAGTCGCACTTCCCCAAATAATCAAACCATAAGTCATTATACCGTAGAACATAGCAAAGTACGCTATTTTTAAATAATCAAAGAACAGCTGATATTTCAATTGACGCAACCCATAAGAAGCTTTGGCCAGACGTTTTGCTAGATCCTGAATGTGAAATGAAAAATTTAGTTGAGAGTCTATATGAAGGCCCAAGAGTTTAACTCTATCCTCAGATTTTTCCGCATGGTTCAAACTGAGATGCTGCGTTTTACTTTCATTTAAGAAAAGGAAATTACATCGAAACCAAACTTTAGCATTCTGTTCTGAACAATAGCACTAGTTCTCATAGAAATGAAACAAAATATAAAAGATCTACCACTACTTCCGTACTCACCTACGAAAACTTCGGTAAGGTTTCCAAAACCCTATTTCTTCAGCAAATTCGCCATATCAGTTTCTGGACTCATTCTTACTTTTGGTAATATTCGCATTGACTGCAATATGAATCGAGGAACATGAATGGATATCCACAAATATATTTCTACTTTTTAGTACAGACATAACACCACTACATTATATTAAGATAATCTCTTCTCACATCAATATCCAAAACAACACTAAATGCCTATCGCGTAAAATATCTTCTAACGCCGCTTCCGACATAAGGTGCAAGCATTGCAATATTAACATATTGAACTTTCCCAAACGAGAGTTTCAAGTCATCTGCGTATGAAAGAGAATTGATATCAATCTCAGCTCCAATATTGAACAGTACGAGTCCTAGGTTTGCCCTTGTGGTACATATTCGACAAACTTGAGGCCATTGAGTTGGACATACTACTTACGATTGTAAAAATATGATTTGTAGAGAATAATTAAGTCATTGGATAACCCAAAAGTCGAAAGCTTGTTAAGCAGGATACTATGGTCAAGTCTGTCGAACGCTTTAGAAAAATCAGAGTAGATAACATAAGTTTGAGACTGACAATCAATACCCTCCACAATACATTGAGTGATTCTTGATGGTGATGGTTAAACGTCCTTTCATGAAACCGTGTTGATTGGGACTAATAATGTTGCTGACATGACAGTTGATTGACTTCTCAAGAAATTGGTCTGAAATTTTTCATCTCACTCTTAACTCCTTTTTGAAAATTGGGCAGACTTTCGACATTTTCCATATTGATGGTACAGTTGATGTTCTCAGACATATATTAATTAGAGTTGTTAGTGGTTCAACCAAAGCTGAAGTTTTGTTATTACCAGGAACATCAAAAGTTGATTAATTGATTAATTTTCTAATGATGATGGAATTTATATTGAAACATTTATTATTGATATTTATAATTCAAGATATTTAGTCATATATTGCAATAACTAACTAAGGCTTTGGAGTTTACTAATATATTGAAGCCACATTAATAATTATTTCATGTATATTTCAATTCTATATTTTTTATAACACACAAAAATTTGTTATTTATGTTTCACATTTGCCAGGCGTCCCGTGGCAGCTCAATTTTTTTTTAATTATAGGGCGGTGGAGCAATACAATCACATATAATTTTTCAACCACGGATTTCGAATTGCTGAAGAACAAACTCATCCAAACCGATATGAATCAAATTCATCCCTTCCGTTATTATTTCACATGGCACACACAAAGTTATCTTTCGATCTAAATCACCAACTCTGTGACAAATTTCTTGTAATGGTAGATGATGAAGTATTAATAGATGTCCATTTCGTTGAAGGCCATTATCTCACCCTTCTAATAGTGTTTGTCGTCTCTCGGGGTGCTTTATACAGAGCTAATAATGCAGAGTTAACACTTCCGGTCCAGTGAGTTCTCCCACTTTATTACATCGTTCATATCACCAATTTATGGATCCCACATTACGAGGGTCACACCATAGGTCAAAATGCGGATTTGATGATAACTAGTTGGGATTTTTCATGCCTCAGTTTTTGGGTATATATAAACGGTGGTTTTTGCACAAAAGTTTCATTTTTTCTTCATCTTCCACTTCAAAAAAAGTCGTCACAATGTAAATAAATGGGAGTATTCATAAACCATCCTTTGAAGTTGAAGTGTATCGTATGAAGGCTTTTATTGATTCACATTGTAACGAGTTTGAAGAGTGAAAGTGAAAGTTTGGTATATAAAACAGAGTTATGAGACTAGTGTAAAGTAGCTACTCAAAAAAGTTCCAAAGAAAAATTTACGAAAGAAAATTCAATTACACAAAATATTCGAAAGGGTAATATTCTAAGAAGAAGTAATTTTTTGGGAAAAGCAGGTATTGACTCTCTACTTCTTCATTTTCATACAAAAAAAGTGGGAATCTTCTAAATAAAGGAATGAAGCAATCAATTTCAAAACAAACTTTCTATCAAGATGTGTAGATCAAGCAGAGATATTACTTGAAGGTGAAATTTCACTTACATGAAACACTGTCATCCTCAATGACGACACCCGATATTTCGGAATGAGACACTTGGCTTATTGCCTTTTTCATATACCATCTGTGAATGATATCTGGTTCAATTCCATAATGTATAATTGGAGTACGAACTGGATGGAAAAAAAGTGCTTTTTGTATAACTCGCTGTTCATATAAAACTAGATGTTTCGAAAGTATTTCTTTTTTTGTTTAATTTAATGTTTATTTGAAAGAAGTTATTTCGAAAAGGCTATTTTCTTCTAGTCCTTGTTAGAATCTACTTTGAAATGAGTTCATTTTTCACATTTTCTTGTATGAATAAGGAGAAGTAGAAAGCCAAAACCTTACATTCACAAAATATACATATTTTGTATCAAATTTCCATCAAGAACCACCAACGAATTTGATTTCATATTGAATGAAAATTTTATAATTGTTGATTCCTCCAACTCTTGCAAAGTGGCCACTTTGTCCAATATTACGAGGTACAGTGGTCAGAAATGACCACTTTGCCAACATAAAATCACAAACTACCTTGAATGTTAACATGCTACTATCATGAGCTGAATAATTTTCAGATTCATTAGGTCAAACTTTCAAGAACAACAGGCAACTAGATGCCTATGAGAGTGTAGAAATAAGTAAACACAATAATATTATGAATAACGATGACGGACCTATACCAAAGAGCATACTATATAGCTTGTTGAAATAAAATAAAATAATGTTGTTGGGTTTACTGATTTCTACAGAAAGACACATTGTAAATATATTTAGATAGGCAATATTGTGAAACTAATTTTATATAGCTGAAAATTGTTCTATATATAGCTGTAACATTTAAACATACATAAGGACATATTGTAAATGATAGAAAGGCCAATTGTAAAATTAATTTAGGGTGGTACACTTGTATGGGTGGTATTACTGATTACCTACCTGTATGATGTACCTGATTAGTATAAGTAGCTTTAGTTTTGAGTAGTTATTAGTTTTATCTTCCTCTTGAAGATGATCACTTGGTGATCAAAACACGTGTCGAGGTGTAAAAATAACTATTTGGTGTTGGGAGAAAACTCCAGTAATATTTATTACTACACCAAAGGTTCCAAACAGTATACCACAAGTATTTAATGAGAATGATAATAATAATGATGTGTCTTTATTTTTTTAAAATACATGTTAGAAACAAGAAGGTGGTATTCAACTTTGTTTCTTTTCCATATAACCTTTCCCCTTACCAACAATGAAGATATACATTTGAAAATTAACAACCACAATATACATATATATCCGTATATATACATATACACATATATGTACTTAGCATATGGACGAAAATATCCAAACTAAAATATTACTGAAATAATAAAATAAAAATAAACAAACCTGATGAAAAGGAATATTATGAAGAAGTAATAAAATCATATATTGATAATATTGCTTTGATCATTTGAAAAATCGAAATTATATAGAAGTGTATATAAATTACCACATATACCCACCAAAGTACATAGGCAGAAGGCTATTCAAAATTATTGAAACATAAAATCTCCTACCGTTAACGTATTTTTGAGCTAATTGAAATATATGAGTTGTTATTGAGTTGAATTCTTTTCGAAGCCGATACACTTTTTTGTTACTTTTTGAGTCAAAATTTCAACATGGTTTGGCATGCTTATGAAAGTTCTCGTAATGGATTTGTATCGTGAGGCCAGTTTGAATTTGATAATTTCAATTCTTTTCTCTTAGATTAAATATATACTATAGCTGCAAACAATTATGAGGGTATATTGGGTGTTTGAAGGTGGTTGACAATGTTTCGTGGAGTATTTCTTCAGTTCGGACTTCCATTGTCTAACAGAATACAAATTGATTTGAAATCCCTGAAAGAATCTGTAAAAAATTAAAAAGATTAACCAAAAAATAACAATTTTATCAAACAAAAAAAACTGAAATTACAAAGAAATAACATACAAGCAACAACCAGAAAAATAAAAATCGAAATATTAATACAAGCTGAAAATTAAAAAATTAAAAAAATATAAGAAAAATTTATTAAAACAATGATATAAATGAAAACAACAATAAAAATTAATTGGCGCTCCGGGGCGACTTCATTGATTCCAGTGGCGCATTTGCTCTTTCAGCTGCAGGAAAACTCGGAAAAACCTGCAGCACCACATCATCTGAAGATCTTGATCTACCAATGTTCTCTCTCTTATAAAACAAAATGTAGGGTGTCTCCAGAGGCTCCAATAGATTCAATGCTTCGCCAGAACACTTCGTGACACGACTATCGTCAAACTTAAATCAGTCCGTTTTGTCTTTGTTTATTAACAAAAAATTAAAAATGAAAATTAAAAGATTCCAAAGCAAGTTACTTCACGACGTTTCGATTGTTAGTATCCACAATCGTCTTCGGGTGATAACTGGACTTATTTCTCCGCGATCTGACTATTTATAGGTCAATCGAGTGCTTTCACCTATCCCCTTTTCCCTCTCTCCGCTTCATTGGTTTTAGCGGGAGATGACCGTTTGGCGAGAGTAGGTCGTTTTCCGCTTGATTAGAGGTTTCCATATGTTACGTATCTCTACGCTAGCTTGGCTTAATGCGTTTTCTCCTAAACCAGTGTTCCTCTTTGTAGATGATTTCAGCTTGAGCCCACTTGATGTTATATTGATGAGTCCAAACATGCTCTGCTATTCCGGTTTCTCTTCGCTGTGTGTATTTCTCGTGCTGGTTTTCCTAGATCTGAAGCAGGTTCTGATGTTATACTTGGACCCAATCCTTCTTATCCCTTCCGATAATCCTCTGATTTAGGGGAGTACAAGTACTGGTTGTGGCGGCTTCTCTTCCTTGTGGAGCTCTTGCTGTCTTCTAGCTAAAGCCTGTTCTATCATCACTCCGAAGTAACCAATCCATGTCGAACGTATATTTCTATGTATTTCGATTTGACGATGTGATCATTATTATTTTTCAGTATCTCTCATACATGAGAGATACTGAAAAAGTATAATTGGAATTTTTTTTTAAGAATATCAAGTTTTTGTCGATTATTTTTTTGCCCCTACAGACGTTCAACAGTAGAATAATTGAAAAGATGCCATTCACCTCTCCACTACCCATCGCTGAATATATCAAAGCGAGAGATAAATTTGAATTTTGATCTGTGCATAGGCCTGGGCAGAGTTATTGGATACGCGAGAAGCGAATTGAGATTCCGTCCACATGTTCGCGATATGTTTGACGATAAGGTGATTGAGGTTGAAGCGAAGCTTCGCTTTTACATTGTTATTCATGGATTGGGACTGAGGATCGGGGTTCCCGGTAAACATATCCGGTTACAGAGGGTTTGTCTAACCCTTATTCCGCGACGCGCGGAGGGTTGGGGGAATTCGCAGCTTTCCACTATTGGTCTGGTGGTATTTGAATTACATGGGTGTTTTTTGATTTTCTGATCAGATATTGGTGTTTGAATTGGAGACAAGGGAAAATGATAATTCGTAACTTTGCGACCAAAAGAGTATTGAAACATCTCCGGAGTAATCACATGTTACACAAAGTTTGTAATGTGTAAGGGAAAGAAATTGTTTACGGAAATGGATCGTATTTAGGATAAAATTGAACAACAGTATTTGACAAAACTCTTTTCTATTTTTAATCCATTTCAGAATTTTTTGTGAACGAGTATCTAGATATGATTTCACAACAGTTGCCCGTGAGAATTATGTGTCAAGAAATACCTTAGAAAGATATAAGTTTCACCCTAATAAACTGAAGATATTACATGAATTAAATGACGATGACCCCGACAGAAAAATGCAGTTCCGTGAGGTAATGTTCGAACGTTTGATTGCAAATCGAAAGTACATAATATGAATTATTTGTTTCAGCGGCGAATGCACGTTTTTCATAAAGAAAAATGGAAATAGTCAAAATGTATGATATAAGGTCAAGGGGTCACACCCAAACTCCTGAGGAAATGCAGGTCTGGGCAGGAATATTGCAAAATCTTATTGAAACCTACCCCATTTGAAAAAAAATTTGCTGATTCATCAAAGCAATGCACAGTGTTGAAAATCAATGAAAACGATGGCAAAATTGCTCCCAGATAGCGACTACTGGCTGTTCGCAGACCTCAAAAAATATGGGCACCGGTAGAAAAAATTCGCTCGTGTAAAGAGGTAATTGGTGAAACTGCGGTTTTTCAGCCCTTGTGATATTGTGTTAATTTTTCTATATAGTGGTGAATTCAATGATACACCAGGACTGAAAAGCCGCCGCTTCAGCAATTACTTGTTCACTTGAGCGAATTTTTTCAATAGTGGCCATTTTTGGAGGTCTGCGAAAAGTCAGTAGTCGCTAGGACCCAAATCTGGTGAATATGGTATATCTGGGAGCAATTCTAAGCCAATTTCATGTAATTTTGCCATCGATTTCATTGATTTGTGACAGCATTTTCTTTTTT
This sequence comes from Leptinotarsa decemlineata, assembly GCF_025532065.1. NCBI lineage: Eukaryota > Metazoa > Arthropoda > Insecta > Coleoptera > Chrysomelidae > Leptinotarsa > Leptinotarsa decemlineata. The sequence goes on along the minus strand of NW_027412688.1, from coordinate 27,024,159 downwards.
TTCAAATGTGGTCAATTTTCCGCAATTTCTGTCTTCAAACGCTCCAATAATGCTGAATAATATTCACTGTTGATGATATTTCCCTTCTCAAGATAGTCGATAAGTACTACACCACGCATATCCCAAAATATTGGGGCCATAACCTTTCCAGCCGATTGTTGTGGCTTTCAGGCGCTTCAGATGAGGTTTACCAGTTGCTCCCCACTTAGATGACGATTGTTTTGATTCCGGAGTGAAGTGATGGATCCATTGTCACAAAAGTTTCGATTCGTTATGTTGAAACATGCTGGCTAAACACTGCTCAGAATCATCAAGACGATCTTGTTTTTGGTCAACAGGGAGCTCGCCCGGCACCCACTTTGAACAGAGCTTTTCCATAGTCAAATGCTCATGCAGTATGAAGCCAACACGTTCCTTTGATATCTTCACAATGCCAGCTAAATCACGAAAATTCACTTTTCAATCATTCAAAACGATTTTGTGGATTTTTTTATGGGTTCTGGTGTTACTGTCTCATCACTGTATTATCAAGGAGTCGTCCAAAATATCCATCTGCTTGGGTTTTTTATGTTAATTCTTTAATTTTTATTTTTTCGTATTTTTTCATCATTGAAATGCTCTCTTTTCTCGAAACGGAAACATTATAAACATCCACTGCGTTCTGCAACATCAGCGTCACACTACGACCACGTTTGAAGTTAGCAAACCACCGTTTAATTGTTGTTTCTGATGGAGCGGAGTCCTTATAACACTTTTCAAGCCATTACTTCGCTTGAACGTTATTTTTTTCCATCAAGAAGCAGTATAAAATTGAAACAAGAAATTCGATCAATTGTATCAAACAAATGTAGTGCCATTTTCCGCACAACAACTCACAAACTTGTGGGAAGAACGTCAGTACCAACTGAAAAATTTGTAAATGCAATAAGACTAGGGCCATCTATGTGTTAGGCCCGAGATTTTTCAGCCCAGGTAGTATTTCTCAGTACATTCGTTGATGAATTTTCACAACACTTTCACCGAATTCACTTTTGTGTGGTATATTTTGCAGAGTTTTTCCTACAACTACTTAGTTTAAAAACATTTTATTTCTTTATTGATTTTTATTTTGTATTATGTTACCTATTATTACCTTTTCATAACTGCATTATCAAGCAGTCGTCCAAAATATGCATCTGCTTGGGTTTTTTATGTTAATTCTTTAATTTTAATTTTTTCGTATTTTTTCATCATTGAAATGCTCTCTTCTTTCGAAACGAAAGTTTATAGCCGAAAAACAGTTGAACATTAGAACGACACCACTTGGGATGTTTCGAGTAGGTACTGATTGTTAACACTCTTATGGATTAAGACGAGAAATTCGGGCACAAATGGTTGACCCTTCTCGACTATATTTATGTCTCCGACCATTTGTTAGTGATGATTTTTCGAGTTACTTCGAACACATTTCTTAGCCGATGCATTCATTTTGTTCTTGGATTTCGGCCAATAACTGTTTCTTATTCAGGAGTTTCCGCCGAGAACTAAACCCGCTCTAGAGTCTTCTCGCTGATTGGACGAACTGACGCCACTTTCCCCTCAATGGTGAGGTCATTTCATTTGGAACGGAGGTGAAATATCTTGGAATTGTCCTTGATAAAAGACTCACCTGGAACGCTCACTTGGAAAGAGTTTTACACAAAGCCAGACTGTCTCTATGGACATGTCGAAGGATTTGTGGCAAAACTTGGGGTTTAGGTCCCAAAACAAATCCATTTGATTTATGTGATGATTGTGAGACCAATGATCACTTATGGTGCAATTGCCTGGTGGCCGAAGGCTTTACAGAAAACGCCCCAGGCGAAGTTCTCTCACTTACAGAGACAGGCTTGTCTGGCTATCGATGGTGTCATCAGTACCACACCGACAGTGGACATGAAGATCCTCCTAGATCTACCTATCCTCCACATTTTTCTGGAGAGAGAGGCTAGATGGACTGCATACAGACTTGTGCACATTGCCAATCGCACAAATCAATTTAATGCAGAGTTCAACAGACTATTGGTTGACACTGGAAGTCACAGCATTCTGGAAATGACCTCTGACTTCATGCCTCCAACTGTCAACTAGGAACTGCCTTATAAAGTACTGTTTCCGAGTAGAGAGGACTGGATCCTCCGGGAGAAGGCAGATAGTTGTTGGTTGAAATGGATCAAAAACACCTTCTGGTTCTGGTGCAGGTGTTTTTAGTCGCAGACCCAGGACAGATATATCTACCTGCCTAGGAACCTATGCGACTGTATTTCAATCGGAAATTTACGCTACTAAATTGTGTGCAAAGATATTGGAAGAATCCAACTTCATACACAAGTCAATAAAAATATTTTTGGATAGTCATGCGGCATTGGAAGCTCTTGGCTCCTACCGAGCAAAGTCTAAATTGTTAGCAAATTGCCAAAAACGACTCTCCTCGATAGTAAGACTTGACAGATTGTCTCTGGTCCTGGCCATATTGGCCTGGAAGGCAATGAGGCTGCTGACTCCTTTGCAAAGGAGGGTGCTGCAAGCAGCTTTATCGGACCAGAAACTCCAAGGCGTTTATTCACCCTTCGAAGCCTGATACCAAACAGTTGTTGGACTACAGTAGGGATGAACTACGGTGTCTAACGGGCCTTCTTACAGGTCACTGTCATTTGAATCATCATATGCAGAGACTCGGCAGAGCCGTACTCTTACCATCTGACCTGATAGATCACTCACCATACAGACTAATCGGCTTCGTTAAGAAGCTGGATTTATTTGGTCGAGTTTGAATAAGTGTGAGGGTTGCGGTAGAGGGTCGAATAGACCCACTCACTTTAGACCTAACCTAACCTCCTCGCTTTTCGAGAAAAGCCCCGCTCTCCCGACGAACTCGACGCGGCAATTGAGCGTTTCGAGCTTTCTGTGAATGATGCGATTTGAGCGGCCACCTCCAGGGAGGAGTGTCCGCTGAAGAGCTATAATGAGTTTCCCTCTCGTATCAAAGTTTTGATACGAGGGAGAAATCGCTTGAGAAGGCTCTATCAACGAACCCTTTTCCCAGGAGACAAAATTGCGGCAAACAGGATGGCCAACCAAGTCGAGCAGGCCATCATTGATCATAGAAACGAAAGGTGGGAAGAGCTTTTGGAATCCTTCGAACCTGGGGATGACGAGCTTTGACGAGTCACCCGCAGGCTCAAGGGGAAGAAAACTGCTCTCTCACGCGTAGTGTGCTACTCCCCCGCCGACAAAGCGTTAGCCTTTGCCGACACGATGGAACGTCAGTTCCAGCTCAACGTTGATGACGATAATAATAATAATAATGTTTATTTAAAAAAAATGTCTAAAAAGATGAAAGATGAACATATAACAAGCACAGAAATAAACATGAGAAGTCACTGAAGCTCATAGACCTTGTGCGTGACATTTATTGAGTTTACAAATCCATACAAATATACAATTTAAAATGATAGAAAAATACAATTTAAAATCATGACGACATCGATCGCGATATGCTGTTGGAAGACCAGGTTTACCGTTTCCTCAGGGAGGAAGACGATGATAACATCCGTCCAGCTTCTGAGGAAGAGCTGAGGGGATACATCAGGGCCGCAAAGGCCAAGAAAGCTCCGTTGTTGTTGAAGTTGTCGAAGAGGCTACCGGGAAATTGTGTCGAGAACTTACTGTACATTATAAACAGTTAGTTGGCCCTCAGATACTTCCCCAGAAGGTGGAAGCATGCGATCGTCGTCATGATCCCAAAACAGGGTCAGAACCCGCTGTTCCCACAGAACTATCGCCCGATCAGTCTACTCTCGTCGGCGGCTCAGTTGACTGAAAGAGTTGTTCTCCAAAGGCTCAACGAAGAAGTTGAGGACCGAAATGTTCTGCCCGATGAACAATTTGGCTTCAGGAGAGAACACTCCACTGAGTTACACGCTCAAGGCTTCGACCGTATATAGCACGAAGGCCATCTGCACAAATTATTCGCGTTCGATCTGCCTCGGGGCCTGATCCGGTGGTTTGGGTCTTGCCTGAAAGACAGAACATTTCAGGTTAGAGAAGAAGACTCTCTGTCTGACAACAGAGAGATCCAGAGTGCCACAGGGGGCTGTGCTCTCTCCGATGTAGTATTCACTTTACACCAGTGACCTTCCGAGGTCCGAGCGTGTGAAGATATCCCTGTACGCCGATGACACGGCTCTTCTCTCATCTTCCATGGTTCGGGAGCTCGGCGTCGTCTACATGCAACGTGCATTGGACGACCTCGAGCGCTGGTACCTGGATTGGAAGATCCGAGTAAACCCGAACAAGACTCGGGCGATAACCATGGAAAGATTGAAATCTTCTCCGGCCAGAAAAGTGAGAATCTCTGGAAGGAAGATTGACTGGCAAGCGCGGGTAAAGTACCTCGGCCTTCTAATAGACCGTAGGCTAGAAGCCCCCGACACTCTGTCGAATGAGGCCCTCATATCCCCCGTTAACGGAAGAATAGCTTTTTCATCCATCCCACCCCAGCCACGTAGGGGTACCCCGTGAAGGGCGGTACCGATATCTGAGGACTTCATACCTCCAACATCCCCTCAGTCATGAACCCATTTGCCCTTTTTTGACAAAGATCAGACAAAAGCGTAAGGGAGCTGGGATCTAACCCATGAACTCAAGACGACGTACAAGCGATCGAGAAAAGACTCAGCGTTAGTTCTTCGAGGTTACCCTTAATTTTTTGTTTGGTGTTTTGTTTGTCGTTGTTACTTGTTGTTAATGAATTTCATTATTGATAAACGCCGTGTTCGTCTAAATAATAATTCACCTATCACCAGTCCCGACAATTTCAAGTTCGAATCAGTTAATCTAGCTTCAACAACGTCGTGAAACTTCTCCATATGAAAACCTCGAACTCCCCCTTACCTGAAACCGAAACGCTGAAGAGGTCGGTCGATGCTCACTTCACTCGGGATGAAAATCCGCACAAAAGACCGCCGTAAGAGCAATAATCATTAAGCGGCTCAGTCACGCAACTGAAAAACTAAACAGTATCGAATCGAGCCAGTTCACAGTCACTTTGCAACACACTTTATAATACACTTATCGGTCGAACAATCGCATGCACGCGGCCCGAAAGTTTTATAAAGTACGCGCACCCGGCACTTCGAATCTGCACGTGAACACTTGATTTATGGGCATTACACCCCGAAATGTCCTTTATTGGGACTAATAGTTTGTTCTCAGAGAAACGCTCGAGTTGTTAATGTTCGAGAGTCAAGTGGCCGGAGGGCCAGCAAAACTTCATCAGTAAACAGAATGTATGGAATTCCATACTTGTTTTTTATTGACTTTTTTGGAGGTTTTTCACCTTTCACAATCTGAGAAATGGAGAACTTTATATAGGTGTAGATAGTTGTGATGCACTCTTTGGAACTTTTGGGGTAGTAATGCATATTACTGGAGTTTTATACCAACACCAAATCGTAATTTCAACACCTCGACACGTGTTCCGATCACCAAGTGATCACCTTTCACAATCTGAGAAATGGAGAACTTTATATGGTGTAGATACTTGTGATGCACTCTTTGGATCTTTTGGTGTGGTAATGCATATTACTGGAGTTTTATACCAACACCAAACCGTTATTTTAACACCTCGATACGTGTTCCGATCACCAAGTGATCATTCTGAAGAGGAAGATTGAACTGAATATACTTATGATATTGTTCTTATTTATACCATCGATACTTCTGCTAGGTACCTATGTGTTGATTTTCTTCAATTTATTTTACAATTTTGTCTTATCTACTAGTCTGGAATTAATTTTACAATGTTGCCTCAGCTAATAGTCAGGTAAATCTGATGCGAAATTGTCCAGGAACCCGTTACTGAAGATGATTGCCGAAGTAAAAGACGTCCTCAAGAAATGCTACAACATACTTAACCCTCAACTGAAACGGAACTTACAAGTTTCCAACCCAACGGTGTCAAAACTATATTGCCTCCCAAAAATTCACAAACCGGGAAAATCAATGAGCCTCATATTGTCAGCTATTGGATCTCCTACCTACCAAATAGCGAAGTGACTCACTAAAGAAGTTGGAGGCTTTTGCGGAAGCATGTTTAAGTATAAAAAATTCTTTAGAGCTCATACAACCTACAAAAAACATCGTTCTGCAAGAAGGTGAGATTTTAGTTTTCTTTGATATTACTCCTTTATTTCCTAGCGTCCCTATTCCATAGACCTAACAATACCTCAGGTAATTACTAGAAGAAAATAATTTCAATAATTTGAGTAAATGGAAGAATTCGTTTCGAGGGAACGGCTATGGGTAACCCCTTGTCCTCCTACCTGGCAAATCTGTTCATGGGCAAATTCAAAATGGATACAAAAGAAAATCGAAGTATTTTCCTAGGATATGGATTTCCATCATTGAAAGTCACGTATTGATTAGAAAGTAAGGGACAACTTCCATTTCTTGAAGTTTTGGTAATGAGGAGACAATGGAGAAAGTTAGAATACGATGTATTCAGAAAGGAAATGAGCACTTACAGGTTTGTTCCGGACAGTTCACATTACTGTGGACAGCACAAACGTGCTGGGCTGAATTTTCTAGTGCATCGTCTTTTGACATTTCCTCTCATAAAATAAAAACGGACAATACGGGAAATAGCAGTCAGTAACAGATTTTCAAGGGGTATTGTAGATGATATTATAAGGAAGAAAAAGTTTAGGTTGAGAATGAAAAAAACTTTGACTTTTAGAAAAGACGAAAACCAAGATAAATATATCTCGGTACCATACAACCAAAATACACTAAGAAATTTGGAAAGATTTTCAGCTAGGTATGAAGGTGGTATTTTAAACAAGTCATATACTACATAGCATTTTAGGAAATCCGAAGGAGAAATTCGATAATCCGGAAAAGTCTGGAATTTACGAAAGCAAATGTAAGGACTGTGATGCAAAATATCAAAGACAAACTAAAAGATCTATTGAAGTAGCATACAAGGAACAGTTAGCGTACCTTAAATATGGAAGACTAGAAAAATCAGCAGTCGCCCATCCTATTTTGCAACAAAACCATTCCATAGACTTCAGTTCATTAAGATTAGTTAGACAAGTCAACAACAACAGGTATGTAGATGCCTATAAGAGTGTAGAAATAGGTAAACATGATAATATACCGACAATATTGTGTGTATATTCAGTTTGATTTTCCTCTTGAAGACGATCACTTGGTGATCAAAATACGTGTCTAGGTGTTTGTGTTGGGACCAAACTGGAGTAATATTCAGATGTAAACAGAGCAAACTTTTCAGTTCATCCCGATAAGTTACTACGAAATTCAAAGTACTTGTCACGAAGTACTTCGCACAATAAGTATCCTGTTTTATCGAAGGTACTAGAGAAAGTTATTCAAAAGCAGGTACGTAATCACCTAGATAAATATTCGGTTCTGCCCAAAACTCAATCTGGTGTCAGAAAAAATCGTGGCTGCATTACAGCTTCACCCAAAGTTACAGAAGATATATTCACTTTGCAGGATACTGGAGAACTGATCGCTCTTGTAATTCTGGATTACTCAAAAGCATTGTCTGTACCACATTGGATTGAAAGATTGTGCAAGGCTTTTACCAAGCAATTATCTCTGTAAGAGAATTCAGGCAGTAAAAATTGGACAATCAATTTCGCAGCCACTATATCTATCCTGAGGAGTTTTACAAGGAACGATCTTAGGCCCTCTGTTGTTTTTGGCGAATACCCCATTTCTGAAAAACATCCTTTCATGGTGCCAACCACACTTTTTCGCTGACGACACTCATCTGAACATATCCTTCATGCCAGAAAATAGTAACTTTTTTCGAGATCAATTGCCCTAACACCAAACTGATATTTTTGCACTCGACGCGCGTTTCGCCAACAAAGTTAGCATCCTCAGGAGAAGAAACTCAATTTCCTTCTCCTGAGGATGCTAACTTTGTTGGCGAAACGCGCGTCGAGTGCGTTCGGTGTTAGGGCAATTGATCTCAAAAAGAGTTATTCAACTTCCACACCAAAGGTTTCAATCTCATCGTTATTCAGAAAATAGTATGTTAGCAATATACCATCTGAATACTGATCCACTGTCTTCAAATAAATCCTTCAAAATCTGTAGCGTTATTGTTTGGATTTGAGGCCAAGCGTTTGAAATATCTGAAAGATTTCTTCATTAAAATTAACTTGTTTGACTGTGAAAGATGGGTCACGATTACAAATAATTTAGAACTCATGTATTAGATTCATATACGGTTTGAGAAGATATATCCATGTATCGGATAAATTCAAGCAACTCAGCTGGCTGAATATGAAGAAAAGAATATTTCTCCATAGTGCATGTACCTTTCACAAAATTTTGATGAAATAGACACCTGAATATCTATATAACAAAATATCATTTCGGTCGCAAATTCATTCTGTAAACATTCGACATAAAAATCAAATCCACATCCCACGACACAATTCAAGCTTATTTGAACGTTTAAAAGGTTATGGCCTCGGTATTTTGGAATGTTCGTGGTGTAGTATTCGTCGACTATCTTGAGAAGGGAAATACTATGAAAAGTGAATATTATATAGCATTATTGAACCGTTTGAAGGCCGAAATGATAAAGAAACTACCGCATGTGGCAAAGAAAAAAATGTTTCATCGAGATAACTTACCATGTCACAAGTCAATCAAAACAATCGAAAAATTGCATGAATTGGGCTTCGAAATACTTCCGCCGTATTTCGTATTCTCTAGGTCTGGCCTCCAGCGACTTTTTTATTCGCAGACTTCAAAAAAATGCTCACCAATAAAAATGTTTTACAAAAGTGGTATTGAAGTGGCACTGGAATGATTGTGTGGCTTTTGATGGAGGTTTTGTTGATTTTTAATGCTAAAAAAGCGTTTCCTTTCTCAGACTTGTAACTATTCAGCCCATGTATTATATCAAGATGACAGAGTAGTGTATTCTAAAAAAAATCTGTTTTTCCGTTAATCAGAAGTTGAGAAACTTGTGCGAGCTAAGGACTAACGAGGTCTTACCTTTCAACGTGGGATTCCTAACACGGTTGCAGAATCATTCCAGCTTCAACCAGATAAATTCTCTCGAGAAAAATACCTTGTCGAGGCGGGAATCGAACACACAACCTTCCGATCGTGAGTCGGATGCACTACCACCGCGGCCAATTCCACATATTCAATTCATAAGAGTTGATATATTTGACTCCAATCGTCATTTCGTAATCTAGAATGAAGTTTTACAATTTTTGAATAATGTAATTGGCATCTCAATATCCAAGAATTATTGCAAGTGAAGTTAGTGCTATTATTCCTACACCAATATGTGGGCTATATGGTCAGCTATGTTGAGCCGAATTACCTCGCAATCATAACTAGATTGGGGGAGGTTGGTAACGATTTAATCCAGATATACTAATCTAGATAACTCTGGTTGTTTCCAGGAAATTGTTACTCCACTTATCAGTAAATATGAAAATAAACAAACTTGAACTTTGAATTATTTTTCAGACAATCTATATTGAAATCTCCATAAACAACTGAGAAATGACATTTGCTGAATATTTTCAAACACATACTTGTGATACTGATTTGTTTCCTGAAAGCTGAGTTGCAGAATAACGCTAAGAGATATCAAATCCTTTGTTATTATTATCAAAAACGTATGGATCTGAAATGACATAATTCACAAACTACGGTCAACAGTTTTTTAGTCATTCATTTAATGACATCAACCAATTTGGTTACCACCGAACAATGAACGTGAGTACTTCGTTGATATAACCTAAAAACAAATGATTAGTAATCCAACATTAGAAAACGCTGCTTCGATCGACCATATGCTCCCTCAGTGCTCCACACAAGCCTAAAAGATAAGAAAAGATGACACAAGATAACACCTCCACTTACGTTTCGAATGATGGCGTCCTTGTGAGGAAAGATGTCATTGCCTCTACTTGGTTCAGCCTAGCACCGATCTCTGGTGTTGGACAAATCTGTTTCAGTTGTCAATGTGGGAGCTCAGTTTAGCAATGAACCTGCTTGTGGAGCCTTGATCATCTTTGATATTCCAAAAAATGTAGCAGTAGGTATGAACATGTAAAGGTGAAACCAAGTTGGAAATGCACTTACATGAATCATGGAATACCTGCAGCAATTCCAACTGCCAAAGCGAATGGGTTGGAAATGAAAATTATATATTTCAAAAACTGCGTCCGTAGTGATAGCGTACTACTTTCGTCCTCGTGAGTTCACAATTGACTTTTAACCACGAAATTCACCACGTTTTAGAATGAAAATTAGTGATCACTGTAAGGACTATTACCAGCGACTTGATTTGGGATGGGAAGGAGAACATATATGCCTATATCTTCTATCACAGTGCCTGAATGTCAACGTGAAGAAATTCAAGCGGCCTAGTTGTGAAGATCGTCCGAGGAGAATTAAAATTTTAGAGTTACTATTCACTTTTAATTCATCCGGTCTGCACCAGTGTAGTGTTAACAGTACCATCAGTGAGCTGCATTGAAGGTAAGCTTCAATTTGAGCCTTTAGTGCAGTTCAACGAAGATTTCCAGCAGATTGTTCCGAAGGAATTTATTTTCAACTAGATCAATACAAAATTTATTATTTTCAATAATGAGTCAATTGAAGATAAAAATGAGTAGGTGATACAATCAGGTATTTTTTTGTGAAATCTTCAGTACAAGCCGGAGTGTAACAACTGAATCTCCGGAATTTTTGCACACTTAACGGAAATTCTACTTGCTAGCTGCTTAGGTTCATGACTGGGGATATACTCCTAAGCATATACACATCCCCTAAACTCAGGTGAGTTTTACTAGGCAGCGCAGGGAATACCAGGTCGCCTCGAGGCTTCCAATTATGAAAACTGCGTTATGAAGAAGACAGAAAAAATAAACAGGCAGCTCCGGAGCCTTCAAAACAGCAGAAAACGAAGCCTTCCACGAAGGAAGCCAGGAAGCGAACAAACAAACATGAAAACTGTGGCCGTGACTCAATCCGGCTCATAGAGTCCACCTCATACAACGCTCGATCCACACCAGTGTAACAAGTGAGGACAGGCTAGTGGATCCCAGAGTGCGTTGTTGCGTCATAAGCAAACTTGTGGAATCCGAGATAGGCAGCAATGCAACCACTGCGGAAAATTTTACAAGACTCACGGGGGAGTCAGACTCCACGAAAGAAGAGCTCATCCCGAAAAGTACCATGATGAGTTACAGGTGCGCATCTCTGAGGAGGAATTGGTAGTATCAAAACGCCTGGCGGCCACCGAGGCCTCCACTGCGTCAGGCAGACCATTTATATCGTACATGGAAAATGCTACCAAGCTGACCAAAGATAAGATATGCCATAAGCGTGGCACTATACACCACGCTCTTGGCCAAAGTCAGGGATGCGGCTAGGAGAAATTCATTAAATGATCTCCTGGCCGGAAATAGAAACTCAGCCACTACCAGCAAGGCCACTACATCTACGGTTAAGTCGGATGCAATGCTGTCCTTGACAGCATCAACCATGGAAGCCACTCCAACTATGACTGAAATAGACGCAGAACTGGAGAGAGAGAGAGAGAGAGAGAGAGAGAGAGAAAGAACAGTGTAACCGCTCTCAACCGGAAAAACCATCAAGTCCGGATACAATTGACAGAAATGTCACACTGGGTGCGGAGGAAAAAAAGTTGGAAATAACTACCTACCCCACTCCAACAACTTCAGCTACGCTGGATGATACTGCGGTCAATGATGGCCTGCCGTATGAGTCGCCTGCTGCGGTCAGCCCTTTACTGGCGCCTTCGCCAATATCATCGAGATCAAAGAGGTCGGTAATACACGTATCCCAAGTTGCCCACGTTCACCTGAAAAACTACAACACCATTCCAGAACCCCCCGGAACATTCTGCATTGTTGTAGATGGTTTGGAAAGAGTTTGGAACATTGAGGATGATTCCAGTGTGTCTCGATGGAGGGAGTTATATGGTGTAGCAGTTCTCTATCCCTCAAACGTGTAGAAGATTTCGATCCTCACCTGAAGTGCATAATTTTGCATATATACGAGCTAGAAGTTTCTGCCTCTAGAAGATTCTATAACATTTCAGAACATTGGAAAGTATTCGGAAGTATTCCACAATATTCCAGAACGGTGAATATTCAGGAATGTGTTGGAATGTTCAGGAATGATCTGTAATGTTCAAGAATATCTCGAGACATCCTAGACCATTATGGAACTATCAAGAGCGTGATGTGTTGTGGTAACCCTCTATCCCAGGAGAAAACGGAACGAGGTTCCGTTTTCTCCTGAAAGGCATGCTTCTGAAGATACAAGCGGCTGAATTTTTTCTTTCTAGAAATTTTCAGAACGCTGCAGAACATTCAAGAGTATTTACTAGTTATCCACAATATGCCAAATCACATGGAAACATTCTGGAATGTTCAGGAATACTCTAGAACTTTGGAAACATTCCAGATTATTGTGACATGTTGAAGGATTCCGTCCGTTAATCACAATGCACAATGATATTCTTATTCACAAGAACTATTTTTCAAACGATGCACATTTAGTCTGTACGAATATTAATGTTTGGGATGCCGCTGGTATTTTTTGTAAGACGTACACCCGAAATAATGTTGAAAGTGTTATTCATTAGGGTAGTTTCTTCGTAATAAATAAGAACTCGTTTCTTACTTTTACATTAAAATACATATTATACACAGCCATTACAACGAAGAAGTAAGAAAAAAAGAGTGTTTTATCATACAATCATTTTTCCCTAACCTATTGCTCTTCTTCTTCCTTTTTCTTCATTGCTAACACTACATTTATACCATTTATACAAAATATTCGACAGCTACCAATCATACGTATATAATAGAATACGAGAAAATCTTTGCAACCAAGCAAAGAAAATTATTTTTTTCATATTCTTCAGGTAATATGGTCCATGTCCAGTATTTATGTCTGAAAATCTTTTGAAAATTCTATTCAAACATTTTCACAACACACTATATGGTGTTATGAATGCGCCCCCGCACAAAACCTCATCACAAACTCTTTTTATTCACTCCATTCGAAATGATCGAGGCTCATAAACAAGCCATAAATGCAATTTGTACTCTTTAGGTGGTGTTTTGACTGTGCGCGCATCGCATTTCTCAATCTGATATGATTCACAGCGACAGCGCTCGATGGTCGGCAATTTCCAGCGAATTAGAACCCCGACGCGACCAATGAAGCGTCAAGACGAGCATCTCTCCTGGCTTCCCTGCGTTTTATCACAAATTGGGAAGTTTCGAATCCAATAAAAGTGGCATGACGGAGATGTAACTTTTATACATTGTTTTTATTGAAAGCGGAATTATCAAAGAAAATGAGGCGTATTTTCCATTTCCCTTGTTGAAATCAGGACTAGTTTCATTTTGTACTTATTGAAAAAGAACGAAAGTTCGCTCTTAGACTTCATACCTCATTGTACCACCTACTTCTTTTTATCTTCAATTGACTTATTATTGAAAATAATACCTCTTGTATTAATCTAGTTGGAAATAAATTCCTTCGGAACAATCTGCTGTTTCTGTCGTTCAGATGATGTTATTATTGACTCACTATCTGATTTGGTTCCTTTCCAAAGATTTTGGTACACCCACAGCGGTTTCATGGCCTATACCAGGTGTCAAATTTTCTTACACCATAAGAAAGACGAATGCAATTGTTATGTACTTTTTCTAAGCGATTTACATCAGTTTATATCAAAATAGGCCCGAGGATTATATCGTATTATGCTAATGTAGACAATATGAGGGTTTCGCAAAGTATCAACTTCAATTTGGAAGTCATAATATCTCTACTTTAATAGAGTTGACGTAAGATACTGTACGAGCTACGACAAAGTGAATTTATATGTGAAATCTCAGATCATCATCGAGCCACAAACCCAAGTTCTTGCTTTGTGTAATTATTTGTAGTAAGTCTTGTCCAAGTTGAATTTCAATTCTTTCTTCAATTTCCCATCTTTTGGCTTTCGAGCTAAAAAGTATCAGCTGAGAATTTCTTAGAATTCAATTTCAGGTTGTAGGCTATAGATAGATCCAGTAACTTTTGTAAATCGCTGTTAATTTTTTCCATTGCCACATGCCAGTTACTTGGAGGAAGTCGATAATATAACTGAGTGTCATCTGCATAATGATGAACTGTGTAATGGTCAATTATTTTATGGAAGTCAGATATATAGGATTCATTTTCGAAAAAGAAAGCTGATTTCAATGTTGGGTGAAAGATAATGAAAGGAAACCAATTTTTGCGGTTTTTTATGAAGATTGTCCTGTAAATCTTCTCTTTTGGACCAATTCATCTATAGACTGTAAGGCACTGCAAATGAAGATCTGTCTAATTTTGTAAGCATATAATTTGATTGTTGTTGTTCTTCGGTAGAATAGATCTGTATCCGAATTAAATTAGCTATCAATATATTCATTCATTTTCAATCGTATAAAAACGACGTACCTACGTTTTGGTATTTTTGCCATTTTCAAGTTCTAAAGTATCATAAAATCAGAAACATAGAAATATAAACTCAGTAAATCAACTTATAACACGTAATATTCAAAATTTTCAGTAACATCACGCTATCACAACAAAGGTAGAAAAAGAAAGGCACCACAGAAGAAACTTCAAAAGAGTTTGTTGTGTTTGGTATATTCAACCTATTGAAAATGGAACTGGAAAGAAAAAAGAAAATAGACGAATAACATTGTACGGAAAAGTTCAAGCTGTCAATTTTGAAAATAATTGGCAAGTTAACAGGCAAGTGTAGTGTTGTTTCAATTTTACTGGTTGAATTTATTTTAACTTATTTCGACCGACTAATTTTTTACGTCTTGGTAACAAGGTACATCGATTATTAACAGAAATATGATCTTTTTTGTAATAATCTAAGCATTTTGGAAATTATTATTCTGTACTAATGTATGGTATATACTTTCTGAATCTGGTTTTCAGAAAATCGATGACATTCAAATCTCTTTATATATTTTTTCTAGTTTTTTTCATATTTGGTTTGATAATTAATTATTTTTGAATGCTATTTACATTATTTGTGTTTGATTAAAATCAAAACATATGATATTTCATTTTATTTCGATTCAGATCGGATCTGTTAATGCACATCTGTCAAATAAAAAGACGGCCAGAAAAATCAAATATTGGAGTATATAACTGTTGTACTCGTGCATGGAGACATTTCGAAATTGAGTATTTCACTGAAAAAAACAATGACCTTACAATATTCTAGTTATTATCATTCAACTATAAATTCGGGAAATGTGAATGCAATGATGAAAAAATAGAAAATATAAAAATCCACAAGAGAAAACCACACAATAATTTGTCACCACATGAACAATTGAATTCCAGGACAATCAGAGATCCGATATCATTCGACAATGACCAACTGGATGGATGTTTCATGCATTTTCGGACCATAGTTTATGTAGCAACCTATCATTACTATCCCATGTAGATTCACACCCTTGAATATTCGCATATCATTAAGGAACACCCAGAATGGAATGTCTTATCTAAGAATACCTTTAGGTGGGTCAAGTGAAATCTTTAACCCATGACACAGATATCAACGAGTGTGGATTTTCTAGCGAAAAAAGATTTCTCATCTAATCAAGAATCGAAATTAACTACAGGTTCATTATATGAAAATACTGTTAGAAGATATTATATTCAGTTGTGATAGAATAAGTACTTTGGTATGACCGGGTTGGAGGGTCGATATCAGTTTGGATATTCTATTGACCTGAAAAGATTTGTTAATGTGCAGGAAGTTCAACAGTTTAAGATATACATTATTGTGAATATAATAATAATAATAAGTGTTTGTCGAGGGGCGAACCGTTCTTATCCCCAAAAGCGGATATTTGTCGAATCTTAAGAATTACAGATCGATAACATGTTTGAATTCGTGTTATAAGTTGTTTACAAGCATCTTATACACACGAATTCTCACCTCAGTTGACCGAGTGTTCGAACGGATATATGAGCAGAGAGGGTCGAAAAGAGGAGTCGCTGGATGTAAAGAGAACCTGCTCATCGATAGATGTGTAACGCAGGACTCGATACAATATAAGCGTAACCTCTCTATGGCCTGGGTGGGTCACTTTCAGAAGGGGTGTATTTCAGGGTGATTTTCTCAGTCCCCTTCTCTTCGGCATCTCACTATTTCCATTATCCGTTGCGCTCAGAAACACTCGAGGGTATAACTGTGGCACCTCCGGAAACCGGAGGCACAAGGTCACCCATTTGTTTTATATGGATGATCTTAAACTTTATGCCTCTGGAGAGAAGGATCTCTTTCAGTCCTTGAGGGTGGTGGACGATGGGGGGGCTACGGAGAGGATGTGCAGCTCGTAGATGGAAGCATCTTACACCATCTGGATGCCGGAGAGACGTATACTTACCTCGGGGTGGCACAACGCCACTCACAAGAGGTAACAGGAGGAGGAGGAAAAACGGATAAAATATCGAGATTTTCTCTTCGAACTCCGCAGACTCAATCCAGATCACTCTGTCAAAATGGTTGTTCTGATTATTGGAGTCCTTGGTGGAATGATGTCTTCTCTACTCTCGAATCTTAAAATCATACCGGCTTGCCGCACTAAGGCATAACTCTTAGCCGCACAGATGCAGAAGGCTGTCATTCTTGGCTCACTGCGCTTGCTCAGGGCACATGATTCTCGGACCCAATGATCACTTACCCCACGGTGTGGGGAGTGGTCATTGATTGATAATGCTGGCGCGCCCTCTCGAATGTATCGGGGCTTCGGGGGATAGGGTCTGACCAGCGCACACTACGGGAAAAATAATAATAATGATAATAATATCTTTTATTCACCAAGATAAAAGGAAGAGCACAAAGAAAAATACAATGGGTTTGGTAAAGCCCCGGAGCGGAATTCAGGAGACAAGCGTGTGCAACATGCCGAATCCTGCTCTTCCATTCAACTCCTTTACAATAAAAAATCAAACATATAATGTTTAAAAAATTATAGTGCCTGTGTAGTAAGAGAGAGAAAAAAAAAGAAATAGAATAAAGGAGGGGTAATTCATAATGCTAACAGAATGACTTGAGCTTTTACATATCATGCGAGACTCTACTTGCACACGATTCATTGACAGCCATTACGACTGCTATGAGAAAGCTTATGAGAAATATACTGGAACTTACGGATGCCATAGATGTAGCGTAATCAGGAATTTTGGACTTTTTGTATCCTGCGCAAATCCTTACTATCTAAACAGGGAAAATATACACGTGGACAGTAGGTGAGTATTTAGATATGCTCGGTGAGGGTAAATTAATCTTAAGTTCGCGTGAGTCCTCTGAATATATAATGAATTTTGCTTTTTGAACCTGAAATTTCTAATATTTAGCCAAAATTTGTTGCCTCCGGTACTATATATATATAGAAACTGTTCTGAAACCATTCTGGAATCATTGAAAAATGCGTTTTTTTCTTCTATCATATCATCATTTTTGTTATTTATATGTTATTCATTTATATATTTTAAGAATATTGTATGTATGTTAGGATGTTCTGAAGAAATCAATAAATATTATTATTATCAATTATGGTTTAAACGATACATGAAGTGGAGTATTATCAGCTTAAGCATGATACTTGCAGAGATTAATTTTAGTCAGTATATTTGAGGTTTATAAACTGAAAAGCAAAGGTCTAAGTATAGATCCTTGCGGAACATGCACCACGCATTAATCTCAACGATTCAGACAGTTCGCTTTCGAGTTTCACCATTTGATGTCTGTTTGTGAAGTATTCTTGTATCATCTAAATGGCTCTTTTTGAGAAGCCAATATAATTTCTCCTATTTAGGATTGGTATCCTGCCACTTCTGAGGAAATGAGATGGAAATAATATGAGTGAAATAGTTTTGGAAAAACATATTTATCATATTGTATATAGAAACCGGTGTGAACTTGGCAGCTAAAAGGTAGCAGCCAAAATCCCAAAAACACCCGAGCGCACATAGACGTACGTCGAAAAATTATTACGGAGAAATAAACATTAAAAAGGTGAAAAATGATTGGAAGCTTTATTATTATCGCTGAACGAACACCTCGGGCAACTCTTTCGAATGTGCCTACTAAAAAAGCAGAATAAAAAAAATTATAAATAGGGGATGAGTACATTTGTAAGAAATTATCTATCATTGAAAACATGTTTTGTTATCAGACGTAGTAGATGAGACCAGCAGTTAGAAGGGCTCAAATATTGAAATAATTGAAGGGGGTCACATGGAGACATACCTATAAAAAGTAATCGAAACTCCTAGAAGAAAAAAGCCTGTCAAATGGAGATATAATTCAAAACTGAATCGAAAGTCATAAAAGGAAAAATCCTCTCACCATAATTTTATGTTAGAAAAATCGATTTTGAAAATGATATTATACTGTCAGAAGCAAAAGATAAAACCGCCCAGGGATACAAATACAAAAATAATTTGAAACTCATGGAAGGAAATATCCTGTCAAAATAATTTCATATTGAAAGAATCGAATTCAATCATAATAACAATCTGTGAAAAGCTCAACATGAGACCGCCCGTCGAAGGGGTCAAATGGGGTTATGAATACAAAAATAAATCGAAACTCATAGAAGGAAAAATCCTGTCACAATAATTTCATGCTGGAAAAATCCAATTCGATCATAATAACAATCTGTGAAAATCACAACATGAGACCGCCCGTCGAAGGGGGTCAAATGGGGTTATGAATACAAAAAGAAATCGAAACTCATAGAAGGAAAAATCCTGTCACAACAATTTCATACTGGAAAAATCGAATTCGATCATAATAACAATATGTGAGGATCATAACATGAGTCCGCCTGTCGAAGGGGGTCAAATGGGGTTATGAATGAAAAATAAATCGAAACTCATAGAAGGAAAAATCCTGTCACAACAATTTCATGCTGGAAAATCGATTTCTATCATAATAACAATCTGTGGAAATCACAACATGAGACCGCCCGTCGTAGGGGGTCAAATGAGGTTATGAATGAAAAATAAATCGAAACTCATAGAAGGAAAAATCCTGTCACAACAATTTCATGCAGGAAAATCGACTTCTATCATAATAACAATCTGTGGAAATCACAACATGAGACCGCCCGTCGAAGGGGGTCAAATGGGGTTATGAATGAAAAATAAATCGAAACTCATAGAAGGAAAAATCCTGTCACAACAATTTCATGCTGGAAAAATCGAATTCGATCATAATAACAATCAGTGAGAATCATAACATCAGACCGCCCGTCGAAGGGGGTCAAATGGGGTTATGAATACAAAAATTAATCGAAACTCATAGAAGGAAAAATCCTGTCACAACAATTTCATGCTGGAAAAATCGAATTCGATCATAATAACAATCAGTGAGAATCATAACATCAGACCGCCCGTCGAAGGAGGTCAAATGAGGTTATGAATACAAAAATAAATCGAAACTCATAGAAGGAAAAAACCTGTCACAACAATTTCATACTGTAAAAATCGAATTCGATCATAATAACAATCAGTGAGAATCATAACATCAGACCGTCGAAGGGGGTCAAATGGGGTTATGAATACAAAAATTAATCGAAACTCATAGAAGGAAAAATCCTGTCACAACAATTTCATGCTGGAAAAATCCAATTCGATCATAATAACAATCTGTGAATATCACAACATGAGACCGCCCGTCGAAGGGGGTCAAATGGGGTTATGAATACAAAAATTAATCGAAACTCATAGAAGGAAAAATCCTGTCACATCAATTTCATGCTGGAAAAATCCAATTCGATCATAATAACAATCTGTGAATATCACAACATGAGACCGCCCGTCGAAGGGGGTCAAATGGGGTTATGAATACAAAAATAAATCGAAACTCATAGAAGGAAAAATCCTGTCACAACAATTTCATACTGGAAAAATCGAATTTGATCATAATAACAATCTGTGGAAATCACAATATGAGCCCCTATTTATAATTTTTTTTTATTCAGAAGAAGTTAATTTACTAAACAAAAATTTTAATTTTTTTTTGCATGATAGTCAACTATCCCTGTGTACCTACTTCACGCTTCAACTTCGAACTTTCCCCACGGGAGTTCAATCAACTACATCAAGATATCTGAAAATCTTTACAATCTCGATATTCGCGGGTTAATTCGTCATCGAACACGCTGAACGTTTAGAAAATACCAACCGTTATCTGCCCTTTGATCTCTACTTGATCATTCCAAATGCTAGAGTGGCTTATTTGTTGAAGTATAAATAATTCTGGGCGATTTGCTCGGCCACTAAAAGGGCCCTATCAGTGTTCAGCGATCGGTACCGGAACTTGTATTCTCATGTGGCATTTGGCCTTTCAGCACGTATCAGCTCACTTTGGTGCATTTACTGCTTTTGTCCAGGACCGTTTCTGGATGGATAAAAATTGACTTACATATATTATATCGTGGTTTTTGCTTGGATCACGTGCAATACAGAGATGATACAAAAAATAATTCAGTATTAGGTTTCAAATAATGGAGCTATTTAACTATCTGTAATCAAGCACCAATAGCAGATAAAATTGACAATTAAAAATCCGATAAAAACATAATGCTGCTAGTTTTAAAATTAATATATATTGCAGAGGGAGTTTGTGCAAAAAAATAGCTTTAATTGTCTTTCGCATGGTGAAGAAATTATTTGGAATCTCTTGATATCTAATGTATAGAATTCTCGTGTCACACTGTTAGTTCTCATATACCTCGGAAAGCTCAACCCTCAATGTTAATCCTTCTTCACCAACCTATATTTTTAATAGCCATTTCGATCAGTTATTCCTGCCAGGCGTCTACTGGTGTCACTTCTCACTCAGTACAGAGTGTGGATGAGAACGGAGCCGATCTTCTGCTTTCTCTCACTCCCTATACAGTTATCGGACACTATTATTGTTTACCCATCAAGCGTAGATACAGATTGCGATGCCAATGAAGCTGTAAATTAGCCAACAGAGTGTTTGAACTCGTTAAATTTGCCACGCATACCACTAAATAATTCACAACTGAAGGCTGGATCGCTGCATAATTTGAATCCACCACGTCTGTGTAACAACACGCGATTTGTCATTGGAAAGTCAATGAAAAACAATATCCGTCTGTGGCTTGTGGTGTGCTCGTTTTGATAGAAATAACTCATTTGGCAAAAATACGTTTGCAAATAGGTCAGCTATTGTTATTATATAATTCTCCAACTGTTGATGAAGAGATACGTAACATCTATATAGCTATGTAGAGGTTTGAATTATCACCAGTCAAATAATTGTGACTTTCTGCACTGATTTTCAATTTGTTTTTGTTGATATGAATGTATAGTATTTTCAATATCAATTGGAACAGCACAGAGAACGAATTCCCGCCTCGACATAGGCGTCGGCATATTATTTTTCAGTGGTAGCTTTTCAGTTACTTATTTTTACAATCATAGCAATTGATCACTCCATGAAAAAGTTATCTCAACTGAATTTTTCCACCATGGGTAATTATGAAAAACTTCGAAATTTAAGGTAGTTGATTTTCGAGTCGAAAACTCGAAAACATAAAAGCACTGGTAGTATATACATTTTCTATTTGCCGGGCAGTGATTATGAACACCTCTCGTAGTGCTCTTATTTTTATTGCCGTTCCAATTGGGAATGGATAGACTATAACTCAATTGTTCGTAGAGTTTCTGTAGGCTTCAGTCTGGAAATTGTTTCTGAAATACGTTGTTTTATAACAATCACTACGTTTACTTCCAACTTTGCTCCCAAATAATTATATTGTAGGCAGTCTCTGAAAGAAATATTACACAGTACACATTTATCAGATAGATCTATCCTAAATTATATTAGCATAGCAAAATGAGTTAAGTTGAGAAAACAATTCATGTTCACTCTCATCCAAAATGACTTTGAAATTGTTGTTGATTGCTGAATATTAGCTGAATTAACTGAATTATTAGGTGAATTTTGATAAGTATTGTATCTGTTGAGTACGTTTTGGATATGAAAAACATGCATACTGGGGAATGTGATGTGTTAATTGCATCATCAAGTGTTTTTCTCAGCATATAATGGATATATCAGCATATATAAAACTTTCATTTCAAGATATAAAATTTGGTAAATCGTTCATATAAAGAAAAAAATCAACGGACTTAGGTCACTACCTAATGATGATTCTAGAAAAGTAGTCATTATTTAGTCTCACTAGAAATTTTCCCTCAGTAACATATAAAACTAAACAGTTAACCAAAATATCCCAACTTCCCATTAACAAATGTGATTTTCAAATTAGCACGTAAGATATAGGATTTCTGACTGGCCACTTTCAACTAAGGAAACACCTCCACAATATGGGGCTAGTGGACACACCTCCATGCAGGATGTGTGAACAAGAACATGAAACTGTCAGGCATATCCTATGCGAGTGTCCGGAGTTATCGTCAATAAGAGAGTGTGTGTTCGACGAGTCTTGGCTTACACCTGTCGATATAAAGGAGATATCTCCCAGATACCTGTCCACCTTCCTGAACAGGAGGACAACTCCTTGGGAGGATGTACAATGGGTCACATGTGGCCTAAGTACTGTGAGCCTACACTCACCCTCCATACTCTACAGATACAGAACACACAGAGTCTTTGATTTGAGAAAACGAGCTGGTAGGCCGTGTTAGAGTGGAATCTGAAGTACAAAACGTTTCGTCTGATATTGCGGCAGACATCATCGGTGCTATGTCCGTTCACTGCGAGAATGAAACTTACGGCTATTCAAAAAATAGTTGAAATGGCACGATATATGGAGAGTAGAAAATATTGAAAAATTATCTTTCGCAACGAAACCGTATTATTGAATTATCATTTTTCCACCACTGATAAAATTTCTACATTTACCTAATTCATTTCCTCACCCAAAGTTCGAAAACACAAAAATATCTCAAACTGGTAGATAACAGTCTCAGAAAAAAAACATCCTATACAGTGAGTTTCCAAAAGTTTGCACCATATGAGAAACTTTTTATTATCCATTTGTCAGAAAATTTTATTCGAGATAAAAATTGGTGCGTTGTTAGAAACTTGGATTTGAGTTGTCAAAATTCTAAATTTCCGAATGGTGTACAGGGGAGAACAAAAAATAGAAATTTTGGTCATGAGTAAACTACCCTTATTTTCGACATTAATCAAAAAAATATTCAGAAAAGTTGTTTGGATTCGGAAACAATATTCAGATTTGAAATCACAGCCACCCAGGTAACGAAACAAAATTATTTTTTTATGGTTCTAGGCTCATGAAGAGTACTAGTATCTCATATACACCTTATGCACTTCCCTGATATAACTATAATAATATTTCAATGCAACATTTAGTCCAATTCTTCAATCGAACTGGTAAATCGATGTTTGTTGAAAATGGTTCAAATTTCTACTAGTTTTTTGGTGCAAAATTGATATTTCACTCTGTATGTACGGCTTTAATAACTATCAGTATGATTGAATGACAATAAATGATTGACTAGATCAACTAATGGTAAACAATTGAGTAATACACATCTGTAAGTAGTACTAGTACTCTTTGTGAGGCTAGAAACATAAAATATGGATTTTTTGGTTTTGTTTCGTAGGTGGCTGTCATTTCGAATCTGAATATTGTTTTCAAATTTTAATAACTTTTCTGAATGAACTTTTTAATAATGTCGAAAATGAGGGAAATTTACCCTTGAACAAAATTTCTATTTTTTGTTCTCTCCTGTACATCGTTCGGAGTTCAGAATTTTGACAAGCTATATTCAAGTTAACCGTAATTCACCAATTTTTATCAAGAATAAAATTTTCTGACAAATGGATAATAAAAAAGTATGCCGTATGGAGCAAACTTTTTGAAACTCACCGTATATATAATCTTCCATCAGACTTGTGGAAAAATTTAAAAATCCCCAAATATAGAAATTATTTTTTCAAACGAAAAGTTGTCGACTTACAATATGTATAGAAGAATAGGTAAGATGAAAACATTTCAAATGAATAAATCTGGTACTTCTCGAAAAACGTTTCACTTTCACGTTTTGAAAATTCACAATATGGCCTAATAACAAAATATTGTACTGGAGGTGAACATATTTCAGTGCATCTGCACTTGCACTTTTCCTTCAAAAATTTTGGAAAATATATAGGTACTGACATCTGTGAGTCCATAAATTTTCCGATTCGAGCAGAGTTATATCATTATTCCCTGAAAATTATCCCTCATTCCTTTTGAAATAATTCAATGTATTCATAATACATTCGTAAACGAAATTTCTCCCCTACCAGGACAAAAGAACTGTATCTTTCTCTTTCTCTCTCTCTCTTAACTGAGTGAGGTTGGGTTGGGTTAGATCCAAAGTGAGTGGGTGTATTTGACCCTCTACTGCAACCCGCAACGGTTTATTGTGTCTCACACCTGTTCACACTCAACCAAATGAACCCAGCTTCTTAACGAATCCGATTCGTTTGTATGGTGAGTTGTTTTTCAGGTCAGATGGTAAGAGTTTATACCTACTGTAGTCCAACAACTGTTTGACATCAAGCTTCGAAGGATGAATAAACACCTTGGAGTAGGCTGATTCTGGAAGATTCTGTCAGAAGTCCAGAAATGTTGCCATCCAGGTGGTCAATCTTTGTTTGTCAAAGCCTAATGTGATGCTAATGACATAATCTGGTCCAATGAAGCTGCTTGCAGCACCCTCCTTCTCTCAAGAGATGATGAATAAAAAGAGATCTTCTGATGATGCTAACTTGGTTAACGAAACGCCCAATTATTTTCAATTACACTTGTACCGGCTTGAAACATGCGAAGAATGATAACCTATCACCTTCTAATCAAGCTCTTCTGATTGTTTTTCAATATCAATTTCAAAATTTTATCTCAATAATGGGCACTTACGGGTTGTCATCACTCTAAAATGTGAAAAGTTTTGAAAAATCGAAATTCAGGGCAAAACACTAAAAACGGAAGGAACATTAAGATACACACCTTAATATATAAATCCTACCACATGAATGTACAAAGACAATGTGCGGCATTTTTTAGATAACGCACGAACAGATTTCAGCTCTTCCGTCCTGCGACCGATCCTGTTTGATCCTTATATATTCTCGAAATCCGCGACCTCGAACAAAATCCGTTCTGAGTGTCTTTGGAGTTTTTATGAATTTACCCTAAAAGCCTTTTCATCCCTTCAAAGGACTGGTCGAATGGTTACATGTTGATGGATTTTTCATGAAATATTGTTAGATAATTTCAGAGTTTCTGGATGAATGTGGGAGTTTTTTGGGATTCACTAAATTCAGTTTGTCTACTTTTGATTCCGTAATTTTTAAAATTACATTTTTAGAAAACTTATGAAACGAGAGACGGAATGTCTTGAAATTTGATATTATACCGATTACTGAAAAATTGTGAGTGAATTGTATGACATATATTACTCCACAAATTACAGCCTCTACCCTAAGCCTATAACAACATATACATTCTATGTATATGGATGTATATGGTTTGAGTGATTCACTCTTGAAAGAAACTGTAGACAGTTTAATAGAACCGTTCACAGTTTTGATTAATAACTGTTTTATCCAGGGTATATTCCCAAATGCATTTAAAATATCAAAAATTTTACCTCTACACAAAAAAGATGATCTGGAAGAGCTTGACAATTACAGACCAATTTCTATTATCGTTATTTTTGCCAAGGTTTTTGAAATACTGCTAAAAGACAGACTTTCGAGATATTTGGAGAGATTTGAACTGTTGTCTTCAGCTCAATTCGGTTTTCGTAGAAAAAAATCTACAACAAAAGCCCTCCTAGAGATTTTAGAAAGCATAGTCGAGGGTTTGGAGAGACATGGTCATTCAGTACTTACCATGTGTGATCTCTCCAAAGCTTTTGATTGTGTTTCACACGAACTTTTAATAGAAAAACTTACATTCTATGGCATTAGAGGCACGCCGTTGAACCTGTTCAAGTCTTACTTAGAAGGTAGACAACAGTTTGCCCATCTTAACAACAGTTCTGATTCAGAACTGAAGGTTCTGTTCTTGGACCCCTGTTGTTTATCACCTACATTAATGACCTATGTTTTCACATGAGGACGAAATGTCAAATTGTCCTATTTGCGGATGATACCTCTTTCATCAGTTCAAACAGCAACATTTCACTTCTTCTTGATAATGCTGAAACCTTTATGACTAAAGCGGAAGCTTGGTTCTCTGCCAATAACCTTCAACTGAATAAAGGGAAGACACAAAACCTCATAATTTCCTGTAATAATCAGATCACGTTAGGTAAGCATTGTAAATTGCTTGGGGTTGTTTTAGATGATCGTTTGAACTGGACTCCTCATATAGATATATTGAGTAAGAGACTATCCAGTCTCTTATTTTTGCTTAGACAGCTCAGGTACTGCCTCAATTCGAGCAGTTAAAAAATGTTTACTTTGGATTATTTCATTCTGTGATCAGCTATGGTGCGATTCTGTGGGGTAATGCTGTTGATTCCTCAAAAATATTCAGGTTACAAAAACGCGCAATAAGACTATTAGCTGGGGCTAGGTATAGAGACCACTGTCAACCACTGTTCAAAACAATGAGGATTCTACCACTCCCTTGTGTGTATATATACCAAAATTTACTAGAAATCCATTCAGAAAGGCAGAATATACAAAAAGTTTCTGGCCTGCATCATTACACTACCCGGGCTGCTACGGCTGATGATTTAGTATTGCCACGTTACAGGTTGTCCAAATCTGAGAAAAATTCATTAGATTTTAAACTATATAATAAATTGCCCTGCGAATTTAGATCCATGAATGAGAAATTGTTCAAAATTAATGTAAAAAATTAACTTCTCGAACATTGTTTTTATTCTAGAGACGAGTTTATCCAGACAAAAATTCAATTTTGACGTGTATTGCCCAATTTATGTGATTGTGATATATTTTATATTGTATACCTGAAGGCTTTTAGATAATGTTATTATATATTCATTCAATATGATATATTAATTGTGATTGACTTGCTATAAACCATATCATGTATGAGTTACATAGTTAAATAAATATCTATCTATCTATCTATCCTTCGTGTTCTTGGATGTACCTTCGGCAAAAGACTTCAATGGCATGGCAAGGAAAAGTCCCACACAGAATGAACACTTGATGTCCTGATTGGTACTCCCAAAACAACAGAAAAGGTAAAATGAAATTTCCTAAATCATCAATCTCTCCCATATTTTCTCACAATAAAAAGTTACGTTTG
The DNA here is from genome assembly GCF_025532065.1 of Leptinotarsa decemlineata. Classification (NCBI taxonomy): domain Eukaryota; kingdom Metazoa; phylum Arthropoda; class Insecta; order Coleoptera; family Chrysomelidae; genus Leptinotarsa; species Leptinotarsa decemlineata. The sequence goes on along the minus strand of NW_027412688.1, from coordinate 26,996,713 downwards.
AAATTACCGCTTCAGCCAAACTATTCAAATAAGTACATACCTCTTTGAGTTTTTAGAGTGCACCACAATAATAACCTGAAACTTCTTTTTTGAACAACTGTCATTAAATGTGACATTTTCAATGGTTATCAAGAGTATTAAAAGATGATGTTTACAAAGTAGCGTATTGAAAATATTTTTAACGCTAGTGTTAAATGTATTTTTAACGCGATGTTTTCGACAAAATAGCAATAAACAAAGCAATTATGACATATATGAAACAGTATTAAGAGTTCCTCTGCCTCTTTCTACAACATTCGACATGGAGGCGATAGTGCCAAAAAACGAAAATTCAACAATTCCAGTTTTTAGCGTATATTTCAAAAACAACCACTGATATTCTCGATCTGAAGAAATAATATTCTAAAAAACCTATAAATAGAGTTTATTCTATGATTTTCACTATAAGGGTTTTACAAAAACCGCGACACGTGTTTCGCTATACAATAGCTTCTTCAAGCATAACTAATAGTTACTTCTAAATTACAACCTCATATACTATAACCTAGTACCTATTCGTATACCTAAGTAATAAATCTACCTGAAAAATATACCTGAAAAAGTCAGGTATCAATACATTTTTCGAAAGTCCACCTGTAAATATACCTAACTATTATTACCTGCGTGTGAACAAATTCAATAAAGGCGAATTATTCAATTCAGTTTGATCGTTCATAAGACGGTGGGAGTTTTTGAATTTGTTTATTTCCATACTCTTCAACAGGTTAAGTTTCAAACGTTTCTTCTGGAAATGGAGGAGTTTGTATTCATGGCCGAACTCATGTTCCTCTGAGATTAGATGGCTGGCATATGTGGAATTTATTTTTCCGTTCTGAAAACTATATTTGTGTTCCTTCATGCGGGTTTTGAACGTTCTTCCAGTTTGACCTATATAAAACATCGGACATGACTCACACGATAATTTATACACTCCTGATATTTCTGGAATTGAACTTTTATCTTTGTTATTTTTAATGTGCATTCCCAAGTTGTTGTTGGTTTTGAAAGCAGTATTAACACCTTTGCTGTGCAGAAAATCTGAAATATTTGTAGTGGGTTGGCCTAAGTAGGTTAAGGTTCTATAACTTTTATCCTCTTTTCTTCGAATTGGGTAAACTTCTTTCAAAGCTTGACTGTATTACTTCTTTGATAATAAAGAATGTATCAGACCACTATCATAATCATTGTTGACGGCTATTAGCTTTATTATATTCAGTTCTTTATTGAAATTCGCTTCTGACAAGGGTACATTTATCAGTATGTGGATCGTACTGTTGAAAGCTGCTACCTTATGCTGATATGGGTGGGTGGACGAATTATGAATGATAATATATGTATGTGCCGGTTTACGATAAATTGAAAAATCATGCTTGTTGTTAACTTTTGCTATTGTCAAATCCATAAAATGTATAAATTCGTCCTGTTCCATCTCCACTGTGAATGTGATAGATGGGTGAAGAGAATTTATGAACTTAAAAAAGTTTGTCAACTGTCTGTTCGTTCCCGTGAAACATACCAGAATATCATCCACATATCTATACCAATACAGAAAACTTCTTACCAGTGGGTTATTGTGCATTCTTCTCTCCAAATCGTCCATGAAAATCTCTGCCAGAATAGGACTAAGTGGGTTTCCCATTATGAGACCTTTGCAAGATGAGTAAAACTTGTCATTGAATTGGAAGTAATTCTGTGACAAACATACCGTAAGCAAATCTTATATTTCATTTTTCACTACTGGATTCATAGAGTTTTTGTCCAATAGATTCTCCACCAAAGTAATCGTTTCATTCGGAGGGATATTGGGAAACAGATTCTTTACATCGAATGAAATCAATTTGGCATTATCCGGAAGTGTCTTAGGTAGACGAATAGATACTAGGTTATAGTATATAATGTTGTGATTTAGAAGTAACTCTTAGTTATGCTTGAAGAAGCTATTGTATAGCGGAACACGTGTCGCGGTTTTTGTAAAACCCTTATAGTGAAAATCATAGAATAAACTCTATTTATCAGTTTTTAAATATGGATTTTCATCAAGTATCGGCCACTTCTATTCAATTAAATAATATGCTATTTCCCCAAAATTGAAACTCTTGTCCAATTCAAATGGCCTTGTAAGTTTTACCGTTTTCGAGATAGCAACAGTGGGATCAGTCTAAAAAGCAGTCTGTAGTCCCGTTGGACTCGAAAAATTCTATGGAAACAAGTTATAAAGAAGCTTGTGAGAAACCACAAAATTCGCAATTCGGCAATACCAACATATGGACAATTTTAAATTCTCCATCGATCATCCTGTGCATATTCATTTCCAACGTAAACAACACCCTGTAAAGTAACTATACTTATGCAGCATGATCATCAAGACAAATTTTCGTCTGCGAGAGCTATCTCGTTTAGAAAACAGATTATCGACAAAATGCATGTTCTGATAGGAGGGAATGATCCATCACATGTTGCTTCAGACGGAAAAAATACATTAAATACCTTTAGTGGAAGGTGGATGATCACAATCATCCATGCACAGGTGTGGGCAGGTCGAATTATCATATCGAGAACAAGGCAATAAGAAATAATTTAGATAAGGGAATACGGAGTTGGTCGGAGATTTACAGACGAAGTGGGGTACAGGGAAATTTGAGAATGGGTAACTAGAATTACCTACGAACAATTTAACACACAAGAAGAAATACGTAGAAAGTATCGAACAAGAGTTTTTGTGGAGGAAGTTACTGTTTTTTATTGAATATTTTGGAATTCTTCTGTTCCATATTCTGGAAAAATGAAAATTTGCATTTGCAGTTTGCAACAGGAAGAGTGAATTTCCAGTGTACATTAAGAAGACAGCGGAAGATGTTCAGAAAAACTGATATAATATCCGACCAAATCAGTGGAACGGAAAATATATAGAATTCTAGCCAAATCGAAACATTTTCACTGAAACAGAACGTACCTCATTTCTCACTGTATTGAACACGGCTCTCCTTGCCAAAAATTTACGAAATATCTTCCGTACATTTCGAAACCTTGATCTGTAAATAGATACAGCTTCAGTGATACATGTGCTGAAGAGTCCCAGACCTGAGAAAAATACGTATTTTTTTTGTTCAAAATTGGTTTTATTCATCAACGTAATCTCCATTAAGGGCCGCACAATAATTCCAGCGCCGCTATAACATTTCAGTATAGTCGAAGAAACCGGTATTGTGCATAGTTTAAGTTGTTAGCGCCTCAAAGGCCAAAAAAACCAATACGGAGAAATAAAACCGCTGCCAACTAGTCCACGTGTACTGAAGAATTGGCGGTTCGTATTGGATAATTTTTACTAATCCAGTTTCATGATTGGCTGAAGAGTCATAAAATTAAATTTGAAGTCATGTTACAGTGACCAATAGAACGTAGCGATGAGTACCGCCGTTGTGTCGTCAATGTTCTGTTCAGGAACTGATCGCGATTTAAGTGTTGAAATTTGCTATTGGTGCAGTTATAATTACTTAAAATTTTCGTTATCTGTTCAGAATGTGGCGTCCTTGGACGAGTAGTAATAGTAATAACGAGTGCGATAACAATGCAGACTTTTTTCTGTGTAGTGGAATAGCGATGGTGAACAGTGCGATAAAGAGATACCAGTGAATAAGATTCAGATGCATTTGAATATTGAAACATAGAGAGTATGTTTCAATGTATATAAGAATCTCCGTCATAAGTTTGGTTTCGAGGGAAACAAACTATTACAAGCAACATCTAATTTGACCGAAATTCCTTTCTCAACTTTACGTAAAATAGTCAAAAACAACCCTCATGAACGCAAGACGTGATGTAATACGGGATTACCAAAACCTTTAGATGTTCATCTTCATTGAAAAAAACGACTGTTACAAAAGCAATGAAATTCCTACAACTGGAATCAAAAGGAAGAAATTGAATTTTTCCGGCCATAACGTGAGCTGCTGTGACAAAACTCTTCAGAATTGGATAAACTAGTATACATATTCAAAATGATAAACACACGTCAAGTAGTTATGGAAAGCAGGAGAATAGTGGAATTGCGTAACAAATACTCAGAACAAATAACTATATACAGACAAAAACAACGGCAAATTATCTACTTGGACGAAACGTGGTATGACACTCACGACACAGTTACGAAAGGGTGAACTGATGGTTGGAGAATGTGTACGCCTAACATGCCTGCAAACAAAGGTTTGCGACTAATAATTGTTCATTGTGGAGGAAGTAAAAGATGGGTTCCGAATCCTTCGAAATTATGTAGGAATAATGTGGACTGCAATAATGATCATTATAAGAACATGAAAGCTAAAATGTTTGAGGAATGCTTTGAAAACAGTTGATCCCAAATTTGGATGCGAATAGTTTAATAGTTCTTGACAACGCTTCCTATCATTCGCGACAGCTTATCAGAGTACCGAATAAAAATTCGAGGAAAGATGAAGTTTTTAATGAATAATAATTTGTATTTTGAAGATAACTATACGAAAAGTTAACTACTTGAAGTTTCACAGACAAAAACATTTGAAAACGTGTATTCCCTTGAGTGTATTGCTGAAATATATGAACACACCATACTGAAATTTCCCCCCTATTTTTGTGTTAGTATTAGTGTTGTGTTAATTAAAGAAGGAATATCTAATAGTACCGAAGGAGACTGGCAGAAAAGGATTGGAAAAGTAATTTTAGTTGAAAAAGATTATATGAACATTGAACATTTCCATATCAATGGTGGAAATCTTCAAGGCTTCAGGGCAGTTTGAGTAGAGCCTTGAAGACCAGCTGTCGAAAGCGCTCGCATATAATAAATATGACTTTTAAAACTCTCTTGAGGTGTTTCCAGAGTTTTAAGATATCTACGCGGAATTTCTGAACTGAAAATTTGTTACAGGCGACGAGAAAAGGCTCCAGTAATTATTGGTTTTGCTGATTTTGATTGGGCAAATGACATCGATAGGAAATCAACTTCTGGTTATTTATTTAAATCGTTTGGAAATCTGATTTCTTGGACAATAAAGAAACAATTGTGTGTTTCACTTTCAACTACTGAAGCTGAGTACGTTGCTACTTGCAATGCTGCTTGTGAAGGAATTTGGTTGAAAAATCTGATAACTGACATGAGAATAGACTTTTGTAGTCCCATACAAATATTTGAGGACAATCAGGGATTTATTCTGCTTTCCAAGAATCCCGATACAAAACGGTCCAAACATATTCATATCAAATATAATTTCATCAGAGAAAAAGTAATAAGCAAAGAATTGGAGCTGAGATATGTGGAATCGAACAGACAAGAAGCAGATACGACGAAAGGACTGACAAGAGATATGTATTTAGAGCTCCGAAGTTTATTAGGGTTGAATGATGAACTTCTTATTCAGGCGGGGTGTTGAGTTATTAATATGAAAACATAATTCAGTTTAGTTGATATGTAATTTTCTTTTATCTAGTTGTATATAGTTGCTATTGTATTAAAAAAAACAGTGTGTGTTAATGAAATGTCAAAAGAAACATTTCATTTTCTTTAACTCGGATGCTATATATGACATGAGAGTTAGAAAAAAATCCAATCTCAACTGAAATTTCGACCAATAAGGATTCCAAAAAGTTCAGGAAAAATGAATTCTAATTCAGACTAGATATCAACAAAATCCACTTTTTATTCGCTATTTTGACATATGAACCGAGAGAAACTGATCAAGATCATGCAATTCATCTTGAAGTGGAACAGCAATTCTTGACGAGTTATTACAAATGAATTGATTCTGCTGAAACATAATCGTCATCTAGTTACAAAGAAATGTGGGAATCTTCCAAAGAAATGAATGAAGTAATCAATTTTGAAATAAGTAATAGAAGCACTAAATTTATTTGTTCTCAAAAAAATTGTATTAAATTTTATTCGTGGCAAATATATTTTTTTCAGCAGTTTTCTGCCTCATTTTCGGGTTTAGTTTGTATCAAAAGAGATCTCAATGTGTTGATAGTTCTAAAAGTTGTTCTCACAGGTGTAGGATTTGTGATGATTGTAGAATTTGTATTTGCTGATTACTGTTTCTCTCAACTTCATTGAGATCCCCTTCACAAACTGTTCCGGATATGCATTTTCCTACAAAATTGTTTTAATAATAAATACTTTCTCTTCCAGATCACGAATTGAATTACAAACTGTTGTAGTTCTATCATTCCAACGTCTGACTATACCTTTTTTCAAACTATTGTGATGATTATATTCTATTTCGATCGTATTAAGAGTAATTGAAGAAAAAGAAGTTGGTTTTTAACTTCCCCTTCTTACGTAAATTTCATCGCGAGTTCTCTTTAGAATTTAAATAATCAATACATCATCAACATATATCTACCATATCTTCAGGCCACTCTGGTAAGTCTATATTTTCCCAAGAAGTTCCATGAAAATATTATTCAGAATCGGTATCAAAGATGAGCCTACTGTTTTTCCAAATTCTTATTAATAAAAATCCTAGTTGAACTGTAAAAATGTTATGTCGATTCATGATTTCAAAAACTACAAGCCTCCACATTCAATTTTGATCTATTTCTCAGATAAGATACATTTTCTGATTTTGGTTCTAGGATTTCATCAACCGAAACATCGGTGAACCAACTCACAACATCAAAACTCACCAGGAGACCTCTGTTTCGAATATGTGATATATTGAATTTTTCAATGAAATCAGAAGTATTCTATACGAATATGTACTATTTGGGCAGAAAAGTCTCACATATATGGCGAAAGTCTTACTGCGTCCACCGCTTTTTCAGTTAGTACTAACCTTCAAAAGGAAGCTGTTGAAATTTCATGATATTCTACTCATGAGTTTGTGAATTATTGTACTAAGAGGAGCACTACTTTTATTTTCAAATTATCTTCAGATAATGTCTCTAATGCTGTAGTTAAACTATCATACGGTGATGATAACGTAATCAATAAATGTGTAACAACCTGAACTTCTTCAAATTTTTCACCTGTCGATTTCAAATGTCTCACAATCTCATAAAATTTTCTCAAATGACTTTCCATACTTGCGTTTTCCTCTGATTTTAGCATTAAAAGCTTCTTTCTTAAATAATTCTACTGGCAAGTCCTTCCTTTTGATATGAATTTTCTAGTGCTTCCCACATTTCTTTAGCAGATTTCTTATCTTCAACGCATTCAAAATGCGAATTAGCTAAGCACTTCACAATAATATTCTGGCATTTGATGTCCTTTTATCTTCCGACAAGGGAACTGCTTCATCAATCGCTTCTTCAACTTTCACTCCATTCGAAATTTCCAATGGTCAAAATCTGTACCATTGAACTGACAAATTCTCAACTTATCATCTGGCCCCTAACATTTTGAAATCAATAACTTTCCTCAGTTGGAGGAAATGAAATGTTTCTTTTGACTTTTTTTTTTAAACACTGTTTTTCTTTTTTAAAATACAATAGCAACTATATACAAACAGATAAAATAAAATTATGGATCAACTAAACTGACTGATATTCTCATATTCATACCTCAACATGTATCATTGAGTCAGGATGGATCAGACACTGAATGAGTACCCTACTTTACTTTCAGTTCAATGCCAGCGTTTTAAAAAATTGTATAGCATCACTTATAAATATAATGCTTTTAATTTTACTCCGTCTTCCACTCAGCCATAGTGGGCATCATTTTTAAATATAATAGTATTTTTGTTTGAATCTGTAATAGTTTTATTCTGAAAATAAAGAATGTCAAATGGTCAAGTAATAATCAAAATCGCATTTCCCATAATTCATAGAAACTAACATCGAAAAGGTCATCACTTTTCATGCGACAACATATAATTTTATACTTAACTTCTCGCCGAGCCTAAATACAAATGGGGTGTAGCCTATTAACGGCAATGAGGGGGATTAAGTAGCACTTATCCAGTGTTACTTCCCCTCTGGTATTGTTCTCTCCCACGAAATGCAGATACGATTAACAGATCATGTAGACCACAAATTCAGCAGCTGATGTTTACGTATGACAAAAGTTATTCGTTAGGAAAGCGGATAAAAACAAAATTATAAATTTGTAACTCAAACGTTTGATCAGAAACAAATTATTCATTAACCAAATTTATAAAAATTATCATAATTGGTTAACAAATATGAACTGTAAAAACATTTCAAAATCCAATAAATAAATAAATAAAAAATTCAACTCATTTATTTATTTAACTATTTATTCACGGGTTCAATACATTCTTCACTCAATACAATTTGGAAAATACAGAAGAAATGAACAACAATACAAAAACACAAATAAGAAAACACACATAGAAAACAATATAAAATCAGTTATAAATAAAATTAAAACTCATCAATACAGTTTATTGTATGATTTTCACTATAAACTGTACTAATAGACTGGATTAAACTGTATTAATGAGTTCAAATATGGATGTTCATCAAATATCGGCCAGTTCTATGCAATTATAAACAAAATTACTGAACTATTGGGGTATGCAGTATGCAGAAGAATACTCTAAGGACATTCTTTCCATTATTTCGACACTTTTTATTGTCATTATCAGAGGAACTACAAAAGTAAAAATATGTGTGTTCACGTATTGATTAAATTTTGATGGAAAACTACTTACATTATCCATGATGTTGTATGCAAATAGTGAAAAAATCATAACACATATGTCGAAGAAAATATTTAGGTAAAGTTAACAGTATAGTCTTGGTAACAGATTAGATTTTATCATTAGAAAATAATCACTCTCGAATATTCCAATCGAAATTTAAAATAAGGAATTTTAAATCTTGCCTATTGCGGAACCAGGTTTTAGTATCAAAAACTTCTTAGAGTTCATACAACATACATAAAATATCGTTCTGCAAGAAGGTGAGCTTTCAGTTTCCTTTGATGTTTAGTTCTTCATTTCCTAGCCTCCCAATTCCATAGACCTTACAATACATCAGGAAATTACTAGAGAAAAATAATTTCAATAATAACGAATCTCAATATTAACGAAACAAAACAAAACAAGAGGGAACGGCTATGGGTAACCCCTTGTCCCTCTACCTGGCTAACCTGTTCATGAGCAAATTCAAAATGGAATCAAAAGAAACGTCAAAGTATTTTCTTAGGATTTGTCTGTTTTTGCGATATTCGATAACAAAAAATCGAATATTGACGAATTTGTTTCCTTTCTAAATAACAAACTTCTATCAACAAAATTCACGTATGAGTTACAAAATGAAGGACAACTTTCATTTCTAGACGTTTTGGTAATGAGAAGCTAATCTGGAAAACTAAAATATTTAGAAAGGAAACAAGCACTTCCAAGTATATTCCTGACAGTTCTAGTGCATCGTCCTTTAACGTATCCTCTCAGACATGAGAGATTTACGAAAGAAAAGGTGACATTACAGGAAATAGCAGTCAGTAACGGTGTATTGTAGATGACATTAAAAGGAAGAAAATAATAAGGTTAAGAATGAACGAAATCTCGACTTTTAGAAACTACGAAAACCAAGATAAGTATATCTCAGTTCTATACTACCAATGCACGAAAACTTTGGAAAGATTTTCGAGGAACTAGGTATTGAGGTGGTATTTGAAACAAGTCATAGACTACAGAGCCTTTCAGGAAATCCAAAGGACAATGTCGAGACAGACTAAAAGATCTATTGAAATAAGATATAAGGAGCACTTAGCACACCTAAAATATGGAAGACTCAAAAAATCAGCAGTCACTCATCATGTTTTGCATCAACACAATTGCATAAACTTCAGTTCATAAGGGTTAGTTGAAGTTGATAACAACAGTCATTTAGATGTCTATGAGAGCTTAGAAATGAGTCAACATATCAATATCATAATAATTTACTATACAGGGTGTGACTAAATAAGTATGAAACATTCGAGGAGGTGATTCCTCATCGAAAAAAAGATAGGATCTTTCATATAGAGAAATTTCATTAGAGCATCCCTTGTTAAGATACAGCCCGTTAAAAGGGGTACATACAATTTTTATAACAATTGTTTTCACAAGCACTAAAAAAGTTACAATATTAAAATTTACCTGACGTTTTGTACTACCAAAAAGACACTTAGCCAGAAATTTATTTGGTTTACCCCTTGGTTGTAAGAGGTGGAAAACGCAACCCCTAAAATTTGTAACTTTTTGTCTCATTATTTGTTTACCATTTAAAAATTCATTTCCGATAGCCTGTTTCATTCTAAACAAAAAATGTCTCTTGAGTTTTTTGCCCAAAAATAAACCAGTTCGCAGCAAAAAATTATTTTACGAACAACTACAGAGATATATCGTCATAAATGCGAAAATACGAAACTAATCTATGTAGTAGATCGCTATTAGCGATAGTGACAATTAAATTGGTATGACGCTGTCAGTTTGTAAATTTTCGAAATTGAATTAATGCTAATTGTGTGTTGTTCTGTTCTTGATTTGTTACTTTAATAATTCACTTGTTATTGAAATGGCATACACAAATGAGGAATATGCTCGAAGGGAAATAGGTTAGAAGCTTGTAGGAGATATGCTGAAATGTATCCTCAACGGCAGCATCATTCACATAGAATATTTGCTCGACTTCATCAACGATTACGAGAATATGGTTCATTCAACAGAAGAACGCAGGATTGTAGTCGCCATCGAGTACGAATACCACAGCTTGAGGAAGCATTACTCAATTTGAATGAAGAACAACCTACTACCAGTACTAGAAAGATTGTTTTCCAACTAAATGTTAATCATATGACGGTATTTCGAATTTTAAAGGAACAACTTTTATAACCTTACCATCTGCAACGAGTAAAGGCACTGTTACCGCGAGACTTTCCGATCCATCTTGAATTTTGCAATTGGATGCTGGAAATGATTAGAAAAAATTGTGACTTTCTGAAGACGATGGAATTCACAGACGAATGTAGTTTTTCTCGGGACAAGATTATTAATTTTCATAATTACCACATGTGGGCTGATGAAAACCCTCACGCTATTGTCGAAACTAACCATCAAGAACAGTTTTCTCTTAACGTGTGGCTCGGAGTTATTGGAGATTATTTAATTGGGCCTAATTGGGCATACGTTCAATTTTTAAGAGAAGTGCATCCAGTACTGCTGGAGGAAGTTCCTTTGGGCGTCAGAAGGGATATGTTTTTTATGCATGATGGGGCTCCCGCCCATTTTAGTCAAGTACCACCTCAGCATTCAACTGAAACATATGCAAATCAGTGGATAGGTCGAGAAGGACCTCAGAACTGGCCCGCTCGATCCCCGGATCTCAATCCTCTCGATTTCTCTATTACAGCATTTGGTTCATCGTACTCCTGTTAGCGATGTAGAGGACTTAAGAAACCGCATCATCGATGCGTGCAGGGTAATCAGAGAGACTCCAGGAATATTTGAGCGAATACGTGGGTCAATGCGCCGACGTCTAGACGCATGCGTGATGTCTGAATGTAGACATATTGAACATTTACTATGATTTCTACATGTTGTGTGTTTTGTTATTAATGAATTAGTTTTGTTTCTTACCCTTTAATCGTTCAATGCATGTACTAACTACAAAATAACAATAAATCCAGTTCGCATTTATGACGATGTATCTCTGTGGTTGTTTGTAAAATAATTTTTCGCTGCGAACTGGTTTATTTTGGGCAAAAAACCCAAGAGACAGGCTATCGAGAATAAATTTTTAAATGGTAAACAAATGAAGATACCAAAAGTTACATTGGAAATAAATTTTAGGGGTTGCGTTTTCCACCTGTTACAACCATGGGGTAAACCAAATAAATCACTAGCTAAGTGTCTTTTTGGTAGTACAAAACGTCAGGTTAATTTCAATATTGTAACTTTTTCAGTGCTTGTGAAAAAAATTGTTATTCAAATTTTATGTACCTCCTTTAAGGGGCTGTATCTCAACAAAGGATGTTCCAATGAAGTTTCTTTATATGAAAGATCCTATCTTTTTTCGATGAGGAATCACCTCCTTAAATGTTTTACACTTATTCAGTTACACCCTGTATAGCTGGTTGAAAAATATTTTTAGCTATCAGATTCACCTGACTAGTAGATAAGGCAACATTGTGAGATTAATTTCAAGACAATTAAGACGAAGATACCTAGCAGAGGTATGTGTGGTATAAATAAGGACAACATTATATGTAGATTTTGTTGAATCTTCCCCTTGAAGACGATCACTTGGTGATTGAAACATATGATGGTGATTGAAAAATGCTGGTTTGGTGTTGGGATAGGATTCCAGTAATATTGATTACTACACCAAAGGTTCCAAACAGTGCATCACAGGTAGGATCTTAGATACTAATTATTTATATTTCACAAATCTGATGTACCAATAATTTGATAGAGTTTTATAGAGGGTGTGTTTAAATTTCAACTGCTACTGCGTTACTTTAGAGATGTCACCTATTTCTTTCAGAGAGTTCAGAAAAGAGGTTGGTGAGGATGCACATTGATTTGGAAAATTGAATAGAACTGGCCGATACTTTATGAAAATCCATATTAAAACTGATTAATACAGTTTATTGTAAGATTTTTCACCTTAAAAGGTTTTTGAAAAACCGCGACACGTGTTTCGCTATACAATAGCTTCCTCAAGCGTAAAACTGTTTACGTTTGAGGAAGCTATTGTATAGCGAAACACGTGTCGCGGTTATTGTAAAAGCATTTAAAGTGAAAGTCATACAGTAAACTGTATTGATTGATAGTTTTGAATTCGAAAATATTGAAGAGTCTGAGAGAAATAAAAACATGAATCTAATTCTGATCTGAATTTTGCCACCCCCACACGAAAAACTCGTATTCAGATCGGTGGAAGATCACAAATTACCTTTTTTTCGAATGTGAATGAATTCAGTCCGCACAAAGTGAGTGGTATACGGTGAAATTGGTTTCGGATTGTAGATATGTTTTGGTATGTAAATCAACTTCGCAAGGAGCCAGATCAGTCCCAAGCCATGAATAGCAATTGAAGTGTTCATTCGCCTCCAATATGCTCGTCGCTTGACTGCAAATTCGCTTGTTTTATTGGCAACGTTTTCTCTTAAGTATCTGAAAACATTATATTCAGATATGATGAAAATAATGGAAGTTATATTTTTGACAAATGCAAAGAAAAGTGAATTATGGGTTTCATGTAAAAACTGCTTCAACTGCGTGGGCAAAAATTTGTTAAAATTCAGTTTTCCATACAACTATTTCCATAATCATATTATTCAAGTTGTGCTCGGTGGCTGGTTTTCAAATAAAGACGGTTTGTCAACTGATGTAAACTCTCAAATATTTTCTGTAAGGGAGTTTTTTTGGTAAATACCTATATTTGATTTCTTCCTTCACACTGTCACCTACAGTGTTTCCCAAAATTAGTGGATGAATTCTACAGTGTGGCTAATTAAGTACATAACAGAATATATTTTATCTATGTAAGTGAAATTTTTACCTTTCATTTAGTATATTGTGTAGAAATCATGTGAGTTACATCTGAGTTAATTCCATAACGAATTTTTGGAATACAAACTGAGTAGAGAAAAGTATTTTTTGAATAATTTAGTGTTCGTATGAAAGTATTTGTTTCGATTTTTTTTTTCGTGTAATTCAATGTTTATATGTAGCTGTTTCAGAAGGGCTTTTTCTTCCAGTTTGTGTGAAAGTTACTTCTTTGCATGATCTACAAAACTATGTATAGAGTTACGCCTTCTGATGTATAGAGTTACGCCTTTCTTTGGAAAATTCCCACATTTTTTGTATTAAGATGAAGTGACAAAAAGCCAAAAAATTTTTTTTCCAAAAATATTTTATCCAGTTCGTTAGATAACCTGAATTCAAATACGGACAAATGTTAATATACATTTGATATACGCAAAATAGCAAGTCAAAGAATTAAGTTCCTACATTCTGTACAAAAATATTTGAAAAAGTTGTTCGTAATTGAAGCTCATGCTCATATACAAAGTTATAGTAGGGTTTTCTGATATGACATATTTTTTCAATATTTTAATGGAATCAAATTGAAGTATATTTTCATAAACTACACCTTAAAATTCGATCACTAGAAACTTTATTTTATGAAAAATATCACTTGTTTCGCTCAGTAAGTAGATTTTCCGTAGTGAATTATGTACTAAAAGTTCATTCTCAACTCTAACAGATTATACGAGTTGGATCTTTGATGGAGTGGTAAACTGTTGAATACTGTCGGTTCCAGAAACTCAAACGACTTTTGTCCTATAGATTTTGCAACAAGAGGTGTTACATACCGGTTTTTATCTAGATATCGCTACCTTGAAAAAAAACCGGCACAACTCCAAAACTAGTAGTTTAGAGAAAATCCCATTTGAAGATTCAAACGAAGTTTAATTGATTACTCCTTTTCTATATAAATTCACCAATATTTATTACTATATTCAAAATACATTCTGAAAGGTAACGTTTGTAGAGTTTTTGTTTCTTCTAACCTGAATATTAACCCAAAAAATTTCGATTTGTGACACTTTTCTGAAAACAAAAGTCATACAATTTTTTTTAAAGGGCTTTGACTTGTGTCACGTAAAAAATAAATCTTAGTTTCATATCTGTGGGGGGTAATTAATTGAAACAATAAACAATTACAAGCAAAGAATTTGTTTTAACACAGCATAATATTATTTGAATCAAATAGTTAGTGTTCGCACTTTTCATAGACCTTTAACGTCATTACATAAAAAACTTAGTATCTAAACGAACAAGTTATTAAAAAAATCAAAATAATATTTTGGAAATATATTTTTATCGATTAACCGCAATAATCCAGTCTTTTTAGCTTCTGTTATGCCTTGCTTGGCAGTATAGGATTATCCAGGCACAGCTTCTCATAGTCATGTTCTAATGATTTCATTCGAGTAGATTTGAGATTACTGGTTTATGACACTACTTTAAAATGTTGTTCACCATAAGAATTCTTGTATGTAAAGCAGTTTGGTTTATCTCGATCAATTCTATAAATTTCAATGTCAGAAATCTTGAAGGTTTCCTTGTCAGTGTTCTTTTTATTAATTGTAATATCTTGATTTTGGAAATCATAAAAATCGTCAAAACAAAGTTCGTGCACAGTATATGCTTGACAATTTTTTTGCCGACCTCATAAGACTCACGTATTGATCAGGGTCGTAGATTCGACCCGATTTTCTAGCTTTTTCAATCTGTTTCTGAATATTACAGTAAGTCTACTTCTCGAACTATACGACACTGTTGCAACTAAAACAAATTCATAATTTCATTTATTAATTTTTGTTCAAGAGTGGCCCAAGTCAAAATATTGCACTACGTCATTATAGTTGTGAACAAAATTCATCAACAACTTTCGAGAAGAGTGGCACAACTCAAAATGAAACGGGAAAGAAAATAGTATCTAATCTCATTTTGTAAACAAAATTGTCACATTTTAAAATAATATGTTATTTATCATATAAGTGTAATGTGGGTATTTACTTTTTTATATAGAACATTGGCGTAATCCAAAATGTGACGTTATTCTTCAAAAAGATTTAACGAACACGTGGCACTTTTTGAAATGTGACACTCTTTTAGCAAAATCGTCGTAGTCACTGTCGCAATTCCGTTAAACTACTGACAAAGTGACACTGTTTCCCCAAATGCTAGAGTACGTTTTGTTAACACAAATTTGACATAACTGCTCCCTACCGGACCTATATGCGAATTGATTTTGTGGCACTTTTCCACATAAAAATATACCACACTTATGGTTCCCAAGCCGCCATGCAATTATGTTATGTGGGTTTGCACTAGGTTATAATATAGAGTTTTATATGACTGAGGTCTAGTATGACCTGAAAGAAGCGAAAATTAATGGATACAGCTTCATTGTCTTACGATGTGATCAATCTGGTGATTCCATCTTAGATGAGAATCGATTATGACTCCAAATAATTTTAGGTGAGTTACATACTTGATTTACAGTTTTTCCGATATGAAAGGTTAATTTTCTGCAATTAAACGAATCTTTTATTACCTCTAGATCTTTTTCCGCCTTTTTTGTAGCTTCTTGCCAACTTTTTCCCGTATAAAATATCGCAGCTGAATGCAATGGGTGATACTCGAATAAAGTCAATAGAAAAATGTAACTTTAGGAAGTATCTTGGAGACCAGATGAGTCTGTCACACAACATTGCTTGGAGAGCTGCCGTAGAATGAAAGAATATTATTCGATATTTCTGAAATGGGTACATATGTTTAAAATATGTTCCTCCGTCAACCAGCCATCGCACTCCTATGAACGACAACCCTCAGAAGTCGAAACTTGTGCGAGCTAAAGACTAACGAGGTCTTACCTTTTAACGTGTGATTCGTAACACGGCTTGAACCATCGACAGACACATCGGCCGATTGACTGAGAAAACAAAGCACCCGAAGCTACCATGACACTAGACTTGTGGATGCTTTCGAGAGTGTGGCATATGAATTATGGATAGTGACAAAGATTCCATTCCTACCAACCCATAACATGAACTTGGTTGGAGTACTGAGAGTTGAGAATGGTGTTGCAGTTCCAGTGAATAACAACAGTCATTGCATTGGGCGCAGGAAATATAGTTATAGTTGAGATATTCAAATTTTGAACAAGTTTTGGAAGAAAACTTCAGAGATGTTACATAACTATATACTGTAAAGTTTGATATACAGGATAAAAATGAAACATTCAATGTATTTTCGTCGGTATAAGGATAGAATGAGTGGTGTGTCTGTTTTCATTGAGAAACGTAATTCAGTGATTGGAATTTTGAAAATAGATAATTTGGCTTTTCATTTCTTATATGTTCAACATCAAATTTGTAGAAATGACAACCATGTCTTTCTGATACTTGAATTAATGGCTTATCATAGATTATTTATTAGTTGAATTGTTTGGTAATAATACAAATCCATTTGTGACGATGTTTGACATTGACATTGACAATTACAATAATCAGTTGATACATATCATATTATTTCAGCCTAGCATAATACATTTTAAAATTAAGATTCAAATTTCAAAACAGGAATAACTTTCTCTAATATTTTCGATGACTATCAAATGATAATATGGAACTCCAACTTTCAAAATATTTGCCATAAACTATTCAACATCTATTTCACTATCCATTCCTATATACATTTTATTCAAACTCAGGCATCACTACAATATAGTGTAGCAGTTCAGAGCTTCAAAATAAAATCACTTTGGCATTTCCTCTTGTTCTAGATAAAAATATCGAAAGTTCCTTATCTACATAATTAAACGAACACCTCAATATTTCATTTTAATCTTCAGGTGTCATACGCCGTATAATAATCAATCTAATAATAAAATCTTCAGATAATAGAAATGTATTCGAAATGAAGAATCAAAACAGTAGCTTGGGAAAGAATATTTTAATAACAATGTCTTCGTTAATGAGAGTCAATGATATTCGTTTTTTAATGGGAACACTTTTGAAATAAATAGTCAGACGGTTTCTATATGATTTTAGTTAATTATTTCTGGATAACAATTTTTTTCAATTATCGTAACTTCATGCTTCCCAAAGTGATTATACACAGGTTTTTTCGAATATTATGTCACTGTTACTTCCCTAAGAAGTTTTTCACAGGTGTTTTATATCATATTTCAGTTTTTCGAAAAATGTACAGGTGAAGTATCATATTAAATTGCTATACTTACAACTAGGTATAAAAATTATCAATTTTTAAAAAATCCGAAACTATCTAACATACAACAACGTTGTATGATGATTTTAGTGCAAAAAGATATTGAAATTATAGATTTTGTTGCTGACCGTAAAAATATGACATATGTATATCAAGACAAAATACACACATACGTTGTCTATAGGATGCAGTCACTGGCATTTAGTTGAACAAAATTATGGAATTCTTTGAAAACACTCGAAACCAAAAAATTTTTAAATAAAACCAAACATCCAAAAGCAATGGATGACAACATGACTACAAATGACTAAATGGAACTTTAACCATCAAAATATTTGCCAGAGAAACAGATAAAAAACATTATTAAACTAACTCAATTCATCTGGAAGATTGCACCGGAAGCGAAGTAAGGGAGGTGAATCTGAAACTTAAAACAAAAAAAGCCACCGAAATAGATAATATTAAATCCGAAACGTATCCAAATCCAATTCGTAGACTACATAGTAAAACCGATAACATTTGTCATAGACGTATCCCTTTGTAAGGGAATATTTCTTGTGGAGTTGAGAATGAATATATCTTCCGCTTTTTCATCATCTTTCAGATTTTTTTCGTCACACGTATAGTTGAAAACTATGACAAATATTGTCTAATTATGTGGTCGAGGAAAGATCAGCCTTATTAGCTTTTATTCGCCCGATGATGGAAATGTGAAATTCTAATAAATTCCGCACCTATGTATAACTAATGCATAGACAATATTCAGCCCGGAATAATGAATTCCTTGGTTTTCGATTTTAGCCCACTTATCCGGAAAAAATTGAAAATGTTACTCTTGATTAAGCCATGTTATTTGATTTTTCCAAACATAGGCTCATTTTTATGTAACCACAGGGATGCATTGATTTTTGCAGCTTTTATGAAGGCTCTCTGCTGAATATATACCAACTCGATTACGACGTTCTAGTTACTTCATTTAGTATCGACAACCAAATCAAGTTTATCAACTGTTTAGGCAGCCCCAAAGACTTTACAGGTACCAGTAAGAGTTACTCATATTCTCACCACGACCTCCCAGTTGTCATGCAATCTTTGATCGTGAAACCGACAATGAAAAATGCAAACTCCTATGAAAAACAATTTTCGAATCTACACCCCAAAAGACTAATACCCATTGAATCTTTCCATGCCAAGTTTGTGTTCATACTAACCGCAAAAAGAGTTCTGTACTGTGATTTTTTTAAGGACAAAACACAAAGCACTACGGAAAGATCCTTGAGACACTCTAAGAGCAGTGCCTGTGCGATAGTAGCGATTCACATTGGATTTGAATCTTTGGAGATTAACTCCATTTGGAAAAGCTTTCTCAGTTGGTACATTTCACATAAACGCAGTTCACCAATTGAAAGAGTTCTTGAACTCTTGAAACGATGAGTTGCCACAGTCTGTCGCATATTTCTGATATCTACTGCTCTTGGTGGAAACAAATGTGCCAAGTCACTTGAACGCTTTCCATGAAAATATCTATAGAAGAGAGACAATTTCCCAGCCTTTCTTCGATGTTTTAGGCTATCAAGGTTGCAAGTGATGTTCGCAACTCCAATCAGACGGATGGCTCTTTTCTGGATGAAATCCAGCAACTTCAGGAGAGGAGCTTAGGGGAAGAGCCCCATACATGAGAACAATTCTCCAAAGAATGTCTGATCTGGGCTTTATGAAGCATCGAAAGTTGCTGAGATGTGTACAGTTTTCTGGTTTCGAAGAGTGTTCCAAGCTTTTGAGAAGCAGCCTTTGCAATTTCAGCGACATTATTGTGCCAAGACATATTGATGTCCATTTTAACCCCCACCCACCCCAACAAACTTATCGAAGCAGAAAGCGAAATTATCTATTCTGATATTATTATATCCGGTTCGAAAACATTTATTTTTTAGAAGAAAAGTATTTCTGACATTGAATTAAACTTTGTTAGTTTCACCTCAAATTGGAAATTATTTCTACATTCTCATTACGATATACAGCTTCCTTCTGCTGTGAAGATGTGCATCCGCAGCCAACGCTGCGGATGCAGCATTGGCTGCGGCTCCAGTACTTGGCTCCAGTACTAACTGGATATTTTAACTGACATCAAGAGCGCACTAGGGGCTCTGACAAACCTGAAGGTGACATCAAAACTGGTCTGAGAATGCTATGAAGAACTGAATGAACTTGCCAACAGAAACAAATTTTCTACTGTGTGCCAGGGCATTTAGGAATCACAGGTAATGATAAAGCTGATGAATGCGCTAGACACGGATCATCAACTTCATGTATAGGTCCTGAACCAGCTCTGTGGGTACCAAAATCTCTGGTACGAAACCAGATTAGGATATGGACCAATAAGAAGTACACAGAGTACTGGACAAAAGTACCTGGCAACAAACACAGTAGTACCTTCATTAGGGAACCTTCCGAGAAAAGAACCGAAGAATTACTTCAATATAGTAAGGATCGGCCCAGAATAATTACAGTGTTACAAAACGGTCATTGCCCGCTCAGAGGACACCTGAATAAAATAGGGCTGTACAACGGAGACCTCAGCTGCAAATTATGCCACTAAGGAATAAAAACAGCTCTACACATCCTATGCAAATGTGAGGCACTGAATCACAAGAGGCAGGCAATATATGGACCTGCAAAATTACCTCCAGAAGAATATGACGAACATCCAACACGAAACCTGTACAAACTAGTACAGGGAAAGACTGATGGAATGGGTGCCATGAGAGGATGGGAGAATAAACGCAATAAGCCCAAGAGGCTGCAGTGTTTTCTGGAGACTTGGACTAAATGGACAAGTCAGACAGGGACCGTTTATTTTTGTCCGCTTTTTAATCTATTATTGAGAAATTAATTTGCAGCTAGTGGTTCCACTAGTTAATTATCGAAAAATCAATTAGGATAATCATCATTTAGCAAACAAAGTCCACATCGGACATCGGACACACATCGGGTATATAAACAGCTAACCCTTGTCTTTAGATTCAGTATCAATTTGCTTCTCCTGAAGATGCTAACCTTGTTAGCGAAACGCGCGTCGAGTGCAAAAATATCAGTTTGGTGTTAGGGTAATTGATCTCTAGAAAAAGTTTTCAAAAATCGGTTTGCAAAACTACTCAGTACCTCACCTAACCCCACGAACAGACGGCACTGATAAAGGAATATCGTGAAACGGACAAAAAATTAGTATTCAGCCAGTCCAGCTAGCCAAGCCTTCACTTCTCAACTACATTTGATAGCACGTTTACTAACTATACTCTTATTTTTATTGCCGTTCCAATTGGAAATGGATAGACTATACAGTGTTCGAGATTATTCAGCAAAAGTGTTCGTTATAATATGTTCCATTTTCAATTTCTTTTTTCAATATTATTATCAATCTGCTAATACCACATGAGGCCATAACTCCTTTTTAACCGACAAACAATTTTACTGGGAAGATGGATTTAACAAAATACTCAATTTACGACGAAGGTTTGATGTTTTTACCTCAACCGCAAGATTGACTCACGTGCACTGTATAGTACCTTCTGAACAAACAGAAAACAGTGAAGGAGGGACGAGTTTTCGAAATAAGCCCATAACTGCAAGTATAGAATGTATATTACAATAATCTTTCATGTTAGTATGATTTTCTATGTGGATCATATTTTCCCAACCGGTTATTGTCAGATCTAATACAATTTAAAAAAAATTATACTCATACTCCTATCAACAATGAAACGCCAGTGAATATGTTGTTTCTCATATTTGAGAAATCATTGTGAATGATCATTTTGTGTTGGCCCCGTCATTCAGTAAAATCCCTTCCAATATTGTTTTTTTAAAGAACAATATTTCACTACATATTATAAAACTAAGTTTCCCGCCACGTATGTTCGTCTATCGTACCGCGATAAGTTCAAAAACTCACCAAACGGAACGACTTCCACCAATTTCATATGTATAATTCATCAATAATTTTTGTAAATTGGTTGAAATATGAAGATGTTTTCCATATGAAGTCGCAGCGGAATGTACTACCAGTCCGAATATGGAAAGTTCTCATCAAAAACGCTGCCTGAGCCATTGAGATATAACAAAACAATTCAGTGTATATCGTTCTTCTTTCATAAATAATATATATTATACATAAAAATATAGCCTGCTATACTCATTTCAATGTTAAAAAAATGGCCACGTATGATGTTTGAAAATGAGGCACTTGACACCTATTTCCAACTGGGGGATGACAACTCCAATCAGATAATGGAAAATTTTTCTATGTTTTTCGCTTTGAAAGTTGTTACCTTTGAACAAAAATCATGCGTTTTTGAATTTTGTAATGGCCTTCCTGTTATATTCATTAGGGTTAATTCAAAATAAATAGTCCTAAACGTTGCCATTTTTTTTCTTTTTTAACTAGAATAGATTGTCAGGCGTTTCCTGTCGCGTTTTTTATAACGTCAAACTGACAAGTGGTTTGAGAAACTCTATGATCGAAATGCTTGATAAAATCTAAAATTTCAGTATTTTCCAAAAAGTACATTGTTCATCAGTTAGAAACAATTTTGTATAAAATCACGAAATTTCCCACTTATCGCGGCCAGTAGAAATAGTGGTCATTACACACAATGAGATTTATAGTTATAGTTATATAGTATATACAGTGTGCCACATTTGAAATAGAAATACCCCTGTATTTTAGTAATTTTTGAAAGCAGGGGAAATTATACCATAAGGAAAGTAATACCTTGATTGTATGCTTTTAGTAGTTCTTTGCTTTCCGCTACAACTCAGTTTTACGTCCTTGACAAGATAGAAATGAACTATAGTTCATTTCTATCATATATATTTTTGAGGGGTGATAGCCCCTCAAAAATATATATCTAATAAATAGGAGTATATTTCTTTTGTGTTCAAACACTTCTCTGAATTCAGATGGACTTGTGATTCTAACGGGGGGTCTGGAACAGGAATAGCTGGATCTTGGAATCTCCAACAAATCATTCAGAGGTAGGGTCTTGGATCGGCAATCTCCCAAATTAAGCTTGGACTGAAAACAGCACGACTTTCAGAAAAGTATCCCTGCCCTCCAACTAGACCTCGGCACTTGGACTCAGTCTCTCAGAAAGGGATGTGGTTTTCCAAAAGAGCTTCCGAAGCAAATCCGGTCTCCAAAAGATGTATTTTGGATCTGAACCTTTGCACAAAGGTTTCTCTCTAATAAACCAGGAGCGGTAAAACGAAGAAAAAGTGTGTCAGAGACTATAATCCCCTGATCGGGTGCTGAGTGAGCAATTTGCCTAAAATTCCAAAACAATGAACGACGTCTTCACAATCCACAACGCCTCACCCAGATTATAACGCAGCAATAAATCCAGATAATCCCCAACATAGGATGGTTTTAGAAACCTGCAGATATCTTTGGATATGAAATATTGCGTAACGACTTCAGTCGTTCAATTCTTCTTCAACCTTTTCTCACCAACTCTCCCGAAAGACTCTCTCGAACCAGAATCCTCCTACTTTCCAAGTCCATTTCGTGACACTTCCGTGTTACCAACGGATCTCTTTCGTAGTACTCAAAGAGGTGCGTTTTCTTTACGAATACCAAAATAACAGAAATTTCGACTATATCCTAACGAAGCAAATGAAGCAACACCCTTACAATACCACCATAGTCTAAATACAATCTAACTCCGATCGTAATCAAGATTTTCCCAAAAACCCATCAGTTTGTATCGCTGTGGGCAAACCACCTTTGTACGGAACGCACTTCCTATTATCGCCTCTTCGTAGTTGGTCATCGTGGTTTAAACACTAATCGCACTAAATGGATGGTGGGGAATGTATTGGGGCAAGCAGGGCAGGACTTGGCAGTGACCGCAATTGGTTTACGAACCTTTTTGACACGTCACAAGACCTTCTTTAGAGTATTGTTCTCATGAATGGAGCTCTGCCCGTAAACATACCCTGAAGTTGCTGGATTCCCCCAGAAAAGAGCCATCCGTCTGATTGGAGACGTGAACATCACGTGCAATCTTGATAGCATGGAACATCTAAGAAAGGTTGGAGATTTGTATCTCTTCTATACACACTTTCACGAGAAGTGTTCAAGTGACTTGGCACATTTGATTCCACCAAGAGTGGTAGGTACATATCAAAAACACGCAACGGACTGGGACTGCTCTTCGTTTTGAGGTTCAACTCAGTACACCTCGAACTTCACTGTTTAAGAACTCTTTCATCTGGAGAACTGCGTTTATGTGAAAAAACTTCCTGAGAACGTTTTTCCAAATGATTTTAATCTCCAGTGTTTCAAACCCAATGTGAATTGCTACTTCTGCACAGGCACCGCTCTGAGAGCGCTCTAAGGATTTCCCTGTAGTGCTTGTCTCTTGTCTTTGAAAAAGATACCAAACTTCAACATAAAATTTTAATTTCATTGTTTTTATTTCCATATTCAACTCCGATTTTCAATGAACGGTTCTCAATGAGAAGCTACGAGATTATTTAATTTGTTATGATGTAGGAATAAGAATGAAAATACTAATAATGATTATGACAAAATTCAATTTTTGATTATTAGTTACTAAAAGGCCACAAAGACATCGGTCGCAATCAAATGACTGTTAATGAAGCGAATTCAACAGGAAATGAACAACAATATTGGTAATCAGTTCCAAATTATGTCTCTCTTAACTGGCTCCTTCTCAATTTTGATACATTTTTCAATTCTTTTTCCATTATTGGCCACTCTCCCAAGTTCTGGAATACTTATTTCACGGCATGCTTGCCGTATTCTCTGAAAAAATTCTTGTCAATTTCGTGGCCTCGACTCATGATTCATATTCTTGGCAGCCGCCCAGAAGTAAAAATCCATTGGAATTAAGTCAGAAGAGCGAGGAGGCCACTGTTCATATGGCCTATTTCTACCAATCTAACGTAATGGAAAATGTTCGTTTATACCCACTCTCAAATGATCTAAGAATTATAAACGGAAGCTCCGTCTAGCTGAAAGTGCATGTCTCGTCGCACATTGAGGGGTAGATTTTTTCATGATTTCCGATAATTCATTATAATAAAAATTGTCGTTCAGCGTCTTACTTAAGAAGAACGGTCCAATTATCCTGTCGCCTAAAATACTACACCATACATTAACTTTTCGAGAATATTCGTCCATGTAGCTTAGCCCAGTGTAGATTTTCAGTATACCAGTTTCTGCAATTTTCATTGGTTGTGAACGTAGAAAATTTCTATCAATGAAACAATTCATTTGGGCCCAAATGTATTCAATTGATTTTGAACATTTTATTATCTATTTATTCAACAGCAAAGCCAATTCACAAAAACATATTTAACAAAGTGTGAAGAACTACAAAAGTATTTTTCATTGCCCATGTCTGATGTCTATAATTTTTAAAGACCTGAAGTGATACATTAAATAGATCTAAGTTATCAGGATATTGATTTTACAGCTTCAGAATACGAGGAATCGGATTTTTCAAAGCATAATTGGCATGGAACAAATTTATATGAAAAATGTCAGGATTTCTCGTATCTTTTTGTTTGATATGAAAAGTTATTAGTTGAACTAGTTCTATTTATCGATTTGTAGAAGAAACTTAAGTTCATAGAAATTCTCCTATCTTCCAATGATTTTATATTTAACGTAGTTAAGAGTTTTCTGTACTCAAATCCATTTCGTTGAATACCAAAGTAAAATTCACCATTCCTTGAAAAAAATTTTTGAACAATCTCAATTAAATCGATATTTACCTTATAGTATGGGTCCCATATAACCAAACAAAATTAAAGAATGGATCTTACGAAAGCACAATCCAAAATCTTTTTTGTTTTAATTGAAAAATCAGTAGAAGAATATCGAGAATAAATGTTTCTCCTTTGAAAGCTATATTATTTAATGTACATTCAAGATAAATTGGAGTTCTAATCTTAGCGAACGTAATAATTTGACACTTATCGATGTTTACCTCTAACAAATTATTTCTACACCACATGAAAATAGCTTCAAGATCTGTTTGAACTAATTCAGCATCTTTCCGGGAAGTAATTGCTCGATAAAGTTTGAGATCATCTGCAAACATAAAAAATTCTGAATATTTCAAAACCAACTATATGTCCGATACAAACAAGTTAAACACCAGTGGCCCCTTATGGGATCCCTGCGGTACCCCTGATGGAACCTGTATGGGTTTAAATGTTGTATCTCCGTATTTTACAGACATAGTTTTTACCAGTTGAGAAGCTATTGATTACTGGCAAAACATTCCTGCTTATATCAAGCGCTTGAATTTTAGATATGAGTAGGCCGTGGTTGACTCTATCAAAGGCATTGGAAAAGTTAGTATAGACAGAGTCAATCTGTAGCCTCCTCTCAAGATTTTCAGTTAAGTAGTTTGTGTGAAGAGTAATCTTGGTACATGTGGATTTACCCTCTGAGAAATCGCGTTGTTGGGAATTTCTGTAGTTCTTTATTCGGAACCATTAATTGAAAATCGGACTTGAATATGAAAACTCCAGAAAAGTTCAAATTGCGAATTTCAGGTTAAAATTTGGTAAGTAGGGTCAAGTAAGTAGGGTTTCCAAGCAACTTTCTTGAATGACTTATCTTGGTATCTACAACGCAAAGCAAAATATCGAGAAATTTCTCTTTTCGCGGGATCGCAATATAGGCTGAGAAAACTTGCACGACCTTACTTCCACGACTGTGTGGAAGCTATTTTCCGGGTTTTTGACCGTGGGTCTGCAGGTTTTATGCCTGACATTTCGTCTAATACTGCGGTGGACATTATCAAAAGTGACGAGGCAAAGGTCGAAGTGCTCGATTTGTTGTTTTCTTTGTTTTCAACGCAGAAACTCGAATGCTGATATTTGACCCCGGTTTTATATCATTATTGGTGGGCATAACTTGGTATCTCTTAGTTGGATTACCCGACCTTGTTTGTGGATAATTGAGGACAGGTAGCCAGAATGTATTAATGTTCATTGCCTTTTCTTTTAATTAGAAAAGTAGTAGAACTGCAAACTACGGCCAAGAACCCGGAACATAGCTTTCATACAGTATAGTTATCGAGTAACAGATTAGCCTTAGATTGTGATACATTACTTTACTTCATAATTCTAATATAAGTGTTTCAGACGCCACTGTTGTAATATATGTCATTGTTTTCAATCATATCTTCGGAAGTGTAGTCGTTCTTAGTTGTACTACTGGTCTTGATTCGTTAATGATTCCTGATGGGTTTTCGAAAGAAATACTAAAGAACACGTCATTTTGTGGTTTTTGCCAACTCGACCGAGCGTAACCCTATAATTCCCTATATTATTTCAATTTATCAGTTATTTGTTTTGAATTGGTACAGTCTGGAGAGAAATACGATTGAGAATATCTATGAAAACTTGAAGAAACCAAGATCAGACGATATAAGAATCAGTTCTCGATTGAAACTGTAGAAGAGTTTATCGAAGAAAAATTTCAGATAAACACATAGTTGCAAACGATCACAATTGGAATTCGTATTTTGAAATGTTTTTCAAAATGAACTATTTCGAATATAAGAAAAATGTAAAAATGAAAAAGAAGTGGAATTATGTTTCAGTACACAGTATTACAATACACCTTGTTCATATGTTTCCTTCCGAATAATAAATTAAATTCATAAAATGTTTTGATGACTCAACTTTATTTCACAGCTATACTGACAATACACCACAAACACTTTAACTGAAACCTCAGTTTGATATTCAAATGTCTATCGCCTCATCAGATCACTTCGTACTGTACTCTCAACTAGACGTCTCGATCTGCGTGTTGGTAGTGTTTATGTACGGTAATGAAATTCTCTAGAAGCTGATAGGGAAGTTTCTCGAAGCGGTATCTAGAACAATCGCGAAGCGCAAGTCGAGTTAAGCACGATCTTGGCCAAATCCCAATCGATTTACGACAACCAGCAGCGGCCGACGTTATTTTTTTCAGGGGATGAGTTACAACAATGTTTATTCGATTGGATAAGAAAGGAAGATCTGTGCCGGAATGTAAAATAAACTGTTGATATTCGGGTAACGTATACGAGTAGTCAACGTCCAAGTTGGCAGTAAACTGTCAAAGAAGACACTACTCTATAAAAAAATTAGAAAAATTGTCTCGGGTTTGGATTTGTTACCATGAAGACCTCGAAGTTAAGCTGCTGATTTGCTTGCAAGAGCAGTGCAAGAAGTTTCATCACACCAGAACCTGCTATCATCACTTTGAGCTTTGCAAGAAACAAACCACTGAATATCTGAAGTGCGAGTTTGTTGAACTAGAGTAGGAATGACTTACTTCGTCCAACAGACCTGATTACGGGTCACTGTCGTCTGAATTATGCCTGCTTCGCCGTGGACCTAATCAGGTTTTCAGTAATTGGCAGAGATTCAGCCTCGCTATCTGATCTGAAAGATCATCTACCAAATAAATTTATTGGTTTCTTCAACTTCTAACTCATTTGATGGAGTTTGAATTGACCAGACACCCTCATGGGGGACAGTGACGGATCTAATAGACCCTCACCGGAAGACGATTGTGGATACTTACAATCAAAACGTCGTGAAGTAACTTGGTTTGAGACCTTTTTATTTTTCTTATCGATTTTTTTTTTCGTGTATTTTTTTTATTTTTGCCTAATTTTTATTTTTCATTATCTTCATTTATTTTTACTCTGTGGTCATGTTTATCTTTTATCTTCAAAAATACAAAAAGAAAATGGAAAACAATCATAACATTGAATTTTTTATAGTTTTGAGAATAAACTGTTCTATCTGCTAGGGCTTCTGAGTTTAATGAAATATTCTGGTCTATGCCCCTTGCTGGATAAAATCCATTGCTCTTGAAGAATATGAACTTCAAGCACTAACGCTGAACAGATTTTTATCACTGAACGAAATTTTGATATAATAGAGACCAAATTAAAGATGCATAATTTATCTTACTCCTTATGAAAGTAACATACAATAATTTGAGCGTATCAACAGTTGAAAAGTTTCCCCAGTTTCTGGAGAAATATCCCAGTAGCTTCAACACCGACGATACAATGTGAGTTATGTGAGCGTAAAATGTAACTTCGATCAAACACGACCCCTAAATCTTTAAACGTGTCACCGTTTTCAAGAGCCGTATTATGTATGGAATATTCGAAAATTATTGGATCGAGTTTTCTGTAGAAAGACAGTACTTTGCATTTACCAACCTTGAGTAAAAGTCTGTTCTCACTACACCAGATTTGAACTTCATCAAGCCAGTCCTGTGAATGATAGCAGTTGTCTATGGTTACGTTAGGTTAGGTTAGCTCCAAAGTTAGTGGGTCTACTCGACCCTCCACCGCAACCTGCAAGGGTTTATTGTGGCTTACACCTATTCACACTCGACCAAATAAACCCACCTTCTTAAGGAGTGGTGGTGAGTGGTCTTTTAGGTTATATGGTAAGAGTACTCTTACCTGTCAAAAAACAGCGGCACACACTCTATTCCGACAGTCCAAGTCTCTGTACATGATGATTCGAATGAAAGTGACCTGCAACAATGTTAGACATCGTAGTTCATCCTTACTGTAGTCCAACAACTGTTTGGTATCAAGCTTCGAAGGGTGAATAAACGCCTTAGAGTTAGCCAATCCTGGAAGATTCTGCCAGAAGTCTATACATCTTCTTGGCGTCCAGGTGTTCAATCTTTGTTTGGCAGAGCCTAAATCGATGCCAATGACAGGTTCTGGTCCGATGAAGCTGCTTGCAGCACCCTCCTTTTCAAGGGAGTCAGCAACCTGGCAGCAGCCAGAACACTGTGGCCAGAAATCCAGACAAGAGACAATCTCTTGAGTCTTCCTATCGAGGATAGTCGTTTTTGGCAATTTGCTCCCAATTTAGACGTTGCTCGGTAGGAGCCAATTGTTTTCAACGTTGCTTGACTGTCCGAGAATATTTTTATTGACTTGTGTATGAGGTTGGATTCTTCCTGTGATAAAGATTCAAGTCACATATTTCACATTTCAAATAGGTTACCAAATTCGTATTATATTCAATTGTCTTTTCCACAATTCTACGTATAGAAACGTTGCAGGTTCATTAAACTCACCTCGACCTAATTATGTATTACTGCAACCTTTTCAGTACATTGAACTGTTTGCAGTTCAAATATATAACAATGAGATAATAAGTTATGAGCAACCAATTCTTTATAGCCCCGATTCTGATGAATCATTAGTGTGCATATACTCTTCGATGTAAGATGTTAACTTTGATACGAATAAAAACGAACTCTTGGTAATGACTGGCTTCAATTAAATTACCTGGAAAACCCAACATTTCATGGCGATTCTGCCAGTCCAGTTCTACCAGTGTGAAGAGAAAAAACTAAATAGTTAAAAATGTGTGGATCAAAAGTTACAAACGAAGAAAGACTGCAGCTAGCTGCTGCACGGCATCAAATAATGCAAATCAATCCAGGTCCACCGAATTCACACACACCGACGGAATGATAATTCCAATTTTGATATTCATCGCAATTGTTATTATTTATTTCATATGGAGGAAAATGCGAGATGGTATCAAAAAATCAATGGAACGACAAATCGCGTTAAGCGAACTTCGAAGGTCTCGAGAAGGTATTAATTCCAACTGAAAAGGAGAATATTAGAATACGCTAGTATCCAGGGCACATGAGCAGCAAAGATATTCTGAAGGAGTTCACAGGAGCTGAAGAACAACTGGTGAAATTTGAAGAAAATCTTCGCAAATACTCTTATGAAGACCTCCCCGCACACAATTCAATAGCGTAAATTTCCGCTTAAAATATAGTCGCATAGGTTCCTAGGCATAGATGTCTATGGACTTGATTACTTAATAAATCTTCAAGTCATCTGCGAAAAATAAATGAGGGCATGTGATCCTTACCGAAATGTCATTTATGAAAATTTAGAATAAGAGTAGCCCCAGATTAGTTATGTGTTTCATAATATATAAGTTATATATTATAATTA
This sequence comes from Leptinotarsa decemlineata, assembly GCF_025532065.1. Taxonomy (NCBI): domain Eukaryota; kingdom Metazoa; phylum Arthropoda; class Insecta; order Coleoptera; family Chrysomelidae; genus Leptinotarsa; species Leptinotarsa decemlineata. Next base: position 26,965,890 of record NW_027412688.1, on the reverse strand, counting down.
TTTTGAATTATATATTGTATTGTCAAACATGCGCCAAACTAACTGACTGTTATAAGGAAACAAGTATAGCTGAGGCACCAGTCAATCTAATAATAACACTGATGATTTTCAAACAAGACTCAACCTCTAACGGAAGCAAGAAACTCTTTGAAAGGTTCGAAATAGATGAATATCTCAACCTAGCAGATCACTATTATAATATTTATGCAGTCATTGTTCACTGTGGTTCTGCCGTTGAATTTGGTCATTATTACGCCTTGGTCAAAGACGAAACGGACTGGTTTAAGTTTGACGATAGTCATGTCACGAAGTGTTCTGGTGATGGATTGAATTTATTGTAGCTTCTGGAGACACCCTACTTTTGTTTTATAAGAGAGAGGACATTGTTGGATCAAGATCTTCAGATGATGTGGTGCTGCAGGTTTTTCCGGGTTTTCCTGCAGCTGAAAAAGCAAATGCGCCACTGGAATCAATGAAGTCGCCCCGGAGCGCCAATTAATTTTTATTATTGTTTTTATTTTATTTTCATCGTTGTTTTAATAAAATTACTTTCGTACTTATCATTTTGAATTATTTCAGATTAATGAAGAACTCCAGAAAATTATTTTCATCCAATCTCAGATCAAATCAGAAAAATACCAATACCCTGGTTTATATTTTTCCAGATATGCCATATCTGTCATAACATTTTCCATCTCACCTCACGTCTGATATGTCACCCGGATCACCTGTAATTTTAAAGGCGCCTGAAAACCTCCATCAAACGTTAAATAATATGTGATGTAAAACAATTCTAGAGAATAACAGATTCCCAGCCATCGAAAAACACTATACCCTGAAGCGGAACTATAATTCCAAAACGCTGCCTTCGTCTATATCATTTATTCAAATTACTCGTGGTTAGTAATCATCAGTTCTTAGTCCATTCCGACGACATGGAGAATGTAAATACTCCATTCATATTTTTTGCACAGTGGTCGAAATGTAGTATTAGGCTTACACCGTGAAAGATAAAAATCCAATTAAAAAGCCATTTTAATTTTGGTGAATTGATCGAACAGGTAAGAATGCTCAACAACTGAGTCGCTGTGTATAAAGTGTACCAAAAAAATTATCAAAACATCAGAACCATTGCAAACTATAGACTAGTGCTGTCACAACTAAAATTTTTATGGTGAATAACTTTTTTTTGCAATGGCTGTTTATTATTTATATATATTATATTTTATATTTAAAAAATATTATATTTTTCTCAAAATTCCACATATCGCAATATTTTCTATTGATATAGAGTAATATGTTAAGGGTAAACGCAGTAAGTGTGGATTTTCTATTTTGCCGCGTTTATCATTAGCACGGAGGGTTATAATTTAGTAAAGTTTACAGTAGTATGTTCATTAAATAAATAATTTTATTGAAAAATAAAGAAATTCAAATTATTTCAAAAAGATTTATTGTGTTATTTTAATAATACAAACATTTTTCAATAATATTCATAGGTAAATAATATTCATTGATCTTCGCATTCGGGTAGATTTTTCCAAAATATTTGCCTGCTTGCAGGAATGATACCATTTAATAACTCTTTCTTACTTTTGGGAAAGCCTCGTGGTCCAGAAAGACAGGCTGGGATGAATAATAAGCCAGATTTTTTCATTGCATTTTTACGCAAGAAATCTAATGTCTTGAATTCTTCGTTTGAATCAAACAAGTTTTTGTATTTCAGGAAAAATGATCCACGGTTTGCTTTTAGCTGTTTTATATTTGCCAGGAGAGGTCGGTTGCTGTCGCGTTTTACTTTTTGCTGACATCTTAAATCTTTCCATAGATAAAAATCAGTAACATTCATAATTTTAACTTGAGGTTTGTTTTTCATTCTGCATTCACTAACCGCTTTGACAAAATCATAAAAGTCATATATTTTTCTTGTCTTTTTCAAGGAGAGTTCTATTTGTTGGTGAAAGCTATCAGCGGCCATAAAACTATGACCGGGCTCAAAGTAGTTCACCACAATTTCCCTGGCTGATATCTCTGCAGAACTTATCATCCTAACCAAAAACGTCAGGAATCACCAGTTCTTGTTCTGGCTCGAACAATTATCCAACCAAAACACAAAGCAATTGACATCTCTTTGGCTTAGCATAAAAGCAAAAAAAGCGCTAATTAGATCCTCCTTATTACGTCCGGAAATCGATTCATTCCACAGAACTGCAAAAAGTGGTAATTTCTTTGTACTGTCAAGAGCAACAAAACTTTCATTATAGGCAATGAGTCTTTTACTGAAGATAACTCTTTTAAAGCCATCTATCCGTGAAAGCATGATCACTTTTTGGAGGTCAACGGAAACGTAAACGGTATCGATATTAGAAGACATGCTTCTTACTTGCTCTTGATAAAGCTATCGGGATTTCTTAGCAAGGTTGATATGTAACTGCTATTTATCACAAACCATACAGTTTTCTTGAAAGTTATCTTTTGTATGGCCATGGAGTTTAAATTCCTCACATACTTCACACTCCTCTTGGCCAAGTTTTGCGAACGAAATATTACTTTCCTTAACACGAACCCTATAGGAATCATAAGAAACGTTTGTATCTGGGAACTTGGACTTAAAATCTTCATACATTAAGAAAACTAAACCGTCGCTAGGAAGGTACAATCTGTTTGGAGCATGTTCTCGTATAGTGTGAAACTAAAGGATTAAAGGAAAAGATATGCTCTTCAAGCATGTCGTCATCGGTTTTTTATTTATTTGGCGTTCTTCCTCTTCTTGGCTTGAATCATATTTTTGGGGGTCTTTGAAAGAACATCATGTAAGAGCCTGTCATTGTTTTTATGAAACCCAAGTGTGGTTAGGTGAAATATTTTACAAACTTCCAAACTTCACCTTTTTCATCCTTTAGAAAATATTTGAATGTATTCTTTTTCTGTAGTTTTCATCATTTTGACGGCGCTTCTTAACATTCAGCCTTGAACAGGACGCCAAAATGTAATTTCTTCTTTCTTGTTCCGTCAAACTCCAGAAGCTCAAGTTAATTTGTTGTCTTTGATCTTCAGATATTATTGATATGCACTTTTTTCTACAGGCATTAACTGAACATGGTGGAACTACTTTATATTTTTCAACTAGCAATTTACACTTTTCTGATTTTTCTAATCTGATTTGTTCCGATGTTCTCTTCTTTCTTCTTTTTCTTGGTTCTCCATTTTTTGTGTAACCCTTAGGTGCATTTTGCCTAACTATCTCAGCAAGTGGTAGGTTGTCTTCAGAGTCACAACTTTTTACGACTCCATCATTTTTCCGATTCTCAACTGCTTTAAGCACATCTTTTTTAATTTTTCTTTCTCAGGTGAAACTCTCGTGTCCTTCATCAGCAGGCCCTACACCGGAACTGTTATTTACATCTTCCTTATGTTTCAGTTTTTCAGTAACGTGATGACCACTTTTTCCAGTTTCCGTTTTTTCAATTTCCATGTCTTCAGTACTGTTTTGTCCACCTATTTCAATTTCCATTTCTTCAGTACCATTTTGGCCACCTACTTCAATTTCTATTTCATCAGTATCGCTTTGGTCACCTTTTTCAATTTCTATTTCGTCAGTATTGATTTGACTAACTATTACGATAGTATTATTTGAAATAGTACAAGATCCTTCTATTTGCTTGAATTCAACAAAGTCGGGTGCTCATTCTACAACTGGTAACAACACACCAAACAACACACCAAATTCCAACTTCTAAGATGACGGAATTATACTTTTTACGTACGATGATGAATGAGGCAATGATAAAATATCAAATTGTCGAAACTTCATTTATTGCACGTAGAAAGGCAAGACATCGTTAACCTTCAGCTCAGACAAATTTTAATTTTCGAAACTTGTTGTTCGTTTAGGAATGACAACTGGTTAACAAAAAACACTCATTTCAATCAATTCTTCAATTGCTTTTTATACACAGCGATTTAATGGGTACTCAAGATAGAGAAAATCCTGTGTCAGGAAAATCTTAGAGTAAGTCAATTCCTATACATCGAATGACATTAATTAACATAAAAAACTCACACTCACTTCAATTCTTTCACAGTGACAGTTATTAGGAACAAACTGAAAAAAAATACACAAAGTTTTGAAATAACTCATTGACAGGATATTCATATTATTATTATCATAAAAATATTCGTAAATTAAATTTCTGAAAATATTTAGGATCCAACGTGCCATGGAAATCTTATGATTTCAGATATTCAGTAAAATATATGTTAAACATTAAAGGTGATTGTCAAAATTCACTATATGAATAGAAATCTACCCTTTTGAAGATTCTCTTGATTGTTCTATAGATGTCTGGATTTGAAAATTATATAGAACCGTTTGAAAATTTCATATACAACAGATAATTACTGTCAGTCTAGAATCTGGTGTCACACCCAGATATAGAACCACCATCGAAATCTATTTCTCTCCATCTCGGGATTGTAGAGATCCTAGACTTGATTCTCTTGGTGAATGCTACTATGGTCAATTTGGATGGACTGTTGAGACCGGTGAGTTTTTCTTCTTCAGGTCATCTGAAAATCATCAGTGCTCCCATATGATCCAGAAAAGGCTCGTCTATGGAAAGGTTTCATAAAAATAGGGACTCCCTTCAAGACAACTCGTTTTTATCCATTCCACTAGTGTTTCCTCCATGATGATATGGTATACTCTTTCTCTAAGCATGCATTCTATCCTCCTGCCGCTTTTCTCGTCGATTCTCGTCTAATGAGGAATCATGGAATGTGCCCCCAATATCGAAGAGACCGGCTAAAGTATCCCCTTGTTTTTAAATTAGAAGTGCTCCAGGGCGTTGTCGTGAATATTTCAATTCTCTTCTGAGAAAGTGCTGCCAGAAAAACTACCCAGTTTTTGTACTCTGTGGTATGTATTATTTATTGGGACTTGAGATCCCTCTGAAAGTCTAGCGTTTGCTTCAATTTGTTCAACCTTCTTTCAATGACTCTTCCTTCACATTTTCTCAGGCTATGTTGTGTTTAGTTAGAGATCTTTCATATTGATCTCATATACCAGTACTTCCAGCACTCTCAAAGGCCATTTCAGTTTGTTGTCTTATTGGTACAAAATCTCCATTCTTGATTGGTCATTAGTTGCCTCTATGGCGATGTTCATTGGACTTTTAGTCTCTTGCTCACTTCAAGTCTGAAAATCTGAAAAATTCCTCACACACCAGCGGATCAGGCCTACCTTATACGCTTTCCAATTTGGCTGAGGGGTTTTATCAGATATAATTAGGGTATTCTTCAATATCAAAATTCAATGTCTCGACAAATTTCTTCTTTAGACATAGATAACTTTCTTGTTTAGGTTTGTGATGTCAAACTTAGTTACCATAATGCATATGCTCACTCATTTTAAAAATGCTGGTGCTCCTCCAGATTAGGTTATTATCATCACAGTCAATTGAAAACAACTATAATTTATCTGCTCAAAAGACACCTAACAGAGGTGCCACTCTTCTACATCTCTGGTGTCAATTCCGGGCTATCTTGAGAGAGGCATGCTTTTTCCATGACGATTTTCTCAGGTCCTCCCTTACCAATCTCTTTCAATTTGGCCATCCTTAGGTCTACTGAAGTTACTTAACGTATGTATAGGGATTTCCTTTCGAAAAATCATACATGCTTTTGAAGTCTCTGAAGTTCTGATTTAAATTATTTTTCTGTGATTTCCCTCAGTCGCATGACTCAGCCGCATGACGATTTTTTTCTTTGTTGACCCAAGGTTCTTCTATAATGGATATATCAAATTTTACAATAACTTCCAGATGGACCATCAGAGTCTTCCTTCTTATATTCATTCATATTTGTTGTCCATTCGGCTAGAGGGTAGGAGTTGTCCACGTTCACGAAGTCTCCTGCTGGGTGCAATGCTGAATACTCTTGGAAGTCCCACAGGCTCCGTCGATGATACCTGATAAGGCCCAATGTCTCCTTCGGCATGGGTCATATAAAACTACTGTTATAGGAGTATCTTTTTTAGTTGCCTCTTAGAAAGGCAGGGGGAATAATGCTAACTTATTCTAACCCCCGGTGCCATATAGGGTTCTCTCTTTTTTCGTCGGAAAATAATAATAATTAAAAATAAAAGTAAATTGAAGAAACTTGTATGTGAGTTGAATACCTTATCTACTTATGCTGTGTAGGTTTTCATGGCCGATGTCAGAAATGATCAAAGACGATGCGACAACGGTCAAAGTGATCTACTTAACTTAAACTTCAACATTGAAGTACTATAACCTATTACTTGATAGTTGAATAACATAAAAACAGAAAATTATAATATAATATTATATGTTCTGCGGAAGAAGGACGGGTTCTCCAATATTCATGAAATTATGCATATCACAACAAATGATGTGACAAAATCAAAAGAATTATTTATTGTATTTGCGACCAGAGAATAATGTTCCTGAAAGAAGTTTTTTGACAATAAAAAGTATAATTTACACCCATGTTCAAAAAAGTTCAAACGAAAAATGACGGACTGAGGTTGAAAACAATAGTTTCTTCAGATTTCATTAAACAGTTGGGGCAATAAAAGAATGTTACCAAAACTTAAAAATTAAAACATTCTAATGAATGACCAACTTGATTTGAATAGATCACCATTATTGAACCAGCTTTCTGAGAAAAACCGAGAAAAGATTTTTATTGACGTAGAAGTGAGGTGATGTGCTTCAGATAATCATAATTGAAGAGGTACTCATTGAGGGGCATATTAACAAACAATATTAAAAATTGGTGATCTTTCAGAGAAGAACATACACAGTATCCAAAGGAAGTGAATATTTGGGCTTGAGAATAATATAATTGTACATTTATTTATTGAGGAAAACCTAACTGGTGTGCTTTACTCAAATCTGCTTGAAGGAGTAATATACTCCTTAATAACAACTAGTTTGGAAAATCAAATTGGTATGACAAGCAACATAATTTTGCAAGATGATCATATTCGCATTCAATACTATTTCATTCCATTCAGATAGTGGTTACATATTAGTTTTTTGGCATACGGATAGGTCGAAGAGAAGTAATAGAATAACCACCACGATCACTTGACTTATTGCCTTTAGTTTTCTATGGGGAGATATAAAATTGATTGTTTATAAAACACAGCCTCGAGAGTTGGAAGATTAAGTATTCTCTACGTAAAGAGAACTTCAGGCATTAGAAAGTTAGAAAGGACTCTGAGGGCAGACTTTATCACTGTTTAGAAAATAATGGACAGCATTTCAAAAATGCAATATAATGAATTGCTTATTCACGGTTCCACTTGATTTCCTTTCGATAGTAGCTAAACAACCTCTAGTGAATAGATAAATAGATATATTAACGTGTAAGGATTAAACATATGAAAACTCAGGTCAGTAAGATATGAATATATAAATGTAAAATATTACAAAAAAGTATCATAGGTTTATCAATTCGTGAGAGTAGATGTTTGTATATCTGAGAATGTAAAAAAAGCTGTAAGACACATATAAACTCATTCGTCTGAAAGATATAAATATTAAAATACAATGCCACATACTATCGCATATATCATGTCTATAGTTGTAAAGATTATAGACATTTTGCTAACCAATACTAGTATTTTTTTGCAAGAAGAAAGTGTACACACAAATCAGTGAAATAATAAAAGAAAATAGTATTTTGAAAGAAGATAATAAAAATTTAAAAATAAGACTTAGAAACCGTTGAAGTGAAAATAATAAAATACACTTCAGTAGTATACGAACAAAATACAAGCACTACAGGAAAATCCTCAAGGTAGGTTATCTCAGAGCGGTACCTGTGCGAAAGTAGCGATTCACATTGGATTTGAATCGCTGGAGATTAAATCAATTCGGAAACGTTCTCAGGAAGTTTATTCCATATAAACGCAGGTCTCTAGATGAAAGAGTTCTTGATCAGTGAAGTTGAGTTGTACTGAGTTGAACCTCAAAACGATCGATGAGCAGCCACAGTCCATCGCGTATTTCTGATATGTACCGCTCAATGGAAAATTGCGTATGTTATATCTGTCCCCAAAATAGCTGATATTTTAGACTACAAAGATCTCCGACCAATAAGTATTCTACCCACCACGTCTAAGTTATTGAAACGCATTTTGAACAAACAAATCAGAGAATATATAAGTAACTTTAATTCAATGCCTCTCTTTCAGTCGCGTTTCAACTCAATCCTAATAAAAGGCGGGTTCTTATGTTTGGTCCCAAGTTATTATGCCAAAGGTATTTACCTCAAGTAAATATTTATGCGAAAAAGCAATGTTTTTGCGTCCCCTAACGGAACCCGAAATTATAGAATTGATAAAGAGCTTGAAGCATTCAAACGTGGTCAAGATGAGATATCAAACAATTAATTGAGAAAATGTTCTTATGAACTTTGCGGCCCAATAACGTATATCATAAACTTGTCTACTGAAAATTGAATTTTTCCGCATAGTCTAAAACTAGCAAAAGTAACACCAATTCATAAAAAAGGGAATAGAAACCTCTATGAAAACTACAGGAAATCAGCTCACTCTCAAGTATTTCCAAAAATTTTTTAACTAAATTTAAAAAATCAATGAATGTCTTTCTTCACAACTAATAACCTTTTTTCAGAAAACCAACACGGTTTCACAAAGAAGAAAAGTACAGAAACATCACTTTATGAGTTCAATGAGCATGTAGTTAATGCACTTGATGGTAAATTCCATATTTGCGGATTGTTTATAGACTTCTCCAGCATTTCGATTGCTTTAATCATGACCTGCTTTTAGGGAAATTGGAAAGATGTGGTGTAAGAGGAGTTGCCCTAGAGTTAATGAAATCATATCTGAAAAATAGAGGGCAACGTGTGAGTGTTGGAAACACTCTCAGTCAGTTGGAAACCATCAGGCAGGGTGTCCCACAGGGATCAATCCTTGGACCTATACTATTTTCGATATATGCAAATGACCTGATGGAATATTTTCAAGGATTGTTAACTATTCACACAGTAGCGTATGCAGATGACACAAATGTTATAGTGAAGGAAATTGATGTAACGACCCTACAGGAAAGAACCCAGGATGTACATGAACAAGTAAACATATGGGCAGAAAAAAATCCATTAACACTCAATACATCTAAAACTGTGATGATGAAGTTCACAATCAATAACTGGCCCGAACATTTTGTTATCCATGAAAATGGGGATCTGCCAATTGAATCTGGTACTTCTACAAAAATGTTAGGCGTCACCTTGGACAACAAACTCACATGGACTCTTCATATTGAGACCCTTTGTATTAAATTGAGAAAAAATTGCTCTTCTCTGAGATTCATGGCTAATTTAATTAGTAAAGAGATTTAACTGAGCTTATACTATGCGACCATAAACTGCCACTTGAGATATGGAATTTTGAATTGGAGTACCGGATCTGCTGCTGAAAGAATATTTATTTTGCAAAAAAATGCAATAAGAATCATAGCCGGTATTGGTTGGAGAGATGGTAGAGATGCTTTTAAAAATTTCAAGATACTAACTGTTGCCGGTCTCTATATTTATGAATTGTGTGTATACGTTTATAGAAACAAGCATAATACACCTTCCCACCAACATAATTATCCAACTCGTTCTAGAGACAAACTGATGCCCAATATTCATAGAACAACTCTCTATCAGAAAATTTTTCTTTATCTTGGACCAAAAATATTCAATAAATTAGAAGAATCAATTAAAATATCACCAAATCTTAACATTTTTAAATCAAGAGTGAAAAAGGCACTTATTGAAAAAAATTGCTACACACTTGACGAATTTTAAACTATTTTTTATATTTTAATGACAAAATATCACAACTATGTGATAACATCAACTTTTATTTATATATATATTATTTCTACATAATCTAAGCCAAACAAATAATTATATGTATATACCTATATGTATCATATTTTTAGATTATTGATTACTACAAACATTATACTCTGTAACGTGTCCTACCCTCCGACACTTTTCTTGTCACGTATAAGAATGTACTTTTTAACAAGGAAATAATAAAAAATTATTAATTATTATTATATTTAACCTCCTGCTTCCGGTGAAAATGTGCCTCCGTAGCTGATGTCCTGGAATCCAAATGAAATGACGAGACAAGTGTGCTGTCGTCAGCAAAGCAATATATTGGATTCTTGGTTTTTTTCCAATAAGTCGTTGATTTACAATAAAAAGAGGGTTGAAGACAATATGGATCCCTGGGGAACACCAGCGTTGATGACGAAAGTATTCAAGAGATATCCATCGACGGCCACTTACAGGGAACGTTCTTCTACCTTTCGTGTTCTACTTTTTTCTAAAATCGTCATGATATTGCCATGAAAAAGTCTTGCATCGAATATGGTTTCATGTTACACAACAAATCGAAAACTAGATTCTTAAAAGTATCTCGTGTGACTTCTTCTCTGATTATCAGCGTCAGTTGTGTCCGCCCCTGCTAGAAGATTGATGTAATTCAATTGAAAATTCTTCTACAAAATGTCCCTCCCAAAAATAAGTTTGACGTGTTTTTGCATATTTTTGGATTTTCTATCAAAATATAGGAGGTGGTACGTTTTCAACTTGCCAATGTTTAAAGATCAACTCTCATCAAATTGAATATGTTTGTTAGCTTGAGGACCCACCCACTCCTGACCTAACCTACCTTAGGCATTTGATTCTCATAATAATTGCCTTTCACACCATACAGTTAATGCAAAAAATAAATTTAATGGGCCTAAAGCTACATGCGCGATGATAAAAGGTTGCAATTGCGTTGCTTTTGTTATACCTAATAAATCCCTCTTGGGGTTAAGGTGACATTACTTATTTTGAAGTTGATAGTTGTGAATGTACCTTTGTTGTTCGGATAGTGAACCCGAATATGGCCAGTATTATTTTCAGTGTTCTCCCTATAAATGCAAATAAAATTGCATTATGCTTGATGAGACGACTTATTTGGCTCCCACTGTATTCTTACCGGTGGTCACCTCCGTGGCGCCTGATCCCTTGTCCTCCACCTGATTGATCTGACTACGATTTGTACGAGCGCTAATGTGTCTCATATCTCGGTCCCCATCTCGAGTATCGCGTGGGTATCCTACACAGAATGGATATCACCGCTTCATTATCCTTATCTCGGAAATCACCATCGATTCGAAAGGTAAATGGGTAAATGATCTATTTAAGGCACTTGTAAACGATTATGAATGGACGGACGAGTTGGAGTTGTTTTAAATTCAGGAGATATTTTCATAAAAAATCAATTCGATTTGAGATTTATTTCTAAATGAAAATGTAGTTTGAATTTTCCAAATTTTGGCATTGCCTGGTGAGCTCATGAACACATTAACTGGATGATGAACACAGAAAGCAGCGGGAATATGTAATAATGATGTGGTATATGTAAAAATGTTTAACTTTGATACATTTACTTCAAATACATATCAAACCTTTTTCGGATGTTTGAAATGATTGGGAGGAAACGAGCAGTAGCTGAACATTTTTTTCTTGAAAAGGTCCTATCATTTATAAAGAAATCCCTCAATAACACATCAGTAACTTTTCCAGAGAGTATCAAAATCGAATGATTTCTAATTGTCCTAAAAATTACAGACCTGTCAGAATCCCGAGTAATTTCCAAAGAGTATTTGAATATACTTGCCAGTCTTGATTCTCATGAGAAAAATTGGAACCTGAATGAGATATGAGAGAGCAGGGAATTTTACGACCTCACTCTGACTTTCGATTGTGTCAATCATGACAAATTGATTGATTGAATAATAACGAAATTGGAGACATATGTAGTCGGTGATGTTTGACTTCATTGAATTTCAAGTTTTCACATGAAAGAATCAATGAAAAAACTCAGAATACGCTGACGAGTTCACGGTAATTCCTTCGAATCTACATGATAACCTACGGTACCGTTTACTGTTTGAGCACAAAAGTGTTGTGACTGGCAGGAGTTCTCCCCTGGAATCCATCTCCGTAGAAATTAAATGAGAAAAGTAAGTTGATTTCTCTCAAAATCATGAACATTTGTTAACATTACTGCTTCAACCCATTTCCTTAATCACGACTCACCTACAAAGGAATAGGTTGCAAGGATTCATTTTTATATATCCTGAAGTATTTCACCATACATCAAAAAATATTTTTTTGGTTGTAATCATGGGTTGTAAAGATGGGCAACACATGTTTGCCGAAAGCAGGAAACAACACATACGCACGGAGTCAACAGAAGAAGCCAACCGCACATTTGTGGTTCCAGTTAGAAGACCTAGAATTTCTAGGCTACATCTAACATGACCACGTAGTTAGCTATAGCTACCTGCGTGACACCCGGGTCCAGGATATAAATACCGATAGAGATTTTATCGAGTGTGAATTATACAAATCAAGAATGAAACAATTCGTGGACACAACACTCCAAAAAGGGGGACAAACCGCGGACACGTATTTCTGGTTATTGGCCTCATCAGCGCGGTGCAGCCAAGTATAAAGATGGGCAACACTTGTTTGCCGAAAGCAGGAAACAACACATACGCACGGAGTCAACAGCAGAAGCCAACCGCACATTTGTGGTTCCAGTTAGAAGACCTAGAATTCCTAGGCTACATCTAACATGACCAAGTAAGCAGCTATAGCTACCTGCGTGACATCCGTGTCTTCCCCCTTTTTGAAGTGTTGTGTCCACGAATTGTTTCATTCTCGATTTGTATCATTCACACTCGATATATATATATATATATATATATATATATATATATATATATATATATATGAAATCTAGAAAGGTTAATGCAGTCAAGCTGCTGGAAAATAATTCCATGAAAATCAAAAAATAAATAGATAAGTACTCTTTGATCATTCCCATATTGATTTCAATTTAAGAGCCACCGGTATACAGCTGTTTCAGCCTATTGGGCATCGTCAGTACCGGGCAGGCGGTCCTCGATTGATGACAAAATGAGAAAAAACCAAGAAAGTACTTGACTTGGGTGTCACACCAATAGGTGGTTCCACTTATGTTTCGCTTGCGTTTACGCAGCTATTTTTATCAAGTACTTTCTTGGTTTTTTCTCATTTTGTCATCAATCGAGGACCGCCTGCCCGGTACTGACGATGCCCAATAGGCTGAAACAGCTGTATACCGGTGGCTCTTAAATTGAAATCAATATGGGAATGATCAAAGAGTACTTATCTATTTATTTTTATATATATATATATATATATATATATATAAATATATATATATATATATATATATATATATAAATATATACATATATATATATATATATATATATATATATATATATATATATACGACGTTTCGCCATCATCTCAGATGGCATTATCAAGACGAGTTACTGCTTCGCAGTTACACCTCTCGAAGCGAAGCAGTAACTCGTCTTGATAATGACATCTGAGATGATAGCGAAACGTCGACTATCGAATAGTACACAACGGATGAACACCCGGAAAAACAACACGTCATATATATATATATATATATATATATATATATATATATGTTTCGCTTGCGTTTACGCAGCTATTTTTATCAAGTAGTTTCTTGGTTTTTTCTCATCTTGTCTTCAATCGAGGACCGCCTGCCCGGTAGGCTGAAACAGCTGTATACCGGTGGCTCTTAAATTGAAATCAATATGGGAATGATCAAAGAGTACTTATTTATTTATCTTTTGATTTTCATGGAACTATTTTCCAGCAGCTTGACTGCATTAACCTTTCTAGATTTTATATATATATATATATATATATATATATATATATATATATATATATATATATATATATATATATATATATATATATATAGATAGATAGATATATGCAGTAATCACTGTGATTGATTGTAAAAGCGAGACAATAGGCTTATGGTATGAGACACATATGTTTTCGAATGAAAATCAGAAAGATGCATAGGGAAAAGTGCATTGATTTTTGTTCCATGTCTTGTAGTAGGTTCATTTGGGTTATTATTCATTTGTAGTTCAAATTTATCTCATAGAAAGTTTACCAAGAGTTTTCCACCTCCGGACGAGAAGTTAACATTGAAATCTTCTGCTAAAATTAGAGCATTCACCAGCTCACTGCCCACGTCAGGCGCGCGTAGAGAAATTTCAATTAAAAAAAACTTTAGATCCTGTAGACTTCAAAATAATTTCCTTCTGCAGCATTAATCGATATACATATAATGAAATGGAGAAATTCCCGAAAAAATTGATGGTTTGGTTCACAGGGACCGTATCGTTCGGGGTGCCCCACCTTGTATAAATAACTTCAAACTTCTTCTGGTAAACAACGGGCAAATTGTATGATGAAATATTGCTCAGTTAGCCCAAAGAGTTTTTTCACAATATAGTTAGTTATATTTCAAACCGGATTGGCATTTTTGTGAAACGGTTACAAAACCAATGGAAACAATCTATACTTATAAATGCGAAATTCACTAACTTAACACACATTCATATGTTTCTCCGTACTGGTGAGACCTAGGAAGCTGAAATTTGGTATATAGGTGCTTCTTAGGTTTCAGATGCACAGTAAAACAGGATTTTCAAAAATTATAACTGGGAGGCGTTTAATTTTGAAAATTACATTTTCTTTAATATTTCTCCGTACCGTTATATTTTCGAAAGACGTTCTGTGGTATATTTACTATCATCATTGCACCCGTGCGGAACCGGGGCGAGTCGCTAGTACCCATTCAACATCACCCCCAAAGTGTATGAACTGAAAATTCTTCGAGAGAAAATGAATAGTATGCAAATGTGTTGAACTTAAGTTAAAGTTAAACTTCGAAAACAAGAGTCCTACGGAAGAAATATGAGCTACTCTACAAACCAGTTCATAAGAACGAATCAAAGAGATTGTGGTTCATAATGAACTTTGACTAACGAGAGGGTCGAATTGTTAGATAATCGGAAATATCACCACAATCACTTCTGAATTATTCATCAAAGTTCTGATAAACACTGAGGGCAGATGACTTTCCTAGACAAATTGCAACCTACAGTGCAAAGATTAGACAAAAATTTGTAAACCACAGACGAAATTAGGAAGTCAGGAAAACGATAATGATGTACAGATGATGAACCGGGCCAGTCAAAAGTTTACTCACCTTTCGCTTACTCACTTTCGGTTTGCTTGGTCATAATATATCATCACTGTATATTTTAGTGGCGAAGTCTTTGGCGAAGTCGCCAAGTTTATTTAGTCTATGGTTTGCAGGCGGTTGTTGTTCACTGAACTAGAAACTCTCTACAGTCAGAATGTTGTTATAAATCTCATATTCTCGAAATAAGTCGTCATCTTGATATGATAGCGGATACTATCGAGCCACCAGTGATTACATAGTCGATTATTTTTACTAGGTTTGTAGTTGACTATTTATCGATTGTGTAATATATTTTTTCCTCACTTATTACCGAAAGCCACAATGGTCATTATAAATTTACGTGAAATAATTCATTTTTGGGTTTAATGAATTGAGAGGATGGAACTCAATAATCTCATATAATATCAACTCATATAATAACCCTGTCAAAAAAAGTCTTACAAATTGAAAGTTTTATAACGTTTTTCCTTCTGATGATCACTCAACCTCTTTTAACACTCGATTATTCAATGAAATACAACATTCCTAGGATTACTAGAATTATTACATTACTTGATAGAAAAGATTGTTGTCTAAAACGAAATTGATTCAGAAAATCTTCTACCTTTTCATCTTTTTATGATGTCACAGGAAAGTTCAATGAGACGCAAGTAGTTCACTTCATTTGATTTCTCAACATTATGCAAAATATAGATATTCCAAAATATTATTAAAACGATTAAATTACTATGAAATACTTATATCTATCTTACATCAGGAATCTGAAGAAAATAATCTGCCGACTAATATACTTCTTCAAGTTTTCGATTGAGAATGTTGAAAATGTATTAGAGAAACCAAAACTAGTTAGCTGATAACCAAAACTAGTAACACAGCTACTACATCAATTTTCCATGCGTTGGAAATAATTTAATTCTTTTTTGAATTATTTGAACACAAGAGAACCCGATGACAATCTTATTCGACGGTAAAGTACAAACATGGTGACAGTAACCAGGTTCAATTCAATGCCACAAAAACCCAGGCAACGGTTTTCTCCAAGAAGATAAAGGTCTCCGAACCGGATATAATAATGTCAGGTAAGATAATTCCAGTTTCTGCTTCGATAAATTTGTTGGGGGTTAAAATGAACACCAATATGTCTTGGCACAATCATATCTTGGCACAATTGCAAAGGCTGCTTCTCAAAAGCTTGGAAAACTGTTCCGAACCAGAAAACTGTACACACGTCAGTAACTTTTGATGCTTTATAAAGCTCACATCAGACCTTTGGAGTATTGTTCTCATGTATGGAACTCCGCCCCCAAACATATCCTGAAGCTGATGGATTCCATCCAGACAATCGAATCGAGGTGACAATCGAATATCGAAGAACAGTTGGAAATTTATCTCTCTTCTATAGATAATTTCACGGAAAGTGTTCAAATGACTTTGCACATTTGATTCCACTGAGAGCGGTAGGTACATATCAGAAATACTTGACGGACTGCTCATCGTTTTGAGGTTCAACTCAGTACACCTTGAACTTCACTGCCCAAGAACTCTTTCATTTGGAGAACTGCGTTTATGAGAAATAAACTTCCTGATAATGTTTTACCAAATATATTTAATTTCCGGCGATTCAAATCCAATGTAAATCGTACGTAGTGACGTAGTGCTTGTGTTATGTTCTTGAAAAAAATTAATGAAACATATGGTGCTTTCTGCGGCAAAAGTTAAATAGGTAAAATTTTGGAAAACACCCTGTTTGTATATTTATGTATACTATCAAATGTGACATCTAGATATTTTATTCATCTGACGTTTGTCATAGGAAAAATACCTATTTCCATCTGAGGGGCTTTTCACAAATGAAAGTTTTTGGCTTCTGAGAACTGAAAGGGATTACTTTCCAAAACGTAAACCGTTTTAAATTAGTAAATCATGAGAATTTTACATTTTGGTAGATGAAATTTGTAAATACAACTGACTGATTAATTGGACTCTTCAGTTGTTTGTTTATATCACGCAGTATTTTTCCGCAGTAACTTTGCTCTTCAATACACTTTAGCAGATTCTTTATCTCTGTTAATTTTTCCAATTGTGGTTGAATATCCCAAAAGCAGGCAACTCCTCCACGAAAAATGTTGTTTGAAGAATATGAGAATTATTCAATTTTTTTCAGCTTAGATATTTACCTTCAATAGAATTAAATATACAATATATTGAATATGAATTGAGATAACCGTATAGGAGAGTTTTTCGTTTTGTAATATAGACTAAATGAACACTGAGGAAATGTAATGACAAAACATTTTTCTCTTGAAGTTTTTTGGGTAGTTTAGGATATGACTGTCATACTTTCAATATTGAACAATAGATCGGAAGTCTGAGGAAAGAATATTTATAGTACAATAAGAATTAATAGTAGATATGTGTCGTTATAATCGGTAAAATTTGAATTTCTTTACTCTATGTTGAAAAGAAAAATGCCAAACCATATCCTCATTGAGTAGAAACTCATGGATTCTAGCTTACATTTTACACCAGTTCCCAAACCAACGGCACTGCCATAATTCTTCGTTAAATAATGCAAATTACATTAAAAAGTCTGTATGCTCATTAACTTATTCTTGATTAAGATCCTTTCTGACGATTAGCAGTAAATTGTTCTCATTACGGCAATTTTGTATTTTTAACCGGTGCATACATTACCTGTTCAGTGAACGCACTTAAGATAAATGAACACATTTATTTTTTAGCGGAAACGATTTTTTAAACGCTTCAAAATGTTTACAATTCTAAAATTCATGAACTCATAGGAAGTCTGCTATTACTTTTCTTATCGTGATGAACTCTAACAATTTTTTTTCTGAAGTTGTACATAGAAATTTGTAGGAAGTAGCCTTGAAAATCAATATCAACTGGCAAACGGATGAACAAGGATGTACTATATTATAATTTTGAAGGCACATGTTCCCATTTCACGTTTGCAAAAAATTGAATAATGAAAGGTGATTAAAATGAGTTTAATTACACCCAATTACCATCCCCATACAATTAGTTACTCTGAAAATGGAAATTGTCAGATGATGGAATGAGAATTACCAAGACTATTCTTTATGTTTGACAGTGAGCTCCCTCACTTTTATGGACTACCCAAAATCCACAAAAAGGATGTTTCGCTCAGACCGATAATTAGCTCCAGAGATTCGGTCACTCAGAACTTTTTTTTTTTACTCCCAATAATTAAACCATTGCAAGGTAAAACATCATCTTTTGTGAAAAATTCAAGGCATTTCGCTGAACTACTAGGGGAAATCGAAGTCAAAGAGCAGGATCAACTGATCAGTTTCGACGTGGAAAGCCTCTATACCAACGTTCCTGTCGAAGAAGCACTTCAAATCATACAGAAGAAGCTATCCAAAGACGGGGACCTGAGAGCTAGAACAAACTTACCGATACAAGTAATCATGGAATTACTAGGATGCTGTGTACGAAACTCCTACTTCCAACTGAAGGACGAATTCTTTACGCAAGTTGAGGGACTGCCAAATATATATATATGGAGTGGTTTGAAACTCTGGCCATTGAAGAAGCCCACAAGAAGCCCCGAGTCTGATTGAGATACGTGGACGACACCTTCATAATATGGAATCATGGGAATGCAGACACTTTTCTGAAACATCAACAACGTGAGTCCTTCCATCACTTCCACAATGGAGAAGGAAGTCCACAACGAATTGCCTTTCTTAGACGCTTTGGTGAAGAGGACCGAAACTAAATGGGAAACATCTGTATAACGAAAAGCCACTCACACAGGACATTATCTGAACCAAAAATCTAACCAACATCAATCGACTAAGAGAGATTAAGAGAGGAATCACCAAGACTCTACTAGATCGAGCCTTCGGGCTCTGTAATACAAAGGAAGGTCTCGAAAAGGAACTAGGCATTATCAAAAATGACCTTCAACGGAATGGTTACTCCAGAGTGATGGTAGAACAGGCTTTAGCTAGAAGACAGCAAGAGCTTCACAAGGAAGAGAAGCCGCTACAACCAGTACTTGTACTTTCCTACATCAGAGGAATATCGGAAAGGATAAGAAGGATTGGGTCCAAGTATAACATCAGGACCTCCTTCAGATCTGGGAACACTATCTGTAGCATCCTCACGAAAACCAGGCCACCAAACGCGGACTGCGATTCCAAGAATTGCATTTACCGGATACCCTGCGAGTGCGGAGAATCATACATCGGTGAAACTCAGAGGCCATTGAAAGTTCGCATTGCTGAGCACAAGAAACACACACAGCGAGGATAAACCAGCAAATCCGGAGCAGAGCATGTTTGGACTCATCAACATAACATCAAGTGGGCTCAAGCTGAAATAATCCACAAAGAGGAACACTGGTTTGGGAAAAAATTCAAAGATGCCGCGTATATGTTGTCCAACATTGTATTTAGTCAAGCTAGCGTGGAGATATGTAATTTATGGAAGCCTCTAATCAGGCGAAAAAGGTCCAACTCCCGCCACACGATCATCTCCCGCTGAAACTAATGAAGCGGAAAGAGGGAAGGAGGGATAGGTGAAAGCACTCGAATGACCTATAAATAGTCGGATCTCGGAGGAATAAGTCCAGTTATCACCCGAAGACGATTGTGGATACTAACAATCGAAACGTCGTGACGTAACTTGGTTTGGAATCTTTCAATTTTAATTTTTCATTTTTTGTTAATATTTTTTAATTTTCCGCTTTTATCGATGTTTCAATTTTTTATTTGTTTGTTTGTTGGCTTGAATGTTATTTCTTTGTAATTTCAGTTTTTTTGTTTAATAAAATTGTTATTTTCGGTTATTCTTTTTAATTTTTTTTCAGGGATTTCGAATCAATTTATATTGTATTAGAAAATGGAAGTCCGAACTGATGAAATAAGACTTAATATGGTAGATGAATTTTCGACCACCAGTAAAGGATCGACCAACACCCGAACGTGGACGAAACGCAAGATCTGCTGTTAGACTTTGCAGAAGGATCTATGGCAGTCGATTTCGCGTATAAAATTCAACTAACCCAAAAACTGAAGGTAAGCGACCATAGACAACGACGATAGGGACCATAGTTGGCAACTGACACTAATTTTCATGGAAAAATCTTCTCCACCGACGAGGTTCATTTCTGGAGGAACGGGTACGTGAAAAACCAAAATTTTTGAGTTTGGAACGATACCAATCCATATGGTATACAAGACCATCCAATGCATCTCGAAATAGTCACTGTTTGGTGTGGAATTTGGGCTGGTGGCGTCATCGGTCCATATTTCGTCGAGAATGGCGTTGACCAGGCCATCACTGTCAACGGCGGACACTATAGGTCAATGATTACCAACTTCCTTTGGTCAGAATTGAATGAACTAGATACCAACGACATGGGGTTCCAACAGGCGGTTACGTGCCACACAGCTCATGTCATATTGGATATTCTGCACGAGCGATTCGAGGGCATGGTCATTTCACGTGAAGATAATGTGAAATGGCCACCGAGATCGTGCGATTTGATCCCGTTAGACTTTTTTCGTGTGATAATTTCCATTCGAATAACTGATTTGATGAAAGTGACAAAACTTTATTAGGTACTGATGACGATTTTTCATACGTGCATTCTAGAATGAATCAAAGATAAATCAAAGAGTGTTCTCACGGCGGTCGTTGGTTAGAATGAAGTTTTTCAAGTTTTTTGTGAATAGTTTTTTATCAATAATAAATCCAAGCTATTTTTTTCTCGGTGTTATTCTCATCCCATGTTATCCCATGGGTTAAACTACCTATCGGGCCCGTCCCCAGGTGGCGGATAGGGGAACGGACAGGGGAATGGAGGCCCTGTCCGGGAAGCCAATGTGGCCTTACGGATGGGGTCGCCGGCTCTTGGTCAGTGGCAGAAATAAGTAGGGTGAGGGGATCTAAAACCCACCGAATGCCTTTGCAAAACTTGCCACCGCGGACCAGCCTACCCATGTTAAGGTGTAAGGAATCGTGCCGACAGCTGAATGGCCGCAGGGTGATATGCAGTCACTAACGATCCCCTTGGGGAACTGGACGAAATCTCATTGTAATCACCCTACCTCTGGTAATACGGGGCTCTGCCAGAGATGACAAACTTTTTCCTTGCTACTCGTGGGAACACATATGGATGAAACACGACAAAAACTGAAACAACAAAACAAAAACCAATCCCGAGACTGGACAGAAGTGCTCACCTCAATCTAAGGCGGCGCCTGGGGATAAACAGAAAGTTCACCCCAATCTACCGCTTGGAATGAGGCTGGAATAGCAGATCACCTCCAACAGCAAGGGCACTTTCTGCGACGGGCGCCGCCTTGAATGAAGGCAAGGAACCAGCTGCCCCTGCAGCTGCAACAAGATAACTTCAAATCATCGAAATCAACAATTCATTCCGGTCAGCCTTTCTTACCTGCACAAAACATAACGCCTATCAAAAAACAACTACTTTCCTGGCTAATACCACGAAGGGCGTTGGATTATATCCGAAAGGTGTCAGTGCAGGATTCTTTACAGAAGAAATTCCTGCATATGCTTTTGGCGATACAACTGGCGGAATCAATTTTCAGTTATTGGAACGGGTACAGTGTGCAAGGTAGTGTCCTACATCAACAAGAAGTCGATGATTTCTCATAATTAAACATCCAATTTTTCCAAAGTATCATACCTCGAACAAAGCTGAAGCGAACAACAAGCAACATATCTGTCATCGCCCCCTCTGCTCGTAGAAGAGGTACCAACCAACCGAAGACTGGCTATAAATCAAATCATTATCGTTCAGGTCAAAATAACTACTCCCTGGGTGATACCACGAAGGGCGTTGGATTATATCCGACAGGTTTTTTTGCAGGATTATTCACAGAAGAAATTCCTTCATATGCTTCAGGAGATGAATCAGACTAAATGCTAACCCTGAACCTGGTCTCTATTTGTATCAAACAGTGTACATTTAACTAGTCAATGGCTAACAAGGCAATGCAACAAGTTGACAACTGACATAAATAATATATGTTATACAGCGAGAAGTATATTATCAAGAACCTTGTTCATAGGGGATTATTACATTTCCTTCCAAAGGTTCTAATGTGATAACAATTGAGTATGTTTGTCTTTGGCTGCAGTTTATGCTGGTAGTTCTACTAATGAGGCGAAATGAATAACGCCCAAGGTATTGAATAAACAAACAAGTATAAAACAAATATAAATTGTATGTTTCTGTCTTACTACTTCTGTTTATTGAAAACTCCGTGTGACTAAATCAAATACAGACAACAGATAATATCTGGAGTTAAGGAACAGAATAACAGACAACAAATATTTTTTGGCAGAAACAATATCTGTAATGAAAATAGTATCAGATGCTGATGACAATTTCCACAACCTATGTATCGAGGCCCAAATGAAAAATTAAGAAAACTCGTATCACTACTTGGCAGATTCTTCGAAAAAAAATGATCAAGAAAGTGACTAGCAATATTTTTGAAGTTACACCGTTAACATATATAATAAATTTCTGTATGGAAATGGATTTGTGGTCATCGATATTGAAAAATAGCATTATAGCAAGACATTAAAAGGGAGATAAAACCGAAATCAAATACTATAAGCCAATTTTCTCAATAACACACTTATTCAAATTATTTGAAACATTTATTCAATACAGATTGACGTCTTATCTCAACAAATACAAAATAATTTTGAAAAGAAAAAAATTTGGTTTCAGACACAGCGTATCAACGAAAGATACAGCCTTTGAATTGAAAAAAAATCAAGCAACAATAAACAATGCATAGGAATATTTATAGATTTGTCAAAGACCTTCGACACGGTGAGTCATCGTCTACATTTACAGCCTCTAGAAGACATTGGCGACAGAGAAAAAAACCTACTCAATCTTTTTCAAAGCTACTTATCAAATAGACATCAAGTTGTGAGAGTAGACGATGTAGTAAGCAAACAGAAAGCGATCGAATACGGTGTTACTCAAGGAACTGTTCGTGGTTCCATACACTTTAATATATATGTTAATGGATTATTTTCTCTCGAAAACAGTAACGATATTATTTTATCCGCCGATGACACGGCTATTGTGTATCAGGAAAAGAATGGCAATGCGTTCAAGAAAAAAGTCGGACGAGGCTTTGAATTGATGAACTACTGGCTGGATCACGAACAACTTACTGTGAACCTGAGTATATGCCTTCTTTCCGTCTTCACAGAACAAAGGAATCAACATTCAAAGTAAGCCCTACTTTCTCCTAACTGTAAATTTTGGTGATCTCTGATTTTATACTCATTTGTCAATTTAATTTCATGTTTGTATGATTTCATATTTAAATGATATTATATGTCGAAACTAACTCCTTTTTTACATTAATACTTTTGTGATTCTATATTATCTTGTGTGTTTTATTTCATATATTGAGTAGTTTATTCACATATGCGAATACCTCTTCCATAATTCATTCTCATACTTTAATATTCATCGCATATTCATTTTTCCATTTGGATCTCTTTTTCACCACAAACAAGAAACATCTGATGCTTCTGTGTTTATTCAACTGTATGAATTACTTTAGTTATTTATATCATTATACCGAAGTCTGCGCTGATCAGACCCTATTCCTTAAAGCCCCGTTACATTCGAGGGGGTGCGCCAGCATTATTACCCACGACCACTTTCCACACCGTGGGGTAAGTGGTCAATGGGTCCGACAATTATGTGCCCTGAGTAAGCGCAGTGAGCCAAGAAAGACTGCCTTCTGCATTTGTCCGGCTAAGATTTCTGCCTTAGTGCAACAAGCAATATGTCTTGGCACAATCATGTTGCTGGAATTGCAAAGGCTGCTTGTCAAAAGCTTGGAATACTGTTACGAACCAGAAAAACAGTACACACCTCAGTAACTTGTGATGCATTATATCGGATAAAGCTCAGATCACAGATTCTTTAGAGTATTGTTCTCTTCCTTCTGATTGGAGATGCGAACATCACTTGCAACCTTGACAGTCTGGAACATCGAAGAAAGTTTGGAGATTTGTCTCTCATAGATACTTGCACGGGAAGTGTTCACGTGACTGTGGATGCTAATCGTTTTGAGGTTCAACTCAGTACACCTCGAACTTTACTGTATAAGAACTCTTCCATTTGGAGAGCGACGTTCATGTAGGATAAACTTCCTGAGAACGTATTTCCAAATCACTATTTTTGCACCTAGCCGCTCTAAGAGGGCCTTAAGGATTGTCCTGTAGTTCTTATGTTTCATTTAAAAAAGCAGGCATGATTTTAAGATCGAGAATAGAGAATGCATCATTCAGAGACCATCTTGACAGAGTGGTCTGAATAGTCTGCGGAGTTCGAAGAGAAAGTCCCGATATCTCATCCGTTTCCTTCTCTTATCGGACGATATTCGTCTCGCAGGGATCTGAAAACTTCACGACAAATATTGTCGTGCTCTGGTGGTCGAGAAGGACTACATCAGGCCTATTAGCTTGTATGAGCCTGAGGGTGGGGCACGAATAGTTTCAATGAATTCGGCCCTTCTCGTTTCCCACAACGGATTCAATATCCCCAGGAGCGTAGGGCAACACCAGCGTTTCGTCAATACCGTAAGAGTGCCGTGGGTGGTGATAAAGCACTCTCAGGGCCACGTTATATCGATGCATATAGGCCAAAACCGCATATGCTGGACATGCTGACAGCAAGTGCAGTAGAATCTCAGACGGCCCTGCAGCTATAACCATCACGCGACTGCGGTAGACTGAGGTGTTGAAGACACCATCCTCTCGGGCCATGATGAACCCCTCGGTTTCTGACTTCAGCCCACTCGACCTGAGGAAAGCAAAAGTCAGGTACTTTGATAAGCCAAGTTCTTCAATGTTATTAGTATTAGTTAACTAGTTTAGTGATTCAATAATTTTTCTGAAGAAAGTTTAGTTGGGTAACAAGATCAATTTTTTCTTAAAAAAGCAATTGTGTTGATGACGAAGTTTTGAAGTACGCCATAATAGAGGATGATGAGTAAGGGAAATTTCACATCGTAAGTATTTCAAATATCAACAAACTAACTAGAAAAGAGTTTTTTTTTGTACAATTCGATAGTTATATGAAAATAGTTGTCTTGAAAGTATTTTTTCTTTCATGTAATTAATGTTCATGTGAAAGTTGTTTCAGGAGGGAAAGTAACTGCATGGTCTACACATCTCTCAAAGCAGATGATTTCTTACTTGATTACTTCCTCCCTTTATTTGAAAGTTTCCTACAATTTTTTGTATAAAGATGGGGAAGTGAAAATCAAAAAGCTTTTTTGATGGAAACATCAAGAACCTGTTGAAATCTCAAACTTACAATTCTGAATGAATATTATTTTGTTGCGTTGTGTGGAAAATTTATTTTTCTTCTATTCAAATTGAATCACGAAAACGATATTTCAATAATATAGTTTTTTCCAACGATTTTTATTATTTCTTTTGTCTATTTCAATCTCATATCCAAGAACTTAATTTCTGTCTGTTGTGTATTTCACAAAACATCAAAGAAAACGCTAAAAAGTCATTTCCATGAATACTAATGACTAGAACCACCATCAACTGACAAAATAATCGTCCAACAAAAAAAACCTCTAATTGTTTTACTAATTCTACAAATTTGTGGGCACCTTATAAATTACAGCTTATACCATCGGAGACAGGCAAACAAAACGGGTATTCCTGAATGAACTTTAACGCCTGGGGCAGTCTGCAGTCACACACGGACCACTATAATTTGACAAGGATAAAACAGGCACCTGTAGTACACATCCTGTCTGCTAAAAATACCAGCGTCGTCACAGAACTTGGATTCGACCTTAAAGTAGAATTCATTCGGACCAATTTTCTGGCTCAACCTCATCCTTGAGTGCTGTTCTTTAGGTAACGGCATCGTCACCCTTAGGCGCCCATTTGGTAGACCTTGGAGACTCAAAGATTGCCCATCGATTACCCATGAACTGTTATTCTTTCTTTGGTGTGACTGGCCAGGACAGGAACACTTATAAGCACTCAGTGTACAGCAAGATAAGCCATTCCGAGTTAATTAGTTAATATTATGTTGTGGTGAACATCAGGGGGTGGAAGAGGAATAAATGCCCACCCACATTTGACAATGAATACAGGAAAAAATTAGTTACTTTGAAATAATTCTGTTTTATTTCGTGATTAACCATCAAATATTACAATGCATATGAAATATCACAATATAATATATATATATATATATATATATATATATATATATATATATATATATATATATATATATATATATATATATATATATATATATATATATATATATAAGTTGTGTGTAGGTTCGACGACTGAGTTAAAGAAGAATGTTTTATAATTCGGGTATGCAGTCAACAAGGAAATGGTAAAATAAGTGAACTCTTTTTTCTGTTCTAGCTTTCGAGTCTTTATTGGCTCTTCATCAGGAAGTCTACAATGAATTGATAATTAAATTTAATATTTATTTGACATTCTGTGAAACGTGTGAAACTTACGAAAGTGAGGTTAGTAATCCCTTTCACTCGCCGCGATTTGTAAATATAACATATCCCAAACGACAATCACTCTTGGTAAAAAACAACATGAATATTAAAACTTTACACTATGTAATGATTGATTAGATTATTTGAAATACACTCAGTATTGATTAAATCATAGTCTCCCGAGTCACAGAGGAAGTGACAGTTTTTTTTTTAATTTGAATTAAATGCATGGATGCGAAGTTGACAGTTGACAGTAATGGAATTATTGACACTAATTTTTTTGACCTTATTGCCAACATAAAATGACTGATGAAAAATAAAAAATTTAAAAAATATAAAAACACCAACTATCTAGCGTTGCCAATATTATATTAATCTTTGGAAGGGTTATCCTTCAGTTATCAGTTGTTAGAAGTCCCTTGCAGATGGCGACTTAGTAGATATGAATAAATTAAGCTTAGATGATTTATCTCAGTTCTATAATTAATTAAAATGGTTCTTTAAAAAATGTTTGTCATTTTGAGAAAAGTTTTTTTTTAATTGAATTCATGTTCTAAGATAGTCACATTATCATAATCAAGTCTGTGGTCTAGTTCAATCAAATATTGAACTAGAGCACAGGTTTTTTTTTAAATTTCCAATATCGCTTTTATGAGAACAAATTCTGTCTTTCAATTTCCTTTTGGTTTGGCCAATATGCTTTTTATCACATTGTGTGCAAGGTATGCAGTAGACTATATTTGAATTACCTAAAATTGGTTTATTTTTTGTCTTTGTTGGTGGTGAGATTCATAATGTAATAACCTTCCTGAAGCACCAGGTTTGGTATACCAGCTAGTGATAAATTTGTTGTAGTATTAATTTGTGTGAAATATTACAATGTATATGTACACACACATATATAACACATATATACATATATATTCCCTACAAACTGTGTCATTCTATCTTATTTGTATAATTAGATTGGATTAGATTTACTCAAGCAGAATCGATGAGGAAAAGTAAGTGATATCAATTTATTTTCTGTTTAAATCTGTTTAAAATCTGTTTTTCCGTTAATTAGCTGTCGCCCCCATACGAACGACAACTCTCAGAAGTTGAGAAACTTGTGCGAGCTGAGGACTAACGAGGTCTTACCTTTTAACGTGTGATTCCTAACACGTTATTTATAAATATTGTCTCTTCGAATGTTTTGACGTTTGGTATTTCTATTTGGTATTTCTTCTTTATTTAATGTGTGATTTGACCCTGTTAGATTTTTTCTTTCTTTCTTGGGGATTTCTTGAGCCGCATGTTTATGTCAATGAGCCACTAATCACAGCGTTCCAGAAAGACAAAATAACCCATGCTGTCGGTCAAATTCAGCCTGATTTATGCGCCAGAGCCATGGAAAACTAGACGTTTCGGATGCGCTCCATCCAGAGAATCCGTGGCGGACATTTGAACGAAGATATAGGTATTCCACCCATAATGACATCAATAAGTCTTTGAAATAAATGAAAATTTTTGATGATTTTTTAAATTTCTTCAAGAAAGATAGGAAGCGCTCAATGAAAGACCCTATACATCCCTTTTTTTCTGTTGATGGAGTTCAATAGACCTTAGGTTACCCAATTTTTTGAAATTATTTCTGCAGATTTAATTTTTGTCACCTTTGTATTTTCTCCATAGATTGTGACCGTTGAGTCATTTGTATTGGTTGAATAAAATGAAAGTATTCATTAATACCAATG
Organism: Leptinotarsa decemlineata; assembly: GCF_025532065.1. Classification (NCBI taxonomy): domain Eukaryota; kingdom Metazoa; phylum Arthropoda; class Insecta; order Coleoptera; family Chrysomelidae; genus Leptinotarsa; species Leptinotarsa decemlineata. The sequence goes on along the minus strand of NW_027412688.1, from coordinate 26,937,379 downwards.
AAAAGGAAAAGGACTTTAACATTATCAAAATTCGGCTACATATCCTGAATTGCTTCTGCATTGAGTTATTTCATCCAACCATTAGGAACAAAGCTAAGTCCACCACCAATGGAATCAAACTAGAGATCCAAACTAGTTCTGAGGACAACCAAAATACTTTGTTGGATGCTTCATCGCTACTGTTGATATGTTCCGCAGTCATAGTTCAAACGTCAGCCAGATAACAGCTATAAAAACCCGAAAACTAGCTTTGATACGGTTATTTCCGGTCGTGAAAATTTACACGTGTACGGTCATTATTCTCCTGAGTGATCTCAGTTTGGAACCTAGTAAACCTTCATTTTGAATATTTTGAACACGTTCTTTCTCAGTGATATTCATTTCCAAGTTTTAGCAACATTGAATAGAACCTGGTTACTTTCACCCTGATTCGAAATCACTTCTAAATCCTTTTCTAAATACGCAACCTCCTACTGCCGGTGAAGATGTGCCTCTATAGCCGATGTCCTGGAATCCAAATGGAATGAGGAGACAAGTGTGCTGTCGTTAGCAAAGCAATATAATGGATTCTTGATTCTTTCCAATGAGTCGTTGATTTACTAAAATAGAGGGTTGGAGACAATATGGATCCCTGGTGAACACCAGCGTTGATGGTGAAATCCATCGACGACCACTTGCAGGAAACGTTCTTTCAGGAAGCTAGAGAGCCATACACAAAAATTATCCAACAAGCCATAGCATCGAAGTTTGGCCAGCAAACCCCAATGTCACACACGGTTAAAGGCCTTAGAAATATCAAGCGCAACAGCTCTTGATTTTCCATATTTCTCGATTGGGTTATTCTAAATAAGGGTGACATACGATAGAAGGTCGGCTGTTGATCTTTGTTTCCGATTCGATTTCTCGATAATACTGAACTTTCTGTTATTCTTTTTTCTCACCAACTTCTTTCAATATTTCAATTCTACACTTTCCTATTTCTCTGATGTCTCCAGTCTTATCTCTCAGAGCCTTTCAATTGTTTTAGTCAATAGAAATCCGATCTCTCAATATTCAATAAGAAACAAAGTCAATCTCATTGAAGGCGGATGTTATTTTAAACGTACCTACTCATTTGCGAGTTCCAATGGTTTTTTTCGTATGTTAGTGACACAATTTCCGACAGTTTTTAGAAAACTCGAATAGGTAATAATTCAAAACACCTTCATTCAAGCCCATTAACAATTTAATTGCTTATAATTCAACGAAGTTCCGCATTCTCCTTTGAATGGTACTTTATAACGAGTGATATTACTATTGATAATTATCAGTTCAGTTGGCGAGTGGTTTTGAAGAAAATTATTATTTGTTGTAGAATAATTGATGTTATTTGTGTGAATACCGATGTATGACTGTGAACGAGTATAAATATATGTATGTCTTTGATGATACATTAAGTTGGTAGGTAGGTAGGTCAAAAGTCAGTGGGTCTATTCCACCTGCGAGGGTATATTGTAGCTGACACCTTTCCAAACTCAGCAAAATGAATCCATCTTTTCAACGAAGCCCAATATTTATTTGGTGAGTGATCTTTTAGGTCATCTGGCAGGAGTGAGATTCTGCCGGTCCACGGTGGTACAGGCAATGAGTATTTATTCGGCCACCAAGGCTTGAAAGTTGCTTTTGTAAAATATACCACACCAAAATTGATAGATCATGGTATAATTTCATCTAGTGAGGACCTTATCAGTAATCAGTCTGCGACTATCTTCGTTAGGTAGGTAGGTAGGTCTAAAGTGAGTGGGTCTATTCGACCCTCCACCGTAACCCACAAGGGTTTATTGTGGCTCACACCTATTCACACTCGGCCAAATAAGCACAGCTTCTTAATGAAGCCGATTAGTTTGTATAATGAGTGGTCTTTCAGGTCAGATGGTGAGAGTATGCATATGCGTACTCTCACCATCTGACCTGAAGACCTGAAGACCTGAAGACCACCACCATCTGCCGAACTCAAAGAACCTGATTCGGTCCCCAGCGGGGCAGGCACAAAGTATATGCTCTGCTGTTTCATTATTTTCCAGACAGAAGCGACACACACTGTCTTCCGACATTCCAAGTCTTCACATATGATAATTCAAATGACACTGTAAGAAATCCTGTGCGACATCGTAGTTCATCCCTACTAGTAGTCCAACAACTGTTTGGAATCAAGCTTCGACGGGTGAATAAACGCCTTGAAGTGAGCTAATCCTGGAAGATTCTGCCAGAAGTCCATAAATCTTCTTACCATCCAGGTGTTCAGTATTTATTTGGCAAAGCCCAAAGCAATGCCAATGTTAGGTTCTGGTCCAATGAAGCCACTTGCAGCACCCTCCTTTGCAAGAGAGTCAGCAGCTTCATTGCCTTCCAGGCCAGTATGGCCAGGAATTCATACCAGAGACAATGTGTTAAGTCTTCCTATCGATGAGAGTCGTTTTTGGCAATTTGCTGCCAATTTAGAGTTGCTCGGTAGGAGCCAAGAGCTTACAACGCCGCTTGACTGTCCGAGAATATTTTTATTGACTCGTGAGTGAGATTGGATTCATCCAATCTCTCCGCACACAAATCAGTAGCGTAAATTTCCTCTTGACATACAGTCACATAAGTTCCTAAGCAGGTAGATAACTCTGTTCTGGGTCTGCGACTGAAAACACCTGCACCAGAACGGGAAGGTGTTTTTGATCCATCTGTGAACCAACAACTATCTGCTCTTGATATTTCCTTCTTCCGGAGGATCCAGTCCTCTCTACTTTCGTTAGGTGAGTGAGCAAGGTAACTTTAGCTCGGGAAGAAGGACTTCATTGGTATTTACTGCCCACCAACCAGGAGATGCTCTTCTGCTCTTCCCGATTTATGTGTAGCCATTCACGATGGAATATGCAGCTTTGGAGTATGCGGACCATCCTCAATGGCGGCCGTAGATTATTTATTTTTATTTATTCATTGCACGACTACAGATACAAACAGAATAAATTGAAAAAATAAATCCTTATTTTACACATGAAAGATAGTGAGTAAACAGTATATAAACGCTGAGTATATTATACTTGATTAAATAAACACTATACGAAGAACCGATAACAATTATAAAAAAAAATAGTTTTCACATAGTTTTCAAATCTGAGGAAAAGTAACCTCAGTCTTTCAATATCATTGCATTTCTGCATGAAGGAGACTTTTTACCTGAATTGTTTTTTTTAAATTGGTTAGTAAAAAGATCATAAAATTTTTGTTATCAACTTTGGGCAACTTTTTTACAAACTAAACACAAGCACTACAGGAAAATCCTTAAAGCGCTCTTTGAGCTATGCCTGTACGGAAGTAGTGATTCACGCCGTTCTCCAAATGAAAGAGTTCTTGAACAGTGGAGTTCTGAGTTGAGTAATAGACACGATTATTGAATATTTTGTACAACATTGACATATCTGACTGTTTTCTCCTATCTGTTAGAGACAACTGGACGGAGATTTCTATTGATTACAGAAATCTCTGTTTTACGGGCTCATTGTTTTTCCTCTTTTCATCTGTTTCAATTGCACTTTCATGGTGAATAAAGACGTATTATTATTATAATTATAATTATTATCATCATTTAAACCTCAGTTTCCGCTGGTCAGGCCCTATCCCCCGCATTCCTGCTACATTCAGAGGGCGCACCGGCATCATTAACCAACGAACACTCCCCACACCGTACGATAAGTGATCATTGGATCCGAGAATCATGTGCCCTGAGCCAGCGCAGTGAGCCGAGAATGACACCCTCCTGCATCTGTCCGGCTAAGATTTCTGCCTTGATGCGGCATGTCGGTCTGATTCCGAGATTCGATAGTGGAGAGGGCATCATTCCACCAAGGACTCCAATAATCAGAACAACCATCTTGACTGAGTGGTCTGGATAGAGTCTGCGGAGTTCGAAGAGAAAATCTCGATATTTTATCCGTTTCTCCTCGGACGATATTCATCTTGCCAGGACAAATTTCGCCTTCTTCTGGTGGTCGAGAAGGACTGTATCAGGCTCATTAGCTTGTATGAGACTGAAGGTGGGGAACGAATAGTTCCAATGAATTCGGCACTTCTCGTTTCCCACAAAGGATTCAATATCCCCTAGAGCGTAGGGCAACACCGGTGTCTCATCAATACCGTCAGAAGGCCGTAGGTGGTAATAAATCACTCTTAGGGTCGCGTTATGTCGATGGATATAGTCCAAGACCGCATATTTATGCTGGACATACTGACAAAAAGTGCATCAGGGTCTCGGATACCTAGCGGCAGGCCCCGCACCTTCTCTCAGGAATCTCTATACCCATCACGCGACTGCGGTAGACTAAGGTGTTGAAGACACCATCCTGGCAGGTCATGATGAACCCCTCAGTTTCCGACTTCATTTCACTCGACCTGAGGAAAGCAAAAGTCGGGCGCTTTGATAAGCCAACGTCTTAATTGAAGAAGACTCCACGCATTGGCTTATCCTTGTGTTACCGCAGAAGTGAGTTGATCTCTGCGGCATTTTTTAAGCTTTTTGCTGAACGGGTTCCAACTCGGTGACAGAGTTGTGGTCACCTCGTTCAATGTCGAGAACTAAACCAAGTACATCGGCTGCTCGGGCAGCTAACCTAAAGAAAAATGCTCCAATTCCTACTCTCTCATGTTCGCGGACCATGCAGAGATGGAAATCCGAACTCCTTACGACTTTACAGCCTCCATTCTGTCATGTAGACACTAGAAACTCAAAAGTCTACGGTCTCCCTGTTATCGGGGGAAGTACAACCGTGGAACGGACGATTTGGGATGCAAACTCATATTATTATTATCAATATTTGGGTTTGTTACCTTACTTATTATCATAAATTAGAAATAGTTGCTGGTAGCATTCCAGTTTTATTCGGAGATAATTCAGGATTGAAAATATCTTTCGCAGTCTGATTTTCAGTCAGTTTTCATTTGTTCGTTTCGTTCTGGTACTAATTACCATTTATGAAATGAAAATGACAAATTTCTCTTGAAAACAGTTTTGCGACTAATAGGCTTGATAGAGAAAATGCTTCTCCAACTACAACGGAAAGATTTGGTCTTCACAAACTTTATTTCCAATAACATCACAACATATTTCTCTATCACAGATCACAGTGGATTTTTCATAGTAAATAATAAGTATGTTATTCACTGCATAAAAACCACTGTGATAGCGAATTTGTGTTTGTGAAGATCAAATCTCTTCCGGTGTAGTTTGTGAAATTACTATGGATCTTCATTAAGTAACGGCCGAGTCAATCAGGTAAAAAAGAGAAAATACTATAAGAATGTAGGCCTTCATGGCTGGCGTCAATGTTTTGGTTGTATTCCAAACGTTTAAACTTCAATTGCGGCAGTCTCTTCTTGACACTTCAGTTGATACGTCAAGAAAAGTACTTCGACCACGCCGCTGAAGATGACTACCGCAGTTGTAGTTGAAACGTTTGGAGAGTGTAATCAGAGAAGACCACGGCAAAGTCTGGAAACCAACCAAAACAAAGAAAATAGTGTTTGTATCTTTCATAAATCCTAACATATCGGGTAAACTGAAAAGTTTCACTTCTCTACACCTATATGAAATTCTCCTTTACAATTATCACAATTCTTTCGGATTGTAGAAGTTGAAAATACCCAAAGAAGGTCAATAAAATGAATACTGATGATTCAAAATTTTTTTCTCTCAGAATTGAAAATGAATCGCATAAAAGATACGCTACTGGAATCAGTCTGTGTTACTGCATTGAATGGCGTGAAACTTTTCGACTGATAACTTCCATCCTGCATGATGCTATGTTAAATACACACTTGCACAGATTACATTCTAGTAATTAGTCCCAGACATGCACGCTTTTATGTTATATAAAAAATAATTAGATAATATTACGATCTTCATTACTGATCTTACGTAAGTTCTAATCGCTTTCATAAACAATGAAAAACGTTCCTGTTTTGACTTATGTACAAACTGTACAAATTTCAATTATTTTTTGTATTCTGGATCCAAATATGAAGCCCTGTAGTCCTTTCTGTTGATAGTAGTAATTCGGGTGTATTTCTGATATTTCGGCAAAAAATCAGTTATTATGTTACAGATGGATTTGTTATAATAATTTTTCCAAATAAATCAATTAGTCTTCTGAACTGCTTTCCTAAATCTTGGTTTTGAGTATACGATTTTTGGACTGAAAGTCACATGTCGGAAGGTAATATCCTCTGCTTTTTCCGAAAAAAGACTTAAATATGAATTCTGAGTACAACAACGTATGTTTTTCTCGGCCATTCGAAGAAGCATCAAAATATGTTTCGTGTTGTTTTCAACTTTCCATAATCTGGCCAATAAACAAAGCCAAATCAGTGGAAAACATAGACTTCAGCAAAGGACACATTGAAGAGGTCACCTCGAAATTTTCTTGAACGCTGAAGATTCCAATAGGACAGTAATCTGTCTTATTCATGAAATTTCCCTACATGTCAAATAATTAATAGAAAAATGTATTTGAGTTTGTAAACCTTTCAAAATGTAATCCTTTTCCGTTCTTTAAATGTCAAAAAGTTTGGCTGGAATGTAAAAACGTACCCAGTGAATAGAGGATATCCATCGGACGTTCATGAAATTTCCCATGTTGGTCCATATGGATAAGGAAATTGAGAGGGCGTCTCATGTATATCTATGAGCTTTGGTCTGCATAAACTAAATATCAACTTCATTATCAATTAATTCAACATACTTCTGAGATTCAACATTTTTCCAGATATATGCACTCTCTTCTGTATTCCACCTAATCGAACCACGAAGAAAACATCACTAATATGACATCCAAAAAGATTCAAGTGACTTCCAATACTGTCCAGTAATGGACTTCTGTGGCATTGAATTGAACCTGGTTACTTTCACGCCAATTCGAAATCACTTCTAGATCCTCATTAAGATATGCAACCTCCTGTTGCCGGTGGAGATGTGCCTCCGTAGCCGAATCTGAATGGAATGACGATACAAGTGTGCTGTCGTCTGCAAAGCAATATATTGGATTCATGGTTATTCCCAATAAGTCGTTGATATACAATAAAAAGAGGGTTGCAGACAATATGGGTCCCTGGGAAACAGCAGCGAAAGTATTCGCGAGATATCCAGGAAGCTGATCTGACAAGCCATAGCTTCAAAGTTTGGCCAGCATACCCCCATGCCACACTCAATCGAATTCCTTAGAAATATCAAGCGTTACAGCTTTTGACTCTCCATGTTTCTTGATTGCGTTATTCCAAATATGGGTGACATATAGAAGGTCGCCTGTTGATGTTTGTTTCCGAAAGCCATAATGATGATCGGTTAAGATGTTGAAGCCTTCCAAATATTTGAGGATATGGTGGTTTACGGCTTTTTCCGTGATTTTTGATATCACTGATAGCAAAGCGACTGATCTTTAGTTATTTGAAAGATTTTTCGTGCCCTTTTTAGGCACAGGCTGAACGCGAGCAATCTCCCAAAAAGAAGGAAAAACCCCTTTCTTGTAAAACAGGTTGAAAAATCTGCAAAATACTGGTGCGAGTTCATTCGCGCACTTTTTGAGTGAGATAACGGGCACTTCATCAGGGCCAGATGCCTTGTTGATATTGAGCTGTTTCCAAATTCGCCTGACTAGACGCTGTCGAAAAGTAATTTCCGGCATTGTGGATTCTAGAGTGGGAATAGTGGGTGGTGCCTTTCCCAGAAAATTTTCTGTGGAATTGGACGCAATTGTTCAGTTAGTAGATTTGCTTTTTCTATGGCTGTTGTTGCAAATGAACCATCCGCTTGTGTTAGTGGTGGAATTGTGAATGTTGTGAAGTCCTAATTAACAGCTTCAGCTGCCGAGCAGAAGGATATAGATCCGTTTGGATTGTCAAGCAGTTCATCCCTAATTCTTTCATTGTGAAGTTCTTTGCTTTCATTTATTTTAAGTTTTCAAGTGTTACAAGCATTAACAAACCTAGTTCGGTTTTCGGCACTGGGATTTTTGCGCCATTGCCAGTAGGCCAGACTTTCATTGAATTTTTGTTGAAACAAGGTTTACCAAACCTTAGGTATATGAAAGGTGTAGATGTTTTAGGTAATTTGATCTAGTAAGCACTTAGGTAGGTAGTCTCAATTGTGTATTACTTCGGGTATATAAACATCAGAGTAAAAATGAATTTTTAGTATGTAATTGACTACAAAAAAGCTACTGTGATAGCCAAACGTGTGCTATTTTAAAAAAATAAAGTTTGTGGAGATGAAATAGTAAGGTGCAGTCTATGAAATTTCACTGATCAAGTTGGGCTTTTTCTGATGATAATAATTTAGTTAGCGAAACAATATTTTTTTTTGATGTATGAAAAATATTTCCAATAGATACAATGATGAATTCACCCAGTTTAGTGATTTGATGTAAGATTTGCTAGTCTTTGAAATATTTTTCGAAATTTAATTGAAGTTAGAAAGTATCATTTTAGTTTGTTGAAAATTATTTTAATGAGTTCTGTGGTATTCTACTTGATTCCTGGATTCAAATCAAGAAATTTGATAAATTTATTAGTACCTCTTGTAGTGTGATGTCCATTATGAAACTGAAATGATGATTTCCAACTCTGAGGAATGTGGAATGTAATGGAAGTCAAATAGCAGATAATTTCATATTTCAAAATAAAAACGAGTACATATTATTTTTTTAATGTAATCCTCCTGAGTAATTTTGAGTAGATGAAGTAGCCAAATACATTTATAATTTGAAACTACCGTTTCAACGTGCCGTGTAATTTTCCAAATTACTGTAACTAAATGCAAGAAAAGCAAAACTCCAGTACTTAATTGAGCTGACATTCAACTGAAACAAAAATACATTTAAGCCATTAATACTAATGGAAATATAATTATAAATATGGCTGATGCGATTAAAAAATGAATTTGGTTTTATGACAAAAAGACAACTCTCCACCTAATAACCACTATCATGAGTCACGGACATGAAAAGCTAAAATGAAGGCCACTTTTGATTTGTTCGTTCAATAATAATTAGCCTTGTCCACTTCATATTCAGATCGAAAAGAATCAAGATCTAATTGGAATTTAATTAATATTTTGTTCGAGTTTTTATTACAACTCATTACGAGTTAATGTGTTCGCATGATGATCGAACCAGAACAAGAAGGAAAATCCAATTATCATTTGGCACTCTGGTCAGCAATTTATCGATAGGAAATGAAATGGATTTTTTTCTGTCAACTAGCTATTATTCCTCTACGGAGGATATTCCTCAAAAATCGAAACGTGTGCGAACTAAAAATTAACGGGGTCTTACTTTGCAGTGAGAGATCTCTTGCGAGGCTGAGAAGATTGCATCATGAGTCCGTTCTTGAGCCAGTCACCCATGAAGTCTAAAATTCGAACTAGAAACGACCTTCATCCATTTGTTCAATGGATAAAAAGTATATTATTTGAAATTTCGGCCGGACCATTATTTAAACATTCAAAAAAGTTTTATCCATCAACCGTCCGGGAAGTGAGTACTTCCCGTACGCTTTCTCTTTGGGAAAGTAGCATTTTTCCGACCTAGTCCGGAAAGTTAGTCCTTTCCGGACCGGACCGGAAAGAATCACATCGTTACTGTCATTGTGAATATCTTGGTAGATATGATTTCGATAAATACAGTTGATCAGTACCATAGCAGGGAAATAAAAACAGACAGCTATTCGACATTTAATAGTTGACATTATGAGTTTTGAAAGTTTGCATAGTTTTTTGTCGCAATCATTGCAATGAACTATGGAAAGCTGCAGCGATAGTAAGTTTGAATATGTGCTTTACAAAATTTCTAATGCAGCATGTGCTGCTACAACACAATTATTGTCTGAAAAATGAAAGTCCGGATACGAAAACCTTAACGATTTGTTGTCGAAATGGATGGAAATGAAGAAAACAAAACAATTACAAACGATGATATTTTGGTTCATTAGGAGCAAAAATCTGAATCTGTGATATTTTTCAAGGAAAAACCACAAGCGCTACAGGAAAATTCTTAAGGCATTCCAAGAGCAGTGTATGTGCGAAATCAATGATTCACATTGGATTTGAATCGCTGGAGATTAAATCCATTTGGAAAAACGTTCTCACGAAGTTTATTTCACACATCAAAGTTACAAATGATGTTCACGTCTCCAATCAGGCGGATGGCTCTTCTCTGGATAGAATCCAGCAGCTTCAGTGTATGCTTAGGGGCGGAGCTCCATACATGAGAAAAATACTTCAAAGAAGATCTGATCTGAGACATATTGGAGTCAATTTCAACCCCCAACAAATTTATCAAAACAGAAAGTGGAATTGTCTGACTTGATATTATTGTATCTAGTTCGGATACATTTATCTTTTTGAAGAAAACCGATGCCTGGGTTTTTGTGGCATTGAATTGAACCCGGTTGCATCCACCCCAATTTGAAATTACTTCTAGATCCTCATTAAGATATGCAACTTCCTGCTGCTACATTTATAGACCATTATACAATATAAAATGTTTGATTGAAGTAGTGTTAGGTATGAGAAGACTTAAATTTAGGTTCTGGCGTGTGGTGTAAAGAGAGGCAATTGAGGGAAGTTCTGTTCTATGTTCATGCACTAAACAAACTGTTTCTAAAATGAATAGAGCATACAGTGATAATATTTTGTTTGCTACAATCAAAGGCCTACAAGAATCTCGTCGCCTGACTCTACAGCGAAATCTTAATGACCTTTTCTGCAGAATAAAAATTGACTCGAGTCGAGTTTGACTATTTACCCCCCAGAAAGGGATCCCATATCTTAGATGTGATTCTACTAATTGATAATAGACAGTTTTAGCTGCAGTAAGTCCTAGTTCGTTAGAAGTTATTTTCACAGCATAACATCCAGATGAAAGTTTTTTGTTAAGTGATAGTATGTGGTCCTCAAACTTCAACTTATTATCCATTAATAACCAAAGAAATTTGTTGCATGACGTGTTCTCAATCACATTCAAATTCGAAGCTAGAGGAATATTATCAAGAATGCAATTGAAGGATAAAATTTTTGGTTTTTGAGACATTGAAAGCTAATAAATTTGCCTTACACCAATCTAAGAATTTGGAAATATCAGAACAGATGGCATTATATATATCATTAGTGTTGGTTTTGTGCCTTGAAATATTGTAGTGTCGTCGGTGACACTACAATATTATGACCCTCTATATCGATGGTAGTCAAGTCGTTGATATAGAGTAGAAATAGGGTAGGTCTGAGTACTGAGCTTTGTAGTACTCCGTTAGATATGTCAGAAATAACATATACTGTTGTATATTTGATTCTTTGACTTTCTCTCGATGGATAAGATGCAAACCATTTATGAGTAATCTCGTGATTAACACAGTTAAATACTTCAGAGAAATCGCAAAAGACTGCTGGTGTGTTCTCCCATCGATTAATGTTACTATATACTTCATATAAAAATGAAAATATGGCATCATGAGTATTTTTGTTCGACTGAAATCCAATCGATTAATGTTACTATATACTTCATATAAAAATGAAAATATGGCATCATGAGTATTTTTGTTCGACTGAAATCCAAATTGCTTGGAGCTTATTATATTACCGAAGTTCAAATGTTCTGTTAAACGTATTCTTACCAGTTTTTCAATAATTTTTGCTAACGACGGAATAAGATAAATTGGGCGATTTGAGATGTGACATCTATCGATAAAAACTAATTCTCCTAGACAAAAATGACTTTCGTTCTTTTTTTTGTATCCTTCAGAAATAGCGCTATTATTTGCTCTATAAATGGGAAACCGATGAAGAGTAAACGCTTATTATTATCATTGAAGAGATACTAGACACATCCTGATGTTCTTCGTGAATTATTGAATAATAAAAGGTGGTTAATTGGTAGTCTCAATCATTTCCCAAAATTGGCAAAAGTTTAAACCGGTACCGCTAAAAGCAATATTGCAACGCACCTCTATAATTTTCAGTGTATATGATTGTACAGTCATCAAAATTCATGATGATTCAACTTATTTAATAAAGCTGTTTCCCATAATTGTTTTATTCAATTGCGTCCTTGGTTAACGCTTTTTGATTATAAAACGACACCATTAGAGAAAAAATCTAATTCTCGAATGCACGAGATAATTGATGAAATAGTAAATTACAAGTGAATGAATAATTTCGAAATGATAACGATCGGGAATTGAAGCTCCATTCTCGTCAATTATTACTGAGGTATCCATATTCTCTATTCCACAAAGTTTAATTAAACCTCGTTACATTGTTCATTGTTGGTGTAATTGGGTTTAACAATCTTGTAAAGTGACTTTATTCAAACAATTGAAAACCATTAACTGTTACTGAATAAATTATCAATCGATGAACAATGGTATCGTGTGAAAAACAGAGGTGTTCACTGGAACGCCAAAGTAAATTATTATGAATGTTGCCAAGAAGATGCATTTCATGGGAAATCGTTCCAAATCTACTCTCTCTGTTCATATTTTAGTTGGTACAGTTCATCCAGACTTCGTCCCAGCATAGTTGCAAAAACCCAACGAAATAACAATATTCCTATGGAAAATCATAGGTGAAATATTCTAGATTAGAGAGGAAGTTGAAGGACTGAAGTCAGTGAAGTCTGGAACGAAATGCGGATATTTAACAACAGATATAGTAGATTCAGAGTTACCGTTATTTTTTTGTCGGGTTGGCTCTTCTTGTTCATCTTTCACTGCCTGAACCACTGTGCATGCTGTTTTTCGTGAGTGCATTGGCTTGGGATGTGGAGGTTCAGCAAACCGGCCATCGGATGCCTACTTCCACGTAGCCCCGCTGGATATGGGAATAACAGAATCACTTGTGGTTCCGTTATTCCCTAACTGAATGGCATCTCAACGATGGCTTAATCATAAGGTGTGTGTATCCGTGCCGAGAGGATGAATGACACTGAGCCTATCAGCTGTCTCTACGGAACCTTCGAGATACCGGGTGCCCTCTCGTCGTAGCATCGCCCTGTCACGGTAATGCGGAGCTCTGCCGTGATTGACCTTCTTTCCCTAGCTACTCGTAGGACTTTTATGGACAGAGTAAACTTAAAAATTCTTTCTGACGCTGAGTCTATAGAGGAGATAGATGTCGAGCTTACGACTTCAACTGACCTTCCTGTTTTATGGACAGAGTAAACTTAAAAATTCTTTCTGACGCTGAGTCTACAGAGAAGATGGATGTCGAGTTTACGAACTCTCTGTAAATTCAGTTCAGGAGCGAGAGCTTCTCAACTTCCCAACTCCTGATCCAATAACTGAACATAAAAAAAGGTTTGGTGGTGCAGCCAGGAAACGACTGAGTCGTCTCCTCAAGAGCGGGATACCTTATAAAACCGCCTTGCACCAAATTCTCAAGCGGCGTACGCACAATCTGTCCCAGGTGGAGGAACAAACCTCCAATGAGCAGGTTAGCAAATGTTCGCGCTCAAGTGATGATTCACCAAAACCAGAGGCGAAAAACCCCAGCACGGTTGAAACTAAGGCATCGTCAGGTGTAGCTGACGTGCGAAAACTCTCATATGGGAAGGTTGTCGCCAGTATCAAGATGGGAATCTTGCACCTTGGCTATCCGACTACGTCATTAATGATGAAACCGCAAAGCATATACTTTGTGCCTGCCCCGCTGTGGACCAAATCAAGTTTTTAGAATTCGGCAGAACCGTACTCTTGCCATCTGATCTGAAAGACCACTCACCATACAAACTAATCGGCTTCGTTAAGAAGCTGGGTTTATTTGGTTGACCGTGCATCCAAGTCGCTCGAATGAATCATTCCAGTAGCTTCCTGTATCTCAAACCCAAGTAGCTTTCTCTGAATAATCTGGTCTACAGAAACAAAAATAGGCTCCTCTTGAAAATAATAATAGAATGTATCAGTTGAAAATGATTTTTCTGCACGCGAACCAAATTACTGGGAGGAAATATTTTCGTTCTGGTGTGGCGAAAATGTTGGTGGTAAATTCTTTTTTTTATGCCAGAGAATTTGATTTTAGCTAGCTCTGTTGAAAAAATAAGGTGAATTTTCATCTTTCTCGAAAAATATTTAAACATTCATCAATTTCTATTTTGTCTTTTTCAACATAGTCCCCTTCAGATATAATACACTTGTGGCAGCGTTTTTTCCAATCCTCGAAGCCGTTCTGATATTTTGTTTTCGGCTAAAAAATTACGAACAAGCAATGACAAGTGAGCAGGTACATTATCGTTATGAAAAGCCATGAATTGTTTTTCCACAATACCGGACATATTGCTTCTCGCAAGCGGCACATAACCTCAAGATAATACTCCTGATGCACTACGTCACGGTAATCGAAGAAAACAATGAGCAAAACCTTGACATTTGATCGAAGTTGGCTCTCCTGGGAGCTTTCTTTGGAAGGATTGGACTTTGGTTTCGATGTCATAACCTCATACCCATCCTTGCCCTCTTGGGCAAATCTGGATCGCCGTTGACGTCATTTAACGAACTTCGCTGCCACACGCTTCATGCCCAAAATTTTCGATGAAATTACATGGCATGAGCCAACCGATATGTTAAAATCGTCAACAACTTCTCTAATAGTGATTCTACGATTCTCCATAACAAATTTCTCCACTTTCTCAACATTTTTATCGGTTGTTGATATGCTGAAATGTCTAGGGCGAGCGTCGTCATTTACATCTTCTTGATCTTCTCTGAAAAGCTTGTACCATTTTTCTGACTCAGAGTACAATCACCAAATGCCACTGTTAACTTCGAAAGTGTTTTTGAACATTCAATTCCATTTTTTACACAAAATTTGCAAATTCTTCAATCCATTTTTTTCGATTATTTTTTGAACGGTTCCTAACCGAATACAAGGTTTTTTGCAAGAACTGACTTGAAGGTTACTGTACCCGTTTTGTGTCTTGGCACAAACATGACGCTGGAATTGCAAAGGCCGCTTCTCAAAGGCTTGGAACACAGTTCCGAACAAGATAACTGTACACACCTCAGCAACTTCTGATGCATTATAAAGCTCAGATCAGACCTTCTTTGGAGTATTGTTCTCATGTATGGAGCATCGCCCCTAAGCATACACTGAAATTGCTGGATTCCATCCAGAAAAGAGCCATCTGCCTGCTTGGAGACTAGAACACCACTTGCAACCTTGATAGATTGGAACATCAAAGGAAGGTTGGAGATTTATCTCCCTTCTTCAAATACTCTCACGGGTATTGTTCAAGCGACTTGGCGCATTTGATTCCATCAAGAGCGGTTCATATCAGAAATACGTGACGGACTATGACTGCTCATCGTTTTGAGGTTCAACTCATGGTTCAAGAACTCTTCAATTTGGAAAACTGCGTTTATGTGGTATAAACTTCCTGAGAACGTTTTTCCAAATGAGTTTAATCTCCAGCGATTCAAATCCAACGTGAATCGCTACATTCGCACAGGCACCGCACGTAGAGCGCCTCAAGGATATTTTTATAATGCTTGTGTTCTGGTAGTCTGTAGTCTGAGAAGTGCCGTTGATGTTTCTTCAAAGTATGGAACACTTTCTTCTTCCTGCGTACATCTTCGCAGGTAAAATTGCCTGGTGGCCGAAGGCTTCACAGAAATCGGTCCAGGCGAAGCTCTCTCGCTTACATAGACAGGCTTGTCTGGCTATCGGTGGTGCCATCAGTACCACACCGTCAGCGGCCATGGAGATCCTTCTCGATCTACCTCCTCTCCATATTTTTCTGGAAAGAGAGGCTAGATGGACTGCATACAGACTTGTGCACATTGCCAATTGCACAAATCAATTCAATGCAGAGTGCAACAGACTGTTGGTTGACATTGTAAGTCACAGCATTCTATAAATGACCTCTGACTTTATGCCTCCAACTGTCAATTACGAACTGCCTTATAAAGTACTATTCCCGTGTAGAGAGGACTGGATCTGCAGGAGAAGGAAATATTAAGAGCACATAGTTGTTGGTTCACAGATGGATCAAAAACACCTTCCGGTTCTGGTGCAGCTGTTTTCAGTCGCAGAAACAGGACAGAGTTATCTACCTGCCTAGAAACTTATGCGACTATATTTCAAGCGGAAATTTACGATATTGAATTGTGTGCGGACAGATTAGATGAATCCAACCTCACTCACAAGTCAATAAAAATATTCTCGGACAGTCAAGCTGCGTTGGAAGCCCTTGGCTTCTACCGAGCAACGTCTGAATTGGTAGCAAACTGCCAAAAAAGACTCCTCGATAGGAAGACTAAACTGGATTCCTGGCCATACCGGCCTGCAAGGCAATGAAGCTGCTGACTCTCTTGCAAAGGAGGGTGCTGCAAGCGGCTTCATTGAACCAGAACCTGTCATTGGCATCGCTTTGGGCTTTGCCAAACAAATACTGAACACCCGGATGGCAAGAAGAGTTATGGACTTCTGGCAGAATCTTCCAGGATTGACTCACTCCAAGGCGTTCGTTTACAGGCCTTCTTACAGGTCACTGTCATTTGAATCATCACATGCAGAGACTTCGACTGTCGGAAGACAGTGTGTGTCGCCTCTGTCTGGGAAATGATGAAACTGCAGAGTATATACTTTGAATATGCCTCGCTGGGGACCAAATCAGGTTCTTTGAGTTCGGCAGATACGTATTCTCACCATCTGACCTGAAAGACCACTCACCATACAAACTAATCGGCTTCGGTAAGAAGCTGGGTTTATTTGGCCGAGTGTGAATAGGTGTGAGCCACAATAAACCTTTGTGGGTTGCGGTGGAGGGTCGAATAGACTCACTCACTTCAGGCCTATCTACCTACCTACGTCTTCGATCTTTTGTTCCTATATTCATCAGAAAATTAACTGCAGTTGTAATTTTTATTGCGTTATATGCTTACGAATTAATCAAGTTTCTTTTTTTCTCACTACTGAAATTATGTTGAAAGTGCTTTATCATTCAGTTCTTCTCGGATATACCACCTGATCACTTTAACCTGGGTGTATTTCCAGATGACTGAACTGTTAGGCTCCACAACTTTAATCATTTTCAATGTTCTCTCACTTTCTCTCTCTTCTTCTAAGAAAAATTGTCAATTCACTTCTATTTCAGGTCTCAAAAATTTGTTTTCATTACTTTCGGATTCCACTTCCTTATTCTACCCTTTTCACATTTGAATTTTTATAATTCCATTTTTCCGAGACCATTCAAAAATCACTACTTCCTCTACTGACATCTTCAGGGACCACATGACCCAAATTTCATGGTAAAAATCACAAACCATGAAGAGTTGATGGGAGTTAACAAACAGTAATCTGAAGAACATGGGTCAAAAATCGAATACGGGACGGGTGATTTAATATACAGGGTGTACCTCGAGTACGTTGAAATAGGCGAGTGACGAATTCTTGACACAACTAAAATGTCCATATACAAACTTGTGTCTGCAAATGCTCCTTTACGGGGATACAGGGTGTTGAAATTGATTTTTTGGTTCGTTTTTGAAAAAAAAAAGTTATTTGACGTGGGAAATCATAATTATCTATCAATTTCCATGTAACATCTTGAGGACGCTACATACTCTGTCATTATTTATTTCAAATCGCCCTAAGTTTTTTGACAGTAAACTTTTGGTACTTTTCATGAAAAAACCACGTAAAAAATGTAAACCTCAATATCGCTAGAGGTGATCGTTTTCGAAATATTTACAATTTTCTTATTTCTATTCATATTACTTATCTCCTAGGGAGCTAAGTGAAGATGCTAAGAACATTACCTAAGTGGTGGATCTCGTCAAAATAAACAACTTTTTCCTGTGACATATTCAACGAAAAATCATTCGTTTTCGAGATACAAATAAATAAAATTGCAAAAAATCAATAACAGAAACCAACTATGTTTCGAAACAATTCAACAATTTATATCTCGAGAACGAATGATATTTCGATAAACATTTTATAGGAAAAACTTGTTTATCTTGACGAAATCCTCCACATACTAAGTTTTTGTAATATTCTCAGTAACTTCATTTGGCGCCCTGGGAGCGAAGTAATATCCATTGATAAAGAAAATTGTGAACACCTTGAAAACGATCACCTCCAGTGCTGTTGAGGAAATGTGACTTTTTACTTGGAAGAAGAAGGTTTTTTCATGAAAAGTGCCAAAAGTTTACTCTCAAAAGTTAAGGTAATTTGAAATAAACAATGACAACGTGAGCAGCGACCTCTAGATGTAACATGAAAATTGATAGGAAATTATGATTTCCCACATCAAAAAACCCGGTTACCAAATTTCGTGCAAACAACTCATTTTTTGCAAAAGTTATTTAAAAAAAACAACAAAAAATTCAATTTGAACACCCTGTATCTCCGAACCGAAGCACTTTCGTACACAATTTTATAGACTTTTGTTCTGAAAATTGTCTCAGGAATACGTCATTGTATACATAGTAGAATGTGATAGAATGTAAAATGTTTCAGTCTGAAATTAGTAAATCAAATCCTGCTTGAGAAAACTTTTCTATAGCGAAATACTTGTTGCGATTCATTAAACCCTATAAGGTGAAAATACATTTCACCTTAAAGGGTGAAATATAATAAACATTCGACAAAAAATATATACAAATCAATATACTTACAGCTACCGATATGAGTCATGGCCGGTGGGAGAAATTGTATCTGCGTAAGTTTGCGTCGGAGAATGACAAAAAGAGAGTATTAGGAAAAAAGGAATAAAATTTTTTTTGCAGTTTTATGTTTACGGCTCGTATAATCTGCCAGACTGATAACAGATTTCTACACATCTACTGCACATCTGGGGTAGGATCTTCTCACCGACCATGACTCAGTCCGGCAGCTGATCTCTCTCTCTCTCTGGTATCTATAGAGTAGGGAGGGTGAGTGTAGACTCACAGCACTTAGGCCACATGTGACCCATTGTACATCCTTCCGAAGAGTCGTCCTCCTAGGTCATCGTCCATCCTGTCCTTTCCAGGAAGGTGAACAGGTCACTAGGTGACATCTCCTTAATATTGGCAGGTGTAGACCAAGACTCGCCAAACACACACTCTCTTTGGCAACCTTGAGGTGTCTCACGGTGCCTCCGCGAAGGTTTTGGAAGGTGCAGCGATATTACTGTCGCTGCGCGGCTTCTTCAACCTTCTTGGGGTTCCCTCCGTGGAGGTGTACAAATTAGGGAGCTTTCCTGCAGGGGCAGCCGGTTTCTCACCTTTATTCAAGGCGGAGCTCTTGGCGCCCGTCGCAGGAAGTGCCCTTGTTGTTGGACGTGATCTGCTATGTCCAGCCTCATTCCAAGCGGTAGATTGGGGTGCACATTTCTGTTCAACCCCAGCTACCGCCCTAGATTGAGGTGAGCACTTCTGTCTAGCCTCGAGATTGGTTTTTGTTTTTGTTGTTTCTGTTTTTTCATTCACGTGTGTTTCCACGAGTAGCAAGGGAAGAGTTGGTCACCTCTGGCAGAGCCCCGCATTACCAGAGGTAGGTTAATTACAATGAGGTTTCGCACAGTTCCCCAAGGGGATCGTTCGTGACCGCATATTACCCCGCGGCCATTCAGCTGTCGGCACGATTCCTTACACCTCAGCTTGGGTAGGCTGGTCCACGGTGGAATGTTTTGCAAAGGCTTTTGGGGGGTTTTAGTTCTCCTCACCCTAATTATTCCTTACGCTGACCAGGAGTCCGGCGACCCCGTCCTTAAGGCCACATTGGCTTCCCGGGCAGAGCTCCCAGTCCCCTTGCCGTTCCCCTATCCGCCACATGGGGACGCGCCCGATAGGTAGCCCAACCCACAGGTTTGAAGACCTTAAAGAAACAAACATTGGTGCACAAACTAGAGATCACTACGGTCACTCTTTTTCGATTATTAAGAAAGTATTAGGAAAAAAGAAATGAAAACTTTTGTTTGCAGTTTCATGTTCACATCTCGAATAATATGACAGACCGATAACAGACACCTACACATCTACTGCACATCTTGGGGTAGGGGCTTCGCACCGGCCATGACTCAGTCCGGCAGCTGTTGATGGAATCTGTTTAAAATCTGTTTAAAATCTGTTTTTTCCGTTAACCAGCTGTCGCACCCCTACGAACGACAACCCTCAGAAGTCGAAACTTGTGCGAGCTAAGGATTAACGAGGTCTTACCTTTTAACGTGTGATTCCTAACACGGGTTGGACGGTAGCAAGTGAAGATCGATCGTTCAGACTAGGGCTTGAACCACCGACCAACACGGCAGTCAATTCGAGTGAGTGAACAAAGCACCCACGCCGAACCGCTTGGCTACCGAATGTCAGACTCCTTCTAGAAAGCATTCGAATCTCAAACAATCAGAAATTGAAATTTTCTACTATCACCAAAAGTACTTTCACACTCACTAGAAATGTAACCTATTAATGATACGCATTTCACCAATCAAGTGGATGGGTCATCTGGAGATGATCTGATAATTCAAATTATCTCTTGATAACAATTTGCTCGACGATATCTTGCTGTGGGAGAAGGGTTCTTGATGGATTCAGTGGTTCTAATTTTCATGATTACATTCAAACAGCAATTGGGATCTCGTTATTTAACGATTTAATCTACAAATAAATTCTAACAAGTTTTTGAAGGTAGGTAAAGCCTATGTTAATTTTTCCCAGCAAATGATAGAGTTCTAACACACACAAAACTCCTGTTGTACTCAGATACTCCCACGCAACCCTTCAATTTATTTTACCTGGAGAGATCAAATAGATGCATCTGCCATTTCCAAATTAATTTCCAGTCTGGCCCTAGTCTCTCCCCGTTATTATTCGATATTAACCGAAAATAAAAAGACACCTAACAACGGACATAATCAGTTAAGAAGACACAAAACGCAGGTAATAATTTTCAAATGGTCATAAAATATTTTTTGCGGTTTCAACCTTTGTAACAATAATTTTATATCATTTCGTTTGTCCTTAATAGTCGCTTTGACGGTCAGATTGTAGAACGAATATCATTCTTTTGGAAAATGTTCCACGATTATGAGCAGTTGGCTGTGGTCTAAACATATGCCTTAAATTAAATGACATTAGTGGCGTAGACGGGACCATGTCATTTCGAAATTATCTCAGATGTGGGTTTTTTATGTCGATGGGAAATTTGAGCTAAGCCTACTATTAGGACAAATGTACTTTTCATGAAGGGAATTGAAAGGGTAGTATGCAAGGAAGTTTCTGATATTTCAATCTGTTTGAGAAATTTAATATGTAGGTTCATAACTATACTTAGATTTTCAAATGTGAACATCAGTTTCGAAGTGCTTACTTTTCACAATTACCGTGTTTTGTCACATTGAATGTGACATCAACAAAGAATGAAGGAATTCATGACGCGGTGATTCAATATACTTCATCAAATTGGATTATGTTGGAAGAAATTGCGGAGAAAGATATCATAACAATTGAAAATTGAGCAGTTAAACAAATTCATATTTCGTATTCCCGAAATATTTCAGGAACGTATTTCGAAAATTATTTATGGAAAAATTCCCTCTACTTCATTGACCTTCTATACTGGGTGTTTATTAAACATGCGGAAAAAATCGAGGGAGTATTCCTTGGCTATTCTAAGGATATTGTGTCCTCTGATGATTTTTGTTTCGAAGATGCGGTAATTTTAAAATTATTTACGTAGCCGAAATAAAAGTATAGCGTACTACACTGGACCTACCAAGTAATAAAAAATCTAACAATTCTGTTGGTATCTGTCGACAACATTCCGATCACTACAAACGGCTGCAGACATTCAAGTGATCCTCGTGTTTTTGAAGGAGTTCGGGAGTTGCATCCGATCGGGGGTCGTCATTTTCAACATTTCCCGTAAGTTAAGAAACATTACATGTAATTTTTGATAATAAATTGTTATTGTCGAAATTTTTTTGTCCCTTCGTACCTTCAAAACAAAGCGTCCTATCAGAAATCATCAAGGGACAAAATATTCTTAGAATAGTCTGAGGAATAGTCCTTCAGATTTTTGCCGCATGTTTGATGTATATCGAAGTCAAAAGTTGGATCTCCATCGATTATTTATTTATGAAATCCAAGGTTCTATTAAAAATCAAAAGTTGAATACTTGAGAAATTTAGAAATTGTTTTGTGCTGGATGATATTTGAATAACAACATTTTGTGTACAATGTTGTTTACACTTGTGCTTATTTTTTCATTATATGCATTCATTCATCCATTGTCATGTAAGATAATTTATTTATAGATATTCAAATATGGAACCTCTCCTACAAATTTACTTTGTGAGGTCATTCAGATCATTTTAGAATTACCTTATATCATAAAATTGTATAATTTGATAAACTTTTATTATCATTATACTGATTACATACTACAAATAATCAGCGCAACAATTATCGACCAAATAATGGCCCACTAATTACATGGCTGAAAAGCCTCTGTCGTAACACATAGATCCCTTTAAAAATTCTGTTTAAAATATGTTTTTCCGTTGATCAGCAATCGTACCCCTTGTGCGAGCTAAGGACTAACGAGGTCTCACCTTTCAACGTGTGATTCCTAACACGAAATGGCGTTTTTTATTATTTAAAATCTAAATCCTTGTTTGTTATCCAATTCTGTAGATTCTTATATACATTGAAACATACTTTCTGGTTTCAGTATTCAAATTCATCCGACTCTTCTTCACTGGTATCTTTTTTTCGCATTGTTCACCATCGCTATTGGAATCACTACACTGGAAAAAGTCTCGTTGTTATCACACTCGTTATACTATTAGTACTTGTACAAGGACGCCACATTTTGAACAAATAACAAACATTTTTAAGTATTAATTATAACTACACCAATATCGAATTTTACACTCAAATCTCATCAGTTCCTGAACTGAACACGACGGCGATAACCATCTCCGCATTTCCGATTTCTATTCGTCATCGTAAATGACTTCAAATTCAATTTATGACTCGGTTAGTAAAATTATCCAATACGAACCGCCAAGTCCTACAGTCCACGTGGACTAGCTCGCTGCCGGTTCATTTCTATTTATTGTTTTTTTGGCCTTTGTGAGTCCGCCAACTTTACGTGTGAACAATACCGTTTACTTCGACTATACGCGGTATTGATGTCCTATTCTGGTCTTTATATGATCATACATAAATTCGTACAGATACATATATACATACATACACACATACATATATATACAGATAATGAAAAGACGATTTTCTTATGGACTAAGAAAATGGTTAATATTGCGAAGAATCATATCTCCACTTGGCAGAAATTTTGTATTTGTCTCTTAAGCACGTTTTCTCCAAAAATCGCACTACAGTTAATCACAATTACTTTTCATTTATTTAACGTCCTTGTGTTGACACGGCGGACCATTTTTACACTTTCTGAAGAAAGTGCAGCAGGTTCACACAATTATTAAGAGCAGACGCCAATTCAAATCAGACAAACCCTGAGGGTGATTCTGCAAAGAATACTAGCAACAACCACTACTAAAGAATGCCGATACCCCACACCCACAACACTTAAAACTCCATTGATAAGAACCATCATCATTCTGAATGAACGGACAATTACAGCTGAACTTTCCCAAACTGAAGAAACTACTAATTCCCTATTGCCTCTAGCAAAATTACTATTCCGCCAAATGCCGACAAATAATAGACGCAATCATAGGCGATTTCCGGTATTCTTTGGAGAATGAATGGTCTTTTCTGACCACTTGCTGGGGTTGAATCAATTTCTTGACAATTCGATTTCATTAAGGAATATATAACTGGTCATTAATCAATGTTGATGAACTTTGTAGCCTAATTTGTAGGTGTGAGAAAACAGAACCAGAAGATAGGTATTGCGGAGGCATGTTAGATAATAAAGTAATTACTAAGACATGGAATGTGCAGTTTCAGAATAAATTACCTTAACTGACAAATTTATCCATTAAAAAATTGATAAGAATGAATGCATAGTCTAGATTGAAGATTTCTGAGCAACTAGAGAGCTGAAAGTGTTAAAACCTTACAGAAAAACTTCTTCGTTCCTTATTTCTGGAAAAATTAGTGAATTGAAATGAAAAACTGTCTACTTCAAGAAATAAAATGAAACAATGATAGTCACCCGAAAGTATTATTCAAAAGTAAACACTCACGATAAAACCTTAGCTTTTCATTACACCGGCCAACAACCTAAAAACATTTTAGATAATTTCAACTAATCCTTGTGTAATTTGGTTCCTAATTGTAAAAAAAGGTTGTATCACCCACCATTTTTTCACATTTCACTATTAGGTAAAAATAAAGTTCATGTATCAAAATGTATATGGGGTGGCAATTGAATAAAATGTTCTGAGGTTGGTAACTTTAATCAATTTCACCGTCGTTTAGTTTTTTTTTTACCAAATATGATGTAAATTGGTGTAAATATAGGCTGAAATTTCTGTGTTCTATTCATTAAATAATCAAAATTGTTAAACGTGATTGCTATATTTGTGGTGATTTTGTAATTAAAAACATCAAATAAACATTTCTGACTTTGTGAACAAAGTTTACTTTGCATATTTTGGTATAGAAATCAGTAATGTATAAAAGTGTTGGGTTCCTCACAAAGTATGTTATATTTGTGTCGAGGATCTAAGGAAATAGTATAAAAAAGAAGAACGCTTTTAATTCGCTGTACCCATAATATGGAGGGAGCAAAAATCATTGAGATGATTGTTATTTTGGCAGTATAGATGTTAATTCTGCTGATCGGCCAGTAGAACATAGACAGAGCTTTTCTGTCCCTGTGCCACTTTAGGTTATTGATTATATTTTTCAATGTAGTTCCGATATAGTCCAAAGTCAATTAAGTGATGACGTTTTCCAGTGTACTCCGAGACAGTGAGACTAAAAGAGACACATTTATGACAAATTTCCCATTAATCAAAAGGTAAGTTCAAAGAAGGAATTTTCGTCGAGCTATAAATTTATCATAGCTGACATGATAAACAAGTTTAAAACTCTTGGTTGCGTGATGACCTCAAAGTCCACTTTTTACACAATCATCTTGACTACTTTCCTGAAACCTCAGGTGATGTAAGTGAAAAGCAAGAGAAACGATTTCATCAGGACATAAAAGAGATGGAGAAACGATACCAGGGACGGTGGAATATTGAACATTTGTTACGACCGGCTTTGGTCTAACAAACCGAAACCGGTCGTAACGAATAATGAACTCAGTAGAAATTAGACAAAAGTTGTTTTCTTTGTCCTATATTCAATACGAATTTCAGAAAATAAATAGATAATCAATCGAACAAGTACCTGAGTATTGCCTAGCAATTAATGTTTCAATGTGTACCTGAGATTGTATGAATGAAATGACCATGAAATGAAATTGTTAAATACGACAAGTTACTGATAAATGAAAGATTTTTCTTTGTCAAAAATACTTTGAATTTTACGCAGTAATTTATCGAGGTAAACTAAAAAGTTTGCCCTTCTACACGTATAAAGTTCTCCATTATAATTTTTATATTTTTCAGATTGTGGAAGTTAACAAATATCCAAGAAAGGTCGATAAAAAACTGATTTTTCCTCCACAAAAAATGACTTTCGTTGAATATTGAACTTATATACTTCTGATCTTTCGAGCACTGAAGAGTTTTATCTTTATTGTTTTTAAATAAATTTACCTAAACTATTATTCGTTTTGTTAGCCATCTCTCAGCATTCTTTTTTCAAAAAAAAGAGCGATGTTATTGGTGAGGTCACCAAAATATGACAATTAGCCATAGCGGACGTTATTGTTTCTTGAATTTTGGGCAGACCTGGTCCATGGCTTGTTTTGTAGTTTTTATGAAGAATGGATTCGATAATATCTACCTTATAACCGTTGTTGATAGCAATTTGTTTGATGCATCTCAGCTGCTCCTTCCGGCAGTGGAATATTCAAAAGTCTGAGAGGCATACTATTTAATGCAGTTACATTCTACTGTAAGGGTGTGTGGATGAATTATGTATGACAATGCCTTCATAAGATGATTTGTGAAAAATTGCAAAATCATGTTTATAATTATTTTTGCAATAGTCAAGTCAAGATGATTCATTTATTTCCCTTTCAGTGTTGAATTTTATGACGGGTGAATGGAATTGACATATTCGACAAACTAGCTGTCCCAGTAAAACAGACTAAGATATCATCTACGTATCTGTGCCAGTACAAGGAACTATTTTTGTCTGATAATTATGGATTCCATTCCCTATGTTATTCATGGAGATTTCAGCCAGCAAAGGACTCAAAGGGTTCCCCATTATATTCCTTCACAGCATAAATAAAACTTTTATCGAATTGGAAACTATTTTGAGATAGACAAATAGTAAGTGGAATTTCCTATTTCATCAATGGATTCACATGTTTGAATTGGCGGAATACTGGGAAATAAATTTCGGACATAAAACGATTTATTCAACGTTATCAGGAAGAATTACGTTCTTAATATTATTCACTAATTGAAAAGTATTATTTATACTCAATCGCGGCTCGAAATTAGTATTGGTTTAAATTAATTTTATAATCATTTATGAACCTTTCAAAATATGACATTAAGGCATTGTATGGCGAAACACGTGTGGCGTTTTTGTAACACTGTTGGGTGAAAATCTCACAACAAAGTATTTTTTGAATACGTTATGGATTTTCATCAAGTATAGGCCGATTCCATCATATACCATTTCATGTATCTCAAATATTATGAGAGTAGTTGTTTTACAGCTGATTCTCGGCCTCCCCCCACCACTATGACGTATTAATTGCTTTTTTTATTGGTTGTTGTTTGGTGAAGTTTTTTTTGTTGTGCAGTGAAGTCAAGGCGTTGTGACCTTGAAGTGTCTGGTGCATGGATCGTTCAGATTTTTTTTTTCATATGAGATTTTGTGTGTTTATGTGTGTGTGTAGGAGAATGCACGGTAACAGGTTTCATCATGTGCTTGTTTGTCTATGTACAAACATACGTCTGCATACTTCGAAGATCCTCCAAGTAATAAATGCTCCATCGGTGTTAGGGCACCAAGTTAGTAGTGGAGTGACGTCACAGCAATAACCGTTCAACGGCTAGAGAGCGACATGTTCACTCCACGACGTGTGGCAGAGTAATGCGTATTCATCGGTCTGCCCTCACCTCTCCTGAAGCGATGAAGGTTCGCTCTAGCCCCGCTATCGATGGTGACACAACGGCAGCCGAGGACTGTTTGCCTAGCGTCTACCCTCTCCGAGACCGCAACGACCACTGCTTGCTCGTATATCGACATCTGTTATCGCATTCAGTTGGAGGTAATCTTGGCGCATGTAGTTGAGAAGGGGTTGGCTATGACGTCTTGACGGTCCTATCAGAGTGTATTTAAGAAGCGTACGAGTGTTGGCTATGTCAGTTTACATCAAGTGAGTTAGTGAGAACTATTATATAAAATGTATTCCTGTGACTGTGGTAAATCTTTCACTCGTAGTGATAATCTTCGTCGGCATCAGCTCCAGAGTTGCCAAGGAGGGCCTGCAGTGAAACGGTGAGAGTGGATAATGCAACACCTATGTATACGTGCAATTGTTGTAATGTGACAATTCCTATGAGCCAAGTGAATTCTCACCGAAGAACCATGAGTCATAAAAATAATGCATGTGTTCAATTGTCTGACGGTGTTCAAATTATAACGAATGCATTCAATTGCCGCATTGCTACATACAGGGTGGAGAGTTCGATTGTAACAGTGACTACATTTCATTTTTCAATAAGATTAGGCAGAAGGTCATTGAATTACTGGAATCAGCCATCAGGATCCATAAAAGCATCAAGGTGAATATGGAAGTTTTTGGAATTATATTCTTCAGACTGATGATTCGAGGGACACGAAGTCATTTAATTCCCAAAATAAAATAGTGGACCAATCTTCAGATTTGAATGCTGTTTTTGATGGATTCCGTGATGTAATTGTGGCACAAACGACTGAGTTCCAGGATCGTGACTCAGGTATTTATTTTTTAAAAATTTCAATAAGATTGAATAGTAATATTTTTTTTTTTTTATAATTCAGGTTGGACTTGTGAAAAAATATTGTTTCTCGAGGTCAACATTAATAAATACAGTCCACTGGAAGGACGTTCATATGTGAAGCTGCCTCAATGTATTCAATGGAAGAAAGCTGTTGTGAATGTTCGTAATGAAGATCAATATTGTTTTGCTTGGGCTATAACATCAGCATTATATCCTGCAGATAGTCGAGTGTCCGAACTTACGTCATATCCACATTTTTCCACTGTTTTAGATGTCCACAGTATGGATTTTCCGGTTAAAGTTAATAATAAGAGTATCGAAATATTCGAAGATAGGAATGATATTTCAATTAATGTTTACGTTTAGAGAGTACATTTGAGAAGGGTAAAATGAAGTATGAAGTGATTGGTCCATTGCGATACTCACAGAGAAGACTCCGGAGACATGTCAATTTGTTGTTTATAACTGATGACTCCGTAATGGTCACTATTGTTGGATCAAAGATCTTTCAAGATTAGTTTCTAATCAACTATCAGCTCATAGACAGAAAAAATATTTTTGTGACGGATGTTTGATATATTTTTCTGATGAGAGATTGCTTTTACGTCATAATATGTATGATTGTAATCACATTAGTACCACAACACCAACTACTAATTTAAAGATCAATAAATATGGTAGAATGGTTGCGGAAAATAAACTAATGTTTGAAAACTTTGAGAGGCAAATGAGGGTGCCATTTGTAGTGTATGCTGATTTTGAATCAGTGCTTAAACCGATTCATGTGAATGAGCCAAATCCTGGAAGTTCATACACGATTAAAACATTCAAACATGCCCCATATTCATTTGCTTATTTGATAAAGTGTTCATATAATGATGATTTGACAAAATTTGTTACATATAGGGTGTAGATGCAGCTCAGAAATTTGTGAGTAGCATTGAAGATGATTTGAAAGAGATACATGAAATCATCTCAGAAACCCTAAACCATGGATACACAAACTGTCGAAGAAGAAGAACAGTTTTGTTGCAGCCAGAACTTGTGGTATATGTAATAAAGCATTTACTGATGGTGACGTCAAAGTAAGAGATCATTGTCATGTCACAGGAAAGAAAAGATCACATGCCGCTCACTCGAAATGTAATTTAAATTTCAAAATACCAAACTTCATACCTATCATTTTTCATAATTTAAGTGGTTATGATTGTCATTTATTCATAAAAGAATTGTATAGGAATAAAGAGAAAGTTGATGTTATCCCGCAAACTAAAGAGAAATATATATCTTTCACGAAGCATCTCTTTACACACAGCTATACCGATAAAGATGGTGTGGTTAGGAAAATTATTATCTCAAATGAGATTTATCGATAGTTATAAATTTATGACTAATTCGTTGGAGAAGTTGGGTGCAAACTTGACCTCCGATCAATGTTGGAGATGCACAAACATTTCCCACAAATTGAGAAATTCAATTGATGAGACAGAAAGGTGTATTTCCATATAGTTTTGTTGATGACATTGACAAATTGAATTATCCATTACTTCCGACAAAAAATCAGTTTTATGACACACTCAATTGTGAACATATATCGGAAACTGATTATGATAGGGCTAGAAAAGTTTGGAATTTATTCGAGTGTCAGAATTTGGGGGAATACTCTGATTTGTATTTGAAGTCGGATGTATTGCTACTATGTGATATTTTTGAAAACTTCCGCACCACAAGTTAGAGATATATAACTTAGATCCGGCACAATATTACACTGCACCTGGATTATCATGGGATGCCATGTTGAAGTTCACTAATGTTGAATTGGAATTACTAACTGACATTGATATGATTCACTTTTTTCAAAAAGGTATACGAGGTGGAATTAGTCAATGTAGCGAGAGGAAACATATAGCAAATAATAGATTTTTACCCAATTATAATCCCAACGAACCTTCCACATTCATTACATATTTAGATGCAACAAATCTATACGGTCACAGTATGTCACAACCTCTACCAACAAGTGAATTTACATGGTTGACACCAAATGAAATTCTTAATCTCGATGTGATGGATGTGAGTACTGATAGTCCGTATGGTATGTATTTGAAGTGGACATTCATTATCCACAAGAGTTGCATGATAAACATTCTGACCTTCCATTTTTAGTCGAAAAAATAATACCACCTCGTACACAATCGAAAATTCCCAAATTAATTCCAAATTTGAATGATAAAAGAAAATATATTGTTCATTATAGGAATCTACAGCAAGCTGTCAAAAATGGATTGATTGTAATGAATACACATAGAGTATTGAAATTCAAACAATCATGCTGGATGAAACCCTATATAGATCTTAATACTGAAATGCGTAATAGGTCTAACAACAAATCTGTTAAAGATTTCTATAAACTAATGAATAATGCGGTGTATGGAAAGACAATGGAGAATGTAGATAATCGAATTGATGTTAGACTCGTTACACATTGGAAAATATAAAGAAAAATATAGGTGCCAGCACTCTCATAGCCAAACCAAATTTCAAAAATTGTTCAATTTTCACTGATAATTTCGTTGCCATTCAATTGGGTAGAGTGAAGGTTCATTACGATAAACCATTATATTTGGGATTTTCCATATTAGAATTATCTAAAACAGTCATGTATGACTTTTTCTATGGATGCATCAAACAACACTTTGATGAAAATGTCTCTTTACTTTACACAGATACCGACTCGCTCATTCTTAAAGTAAACACAGAAAATTTTTATGAATTCATAAAAACTAACATAAGTAGATTTGATACATCCAATTACAGTATAGTTTAACCAATTCAATATTCCAGTAACAAGTTCAGTCTTGGGTAACTTCAAAGATGAATTTCCAAATGATCCAATCATGAGTTTTTTATGGTACAGGTGCTAAAGCATATTATGTGAAATCTGTTGATGGTGAATTTAAGAAAGCCAAAGGGGTTAAACGATCTGTAATAAAGAATGAATTGACATGCGAAGATTATCAAAAAATCGTCGAACAAGGTGGTATGATATTCAGAAAGATGAATTCATTTAGAAGCGTGTTACATGATATGTATACTGAATTAAAAAATAAAGTTGCATTATCATATCACGATGATAAACGATTTATCATTCCGAATACTACCCACACTCTTCCTTGGGGTCATAATGATATTGAATTTTATGAAAACGATCCAAATGAGAACATTCGTTGGATAAGTAATATTATTCAACAATCACAATCTCAGGAGACTCCATTGGATCAATTGATTAATTTATTATCTGCCGAGATCAATGATTGAAATATCATTCAATATCTTCAAAACCGAAAATTCAATATTGATATTTATGTAGCCATTTATAATTAATAATATATGATAGAAGTAATGTGATATTAATGTATTATGTATGTATGTATATTTATTAACTGTAATGAATATAAAATGATTAAAATTTTATTTGTATTATTTCTATTTCCCTAATCAATTACTGCAATATATAGTATAATGTAAATGACAGAAATATCAGTTTGAAGAGAATCATCGTAGAGTGCACAATGTCTAAAACAATCGATAAGTTTGGTAGAAAAAGAAAATGGGGTGGTAATGTCATTCGAGGTCCTCCTGGGAATGGTTTTAAATTAACAAAAGATGGTCATTATGACATGCAAAGGAAAATATTGAAAAATACAAGTGAACCAATTGACAAGAGTGATTGTGTAACTGTATCATATCTTGAGGGGGAAATTAATGGAGCAAAGGAAGTTATACTTCTAGCCCTACAAGCTGCAATACAATCCACAATAGGCAATATTGCTCGGGACGCCCGGCAAGCATTTAACGATAAAATTGCAGAGGCTCGGATAACTTTCACTCGTAAATTTGACAAACTTACAAGTGATGTAGACATAAAAATGTCTGACATAACAGCGTCTACAAATAAAAAATTTGATGCTATGTCAAACATAACAGGGACTACAATGAAAAGTATGATGTACTGGAACAGAGAGTTGAAGTATTGGAGAAAAACCATAAAGAAGTTTTGGAGAGAACTATAAAGTCAGGCCATCATCATCAGGTGGACTGGATATCCAGGACTGAACATTAATCCAAATCATAGAATAATACAACCAAAACCAAACCAACTGATGATGTATTATGGAACCAACATGGTGAATGTATTCCCTCGTTAGGTTAGGTTAATAGCTACGTTAGGTTAGCTGCATACTTACGTTAGGTTAGGTGTTAGGTTAGTATTCCCTCGTTAGGTTAGGTTAATAGTTACTGTAGTTAGTTAGGTTAGGTTAGGTTAGGTTAGGTTAGGTTAGGTTAGGTTAGGTGTTCGGTTGCATAGCGGTAGGTTAGCGTACTAGGTTAGGTTACGTTAATAATACGATAGGTTAGGTGTTCGGTTGCATAGCGGTAGGTTAGCGTACTAGGTTAGGTTACGTTAATACGTTAATACGTTAGGTTAGGTGTTCGGTTGCATATTATGTTTACGAACGCGCGCGCGAAGAGGGCGTAGATGTCTCTCCAGATGTCCCCGCCTACCTGGGGCCGGAGCCCCCCCACCTGGGCGGAGCCCAGGCAGTGGGCGGGCCCGTTAGGGCCACGCCCCCCCCCCCCCCCCCCCCCCCAATCCTAATCGATGATGATGTCCTCAATTCCGATGATGACATATAATCATCTACTCGTCCATCATTTCCTTTCCTTTCCTTCCACGGAGTACACACTTTTTGGTTGGTGTACACGAGGCACTGCGAGGCTGGGGCAGTGTCTTCCTCCCTTCCTCTCCCTCTTATTAGTTTTTTTTCCATAATAATCACTAGAATTTCTCCTAATAATCGCTCAGAGTTTCATTCTTGATGTTTTCGAATCTCAAACACTGTTCTACATTTCACCCCCTCCATTTCATTTCTTCCAATATAAATATAGCAACAATCCCAGTTCTATATCATTCTTCCACAATGTCGAGTACAGGACCCATCCAAGTACATGAAATAGATTCAACTGATCATTTGAGTACAACCTTCGCTCAATTTCTGCAGCGAATCTATGATCTTCCTGATGATTTCGCAGAACGAGTGAACAAGGTATTCAGGACGACATAGATGCTGTTGACGATAATAATGCGGATGATGTGATTAGTATATCATCTGATTCAGCTGATTATGACGACGACGACATCATGAGTATATCATCTGATTCAGATGACTACTATGAGGATGATATCATTAGTATATCATCTGATTCAGATGACGATACCATAATTATTGTTTCTGATGATGAGGAGCGTTAGTCCATATCATTGCATGGATTAATAAAAAAATAACAGCCCTTTTCAGGGCTACAATTAAAGACTGAAACAATAAAAAAAATAGCTCTTTTCAGAGCTACCATTATACTTTCAAACAGAAACAGATTCATACCATTGTTAACATTATGTTAACATTATAATCTCAAACGAAATATATGTATGTGAAAGTATTCATCATTATATGCATATGAATGATTGACAAATGCCAACTTCAACTTTCATTTAAAGTAGTACTCATCATATGCATAGATATTCAATGACTATCAAATTCCAAATTTCGACTTTTCAGTCAAAGTAGTAATTTATTTTGTCATATA
Source organism: Leptinotarsa decemlineata (assembly GCF_025532065.1). Lineage (NCBI taxonomy): Eukaryota > Metazoa > Arthropoda > Insecta > Coleoptera > Chrysomelidae > Leptinotarsa > Leptinotarsa decemlineata. Next base: position 26,903,636 of record NW_027412688.1, on the reverse strand, counting down.
ATGTATAGATATTCAAAGACTAACAAATTTCCAACTTAGACTTTTATTAATCAAAGTATTCATTTGTCACATAATCTATGAATACTAATACAACTAACTACTGTTTGTGTGAATAATGTAGCCCTGAAAGGGCTGTTGTTTTTTTTTGACCAGTAGGTCCACGGTTATTGTGCCACAGGTTGGACATTATTACATATAATACATGTAGATACTCGGGTGAAGTTTGTTAGTGGCCTCTCGCAAGCTTCACACCAATTCTGTCCCATTTCCATAATTGAGACAGTGTTGTGGGTGTTGACATGGGCATACCACCCTCCATTATTGTTTCTATGCGAATAAAACCGAAAGCAGCACCAACATAGTTTTTTGTTCTCTCCATCTATTGTGCTGATCAATACGTATGCATCCAATGCACAATACAAATCCAAGGGATCTTCCAGTGTCTCACTGACATTGAGTGTTCGCATACCGATCCTCATAGCACCATCACCTTCAGTTGTGTCAGCTTCTATCCCTTCATCATCTCCTTCTTCATCCATGACCCTCTCAAACTCCATCACGTCATCATCTTCGTCGCTTTGGTTGGCCTCGTTTTCAACTTCGTCTATCTCATCTTCATCGACTCCAACATCTTCTGCTTCAACTATTACTTCCTCTAGCGGAACATTGACATCCTCATCATCTGATTCGTCTATCCAATTGTTTTCATCAACAGCAGCTATTCTATTTAATGCAGCATTTATTTTTGCAGAATTCATCTTGTTGTTGTTTGCTCACAGTTGTAGAGAGTGAATGAATGAACTCTAGGTTTGCAAGTCAACTTATATAGGAGGTGATGCGACTCCCACTTGACTCGTTTAGAGTGGAATAGTAGGAGAAGTTATCCCACTATACTTCCACATGATGTTGATTTGTATAAATAGAGATCGTAGGTATAGGAGAGAGCATTCAGAGTTTCTGTAAGTCATCTCTTTATATTTCTAATCGAATTAGTAAAATGCCGTTTCCAAAAGAGTGGAATGAAAAACCAAAAGTGTGTGTCTACCCAATGATGATTGCAGGGGCTATTGTGTGCTACTTTTGTCAAATAAGTAGACCTAAGGATTCAATCAATCCATGTACTGGTATGTGTAGTGATTGCGTGTTGCGGATTCAACTATCGCCTCCTTCTCATCCACCGAAGCGAACAAAATCGGATTATCGTCAACAACAGTTACAGTGTCTGAAGTGTTCCGAACCTATAATATTTAACAATATAGGTATCTGTAGAAATATTTGTGGTATCTGTGCTGCCGTTCCAACTCCACTGCAACGTTGTTTGCGTTGTGATACATATTCCATGAATTGTTGGAATCATGTATGCAATGCATGTAGAAGTACTTGGGATCTGTGTGAGAAGGTTGGTCAACTCTACCCCAATAGGAGAATCCATTTTTTTCAATGTTGGTGTTTGACGCACGAGCAACAACTATTGAGGAATAGAGTCAAAGAACGTTCCACATCCACAGAGACATATTAACATTTTTCATTTTTTATTATCGTTATTGTCCTCTATTATTAATAAATATATATATATTTTGAATTTATTTGTATTATTTTCTAACATTTAAAAATACATGCATGCAACACAAAGTTTTCCTCTTAAATGACAAAGATTGTTACATGCGTGAATAGTTTAGTGAGAGAGCGCATGTGCCAGTTGATGAAAGAGCGCATGCGCTAGTTTATTTTCTTCTATAAATGGTGAGGTCTCAGTAACATCATCACCTTTCCTATCCACATTCTATTGCTATCACATATCATTCCTCAGACCTTAATAATCATGAGCTCTATGCCGCTATTGATTGCTGAAGATGGTTCACCACTTGTTGATATCGATCAGACTGATTTTGAAAATATTCCAGTATTACATTTATCGAGTCAAGATTCGATAAATGATTTTGATATTAACGACTTCGTTAACTTTGCAGATGTGCCAGAACCAAATGAGCAAATTATTATTGAAAATCCGATCGTTTCGCAATTATCATCACTCAAACACTCTTCATCTACCCTTCCTCTTGGTGTTGATAAGAAATCTAGAACAATCAAGAGGAAGGTTACTAAGGCATCTTCATCGATTGTCACTGACTTTAAAGAAAAGAAAGAATCCAAAAGTGTTGTGCGACAGAAAAAAACCCGCAACGAAAAGTGACAGATCGAAGAGGAAGCCAAAAGGTACTCCTAAAGAAATGAAGAGTGATTTGAAAGCTGAACCGCTATCTTCTTTCAGCCCCCTCCATCGGTTTGGGGAAATGAAAAGGAAAGCAAAATGCCGTCTTGTAAAGGCACAGATGACTATTGCTGAACTTGAAAAGAGTGAGCGAGCTATTAATGCTAATAATGAAACTCTTGAAGCATTAGATGCCAAGATTGCATTAGCGAAGGTTGAATTGGCTAGAATGTCTAAAGATGCTGATGAACTCCGTTCAAAAATTGGTAAAGATAAGCAATTCCATCAACGTTCGAGAATGCAAGCTCAGGCTGAGCTTGAGGAGTCGACTAAGCTTTATGAGACAGCATTATCAGTGAGAGATAATTGGCAAAAAGAGTTGGATACTGCATTTCAAAGTGACGGCGATTAGTTTTGGGAATGATAATGTGTTTTCAATATCGTGAGTTGAAAAATATAAGCGGGAATGGAGTATACAATTAATTTGGTTTGGTATACACAGAACATTGCGAATGGCTGGGGCAATGTTTACCGCTGCAATATTTTTCAGTTCACATACTTATAATTGAAATGAAAACAATAATGAACTTTAATATTACTTTATTCATAAAAGTCACTATTATATACATTTAAACCATATTTGATTCATCAATCCAAGAATTTTGTTCGCTAGGAAGGCCTAACCACTTTACATATACTTTATTTTTTCTTCTCTTCAACACCTTCTCAATCAGATATACGTCAGGATTCTCGGTTCGTAATAACTCTTCTTCGTAAAAACATCCTCTAATCGGCTGTTCATTCATATCTTCAAGATTATAAGTCGTTGGGATGGTTTTATTAATTTTAACAATCTTGAATAGCTCCGTGGTAAAATTCGCAGTGTAAGACTTTTCAAAATATGTTTGTATTTACTTATACGTACAATATCATTTAATTGGAATTTGGGTTTACTTTGTCTTCCTCCAATTCCATTGATACCCTTGAATTTTAATTTTGTTGTTGAATCAACATTGATGGGTGCCATACCTATTGTACGATGAACTTTATTATTATATCTACTAGTTATAATTGGAAGAATATCAAGCCATTTGTGGTGACCTCTCATCGAAAATTCCTTGTAGAGCCATGCCTTTATTGTACGAATCACTCTTTCTGCTATAGCTGCCTTCTTTGTGCTAAATGTTGAATAATGATTGATATTATATTCTCGCATGAGAGATGAGAAGCTTTTATTGAAAAATTCTTTCCCTTGATCGCTTTGTATGTGTTTGGGGGAGTATTTGGCTTCTTTCAGTACATGTTTCATTGCATTAGTTACTGTACTACTGTTTTATCTTTAACTGCTACAGTCCACAGATATTTGGAGTAACAATCTATCACTACAAGTATATATCGGTATCCTTCATTACTTTTTGCATAAGGTTGCAGTTCAGCTAAATCTATTTGCCATAGATCTGCAAAACCTTTGATGGTGGTTATTCTTCTACGAAAATTACGTCTTGCAGGTTTATGTAATTCATTAACAACTTGTCGTTTGACATCACTTATTTCATTAGTCATTCTATTTCAATATGATTAAAGAGAAAAGGTGATAATGTTACTGCATTGAATGATGATGTGACAGTGATCATTACATGTGAATATGTTAATATATTATACCTTCTTCACGTAATTCTTCAATTATTGAAATTATTTCATTATCATGTCCGGTATGTCCGGCTGACTTTGAAGCTACCAATAGTCGTAGGCGAGCAACTAACTCTTTCGGTGAATTCCAGTACACATAATTCACAGGTTTAGAATTATATATTTTCTCCATTTTCACTCGTTTGAGTGCTCCACCAATTTTACTTCTACTTCTTATTGGATATTGTCGTGAGTCTAATAGAGGTTTGATAACTTCACGAAATTTTTTAGAATTTGTATTTTTAAAACCATTCTTCAGATGATATTGTTTATATGGAGCATTCGTTATTTTCAATATTTTGGAATATACTTGACGAGTTTCTTCATTATCAACATCTTGTGGATTCTTCAAAAAAATCATATCATACAATTCTGGACTACCTGCGCATTCATATTTTTTCACTTTATTAGCATCCCAAAATGAAATGTTTCCATCTTTGAAATTTACCACTAGACTTCCCATTTTCAGCTTTTGTGTAATTGGATCCATACGTACGCCAAATGTTCCATCATATGCTGGATTTCTAGATTTTATATTATTCAAATGTTTCATCAAAACATCTTCACCACTTTCATTCATAACAGGTGAGATGTCAGGATCCGAGGAATCGATGTGGGACGATGATGGTGTTTCGAATAGAGTTGTTCTCATATCGTCTTGAAGTGTGCTCGTGTCACTATTCACAGATGATACACTACCAAAAGATTGTTTTCTTCCTATTGGAGTACTCATGGGATAATTTGAAGTAGATTGAACAGTTCCATGATTTGGTGATAACACTGGTGATTTAGAAGTAGCGTTTGATGATAAAACATTCAATGGTTTCATTATGGGCTCATACAATCTTTCAAGTGTCGTACGATTTTCAATATTATCATTCTTGATAGAGTTGAATTTCTGCCTGACAGCTTCTGTTGTCTCTACTAGTTGACGTTTCAAATTTATTTCATTGTTTTTATTTTCAGGATCTTTTTTTGTATTCATAATGCCCTTTTTTTTGAATTAAAGCTTAATTCGTTGGTGAAGTGACCACTACAATATTCAGTGATCGAATAAGTTCCAAAAACAAGATCATGGGTATATAAAACTATCGAATCCTTTGCGATATCTACCTTCATCTATTTTTCTATCCTTATCAATGACTAGAAATCCATATTGGTCCTCCCAGCATTTAACACACATCAATTGGAATTGTTTGAATGTTACATCGGGTGAAACATGATCTGAATAAATGTGATGTAAATTCGTCTCATCTTGTTTGAACATTATAATGAAATTGGTATTGTCACGCACTAACTGTTTGGGTACCCGTGAATATGTCTGTGCTAGATAAAAACAATCAACATCCTTATGACGTCCCATACAGAAATATGATCTAATAATATCTTGCTTTTCACATATTACATCATCGAAAATGAAAACAGAATTAGGCTTAGCGTCGGAGGGTTCCACTATTTCTGCATTATTGCTGAATGTATAAAAACCTAATCCTTTTATAGGTTCCAAAACACTTCGCAAGTACTGATATTTAGGTTGATTGAGTGATTTCGAATAGAGATACACATTTCTAAATCTCAGTCCTTGTGGATGTGTTAATAGTGATATCATTGCATTCGTCTTTCCACAATTTGAAGGTCCTATAATGAGTCCTCGAACTGATGATGGAAGTAGTGGACCATGTCTGAATACCCTTTGTCCATTCAATCCACAACCAAATTTCTCATCTAGATTATCTACAGCAAACTTTTCTTTCTGTTTTACAATGCGCATCGTGCCGTGGTTGGAGACTATATAAATGTTATTAGCTTATTCATTTCAATGTGTACCATCAAACGATACGGACGTATTGAAAGTGATCGTAAAATTAAAAGAGGTTGTGGTTTTGTTAATGATTTAATAAACAAACTTCCTTTCGAATTACATCTACCGGAGGTTATCAATACTGTGGACCGGGTACAAAATTGAAACAACGTTTAGCTCGTAACGACCCTGGAATCAATAAATTAGATATTGAATGCAAAAAACACGATATTCAATATTCTAAGCATCCATCCGATCTTGCAGCAAGACATTTAGCCGACAAAGAACTTGAATACAGCGCTTGGGATAGGGTTAAATCGAAGGACGCGAGTATTGGGGAAAGAGCAGCTGCATTACTTGTCACCAACATTATGAAAGCGAAAAGACATATGGGCATGGGTTGTAGTACCAATAAGAAAAAATGTAAGAGGAAACAAACGAAGAAAAATAAAATTAAAAAAGTTGCATTTGGTGCTGGGATAGTCCATAAAGTGCGAAATGTATTGAAGAAAGCTGGTGGGAATCAATTTGTGACGAATAATAGCAAAAAAGCTATCACTGTGGCATTGCAGGCGGCACGTAAATACCTTAAAGCTGCCGGTGGAAAGAAGAAAATCCGCACACCACGCATAATTCCTGTTCCCAAGATCGGTGGACTTTTACCATTGATACCAATTTTTGCTGGACTATCCGCACTAGGAAGTTTGGCGGGAGCTGCTGCTGGTATTACCAAGGCCGTGAATTCGGCAAAAGCCAGCAGAGCGGCTTTAATGGAAGCCAATCGTCACAATAAAACCATGGAGGCTGTAGCATTAGGCAAACGCGGAAGTGGAATATATCTCAAACCATACCGTAAAGGTTTAGGACTATATTTAAAACCATACAAAGCCACAAACAAAACAAAAAACTAATTGAACCCCTACCTCAGAGGCCTCTTACTGATCTCGATCTCAGTTATTATGCACAAAAAATGAAAATTCCACATTTTCGTGGTGTTTTTATGCGTGATAGATTACCATCTTCAGGTCCAAAACAAAACGAGACAGCTATTGTTAATTTAGATGGAATAAGTGGACCAGGAACACATTGGGTGGCATATAAAAAATGTGGGAAAGAAGTCACATATTTCGATAGTTTTGGAGATCTACCCCCACCATTGGAATTGACTCGATTCTTTCGAAAATGTTCGAATGTAAAAATCAAATATAACTATGATCGACAACAGAAATTTAATACAGTTCTCTGTGGTCACTTGTGCTTGCAGTTTCTCTCTAAATAATTTTCCAAATAAAAATGGATTCAACACCAAAACTGGATCGGGAGGCTATCAAGGGAATGGGGTTTTCACTTAGAATGTTTTCAAAATATGGTACCTTGAAAAAAATGGATAAAGTGATGCTTGCAAATATGCCTAAGGAAGTGATACTTGCATGTGTTGCACATGAGATTGCATATGTTTGGGAAAAGTTGCCTAAGCATCTGCAAGATGACATCGATATAATGAAACATAGATATTGTTATGAGCACCACCACCACGATCAAAATTCAGAATCGGATGTTAATGACGGTCCTATACCTCGGAAATCTATGTGTTGTATTTGTAATATAGAGGATGTGAATATTGGTATCAATAAAAATGATACTTATTACAATACAACACCTTCCAAAAAGTGTAAATTGTCTCAAATGTGCTGTTGCTGTGTACAATAATAAATTGAAATGTGTTTCAAAATATTCATCAGTCATGTCACGAAAGTTCGAGCTACAAGCTGTCGGGACAAGTGTCTTGAGTGCGGATTTTTTTCCACCAATTGAATTGGATAGGAACAGTCGTTATGGATTAGGACTTTTGGGATTCTATGGATGCAATACAATCAATAATATAACTGAAGCTAATAACTTAGTTAGTTTTAGAATCAGTAATGACAACTCATCGATACCCCAAAAGTTGACAATTGAAATTCCATGTGGTGCTTATGAAATAGAAGAGATCAATGCCGTCATACAGAAACATATCATGTTCAGATTGTTTCATGATAAAAAACCAAATGATGTCGTTGCAGATGATATTTTCTATCTACACGCCAATAATAATACATTCAAATGTGAAATGCGATCCAAATATGAAATTGATCTGACACATCCAAATTCAATAGCAGAAATGATGGGGTTCGCTCATGAAATATTTCCACCAAATCAGATACATGAATCATCATTACCAATAAACATTACAACTGTGAGACTTATCCGCTTAGATTGCAATATAATATCTGGTTCATATATAAATGGTGAAGAATCCCACATTCTTTTCTCATTCGATATTGATGTTGAACCTGGCTACAATCTTACTAAAGAACCACACAGTATTATATATATGCCTGTCAGTCCAGAAGGTCGTCAATTGATTCACAACATTACAGTGCGTATTTTGGATGAAAAAAATAACCTTATCGATTTTGGAAGTGAAGAAGAGATTTTCATTATTTTGGAATTGAAGAAAATCGAATAACTGTTGTTATGGGTTTCATTTATAATAGACAAAATCGCATTGAACAATCCCAAACGAGTTGCACTATCAAAAAGAAAGGTGTGCATAAAAAGAAGCTCATTCCACAAGTGTATGCTAAACAGTTAGCACATAACGCTCTGTCTGTGAGTGATCTTAAATTTTTGAAATCGATTGGATTGAAAGTGAGAAAATAACAATGGTGCTCGAAACAAACAATGAAAAGTTGAATATATTCAATGAACCAGTGCTCGATCATTCTCTCATAAGTTTACATGAGCACACATATAAGCCCTATGGATCACCGCTATTCAGGAATTCGGATGAAATCAGAATTGCAATCAATAATCAAGATGTTATACTAGATATTGCCGAGAGCTTCATTTACATAGAAGGTAAATTCACCCCCAAAGATGTAGCGAAAACATGCTATCTCTCGAATAATGCAATTGCATTTCTCTTTGACGAAATTCGTTATGAAATGGGAGGTGAACAAGTGGCTGTTGTTAGAAAACCTGGGATAACATCTACAATGAAAACCATGATATCATTTGGACAATCTCATGCTAACACATTATTGACATCTGGTTGGGGACTTTCACAATTGAAGCAAGATATCTTGGATACAAACAGTCATGTTTTTAGTGGAAAACTACCACTGAAATATTTGATGGGTTTTGCTGAAGATTACAACAAAAGTATCTTGAATGCCAAACAGGAATTGATTTTGATTATCGCTCGATCATTCAAAAACTCATATATAGGTGAGGTTGATGCTGATTTGGAAATAAATAAAATCGAATGGAAAATAAGGCATATTGTACCAGATGATAAACACAAGCTCAAACTTTTGAGTAGAATAAACAAAAGCGGTCTGAATGCCAAAATCAAGTTGGCGTATCGTATGTGGGACCTCTATGAACTACCATCATTACGTGGGACTTCTTCAGACATATGGGCCATCAAAACAACTAACGCATTGGAAACTCCTCGTTTTGTCATCATCGCATTCCAAAGTACTACCACATCTGAAGATAGAACACAAGATATTACAAAATTCACAACTGCTGATATCAATAGTATTCGAGTATACTTGAATTCTGAAGTTTATCCATATGAGCGTTGGAATTTGAATTTCGATAAAAAACTTGATGCTCCTGCTTATTATGCTTTTGAGAGTTTCCAGCGAAGTTATTATGATAAAGATATGAGTGAACCTCTGATGGACATTGGACAATTTAGAGAGAATCCACTATTCGTCATCGATTGTTCCCATCAACCGAATGCAACAAAATCATCAACTATTGATATAAAGATTGAGTTTGAGACGAGGAAGACCAAGTTTCCAGACAACACTAAAGTATATGCATTAATTTTGCATGATACAGTTTTAACATACAATGCATTGGATGGTTCAGTTCATAGCAGATATTGACACTTTTTTTCACTCTATCATGTACTGTTTTATGATCTTTTTTTTTTTTATTTGTAACTGACTTATATCATGTATTGTATTTTATATCATATTTATTGTTTTGTAATCATTTTCTATTGTATTTCATCAGATTTAAATAAATAAAACATGAAAATAATACAAAGTTTTTTATTTGACATTATTTATGATTCACAGGAACATACAGACTATCTAAAATAACTTCTTCCTCATAATCATCATTTTCGCGACCATCTTCAATTTCCTCTCGATTTTCATCATTCAATTCAAAGTGATGAATAATCCATTCTGGCAAGTATGGTTGGAGGCTATACAGGAATCTTCTTAGGTTCAGTTCAATCATAACCTCACAAAGTTGCCACAATTCCAATTCATTATCCAAAAATTTGTTGCAAACTTCTGCACCACTCCAATAGTTCTCAGCATCACGAAGGCATAATTCGATTTGTTTTTCATCATAGCATACACTCATATCATAAACGCTTGCATGTTCGGCTCCATCACCCAACACCTTCAATTTAGACGACAAATGTTGAACCGATGATTTGAGATCTACAATATCGACCCAATCTTGACTTGCGTACTGCATCCACATCTTTAAATGGTGGAACTGAAATCGAACAAAAAAAAAAAACAATAAGCAACCTCCAATTTTTCAGTGATATAATACTCACATTCCCATTTTACTTGTAGTTACAAAGTGAGTGTATTCAACTAAGTTAGTAATGTTTATATTTCCATATAATTATCATCTAATATATGAATATTAATAAAACAATAAGAAATTCATTATAATTACTATTATTATTCAATCATATTGAATTTGACTAGAGTTATCGTTTTCACACCAAAAAAAAACTTTGTAAGCTATGACCTAAAGAAATTCACTATAAATTATTACTATTATTCAATCATATTGAATTTGACTAGAGATCGCGTTTTCATGCCAGCAAAACTTTGTTGGCTCTGTCCTAAATACATCATCGTATATTTACCACCTGATGAGTTGATACAAGATATATCGTCATCACTGAATTGCAACGAAATACGTTTTGGTAGCCATGTTTTAAATAATTTATCATTGCTCACATCTTGCAAAGTTAATAAAATTGATTTACCAAATCGTGTAGAATAAGTTGACATATTTTTAATTATGTACACTTCATCAATTGGCAATGATGATAAGGCCTTTTGCTCTAGTATTTCAACCTCCTGTACAATCAAATTATTAATTTTATTCAAGTCTACTTTTGAAACGGACATGATGAAAATATATATGAAAATATAAACAATTTCCAACAGACAAATACACTCACCGTCTTCCTTCTATTACGAACTGAATAACACTCTACCAATTGCTAACTGCTGCAGATATATTCGTCTACTGATTTCATAGTGTGCCAGGCATTTCTTTTATATTAAACAGTGTGAGTCACCCCCACCATGAAACCGTGAAAGATTCACATTGCTAGTTGCTATCCACTAGAGATGCCTGACGTCACAGCCAAGCCCATCTCCCAACTTGATGCGATAACAGTTGCCGGTACGAGCAAGCAGTGGTCGTTGCGGTCTCGGAGAGGGTAGACGCTAGGCAAACAGTCCTCGGCTGCCGTTGTGTCACCATGGATAGCGGGGCTAGAGCGAACCTTCATCGCTTCAGGAGAGGTGAGGGCAGACCGATGAATACGCATTACTCTGCCACACGTCGTGGAGTGAACATGTCGCTCTCTAGCCGTTGAACGGTTATTGCTGTGACGTCACTCCACTACTAACTTGGTGCCCTAACACCGATGGAGCATTTATTACTTGGAGGATCTTCGAAGTATGCAGACGTATGTTTGTACATAGACAAACAAGCACATGATGAAACCCTGTACCGTGCATTCTCCTACACACACACATAAACACACAAAATCTCATATGAAAAAAAAATCTGAACGATCCATGCACCAGACACTTCAAGGTCACAACGCCTTGACTTCACTGCACAACAAAAAAAACTTCACCAAACAACAACCAATAAAAAAAGCAATTAATACGTCATAGTGGTGGGGGGAGGCCGAGAATCAGCTGTAAACAACTACTTATGAGTACGTGTGCTTTTTTATAAATATTCAATTTTTTTGTCTTTGGTTCTTTTCTCGTCTCATTTCAACTCAATACCTGAAAAATAAATGAAACTGCTTCGCAAAACGACTCTATAATCTCGAATGAAATCATTTTCTGGAGGAGTTCGTTGACTTGCAAAAATAAACAAGAACCTCCTGTGATCGTGGCAGCCGCCTTGAATTGTATTCCGATCATTCTCCATTAAACCACCGCTTCACCATGCGACATTAGGTATAAACACAGTGCGCTAGAACCACGTTTTATGCAATAATTGGATGGGTAGAACAACCAGCAATCAGCCGACCAATGACGCGGTAAGAACCCGTCCAACCATTCTTGCCTCTATAAGGAGTGTATAATTCCAGACATAGACTCCGGTAATGACAAAATAAGAGGCTTTCCTTCAAGTGACACAGTGGACCAAGGCGAAGTTTCTTCGCTTCGCCACGGAACCATTAGAAACAAACGTCGGGTCCGACATGACAGATGAACATTAAAGTTATAGTTGAAATAAGATAAGTAAAAGGACGACTGAACGTTGTATTTAATTCTTTTACGTGATACTTCAAGCCAATTTATTATATTCAGAGATGGGGCTGATATCTGTGGACTCGTACTCTATCATTATGAGAACCATGTTCGATTGATATTTACTGAAATTATAGAATAGGAAATATGGGAATGGTGGTTTTTACATGCGCATAATTACGCAGATATTAATCAGTTTAATTTAGTTTTTGTAATGGGAAAAGATTTTCTCTACTTACGTTGTTGCTTTGGCATTTAATAGTCTGGTTAGTAGAACTACTATAATTTCGTAGGATTTTTAATTAAGTGAATTTGAAAAATAATTGGAATTACCTGAGTGCCTTACCATTATAAAGAATCATTGTCGAGAAATTGAAATGTTAAGAAAGAGTTGAAAGTATTTCCCAAGATGATGCAACATTAGTTGCAAGAATCCGTCATCAATCGGAATCGTGTGCTTTATGTTACCTTCCTCTTTTTACTTTCCCGTAAATGAATAAATAGTATTGATAAATAGTAGTAATAAATACTCAAAGTCGTCTCCACAATTTAATGTCACCATCAGATGTCAGAGCGGTAAAACCATCAATCAATATGTCTTTCGAACCTATATAGGTTCATCATCAGCTAATATTTAAAATTCCACAATGAAAGAAGGACAACTTTACAATAGTTAATACAATGCAGTATAAAATACTTACATGGAGAAGAAAATATTTTATTTTATAACGGAGAAAAAAAGATTAATTAGTAATGAAACAAATAGTCACTATGACATATTGATAAAGAAAAAAAATAAGTAGAAAAAAGAGAAATTTATAATATCATGTTTCTCAGTAATTGAACTATGGGCGGCTTGAAGCCTTTATATACACTCATTAACATCCAAATCATCAACCGGTGATCAATACTAAAGAAAAAGTACCAATCTCCCATAAATCAGGCGTTTACAGAATTTCGTGTTCACAACCAAATTGTTCTGCTCGGTATGTCGGACACAGTGGTAGGAAAATTAAAACAAGAGTTTTTGAACATGTTAAATTAATTGACAATTTCAGGAACCTAAACTTAGATGATTATAACACTAAGCATCTCTATAGATTAGTTTCTCCCAAAATGTCACAATTCCAACATGGCTTCATGAAAAAAAGATCCACTGTTAGTAATCTTAGCAATGTTACCCAGTTCATAGCTGAAAACTTGGATAGTTGTGCTCAAATGGATATAATATACACCGACTTTGCTGAAGCTTTTGATAAAGTCTCCCATCCAATTCTTCTAAGAACCCTAGAATATGACTTTGGTTTTCATCCCAACCTGAAAAAATTCACAATAACAAAGTTCATCGAAGTAAAAATTTAATAACTTCTCAAAGTGGTTGTTTTCTATGCATCTGAATGTACAATTTCGAACTTCTTCAGCTGAAATTACCCTGAAACAACGCGATTTAAAATACGGGATCGTATTCAGCATAGAAAAATCTGTATATATTGAATGTTCCTTGTTTAACGGAGAAATGAAAAACACACTGAGACATAATCACTGTTAGGATCATTTTGAGGTTTTTGTTATATCTTATCGAATCGAAATCTTGCCCAATTTTCCGCTTCACTCTCAAAAAACACGAACCCTTGGATGTCACGGCAGTATTCTCAAGTGTCATCAAATCAAAGACTCATGCGTGCACGATAATTACCAGGTAAGTTTCCCAGCATTGTTAATAGAGCCTGGTAAAACGTTGATGTTCATCTTGGCGAATTGTTAATACATGCTAATTGTTGATTAGTTTGGTTGAGCTGCGTTAAATTCATGCCGGAGATGGAATCAGTGAAGGCATTGTAACAAACACCCAGTAGCGGGACTTTCAAAGATTTATTACACATGCAACAGCGATCTTGAATATAACTTCAGAGGATAATTGTTGAAACAAAGTAACTTTTTAATCAGAATGCATAGGAATTTGGTTGCGGTAACTGAACATTGATACTGAAAGAGAATGCTTCAGGTGTTATTCGAGCCGCAATAATCTGTTGATAAATTATTTCCTATCAAATTGGCTAAAATTCTTCAGTATCGTCCTTCATTTGCGTCAAGGAATATATAAGTGAAACAAGCAATCTTCGAAATTGCACAGAAACACCTTCAATTTCGATTATTTTTCTATTTTTTTTAATATTATTTGAAATAAGAAACAATATGGAGTTGAATCAAAAAAAAGTTTTAAGTATACTCGTTGGTATTGAAAAGATAGGTAGTTAGTTATTGATTGAGGATTAGTTGATATGAAACTGAGAATACGATTTATTTCACAAACTACACCGGAAACAATTTGATCTTCACAAACTTTATTTTCACAATTTCACGTCATGTTTCGCTATCACAGTTGCCTTTTGAAGTGAATAGAAATATGTTATTATTATTTGATCTTCACATAGTTTTTTTTACAATTTCACGACATGGTTCGCTGACACAGTAGTGAATAAGAGTATGTTATTCACTACGAAAAAGCTACTGCGATAGCGAAACATGTGAAATTATGAAAATAAAGTTTGTGAAGACCAAATCGTTTTCGGTGTAGTTTGTGAAATTACTATGGATTTATATTGAGTATAGTCGAAGTAAACGATATTGTGCACCCTCAAAGTTGACGGCACTCTCAAAGGCCAAAAAAAACAATATATAGAAATGAACCGGTTGCGAACTAGTCCACGTGGACTGTAGGAGGATATTCAACAGATATTCATGTGAATTTGTTATTGATGAATGTTCTTTTGAAAGAATTCGAATAAATATGTTGGTAAAGATTAAAGATTAGGTATATAAATCATATTTTTCTGATTGACTCGGTTACAGTTCAAGTAAACGATATAGTGCAACCTACCTTTCAACAGCTCCCCTTTAATAATATAGTTAGGAAGCTAACTAATTTCGTTGTTCAATAATCATTTCTGATCATATAAGAATCACAATTGGAATTGGAAATACTTCTGAATACTACTTACTCACACACACACATATATATATATATATATATATATATATATATATATATATATATGTTAACTCGAAGATTCTCACGGATAAAGTATGATGAGCTGTTTTCTCGGGTTTCGCTCCGTGTTCTGTGTATTTTCTCCCCATAAGGATTATTTTCACAACGTTTCGGCAAAGTCTCATTTGCCATCTTCTGGTGATGTCTAGTTGAAAAAACCAGACATCACCAGAAGATGGCAAATGAGACTTTGCCGAAACGTTGTGAAAATAATCCTTATGGGAGAAAATACACAGAACACGGAGCGAAACCCGAGAAAACAGCTCATCATATATATATATATATATATATATATATATATATATATATATATATATATATATATATATATATATATATATATATATGTATATATATATATTTATATATATATATATATATATATATATATATATATATGTATATATATATATATATATTTTATATATATATATATATATATATATATATATATATATATATATTATATATATATATATATATATATATATATATATATATATATATATTATATATATATATATATATATATATATATATATATATATATATATATATATATATGTATATATATATATATATATATATATATGTATATATATATATATATATATATATATATATATGTATATATATATATATATATATATATATATATATATTATATATATATATATATATATATATATATATATATATATATATATATATATATATATATATATATATATATATATATATTTGTTTTGCCTCCATATTTCCTGAGTGTTCTGTTCACGAATTTGTTGCATCATCCTATATATATATATATATATATATATATATATATATATATATATATATATATATATATATATATATATATATATTCTCACGGATAAAGTATGATGAGCTGTTTTCTCGGGTTTCGCTCCGTGTTCTGTGTATTATCTCCCCATGAGGATTATTTTCTGTCTCTGTTATTGTACCTGTATTGTCATGTACCGAGTTTTGCCTCTGGAGTTGAGCAGTCTGATTGCTTGTGCGAAGTGATAAAACGGATCTCCATGTTGATGGTAATCTTTGCGCATCATCCCTCTTGTTCATATCTTGTTCATCCTACAAGAAAATAGTTAGAGATCCAACTACCTATCTAGAGAAAACCACAAAAACTGCCACATTGCTCATGTACTTCAACCACATGCGGAAAAGGTCGATTCATATGTGCGCAATGCCGACCACCTCTTAGACATATTGAAAACACAAACCGTTAGTCCGGACGACATCCTTGTCAGCTTTGATGTAACCTCGTTATTTACCCAGGTACCCACCGGAGAGGCACTAGAAATAATCAAAAAGAAATACAAATTTTCACAATAATTGATTCATTTTTCATTTATTGTAAAATTCTATAATAATTGTCAAGGATATATTCACTGTAGTGTCGAATTTGAAAATTAAATATTCCACCATGGCATTATTTTTAAATTCGGGAAAAATTTCAACAAATGCAAATTGATGAAATGAGACAGAATTCACCCGAAAAAAAATGTTTTCATACTGAATAATTGTTAATTTACCAATATATTCCATATCATTCTGGTTGATCTCATCATAATGCTGAATCACAAACATTTTTTAAACAATATACTCGCTGCATCAAAGTACATTTTTGAAAACGGCTTAGGCGAATAAGCTCTCTGGCTTACAGAGACAGGCTTGTCTGGCTATCTGTGGTGCCATCAGTACCACACCTCCTCTTCACATTTTTCTGGAGAAAGAGGCTAGATGAACTTTATTTCAAGCAGTAGAATCCAACCTCACACACAAGTCAATAAAAATTTTCTCGGACAGTCACGCGGCGTTGGAAACTCGAAATTGGTAGCAAATTGCCAAAACGACTGTCCTCAATAGGAAAACTCAACAAATTGTCTCCGGTCTGGATTGCTGGCCACACTGGCGTGGAAGGCAATGAGGCTGCTGACTTCCTTGCAAAGAAGGGTGCTGCAAGTAACTTCATCGGACCAGAACCTGTCATTGGCATTGCTTTGAAACACAAACATTGAACACCTGGATGGCAAGAAGATTTATAGACTTCTGTAGAAATCTTCCAGGATTGGCTCACTCCAAGGCGTTCATTTACCCCATAGTTCATCCCTACTACAGTAGGGATGACCTCCTTACAGGTCACTGTCATCGAAATCATCATATGCAGAGACTCGGACTGTCGGAAGACAGTATGTGTCGCATATGATTAGAAAATGAAAAAACAGAAGAGCATAGACTTTGTGCCTGCCTCGCTGTGGACCGAATCTGGTTTTCAGAGTTTGGTAGAACCAAACTCTTACCTTATCTGAAAGATCGCTCACCATATAAACTAATCGGCTTCGTTAAGGAGTTTGAATAGGTGTGATCCAGAATAAACCCTTGCAGGTTGCAGTGAAGGGTCCAATAGACCCATTCACTTTTGACCTTAACTAACATAACACTTTTGATAAAAACTCAGGGTTGAAGTCATTTTTTACTTTGGAGGACCTCAAAAACGAGTCGTTAATGCTAAAATAATTATTATTTTAGCTCTGAATTTTACCTGTTTTCAATTGCTTTGTCCTGAACCTTGAAAATTATTATAGGCATTACCATCAAGAAAGTCTGGCTCACGCTTGCCCGTCAAAACAGTTTTGGCTCATGAGGTCTACGTAGAGCATATGATTTTTGGAACCAATGATCGTTTACCTCACGAGTGGTCGTTGGTTGATGGCAGGCGCACCCTCAGAATGTAACAGGGCTTTGGACACGAATAGTTACCAACGCAACATTCAAAGTTATAGTTATCAACGTTATAAGGCCGATATGTAGCAAATGACGGATGAGGTTGAATATTGTAGCCGATGCGAAGCCAAGGATTATAACAACCGAATTCATTATTTTCATATGGGCCGTGTGTCGTTCAAGATTTTTCGTAATTCTGCTGATGATTACATTTTGATTACGAGGAAAGAACGAACCACGTACCTCGTAATTCTACAGAAAAATTCCAACATCGTGTTGTCATGGAACAGCTTAACAAGTCAAGTTAAAAATGTTTATTGATTTTCAAGAATATTCACAAAATATTATGTTGTGTGGGGCCCTTCTATAGGCTTATGCCTCTTCAGGGTTAGTAGGTTGTATGTGTGGTGTCTTGTGTAATGATGTCTAGTGTAGTGTATTATTAACAACTTCAGTTTTTTGTGTTCGCGAGTTCGCTTCAACAACGACCGTGAAAGAAGTTGAAGAAATTGAGGCGTGAATATAACTGGAGTTTTTTTCCCAACACCAAACCGTTATTTTGATACCTCGATACGTGTTTCGATCACCAAGTGATCATTTTCAAGAAGAAGATGAAACTAATCATACTTAAATAGCTATCCTTATTTATACCACATAATCCTTATGTATACCATACCATGATTTCACAATTTGCCTTATCAAGTAGTATTAAATAAATTTTACAATGTGTCCTTATGTAATAGTAAGGTGAATCTAATATTTAAAATATTATAAGCTATATAATATTCATTTTACAAATTGCCTTATCTACTATAATTTTACAAAGTGTCCTTGTGTAATAGTTAGATTAATCTAATAATTAAAATATAATAAGCTATATAAAATCAATTTCACAATATTGTCCTATCTACTTGTCTTAAATTAATTTTACAATGTGTCCTTATGTAATAGTCAGGTAAATAAATAAAATATTATTTCAACAAGCTCTATATTCTAATTGGTATTGGTCCAGCATCGTTATTCATAATATTATAATGTTTGTTTAAAGGTGGTTGACAATGTTTCGTGGTATATTTCATCAGTTCGGACTTCCATTGTCAAATATAATATAAATTGATTTGAAATCCCTGAAAACAATTAAAAAGATTAACCGAAATTAACAATTTCATTAAACAAAAACACTGAAATTACAAAGAAATAACATTGGGTGTTGTTTGTATGTTATTTCTTTGCAATTTCAGTTTTTTTGTAAAATTGTTATTTTCGGTTAATATTTTTAATTTTTTCCAGGGATTTCAAATCAATTTATATTATATTAGACAATGGAAGTCCGAACTAATGAAATATATAATATTATAATGTTTACTTACTTCTACACTCTCATAAGCATCTATATGCCTATTGTTGTTAACTTGTCTAACTAATCATAATGAACTGAAGTCTATGGAATGGTTTTGTTGCAAAAAATTATGGGCGACTGCTGATTTTTCAGGTCTTTCATATTATGAGTGTGCCAAGTGTTCCTTATATCATCTCATTTCAATAGATCTTTTTGTCTGATCATAATATTTTGCATCGCAGTCCTTACATTTGATTTCGTAAATTCGAGACAGACGGACGGAAGCTGTTAACATTAACGTTTCAATCGTCATCTGAATACCTTCAAATCAAAATAACAGTATGGGATTACGAAAAAGAGTAATAACTAAGAAATAAATATGCCTTCGAAACAGTCACAACAGTCAAGCACGCCAATGCGTGCATTAAACGTAGGTGTTCAAGTTCGTGTCGCGGCGAGTGGAAACCCCTTAAGGGCTGAGGGCCTCTCTAATTGTGGCCGGTGTAAGTACGGCGGTTATCCGTAATGATCTGGCCGGAAACTCGGCTGGCGGAAGCGGTGAGAAAAACGCCATTTTGTACGCTAGTTGACTCCGGTTTCGTGACGTGCTAACCTATCGAACGATTATTCTGTATAAACTACAGGCCAAGTGTCCGAATATAATTCTAGATTTCGGAAACGCGATTAGAAACGTATCTATACGGTTTGATTCCATAAGTTTTCTATATTGTCAAAAACTGCGGAAATAAGCCATTTACCAGGTCCATTCCACTTCAAGAAAAGATCATAATCGTCATAAGACAATGATATACCTTCTTGAAGCCACCAATAATATCGTTCGTTTTTTTGAAAAACAATTTAAGCAATTCTATTGAAAACATTAACGACAAAACTCCCATATCGGATAATTTAGAAGTATATACGTTGACATGTGGTTCTTGCCAAGAACTCCATATTGGCCAAGCAAGAAGGAGCTTTTTCCAAAAAATGAAAGGACATAGGAGCAATTTTTCGAATGTGAAGAACAAGTCTACATTCGTAAACCATCTTTTGACAGAGGGGCACGGGTTCAAACACTACTGTAACTTATTACATTTGGCAAAAAAAGGTTTTGAATTCAATCGTTCGACGAAATGTTTGCGAATTGTTATATTCAAGAATTGTGAAAATTTACTGAAAAACCAAATAGAAGTGAATTCTTTCCTTCTTTTGAATCTGTCTTGAATGTGGATATTGGTAATTGTCAGTTTTGACTGGAAAACTGACTGTTGGTATGGTTTCTTTCAATATGAATTCGATAGGTATGGTAATCAGATTCTCTCAGTGGTCACACAGATTTATGTGAAATGCTACTATTACTACTTCAATAAACATACGTAGAGTAACAAAAATTCAGCATGATCTTCGTAACAAAGCCGGAAATTACTTTTCGACAACAAATCATCTAAAGGAACAATTCGTTCAGGCAAGTCTCAAATTACCTGAACTGTAGATGAATGGACTAACACCTATCAGAAAACAACTACTTCCCTGGCTGATACCACGAAGGGCGTTGGATTTTTGACAACGTCTAGTCAGGCGAATTTTGAAACAGCTTAACATCAACATGGCGTCTGGTCCTGATAAAGTGCTCATCATCGTACTCAAAAAGTGCGCTAAAGAACTCGCAAAGTTATTTTGCAGACTTTTCAACCTGTATTACAAAGAAGGGGTTTTTCCTTCCAGTTAGAAGATTGCTCGCGTTCAGCCTCTTCCCTAAAAGGGCAAGAAAAATCTTCCACCGTAAACCACCGTAACCTCGAAATTTTGGAAGGCTTTAACATCTCTAGCGATCATCAATGTGGCTTCTATTTATGTCACCCATATTTCGAATAACGCAATAGAGAAAATTGACAACAGTTGCTTTTGACCATGTGTGGCAAACTTTGATGCTACGGCTTGTAGGATTATTTTTGTGTTTGGCTCTCCAGCTTCCTTAATCAGGATCTAGAGGTGATTTCGAATTGGGATGAAAGTTCAACCAGGCATCGGTCTCTCCTAAAAAGATAAATGTTTCCGAGCCGGATATAATAATGTCAGGAGAGACAATTCCGCTTCCTGCTTCGATAAGTTTACTGGTGGTTGAAATGGACACCAAACTGTCTTGGCACAATCATGTCGCTGGTTGCTTCTCGAAAGCTTGAAACACTGTTCCGAAGCAGAAAACTGTTTTTTCCTCAGCAACTTCAGATGTTGTATAAATCTTAGATCAGAATTTCTTTGGAGTAGGTATTGTTCACATGTATTAAGCTTCACCCCTAAGCATACCCTGAAGCTGCTGGATTCCATCCAGAAAAGAGTCATCCGCCTGATTGGAGACACGAACAGCACTTGCAACCTTGATAGTCTGGAAAATCGAAGAAAGGTTGGAGATTTGTCTCTCTTTTATTGGTGTTCAAGTGACTTGGCGCATCTGATTCAACCAAGAACAATACATATCAGAAATATACGACAGACTGTGGCTGCTCATCGTTTCGAAGTTTTGTTCTTAAAAAAAATTATTTTCCGATTGGAGTTCATCTTCAACTGTGTTTTTCATCCTACTGAATTATTCACCAAAAGTGTTCCAGTAGTCACCAAATGTCTTCCACACCAGTATCACGTCGAGAGACCTCTCAGAACCAATAACTTTTTAGTATACCTGGAGCATAATTTGATCCAAACTGAAGAACTCACTGAAGAACTGAATCGGTTTGAACTTTTGCTTCACCATGATCTAGTCATTAGTTCAAAATTTTTCTTACACACCTAGATACATTTTCTTTTCAAACATTCGCTTCGCTCTTTCGAAAAAGTTTTTGAGGTATATTCGTTTTATAATGTTTTCAATGAGAAGAAAAAAGACCACCATCATCACTAATACGTCAGCATGGGAAATATGTAACAAACGCTCGTACGCTTTACCTTCCTGCTCCTCATTAATGTAATAACTCTCCATTGAAAAATAATGTGGATATTATTTACGGAAATTACATCTATTGTGTTCTAATCAGTCCTGTTTTGAAATATAATTGAAATGATTATTCTTTATGATCACGACTCGGAAATCGATTTAATTTTGTTTTTACTTTTATAATTACACATCTTTGGGAACTACAGTAATCGGATCTAGGTTGGAAGATATGGATAGTTGGATATTTCCTCATCTGACCTGAGTGCATGTGCATGAAAGTAGAGAGTCGGGATTGCTTAATTGCTGTTTACAGATGAAAATTCTAAGAAAGATTGTTCTATTTACCTGCGAATTTGGAGTGAACTCATGAAAGTGTGTCTTTGAATCATTTAGGAAATTATTGGTTATTGAATTCATAACACTGAAAATGAAAGTGAATTTATTTTGTTACTATTCATGTTGAAATAAAAAATCAGGAATATTACAACGTAGCCAAAAATTGTATGAGTTCTGTAGAATCATTTGTGCTTTACTGTCGTAGATGTTTTAAACATATTCAGTAATCGAAGTAACTTGTAAAAATATTGTTTCAGTAATATAATTTCCGTCATTATATGGTAGAAAAGCAATTTTATCGGCTAACGACTAAACAAAAAAGAAGTTCACTCAATAAAATCTTGTTTAGTCATCACCGATAATGATCATTCGTCATGCAAAAAACCTTTATTTTTCAATTTCAACTACTAATTATTATGGCTCTGGTGTATTGAGAAATTGATTTATTTGTTTCATGTATCTAAGACTACCAAACCACCCCGGCTTCGCATGGATGCTATGCTAAAACTTAATATAAATTAACCCAGCGGAAATTTAATGGCATGGAGAAAGTAATGAAAAGATAATTTTGTTTTATGGAAACGCTGTTTCCTCCTCGGCTGGCGCCTTTGTTGGAATATTTAAAAATCCTTACTTATTGCACATCTACAATACAGTGCGAGTCTCTAACATGGAACAAATTCACTAAATCAAAGGTATTGTTTCTTTCGGAAATATGCTGGGACACGTCGATTAGTATTTTGAAGTGCCCTTATTTTCATGCAAAAAAATTATACAGTGTGTCTCAAATATGAGATATGGCTTCATCGATAATTTTTTTAGATGACAACCCTGTTTTTTTAATGACTTTTATTAAAGGGTTCAACAAGTTGCATTCGCATGTCAAATTTCAATTTTTTAATCCTTGTCCTTTGGAAGATATTTAACAAACATTATCTAATTCAAAAAATGAATTCAATTCAATAGTTTTCCTTCAATAAATGCTTAGAATGTGAGGGACACCTGACAGTGACATTGTCATAAAAAAGTTATAAAAAAAAAGTAAGGAGAGAAGTATCGTATTCCAATCATATTTTTGCACAAGAACTGATAGTCGTTTGTTGTTCGCCATTAGTAAAATGCTGTACTTAACTGAAACACATAAGACTGAAATTCTAATGACAATTAATTGGCTACGGAAATAGGACAAGAACACAAAATGAAGGTACCCATTTATTCTGAGAGAAGTATCCTGATTTACAACCCATATCGTAAGTAAGATCGAAAAACAGTTCCGGGAAAATGGGCATTCATGAAAAACAAATAATCATCGTCGGAATGCGCTCAGTGAAGAGGTCAAAATAAATGTTCTTCTCTCTGTCGAAGAAAATCCCTATGTACCCACTAGGCAGATAGCTAGAGAACTCGAAATTAGCCAGTCTTCAGTGGCAAGAGTTCTTAAAGTTGAAAAATTTCATCCATATAAAATAACAATCCTCCAGGAACTCACCAAAGATGATCCAGACAGAAGACGCCAGTTTTGCGAACAAATGATGGATCTATTGGACAGGAATGTTATACAAGAAGAAAACGTTCTATTTTCTGACGAATCAACGTTGATGTTGAATGGTGTGGTGCATCGTCAAAATTGTCGTTATTGGGAAACCCACACTGGATGAGCAAAGGCCACACTCAACATCCAGAAAAAGTCAATGTGTGGGCAGGGATTGTTGGTGATCGAATTATAGGACCGATTTTCTTCCAAGAAAATCTTACTGGAGCAAGATATTTGAAATTCTTGAAGGAGGACCTAGTTCCGAATTTGGCTATTTTGTTCCCTTGTCCTATAGAAGTTGACGTCCCGAATAGAATCATCTGGTTTCAACAGGACGGCGCGCTTTCTCATTTTGCGAGACCTGTCCGTGAGTACCTGAATGATGTATTTCCACGCAGATTGATTGGCAGAAGAGGACCCTATGAATGGCCACCTAGGTCGCCGGATTTAACACCATTGGACTTTTTCTTATGAGGTTACTTAAAAAGCAAAGTTTTTAAGACCAATCCGGCAAATATTGAGGATTTGAAAGAACGAATGAGACAGGAGTGTAGGCTAATTTCTGGCGAAGTAATCAGAAATGTTCAAAACGAATTTTAACTACGTTAAGGGCATTGTCAGTTAGTAAATGGACAACATTTTGAACACTTGTTGAAGAAAGACTATTGAATTGAATTCATTTTTTGAATTAGATAATGTTTGTTAAATATCTTTTAAAGGACAAGGAGTACAAAACTTAAATTTGGCAGGCATGTGCAACTTGTTGAATCCTTCATTAAAAGTCATTGAAAAAGTAGGGTTGTCATTTAAAAAAATTATCGATGACGTCATATCTCATATTTGAGACACACTGTATAATTGTTTTTGCATTTAAATGAAGGCAATTTAAAATACTAATTGACGTGTCCGAACATATTTCCGAAAGAAACAACACCTTTGAGATAGTGAATTTGTTCTATGTTAGAGACTCGCACTGTATAAAACAAACCGACAGTTCAGCCTTCGAAAATATAGCGGTACGAAAAAACAGTGAATAAATGGTAATTGTCATTTGTAAATGTGCCCTTTTTATCGCCACATTTCCAGTCATAAACATTTCTTGCCTGTGGCCCCTAGTCGGCCAGATAGTTAGTAAATGTGCTATCAAATGTAGTTGTGGAATAAAGGCTCGGTTAGCTGGACTGGCTGAAAACTAATTTTTTGTCCGTTTCACAATATTTCTTTATCAGTGCCGTGTGTTCGTGGGGTTAGGTGAGGTAGTGAGTGGTTTTGCAAACCGATTTTTGAAAACTTTTTCTAGAGATCAATTACCCTAACAAACTGATATTTTTGCACTCGACGCGCGTTTCGCTAACAAGATAAGCATCTTCAGGAGAAGCAAATTGATACTGAATATAAAGACAAGGGTTAGCTGTTTATATGCCTAATTTTTTTTGGTCCGATGTGGACTTTGTTTGTTAAATGATGATTCTCCTAATTGATTTCTCGGTAATTAACTAGTGGAACCACTACCTGCAAATTGATTTGTCAACAATAGATTGAAAAAATGAAGTACCAACCTTGGAAATTATTTGGTATAAATTACTCGACTATCCCGATTACAATTACAAATCTTTAGAAACTCTACAAGACGTCTTATTGTCTTGTGGTTTCAAATATAAAAAATTGAACAATCGTATGGTCATAATCGAATCGACACGTATTGTTCAACTCCGACAAGAATATTTGAGGCGAATGAAAAGCTACCGAGAATATAATCTACCTCGACGAAACTTGGTTTGACACCCATGATGTTATCAAATATGGCTGGGTAGACGAAACCAAGTATTGTGCTTTGAACACACCTTCTTCAAGGGGAAAACGTGTTATAATTTTGCATGCCGAGAATGAAAGTGGTTGAGGACCTAAAGCTTTGCTTCTGTCGGCCAAAACTAAAAAAAATTCGTCTGCTGATTATCACGAAGATATAACTGGGGCTTTATTTGAAACCTGGTTCAGTGAGCAGCTTCTCCCAAATATTCCTTCGAACTCGGTTATTGACTACAATACCAAACAATAACACAAAAAAAATCAGATATTGTTGATTTCATGCGGAATCATGGCATGGAAATACCCGAAAAAATTCCAACGAAAAAGGTATTACTGGCGACCATAAAACAACGTTATTTCAAAAAAGAGTATGTTATTGATTCGATGTGTGAAACACGTGGTCATATTCTCTTACGTTTGCCTCCATACTATTGTGTGTTCAATCCAATTGAAATGGTTTGGGCCACAATGAAAGAAAGCTTGCGGAAATGTAATCAGTCAACAACTTCAAATGCTGAAGTGCTTGACCATATAAGGTGAGTGGTGAATGAAGTAGGTAATAGTGATGTGTGGAAGAACTGTGTGGCTCACGTTATAAAAGAAGAGAACAAATATTATATGCAAAGTTCCATAAATTCGATCGTTATTCAACCCGATGATGATTACACCTCATCCGAATATAGCGAAGAAGAATTTTGATTTTTCTAGCAATTTTGTTGGCCTCTATCATTTTGTAAATATATGTTTGACGAGAATTCGGTGTGATTACTTGTGTTTTCATTGTATTTTAGAGTTTTCGACTCGGAAATCAACTACCTTAAATTTCGAAGTTTTTCATAATTACCCATGGTGGAAAAATTCAGTTGAGATAACTTTTTCATGGGATGATTAATTGCTATGATTGTAAGAATAAGTAACTGAAAAGCTACCACTGAAAAATAATATGTCGACGCCTATGTCGAGGCATAAATTCCTTCTCTGTGCTGTTCCAATTGGTATTGGAAATACTATAATTTTCATATGTAAACGTGCCACTTTTATCGCCGGGATGGCCGCTCCAGTTGTAATATTTGAAAATCCTTTCTCATTGTACATCTTCAACTTGAGCTTATAACAATACGGAGACACAGTGACGAAAAGGTAATTTTCATATATAAACGTGCTCCTTTTATCCCCAGGGGAGGCACTTCAGTTGGAATATTTGAAAATTATTCTTCAGTGCGCATCTAAGACCTAAGAAGCACCTATATACCAAATTTCCGCTTCCTAGGACTCACCAGCACGGAGAAACGGATATGAATGAGTGAGTGTTGAGTGAGTGACTTTCGAATTCATAAGTGTATAGATAATTGTCAAAAAATAAAATGTATGAAGGCTATCTTCCGGGTGTTCCTTACGTTTCGTCTACTGATGCGGTAGACATTTTCTAAGGCGATGTGGCATCGGTCGCAATACCCGAACTGGTGCTCTGGTTCTTGTTCCTGTTGTATCCAACGCATTAACTACTATCTCCGTACTGTGCGCTCTACTTATATAGTTCCTTATTGTATTACCTAATCGTGTTCGTGAATAGTTCAAGTGAATGATATCAACCTTACTTTCAACAGCTCCCCTTTGATAATATAGTTAGGGAGATAACTAATTTCGTTGTTCAATAATCATTTCTGATTATATAATAATCACAATAACTATATAATAAATGTTTCGTTTGTATAGGTGACTCGATGGGAGTGAGAACACAAAAATAGGAGGAAGTCTCAGTATGGTGTGTCCATACTTTTCAGCAATACTCTCAAGAACATACACTTTTTCAAATGTTTTTGTCTGTAAAACTTCAAGTAGTTAGTTCCTGATATAGTAATCTTCAAAATACAAATTTTTATCCATTAAAAAACTTTGTATATCATCTTTCCTTGAATTTTTATTCGGTACTTTGATTACCTGTCGCGAATGATAGGAAGTGTTATCAAGAACTATTACACTATTCGCATCTACATTTGGGATCAATGTGTTTTCAAACCATTTCTCGAAAATATTAGCTTCCATGTTCTTATGATAGTCAACATGGCAGTCCGCAAGTTTTTTCCACATAATTTCAAAGAATTCGGTTTCCATCCTTCACTCCCACCGCAATGCACAATGATTAGTCGCGATCCTTTGTTTGCAGACATGTTAGGCGTACACATTCTCGAACCATCAGTCCATCCTTTCGTAACTGTGTCAGGAATGTTATACCAAGTTTCGTCCAAATGGAAAATTTGTCGTTGTTCTTGTCTATATTCAGTTATTTGTTCTAAGTAGGTATTATTCTGCATTCCATAACTGCTTGACGTTTGTTTATTATTTTAAATCTAAATCCTAGTTTCTTTATCCAATTCTGAAGAGTTTTGTCACAGCAGCACACGTTGTGGCTGTAAGTATTCAATTTCTTTCTTATGATTTCAGTTGTAGGAATCTCATTGCTTTTGTAACAGTCGTATATTGTTTTTTTTAAAGATTTCATTAGATAAACATCTAAAGGTTTTGGTAATTCTATATAACATCGCGTCTTGCGTTCATATGCTTTGTTTTGACTTTTTTACGTACAGTTGAAAAAGGATGTTGCTTGTAATAGTTTGTTCCCTCGAAACTAAACTTGAGATGTAAATTCGTATATACATTGAAACATTGTGTTTCAGTATTCAAATGCATCCGAATCTTATTCACTGGTATCTCTTTTTCGCATTGTTCACCATCGCTATTGGAATCACCACACTGGAAAAAGTCTGCGTTGTTATATTACTATTAGTACTTGTCCAAGGACGCCACATTTCAAACAGATAACAAAAAAATTAAGTAATTATAACTGCATTAATATCGAATTTCAACACTCAAATCGCGATAAGTTCCTGGACTGAACATGACGTCGATAACCATCCCCGCATTTCCCGATTTCTATTCCTCACCGTGACATGACTTCAAATTCAATTTTATGACTCTTCAGCCCATCATAAAACTCGATTAGTGAAAATTATCCAATACGAACCGCCAGTTCAACAGTCCAGGTGGACTAGTTCGCAGCCGGTTCATTCCTACGTATTGGTTTTTTTGGCCTTCGAGAGTGCCGCCAACTTCAAGTGTGCACAATACCGTTTACTTCGACTATACCTCTAAGGACACTCTACTCTTGAATCCCAAGATAATGCCGGCTTGGCGCCATAAGGTAGATAAATGTAGAACACTGTTATTCTTGGTTCATTGCTTCTACTAAGGCTACACTATTTTTGGACTCAATGATAACTAATCCCATCATGTGGGGAGTGTTTATTGGTTAGTAATCCCGGTGCTCGCTCTAAATGTACCGGAGCTTCTGAAACATGGTCCGACCACCTTGAGGCTTCAAAGTAAAAAAGTAATACTGTTAGTACGTTTTCCTTGATAAGGAATGGAATTAATTGAAACTTTTCATTTCTCACCCTTAGGCGACTGAGCAACATGCAGTCCTTCTCAAACATCGTCGTGTAGTTTTCATCTCCGGGAGTAATGAATATCGTCAGAAAAGAGACGTTAAACAAATGAAATGAATAGATTTCCTCTTTCAAAACCCGTAGATTCTATGCAGACCACTCTGTTGAAATGGTTGTTCTCATTATTGGTGCCTTTGGCGGAATGATGCCCTCTCTGCTCTCCAATCTTGAGATCATGGTGGCTTGCCATACTAAGGTAAACATCTTGGTTGGCAAATGCAGAAGGATGTCATTCTTGATTCATTGCGTCTGCTTAGGGCTTATAATTCCCTGACCCAATGATCACTTACCTCATGGCGTGGGATACTGTGTGTTTAATGATACTGGTGCGCCCTCAGATACAGGGCCTGAATAGCTCAACTTTCGGGAAAAACAATATTAATAATATAATAAGCAAATGATAAATGTTGACTGAAACTTTCTAATTGATGACTGCCTTAATTATCTGATTGGAATTGCATTCAACCGAACAAGACTTGCAACTTGTCAACTTATTTTATTTCTGAATTACGTTAACCGCTGCGCTGTGTTTCATCACATTTCTGTTTCGAGGGGACTCTTATGAGAATCTCTAAGATTTAGGTACATTTACTAAGATCTACAATTACCGATTATGTTCTTTGGTTTGACAAACAAGGTATTAATTCCGTTATGATCTATCGATCAATCTATTCCGTGCGCCTATGAGGAAGATTATACATACCTATGTTACAGAAATGTAAGCACACTTACAAAGTGAAAGTGTTACTGGCTAGAATCAATACCATGTGGAAACCAAAATTATTATTATCAGAGCATGAACCATATCATTCAATTAGAGACACAGGGCACAGTGATATCCAATTAAATATTTTACGAAATTATATTGTTGAACTAATTGATTTGCTAGTTTGGTATGTGTTTCACTAACGGGCAGATCCGCTATTAGTCAACTTTATAGCTGTCACTAACACTCGATAATGACCAAGTAGTACTGTTCTCGACATTACGGACATTGTAAGCTACCATTCATTATAACACTGATAGTCATTCAGGTATTGTTCGATCAAATGATGTAACCTGCAATTGCGACTATTACAATTTGAACATATATAGGCTGTTCACGTTAGGAAGAGAATGACTTCATTTTTAGTAATTCTGTATATCCAACATAACATCGTTAAAATTCTCACTGAAATGCATTCAATAGCAATGAAACCCAAACCACAATTAGTGGATTCAGTTGCAAAGTAGATGAGATTGTCATCAAAGCTGAATCAATGCATTATAAATTTATGATGAAGGAACAAACCATCATCTACATATGAAGCTGATACACTTGCAGAAAAATATGAGAAATTTTTATAGGGATAATGTGGGAAGAGATGGCACTTCAGCTGACAAATCCTGGGCTATATAGAAAGAAGCTTTAAACAAAGCTACATCTGATGTATGGGCAAAAACTATTCGACATACCGAACAAAATATAAAATTATATTGGGACAGAGAAGTTGTGTTTGACAGGGAAGATGTTCAGCCTCTCATAATAAATTTCAATTCTGATGATGACTATGACGATGATGATGATGAGTTGTAATTAAAAAAATATATATAATTAAACGAATTTAAATAAATTTTTTTTGTTTTTCATTACTTATTATGAAAAAAAAAAAATGGTGGAGTGTCACTATAATTGTCTTTCAACTAAGTAAGTTGATAGTAAGTAAGGTTAATAGCAATAAAACAAATCAACTACAAAAAAAATTGGAAAGTTCGAAATGGTTCACATATTGGCAACGCCGTAACTCGTCATCTTGTGACGTCATTCTCTTCTTAACGTGAACAACCTATACTTGTATTTTCTATAGGTTCGTTCCAACCTTGAGTCACCAACAGATTTCCAACAGTTTGTAAATCGTTGTCAACGCGTATGTCTGTTAAATATTGGTTTCTGATTAATTTAAAATTTCTAATTGGAACAGCTGATAGTTCAACTGAAATTTGGCATGGAATTTCAACATAACCTTTAAAAATGAATCTAATCAAGTGTATTTCTGGAGAGTAAAAGAAGGTTGCAGTATTTTATGTCTCTATTCTATTTACTAATCAATATGGAACTGGGAGGTAAGTAGGTCATCGCAATAATTAATTTCTTTAATTAAAGATGTTCATATTTTAGGTTCACTTAAAGAATACCTAATTTTTCCTGCGCCAGCAAATACATAATTTATTTTATATCAATTTTTTGGCAGGTTATGTTGTTTGCATTTTGCATGAACATAAAACAGAAACAGTAATGCGGAATACGCATGCATCAGATTAATGGTTAGAAGATAATCCTCAAACCATTCTGATAGATTTCGAACAGGTTTGAATCTTGGATGGAACAGAAAACTAGTTTCCTAATGGTTGGAAACTCACGTTGGAACGCAGAATCGTGACTGTCAGAAACTGTTTCTGACGCTGGTTGGAACGAACCTATTAAGACACATACAGAAGGTCGCAAAGTATTCAGATGTTCATCAACATAATGTCATTAATACCTGATACTTTTCGAAAAATTGAAAAATAATACCTGAACGGGCTACGTAGAGACAACACCCTCAAGATAGCACCTGCAAATAAGGAAAACGTTACTGTTGTGATGGGTACTGATCTCTATGAACAAAAAATCGTAGAGGTGCTTCTGAAAGGAAAATACACGAAGATCGTAAGAGACCCTACTGCATCAATTGAAAGGAAGTGGTACCAGAGGAAACCACCAACTCTATTTTCCGGAAAAAGAGAGATCATCGCTAACACCGCACCACAGTAAGCCCCCTCACTTGTATGAACTACCCAAAATCCACAAAAAGGATGTTTCGCTCAGACCGATCATTAGCTCCAGAGATTCAGCTACTCAGAACTT
The DNA here is from genome assembly GCF_025532065.1 of Leptinotarsa decemlineata. NCBI lineage: Eukaryota > Metazoa > Arthropoda > Insecta > Coleoptera > Chrysomelidae > Leptinotarsa > Leptinotarsa decemlineata. The sequence goes on along the minus strand of NW_027412688.1, from coordinate 26,871,192 downwards.
GTCCAGATTTTTACTACCAATAATTAAACCACTGCAAGGTAAAACAACATCTTTTGTAAAAAACTTAAGGCATTTCGTTGAACTACTGAGGGAAATCAAAGTCAAAGAACAGGATCAACTGATCAGTTTCGACGTGGAAAGTTTCTACACCAACGTTCCTGTCGAAGAAGCACTTCAAATCATACAGAAGAAGCTATTCGAAGATGGGAACCTGAAAGATAGAACCAACTTACCGATACAAGTCATCATGGAATTACTAGGATGCTGTGTACGAAACTCCTACTTCCAACTGAAGGACGAATTCTTTACGCAAGTTGAGGGACTGCCAAAGGGATCGTCACTTCCACCGGTTATAGCCAATATATATGGAGTGGTTTGAAACTCTGGCCATTGAAGGAGCCCCGAGTATGGTTGAAATATGTAGACGACACCTTCATAACATGGAACCATGGGAATGCAAAACTAGACACTTTCCTGAAGCACATCAACAACGTAAGTTCTTCCATTACTTCCACAATGGATAAGGAAGTCCACAACGAATTGCCTTTCTTAGACGTATTGGTGAAGAGGACCGACACTAAACATCTGTATATCAAAACCCCACTCACACATCTTTCATTAATATTTCATTTTTTTTGTTGTTTGATTGTATGTTACTTCTTTGTAATTTCAGTTTTTTGTTCAATTAAATTATTTTTGGTTATTTTTAAAATTTTTTTTTTTCAGGGATTTCAAATCAATTTATATTATATTAGACAATGGAAGTCCGAATTGATGAAATACACCAGGAAACATTACTACAAACAAATGACTACTACAACTCTTTCCAATTTTTTATGTGCCTCCATGTATTATTCAATCTAATCAAGAAATCCCAGTGATGCCAGAGAAAATGAAATTATTTCTGCAAACTAATTATACTCATTGAGAAAAACTGTTACAATATTAGTGAATTTCTGACATAAAATTATATTTTATGGACATGTTTTCTTGTTCTTGTGACAATTCAAATGTTATATTTGTGCTGTTGTTTTTCAACTGACAGTTGTCATTCATACTATGACACTTTTAACCTTTTTCTAATATGTTCTTGTTGTGTCTTTTTTAATTGAGTCGGTAGGTTCTATGAATTTTTTATATTTCTATATAATTATATATTTTACTTCTTTTGTATTAATAACTTATGACAGTGTTCATATCATTTAAATTCATTTCTATATTAATTATGACATTTTTGTCAGTTCCTGATGGAATGGAATTCATACATTTATGCTTTTTAATTGAAAAATAAAGATTTATCATTATTGTTTCAAGTCGTATCAAGGCTTACAACCACTGTGTGATAGATACAAGGGTATTGTTTGAAAAACAATCCAATTTGCTCCAAAATCACAAAACCAGTAGAAAGTTGGGTAGAAGTCCATTCTACTCGTACGAGGAGCTCTACATTCGATATAATGATTTTATATATGGCAAGAAACTGCCATACATATCTACGATAACTGAATGCATACTAAATAACCTCACAGCCAGTGCTGCCAATCTGGAAAAGGCTATTTCCCCAAGTTACAAGTCTTTCAAAAAGTTAAAAATCCTCAGAAAATCCTCAAACGTGTAGAAGAGGAGCCCAATTCACCATCACATGAATGTTTTTCCATAATATCCCTATATTTTCTACAGGAGACAACAGGAACATGGGACTACATTTATTTGAAAAATGTTCACTTTTCAACTACCGATGAAACTACGGTGTTAGTGAAACTCGCCAGAATAAAAAAAAGTTATGAAAATTGTTCAATTATTCATATATATTTTTTGATTGTTCATACATTACTTGTTCCTGTGATTCAATGCCTCTTATTCACACAATTTATGACGAAATTTATCTGACCCTTTGTTACATTGTCTGCAGTTATCCTTTGAATGGACAGTGTCCAGTAGGTATCTTTATAATTATTCTCAGCCAATTACTGCTTGATTGGGAAAGTTCTTGTTTTTTTCTGGAACTTTCTTTCTATAAAGATTTTCCCTCGTATATTAACAGGTATATTTTTCCAGTATTATTTATGTTTCTGATTGATTCGTTTTCTGACTTGATTTTAGTGTCCTCAAATAAGGCACTCACTGTTACTGTGCTCACACTTTTAATTTGGTAATAATTTCAGAAGTATCAAATGAAACGAACTAGTTAACAAATGCATTTCAACTTTTCTATTCAGTTTTAAAACTAGAAAAGAAAGAAGCTGGATACCGTACAAGAAATAACACTTCTCGATTCATTTAAATAATTTACGTAGCAGCACGTTGACAGTAGGTGAAAGAATGTTCTGTAAACTCAAGAAGATCGAGTGAAGAAAAAATGAATTATCCTATCAACTATTAGCATATGCTCGTCAACAAATTTTATTTCATTTGCTAAACTGTACGTCACAATATTGTGACACCCGCAGATGCTATTGTATAACGAAACAAGTGTCGTGGGTTTGTAAAGTGGAAATGTCACGTTGAAGTGTGTTTTTTGAATACGGAAGAAGTTCAGAAAAAAATTGTAGGGCGTTTAAAAATTGTGTCAAGAAATAACTAATTTGAATGTTTTTTTTCATGTAGAATGATAAAGTATCGAAAGTAAACTGGAAGTAAACTCTCCAATAAAACAGAGACATTGATAGTTAAGAGCTGAAGAAAAAGTCAGTTACCAGATCCCAAATCTGTCAATGTCAATGTCATAATGTATGAACAAGAGAACAGTTTGCTGTTGAAGTATTCACAATAAACGTTTTAACCGTAAAGCAATTTGATCTGTTATTGACAGAGTGTTTGAACTAAACATATACAATAATTCCAATAACACTCAGTATCCAACGACAAATGAGGACTTTCATTTATCTAGGGAACGAAACAAATTGTTGGGTGCATATCGTGCTGGGAAAAGAAAGATAATATCTAAGTCGGCGAACTCGATAACACCACAACTGTCGTCCATTTGACCCACATGGACGGTTCCGTAATTGTTTCACATGTTTCATAACGACACTGAACTACCCCTTGAAATAACACTTTGTGTATATATCTTCTACTTGGCCTACTTTGCAATTTTGTCCAATAAGTTCATTATCATCAGCAAGGTGTGAAAAGATAATTAATAAACAAGTGTCAGTTTAAGTGGTTAGTTAACTTCAGAATACTATATAATGGTTTTCAACAATCACAATATCAAAAAGTGCAACTGTCAGCAGAAATTTATGTAAATTTCTGTATGGTAATTGCTTTTAAATAATAATAACAATAATACATTCATTTTCAACAGGTATACACGCTTCAACAGAAAAATCTACAGAAAACAAGGGTTCAAGAATTGAAATACAAAAAGATTGAAGAAAGAAAAAATATACAAAGACTTACATTGATTGAGGTTTTATTTGGGTGTTATTAAAATGAATATCACAATGATGCAGTGTTGGTTGAAGGCATTGCATATTTGAGAAATCATTTAACATCCGAAATCTTTATTCAATCCACAAAATTCATACAGAATTAAAATATTAATAATCACTCAATGTAAGAAATATATAGGACTAGCCAAATTTTATAATACGTATTAACACTTTTAAATATTTTGAATATAGAAAACATGACTATATGCATACATGTATACATGTAGACCTACGACTTTGTAGGTACGTCTGGCGGATACCCGAAGGAAAAACAACAACAAACCCAGATAATGAATTTCACTAGTTCGGACTTCCATTGTCTACTATATAAAATGATTTGAAATCCCTGAAACAAGTAAAAAAGAATAATTAAAAAAGAATAGTTGAAAATAACAATTATATTAAGCAACAATAAACCTGAAATGAAATGATAGTGAAATAACCTACAAGTAAAAATATAATAATTGAATGAATAAAAATTAAAGGAATGAAAAAAAGAAAAAAATAAAAAGTGTAGAGATTCCAAGTCACGTTAGTTCACGACGTTTCGATTGTTGGTATCTACAATCGTCTTCGGGTGATGACTGGACTGATTCCTCCGAGAGATGACTATTTTATAGGTAGTTGAAATACTTTCACTTTCTCTACTTTTCATTTTACGCTTCACTGATTCCGTGAGAGATGACCGTTTTGGCGGGTGTTGGTCATTTTTCGTTTGATGATGGGTTTCCATGTGTTTCGTATATCTACGCTGGCCTGGCTGAATACGTTGTTGGACAACATGTATGCGGCTTCCTTAAATTTTCTCCTGAACCAATGTTCCTCTCTGTGCAAGATCTCAGCTTGGGACCACTCGATGTTGTGTTAATGGGTCCCGCACTCACAGGGTATCCGGTAAATGCAATTCTTGGAATCGCAGTCCGCGTTTGGGGGCCTGGTTTTTGTGAGGCTGCTACGGATAGTGTTACCGGATCTGAAACAGGTTCTAATGTTGTACTTGGAACCAATTCTTCTTATCCTCTCCGATAATCCTCTGATGTAGGGAAGTGCAAGCACTGGTTGTGACGACTTCTCTTCCTTGCGAGGCTCCTGCTGTCTTTTAACCAAAGTCTTTTCTACCATCGCTTTGGAGTATCCATTCCGCTGAAGATCATTTTTGATGATGTCTAGTTCCTTCTCGAGACCTTCCTTTGTATTACAGAGCCCAAAAGCACGGTCTAATAAAGTCTTGATGATTCCTCTTTTTGTCGATTGATGGTGGTTGGATTCGAAGACGATTATAGATACCAACAATCGAAACGTCGTGAACTAACGTGACTTGGAATCTCTACACTTTTTATTTTTTATTATTTTCTTTTTTTTCATTCCTTTAATTTTTATTTATTCAATTATTATATTTTTACTTGTAGGTTATTTCACTATCATATCATTTCAGGTTTATTGTTGCTTAATATAATTGTTATTTTCAACTATTCTTTTTTAATTATTCTTTTTTACTTGTTTCAGGGATTTCAAATCATTTTATATAGTAGACAATGGAAGTCCGAACTGGTGAAATTCATCACGAAACATTGTCAATCACCTTCAAACAAACGTTGAATACCCGGTACGGACCCGGAACCAGCGACTTATTCCGAGGATATGAGAAGACTATGGTCAAGCTTACAAAGGAAGAAACTCACCTCAGTTTTCTGTGCAGAGCCAGAGACAATAACATCATCCCCAAAGGTTTTCTACTGAAATCGCCAATCCCAGGAGAGAGAGCTAAACGCATATTGGAACGCGCCAGCCGAGCACTGATAAGGTCTCAAATCGATTATCACCGTTGGAAGAGGTCAACTTTGCTGCAGGATGCCACAGAACGATTGGAAGAAATAAGAAGAGAGACACTGGAAGATGATCATGGACCAATATTTGCCAAGATTGAAAGCACGTGCTTGAAGATCCGCCAAGACATGGAGAATACCCACAACAGAAAGTGGGGGAAGTTAGTGAGGAAACAATGCCCAAATACAGACCGAAAACAGGATAACTATGAAGCCACCAACGTCATCAACATGAGTTCCTGCCCGCTCACGGGAATAGAGGAATCCTTGTTGAGGAAAGGCCTGAATTTTGCCATTACGCCAACATATGTGCCCACTTTGGAGATAATTACTGCAGTGGAATCCACCAGTTCCCTCATTGACCAGACCGAGGCAGAAGAGTTCAGATGGAAATTTAGAGAACAGTTGGATCGAGAACCAGTTCCAACATCTAACATCAGCAAGGAAGAACGTAGAGCTCTGAACGGCCTACGTAGAGACAACACCATCAAGATCCTACCTGCAGATAAAGGAAACGCTACTGTGGTAATGGATACCGTTCTCTACGAACAGAAGATCGAAGAGGTTCTGCAGAAGGGACGATACACAAAGATCGTACGGGACCTTACTGCATCAATCGAAAGGAAGTTGTACCAGATTTTGAAAAAACACCAAGTCTATTTTTCGGACAAGAAAAGATCATGGCTAACACCGCACCACAGTAAGCCCCCTCACTTGTATGGTCTACCCAAAATCCACAAGAAGGACGTTCCGCTTAGACCGATCATCAGCTCCAGAGATTCGGCTACTCAAAATTTGTCTAGATTTTCACTTCCCTTAATACAACCATTACAAGGAAAAACATCGTCTTTTGTGAAGAATTCAAGGCATTTTGTCGAACTACTAGGGTCAATTGAGGTTACACAGGAAGATCAACTAATTAGTTTCGACGTGGAAAGCGTTTACACCAACGTTCCGGTCGAAGAAGCACTCCAAATCATACAGAGAAAGCTATCCGAAGACGGGAACCTGAAAGAAAGAACGAATCTACCTATAGAAGTAATTATGGAATTACTAGGATGCTGTGTACGAAACTGTTATTTCCAACTGAAGGACGAATTCTTTACACAAGATGAGGGACTGCCAATGGGATCGCCACTTTCACCAGTCATAGCCAACATATATATGGAGTGGTTTGAAACTCTGGCCATTGAAGAAGCCCACAAGAAACCTCGAGTCTGGTTGAGATATGTTGACGACACCTTCATAATATGGAACCATGGGAATACTGAACTAGACGCCTTTCTAAAACACATCAACATCGTGAGACCTTCCATCACTTTCACAATGGAGAAGGAAATCCACAATGAATTGCCATTCTTAGACGTTTTGGTGAAGAGGACCGACACTAAGTGGGAAACATCTGTATACCGAAAACCCACTCATACGGGACAGTATCTGAACCACGAATCCAACCACCATCAATCGACAAAAAGAGGAATCATCAAGACTCTATTAGACCGTGCTTTTGGGCTCTGTAATACAAAGGAAGGTCTCGAGAAGGAACTAGACATCATCAAAAATGATCTTCAGCGGAATGGATACTCCAAAGCGATGGTAGAAAAGACTTTGGCTAAAAGACAGCAGGAGCCTCGCAAGGAAGAGAAGCCGTCACAACCAGTGCTTGCACTTCCCTACATCAGAGGATTATCGGAGAGGATAAGAAGAATTGGTTCCAAGTACAATATTAGAACCTGTTTCAGATCCGGTAACACTATCCGTAGCAGCCTCACAAAAACCAGGCCCCCAAACGCGGACTGCGATTCCAAGAATTGCATTTACCGGATACCCTGTGAGTGCGGAAAATCCTATATTGGTGAAACTAAGAGGCCATTGAATGTTCGCATTGCCGAGCACAAGAAGCACACACAGCGAGGAGAAACCAGCAAATCAGGAATAGCAGACCATTTTTGGGCCCATCAACACAACATCGAGTGGTCCCAAGCTGAGATCTTGCACAGAGAGGAACATTGGTTCAGGAGAAAATTTAAGGAAGCCGCATACATGTTGTCCAACAACGTATTCAGCCAGGCCAGCGTAGATATACGAAACATATGGAAACCCATCATCAAACGAAAAATGACCAACTCCCGCCAAAACGGTCATCTCTCACGGAATCAGTGAAGCGGAAAATGGAAAGTAGAGAAAGTGAAAGTATTTCAACGACCTATAAAATAGTCATCTCTCGGAGGAATCAGTCCAGTCATCACCCGAAGACGATTGTAGATACCAACAATCGAAACGTCGTGAACTAACGTGACTTGGAATCTCTACACTTTTTATTTTTTATTATTTTCTTTTTTTCATTCCTTTAATTTTTATTTATCCAATTATTATATTTTTACTTGTAGGTTATTTCACTATCATTTCATTTCAGGTTTATTGTTGCTTAATATAATTGTTATTTTCAACTATTCTTTTTTAATTATTCTTTTTTACTTGTTTCAGGGATTTCAAATCATTTTATATAGTAGACAATGGAAGTCCGAACTAGTGAAATTCATCACGAAACATTGTCAATCACCTTCAAACAAACCCAGATAATGCCGCGCAGAGAGTTGAAGTAAAACCATCAGGCACCTGTGCAACGTCTTCGACTTGGAAAATTCGTCGCAAGTTATGTTCCAATATGAAAATGAGAAATTAATTTCATTTGGTCGATACGACCAACCGATAGACCGGTTTCGGGGTACTTGCCCCATCATCAGTACTGGGAATGGTCTTTTCAAAACGGAGTTAACCGTCTGAGTATCACGACCAAACCAAACAAAAATAATCCCAGCTAGTCATGAATCTTCAAAATCAAAGACGTTGCACAGGTGCTTGATGGTTTTAATTTAGCTTTCTGCGCGGTATTAACTGGGTTCGTTGTTGTTTTTCACGTCGGGTATCTGCCACACGTACCTACAAACATTGTCGTAGGTCTGCATGAAAGGCAAGGGGTTAGGTGTTTTCACGTGAACCTGGACCATGTCATATGCACCTCTTTCCTAATGTAGATGGAGCGAATGATTTATGAATTCATCCACCTTGTAGAAAATAATGTTGCAGAAAAAGTGATGCAGCGCCAACGTCAGTATCAATGAACATATATATTTTATTGAAACACTTGGTACCTATATAATTTGAAGAGTTTTTGCCAGTAGATCCTCTCGTGTAGAGTTAATGATGCGTAATGAATATATACTCATTTTCCTTACGTACATTATCAGTTGAATAATGTAAAGACATGAAAGTGAAGTTGCTGAAATGAAAGTTCACAAGTATCTAGTAGAGGAGCTTTGAAAATAGTGGAGACCTCATCAAGATACACTGAAAAAATTCAGAATAACAAGCAAATTTATAGGACATGTTCTGTCCTCTTTAGATTTGAGTTCACGTATTATTTTTCGTTTTCTTTCACTTCATTATTTGAGTTATACATCCTCTGATTAATAATTTGCTTTCGGACTCGTTAAAGTTTTTCCAGATACATTTTCTGAAATTTTTATATCGTGTTGTATATTGAATATTGCTGGTTACCTCACTGATACTATCTATTTCACATAGTTGATGATGCAGCTGAAAAGTATCTTGATGCGACTAGTTGGATCATAGAATATTGTTTGTTGACGTGAGATTGACCAATAACTACTAAAATAATTCTTTCCAGTAGAAGTGATCAGTGAATCTACCTTGTCAACAAATTAAGAAGAGTGGTTAGAGCAGTTAGGTTACACCTATCCTACATCAATTTAAAGTTGAAGGAGTTATAAGAAGCCTGCGATCGTTGCCTCTTTCGAGATAATTACCATGACATTTAGAGAAGTACTTCAAACATTTCTTTTTCAAACTGGAAAACTGGTGACCAAAGAAGCTTTGCATATTCCAGTTTGCTTCCAATGAATGTACAATTTCTAAATGAAGAAACTAGACCAGTTTCACACACAATAAATAAGTAATCTCATTAAAATCGCAACACATTTCTTGATGAGTTCATCGAAAGTAAACTTGCTGTTGAATATGACTGTCACCTTTTCGAATGGGATTTGAGCAACTTTGTTCGACAGAGTTTTTTGATATTTATAAAAACATTTTCTGTCAAATTTGACTGGTTTGGAGTAGCATATAATAAAAGAAATGAGGTTGTTTTTTTAACACGAATACTGCGGAATAAAATTTTGAATGAATATATCAACAGAAAACCTCCATATATTGCTGATTATATGATTAAATGTTCAAAAAGTCTTTCACTATGAAGCTATGTTGTCTTCGCCAGACGTCATTTTGATCATAACTCTCTGCATTTGCAGGTTAGCTGTCAGACAAATAGTGGTATGATAACTGAATTTGTCGAATGAAGCAAAATTGTTAGAGTTGAAATCAATATAGTGAGCTCATGAACTGCATCACAACGTGGGGTTTACGATATATTAGAAAAGGTACTCAATTTTTTAAAACACCTTTTTCAGATCCTACCCACACACTCGATTGTGCCTGGGCAAATGAAGCTTTCCTACACAAGCTTGAGCGAGCACACTGGGTTACTGAAATATTTGGAGAATGAGAGATAATATGCTACCTAAATCTGCTTCAAATGTCTTGTAGAATTGAAAAGATTGAATATTAGTTCCAATTCTGAATATAGTTGGGTACTGCAATTGAAAAAATAACACAGGTTTGCGATGAAAAAATTGTGGGATATTTAACTAGTGATTTCAACAGTATTTTGTGTGCAGACCTGAAATTTTCTCATTTAATGGGTTTTTAGGTTCGGTATGGGTTTGATGTTTCTGTATTATATAGCCTATATGAGCGGTAAATTGAATCTGAATTATGGAGCTTTCATGATGAACAAGTTACTACACAATGTGGGTGTATATCTTGGATAAAATACGGTTTTGAACTATTTATTTAGTACGAGATCTGGACCTCCTAAAGGATTCAGAAGAAGTTTTAGGATCTAGACTTGAAGAAAGACTTATGTTAGCCTCGGGTGTTTCATTTTCATGGTACCGATTTAGAGAAAAGGAATTTGTTCCTTTTTTTTACAAGAGGGTGATCTAGTTTTCTGCAACAATGTCCCCGATGTCATGGAAATGTTCAACATAACATATGAACCAGAGAAATGGAGACTTTTCATCGATTCATCAAAAAGATGTTTGAAAGCTGTACTTCTTCACAATGGAAACCAATATGCTTTTGTGCCTGTTGAACACTCAGTCCATTTTAAAGAATGCTACGAAAATCTTGAACTTGTTCCTAATAAGCTCAGCTACTCTGATCATAAGTGGACCATTTGTGGAGACTTAAAAGTTATTCCAATGTTACTAGGTCAACAAAGTGGTTATACTAAGTTTCCATGTTTTCTGTGTGAATGGGATAGCCGTGACAGGAAACAACACTATGTCAAGCAGGTGTGGCCAATAAGAAAGGGTCTTATTCCTGAAGTTGAAGACTCCCCAATTGTTTTCCTGTTTATGCAAATTTTGTTAGACCTTGTAATATATAGTCCCGTTTAAAAGTTAAACGGGACTTTATATTACTATACGTCCACCCTGTATATTCACATTCATTTTTCGTGAATTCAGTTTTGTTTTCAATACGAGTATTTTATTATACTATTTCTTTTCTGAACTCAATGGAGTAATTATTCCTATCAGAATTATTTTGCTTACTAGTTAACAAATATACGCAGAGGTACTGATTCTCATCTTAATTGCTCAGTGGAAGAACTAAGAAAACCACCATTGAATCCGCCACAATACGTAATTTGCATAATTTGTCGAGGCAGATAATGAGTAGTTCAACAACTGAGAGCAATTACTCAACTAATTAAGAGCGTTATATATAATTCATAAAGTGCTGCTCACTGGGAACTTGGTAACTTAGCGAGCGGGTAGCTCAAGAAACGGCTAGGAAGTCGTATTATAATGCGCGGTTCAAGGGTGTAAAGGAGTGAAAGTAATACTACACTGAGAAAAATGATGGTTGTTCAGTAGTATCGACGTGACTCGGATTCGCATGGGAAGCAGAACGTATATACCACCTACATTTTCTTTTGTTATAATGCCACATCCGCTTGTCCATGAAAAATATTCCCGTTTTCACTTGAAAGGCATGCTTTAGAAGATATAGGAGCTGAAAGTTTCGCTCTCTAGAAAATTCTAGGATAGTCCAGAATATACAAGGGTATTCGAGAGCATAGTATTACAGAACATCTCGGAATATCTTAAATTATTGTGGAACGCTTTATTCGTTCGTTATATTTTTCTTGAGCTATATAAAGTTGTAGCCCCTGTAGTGGGCGTGGTTTTGAAAATATCACGGCTACAAGTGTCACCTCCTAAAAATTTCCAGAACAGTCCAGAATATTCGCAAGTATTCGATAGCTTTCCATAACATTCCAGCATATATTGGACCATTCTGACAAGTTCAGTAATAATATAGAATGTTCATGAATATCCTGGAACATCCCAGATCATTGTGTATTGATCAAGACAGTTATAGGTTGTGGTAGCCCTCTAGCCCCTATTAACGAAAAAAATTGCCGTTTTCACCTGACAGATCTGTTTTTGAAGTGATCACCAATTGTAACGAATCAAAGAATCAACTGTCTCAAACAAATTCATTTTTAACAATATTTCACTATTACAACTAATTTATATTCAACACTTAGCAACTAACGCTTAATTTATCTTCACTCTTCGAATTCTTTGTTTAACCGCTCGATTCGCTTTCTGAATACAAACCCCCTCTCTGGACGGGAAGCAGGGCTTTTATATCGGTAACGATCGTTCCAGAGTTATCTAGTGGTCTCTGTACTCGTCTAGTATTTTCCCGGCGATTGAGACTGCTCCTTTCGAGTTGATGTAATTTTTATTCGCTGGCTGAGATATCGGTCAAGGCCGGCTTAAGGTTCGTTACAATAGAGTCTTTGACTAGAGTAGAGGCTGGTATGGGTAATCTCAGCTCGTTAGATTGACGAAGGGCATAATAATTGGAGTATCCACTAAATATCAATTTATGTTTGTTGATTAAACATACTGTTTCTAAAATAAAGATTCCAAAAACTGTCAAGATCTTATGTAATTCAAATAGGGGTTTGCAGGAGTCTCGACTTTTGACATTGCACATGAATCCTATATCGCTTTTCTGAATAATAAACACCGTCTGCATTTGCACCGTCTGCACTATATAAGGGTATGGCATTCTTTTGAAATACTATAAGATAGCTCAGAAACGGGTATATATCCATCGAATAAAACATGTGTACTTTCTTTCATTTACCTATATTTGAAAATGACAGAATCCGTGTTAGAAATCACAGGTTAAAAGGTAATACCTCGTTAATACTCAGCTTGCACAAGTTTCGACTTCTGGGGGTTGTCGTTCGTAGGGGTGCGACAGCTGATTAACAGAAAAACAGATTTTAGGACACATATATTACAGGACTTCGAGGACGTACTTCGAGAATATATATATATATATATATATATATATATATATATATATATATATATATATATATATATATATATATGAAAATACGTAAGGAAAATCCTTCATAAAGGGACCACTTGAGAAAAGACCTGAAATGTGTCAGTTTCGACGGACACTGAAAACTTTCCATTTGGACTACAAAATAGGACTATATAAGTATATATCAGAGACATGTAGACCTTAGCTTTCAACAAGGGAACAACGAAAAACATAGCACTCCATGTATTATACGAATATTAGGCACTAGATTACAGCAGTTATGACTCTCCCAGGCGAATCATTCAACGGCGATACTCCTGCGACGGTTTTTTTCGTCAAAATTCAGCAGTTTTGGAACGAATTTCGCTGCTACACGCTCCTCGATCAAAATTTCAGAAAAAATGTAATGGCGTGAGCCATTCGAAATACCTACATCCTCAGCAACTTCTCTAATAGTGATTCGACGACTCTTCATAACAATTTTCTTCACTTTCTCAGCATTTTTATCGGTTGTTGATGATCATTTACATCTTCTCGACCTTCTGTGGAAAGCTTGTACAACTTGTGAACACCTTTCTGACTCACAGTTCAATCACCGTATGCCTCTGTCAACATTTCAAGTGTTTTTCAATGCTTAATTCCATTTTTAAACAAATTTTGATGCAAATTATTTGATCCATTTTTTCTCGATAGCAGAAAATCGCCAAGCACGCAAAATACTTCCAACTTTCATGCCTTTCACTAACAAACTGAACATGCTAAACAGTTGAAACATGTGAACATATGTTCGAGTCAAGTGTACTGTTATGAAATGACTCGATAACAACAGTGAATAGAGACATTCACAACATCTCAAGAAAATTCGTAAAAAGAAGTAGAGCTAGATACCCTGTACATGTACAAAAGCTCACATACTTCATATGAAAACAAGAACGAAAGAGCGGGAAATTCAAAATATAAAAATTTGTGTATGAAAATTTATAATTTTCACAAAATAGACAACCGGCAGAAGATGTATAAATTAATGTCAGAAAGATTGTAATAATATCTGTTAAATAAAATTGGAGAAGACATCATAAAATTGTTGTAAATATTTAAAAATAATGAGAAGTTTTAAAATAATTGTTATAAACCGTTTCCCAAGTTACGGGTATGAAATGATGCTAACGAAAAATGTATATGTGTAGACATATAAGTAAAATTAAATATGTATTTACAAAAATATCAAGGAAATTTTTATCTAAATTTAGAAATAAGTAGCAAACTTGTAGAGGAAATAGTTTCTAAGATATCAAAGTTAGAAATTTGAAATTACAGAAATTGATGGTTAGTAACTGAGGAAAGTAAATGATTTTCAATTCTTTTATCAACGAGCGATTCTTCTGGAAGTGACGAAACCTGAAGCCTCGCCAAATGTTTGCTCCCAGAATTTAATTAAAATCAATATGAAAGTTACCAGATATTGTATAATTATATTAAAATTAATACTTGGGAAAAGTTTCGAAAAATACTTTTATTTAATTAGTAGTATAATATGAAAGTCAACAATAAAAATTAATTGGTGCTCCCGGGCGACGTCATTGATTCTAGTGGCGCATTTGCTTTTTCAGCCGCAGAAAAAAACCGGAAAAACCTGCAGCACACATCATCTGAAGATCTTGCTCTGCCAATGTCCTCTCTCTCATTCAACAATATACTTACCTAAATAAGCCAATTCCAACCAAGGAATTCATCAAGAAATTTACTAGTTGAGAATATCCAGCATACAAGAGGACAATCCAGTTGGATACACAATCTTCACTGCACTTAACACAGAAGGAAAACCAGGTATTTACATCTATCCATATCGAGAAACACTGGGCAAACGAGAAAAAAATAGATTCATGAATTTCCATCGAACATAAAACCTCAAAGTGTCCAGGATAGATTAATTGACATGAACTGACAGTTCATGTCATGACGGTTTAGCATAGAACATTATCTAGCGTAATTTGCTGTTCACACTAGTTGATTTATATTTAGAATTTAGATTTTTCATTATATTAAATTGTTTCACATTTCTATTGTCAGTTGTGTTTTTCCAAAATTTATTTACAGGTACACCTGCAATTCAGATTGTTTCTTTCTATAGTAAAAGGCATTATTTTGTGAAAGGCTCCTCAACATTTCTATATGTGAATTATAAATATTTCTGGTATTTTCAGTTATAAATGGAACATATTCGAATCTAACATATCCAAAAAAACACAAACACCAGAACTATAACATTTTTATAGTCGCGTAACCAACCAAGCCAACCAAATGTTTATTATCATGAATCACAATGTCTACTTTGAGACAATGTAGCTACTCACTTTCAGTTCGTAACAAACGATTACTGCATTTTAAAATTCACTCCAATTAAGGAATAATTTGGCAAGAATTCCGTTTTTCTTTGTGTATGTTAATGTAACAAACGAGCGCTGGAATAACCAAAGCACACTCTAGTATTTAGTTGTTAATTCAGTGGAAAGGAGAGTTTCTCAGGATCTCAAAGACAATAGATAGTCAGGCACAGTTAAATACAGACATTTTACACTCCGGTGAGCAGGACATTTTCTTGTTATGTTCTGTATTTGCCGCGCTGTAAATAAACCTAAACTCTGTGTTTGCTAAGAAGACCCATGAATCATGCTCAATTTCACCCACATGCATAAATTTCAGGTTTGTTCTTGTTGTGTTGCAATCTTGAGAAATTCTCGGATATCACTTTAACTGAAAATATAGTTTCTGATGGTATCGTTAAGGATACTTCGGGTTGATAAGTAACATTATTTTTTAATGGCGTTAAAAGGCTAAATTGCAGTTGGAGTCGCTTCCTGTTCGAATGAAATGAGAAAGGCCGATTATAATATTCATTTGTAAGTGAAAACTGGAACTACAGGAATACATTTGGGGCAAGGAATGATTACACATGTATGCATTTATGTATTCGATATAAAACAACCCCTTCCAGTGGGGCGGAAAAACCTGCAGCACGACTTCATCTGAAGATCTTGATTTGCCAATATCCTCTCTTTCGCAAAACAAAATGTAGTTAATTGAAATGAACATTTGTACAAAAGATCACTAATTTTCCAAGCACAACGAGCAATGAAAACGAAATGACGTGGCTACTGCTCCGAACAACGTAACCTTTCAATAACAAATTGTTTTCATCTTTAAAAGTCAGTGAAATGAGGTTCCATGTTACGATTTGAGAACAATATCATGAAATTCGTCATTATATCGTTGATTATTCTGTATTCTACAGTATATTTCATGTTTGTTTGAAAGTGGTTGCCAATGCTTCATGGTGAATTTTACTGGTTCGGACTTCCATTGTCCAATATGATATAATATTATTTGAAATCTCTGAAACAATAAAATTGAAAATTGAAACGAATATCTAAAAATAACAATTATATTAAGCAATGAATACAACTTAATGAAAATAAGCAATTCAATTTTGTTTTTTTGCTCACAACGTAGCTTTCGTATACAGTGAATAACATACTGAAAGTTAATTCTTTACTCTAATTTTCATATACCCCTAACCGAATCAGGTTTTTAGAGTTCGGCAGAGACGTACTCTTACCATCTGACCTGAAAGATCACTCACCATACAAACTAATTGGCTTCGTTAAGAAGCTGGGTTTATTTGGTCGAGTGTGAATAGGTGTAAGCCACAATAAACCCTTGCGGGTTGCGGTGGGGAGTCGAATAATAATATATTTATTCACTAGAACAGATGA
This sequence comes from Leptinotarsa decemlineata, assembly GCF_025532065.1. Classification (NCBI taxonomy): domain Eukaryota; kingdom Metazoa; phylum Arthropoda; class Insecta; order Coleoptera; family Chrysomelidae; genus Leptinotarsa; species Leptinotarsa decemlineata. Next base: position 26,854,659 of record NW_027412688.1, on the reverse strand, counting down.
CAGAGTTAATTGTATGATACATGATAATTTAGGCAGGTAGGTAAATGGTTTTGTTAATATTTTTGTAGTTAATTCACATAGTATTATATCAAATATTCAATATATGAAATATAAATGAATAAATATGAGTGATATTCCACAAAAACATATGCCTGTCGTGGAACAATGAAGGAAAATAATGGTAGTAAATAATAAAGGATAAAGGTGTTTACGTGTTGACGAAAGATTAATTACCGTATACATATACATACCTACATATACACAGATACATATATATAAATTAAGCTATTTGAGATTTGTAGTATTGATACTTTTGAATTGAAGAAAACTTAGTCTATAATAAAAACGAAGACCTCTGTAGAGGTTTGGTCCTTTTGGTCCTATTGTACTATTTCAGAAATCATTCTTTATATCAATCAGTTGATGGGTGAATGATCTAGGAAGGTTTGAGTAGTTGTTTACAGCTGATTCTCGGCCTCCCCCCACCACTATGACGTATTAATTGCTTTTTTTATTGGTTGTTGTTTGGTGAAGTTTTTTTGTTGTGCAGTGAAGTCAAGGCGTTGTGACCTTGAAGTGTCTGGTGCATGGATCGTTCAGATTTTTTTTTCATATGAGATTTTGTGTGTTTATGTGTGTGTGTGTGTGTGTGTGTGTGTGTGTGTGTGTAGGAGAATGCACGGTACAGGGTTTCATCATGTGCTTGTTTGTCTATGTACAAACATACGTCTGCATACTTCGAAGATCCTCCAAGTAATAAATGCTCCATCGGTGTTAGGGCACCAAGTTAGTAGTGGAGTGACGTCACAGCAATAACCGTTCAACGGCTAGAGAGCGACATGTTCACTCCACGACGTGTGGCAGAGTAATGCGTATTCATCGGTCTGCCCTCACCTCTCCCGAAGCGATGAAGGTTCGCTCTAGCCCCGCTATCGATGGTGACACAACGGCAGCCGAGGACCGTCTGCCCAGCGTCTACCCTCTCCGAGACCGCAACGACCATTGCTTGCTCGTACCGGCAACTGTTATCGCATCAAGTTGGGAGATGGGCTTGGCTGTGACGTCAGGCATCTCTAGTGGATAGCAACTAGCAATGTGAATCTTTCACGGTTTCATGGTGGGGGTGACTCACACTGTTTAATATAAAAGAAATGCCTGGCACACTATGAAATCAGTAGACGAATATATCTGCAGCAGTTAGCAATTGGTAGAGTGTTATTCAGTTCGTAATAGAAGGAAGACGGTGAGTGTATTTGTCTGTTGGAAATTGTTTATATTTTCGTATATATTTTCATCATGTCCGTTTCAAAAGTAGACTTGAATGAAATTAATAATTTGATTGTACAGGAGGTTGAAATACTAGAGCAAAAGGCCTTATCATCATTGCCAATTGATGAAGTGTACATAATTAAAAATATGTCAACTTATTCTACACGATTTGGTAAATCAATTTTATTAACTTTGTAAGATGTGAGCAATGATAAATTATTTAAAACATGGCTACCAAAACGTATTTCGTTGCAATTCAGTGATGACGATATATCTTGTATCAACTCATCAGGTGGTAAATATACGATGATGTATTTAGGACAGAGCCAACAAAGTTTTGCTGGCATGAAAACGCGATCTCTAGTCAAATTCAATATGATTGAATAATAGTAATAATTTATAGTGAATTTCTTTAGGTCATAGCTTACAAAGTTTTTTTGGTGTGAAAACGATAACTCTAGTCAAATTCAATATGATTGAATAATAATAGTAATTATAATGAATTTCTTATTGTTTTATTAATATTCATATATTAGATGATAATTATATGGAAATATAAACATTACTAACTTAGTTGAATACACTCACTTTGTAACTACAAGTAAAATGGGAATGTGAGTATTATATCACTGAAAAATTGGAGGTTGCTTATTGTTTTTTTTATTCGATTTCAGTTCCACCATTTAAAGATGTGGATGCAGTACGCAAGTCAAGATTGGGTCGATATTGTAGATCTCAAATCATCGGTTCAACATTTGTCGTCTAAATTGAAGGTGTTGGGTGATGGAGCCGAACATGCAAGCGTTTATGATATGAGTGTATGCTATGATGAAAAACAAATCGAATTATGCCTTCGTGATGCTGAGAATTATTGGAGTGGTGCAGAAGTTTGCAACAAATTTTTGGATAATGAATTGGAATTGTGGCAACTTTGTGAGGTTATGATTGAACTGAACCTAAGAAGATTCCTGTATAGCCTCCAACCATACTTGCCAGAATGGATTATTCATCACTTTGAATTGAATGATGAAAATCGAGAGGAAATTGAAGATGGTCGCGAAAATGATGATTATGAGGAAGAAGTTATTTTAGATAGTCTGTATGTTCCTGTAAATCATAAATAATGTCAAATAAAAAACTTTGTATTATTTTCATGTTTTATTTATTTAAATCTCATGAAATACAATAGAAAATGATTACAAAACAATAAATATGATATAAAATACAATACATGATATAAGTCAGTTACAAATAAAAAAAAAAGATCATGAAACAGTACATGATAGAGTGAAAAAAAAAAAAAGTGTCAATATCTGCTATGAACTGAACCATCCAATGCATTGTATGTTAAAACTGTATCATGCAAAATCAATGCATATACTTTAGTGTTGTCTGGAAACTTGGTCTTCCTCGTCTCAAACTCAATCTTTATATCAATAGTTGATGATTTTGTTGCATTCGGTTGATGAGAACAATCGATGACGAATAGTGGATTCTCTCTAAATTGTCCAATGTCCATCAGAGGTTCACTCATATCTTTATCATAATAACTTCGCTGGAAACTCTCAAAAGCATAATAAGCAGGAGCATCAAGTTTTTTATCGAAATTCAAATTCCAACGCTCATATGGATAAACTTCAGAATTCAAGTATACTCGAATACTATTGATATCAGCAGTTGTGAATTTTGTAATATCCTGTGTTCTATCTTCAGATGTGGTAGTACTTTGGAATGCGATGATGACAAAACGAGGAGTTTCCAATGCGTTAGTTGTTTTGATGGCCCATATGTCTGAAGAAGTCCCACGTAATGATGGTAGTTCATAGAGGTCCCACATACGATACGCCAACTTGATTTTGGCATTCAGACCGCTTTTGTTTATTCTACTCAAAAGTTTGAGCTTGTGTTTATCATCTGGTACAATATGTCTTATTTTCCATTCGATTTTATTTATTTCCAAATCAGCATCAACCTCACCTATATATGAGTTTTTGAATGATCGAGCGATAATCAAAATCAATTCCTGTTTGGCATTCAAGATACTTTTGTTGTAATCTTCAGCAAAACCCATCAAATATTTCAGTGGTAGTTTTCCACTAAAAACATGACTGTTTGTATCCAAGATATCTTGCTTCAATTGTGAAAGTCCCCAACCAGATGTCAATAATGTGTTAGCATGAGATTGTCCAAATGATATCATGGTTTTCATTGTAGATGTTATCCCAGGTTTTCTAACAACAGCCATTTGTTCACCACCCATTTCATAACGAATTTCGTCAAAGAGAAATGCAATTGCATTATTCGAGAGATAGCATGTTTTCGCTACATCTTTGGGGGTGAATTTACCTTCTATGTAAATGAAGCTCTCGGCAATATCTAGTATAACATCTTGATTATTGATTGCAATTCTGATTTCATCCGAATTCCTGAATAGCGGTGATCCATAGGGCTTATATGTGTGCTCATGTAAACTTATGAGAGAATGATCGAGCACTGGTTCATTGAATATATTCAACTTTTCATTGTTTGTTTCGAGCACCATTGTTATTTTCTCACTTTCAATCCAATCGATTTCAAAAATTTAAGATCACTCACAGACAGAGCGTTATGTGCTAACTGTTTAGCATACACTTGTGGAATGAGCTTCTTTTTATGCACAGCTTTCTTTTTGATAGTGCAACTCGTTTGGGATTGTTCAATGCGATTTTGTCTATTATAAATGAAACCCATAACAACAGTTATTCGATTTTCTTCAATTCCAAAATAATGAAAATCTCTTCTTCACTTCCAAAATCGATAAGGTTATTTTTTTCATCCAAAATACGCACTGTAATGTTGTGAATCAATTGACGACCTTCTGGACTGACAGGCATATATATAATACTGTGTGGTTCTTTAGTAAGATTGTAGCCAGGTTCAACATCAATATCGAATGAGAAAAGAATGTGGGATTCTTCACCATTTATATATGAACCAGATATTATATTGCAATCTAAGCGGATAAGTCTCACAGTTGTAATGTTTATTGGTAATGATGATTCATGTATCTGATTTGGTGGAAATATTTCATGAGCGAACCCCATCATTTCTGCTATTGAATTTGGATGTGTCAGATCAATTTCATATTTGGATCGCATTTCACATTTGAATGTATTATTATTGGCGTGTAGATAGAAAATATCATCTGCAACGACATCATTTGGTTTTTTATCATGAAACAATCTGAACATGATATGTTTCTGTATGACGGCATTGATCTCTTCTATTTCATAAGCACCACATGGAATTTCAATTGTCAACTTTTGGGGTATCGATGAGTTGTCATTACTGATTCTAAAACTAACTAAGTTATTAGCTTCAGTTATATTATTTATTGTATTGCACCCATAGAATCCCAAAAGTCCTAATCCATAACGACTGTTCCTATCCAATTCAATTGGTGGAAAAAAATCCGCACTCAAGACACTTGTGCCGACAGCTTGTAGCTCGAACTTTCGTGACATGACTGATGAATATTTTGAAACACATTTCAATTTATTATTGTACACAGCAACAGCACATTTGAGACAATTTACACTTTTTGGAAGGTGTTGTATTGTAATAAGTATCATTTTTATTGATACCAATATTCACATCCTCTATATTACAAATACAACACATAGATTTCCGAGGTATAGGACCGTCATTAACATCCGATTCTGAATTTTGATCGTGGTGGTGGTGCTCATAACAATATCTATGTTTCATTATATCGATGTCATCTTGCAGATGCTTAGGCAACTTTTCCCAAACATATGCAATCTCATGTGCAACACATGCAAGTATCACTTCCTTAGGCATATTTGCAAGCATCACTTTATCCATTTTTTTCAAGGTACCATATTTTGAAAACATTCTAAGTGAAAACCCCATTCCCTTGATAGCCTCCCGATCCAGTTTTGGTGTTGAATCCATTTTTATTTGGAAAATTATTTAGAGAGAAACTGCAAGCACAAGTGACCACAGAGAACTGTATTAAATTTCTGTTGTCGATCATAGTTATATTTGATTTTTACATTCGAACATTTTCGAAAGAATCGAGTCAATTCAAATGGTGGGGGTAGATCTCCAAAACTATCGAAATATGTGACTTCTTTCCCACATTTTTTATATGCCACCCAATGTGTTCCTGGTCCACTTATTCCATCTAAATTAACAATAGCTGTCTCGTTTTGTTTTGGACCTGAAGATGGTAATCTATCACGCATAAAAACACCACGAAAATGTGGAATTTTCATTTTTTGTGCATAATAACTGAGATCGTGATCAGTAAGAGGCCTCTGAGGTAGGGGTTCAATTAGTTTTTTGTTTTGTTTGTGGCTTTGTATGGTTTTAAATATAGTCCTAAACCTTTACGGTATGGTTTGAGATATATTCCACTTCCGCGTTTGCCTAATGCTACAGCCTCCATGGTTTTATTGTGACGATTGGCTTCCATTAAAGCCGCTCTGCTGGCTTTTGCCGAATTCACGGCCTTGGTAATACCAGCAGCGGCTCCCGCCAAACTTCCTAGTGCGGATAGTCCAGCAAAAATTGGTATCAATGGTAAAAGTCCACCGATCTTGGGAACAGGAATTATGCGTGGTGTGCGGATTTTCTTCTTTCCACCGGCAGCTTTAAGGTATTTACGTGCCGCCTGCAATGCCACAGTAATAGCTTTTTTGCTATTATTCGTCACAAATTGATTCCCACCAGCTTTCTTCAATACATTTCGCACTTTATGGACTATCCCAGCACCAAATGCAGCTTTTTTAATTTTATTTTTCTTCGTTTGTTTCCTCTTACATTTTTTCTTATTGGTACTACAACCCATGCCCATATGTCTTTTCGCTTTCATAATGTTGGTGACAAGTAATGCAGCTGCTCTTTCCCCAATACTCGCGTCCTTCGATTTAACCCTATCCCAAGCGCTGTATTCAAGTTCTTTGTCGGCTAAATGTCTTGCTGCAAGATCGGATGGATGCTTAGAATATTGAATATCGTGTTTTTTGCATTCAATATCTAATTTATTGATTCCAGGATCGTTACGAGCTAAACGTTGTTTCAATTTTGTACCTGGTCCACAGTATTGATAACCTCCGGGTAGATGTAATTCGAAAGGAAGTTTGTTTATTAAATCATTAACAAAACCACAACCTCTTTTAATTTTACGATCACTTTCAATACGTCCGTATCGTTTGATGGTACATATTGAAATGAATAAGCTAATAACATTTATATAGTCTCCAACCACGGCACGATGCGCATTGTAAAACAGAAAGAAAAGTTTGCTGTAGATAATCTAGATGAGAAATTTGGGTGTGGATTGAATGGACAAAAGGTATTCAGACATGGTCCACTACTTCCATCATCAGTTCGAGGACTCATTATAGGACCTTCAAATTGTGGAAAGACGAATGCAATGATATCACTATTAACACATCCACAAGGACTGAGATTTAGAAATGTGTATCTCTATTCGAAATCACTCAATCAACCTAAATATCAGTACTTGCGAAGTGTTTTGGAACCTATAAAAGGATTAGGTTTCTATACATTCAGCAATAATGCAGAAATAGTGGAACCCTCCGACGCTAAGCCTAATTCTGTTTTCATTTTCGATTATGTGATATGTGAAAAGCAAGATATTATTAGATCATATTTCTGTATGGGACGTCATAAGGATGTTGATTGTTTTTATCTAGCACAGACATATTCACGGGTACCCAAACAGTTAGTGCGTGACAATACCAATTTCATTTTAATGTTCAAACAAGATGAGACGAATTTACATCACATTTATTCAGATCATGTTTCACCCGATGTAACATTCAAACAATTCCAATTGATGTGTGTTAAATGCTGGGAGGACCAATATGGATTTCTAGTCATTGATAAGGATAGAAAAATAGATGAAGGTAGATATCGCAAAGGATTCGATAGTTTTATATACCCATGATCTTGTTTTTTACACTTATTCGATCACTGAATATTGTAGAGGTCACTTCATCAGCGAATTAGGCTATAATTTAAAAAAGGGCATTATGAATACAAAAAAAGATTCTGAAAATAAAAACAATGAAATGAATTTGAAACGTCAACTAGTAGAGACAACAGAAGCTGTCAGGCAGAAATTCAACTCTATCAAGAATGATAATATTGAAAATCGTACGACACTTGAAAGATTGTATGAGCCCATAATGAAACCATTGAATGTTTTATCATCAAACGCTACTTCTAAATCACCAGTGTTATCACCAAATCATGGAACTGTTCAATCTACTTCAAATTATCCCATGAGTACTCCAATAGGAAGAAAACAATCTTTTGCTAGTGTATCATCTGTGAATAGTGACACGAGCACACTTCAAGACGATATGAGAACAACTCTATTCGAAACACCATCATCGTCCCACATCGATTCCTCGGATCCTGACACCTCACCTGATATGAATGAAAGTGGTGAAGATGTTTTGATGAAACATTTGAATAATGTAAAATCTAGAAATCCAGCATATGATGGAACATTTGGCGTACGTATGGATCCTATTACACAAAAGCTGAAAATGGGAAGTCTAGTGGTGTATTTCAAAGATGGAAACATTTCATTTTGGGATGCTAATAAAGTGAAAAAATATGAATGCGCAGGTAGTCCAGAATTGTATGATATGATCTTTTTGAAGAATCCACGAGATGTTGATAATAAAGAAACTCGTCAAGTATATTCCAAAATATTGAAAATAACGAATGCTCCATATAAACAATATCATCAGAAGAATGGTTTTAAAAATACAAATTCTAAAAAATTTCGTGAAGTTATCAAACCTCTATTAGACTCACGACAATATCCAATAAGAAGTAGAAGTAAAATTGGTGGAGCACTCAAACGAGTGAAAATGGAGAAAATATATAATTCTAAACCTGTGAATTATGTGTACTGGAATTCACCGAAAGAGTTAGTTGCTCGCCTACGATTATTGGTAGCTTCAAAGTCAGCTGGTCATACAGGACATGACAATGAAATAATTTCAATAATTGAAGAATTACGTGAAGAAGGTATAATATATTAACATATTCACATGTAATGATCACTGTCACATCATCATTCAATGCAGTAACATTATCACATTTTCTCTTTAATCATATTAAAATAGAATGACTAATGAAATAAGTGATGTCAAACGACAAGTTGTTAATGAATTACATAAACCTGCAAGACGTAATTTTCGTAGAAGAATAACCACCATCAAAGGTTTTGCAGATCTATGGCAAATAGATTTAGCTGAACTGCAACCTTATGCAAAAAGTAATGAAGGATACCGATATATACTTGTAGTGATAGATTGTTACTCCAAATATCTGTGGACTGTAGCAGTTAAAGATAAAACAGGTAGTACAGTAACTAATGCAATGAAACATGTACTGAAAGAAGCCAAATACTCCCCCAAACACATACAAAGCGATCAAGGGAAAGAATTTTTCAATAAAAGCTTCTCATCTCTCATGCGAGAAAATAATATCAATCATTATTCAACATTTAGCACAAAGAAGGCAGCTATAGCAGAAAGAGTGATTCGTACAATAAAGGGGTGGCTCTATAAGGAATTTTCGATGAGAGGTCACCACAAATGGCTTGATATTCTTCCAACTATAACTAGTAGATATAACAATAAAGTTCATCGTACAATAGGTATGGCACCCATTAATGTTGATCCATCAACAAGATTGATATTCAAAGGTATCAATGGAGTTGGAAAAAAACAAAGTAAACCCAAATTCCGATTGAATGATATTGTACGAATAAGCAAATACAAAAATATTTTTGAAAAGTCTTACACTGCGAACTTTACCACGGAACTCTTCAAGATTGTTAAAATCAATAAAACTTTTCCCACAACCTATAATCTTGAAGATATGAATGAACAACCTATTAGAGGATGTTTTTACGAAGAAGAGTTATTGCGAACCGAAAATCCTGATGTATATCTGATCGAGAAAGTGCTGAAGAAAAGGAAAAATAAAGTATATGTAAAGTGGTTAGGACTTCCTAGTGAACAGAATTCTTGGATTGATGAATCAAATATGCTTTAAATGTATCTAATAATGTATTTATGAATAAAGTAATGTTAAAGTTCATTATTGTTTTCATTTCAATTATATGTAAGTGAATTGAAAAAATATTGCAGCGGTAAACATTGCCCCAACCATTCGCAATGTTCTGTGTATACCAAACCAAATTAATTGTATACTCCATTCCCGCTTAAAATTTTTTTCAACTCACAATATTGAGAACACAATACCATTCCCAAAACTAATCGCTGTCACTTTGAAATGCTTTCTCCAACTCTTTTCGCCAATTATCTCTCACTGATAATGCCGTCTCATAAAGTCGAGTCGACTCCTCAAGCTCTGCCTGTGCTTGCATTCTCGAACGTTGATTGAATTTGTCATCTTTCATGATTTTTGAACGTAGTTCATCTGCTTCTTTGCTCATGTTAGCCAATTCAATTTTCGCTAATGCAATCTTAGCATCTAATGCTTGAAGAGTGTCCTTATTGACACTAATAGCTTGCTCATTTTTTTCATGTTCAGCAATAGCCTTTTGCGCCTTTACAAGACGGCATTTCGCTTTCTTTTTCATATCTCCAAACCGAAGTAATGGAGTGAAAGAAGATAGCGATTCAGTCATCAAATCACCCTTCATTTCTTTGGGTTCACATTTTGTCTTCCTCTTCGATCTGTCACTTTTCGTTGTGGGCTTTTTCTCCTGCAAACCACTTTTCGATTGTTTTTTTTCTTTCAACTCAGTGACAATCGATGAAGATGCATTATTAACCTTCCTTTTGATAGTTCTGGATTTTTTATCAACACCAAGAGGGGGGGTAGATGAAGGGTGTTTGGATGATGATGATTGTGAAATGATTGGAGTTTCAACGATAATTTGTTGAATTGGTTCCGGCACATCTGCGAAGTTAACGAAGTCGCTAATATCAAAATCACTTATCGAGTCTTGAGACTGTAAATGTAATACTGGAATATTTTCAAAATTAGTGTGATCGATATCAACAAGTGGTGAACCATCTTCAGCAATCAATAGTGGCATGGAGCTCATGATAATGATTATTTAGGTTTGGAGGAATGATATGTGATAGCAATAGAATGTGGATAGGAAAGGTGATGATGTTACTGATACTTCACCTTTTATAGAAGAAAATAAACTAGCGCATGCGCTCTTTCGTCAACTAGCCCACTCTTTCATCGACTAGAGATGCCATATCCTTCTCTCCCACTTAAAACGAGTCAAGTGATAGGTGGGAGTCGTACCACTTCCGTTTCCTATTCAATCGTATAAGTCGACTTGCGATCCTGAAGTTCATTCATTCACTCTCTACAACTGTGAGCAAACAACAACAAGATGAATTCTGCAAAAATAAATGCTGCATTAAATAGAATATCTGCTGTTGATGAAAACAATTGGATAGACGAATCAGATGATGATGATGTCAATGTTCCGCTAGAGGAAGTGATAGTTGAAGCAGAAGATGTTGGAGTCGATGAAGATGAGATAGACGAAGTTGAAAACGAGGCCAACCAAAGCGACGAAGATGATGACGTGATGGAGTTTGAGAGGGTCATGGATGAAGAAGGAGATGATGAAGGGATAGAAGCTGACACAACTGAAGGCGATGGTGCTTTGAGGATCGGTATGCGAACGCTCAATGTCAGTGAGACATTGGAAGATCCCTTGGATTTGTATTGTGCAATGGATGCATACGTATTGATCAGCACAATAGATGGAGAGAACAAAAAACTATGCTGGTGCTGCTTTCGGTTTTATTCGCATAGAAACAATAATGGAGGGTGGTATGCCCATGTCAACACCCACAACACTGTCTCAATTATGGAAATGGGACAAAATTGGTGTGAAGCTTGCGAGAGGCCACTAACAAACTTCACCCGAGTATCTACATGTATTATATGTAATAATGTCCAACCTGTGGCACAATAACCGTGGACCTACTGGTCAAAAAAAAACAACAGCCCTTTTCAGGGCTACATTATTCACACAAACGGTAGTAGTAGAATTCACAGATTATGTGATAAATGACTACTTTGACTAAAAAGTCGAAGTTAGGATTTGGTTTATCATCGAATATCTGTGTATATGATGAGTACTACTTTGACTGAAAAGTCGAAGTTGATATTTTCTCAATCATTGAATATAATGATGAGTACTACAGAGTTGGATGATGATACTTTCACATAAGTTTTGACTATAGTGTTAACCTATTTCTGATTGAAAGTATAATGATAGCTCTGAAAATAGTTGTTTATTGTCTTTAATTGTAGCCCTTAAAAGGGCTGTTTTTCCTATTAATCCATACAATGGTATGGACTAACGCTCTTCATCATCAGAAACAATCATGATGGTGTCATCATCTGAATCATCTGTATCTGATGATATACTGATGATGTCGTCCTCATATTCATCAGATTCATCTGAATCAGATGATATACTAATTATGTCGTCCGCATGATCATCTAACTCGTTATCCTGTAGATCGTCTAACTCATCTACTTCCTCTTGCATACGTTCCGGGAAATCATCAGGAAGATCGTAGATGCGTTGCAGCATTTCTGCGAAGGTTGTACTGAAATGATCAAACGTAGAATCTATTTCATGTACCTGGATGGGTCCTGTACTCATCATAGAAGACTCTGGTACACTCATCGGTTCGGTGGTGGAATCAGCAATCGACATTGTGGAAGAATGATGTAGAACTGGGATTGATACTATATTTATATTGGAAGAAATAAAACGGAGGGGGTGAAGTGTAAATGTAGAACAGTGTTTGAGATTCGAAAACATTAAAAATGACGATCTTCATGAAACTCTGAGCGATTATTATGAGAAATTCTAAGTGATTATTATGAAAAACTAATAAGAGAGAGGGAGGAAGACACTGCCCCTGCCTCGCAGTGCCTCGTGTACACCAACCAAAAAAGTGTGTACTCCGTGGAAGGAAAGGAAAGGAAAGGAATGGGTGGGAGAAACAGGGAAACGATTACATATCGTCGTCGGAATTTAGGACATCATCGTCATCAATTAGGATAGGAGATGGCGGAGGACTGTCCTCGATAAGGATTGGGGATGGTGGAAGTCTGATGTCGCCAGCGTCATCGTCGTCGTCGTCGTCATCCTCATCTGTGATGTCTACAGGCGGTGGGTCACCCCATTCGTCATCCCATTGGTAGGGATCCGGATAATCCCCGTCCGATAAGTCAGCTTCATCACTCCCAGTGACATGCTGAACCTGCACCCTGTAGTCATTATTCATGAATTCGAAGGGAATGTCATGAGGTGCCGTTGTGGAGTCCACGAATCCTTCATGGATAGAAGCCCAGTAAGGATGTTGATGCGCTGGGTCACTGTACGGCTCAGTAGTTGAATCAGGTTCCATGTTGAAGGTGGCTGATCAACTGAATATTCCAACAGATAATTCCTACTTTTATACTTTTGAAAGGGAGTGGGGAGGAGTGGGGATGAAAGAACTTGGAATTGAAAATGGAAAAAAAGAAAAATAATGAAAAGACGAAGTGAAGAAAAATGCTCCAACCATCGCATTGTTCAATGTGTACCAAACCAAAACAATGTACACCCTTTATTTCACTTCTTTTTTCATTTTTTTTTTTTTTGTTTTTTATTCCTAAAATTATAATTACAAACCTAAAACTACCATGCTACCTAATTATCCTAAAACTATCCTAGTTGACCTAAAAACTATTTCCCTTTATTCAAAAATTTCTTTATAAATATTTTTAGTTCATTATTGAGCTCTATCGAAGAGGTCTCTGCCTTCCGCCTTTCCTTCAGTCCTTCGATCTAGCTCGGCCATCCTCATTAACAACTCGCGCCGTTGGCTAGCAATTTCATTCTCCTCCCGGGAAATGCTAGCCAACGCGGCCTCACTATTTCGTGAAGCAAGTGCAACATCCCTACACCTCTGTAGGAAAGTTTCCATCTCCTGGGGGTTAACCTCTCCGAAAGGCTCCGGCACTGGTGGCACTTGTGGCGCGATCTCCCCGGCAGGCTTCGACACTGATGGCACGACCTCCATGGCAGGATCAGGCACCGGTGTGAGTTCCATGGGTGTCAACATCGCTGATAATGCAAATTGGGTGAGGATTTCACCTGGAGATGGCATCCTCGGCACCGGCTTATATGCCCTCCGTCTTTCCACTGTCAATGCGAGCGGTGTGGGACGTCTCGGAGGATTCCTTTTGGCGGTCGACCAACTACCTGCATAAGGGTTAGTCCTATTGCATTTACTCCTATACCTTTGAATAGGACCAACCTTAGCTGCAGATTGCCGCTTGGCTTTGTTAACAACCCTGTCTTCCTGAAATGAGACAGGGCTGCGTGGCCGCTGCACACCACCCGAAGTTGAAGCCTTCACCTCTTGGACCATCGCCACCTCGTCTCCCTCGAACATGTCAGGGCTGCCTGGTCGCTCCACCTCAACATCCACAGGTATGATCGATGCCACAGCGTTGTCGATTTCCTGCGTGTAGTTTTCCATTCTGAAAATGTAATACAAAGTTAGTTGTTATGAAAAAGTAACATTGATAACTTACTCAAAATTCGCTTGTTGTAGACTGTAGAAGACTGCTGTATTAGACTGGTGTTGTAGTAGATTGCTGTAGCTGGACTGCACTCGATGAGAAGACTTGTCGTACTGAATGCCGAGAAGTGTGCTCCTCAGGGTGTAGGCAGAAGTGGGAGTGGTGGGAGTGAGGTGGGGGCGCGCATGCGCAATTGTGGGGTGAGGCGAGCAATGGTGGGAAGGGGGCGGGGCTAAAAGTGGAGGAGAGTGGGCGGGGACTACAGTGTGTTGTTAAATTTTTTTTTAATGAAACATAAAATTAAAAATTTTTAGTCATAGAACCGGCATTGGTCATCCTCAGTCATAGAACCGGCATTGATCATCTACTTGAATTGTGACTGGAGAAAAAAATCTTTATTTTTTGTAAATCTATATTATTAAAATCAATAATGGGGGTATTTAATGTTCAGTGTGTATGTAGAATCGATATTTTTTGAGAAATGAGTGGTGGAATCTCATTATTATAATATTGAATTTATTACACTTATTTTCAATTTTACACGAAAAATAGTAATGACAAAAGTTGTAGAGAATTTAATTTCCAACAAATTTGGTCTCTATTATTTTTTTCGCAGGATTGATATTTTTCGAGAAAAGAACGGGTTGTAATCTCATTATGTAATATTGAATTTATTACACTTATTTTCAATTTAACACGAAAAATAGTAATGACAAAAGTTGTAGAGAATTCAATTTCCAACAAATTTGGTCTCTATCAATTTTTTCGCAGGATTGATATTTTTCGAGAAAAGAACGGGTTGTAATCTCATTATGTAATATTAAATTTATTACACTTATTTTCAGTTTTACACGAAAAATGGTAATGACAAAAGTTGTAGAGAATTCAATTTCCAACAAATTTGGTGTTCATTAATTTTTTCGCAGGATTGATATTTTTCAAGAAAAGAACGGGTTGTAATCTCATTATGTAATATTGAATTTATTACACTTATTTTCAATTTAACACGAAAAATAGTAATGACAAAAGTTGTAGAGAATTTAATTTCCAACAAATTTGGTCCCTATTATTTTTTTCGCAGGATTGATATTTTTCGAGAAAAGAACGGGTTGTAATCTCATTATGTAATATTGAATTTATTACACTTATTTTCAATTTAACACGAAAAATAGTAATGACAAAAGTTGTAGAGAATTTAATTTCCAACAAATTTGGTCTCTATCAATTTTTTCGCAGGATTGATATTTTTCGAGAAAAGAACGGGTTGTAATCTCATTATGTAATATTAAATTTATTACACTTATTTTCAGTTTTACACGAAAAATGGTAATGACAAAAGTTGTAGAGAATTCAATTTCCAACAAATTTGGTCTTTATTAATTTTTTCGCAGGATTGATATTTTTCAAGAAAAGAACGGGTTGTAATCTCATTATGTAATATTGAATTTATTACACTTATTTTCAATTTAACACGAAAAATAGTAATGACAAAAGTTGTAGAGAATTCAATTTCCAACAAATTTGGTCTTCATTAATTTTTTCGCAGGATTGATATTTTTCAAGAAAAGAACGGGTTGTAATCTCATTATGTAATATTGAATTTATTACACTTATTTTCAATTTAACACGAAAAATAGTAATGACAAAAGTTGTAGAGAATTCAATTTCCAACAAATTTGGTCTCCATTAATTTTTTCGCAGGATTGATATTTTTCAAGAAAAGAACGGGTTGTAATCTCATTATGTAATATTGAATTTATTACACTTATTTTCAATTTTACACGAAAAATAGTAATGACAAAAGTAGTAGAGAATTCAATTTCCAACAAATTTGGTCTCCATTAATTTTTTCGCAGGATCGATATTTTTCGAGAAAAGAATGGGTTGTAATCTTGAGAAAAATTCCGAATCTTGACGATCAAAATTTTTTTTTAATTATAAACCTTTAATAATTCATAGAAAAAGTAAAATATTGATATTAGTGGTTCAAATCCCGGTTTTTTCGCAGGATCGATATTTTTCGAGAAAAGAACGGGTTGTAATCTTGAGAAAGATTCCGAATCTTGACGATCAAAATTTTTTTTTTAATTATAAACCTTTAATAATTCATAAAAAAAAGTAAAATATTGATATTAGTGGTTCAAATCCCGGTTTTTTCGCAGGATCGATATTTTTCGAGAAAAGAACGGGTTGTAATCTTGAGAAAGATTCCGAATCTCGACGATCAATTTTTTTTTTTTTTTTAACCTTTATTAATTCATAAAAAAGTAAAATATTGATATTAGTGGTTCAAATCCCGGATTACCCATAAAAAAAATCAATAATTTTTATATAAATGAAGCTTTCATATCTTATATAGAATAATAAATGTTATTAACACCAATATGTAAGCCTGTGGCGTAATGGTTAAGACCCCAGCCTATGCAGACGTATGGCATGAGTTCAAATCCCCGTGTGACCAAAAATTTTTTTCTTTATTTCTCACCATTATTCCTTGTGATTTAAATAGAATTGAAACTGTTATTAATTTTTCAAATACACATTTTTTTTCCTAACCTAACTTAATCAGGCCCTGCCCAGGCAGGCTATTCCACTTCACTATTCACCATGTTGGTTCAATTAATACGTCATCTGTTGCTTTTGGTTTTGGTTCTATTATTCTAATATTTGGATCAATGTTCAGTCCTGGATATCCCACTCCACCTGATGGCCTGACTTTATGGCTTTTCTCCAAAACTTCAA
Source organism: Leptinotarsa decemlineata (assembly GCF_025532065.1). Lineage (NCBI taxonomy): Eukaryota > Metazoa > Arthropoda > Insecta > Coleoptera > Chrysomelidae > Leptinotarsa > Leptinotarsa decemlineata. Next base: position 26,838,006 of record NW_027412688.1, on the reverse strand, counting down.
CTCTCTCTTCCAGTACATCATACTTTTTCATTGTAGTCGCTGTTATGTTTGACATAGCATCAAATTTTTCATTTGTAGACGCTGTTATGTCAGACATTTTTATGTCTACATCATTTGTAAGTTTGTCAAATTTACGAGTGAAAGTTATCCGAGCCTCTGCAATTTTATCGTCAAATGCTTGCCGGGCGTCCCGAGCAATATTGCCTATTGTGGATTGTATTGCAGCTTGTAGGGCTAGAAGTATAACTTCCTTTGCTCCATTAATTTCCCCCTCAAGATATGATACAGTTACACAATCACTCTTGTCAATTGGTTCACTTGTATTTTTCAATATTTTCCTTTGCATGTCATAATGACCATCTTTTGTTAATTTAAATCCATTGCCGGGTGGACCTCGGATGACATTACCACCCCATTTTTTTTTTCTGCCAAATTTATCGATTGTTTTAGACATTGTGCACCCACGATGATTCTTTTCAAACTGATATTCCTTTCTTTTACATTATACTATATATTGCAGTAATCGATTAGGGAAATAGAAATAATACAGATAAAATTTCAATCATTTTATATTCATTACAGTAATACATATACATACATACATAATACATTAATATCACAATACTTCTGTCATATTGAATTTTCCGGTTTTGAAGATATTGAATGATACTTCAATCATTGATCTCGGCAGATAATAAATTAATCAATTGATCCAATGGAGTCTCCTGAGATTGTGATTGTTGAATAATATTACTTATCCAACGAATGTTCTCATTTGGATCGTTTTCATAAAATTCAATATCATTATGACCCCAAGGAAGAGTGTGGGTAGTATTCGGAATGATAAATCGTTTATCGTCGTGGTATGATAATGCAACTTTATTTTTCAATTCAGTATACATATCATGCAACACGCTTCTAAATGAATTCATCTTTCTGAATATCATACCACCTTGTTCGACGATTTTTTGATAATCTTCGCATGTCAATTCATTCTTTATTACCGATCGTTTAACCCCTTTAGCTTTCTTAAATTCACCATCAACAGATTTCACATAATATGCTTTAGCACCTGTACCATAAAAACTCATGATTGGATCATTTGGAAATTCATCTTTGAAGTTACCCAAGACTGAACTTGTTACTGGAATATTGAATTGGTTAACTATACTGTAATTGGATGTATCAAATCTACTTATGTTAGTTTTTATGAATTCATAAAAATTTTCTGTGTTTACTTTAAGAATGAGCGAGTCGGTATCTGTGTAAAGTAAAGAGACATTTTCATCAAAGTGTTGTTTGATGCATCCATAGAAAAAGTCATACATGACTGTTTTAGATAATTCTAATATGGAAAATCCCAAATATAATGGTTTATCGTAATGAACCTTCACTCTACCCAATTGAATGGCAACGAAATTATCAGTGAAAATTGAACAATTTTTGAAATTTGGTTTGGCTATGAGAGTGCTGGCACCTATATTTTTCTTTATATTTTCCCAATGTGTAACGAGTCTAACATCAATTCGATTATCTACATTCTCCATTGTCTTTCCATACACCGCATTATTCATTAGTTTATAGAAATCTTTAACAGATTTGTTGTTAGACCTATTACGCATTTCAGTATTAAGATCTATATAGGGTTTCATCCAGCATGATTGTTTGAATTTCAATACTCTATGTGTATTCATTACAATCAATCCATTTTACAATCAATCCATTTTTGACAATATATTTTCTTTTATCATTCAAATTTGGAATTAATTTGGGAATTTTCGATTGTGTACGAGGTGGTATTATTTTTTCGACTAAAAATGGAAGGTCAGAATGTTTATCATGCAACTCTTGTGGATAATGAATGTCCACTTCAAATACATACCCATACGGACTATCAGTACTCACATCCATCACATCGAGATTAAGAATTTCATTTGGTGTCAACCATGTAAATTCACTTGTTGGTAGAGGTTGTGACATACTGTGACCGTATAGATTTGTTGCATCTAAATATGTAATGAATGTGGAAGGTTCATTGGGATTATAATTGGGTAAAAATCTATTATTTGCTATATGTTTCCTCTCGCTACATTGACTAATTCCACCTCGTATACCTTTTTGAAAAAAGTGAATCATATCAATGTCAGTTAGTAATTCCAATTCAACATTAGTGAACTTCAACATGGCATCCCATGATAATCCAGGTGCAGTGTAATATTGTGCCGGATCTAAGTTATATATCTCTAAACTTGTGGTGCGGAAGTTTTCAAAAATATCACATAGTAGCAATACATCCGACTTCAAATACAAATCAGAGTATTCCCCCAAATTCTGACACTCGAATAAATTCCAAACATTTCTAGCCCTATCATAATCAGTTTCCGATATATGTTCACAATTGAGTGTGTCATAAAACTGATTTTTTGTCGGAAGTAATGGATAATTCAATTTGTCAATGTCATCAACAAAACTATATGGAAATACACCTTTCTGTCTCATCAAATTGAATTTCTCAATTTGTGGGAAATGTTTGTGCATCTCCAAACATTGATCGGAGGTCAAGTTTGCACCCAACTTCTCCAACGAATTAGTCATAAATTTATAACTATCGATAAATCTCATTTTGAGATAATTCTTCCTAACCACACCATCTTTATCGGTATAGCTGTGTGTGAAGAGATGCTTCGTGAAAGATATATATTTCTCTTTAGTTTGCGGGATAACATCAACTTTCTCTTTATTCCTATACAATTCTTTTATGAATAAATGACAATCATAACCACTTAAATTATGAAAAATGATAGGTATGAAGTTTGGTATTTTGAAATTTAAATTACATTTCGAGTGAGCGGCATGTGATCTTTTCTTTCCTGTGACATGACAATGATCTCTTACTTTGACTTCACCATCAGTAAATGCTTTATTACATATACCACAAGTTCTGGCTGCAGCAAACTGTTCTTCTTCTTCGTCAGTTTGTGTATCCATCGGTTTAGGGTTTCTGAGATGATTTTCATGTATCTCTTTCAAATCATCTTCAATGCTACTCACAAATTTCTGAGCTATATGTAACCCCTATATGTAACAAATTTTGACAAATCATCATTATATGAACACTTTATCAAATAAGCAAATGAATATGGGGCATGTTTGAATGTTTTAATCGTGTATGAACTTTCAGGATTTGGCTCATTCACATGAATCGGTTTAAGCACTGATTCAAAATCAGCATACACTACAAATGGCACCCTCATTTGCCTCTCAAAGTTTTCAAACATTAGTTTATTTTCCGCAACCATTCTACCATATTTATTGATCTTTAAATTAGTAGTTGGTGTTGTGGTACTAATGTGATTACAATCATACATATTATGACGTAAAAGCAATCTCTCATCAGAAAAATATATCAAACATCCGTCACAAAAATATTTTTTCTGTCTATGAGCTGATAGTTGATTAGAAACTAATCTTGAAAGATCTTTGATCCAACAATAGTGACCATTACCGGAGTCATCAGTTATAAACAACAAATTGACATGTCTCCGGAGTCTTCTCTGTGAGTATCGCAATGGACCAATCACTTCATACTTCATTTTACCCTTCTCAAATGTACTCCGTAAACATTAATTGAAATATCATTCCTATCTTCGAATATTTCGATACTCTTATTATTAACTTTAACCGGAAAATCCATACCTGTGACATCTAAAACAGTGGAAAAATGTGGATATGACGTAAGTTCGGACACTCGACTATCTGCAGGATATAATGCTGATGTTATAGCCCAAGCAAAACAATATTGATCTTCATCACGAACATTCACAACAGCTTTCTTCCATTGAATACATTGAGGCAGCTTCACATATGAACGTCCTTCCAGTGGACTGTATTTATTAATGTTGACCTCGAGAAACAATATTTTTTCACAAGTCCAACCTGAATTATTAAAAAAAAAATTACTATTCAATCTTATTGAAATTTTTAAAAAATAAATACCTGAGTCACGATCCTGGAACTCAGTCGTTTGAGCCACAATTACATCACGGAATCCATCAAAAACAGCATTCAAATCTGAAGATTGGTCCACTATTTTATTTTGGGAATTAAATGACTTCGTGTCCCTCGAATCATCAGTCTGAAGAATATAATTCCCAAAAACTTCCATATTCACCTTGATGCTTTTATGGATCCTGATGGCTGATTCCAGTAATTCAATGACCTTCTGCCTAATCTCATTGAAAAATGACATGTAGTCACTGGTTACAATCGAACTCTCCACCCTGTATGTAGCAATGCGGCAATTGAATGCATTCGTTATAATTTGAACACCGTCAGACAATTGAACACATGCATTATTTTTATGACTCATGGTTCTTCGGTGAGAATTCACTTGGGTCATAGGAATTGTCACATTACAACAATTGCACGTATACATAGGTGTTGCATTATCCACTCTCACCCGTTTCACTGCAGGCCCTCCTTGGCAACTCTGGAGCTGATGCCGACGAAGATTATCACTACGAGTGAAGGATTTACCACAGTCACAGGAATACATTTTATATAATAGTTCTCACTAACTCACTTGATGTAAACTGACATAGCCAACACTCGTACGCTTCTTAAATACACTCTGATAGGACCCGTCAAGACGTCATAGCCAACCCCACTTCTCAACTACATGCGCCAAGATTACCTCCCAACTGAATGCGATAACAGATGTCGATATACGAGCAAGCAGTGGTCGTTGCGGTCTCGGAGAGGGTAGACGCTAGGCAAACGGTCCTCGGCTGCCGTTGTGTCACCATCGATAGCGGGGCTAGAGCGAACCTTCATCGCTTCGGGAGAGGTGAGGGCAGACCGATGAATACGCATTACTCTGCCACACGTCGTGGAGTGAACATGTCGCTCTCTAGCCGTTGAACGGTTATTGCTGTGACGTCACTCCACTACTAACTTGGTGCCCTAACACCGATGGAGCATTTATTACTTGGAGGATCTTCGAAGTATGCAGACGTATGTTTGTACATAGACAAACAAGCACATGATGAAACCCTGTACCGTCCATTCTCCTACACACACACACACACACACATAAACACACAAAATCTCATATGAAAAAAAAATCTGAACGATCCATGCACCAGACACTTCAAGGTCACAACGCCTTGACTTCACTGCACAACAAAAAAACTTCACCAAACAACAACCAATAAAAAAAGCAATTAATACGTCATAGTGGTGGGGGGAGGCCGAGAATCAGCTGAAAACAACTACTGGTTTGAAATCTAATTTTTCAGTTCTTTCTTGAATAGGCTTAGCGAGTTGATTGTTTTCAATTCACTGGGAACTGTTGTATACTCTGGGTTTGAGGAAATATGATGAACGTTGGGATATTGTTGCTTCACTATCAAGACGTTCAAAAATAATTGTTCAGTATCCAAAACTTTTGCTAGTTGAAAAATTCCATCACTGGAATATAATCGATCTTTCGAGTTTATTATCTTTAGTATCCATTTCTGGAGTACGTCGAGTCCGTTCATTTGATTTTTGTAGGCACCTCCCCAAGCTATTATTTCGTACCTCAATTGTGATTCCGCCAGTGCGAAGTATAAAATTCTCAAGTATCTTATTCTATGAGGCTTCTCAATTCGAGAGTGTGCTTTTTTATGTGAGTGTCCCATATCATGTGGCTATTTAAGTAGACTCCCAAGTATTTTATGTTTTTGATTATGGGTATAGCGAAGAGTGGAGGTGTTATTACTCTCGGTTATTGATTGATGTGAAATATCCGGAAAATTGGTTTTGATTATTGAAAACGAAAGACATTTTGTGTTATCGAAATTAATCGTGAGTAATTTGGAGTTGAACCATTGTTTTATTTTGAGAAAATCTTTATCGACTCTGCCAAACAACTGTTGCCAATTTTCATCATCAGTGGATCTAGACTCCTGGAACCCATATTGGTACGGGAAAATAATCTTATATTTCTGGAAAAATTTCGATATTCTTACTTTGATTATAGTTTCAAGTATTTTTCCAATATGAGATATCAGTGATATATAGGTCTATAATTGTTATAATCCAGTTTGTCGCCATTTTCATACACCGGTGTAATCACTGAAATTTTAAGCTGAGATAGCCATCAGTATCCTTGGCTTAATACTATTTCAAATAGGGGTGATAGAGGTTTTGAAATAATATTTACCATGCATTTGAGAGTTTTTGCATGTATATTATCAAATCCGGGTGTCTTATTATTCTTCAAGTTCAAAATTAAATTTTTCACTTCGTTCTCAGAGGTTTCTTTAAGGAACGATAAATTGTAACTTTTTTAGTGCTTGTGAAAAAAATTGTTATACAAATTTTATGTACCCCCTTTGAGCAGTTGTATCTTAACAAGGGATGCTCCAATGAAATTTCTTTAAATGAATCACCTCCTTAAATGTATTACACTTATTTAGTTACACCCTGTATACCTTAGGACAAGTTCCACAATTTAATTGATATACTCCTGATTTCTCGAATTTGGATGTTTTGTTTTCATTATTTTTGACTAAGTTTCCCAACGTATTACCTGTTCTGTGAGCAATTCAAAAAACTTGTTTTTTCAAAAATGAAGCCACTATTTCTGTTGTTTTGTCCAAAATATGGTAAAGTTCTATAATTTTGATTATCAAACTCATCAATAGGAAACACGTTCCGAATCGCTTTTGCGTAGACTTTTTTGGAAAGTACCTACCTAGAAACTTATATCTTAACTCAAACATTATCCAAATGAAACCTGCAATTCCAAAGGGAACTCGAAGCAAACCTTGACGAAGTAGCTGTGAAAACTGCACTTTGAAGCATAAATATTCTTCTATTTCAACTTCCTGTCTATTTTCAATTTCGCTGCTCAATACACAGCATGTAGCGTGGACTACAGTGCATAATGGTGTTTGAGCTGGCTGATTATTCGAATCAGATAAGCTATACACCTCGTTAAAGTTTATTGTAAACGAGCGAAATGAAACAATAAAGGATGATTTGGAATTTTAAATTAACGGAAGTTTTTATACTGAAACACTGTGAAATTCTACAAACTCTGTATTTATTTGATATATCCTGTCGCTAATGATCAAACTGGAAAGTTATAATATGAATGATTTCCCAATCGTGGTGCCACTGAACCAATCACTCATACGTATCCTGCAATTCGTTCCCCTTTCGATTTGAAAGAGAATTCAGGAATTCATCAGCACAATTCTGATTTATTGGTGATCTATTCTAATCCAGTTGGTCATTCATTAGATTGTTTGAATTTTCAAGTGTATTAATTTCCATTGCTTCCAAATGATTCAGTTTCAAACCTTTATTTTCCTCACTTCTACATCAATAATAATTCTTTTTCGTTTTTTTTAAGGAAACAAGTTCAATAATGGTGATCTATTCAAATCCAGTTGGTCATTTATCAGAATTGTTGACTTTTTAAGTTTAGTAATTTCCATTGCTTCCAAATGATTCAGTTTCAGACCTTTACTTTCTATGTGTGAATATTTCAAACTCTTCGTTGAAGATATGATTTTTTTCTGAAAGATGATTTGAATATATTGAACTTGTTTTCTTACTTATATGTATAGCTCATATGATGGTCCTGGATTCGATTCCTGAATGTTCTGCCAGTTTGACCAATATATACCTTAGACACGTTCCACACTTTGATTTATATACTCCTAATTTCTCGAATTTGGACGTTCTATGTTTATTATTTTTAACTAACTTTCCCAACGTATTACTTGTTCTGTATGCAATTTTAATATCTCGTTTCCTCAAAAATGAAGCCACTTTTTCCGTTGTTTGTACAGCATCATATGAGCTATGTAAATAAGAAAACAAGTTCAAAGTATTCAAATCATCTTTTAAGAGAAAATCATATTTTTAACGAAGAGTTCGAAATTTTTCACATAGAAAACAAAGGTTTGAAACTGAATCATTTGGGAGCAATGGAAATTAATCCAAACATTCTACTGAATGACCAACTGGATTTGAATAGATCGCCAATACGGAACTAGTTTTCTTAAAAAAAAAAGAGAAAGAATTATTATTGATGTAGAAGTGAGGTAATATGCTTCAAGTGATCATAATTGAAGGGATTCAAATAAGAGAATGATGATTGAAAATACTTCTGAATACTACTTATTCGCGCTTGAATAGGTGTGAACCACAATAAACCCTTGCGGGTTTCGGTGGAAGGACGAATAGACCCACTCGCTTGTGACCTAATCTAACTTAACTACTCTCTCACATATATATACAATCGATCGCTTCAGAAACACTCCACTAACTTTCTTCGAAAGCTTCTGATGTAATTATCCTTCCATATTCTCCATTTCACTATCTTTGTCGTCATTTAAATCAATAATGAATTTATTTTCACTATTGATATAGAAGTGTCCAATCTCCATATTATCTTTTTTAACTTAAATTACTTTTTTAATCCTTTTCTGTCAGTCTTCTTCTTCTTTAACTAGCTCTATCACCTCCTTATCAAATTTTGGACAAATTATTTTTACGACTGATGCTTTGTTTAAATTTTCCCCAAATCAACTCGATGGGATTGAAAACACAAAAATAGGGGGGAATCTCAATATGGTGTGTCCATACTTTTCAGCAATACTCTCGAAGGCATACACTTTTTCACATGTTTTTGTCTATAAAACTTCAAGTAGTTGGTTTTTGGTATAGTTATCTTCAAAATACAAATTGTTATCCATTAAAAAAATTTGTATTTCATCTTTTCTCGAATTTTTATACGTTACTTTTATGAGCTGTCGCGAATGATTGGAAGCGTTGTCAAGAAATATTACACTATTCGCTTCCAAATTTGGGATCAATGTGTTTTGAAACCATTCCACAAAAATATTAGCCTCCATGTTCTTATGATAGTCAACATTGCAGTCCTCAAGTTTTTCTCCGCATAATTTTAAAGAATTCGGAACCCATCCTTTATTTCCTTCGCAATGCACAATAATTAGTCGCGATCCTTTGTTTGCAGGCATATTAGGCGTACACATCCTGAACCACCAGTCCACCCTTTCGTAACTGTGTCGTGAGTGTCATACCAAGTTTCGTCCAAATATAAAATTTGCCCTTGTTCTTGTCTATATTTAGTTATTTGTTCTGAGTATTTGTTACGCAATTCCACTATTCTTCTGCTTTCCATAACTGCTTGACGTTTGTTCATTATTTTGAATCTAAATCCTAGTTTCTTTATCCAATTCTGAAGAGTTTTGTCACAGCAGCTCACGTTATGGCCGGATGTATTCAATTTCTTCATTATAATTTCAATTGTAGGAATCTCATTGCTTTTGTAACAGTCGTATATTGTTTTTTTAATGATTTTATTGAATGAGCATCTAAAGGTTTTGGTAATCCCGCATCAAATCGCGTCTTGCGTTCATAAGGTTTGTTTTTGACAATTTTACTTACAGTTAAGAAAGGAATTTCGGTCAAATCTGATGTTGCTTGTATTAGTTTTTTTTCCTCGAAACCATACTTGATATATAGATTCTTATATACATTGAAACATCCTCTCTTTGTTTCAATACTCAAATGTATCCGAATCTTATTCACTTGTATCTCTTTTTCGCATTGTTCACCAGCGCTATTGGAATCACTACACAGGAAAAAGTCTGCGTTGTTATCACACTCGTTATTACTATTAATACTTGTCCAAGGACGCCACATTTTGAACAAATAACAAATTTGAGTAATTATAACTTCACCACTATCGAATTTCAACACTCAAATCGCGATCAGTTCCTGAACTGAACATTGACAACACGACTTTTCTAACCATCATCTTATTCTATTGGTCACCGTAACATAACTCCTCAGCCAATGATAAAACTCGATTAGTAAAAATTATACAATACGAACCGCCAATTCTTCAATCCACGTGGACTAATTCGTAGCGGCATTATTCCTTTGTAATGTTTTTTTTTGACCTTTGAGTTCGCCGAAGCTTTAAGAATTACTAAATCGGTTACTTCGACTATACCTGCAGTATATAAATATTAGTGTAAGAAGCAACTTGTAGTATTCAAATCACTGTTGATAAAACTACTATGTAAGCGAAAAATATAGTGATATATTTTTCAAATAAAGTTTGTGGAGATCAATTCGTGAGGTGTAGTTTATGAAATTACTATGGATCTCCATCAAGTAATGGCCGAATTAATCAGAAAACTTAATTGAAATATTAGGTACTCTGATCTGGAGAAGTTCTTTGTGAAGTTTCACTACCATTCAATGTTATCTACTTCTACAATGGATAAGCAGTTAGTCGCTTTTTGTGAGAAAAAAAAATGCTTGTAAAATAGCATTTTTTTTGAATGCGAAATATGAGAATTTGATAATACCCAGGTAAAATACTAGATACCAGCTTTGCCAGTAACCGACTCAACTTACTGTGATTTGAATGTCTGTAATTGTTTTTTGCATTGCACTCAACTTCAATTAAGAGTACCTACCAGAATAACCAAAGTTTAAAAAATCCACTTCCAATTTTTTTTATGATAACAATCCTATTTTCAGTCTAACATATTTGATGATTCTGATATCTTTTCTAGACTCTGAGTCAGACAAATTTTTACAAGAGCTCGCCCTGGACACCTCAACACATCAACAACCGGTATTGTAGAAAAACAATTCATGGCTTTTGCATCACGATAATACACCTGCTCACTCGTTATTGCGTGTTCATAATTTTTTGGCCAAAACAACACCGTACTCATGCCTCAGCCATCATATTCACCAGATTTGGCTTCCTGTGACTATTTCCGTATAGCTGAGAGATCTCAAGGTCATACCGAAAAGTGTATATCAGAACTGCTTCGAGAATTGGAAAAAACGCCTTCATAAATCTATTATTTCTGAGGGAATCTACTTTGAAGAGGACATAATTGAAATTGGTGAATAAATGAATATTTTTTGAAAAAAATTAAAATTCACTTCATTTTTTGAACAGACCTCGTATATCATGCACAGAGCACTTGCGTTCACATAAATTTCGAATTATACGGAACTCAATTTTTCTTACTCAGTTTGTTAGTATCAGTAGTGTTATAGTTAGTACGTATATTATGTTTAAAACAGTTTTACACCTGAACATCTCCATAATACTGCTTAAACTGACAATAAAACGGAAATTAATCTTTACATAACTAAACTGTAACAGTAAAAATCATACAATATTTTCACTTTTTCGAATAACAGATTTAATTGTTCAATATATTATTATAATTATGCGAAGAATCTTTCGAAACAATGAAAGTAATTAACAGACATAAAGCGGAGATAGTGAGTCTTGATGGAAATAAAAGTTGGCATCCAATGCAGGCGATTTAGAACTGTATGGAAGGGAACAAAAGAACATCAATCTGCTTGAGATTATATTACAGAATAACACTCACTCTAGATCATATTACAGTCAAATTAGTCTGAAATAGGTATGAGTGATGTCGAGCTCTTACCTGTATGCCTGTATGCTTACCTGTATTACAGGTAATTTCTATGAATTACTTTTATATTGTATAATGTGCTTTTAGGTATCGATAATGATGAAAAATAAATCGAAAGGTGAATAAAACATAGAAGTGATTACGTCAGAGACATAGAAAAATATTTTCTAACGCCGAACTAATGTACAAAGTAAGCCAAATTGGATAGTTTTAAAAGAAAACTCCTGTTTTCGAACTAGATAGATGAAAACTGATTGCTGTGTCTGAGAGTCAAATTTTTTGACATTTCTGAGTTACAGCATGTTTTTTGAAAATATTCATTTTTGAAATTTTCTGGCAAAAAATTCTTGTTTCTATGGAAAAATTTTCAAAACCTATTTTTACGTAGTATTAAATGATGTGAAAAAACTAATTTTTTCAAATGAGATATCAATAGTGATTGATAGAAAACATTTTTTTATGAGACACCTTGTACATTCCTACATATTTCATTCAGAGCTCAAAATTACCTTTCTAAAAATGTAGCACACTTGATGTTTTGCTAGAGGCATCTCTGAAACACGGATCTTTCAGGTATTTTCATGTGGATTTTGAAACGCACACTTTGATCAAGTGGGCTTTGGACGATGCGGCGATAAAACAGAATGCAAATCTTAAGCCGTAAAGACGCTCATCTATTAGTAATTTTTGTTCAATTTTCAAACACATTCGCGATGAAATAAGTTATGTTAGGTTAGGTCCAAAGTGACGGGTCTATTCGACCCTCCACCGCAGCCCTTTCAGGTCAGATGGTAGGAGTACGACTCTGCCGAACTCTAAAAACCTGATTCGATCCCCGGCGGGGCAGACACAAAGAATATGCTCTGCTGTATGAGGTAGTCGAATAGTCAAGGTGCAAAATTCCCACCTTGATTTCCGAGACAACCTTCCCATATGAGGGTTTTTGTTGCACGTCAGCTACACCTTACGATGCCTTCGATTTAACCGGGCCGAGCTTTTTCGCCTCTGGTTTTAGTGAATCATCATTTGAGCGCAAACGTTTGCTAACCTGCTCATTAGGGGTTTGTTCCTCCACCTGAAACAAATTCTGCGTAGGCCGCTCAAAAATTTGGTGCAAGGCGGTTTCATAAGGTAACCGGTACTCGGCATCCACCTCCTCTATAGACCCAGCGTCAGAAAGAATTTTAAAGTTTACTTTGTCCCACGAGTAGCTAGTAGCTAGAAGGAAAGAAGGTCAATCACGGCAGAGCCCCGCATTAGTGTGACAAGGCGATGCTACGACGAGAGGGCGCCCGGTATCTTGATGGTTCCTCTCGGCACGGATACACACACCTTAGGATTAAGCCATCGTTGGGATGCCATTCAGTTAGGGAATAACAGAACCACAAATGATTCTGTCATTCCCGTATCCAGCGGGGCTACGTGGAAGCAGGCATCTGATGGCCGGTTTGCTCAACCCCCACATCCCAAGCCAATGCACTCGCCAGAAACAGCATGCACAGTGGTTCAGGCAGTGAAAACTAAACAAGGACAGCCAACCCGCCTTAATTAAGTAAGTCGGTTTTTTACGAACCGGGGAAAATGCAGAAGCAGCAAACAATGTGTATCACAAGTGGTATCCAGAGATAAGACAACCTTTTAGAGACATTTTCGCAAGCTTGTGACACAACATAATTGATTGTGATCAATTTGAAAAGAAAAGGTCAAAATTATATGAATCAAATAGGGATAACGAGTCGGAAGAAATAGTCGTGTTAGGAGGTGTTGAAAATAATCCCAAAACGTCAACGCGAAATTTGAGAATATCAACAGGCCTACCAAAAAATAACTAAGGATTTTAATAAAACAGAAATATAAGCTATGCAGGACCAGAAGAGTGGAGGTGGTTGACAATGTTTAATGAACATGAACATGGTCACAAAGCATTGTCAACCACCTTCAAACAAACGTTGAACACCCGTATACGGACTCGGAACCAGCCACTTATTCCGAGGATATGAAAAGACTATGGTTGAGCTTACCAAAGAAGAAACTCACCTCAGTTTCTTGTGCAGATCGGGAGACAACAACATCATCCCCAAAGGCGTTTTTCTGAAATCGCCGGTCCCAGGAGAGAGAGCCAAACATACATTGGGACGCGCCAGCTCAGCACTGATAAGGTCTGAACTCATTTCACACCAGAAGAGTTCATCAACTCAAACCACGATATTTTGAACGCAGCATAACTTTGTGCCAGTGGTTCCTGGAAAGTTGTAACCAAGTGCGCGATTATTCGTTAAATTGTATTTGGACAGACGAAGCTTATGTAACCGGAGCCGACATTATCAACCACTACAACTCTTATATCTCATATACTTGGTCACAACGAAATCCCATTATATTTGGAGCAGAAAAGTCAAAAATGATTTGCATTCAATGTGTGGGCAGGTATATTCAGGAATAGAATTATCGGCCCGTTTATTTATAATTTCTCTCTCTCATCTTAGAGGTATTTATACGGAGCTTCGCCTCACAACACTGCAATTGACATCAGTTTTTTGGCTGCAAATTTTGGTTGGATAGCCAACCAAGTACCCAACTGTTGGCCGGCCAGAACATCAGACCTGACGTCTACGGACGTTTACGGATTTTTAAATTTCAGACCAATCCTAGATACGAATTGGAAGCGGCAGTGATTTTCAGTTTTTCCATATTTGTGGAAGGCGAAATTCCCCAGGAAGGTGGATAAAAACTCTTCTTAAATTCACAAAAAAATGAGTTTTATTAAAATTTTCCGAAAAATATTGAAATATTGATAACATAAATAATAATAATTTCGTGCAAACCAAAGAAGTGTCATATAAATACAGGAAAATGAAACATGTACCTCATTTCTTGCAGTAGAATAACACTTTCTACACCAGTTAATCATTTCAAAAAATGTAATTTTTGTGAAAATAATTGTTTAGAATTATTATTCTGAAAAATATGTTGAAAAATGTTTTTCCATTAACCAGCTGTTGCACTCTTACGAACGACAACCCTCAGAAGTCGAAACTTGTGCGAGCTAAGGACTAACAAGGTCTCACCTTTTAACGTGTGATAACAGGGGTTGACGATAGCAAATGAGAATCGATCTTCAGCCTGCGGCTTGAACCACCGACTGACACGGCGGTCGTTTGAGTGAGTTAACAAAGCTCCCACGTCGAGCCGACCGGCTACCTACCGACCAGGAGAAAATAGATAAATCCAAAAAAGGAGAAAACATTTGCAAATATAAATGAAAACTCATTGAGGAAATGTGTATATTATCATTGAAATTTTTCTCCTCTGAATCTTTGGTGAAATGAAAAACCAATTTCTGTAAATTGAGAACATGATCATGACAGCGGCAGAATTATTTTTGGCTTCAAATGTAAATTTTGTTATTTATCCAATATCCAAAATAGCACATTGGACAAAATAATGATTTTTCCAACATTAGTTTACACAAAAAAAATCAAATATGAGAATATAAGCCTTCACGGCCCGAGTCATGAATGAAGAGGACTAAATGGGAGCGGAGTAGCATATATATTGAAATTGAAATTCAGTTTCAGTAACAAATATGTTTATTCTAGACTGAATATCCAAAATTTTGTAATCGTTTACCGCAGATGTACCTAATTTTACTGGACTATCATGACCCTCCTTCAGAAATGATACAATATAATAAATATTAATGAGATAATGTTGCTCGTTGCTGAATGGGTTTGTGAATCGAGAAAAGAATGATCTTATAATGGACTTTCACTTTCACAATGAAAATAAAACTATATTATTAAAAAATAACAGAGCGGAGAAGAGGCATGTATGTATACGCTGAGAATGTGATCATGTAAACGTGAAACTCACTGAATGAAAAACAAGAATGCCAGATACATACATACTCTTATTCCGGTAACGAAACATTCATCTCTATCAATGTTTCTACACAATATGTTTTAGTCTGCCCAGAAACATATACTTTCATGGCTAACCACTTCTCGGTCGTTCTGCAGCAATACATCGCTGAAATCGGAAGATCACCTACAAACTGGTTTCGGAGTACCACTTCTGATCCTTGCAGAACAGGTCAACCAAGACAATATTTAGTATTGCTGGAGTTTTATCCCAATACCAAACCGATATTTTTAAAATCTTGACACGTGTTTCGATCACCAAGTGATCACCTTCAAGAGCAAGATTGAACTGAGTTTGAGTTTAATTTTCGATCACCAAGTTATCTCTTGAAGATGATAACTTGGTGATCGAAACACGTGTCGAGGTGTTGAAAATAACGATTTGGTGTTGGAATACAACTTCAGTACGAGTACCTTATTATCATCATTACAACAAAGGTTTCAAACAGTGCATCACAAGTATAAGACAATATTGCCTGCCGTCTGGCACCACCGTATATACGGAACTGAGACTAAAGTAATTTCAATTACAATGAATAGGGTCTTTCAGTAAGCGCTTCCTGTCTTTGAATTTAAATAAAACAAAGTTTGTGTGAGATATCATCAATTTTTTTTTACATTCGTTCAAAAGACCTATTGATGTCATTATGGATGGAATACCTATAACATCGTTCATCCTAAGGTGTATGTATCCGTGCCGAGAGGATGAAACTGAGCCTATCCGCTGTCTCCACCGAACCTTCAAGATACCGGGCGCCTTCTCGTCGTAACATCGCCTTGTCACGGTAATGCGGGGCTCTGCCGTGATTGACCTTCTTTCCCTAGCTACTCGTGGGATTTTTATGGGCAGAGTAAACGCTGAGTCTACAGAGGAGATGGATGTCGAGCTTATGACTCCAACTGACCTCCCTGTAAACTTAGATCAGGAGCGAGTCTACAAAGGAGATGGATGTCGAGTTTACGACTCCAACTGAGTAAATTTAGTTCAGGAGCGAGAGCTTCCCAGGAGCGAGAGCTTCCCAACTCTTCAACTCCTGATCCAACAACTGAACCTTAAAAAAAGGTTTGGTGATGCAGCCAGGAAACGACTGAGTTGTCTCCTCAAGAGCGGGGTACCTTATAAAACCACCATGCACCAAATTCTTGAGCGACGGCGTACGCAGAATCTGTCTCAGGTGGGTGAACAAACTCCCCATGAGCGGGTTAGCAAACGTTTGCGCTCAATTGATGATTCATCTAAGGCATCGTCAGGTGTAGCTAAAAGACCACTCGCCATACAAACTGATCGGCTTCGTTAAGGAGCTGGGTTTATTTGGCCGAGTGTGAATAAGTGTGAGCCACAATAAACCCTTGGGGGGTCAAATAGACCGACTCTCTTTGGACCTAACCTAACCTAACAAGTAATAATCATCACTACAACAAAGGTTCCAAACAGTGCATCACAAGTACAAGACAATATTGCCTGCCATCTGGTACCACCGTATATACGAAACTTTTCTCTAAGACTGGAGTAATTTCAATTACAATGAATAGGGTCTTTCAGTAGGCGCTTCCTATCTTTAAATTTGAATAAAGCAAAGTTTGTGTGAGATATCATCAAATTTTTTACATTCGTTCAAAAGACCTATTGATATCATTATGGATGGAATACCAATAACATCGTTCAAATGTCCGCTACGGCTTCTCTGGGCTTCTCTGGGTACATCCGAAACGTCCAATTTTTCATGACTCTGGCGCATAAATCAGGCTGAATTTGACTGATGGCATAGATTATGGTGGCTTTGAGAACCGATGTGGTTTGTGGCCTATTCGCATTTACTTACGACTCGAGAAAACCCCACAAGAAGAAGTCTAACGAGGTCAAATGGTACAATATCATTGGCGGTTCACATCACCTCCATGTGAGATGACCAAGTTTTTCAATCCCCCGTGCAGAATATCCAATGTGGCATGAGCTGTGTTGTTGGTATCCAGATCATCCAATTTAGTCCATAAAAAGTTGGTAATCATAGACCTATAGTGCTCGTCGTTGACGGTGATGGCTTGGTTAACATCGTTCTCAAAAAATATGGACCGATGACGTCGCCAGTCCGAAATCCACATCAATCAGTGATTTTTCGGGATGCATTGGACGCTCTTGGATCTCATGTGGATTGTTATCGTCCCAAATTCAAAAATTTCTGAATGAATGGGTACACGAACAAACAAAATTGTCGAAAGAAAGTTTTTGGCTTTCTACTACTCCATCTCAATACAAAAAAATGAAGGAATCTTCCAAAGAAAGGAAGGAAGTAATCAATTTGAAAATAAGTAACTCTATACATGGATGTGTAGATCATGCAAAGAAGTAACTTTCAGACACAAACTGAAAGAGAGGCCTCCTGAAACAGCTACTTTCATAAAAACATTGAATTACAAGAAAGAAAAAAATTCTTTCGAAACAAATACTTCCATATGAACACTGAATTATACAAAAAAAACTTTTCTTTACTCAGTTTCTATTTCAAACATTCATTGTGGAATAAGATCAGATATCATTCACATGAGTTCTACTTTGAATGAATGGTAACAAACTGTACTCACATGGAACACTGTCATCCTCACTGGTATACATCGATGTTTCACCGTAAGACACTTGCCCTAAGGATCTTCAGTACCAAATTGGATAACATTATAGAAAATACACACAATTCTTTCATTAATTACGATTTTTTATGACACGGAATAAGCTTGATCTGCTTATGTCATCGATGATATCGTAATGACATTCATTCACCTATTTGATTCAATCCCAGCTAAGAGGAATCTTATTTGAATTGAAGGGGTTATATTTTTAGGAGTGATTAATTTTTGGGAAAGAAAGTTTTTGGCTTTCTACTACTTTGGAAGATTCCCTCATTTTTTTTTGTATCGAGATGGAGTAGTAGAAAGCCAAAAACTTTCTTTCCCAAAAATTAATCACTACTAAAAATATTTGCCAAAGACTTTTTTGTTCAACCATATCGTTTGAAATCTTTGAATTATTCGTTGACCCAATTCGGCTGAAATCGCAAAACACTTTGTATAAAATTACGATACAAATGACACCTCAATCATAATTTTCGATGAATATAAACTGAAATTATCTGAAATGGGATTTGTGAGTTACACTATTACCTCGATTTATCTTCTCGAAAACGTTCTAGCTCTTTGAAGACGTTTGTTTCTCTTTGCCAATATGATTTTCCGTCTTTATATTAATATAATCAATTGCTTATATGAGTATACATTCTTCCTCGAGATTTCGAAATTAAATTAGTCCATTAGATAAAGTGATTGCACTCTTCAACAATAAGCTATTATGACATAACAGACGCCAACATTTTACAGTTGAATTGAACAATTACTATTTAGTTCTAATTAATTATTTTTATATAACATCTTCAAACCGTTTTCCTTGTTACAAGTAATTGCTCGTTGAGTTCCCATTGTGTCTATCAAATTAAATTTCACACAAGTATAATAATGAGATGCTTTGTTTTGCGTATTTCCTAGAAAATATTCCGTATAACATTTTAACGATTCATCATTAAAACATCAATGACACAGTTACTGATTTGATTTTAATTGACACAAAAAGATTGAGGATGGATAATTTGCAAGGATGGGATTGAACAACTCGTTTGATGAGTTTTATCCGTTTGAAATCGAATCAATTCTGTTTTTTCTCTCCTGTAGTTTTCCGACTGTTGGAGGATTAATAAACATGAATTATATCTTGAACTTTATACAGGGTGTCAATAGGAAAACGCAGAAATACATTTCGTAGGTCCTAGTAGTATTATTCTCTAGTACGTTTGGAGAAATCAAGTAAAACTGTACCTTTCATTGCCATCAACTATATCTGCCCCGGAACTTTTTCCAAAAATATTACTAACCATATTATACATTTTATTTATGCGAAAGAGAGGTTTTGGCTTTGTACTTCTCCACCATTATACAAAAAAATGTGAAAATCTGCCAAAGAAAGGAAGGAAGCAATCAATTTCAATAAAGTAATTCTATGCAAAGATGTGTAAATCATGCAAAGAAACTTTCAGAGACAGACTGAAAGAAAAAGCATTCTGTAAACAACTACTTTCACATAAGTAATGAATTACACGAAAAAAAAAAACGTTGGCAACAACTACTTCTATATGAACACTGAATTATACAAAAAACAATTTTCCCCATTCGGTTTGTATTCCTCCAAACATTCATTTTGAAATTGAATCAGATAACATTCATAGGATTGCTACACAATCTAGTATATGCTAAAGGTAACATCCTCAATGAGGGATATACTATGTTTTGGAATAAGACACTTGTCTTATTGCCTCTTTAGCACCGATCTGGCTAACATTACGAGATGAAGATAGAATCATTCATGAAAGTACGAGTTTATGTCACGAATGAGATGAGTCTACTCATGTCATTGATGACATTCATTCATTTATTTAATTCAAATCCGTTTTCTTTGTTCAAAATTGGCTTTATTCATCAACGTAATCTCCATCAATAGTTAGATCCAAAGTGAGTGGGTCTATTCGTCCCTCCACCGCAACGCGCACACTCGACCAAGTGAACCCAGCTCCTTAACGAAGCCGGTTAGTTTGTATGGTGAGTGGTCTTTCAGGTCAGATGGTAAGAGTACGGCTCTGCCGAACTTTCAAAACCTGATTCGGTCCCCATCGAGGCAGGCACAAAGTATTTGCTCTGCTGTTTCATCATTTTCCAAACAGAGGCGACATACACTGTCTTCCGGCAGTCCGAGTCTCTGCATATGATGATTCAAATGGCAGTGACCTATAAAAAGGACTGTTAGACATCGTAGTTTATCCCTACTGTAGTCCAACAACTGTTTGGTGTCAAGCTTCGTAGGGTGAATAAACGCCTTGGAGTAAGCCAATCCTGAAAGATTCCATCAAGTCCATGAATCTTATTGCCATCCAGGTGTTCAATGTTTGATTGGCAAAGCCTTAAGCGATGCCAATGACATGTTCTGGTCCGATGAAGCTGCTTGCAGCACTTTCCTTTGCAAGAGAGTCATCAGCCTCATTGCATTCCAGGCCAGTATGGCCAGGAATCCGGACCAGACAAAATCTGTTAATTCTTCTTATCGAGAAGAGTCGTTTTTGGCAATTTACTACCAATTTAGAGGTTGCTCGGTAGGAGCCAAGAGCTACTAATGCCGCTTGACTATCCAATAATATTTTTTTGACTGGTGTATGGGGTTAGATCCTTCCAATCTCCATGCACACAATTCAATAGCGTGAATTTCCGCTTGAAATACAGTCGCATCGGTTCCTAGGCCGGTGGATATCTCCGTCGTGGATCTGCGACTGAAAACACCTGCACCAGAATCGGAAGACAGTTCTTAGTTGACAGTTGAAGGCATTTCCAGGTCATTTCCAGAATGCTGTAACTTCCACAGTGCAACAGTCTGTTGCACTCTGCATTTAATTGATTTGTGCAATTGGCAATGTGCAGAAGTCTATATGCAGTCCATCTGGCCTCTCTATAAAAAAATGTGGAGGAGTAGATCTAGATAGAAAGTTCTCAATGGCCGCTGACGGTGTGGTAGTGATGGCACCACTGATGACTAGACATGCCTGTCTCTGTAAGCCAGAGAGCTTCGCCTAGGCCGTTTTCTGTACAGTCTTCGGCCACCAGGCAATTGCACCATAAGTGATCATTGGTCTGACAAACATCACATAAATCTAATGGATTTTTTTGGGACCTAAACTCCAACTTTTACCACAAATCCTTCGACATGTCCATAGGGACAGTCTAGCTTTGTGTAAAACTTTTTTCAAGTGAGCGTTCCAGGTGAGTTTTTTATCAAGGACAATGCCAAGATATTTCACCTCCATTCCAAATGGAATTACCTCACCATTAAGAATGACGTTAGATCGTCCAATTTTCTCCTCCTGGATAATGGGGATAACTACAGTTTTGTTGGGGTTGACAGACATCTGCTCCCTCAGGCACCAATTGTAAACAACGTCCATCGTGCTTTGGAAGATATTACAAGCTACCCTTCCCGACGTGGACCTTGCCAAGATGGCAAGGTCATTTGCATGAGCTTGCAGATCTACTTTTCTTCTGTCGAGGGCATCAAGCAGACTATCCATCAGGAGCGACCACAGAAGGGGAGATAGTACCCCACCTCGAATACAGCCCCTGGTGACCCTGAACCTAATGGCCTCGCCTTGAAGAGTCGTAGTTGCAGTTCTGTTTGCCAGCATGACTTAGATCTAGCCAGTTGTGGTCGATTCCACACCTTTCCTAGCTAGAGACGATCGTATAGATTAAAGTAGTGCATTTTCAAATGCTCCTTCAATATCGCGAAATACATCAACCGCAATCTCCTTGTTGTCAAGGGATTGGGAGATTTTCTCTACAAGGTTGTTCAATGCTAAATCTGTCGATTTGCCGGTTTGATAAGCATACTGGTGGTTATTCAGGGAAGATGCATATAATGCCACCCTCCTGATGTATTCGTCCAGTATCCTCTCAAGTCCTTTCAACAGAAAGGATGTGAGGCTGATTGGTCGTACCGATTTAGAGTGTGGGTCATTCCGACCCACTTTAGGTATATATACCACCCTTGCTGCAAATCAACTGGGTGGTATATAGTTCCACGCCAGACTAGCTCTATACAATTTTATGAGAATAAGTAAAATTATTTTCAGTCCGTTTTGAAGAAGAGCTGGAAGGAGATTTGAAGGGCTGAAACGGCGCCGCTCTAACTCAATGCCACTTTTGTAGAACGATTTATCTTTTGCCACTGTTGGTGGTGTTTGCCTTCTCAAGATAATCGATGAATATTACACCACGCACATTTCAAAATACCGAGGCCATAACCTTTCCAGCCGATTGTTGTTGTGATGGATCGATGTTTCATCCATTGTCTCAAATCGACGCAAAAATTGCAGGTTTGTTATGTTTGAACATGGCCAAACACCGCTCAGAATCATTATGATGTTCTTGCTTTTAAAAATAATGATAATGAATCGACTTTATTCATCATAATATACAATAAAATACATAGCATTCAACCCTACCATGAGAAAGGGAGTGTCTACAAGTATAATCGTAATACAGCAATCTATAAAGGCAATCGAACACATGTCTGTGGTTATCAAGATTGTCAGTTCGAATTTCCTTTAAATTTGATTTTCAATATTTTTTTGAAATTCTGTAGACTGAACGATTTAAATTCATTCGGCAATTGGTTATAGAGCCTGGCGGCATTGTAAGAAAAACTGCGAGTATAAATGGAACTGCGATGCTTTGGGAATATTAAGATATGTTTATGTCGCGTCCAAGAGTTGGGTTTGCTTGAAAACAACTTCAATCTCTCACATAGATAAGCTGTTTTCGTGTCAGAAAAGTTTCGTGGGTAACTGTGAGGGGGTGTAGTTTTCCTATATTCTGCATTGAATGCTAACCTGATTCTTTTATTTTGTGGCTAATGTGGTCAAATTTTCGACATCCGTATGAGTAGGTACCTTATACAAGCATTTTGTGTTCTCTGCAGACGGACGAAATCGCATAGGAAGAAAGGTCCATAAATACTGTCACAATATGAGAGCCTCGAAAAAATGAGACTTTCGCATAATGTCAGCTTCATCTTTATAAAGGTCAAGATTTGGGTACAATTGTCTGAGAGTATTATATGATACCTTACATAAGTTACTGAAATGTCCCGAAAATCTCAGTGGTCAACATTGAGCTCACTCGGCACCCACTATGAACAGAGGTTTCTTATAGTCAAATGCTCTTGCGATATGTTCTTTTGAAATCTTCACAATGTCAGCCAACTCACGCAACTTCACTGTTCGGTCATTTAAAATGATTTTGTGTTTTTTCTTTATGTTTAGTGATCCATTTGGACGTTTGGCGTTTTGCTTTATTGGTGTTTCTACGACCACGTTTGAGAAACCAACGTTTACTTGTTGTTTCTGGTAGAGCAGAGTCTTTATAATACTTGGTTCACTTGGATAGATCAAAAACACGTTCCGATTCTGGTGCAGGTGTTTTCAGAGGACAGAGTTATCTACCTGCCTAGGAACTTATGCCACTGTATTTCAAGGGTAAATTTACGCTATCCAACCTTTCACACAAGTCAATAAAAATAGTCTTCGACAGTCAAGCGGCGTTTGAAGCTCTTGGCTCCTACCGAGCAACGTCTAAATTGGTAGCAAACTGCCAAAAACGAATCTCTTCGAAAGGAAGACTTGACAGATTGTCTCTGGTCTGGATTCCTGGCCATCCTGTATGGCTAAAGCAATGAGGCTGCTGATTCCCTTGCAAAGGAGGGTGCTGCAAGCAGTTTTATCGGACCAGTACCTGTCATTGGCATCGCTTTGGACGACTCTCCTCGATAGGAAGACTTAACACATTGTCTCTGGTCTGGATTCCTAGCCATACTGGCCTGAAAGGCAGTTGCTAACTCTCTTATAAGCAAGCGGCTTCATTGGACCAGAACCTGTCATTGGCATTGCTTTGGGCTTTTCCAAACAAACACTGAACATCTGGATGGCAGGAAGATGCATTGACTTCTGGCAGAATCTTCCAGGATTGGCCCATTCCAAGACGTTTATTCATCCTTCGAAGCTTGATTCCAAACAGTTATTAAACTACGATGTCTAACAGGCCTTCTTACAGGTCAATGTCATTTGAATCATCATATGCAGACTTGGACTGTCGGAAGACAGTGTGTGTCGCCTCTGCCTGGAAAATGTTGAAACAGCAGAGCATATACTTTGTGCCTGCCCCGCTGGGGACCGAATCAGGTTCTTTGAATCCGGCAGATCCGTACTCTCACCATCTGATCTGAAAGACCATTCACCATACAAACTAATCGGCTTCGTTAAGAAGCTGGGTTCATTTGGCCGAGTGTGAATAGGTGTGAGCCACAATAAACCTTTGTGGGTTGCCGTGGAGGGTCGAATAGACCCACTTACTTTATACCTACCTACCTTATAACACTTTTCAAGTCATTATTTCTCTTGAACGGTATTTTTCCCATCAAGAAGCAGTGTAGAATTCAAACATGAAATTGTTTTTGATCCATTGTTTTGAAAATAACAAAAGTAGTGTCACTCTTAGCACAATAACTCACAAACTTATGAGAAGAATATCATGAAACGTTTATATTTTCAATATTGATCAAAGGATAATCGGACATTGAAGTGCATTGATTAACGTTTATGAGTTTGTTGAGCAGTAAAAATATTAATGTGTGTCGGATGTCAGTGATGATTAACTTTTCCACTGTGTTCAATAATTTCCCAATTTTCGTTTCATAACATATTCATTGAGCTTGCCCGATGTGCTTTCATTCTTTTTAGAACTGTTCTGACTTTTTGACCAATATAAACTTCAGATGAGTGAATAAGGTCTATATGAAATTTGAAGAGAATCCACAAAAACAAACACTCAAAGTTATTTGAACTTTGTTATTGTTCACCTCAAAAATAATTGTGTTGTTTCGTCAGTAAAAAAATATCAATATTTTGTATCTCCCATTAAGTACGTTCATCATGATACAACTGTGAATATGAATAGAAAACTGAGGCAGAATCATCTTCAGACGGTTTCACTCCGAACTCGAACAATTCAACCATAATTTCCATGATCAAATTGATATCTAGTGAACCATATTAGGCTGGACAATTCCGCATTCCACATTTCTATGTCAATGACGATCGTACGCCCCTGCCCTGCGGGGGTTTAAATCGAACAATTCGAGCAGTGGGCGCTCGAGCTTGACTCCCATAAAAGAGGGCTTAATTTCGACATAATTGTTACTGTGACACCATCTGTTTCCTTTCGTACTTTAGCGGTAATGGTAACAATCAGATTAGGCTCAGGTTGTTGGTGTATCCCCCTTCACTTCCCTCGGTAATTATAGTTGAGGGGTGGTGATTAATATCGCCACAGAAAAATATCAATGTAGAGATAATTGGTTTTATATTTATGTGTAGGTCATTTTCAACCGGTGGACGAAGGAAAATGCATGTGAGGCAACTGGTAATGATGGACTGTTCAGAAAAAAATGATACAATGATGCAACTAATTTCCCTTTATTTTCAGTATTTTAATATCAAATTTCATAAAAAGGATTTGAAGCTTTATATCTTCTATTAATTATCTGCGAGCGCTTTCGACAGCTGGTCGTACTGTCATCTTCTAGGCACTCCTTTATATCCAAACAGACCTCGTTCTCATTACATAGATTTATACCTAACAACTAATCCGTAAATTTATACAGTCACTCTTAGGTCTCCATTGGGATCTTCTGATTTCAAACTCATTGGTTATTGTATCATCCATGGATGCATATCTTACTTCAATGAAACGAATTTCTAAGTGAAAACTTGGTTCAACGAAAATTGCGAGCAAGCTGTCGCCTCCAACAATCTTGCCTACCGGGAGTGACGAAAAAATCCCAGTGTCGAAAAACAAACTAGGTTTGTTGACAACAGAAGCAAACCTAAAACAAATGAAAGCTAATAACTCCACAATCAGATAATTAGGAATGAACTGCTTACCAGTCCCAACGTGTCCAGATCCTTCTGCGGTCGATAGCTAAAGCTGTTAATCAAAACTTTAAAAAATCCACAATTCCACCACTAACACAAGCGGATAGTTCAATTGCAACAACAGTCATAGAAAAAGCAAATCTACTTGCAATCTAGATAGTCTGGAACATCGTCACTTCATCTGGATTTCAGGACACGGCTACGGAGGCACATCGTCACCGGCAGCAGGAGATTGCATATCTTGATGAAGATCTAGAAGTGATTTCGAATTGGGGTGGAACTAACCAGGTTCGATTCAATGCCGCAAAAACCCAGACATCGGTTTTCTCCAAAAAGATAAATGTCTCCGAACCGAATATAATAATGTCTGGACAAACAATTCCGCTTTCCACTTCGATAAGTTTGTTGGGGGTTTAAATAAAAACCAATATGTCTTGGCACAATCATGTCGCTGGAATTGCAAAGGATCCTTCTCAAAGGCTTGAAACATTGTTCCAAACCAGAAAACTGTGCATACTTCAGCAACTTTTGATGCTTTATAAAGCTCAGATCAGACCTTCTTCGAAGTATTGTTCTCATGTATGGAGCTCCGCTCCTAAGCATACCCTGAAGCTGCTGGATTCCATTCAGAAAATAATCATTCGTCTGATTGAAGACGCGATCGTCACTTGCAACCTTAATAATCTGTAACATCGAAGAAAGGTTGGGGATTTGTCTCTCTTCTATAGATATTTTCACGGAAAGTGTTCATGTGCCTTGGCACATTTGATTACACCAAGAGCGGTACATATCAGAAATACGCGAAGGACTGTGGCTGCTCATCGTTTTGAGGTTCAACTCAGAACACCTCGAACTTCACTGTTTTAGAACTCTTTCATTTGGAGAACTGCTTCATGTTGAATAAACTTCCTGAGAAAGATTTTCCAAATGGATTGATTCAATCTCTAGCGATTCCAATCCAATGTGAATCGCTAGTTTCGCACAGGTACGGCTCTTAGAGTTCCTCAAGAATGTTCCTGTAGAGCTTGTGTTTTGTCATCAAAAAAATAAATATATAAAAGTTATTTCCTCGAATTTTTGAAAATCAACTTGATTTCAATAGGTGGTCTAGTTTTGGTTGAAACCATTTCTGGATAAACTTCAATCTCCTGTTATGCTTTATGAATTATCTTTCTTGCATTTCCAACATGCTGCACTGATACTCAAATAGGTACAGCTAGTTTTGGTATTATCTGAGGAATATAGCATTCAGTTCAAACTTTCGTAAACGATAAATACTGAATGATATCTCAATCCCAATCTTCATACGCGACAGAATATCCTATGTCGAACAATGTCACAACGGAAAATCATTTGAACGAATCTCTCGCAAATCATTCCGCCCATCGCAACGTATTAAACCGTTTTGATAAATCTATATGGTAATTAAAATTAAAAGCTTTGTTTAAGTTTATGGTGTTTGGACACGAATGTTTCTCGTTATCTGAGCAGGATATCCTAAATGGCTATTTTCCCAGTGGTTGCCGTTTGTATGGCCCGAGGTGAGACCGCTCTGCGTATTTTTATCTGGTTTTTCGGTATTTTTTATCTACGTTTCTCCCCTAATATTCGGTGGTGGAATTATTGAGTCGATGGGACTGTTACGTTCCGGGAGACCACATGCACGTATTCCTCAGTCGGCGAAAATAACTCTTCAAACTTTATTATGGCGTATGAAAAAGTGATAGATACGATAGAAGTTCAGAGAAACCAAAAATGAGCCAAAAACGTATGTGACTTCAGAAGGGATATATCTATGCTTTGATGGCGTCGGCGAGTTGCCAAATGTGAATTTTCATATACAGGTGATCAAATTCAAGTTGGCACTATAGCTAACTGAATTTGAAAAAAAAACTATTTGTGATTTAAACTGAGATTTTGAAGTGATAACTTCTTATGAGGGAGTAAACCGCTTGGTAACGTAACGTATAATGGTGAAGTCTGTCTGGCTTCCCTTTCTCCTCACTCTCACCCACAGCGCTAGCCGTATTTCGGACAAAATATTCTCTCTCCTCTCTTCGCATGACTCAGTGTTCAGTGTGCGATCGACATACACTGTTGACGGTGATTATATAACGTAAAACTATCATCGCTGTTGAAAGTGATTATCAAAAATTTGATGAAACAAGCAGAAGATGATCTTCGGAACATTAGAAAATCTTCCAATGAAAGGTTTAATAATATAATATGAAATGATTTATCAATAGCAAGATCAAAATCTAACCAGCAAGCACGTTATTTCATTATGTGAAATGTGGCTCAAAAATGATGATACTAATTTTGTGTGTGTACATTACTAGTATCATCATTATCATAATAATATACATAAAATGTAAGTAATAACCTGAGCATGTCTCAAGTTGAAGACAGCACAGCAAAGGAGTAAATTTTGCTTTCAAAACCAACAACAACTTAGGCACGCACATTAAGAATAACAAAGATAAAAGTCCAGTTTCAGAAAAATTGGAAGTGTATAAATTATCATATATGGGTCATGTATGATGTTTTATATAGGTCAAACTGGAAGAACGTTCAAAACCCGCATGAAAAAACACAAATATAGTTTCCAGAAATGAAGAATAGATTCCACAAATGCCACTCCCTGGATCACAGAAGGACATGAGTTCAACCATGAATACAAGCCCATCTATTTCCAGAAGAAAGGTTTGAAACTTAACCTGTTGGAGAGTATGGAAATAAACAAATTTAAAATTCCCAATATCTTATGAACGATCAAACTGAATTGAATAAATCGCCATTATTGAATCTGTTCAATATTTAGGTATATTTACGGTACTTTTGAAAAATTTATGAGTTCATACCTGACCTTTTCAGGTAGATTCATTCATTAGAAACTAAGCATGCGAGTAGGTAATAGGTTAGAGTATGAAATGGTTGTAATTTAGAAGTAATTTTCAGTTTCAATTTATCTTGAGAAAGCTATTGTAGGTATAGCGAAACACGTGTCGTGGTTTTTGTAGAACTCTTTATAATGAAAATCATACAATAAACTGTATCAATTAGTTGAACAGTTTCAATATCAAATAGTTCAACTCAAGATTGAAATGCATGTATGTATACTCAAGTTTATCTATACTATTATAATATGAATTAATCAGGTATAATTTTAATTGATGTATATTTATTTTACACTTAGTTTTATATTTTATCTTTCGTGACTGTCTCTTTTGTAATTCCACAAACAAGTATGTTTGATACTTCTGTGGATATTATTATGTTTATTCATTTTTATACACAACTCTTATATTATTGTATGGATTTTATTTTATCACGAATAAACGTCATTATTATTATTATTATATTATTAAAGTAAGTAGTTTAAGTTATCACTTCAGTCAGGCGTCCTGAGACGCACACTTTTTTTATTTGTTACCACGCATTCTGACAAACAAGTCCTTATGATATATACAATGATACAGACAATGTACTTTTGGTGCCTGCAAAAATACCTAAAATAACAAAATGTTACCTGAATTATCAATACCAATACTGAAACAATAACTTTTATAACATATCAAAATTACGAACTATTGATCCAAAAACCCTACTTGTAGATTTCTCCCAACGATTATGGACATACAGGATTGCTTACTTACATATATTGCCACGTTAAACAAGCGCCGAACAGATGTGACGTAACACTGTTGACACTTTTAGTAACTGCCATAAGACTGTGTGTTATTTTAACATTTTTTGAGGATTATTTTCGGACAGTATTACATTGTTTTTGTTAATTTTGATTAAATTTTTATTTAACTATACCAATTAGGTTTCAGAAACATTGAGTTTGTTATTGTGAAAGTCGTATTTTTTTTTGCTTTTAGACATATTTTAAACTGGTGTAACGAGTAGACGCCATATAAGACTCTGTTATTTTCTTCCGTTTTGGGGTTTGTTTTTTGCCATTGTGGAACTTTTTTTTGGTTTTTGAACAATTTTAAATTAAATAAAGTTAAAAATTGGAAATATTCACATTTTTGTAAATAATAACAATAATTGTGTAACCATTAAATGAACTTGTGATTTTCTGTTGAAATGCCTGGTCGTATTTGTGCAGTGTCAACTTGCGAAAGCAATCAGTTGACTATAAAAAAAGTGGTGTTACTGATGTAATATTTCACTCTTATCCTCTTCGTCGCTGCAAAAGAGGGGATAAATTCACTCTCAAAAATGGATTTTCTTTAATCAGAAGCCGTGGTCCAAATGAAATTGAAATTAACGCAGACACGATTTTAGAGCAGACAATAGGATCAAATTGCAGTAGCTCATTTTCATCTAGTAGTTCTAAAATTTTTACTAACATTTCTTCAACTTCAAATACAAATATTCCAGAAATAACCGAGGACTCTTATATTGCTGGATATTTTGCTAAAAAGCATGAACATGATCTATCTGGTTTGGGCGATTATACTTATAAAATAAAAGCAGAAGATCATAATTTTAATGTACCTTCTTGGGTCCAGCAACTTTCATTAGGAGGTCTCATTAAACCCACAGATGATTGGTTAGGAAAAATTAAAAAGTTGAACAAGCTTTTCGAAAACCATCATTTGAATGGATTTAGAAAAGAGCCAGGAGTTGTGAAACTCTTTAAAAAAATTGTAAAAAGGGAAGATTTTCCTTTAAATATTAATTTTGAATTTTGAAGGCTGAGAACAATTATCAGAATGAAATATAATAACTTAAAGGCCGACGAAAATAGGTCACTTAAAAGAATAAATTTAAACAATTCTGATAATAGAAACAAAATCGAAAATTAAATAATGTAATACATTAGTCTTTTAAATTTATTTTTCTACATTCATGCAAAAAAAAATATATAAAATATATTTAGTGGATAAAGTAGTTCGTTTTTGCTCTAATGTAGTATTATAATATATCAAATTGTAGATTTATCAGTTTCATCATTTATGGAACAAAGTTTGAGTTAAATTATTCTATCTAAATTTCTCATTTTCTTGATGAAAAATAAAAACCGTATCATGTATTTCTGTCGGATAAATAAAAAAAGTTGTTACACCTATAAACAATTTATGAATTATATATTTTTGATTATCAACCGTTCATTATCAAAGATGGAACAAAAAGTTATGAAAAAATTTTTTAGATAATACAATTATCTAAAACAAAGTTCATTACAAAATGTTTGGGGGAGTTACAGTTTTCACGAAAATAATAAAAAACTGATGAAACCTCTTACTTTTAAAAAGGGCAAAATTGCTCGTCCTATTATCCACAAAAAATTTTTACGTAGTATTAATCCATTTATATTAAGTATTGAATCCTATATAAAAATAATATTCTAATGAGGGATTTACATGAAATTTGTTTATTTCAATTCAAAAGTGCAATACCGAATCAATCCAGAGTCACCACTGTTACGTCACGAGATCACGTGACGTGTCTAACAAAATCGCAAAAGTAAGCAATCCTGTATGTCCATAATCGTTGGATTTCTCCAACTACTAATGAATCCTAAACTAGTTGTCAAAATTCAAAAGGATAAAGCTACACAGTACTACAAATTCATCTCCCTTCCCTAATTGCACGTATGGAGAACTTTCATGTTCTCTTCATTTATTGTCCTTATATAGCTGATTTTTTATCTGATAATAACATGCTCACGGTATCTTATGTTCAAATTTCTGCCTGTCCGGCCTGTATAAGCTGCTGAACAGTCACCACATTCTAGTCTACATGAGGATGGTTTGAAAAGTGTCTGACCTCAACATGAAGATAGCAGCATAAGTAAATAAAAATTAGTGAATTTGGTAGTTCATCTGTTGACAGTTACTCACCAAAGTTTCAACCATTTTGGACGCACAGTTGCAGAGAGGGAACCGGCTACAAAAAAGCCAAAACTGTTTCATCGGCTGGGAAAGTGACGGTTTTTTGCGATAGTCATGGAATTATTTCTGTAGGGTTTTTTCACAAATATTCAGTTCGGAAACATTTTATTTCGTTATTGATTTTTATTTTTGTATTATAAATTCTTGTTAGGAAATTAACTTGTCGTAACTCAAACTCTGTTTATTCATTTGTTGGTGTTGTTAATACATTTTATTATTTGTAAACGCTGTGTCCATCTGATTAATAATTCACCTATCACTAGTCCCGATATTTCAATCGATTAACTTCAAAAATGAGCATACTACGCATCATTACTTGACAAGCTGATCGCAGAACTTGCGGAAAAATGGCCAAATTTGCAAAAAAGGGAAATCCTGTTACACCAAGACATCGCACCGTCTTACACCTCAGCGGTCTCACTCGACAACCCACGAAATACGGTTTGAACTGCTTGACCATCCGCTTTGCTCGCCAGATCTAGCCCCAAGCTATTTCTTTTTGTTTCCTCATCTATAAATTGCGCTCCGAGGACTCAGATTTTTGACAAATGAAGTGGCAATCACCTTCGTGAACAATTATTTTGCAAATAAAAACGGCGAGTAGTATTAGGACGGGTTAGAGATATGAGAGCATCGCTTGTAGAAGTGTGGAGTCAAATGGCGACTCTGTTGGGCAATAAAATAAAATCAAAAAAAGTCTTATATCTTCATTAAGTCGAAAACTTTTCAGACTACCCCCGTACAGGCCCGATTTTTTCCACTTACCCTTTTTGGGCTTTGCGTTGAATAACAAGTTCCCTGAATTATTTTTGCTAGTAAATGATATAATTATATTGAATTCTGAAAAAAAAATACATTTTCAGAGAGATTTCCCGAATAGCTTATGCTAGCATATTTCTTAACTTCTTTAGGTTCTCCATGATTAAGATATAGTTCGGTTCTCATTCGAGATCAGTTTCTCAATTAAGTAGACTGGAATGTGGTTATTAGATTATATCTGCTTTATGATCTTCAATTCTTCGTGAAAAGCCTTCTCTGATGACGGAATCGCTTAGTAGAAATCAGACAAAAGTATTTTTTCTTTATTCAATATGAATTTCTACAGAATAAATAGGTTATCAATCGAATATAATATAGTTATTGAATATCACTGGAGTTTTTTCCCAACACCAAACCATTATTATAACACCTCGACACGTGTTTCCATCACCAAGTGATCATCTTCAGTTTGATCTTCCTCTTGAAGATGATCACTTGGTGATCGAAACACGGGTTGAGGTGTTAAAATAACAATTTGTTTTTAGGAAAAAACTCCTGTTATATTCATTACTACATCAAAGGTTCCAAACAGTGCATGACAAAAACTCCTTTATTATTGAAGATGCGAGTAGTGCTTTTCCATGAATAACACGGTGCTAACAGAGAAACAATTGGAGCTTCTTAGAATGATATTGGAAGAGTTTTTCAATAATCACGACTTAGCTGATCACCAAAAAGACAACACTCGAAACGTTAGTAATTTTTCAATTGACCTTTTTGTTGATCGTTTCATTGCCACCAGAAGATCAGTTCATTGGCCTCCCTCTTTTCCAGACTTTACACCCATGGAATATTACTTCTGAGGATTTTTGAAAAACATTTTGAATAAAAATTGCTATCGATGAAATTCAGAAGAATAGCATACATAGCAAGGAGGAGATGTTTTTTCATAAACTACCTACACCTTACGATTTCATCTTCACAAACTTTATTTTCAAAAATTGAATATCACATATATCACGCCCTGTTTCGTTATCACAGTAACTTTTTCGTAGTGAATGACAATGACAGTGTATCAACCATACAAAATTAAAATAGTAGGTACACCAATTAACTGAAGATGACCCTGATCGAAGAACAGAATTCTGCGAAATCATGACGAAAACCATTGCAAGGCATCCTACTTCTCTCCACAACATTTGTTTCAGTGCCATTTTTTTAGTAATTTTTTTTAAACGGCAATGTTCACAGACAAAATTGCCGTTAGTGGAGTGACACCAACCCTCACGTTTTCCGGGACACAAATACCCAAATCCAGAACAAATTAACGTTTGGGCAGGAATATTGAGAAAACATATTGAAGGACCTCTATTTATTGATCAAAATTAAACAGGGGAACTGTATTTGAAACTACTGTTGTCCCTCTCATCACTGCAATCGTCGAAGCGAATCCTAATGAATTCTATTTGGATATTGTATTCCAACAAGATGGAGCACCACCACATTACTCCAGACAAGGGAGAAACTATTTGGATACTACTTTTACCGGTCGTTGGATTGGCTGTCGAGGTTCTACAGAATGGCCAGCCCGCTCGCCAGACTTGACACCGTTGGACTTTTTTATGGGGCTTTTTGCAGCGAAAGGTGTACGAAACTGAACCTGCTTCAATACGGTGTTCGAAAATGTTTGGCATGAAATATCGGATATGCTGCTCATATGTCAAGAAGTTCAAGGCAACCATTTCGAGAATATTCTGAAGTGACCTCAAGCTCATTACCTCATATTATGTAGTTAAATATCAATGTATTTAGGCTGTTATTGAAAGTTCCGCCATTTTGTAGTGGGTGAAGATATTGATATTATATTCTAGGGTTGTGAAGCTTTTGTCAGGAGCTTCAAAAAGGTGTCACAAAACCCCCCTTTCCCTTAATTATTTTTCCCCAGATCTGTCAATTTTACTTCAAAATAAAGTATTCATGTATTAATTTCATTATCCCAAATTTCTATTTTTTGAGTTGACCTGTTCAAAAAATAAAAGGGGGGGACATTAAAGAAATTCACTGTATAATAGAATTGACTGAAAGGTGAGTCTATGATATAATAGAATTAACTTTCAGTATGTCATTCACTACAGAAAAGCTACTATGATAGCGAAACATGTCGTGATATAGGTATGTGATATATTTTTGAAAATAAAGTTTGTGAAGATCAAATCATAAGGTGTTGTTTATGAAATGACTATGGATCTTCATCAAGTAACGGCCGAATCAATCAGAAAAAGGAAGATATGTATTTGGAAGTTCAATTAATTTTTCACAATAATTCAAACAATTATTTTTTTTTAATTATTTTCTTAAATGAATCAAAAACGCCATTTTCAATTATATTTTGTTAGCACTACGTTAATCAACGAAGAAAAAGCTACTAGTTTCATAATTTAACCGAAATCGTTTTTTCACCTATGAAGCTAGCAATAGTGCCGACTTCAATCTAATCATACTGTATATTGGATATCCGAAAAGTATTAGTACGGTCTGATATCTCCAAAGTTAGTGAAGTTGAAAGAACCAAATTTTCAAAATTGCACGTGTATAAAGAAATCTAATTTTTTACGCATTCACAACTTATTTACCTTTGCAGGGGCAGAATCACGGGGCTGCGCCTCAAAATCTTCAATAGAACCCTGTATCGATTTTGAAGATCTTGAAGGAACAAACATTGGTGCACAAACTATAGATCACTACGGTCACCCTTTTTCGATTATTAAGAAAGATCAATAGTAAATGCCTTAGTCGTTGAAAAGTGTTTTATTTTATAATATGTTCAAAATGATTACCATCAACCTCCCGACAATTATAGAGTCTATACTTTCAAGTATCCCCTTCTTCACATAATCCCACAAGAAGAAGTCAAGGAGAAAGGGTTCGGGGGACCTTGGTGGCCATTCAATATGCCCTCTATACACCCATGCAATCCAATGACCAATGAATTGCTTATCAGGTATTCTTTGACAGTAACATGAAAGTGTGAAGGTACTCTATCCTACTGAAAAGTTGGATTGTAGTCCCACAATTGTTTGTATGCAAATACAGAAGTGATGAAAGCCAAAAATCTTTTTTCCGAATTGTATATTTATGCTGATGAAAATTTCAGTCTATATTTTCTTGTTTATGATGGAAAATTAAGAACTCTGATTTTTTTAAATAATTTTCCTAATTATGATTATTACGGTGTCAAATTTGATATTATTTTGTTCAACATTAATCTTAATTTCATAGATTGTAATTTTTCACTTAACAATACAAATGTGAATCAGATTTATAATAATATTAAAGAAAATGGTGAAAACATCTGAAATGAAATTGAACCTTTGAAAACAATTTCTTTTTACGAAGATCTGCCTTGGTATGATGGTCAAATCAGAAGGTTGAGTAAACAAAGAGATTTTGGTTACAAGTTATTCAAAACAAATGCTAACGATGTTAATTAGTATGATTATACAAATAAACGTATTGCTGTCGTAAATATTACAAAGGCGAAGAAAAGTCAATTTTATGTTAAATAACAAGCATAACCCGCGTTCAATGTGAAAAAAAAATTAATCAATCCAAAACAGTTTATTCTGTTCAAATTCAATACCATTTTGCTGATGGTATTCAATTTGAAGAAATAATAAAATAGTTATCATTAGAGAAAAACAGCAATAGGCTAGTTGTTTTAATTCATTTTTTCTAAATAGTATTACAGACATTATTTCTGATATTGAAGATATTGGATTTACCTGTCACATCGACTACATTGAGGAAGAGGGTTTCAGTGATTTTAAAATACTGACTCTCCAAGAATTGAAAGTAATTGTATCCAATTTAGCAAACAAAGGATCACAAGTAGATGCAGTGTCGAGCAAAATTATAAAGAGTAGTTTTGAAGTAATTGGACATGTGTGGTGTGGTTTTGTGAACACCTCGTTACAAAATGGTGATCGAAAAAGTTCCAAACACAAAGAATCTGATGAATATCGGCAATTAACACTTTACCTTGCTCTGAAAAACTGTTATAATGTATATCAACAACTGTTGGAATATTCAAATAATAAAACTTAATACCTAGGTATTTGGTTTTAAATTCAAAGGATCATGCAAATCCGCACTTCAGCTTACAGTTACTGAATGTAAAGATGAAATGAGTGAAGGCATGTATGTACATGTAGTATTTTTACATCTTAAATTTGCGTTTGAAACGGTTAATCGTAAAATATTTATTAAAAAATAAAAAAAAACAGGGCATTGAGGAAAAAGTACTTGATTGGATCAGTGATGATTACCTCACAGGAAAGGAGCAGGTAACCAAAATTTATGAGTTTGTCTCAACAGCAATAGATAAGCGTGGACCACGGGGTTCTGCAGGGAAGTATTTTAGGGCCATTGCTATTCTTAATTTATATCAACAATCTCAGTAATTGTAATGAATGTGATTATTAACATTATTCTGCTGATGATGCCCTAGTATCGGTTAGTGATGAAGATATAGATAAAGCTATTCAAAAATTGAATGAAGCATTGAATAATATTGCTACATATTTGAAAACTAATAAATTGAAGCTTAATGTCAACAAAACCAAGGCTATGATACCTACTTACTATACCGTTTAAGTAGAGAGAATTAGATATAAATCAAATCAAAATTAAAAATAAAAAATTACGAAATTAAGCTCATTACTGAATTCAAATATCTAGGATTCATGTTGGACAAGCATCTATCAATGAATAACCATTTCACTCACATCCAAAAAAAAATTTAAAGAAATTATATTTTTTCACAAGTTTCCCAACTTAACTATGCAATCATGGATAACTAACTATATATGAAAACATTATACCACCACATATCGAATATTGTCTCACTCTTCTATACACAAGTGATTTAAATAAAATGAAAACACTACAAAAACTACAGAATACTCTAAAATGGTTATCTATAGAAAGTAGGCTTATCTACATATTTAACGATGATTTATATTTACTTACAAAATGTTGCATAACCTTCTACCTTCATATTTTGACAAATTTGTAATTTTTAATAATCAAATCCATCAGTATAATACTAGAATAAGAAATAATAAATCAAACAAAAACGTTCAACACTTAAACAATAATTTTTAAAGGATTTATTAAGTATATAACAGTGTATCTGAAAATGTAAAATTTTCCAACAGTCTTATTATGTTCAAAATAAATCTATTAGACCATTAAAGAGACCATTAAGGTGATACCAAACTATTATGTATTTTTTCGTTGTATTTTCAATTATTGTAGGTTAGACTACTTATTAACAAAAAATATCAGTAGATCTTTTTTTCTATTATTGTGTTTATACCTATGTATATTAATGTTAACATTATTATCATTGTTGTATATTGAGATGTATCCTATTTTAATGAAGCATTTCATTTAATTGTTTTTCAATTTTCACAATTTTCAAGTCAGTGCATCAGTGTTCGTTGTTATTATGAATAAAATAATATACTTTAACGAACGAACATATACCTAAGATATGGAAATATTCAATTATTATTTTTATCAAATTCGTCACGGAAAGGAATATATTTCCAGAAAAATTTCAATTTCAAAAACTGCACGTGTCTACGATTCAATGAAAAGTCCGACACGGTTCTGAAAAACTTTTCCGATTATCCACTAAATAATCGTCCCTTCCAATTTGCATAAACATAAATTTTAATTAAGTAGGTAACTGGACATGAAATAACTAGTGTGCAAAAAATTTATTACAACAGGAAAACAACACTAATAACATAATAATACAAAACTAATAGATTAGAACGGCACAATAACCGAGGAATAGCTCATTCCTCTCTTCTCCTGCAGCTTTATTACATAACCAATGAAAAGACCTTAAAGCATAAAACTGTTTTCCTAAATACTCAATCTAATAAAATCTCTTCCGAAGTCCTGCCCATAAAATAAATACAAGACGACAACATACGTACGCCTCAGCTATTCATTGGGCGGCCAATTATACAACCGGGACTGTCTATTGGCGGGAGTCCAGTGGAGGGGATGAGCGCCCGAGTGGGAGACACAACATGGCTGATTTACTGCCGGTTAGCACATTGAATCAAACCTTCAGGTTAGTTTAACAGAACAGCTCTAGTAGAGTGAGTAGATTGATTCACCGGAGCCAGAGACACCTGTTAACGATTTCATGAGCATCTACTGGAGTTAGTTATTAGAAGTAACGCTAGTGAATGTGCATCTATCGCGAGGACTAGTGACAATTGCGAGTGATCGCGGTGCGAATAACTGTTTCGAGTAGTTACGAGCTCCATCATCAGGTGTCCGAGCATTTGTTCCATACCAAAGTGTTGGGTGTAGGGGAGACAGTGTCTAGTACGGTAACTGGCATGACCGTGCAGGACGAATCTAGGGTCATGCCTCAAACAGCAGCTACTAGATCGCGGTTCATGATCACAGACATTCTTAGCGGACCCGCCGATGGAGCTGCTATCATAAGGGGTAGATCACCGAGTCCCGGACCCAGGGATCTATCGCTACATTCTAATCCTATTCATGATAGTGACACTGACAGTTCCGGGCATCCAGATACTTCCAGCATTTGTTCGAATGGTGAGTACTCATCTATAGATTACCCTGAAAATCAGAAGTTTTATGGAGTTTTCGTTTTTCGATGGGATGATTTTTCATCCTGGTAGCAATATATCCTGTTCGAGATTGATGAGAAAATTAAAGAAAAAATCAGAGAGTAGATATTTCTATGTATAAGAGAAATTTACGTTGGATAAACCTGTTTGGCAAATCACTTTTTCACTATATGATGCAGTGGAGAACTTTTCCAAAGAAGAACATTTTGAGGATATAAACTCTATGGATCATCATGTATAGAAGTTTCTTTAAGAAAAAATCTATCCAAAACAACTACTTTATATCATGTACCTATATTGAATTACACAAAAATTACATTTTCTTACTCATTTTGGACATCAAACATTTGTAATGACATTAAATAGATAGATAGGTAATCAGTAGGTATTTATATAAGAAATGGTAAATCCCACTCAATGTATTATTATAAAGAATACATATCAAATTTCAATTAGAACAATGAACAATGTTCATTGATATTTTTCATTTCTCCTTTCTTCCGTTAAAATTTTTTACTTTTCATAAATAAAGAAGTTTAACGCGAAACATAGAAATATAGAAGAATGCCCTTAAAACTCTAAATTTTCATCATCTCTAGCAATGATAGGTAGATATAATTGTCTATTAATCCTTTGAGAATCACAGCAAACTGGCAAATCATGCTACTCGCTCTTTCTGTAATTACCACTCTAACTAAATGAACTTGAAACTCATTTCATCAGATTTTTTTACGTTCCTGATACTTTCTGCAATAGATTTTCTTATACCAAGATCAACATCTAGAAATGATACCAGTCATCTATACTACCTATTTTATTGTAGAAGGTATATATGCGAGCTGAAAAATAAATCTGGTGCACATTTGTGGGTTACGGATAATTATTAATGATTCATAGTTCATTTTCATTTATTTTTTCTGTTTTATATGAAATTTATTTCCTTTTATATCTAAATCAAATATAGTGCTATAATTTGTATAATTAAATTGTTAATTTTTGCTCTCTAAATGAGAAACTGTTGGACATTGAAGGTTATTATTATTATTGTCAGATATTATTATTATCATCATCATTTTCAAAGTTATTGAAATATTCAATAATTACTTGAATTTTATTACATTAATAGATATGTTCAATTATTTAAAGAAGTATTTAGTTTTTCTTTCTGAAGTAGGTAAGTACCTATCCAAAAATATCTGAAAAATCAAAGTCAACTAAATATAATCTCTTTATCTTCTCATTGTGGAACTTTCTCCTTTTTAATCGACTTTGTATCCCTTATAGGATTGCCGATTTTCCTGTGCTGGCCCTCTCTATCTTAAACTCACTGTATAAAAAATACCGACATGAAACTATGATATATTTTCACCAAGAAAACCAATTCATAGGCATTTTCAACGTGAAACGGGAGTAGCTCGTTTTCCTCCATCATGAGACTAAAGCCTTAGTTTCCAGTGATATTTCTCAGTTTAATTTTTTTTCAGTAACATGTTCATCGAACAAGAGTTTTATATAATTTTACAAACTGCTGGTGTTCCAAACATTCACCAAAAATGTACACATCAGTAAATTCAGATAATTAATAAAATAGTGGTCTATAATTAACTGTGTCAATACATTTTACTGATATCTGCAATATAGAGATATTCACATAGAAGTGATTCCATTCTATTGAAAAGGAAATATTTGGGTTTTCTAAGAACAAACTCTTTTTAACCCCATCATATAGAAAGTGGAGATCTTTCAAAAAATGATAAAAAACCAAATATCTACTTTATATACATATATGTGAGTTGAGGGATCTTCCAAAAATGGAAAAAAAAATGAATATATGAATAAAAATTATTCACAAAAAAGTGTAGATCACAAAACAGTCAGAAATGTATCCAAAACAACTCCGTTTAGGTATACAGGAATTCCGTATGTTTGAAAGTCAATATTTTTCGAAAAGGATAAGCTTTTTGCTTCTTGGTTTTCTACTTTTTCATCACACACTTGAAAGAAGTGTGGGAAGTCTTCCATAGAAAAGAAAAATTTGTTTAAAAATCTGTTCAAAATCTAATTTCCCGTTAACCAGCTGTCGCACCCCTACGAACGACAACCCTCAGAAGTCGAAACTTGTGCGAGCTAAGGATTAACGAGGTCTTACTTTTTAACGTGTGATTCCTAACACGGGTTGGACTATAGCAAGTGAAAATCGATCGCTCAGACTACGGCTTGAACCACCGACCAACACGGCAGTCAATT
Organism: Leptinotarsa decemlineata; assembly: GCF_025532065.1. Classification (NCBI taxonomy): domain Eukaryota; kingdom Metazoa; phylum Arthropoda; class Insecta; order Coleoptera; family Chrysomelidae; genus Leptinotarsa; species Leptinotarsa decemlineata. The sequence continues at coordinate 26,796,419 of NW_027412688.1, read as the reverse complement.
CGAGTGAGTGAACGAAGCACTCACGTCGAACCGCCTGGCTATCGACCTACCGTGGATATATTAATAAAAACTAGTTACATCAAAGATGTGTACCTGCACTATGCATGGACGTTTTCTCAAATACAATCTGGGAAAATTCATCTAAATTCATGTGATTATGGACAATGAGAAACACGAAATTTTTTTATTAAGTTTGTAGGTACATATACTAAACGTTGAAATGAAATCACGCAGAAACGCAATGAAGAAATATTATACACCGAATATGAAATTTCTCTTGTAAGGATTAATTATTTATGTCATACATGGGCCGAAAAGTTTCGGGCCTAACACATAGTTAATACTAACACACAGTTAGTAGAGTCGAAGTAACTGATATAGTAACTCTCAAAGCTATCGGCGAACTCAAAGGCCAAAAAAAAACAATACAAAGAAATAATGCCGCTACGCATTAGTCCATGTAGACTTTTCAATTGGCGGTTCGTATTGGAGAATTTTTACTAACCGGGTTTTATGATTGGCTGAAGAGTCATAAAATTAAATTTGAAGTCATGTTACGGTGACCAATAGAATGTAGCGATGGGTACCGCCGTTGTGTCGTCAATGTTCAGTTCAGGAACTGATCGCGATTTGAGTGTTGAAATTCGATATTGGTGAAGTTATAATTACTTTTGTAATTATAACTTATTTTTGTTATTTGTTTAAAATGTGGCGTCCTTGGACAAGTACTTATAGTAATAACGAGTGTGATAACAACGCAGACTTTTTCCTGTGTAGTGGAATAGCGCTGGTGAACAATGCGAAAAAGAGATACTAGTGAATCAGATTCGGATGCATTTGAATATTGAAACACAGAGGGTATGTTTCAGTGTATATAAGAATCTACATATCGAATTTGGTTTCGAGGGAAAAAACTATTATAAGCAACATCAGATTTGACCGAAATTCTTTCCTCAACTGTACGTAAAATATTCAAAAACAAACCTTATGAACGCAAGACGCGATGTGATGCAGGATTACCAAAACCTTTAGATGTTCATCTAATAAAATCATTAAAAAAAGTAATATACGACTGTTACAAAAGCAATGAGATTCCTACAATTGAAATCATAAGGAAGAAATTGAATACTTCCGGCCATAACGTGAGCTGCTGTAACAAAACTCTTCAGAATTGGATAAACAAACTAGGATTCAGATTTGAAATAATAAACAAACGCCAAGCAGTTATAGAAAGCAGAAGAATAGTGGAATTACGTAACAAATACTTAGAACAAATAACTAAATATAGACAAGAACAACGGCAAATTTTCTATTTGGATGAACTTGGTATGAACACTCACGACACCGTTACGAAAGGGTGGACTGATGGTTCGAGAATGTGTACGTATAACATGCCTGCGAAAAAAGGATCGCGACTAATTATTGTGCATTGCGAAGAAAGTAAAGGATGGGTTCCGAATTCTTTGAGATTATGTGCTCCACATTAGAAACAACAATCAGGTATACACGTTGGTTTGCTGACTTCAAACGTGGTCGTAGCGACACCGATGGCGATGATGCAGAAAGCAGTGGACGTCCAAAGAGGCAGTAACACCAGAAAACATTAAAGAAGACCACAAAATCATTTTGAATGATCGAAAAGTGAAGTTGCGTGAGGTTACTGACATTGTGCAGATATCAAAAGAACGTATTGGCTTCATATTGCATGAGCATTTGACTATGACAAAGCTCTGTTCGGAGTGGGTGCCGCGCGAGCTCACTGTTGGCCAAAAACAAAAACTTCCTGATGATTCTGAGCAGTATTTGGTCATGTTCAAACATAACAAACCAGAATTTTTGCATCGATATGTGACAATGGATAAAACATGGATCCAACACTTCACTCCGGAATCAAAACGATCGTCATGTGAGTGGTGAACCTCGTCCAAAGCGCCCGAAAGCACAACAATCAGCTGGAAAGGTTATGTCCTTGGAGTTTTCGGATATGCATGGTGTAATATCTATCGACTATCTCGAGAAGGGAAATACCATCATCAGTGAATATATATAGCGTTATTGGAGCGTTTGAAGGCCGAAATTGAGAAGAAAAAAAAAAGATTTCATAAGAACATCGCACCGTGTTACAAGTTGAAACAATGGCGAAACTACATGAATTGAACTTCTAATTGCTTCCACATCCACCGTATTCACCAGATTTGGCTCCCAGCGATTACTGGCTGTTCGCAGACTTAAAAAAATGCTCACCGGTAAAAAATATTGCTCGTTTGAAGAGGTTATTACTGAAACCCGGGCCTATTTTGTGGCACAAGATAAATTTTTCTACGAAAATGGTATTGTTGGAGCGGCATTGAATGTGTGGCTCTTAATGGGGAGTACGTTGATGAATAAAGCCAATTTTGAACAAAACAAAATCGTTTTCTTTCTTAGGCCCAAGACTTTTCAAACCATGTGTTACTATAACCTATCAGCAAACGGAAAGATGATATGATAGAAAACAAATGTTTCCACTCATATGTTGAAAAGTAAAATTTCTGTCGAAATTGGATATAAGTAAACAAGTTTTGTTTGTAAGTCATTCAATAAGACGCACATTAGAAACAGCTGAACTTCGTGAACTTTCAAGGACGCGATAATGGTTCGACTAATTTTTTTTTGCAAATACATGTTGATGGACCATAACCCATTATGACGTTTCTGTTTACCATATATTACAAAAAGGTTCAGATAACGATGAATAAATTTCTGCAAATACCTAAATGCAAACAATAATTGAAGTTAACTCACGAGAATCATGAATCATGTATGGCACTCTCGATTGTACGCGGTTTTAACTGTATATTTCAAGCTGGTTTGATTGCAGTGGATCAAGCAGGTAATTTTCATGATAATACATTCGGCTCCGCGAAACCAATTTTCCGACGTTTCCTGAGTTATCATCCTCTACACACACTTACAAAATGAATATTGAATTACACTTGATGATGAACTTGGTATTTTGAAAAATATGATGATAGGATGTACATATGTAGATATAGTTATATTATTCCATATATATTTTATATTTCACCTTTATACACATTTTTATTGTTAAAATGTATACTTATTTTGTATTGTTACTTATATTACCGTTTCTCTCACCCACAAATAAGTGGAATTCTCCGCTTCGTGGGTCTAATGTGATTCATTTACCCTATTTTATCCACTGTATTACCCAGTGTATTATTCCAAAAGGTGAATAAAATATATTTATACACGGTAAAAAATAGTTGTATTTTTACAGTGAATAGTATGCAACTTTTCACATTCAATATGATAAATCATGAGTTTAGATAGTTGATAATGTATTTCATCTTCACATTTGGAATTTAAATATTCAATTTTGTAATATGGTTCTTGAGATCTGTTATGACATCTACATATAACAGCATTTCATGATTAATCGCAAAAAATATAAAATCTATTCAAAAATATGTACAGATTCATTCGTTCACAGAATATATTAAGATTTGATTAGAAATTCACATAATTAGTTCTAGAATTTAATCACAAATACGACTTTTTCACAGTTTTCCATGAAGATGATAACTAATAAACAGAAAAAACAACTTTGAACCTACTTTGAATTCATTTGCCTTGAAGTAATTAGGCAACAATTATTATTTTTGGATTTGAAAATATTCATATTTATTTTTGGTTCCTAAAAGTTTCGATAGGAACGTTTTTTCTATCACAAAAGATAACATCTCCATATTGGTTACCTTACAAAACAACTGAAATGGGTACGTATAATTTTTTATCGCGGTTTGCACACGTATTGCCTAAACACGAGCTTAAATAATGATGATATATTGTATAGTTTATCTTCGAATTTTCATATTTTTAGGATTTGTTTTGGCTAATGACACATTTATTTATAACTTTGCTCACGTCAAAGTAGAAAATTTATTCTCAGACTAATCGTAATAGTCCTGAATATTTACTTCTTAGTATTTTTTCAAAAAACTATTATTATTTTTCAAAAACAGTGTCCAGTGATTTGATTTCTCATTTTGGCACTGAAACAAAAGGACAGGTTGTACATCACCTTTCAAGAAAAGATATTTTATGATGTTGTTCACTTCATATTCGGTCGAAAACAATTGAGCCCTGTGTAATTTAAAAAAAAAAACATCATTATACACCTTCTTTGAATAAGCATTGTCAAAACTAAGAGTTCAGTGTATCTTGATTACGTTGGGGATTATTTTTGAACACTGGTGCATATGGGTTGAAAAATGACAGTTTCCGATAACATAATTCGCCGTTTTAGAAAATAATCGTACTCAACAATAATCGTTCCCTCTTCTCGATGAGGTATTCTTCTTACTTATATTTCGAAAGATGTTGTTCCACGAGTTTTTTCAATTCACTTTTTTCTCTTGCATAGGAACCTTTCAAACTGTTTGTTTCATCCATATTTTGTTAATATACACAGCTTCTTCAGTCCAAATATCTGTTTTCAATTCATCTTGATAAGAAATGTGAATAAATTCCAAACAATTATTAGCTGCAGGTTGAAATTTCAGGATAAACTACAGCTGTTGTCACATATTGATTTCAATTTAAGAGACACCGGTAGACAGCTGTTTCAGCCTATTGGGCATCGTCAGTACCGTGCAGGCGGTCCTCGATTGAAGACAAGATGTGAATAACCAGGAAAAGTACTTAATAAAAATAACTGCGTAAACGCAAGCGAGACATAAGTGGAACCATCTATTGGAGAATCTATTCATTGTCGAAAGTCGCTTCCTATTTTCTTGAACTAAGAGATTTATTAATTGACATATATTTTCTTCTAATATCAACGAGTATGTAAACTGATTATTTCTTTCTTCTATGCCTATCCAATAGGATAGGATAGGAAATATATGGGACTGATGAAGCATCTTTCCAGTGTTTAGTTTTTTGATTTATTACCGAAGTTTGAAATATTTTTATCACATCTGGATTTTTTCAAGTAATAAAATCATTATTCCACTTTGGATAAGCTGAACCTAAACACTTTTACAGGTGGACGGAAAATTCAGGGAACGACGATTTTCTGTACCAGTTATTTATTAATAGAATTCCATTCATGTTTGCTAGTTATAAAATCAATTTTCCACTTTGGATATCTGTTTTGATAAGCAATGATTCTCTAGACCAGTAATTTATTGTTAGAATTCCATTCATTTGTGAAAAATATATTTAAAATTGATAAACGTTTGACAATTGGTTATGCTTATCCGTTTTCGGAACAGATAGTATAAGTCAAGAAATATATTCATTCCAAATACAGAAACTGATAAATTGGGCGATAAAGATGATAATTACGGAAATTGGCGTCCAAATAAAAAGTTAAATAATTTTCTGGTAGAACGATTCCGAATATTAATAACTTGAATGCATAATTCAGTGCTCTTGAATAAAGGTTTTTCGAAGCTTTTTAATGTATGCTCACGCAGTATAATACGATAAGAGTGCGTACCCGTTGTCTATTACGAAAATTCATTCATTAACCGAATAAGCGACTGTAACTTTCATTTTCATAAATAAATGAGTTTCTGAAATTGCTTAAACTCCAACTGAACGCTTCCTCATTTATATAATGCTTGCGTGCATCCAACAAAGCAGAGGAAGTTCAGATTCCGCATTTTTAACGTATATAAATTGTGTAATACAATAAACAGTTCATGCTTCAAGCCATTATTTCCATGTTTATATATCCCAATTATTTTTTTAGAACGAAATGAAGCTGTGAACCAGAATGAAAACTCAAACGGAACTACTATTCATTTAATGTCATCATCGATCGTAGTTAGTACGAGATGCTGCGATATTACAGACAATAACGTTATCGAATATATGAAAAATAGCAAAAAAATGCCTTACTAGTCGCTGAATTTTGTCCCAAATTGTACATAGGACAAACAAGAAGAGTATTCACTGAATTTATGAAAGTTCACATATCACATATTTTGTGGACGGAAAATACACTTTAACATTTGCAACATAACTATATAACTATTGGCTTAGAAATTTTCCCAAATTTTTGAGGATTGATTACACTCATGTCAATAATCCCAACGTGTCAACTCTCCTAATTTGGGAATGTGAATTTTTTTTTCAAAACTGTAGATGGTTTTAAATTTCTTTCGTTCTTCATAGGATCGATCAAGGTCTTGAGTTGTCCTGAATAATTATATGCGTTATTTGTAGTATCTATTAGTAGATAATTCAGGAAAATATAGCTTCAAACTCACAGTTCCAGAGCAACGTATTCTTTCACTAATAGTGATCGGCTCGTCGACAGTTATCTGCTTCATTCACATGAATATTGATGGTGTTTTAAAGTTCTATAGACTATACAGGGTGTTCATTGAACATGCGGCAAAAATTTAAGAGACTGTTCGGGACTATTATCAAGATATTTTGTCCTCTGATGATTTTTAATGGGGCTTCGTTTTGAAGATACGGAGCGAAAAAGAATTATTACCAAAAATTACATGTAATGTTTCTAAATCTACAAGACCCTCTGAAAACAGAAGATTCAATTGTCGTATGGAAAATATTTTAGAGGATTCATAAATTCTATGAGAAAAGACCAATAGTTTTTGAAACTGTGTTATGAAACAAAACTGGTTTTGCTTTTTTTCATTCGAAAAGTATATGAATAATTCGAATAATCTTGAAAATATTGATGAAAAAAATATACAGAAGGATGATTTTTTCAAAAGTGACTTAGTTTCAAAAGTTTTGTCCGTTTTCATAAGGGTACTTTAGACTGTAATATCTCAGTGAATACTTTTTCAATTCAATTGAAATAAGCGCCATTTCAATCAATGCACTTTTGCCAACGTAACACAAGCCAATTAATTTGAAAAGGAACAGTTCAAGAAGAGAATAGTTTTTGTCAATTAATTCCGTCCGCATTAAAATTTGGTTCTCGGGTTTCGATAACTCGACGAAGGCCGGTTTTCCCTGGTCCTGATTGGTGAAGGTGCTACCGATGTGAAAGTTATCGAAGTGTTTGAAAATATGGTAGTCAGTTGGCAAGAGATCTGTGGAGTAAGGTGGCGGAAGCAAAACTTGACGCTCAATTCGTTTAATTTTCGAACGGTGATATGCTAAACGTGAGAATAGGCGTTTTCATGGAGCAGAATCGGACCTCTCCTCTCATAATAGGACTCTGCTGTGATGGGAGCCGACACCAAGTTCTTACGCCATCCCACGCACCGTTTTTGACGGATCAGTCTCCACCAAGATCCTCAAATCCTTGTCGGGTGATGACTGGTCATCACCCGAAGATCATTGTGGATATAACAATCGAAACGTCGTGAAGTAACTTGGCTTGAAATCTTTTAATTTTATTTTTCATTTCTTGTTAATTGTTCAATTTTCCATTGTTGCTGGTATTTTATTTCATTGTAATTTCAGTTTTTTTGCTCAATTTAATTGTTATTATCAATTTTTATTGATTCTTTCAGAAATTTTGAATCATTTTATATCATATTAGACAATGAAAATCCGATCTAATGAAATGCATCATGAAACATTGTCAACCACCTTCAAATAAAAGTAGAGTACATATTTATTGAAATATGGAGCTACAAAAACACATGACATTAAAACGTAGAGAACTTTTGAAACAGCCTAACAGTGCATATCTTCGAGACCTCTGGTGGGTATATGTATTAAAAAAAAAAATTCCAGTGTGGATATTTTAACAAAATGACCAGTTTTCTCCTTTATTTTTTATTTTTTTAAAAATTCGTCACAATTATTCACAAGAAAATAGTGACTGATAATACTGATGAGAATAAAATCAGTTAATTAGGTTACAGAATGGAAATGGGATCAATTTTAAATTTCCTAAAACCACACATCAGACCATATGATCCATACAAGAGTTGAAAATAATTCCTTGTATAAAATATGTAAGCGTATCAATGGGAACTTTCTCAAGAACATGGGAATTCCAAGAAGTTCAGATTTAGTTCAATGAAACTCTCCCAAACTGTCCCCCAATATCGCTTCTGGGTATTCAAGAGAAACTTCATTATGAGATTTTCACTATATAGTTTTTCAAAAACGTAACACGTGTTTCACTATGCAATAGCTCCTTCAGGCGTTTCTGTACACTATAGACATATATATGGGGCAATAATTCATGAAGTAATTCATTTTCATGTTTTAAGAATGAATGAAAATAAGAATGTAGCAGATTATTGATTTATGTAATGAGAAGAGTCCCATCAACACTGTCTTGCAGAACACCATTTTCAATCAGAACTTTTTTATTAGTTTTTTCAGTTTATAGACGATCTTTCAACAACATCAAATCAATAAGCACGCAGTTTATTATCCAATATATGGAAGGAAAGTATAAATAAAAATGATATTTTGAAAATATACTCAAAAGTTTCGATTACTGTTTAGATTTCTTATACAGGTAGCAGGTCTGAATTGATTTTTTTGTATGGTAGGTGCATGGCATAATTTTGAGATTTTTCCAATTTTCCAATTTTGCCGACAACAAAACTGTTGGACCGTTGATATCAGATGGTGAAATATATTCATAATTTGAGCATGTCACGAAATAAATGGCCGAAGTATTACACGGAAGTTTAACAATTCAAATCATTCCATCTTGACACGATATTTCATGATTAGGAACTGCCGGAATTGAGTACAGTAATTAGGCGTTTTGGTTTTCGAATTTTCAGAAATGTTACGTGTCACAAATCGGTTTATTCATGCTTCTCCACCATTAGAGTTCTTTATCGTTTCCAACAACCATAGAATATATTATAACCTATCTACATCATTGCTGTCATTCATTGAAAGTACGTACCCAAACTGGCAATGACAAAAGAGACTTTAATTATTTTCTCGAAGTTTTGTATAAGTTCAGTTCTATTTCACTGTTCTTCCTGATAATCGTACACAAGAATAGGGCTGTTGATTTTATTTTTTCAAATACTATACTTTGAAATGATACTCTAACAACCATGAAGAATCAGGTTTCTTCACTTCTTTAAAATACTACAAGTATTTCTTCCGAAAAATATTACTTTAGAGTGCATATAGATGATTACTAAATAACAGGATCTCAAAAGGAATGTAGATCATATCTCTCCAGGTTCGAACAATAATAATCCATATTACTGGAGTTCTATCCAAACATAATAATGATTTTGGGAAAGAAAGTTTTTGGCTTTCTACTACTCCATCTGATACAAAAAAAGGGATGAGAGAATCTTCCAAAGAAAGGAAGATAATAATAATAATAATGATAATGATAATAAGGTGCTCGTATTGAAGTTGTATTCCAACATCAAATCGTTATTTTCAACACCTCAACACGTGTTTCAATCACCAAGTGAACATCTTCAAGAGGAAGATCAAACTGTCTAAATCTTCCTCTTGAAGATGATCACTTGGTGTTGAAATAACAGTTTGGTGTTGAAACAGAACTCCAGTAGTATTAATTACAACACCAAAAGTTCCAAACAGTGTATAACAAATAATAGTCCATTCTATCGATCTCTTTCTTCAATGATACCTTCGTTCCTTCATTGGGAGGAGTATTTTTCAGCATCCAGCATTAAATTGCTTGGAGTTTCAAGCAATATTTGACTCTCTCCCTCTCTAGTGTAACAACTGCTTCAGTAATCAAGTGTCATTGAGGAAAGTGAAAAATTTCCAAAATTTCTAAGAATTTCAAATCTTTATCAAGGAAATCTCTCAAATTAATTTCCATCCGTTTGACTGATCAAACTCGTTATAGAATCCAATTTGGGCAAATAATAAACTGAATAAAAAATCACTAACATTTCAAAACTCACCAATTCAATGAACACCTCCCAGTTCTAAAGCCTACCAGTAATTCAAAACGAAAACTCTAACGGGGGATTGTTTGCCTTTCAGGTTATAGATACTTTCGCGTGATATGACATGCCATTATGGCTATATTAAATATTTACGTTTCTAATAGTAGTCTTTTGCTCGTGTTGATCCAAATCATCGTGAACAGCCTTAATCGAATACTGAATATATTATGAAGTCTGATTCGTGGTTGTTTGCTTGCTCGTTTGCAGTTGCTACTTACTTATGTGTTCGATCAATATTTGAATACCTTCAATCAAATCAACACGGTATCGAATAAAGAGAATTATGGGATTATTGATTTCTGAACAATGAAGGGAAAATACGTAAAAGTACGTTGAAGAATTGAATGTGAGAGAGCATTTTTTATTACATGAACGAATTTTTCTTTGTAATGATTAGGAAAAAATAAGAAACTGACAAGTAGAGGACTTTCCTATCAAATTAAGAGCTCATACTTGGAGATAATTTTTGTGACGTGTCTACCAACCCATTTTTCAGAGTAGAATGTGAAAAAAAATAGTCGATTTTTTTGGCTCGCCCTACTGAACATGTACATTTCTATTACAATATGTATAGAGTCACCTTGAAAAAAGCTGACAATTTTTGTTGTCCATCCGCCAGCCTGCTCATCGTTTACAATTCTAGAGCACTTATCTCGTGTTCTGTTGCCCTCAAATAGAAAGAGATGACTCAGATTTGAATTACCTACCAACTTCTGATGCACTGTTTGAACTTCCTTTTGAAGATGATCACTTGGTGATCGAAACAGGTGTCGAGGAGTTAAAATGACGTTTTGGTGTTGGGGAAAAAACTCCAGTAACATTCATTACTACACCAAAGGTTCCAAACACTGCATCACAAATATCTAACAGTGACCCAAGTACTCATCAGTTAAAACTGATACCCAAAGAAGGAACATTCAAAAATATTATTACTGAATAGGTAATAGAATATGGCAAACATCTGTTAATTAGTTGGTTTGAATTAAAAAAAAATATGATTTGCTTTATTTGATTGCTACATAGGTAATGATACCAAGAATCGTTAAAAATGTATTATTAAACAACTTGTGCTTCGGGAAGAAACATTATTTCTGAAAATGTTGCCCAAAAAAAAAGAAAAGCACAAAATCACGGGTAAAAATACAAATTCTGGAATATTAGTTGAATGTGGAATAAAGAATACACGTCGTCTGGAAACTCAATAAAATATTAAAAATAATGAAAAGCAAGTACTTACGTTCTGATAAATGAAAAATAGAAAGAATAATTATAGATTCAATCAATACAAATTGGAATAATTTTCCATAATATCGTCAATTGAGCTTTTTGATATTATACCACCTGATATTGTTCAACATACCAACATATTTCCTGTGGTCATTCATTGTTCATTTTTCGCTTTGTTGTCCCGGTTCGTTAGATGGAGTCGTTTCTCGTTTTTTGGTATCTGTTATTTCAATAAATTATATCGTACATCATTTTTAATGAGAACCATTGTTCCGACTTTGAACGTTACTTCCCTGTGACTTTTTTTAAAAATTAATATAATTGATGCTTGACACAAAAATAACCCAAAGTTAGTTCACACTACATTAAGATTAGCCTTAATTGGATACATATAGTTTCATGAAAATATTAACGAGCTGAATAGAATTTAATAAAAGCGGATTCTTCACAGTGCTCAGAATGAATAATTATTGTCGGAATTTCACACGATATCCTCAATAGTCATACTACGTGCAGTTTCATTGTTGTATTTCACATTTTGATGCAGCTGATTCGTTCATTTTCACAGAGTTGTTGAGCATATCCGTTAACAATTTGATTGTAGTCAGCATTGGTGAATAACCATGATGCTTCTTAGGTGGCTCGAGAAGTTATAAACATTGCCTACCCACAACACGAGGCTAACGATCACGCAGTCGCTGCCGTTGACACCTCAAGAACGGTTGGTCCGATTTTTATGATTCATGATTTGTTGGGTTTGACTCCGCCAAGAATAGCAGAATATGTATTAAAACATTTGATAAAATTGGTGAAAAAATTCGCCGTGTTCAGCTTTGCCATGTCTATTGTTTTTGCAGTAGATCTCTGTTTTGGCATTTGCACTACTGATCTACTGTTTGAGAGTCAAAAATCTACTGATGCTGATGACTCGGTTTATTGTCTATAATAATTATTGAATGACTGTAATTACCGTGTATGTAGTCTGTATCTTCATATTTTCTATTATTCTTTGTACCAATCGACTGTCTTTCTAACACAAAATCTACTACCAATCATAAATATGTCCTAGCAACGCCAGTTGGGTTAGTATGATCAGACTTTTACTTCACAATACACAATATGACAAAGTTGATATGACTCAGATGGCAAGTTAACACATCTATTGATTCTGAGGTAATATGAAGTTCACGAGGTCAGCTTGTTTCTTAAATAAATTAAGATCAAATGACATCTTTTTAATTGATGGCAATGTGGCTCAAATAAACAATATAAGGCTCATATATTGTTTATATACGTCCATGAAAAATTCCTGAATATTATTTTATATGCCCGATACAAAAAGAAAGCCTCGATGTTTCAGCACCTGTATGGAGATTTTCTTCAGTTTACTTTTATGAAGACCACTTGGAGATGATACGTACACAAATCCCAAGCTGAATTATATATTGGTACAGCATGTCAAATGTAAGAGGGCATTCCTAAATTTCGATTTGGTCATTTCCACTAGATGCGCGTTAGAAGACGGTGATAGCGCACAGTTGTAATAATGATTTTGTTTCGTCCTGATAAGTTATCTGTCAGTTAATACACTAATTGTGGAAATTTTCAAGTTTCTTTTTGAATTTGATATGCTGTAAATTACTTCTGAGATTAGGTTATTCATTGAGTATAAATTAGGATTATTAGCCTCAGTATTTGCTTTTTTCTGGGTTTCTGTTTTTATTCTACTACTTCGGTAGTTAGTTTTGAACCTTTTGAGTTAGTTAACATCACTTATGGATTTGTTTACATCTGATTATGGCCACCAATATGCATTATTCAAAGTAACTCAAGACAATGAAGAGGGCGTGAAAACTCTTCAAAATGTAGCATTCTCAGAAATTCGAAATTGTTGAAATATATACAGGATATTCAAAACCAGAGCCGCGGAGCTTTAATACCGGAAAATGAAGTATGTTTGAAAATGGTCCTATTCTCGTACCATTTATCTATACAAAACTTCAATTTGTTATACCTAATTATTCATGTTCTTGGTTTTCTCATAAGATATTTCTGAAATTCTGCAAGCTCACTAATAAGGAGCGGGAATAGATATGTTTCTCTGACGTCACGGGGCTATTTCCACTATTTTGTTTGAAAATGTCATCAACTATAAAGAGATCTTTCAACATTAATTTAGTTGAAAAAGTCATAAAAAAGCACATTCATGACGCTTGTTTTGTGTCACACGGTACATTGCTGAAAGCCCATCTTAATTGGTATATACATCTAACAAGATCTGTCGAGTATACCTTAACGTCTTTCTTAGTTGCCTATTATGTCGCATTAAAATATCAAGGGCACCATTTTCGAAATATTCGCTTTTACAATGAGTGGGAAATCAGTTTTTAAAAACCGGTAGTGATTTTCTGGTGTATAGAGTATCACAAAAGAGCCTGCATTTAAACGTCAAGTTTGATAGGATTAAAGCGAGCTACCTTTCCCGTCTGCCTGATATCCTAATCTCCTTAACGTATTTAGTTGTTGGTGACTTCAAAAGTCAATTTCACACCAGTAGGTTGGCCTTAATTAAAATGTTTTGTATAATCTGGGCATATCAGGGGACTTGTATTTCGGTCCGCACTTTACTTTCCATTGCAATCAAATTTCAACAAGTCAGTTTCCAGGTAGCTACATTTATAGTTACATGTATTTATTTGTCAATGACGTGAATCATAAATATCTAAATGAAACAAAGAAAACCAGAAATGAGTATTCTTCATTAATTTTGTTCGAAAGTATGAGTTCGATTGAACGCATCGTATGTGTTGATGAAAATGACGGTCAACCTCTATTATACAATGATTTGTAAATACATTACTAACGGTACAAAGTGGACAAAAATCGAAACACCTACAACGACTTATTGGAATTTGATTACGAATCAACAAAATGCCAAATATCTTTGGGATGCATTTCATTTATTTGTTATATAATCACTAGTAAATATTTCTGAACATTTCTGAACTTAAATCCCATCTAGATGTAAGTTTGGAAAACATTCATTAAAAGTACCCTGCAAAATCTGATTTTCAGGTTTTAGAGACTTGTGTATAACGGCAGGGCCCTTAGAGATCATATAATTTATTGAAGCATTCGTTGTCATACCGCATTGACATTTTAAACCATAACGATAGAACCAACAGGTAGGTAGGTACTCAACAGGATTTAAGATAATATCGTTTACTACTTAACAGGATTTTAACCCAGCTGTGTTTACAACATCCAGCCACAAGTCAATTGGATATATCTTTGAAAATACTATTGTTTAGAAAGTCTCTCCTACATTTTTAAAACTCACTATCTATCTATCTTTGTCAAATTAAAATAATGTTGAATATAATTGTTATATTGATTCAATAATTGGTTAAATAACATAAACCACTTAACTAAACAGCTGTTATCATATTCATAGTGCCTGTTTCATCTATAAACTTGAAACAACCGATTAAAATTCAGTGGATAAAGAAACAATAATGTCAGCCTAACAAATAACTACAGTACTTTACATATCACGCACAGTGTACACAATATACACGCACAATGTATAATGAACTGTTAAAAAAACTTGAAGTAAACTTGTTCTATCAATGGTGATATCAACAAATAATCAAATAGGTGAACTACATTCTCGATTTTACATTTGCCTCCAGTTCAATCTATTTGGCTAATCAACAGTGTAAACTGCTATAATCTACAGTTTGAACTACCGGGTATATATCGTTGACAGTACAATATATTTGGCTGATAGTGTATAGTCGGCAGTTTGAACTATCGAGTATAGATTATTGACAGTGCAATCTATTTGGCTGTAAGACAGTGAAAACTGCCGATAAGGTATAGTCGACAGTTTGAACTATCGAGTATAGGAATTTATGAGGAAAAGGGTGTACTTGATATACATTTTTAATTGTAAATGAATAAAAAGAGTAAGATGTTTAGTGAACATGACAAGGGTTTCAACTGAAACTGATTACTTATCTGAGGATACAATAAAGTTTCTACCTGTCGACGTGCTGGGAATCACATGGTCAAAGGTGAGACCTCGTTAATGTTTGTCATGCTCAAGTTTAGACTTTTGAGAATTTTCATTCATAGGGTGGTAATATATTCTGTTTAGCTCATGAAAGAGTGTGGGACGGGCTTAAGCCCCGTTATTAAACATTTTCTGCGTCCAAGAGAAAGAGGCGTGTCTTCTGCCCACCCTGGCTGGGCCCGCTACTGAATATGTGCCTCTTTTACGTCTTCTTGATATTACTACAGGCCAGTGTTACCTTGAAATTAGTGATTATTTCGACATATAAAAGTGAAATATTTGAAAATATTTTTTTATCCTCAATAATATGAACACTGAAAAGTATAATACAAGAAGAAAAGTAAATCAAGTTAATGCACATATTCATAATGGCTATTTCATTATAATAAACTTGTTTATCTATCATACCAGCGCAATGATTTTTGGAACGTTCCAATCAGAAACAGTGTTCATTTGAATTTATATTATACATATATCGATTATTCATAAGCATACATTTTACATAACCGAATGCTCAGTTGCTAGTTTCGATTTTATTCGTATACAGCGAAGCCGTTTTGCCTTGTTTTCGTTTCACCTGAGATCACTATCTGGCAGAACATTTCCGACCCTTGCGTTCCATAGATTGAAATGAAAGGAAATTTGATTTGAATAGGATAGCAATTGTACAAACGAAAAACTAGTAATAGAGGTGCCAATCCTAACCAAAATTCATCGTGAGAAGTTATAAATATTGATTATCTTTATATACTATCACTTCAACAATATATAATATGATAAATTACATTGAAATCATTCTTTGATCTCTCATTAAATAACTACTTGCTTTATGTCTCCTTCAGTTATTGCAACAATATTTTTTTATATTTAAATATTTTTCTGAGATGAATATACAATCGAATTGAATGTCACCTAACCAGACAGGGAAAAGAGAATGAGATCAATGTTGCACTGATTTTTTTTCGTGCAATTTCCGGTCGATTTTAGGATACATGATTAAGAAAAGTACATATATATATACAATAATATATCGAAACTCAACGCTTATTTATCTCAAACTATTTGCGCAGAATCAGAGCATCTTACGAACAAAATCTGATAAGATCAAAATACATATTACACCACCATGGACACCAAATCTATGAGTAAAATAACATTGATATTGTAGCGATAATTTGCCTACACTGTATACAAAGAGTCAATTATAAGGGAAGCTCCTTCAAAACAGACACATACAAGTGAGCCTTACGAATCAATACCTGATTTGAAATATATTCTCAAACGCCAAACTTGATCATTGACCTGATAGTTCGTTCCGAAACTTAGTTTTGGAAACTTAGGGAAAACAAGCTCAAGAAATGAAAACGAATATATACCACCAGAAAATTATAAAGTTCATCACTCAGTTCAAAGAAATCAACTATCACTGCAGTGACATCTCTTCACTCCAGTAATTTGGAAAATTTGAGGAGGGAGAATGCGCTGTGGGGATATTTTGTGACCGTAGCAGGGCATTCGACTGCGTGAACCACACGACTATATTAAACAAATTATACTCACATTTAATAAAGGATAATTCAATTGGTTGGAATCAATCAATAATCAGAAAAAAGTTACATAAAATGTATTTCCGATACAAAAATCTGGTGTACCCCAAGGGTCGATATTGGGACCTATACTGTTTATATTATATTGCAATGACATTAATAGTACAATTGCTGACACTACACGCGTCTTATATGCAGACGACACATCTCTCTTGATTCTGGATGAAGATGGCAATCTTTTCAGAAAAATATAATAGTTGATAGTTCAGTTTCCTGGTGTAATGCAAACTTTTTTCATTCCAAGCTAGATAAAGCTTCCTTTCTACGATTCCAACACATTCAAAAAACTGCTCTTTTATAAAAAACATTGTGAATGATAACAGAGGTAGGGGTGTGCAAATTTCAAGGGCTCATTTAAGATCACTGTCTTAACTAAAAAGTCATTGTGGCATACTGATCTCTAGAGTAACTCCCTTCTCGTATTTAATGCGAAACCTTAAACTAATAATAACTACTGATCAATTGATTAACTATCACCGGGCACATGAAGAATCTAGAATGAAGTATGACATGCTACGGGAGTGGCTCTACACTAACCACGAATGTATTTATTGCTAAAAAACTGATTATGCGAATCATCTCGGCTGTTGATCAAAGAACATCGTGTAGATCGCTATTCAATTCTCATAAAATGCTCATATATAGAATCTAGAATAAAGCATGACATGCTTTTGGAGTAGCTCTACACTAACCACGAATGTATTTATTGCTAAAAAACTGATTGTGCGAATTATCTCGGCTGTTGATCAAAGAACATCGTGTACCTAGATCCCTATTCAATTCTCATGAAATGCTGACTCTCACAGATATTTTCATCTTTGAGATGTGTATTTATGTTCACAATAACAAAGTAAAATTTGACCGTATTCATTTGACGCATAACATCAATACTCGAAATCATGATGTTTTTCACATCAAACTATATAAATACAATCTGACAGTCAACTCGCCTTTTTACGTGGAGCTAAAATTATACAACGATTTTTTAATCGTTTTTGAGTTTTACAAAGTTTTTACTATTTATTGTACGACAAACCAGAGAAAATTTTCAGTGATCTTTCACCAGCTAACGACTGGCCTCAATTATAATAAATTCGAGCCGTTCAAATTTGTAGCAGAGTCGTTAACAGTTAGTTCGCGTGTTGCCAGACATCATTTGAATATCGTTCGAATCAAACATAATAGAGAACGAGCGTTTTGTTACCTCGAAAGATCTTGGAATTCGAGTCTGATTTTATTAATACACAACTCTGTTTGAATTACGATGTTATCGTATGTAGAGCACGATTTTACGTGTGCGTAGGTACTCTTGATTCTATTCGTGTTTGATTAGAATTTGTTTTGTACTGTACACATGACTTTTGATCGATTACTAAACGAAAATCCAGGGAATAATTATTGCCCATTTTGGAACATAATTTTTGACTCCCTACATGAAAAAAATAACTACAATAAAAACTACTCGTATATATACACAGTAAATTCTTTCAGATGCGAACACCAAATTACACCAAAAAAAAATCCTTTCGAAACAAATACTTCTATACGAACAAAACCACACAAAAACCACGTTTTTCCATTCTGTTTGTACTACATACTACATAACATTCGTTATGGAATTGGGACCGATATCATTCATAGGAAAGGCACACAATATATGAGAGAGTATTGATATAAAATGTCACTTACATAGAACACTATCTTCCTGACTGGTGTACTTCGAAGTTTCGGGACAAGACACTCGGCGCAAGTTATTCACTCTACAAACAAATACCGTTCACCGTTGTACCGTTCACTTCATTATTTCAGATAATACAGAAAGAAATTGCTAAGAGCGAGTTGATTGTATATGAATAGGGGACAACATAGAGCTAGACTTATGGATAATAATCCACTTCTCTGCATGGTCCGCGACCAGAGAGCAGGAATTGAAGCAGTTCTTTTTAGGGTAACTGCCCGAGCAGCTAATGAATTGGGTTTAGTTTTCGACACTGAACGAGGTGATCACAACTCTGTCACCGAGTCGGAACCCGTTCAGCAAAAACTCATGTAAAACCGCAGAGATCACCTCAAACGCCTGACTTTCGCTTTCTTTAGGTCTAGTGGGCTGATGATGAATCACTCAGGAAACTGAGTGATTCATCATGGCTGCTAGGCTGGTTTCTTCAACACCTCAGTCTACCGCATTCGCGTGATGGGTAAAGAGGTTCCTGACGCAAGGTGCAGGGCCTGCCGCCAGGCGCCCAGTACCCTAATGCACTTGCTATCAGCATGTCCAGAGCACATACGGTCTCGGCCTATATCCATCGACTATATCCGACTAAAGTCAGAAACTAAGGAGCTGGTTGATCATCGGTCTGATATCTTAGTCTAGCGTAGTCGCGTGATGCCTGAGACCCTTATGCACTTGCTGTCAGCATATCCAGCGTATACAGTCTTAGCGTATACAGTCTTAGCATATACAGTCTTAGCCTGTATCCATCGACATAACGCGGCCCTAAGAGTGCTATATTACCATCTACGGCACTCTTACGGTATTGACGATACACCGGTGTTGCTCTAAGCTCCGGGGGATATTGAATCCGCTGTGGGGAACGATAAGTGTCGAATTTATTGGAACTATTCGTTCCCCACCCTCAGGCTCATACAAGCTAATAAGCCTGATGTCGTCCTTCTCGACCATCAGAGCAAGGCGATATTTATTGTAGAGTTTTCAGCTCCTGGTGAGACGAATATCGTCCTCAGACTCTATCCAGACCACTCTATTAACATGGTTGTTCTGATTATTGGAGTCGTTGGTGGAATGATGCCCTTTATACTCTCGAATCTTAAAATCACACTAGTTTGCCGCACTAAGGCAGAAATATTAGCCGGACAGATGAGGAAGGCCGTCATCCTTGGCTCACTACGCTTGCTCAGGGCACATGATTCTCGGATCCATTGATCACTTACCACACGGTGTGGGGAGTGGTCGTTGGTTGATAATGCTGGCGCCCCCTCCCGAATGTATCAGGGCTTCGGGGGATGAGGTCTGACAAGCGCATACTATGGTAAAATAATAATAATAATAATAATATCGTCTTCATTATGTAGGGATTACAAATTATTACATAATTCAAAGAAATAATTTAGATAATATCTTTCGTGCTCGAACATCACGAGACGAGATTTAGCCTTCGGCTACCCTAACAGCTAACTTGATTTTCATCTAGAGTTGATACTACCACGTGGCCCTGTAAATTACAAGATATAAAAAAGATTAGTTTGTTTGTTCGATCAATATTTACTTACATTAATCACTGTGCAGGTAGTAAGGAGTATTTTATAAACTTTTTATAGGCTCTCAAACTTAAGCCCCTGTTCTAAATATGGATAGAATTGAACTGTTCAATAAATAAATCTTCTCAAGAAAGTAGTTGTCAAATGTGTATGAGATCTAGAAAGTCATCTTCTTCAATTAACCTCATTTTCATTTTTCATCATTTTATATATACATGGATAGATGAAGTCGTCTACGATTTTACATATTGACATAGTCATTCCGACGTAATCCGTAAATGAAACGCACGCAAAAATTGTGAACCTCTTGAATCTTATATTTAAATTCGTTATCAAGACAAGGACCGTACAAAAAATCACAATAGGTGAACTGTGAATAGTTGATCACGTTAAAATAATTCAAACTTCATACATTCCGAATTATCATATTGTTTGTAATACAGATATTTTTCAATTCCTTCGTGGGAGAACTTGAAACTAATACTGTTTTTCAATTGAATCGTTCATATACATCTGCAATAAGTACAAAAAAAAAGCAATCAAAAAGTAAAATAGAAAATAAATTGTTCAATATTCATTTTGCACGACCTTTGAAACTAGAAAATATTATTTTCGAAAACTACAACAAATTATAAATGCAAAGCTGATGTAGTGATTTTCCTCTCGGCATGAACGTGAAATAATTTCAATGAAACACTGTTTAAGACCCAAAATGAAAAATCGATTTAGTATCAGGGATTACCGCAAATGTCCCAATCTAATGTTTTGAATATTCGTGGTACAAAACATCAGGTTGTCGAGTAGAGTCTAAAGTGAAGAAATCCCCTATTCACAATGAGTAATCTTCTCAGGAACTAATGGAATTATGCAATCTAACAAGGGAGAAATCATAGTATTTACCACGATGACTCATCGTGTGTAATTTGTGGACCGTTCCTTTTCATTATAATAAGCGAATGGTTTTGAAACCATTTAGCATATCTGAGTGCTTCGTTCCTTATATTTCTACATAATTTCTAAATTGTACATCTGAAAGTGTTATTGCTTTATAATATGTTCCATTATACATTTTGAAGTGATTTTACATTCTTCGTCGCATTCCGTTCCCAGAGAATGTAACCACTCAAATAGAAAAAACAGCCTGAATGTCTGATTAGTTATATAACCCTTCAGCAATTTTCTGAATCACATATACTTTTTTGTAAAATTATGAAAATTGTAGATAATTCTATAAGCAGAAAAACTTAATGAACTTTTCACATTAAAATTTTCTCATATTTTCTAAATTCGTTTCTATTCATCTACAAAAATTTTACGTGAAGTGTGAAATGTTTTTTTCCAGATTGATACACATTGAATTTCCACATTAAGTTAGTCAAAGCCTGTTGATAAAATGCACAATACAACCCACTTTGAACAAACTTCAACTACATACCATCTAACTTTGTTTTTATTCGATATACGAATATTTGAATATATAAAATGAAATGAAATGAAATCTTCAAATCTTTTTTATAAGCTCTGTATATTTAATATTTTCTGGTAGAACAAGATATCACAAATAGGAAAACATATTGTAATTTTTGAATTAAAGTCGAAAATAAAAAGTTATAATAGTTTTTAACCGAAAGAGTTCATTTATAATGAAACAAATTTTTTAATTTGAATATCAGGAGTATCGGGATAGTTGTGGCTCTGACAGATAAAATATTTGATTTTCTGATTTGGTTTTCCACAAAGATGGCTCACCCAAATGTCATTCTTTCATGAAGAATGCCTTTTTTTCATAGAGCATGATATTCCAATTATAGAAGTTACCAACATTTTTTGTGCAGTAACAATTTCATTATTAAATTCTCTTGGGCAATACATTTTGGTTAGACATGAACGCATCGCCCTATTCAATGGTCACCTGAATCTCCCGATTTTAGCCCATTTGAGAAAACAAAACTGATTTCCAAATATTGATGAAACTTCATAAAGAATAACTTTTTAAATATGTGTATGTGTGAAACAAAACTGGACTCTACCCTATAATGGCGGTAATTATCACTTATCAAATATATTAGACATTGTCATATTTCAAGAAATATGACAATTTGTATGTACCCTCAGAAGGAGATATCCACCTTCTACCAATTGTTCCAAAAAACACCAAAGAATATCATTCTTTCCCAAATCTACAGTATTCAACTTAGTACCTGTTTGAATAATCAACTCTTATATTTCTAAGATGTTGAAGAAAGAGTTCAAAGCTGATTCTTGAGCAGCCGAGAATACTTTATCATGAACCATTATTGAAGATTTTTTTATAGATAACTGAAAAAAGAGTTTTTTCTTCATTTTCAATCATCCAACTGTAATTTGAGTGTAAGTACAGCATTACCAATGTAAAATGAATTTTGCCAATATGAGTACCTAAATTCCAACTTTTTTGAAAATAGGTGCATACTTACTTTTTCATATGAAGCTATCTAAAGAATTAAATTTGTAAACAACTATATGATAATGTGAACATTTTGTTTTTGTCTTTTTCGTAGAAAAGCCGAGTTTACATTTTAAATCTTAATGCTAAAACTAGCAGGTATATACTTTGATTTGGATTAGTTTACAATCTCTAGCCAGAAGCCTATTCAATGTATATATATATATATATATATATATATATATATATATATATATATATATATATATATATATATATATATATATATATATACATATAACTTTTTTTCCTTAAAGTCTTCGTAACCAAGTTACGGGCCCTCGAAGTTACAAAATGAAAAATGTTTTTCTTTGATAACTTTTCAAGTGAATATTCAAAATCATCCAAATTTTGATAATTGACTAAACAAATGAATTCCGTCGATGAGCTTTCATGCAGGAGTCAGTTGTTTTGCTACAAAGTCAGGAACGGACTACCCCCGATGGTCCACACCCCAAAACTTTGAAATGACAGATATTTTTCAATATTTTTCAACAAAATAAGGTTACTTGGACAATTTTATGAATAAAAGTACTCATGTGGAAAGTCGATCGGAGCAACGAGTCTTGATAAAAATGTAGTTTCACTCGACGACATCAAACCCGCTCGTCCACCATTATTTGAAATGAATAATTATCAAAGCAGAAATAATAATGATAACGTTAATTCAACAACATTTATCCTGAGATGTCTACCATTATTCGAAAATATTAGTTTTTAAGGAAAATGGAAATGATAGGTAAAATGTTCATAACGAATTTTTATAATGCAAACACGTTTAACAAACGAAACTCAAGAGCCTCAAGAGCAAACAGAAATGAAAAATCCGCTACAGAAACTGCTCGATATGACCACCTTCTCTCTCTATACATTTTCTTAGTCTGCGAAGACACCCTCTCTGTACTTGAAATAGCATTCCAGGGTCGTTTCGTATGGCTTCACAATGTAATGTTATTCTATTCAACAATGCATCTCTTGTGTGAATAGGTGTAGCGTAAACAAGGCTTTTTAGATGCCCCCACAGAAAGAAATCCAATGGATTTAAATCCGGAGACCGCGATGGCCATGAATATGGCCCACCTCTACCAATCCATCTATTGTGGAAAATATGGTTCATATGGTCACGCACAATCAAACTAAAATGAGGAGGAGCGCCATCATGCATAAACCACATATCTCTTCGGGTTTGCAATGGAACATGTTCCAAAAGTCCATTCAAATCGTTCTGAATGAACTCCAAATAACGTTCTCCATTCAATCGGTCCTGTAGAA
Source organism: Leptinotarsa decemlineata (assembly GCF_025532065.1). Classification (NCBI taxonomy): domain Eukaryota; kingdom Metazoa; phylum Arthropoda; class Insecta; order Coleoptera; family Chrysomelidae; genus Leptinotarsa; species Leptinotarsa decemlineata. The sequence goes on along the minus strand of NW_027412688.1, from coordinate 26,772,563 downwards.
CGAATGGTCCTATAAGATGGTTTCCTATGATACCAGCCCAAACATTCACGTTGAATTTCCGTTGGTGTTTGGTTTGCAATATCCCATGGGGATTTTCTTCGGCCCATATATGGAGATTATGAGAGTTGATAACTCCATCTCTACTGAAACCTGCTTCATCAGTGAATAAAACTCGATTAATAAAAGTCATATCCTCTTTTTGCCTATCCATGAACCAATTGGCATATTCCAGTCGTGCTGGAAAATCTTGAGGTGTCATGGCATGTACCTTATGGATGTGAAATGGGTGGAGCAGTTGTTCCCTAATTATTCTATGAATAGTGGACTTGGATGTATGGAACTGTTCTGATAGATTTCTGATGCTCATTGAAGGATCATCAGCGACGACTTCCAAAATATTTTCCTCCAATACAACGGTACGTACAGTCCTAGGAGCGCCCTCACCACCTCGTTTTGGCAAAACTGTACCTACAATAATATCGAAATAAAACAACGTGCTCAAATTAATTATCAATTATTACATACCTGTCTCCCTCAAGCTGCGATCGACACGCTCGAATGTTTCTCTTGACGGTACCGTTCGATTGGGAAAATGCTCGGAATACAGACGATGAGCTTCTGCAGCATTACAAAATGCTCGTCCATAAAATACATGCATATCTGCATATTCATTGAATGTAAACTGTTCGGCCATATCAAAAAAATTCAAAATATCCTATAGAATATTGACAATACAATGATAGTCATATGACAACGCACCACTCAACAAAACAAAATCGCATTCCAGTTTCTCATTTTTTATCAAAACTTTCTAAAAGGTTTTTTTGTCAACATCTGTGAAAGAAATGGAACATAATTATTCCCTGGATATTTTTCACCTGATCATGTGCAGCCGTTTTTGTAGTTCATTCGTTTGCTTTTTATTAGTATAGTAAATATTTTTTCCGATTGCGTTTTTTCAGCTAAATTTAGATTCGTGTTGAAGAATTTCTCCCATAAAATTATAATTATCAGTGAAACTCCTCAACAGTTTAGCTGTGAAGAAGAATTTGAAACATTCGAATGTTGAGTTTCATGAGATTCAGATAACTGATCAACACGAAACGTGATTATTCCACACGTATTATGTACATACAAAATATGGAATGAATTCGATATTTCATAGTAGAGTAGCTTGTTAGTTTAAAAACACCACGAATCTACAGAACTTGATATTTCTTTTGAAAAAATATCTGCTATCACAATTGTGACTTAAACTTCCATATAGGTACTGTACTTTTTGTTTACGACTTCATTTTAGCATACTTTGTATTATTCCTGTTATAAATGTTGTTGAATTAACGTTATCATTATTATTTCTGCTTTGATAATTATTCATTTCAAATAATGGTGGACGAGCGGGTTTGATGTCGTCGAGTAGAACTACATTTTTATCAAGACTCGTTGCTCCGATCGACTTTCCACACGAGTACTTTTATTCATAAAATTGTCCAAGTAACCTTATTTTGTTGAAAAATATTGAAAAATATCTGTCATTTCAAAGTTTTGGGGTGTGGACCATCGGGGGTAGTCCGTTCCTGACTTTGTAGCAAAACAACTGACTCCTGCATGAAAGCTCATCGACGGAATTCATTTGTTTAGTCAATTACCAAAATTTGGATGATTTTGAATATTCACTTGAAAAGTTATCAAAGAAAAACATTTTTCATTTTGTAACTTCGAGGGCCCGTAACTTGGTTACGAAGACTTTTAGGAAAAAAAGTTATATGAAGTACTGGTGATATTTTGACCCCATCTATACATTCCCGAGAGGAAAAGAGGAAGTCCAGGGACACCCTGTATATATATATATATATATATATATATATATATATATATATATATATATATATATATGAAATTACTATAACAGAATAAAGAAAAATTTGTGACCTATCGAAGAACAGTATATAGGCAACGTCTACTAAGAAAACATCGTTTGTTTTAAAACTAATTAATACACTTCATTGTATGATTTTCATACAAGCGTATTTATGCTATTCAGTTCATTTGTTTTGTTACATAAATTAATTGTAATAATTGAATTGATATCCATCTTCAACTCACCCCTCAAAACTCCTCTATTTTCATATACAAAAATATCGTCTTATACTGTTGTAATTGGAATATCATCTTCCATCAGAACACAGCATAAAAATTATATTTAACTTGAAAAATCAGTAAGACACTACTCATTTCAAACAAATCAGCTCTATCTAGCATGAGTGACACTTGGCACTTCACTTCCTAATGAATATTCAAGAGAAATACCTGCATTTTGATTCCTTAATGGGATTCCACAAGCATTCTGCACTCATTCCAATGGGTGCTCAAAAGGATGTAACAACAATTTTGTAAGAAAAGAGTAATTTCATTTGCCTTGTATTGAATCTAGGGATTATAACATGAGCTCAATATTCAATGGAGAGTTTGACTTAAGATCAATTTCAACGATATTGTTGAGAATTTCAAAAGAAATTTGTGGAGGTCTAATGGGTTTTTGAGAAAACTAAATATTTCAATGGACTTTTGATACATGTCAAAAATAACTAACAGTGTAACAGGAAGTTAAATTTCGAACAGAATAATACTGCCTTTGGCATTTGATTAAAGTTTTATTTCATTTACTGAACTTCTCAATACCTTGATGAAAGTAAACTTTTGATAACAAAATTTTTTCTCTTTTGAAAATAATATTTTATTGACATAACGTGAGTTCATTCATTTCTTGTAAATATAAATGTGAAAGTTGAAAAATTTGAATTTCAAATGCAGCAATCTGTGAAAATAGTTTATTTATTCTGGCATATGGAAACGAATTCCAAGCAAGCTAATACCAAACCCACACAAATGTTTAGATCACACTTTTGCATATAAACGATCTAGGTTGATAATTATTCACCATTTATCTAACTTTCAATATCTATGTTGATATCAAAGAAGTAAAACACCTGATATAATATGTTAGAAAAATATTCCTCCAGAGTACTGTTTTGAATAACTACTTTTCATTTTTCATAACCTATTTAAATATTTTCGTTCACAGTCTGTAGGACCCTGGAAGATGAGCTGATTTTGATCCCCCTTTTGAATTTCATTCAATACGTCTCATTTTATACAAGCCGTTTTTTTAAGATAATCCCACTATTGCTATTTGTCAAATTTGGATTTTTGGCTCTACCCCATTTAGATCGATATAAAAAATGTCAGAGGAACTTTCAATACGTTTTCATATTTATCATAATCTGATATGAACCAATTCGCAATGCGACTTTTCGTTCATTGGATTTCATAATTTTTTTTTAATATACCTACCTCTAGTTTTTTCATCAAATTTAATACATTGAATTGATAAAAAAATTAGAGACCTATATTTAAGAAAATGAATTTGATGATAAAAAACAGGGTGTCAATTTGAAAAATTCCCACCCTTAATATATTCCTTCCAGTGAACAATATGAGGAATCGAAAAAACAGATCAATTTTATTGTCAAGAAGGAGGAGTATTTGTAGTCCTCGTGGTTCAACTCCCGACGGAACGTCGCATTGCATATTGGTTTTATCAGATTATGAAAAATAATAAACAGTAATGTACGTTCCTTTTTCATGTAGTTCGAAAGGGAGGCGGTAGAGCTAAAAAACGAAATTCGACAATTCCAATTTTTCGCGACCATTTCAAAAACAACCACCGATATTGTCGATATGAAAAGAGATTGATCTAGTTTCCCAAAGTAGAAAACTTTTGTCCAATTTAACCGACCTTGTAGGATCAGCTAAAAAATCGGACTGTATAAATTGTTCAACTCTAAGAAAAGCCATCAAACAGCTGTTCATGTTTTAATTGATGAATACACTCATGTTTTAAAATTATTTAGGATGCAAAGAATTCCATAGATTACGTATAACACACATAACAAATACAGCTTGCATCCGAAACTGTTTGGAAATTGCGCAAGACATGATGGGTATAAGCAAAAAATCTCAAACAGTCCGAAATAGTCTCCGACACTTGGTTAAACCAGAACGCAATTAATGAGACTACCTATCGTATATATGAAGACATGAACACGAGAAAACATCCTAGAAAATAGCCCAAACAAATTTCCACATGAATGCGCATGAGCAACGGGAACAGTTCTCAACAGTTCAGCCTCGAGAGCAAGAACGATTCGGGACGGTTGATCCTGACATCCTAGAACCTGAATTTCGTAGAACCAGAAGAAACCTAGGGAATTTTTAGGAATTCTGAATCATAAGTTGCCAAACTTATTATCACTATACGAGGACCGGCTATTAAATAACGAGACTGCGCGTCTAGAGGGCGCCCTATAGGGATGGGGAAAAAACGAGTAGTGCTGAGTATCTGGAAATTTTCTTCATTCACGTACCAAAATACGTTTTTGTGTGACGAAAAACGGGGGCAACGTATCAATCTCAAATTTCTCGTTAAAATGATAAAACTTCGACTGAGTTGCAAGAGGCTTATGGTGACAATTCTCTATCTCGTACGCGTGTTTTTTGAGTGGTGTAACCGCTTTAGTGAGGGCCGAGAGAGCAAGGATGTCCAAATCAAAATTCAACGCAATGTTGATCGTTTTTTTCGACATTAACGGGGATGACTAAATATGTTCCAGACTGTCAATAAGAATTATTATTTGTCAGTTTTGGAGACACTTTGTAAGAAACGGTCCGAGTTGTGGAAGAACCACTCGTGGATTTTGCACCACGACAACGCACCTGCCCATAATGCGCTGTGAAGCGGTATTTGGTCGACAAACGCCCAGTCCCCGAACACGTGCCGTACTCGCCAGATTTGGCACCGTGCGACTTTTTTTTCGGTTCCGAAGATAAAATCTGCGTTGAAAGGGACCCGATTTGAGTCGATGGAAGCGGTAAAGCAAAAAACGACAGAGCTCCTGCAGGCCCTCACCAAAGAAGACTGCCAGTTGTGGAATTGGCCGCGGTAGTAGTGCGCCCGACTCACGATCGGAAGACCGTGGGTTCGATTCCTGCCTCGCCCAGATATTTTTCGAGAGAATTCATCTGGTTGAAGCTGGGATGATTCTGTAACCGAGTTAGGAATCACACGTTAAAAGGTAAAACCTCGTTAGTCCTTAACACGCACAAGTTTCTCAACTTCTGAGAGTTGTTCGTATGGGGGCGACAGCTGATTAACGGAAGAACAGATTTTAAACAGATTTGTTAAACAGTACTGTTTTGTTCAATGGAAAAAACGTATGGAAAGGTGTGTGACGAGGGGAGGGGAGTATATTGAAGGGGAGCATTCGAATGTAGAATAATTTCTATAATAAAACCCTTTTTCGTAACCATTCTCCTTATTTAATAGCCGGACCTCGTATATTGATGTGTTTTCTGTGGAATTCTCAAGATTTGTTCTGGGAACCGTAAGAATATTATATACAAATTTGTCTGAACAACTTTCCTTTTCAAAATTCAATTGTCAAATTCTTATTTCAGAAAGCGCGACAGGAATTCATGTTCTCCGAATTTTCAATAATTTGTCTTTTCTGATATCGCTCCTTTTATCTAACCAATGAGTATCCAAATTGCCTGTAACATTTATTTTATGTGAAATCAACAAAATTTCGTCGTGGGCGCATGTACATCGCAAAATACTTAATTGAAATAAACAGTTTGATAACGAAACATTAAGATAGGCGAATTATACATAACGTGGCCTGTCGCTATCTCGGACACAAGTTTAATTTTAAATCGATTTGGGAATACATGGACGACGCTTAGATAAGGGGAATGTGGGATGGCAGGAACAAGTCCTTCGAACTCGCAGAGACCACCGATGTGGTATGTGAGAGCGCCTACGAATAATTCAAACCTCATGGAATCGCATTCGATTAATTATTGCCGAGCGTTATTAATCTTTCATTATTTTATGTTCGCTGTATGCGTGGTTTACGGAAGATATTTATGAGCATTAATGGACGACGTGCGAACAGTGGGCGCAAAAGTGAGACGGCGCTGTTGTAATGACAAAATACTTTGCATTTTGAATTCGCGATAACTGGTGAGGCTGCGAGTCTTTGAGCTGTTCCTATCAGGAAGTTGACCATTTCGTATTTTCTGCAAACTTGAGAGTGTAGCACCACCACTTTCCATGCAACCGTTGAATATATGAAAAGCGTTTATGGACCAATCAAACATATTGTTGATATTGTGACGGACCACTTGATAAAACCACTGGGTAAACGATATTACTCCATAGGACATACTCGTGATATTAGCTGAAGTATTCCTCAAGATAGTTATTCCAATAAATATTTTGAATGGCTGAGGTATGACCATACATCGGAATCCATGATTTCGTATCATCGATTGTAAGAGATAGGATGGTAACAATCAGAATGGAAATAAAAGTTGGTAAACACTAAAAATAGGATGTATTCCTGCTCCACGTTGACTGTTTTCTCACTGTTTGAATGACAGCTTGCTACTTTTTGCATGTGCCTCAGCTTGAGTTATGGAATAGTGTACAAATTCAGCTATCAGATGACTGCTTTCACGATAGCACCACCAGATATAGAAATAACAGGATCACTCATGGCGATGTTATGAACCAACCGAAGCCATTGGCCATTGGCCAAGCCCGTCACTTGTCATTAACTGAACCTCCGAGGTACAGCTCACTCCTGTTGTAGAAAGCATTGTTACGGTGATGTGAGGTTCCGTGATCCGTGGTAGACCTCCTTCACGTAGCAACTCTTTGGATCCTTTATATGGATAATGAAGCAACAGAAGAATCCAACCCTAGGTCTATAGATGAGATGAACGTCAACTAGTCGACCCCAACTGTCTTCCCTGTAACATTCGATCAAGAGCGGGTTGCTTTATTCATAAATTCATTTTTTTTCAAAAAATGCTAACCCTTCATGTCCTGAAAATGTCAGTATGGGCTGACATTTTCAGGAAAACTAGTGAAATACTTAAAATTCATGATGCTATGAAATGTGTACAAAATATGATTTTGAACGGTAAATATGAGCGTTAAAGTTTGAAGTGCTGAAATTGAAAATAAAAATTACGTTGATTAGAAATTGAGAGCAAAAATACCAATGAAATCTATGTTTTGACAGAGCCGTAAGGATTGTTTGGAAGTAATATAACTTCACACTACCGACTCAATTTTCAAAATTCCTCTTTGAAACTCCGCATAAAACTTCATGTGTACTTAAACTGAATAACTACGTTGATATAAAAAAGTTTAATTGATTGAAATTCATTGGGCAGCTAATAACTATGGAGTAAAAAATAACATACCTCAATGGGCTTCATTTCGGGGATGGAAAATTAAAAAATTGACTGCATCGCTTCATAAAGGTGCGATTTTGGCAAAATGAAGAATTTTAAAAATTACTGCCATTTTTAATTTACAATAGCTTATATATGTCTAAGTTCTGATCGGATTCAGATTTGAAATATCGCAAAATGACAATCTTGATGAATTATAGATACTCTGAAATTTTGGTGAGGATACCTAAAAAGTGGTCGAAACATTTCCAAATAACTGTTTTCATGTTATATCTCAAAATGTTTTACATGTTTTAACAATGTTTCCAGGGTGTGAAATGAAAATGATTTTAACACGTTTGGTTCTATAACCGCATATCAATGTTTTTTCAAACTTGAGCTCTCTGCCCTTTGTATTATTGTTGATTAAATGTGATTGTGATTGTGCATGGACACATCAATTGGTTACATTCCCCACCTAGAACTATATAACTTGAGGAGAAGACTGAAAACTTCACTATGTCTTGGGATATATTGGGGTGAGTCACTGTTGGATGTTCACTGATTCTTGCCACAAAAGTATGCATTGGATAAAGTAAATTATTGCATACAGTCCATTTTGATCCCCACTCTGCTATTAAGGAAAAAAATAGATTGGTTAATGGAATCTAGCAGTTCTTTGGGAATCATACAGCCTTCACATAGGCATGCTGTAAATGAAACCCCACACCTGACACCATATACCTGAAACGGCAATTTTAACTAATATTCTAGTTGAATGTATATAACTGTGTTTCTTTTGAGTAACAGTTTGAAAAATTAAAATCATATAAAAGAAATCAGCATATCTACCAGTAAATCCTACATGTACCTGAATCTGAAACCCGAAACTCCCTTTCAAGCCAGCCAATACTTTAAAATACATTCCTTCACTCTAATTCCTTCTCTGATTCGAGAGAATGCTAAGTATCGCAGAATGGATGACTCCGTTGTAAAAGCAGTTCTCGAGTCGCCGTCCCAAGAGAGAGAAAAGCGGAGGGTCGTAGGTGGCGACCCCACCATAAGGTCGCCCAAACCCAACAAACTTACCCACTTTGCCAAACTCAATGCGACTCACGTTTCCGCAGCAAAGGAACATTTCACCCCTGGATCCCATTCTTCGTTCTACAGATTTTTTCTTTGTGACATACGAAAGTCGCGATCATGTTTCCCACGAAACGACAGCAACGTAGGTACGAGGGATGGCGGAATATTATATTTTGCCAATCAAGAATCTGAAATGGATTTGTTAAAAATATTCATTTCCGAATCACTGTATAAAGTATTTGTGATTGTTGGTATTGAGCAAAAATTCAGCTTCCAAAACGATGGAGAAGCATTTCAAATCTAGTGTTTATCATGGTCTTTTGACGAATCCTACTGATTCACCCTAGTTGGTAGCAATGATATCGTTTCGGTGGCCCCAAAGAAATACAAAAAAATTTTTTTTCTCGCCACTTCAAGCTTTAACAACAACTTAAAGGAAAACTCTGCGGCCACCATTACAACAGTCATAACCAAACAAACGTCGTCAATTCGTTCAACCTTCAATTTTTTTCTTGATTGCACAAAAGTTTTAATAGTTATTCTGCTATTCCACTCTCCTGCTAGTATTGTTTTTGGCGAAAAAAATACTCTTGAAGCCAAGGCTTGGCTTGATAAACATTATTCGGACTTTGCACCAGAAAAATCAACAGTTGAGAAGTGATTGACTAAGTTTAAACGAGGTGAAATGAACACTGAGAACGATGTACGCAGTGGACCCCCAAAAGAGGCTGTTACCGATGACATTTGGATGACCGCAAAGTGAAGTTGATCAAGATAACTGAGACTCTATAGATGTCACAGGAACGTGTTAGCCATATCGTGCACGAATATTTGGGAATGCAGAAGCTCTGTTCAAAGTGGGGGCCCGTGAGCTCATAATCAACCAAAAACAACAACGAATTGATGATTCTGAACAGTGTTTGAAGCTGTTACACCCTACAAAACCCGAAATTTTTGTTTCGATAAGTGACAAGGGATGAAACATGGCTATCTTGAAAATGGAAAACCATCAACAGCGACTATTATTTAGCTTTATAAGAGAGTTTGAAGGACGAAATCGCGAAAAAATACCCCTATTTGAAAATGAAGAAAGTGATGTTCCATCAAAACAATGCATCGTGTCACAAATCGATTGAAACGATGGCGGAATTGAATGAATTGCTTCCGCATCCACCGTATTCTCCAGATCTGGCCCCCAGCGACTTCTTCATTTTCTCAGACCTCAAAAGAATGCTCGCTGGAAAGTAATTAAGCGCCGATAAAAAAGTAATCGTTGAAACTGAGGCCAATTTTGAGGCTAAAGACAAATCGTACTTTAAAAATGGTATCGAACAATTGTATGACCGCTGTATTCGTATCGCCATCGAAGGCAATTATATTGAATAATGAAATCAAATTCCACCAAAAAATTTGTTTATCTATGTGAGCCTACGTTAGCCCGTCATGCAGACATTTAGTCTGCACGATTGGAAAAATGTATGTTTATAGAATATGTATATATTGGATCACAAATCGATGTTTACGTCAATACTGTCAATAACTATATAGTCGAAGTAAACGATGATGTGCATACTTAAAATTGGCGACACTCTAAAGGCCAAAAAAACCAATACATAGAAATGAACCGGCTGCGTGAACTATAGAGTTGGCGGTTAGTATTGGATAATTTTTACTAACCGAGTTTTATGATTGGCTGAAGAGTCCTAAAATTGAATTCAAAGTCATGTTGCGGTGACGAATAGAAATCGTGAAATGCGGGGATGGTTATCGCCGTCGTGTTCAGTGCAGGAATTGATCGCGATTTGAGTTTTGAAATTCGATATTGATGCATTTATAATTACTCAAAATTTTTGTTATCTGTTTAAAACGTGTCATCCTTGGACAAGTACGAGTACTAATAGTAATAACGAGTGTGATAACAAAGCATACTTTTTCCAGTGTAGTGATTCCAATAGCGATGGTGAACAATGCGAAAAAAAAATACCAGTGAATAAGATTCGGATACATTTGAACATTGAAACATAAAGAGTATATTCCACTATATATAAGAATCTACATCTCAAGTTTAGTTTCGAGGGAAACAAACTATTACAAGCAACATCAGATTTGACCAAAATTCCTTTTTCAACTGTACGTAAAATAGTCAAAAACAAACCTTATGAACGCAAAATGCGATGTGATACAGGATTACCAAAACCTTCAGATGTTCATCTAATAAAATCTTTGAAAAAATTTATATACGACTGTTACAAATGCAATGAGATTCGTACAACTGAAACCATAAAGAATAAATTGAATACTTCCGGCCATAACGTGAGCTGCTGTAATAGAACTCTTCAGGATTGGTAAAGAAACTAGGATTTAGGTTTAAAATAATAAACAAACGTCAAGCAGTTAAGGAAAGCAGAAGAATAGTGGAATTGCGTAACAAATACTTAGAACAAATAACTGAATGTAGACAAGAACAACGGCAAATTTTCTATTTGGGCGAAACTTGGTATGACACTCATGACACAGTTACGAAAGGGTGAACTAATGGTTCGAGAATGTGTACGCCTAACATGCCTGCAAACAAAGGATCGCGAGTAATCACTGTGCATTGCGGAGGAAGAAATGGATGTGTTCCGAATTCTTTAAAATTATGTGGAAAAAACTTGAAGACAGCAATGTTAACTATCATAAGAATATGGAAGCTAATATTTTTGAGTAATGTCCTGAAAACACATTGATCCCAAATTTGGATGCGGATAGTTCGGAAGTTTTTCAATGGATCAATTTGTATTTTGGAGATTACTATATCAAAAACCAACTACTTGAAGTTTTACAGACAAAAACATTTGAAAAAGTGTATGCCCTTGAGAGTATTGCTGAAAAGTATGGACACACTAACCGAGACTTCCCCCTATTTTTGTGTTTTCAATCCCATCGAGTTGATTTGGGGAAAATTGAAACAAAGCATTAGGCGTTAAAATAATTTTCCAAAATTTGATAAGAAGGTGATAGAGCTAATTAGAGAGGAAGTATCTAATATTACCGAAGAAGACTGGCAGAGAAGGATTAAAAAGTAATTTGAGTTATATAATCAGAAATGACTATTAAATAAAGAAATTAGTTAGCTCCCTAACTATATTATTGAAGGGGAGCTGTTGGAATGTAGGTTGCACTAAATCGTCTACTTGAACTATATATAAAACGACATATGACAGAAAGTGAGCTCATCAGAACATGCTCGGAACGTCCAATATGAATCGACGTTAGCCTATTTGACAAGACATATGTGATGCATCAACCGAAAACTATGATACCCGGTCGATTCCCCCTATGCAAGCCGCATAGTTATAATGATACAGTCGCATTGGAAATTACACGTCGAGGATGTCAAAGAGGTATTCAGCAATCGTTCATGTAATGTCGCCGTTTTTTAAAACAGATATTAGAGCCAGAGAACCGAAGAAATATGGCATGTCCCGGAGCAATGAAATGTAATAAAACAGTCAGTTGGTGAACATTTATGAACAGTTAACGATGCGAAAAACAGTACCAGGTTAATAACAACATTTTTACATGAAATTGCTTTGAAAATTACAGGATGGACGATTTAGATTCTAAAGTCGTTATAACTATTTCTTTTGAATAAAACCGCAATTTAAATGTCATTATACGTTTGTGCGAGTTGGATGATTTCTGGTTAATCGGTATTGTAAAGCGCTTTTAATGAATTTGCAAGAAAACGCAACATGTGCGAACAATTACATCATTTATGTTGTTGAATCATTACCGTTCGTAAGTATTTCCGACGAATAGTTTATCTCCGATCGAATATTTTACTCTCATTGAAACTATCTAATTGCATGAGAAGAGTTCAGTGGAAATATTCCAATATAATAATAAAAATGGGATGATTAGTTTTCAATTGGTTCACCGCAAGTTTGTCTACCGGTGTTGTGATTTCACCAAAATGTATATTTATTCAACCCTTCAAGTCGTTTGCTATATTCCTAAAAAACACTCCTCTAATGTATAACAGAGTATCATAGTAAAAATTACAACAAAGGTAGGTTAGGTTAGGTTAGGTACAAAGTGAGTGGGTTTATTCGACCCTCCACTGCAACCCACAAGAGTTTATTGTGGCTCACACCTATTCACACTCGACCAAATAAACTCAGCTTCTTAACGAAGCCGATTAGTTTGTATGGTGAGTGGTCTTTCAGGTCAGATGGTAAGAGTACGGCTCTGCCGAACTCTGGTGAGTGGTCTTTCAGGTCAGATGGTAAGAGTACGGCTCTGCCGAACTCTTAAAACCTTATTAGGTCGTCAGCGGTGCAGGCACAAAGTATGTGCTGTGTTGTTCCATCATTTTCCAAACAGAGGCGACACACACTGTCTTCCAACAGTCCGAGTCTCTCCATATGATGATTCGAATAACAGTGACCTGTAGGAAGGCCTGTTAGACATCGTAGTTCATCCCTACTGTAGTTCAACAACTGTTTAGTATCAAGCTTCGAAGGATGAATAAACGCCTTCAATCTTTGTTTGGCAACGCCTAAAGCGATGCTAATGGAGCACCCTCCTTTACACGGGAGTCAGCAGTCTCATTGCCTTACAGGCCAGTATGGCCAGGAATCCGGACCAGAAACCATATGTTAAGTCTTCCTATCGAGGAGAGTCGTTTTTGGCAATTTGCTACCAATTTAGACGTTGCTCGGTGGAAGCCAAAAGCTTCCAACGCCGCTTGACTGTAAAGCACACTTTTTTAATTAGCTCAACAACATTCATTTTATAATAAAATTCAGATCATCACAGGAAACAAAGAAAGTATCAGAAATAGTAAAATTCAAAATTTAAACCCATTCCTTGATGATGACGGTATTCTGAGGGTCGGAGGTAGATTACGAAATTCATTGTACAGTATCGATAAAAGACATCCAATCTTATTAAGTGCAAATCACCATCTGACTAAATTAATATTCGAGCATGAGCATTCTATACTTATGCATTGTGGTCCACAGCAATTATTGGCATCGTTGAGAGAAAAGTATTGGCCCATTGGTGGAAGAATCCTTGCTAAAAAAGTAATACGACATTGTGTCAAATGTTTTCGCACTTAACCAATAGGGATAGAGCCACTCATGGGTCAATTGCCTGCGTCTCGTCTACAGCCAGCTCCGCCTTTCAATACTACTGGAATTGATTACGCGAGTCCAATTTTGGTCAAAGATCGCAAAGGTCGAGGATCAAAACTCAATAAGAGTTATATAGGACTCTTTATTTGTTTTGCCACAAAGGCGATTCAGTTAGAATTGATTTTAGACTTAACCAAAGATTCTTTTCTGAGGGCATTTAGAAGGTTCAAGACTCGTCGCGGAAAACCTTCTCATTTATTTTCCGACAATGGTTCAAACTTTATTTCTGCTAGATCTCATTTGAAAGAATTGGGTGGGTTTTTGTCAGATCATAAAAACGAGTTAGAGAATGAGATGTCTGAATTCAATATAAAATGGGATTTGATTCCTCTTTATTCACCTCATTTCGGAGGGACTTGGGAAGCTGGAAAAAATCAAGTAAGGGTCATCTAAAAAGGGTTGTTGGAAATGCGCATTTGACTTTCGAAGAGTTAAACACAGTTCTTGTGCAGTTAGAGGCATTATTAAACTCACGGCCCCTTTTTCCCATTTCCTCCGATCCTGAAGATTTAAATCCTCTTACTCCGGCTCATTTTCTTGTGGGAAGACCCTTAACTACCATACCAGACCCGAACTTCAGAGATATTCCCATGAATCGAACGTCCAGATATCAATTTATCCAACAGTGTCATCAACATTTTTGGAACCGTTGGCAGAAAGAGTATATATCCGAACTCCAACAGAGAACTAAATGAAAATCGTCCCAGGCAGAATTGAAAATTGGTTCCTTGGTCTTGATGAAGGAAGATGATTTACCTCCTTTAAGATGGAAGTTGGGACGCATTATTCATCTATATCCCGGAAAGGAGGGTGTCAGCAGAGTCGCTACGATCAAAACATCAATTGGTGATATCAAGAGATCTCATGCAAAGTTATGTCCACTTCCAGATTCTGATTCCAGTTAGATGTTGGAAGAATACGTGAGGCCTTCCAAGGCGGGGGGCATGTTTGAGAATTTGAAGAGTTCAACATTTATTTTGTTCCCTTTTTTAATGTTTTTTGTAACGCCAATGTTTATTGAAATAATTGAAAAACGTCACGTAATTGTCAAATAATTATATTTGGAATTGTACAACATTCACAAAAAAAAAAAGTTTTAGAAGCTATAAGCAGCCCAGTTTCTTAGTAGAACGTAAGCGGTTCAGACTTTAGTTTTTCAATAACATAATTTGGTAGCAGAGCATGGTTATCGCAATAAAAAACATAATAGAGACCATATGTTAAGTCTTCCTATCGAGGAGAGTCGTTTTTGGCAATTTGCTGCCAATTCAGACGTTGCTCGGTAGAAGCCAAAAACTTCCAACGCCGCTTAACTGTCCGAGAATATTTTTATTGACTTGTGTATGAGATTGGATTCTTCCAATCCCTCCGCAGACAATTCAATAGCGTAAATTTCCGCTTGAAATATAGTCGCATAGGTTCCTAGGCAGGTTGATATCTCCACCAAAGGTATTGAAAATTTAATAGTTGTTTTATATTTGTCGAATTTCGATTGTAAAAGTTCAATGTGCATTGTCATTTCATCAAAAATTTCAATTTCATGAAGTCGTTCGATAAATTCCTACAAAAAATCTTGAAAAATGGAAATTACCAGGAAGACACTGCAAATTTAACTTTTTTTTACTTTTTCAAAATTGTCATTGTAGAATTACATAGTATATGTTACATGCTTATGTTACGATCCAAGTCGTAGAAATTCATAAAAATATAGTACTTTTTTCAAAAAAACATTGGTTGTTTACTATCGGTGATTACGATTTAAGCACCTTAAATAATCAAGAAATACTGTTGTTATAAATAATAAAGTCAAAGTATCTTGATATTAGGAATTTTCAGAAAATTAAATTCTGGTGACAAAATAAATCCAAGCGGTCACAGCTATGTATTGGTTTGGTTTTTCATTTAGGAAGTTAAGGTCTTATTATTGGAATGTTTTCAAAAATGATTTATTTCTGAATATATACTAACCTGAAAGTAACTAAATACCATATGCTACTTATTTATACAATTATCTACTTAAAAAGTGATAAGCTAATTAGGATTAGAATAAATCGGTTTCGTAGATACCTAATGCAAACACCATTTACCTAAATGAATATTAATATCACTTCGTACGAGTGGAATTTCAACCAGCTCAATGATTATGTAACCTTGGCAGATTATTATAATACGTTAGGCCAAGAAATACTGTGAAAAAGACTGCGTCCTCAATAACTGTTACTATTATGTATCTTATAATATGCATATTTCTGCATCATTGATATAAATTGCTACTTGAATAAAAAAAAAATTGGAATGATCTTTCTGATTCGCACTGAGAATTTATTTTAAATCAATTAACATTACATATGCTCAAGTAGATATTACTGCAGAAATTCAATGTGCCTCGCATCAGAGAAGATCCGTTACCATGCAGATTCACAGAATTAGTGTATCGCAGGGTTCAGTATTGGGTCCCATCTTGTTTTCATTATCGATTGATGTTCTTATATTCCAGTATTAGAAAAATTAATTTCAGGTGATACCAGAGTCAAAACCAGTTGCAACCATGATTTCATCCCAGAAAACAGATCTCATCAGAAGTACTGGTCAGTTCAAAACGTTCAAATCCTTCAGTCTTTAGGGCAGTCCTGATGCCATCTATTATACCAAGTTGATGACTGGCGATGTTTCCGTATTTTTCTGTTGAATTTCTTTATAGGTACATAAAAAGTGTGAATGATTTTTTACTAGGTACTGATTTGATAGAAAATAGTGCATATCTTTAAAAAATTTAGATATACCTCGATAATTAATTTTTTTTACCTACTTTTAGGTATCTCCACTTCAATTCTGAAATTGCATTGAAAATTCTTCACAGTAGGGCCAAATGTGAAGCTTTACTTTCTCAACATGTCACTTTCCAAAAAAAAAAGTTCATACTCGCCATTCCTGCATCGAATTTGGGACCGTTTTTCACAAATGTGTTGTGGTTAGCACTCAACATTTGAAGTTCCAATTATTTAAATCGATTCATAAGTAAATAAATGAATGAAGATTGATATAAAACATTTCTTGGAAAAGTAAAGAGCTGACAATGTTGATAATTCGGTTTTGACTATTTGTATTTATAGTCTAAAACAATTTTCTCATGGATCAAACATGGACAGAAATGTTCATTTTTATTGGTTTACTAATTGGTAGTATTATAATTCACTAAAAATTCCTATGAACCATTCAATTCCAATATAACAGTATAAGTTAGATTGAAAAACATCACCCACGCAAAATACCCATTCCTAAAAGAAAATGAGGATATAATTACTGCACATCCTTTTGCGATATGTTTTCAAGAAACCGTCAATAAATATTTGATTGCTTCGTTCGATCACTGAATATAACTTAATGAAATGAAATCTATAAAATGAATCATGTGATGCAAATTATGTAACACATAAAAACTAGTCGCGTTTATAAACCAGTTTAATGCGTATTGAAGTGTCAATAAAATGTTCTAGTTATTTCCTGTGACATCAGTTAGTCGTATTAGTAATAAGCTCTCAATAATAATAGGCCATTTTCTCACAAAGACTATATCCTGGGAGGTAACGAAAAAAGGTAAAATATGGACACCATCATTGAAGTTGTCTCCACAAAAATAATCCGAAACAAAAGTATTCATCATTCCAAGTGAATACCCAAAAAATACGATACCTCATTTGAATAAGTTTTTTGAATTTTCATCATTCAATCAATAATCAAACACTGAGAGTGATATCAAATAACTTCAAATACCGATAAGTCCCTATGTCAAAGTAACCAGCTTTGAGAATGGTAAAATTTATTCAAATATTTTCTGAAGTAGTTAAGCATAATTTTATTATAATTTCCCAGAAATTGAAAAAAAACTACTGTGTTCTTCACATCCAATATAGTATTTTCAGCTGTACTTAATTATTTTGGTTATTTCATTCAATGACACACCTACATTTATAATCTGACATACTTATGGTAGGTTTTGCGTTTAATGCGGAATGCTGTTTCAATAACATGAAGACCGATAACCTTATGTTACGTTTTCCACGTGGTTTTGACAATAACTAACTTTACTAGAAATTGAACTCAACTTTATTTCAGTGCTACACTGATAATACAACACAAACACTTTAACCGAAACTTCGAACTGATACTCACATGTATATCGCCTTATTAGAACTCTTCGTACCGCACTTTCAACAAAAATCCTCGATCTGCGTGTTGATAGTGTTTATATATGGTGATGGAATTCTCTGGAAGCCGATGGAGAATTCCCTAGAAGTTTATCGAAGCGACGTGACATTCAGAACAATCCCGAAGCACAAGTGGGAGTCACAATCGATTTACGACGAACAGCGGCGGCCTGAGTTATTTTGTTTCAGGGGATGATTTACAACATGTCATCTATATTATACTAAGGGGCGAAGCTCCATACATAAGAAGAATAGTCCAGAGAAGGTCTGATCTGAGCTTTATAAAGCATCAAAAGTTGCTGAGGTGAGAATTGTCTGACCTGACATTATTATATCCGGTTCGGAGGCATTTATCTTTTTGGATGAAAACCGATGCCTAGGTTTTTGTGGCATTGAATTGAACCTGGTTACTTTCACCCCAATTCGAAATTACTTCTAGATCCTCATTAGGATATGCAACCTCCAGCTGCCGGTGAAGATGTTCATCAGTCGCGATGTCCAGGAATCCAAATGGAATGACGAAACAAGTATACTTTCGTCAGCAAAGCAATATTTTGGATTCTTGGTTTATTTCCAATGAGTCGTTTCAATTGAGCAACGTGTTATCGTGAAAGTTTCAATCGAACTAGACAGGAGGACCTTCAAATGGAAAATTGTTTTTACATCTTGGAATACATCAAAATACATTCTGAACTGTTGGAAAAAGTTATTACAGGTGATAAATCTGTCTATTTATCTATGGATCTGAGCACCAATCAAGGTCCTGAAAAAGTATACAGTAACCAAGACGGAAGAAAGCAAGCAATTTCATATCAAGACGATTGTTTTTTGCTCAGAAATTCATGAAATTCTATTTGTAATTGCAGACGAAAAATATTATCAACAGGCCACTTACCACCTTGAGCGGAAAATTAGAAAGCAACCACAGTTGTAGAAAAACAAGTCGTTAGTGCTTCATCAGGACAATGATTCAGTCAACAATGCACTGATGAGTAATTTTTGGACAACCATGAGATCTGTTTGTTGGAACATCAACATCAGTGACTAGATCTAACTACTTGACTTTTTCATATTACCGAAACTGAAGGAAGTATGTTTCATACAGTGGAAGCAGTGAAGAAAAAAGTGAGGGAGTCAATGATCATGGTTTCAGAAAATGGCCCAAAACACTATTGTGAACAGTGGATAATAAGAATTGAAAAGTGTAGGGAGAAGTATATACTCAAAATCCTGCTATTTTTTTAGTTAAACTAAAAAAAAATCATTGAAGCGTAGAGCCAATATTTATACGGTGCATGTTATGATGAATCCTCATGTGGAAAAAATAACCTTCAAGAACTAATTTTATTTTCTTTCAACTGAAGGGAAATAATACCATATTACAATTAAAAAAGGCGTAAAGTAGAACACATACTATATTTATACCTGTTAATTGTCATTACCTATATTTATTCCATTGAAAAATTTATAATTCTGGTATAATAATTGCATACTTGTACCAGATAATGTATAGGCGTATCTTACAAGAAGGTACGATTCACCAATAACTCAACATTTTCCATGATTAGATGAAGAAGAGAAGTGTGCCGTGAGGCTGGCTATGACATTTTATAGCTTAGAGACTAATATACTATGAATTACAAAAAAAAGTTTTTCAGAATTATTCGTGATTTAAAAAAAAATGTCATGAATTTCCGTATGCCTTCAAACTCACATTTTCAATGAAGACTCCACCTTCCCATTTTCCGAACATCTCCGTTACCGAGGCGTCAAATTTCGTTCCCACTGTGACCGATTCTCCTTTGTTCCCCTCTCCTACCTTGCGATTGGTTGCAGCATCCGGTTGTATTTTATCCCTCTAACGTTCACTATTAGGCGTCGCCGTCGGGACGCCTGAAACAATGGCCGGGAGAGATCAATTTATCTTTGGACAATAGACTCGGGCTTCATAAATACGACCGTTTACAGCGTCATTTTTGCTAGACGGTGATTTTCATAGGTTAGGAAATTGGAAAACTAGAAGCGCAATAGTAAAATTGCAATTGTTAAACAAAACTAGTTTAATTTTGTTTGGAAAAATTTTGTTTCAATGTTACCTCTACACTAATATCTAGTAACTACAATAATGGGAGTTACTGCTCATGATTAATTTCCACCCCAGAAGCAAGCGCAACAATGTGCTTTTCTACAATAGACTTTCGATTTTCGTAATCAAAAAATGAAACAGCTCAGTATCAGCATTGCTGATTCTGATGAGTCACTGAACGAATGTGAGTTCTACACCTGCCAACAGCTTGGAAGTTCAGCTCAATACACCTCCAAACAAACTTTTCAGGAACTGTTTAATTTCGAGAACGGCTTCTTTATGGAAAAACTTTCGGAGACGGATTTTGCAGTGGTTCAAATCCAATATAAATTGCTACGTTCGCTGGGACACCGCTCTTTTTTCAAGGAATCTTCTGCTGTGCTTGTGCATTATCATTAAAAATCTCTTTTTCATAAAATTTTTTTACTCCGTGTGTGACTAAACTCAAAATCAACTGAGTTTTCAATAATAAGTTGAGCAATTTGAGGTAGAAGTGATTGATTGAAACCGTGTCAAAATGGACTAAGGTATCATTTGAATGACTCATCTAGAAGATACTACTAATCACTGATACAGATATAGGTTTTATATATCTTTGAAACAACTTGTCTTTATTCGACAAATAATTCACATATCATCTTTACCAGATTCAAAAGCTGACCTGTGGATTTTCACCTAGAGAATTCTACGCAACATGAATATTTTTAGATAATCTCTGTGAAGTAGAAGAATTAGGTATTCCTTCTCTAAATAACTTATATGACATTGATATAAAACGTCTTCGTTGAATATTCGATAAATCCCGATTCATCGATTATAGATCAAAGAAATTATCAATCGCATTATGAATTAAAGTGCCCCGCTGTGTCTGTCTGTCCACCTGCCTGTCTCTTCATTGCCATATACTCAAAAACTCCGATCAGATTTTCATATTTCAGCAATCGTGTGGTTCATGAGGAAGGTTTATATCCATATTTTTTGAAAGTTTTGTGTAAATTGATCAAAATATACGGAAGAGCAAAAGGACCACTTGTTTTTATAATTTGTTTCTTGGAAATTACCACTTTTAACTCAAAATTTCGACTATAATTTCGTGCGAAGCCTAGTCGGATCGCTATTTTTACATAATCGTAGGATGAGGACAACTCGTATGAAAACCTCGTAAATGTAAGTTAATGTAAACATCACATTGAAATTATTTTTTGTTCGGTGTTTTTGAAAACATCATTACACTAATAACTTCTTCAAAACTATTCAAAATGTCAAACATTTCGTAATTATTTTCAAATTCGAATCGTGTTAGGAATCACACGTTAAAAGGTAAGACCTTGTTAGTCCTTAGCTCGCACAAGTTTCTCAACTTCTGAGAGTTGTCGTTCGTATGGGGGCGATAGCTGATTAACGAAAAAACAGATTTTAAACATATTTTTTTCAAGGGATTTATTGACTTCTCCTTTGTTTTATTGACCTATTTATCTAAAATGGTTTCCTTGGTTTCAGAAAAGTAACATAAAAATGATTTGTTGTCCTGAATGTCAATTCCAAATTCAAATCTATTGGCTCTTCCTTCAACTCATTTGTTTCATAAAAATGCCACGCCAATTTCAGCAGATCGATAGAACTTCCATTGATCAGTATGCCAATAGTGTTGTCGTTAGTTGAAAGGCTCGATTGGAACACATTTTCAATTAGAAATTTGTTGATGAGAGCTTTTCAGTAGTAAAAGCTCGAATAAAAGCGCACTTAGTTGTTGCTAATGGATTTAGTTGTGCTCCTCAATGGTTTCGGAAAGAGGTTCAATTCGATTATATTGCTGGAAACGAATCTTTTGTGTTCAACGCGCGTAGATTTCGGATATAAGCGAATACTACGAAGGCAAATCGGTGTCATTTGAATGAATTTTCTCTTCGGATATGTTGTCTGAAAGTCCTTGCTAGTACGGTACTATCGAAAGAGAGAGAGGGCAGAAACAAGCTGTATGTATCTGCTTTCAATTCCTTGGGCTCCGGCTAGTCTCCGACATCATCAACTTTTCTTGTACCGTAATTGAAACACTTTCTGTATTCGATTTAGTTTAGTCAACGGTTGTAAACAAGATCACAATGATTGAAAAAAATGAGTAACGAGTCACATAACATTTTCCAGCTTTTTTTCTATAAACATTTTCCTTGAAGACGAATGTGCTTAAAAGAAACCTGTATGTTCTCAATTTATTTGTAACGCATTTCTTGAAACAAAATATAGGTTCAATTATAAATCTCTTTTTTAGAGAGGTTTCAATGGGAATATACCTATTACCATTGAAGGTATAGTTCAAGTAAACGATATAGGGCATCCTACCTTCCAACAGTTACCCTTTAATAATATAGTTAGGGAGCTAACTACTTTTGTTGTTCAGTAATCATTTCTGATTATATAAGAATCACAATAAGTATATTATATATTTATATATATTTATATATATATATATATATATATATATATATATATATATATATATATATATATATATATATATATATACATATATATATACATATATATATATATATTTATTTATTTATTTATCAGTTCATTTGTATTTTATTTGTAACTGTAACTGTAACTAAAATAAAAGTGGTAAAAAAACATAGAAAATTTCATGTCTCTTTTCTTCATTATGATTTCCTACCACGTAGTATATAACTGCTACATCCATCAAGTTATTATTATATATAATAAATATTTCGTTTATATAGATGAGTGGAAAAGTAGGGATATTGATTTCAATTTAAGAGCCACCGGTAGACAGCTGTTTCAGCCTATTGGGCATCGTCAGTACCGAGCAGGCGGTCCTCGATTGAAGACAAAATGAGAAAAACCAAGGAAGTACTTGATAAAAATAGCTGTGTAAATGCAAGCGAAACATAAGTGGAACCACCTATTGGTGTGACACCCAAATCAACTTGCTAAGTTTTCATGTCAGTGTTGGTGATTTGATCATCCCAAATTTCTGCTACCGCAGTTGTCGGTTGATTGGTCAAACCACCAACATTGACATAAAAACTTGGCAAGTTGACTTGGGTGTCACACCAATAGGTGGTTCCACTTATGTCTCGCTTGCGTTTACGCAGCTATTTTTATCAAGTACTCTCTTGGTTTTCCTCATTTTGTCTTCAATCAAGGACCGCCTGCCCGGTACTGACGATGCCCAATAGGCTGAAACAGCTGTCTACCGGTGGCTCTTAAATTGAAATCAATATGGGAATGATCAAAAAGTACTCATCTATTTATTTTTTGATTTTCATAGAACTATTTTTCAGCAGCTTGACTGCATTAACCTTTCTGGATTTCGTATCATTTCTAGAAACATGTGGATTCGTTTTCCGATGGCATTTCAGGTTAGCTTCCCAAATGTCTGCTATACCGCAGTTTTCGGTTGATTGGTCAAACCACCAACACTGACATAAAAATTTGGCAAGTTGAGTTGGGTGTCACACCAATATGTTTCGCTTGCGTTTACGCAGCTATTTTTATCAAGTACTTTCTTGGTTTTTCTCATTTTGTCTTCAATCTAAGATCGATTGCGCGGTACTGACGATGCCCAATAGGCTGAAAGAGCTGTCTACCGGTGGTTCTTAAAACACTTCACTAACTTTCTTCGAAAGCTTCTGATAATTCCTTTTCCATATTCTTTGTTTCACTATCACTGTCGTCATTTAAATCAATCTACATATAGTCTTTTTCAACTAAAATTACTTTTTTAATCCTTTTTTGCCAGTCTTCTTCGGAAATATTAGATACTTCTTCTTCAACTAGCTCTATTACCTTCTTATCAAATTTTGGAAAATTACTTTTACGCCTGATGCTCTGTTTCTCAAGTTTTTTTCCACCTAATTTCAAGGAATTTGGAACTCATCCTTCACTCCCTCCGCAATGCACAATTATTAGTCGCGATTCTTTGTTTGCAGGCATGTTAGACCTACACAATCTCGAACCATCAGTCCACCCTTTCGTAACTGTGTTGTGAGTGTCATACCAAGTTTCGTCCAAATAGAAATTTTGCCGTTGTTCTTGTCTATATTTAGTTATTTGTTACGCAATTCCACTATTTTTATGCTTTCCACAACTGCTTGACGTTTGTTTATTATTTCGAATCTAAATCCTATTTTCTTTATCCAATTCTGAAGAGTTTTGTCACAGCAGCTCACGTTATGGCCGGAAGTACCTATTCAATTTCTTCCTTATGATTTCAATTGTAGGAATCTCTTTGCATTTGTAACAGTCGTATATTAATTTTTTCAATGATTTTATTAGATGACCATCTAAAGGTTTTGGTAATCCCGTATCACATCGTGTCTTGCGTTCATAAGCTTTGTTTTTGACTATTTTACGTACAGTAAAAATTTGATGTTGCTTATAATAGTTTGTTTCCCTCGAAATCAAACTTGAGATGTAGATTTACTGCGTTGTTTTCACACTCGTTATTACTACTACTACTAATTATAACTGCACCAATATCGGATTTCAGTACTCAAATCGCGATCAGTTCCTGTACTGAACATGACGAAACAACAGCGATACATATCCCCACATCCTTTTTGTCACCGTAACATGACTTCAAATTTAATTGTATGACTCTTCAGCAAATCATAAAACTCGGTTAGTAAAAATTATCCAATACGAACCGCCAATTCTTCAGTCCACGTGGACTAGCTCGTAGCGACATTATTTCTCTGCATGGGTTTTTTTGGCCTTTGAGATGCTGATAGCTTTAACTATTCACAATAAAGATTACTTCGACTATAACATCGTTACATTGATATTTCGATACATTATCTTCACCAAAAGCCATACAGAAATAATTTTCAAACAATGTTTACAGATATCTTATGAAGTGACACTGAATATCATCAAAAGTTTCCGTGGCAAAGAAACAGATTTCCAATATACCTGAGAATGAAAAGATACAGCAAAAAATAACATTTTCGAATTTTCTTTTTCATCAGTAGCAATATTTGACCGTCGAATAAATCTACAGAAGTCATTTCTTGTCTAATAAAAGGTAAAACGGGAATCTCTGACACCTTTCCAAGTCACCAGAAATGCGCGTTTCACCAACCAAATTGGCGTCTTTTATAGACGCGTAAAAAACATGTATGGAAACTATAGAGCCATTTCACTCTCCTATCTATGTGGTCCAGTTTAATTTATCATAAATTTTTAATTACAGGTCAAAACGGCGATGATTCATTAGGAAAAAACGGTGCAATAAGCAAAAAACAAAGGAAAGCACGAACCGCGTTCACGGATCTCCAGTTACAAACTTTGGAAAAGAGTTTCGAGAGGCAGAAATACTTAAGTGTGCAAGATAGGATGGAATTGGCCGCCAAACTTAGTTTAACTGACACTCAAGTGAAAACGTGGTACCAAAATAGGAGGTGAGTTCAGATTTATTGACTTACAATTATAATTGAGATGGCATACAATTGAAACTGGTAATATTTTGCAAAATAACCTTGTAGCATAGTAAAATTCAACAATACCCAACGTAATCATAATTCAGGTCTCGTAACATAGAAATGAACGCTGGTGGAAAATCACTTTCTTTTTAAAATCATTTCTGGCAAACCAAAATCACGAAGTTTATGAAATGATGATTTTATTGAGGACATTGGAAGTGAAGGACGGGCATTCAAAAATATATACGAAACAACAAAAAGTTCTTCATTTCTTTTCCAATAATGAAACAAAATATTTATCACGGCCAAAAATCTGTGATGATTTCATTTCAAGATCTCCATCTCCATTTTTGACAAAAGTAAAAGTAATAATGTCAAATACTATCACCCTATATATCGATAATCGCAACCTGTGAGAATATATTTTGAATCTTTCTAAAAAATAGATTGTACTATTTTTCAAAAAATATTTACCATTGATACACGCCAAAATAATCGATACTATTGTTGAATAACTTTTTTCGAGATCAATTGCCCTAACACCAAACTGATATGTTTGCTAACTTTGTTGGCGAAACGCGCGTCGAGTGCAAAAATATCAGTTTGGTGTTAGAGCAATTGATCTCGAAAAAAGTTATTCAACTTTAACACCAAAGGTTCCAATCTCATCGTTATTGATACTATTGTTGACAAGTTGGATAAAGTCCATAAGACTTGCTCTGTGTGATCTGACCAGAGCATTGTGTTTCACATCAATGTATCATCGAAAAACTTGAATATTATGCCGTCTGAAAAACGGTTGAATACGGAGTTCCACAAGGGTCTGCCCCATACCTCATGTATGTTATATATGTAAATGATCTTTTTTTTTTCTCATGCGGTTCCCTACGGCTCTATCACCTTTGCTAATGATAGAACCTCATGGTAGGAATGACCATCATTTATTTGTTATTAAATCAGTCCTGAGAGAAGCTGAAAACTGAGGTTCTATTCTATTCTGAAATTTTCTTCAGTACAACACTTTGGATGAATTGTATGGTGACTGAAACTGTCATTTCCTGACGATATAACTTGTTACAGAAGCGCGCATCAAAATATAGTATTTTTTGAAATGAAATTATATTTTGAACCGTTTCAGAAAAAATCGTGATTATCTCAATTACGGCCCATTCATCATGCATTCACAAACAAGTAATCAAAGGGAGGAGTAGTAACTGATAAGGAGTGATTTACGAGTTGAATACTAATTATTCGGACAATAATTCGAAACCCAATAATGGAGTCAAAGTAATAGCAACTTTGTATGGAAACGTTGGTGATGGATCGAAAATAAGAAAGTTCTTCGGATAATGATGCAGAAGAAATCTTTATTTTATGCAGTAGTTATCCTTAATTTGATTCATTGTAGCCGTATTCGATTATACGCTAATTACCTCTAATTAGACTGATCAATTTTACACGCAAATTGCATTAGATTGATGGGATACAATTGCGAATAACCCGATCCGATACATTTTTTGAGTGCATCTTGAGAGCTCATTAAGGTTTTTTGATCTTTTCTCGATGCAATTGCTGATGACTACCCATAAAGTAAATACTGAATCTGCCATGGCTATAAATAGGGATAACCACTCGTTAATGTTGAATGTATAAATGTAAGTTTTTGTCATTTACAAATAATTATTATAACATGTATTTTCAGCATTTACTACCAGTGTTGCTAAATATTCGTTTGTGGTCTAAGTGGAGTCGAAAAAAAAACACACTCGAACCATAATAAAGCCGGCCGAGACAATTTGGTACAAAAACAACTCCGGCAATAATAACTCTGACTGAAATGATTTGGAAAGTATCTTCAGTTGAAACAACATAACATAACTTAACTTGCAGTTTCAATAATCGATTATCGAGCAAAACATACACTTTCTATTTACATCAGAGTTGTTTGAACCGGAGTTGTTATTGGCAGAGTTGTTTGAACATCAAAATGTTTTTATACCAAGTTGTTGAGACTTGAGTCACTAGAGACTGAGTTATTTTGACCGGTTACTCTAAGAAGAAGGGAATTGATCCATAAGGTATGAAGAGCGGATTTTCGAGATCTAAAGCCTCAATTATGCTGTAATATTAGCGAACCACACGTGAGGCTTTTGTACCAAATGTTTTTCGAACTGTAGGTCAATGTAGTATATATAAATATATATATACATATATATATATATATACATATATATATACATATATATATACATATATATATACATGTATATATATATATATATATACATGTATATATATATATATATATATACATACATATATATATATATATATATATATATATATACATATATATATACATACATATATATATATATATATATATATATATATATATATATATATATATATATATATATATATATATGAATTTGCATTCAGCAGTTTATTTTACACATCTACACCCTTCTACATAGTTTGACGGGAAAATACTACAAAGTACTTTTTGACTAGGGTTGATTAACACTGACAAACATTTCATTTGCTCACGTGATCTGCTGACGTAATACTAATAATAATGATAATTTGATAATATTGATTTACCATTCAATAAAATGTACAATGTTTAAAAACATATGAGAATTTATAATAGAATTATCAGTAGATTTGTCAGTTAGGCAAATGAATAAAGAAAACCCACAAAGGCTCATCCTACGAGTGAGTATCAAAATTATTAATGACCTAGTGACATTTAGGCCTACATTGCAATTTTTCATCATCAATGAACAATTAATTAAACATAGAAGGGAAATTTTAAAAAATACACACACACACACATACATATATGTATACATACATACATATATCATATATCTTTGGGGGTATAACATTAAATAACTTAGGAGCAATCGAATGTGTAATGTGTGTGATCCACAGTTTTTCTGTTGGTATACCAGTAACGTTAGAGCAAAATTTTTCGTATGTCCATCAGTTCGGCTTCAGTGTATATATCGTCGCTTAGATATGTATAGGGTCTATTCAAAATGATCGTAATAATTAACTTCTGGAATATTTCTAAGTTCTTGAGTTGATATTTAGTGACCCCTCCTCATGCGATAATGCCAAACAACAGAGGTTTTTACTAAGGCATGATAGACAATTTTAAGGTGTTACGAGCCAAGGATATTTTTTAAGTATTTGAATTTATAAACCAAATATCTCAGTTTTTTGTCAGATTATTTATATGCGTATCATTTGAACCATCAAAATTCCATTCTGATACCATGAAAAACAAAAAAGTTATAGGAGCGAGCCCGAATCGGTCAACACACGCTATATTTGACACGAAATTATTTGAGGATTCTCTAACAAAGAAGTTAATTGTTTTTCAAGTTAACTCCGCAATCAAACAATTTTGATGTCATCCTTGAGTCCCTGCCTCTGGACCTCAATAAAAATTCCAACGACAAATTGAACACGACAAAAAAGAACGCGAGGCATGCTAATGTGATTATAATAAATGTATGTGCGACAATGCCATGTAAAATTACTCCCATTAGAACGTATTAGGTATTGTTGATATTCTATAGGGTCGCATTTATCACACTCGAATACACCTTGTAGTACAAGTAATTCTAAATGGTTATTTGTCAACTTGGCGAGATTTATTATGAGAATTGCATTGCGGTTGAACGGGCTACCTCCACTTGAACTAATTCTGATTCTAATATCAGAAACGTTATGTCGTTAGTGGTATTTTAAATTATACACTTAGGAGTCAGTCATCCTTGTGTGCGGTTTGTCAGTAGGAAATTTATTCATTGTAATCTAGAGAAGGATGTCGATCTCATCCATAAAAAAGTGTATATAAATAATTGCGAAATGAAAATTGCATATTAGTGTGAACATGGAAAATTCCAACTATTGATCAAAGTGTGACAGATCAAGTAAGAACTCATAATTCGGGGGTTATATTGCAGCTTTTTCTGTATAATTTCGGAAATAAATGTACATGAGAATGAATAAACTTTGTTACGAATGAACAAGAATAATAATGGTTTTTGGCCATCTACTTCTCCATCTTGATACAAAAACTGTGGGAATTTCCCAAACAAAGAAAGAAAATCAATTTTTATGAACAATGAATTATACGAAAAAAATAAGAAATTTTTCTCTATACCGTTTGTATTCCAATTATTCGTAATGGAATCGAATCAGATATCATACACAGGATTGCTACACAATATAATTATTGAAAGAATCTCTCCTGAAAATATAACCTTCAATTTTGAATAGAAATAGGTTTCTCTTCAATCTCTATGAGTTTCATTCACATTTTAAGCAGTTATCAGGTATCTTATAAATAGGAAATGAAGCAGCCAATCACTCAAAACAAAAAATACTACTATAAAAAAGTATATAGCTACAGTGAGAATATATTACAATTCTAATATTTTTGTTATCCTATAAATGTATTCTGACAGATAGAGCTTCATCGATATATTTTTCCATATTGTATATTTCTTCGACCGTTTTATATGACTGAACTTTCATCGAAAATGAATAATTTCAGGAAGAGAAAAAGCATTTTGTAGCTCACTACTTCTTCACTATTTTAGAAGAGTGGGAAACTTTCAGAAAAAGAATTGAAAAATTAAAAATATTGAAATAAGATTGAAATTCAACATAGTTCTGAATAGAAAATAGCTTTTTATTTAAATATGCAAATTTTGATATTATTTTTATCAATATTCTCTGATTCCATTAGTTAGGTCTCGAAACGACGGGGAGGAAAATAATTTTGAGGATAATATAAAGCACAGACATGTGATGTGAGTTCTGACTTAGATTTGAAACATATACACTTCGTGTATTTTGCATAACAATTTTTTTGCTAGGTAACAAATATAAACAAAATGTATGATTGTCGTGAGTTAGTTATCACTCAATGACTGAATTATTGTTGAATGAGGGACTGTACTAGAAACTACAAAAAATATTTTATCCGAGGCTGAAAAAAATACGAAAATTGTAATAGAGAACTCTATACAAGTGTATAGAGGGCAAATTTGCAGCAAACTTATATCAGAAAACACCTTGTACCACATCGAATGTTTCAAAAGTCAATCAACAACATTGACAAAAAAAATGAGAAATGAAAATTTCCATATTTTTTACCACTTGTATTTATACCTAAAGTAACTGTATAAGTTTGAAATTGTCCTTATAGGATTAAACTGCAGTAACTTCAATTACAAATATAAGTGGTAAATAACATGGAAATTTTCATTTCTCATTTTTCATTATGATCCCACCACGTAGTAACGGCTACGACCATCAACACTGACATATTCCACATTTTAAAACTCCTTCGACATTCGTCGTGGACATTCACGAATGAAGCGAACCTTGAATTTTTACAATTCTGAAGATGGAGGCAGATTTTAGCCTCCGAAATATTAAGGCAAAATACGACAAGTAACTGATGAATAAAACTTTTTATTTTGTGAATAAAACCTTTTGAATTCACGCAGTCATTTATCGGGGTGAACTGAAAATTTTGCCCTTTCTATACCTGTATACAGGTGTAGAATATTTTTCCAGATTGTGAAAGGAAAAAATATCCAATGAAAGACGTTTCATAAGGGACCAGTCGAAAACTCTGCTCTGTAGGTTTCAAAACCTGATGTTTTATCTACGACAGATACTATGAGACATCGAAGTACTCTATTTATTCGCACCGTAGATACTACATCTTCTTCGATTCAATTCTTGTTTGTGAACGTTAGTATCGTTTCTATTTGTTGAATTAAATGGCCTAACACGTAGCAATTTAGCACAGGTAGCCAAACTTTATTTTGAAGAAAAGAGAAATGAAATTTTCTATGTTTTTTATCACTTTTATTTCTTGTAACTAACGTTACTGCAGTTTCGTCCTATACGGACATTTTCAAACTTATACTTATACTTATGCTTATTGTACAGGTATATATATATATATATATATATATATATATATATATATATATATATATATATATATATATATATACCTATACTTATTTTATTTATATACTTATACTTATTGTATGAGTTTGAAAATGTCCGTTAGTAACGTTTGTTACAAATTATAGAAGTGGTAAAAAACATAGAAAGTTTCATTTCTCTTTTCTTCATTATGATTTCCTACTACGTTGTAACGGCTACATCCATCAATTTATTAAAACTTTATTTATCTCAGATTCTTCTTTCATTCGGTTGAAATTCGTTTCTTGTTTCTGAATTTCTACTATCTCTTGAGATTCTTCTCTTAATGAATGTTCTGCTACTGCTTATAAATCGGTGTATCCCATCAAAACAAATTACCTTATTTTGTATCCGAAGTAGACGCAGCTACAAAGAAAATGGGTGAACGCCTGGCGTTGCTGAAAGTTTCCTCAGCTGACCCCAGATTCTTCTGATCGTTTTTCGTTGGCTTGAATATCGATTACATTCTGTATTTGTTAAGAATACTCTCAATTGGGATCGTAACATTCTTGATACAGGACAGAAATGCTTCTCCATTGACAGGTCTGTTTTAAGTTGCCTTGTGATTCTTTTTCCTGGGTGGTCGTATTTCTCGCTCAAAATTGGCTTCGCTATACCCATCCTTGGAGGATATTTCAGGATGATTGAGTTCCTCAGAAAGACTCTAAGATATAGTTTTGTCGTGGTTGATGGTGTGAGTTTTCTTTCAGATATCAGTCTGCGTTTCCTTTACCGATGCCAGATTCCTTTGCCAGATGTCTGAACTTCACGTTAGTTCTCCATTACATTCTAGAAGAATATTGTTTCTTAGGTTTTCCATTCCATTGGGAATTGAATTTTTTGGTTGAAGTAGTTCAGATATGGAAGGTTCAAACTTCATCAACAACATTAACTTCAAACTTTATGGTTTTTTCATTGATACCTATGTTGATAGTTGAAAATTACGTTGTTTCGTTTCAAATTTCAAAGAGTGCGTGATTGAAGTTCAAAGATCTGAGCTGTTGTCCATAAACCTGACTAAGTTGATGAGATTCTGTGACAAACGATCCTCGACTCCTGTTTTTGGCCGAAGTTGAAAACTGTGCATGCACCTAATGCGAAAGCTCTTTATGCAATTTCCTGTGAACAACATAGCTGTGGTAAGCCACAAAAGCCGCATTAAACCAAGTCATTAGTGGGCCTTTGTTTCGGCAAAAACCTCGCGAAAGTATGATAAAACGAGCGACACGCTAAACAATATCTAGGAGGAAAAACTCCCGCAATGCAGCAACTTGAATAGGTGAATAGCTGGTTGTGCTGTATGACCGGTAATAACGGGAAATATACAAAGATATAAACATCAACTATGCTGGCCAATTTAGCAGCCTTTATGATATGGGAAACTGTTGTCCGTTGGCATATAATCTATTATTTATCGTTCTTTACGGCGGCTGTGAGTAATAATTATTGTTTGAATTAGGTGTTTGATTCAAAAGTAAGGCCACTGGCGTGGGTTTATAGCAGAAATATGGAAATGTTCCATAGTTTTATTGGATTATGTGTCGATGGCAGTTTGAATACTGAACTATATCGTTCAGAAATATTGACTATATCATTTAATTATTACCTGGATATCACCCTAGTACAAAAATTATGGAAATGGGGATTACAACTTTTTTGATACTGATGCAACAAGTAAATAATAAATAATTCATAGTGGGGATGAACAGTGCTAATAATAAGGAAGAAATCGAGTAGGTAATTGCTATATACGAATCAAGACAAAACAGAGGAATATATAAGTATGTCAGCTGGACCTTATTTCCATAGCTACTCGTCGGACCCTCGGTAGATCATGAAGTAACCAAAGGATCTGATCCTGAGTCCATAGTGAAGACAGACGTGAAGATGGACGTCCTTCAGCAAATGCTAAAGCTTCTCAGTCTCCAACTTTCCAACCTCGTACCAAATTCTTGAGCAGCAGTAGGCAGACTTTGCATTCCTCAGCATAGCAGTAAATGCTTACCAGCGGCGAAAAATCTCTGCATGACCAAATCAAATGTATATCGTCAGATATAGCTGACTCACAAATGTAAATGTTATTAAGTAATCTTGCACCCTAAACATCTGACAACCTCAATTATCAGTCAATAAACTGGAATCTCTATATACCATTCATGTTGCCTCAA
This sequence comes from Leptinotarsa decemlineata, assembly GCF_025532065.1. NCBI lineage: Eukaryota > Metazoa > Arthropoda > Insecta > Coleoptera > Chrysomelidae > Leptinotarsa > Leptinotarsa decemlineata. Next base: position 26,739,062 of record NW_027412688.1, on the reverse strand, counting down.
AGAATATCCAAAATAATGGTCCACAGGTACGATTTCAGAACTGGATATTTCGACCAGGATAGCAACAAGCTACCTTGGCGGATCAGGAGAGGACCTTGTGGCCTAATCTTGCCAACTGACCTGAAAGATCATTCACCAAATAAAGTAATCGGCTTCGATAAAAAGCTAAATTGATTTGGTCGAGTTTCAATAGACCAAAATCTGATCGGGTCGCTTAGATTGTTTTGGTTTACTAGACTGTCATGTCCAAGCGAATCTAAATCACTGTTGCTGTTGTCGTTGTCATCATTTTGTTGGACGAACTCAACTAGATTTTTCAATGATGTACATAGTGGCTATGATTCTCATTTCAGTCCTCAGAACAGTCTTTGTCGCATATAGTGAGCTGAACTGAACTCATTTGGAAGTTTTTGCGGTCTATTGTTTTTTCGTATGAATTTCAAAATACAGAAAGGGCAGTCACGCTAGATCACTGAAGAAGGCCTTTATGTTTGTCTATTAACGCAAATACTATAAACCCACTTTTTATATGCCGAGATGGATATTCAGGGCTGTCGATAATGGAGGTCCATCAAAAGTACACCAACTGTACCTGTTTTCCGAGTATTCACGATATTTTTTTTCAAATATATTCACCGCCAAGAGTCAATACTGATTTATGTGGTTTGCTATTGATAGCAATTGTCACCTAGATAAAAAATATCTGTAGATCAATAATATAACTGGAGCTGCTACGTGAAATATGTTCGTAGATTCAGAACCAAATTGGTAAAAACAACAAACAACAAAAGTTATCGATTTTGTTTTATCGTGTCACTTACTGATGTGAGGTTACTCGATATACAAAATGATCAACTTCACTCTGACACCACCAAGAGGACTTCGGATCCACCATCCAATATCAATTTTCGGCCTTTGTTGTTTGTACGAGATGATTAAAAGGCGTTTACTTACGTGCCGCTCCATTATAAAAACAATAACTACACGCTTTTTAAGATTTAAATAGTTCGGCTAATGTTTACTCTGTAGCCGAACAAAAAACGGCGGAACTAACGCAGCCAATAGCTTTTAAGCAGCCATGAGAATTCTGCTTTTGTTGTCGGATAAAACGTTGATTCACTGGCGTGCGGCCAAGGACAATGTACAGAAATGCTTCGTCCTGGTGATCCATAGGACAACTAAGATTATGGAAGAGATGGAATGGAAAATGAGCAATTTTGCCAGTCCGGAATTCCGTTTTTTTGTCGCAGCCTATAGGAATATAGGTTGCGACAATATAGAAAAAAAATGTTCAGATCGCAATTGCAAAGAATATGTCAAATAGTCTATTATTGAGCCCCGGTATTCAATTATTATAACTGCATTACGCATAATTAGAGATACCCTGAGAAAAAACAAAATTTTGGAAATTCCATTCCAAACATAGTTACGAATTTTTGTAGATTGCTGTTTACCTATCTTGTTTTAAATTTTTTTTATAATTTCTTCTGGCTTGTGGATATATTTCTCTTCAGTTTTGAGAATGACCAATTATTTGGTCTATTAAAAAATAAGATACCTATGTACCTATGTACCTACATAGGTACATAGGTACATAGATAACTGAGAGTGAAGGTAATACGTCGGCAAAAAAAACAAACTGAGGTTGTAGCGATATTATAAACTATCTTCAACGAAGTTTTACAATAGGATACTTCAATTTATTTTATTCTTATATGCTTTTATTGATGGCATCCTTGATGGGTTTCTTATAGAAGAAAGTGAAGAAAAAATTCTAGACTTTCCTAACTCTTCTCACAACAGAACTAACGTTGGGGTCTACGGACCACACGAACAGAAAATAACAGTTGGGATGACAACAGAATGCTTTCACATGCGTCATCAACAAATTACGCGATGAAGCACATACTTTCATATAGAATCCTTTTCTACTGTAAAAGTGGTGTAAAAAAGTGTAAAAGGTAGAATTATTAATTGATGTTTGGGTTTAATGACCCGGGGCGATTATTACGTGCACTCGCGTGTTGTTTATTGAGAAGTTTCTACAGTTTCAACTCTTTCATACTATACACAAATAGTTGTTTTCAAACCTTTTAAACTATAGGCTTTTTTGTTTTGAGTTCAAATTGTCAGATATCAGAGTTGAAAAACTCAAAGTTTTTAGGAGTCTCTTGAAATTGTCTAAAAATCATAAACGAGTGAATTTCCAAAATGAAAACAGTTTTTCATTGAAAGGTTAGGTTGTTCGGAAAAGTAGCTCAATCGTTTCGGTTTCACTTGTCTCTGCCAGTTTGTGTACTTATATCGGATGTAAAAATTGATGACGTAATCGTCCCAACTGTAACAATTCCCATTCTAACAGTCGACCTAACGTAAACGGCATTCTTAACAAAATCAAACCTAGTCGATGATGAATGTACTAAATGCAATAAAAAATAAAGTAACTCACATATTTTCATATAGGTAGATCTAAAAAAGCCATAGTTCATGACTCGTACTGAGGATCACAAGATTCTATGGTTGTCCCTTGACACTTGAACTTCATCCAGATCTGAAAACTATATTTCCATAATATTTTTCACTATGTCCATGTGATGAAATTCATTCATTTCATTTATTATTATAAAAGCATTCCAAGAAAATGAAGAAATATATATATATATATATATATATATATATATATATATATATATATATATATATATATATATATATATATATATATATCAATATTAAATTTTACCAAAAGGATTTGAAGCTTTATATCTTCTATTAATTATCTGCGAGCGCTTTCGACAGTTGGTAGTACTGTCATCTTCTAGGCACTCCTCAAACTGAACTTGTCATCCTGTCGTCTGCCTCTTTATACGGTCAGAGCGTCTTAACTCAGGTATTTCAGGTACTTTAGGTAAATTTGCCTGTATTTCTACTACATCAGGTACTCTTCTTTGTGTTAGATCTTCTCTAGGAATGTGTATAGTTTTGTTTAATATATTGACAGCACGACCAGCTGTCGAAAGCGCTCGCAGATAATCAAATAAAAGTCATAGAGCTTCAAATCATTTTTGTAACTTACAATAATAGTAAAATACCGAAAATAAAGGAAAAACTAGTTGCATGAAACATATGGTGAATCTTGAATCTGACCTGATAAGAATTAATGGTACTGAAGCAATATATAAAATATACTATCAAACGAGAACGATCCCCGTGGAAACTATTTCTAACCCGTCAATGAATCCTCGCTGGCATTCACCTCTATCATCAGTTATTTAAATAAAATGACACATCATTTTTCAAGTTTCATGGTGATTTTAACCGGTATCAATAAAACCACTACGAAGTATTATGTACAAACAGACTATGAAATAGATTTGATAGAACGATGTTTGAAACTTCTTCACAGTTCAAGAAACGGCTGGTGTTTTTTTCATCACACTGCGGATCTAACATGATTTCTTTGCTATTGGTGGTGAATATAACTCGATTCTTTCAATAGCATCAAAATATTTATGTTTTTGTAAATTTGTGGTTCGAATGTGTCCGTTGTCTTTTTGAAAGTTTGATTTCTTGTAAGGAAAAATATCTGCATTAATCACAAAAGTAATAACATCTTTTAAGAATTCAAAAATATATTATTATGGACATTTGTCTATCTATTGTTTCGTAAGTTACAAACCGTCCAGAACTGTTACTTCCATGTAAAATATCGACAAAGCATTCCCCTATAATGGAAGAATCTTTGTTTCAATTTTATAAAAACCAAAAAATTTAACCAGTTGAGTTTTCTTTGTTGAAGTGTACATAAAAAACTCTATAATTTCGTACTTTGCAAGAGACTTCAAAGTTCCACTTACACTGAAAATTGTTTGCTATATCCACACGTAGGTAATGTTGTTACTCTAATAATGTGAATTATGTCTGTTTAATAATCCATTTTCACCTGGATTTTATTATTCATAGTGTAATCATGCTGAATATCCTGTTGAGAAAATAACTCAGACATATATCTGGTTTAAATATATAATAATAATATTCAATATTTAATAATAATAATTTCATAAAATGTATGGGAATAGTCAATCAGAAATGAAATCAAACAAAATAAAATGAAGTACATACAAAACTAAAAAACCCAAAAAAAGTTGTCACAATAAAATTACATGAAAATACATTCAACAAGAACAAATTCATATTCAAACTCTCCTGTAGTGAGTAAAATCTTTATTCTAATAGAAAGTCACCTGCAGTTTTTTTGAAGCGGAATAATGCCTTTGTTTCTTCAATAATCTCAGGAAGTTAGTTATATATTCTAGGTCCAATACAATTAGAAGAATTTGATGTATTATTGAGTCTCGTATGTGGAACGTGAAGATCATTCTTCTGTCCTGTATTCAATGTATGAATATGGGAGGTTTCATACAATTTGTCAATATTTTTGAATATATAGACGCATACTTCAAAAATAAATGAACTTGAAAAAGGTGAAATTTTATAAGAAGGAGAAAATTTTTTTTGGTTTTTATCCGTATTAGCCCACAGGCACAACCCATACCCCAGTCGTTATTTTACTTGAGAATAATAAAAAGTTATCAACTGATGCTGTTCCAGTACATCTTTTAAATTACTATACACCTGAAAACTTCATACGAGTAGTTGCTGTAGTACTACGGTACTATTTACTTTTTCAGATGTAAAAGTGAGTTTTTGCTACAAGATCTTTGTCTAGTATGGAACCTAACGATTTGTGTTTCAAAGTGGTTGAAATGTAAGTCCTTTCAATCACAGTATGACAAATAATTAATTTATTCATACATAGTTTGCATTTACATTTTAGACGGTTATTATTTAAATCTGATAAATTCAACATAAACTCGTCAGAGTATATTGTGTACATTTCATTTCCTAAAATATTCTGTATATTATTAACATAGAGTATAAAAAGGATAGGACTTGAAACTGACTCCTGCGGCACTTCCATTTCGAGTTTGAGTTTTTCTGAATTTTTTGTCAGTATACCATCATTAGATATATTTATGTTTTATGCTCACATTTATGTAAAACGGATAGCTCTGGCAGCTCATGCCTTTATAGGAAATAAGAAGAAGACAATGTTCTCATTGTCCATTTTGGAGTTTTGTTTGCAGTTGTAGATTCGTTTCCATTGTACTCATTTCATGTTCATATCAGACAAATATCAGAGTTTGCTACTCTGTGTATTTGTCTTCAGTGTCATTTGTCATACTTAAGTAATTAAAGTTTGAATTGTCAATTTTCGAATTGTATTCGCTTTTTTCATTGTATTTCTTTTCCAGGAGTATTCTCAATACTTAGTTGAGGTAACGGAGTGACAAAGTACATGAGATTGATCTCATTGCTTAATCTCATTCAATAACCATTCACTTGCAACTGACTTCTTGAAGTGACGTGTAAGAATAACAACAAGACCCTACCAGAACTCAATGCGAATATTATTCAACGCAACAAGAAGTCTTCTGGAGTTTCAGCTCCGATTAATTCATAAAAAATTTGATTTCCATTAACTGTAACCAATTTAGTATTGCGTATACGAATAGCGTTGGAAACTCATTATGAGGAGTATAATAGGATCATTAATGCCCAGCTTTCATTGTCCGCATATTACCTCTGTCAGTTATTTTGATAAAGTTGCCTGAAATGAAAACGCTAATGGTCGAATCTCTACCGGATATGATATTTTAGTTTTACAATAATTAACCAAAGCACTTCCGTTGGCTCGAGTTATGAAAAGAGTTTTTACCGAGATAAATTGTTTAGTTATATGGACGCATCTACTGGAACAAATGCCTCGTCAGAATAACCAGACTAATTAATTGTTGTTAATATAATAGGATATTTGTAACGAAAGCTGGTTTGATAGTGTCTCATTGTCTATAACTATCTGGTGTAAGTAACGTAACCAAGTTTGGGCAACAGGGACGAAAAAAATTACTAATATGTACTATATTCCATCCCTTCAATAAACTAATTAGGCTGTATTTCCTTATTTTTTCATATAATCAATGATGTTATATGGAATAGAGAAACATAATGAATTATTCATTACTTGTTATCAGTCATATATTTATTATGTCGCTGATGAAAAAAAATCAAATTACCGTTTAAATAAAAATTAGATCGATGTGCAAAGCCTTACTAAATTTATTCAAATTCTTTATTACAAAATGAACTATGTTATATACTATAACCAGGGCCGGATTCAGGATAGGGCAGGCGGGGCTACTGCTCGGGGCTTCCACAGGAGAGGGGCCCCCACTATAAACATGAAAAAAATATCCAAATTTTGATGGGCCAGTTTTTTTGCATTTGTGTTAAGAATATTTGCACAAACATAATAATATTGTTATCGATATATCAGAAAGCCCTGATTGCAAGTTTTCATTTTCTGTCAATTTCTTCAATGTGTAAATTGTAATCTATACCCATAAGTTTGAGGGGAATGAAATAATTGTTGACCCTGCATGTCGTCTTTGAAATTTTGAGCTCAAAATTTTAAAAATTAGTTGACGAAATCACTTGAATGAACATTTCCAAACGGCACTGTCTATTGAACGGGTAGATTTTGGCCCGCTTCCCTTTTTTAAAAATGTTCAATTTTCTAAGCGGGGAGTTAAAAATTCAACTTTCCGAAAAAATTGAAAGGGCCCATCGTGTTTTCTTTTTCTTGTATAAATGTTAGGGTGATTAGTTTTGAACAACTATTCTTTTTTATAGCAAAAAAAATAGGGGCCCGCAATCCTTCGTTATCCCAGGGCCTCCAGACGTCCAAATACAGCCCTGACTAAGACGTATAGTTTGTGAATTTGTGGGCAGAAGAAATGACTTACTGTCAATACGAACGTTTCCAAAAATACTGCATGGAACTGAAGAAATAGTTACAATTTATGAAAAAGACAGTAAATAGTTTCTGTATACCGAAGTTTTTGTACTGATACAATTATTCACATGAAAAAATCATTAATAAATTGTTGAAGAGCAATGATAAGGAAATACTGTGAGTTCTGTAGTATATATACAAATCTCAACCAACCGTTAGATACTGACCTCATCAAAGTAAGAATGCACCTAACCTAACCTAACCCAACGTGTCAAGAACTGACACGTTGGGTTTGGAATCCTGGATATCATCTGGAATCCTGGATATCAACGTACCACGATTTCTCCCACAGGCTCACTTTATTTTTTGACCTATCAGAGCATTATATGTGTCGAAATTTCAATGAGGTCTCTTTCCATTGTGATATATTCTTCACGAATCTGAATAACTTCATCAGATCGCAAACTCATATTCAATTTAGGTAATCAAGAGAGATATATTTGCATTAACTTTCCATTAACACTATAGCAATGACAGTATTAGTAATAATTATAACAAATGGGTCACACGCTTTTCTAGGTCGAGTGGACTAAAGTCTGAAACTAAGGAGCTGGTTGATCATCGTCCTGTTAGAAAGATGTCTTCAACACTTTAGTCTAGCGTAGTCGCGTGATGCCTGAGACCCTAATGCACTTGCTGTCAGCATATCCACCGTATACAGTCTTAGCCTATATCCATCAACATAACGCGGCTCTAAGAGTACTTTATTACTGCCCACAGGACTTTTACGGTTTCGACGAGACACCGGTGTTGCCCGACGCTCCAGGGAATATTGAATCCGTTGTGGGGAACTATTCATTCCATACCCTCGGGTTTACACAAGCTAATAATCCTGATATAGTTCGTCCGAAAAGAAGAAGAAAACGGATAAAGTATCAAGATTTTCGTTTCGGACTCTTCAGAATCTATTCCGAATACTCTGTTGGGATGGTTGTTCTGATTGTTGTTGGAGTCTTTGGTGGCATTATACCCTCTCACCTCTTGAATCTCATTATTATGTCGGCTTGCCGCACGAAGGCAGAAATCTTGACCGGACAAATGCAGAAGGCTGTAATTCTTGACTCATTGCATCTGCTTAGGGTACATGATTTTCGGACCCAATGATCACTTGCCTCACGGTGTGGCAGGTGGTCATTGGTCATTGGTGAACGATGCTGACGCGCCTTCCCGAATGTGTTGGAGCTTCGGGGACATGGCACGACCAGCTTACCCGTCGAAGAAAAACTAATTATAACAATAAACGGGTAACTGTTAGACAGAGAAGCTATTATTATTATTACTATTCATATATCACTTGTCGGTTGCATGATTGAAAACCACCTAGGTACAGAAATACAACTGTTCTTGCCGTACTTCGCCTAATTGCAACCAGTTTTCCAGTTTTCTTGCGATTGAAATGCATTCAGCATGGGAACAATAAGAAATTACCTACTATTTACAATTCCACTTCGAAATATTCATGACTCGAGCGTTTAAGCTACAAATTTCAGTAAACGAAGGAGTACAGATACAATCTCCATATTTCGTGATCGAAACATTACTGGTCGCTCTCCCCCTCGATGCGGATTCGTATGATTTATTCCTTGCTTTTAACCCGTATTTACCTTTCTTTAAGGTGGATTTTCACCTGGAGATGGAGTTCCACGCTATTCTCAGCTATTACGTTTAATTTCCACTTTTGTTCTGTAAACTGCACATTACTCGTCTCGTACACTGGTCAGAAACGCCAATTTATTTCTTTCCCATCACGAAGTTTGTCAGGAAAAATGAAAGATGGTGGATACAGGTGTAAAATTAGCCAATGGGGTCAAGTTCAGAAAAAGAACATGGAGTACGAAGGAGTATGTGATTTACAACAATTTTATGTGAAATTGTAAACAGGAAAAACAATTGGTAGCCATTTCTTTCTAAAAGAAAAGTGCCAGAAAAACTTTTATATCTGAAAACTAAAACTGAAAATTATCTTAAATTTTTCATGATTTCAAGTAATATTCCCTTAACAAAAATTTCATTTTTCTGACGATTTCTATCAACCACTCAATATCATGTACAGTTATCAAATGCAATTATCCCACCATCCTCATGGAATGGAAGATAACAAAAATAGTTTAAAAAAATAAAAAACACGCTTTTGAAGAAAATCGAACTGAAAAGTTAAAAATATTTTTTTTAAATAAGCTTAAAAAAATAACGAACAAAAAATACTAGTACCTATTATTGTGAAAAAAGCGATGGGCGCTTGATATACCAAAAATCTGGCACAAAGCGCCCTCGCTTTTTTCACAATGATAATAGTATTTTTCGTTAGTTATTGTTTTAGGCTTATTTAAAAAAAATATTTGTAACTTTTTAGTTCGATATTCTTCAAGAGCTTCTTTTTTAGTTTTTTAAACTTTGGGATCAATTAGCCGTATATTGTTTAGTTTAGAAAGATTACCATTGATATTTTCCGATTCCGGAGAGGAAGCCTGAAAATCAGCTACCAAGCCCAAGGCAGCAGGCGCGCAAAGGAGGGTTACAAATTGATCAAGCAATAATGTCGATGTATTAAGGAGGTTACCTACAGCGCCATCTGTCATCGAATAGATCAAGCAAGGAGAGTTAAAAACAAACATACAAATGGAGGTAATAGGTTTGTTCTAGCAGCGCTTTCAAACGATACGGAATCGTACGAGGCATGCGCATACGAATATAGGCGTTCTAGCAAAGCAAATCCAGGATTCGAACTAATAGTCGCATGTTCTAGCGAAGACAAAATCCAGTTTGCAAACCGTATGAGAACTGTCGAAGTAGTCCAGAGGAATTCGTAAGGATTTTCAGTTTGTGACATGCGCAAATATTCGGAGTGATCGAGTGATCCGATATCACGTTTGTTATGATTTTGGAATGTGGATTTGTTGGTTATGTTATGTACCAGAGAAACGAGAAACCAAAATAAAAATATTTAGTGGCCTGATATTTGATTTAAAAAATCTTGTTTTTTATAGAACGGCAATCCTCAAAACTGCCAATTTTTTCATATTTGCGTTTGGAAATTCAGGTGAGTAAAATGATTTTCTGTTTTTGAATGAAAATCAAACAAGCATTTGGTAATTTTCAACTAAGCATCAACTATTTAACTCCATTATTGCAGGTAGGATTAGCCGAAATGTCATCAGGGTCATCAAGCTCTGAATCAAATTGGGGAAATAATTCAGAATCATCCAATGATGAGGAACTTGTCGAAATGCTGTTTCATCACCATGAGAGACCGAAAAATGAAGGCTACCTCGAGGTCACTGTACCACTGTACAATAACCAGGAATTTGTTGAGCACTTTCGAGTTGGCAGACAAGTTGCACAGGATATTGCACATCAATATGAAAACAGTGAATTTTTCAAATCTCAAACAGGGGGCAATGGCAAATTATCTGCCTTTGATCAAACCTTGATTTTTTTGTGGTTTGCTGGCCATGCAACATCATCCTTCAGAGATGTAGGAGACCGGTTCGATGTAACAGTCAGCTGTGTATTTTATGTCCTCAGAAGGTTGATCAACTTCCTGAGTGGAATATCCTCAAACATCATCAAATGGCCATCAGACTTGGAGAAAGCTGATATTGAAAGGCATTTCAGAGAAAAAGGATTTCCCGGAGTCATTGGTGCTATTGATGGATCTCATATAAAAATAGACAAACCTACTATTGATCCAGACTCATATTTGAATAGGAAACATTTTCACTCCATTCAGGTGAGTTTGAAAATTGAGATTTATAACTGATTGCAAATGTCCTTTTATTTGTTTTTATTATTTATCTTTCTTACTCGGTTATTTTACTTCTTGTTTTTTTACAGATACAAGCTGTGTGCGATCATGAATTGGTGATAAGAGATATTTTTATTGGGTATCCAGGCTCTGTCCATGATAGCAGAGTTTTCAAGAATTCACCTTTGTGTGCAGAATTGGTGAATAGGTGTCATGATTTTTATTTACTTGGAGATAGTGGCTATCCTTGTATGAGGAACTTATTAACCCCATTCAAGGATAGAGGAAACCTTACAGCCATAGAAACGAATTTCAACCTGAAGTTATCAACAAATCGGTATGTCATCGAACACTGCTTCGGCTTATTGAAACAGAAGTGGAGACAACTGTATCATGTCAAGTTGAGAAAAATAGATGATATAGTGCATTTCATTCGTGCCTGTTGTGTGCTGCACAATTTATCCATTAGGGATCAATTTCCCATTGACGAACTTGAACCAAATGTGGAAAACGTCCTTTTACCCCCCATCAACGAGGAAGAGGATGAAGATAATCACATCAATAGAGATGCTGTAGACCACAGAAATTTTGTAGCTCGACAAGTTTTAAGATAGGAATAAAATTGTAATATTTCTGTTTGTTTGTTCATTTCATTGTTTGGCATAGGTTAAATAAACATCTATTCAAATAAAATAAGAATGATTTTTAAAAGTATAAAAATATAATTTGCTCAAGGGTGGGTACTTTACGACCTGATTAAGAGTTCATTAAAATAATCGGTGCTGAGAATGACACCACATCCTGTCGTTTGCTAGAGTGACAGTACAGCCCCAGCACCGATTATTTTAATGGGTTGTTAATCAGTTCGTAAAGTACCTGTCCTAACACATGTAAATTTCTTCATGAAATGTTTCAATGTATTCTTTTATTTAAATTTGAATATTCATTGAATAATATGAAACACGGTGGATAGTTTATTTTCTATTTATAAAAAACAAAACATTACGTACAAAAAACATAAAACTTTATATATAGACTAATAACATGTGTCCTTGACTAATAACTTCTTTCTATATAATATCACATTACACAAACTTTATGTATGACATAAAATATCAAATCAACATCTGAATTCTTATTTTTGCTCCTTCGTCCGAGCAAATAATTTCTTGTTTATAATAATTTAACATTGAATAATATGAAACACAGTGGATAGTTTATTTGCTATTTATAAAAAACAAAGTATAAGGTACTATATAATGAACAAAATAAACAAACATGAAACTTTATATACCTATAAACTAATAACTTCTTTCTAAATAATATCACATAACAGGAACTCTATGTAAGACATAAGATATCAAACTAAATGCCTCATACTAACATATTGAATTCAGAATATGTTATCAACATCTGCATTTTTGCTTTTGCTCATTTGTCGGAGCAAATTATTTCTTGTTTCTAATTATTCAACACTGAATATTATTAAACACAGTGGATATTTGCTATTTATAAAAAACAAAGTATTATAATGAACAAAATAAACAAACATGAAACTTTTTATACCTATAAACTAATAACTTCTTTCTACATAATATCACATAACAGGAACTCTATGTATGACGTAAGATATCAAACTAAATGCCTCATACTAACATATTGAATTCAACATCTGAATTCTTGTTTTTGCTCATTTGTCCGAGCAAAATATTTCTTGTTTCTAATAATTCATTTCTCTTCTTTCTTATTTCTAACTTTTCTTTTTCCAATTTTAACATTTCTTCTATTTTTAATTTTTCCAGCTTAATTCTTTCATCTTGGTATTGTTTCCTATCAATCCGTATTTGTTGTAAAATTGAATCTTTTTTATACTTGGGAGCGTGAATCCTTGTCTTTATTTTCTGTGGTGTACAATTTACAGATGTCTTTGGTCGTTTTTCATTGATCGTGGTAAGTCCTTCCCCATCTACCAAGTCTAGTTCCATATTTTTGATTTCATTCTGTGTGTCTGCTAAATTTTCTTTATTTGCTGTTATCTTCCTTGGTGTTATGACACCAGATGAAGATAATAAAATTTCTGGGTTAATACTCCTTTTTTTTTGAAATATGGCATCCATTTCTTCTGCAAATTCAAAATATCTTCTTCCCCTCCCAGTTTTTGAATTGTTTTCAATGTATTTCTTATAGTTTCTCTCTAGTACACGCCATCGATTTTCACAATTTCCTGCTGAATATTTCAGCTTGTATTTATGATAAATGTAATTTGCAATGATTTCCCACATTTTTTTTAAATTACGAATCTCCATACCACCTACTTTGTGCCTGAACATCTTGTAACAGTCTATTAGAATTAGGGAATGATCTTTAGACCAATGGTGGTTCATCTCATCTTTACCTATGTGTTTACCTATGTCATTTACTACTGATACAGGCTGTGAAGGACCTGACTGTAGATACTGCCCTTGTAGAGAAACACTTCTTGTATTGGATGGGTGTGAGATAAATTCTGATAAATCTAAAAAAACACATATTAGAAGCAAAACCTTACAGAGAATGTACAACTCACCAAGAATGTACAACTCACCGTTGATATCAGTATTGTCCATTTTGGCCAAGCCGATGACTATTCAGCCAATTCAATACGTTTTTATTTTTATCGGTTTTCACCTTCACTTTTTTCGCTGCACAAAATATAAATTTCAAATTTCCAACTAATAAGTCAGTTTATATGACAATTGACATTTATCAACACAAATAAGCGTTCTAGCAGGACATGAATCCCAAACTATTTGCAACCAGTCTCACGACATACATGCGCAGTTGGCCAGTCCATAACACTAGCTTCAAACCATCCGAAATTTCTTGCTAGAACAAACCTAATAAAAGCGTGTTAATTAATAAAAAATGTATTAAGACAACTATACCGGCTGCTTACAAAATTATTGTAAACGGAGCCATTCACTTGTTTCTGAGGCAAAAAAATTGAAATTATGACGAAAGTGTAGTTTTTTAGATCTAATATTTCTAATGAAAAAAATTAAAAATCTATTTCGACTTAACCTCAATTGAAATCAAAATGAGCAGTTCAAATGGAAGCCATTTAGATTGTTTGATAGAATATACAATTAATTCTCTTTTCAACGATATAATATAAGTAACCATCAGTAACCATTTCAATATGGCGGCACTATGATGTTATCTCATAACTTTTCACCAACTCACAATTTTATTTATGGTATTTTTTATTTCAGATATATCAGAGATAAATTAAGTGAAGTTGGTGAATAATTTCAACTCCCAACTTTCCATTTAAAAACTTGACAAACATTGTATTTTGTTTGTCAATACATCAAATTGATTGACAATATTCCTATAGTTGACGTCATATTAAATTTAGAGAATTTTGAAAGAACATGGACTTGTATTATATTATCGAAAAGAGAATTTCATATTCCACAGTCATTAGAAATATCGACTAACATGAACTACATCGTTCCCAATTTCGAAATTATCACCCCAGTAACAACTGAAGGTGCCTTGTAATGTATAATTACATTGATTTTGTTGGAATTCTTAAGAAATACCTTATACCTTAATTGCTGATATTTCTGACCGGCAACAAAAATCTGTTTTTCCGTTAACTAGCTGTCGCATCCCTACGAACGACAACCCCCAGAAGTACTAAGGACTAACGAGGTCTTATCTTTTAACGTGTGATTCCAAACACGGATTTGACGATAGCAAGTGAAAATCGATCGTTCAGCCTGGGGCTTGAACGACCGACCAGCACGGCGGTCGATTTGAGTGGGTAAATAAAGCACTCACGTCGAACCGACCGGCTACCAGCCGACCGACCGACAACAATCTCAACTTACCAATTGAAAATAACAATTTAATACACCTCTGTACCAGTCATATGATGTTTGTGAGTTTTAGGAGATAAACAATCAATTAAACACATAACTTAGTTATATTCATAACTTAGTAATATTTCAGGACTATCTGAGAAGATAGAACTCATTACAAATAGATATGATTATAGAACTCTACTTATACACTGAAGAAAGAACAAACATTGCATTCGTTGCATATCTTGTTATTGCGGTGAAGGTTATATTGGTGGAACTTTGAGACCATTGAAAATGCGTGAGAATGGACATCGAAAATTCATCGGAAATAAACAATTCGGAGGATCAAAATTTTCAAAAATTTGAAATCAGACGGTGAATATTGAGTTGAATGAAACAAGATCAGAATGATTGTCAATCAACTGCTCAAGAGTTGGCGTATATTCTCATATTTCGAGGATTGAATTCTTAACAGATTCTTATAAACGGATCGCACTTTTCTATTTTCCTAAAGAAAGATATGGAAAGTGGCGAAATTGCAACAGAACAACCTGTACTGATTCGAATGTATCGAAAGTCGATCAACGACATGTTGACATCTGTCGAGAAACGAATTACTTTTAATTTTTCTTCAAGACTGAGGCAGATTTTGGCAGATTTTGTATTGAGTACAAGTTATTAATGAATTGTACATTTTTTGTGAAAAATACTTTGCATTTAAGTGATAACTTATCGGGTTGAACAAATAAATTTGCCTATTCTACACCTGTATAAAGTTCTCCATTACAATTTTTATTCCTAGACAGGTTGATTCAAAACTCTGATTGCCTTCATAAAAACGGCTTCTGTTCAACATTTCTGGCTGAAAAACCATTTTTTTTTTCAATGGAATAGTATAGTCCCTTGGAAAATTAATCGCAATTCATCCTAAACTAAAATAATTCAAATTCTTCCCGAGACTTGATCTTCGATCCCGCTTTGGCCTCGATTCTGAGAATATCGATGCCCGTTTCTTTGAATCTTTTGCACATATTCTTTTGAATCGAAATTTGTCAGTTGTACCCACCCTTTATTTTTCTCCAAGTAGTTTATGGAATCCTCAGGGGTCTCATCAGATCTGAGGTTAGGTTTGTATGTTGTTTTATTACTACTGGAATCCTAAACAAGTAGTTTCCAAACAAGAACAGTTCATGCGGTCAAAAATTCGGAAATTTTTATGAGTCAATAGTGAGAAATTACAATAAGTTACTGTCTTAGTCATCCCTCTTTGACTTGACCACGGAACAGAAACGCATTTCTTTCTCCGAAGGCTACCAAGTACAGTCTTTGATCAACCGAAGGTGGAATTAATTTAATTGAGTCAAATCACTAATCTAGCGGTTAGATGAATGACTGCTGTCTATTACCATGAGAAGGTAATAAGTGATCGGGGTGGTTATTTACCGCCACACTCAATATTATTAACATACAGAGGCGGCTCGGTAGTTGCTATGGTAATTGTTTGTCGGCGCCTCCAGAACACGTCAGCACTTTTGGACCACAATTACGAGACGGAATCGGCTTAAACAATGCTTCGTCAAGACATAGGATTTTTCCTAAATAGTGACGGTGAATTTGCGGTGGCCGAAACATAATGATGTGTTTGCTGCGTAATTAATAACTTCTATCTAGGAAGGCGTTGAAGGACAAGACAAACTCTGTGGTAGACAACGTGTCTGATAGAAACTTAATGAAGCAAAATTTTAAAAAACGACAAAATACCAGTAGGTTTTTTCATGGACTTCTCTTAAGAAGTGTACACTATATTGGATTGTATTAATTGTGGTACTGAACAAATTAAAGTGGCCTTTTCGAATGAAAATACAGTAGGAAAGCATTTTTTCTCGAAACAAAAAACAAAAATACTGTAAGAAATACAATCCAATATAGTGACAGCCTGTGAAAGCTGTCACAAATGCTATGTTAGTCAAACCGAACGATATCTTAACACACGCGTTTCAGAACACATGAACTGAATGTAAAAAAACCCCACAGCTCTCGTTGAACATGAAAAAGAATATGGACAGATTTTTTATTCTGATCATCCAACTATTCTAGATGTTCAACCATATTTTTCCAAAATACTTTTGAGCGAAATGATACATATCCTCAAATGCAACAGAAGAAAAAAAATACGTCGACAAAACTCAATTGCAATGGCGTGTTCTGCAGCAGTCTCGGTCGCAACATTAGCCGCAACTTGGTGCAATTGAAAGCGGCTGTCGGAAGTGTTTAAGAACTGACCTTATCTACCTTTAATAATGTATGTTAAACTACCCTTAAGTGCTGGCAAATTGTTCTAAGAACCTGAAGCCTGTTTCGCCGACACCATGCAATTCCTAATTTATTCAACGTTAATACAACGTGCCGTTTTCCGTTGATAAGAGTCTCAACCCCGGAGTTTTTAGTCGCGGTCAATATTAATGGCTTGTAAGAAAAATAACGATATACCTACTACTAAAACACTTTCGATACTCAATTTCTGAGTCATTTTTCATATGCTCAAGCGAAATGCTCAAAACACTTGAAGTTTTTCATCTCATCAGAGAATACAACAATCATTCGTAAAAATTCAATGATGATAAACTGTTGAATATTCGTGCAGGAGTAACAGGATTTTCAGTCAAAAATTTATTGTCAAGCTTTCCGTCTTCTTCAGGACACTATAATAAAAATATAATAGAAAAAAGATGATTGACAATGTTTCATGATAAATTTCATTAGTTTGGACTTCCATTGTCTGATATATAAAATTATATAACTATAGAAATAACAATTATATTAATCAAAAAAAAAACCTTAATTGGAAAAGTAGTGAAATAAAATACAAGTAAAAATAAAACTAGAAATAAACATAAAAAATTAAGAGATTCCAAGCCAAGATACTTCACGTCTTCGGGTGATGACTGTCATCACCCGAAGACGATTGTGGATACTAACAATCGAAACATCGTGAAGTAACTTGCTTTGGAATCTCTTACTTTTTTATTTCTATTTTTTGTTCAATTGTTCTATTTTTAAATGTATTTCATTTCACTATTATTTCATTTCAGGTTTTCCTGCCTTATATAATTGTTATTTTCAGCTATCCATTTTTAATTTTTCTTTTTTAGTTCTTTCAGGGATTTCAAATCATTTTATATAGTAAACAATGGAAGTCCGTATAGTAGACAATGAAATTCACAATAGAAAAAGCTTGAAAGAATAATCCCAAGTAAATTGAGTTCAAAATGCTTTGAAATTATTAATTAAATGATAAATTTCACAAAATTCAGATATTGATGAGATAGAAAAATAAGTGTTTTATTGAACCATACTACGTTATGTACTTGAACGAATGGAATAACTTGATAGGTAGCATTAGAACCACTGGCGTAGTCTAGTCATCTCCTAATGATGCTAAGTTGGTAGCAAAACGCGCGTCGGGATTATTTTTTATTGGTGTAGGAAAACTGTTTTCATAGGATTCGATTTTTTTCTGAATAGAGAATTGATTCTATAGTGAAAATGAGATATATTCACCGTCTTACTGAATATCGTTTACATAGATTTTAATTTAATTATATACTTGTATTTCATTTATAGTTTTGCAAAAAGTTTTTTGCATTATACGTTCATAAAACTAGGTAGTACTGATTAATTTTACTAAACTGGTCAAAGCATGTGAGCAAAATTGAGTTATAATGAATAATAACGATATTTAGGAAGAATTTACGAGGGTAGTCTGAAAAGTTTCGGACCTCAACGTGAAGATAACAGCACTCGTGAATGAAAACTAGTGAATTTAGTTATTCATCTGTTGACAGTTACTCACTAAAGTTTCAGCAATTTTGGAGGCGCAGTTGATATGTAACAGTCGTTTGAATAAGTTAATGTTAGTGTTTTTATGAAAATGTTGTTTTTGAAAGGCAATACGACTACGCAAATCAAAGATGAGTTGGATTCTGTGTATGAGGACTCTGCACCATTAGTCCAGTCATAGTAAGTTCACCTCGGAACTCGAGATACCCAGCTGTAAGTCTGTAAATACTTGTATATTGACACCCTAAAAGTTGTCTCAAAACCTACATATGGTAGGGTGTAAGCAACTATTAAATTTCAAGATCAAAGGTCATACAAAATTCTCTACAAATTTTGTTTGGAAAAATTCTTTATACGGTGAACCGTTTTCGAGATTAAGGGCGGAGAGCACGCGGTCACAGCATCACTTCAGGTCAACCGGTGCCTCCGGTCGAAAACGCGCCATATATAGTTGTTGAACTATCGATAAATCAATGATTATAAATATTCGTCAATTTTTATTAACTATTATATTATATTTTATCATTTTTTTCCTAACTTATCCACTTTATATTCAGTATTAATTTATTTAACAACACTTACCTGCCTATGTAATTGCAGAATTGTTAATGAAAATATAGGAATTATATTTGAATTTTAACCTAATTAATATTTATAACTTCTTACAAGATGAAAAAAAAAAACAAATTAATTATGAATTAATCTTTTTATTAAAAAATATCATTGAATACATTTATTTTTATTGAAAGTAAAGAAATGGAGTAAAGGGTACAAAAACTACAATTTATAATTTTAATCATCTTCTTCCTCTTCATCGTCGTCTTCTGGCTGCTGGTAAATTTCAAACTGGTCTTCATTATCGTCTTCAACGACATTTGTCTCAAGTTCTTCCATGATTTCGGGGTCAAAGGTTCCATCTTCGATAATGTCGCTCTGATATGGTAGAGCATTGAGACAAGCTTGCTCATTACATTGGCCACAAGCTAAAGAGCATTGCAAGCCCGTTTTCCTGATTTGGAACCCCATACCTGGGGTTCCAAATCATGTCCTAACCAAGTTTGAACTTGATAATATACATATGATTTAAGTTTTTCTCTTAATCATTTTTTAATTTTAGTAAACGGATATCAGTATTATTGAATAGGTGTTTTTATATTCTTATTTAATATTTCTATACTTTTATTTATATTTATTCTTCACAAGTTTTGTCAACAAGATTTATTCTTAATGACAATAAAGTATATTATTATTATTATTTAGTCATGAAAAAGCTGTCCTCGCCTTGAGTACCGCGTTTGTCAAAAACGTGTTCGAATAAACATTTCCAATGCTCTGTTGGCGCAGTTTAGGCGAAATAAATCCGAATTTTGGCATCCATTAATTCCTGAAGATGAAACTTGGATTCACCATTATACGCTCAAAACCAAAATACAGTTCAAACAGTGGACTGCAAAGGGGAAACCACCTCCAAAAAAAGCAAAAACTGTTTTTTCGACTGAAAAAGTTATGGCGACTGTTTTTTGGGATAGTCGTGGAGTTATTATAATCAATTATCTTCATAATAAAAAAGCCATTACAGAAGCATAATATGCGCCATTAGGTACTTGACAATCTGAAAACAGAACTTGCGGCAAAACGGTCAGAGAAAAAAAATCCTGTTTCACCAAGAAAACGCACCGTCCCACACCTCAGCGGTTGTCATGGCGAAAATCCACGAAATACGCTTTGAACTGCTTGACCATCCGCCTTACTCAACAGATCTAGCCCCAAGCGACTTCTTTTTGTTCCCTCATATTAAAATTACGCTCGGAGGACAGAGGCAACCTTCGTGATCAATTATTTTGCAAAGAAAAATGTCGAGTACTATTTGGTCGGGTTACAAAGATGGGGGCATCGCTGGAAGAAATGTGTAGAATTAAAAGGAGACTTATTGAAAAATCTGAAAAAATGTCATGTATCTTTGTTAGGTCGGAAACTTTCCGGACCACTCTCGTATTTCCACTATTCTGAAAAAAACTTATAGGTTAGTAGTACATTAGCTTAGTACGCTGTAATGAATTTTTGTTTCTGTATTTTATTCGTTAGATTCGCTTCTTCTGTAATTTTTATAATTTTGTTTGGAAAAAACTGAGATCATTATATAGTTCCAGTATAACAAAAAATAAATATTTCGTATGACAACGACAGAATTGTCAGGACGAACGAAAGTACAATTTCTGACAAAGCTTCAAGTTTTCAAAAAACCCTCTGCTAATGTAAGCGTGACAACAAATAACCCGAAGCCAACAAAACCGACTTCTGCACAAACGGCACAACCGCCGAAATACCTGTCACAAAATCCATTGAGGCGTTTTACAAGAATTACGGCATGCCAAATTTTCGCCGGCGCATCGCAATGGATTTGCATTTCGAATGGGAACTATAAAATCATTAGAGTAAAGTTTTGATTTATGGACACATATTTAGAAGTATAATTTATTTCAAGTGGGGGTCTGAAAGGGTGCACAATAGGGTGCAACGGTTCGCCGCAAAGTGCCTGTTAATGTTTGCGTGTTTTTCGCCCCAGGAGCGCCCTGAAAGGGATTGCGAAGGGTTCATACATATCGTGGGAGAAGAGATATCGTTGGAGATGAATAAGTTATAGAATTTCGATCGTAATGAACAGACAGACAATTCATTGCTTTCACTGGTCATATATCTGGCATGTCATTATTCAGTTGGGTGTTCAGTCATTAGCAAATATTGTTTTTTCCTTACTAGTACCTACTATGAAGTACAAACTATATTGCTAGTGAAAACATTCTATATGATATATGTCAATCTCACCCTTGACCGTCTTTCCCCTGTTCGAAAATATGCATTGAATGTTATGAAACATTGGTAAAAAATTCAGGTGATGTTTATTGAAATATCAAAATGAAAATTCGTTTTTGGTCTTCCTAATACCAGTTGTCTAGGTACTAAGATACGAAAGTGTAAACTATCTGTTTGTTATACAAAAAAAACTCTTGCTGAATACAACCATCACATTGAAAAAGTCCATTGATATGTTTTTTTGTGAATTGATCGCTTCTATGAAATTCAACCAAATGACTTTCATACCAATGATTTTCATACCTAAAAACTGTGTTCTGTGACACCTATTCTCACATAATAGTTTATAGAACGGCAACACGCGTCTCTATACAAAATTTATTGTATTTCAACTTGTAATGATTTCTCCTATTGGGGTTTTGTAAAATGTTTGAGTGAACATATTACAATAAAGTATCCTCCAATTCGTTTATTGATCTCCGTCGACTAAATTCGTTAAAGACACAAGATACTCTCAATAACTACATTTACATTTGACTGTGACTTAAACAGGGTGTAACTAAATAAGTGTAAAACATTTAAGAAGGTGATTCCTCATCGAAAAAAAGATAGGATCTTTCATATAAAAAAATTTCTTAGGAGATACTCTTAATAACTACATCTATATTTAACTGTGACTTATATGTATACTGGAATCTCTCAACATGTTACGCCACTGGTTCGAAAATTGATGTTTGCGTGTCGGTCTCAGTGGCAGAGCTACCGAAATTTTACATTCACAAGATGTTTGCGGTTTGAAATAATTAACTGAGTGGTTTTGTACAATGTAACCGAACGTTTCTGTATCTTCCGGTTCTTGTTAGGAGATTTCAGATAATTAGTGGAAATTTTCATCATCTATCCGTCTACATAATCTCTAAAGCTACCTCTAAAATTACTAGTCTGGTATTTCTGAAAGAAACAACAGAAGAATCAGTTAACTTGCATATGGGAAGGTATACTTATTCCCACAATACGGAAAACGTTTAGAATGATTGTTCTCTCGTTAAGACATAAGTATTTCACACAATTACTATACTTATCAAAACATTTAAATCAACGAAGCTAAATCACCTAATACTTCACCACTCTTTTGAAATGACGAATCACTTCCACTGAAAATAATACATTCCAAACAATCTGAATAGATTCATTTTTTGTTCATTAAGTCCACTTGACACATGATCCTCGACAGAAAATTCAATAATTACACATGATCAGTAATATCCAATACTTCAAAGAAGTGAGGCAACTTCATAACAGATGAAGAGTCATATTAGAGACAGAGAAGATGAGAAGGATGATGCTATACAACTTCAGAACGTATTGTATATGCATTAATAAAATGCAAATTCGACAATGATATCATGCATCATGCATGGAACATGGAATATGAGCATAATGCATGGAACATGAGCATCATGCATGAAACATAAAATATAGAAGATGGGAAGGATCTAATTTCCTTCTTTGATTGACGACTTGTTTATTTTGTGAAAATTCATGTTCACTGAGGATACATTATGAAAACTATAAAAACTTTAAAAACACACGTTTGTTTTTCTATTTTCCAGTTAGTTTTGAAAATGGTGTAATGACCGAAACTAGTCAACAAATATAGAACTATCGTGGAAAATAGACAAAGGTGTGTTTTTATAGTTTTTATAGTGTACCCTCAGTCATCTAACTTCCTGAACATTGGTAAATATATAACACGTTTTTCATTAGTAGGTAGGTTTAAAGCCAATATTAAAATGAACATAGATAGAATTTAGAGTCATCCATCGCTAGATAAGTTCAAGGTCATTTCAATAAAAATATTTATGATAAAACTACATCGAAACTCATTAAAACCTTTAGGTTTCCCGTGGGGTGTTCTGTTCGTTCACATACTCATTCAAGCAAGCACATTCTAAATAGATATAAATATATGAAATTAGAGAATGAAAAGGTTAACGAAACAGAAATGATATAGGTAGCTCAGTGGCTGAACTGAAAAAATCATAATTTTTCATTTGGGTTAAATTTCACTGCATCTATATTCTTGAGATACTTTTTAAAAATATTTCCACCATTACTATCAAATTCACATATTTGGGTAGGATTTCATACATTTCGTTTAAAGAGTTGAAAAACCTATCAGTTAAATAAGTGGATGATCGTGGTCCAATGCTTTTTTTGATGGATTTATTTTTCCAAATAACCGTTTTTTTCTTGTGCAGCACCCTTTGTCAAAATCGAAATCACGATAGATTTGTTTGTTTTGTCACTATATTCAAATGATGAGTTTCAAAGTCATATGACAATTCAAATAATACATATTATATCAAGGTCACTACTGCCAAGATTGAACATGGTTATAACTGAATATTACTGGAGTTTCACCCCAACATCAAACCGTTATTTTAACACCTCGACACGTGTTTCGATCACCAAGAGATCTTTTTCGAGAGGAAGAATTAAACTGTTATAATTAATGACATAGTTGATTTGAAAGGGTTATATTTTTAGGAGTGATTAATTTTTTGGGAAAGAAAGTTTTTGGCTTTCTACTACTCCATCTGATACAAAAAAAATGGATGAGAGAATCTTCCAAAGAAAGGAAGGAATAATCAATTTGAAAATAAATAACTCTATACATGGATGTGTAGATCATGCAAAGAAGTAACTTTCAGACACAAACTGAAAGAAAGTCCTCCTGAAACAGCTACTTTCATATAAACATTGAATTACACGAAAGAAAAAATTCTTTCGAAACAAATACTTCTATATGAACACTGAATTATACAGAAGATACTTTCCTCTATTCAGTTTGATTATCGAACATTCGTGGAGGAATAAGAATCAGATATCATTCACATGAGTTCTACTTTGAATGAATGGTAATAAATTGTACTCACATGGAACACTGTCACCCTAATCGTAATTCATGAATGAAGTGTGTGTATTTTCTATAATGTTATCCAATTTGGTACTGAAGAGCCTTAGGGCAAGTGTCTTAAGGCGAAACACGTGTATACCAGTTAGGGTGACAGTGTTCCATGTGAGTACAATTTATTACCATTCATTCAAAGTAGAACTCATGTGAATGATATCTGATTCTTATTCCTCCACGAATGTTCGATAATCAAACTGAATAGAGGAAAGTATCTTCTGTATAATTCAGTGTTCATATAGAAGTATTTGTTTCGAAAGAATTTTTTCTTTCGTGTAATTCAATGTTTATATGAAAGTAGCTGTTTCAGGAGGACTTTCTTTCAGTTTGTGTCTGAAAGTTACTTCTTTGCATGATCTACACATCCATGTATAGAGTTATTTATTTTCAAATTGATTATTCCTTCCTTTCTTTGGAAGATTCTCTCATCCATTTTTTTTGTATCAGATGGAGTAGTAGAAAGCCAAAAACTTTCTTTCCCAAAAAAAAAAAATAATGACATAGTGTTACTCACCTTATTGTTGGAGTAAAAACCGTTAGTCTCCAAAGCTCTGACAAGTAAAAGTAACTATCAACAATGAATAAAATGAACTATCAAAAGAAATGTCATTCAATTCGAAACAGAAATATCTATACTGTTTTATGTTAAATTGGTATGAAAACTTTCTACAAGTTCAATGTAAGATTTTCACTACAATTAGTACCTACTAAATTTCAGTAAGGACTTTCAAGTATCGCCAATTCCATTCAATTTCCAAATTGGTATATCAAACTTCTCAACATTTTAATATGAATTATATACAGACAAATTAATTATATGGATAAAAAGGTAAAAAACATAGTTAGTGGAGTTCAATCAGATTTGAATTGAACTCTTTAACTCAAAAGAAATCATGCTGATTATAAATCTGCGAAAAATATCGTTGGTAAATGAGTACTAAAGCAGTATAATACAAGAACTTGAATACGAAAACCCTTAAGTATTGATGGTAGACCACTTTATCCAGCAAACGTAGAAAATATGAGTTTACCCCGAATAGAGTAATGGTGAATGGGAAAAGTGCTAATTTATGGATTAAGTCATATTTTATACAATCCTATTGTTGAACAAATCTTCAGTAACATACACTTGAGGCAGACAATAAATGAAAGGCCAAAATCAGATCCCTGCGGAACTCCCAGATCTGTACTTGAACCGTGTCCTTCTTTACCATTGCTGCTCCACTTATTACCCTGACCGATCTCGCCCTCTACCCTCATAGCACGCATGGATTAAAGAGAAGAGAGAGCGAGTCCCGCCCACCCTATTACGTAATGACTGTCACTTTCCACGCTAATCTCCTTATAATAACGCGGCGTCTGCCGTTAACGCGATTCTGAGCCGCAGAGGCGTCAACAATATGCTAGTTTTTCACTTTTGTTCTCTCCAGAGTGTAACATCCGTTTTACGGTTACGTAGGTAGGCAGCAAACAAAAAAGGCAGAAAATTGGATACGATAAATGAGAAACGGTTAGTTTTATGTATTCAAATGAAAGTATAATAGCAGTAACGTTCTTTCCTAATGTATTGAAACAGCGCTCAGTTTTAATTTCAGGTTTTTTAACTGTCCCATATTGTAGATTTGTTTTTGGAGAGGGCTAGTTTCCTTATTGGCCTCGTGTTCTTTGTAAGTCTTTCTTACTAACTCCAGTAGTTCTAATGATTTATGCGAAGGAACTCTTCTCGAATAAGATAGATGATTATATTTCTTATTTTCAAAAGAGACTCTTAAGTAAATTTGCAATATGAGCTAGCACCCGACACCAAAAATTACAAATTAGGCAGAGAAATGCCAAATGAAAGTTATCCTTACGTTTTCTAAGGAAGACTGCCCTTCAATCCAATGCAGCGCAGGCTGCATGTCTTCATTATCGTTAAGGCAGATGTTTCAGAAAGAAAGGGAGAACGTACCCAGGAGACCTAATATTGCTAGTCAATTCAGCCAGTTGCAACCTTTGCCTAATCTGTTACAACCTACTGTTGAACATGAACAAGATAACTTTCAAAAAATCTTGCTTTCATTGCTGTATGACACCACCACTCCACATACACCCCTACTTGCTCGTGATTTGTTATATCAAGTAGGAAGAGCCAAATAGTTTGGCTTTTTAAAAACACCGATAACAACCCAATTGGACATCTGTTGGATGAATGTTCCACATATTCTCGTTGCTTCAGGTGATGTCCTGGTTACGAAATAGAAAAGCATTCCTCAAAAAGGCAGCACACTAATCTGTTGAAAAAGTCTTTGACAAAGTATGAAATCGTTTGGCTTTTTTTGAATTCTATCACATTATATTAGTATCCAAAAAACACTTTCATCTAATGAACTATCTACAGATCGATAAACTCCATAATAAAGGATTACCACAAGTTCCTAAAAAGTACCCAGCTTGGACTGACTGAATGCTTTTCTTTTCAGAAGTCATAAACCACATTTGTTGTTTTTGGTGTTCGTGATGTTTTTGCGAACTGTGGAACTGAAAACTGAAGACAGTTTTATTGTTATATATTAGATTAAAATCGCTCAGTTATATATTAGAAACCCATTCTGGAAAACCCACTGGATACTTTGAAAAACCAGGAGATTAACATGGCCAATAGTATGATGAGCTAATCTATGGTTTCAAAAACGCCATCAATCTGAATGTGAACTTTAGGGAACTTCTTCTATATTTTCTAATGATTTTGAAAAAAATTCAGCCTGTGCAAACCCTGCTATAGAATCGTTCTAAAAAAGAGGCTGATTAAGCTTCATTTTCTTGAAAACAGAGACAGCAAAAGGACCACTAGATAGTTGAAGCATTCAGGGTCACTTTTCGACACGCTCTAACATCAATGTAAGCCCGCTACAGCTCTTGCAAGGCATACAAATGCTCTGTACATAGGCGTCCAATGCTGTTGGCATTTGACATTGTCTAAATAATTTGTGTCATAAAAGTGTCATCAAGAGTGTATCATTATATAACTTTTTTTTAAAACTAATCAATACAGTTGATTGTATGATTTTCACTATAAAGATTTTACAAAAACCGCGACACGTGTTTCGCTATAACTTCTTCAAGCATAACTTCAAGCATAACTTCAAAGTTATGCTTGAAGTTATGCTTGAAGAAGTTATGCTTGAAGAAGCTATTATATAGCGAAACATGTGTCGCGGTTTTTGTAAAACCTTTATAGTGAACATCATACAATAAACTGTATTGATTAGTTTTTTAATATGGATTTTCATCAAGTATCGGCCAGTTCTATTCAATTATATAACATTCCAATGAACTGTACTACTGCCTATAATACTGAATGAAATATGAAAAACATTACAAAGAAGTCATGTTCCATTTGCTACCCTGATTAAAACTAATTATAGGTACGACACTGGCCGGCTTATCGTAATCCAAACGTAATGACGATCGCTAGCCATCACGTTTGGCGCTTGCTATAATTTTTGTTACAGTTCTATGCAGTGGGTAGTTGAAGCTAACTGTAGAAATTCAGTAACTCTTCCATAGAGTATTGATGATTTGTTTATTTAGTTTCTTTTGAACTTATCAGTATTTTTCATGAAACAAATACAACCAAAGTTTCAATACTGTCTGAAAGATTTTATACCCAAAAGTAAAGAAAGTTGCTAAGGGTGAGAAATAAGAAAATTGATAAAAAATATTTCAAACTGAGTTACTATAGGTAATGAAGTTTCGATTGTTAATCTTCACAATCATCTAATGAACTACAGATCGATTAAGGTTTTGATTGATTTCCGGGTTTTACCGTGGTCTACTCTGTTTACAATTTCCAAACGTTTCACCTGCAACTGAGGCAGTCATCTTCACTGGCGTGACTGCCACAGTTGCAGTTGCAACGTTTGGAGATTGTTTTTCTGCGAACTTTTAAACGGTAAATTGAAATAAGTTTTATTTTTGTACTCAAATATAATGGTTCTGATCACCTCCGATGGTCGTTCGAGATGAGAAGAAGAGCTCTGTGGTGTAGCTTTCCAGAACTATCAGTCTCCTATCTCTTCTTGATCATTCAACCTGCATCCTAGAGCATCCATAACTCAAAATGGAATACCTCTAAAAGATTTAGACCATTGCGTTGAGTGGATTATGTATGTCTTGAGTCAAGTGAGCGAGCGACTCGTTTTCCTTCTAAGCATAAATCTTTTCGTTTTCATTTTCAAAACCAGTAATTCATTTCGCGATTGCTTCCCTTTCTGTGATTTTTTTGAATAAATATTGAGGTTCTGCAAAACAGTTCAATGTCCCCTATATAATTTTGTCATTAGGATGTCTCAATCAAATTTGAGGCTTGTTAGATTATTTCAAGGCCAAGGTTTTGAATCACTCCAAGTAAATTTTTGTGTAATCGGTGTCACTATTGATTTTATTGGCAACCCATGGTCCGTTTTGTGTTATTTTCAAGTGAAAAAATAACGTTTCATATTTCAACTGAAGAATGAAAGTAACTTCCTCGATAAATTTTCATTAATTCAATTACAATATTTTACATCAGAATTAATTCAATAGAATTTTTTATTAGAACTAATTTGTTACATGTTCAAAAACTACTTTCATTCACTTTTGCTGTTGATTGAATTACTGAGATGGAGAAAAAATGTATTAGGTACATTCTTTGAAAAAATATACTCCAGAAGTCGAAAGATTGTTATGATGCTAGCAAACTGTCAACTGATACATTCGGGTTCGTTTAGAGTATAGAGGATCTTGGCGTTAGAAAACATAAAAAGTGTCTAGAATTTTTATTTTATGCTTATGTCATACCAATTATTTAGAGGAACATACTTCTTATCTTTCTTTAATTCACAAAACAGCGTTATGAATTCCTTTCCAGCGCCTCAAAAATATTTAAAAAATTATTTTTCACTTTCAATATACATTTTTGGGGTCAGTTCAATTCAGTTCCGAACTATAATGTGTTTATATTTTTTCAAGAGTGGCCACATTACAATGAAGTCCTTGAGCTTCTTTCTATTTTATGGTTAGACTTGCCTAATCCCAACTGTTTGAATACATTCGAACTCGTAAACCGAAACCATTTTTAAACTCTTTGTTATCGATCAATCTGAAACTATCCATTTATCTATAAAATTCTTCGGAACGGCAATCGACACCTCTTCAAAAGAACTAGAATCATAAAAACTGTTCAATTCTAAATAGATTAAAGGGATTCTCATACTGTGACTGTCTCGTTTACTTAGGTAACAAACCATATCGACAACTGTGAAATTTTTTTGTAGACGGTATTTATTTTCGACGCCAAAACTTAATTTTCCGAACTAATTCCAGTTTAAATAATGACTCGGCATCATCGGGTATTAGTTTCGAACACAGTAATTTCGTAAAAGTGGTTTTTAATTTTCCTAAATCAATAATACGAAAAAAAGTATGGGTTTCCGAAAGTGCCACATCATCGCCGTAAAGTGTCTTTCGGGTGACTGTAACATCACTTTGTTTTTCGAAAATTTGCCGAAAGCCATGTGGTCATTAGGATAATTTGAGATTTGTGAGGTTACAGGATGGGTGGTGTTGCAGGTATCTTTAATCACGTAATCACAGGTAAACAATACCGGCATAAACTTCAAACAGATTATTCATATTTCTTTGATGAGGCGATTGCTCATTAGAGGGTAATTCAGAGGGTTCGGTATACAGGGTATGTCGAAAGTCTCGGATCATTCAATAACTCCGTTATCTGTCAAGCAATTTTTTCAAATTTGGACAGTGTGGACAGTGATGACCAAACAATTCATCGACCATGATGCCAATGATAAATATTGAAGAGGTACATTGAGTAATGACCCTAACAGGGTATACAGGGTATGTCGAAAGTCTCGGATCATTCAATAACTCCGTTATCTGTCGAACAATTTTTTCAAATTTGGACAGTGTGGACATTGATGACCAAACAATTCATCGACCATGATGCCAATGATAAATATTGAAGAAGTACATTGAATAATGACCCTAACAAAGTGCTTCATAGTTATGGAAATAGTAGACCAGTTATAACAAAATCAAGAACATTATCATCCCGACGTGTCAGAAATTCATTATTACTCACATTGCCAACGCGTCCTTAGAAAACGGAGTTTTTCCTGATGTTTTAAAAATTGGTGTCGTCAAAGCACTATAAGAAAATGGTTAGGTTAGGTTGAGTCCAAAGTGAGTGGGTCTATTCGACCCTCCACCGCAACCCGCAAGGGTTCATTGTGGCTCACACCAATTCACACTCGACCAAATAAACCCAGCATCATAACGAAGCCGATTAGTTTGTATGGTGACTGGTCTTTCAGATCAGATGGTAAGAGTACGGCTCTGACGAACTCTAAAGACCTGATTCGGTCCCCAGCGGGGCAGGCACAAAGTATATGCTCTGCTGTTTCATCGTTAATGAGGTAGTCGGATAGTCAAGGTGCAAGATTCTCACCTTGATACCCGCGACAGCCTTCCCATATGAGGGTTTTTGCACGTCAGCTACACATGACGATGCCTTAGATTCACCCGGGCAGGACTTTTTCGCCTCTGGTTTTGGTGAATCATCACTTGAGTGCAAACGTTTGCTAACCACGTATTTTTCACTGTTTCACTCGCACATTAGCTAT
This sequence comes from Leptinotarsa decemlineata, assembly GCF_025532065.1. NCBI lineage: Eukaryota > Metazoa > Arthropoda > Insecta > Coleoptera > Chrysomelidae > Leptinotarsa > Leptinotarsa decemlineata. Next base: position 26,708,263 of record NW_027412688.1, on the reverse strand, counting down.
GGCATTACTCTCTGAGGTAACTACATACATGTGATAACAATTTTTAAAATGCAGAAGAAGACAATAAGGGTACTTGCCGGAATTGGTTTTAGAGATCACTGTCAAGAGTTTTTTAAAAAATTGAAAATGATGCCTTTACCATGTTTGTTTTTATTTCACACTTTAATTGAAATTCATAGAAGTCAGTCGGTGTTGCCGAGAAATTCGGATGTACACAGCTGCAACACTCGCAATGCTCATCTTATCCGAAGCAGCCGTTTTCGACTAAATATTTCACAGTCGAACTCACTGAACTATAAGCTTTTTAACACATTGCCATCAAAAGTAAAAAAATTGAGTATTAATGCCTTTAAAAAATACTTAAAAAAGGATCTCCTGAAATATGTTTTTTACACTGTTGAGGATTACATTGCGCATTGCCGAGCCAAACGCATTGCCGCATCTCTGCTGTGATAGTTTAATAACATATTGTAACTCAATTCCTAAATTCCTGTTTTTACTGTATTTGCTGTCAAATTTTATGTACAAAAATTTTTATTGGACTTTCTTTTTTGACGTGCTACAAACAAACATATTGTAAAGTAGTTAAATAAAATCTATCTATCTATCTATCTATCTATCTAACCTGTGCATGGGGGGTTCGTTCCTCCATCTGAGACAGATTCTGCATACGCCGCTCAAGAATTTGGTGCACGGCGGTTTCATAAGGTACCCCGCTCTTGAAGAGACGACTCAGTCGTTTCCTGGCTGCATCACCAAACCTTTTCTAAGGTTTAGTTATTGGATCAGGAGTTGAAGAGTTGAGAAGCTCTCACTCCTGATCTAAATTTACAGGGAGGTCAGTTGGAGTCGTAAGCTCGACATCCATCTCCTCTATAGACTCAGCGTCAGAAAGATTTTTTAAGTTTTATTTGTCCATAAAAGTCCCACGAGTAGCTAAGGAAAAAAGGTCGAAGCAGAGCCCCGCATTAGCGTGACAAGGCGATGCTACGACGAGAGGACGCCCGTTATCTCGAAGGTTCCGTAGAGACAGCTGATAGGCTCAGTAGTGTCATTCATCCACCCGGCACGGATACACACACCTTAGGATTGAGCCATCGTTGGGATGCCATTCAGTTAAGGAATAAAAGAACCACAAGTGATTCTGTCATTCCCGTATCCAGCGGGGCTCCGTGGAAGCAGGCACCCGATGGCCGGTTTGCTCAACCCCCACACCCCAAGCCAATGCGCTCACCGAAAACAGCATGCACAGTGGTTCAGGCAGTGAAAGATCAACAAGAACAGACAATTACAGACCAATATTATTAATTTAACAAAAAAAAAATATAGCAAAAATTTAAGAAAAAATTATTAAAATGAGTTTCACTACATTTTTTCAAAAATTCAACCTTCTGTTAGTACAGCAGTACGGATTCGTGGAGGGGAGGTCGACAGCGGATGCTATATTCACTTTAACATCAGAAATTTACAAATCCTTGGATTCATCAAAACCTGCATTATGTATCTAGTTGACCTATCGAAAGCGTTCGAAAGTGTTCGTCATAAAAGACTCCTCGAGAAATTAGAAAACATTAGCATACAGGGCAGAGCATATGAACTGTTTTATTCCTACTTGAATAATCGAAGACGAATAGTTGACATCGATGGAAAAAGAAGTAGTACGAGAATAATTCATTGAAAATGCATTCTGAAGGAAACATTCCTAGTTTTGCTAACGACACAGCAATCTTTTATAATGCGGAGACATGGCAAGACCTCAAGATAAAATCAGAAAGAGATTTCATGACATCATGACATCCTGAAATGGTTTCAATACAACAAATTGGCCTCAAATGTAGAAAAAACAAAATATCTACTATTTACCTCTTATGCCAATAAACTACCGAAAATAGGTCCATTAATTATCAATAAAAACTTATTGATTACACTGTATTTATCTTGGCCCAAAGATCTGGAGCATAGTACCGGACAAACTGAATTCAAATTCAAGAAAAAACTGAAAAATTGGCTCAGAAATTCTTATCGAACTTTTATAAGTGACAATGAAACCCCCTGTAGAATGAACTCAATAAAAAGTCCATTAATTATCAATCAAAACTTATTGATTACACTGTTATTATCTTGGCCCAAAGATCTGGAGCATAGCACTGGAAAAATCCAACAAAATAAATTCAAACTCAAGAACTGAAAAATTGGCTCAGAAATTCTTATCGAACTTTTATAAGTGAGAATAAAACCCCCTGTAGAATTTCAATCCAATCATGTCCTTATATATATATATATTATATATATATATATATATATATATATATATATATATATATATATATATATATATATATATATATATATATATTAAATTTCACAAAAAGGATTTGAAGCTTTATATCTTCTATTAATTATCTGCGAGCGCTTTCGACAGCTGGTCGTACTGTCATCTTCTAGGCACCCCTCAAACTCTCAAATATAGTTTATTTATATAATTCATTTTCAATTCATTATGCTGATTTAATTTTAACAGTTCATATCTAATCATTGTATAGAATGCCCTTACATACATATTTTTTTAGTTTAGTCATAGTCTAGAATTTGGCAATATCACGCACAAGGACCATTTTTTCGAAAATGTTGCTTCTGTGATTCCTACGTTTATTTACCCAATCTCTGTTATATACATGTGATCAATATGGTGAATAAACATTATTTTTATTATTATTTCTTTATTCAAATGGAATGCTCGAGAGCACAAAAATTGATATACCTATTTCATGTTTATATCTGCATTTCAAAATTCTGAATTCCGATATTATAATTATTGACACTCTATTAAAATTAAACGACTATCAAAGCAATAACTGTTAATGAATATCTTCGGCAAGAACACGGGAACAGGCATTTTCAATATTATATACCGATGAAATTGCCGTTCTGTCATTAAAAACCGTTTAACGGTCTATTTATGACTAATACAGAATACATGAATATTTTAACTATAACCAAACACATTTAATTGATCTGCCTCATAATTAAACCCATATTCATGTCTTCACGGCTTTCAATTGAGTTATTATTTATGTTCGGATGAACCTTTGATAAGCGAAAAATGAATTTGATCATGAAAGGACATGCATTGATGATACATATTAAGTAGAGAAGTGTAATATTTGTTAATATAAGAATTTATTAATTTGTTAATAATAAAATAAAAACAACAATAAAAATTAATTGGCGCTCCGGGGCGACTTCATTGATTCCAGTGGCGCATATAAGTATATCTGAAAAAAATCACATTTTGATTATCTCTTAGTAGAAGGTATAAGTAACCAAAAAAAATTTCAAACCAATCAGTTATTTTAATGAAAAGTAAAATGAACAATGTTGGTCACACTTGATACAAGATCCGCTGTATATTCAGAGAATCAAAAATAATCAATACTAATCATATATAATATGAAATGACAAGTAGATGAAAGAATAACTGATAGAAGTAGAGGAAAAATGGGATAATATTCAAGTTCTCAATGATCAGTCATGAAAATCTTATGTCACAAGCAATGAACAAAAGTGAAAATGAAATATTGAACATCTGCGAAATCAATATCAGATTATTCAGTTGTGCAGATCATAGTGAAGATAACAGATATTTCGAACCAACATATGAAATTATTCTGATATAGCTTGGTGGAACAACAACTAAAGCCAATACGAATTTACTATGTTCAGTTCAGTTTCAGAAAATCAGATAGCCATTCAAGGCCACAGTTGTTCAACTAGAAGTGTTCAACTAGATGTGTGTATCATGTTACTTTCAAATACAGATTGAAACAAAAGCCTTCCTGAAACAACTACTCCCTTTCTAAAAATATACCTCTTTCAATTGAATATAATCTAATATATAAAAATGGATGTTTGTTGGTTGGTTGGTTGGTAAGTGATAAACTTCTTCATCGCTCAACCGATCGTGATGAAACTTGACATGTATAAGTAATTTTTCATAGAGAAGGTTTTTAGGCTATCAGTTTTTCTGTAAATCGCCACTAGATGGCGCTGTAGAACAATTTTTTGAAAACAGTGTCACAGCATACCTAACTATGCTGTGGCACTGTTTTATAACGGTGCGCACGCCTAAGTTCATTGATTCTGATTCTGTCAAAACATTGGAACAGCAGCGATACAGCAACATAGTACTAGTCTAATTAATAAAAATGGATGTTTGTTGGTTGGTTGGTTGGTAAGTGATAAACTTCTACATCGTTCAACCGATCATGATGAAACTTGACATGCATAAGTAATTTTTCAAAGAGAAGGTTTTTAGGCTATCAATTTTTCTGTAACTTGCCACTAGATGGCGCTGTAGAACAATTTTATAACGCTGTTCTATAACGCTGCGCACGCCTAAGTTCGTTGGTTCTGATTCTGTCAAAACATTGGAACAGCAGCGATACAGCAGTCGCTACAAGAGTTATTACCAACCAATGACATTGCTTCACTATGTTCAATTTCAGGTGACAATCTCACCAGGAGACTTCAAAATACATTCTATTGAAATTTTGGTGAATTTTCAAAATGATTCAGATCAAATTTTATCAATGAATCAATCAAATCAATCAGTTCATTTTCCTTGACACATATACATCTGCCTATAGGAATAGACAGTTTGTTTTGAATACAAATTTAGAAAATTGTAAACAATTCATAAAAAGTTATAAAAACATACAATAAAATGTTCATTAAAATACAAGTATATGTGTTTCATACGTTAGCAAATAATAAAAATCCATTTATATTATAAAATGATTCGTCCGTTAAAAAAATGTTGTCTTCTCCTGGAGAGTAGTACGGAGTCACAAGACTTTATTTTCTTTGGTGGAATATTAAACATTTTTGGGCGTAATTGATGACGTAAGTTGCACATTCTTGCAATTGAAAGATTATACTGCACTTCTTTTTATTATGGTCCATTTTCATGAATAAAAATCCAATATAATACTATTCCGTGATGAACTGAGATCTATTTTTACAAAACTACAGTTGAAATAACTGACTATTTTTTGTTCCAGGACGAAATGGAAGAGACAGACAGCCGTCGGTCTGGAACTCTTAGCGGAAGCTGGAAATTACGCGGCGTTCCAAAGACTTTACGGTGCCCCTGCCTACGGTTGCTGGTATCCTCCGCAACCTGCTGGACCTCCAGCTGCTCCCAGCGCAGCAGATATGTACTACAGGCAAGCAGCGGCAGCCGCAGCAGCAACCCTTCAAAAACCTCTACCTTACCGGCTCTACCCCCCAGGAATAGGACTCGGAATACCTGGACCCAGTGCACATTTAGGTAGGTAAACTTTTTCATTCCTGATGTATAAAGAAACGCAAACTTGAAAATGTTGACGTAAATAATTGAACAATCAGATAATAATTTCTTGGATATTATCATCTGGCCAACGATTCCACAACTCGATAAAAAAGAAGAAGGACTGATTCGGCTTTCTACTTCTTCATCTGTATAAAAGAATTTTCCTTAGGAGAAAGCCCAAACCATTATTTTCCGAAAATTAATCTTTCCTAAAAATAAACTCCTTCAGTATTAATAATCAACTACTCCCTTCCAATTCAATCATATATCTTATTCAGTTTTGCAACCACTTAGGTACTATTATATACAAAACATTGTAGAAAGTATACGAATATTTCAGTTTTTAGAAATATCAATTAAAAGTGAATTTTGAAATGAAAATGATCTGCCTGTTACAATAAACCGCATTACAATTTCTGTAACCCATCAAAAATGTGGGTTTATAAAAATTTATAAATTTTATTATAAACATTAATATTGATTAGCTATATTTAATTGTCCTTATTGCTCAAGCTTATGTTCGTATTTTACTCGTTAAACGAAATTTCTTTATTATCTACTATGACTTGCGATTTCACTTATATTAATAAGTTATATGAATTGTCTTATTGCTCAAGCTTTGTCAACAAGTTGCCCTTAAGACAATAGAGCATATTTATTATTATTATTACATAATATAAATTTTATCAAAAGTCCTTCGGGGCTAGCCGAACTTGGTATGTATCTGTATCTGTAGAGTAGGGAGGGTGAGTGTACACCCACAGCACTTAGGCCACATGTGACCCATTGTACATCCTCCCGAGGAGTTGTCCTCCTAGGATATTGTCCATCCTGTGCTTTCCAGGAAGGTGGACAGGTCACTAGGAGACATCTCCTTTAAATTGGCAGGTGTAGGCCAAGACCCGCCGAGCACACACTCTCTTTGGCAACCTTGAGGTATCTCACGGTGGCCTCCGCGAAGGTTTTGGAAGGTACAACTACATTACTATCGTTGCGCGGCTTCTTCAACCTCCTTGGGGTTCCCTCCGTGGAGATGCACAAGTGAGGGAGATTTCCTGTAGGGACAGGCGGTTCCTTGCCTTCATTCAAGGCGGAGATCTTGGCGCCCGCCGCAGGAAGTGCCTTGCTGTTGGAGGTGGAGTGGAGGAGGAGGGTGCACTCATAGTTGCTGCCACTCCTGTCTCCTTCGCTCTCTTTCTCCTTTTGGCCTCGGCGCTGCAAATGCTCCTACGCCTTGGCATTTGTATTACATCACGAGGTGTCCAGCCTCATTCCAAGCGGTAGATTGGGGTGGACATTTCTGTTCATCCCCAGCCACCGCCTTAAATTGAGGTGAGCACTTCTGTCCAGCCAAAATGATAGTATGAATATCTGGAGGACACTCATGTATCACCACCTGCGCTATCCAGCGAAAAATTCCATTGAAGAATAATATTAGTCACTTCTAAAATATAAAAAGTCGAGAACTACCTTACTACCGTTTGCAGAAAACATAGGATTATGATCATTAAATATATCAAGGTGGAGAACAGAAGACCCCAAATGTTCCGCAACTCAAATCAGTTCCTCTTACCCAACGTGTATAGAAAATCTGTTAGCCAAATATGGATGCAACTCATGTCAATCAGTGATTACTAGTATCTGTGTTTTTGCATATTCATTACTCTTCAAAGACATCCACTAATTGAAGTTTTCTATTGCAGGTTCTCTAGCTGCCAGTAGTTCCCTTAGCACGCTTAGCAGTTACTACTCCAGCCCAAGCCACGATGGTCCCTCTCCGAGGTCACCAAGTCCTGACATCCCTCTAGATCCGGGATCGCCAGGTACGGGTGGCAGAAGATCTCCCTCCGAAGACGAAGACACCATTCATGTCTGAGAGTGATCAGACGATGTTACATTGTGATATAAAGTGTACTATAGCAGACCCTGTTAATTTATTGGCGCTTTTAAGTGTTGTGTAGAGTTATAAGGGATGTATGGACGATGTTTTGTAATTACTAGAGATATGTCGTCGTTCACTGTGAATTTTCCTAGAGTGGTCATATTTCAGTCTTTGGGAGCTCTTTATCTCTGCGTTGATCTGGAAGAAATGTACAATAATTTTTTTGAATAATAAACTTCCTTACATAATCGTGGAGAATAATGTGCAGATATGAACCTTCATGCCAATCTACTCGATGAAACAAATTTTTTCTAGGATATATTTCAAATGAAGGTCATATATATTTTGTTTACTTCATGAAACATATGATGAAATCCAATGTAGGATCAAAATCAAATCCTGTCAAGACGTAATTAATAGGATTTCACTGTCACTTCAAAAAATGAACTGACGGCTCCTCAAGACTGAAGTAGAAACACCAACATTGTGTATTATAAGAGTACGGAAAACGTACGTTGTAAATGGTTTTTAATTCTTGATTGCACATGTGATGTAATCGATATTCCCTCCTTCTGTTCATTTCAGCTCTATGAGTATGTTTATCCATGTTAAAATTAGAAAATATAGAATAAATGATTTTAAGTTTTTATTACCACATATTTGTTTTATTTCCGAAGTTATCAACATTTTTGCTCCAAAGTGTGATAAGAGTAAAAAAATATATAACGAAACAGATTAACTTGAATTTCCATGACAATTATTTCACATCTTGTACAACGAGAACTGCGATTAAAACAGCTCGAGAAATTTCAACAAAGCACAAACTCTAAAACTTTTCTTGACACTTCTTTCACCAACCAAGTTTGCGTTGTCATGGGATGAAGAATTCAAATCAACTAATAACACCAACTTGGTTAGTGAAATGCGTTAAGAAGAAAGTTATTATTGTAGTGGGTGGAAAAATATTTTGTTTGTTTTTTTACTCAGAGGTTTCAGTTCACTTTTCAGCTTGAATGGGGCTGAGCATCTCGTGTCAAAAAGTTTTCCAAAACAAGCAGTGGCCAGTGTGAAATATAGTTACAAATGTCTCTTATAATTGTATTTTATGCCACAGTATCCTTTCCCTGCAATAAAAGGAATGGAACTCCGTTAGTATTGAACTTGATACGCTCTTTCATATTAAAAGGTGAATTTGGAAACTCTGGCGTAAAATAACTCCAAAACATGCACTTTTCCCAATCCCCAGGCATACAACACTCTTCTCTTTTCAGAATAAAAGTATTGTATTCCTGATAGTTAGGAAATGTGCTTGTTTTGGAACAATAGCTATTCTAGAAAAACTTTCAACAGCTCTGCCTACAAAGATAGGCAGGTGGAAAAACCTGTTTGAAAATCTGTTAAGTCGAAGTCGAAACTTGTGCGAGCTAAGGATTAACAAGGTCTTACCTGTTAACGTGTGATTCCTAACATATATAATGATGATATATTTGTTGGTTGTTCGTTTTCCAAACAAATATCTGACTATAGTAATTCCAGATCCAAATTACATCGATGGAAAGTATTCAATAGATATATCGCGACTGAGTTAACTGGAAAAATTCTGGCCTGCTAATTATTGAATGAATATTGAATAATGACTATTTTTATTTATCACCTCATTTGATTAATGAACAAATGTTATACCTGTCGAAGGTATGAAGCCTATAGAATATTCGAATTCGAATATTCGAACGTGTTAGGAATCACACGTTAAAAGGTAAGACCTCGTTAATCCTTAGCTCACCCAAGTTTCGACATCTGAGGGTTGTCGTTCGTACGGGGGTGACAGCTGGTTAACGGAAAAACAGATTTTAAACAGATTATATTTTTTCGGCATAACTATTGGGTGGGCAGACACAAACAGGTGAGTCGAAACTATAGGGTCTTTCATTAAACACATTCTATCTTCAAATTCAAATAAAACATGGTCTGTGTGAGATATCATCGACATATTTTATTCTGGCCAAACTTTGATACTATAGCTTGTCGGACCATTTTTGTGTATGACTCTCCAGCTTCCTCTCGAATAATTTTACTATCATCGCTGGTGTTCCCCAGGGATCCATATTGTCTCAAAACCTTTTTTTATTGTATATCAAAGACTTATTGTTTTGTTTAAGACAGCACACTTGTTTCGTCATTCCATTTGGATTCCAGAACAACGCCTGCGGATGCACATCTTCACCGGCAGCAGAAGGTTGCATGTCTTATTGAAGATCTAGAGGTGATTTCGAATCGGGGTGAGAGTAACCGGGTTCAATGCAAAGCTACAAAAACCCAAGCATGGGTTTTCTCCAAAAAGATGAATGTCTCCGACCTGCATATAATAATGTCAGGACATTATTATATCCGAAGCTTTCTGCTTCGAGTTCGTTGGGAGGTTAAAATGGACACCAATACGTCATGTCGCTGGAATTGTAAAGGCTGCTTCTCAAAAGCTTGGAACACTATTTCGAATTAGGAAACTATACACTCCTCAGCAACTTTTGATGCTTTATGAAGATCACATCAGACCTTCTTTGGAATATTGCTCCCATGTATGGAGCTCCGCCCCTAAGCATACCCTGAAGCTGCTGAATAACGTCCAGAAAAGAACCATCCGCCTGATTGGAGACACGAACATCAATATTATAGTGTGGAACATCGAAAAATGGTTGGATTTTTGCCTCGTTTTTATAGATACTTCCACGGGAGTTGTTCAAGTGACTTGGCATATCTGGTACCACCAAGAGCGGTATATATCAGAAATACATGACGGACTGTGGCTGCTCATCGTTTTAAAGTTCAACTCAGTGAAGTTTGAAGTGTATTGAGTTGAACTTCAAAACGAACTTCGAACGAACTTTAAAAACTCTTTCATTTGGAGACCTGCGTGCATGTGGAATGAACTTCCTGAAAACGTTTTTCTGAATAAATTGAATCTCCAGCGATTCAAATACAACGTGAATCGCTACTTTCTCACAGGCACCGCTCAGAGAGCGCATTAAGGATTTTTTGTAGTGCTTGTGTTTTGTCACTGAAATTTTTTCGAAAAACCTATTGATGCCATTATGTGTGGAATATAACCATGGGCTACTCTGGATGGAGCGCATCCAAAACGTTCAATTTTCCATGACTCTGACTCAAAAATCAGGCTGAATTGACCGATGGCATGGATCATATTGGCTTTGAGGACCTCTGTGGTTTGTGGCTTATTCGCATACACCTGCAACTTGAGGAGACCCTACAAGAAAAAGTGTAACGGGGCCAAATCACACGTTTCACATCACCTCCACCTGAGATGACCATGCCCTCAAAACGCTCGTGCAGAATGTCCGATGTGGCATGAGCTGTGTGGCACGTAGGCCGTCCTGTTGAAACCACATATCGTTGGTGTCCAGAATATTCAATACAGGCTGAAAGAAGTTAGTAATGATCAACCTATAGTGCTCCCCGTTGACGGTGATTGCCAGGCCAACGTCGTTATCGAAGAAATATGAACCGATGTCCGCCAGTCCGAAATCCACATCAAACAGTTACTTTTTTAGGGTGCATTGGACGCTCTTGGATACTATTATACATTCATATAATGATAATGAAGTTACACTTTCAGTTTCACTTGATCATAGTGAATCATTCGAAACTGTGAACCATGCTTTACTATGTGTAAAACATTGTTGCTGTGGATTCGATGAAATAATCTTTTTTTTTTTCAAATATATTTTCCAAATATATCACCAGCACTATACGTGTTTCATGGTGCACTTCAAGGCTCTGTGCTTGCACCTCTTCAGGCTTTATTTACACTTCTGATTTTTTTAACGTGCTGTAGTAATGACATAAACCTAATTTTTTTTCGCAAAAATTGATAATTTTCATCTGCTAAATGTCTCTTGAATATTGATAAGGATGACCTATTCAATGTTTCGAAAAATCTCTGTTTGAACATCAGTCCAAATAAACCAGCAGCCATAATTTTTTGGTAATAAGAGGGATCGGAATAGAGCCACAGACAATTTGTCAATATTTGTGAATAGTCATATAGTAGAATAGCGAAATAATAAAATGCTTGGAGTTACAATTAGATTGTAGCTAGAGGTTCATTAGCCATTACCTAATTGAACATCTGAAGATGCAACTATAATAGTGGAGTGGCGTAGGGCGTAAAAACTGTAAAATTTCGGAATTCAGGGCCAGTCAATGAATCAAATCTTCATAAAAACTGTTGGTCTGCACTGATAAAAATTCAAATAAAAAAAGTTGAAAAAAAATGTTCGATCTTGATTACAACATTTGTTAACAACAATTCACTGAGAAATTAGAAGAATACGGGGTAAATATAAGTTCAATGTTAATTCATTCATATTTAGCAAAAAATAATGAGTTACAGCAAAAACATTATTATTAACTATATTAACATTTTAACATTATTGTTTATTACTGTCGTCGTCATCGATTTCATTGATTTTAGGTAAAGCATTAGTGCAGCTGTCCAAGCAGGCTTCAGTGCAATTTAATTCGCTTCTTCTGCACCCACGTGATACTCCGCATTCTGTTTTGCATATGCAAAAAATAATTTATAATAAGGATTCTGTAGCTGGTCGCTGCGTCATTGTTTACAGTATCAGTATTCTGCATTCATATTTCCAACCTCATTTTTCTGGTAATTTTTCCCTTCCCAGCCCTGTTCGAATTTGCAGATATACTCTTTTGAAGTGTCCAAAAGTGGCATCTGCAGTAGTTGGCAAAGAAGGCAGTTCAACGCAGGTATTTTCAGCAGTTGCTTTCAAAAAAGACTTATATCCTAATATATTCAGATATGACACCAGCATTAAATATGATATCATTTAATGCATTTCTTTTATAGAGACGAAGTCTTTCAATGGATTTTATGCAGTTCTTTTATGACCATCAAATACGATATGAATATGTTGCCAAGATATATCGGTGTTGATTTTAACCCCCAACTTATCGAAAAATGAAGTGGAATTGTCTGTCTTGACATTATTATATCCGATTCGGAGACATCCATTTTTATGGAGATGTTTGGATTGAATAGAAGAAAACATCACCTAGTATGCTCTATCCATACATTAGTAACAAACCAATCTCCTCAGTTATTACCTATAGTGGTGTTCAGATATATAAGGGGTAATATTATCAATCAACTTTCAGTTTATAGTAATAATTTGAAAATGTCCTTATACAGGACAAAACTGCAGTAACGTTAGTTACAAATAAAAGTGGTAAAAACATAAAAAGTTTCATTTCTCATATTTCATGATGATTTCCTACCATGCAGTAACGGCTACATCTATCAATTTATCGCATGTACTTCCATTATTCAGAGGATCAGGGTGTTCCTATCCAGCTTACTCACGTTGTGTGTGTAGACAGGCAGACTTGTGAACACACACACACACACACTAATTCAGCTGAATGAATATATGAGAAAATATTCACTACATGTTGTTTTTCTTCGGTAGGTTTACAGAAAAGTCTTGGATGGCATATGTCTAAATTTTAAGGATAGTTTGCGCAACCAATTTTAATGTTTGAAAATTTGTCATGAAAAAGGTGATAAATGGAAAGCTATTTCGACTGATACAATATTTTTTCTTATTAAATTAAAAACATTAGTTACCTTGATCATTTTATGAGAATTGCACTATACAATTTGAATCAGTATCTGAGGAGTTACCGCAGAGCTGAAACTATCATGCTACAAAGTAAATTCAAGAAACCTCACACAACGATGCGACACGCGTGATGGAGAAAGGTTGCAATTGCTTTAGTTTTGTTGTACGTTATGAAGGGTAAGGGCGCATTTTTGTTTCGTATGGTCTTCAGGTAAATAGGTACTTACTTATTCTACAATTGAAATTGATAGTTGTGAACATCAAAGGTTATTATAATTAGTTACGAGCTGAGGTGAAGCAGTGAAATTTGAAATTGACTTGAGAATATGACAAAATTCCCATCCAATCTCCTTATTCAGTTGGCCTACAACGGAATGCTATTAGACAACGAACATGTTGAGTAATCATTGTAAAATTCGTCAGTGTTCCAATTTTGATGCCTACACGACACTTAAAATTTAATAGACCCGTTATGGAGTTCACCTTGGGACTGTTCTCGCTTCAAATTTTACTACTTTTTTATCATCTGCGTACAAAGTTATAAAAAGTCAATCGAGTCGTAAATTACACATCCTAGATGATCGTAATTCAATATCAATAAAAAATGCAGGCATTTAACATTCAACGTCCGTATTCGGTGGATCCGTGTATGTTGTTAGTCCAGGATAAAAAGAAATTAAATTGAAGTAGAACCCAAAGAAGCCTGCAGCAAACGAAACAAAACATTTTGGATGAAAGAACCAACTGACAATGACAAATTCCGAAAACCTCTCCTGCAAAATTCTTACTGGAGATAACAATATATTTGTATCTTAAGTACCTTCAACACTATGGTATTTCACAGGAATCCAAATTTTCTCCAATTCTTTTTTACCAAATATTCAAATTATTGGCCAGCATACTTGTCTAGTTTTCCAATAACATAACCGCAAAAGTGAACACTGTGAACAGTCATCCCGAAAACACACAGTACATTTGCGGATCCTTAATATTTTTGATAGAAGGGCGCTTGGCTGCAAGAATCGAATCTTCTCCTCATCGACTCTCAAACTCCTTCAAAAACACCAGGATCGTTTCTGATTGTGTTACACCCAGCAATTATCCGAATTCTCAAATCTTCCACATCTACCACTGTAATCGGAATGTTGTTGATAGGTACTAACGGAATTGTTAGATTTTTTATTACTTGGTAGGTCCAGTGTAGTACTCTATACTTTTATTTCGGCCACAGTTATAATTTTAAAATTACCAAAATAATTATTTTTCGCTTAGTGTCTTTGAAACAAAGGGCCCTATCAAAAACCATCAGAGGACAAAGTATCCTTAGAATAGTCCAAGGAATAGTCCCTTGATTTTCTGCCGCATGTTTAATAAACACCCTGTATAATGATAAGATTAGAAGGCTTCATATGGAAAATTGCTATTTTACAGTTTTGGAGAAACAGAGTTCAAACAGAACAATTTTCCTATTTCGTTCGAAAACCAACCAAAAGAATTAGGCATGTATGTGTGTTCCATTATTCGGAAGTTATAAACAGAACACCCACTACTGAATGGAATAAGAGATGAGAGACTGATTCGCTAAGACAAAAAAATAGACCAAATGGTGCTATGAAATCGAAACTATTGTCTATATGTAAATAGCACGAAAAATCCAATCCAAAGTTTTGTCTGATTTCTACTAAGATTTTTATTTGTTACGACCGATTTCGGTTTGTTAAAGCAATATCAGGTTTACTTGAAATTAGGTAAATGAACATGGAGAGAAGAAGGTTATTTCACGCTGTCTGTTTTTTTCATGAAATAGTTTTTATAAAAAACCTTCATATCTTCATAGAAAAACCACGTATCATACAGATATCCACAACTGAAATATTCGATATAAAAATATGCTTGCAATGTCAAAATTCAAAACAGAAGACGGTGTTTAAGATTCCAAATTTGTCAAAAGTGTAATTCAGTCCACAACTACTTTAAACAATGAAGTTATGATGAGTTTTTTATTAATGAAATAATGAAGACGATATTATTATTATTACCTAGCACATCAAGCTAATGGCACTAAAAATGGTTCAAATAGCTTTCTTGAATTTATAAAATATATTATTTAAGAGAAATAGCAGATATATTTTTCGCATACAGATCATTTAACAATAATTATTATCACTATTATTTATCCTGAATTTTAAATTACCACCTTCAACATCGAGATAAAACCAAATATTCCGCTTGGAAGTGCCGCAGTGCGCAGTCCGCGTTTGGTGGCTGCTGCGGATAGTGTTTCCAGATCTAAAGAAGGTTCTAATTTTGTACTTGGACCCAATTCTTCTAATCCTTTTCGACAATCTCTGACGTAAGGAAGGGCAAGTTCTGGTCGTGACGGCTTCTCTTCCTTGCGAGGATCTTGCTGTCTTCTAACCGAAGACTGTTTCACCATCACTTTGGGGTAACCATTTCGTTGAAGATCTTTTCTGATGATGTCTTGTTTCTTCTCGAGACCTTCCTTCGTATTCCTGAGCCCGAAAGCACCATCTACTAGAGTCTTGATGATTCCTCTGGTGGTTTCCCACTTAGTGTCGGTCTTCTTCACCAATACGTCCATTGTGAAAGTGATGGAATGATGGAAGGTCTTACGGTGTTGATGTGCTTCAGAAAGGTGTTTGGTTCTGTACTTCCATGGTTCCATAGAAGAATTTTATTAGACAATGGAAGTCCAAAATAATAAAATTAAAAAAGGCTGTTTCAAAGTTTATATAACCAATGCGCCAAGTTCAAATTTTCAACATGTATGCACAAACATATATTTTAAAATAAAATATGATGAAATTTCAAGACCTTAGGGCAAAAAATTTTATCGTATCGCCTTTTGATAAACTGAACGAGAAGCCTACCAAAAATATATTTTTTGTGGTATGTTACAAGCAATGATTTTTTATACATTGGGTTCGTTGAATATTTGTAGATGTGTCATTTGTATGCATATTGTCTTACGTACGATTTTCTGATATTTTAACAGTTTAACAGTTTTTTACTTCTTATTGGAATTTTTTTTGAGAATTTTCATATTCAATATTCAAAGTATTACTGAAATGGTAAAGAAAATAGAACCGTTATACCTTTCTAAGAAAAAAACTGCGAATTCGTCCTGTTAAAGCATCTAGAAAGACCCTAACGTGTCATATTAGCTGGGATAATCCCAAGAAACTGTTTCACTGAATTGCATTCGTTATACGGTATTTTCCTGATTTATCTACAGCTGAAAAATTTGCACACTCGAGTTGAAATACCTTCACTTCTAGCTGAATGTTTCCCAGGCATATCATCATAAACCTTTTGTTTTTAGTGTACAGTTATAATAGTTGATGGTTGAACAGCTTTTAGGATTTTCAGCACGCAAAGCTTATCTTTGAATGAGCCAATGCTCTTGTGTCAGATATTAATACCAATTTAGTAAGTGGCATGTTTATCAGGATTATTATTTGGTTAATAATTATCCTATACGGTACGTTCACCGACAACAGGTGTATATTGATGATTTTTTCAAAGTAATTTGCCAAGACCACTGGTTGATTCCTGATTTTTATCCTGAATTTTAAATTACTACGATCAACATCGAGATAAAACCTAATATTCCGCTTGGAAGTGCCGAATTCTCATAATCATTTTCGCAAAACCATCTCTCATTTGTTAAAATACATGTTTTTTCTTCAACTAGTTGGGCGAGATGAGGGTGTTGACATCTACCTAGTACGAGTGTGTCGTCTGAATTTGGGAACACCCCGTATAAATATCAGGACTCTTCATAAAAATATATTATTTTCATATCCCTCTAACTTCCTCTTTATTGAAGTGAAATCCTTCAACAAAAAAGTTGACCAAACGAAAGAGTCAAGCGGTGGCGTATAGAAAAGGCAATAATGACGTCGTGTGCCGGGTGGCAATTCTCTAATTAATACGTCGTCAAAAGGCAGCAGGTGTATTCTTTTCACGGCTGGCCGAACACGTTGTTACAAATGCACTTCACTCGTTATTATTATTAATTTGCATTGTCGAGAATAATTACGATGGAAAAGGACTTGCAAGGGGCTTTGCCAGAGCAGTATTAGAGCCTGATGCAAAATTTTAACTGTAATTAATTTCGAAGCGAATGAACACAAAAAATAAATTTTTTTGAAGATATAAAAAAAGTTCTCATTTCAAAATCAACATCACCGTAATGATTCCTGATTACTGTCACAAGAATAATAATAATAATAAATGATTTTATTGCAGCACCAGATCAGACAGTATATGCAAGGAAATGTACTACTGTTAACTGTACTGTTAAGAAAATTGAGAGAATTTACATTTTTCTCAAAAAATATTTGTTTGTTGACCAATTTCAATGTTTTCCCCTTCGAAATAGTCCCTATCAGTGTCGGCGTTTTTTTCAATCCTCGAATCAGTTCTCACATGCACTTTTTGGTATCCAATCCTCAGTGATTTGGTTTTAATATCCTCAGTCATGGCAAAACGCCGTACTCTCATGGGTCTCTTCAATCTTAGGAACAGAAAAAAGTCGCTGGATACCAAATCTGGTCAATACGGTAGCTGAGGCATGATTATGGTATTGTTTTTCGACAAAAAATCATGAACAAGACAAGTGAGCAGGTGCATTATCCTGATGCAAATGCATGCAAATGCAAGTTCAATACCAGACCTTTTTTTATATCGCTTCTCGCAAGAACTCCTGATCCATTACGCCACGGTAATCGAAGAAAACAGTAAGCCATACCTTGACGTTTTATCGAACTTGGCATGCTTTTTTTTTGTTTGCTCTCCTGGGCTCTTCCATTGGAATGATTGGAATGATTGGACTTTGGTTTCGATATCATAAATATCGTCAATTGGGGTGACTTTGTCCTCTGAGGTAAGTTTTACCCACTTATGGAAAAACAGTCTCGCGCCTCCACAGTAAATAGCTGAAAATTCCTTTGAGGCGCTGCAGTCAATGAAATATACCTCCTCAATGACAACAAGATATTCCATAGTTTGTAGGTCGTTCCAGATAAGTACTATCAACAATTAACTGTTTTACTTGTAATGTGTGTTATCCATGAAAATGTGAGCTCTTCAAAATTACATATACACAGCTTCTATGAAAACAAGGTGAATTTCATCACTTATTATTATCATCATTTTTAGTTTTTTTACTTTCTCATTCATCAGATAGAGGAAGCATTGAAATCATCAAAAAATACGACTTATTTTGTCCAAAAAATTTTAAACACTTTTATGTCGTTCATAACACTTCTGTCGACAGTCCTGGCAACTGTACTATTTATTTTCGATTTTTTGTATAGCTTTGATATGCAAAGAAAACATCTGTTGCCCACTTTGACTTTGCCCACCTATATTTATTTTTTTATTAATAGGGTACCTTCCAAAGGTACAAATTTCATCTAGGATATCAAAAAATGGGTTATGTGAGAGTTATCAACTTGAATTTTAAAATTGGGCAATGATTCGTCAGCAGTTATGACGCTTTTAAGCAAATCTGGATAGACATTAATTTCATTCAATAATTCCTGAGCGATGCTCATGCGACAGTTTGTTTGGTCAAAGTTCAGCTATTTTGAAACGAATTTCGCTGCCACACACTTCATGCCCTTATTTTTTCAAAAAAATTACATGGCATTATCCAACCGATATACCGACATCCTCAGCAACTTCTCTAATAATGATTCGATGATTCTCCATAACAATTTTCTTCACTTTCTCAACATTTTCATAATTTGTTGATGTGCTGGGGCGTCCAGGGCAAGTGTCGCTATTCACATCTTCTCGAACTTCTGTGAAAAGCTTGCCATCGTATGCCACTGTCAACATTTCAAGTGTTTTCGAGCACTCAATTTTTTTCTCCATGTAAGTAATTTTATACTTCATTGTATTAACTATTGCTATGTTGTTCTTCTTTTATTATAGAATGTTTAACAATTTAGCTGAGGATGAACCTATATAGTTTCGAAACATGTACTGATTGATGGTTTTACCGTTCTAACATCTGACGGTGATATTAAATTGGGGAGACGACTTCGAGTTTTTCTGCTTCATAAAACTCAATTATGTTTTTACACAAAAGTTTATGAAAATTATTTGATCCATTATTTTTGAGAGCAGAAAATCGCCGACACGCAAAACACTTCTGACTTCTGACACAGCTGAAATTGTGAACATATGTTCAAAACGAGTGTACCAACTAAAAAAAAAATAAAAAACGCCAATAGAATATACGTGACACTTAGATATAAACTTAATGTGCATGTGTCAACCTTGGCTGATAAAAGGAAGCATTCGCTCTTCTTCAATACACTTCTATGTAACCTTGAAAATGGGACTAGTCAAAGCCATTCCGCAATTGAAAAATATATAGATTCATATGACGATTTACTTATTAAGGAAATAAATATTTCGAAATAAAATTCCGAAACATTCCTGGCCCTGCCTGGTCATGCTGCTGAATGAAGAAGAAACACCTGCAAGACTAACCTCTGTGAGGTATCTTGCATAATTATTTGTCGGAAATAATTCAATGTCCAGCGTGGCATTACCTGGAAAAATAGTTTTTTTCTGGCAGGCATTTACCGGAATCTTGTAGGTAGGTAGGTTGGGAGAGGTGGATATTTCGAGATTTTATTTCGAAATATCAATTTTTTATATGCATGTATCTCTCCCCGATACAGCCTTCAGAATTATTTTGATTTCTGTCAGAGTATTGGTGTAGTCGAAGTAACTGATACAGTAATCTTAAAGGTGTCGGCGAAGTCAAAGGCCAAAAAAACCAATACAAAGGAATTATGCCGCAATGTATTAGTCCACGTGGACTGAAGAATTGACGGTTCGTAATGGATAATTTTTACTAACCGAGTTTTATGATTGGCTTAAGAGTCATAAAATTAAATTTGAAGTCATGTTACGGTGACCAACAGAATGTAGCGATGAGTACCGCCGTTGTGTGTGTTATTAAAGGGGAACTGCTGGAAGGTAGGGTGCACTATTTACTTGAACTATACGTGAGATGTTTCTTTCCCGATTGGGGTTTCGTTCACAAGATGGGGGCTCTTACTGTTTGACAATCTTTCTGAAATCCGAAGGTTTCATACATGAAGTCGAGCAACGTTGAAATTAACCGAGTCCCAGGCACAAAACTGTTCAAGACGGATCTTTCCTGCACTAACGAGAGGCAATACCTCGTAACCGTTCTTCTGGTGATCTACTTGATTGATTTCAGCATGGTTCTACTGCTGAATGGACGAAAAACATCTACAAGGCTAACTCTGTGAGATTTCATGCATACCTGTCTGTCGGATATAATTCAATGTGTAGCGTGGTATTAGACGGGAAATAAGTTGTTTTCCTGCATGCATTTACCAGAGGTACCAGGTACCTTGGGAGAGATGAATGTAGCGAGATTTTATTTCAAAATATACAGTCAAAAAATACAGTCTTCAAAATTATCTTTGTTTTTACAATGTACTGTATAATTACTAATATAATAAAATAATAATAATAATGCATAGTTGAAAACTCAACTTCTTAAAAGATTGCTTTAGAGGAGAGTTTTTTATTTTTTCTCAAAGGTGGATCACGTTGAATAAATTAGCAATATTACATGTAGAGTGGGATCGATAAGGTGTGATATGGTGTTTAGGTACTGATAAATGTTTGTTTCAAGTGTATGTTTACATTATCAAATCATCTAAAAGAACAATTTGTTCAGGCCATTCTCAACTTCCTACACAGTAGGTTGAATGGACTGACGCCTATCAGAAAACAACTACTCTCCTGGCTAATACCACGAAGGGCGTTGGATTATATCTGACAGGTGTCAGTGCAGGATTCTTCACTGAAGTTATTCCTGCACATGCTGTTGGCGATACAACTGCCGCAACAGATTTTCAATTATTGGAACACACTTGCAGACCGGTTTCGAGATGTTTGGTCATCAACATAAAGTCGATGATTTCCGATAATTGAAAATCGAATTCCTTCAGAGTATCATTCCTCGAACTAGGCTGAAAGGACAACAAACAACAGACTTGTCATCGCATCATCTGCCTGTGAACGAGGGAACCAACCGCATATCCAAAATTTGCCCAATTTCTCGTATAAGGAAAAAAACTTCACATATAGTCAGCGGGCATACTCAAATCATCTAAAGGAACAATAATTGAAAATATATTGCGGCAGTTGTATTGCATATGCAGAAATAAATTCAATGAAGAATCCTGATTTGATTTATAGCCAGTCTTCAAGTATGCCCACTGACTATATGTGACGTTTACATTATGAGAATTTTTGCATTTTAATAAACCAATATGACTGGTTTAGCTGAGTAGGATTTTATGGTAAAGCCATAAATCAGTCATTTTCATGAGTTTTGTAATCTCTGGAAAAGGTTTATATCAAAAAATGATAGAGCTGGACCAAAAATGACATTGCGATAGTTCAGTTGAGACGAAACTAATGAATCGAAATGTTATTTTACAGTGTTCGTTTATTATGTATCTGTTTGAATAAATAATGGTTCCTTAATTCTGTTACATTAGGTATGTGCATAGGTTGTTCGATACAGTCGTAAGGTGTTTTATTAATGAAAACTAGCTATGAATTTATCAATTCCTGTCTGTTCATCTTGACAATCGAAGAATTATAGTGGAGATTGATGATATCCAGTGACTTCAATATGGACTTTCTTATCTAACTGACGCAAAAGTTATTATGTAAGGAGACGATGCTTACACAGTGATTTCTGACCATTCAAAAAAAAAAGTAATTTCTGCAAAGGTCATTAAAATGTTTAACCAGATCGAAAGATAGTGTTACAAAAATAGGTGAATATTGAGAAAACAGTCGGGATTGAAAACCACAGTATTGAAAAATAACCAGCAAATTGTGACCTTTTGATACGTAATTATGCAATATCCTGAATAAAATATCCCAATTACAAAAGCTACAAAATCGAGCAATGAGAATAGTATTGCGATGTAGTAGGTCAACTCCTATATCATTGATGCTGGAAACTTTACACTTATTTACTGTGGAGCGAAGACTGACGTACTTATCTATGATCTATATCTATAAAATGATACATGAACTGACTCCAACTTACACGGGTGAGTTTATTATAACTGTAAACTAAATACACACAATACTAGAGGCCAGAATCATTTATATGTAAACAGGCAGAGTACCTCATATAGTGTAAAAAGTTTATTTTTTAAAGGATTCATTCAGTACAATAGTTTACCACAATATGTTAAAGAGTCAAGAAGTATACCAGAGTTCAAACAAAATTTGATTTTGTATTATAATTAAAAAAAAATCCACCATTATTCTATACTGTATTTAACTTTATAGATATGTATATATGTGTATATATGTGTGTATATGTATATTTATACTCCAATTTATTATATATCTTCATACTTAAGTAAAGTTATTTTAAACTGTGTTTGACAGTAATTTCTCTTGGAGACTACCAATTGGTGGTGTCTATAAAAATGAGTCAGCGCTTCTAGTTCATTGTAATGAAAAAAACTATTGAGGATAGATGTTGCTTCTTTTACACATTGTATCGTGACATATTTAAAGCTTTGAATTTTTGACAATAACTTCTTTTGATTTATTGAAACTACTAAGCTACATTTACCATATTTTAGGTAGGTACAAAGTGCTAAAAAATTGTGACGTCCACTGCTATGCACGGCATAAAAATGACCCGTTATTTGAAGAGGCATATCACAATTTTCATCAGAAATCGCCACTTACCACTTGATGTATGTTGTAACTCATTGACATACTTCAATAAGCCTCCTGAAAATATATGAATTTTACGACATATAATCAATTAATATAGTTATAATAAATATAATATATAACCTAGTTTTTATACTGATGTTATTTTTTACCAAAAGTGTTTGTCGTTAGGGAAATGGTATGTTTACAAATCGCGGCAAGGGATTACTAACCTCACTTTCGTAAGTGTCACACGTTTCACAATTTGTCAAATGAATATTAAAATCAATTATCAATTCATTGTGAAATTCCTGGGGAAGAGCCAATAAAGACTCGAAAGCTAGAACAGAAAAAGGAGTTCACTTATTTTACCATCCCCTTGTTGACTGCATACCCGAACTTATGATGCACTTTTTGGAACCATTGGTGTAGTAATGAATATTACTGGAGTTTTTTCCCAACAAAAAATCGTTATTTTTAACACGTGATCGAAACACGTGTCGAGGTGTTAAAAATAACGATTTGGTGTTGGGAAAAAACTCCAGTAATATGCATACCCGAAAGTTATAAAAGATTCTTTTTCAACTTAGACAGTCGTCGAACCTTCCCACAACTATAACTGTATATATAGATAGACTGAGATAGCAAATTAGTTATTCAAAATGTAGTAGTTCAAGAAAGGAGTAACTTTGCAAATAAAGCTAGCACGTACATACCTGTCTGCGGGAAGATTATCATGATCATCTATGATTTTTACACAAGCTAATGAAAGAACTGGTCTATACTTGAAATTTGTTACATCTGTGTCGAAATGAAAATTTGAGAAGGTAAATCCGACAATTTATGAATAAAATGGGTATTATAATGAATATAATGCCAAACTTTTTTTCTCACTATTACGGATGTAATGGTGTCAAAGTAGCATTTAGTTGAAAACAAGAAATACCGCAGTTGACAGTCCACTCTCTTGAGATATATTTTTCCTTAACTAGCTATGACACTTTTTACCATACGATTCCTACCGAGTTTTTAGAATTCAAGTACCTGTATTTACCGATTATTCATACTGAATAACAGCAATGAGCTTCAAAATAATCTGAAATGTCATAAAAAGTGATATTCTGATAATGAATGTCAGCCAAATTGTGCTGAAAGTTACGTTGCTGTTTTCGAAAAAAAGTTGTCAAGTAGTATATAGGAAATATCCGTATAGACCTGGTTAGGAGTGACAACTCATAAATTTGTGGCAGATGAAATTTTTTCTACTCGTATAGAAACTACAATGTCTAAAGTTCTGAAAATTCGTTCCAAAAAATGTAGGAGTTTCGGAGATATTATACAGAGTAGATAATAAAGAGTTATGTCACAGATTAGAAATTTTTGACTTTTTGAGAAACATGAATATAGTTTCCTAATATAAATTGCTCGAAAGATTCATTGACTGGTCTGATATTTCTCAGTCATTAAAAAAATATATTTTATTCGCCTGTTATAGTCCTAATTCAAAAACAGATATTGTATTTTCTATTTAGAATGTGTGTAATGATTACAATAAAATATGTAAACGATATGATATTTTTGCTTACAGAACGATATCATCAAAGTTGCTTATTCTTTTCCAAGAAGTTACTGAAAAATTATCAATCGGTTAGTCGGCATTAAAATTTTTTAAGAGAATGAGAATTTGATTTTCTTGATCTGGTCTCTAGAGCGATTTGGAATACGGTGTAAGGCAGATAAATGAATAACTAAAATTGATATCTATTACTCATACTTCCACTATCAAAAATCTATCAAATGATAGAAGAAAAAAATATTGAAAATTTCAAGATTGAAAAGCCTTGCACTTTGGAATATCAGTATTAATTAAAACATACCACACATTTCAGAGAAGTGTTTCTTTTCATCAGTCCGTCCCTGATTCGCAGTATAACCAACCAACGCTAGGATGTGGTTTGAAGCCCTTTTTGCTGCTCGATACTTTGTGGTCGACATTGAAAAGTTTCCTGACCATTGTTTGTCGTTTGTTAACCGACTCGTTAAATAATCCCAGATAGAGTTACGGCCAACTTATAGGACTAAATTCTATTATGAATACTGAGGGTTTCCTGTTTTGTGTTTTGTTTCCACTTTATACTCAAGTCATATTCGATTAATGAACGCTAGTTATATTATACAGGGCGGCTGAAATGTAAACGATTTGATTAAAAAATTAACATATTTCAGATAAATTTCAGACTTGACACCAAAAGTATGTCTCAGAAACGGTTCAGGATCCAAGAAATGTTGAAAGGGCTTGTTTGAAAGTGGTTAACAATGTTTCGTGGTGGATTTTATCAGTTCGAACTTCCATTATCTGATATGATTTTACTATGATTCGAAATCTATGAGAGAACAAATAAATTAGAATGAATAGCTAAATATGAATTATATTAAACAATAAAACGTAAAAGATACAAAATGAAAATGACCACAGAGTAAAAAAAAGGGAACTGAAAAATAAAAAGAATGAAAATAAAAATAAGTAAACACATTAAATAAAATCAATAATGTAAAAAAAAATCAAAACTAAGTAACTTTACGAAGTTTCTTTATTTTGAGGACAGAAAAATTCTTAAGGCGCTCTAAGAGCGGTGCCTGTGCGAAAGTAGTGATTCACAATAGATTTGAATCGTTGGAGATTGAATCCATTTGGAAAAACTTCCTCAGGAAAATTGTTCATGTTCTTAAACAGTGAAGTTCGAGGTGTACTGAGTTGAACCTCAAAACGAGCAGCCACAGTCCGTCGCGTATTTCTAACAAGTACCGCTTTTGGTGGAGTCAAATATGCCAACACTCCCCGTGAAAGTATCTATAAAAGAGAGACAAATCTCCAACCTTTCTTCGATGTTCCAGGCTAAAAAGGTTGCACGTGATGTTCGTGTCTCCAATCAGGCGGATGGCTCTTTTCTGGATGGAGTCCAGCAACTTCAGGGTATGTTTGTACATGAGTACAATACTCCAAAGAAGGTCTGATCAGAGCTTTATAAAGCATCAAATGTTGCTGAGGTATTTACAGTTTTCTGGTTTCAAGCTTTTAAGAAGAGGTTTCTCCAATTCCAGCCACATGATTGTGCCAAGACATATTGGTGTCCATTTTAATCCCCAACAAACTTATCTAAGCGGAAAGTGGAATCGTCCTACCTGACATCATTATATCCGGTTCGGAGACATTTATTTTTTGTTAGTATCCACATTCGTCTTCGGGTGATGACTGGTCTATTTTTTCAAGAGATGACTGTTTATAGGTCATTCGAGAGCTTTCACCTGTCCCCTCTTCCCTCTCGCCGCTTCATCGGTTCAGCGGAAGTTAGCCGTTTGATTTCATGTTACCATATGTTGCGTATCCCCATTTTAGCTTGGCTGAATGCGTGATTGGACAACATAAATGCAGCTTCTTTGAACTTCCTCCTAAACGAGTGTTTTTCCTGTGGATTATCTCAGCTTCGGATCACTTGATGTTATGTTGATGAGTCCAAACATGCTCTGCTATTCCAGATTTGCCGGTTTCTCTTCGCTGTATAGTTCTCTTGTGCTCGGTAATGCGGACTTTCAATGGCTTCTTAGTTTCACCGATATAGGATTTGCTGGACTCACGGGTATACGATAAATTTAATTCTTGGAATCGCAGTCTGCGTTTGGTGACCTAGTTTTCGCGAGGCTGCTGTCGATGGTGTTTTCAAATCTGAAGCAGATTCTGATATTGTACTTGGAACCGAAGACTGTTCCACCATCACTTTAGAGTAACCATTTCGTTGACGATCTTTTCTGATGATGTCTAGTTTCTTCTCGAGACCTTTCTTCGTGATACAGAGCCCAAAAGCACGATCCATCAGAGTCGTGATTGATGGTGGTTGGATTCGTGATTCAGATTCTGACCCGATATGACCTGATTCGGTATACATATATGTTTCTCACTTAGCACCAAAACGGCTAAGAATGGCAATTTGTTGTTGGCTTCCTTCTCCGTTGTGAAAGTGATGGAAGGTCTTACGCTGTTGATATGCTTCAGACAGGTGTCTGGTTACATATTGGACAATGGACAATGGAAGTCCAAACTGATAAAACTCAAAAAAGGACTTTTTCAAAGTTTATTTCACCAGTGCGCCAAGTTCAAATGTGTAACATGTATGCACAAATATAACTTTTTAAGTGAAATATGATGAAATTTCGAGACTTTAGGTCGAAAAATTTCACCTTTTCGCCTTCTGATAAATTTACCTCCAAGACTATCAAAAACATATTTTTTGTAACATGATATAAGCAATGATTTTTTATATATTGGGTTTGTTGAATATTTGTAAAGGTGTAATTTGTGTTCACATTGTCTTGCGAACAATTTTTTGATATTTTAACAGTTTTGTGGAATGTTTCACTTCTTATTAGAAATATTTTTTTTTGAAAATTTTTATAATCAATATTCA
Organism: Leptinotarsa decemlineata; assembly: GCF_025532065.1. Taxonomy (NCBI): domain Eukaryota; kingdom Metazoa; phylum Arthropoda; class Insecta; order Coleoptera; family Chrysomelidae; genus Leptinotarsa; species Leptinotarsa decemlineata. The sequence continues at coordinate 26,681,134 of NW_027412688.1, read as the reverse complement.
TAGTGTTACATGAAATGGTAGGAAAAATGGAAACGTTTCGTCCTGTTAAAGCGTCTTGTCATATTGGCTAGATTATTATCCCAAGAAACTGTTTCATCTCAGTTAATGGACAATGAGTTTGCTGCAGTAGTTGAAAAGGCAATCATTGATAGAACTTTTTCTGATTTGGAATCATTAGTACTCGGTTTCTGATGTCATTTGTCAGAAAAAAAAATTATTGAATCGAGATTTACTTCTTTATCAGAAAAAGTTGAACTTCCTCAAATTCCTGAACAACCTATACCATTCGAAATATAACTTGTCTTCGTATAGACTTCTCAGTAAAAATGTCTATTCATTTTGTATGTGCATTCAACAAAATGAAGTTTTCATTACTCTTTCACTTCAAATACTCTGAATTGCATTCATTATACGGTATTTTCCTGATTTATCTCGAGTTGAAATACCTTCACTTCTAGCTGAATGTTTCCCAGGCACATCATCATAAACCTTTTGTTTTTAGTGTACAGTTATAATAGTTGATGGTTGAACAGCTTTTTGGATTTTCAGCACGCAAAGCTTATCTTTGAATGAGCCAAAGCTCTTGTGTCAGATATTAATACCAATTTAGTAAGTGGCATGTTTATCGGGATTATTATTTGGTTAATAATTATCCTATGCGGTACGTTCACCGACAACAGGTGTATAGAGAAGATTTTTTTCAAGGTAATTTGCCAAGACCACTGGTTGATTAATTCAAAGACTTTTTATGTTGAATAAAATGGATACTCGATTCGGCAACAACCCTACTGGTTTAAATTGAAGTTATAGTTTTTTATAACTTAAAAATAGGAATAGAAATTACCATTGTACGAGATGATACTATATTTGTCATGATTCAATGAAATTAATAGTAATAATGATAATACTTTTATTCTTTACCGTTTCTTCAAATCATAAATGTTGTAACTGAGAATATGTATCTGTATCTGTAGGGTAGGGAGGGTGAGTGTAAGTCCACAGCACTTAGGCCACATGTGACCCATTGTACATCCTCCCGAGGAGTTGTCCTCCTAGGTCATCGTCCATCCTCTCCTTTCCAGGAAGGTGGACAGGTCACTAGGAGACATCTCCTTTATATCGACAGGTGTAGGCCAAGACTCACCAAACACACACTCTCTTATTGACGATAACTACGGGCACTCGCATAGGACATGCCAAACAGTCTCATCTTCCTGTTCACATATCCTGCATAAAGGTGTGTCCACTAGCCCCATATTATGGAGGTGTTTCCTTAATTGACAGTGGCCAGTCAGAAATCCTACTGTTAAGTGTAGATTTTTCTTGGTCATCGCCAGATATTTCTTCGGCGCCAGCTTCCCAGGGTCGCCCAAGGTGATCCTGGCAAGATTGCATTCTTTGAATCCATCCCATCTCTTTAGAGCTTGAGCATGGGTGTAACATTTGGCTAGTTCCGCAATTGTAGAAGTCATCAGACCGTAGGTGCCACTGGGTCCTTAAATTCTTAGTCCAGCCGCTTCCTTGGCTAAATAGTCAGCAATGCGATTACCTTTACTCATGCCCTTCAACCCACCGCAGAATAATGTTATTATCTACCGAGGCTTTGGCTAAATCTTGGTGGCACTCTAGTACTAGCCGTGAGGTAACACGTTGTCTGTTTAACTGAGGATATAATATGGTGTAACATATAAAATATTCATGGTAAATAAATGACAATCAGATTCAAATAACAGTTGATGTTTCTGTTCTTCCACCAGTTCCAAGAAAGTTGTGAATAACAATTCAGATGAATGATTTTCGACAGTTTTTTTTTCGAAATAGAAAGAAATAGGGCAGAAGAATAGTAGAATATAATCAAAATATAAAAGAGAAAATCAGGTCTAGAGAAAAGTAACGAATTAGAGAACATTTGAGTCAGATTAACTGAGTGAATTCAAATGTGAACTATCAAGTTTATACATATCATTGTGTTTGAGAATTTGAAGGAATCAATATTTATTTTGTTCCCTTTTTTAATGTTTTTTGTTACGCCAATGTTTATTGAAATAATTGAAAAACGTCAGTAATTGTCAAATAATTAAATTTGGAATTGTACAACATTCACAAACTAAAAACAGTTTTAGAAGCTATGAGCAGCCCAGTTTCTTAGTAGAACGTAAGCGGTTCAGATTTCAGTTTTTCAATAACATAATTTGGTAGCAGAGCGTCGTTATCGCAATAAAAAATATAACACATTGATGCATGATGCGACATTGTAGATGAAAGAACGGCAGTATATTTCTTTGGAATGTTTTGGGATTGTAAGAATTTTTTATCGACGAATGTTCAGTTCTGAGTTTCAGTTTTCCGTGTAAATAGGGAGGTACACCCGACGTGAATATATTTTAGAACATCATGCAAGCCGTATAGGTACCTACTATCGTCGTCTATTGTGCATAGTTTTCTAAAGACAGAACACAAGCACTATAGGAAAATCCTTAAGGCAATCTCAGAGCAGTGACTGTGCGAAAGCAGCAATTCCATTGGATTTGAATCGCTGGAGATTGAATTCATTTGAAAAAAATTTCTCAGAAAGTTTATTCCACATAAACGCAGTTCTCCAGGTGAACGAGTTCTCAAACAGTGAAGTTTGAGGTGTACTGAGTTGAACCTCAAAACGATGAGCAGCCACAGTCCGTCGCGTATTTCTGATATGTACCGCTCTTGTTGGAATCAAATGTGCCAAGTCACTTGAACACCTTCCGTGAAAGTATCTATAGAAGAGAGACAAATCTTCAACCTTTCTTCGATGTTCCAGGCTATCAATGTTGCACGTGATGTTCGCGTCTCCAATCAGGCGGATGATTCTTTTCTGGATGGAAACCAGCAACTTCAGAGGGACATACATGAGAACAATACTCCAAAGAAGGTCTGATCTGAGGTTTATAAAGCATCAAAAGTTGCTGACGTGTGCACAGTTTTCTGTTTCGTAACAGTGTTCGAAGCTTTCGAGAAGCTGCCTCTGCAATTCCAGCGACATGATTGTGCTAACACATATTGGAGTCCATTTAAACCCCCAACAAACTTATCGCAGCAGAAAACGAAATTGTCTGACCTGACATTATTATATCCAGTTCGGAGACATTTATCTTCTTGGAGAAAACCGATGCCTGAGTTTTTGTGCCATTGAATTGAACCTGGTTAGTGAGCCACATTGAGCAGCCATTTAAGTTGTTCAAGTTTTCCTGTAACTGATATGCGTTCTTTACGAAATCTACAGATGAATCGAACACTCGATGATTGTATTTTCTGGAGATGGCGTATTTCTGAGCATTCAAGCAAGACACTGCATCGCAGTTTTCAAAATGAGATAGGACTAGAGAATCCCTCAATTTTTTTTAATATCAACTGATAACTACTGCCTCAGAGAGTAGATTGCTTTCAAAGAAGAAAAGCATTTTTTAGTTTATTAGTAACATGTTCTCTGAAGAGATGAATCGATTGTCAATCCCAAACTATAAGATTTTAAGCATAGGCGATTATTGAATTTACATGATTTTTTAAAAAGGTTGATACACATTCGTATCACTGAATATAATAGCCACCGATTATTTTGGATTTATTTTCAGAACATTTATTACCACATGTTGACTTATTGAAATTTAACTCAAATATCATCAATGTGTTAAATTCAATGATAAAACACTGATGAAAAATTTAGGGAAGCGGCATTCAACTAGGTTACTATTACATGCAGCTCCCAATGTTACCCACAATAGTTTAATGCACTGTTATACAAGTGAAAAATATACCATAATTACCTAAGATACAAGAATAAGCAAGATAACTATGAAGATGCATAATTGAAATTTTTGGGCATAGAGTTCCAAACATTCAGAGCATTATGTGAAAAATATATTCGAAAGAAGTAGTTTTGTGTGAAGGAACAGCATATACATTACTCTATATCTAGTATACGTTTCATGTAAGTTAGATATTCTTGATGCATATACATTACACTATATCTAGTATACCTTTCATGTAAGTTAGATATTCCTGATGATTCAGTTGGCAAGTAAATGGAAATGTCATCTCGGACAATTTTATAGACAGAAACTTCCACTGAATCATAAATCTATATTCAGATTTAAACCATTTACATTTTCGAAGGATTCATTGATATAATCAAATATTGTAGGAAAATATAACGCAAGAGTTCTGAACATTCTGTAATTTATTCTTATCTTCACCAATCGAAGCAGGCCAAAAGCAGTGAACAACGCTTGGCAAAACAAATGGGTGACATAATCTGAGCTTCATTTCAGTATTCAAAATATATTTTATGCAAATATATTTATAAATTTCGCATAAGATTTTAGAAACAAGTTGTTCAATGCTTCAAAAATTTGTCATCATCGAAATAAACACCTCCACATTTTTACATCCACTTGATGCCTCTAGTTCACTTCCGTTAATGCAGATGTTCAAATGAGGATGTTCCATAATTTCTAAATTTTTTGCCCCAACTCTCCTTTCAGTTTCAGACTATGAGCTTTTGATAAGTTGAAGATATACTTTAAATCGGTGGGCTCTCTATTTCTGAAGGGAGTAATGGAACAGGTAGTAGCATTGCCGTTACCGATTCAATGTGTGAAGGATGAAATTTTTAAAGGGTATGTTCTGTGCCTGGCTTCATATAGGAAGCACGTAGTAGGGATTCAAGTAAGAATAAATTTCAAATTTTTGAGGTTTGAAATTTAAATTTGAAATTGTTAGAGTCAGACAAAATCATAACAAGGCAAAATCATCAAAACCACAAAAATCGTACAATCATGAAAATCATACAAGCATATAAATATTAAAGTATAAGAACCACTGAGAGCATAAAAACAGGACTGAATTGAACACAACGAGGAGATCGTTTTGGACGTGTTTGGCTGAACTGTAAAACATAGGTCTGAGATGGCTACTGGTGGAGACTGCAGGAATCCCGGATCTCAAGAATCAGAGGAGTCTATTTGGAGAAGTGTGAAACAATAGCCTTGAGTTTCCTAGGTGGTTTCTGGAAATAGGATTTCGATCAGAAATTTTGACGTTTAGTCCATTAAACTCTAGGTTTAGACCCTGTATTGTGTTATATTTCTTATTGAAACAACCATTGGAAAAAGTAGTAAATTTCAGAACCTACTCTGATTTCTTTATCCACTGACAATTTATGTTCGATAGTGATAATTTAGTAATTCATTTCAAGGGTAGGGAAGCAAAATCCTATACCCAAATAAAAACCGTATTCCTTGTTTATTTGATATTCTTGAAGTGTCTCCCATCCCGGTGTAACTAAGTTGGTCCACAGTGGCAATTATTGAAAAGGGGTACCGTATTTCTGTAGATGGCGTCCGAATAAAAGCTTTTGATTTGGTAATTTTTCACTACCTATAAAAAAATCAACAACCAACGTGCCCCTCTCCTTCCGTAAATTGAGAAGTAGGCATTCCAAATCAGAACTACCGATACATTAAAATCTCTTCTCACACGAAAAATATTCGAGAATACAGATGAAAAGATGAAAGGGTGTATTAATAATATACTTTGTCCCTGTGGAATGTGTTATAGATAAAACTTCAAGAACTTTAAATAGGAGACAAATGATTCGATCGGGGATAGGATAGTATATTTTGGAATCAGAAATAATTACCAAAGAATCTCAGAGAAAACTGAAAGAATCCGCTTATACAGGACGTTTCAATGAAATTTTGACCCTCCCTGTAAGTCAGAAACGGACGTGTAATCGTCAATTTCAAAGAACACGTCAATTTTTATTTCTAGGGAGACTAATTGTAATATGAAAATCATACCCGAAACTTAACCCCCTCCGCAGTCAGCAACTACCCCCTCTATTTTTTTCAATGGCATGGGGGTCGAGTGATACATCATTTGAAAGGTCTTTTGTCCCTCTACTAATTCTGTAATTTTTTTCGAAACTGGTTCATACGTTATTGAGAAATTAAATGTGGAACGTTTTATTTAAGAAAAAACAGAAAATTCGCTATCGCTCATTTTATTGAGGAAATCAACAAAAGTAATATTAATGGCAACACAATCGACGGATAAAGTGTTCAAAATGTCCTCCATCTAATTCCATACAATAATACAGTCTACTTTCGAAAGCGTTCCTTACATTATTGAAGATGTCCGGAGTCGAAATCGGCATTACCGGCACTGGTAGTTTTTGTTGAATCTAGTTGTCGCAGAACAAAAAGTAGATAGTTGGCCACTTCCACTTCACGAATTATTATTCAGTCATCCTTGTTTAGTGTGTTCCAACATGGTTTATTCTACTGAAGAAAGAATCGAAATAATGAATGTGCTAAAGCTGCTGCAAGAATTTATAATACGAACCATCCCGACAACATGAGACAATACGTTAAACAGAAGACCTGCGACAGAGAATTGTTCGGTCGATTTCTGACTCCGGACATCTTCAATAATGTAAGGAACGCTTTCGAAAGTAGACTGTATTATTGTATGGAACTAGATGAAGGTCATTTTGAACACTTAATCCGTTGACTGTGTTGCCATTGACATTAATTTTTTTGATTTCCTCAATAAAATTAGCGTCAGCGAATTTTCTATTTTTTCTCAACATTTATTTTCTCAATAACGAATGAACCAATTACGGAAAATATTACAGAAGTATAATTCAGTGTTCATATAGAAGTATTTGTTTCGAAAGAATTTTTTCTTTCGTGTAATTCAATGTTTATATGAAAGTAGCTGTTTCAGGAGGACTTTCTTTCAGTTTGTGTCTGAAAGTTACTTCTTTGCATGATCTACACATCCATGTATAGAGTTACTTACTTTCAAATTGATTAATCCTTCCTTTCTTTGGAAGATTCTCTCATCCATTTTTTTGTATCAGATGGAGTAGTAGAAAGCCAAAAACTTTCTTTCCCAAAAAATTAATCACTCCTAAAAATATAACCCTTTCAAATCTAATAATGACAAAAGACCTTTCAAATGATGAATAACTCGACCCCCCATGCCATTGAAAAAAAATGTGGGGATAGTTGCTGACCGCAAGGGGGTGAAGTTTCGGGTATGATTTTCATATCAGAATTAGTCCCTCTACGAATACGAGGAACTTTGGAAAGATTTTCAAAGAACTAGGTATGAAGGTGGTTTTTAAAACAAGTCATACACTACAGAGCCTTTTGGGAAGTCCAAAAGACAAAGTCGAGAATTCGGAAAAGTCTGGAATTCACGAAATTGAATGTAAGGACTGCGATGCAAAATATTATGGACAGACAAATAGATCTATTAAAGTAAGATATAAGGAACATATAGCACACTTAAAATATGGAAGACCTGAAAAATCAGCAGTCGCCCTTCATATTTTGCAACAAAACCATTCCATAGACTTCAGTTCATTAAGATCAGTTAGACAAGTTAACAACAACAGACATACCTATGAGAGTGTAGAAATAAGTAAACAAAATAATATTATGAATAACGATGCCGGACCTATACCAAAAAGCATACTATATAGCTTGTTAAAATAAAATAATGTTGTTGGGTTTACTGATTACTACATAAGGACACATTGCAAAAATAAATTTAGATAGGCAATATTGTGAAATTTGTGAAATTTTTATATAGCTGAAAATTGTTTAATATAAACATATATTGTAAAATAATAGATAAGGCAAAATTGTAAAATTAATTTGGGTTGGTATACCTGTATGGGTGGTACGCCTGGAGGGTTTACCTATATGGGATACCTAAATAGCATAAATAAATTAGCTCGCATTAGTTTCTAGTTTCAATTTTTCTCTTTGAAGATGATCACTTGGTGATCAAAACACGTGTCGCGGTGTTAATATTAACGATTTGGTGTTAGAAAAAAATCCAGTAATGTTCATGTGATATGTTGATATTTTTGATTTTTTCTGGTAATATTTGGTATAAGCGTGGCCGAAAATGTCGTAAGCTTTCCCACGATTTCGCAGTTCTCTCATTTTCTCAAAAGTTTTATACGGTATCAAGAGCTTTGGATAAATCAACGAAGATGCACATTGTTGGAATTTTTTTGTCGAGAGCTTCGTAAATACAAGTAGTTAGATTTTGTATTGCATCTTCCGTTTATCTTCCTCCCTGAATCCGTATTGCTGATCAGATATCAATTTGAATTTCCTAGTAAAATTCAGTAATCTAATTTTTAGAATACTCTCTATTACTTTGGCTATGTTTGAGATCAGTGATACAGGTATATAGTTACTCACTATTGTTTTGTCTCCACTTTGAAAAGTCGTTTTATTATTCCAATTTTGAATATTTTGGTAAAGCAGCCTTCCTGTAAACAATTGTTGATTAGGTGAGTTAATGGCGTTTTAATTTCATTGACAATCAATTTGAGCGTTTCTGAGCGAATTCCATCATGACCTGGAGATTTCTTCTGTTTTAATTCCATAATAACTTTGTAAACCTTCTCTTCATTAATTTCTGATAGATATATGGAATTCTGTAATCTTTGTTCATTGTAATTGTTATTAGCCGATTCTTTAATTTTAAGGGCATATTCTTGACCAAGATTTGCATAGTACTCATTAAAATTATTGCAAATTTCCAAAGTATTTTTTATCACTGAGCCATTATCTGATTGAATAATAAGTATTTTCGTTTCAGGTCTAGATTTATTGCATATCAACTGCGCAGTAATCCAGGACTTTTTTACTTTACGTTTTTTCTTAGGTTTATTTATAATTGTATTCTTTTCAATAAGATATCGTAATATATTCACAAATATTGTTGCAGCATTATTGGCATGTTCTGTTATATACATATTTTCCCAGTTTTCTAATAATAGATCTTGTTTATGTTTTCCGTAATTAATGAATTTTTTTGTTTCCGTTTTCCGTTTCCTTTATCGATCTCTGTGTTATCCAAATCAAGTGTTATGGCAATTGTGTAGTGATCGTTTATACTCGTTTTGAAGATATAAGAATGAATTTGCAAGTCACTTTTGACAAAAATGTGGTCTAGACAAGTACCACTATTTGGTCTAGTTACTTCATTAATATATGAAATGAATCCGTCTGTGTTCAATATATTGTTATATTCTTCAACTATTTCACTATCAGAAAGAAGGTCTAAGGTTATGTCACCAATAATTATATGAGTACATTTTTTGTTCTTTGCTTTCTGTAAATAACCAGTAAGTTCGGTAATGAATTGTTTCGTACATGTACTCGGGGATCTATAAATGGCAGTGATTTTTATTTTGTGTTGTTCCATTGTTAAATTCATTTCTAAGACTCTGATACTTCCAATGTTTTGTACTTCACACTCATATTTAATACATATTATATACATATTTACATACATATTTACATTTAATACATATTATATATATATTATTACGCCATCATTTTTACTAATTTCTCCCTTATTGTAGAGGGTTTCGTACCCTTTCATACTAATTGTGTCAAGGTCGTGTATCTTGAAGGTTTCTGTTAGAATAATGATATAAAATTTTTCATTAAATTGATTCAAAAATATCAACAATTCATCTATATTTTTTAATATATTACGTATATTCAAATGTAAACATTACAATCCTGAGTTGAGATGAGTAACAATTGCTCGAATGTTGCAAATATAAAATGTGGTTCTGATAACCCTGACTTTGACAAATGATGTTTTTGTGGGTCTGAAGACATCCCTTCGATTTGGAAATATGACTTATGAGATATATGAAGTGGTTTGCCCTGTATAATGAAATCATATCCCTAGTTACTTTGTATGGCGATGACATATTGCATGAGAAATCCAAGCGGTTGATTCTATGATTATTCACACGTAGTAGGTAGCCAAAGAATGTCCATTAAGAGGCTTTTAAGTTAGTTTTAATCGTTTCCCGCGTGAATGGTCAATAACTGCACATAATCCATTCGTTAGCGAGTGGTTTTTACGTATTCAGTTTGTTCAACGGCCAGTGAAGAGTTAAATACCGAGATTGTTCAATAAGTGGTATGCCGGTAAAACTTCTTCTCACCATGAACGATCGGATTAAGTTTGTGCATCAAAACGAACAAGTATTCTTCTATTCTAGTATTCGATTATTGCCAATTATTATTTTTGAAAACATTCATACCAATCAATAATACTGGAGTTTTTTCCCAACATCAAAACATTATTTCAACACCTCGACACATGTAGTAATGTTCATTACTACACCAAAAGTTCCAAACAGTGCATCACAAATTCATACCAATTTCGAAAGGTTTCAGATATTAATGAGTAAAAGATATTTTACTGGGAGTGGACGGAGTTGTAGGTTGCTTGATCTTTTTCTAAACACAATCGACACTTCTATAAAGTTGCATTGTGAAAAATATATTTTCATTCTGATTACCACGCCCAATCAGATAAAGTAATCTTAATTTATTTTAATCACCCGAGAGACCATAAACGTCGTTGCAAAAGGGCAGAAGAAAACACTAGGGTTGTGCAAGGGCTATCGCTTCAGAGCTACAAACCCCTCAGTATTCATTTCGAAGACCAAAGCACTGTATGACGAATATTGATATGAAAACATAAGCTTTCACGACCGGAGTCATGATTAAAGATAATAAAATCTGAGCTTTTAGGCCGTGATCCAATGGAACCTGAAGTACCATGGTACTTCAACTTCCGTTCGATCACGCCAACTAGCTCGGATTTTGTTTTCTTTCGGACACATTTTGTTCAAATGGAAGAAAAAGACGCAGAAAGTTAAAATTCTCTAGACTTGGTCATTAGTCCTTGATGGAATATTGCCTTTTCTACTGTCAATCCTCAAGATCATCTCGGTTTTCCGTACCTCAAATGCAGAATATTATTCTTGACTATTTTTCTCAAACTCAGTGATAACTTATCCCACGTTATTGGATTTTGACATTGGTTATTGATGCCGGTGCACATTCCAGCGTTAAAAAAAATAGGTCCCTATTCTCAAATATGCAGTAAAATTAAAAAATGCCTGATAGTCATAAGAAATTAATACTGGAAGGGTCAGTTATACAGGGTGTTCCTTAAACACTCGCTAATATTCAAGGAGGTAATTCTTAGACCCATTTTACGAAAAAAACTTCCTATGGACGTATGTCCTAAACGCCTTAACTTTCGAGATACAGGGTGGCAAAGTTTTCAAAAATAATCAGTTTTTTAATAATAACTGAGATAATTTTGTAGACATCTTTGGCATATTTGGTACATATGTTCCATGCCTCAAGGCGCATTTTCTGATGTGCACAAATTTGTTTTTTTTCAAACAGTGGCATCCCTACGGGTTTCGCATTGAATATTTTTGGGGAAAAAGTACTACGCCAATGCTTTCTTTTCAAAATAAAATCATTTTTAAAATACTCATTTATTTTTGAGAAAATTTGATCTCCTGGTATTTCTTTGTCCGACGCATGATTTTCACTCAAAAAAAAAATCGACAGAAAGCAAATTAAGAAATTAGATCAATTCCAAAATGAATGAGAATCTGAAAATTGCTTCAAAATGCATTACCAATTCCCTAATAATATTTGAAAACATAATCTGCAAAAAAATTAATTTTTCACAAAAACGAGTTTCATTTTATTTTGTGACAGTAAGTCTAAATGAATAGCACAAATTTGTTAATTAGTAATACCAAAACTGATTATAAAAATTGTTGGAAGTGGCCACCTGCACTTATTATGCATGCTTCCGCCCTTCTACGTATGGAATTACGCACCCGTTCAAATATTCCCGGCGTATTTCGTATAGTTTCACACGAGGCAACTATTCGCTCTCTTAAATCTTCTAAAGTATTAACGGGAGTTTTATACACTAGAGTTTCAAGGTGACCCCATAAAAAAAATCTAAACTGTTGAGATCGGGGGATCTTGCTGGCCATTGCTGAGGTCCTCCGCGACCTATCCAACGATTAGGATATACTGTATTTAAATGGTTTCGGACAATTACACTGAAATGAGCAGGGGCGCCATCGTGCATGTACCATATTCGATTCCTTAACGCAAGTGGCACATCTTCCAATAACTCAGGTAAGTCTTCTTCGAGGAAGTGTAAATAAGAACGACCATCAAGGCGTCCTGGTAGAAAAAATGGGCCTATTGGATGATCACCTATAATTCCTGCCCATACATTAACCGAAAATTGGTGTTGAAAATGGGTTTCGGTTATTGCATGGGGATTTCTTTCAGCCCACACATGATTGTTATGGAAATTTTGAATGGCATTCCGAGAAAAATATGCTTCGTCTGTGAACAAAATTTGTGTCTCAAACTGCGGATTTAGTGCAATACTTTGTAGATACCACTGACTGAAGTTCACACGCTGTGGAAAATCTCTGGGGAGTAATGCCTGCACTCTTGAAATATGGTATGGGTATAACAAAAAATCAACGTACTCGTCTCAGGATGTTCCTCAATTTCTTGCAGCACCGCTTCCTCAATTTCAGGAGTTCTTACTACACGAGGTCTACCTTCCGGAGTCCCTTTCTTGAAACTACTAGTTTCTCCAAGTCGACGATGAATATTTGAAAAGGTTCGGCTATCTGGTAAGGCACGATTAGGATATCTTTTCTGATAAATGCGCCTGGCTTCTGTTGCATTACCATCGGCAAGGACATATACGTAATGCATTTGCGCCATTTCCGCATTCGTATAATTTACCATATTTACTGATATTCAGAAAAACAGCGGACTACCAAAATAACTTCAATAACACTTCAAAATCAATCAAAACGCGCTGTGACAGTTTTTAACACCAACACCTTACTTTAAACCAACATCAATATTAGCTACTGACGTTTGTACATACAGAGAATTCGTTTTTTATTGCTATGGTGGGTACGCTGTTTTTTCTGCTTTTGATCTTTAAAAGAAATCACATATCGACAAACTCCATATTTCCAAGAGGTGCAGTAAATAAATTCTGCTACACGTCATTTATTCCAGGATAACTAAATTTATGTTTTAAAAAATTATTAAGCGGTGCTGCGTTATGACGTAATTTTAATTGAGAACAGTGCATCTGACAACAAACAAATACCTTTTAGATCCTCAATTATTTTGCAACAAATCTGATCTCTTAGTTTGCTTTCAGTCGATGCACGATACCGCATCCTCAAGTAAAGCGATTCTTTATTTGTTGAGCGAAAACCATGCGTCGGACAAAGAAAACCCAGCAAATCAAATGTGCACAAAAATGTATGGAGATTTCAAAAATAATTTTTAATTCAAGATAAAGCAGTGGCGTAGTATTTTTTTCGCCAAAAATATACATTTCAAAACTCGTACGTACGCCACTGGCAGAGAAAATTAAGAAAATTGTACATCAGAAAATGCGCCTTGAGGCATGGAACATATGTACCAAATATGCCAAAGATGTCTACAAAATTACCTCAGTTATTATTAAAAAACTGATTATTTTTGAAAACTTTGCCACCCTGTATCTCAAAAGTTAAGGCGTTTAGGACATACGTCCATGAGACGTTTTTTCTTTAAAATGGGTCTAAGAATTACCTCCTTAAATATTAGCATGTGTTTAAGGAACACCCTGTATATGCTCAATGTTTGAATTGTTTATATTCGTACTACTGTTAAAGGTATTGCGGTCCAAACTTTCTATTTGAAATATTAACACGGTATTCTCATTTCCACAAAAAAAATTGACTGTTTGTAATCTGATATTATTCGATAATGATATTGCTCCACATATATTCGTTCCACAGCACATTCTACTGTGCATGTTATGTTAAACTATCATTATATATTTCAGTAATACACGGTACCGGTCGGACTTTTCCTCGTAGCTCCGTAGTACGCGCTAGCATCCATAACCAATCACTATTCCTCACAGCGTGAGGTGAGTAATCATTTAGTCTGAGACCCATGTGCCCTGAGCAAACGCAAAGAACGAAGAAGAGAAGACTTGTGCATGCGTATAATTCTGGAGGTAGAGAGTAGGGAGGGTTTTTTTGGTTCCAACGACTACGATTATCAGTACTATTTCAACAGAGAAGTATTTGTAGAGTTTGCGGAGTTTGAAAAGGAAATATCGATATATCATCCGTTTTCCTTCCACTGAGAGCTGAGAACCAGTCTACAATATTGTCTTGGTCTGATAGCCAAGTAGTGCTATATGATTTTATCATCTCCTAACATACAGCAATACAGAGTTGATGGGTGTAGACCGTTTATGTCTATACTTGTCTATACCTTATACTTCATTGTAGCAAAACCTAGTACCGCCTCCTGAGTCTTGATATTCCACGTTTCCACTCCGTTTGTTTTTACCGAAGTTTTGTTTATACGGAGAGTACGATTCCGCCCATGCAAGTGATTATGAAAAACAGTAGTGACAAAGTACATACATGAAAATAGCTGCATTGTCAGCAATTATTTTAATTATTGAAGGAATATAGTAATTACCGGCTATCACTGATTCATTATGATGTTCAAGTTTTTGCTCCTATCGTACGTATTTGTAACCGTCACCAGATAATATTCATTATGGCTGATTTTTTATTTAAATAATGTTTTTTCCTTAAGTACCCATCTTTGCTTTCGTCTCCGTTAACTTCCATTTTCGGTAACCAATTTATGACATTTATGAATAATCACAATAGAAACAAACAGTTTAAACTCGAAACAAAGATAGAGAAACAGAATAATTTCTCAGACCTAACCATTATACATAATCATAATAAATTTGAGTTCAATGTACTCAGAAAACCGAGCTATACAGACAGTACAATCCCAAGTGATTTTTTCCATCCAGACAGTCATAAATTAGCATCCTACAATTCAATCTTAAATAAAGCATTCTCGTAAGCTTAATCTGCTAACAATCTAGATAGGGAAATTGAACTAATTATACGAAAAGGACATAATATTGGTTTCTCCATCCAAGAGATAGTCAGAAAACAAAGCCTCAAATAAAACAATCAAAAGTCAGGTAATCTGTAACAAATTTAGTTTTTTTTTTAGTTCATTGAAACAATATAAGTTATATGCTGTACGATTATTTGAGTCACGCTCTATAGAAGATCATATGCTTTCACAGCCGGAGTCAGGATTCGGGAAAACAATAATAATAATAGTAATAATAAATCGGCTTTATTGATAATACAAAAAAATCAATACAAAGATACATTTGAAAATAGGTTACAGGAGATTCTGGTACTCCTTGTCTAGCTCAGAGCTACTCTAACTCAACCAACAAGCACCACTCCATAATGCACTCGAACAAAATCAGAATTTGTAGTAGCAAGAATTTCGTCTACTACTACGACAGGCATCTTCAGTAGTATATTGCGTTGACTATGAGAACGAAGTTAGTATTTCAGTTAGTCGCTGAGACATCGAGACAGTCTACGCATATTTCACCGAAGATGTTTGCCACAGTAGCAGACGAAACGTTTGGTTCCACCAGATTCCATTAAACTACGGCCTACCTGCCAGAATTCAATTTTCTCTATACACCCTCTATATTTGAAAACTGAGGATTTTGTTTAAGAATCATATTCATTTGGAACTTTCTCTATTGATTTTGGATCATCATTGCAGGAAACAAGATCATGTGCATGTACTCTTCAACATATCAGTAATCGTCTGGTTTCAACAACTCCAATTTCAACAATCGTGGATGTATTTAATACGATAATGAATGTGAAAAAAAGATCCACCATATCCGTAATGACGAAGCATTCTACCGCCAAAGAATACTACCCGCCTGTCCGATGAATATTTTCATTTTTCAAATACGCAGCTGAATACAATTATCGAGCCCAGCCACTGTGTTAGTAACAATTATGAAACTTAATTTCCATTTAAAAATGCCACAAACTATTATAGTGAAAAAACCGATACCGGCCAAGATAAACCAACAATTAATATAATGTTTCAGATCCTTAGATTGAAATCTCAATTATTTTCATTGTATCATGTGCGGTTAAGGCACTTACTTGAATGGCCAGTTTCGAATTATGCAAAAATAAATTGGATGCGTAATTGTGTGGTTCTTCATTTGAATAATTATCCAGAGAGTCTTCTTTCTTTGTATTATTCGAAATGTTTGATTGTAGCGAGGAAATTACAATAAAATATAGGTTGGCTAAAGTATATTAACTATAAGAAGTCGTTTCTAGAAATACAAGGCGCATGTTCGATTGAAAAACCTTTAGCGTCTCTACACCATTGTAAAACAATACCAACTCAATAATATTGAAGCAAGAGCTACCCTTTCTTTTCCACGAGTCAATCGTGTCACTTACCTTGAATCTGCAAAAAAACAAAGTCGATTTTTTATCCAATAAGAATTCGAGAAATTCGGACGGCTGATTGCTCTTGTATCTGCTTGGTCTGACCCTTCTTCAATTATTGAGAGAATCTTTGTGTTATGAAGTGCCGAAGTGTTTACGAAGTGATTGATGCAACTAGTTTTCCTTTATTTTGAAAGTTTCATTTAACATTTGTTCACAAAATAGATTTGAAGCTTTAAAAACTTCAAATTATTATATACGAGCGCACAAAACAATACACATTCCTAGAAACAATGAACCTAGATAAACACCAACACAAAGGATATTAGCTGTTGTAACCCAAGTACAAGCAAATTTTAAGAGACAGATGAAAGGAGAGGACAAATACCTGCACTAAGGCGTTCTAACAGTATGAAAGAACAAACAAAAAGATAATATAATCAGTTTGATTAAAGGCATCGAAGGCTATCGAAAGCGCTCGCATATAATAAATAGAAGTTATTAAAGCTTCAAATCCTTTTTGTGAACAAATGATAATACGAAGGTTATTGAGTGTCTTGATATAGATACAGAAGTTATTAATCGGACATAGCACTCAAGAAAGTGGCAAACCAGAGACACGTGTTTCGGGCTTTTGGCCCATGATGGCTCATGTGGAAGTATCAAATGTTGAAGTTGACATATGACATGTACCAGCCAATGACAAAGCTCAAGTTGAAGTTGATATTCGAAATCAACAAATATATGATCTATGGTCCGAACCATGGTTCTGTTGCCAAATTACTTGCTTGACTTTGGCTACAACATACTTAGATATGATTACACTTTAAAACTAGTGTGACGTCTGAATGAAAGTTTAAATGAATAGAGTAGATTAGTTACAAATGGATTAAGTGAAATACATTATTTTGAGAGATGAATTATCATAATGAATTTCTGTATAACTGATGATTTATGTGGATATTTGAAAGTGATTCAGATCAGTTTTTTTATTTACAGGATTATTCGAATACGCTATATATATCATTCCTAGGAAAATCCTCTTGGTAATGTTTTTTTCTGTAGATACATTTTTTATTAAGTTATGATCCATGCAGTTTCTTTCCTTAGAGACATATCCACTCAATGCAAACCTCTCCGGTTGCAACCTACTGTCACTCTTGTGTCTGTGATTAGATCCTTCAGCAATCTGGATGTTTGTCCTATATATTCTTCATCAGAGCTACATCCGAACAGAAAATGAAGAAATGTTGCTATTTAATGTAATAATCTCTTTCGTCATCACTACAATGTGCTCCAATAGTGAAAAAATCATCAACTTCACTTGTCTCATAATTTTCATCGGCGCTCACTGAAAAAGCTATACAATTTCAATAGGCTCGATTCACATGCAAATTCACTTTAGAGCGTGATAATCCAGGCCCTGACGAATTTATTGACAAAACACAATAAAAATCAATTTATTAAATAACGTCACCCCTTCTGCAGTGGCACGCTAAGCTTTATTAATTATTTGCCAGGTTTTGGTAAATTATGGAGTATTAAGTGGGTGTATTATAAATTAAGACTGGGGATATTACATCCCTTTGCACTATGGGGAATATGGAGAACGCTTTACGAACAGCGGTTCATTAATTAATGTCACCTTTCTCAGTTAATTACCTTCTCGAACAGTGGTGGAGGCAACCATGATGGAAACGTGTAGATCAAGAGTTGATATCATAATTTAATTACACTTCATATCGAGTGACAACGAAATCATTGTATAGGCCGCTATTCAGTTATTTGTAAGAAAAGAAATTTGAAACAAACGTATAGATCGTTGATACCAATATTTATAATAATAAAACAATTTAAAATTGCTTCTGAATCACCCGTAAATTTACCCAAGTCGATAATTTTTAATATATTCCTATAAAGTTTTAAAAAAATTTGTTAGAAGATGAGATTCTCTTTTCAATGATTCAATATACAAGGGGCCATTTCTATCAGAAACGGTAGCATGAGAGTCTTCTTCTTGAAATCCAATATGACGATTCTTTAAGGTCATTTGTGTTTGAGTTGCTGCATTTCATACAGCGAAAGTAATCAAAAACAGTTCTCTTAGTGTTTGATAAAAAATGACTACACCAATTCACGTTCATTCCATTGATTTTTTTTAAATATCACATTTTACTTCATCTATCATATCTATCATATTACCGTTCCTTCTTTTATATCTCGTTACCGTCCTATTTTTATTGGAAATGAAAAACGGCAGCTTTTCGAATACTGAAAAATTTGATATGTTGGTCATATGTTCTGCCAAAGAAATTGTGTTGTTGCTGAACGTGCGTACTCTAATAAGTATCCAGAGAGACGACAACTTGGTAAATCAATATTTAGAAGTTAAGTTCTCAATTTAAAAGAATACGTATCATTTAAAAAACCAGTAGTTTCCCGACAAAAGCAATCTAATGAAAAAAGTTAGCGTGATGTGTTACACGCTGTTGTTGAAAATTCTGAGATATCCACTCGCACCGGAGTAGCCAAAGCGAAAGAATAGCACCTAAAGGCTGACTTTCGACCAAAACAGGTCAGATGTCAGTCTTGCTGAAGTGCCCATCAGTAAGTTGAGGACCGCTCGGAGAGCGGGGGTGGATGGAGTGGGGTAGTAGGTTCTCCTCGCTAAATAAATGTGGGGGAAGCTCCTATTTCAGGGCACTCAACCCGGGAGGGGGCATGGGGGGAGTAGCCAAATCACCGCTCACTTCGTTTTAAGAAAAAATAAATATCATCTATATGAATTTAGGATTTGTTATGGACTCAGACCAGATGACGGTGCAAGGCGAACAACCTTTTGTGAAAATGTCAAGACGATGAAAATTTCCCTTTCAAAATAATTTGGTCTGATGAAACCAATGCCAACACTGCCATTTTTAATAGTCCGAATGTTCATTATTGGTCACAACAAAATCCGCGTGTACACAAAATGTTCAGACATTAACAACGTTTCGATTTTAAGATGTGGGTTGGTATTCTCGGTACGGATGTAATTGGGCCTTTCATCTACCAAAACAATTTAACAAAAAAGCGGTACATACATTTTTTAGTAAATGATTAAGAAGACGCTCTAGATGATTTGCCTCTAGCGGTTACTCCCTGCTGCTGGTTTCAACAAGATAGTGCTTCAGCACATAACGCTAGAATTGTTTGTAACTATTTGAACCGTCGCTTCACAGGACAGTGAATTGGTACTCATAGTGATACATCCTGACTTGCAAGATCCCCCGACCTAACCCTACTAGACCTTTTTCTTTATGGATATATCAAGAATCAAGTGTACTCACATAATTTTCAAAAAATGAAGAAGATTTGCTAAGATTGGTTACTGCATCATTTAACAATATTGTTCTGAATATGTTAACTCAAGTTTTGAATTCGTCAGTGAGACGAGCGTACTTGTGCGGGTTATTTGAACACTTGTTATACGTTTCTGGTTATTTCCTATAATACGTATTAGCTCGTTGTTATTACATTACAATTACATTTCATAAATTAAACTTTTGATATTGCCCCTCATCTTTTCATTGAAGAACGCAAAAATTCCAGTAAGTGGTAAGTTAAAATTTATTATAAATAAGACTAATCAATTTACTTCATGTATCAAAATATGACAATTGAAGAAAAGCAGGTTACGTAATCACTTTTCATTTTCAGCGGGAAATGGTTATTGTGTGATACGTTGGTATATTCACAATGAAACATGGAGTCGTATACAGAGTATACTTTATTTTCAGCCCATATAAAAATACAAAGTTGATGATATTTTCTGAAAGACGAAACGTTGCAGAAAAATTCTGCTTACGTTATCGTATAGAACTTGAAAAGTGGCCACGACAAAGTGCTATTCGTTTCATATTTCCTTTGAAAAGCTAGGATAAAAGAAAAACGAAGTTATTTGAATGATAAATTCAATTTTGGTTGAATCATGTTTGAATAAGTGAACAAATTAACTGAGAAAATCTGTTCGTTGAAAAATATCAGTTTTGGCCAACCTTCTCATGAATATATTTATAAAAATTATTTTCTAAAAAATATCATCATTTCTTGTTGCTGCCACTGCTTCTCATCCTATATTACCTGTATTTCTTCCCAACCAATTTAAATAGGTTTCTTTAATCAATCGCATTTCTATGAACCATTAAAAAAGGATGGAAACTTCAATTATTGATGCGTGTTACTATCAATATTCCAAGGTTTTCAATATACGAGTTCATTTCACAAGACGTGAAACTAATGAAATGTGACATAATCTGAAGGTACAAAAACATTGCAATTTTCAACTGATACCCCCATTTACACCTCGTTTCTTATTATACAGGGTGGTTCATTGAACATGCGGCAAAAATCAAGGGACTATTCCTTGGACAATTCTAAGGATATTTTGTCTATTGAAGATTTTTGATAGGGAGCTTTTTTTAGAAGATACGGAGCGAAGAAAAATTTCGAAAAAAACACTTTATTACCAAAAATTACATGTAATGTTTCTTAATCTACAAGAACTGTTGAAAATGACTACCCCCCGCTCGGTTGCAAGAATCCAATTTTCTCTTCATCGACTCCCGAACTCTTTCAAAAACACCAGGATCATTTCTGATTGCATTACACCCAGCAATTATCCGATTTCTCAAATCTTCCACTGTAATTGGAATGTTGTCCAGTGTAGTACCCTATACTTTTATTACGGCTACGTTAATAATTTTAAAATTACCATAATTGTCATTGTCAAAATTCTTTTTCTCCTCGTGTCTTAGAAACAAAGCGCCCTATCAAATAAAATCTAAGGACAAATATCCTTGGAATAGTCCCTTAATTTTTGCCGCATGTTCAATAAACACCCTATATAGTACGAATGAAGAATCGAACATGTGCTTTCATTAAATTTTTCCAGCAGCGGTTCAAATTAAATGAAAACCAAAAGGTGTCCACGATTCTGCTAAATGCAATATAATTCCAGCCGTTTTTTAACTAGGTGGGAGGATGTTTCTCTCTTCCTGCGGAAATACCAATTAGTTGGCCTTGTTTGTGGTTTTTCTGATAAAAACGTATCATCACCCCATCGTCATATTTTGTGGACAAACCGCTATTTTTTTGGGGTTGAATTAGTGCTTATTATACGCGACCGTTATAACAACAAATGTGTGAAAATTACATACTGCCCTGGCGTTATCTTTAGTGAAATTATACCTTATCAATTTGTACTCGAGCATCACAATCAGAAACAAACGACTTACAAATTATAGAGTGAAATTAGTTCGTTAGGAATGTTGTTTTTTGAAAATAGTACAAAATATTGACTGTATTTATGTCTACAGCTTCAATATCTTTAAAAATGAATTAAAACTATTTCCGTCGTCGTTTAATTAGAACACTGAAGAAAGATATATACAGGACTTGGAATCTCTGTTGAAGTAAGCAGTTTTCAAAGTTACTTTTGGGTTCAGCTTTCTGAAAATTCAAACCAATCTGTCAGTGTATTTTGGTTCATATGGAAAAACAATTCATCTTCTTTTTGAAAAATCGATAATTTACTTCACTTCAAATGTATGTTTCAAAAATAGAGTCTACTTGAAATTATTAAACTTATTGTCACTCAAATTTTGGATTGTTTCGAAAGTCAGGATATTATATACAGAGTGTTCGAATTTAAGTCGGCACCATTGCCAACTCCGTTATTATTGATACTACGAATTCGGTTAAATGGGTAAACTAGTAGCATTTTGAATGGCCTTCTAGATGCCTAAAACAAAACAAAAATTGATAGTTGCATTTTCAAAATATTTCATAAACTGATATTTTTTTAAACCCAATATTTTATCATGCATTTCGATTCATAACAACATTCCCTAAAGTTGAAAATGAGCGACTCATGTGGAAATATTCATTTTTTTCACTAGTACAAAAAATTTCTCTGTTTTCGCGAATGAAGAGCTAGGAATTATAGAGTAAATATTCAAAAACACCGCATTCTTGTTGAACATATTTTTGGACCCTTCTCTTGACACTACGTGTTGCTTTCAACACAGTTCGGCCATCAATTCTATTAATTATAGTTTCAATATAATTTTTCAGTTCATCTACATTATTATGTTTCATTTTGTACACCTCATTTTTCAGAAGTCCCCAAAAATAAAAATCTAAAGGTGTCATGTCTGGTCAACGAGAATGTCACTTAACAGGATCATTTGTAGCGATCCATTAGTTTGCAAAACAGTCTCGCAACATTTTTTAACGCCACTGAAAATATGTGCTGGTGCCCCATCCTGCTGTAAATAGATCATAGAAAAACTCTTACAACACTTTTTAATAGATTAATGTAACGGGGTCCGATCAAGGAACCATAGTAAAAGTATGGAACGATAATATTGCACCTGAATAGACCACACCTAACATCAATAATGAATCGTTTTTGCAGATTGTGGGGATGGACTAGAAATGGATTATGACTACTCCAATAATGGAAATTCTTTCTATTATACCTACATCACACAATTCGAAAAATTAGCCTCATCGCTCCATATAATATTTCTATGGAAGTTTGCATTCGTTCATAAACCACCGACAAAACAAAACTCCAATCGTCTCTCGAGTTCACTAGGTTCTAGTGTTTGCACTTGTCTCAATTCATAAGGAGAAATCTTATGTTTCTTCAGAATTCGTTGAATAACAGACGGTGGAACAGCTATTTCACTAGATAAATCTCTGATGGAACTATTTGGATTCACTTCAAAGTAGGCTAAAACGTCAATAAAAAAACTAACTAATACAGTTTGTTGTATGATTTTTCACTTTGAAGGGTTTTACAAAAACCGCGACATGTGTTTCGCTAAACAGTACCTTCTTCAAGCATAAACTAAAAGTTACTTCTGAATTACAATTATTTTATAGTTGTAATTCAGAAGCTGATAATTTTACCGAAAGCATGGAATTAATACCAGTAAAATCGTGATATACTTTGTTGACTTCTCGTTTATGGAGATAAAGAAGAAACTTCCAGTTCAGAATATATTCTCACCGACTTCTCCCGTTGAATAAACTAATCCCCGCGTTCATTATCCGATCTCCCGGTGACTCGAATCAACCGTAAATGGCGCAAATCAGGCTTGATTGGCGGCGGAATAGCTGGTAAAGCAAGCGAGTGTCATAATAAATGCGAATGCGATCAGTAGCGATCGGATGGTCACTAATGAGCCAATTAAGCCACTCAAACTGGCAGACCATATTCGACTAAACGTATACGCACACATTAGCGTATCACTCGATACCGATTTCAATTAAAGCATCAGTTTCCCACCCGTAAAATATGTACCGGAGATGTCAATAGCCAGAAGAGCAATAAAAAAATCGATCGACTTTGACAAAAATCTGACCAAGGTTCAGATATGGTCTCACTGTAGCTCCTCATATCAATAATATATATATATATATATATATATATATATATATATATATATATATATATATATATATATATGTGTTCCGATATGTGTATATACATACCCATATCGGAAAAGTCTAGGGATATCTTTATAACATACTAAATATCATAAAAATAAATGCATGAGGTCGTTTAATTTCGATTACATTGGTAGACTCGACCACCCTGTAGATTTCTATGGGTTGAACAAAGCCTGCAGAAACGGTAACTAATCTTTTATCAAGTTTTTACAAACTGTAGGTTTTCGGCTAAAATGAATAATCTGAAAGTGTCGAGGTTGTACATTCTATGCAGTTCTTGCTCAGCAATTAAACTGGAAATATTGTGCTTCAACATGGAACGCCATAACTTACCATTGGCTGAGATGAATAGAGCTGTAGGGCTTCTTCAAGGTGGCATGCGACAAAATGATGTAGCTTTTCGTTTGGGGGTCTCCCAAACTGTTATCAGTCGATTGTGGCGGCGTTTCCGTGAAACTGGCAGTCCAGCCGAACAACATCCAGGGCGAGGACGCGCTACAACTGCAGTTCAAGACCGATTTTTGGTCTTAACCGCAAGAAGACAACCGACAATCACAGCAACTGAGTTGGTTAACGTGTTGCAGCAGACGCACCAGGTAACCATTGGTCGTGATACTGTCAGAAATCGACTGCATGAAGCAGATCTCCACAACAGAAGGCCACTTAGATGTCCACCTTTGTCGAGAGACAATCGCGATAGAAGATTAGAGTGGTGTCAAGAACATCAAAACTGGGATGCAAATGATTGGGCCACAGTTTTGTTTACAGACGAATCCAGATTTGGATTCCATCCAGATTCTCGTCGAGTAAGACTATGGAGACGACCTGGAAATAATGAACGATTGAGACACGTCCAGGAAGTCCACACATACAGAGGTGGTACAGTAATGCTATGGGGCGGAATCATGATCGGCGGCAGAACCGATCTCGTTTTTCCAAATCGCTCCCTCACAGCTCGACAGTACCTCGACACCATTCTTCTACCTATCGTCCGTCCGTTTGCTGGTGCTGTTGGTGAAAACTTCCACCTAATGCACGATAATGCTCGTCCACATGTCGCGCGTCTAGTGACTGACTGGCTCACCAACGAAGGAGTTTGTTTGAAGGTGATTGACAATGTTTCGTGATGAATTTCACTAGTTCGGACTTCCATTGTCTACTATATAAAATGATTTGAAATCCCTGAAACAAGTAAAAAAGAATAATTAAAAAAGAATAGTTGAAAATAACAATTATATTAAGCAACAATAAACCTGAAATTGTTATTTTCAACTATTCTTTTTTAATTATTCTTTTTTACTTGTTTCAGGGATTTCAAATCATTTTATATAGTAGACAATGGAAGTCCGAACTAGTGAAATTCATAACGAAGGAGTTGATGTATTGTCATGGCCAGCACAATCACCGGACCTGAATCCCATCGAGCATGTGTGGGACATGCTTCAACGAAGAATTACTCCGCATATGGGGAACATTCACACATACGTTGTACTGATTCCAATTTTTTTTGTATTATGATTTTTTTTCGAGGTGCCAAAGAAGAGCCATATTTTTTTAGTTTTGCTTATATGCGCACTCAGTATTTTTGACCATTTAATAAATTTTGTTGTAAGTTACATTCGTTTAATAATCACCGGTCAGTTTTTTTTTCCCTAAAGCGATCTAAAAAAAAATTATTGCCATTTTTAAAAATATCCCTAGACTTTTCCGATGTGTGAAATGAAATTAACATCCAGGTGTCATTATTATTGTGCCACCTACCACCTACCTACGACTGCTACCTAAGACATTCCGAATTATTTTTAAGCTTCTAGTTTATTATCTGCATCAGTGTTTTTTTTTTCAATAAAACCATTTAGCATATATTTTTTACTTAATTTATTTTCAAGTTTTTATTTTCTGATTTTGTTACTCAATTCTTCTCATTCTGTTTAGTTCATTTAGTGCCTCAGTATTTCTAGGTTTACTTCCCGACAATTTGTTTCGATCTAACTCCTCAATTCATAAACCAAACAAATGCCAACCGTGAAGGCGAAGATCGAGGGTCGGATAGCTAGTCTGTACCCTCTGATCAACAGACGTTCTAAATTAAGCCTCAAAAGCAAAATTACGATCTACAAAACGAAGTTCAAGCCTGTCATCATGTATGCTTCAGGCGTCTGGAGACAAGCGGCTCCGTCAAATATCTCCATTTTGGAGAGATCGCAAAACAAGCTAATAAGGATAATTGTGAATGTTCCTTGGTTTGTACGGAACGAAGCCATCCGCAGAGATTTACAGCTGCCTTACATTCAGCAGTCCATTCAGTCGAGGAATAGACAAGTCCTTGATTGTGCCGAAAACCATGAAAATCGGTTAATCAGGGAATCTATGGATTACACTGTAGACGACCCCTCCCGATATAGAAAGCCCAAATAGTCTGTCGAATGAGGCCCTCATATCCTCCGTTAGAGGATGAACAATATCTTCATCCAAACACCCCAGCCAGGTAGGGGTTCACCGTAAAGGGCGGTAATGATGTCTGAGGACTTTGATACCGCCACCAAATAATCAGTCTGGACCCGCTCGTCCTTCTGACGAGCATCAGTCCTAAGGGTAAGGGAGCTGGGCTCCAATCTGCTTGAAATGAAGATGACTTTCCACCACACAAATGCCACACAGTTCTTGGCACGTTTACGTCTCTTCTTCATCTTCTAATATTATCCAGAAAGGTGCTGAAGAGGTAATAAGATAAGTGATCTTTTGCTCCGAAACTTCGAAGTCTCTTGACAACCACAGTCAACATCAATATTTTTGACTCGACAGTATACATGAATACATATATTTTTCGTACACCAAGATGAAACGACCAAAATACGTCCAATCCCATAACTTTCTGCATATAAGTAAACACTTATCATGTATTATAATTGAGAATAAGATCCCGAAGCCCTAGATCGAGTCAAATCATAATAATACACTCAATAGCTATGTTCGACACGGATAAAAATTTATCGATTTGGAGCACTCATTGTACCCCCTTCAAAAAACCGACGATTGGGTACTTTCAGTCTGATATCCTATTTTGTTACTGTCACTTTACGTTGAAATTTCTCCCAGATCTTTTATGTATTTTAATAATGTTGATTCATTATGAAAAAAGCTCTAACTTATATGTTATGTCTTTACTTTACTAACGTCTCAAAATATTTCTTCCACGTGAATAAAAACAAGTAGAATGGCCCCCGTAACATTTCACGAATACAAACACGTTTATATCTGCTAATTATCCGTATTGATTCCAAGATCAGAAGCCTCTAGTGTTCAGTTATTATTATGAGAGAGGTCATTGAATCTCGATGGGATTATGCTTCGCATCGCTTGTTTTACTACTTGTAATTAGTACAGATTCCAGGAGTAATCACGACATATTGAATTCCAGGTCAACACAAACAAAACAGGGTTGATGAAAGTCGACAGTAAGATTGCATTTGCTGTTGGCGATACAACTGCCGCAATCGATTTTCAATTATTGAACACACTTGCAGACCGGTTTCGGGCTTTTTGGCCACTCGTCAGTGCAAGGTAGTGTCTATCATCAACATAAAGTCGATGATTTTCGATGATTTAAAATCGAATTTCTCCAGAGTATCTTTCCTCGAACAAGGCTGAAGCGAACGACAAGCAACATGTTTGTCATCGCTCTATCTGCCTGTGAACGAGGTAACCAACCACATATGCGGAATTTGAACAGTTCCTGGTATAAGGAAGAAAACTTCACAAAATGAGTGGGTACACTTGGAAACTGGCTCAGTGCAATATAAAGTCGATGCACTGACGAGTGGCCAAACAGCCCGAAACCGGTCTGCAAGTGTGTTCCAATAATTGAAAATCTATTGCGGCAGTTGCATCGCAGGAATAACTTCAGTGACACCTGTCGGATATAATCCAACACCCTTCGTGGTATTAGCCAGGAAAGTAGTTGTTTTCTTATAGGTGTCAGTCCATTAACCTACAGTGTAGGGAGTTGGGACTGGCCTGAACAAATTTTTCCTTTTGGTAATTCAATGGTAATATTGTTGTTGTTTTCCAAGTTGAAGAAGCGAAAACAATTCATTTTAAACAGTACCATGCCTTTTAGAAAATTAGGAGAACCCATACCTTGAGCCCACCAGAATTGGTTCTTAGGTCAGCCCTGCAGCAAGGGGCGTTAGAAGGTAAGTATCCTCCTGAATGGGGGGCGTTTATTCATGCCAAAAAGATTTATGGCACTGATCCGCTTGGTATCACTAACAAAACGGTAATGTCATATCAAGATGATGCTAAACTGTGATGCACTTTTTTCCCAGCTACTCGTGTGACCCTCTATGAACCATGAAGTGACCAAAGAATTTGACTGATGCTACAGAGGAGAGGAAATGATCTCCTCCTGAGAAGATTAGCAAACGCTCACCCTGGAAATAATGGTACACCCAAGGGCGAAAAAGTCCTGCATTGCTGAATCCAATGTATTCATCACGTATGGCAGACGTACAAATGTCATCATACGGAGAGCTATGTTCATCAAGTCGAGAATCTTGCACCTTGAATATTCACCAACCTCAATATCGACCAATCAACTGTGGAGTCTCTTCAGGTACCATAGATAATATCCCGGCATGGATGGCTACAGGGTACCCTAGAGAATCATTAGAGCATCTCATGGCTGGTGGTTGCAGTTGATACCTTGCAGCCATGGAAGGGCTTCTCTCTGAAATGCTTCAAAGGAAGCCTACTTCACAAGCCATACATTTGTGATACTCACCTATCTGATGAAGGAAGTCGCAGAAATATCTCCAATCAGGTCTTCACTAGATTGACAAAAGTGTACCATGGACTGTCAATCTTAGAGTACATTATTCTTCATGGAAAATGTTGGTCTGCCTTTCCCCGGACCGGATTAGATTTTCAGGATGGGGCAGAGTAACACTCTTGCCACGTAACTTATCATTTGCCACAAGCGGGTTGTAAGGGAGGATTGAATAGACACACTCACCGTGGACTCGCTCACCTAGGTCAGCAATCCAAAGTTACTGCCGCAACTCAGGATTTAATTGTGAAAATTCAAGAAGTGGTCTACTTTAAACTATATTGACAAGATTTTCCTATCGGAGCTTGTTTAGGTTAGAATATAATAGCTGAAAGGCATACATTTATCACGAGAAAAAAATTGAACGATTAAGACGTGTTCTTAAGACGTGTTCTGGAAAAATGTAACATTTTCAAACGTAATTGGAATCGATCTGAATTTTGACGTTCCTTGATACAATACTGGATCGAAATAAACTGTGCTGGTTTTGGAGAATAATATATAAATACGTTTCTATATGGAGATATGAACTCCATATAGTATCCAAGTGTAATCCAGGAAACTATCTAGGATTACACTTGGACAACACGACTCCATTAATGAGTGATAATAAGTCTGAAATCATACAGTAGGGACGCAAATAGCTCCCTTCCCTCTTGACTTTTCGAACAAGATAAGATATCAAAGTTAAAAAAAGTTTTTTTAAAAGAAATCATAGTATTTTTTGAGAAAAAAAGTCATGCAATTTTGCTGGATTAGCATCGCTCATGGAAGAGCCCAGGAGAGTAAAGACCAAAAAAAACCACGCCACGTTCGGTCGAATGTCAGAAGGTTTAGCTCCTGTTTTCTTCGATTACCGTGGCGTTTTGCATCAGGAGTTCTTGCCACAAGGTCGCTCGGTCAATGAGGAGTATTAACTTGAAGTTATGTGCCACTGGCGAGAAGCAATGCGAAGAAAACGTCCAGTATTGTAGGAAAACGAATCATAGCTTTCTTAATCACGATAATGCATCTGCTCACTCGTCATTGCTTGTTCGTAATTTTTTGTCCAAAAGAACACCGTAATCATGTCTCAGCCACCATATTCACCAGATTTGGCCCCATGCGACTTTCTTTCATGTCGAAGTTCGAAGATACCCATGAAAGGATAGTATTTTGCGACGATTGAGGAGATAAAAACCAACAAGTGCATTTCAGAACTGCTTCGAAGATTGAAAAAAAAGCTGACACAAGTCGATTAAATCTTAAGGGGACTACCTTGAAGGGGACAAACTAGAAATTGGGACAAATGAAAATTCACCTCCTCGAACTCATTGATAACATTTTGGAATGTGTTGGGCCGGTCGGTCGCCAGGCGGTTCGACGTGGGTGCCTTGTTAACTCACTCGAATTGACTACCGTGTTGGTCGGTGGTTCAAGCCCTAGTCTGAATGATCGATTTTCACTTGCTATCGTCCAATCCGTGTTAGGAATCACACGTTAAAAGGTAAGACCTCGTTAATCCTTAGCTCGCACAAATTTCGACTTCTGAGGATTGTCTTTCGTAGGGATGCGACAGCTGGTTAGCGGAAAAACAGATTTTAAAGAGATTTTTTTAATGCCCGTATTATTGCAGGTTATGTGAAAGAAAAACATGTATACTATGTGGTAGGAGAACACTGAAATTTTAAAAGAATACGTTAGTAATCAATCGGATGAAAGACGTTTTAATTTTTATTATGAGATTGTATTCGCGATTAATCGAAGTAGAAACTTCGGGGAGCTGACTTTGGCAAGAGAGGTAAGGTTTAAAATCCATCCATTGACTAAAATTTTAACAGTTACTCAAAAATTTCAGGAAAAGTCCGTAAAATTTGCCATACACGTTATCGAATATTTCGAGTTCATCGTAAAATGAAATCTCCTAGATAAGTTTTTATACATAAAAAGTTAGACCCTAGACGTTCAAAATAAGTATGGAAGAGAATTCCAAAAACTTGGGTATTACCAAGGTGATTTCCGGTTCATATTTTGTTAGACTTCAACTTTGTTTTTGAAATAATTCAGCTATCATAAAATGAAGTAGTTGACATTGTTGACATAAAATATTATTCAATTCAAAATAATAATTGAATACTTTTAGAGCACTTTTGTAACTTTTTAAATCATACCTTCAGCAAAACTGAAATAAAAACCTATCATCTTGCTATTAATCGCATGTTAAATTACGAGACCTGGTTAATCCTTAGCTTGTATGAGAGAAAGAATACGAAAAGCAAACCCTTCACCATCCATTTCATTAGAAAGCAGTGGAAGATTTTCGACACTTGACACTTTTATGAAGTAGCACAATTTTCAAGTGTTCAATACTGAAACTAATCAATACAGTTCATTGTATGATTTCTACTATAAAGGGCTTTACAAAAATCATACTATTTGTTTCGCTATACTCTTCCTCAAATTTCCTCAATTTTTTGTTGCATCACGAGATAATGCAACAAAAACCAAACTTCTCCAACTGAAGTTCCAATCCCTTAGTTGCAATCAATTTTTCTGGTACGGAAGGTTATTTCCAACGACTAAAGAAAACCCCGAGGACTACAAATTAAAATAGTCTAATCTGAATTACATTCGAATGTTAACGTGAATTGATGAAGTTAATTAACAACTGAGAACACTCAATCATTCTTCAGTCCACATAACCCGCTCGCTCGTATTATACCTGTCTAGCTCGCCTGTCCCGACATTCATTTTTTATTCGCGCGGGCGGCTTCTTCTGAGCCTCCGATGATTTCGAATCATTGTACTCCGGTCAAAATAAAAAGCTACTGCCTCCTCTTCACCAATGGACAAATGAAAAGTGCGTATTCAGAGTGCTGTCGATTATTAGTGCTCCAGGAAAATTAGCAAACTTACTTTTTTGACTACAAGTATTCATTTCAATTATGTTGTCTTCTTTTTTTTTTTAAATAGATAGATCTTTATTGCCTAAAATGTAATACCATTTGTTGACAAAGTCATCTTTATAAATACATAAAATGTTAAAAATATATGAAATGTTGTTCTTTTCAAAGACTATATAGTATTCACAAAAATACAGTGAAGATGAAAAATAACAGACAAAAAAAACAATCAAAAAATATCAAAGATAAGAAAAAATGTTCAAATATGTTCTGTATCTTCACAGTAGGGAGGATGAGAGTAGACACAGCACTTAGGCAACATGTGATCCATTGTACATCCTCCCGAGGGGTTGTCCTTCCGGATCATCGTCCTTTCCAGGTCACTAGGAGACATCTCCTTTATATTGGCAGATGTAGGCCAAGACTCGCCGAACACACACTCTCTTTGGCAGCCTTGAGGTGTCTTACGGTGGCCTCCGCGAAGGTTTTGGAAGGTGCAAATATGCATTACTATCGTTGCGCGGCTTCTTCAACCTTCTTGGGGTTACCTCCGTGGAGGTGCACAAGTCAGGGAGCTTTCCTGCAGGAACAACCGGTTCCTTGCCGTTATTTGAGGCGAAGCTCTTGGCGCCCGCCGCAGGAAGTGCTTTTGCTGTTGGAGGTGGAGTGGGGGAGGAAGAGGGTGCACTTATAGTTGCTGCCACTCCTGCCTCCTTCGCCCTCTTTCTTCTGTTTGCTTCGGCGCCGCAACTGCGTTCACGCCTTGGCCTTTGTATTTCATCACGAGGTGATCTGCTATGTCCAGCCTCATTTCAAGCGGTAGATTGGGGTGGACATTTCTGTTCATCCCCAGCCACCGCCATAGATTGAAGTGACCACTTCTGTCCAGCCTCGGGTTTGGTTTTTGTTGTTTCTGTTTCTGTGTTTGTTTCATTCATGTGTGTTCCCACGAGTAGAAAGGGAAGAGTTGGTCACCTCTGGCAGAGCCCCGCATTACCAGAGGTAAGCTGATTACAATGAGGTTTTGCCCAGTTCCCCAAGGGGATCGTTCGTAACCGCATATCACCCTGCGGCCATTTAGCTGACGGAACGATTTCTGACACCTTAGCTTGGGTAGGCTGGTCCACGGTGGCATGTTTTGCAAAGGCTTTTGGGGATTTTCAGTTCCATTCACCCTACTTATTTCTGCTACTGACCAGGAGTCCGGCAACCCCGTCTGAAAAGCCACATTGGCTTCCCGGACAGGGCCCCCAACCCCCTGACCGGTCTCCTATCCGCCACCTGGGGACGCGCCCGATAAGTAGCCCAACCCACGGGGTACAAATATGGTATCAATAAAACAAAACAATTTTAAAATTATTTGACATAAATCGTAATATACATCGTGGAATACCGAAAGACTAGAATTTGTATGCAAAATACTCTTCCAAACTGTAGAAGCACTTTACCAAAATAAGGTTCTTTACTGATTTTCTATTGTATAGGGTGCCTCATTACACGCTTCATATCTTTAAATTTAAATAAAACAACGTGTGAGATATCAATTATTTTTATTCGTCTGAAAGACCTATTGATGACACTTTGTGTGGAATATAACATCGTTTAAATGTCCGTCACGGCTTCTCTGGGTGGAGCGCATCTAAGACGTCCAATTTTCCATGACCCTGGCGCATATATCGCACTGAATTCAACCGATAGCATGTGTTATGTGGGCTGTGGGGACCAATGTTGTTTGTGACTTATTCGCATACACCTACATCTTAACAAAACCTCACACCTCCACGTGAGATGACCATGCCCTCAAATCGCTCGTGCAGAATATTCAATATGGCATGAGCTGTGTGGCACGTAGAGCCGTTCTGTTGAAACCACATATCGCTGGTGTCCAGATCATTCAATTCCGACCAAAAGAAGTTGGTAATTATCGACCTATAGTGCCAGCCGTTGACAGTGATGGCCTGGCCAACGTCATTCTCAAAGAAATATGGACCGATGACGTCGCCAGTCCAAAATCCACACCAAACAGTGTTTTTTTCGGGATGCAATTGATGCTCTTGAATCTCATGTGGGATGTTATCATTCCAAACTAGACCATTTTTTATGGAGAGCTGGAGCTGGAGCTGGAGATGATTTTTCGATGGAATTTGGAGGTCAGTTGCCAATCTGTTCCCATTCAGGGAACACACGTCTTTCTCTTTGGTCGTTCACCTTCAGTTCCTAGGTCAGTTGAATTTTATACAGGTGCACTCCCAAGTCACGACGCAAAATTTGTTGTGGTCTACGCAAGGTCGATTTCATGTGGGCGAAGCGAAATCGACTACCTCAATTATCATGCACACTCTCACAGACAGTGGCGATGTTTCGGCAGATCTTGCCTTTCATCAACATACGGGTATTGGTCGATCGTTTACCGAACCAGTGGACTCGATTTCATTCACCACATTACGAATAGTCCTCTCGGTAGGATAATTGTGGTGACCGTAAAATGGGTGAATCGCGCAGTACGTTGCCAGAACAGAACACCCATTCTGATGAAACAATTTTATTATTTGCACGTGTTGTCTTTGATATATCGGTCCATCGTGATTTGTCAAAACAGACTGAATAAATGACAACAAACTTGACACATGTAGCTTTCAAAGTTTGGAAGTTCCTACTGGAAGGCCCTGTAGATAGGTAGGGCTGAAGTAAGTGGGAGTATTCGACCCTTCACTGCAAGAGGGAGAGTTTATTATCCTTCACACGTATTTAAAAATTTTCCATTTCCCTCTAGTTCCTTTTTGGGTCCAGTAATTGACAAGGATATTCTGGACGTGACAAAATCATTAAAAAACTCCAAGTTTCCTAAAGAAAACAAACTCATACGACAATTGATGAATCAAATATTAGTCACTAGCGTTTTCCTAGATGCGTTCAAGTTCTTAAAGATTATTCGTTTGTTAAAAAAAGAGATTCATCTCTATCCGAAAATTTTCGTCTCATCTCAATAATTCCATTTTTTTCCAAATCATTTGGAAAAATTATAAATCAAATTTACTCATTTCGAAAAATATTTTTTGACAAATTACCATTGGGTTTGTGCACAGAACGTTACACAATTCAAGCCCACAAATGGTTGAGGGGCTAGAACAGGCCACTTGCACATCGTTCACGTTTTGTGACCTGTCCAAGGCTTTTGACTGTCATGACATACCATTTGATCTTTACAAAGCAGTAACACTTAACAATTCGGTATCAAATTATAAATTTTTTGAGCATCAGGTGCTCAAAGGATCAGTACTGGGGCCAATATTATTCATTTCATACATATTTTGCATTTTTCTGCGTGTACTTCAAATGAAAATGTTCAGAATGTTAAATTATTAGGTATAACTTTGGACAGTTACTTGACTTGGAACTATCATATTGGTCATTTGATGAGTAAATTATGAACAAATTTTATTTTATGACAAAGCAAAGAAAAACATAGTCCTCATATTCTCAAAACAAACTACTCCCCTCTTTCTCAACTACCTACAAGGTAGGTTCTGGTATATGCCATCCGGAAAACAGCTACTCCCCCAGCTGATACCACGCTGGATATTGAATTATATCCGACAGACAATTATGCAAGATACCTTACACAGTTTAGTCCCGCAGATGTTTCTGGTTCATCCAGCAGCAGGACCCTGCTGAAATGATTCGAGTAAGTCACCTACAGACTGATTTCGAGGTATTACCTGTAGGATGTAGGAAAGACTCAACGGCATGTATGTTCGTCTGAGAGAAAGATTGTTAACTAGAAACAGCTCCATTTCATGAACAAAGCTTCGATCGGGGAAAATTTCCCATGTATAGTCGAAGTAAACGATATTGTGCTCACTCAAAGTTGGCGACACTCTCAAAGGCAAAAAAAAACAATATATAGAAATGAATCGGCTGCGAACTAGTCCACGTAGCCTGTAGAATTGGCGGTTCGTATTGGATAATTTTTACTAACCGAGTTTTGTGATTGGCTGGAGAGTCATATATATAAATTTGAAGCCATGTTTCGGTGACGAATATAAATCGGGGAATGCGGGAATGGTTATCGCCGTCGTGT
This sequence comes from Leptinotarsa decemlineata, assembly GCF_025532065.1. Lineage (NCBI taxonomy): Eukaryota > Metazoa > Arthropoda > Insecta > Coleoptera > Chrysomelidae > Leptinotarsa > Leptinotarsa decemlineata. The sequence continues at coordinate 26,645,570 of NW_027412688.1, read as the reverse complement.
TATCAATGTTCAATACAGGAACTGATCGCGATTTGAGTGTTGAAATTCGATAGTGGTGGAAATATAATTACTTAAAACTTTTGTTATCTGTTTAAAATGAGGCGTCCGTGGACAAGTACTACTAGTAATAACGAGTGTGATAACAACGCAGGCTTTTTTCAGTGTAGTGATTTCCATAGCGGTGATGAACAATGCGAAAAAAAGATACAAGTGAAAAAGATTCGGATATATATTGAAACACAGAGAGTACGTTTTAATGTATCTAAGAATCTACATGTCAAGTTTGGTTTCGAGGGAAACTATCGCAAGCAACATCATATTTGACCGAAATTCCTTTTAAACTGTACCTAATATAGTCAAAAACAAACCTTATGAACGCAAGACGCGATGTGATACAGCATTACCAAAACCTTTAGATGTTCATCTAAGAAAATCATTGAAAAAACAATATACGACTGTTACAAAAGCAATGAGATTCCTACAACTGAAATCATAAAAAAGAAATTGAATACTTTCGGCCATAACGTGAACTGCTGTGACAAAACTCTTCAGAATTGGATAAAGATACTAGGATTTAGATTTAAAATAATAAACAAACGTCCAGCAGCTACAGAAAGCAGAAGAATAGTGGAATTGCGTAACAAATACTTAGAACAAATAACTAAATATAGACAAGAACAACGACTAATTTTGGATTTAGACGAAACTTGGTATGACACTCACGACACAGTTACGAAAGGGTGAACTGATGGTTTGAAAATGTGTACGCCTAACATGCCTGCAAACAAAGGATCCTAACCTAACCTAACATGCCTGCAAACAAAGGATCGCGATTAAACAGTGTGCATTGCGGAGAAAGTAAAGGATGGGTTCCGAATTCTTTGAAATTATGTGGAAAAAAATTCGAGGACTGAAGCGATCGATTGTATATATATATATATATATATATATATATATATATATATATATATATATATATATATTCAGTAAATAGTATTCAGAAGTATTTACAATTATCACCCTGTTATTTGAATCCCTTAATATTCATTATATATATATGTATATATATATATATATATATATATATATATATATATATATATATATATATATATATATATATATATCTGGTGATGTCTGGTGATGTCTGGTTTTTTCAACTAGACTGATTAATTCGAACTCTGTGTCTCAATTTATAGGGATGGATGTTTCCCTTTACCTGCGTTGCTGCCACTACCTGTGTTTGCTCGACTACCTGTTTTGGTCTTATTACCTGAGCTGCCTCTCCTGTCTCTGTTATTGTACCTGTATTGTCATGTACCGAGTTTTGCCTCTGGAGTTGAGCCGAACAAGAGGGATGATGCGCAACTAGCAGTGAAGGGAAAAGTCACCACGTCTTCTCTCTTCCAACACGTACTTCAAACAGGACATAACATCAATTTCGACAACACAAAAATGCTAGCAAGCAACGAAAACTTTTACTCACGAACAATCAGAGAGGCTATCGAAATTGAAAAACGACCTAATAATATGAACAAGAGGGATGATGCGCAAAGATTACCATCAACATGGAGATCCGTTTTATCACTTCGCACAAGCAATCAGACGGCTCAACTCCAGAGGCAAAACTCGGTACATGACAATACAGGTACAATAACAGAGACAGGAGAGGCAGCTCAGGTAATAAGACCAAAACAGGTAGTCGAGCAAACACAGGTAGTGGCAGCAACGCAGGTAAAGGGAAACATCCATCCCTATAAATTGAGACACAGAGTTCGAATTAATCAGTCTAGTTGAAAAAACCAGACATCACCAGAAGATGGCAAATGAGACTTTGCCGAAACGTTGTGAAAATAATCCTTATGGGGAGAAAATACACAGAACACGGAGCGAAACCCGAGAAAACAGCTCATCATACTTTATCCGTGAGAATCTTCGAGTTAACATATATATATATATATATATATATATATATATATATATATATATATATATATATATATATATATATATGAAGGTGAAATATGTGACCTTCTTTTGATTTCGGGAGGGCGCTATAATGTCGGAACGAAGGGAGAGCGCGTCGTTTTGACTTCAAAAGCGTGTCCTCCTCCTGCCACCTGAATAAAAACAATTTTCATATTTCCAAATATATTTTTTTTTGTGAGACTCGATTAATATCTAATTTCTCTGGAGTATCCGAAGTTGTTGCTGCTTATATATTAATTGACGACCGGCACGTCATTGTAAGGAAGATACAGGTAGTGGTAGCTTAAACGCATTCACTGTCCCGCGGAGATCTAATCAACATTGAATGTCCGCCTCTTATAGGGTGTTGGTCGCTAATATGTTTTCAATAAAAAAATTTATAATCAACAATAATATCATTTAGAATAAATAATCTAAATGAATTTGAAAATAAAACGAAACTAGTAATCAATGAATTTGAATGTTGGTGTAGAAATAATCACTTGATATATAATTAAGATTAAACAACATTTATTCAGTTTTCAAGTACGTATCAGCGCCCTCTCCAAATGAATCTAGGTTTCGAAACAACAGAATATACAAAATTCCTTGGAACACAACTTGACAATAAATTGTCTTTCAATAATCACATTGAATATCTATGCACTTCTCTGAAAAAACGTATTTTGCCTTCCTAACAATGAAATCAAAATGTTTAAGACATAATGTCTTGGATATATACTATGATGTCTACCTCTGGTAATGCGGGGCTCTGCCAGAGGTAACCAACTCTTCCCTTGCTACTCGTGGGAACACACATGAATGAAACAAACACAAAAACAGAAACAACAAAAATGAAAATCAATCAAAAATCAGAAGTGCTCAACTGAATCTAAGGCGGTGGCTGGGGATGAACAGAAATGTCCACCTCAATCTATCACTTAGAATGAAGATGGACATAGTAGATCACCTCGTGATGTAATGCAAATGCCAAGGCGTAAGCGCATTTGCGGCGCCGAGGTCAAAAAGAGAAAGAGAGCGAAAGACGCAGGAGTGGCGGCAACTATAAGTGCACCCCCCTCCCCCCACTCCACCTCCAATAGCAAAGGCAGTTCCTGCGGCGAGCGCCAAGAGCTCCACCTTGAATAAAGGCAAGGAACCGGCTGCCCCTGCAGGAAAGCTCCATCTCTCATGCACCTCCACGAAGGGAACACAAGAAGGTCGAAGAAGCCGCGCAACGACAGTAATGTCGCTGCACCTTCCAAAACCTTCGCGGAGGCTACCGTGAGACATATCAATGTTGCCAAAGAGAGTGTCTATTCGGCAGTCTTGGCCTACACCTGCCAATATAAAGGAGATGTCTCCTAGTGACCTGCCCACCTTCCTGGAAAGGGCAGGATAGACGATGACCTAGGAGGACAACTCCTCGGAAGGATGTACAATGGGTCACATGTGGACTAAGTGCTGTGGATCTACACTCACCCTCGCTACTTTACAGATACAGAGATATACTATGGTGTAGTGTGTAATAAGCTCAATATAAATATTATCATTTGAGGACACTCATCAGAAATGAATAAAATCTTTATAAAGCAAAAAAGTTTCGTTAGACTAATTTTTGATCTCAAATACAGAGAATCTTGTAAGAAAACATTCCAAAACAAAAAAAATTTCACATTACCATGTATTTATTTTTACAAAATATGAAGCTACGTTCATAAACATTTCCATTCGCTAACAAGAAATGGTAAAATTCACTCTCATCAAACGAGACGGAGAAACGACTTCCATCAGGGAAAAATAAACCGTAATAAGTACAAAGGTTCGCCACTTTATGCCGGGGCAAAATATCTCAACTTATTACCACAGAGCATCAGAAGTGAAACACATTTTCTCAAATTAAAAAAAAGTAAAAGACTTTCTGGTAACAAGTTGTTTTTACTCCATGAAAGAGTACGAAAATAATATTTTTGTGTTACATGTGTTGTTAATGATATAAGTGACATTAGATAAAATATCTTTTGTAAAATGTGACGTGTCACATACATATACATTCATGTATACAATAAATTTTGACTTCGATCCCAAAGTAAGATATTTCATCTCATTCATTCTCGAATGAAACTGATGTGTTCACTTCATTGAAAATGTTGGAAACATTGTTGGAAACAATATAAATATTGTAATGGAGAACTTTATGCTGGGGTTAAAGTATAAAGTTTCAGTCCTCCCCGATAAGTTACTACCAAAAATATTTATTCTTCAGTATCAGTTGTACCTATTTGATAATTTTATCTATAAAAAAACTGAGAAATTGTACTGTGTACACCATGTTTGCCATGTCACAATTATACATATACAATTATTATAAAAATAACTGACGTGAGTTAGGGTCACACCTAATTAAAAAAATACATAACTGTTCGCCCTCATTTCTGATACTTTACATTGACAAACATAAAATAAATAAGGACTCACAAAACGGGTTCTATCCTGGGATATCTACTGAGACAGCTATTTGTACGCTATTTGTACATTTGTTGAGTATATCTATAAATATCTCGATAGGAAAAAACTTGTAGGCGCTCTTTTTTTCGATCTCACGAAAGCTTTTGATTGCCTAGACCTAGATCATACTGAAAACAAACTGTACTCAGTATGAATTCGTGGAAATATACTGAAGTGGTTCATGTCATTTTTGAGGCACAGAAAAATTATTGTGAAACTCAATGGAGCACGATCTGAATTGCATAACATCAATCTAGGAGTACCACAAGGATCTATACTGGGTCCATTGATTTTTATTATGTTCATCAATGATTTGCCAGAGAATATGGATGCCGATTGCTCAGTATTATATGCTGATGATGTATCTGTTGCATTTCACAGTGAAAATGATTGTGAATTTGATGAGAAAGTTAACGAACTCCATAACAAATTCAGAAACTGGTGATTAATACTTAACCACAACAAAACCATTCTCATGCAATACTCTATAAAAAACAATAGTATGGTCCCGGAAATAAGTATACGTAACGCGAAATTGATTACATCAGAATTTACGAAGTTTTTAGGCACGTTCTTAGACTCCAATCTGTCTTTCAGAAATTGTATGGATCATATCAGCAAGAAAGTAAATAGTGGGAATTATGCCATTTTGCAGATGAAGAACATCTTCAATAAGCTTCAACTTATCAATATCTACTATGCCCTCATATATCCTCGTATATCCCATAATATAGTTGTCTGGGACAATGCAGTATCATCTCAAAGATTGCTGATATCACAAAAGAGAACGATACGCCTGATTTTCGGAATTAAACGTACAGATTCTTGCAAACGCTACTTTATTGAAAACAATATCCTCACTGTGCCATGTATATACATCATTATTGGCAATTAAATTACAACTCTCTAACCTCCCGACAAGTGGTGATAATCACAACCATAATACAAGATACGGTACTCGCTTGCTTTATCGGCTGTTCAGTAGCAAATACGGAAAACATTATAAGAAAAAACACTGAATTTGTTCAGATTTTGCGGGAGCTGACAGTTTGGCTGGAGCTGGTCGTGTTCCGCTTGATTAGAGGTTTCCATATGATACGTATCTCTACGCTAACTTGGCTATATGCGTTGTTGGACAACATATAAACGGCTTTTTTGATGATTGTGGATGAATTCAGCTTGAGCCCACTTGATGTTATGTTGATGAGTCCAAACATGCTCTGCTATTCTGGATTTGCTGGTTTGTCCTTGCTGTGTGTGTTTCTTGTGCTGGGCAATGCGAATTTTCAATGGCCTCTTAGTTTAACCGATGTATGATTTTCCGCACTCGCAGGGTATGCGGTAAATTCAATTCTTGGAATCGCAGTCCGCATTTGGTGGCCTGGTTTTCGTGAGACTGTTACGGATAGTGTTCCCAGATCTGAAGCAGGTTCTGATGTTATATTTGGACTCAATTCTTCTTATCCTTTTCGACAATCTTCTGATGTAGGGAAGTACAAGTACTAGTTGTGGGAGCTCTTGTTGTGTTCTAGCTAAAGCCTGTTCCACCATTACAGATTCTTCCAGGGATTTTAAATCAATTTACATCGTATTAGACGATGGAAGTCCGAAATGGTGAAATGCACCACGAAACATTGTCAACCACCTTCAAAGAAATTATGAACTTTACCATGAACATTGTCAACCACCTTCAAACAAATAGTAGCACTGGCAACATCATTTATTAAGGATTAATTATTAACTTGAATGAATACAAATTTTCACTATTGGCACCATCTTGTGGCAATGCCAGAGGTACTACAGTTATTCTGAAACAAAAGCACATCCCAGCAACCCCCATTGTATAGACATCCTAATTATTGACATTAAATGTTATTATCATGGTTTACCAAATTCAAAATGTATTTTTCACGAGTTATATTTAGATTGATCTAACTGGAAACATGGCAATTAGTATGAATAAATCTCAATTTTCAATAATATAATCGCTAATGTTGAGCCTTTCCTGAATTAAACAGATGAAATGACACTTCCCATAACCGACCGATTTTGCACGTAGACGGTTTTCACATCAAGTCGATTGAATCAGTGTTACATTACCAGTGAATATGAGCAAACACAACAAAACAAGTACATACCCACGAAACACCTGAGATGTGAACCTGAAAACGCTAGACGGGAGGTCCAGTCACTCACATGCACCGTGTGCAAATTCTAATCGGGCTTCGATTACCCCAATTATGCTCCTGTCAGGATATCTTATCGTGTAACAGCTGAATTGGCAAATTAATTAGTTTATTGAACATTATACGTTTACGAAATGAGTTTGGTGGGTTTCGTTTGACCACTTTTTGAATATTCATACGTACCGTTGACGTCGATATGGGATCTCGTTGGTATCGGGTTTGATAGCGTATCAGGTTTTCGAGAATAAAAAGATTTATTCATGCAGTGATGAACAGTCAACCCATTAGTATCCCTTTCCTATAACAGTACGGATGAATGGGTCGCTTTCCTGGTTCAAAATTCAGTTAAATTTTTAAGATTTTGGCTTGGGGTTCGAGGTAGATTTTCTTACTGTGATTTTGATATCTGTTGATCCCGAATATAAATTCGAAGTTAGTCAATGGAACCTCTTTTCGGGGAATTTTTTTCTTCTGGGCTCCAAGTTCTAAATTATTCGATGTTAGACATTCTGCTGCAGTACATTCGCCGAGTATATCGCCCTGTATATACCTGTATATGTTCCAACGAAAATTTGACCCCCCTGTAAGACAGGAACGGACGTGTAATCGAAAATTTTAACGTACACTTCAATTTTTATTTCTTGGGGTACCTACTAATTGTGATATGAAAGTCATATCCGAAACTTCACCCCGGTCAGCAACTACTCCCTAGTTTTTTTTTAATGGCATGGGGGATCGAGTGATATATCATTTAAAAGGTCTTCTGTTCCTCTATTACCTCTGTATTTTTTTTCGAAATTGGTTCATTTGTTATTGAGAAATTAAATGTTGAACATTTTATTTAAGAAAAAACAGAAAATTCGCTGTCGCTCATTTTATTGAGAAAATCAACAAAAATAATATCAATAGCAACGCAATCAACCAAAATAACCTTCACCTAGTTCAATACAATAATACAGTCGAAAGCGTTCCTTAACTTATTGAACTATCAAAACTAAAATAAAAGCAGCATATAGTCAATCTACAAACTTAGCTGAAAATAATATTTTATCTGATAGCTCGACTTTCTGGTCTTTCATACACAGTAAAAAAGGTCATTCGCGTATACCGGGTATAATGAAACTTGGTGATGAGTTATTTGATGAGCCTGGGGATATTGTCAATGGATTCGCCAAGTACTTCAGAATTGTATATATACTTGGTTTCGGACGAGAATACGCTTCGTGAAAATTCTCATGATTCTGATTTAGATACATTAAACATCCCTGCCTTCTCTAAAATCGATATTATTACTGCTTCAAAAATATTAAGAAATAAACTAACCGCAGGCGTTGACAATGTTCCTAGCCTGGTGATAAATGACTGTATCGACATTCTCTCTATACCTCTAATAGGCATATTCAACTTAGTTTTATCAATTTGAGCTTTCCCTGAGCAGTGGAAAACGGCTCGAATTTGTCCGATATTAGAACAATGCGACTCTAGCGATATTACAAACTACAGGGCAATTTCAATTCTATGCAACTTTTCTGAACTCTTCGAAATATGTATGCAAAATGTTATGTACTCCCATATTCTAAAAGTTATTTCTCCTACTCAGTCAGCATGGTTTCGTACAACAAAGATCATGTATGACAAATCTTGCATGTTTAAATCAATATCTCTGTACATACCTGGACAAGCAAAAACAAGTCGATGTTGTTTATTTAGACTTTCAAAAAGCCTTCGATCAAATAGACCATTACGTTCTCCTCAGCAAATTGACAAAATTGGGACTCTCTAACCAACTGCTTACTCTAATTCAATCGTATCTAGTTAACAGAAAACAATTCGTCGAATATGGATCTGTCTAATCGGCCAAGTACGTAATTACATCTGGGGTACCACAAAGTTCTAATCTTGGACCTCTTTTATTCTTAATTTTTATTAATGACTTGGCAGTCTCTTTGAATATTCTTAGCCTACTATTTGCAGACGACCTGAAACTATATTATAAAATCGACGACTTTACTGACTGCCAACGTGTACAACATGAATTAGATGTAATTAAACGTTGGTGTAATAATAATCGTCTACAACTGAACGTATCCAAATGTGAAATAATATCATTCTCAACAAAAAAGCGAAATTCAATGTACGATTATTCAATCGACGAAACTACAATCAACCGCGTACATGAGATAAAAGATCTTGGTATAACATACGACAGTAAATTACCATTTACAGCACATACAGTATCACCATTAAAGTGCACACCATATGGGAAACTTTTTTTTCGAAAAGTTTCAATGAAGTTTACCTTCGACACTTCTTTGTGCTTCAAATTTAACTTAAAATGATGCGGCCAACTGCGACCCACTAACGTTCAGTGTTTGTCAAATTCAACTTTTTTTTTGAAAAAAATTGAAAAAGTGCATTTCTAGATCAAATTTAACAAAAAGTTACTTGAAAAAGTTGTGTCTACGGCAATTTTATATCCATATGCCAAATTTTATGCAACTAGGATAAAGTTAACGTTTTGCTTATTTTTGACAGATATTCCCTTTATTTTAAAAAACAAGTTCTGTTAATTGTCATCAATTCATGTATACATAACAAACTCATCATGCAGTTTAACTTTCCTGATACATTTTTACTCATACGGACATTTTTAGAGAGAAATTAAAAATTGGCTATGAAAATTTTAACATGACTGGTGCAAAGTTCCAATCACTTGGCTATTTTCTTAAACAAACCTTTGATTTCGAAAAAGCAGAGGCAACTAAAAAAAATCAAATAATTTCGATAGAACTATTATTATTATTATAAATTTTGAACAACAATAATATTATAGAAAATACAAATGGGTACAAAAAATTACTTATTGATCTAAATGAGGTTGTCAAACACTTATAGCCTACATTTCAGTATGTCGTCCTCCACGTTCAATACAAATTATGGTCCTTCTACTGACATCTGTAACTGCATTTTTAATAAATCGGGGATTTATATTGGCACAGCACTCGCGAATGTTATTTTCCAGATGTTGTATGTCAGTAAATTGTCTACTTCGGTACACTTTTTGTTTCAGGTAACCCCACAAGAAAAAGTCTAAAAGCGTTAAGTCGGGTGATCTAGGTGGCCAATAATGTTCCCAGTTACGTCCAATAACTTTGCCTCTGAACATTTGTTGTAGGGACTGTTTTACAGCAACCGTGTGATGTATTGGTGCGTCATCAAGCTGATACCATAGGTCGTATTCAATATTTGAAGGCATATTATCTAAAACTTCACTAACCTCATTATTTAAAAGGTTGAGATAACCGGATGATAACGGATGATAAATTTTCCCTAAAGAAAAATGGCCCAATTATTTGGTCGTTAAGTGTCCCACACCACACATTAGTTTTGTGGGAATACTGATCACCACATTCAACTGTGAAATTGGGATTTTCTTGGGCCCACCATCGGCAATTTTGAGAACTTACCGTTCCATTTGAAGAGAACGTTGCCTCATCTGTCCATAAAATTTTATACGGAAACTTTACATTTTCTTCTTTGTCTCCTTGAAACCAGAATGAAAATCCCAAACGGACATCAAAATCTCGTTTTTTTAATGTGTTAATAAATTTTGGCTTGTAAGGCCAAAATTTATTCTTTAATAAAATGTTTCTAACACTTTCTCTCTTATAATCGGTATTTTTATAATATTTTAAAATAAAGGGGATATCTGTCAAAAATAAGCAAAACGTTAACTTTATCCTAGTTGCATAAAATTTGGCATATGGATATAAAATTGCCGTAGACACAACTTTTTCAAGTAACTTTTTGTTAAATTCGATCTAGAAAATGAATTTGACAAACACTGAACGTCAGTGGGTCGCAGTTGGCCGCATCATTTTAAGTTGAATTTAAAGCACAAACAAGTGCCGAAGTTAAACTTCATTGAAACTTTTCAAAAAAAAAGTTTCCCATATGGTGCGCACTTTAATGGTGACACTGTATAAGTAATATGACTGCTGATGCAAATGGGATGCTTGGATTCATTTACAGAAATGGCAAGAACTTCGAAAGTATTGTCACCTTAAAATTGCTATATTTTGCGTATGCCAGATCTAAGTTAGAGTTAGGCTCTGTGTTATGGAATCCAGTTTACGACTACCAAAAAACATCAGTTGAGAGCGTGCAAAGGAAGTTCCTAAAATACTTATGTCTAAAAGTTAATAGTCGATATCCCACGAGGGGCATCGATTTGATATAACTTCTTTGGAAAATAGGAGAGTTATCCTTGGTATAAAATTCCTGCATAAATTACAAAACAATAATATTGACAGTACGGTTCTTTTACCCCATATCAATTTCTTAGTACCAAGAAGTGAAGGTCGACACAATCTGAAATTTTATTGCGAAGCATCACGCACAAATATTATGCTACGATCACCATTGAAATTTATGTGCAGTAGCTTCAATAAAATCAGTGAACACTGCGATAATCATTTCGACTTTCTAAACGCCTTGATATCTTGTATCCACAATCACTTTCAATAATACTATAAATAACTTTTGTGTCAGGACTGTTAAATTGGATGATTTGTAATTTTTTGTATTATATACTCAATTTTTCATTCCTCTTTCGAAATTCTACTTATACGAATATTTCACTTTGTTTTGACATTAACTTTTATACATTTCTATATTCCATTATTTTCAATATTTTATTCCATATATACTCTGTAATAATAGCATTTCCTGTAACTGGGCACTCCTGTTGGAAATAAATCCCTTTTTTTGATTTTTAGATGTTCTAAGTCAGAAATCGGCATTCCCGAACAATTCTCTGTCAAAGGTCTTTTAGATTTGTAGAATTCATTCAAACAGTAGCTAACGTTTTGAAATGGACGATATTGTTAGTTTTTTCTGCACTGGTAGTTTTTGTTGAATCTAGTTGTCGCAGAACAAAAAGTAGATAGTTGGCCACTGTCACTTCTTCACGAATTATTATTCAGTCATTCTTGTTGACTGTGTTCCAACATGGTTCATTCTACTGGAGAAAGAATAGAAATTGTTGTAACCTATTATCGAAATAATGAATGTGCTAAAGCTGCTGCAAAAATTCATAATACGAATCATCCAGACCACAACGTGAGCCATCAATACGTCAAACAGCTAATGTATAAGTTTCAAACTCCACTTCTGTTCACAACAGAAAACATGAAGTATCCTGTCCTGTCAAAAATGACGCAGTTGAAGTTGCAGTTTTAGGAAATGTACAAATAAATGGATAATCGACAATCTATCAGACAAGTAGCTAGAGCGTCTAGTGTATCAGCTACTAGTGATTTTCGAATTTTGAAAGCCTACAAATTCCATCCTTTGGAATTAAACGAAGATCATCCTGATCGTCAACTTCAGTTGTGTGAGGTGTTCAGTGAGAAATTGACGAATAGGTAACCCAAACCTATTATACAATACATGTTTTTCAGACGAAAGTTCTTTCATGTTGAATAGTGAAGTGAATAAATATAATTGTCGTTACTGGAGCGATGTGAATTCTCATTTGGTCATGGAAACACATTCACAAACTCCACAAAAAGTTAATGTCTGGGCCGGCACTCTTGGTAATCATAATGATGGACCATTCTTCATTGAAGATAATCTCATTGGAGACACATACCTTAATCTATTATAAGAATGTTTAGATCCTATGATTACACATATTTTAGAAAATTATGACAATTTAGTAGAAAATGAAATAACATTCCAGCAGAATGATGCACTCCTACATTTTTGGACGAACATATTTCAATGCGTTGATCACCTGACCTCACACTGATGGACTCCTTTCTATGGCGACACCTGAAGTTGAAAGTATACTCTACTAAGCCTACAAATCTATAAGACCTGCGAAAGAGAATTTTTCTGGAATAATATACGGAACGCTTTCGAGAGTAGACTGTATTATTGTATGGAACTAGGTTGAGTTCATTTTGAACAATTTATACGTTGGTTTTGTTTCCACTGATATTATTTATTGTTGATTTTCTCATTAGAATGAACGACAACGAATTTTCTTAAATAAAACGTTCAACATTTAATTTCTCAGTAACGAATAAACCTATTTCGAAAAAAATACAGAGGTAATAGAGGGAAAAAACTTTCAAATGATGTGTCACTCGACCCCCCATGCCATTGAGAAAAATAGGGGGGTTAATTGCTGACCGCAATGGGGTGAAGTTTCGGATATTCTAGAAATGAAAACTGACGTGTGTTTTTAAATTTTCGGTTACACGTTCGTTTCTGATTTACAGGGTGGGTCGAATTTTCGTTGGAACGCCCTATATACTCAGGACATAAAACCCAAATACGGAATGCTGAATGCCGCTTTTTTAGCTACTTGTCAAAATTGGATGTATCTGTTTAAATCTGTCTGTTTAAAATCTGTTTTTCCGTTAATCAGCTGTCGCCCCCATACGAACGACAACTCTCAGAAGTTGAGAACTTGTGCGAGCTAAGGACTAACGAGGTCTTCCCTTTCAACATATGATTCCTAACACGGTATGGTTCCCTCATTTCGAGAAAGATATCAAAGCCAGCAGGTGTGACTCTTTAGTGAAGTCAAATAATTTTGTGTGTTTGTTCAGTATTTCAAAGCGTGTTTGAGTATTGAACAAAGTTCTTCAAAGTATAAAAACGATGGAACAGTTGAAAGCTAGGCTGGATTTATAGAATTGTATAGTGATTATATTCTTCAAACCGATAAAATGATGACAAAATTGAAGGCTAGGCCACCAAAACAACATTTTACAGCGATAAAAAAAGCTATAAAACTATCATGCAATCAACATCTAGTTGTTATTATTCGTGAATTATAAGCGATTCTCAGGATCTATTTATAAAAAGTCTGTTCAAAAAATAGTCGTACGGTGAATAAGTAGAATTGTTCTGAAGTTATGCGTCGCTTGCGGGAAGCAATATGATGAAAACGTCCGGTATTGTGGAAAAACAATGCATGGCTTCTGCCATTATATTGACCAGATTTAGTCCCTTGCGACTTTTTCCTGTTCCCAAGATTGAAAAGATCCATGAAACGACGCTGTTTCGCGACAATCGAGGAGATAAAAACCGAATCGCTGAGAAAGCTAAAGGAAATACCAAAAAGTGCATATCAGAACAATTTCGAAGATCGGAAAAACATTGTATCATATCTGATGAGTCAAAATAGAAATTGATGAATAAATAGATATGCATAATGCATAATGAAAGTGCATAAATGCTTCTTCAGGTTTAATTTGATATTATTACAGTGCCTGAACCTTAATTCTACAAGACAACTCAAATAATGAATATGTGACTAAAATAAATCTCAGCAATACTATAAGCAGATACAAGAGACCGAAATGAAAACCAAAGGAACGACAATTGGTTGACGAAAAAATATATTTTAATATATATTGTATTCATGCATTAATATACCTTATGAATACTTTACAGACTTCTGCTCTCAAATGCCAAAAATATACTGGATCAATATGTTGTATGTTCCAAGAGAAAATGTACAATATCAGCTAGAATGAATATTTTTTGATAATATCAAGATTCAAACAGTAAAAAATCAAAATTTGTGGTTGAGCGATATCGTTTTTATTCATTTCATAATATTGTTCCATGAATCATTAACGTTATTTTACTGCTATAAAGTGATGACCCTTGATACCACACATTCAACAAAAAGAAAATTGGGTAAAAATTATTGAAACTCAATCGCAAGTATTATTTGATCGTGAACCGACCTACCAATTACACGTCGACATAAACCGCAGAAATAATCGTTTCTGTAACAATACCGATCTGGCTACCAGTTATTTGTTTTGTCTGTCAATTTATGTACATTCTGTTTAAAAAGATTCCACAACAAAATGTCACAGGTTTGTTATCTTTTTTTACAATAATAATACATTTTTTCTTAAAAAAACGATTGTTTTCTCGCCGAGTTCGAAAAGTAATTTCTTCGTGTTAATATTACTATTTCAAAAACCATTAGATATATTAGATACATTAAAAAAACATTGCAACAACCAAATTTTCGAAACAACACCAACACAAAACGACATGAAACATTTATTCCATGGATCTTAAAATGGTAATATTAACACGAAAAAACTACCTTTCGAGCCCTGAAGAAGAATTTAATTCAATTTGAAACGTCGCCAAAAACAAGCGTTTTTTAAGAAAAAATGTATCCTGTTACATAACCAACCTTTTTCCAGAAAATTTATTGGATCACTTAACTAGTTAACTAATAATACATTTGTTATTTCTTTCCTCTCAAATATTCGACTCAATGCTGAATATGACATGATAATGGGTTGTTTCAAAAGTTTTTTTTCTTTTCAATGTCATGTGTTTTTATAGCTCCATACCTCAATTAAAATATTTTTTTACTCCCTCCATTTTAAACTAATCATTACGTGTATGACAGCAGGTAGGTGATGGCTCATTAAGAATACACGTGTATTCTAAATAATTAATGGCGACCACTTCCCTAAACAATGTCAAAAAATGAGATATGTAACATTCACTCTGATAAATATGATCTCATGAATACATGCAATTGTCCAAAAACCAAAATCAGTTAATTTTTTCTGCAAATTATCTGTAAAATCGGAATAAAAATCACATTTTCAGTTAATTTATTGTTTAACATTATGTGGGTTGGTAATGAATCTAGTTAGATCCGTGAATCAACAACCACTTGTTTTAATTATAAGCTGTCGTTTAGTATCTCGTAAACATTCGAAATGAGTGATAATGTGATAAATATGATAAATATATGAGTGATAAATGAGTGAGCCATAATATCAAGGTGCAAAGAAATCAAAGACACACCAAAAAGTTCATATCAGAACTGCTTCAAAGAGTAGAAAAAAAGCTGGCACAAGTGTATTTTATCTGAGGGGGGCTACTTTGAAGAAGACAAAATACAAATTGTTCAATAAACAGATATTTTTGAATAAAAATTAAAATTCAACTCATTTTCCGAACAGACCTCGTATATATGAAATCCCGTCTTGTAAGCATACATACCCTGACACTGCTAGATTATATCCTGAAAATCATCTGCCCAGTTGAATATCGGCACATCGATGACTTGTTTCTTTTCTTCACATTTTTCACAGAAAATGTTCATTTACTTGATTTCACCGAAAGCAGTATATGCATAGTCCGATCAATATAGACATTCGAAGCTACCTAAATTCCCACCAAGCTGAAAATCAGTAGTTTAAAATATGATTTAAAACAAAATTTGAAAGTTCCCCATCTTTTCCCTGTATGGAAAAAATTGTATTCAAAGTCAATGGTCAAAAAAACGAGTTATCATAAAAATGAATACCTACTTTAGACGAAAATTGTAGATCATAAAATTATTTACAGAAAATGTATAAATTTTTGTTTCCTACGAGCCACCGTTTCTGAGATATAACTATCCAAAAAGTTGTAGAAGTTGTAATCGTCATAATATACCTACACACGTTTCTATCTATGAGGTAGTGTACTTAGCGCGGTTTTTTTTTCCAGTAGGCCTATTCCATGGGTCAGTTGCGATCCTGTTTAATTTGAAACTATCGCAAAATAATGGATATTAGCAGAGATTGAAAAGATAAAAGTAATTCAAGTTAAAAAAAAGTGGTGAAATTTAATCGTCCGAGTCGTAACTTTCAAATTCTTCTTCTTGTTCTTTTTCTTGTTTGTTTTGTTCTTGTTCTTCTTGCTCTTCTTCATCTTCATCCTGAGTACATGTAAACTGCGTTAATAGCGATGTATGGCATGTCGCCTCGTTGAAATCAAACGGATCCTCCACTATTGGTGATTCAATATTAAAGCACGACCGGCCTTGACAATGTGTACATACCATACAACGAAACAGTCCGGCTTTTTTACAACTACTTTTAGCACTCCCCCCCTTTTTGCAGTGGCAAAAAATTGTGTTCAGCAGTTTTTTTTGCTCAGGTGAAAGTAAAGACTGGTTCTAATGAATTGTTGACCAACTTTCCAGCCCAGTCTGTAGGGTCTAGCTGACAACCAAGCCACACTTGAAGTTGGTAATATACCCGAAAAAGATGTTGATGAGGAGCAACTGAGGTTGTAGAAAGACAAGGTAATTGTACTTGTTTTTTACTTTTGGTATTTTTAACGAAACATGCATATCTATACTTATCTAAGTAGGTAGTTTTTTTAGGAGCTCCGTACATAGGAAGAAGAAAGCGAATGCCGATAGTGATAATTTCTTGTCTAGTTGAATTACTGTCTTTACAAACTTCAGCACATGGAACTAAATTTTGTTTTTCAAACATTTTGAAAATTATTATTTTACCCCTCCTGTAAAATGCAGATGTCATTTCACTTGATATTCTTATAGTTATAACTTATGTTTATTTTATATTGTAAGTGTAAGTTACAGTGACCGATAAAAAAATATTTTAACATATATTACAACTACAGAGATGTATATATATGGCGTACTCATGCATATTATGACGATTACAAATTTTACAACTTTTTGAATCGTTATATGCTCATGGGAAAAAAGTATTGATACATTTATTGAAATTTTTTGATCTGCCATATTTGTCTAAAGTATTTTTATGATAAAACTTACCTCTTTGCTGAAAATCGCGAAAAACTCGTTTTTTTTGATCTTTGACTTTGACTTTGAATAAAAATTTCCACAGAGGGAAAAGATGGGGCACTTTTAAATTTCATTTTTATTGGTATTTTAAACAATATCACTGATTTTCAGCTTGGTGGGAATTTAGGTAGCTTTACTCAAATTTTTTGGTTTAATTTGACCGGACTAGCGGCAAACTTTAGTTGCACATATCTCTCTTTTCAAATGGATCTTGAATGATTCAACTCCAACATGAACCAACTTTCGAACTTTTTGAACATGAAAAAATGTAATGCTTTCAATCTTCGGAGGCAAATACTATCGACAAAAAAGACAATTCAAAACTTTTCTGACCCGCAGATGAACTCACAACATTCACTTCACAAAATGTTAACTACGGTTCCTGTCAGCAACCCTCATCGAAGGTTCCAGTAATCTTTGAACTTTATTGTAGTGACTGTACCTTCAATACCAATTTGTTTTGCGGTGTGCCTCCTAATGTACCATAGAAACGAAGATATTGTGGTCATCCGAATATCCATAAGAACCGTGACCACTGGTTTTGAAATGTAAATAGAATTAAAAGTGATTTGTTGGTTATCAGTAACTATCTGGTGGGAAGTCATGTAGAAATATTTGATCGTTTCAATCTCAAACATTATTAACGATAAATGATCTCCCACCGCGTCGCGTTCATCCAATACAGGAAAAATATCTGAACGAGAAATACGATAAATTTCCGTAGACAAAAATTGTCTCCAAAGCCAGACTATATATGAAATAAAAGTGTGTAAATTATAATTGAATATTAAATAACGATCATGTAATGACCGTTATTACTATTAATACACGAATATTAACCGGGATACGAAACGAGCCGAAGGCAAGTTTCGTATAGTTTATAGTTATGAGTATATAACCATTACATGAGAATTGAATATGCTATTTTTGCCACACACGATAAATAATGGAGAACTATAGTAATTACTCGCATTTCTTCAAAGAATTCTACAAAATTGTGATTAATGGTATTACCTCGGTATTAAAATGGATATAGAGAAACTATAAACATTCTATTTATGTTATTACTAAACATAACAATTGTAAAAGGGAAATTAAACTTCCTTTTGAAGAAGATCAATTGGTGTTCGAAACACGTGTCGAGGTGTGAAAATAACGGTTTTGTGTTGGGATAAAACTCCAGTTATATTCTTTACTACACCAAAGGTTCCAAACAGTGCATCACAAGTTCAGACAGCTCAAAAACCAAAGAAAGCTCAGGATGTGGTCACTAAGCCTAAGAATTAAGTGTGGAATGGAAACAAATACCAGCGTGGTTCAAAAGAACTGGCTGGTATCTCAATCGTCACAAAAGAAATATCCAGCCTTGAACAGACAACGTGTTATCTCAGGGCTGGTACTAGAGAGCCACCACGATTTAGACAAAGCCTCGGTAGATAATTACATTATCCTGGGGTAGGTTAGAGGGTTCGACAGGAGTGTAGATAATCGCATTTCCGACTCTTTAGCCAAGGAAGCGGCTGGACTAAGAATTTTAGGACCCAGTGAGACCTACGGCCTGATGACTTTCACAATTGAGGAACTAGCCAAACGTCACACCTATACTCCATCCCTGAAGAGATGGGATAGAATCAAAGGATGCAATATTGCCAGGATCACCCTGGACGACCCTGGGAAGCTGGCGCCGAAGAAATATCTGGCGATGACCAGGAAAAATCTACGCTCAACAGTAGAATTTCTGACTGGCCACTGTCCATGTACCGTAACATGGGGCTAGTGGGCACACCTCTATACAGGATATGTTCGGCGAGTCTTAGCCTACACTTAGCCTGCCCATATAAAGAAGGTGTCTCCTAGTGACCTGTCCACCTTCCTGAAAAGGACAGGATGGACGATGACCTAGGAGGACAACTCCTCGGGAGGATATACAATGGGTTACATGTGGCCTAAGTTATGTGTGCATACACTCACCCTCCCTACTCTACAGATACAGAGTTCATTATTGATGGTCTTAATAGAGTTCAATATTGTATTGGAAATGCTGATTTTATTCTAAACCGAATTTTTGAAGTAGCCTTCCGCCACTGACCTGAATTTGAAGCCACCATGATGTTTCATTGCAGTAATATCACCAACTCACTAATACGGTTGCAGATGTCCTTCGAAAACAATGCCCTGTAAATAAATTCGGATCAGGCATATTTGAATATGTTGCTATTTGCTTCCCTAAATTACCAAATTTATTATTACCAATGTTTTAAATAGTGCATTTTTCATTAAAATAATTAATGAAAAAAGATACGGTGGGGCAAAATTTCGACCGTATATTCATATATTTACTAATTTCGTAGTATTTGCCAGTAATTCTGAATATTCGTTGTACTTTTGTAAAATTTCACACTTAAAGTCATGTAGTTCAAGCCTTCGACAAGCTCACATTATTCAAAAAATCATTGCCTGAAACCTAAAACAAAAAAAAATAAATTGAAAAAATATAAAAATGTTGCATGATACAATGATAATGCATCTTTGTCTGGAATTATTTTTTTGAAATTCATTGCTTTTTTTAGAAGAATCCAACATTTTTTGTATCAATTTGGATAAGTACAAAGAAAATACCTTTCTTTCTCAAAAATCAACGTCTCCTGAAAATATACCCTTTTCAATAAAAAAAAGAAAAAATTAAATAAAAAGCAGGATGACCTAAGCTACCTTCAAACCCGCGTCTCATAGTTCACTCTAGTTCTAATCTAGCCCCTTAGCCCGCTTCGCCACGAGTTACCTCACTAAGTTTTTCTCAAAATTGATGAAATTTATCATGC
This sequence comes from Leptinotarsa decemlineata, assembly GCF_025532065.1. Lineage (NCBI taxonomy): Eukaryota > Metazoa > Arthropoda > Insecta > Coleoptera > Chrysomelidae > Leptinotarsa > Leptinotarsa decemlineata. Next base: position 26,625,420 of record NW_027412688.1, on the reverse strand, counting down.
ATGAGTCGAGTGGAAAATGTAATTATGACAAAATTTAAACAAATACATTGCTAGACAGTTACTTGAAAATTTTTCATCGGGTGCTTCGTCGATAAACGTTTTTATTTATTCAGGCGAAAATATTTTTGAATTTTCTTCAAAACATCATTCACATTTCCGGTTTAATGAAACTTGTATCTTCTTATACAGGGTGGGCCATCGAAAACTTGACATGGGGGTTTTGGATACTTATCTTACAAATCCGAAAAAACGCTCAGACAGGTCGATTTTTATTGGAAAGTAGACAGTTTTTCCCCATTTACAGCGTCGTTACTTCAACTCCGGAGCAGAGGGGTGAACAACCCTTGGAATTTTAATAGGGAATATCGCACATCGTTTGAATGATTTTGGAATTTTCTAAACAATAGTATACATTTTTTAAATTAGGCCGTATTTAAAAGAGTTCTTTCCGATAATTAACTTTTTCAATATTGTTAATAGCAACAAATTGTTGTACGACACTGCTCAGTTGGAACGTATTTGGAACTATTTCATTTGTTTCTTACGCTACTTTTCTGTAAATTTTTCAGTTCTTGTCTGATAAGAGGACTATTACAATTGAGAAATGGTTAAAAATGCTCTTTCTATTTTTTTTTAAGTGATATCTACATTTTTTTTTTTCATTTTCAACCTGTTTGATGATTATTTCTAATTTATGACATTAAAAATAAAATAAATACAACAATAAAAATTAATGGGCGCTCCGGGGCGACTTCATTGATTCCAGTGGCGCATTTGCTTTTTCAGCTGCAGGAAAACCCGGAAAAACCTGCAGCACCACATCATCTGAAGATCTTAATCTAACAATGTCCTCTCTCTCATAAAACAGAATGTAGGGTGTCTCCAGAGGCTCCAATAAATTCAATGCATCGCCAGAACACTTCGTGACATTATCACTAGTACTGAGTGCCATAAAGTGTTGCTGAAGAAACAATGGTTTACACAACTGTAGACAGGATTGAGTGGATTGAATTGTATTATGGAAATAGACGTTGTGCTGCGAGAGCCGCTAAACTGTTCAATTAACAATATGGAAAAAATGTATCGCGACAGTATGTTTTCGATTTAATTGCAAAATTTCGCCCAACTGGATCTGTAGCAAATAAAAAACGGAAAATCGAAATACCAGTAACAAATGATCACAAGAAAGTTAGCATTTGTTTCCAGGGTGTCACGAACTAGCATTCGACGTATTTTAAAAACCCACAAAATGTTTACTTACAAGTTTAAATTAACACAAGAACTGAATGAAGATGATTTCGATCGACTCTTGCAATTTTGCGAGTTTGTTAGTGAACGAGCGGTGAAAAATCAACATTTTGTTTTCAACATTTGCTTCAGTGATGAATGTTCTTTCTTTATAAATGGCACAGTTAATCACCATAATTGTCGCTATTGGGCTAATTCAAATCGTCACATTTTTCATGAAGTGCATACTCAACGTCCACAAAAATTAAACATCTGGGCTGGAATTTTTGGTGACCGTATTGTTGGCCCATTGTTTTTAAAAGGCAATTTAACCGGACAAATGTATCTGGAGCTTCTGGAAAATACTATTAATCCTCTTTGCACTGATATTATTGAAAATGACCACTATTATCGGGAGGATCTGTTGAAATTTCAACAATGCTCTACCTGTTCGGCAGTATTCACATCAGACTTTTCCGGATCACTGGATTGGGAGTCGTGGCACTATCGAAAGGCTACCAAGATCACCAAACCTTCCGCTGTTAGTTTTCTTTCTGTGGGGTTATTTGAAAAGCAGAATTTACTGTACTTCTCCTGCATCACTCGAAGATTTACGACAACGCATCACAAATTAATGTCGCCAAATCACTCCAGAAATGCTCCACAATGTTCGAGAACGTTTTCAGCAGAATCTCTATTATTGCATGGAAGCTAGAGGTGCCCATTTTGCGCATATGCTGACATGAGAATGAAGTAAGTAACTTCAACTCTGAATTTAATATGGTTCGTCCAAATTAAAAAAAAGTACACCGTTGTTTAGAGAATTCCAAGATCTTTCAAACGATGTGCAACTCGCCCTCAGTTCCCTATTGAAATTCCTAATGTTTTTTACCCCTCCGCTCCGGGGTTGAAGTGACGACGCTGTAAATGGGAAAAAATGTCCCCCTCCCAATAAAAATCGACCTGTCTGAGCGTTTTTTTGGATTTGCAAGATTAGTACCCAAAACCTCCATATCAAGTTTTCGATAGCCCACCCTGTGTGTCTTTATTATGGTTGATATAAACGAACAATTTCATTATTGAATAATGTATCCATGTACTAGATGATTTCATAGCGTAAAGATCCGCAACATATGGAAACCCATCATCAAGCGAAAAATGGCCAACTCCCGCCAAACGGTCATTTCTCACTGAACCAGTGAAGCGGAAAAAATGGAAAGCTGGGATGAGTGAAAGTATTCAAACGACCCATAAATAGTCACCTCTCGGAGGAATCAGTCCAGTCATCACCCGGAGACGATTGTAGATACTAACAATCGAAACGTCGTGAACTAACGTGGTTTGGAATCTCCTAACTCATTATTTTTATTTACATTTCTTTATTTTTTTGTTCAATCGTTCTATTTTTACTTGTATTTCATTTCACTATTATTTCATTACAGGTTATTTTTGCTTAATATAATTGTTATTTTCAGCTATTCATTTCTAATTCTTTTTTTTTTAGTTGTTTTAGTTTTAGGGATTTCAAATCATTTTACTTATATATTAGACAATGGAAGTCCGAACTAGTGAAATTCATCATGAAACATTGTCAATCACCTTCAAACAAACCTGGTCATAATTTTATTTGTGTTTCTATCATATCTCTCTGTATTGCGTTCATTTTCGTTTGTTTCACTTGTTTCAATATAAATGCTTTCTAATAAATAATAAACTAAATAGAAATAAAAGGAATATGTAACATCTGCAGCGAATTTTGTGATTCTTGCTCATTCATCTTCAAACACTCCCAAAATATTCTGCCACTATCCACAATCTTCCATTTTTGGAAAAGCTGCATGTTCATTGTGATTGACACTGATTGAATTCCACAAAGTAAATGTCGATATCGACACTTTTTGCGCGACTTCGTTAATAGGCTCGAAGAACAGGATATTTGTCGCTGCAATCAAAAGAACTTTTTATGGTCATGGGAAAACTTCATCAACCCAGAGGTTGTTGTTGCACATTGCAGATGTTTCTGAATACCTAGTCACCACGCATGAAATCGATTTCAAATATCTCGCGCAGCAATGTCAAATATGTTCATAACTAGTTTTTCCGATGATAGACCATAGAAATCATATAATCTGATAGCGGGGAGTATTATTAATGACAATATTTATACTTATAAATGCGAAAGTAACTAACCTAACACTCGCTAATTCATCTCTGTTTCTCCTTACTGGTGAATCCTGGGAAGCTAAAATTTGGTATATACCTAGATGCTTCTATAATGTTTCATTTAATTTCTTCCCTTGCCACTCATAGCTGTTCATATTACATATTAGGTAACTGGAGACATCCATATGAGAGAGACAGTTTTTAAACAGAAGCATAAGTTCATCTTTGATGAAGTAAATGAGTTTATTTGATTTATACAAATAAAAGCGTTTGAATAAAAAATGCTTCTTTTCAAAGGAAAACAATTGATTTCTCCTACGGAGATATTTAAATAGTGTTCCAAGTTAACATATCATTCTTTCAAAACCCAAAAAAGTTTTGCTTCGAAATTAATTTTGCTCACACTATAGAATGCATATTTACTTCTCTTGAGCTAATGTGATGATTTCTATTGAAATGTATGCACAATCTTGGTGGAATTTTTTATTTTTACTTGAAATAAGCGTTTATTCAGTCCATTTGAATTAATGATTCAAATTCAACTTGACAAAATATATTTTTCAGTTTTTAAAAATATTTCTTCATGAATATAGGAGAGCAAGATTTGTTTAAATCGAGATAATGTTCTTTGCTTTGAGATTTTTATTTTTACTGTGCAGCTTCCTGAAAGAACGTTCCTGGCAAGTGTCCATCGATGGATATCTCTCGAATACTTTCACCATCAACGATGGTGTTCCTCAGGGATCCATATTGTCTCCAACCCTCAACAACTTATTGCAAAAAACCAAGAATCTAATATATTGCTTTGCTGACGACAGCACACTTGTCTCGTCATTTCTTTTGGATTCCAGGACATCGGCTACGGAGGCACATCTTCACCGGCAGCAGGAAGTTGCATATCTTAATGAAGATCTGGAAGTAATTTCGAATTTGGGTGAAAGTAACCAGGTTCAATTCAATGCCACAACAACCCAGGTATCCGTTTTTGTTCAAAAAGATAAATGTCTCCGAACTGGATATAATAATGACAGGTCAGACAATTCCGCTTTCTGATTCAATAAGTTTGTTGGAGGTTGAATTGGACACCAATATGTCTAGGCACAGTTGCTTCTTAAAAGCTTGGAATACTGTTCGAACCAGAAAACTACAGACCTCTGCAACTTTTGATGCTTTATAAAGCTCAGATCAGACCTTCTTTGGAGTATTGTTCTCATGTATGGAGCTCTGCCCACAAACATACCCCGAAGTTGCTAGATTCCATCCAGAAAAGAGCCATCCGCCTGATTGGAAACGCGAAAATCACATGCAACCTTGATAGCCTGGAACATCGAAGAAAGGTTGGAGATTTGTCTCTCTTTTATAGATACTTTCACGTGAAGTGTTGACACATTTGATTCCACCAAGAGCGGTGCATATCAGAAATACGCTACGGACTGTGGCTGTTCATCGTTTTGCGGTTCAACTCAGTACACCTCGATCTTCACTGTAGAACTGCGTTTATGTGGAATAAACTCCCTTAGAACGTTTTTCAAAATGAATTTAATCTCCAGCTATTCAAATCCAATGGGAATCGCATTTTTTGTACATGCACCTCTCTGAAAGCTCATTAAGGATTTTCCTGTAGTGCTTGTGTTTTGTCCTTAAAAAATAGTAAGACGCCAGCCGCGGGGAATAAAGGCGCGTTCATTAAATTATCTTTATTATAATATATTCTTTATCTTATCTGTCCACAATATTATCAATATGGCCCCTCACAGCATGTAATATGAATGAATATTTCCGAAGATATCACTAAATTGAAATGTAGGGACATAGCGGATGCGGCGGTATGTAACGCACCAATTATACAGGGCTTTGTATTATCTGTGACTAATTGAGAAACATCAAACGAAATCTGTTTTACAAAAATGAGTGATAAACAAGGAAACCATGTCAATTTCCGTTTGAAACAGTTTATCTCGAAAACGGTTCAAAATAGAAATAGTATTATCTGAACAAAGTTAATCTAAAATTGGAGGTAGAGCTCAAAAATGTTGAAATATACAGGGTGTTCCATTTGAAAAAATTGAGTTCTACCCATTTTATCATGAGATCAAAATATCTGCATTTTTTGAAGACCCTGTATGAGGCAAATGAAAATATGACTCGGAGTGAAGATCCTCATAGTATCACTCCACTCTATTTCAAATTTGATCGTTTCAGTGCAAGAGAGTTCAAGATTATCAGCATTTATAAAAGTGCATGTTTGGTAAAAAAATATCGAAATTAATTTATATCTTCGAAATGGTAATAGATAGGTATAGGGAAATGGTATATGAATTTGTTGACAAAGTGATAATAAATCATAATATGATAGTATATACGGGGTGTTCCATTTGAAAAATCAAAGAAGCCGCTAATTCATAGTAGAAGCGACCACGCCGCTTCGCAGACATCATTAATATATTCTGAAACCCATTACTTCTTGAAAAAGTTCTGTTAACGTTTTAATATAATTTGAAAAACTGGAATATGGCTAGTGCTCACTATACGTTATTGAGAACTGAATCATTTTTGATTATTCGTTGAGTTGCATCAAGATTATAGGGTGGTTCAAAAATATCAAGAATGCATCACTGAAGTTATAGTATTTCCAATTCCAATTTGAATAGCAAAAAATAATATGCCGACATAGGCGTCGGCATATTATTTTTCAGTGGTAGTTTTTCAGTTACTTATTCTTACAATCATAGCAATTGATCACCCCATGAAAAAGTTATCTCAACTGAATTTTTTCACCATGGGTAATTATGAAAAACTTCGAAATTCAAGGTAGTTCATTTCCGAGTTGGAAACTCTAAAATACATTGAAAACACAAATAATCATACCGAATTCTCGTCAAACATATATTTACAAAATAATAAAGGCCAATAAAATTGCTAGAAAAATCAAAATTTTTCTTCGCTATATTCTGATGAGGTGGAATCATCATCGGGTTGAATAACGATCGGATTTATGGAACTTTGCACACAATATGTGTTCTCTTCTTTTATAACGTGGGCCACACAGTTCTTCCACACATCACTATTACCTACTTCATTCACCACTCGCCTTATATTGGCAAGCACTACAGCATTCAAAGTCGGTGACTGATTACATTTCCGCAAGCTTTCTTTCACTGTGGCCCAAACCATTTCAATTGGATTGAACACACAATAGTATGGAGGCAAACGTAAGAGAATATGACCACGTGTTTTACACATCGAATCAATAATATACCTACTTTTTTTTTAAATTACGTTGCTTTATGGTCGCCAGTAATATATTTTTCGTTGGAATCTTTTCGGGTATTTCCATGTCATGATTTCGCATGAAATCAACAATATCTGCTTTTTTTGTGTTATTGTTTGGTATTGTAGTCAATAACCGAAAATGACACGAAGCGTTATCCATAACAATAACCGAGTTTGGAGGAATATTTGGGAGAAGCTGCTCACTGAACCAGGTTTTGAATAAAGCCGCAGTCATATCTTCGTGGTAATTAGCAGACAAATTTTTTATAGTTTTTGCCGACAGAAGCAAAGCGTTAGGTACGAAACCACTTTCATTCCTGGCATGCAAAATTATAACACGTTTTCCCCTTGAAGAAGGTGTGTTCAAAACACAATAAATGGTTTCATCTACCCAGCCATATTTGACATCATGGGTGTCAAACCAAGTTTCTTCGAGGTAGATTATATGTCTGCTGGATTCTCGGTAGCTTTTCATTCGCCTCAAATATTCTTGTCGGAGTTGAAAAATGTGTGTCGATTCCATTATGACCATCCGTTTATTCAATTTTTTATATTTGAAACCACAAGACAATAAGGCACCTCATAGAGTTTCTAAAGATTTGTAATTGTAGTCGGGATAGTCGAGTAATTTATACCAAATCATTTCCAAGGTTGATATTTCATTTTTTTGGTATATACCATAAATTGTTCGCCGAATCACGTCTTTTGTAGCACCATCAACGTTTGCGAATTTTTTATTCCTTTGTTTTCGTTTCATTGCATGGTCAATGACATCCCCTATTTTAATGATTCGAAGAACTGTCGAACGAGATAGTTTCGTTAACTCGCATACTCTATTCACAATAGCATTCTGTGAAGTGTGACAGTTTTTCTTCTTCAAGCATTCATGAATATTTAAAATTACTCGCTGAACTTGAACATGTAAGTCCTTTTTTTCAAATTTCGGATCCCTGTCGATTGACAGATTCCTCACACGTAATGTTATCATTTGTTTCAAAAGGTCTCCAGAAATCAATATCTATTGTTGACAAATCAATTTGTATATTCAGGTATATGAACAGCTAACCCTTGTCTTTAGATTCAGTACCAATTTGCTTCTCCTGAAGATGCTAACCTTTTTAGCGAAACGCGCGTCGGGTGCAAAAATATCAGTTTGGTGTTAGGGTAATTGATCTCTAAAAAAAGTATTCAAAAATCGGTTTGGAATACCACTCACTACCTCACCTAATCCCACGAACACACGGCACTGATAAATAAATATTGTGAAACGACAAAAAATTAGTATTCACCCAGTCCAGCTAGCCGAGCCTTTACTCCTCAACTACATTTGATAGAATGTTTACTAATTATCTGGGCGACTAGGGGCCACAGGCAAGAAATGTTTATGACTGTACTCATCTTTTTATTGCCATTCCAATTGGGAATGGATAGACTATACACTTGAAATCCCAGGTTTAGAAGACGATTCTCCTGAATGTTGACTGATAATGATCTTTCCTTTTGGATTTGAATAAAAAATCACTTTGAACATAACGTTATATGGAGGCCAGAAATACAGAGAACAAGAACAACAACATCTAATTTGGCAAAGAAATATCAGTTTAAATTAGATACGTCTAACACCTGTGTGAATATCCTCTCATTAATAATTTTATCCATTAAATACTTCGGTTTCCAATAATAAAACCATTAGAATAGAGAACCCGTAGGTCACCAACGTAACGCAGTGAATGCAACCGACCCACCGAGATTTTCGAGAACTATTAAAGAGTCAATTAGAGTTGAAGCTGATAAATGATTTCCGAAGTGACCGAGGTTGACCCCCCTGGCACCCTGTTATTAGCGGTACTTTGAAAAAAGCCGCAATAAACAGAAATACCGCATCGACAAATATTTTAAATGATTTTGTTTCCACCTGGATGAGTAATTTTCACGACTTTCCATTGCGTATATTTCAAATAGAACGTTATGATTCGTGAATCTTCCTTTATTACCTTCAAAACTATACAGTACCTACTGTTACATGAATCGTTTTTAATATTCCACAACATTTATAGATGTAAAATTTCTATCCCGAAATGAAGATGAATTTTGACAGAAAATTTTCAAATTTACAGTATCTTTCAAACAAAATTGAGAAATATTTTTCCAAATGACTTGTTGCTGTTACAAAACTTGTCGACCTAAAAATTGAATAGCATCTAAAAAAATATCACTGGAGTTTAATCCCAACACCAAACCGTAATTTTTAGCACCTTGACACGGCTTTTAAATAACCAATTGATCATCTTCAAAAGGAAATTAATCTCCTCTTAAAGATGACCACTTGGTGATTGTTGTGGTTGGACACCAATGAGGCATACAGGCACTTCCCAGAGGCAAAAACCCTCCAAAAAAAGACCATGGTTACTGTATGGTGGTCTACGACTGGTGTGATTCTTCAACTGGCCAAACCATTATGAGGAAATTGACTAAATTTACCGAAAATCGCAACAGCAGCAGTCGGTACTGGTCAACAGAAGAGGTTTGATCCTGCTCCACGACAACGCCGGTCTGCACGTTCCACAAATCACCGTTCGAAAGTTGAACGAATTGAGCGTCGAAGTTCTTCTTCACTCACCATACTCCTCAGACCTCTCGCATACCGACAACCATCTTTTCAAGCACTTCGATATCGTCGTCACCGGTAGAACCTTCGCCAATCAGGATCAGAAAAAAACGACCTTCTTCAATTCCATTGAATCTCGAGCAACCAATTTTCATGCTGATGGAATTAATCTACTTGCGTTACGTTGGCAAAAGTACACTGATTCCAATGGCGCTTATTTCGATTGAATTGAATAGGTATTCACTGAAATATTTAGTTCAAAGTCGACCCCTAAAAACGGACAAAACTTTTAAAACATTCTAACATAATTTCTAGGGTCTTTCCAACTGGAGTGTAGGTAATGTATACAGGGTGTAACTAAATAAGTGTAAAACATTCAAGGAGGTGATTCCTTATCGTAAAAAAGATAGTATCTTTCATATAAAGAAATTTCATTGGATCATCTCTTGTTAAGATACAGCCCCTTAAAGGGGATACATAAAATGTTTTTCACAAGCACTAAAAAAGTTACAATATTTAAATTAACCTGACGTTTTGTACTACCAAAAAGACACTTAGCCTGATATTTATTTGGTTTACCCAATGGTTTTAAGGGGTGGAAAACGAAACCCCTAATATTTATTTCCAATGTAACTTTTTGTCTTATCATTTGTTTACCATTTTAAAATGTATTTCCGATAGCCTGTTTGATTCTAAACAAAAAATGTCTCTTGGGTTTTTTGTCCAAATAAACCAGTTCGTAGCAAAAAATTATTTTAGGAACAACTACAGAGATACATCGTCATAAATGCGAAAATACGAAACTAATTTATCTAGTAGGTCGCTATTAGCGATAGTGACAATTGAATTGGTATGACGCTGTCAGTTTGTGAATTTTCGAAATTGAATTATTACTAATTGTGTGTTGTTCTGTTCTTAATTTGTTATTTTTATAATTCACTTGTTATTAAAATAGCATACACAAATGAGGAAATGGCTGTTATGCATTACGTTTACGGTCTGTCGCAGGGGAATGGGTTAGAAGCTTCTAGAAGATATGCTGAAATGTATCCTCAACGGCAGCATCCTTCACATAGAATATTTCCTCGACTTCATCAACGATTACGAGAATATGGTTCATTCGACAAAAGAACGCAGGATTGTGGTCGCCATCGAGAAGTACGAACACCAGAGCTTGAGAAAGCAGTACTTAATTTGATTGAAGAACAACCTACAACCAGTACTAGAAAGATTGCTCTATAGCTAAATGTTGTATTGTAAATGTATTGTAAATAGTGCTTGTAATGTTGTATTGAAAATGTAGAGAGTGTAACAAATTGAAAGTCAAATTTAGAAACATCATAGTCAAAGCCTATTATGATAAGAATCAATTTTGTTTTCAATATTTCCAATTCTTCAAAAAAAATTATAACTTATGATACATCATTGAAAAAGTGAAATCTGGTTCTATTCAAAACAGAAAGAATCCAATTTAGCGCCCATAAGAAAAAATAAAGTTGATGATGGTTGCCGAAAGACGAAACGTCGTATATCAAATATGAAAACACCATTATATAGCAGGGAGAAAGTGGCAATGTGGAAGTGCATTTCATTTTCGAATCTTTCGAAAAATAAAAACCATTTTCCAAAATTTCTGTTTTTTTCCGGATATCTCCGGATATACTCGGAATTTCAGAACTTTCTCAACGGCATATTGTTATTCAGGTAAATGTGCAACTTTGCTTCAATCTTCGTATCGCTCATAGTTTCCAAGATGCCAATACTGAAGATCGAATTTGAAACACCCTGTATAATGAAATGTTTCAGTACATATGACGTATTGACAAAAAAGAAAGCAAATAAACAAAAATTATTCATACAGCATTACCTACGACGATGTTCCTCTCATTCGAATTCGAAAAATTTGCAGCATTATGTTCGTATACCCCTTAAAAAAACGTATATCAATTGAAAGTTTATCCCATCAAAAGTAAATTGACAGATTGAAAAGATATTTCGCAGAAAATTTCGACTGATATACTATAAAGAAAATCTGATCAGAAGCAATATTTGAAATATACATATGTGCGATTATTACCAATAAACTCGATCTTTTATAAAATTGTTTCATGAATACGAATCCCAATATGGTATTGATATTTCACGTTATTCTGCGTTATTTCTGAAGCAGAACTAATAACATTCCCTGCACATGTTAACACTTCATTAGACGCCAAAATCCCCAAGGGTAGCCAACAGTTTCAAAGTGATTCAATTTAAATTTCGGCCAATTTCTGGAAACCATCACTGATTAATGATGGTGTGTTTCACACGGACCAATTATTCCATTGTTAGAGGTTTTGAACAGCTGTTCGTTATACCAACTGAATGTGCTTCGATTGGGTTTCAGGGGGCTTGAAAATTCAGATGGAAAAGTCAATATCAAACGTGCAAGAACGTTTTATATTCTTGAAAGTTTATTGAAAGTTTGATTGAAAAGGATATGAGAGATTAAAAGTGAGATGAGATAAGTTGTTCCAAAGAGGTAATTCTTCCTAGCACCCAGCATTTATATCATTGAATATTATAAAAAAAAAATACTGAGAAAATTAACCTAGATTTGGTGTCACACTTATACTATACGGAGCGATTTCCCTCATTAATATTCCTACATGAAATTTCTTGATTGAAAACAATGGCTCATATAAAATTCGATGAAATTATAGTACATTTTGAAAATGTTCACTTAATTTTTGATATTTTATTTTTGATATTGCGACACTCATACAAACGTCTTAGTGATATAGTTGGCCAGAATTCTGTTGAAGAAATCAAACGACCGACTAACATGTACCCACTTCAGAGTACCTTCAGTAGATTGGAGAATCTCCTTTTTATGTATATAATTGAAAAACCAAAAAGTTCTCCTCTATTCCAAATTATTAATTCATTCCAACTTCATCTTGAAATAGTTCTGTTTTACAAACTTTCATTAAACTTGTGATTAATGTAAGTATGTACGTTTGCTCGTATCAAATCTTGCAGCAAAATTTTAAGGGTGTATCCCCAACAGATTAAGCTGGAATTTTGCAAACACGTTTACTTTGAACACCCCCATGTGCACTTGAAAGGAAAATATTCCTCAATAGGCATCAATGAACTGAGAATATCAATACATAAAGCTGCCATAAAATATATGAAACATGGAGATCTGATTGATTTTATAAAGTTATACGTTGATACTTGTTTCAGAAGGCTTGATTGAATTATAGAAATGAAGAGTTTCCAACTAATAAATTGCTCATTTGATAAGTTGATTGTGGAACTTCTGGCGTAAAATAGATCTATTGAAAACAATAGAACTTGCTTATTATTTATGAGAAACAAACCTGGATTTTTCTTTAGAACTTTTGCTAAAGGTTATGCCAATCAGTAACCATCAGTTGACAAGAGTGCCAAAGCTATTAGGAACTTCAACATTTGGGTGAGTTTGCCAATTTTCGAACGCAACATTTCTAAAATAAACTGTTGGTCAATAATACAAAAATTAAAACCAGAATTATCACATTTTTTGTCAGAAACCCCAAAATGATTCGTTGGTGAAGCGACAAGACAAGACCCAATTACCCAATTACAAGACCCAATTACTAGTATTACTTTCAAACATACCATAGATTTCAATAATGTATTGTGAAATATTGAGTATATCAGTCTTAAAGGCATTGTAAGGGATAACACAAGCCAAATGAAACGAAGATAGCAGAAAAACTAGTAATAACATGATGCTAATTAACCACATTCTGGAAAGAATGTTACAGGGAAGATGGTCGGTTGATAAAAATCCATAACTTGGTCTGTCTCTATCTTCTTATGTTATGCCTCTGAATCATTGATCTTGGAGATTTATTGAAAATGAAGTCTATATACATTCAGTACACCTAAAATGATATGAACTTCTCCTCAGATACAGAGAGCAAATTATTATTTTCTGTGAATGCATTAGAATGCTTCGAATCCCAAATTTCAATATATTCCATTCTTTAGTACATTTTGAACAATTGCTCATATACTTTTTCTACGTATAAAAGCAGTAGGTAAATATTATAAATTGTCATCAAAATTCCTATTTTACATTTAACAAGAAATTCATAAATTATTCACGAGAATAGATTCTGTTTTATATTTTGTCAATTTGTTCATGAATTTTCCGGAATTTTGTTTTCTTCATGTCAATTCCAACATAATATATTAGACTCTCATTGGATAAAATTCTCGTTTGTTCAAATGTACTCATGATCATAGACCTTAACCTCAAACCGTTCTTTCTCAGTTCAAGTAGAAACAACTTTCTTGAAGGAACTTTCAAGAATTTAGGTGTCAGCTAGTCAGCATTAGCTTCAGGTGGGCAATGGCAGCATTCACAAGAGAACAAGTTGAGTTACATATAAACATTATATCAACATAATCCAATTCAACTATATTTTTTGAATTGTTATTTCACAAGCTTCAAACCAGCCGTTCCCTCATTTTGAAGCCACTAATAATTATATTATTTATTATTAAAAAGATAGAGAGAATGTATACAGCAAATATGTTTTTGCATAAATGATACCTACTCGATTAGTGAGCAAACACTTGTTTCGAGATAAAATTACCTTACTTATAAAAAGAAAAATATATTTTATCTAATACAAGAACATTACGAAAAAAAGCATCACACTTAAAAAATACAAATGCAAATGACAGTGTGATACAAAAAGCAAACACAATAACGAGAACAGTTATAGAGTGAGTTTTTTTGCATAGATGATACATACTCGATAAGTGAGCAAACACCTGTTTCGAAATAAAAGTATATTACTCAACTATCTAATAAGTATTCAGTCCACAACAAGAAAACCACGAAAGAACCAATACGCTTAAAAAATATACATATGGGAATAACAAAGTACTTAAAAATAGCAAATACTTCAATAAGAACATTTTAAAAGTACATACATTTTAGAATAAGTAATTGTTATGAAAATAAAAAGCAAACCTGTGCATGAAGAATTAGAAAGGCGGGTATAAATAAAATGAAATGAATCAGTCGGAGAAATTTGGTTCGACGATCTCAATACATTCGGCTCTTGGTGTCGTATATGAATCTTTTTACCTTATTTTTGAACATGTTAAAGATCATTATTTCTTTAGTATGGTCAGGAATAAAATTGAACGCTTTGGGTACTATATAAAAAATGATCGCTGACAAACAGAATTGCTCATCTGTGGAACAACATAATGGTGTCTTTGTTGGTTTCCATAATTATGCGTAGGTAAATTGGCGTGATTTTTTATTTTTTTTATATTTCAATATAACATTCAAACAATATAGTTGCCTCAGGTCCAGTATCCCGCATTCCTTATATGAAAGATCTATTGAATATCGGTGGGGTTTTTCTAAAATCAACTTCAGGAATCTGTTGTGGATAATCTCTTGTGGTGTGATGTAATAACTACCAGCAAGGCAACTCACTTATTTTGTGTAAACAGTTTTATCCGGCCTATTTTTATAGTTTTCATTTTCCACTCAATAAGTAATTGACATCCGAAGTTACGTCGAGTTGGTGAAACTGGAAATTGTCGAATGCCTCCTTTGAATTTGTCAATTATTTCATGAATTTATTGTACAACAAATATATATATATATATATATATATATATATATATATATATATATATATATATATATATATATATATATATATATATATATATATAGAGGAGAAGGTAATCGTTGCTGACTAGTTAGGAATGGAACCAACAAATAATGGGGCTAAGCAGCAAATGAAAGAGTACTCTTTAAAGTTTGTCCAAGCTTTCGGAAATTTAATAAATTGTTTCCATCATCAGGGATGCTACAATTTGAGGGTGTAAGTAATATTAATATATAATTATGAATGGTTAGACTTACAACTTTTTGAGGATGTTCCATACGATGGTTATGTAAAATATTGGACACAACATAATGGATGAACATTGATACAATACATTTATAAAACTGGTTAAAGGATGTCTAATATTGGATAAAATATTTGTGAAGAACGTTACAGTTTAAAAGTAATTTGAAGGAAGAATAATGTCACATGTCGAAATTTCACAAAACATTAATTTGGAGGGATTAACAGATAGTTGACATGACATATGTCAGTGGTTCTAGTGATAAAAGCTGTTACCAACTTTGACTTGTAAAGAATTATTTTTGGAAATTTCTACCTGTGCAGCTTTTATTAAAGTGAATGTAAGATAATAACATTTGGATTAAAGTATAAAGTACATTATTCTATTAATGCTAGATTGGGTGAATTCATTGAAACATTGTTATATGGATTTTTATCTAACGTCAAAAGATAGGAATATATCTCACTAAGATGATTAATATCTGTTTTTTTGTTGATGCAATTTTTATTTTCAGCAATGAAGGCCATTTCAAGAAAGGACCTTTTTGTTAAATGTGTTTCACTAGCTAAGACCTTAGTGGCATCAAAATTCATATGGTGGTCAAACTTATTGACATGTTCAGCTAGAGCACATCTTTCAGGATGGTGTCTACAATCGCTTTTGTGAGAAGTTATTCTGGAACTTAAAGTTCTTGACGTTTGACCAACATAGATTTTGTTGCAAGATTGACATGGAATACTATATATTACATTTATTCGAGAAGTAATGGGGGGTTTATCTTTAACTCTGGTGTGTAAAGTTCTAATCGTGGGAACTGCTTTGGTGACTATTTTAATATTGGGCAATTCATTGAAAATTCTAGAGAGTTTGGGGGTGATCTCCTTAATGAAGGGTAAAGTACTATAAAAAACTGGGGTTGGAGCAATATTAATTCCATTGTTTTCAATTATATTTGGATTTGGTAGTAAGGTTATATTAGTGTCTGATATGGATGAGGAATTAAACAAAATATTTTTTAACATACTCAAAGGATATGAATTATCCAGAAAAAGTTTAAGCAAAATATCAAGATTTTTTTTGTGAAATTGGATGTCAGAGATTTTCAACACTCTATTTTTCATTTGTTTCACTAGATTCACTTTCATCGAGTATTTGTGGTCATATCACAAATACTCGATTACGAACAAGCAATGACGAGTGCATTATCGTGATGCAAAAGCCATGAATTGTTTTTTCATAATACCGGATGTTATCATCATATTGCTTCCTGCAAGTGGCAGATAATTCAAAATGATACTCGTTATTGACCGTACGACCATATTGCAAGAACAGTGAGCAAAACTTTGACATTCGATCGAGATTGGCTTGCTTTTTTGATCTTAGCTCTCCTGGGCTCTTACACTGGGACTATTGGACTCTGGTTTCGATGTCATAACAATATACACATAATTCGTCACCAGCTATGAGTATGAACGATGCCCATGCGACGGTTTTTTTGGTCAGAATTCAAAATTTTGGAACAAACTCCGATGCCACAAGCTTCTCAAGCCCAAAATTGACGAAAAAATTGCATGACATGAGCCAACCGATATGCCGAAATCCTCAGCAACTCTCTAATAGTAATTCGTGACGATAACATCCATCCATAACAATTTTCTTCACTTCCTCAACATTCTTATCGGTTGTTAATGTGCTGGCACGTCCAGGAAAAGCGTCTTCATTCATATTTTCTCGACCTTCTGTTGTACTATTCGTAAACATTTTTCTGACTCAGCCTCATGCCATTGTCAATATTTCAAGTACTTTTGAGCACTTAATTCCGTTTTTACACCTTCTGTGAAAAGCTTGTACCCATCGTAAATATTTTTCTGACCCACGGTAAAATCACTATGCCACTGTCAATATTTTAAGTATTTCTGAGCACTTGATTCCAGTGTTACACAGGATTTAATGCAAAGTCTTCTATAGCAGAAAATTACCAAACACGCAAAACACTGCTAACTTTCATGCCTCTCACCAACAAACTTAACACACTAAACAGCCGAAACTGTTAACATATGTTCGAGAAGAGTGTACCAACTTAAAAAAATAGAAAAATCGCTAATCGAATGTATCTAGCCCGCGAAATTTGATCAATCACCTCTTTTTTTGAACAGTCCACATACCTCTGCAGTGTTTTTTTGCAGGAAATAATTATAAATCAATTGAAAAGTCAAATCTAATAACATTGTGAAATAATGAAATATAACGAGCTACTAAAGAATCAGTCTTAGATCTCTTTCAAAATTCCTTATCGAATTTCAACCGAACAAAAGTGCTGAAAAAAGTAGTAACCAAAGCAGTTTTGTCACATAGCTCTTAGCATTAAACAGCTTGTATAAACATCATAGGTAGCTCTAGGGTTACAGCGGACCGGCTGAAGAACCACGTCTCCATAGATGTATTCCCATCGATACTTCAATCGATCAACTCTTCAATGTCTTTATATCAATCTACTTTGGAGGTCTGACTCGTCAGAAATGCGATACCTACGAGTATGTGCTCTTAATCGAATTTCACGCGTTACAGTTTCTAACCGTCCAATATCTGAAAGGTCAACGTATAAAACACGGTATTTTAGGTTTGGATTTCACACGATTTGTTGACGAATGTCACAAAGCTACTGAATCATATTAATAATGATTTCGGATTTTTATTCCGGTCGATGGTTACGAACAACTGTGCAATGGATGTGTAGAGTTACAGGTGAATATAGCGGAAATTGATGTCATTATAGATAAATGTAGATTTGAAAAGTAAATTGAGTATGAAGTGTTACTCTTCTAGCTTCGAAACATCAGTTTGAAGGTAATGCATACCAAACGAAGGGAACTGAAAATTATTATCAACGTTTTCACTAAGAATACATCATTATGTCACATTGCAGATTGGAAAAAATTTCAAGGATCAGCTTCTTGATCTTTTTGCAATGCCCTATTGAGAATTGAACTTTGAAGCAATAATATTCACCCCACACTTCACGAAATATTATACTTGAAAATTATAACACCTACGCTATAACCCTTGAAATATAACACTTGAATTATTAGAGAACTGAACATTTTTTAACGACTTTTGCAAGTTTCACTCAGAAAACATGATAATTATGTAGATTGTAACTTCAATGGGCTCAGTTTCTCGATTTCTGAGCAATACTCTTTGAGAATAGAATTTAAAAGCAGCAATGTCCAACCCCACTTCACGGTGCATTATATTTAAGACTTATAACTCTTTAAATTTGAAACCTATAATCTAGATTATAACTAAATCTAAAGCAAAGGGAACTTCAAACGTTCAAGCCAGTCTCTATATACCTACACAGTAGGTTTAATGGACTGACGCCTATCAGAAAACAACTACTCCCCTGGCTAATACCACGAAGGGCGTTGGATTATATCAGACAGGCGTCAGTGCAGGAATCTTCACAGAAAATGTCCTGCATATGCAATTGGCAATACAACTGAAAGAGTCGACCTTCAATTATGGAACGGGCACACTTGCAGACCGGTTTCGGGCTTATTAGCCACTTATCAGTGCAAGATAGTGACCATCATCGACCTAAAGTCAATGATATTCCACAATTGAAAATCGGAATTCTTTCAGAGTATTTCATTCCTCTTCCGAAGTTGGAGCGAACATCACAAAATGTCACTCCATCTAGTGGACGAGGTACTAACCAACTGCATATCCGTAATTTGCCCGATTCCTCTGAATGAGGAAGAAAAACTTTCTTATTAGTCAATGGGCTATGCTTGACTTTTTGACTTCAGGTCGATGATGGTCACTATCTTGCACTGATGAGTGGCTAATAAGCCCGAAACCGGTCTGCAAGTGTGCCCGTTCCATAATTGAAGGTCGACTCTTTCAGTTGTATTGCCAATTGCATATGCAGGACATTTTCTGTGAAGATTCCTGCACTGACGCCTGTCTGATATAATCCAACGCCCTTCGTGGTATTAGCCAGGGGAGTAGTTGTTTTCTGATAGGCGTCAGTCCATTAAACCTACTGTGTAGGTATATAGAGACTGGCTTGAACGTTTGAAGTTCCATTTGCTTCAGATTTGTTTACTGCCAGTCTTCAAGCATAGCCCATTGACTAATAAGATAGATTATAACTCTTCTGAAAAAAGTTGGTTAGGTAACAGGATCAATTTTTTCTTTTTTTTTTTTTACTTTAACAATTCAGTGTCGTTGCTTTTCGAGTTTGAAAGCCGTAGGTTTTTGGAAATTCTTCCTGACGTTTCGCTGGCGCGAGTGGCTAGCTAGAGGTTAAACCTCTGAAGAAGCTAGCCACTCGCGCCAGCGAAACGTCAGGAAGAATTTCCAAATACTCACGGCTTTCAAACTCGAAAAGCAACGACACTGAAAACCTCAGCCGTGAAAGTCTAAACCATCTTGTACTTTAACAATTGCTTTCTTGCAAAGAAAAATTTGATCCTATTACCCAACCAAATTGTTTTAGAAATATTATTGGATCCCTAAACTAGTTAACTAGATTGTAACACTTCAGTTATAACCCTAAAAAAAAGAAAACACAGCACATGTATATATAAAATCTTGAATAAAGTAATATTCTGATAATTGTCACCGGTCATATACCTAAAATATAAAATACATATTTAAAATACATTCAAAATGCATTCAGGCACCAAAGTTACTCAATAAAAAATTCATCTACTTTATAGTAACATTAACTGATTAGAAGCTTTCTCAATTTGTTTTTGAATATTCTGTAATTCCTCTCACTCGCAATATCCTCAGGCAGCTTATTGTATAACTGGACCCCTGTAAAGGAAGGGGCATAACAGATAAGTCAGCCACATTAATAGACTATGTACTAGCAAGTAATGCTCATCGTTATTTTATTATCAATAAGTTTGAAAATAAAATTAACAAACGCTCTTGTGTTGAGTCATTTTGCATATTGTGATGTTGTGTATGGTTCATGCCTGGATAAAAAAGATATTTTAAGAATTGAGAGAGTTCAAAAATCATGTCTTAGGTGTATATATATATGGTATTAGAAAATATGACAGAATTTCATATAAACTTAAGGAAACCAATTGGTTGACTATGGAAAATACACGTGTTTTACACTCGGCTACCCTCTTTCATAAAATATTGATTAACAAATGTCCATCATATTTGTATAACAAAATAAGATTTCGTAGCGATGTACACACTATAAATTTGAGGTTTAAAGGGTTACTTTCTCCTCCGCCCCATCGAACCACTCTATATCGACGATCCTTCAGTTATAATATATATAGTTTGTACAATAATATTCCACAAAAATATAAAGTTAGTGAAGTTTCTTCATTTAAGTGCTGTTACAAAAAATATCTCATCGCTGCTCAATCATAAAGCCATTGATTTCATAGATTTTATACTTCTGAAAAATTTTCAGTAATAAATTTAATATATTTTCTCTCTCTCTTTCCTCTCTCTCCTTCCTCTTTTTTTTTCTCTCGTTCAGTTTTCTTTTCTTCAAGGCTAGAACTAAGATCAACAGTACCCTTCCGGTACCGGTTATAATTTTTATAGATTGTATATTTATTGTATTTATATGGAACTACAAATTAATATTTTTTTTTCCACTGTTGTGTGCGCTGGTCAGGCCCTATCCCCCGAAGCCCCGATACATTCGGGAGGGCGCGCTAGCATTGTCAACCAACTCTGATTACCCTGTACGCATCGATGAGGCGGTTTCTTAAGTCCTCTACATCGCGAACAGGAGTACGATAAACCAAATGCTGTAAATGGCCCCAAATAGAGAAATCGAGAGAATTGAGATCCGGGGATCGAGCGGGCCAGTTCTGTGATCCTCCTCGACCTATTCACTGATTTGCATATGTTTCAGTTGAATGCTGACATGCTACTTGACTAAAATGGGCGGAAGCCATCATGCATAAAAAATATATCCCTTCTGACGCCCAAAGGAACTTCCTCCGGCAGTACTGGATGCATTTCTTTCAAAAATTGAACGTATGCCTCACCATTTAATCGACGAGGTAGAAAATGAGGCCCAATTAAATCATCCCCAATAACTTCGAGCCACACGTTGAGAGAAAACTGTTCTTGATGGTTAGTTTCGACAATAGCGTGAGGGTTTTCATCAGCCCATATGTGGTAATTATGAAAATTAATAATTCAAGACGGTTCGGAAAGTCTCGTGGTAACAGTGCCTGTACTCGTTGTAGATGGTAAGGGTATAAGAGTTGTTCCTTTAAAAATCGAAATACCGTCATATGATCAACATTTAGCTGGAAAGCAATCTTTCTTGTACTGGTAGTAGGTTGTTCTTCAATCAAATTAAGTACTGCTCCCTCAAGCTGTGGTGTTCGTACTTCACGATGGCGACCACAATCCTGCGTTCTTTTGTCGAATGAACCATATTCTCGTAATCGTTGATGAAGTCGAGCAAAAATTCTGTGTGAAAGATGCTGCTGTTGAGGATACATTTCAGGATATCTTCTAAAAAAAAATCTGTTTAAAATCTGTTTTTCCGTTAACCAGCTGTCGCACCCCTACGAACGACAACCCTCGGTCGAAATTTGTGCGAGCTACTAACCAATTCCCCTGCGACAGACCGTAAACGTAATGCATATCAGCCATTTCCTCATTTGTGTATGCCATTTTAATAACAAGTGAATTATTAAAGTAACAAATTAAGAACAGAACAACAACACACAATTAGTATTGATTCGATTTAGAAAATTCACAAACTGACAGCGTCATACCAATTTAATTGTCACTATCGCTACTAGCGACCTACTAGATAGATTAGTTTCGTATTTTCGCATTTATGACGATACACTCTGTAGTTGTTCGTAAAATAATTTTTTGCTGCGAACTGGTTTATTTTGGGCAAAAAAGTCGAGCGACATTTTTTGTTAGAAATGAAACAGGCTATCGGAAATAAATTTTTAAATGGTAAACAAATAATAAAATTTTCATACAATTTTTATGTACCCCCTTCAAGGGGCTGTATCTTGACAAGGGATGCTCCAGTGAAATTTATTTATATGAAAGATCCTATTTTTTTTCGATGAGGAATCACCTCCCTAAATGTTTTACACTTATTTAGTTACACCCTGTACAATAAAAAATTTGAAAAACAGAGCAACAGATACGGATGGCATTAATATTTTATCGTTACATCTTTGTACTCCATTTTTATTGCCACACGTTACACATCTTATAAATTACTGTCTGAAAAATTCTGTTTTTCCAAAAGCGTGGAAACAAGCTCACATTATATCTCTGCCAAAGAATTCTAATCCTACCGGCTTAAATGATATCAGACCAATTGGTATACTTTCCACTTTATCAAAAATTTACTGATGATATAATTGAGGCTGCGGATAAAGGAAAAGTATCTGTATTGATATCACTAGATTATTCTGAGGCATTTGATACTCTCAATCACAGAATATTACAAGCCATTTTTAACTTTGTAGGGATCAGCAGAAAAGCCACCAAACTACTATCCTGCTATTTAAGCGATAGAACTCAGTACTATGTGATGGAAAAGTTTCGAAATTTAAAAAAACTGATAAAGGAGTACCACAAGGGACAGTATTGGGTCCCCTACTCTTCAGTCTATATACTTGCAATTTTCCTAAGTCCTTCCTATCATGCACGCAGCACTATTATGCTGATGATACACAATTATATTTGTCATTCAAACCTGAAGAATACTCTTGGGCTATTGCGCTTTGAATTTTGATCTATATAATCTTGAGCAATTTTCTAATAATCATTGCCTAAAACTGAATTCAAATTAAACTGTTGCAATCGTTTTTGGTAGAGAGAATGTAAGAAAAGAATTTACTGCAAACCACTTTGCTAGCATTCAGATTGGAGGGGGGCCTTTAACACTTTCTAATAAAGTTAAGAATCTGGGTTTGTGAATTGAAGAAGATATGAGATTTTTTTATCATATCAATACAAGAATACAAAAAGCATACTGTAATCTCAAACTGATTTATCAAAATAGACAGTCATTTAATAGAAGAATTAAAAGTTTACTATGTGACTCTTTAGTGTTATCCTGGTTAAATTACCGCGATGTTATTTACGCTCCTTGTATAAACTTCATTGATATCAAACGAATCCAAAAGCTCCAAAATAGTTGCTTGAGGTTAATCTATGGCATCAAAAAATACGATAGGATCTCACACACATTGAAAACAAACAAATGGCTTAATATGAGTGATCGAAGGTTCCTTCACTCTGCCTGCTTCTTTTACAAAGTTTTAAAATACCATAACCCCCCCTATTTGTACTCGCTCAGATGTACTCGCTCAGATGTACATAATATTAACATTAGATGAAAAAGTTTGCTTTCTCCCCCAATAAAATACCACCAGAGTTGAAAGAACTCTCGTTATCGACTTTCCGGACTCGTATCATCAGATTTCTCGATAGATAGTAAGTTCTATATTTTATTTTTTAAATTCTGTTCATTTTCCCCACTTTTCATCTTCCGTATGATCTGAGAATTATTAATTAGTTCTATCTGAGAATTATTAATATACCACTTACAATGTTTAAAAAAAATTATGTATGTTTCTTTGACTAATCTTCATCTTCAATTTGAACTGTGATTTATCCATTAAATTAGCGATGGCAATGTTTATATTCCTTGTAACGTAGATGCATTTTAAAGTAATCACTGTTTTTTTTGTGTTTGTTCTGACTTGCCATTTAGTAGTCTGTTTTGGGATAGGTGGAAGAACAGATGTCAGTCTGTACCTTCCGGTGCCAATTGCCATACTGAATCTCGCCCATTTACTTTTTTTTTAGTTCACATGTATGAATATAACTGAAAATTAATAAAAGACCTTTATTATTATCATTATTATTATTTTCGAACAGGGTTGTTCCATGTTGTGGTATCTGCAAGCGAGTACCGTATCTTGTATTATAGTTTTGGTTATCACCAATGGTCAGGAGGTTAGAGAGTTGTTATTAAATTACCAATAATGATTTCATGATGTATATACATGGCGCAGTGAGGATATTGTTTTCAATAAAGTAGGGTTTGCAGGAATATCTACGTTTATTTCCGAAAATCAAGCGTATTATTATCTTTTGTGATACCAGCAATCTTTGAGATGATACTGCATTGCCCCAGACAACTATATTATAGGATATATGGGAATATATAAGGGCATAGTAGATATTGATAAGTTGAAGCTTATTGAAGATGTTCTTCATCTGCAAAATGGCATAATACCCACTATTTACTTTCTTGCTGATATGATCGATACAATTTCTGAAGGATAGATTGGAGTCTAAAGAACGTGCCTAAAAACTTCGTAAATTCTGATGTAATCAATGTCGCGTTACATATACTTATTTCCGGGAACATACTATTGTTTTTTATAGAGTATTGCATGAGAATAGTTTTATTGTGGTTAAGTATAAATCACCAGTTACTTAATTTGGAAAATCAATTGATCCAGTATAGATACTTGTGGTACTCCTAGATTGATGCTATGCTTATATTACTGGAGAACTAGAATTTCTCGAACGGCTCTTACATTTTCATTCAGAATACATGATTATCATGTAGAATGTAATAAATTTCATGAGGTTAGTTTTTTTTCCTGTAAGCAATCCCCTTCTGGGAATCGAACCTAAGAGCAGCTGTATTCAATCTCACTTCACGGTGCATTTTATTTGGAAATCATAGCACTCGAATTACAACACTTATATTATAACATTCGAATCACGATACCTCAATTATAACACTCAAATTGTTACATTCGACTGATAACTCTTGAATTATAACACTTAAGTTATAACACTAACTAATTCTCCAATGGCTCTTTCCGTTTTTACTAACAAAACATGATTATCATGTTACAAACTTTATGGTGTTAGATTATTTATCTCAATTTCCTTTCGAGAATGGAACTTATGAACAGCAGTACTTGACCAAACTTCATAGTATATTATTTTTGAAAATTGTACCTCCCAAATTTTAAAATTGAATTGTGACATTTCACTAGTTTGGACTTCCATTTTCTACTATATAAAATGATTTGAAATCCCTGAAACAACTGAAAAAGAAAAATTGAAAATGAATAGCTGAAAATAATAATTATATTAACCAAAATAGACCAGAAATGAAATAATAGTGAAATAAAACACAAGTGAAAATAGAACAATTGAATAAATAAAAAAATAAAAAAAAGAAATGAAAAAAGAAAATAAAAATAAAAAGTGGAGAGATTCCAAGTCACGTTAGTTCACGACGTTTCGATTGTTAGTATCTACAATCGTCTTCGGGTGATGACTGGACTGATTCCTCCGAGAGATGACTATTTATAGGTCGTTCGAGTACTTTCACTTATCCCCGCTTTCCATTTTCCGCTTCACTGGTTTCGTGGGAGATGACCGTTTTGACGGGAGTTGGCCATTTTTCGCTTGATGATGGGTTTCCATATGTTGCGTATTTCTACGCTGGCTTGGCTGAATACGTTGTTGGACAACATGTATGCGGCTTCCTTGAATTTTCTCCTAAACCAATGTTTCTCTCTGTGCAAGATCTCAGCTTGGGACCACTCGATGTTGTGTTGATGGGTCCAAACATGGTCTGCTATTCCTGATTTGCTGGTTTCCCCTCGCTGTGTGTGTTTCTTGTGGTCGGCAATGCGAATATTCAATGGCCTCTTAGTTTCACCAATATAGGATTTTCCGGTGTCCGGTACATGTAATTCTTGGAATCGCAGTCCGCAGGTTCTGATGTTGTATTTGGAACCAATTCTTCTTATCCTCTCTGATAATCCTCTGATGTAGGGAAGTGCAAGCACTGGTTGTGACGGCTTCTCTTCCTTGCGAGGCTTCTGCTGTCTTTTAGCCAAAGTCTTTTCTACCATCGCTTTGGAGTAGCCATTCCGTTGAAGATCATTTTTGATGATTTCTAGTTCCTTCTCGAGATCTTCCTTCGTATTACAGAGCCCAAAAGCACGGTCTAATAGAGTATTCATGATTCCTCTTTTAGTCGATTGATGGTGGTTGGATTTGTGGTTCAGATACTGTCCCGTATGAGTGGTATACAGATGTTTTCCACTTAGTGTCAGTCCTCTTCACCGAAACGTCTAAGAATGACAATTTGTTGTGGATTTCCTTCTCCATTGTGAAAGTTCCATATTATGAAGGTGTCGTCAACATATCTCAATCAGACTCGAGGTTTCTTGTGGGCTTCTTCAATGGCCAGAGTTTCAAACCACTCCATATTTATGTTGGCTATGACTGGTGAAAGTGGCGATCCCATTGGCAGTCCCTCATCTTGTGTAAGGAATTCGTCCTTCAGTTGGAAATAACAGTTTCGTATACATCATCCTAGTAATTCCATGATTACTTCTATAGGTAGATTCGTTCTCTCTTTCAGGTTCCCGTCTTCGGATAGCTTTATCTGTATGTTTTGGAGTGCTTCCTCGACCGGAACGTTGGTGTAAAGGCTTTCCACGTCGAAACTAATTGGTTGGTCTTCCTGTGTGAGCTCAATCGACCCTAGTAGTTCGACAAAATGCCTTGAATTCTTCACAAAAGACGATGTTATTCTTTGTAATGGTTGTATTAAGGGAAGTAAAAATCTAGACAAGTTTTGAGTAGCCGAATCTCTGGAGCTGATGATCGAACTAGTGAAATTCATCATAAAACATTGTCAATCACCTTCAAACAAAAATGAATTGTAACAATTGAATTATAACACTTCAATTATAACACATACATTACAACACTCAAATCATTGGCAAACTGGAAATTGTCGAATGGCTCCTACCATTTTCACTCAGAATGCATGATTATTATGTAGATTGTAATGATTTTCATGATGTCAGATTATTGGCCCTTTCAGAATTGAACTTATGAGCAGCAGTACTCGACCAAACTTCACGGTCTATTATTTTTGAAAATAATACCACCCAAAGTTTGAAACTGAATTATAACAATTAAATTATAACACTTCAATTATAACAATTGAGTCATTGGCAAACTGAAGCTTTTTGAATTACTCTTACTTTTTTGCTCAGAATACATGATTAATATGTAGATTGTAACAATATATTAAAGAAGAAAGTAACATAAATCATGAAATTATGAAACAACAAAAATCAATTGGCTCTCTTGGGCGACTTCATTGATTCCAGTGGCGCATTTGCTTTTTCAGCTGCAGGAAAACCCGAAAAAACCTGCAGTACCACATCATCTGAAAATCTTGATCTGCCAATGTCCTCTGTTTCATAAAACAAAATGTATGGTGTTTCCAGAGGCTCCAATAAATTCAAGGTATCGCCAGAACACTTAGTGACATGATTATCGTCAAACTTAAACCAGTCCGTTTCGTTTTTGACCAATGCGTAATAATGACCAGATTCAACGGCAAAACCACAGTGAACAACGACTGCATGAAGATTACAATAGTGGTCTACTTGACTGAAGTATTCATCTATTTCGAACCTTCGTAAAAGTTTGGTGCTTCTGTCAGAGGTTGAGTCATGTTTGAATATCATCAGTGTTATTATTAGATTGACTGGTGCCTCAGCTATACTTGTTTTCTTATAATAGTCAGTTAGTTTGGTGCATGTTTGTCAATATAATTCAAAATCACCCGTTGAAATTTCCATTTTCAGATGATTTAACATTCATGTAGATTTTAACAACTCTGATGTCAGTTGAAATGAAAATAAAGAGTAAGATTTCATACCAAGCCACTTCACTACGTTTCGATTGCTGATAATCAAAACTTTGTGGAGTAACTTGGTTTGAAATAATTTCTTGTTTTTTTTCTTCTTCATCAATTCTCTTTTTTATTTTTAGTGTATAATTGACATTTCATTTATCATATTATTTCCATTTCAGATGTATACTTATTCAGATACAAGTTACAATTTATTGATTTTACAGAGACACCTATTAATTCAAGAAATTTTCATTATAATGTTTGATTTTTTGTTTTTATTCATTTTAGCCGCTATGTCATTCCACTTTCAGTATCAATTCGGTTACTGAAGGTATATATAGTGCATTGCTTTAATGTCCCCTTCCCCTTTTATTTTTTGAACGGGTCTACTTAAAAAATTGAAATTTGAGGTAATGAAATTAATGTGTGAATATTTTATTTTGCAGTGAAATTGACAGATTAAACTTTCAAGATGGCAACTGGGGAAAAAAATTAAATAGAAAGGAAGGTTTTGTGACACATCTTTTTGAAGCTCCTGACAAAATATTATTTTTTGAGTTGAAAACCAAGTACCTATTTACGTATTTCTCCTGATAATACTAACCACTTCGAACATCATTATCATATCCGACATATTTATTATTGAAGTAAATTACTCATATTGAGAAATTTCAATTATCAAGGTTCACTTGTAACTGATAATTATGGTATCAGATCACACGTAAAATAATTATTGACAAGATATTGACAAGATATATGAGAAATGACATTCCGTTTAATTGACTCTGAAAAATAATCCGCTCAAATTTTATCAATACTAAAACAAATTATTTTAGTAACTATTGTATAATTTCACATTATTGCATATTTCACTCATAGAAAATATAAATCTTCAACTAACCTTGTAAACAATTGGAAATGCCAAAAACATGAGATGAAATTTGTTAATTCAAAAGTCTATCAAAATGGATATTCATTCGGACCATATGATCGAGGAGGCCCTTGTGGCGGTCCACATGGCGAAGATTCATGATGGTGAACTCCAAATGGTGGCCCTACAGGTTCCTGATGGCGTTGCGGGGGTCCGAAAGGCACATGATGAGGTTGAGGTGGTCCGCAAGGCACGTGATGTGGCTGAGGAGGTCCAAAAGGCTCGTAATGGGGCTGGGGAGGACCAAAAGGCACGTGGTGTGGTTGAGGTGGTCCGAAAGAGTCTTGATGAGGTTGGGGAGGTCCAAACGGCACGTGCCCACGGGGTCCAGGTTGTGGCAAAGGTTCCACCCAGTGGCGCTCGGGAGGTGGTGGCCCACATTCATGTGGATATCCATGGCGATGGCTCATTTTGAACTGTTGCTTGAAGGATTTTATTGAATCTGATTCAAGGAGTAGAAGTGACTGTGTGACCCTAGTTCGATACGTCGCTTACTGAAATGAATTGTTTCATTTGAACGTATATATTTTCATATCTGTTAATATTTTATCAGTGTTCAAACAGATACACCATGGAATTATCGAGTATTCCGAAAACAGAGATTATCCACTCCCAATGGATTATTTATCTTTCATCATATGATGAATGTACGCAATATTCTGAGGAATAAATAAATATAATGAAATATACAGTTGAACTGAATACCACTTGGGTATTTTTTATTTTCAAAGAATTGTCTAAATAAGCAACGTATTGCGAGATATTACTCAAAGGTATAGGTACACTGTGAACTCAACAAAACCTCATTTGATGTGTTCTGCTTTTTGTACAATAAGTTCAATTTAAAAGTTTGTACACATTTATTTCGGCATTTGATTATCGCTAGAATCATATCAGGCATATTGAAAATGACCTGAGGTCAATTAGCAGAGATGACATGTCAAAAAATAACAATCATTAAAAACTAAATATAATCGAAGTAACCTGTATTGTGAATAGTTAAAGCTATCGACATCTCAAAGGCCAAAAAAACCAATACAGAAAAAATGCCGCTGTCAACTAGTCCACGTGGACTGAAGAATTGGCGGTTGGTATCGGGTAATTTTTACCAACCGAGTTTTATGATTGGCTAAAGAGTCATAAAATTAAATTTGAAGTCATGTTATGGTGACGAATAGAATGTGGGGATGAGTATCGCCGTTGTGTCGTCAATGTTCAGTTCAGGAACTGATTGCGATTTGAGTGTTGAGATTCGATATTGGTGCAGTTATAGCCACTTAAAATTTTTGTTATATGTTTAAAATGTGGCGTAATAGTAATAACGAATGTGATAACAACGCAGACTTTTTCTTGTGTAGCAATAGCGATGGTGAACAATGCGAAAAAGAGATACCAGTGAATAAGACTCGGATGCATTTGAATATTGAAACACAGAGATTATGTTTCAATGTATATAAGAATCTACATCTCAAGTTTGGTTTCGATGGAAACAAACTATTTCAAGCAAAGTTAAGATGTGACCGTATTCGTTTCTCAACTATACGTAAAATAGTCAAAAACAAACCTTATGAACGCAAGACGCGATGTGATACGAGATTACCAAAATCTTTAGATGTTCATCAAATAAAATCATTTAAAAAACAATATAAGACTGTTACAAAAGCAATGCGATTTCTACAACTGAAATCATAAGGAAAAAATTGAATACGTCCGGCCATAACGTGAGCTGCTGTGACAAAACTCTTCAGAATTCGATAAAGAAACTAGGATTTAGATTTAAAATAATGAACAAACGTCAAGCAGTTATGGAAAGCAGAAAAATAGTGGAAGTGTAACAAATACTCAAAACGAATAACTAAATATAGACAAGAACAAAAGCAAATTTTCTATTTGGACAAAACCTGGTATGACACTCACGATACAGTTACGAAAGACACAGAACTGAACAACTTTGAATACAAAATCATGGGCCTTAGTCAAATCTTTGTTATTTTTTGAAAAATTTGGAATGCTGTTTGGTGTATTTTTTTCAGTATTTCGAATCGATTGTATCGAAAATATAATCAGATAACTTTTCTCAAATTGAATCGTATTTGTAAATATACCTGGAATCATTGTGTTTTCTTAGGTAAATGCCAACTTCATGTTTGGTTCAAAATTACGAATATTTAACAAAATTTTAAAAATCCGCTAATATTTTTTTAACACTTACAAATAATTTACATATTATAATGTGCATATGAGAAACTCTAAATTGAAGTACTCATAGCATTTGTATTTCATTTCTTAGGGAGACGCTTCCATAGGAAAACATATTCATTATTAACACGCTTTTATTAGCTTTACCAGTATGTATGTATGTTTGTTTGTTTGTAACTCTCAAGCTCGGGATCTGTATTTGACAGAATTATCGACATTACTGCTTGATCTATTCGCGGGCAGATGGCGCTGTACCTAACCTCCTTGATTTAATTCAAACTTTACATGTATTTCTTCATTTGAAAAAAGTATGTTTTTTTAACACGCGCGCTTGCTGCCTTATTTGTAACCCTCCTTTGCGCGCCTGCTGCCTTGGGCTTAGTAGCTGATTTTCAGGCTCCCTCTCCGGAATCGGAAAATATCAATAATCATTTTTCTAAAAAAATATACGGCTGATTGATCTCAAAGTTTAGATAAAATGAATATAGTTTAAAAAGACTAATACTATTATTATTGTGAAAAAAGTGTGGGCGCTTTGTGCCATATTTTTTGTATATCAAGCGCCCGTCGCTTTTTTTACAATAATACTAATATTTTTCGTTCGTTATTGTTTTAAGCTTCTTTAAAAAAATATTTTTAACTTTTTAGTTCGATGTTCTTCAAAAGCGTGTTTTTTAGTTTTTTGAACTATATTTATTTCAGCTGAAAACGTTACTGAAAAGGCAGAATCAGTTCTAATTCTTGGAGATTGTTGTAAAATATGGTACATCCAGAAAAAAGTTGCCCCCCATCGATTCCGAAAAACTTGTATAATATTTTGAAAATATTACCCCTATAAGACGATAGAATGAATTATTTTAATGAATCAAGAATATCTTATTTATGTATTCCATCAAACTTTTGAATTATATGAGGAAATCACTCGAGAGCCTAATACTCAGTTTTCGAGAACGGTTCATTTTTGGTATGAAGTGTATTATGCCAGGAATTCAACAATGTGCAAATATACAGGGTGTTACATTTGAGTTGAGGAAGTTGGTACCAACAGCCTATATAATCAAGAGTGTTGAAGAAACATCATTATTATTTTCATTCGAAAAAGCATTTCGAAAAACCTATGTTTGCCAATTTTCAGGATATGAATCCTATCATTTCCCAAAATACAGCTAACCGACGGTCATCGCAATGTACCCTCTAGATAAAAGCTTGGAACTGTTAGTTCTCTGAAGGTCTCTTCACAACTAGTTCTTTTGCTTTTGAAAATGATTGTTCAGATAGTGTTTTTCTTTAACTTTCAAGACCCGATCAGCTCTTGATGAGCGAATCCATGCAATTATTGCATAAATTATTGATGACTGAAAGTGTGCGTGATTATCTGTTTTGAAAATCTGTTTTAAAATATGTTTTTCCGGTTATCAGCTGTCTCTCCCATACGAACGACAACTCTCAGAAGTTGAGAAACTTGTGCGAGCTAAGGACTAACGAGGTCTTACCTTTTAACGTGTGATTCCTAACACGGTTGCAGAATCATCCCAGCTTCAACCAGATAAATTCTCTCGAGAAAAATATCTGGTCGAGGCGAGAATCGAACCCACGGCCTTCCGATCGTGAGTCAGGCGCACTACCACCGCGGCATATTCCAATTATAACACAGAACAACAACTGCTCATCATATGAAGAATGATAAATACATCAACAGGTTGAAGTTGCTTTTTCACAAATGTTATTCATGTGGTGTGATATTCCTCAGATATATGCAAACCTGAGAATTTTTTGAAAGTGACGTGTTGAATGATATTATTGCCTAATACTAGTATTAAATCACATTTATCATAATTTTTGAAAGTACTGAATTTGATAAAATTAGTTTTTTCAACATTTAAAACAAAATTGTTCTCTGCCAGCCATCGGAAAGTATTAACTGATTTTCCATTCGCTTTCGGCGAATAGAAATGTATCTTGGACAGAATAATGATAAGGGCCCTAGGGGAGACCCTTGAGGTACTCTTATTCAACTGTCTGAAGTATTCGATTGAGAATTGTTTACTTCCACATGATATTGTCTGTTTCTAAAGTAACTACTAAATCGCTGGGTATGTTTTTCTCTCAAGCCATATATTTTTACTCTCTCTCTCTCTCTCTCTCTTGCCCAAGTCCATATAACACACTCATTTCTTCGATTAAAGTTTTCATAGAGAGTGTTCAGAAATTCCATTGAAGCAGTTGTAATCGAACATCCTTTCTTGAAGCCAAATTGATTTTTATTGAATAGGTTGTACTTACCTAAGAAGTTGATTGAGCGGTTCGCAAAGTTTAGATATGAAACTCAACAATGCTATAGGTCTATAGATCTCAACTCTTGTTTTATCTCGATGAGAAGCTGGATTTATTTGCTTGTGAAGCACTGTCTGGAACCTTCGGTGTAGTAATGAATTTTACTGGAGTTTTTTTTCCAGCACCAAAACGTTATTTTAACACCTCGAAGATCAAACAGTTTGATCTTCCTCTTGAAGATGATCACTTGGTAATCGAAACACGTGTCGTGGTGTTGAAAAACCGGTTTTGTGTTGAGAAAAAACTCCAGCAATATGTATTGGATTTATTTGGGTGAGTTTGAAGAGTTGCGAGTTGTATTTAACGGTGGAATTGACCCACTCACTTAAGATTTACCTAGTTTGAAACTAGTCAGTGGCCATTTCATGCGTTGATTTGAATTCTATAGATGTTTTTTCAGAGATGTTTTTCCTGTGACAAATGAAAATTCTTATCAGTTTCTTCTACAAGTACCTAGGACAGAATTTTGTATGTATTAGCCCAGAGTCAAAACAATTTTAAACATCTCCACGTTCCATGGATGACTTCGGTAGTCTTATATTTCAAGTCACACTGTTCAGTAATACATACAAGGTGTTTCCTAACTACGATCCCAAACTCCAGACGGTGATTCTTTAGGTCGTTTGGAGAAATAGAGTTTCTATAAACATATATTGGAAGCTGCTTCGTTTCTGAGATACAGGGCGTTGAAATAAAAAAAACCGTATCTATAAAATATCATGAATATTACTGATTTGGATGAAATTTGCTACAGTTATTTAAAGTGATAAGGCGCTTATTCAGCTCGAACTAGATTGGAATTATTAGGTCCACTGGCGTTTCAGTAGGCACCACAATCAACAATTTGAGAAAAAAAACGCTACAGACTTTTTTGTAGTTTTTAATTTGTTTATATTGAGCAAATAAAAATACAACTTTTTCATCGCTTGTATTTTGTTCGTATGAAACTATTCATGTACAGCATAAAGTTAAAACTAAAAGTGAGTAATAAACAGTTTCGACCTCAAAGTAAATGAGCAAAATGTCCACCTTCTGATAAAATACACGAATGCAATCGATTTGTCATTGATTGTCTGATACGTTCAAAAATACCTTACGACATTGCCATTGTCAATTCCTCAACTCATTCAGGTTGAGTACAGGAGTTTTACGAACATATCAGGACTGCGAGCTGACCAATTTGGAGGTCCTGCACGTCCAATCCAGCGATTAGGGTAGGTGGGTAGGTGATGTCGAGATGCTAACAATTATCTGCACTTCTTTTGACAAAATGGATAAATTTTCTGATTGATTCGGCCGTTACTTGATGAAGATCCATAGTCATTTCACAAACTACACCTCACGATTTGATTTCCACAAACAGTATTCAAATCACTTTTGATAAAGCTACTGTGTTAGCGAAACATGTCGTGATATATTTTTCAAATGAAGTTTGTGGAGATCAAATCGTGAGATGTAGTTTATGAAAAAATAGGTAAATGATCTTGCGAAAAGTCCGTGTAGGATTCACCTGTTAATCTTGCTGGTAGAAAAAATGGGCCAATTAGGTAGTCACCAATCAGTCCCACCCAAATATTCAGCAAAAATTGTTGCTGAAAATGACTTTTTATAAACCCGTGGTAATTTTTGCCGGCTCAAAAATGTTCATTGTGGAAGTTCATAATAGCATTTCGTGAAAAATTGGCTTCGCCCGTAAATGAAATATTTGGTAGAAAATTATTATTGATTGCCATCGTATGAATCAACCACCTGCAAAACATTAATCTTGAGTGAAAATCCAGAGGCAGTAGAGCTTGAACCCGCTGTATGTGATATACGTATGGAAGGTTTCTGTTTAGAACTGTCCATACGGTTTTTAGGCTAACTTCCAGCTGCAGTGCAATCTTCCCGGTACTATTTGAAGGATTTCCTTCTATCGCATCAAGTATTGCTTCTTCTAGTTCAGGCGTTGTTACAGTTTCTGGTCTTCCACCACCTAGATTTTTATCAAAACTCCAAGTTTCTCATAATCTTGCATATAGCCTTCTAAATATTTTAGCACATGAAATTACTCTGTTAAGATATCTGTACCGGTGAATTCTCCGTGCTTCTTCGTCATTTTCAATTGCTAATCCATACGTAAAGTGCATGTCAGCCATTTCAGCATTAGTCAAATTATTCATGATGGAATCACCCCTAATTGACAACTCTGACTTTCACTGATATGACAACACTATCACTGTCAGCTGGTCTCCAAAAAAGGTGTTCATGATAAAGTGTCTTTTTTTCTCCAAAACGAAGCTAGATACGAAGCACAAACGACGAAAAAGTTGTATTTTCAGTTGAATTATCTGAAAAAAAAAAATTACAACAAATCGTTGGCGTACTTTTTTTCCCAATATTGTTGGCTGTGGTGCCCACTGAGAATCTACTAGACCCAATAATTCGAATCTAGTTAGGGCTAAATGAGCACTTTATTACTTCAGATAACTGTAAGAAATCTGAACCAAATCAGTGTAAGGATATTCATGATATTTCATTAATATCGTTCTTTTTAAACGTCAACGCCCTGTATCTCAGAAACGAAACAGCCCCGGACATATGTTTATGGGAACTGTTTTCTCAAAAAATCACCGTGTGAAGTTTCGTACCGTAGTTAGGAAACACCCTGTATAATGATAATGAGAAAAGAAATAAGGAAATATAACTTTTTATCGGTCGCAATATGTGAAAAAGTGCATCCACCGCATTCAACAAACACATCGGCAATCTAATTTTTCTCTCATTTTTTGCCACGCATACGTGTTCTCCCCCAGTGACACACCATCTCATTTCTGCGTTATTATACAAGCGAAACAAAAGTAAAAAGAGGAATTTTCTCATTTATAACGAAAAGATATGACGGTTCGTTGATCACAATTCCGAAATATCCTCTCGTTGTGTGCTTTTCGTTGAATTCCAATTTGATATTTTTATAGAGACAGTAATAACATCATAACGATTGGCCGGATCCCCATAGAGCTTGGTGTCACTGATTGTGATGCAATTCTGGTTACTAATACGACAATATCGACGAATATTCGTCAGACAGTAGCGTACCTCTACTGAGAGGGTTCACAAATATTTTATGAATATAAATTATGAATTTTGAAAACATACCAATCAAAAAGCACCAAACACTAACCTTCCCTTTATATGGCCAAACTCAATATTCGAATGTAAAACTTGTGAATTTGAAATCATTAGAATTGTTTTCCATTTTACACCTTCAACCCAACGTCCAATATGTTCTACACAAAATGGATAAACAAATTTTGACATAATTCTGAATATGTTTTAGTAGCTTCTTGTAGCTTTAGAGGATATTTAATAGTGATGAAGTGATATCATTGATGTGGAACACTAACTGGTGAAGCATCAAAAATCCTGGAAGATATATTATCGTTGTAGAGCTAATAATCGACTTTTTTTAACACGCTTTCATTAGCTTCACCTGTATGTATGTGTGTATGTATGTTTGTTTGTCTGTTTGTAACTATCAAGCTCGTGATCTGTATTTGACAGAATTATCGACGTTGTTGCTTGATCTCTTCTGCGCGCTTGATGCCTCCCTCTCCGGAATCGGAAAATATCAATGGTAATTTTTCTAAACAATATACGGCTGATTGATCTCAAAGTTTAGATAAAACAAATATAGTTTCAAAAGACTAAAAAACTCGCTCATATAGCATACGAATCTGAAAAATGAAAAATAAATATTGTTCAAAAATCTAAAAAACACGCTTTTGAAGAACATCGAACTAAGAACTAAGTTAGAAATATTTTTTAAATAAGCTTAAAACAATAACGAACGAAAAATACTAGTATTATTGTGAAAAAAGCGTGGGCGTTTTGTGCCATATTTTTTTATATCAAGCGCCCATCCCTTTTTTCACAATAATACTAGTTCTTTTACGTTTGAACAATTTCTACTTTTTTTGTAATGTTTCGATCGAGTTGACTCTGAAACATGCAAGGTTCATAATGTATGTCTTTCAATGTTTGAGGTTCGAATTTCCATTAATTAATGTCGAGGTCATTATCCCCCGTCTTTTTGGAACGCTAGAGCTATCATCTTATTAGATTGCTGACTTTTGCTGCATCTCCATGCTGCCTTTTCTAGCTAAATCAATCATAAAAGGGGAAAAATTAAGATCCAGAGAGTTTTTTGAATCTTTTAGGATACCAACATTTTAGACTCGTTATATTTTGAACTGTGGAAAATACCGTATAACTAGTATCAACCAAACACATCCACTGGCGATTATTTATAAGTTACAAAAATTCTATTCTAATAAGCAAATACAACTGCACATTCGTTCCACATTCGCTTACAGTCGCTTCCGTGATATTTGTTGATATTAAGTGTAAATTATTGGAGCGATTAGAATTATCATTTATGGAATATGGATCATACTCACACATGATGGAATGGATAAGTCTCGCTTTTGATGATCCGTTTCTCAAGTTATATTTCGAATTAGTTATTTCAGAGACGTTGAAGTCACCCACTAACAACAACTTTTCAGTCGCGTTGAACTCATTACAATTTTCCACGGATTCAGGAAACTGTTCATATACCATTGAATTCGCTCCTGATGTGGTGATCATACAACTGATCATGACGTCGAGATCTTTTATAAAGATTCGAAATTCTTTTTTACTCCGTATCTTCGAAACAAGGGGGTCCTATCAAAAATCATCAAAGGACAAAATGTCCTTAAAATAGCCCAAGGAATAGTACATTGAATTTTTGCTACATGTTTAATGGACATCATGTAGACTATTTTTCTAGTCCTTCTTCTTTATCCCACTTCATGGACTTTTGCTGCTTTTCGCAAGTGTGCTAGCTTGGATTATGGAATGGTGGGTCAATTCAATTATCGAATGTCTGCTTCGCGATGAAGGGCAGGCTCTAGCTACTCGTAGGATCTTTTTTGACCCTGAAGTAACCTCAAAATCTGACTCCGAGTCTACAGAGGTGATGAAGATCAACGATTGCTGTCATGAAGGTGGGAATCTTGCACTTTAGGCATCTATCAACCTCAATATAGACCAATAAACTAGAATATCTTCACTAAGGCTGCCATAGAGGATATTCTGGAAAATATCCACAGGTACGATTCTGTCCGGACTGGAAGGCCAATTCATCTCCTGATTGGTGAGTGCAGTACCTTGCAGCCATATGAGGGCGTTTCTCTGAAATGCATCACTCTAGACCTATTTTCAAAGACACAAATTTATATTGCTCACCTAGCTGATAATGGTAAGCGCAGGCTAACTGCTGATCAGATCATCAATAGATCATGGAAAGTGGTCTGTCAAACTAGTTGGAGAGCACATACAGTGGAGGATGGAGTAGATTCGCTCACTTTGGCACCACCCAATTGTAGACTTTTTGACTTGAAGTTATTCTACAGGATTCGTTGCTAACCACTGATAATCTTACATTCAGGCATATTCATATTTCAGTGAAGCACACTTGTTATACCACACTGTAGGTGTGTATCGAATAGTTTTGACGTAACTAGAATCTATATCACTATAAAAGTTCAAATTCACCTTAGTCTAATCATCGCTGGTTTCCAAAAATTTGTATAATCCACACCAAGCTAATTTTCTGTCTCACTTCTGTTTCTCTTCGCGTTTCAAAGAATTTTTCATTTCATGGAACTATGAATATTGATAAAATTTATTGGCTTGTATTCAGGACACTAGATCAAAAAACTGGCTATACGCCAATGGACTTGATTGTCCCCTTTTTTACACGTCTAATTACCATAACTACCCTAATACATATATATGTTTAAGTTGATAATTCAGGGTAAGACCATATCGAACCTCCCCAGCAATAAACATCTATTCGTTGTCGGATTACTGTTTTGAGTGGTGAATAATAGTAGGGTGACGAAACTCTGTGGAAAGGGAGCATCTAAAAAAGGCATATAATAGTACGGTCAGATTGTGTAAGAGCACCAGTTCTATTCGAAACTAGTAACCTTAAATAACATTTGAACTCCAAATGGACTTTCAAGACTTTTCAGTGATATATTTATATATGAAACTTTCATCTATGAAACAAATCATATCTATATTTGAACGTATTGATATTTTCATAAGGACTGATCTCAGCAAATTGATTTCAATTATTGGTTCTATTTAGATCTGTAGAAGAGCATATTGAAGCGTAGATCACAAATTTTTAATCTTCCCTCTCTCTCTCTCATGAAATGTTTGAAATTGGATCGTTGAGTTGCTGATGGAAAAACTTGTTGCAAGATCGCTCGTCTTCTTGCTACAAGACCCTCGAAATCAGCCTACTTTCTAAAATGGGCAGAAAAAACCTTTCGGCTGCTCTAGTACTAGTAATATCGAAAAGCAAAGAGAAATCAACATTCATGAATGTTTGGTTTCTTGAATATCCGAGGCTACCGCTTCTGCTTGAGAAGCACCAAAATCTCGATCGTGTCATACATGCCAGAGGGTTTAGCAACAAACTATCGACATTTCGACTTGACATATGATTTATGTCCGTGGTTTTCACAAGATTGTTTCTAACCCTGCCACCGCTGGTTCTCTTTCGAAAATCTCTTGAATCAGCGATGATTTTTTCCAGAGAACCAATTCTTTTTATATTGAACATCATTGACCTATTGGAAAAGATCATACATTTGAAATATTGCTTCAAAAACGACAGCAAACGTGTTTCGTCTTTCTAGTTCGATACCTGAACGCCAGCTGCAGATGACCGACATTTTAACTACGATAGACCTTATCACAGGCGATGAGTTAACAAACCCAGTGCTCTAATTGTCCTCATACAGCATTCTACATTGGTCGGGGTTCGCGTTTAATTCCTTCAGTAGTGGATGTTCACTTATATTTCAGTTTGGTATATTGCTGTGTGAGAGTAGTTAGGCTGCATTTATGTCAAATCCCTATTTCTTTCGCTTGGAATTATCTCTGATTTTTGAATTTATATCGTCTCCTTATATGACTTGGATTAATTCGAACGAATAAAATAGGTGC
Organism: Leptinotarsa decemlineata; assembly: GCF_025532065.1. NCBI lineage: Eukaryota > Metazoa > Arthropoda > Insecta > Coleoptera > Chrysomelidae > Leptinotarsa > Leptinotarsa decemlineata. The sequence continues at coordinate 26,584,983 of NW_027412688.1, read as the reverse complement.
CTTTTTTACTAATAGTTCGGATTCTGCAGTTTATTCGGTATGACTGAACAATTTCTTTTCTGCTCTAAGAGCCGGTTTCTGTATTCTGGTTCCCATGTATAACAAGGGATAAGGTATACCCCGGTGTTACGAAAGAAACTCTGGATTACTGAGCTGACTTTGAACTCTTTCATAAAGTGTTACTTCACCAGCAACATGAATGAATGAATAAGACAGTAACTACTCTGATATCAGAATTATGCAATTTGCTATATCGGAGAGATTGAGTACATGGCCATGGGTACACTTGATATCAATTGTAAGTTTCCAATGTCCTTGTTACTTAGATATTAGACGTCTGGGACTCTTCCAATAAAAAAAAAATATTTTCAGAAATAATTGACTGAAAATATGTTATTGAAAATGTCTTTAAATGACCCATACAATCACACATCTGTTCTGAAAGACTTCACTATCGACTATATTAGATTAGTTTTTCGGGAAGCTGGCCCCTAGCCTGATTTACTGCAATCTTTTCAGATGTATTGTGATGCTACTTGGTTGTTTGAACTCATTGTCTAGCTTGATCTTTTTATGAGACTCCATAGACCCCTTCATATAGCTAGCAGCCTCTGATTTTTCTTCCCCGCAGCATCTTGCGTGTCTCAGCTTTGCTATCGTTCGCATTCACAGAGCACATGAGGTGCCGTTTCTTCCTCTTTTTGACAGAACCTGCATTGGGTTTCGTCTGTCAGACCCATGTTGCTCATATGTTCCCTGAGTCGGCTATGCCCCGTTAGTAGACCCACTACTACCCTCAAGGTCTTCCATGAATCTGGGCGATGGTTTCTTTATGAACTCTTTCGCCTGTCTCATTCCTGGGAGCTTCCACCAATCTATCGATTTGGTATCGATTCGGCTTGTGACCCTCATGTCTGGGTACTCAAGCTAAAGTAACCCTATTTTGGGTACTTAGCTCCTTGAGTGGGCTCAGACAGCTTCCCACCAGTCTTAGAAGACTTGAAATGAGCTGAGCGCCTTAATTGCCGCCTGGCTGTCGGAGAAAATGGCAATGGTTTTATTTGTGACCTTCTGCCTGTTTATTTTCCCTATACAGTGTTCGATGGCCGCTACTTCTGCCTGGAACACAATTGCATTATGTCCGAGGCTGAGTCTGATTTTTATCTTTACTCTGCCTCCGTAAATACCGGCACCCACTCCTTCTTGGGTCCTTGAGTCATCTGTATACTAGTCTAATCAACAAGTTCAAAGACATGAAAAATAGAGATAAAGGTCCAAAAAATATAAGCAATAGCTCATTCGATTCGAAATCACCTCTGGAAAAATGTTTTTGAAGGATTTTGGTGCAGGTGAAAAATTGCAATTGTTATTAACAAAATAAGATTTAAAAAAATGGTATTAAGTTTTTCGTTAATAACTCAAAAAATATTAATATTTAAGCAATTTTGAAAAAAGCTTGTTAAAGAGAAGGAAATTTCCGATGAAAAAGTCTCGCCTCCCGAAACTCTATCTCCATTATTTATAATTTTAATTTGACGATGAGGATAGGGTTCCGCGCGGCTGTTACGGCATGAAAGCGCTGCCACTAAAGAGAGTTTATCAAAAGAAAAAAAATTTTTTATACCATAAAATGTCATTTTGAAAATTCAAAAATCCAGTATCTTCTTAACACTTGAATGAATCGAGTCCCGTAGAAAAAAAGTTTCATCACCATTTTTCAAAAAGTTATTCAATTGTTAACTAATATATTTTTTCTCAATTTCCGTTGGCATAAATAATGGGATGAAAGGTATAAATAATTGGGCTATAAATTTTATACTTCGTGGAGCCCTTTTGATATATATACTTCATACGATCCTGCGATATAGGTTCATAAAAATTTATTAATTTGTTAATTATGATTTTTTATAACTATTGCAAAATGAAATATCTGAAAATTGTTGATAAATTTTTTGTTTTCAATTGATATTTAGCTATGTCTGTTTTCACATTAAACAATGGCAGTTATTAACATAGGATATGAATTTTTCACGTAATTTGTTTATTAAATTGTTTCAAACAAATAGAGAAATTGAATATTTTTGAAAAAATGTTTTCTGCTATTTTGTTGTCTAGAGATAACTATGAATAAAAAAAATTCTTGATTTCAATTTTCAATTGTTTAAAATCGATTTTTTTATATTTCCATTGCTTGAATGATTAGTTAAGGAATAATTTTACTTTTAAAAAAATGTTTTTTATTCATTATTAGTTCATTATTAGTTTAACAATTTCTTATAAACAAATATTGACCAACGTCAATATTTGTTATAATATTTTTCTGAAGCAGAAAAAAATTATAAAAACAGCTATATATAAAAAAAGTGCCAAAAAATAGAAAGTATTATAATAAATAAAAAAAAATTGTTATGACACTTTTTTATATATAACTGTTTTTATAATTTTTTTCTGCCTCAGAAAAAAATATAACGTTGGTCAATATTTGTCTATAGTAAATTGTTAAACTAATAAACAAATGAATTATAAATAAAAAAATTTTTTTGCCAAACTTCTCAAAAGTGTGAATTATGACTTTTGAAAGCAAAATTATATGTTTAACTGATTATTTGAACAATCGAAATATGAAAAATCGATTTTAAACATTTAAAAATTAAAATTGAGAATTTTTTTTGATCATAATTATCTCTAGACAACAAAATAGCAAAAAAAAAAATTTAATATTTTCAGGACCTTCATCTCTACTTTTCATGTTTCTGAACTTGTTGATTAGACTATACCAAGTTTCATCCGCCTTTACCGATGGGCCGTTTTGCCAGTCCTGTCTACTTGGTATGATGATTTTGAAATCTTTTTGAAACTTGTACTGCGGAACTGTGTTATCCACGGGCATTGGATCTGCCTTCAGTTCATTGTACAATTTCAAGTACTCTGCACCGTGTGACTGACTGATTGGGGTTTGCCCCTGCTTTAGCCTGTGTGTCACCGGTCGAACTTCTCTTTGTATGTAGATATGCAATGATGAAAGTCCAATCGATCAAATTGCTTTCATTGAAATATATAATTTTTGTTTTTTGTACAGTCAGCATCATTCAATAATACCGAGTTCAACCTTTAGAATGATATCCTCCGTAAATGATTCAGATGTACCAAGATTTGTGTCATCAGCGAAATTGATAAAACTTAATAATATTTAGAGGTTGGTCATTGAGAAAGAGTAAGAAAATCAATGGCCCCAAATTTGAACCTTGCGCTACCCGATCATGAACTATGTATTAATTCAATTCAACACCATCTAATTCTACAAATAATTGTCTATTTGAATGAAATGATCCAGTCAGATATGAAATAGTTTTCAATTTCAACAGTTCAAATGGGCTTTCTCACACCTTCTTGACAACAAGGTATCTTTTTATAAGTGGGTATTTTGAATCATTTGTTTCAAACTTTTCCATACCCTTGATCATGCAACATCTTTAAAAAACTCCAGGCAATGTGTAGTAATGTCTTCGGAAAACCGCAGTCAAAAACAAACTGTTGACAAAATTATAATTTTTCTCAACTAACTCCATCCGATTCAGCAGAAAATAACCTCTTTCGCGTAACAATTTCATCCACTCCTCGCCTAATAAACAATTACTAAATACGAGAAGCATAACAATCTCTTGTCCATGTAAACGGATCCTCTACTTCGACTCGTCTGTCATCATTGTAAATGTTCACAGTACCTTCTCGAAGAATTTAAAACTATTAAAGAGTGTGTGAACGCTTATCCGCCGTGACCAGAATGGCCAGTCTATGCTGTTACAGAATCGAAATTCAATACTTCGTGTCATTAATATCACCAATGAACGAACGAGATCATATTCCGATATTTGATTGAGCAACCAATTTACATGATATGGGAATTACTTGCAAATGCGGTCCCATAACAGCAGGAATAACAGTGTTCCGCTACGAAACTACAGAGAGTATGAAAAACTTTTTGTAAGATTATGATGAATCAAGGATGGCATTTTGGGTCCTAAATATTTCCAGGTATTTCGAATCTTTGGTAAAAATATTCATATGAATGAAGTATGACATGACAATGTAGTGACATAGAAAAAAATATCCAGTGATAATAAATTCGTTGCAACAGTTTTTCACATACATTTCTCTTAGGGTTAGGTAATTATTTATTATCAAAATTTCAAAAAATCCAATCGTTATTGTAGAAAAATTGTAATGTATTGAGCCTCCACGATGCCGTATGCACCCAGGAACACGTCTGTGCATACTCCTAAAGAGATGATTGATATTCTTTTGAGAAATATCATTCCAAATTACTAATACCTCGTGCAAATGTAATTCTGGAGTCTGTGGAGGATAGGGTGAACTGAGTACTCTTATTCCCATCATTTGACAGATCTGTTCAGGAGATCTATGGTTCCAAGGCAACAAATTGACTTGATTGCCTTCAAAATCAATCAACGATATTCTAGTTATTTGTGGTCGCGCATTATTTTGTAGGAAAAGTGGAGTGCTGAGCGTCCATGTATAGGGTTTCCAACAGTTTTGCCAAATCACCATGGATGGATATAACATTCAACAACACATGCAAATAATAAAATTGTAGCATCAAAATGGGTGTTCTGTTCGGTCAACGTTCCACGCGCTTCGCCCATTTTACGGTCGCCATAATCGTCCTACACGACTATTCGCAATGTGGTGGATAAATTTGAGTCCACTGGTTCAGGAAACGATAGAATAATATCCTTACGTCGACGAAACGTAGGACCTGACAAAAACATCACCATTGTCTGCGAGAGTATGCAGAAGAATCCAAGGTCGTGGACTTCGCATCGCTAACAAGAACTCGGCCTTTCGCAGACCGCGACTTGGTGAATGTTGTGTTATAACTTGGGCCTGCACTCTTACAAAATTTAACAGACCCAGGAACTGAAGATAAATAACCATGGAAAAAGTTCCGTGGTGGCCGTGGTAGTGGACGGACGTGCTGATAACGTCCGTCCACAAAGAAGGTACACGGATGCCATGTGCTATCGTGGGGCTCCGTTTTGTGTTGTGTTGTGTTAAAATAGAAATGTGGAGTGTCTAAAAAAGTGATGAATAAGTGGCCCCCTTCATTCACGCCGGTGTCCAGGCCGGGGTGGTTCAGATAACCACGTAAAGGGGGTTATATATGTGGAAAAATACCAAAAGGTCTCCCAAGCAGGATGCGACTTCAAAAAATGTAATTGTTTTTATGTTAGAAAAACTATAGTTTTTTATTATAGAAAGTTCGAAAAAAATGGGTGGCAGCATTGCTTATGCAAGACCGCTACGCAAGCCGACGAAGCTCCTGTTAACCAACAGGAGGAGCATTGTTCAAATGCGCCTGACGATAGGAAGCCACGACCATCCAAAATAGAGAGAGAGAACCATAGAAAAAGTCATGGATTTGCTGAATGGGCTCTGGAGCAGTTGACAACTGACCCCAATTTTCATTGAAAAATCATTTTCAGCAATGAGGTCAATTTCCGGATGATTGGGTACGTGAACGCCATGTCTTTCACCACGTCGCGTTCTAACCCTTGCGGGACCATTATGCATGCACAAATAGAATATGGATTCTCATTAAAGACAATGGTATTCCATCCAGCTTTCCATTTCAGTTGTTCTCCCCACCAAGCCAGTCAGTCATTTGGTGTCTAGAACTGAGTTGTTTCCAGAAGGTGATTCCAAAAGTTTTGATCTGGTGCTGAACAGTTCGCAAGCTGAAAGCCCTATCATACCCTCCATACTATTGGTACACAATTGTCCCTGTAGACGTTAAGCGGTTCCGTAGAGCCAAAAGCCCAAGGCGACGATATTGGTGTGGAGGCGTTCTTCTAACACACTTTGTATCTCTAGCTCATCGTGTACGGCCTTCTTGATTCCATACCCGGCAACACACCACCACCATATTTACACTCCTGTGAGTCTGTAAGTCTTCCGAGCCATAATAGATTAAAAATGTTTGACTTTATATGGAGATGCAGCAGGTCCTGCATCATACATAATAGATATTGGAGATGAGTCGTGGAAGAAAAAATGACCAAGGATATATTATGTTTATTTTAAACAGTTCTTCATATAGAGATGGAGAAGTAGGAAGCTGAAAGATTTTCTTCGCCATCAATTATTATAAGTATATGATAAGTTCAAATGGTCTCTAAGAAACTTTGTATATGTTCATGTTTCAATATCTTACTATAACTCAAACTGAGGAAAATGTCTATGGTTTTGGATATTCATTTGAAATTTGATGACCGGGAATAAGAGCTTACCATAAGTCCATCCAAATCAACCACTCACAAAATCAAGACTGACGGATTAAAACCTTCTCTTCGAAATGAAGAAATGAAGGCTCAGCAAGCGCTGTTAACCCATCTTTGGTTTGGTGTCCAAAAATGAAACAAGCTATCAACAAATTGAAATATCGGAAGTATTGTTCGCTCGTTGTTTATCATCGACGTATTTCCAGGTGAAAAAGTGTTTTTAAGAAACAAATGATTGGCAACGCAATGAGGAGCCCGTTGGTCCTGTGGTGTCAAACTTTTCCGTGAAAAAAAAAATTGAAAAACGTGTTGTTGAGCGAACCGAAAATCCATATCTGTGTTTAAGTTTCGCTGACGACACGTTCGTTTCATGGTATTACAGTTAAGACCAACTAATCAAATTCCTGTCAGATATGAACTCCCTTAAACCAAAAATGCAATTCGGAATGATACGGGTAGCCCAAGGAACTATTTTCATCTTAGACGTACTGATGAATAAACGTAAGACTGGAGAGGTAATATTATGTACAGAAAGCCAACTGACACATACTGTTATCTGAATAATACCTTCAATCACCACCCAAAACAAAAGAGGCGGTAATTGAAACTTTAGTTGATAGTGCATGATGCATCCATGAACCTATTAGCTTCCTCGATGTACTCAGTAATCTAAATAATGGCGTCAAAGGGGGTAGGTATTGTGAAGCCGAGCGGGTAATACGGCCAAGGAAAGAAAATGTCAAGGTGGTTCCGATTGGACTCGCCAATAGAATACCGTTTCTTTCCTAAAAGGTTAATGCTACGGACTGAACTCAAAGAATTCAGGATAAACGCAATGTGAAATCAGTATTCAGACTAACGAAAACCATCAGAGAAACTCCAAAAAGGTCAGTTTAGAATCCCAAAGGACTTTTAGCATGACCAAGCATATACCGAATTCTTTGTAGCTATGGCTTGGTCTATATTGGAACTACAATGGAAATATGAGACAATATAATAATAATAATAATAATATATAGCTAGTCTACCGCAGTCGCGTGATGGGTATAGAGGTTCCTGACAGAAGGTGCAGGGCCTGCCGCGAGGCGCCCGAGACCCTAATGCACATGCTATCAGCATGTCCAGCATATGCGGTCTCGGCCTATATCCATCGACATAACGCGGCCCTAAGAGTGCCATATTACCATCTACGGCACTCTTACGGTATTGACGAGACACCGGTGTTGCCCTACGCTCCGGGGGATATTGAATCCGTTGTGGGGAACGAGAAGTGCCGAATTTATTGGAACTAGTCGTTCCCCACCCTCAGGCTCATACAAGCTAATAAGCCTGATGTAGTCCTTCTCGACCACCAGACCAAAACGATATTTGTCGTGGAGTTTTCAGCTCCTGGCGAGACGAATATCGTCAGAAAGAAAGAGGAGAAACGGATAAAATATCGAGATTTTCTCTTCGAACTCCGCAGACTCTATCCAGATCACTCTGTCAAGAGGGTCGTTCTGATTATTGGAGTCCTTGGTGGAATGATGTCTTCTCTACTCTCGAATCTCAAAATCATACCGGCTTGCCGCACTAAGGCAGAAATCTTAGCCGCACAGATGCAGAAGGCTGTCATTCTTGGCTCACTGCGTTTGCTCAGGGCACATGATTCTCGGACCCAATGATCACTTACCCCACGGTGTGGGGAGTGGTCATTGGTTGATTATGCTGGCGCGCCCTCCCGAATGTATCGGGGCTTCGGGGGATAGGGCCTGACCAGCGCACACTACGGTGAAAAAAAAAATAATAATAATCGTCTTTATTGTTACCCAGCTGTAGTTACATACAAATATTCAAATAAATTAGAGAGCTAGTTGCTGACATAACAAAAGGCGAAGTTCAACTTAGCACAAGTGCTACTGAGTTGTTCTTCCACTCAACCTCAATATAAAAAGGCTATATGAATTCAGAATCTAAGAGACAGCGCAAATCGAAAAGAAGATGAAATGTATATTTATAAAATCTGCTTTCTGCGTTAAATTGCACGCATTTATTGTCATTTAATTTTTTCCACCAGCACAATCAAGCTCACCATCAATGAAATAAGATCAGGGACGCAAACATTCAATGTAGAGCTGTAAGAGAGCATTTCGTTTGTTGTCTCATCACCTTTGTAGACCGCAGTTGTAGACTTAGCGTCAAGCATAAAAACCTGCAGATCATGATAAAAAACCCAGAAAATGTCTTCAAACCAACAGAAACACCCTTCAACCAAATTTTTTTCATTTTGTAATGAGGAAGAAGCAAGTGCTATTATGGATCAGGTGGAACAAAAATTTTGGAATGTTACATCACAACACAGTGCGGTTTCAATACAAACTTCAAAATTAATATCACAAATCGTGAAGAGTCGGTGGGCACCGACTTTTCACGAAATCTTTCGAAATCGAATGGCTCATCATCTTCATAGATTCTTAACTAGCCAAAACATTCGTGTAAATGTACAAAGTAAAGAATTTCAATGAAAGTATGAGGAAATGAAATCAATAGGGCTGAAATAAGATCAATTTCTTCAACTCTATTGATAGCCCAAAGACGTGAAATTGACAGAGATATCATTCAAAGCAACGCTACACAACATTCGAAACCATATTGATATGTCACTTACATAAGATACTATCATCCTGAATAGTATACTTCAAATTTTTGGAGCAAAACAACTGTATCATCACCTCATCAGTACCGTTCATAACATCACCATGAATAATATCTCTTGCAATTCAATAACGAATGTTCGAATGGAAAAAAGTGAAAACTTTTTCACTTTATCTGTATGAAGGTGGAGAATTAAAAAGCAAAAAAGCGTTTTGGCCACTTTAGGTTAATGGACAGACACCTGTCAGAAAATAACTACTCCCCTAGCTAATACCACGAAGGTACTGAGACTGGCCTTAACGAATTGTTCTTTTAGATAATTTGATTTATAGCCATTCTCCAAGTATGCCCACTCAATTTGTGAAATGTTATATTAATACTCTTTCCAAATTGTATAGCGTTAGAATGAATACAATCTGTTACAATTTCATAAAGAATGTTTGAACTACAAACTGAATGAGAAAAGTGAGTTTTTGTAATTCAACGTTCATATGAAAGTAGTTATTTCGTGATGGATGTTTTTCTTCCGCTCTGTATATGTGAGTAATTTCTATATACGTGGGCTTTTCAAAAAATAAGGTGAACGTTCAAATTTCGCGGGCTTCGTACGTGCCATTAGATATTTCTTTTTCATGTTGTCTCGTTTTAAAAATATGTTCACAATTTCAGTAGTTTAGCAGGTTCTATTTGTTGGTGGGAGGCATAAAAGTTAGAAGTGTGTTGCGTCTTCCACGATTCTGTATCTCTGTATGTGTAGAGTACGAAGGGTGAGTGTAGGCCCACAGCACTTAGGCCACATGTGACCCATTGTACATCCTCCCGAGGAGTTGTCCTCCTAGGTCATCGTCCATCCTGTCCTTTCCAGGAAGGTGGACGGGTCACTAGGAGACACCTCCTCTATATCGGCAGGTCAAAACTCGCCAAACACACACTCTTATTGACGATAACTCCGGACACCCGCTTACGACATGCCCGACAGTTTCAATTTCCTGTTCACACATCCTGCATAAAGGTGTGTCCACTAGCCCCATATTTTGGAGGTGTTTCATTAGTTGACAGTGGCCAATCAGAAATCCTACTGTTGAGCGTAGATTTTCCTGGTCATCGGCAGATATTTCTTCGGTGCCAGCTTCCCAGGGTGATCCTGGCAGGACTGCAGCCTTTGCTTTCATCCCATATATTTAGGAATTGAGCATGGTTGTGACGTTTGGCTAGTTCTGCAATTGTCGAAGTCATCAGGCCGTAGGTGTCACTGGGTCCTAAAATTCTCAGTCCAGCCTCTTCCTCAGGATAATGATATTATCTACCGAGGTTTTGGCTAAATCTTGGTGACAGTCTAGTACTAGCCCCGACAGAACACGTTGTCTGTCCAAGGCAAATAAGGCTTGTCTACTATCAGTGCAGATTGTTATGTTTTTGCCAGAAATTCCTTTCTTGGTTATTCCTTTTGTGGCGATTGAGATACCAGCCAGTTCTGTTTGAACCACGCTGGTATTTTTTCCACTCCCCACTTAATCCTTAGGCTTAGTGATCTGGAGTAAACTGCATACGTATTGTATTCATAGCATCTGAGTCTGAGTTCTGTTTTATTTATATTTTGTAAGGTTTATTAAACGCAAACCTAGGTTGTACCAAGGTATTTCACCTCTTCATAGAAGTTTACTTTGCTTTCGAAGATTTCGAAAGGTTTTAAGGCCGATAAACTTCTTTTCCTGGTGAAAAGGACCATCTCAGTCTTCTTGAGATTGATCAACAATGAGTGTTCCTCACACCAAATTTCTGTTAATTTGAGCCCATCCTGCGCTTTATCGCACGGTGTGTTTACTTTGCCGGTCTGCAAGATAACTATGTCATCTGCAAATCAATCAATCAATCAATCAATTTATTAATTGTAAATGAAACATAAAATAAAAACATAAAATAAAATAAATATATACAAAATTATCATGCACATGTAAACCTACAAGAGATGTAGTACATGTATTATTCATTTATAAAATCTTCTATTGAATAGAAACATTTTTCTATTAGGACATTTTTCAGCCAGATGGAGAATTCATTCGAGTGTTTCTTTTTTGCATAGTCTGGAATTTTATTATATAATTTTGCGCCCCAATAATCGCATCCTTGCTGTGTTTTCTTCAATCGATGAAGAGGAACTTGCAGTAAATCTTCATTTCTGGTATCATAAGAATGATTGAGTACATTTTTTGAGAACATCTCTGGATTTGCGTGAACATATTTTAGACAACTATATATATATGCACTGGGAATGGTGAGGATTCTATGTTGACGAAAAGCCTCTTTGCAGCTATCTCTATATGCAAGTCCGCATAGAATTCTGATGGCTTTTTTTTGCTGAACAAATATTTTGTTTGAATCAGAACTTGTGCCCCACAAAAGGATTCCGTAAGTTGCTATGCTGTGAAAGTTTGAAAAATAGGTTATTTTAGCCGCTTGATGTGTTGAAATTGTTTTCATTCTCCTTATACAATATATTGCTGAATTAAGCTTCTTACTCATTTTGTTTATTTGTACCTTCCAATTTAGTTTTGAGTCCAGATGTATTCCAAGGAATTTTAGTGATTTTTCCTCTGTATTGTTTTTGCTTGAAATCATTAGCCTTTGAGTTTTTTCTTTGTTTAGCAGGAGTATATTTGCCGTAAACCAAATATCTGCTTCGGCTAGAACTTGCTCTGTCTGTTGTCTTATGTCACCTTCATCTTTGCCTTTAACTAGAAAAGTTGTATCATCTGCATATGCACTTGATGCATAAACCTTGATATTTTCGAGAAGATCGTTTGTGTAGATGATAAACAGAATTGGCCCTAAAATAGAACCTTGAGGCACTCCTTGAGTTACCGGAATTGTCTGAGATAGTGAATTTTTCCACCATGTCGATTGAAAACGATTTGACAGGTATGACTTGAGCAGTTTATACGAAATTCCTCTTACTCCATAATATGATAATTTCTCTAACAGTATTTCATGGTCAACAGTATCGAAAGCTTTACTCAAGTCACAGCTTAATATCTGGGAGTCCTCTTGATTATCAATGGCATCTATGATTTTTTGAATAATTCCTATCATTGCTGTCATTGTAGATTTTCCTTGCTGATATCTATGCTGAGAGCTGTTGAAAAATGCTGAATTGTCAAAGAACTGGACTAATCTCTTTTTGATTACCATTTCGAAAATCTTTGATATTACTGGTAGAATTGAAATGGGTCTAAAGTTATTTGGAATATCCTCCCCTTTTTTAAAAACTGGTATAACTTTTGCATGCTTTAGTTCATCTGGAAACACCCCTTCGTTTATGCATTTATTGATTATTAATGCAATAGGTTGCGCTATAACATCACCTAAGTCCTTCAAAATTGTGGTTGAAATTCCAAATATATCTTCAGTTCGTTTACGTTTAATTTCCTTTAAAATCTGTTTAATTTCTTTTTCATCCACTTCAGAAAAATAGATTGATCGGACATTATCTATATTATTTTTTCTCAGCATTTCAATAGAGGGAACATTGATTTTTCCTATTTTTCTTGCTGTTTCTGATCCTACCATTGCAAAATAGTCGTTTAAGTCATCAGCCATGAGTTTAGATTTGTTGATTTTTGTAATATTCGGTGCTGTTTCAGACTTAATAATATTCCATATTGCTTTAGTTTTGTCGACAGCCTGTGCAATGTACTCTTCATTATACCTCTTTTTTGTTTCTATTATGTTTCTATTATAATCGTGTTTGTACTGAACATAAGCTCTTTCTGATGCTTCATCTGATCTTACTTTCCTTATCGTGTCTAAGGCATCCAATCTATTTTTCATCTTTTTCAGTTCTTCAGTGTACAGGGATCAAGATTTTCAAGTAATGTTGTCCAATCCAATTCTGATAATTTCTTTTTGCATTTTTCAATGTTTTTAATATTTATGTTTCTCGCTGTCACCATGTGATTTTTTATTCTTTCATCTTTTTGAGGCAAATTTAGTATTTGTCCCATATGATCTGACATATGTAAATGCAATTGTGTAGAATCCATCATTGTTGAGGTGATTAGTCAGGGATCCTTGAGTGTTTGATTCCATTTTGACTCAATCATTGAAATTTGATTGATCATTATCACTTAGATAACATAACTGAAGTTATTGTTGACCGACTCATTGTATAGGATTCATTCATATTCGAAATTCAGTTGAAAATCTTCCATCGGCTTCCTGAATATATCAACGATCCAGATAATTTTGACTGGAACTGTATCACATCACATTAAAACCCAGTGGGCTTGCTATTAAAAAAGCTCGAGAATCATTTCAATTACGGCGAGTTCAGAAAAACAAATCGACCGATTTAATATTTAATACAATCGCACCAGAACTCGCAGTGAATTCTCAGCTAATGATGTCAATATCGATGTCTGTCTTTTTGTTAAAATAAGTTATTACCGGTTTAATGAATTTTAAGACCGCAGAATTATTTTCTCATACATATCTTCGGTCGATATTATCTGTTCACTTTTGTATTTGGTTTTTTCCCTTTCGGATGTATTGCATTCTCAGGTCGTTTGCGGCAACGAAATGCGTGTTTGTACATACTCAGATAATGGCGCATGTTTCATGTGATTGTAATAATCGTCGATGATATTACAGATTAATTTCTGCATGCCTGACAGATCGGAATCAATCTTGCTGGCAAATAACGGAGAAATACTACTAGGTTAATGACGCTATTCACATTTTATTCCGATGAGAATGGATTTATACAAATCATTCTAGGAATGTCTTTTGTCGTATTCAACTTCGATTGCGTTTCAAAAATTTAAATCAAATGTAAGTAGAAGAGCTCAGCTATGTTGTTGATTTCAATTTTGGAAAGGATATAATCTTCCAACTTTCCAGGACAACCGTTATAGAAAAGATTTGCTCCACGAATAATTTCGATGAATAATTATATTCATTTTCAAATTCAAGTCTTCCTCATTGCCTGCGTGAAGAAGTGGCTATTAGTTCAATGATTATATTATTCAAATTTTCAAAAAACAAATAGATTCGGACACAAGCAAATATTCAATAAATGTACCACATGAATTGAATACAATAACGAAATGCAGATGTAGGTAGTAGGTGACTAAACTCTCGACGATGCTACTTGGTAAATGAAATACTCGTCGAAAAAAAGCATTTTTGTTCTGGTAAGGAACCCAGAGGTTCCAAATTCTACTTATCAAGTAAGTTGGTGTAGTAGACCCTCCATTCGCAAGACTTTACTGTGGCTTACACCTATTCAAACTCGATCAGCCCATCTCTCCAGGTAGTAAATGATCCTTTAGGTCGAATAACGAGAGATGAGAATCATATATAGGTAGGCATGTTAGACAACGAAAATCAACCCAGCGCTTCAACTTACAAGAACATCTTTCACCAGAAACAATTGAGCTCATCAGAATTAGAAGACGCCTGAAAAGACGATATCAACGGACACGCGCACCAATGGACAAAAGGTGTATGCAAAGAACCGGCAGAATAACTGAGAGCAATCCGAGATCAACAATGGACAATCCGTCTGGAAGAACTAAACACCGGAGACCAATCTGCATTGAGAATTCAGAAAGTTCTTAGGAAGGGACCTCGATAGTCATGCCCGTTAATACACGGCGGGCAAGGAATCGTCTATACGGCCCAAGAGAAAGCGGAAGCATTTAGGGACAATTTTGAAAGGCAGTGTAGAGAGGACGACGTTCCGTTCACGGACGAAATAGAAGAAATAAAGACACAGGTGGAAACGACGGTACGTAGACTCAGAAAGACAAAAAAGGTACAATGCGTAACCCCTGACACCAACATATCACGAGGAAGTGAAAGACATCGTAAGACGTCTAGCTCCTCGGGAAGCCCCTGGCCCAGACCAAGTAACAAACCAGGCATTGAAAGTCCTACCACGTTAGGATATAGCAGCTATAAAAAAACATCATAAATGCTATACTCAGACTGAATCACTTTCCATACCCTCTCAAGGAGGCAACGGTTATCCACATCCCGAAGACGAAGAAGAACCACCTATTCCCAGATAACTACAGGTCAATCAGCTTAACCCCTTCCTTAAGCAAAGTGACAGAACGTGTCATTCTGGAAATATTATAGGACCAAACCAGATGAATAGTTCGATTCCAGATCAGAACACTCGACAGAGTTGCAAGTCCTGAGGGTAGTAGACTTTGCGACGGAAGGCTTCAACCTTGGCAAAGAATACAACACCGGAGCGATTTTCTTAGAGGTCTCCAAGGCGTTCGACAGAGTTTGGCATGACGGATTTCTGGCCAAAATGAGCAATTTTTGCTACGAGAAACAAATGGTAGTATTAATCAAGTCTTTTTTAGCTAACAAGCGATGCTGCTGCAGAGTAGGACAAGAACTCTAAACCACCCGACAACTGGAAGCAGAGGTCCCGCAAGGTGCAGTCCTTTCGCCACACCTCTTCTCGGTATACATAGCAGACGTGCCCAAGCCGGAAAAAACTTCAACAAGTTCACGCTCTACGCGAACGATACGGCTCTGCTGGCGAGATCAACAAGCCAAGCGCACGTCACTAGATACTCGCAGCAACAGGCAGATAGCCTAGAGGAATGAACCAACCTGTGGAATATCACTATAAACCCTAACAAGAGTCAGGCGATACTGTTCACCCGGAAGCTGGAACACCCGGAAGGAAACGTCACCTTCAACGGACAAGACATTCCGTGGACCAACGAAGCTAGATACCTGGGAGTCATCCTATACAAAAGATTAACATACAGGTCTAACGTACGGCAGAGAATAGAAATGGCGATATCTGCCCGACAAAACCAATAATAGGTCGAAGAAGCAACATGGAATTGAAAGTGTAGCTGCTGATGATGAAGACCGTACCTACTATTACCAACAATCCTGTATGCATGCAGTGCCTGGGGCCAGTGCGCAGCGACATACAGAAGAGAGATCCAGTCGTTTATGAACACGTGCATGAGGGCCGCCGTAAACGCTCCAAGATATGTACCGAATAGATACATATTCCGGGATCTAAACCTGAACATACAATACGTGGACGCATACATGAGGAAACACGCAGCCGACACCTTCGACAGAATTCGAGAGCACGACAAACCAGCGCTAAACGTCTTACATAACGCACTAAACAAGGATGACCCCAGATTCCGAGAGAGGGACAAACACAGGAGGCCAACGAAGCAGAATGAAAGAACACCCCCAAGAGTTGCTGTCAGGCAGCTCCAGTAAGTATAACTTTTTTCAACAGATAACGAACACTTCCTTTTCAGATTCAACGGGAAACACTCAACCGCGATCTCTTTCAAACAATAGTCTCCGGTTAGTTTTTGGGGACCCCATACAAAAATTCAGTTATGAAAGCCAAGATGAAACAAAACATTAGATTAGAAAGTTAAAGCACGTAAAGGCTGACTTTCGACATTGCACACAGTGAACGTGTGGGAAAGAAACTCAGGGCGCTCAACCCATGAGGGGGCCTGTGGGGGATGGGACAAGTCACCTCTGGTGTAACCTAACAATTGTTTGGTACCGCATTCCAAAATATTTTTAATTGCCTTGGAATAGATCAATTCTAGAATTCCAGAATTCTGAAACTCTTCTAGCAGTTAGGTATTCAGTGTTTGTTGGCAAAGCCTAAAACGAAGCCGATGACAGGTTTCGATTCGTTGGAAGCTCCTTCAACGCCCTCCCTTGCAAATGAGGCTAGAATAGAGATTAGATACAATTTGTCAAGTTTTTTTTGCAATTCACTACCAATTTGGACGTTGCGTTGCTCGTTGAAGGCCAAGTGCTTCTAGAGCCACTTGGCTATATAAAAATATGTTTATGATTTGTATGTGAAGTTTTTTGCCAATCTCTTCACATGTGAATCAATGACGCAGATTTTTGCCTAAAATAAGATCGCATAGGTTTTTTGGCAGGCTAACATCTTCGTTTTGAGTCAGCGACTATATTTACCTGCACCCAACCGGAAGGTATTTTGATCAATTTGATCATCATGCTTTCAGTATTTTCTGCTCCCGAAGATCCAGTCCTTTCTAATTGAGATAAGAACTGTATGAGGCAGGTTGTTCTTGGCTATCGGAGGCATTGAGTCTGAGAAACTTCCCAGAATGCAGTGATAACCAGCAGTATGCTACGTTTTGCAACCGTCAATGTGCAGAATTCAGTATGTTGTGCATCCAGCATATTTTCCAGAAGAATGTGGAGAGAAGGTATGTCTAGAAATATTTCCATAACTTATCTCTAAACACCAGAGGATAACCTGAATTTGTATCAAATCTGATTGGTGTGGTCGTTTCAGGTGAGATTTCAATTAAGTATAATACCCAAATATTCCATCTCCCCTACAAACAAACTGACTTCATCATTGATGAAGAGTGGAGTTACATTATCTTGATTCCGCTTCCTGGTTGAAATAACTATCTGTTTTAGTGAGGTTTTGAAACAACTGCTTCCTGTGATACCAACATTTTCTGGATCATACTACAGACTACCTTTCCTGGCGTGATCTCAGCCATTATGACAAGTTCATCTGCATGAACTCTCAAATCTAACTCTCTTCTGTCAAAGTCATGAAGCAAATTTTCCTTCAGACAGAGGACAGTATCCCATCCTGAGGGCAACCCATGACCTTGACCACAGTAGCTGTTTCGATTATAAGGATGGTCTACATCGTGCCATTTATGATTGACTTTTAACCAAAACTGATCCAATTGATTCAGCTACGACATTATCAAATGCTCCTTTGATTTAGAGGAATACAACTAAC
This sequence comes from Leptinotarsa decemlineata, assembly GCF_025532065.1. Lineage (NCBI taxonomy): Eukaryota > Metazoa > Arthropoda > Insecta > Coleoptera > Chrysomelidae > Leptinotarsa > Leptinotarsa decemlineata. Next base: position 26,567,238 of record NW_027412688.1, on the reverse strand, counting down.
GAAATCTCTTCATTCTATAGGAATTGAGTGATTTTTTTCTATATGGATATTTAATGCTGCATCTGTCAACATTCAGGGTTGATGTGCATACTGTGGAGCATACTGGTGCACAAAAGGTTAAACGCCGGTATATGCGGATGACAGGCAGATGTATTCATCCTTCAAAATCGAAGAAGCACTTATAGCCCGAGAAAAACTGATCTCTGCCTAGCCAAATGCAATAAAAGACTGATATGCTTGTATTTGAGTCTTATGAAGTTTGTTGAACATGTTGATAGGCTAACCAGGAGTTATATGCAAATGTATAACTACTCATAAGTATGTCCTCAGCACTCCAATGGAACTTAAATTTTGTCATGCATTATTCCTTTCAAGTTTACCATACTGTGATTGAGTTCATTGGTTTTTGAGATAGCCAAGTCAGCATCTCGACGACATAACACCTTCATATCAGTTCCACAAGTTGGAATGCTTTGTCTAAGATTACTACAATTTCTTGCTTTACGTATACTTGCAGAGTATCGATTTTAGTAGGTGATCTTTTGAAAAGTTTCACCAATTTCGTTAACTTTCTCAATAATAACCACATATTCTGCATCTAGGTCTATTTCTATTCTATGGATAGAGCAATGAAAAACATCATCTTCTGAGTCTGAATGTGTGCTAGACATTTCGTCCATTTCAGATTCTATCACAGGTTCCTCAACATCAGTTTGTTTTTTATCAGTGCAATCTCGTTAAACTCGCGAGATCTCGACCATTTTTCTATTTGAAAAAGACCGAGATCTTCCGAAAACGGGAAAGAAATTGCATTCCCTACTACAGGATTCAATGAACACACAATGAGAACCAAAATGCTAATGGGATTAGAGACAGAAATTCAAACTTTGCGAATTTGTACGACTTGCGATGATCTTGAACTCGTTCTACAAGAATTTCATGCAATTTCTGAAAAGTTTTACCATCTATCACGCTCTTCATACACAGATGTATAGTCTATTCGAAGTCAATCTGAACAGCTAAATGAAAGACTAATGTACCGTGTCCGATAAATTTACTAGTTAATACCATATAAAACCTCCCACATATAAATAATGATTAGACCTCCTAATTATACCACGCCGCCCAGTTTTTATACCATTTGAATTGACTTTGCATATACTATACAGTCAGTTGACTTGTCGATTAATGAAATTTTTGCCAAACATCATTTTTTCCAGAGTATAGAACGCAGATGTTCAAAAAAAACTTCTGACTCACGTCCTATTCCAAATTCGGTCCCGCATGCCCCCTCCAAGGTTGAGTGCCCTGAGTTGAAATCTTCTCCACATGGTTAATGTGTGCAGAACATCTCATCTCGTCCACCCCCCCCCTCCTCCAGAGCGGTCATCAAATTACTGATGGGCATTTCAGTAAGATTGACATCTGAACTTCTTTGGTCGAAAGTCAGCCTCTAGGTGCTATTACTTTCTAATCTGTTGAATTATTTCATCATGACTTTCCTAACTAAATTATTGCATGGGGTCCCCAAAAACTAACCGGAGACGAATGTCTTTTTAATCGCGAGCAAGTGTTGGTTCTCAGTGAGTCTGAAAAAAAAGATTAATTTGAACTGGTTGAGAAATTTTTATACCTATCGGAGCCACCTGACGGCGACTTTCGGAGGTGGTCTTTCGTTCTACTTCGTTGGCCTCCTGTGTTTGTCCCTCTCTCGGAATCTGGGGTCATCCCTGTTTAGTGCGTTATGTAAGTCGCTTAGCGCTGGGTTGTTGTACGCTCGAATTCTGTCGGAGGTGTTTCCTCATGTATGTGTCCACGTAGTGTATGTTCAGGTCTAGATCCCGGAATATGTATCTATTCGGTACATATCTTGGAGCGTTTACGGCGGCCTTTCGCACGCATTCATAAACGACTGGATATGCCTTCTGTATGTCTCTGCGCTGGCAGTGCAGGTATACAGGATTATCGGTAGTATTACAGTCTTTATCATCAGCAGCTTTACTTTCAGTCCCATGTTGCTTCTTCGACCTATTATTCGTTTTGTCGGGCAGATCTCGCCATTCCTATTCTCTGCCGTACGTGAGACCTGAACGTTAATCCTTTGTCTAGGTTAACCCTAAGTATCTAGCTTCGTTGGTCCACGGAATGTCTTGTCCGTTGAAGATGACATTTCCTTCTGGGTGTACCCTCCTCCGGGTGCCAGTATTGTCAGGGTTTATACTGATCTTCCACAGGTTGACTCATTCCTCTGATCTATCTGCCTGTTGCTGCAAGTATCTAGTGACGTGCCCTTAGCTTGTTGATCTCACCAGCAGAGCTGTGTCGTCCGCATAGAGCGCCAACTTGTTAAAGTTGTTCTCTGGCTTTGGCACGTCTGCTGTGTATACCGAGAAAAGGTGTGGCGAAAGGACCGCACCTTGTGGGACCTCTGCTTCCAGTAATCGCATCGTTTAGAGTTCTTGTCCTATTCTGCAGTAGCATCGCCTGTCAGCTAGAAAAGACTCGATTAATCTCACCATTGGTTTCGTGTAGCCAAAGTTGATCATTTTGGCCAGAAGTCCATCATGCCAGAATCTGTCAAACGCCTTAGAGACGTCTAAGAAAATCGCTCCGGTGTTGTATCCTTTACCTAGGTTGAAGCCTTCCGTGACAAAATCTACTACCCAAACTTGCATCTCTGTCGAGTGTTCTGATCTGAAACAGAACTGTTCGTGTGGTAGTATTTCTAGTTCGTTGGTTTGATCCTCTAATCTTTTCAGGATGACACGTTCTGCCACTTTGCTAAAGGAAGGACCAATTTCGATATTCAATAAATGACACAAACTATTCGAAAACTGAGGACGATAGGGTGATTTATCTTCATTCATACCATGGTAAAAATTGTACACAGTTTTATGGTACATAGTTTTATGGAAAGTATTATGGAAGGTGGTAAGCACTGTTTCTCATTGTTTGTTGGTTTTGACCTTTCACAATCTGAAAACTTAACAGAGCTAAATCAATAAAAAATCTACTGAGGTGTGGAACGTTGAGTACCTAAAAACACCAAGAAATATCGACTCCTCCACAACAAATGTTTTTCAAAGAATAGTGGTAGACTACCGTGAATTTCCAACCTTCAATATTAAAGACAAAAACCAATTCATTCAAAATATATTGAATGAAAGGTACTGTTTTCTCATGTATTACTTTTTTTACTCAAAAAATTAATTATATATGTTTCATGAATCATATTTATATTTCGTTCCCAATATTTTTTTCTACAGGTTTCCTCATTAATACATTACTCAATTATTTTTTTCATTTTTTTTATTAGTGGCGACAGAGGAATTTTCTGAAGGTCGTATATTTTTACAGGAATACTTCCACTTTTGGCTTCATAAATCATTATTCCACTCCTGTTCGTTTATTTTACCAATTAGTAAAAACTGCCAATTTAGAAATGAATGTCACCAATAACAACGCTGAATGTAATTCAAACCAGTTTATATTGATTTATTCGATTTTTTCAATAGTAGCATTTAATGGCACGGTATCAGAACAACCTCAAAGGAAACCTTAATTACAGCCTCTGCTTAATCACTGTTTAAAACACTCTGTAAATCTCGTTAACGATATTGAAAAAAATGGTATCATTGAATAATGAATGCAGACAAATCGTTGGGAAATAACACTCCCAATAATGAAATGATGCAGGTATACATTTTTCTTTGGAAAAAAATAACTTGATATATTTTTGATCACATACGAGTACATACAGAAAGCGTAAGAATTTGAAGTTCATAATGAAAATTAAGTAATTATCTCGCTATCATATTGCTTGATTAGATATCTCTAAGGTTTCTTTGACGGCATAGGAAGCAAAATTCTGTCACAGACACCGGTTTTCCTAGAGAGTAATTTACAAGAACCGATAAACTCCATTCCCATGTCATAGTGGTCAAGTCCTTTTGAAATTGACACTACTTCAAAAAAAATAACGGTAGATAATTAGATATGTATCGATTCAAATATAGGATATTTCATTAAAAGCTTCCTATCTTTCAATTCAAGTAAAACAAAGTGTGTGTGGGATGTCATCGAAATTTTTCATTCATTTGAAAGACCTATTGATGTCATTATGTGCAACCACACTTCAAGATATGTCAAGCCAACTGAAAACAACTTTTCCCGAGGTCACTAAAATCTAAACAACCAACTATATACTCATCTTTTGAAGTAGGTATATACGAAAAAAATTTCAAGACCGCCATGAATCAGGAATTATGGCAAAGTGGTGCTTTTGTAAATAATTTTTTAAAGTCCCGACAGAAAACAGCCATATAAATACTCTAAATTTTGATAAAATGAAAACTCTGCAGACATAACTAGATTGTTGTGCTATTTCGTACATTCTAAATGAGAAGAAATATGGTTAAATGAATGTTTATAGATCTCCCTGTGGAGATGTCGATTTATTTTTTGCTAATATTTCTGATGCTTTAAATCACATTTACAGGCTTGGTATGATTGTCTACATTTGTGGTGATTTTAATTTCTATTTATACTCTAATATTCACTTTAGATCATTGTGCAATGTGATGTCTTGTTTCAATCATCGTCCATTGATGGGTTGGCCCATAAGAATTACTAACAGTAGCTGTATCTTGATAGACCAAATATTTTCGAAATTTATTGATGAGCAAATATGCTACGTTATTGACAATGAAATTTCTGATCACCGTGCAATTTTCTTGGAAATGAAAGACTGTTCGCCTATATCAGTTGAAAAATCCGAAACGAAAAAATGTTTCAGTGGGGTGAACATAAAAATTTTGAGGTCGCCTTGCAAAAAGAAATCTGGAATCATGTTTATGAATGCAATAGTTGTGACGAAGCTTTTGAGCGATTCTTTGAGGTTTTCTTTCATGACTTTGAGGTTAGCTCTCCCAAACAAAAAATATTTCTGAAGGATATTAAAAAAGATGGATCACACATGAAAAAAAAACGAGCTCTTCATTGAGACATTTATTCTTTCTCAAGAAAATTGACTCTTCATTGGCTGATATTTACAAAAATAACAAGAAAAAACATACACATTCAGTAAGAGAAACAAAAAGAAACTATTATCAAGAATACGAATGTCTGAGAATAGTTCAGAGGTATTATGGAATGTTGTATCTGAACTCTCAAGTGGAGTAAAACATTCATCAGGAGATATGGTTATTCAAAAGGATGGTGAGTTGTTAGAAGATCCTGAAAAGATTGTGACTGAATTAAACAATTTTTCCATCGAGTCCCTCCCAGCACTAATGGGAAATATTTCGAAGGTATTGCATCTAGACAATCCAACTAATTCAATAGATTTCTATCCACACACTTTATTTTTGAAACCATTCATTGAAAGCGAACTGTCCGATCTCATCAGTCGTAAAATGAGGAACAAGAGGTCTTCGTGAATCGACGAGGTATCTGCCTTCTTGGTAAAAAAAAAATTAAGTACTATCATTGAACCATTAATCTTTTTGGTGAATCTATCATTTTCAAACGGCATCTTCCCATCAAAGCTAAAGGTGGGTGAAGTAACTCCCATTCAAAAAAATAAAAAATTGTCAATATTAGAAAATTCCAGACCAGTTACTATTTCTCTAATTTTCTCGAAGATTCTTGAGTATGCATTTTTAGAACGCCTGAACGATTTTATTAGATCGCACAATATTCTGACTCCCATTCAGCATGGTTTCCGATGTGGCAAATCAACTCAACGTGCCCTACTATCTTTCTACGATGACTTGATTGAATTTATTGACTCAGGCGAGTGACGCGCTGTAATTCTATGTGACTTGAGCAGGGCTTTTGACTGTGTTAATCATACCAAGCTATTAGAGATTCTGGATCGTTATGGAATAAGAGGAAATTCACATTCATAGGATTCATATTTTCTCAGAAACAGAATGCAGTGTGTCTCGCTCAAATTTGATAGAAGTCATGACATGAGGTCGGTCCAGCTGGGAGTACCCCAGGGATCTATACTTGGGCCACTCTTATTCCTATTATATATCAATAATATAGACAGGAAAATACCATATTCTGCAGTAACTGCTCATGCAGATGATATTAGTTTGGTGATATCGGCCAAAGCGACGAATGAATTAACACGAAAATGTGAATATAATCTGATATAGTTTAAAACTATTTCAATAGTCACGACCTGTTTTTCAATGTGAAAAAACTCAGTTAATCCGCTTTCACAACTATCAAAATAAAACCGATGATATTCAGGTGACTGTTAATAAGAAACACCCATGATGCTGTTAAATTCCTATGCACGCAAATGGATGAGAGTCTTTCTTGGAATGATCAATGTAATCAACTAGTTTTAAATTTCTTTTCATTAACTTGAGAAATGTTTTCAACATAAACCAACGTATGGCTGTTTATCATGCTCAGGTCGAATCCAGGTTGAGCTATGATGTATGTTTGTGGGGCAACTCTGCAAAGAGTAAAAATGTATTTATCCAACAAAAGCTATCCTACGCTGTTTGTTCAATGTTCCTCGATAGTATTCATGCAGAAACATTTTCGCTTCGAACAAAATTTTAATTCTGGTTGTTATATATTTATGAGTCGTCAATTTATGTTTTTACTAACAGGAATGACTTCAATCTATATAGCGATATTCATGATAAAAACACTCGACAGAAGCCCAGTGTTAGATTGTCTAAGTATAAGATAACTCAAGGTGCACCAAAACGTATAGGACCCTCAAATTCTCCTGTGCACTCTCACAAACAGCGGCGATGTTTTCAGCAGATCTTGCGTTTCATCGACGTACGGGTGTTGGTCGATCGTTTGCTGAACCAGTGGACTCAAATTCATCCACCACATTGCGAATAGTCCTCTCGGTAGAACGAATAAGACGACCGTGAAATGAACGAAGTGCGCGGTACGTTGCTCGAACAAAACACTTTCATTATTTGCACGTGTTGTCGAATGGCGATTTGGCAGAACAGACAACTAATCTGACAGACGTAGCTTCGAATATCACTGGCGTTTTGTTCCAACACCAAATCGTTATTTCAACACCTCGACACGTGTTCCGATCACCAAGTGATCATCTTCAAGAGGAATATCAATCTGATCACCATACAGTAACCAAGATCTTTTTTGGTGAGTTTTCACATTCGGTAAATGCCTGGGTGGCTCAACGATGTTCGATGACTGTCCTGGCCGTCTCCTTAATCGAACTTGATAATCGGATCCAAAAAAGGATCGTTTTGGTTGCGCAAAAGCAAAGAAGAACATTGCTCGAAACATTGAATAGTACGTTATTAACGTTATTAACGTTATCATTGCTAAATGCACGGTTAATTTTTCGGGCTGTTTTGGCAGCCAAAAAATTGGAATTTGGAAAAAAATGAACATACATAGAATACAAAATTCTCTATTGATCAGTATATAACAATAATGTAAAACATGAAAAAAAAACAATGAACAGAAAAATCACAGAAGCAGTTCAAACTGTTTGTATGTGATATAATGACAGATAAAATCATTTTTGGGTTTTTTGATAAGTTACATGTAGAGTAAATTTCACACTTCGGTAAATAACATAATCAGGAAGTACCCTTTTTTGTTCTTTCAAATACTCACTTAAAATTTATTATGTTACTAAAAATATTACGTCCTGTCTTGAGAATCTACTCAGTTGAAGAATTTTTGAATTTTGTGAACTTTTCAATATTCTGAACCTCATGAGGTATTTGCGTATATATTCTTGGTGCCGGGTAATTGACATTTCCTTGTCCAATCGTTTTATCACATCTTGCCTTCTGAGCATGTTTATGAATTTTTGATATATTTTTTTTATTTTTAATAATAGCAGGGGAGCCCACGATGCAAAATGGGGATTTACTCGAGCGTCATTGAGACATATTAGGTTGCAAAGCTTAGATGATACGAAGAAAAAATGTTATATAATATATACTTTTTCATCGGTGGGGGAAGCGGCTATAGATTTTTAAATATGTAAAAAAATACTATTGCATGGACATACTCGAGCGCGTCAGATATTAATAGCATCAATGTCCTACGTATTTTCAATAATGTTGATATGTTGATCTGATCGTTTGCATAATGTGGGTGGTTGTATGAAAGGGTTAAAAGTGAAAAAAAAATTAATCGAGCGCGTCAGATTTTCTAAGGGGGTGTTAAGTGCAACAAAAAAAAGCTCTCATTTTATAATCTGACGATTTCGATCTGACGCAAACTCACGGCCATTATTATAATGTGCAAAAAAAATTTCGCCATTTTGAAATACTCAAGCGCGTCAGATTGAGATATATATGGTTCATCTTTATGTTTAAGACGTGCTGTCTCATAATCTGACGTCTATCTAGAGGGATTCGCTTAATCTGACGAAAACAATATATTTTTTCATTTTTTTGAATTCATTGAACTCAAATAATTGAAAAACTCAGGAAATAGCATGCAAATAAATAATAAAATAAATTTTTAAAATGCTCAAAATGCGTTAATTTTTTATAATCAATCGATTAATCAATGAAGAAAAGAGAAATCAAACTTTCTATGTTTTTTACTACTTTTATTTGTAACTAACGTTACTGCAGTTTCGTCCTAGAAGGACTATATTGTATAAGTTTGAAAATGTCCTTAAATATTGTATAAGTTTGAAAATGTCCTTATAGGACGAAACTGCAGTTATGTTAGTTATGATTTCCTGCCACGTAGTAACGGCTACATCCATCAATTAATTGATTCATTAATCCATCATCTTCATCTTCATCACGAATGAGTCTCTGTGATCAGCTGTGATGGCATCATGGCAACAGAATTCAGAGTGGGGACAGAGTGAGAGAATAATGTAAATAGAGAATAGAGGAATAGAAACTGGGAGAGGGAAATATAGGTATCACACAGCTGTAAGCTGTGTGATACCTATATTTGACGAATTTTTGTTATTTCGGCTTGCGGAAATCGTCAGATTATATATTTTTCGTTATTCTTGAATTATTTCCTTCAAAATAAAAAAAATTAGCTACGCTCGAGAATGTCGAAATGACGTTATTTTTTTTACAACTTTGCTGCCCTCCCCTTTCTTCACGTCACTCTCAAATTGTCAGATTACTGGAATATACAAGTTTTAGCAGGTAATTAACTCACCCTACCTTAATCTGACGCGCTCGAGAATTTCTGATGATCAATTTTTTTTACTAATCTGATCCTTTATCCCTCACAGGTGGCCTTATATATGGGGGCTCATATTTGGTGGAGGTACTTAACCGGGTTCAAGGTATCCCCCTATATATTAATCTGCCGCGCTTTAGTAAATCCCGAAATTCCCGCTTGGACTCCCCTATTATAAGTAATAATATTTTCATGCAGAAAAGTTGTCTGATGTCCATGATTTGAGCTTCTTTATATAAGAGATCACTGCTATAGTTACGTGTCTTGGCAAATATTAGTTTTAGAATCCATTATTGAACCAAATTTAGGTTTTCTGTAAAATGACAACACAGTATAGAATGAATATTTGCTACAAAACACGTGACTTCAAGACAGACAAAACTTCTGAAATAACCTAAAATATAAATTGCATCGTCTATGGGTCATTTCAGGAGAAGTTTGCAACAGGAGAAGTAAATAATGAATTAACACAAAATTCGTAGCTGTTGTTATTGTTATGATTATTTATAGTTATATTTCAAGACTAATAGTCATTTCGAATTCAACAATGTTGGATGTTCCCTCATGAAAAATTAATATGGAATTATTTATTTCAAATATCCACATCAAATAGTAACAAATGAAAACCCAATCTAACGAAATATCAACCTTTCATCCCACAAAGATACTTTGAACGGTAGATCAATATCCCTCTACAGAATCCGCAAAAAATATAAACTTCACAATAATAATAACATCTCATCTCTGAACTCATTGTGAAGGATAACTTATTATCGATTATTATCAAGTTCTCAATCAACTGAAACCCATACAAAAACGATTTCAATACACTCCTTTCAATTTTAAATGCTTTTCTTTCCAGGAAGCCAGCTCGTAAAGTGTTTTATATAACAAGTGCTCAAACCATTAAAACCAACAATCTAACACCATAAATTATATTTACATTATAAATACAATTATCCATGGTCGGAAAGCATTTGTATGAGAATCCGCCTACTGTGACTATTGTTAGGGATATTATCCAGCAAGTAAATTTGTTTTTATAGCAATTCAACCGCACTAAACGATTTTGGCAATTCATCATGTTCATTTCTCTGAAAAGGGTTCGGTAGTTGTTAACAGGATTAAGGAAGGTTAGCAGAATTTTGGAATAACAAAGTGGAGAATGTAAAAATGGTACATTCATTATGATTCCTGAATTCCATTAAAAAAGAGGTAATTATAGTGTTACCACTAATGAAAAATTTTACTCATGAACAGAATGGAATTATGATGAGACCCAAATATTTTATTCATTCAAAACTAACGCAAATATTAGTATTCTGGGAAACGGAGATATAAATACCCATTTGATTTTTCAATGAATGATCCCTTGATGAACTACCAACGTTATTCAATACTGTATCAGATGGAGTAGTAGAAAGCCAAAAACTTTCTTTCCCAAAAAATTAATCACTCCTAAAAATATAACCCCTTCAATTGAAACAAATAATTCGAACAATAATTCTTCAAAAATGATTCCAATTACTTCACTTACTTTCTTTCACTTGCTAACACTCTAGACTATAGTCCGTTCATAATTTGTTGATAGCTCACTGCAAGTTTGACCCTCATTAGAGAACTGAAATACAGAGAGGACAGCTAATATGATATAATAACAAAAACCAAACTAAAACTGGCAGTTTAAGATGTTTTCGACTAACCCACCTTGTATCTGAAGAAATACAATACAGCTATAAAACTTTTAATCCGATTATGTAGGTATTTTGAGTGGAAATGAGTGACCAGTGTCGTAGAGTATATGATTAAAACATTAGTTACTTTAAATAAATAAATATATTAATATTCTTGAACTGTAGGTACTGTAAACTGTATTTTTATTTTAAAAAAAATTCTTTATTTTATTCAAAAATAATAAGTTACTTGCAATTTGTAAAAGATACATTTATTTAATTAATACCTATTTTTAAATGATATAAACTACGATTACTTACAAAACTATTCAAATTCAAAATAAACAGGATCATCTTCGGAATCCGAGTCGTCTTGCAGGTTAATAATTAGCGGTTGTGTCTCTACAGTCGCATCAATTATATTGTCAAGATCCCACATTTTTTTTATTCTTCTTTTGCATGTCTTACTGCATCTCGCCAATTTTGTTCTGTAATATGTTGTAAAGACTCATATAACAATTCACGTACAGCTTGTATTTTATATGACGTATTTTTTCTAGCCACATAGCTTTTCATCTGTGCCCAAATGAGTTCAATTGGATTTAATTCGCAGTGGTAGGGTGGAAGTCTAAGGACTGTGATGTTTCGTCTTTCCGCCATTTTGTCAACTACGTATTTCTTGAACTTAGATTTGTGTTGCCGGGCAATTTTTAAAAGTTCTGCTTTAACCATTCCATCTTCGTAAGGCAGGGACTTATTCCGCAGCCAGTCAATGATATCCTGTTTCTTCCACGCAGTCGTTGGAAGTCTTTCAACTAGTCGTAAATGATAAGGTGCATTATCTGATACTATAATTGAGTTTGGTGGTATATGTTCAATCATCTGCTCAAAATACTCTTCGAAAACATCAGCTGTCATCTCCTCGTGATAGTCTTTTGTGCTTTTGGATTCAAATTCCAACAAACCATGCTTAGCAAATCCTTTTTCACTGCCAATGTGAGAAACTATTAATCTACTGCCTTTACCAGAGGGTGGGGAAATACCAGTAGACCAACCTTCCATAAAGGCTTGCCTGGAGCTTGATATATTTTTATCTGTCCAAATTTTTGTGAGAGTATGACCTGCATTTACCCACGTTTCGTCCTGATAGTAAATTGGCCTTCCTTCAGGCCGAAATTTTCGTATAGATCTTAGATACTTTCTTCTCCAACATATTATCTCTTCCGGTCAATCAAAAGTGATTTTCGGTCTGATTTCTCCCACCGGAAATTTAATTCTTTTAAAACTTGCCACAATTTGGTTCGTCCGACATGAGGCAAATCCGGGTCGTCTCTAACTTCTTGTAAAATTTTGTTTAAGTTGGGTATTTCTTTTTTGTAAAAAAATTCGTGAATTTTCCTTCGAATACCATTTTTGGCAAATTCATCAATTTCAATAGGTTTTCTCCTCCTCTTTAAGTATTCGTTTGTATTTGGGTTAGCTATACCTTTTTTTTTCTTTCTGATAGGAACCTATATATTGTTGACTCCCCTACGGCCGTCATGTTGGCACAACTCTTGATTATGTTCTGAACAGTGTTTAGGGATTCTGAGAAACCAGAGCATCGTGAACGTTCAAAACAATAGTCTTCTCTCTTGGTGAATAGACAGACTTACTGACTGTACGCAACAGTACCGGTGTAAAACTTGATGATGTTGATGATGATGACGAAGCCATCGCAAGCAATCAAACAAAACAAGCAGAAACGAAAGGTACGTATATGTTTGTAGGAATATGAAAAAAAGTTACTCACGCACTGCACAAAATTCGCAAAATAAATATTAGAGACGTTAATTACTGCCGTAGACGCCGAAACACCAACGAGCCGTAAATTGAATGCGATTAAAAAATGTACTAAACCAAAAATTATTTTCGTTCGTAACAACTTCACCCTTTCAAGGCAAGTTTCGAATATAAACTGAAGCTTTATATTTCATGAATAAACACCTCAGGAACCTCCGCCTATGATTTTACGAGTTTTACGACCGTTTTATGACTTGGGCCCTCATTTTGTGCTATCGACAAATTATGAACGGACTATAGACACATGTCTGAACTGAACGCTTTGGACCACCTCGTAAATAAATAAATAGATCAAAGTTCTGATAATCCAGTATTATATCCGTAAACTCTTCAAGGTACGATTCTTCTTATCGATAAAAATTTGTATTCATGTGTGCATACCTACAGATTGGGATGTAAGTCATTGAAATTTTAATTTATTTCTGACCAATTCATATATATTGAAGCTTGTGATGCACTGTTTGGAACCTTTGATGCAGTAATGATTATTACCGGAGCTTATCTCAACACCAAACCATTATGTTTAACACGACACTTGTTTAAATGTATTTGAAGGAAAATATTAGACTAAATCTACTTACTGTACTGTACTTGTTGTAAGGTACCTGCGTCTTATTGTCTTAAATTAATTTTAAGATGTTGCCTTATCTACTAGTCAGGTAAACTAAAATATTATTGCAACAAGCTATATAGTATGCTAATAGTTATTGGTCCATCATTGTTATTCATAATATTATTATGTTTAATTATTTTAACGTTTTCATAGGCATCTAGATGACTGTTGTTGTTAACTTGTCTAATCTTAACGAACTAATCTTCCTTGGTGATCACTTGGTGATCGAAACACGTGTCGAGGTATTAAAATAACGGTTTGGTGCTGGGGATAACTCCACTAATATTAATGAACTAAAGTCTATGTAATGATTTTTTGCGAAACATGATGGGCACTGCTGATTTTTCTGGCCTCTCATATTTTAGGTGTGCTAAGTGTTCCTTATGTCTTATTTTAATAGATCTTTTAGTCTGTTCATTATATTTTGCATCGCAGTCCTTACATTCAATTTCCTAAAATCCAGACTTTTCCGAATTCTAGACTTTGTCCTTTGGATTTCCTGAAAGGCTCTGTAATGTAGATTTTCAAAGAACTAGGTATGAAGGTGGTATGTGAAAAAAGTCATACAGTACAGAGCCTTTTAGGAAATCCAAAAGACAAAGTCGAGAATTCGGAAAAGCCTGAAATTTATGAAAGTAAATGTAAAGACTGCGATGCAAAATATTATGGACAGACTGAAAGATCCATATATATATATATATATATATATATATATATATATATATATATATATATATATATATATATATATATATATATATATATATATATATATATATATATATGGATATATATAAATTTATATATATATATATATATATATATATGTTAACTCGAAGATTCTCACGGATAAAGTATGATGAGCTGTTTTCTCGGGTTTCGCTCCGTGTTCTGTGTATTTTCTCCCCATAAGGATTATTTGCACAACGTTTCGGCAAAGTCTCATTTGCCATCTTCTGGTGATGTCTGGTTTTTTCAACTAGACTGATTACTTCGAACCCTGTGTCTCAATTTATAGGGATGGATGTTTCCCTTTACCTGCGTTGCTGCCACTACCTGTGTTTGTTCGACTACCTGTTTTGGTCTTATTACCTGAGCTGCCTCTCCTGTCTCTGTTATTGTACCTGTATTGTCATGTACCGAGTTTTGCCTCTGAAGTTGAGCGGTCTGATTGCTTGTGCGAAGTGATAAAACGGATCTCCATGTTGATGGTAATCTTTGCGCATCATCCCTCTTGTTCATATTATTAGGTCGTTTTTCAATTTCGATTGCCTCTCTGATTGTTCGTGAGTAAAAGTTTTCGTTGCTTGCTAGCATTTTTGTGTTGTCGAAATTGATGTTATGTCCTGTTTGAAGTACGTGTTGGAAGAGAGAAGACGTGGTGACTTTTCCCTTCACTGCTAGTTTGTGTTCATCTTTGCGAATGTTGATTCGTCTGTTGGTCTGGCCGATGTAAGTCCTGTCACAATCATGGCATGGTACTTCATACACTCCTTGTGATTCCAGTGGTATCTGATCCTTGGGATAACCGACATAACATATCAACTGCGTTCGTACCAGAACGAACAATAAGGTCCATGCTTCGTAATCCCAAGGATCAGATACCACTGGAATCACAAGGAGTGTATGAAGTACCATGCCATGATTGTGACAGGACTTACATCAGCCAGACCAACAGACGAATCAACATTCGCAAAGATGAACACAAACTAGCAGTGAAGGGAAAAGTCACCACGTCTTCTCTCTTCCAACACGTACTTCAAACAGGACATAACATCAATTTCGACAACACAAAAATGCTAGCAAGCAACGAAAACTTTTACTCACGAACAATCAGAGAGGCAATCGAAATTGAAAAACGACCTAATAATATGAACAAGAGGGATGATGCGCAAAGATTACCATCAACATGGAGATCCGTTTTATCACTTTGCACAAGCAATCAGACCGCTCAACTTCAGAGGCAAAACTCGGTACATGACAATACAGGTACAATAACAGAGACAGGAGAGGCAGCTCAGGTAATAAGACCAAAACAGGTAGTCGAACAAACACAGGTAGTGGCAGCAACGCAGGTAAAGGGAAACATCCATCCCTATAAATTGAGACACAGAGTTCGAAGTAATCAGTCTAGTTGAAAAAACCAGACATCACCAGAAGATGGCAAATGAGACTTTGCCGAAACGTTGTGAAAATAATCCTTATGGGGAGAAAATACACAGAACACGGAGCGAAACCCGAGAAAACAGCTCATCATATATATATATATATATATATATATATATATATATATATATATATATATATATATATATATATATATATATATATATATATATATATATATATTTTTATTCGATACTTTGATGAGCTATCGCCAATGATAGGAAGCGTTGTCAAGAACTATTACACTATTCGCATCCAAATTTGGGAAAAATGTTTTTTGAAACCATTTTTCGAAAATATTAGTTTCTATTTTCTCATCATAGTCAACATTGCAGTCATCAATTTTTTTTCCACATAATTTTAAAGAATTCAGAACCCATCCTTTACTTCCTCCGCAATGCACAATAATTAGTCGCGATCCTTTGTTTGCAGGCATGTTTGGCGTACACATTCTCGAACCATCAGTCCACCCTTTCGTAACTGTGTCATGAGTATCATAGCAAGATTCGTCCAAATAGAAAATTTGCCGTTGTTCTTGTTTATATTTAGTTATTTGTTTTAAGTATTTGTTACGCATTTCCACTATTCTTCTGCTTTCCATAACTGATTGACGTTTGTTTTTATTTTAAATCTAAATCCTAGTTTCTTCTGAAGAGTTTGGTCACAGCAGCTCACGTTATGACCGGAAGTATTCAATTTTTTCCTTATTTCAGTTGTAGCAGTCTCTTTGCTTTTGAAACACTCGTATATTGTTTTATCAGTGATTTTATTAGATGAACATCTGAAGGTTTTGGTAATCCTGTATCACATCGCATCTTGCGTTCATAACGTTGTTGCGTTGTTTTTGACTATTTTACGTACAATTGAGAAAGGAATTTCGGTCAAATCTGATGTTGCTTGTAATAGTTTGTTTTCCTCGAAACCAAACTTGAGATGTAGATTCTTATATACATTGAAACATTCAATATTGAAACTCTCTGTGTTTCAATATTCAAATGCATCCGAATCTCATTCACTGGTATCTCATTTTCGCATTGTTCACCATCGCTATTAGAATCACTACACCGGAAAAAGTCTGCGTTGTTATCACACTCGTTATTACTATTAGTACTTGTGCAAGGACGCCACATTTCAAACAGATAAGAAAAAATTAAGTAATTATAACTGCACCAATATCTAATTCCAACACTCAAATCACGATGAGTTCCTGAACTAAACACGATGACGATAAACATCTCCGCATTCCCCGATTTCTATTGCTCATCGTAACATGACTTCAAATTTAATTTTATCATTTTTTCAGCCAATCATAAAACTCAGTTAGTAAAAATTATTCAATACGAACCGCCAATTGTACAGTCCACTGGATTAGTTCGCAGCCAATTTCTATGTATTGGTCTTTTTGGCTTTTGAGAGTGCCACCAACTTTAAGTGAGAACAATATCGTTTACTTCGACTATACCTAGCAAAGGTATCTATGGTATAAATAAGGACAACATTGTATATAGACTTATTTTAATCTTCCTCTTGAAGATGATCACTTAGTGATCAAAACACGTGTCGAGATATAAAAAATAACGGTTTGGTATTGGTATGATACTTTGGTAATAAGCTTTATATTGAAACCGTTTTCATTTTATGCCAAGTGGGAGAATCAATAATATGGCTAGAAAAAAAGTTATACTCTACTTCTCATACACTTATACAGGGTGTTTTGAAAAGGTGATATCCAGCAAAACCTGTTTTCTCTTGGGAAAGTTGTTCGTATACATGAGTAAAATTATTACAAAAACTTCTAGCGTGTACCTCCATTCCATAACAGTCCTTTCATATACTATAAAAACGACAACTTTCGAGAAATTTTTCTTGAAATAAAGTCACTCATAACTAGTAATGAACCTTGAATGTGTACAAATGAGAAATGTCTATCTATTGGCTATCTATTGTCCAAGTCAAGTGCCTAAAAATTATTGCACGTCGTGGAAACATCTAAAAACGGCAGTATATTGGCTGAAAGAGGTTCACTGATTCCAATATTAACCTGAATGAGCCCAGATCAATTAGAAAAGTACATATATCTGGCCTAATACAAACTGATTTATTTACACAGTAGTTATATTATTCAGTTGACTACGTAAACCATGTAGTCGCACTAAAGATAGTCCGTGAATCGAAAAAATCGATAGGAAATCGATTCGACCCACATTTCCATTCAAAAAATAGACACCCCTGCTCAAAGTGTTGAAACTTTTGCAATAGTTGTAAGGTTAAAACTTGTTCCACTCAAAAACAATTTCGATATGTTTTTGAATTTTTGCAAGAAGTATTGTTCGCAGTTCCGTTGGTTCGTTTTTAATGGCAACCCTGTATTATAAAACACTTGATTACTCGAAATCTCAGAATCATCCAGTGGAGAAATTCTACGAAATTGTTATTGCCAGAATAACCTTATTGAATTTGAAATATAGAAAAATGGATTGAAATCAATGAAAGAATTCTGAAAATTCATCGACAAATGTTCTGGCATCGTTGAATTTTGCGTATTTTAGAGTAGGATGACTGGCAGCGGACGTCTTTCGACCTAGGGGCGATCATTGACTAGGTACTAAGAGAACTGAGCAAATAGGAAGTGTTGTCTAGGTCAGATGACGTCACACGCAATCATTCTCATAGGCGCAATTTCAACTGTCCATAACTTCCTCAATTGTAGAGATATTTTGATAATTCGTTCAGTTTTGTTATATTTCACCAAATATTTATATTCAATCTATATTGAAAGAATAAGAACTTCTTCATTGAAAATAGCTTTGAAGTAAGTTCACTACACCTGAGTATTGCCTGGCAGATTCGTTACGGTTTGAATAAAACTAGTCTTCGTAGTTCTAATCTGCATCAACGGCTTTAATTGCAAATTTACTCTAATCGGTGGATTGTCCTTGTGGTGCGATTTAATGAAGCAAATTGAAATATCTTGATGATGAATAACACGATAGATGAACGGTGTTCCACTCTAAGAATAAGTCTTAAATGAAACCAAGAAAATATTCACACACATGGTAGACTATCACTGACAACATTATTGCCTACATGGTGTATTCATCCATGAATATTACTAGATCGAGTTGCGTGAATGATTTTATATTAATGAGCTAAGTTGTTACTTGTCGGCTATAATTTTATGTCGATATTCTAGTGAAATCGAAATTTATTGATGAAGACACAAATATGATAAATGAGAAAATATAAAATATATAAATGAAAAAATATGAAATGGAGAAAATAAATGAATGTACTGACATTCTTCTTAGGATTCAGAGGATTACAGAGTCGCTAGACATTATTCATTCATTCATTTGTTCGCAACATCATTCATTGTCCGGTCAAATTAGACCAAAAAATAAGAGTAAAGCTACCTAAATTCCCACCGAGCTAAAAATCAGTTAGATTGTTTAAAATATGATTAGAAATGAAATTTGAAAGTTCCCCGTCTTTCCCCTGCATGAAAAACATCTTATTAGAGGTCAAAGGTCAAAAAAAAGAGTTTTTTCGAGATTTTCAGCAAAACGGTGAGTTTAATCATGATAATACCTCAGACAAAAATTGTAGATCATAAAATTATCTACAAAAAATTTATAAATACTTTTTTCTACAAGCCAACGTTTTTGAGATATAACGATTTAAAATGTTGTAAAAGTTGTAATCGTCATAACATGCATGAATACGCCACGTATATACATCTCTGTAGTTGCAATATATGTTGAAATATTTTTCTATCGGTCATTGTAACTTACACTTACACACATATTGGTAAAACAAGCTAATAAAGATGCTGATATATTGATAATGATTGAAATAGGAATAGAGTAATTCAATTTGACATATACTATTGTTGTTGGTGAAGATGTAGACTTACTTACACTGCTCGAACTCCAACTGAAAAAATATTTTTTTTTCAAACCAGGAAAAGTTCAACATCAATCGGAAATATATTCATCAAAAAGTTTATCTACTTTTGCAAAGTGTCAAAATCATGTACTATTTCTACACGCAGTAACTGGCTGTGATACGACATCTGAATTTTACAGGAGGAGTAAAATACCAGTTTTCAAAATGTTTGAAAAACAAAATTCAGTTCAATGTGCTGAAGTTTTTAAAAATAGTAATTCAACTCGACAAGAAATTATCACTAACGGCAGTCGCTTTCTATGTACGAAGCTCCTAAAAAACTACCTGCTTAGATAAGTATATATATGCATGTTTCGTTAAAAATACTAGAAGTGAAAAACAAGTACAATTACCTTGTCTTTCTCCAACCTCAGTTGCTGCTCATCAACATTTTTTTAGGGTATATATCCAAGTTCAAGTGAGACTTGGTTATCAGCTAGACCCTACAGACTGGGGTTGAAAGCTGGTCAACAATTCATTAGAAACAGTCCAAACTTTACTTCCACTTGCGCCAGAAAAATTGCTGGACACAATTTTTTGAAACTGCAAAAAGGGGTGCAGTGCTAAATGTGGTTGCAAAAAAGCCGGACTGTTTTGTTCTCTGGTATGTACTCATTATCAAGCCGGTCGTGCTCTAATATTGAATCACCAACACTAGAGGATTCGTTTGAACTCAACTGTGTCGTTTATGAAGGCGTTAAAGATAAGTGGTCCTAGGTTGCTTCCTTGTGGAACAGCCGAGGTAGCTGCATATTCCACGGACTTGAAACCATTGAATATAACATACCTACTGATGCCTGTCAGTGAAGTGTGATATGAAAATTTGGATCCGGGTCAGAGAAAAACCATACCTGTACAATTTCGATAGCCGTAATTCGTGATCAAGTCTCTCAAACGCCTTAGAGAAGTCCATATATATGGCATTAGTTTGGGACCTATTTCGGGACCAACCCCATTATCAAGTAGTTTTTTATTTGACAATGAAACCAGTCGTATGAATTAAAATTAACTAGTGGTAATTAGACAAAAGTGTTTTTATTCTTCCTTACCGTTTCTTCCGTACCGTTTCTGAAATTTATATAGTTGGTTTCATTATTATTGAATAGAAGATAGTTATTTTCACACCATTCAACAACTCGAGACACTGTTACATTAGATGTTCCATTCAAAGTATAAATATCCGTCTCTGAAACAACTGAGATGTCGTCAGCGAACAGAAAAACTGAGCTGATGTTCATTTGGGGACTTATGTCGTTGATAATTATCAGGAAAAGAATTGGACCGAGCAAGGAGCCCTGAGGCACCCCTATGACAGTTTGTACTTTTTCGGAGTAGTATACCAAAGATTTGAAATTATTTTCAGATGAGATATCAACTATTTCTGTTCGGTTGCTGAGGTAAGATTTTATTAGATCATTGGCTATTCCTCTAACACCATAGCGCTCTAGTTTTAGCATAATAGCTCATGATTAATGAGGTCAAAAGCTTTCTTTAGGTCAAAATAATAGCCAGTTCATCAATTATTTGGTTAGTACTTATGTCGCACAAGTCTGAAGAAGACTTCAGAAACTTGGAAAGGCGATAGCTGGTTAACGGAAAATCCTATTTCCATTCGCTCACGAAACATTCGCAGGTAATATGTGCTGCGGAAAACCGTGCATAATTGGTAATAACCTTTTGTATTTTAACTCCAACGCGATCGTTCACAGTTTTTTATGGCGCCGCATAGAAGTATACATCATTAAAAAAAATTATCCATAAAGAACGTAAAATCACACCGCGTTAGGCTCCCCTCGATCAACTAAAAGCGTTATCTTGTGATCTCCTCCTGGCGAATACGAGTAAAGTGGAGTGTAATTTCAGCGTTTAGATCTTCAAGATAAAAATCGACGCCTCATGCCACTATAGCCACACATCAAACATAAGTAGCTTAGCGTCAACATACCATGGACCATCAATCGAAAATACTCTTTGTTCAGGGTAACGCGGATTATCAATGGCAACTTCTTTTTGTTTCACAAAAGGGAAAAGGAAGAGGAACAAGTTTGTTGTTATATATTTCTATAATGGAGAACTTGACATTTGAATACTGTTTGAAAGACGGCTATCGTGGATGAGTCAATAAAGGGTAAACTAAGAATTTCACCCCAAAAAAGTACTGCCTAATATGAACCACTGAAGAATCCTGTAGCTTGTCGTATTCATGAATATGTTTAAAAAAAAATCTGTTTTTCCATTAACCAGCTGTCGCACCCCTACGAACGATAACCCTCAGAAGTCGAAAATTGTGCGAGCTGAGAAATAACGAGGTCTTACGTTTTAACGTGTGAATGTTGCCTGAAAATTGAATAACCAATGGAAAAAAAGAAATTCCTATACTTAGCTTTGTTTAGATGGTCAACGTTTCGGAAAATAACGATCCATTTCTACAGAGCTATTTGAAATACACGTACCTATTACCTGCTGAGAGAATATATTGTCGCAACTCAGTACTCGCTTGGCTTATTAACGAGAGGATTTTATCCAACGTTTCAACAATTCATCATTCATCCAAATAATGATAGAACTCATTTAATTAAATATTTATTGTAACGAAACGGGAAAATACTTCAGGAATGAACTTTCACTAAAATGTTAATCAAAATAAATCATTCTGTTCTCCAGGAATTTCAAAAAATAATTTATCTCTCTAAAGATGTTGGACTTGAATTAAATTTTGACAAATGTGAAATTTTTGCCCCTTTTCAGATGCTTACAAATCCTTTCACGATGATTTCTCCACAAATTAAAATTGTTCTCAAAACACACTTGTCTTTATTGGAAGATCGCCTTTCTGTAGAGGCTTTATGACTTTGCCTCACACCAGTGACGGCTTGGAGAACAGGGGAGGTTAAAGTCATAAAAACTATATACACACAGAAAAGCCCGCCGGAGGCGCGAAATTTTTAATGTTGTTGCTTAATAATAAAGTTAGGGCACGGGCATGATAATGCGTAAAAAGTGCATGAGGAGCTATGGACTTTGGACTTAGTTTAGTTTGTAAACCATTTAAATGGCCGGCCTTGACCGCAGCCCCATCATAGGTTTGCACAATTAACTTTTGCCTAGAATTATAGGTGTCACACGTGCGAATTAAAAAATTAAACAAATCGTCAGCTGTGCGCCCAGATGAAACATCATGAAAACCCAGAAAACGTTCTACCATATTACCATCTTTGACATATCTAAAAACGATTGAAAGTTGTGATGTACAGGTAATATCGGTAGTTTCATCAACTTCCCATGCAAAAAAAGAAAGACTTTCAATCTCCTTGCTTATATTTTCCTTAATAATACATGCCACACTGTCTATAAACTCATTTTGGATGGTTTTTGGAGTGCCCGAAAAAACGCTAACGTTCAAAAAAGTGCCAAAATATGAATCATTTTGCCCCATAACATTAAAAGTTCTTTGTAATTGCCGCGATAATCGAATCTTCGGTTTCATCGTGTCCGCGAAAAGCTAATTCTTGGGGACCCAAATAAATCGTAATATCGATAAGTATTTTTAAATTCGACCGAATTTTCCTAACGGGATTATTAAAAGAAATTATGGCCTCTTTTTGAGCTGTATCTAAAGCTGTTGCTATATTTTGTTTGCTAAACAATTTTAATTTACAAGACAGTTAAAGGACTGGTCATGAGGGGATGTCCACAGGGAGGGGTCTTATCACCCCTTCTCTGGAACATAGTTCTGGATACCCTAATTAATCACCTTAACAAAAATGGATTCTACACAATTGCATACGCAGATGACATAGTTATCTTGCAGACTGGCAAATTTGTAAACACACTGTGCGATAGAGCGCAGGATGGGCTCAAATTGATAGAAACATGGTGTAAGGAACACTCACTGTCGATCAATCCCAAGAAGACTGAGATGGTCCTTTTCACCAGGAAAAGAAGTTTAACGGGCTTAAAACCTCCCGAAATCTTCAAAAGCCAACTAAACTTCTCTGAAGAGGTGAAATACCTTGGTATTATCCTCGACAAGAAGCTAACATGGAACTCTCATCTACAGAGTAGAGCAAAAAGAGCATACGTGGCTTATGAGCAATGTCGGAGGACAGTGGGACGCGCATGGGGTCTTTCACCCCGTGTAGTCGCCTGGATCTACACTGCAATAATAAGACCTATGTTAACGTATGGAGCCATTGCATGGGGACCGAAAGTTCTACAAGCAACGGCCATCCAAAAATTATATCAAATACAGCGACTGGCTTGTTTAAACATCACAGGAGCCATGAGAACAACACCAACCGCGGCAATGGAAGTAATCACGGGTCTGACCCCTCTGGATCTGTTCGTTAAGGAGGTTGCGTTAATGGCCATGTTACGATTGCACACGGCTGGTGTGAACCTAGAAGTAGGAATGGGTCAATTGAGGCTGGGCCTGTGGCGGGAAGCGCTTACTGCGCAACCTCTGCTGCAGGCAACAAGTGATGCAATTGAACCCAGGTTTGTGTTTAATAAACCCTACAAAATACAAATTAAGCAGAACACAGAGTCAGATGCTACAAATGCAATACGGATTTATACAGATGGCTCAAAAACCAAAGAAGGTTCAGGATGTGGAGTGTACTCCAGATCACTAAGCCTAAGGATCAAATGGGGAATGGGAAGAAATACCAGCGTGGTACAAACAGAACTGGCTGGTATCTCAATCGCCACAAAAGAAATAACCAAGAAAAGAATTTCGGGCAAAAACATAACAATCTGCACTGATAGCAGACAAGCACTATTAGCCTTGAACAGACACCGTGTTACTTCAGGGCTAGCACTAGAGTGCCACCAAGATTTAGCCAAAGCCTCGGTAGATAATAACATTATCCTGAGGTGGATTAAAGGGCACGAAAGGAGTAAAGGTAATCGCATTGCCGACTCTTTAGCCAAGGAAGCGGCTGGACTAAGAATTTTAGGACCAAGTGGCACCCACGGCCTGATGACTTCGACAATTGCGGAACTAGTCAAATGTTACACCCATGCTCAATCTTTAAAGAGATGGGATGAAATTAAAGGATGTAATCTTGCCAGGATCACCTTGGGCGACCCTGGGAAGCTGGCGCCGAAGAAATATCTGGCGATGACCAGGAAAAATCTACGCCTTACAGTAGGATTTCTGACTGGCCACTGTCAGCTAAGGAAACACCTACATAATATGGGGCTAGTGGACACACCTCTATGCAGGATGTGTGAACAGGAAGATGAGACTGTCAGGCATGTCCTGTGTGAGTGCCCGGAGTTATCGTCAATAAGAGAGTGTGTGTTCGGCGAGTCTTGGCCTACACCTGCCGATATAAAGGAGATGTCTCCCAGCGACCTGTCCACCTTCCTGGAAAGGACAGGATGGACGACGACCTAGGAGGACAACTCCTTGGGAGGATGTACAATGGGTCACATGTGGCCTAAGTGCGTGGGCTTACACTCACCCTCCCTACTCTACAGATACAGATTTACAAGACGAAATAATGTGCTCCTTAGATTTAAAATGTCTTTCTGTAGAACGAGGTAAATTTTTTAAATCGAAGTATCCTATTTTAGACCACGTTTGGTATTCGGTTAGTACGGAAAATAAAACACAGGGCCAACAAAAAAAGTTTTTCTCGTTTAATGGAGCCGGTTAACCAATCGCATTTATCGTACCAACAAATATTAAATCCTCGATTTTGTCGACTATCTGACGCTTCAATTGAAAATAAATTTGGTTGAGGCCTTAACAGAATTTTAATAATGTAAAATTTATTATCATAAGATGAAGACTTAAAATTATTTGTCAGCAATCAATCGACTATACCTATCGTCAGATTTTTTAATTTCGTCCAACTTATCCATAATAATTGAAAAAAAACTTACCGAAAAGTGAAAACCTGAAAACACCTTAAAATTGAAAGAAAACACTTTGAAAACACATTAAAAATATGTTTTTATACACAAATAACATAACGCTATAATTTCTGCAACTGAAATTACAAATCGGGACGTATGTCGCTGGTTGGATCGGTCTCGTGGAGCCTTTGTTTTTTAAAGCGGTTGGAGGCTTGGCTCCCTTGCAACGTATGGCATTTATTATTTCGGGTTGATGGTTCATTCGTTATTCGTTCATGGGCGGTGCGTTTGAGTTTTGTTGATGCAGGATACAGTGTGGTACGTACTACGTAGTGAGTGATAGTGTTTTTTCGGGCATATTATGTAATTATATTAAAAATTAATGGTAAAGTAATGATGCCCAAGCATTTTTACAAAAAAATAATCATAATTATTTGTCAATATCTTTTAATTTATTGCAATGAGTAGCCTCAAATTTTATGGGGAGGCTAAGCCTCCCTTGCCTCCTCTGACGAGCCGCCGCTGCCTCACACAGAAAACAGAGTCTCTAATTTTAATGTCATCTCGTCTCAATAGTATTTCTTTCCATATAACATATTTTCTATTGAAATACTGTTTGGCAATCCCCAAAAAGTATTATATACCCTGAGATGCAGTCCAACTTGGATATGTCAAAAGAAGTTACAGGAATTCGATTCCACCTTACGCCAATCTTAACAAGAAATTACCAATAATAAATTCGAAGATATCACTTGGAGTCAAGCTTCTCTCTCAGTTAACTCTGGTAGTTTAGGTATTCGATTAGCCTCATTTCTCTCACTGCCAGCATTTCTTTCCTCTCATAATAGTTCTCGTCATTTGATCAACTCCATTCTTTCCAAATATTTCTCTGAAATTTCAGATGCGTATTACTTGATTGGTGAAAATAAATGGTTATCTCAAACGAAAAATATCCTTCCCGAAAATAAAAAGTGTCAGAAAGCCTGGGATCATCCAATGATCAATTTGGTTCACAATCAACTTCTTGAGTCAGCTGAACGTTTCGATATTCAAATGGCTAGACTCAAAGCTGTTATGTCCAAAGAATCTGGTGCCTGGCTGAATACTCTTCCCGTGGCTTCTTTGGATACTCTATCAGATGATGCACATTTTAGGATTCCGATAGGTCTTCGGTTAGGTTCTTCAATTTGTGTTAGTCATAAATGCAGATGTGGATCCACTGTAGAAGAAAATGGTTACCATGGCCTAAGTTGTAAATTTAGTTCTGGCAGATTTTCAAGACATCATTCCATTAATGATCTTATAAAAAGAGCTCTAGCCACTGCAGAGGTTCCTTCAGTTCTTGAACCCCTTGGTGTTAGTCGAGATGATGATAAACGTCCAGACGGGATGAGTCTAATTCCTTGGAAATTTGGAAAACCTCCGGTTTGGGACTTCACCTGCGTAGATACAGTTGTAGCTTGACACCTTGTCCCTACGTCTATTTCCACTGGTGCAGCTGCTATGATTGCAGAAAAATGAAAATTTCGGAAATACTCCTCTTTGCTAGATTCTTACTGTTTCTTTCCTGTTGCTATTGAAACTTTTAGTGTTTTTGGATCTCATGCTTATGAATTGTTGAAAAAATTTATTAGAAGAATGATGAATTCTACCAATGACAACCGAGCCTATTCATTTTTAATTCAAAGAATCAGAATCGCCATTCAAAGGGGTAATGCCAATGCCGTCTACTCAAAAATTAGATGAAATATTCCTGAACCCACAAATCAAGTCATAATTTCCTATGAACAACGCAAAATAGAGCAGATTGATCATTGCCCAATTGTCTCAGAAGATGCAGAGGAAAATAAACAAGTTCTGGAATTATCTTTCTTTCACACACCACCATGAGTATTTCTGATTCAATTTCAAGAAATTCAACTTCAAATTCCTCATTCCGTTGGTCCAATAATGGGAAGAATCATTACATCCGTGATTACTGAAATGAAAACAGCGGTGGCGAACGTATCACCAACAGCTACAACACAATTGAATCAGTGATACATTTCTCAGTCAAAACCCTTGGGCTTAATGGGTTGAAAAATATTATTGGCAACACCTGTTTCATGAAGAGTGAAATCCAATGTTTATCAAATACGAAATGGTTACTGGAATATTTGGAAAAGGATGAGTACATGAAAGATATCAATACTAATATTTCTAATACGGAGGGTGCTTCAATCAAAACTTTCGCAAAAGTTATTAAGGAATTGTGGTCAGAAGATTCAACTGATAGAGCAGTGAATAGTCTCCTCAAAAAGTCAGATTCAGAGTTTTGCCCCTTGACTCATGGGTCATGCGCATCAAGACGCCCATGAAATCCTTCGTTATCTTTTAGAAGGTTTACATGATGACGTTAATGAAATTATTGAGAAACCTAAACCGACCTTAACGGAGAATAACGAAAAATTGAGCGACAGCGGAAAATCGCAAGAGTCATGGCTGATTTATTTGAGTACATATAACTCTAAGATTGTAGATATTTTCGTTGGTCAATTAAAATCCACGATGAAGTGCACACATTGTGGAGACTCATATGTAACCTTCGATCCTTTCTGGGATTTGTCACTTCCCATACCACAAAGAACTGGACAATTGAATTTATCACAGTGCTTGGATTTCTTCACAAGAGAGGAAACTTTGGATGGACATGAAAAACCGACGTGTTCAAGTTGCAACCTCTCTATCGATCCATGAGTTTCCCCGTATTTCAGTCATTCATTTTAAAATATTTTCTCAAACAGAAAGATTTAGAGGCGAGTTAAATGTTGCCATCAAATTTCCTCTAGATGGATCAGATATGAACAATTATTCAGCAGAAAATGTGACTCCTTGTCGTTATAATCTATATGCACTTTCGAATCACAGTGGGTCTATCTACAGCGGACAAAGCATTCTGTAAACATCCTTATTTTGGCACGTGGGATGAATACAATGATTCACACGTGTCACCAATTTCACCAAAATCGCTTGTGAGTGGAGATGCATACATCCTCTTTTATTTATGAAAAGGAGGAAACAAGTTCGCACTTCTATAGATACTTTCACGGGAGGTGTTCAATCTGGTTATTTATTCCATTATTTATTTTCAATCTGGTTAAATATATATTTTGTGAAGAGTTCATTCTGAAATCAATTGCCTCCTTCCTAGCTTTGGAAGATTCCCACATTTTTTGTGTGAAAATAGAGAAGTAGAAAGCCGAAACCTTTCTTTCCCAGAAATCAATTTCTCCTAAAAATATTCTAATGTTTTTCATCATAATATCAAATCGAAATAGTTATTACTCTGTATACAATGTATATATAATTTGGGACTTCACTAGGGTTGACACGGTCACGGCTTCCCATATTGCCGAAAGTTCGAAGTCTGCTGGAACCGTAGCATTGTCTGGCGAAAAATTGAAACGAAAAAAATACCAAAATCTTGGTAACAACTATCTGTTCTATCCAGTAGCGGTTGAAATTTTTTGGTGTTTATGGCCCGGAGTCTCTGCTATTCGTTCATGAACTCGGAAGGAGAATAGACCAAGCAACGAAAGATCACCGTTCTACCTCTTTTTGATAGAAAGAATAAGTATCGCTATTCAACGTGGTAGTGCTGTTTCGGTCCTTAGAACTATTCCTCTTTCATATAATTTTGATGAGATCATTGCCCTTATTTCAGTACGAAATCGAAATCTCTTCGAAACAAGCCGAGATATGTGGATATTCATCAGTCTCCTATCAAGATTAATTCGCAAGTGATTGGGCCACCTTTTTCACTGTGTTCAATGGACGTAGGTCATTCTTGCTCCCCAAATATGAATTGCAGTCCTAGTGATTCTGGTCCTTTCAGTGGAAGAGCTTCATGAACCAAGAGCCGAATCGATCCCTCTACGAAACCCTTCATCATTTGGAAGGATTGATTGCAGCTTGAGAAATTGTTCCTATGCAGATTCTGTGAAACATGTTCTTCCTTACGAATCAGTAGAGAGTTTTCCTTAAAAACTTAAGAATAAAATTAGATTAGATAATTTACGAAACACTTGCTACATAAATAATATTTTACAAGTGTTGTTCATGACGAAGAATTTCAAAAACGAGGTTTTAATGATGAACGAGAACGAGAATATTTCCTACTTATTTACCAAACTCAAACACCTGTTCATGCAGCTGAAGTTTCGTAAGAATGTTTCATCTTTTCCTCCAACCGATTTCCTGGAGTCCACTAGATATTCGTTAGGACAAGAAGAGGATTATTCCGAATTCTTGGGGTTCTCGTTGAATACTCTTCGTGAGCAAAACATAGCAGAATCAATGCTCCTGATCGCTCTGGATCGCCCTATCTCGACTTGTGTTTGTAAATCTTTTGCTGGAAAAAACTTCACTTGTTCAATATGTTGTAAGTTCAAGAGGTAGCAAAAACGAAGATTCGAAATTGATGAACACTTCAATCAAGCAGACCACTATTATAATCTTCATGCAGTCATTGTTCACTGTGGTCCTGGTGTTGAATCTGGTCATTATTACACCTTGGTCAAAGACGAAACGGACTGGTATAAGTTTGACGATAGTCATGTCACCAAGTGTTCTCGCGATGTATTGAATGTATTGGAGCCTCTGGAGACACCCTACATTTTGTTTTATGAGAGAGAGGACATTGGCAGCTCAGGATCTTCAGATGATGTGGTGCTGCAGGTTTTTCCGGGTTTTCCTGCAGCTGAAAAAGCAAATGCGCCACTGGAATCAATGAAGTCGACCGGATCGCCAATTAATTTTTGTTGTTGTTTTATAATTTCATGATTTGTGTTTTGGAAGTGTTATCACAGAACGTTTTTGTAATAAAGACTTCATTCTTAAATAAAAAATTTGTATGTACACAACATCACAATGTAATAACTATCCTAACTTGAAATAATAAATAATAAATAAAATAATAAATTCTAACATAAAAATAGTCGTTCAGTTTTTAGAATACTCATCAACCAAGTACTAGTTCGCTGCTTTTTTCCGCTACCTTCTTTAACAAATTTACTGCTGGATTGAGATGCGAGAAATAAGCCTCCTTTATCCCCCACAATCAGGGCAATCTACCCCGAACAGATCCACTCAATCTCCGCTTTTATTCCGCACAAAAGTGAGATAATGCGTTATTGGCCACACAAAGAACGACACCACTTGTGCCACTCAAAAAGTTTGCGTAGGAAGATGTGGTGGAATATCTACCGAAGATGTACGGAATATAATACCAAGTGGTCCATAAAAACTGTATTCGCAATTGGCTCCTAAATATTCACTAATGAAGATTCTCTACGAGATAAGAAATGGAGTTGTTTCATTATCTACATTTGGTTATTATGAAATATTTCAAAACTTTTGAAGTTCAAAGGTTGGAGTTTGAGATTATATAAATATCTACAGAAGTACCCCGATATATATACTTTATACATAAATAACACAGGCGACTTATTCAGACAGGAGACCATTTTTACCGTACCAGGGTGGTCTCAGAAGTACCCGGCCTGACCTAGAGATGGCGGTAGTTGTTTGAAAAATAGCACGGTATTAGAAAGTACATAATCTATGAAGATGTCTCATGTTTGAAGACGCTGCGTTGTTTGACAGCCATCAATAGCGTGTATTTTTCATTTGTATAAAATGTTTCAACATTTAACTACATTTTTTCATCAGAGGTATACTATACGAAAAACTGATATTTTACAAATCATACCAAGTTTTAGTAATTGTTGTAACCACAAAAAAATTTATGTTCACACGTTCACTTACTCAAATTTGTTTTTCGAATATCCAAACTGATCGCTAGTACATTAGCATTTTTCATTTCAATCAAAAATGGATAGGTAGAGGTGGGCCTGTGGCGTGGCCACCCAGATCACCTGACCTGACCAAAATGGATGACATTATGTGTTGCAGAAAATGGTCGCCATTTTGAACATCTTTTGGACTCCTCTATTAAAAAGAAACTTGGCATGAGGGATAATTGTTCATATTGAAGAAATTTTGAGTAAGTGGACGTATAGCCTGGTCAATTTAGACATTAGAAACTACCTAAATTCCCACTGAAAATCAGTAAAATTTTTCGAAATATTATCAAAAATAAAATTTGAAGGTTCTCCATCTTTCCCCTGTATGGGTATTTCGCGATTTTCAGCAAAACGGTAAGTTTTGCCCCAGTCTATAGGTTCTAGCTGATAACCAAGCCACACTTGAACTTAAATATACCCGAAAAAGATGTTGATGAGCAGCCACGCACACAATTGAACAGGGGACAAATGTCTCAAGGTTAAATTAAGAAACGGGGTTACATTTTATCTGATATTTTGATAGGTAAAACTTGGGTATATTTTATATTATAAGTGTAAGTTCCAAATATATATTATATATATGACATTAAAAATAAAATAAATACAACAATAAAAATTAATTGGCGCTCCGGGGCGACTTCATTGATTCCAGTGGCGCATTTGCTTTTTCAGCTACAGGAAAACCCGGAAAAACCTGCAGCACCACATCATCTGAAGATCTTGATCCAACAATGTCCTCTCTCTCATAAAACAAAATGTAGGGTGTCTCCAGAGGCTCCAATAAATTCAATGCATCGCCACAACACTTTGTGACACGACTATCGTCAAACTTAAACCAGTCCGTTTCTTCTTTGACCAAGGCGTAATAATGACCACGTTCAACGCCAGAACCACAGTGAACAATGACTGCATGAATATTATAACATTGGTCTGCTAGGTTGAAATGTTCATCTATTTCGAACCTTCCAAACAGTTTCTTGCTTCCGTTAGAGGTTGAGTCTTGTTTGAATATCATCAGTGTTATTATTAGATTGACTGGTGCCTCAGCTATACTTGTTTCCTTATAACAGTCAGTAAGTTTGGCGCATGTTTGACAATACAGTTGATCATCACCTGTTAAAAATTCCATTTTCAGATGATTTAACAATAAGCTTTGCACGGACTGGTAATTAGTCGTATTAGGAAAAGCTAGATGAAGTTCCAGAAATTCACATAAGTTTTCAGTACTTCTTGAACATTTACCACAAAGTAAACAAGTGAGGATTTTTCCAGCAAAAGATTTACAAACACAATACGAGATGGGTTGTACGGAATCATTCAGTCCAGAGCGGCTGGGAGTATTGATTTTGCTATTGTTTTGCTCACGAAGAGTATTCAACAAGAACCCCAAGAATTCGGAACAATCCTCTTGTTGTCCTAATGAGTATCTAGTGGACTTCAAAGACTCCAGGAAATCGGTTGGAGGGAAAGATGATACCTTCTTACGAAACTGCAGCTGCATGAACAGTTGTTTGAGTTTGATGAATAAGCAGGAAACATTCTCGTTCTCGTTCATCATTAAAACTTCGTTCTTGAAATTCTTCGTCATGAACAACACTTGTAAAATGCTATTCATGTAACAAGTGTTTCCTAAATTATCCAATCCAATTTTCTTCTCTAGATTTTCAGGACAACTCTCTACTGATTCGTAAGGAAGAACACGTTTCACAGAATCTCCATAAGAACCATTTCTCAAGCTGCGATCGATCCTTCCAAGTGAAGAAGGGTTTCGTAGAGGGATCGATTCGGCTCTTGCTTCAAGAAGCGCTTCCACTGAAATGGTACCAATTCTACGAGGAATGCAACTCATTTTTTGGGGCCAAGAATGACCTGAGTCCACTGACCGCACTGAAAAAGAAGAAGGTGGATCAATCACTTGTGAATTAACTTTGATAGGAGACTGATAAATATCCACATATTTTGGCTTGTTTCGAAGAGGTTTCAGTTCCGTACTGAAATTAGGGCAATGCATGATCTCATCAAAATTATATGAAGGAGGAATAGTTCCAAGTACTGAAGCAGCATTGCCACGTTGAATAGCAATACTAATTCTTTCTAACAAAAAAGAGGTAGAACGGTGATCTTTCGTTGCTTGGCCTATTCTCCTTCCGAGTTCATGAACGAATAACAGAGACTCCGGGCCATAAACACCAAAAGTTTCAACCGCTACTGGATGGAACAGATAGTTGTTTCCAAGATTTTGGTATTTTTTCCTTTTCAATTTCTCGCCAGACAATGCTGCAGTTCCAGCAGACTTGGAACTTTCGGCTAGATGGGAAGCCGCGACCGTGTCAACGCAAGTAAAGTCCCATACCACAGGTTTACCGTATTTCCATGGTATGAGAGACATGCCATCTGGTCGTTTACCATCATCTCGACTGGTACGTAAGGGTTCCAGAATTGCAGGAACATCCGCTGACAACATAGCTCTTCATTTGAAAAAGTGGAATTATGTTTAAAAATGAATGAAACTTGACCGGTTACCGGTTTTACCGAGCAACCTATATGTAAGTTACAATGACCGACAGAAAAATATTTTACGTATATTACAACTACAGAATGTATATACGTGGCTCACTCATGCATATTATGACGATTACAATTTTTTCAACTTTTTGAATCGTTATATCTCAAAAACGGTGGCTCGTAGGAAAAAGTATAGATACATTTTTTGTAGATAATTTTATGATCTACAATTTTTGTCTGAAGTATTTTTATGATAAAACTCATCGTTTTGCGGAAAACTCATTTTTTGACCTTTGACCTTGAATAAAATGTTTTCATACAGGGCAAAGATGGGGAACTTTCAAATTTTATTTTCAATCATATTTTAAATAATCTTACTGACTTTCAGCTTGGTGGGAATTTAGGTAGCTTTGCTCTTATTTTTGGGTTTAATATGACCGGACTAGTAAAAACATGATTTTTTTGTGGTTATAACAATTAATAAAACTTGGTATAATTTGTAAAATATCTGTTTTTTGTATAGA
The DNA here is from genome assembly GCF_025532065.1 of Leptinotarsa decemlineata. Lineage (NCBI taxonomy): Eukaryota > Metazoa > Arthropoda > Insecta > Coleoptera > Chrysomelidae > Leptinotarsa > Leptinotarsa decemlineata. The sequence continues at coordinate 26,533,076 of NW_027412688.1, read as the reverse complement.
ATACCTCTGATGAAAAATGTAGTGAAATGTTAAAAATTTCATACAAATGAAAAAATACAGGGTGTTTCATTTGAAAAAGTTGAATTATGTTTAAAAATGAATGAAACTTGACCGGTTACCGGTTTTACCGAGCAACCTATATATTGTTTCCGAAAGTTGAGTTTCCCGAAATTATCATAGTGATGTTGACTAAGTATTCCAAAAAAAAAATCCACTCAATTGCTCTAGACATGCGGATGGTGAATTAGAAAATTATTGTCTGCAGAATAGGATTTTCTGGAATAACTTGGCAATGCTGCAATGGAAATTTGAAAACAAAAATTCCTTAGAGAACTATGACGTATTGGTATATTGGGTGTTCCATTTAAAAATATTACTTTGATTGGCCACGCTAGGCTGAATCACCCAGTTTCCGAGAAAATAGCTTTAAAAGATAGTATTTATCGATATGACTACGAAAAAAATTGAGCAATTCGAAAAATTGTTTTCCTTTATAGCAACGAACCGAGGGAATTTTGTTGACTCACCCTGTATAATTAACAAATCGGTGCTCAAATATTTGGTTCTCCGGAAAAATTTGTGGTAAATGCATAAAAATACAACTGAAGAAGATCACAAGGTCAGGAAGGGAGTCATCTGTATCTAAAAACTCAAGGAAGCCCCTTGAGTTTGTTTTAATGTCCTTCTTAAAAGTGCTTGATTATTAAATGTTTACAACCCTACATCAATGTGATCAGAAGCAGAACTAAAATATATAGTCATAGCATCGAGCTCATTGTTCGCAACATAAATTTCGCGATAACAAACATGAATGGTAATTACTTTATTATGTTTATCTGAATTAGAAGCAAACAAAGAAACCATCCCTTTCGACTAAAAACTCAATAAAAGAGGATCATTGGTGTAGTAATGGGACCCAATCGAATGCTAATAAACAGTCACTTAACCCGAGGGTAGCTCGCTGTTTTCGGTACATAAAAGCGACATGAGGATGTTGAATTCCAGGGACGTGCAATTTGTCTATCTATAGGGGAAGACCCACAGATTCAATTTATATGTATAGGAAAGGTTTGTCAGATTTTTTGGTGAGAAACCTTAAAAATCGAGTCGATTCGGTTAAATTGATTTATATATAATAATTTCTCAGCTGAGAAGACTAAAAAAATAAATTGATTTGGGGAAATTGCTTTGTAAATAATAATTTCTTGAGTGAGAAACCGTAACAATCGAATCGGTTTGGGAAAATTTCTCAGGTGACTAATCTGAAAAATTTGGTCAATTTGGGGTAATTTCACCAAACAATAGAAATTTTTTAGGTCAAAACCTTTAAAATGATGTCGATTCGTTGAAACTGATTTGCCGATGCAAATTTTTTAGGTGAGGAACCTCAAAAATAAAATTAATTGGCAAAATTGATTGCTAGATATTAATTTCTCAGGTGACAAATCTGAAAAATTAGGTTGATTTGGGAAAAATGATCATAAAATACAAATTTTTAGAAGACAGCTTGAAAATTGTATTGATTTAGGGAAATCGAACAAAAACCATAATTTTCAGGTGAGAAACCTTCAAATTTGAATCGAAATAAATTGATTTATAGGTGATGATTTCTTAGGTAACTAATCTGAAAAATTAAGTCGATTTGGGAAAAATTCGTCAAACAATAGAATTTTTTAGTGTGGTAGCTTGAAAATCAGAATGATTCCAAGAAATTGACCAAAATATAAAAATGTACAGGTAAGAAACCTTAAAAACCACGTTGATTCAAGGAAATTGATTCGTAGGTAAAAATGTTCTTGATAAGAAACCTCCAAAAATCAAATTGGATTCGGGAACATTGATTTGTAAACGGAAATTTAAATGAGAAATCGTAAAAATTGAATATATTTGGGAAAATTCATTCGTAGATAATAATTTCTCACGCGTGAAATCCCAGAAAGTGAAATGATTTTGGAAAATTTTTCATACATATGAATTCAAAATCTAGACGTGAAGTTCATCCTCATTTGAGCCTAATTTTTCAGTTTTAAAGAGTTTGTGAAATACTTTTTATACTCGAAATGTCATTTACTGTCAGAAAAAATGCAAACTAAATTGGATTTTTATTCAAAAAGGGTGTTTTCTCTCATTACTATAATATCTATGGTATTGTCCCGGGGAAATGTAGTGTCGCGTAAATATATGCCCGGATCGCGATAATACGCCCCAATATTTTTGGCAATTAGGTTAGAGTACAAAAGAGGGCACGTTCATTTTCTATGTTTGGTGTTACTGCAGCGGGTTTTTTATTCCTGAAATATAAGCATGCAAGTTGTTAATTGTGCGTTATTATAATATCAAACATACCTAAAGGAGATATTCTATCGAACTGGAAGGTAGAATTGGAACATCTGGTATACAATAAACCCAAAAGAAGTACTTCTCCCAAACATCAGAACTGCAAAACTTTCTCGACTTGTTTGATATTATTGGATTTTAGTCGGGCCTTTGACACAATCAGCTATAAATTATAATTGAGAATTTTATCTTATCTAGGTCTCGCCGATAGTGCTGTTTCGCTCTTTGGATCATTCTCGGAAAATCGTCAGCAAAAAGTCAATATAGACGGAGTTGAATCCCAATATATTTCATAAAACCGTGACGTTCCTCAAGGGTCCATTTTGGGTCCACTGCTATTTGCCATATAGACGTCTAATTTAGTCAAGAGTCTTCAGTACTGCAAAATACACCTATATGCTGATGACACTCAACTTTATTATAGCTTTCCTCCACAAATGACTGATACTGCTTGTTGTCGAATAAATGAAGATCTCAAAGCTTTCACAGCGGCAGCCTCAAACCACTGTCTGACTATTGATAATAGTAAATCTAATTCCACTGTTTTCGGCTCCAAAATCAATCGCAGTACTGTACTTAATGATTTTGATGTTGGTATAAATGAAACTTCTCTCACAACTGTTCAAGAAGCAAAAAGTCTGGGAGTTCTCCTAGATACTATTTTCAGATTTGAAAAACACGTCAATATACTCTTACAACGTGCCTTACAACGGTCAATGACATTTCTTTTTATTGAGATTGAGAATAATATTATGTGAGGCAGCAGTCCTTTCAAATTAAAATTATGCAGATGTGATCTTTGGTCCATGTTTAACTAGTCAATATGAATCAAAACTTCAAAAAGTTCAAAATTCTTGCTTGAGGTTGATCTATGGCATAAGGAGACGTCAAAGAATTTCACACAAACTCAAAACTGTTGGCTGGTTGAATATGAATAATAAAAAAGTAGTACTCTTGCAGTGCAGTACTCTTCCATTAAGTCATACTGACCAAAACCCCAACATAACTGCATAGAAAAATCACTCATCGGACAGATGTTCACAACCTCAATGTTAGAAATAAAGGTTTTTTAACACCTCCTAGTTTTCGACTTGAAATTTTCAGACGCAGTTTCAGTTATCAAGTCTGCGCAATCTATAATAATATTCGAGTGGGCTTTAGCGATTTCAAATTATATATAAGATATATTTATTTGAAACTCAGTGATCTATTTTATTATTATTCTTATCATACCTTGCCTTGACTACAGTAGAACGGATTACTTTATAATAATGCTCTTATAACACCGCAGCGACTTTTTGAGGTTAAGTGAAAGAGCAATTACTAACGATTTATCGTTATAAAAATTCAACTTCGCCTTTTGTTTCCAACTTATTCATATTTTTGTCCATACTGTCCATACTGTTAAACCTTATTAGTTGTAAACAATTAAGACATTTATCATTATTATTATTATTCCACCAATCAAGTTGGTGCCTTAACAGATGAAGTAGATACATTATTTCATCTCCTCAAGAGTGGTGCAGTTCTGATACTTAGGAATAGTGCTTGTTTTGGAAGCTATTGAATAGTGAAACGGTTTCGTGAACTGTCAGTAATAATTTCATAAATAATATTGAATACTACAAAAGTTATTTTATTTCCAGTTTCATACCAAAAATCGATTTGTAGTGCAAGCCAATAAAATATTTTTAATCACATTTTGAAATTTATTTCACCTCAAAAATCGTATTCTTCTATTCCAAAACCATAGAAATATTATAAAAATTTTTGGAACAAAACGAATTATTTGCATTTTTTGCTAATTTTTGAGATTCCTTCAGTACTACAGAAAATAATCATAGTTTTCTTGAAAAAATATGTAGTTATCTTAAGATATTTTTCCTTCAAACTAACTTCTACAAAAAAAAACATTCCACATGAAGCAGAACAATATGAGATACCAGTCCTCAAATAGAGCAGCAAAAGCTGAATAATCTGTTTAAAATCTGTTCTGAATAGTCTAATATAATAATCTCGCCAAGAAGTGATTCGTAACATAGATATTGTAAATGAATAATAAAATCCACATGAATTTTCTACTGCCGTAAGGTATGAGTGAGGTATGAGTAAAGTAATAGTGCAATGATAATCTTATTGGATTATTTTGTACAAGTGTTAATGAATTCGAATTCTATTTCAATAGAAAATAATTCGAAGATACAGGAACTGTATCATATTTTCATAGTTGAATGTATAAATTTACGACAGTCAACAAGGTATATGTCCATATACCCATGCATTTCTATTTTTGAATAAAGAGTGGGAAGCCAAGCAATCCAGTGCGCGACGCCCGTGATTCAGCTTTTATACTGTAATTGCTGTTCCGAACTGTCGTATCCGAGTTATAAAGCCTCTCTGATAGATCTGCACACATCGCTGATTCTCTATGGTCGACCCGAAGCTTTGCTTTATTCACTCAGTGCCGAACTAACTGCTTTACACTGAAAGGATAATTCGAAACGCGTAATTCACACTTACGAATGTTTTTCATGGTTTTCATCTTCTTTGTTGTTGTTCGAAGTTATGGGGCAGACAGTTTTGGTTATCCTAATTAGGACCATATTTATAATGGAAGTGGTGGTTTTGAAAAAAAGTATGATGCCGCTATATTATCACAACTTCTAAGAATTTTCAAATTCAACCAAAATAATATGACTGATGACAAATTTCTGGCTGTAATGGGATTTCAATTCTGTGTCTGTGTTAAAAAGTAACATATTATCTGCCTTCATGCGCCAAGCCGAAAGGATCTTGACACTCAAGAAAACAGAGGGCATTCCACCTAAGACTCCAATAATCAGAACAACCATCTTAAAAAAGTGGTAAGAATAGATTCTGAGGAGTTCAAAGAGAAAATCTAAATATTTCAACCGTTGTTCCTTCTCTTTTCGGACGATATTCGCCTCACCAGGAGCTGAAAACTCCACGACGAATGTCGTCTTGCTGTGATGGCCAAGATGAACTGCATCAGGTTCATTAGTTCGAATGAATATTTACAATGAATGTATCACTTTGCATTTCTCACAAAGGGTTCAATATCGAGAGCGTGGGGTAACATCCGTGTCTATTATATACTTCAAAATTGCTCTAGATCAGGGGTCTCTAAACTACGGCCTGCGGGCCAAATCCGGCCCGCCAGTGTCATCAATCCGGCCCGCGACGGCCAATGATTTACTGTCATCAATTTGGCCAGCGACAGCCAATGATTACCTAATTGTTGTTACTATTGCTGTGATAAGTTGAAAAAGAAAACACAGAATAATAATTACTCGGTTTTATTTACTTGCAATTAACGACAGAAATGATGACAAAGAAAACTTAACTGAAGTATCTGAATTTAAGCATATTAATAACTAACAAATAATTGAAATGAATCACAGTAAAACAAAAACACTAATGAGATTTATGTAATTGTGATTTTCCACCGACAATACTTTGTAGTTGTGGATCAATTTTACTTGTACCAATTATCAAAAGAGATTTAAGATGCTCATCGGTTAATTGAGATCTGTAAACATTCTTTGTGTACTTCATCTTGGAAAACGTTTTCTCACACAAGTAAGTAGTACCAAAAACAGAAAACAACCCACGAGCAAATTTATGCAAATTATCAAATTGTTCCAGTGGAAGACTCTTATAAAACAAAGATGAATTTTGATATTTGTTCTTAAGCATATCACTGCACCGTAAATCAATAATTTCCATTTGGACTTCCAGAGCCAGGGTTTCAATGTCAGAATCAAAAGGATATTTGAAAAAGCTTAATTTCATTCGCAATGACATCAAAATCTAAAAAACGAGTATCAAAATCTATCTTCAAAGCACACAAAGTTTCGATTGCAAAATTGACAGGAAATTCGGTCTCTGTAGTGTGGCTGAATATTTCACATGTTTCAAAATGTGTGAAACATTTTTTACGTAATTGCGATTGAAATAGTATTATTTTCTGCCTGAAGGATTTGACATTGGTGTATAAATCAGGGAGAAGCTGATTTTCTCCTTGCAATCTCAAATTCAGTTCGTTCATATGATTTGTCAAATCGACATCCATTCACTATTTTCTAAATCGGCAAAAGGGCGCTGCTTCTCATTTAAAAAAATTTCGATCTCTGCTCGAAGTTCAAAAAAGCGCTTAAGGACTTTTCCGCAACTAAGCCAGCGTACGGCAGTATGATATGGTAAATCATTTTCTCCAATCTGTTGAATAAACTCGCGGAATTGTCGGTGATTCAGCCCAATGGATCTGATGAAGTTAACAACTGATATGACTGGTTTTAGAATTTCAGACATATCCAAACATTTTCCGCACAAGGACTGTTGATGAATGATACAATGTAAGACTAATGGTTTTGAACCACCATCATTTTCTACAGCCTTTGACACAAGTGCAACAACTCCTTTTTTTTACCATACATATTTTTGCCTCCATCAGTTGTTATAGATTCCAAATTTCTCCATAGAAGGTTCTTTTTATTAATGGCATTTTCAACTCTCTTAAAAATATCTGCCCTAGTTGTCGTGCCGTGAATACTATCAATATCAAGAAGTTCTTCATACACTTCATAGCTTTTATCTACTCCGCGAATAAAAATCAACACCTGAGCAGTATCTGACACATCCGTTACCTCATCCAATGCTGGAGAAAACCACTCATGATGTCCATTTTTGTCAGACAGTTGAGATGATATATTTTCTGCGATGTCTTGCACCCTCCAAGCCACGGTGTTTACTGACAAACTGACACTTTTAAATAAATTTACCTTTTCGAGGCATATTTCTTCGGCTACTGCAATCAAGCATTCTTTTATCATTTCTCCATCGGTGAATGGTCTGCCACGTTTTGGAGACCCCTGGTCTAGATGGTAACAAACACTCTCAGGGCCGCGTTATGCCGATGTATATAGGCTGTGTCAGGAACTTACGCAACTGTGCTAGTCTAAGGTGGTAAGGAAACCAATCCTGGCAGGCCATGATGAACCCCTCAGTTCACTTGACCTGAGGAAACCGAGATCTTCAATGTTGTGAAAAAGACCCTATGTCTCTGTGGCTTTTATGTGGGTTTTTTGCTGAACGAGTTCCAACTCGACATGAATAATTACAGACCAGTAAGTTTGTTAACAGCTTTCTCCAAACTATTTGAAGTTATTATATCAATGAGAATTATGAATTTTTTTGTGGCACATGGTTTGTTCAATGATTTCCAACATGGTTTTCTTAAAGGAAAAAGTACCGAAACAGCCTTGTGCAAGTTTGTGGATGAAATTCAATATTCAATTGAACTCTTGTGCCTGTGGCGTCTTCCTGGACCTCAGTAAAGTGTTCGACTGTGTTGATCATTCCATTTTACTTCGAAAGCTTTTCAATTACGGAATAAGAAGAAATGCCTTGGATCTCTTGAAATCGTATTTGAGTAACAGGAAGCAAAAAGTACATAGTAGGCAACGAAATAATGAATTTTTCACAGACTTCACTGAAATAGAAAGAGGCGTAGCGCAGGGAAGTGTACTTGGACCTTTTCTATTTATTATATACACAAATGATTTCTCTGAAATTTACAAACAATCAAGTACTAAAGTTGTGAGCTATGCGGATGATTCCAATCTCATTGTACCAGTAAACCTTAACTTGGAAAAATCCATTTCAAATAGCATTTCTATAGCATCCACATATTTCAATACCAACAAGTTATTGTTAAACACGCCTAAAACAGACTGCATTTTGTTCAAAACTGTTCACATGAATATTTCTATTCCGGAGTATTTTCAGCTCAGTAATGAAAGACTAGATATTTCAACGAGTACAAAACTGTTCAAAATTTATAAAGATGATAAACTGAATTATGAGGTACATATTGACTATCTTGCAAAAAACTAGCAAATAAGTGTTATGCAATTCGAGTGTTGAGACGTCACTTGAAAATCGATGCACTGAAAATGGCATATTATGGGACTGTTTATCCTCTGCTGAAATATGTAATATTAGTATGGAACGTATTTTCATAATGCAGAAACGTACATTGAAAACAATGTTCAATATGAATTATACAGACACTTGTCGTGGTACCTTCAAGGGTAACAAAATGCTTACTATATATATATATATATATATATATATATATATATATATATATATATATATATATATATATATATATATATATATATATATATATATATTGTTATAAATATATAAAATTAGAAGAGTATTTATAATTTAATTAATTTGATTCTTGATTATTATTCTGTTAGTTCAAATAATTTGAAAATTTTCTGTGATTTCAAAATTCTTAGTGCTCCGGCAGATACCTGTCCTTACCTCTAAATCTTACCTCTATTCTTCAAGGTTGCTCAGCTCAATCGAAGCTCATGCAGCTGTCTTTCTCAGAGTAGAGTTCTTGGAAAGGTGTTATAAATAAAATTTTGTAAGTCTGTGTTTTTGAAAATAAAATTTTGTCTCAAAGTTAAAAAAAATATAATGAATGTGAAATTTTTGTAAATGTTTTGTCAAACCAAACTTAAATTACCCTAAAACTGCGCCAAAATACCTTATGCTAAGAATTGTTACAGTAAATGTTAAATTTGAAACAAAAATATTCTTAGAATTGTGTTCCGTACAATTAAATTCACGTGTAACGGCAAATTAGTTACTTGAAAACTTAAGCTGTCTGTGGTTCGTGCGTGGGAAACGATTCTAAAAATATCTGTGCTAAATGTCAGTGAATTTTTCAAATTTTCCTAATATTAAATCCAATAATAGTTCATGTAAATAAAATGATGAAGTTCGTTGATAAATAAAAGTTCAGAAGTTGTGATTTTCACACTGGAAGTTCCTTGTGACTGGAAAACTTTTGATTCGATTTGGAGGTTATGAATTGTTCAAGATTTTCAAAAAAATGTATTCTTCTTATGGATTGGGAATTATAAATAATATTGTAATACCTCAAAACTGGTACAGCGTCCCTGGATTGGTTTTCCCTTGATTGGAATTTTGAATTCTTCCAAACACTCTAAAATCTCCAGTAAGTATCCTTTCTTGTTATTATTATTTATACTCTGGCTCCTATTGATGGATTTAAATTGATAAGAACATGCAAAACGGCCTTTTCTCTTTCTTTTCCCTTTTTTAATTTCTAACAGCTCTTCAAAAAAAATTCGCGTCTGGACCAGTTCAAAAGCTTCTCTCCTCTCTCTTATTGATTCACCCCTGGCAACCAGACAAAATTTTCCTGCCTACTGCTTTTCATAACAATAATTTTGAAATTTCTTCAATTTTGACAGTTTTCACTGTTCACACATATTATATTTATGATTTCTGTTTCCCAATTTCCACTAATACTAATAATGATTAATTTTGATTACATTTCATCACATTTTGTTTTCAATTTTTCTAATTTTGAATCCAAAATTCATCATTTTTCAGAAGTTAACACCTCCTTTTCAATTTATCAATCTGATTGGCTACTCTTTAGTTGCATCCAAATCATGTACTGAGTGTTCTTATCATTTTTCAGATAAAATTCCTAATGTCAGTGTTAATTGAATTTTTGTTATTAATTTGTAGTGTAAATCTGTTTTATTGTATGTTATTATGTTGTATTATTGTCTTTACTGTTTTCAGTGTATTTATCCCGATGATTGATGGTTTCTGGTTAGTTGTGCTGTTTGGAAATGATCTGAAATACTCTAATACTGATAAGTCACAACTTTGCCTGATCTGGGCATGAACATTACTCCAAATTATACAGATAAGAATTTGAATAAAGGTAAAGTATCTGGCTTTCTAATAAAATTAAACATCTAAGAATAACTTTGATTTTCACAAACTTTCAACACTGAACTAACAAAATATGTGAACTTTTAACATCAAATTAATAATAATATGAAAAACTTTTAACATCGAACTATCAAAATAATTACAAACTTTCAACTACTAAAATAAATGTAAACTTTTAACTAATTAAAATTTGAAAATCTTTAACTTTGCAATAATCTTATAAAAAACTTATCATAACAATATATATATATATATATATATATATATATATATATATATATATATATATATATATATATATATATATATATATATATAGGTGGCAGGAGGAGGACACACTTCTGAAGTCAAAACGAGGCGCTCTCCCTTCGTTCCGACATTATAGCGCCCTCCCGAAATCAAAAGAAGGTCTATATATATATATATATATATATATATATATATATATATATATATATATATATATATATATATATATATATATATATGTGTGTGTATGTTTGTGTACTTTTTGTAAACGAGAACAAATCGAATTTTGAAGATGACAAATATAGACATGAGTATTCCACCCGACAGAAATCCAATTATATTGTTCCTAAACATAGACTGAAAAACACAGAGCATGGGCCGCATTACGCATCAATTAAATTCTACAACCATTTACCCTCGAGTATCAAAGAAGATCGGACAAGACAAATTTTCAAAAAACGTGTTTTCGATCTGTTGTGACATTGAGCCATATTCATTACAAGAATTCATGGACAAATAACCATTTTCAGTCTGTATCAAATTTAAGCTTCCTGGTAACTTCAAAATATTACATATTACATTCTACTCATTATCTGTGATATTTACTTATTTGTTCCTGTCATTTTTATATACTTATTGTATTTACCTAACCACGTGCTTTTTTTATATTAATATTAAGTGACATTTGTAACGTTGATGTTATCATTTTTATGACTTGAGTTTTATCAATTGTTCAAATTAAAAGCTTTAATAAATCAATCTATCTATCATGTAGACGCTCCTCACTCAAGAGGCCATAGACTTCTTGTTGTCGAGGGAAGTACAACCGTGAAACGGACGATTTGGGGTGCAAACTCTTAGGGACAGCAACTCTGTTTTTTCTTGACAGTTACGATTACTAGATCCGTCGGAATTTGTACTGATACTTACCGCGAAAAAACTTCTTCACTGCTGTTATCACTTGCAAATGGCATTGTTTCATCCCGAGGCATCCTAGACATTCTAGGGCATCTGGATGCCCTACCTCGGGAAGGGGGGGGGCTCACCCCTTGCTTTTTCGTTTTGGGAAAAATTTGGGAAAAAGTTGGTAAATTTTGGGCCATGAAGGTAGAAAAAAATAATAGTAAAAATATGAATGAAAATTAAAAAAATAAAAATGAGAGAAAAGAGAGGGAGAGGTAATAAGAAAAGGGAAAGAACCGGGAGAAGGTTGGAATTTCCTAACATGCATAACTTGGAGATCCCAGACATTGAAATTCTGAGTTGTTTGAAAATTTCAAAAAAGTTCAATTTCTCCCAAGTAAGATAACAGTCCTGAACAGTCCACAAATTTTGAAGTGACAATTTTAAAAAATTCCCAACTTTTCGCTGTTTTTTCGACTTCAAAAAGTTGGGAAATTTCGGGCCGTGAAGATAGAAAAAAATAAAATTAGGAAACAATAAGCACAATATTATTTAAGTGTTGTTTCCTTTCATTTGTATTGAATATTCCTATACATGGTGGATATGGTGGAAGACCAAAGACTTTGGTCCAAAGTAGAATAATTCCCATTATTATTTTTATAATTACCAAATTTAATTTTTGTTTGTGCATATCCTAACGGGCATAATCATTCAGCCAATCTTTGGATAGCTAAGTAAAAAAATTAATATATTATAGTAGTAACTAATTACTCGGCTTTCATTTTTTTGAAAGTTGGGAAATTTTGCTGGTGGGGTTGGGAAAATTTTGATTCCCTCCCCCTCCCCTGGTATTTCTTTTCGCTACGGCCCTGCTCTTATGAGATATACAGTTGCACATTTGTCTATTTCGAATTTCATACCGATAGCGTACATATACTCTTCCACCACATTCAATGACAATTTCTGTCCAGAGGCATTATATAGATAAAAACAAATGAGTGGCACCCTCTGATTTTCGAAGGTACCACAGTAATAACCTCGAGTAGTACTGAGCGCAAAAGATAATGGTAATGGTGAGATGTAGCGAAAAAGGAAACTGAGTGAATCTTCCTGAAATACACCTCTTCTGAATGAACTCACTATGTTTGGACTTCAGCCAGTCCAGATGTTATAGTGAAGAGAGACTGCCAGAGTGGTATCACTTGTTTACGACACGTGAAGGCTGTTGAAATGAGCGATGAGGTTTCTTGCGGAACTTGAGGATTTCTGTGATGCTTTTCTTTCGCCCCACTAGTAACTTTTTAGCGGTCACTAGAATTCGTATACTAAGACAGTGTTGTTTGGCAACACGCCCTGTCTCAAAGTGTGATGGATACGTCGTAAGTTAGCGGCTATTTGCCGCACTGCGGGCGTTAAATTCCGCCATGTAATCCATCAGACATTGGATACGAGAGGCATGTTGTTTCGCCAACTTGATATTAGCCTTCATCTTATGTACCCGCTGTTCAATCTTCTGAAGCGCCAGGCCAAGATTCCGTTCTTTCGATTCAGAAAGCAATTGAGCAGTTTTGTATACAAACAAGCCAGTTCTTGTACCTTCTTTAGGGACCTTGTTCGGTGGAACGCTTTGCGTGATCCGATTGTCACACTGGTGACATGATGCGAGTCTTCTCTCTAGCCGCGCCCATGGGTGGTAAAACTGTCGCTCTCACCAATTCGTTAGTAGGCTGGAAATAAGTTGTATAGTCCGGCCACAATGAGATACACAATCCCTTAGGCTTAGGAAGGAAAGGGCAGCAAGCTACGGATGTGTTTCACACCACAGAGCATGCGCTCTCCCTATGTACCCACTTCTCGCGGGCTCTCTACCTACCCTTAGCTCATGCATCCACACAAAGCGTCCGGTTGTCATCTGTTGGTAAATCCTTGTTACATGCCCCATCACCTTGCCTTCAACCCCTAGTTCTAGTGTGTTGGTAGAGGGGGCCTCTTTCTTGATCGTCCAAAACCAAGTATTGGTTAGCCCAACGACCCACTGCCGGCATCGGAAGGAGAAAATAGTTCTCCCTGCTGAGTGCGCCTGGCTGCCTTTCAGTTTTACACCATTTGCTCGGGTAAGTGCTTATGATTATCATCATTCAGTATGTAATGCACTGTTTGGAACCTTTGGTGTAGTAATGAATATTATTGGAGTTTTATCCCAACACCAATCCGTTGTTTCCAACACCTCGACACGTGTGTTTCAATCACCAAGTGATCATCTTCAAGAGAGAAGATTAAACTGTTCAGTCTCCCTCTTGAAGATGATCATTTGGTGATTGAAACACGTACATACATATAAAGTTAGATAACAACTGCAAAGCGATAAGAAAATGGTTCCGCCTGATGAAGCAGAAATCAGCTTGAATCAGTCCGCCATTGAAAAATAAAATATATACTTATTTGCCGTTCGTTCTGAACGCTCTTTCGATGCAAACTATGAAAGACACACCTATATGCAGCGAAACGTCTTTTTCTCAAAGGATTCTCCCGTCATCTCGCGAAGAGTGCCGAGAGCGAGAAAGGGGTGGTTTTTACGTATTCCCTTCACATCGCTCGGAGTCTACTTAAAGCCTTACATTTACACATGCATATTTATAAACATTATCTTCTATTACGGAGGACGGAGGAGTGTAAAGTATACCGAAAGCAGTGCTTCCGGCCGCTCTGAGAGCTTTTATAGCTCAGTTTTACTGTATAAGTAATATAAAAGCAGCCGATTTGCAGCTCCCCATAAATATTTAGCCTTAATTCTGAAAGCGTTTCCGAGGCACACGTTATATATTCATAATTTACTGGAGGACTCTTTTTGCACCTCTCTGATGGAGTTTATGCAAGAGTTAATGCAGGGTGATGGCGGGATAACCAGTTGACACTCCTCGAAATTGATAGAGGTAAATTGACTCAAATAGTAATTAGTGTAACTATTTTGTCACGAGATATTTTTAATAAACTTACGTTATTACCTTTTCAGTAATTTTAAGTAGGTAATCGCATTGTAATGTATATTAGATAAGATAAAAAGCTTTCATCGATCTTTCAGATGTATAAAACAATACAATTATTACAAGTTCACAAGCGGTAAACATATACAGTGTCACCATTTAACAAAAAGTTACTTGAAAAAGTTGTGTCTACGGCAATTTTATATCCATATGCCATATTTTATGCAACTAGGATAGAGTTAACGTTTTGCTTATTTTTGACAGATATCCCCTTTATTTTAAAGGACATTTTTAGAGAGAAATTAAAAATGTGCTATACAAATTTTAACATGACTGGTGCAAAGTTTCAATCACTTGGCTATTTTCTTAAACAAACCTTTAATTTCGAAAAAGCAGAGGCAACTAAAAAAAATGCAAATAATTTCGATAGAACTATTATTATTATTATAAATTTCAAACAACAATAATAATATAAAAAATACAAATGAGTACAAAAAATTACTTATTGATCTAAATGAGGTTGTCAAACACTTATAGCCTACATTTCAGTATGTCGTCCTCCTCATTCAATACAAATTATGGTCCTTCTACTGACATCTGTAACTGGCTATTTTCTTAAACAAAAGTCAGTACCTTCAATTTTGAAAAAGCAGACACAACTCAGAAACTGAAATAAGTATTAATAAAATTAATAGAGTTGAAATTACATTAAAATTTCAATATTAAGTATTTACAGATCATTTATAAACACTAACTAGGGCGGTAAGGATGCTTAATCACATTGAATAACATTTTCAAATAGGTCTTGACAAACAAAATACATGCTATGGTAGTGTCAAGTTGTTGATTTACTTGTCAAATTTTTAACAGTTATTGTTGCAATAATGTTGTTTATTCAGAAAATAATAGAAATAGTATTAATATGTGGTGAGAATACACCATACCGGCAAGTAGCTAACATTTTTAATGAACGGCATCCAGGAAAAAATGTTCAACATACTACCTACTGTGTCAAAGATAATGTCGAAATTCAGAGAAACAGGATCCGTAGCAAATCAATTTAAAAAAAAGCACACTCCAAGTAAATATGATGAGGAGGCCCAACTTAACATATGCTTAAAATTTATTGAACACGGGCGAACGAGCATAACCGATATTATAAAAAATACCGATTACAAGAGAGAAAGTGTTAGAAAATTTTATTAAAGAATAAATTTTGGCCTTACAAGTCAAAATTCATTAACACATTAAAAGAACGAGATTTTGATGTCCGTTTGGGGTTTTCATTCTGGTTTCAAGGAGAAAGAGAAGAAAATTTAAAGTTTCCGTATAAAATTTTATGGACAGATGAGGCAACGTTCTCTTTAAATGGAATGGTAAGTTCTCAAAATTGCCGATGGTGGGCCCAAGAAAATCCCAATTTCACAGTTGAATGTGGTGATCAGTATTCCTTTAAAACTAATGTATGGTGTGGGATACTTGACGACCAAATAATTGGGCCATTTTTCTTTAGGGAAAGTTCATCATCCGTCGGTTATCTCAACCTTTTAAATAATGAGGTTAATGAAGTTTTAGATAATATGTCTTTAAATATTAAATGGTATCAGCTTGATGGCGCACCAATACATCACACGGTTGCTGTAAAACAGTCCCTCCAACAAATGTTCAGAGGCAAAGTTATTGAACATAACTGGGAACATTATTGGCCACCTAGATTACCCGACTTGACGCCTTTAGACTTTTTCTTGTGGGGTTACCTGAAACAAAAAGTGTACCGAAGTAGACCATTTACTGACATACAACATCTGGAAAATACCATTCACGAGTGCTGTGCAAATATAAATCCCCGATTTATTAAAAATGCTGTTACAGATGTCAGTAGAGGGACCATAATTTGTATTGAACGAGGAGGACAACATACTGAAATGTAGGCTATAAGTGTTTGACAACCTCATTTAGATCAATAGGTAATTTTTTGTACCCATTTGTATTTTTTATAATATTGTTGTTGTTTGAAATTTATAATAATAGTTCTATCGAAATTATTTGCATTTTTTTTAGTTGCCTCTGCTTTTTCGAAATCTAAGGTTTGTTTGAGAAAATAGCCAAGTGATTGAAACTTTGCACCAGTCATGTTGAAATTTTTAATTTCTCTTCAAAAATGTCCGTATAAGTAAAAATGTATCAGAAAAGTTGAACTCCATGATGAGTTTGTTATGTATACATGAATTGATGACAATTAACCGAACTTGTTTTTTAACTTTTTGAAACTTTTCGAAAAAAAAAACCCATATGGTGCGCACTTTGAAGGTGACACTGTAGATATAGAATATTACTGGAGTTTTTCCCAACAACAAACCGTTATTTTAACACATCGAAACTGTTGATTACCAAGTGAGCATTTTCAAGAGAAAGATCAGTTTGGTCTTCCTCTTTCTGTTTTGTGTTGATTTATATTTATGAATATCTATCAAAAATTGACGCAGATAAACGGAAGGTACATAAATATCCTATTTGCGTTAATATTAGTTCCCCAGAGAATTGTCCCATATGAGATA
Source organism: Leptinotarsa decemlineata (assembly GCF_025532065.1). Classification (NCBI taxonomy): domain Eukaryota; kingdom Metazoa; phylum Arthropoda; class Insecta; order Coleoptera; family Chrysomelidae; genus Leptinotarsa; species Leptinotarsa decemlineata. The sequence goes on along the minus strand of NW_027412688.1, from coordinate 26,516,230 downwards.
TATGTGAATAGAAGAAAAAGTAGTAAGGTGTTTTTTCAAGGACAAAACACAAGCACTACAGAATAATTCTTGAGGAGCTCTTAGATCGGTGCCTGTATAAAAGGAAGTTCCTTCCACATGTAAGCCGTTCTCCAAATGAAAGAGTTCTTAAACAGTGAAGTTCGAGGTGTACTGAGTTGAAACTCAAAACGATGACCAGTCACAGTCCGTCGCGTATTTCTGATATGTACCGCTGTTGATGGAATCGAATATATTAACTCACTTGAACATTTTCCGTGAAAGTATCTATAGAAGACAGACAAATCTCCAATCTTTCTTCGATATTCCAGACTATCAAGGTTGCAAGTGATGTTCGCATCTCCAATGAGACAGATGACTCTTTTCTGCATGGAATCGAGTTAGGGTATGTTTGGGAGCGGAACTCCATACATGTGAACAATACTTCAAAGAAGGTCTGATATGTGCTTTATAAAGTATCAAAAGTTGCTGAGGTGTTTACAGTTTTCTGGTTCGACAAGCTTTTAAAAAGCAACCTTTACAAATCCAGCTACATGATCGTGCCAAGACATATTGGTGAGACATTTGAAGAGAACCTGGGTTTTTGTGGCATTGAATTGAACCTGGTTACTTCCACCCCAATTCGAAATTGCTTCTAGATCTTCATTAAGATATTCAACCTTTTGCTGCTCCTGTGCATTCGCAGCTGATATCCTGGAAACCAAATGTAATGACGAGACAAGTGTGCTGTCGTCAACAAAGCAATATATTGGATTCCTGTTTTTTTCCAATGAGTCGTTTATATACAATAAAAAGAGTGTTGGAGACAATATAGACCCCTGGGGAACACCAGTTAACAGTTAACAGTTAACGTTCTTTCAGGAAGCTGAAGAGCCATACACAAAAAGGATCCGACATGCCATAGCATCGAAGTTTGGCCAGCAAACCCTCATGCCACACACGCTTAAAAGTCTTAAAAAACGTCAAGCGCAACAGCTCTTGACTCTCTATGTTTCTCGATTGCGTTATTCTTTTCCCGAAAAATTGAAAACTGCACTCGTTAAACCCATATTTAAAAAAGGAGATGCTGATCTTTATGAGAATTATAGAGGAATAAGCTTGCTTTCAAGCATTTCAAAGATTTTAGAGCTGCACATTAAAAAGCAATTACTATCATTTTTTTATGCTAATGAACAATTTTCATCAAATCAGTAGGTTTTACCCAGAACAAAAGTACTGAAACGGTACTGTATCTGTGGTTTATTTATTGACTTCTCCAGAGCCTTCAATAATGTAAATCACATACTTCTACTTCAGAAAATGGAACGATATGGAGTGAGGGGAACCGCATTGAAATTAATGAAGTCTTATTTGCATGGCAGGACCCAAAAAGTAGTGATTCGGAAAACTGTAAGTCAGTCAACAACCATTGAACAGGGTGTTCCACAAGGCTCAATTCTTGGCCCCTTACTGTTTCTTCTTATGCGAATTACTTGTTGCAGTTCATGAATAGTCTCACGGAAATACATGTGATTGCTTGTGCAGACGACACCAACTTCCTCAACAAGGAGAGCAATGCAATAGCACTTGCAGAGAAAACAGAGAATGTCTATGAGCAGGTAGTAACATGGGCAAAAAAAATCAACTTTCACTGAAAATCACGAAAACATCATTAATGAAATTCTCGCTGAATTTTGCTCATGACAATTTTAGCATGCATGAGCACAAGGAGTTTTATGTTGAATCTTGCTCAACAACAAAGATGCTTGGCCTTACACTTGACTACAAGCTCACCTGAATCCGTCACATTGAAACTCTTTGCGACAAACTCCGCAGAAATTGTTATGCGCTAAGATTTATGTCAAACCATTGCAGTAAACCATTTTTGTTGAATCTGTACTATGGATCAATACACTGTCAAATACCAGATTTTTTAAACAGATATGAAATACTGAACTGGGGCACTTGATCGTCTGCAGTGAGGGTTTTTACAGTACAGAAATACGCCCTCGGAAGTATTGCTTGTATAGGATGGAGGCAATCGTGTAGAAACATTTTCAAAGAACTCAAAATACTCACCTTTGCGGGCATTTATATTTATGAATTATGCATATACATGTACAAGAATGATCATAATTTCATATCTAATCAGCATAAATACCAGCTCTAAAAACTTATTATTACCCCATATGCATCGAACCACCATACACTAAAAAAGCCACCTTTTTCTTGGACCAAAATTTTACAATAAGCTTGATGATTCGGTAAAGAATGTGCCAAATGTCAATATTTTTAAATCAAGACTGAAGAAAGCTGCTCTCATAGAAAAAAATTGCTACACCCTTGAGGAACTTTAGGTTAGGTGTTTTTTGTCTTCTTTAACGTTCTTGTCACTATTCGACATTACCATTATTTTAAACTTTTTAATTATAACCATGACCCTCAATTTTACTCTTATAGTATTTCGCTACTTTTTGTGTCTACATATATTTTTCATCTTTTTATCTCAATTCTTTTAAAATATTAAGATAAATACTTGAGTTTGAATATATGTGTATGAAAAGCACAGAATCTTATGACGTTTTCCTTGTTATTGTACTGATAGAATTATCCTCTGTTATGTACTTTTAACAAGCGAAATAAATTTATTATTATTATTATTCTAAATATGGGTGACATACGATAGAAGGTCGACTGTTGATTTCTGTTTCCGAAAGCCATGTTGATGATCGCTCAATATGTTGAAGCGTTCCAAATATTTGAGGATATGGTGGTTTACTCTCTTCATTACAATATTCTCAGCTAGGTTCCTCAGACAGTGTGTATCAGTCAAATGTAATAAATTCTAAATTGAAACGGTTATATATCAAGGAGAAATCATTTTTTTTTGAAACAAAGGTTTTGGCTGTCTACTTCTCCATCTTCATACATAAAATATGGAAATCTTCCAAGAAAGAAAAAATCGATTTCATGGGGAGAGTCTATATACCTGCGCGATCACGTTTAGCGCTTGCTATATGTATGTAAGTATATCATGCAGACAGACTGGAAGAAAACATTCATTCAAAACAACTACTTTCATATAAATATTTCATTACACGAAAGAAAAAAACTTTCAAAACAACTACTTTTATATGAACATCGAATCATACAAAAACACTTCTTCCTATTTGGTTTGGACTCCAAACATTCGTTATGGAATTGTAAAAACATGGAGAAGTAGAAAGCCAAAACCTTTCTTCACTAAGAATAAATTCTACTATAAATCTGACTAAATAGTGATGAAAACTAGACAAATTTCATAGGCGTACTAACTTTTCAAGCACCCCTAAGTGATTTCAGTGATAACATATTCAGTATTCAACTATCACATCTCTACACCAACGCATATGTCAATGATTTTCATCTATCTAATATATACGTGTACTTATACACCCTTTTGTAATTTTACACTGGGCGACATAATGTTGGTATTCAATCCATTAGAGGGTGCATTTAAATATGGATTGATAAAATTCACTGATTTTTATCAATTTTAAATTAGCATGAATCTGGGTACAGTAACTAACCATATGGCTTGTTAGTGATCAAATTTGGTTAAGCTCACAATGGAAAGTGGCATGAATATTTGCAATTCAATCATTCATTACGCAATAATTTCGTCGTGCGATCTTTGTTACAAGTAAGTCGGTTCTTTTGATCATTTCAATGATTTCAGAAAGGGGACAGTGAGGCAAATAGGATTTTTTAGGTTTGACCGATTATTCTAATTCCACTAACTGAATGTACCGAATGAATAATGAAACACGAATCAGGAAACAGTAAACATAGTTAATTTCAATTATGATATAATCACCAATTATTGGACGCTGATACACAGGGTGGACTATCGAAAACATATTGCAATGCATAACTGCCAGGGAAAGAAATTATCGCATTTTTATTGGATTACAATTGCCAGTCAGTGTCGTAGCTATAATTAGTTTTAATTAGGGTAGCAAATGGAAAATGAATTCTTCATAATCTTTTTCATATTTTATTCAGTATTATCGGTAGTAGTAGATACAGTTCATCAAAATGTTATATAATGATACACTCTTGCTAACTGGTTTTTCGTTGGGCGATGATATTTTTTCAGAAACAACACAAGTTATTCAGACAAAGCCAAACGCCAACAGCATTGGAGGACCAGTAATGATACTAGAGCATTTGTATGTCTTGCAAGAGCTGTAGTTGGGGTTACATTGAAAATGAGTTTGTGCGCATGGGAGTGGGCTTGCCATCATGTTTGGCGCTTGCTGTATCTTTGTGAAAAATTCATTTTGAATAAAATTGCTTTTTTTCTTTCCTAGAAGATTTCCACGTTTAGACAACCAAAACTTTGGTTTCCCAAAAATTGATTTCTTCTAAAAATATAACCGTTTCAATTTAGCATTTATTACATTTGACTGATACACACTGTCTGAGGAAATTAGCTGAGAACATTGTAATGAAGAGGATGTTTGATAAATCGGCACTCATTTCAAAATATATTTCGATTTCATAAACAAGATTCAAAATTCTTTCAAAAACCTTCAGATGTAGTTGATGTGTGAGTTTAAAAAAACATTGTTTCACAGGCTGCTCTCTCTTTGCGTATTAAAAGAACACATTTCAATGTGGGATTCCCGTTTAAAAGTTTACAAAACCGCTTTTTCTTCCAGATTTGTGTCTGAAAGTTACTTTTTTGCATGATCTACACATCTATGTGTACAGTTTCTTCTTTTAAAATCGATTACTTCCTTCCTCTCTTTGGAAGATTCCCACATTTTTTTTATATCAAGATGGAGTAGTAGAAAGCCAGAAACTTTCTTTCCCAAAAATTAGTTATTCCTAAAAATATAAACAACAACAAATTAAACAACTGAATAGTCACATCAGCATCGTAGAACTCGAAGCATCTGTCGTACTACTTGTACCTGTCCTTTTTTCAGCAACTGGTTCTGAACAAACAATTACTAAATAAAGGTGCATGCTTTCAAGTGTCCGAAACCATCGTTAAGTCAAAACTTATTTTTTGACACACTATGTACCTTTTTTCTGCCAACATCACATATTATCTAAAAACTAAGTACGTAACATTTACCCCCACAAATAAAGATCAACCTTCCAAAAGTAAGCTCACTATACACAAACCTATTTGCCAAACCCTAATGATATGCACATGTCCTACAGTTGATAAGGTAAGCAACATGAAGTATCTTGGTGTAGGTATATATAAACCAACATTTTCGATGGGACGAACACGTAGGCCAGACAGTTAAAAGACTTAGTAGATTATCCTAAAAATTCTACCAACTCAGAAATCTCAATAATAAAAACCTACTAACAATGATATATAAGTCACTCGCAGAATCAATTCTGAGATATTGCATTATAATATGGGGTGGCGTCAGCAAAACCCTGTTAAATAATCTAGAGGTAATGCAAAATACTATCCTGAAAATCATTTTCAATCGTAAAAAAAGATACTCCACTGTAGCACTATACAAAGAATCAGACTTATTTGAGGTGGGAAAATTATACACTTATCACTGCATATTATGGATGCATAATAACCCCACCCCCAATGTAAATCATAATTATGAAACCCGAGCCAAACTTCATCAAAAAACGAATGTCCCTCGCTGTAGATTAACTTGCACTCAGAGATTTATATCATACTCTGGCCCAAAACTAATAAACCTCCAATAAATACAAATTCAAGTCAAAACTGAAAGAATATGTGAATCAAAACTATGACATATTGAAATATGTTTATGAACTGGAATCATAATCGAAGTTCTCTCTAGGCTATGAATATAAACTACATCCTACTGTAGGTAATATCTTGAATTAGTAGAACAATCCAACGTCACCTTCTCCTCGAATATTACTCTCTCTTTCCACCAGTTTTCCTTTCTTCCAACTATTTGTATCAGTTGTATTTACATTGGCAGTATGAGTGTTTGCTTCATTATGCAACAATGATACCTCATTTATATGTATGTGTTTATATGTTTGCATGTATGCATATGTATATATATATATATATATATATATATATATATATATATATATATATATATATATATATATATATGTATATGCATATTATATATTCCAAGCTACGATACAACATGCATGTATATGTGTATATAAATGTTATGTAATAATCAACGTTTGTTGTTGTTTATAGGTTGATACTACAACTCAAGCTCTGCTTAGGTAGATCAGCCTTCAAAATTGTTTATTTTTCATTTATCTTTATCTTTATTATTTTTTCTGTTTTTTTCTCAACATCTCCAAGTATCGTACCTAGTTCATCAAAACATCCTGTAGAACGAATACGTTTCCAATAAAAAATCAAAGCACCTTGAATCAAAGTATGAGACGTATAGGCAACTTTGCGTTCCTGAAAATTTAATTTACATGGGCGGGTGTTTGGAGGCAGGTAACGGACTAGTCGTGACGTCGTTTAGGATTGGTCGGGAACGAAAGGCGGATCGCTCCATTGGCCGTTAGAAACACTTACACGCTCCACCAGATCAGGGCAAATCGTTGGGGGCTCATTGCACTTGCAAATCACTTGACACGTACCGATTAAGATTATGGCTTTTGTTCTGCGGTCAAGCCAGTGGCGTTGGCGAAAAACAGAGATTATATTCGGTGGGACACGTGCCGCAAGGTGGCGCTGCAAAACTAAGGAATAACGAAGAAAAGGATAATTTTATTGGGAAAACTGCAAGATAATAATAATGATAATACCACATTATTATTATGTATTTTGTGTGTGATAGAATTGACCAATACTTGATAAAAATCCACGAGTTATTCAAATAAAATTTTCACTAGCTTGAGAAAATTATTGTATAGCGAAACACGTGTTGCGGTTGTCGGCGGTTTCAGAGGCAACCACTAATTGGCCCATACTATAGTATCCAGTTCAAATAAGCTATAGAGGATGAAAGATTTTCCAAACATTCTTTGAAATTTCAGATGGATTTGAATTTGAGATGGAAAGTAAAGCGCCATATGTAGACTACATTTCTGATAAGTGAACGTGTTTTATTCTAAACTGAGAAGGGGTTGGAGCATGTTTATAATATTCATGCTGTATACATCAGTTTTATATGGTATTTTCCGATATGAATGTGATGGTTTTCGTACTGTCATTATTTCATGAAACAATAAGCTTGCTTTAACTCGACGTGTTTAGCTATACAGTTAGTTTCAGAGTGTGCAAGACTGCTTGCATCCTTATACTTAACATGAACATGAATTTCTAAATTTCACGTTTGTATTTATCAATTTGATTTGAACCATAAAGTACGTCCGTATAATAAAAATCAGAAAGCATAATCATCTGGCATACTTATTTTTTATCTTCCTAGTGAAATAATGTATGCTCTTATATATCAGTTTCATAACATGTTTTTCGCATCTCAACCTATAGGGTTTTTCCTACAACTATTTAATTTAGAAACATTTCATTGATTGATATTGATTTTTATTTTTGTATTATAAAGTCTTGTTAGGAAATTAACTTTTCATAACTCTTTTCGCCACTTGAAAAGTTTCGAGTAAGTTCTCATGGTTAAGGCCCAAGTGGTTGACCCTTCTCGAATATATTTATGTCCCTTACCATATTGTCAGTGACGATTATTTCGAAAGTGACTTGAGAAACATTTTTAGCAGAGGCATTCATTCGGTTCTGAGATTTCGACCGGAAACTAGTCTCAATTCTAATTTTCATTCTCCTCGCCACGAGGTTACACAGTATTTTTCTGTTTGCAGTTTTGTTGGTGTTGTTAGTAAACTTTATTATTTGTAAACGCTGTGCCCGACTGATTAATAATTCACCCATCACGAGTCCCGACACAACCCATTTTTTAATAGAACACATGAGTTTATTGCCAATCTATAAAGTGGCGAACCCAAGATGTTCACCTTCTACCTACATTTCTCTTTTGTTGTAATCCAAACATTGAAATTTTGACGAATCACATAATTGTCGGGAAGACAACGGTCAGCAGCATTATTCAATCACGTGACATACTCGATGATTTGTGATGGAAAGATATAATATATTTCGGTGTTTTCAACATACAAATGGATGACACAGTGATTCAAATTCTCAGTAAGATCAGAAGTATAGATACTGAAAATGGTCCAGAATGGAACTTTGAGGTACATGTAACGTTTTCGCTTTCACTCACTGCGTATATTTTTGTTTTAAGGTGATCAATGTTTCACCCTGTATATTTCTCCAGTTCAGGAACTGCAAAAGATAGTAATATAATCACCAACTAGTTTTCCTAAACCACCCAATCTGATGAAAACGAATCAAACTACCCTCCATGTACACATGAACAGTGTCCAAGCCAGGTAAATAATCATAAATGTTATATATAGTTATTGGAATAATCTTGAGCAGACTTGTTCAACGTTGAAAATAAATTATCAAAGAGCACCTATACATTCGCAAATGATATTCTGTGTTGACATATTTACCTTTCCACATTCCATCTCTCTTTCCTTCTTAATAAAATGTTAGACTTCGTTTAGTTCCGATAGTCTCTAGTGTGTGAACTCTATGGAGATCCCACAAATTTGACAGGATTATTTCTGAGAATGACAAGCAGTGCTGCCGTTAAGGTAATTTTGTATAGCATTCGGTACTATTTACTATAATCTCTTTTTTTTACATTTTCACGTTGACTCCCATCGAGTACAATCAAAAATAACAACAATATGTGTGGCAACAATGCAATTCCGTGTTTCAAGTTCCAGATCAGCAAATATCGTACTTGCACAGTATACTTATATAATATATTATGGTACTTGGGTCAAAATTACGAGCTGTCATCACAACTCTGCATTATTTAATCCTGTGTTCTGTGTTGTGTCTGTGAACTGTGAATCTGTCATCTGTCAGTCAGAGCATGAATACTACCTATTCTGCATAGATTTCCATTTATCAATATTGACAAAAATGACTTAGGTTGAGAGGGGCAACTACTCGATGAATTCAAATCGGATAAATTAGAAGATATAGAACAACTAATGAATTACTTGAATAAACAGAAAAATGGGCTTGGTGAACCAGCCCAGCTTTTTACTGAAAGTAATCGTGACATTGCCTCATAGTAGTGCTGCCGCAGAAAGATTTTTTTCTGATTTAAATTTGATCAAATCAAAACATAAAAACTGTTTACAAACGGAAACGTGTGAAAGTCTTATGTTTTGTAAAGGTTTGCTAGGAAATGACCATTGTTTCACATGGATACCTAGCCAACAATTATTAAATAAAACATATTAGATATTATTCATGCAAAAACGTTTGCATTATTCATTTGAAAGATTTTATGATTGTTTTTTATTTATTTTTGTGATGTAGGTACAAATAAAAGATTTTTAGTTCCAGAATATTTTTTTTGCCTTTCATATTCGATATAACACAGAAACAGAACTTTATGGAACCGTGTCAGAAATTTCAAATATTCAGAAGAGCAAAATTATCAAATATATTTCTTCCAATTTAAAAATCATATTATCCATAGGAATTCTCGAATCTAGCTATTTGGAAACGTCTCTAGTATTGTTCATTCTATTGTGACAAAAACCTAATTAAAACAAAAACATTTGCAATCGTGAAAGAGCAATTTAAAAAAGAAAAAAGACACATTTTTATCAAACGATCTGATTATGATCTTTCTCTCAAAGGCACATTTCTTAGTTTCCAGCAAATTTTTTACTTCATATATTTTCCGAATTTAAAGGGATAACATTATTTCACGTTTGGCAATACTGGCATTTGGTCTGAAATGACTTATGCGCATGTGCCATGCCTAGGCTTGCGCGGTACATTTTGGGTACTATTTTCTTGTAAATTTCGGTACTTTTTGAATGGACGTTGCGGCAGCACTGACGACAAGCAGTCGTCAAAGTGAATCAAGATAGGGAGTACCAATCGGTTTTAATTAGATGATAACAGTCCCCTTTTGTGTTTTTTTTATTAAAAATATTCTCTTTTGGAGGATCTAGATGTTGAATCATGCAGAAGAGAACCCTCTTGGTACCAGAGGGTTTTTCTTTCCTACGAAAAATTGTATCATCCTAATCCTGCATCCCAAAGGATTTGGAAACATGTATCAGGGCGAAAAGAGTGTTCCTATTCAATGATGCGGCTCCTCCTTTCTTATTGCTTGAGGACCGCATGTGCTATACGGTTGTTTCTTCTTTAGAATCAACGTTGGATGAAAAGTCAGTTATAGATGATAGAGTTCTTTCAGTATTATAGTTTTGATTTAATATTTAAGTTGTTACATTCAATATTTTACTGTTTATATTTAACCATTTAAACAAACCATTCATAATTATTTATATGAATTTGCTATATTCATCAATATTCAAGCCCTTTTGAGGTAACATAACTCACAAAAACATTTTATTCCCCAATAGGAAAAATTCATGAATGCTGCCCTGGGTACACACTTTTTCTTATATATGTATACATAGTGGTAGGATCAGCAAATTATTCTTCAAGTGGACTTGAGAAGATTCAATAATATAATCGTATGCTTTGTTATAATTGCATAATAGTACCGTACGACTTTATCTTTATCTCATTAAATACTATGAAATTGGGTATGTCTTTCTTTTATTTCAACTGTTGTATCTACTCTCTACCTTAGGTTTCTGATCTTTTCCAAATGAAACCTTTTAAAAAAAAGACAGTGGCGCCCTTATTGTATCCTTATTTTATTTAACAGAATCACAGTAATCAATCCACTCCCATATGACGCCGACGAACAGCTACCGGAGCTACTTTGCCATATTTTCTCTCTTGTAAAAAGACAAAACAGGGAAAAGGAATAACATACACCTGTTTCATTACGACAAACTTCATTACCACACAATTTCTTTTCGTCCAGTCAAGTAATGAGGCATGGGATTGATGAAATGATCTGAGAACTATATATAATGGATTCAGAAGTTTACGATTGATGGTATCATAGGCTCCGGTAATATCTATAAAAGAACGCTTTCTGTTCAAAAAATAAAGTGAATTTTAATTTTTCTCAAAAAATATTCATCCATTTTCTTATCTATAATGAATACACTAATACCATCGTTTTTCCGATCCCCGAAGCAGTTCTGATATGTACTTTATATGTCCTCGTTAATCTCTCTCGGAGATTCGGTTTTCACACATGGGCTGAAAAGTCCCGGGCCAAAGGAAGAAAAAACTTGTTTTTGTTCAGAATTGGTTTTATTCATCAACGTGATCTCCATCAAGAGCGACACAATATTCCAGCGCCACTCTAACATTTCTATTCCACTTTTGTGAAATAATTTATCTTTTGCCTCAAAATTGACCTCAGTTTCAGCAATAACCTCTTCATTCGAGCGAAATTTCTCACCGGCGAGCATTTTTTTGAGGTCTACGAACAGCCAGTAGTCGCGGTGAACCAAATCTGGCAAATACGGTGGATGTGAAAGCAATTCATGTAGTTTTGCCATTGTTTTGATTGACTTGTGGTACGGAGCGTTGTCTTGATGAAAACATTTTTTTCTTTGCCATATGCGGTCGTTTCAATTTCGGCCTACAAATGCCCCAATAACCCTATATAATATTCACTGTTGATGGTATTTCCTTTCTCAAAGTAGTCGATGAATATTACACCTCGCACATCCCAAAAAACTTGGCCAAGAATCATCAAGACGTTCTTGTTTTTGGTCAACACTGAGCTCGCGCGGCACCCACTTTGAACAGAGCTTTCTCATAGTCAAATGCTCATGGAATATACAGCCAACACATTCTTTTGATATCTTTACAATATCAACTAACTCACGCAACGTCACTTTTCGATCATTCAAAACGATTTTGTGAATATTTTTTATGTTTTCTAGTGTTACTGCCCCATTTGGACGTCCACTACGTTCTGCATCATAGCTGTACGTACGACCACGTTTGAAACAATGTTTATTTGTTGTTTCTGGTGGAGCGGAGTACTTATAATACTTCTCAAGCCATTGCTTCGCATGACTGGTATTTTTTCCATCAACAATCAGTTTAAAATAAAAACACGAAATTGTTTTTGATCCATTGTTCTGAAAATGAAAGTAGTGTCACTCTTAACACAATATCTAACATTCTTATGAGTAGAATATGATGAAATTTCAACAGCTTTATTTTGAAGATTAGTACTAACGGAACAAGTGGTGAATTCAATAGGAACAACGCCATCTATATTTTAAGCCCGAGACTTCTCAGTCCATGTAATATCTCCTCAATCGTCGCAAAACGCAGTCATTGCATGGGTCTGTGCAATCTTGGGAACAGAAAACATTCGCAGGGGACCAACTCTGGTGAATACGGTGGTGAATTGTAGAGGAGTAATAATATTGGGGTGGTAATGAGGATGTGATTTTCACTTTTTTGTCGTGAAAAAACTTGGTGCCGACATTATTTCCGTTCTAGCTCGCTTAGTTTTGATGCTAACTTTTATAAAAAATTAAAATGAAGGTTTCTTTCAAACACTACAAGAAAGGTTATATGAGTTTCTCTAAAAAAATACATTGTTTTTTAACGTTTGTTTGAAGGTGGTTGACAATATTTCGTGGTGTATTTCATCAGTTCGGACTTCCATTGTCTAATATAATATAAATTGATTTGAAAACCCTGAAAAAAAATTAAAAAGATTAACCGAAAATTTTAATAAACAAAAAATAAAATTACAAAAAAATGACATACAAGCAACAACCAAACAATTAAAAAAATTCAAATATTAATAAAAGCTGAAAATTAAAAAATATTATTAACAAAAAATAAAAATTAAAAGATTCGATTGTTAGTATCCACCTTCGTCTTCGGGTGATAACTGGACTTATTCCTCCGAGATCTGACTATTTATAGGTCATTCGAGTGCTTTCACCTATCCCCTCTTACCTCTCTCCGCTTCATTGGTTTTAGCGGGAGATGACCGTTTGGCGGGAGTTGATCATTGCGGTTAGCGGGAGATGACCGACCAACTCCCGGAGGAATAAGTCCAGAGTAGTTGTTTACAGCTGATTCTCGGCCTCCCCCCACCACTATGACGTATTAATTGCTTTTTTTATTGGTTGTTGTTTGGTGAAGTTTTTTTGTTGTGCAGTGAAGTCAAGGCGTTGTGACCTTGAAGTGTCTGGTGCATGGATCGTTCAGATTTTTTTTTCATATGAGATTTTGTGTGTTTATGTGTGTGTGTGTGTGTAGGAGAATGCACGGTACAGGGTTTCATCATGTGCTTGTTTGTCTATGTACAAACATACGTCTGCATACTTCGAAGATCCTCCAAGTAGTAAATGCTCCATCGGTGTTAGGGCACCAAGTTAGTAGTGGAGTGACGTCACAGCAATAACCGTTCAACGGCTAGAGAGCGACATGTTCACTCCACGACGTGTGGCAGAGTAATGCGTATTCATCGGTCTGCCCTCACCTCTCCCGAAGCGATGAAGGTCGCTCTAGCCCCGCTATCGATGGTGACACAACGGCAGCCGAGGACCGTTTGCCTAGCGTCTACCCTCTCCGAGACCGCAACGACCACTGCTTGCTCGTATATCGACATCTGTTATCGCATTCAGTTGGGAGGTAATCTTGGCGCATGTAGTTGAGAAGTGGGGTTGGCTATGACGTCTTGACGGGTCCTATCAGAGTGTATTTAAGAAGCGTACGAGTGTTGGCTATGTCAGTTTACATCAAGTGAGTTAGTGAGAACTATTATATAAAATGTATTCCTGTGACTGTGGTAAATCTTTCACTCGTAGTGATAATCTTCGTCGGCATCAGCTCCAGAGTTGCCAAGGAGGGCCTGCAGTGAAACGGGTGAGAGTGGATAATGCAACACCTATGTATACGTGCAATTGTTGTAATGTGACAATTCCTATGAGCCAAGTGAATTCTCACCGAAGAACCATGAGTCATAAAAATAATGCATGTGTTCAATTGTCTGACGGTGTTCAAATTATAACGAATGCATTCAATTGCCGCATTGCTACATACAGGGTGGAGAGTTCGATTGTAACCAGTGACTACATGTCATTTTTCAATAAGATTAGGCAGAAGGTCATTGAATTACTGGAATCAGCCATCAGGATCCATAAAAGCATCAAGGTGAATATGGAAGTTTTTGGGAATTATATTCTTCAGACTGATGATTCGAGGGACACGAAGTCATTTAATTCCCAAAATAAAATAGTGGACCAATCTTCAGATTTGAATGCTGTTTTTGATGGATTCCGTGATGTAATTGTGGCTCAAACGACTGAGTTCCAGGATCGCGACTCAGGTATTTATTTTTTAAAAATTTCAATAAGATTGAATAGTAATATTTTTTTTTTTTATAATTCAGGTTGGACTTGTGAAAAAATATTGTTTCTCGAGGTCAACATTAATAAATACAGTCCACTGGAAGGACGTTCATATGTGAAGCTGCCTCAATGTATTCAATGGAAGAAAGCTGTTGTGAATGTTCGTAATGAAGATCAATATTGTTTTGCTTGGGCTATAACATCAGCATTATATCCTGCAGATAGTCGAGTGTCCGAACTTACGTCATATCCACATTTTTCCACTGTTTTAGATGTCACAGGTATGGATTTTCCGGTTAAAGTTAATAATAAGAGTATCGAAATATTCGAAGATAGGAATGATATTTCAATTAATGTTTACGGTTTAGAGAGTACATTTGAGAAGGGTAAAATGAAGTATGAAGTGATTGGTCCATTGCGATACTCACAGAGAAGACTCCGGAGACATGTCAATTTGTTGTTTATAACTGATGACTCCGGTAATGGTCACTATTGTTGGATCAAAGATCTTTCAAGATTAGTTTCTAATCAACTATCAGCTCATAGACAGAAAAAATATTTTTGTGACGGATGTTTGATATATTTTTCTGATGAGAGATTGCTTTTACGTCATAATATGTATGATTGTAATCACATTAGTACCACAACACCAACTACTAATTTAAAGATCAATAAATATGGTAGAATGGTTGCGGAAAATAAACTAATGTTTGAAAACTTTGAGAGGCAAATGAGGGTGCCATTTGTAGTGTATGCTGATTTTGAATCAGTGCTTAAACCGATTCATGTGAATGAGCCAAATCCTGAAAGTTCATACACGATTAAAACATTCAAACATGCCCCATATTCATTTGCTTATTTGATAAAGTGTTCATATAATGATGATTTGTCAAAATTTGTTACATATAGGGGTGTAGATGCAGCTCAGAAATTTGTGAGTAGCATTGAAGATGATTTGAAAGAGATACATGAAAATCATCTCAGAAACCCTAAACCGATGGATACACAAACTGACGAAGAAGAAGAACAGTTTGCTGCAGCCAGAACTTGTGGTATATGTAATAAAGCATTTACTGATGGTGAAGTCAAAGTAAGAGATCATTGTCATGTCACAGGAAAGAAAAGATCACATGCCGCTCACTCGAAATGTAATTTAAATTTCAAAATACCAAACTTCATACCTATCATTTTTCATAATTTAAGTGGTTATGATTGTCATTTATTCATAAAAGAATTGTATAGGAATAAAGAGAAAGTTGATGTTATCCCGCAAACTAAAGAGAAATATATATCTTTCACGAAGCATCTCTTCACACACAGCTATACCGATAAAGATGGTGTGGTTAGGAAGAATTATCTCAAAATGAGATTTATCGATAGTTATAAATTTATGACTAATTCGTTGGAGAAGTTGGGTGCAAACTTGACCTCCGATCAATGTTTGGAGATGCACAAACATTTCCCACAAATTGAGAAATTCAATTTGATGAGACAGAAAGGTGTATTTCCATATAGTTTTGTTGATGACATTGACAAATTGAATTATCCATTACTTCCGACAAAAAATCAGTTTTATGACACACTCAATTGTGAACATATATCGGAAACTGATTATGATAGGGCTAGAAAAGTTTGGAATTTATTCGAGTGTCAGAATTTGGGGGAATACTCTGATTTGTATTTGAAGTCGGATGTATTGCTACTATGTGATATTTTTGAAAACTTCCGCACCACAAGTTTAGAGATATATAACTTAGATCCGGCACAATATTACACTGCACCTGGATTATCATGGGATGCCATGTTGAAGTTCACTAATGTTGAATTGGAATTACTAACTGACATTGATATGATTCACTTTTTTCAAAAAGGTATACGAGGTGGAATTAGTCAATGTAGCGAGAGGAAACATATAGCAAATAATAGATTTTTACCCAATTATAATCCCAACGAACCTTCCACATTCATTACATATTTAGATGCAACAAATCTATACGGTCACAGTATGTCACAACCTCTACCAACAAGTGAATTTACATGGTTGACACCAAATGAAATTCTTAATCTCGATGTGATGGATGTGAGTACTGATAGTCCGTATGGGTATGTATTTGAAGTGGACATTCATTATCCACAAGAGTTGCATGATAAACATTCTGACCTTCCATTTTTAGTCGAAAAAATAATACCACCTCGTACACAATCGAAAATTCCCAAATTAATTCCAAATTTGAATGATAAAAGAAAATATATTGTTCATTATAGGAATCTACAGCAAGCTGTCAAAAATGGATTGATTGTAATGAATACACATAGAGTATTGAAATTCAAACAATCATGCTGGATGAAACCCTATATAGATCTTAATACTGAAATGCGTAATAGGTCTAACAACAAATCTGTTAAAGATTTCTATAAACTAATGAATAATGCGGTGTATGGAAAGACAATGGAGAATGTAGATAATCGAATTGATGTTAGACTCGTTACACATTGGGAAAATATAAAGAAAAATATAGGTGCCAGCACTCTCATAGCCAAACCAAATTTCAAAAATTGTTCAATTTTCACTGATAATTTCGTTGCCATTCAATTGGGTAGAGTGAAGGTTCATTACGATAAACCATTATATTTGGGATTTTCCATATTAGAATTATCTAAAACAGTCATGTATGACTTTTTCTATGGATGCATCAAACAACACTTTGATGAAAATGTCTCTTTACTTTACACAGATACCGACTCGCTCATTCTTAAAGTAAACACAGAAAATTTTTATGAATTCATAAAAACTAACATAAGTAGATTTGATACATCCAATTACAGTATAGTTAACCAATTCAATATTCCAGTAACAAGTTCAGTCTTGGGTAACTTCAAAGATGAATTTCCAAATGATCCAATCATGAGTTTTTATGGTACAGGTGCTAAAGCATATTATGTGAAATCTGTTGATGGTGAATTTAAGAAAGCCAAAGGGGTTAAACGATCTGTAATAAAGAATGAATTGACATGCGAAGATTATCAAAAAATCGTCGAACAAGGTGGTATGATATTCAGAAAGATGAATTCATTTAGAAGCGTGTTACATGATATGTATACTGAATTAAAAAATAAAGTTGCATTATCATATCACGACGATAAACGATTTATCATTCCGAATACTACCCACACTCTTCCTTGGGGTCATAATGATATTGAATTTTATGAAAACGATCCAAATGAGAACATTCGTTGGATAAGTAATATTATTCAACAATCACAATCTCAGGAGACTCCATTGGATCAATTGATTAATTTATTATCTGCCGAGATCAATGATTGAAATATCATTCAATATCTTCAAAACCGGAAAATTCAATATTGATATTTATGTAGCCATTTATAATTAATAATATATGATAGAAGTAATGTGATATTAATGTATTATGTATGTATGTATATGTATTACTGTAATGAATATAAAATGATTAAAATTTTATTTGTATTATTTCTATTTCCCTAATCAATTACTGCAATATATAGTATAATGTAAATGACAGAAATATCAGTTTGAAGAGAATCATCGTAGAGTGCACAATGTCTAAAACAATCGATAAGTTTGGTAGAAAAAGAAAATGGGGTGGTAATGTCATTCGAGGTCCTCCTGGGAATGGTTTTAAATTAACAAAAGATGGTCATTATGACATGCAAAGGAAAATATTGAAAAATACAAGTGAACCAATTGACAAGAGTGATTGTGTAACTGTATCATATCTTGAGGGGGAAATTAATGGAGCAAAGGAAGTTATACTTCTAGCCCTACAAGCTGCAATACAATCCACAATAGGCAATATTGCTCGGGACGCCCGGCAAGCATTTAACGATAAAATTGCAGAGGCTCGGATAACTTTCACTCGTAAATTTGACAAACTTACAAGTGATGTAGACATAAAAATGTCTGACATAACAGCGTCTACAAATAAAAAATTTGATGCTATGTCAAACATAACAGGGACTACAATGAAAAAGTATGATGTACTGGAACAGAGAGTTGAAGTATTGGAGAAAAACCATAAAGAAGTTTTGGAGAGAAACTATAAAGTCAGGCCATCATCATCAGGTGGACTGGGATATCCAGGACTGAACATTAATCCAAATCATAGAATAATACAACCAAAACCAAAACCAACTGATGATGTATTAATGGAACCAACATGGTGAATGTATTCCCTCGTTAGGTTAGGTTAATAGCTACGTTAGGTTAGCTGCATACTTACGTTAGGTTAGGTGTTAGGTTAGTATTCCCTCGTTAGGTTAGGTTAATAGTTACTGTAGGTTAGGTTAGGTTAGGTTAGGTTAGGTTAGGTTAGGTTAGGTTAGGTTAGGTTAGGTGTTCGGTTGCATAGCGGTAGGTTAGCGTACTAGGTTAGGTTACGTTAATACATACGATAGGTTAGGTGTTCGGTTGCATAGCGGTAGGTTAGCGTACTAGGTTAGGTTACGTTAATACGTTAATACGTTAGGTTAGGTGTTCGGTTGCATATTATGTTACGAACGCGCGCGCGAAGAGGGCGTAGATGTCTCTCCAGATGTCCCGCCTACCTGGGGCCGGAGGCCCCACCCACCTGGGCGGAGCCCAGGCAGTGGGCGGGGCCCGTTAGGGCCGCCCCCCCCCCCCCCCCCCCCCGTCGCCACCAACTTTTCGGATACCCCGCCCCTTTCCGAAGCCCCGCCCCCTTTCCGAAGCCCCGCCCCTCCCCTCCCCGAAGCCCCGCCCCCCGACTCCCAACATTTGCGCATGTACACCCCTACCCTCATCGCGCATGTGCGCTCCCACCATTTTCCCACCGCTCACGCATCGAAGTCGATACCCTCCGGAGAGCACTCCACAACATTCAGTTCGAGAAGTCATCTCATCGAGAGCAGTCCACTCCACAACAAGGCAGTACGTTCCAACGACCAACTTGATATTTGAGTAAGTAAATTAGGAATGTTATTTTTTATATCAACTAACTTTGTATTATTTCTTCTTTTTCAGAATGGCAACCAATACACAGGAGGTGAATAATGCTGTGGCGTCTATTCTGCCGGTGTCCGCTGACCAGGAGGAGGCAGCATCTTCGAGAGCGGTGACGGTTGACCAGCCAACCACTTCGCGTTCGCGAGTTAGGTGCAGATCTTCTAGCCCTGACTTATTCGAGGAGGAGGAGGAAGTCAGGGCTGTGAAGAAGGTTTGCCAACGACCTGCAGCAAAGGTTGGTCCTATTTCAAAGTACCGAGCTACTTGCAATAGGACTAATCCTTATGCAGGTAGTTTTTCGACCTCTCGTAAGAGGGCCTCCACACCAGCAGCAGCACCAGCAGCAGTGGAAATTCCGAGGAGTCCTTCTCCGGAGTTGGTGATATTGTCGCCGTTGGTGACGCGACTACCACCGCTGCCAGCGACACCGGCGGATCCTGAGGTGTTGGTGCCACAGCCTATCGGAGAGGTTAGTGAAAAGATGAGTGTTTTTCTGCAGAGATGCAAGAAAGCAGAACGAGCTGCCCGATCTAGCGAGGCCGAGTTGGTTACCATGAAGCGACAAATGGCTGAAATGGATAACCGACGGAGGGAACTCCAAAAGGAAATGGCCGAAATAGATCGGAATTATGCATCTCTGCAGGAAAGGTGTAAAGCAAAGACCTCTTCGATAGAGCTGTACAAAAAAGTAGTGACAGTTATGGACACTCTTTTTGTAGATGAAGTGTAAATGTAAGATTAGTTTTAGGTTAGTTAGGAGTATTTAATTATGGTAGTTTTAAGTTTATATTTGTTAAGTTTATATTGAATAAAGGAAAAGGAAGTGAAATAAAGGGTGTACACTGTTTTTTGGTTTGGTACACATTGAACAATGCGATGGTTGGAGCATTTTTCTTCACTTCCTCTTATTATCATTATTATTTTTTTATTTCAATTCCAAGTTCTTCTAGACAAATACCTCACATCAATTTTTGTGTTCTCTAATCACTTGTAAATAATTTCATGTGAAGAAAATTTAAAAAATAAAAAAATAGACATGTTTCATAGTGAAATCGACAAGTATATTTCATTTGTATTTTATCCATTCAAGTATCTCTTTCATTGAATATGTCTTATGTCACTTTGCAATTTACCCCTACTCATTGAATATGTCTTATGTCACACTACAATTTACCCCTACTCAATGTTCCACTCCTCTCCCACTCCCTCTCGAAAGTATAAAAGTAGAAATCATCTGATGAAACATTCAGTTGATCAGCTAGCATCGAGATGGAACCCGATTCAACCTCCGAACCCTATAGCTGCCCGGATCAGGGGTACAACTTCAATTACTGGGATAACAGCCAGGTACAGGTTGTCTCTTCCACCACGGAACCCCACAGTCCGCCATACGAATACCGGGATCACGACATCAGGATGCAAGTTCAGCATGTCACTGGCAGTGACGAAGGACACTTGGATGACTCGGAATATCCAGATCCTGACGGATGGTGGGACCCTGCTTATGATGACATTGTCCCAATGAGTAGCGACGACGACGATGATGACGACGACGACTCTGGTGATGATGCTGATGACGAGCTTGACGTTAGACGTCCTCCACCATCCCCTATCCTCATCGAGGATAGTCCTCCGCCATCCCCAATCCTAATCGATGATGATGTCCTCAATTCCGATGATGACATATAATCATCTACTCGTCCATCATTTCCTTTCCTTTCCTTCCACGGAGTACACACTTTTTGGTTGGTGTACACGAGGCACTGCGAGGCTGGGGCAGTGTCTTCCTCCCTTCCTCTCCCTCTTATTAGTTTTTTTTCCATAATAATCACTAGAATTTCTCCTAATAATCGCTCAGAGTTTCATTCTTGATGTTTTCGAATCTCAAACACTGTTCTACATTTCACCCCCTCCATTTCATTTCTTCCAATATAAATATAGCAACAATCCCAGTTCTATATCATTCTTCCACAATGTCGAGTACAGGACCCATCCAAGTACATGAAATAGATTCAACGTCTGATCATTTGAGTACAACCTTCGCTCAATTTCTGCAGCGAATCTATGATCTTCCTGATGATTTCGCAGAACGAGTGGAACAAGGTATTCAGGACGACATAGATGCTGTTGACGATAATAATGCGGATGATGTGATTAGTATATCATCTGATTCAGCTGATTATGACGACGACGACATCATGAGTATATCATCTGATTCAGATGACTACTATGAGGATGATATCATTAGTATATCATCTGATTCAGATGACGATACCATAATTATTGTTTCTGATGATGAGGAGCGTTAGTCCATATCATTGCATGGATTAATAAAAAAATAACAGCCCTTTTCAGGGCTACAATTAAAGACTGAAACAATAAAAAAAATAGCTCTTTTCAGAGCTACCATTATACTTTCAAACAGAAACAGATTCATACCATTGTTAACATTATGTTAACATTATAATCTCAAACGAAATATATGTATGTGAAAGTATTCATCATTATATGCATATGAATGATTGACAAATGCCAACTTCAACTTTCATTTAAAGTAGTACTCATCATATGCATAGATATTCAATGACTATCAAATTCCAAATTTCGACTTTTCAGTCAAAGTAGTAATTTATTTGTCATATAATGTATAGATATTCAAAGACTAACAAATTTCCAACTTAGACTTTTATTAATCAAAGTATTCATTTGTCACATAATCTATGAATACTAATACAACTAACTACTGTTTGTGTGAATAATGTAGCCCTGAAAAGGGCTGTTGTTTTTTTTTTGACCAGTAGGTCCACGGTTATTGTGCCACAGGTTGGACATTATTACATATAATACATGTAGATACTCGGGTGAAGTTTGTTAGTGGCCTCTCGCAAGCTTCACACCAATTCTGTCCCATTTCCATAATTGAGACAGTGTTGTGGGTGTTGACATGGGCATACCACCCTCCATTATTGTTTCTATGCGAATAAAACCGAAAGCAGCACCAACATAGTTTTTTGTTCTCTCCATCTATTGTGCTGATCAATACGTATGCATCCAATGCACAATACAAATCCAAGGGATCTTCCAGTGTCTCACTGACATTGAGTGTTCGCATACCGATCCTCATAGCACCATCACCTTCAGTTGTGTCAGCTTCTATCCCTTCATCATCTCCTTCTTCATCCATGACCCTCTCAAACTCCATCACGTCATCATCTTCGTCGCTTTGGTTGGCCTCGTTTTCAACTTCGTCTATCTCATCTTCATCGACTCCAACATCTTCTGCTTCAACTATTACTTCCTCTAGCGGAACATTGACATCCTCATCATCTGATTCGTCTATCCAATTGTTTTCATCAACAGCAGCTATTCTATTTAATGCAGCATTTATTTTTGCAGAATTCATCTTGTTGTTGTTTGCTCACAGTTGTAGAGAGTGAATGAATGAACTCTAGGTTTGCAAGTCAACTTATATAGGAGGTGATGCGACTCCCACTTGACTCGTTTAGAGTGGAATAGTAGGAGAAGTTATCCCACTATACTTCCACATGATGTTGATTTGTATAAATAGAGATCGTAGGTATAGGAGAGAGCATTCAGAGTTTCTGTAAGTCATCTCTTTATATTTCTAATCGAATTAGTAAAATGCCGTTTCCAAAAGAGTGGAATGAAAAACCAAAAGTGTGTGTCTACCCAATGATGATTGCAGGGGCTATTGTGTGCTACTTTTGTCAAATAAGTAGACCTAAGGATTCAATCAATCCATGTACTGGTATGTGTAGTGATTGCGTGTTGCGGATTCAACTATCGCCTCCTTCTCATCCACCGAAGCGAACAAAATCGGATTATCGTCAACAACAGTTACAGTGTCTGAAGTGTTCCGAACCTATAATATTTAACAATATAGGTATCTGTAGAAATATTTGTGGTATCTGTGCTGCCGTTCCAACTCCACTGCAACGTTGTTTGCGTTGTGATACATATTCCATGAATTGTTGGAATCATGTATGCAATGCATGTAGAAGTACTTGGGATCTGTGTGAGAAGGTTGGTCAACTCTACCCCAATAGGAGAATCCATTTTTTTCAATGTTGGTGTTTGACGCACGAGCAACAACTATTGAGGAATAGAGTCAAAGAACGTTCCACATCCACAGAGACATATTAACATTTTTCATTTTTTATTATCGTTATTGTCCTCTATTATTAATAAATATATATATATTTTGAATTTATTTGTATTATTTTCTAACATTTAAAAATACATGCATGCAACACAAAGTTTTCCTCTTAAATGACAAAGATTGTTACATGCGTGAATAGTTTAGTGAGAGAGCGCATGTGCCAGTTGATGAAAGAGCGCATGCGCTAGTTTATTTTCTTCTATAAATGGTGAGGTCTCAGTAACATCATCACCTTTCCTATCCACATTCTATTGCTATCACATATCATTCCTCAGACCTTAATAATCATGAGCTCTATGCCGCTATTGATTGCTGAAGATGGTTCACCACTTGTTGATATCGATCAGACTGATTTTGAAAATATTCCAGTATTACATTTATCGAGTCAAGATTCGATAAATGATTTTGATATTAACGACTTCGTTAACTTTGCAGATGTGCCAGAACCAAATGAGCAAATTATTATTGAAAATCCGATCGTTTCGCAATTATCATCACTCAAACACTCTTCATCTACCCTTCCTCTTGGTGTTGATAAGAAATCTAGAACAATCAAGAGGAAGGTTACTAAGGCATCTTCATCGATTGTCACTGACTTTAAAGAAAAGAAAGAATCCAAAAGTGTTGTGCGACAGAAAAAACCCGCAACGAAAAGTGACAGATCGAAGAGGAAGCCAAAAGGTACTCCTAAAGAAATGAAGAGTGATTTGAAAGCTGAACCGCTATCTTCTTTCAGCCCCCTCCATCGGTTTGGGGAAATGAAAAGGAAAGCAAAATGCCGTCTTGTAAAGGCACAGATGACTATTGCTGAACTTGAAAAGAGTGAGCGAGCTATTAATGCTAATAATGAAACTCTTGAAGCATTAGATGCCAAGATTGCATTAGCGAAGGTTGAATTGGCTAGAATGTCTAAAGATGCTGATGAACTCCGTTCAAAAATTGGTAAAGATAAGCAATTCCATCAACGTTCGAGAATGCAAGCTCAGGCTGAGCTTGAGGAGTCGACTAAGCTTTATGAGACAGCATTATCAGTGAGAGATAATTGGCAAAAAGAGTTGGATACTGCATTTCAAAGTGACGGCGATTAGTTTTGGGAATGATAATGTGTTTTCAATATCGTGAGTTGAAAAATATAAGCGGGAATGGAGTATACAATTAATTTGGTTTGGTATACACAGAACATTGCGAATGGCTGGGGCAATGTTTACCGCTGCAATATTTTTCAGTTCACATACTTATAATTGAAATGAAAACAATAATGAACTTTAATATTACTTTATTCATAAAAGTCACTATTATATACATTTAAACCATATTTGATTCATCAATCCAAGAATTTTGTTCGCTAGGAAGGCCTAACCACTTTACATATACTTTATTTTTTCTTCTCTTCAACACCTTCTCAATCAGATATACGTCAGGATTCTCGGTTCGTAATAACTCTTCTTCGTAAAAACATCCTCTAATCGGCTGTTCATTCATATCTTCAAGATTATAAGTCGTTGGGATGGTTTTATTAATTTTAACAATCTTGAATAGCTCCGTGGTAAAATTCGCAGTGTAAGACTTTTCAAAAATATGTTTGTATTTACTTATACGTACAATATCATTTAATTGGAATTTGGGTTTACTTTGTCTTCCTCCAATTCCATTGATACCCTTGAATTTTAATTTTGTTGTTGAATCAACATTGATGGGTGCCATACCTATTGTACGATGAACTTTATTATTATATCTACTAGTTATAATTGGAAGAATATCAAGCCATTTGTGGTGACCTCTCATCGAAAATTCCTTGTAGAGCCATGCCTTTATTGTACGAATCACTCTTTCTGCTATAGCTGCCTTCTTTGTGCTAAATGTTGAATAATGATTGATATTATATTCTCGCATGAGAGATGAGAAGCTTTTATTGAAAAATTCTTTCCCTTGATCGCTTTGTATGTGTTTGGGGGAGTATTTGGCTTCTTTCAGTACATGTTTCATTGCATTAGTTACTGTACTACCTGTTTTATCTTTAACTGCTACAGTCCACAGATATTTGGAGTAACAATCTATCACTACAAGTATATATCGGTATCCTTCATTACTTTTTGCATAAGGTTGCAGTTCAGCTAAATCTATTTGCCATAGATCTGCAAAACCTTTGATGGTGGTTATTCTTCTACGAAAATTACGTCTTGCAGGTTTATGTAATTCATTAACAACTTGTCGTTTGACATCACTTATTTCATTAGTCATTCTATTTCAATATGATTAAAGAGAAAAGGTGATAATGTTACTGCATTGAATGATGATGTGACAGTGATCATTACATGTGAATATGTTAATATATTATACCTTCTTCACGTAATTCTTCAATTATTGAAATTATTTCATTATCATGTCCGGTATGTCCGGCTGACTTTGAAGCTACCAATAGTCGTAGGCGAGCAACTAACTCTTTCGGTGAATTCCAGTACACATAATTCACAGGTTTAGAATTATATATTTTCTCCATTTTCACTCGTTTGAGTGCTCCACCAATTTTACTTCTACTTCTTATTGGATATTGTCGTGAGTCTAATAGAGGTTTGATAACTTCACGAAATTTTTTAGAATTTGTATTTTTAAAACCATTCTTCAGATGATATTGTTTATATGGAGCATTCGTTATTTTCAATATTTTGGAATATACTTGACGAGTTTCTTCATTATCAACATCTTGTGGATTCTTCAAAAAAATCATATCATACAATTCTGGACTACCTGCGCATTCATATTTTTTCACTTTATTAGCATCCCAAAATGAAATGTTTCCATCTTTGAAATTTACCACTAGACTTCCCATTTTCAGCTTTTGTGTAATTGGATCCATACGTACGCCAAATGTTCCATCATATGCTGGATTTCTAGATTTTATATTATTCAAATGTTTCATCAAAACATCTTCACCACTTTCATTCATAACAGGTGAGATGTCAGGATCCGAGGAATCGATGTGGGACGATGATGGTGTTTCGAATAGAGTTGTTCTCATATCGTCTTGAAGTGTGCTCGTGTCACTATTCACAGATGATACACTACCAAAAGATTGTTTTCTTCCTATTGGAGTACTCATGGGATAATTTGAAGTAGATTGAACAGTTCCATGATTTGGTGATAACACTGGTGATTTAGAAGTAGCGTTTGATGATAAAACATTCAATGGTTTCATTATGGGCTCATACAATCTTTCAAGTGTCGTACGATTTTCAATATTATCATTCTTGATAGAGTTGAATTTCTGCCTGACAGCTTCTGTTGTCTCTACTAGTTGACGTTTCAAATTTATTTCATTGTTTTTATTTTCAGGATCTTTTTTTGTATTCATAATGCCCTTTTTTTTGAATTAAAGCTTAATTCGTTGGTGAAGTGACCACTACAATATTCAGTGATCGAATAAGTTCCAAAAACAAGATCATGGGTATATAAAACTATCGAATCCTTTGCGATATCTACCTTCATCTATTTTTCTATCCTTATCAATGACTAGAAATCCATATTGGTCCTCCCAGCATTTAACACACATCAATTGGAATTGTTTGAATGTTACATCGGGTGAAACATGATCTGAATAAATGTGATGTAAATTCGTCTCATCTTGTTTGAACATTATAATGAAATTGGTATTGTCACGCACTAACTGTTTGGGTACCCGTGAATATGTCTGTGCTAGATAAAAACAATCAACATCCTTATGACGTCCCATACAGAAATATGATCTAATAATATCTTGCTTTTCACATATTACATCATCGAAAATGAAAACAGAATTAGGCTTAGCGTCGGAGGGTTCCACTATTTCTGCATTATTGCTGAATGTATAAAAACCTAATCCTTTTATAGGTTCCAAAACACTTCGCAAGTACTGATATTTAGGTTGATTGAGTGATTTCGAATAGAGATACACATTTCTAAATCTCAGTCCTTGTGGATGTGTTAATAGTGATATCATTGCATTCGTCTTTCCACAATTTGAAGGTCCTATAATGAGTCCTCGAACTGATGATGGAAGTAGTGGACCATGTCTGAATACCCTTTGTCCATTCAATCCACAACCAAATTTCTCATCTAGATTATCTACAGCAAACTTTTCTTTCTGTTTTACAATGCGCATCGTGCCGTGGTTGGAGACTATATAAATGTTATTAGCTTATTCATTTCAATGTGTACCATCAAACGATACGGACGTATTGAAAGTGATCGTAAAATTAAAAGAGGTTGTGGTTTTGTTAATGATTTAATAAACAAACTTCCTTTCGAATTACATCTACCGGAGGTTATCAATACTGTGGACCGGGTACAAAATTGAAACAACGTTTAGCTCGTAACGACCCTGGAATCAATAAATTAGATATTGAATGCAAAAAACACGATATTCAATATTCTAAGCATCCATCCGATCTTGCAGCAAGACATTTAGCCGACAAAGAACTTGAATACAGCGCTTGGGATAGGGTTAAATCGAAGGACGCGAGTATTGGGGAAAGAGCAGCTGCATTACTTGTCACCAACATTATGAAAGCGAAAAGACATATGGGCATGGGTTGTAGTACCAATAAGAAAAAATGTAAGAGGAAACAAACGAAGAAAAATAAAATTAAAAAAGTTGCATTTGGTGCTGGGATAGTCCATAAAGTGCGAAATGTATTGAAGAAAGCTGGTGGGAATCAATTTGTGACGAATAATAGCAAAAAAGCTATCACTGTGGCATTGCAGGCGGCACGTAAATACCTTAAAGCTGCCGGTGGAAAGAAGAAAATCCGCACACCACGCATAATTCCTGTTCCCAAGATCGGTGGACTTTTACCATTGATACCAATTTTTGCTGGACTATCCGCACTAGGAAGTTTGGCGGGAGCTGCTGCTGGTATTACCAAGGCCGTGAATTCGGCAAAAGCCAGCAGAGCGGCTTTAATGGAAGCCAATCGTCACAATAAAACCATGGAGGCTGTAGCATTAGGCAAACGCGGAAGTGGAATATATCTCAAACCATACCGTAAAGGTTTAGGACTATATTTAAAACCATACAAAGCCACAAACAAAACAAAAAACTAATTGAACCCCTACCTCAGAGGCCTCTTACTGATCTCGATCTCAGTTATTATGCACAAAAAATGAAAATTCCACATTTTCGTGGTGTTTTTATGCGTGATAGATTACCATCTTCAGGTCCAAAACAAAACGAGACAGCTATTGTTAATTTAGATGGAATAAGTGGACCAGGAACACATTGGGTGGCATATAAAAAATGTGGGAAAGAAGTCACATATTTCGATAGTTTTGGAGATCTACCCCCACCATTGGAATTGACTCGATTCTTTCGAAAATGTTCGAATGTAAAAATCAAATATAACTATGATCGACAACAGAAATTTAATACAGTTCTCTGTGGTCACTTGTGCTTGCAGTTTCTCTCTAAATAATTTTCCAAATAAAAATGGATTCAACACCAAAACTGGATCGGGAGGCTATCAAGGGAATGGGGTTTTCACTTAGAATGTTTTCAAAATATGGTACCTTGAAAAAAATGGATAAAGTGATGCTTGCAAATATGCCTAAGGAAGTGATACTTGCATGTGTTGCACATGAGATTGCATATGTTTGGGAAAAGTTGCCTAAGCATCTGCAAGATGACATCGATATAATGAAACATAGATATTGTTATGAGCACCACCACCACGATCAAAATTCAGAATCGGATGTTAATGACGGTCCTATACCTCGGAAATCTATGTGTTGTATTTGTAATATAGAGGATGTGAATATTGGTATCAATAAAAATGATACTTATTACAATACAACACCTTCCAAAAAGTGTAAATTGTCTCAAATGTGCTGTTGCTGTGTACAATAATAAATTGAAATGTGTTTCAAAATATTCATCAGTCATGTCACGAAAGTTCGAGCTACAAGCTGTCGGGACAAGTGTCTTGAGTGCGGATTTTTTTCCACCAATTGAATTGGATAGGAACAGTCGTTATGGATTAGGACTTTTGGGATTCTATGGATGCAATACAATCAATAATATAACTGAAGCTAATAACTTAGTTAGTTTTAGAATCAGTAATGACAACTCATCGATACCCCAAAAGTTGACAATTGAAATTCCATGTGGTGCTTATGAAATAGAAGAGATCAATGCCGTCATACAGAAACATATCATGTTCAGATTGTTTCATGATAAAAAACCAAATGATGTCGTTGCAGATGATATTTTCTATCTACACGCCAATAATAATACATTCAAATGTGAAATGCGATCCAAATATGAAATTGATCTGACACATCCAAATTCAATAGCAGAAATGATGGGGTTCGCTCATGAAATATTTCCACCAAATCAGATACATGAATCATCATTACCAATAAACATTACAACTGTGAGACTTATCCGCTTAGATTGCAATATAATATCTGGTTCATATATAAATGGTGAAGAATCCCACATTCTTTTCTCATTCGATATTGATGTTGAACCTGGCTACAATCTTACTAAAGAACCACACAGTATTATATATATGCCTGTCAGTCCAGAAGGTCGTCAATTGATTCACAACATTACAGTGCGTATTTTGGATGAAAAAAATAACCTTATCGATTTTGGAAGTGAAGAAGAGATTTTCATTATTTTGGAATTGAAGAAAATCGAATAACTGTTGTTATGGGTTTCATTTATAATAGACAAAATCGCATTGAACAATCCCAAACGAGTTGCACTATCAAAAAGAAAGGTGTGCATAAAAAGAAGCTCATTCCACAAGTGTATGCTAAACAGTTAGCACATAACGCTCTGTCTGTGAGTGATCTTAAATTTTTGAAATCGATTGGATTGAAAGTGAGAAAATAACAATGGTGCTCGAAACAAACAATGAAAAGTTGAATATATTCAATGAACCAGTGCTCGATCATTCTCTCATAAGTTTACATGAGCACACATATAAGCCCTATGGATCACCGCTATTCAGGAATTCGGATGAAATCAGAATTGCAATCAATAATCAAGATGTTATACTAGATATTGCCGAGAGCTTCATTTACATAGAAGGTAAATTCACCCCCAAAGATGTAGCGAAAACATGCTATCTCTCGAATAATGCAATTGCATTTCTCTTTGACGAAATTCGTTATGAAATGGGAGGTGAACAAGTGGCTGTTGTTAGAAAACCTGGGATAACATCTACAATGAAAACCATGATATCATTTGGACAATCTCATGCTAACACATTATTGACATCTGGTTGGGGACTTTCACAATTGAAGCAAGATATCTTGGATACAAACAGTCATGTTTTTAGTGGAAAACTACCACTGAAATATTTGATGGGTTTTGCTGAAGATTACAACAAAAGTATCTTGAATGCCAAACAGGAATTGATTTTGATTATCGCTCGATCATTCAAAAACTCATATATAGGTGAGGTTGATGCTGATTTGGAAATAAATAAAATCGAATGGAAAATAAGGCATATTGTACCAGATGATAAACACAAGCTCAAACTTTTGAGTAGAATAAACAAAAGCGGTCTGAATGCCAAAATCAAGTTGGCGTATCGTATGTGGGACCTCTATGAACTACCATCATTACGTGGGACTTCTTCAGACATATGGGCCATCAAAACAACTAACGCATTGGAAACTCCTCGTTTTGTCATCATCGCATTCCAAAGTACTACCACATCTGAAGATAGAACACAAGATATTACAAAATTCACAACTGCTGATATCAATAGTATTCGAGTATACTTGAATTCTGAAGTTTATCCATATGAGCGTTGGAATTTGAATTTCGATAAAAAACTTGATGCTCCTGCTTATTATGCTTTTGAGAGTTTCCAGCGAAGTTATTATGATAAAGATATGAGTGAACCTCTGATGGACATTGGACAATTTAGAGAGAATCCACTATTCGTCATCGATTGTTCCCATCAACCGAATGCAACAAAATCATCAACTATTGATATAAAGATTGAGTTTGAGACGAGGAAGACCAAGTTTCCAGACAACACTAAAGTATATGCATTAATTTTGCATGATACAGTTTTAACATACAATGCATTGGATGGTTCAGTTCATAGCAGATATTGACACTTTTTTTTCACTCTATCATGTACTGTTTTATGATCTTTTTTTTTTTTTATTTGTAACTGACTTATATCATGTATTGTATTTTATATCATATTTATTGTTTTGTAATCATTTTCTATTGTATTTCATCAGATTTAAATAAATAAAACATGAAAATAATACAAAGTTTTTTATTTGACATTATTTATGATTCACAGGAACATACAGACTATCTAAAATAACTTCTTCCTCATAATCATCATTTTCGCGACCATCTTCAATTTCCTCTCGATTTTCATCATTCAATTCAAAGTGATGAATAATCCATTCTGGCAAGTATGGTTGGAGGCTATACAGGAATCTTCTTAGGTTCAGTTCAATCATAACCTCACAAAGTTGCCACAATTCCAATTCATTATCCAAAAATTTGTTGCAAACTTCTGCACCACTCCAATAGTTCTCAGCATCACGAAGGCATAATTCGATTTGTTTTTCATCATAGCATACACTCATATCATAAACGCTTGCATGTTCGGCTCCATCACCCAACACCTTCAATTTAGACGACAAATGTTGAACCGATGATTTGAGATCTACAATATCGACCCAATCTTGACTTGCGTACTGCATCCACATCTTTAAATGGTGGAACTGAAATCGAACAAAAAAAAAAAACAATAAGCAACCTCCAATTTTTCAGTGATATAATACTCACATTCCCATTTTACTTGTAGTTACAAAGTGAGTGTATTCAACTAAGTTAGTAATGTTTATATTTCCATATAATTATCATCTAATATATGAATATTAATAAAACAATAAGAAATTCATTATAATTACTATTATTATTCAATCATATTGAATTTGACTAGAGTTATCGTTTTCACACCAAAAAAAACTTTGTAAGCTATGACCTAAAGAAATTCACTATAAATTATTACTATTATTCAATCATATTGAATTTGACTAGAGATCGCGTTTTCATGCCAGCAAAACTTTGTTGGCTCTGTCCTAAATACATCATCGTATATTTACCACCTGATGAGTTGATACAAGATATATCGTCATCACTGAATTGCAACGAAATACGTTTTGGTAGCCATGTTTTAAATAATTTATCATTGCTCACATCTTGCAAAGTTAATAAAATTGATTTACCAAATCGTGTAGAATAAGTTGACATATTTTTAATTATGTACACTTCATCAATTGGCAATGATGATAAGGCCTTTTGCTCTAGTATTTCAACCTCCTGTACAATCAAATTATTAATTTTATTCAAGTCTACTTTTGAAACGGACATGATGAAAATATATATGAAAATATAAACAATTTCCAACAGACAAATACACTCACCGTCTTCCTTCTATTACGAACTGAATAACACTCTACCAATTGCTAACTGCTGCAGATATATTCGTCTACTGATTTCATAGTGTGCCAGGCATTTCTTTTATATTAAACAGTGTGAGTCACCCCCACCATGAAACCGTGAAAGATTCACATTGCTAGTTGCTATCCACTAGAGATGCCTGACGTCACAGCCAAGCCCATCTCCCAACTTGATGCGATAACAGTTGCCGGTACGAGCAAGCAGTGGTCGTTGCGGTCTCGGAGAGGGTAGACGCTAGGCAAACAGTCCTCGGCTGCCGTTGTGTCACCATGGATAGCGGGGCTAGAGCGAACCTTCATCGCTTCAGGAGAGGTGAGGGCAGACCGATGAATACGCATTACTCTGCCACACGTCGTGGAGTGAACATGTCGCTCTCTAGCCGTTGAACGGTTATTGCTGTGACGTCACTCCACTACTAACTTGGTGCCCTAACACCGATGGAGCATTTACTACTTGGAGGATCTTCGAAGTATGCAGACGTATGTTTGTACATAGACAAACAAGCACATGATGAAACCCTGTACCGTGCATTCTCCTACACACACACACACACATAAACACACAAAATCTCATATGAAAAAAAAATCTGAACGATCCATGCACCAGACACTTCAAGGTCACAACGCCTTGACTTCACTGCACAACAAAAAAACTTCACCAAACAACAACCAATAAAAAAAGCAATTAATACGTCATAGTGGTGGGGGGAGGCCGAGAATCAGCTGTAAACAACTACTGTCCAGTTATCACCCGAAGACGATTGTGGATACTAACAATCGAAACGTCGTAACATAACTTGGTTTGAAATCTTTTAATTTTTATTATTAATTTTTTGTTAATAATATTTTTTAGTTTTCAGTTTTCATCAATATTTCAATTTTATTTGTTTGGCTGTTGCTTGTATGTTATTTCTTTGTGATTTTAGTTTTTGTTAAATAAAATTGTTATTATCGGTTAATCTTTTTAATTTTTTTTCAGGGTTTTCAAATCAATTTATATTATATTAGACAATGGAAGTCCGAACTGATGAAATACACATTTTTTTTTGGTTACACACGACGACAAAAAAATGTTTCGCTTTGTTTTTAACAAAAAAAATCGAGCATCATTTCACACATCAAGAACGAATACGGCATTTCAGCAAATCCTTTTCGGAACTTAGAACTCTCGTTGTCACCCGGTATCGTGAGCGATTCGACAGTGGGAGGGGATCCCCAAATATATTTTATTGCTCTAGGAAGCAGAGTATAGATAATGCTATTAGCATTCATTCGGTTTATGGTCCATGCATAAAAGATTCCGCAGTCGGGGAAATGCCCGTAATGCGCTTTGCAGTTTCCAACATTAGTCGCTGGCTGTGGAAACGATTCATCGGTTTTATATTCACGGACGCCGAGCCGGTTACTTTTGTATATTCGACGCGGAATATGATGATTTCCTGTTAGTGGGAGGGGTTGAACCGTGTTTGCGTTAGTTGGTAGTTTTTTCTCGTATGCCATGACTATTTTCGTTGGGATATATGATTGTATTTATATTTTCATGGTGCGGAATATAGGGGAGAGATGCCTAATTTGAATTGCCACCTAAACTGAACCACATTCCTTATGAGAGGCAGGTTACGCCATCTGATGTCCAATTATTGAAGCTTGTGAAATAAGACTTCCTGTTGTCCCATTAGAGTGGCGTCTCTGTTTTGCATTACTGGCAGAGTGAGTAAGATCCCATTGCGATCAGAGATAACTAATTTTCACGTAGAGGAAACCACAGGTTATCAGTAGCGTATCATGTTCTTTGAATACCTGCGTGCTTGTGGAGCTTGCCTTGTGACACCTGGGCCGGTACCAGGTAAGAAAGGTAACTAAAAATGAGTAGGTAACTAATACTTATTTTTAGTATACTGGTTTTTTTGTTGAAGTTTTTGATGCACCTTGTAAACAACTCTCAATTTTATTTTTCAGTCAAGTAAGAAAAACTCGTATTGTTTATTATAGAAGTTAGTGTATATCATTTAAAATGTTTGTATTGAATTGAATATCTGAGTATTGAAATGTTTATGTATTACTTTTTTCTGGAAGAAATGTATATACAGGGTGTCCCTGGACTTCCTCTTTTCCTCTCGGGAATGTATAGATGGGGTCAAAATATCACCAGTACTTCATATAACTTTTTTTCCTAAAAGTCTTCGTAACCAAGTTACGGGCCCTCGAAGTTACAAAATGAAAAATGTTTTTCTTTGATAACTTTTCAAGTGAATATTCAAAATCATCCAAATTTTGGTAATTGACTAAACAAATGAATTTCGTCGATGAGCTTTCATGCAGGAGTCAGTTGTTTTGCTACAAAGTCAGGAACGGACTACCCCCGATGGTCCACACCCCAAAACTTTGAAATGACAGATATTTTTCAATATTTTTCAACAAAATAAGGTTACTTGGACAATTTCATGAATAAAAGTACTCGTGTGGAAAGTCGATCGGAGCAACGAGTCTTGATAAAAATGTAGTTCTCCTCGACGACATCAAACCCGCTCGTCCACCATCATTTGAAATGAATAATTATCAAAGCAGAAATAATAATGATAACGTTAATTCAACAACATTTATAACAGGAATAATAAAAAGTATGCTAAAATGAAGTCGTAAACAAAAAGTACAGTACCTATATGGAAGTTTAAGTCATAATTGTGATAGCAGATATTTTTTCAAAAGAAATATCAAGTTCTGTAGATTCGTGGTGTTTTTAAACTAACAAGCTACTCTACTATGAAATATCGAATTCATTCCATATTTTGTATGTACATAATACGTGTGGAATAATCACGTTTCGTGTTGATCAGTTATCTGAATCTCATGAAACTCAACATTCGAATGTTTCAAATTCTTCTTCACAGCTAAACTGTTGAGGAGTTTCACTGATAATTATAATTTTATGGGAGAAATTCTTTAACACGAATCTAAATTTAGCTGAAAAAACGCACATCGGAAAAAATATTTACTATACTAATAAAAAGCAAACGAATGAACTACAAAAACGGCTGCACATGATCAGGTGAAAAATATCCAGGGAATAATATTTCTTTCACAGATGTTGACAAAAAAACCTTTTAGAAAGTTTTGATAAAAAATGAGAAACTGGAATGCGATTTTGTTTTGTTGAGTGGTGCGTTGTCATATGACTATCATTGTATTGTCAATATTCTATAGGATATTTTGAATTTTTTTGATATGGCCGAACAGTTTACATTCAATGAATATGCAGATATGCATGTATTTTATGGACGAGCATTTTGTAATGCTGCAGAAGCTCGTCGTCTGTATTCCGAGCATTTTCCCAATCGAACGGTACCGTCAAGAGAAACATTCGAGCGTGTCGATCGCAGCTTGAGGGAGACAGGTATGTAATAATTGATAATTAATTTGAGCACGTTGTTTTATTTCGATATTATTGTAGGTACAGTTTTGCCAAAACGAGGTGGTGAGGGCGCTCCTAGGACTGTACGTACCGTTGTATTGGAGAAAAATATTTTGGAAGCCGTCGCTGATGATCCTTCAATGAGCATCAGAAATCTATCAGAACAGTTCCATACATCCAAGTCCACTATTCATAGAATAATTAGGGAACAACTGCTCCACCCATTTCACATCCAGAAGGTACATGCCATGACACCTCAAGATTTTCCAGCACGACTGGAATATGCCAATTGGTTCATGGATAGGCAAAGAGAGGATATGACTTTTATTAATCGAGTTTTATTCACTGATGAAGCAGGTTTCAGTAGAGATGGAGTTATCAACTCTCATAATCTCCATATATGGGCCGAAGAAAATCCCCATGGGATATTGCAAACCAAACACCAACGGAAATTCAACGTGAATGTTTGGGCTGGTATCATAGGAAACCATCTTATAGGACCATTCGTTCTACAGGACCGATTGAATGGAGAACGTTATTTGGAGTTCATTCAGAACGATTTGAATGGACTTTTGGAACATGTTCCATTGCAAACCCGAAGAGATATGTGGTTTATGCATGATGGCGCTCCTCCTCATTTTAGTTTGATTGTGCGTGACCATCTGAACCATATTTTCCACAATAGATGGATTGGTAGAGGTGGGCCATATTCATGGCCATCGCGGTCTCCGGATTTAAATCCATTGGATTTCTTTCTGTGGGGGCATCTAAAAAGCCTTGTTTACGCTACACCTATTCACACAAGAGATGCATTGTTGAATAGAATAACATTACATTGTGAAGCCATACGAAACGACCCTGGAATGCTATTTCAAGTACAGAGAGGGTGTCTTCGCAGACTAAGAAAATGTATAGAGAGAGAAGGTGGACATATCGAGCATTTTCTGTAGCGGATTTTTCATTTCTGTTTGCTCTTGAGGCTCTTGAGTTTCGTTAGTTAAACGTGTTTGCATTATAAAAATTCGTTATGAACATTTTACCTATCATTTCCATTTTCCTTAAAAACTAATATTTTTGAATAATTATCTTAGGATAAATGTTGTTGAATTAACGTTATCATTATCATTTCTGCTTTGATAATTATTCATTTCAAATAATGTTGGACGAGCGGGTTTGATGTCGTCGAGTGAAACTACATTTTTATCAAGACTCGTTGCTCCGATCGACTTTCCACACGAGTACTTTTATTCATAAAATTGTCCAAGTAACCTTAATTTGTTGAAAAATATTGAAAAATATCTGTCATTTCAAAGTTTTGGAGTGTGGACCATCGGGGGTAGTCCGTTCCTGACTTTGTAGCAAAACAACTGACTCCTGCATGAAAGCTCATCGAAGGAATTCATTTGTTTAGTCAATTACCAAAATTTGGATGATTTTGAATATTCACTTGAAAAGTTATCAAAGAAAATCATTTTTCATTTTGTAACTTCGAGGGCCCGTTACTTGGTAACGAAGGATTTTAGGAAAAAAAGTTATATGAAGTACTGGTGATATTTTGACCCCATCTATACATTCCCGAGAGGAAAAGAGGAAGTCCAGGGACACCCTGTATATAGAATGAAATATTTTGATGACTATGAATGGATACAAAAAATGTTTTTAATGTTCGAATGGAAACACCATTAATCAAACACATTCTTGAGTTTGAAAAAGTATTTTTGGTTTATCAATAAAAAAACTCCAAAAAATTGCATCCCAACTTTCAGAAAAATACAAAAAGTATCACTCAGACAACCACATTCTACTTCTCTTGCACGAGCAAGAGGTTTAAACAATGGAAGAGAAGCAGAGTTTTACGATCTTTTGGAAATGGCTGTCGACAAATATTAAACTGATGCAAATACAATTTTTAATGTCGACGAATCTGGTATTCTACAGTTCAAGAAAGAATGCACGACGTTATAGCTGAAAAAGGTGAAAGACTCACCAGTTGTGTACTGTACTGATGCTGCTTGCTTTATTTTTCCCCTATGATAATTGTCAAGCGAAAAGAATATTCAGGAATACCAAAAGGTGGTTCCACTGGAATTTGTCAGATTCATGACTCTGGGTAGGTACATATTTCATAATGTGACTGATGTAACACATAGTAATAGCTTGAAAGCTTCAGAATTTTTTCGCGAGAATCATATTCATCTTCTTCAATTACCTTCACATACAACACATAGATTCCAACTCATAGACGTATCATTTTGAAACCATCTCAAAGGCATCACTTACAGGCAGAAGCATATGAAGACAGTTATTGGTGGAACAGCTGAAAATGTTTTTAAAACAGCAGATATTTGGCCTGTCAACAAAACTTTTGTTGACTACCTGTTTGCAGACTACCTTTTTGCACCTTTCAGTTAAGCAGTCAGTCTCCGAACCTGATATAATAACGTCAGGAGAGACAATTCCGTTTTTTGCTTCGATAAATTTGTTAAGGATTGAAAGGGACACCAATATATCTTGGCACAATCATGTCGCTGAAATTGCAAATACTGCTTCTCAAAGACTTGGAACACAGTTCCGAACAAGATAACTGTACTTGCACCTCAGCAACTTTTGATGCTTTATATAGCTCAGATCAGACCTCATTTGGAGTATTGTTCTCATGTATGGAGCTCGGCCCCTAAGCATACCCTGAGCCATCCGCCTGACAGGAGACGCGAACATCACTTGGAACCTTGATAGTCTGGAACATCAAAGAAAGGTTGGATATTTGTCTTTCTTTTATGAATACTTTCACGGTAGGTGTTCAAGTGACTTGGCACACTTGATTCCACGAAATGCGGCACATATCAGAAATACGCGACGGACTGTGGCTGCTCATCGTTGTGAGGTTCAACTTAATACACCTTGAACTCCACTGTTTAAGAACTCTTTCATTTAGAGAACTACGTTTATATGTGGAATAAACTTTCTGAGAACGTTTTTCCGAATAAAATTAATCTCCAGGGATTAGAGCACCTTAAAGATTTTTCTGTAGAAACACAGAATATATTTGAAGACAAAACACCACCAAAATTTAATTGTCAGGATGGCACATGTTCAGCAACTACGTTGTGCGAAATTCCTGAAGATCAAATACAAACAAAATTTAATAGTCAGGCTGTCTTCATCGACTATTCCATCCGAAATCAGTCCTAACACATTTTATACAAGTTTTAAAGCGATATGTTCACTTCCAAAAAATTTCCAAGTCAGTGACACTGAAAAAAAAGTAGATATGAGCTATAGAACTGACTAGAACATCATACAAAAAATGAGGAAAGGTAAGGAACGTCATCAAAAATAAGTAGGAAGGACAGGAAAACTAAAGAAGCTGTTCAAAAAGTATAATTCTAGTTCGGTGTTACTATCTTCATTCGGGTTTGAAGGTCGTCGTAGTTTGGAATTGCATCCTATCGTTTCGCCAGCACGAGTGGCTGGCTTCTTCAGATTTTTTTTTACGATTGATTTCAATTCATTCATTTTTTAATTGTAATGGTTTATTCATTTATTTATGGAAATAAACTGTTACGTTTGCCTCTTGTAGTTGATAAACCCTATGAAATAAATACTTGTTATTTCAAAAACTACAACTGAAATCGTGAGGTGTAGCTTTTGAAATTACTGTGGATCTTCATCAAATAACGGCCGCATCAATCAGAAAAAAATACCTGTTAGTTTTCATTTCGTTTTTCTGAATTATAAACTGAATATTTTCCATTCAATATTTTTTTTTGATATGTGGATAGTATAGTGGCCTCACAATGATACATCGGGTTACTGAGAATCGAAAATACCCACTCACTTTGAACCTATTAAACATATTTTTATTCCATTGAGAGGTGATAGAGAGTAACTAGTGGAGTGAAAAGATATTGCAAATATTGAAGAAATTGTTGTTGTCTGTAACCAGGCAGTATCCAAAATCGACCTCACATGTGAAGGTTTCTGTCGAAGAAGTAGAGAAATGAATAATCAGTAAAGGAATAACTGTATATAAATTTGGATTTGTCCTATTTCTGAAGACGGAGGCAGATCTTGGCTTCCAGAACGTTAAGATAAGTACTGTATTATTTCTTAGCAATTTTTTTAATAGGCAAAATTGTTAAATTCTACATGTTACTGATAAGAAAAGATCATTTTTCTTTGTTTGAAATACTGTGATTTTACGCAGTAACTTATCGGGGTGAACTAAAAAATTTGCCCTTCCTACACTCGTATAAAATTCTCCATTATAATGTTCATATTTTTCAGATTATGGAAGGTGAAAACATCCAAAAAAGTCGATAAATATAGATTTCTTAGAGTGTGGCATGTTAATTTCTAGAAAGTACATAAAAAGTATGAATCAGGAAAATTTTCCTATACTTATAGTGAAGTCCAAAAGTGGTGCCGTACCCGGAAATTGATTTTCAGCGACGTATTTCAGCTCCAACTTGTACGAGACTTACAATTACTTACTTGGTTCTCGGCAACCAAGTGTAGCTCATCTTTGCTTGGCTACACCGCGCTGATCAGGCCAATAGCCAGAAACAAGTGTCCGCGGTTTGCCATCAGTTTTTTTCTGAGTGCTGCTCCAAATAATCTTCCCCTTTTAAATGATATTCAAATGAATCAGATATTCACTGTGAGTGAATATGGAATGAATGAAACACATTATACGATACAACACGTTATGTAATTAAACAAAAATGTCTCTATATACAACTTCGTCCAACTTTCAAATGAAAATGGTATCATACTGTAACAAATTGTTCAAATGTTGCATAAAATTTTACAATCAATTCATTCTAGGTACGTATGTCACCTACTCTACAGGTATATGTCATTATAATTATGTTTCTGATCATAAAAACAACTACTAGACGAAATTTTAGGTTGAAAGAAATAGTTTTTCGAATTTTGAAAAATGGACCGTCGGAATTGTATGGTTTGGTGATGTTCGTACAAGATTAATAAAAAAAACAGTTGTTAAAGAAATCAGCCTGTGAGAAATAATTGAAAGGAACTATAAAAATATTTTCAAAAAAGTATGGCGGGCCTAAATATCCACCGGAGAAGTTAGCATATAGCAAGCGCCTGATTTTTTGTTGAAATACCGATAAATTGAAGAAATTCTGTGAAAGGAATTGTTTGACAACTCAGGATTCTCGAGCAATTTCAGTTAATTATTCTGCGATTGCGTCCTACGCACCACTGGTAAGAACATCATTTTCCTTTCACTTATTACGTATATGAACTATATGAACCACCCTTAAAGCGCCATACTGTAAGAAATGACTCACCAAAATCTTCCATCATCTCCCGGTCTGATATATTTGTATCCAACAAACCAAAACTTACATATATGACTATTGAAATAGCTATTGGTTTTTAAGGTCAATAATATCCGATATTCACGAGTGTCTTGTTATATTTTTGGATAATAAACAAATCTCACTAAAACCACTTCATTTTGATAGAACAATGCTATAATTGATTACCAAAAATAGTTCTCACTCGTCAAAAGTATATACTGAAACATTTATTCACATTCAAATTTAATTCTCTGATTTGAACCCATTAGAATTATATATCAAGATTGAGCTATGCCAGGCAATAAAGTTTCTAATCATCTCCAAAGAGTAGACATTGGAAGTTATCAGTACAAGCATGTTAGTCATCGATATGCCGTTTTGTGACCTATTTTTCGAGCTGGGAATGATTGAAAACTACTAATATTTCTTCATTGTCGACATTTCGAGTTGTATAGTCATTTTCAGGACACTACAAGTCAAATTACGCAGTGAGACATTCATACTATTATATGTATGGTTAGTTGATAAAACTGTATAAATAAAATCGACCGTCAGAATGAAAATATGGATAAATTGAAAATTACTTGATAAATAAAATTGATTATGAAAAGAAAAAAAAAAGAAAAATAGATATAATTAAAAAAACATAAATATTGTTTTAAATTGGGAGCAATTCACTTCTTGCCTGAAATGGTTGAGACCGACAATAACAAAGAGTAAAAAACTCAACTCTTTCGAATATATAGATGATGTATATTTCTAGTAATCTGGTCACTTAACGGGTTACAATGTGAATGAAACTATAGGCGACCATAAACTATAATATTTGGTTTTCATTGGACTTTCAAGTTATTCATGAGGTGCTCAATATGAATAATATTAGAAATTCAAAATTCGAAAGTATTTCTTTCAATTACTTTCAGGTTTTACAAGTTTCGACGCCATCAATTCAAACATTTTCAGGATTATAAATTCACCAAATAGAAAAAATGATTCATGTATATACCAAACCAGTTTAAATTCAACACTAGTTGCCCTTCAATAAAAAACCTTGTGAAAATATTATGGAAATACGTGAAAATACTGAATGTTTTCAAAATTCATGTACCTATATTCAATAAATTGACGAGTGTAAAACGAGAATAATAAAACAATCTCACATCCACAGTTTTTTTCTGGTAACGAATTTTGACCAGTCTCGTTGGTATTTGAAATCATTCAACATCTTCTGTTTCCTAGACCTCAGTTCTCCTCTCTTTTTTTCTTCCGCTAATTTCTGCTCCTGAAGTCTTTTCTGGGCTATCACTCTCTCGTCTCTTTCTCTCACGAAAGCCACCAGGTTCTGAACTTTCCGGTTGTGCTGTTTTCTAGCGAAATCCCTGATTTTCTTGTTCTCTATCTCAGCCACTTTGAGAAACTCCGGATCTTGAATGTAAAATGTCTCATAAATATTCAACCAAGCGTAATCTTTTTTTGTTGAATAGTTGAGCCAGTAGGCGTAAAACTCAGAAACTTCTTGGTAATCAGTCGATGAGTATCCAAACCTCGGTACTCGTACATCACGAAATTTTCTTTTGCCTCCCATTAATTTTATATCTTCCTTAATAATACAATCGAAAACTGTGCGATACACAGAGTAGAATCCATTTTCGTCATCACCGTAACCCTTGAAGCACATGGTGGTAAGATACTGGGAAACGTCGAATCTCTTATCTACAAATTTTGAGTAGGAATCTCTCAGAATCTCCTCCTGAATGTTATCATAACATGCTCTTTCTTCCCCGTCAGACAAAATTTCGTAAGCTCGCTTTATAATCTGGAATCGTTCTTTCGCTAACTCGACTTTGTCCAAATTCTTATCGGGATGCCATTCGAGGGCCAGTTTTCGATAAGCGTATTTTATATCGTCGGCGTCTGCATTTCTGGAGATACCCAAAACATCGTAGTGACATTCCATTTCAGTGTTTAGTAGTTATTCTGTTATAAAGGAAAGGTAACAACTTTCTATTATTTGCTCATAAATCACAATACACCAAGCCCAAAAACACAAATAAACATATCACAATAATCACATCAACAACTCAACAACAATAATATAAATCGAGTAACAACGATAATTTATAAAGGTTAGGTTGTTCACGTTAAGAAGAGAATGACGTCACAAGATGAGAAGTTACGGCGTTGCCAACATGTGCACTATTTCGAACTTTCAAAATTTGTTGTACTGTTGATAGGTTTTATTGTTATTATCCTTACTTACTTTTAGTATTTGTTGAGACTATTTCGACAATGCTTAAGGCATATTGAATATACGCAGGTCTTATCAAAAGAAATGATTAGTTCTGAAAAGAAAAGAAAGACTGACAATTTTCGAGTTTTTTTCGATTCGGCAAC
Source organism: Leptinotarsa decemlineata (assembly GCF_025532065.1). NCBI lineage: Eukaryota > Metazoa > Arthropoda > Insecta > Coleoptera > Chrysomelidae > Leptinotarsa > Leptinotarsa decemlineata. The sequence goes on along the minus strand of NW_027412688.1, from coordinate 26,472,062 downwards.
GTCTGAAATTTTACTATCAGTTGAGCAACTTACAAAATGAAATGTTACTAGTTTCATTGCTGTTGAACGCATTTCAGTGGAAATTTTAACGTTGTTATGTTGGATATAGAAAATTACTAACAATGACGTCATTCTTTTCTTAACGTGAACAACCTATATAAGGAAATTATAGACAATGGTACCTAAATGTGGTAAACAAGGTTACCAACATGTTCCGTGATGTCATTCCGTGACGTATTCAAAAATCAACCTTACATGTGGTCAGTTAAATATTTTCATGTGTCTGAAGTTGTACCAAGGGTAGGGAGGTGAACCAGACGTAAACAGGTTCCGTGATGTCATTCCATGACGACTTCGAAAATCAACCTCACATATAATTAGTAAAATATTTCCATGTGTCTGAAGGAGTACCAAAGAAAAAGAGGTAAACCAGGCGTAAACAGGTTCCGTGAAGTTATTCCCTGACGTATTCGAAAATCAACCTCACGTGTAATCAGTTAAATATTTTCATGTGTCTGAGAGGTAAACCAGACGTAAACAGGTTCCTTGATGTTATTCCGTGACGTTTTCGAAAATATACCTCACATGTGACCAGTAGAATATTTCCATATGTCTGAAGGGGTATAAAAGGTAGGGAGGTAAACTAGACGTAAACAGGTTCCGTGATGTCATTCCGTGACGTATTCGAAAACTGTGTTAACTGTGATCAGTAATATTTCCATATGTCTGAAGGAGTACCAATAGAAGAGAGGTAAACCAGACGTAAACAGGTTCCGTGCTGTCATTCCGTGACGTATTCGAAAATTAACCTCACATATAATAAGTAAAATATTTCCATGGGTTCCGTGATGTTATTCCCTGACGTATTTGAAAATCAACCACACATGTAATCAGTAAAATATTGCAATGTGTCTGAAGGAGTACCAAAGGAAGAGAGGTAAACCAGGCGTAAACAGATTCCGTGTGTCATTCTGTGACGTATTCGAAAATTAACCTCACATATAATCAGTAAAATATTTCCATGCGCCTGAAAGAGGTAAACCAGAGGTAAACCAGACGTAAACAGTTTTCGTGATGTTATTCCCTGACGTATTCGGAAATCAACCTCACATGTAATTAGTAAAATATTGCAATGTGTCTGAAGGAGTACCAAAGGAAGAGAGGTAAACCAGACGTAAACAAGTTCCGTGACATATTCGAAAATCAACCTTACATGTAATCAGTAGAATATTGCAATGTGTCTGAAGGAGTACCAATAGGAAAGAGGTAAACCAGGCGTAAACGGATTTCCTGATGTCATTCCGTAACGTACTCGAAAGTCAACCTAACATGTGATCAGTCAAATATTTTCATGTGTCTAAAGTTGTACCAACGGTGGGGAGGTAAACCAGACGTCAACAGGTTCCGTGATGTAATTCCGTGATGCATTTGAAAGTCGACATCACATGTGACCGGTGAAATATATCCATGTGTCTGAAGTTGTACCAAATGTAGGAAGGGAGGAAGTATCTATCATCTATTACATAATTGTTACATTTAAGTGTCATATTGACGAGTAGAATATTCAGAATGGGATTGCATTACTAAATTTTAAAGGTATATTTTTAGTTCTTTCAGTCGACACATAACTTCAGAAGAAAGATATACCTACTTGTTACTGAAAACTATACTCAATATGAATGTGATGTCATTCCGTGATGTATTCGAAAGTCGACCACACATGTAATCAGTAAAATATTTCCATATACCTGAAGGAGTACCAGAAGAAGAGAGGTAAACCAGACGTAAACAGGTTCCGTGATGTTATTCCCTGACGTATTTGAAAATCAACCTCACATGTAATCAGTTAGATATTTCAATGTGTCTAAACGTAAACAGGTTCCCTGATGTTATTCCGTGACGTTTTCGAAAATCTACCTCACATGTGACCAGTAAAATATTTCCATATATATGAAGGAGTACCAAACGAAGAGAGGTAAACCAGACGTAAACAGGTTCCGTGATATTATTCCGTGACGTATTCGAAAATCGACCTCTCATGTGACCAGTAGAATATTTCCATATGTCTGAAGGGGTATAAAAGGTAGGGAGGTAACCCATGCGTCGAAAAACCGATGCCTGGGTTATTATATGGGTTTGTGGGATTAAATTGAAACTGGTTACTTTCACCCCAAATCGAAGTAACTTCTAGATCCCCATTAAGATATGCAACCTCCTGCTGCCGGTAAAGATATGCAGACTTGCAGACCACGCCAAAAAAACGGAAAATAGCTCTCATATTAGGTATGATTAACCCGTTTAACCCGTTAAAAGGTAAGACCTTGTTAGTCCTTACCTCGCACAAGTTTCGAATTCTGAGGGTTGTCGTTGGTAGGGGTGTGACAGCTGGTTAGCGGAGAAACAGTTTTTACACTTAAAGGCTATCTGTTGATATAGTTTGTGAATTCTCGAATTTTGAGTTGCGGTTTGTTTTTCAGTATTGAAAACATTTTTATGGACTTCTCATCACAGATATTTTTCGAACTCTAAACCGAATGGTGTAGTAATTTTTCCGATAAACAAAATCGATGATAAACATTTTCATTTCCGACCAGACAGTCTGAAAATTGAAATAAAAATTGTGAATTCAGTCGATTGGATAATTGAAATCGATCAATACATTAATTAGTGTTTTTTCGAATCTAAATGGATCACACTGTATAATTTACATCGATTCCAATACGCATTTTCATTTGAAAGTCTTAATGATGAACACAAATTCCCATCCGAAGAAGTAGAAGTATTAAATCTACTACATTATAAAAGTGACTTGCGTCACGCTTTTTGTTTATGTGACTACTTCGAGAGAATAAAATGTCATAGAGGTCTTTTCGCGTCAACCTATTTTGTTTTCCAATTATGTCTCGCGAGTAGCACCACTTTTATATACATGCGCGTCAAGTAAAAAATTAAATTCATAAATATTCATGAACGTGAAATATTAAAAGAGCTAAGAGAACAAGCTTGCAGACTTCAAACGACGCTAAGTGGCTAAGGGAAGCTCTTTTCAAAAGCTCTTCAAATTAGATCGAGATAAAATTTGCACTTTGAGCAAATTAGTGACACCTCGCTTGATGGGACACCTATCTCCGGCTGTTGTATATTTTGGATTCTGATGGTGAGAGTTAGTGTCGGCAGATAAAATATTCATGAGCAGGAATTAGGATCGTTTGGAGTTCCGGGAGAAATATTGAAGTTTGTGATACAAGATTTTATAACGGCACCTTCATATTTCATGTAATGGTATTCGTTACTTAAACTTTCGTCATCGATTAACTCCTTTATTGAATCAATAACATCAGGTATTGAAAACATATGAAAAAGCACTTTTCCTTTCGTGTATTTCAATGCTTGGGGAGACTTTCTTCCCAGTTTGCATATCAATCAATCAAAATATACTGTAATATCAAATAATAACATCTTGTTAACAAAGCGTGTATATATAAATGTAAATGTGATTGAGTTAATAACATTTGATAAATGTATACAAAATAGTCACTACCATATAAAATTTAATAGAATAAAAAAAATCAGTTACTTATTTGAAATTCAAAATATAACAAAGAATAGAAGGTATATGAAATCAAAGTGTATAGTTTTGGTCTACTTATCATTCTATTCTATCCACATAATATTCTTCCAAACTATAATTGGTTCTATCGGAAAGAACTCTTTTACTGCTTTTCTGAAGCTGGCGTTGGTCGGTATATCTTTAATACCTACTATTTGGAAGGTGATTGTACATTTTGCAGCCGTTTTATATAATTGAATCATTAACGATAGTGGAAGATGGTAATGGTAGTTTGAAATGGTTACTTTGACGGGTGATATATCTATTCCCTGTAATAGTTTGCAGAGGTACCTCAGGGCTCTTTTTTGTGGAACAAAAACACTTTGAAGAACATTACCACTGCACACTCCCCAGAATGGGATACCGTATTGCAAATGTGACTCTATCAAGGAGTAGTATCTTTGCGGTTGGGTATCCTAGTTCTTTTGCAGCAATTTTCACAGCCTAATAACCTGAGGATAATTTTTTATCAAAATTTTTGACATGTTCATTGAATTTGACACCGTTGTCGACGTATAGTCCTGGAAATGTAGAAAAACACTGTTTTCAATAATCTGGTGGCTTGAAGAAATATTAGCAACTGCACATTTGAAGGACACAATCTTAGTTTTCAATATGTTGAAGAATAAAAGGTTCGAGTCACACCACTCTTTGACATTTATTATATCTATGTATGTCTCTACATACTGTCATCATACACGAGTAGAATTAACTCTTTCATGACATAAAGTCGTAATTGAAAACATTGAAAACCAGAACCCAAACACAATTCATTTATGATGCAACACCAGACAGCGCTGTTTCGACCCGCCATAGGTATCATCAGTGGTGCTAGGCTAAACCACAAATAGGTTTGGAAAGCTGAATACACTTATTGAATGAATTAATCGAAGAGGTTTTTATATTAAAGTGTATAATTTTTAAAATTCTTGCAAGAATTTTAAAAATTATAAAATTCTTGCAAGAATTTTAAAAATTATACACTTCAATACAAAAACCTCTTCGATTCATTAAATCACAAATGCGTTGCTTGACTCAAGTGCTCTTGAAGGATATGCATGAGGAAGTGAGGGCCATGATATCTCCTCATAGTAGGGGTGTTGTGTTTTGTCCCTAGTTCACAACTAGTTTGCCTTGCAGTGAAGGCTGCAGTGAAAGACAAAAGACGAATCCCGTCGGCAATCGATGTCGAAACTTGGCTTTGCAACCGATCCCCTTGGGGAGCCTCGTTTATCTTTGAAGATACATCACTTTTATTTGAAGGCGGGATGAAGTCTGTGAGAAAACTGAAACAGGGCTCAAATATGTACTCTCCTGTTTGAATATGAGCCTCCTGAGTGTGAATGTGGGAAAAACTAAGTTCATTGCATTCACCACAACAAAGACCAACCCCTAAATAACACTCTCGATGTTCATAAGTAGATATCTATGCCGAACCACAACGCAGTGTTCATGTTCAATAAAAAAGTTGACAACATGAAGTATTTGGGTGTATATGTGGACCAACACCTGCGATGGGAAGAATTCATGGACAACACAGTTGAAACACTCAATAAGTTAATTTATTAATTCTATCAAATCAGAAATGTGAATAATGAAAAAGCTTTTACTCACGATTTACAACTCACTCGCTGAATCTTTATTGAGGTACTGTAACATTAAATGGGGTGGTCTCAGTAAAACTTTATTACACGTTCTTGAGGTTATGCAAAATACAGGTTTTAAAACAGATTTTTTTGAAATAATTCTCAACCTTCACAAAGAAACTGGCTTATTTGATGTGAGAAAACTATATACCTCCATCTCTCAGATAAGTCATATTTACAACACGCGTACTGAATCTAAACAGAACACAAATGTTCTCCTCTGTAGACTAACAAACTCACAGAAATGTATATCATACTGTGGTCCAAAATTTTTAAATCTAGTCCCTTTAGAAATCGGAGTCATTCCTAATAAAAGTAAAATGAAATCAAAACTGAAAGAATATGTGAACCAAAATCATAACAAACTGAAAACCGTATACGAACTTGAATAATAATAAGAAATACAAAATACAATAAATAACCCTATTTTATCTCCCTCACAATGAATTTAACTTTGTTTTTTTCCTTCTTTCTACTCACCACTTAATATGTGAATAAAAAATGTAATCCGGGTTGATGACTACAACACAAAAATTGCTTAATTAGCTCAGCCTGGACTCACAGTTAGTTCTTTCCTTTTATTCTTTCTTCTAGTTCCTCAAGCTTTCTTGTTTCAATTTTGAATTCATATTAAAAAATAAACTGTATTGATTAGTTTTTTAATATGGATTTCCATCAAGTACCGGCCAGTTCTATTCAATGATTGAACTCATATGATAGATCATGCTTACATGAAAATAAAATTTACTTACTTACTTACTTATTTTATATTTTATGGTTGAGTTCTCTGTCAATCTTATAGAGGACGTCTCCGTAAGAAGCCCCTCACTTCCAATTTGTGTAGCGTTGCTATGGATGATATCTATATAATTCAATGCCATAATGACGGTTATTTCCAGTTTGCTTGATCTTCTTTGTAAATAGTTCATTTTGAACTCAATTGTTTTCTTTATCATATACCCATGATTGGTTACCAGTTATGACCCTTTTGAGCAAATCTGTATGGCTGTTGACGTCATTCAACAATACCTAAGGGATGCTCATGCGACGGGTTTTTTTGTCAAAAGTCAGTAATGTTTTGGAACTAGCTTCGCAACCGCACGCTTCATGCCCAAAATTTACAAAAAAATTGCTTGGTATGAGGCAAGTGATATGCAGACAACCCCAGCAACTTCTCTAATAGTGATTCGACGATTCTCCATAACAATTTTCTTTATTTTGTCAACATTTTCGTCGGTTGTTGATGTGCTGGAGAGTCCAGGCCGAGCGTCTTCCCGACGTTCTGTGAAAAAATGATACCACTTATAAACATTTTTTTGAGTCACAGTACAATCATCTTATGCCACTGTCAATATTTCAAGTGTTCTTGAGCACTCAATTCCATTTTTACACAAGATTTGATGCAAACTCTGATACATTTTCTTCTACAGCAGAAAATCGCCGAACACGCAAAACATTTCAAACTTTAATGCTTCTTATCAACAAACTGAACATGCTAAACAGTTGAAACTGTAAACATATGTTCGAGACGAGTGTTCCAACATGAAAAATTTCAAAAAATCTGATCGAATGTACGTAGCAGGCGAAATTATAACATTCTCCTTATTTTTTGAACAGTTCAGTGCTGAGACTTCAGAATGAAATAATCTCTGCACAAAAGTAACATTAAAACCAAAATGAAGACACAATGAGTTTTGAAAATAGGTGACCGAGAAACAATTGACACCAAGTAAAATTATTAATCAAAGATTTTCTATCAAAGATTTGTGAAAGGGGACAAAGATAGTTCCCTGAACGTCATTCGAAAGGACTATTTCCATTTGAAAATCATATATTCACTATTATTTAATTTTATTCAAACAACGAAACATGTCTTAGCATTAATTCAATAATTTGTTGTTTTCATTTAGTGAAAAGTTCAAAAGTGTCAAGAATATCTCGTGTTCCTCCACGAATTCGAATAATATTCCGACCTAACAAAGATACAAGACACTTTTTTAAAAATTTTTCAACATAATGTTTGTTCTGGTTCTCAGTTTTTACTATTTGAAATCGTCCAAATTCAGTGACTCAGTTGTGGCCTGAAAGGGTTTACGCAGTTTACGTTCAGTTGGGCGACTGTTTTTTGACTGTTAGAAACAGTCCGGACAGAGAACCAGAACCGGCCTATAAGTCTCCTTTTAACTCTAGACACTTCTCTCAGCGATGGTCCCATCTTTGTAACCCGTCCAAATAGTACTCGGCGTTTTTCTCTGCAAAATAATAATTTTTCACGAAGGTGATTGCCTCTTCATTTGACGAAAATATCTGTCCTCTGAGCGCAATTTTCAGAAGTCGCGGATTTTCACCATGGCAGCCGCTGAGGTGTGAGACGCTGCATTGTCTTGGTTGAAGAGGACTTTTTTCTGCAAATATGGCCGTTTTTTCGCAAGTTCTGCCTTCAGCTTGTCAAGTAATAATGCGTAGTATACTCCTGTAATGGTTTTACCGTTTTGAAGATATTCGATTGAAATAACTTCATGACTGACCATCACTTTTGCAAACGAAAAAACAGTTTTTTCTCGAAGTCGGTTCCCCTTTGCAGTACATTATCTGGACTGTATTGTAATTGTCGTCAAAACTAGGATTTATCGCACCTAAACTGCTCCGATAGAGCGTTGAAAATGTTCAATCGGACACGTTCTTGGTCTAACGTGAGCAAACGCGGCACCCAATGCGCGGACAGCTTTCTCATGATCAAATGTTGATTTTACATGTGACAAATACATTTTCTTAGCATTTTTATAACCTCTGCTACCTCTCTCACTTCAATTAGACGGTTGTCTAGCACCATTTAGTGAACTTTGGCGATATTTTGGTCGGTAGTTGCAGTTTTTAGACGTCCCAAACGTTCATCTTCTTCCAACTCATCTTTGATTTGCGTAGGCGTACTGTATTTGAAAAACAAATATTTATTGACAGCTTCATACTCGATTTTGTCCGTTTTTTATAAAAACACGCGCCTGTACGAGGGTAGTCTGAAAAGTTTTCGATTTAACAAAGATAAAAGACACTTTTTCAGATTTTATTTCATTGCCCAACAGAATCTCCTTTCAACTCCACACACTTCTCCAAGCGATGGTCCCATATCTCTAAACCGTCCAAATAGTACTCGCCATTTTTTTCTGCAAAATAATTGTTCACGAAGGTGATTGCCACTTAATTTTTCAAAAATGAGTCTTCCGAGCACAATCTCTAGATGACAGAACAAGAAGAAGTCACTTGGAGCTAGATCTGGTGAGTAAAGCGGATGGTCAAGCAGTTCAAACCATATTTCGTGGATTTTCGCCATGGCAACCGCTGAAGGTGCGTATTCACCAAAAAAGCGAGCACGAGAGAGCATTCGTGTATATTTGCTCGTGTTCGCTGATGTTCGCTCGTATTTGATGTCTCGTCCACACCAGAGCGAATATTTTCAAGTTCCTAGTCGTAGTTGATCCATCTACTTTGTGCGAGCAGTACGTGCGAGGTAAATATTCCTGAAGGTGGGTATTTACCAAAAAAGCGAGCATGGGCGAGCATTCGTGTGTGTTTTCTCGTGTTCGCTCATTATTGATTATATTATTGATGCAGAATGCTCGTTCTCTCTTGTTCGCTCTTGTTCGCTCGTGCTAAGAAAGGTGTTCGAAGTAACTTTCTAACTGACAAATGGTCGAGTCATAAATATAGTAAAAAAGAATCAACCACTTGGGCCCTTGTCTTAACCCATAAAAGTGTTAAAAATGCGTACCTACTCGAAACATCCCAAGTGGTGCCTGTCGTTCCGAATATTCATATGTTTTTCAGTAATAAACTTTCGGTTCGAGAGAAGAGAGCATTTCAGTGATATGCGATGATAAAATACGAAAATGATGAGTTATGATAAAAATAAAAGAATTAACATAAAAAACTCAAGCAGATGGATATTTCGTACGACTGCTCGATAATGGAGTTAACAATAATTTATAATACAAAAATAGAAATCAATAACGAAATGAAATGTTTCCAAAGTAAGTAGTTGTAGAAAAAAACCCTACAGAAATAATTTCATGACTATCCTAAAAAAACAGTCATCACTTTCCCAGCCGAAGAAACAGTTTTTGCTTTTTTGTAGCTGGTTCCCCCTTTGCAACTGCGGGTCCAAAACGCCAGAAACTTTGGTGAGTAACTGTCAACAGATGAACAACGGAATTCACTAGCTTTCATTTACGAGTGCTGCTATCTTCATGTTGAGGTCGGAAACTTTCATCGGTTCAGTATCCGTTAACCTTCCTTTACAACTCCCATATTTCACACAATGCATTCAATTAAACTGAAGTGTTGAAAAAATCAACAATAAACGATGACTCCGCAGTATTTCTTGAATGCGAAAACATTTACAACACAAAGTCAGTTTTTGAAGCACAATTAATTATTTTTCATGGTGTTTGATTGTCATGAATGAACTCAACACTTCCTCCCCATTTTCTGTGTTCACTTACAATTTAGTTTTATTATTATTGTACGGGCTGATGGGGATATTATGAACCCTTCAAGAGTTGTAGGCTTCGCCTTTCATATAATATCGTGACTTGCACTATTTGCTCAGTAGTTATACCAACTGTTAAACGTTTTTTGATGTACCTCTATTCATGATTTTTTATATCATAGGCGTCATCATGAAGGGAAAAAGGGACGTTAGTTTGAGTTATTTCAACATTCACTTGATCAATTACTTCTATTATTCCGGGCATTTATAGATTTTCACTACCCCGGAAACAAAAAAAAATCAAAACTCCAATTCGAATGCTATTTTTTTTTCAAGACAAAACACAAGCATTACACAAAAATCCTTAAGGCGCTCTCAGAGCGGTGCCTGTGCGAAAATAGCGATTCACATTGGATTTGAATCGCTGGAGATTAAATCCATTTGGAAAAACGTTCTCCGGAAGTTTTATTCCACATAAACGCGTAGTTCTTCAGATGAAGGAGTTCTTAAACAGTGCAATTCGAGAATGAGCAGCCAGAGTCCGTCGCGTAATTCTGATATGTACCGCTCTTGGTGGAATCAAATGTGACAAGTCACTTGAACACTTCCCGTGAAAGTATCTATAGAAAAGAGACAAATTTCGATGTTCCAAGGTATCAAGGTTGCACGTGATGTTCTCGATTCCAGTCAGGCGGATGGCTCTTACATGGGAACAATACTCCAAAGAAGGTCTAATCTAAGCTTTATAAAGCATCAAAAGTTATTTAGGTGTGTTCCGTTTTCTGGTTCGGAATAGTGTTTCAAGCTTTTGAGAAAGCAGCCTTTGCAATTCCAGCGATATGATTGTGCCAAGACATATTGGTGTCCATTTTAACCCCCAACAAACATATCGAAGCAAAAAGCGGAAATCTCTGACCGGATATTATTGTATCCGGCACAGAGACATTTATCTTCTTGGAGAAAACCAATTTTGTAATTTTCTATTTTCATTTCAATTTTATTTAAATCTAATTCTCTGTACTTAAACGATCATAGCCTTTGTTTTATTGACATTTAGCTTCAATTTATTCGTTTTTTGTATATAGCAATATTATTTGATCCTTTATTAATTTCTTAAATAGCTTCATCTATATCTTTATCACTAACCGATACATCATTCGCAAAATAATGTTCATAATCACATTCATTACATTTGCTGATATCATTGATGTATATTAAGAATATCAATGGCCCTAGAATATTTCCCTGCGGAACTCCCTGGTATACTCTTATTGCTGTTGAATCAAACTCATGCAAAAAAATATCATTTTATGAAATATTTTAAAAACACTACTGCCACTTTTTTTGTTTTCGGCATCGAAAAGTCCATTGAAAATGCTACTAGTTTGCCCATTTAACCGAATTCGTAACATCAATAATAACGGAGTTGGCAATGGTGCCGACTTAATTTGAAACACCCTGAATACTCAACCGATGTGTTCAGTCAAAATAAACTGCCAAGCGAACCCATATGAATAAAATCTGATCGATTCCAGTCGTAATTAGTTCGCCATATTCAACTCCAACACTTTTGAATTAGTCAAACCAAGTTGTTAATTTTCGTCATGAGCCGAAATGAATAAAACATGCGATGGCGGACGGGCGTCGGTAGGCGTCGGTGCGTTTCTAATACCGTCACAGGAACGGTGTCGTATCTGTGGGGAATTGGGGAGCGGCGTTTTAACTACATAAACTCTGTCCAAGCGCCCGCACTTTTCGATACATATTTCATGAAGATACTAAAGTAGTTTCAAAGCGGTCTGAAAACTGTCGGTAATTTCCTGCATAAGAAGTTTTTGTGCAGGGTTGGAGAGAATTTTCTTATTTGAACAAAGATCTGCTTTTGAAGACAGCATTTGTCTAAAAATAGAAGAACTGAGGTAATTTAGGTTAGGCGCAAAGTTAGTGTTTATTCGACATTATTCTGCAGCTCGCGAGGGTTTTTTATAGCCCAACACCAATTTCCCCTCCACCAATAAGTTAATTCTTTAAGGTCTCATGGCAAAAGCCATCATACACTGAATCTGGTAGGAAGCCTGTTAGACAATAAAGGTCAGAGTCAGACATGCTTTATTGTCATAAAAGTTTAGGTTTTGTTGACAAAGTAGGCTTAAGAACTGAAACAATCTGAAACATTAACATCAAGATATTAATATGGCTCGAGCACACTTCAAAAAGTCTATCATAAAAGTTTGTGATAAAACATTTTAATAAGTTGCAATTATAAGTTGCGAAGTCATCCGAAAAAAAAATCCTCAATACTATAATAAGCTTTATCCAGCAGAATTTTTTTTACTCTTTTTCGAAACCGTTTGTAGCATGTTAACTTTCTGATTGAAAGATGATTGAAACATTTTTTGCTATTATAAAGAATCGAATTTTTAATTTGTGCTGTTGACGGGATAGGAAGAGGAATATTGAATGTGAGACGGGTGGCATAACTTTGAGTTGAGTTCGAGATGTTATCTTTGTACTTTTTGTGCATTAGGCAGACTATTTCTAAAATAAAGAGGCAGTAGACTGTTAAGATGTGATGAGTTGAAATAGGGGCTTACAGGAATCTTTGACTCCAGCTCTGGTAATGAATATCACTGCTCTTTTTTGAATTGTGAAAACTTGACTCATTAAGTTTTGACAGCTGCTCCCACAGAAACAAACTTCGTACCGCAAGTGGGATTCGAAAAGTGCAAAGTATTCTTTTCTAGCAAAGTGACAGTCCAAAGAGTTAGAAATAGACCTTATCGTATAACAACTTGAGGATAATTTTTTGCATAGCATACTAATATGCGTTCCAAATTTTAATTTGTTGTCTATGTTGAGGCCTAAAAATGTGTTCTCTAGTTTATGATCAATGATGTGTTCTTCAAGAATTATATGATCCAGGTTACATTTAAAGAACATTATATTAGTCTTTGATATATTGAAAAATGATGAATTGGCATCATACCATTGTTTAACTTTGCCTATATCAAGCTCTACCCTACTTTTAGTGCATCACTGCTTCTTCTATGTCAAGGTTTTAGTATTTTTTCATCCCAGATGATCCAGTTCTCTCTACTCGGAACTGGGACTCTTTAAAACAGATTTTAGTCGGAAGGATCAAGTTGAAGGTCTTTCCTAGAATGTTATGACCAGTTGTCTACTAAACTCTGCATTACACGAAAAAATAAATAACTAGTGAAAAGAAAGAAATATTGTCAAAAAATTTAAGATAAACATGTTTTCTTTTTAAAGGCAAGCAAAGACAATGATGTGATCCTGTACAAATCAGATTGAAACAATAGATTTGATAAATTAATGGACAATGCTCCTATGATACAGTACTACGGCCTAAGATAGTTTCAGAAAGTGAAAACTACAAGCAGATAGTGTTAAATCTGATCACACCAGTTTTTGGTAAAAGTTTGCAAGTATCTCATCCTACAGTAACGAAAATATGCGGCCTGCCAAAAAATCACAAGACAGGTAAATCTGTGAGAATAATTGTATCAATCATAGGTTCTTACGCGTATAAGAATGCTAACACAATTCAAAACCTGGCTTCCAAAACCCCTTTCTCCGCTTCACCTGTTTAGCGGGAACTGATCGTTTGGCGGGAGTTGGTCGTTTTCCGCTTGATCACGGATTTCTACGCTAGCTTGGCTGAATGAGTTGTTGTACAATATATAAGTGGCTCCTCTGAATTTTCTCCTGAACCAGTGTTTCTCCGTGTGGATGATCTCAGCTTGGGACCAGTTGATGTTATGTTGATGAGTTCAAACATGCTCTGCTATTCCCGATTTGCTGATTTCTCTTCGCTGTGTGTGTTTCTTATGATCGGCAATGCGGACTTTCAATGGCCTCTTAGTTTCGCCGATATAGGATTTTTCGGTAAATGCAATTCATAGAATCGCAGTCCGCGTTTGGTGGCCTGGTTTTCGTGAAGCTGCTACGGATGTTGTTTCCGATGTAGGAAAGTTCAAGTACTGGTTGTGACGATTTCTCTTCCATGTGAGGCTCTTGCTGTCTTTTAGCCAAAGTCTGTTTCACCATCACTTTGGAGTAACCATTCTGTTGAAGATCATTTTTGATGATGCCTAGTTCTTTCTCGAGAGCTTCCTTCGTATTACAGAGCCCGAAAGCACGGTCCAGTGGAGTCTTGATGATTCCTCTTTTAGTCGATTGATAGTGGTTGGATCCGTGGTTCAGATACTGTTCTGTGTGAGTGGGTTTTCGGTATACAGATGTTTCCCACTTAGTGTCGGTCCTGTTTATCAATAGATACGTCTGAGAATGGCAATTCGTTAGGGACTTCCTTCTCCATTGTGAAAGTGATGAAAGTTCTGATGTTGTTGATCAATTTTCACTTGTTGCTTATATTTTATTTCATTGTAATTTCATTTCAGGGTTTTTTGGCTAATATAATTGCTATTTTCAGCTATTCATTTCAATTTTATTGATTTTTTCAGGGATTTCAAATCATTCAATATCATATTAGACAATGGAAATACAAGCTTGTGAAATTCACTGTCAAACATTGCCAACCACCTACAAACAAACGTTGGACTAGATCTGTTAAACCGATAAATGAATAAAAATAGATGCTCTCGTTTCCAATAAGTTTAAAATTTTAATTTTGAAACTGAATTTGTTGAGTTTATATTATCTTTTTCTTTGGAAATAATCCCTGGAATACCAAGCTCTATTGACCTGAACGAACAATCCAATAATATTAAAAAAATTGTTGTAAGGAAATGCGCAAATGCATTCGTGTATGATAACTCAAGATTAAAAGAAATCATCATACATTCAAGGCATTTGCTTAGCAAAATTTCTCAGATCATGGATTTGCTAACATATTAACCAATGAAAATTGATGCATTTGGATTCTACCACTTGGACGTCTCTCCAATGAATATTTCAATACTTAGTGGACTGTAGTTTGATCTTCAGAAATATATGGGCAAATTCGAGAAGCTTGAATTATCTCTTACCTGACTTTGTTTGAGTCAGGTGAAGTGGTTCCACTGATGAATAAAAACTTGTATCACCGTAGGCTAGACCAATTACGTATGATTCCTGTCAAGGACACCAATCATCAGGATTAGTGAAAAGGAAATGTACCTCGTGATAGATTGATTTGAGCTATCCTGATTGAAAGTCTAGTGTTGATGGTCATTTCATCAAGTAGATTTTTCTGGACTTGAGGCAGATTTACAAAAGGATGAAGGATTTGGAACTGCTCCTTTGATTCGACTCAAAACTGCTAACAATGCAATCAATGGGAAACATTCAGAAAACACTTATTTCATGAAGTAGATTTTGCTGAACTTGAGGCAGATTCAGAACAGAAACTAATCTTTCCCAATCGTATGAAAACTGCAAAAAATGAATCAGTAGGAAACATGTATACAATGTTCATTTCGTCAAGTTTATTTTCCTGAACTTGGTTAGATCCATAACAGATTGAATAGTCAGATTGGGAACTACAAAAAAGGGTCATTGTTAGAATTGAACTTTGAAAATATAAAGGGCAGAGCAGACAGAGAAAAATTGATTTCATATTCAGCTTGAGCACCCCAAATATAAATAAAACACTAGTCACCAGTTTTCCTTGTATCTACACTACACCAGTTTGACCAGTTTCCACTTCCATAACCTGGAGTTTTGAATTTTTTTCCTTCATAGATGTATGTCTATTGTTTCCGTTCCTATTCTCTCCAATAACATGCCAGCCGATATCAAAGCTTCGTCTTTATGTCGTTAATTACAGCTCAAAGGCGTTCACCCTAACTCGATTAAATAACCCAGGGGTCTGTCGCAAACTCTACCGTCCAAATTGAAATGTGTTCTGCTGATTTTAATTGGTTTATCGCGTAGAGCGCGGTATAACGCCCGTATACCTTCAATAGTAATTAACGAACTTCCTATTGAGCTAATCAAGGCGATAGTCATCGAATCCGCGTCTCAATAATAGTTATTAAGGAGCTGCACCGCATTCATAGCCACCCAGACATTGATCGAATTCAATTAGGATTCACTTCGAAGCGTTTGGAATCAGACTCTATCGATTGGTTGGAGTAAATTTATGAGAGTACAGAAAAGTATAATCAGGTGACTGAGAACCAAGTTAGTAGGTTGGGTACGGTCAAAAATGAGTAGGTCTATTCGACCCTCCACCGAAACCCGCAAAGGTTCATTGTGGCTCACACTTATTTACACCCTACCAAATGAACCCAACTTCTCAACGAAGCCAATTAGTTTATTTGGTGAGAGAGGTCAGGTGGTAGGAGTGTGTCTCTGCCAAACTCTGAGAACCTCATTCGATCCGCAGCAGGGCAGACACAAATTATGTGCTCTGCTGTTCAATCATTTTCCAAACAGAGACGACATACTGTTCTCGGGCAGTACGAGTCTCTGCATATGATGATTCAGACGACAGTGAACTGTGAGAAGGCTTGTTAGACATCGTAGTTCATCCCTACTGTAGTCCAATAACTGTTTGATTCTAAGGTTTGAATGGTGAATGAAGTGAACCAATCCTGGAAGATTTCGCCAGAAGTCCATGAATCTTTTGCCATCCAGGTGTTCAATGTTTGTTTGGCAAAGCCTTAAGCTTGCCAAGCCTGCCAATGGCAGGTTATGATCCTATGAAGCTGTTTGCACTACCCTCCAGACCAGAGAAAAGTTGTCCTTTCTATTGAGGAGAGTTGTTTTCAGCAATTTGCTACCAATTAAGACGTTCCTTGCTGGGGGCTAGGAGCTTCCAACGCCGCTTGACTGTCCGAAAATATAAGGTTGGAGTTACCACGTTACTAGGTTATACTTTGAGTAGGCTGAAATACATTCCTGAATAGTTTGGAGTAGGATCATCATACTCTAAGTTTATGAATTCAACTCTCGAGATTTTACAACAAAACAAACACAACACATGGACGATTTGCCAAAGATCATTGTACGAGTAGGTTCATCTTGGTATATGTTGATTACATTGGGATAAAATCATCAGTTGCAACGTGGGAATAAGTAGAAGATTCAATGAGTTGCACGACGTCTTTGTTCTAGAAATGGTGTTATAACTAAAACCTGTTCTGTGTACGTATAAATACGCCTGAGGAAACTATTGTATAGCGAAACACGTGTTGTGTTTTTGTGAACTGTTCAGTGAAAATCTCAATGAAGTGTCATTTGATTAAATGCTTTCAGTGTTACTTAATGTTTATACGGAAGTAGTTTCGTGTTAGAAATCACACGATAAAAGGTGAGACCTCGTTAGTCTATAGCTCACACAAGACTAGACCTCTGAGGGTTGTCGTTAATAGGGGTGTCGTTTGTAGGGAAAGAATCTATTTCAGATATATACAGGGTGGGACATCGAAAACTTGACATGGAGGTTTTGGGTACTAATTTTGCAAATCCTAAAAAACGCTCGGACAGGTCGATTTTTATTGGGAGGGACACAGTTTTTTCCCCATTTTCAGCGTCGTCACTTCTACTCCGAAGCAGAGAGGTGAACAACCCTTGGAATTTCAATAGGCAACTGGGAGCGAGTCGCACATCGTTTGAAAAATCTTGGAAGTCTTCAAACTATGGTGTACATTTTTTTATTTGGACGAACCATATTAAATTTAGAGTTGAATTTACTTACTTTATTTTCATGTTAGCATATGCTCAAAAAAACCTCCAGCTTCCATGTAATAATAGAGATTCTTCTGGAAACGTTCTCGAACATTGTGGAGCATTTCTTAAGTGATTTGGCAACATTCATTTGTGATTCGTTGCCGTAAATCTTCGAGTGATGCAGGAGGAGTACAGTAAATTTTGCTTTTCTAATAACCCCACAGAAAGACATCTAACGGCGAAAGGTCTGGTGATCGTGGTGGCCATTCGATAGTGCCCCGCCTCCCAATCCTGTAATCCGGAAAAGTCTGATCTAAATACTGCCGAACAAGCAGAGCATAGAGCGGAGGAGCCTCATCTCATTGAAATATTAACAGACCCTCCCAATAATTGTAGTTATTTTCAATAATACCAATGAGAAGGGGATTAATAGTACCTTCCAGAAGCTCCAGATTAATTTGTCCGGTTAAATTGCCTTCTAAAAATAATAGGCCAACAATACGGTCACCAAAAATTGCAGTCCATACATTTAATTTTTATGGACGTTGAGTATGCACTTCATGAAAAATGTGAGAATTTGAATCAGCCCAATAGTGACATTTATGGCGATAAACTGTGCCATTTATAAAAACAGAACATTCATCACTGAAGCAAATGTTGGAATCAAAATGTGGATTTTTCACCGCTCGTTCACTAACCAACTCGCAAAATTGCAAGCGTCGATCGAAATTATCTTCATTCAGTTCTTGCGTTAATTTAATCTTGTAAGGATGCATTTTGTGGGTTTTTAAAATACGACGAATGCTAGTTCGTGACACCCCAGAAACAAATGCTAACTTTTTTATGCTCAAAGTATGGTCAAAAGCTCAACATGGCCCAGAATTGCCACTTGTGTCATCCCATTTGTTACTGGTGGTTCGATCTGCCGTTTTTTATTTGCTTCAGATTCAGTTGCGCAAATTTTTGCAATTAAATCGAAAACACACTGTCGCAACACATTCTTTCCATGTTGTTGATTGAACAGTTCAGCGGCTCTCGCAGCACAAGTCTATTTCCATTGCACAGTTCACTCAACTCAACCCCCTCTGCAGGTGTGTAAACCATTGTTTCTTTAGCAACACTTTATGATACTCACTACTAGTAATAATGTAGATGTCACTTTTAACATAAAAACATTTTTAACATTTTTAACCATTTCTCAATTGTAATAGACCTCTTATCAGAGAAAAACTGAAAAATTAACAAAAAAGTAGCGTAAGAAACAGATGAAAAAGTTCCAAAACCATTCCAACTGAGCAGTTGCTATTTACAATATTGAAAAAGTTAATTATCGAAAAGAACTCTTTCAAATACGTTCAAATTAAAAAAAATCTACACCATTGTTTAGAGAATTCCAAGATCATTCAAACGATGTGCGACTCGCCCCCTATTCCCTGTTAAAATTCCAAGGGTTTTTCACACCTCTGCTCCGGGTTAAAACGACGACGCTGTAAATGGGAAAAAAACTGCCCCCTCCCAATAAAAATCGACCTGTCTGAGTGCTTTTTTGGATTTGCAAGATTAGTACCCAAAACCTCCATGTCAAGTTTTCGATGGCCCTCCCTGTATTCTTTAAACATATTTTAGTGGTTTCTGAGTTTTTTCCACTAACATATAATTTTTGATGGGGCCAGGAAACATCATATCAAAATTGGTTTACAATAAAATACATTGAAAACCCTTCGAAAGTATGACACGATTTTGTTATTCAAAACGAAAAAAACCGTATATTTTTCATTGTCATTCAGACATCGATGCAACAAATTAGTACTTGACAGTGATAATTTCATTGAGCTAATTGCATAGTGCCGCCAAAAGAATGAACAAAAATGTAGACAGGAAATTACCGGTATAATATCACATTGGCTGAACAATTAACATGGAAATAATGACAAGCTTTTTTATCATCACAACGTGTATTAGCAACTATACACCAGCCAATTCATTATTGTTTCAAATAACAGACAATTGAAGAAAATGAAGCAGTATTTGCTTTGGTCGCAATTATTCAAGATGAGCAGTCTACCATTTACAGCATTTTTAATGGCACGTCTAAGAAAGGAAACAATTTGCAGTGTTCTGAAAAATGATATGGCTTAATGAGTAGTGTAAAACGATGTGTTCTCAGAAGGAAAGTTACGTAGACCTGATTATGTGTTTGGTGTGTAAATTTTAATTAAGTACTAGCGACTTGCCCCGGCTCCGCACGGGGGCAATGCTGATACTGAATATACATATAAACTCGGGCGATCGCTGCTAATCATAAAATGCTATAGGATGAAGCGCGGCCTTCGACGCGCCGCCCGCCCTGACCGGTATCGCCACAACCACTATGTCCCTGCATTTTTAATATGTAATATCTTCAAGAATATTCATTCAAAGTACATGTTGAGAAGGGTCTTATTGATCTATTATTATTATTATTATAAATGCAAAATGAATTTAAGAATAATAATTGTACACGGATTGATGTGAAGGATAGTATCGGATAAAAAATGGTTATTGTGGGTTATTCCTAAAAGACATACCATCGCAGTAGTACTGTTGACTCCGTGCATATGTGTTGTTTCCTGCTTTCGGCAAACAAGTGTTGCCCATCTTTACACTTGGCTACACTGCGCTGATGAGGCCAATAGCCAGAAACACGTATCCGCGGTTTGCCTCCCTTTTTGGAGTGTTATGTCCACTAATTGTTCCATTTTTGATTTGTATATCATACACACTCGATAAAATCTTTCTCTGTATTTATATCCTGGACTCGGATGTCACGCAGGTAGCTATAGCTGCCAACGTGGTCATGTTAGATGTAGCCTTGGAATTCTAGGTCTTCTAACTGAAACCACAAATGTGCGGTTGGCTCCTGTTGTTGACTCCGTGCCTATGTGTTGTTTCCTACTTTCGGCAAACAAATGTTGCC
This sequence comes from Leptinotarsa decemlineata, assembly GCF_025532065.1. Classification (NCBI taxonomy): domain Eukaryota; kingdom Metazoa; phylum Arthropoda; class Insecta; order Coleoptera; family Chrysomelidae; genus Leptinotarsa; species Leptinotarsa decemlineata. The sequence continues at coordinate 26,451,726 of NW_027412688.1, read as the reverse complement.
CATCTTTACACTTGGCTGCACCGCGCTGATGAGGCCAATAGCCAGAAACACGTGTCCGCGGTTTGCCCCTATTTTTTCAATGTTCTGTCCACGAATTTTCTCCTTTTGATTTATATCATACGCACTCGTTATTATTTATATCTCTGTATTTATATCCTGGACCCGGAAGTCACGCAGGTAGCTATAGCTGCCTACGTGGTGATGTTAGATGATACCTGGGAATTCTAGGTCTTCTAATTGAAACCACAAATGTGCGGTTAGCTCCTGTTGGTGACACCGTGCATATGTGAAGTTTACCATTTTTGGTAACCAGTTGCTGTCCATCTTTGCAATTGGCTGCACCGCGCTGATGAGGCCAATAGCCAGAAACACGTGTCCGCAGTTTGCCCCTATTTTTTGAGTGTTCTGTCCACGAATTTTCCCCTTTTGATTTATATATATATATATATATATATATATATATATATATATATATATATATATATATATATATATATATATATATATATATATATATATAAAAATAGATAAGTACTTTTTGATCATTCTCATATTGATTTCAATTTAAGAGCCACCGGTAGACAGCTGTTTCAGCCTATTGGGCATCGTCAGTACCGGGCAGGCGGTCCTCGATTGAAGACAAAATGACGTTAACCATCTTGACTTTATTCAGGTTGAAGCCTGGCCTCCTTCCCCTTTTAACTGAAGTTTGTCAGAGAGACAAATGGGTCACAACTGATGTTTGATGGTGGCATGAAAGTCCTTAGACATCCATACCGCCCTTCGCGTTATACCCCTACCTGGCTGGGGTGAGATAGATGAAGATATTATTCATCTGTTAACGGAGGACATAGGGGCCTCATACGACAGAGTGTCGGGGCCTTCTATATCGGGAGGGGTCGTCTACAGCGTAATCTATAGCTTCCCTGACTAAAGGATTTTCGTGAGTTTCAGCATAATCTAAAACTCGCCGATTCCTCGACTGAATGGACTGCTGAATGGAAGGCAGCTTCAAATCTCTGCGGATGGCTTCATTCCGCACGAACCACGGAGCATTCACAATCATCCGTAAAATTTTATTTTGTAAAGTCTCCAAGATGGAGATATTAGTCGGAGCCGCTTGTCCCCAAACGCCTGAAGCATACATGATGACAGACTTGAACATCATGTTATAGATCGTGATTTTGTTCTTTAGGCTCAGCTTAGATCTTCTATTGATCAAAGGGTACAGGCTTGCCACCCGACCCTGGATCTTTGCCTTCACGCTTAACAGGTGCGGGTTCCAGGTGAGCCTACGGTCTATAATAAGACCTAGGTACTTGACCCGCGTTTGCCAATCAATCTCCCTTCCAGAGATTCTCACTTTCATGGCCGGAGAAGCTATCGTTCTTCCCATGGTTATTGCCTGAGTTTTATCCGGATTCACTCGGATCTTCCACTCGAGGTACCAGCGCTCGAGGTCGCCCAATGCACGTTGCATATAGACGATCCCGAGCTCCCGACCCATGGAAGATGAGAGGAGAGCCGTGTCATCGGCGTAGAGGGATACCTTCACATGCTCGGACCTCGGAAGGTCGCTGGTGTAAAGAGAATATAGCGTGGGAGAGAGCACGGCCCCCTGTGGCACTCCAGCGAGGATCTCTCTGTTGTCAGACAGAGAGCCCTCTACTCTAACCTGAAATGTTCGGCCTCTCAGGAAAGACCCAATCCACCGGATCAGGCCCCGAGGCAGGTCGAATGCGATTAGTTTGTGAAGAAGGCCTTCATGCCAGACGCGGTCGAAGGCCTTCGAAATATCTAATAGAACTAAATGGACTTTTTTGTTCCTGTTCAACTCCGCGATGGTGTTTTCGACCAGTCTCAGAGCCTGCAACTCAGTGGAATGCTCTCTCCTGAAGCCGAATTGCTCATCAGGCAGAACATTTCGGTCCTCAACTTCTTCGTTGAGCCTTTGGAGTACGACTCTTTCAGCTAGCTTAGCCGCCGACGAGAGTAGACTAATCGGGCGATAATTCTGCGGGAAAAGCCGGTTCTGCCCCTGTTTTGGGAGCATGACGACGACCGCATGTTTCCACCTTCTGGGGAAGTATCTTAGGGCCAAGGAGCTGTTGATGATGCTCAAAAGGCTCTCAACGCAGTTTTCCGGGAGCTTCTTCAACAACTTGTTAGTTATTGAGTCAGCCCCCGGGGCCTTCTTGGCTTTTGCAGCCTTGATGTAGCCCTTCAATTCTTCCACAGAAGCCGGACGAATGACATCATCGTCATCCTCCCTGAGGATACGGTGAACCCGATCTTCGAGCTGAATATCGCGGTCGATGTCGTCATTGTCGTCAACGTTAAGTTGAAACTGACGTTCCATCGAGTCAGCAAAAGCCAACGCTTTGTCGGCGGGGGAGTAGCATACTCCGCGCTCTCCGTGAATGGGTGAGGGAGCTGTCTTCTTTCCCTTGAGTCTTTTAGTGATTCGCCAAAGCTCGTCACCTCCAGGCTCAATGGATTCCAACAGCTCCTCCCACCTGTCATTTCGGTAGTCAATGATGGCCTGTTTTACTTGATTGGCCATCCTGTTTGCCGCTGTTTTGTCTCCTGGGAAGAGTGTTCGCTGATAGAGCCTTCTCAGGCGGTTTCTCTCTCGTATCATGGCTTTGATACGAGGGGGAAACTCATTATAGCTCTTCTGCGGACACTCCTCGCTGGAGGTGGCCGTCCGAAAAGCATCATTCACGGAGATCTCGAAGCGGTGAACTGCCGCGTCGAGTTCGTTGGGAGAGCGGAGACCCTCAGGAGGGGCGCGCATCTCTCCGAGCTGAGTTGTGAAGACATCCCAGTCCGTCTTATATCTCATGCAATAATCAGGGGAAGGAAGTTCATCACCCAATACCAGGATTACTGGATTATGATCGGAGTCCAGTTCCGACTGAACGTAAATTTCGCTGGTCAGAGTGACGTTTCTGAGAAGCGCGATGTCAAGTACGTCAGGCCTATACTGCCCGCGATAGAACGTAGGTTCACCCGGTCCCAGCACGAGATATTCGTGTCTGTCGGCATGCGCATGGAGCGCTCGGCCGTTTCGATTGGTGGCTCTGCTCCATAGTCCGTGCTTGGCATTGAAGTCGCCAGCAGCAATTGTCGGAATATCACTACCCATCAGCAATTCATCCAGTGATTCTGGGAGTAAAAGATTAGTCGGAGGGTTATAGACAGAGATTAATCTGTGACAACCCCGTCTCAGTCGAATTTCGACCCCTACGGCCTCAGTTCCGTGTAACCGAGCACTGTCAATGCCGTATTGGACACACTGGAGGGATCGTTTGACAAGAATGGCAACTCCCCCACCAGCACGTCCAATACGTTCTCTATGGAAGAACTTGTAATTTGGAATGACAACGGATTCATTCCTCAGATGCGTCTCTTGGATTAGAGCCGCATCGATGTTATGTTCAATGAGAAAATTCTCAAAGTCGAGTTTCTTAGGTAGAAGGCCATTGGCATTCCAAAAGACTATCTTCAAAGATCTAGGCAATGTCGGTTGTCTAGACATTGGCGGTTCCGGTTAGCACGTTATTATTCACCGTGAACATTTTTTCGAGCACGGGGAATTTGCAGAATAATTGCTTCATCTGCTCCAAAGCGGCACAGATGTCTGAAGCCCCCTGAGTCTGAGGTGAGGGCATAGGTTGAGAGGGAGCAGTCTTTGCCGAGCCGTTTGCACCCTTGGATGCTGCTCTGGCAAAACTAACTCCTTCCTTAACACGACCAGACCCCGCAGGTCTGCCTGGGGGAGATGGTTTTTTAACTGGCTTGCCTCTAGACTTCTGAGCCTTAGGAAACTCAGGGCAACCTCTATAGTTGGCAGTGTGTACCCCTTTGCAATTATTGCACTTTGGGGGGTCAGTCCTTGCTTTCTTGCAGGCGTTGGTAAGATGCCTGCCGGCGCACTTGACGCATATTGGAACTGCCATGCAGTTCCTTTGGCAGTGGCCAAAGCGTTGGCAGCGATGGCACTGACCCACCGAAGTTTTGGGGTGCTGGGGTTCAACCTGCACCTTCACGCTCAAGAGGTCTTTGATCTCGAATATGTCCTTTTGGTCTTTGGAGACCAGTACCAGGACCATAGGTAAGGGCTTGTTTGCTCTCTTCATCCTAGTTACGGAGGAGGGATCAAAGCCTCTGGCTTCTAACTCCTCACGGATGTCGTCGATTGAGAAGTGCTCCGGAAGTCCTCTGAAGACGGCACGGATTTGCCGGTCTTCAGGGAGGGAGTAGGTGTGATGGGGGATGTTCTCCGTCACAAGGAGTCTCGACAATCGACGATAATCGTCAGGAGTCGAGGGCTGAACTTTGATGCCGTCATGAAGATTGACGGCTTTGGAGAAATTTATTTTCTCCTCGGCTGCTGTTTTGATCAGCTTAACCCATTTGTCCTTCTGACGAACGACAATTGGTGGAATTTTGACTTTTTTTGCGGGAGGCTGGTTTTCCTGCTTGCGTGGGGCAGAGGGGCCAGGCTCCTGGTCCTGAATAGTTCTGACAGTTCGTTCAGAATGGTCAGAAGCGCTGTCAGCTTGGATAGCTGGACTTATATCCATATTTTCGTTGGAAAGCGAAGTGGCCACCTCGCGGGCCAGACTTCGTGTCACCGGACGCGACGAAACCTCGGACTCGGAGTAATATTGTTTCGCTTCGTCCCTGATGTCATCTAAAACAACCCTCTTCTGCAATCTCCTTGCTTTTTTCGGTTGTTTGCCTTTCTTGATCCACTCGCCTACCTTGTTTGTGGACACATCTGGTAGAGGTGGAAAATCTTCGTTGATTCTTCTCTTCTTCAAAGCGGAGGAAGAGGAGGAGTGTACGCTTTCGTGATCGCTGTCACGGAGAGAATTGTCACTTGCAGGCGGAGCATTAGCCACTCCCTGATTCCCGTCTGTCAGATTTTGACAGCCGGGCCCAGAGACTGGCAATGTATTGCCCTGCAAATCTGCCTGGTTTAGGCCGAAGCACGAGATCAATTGGCAAATGATGCTAATGATCTCGGTCTTGTCCCTCCCAGCCAGATTGCGAAGCAGTTCCTCCATACTGCTTGACATTTTACTCACTTAAAACTGACAGTAAAGCTCTGAGCAGTTGAACGCAACGAAAAATGATATATTCAGTCGTACTCACCGGAAACGTTTCTTCGTTTGCACACAAGAACCAACGAACCACTATCACAAGCCAGAAACACCACAATACGGCTGATCATCAACCAGAAATCTTGGCGAAAACACAACCGAACGCTATGACACTTCCGCACTGTTCCGCTGTCAAAACGAAACTGTAAGACAAAATGAGAAAAACCAAGAAAGTACTTAATAAAAATAGCTGCGTAAACGCAAGCGAAACATAAGTGGAACCACCTATTGGTGTGACACCCAAGTCAACTTGTCAAGTTTTTTATGTCAGTGTTGGTGGTTTGACCAATCAACCGACAACTGCGGTAGCAGTTCCACTTATGTTTCGTTTGCGTTTACGCAGCTATTTTTATCAAGTACTTTCTTGGTTTTTTCTCATTTTGTCTTCAATCGAGGACCGCCTGCCCGGTACTGACGATGCCCAATAGGCTGAAACAGCTGTCTACCGGTGGCTCTTAAATTGAAATCAATATGGGAATGATCAAAAAGTACTTATCTGTTTATTTTTTTATTTTCATGGAATTATTTTCCAGCAGCTTGACTGCATTAACCTTTCTAGATTTCATATATGTTTACTAGCTTTCAATACCTACCCTACAACTGACTTACCCAAGTGTATAGAAAATGGTGAATGAACATTATTATTGTTATTATATTTGACAAAAAAAAAATCAGAATTTATGAGAGATTATCAACTTGAAACCTCAGCATTTTCTCGATAAATTTCTATTTCTCAAAGAAAATATCACGAACATTTATCTGAGAAAATCATTAGGTCGAACGTGAGCAGGAAAATAGCAGAATTAATACTCCTGACCGCTCTGGATTGAATGATTCCGTACAGCCTATCTCTTCTTGTATTTGTAGATCTTTTGCTGGAAAAATCCTCACTAGTTTAATATGTGTGATTGATGACTTGTTTACTTTATGGTAATTCATGATCACTTAAATGAAATGAATAAAAACACTTTTGTCTAAATATCACTGGTATTTAGACCAGTAGTATTTAGACAAAAGTGTTTTTATTCATTTCATTTAAAAATTCACTAGTTTTCTTTGTAGGACATGTTCAAGGGGTAGTAAAAACGTATCTGACTTTCTAGAATTTCAACTAGCGTTTTCTAATATGACTGATAACCAGTCCGTTCAAAGCTTATTATTGAATCATCTGAAACTTTTAATGGGTGATGATCAACTGTATTGCCAAATATGCGCCAAACTAACTGACTATTATACAGTGCTTTTCAGATAAAAGTATCCACCTTCAATAACTTTTGTAATACTGGTATTTAGGAAAAATCCAAAAACACGTCAATTTATGTTGGAAGGGGCAAGCATTATGGCTTATTTAAACTTACTGGAAAAGCCACCCCCTCACCCCTAGCATCATCCCTTTTTTTTAAATTACTTCTCATATTTTTTATGTAAAATTTGGTTACTCCTCTTTGAGCTGATTTCAAAAATGTATAATACTTGTAGGTTAAAGTGGTTAGTTTATGAGATAAACAATTTTTCTTTTAATAGCACAAATTTTACTTATTTTTTACTTTCACCTTATTTGCGCGTACTAAAATGGGTTGTACAACAGTTCAAACTCTTTAATCTGTTTAACTGTGCTATTTATTCTACTTCAAAAATCCAAACAACAAAAAACTCTACTTTTTATTAAAGTTTGACATTGTCAACTAGAATTTGTAGTCACTATTGATAGTGTACTTTGATACATTATATATTTTGTTTCGCTGAAATGGTTTACTCTTTGCAAGAAAGAATTGAAATTGTAGGTTTATACTACCAAAATAATAATTGTGCAAGAGCTGCTGCTAGAATATTTAACGAATTACATGACGGAAGACATGCAACTCATAAGTATGTAATTCAACTGATGCAGTAATTTACCACAACAGGGTCTGTTTACAATAAAGTGCATAAGCGAGAGGGACTCGTAAATAACGAAGCAATCCAAGTGGCAATTTTAGGGCAAGTCAGCTTAGAGGCTCAACAACCCCAATCGTTGTCAACAATAAGTAGAGCGATCGGTGTTTCATCTTCTACAGTTTTCCGAGTTCTACATAAATTCAAGTACCACCCATACAAAGTTAAGTTGGTGCACGAGTTGAATGAAGATGATTTTGATCGTCGTCTAGAGTTTTGCGAATCAATGACGCAATTTATCAATAACAATCCACAATTGTTAAACAATATTTGCTTTTCTGATGAATGCTCATTTTCATTAAATGGCTTAGTAAATAGGCATAATTGTAGATATTGGGCTGAAAGTGATCCACATATTATGCGTGAATTCCATACACAACATCCCCAAAAAAACGTTTGGTGTGGTATCCTAGGTGACCACATTGTCGGACCTTTCTTCATCAACGGAAATTTAAATGGTGAATCATATCTTGAGATACTCAGGGAAGGGGTGGACCCACGTATTACAACAATAATAGAAAATGATGTTAACCTTTCCGAAGATTTACTGGTATTTCAACAAGACGGAGCTCCTCCACACTATGCTATGCCTGTCCGACAATTTTTAAACGAAACATTCCCCGCTCATTGGATAGGTAGAAGAGGGCACATGATGTGGCCACCTAGGTCACCAGATTTAACACCCCTTCTTTTTCTGGGGGTATTTAAAAACAAAAGTTCATGCTACCCAACCAGAATCTCTGGATGATTTACGAGAGAGGATAGAAAATGAATGTCGACAATTAAATCCAGCCATATTGAGCAATGTCAGAGAGGCATTTCAAAATAGATTATACCATTGTATGGAAGTGAATGGTACTCATTTTGAAAACTTATTGTAACTTCATAATAAATAGCACAGTTAAAAAGATTAAAGAGTTTGAACTTACAGGCAAATAAGGTGAAAGTAAAAAATAAGTAAAATTTGTGCTATTAAAAGAAAAATTGTTTATCTCATAAACTAACCACTTTAACCTACAAGTATTATACATTTTTGAAATCAGCTCAAAGAGGAGTATCCAAATTTTACATAAAAAATATGAGAAGTAATTTTAAAAAAAAAGGATGATGCTAGGGGTGAGGGGGTGGCTTTTCCAGTAAGTTTAAATAAGCCATAATGCTTGCCCCATCCAACATAAATTGACGTGTTTTTGGATTTTTCCTAAATACCAGTATTACAAAAGTTATTAAAGGTGGATACTTTTATCTGAAAAGCACTGTATAGTATAAGTATAAACGAGGCACCACTCAATCTAATAATAACGCTCTTCAAACATGACTCAACCTCTGACGGAAGCACCAAACGCTCACGAAGGTTTGAAATAGATGAACACTTCAATCTAGCAGACCACTATTATAATCTTCATGCAGTCATTGTTCACTAACGTTCTGGCGTTGAATCTGGTCATTATTACGTATTGATCAAAGACGAAACGGATTGGTTAAGTTTGACGATAGTCGTGTCACTAAATATTCTGGCAATATCTTGAATCCATTGTAGCCTCTGGAGACACCCTACATTTTATTTTATGAAAGAGAGGACATTGGCAGATCAAGATCTTCAGATGATTTGGTGCTGCAGATTTTTCCGGGTTTTCCTGCAGCTGAAAAAGCAAATGCGCCACTAGAATCAATCAAGTCGCCCCGGAGCGCCAGCAATTAATTTTTGTTGTTTCATAATTTCATAATTTGTATTACTTCTTTTATGTTTCTATAATTAAAAATTTCAAGTTAGTTTGACATTCCCAACTTGAATAATGAGAAAAATTAATATTCCTTAATAAGAACAATGTACGACAATGTAGTTAGATCGGAAATATCAAAATCCGGTAGAAATTTCAGGCAAAACTTTTTTTTGAAACGTATGTATCGTATGTTCATCAAACTGTCTTTTTCATAACACCCCACGCAAATGATATTTTGACATTTCAAACTCGACAAATTAGATTATGTTTCAACTTGTTCGGAGGCTTGTCTGACAACAAATTTAAAAACTCCTAACTAATGTTTCAGAAGTTAGCGAAAGCCATTTGAACAAATTACACTTTCGTTTCTTTTCATTTCTTTTTGAAAGGATGTTTTGAAGAGGCCTCTTTGCGACAAAGTTTAGAGCTTTTTAAAAACCTAATTCGATAAAACGTATTAAGTAGCTGCCGATTCTTTTTTCCGAAGAAAATTGCTTCGCTCTCCAGGGAATATGTCCGTGAAAGTCATTAACGGGGTGAATTTGTTGCTTTTATTTCCTTATCGAGAAAGACTTTTATAATTTCACCGAATCGTGTCCATAGGCCAGTCAAACTAGATATGATATTTGGAGAATTCAATAATGATTGCAAACGTTTCAAAAATAGAGATATTTGAGAGACACATTGAAACGATTTTTACTCTGATTGAACAATTTTTTATTGAAACAAAATGTGTTTAAAGTCGAGATAAAAAGAGTATCATTGCGAAAAATGTTAAAATCTCTGCCTACCGCAGTAGGTGAAATTGCATTCAAGATTATACAATAAATTGGCAACTTTGTAAATAAAATGGAAATGTTCTTTTTACGAAAGAAGAATCCTATCTATACCGAAACCTTGCAAAAAATTACAAAAGTATGTCGAAAACTAACGAATTTATCGATAAATGTTCATAAGAATGTCTCCAGTTTGGAACAACAATTTCTATTGATTCTAATGCGGAAGACTTTAAAGAATTATATGGAACTGAGATAATAAGAACACAAAAAAATTCAGAAAGAACGGGAAAGAAAAAATCAACAACACCAGCAATTCAAGAAACAACAAAATGAAAATCGGATCAGAGGTATTCAGACATATATGAAAGAAAAACCGAGTTGAATAAATGAAAACTTTCCTGAATTCGATAGATAGATTATTCAATGTGCTGTACTAGATATGAAATAAATCTTTCTTTTTTTTCATGTTATTTCGCAGTTTCTTTTCAAGTATAAAATATCACCCCAACAGGAATTTGAAAGTTATTAAACAGAAATATATATTTATAATGAATGTATTCTTCTTCACTCAGTTATTTTCACTTCAAATATTATTCACTTACATCAACTATTTTTTAAAAAATCAGTTCCTCTGCCTTGCATATAATTCACGAAAGTCAATGTACCTCTTTCTATAATATGGTCTTCTGACTAATTTATAGTGTTTTCTTGAACAACATGAAAATAACTATCAAAAAGTTCTGCAAAATATTCCGAACATATTTCATCCGTAGAATAAATGAAATAAAGACTGTTTACCCTGAGAAAATATGTGTCTAGGCATAATAGCACATTTCAAAGGCTTTTAAAGTGACTTTAGAAAACCATCAGATCCATTGTTGTTCAGCTATAGACGAATGTTTCATCTGAATTTCAAATACTGCTACGAGGGTGATTTATCATTTTGCAAAGTTGAAATTCATCGATTAATTGAGAGGAAGTTGGCCCCTTTTAGGGTTGACTTTTCCCATCAGTGGCGCAGCAATTTTAGATCAGATAAAATTGATGTACACCGTGAACATGCTTAAATATTTCCAAGATATGATCATAATACCCCTTCAGTGATAAATGCAAAAATATATTGGCATATAGTGGTTGTTGCATTTTGAAATCATTTGCGATCTCAGCCTATATGCATATGGCCTTCGTATGGTAGCCTGGTTAAAAAAATTTATCGAAAATCTGACTTCCAAGACCGAAAATTGTCATCGAGGTGTCATTCGACTGGTGGATGGCATATAAAAACTTCATTGAACTTTTGATGAAAACCTAAAAAAATTGATAAAGTTATGAGCAATATTTATTTTCTTGAGAATATTTCAGAAAATCATATCAGACATCTGAAATTTAAGAAAAAATGCCAATCGTGCAGAAACTCTCATAAAAATAGTCTACCTTCCATAGACTTCATTGAATTTTCAATTAGGGCTGGCAAAATTGCAAAAATTATATTTCTTTTTGCATAAGATAGTGATTTGTTTTTGCGAATGTCTCAGAAACTATTCGAGATATCTTGATATCTGAAATCTGTAAAAAGATCCCTAAAGAGCAGGAACTTTTGTAAAAATAGTCTGACATCTAAAACGCTCATTGAACTTTTGATCCGGGCCGGAAAAATTGCAAAATTCATAACAATTCAGCAAAAGACAATAATTTGTTCATTGAAAATGACTCGGAAGTTATTTGAGATATCTGTAATCTGTAAATAGATGCCTCACGGGCAAAAACCTTCGTAAAAAGTCTGATATCCAAAAATTTCATTGAACTTTTGATGCAGGCTGAAAAAGATTGCAAAGGTTATAAACTATTCAACAAAAGACAGTGATTTGTTTTCGCGAATGTCTCAGAAACTATTTCAGATATCTGAAAGCAAAAACCTCTGTAAAAATAGTTGGTAGTAGTACGGTCTTTATCATCAGCAGCTTCACTTTCAGTCCCATGTTGCTTCTTCGACCTTTTATTGGTATCTAGCTTTGTTGGTTCACGGAATCTCTTGTCCGTTGAAGGTGATGTTTCCTTCCGGGTGTGCCCACCTCCGGGTGAACAGTATCGCCTGACTCTTGTCAGGGTTTATACTGATCAGGTTGGCCATTCATCCAATCCATCTGCCTGTTGCTGCAAGTATCTAGTGACGTGCGCTTGGCTTGTTGATGTCGCCAGTTGGCTGTGTCGACCGCGTAGAAAGCCAACTTGTTAAAGTTGTTCTCCGGCTTGGGCACGTCTTCTGTGTATTATACCGAGAAGAGCTGGCGAAAGGACTGCACCTTGTGGGACCCCTGCATCCAGTAGTCGCATGATTGTGAGTTCTTGCCCTACTCTGCAGTGGTATCGCCTGTTAGCTAGAAAAGACTCGATTAATTTTTCTATTTGTTTCGTGCAGCCAAAATTGCTCATTTTAGACAGAAGTCCGTCATGCCAAACTCTGTCGAACGCTTCGGAGTCGTCTAAGACAGTCGCTCAGGGTACTATCATACAATTTATTCTGCTTCATTTACATTTGACTGGTAATGCAAGGCACACACTGCGACAGGATGGCACAGGACGAGAACATTCATGAAGTTTCGTTTCTCTTTCTATAGTTTCGCATGATGGTGCGCGCAGTAAGGCAGACAACGAACAAGCACATTCCAGGACAGGAACAGGACGCCCCCTCATAAGAAACTATGGAAAGAGAAACAAAACTTTACGACATGTTCACGTCCCGGCATATTCCCGTCCTGTGCCGTCCGGTAGCAGTGTGCATGGAACGTAATGCAAGACGCACACTGCGACAGGACGAGAACATGCCGGGAGGTAACGTAACATGAAGTGTTTTCTCTTTCTATAGTTTCTTATGACTTAGCGCACTAAGTCAGGCAACGGATAGGACAAGATGTAACTATGGAAAAAGAAACGAAACTTCACCGTCATGTTCCTGTCCCGGCATGTTCCCGTCCTGTGCCGTCCTGTCACAGTGTGCATGGAACTTAAGTAGGATATTTTTCTCTTTCTATAGTTTCTTATGACTTAGCGCACTAAGTCAGGCAACGGATAGGACAAGATGTTACTATGGAAAAAGAAACGAAACTTCACCGTCATGTTCCTGTCCCGGCATGTTCCCGTCCTGTGCCGTCCTGTCACAGTGTGCATGGAACTTAAGTAGGATATTTTTCTCTTTCTATAGTTTCTTATGACTTGGCGCACTAGGTCAGGCAACGGATAGGACAAGATGTAACTATGGAAAAAGAAACGAAACTTCACCGTCATGACCCTGTCCCGACATGTTCCCGTCCTGTGCCGTCCTGTCACAGTGTGCATGGAACTTAAGTAGGATATTTTTCTCTTCCTATAGTTTCTTATGACTTGGCGCACTAAGTCAGGCAAAGGATAGGACAAGATGTAACTATGGAATAAGAAACGAAACTTCACCGTCATGTTCCTGTCCCGGCATGTTCCCGTCCTGTGCCATCCTGTCGCAGTGTGCACGGAACTTAAGTAGGATATTTTTCTCTTTTTATAGTTTCTTATGACTTGGCGCACTAAGTCAGGCAACGGATAGGACAAGATGTAACTATGGAAAAAGAAACGAAACTTCACCGTCATGTTCCTGTCCCGGCATGTTCCCGTCCTGTGCCGTCCTGTGCCGTCCTGTCGCAGTGTGCATGGAACTTAAGTAGGATATTTTTGTCTTTCTATAGTTTCTTATGACTTGGCGCACTAAGTCAGGCAAAGGATAGGACAAGATGTAACTATGGAAAAAGAAACGAAACTTCACCGTCATGTTCCTGTCCCGGCATGTTCCCGTCCTGTGCCGTCCTGTCGCAGTGTACATGGAACTTAAGTAGGATATTTTTCTCTTTCTATAGTTTTTTATGACTTGGCGCACTAAGTCAGGCAACGAATAGGACAAGATGTAACTATAGTTCCTATAGTCCGTTCATAATTTGTTGATAGCTCACTGCAAGTTTGACCCTCATTAGAGAACTGAAATACAGAGAGGACAGCTGATATGATATAATAACAAAAACCAAACTAAAACTGGCAGTTTAAGATGTTTTCGACTAACCCACCTTGTATCTGAAGAACTACAATACAGCTATAAAACTTTTAATCCGATTATGTAGGTATTTTGAGTGGAAATGAGTGACCAGTGTCGTATAGTATATGATTAAAACATTAGTTACTTTAAATAAATAAATATATTAATATTCTTAAACTGTAGGTACTGTAAACTGTATTTTCATTTTTAAAAAAATTCTTTATTTTATTCAAAAATAATAAGTTACTTGCAATTTGTAAAAGATACATTTATTTAATTAATACCTATTTTTAAATGATATAAACTACGATTACTCACAAAACTATTCAAATTCAAAATAAACAGGATCATCTTCGGAATCCGAGTCGTCTTGCAGGTTAATAATTAGCGGTTGTGTCTCTACAGTCGCATCAATTATATTGTCAAGATCCCACATTTTTTGTTCTTCTTCTATTGTATGTCTTACTGCATCTCGCCAATTTTGTTCTGTAATATGTTGTAAAGACTCATATAACAATTCACGTACAGCTTGTATTTTATATGACGTATTTTTTCTAGCCACATAGCTTTTCATTTGTGCCCAAATGAGTTCAATTGGATTTATTTCGCAGTGGTAGGGTGGAAGTCTAAGGACTGTGATGTTTCGTCTTTCCGCCATTTTGTCAACTACGTATTTCTTGAACTTAGATTTGTGTTGCCGGGCAATTTTTAAAAGTTCTGCTTTAACCATTCCATCTTCGTAAGGCAGGGACTTATTCCGCAGCCAGTAAATGATATCCTGTTTCTTCCACGCAGTCGTTGGAAGTCTTTCAACTAGTCGTGAATGATAAGGTGCATTATCTAATATTATAATTGAGTTTGGTGGTATATGTTCAATCATCTGCTCAAAATACTCTTCGAAAACATCAGCTGTCATCTCCTCGTGATAGTCTTTTGTGCTTTTGGATTCAAATTTCAACAAACCATGCTTAGCAAATCCTTTTTCACTGCCAATGTGAGAAACTATTAATCTACTGCCTTTACCAGAGGGTGGAGAAATACCAGTAGACCAACCTTCCATAAAGGCTTGCCTGGAGCTTGATATATTTTTGTCTGTCCAAATTTTTGTGAGAGTATGACCTGCGTTTACCCACGTTTCGTCCTGATAGTAAATTGGCCTTCCTTCAGCCCGAAATTTTCGTATAGATCTTAGATACTTTCTTCTCCAACATATTATCTCTTCCCGGTCAATCAAAAGTGATTTTCGGTCTGATTTCACCCACCGGAAATTTAATTCTTTTAAAACTTGCCACAATTTGGTTCGTCCGACATGAGGCAAATCCGGGTCGTCTCTAACTTCTTGTAAAATTTTGTTTAAGTTCGGTATTTCTTTTTTGAAAAAAAATTCGTGAATTTTCCTTCGAATACCATTTTTGGCAAATTCATCAATTTCAATAGGTTTTCTCCCCCTCTTTGAGTATTCGTTTGTATTTGGGTTAGCTATACCTTTTTTTTTCTTTCTGATAGGAACCTATATATTGTTGACTCCCCTACGCCCGTCATGTTGGCACAACTCTTGATTATGTTCTGAACAGTGTTTGTGGGATTCTGAGAAACCAGAGCATCGTGAACGTTCAAAACAATAGTCTTCTCTCTTGGTGAATAGACAGACTTACTGACTGTACGCAACAGTACCGGTGTAAAACTTGATGATGTTGATGATAATGACGAAGCCATCGCAAGCAATCAAACAAAACAAGCAGGAACGAAAGGTACGTATATGTTTGTAGGAATATGAAAAAAAGTTACTCACGCACTGCACAAAATTCGCAAAATAAATATTAGAGACGTTAATTACTGCCGTAGACGCCGAAACACCAACGAGCCGTAAATTAAATGCGATTGAAAAATGTACTAAACCAAAAATTATTTTCGTTCGTAACAACTTCACCCTTTCAAGGCAAGTTTCGAATATAAACTGAAGCTTTATATTTAATGAATAAACACCTCAGGAACCTCCGCCTATGATTTTACGAGTTTTACGACCGTTTTATGACTTGGGCCCTCATTTTGTGCTATCGACAAATTATGAACGGACTATAGTCTTTTATTCTGCAGAAAGTCAACTCACTATTTATGCCAATCAGGATAATAATTCAGAAGAATACGGAAGCGCAGAAATGCCCCATATTTTCATTATTTGTTTCTTGAATATTACTGGAGTTCTATCCCAACACCAAACCGTTATTTTTAACACCTCGACATGCATTTCGATCACCAAGTGACCATCTTCAAGAGAAAATTAGGACTTTAAAACTAGAAATTTTGAAATTGAACTCGAATTTTCAACAATAATCCTGAAATTTCGACTTTAAACTTGAAATTTTGATTCTTACTTCGAAATTCCGAAATCAAAATCGAAATTTCGATTTTCAAATTCATCAATTTCAAAAAAGAAATAAAAATGTCAAGTCCTTACACGCTTCCGTAGAAGAAAAAAATACTAAATACAGAAAAAGCTTCAAAAATATAATAGACCTGACCGATATAACCTATTAGAAAACACATTTCAATGAGGGATTTCTACTTGAAAGTGTGGTTTTTGAAAACGAAAAAACGCTTCAGAATGAAAGTCACATTACTAATTGGTACTCACGTTAACAGTTGGGAAATAATCACAGAATAATTTTCAATATAATTCGAAGGGACATTCATCTCTTATGCATAGCGAAAACATATCGAAAACTACCCTGTGAAAAATCCAAAGGATTTTTCAAAACATTTTATTCTTTGTCAATTCCACTGAATTGCAAAATCTTTGAAAGCACTACATTCGAATATTTAAATAAGGAAAAGAGGAAAGGGGAAGTTAATATGTTTACATTCGAACTTTTCAAGTTTTATATCGAAGATTTATACAGGACACAGGGAGCATATTCCTTCCCGTCTTATTTCGGAGGCCAATATGTGGCTTTCATTCAATAAGCATTAGTTTCTGATTTGAAATATTTCTCTTTCAGGCAGCCGTATGAAAAGGAAATTCAGAGAATTTGTAGAACTCATTGTATAAAATGAAAATATTTCAGAAAAAAAAATTGAGGCAATTATCATACAACAGGTTCTGATTATTGTTTCAAAAATAGTCAATCTAAGTGATAAAAGTCACTTGAAAACTATTTTGAAACTACCCAGGTGTATATAAATTGAAAAAAGAATATTTTCAGGAGAGACTGTTTTTTTTTGGGAAAAATATTTTGGGCTTTCTACATAAATACAGGAAAGAAAAAACTAACTACAATAAAAACTTATTCATGAAAATACGTAGACCATAAACAAGATGGTAGAAAAAAAACCCTTTCGAAAAAATCACTTTCTCATGAACATTGAGTTATATGAACATTGAATTACACGAAAAACCTTTTTTTTCATTCAGTTTGTAGTTCAACTATACGTTGTTGTATTGAAAAAGAAACCATTCACAGGAACGCTACACAACGTAATATATGATAGAGTATTGATAAAAAATGTCACCTGTATCCTCACAGGTGTGTTGTACAATTTTCTTTTACAATTTATATGGAAAAGAATATAGTTTACTTGTTCTCAAAAACTCATCTCTCTTAAAAATATATCACTCTCATTCTAAATAAGATTTCTATGTACTATCATGTGACATCTCTTTGTTTAGTTGAAAAACTAATTCATTTACAATAGTAAATACATTGTCACATTATAAATGAAATAATATCAATACGAAAAAATACAAACATTCTGATTAAAAATACAAATAAAAAGTTACATAAGAAAGTCATACATAGGAATATACTATATTTTCATTAAGAAATCCTTCAATCGTCTTTTGAAGATAATTATCGAACCACTATCTTTAATTTCTTGAGGGAGGTCATTAAAACAATGTACTCCTTTATAAAATAAAGAATTATGTGTACTATTTTTTTTATATCTTTCAACTTTTATATTGTTTCTGTTTCTGGTATTATGTCCATGTATTTCAGCCACATGTAGATATACAGGTGAATATCCAATTTTGATTTCAAAAATAAAAATTAGTGTTTGGTACTCGAAGAGTTTCTTCACTGGTAGCATTGAAGGGTTTGCAACATATTTGCTATGGATGTTATCCTCGATTATTGTAAGACTATTCGCATAGCACGATTCTGCATCTTTTGTAGTCTGTTCATTTCATTTTGATTGAGAAAGAAAATAATGGTAGAACAATAATTCAAATGTGGAAGGATTATGGAGTTGTAGGCTAATAGTTTAGACCACTGGCTCATATATGGGGAACATATTCTTAAATAGTTGATTTTGTAAGCTATTGTTCTGATAACTTGATTAGCATGTTCCTTGGATTTCAAGTTGCTGTCAATAGTTACACCCAAGTACACGAATTTGTTTACCTTCTCTAAATTACTGTCATTCAATCGTAAAAGTAGGTTTTCATTCTTATGATCTATCTCTATGTTTCCCTAATAACATCCATTTTGTTTTATTTACATTCACCTTCAGCAGATTTACAGAGCAATATCTAGACACCTTTTCAAGACTAGCGTTTAGTATCAACACACTCATGTACATCTTCACTACTAAAGGACAGTAGGGTATCGTCGGCAAATAAGTGAATTCTACATTATTCTGCTATGGTTACAATGTCATTTGAATATATGAGGAATAACAATGGGCCCAAAATAGACCCTTGGGGTATACCTATATTATTTTGCATTTTATCAGAATGAACTTCCTCTATCTTGAACATTGGCTGTCTATGGCTCAGATATTTCATGATCCAGTTTAGTGCTATTCCATCAATACCTAAGCTTTCAATCTTTCTAATCAGTCTGCATCTATCTACAGTTTCAAATGCCCTTTGAAGGTCAAGAAGTACTGTATACTGATCCATTTCTGCACCTTTCTTCCAATCTGTTAAAACACATTGTAACGCAGTTTCACAACTATGTTTGCTCCAAAAACCCGATTGATACTCACAAAGGACCCTATTACTCTCCAAATAATTTACTATCTGTTCATATACAGCCCTTTCCAATACCATTTCTACGAAATGATATACAACGAATGTTGTATGAAACCATGTATTATGTATACAATTCTTCATTCAAATATTTTACATTCCTTTAAGTACTTGTGATGCATTTTTTGGAACCTTTGGTGTAGTAATCAATATTACTGAAGTTCTATCCCACCAGCCAACCGTTGTTTTTAACATCTCAACATGTGTTTCGATCACCAAGTAATCATCTTCAAGAAGAAGATTGAACTGTTTTTAAATGTTTCTCTTGAATATGATTACTTGGTGATTGAAACACGTGTCGAGGTATTGAAAATAATGGTTTGGTGTTGGAATAAAACTCCAATAATATTCATTCCATTAAATATTTTCATTTCTGCTTTTAATTTTCCAAACAAATGCACTTATCGTGTAACTTATTCACTCCAGAATACATGTCCTTCCGCTATCTATCAAAATTTCCTGAGTTGAGTAATATGAACTCTATAAAGTAAAATTTAAAATCATTTCGATTCTCAAAACGATTGCTACAATAATTTCAGCTGACAAGATAATTTGAAAACTGATAATGGAAAAAAACATGCAACTAGAAGAATGCATTCAAAATTGTAATTCATATTTTTAAAAATGGCAATAATAAATACATAATATAATAAATAGAAATTCAAGTGTCGATGCAAGGCAAAGTTACTTTTCATAATTGTGTTTTCGATATAGGGTCTTCATTTCCAAAAATGAAAAAACAAATAATTCAGTTCAACTAACTATTCGTTCCGCTTTTACATTTTTTGAAACAAATGCATATCGGAAATACATATGATACATATCTACGACGGTCATTGTAATAACGTAAGCAAATTCACCTCAAATAAAAAACAAAGGTCAATGAAATTAGTACACCAAAAAGGTATAAAGCAATTAAACTTTTCTCATATCGGAGAGTATTGTTTATTGGGCTGGTACGGGTCTGGTGAGTCGATAGTTACCGAATTCCGGTAAACGTGGATTCTCGATATGCCCTTTTCTTCATTGGGAACTGGATTCATGGTGCACACCGATGACATTTCCAGTTCAAAATCACATTTCCGTGCTCTTCTCCACGATAGTTGAGCGAGGAAAACCACCGTCCACCACCACACCATTAATACTAAAAAATATAACAGATCAAAAATCATTTAATGTTTGTTTAGAATAAAGTAACAACTTCCTAAGAAACTCTTTGTGTTTTTTATTCCAATAATTTTCAAGAAAAGACATAACAAACGTTACTGAACATAATACAGTTCAGTGCAAAGTAATCAGTGTATACATATAATGGAAGCTATGAAAAGACTAAAAAGAGTTCACACTTTTTGATAAATTGACAAGATGTTCCTCACTGAATTGATACACAGTTTTTTCGAAAATGAAAAATCATCTGTCAGCTAACTAAAGCATTAACTTGTTCAATTGATGATCTATTTATTTTGCAGAAATTTATATTAAATATAAAATTAGGAAAATTTCTACAAAGTTTTTATTTGTAACGAATGGTTTCGGTTTATTCAACCATTTTCAAGTAAACAGGCGCATTTTGACAAATAAATCCTCAAATATACAGTGCATTTCTTTAATGTCCTCCCCATTTTTTACACGGGACAACTCAATAAATTGAAATTTGGAATAATGAAATCAATGCATGAATACTATATTTTGAAGTAAAATTGACAGATAAAACTTTCAAGATGGCGATTGGGCGCCATCTGGGGAAAAAAATTAAATGGAAAAGGGAATCTTGTGAAACATCATTTTGAAGATACTGACAAATACTTCACAACCCTAAAATATGAATTCAGTATCTTCAACTACTACAAAATGGCGAAACATTCAATAATTTCCTGGAAACAAAACATATTAATATCGATATTTCTAGAAATTTATCTGCCATATGGCAATTACAACAACCCGATAAGGTTTGGTAAGTTATTTTTTGTTTAAAAAAACGAAAAAAAATGTCAGTACGACAATGAACATCATTGTTCAGTTATAGTTTTCGGTTTTACTAGTAGAAATTTAGCACGTCATCAACCTCTGAAACGGTCAATTCTCGTCCATTGAAAGAAAAAATTCAAGCGATTTTTATTTATGGTGCGACGCGCAACTTTCACGAGACCGAAAGAATTTTCATTGAACGTTTTCCGAATCATCCTATATGTAGGAAATATTTGAGGGAACTTGTATCCAAATTCACAACTACCGGTAGTGTACATAACAAAAAGCCCCCAGGTCATCCGTCTATTCCGGAAGAACATCAAGTCTACTTATTCCGTCGCGAATGTTTGTGAGGAATAGGTATCATCCATACAAAATTAAAATGGTACACCAATTAACTGAAGATGACCCTGATCGAAGAACAGAATTCGGCGAAATCATGACGGAAACCATTGCAAGACATCCTACCTATCTCCACAATATTTGTTTTAGTAACGAATGTACATTTTTTCAAACGGCAATGTTCACAGACAAAATTGCCGTTATTGAAGTGACACCACGTTTTCCGGGAAACACATACCCAATATCCAGAAAAAATTAACGCTCGGGCAGGAATATTGGGAAACCATATTGTAGGACCTCTATTTATTGATCAAAATTTAACAGATGAACTGTATTTGAATATGCTGGAAACTACTGTTGACCCTCTCATCACTGAAATCGTGGAAGCGAATCCTAATAAACTCGATATAGATATTGTATTCCAACAAGATGAAGCACCACCACATTACTCCAGAGAAGTAAGAAACTATTTGGATACTACTTTTCCCGGTCGTTGGAATGGCCGTCGAGGTCCTACAGAATGGCCATCCTGCTCGCCAGATTTGACACCTTTACACTTTTTTTATGGGGCTATTTGAAGCAAAAGGTGTACGAAACTGAACCTGCTCCAATATTGGATATACGGCAGAGAATAATAAAAATTTGTAGAGATATTGACGTTACTGTGTTCGAAAATGTTCGGCGTGAAATATCGGATAAGCTGTTCATATGTCAAGGAGTTCAAGACAATCATTTCAAGCATCTTATGAACTGACCTCAAGCTTATGACCTCATATTATGTGGTTAAATGTCCAATGTATGCAGACAATTATTGAAAGTTTCGCCATTTTGTAGTAGTTGAAGATATTCACATTATATTCTAGGGTTGTGAAGCATTTGTTAGGAACTTCAAAAAGATGTGTCACAAGACCCCTCTTTCCATTTCGAAAGTTTCATCTGTCAATTTCACTTCAAAATAAAGTATTCATGCAATAATTTCATTATTCCAAATTTCAATTTTTTGACACGACCCGTTCAGAAAATGAAAGGGGGGGACATTAAAGAAAAACACTATACAATGACACGGTCAATGTTCTTTTGGTATCTGTAACTGGTACCTGAAAGAACAAAAATGTTACCTGGATTATTATAAATACCTTACCTAAGATACCAACACAATAATTATTTAACTTCTATAATATATCGAAATTACAGACTATCAATCCAAAATCATTACCTGTGGATTGCTCGAAATATCACTGGATCCTAAACTACAAAATTCACATATTCAAAGAAGAAGAGCTGCATAGTTTGTTCTAGTAGTTCATTGAGGGTTTTGAAATTGGGGTTTTTATATAATTTATTCATTTCCAACGCTTTTTGATACATCTTATTATTATTGCTTATTATTACTCATTAACTATTATTATTACATATTAACTAAGGCATTACTGAATTTTACTAGTTCAGACTTCTATTGTCTACTATGATTCTAGTATGATTCGAAATCTATGGAAGAACGAATAAAAATTAGAATGAATAGCTAAAATGTTAATTATGGTCTCAAGATGGAACTAGGCATCATCAAAAAAGATCCTCAACGGAATGGTTACTCCAATGGTGATGATGGAACAAACTTTAGCTAGAAGACAGCAAGAGCCTCGCAAGGAAGAGAAGCCGTCACAATTAGTGCTTGTCCTTTCCCTATCTGCTTCAGATCCGGAAACACCATCCATAGCAGCCTCACTTAAAGCAGGCCACCAAACGCGAACTGCAATTCCAAGGAATGCATTTACCGGATACCCTGTTAATGCGGCAATTCTTAGTCCGCAATTCCGCACAGCGGAGAGAAACCAGCAAATCGGGCATAGCAGAGCATGTTTGGACTCATCAAAATAACAACAAGTGGTCCCAAGCTGAGATCATCCACACTGAGGAACGCTGGTTCAAGAGGAAGTTCAAAGAAGCTTCATATATGTTGTCCAACGACGCTTTCAGTCAAGCAAGCTTAGAGATGCGTAGCATTTCTGTAGAGTAAGGAGGGTGAGTGTAAGCTCACAGTACTTAGGCCACATGTGACCCATTGTACATCCTCCCGAGGAGTTATCCTCCTAGGTCCTCCTCCATCCTGTCCTTTCCAGGAAGGTGGACAGGTCACTGGGAGACATCTCCTTTATATCGGCCCGTGTAGGTCAAGACTTGCTGAACACACACTCTCTTATTGACGATAACTCCGGGCACTCGCACAGGACATGCCTGACAGTCTCATCTTCCTGTTCATACATCCTGCATAGAGGTGTGTCCACCAGCCCCATATTATTGAGGTGTTTCCTTAGTTGACAGTGGCCAGTAGAAATCCTACTGTGAGGCGTAGATTTTTCCTGTTCATTGCCAGATATTTCTTCGACGCCAGCTTCCCAGGGTCACCCAAGGTGATCCTGGCAAGATTACATTCTTTGGTTTCGTCCCATCTCTTTAAGGATTGAGCATGGGTGTAACATTTGACTAGTTCCGCAATTGTCGAAGTCATCAGGCCGTAGGTGCCACTGGGTCCTAAAATTCTTAGTCTAGCCGCTTCCTTGGCTAAAGAGTCGGCAATGCGATTACCTTCACTCCTGTCGTGTCCTTCAACCCACCTCAGGATAATGTTATTATCTACCGAGGCTTTGGCTAAATCTTGGAGACACTGTAGTACTAGCCCTGAGGTTATAGGTTGTCTGTTCAAGGCTAATAATAGGGCTTGTCTGCTGTCAGTGCAGATTGTTATGTTTTTGCCAGAAATTCCTTTCTTGGTTAATTCTTTTGTGGCGATTGAGATACCAGCCAGTTCTGTTTGGACCACGCTGGTATTTCCTTCCATTCCCCACTTAATTCTTAGGCTTAGTGATCTGGAGTAGATCCACACCCTGAGCCTTCTTTGGTTTTTAGGCTGTCTGTATTAATTGTATCGCATTTGTATAATCTGACTCTATATGTTCTGCATATGCAAACCTGTAATTCGGCGAAAAAGGGTCAACTGCCGCCAAACGGTCAACTCCCGCAGAACTGGTGAAGCGGAGAAAGGAAAGAGGAGATAGGTGAAAGTGCTCATATGATCTTCAAATAGTCATCTCTCGGAGGAATAGTCCAGTCATCACCCGAAGACGATTGTCGATACTAACAATCGAAAAGTCGTGAAGTAACTTGGTTTGAATTCTTTTGATTTATCTTATTTTTTATATTTCTATATTTTTTATATTATTTTTCATTTTTTTTCTATTCCTTTTCATTTATCTTCACTCTGTGGTAATTTTCATCTTTTATCTTGATTATTTCATTTTATTTATTTTATTGTATTTTCATTTCTCGTTTTATTGCTTTGCTTATATGTAATTAATATTTTAGCTACACCTTGTAATTTTTATTTGTTCTTCCATATATTTCGAATCATAATAGACAATGGAAGTCCGAACTAGTAAAATTAACCATAAAACATTGTCAACCACTTCCAAACATAAGGCATCATAATACTGTATCATTTCTAAACTCACCTATATATACAATGGATCCAACGAAAAAAAATCTGTTCAGATGATCACAGTGCAAGTGGTAAATGAGTGCTCCTAATTTTGATATACATCCAAGAAGTTCACACAACAACCATGGCATGGCACAGTAGCTATTATGCTGGAAAGAAAAATTCATTAAATTATAAAAGACGCATCAACAAGTTCTGCTGAGACTGAACAAGGAGTTTCATGGTCTGAAAAATGCAAAATAAATTCCATATTATAAAATCAGAAAATGAATATTTCGAAACATTCATCTCTCCCAACGCACCTACACAGTAACTTCTGCTAAATCTCGAAGAACATATGAGAAAATCAATATTTCTAAATGAAATCTTAAAACAGTCATCTCTCCCAACACACCTACACAGTAGGTTCTGGTAAGTAGCATCTGAAAGAATGTGTTCCCAGATATACCAACGGGATCGGAATCTACGCGGAATGTTATCTGGAATATTATGTAATTACTGGAGTTGAATTTATAAGCCTTGTACTTGAACAGTCCAAACTATCGATAATTAATCGACAGTGTGACAGTGTCACTTATTAACAAAAAGTTGAAGACTTTCACCGCCTTCCTACTATATACAGCAATGCAATGGAGAATATATTGGACAAACAACAAGATTATTAGAAGATAGAATAACATCTCATAAAAGTGATTGTAGATTAAGGCCAGAAAGATGTGCTTTAAGTAATCACATAAATAAAGAAGGTCATTTTTATGGACTTCAATTCCACAAAAAAACTAGCAATGGAACATATGAAATACAAAAGACTCTTCATAGAGATGGCCTTTATCTCACAATTTCTTTCATGCTTCGATAAGAAAAACTGATATCAACCATTTAACTGAAACATATTCCTACCTGGATCAAGAAAACTTACAAAACCTTTCTAATGTTTTTTGAAAAAATGTTCAACATAGATTTCAATTTTAGCTTCAATATTAATCAATTTTTCAATATTATTTAATACTGTGAATTTCAAAAAACTAAAATATTCCAATAAATCTTTACATTAATCGAATATGACTTAAGACACCTGTCAATTTCTTTTCCATTGAGTGTTTCATGATACATTTCAACTTAGCGTTCTATGAAACTGATTTTTGAGTTGCCTCAACTGAATATATTGGCACCACTGTTATATTTGACCTTGTAAAAAACAAGCATCCATTAACTTCAATTTTCGAATATTTTTGTTATTCTGTTACTGCGTCGATTTAAATTTCAACATCAATGAATTACTTTGAATATTAACTGAAATATTCGAAAGTGTTTTTATAATAATAAAGTTTAGTCTGTTAAAAAAATTGTATTGTCCACTTTGCATAAATGTTTTGTTGTACATAGTTTCGTTAATCCCCTATGAATCTTTCTACAAATAGATATTGAAAACTCTTTCAAAAATCACAATACAAAAATTTAACAAATATTCTAATATTTCTTGTAAGAATCTCAAAACGTAAAAATAGTTTCATATTCATTATTGGCTTACCTACCTGTATTGACTACAAAAATATTTTTTGTGAAACTAATGTCAATACGTAGCCAATACGTAGCCAATACATACTTACAATGATCGTTCCGAAAAACAGCAGTATATTGATAATCAGGAAAGCTGCCGAATAAAACAACACTATGATAGAAATCATTCTACCTGAAAATAGAAAATTGTAGTAAATTATTATGAACAGTTAATAATAATATTTTTAGTAGTGATTAGTAGAAAGCCAAAAACTTTCTTTCCCAAAAATTATAAATCGTATTTTATTAATATTGAACATATAGGCATCGGCGGCATTCGATGATGAAGACGTGAGATTCGATTCTAGGGCCACTGATTTTTCTTTTTTTTTATTAATGATCTTCCTATATACGTTGGGATTGAAATGATGATTTCATACGCAGATGACACACCTATAGCTGAAGACGCTTGAACGGCAGAATAACGTTGCAGACCTTTTCGTAGCCTGGTGTAATTCCAAAAAAAAAATATTGTTAATGCAAGCAAATCCGAATTCATTCAGTTTTTGGAAGAGAATCATAAAACTTAGAATGTTTTTGGTAATAATGAGTCCATCAAACCATCAGTATCTACAAAATTTTTCAGGTACTTGTATCGATCATATAATCTCAACTGGAGTAAACGTTTTGAGCATTCCTTAAAAGATACAAAAAAAATGACTATGCCACGTTACATATTGAATGAACTCTAGACAGTAAGTTCATAATTGTCATACAGGTATCAATTTTAAAACGTTTTGCCCTCTATATTATGAACCCTATCTGAAATCTAAAAATATGCAGAACATGTCAAGGGGAATAGTTGATAGGCTAGTTTTCAGTTAAATTATATCAACCTTGTAGCAGGGACGAACACAACCTCTGAACTATTGAATGGAAAGGAGGTTGAATGAAACCTCATTTGAAAGGTCGCTCATTTACCTCTTCAAAAATACCACATATTTGACCTTTCTTTACAATTCTCTTGGATAAATCAAATAAAATCGTGAAGATTTTTATGTATTGTATGTTTCATTGCAAGCATTTTGCAGTAACACATAAAAAAATAATTAAAAATGATTTATCTTATGGAATGTTCGAAATGCTGTCCATTATTTTCCAAACAGTGATAAATTCTGTTCTCAAATTTCTCTCTAACATTCCGAAAAGCTTCTGCCTGAATATTTATGAACACAACTGTGGTTCTCCTCTCCAAATTATCCAAATCTCGAAGGTGTCTTTGATGAACATTCGATTTCAGATGACTCTGTAGGAGGAAATCTGGAGGCGATGAGTCGAGTGATCGTGATGGCCATTCCTTGATTTTCTAAACTGATTTTCCTTTAACTGGTCTATTATATTTTCAATCAGATTTGAGTAGAGCTCACCAGTTAGATTTTCCTTGATGAATAAAGGTCCAATGATAGTCTTTCCAAGAATACCAACCCAAGCGTCCACTTTCTGTGGATATTGTGTATGACTTTCCTTTAGTAACAATGATTTTGTTTGTTAACCTGCTCATTAAGAAAGAACATTATTTCAAAGAAGGTCTGATCTGAGCTTCATAAAGCATCAAAAGTTGGTGAAGTGTCTACAGTTTTCTGGTTCAGAACAGTGTTCCAAGCTTTTGAGAAGCAGCCTTTGCAATTCCAGCGACATGATTGTGCCAAGACATATTGGTGTCTATTTTAACCCCCAACAAACGTATCGAAGCAGAAAGCGAAATTGTCTAACCTGACATTATTATATCTGGTTCAGAGGTATTTATCTTCTTGGAGAAAACCGATTCCTAGGTTTTTGTGGCATTTAATTGAACCTGGTTACTTCCACTCCAATTCGAAATCACTCATCAAGATATGCAACCTCCTGCTGCCGGTGTAGATGTGCCTTCGTAGCCAATGTCCTGGAATCCAAATGGAATGACGAGACAAGCGTGCTGTCGTCTGCAAAGCAACATATTGGATTCTTGGTTTTTTCCAATAAATCGTTGATATACAATAAAAAGAGGGTTGGAGACAATATGGATCCCTGAGGAACACCATCGTTGATGGTGAAAGTATTCGAGAGATATCCATCGATGGTCACTTGCAGGAAACGTTCTTTCAGGAAGCTGAAGAGCCATACACATATGGTTGACAAGCCCTATCATCGAAGTTTGGCCAGCAAACCCTCATGCCAATACAGTCAAAGGCCTTAGAAATATCGAACGCAACAGCTCTTGATACTCCATGTTTCTCGATTGTGTTATTCCAAATATGGGTGACATACGATAGAAGATCGCCTGTTGATCTTTGTTTCCGAAAGCCATATTGATAATAGCTCGAAATGTTGAAGCCATCCGAATATTTGAAGACATGGTGGATTACGACTTTCTCCATGATTTTTCATATCACTGATAGCAAAGCGACTGGTCTATAGTAATTTGAAAGATTTTTCTTGCCCTTTTTGTGAATAGGTTGAACGCGAGCAATCTTCCATCAAGAAGAAAAAACCCATTTCTTGTAAGACAGATTGAAAAGTCTGCAAAATTCTGGTGCGAGTTCATTTGCGCACTTTTTAAATACAATGTTTCACAACATTCAATTATTCTATTTAACTCGTCATCATAAAGCTGTTGAAAAAGTTTCATTTCATTTGGTTGGAATTTACTACAGTGCTTTTCTTACTATTTCGTGAGACATGTCTTCTTGGAGTGCCATAATGAGAAGTGATGTGGTGGATTATGCAGTTGAGGTGCCTAAAACTTCTATTCGCGCTTCCGAAACAGCCAAAAACTTATTCAGACATTTGGCAATGATAGTGTTGATGAACGCATTGTTCGACATTAGTTTGCGAACTCTGGGATGGCGGAAGAACTGATGGCAGAAACGTATTGGAAAAATCAAAATACTCAAAAAGAGGGCGACACACCATCTGAACGATCGACAGAAATCGTCACCTTTCGAGGTTTGTCCTTATGAGTTTTGCACAACCAAAACGATATTTTTTTTGGATGGGATCGCCACGTGTGATAAAAAATGGATCCTCTCGAGTACTTTCACTATCAACTCTGGTGTTCCTCAGGGATCCATATTGTCTCCAACCCTCTTTTTATATCAACGACTTAATGGTTTTGCTAACGTCATTCGTCATTAAGGTCATTCCATTTGAATTCCAGGATATCGGCTACGGAGGCACATCTTCACCGGCAGCAGGAAATGGCATATCTTAATGAGGATCTAAAAGTGATTTCGAATTGTGGTGAAAGTAACCAGGTTCAATTCAATGCCACAAAAACCCAGGCAACGGTTTTCTCCAATAATGTCAGGTCGGATAATTCCGTTTCCTGCTTCGATGAGTTTGTTGGGGGTTAAAATGGACACCAATATGTCTTGACACAATCATATCGCTGGAATTGCAACAGCTGCTTCTCGAAAGTTTGGAACACTGTTCCGAACCGGATAACTATACACACCTCAGCAACTTTTGATGCTTTATAAAGCTCAGATCAGACCTTCTCGTGTACGGAACTCTGCCCCAAAATATACCCTGAAGTTGCTGGATTTCATCCAGAAAAGAGCCATCCGCCTGATTAGAGACGCGAACATCACGTGCAACCTTGATAGCCTGGAATATCGAAGAAAGGTTGGAGATTTGTCTCTCTTCTATAGATACTTTCACGGGAGGTGTTCAAGTGAATTGACACATTTGATTCCACCAATATGCGATACATATCAGAAATTCGCCATGAACTGTGGCTGCTCATCGTTTTGAGGTTCAACTCAGTACACCTCAAACTTCACTGTTTAAGAACTCCTTCATCTGGAGAAGTGCGTTTATGTGGAATAAACTTCCTGAGAAACTTCTTCCAAATGGAGTCAATCTCCAGCGATTCAAATCCAATGTGACTCGCTACTTTCACACAGGCACCGCTCTAGGAGCACCTTAAGGATTTTTCTGTAGTGCTTGTGTTTTGTCCTTGAAAAAACAGCAGTGGTTGCACATCGATTGCCACCTAGACACTTAAGGCGAAAACCCACCAAAAAAGTCCATGGTTACTTCATGGTGGTCAGCGGCTGTTGTGATTCACTAAAGCTTTCTGCAGCCGGGCCAAACCATCACAGCACAGTCCTGTTGTGGGAAAATCGACGAAATGTGTACATTCCCTATTGAACGCCCCGATTGAAAACCGACCTACAAAATGTTCCCCTAGAAAAAGAGCTTGACGTGTTTTTGCAAAGTTTTAGTTTCTTTCATAAAACTATCATATTATTTATTATATTTTATAATAACATGTGCCCTAAGCAGACGCAATGAGCCAAGAATGTATGCCATCTTGCGGCAAGCCTGAATGATCTTATTATTATTAGCATTATTATGATTATTACTCAATGAATGTTAGACGGCATAGCCATATAAACAAATCAAATTCAAATCAGTAAAAGAAAAAAATCAAAAATAAAAAAACAATTCCTGTAATTGTCCAGGACATTTTTGAAAGCAAAATGATAAAATAACCTTCTGGGTCGTCTTGCTGATTAGCTGCAGCTTTTGCATGGAAATGTTGCCAGTCCAATCCAAGAGCTAGAGCTGTTTTTCTGCTCAGGTCATAATAATCGTCTTCCCTCCAAAATTTATCGTTTATCAAAACCACGACGAGCCAGATGGAAATCGTCTGCAATTGAAAATCACAATAAGTATGGAATATCGAACGTTAAAATTCCCCCTTACCCACATATAAAGACTCATTGAGTATATATTTTGAAGGTGGTTGATAATGTTTCGTAGTGCATTTTATCAGTTCGGACTTCCATTGTCTAATATTATATAAAACGATTTGAAGTTCCCGAAAAAATCTATAATAATTATATCAAGCAGAAAAACTGATATTACAATGACATAAAATACAAACAAACAATTAAACATTGAACTATTAACGGAAAATGAAAATAAAAAATTAATAACAGAAAATGAAAATCAAAACTTAAAAGATACCAAGCCATGTTACTTCACGACGTTTCGATTGTTAGTATCCACAATCGTTTTCATAGGTCATACAAGTACTTTCACCCATCCCCTCCTCCCTCTCACCGCTTCATCGGTCACAGCAGGAGCTGACCGTTTGGCGGGAGTTGGTCGTGTTCCGCTTGATTATAGGTTTTCATATGTTGCGTATCTCTACGCTAGCTTGGCTAAATGCATTGTTGGACAACATATATTCATGCTTTCGAGCTCTGTAATATAAAGTGAGGTCTCGAGAAGGAACTAGGCATCATCAAAACTGACCTTCAACGGAATGTCTACTTCAAAGTGAGGGTGGAACAGGCTTTAGCTAGAAGAAAATAAGTGTTCCTCAAGGAAGAGAAGCCGCCACAACCAGTACTTGTACTTACCTACATCACAGGATTGTCGGAAAGGATAGGAAAAAATGGGTCCAAGTATAACATCAGAACCTTCCTCAGATCTGGGAACACTATACGTAGCAGTCTCACGAAAACCAGGCCACCAAATGCGGACTGCGATTCCAAGAATGACATTTACCGGATACCCTGCGAGTGCAGAGAATCATACGTCGGTGAAACTATGAGGCTATTGAAAGTTCGCATTGCCAAACACAAGAAACACACACAGCGAGGAGAAACCAGCAAATCAAGAATAGCAGAGCATGTTTGGACTCATCAAAATAACATCAAGCGATCTCAAGCTTTATCTTCCACAAGAAGGAACACTGGTTTAGGAAAAAATTCAAAGAAGCCACATATATGTTGTCTAACAACGCATTTAGCCAAGCTAGCGTAAGGATACGCATTATATGGAAACCTGTAATCAAGCGGAACACGACAACTCCCACTAAAACCGATGAAGCGGAGGGAGGGAAGAGGGATAGGTGAAAACACTCGAACGATCTATAAAGAGTCAGGAGTCGGAGGAATAAGTTCAGTCATTACCCGAAGACGATTATGGATACTAACAATCGAAACGTCTTGAAGTAACTTGGCTTGGAATCTTTTAATTTTTAATTTTCATTTTTTGTTGATAATTTTTTATTATCATCTCGTGTTAATAGTTCAATTTTTTGATTTTTCATTGTAATTTCAGTTTTTTTGCTTCATATAATTGTTATTTTCCAGCTAATCTTTTTAATTTTTATAGATTCTTTCAGGGATTTCAAATCAATTTATATCGTATTAGACAATGGAAGTCCGAACTAAGTAAATGCTCAGTGAGTTTCAATTTCGAAGGAAATTGAAAGTTCAAATTTCCATTTCCCAATAACTGTTAACAAATTTGAATTCTGATGAACGATTGGAATGTTAAAAATAGTAGAACCGAATTACTTAGATAAATCCTTGAAAGTATAACCATAATTGAATATGATGTTGTTACCTGAAATGGAAGAAATTAATGATATTGGTAACAAAAAACTATATTTAACACTAATGATCATGTCAATGAAATACATAATATGAAAGTGAAAGAGAGTAATACTGAAAGATATTTTAAACAAAGCACCCATATAAGTGAAATCAAAGGATGAATTGAATTAACAACACAGAACCAACATTCCTAGCAGTTCACTATTTCAAAGAGAAGTTCAAAGAGCTGCGTTCAATTTGAACAACTACTCAGTCAGCCAGTCCAGTGCTGATATTAGCAATTAGCAAGTAGAAATTTTTTCTCAAGCGGTCAAATGGACTTCTTTTTTTGGTTTTTCACAATTTCTACTCATTGTTTTGTTTTGTATATAACTTACATTAAACTTTGTGAATCAACATTTTTTTCCACTCCAAGTTATTAATTTATTTTCATTTTATAATTTTGATATTATTTCCATGTTTGTTCTCAACTGCCTCATCGGATAATTCAATTTCAATTCTGGAAACAGTTATTGGGAAATAAAAGTCCGGGCCATTGAAATTCAATAAGAAACATTGTCAATAAATGATTGTTTGAATATGAACACTTAAAAAATAACTGTGAACAGCTCATAGACAAAACTCTTACTTTTTCTTTCACTTTAAGCAATTTTCTCTAAGGGTATTCCTTATACTAGTAGTATAGTAATAGATCCTTATAGTAAGATAATATTCTGTTTCACGCATTCGTCAGTAGGCAATATCCCTTTCAAAATTCAAGAAAAGTACCATCAGAAAAAAATTATTTTCTTTCTCAATCGGACTTCAATAAAACCCCAGATATTTGTTGGTTCGCAGATGGATCAAAAACACTTTTAGGTTCTGGTGCAGGTGTTTCAAGTCGCAGACCCAGGACAGAGATATCAACCTGCCTAGGAACCTATGCGACTGTATTTCAAGGTATTCATGTCATTAATGCTTTTGGAAGAATCCAACCTCATACAAAAGTCAATAAAAATATTCTCGAACAGTTAAGCGGCGTTGGAAGCTCTTGGCTCCTACGGAACAGCATCCAAATTGGTAGCAAATTGCCAAAAATTACTCTCCTCGATTGTCTTCGGTCTGGATTTCTAACCATACTGGTCTGGAAGGCAATGAGGCTGCTGATTCTCTTGCAAAGGAGGGTGCTGCAAGTAGCTTCATCGGACCAGAACCTGTCATTGGCATTGCTTAAAGCTTTGCCAAAGAAACATTGAACACCTGGATGGCAAGAAGATGTATGTACTTCTGGCAGAAGCTTCCAGGATTAGCTCACTTCAAGGCGTTTATTGACCTTTCGAAGCTTAATATATCAAACATTTGTTGGACTACAATAGGGATGAACTGCGATGTCTTACATGTCATTTGAATCATCATATGCAGAGTCTCGGACTGTCGGAAGACAGTGTGTGTCGCCTCTGTTTGGAAAATGATTAAACAGCAGAACTCATACTTGCCTGCCCGGCTGGGAACCGAATCAGGTCTTCAGAGTTTGGCAGGGCCGTACTCTTACCATCTGACCTAAAAGACCACTCACCGTACAAACCAATCAGCTTCGTTAAGAAGCTGGGTTTATTGTGAATTGGTGTGAGCCACAATAAACCCTTGTGGGTTGCGGTGGGGGGTCGAATAGACCCACTAACTTTTGATCTAACCTAACTTAACCTGATAAAACCCCAGTTTAGAAAAAATGTATTATTTTAGAGGCCGTCACACAAATTTCAAATTTATTATACTCTCTTGGGTCAAATTGACACATTGTCACATTATCACTACAATCTCTAAATGCTGCAATTCTATTATAAGCAAAAACCGTAAATTCATCATAACGGTTTGTGAGTTAGTTTTCATCATCTTTTATTCAAGTGAAAAATAAAGAATGATTACTTCAGATTTGAAATTTTCAATTCTCAATTGAAAAATCAATAATTCTAATTCCTAATTTATTTTTTCGAATGACCTTCTTCATTTTATCAGTTTGTGTTAATTTGCAAAGAAGTATATTTTCGTACTTACAAGACCAATTGAAGCAATTATCCTACAAGCTATCGTTAAATCAATCATCGAACAACAAACATACTTTGACACTACGGACTTCATGTTTATAATTTTCAGAATTCTAATTTTATAATTCAAATCAAGTATTAACATCAACACAGTATTTATTTCGTGGACAATACCAAATAAATATCAACTTCGTCTCATTTTTTTGGTGGAAAAGAAATAAAGAATTACCAACCAGTGGCGTGACAAAACAGGTATCCGATTAAGCATCGAATGCTAAATTTTAATGAATTCACTGATTTTCATTCCCTGAAGAAACTTGAGGATTGATTAACTGCCATTTACTGGTTAAACAAAATTAGACCTCAATCAATTTGTTCAAAACTTATGAGATCTCTCTATTAGATGTTTATGGAATATCACTCGTTTCTAACAATAATTAAGAAGAATAATTATAAGTATAACGTTTATTCGACATTTTTGAAGTGATTATGTAAATTGTTCACAATAAATGAAAATCTATGGAAAGTCATGACCACTCAAAAAATATCGTATTATGTGAGTTTATTTCAATTCTAAATGAATTAGTTATTATGTTATGTTTATACAGGGTATATAATAAGTGAGAACTTAAGCTTCAGCTAGAGTTTGAGAGTGACTTTTTTGAAGTGAATGAATGTAAAATAATAATGGCACTGGAGTCGTAGAAAGTCATCTGACCATCATTCAAAAAACACTTCTTTGTGGGATTTTCACTGAACAGTTTTTCAAAAACGCAACACGTGTTTCGCCATACAATAACTTCTTCTTTACTGTAAAGACACTCCCGAATCTTTATGATTCCTTGAGTTCAATAAATAGAACATACATAGTTTTCGAGTGAAACACCGCTATAGGGAAGTTTCCGTTCTTCTATAAAATTCAAATCATCATCAATATAGTCACAATTGTGTACCATCAGCATATATATAGTCGAAGTAAACGATATTGTGCACATTTAAAGTTGGCGGCACTCTCAAAGGCCAAAAAACCAATACATAGAATAGAAATGAATCTTTCTTGATGGTTCGTATTGGATAAATTTTACTTACCGAGTTTTATGGTTGGCTGAAGTCATGTTACGGTGACGAATAGAAATCGAGGAATGCGGGGATGGTTGTCGCTGTCGTGCGGAGGAAAAACAGATAAAATATCGAGATTTTCTCTCAGAACTCCTCAGACTCTATCCAGATCACTCTGTCAAGATGGTTGTTCTGATTATTGGAGTCCTTGGTGGAATGATGTCCTCTCTACTCTCGAATCTTAAAATCATACAGGCTTGCCGCACTAAGGCAGAAATCTTAACCGCATAGATGCTGTCATTCTTGGCTCACTGTGCTTGCTCAGGGCACATGCTTCTCGGACTCAATGATCACTTACCCCACGGTGTGGGGAATGGTCATTGGTTGATAATGCTGGCGTGCCCTCCCGAATGTATCGGGGCTTCGGATGATAGGGCCTGACCAGCGCACACTACGGTGAAAATAATAATAATAATAATAATAATAATAATAATAATAATAATAATCTGATATAACGCGGCCCTAAGAGTGCTATATTACCATCTACGGCACTCTTACGGTATTGACGAGACGCCGGTGTTTTCCTACGCTCCGGGGGATATTGAATCCGTTGTGGGGAACGAGAAGTGCCGAATTTATTGGAACTATTCGTTCCCCTCCCTCAGGCTCATACAAGCTGATAAGCCTGTTGTGGCCCTTCTCGACAAGCAGAGCAAAACGATATTTGCCGGCAGAAAGGCAGAAATCTAAGCCGCACAGATGCAGAAGGCTGTCATTCTTGGCTTACTCAGGGCACATGATTCTCGGACCCAATGCTCACTTACCCCACGGTGTGGGGAGTGGTCATTGGTTGATAATGCTGGCGCGCCTTCCCGAATGTATCGGGGCTTCAGGGGATAGGGCCTGACCAGCGCACACTACGGTGATATAATAATAATAATAATGTTTATTTATAAATATACAACAGCACAAGATAATAACATGTAAACAAAGCAATACAAACAAACATAGAGAAACCCACTGAAACCGAATATATATATATATATATATATATATATATATATATATATATATATATATATATATATATATATATATATATTCTTCATAATGCTTTCATAATGGACGGGCTCATTCTGCTAATAATACAATATATTATAAACTTCAATTGTGTTTGTTTTTTACCTTTATCCGTATTCGCACGCAGTACGCCACTGGTGATGGTCTTTTCCTTTCACAATCCAGAATATTAGTGTCGTGCGTCCCTATTCTAAATCCCTGTCGTCGAACCTAAGAGGATGGAATCCACTAAAAGTTTTCAACTGTACGTATTTTCCATTTGGACTAAATCCAATTTTTGGTCATCCATTATTCAAATACGTAGATTTATGTACGGCGTCGGGGTATAAATCCACTGAAAATACGAGAAAATGGTTCAGTTCGATCCTAATTTATAGCTCGAAACGCTCGGGTGCCAACCAAATTGTTACAAAACTCAATGTAAACTCACAAAGACAGGATAGAGGTCCATTTTTGGTTTACTGCCTTGGTATTGCTCTCTCTTCGTCATGTCGGGAATATAAATCAGCTGATTTTCATCGAAGCAACCCCGATTGTTTTGTTTTGAGTACATACTAGTAAGTCAGCTCAACTGATTAATACAATAACAAACATTATTACAGTAAGGCTCTCGGCAACAAAATTCATATGATAAATTCCCACTAATCATATTTCAGGGTTAATAATAAAACCCAATTGGAAAAAATGGTACAAAATATGCTAGGTTCAATGGATAGGCTGAAAAATCACATACATATTTGAAAAATCTACCCATTTCCAATCGTCCAATTTGTTCACCTCTTCAAAGTCTCCGGAAAAACTACAAATGTTCCTCAATTTGGGTTATTACAGCAAATGCAAGTTTGAACAAAATAAAGTTGAGTTTAATTCATGAGTTTTTCAAATTCACTTCAAAAAGTATTCAAATTGATGTTTCAAATGTTGGGTTTTAAATTTTAAGGGGATTTGTTTCTAATTCACATATTGGCAACAGCGCCTATATCAAGTTGGAATGATTTATACGTACCTAGATATTCTACTTTAAAAAAGAAAAATTATCTTTATAAATCAACAATTAAGGCAAAATATAAATTATAGTTCAATACCACCTCCACAAGCCACATAAACAACAGTTGTTTTGTTATTTATTTATATAGAGGAAGATAAGTTAGGTGCACAAAATGGCATATGTCACAGAATGTCTCGGAACTCGGAACATAAGTAAACAGAACAGCACGCCTCTGAAATATGTCATCTTTCTTTGTATCATACAGGTAACAGATTCATTGTCCTTTATTAGCTATAACCGATGTTGCCAAATGGTCAAATAGAAACGAATCCTTTTAAATGTTGTATGCATGATTTCATTCCTCTTTTTTAAGTATTTTAATAATTTTTTAAAGAAAAGGGTTGAAATGATAAGTTTGAAATGCGTTGTTTTAGAGCTCTTTTATGAAAACTACTTGATTTTCGTCAGGAGGAACATTCCCCATTATAACGAAATGTTTCTGTCTCTTTGTAATATTATTTTCAGTCAAGGTGTCTTCGAAATTGGTGGAAAGATCGACAATTTTCTGAAGTGATTACTGATATATTGAAGCAATTTTTGGGTATTTTTTCAGGCAGTACCTTCTCAAAAGTTTTCTCAAGTGTCTCCAGGTGCATTTTCCCGTTATTCTTTATATTTCTTATCAATTCTTTTCTACATCCGGTCCCTTACTAATAATTTTGATACTCTAGAGTTGGTTAGGAATCAACGGCCTCAGTTAACGGTCAATATCTGGCACACTCGTTATTTGTTTGAAGGTGGTTGACAATGTTTCGTGGTGTATTTCATCAGTTCGGGCTTCCATCGTCTAATATAAAAAAATCCCTGAAAAAAAAAAAAAATTAACCAAAAATAACAATTTTATTAAAACAAAAAACTGAAAATTACAAGGAAATAACATACAAGCCACAACCAGAAAATAAAAAATTGAAATATCAATAAAAGCTGAAAATTAAAAAATATTATTAACAAAAATGATAAATCAAAATTAAAAGATTCCAAACCAAGTAACGTCACTTCGGTTAATTTTTTTATTTTTTTTCAGGGATTTCATATCAATTTATATTATATTAGACAATGGAAGTCCGAACTGATGAAATACACTCGTTATTGAAACTTGTCACTTGAAATATAATCAATCTAGGCCTAATCCCCAGTTTTTTTTCATGTCCTCATTTTTATTTAAAGAATTATCTGCTCATTTAGTCTGATTGCAATCGAATAATATCTTCGAAATATCACCAGTATAATTGCACTGTAGCTTGAAATTAACTCAAAAACTATTCCGAGAGTTCTGAAAAGAAACGTATGGTAACCAGATCACATTCAGCTAGGCCAAGCTCTACGGCCTGGTAATTACCATCCAATATTGATGTTTTATATAATACTCTGTATAGGATTCCACGACCGGTGTCTAACAAATTCTCCGATATTTTCGGGTTCATTAGCCGTAGTTCGCAGGTTTTTACACTTGACGTTTCGTTTTCTACTGCAGCAGATATTATCCAAGGCGATGCGGCAACTACCGAAATTATCTACCTTTCTGCGATGCCCAAACCGAAAATAATAATAATAATTTTTCATCAAATATTTTACTCACGAACAAGGCAAATTTTTCACGAGATGCTATTATAAACTTTCACAATAACCATTTTTGAGCCAACAAAAATCCCTACGTAATTTATGAAAGGCATTTCCAGTAACAACTTTTGGTGAAAGTTTGGGTAGGAGTTATTTGTAACTACCTTATTGTCCCATGCGCCATAGAGCTGCAGTCCAGTTCAATGTTCTTGCTCCTCAGCTCGTCGACATTATTTTTCCAAATTACTGCATTGAAATCAATCAATCACTCAAATATACTTTATTGTCTGAAGAACTACATCTTGTAGACAAAGTCATAAATAATATGTAAGATACAAAAATCTACATAAAAAAAACATACACAATTTAAACAAAATACAATAAACATAAGCTAAAAGTGTGAATTACACTGAGATATTCAGCTGGAAATAACAAGACATAGAAATAAAAGTTAAGATTCAAGTGCATCGTCAAGATACTCCTGAACTGAATAATAGGCCCTATCAACAAGTAGCATTTTAACTGCTTTTTTGAATTTGTTAAGCACTATAATTTCTTTAATTCGGGCTGGTAAGTGGTTAAACAGTTTGATCCCGGTGAATATAATTGAATCCCTAACATGGGAGCTCGCAGGAATAGGCAGATCTATGTTACTGTTGTGGCTACGAGTATTATATGAGGAAGGGGGAGATTCACAAGAATAATTTTTTTTATCAAGCAAATTGATTCCAAGATAAACAGGGCAGCTACTGTTAAAATACCGTGAGCTATGAAAAGAGGTTTGCATGGATCCCTGGGAGCTGCTTTGCACATATATCGAACAGCCCTTTTTTGGAGCACAAAAATCATTTGAAATAAATCTCTAGACCAGACTTCCCAGAAGGCAATTCCATATTTAATATGGGGATCTATTAGAGCGAAATAAGCTGTTCTTGAATGGGAGTAGCCTAGTTCTCTAGAAATCACTCTTAGTGCATAGCAACCTGAGACAAACTTCTTGCTTAAGTTTATTGTGTGATTTTTAAATTTCAGTTTATCATCAATGTTCAACCCTAGAAATTTATAATTATGTACCCTGTCTAAGATTTTGTCACCAAGGCAGATCTCAGGTAAGTTGCAGTGGAAAGTAAGTATGCTAGTTTTATTGATATTGAATGATAACTTATTGCAGTCGCACCATTCTTTGATTTTGTTGATGTCAGCTGAGATGGCATCTTGAAGGGTAGGAATGTCCTTGTTGTGCCATAATAAAGTGGTGGTAAAGTGGAAGAGCAGAATCTCAAAGTTAGCCAGCGCAGTCCTGATATGAATCCTCTAGATTTATATATATATATATATATATATATATATATATATATATATATATATATATATATATATATATATATATATATATATATATATATATATGGAGTCATCTGAAGGCTCTTGTTCATGTAACACCTGTACCTGATGTAAATGACTTGGGAAGTAAAATAATTGACAATTGCAGTGTCATAAGGAATACTCCAGGTATTTCTAAACGTAACAGATAATCAATGACAAATCGATTGCAGTCGTATATTTCATCAGAAGGTGGACATTTTGCTCATTTACCTCAAGTACAAAATTGTTCATTTGTTATCTTCGATTTTAATTCTAAGTCGACTTTATTTTGTTGCAAACGAAGCCAGATATGAAGAAAACACATGAGACAAAAATGTGTATTTTTAGTTGCTTGAAAAATACCAAGAACAGGGCAGCGACTTCCTTTTTTATATTTCTTTATAATATCATTAGGCGATTTTAGAGCAATTTTTGTCTACGAATTCCAATGAAACCATAGCACTGCCGAAACAGTCTGAAAAGTTAATCAGTCATTTGGTAATAATAGTGTTAATGAACTCACTAATCGACGTTGGTTGCAAAATTTCGTTCCATAGAGTTTAACCTCGAATATGAGCTCCAAAGTGATCGACTTACAATAATCCAGGACGAGGATTTGAGGACCCTGCCGTTTTGAACAGTTTAAAATATATTGGAAAAGTCAAAAATCGCGAAAAGTAGGTGCCCCACGATTTGAACGATCGACAGAAACTGTCACGTTTCGAGGTGTGTTCTTCGATGCTTTTGCATCGGAGAACACATCGATGCTTATCGGAGGTTGGACTCCCATAAGCCATCCAGACACAGTCCAGAAGCGAAAACTCACTAAAAAAAAGGTCATGATTACTGTATGGTGGTCAGCGGTTGTTGTGATTCATTATAACTTTCTGAAACCGGATAAACCATCACAGAAGAGTCTTTTCATGAGGAAATCGACGAAATTTACCAAAAATTGGGTCAGCAGTAGCTGAATTGGTTAACAGAAGAATCTCCAGACCCCTTATTGACCGACTAATATCTTGTCAAGCACTTCGGTATCTTTCTCATCGGTAGAACCTTCGCCAATCAATGGCAGATAAAAACAGCCTTCGTCGACTGCATCAAATCTCAAGTAATCAGTTTTTATGCTGACGGAACTATTCAGCTTGTGTTACATTGGCAAAAGTACACTAATTCAAATGACGATTATTTCGATTGAATTAAATAAGTATTATCTGGGATATTACAGTTCAAAGTAGACTAAAAAAAAAACGGACAGAGCTTTTTAAACAACCTAATGCTTCAAATATCTGCAATAACGTTCAACTGAATTGGTTCAAGGATACTTATGATATAAAATAAAAACCATTTTTTCCATTTTTGAGAAACACCCTGTACAATATCATATAGTACGATGGAATAAAATAAATCTGTGAAAATAGCTTC
The DNA here is from genome assembly GCF_025532065.1 of Leptinotarsa decemlineata. Lineage (NCBI taxonomy): Eukaryota > Metazoa > Arthropoda > Insecta > Coleoptera > Chrysomelidae > Leptinotarsa > Leptinotarsa decemlineata. The sequence goes on along the minus strand of NW_027412688.1, from coordinate 26,409,769 downwards.
CATTCATATTCACATACCCCACTTTGAATGATTTTCCCTCATTCTGAAAGTCTTGCAGAATGAATTGGTAGGATATTAGTTCCACCGTGGTTTAGCCACGTGCAACCACTCTAGCGGATTATAGACCAATACACAAGACATCGAAAATATAAAATTCTGATGCCTGATCGAGACCCCTAAATATGCAGTTGATTCAGGATTTAATGGCTCTAATCTAGACAAATCGACCGTTCAATGCACAAAAGAAATGTAAAAGGGAATTTTGATATAGTCATTTGTCCCTTCCATTTCACAAAAGCGAGTATCCCTCTCATTGAGGAAATTCCGAATTGATGTTAGTTTCTACTACTAGTAGGAAATACTTTTGACAAATCACAGGAACATTTTGAAAAAGGTTTTGCTACTTATAAAAATTATTTTCTTTGATATCACTTATCTTCTGCGTTCATTTAATTATTTTTAATGACATTTTGTGAGTATGTGAATTTAACAATAAGAATATCTGTAGGAAACTGAAGGTATGAGTTCCCATTCAGTGCTGCTTAGGAGTTATGGAAGACTCGTTCTATTGATGACTTATTTATTTTGTAGAAATTCATGTTGAATATAGAATAAAGAAAATACTTTTGTCTAGTTTCTACTGTGTTTATTTATTCGTTACGACCGGTTTCGGCTTATAAGGCCATTTTCAAGTAACTTGAACGAATAAATAAACACAGTAGAAACTAGACAAAAGTATTTTCTTTATTCTATATTCAGTTATGGAAGATTACTCCAAAGCTCTTGTCGTTGAATTCGTATAGACATATATTAAACTGAAATCAAATAAGTCTAACCACTGTGTGGTGGAGAGATTCGAACCTTCTATGAAAATCTAAAAAGAAAACATGTGAATATACTTGCACAAATATCCGTCGTGATATCAGCCGGGAAAATAGTTGTTTTCAACGAACACTCAACAGATACTATGTTATAGGAATCTTGGGAGAGGTGCATGTTTGAAATAATATTCTAAGTAATCATGTACCATCTCAAAGGAGGCACTGAAGGAATGACGAAAAGAGTGTGCAGCTCATAGACAAAAACATCCTGCTCCATCTAGATGCCACACATACTTCTCGTGGCAAATATTACTTCAATCTCAAATGTATTAAACAAAAGTGATTTTTTGTGGAGGATATCTGAGTCTTTCTATGAAAAAAAAAAGAAATTGCAATGAAAAACTCCATACAGGTGTACTTCTGGTAAGTATTCCATCCAATATACCTCTTCGTTGTGGCAGTAACTCCGGCTCACATCAGTTTGGAGAGGAAGAAATGTTTGTTATCTAATATTTGTTACTTCTTCCTCCTTTAAAAAAATTTTTAAGCGCCTCTTCCTGTTAATTACGAAGCAGAATGTGTTTTGAATAATAAATTGATGGATGTAGCCGTTATTACTACGTAGTGGGAGATCATGATGAAAAGAGAAATGAAAATTTCTGTTTTTTACCACTTTCATTTGTAACTAACGTTACTGCAGTTTCGTCCTATATGGACATTCTCAAACTTGAACAATAAATCCTTTTTTTTACGAATAACAAAATATGTATAATTCAACATCCGAAGTTACAAATAGTAGGTACATGAATTTTTTACAACACTACAGCATCACCAGCAAACCCCTTAGCATCCAGTCCTGTTACACAAAACGTAGCTCCGTCATCAGGTCCAGGTGTAATACCCACTTGGCCACTAGTTACGAATAACTCGTCCAAATTGGTACCTCCAAAACATGCTGAAATCTGAAAACGCCAAGCGAAAAAATCACTTTAATCACATTTTCTCATTCAGTTTTTTCTCTAAACATCTGTTTGAAAGCTGTCCACAGTTTTTATATGAAGATGGGGGAAAGTAGAAAGCTAAAACTTTTTTTTCCCGAAAAAATGATATATCTTACAATTTTAACTGGTAAAACTATTGTGTCCAGCAAAGTTTCCGGTCTCCTATGATCAATTTTGATATCTCTGGAGCCCCATACTGCTATATACAAATTTCCATCAGTATCGATAGTCATTCCATCAAAAACCATACCTTCAAGTCCATTTTTACTCACGGTGAAGATTGGTTTACCGTTGGATAATACTCCTTTCTCGATATCAAAATCGTATTCATCAACCGTTCCAGTTCTTGAATCGATGTAGTAAATTTTCTTCAGTTGAACGTTGAAAGCGATCCCGTTGGCTATTACTATACCTCCAAAATGTGAAGTGATTTTCTTGTCCTGGAAACTGTAGAGCGTACCTTTTCCCAGCGGAATATCGGCAATAACTACTGGAGGTCCACCCATGATTCCAGTCCATAATCTTTCGAAAAGGTCACACTTTCTATCGTTGAAAACTTTCTTCTTGATGTCTTTATCGACTTCGTACAATTTCTCAACTTTAAAGGGTTTATCACTTTCTCCATCCCAAAGTAACAACGACCAGCTCGCGCTCCAGACTTATAACAAATTGATCGGTTTTTTCCTTTCACCGGGATTATGATCGATACGTTTTTTCCAACTTAGGCGTTGTTACTTCTTCCTCCTTTAAAAAAATTTTTAAGCGCCTCTTCCTGTTAATTACGAAGCAGAATGTGTTTTGAATAATAAATTGATGGATGTAGCCGTTATTACTACGTAGTGGGAGATCATGATGAAAAGAGAAATGAAAATTTCTGTTTTTTACCACTTTCATTTGTAACTAACGTTACTGCAGTTTCGTCCTATATGGACATTCTCAAACTTGAACAATAAATCCTTTTTTATACGAATAACAAAATATGTATAATTCAACATCCGAAGTTACAAATAGTAGGTACATGAATTTTTTACAACACCACAGCATCACCAGCAAACCCCTTAGCATCCAGTCCTGTTACACAAAACTTAGCTCCGTCATCAGGTCCAGGTGTAATACCCACTTGGCCACTAGTTACGAATAACTCGTCCAAATTGGCACCTCCAAAACACGCTGAAATCTGAAAACGCCAAGCGAAAAAAATCACTTTAATCACATTTTCTCATTCAGTTTTTTCTCTAAACATCTGTTTGAAAGCTGTCCACAGTTTTTATATGAAGATGGGGGAAAGTAGAAAGCTAAAACTTTTTTTTCCCGAAAAAATGATATATCTTACAATTTTAGCTGGTAAAACTATTGTGTCCAGCAAAGTTTCCGGTCTCCTCTGATCAATTTTGATATCTCTGGAGCCCCATACTGCTATATACAAATTTCCATCAGTATCGATAGTCATTCCATCAAAAACCATACCTTCAAGCCCATTTTTACTCACGGTGAAGATTGGTTTACCGTTGGATAATACTCCTTTCTCGATATCAAAATCGTATTCATCAACCGTTCCAGTTCTTGAATCGATGTAGTAAATTTTCTTCAGTTGAACGTTGAAAGCGATCCCGTTGGCTATTACTATACCTCCAAAATGTGAAGTGATTTTCTTGTCCTGGAAACTGTAGAGCGTACCTTTTCCCAGCGGAATATCGGCAATAACTACTGGAGGTCCACCCATGATTCCAGTCCATAATCTTTCGAAAGGGTCACACTTTCTATCGTTGAAAACGTTCTTCTTGATGTCTTTATCGACTTCGTACAATTTCTCAACTTTAGAGGGTTTATCACTTTCTCCATCCCAAAGTAACAACGACCAGCTCGCGCTCCAGACTTATAACGAATTGATCGGTTTTTTCCTTTCACCGGGATTATGATCGATACGTTTTTTCCAACTTAGGCGTTAGTATGTTTTTTAGTTGCAGGCCCGTATCTGTGGATGCTGTATCCGTTAATATCAACGAAATACAGGGTTTGTGTGACTGCGTCCCAATGGGGCGCCTCCCAGAATTTGAAGTTTCCACAAATTTTTTCTATTTTTGGAACCATGTCGTTCCAACGCCATTCTCAACTTCACTGAACTTCGAATAATGCGATGAAAAATTATCGACTTATATAGACCAGATTCGGTTCGGTTCGCTTGTTCAAGTTTGAGAATGTATCCACGTAATGACGTGGATATTTATTTAATACTTAATGAAGTATGAAATGATTTTCCACTTTCCACACTTTATATATAAAACACATAAGTTAGGTTTTCAGTTTACCTATCTAGGAAGATGCAGTATGGATAGAAAATGAGAAATTTGTCTTTCATGAATTGAATAAACTTCTTACAAATTTCAGTTAATCACTGGATGTTTGATACCGATTCATAATCATGTATAAATTGGTTTTTGAAAAGAAGTTTTAAAGTAGGTACGGCAAACTTTGACTCAAAAATCACTGCAAAACCTCAACCCTCAAAGCAAAAGTATCATCTCCCAAAACGTTTCAAATGAGAATGTGGCGGGGAGGAAGGATCAGTCATTGAAATGGACTTTCGGTTTTTTCCCCATTGCTAATTCGCTTTTGAAATTCACCCACTAATTCAGAAAAAATAGAGCTTTGAACCGCCAAAAATACAAAAATTCAAAACATTTTACTTCAGAATGTACCTCTATACGGATTATCTTCTAAAAGTTATCTCACATTTTGAAGCACTCGCAGTGTCCCTCTCATCATAGAAAGCCTATTCACGGTAATGCGGGGATCTGCCATAATGCACCTCTTTCCTCAGCTACCCGTGGAACCCTTCATGGAGCATACAGTAACCAAAGACTTCAACTCGTCGGACCCTTCATACATCATGAAGTGATCAAACACTCTGGTCCTAATCCTACTAAATGACCCCAACTGTTTTTCCTGTAACATCTGATCGAGAGCAAATGTACCCCACACGATGGAATCGATTAACTCCTCCAAGTATTCAATAAGAATGACGCACACCTCCAATTCCACCGTTGAACCGTTGAAAATGCAGTGTTTCATTTATCGCTACAAAACCTGTGAAAAGGGAGGACAAAACTCGTGGTACACTTACCAGCTGGTCCCAACCTCGTCTTAGGAATAAAAAACAGAGTATCCGTTGTATCATTTCACCTCGCGTACCTACACCAAATCTTCAAAAAAATTCAAACAATATATGTGTATATGTTTGTATAAGTATATATGTATACCCATTAATTTCAAATTTTGTATCAGGAAACGTATTCACCTACTTATCGAGTATCTTATTATTTATTTGTACATGTATTTTGTATCTTTTTTTTTAATTTTTGGAATTTGGAATAAACAACATTATTATTATTGCAATGAATATATAATTTGCATTATTATTTATTTGTACATGTATTTTGTATCTTTTTTTTAATTTTTGGAATAAACAACATTATTATTATTGCAATGAATATATAATTTGCATTATTAAATCGTGATTTAACGATCTTCCATCGATCAAGTGAGTCAACGTTCGGCATATATCAAACGCCTACATTCAATTGAAATGTGTTACGTGTTTCGGATAAGCGGGATTGTGGGAATTAGTAGCACATTAGCTTTCCATTAGAGTGCCCTTTTGGTCCCTTGACCCCAAATACACTAAAAGTGATTGATATCCCTAAATCCGCCATTCATACGACGTTATGTGGAGGGCTTATTCTATTCCACAAATTATTTGGTGAAACATACAAAATCAGCAGGCACTGTACAGGGTGCATCGAATGGAAAATAAAGTAAGCATCTATTACAAATTTGGTCTTTCAACAAGGGTATTCACGAGTGATGGCTATTCAGTCGAAGTGTAAGCATCAATTCAAATTTAAATATATCGCTAATTAATGTGTTACTTTTATAAATTCGCTGGTGGCACATTGAGGTGTTCATATGTGAACTGAAACTTTCAGTGAATACTTCCATTGCCTAAATGAAAGTATAGATAAGAAAATTTGGAATCAATGAGTAAAGAGGGGAAAGCTGATGAGAACAGCAAACCACTGCTACATTTTGCTGATCTCATTAGCAAATAAAAGGTTCCATTCCGATTTTGATTAACGTTAAGAAGCTTTTAGAAATTATTTTGTATTAGTTTGTTTATAACTTCTTTGGCTTTTTCTGAACCGCCTAACTTTGGCATCCCTTCCAAGTTTCCGAAAAACACCGCAGTCTCACGGGCTCAATGCGCTTTCCTCCCATCTTTTTATGACACCTATTTTAACTATTTTGTTTCCTATACTAGGTTTGTGGAAGTCTTTCACTGATGGAAGTTTGTTAAAATCTTCTGGAAGTAATTTGGATTGTCCCTGTTTTCAAAAGTTTTGTCCATTTTTATGATTCCAGTTTTAATTGAAATATTCCAGTGAATATTTTTTCAATTTAATCTAAATGAGCGCCATTTGAATAAGTGAACTTTTGCCAGCGTAACACAGGTCGATTGATTCTCAGAGCATAAAAATTATTTACTCGGGATTCGATGGAGTCGACGAAAGCCGTTTTTGCCTGATCCTGCTTGGCCAAGATTCTACCGGTGAGAAAATTATCGATGCTCAATTCGTTTTATTTTCGGACTATGATTTGTGAAGCGTGCAGATGGGCGTTGTCGTGCTGCTGATGCAATTTTTGGAACATTTCATCGATTTCCTCTTAAAAGGACTCTTCTGTGATGGGTTATCTGGTTTTAGAAAGTTATAATGAATCACAACAGCCGCTGACCACCAAACAGCAATCATGGTACTTTCTTTGTTGGGTTTTTGTCTTTGGAAAGTGTATGGGTGGCTCATCGATACCCAACCACTCTCCTGAACGTCTCCTCTTGTCGTAGAGTATCCACTTTTCATCACACGTGATGATCCGATCCAAAAAAAGGATCGTTTTGATTACGCAAAATCAAAGAAGAACTGTACTTGAAATGTGACGAATTCTATTCGTAGGATACCCATTTTTCGAGCTTTTTGACTTTCCCAATACGTTTTAAACCGTATGGGAGCTGACGCTCAGTTCTTCCGCTATCCCACACACCATTTGTGACGGGTCAATCTCCACCAGGGTTTTCAAATCCTCCACTGTAAATCGATCACTTCAGGGCTCATTTTCGAGGCTGAAATCTTCGGAACAAAATTTCACAAACCAACTTCGACATCATCATTGCCGAATGAAATTCTCGCAATCCTAAATAAGAACAGCATTCGGCAAAGCTATTAATGAATAACTTTTTTAATATTCAACTAGCAATATCTTTGGCATCACACCCTCCAATACTTTTGAAATATCCTATCTAAAAACATGTAGTTACACAGCATTACACAGCAGATACTGTTTCAGTTTTCAATAATTTTTGGATAAAGCACGTAATCTGAAATAAAGATTATTATTATTATAATTCATCTTTGTTATCTTTGGTAATTTCTTAACCCTTGAAAGGTACTCTCTATAAAATGGGACAACGGAACCGGTCTAACGGATATTTGATTTGCAAAACTCTCTCAACTTTTTTTTCATCACTGGCTTAGGTGCATTATCGTATTGATCCATATATTTTTATATTAACCCAAATCTCAAAATGATATATAGCTATGCAAAATTTTGAATTGAAAAGAATATATTTTTAGAATAGTTGTTTTTGTAAAACGAAGGTTTTCATCTTTCTACGTCTCCATCTTTAAAAACAAAACATGCAGAAAAGCAATCAAAGTCAAAATAAACTCTTGTTTTTTATTTCTGATTTCTCATCTCAAATTCATATGACTGCCCATTTTTATTTTTGTAAAAGTAAATAAATTCAACAGTCGTTGTTAGGTAACTTGTTGTATTGATTCACTTGTTGTGAGCTACAGTTTTCAATTAGAATAATGTTGTGATACTTCCGTCATACACCGATAAGTTCAACAGTTTTTCATATAATTGAAGTTGGAACCTCTAGTTTTCTTTTCCCATGAATAACTAACTTCATTATAAGATTTTCACTGAGCAGTATACAAAACCGCAACAAGTGTTTAGCTATACAATAGCTTCTTCAGACGAGTATGAACACGACTAAGAACGCCCTCAGTCGTGCTCATGCCCTTTTCTTCACGTCAGCTATCAACCGGACAAACCTCGTGGCAATAAAATATCAACCTAATCAGATTCATCTAGGCCTAATGCTACCTAAAGATGTGTTCCAAAAATAACTGCTTTTTGACTACTACTGACCAAAATTTTTGAGCGCACATCAATGTTTACATTTGGAAACGATTCTTGTTTCATTTATAATATAAACTTGTGTACAAATTTGAGTCGAACTCATTATTCGCGCCGAGAAATTTTGGCAAAACAAAAGCGAATCAGTTCAAACACCAGGGTTTCTATGCATTTCTACCATATTTGGTTTCATCAGTTTTCAGGAAACCTAACCGGACTTTCAGTGTTACCACAATAATGATGATTTTAAAATTACCAAACAACATTTCTGTCTACTTTTGGAACGCACCATTAGGACGGAACAAGAGAAATATTCTTCTTCCTCATTTTAACCATTTCACCTCACAATACAATAACCTCAAAATTTAAAAGGTTAAATAATATCAAAATATTATTCAAAACATTTAATTTTAAGTGGTTTCGGCATAAAAGTTAATTAAGTGGACATATCGACAAGGTGGGTTCTTATGAAGATATTTGCCAATTTTTTCAATAAATTAAATTCATTTTAGGTTACTTATTTACATGGTATCCACAAAAAAGTTGCAGTCATGAGTTTCAATTTAGTTTGGAATAACGGTGATAAACACGTCAAAGGAAAGGCATTCGTCAAAAAGAAGAAAGTTTCCAATATAAAAAGTACTTTATCTGAAAAACAATCAACAATATCCATCAAAAAGGCTATCAGTCGTAGTTCAGGAAAGGATGACACTATTCAGAAAATAAATGTTGAATTCGTGAACCAGAACAATAACACTGAACCATCTCATGAAAAATCATTCAATGAGTCTACCAAATTTATTAAAAGAAAGCAGAGAAAAGATAAAATTGCAGCGAAGCAGGCTGCCAAACAAGGGGAAACTCTTTCTCAGGTCGAAGCGCCAAACAAAAATCAGTCTTATTCTTTGTTCTCTGTTGGCCAAAAAGATGTCTATGTGAAAACCAATACAAAGGGCAGGTCTGTGGTAGAAAAAGTGTTCAGCGCTAATAATAAATTCAGTAACTTGGATATTCACAAACATATTGTATCAAATCTGGAAAAGATAGGTTTCAGTTCTATCACAAATGTGCAAGAGAAATCTATACCTATTATTTTCGAAGGAAAAAATGTTCTTGTAAGTATCAACTCTTAACCTATTCTGTCTATGATAAGACAGTGTAGTAATTTTTTTCTTAGATTATGTTTGACAACAGTTTTATTCTTTTTGAAAATTGTCTTAAAATTAGCCACCCGTTTTGTAAAAGACATATTTTCATTATTATTCAGTCACTCTTGAAGAAAGATATGTGTCAAAGCTAATTTACGGGTTTTTTGACAATGGTCTGCTGGTTTTTATGCCTGATGTTTCGTCTACTACTGTGGTAGACATTTTCAAACGCAATAAGGTAATGGTCGAAGTGCTCAAGTTATTCTCAACGCAGAAACTACAATTTTTCATGCTGTATTACACTAAAATTTTTATAATCCTGTCTGTAATATTTTTTAACTGGATTGGGTTGTCTCCGGCCGTGAAGTTTTTACTTTTTGAACAAAGACAGTCAGTCTGAAAGGCTCTCGCTCAACTATAATCTATAATATGCCTTAGTAAAGTATATGTTTTAAATTATGGTCAATCCAAGTGCATTCCCAGAAGTTTTTTTCATTTGCTTAATGTCATATAATTTGATGTTGAAATTTATCTGAGTTTTTCCCCCACTTAAAATTATCAAGCATGTGTACCAAACAATGTTATTCTTACCGAAGGTTGGATGTAACTTATTTTGAAATTTGAATTTTATACTTTTTAAGTGAAAAAATTTGGAAGACTATTCAGAATGAGCATTTTTCTTTGACACCGACCAAAAACTCATCTGACAATAATTTTTAATTTTGTTACAAGTTGCTGAACATGATTTCTAGATATTATTGTGGTGGGTTTTGTTAAAGGATCAATAACTCAAAAGAATCATTTCATCTCATCTCTACAGTTATTTTCCTTAGAATGTTTAATTCTGACAATTCTTTGATGAAGAACTAGCTGCATGTTTGTTTGAAGGTGATTGACAATGTTTCGTGATGAATTTCACTAGTTCGGACTTCCATTGTCTATTATATAAAATGATTTGAAATCCCTGAAACAAGTAAAAAAGAATAATTATTCTTTTTTACTTGTTTCAGGGATTTCAAATCATTTTATATAATAGACAATGGAAGTCCGAACTAGTGAAATTCAACTAGCTGCATCTTGCAACCAAAGCTTTTGATGAACTATTAAGTAATTATTTCCAAGCTATCTAGAGAAAAAGGAATATGAGGTCATGTAAAAGTTCATCTTGAAACTTGTTTATCTACAATTTCGATATAGATTGTATCATTTTTTTTCAGATTCGCTCTCAAACGGGATCAGGCAAAACTTTGGCTTATGCTGTTCCAATCTTAGATGCATTACAAAGTCTAAATCCCAAATTGCAGAGAAATGATGGTGTTCAAGCTATTGTAGTTGTACCAACCAGAGAACTGGCTCTGCAGACTCATGAATTATTTGGTAAAATAAATGTAAGTTTAGTTTCTAATTTAGAATATGCATAAAAAATAGTATATTATTCAGTGAGCCAGAAATGTGGCCGTGAAAATAAGGATTGTTAACACAAGCCGAAAAAGATTATCATGAATCATTTGAGCGAGTAAGTTATGAACATTTTTCTTAACTGGAGGACTATACTTTTTCTATGACTTATATGAAGAATATTTCAAAATAAGATTCATTCGTGAGGGATATCCCGGAAGGTAAAATCATTAAATATCAAAACAAGAAGCAGCCTAAAAAATAATTCTATAAATGAACTGCCAAATAGACTGCCATTCGTCAGTGGTGTGTTTTCACTTTCTCAGTTCATTTTTTGGTTATTGTTTTTCGTAACAAACTATTTTAAAATGATTACGTTTGACAAATTTTGAAGTTGGTAAATATTTAAGTGAGTAATCCTAGTCAGTTATGAATCAGGTCAACTTTGAGCTCAATATTGGCACCATTATTTTTTATTCCATTCACGGGTGATCTTAAGCCTTCGTTTATTTAACGAAAATAAATAATTTAAGTGCAGACATGACAACTCGAATCTGTTCTGTTTTTCTGTTTAAAATCTGTTTATTTTTCGTTAATCAGCTGTCGCCCCCATACGAACGACAACTCTCAGAAGTTGAGAAACTTGTGCGAGCTAAGGACTAACGAGGTCTTACCTTTTAACGTGTGATTCCTAACACGGTATAATAGGAAATAATAGGAAAAAGAATAGGAGATAATAACCTTCAACAGAATGCAGGAGATATAGAAAAACAGTCTTTCTCTCCTACATCAAGCAGGATAATTTAAGTATCCTCACCTAGAATTAAACTGGGAAGCACAAACTGAGTATCTTGAGATTTCTGATATACATATTGTCATATGTAAAAAATACATAAATATTTGCATCATAACCGTGAAATTAAAAAAATATGAAGCCCATTATATGAGAAATAACATGATAAAAGAACATAACACTAATAGTCATAATGAACTACATATGGCTTATTCTTGATTGATTCGACGAAACAAATGAAATATTTGGAGATTTGGGAATCTACAGTGAGTGAAAGACAGCTCTACCAAATGATTTTAGCTTTTTTGATCAATTTTACAAATTATATTTCAGTTGTCAAAAACTGTAGATTACTCAACGTATTTCTCTTTCAGACTTTCCAGTGGATAGTAGTCGGACACCTTTGTGGTGGGGAAAATCGAAATACTGAAAAAACGAGACTCAGAAAAGGTGTGCACATACTCATCGCAACACCCGGTAGATTATTGGACCATTTACTTCATACAATATCTTTCAAAAAAGATAAAGTTAGATGTTTAGTGTTAGACGAAGCTGATCGTCTCTTGGATATGGGCTTCAAAAAGGATATTGTAAGGTAAGTTATATTTAGTTAGGAGATGCTGGATTAAATTAATAACTTGAGTGCATGAAATTTTCATCAACCACTTGCCAAACGACGTTAAATGTATAGATATCACATCAGAATTTAGAACAGCAATCAAAAGTTTACTCTCTGATAGCTATTATAGTTTAAACGAATTTTATGACGGTAACTTCTACTAACACTTATTCTGAAATACATCGTACCCAAGTTAATGTTAGTGTCAATCTGAATTATAAGTTCCATCTAGCATTTGAAATAACTTATTCCATTTTTATGTTTTATGTAATTTTTCTCTTGATTTTCATATTCCTGTGTCTTATTACCACATTTTACACATGTGGACATTTTCCTTATTGCGGTAAACATCTGTTTTCAACATATTTTCATATGTATGTGTGTGTGTATATGTATCTATATCTACATATTTTATAGATTTTACATTATATAGACTTAGTATTTGCATGTATACATTTTTATCTTATTCACACACGCTTTATCAATAAGATTCATTCTTCTTACAATAAAGCTTGTTTATTATTATTAAATCGATTTTTGTTAATCATAATTACTAAGTTATTCATTTCTTAATGAGTAACTTACCAATTTTTGTTACACTGAAATTGGAGCAGGGAGCAAAACGACATAGTCAACCTTTTATTATTTCATCTTATGAAAAAATTATCTTAGTTTGATTTTACTATCAGAAGTAACTAAATGTCAAATAGGCATTCATTATAAAAGGAATCTCACTGCAAATGAATTGTTGAAAAATTAATACATTTTAAAGGAGGTAACCTAATCGAACAGTAATCCCTAAGTAAATGGACTTTCTGGTCATACTAATGTGTTCGTTCATCTAAGATTGTGGTTCATCAGTTCAAATCAGAACTTTTCATTCCAGTTATATAAGTTATATAACTGTTCAATAAATAAGGTGAAATTTTCACGGTCTACATACATTGGATTAGCTATTTTTTATGTTGGTAAACTTTTCTCGAACATTTGTTCACAGTTTCAGCTGTTTAGCATGTTTAGTTTGTTGGTGAGAGGCATGAAAGTTAAATGTGTTTTACTTGTTCTGCAATTTTTTGCTATCACACCAAATTGTGTGTAAAAATGGAATTAAGTGCTGAAAAACACTTGAAATGTGGACAGTGGCATACGGTGATTGTACTCTGTGTCATAATGCGTATCAATAACCCTTGAAAATATTGAGAAAGTAGAGAAAATTGTTATGGAGAGTCGTCAAATCACTATTGGAGAAGTTGGTGAGGATGTCGGAATATCCGTTGTTTCATGTAATGCAATTTTTCGTAAATTTTGGGCATGAAGCGTGTTGCTACTTGGTACATGGTCGTACAGTCAATAAAGAGTATTTTAACATCTCGAAACGTGTTTTGATCACCAAGTGATAATCTTCAAGAGGAAAATCAAAACTCACGATCTCTCACTGGCTCCTGTGTTCTATACTTTCATTACTCACCGTATATACAACTATTAAGCATCTTTTAAGATTTGTTATATCAAATCATACAATAACATTGAATGTTCAAAATAAATACTACATATGTCATTTTTTAACCAACTTAGTTATGTACGTCTATGGAACAGCAACTTGAAAACGATTTATTACTCCGCTGCTTATGGAAATATACTATAAATGAAAATTTCTATACCTCGCACAGGTTTTGAGATTAAAAGACAATAATAATAGAAAAATTCGAATTTCTTGGATATATTTTGTCATTCTTTATGCATTTTTTAATGGATACAAAAATATGTTTCAGATATATTTTATTAAATGTCTTGAGTTCTATAGGAAAAACTCAACATTTTTTCACAATTTGCAATAGTTGTTTTCATTCTTTAATTTCTCACCAACTTAAATTATTAAATAAAGGTATGGGTTTTTTTCTTCAGAGTATACCACAATCATTTTCAAAACTTTCCAAAAAGTATTATTTTTGATTGATTAATGATTTTTCAAAAAAAATTAACAAGGATCATTTTTTCCAAAGCAATTGGGGTTCCCAATCGCTTTCGCTTATTCGTGGTTATTAATTTTCATGCAATTCCATAAAATCTGATAATTTTACTCATTCATATAACTGACCTTTAAACCTTCAGCAAAATATTCAAATATATTTAAGGACCTACTCAATTTGTTCTCTGATTAACAATAGATAAAAAATGTATTAATGAATGACTAGAATTTGTTTGTACCTACAAGAATCTTTATATAAAAAATAAAGTAGTAGGCATTTACAAAATTATGTCTAATGCATCAATAATATTTATTGTAAACTTTTAGGGCATGATCGTCTGAATTCCTCAATATTATGACTTTTCATAAATATCCTGTTCTGTAACAGGATTACATAAATATTGGTTTCAATCATGTTTTTATTGTTTTGTGAAAATACTTCATCTGAAACAATTTCACTTTTCGTTCAGCACATTTAGCCGAAATCCTTGCAATATGTTCAAGTTTGCGTGATCTGTTAATACAATTTCTGCAATATACCAATTTGCTGAAGCTGGGTATGATAAAATTATTATAGTATATACGAAGTCAATTCAAATGGCATAAAAACTAAATAGATACCGAACGTCGGCAATTTATTTGTATGGCAAAGGCGGCGTGGTATAATATTTATTATACTAATCGTTATTTTTATGTGGGATGTTTTATATGGTATTAACTAGTAAATTCATCAGACCCGGTACATTAGTCTTTCATTTAACTGTTTAGATTGACTTCGTCTAGACTATACTTGGAGGGTTTCCATTTGAAAACATAGTTTTTGATTATTTTCTCAATTTCATATTCAATCTCATTCTTCTTAATCTCCAGATGCAGTTTTATGTAGAAACAAAAGTTTATTCTCTCCTACTGCGTTTTTTTTGTACTCCTTCAGAAGTGGAATGAAAAAAATATATATCAAAAAAGTAGTTAGAAGTTACCAACATTTATTGTCGGTGAATCTAGTTTTATAATTTTTTATTCTTTTCAGGATTGTGGAGGAACTGGACAACTCTAAATCAAACTCAGAATATGATCCGATGGCTCTATTGAAAGGAAGACACCTTCCAGAAGGTGAAGTACCAAATTTCAAGGAAAAAGATGAGGGTCATTCCTCGTTTCCTCTTAGAGATCTCTCAAGCAATATAAGGCAAACCATCTTACTCTCTGCAACAATGTCAAAAGGTGTTGCTGAGTTAGCTGACTTCACCATGAAAGATCATACTTATGTAGACACTCTCGATGAGTGGTCTGATCTGCACCCTGAAATGATGGTAATGCCAAACACTGTGGTTCAAAAGTTTATAGTGACACATGTAAAGCACAGACTTTTTACCTTGTCAGCTATGTTAGTAGCACAGGGAAAAAAATCTTCGAAAGTGTTTGTTTTCATGGGTACAAGTACTATGGTGGATTACCACTATGAGCTTTTCACAAGATTTTTAGCGAAGATGCCGAAGAATCGGGGAAAGCTGAAAAGTGGGAATGTTGTGCTTCTGAGTGGAATTGAAGAAGATAGTGAGGATGAAGAAGAGATTGTTCTAGATTTTGAGTTCTTCAAGCTGCATGGCAATATGGAGCAGAGTGCTAGAAAGGACGTCTTCACTAGGTTCAGGGCTGCGAAAGCTGGAGTTCTTCTTTGTACGGTAAGTACTGAAAATTTTTATTAGATTGCATGTAGGTACCACCTGTAAGATTATTATCGTAAGGAAAAGAAAAATTTCTGAAATGCAGTAATATTGGAAACGATTTCATCATTCTTCAAATTATTTGCAATTAGAATATCTAAATCTTAGCTTGTGTTCAAATCAATTATACAATACCAGTGTTTTGAAATATTTTCGTCAGCGACGAAAACGTATGAGTTCAACAACGAAAAACCATCAGAAAATATAACTCAGTACGGCAAATAAAGAGAACACAATGTTCCAGTGGAAAAATGATGAGGTTCAATATTTTATCGGAATTGAGATTTCAGTTATATTTGTTGGCTAGTAACAAGAAATAACAACACGCTCTCTCCAGTCTTTCAGTATTTCTAATTCCCTTCAGTTCACTGTTTTCTGTGATTTACAACACATTGTTCTTAGCAGCTTCAAGTTTATTCTGTATACAGAAAAAACTATATAGTTTTTCACAGAATGTGTTTCAATGGAACATGATTGTCTGGCATTGACCGCCTCGAAGTCTAATTTAAACTATTTATAGACTAGTAGATCATCTGGAAGAGGTGGAAAGTTACACTAGCTTTTCAACAGAGCAGTCACAACAATTCATCAGTGAAGCAATAAACAGACGCTGACGTCTGAATTAAATGAATTGAAGCAAGAGGTAATTGTTTTGAAGAAAAATAATATCGACCTAATGTATCAAGGATGGTTAAAGTTGATTCGGAAAAAATTGACCAATAATCAACAAGAACTATCCAGGAAAAAATGTAAATAGAGAACACTGGACGGAATCTAAAAGTAATAACAGAATGAGACAAAACTAAGATATAGTTTAAATACGATAGAAGGCAATACGGACTTTATGGGAGCACGACTTTAGCTCTACGTAGTCAAGTGTTAATCCCTCTCCACAGTTGAGGAAATTGATACATATTTTCACCAGATGAATACTTCTTCATACCACCGAGTCATGGCATCAGGAAGAAGAAAATGATTCAGTTATTTCACATGATTATTCGCTAGGTTCTTACTTTTTCAGACATCGCCATAGTCGGGGTGTTATATCAATATATATTCAGAAACATTTTGTTTTCAAAACTGTTGATTTAATCAAAAATTCGTCTTAGGAAATGCATTTTGAATATTGCTAACTAGAATTTATAGTGACATAAGTGGAATGAAAATTTAAACTTAAATTGATTATTTTGTTACTAATATTGAAACCAAAAACTATAACAAAGACTTTATTGGAATGAATTTCAAAGGTCATCTTGGATCCATTTTTACCTTGAACAATGTTGCTAGTGTTATGACATTTCTAAAAATAATTCACTGAATCCTCAACACTACGAGTATATGTCCATGGGATTATTTGACTCGGTCCTCTTGGAACATAGGAATATTAATTTCATAATATATCAAACTTTCATTGATACCATTATGTACATAATTAACAAAACTTGTCCAATGGTAACCAAGGGAATTCAGAGAGAATTTCTTGGGTAAACGAAGACGTATTGAAGATTGGAAGAGAATTGAAAAAAATTTTTTTCTCACTAAACAATTTGATAATACAAATTTGACACAACACTACAAAAAGTCGGAATGGCCGCAGGGTGATATGCGGTCACGAACGATCCCATTGGGGAACTGGGCGAAACCTCATTGAATTCAGCCTACCTCTGGTAATGCAGGGCTCTGCCAGAGGTGACCAACTCTTCCCTTGCTACTTTTGGGAACACACATGAATGAAACAAAACAAAAACCAATCCCGAGGCTGGTCAGAAGTGCTCACCTCAATGTAAGGCGATGGCTGGGGATGAACAGAAATGTCCTCCCCAATCTACTGCTTGGAATGAGATTGGACATAGCAGATCACCTCCAACAGCAAGGGCACTTCCTGCGGCGGGTGCCAAGAGCTCCGCCATGAATAAAGGCAAGGAAACGGCTGCCTCTGCAGGAAAGCTCCCTCACTTGTGCACCTCCACGGAGGGAACCCCAAGAAGGTTGAAGAAGCCGCGCAACGACAGTAATATCGCTGTACCTTCCAAAACCTTCGCGGAGGCCACCGTGAGATGGGTCACATGTGGTCTAAGTGCTGTGAGTCTACACTCACCCTCCCTACTCTGCAGATACCAGAAGTCGGAAAAAATGTATAATCAAAAAATCAGTGAAGTCAAAAAAGAAAATTTTTGATGTAAGTCAAATAACCAGAGTAATCATTCGTTTGGAATATCGTTAAAGAAAGAATCTGTAGATTTAATAATAGATCGAATAAACTCGAATTGAAGGTTGATAACACATTGATATCTGATGATATCAATATCATTGTTGATATCTATGGCAAGTACCTATGGTGAGGCACTACTTTTCGATCTTGCAAAAGCATTCGATGTCATTAACATACACATCTTTCAAAATAAATGTTATTCCATGGGATTCAGAGCAACTATCTGAAAACTATATGCGTCCAGCTTTTCTAAAAGAATCTGAAATAACTGATCTGACAATCTGAACATTTTCATAAATTGCTTGTCATTAAGCATTTCGATCTTGGTTCTCAACAAAATGTTCCACAAAACCAAAGACAAAAACCACATAGCGGCGGCGGCTCGTCAGAGGAGGCCAGGGAGGCTTAGCCTCCCCATAAAGTTTGAGGCTATTTATCGCAATAAATTAAAAGATATTGACACATAATTATGATTATTTTATTCTAAAAATGCTTGGGTATCAATACTTTAACATTAATTTTTAATATAAATACATAATATGCCCGAAAAAACACTATCACTCACTACGTAGTACGTATCATACTGTATCCTGTATCAACAAAACTCAAACGCACCGCCCATGAACGAATTACGAATAAACCATCAACACGAAATAATAAATGCCATACGTTGCAAGGGAGCCAAGCCTCCGACCGCTTTACCAACCAACGACATACGTCCCGATTTTTTATTTCAGTCGCAGAAATTATAGCGTCAGAGGAGGCTAGCCTCTAGTTGGTCTCCGTTAGAGACGACTGTGTTTGTTTTTTATTTAATTATTCGGACGGGATGCCGTGACGGACCGGGACTGAAACATATTTCGGTAAATCGTTTTATTGTTTCTTGATAATATTTGTTATTTGTGTATAAAACAGGCAGTATTATATTAGGTATAGCAGTGCTTTTTGGTAATATTTTTAATGTGTTTTTAAAGTGTTTTCTTTCAATTTCAAGTCAGGTTTTCACTTTTTGGTAAGTTTTTTTTTTCATTTATTATGGATAAGTTGGACGAAACTAAAAAATCTGACGATATAGTCGATTGGTTGCTGACAAATAATTTTATGTCTTCATCCTATAATAAATTTTATATTATTGAAACTCTGGGTAGTCCTCAACCAAATTTGATTTCAATTAAATCGTCAGATAATCCACAAAATCGAGGATTCAATATTAGTTGGTACGACAAATGCGATTGTTTAACCGGCTCCATTAAACGTGTTATGGGGCAAATATGATTCACAATTTGGCACTTTTTTAAACGGTAGCGTTTTTTCGGGCACCTCAAAAACCATCCAAAATGAGCTTATAGACAGTGTGGTATATATTATTAAGAAAAATATAAGCAAGGAGATTGAAAGTGTTTCTTTTTTTGCATAGGAAATTGATGAAACTACCGATATTACCTGTACATCACAACTTTCAATCGTTGTTAGATATGTCAAAGATGGTAAAGTGGTAGAACGTTTTTTGGGTTTTCATGATGTTTCATCTGGGCGCACAGCTGACTATTTGTTTAATTTTTTAATTCGTACGTGTGACACCTATAATTTTAGGCAAAAGTTAATTGCGCAAACCTATGATGGGGCTGCGGTCATGGCCGGCCATTTAAATGGTTTACAAACTAAAATAAAGTCCATAGCTGAAGAAAAGTTTTTCCCTAGCTACTACTACAATAGACATTGAATATCAGACATTTATGCAAGTTTTCTCACAGAAGAAGTTCTTGCAGGTGCTTCTGGTTCGACCATCGCTGATAATAATTGGTTTTGTGTTCACCTAAAGACCCTGTTTAGGGATGTTATCCCGATGTTATTCATCAAAAAAATATCATTTGTAGTCGCAACTTCTGTAAAATACCAAAGCGATTTTTTTTGTGTCCAGTTGATTATCACCTGGTTATAAAAGAGTTACCGATAATTATAAAAACGATGTCTGACAGAAATCCCATTAAATAATATCTAGTAGCCATTGTAAATAACAAAAGCGTGTATTCTTTCGCGGCCAACTAGACATCGATCCCCCGCGGAGATTAAAATGTGTTTTGTGTTGTGTTGAAAATACGTTAAGTGCGTTCTTTTGAATCGGAATGATACACATTTGATAAGTCAGAATTAAATTCGGTTGTTGAATAGGATGAAATAACTAAACGAATGTGTTTGTCGCGCGGCTGGAGATGGAACAAGAAGTATAAAAGAAGGGATAAGATGGATGTTGAATAGACGGTCATAGAATATCCTTCGGTGGACTTGAAACGAATATTATAGATACTATGAAAATCCATCTGCATGATCTAGCCTCAGTTGATAATTAAGAAATCAAACAAATTTTTTTATTAACTCTCCATAATGTATTTTCATTATATTTGAGTACAGTTGAATCTCACTAATCCGGCGCTATTAAAAACCAGAGAGTGTCGGAATATTGGAATGATCGGATTACTGGATCATAGAGAAAAAATCATAATTAATAAAATACTGTCTTGTGTTTCCGTTTACTTGACATTTTCAACTACACATTATTCTCACTTCAAAACAACCGGTATGTACGTACGCACGTGCACGTGATAATTTTTGAGGTTAGACTGCTAGACGACGACGGGGCGACGGAGCGCATGGAGGTAGAGGGGCAAGAGAGGCGCGGGCGGAGGTGCCGGATTATTGGACGTATAGTCTAAAGCAAATTCAAATCCAAGATAGAGTGGATATAAAAATTGACATGCCCTACGCACGTGATATTGAAAATCCCAAGAATTGTCCAGGGTCGTATTCAGAACCAACATCTTGTTGATCGCAAATGTTATATCATACTTAGGAAAACTTTTTTATAATAACGAGTGAAATGCACAAGTTTTGCAGTTTAACCGGAAAAATGCAGATAATATGTGTAATATAAAAAGATTTTCATTGGATTTTTCACAGCGCACTCAAGCATTATATAAAAAGAGACGTAATTATTTCTTTATTGATAATTTTTATTTTATGTAAAATCAAAAGGAATATTAATCAAAATTATTCAACTGGATGAATTTGTCTCTTCATTAGTAGTGTCATCCTCACCAATCTGACTTATCAGTGGCTCGATTTGTGCCTCTATTATGTTATCAAGCTTCCACATCTTTGTCTTCCGATATCACATGCCGAACACACTTCTCCCATTTCTCCGCTGTGACTCTTTTCAAAGCCTCATCAAAAAGTATTTTGAGATCTGCAAATTTGAACGTGATGTTATGCCGAGCTAAAAAATTCTTCACATTCGCCTATATTAACTCGATGGGATTGAGCTCGCAGTGGTATGGAGGCAGACGAAGGACAATTTTGTTTTGGCCTGCTGCCATCTCATCGACTATATATTTTTGGTATTCAAGCTTGAGCTCCTTGACAATTTTTAGTAGCTGTAGTCTTCGCATTGAGTCTTCAAAGCTAATATTCTTTGATTGCAGCCAATTTTGGATTTCAACCTTCTTTGAAGACGTTGTCGGAATCTTCTCTAACCGTCGCGAATGATAAGGTGCATTGTCCATTACAATCACAGCATTATCCCCTAGATGGGGTAGAACTTTGGAAAACCACTGTTCGAAAGATTCACCGTTCATTTCTTCGTGATAATCTCCAGTTTTCTTCGACTTGAAACACCACAGCCCTTCACCAACAAACCCATTCTCATTGCCGATGTGACAAATAATAAGCCGTTTTCCTTTACCTGAAATTATGAAGAGGTATGTAAGTAAATAAAACAAATACTCGGGTTACTTTTTATATATTGAGATTGAGGCAGGTCTTAATATAAATATTAGTTTACCTGATGGATTTGTTAATCCGGTGGATAGTCCATCTAGAAAAGCCCTCCTAGATGAGGTCACAGTTTCATCGACCCATACTTTAGGGGTAGTATGACCAGCATTAACCCAGGTTTCATCCATATAATAAATTGCTCTCTGTAGTTCTCTATAATATTTAATTTTGGTCAAATACTCTCTCCTCCATAACACAATTTCCTCTCTATCCAATAATAAACAATTGCGTCCTCGTTTTTCCATACAAAATTCAAATGTTTCAATACTTTATGGAATGTTGACCGCTTAAAACTTGGTAATAAAACATCTTCATTTATTTCTGTGAGTACTTTGTCTATCGTGGGTATTTCATTTCTGAAAAAGTACTCATGCACTATCCTCCTGATTGCATGTTTATCAGCATCATCTATTGATTTTATAATGGTTTGACGATTCTGATTTGTATTTGGTTTGGAAAATGTATGATTTTGTTTACATTCCCGTAAAAATTGTAAATCGAAGAGCAACACCCTCCAATTTTATCGGAAACTTTCGATACGACTTCGTCGATAGTCGATGTCTCAATTTTTTCCATCTCTTTCTTGAACACATTTAAAATCACTTCTTTCATCTCAACACTCAAATGTCTTTTTTTGGATCGTTTCCTGGCTGGACTCAGAGGATAGCTCACAGTGTCATCAGCAGTGTCTGTACTGGACATCTTGGAAAACAATTTTAAACAATATACTATAACGCACGCCACACAAACACGCAAACAACTGATTACAACCCTGTGCTGGTAGCGAACTCGTACCAAGAAGGCGAATTCACCAATGAACGCTGCCCTTTCCATCTGACACTGGGCGATCACGTGAACATCACGCTTCGGTTTTGTTTTGTTTTACACTATCTTGGATTTGGATATTCTTTAGGTCACAAGATCCTTTTTATGGAACTTCTGTCCAAGAACACCGAAAATTATGATCCAGAGCTCATTTGATTCGAAATGACCTCCAGTAACTTTTTGTAGAATTTCAAGAGGAGCTCGAAAAAATTGCAAATGTTATAAACAATTTGGTAAAAAAAGGGTTTGGTTTTTTGCAAATATCTCAGGAAATAAAGCTATCCGAAATTTGAAAAAAGAGGCGGAAATAGCGCTAAAAGCGGGCGATGCGCGTTTCGCACGCGCTGACCGATAGGACCTTTGAACAATAACAATTATTTTAACCCATTAAATATCATTATTAAGAAAAAAAATTCACATACCTTCTAGACACATGAATAAACGAAAATCCATTAAAAAAAAATTTTTTAATTTATATTTTCTATATTCATTTAATAAACAATTTGAAACAAATTAATTTTTACGATATATTTTTTTAAATACTACAAAAAAAACAAAAACAACCATGTGTCACTTTTTGTGTAAGAAAAGAAAAATATTCAAAAATTCCTAAAAAATAGAAAACATTTTTTACACGAATATTTCAATGTTCGTGACTACGGTTGGTTCTGTTTAAAAAATCTGGTTAGTTGGTTGCCTAAATAATCATTGTTTTCTTGGAGTTTGACATTCGAATTATGAAACATAGATGTCGCCCACTCCATAGGTCACCAGAATAAGTGTCCAATTCCAAATGTTTAGGAATCATGAGCAAAAGTTGAAAGTTTGCATAGTTATTGAGGTTGATAAGCAACTGAATACATTACTTGGATGGTTCCATCAGTTTTCAATTACTTTGTTGAGTAAGTTGCCATACTCGTAGAGGATGCAGAAATCGTAATAAACACTAGCCAAGAAATAATAAAGAAAATTGCGGCTAACATTTTAATAGCTATACATGAAAGTTTAATAATAATAATGGTCTTTATTGGGTAAAATAGGGTATAACATCCAAGAGGCGAAGTTCAAAACTGCAGTGTAGAACACTACAGGTATGTTCTACCACTTAATTAATTTGTGGTCCAACAAATATACCTTCCATGAGCTTTGCATCACTTAATTTTGGAAAAACGTGTTCAAGATATTTCTTTGTCTAATGCTTTTACAAAATGTTTCATCAACCCCAGTTTAATGTGTAATGGAGATAACAAAATGTTTTGGGGATTAACAAGAGGTATATTCTTCACGTTAGCTTGACCTGGAATATATTTATCTCTCGGAGGCCATTTTTTTACTTGTTTGGCTATGTGTTGCCCTACTGTTCCAAAGACAAAGAAAACAGCAAAACTTCGTAAATCCGCCCTGAAGACCTAGTAATAGTCCTATGACTTTTAGGTCACCACATATTTGCTACTTATACGTTTTATAACTTATTGCATTTAGAATAAGTGACATACTTTTGTATGTTTCATTCATGGCAACTGCATGTGCAAGAGAAATAGAGTCTTTTATGGAGCAGAACGGCTTTTAAACTTGTTTTAGACGAATCTATAAATAAACGCCACTCGTCCGGGTTATGTACAAATACTAATTTTTCCATCACACCATTTGGATTTACACAAACACACATTTTATCCTGCAAAGTAAAAAACGAGGATAACTCATGGTTAGGATTCCTAAATATTGTAACTTTGGTTTTAGGGACTAGTAAATTCCATTGTTGTAATCTAGACCCAAATAGTTCAGCATTCTCATTACAAGTGGAGGTCCCAAACTAGGTCATTTAATTCAGGTTGTTCGATTAAATGGGTTGTTCTTCCTTCACTCTCGGAAAAATAAGGACCGTCTTTTTCT
Organism: Leptinotarsa decemlineata; assembly: GCF_025532065.1. Classification (NCBI taxonomy): domain Eukaryota; kingdom Metazoa; phylum Arthropoda; class Insecta; order Coleoptera; family Chrysomelidae; genus Leptinotarsa; species Leptinotarsa decemlineata. The sequence continues at coordinate 26,385,274 of NW_027412688.1, read as the reverse complement.
GGCACATCCGCTGTATTGCCAGATTTTAAACAATTTCGTCAATTTAAGGGAAAAGCTAATTTGGAATGTCGTGTTCATTAAATTTTTTCGCATTTAAGGACCAAAAATCAACAAAGAACTGCCTTTGGCATTACAGTCGTAAATTGGCTGTAAACTAGTGTAATTGAAGGTTTCAGATATACTGATGAAGTAAGTCGATTGAAATTGATTTGTTCAGAATAGGAATTTGAACAGGTGAAAAATTCTTTGGAGTATATTTTTGATACACAACAATCCACTCTTTTATACTTCTTTATCCTTCTTATATTCATAGCGCAACTGTTCACTACCGCCAAAGTTGTTGGATATCAACGATCATTTAAGAAATCTAATAATAAGACTAATCGTCCCCCAGACGAATTAACGAAACCGGCTTCAATGGTACCTCACACTGATTTCAGATTCACTATTTGAAGATGTTAAAGATTCCCACTACTGTTCGAAAACTTGCGGTCTCATTGCTTACGGTCTCACCGCCAACTTTTTCTCCTTGAAAAGAAGACGGTCGTGATTGAAGAATCTATCATCTTGAACAACTTTCAAATCGATCTGATGACTGATATTTCGAACTCTAATTCGGAAAATGTACCTCTCCCAATATTCCTACACAGTAGGGTATGGAAAATACCTACCATAGCAAAACTAATTTCCAGCTAGAACCACGACGAGTATATACAGTGTATAAAAGTCAAATGGAATAAATTCATTATTTTGGTTTCGGTACATAATTTAACAAAATCCCGAAACACGTCCAATTTAAATTATAATTTGACATACTTCAACGGAAAAATGCTACCCCTGCCTTCAACCCCCGTCGAATGACAGGTACAACCCCCAATTTTTTAAATGGGAAGTATGTATAGGCTTGTGAAGTGTCGTTTGAAAGGTTTTTTTATTCTCTATTCAAAAATGTAATAACTTTCAAATTTATTGCAACAATTAAGATATAATAAATTAAAATCATGTGGTTACCGAAATTCGATAAAATACACTCAAAACGTATTGCAATATACTGAAAACTTATTTCATTTTGAGATATTAATAATAAGAAAGTAAGCAAAAACCATAGCAATGTTCTTTCTAGATGGTATCCTTCAAAAAACTGTAAATAATTTCCGTGGCAACGTTAGTTTAAAACGCCTTGTCAACTTGTTTTGTATGTTATAACATCAGTTGTCGATATTTTAATATACGTTTAAAGTTCGTTAACTTCAAGTCTGGCAAATGGTTAGATGAACGGAAATGCATGAAGTAACAGTTTTACAAATAATGGGTTACGGAGATAAAACCCGAACACAACAGGAAGTAGCTCGCCTATTTCATGAGATATTTCCTAATTTACCGCCCATATCTCAAGGAACAATAAGCAAATTATAGAACCAGTTTCGCGAGCTTGGTCATGTGAGACAGATAAAAAAAGCAGCTGCCAATGCAATGAGTGATGAACTCAAATAAGATGTGATGCTTGAGTTTGAGGAGAACCCACGTAAATAGAATAGACAGGCATCCACTACATTCAATGTTAGCCATACATCGATAGTAAACATATTAAAAGAAAATAAAATGCATTTGTATAAAATGCTACCTATTCAGGAGCTCATAGAAGACGATTTTGATAGAAGAACTTATTTTTGTAAGCAAATGATGGACGTGTTGGATAACAAAATCATCCAATTAGAAGACGTTATGTTTTCTAACGAGTGTACTTTGTCTCTTGACGGTCATACTAATCGGCAAAATTTCCGCTACTGGTCAACTGAAAATCCTCACTGTATGAGAGGAGAATACACGCAATACCCTCAAAAGGTTAATGTTTGGGCAGGGATTGTAAGAAACCATTTCATTGGTCCCATTTTCATTGACGGCAACTTGAATGACGATAATTATTTGGCACTACTTCAAAATGATATCATTCCAAGTTTAGCAAATTTATATTCTGATCCAGGAAACCCTTAAGTTCCAGTGAATACGATATGGTTTCAGCAGGATGGAACACTACCACATTACCAAGTTTATGTCCGGCAATACCTCGATACAACATTTCTCAATCGGTGGATAGGGATGCGAGGATCGGTTGAATGGCCAGCGCGATCACCTGATCTTTTATCATTAGATTTCTTTTTATGGCGATATGTAAAGAGCAATGTGTACAAAACTGAACTTTCAGATTTGAATGACCTAAAAGAACGAATAACACTTGCGATTAGGTCGGTCACGCCTGATTTGTTAAATAATATTAGAAGACAGTTTTATTTCAGATTAGGATGTTGCCAAGACGTTCGCGGGCAACATTTTGAACATCTACTTCGTTAACATCCATAGTTCTTTTTCGTATTCTACATTTCATTACGTTTTGCATTAAATTTTAGTTTTTGAGTATATTTTATCGAATTTCGGTAACCACATGATTTTAATTTATTTTATCTCAATTGTTGCAATGAACTTGAAAGCGGTAACATTTTTTACTAGAGAATGAAGAGACCTTTCAAACGATATTCCACAAACCTATACTTCCCATTTAAAAAATTGGGGGTCGTACCTGTCATTCAAAGAGGGTTGAAGGTAGGGGTGGCATTTTTACGTTTAAGAATGTCAAATTATAATTTACATTTGACGTGTTTCGGGATTTTTTTTTAATATATACAGTAACCGAAATAATGAATTTATTCCATATGGCTTTTACATACTGTATATTATATACTAGAATCTAGAGAATGATTAATAGCATTATAATCTGATTTAAATGTGGAATTGTTCAATCAACAATGACCTTCTGAAGTTCAAATTTTGGTATTTATATAGGGTCTTTCGAACTTTGACAATTGATAACGGCCATCAAATTAGCTGTCATTTATTCAGTCTGTTTTGTCAAATCACCATGGACGAATATACCATTCAACAACACGTGCAAATGATAGAATTGTTTTATCAAAATCATTTTACGGTCGCCATAATCGTCCTCCCGATAGGACCATTCGCAATGTGGTGGATAAAATATGGTCCACTGATTCAGTAAACGATCGATCTACACGTCGACAAAACGCAAGATCTATCGAAAACATTGCCGCTTCCTGTGTGAGTGTGCAGGAGAATCCGAGGCAGTCGATTTTGCATCGCATCAACTTGACGATTTTTGCGTCGTATGTGAACAAACAAAATTGTCGAATACCAATCCACATGAGATCTAAGAGCGTCCAATGGTCTGGATTTTGGGTTGGCGGCGTCATCGGTTGTCTTTGAGAACGACGTTTGCCAGGCCATCACTGTCAACTGCACCAGCGATTTGGGAGCATGGTCATCTCACGTGGAGGTGATGTGAACTGGCTACCAAGATATTGCTATTTGACCCCGTTAGACTTTATCCTGTGGGGTTTTCTCAAGTCACAGGTGTATGCGAATAAGCCACAAATCACAGTCCTCAAAGCCAACATAACCTCCGCCATCGGTCAAATTCAGTATGATTTATGCGCCAGAGTCACAGAAAATTGGACTTTTCGGGTGCGCTCCACCCAGAGAAGCTGTGCCGGATATTTTTTGAACGATGTTATATCCCGCACATAATGGAATCAATAGTTCTTTCAAACGAATACAAAATTTCGATAATATTCCACACACACTTTGTTTTATTTGAATTTAAAGATATTATAACGAATCTGAAGCCGCCCCTGGCCAGTACGCCGGCCGAATCATGGAACAAACACATGACATCACCGCGAAAGAATGCAGTCGGGAATCGCCGGTAAAACTCTAGTACCGAACCGACTACAGATTTCTAGAAATGACCGTTACCGATTTAAGCACGTCTTCCCAACCCAAGAGGGCAGTTCAGAAAGTGAATCGAGCAGCTAAACAAGAAATTCAAATGGTGTAATAAATAAATTAGTTTGTGATCAGTGAAATATTGTTGGAAATACATTTGTTTAAGACAGTTAATTCTTTAATTTGTCACAATAAGAATCGCTTAATGAAAGACCCAATCTAGCATCTAGATCATGCATGGCCAGCAGGTCTATGAATGTACACACGTGGTTATAATAAAAAGTCTTAAATCTAGTAGAGTTAGAACTAACGGAAGTGTTCTATTCGATTTTGTGTTTTCCAGCAATGTTTTCGTAGTATTGTCAATTCCAAACTAATTTTAAAGTTATAAGGAAGTTGTTGAACACTGATCTCTACTTTCAGATTGAAACCAATCTATGCGGTGTTCCACAGGACCCTTTTTTCATTATATTTTAATGATGATATTTCCAAAGTATATCTGCAATCGTAGAGTATTGGACAATCAGTGTCCCTTCAGTAATCCACTTTTAGTTTTAACATATTCTTACTTCAAACGTCACCTGTTATTTTTCTCCTTCGTCAGGATGTTGTATCAAGAGGAATAGATGTTCCCAGTGCAGACTGTATAATTCAATACAACGGACCACAAAGTATAGAGGACTACTTACACAGAGTCGGCAGGACTGGACGAGCAGGAAATTCTGGAACGTCGTATATTTTTTTAACTCACGAAGAACAAGACTTCGTTACAAAAATGGAAGATCACAAAATATAGTAAGTAATAAAACGTTTCTCTCATTTTACCATTATTTTTTTCAAAATTTTGAACGAGTTCTATCTTTAAGAACTTATCGATATTGGGGATCAATATTTATAAATATACTTTGAAAATAATGACAACCAGCTTCAATAAAATGTTTTATATTATTTAAAAAAAACATTATTCAAGTGCTTTTTGTTTTCAGTCTTCAGAAACATGACCAAGATGATTTTTTGAAGCAGCTGTGTGTCCTAATGGAGGAACCGGATCAGGAGAGGGCCGCAACTGCTTTACAGAAACGTTATGAAAACGCTTTGAGTTCCGACACAGATCTTCATAGAATGGCTTGTCTTGGTGAGTACAATTCCAATGTAATTGAAATGTACGTAGATTTTTGAATCGAAATAACTATTCAGTCTGTAAGTCTGTAAATCCAAGTAGAATCTTCTAATGGATGAGAAACATATATGTATTGTCGGCAGTTTAAGACAGTACAGATTTACTTGCTGAACCAGAACAGAAATCGACCGATGGACTGTATTTTTTGTATATTTATATCGTAACTGGAGAAAATAAATTGAGAATAAAATTTATTGAACGTAAACGTTTCAATTTCCGAAAAATGTTTGCCAGTAAAATGGCTGAAACGAATGCAAATGAGTTGAAATATTTGAACCTTATTTTTTGTATGGATCATGATATCACAGAACATATGAAATGCGTATCATCTTTTATTCACATTGGCTTCAGATGCCTTAAAAATAATTTGTTTCTACTTTTTCAAATAAATGTGTTTGAAAACTGTAAAAGTTTCCATAAAAAGGGAAAGAAAGTTAAGTGTTCCCAAATGTTTGGAAATATATACTCACAGAAAGAATGCCACTTATCAGGGTTAGGTTAGGTCCAAAGTGAGTGGGTCTATTGGATTCTCCACCGAAACCTGCAAGGGTTTATTGTGTCTCACACATATTCACAGTCAACCAAATAAACCCAGCTTCTTAACGAAGCCAATTAGTTTGTATGGTGAGTGGTTTTCCAGGTCAGATGGTAAGATTACGGCTCTGCCGAACTGTAAAAACCTGATTCGGTCCCCAGCGGGACAGGCACAAAGTATGTGCTCTGTCGTTTCAACATTTCCCAAATAGAAGCGACACACACTGTCTCCCGACAGTCCGAGTCTCTGCATATGATGATTCGTATGACAGTGACCTGTAAGAAGGCCTGTTAGACATCGTAGTTCATCCCTACTGTAGTCCAACAACTGCTTGGTATCAAGCTTCGAAGGGTGAGTAAACGCTTTGGAGTGAGCCAATCCTGGAAGATTTTGCCAGAAGTCCATAAATCTTCTTGCCATCCAGGTGTTCAATGTTTGTTTGGCAAAGCCTAAAGCGATGTCAATGACAGGTTTTGGTCCGGTGAAGCTGTTTGCAGCACCCTTCTTTGCAAGGGAGTCAGCAGCCTCATTGTCTTCCAGGCCAGTATGGCCTGGAATTCAGACCAGAGACAATCTGTTAAATCTCCCTATCCAGGAGAGTCGTATTTGGCAATTTGCTACCAATTTAGACGTTGCTCTGTAGGAGCCAAGAGCTTCCAACGCCGCTTAACTGTCCGAGAATATTTTTATTGACTTGTATATGAGTTTGAAACTTATCAGGGAGTCGATGATATAAGTCTAGTTCACAAGTTGAAAATGGTGAAAAATAGATATAATAATCGGAAAAATACATGCGATGGCTCATTCGATCCAGAATGATATCTAGAAAAATGTGCTGAAACGAATTTAGGTAAGGTATTCAGGTTTTTGCAAATATTTCAAAAATTATAAAGAATTAAGAAATTTAGGAAAATATTCTTGAAGAGAAAGAAATTTTGAAAAAAGTCCCACCGGGGGTGAATTTGGAGATGCGGACGTGGCATCTAAAACGAGTACGTCACAAAAAAACTATTAAATATTGATTTAGTTCATAAAACTCAGAGTGTATTCTGAATATTATAAAAATTTGATTCTCTGAGCAAACACTCTCCGATCAACAATTTTTGAGCAGTAGAATTGGAAAGGTGAATGTTGTTTACAATAAATTCTACAGAGCTATTGAATTGTTAATTTCAGAAACGGCATTTTGCATAGATACATTTTAATCCATAGTTACTATGAGATGATATTATCAATGAGCAAAAATTAAAATGTTCAAACTTTTAGTTTCACTCGAACTAGATTCTGGACTGACACACCATACACGATAGCTTTCGAGAGCCATTTATTGTTCGAAAATGTTTCTGTTCCGGGAACAATTTTCATTTAGCAGAGTAGAAAGCCAAGGACTCCGTCATATCTGTATTTCGGACCATACTAGAATTCGAATCTTTGTCTATGAGTTTTCTTGTAGAGTGACATTTTAATATTTAAATTCTCGACTGCTCTAGTTTTTACTGTTTGAGTTATATAGTTGTTAAAGTTCCAGAACATCCATACTAGACACTGGTCACTATATAATCATCTTATGTTGAGTAAATTATTCTCTTAATATAGATATTCCACTGAAAACGTCTTTTTTGAAGTGATAACATCTCATGGGGGTAAACCATTTCGTTACATAACGGCGCTATTCTGTCTGACTTTACTTTCTCCGCACCCTAAAGCTTGTTGCCCACTTGTCCGGCACAGCACAGCACGGCGTTGTCCGTTGCCTGATGGCGACGGGTAGTAGCATCGCCCACCTATCCAACTACAACCAGCATACTGAAGGTGTTGTTTGTTCGATTTCAAGGGAGTTTCAGTTGACATCGAACGGTGACAGAAACATATCTATCACTAGCAGTTCTGACGAAGAAGTCGTCAGTATTTCCGAATGACTGCAGGCAAAATTTCAGAACTTCTGGATATTCTAGATCTAGAGCCTGCCTTAACAATCAACTCAAATTTTCCTCGACCATTTTCATAGGTACCGTCTGACACTGTGCTATGGACTGATTGAATGGCAAAACAGAAAGACAGAAACTTCCCAGACACATTTGGACAAGTTGATGCTGGCAAGAGCTGGCCGGCGACGCGCTCACTTGGCCAGTCCGTCACAACACTTACCGTTATTTGCCGGACAGGATCGGTGAGCTGGAATCCTTCCGGCGGCGGACGCTCTTAGCTGTGCCGTGCCGGGCTAGTGGGCGGTTGTCCATTCATTTTCATTGTTCCAATCCTATACGTATTTTGACGGGACGGGCCGTGCTGTGCTGTGCCGGACAAGTGGGCGACAAGCTTAGCCCACGGCGCTAGCCGTATTTCGGTCAGACTTTTCTCTCTCTCCTTTCTTTGCATGACTTAGTGTTCAGTGTGCGATCGACATATACTGTTGTAGTACGAATAATTGTATACAATATACAGGGCTATTCAATTTCTGTACATGGGGATCTCGTAAACGATAAGAGATAGAGTGTCGGTTAAATTGTGGCAAAGTTGTGTATTTTAGAGATCTATTCAGTGATGTAAAGAAATCGAATATAGATCTTTTGGTTCTGGAGATATACAGGAAAAACCAAAAAATCCCAAATTATTTTTTTGCCTATATCTTCTTTATTCGCAGACATATTGAAAATCTTTCCACATTTTGCTATTGGCACTTGATGTGGGCTCTCAGAATAAATCCATGAATCTTTTATACACGGTGTCATCTGACTTGGGCCACCCCCATCTTTGAATTTTTAAATACGGATCTGTATTTTTTGTTGTAGTTTTTGGATCGTAGACGTTCACTTCATACTGAGAAATTAAATTCAATTTTATATTTCGAGATGTTTCGGTAATATTCGATTATAATTGTGTGAATTATTACCTTTTGAATTACGACCCTGGAAATTGGTTGACTGAGTTAAATAAAAACATAAAAGCAACTTTCACGTCTCTGTATGTATCGTAGAGTTTTTCGAGAGTTTTCTACAATGAACTTCGAATAAGAAAACCTTTTATGATTATTTGAAACATATCTACTTACATCAAAAATATATTATATGTGTTTTAATAAGCAGAAAAAGAAATGATAGCAATAATAACATCCGAAACGAACACTATAATTGTAATGAAAATTGAAATGAAGTAATTTATATAGGTACCCAAAAAAATTATTGGCGCAATAAATGTTCGAATTGGAGTCTTTCCATTTCGAGACATTTTTAAACTCGGTTTTTTATATTATTTATTGCCCTTAATACACTTATTTGCTGAATTGTTCCGAAATCATTCAAAATCCTCAATCTCGAGTCTTCCACATGTTCTATCTCTCTGCCAGCGTAAATCCTATTTTTCAATGTCCCTCATAGAAAATAGTCCAAAATAGTAAGATCTGGTGATCTTGCAGACCATCTTATTGTCCCATTATTTGTCTCGAAATGGAAGGACTCCAATTCGAACATTTATTGCACAATTAATTTTTTTGTGTATATAAATTACTTACTTCATTTCAATTTTCATTATAATTATAGTGTTCGTTTCGGATGTTATTATTGCTACCATTTTTTTTTTTCTGTTCATCAAAGCACATATATTTTTTTTGTAGATATGTTTCAGATAATCATAAAAAGTTTTCTTATTCGAAGTTCATTGTAGAAAACGCTTAGAGCAATGGAAAAAATATGAATTGGTACCTAAAAACGAAAAAAAAACCTCCGAAAAATCTACGGTACATAGGGAGACGTGAAAGTTGTTATTGTGTTTTTATTCATCCCCAGGGCCGTAATTTAAAAGGGAATAATTCATACAATTATAATCGAATATTACCGAAAAATGCATTTTTTATTGATAATTTCGGCTAGCCCTACAGCTTTTCTTGATGGAAATGATATCCTCTCTTTTTTCGAATCATTCTTTGCCATCTGACATGTATATCAAGACACCTTTTCGCAAATCTCCAATTACAAAAAAGTCAATGTTGCATTTGCAATATTTTCCGCCTAACATTTATCATTTCATTTCGCGCAGAGGCAATTAATTCTGCTGATAAATTATGAAAGAAATAATCATTTCGGAGCGATTAGACATCATATTTATCACTCGATCACGGCGGACATCGAAAAGCACTCGGACTTGTCAACCAGTGGACGTCCATCGGTTACGCCAGAGCCGATAGACGTCGAAATAGCGTTAACGTCGTGCCTGCCTCATTGTACCTTTAAACTCAGTTTTGTTTGGGATTAAAGTATCGTTTTCGGGGATTCATTCATCACCAAGCGGTTCAATATCTTTTTCTCCGAACTAAAATTTCTAGTGAACACCAGCCACCTTTATTGTCTAGATCGGAGGTTCTCAAACTGTGGGGCGCGACTCCCAGGGAGGGCGCGAAGCTTTTTGAGGAGAGGGGGGGGGGCGTGATGAAAGAAAAATTAAAAACCAACTTATTTAAAAACATATAAATTATAATATAACTACCCGAATATTTTTTTCCATAGTCATCAAAAAGACAAGGTTTTTGTGTAAATATTTATTCTTGTAATGTCAAGGAAGAAGCAGTTTTAGTGACCTCTATGTTCAAGGAGTAAGAAGCTAGCGCCGGTAGCGCTTGCAACGGATTGTATGATAAATGGCGCTTGACACTTCTAAACAAAAACTTTTGAGGTTATGTTCGGTGTCTTGTATAACACAAGGGTATTCTGTTCGTTGTGAAGTTTCAGTTTGCTCTAAATTCACTTCGTTTTATTAATACGTTTAAGAATGAAGAGATTTTTGACAAGTGATCCTAGTAGTGCATGTATACCAAACAGTGGTGGGACACAACTCATGAGTCAACTGCAAGTACCTCGAAGTCAGTGTGGGATACAACAAGAAGAAAGTATGACGACATTTATTTGTCACTAGGATTTACTAAAACTACAATTAATAATGAAGATAGGCCTCAATATGTAGTGTGCATGGCTACCTCAGCAGCCGATAGTATGAAACCTAACAAGTTAAGGAGGCATTTAGAAACTAAACATGCAGAGCTAGTCAATAAACCTAAAAAGTTTTTTGCACGCAAGCTAGATAGCTTTAAATCTACTCAAAAAATATGACGACTGTGCCTTCCAAAGCTCTTATGGCGCCTTTCAAGGTTTCTCATAAAATTGGTAAATGTAAAAAGCCACACACAATAGGAGAAACTCTTATCTTACCAGCCGCTATTGATATAGTTGCCACAATGTTCGGTGATAGCTCTGCACAGCTACTAAAATCCATCCCTCTTTCTAACGACACTGTGTCAAGGCGAGTATCAGACATTTCTGAAGATATGAGTGAGCAGTTGTTGGAAAAATTAAAGAAACCCATTTTTGCCCTTCAAGTTGATGAAGCAACTGATAAACAGATTTATTGACGACACAGACATTCGAGAAGAAATGCTTCTTTGTGAGAAATTCACCAGCAACACTACTTGAGAATGTATTTTTCAGATTATCGACAGTTATTTTTAGAAAAATGATATTCATTGGGAGAAATGCGTAGGCCTATGCACCGTGGCGTAGTGCATCAGGAGTTCTTGCCACATGGTCTTGGAAATATTATGTTGAAGTTATGCGCCAGGTCTGAGAAGCAATACGAATGAAACGTCATTGTATTGTCCTTAAACATATTTATGGAGAAATACCACTGAAAAGTTCTGAAGTTATTTTCAGAGGTTTTCTGAATTATCCAAAAATATCACAATCTATGGTTACATACACAAGATAGTTACTGGAGTATTTAAATAATGGTCCTCACTTGAAAGATATCAACACTAGTATTTCTAGTATGAAGGGTTTTATAATAGAATCTCTCACAGAAGAGACCAAGGAACTATGATCCTCAGACTCTTTAAAGAAATTTCTTCGATATCTTTCGAAAGGTTTACACGAGGACGTAAATAAAATCAGTGAGAAGCAGTGACGGCTCGTGCATTGTAGAACAGGGGAGGCAAAAGTCATAAAGGCTATATACACACAGAAAAGCCGCCGGAGGCCGGAATTTTTTTATTTTGTTTGCACGCTTTGCTCAATACTGAAGTTAAGGCAAGGGCATGACAATGCGTAAAAAGTGCATGAGGAGCTTTTAGTTTGTAAACCATTTAGGTAAACCATAGGTTTGCGCAATTAACTTTTGTCTAAAATTATAGGTGTCACATGTACGAATTAAAAAATTAAACAAATCGTCAGCTGTGCGCCCAGATGAAACATCATGAAAACCCATAAAACGTTCTAGGTACCACATTACCATATTTGACATATCTAAAAACAATTGAAAGTTGTGATGTACAGGTAATATAGGTAGTTTCATCAATTACCCATGCAAAAAAAGAAGCACTTTCAATCTCCTTGCTTATGTTTTCCTTAATAATACATGCCACACTGTCTATAAGCTGATTTTGGATGGTTTTTGAGGTGCCCGAAAAAATGCTACCTTTAAAAAAAGTGCCAAATTGTGAATCATATTTGCCCCATAACATTGAAAGTTCCTTGTTATTGCCGCGATTAATCGAATCTTCGGTTTCATCGTGTGCACGAAAAACCTATTCTGGGGAACCCAAATAAATCGTAATATCGATAAGTCTTTTTAAATTCAACCGATTTTCCCTAACCTGATTATTGAAAGAAATTGTGGCCTCTTTTTGAGCTGTATCTAAAGCTGTTGCTATATATTGTTTTCTAAATAATTTTAATTTACAAGACGAAAATATATGCTCCTTAGATTCAAAATGTCTTTCTGTAGAATGAGGTAATTTTTTTAAATCGGAGTATCCTATTTTAGACCACGTTTGGTATTCGGTTTGTACGGAATATAAAACACAGGGCCAACAAAAAAGTTTTTCTCGTTTAATGGAGCCGGTTAACCAATCGCATTTATTGTACCAACTAATATTGAATCCTCGATTTTGTCGATTATCTGACGTTTCAATTGAAATCAAATTTGGTTGAGGCCTTCCCAGAGTTTCAATAATGTAAAATTTATTATCATAAGATAAAGACTTAAAATTATTTGTCAGCAACCAATCGACTATATCGTCAGATTTTTTAATTACGTCTAACTTATCTATAAAAATGAAAAAAAAAACTTACCGAAAAGTGAAAACCTGAAAACACTTCGAAATTGAAAGAAAACACTTTAAAAATATTACCAAAAAGCACTGCTATAATACAATACTGCCTGTTTTATACACTAATAACAAATATTATCAAGAAACACTAAAATGATTTACCGAAATATTTTTCAGTCCCGGTTCGTCACGGCATCCCGTTCGAATAATTAAATAAAAAACAAACGCAGTCGTACACTAACGGAGACCAACTGGAGGCTAGCCTCCTCTAACGCTATAATTTCTGCAACCGAAATTACAAATCGGGACGTATGTCGCTGGTTGGATCGGTCTCGTGCAGCCTGTATATTATAAAGCGGTCGGAGGCTTGGCTCCCTTGCAACGTATGGCATTTATTATTTCGGATTGATGGTTTATTCGTTCATGGGCGGTGCGTTTGAGTTTTGTTGACGCAGGATACAGTGTGGTACGTACTACATATTGAGTGAGTGAGTGTTTTTTCGGACATATTATGTGTTTATATAAAAAAAATAATGGTAAAGTAATGATAATCAAGCATTTAAAGAAAAAAATAATCATAATTATTTGTCAATATCTTTTAATTTATTGCGATGAGTAGCCTCAAATTTTATGGGAGCACCAATTTTATCTTGCCTCCTCTGGCGAGCCGCCGCTGGTGAGAAGCCTAAGTTTTGCCAGAAATTGATAAAAAATTGTAAGACAATGAAAAAGCGCAAGAGCATTGATCTATATATTCAAGGATGAATAACCCCAAGATTGTAGATGATTTTGTCGGTCTACGTTGAATTGAACATACCGTATTGTACATACGCTGTCGAATCACAGAGGAACCTCTTTCTGTAGATATCCGTACAATGTCACCAATTTCACCAATATCTCATGGAAATAGAATGTCCTCTTCTATGAACAGAAGAGAACAAAATCGGACTTTCATTTGCATATCATTTGAATTTGTAACCTGAATTCAAATTTATAATTAGAGCACAAAGAGAAACTTTACCGAAAATTAAACTATTCGTGACAACGCCAAAAAAACTTGCAAACAATGAATACATTTCCAAAGTTGAAAATAAATCGAAAGCGGGATGGAACACCATAAATGTTCATAGAAATAAATTGAATCATAAATCTGTTAAAGACTATTAGTCTAGTTCACATGTACCATTTTTTTCTTGAAAATATAAAAATTGCAAAACTTATAAACAAAGTAGTAAGAAAAAATTGAGGTTTGGTTTTTTTAATGTCTCGAAAATTATTCAGACTTTTCGAATTTGAAAAAATTCCAAAAAAGATCATCAAATTTGTTAAAAAAAAGTTTCGACTCCCGGAGCTATATCTCTGTTATTTATAATATTTACAGAGCCCTACAATTAGAGCCAAAAACGAGTACTATGGCTTTTGCGCGCGGTGCGTCAATCTGACACAGCAACAAAAAAAAATTATTTAAACATACCAAATATGAAAAAAAGGAATGTTAACTTTTAGTTCATCAAAAAATCATTAATTAACAAATGCATAATTAATATTAAAATTAGGACAAACATTTTTCAACCGCGGATTATTGTTCATCAATGTATTCCAAAACTACATGAATTTTTTCATTCCTTAATCTTTTTTTTTAATTCGAAAATTTTGAATATTTTTCGAGATATTCAAAAAACCCAAACCTGATTTTTTTTACTGATTTGTTTATAACTTTTTAAATTTTTTTCAGAGCCTTTTCCTCTTGAACTTTCTACATGACGATACGAATCGAATGACACCTTGATCGTAATTTTCGGAGACTATATAAAAACTTTAGAAGAAAATGGTACATATGAACTAGACTTCAAACGAAGACAAGATTTTAGTTCCGTTTACCTAGTCGATGAATTATGTATTTATTTCTGGCAAATAATTTACTGATATTTTCAATTATGTTTAAAATAATTCTTTTGCATAAAAAAGTGACCGAAATTATCAATAATTATTATAGGCCAATCTCTATTATCAGTATTTTTTGCAAAAATTGTTAAGTCAATAGACTTATTGAATATTAATGTTTGGTTTCCATGAAAATTGTTCCACTACATCCACCACATATGGTGGATGAGTGTTGTTAAAACATAGTATTATCAGTTTGCCATAAAATAATAAAAAAGGATTTGTAGCTCCATGACTTCTATTTGATTATCTGCAAGCGCCTTCGACAGCTGGTCGTGCTGTCATCTTCTAGGCACTCTTCTATCTGAATTTTGTAATTTGTAACTTACATTAATAGTAAAATACTGAAAATAAAGGAAAAATTAGTTGCATCATCCAATATACAGCGTGTTCCTTAAACACATGCTAATATTTAAGGAGGTAATTCTTATACCCATTTTAAGGAAAAAACGTCCTATGGACGTATGTCCTAAACGCCTTAACTTTTGAGATACAGGGTGGCAAAGTTTTCAAAAATAATCAGTTTTTTAATAATAACTGAGATAATTTTGTAGACATCTTTGGCATATTTGGTACATATGTTCCATGCCTCAAGGCGCATTTTCTGATGTACAATCTTCTTAATTTTCTCTGCCAGTGGCGTACGTACGAGTTTGAAATGTATATTTTTGGCGAAAAAAATACTACGCCACTGCTTTATCTTGAATTAAAAATTATTTTTAAAATCTCCATACATTTTTGAGCACATTTGATTTGCTGGGTTTTCTTTGTCCGACGCATGGTTTTCGCTCAAAAAATTAAAAATCGCTTTACTTAAGGATACATTCCTTAAAAATCTGATGCGGTATCGTGCATCGACTGAAAGCAAACTAAGAGATCAGATTTGTTGCAAAATAATTGAGGATCTAAAAGGTATTTGTTCGTTGTCAGATGCACTGTTCTCAATTAAAATTACGTCATAACGCAGCACCGCTTTATAATTTTTGAAAACATAAATTTAGTTATCCTGGAATGAATGACGTGTAGCAGAATTTATTTACTGCACCTTTTGGAAATATGGAGTTTGTTGATATGTGATTTCTTTTAAAGATTAAAAGCAGAAAAAACAGCGTACCCACCATAGCAATAAAAAACGAATTCTGTGTATGTACAAACGTCAGTAGCTAATATTGATGTTGGTTTAAAGTAAGGTGTTGGTGTTAAAAACTGTCACAGCGCGTTTTGATTGATTTTGAAGTGTTATTGAAGTTATTTTGGTAGTCCGCTGTTTTTCTGAATATCAGTAAATATGGTAAATTATACGAATGCGGAAATGGCGCAAATGCATTACGTATATGGCCTTGCCGATGGTAATGCAACAGAAGCCAGGCGCATTTATCAGGAAAGATATCCTAATCGTGCCTTACCAGATAGCCGAACCTTTTCAAATATTCATCGTCGACTTGGGGAAACTGGTAGTTTCAAGAAAGGGACTCCGGAAGGTAGACCTCGTGTAGTAAGAACTCCTGAAATTGAGGAAGCGGTGCTGCAAGAAATTGAGGAACATCCTGAGACGAGTACGAGGAAGATCGCTAGAACTCTGGATATTTGTCATCAAATTGTTTGGCGTATTTTGGTTGATTTTTTGTTATACCCATACCATATTTCAAGAGTGCAGGCATTACTCCCCAGAGATTTTCCACAGCGTGTGAACTTCAGTCAGTGGTATCTACAAAGTATTGCACTAAATCCGCAGTTTGAGACACAAATTTTGTTCACAGACGAAGCAAATTTTTCTCGGAATGCCATTCAAAATTTCCATAACAATCATGTGTGGGCTGAAGAAAATCCCCATGCAATAACCGAAACCCATTTCCAACACCAATTTTCGGTTAATGTATGGGCAGGAATTATAGGTGATCATCTAATAGGCCCATTTCTTCTACCAGGACGCCTTGATGGTCGTTCTTATTTACACTTTCTCGAAGAAGACTTACCTGAGTTATTGGAAGATGTGCCACTTGCGTTAAGGAATCGAATATGGTATATGCACGATGGCGCCCCTGCTCATTTCAGTGTAATTGTCCGAAACCATTCAAATACAGTTTATCCTAATCGTTAGATAGGTCGCGGAGGACCTCAGCAATAGCCAGCAAGATCCCCCGATCTCAACAGTTTAGATTTTTTTTATGGGGTCACCTTAAAACTCTTGTGTATAAAACTCCCGTTAATACTTTAGAAGATTTAAGAGAGCGAATAGTTGCCTCGTGTGAAACTATACGAAATACGCCGGGAATATTTGAACGGGTGCGTAATTCCATGCGTAGAAGGGCGGAAGCATGCATACTAAGTGCAGGTGGCCACTTCCAACAATTTTTATAATATAATATAATATAATTGTGTATTATTACTAATTAAAAAATTTGTGCTATTCGTTTAGACTCACTGTCACAAAATAAAATAAAACTCGTTTTTGTGAAAAATTTATTTTTTTGCAGATTATGTTTTCAAATATTATTAGGGAATTGATAATGCGTTATGAAGCAATTTTCAGATTCTCATTCATTTTAGAATTGATCTAATTTCTTAATTTGCTTTCTGTCGATTTTTATTTTTTTGAGTGAAAATCATGCGTCGGACAAAGAAATACCAGAAGATCAAATTTTCTCAAAAATAAATGAGGATTTTAAAAATGATTTTATTTTGAAAAGAAAGCATTGGCGTAGTACTTTTTCCCCAAAAATATTCAATGCGAAACCCGTAGGGATGCCACTGTTTGAAAAAATACAAATTTGTGTACATCAGAAAATGCGCCTTGAGGCATGGAACATATGGACCAAATATGCCAAAGATGTCTACAAAATTATCTCAGTTATTATTAAAAAACTGATTATTTTTGAAAACTTTGCCACCCTGTATCTCAAAAGTTAAGGCGTTTAGGACATACGTCCATAGGAAGTTTTTTTCTTAATATAGGTCTAAGAATTACCTCCTTTAATATTAGCATGTGTTTAAGGAACACCCTGTATATATAAATAGATAAGTACTTTCTGATTCATTCATTCATTCCCATATTGATTTCAATTTAAGAGCCACCGGTAGACAGCTGTTTCAGCCTATTGGGCATCATCAGTACCGGGCAGGCGGTCCTCGATTGAAGACAAAATGTGAATATATGTATATATATATATATATATATATATATATATATACAGTGTCACCGATAAAGTCCGCATCAAATGGGAAACTTTTTTATTTATCGTTTTATGTGAAATTTGATTTTGGCAGTAGATTTTGCTTAAGAAATGATGTCAAATGGCGTCTACAAAATAGGTCACGTGATTTCCTTAACCTGTCAAAATTGACATTTAAAAAAAGAAACATCAAAAAATGACAATATTCTTCAAAATATCCAAAAATATCAGAGGATAAAAACATTTTCTTTTGTAATTTTATACCCACACACCAAGTTTCAAACCCATAATAAGTATTTTATATTTTCACTATTTTTCCGCACTCCTGCTTTTTCTACTTATCAAAATTTAAGCACACCTGTACTAAATCATTTATTTTAACTAAACTCGTCACCGAATTTCTTTTTTGTAATATAATAATATCTTAAGAGCCTCTTTGATGTTAAAAACAAATTTTGAAAAATAAAAGTTGTCAAACTTGATGCAAAGTTCATCTAGTTTCAACGGGGCTTTCAAAACTATACAGTACTTGAGTTTTTAATGAGCAAATGGCCTCACAATATGAATTAGAACAAAACGAAACATTAGGAAACAATATCTTAGAGTGTTTATTGTTTTTTTAACAAAAAATACAGTGGAATTTAATCTTAATTAAAAGGAACTGAAAATAAACATGTACCTATACCTAATAGCAAAAAAACACGAAAAAAAGACTCAAAAAGACACTACATTTCTGTATGTCTTCCATCGCGTTCTATGCAGATAATTGTCCTTCTTGATACATCTTTTATTGAGTTGCTGATACTCACAGGGTTTATGTTTAAAATAGAGTTTCTAATAACAGTTTCTAGGTGATTCACGTCACGAAAAAGTCTTTGTTTATAAACGATTTGTTTTAAGTAACCCCACAAGAAAAAATCTAGTGGGGTTGAATCTGGCGACCTAGGCGGCCATATTTGCTCCATATTTCGCCCAATAACTTTGCCCCTAAACATTTGTAATAGTTTCTCTTTGACTTGTCTTGAACTATGAATAGGAACCCCGTCACATTGATACCACAGACTGTGTCTTATTTCAACGGGCATATTGTCCACTATATCACTGATCTCAGTATTTAGAAATTGCAAATAATCCTGAGAAGTTAAATTGTGTCTAAAAAAGAATGGTCCCATTACCTGATTATTTAAAACACCGCACCACAAATTTGTTTTAAATGAATATTGGTCCCGACATTCTATCACAAAATGAGGATTTTCCTGAGCCCACCACCTACAACTCTGGGAACTGACTACGCCGTTCGATGTGAAGGTAGCTTCGTCGGTCCATAGGATTTTGTAAGGAAATTTTCTGTTTAATTCTACTTCTCCTTGGTACCAGAAAGAGAAATCTAGTCGAACATCGAAATCTCTTTCCTTTAAGGTATTTATAAATTTGGGTTTGTAGGGTTAGAATTTATTTTTATGTAAAATTGCTCTTACGCTTTCTTTTTTAACGCCAGTTCTATCTACAATATTGGTAATACTTGATTTTCCCTGTTCGATAACATCCAGGCAGACAGCCAACTGAATCTCATCATTATTGCGTGATGGATTATGACGTTTTTTAAAAGTATTTTCAACTGAACCAGTCAGTTTAAATTTTTTTAAAATTCTACTTACAGTGGATTGCTGTACATGTCTACCAGGATGTCTTGCGTTAAAAATATCAGCCACTTGTCGATGCAATGTGTTTTCACCACAAATTAGCACAATTTCAATTTTTTCTTGTGAAGATAACATATTATTTTAATTTTCATACATTACATTGAACTAACGGGCATTAATTTATTCAGTGACAGTGACGTTTTCTAAAACACATTATGTAGTTTCATATTTTTTCACAGCCTACCCAGTTTTTTTAAATTAGTGTTGTTAGCGGAGTAGGTAAATGTAAATACTATGAGTTTTTTTCTTTTATTGAATGGGCTTCAAGAATCACGAAATGATGTTTCCTAATGTTCCGTTTTGTTCTAATTCATATTGTGAGGCCATTGCTCATTAAAAAACTCAAGTACTGTATAGTTTTGAAAGCCCCGTTGAAACTAGATGAACTTTGCATCAAGTTTGACAACTTTTAATTTTCAAAATTTGTTTTTAACATCAAAGAGGCTCTTAAAATATTATTATATTACAAAAAAAGAAATTCGGTGACGAGTTTAGTTAAAATAAATGATTTAGTACAGGTGTGCTTAAATTTTGATAAGTAGAAAAAGCAAGAGTGCGGAAAAATAGTGAAAATATAAAATACTTATTATGGGTTTGAAACTTGGTGTGTGGGTATAAAATTACAAAAGAAAATGTTTTTATCCCTTGATATTTTTGGATATTTTGAAGAATAATGTCATTTTTCGATGTTTCTTTTTTTAAATGTCAATTTTGACAGGTTAAGGAAATCACGTGACCCATTTTTTAGACGCCATTTGACATCATTTCTTAAGCAAAATCTACAGCCAAAATCAAATTTCACATAAAACGATAAATAAAAAAGTTTCCCATTTGATGCGGACTTTATCGGTGACACTGTATATATATATATATATATATATATATATATATATATATATAGAACGTTAAACACCAAAACGCTATCAGTAAGCAAAAAACATAATTGCAATTTTGTTTCAGCATATTCTTCTTGGTCACGTTTCTACAACACTTACTCCAGCAAAATGCGACCGATCTTCGATTTCAAAAAAGCGAACTTGGGGCATTACGTCACGAGTTTCGGATTGAAAGAGACGCCAACAGATGTCGCCAGGGCCGTCAGAGGGCAGTTGACGAAAACTGATCGACCGAAACTCAACAAGAAACTAGCCATTCACGAGTGAGTTCATGAGTTTTTAGTTTACTTTAAAAAAAGGCACGAAACAATGAGGTTGGAAAAAAAATCATGTATAAGTACTATTGTTATCATTTTAGCAAAAAATCAATTGTTTTCTACAAGCCAATCTTCGTTCAAAAGTCACTGAGATGTAAGAAAAGAAAATTTTTCTTTATACAGGGCTATTCAAATTAGTTTCTGTACATGGGGATCTCGTAAACGATAAGAGATAGTGTCGGTTAAATTGTGGCAAAGTTGTGTATTTTAGAGACCTATTCAATGATGTAAAGAAATCGAATATAGCTCTTTTGGTTCTGGAGATTGAATTTTTAAATACGGACCTGTATTTTTTGTTGTAGTTTTTGGATCGTAGACGTTCACTTCATACCGAGAAATTAAATTCAATTTTATATTTCGGTATGTTTCGATAATATTCGATTATAATCGTGTGAATTATTCCCTTTTAAATTACGGCCCTGGAAATTGGTTGACTGAGTTGAATAAAAACATAATAGCAACTTTCACATATCCCTATGTATCGTAGAGTTTTTCGAGAGTTTTTTAATTTTTAGGTACCAATTCATATTTTTTCCATTGCTCTGAGCGTTTTCTACATTGAACTTCGAATAAGAAAACCTTTTATGATTATTTGAAACATATCTATATCAAAAATATATCATATGTGTTTTAATAAGCAAAAAAAAAATGATAGCAATAATAACATCCGAAACGAACACTATAATTGTAATGAAAATTGAAAAGAAGTAATTTATATATCTCGAGTCTTCCAAATTTTCTGTCTCTCTGCCAGCGTAAATCCTATTCTTCAATGTCCCCCATAGAAAATAGTCCAAAATAGTAAGATCTGGTGATCTTGCAGAGCATCTTATTGTCCCATTATTTGTCCTTAAATAGAAGGACTCCACTTCGAACATTTATTGCACAATTAATTTTTTTGTGTATATACATTACTTACTTCATTTCAATTTTCATTATAATTATAGTGTTCGTTTCGGATGCTATTATTGCTACCATTTTTTTTTTCTGCTCATCAAAACACATATAATATATTTTCATTGTAGATATGTTTCAGATAATCATAAAAGGTTTTCATATTCGAAGAAAACGCTGAGAGCAATGGAAAAAATATTAATAGGTACCTAAAAATGAAAAAAAACTCTCGATAAACTCTACGGTACATAGGGAGACGTGAAAGTTGCTATTGTGTTTTTATTCAACTCAGTCAACCAATTTTCAGGGCCGTAATTTAAAAAGGAATAATTCAAATAATTATAATCGAATATTACCGTAGTATTAGGTAGTTTTCACATAGAGGTAGTTCTCATCATGGCGATTAAATGTTCCAATGGGATGTCAACCTATAGTAACCCCTTCCCCTGACCTTGTACAGAATCCAGAAATCCCTTTAGTAGGACAAATTAATAGGTATGGTACGGCATTATTACTTGTAAAGTAATATTGACAAATGGTTCTGATACAGATTCTGTAAAACATGTTCCTCCTTACGAATAAGTAGACAGTTGTCCTGAAAATATTGAGAAGAAAATTGGATTAGGATTCAGGAAACACTTGCTACATGGATAGCATTTTACAAGTGTTGTGCATGACGAAGAATTTCAAGAACGAGGTTTTAACGATGAACGTGAATGGTTCCTACTTATTCACCAAACTCAAACACCAGAATCAATACTCCTGACCCTTGTGGATTGAATGATTCCGTACAGTATATCTCGTTTGGTGTTTGTAGATCTTTTGCTGGAAAAATCCTCACTTGTTTACTTTGTAGTAAAAGTTCAAGAGGTAGAAAAAACGTATGTGATTTTCTAGAACTTCAACTAGCGTTTCCGAACATGACTGATGACCAGTCCGTGCAAAGCTTATTGTTAAATCATCTGAAAATGGAACTTTTAACGGATGACGATCAACTGTATTGCCAAACATACGCCAAACTAACTGACTATTATAATACAACAGGTATAGCTGAGGCACCAGTCAATCTAATGATAACACTGATGATCTTCAAACATGACTCAACTTGTGACGGAAGCACCAAACTCTTACGAAGGTTCGAAATATGTTTAAAAAAAATGTTTTTTTCGTTAACCAGCTGTCGCAACCCTACGAACGACAACCCTCAGAAGCCGAAACTTGTGCGAGCTAGGACTAACGAGGTCTTGCCTTTTAACCTGTGATTCCTAACACAGGTTGGACGATATCAAGTGAAAATCGAGCGTTCAGCCTGGGGCTTGAACCATCGGCTCACACATCGGCCGATTGACTGAGTGAACAAAGCACTCTCGTCGAACCGCAAAGTCATTGTTCACTGTGATTCTGGCGTTGAATCTGGTCATTATTATGCATTGGTCAAAGACGAAACGAACTGGTTTAAGTTTGACGATAGTCGAAAGTCAGTAAGTGTTCTGGCGATGTCTTGAACTTATTGGAGCCTCTGGAGACACCCTACATTTTGTTTAATGAAAAGAGGACATTGGCAGATCAAGATCTTCAGATGATGTGGTACTGGGTTTTCCTGCAGCTGAAAAATGCAAATGCGCCACTGGAATTAATGAAGTCGCGAAAGTAGCTATTCACATTGAACTTCAATCGCTGGAAATTAAATCCATTCGGAAAATCATTCTCAGGAAGTTCATTCCACATAAACGAAGTTCTCCAAATGGAAGAGTTCTCAAACAGTGAAGTTCGAGGTGTACTGAGTTGAATCTCAAAACTTTGATCCGTCGCGTATTTCTGATATGTACCGCTCTTGGTGGAATCAAATGTGCCAGGTCACTTGAACAGTCTCCGTGGAAGTATCTATAGAAGAGAGACAAGTCCCCAACCTTTCTTCGATGTTCCAGACTATCAGGGTTGCAAGTGATGTTCGCGTCTCTAATCGGGCAGATGACTCTTTTCTGGATGGAATCCAGCAGCTTCAGGGTATGTTTGCAAGGGTATTATGCAATTTTGCATAATACAAAGAAATGTCTCACAATAAAATGAAGTGAATAAAGCCGATGAGCGATAAGTGCTATTGCACTTGTTTCGCCAGGACATGAGAGCATTACTCCAAAGAAGGTATGATCTGAGCTTTAAAAAGCATCAAAAGTTGTTGAGGTGTGTACAGAAAATAGCTTTGACACATTTTCTCGATAGTTTCAAGTTTTATAGAGGATATGGCATAATGGAGGGGGTAAGTTTACGGATTATACAGTTTCGTTTGAAAAAGGAATATTGTTGAGATATCGGCTGAAAGATAGGGAAAGAAAGGTTAAAATTGACTTGCCTTTGATCCAACTTTCAAGGTCAAGATCAAATCCATGATCACTTTTGACCAGTCTGGAATTCCTTATGGTATTATGTTTCACTTCGTCTCACTCAATATTACTTTACAAGTTATAATGTCATCCCATATCTTTCAATACGCCCTTCTTAGGGAATTTAAGAGTTCCTTAGGAACTCAGGAAAGGGTTTCTGGCGGTTGACCTCATTAATACATTTGATCACCATCTTGAAAATTACCTACGGCTTGTCTAGGTATTCAATGGAAATACAATCAGTTATTATTTGATTATAAACACATTGTTTCAGTGCACAGTGATAATCCCTTTATTTTCAACTGAAAAAAATGCCTTGTGCATTACGAAGAGTGCATTACACAATTGTTTTTTGTTTCTCACATCCTAATGAGCATAAAAATTCAAACGATTCCATATCTCCATTGATAACAAAATTACCAATTTCGCGCACTCAATTCAGATCAACTCCTACATAAAGAAATAACATAATATCGTTGGAAATTTCGATCAATTCCGGTTTTTTTCCTAATAACTTGGCGTAAAAGTGATAAGAACCTCATCGAATCGCGTCCATTGGCACAAACAAAAGCATTTTTTGCCAACAACTGTGCGATCCAAACAAAAACGTTCACCGTACGGATATCACAAATTGTCCATGAAAAACGAGCTATACAAAAGTGAGGCTGTATTATACAACGAAATGAAAAAGCTGAGTTATTTATGTGTTTAAAGTAGCCCTTTGTGTGCGCGCCATGTGTCTGCTCGAACCGACGCGCTTTAATGCGATAATGACCCCGGTATTAATCAAAAACGTACGGCGCTGCTGACCCGAGAAAGGTAGGTGTTCGCCCCCGTGTGCGACTCCATTTCAACCCTTTTCTAATTATCGTTCTTTTTTTCATTGGATTAAGTCTGTTGAAACGTTGAGAGAAAGTAACGTATACCTTTTGCGATTTTGATTTCACTGGTCTGAAGAAGCTCAAACAAACCTCCATAACTCATTTCCTGGTTTAGATCAAACTTCAGGAAATAAATGATTCCTGATATTCTTGGAAACTATTCCAAACGAATCAGTTAGACCTAGGCCGAGGGCACGAAAACGGCGACGGCTAAGCGATGACGAAGCGACGCGAACATATATAGGTGACGTGCACGAAACGAGCAGTGGCGCGGCGAAGCGATAGAGCGATGCACCAAATGAAAATTGATAATAAAGAATGTACTTCGTATATTTTGTCAAAACCTGCTCTATGCGACAGTAAAAATGTTCACCTCAGCTCGTAATAAAGGGTAAAAAACTTGCCAAAATTACTTCTTCCTTCTTTTATGGAATAACATCATCTCTAGGTGATAATAACTACGTTTTCGTTAGTAGACTTGGCTCCATTAGTTCTCTTCGACGTAAACTTGTGTTACGATGACGTGACATGTTGCTCATAACTCTACTCCAGCACGATTGACCGACCGAAGTTTCGTGCCCACGCAAGATACTTCTCCTCATCGCCCCGTACCACCCAGCGGTCGCCATCGCTCGGCCGTCGCGATTTTGGTACCCTCAGCCTCATAGTAGTTGTTCCGCAATCCCACGCACCGTTTTTGATGGGTCAGTCTCCACCGGGATCCTCATATCCTCGTCCTGGATTACTGTAGGTGATCGACCACTTTGGGACTCATCTTCGAGGCAAAAATCTCCAGAAAGAAATTTCGCACACCAACGCCGAACAGTGCGTTCATTAACACTATAATTGCTAAATGCCTGAATAATTCTTCTGGCTGTTTCGGCGGCTCTTTATTTCAATTAGAATTCGTGGAGAAATATTGGCCGAAAATCTCATATAGTGTGTAAAAGCGAAATGGAATAAATTCAGTATTTCGGTTACGATACATATTTCAACAAAATCCCGAAACACGTCCAATTTAAATTATAATTTGCTACCGCTACCTTCAACCCCCGTCGAATGACAGGTACAACCCCCAATTTTTTAAATGGGAAGTATATTCTTGTGATATATCGTTTGAAAGGCATCTTCATCCTGTATTCAAAAATGTTATCGCTTTCAAGTTTATTGCAACAATTAAGAAAAAATAAATTAAAATCATGTGGTTACCAAAAGTCGATAAAATACACTAAAAACTTATTGCAATATACTGAAAACTTATTTCATGTTGAGGTATTGATAATAAGAAAGTAAGCAAAAACCATAGCAATTATTTTTTACATGGTATCCTTTAAAACACTGTAAATAATATCCGTGGCAACGTTAGTTTAAAACGTCTTGTCAACTTGTTTTGTATGTTACAACAGTAGTTGTCAGTATTTTAATATAAGTTTAAAGTTTGTTAACTTCAAGTCTGACAAATGGTTAGATCAACGGAAATGCGTAAAATAACAGTTTTACAAATAATTGGTTACGGAGATAAAACCCGAACACATGACATGACACAAAAACACATGTCATTAAAAATGAACTAAACTTTTGAAACAACCAATATCTTGTAAAATCTTGTATATTTTACATTTCAATAATGTGTGTACCTTTTTCATTCCTCTATGAGCGGATGTTTTTCTTGGAATTACCAATAAATAAATACAAGTAGTTCTTGACTTGCAAACAGGCGCGGCTAGTAATACTATAATAATCTGAGGATAATGATTATGAAGCGATTTCCACTAGCCGGATTGAACACAAATTCCCCACAGTAATGAATGGATTCTTTTGCATAGAAACTCCATTATTTTTATCATCAATATGGAAACGCCAACCGAACAACAAGAATAAAACCCATCTGCCGTTCATACGAAGTAGCCGCTGTAATTTATAATTCATTGTTTCCAGATTTAAATTGGATATGAACTTAATAAAGTATTAAAATGAAAAAAGTGATAAATCTAATGAAGCAGCCAGTTTTTTTTCGGTATAGAATGGAACCAGCTATTAATCACTCAGATTCATTAATTACCGTAGTCATACAATGATTGCTCTGGTATGCATAGTAGAAAAGTCCCGCCATTACCGGCTAAAGTGGGCACATGAAATGTGCCGCAACGCTGTGGGAAGAACAACTATTACGCGTAGCTGGCTACTGTTTTAAAAATATTCATAGGAGGTTCGCTTTGGTGAGATTATCTGATGTGTTGCAAAAATGACGGGGTTGACGGCTACTGAGTAATCTGAGAACCTGGAATTTAACCAAATTTACAAAATAATGTTATCTGAATATAAAGTATACGATACCAAAATCCTCCCAAATCATAACATTAATTTAAAAAAATTTTTATAAGATAATCGAAAAATATATTTTTGCCTTTCCGCTTCTCCATCTTGATATAAAAAATGTGAGAATCTTCCAAAAAAAGGAAAAAGCAATAAATTAAAAAAAATACTATAAGTATACAAAGATGTGTAGATCATGCGAAGAAGTAACTTTCAGACACAAACTGGAAGAAAAAGCCCTCCCGAAACAGCTACTTTCCTGTAAACAATTACAGGAAAAAAACTACTTTCGTAACAAATACTTTCATATAAACACTGAATTATACAAAAAACACTCTTCTCTACTCAGTTCGTATTCCAAACATTAGTTGTGGAATCAAATCAGATATCATTCACAGGATTTCTACACAATATACTAAATGATAGGTAAAATTTCACTTATATGAAACACTGTCATCCTCACTGGTAGACATTCGATGATTCGCCGTAAGATACTTGCATTATCAGCTCTTCGGTACCAAATCTGAATAACATTATAACGCGGATCGGCCTAAATATGCTTTCATTTTTTCGAGAGTTTTTTTTATATTTTTTGGTACACGATCCTTACAAATTGTTCTTTCGTGAATAAAATAAGTATCTGTCAGAAATTTCAGTGTGGTACGAAAAATTTCATCGACATTAAGTTGAATATGTAACTTTGAATTGAAAATAGCAATAGCTAAAAAATATTCCAACTGGCTAATTGAGAAAATGCGACAAATGACGTTAACAAACGTCACACATCCATGCTCAGGATGTTGTCGTTCTTTATTCACATAGGTGCTAAGAAACAACTGAGAGATTCTGAGAGATTGTAAAAATATTATTCACTTTCCCAAAGACAGGAAGGGGTTATTTTAACTACCCTGTATTATATCAAACTAAATTGTCAGTAACACATTTATTGCGGAATACTCTCGGTTTTTAAGAAATTACAATATGCAGGCACCTCTGGACAAAATTAATATATTTTGTTGGTAATGTTTATGGATCGTTACACGAACAAAATAAGTAGTGACCTGCAAATGAATATTTTTGAATTTTTTTTCCTCCCTATCTTTGATCGACTTCTGAGATTGAAAGCTACCACTTTGTGATATTCTGAAATTTTGAAGGACCTCTAAAATTTTAAAATCACCTAGGAACGAAGACTATTTGTTAATTATCATTTTCGGACAGTTTTATGTAGACTAATAAATCGTACTAAAAATGTTTTTTTTTCAGGGATAAAGAACCTCAGAGGCCAGTTCAAAAAAGAAAAATCAAATCATTGAGCTTAACTACCTCAGAGTTCTCAAGCGGCCTTCCTGTCAAGAAGAAAAAGAAGAAGGACAGCAATTCGAATAATTAGTATATCTCGTTAAGTTTGTCTATTGTATATTTGATTATTGATGAATTTGATAAGAATATATTGTTTTTTATATCATTCGAAAATGGGTTGATTCATTTATCAGTTTATTGCTGTCAATGATCCGAAACCGTGTTTGAAAATTATGTTAACGACAAGAGGAGAAGACAGAAACTCAAAGAACACTAATAATAATAAGATTACCACCCAATGTTCCGCCGAACCAAATATTATTGATAGAACTTTCTATGAAATCATAATTTGTATAGAAATGTAGGCTCTCACGGTTGGCGTCAGTGTTTTGGTTGGTTTGCCTGGTTTCGCCGTGGTCTTCTTCTCGGTCACAATCTTCAAACGTTTCAACTGCCGCAGTTGCTTGATATACTTCGATAACGAAGCATGATATGAAGAAAACACAAGCGACGAAAAAGTTGTATTTTTAATTGCTTTACCAAAAAAATACAAAATTGCAAAAAAGGCACTGGCCGAGATTGGAGCTCTGTGCCGCCCTTTTACTTTACGTCCATACCTTTGGTACGATTCAATTACATTGGATAAAGACCCCCGCCTATCGTTTGAAAACATTGATATCAAATCGTATTTCGGAAATACAAACTCTTACCTCATCGTGATATTTGCGCCATATCGCATATGAAAGCAATCCTGCTGATCTGGTATCACGTGGTTAGACTTTCTCAGAGTTTGTAGAACGTGATATCTGGTTTATCGGTCCTCTCTGGTTGACCCACAATAGTTCTACTTGGTCTAAAGCAGTTTTAGCTCCGATAGACTTGCCTGTTGGAGTTTCATGCAATGTAAATTGCATAAAAATCGAGATGAAGGGGGCATGATTTTCTTGAAGCATACAGCTCTGTCAACAAAACAGCGAATTGTCGCGTGCTTATTATGCTTCATTAATAATGCTAAACAGCCTGCGCGAGCGCGGTCTTGTGTGTGCTGCTGAGTGAGTTCATAATGAATTATAATTAATATGGTTCAATTATCATGAAGAAAAAGTTGGAGCAATAAAAATAATAATCCGATTCCGCGCACCACTAAACTAATTGCATTGAATACATTACAGTGGTATTTTGAGAGTAGGGGTAGACTTGGTCGCACTTCCATTGCAGAAGAGCAGCGACATCCAATTAACTACCTGCTCAGCATTTCCTTACGCAAATTCATTTAGGCACAAGGGCTGTCCATTTAGAACTCATCAGTGACCTTACTAGTGAAGCCTTATTCGCTAGTCTGGAGCACCTTTTTTCACCAAGGAGAAAAACTAACGAACTTCATTCTGAAAACGTCACTAACTTCGTTGAAGCAAAACATGAACCAACCGAGTTACACAATTTATTCGATTCTACGCCCCTCAGAATTTCTGTAGTGAAGGAAGGGTCGATTGGTACTTTATACCGCCCAGATCTCTGGGATTTTTGCGGAATTTGGAAGGCAGCGGTCAAGACGTTCAAGCATCATTTAGTTAGGATACTTGGTGACACTCTTCTGACTTTCGAGAAAGCAATATAATTGATATAGAGGCAATCTTAAACTACAGACTAATTCCGCCCATGTCTTCAGATCCGAATGACCCACTCCCTCTTACTCCTCTCCACTTCCTTATGGGCAAAGTACTGACGGCAGCTTCTCAGGTTGACTTTACGGATACTGTTATAAATCTGCTATGGTACCACACTCAGCAGCTCAAACAGCATTTTTTGAAGCTATGGCATAAGGAATACCTGCGCCAGATGGAGTGGCCAACCGATCAATCTCAAAGTGGGCGACACCAAAACTCATGTGGCCATGAGAAGAATCACAGCAGTCCACCTCGGACAAGATGGCGTCGTTAGATTTGTGGCAATTGAATCAAGGAGCAGCAAGTTCAAGCATTGTACCAAGAAGTTTTGTACCTTGTTCATGTACGAATATTTCCATCATCTTGAACCAGATTGTTCAGGGCGAGCGGCATGTTGCATCGCTGGGAATTATTTAGAATTAAGATTTTATTTCATATGTTTTTATTGGAACAGTTCATTGAAAAATTAATATAATACTGAAAAATCTACTATCTCAGTCACGCTTCCGAAAAACTTATCGGGTCATCAAAAACTTATTATCAGCATAACTGAGGCAAATCTTGGGTTAAAAATCTAAAGATATAAAAAGATCGCATGTGAATAACTCAAACAATGAAATAATATACCTAGTGTTTCTTTCTGTTGCTGTTCTGTTTCCTTGTGCAATTAGAATCAATGAACTTCTGCCCACTCCTTAACATTTCTTGATGGCTCAGTTCCCCTCTCTTTTTTTTCTTCGCCAATTTCTGCTCCCGAAGTTTTTTCTGGGCTAGCACTCTCTCGTCTCTTTCCCTCACGAAAGCCACAAGGTTCTGAACTTTCTGGTTGTGCTCCTTTCTATGGAAATCCCAGACATAGCTGTGTTTCGTTGAATAGTTAAGCCAGTAGGCGTAAAACTCTTTAACTTTTTCGTAGTCAGTGAAAGAGTTACCTAACCTCGGTACTCGTACATCACGGTACTTATTTTTGCATTTCATAAAATTCATATCTTCCTTGATAATACCATCAAAAAAAGTGCGATACACACAGTAGAATCCATTCTTGTCATCACCGTAACCCTTGAAGCATGTGGTAGTCAAATACTGGGAAACGTCGAATCCCTTGTCTACGAAGTCTGAGTAGAAATCTCTCGGAAACTGCTCTTGGCTCTCATCGTAATCTGCTCCTTTATATCTCGGAAACTCCTCATGACTCTTATCGTAATCTGCTCTTTTTTGTTTTTCACACAAAATATCGTAAGCTCGCTTTATAATCTGGAATTGTTTTTTTGCTAATTCGACTTGGTCCAAATTCTTATCAGGATGCCATTTGAGGGCTAGTTTTCGATATGCGGATCTTATTTCGGCGTCGTCTGCATTTCTGGAGATACCCAAAACTTTGTAGTGACATTCCATCATAGAGTTTGGTGATTATTTCCCAACCTGTTTATTATAACTGTTCCAAAAGCAACAACTTTGTTAATTGCACAAAATGAACACTATTATCACATCAATGACTGAATAACAATTCTATAAATCGAGTAACAGGGTTTATTTATATAAGAGGATAATAGACAATGGTACCTGAGGTTATCAGGGATACCAACGGCAGAAAAAGGTATTTCGGAGGTAAACAGTTTTTATTTGAAAGTGGTTGACAATGTTTCATTAGTTTGGACTTCTATTTTCTAATATGAATTGAAATCCCTGGCAGAACAAATAAAATCAAAAATTGAAATGAATAACTGGAAATAACAATTATATTGAGACTACCGTGAACGAATTGTTCCTTTAGATGATAGCTAGTTTTCAAGTATGCCCACTGACTATATATCAAAAGTTTTCTTTCCTTATACGAGAAATTGGGCAAATTTCGGATATGCGGTTAGTTACCTTGTTCACAGGCAGATGGGGCGATGACAAACCATTTTTTTGTTGTCCGCTTCAGCCTAGTTCGAGGAATAATACTCTGAAGGAATTCGATTTTCAATTATCGGAAATCATCGACTTTATATTGATGGTAGACACTGCCTTGCACTGACGAGTGGCCAAACAACCCGAAACCGGTCTGCAAGTGTTCCAATAATTGAGAATCTATTGCGGCAGTTGTATCGTCAACAGCATATGCACGAATAACTTCAGTGAAGTACTTGATAGAAATAACTGCGTAAACGCAACCGAGACATCAGAGGTGGTCTATTGGTGTGAAACTCGGTGGCTTTTAAATTGAAATCAATATGGAAATGATTAGAATAATAGGTACTTATCTATTAATCTTTTCATTTTCATGAAATAATTTTCCAGCAGCTCGATTTCATCAACCTTTCTCGATTTCATATCATTTTCGGAAACATATGGATTCGTTTTCCAATGGTATTCCAGGATAGCTTCCCAAATTTCTGCTACCGCAGTTGTCGCTTGATTGGTCAAACCACCGACAATGACATAAAAACTTGGCAAGTTGACTTGGGTATCACATCAATAGGTGGTTCCACTTATGTCTCGCTTGCCTTTACGCAGTTATTTTTATCAATTTTATCAAATTTTACGGAAATCTCTAATTCAAGAGAGGCAGCAAAATAAACACTGTTACATCAACGGTAATAAACTTGTTGTAGAAAATAAAGAATTTTCCTTAGAAGAGCTATACGAAATAGAAAACCAGGTAGACAAGAAAGCAACTAGTACTGAATATTCTACGATAAGGAATCAAGAAAATCCAGAACAAATATATCCGAAAAACGCACGCCCTAGAGAATCAATCAATCAGTCTAGTAGAACACCTATCAAAGTCTAGTGGAGCCTCAAAAAAACTATCGAAGCCAGACAACCCAACTGTTGAGAAGCTCACCAGATCGAGAACTAATTACCAAAAATAACGAGCGTTCTTTCCCAATAATTCAAAATTAACAGTTTCACCAACTTCACGTTCAGGCTAAAATATTTTATATGAATGAAAAGTTTCAAACTATAAACATTATTTTATTATTTTATTTGTAGTAATCCAGGAACCATAATTCTAGAGATAGCGAAACCAATTTAGTAAGCTTTACATTCAATTCATTTGTGCTGATTTTTTTTTCTTTTAATGGATCCATATATCAGAGATTTCGAGATAACTTAAGTTGACACCTTTACTTTAGATACAATATTTCAAACAAATCAAATTCTGAAGATCAATGAAGAATCACATAACTTCAAACTAGTACACAATAATATTAGAAGTATCGGAAAAAACTTCGATGAATTTAAAATTTTTCTTTCACAATTTCAAATTGAATATGACTGCATAATATTTACAGAGACAAAAAAAATTACTGATTGCAGCGTATTCAGTTTACCAGGATACAAGATGCTTTATAACGAAGGAAATTTGAACCAAAATGACGGTACAGTTGTTTACTTGAAAACTGATTTTTATAAAAATCACGATTTGATAAATTTCAACGGCTCTAATATATTAAAATTGGAGGTTGAATTTTACAAAACTCAAATATTCATTCATTCTATAGATCTCCATCAACGTGCATTAACTTATTCAATCAGAACTTGCAAAATTATTTTGAAAACCAAACTACAAACAACAAAAAATACAGTCTATTTGTTGGAGATATTAATATTGATATTATGAACGAGCAAAACGATAGAGTAAATGATTATCTAACAGTGATGGCCGGATACACATCTCTAATTAATCCACCAACACGCGTAAATTCTTGTATTGACCATATTTTTATAAAAACTCATATCCAGAATCTAGAAAATGTAATTCCTATAATAAATCATACAAATATTACTGATCACTCAACTATAATTCTTCAAATAATAACAGGGAAAAAGACGGATAATCAATTGAAGGAAAAAGCAAAACAACATTTCAATGAAAAAAAATTCATTGAAAGCATAAAGAACTGAAGCTTGGAAGAAATTTATTCAGATAATAGCCTGGATTCCATTACAGAAATGTTAATCACTATTTTGCAAGAAGAAATCGAAAAATGTACGTATTATCAACACATCAGGGGACCTGAAAGGAGGACAGGGGACACTATAAAAACATCTATATAGATTTGAAATATTGTTTCATTCTGATTTTGAACTGATTGTAATTAAGACTTCTTAAGTTTGACAGAATTTTATTATATAGATACACGTTCAAAGAATTCAAACTTTTTATGTTTTTACCACTTTCATTTGTAACTAACATTACTGCAGTTTCCTCCTATACGAACATTTTCAATATTATACCATAAACTCAGTACTGCAGTAACGTTACTTACAAATAAAAGTGGTAAAAAACATAGAAAGTTTCATTTCTCTTTTCTTAACAGATAACACAGTGATATAGACACATTGTAAATCTAAAAATGACATCATAAAAACTGAGGCATTCTCATTCCTGAAAAAAAGATAAATAATAATCTACTATATTTTGTAAACCATTAATGCGTTCACGTCAAAACAGGTGTTTTTAATTGCCACAAAAGATTTTTGTTTGGATTTTCGTAATTAGAAGCGATGACCCCAAAAAATGGGAAGGCAAACACTTTAATGATTTTTATCAAACCTGAAAGCGTGACTGATTCTAAAACAAAACACCATTAATTTCTTCAGCTAAAAATGGTCGTGATAATCTGTTTTGTGAAAATGTGTAACGTGAGAAAAAGAAAAAGGGTGAGACTGTCTTAATTGTAGCCGCATAAGCTACTTCGCATTTTCATTCATCATCAGGGGCTTGGGCGTTTCTGTTTTAATGGAAGAAAGAGAGGGAATTTCATTCGTTATATTAATGATGTTGAGCTTGATAGCAAAGAAAGATGAAAAGAAACATAAACCCTTCGAATATTCTCCATACTCAATGATGGGTTTTGATACCCATAAAAAATTACTTACGTGGATCTGCATGGACATGCCAACTGAAAATTCTGTAAGATTCATTGGGATATTGTTCAGAATATTGATCAATTGCCGACCGGTTTTGATCAAAATTTATCAATTTTGAGGTAGGTTTTGCTAATTAGCTGTCATATTACTGAATTGAGTTTAGGGTTTAGGAACCCAAAAATTCAACATATGTAACAATTCAGAGCAGGTAATGATATTATTTATGACCTTGAATAAAGAAAGAGATTAATGATATTTACACCTTACCTCAAGACTACAAAAATTGTGAATTTCAAGCAATTCGTAATAGGGTATTCCTATACAGTAGGATTCAAGTTTGAAAGACATATTTTAAGAAGCGCCTCTGCAGGACTTCTAGTTGATTTATATGAACCTGATAGTTAGGGATTTCACACAACAATAGATGCATATTCCAGCCTAGATCGAACAAAAGTGAACTAAAGTAATTTCAATGTTGAAGCTTTTTCGAAGTCTTTTGTATTTCTAACTAAGAATCCATACATGCGATGAGCAGCTGTCAGAGTAGTCTCAATATGTTTATTGAAAGAGAGAAATGAATCAAAAGTAACACCTAGATCAGTGAATGTGTCAGGACGCTCCAGAACTTGATTGTTTATGACGTAGTTGTGTAATGTCAGATTCGTTTTCAGTGAGTAAGACATTACATTACATTCGGATGTGTTGAAAGATAGATTATTCTTCCAACACCATGTAGCAACACGATTAAAATTCAGGACGAGTCGTTCGCAATCATTAGAACATGTTATATTGTGATAGAGTTTCAAGTCATCTGCGTATAAAATCGCAATCTCAACTTCTGATAGATTCAGCCATTACTTGATGAATATCCATAGTAATTTCCGATCCGATATTATTGATGAACATATTAGGAGTCCTAGGTTTGACCCTTGTTGTACTCCAGATGTAGGTACATATTCGACAGACTTGAGGCCATTGAGTTGGACATATTGCTTATGATTGTAAAAATACGATTTGAAGGGAGTAATTAAGTCATTGGATTATCCAAAAGTCGAAAGCTTGTTGAGCAGGATACTATGGTCAAGTCTGCCGAACGCTTTAGAAAAATCAGTGTAGATGACATCAGTCTGAGACTGACAATACCCTCCGAAATACATTGAGTAATTGTTGCAAGATTGGTGATGGTTGAACGTCCTTTCATAAAACCGTGTTGAAATTATCTTCTCAAGAAGCATATCAAACACTTTACAAAAGTGGCATATGAAAGAAATTGTTCTTGTGATGCACTGTTTGGATCATCTTTAAGAGGAAGATTAAACTTTAATAGATCTTTTTGTCTGTCCATAATATTTTGCATCGCAGTCCTTACATTCAATTTCGTAAATTCCAGACTTTTCCGAAGAGGAAGATTTTCCTCTTGAAGAATATCACTTGATAATCGAAACACGTTTTGAGGTGTTAAAATAACGGTTTGGTGTTGGAGAAAAACTTCAGTAATATTCATTACTACACCAAAGATTCCAAACAGTGCATCACAAATATTGAAAATGACTTTTTTGAACAAATCGATTCATGATGCCACAGTGTGGACGTACCGTTATGAGTATTTGTACTTCTCGTACAAGTTGGAGATGAATTAGGTTCCTGAAAATCAATTTTCCGGGTATGGCACCACTTTTGGACTTCACCATAGGTATGGGATAATACTTACGAACTTTCCGGAAATCAAAATGCCATACTGTAGGAAATCGTTTATTTTTCATTTTATTTTTACATCTCAGCTTGCGTATCACGGTCTTTCGAACCAAAAATCAGCCTGTGACAAATAAATTGAAAAAAAAATAAAATAAAAAAGTATGGCAGGCCTAAATACCTACCGGAGAATTATGACATATTGCAAACGTCGGATTATTTTTGTTGAAATACCGATAAATTGAAGAAATTTTGTGGGAGGAATTGACACCTTCGGATTTTCGAGAAATGTCAATTATTTATTCTGCCATTGCGTCCCACGCACCACCGATAAGAACATCATTTTCCTTTTACTCATTACGTTTATGAACTCTAAAAGCGCCATACTGTAAGAAATGACCTCCATTTCCCGGTCTAACTGTAGGTACATAGTGTGACAAAAACCCCTGTGGTTTCTTCAATGTAATTTGTGTACTCTCGAACCAATCCCTGATTGTTTACCCACTCAGTAATCGAACAGATGTATGTTTACTAATGAACTAAAGGACTATCCACTTAGATTCAGCTTATACATAGACCTAACCGAATTAGTTGTGGTATAGGCCTGCCTATTATCGTTCTGGAAAAGCCAAAGGAGATTAAACTTTGCGAATCACGGTCGTCCTCTTCCATAGTTTACGTAAGGGAAACGTGTTACACATGTGTAATTGTATAGTGACACTGACTATTCATTTTTTTAGGAAAGAAAGTTTTTGGCTTTCTGCAACTCCATCTTGATACAAAAAAAAAAAAAGGATGAGGGAATCCTCCGAAGAAAGGAAGGAAGTAATCAATTTGAAAATAAGTAACTCTATACATGGATGTGTTGATCATGCAAAGAAGTAACTTTCAGACACAAACTGAAAGAAAGTCCTCCTGAAACAGCCACTTTCATATAAACATTGGATTACACGAAAGAAAAAAATTCTTTCGAAAGAAATACTTGTATATGAACACTGAATTATACAGAAGATACTTTTCTCTACTCAGTTTGTATTTCAAACATTCGTTGTGGAATAAAAATCAGATATCATTCACATGAGTTCTACTTTAAATGAATAGTAACAAATTGCACTTATATGGAACACTGTCATCCTCACTGGTATACATCGATGTTTCGCCTTAAGACACTTGTCCTAAGGCTCTTCAGTACCAAATTGGATAATATTATAGAAAATACACACACTTTATCCATGAATTACGATTTTTAATGTCACGGAATACGCTTGATCTGCTTATGTCATCGATGACATCGTAATGACATTCATTCACCTATTTGATTTAATCCCAGCCAAGAGGAATAGTATTTGAATTGAATGGGTTATATTTTTAGGAGTGATTAATTTTTGGGAAAGAAAGTTTTGTGACAACTGTCATGATGACAGAAGAGGAGAGATTGTCAAACAACAACAGTTAGAAATGTTGGTTTTTGTAACTCCGTAAAATATACATCCATTAAATATATGTAACAGCATTTTCAATTACCAGAACCAGCACAGATTCGAGTGGTAGCGATAGGAGTACAGAATCAACGATACATATACAGTCCACTTCAACAGCAAGATTATGCAAGATTATGCAAAGTAACTGAAAGTTACTTCTTTGCATGATCTACACATCCATGTATAGAGTCACTTATTTTCAAATTGATTACTTCCTTCCTTTCTTTGGAAGATTCCCTCATCCTTTTTTTTGTATCAAGATGGAGTAGCAGAAAGCCAAAAACTTTCTTTCCCAAAAATTAATCACTCCTAAAAATATAACCCCTTCAATTCAAATAACTATTCATGTTTCTCCATGTGTTAAATATATTTGATAAATCCTCCAGAAGAATTTGTGACCGCTGACAGTATCTTAAAAAAAAAGTTGATGTTGATCATCTTCACCGATATTTGATGAAAAAATTCGGAATGAATTCATAAAAAAACGTTTCATTATGGAATTTTTATGTGAACCGTTTATAAAACAGCAAAAATACAAAATCAAATAATGAAGTTTTCAATACTTGATATGTCAGATATGATAATCCACCCATGAACCCAAGTGATCGACTGTATTAAAAAAGAAATTGTAGAAAATCACAAGTTTTATTTAATTGAGATATTTTGAAAATATAACGTAATAGAGAATAAAAACTGTGAAATATTTGTTTGAAGGTGGTTGACAATGTTGAGTGGTGGGCTCAAGCTGAAATCATCCACAAAGAGGAACACTAGTTTTAAAGAAAATTCAAAGAAGCCGCGGATATGTTGTCCAACAACGCATTTAGTCAAGCTAGCGTAGAGATACGTAACATATGGAAATCTCTAATCAAGCGAAAAACGACCAACTTCCGCCAAAGGGTCATCTCCCGTTAAAACCAATGAAGTGGTGAGAGGGAAGAGGAGATAGGTGAAAGCACTCGAATGATCTGGGAGGAATGAGTCCAGTTATCACCCGAAGACGATTGTGGATACTAACAATCGAAACGTCGTGACGTAACTTGGTTTGGAATATTTCAATTTTTATTTTTCATTTTTTGTTAATAATATTTTTTATTTTTTTTTATTTTCAGCTTTTATCAATATTTCAGTTTTTTATTTTTTTGGTTGTTGCTTGTATGTTATTTCTTTGTAATTTCAGTTTTTTGTTTAAATAAGTTGTTTGTTTAAATAAGTTGTTTCAATTAGGAAAAACTTGCTTAGACCTTATTTAAATGAATGGTATTTTAAAATTCAGGAAATCCATATTGGTTCCGGAGATATTCGGAAAGAACCGAAATTTGACAATCCACAGTTTATTGCTTCAACTCTGAAGTATAAGTCGAAGGTATACCAAGTGTTACCATCTCCATTCGGGTTTGAAGGCCGTCACAGTTTGGAACTGCATCCAAACGTTCATGGATACTACAGTCGGCTTGTACGGGAAGCCATATAAATCCATAAACATAAGGAAAACTACAACAGAAAAGAGGAGGCGGTAACGCTCAACCGGATTTGGAATCCCATATTGAAAGATGCTAATAGCACTTTGGCCAATAGCAATGCATCAACAAGAGATACGGACTACCTGAGTCAACATAAATACAACCTACGAACTAGAAATCACCAATCATCGGTGAAGCATCAAGATGAATAAACCCATGAAGAAGCCAGCCACTCGTTATGGCGAAACTTTAGGATGCAGTCCCAAACTACGACGACCTTCAAACCCGAATGCGTCTGATTTTCATACCCCAATGATTTTTCTGATTCATTGTAGCTCTGTGAAGAATTTTTCAGTAAGTCATTATTTATGCAGGTGAATGCAAGAGTGTATTCTATGCTGCTGTCATGGTTTTTATTGCACCTCCTATTCAAAAACGAGCAAGTATTTTTATTTTGCTTGCTTTATTAATATCAGTCACTCGTTTCATCTTCTGTGATTGAACCAAAGAAGCACCAGTTTTCATAGTTTCAACCATATTCGATTATAGCCAACCTTATTCAACAGGCTTCAGCCTCCATATCTTTCCATAGGTGTGGATAACCAGCATCAATGGTAACTACTCATTCATTTTTATTTTATCTAAATGTTGATTCTAGGTATGATTCTGGGGTATCACTCCCAGATATTCAACCTCTCCTGTCAATTATATCTCTTCACCTTCAGCATGAAGTTTTAGAGGTCCAGTTTTCTTCTTTTGAGTCTTCTTGGTCAATGAGGTTATGTTTGATTTAGATAGGCTTTATTGAACCATTTTCCATGGCCCAGTTTGTTATAATGTGCTGCATGCGGCCCTACACTTTATGTACTCTAGACTGAAATGACCATGTCGTCTGCACACCCCGGTGCTTTACACTATGAACCAGGAGACATTGAAATTCATCTATTTCAAGATTTCATAACAGTTCCCCAATGAAGACATCCCCTTGCTCCCGGTGTCAAAACTGCTTCCCCCATGAAGGTTTGTTTATACCAATTTTTCTCTAAGCATTCATTCTATTCACCTGCAGCTTTTATCAATGAACTCTTGTTTCCTCGCAATTCCTGAGGTCCAATGAGCCCTCAATATCCAAGAAATCATCTGAAAGTACCTGTTATTGTAAACACATTCTGATTTTCCATGACACAACACAAAGTCTTCTTTGTTGATATGCCTGACTTATACGCATATTGGTCAAGATACAGGGGTCTGTCAGCCAGGTATGGGTCATTAATATATCAGCAACTTTTTCAATACAAATTACATTAATTAGATTGGTCTCAATGTTTTCGCCTAATCATGTCACAAATTTTATCACCATAATCGTAAAAATAGTAAATATAAAACGTTATTAAAATAAGCTCCTAAATGGATAACTTTTCCTAATCTAACCGTCTGTGTTAGATTTTCCCATGCTTGTCTTCCTTACTTTGAGCACAACATTTTTATTTCGCCATTCAGAAATGTATGGAAGTTTTTTTTTAAGGACACAACACAAATGCTAAAGGAAAATCCTCAATGCGCTCTAAGAGCTGTGTCTGTGCGAAAGTAGCGATAGTTAACCTCTCATTCAAATGTTATTATTTAATGTCCCATCATTGCGGTTATGGAATGTTTTTTGGAAAACTCTAGAATATTCGAAAATATTTCTATTTGAATCTGATATGTTTGAAGCAGCCTTTTACAGCTTTGCACAGCCTAAAAAATGGCAATAGGAATGTGTTTTTGTTTCTTAAATAATGTCAGGAAAATAGTAAAACCAAACTGTTTTTACTTTCCAAATATATCCGGAATCGATTTGAATTTCCTGAATTTCAAATTAGCTCTAAAATGGGAAAATATTGTCTGATTGAACCGACTTTGTACCTGATGAGGTTTCCTATATATGGGTCAGTAGCAGTTCCTATACTAGCAAATCAAATTCAAAATGAATTTGACTTTTTTAACTTCATTAACATAATTAACCAGTAGATATTATTTGTCTCTCAGAAATGGAG
This sequence comes from Leptinotarsa decemlineata, assembly GCF_025532065.1. Lineage (NCBI taxonomy): Eukaryota > Metazoa > Arthropoda > Insecta > Coleoptera > Chrysomelidae > Leptinotarsa > Leptinotarsa decemlineata. Next base: position 26,343,656 of record NW_027412688.1, on the reverse strand, counting down.
AATCATAACCATGAACTTGAGATCTCAGCAGGGCATTCGACTGCATCGACCACACAATATTATTAAATAAAGTATATTCATATGGAATAAGAGGAAATGGCTTTGACTGGATAGAATCTTTCACCAAAAACAGGAATGAATTTGTTTCGGTGAATCATAGATCTAAAAATAGTCATTATAAATGTATTTCAAATACTCAAGTTTTGACCTCAAGGATCAGTGTTTGGACCGCTATTATTTATATTCTACTGTAATGATGTTGGGGCCGCGGTTGCTGAGAATACGCGCGTTATTTTAACACATTGTCAAATCATTTGGTTTCATGGTGTGCCGCAAACTCACTTCATTTCAACTCTCAAAAAACTTTATTAGTACGGTTTCATCACAGGCAAAAAATTTGTTCAAATCTTGAAATTAAAATCAATGAGAATGAAAACGCACTTTCTTCATCCGACGAATGTAAATTTTTAGAACTCACGCTAGATAATTGTCTGAACTGGAAGAGCTTACTTGGGGCTAAAACTTTGTAACAAACTGCCCGAATCATTGAAAACTACTGATAGAATACAAGTTTTCAAAACCACCCTCAAAAGGTTTTTATTAGATCATAATTTTTATACCATAGATGAATTTCTCAATATTCGGTAATTTTATTTCTCTATCACATCAATTTAATGTTTTGTCCATCATTGTTTGCATATGAAATCTTTCGTTTTTGTATGTTTGCTTTAATTTTAATTCAAGTATTGTTTTATGTATGTACAAAATACTATTTGACCTATCCTATAACTTTGAAGGTTCTACAGGATTAATAAAGTGATTTGATTTGATTTGAATACTAATTCAATAACAATAATCTAGGTTTCTCAATAATTTTCACATAAAGAATTATAATTGCAATTAGTCAGTTTGTCCTCAAAAGAATTACCCCATTGAAACCATATATCTATGGAAAAAACAAACTCTTTACTGAGTTTTTTCATTAACATATCATAGTTTTTTATATAGGGTATATTTTGACTTTTCATTTCACTGTGTAATAAATTTGCTCTAAAGATGCTTGGTCAATATAATTGTTATTCCTTTATGAGAGTTTAACAAATATTCAGCAAATTTTAATGAAAACAGTCATCTGCCAACGTAATTTCAATTGTCTCATCTTTTCAACAGATTGGATCCTAACCCCTCGTCCAAAAAGTTTCTACGCTCGCCCATAATATGCACATACTCGGTGGAGGGTCTTAGATGCGGCTTAACAAACCGCGATATCACATCAAAACTACGACGTGTCTCATACGAAAAGTCTACCGCCCCTTTTGCGGCTCCCAAATCTGCCTTTGTAACGATGTAATTGAGTTAATGTGTCCATACATTTGCTTCAAATAAGCTACATCACATCGTTAATGTCATTACTGTCCTTGTTCCGAGTGGAGTCTGTTGCGTCAACGAGAAGGAGCACAAAGATACTGGAATAAGACACTACCAAATGATGAAAAAATGTTGTCCGTTCTTATTGAGTCTACTTTGAACTGAAATATTTAAGTAAACACTTATTTTAATCGAAATAAGCGCCATTTGAATCAGTGTTTTTTGGGTGCTGGGGATTCAATGAAGTCGACGAATGCCTATTTTGTCTGGTCTTGTATGGCGAATGTTCTACCGGTGAGAAAACTATCGAAGTAGTTGAAAAGGCGGTACTCGGATGGAGAGAGGTTAGTTTTCGGACGATGATTTGTCTGCTCCTGATTGGCAAAGGTTCTACCGGTAAGAAAGTTATCGAAGTAGGGGAGACTGGGTACGGTTGAAACAATTTCGTATTTATCGTTTATAAATTTGTTGTTTATAAACCGATGATATGTCAAATTGAAATGTGAAGTTTTATAACAGGGGAGCCCACGATGCAAAATGGGGATTTACTCGAGCGTCATAGAGACATATTAGGTTGCAAAGCTTAGATGACGAGAAAAAAAAAGTTATATAATATATACCTTTTCATCGGTGGGGGAAGCGGCTATAGATTTTTAAATATGTAAAAAATACTGTTGCATGGACATACTCGAGCGCGTCAGATATTGATAGCATCAATATCCTACGTATTTTCAATAATGTTGGTATGTTAATCTGATCGTTTAAATGATGTGGGTGGTTGTACGTAACAGTTAAAAGTGAAAAGATAAAAGGGGGTGTTAAATGCAACAACAAAAAGATCTCATTCAATAATCTGACAATTTAGATCTGATGCAAACTCGCGCCATTATTATAATGTGCAAAAAAAATCGCCATTTTGAAATACTCAAGCGCGTCAGATTAAGATATATATGGTTCATCTTTATGTTTTAGACGTGCTGTCCCATAATCTGACGATTATCTAGAGGGATTCGCTTAATCTGACAAAAACATTTTTTTTCAATTCAATGAACTCAATCAATTGAAAAGCTCAGGAAATAGCATGCAAATAAATAAGCGTAGGTATTTTAAGTAGAACACTTGTATTTTAAATTTTTTTTTTTAAATGCTCAAAAAAATTTAATATTTTATAATCAATTGATTAATTAATGGAGAAAAGAGAAATGAAACTTCCTATGTTTTTTACCACTTTTATTTGTAACTAACGTTACTGCAGTTTCGTCCTATAAGGACTATATTGTATAAGTTTGAAAATGTCCTTATAGGATGAAACTGCAGTAACGTTAGTAACAAATAAAGTGGTAAAAACATAGAAAGTTTAATTTCTCTTTTCTTCATCATGATTTCCTACCACGTAGTAACAGCTACATCCATCAATTAACCAATTCATCTTCTCTTCATCACGAACGAGTCTCTGTGATCAGCTGTGATGGCGTCATGGCAACAGAATTCAGAGTGGGGACGGAGTGAGAGAGAAATAGATAGAGAAAAAGGAATAGAAAATAGAGGAATAGAAACTCGGAGAGAGAAATATAGGTATCACAGAGCTGCCCGCATTAAACTTTATCGACGAATTTTTGTTATTTCAGCTTGCGGAAATCGTCAGATTATATATTTTTCGTTATCCTTGAATTATTTCCTTCAAAATAAAAAAAATTCAGCTACGCTAGAGAATGTCGAGATGACGTTATTTTTTTACAACTTTGCCGCCCTCCTCTTTCTTTACGTCACTCTCAAATTGTCAGATTACTGGAATATACACTTTTCAGCAGGTAATCAACTCAACCTACCTTAATCTGACGCGCTCGAGAATTTCTGATGATCATTTATTTTTACTAATCTGATCCTTTATCCCTTACATGCGGCCTTATATATGAGGATCATATTTGGTGGAGGTACTTAACCGGGTATGTTAATCTTAACCCTGTAATCTGCCGCGCTTTAGTAAATCCCGAAATCCCCGCTTGGGTTCCCCTATTATTAGCTACGATATGGCTGTATCATTATAGAAAAATTTTTAGAAAATTATGAAATTGAACCGTCCTCACGCCAGGAGCGGTTACAACAGCGATTGGGGTCAGTTGAAACACATACCAATAATACTACAATGAATACTAATTTAGAATTTTTTAGGGAGATTATTGCATCTCGAACGTCTTCTTCAGTGACTGGACCAAGAAAAACGTTCTCAGGAAATTTATTCCACATGAACGCAGTTCTCCAGATGAAAGAGTTTTTGAAGAGTGAAGTTCGAGGTGTACTGAGTTGGACCTCAAAACGATGAGCGGCCACAGTCAGTCGCGTATGTCTGATATATACCGCTCTTGGTGGAATCAAATGTGCCAAGTCACTTGAACACTTTCCGTGAAAGTGTCTATAAAAGAGAGGCAAATCTCCAACCTTTCTTCGATGTTCCAGGCTATCAAGGTTGTACGTGATGTTCGCGTCTTCAATCAGGCGGACGGCTCTTTTCTGGATGAAATCCAGCAAGTTCGGGGTGTGTTTGGGAGAAGACCTCCATACATGAGAACAATACTCCAAAGAAGGTCTGATCTGAGCTTTATGAAGCATCAAAAGTTGCTGAGGTGTGTTCAGTTTTCTGTTTCATATTGGTGCCCATTTTAACCCTCAACAAACTTATCGAAGCAGAAAGCGGAATTATCTAACCTGACATTATTATATCCGGTTCGGAGACATTTATCTTTTTGGAGAAAACCGATGCCTGGGTTTTTGTGGCATTGAATGGGGAATGTTCCTCAATTTGGGTTATTACAGCAAATGCAAGTTTGAACAAAATAAAGTTGAGTTTAATTCATGAGTTTTTCAAATTCACTTCGATAAGTATTCAAATTGATGTTTCAAATGTTGGGTTTTAATTTTTAAAGGGATTCGTTTCTAATTCACATATTGGCAACAGTGCCTATATCAAGTTGAAATATTTTATACGTACCTAGATATTCTACTTTAAGCAAGGAAAATTATATTTATAAATCAACAATTAAGGCAAAATATAAATTACAGTTCAATACCTCCTCCACAAGCCACATTAACAACAGTTGTTCTGTTATTTATTTATGTAGAGGAAGATAGGTTAGGTGCACAAAATTTCATATATCACAGAATGTCTCAAAACTCGGAACATGAGTAAACAGAAATGCACGCCTCTGAAATATGTCATCTGTGTCTCATACAGGTAACAGATTCATTGTCCTTTATTAGCTATAACCGATGTTGCCAAATGGAAAAATAGAAACGAATCCCTTTAAATGTTGAATGCATTATTTCATTCCTCTTTTTTAAGTATTTAAATAATTTTTTAAAGAAAAAGGTTGAAATAATCAGTTGTTTGCGTTGTTTTAGAGCTCTTATATGAAAACTACTTGGTTTTTGTCAGGAGGAACATTCCCCATTGAACCTGGTTACTTTCACTCCAATTCGAAATAACTTCTAGATCCTTATTAATATATGCAACCCGGTGAAGATGTAATGACAAGACAAGTATGATGTCAACAAAGCAATATATTAGATTTTTGTTTTTTTCCAATAAGTCGTTTGTATACAATAAAAAGAGGGTTAAATACAATATGGATCACTGGGAAGCACCAGCGTTGAAGGTGAAAGTTTTCGAGAGATATCCATTGATGGCCACTTGCAGGGAACGTTCTTTCAGGAAGCTGAAGAGACATACACAAAAATAATCCGACAAGCCATAGCATCGAAATTTGGCCAGCGAATCCTCATGCCACATATGGTCAAAGGCCTTGCAAATATCAAGCGCAACAGCTCTTGAATCTCCATGTTTCTCAATTGCGTTATTCCTAATATGGGTGACATACGATAGAAGGTCGCCTGTTGATCTTTGTTTCCGAAAGCCATATTAATGATCGCTCAAGATGTTGAAGCCTTCCAAATATTTGAGGATATGGTGGTTTTCGGCTTTCTTCGTGACGCATTCAGAAATTACAAAATTCTTGTTCAAGGTTGATATTTGGTATAAGGCCAAGACAGAGAGTGTCGCATAAACTGAAGGAAATAAATTGGATGAATATGTGGAAAGTGGAAAGTCATCTTCATGTCATTCAGGCTTGGAGTCCAGCTCCCTTACCCTTTCGGCTGATTGTTGGTCGCGAGAAGGACCAATGGGTTCATGACTGATGGTATGGCGGCATGAAGTCCTCAGTACCGCCCTTCACGGGATACCCCTACATGGCTGGGGTGGGATGGATGAAAAAAGCTGTTTATCCGTTAACGGGGGAAATGAGGGCCTCATTCGTCTATATCGGGAGGGGTCGTCTACAGCATAATCTGTGGCTTCCCTAACTAACGGGTTTTCGTGAGTTTCCGTACTTTCAAAAACTCGCTGATTCCTCGACTGAATGGATTGCCGAATGGAAGGCAGCTGCAAATCTCTGCGGATGGCTTCGTTCCGCACGAACCAAGGAGCATTCACAATCATCCTAATTAACTTATTTTGTAGTCTTTCCAAAATGGAAATGTTTGACGGAACCGCTTGTCCCGAGACGCCTGAAGCATACATGATGACAGGCTTGAACATCGTGTTATAGATGGTAATTTTGTTCTTTGTGCTCAATTTGGATTTTCTGGTGACCAGAGGGTACAGACTAGCTATCCGACCCTCGATCTTTGACTTAACGCACATGATGTGCGGGTTCCAAGTGAGCCTACGGTCTATTAGACGGCCGAGGTACTTTACCCGCACTTGCCAGTCAATCTCCCTTCCAGAGATTCTCATTTTTCTAGCCGGAGAAGATAGTAATCTTCCCATGGTTATCGCCTGAGTCTTGTCCGGGTTTACTTGGATCTTCCAATCAAGGTACCAGCGCTCGAGGTCGTCCAATGCACGTTGCATGTAGACGACGCTGAGCTCTCGACCCATGGAAGATGAGAGAAGAGCCGTGTCGTCGGCGTACAGGGATATCTTCACACGCTCGGACCTGGGGAGGTCGCTGGTGTAGAGAGAATACAGCGTCGGAGAGAGCACGGCCCCCTGTGGCACTCCGGCGAAGATCTCTCTGTTATCAGACAAAGAGCCCTCTACTCTGACCTGAAAAGTTCTGTCTTTCAGGAAAGACCCGATACACCGGATCAGGCCCCGAGGGAGGTCGAACGCGTTTAATTTGTGCAGAAGGCCTTCGTGCCATACTCGGTCGAAGGCCTTCGATATATCTAGTAACACAATATACACTTCATTATTTGCGTTAAGCTCGCTGATGATGTTTTCGACCAACCTTAGAGCCTGTAACTCAGTGAAGTGATCCCTCCTGAAGCCGAATTGTTCGTTAGGCAGAACATTTCGGTCCTCAACTTCTTCGTTGAGTCTTTGCAGAACAACTCTTTCAACCAGCTTAGCCGCCGACGAGAGTAGACTGATCGGGCGATAGTTCTGCGGATTCTGATCCTGTTTTGGAAGCATGACGACGATCGCATGCTTCCACCTTCTGGGGAAGTGTCTGAGGGCCAACGAGCTGTTGATCAAATTCAGTAAGAATTCAACGCAGTTTGGATGAATATGTATAATCGAAGACACTTCATACAACCTGTTTCTTCTATAAAATTTCAAAATACGAAAAGCCTCCTTATTTACACAAAAAAATAATCTTTAGAAACCATGTTTATAATGTAAATATTCGTAGAAGAGGAATTTTAACTATACCCTCCCATAAGAAAGAGATATTCAAACGTTCCTTTACATACTGCACGGCAAATCTGAATAAATTCCGGATCACTGCCTTCAGAAAATCGATGACGTCATTCAAAAGGATAATAAAAGAGAAGCTATCTCAACATTGATATATTTAGTACCCAACTGACAGTTTTCATAATATTCGAAATATAATAATCTCAATCTTACTCTCAGTGTATGCATTTTCCCTCTGGGCCTCAACGGCACTTGATCTCGTATCAGAAAGATGACAATAGGCAAATTAATCTGTATATCACAAAATATGTAATTGTGAATTCGGAATAATAAACGTCTTAATATTATTATTATTTTAGATATCACTGATAGCAAAGCGACTGGTTTTAACGTGCGATTCCTAGCATGGGTTGGACGATAGGTAGTGGAAATCGATCGTCTGGCGTCGCAGCTCGAACCACCGTTTTACCTAACGATCGATTGAGTGAGTGGAACAACAATTCTCGCCAACCAACCACTGTCTTGTATATGTGACCATATATAATATAATATGTCAATTGAGAAATTACTCTTCACGGTGCATCAAAGTCTATATGTGCATTCTTGATATTCTCTCACGCTAAGAACTTGGAAATTTTTGTCCTATTCATTTATCAAAAAAAAAATTATCATTGACAACGTTATCGACTACTGAAGTACACGCGATCGAAGTGGTAGGAGTAAACTAGTGTTAAATAAAATTGTTTTCTAAAGATATTCAACATTTGTGATGTGATCGACCTGATCGCAAACGTTATTCAATTTGTATATTACACTTTCCATTCGTACAATAAAAAGTCTAATGGCGTAAAATCAGGTGATTGTGTGACGAATTTCGTCAATTAGATGATTTTATTGTTTCACATATTTTTTTCTGTCATTTATGAATAAATAACCCTTCAAATGAGTTATCACAAGCTCCCACCTTACTTTGAAAAGATTAGGATTTGCGATCTTCAGTCTTGATACTGTTTCAAGAGTTGACATTTTCACACAAGAGGGTGTAACTAGTATTTAAATTCAAAATTGTTGTGTTCCAGGATTTTTCAAATACACCTACACATTGTATTTGCTTGAAAAATTAACTATAAGTGGAAAAACGAGAAATAATATACTGCGAATTCAGTATTGCGTCGCCGTTTATTCAGTTAATTACCGAGACCTTCAAAAGTCTATGGAACTGTATTTCTTTTGTAAACCTCGCGTACAATAATCATAAGAATAATTCGTCAAGATTAATCTCTGTATCGCATGACTGGCAGATTTCAAAAGCTCTGCATTGTAAAAGGAGCACTAAATAGCCTTTCGCGAGTCAACTGCGATTTAGTAGATGAATATTGTTACGATTTTCCTTTGTCGTCATAATAATCTCACAATCACGTACGTTGAAAGAAAATCTCTGCTAGTAATAGCTGTGCGTTTACCAGGTAGAAGCTGCAAATAATTGTGGCATTTGTTGAGGGAAAAACTTCCAACTGGAAATTGCCAATAATTCCTTTAATATAAGGATTTGTTCACAGCATTCTTGATCCGTTTTTCAATTCAAATGTATTTCAATTTATTTATCATAAAAATAGAAAAGAAATAAATGGAATAACTGAACAGAGGTGGTAATCAAATCATATACAAGAGAGCGTCCAAAATGAAGTTTTACTTATATAAGTATAAGCTTATTTCGTAATAGTCTATTGAAAAGTTACATTTATAGGATTGCCTTTTTCAGAGGACGCAATTTAATTATTTTCATATGTAGGGGGGTTAGTATGAGGGGTCGCAACTTTGTCCCCCGGCCGACATCTTGAAAAAAAAAATTTTTTCAAGGACAAAAGAAAAGCACTACAGGAAAGTCCTTGAGGCGCTCTAAGTGCGGTATCTGTGCGAAAGTAGAAATTCACGGTGTATTTGAATCACTGGAGATTAAAACCATTTGGAAAAACGTGTTCAGGAAATGTATTCCACACAAACGCAGTTCTCCAGATGAAAGATTTCTTGAAGAGTGGACTTCGAGGTATACTGAGTTGAACCTCAAAACGATGAGCAGCCACAGTCCGTCGCGTTTTTCTGATATGTATCGCTCTTGGTGGAATCAAAAGTGCCAAGTCACTTGAACACTTCCCGTGGAAGTATCTATAGAAGAAAGACAAATCCAGACTACCAAGATGGCAAGTGATGTTCACGTCTCCAATCAGCCGGATGGCTTTTTTCTGGAGCTGCTGGTGTGTGTACAGTTTTCCGATTCGGAACAGTGTTTCAAGCTTTTGAGAAACAGCCTTTGCAATTTCAGCGACATGATTGTGCCACTCCTCAAGGAGTGCCTAGAAGATGACAGTACGACCAGCTGTCGAAAGCAGATAATTAATAGAAGATATAAAGCTTCAAATCCTTTTTATCCTTTTTGTAAAATTCAATATTAAAATACTGAAAATAAAGGAAAATTAGTTGCATCATTCAAATATATATATATATATATATATATATATATATATATATATATATATATATATATATATATATATATATATATATAAAATCGAGAAAGGTTAATACAGTCAAGCTGCTGGAACATGATTCCATGAAAATCAAAAGATAAATAGATTAATACTTTTTGATCATTCCCATATTGATTTCAACTTAAGAGACACCGGTATACAGCTGTTTCAGCCTATTGGGCATCGTCAGTACCGGGAAGGCGGTCCTCGATTGAAGACAAAATGAGAAAAACCAAGAAAGTACTTGATTGTACTGACATAAAAACTTGGCAAGTTGACTTGGGTGTCACACCAATAGGTGGTTCCACTTATGTTTCGCTTGCGTTCACGCAGCTATTTTTATCAAGGTCTTTCTTGGTTTTTCTCATTTTGTCTTCAATCGAGGACCGCCTGCCCGGTACTGATGATGCCCATATACCGGTATACAGCTGAAACAGCTGTATACCGGTGGCTCTATTTATATATATATATATATATATATATATATATATATATATATATATATATATATATATATATATATATATATATATATATATATATATATATATATATATATATATATATATATTATACAACCTATGAGATAGAGTCTAATCCACGAACAATGTCTAGGCGAGATAATAGTGAACATGATTATATATTCAAAAAGTTGTTTTCCAGCTATTATTTTTTTAATTTTCTTCAATGGTTCAGGTTGCGGTCAGGATCTAGTATCATGTACCGTTCTCAACAATTTCAGACAGTTTTCATTCATTCTACGGCGGTTTCCCAAAGCGTGTTGGTCTTCAAAATCAGAATGGTGCGCTTCGTGTTCTTTGAAACAAATTTTAATTGTTCTTATGTTCTTATTGTACTTATATCACATAATTCCGGCTTTTCATTCTTCATCACCTTCTCTTCATGGTTACCTGATTTTTATTGAAGTAAGCAAGGAGTTTTCAATGCATTTCACATTCAACTTTTAAAAATTCGATCTGATCCGTTAGTTCATCTGGTTCCATGCAAATAGGCAATGAGATGATGGGCAGTATTTGATGACATGGAAATTCTACATTAGTAGACGATATTATCAGAAAAATATCCTTTGTATCCACTCCCAGTGTCTTCTTTGAGGAATGCCGAAGAAAAAGTTACTGAAATTACATTACCAAATATCTAACACCAAAGAGTGAATTGACCATTACCCGTTTTCCAAAAAGCATATTCAAACTCACCTGCGAAGACAATGGAAGCGAACAATAAAATTTTTGTCCCAATTATAATATCTCTAATTATCCTATATCCCTAATGAACCGTCAAGTAGTGAATGAAGCAATTAAAAAGGAAGTCGGCCCCCTTTATGAGCCGATCTGAGACAATACAAAAAGTAATGATGTTTTGAGCCCGGCATGTACAGCAGCCGAGCTATTAGGACCCCATCAGATCGGACTGGCCACTCACCGCTACTGCCATAATTAATTAATGTCGACGCACAAAACAGTTGCCGCCGTCGTAGAAAGGAAAGAAAGAATAGATACATATAAGATGTATACCGGGGGAAGAGAAAATATGGACACTCCTAGAAATATCGCAGGTCTAGATATAAATCAAAAAAACAAAATATCATACCCTAAATACCATTCAAGCCGTTCTGTTGAAACTACATATCTTTGGTGTCCAGATCGTCCAATTCAGACCAAAAGAATTTGGTAATCATCGACCTATAGTGCTTGCCGTTGACAGTGATGGCCTGACCAACGTCGTTCTCAAAGAAATATAATAATAATAATTGCTCAGAAATACTCGAGGGTATAAATGTGGCACCCCCGGAAACCGGAGGCACAAGGTCACCCATTTGTTTTATATGGATGATCTTAAACTTTATGCCTCTGGAGAGAAGGATCTCCATCAGTCCTTGAGGGTGGTGGAAGAGTAAACGCATGCTATCGGTATGAAATTCGGGATAGACAAATGTGTAATTGCCCATCTCAAAAGAGGACGATGCGGGGACTACGGAGAGGATGTGCAGCTCGTAGATGGAAGCATCATACACCATCTGGATGCCGGAGAGACGTATATTTACCTCGGGGTGGAACAACGCCCCCCACAAGAGGAAACAGCAGTGAAAAACTCTCTCCGGGGCAAGTATCAGCACAAACTTCGACAGATCTGGTCATCGGAGCTGTCGGGGAAGAACAAAGTTGCTGCAACAAATATGCTTGCCGTTCCAATCTTACTCTACTCGTTTGGAGTAGTGAAGTGGAATCGGGAAGAGCTGTATCAACTCGACGTAAAGACCCAAAAAATGATGCATCTCTACAGGAGTTTGCATCCCAAATCGTCCGTTCCACGGTTGTACTTCCCCCTACAACACGGAGGACATGGACTTTTGAGTTTGAAGTGTCTACATGACAGAATGGTACTGGATACAGCCTGTAAAGTCGTCAGGAGTTTGGATCCCCATGGTCCGTGGCCATGGGAGAGCAGGAATTGGAGCATTTATCTTTAGGGCAGCTGCCCGAGCAGATGATGAACTTGGTATAGTTTTCGACAGCAAAAAGCTCAGATAAAAACCACAGAGATCACCTTACTTCTGCGGAAACACAAGGATAAGCCAATGCATGGGGTCTTCTTCCATAACATTGGTGACCTTGGCTTATCAAAGCACCTGACGTTCGCTTTTCTTAGGTCGAGTGGGCTGAAGTCGGAAACTGAGGGGTTCATTATGGCTTGCCAGGATGGTGTTTTCAAAACCTTAGTCTACCGCAGTCGCGTGATGGGTATAGAGGTTCCTGACACAAGGTGCAGGGCCTGCCGCGAGGCGCCCGAGACCCTAATGCACTTGCTATCAGCATGTCCAGCATATGCGGTCTCGGCCTATATCCATCGACATAACGCGGCCCTAACAGTGCTATATTACCATCTACGGCACTCTTACGGTATTGACGAGACATCGGTGTTGTCCTACGCTCCAGGGGACATTGAATCCGTTATGGGGAACGAGAAGTGCCGAATTTATTGGAACTATTCGTTTCCCACCCTCAGGCTCATACAAGCTTAAAAGCCTGATGTAGTCCTTCCCGACCACCAGAGCAAAACAATATTTGTCGTGGAGTTTTCAGCTCCTGGCGAGACAAATATCGTCAGAAAAGAGGAGGAAAAACGGATAAAATATCGAGATGTTCTCTTCGAACTCCGCAGACTCTATCCAGATCACTCTGTCAAGATGGTTGTTCTGATTATTGGAGTCCTTGGTGAAATGATGTCCTCTCTACTCTCGAATCTTAAAATCATACCGGCTTGCCGCACTAAGGCAGAAATCTTAGCCGCACAGATGCAGAAGGCTGTCATTCTTGGCTCACTGCGCTTGCTCAGGGCACGTGATTCTCGGACCCAATTATCACTTACCCCACGGTGTGGGGAGTGGTTAATGGTTGATAATGCTGGCGCGTCCTCCCGAATGTATCGGGACTTCGGGGGATAGGGCCTGACCAGCGCACACTACGGTGAAAAATAAAATAATAACAAGATTATTATACACCACAAATCCACAAACAATATTAAGTTTCAATTTAAAAAAAACTAGGTAAATAAAAGGTAAGAGTTCAGTTTTCTTTCAACACCAGGAAGAGAGAAACTGGTCCTCCACTCAGACCCTTAATTACTACAAACTAAACTTAAAACTAAAATATACTTACTGACTAGTACCAGTAAACGAAAAGACGACAAAAAAGCAAGAGAAAAAAGATAAAAGGGAAAGAGAGAAGATAGGAACCGATGATGCCGCCAGCCGAAAATCCACACCAAACAGTGACTTTTTCGGGAAGCTCTTGGATCCGATCTGAATTGGTATCGTCGCAAATTCGACAATTTTATTTGTTCACGTACCCATCGCTGACGATGATTCTTCGATGAAAATTAGGGTCAGTTGCTAACTGCTCAAGAGCCCATTCAGCGAACAAATGTCGCTGTCTACGGTCGTTTACCTTCAGTTTCTGGGTCAGTTGAATTTGGTACTGGTGCAGGTCCAAATCATGACCTAAAATTGGCCAAGTTGTGATCTGCGAAAGGCGGAGTCATTGTGAGCGACACAAAATCGACAGCGGCGATGTTTTCGGCAGATTTATCCACCATATTGCGAATAGTCCTCTTGGCGACCGTAAAATGGGCAAAGTGCGCGGTACGTTGCCCGAACAATTTTATTATTTGCACGTGTTGTAGAATCCATCCATGGTGATTTTGCAAAACAGAGTGAATAAGTGACGACTAATTTGACAGATGTAACTTCAACGAGATGGCCTTTATGAATTGTCAAAGTTCGAAAGTCACTTCTGGAAGATCCTCTATATCGAAAAGTGAGTTTTGATTAGATTTTCATCCAGTTTTGGGCCAGTCCAATTTGACCTTGAGTCCCACTTTCCAGTTCACTTCGAATACAACTTTTTTTAATGGGAATCCTTATGTTCATACGAAAATTGTAAAGACTGAAAAATGTTACGTTCAAATATGTATTCAGGTTCAGTGTTAACCAAATCCTTTGGCGTCAAATAATGGTCAAAGTACTTTCTCGTAATACGGAGGAAACGGAAACCCATTCTAAAAAAATATCCCGAAGAAGAGGCGATCTCGCTCTGAAAAAGCATCTAGGTTTGAGTGGCAGACCGAAGGGAACAGAGTTCTTCTAGGTCCACATCGTTTTTCTTGGGTAACGCTTAAAGTAGGATTAGGAGTCACGTTAACCCTTCACCTGAATATATATTCGAACATGATTTTTTCCGCTCTTATTGATTGCGGTAATAAAAATATCGAATCCTAATGAAAATACAAGGTGACCTTGAAATGATCTTGAAAATGATGTTCAAGGTTGAATCCAATAAGACCGTTTGATTTCTTGTTGAAATTTCCAGTCTCCTGTATGTATGAGTACTCTGCTCACCTCATTTTCCGTTTATTGTTTCATTGAATTCACAAAGAAATTCAAAACTTTTGATATCATCTGTTCATTGCCCTATCAAAAATAAGTAGAACAATCAATCATCAATTGATTGAAATGATTTACGCTGTCTGTTCAGAAAATGAGATGATTTTTCTTTTTTTTTTTTCAAAAAATATTTATTTATCCATCAACTTCTATTTCGCCCCCTTCAAAGTAGTCCCCCTCAAATATAACACACTTGTGTCAGCGTTTTTTTCAGTCCTTGAGCTCTCTCAGCGATCCTTTCATGAATCTCTTGAATCTTGGGAACAGAAAAAGTTGCAGGGGGGGGCAAATCTGGTAAATACCGTGGCTGAGGCATATTTATGGTGTGGTTTTCAATGAAGTATTATTCGAGCCCCATGCCTATAAACAAAAGGTTTTGCAATAGTTTTCAGTTCAAAAATTCCTTCAAAAATAGTCGTAATTGAAAGGGTTATATTTTTAGGAGTGATTAATTTTTGGGAAAGAAAGTTTTTGGCTTTCTACTACCCCATCTTGATACAAAAAACAAGGATGAGGGAATCTTCCAAGGAAAGGAAGGAAGTAATCAATTTTAAAATAAGTAACTCTATACATGGATGTGTAGATCATGCAAAGACGTAACTTTCAGACACAAACTGAAAGAAAGTCCTCCTGAAACAGCTACTTCCATATAAACATTGAATTACACTGTTTCAGGAGGACTTTCTTTCAGTTTGTGTCTGAAAGTTACGTCTTTGCATGATCTACACATCCATGTATAGAGTTACTTATTTTAAAATTGATTACTTCCTTCCTTTCTTTGGAAGATTCCCTCATCCTTGTTTTTTGTATCAAGATGGAGTAGTAGAAAGCCAAAAACTTTTTTTCCCAAAACTTGTCGTGTTTTGAAAAATCCTTATTTTAATGAAAACACATAGATTTAACTCGTGAGCACTCCAAATCTATTCACATTATATTTTCTTTATAACACATTGAAAAAATCTTTATTTTGAAGTATAATTTTTTGTCAGATGTACAATATTCGAGATTTAATCGACTTATTTTGTAATCAAGCAGCTAACTGCATATATATCTACTGTGATATTACCATTATGTTATGTTTTTTTTAAGGACAAAACACAAGCACTACAGGAAAATCCTTAAGGCGCTCTAAAATCGGTGCCTGTGCGAAACTCTAGCGATCTGAATCGCTAGAGATTAAATTCATTTAAAAAAACGTTCTTAGGAAGTTCATTCTACATAAACGCAGTTCTCCAAATGAAACAGTTATGTTCGAGGTGTACTGAGTTGATCCTCAAAACGATGTATCAGTAAT
This sequence comes from Leptinotarsa decemlineata, assembly GCF_025532065.1. Lineage (NCBI taxonomy): Eukaryota > Metazoa > Arthropoda > Insecta > Coleoptera > Chrysomelidae > Leptinotarsa > Leptinotarsa decemlineata. Next base: position 26,327,805 of record NW_027412688.1, on the reverse strand, counting down.
AATAATTATAAACTACTCAAAATGAATATAGAGACACATCCTTAAAATCCAATGAGTAAAAAATATGTATTATTTCATGATAAAAACTTCTGGTGTGTACTCCATACTAATTCTTATCATGTTCCATTCAGTTGTTGTTTACTTTTTTTACTTCTTTTTGTACTTTTAGCTAGAAATTCATTAATATGAAAAAGTCTGTATTCAGTTTCACTTTACTTTAGTTCGTGATAGGTACTAAATTTTTTAATTTAAACAATGAATGTTGATGAACTGGGTGGAAAGAGGATACGTAGGGTGTACCTCAACGAATTTCAAGTTGCTAGAGCAGTGGCATTGATCGAAGTAGGGTATTCAAAGCGTCGTGTAGCCCAAATGCTTAATGTGAGTCATTCTGCGGTTTCCAGAGCTTGGAATCGCTACCAAATTTACGGCATAGTAAAAAAAGCCTCTTATCCCAATCGGCAAAAGGCAACAACCCGCAGAGAAGATCGTTTGTTATGACTTTGAGCAATTAGGGGTCGCACCGATTCTGCTATAACACTGCAAAATCGCCTTATAGAAGCTACGGGAACGCGAATTTCGAACCTAACGATACGAAACCGACTACACGAAGTACAACTCCATGCAAGACGACCTGCTAGAGCCCCTAGATTAACTCCAGCTCATCGAGGAAATCGTAGAAACTTTTGTCAAGGGCATCGTAATTGGAATTTAGAGCAGTGGGCCAATGTAATGTTCACAGATGAAAAAAAATTTATGTTATTCAACAATGACGGACGTGTTCGCGTATGGAGACGTTCCGGTGAACGCTATTTGGATGACTGTGTGCAAAAAATTGTTCCATTTGGAGGTGGATCGATAATGGTCTGGGCTGGTATTACTTTGACAGGACACACGTACCTTATGGTATTTCGGGAAGGGACTTTAACGGCTGTCCGTTACATAGAGGAGATATTGGAACCTCATGTCATCCCATTTGCCCAAAATATGGCGCTGGGTTCATTTTACAACAAGATAATGCCAGGCCACACGTACCCAGGGTCGTGAGAATTTTCCTACAGGAGCACAATATTAATGTCATGAGATGGCCAGCTAATAGTCCGGATTTAAATCCTATTGAGCAGCTCTGGGATGAACTGGAAAGACGTTTGAAGGATAATAAACCCTTCCAAAATCTGAACCAAGTTGCAGATGCTCTTTTGACGATTTACGAGCAGTTATTACAACAAATAATTAGAAATTTGGTGGAAAGCATGCCTCGTCGTTGTGCCGAACTTCTTAGAGCCAGGGGTGGACGTACTCACTAGTAATGTACATTTTTCTTAATTTTTTTCTGAAATGAATTTTATTTGTTTTTGACACTCATTTTTATTTCTTTTTAATCGTATTACCAAACAGCATTTTGAAAACAATGAGAGTTAAATTGAATAAAGGCACCTATGAACTATTTTATAAATACCTATGAATGTTTGACAAAATAATATATATTTTTTCACTTATTGCATTTTAAGGACACATAACATTATTTTTACACCATGGAAATGCGTAGCTTTAACTTTCAGGTACATTACTGCTTTTCTTCAATATATTCATTTGATTTGACGCTTTCACTATTTTCCTGTAGATATACAACATATTCCTCATTATTTGTTATTCAATTTTAACGATATGTCTTAGGTACAGATATGAATATATTATTATGCAAGCAGTTTTATTGCATTTCATTCAATTTTGTGATATTAGCATTCTTCAAGGAGCCCAAGTCGAAGTGAGTATTTGTACTTGTACTCAAGTATCAGTTTTTCTCAAGTAAGTATTTGTATTTATTTAAGACCAAAATGTTTTGTACTCTGCGTCAAACTATGAATTGCATTTCAAGTAGTATCTGCCGAACAATATTCAATATTCATTTTCATTCAAATTATTATATATTCAGCTCAATGAATAAACTTTTACATCCAACGTAACTAGAGAAAAACTAGATTATCCTGACTATTTATTCATATTTATTCAACCTTTTACCCAACTTTTATTTATGTCCCTGAAGTCTCTTGACTTTATTAACGTAAAAAAGGTTTTTTTCTCCGAACCAATGGACTATAAAAAACTCTTACACTATTATATTTACAATTCATGAAGATTACTTCAAGATTGGACATTAATAGTTAATAATGCGAGTGTAATTACGCACTTGGCTTCATCAATCAGCTGCCTGTCACCCAATCATAACTCATAACTCAGAACTTATTAATAACAGGGAAAATGAAACTGCCCCAAGGTCCTACATTAAACACCACTCGGCTTCGTACAACACTTGACACAACTCCATTTCCCCTGAGTAATTTGAAGGTTTTGATATCAAGTTCGAGTGGGAAATATTGAATAGGGTACTGAAATTTTCATTGTGTCGGAGAATGAAATAGTGCGATATTTTTTTACAGGTTGAAACTTCAAAATCATCGGCAACTGAAAATATTGTTTGTTTTTTATGTTTTCTAGGTGTTTAACTTACAACAATATACAAAATGGCTGAAGCCAGTTCAGCAGAAGAAGTGTTCATGTATAATTCCGTGGTAGGAATCGCACGTTAAAATGTAAGACATCGTCAATTCTTAGCTCGCACAAGGTTCTACTTTTGAAGATTGTCGTTTGGAGAGGCATGACAGCTGGTAAACGGAAAAACAGATTTATTTTTTAACAGAAATAAAACCCTCTATACTGACACATTTATCAAAAAAATGAAGTCTTGTAAATATCACCTTCATGCAGATGACTTTCAAATATATTTATCTTTCAAATCTTCAGATATAGGTCAAGCAGTAACCGATATGAATTTTGATTTTAATACGATTCTAAAAGTGTCCACTGACCATTTTTTGAGAATCAATCCAAACAAATCAGTAGCTATTATTTTTGGAAGTGATAGCATCAGGGAAGAATTAAAAAACCACAGCTTGAAAATGGGAAACTCTGAGATACAATTTAGACCGTATTCAAAAAATTTGGGGTGATTTTAGATCATAAACTAAAATTTCATGAACATATAACCTACAAACCTAAAATTGCTAATTCATCATTGAAACTCATATATCCCCATAGACAATATTTGGATGTAGATGTCAAGAAAATGCTATGTGATTCATTAGTTTTATCTCGTTTCAACCACTGTGACGCTGTTTATCATTCATGTTTAGACAAGAACGACAGGTGTCGCATACAAAAAGTTCAAAACTCTTGAATCAAGTTAATATTTGGTATCAGAAGAAGGACCAGAATTTCACACACATTAGCAGATTTGAAGTGGTTGAATATGTTTAATCTTAGACGTTTTCATGCAACATGCGTATTCTTTGAAATATTCAAATATAGGAACCCTCCCTACTTACATAAACATTTGTCTCATAGGACAGATATCCATAACCTGAATTTGCGTAAAAAGACTGTGCTAAACATTCCTGTACATAAAAAAGAAATATTCAAACGATCTTTTTCCTATAATATCTCCTCCACAATAAATTATCTCCATAAGTGGGAAAACAATTGTTTCAATATGTCAGAAACTGTTTTTAAAAGTAGGTTTAAACAGCATCTGTTCAGCATTCAGAATAACTAGGTCCGCGGTGAAAATCCTGAAAAAGGTTTTAGCTATTCATATATCTATATCTTTATATTACCTTCTCTTTTCTTTTTTTCTTTCTTTCTTCTATTCTTCTCTTCAAGCCCTCATTTATTTATTTTTATACATTTTCGGCATTGGTGCATGAGCATACGCGAATGCAAATTGGCGATCTGAACCAAAAGCCATTTGAAATCAAATACAAAGTGTTTTTATTTTTCTCTCTCTTGTATTTTGTTTTTTGTTATTATCTTGTTATTTTGATTGGAAATAAACTTATTATTATTATTATTAAATGGTGAATGGTAACTTGTAGTATTTGTAAAATTAGCTTAGTGTTTCGGAAAGTACACCCTTTCAGTTTCAAAATCGATAAAGTTTTGGTGATAAACGCCTCGATTAAAAAAATATAAATTTCATTTGACGTTTGTGAAAGAAATTTACATTTTTCAAAAGAAATTCACATTTAGATATCATTTTCGATAGTCTGAATACAGATAATATCCTAGAACTCAGTTTAGGTTCATATTTGTGTTTTCACCCTCTCATCTCAGTAATGGTGATGAATGAATGATTTTATAGTAAAGCTTATATTACCGTGGAAAACGTTCTCATGTATTTGCCTATCAGACGATACCGCTGTTATTTATACTGGTAAGGCCTTAAAGTTAAGGTTGAGAGAGATTTTCCTAAAATTATGCATTGGTTTGATACAAAATTACTTACAATCAACAATGATAAAACTTATTAAAATTCCATTCGCATTAAAAGTCATTTACCAGAATATAATAAGTTCACACTCTTGCATAATACTTCCCAAGTTGAAATTTCGTCTACCAAAAGTATTAAATATTTAGGAAATTAGGAGTATTTTTAGATAGTCATTTGAAATGGGAAACGCATATCAATAATATAATAAAAAAACTGAGATACTTACTGTATAAGTTCAAATATTTATCAGATATCCTGAAAGTGGAACAAATGAAAATAATTTACCATTCATTAGCGGAATCGCATTTATTATATGGAATTGTAGTCTGGGGAGGAGCAAATAAAACTTTGACACGAAATCTTGGAACTATACAGAAATTTCTTTTGAAAGTTGCATTCAACAAAACAAGACGATTCTCATCCGACTTGTTATACACAGAGACCAAAGTACTTGATGTTCGCCAATTATTGGGTTGTCGTTCGTAGGGGTGCGATAGCTGGTTAACGGAAAAACATATTCTGTCACAGTCTTCTCATGGATCAACACAAAAATGAGAAAGTTTCGATTCGGATATCGCATATACATAACACACGACACAAAACAAACGCCCTTAAAAAACCAAAATCAGATGCCATACTTACCTAGGACCAGTCACGGCTCGTGCATTGGAGAACAGGGGAGGCTAAAGTCATAAAGGCTATAGATAGACAGAAAAGCCCGCGAAAATTTTTATGTTGTTGCACGCTTTGCTAAATACTAAAGTTAGGGCATGGGCATGACAATGCGTAAAAAGTGCATGAAAACCCATAAAACGTTCTACCACTTTACCATCTTTGATATATCTAAAAACGATTGAAAGTTGTGATGTACAGGTAAAATCGGTAGTTTCATCAATTTCCCATGCAAAAAAAGAAACACTTTCAATCTCCTTGCTTATATTTTCCTTAATAACATATGCCACACTGTCTATAATAAGCTCATTTTGAATGGTTTTTGAGGTCCCCGAAAGAACGCTACCGTTTAAAAAAGTGCCAAATTGTGAATCATATTTGCCTCATAACACGAGGTAAATTTTTTAAATCGGGGTATCCTATTTTAGACCACGTTTGGTATTCGGTTTGTTCGGAAAATAAAAAAAAGGGCCAACAAAAAAGTTTTTCTCGTTTAATGGAGACGGTTAACCAATCGCATTTATCGTACCAACTAATATTAAATCATCGATTTTGTCAATTATCTGATGATTTAATTGAAATCAAATTCGGTTAAGGCCTTCCCAGAGTTTTAATAATGTAAAATTTATCGTAAGATAAAGACTTAAAATTATTTGTCACCAACCAATCGACTATATCATCAGATTTTTTAATTTCGTTCAACATATCCATAATAAATAAAAAAAAACTTACCGAAAAGTGAAAACCTGAAAACACCTTGAAATTGAAAGAAAACACTTTAAATACACATTAAAAATATTACCAAAAAGCACTGCTATAATATAATACTGCCTGTTTTATACACAAATAACAAATATTATCAAGAAACACTAAAACGATTTACCGGAATATTTTTTAGTCCCGGTCCGTCACGGTATCCCGTCCGAATAATTAAATAAAAAACAAACGCAGTCATACACTAACGGAGACCAACTGGAGGCTAGCCTCCTCTGACGCTGTAATTTCTGCAACTGAAATTACAAATCGGGACGTATGTCGCTGGTTGGATTGGTCTCGTGGAGCCTGTGTTTTTTAAAGCGGTCTGAGACTTGGCTCCCTTGCAACGTATGGCATTCATTATTTCGGGTTGATAGTTTATTCGTTATTCGTTCATAGGCGATGCGTTTGAGTTTTGTTGATGCAGGATACAGTATGGTACGTACTACATAGTGAGTGATTGTGTTTTTTCGGGCATATTATGTATTTATATTAAAAATTAATGGTAAAGTAATGATACCCAAGCATTTTTAGAAAAAAATAGTCATAATTATTTGCCAATATCTTTTAATTTATTGCGATGAATAGCCTCAAATTTTATGGGGAGGCTAAGCCTCCCTTGCCTCCTCTGACGAGCCGCCGCTGCCTAGAACGTAAATTATATAACACATTGGACATTGAGATAAAAAAAAATCACTCCCTAAAAATGTTTGAAAGTCATACAAAAAATGGTTACTTAGTTACCTATACCTCGAGAAAACTTACTCCGATTCATCGATACAAAAAATAATTACTACATTACAAAACTATAATGGGAGATGCTGTGAAGAAAAAAAAGGGAAAAAAGTAAAAAAAATTCAAAATAATTATTTTTCTAAAAAGCTACCGTGAATGGTTTGAAATAACTCCAGTTTGTATAGACTTTCTTCATCCTCTCTTTCTTCGCGGTTTTTCTTATCTGCAACTACATCTTATTATTAAGTCTAACTATGACTCATCGAATGATCATCAAACTGATCTTCCTCTTGAAGATGATCATTTGGTGATCGAAACAAGTATCGAAGTGTACGGTTATTTACCAATAAAATGTTTCTTTTTTTTTGTATGTACATATATTATAGCTACCATAAGTCAATTGTTACTTTCGTAGGATTAAATAATGATACTTATAATGTACATACACAAAATTAGTATCATCATTTTCAAGCCACGTTTCACATGATAAAAGAATATCAGGTGCTTGCTGGTTAGATTTTTATAATACTGTCAACAGTACATGTCTGACCCACACTAAACACTGATCATCTGATTCATCTGTCCGACGAGTGAGGAGAAGCTTGCCTTTCGCTGACGTATGCGTAAGAGAAAGGGACGCCAGACAAACTGGTGCCTTTACGCACCAGACAAACTGGTGCCTTTACGCACCAGTTTGTCTGGCGTTAAGAACCGAAGCGGTTTACCCTCTCATAAGAATTTATCACTTCAATACACTTACTTTATACACATATGCCTCTCTCTTCGACATAGTTGCCAAGACAGTTAGCATTATTTTGACTTCCGTAATAATTTTTGTAGTAAGTCATGAAAAACGTTCAATATTTTAATCAACTTGATTCAAAGAGAGATCATCTCATTTCCCAATTAACATTTAATGTTCATGTTCAGGAGAGCGGGTCAAAAAATTTCGATTACTTCTTTTAACAAAACTTCTCCTTTCCATAGGTATTTTGAATAGGTCGTAGTAGGTAATACAGACAGACATAAGCTTGATGAGGTACTGCCCCATCCATTTAACACTGTCGCAGGTGGAAAATAAAGGCGTCAAATCATCATTTATGTTTTAATTCTGGCCGCTATCATTTCAAAAAGATGTTCGAGAAATAATCTTGGTTTACTAATAGACTCTCATTTGAACGCCGAATATAAATGAGTGGATATTTTTCATGTCGTATCTCTTGTTATTGATGTCTTAATTTATCTTTAATTTTGTAGGTATTCAAGAGTTTACTACCAAATGATGGGAACTTGGCAGTTCCGAAAAACTGGAATGTTTTGATGAATCTCATACGTTCCTTTTTGTTTTGGAACTCCGATTCATCGAAAATAAATGAACGAATTCAATGGAGAAGCGACTATGGTGGCATTTATTTATTTTTGCTATTCGTGGTTGAAGTTTTCAGTTGATCCCATACATGTCGTCTTCATGAAGGTAGTAGGTCTTATCAACAGTATTTCTGAAAATCCTATTTTGTTTTTGTACATGCTCACACTATAGATCCAGTACTGCTCGGCGAGTACATTTCTAGAGTTCCACTAACTCATGGTATGAATAAGTAAATTGGTAGGGATTAAATCAAATAAGCGAATGAATGTCATTACGATGTCATCGATGACATGAGTAGATCGAACTCATTCCATGACATCAAGTCGTAATTTTATGAATAAATCGTTTTTTTTTTCTACAATGTTATCCAGATTCGATACTGAAGAGCTGATAAGGCAAGTGTCTTACGACGAAACGTCAAATGTCTACCATTGAGGTTAACAGTGTTTCATGTAAGTGAAACGTTACCTCTTTCATTTACTATATTGTGTAGGAATCCTGTGAATGATATCTTATTCAATTCCATAAAGCGTGTTTGGAATACGAACTGAATAGAGAAAAGTGTATTTATATAATTCAGTGTTCATATAAAAGTAATTGTTTCGAAAGTAGTTTTCTTTCGTGTAATTCAATTTTTATATGAAAGTATTTGTTTCGATAGGGCTTCTTCTCCCAGTTTGGTGTACATGATCTAAACAATTTTGTATGAAATTACTTTTTTGAAATTGATTGGTTCCATCCTTTCTTTGGAAGATTCCTACAATTTTTTTAAGAAGTAGAAAACCAAACCATGTCTTTTCCAATAAATTGTTGTGTACCGAGGATGACCTAATGAAACTTTGGCTCTGACAGAATTCTATCGCCATATATGAGATTGACAGACACTTCTCACTCAAGGTTGTGCCGCTTTGAAGAAAAATTTCAGATAAGTTCTTTTTCGGATTTTTGGAATGCCAGTTTTCTCATACCACTATTCAAAATTGGAGATACGAGTTTGGTGAAGAACTATCGACCAGTTAGTATATTGAATGCTAAACCAAAACTCTTTCAATCAAGTATATGCAGTTTTTTGACAGCTTGATCCAAAACCACCTAATCGATGAACAGTTTGGATTTCGATCATGCAAGAAAAATTAATTGAGCATTCTATCTTATAACGATTTTTTTCACAAGGACCTTTCACCATTTAATGCAAATACGGGATTTTCCTGGCTTTTGGCATGGTTAATCACAATATCGAAACTCGAAGAATTAGGTCTAAATATTTGTCTTTCAAATTTGCTGAAAAGTTATTTATCTAAGGAAGTAGATGTGCTCTCGGGCATTCCCCAACGATTCCGCTTAGGACCTCTATTATTTACCATTATAATGAATTCCAATTTTTATTTAGCCACTCAAAGTTTCTTTACTTTCCGACGATTTGAAGTTATACTCTGTCATAAGGGAGAACACGCTTAAATATAAATGCTGCGAAATTCTATACTATTTCCCTTAGGTGCTCCAGATGTGTGGGTATTGCCTATTCTTACAAAATCAATTACTCAACTCCTATCCGAAAAATTCAAACTCTCGTGGATCTAGATGTACTTTTTGATTTTAGCTCACCTTCAAGGCCCATATTTCAAATATCTTATCAAAAACCCCCAAAAAAAAAAACGTTAGTTAGGGAAGCCACAGATTATGCTGTAGACGACCCCTCCCGATATAGAAGGCCCCGACACTCTGTCGAATGAGGCCCTCATGTCCCCCGTTAAAGGATGAATAACTTTTTCATCCATCCCACCCCAGCCAGGTAGGGGTATCCCGTGAAGGGCGGCACTGATGTTTAAGGACTTCATGCCGTCATCCATCAGTCATGTACCCATTGGTCCATCTCAAGGCCAATGATCAGCCAAAAGGGTAGGGGAGCTGGTCTCCAAATCCTGAATGAAATGAAGATGATCGTCAAACCCCCAAAATGTTAATAGTCCGTAAAAGAAGCTTCCAGAATTTGACAGTACAGTTATCTAGATTGTCAAAATATTATACTGCTCATTAGTCAGACCTCATATGGAATACGCAGCCTGTGTTTGGTATCCAATTCGAAAGAATACCGTTCAAAAAATTGAGAGTGTTCAACATACCTTCTTATGATACACCACCTTCAAGAACCTGTGGAATGGATATATACAATATATAGACTTATACCATAGAATTGACCAAGATTAACATGGATGTGACAACTCAGACGAAAGAAAAAAACAGTGATTAAGGAATAGAAGAAAGTATTAATCAAGTAATAATAAGCACAAGAACTGCTGGAAAATATACATAGGAACACACAGGGAAACCCTTCATGAAGGGTTCGTCTGGGAAAAGAACTGCAGAACTGCTTCACCAAATCAGAGATCGTTAGAGCTAGAGGATATCAGAACAAAATCAGGCAGTATTCCAAACAATGCAATAAAGATACAGATACAGCTATTATATTTTATGTGTGACACACACAAAGATGGCATCGAGGCCAAACCGATCGAAACCTTACTAGCTTTCATCAATAACAAACTTGAAATTGATTGCTCCGCACGAGATTTCCGTGCCATATATTGGATTAAACAGCATACTCCAAATAAAATCCGGCCAGTTGTAGCAGAACTCGTGAATTACCATTTGAAAACTAAACTATAGTAAAGCTTTTGATACCTTAGCCTTAGATCATCACATTCTTTGTATAAAGCTTCAATTTTTTGGTTTTTCATCTGATTCTGTTGAATTCATAAGAGGTTTCTAACTGATCGCACACAATCGGTAGTGATAGACAACAATAGATCTGAAGCATTGAGTGTTGCATATGGAGTACCACAGGGTTCAATCTTAGGTCCCTTGCTATTCAGTATTTATATATCGGATTATCAATAAATTAAGATATTCAAGATTGTGTGCCATATATTGTTGGACATATATATGGCACACAATCTGAAGTTCAATGGAAACTCAGCCATTGGACAGATAAGAACCAAAATTGAAAATGACTACCTCCCTCAGGTCAAGGAGTGCCGGAATCTAGGTTTGCGTCTAGACAGTGATCTGAGATTTTCGGGACATGTCAGCAACTTATGTAAGGTGTCATATAATACTCTCAGACAATTGTACCCAAATCGTGACCTTCTTTCCACAAAGATGAAGCTGACATTATGCGAAAGTCTCATTTTTTCAAAGCTCTCATATTGTGACAGTGTTTATGGACCTTCCTTACGCCTATGCGATTCCGTCCGTCTGCAGATAATACAAAATGCTTGCATAAGGTACTCATACAGATGTCGCAAATTTGACCACATTAGCCACAAAATGAAAGAATAACGTTGGCTTTCAGTGCAGAATATGAGAAAACTACACCTCCTCAATTCGAACTGACAATCTTGATAGCTTCACACATCTGATCGATTGCCTTTATAGATTTCTGTATTACGATTATACTTCTAGACACTCCTCTCATGGTTGGGGTTGAACAGCTCAGGCTGAACCCCCGCGAATTCATCATTTATTAAAATATGATCTTACTGTCAATGCTACGTATTCTATTGTATATTATGATGAATAAAGTCGATTTATTATTATTATAAATGCCCAGAATATCACAAACATTAGACAAAGGATTTGTAAAATCTGGTACAGAACTATTCAAGACAGCTAAGCAGCAAAAATTAGCTAAAAATGTACAGCAAACTCTTAATTCTTACAAAAAATAGCCTTAGGAGAATCAATTAAATCAAAAAATTTTAACATCGACGCTCTATTGAACATCGTTCAATTTGGCTTTATGATAGGAAAAGAGGTAAAATAAAAGCCAAACTATTAGTTGAGCTAGAATTTCAAGCTACAAATGTGGTTGCGAAAGATGACTTTGTCTGAACTACCAACGTTGGAAAATAGAATCGACAAGTACATATTCACGAAAAGGAGATTTTTACAAAGTGAAACGTTGAAACTGCGAAAAACAGTCCAAAAGATCTTCCAGTCAATCATATTTACTCTTTAGGGTTATTTCAGTCTCCTATTAATTTTGAAATTATCATTAATCTTCCCACACGCATATTAATAAACATTTTTGAAGGAACGATTCCAGCTTCGAAATTATAAGAAAAGAGAATCTGGTCAAGAACCAAGCATATAATGTGCCTATAATCAGTCAAAAATGATGCAAATTTTTTTGCTCGCTCATCTATAACAAAATCCATTCTCTTCGTCAGATCTGCACTGAGAATTGCCTCGATCGATTTTTCAAAATCACGACTGCCCTTTTCAAAACGAACGTAAACTAATAACCGCGTTGCCAATTAGCTGGTGTGTGTATGTGCATCGGGGACGAGATTTTTTAACACGTAATCAAATCCATAATGAAAGTGCTATTGTGACGAACACAATGAAAACAGGTAGTGGGCTGCTAATGAAATGTAATTGGGGTGCCCAACTGAATGAAACGGCCATAACTCCTGTGGCGATTTACCATCATTCGGGGTGTCAGGAAAAAGTTGATAGATATTTATTGTGTTGTGGCTTTCGTGGCGTGATAGTGTGGAAGTGTCGATATGAAATCCATTTTTCTATTCAGGAATAACTTCTTTTTAATTCGCGGAAAGGACGTTCCATTATTTTTTCGCACCATTCATTAAGATCATCCAAAACTGAATTAAAAGAAACAGGGGGTTTCACAAAGTATGTTGAACAAATTCGCTTATCAAGTGACTGTAATTTTTAAAAGTAGAGACCCAAGAACTGATTCGCTGAAAAACAAATCATACAAAAAAGACGACAACGAACATAAATATTCAATGAGCAGTTAATGAAAATTCACAAATAAATGTAGACAAGACGTCATTGTCACGGTTGATCAGTCTTCTACAACTTCAGGAAAAATGATTTGACGCGTCTGTCTGTGACGTCTGAACGAGGAAATCCGTGGACGGAGTACCACATAAATGAAAAACCGATTTTCGTCTTCACATCAAAGCAGGTGGACAGCAACAATGAGTTTTTTAATAGGTCCTTTTTGAATAAGTATCGTTTAGTATATTGTCGTTGTTCACTCTATTTTGTCAATTTTATTGTTCTGTAATGAGTTACGTCAAAGTTTGTATAACGAAAAGGGGTCTAGTCATTTGGAACAATTTCAACAACCTTTTGTTATTCACATGTAGGTATACTCTGTCCGTCTAAGTGCTCCAAAACTTTATCATGCATATTGCACATGATCTCCCAGACGAGAATGCTTGTACATAGTCTCACTAAGGAACAACCGGATGTTTTTTAATAATATGTGGCTGGCTATAGGCAAATTTTTTAGGTGGAGTATAGGGACACAAATTAGTAGTTTGTTCAGCCGTATCAGAACAATTTGGAAATTTTAAACGTTAAAATACCGTATATATTCACACCACAGGCGCTAAAACGTAATTGACCACTTTGACACAGTAACAATGAATTCCGCCAGCCGATTGCAGTTGAATCTGATTGGCAAGCATAAGGAGGATTGTTTATTCTACCCAATAGATGCAAATATGCGTGGTGATCATGCTTTGATCAGACTTCTAACTTTGTTTGAATTACTTTGTTTGTTGGATGGATATAGTTTAGGTACGACATTTGATGTAAAAAATGATCATTTCATGACATAATGAAAAGCATTGATGAAAATTGTAGCCTACATGTAATGGAATAAGTCTCTATACGGCGATGTAACCAGAAGTCTCTGTCCATATTTATTGGTTTCCAGTTGAATTATCTGTTCCAACAGAATATTGAAATCTCTAGTTTTCAGTTGTCAAGTTCTGGCTTTATCTTATCTCTCTGTCATAATGAGGCATCTGAAATGCATCATCATATTATAATATTAACATATGTTTAAAAAAAAGATTTGAAGCTTCAATAAATTCTACTTATTACATGCGAGCGCTTTAAAGAAACATCCGGATGACAGAAGGGGACAAATACCTGCACTAAGGCGTTCTAACCGTATGAAAGAAGAAACAAGAAAATGAAACGTTCAGTTTGAGTAGAGCCATGAAGATGATAGCACAGCTTGCTATCGAAAGCTCGCATGTGATAAGTAGAAGTTATTCCAATCCAATCCTTTTTGTGAACATATGTTAATATTGAAATACTGAAAATAAAGGAAAATTGTTGCATCAATCAATATATATATATATATATATATATATATATATATATATATATATATATATATATATATATATATATATATATATATATATATATCAGAAGGACAGTCTGTGCTGACTAGTTAAGAACAAAACTTGGGAAATATCTATACAAGATATTCCAATATTTCGATAAAATATACATTAAAAAAATTATTATGAAAGGGCTCAACTTACTATTAGTGAGGATAGACGAGTCGAAAAGAATGTTACATTTAACAATTGAAATATGTCAATATAATAAAACAATTCACTACATTAAAAGAGGCTGACTCCTCACTGATACAAAGAAGATTATTGAATGAAATTTACTAAAAATCTTTTATTGTTCTAAAATTATGGATTACAGGAAAAGCCGTGTGGTTGAAGAACAAAGAGAGAAACAACAAACAATTGACAATGACAGCTGTCATGTGATTCAGTTTGAAAAGGTGTGTTTGTTTGTCTACGATAAAATTATGGAACAAAAGAGATCTGCTATGGTGCTAGTGTGATCAGAGACATCTGCTGTTATATGAGTGATTCAATGAGAAAACCCAATATCAAATAAGTCCACTTAAAAATTAATTGATTGACAACACCCTTATTAGTTTTGAGGAAAACAAGTGGAGAAGTGTTGTTAAATGAAAGTAAAACCCTGCCATAGGGAGATTGGAATTTTGTACAAAAATATTTAAAATATTATAAATTATATTAATGAAGATCCAGAATTCTTTCTGTAAGCCCCAATTGTGACATTGTCAGACTGTAAAGGACTTCTATCCAACTGATTGTTATTGTTGATTTGAACGTCAATGGTTAACGTACTAAATAGAATCTTCTTAAGTAGAGGATCTGGGTAAGATTTATTGGTAAATGATTGGAAAAGTATATTTGAATTTTTTAAGTGAAAAGAAGTATCGGAAATCTGTAAAATGCGGTTCTTCATTTGCTCGACCAAGTTGATTTCCGTTGATTGCTTATGAACTATTGGACATACCATATAAAGCCGATAAATGAAGCACAATCCAGTTTCACTTTGGACTTTGTAGTCACATCAAAGCTTTGTTCAAATATGCCCAGTGTTGACATTTCCAAAGATAAATTCGAGAAATTCCAAAAATTAGGGTTGGTAGATACTCTGTTAAATTTTTTACAGCCCGTGGATTTAATTTTGGGAGCTGACATATTCGGTTTCGGTTCAAGAAGTGATGTTATGGCTACTACAATGGAAAATAATGTTGTTCTTGACAACGAATTCGATTGGGTCATATCGAGAAAATTCTACCCTTCCCTTTCTGCTTCTTGCAGCTAATGCAGTTTTTGTTGCCGCGGAATATTCGTTTGAACATCTGGTAAAACAGTTTGGGGAACTTGAAAAACTACCCACATGAATAACTTCCTCCCCTGATGATATTTCAGCTGAAAAACATTTTGCCGAAACCCATTTGTCATTTCACGACAGTAGCGTAGCTACTAAGGGGCTAGGCGGGTCAGTGCTCCGGGGCCCTCAAGCTCAGGGGGCCCTCGACCTCACCAGAAAATCTCAATCGAACTCAACTTTTAAAAATTTCTCCCATTCTCAAAATAAATATGACAGGTGGCAACACAACTTTAATCATGGCAACTCAGTTACTTGATACATTGATAATAGCTCGATTAAATACACGATTTACTGGTATGAGTGCAGTCTGTCAAACATTCGATTTTCTAACACCCACATTTTTATTACATGTTGATGAAGCAACTTCATTACAAAAGTATGACGAATTCCAAAGAAAATATTCAGATATAATAGGCCTTAGCTTTTCACTTCAATTTGTTAATATTTACCACCTACTTGTACCTCAATTAACTCAAGCATGGACTGTTCACCATTATGTAAGGAAATAATGAGTAAATATGGAGTGCTAGAATGCGATCTAACGGAAGTATTTACATCAATGTTATTATTCTCTACAATTTCTGTCACTTCTGCAGCAGCTGAAAGGTCATTCAGCAAATCAAGAATAATAAAAAATTATTTAAGAAATAGTATGGGCCAAACTCGACTCCTACATTTATTGCTAATAGCAATTGAAAACAAAACCGGATCAAGTCTGGATTTAACCGAAGTTATTGATACTTTTGCGAAAACTAAAGCTAGGAAAAGATTGTGATTTTAATAGCTATTTAGTCAGTTGGTGGGTCTGATCTTTATATAATAATAATAATAAACCCTTGAATCTTTTCTATTTCGTTTTATTGGCCAATACCTACTCCAATTATTAAAATAATTGTAATTTATGTAGTAAGTGTTTAATATATTTTTATTACCTACCCTGCAATGCACGAAAAAGAGCTGATGATAAAGTAGCTTAGCATTTTTAAAGTATCTGTATATTTAATGATTTTACTTTATAAAACCTTACCAGTTTTGATAGCATTGGGGCCCCATTTGTTCATTTGCCCCAGGGCCCTAGGTTACCTAGCTACGCCACTGTTTCACGAGTTTTTATTACCGAAAGCGAGTTTCTGAATTAGTTGATTATTCGACTTTTGTTCGATCGAAACCTCGAAAGTAGACCAGAGCACCAGGTTTTGACCTCAGATTCGTGATCAGTGCACCAAACTATGTAAGTACCATAATTTTATTTTGAGTTTTACAGCCGTGTGTCCGAATAATTACCGAAAATACTACATTTTTGAAAGTCACGGTCATATATTTACCCATAATTTCCAATTGAAGTCTCTATACCCACCTAACCTACCTCTATTTTACATCTGACCAAAACATTTTCACTTTGGAACCGATGAATTATTGTTCGACTATCATTTGCCATTGAAATCATTCGTGTCAAATATTTTATCATCCAAAGAAAACTACCTACCATAGGTAGGTTGACTTCCAATATTTTCCGTTGGAGTTATTACTGAAAGTTGTAAATACTTTTTTCCAAAGGTGTACGTACTGTACGTGTATATCACATCGATTCTAGTTTCAGTGTCTGATGGGATGTTAAATATCAAAAGCCTACGCTTCAAAAGTAATCATCTTTCATCGAACTGGAAAAAAATTCAAATTACCTTAGATTTACGTTTCCATGAAATTCCCTGATGATAAAACAAAATTACTTGTTTGATATCATAAATATCACATTTTTCAGCGTTGACTGCTTGTGTTTATAATTTGATTCGATGAAGCTCTACAGCAGGGCCGGTTCAGGTGAATGATTAATGAAATTTGAAAAATATTAGAGATGAAACTGGGGGAAATAATGGTTACCGCTAACTTTGAAGTAGATAATTTGTTTGGGAAGGATCTAGTCACCAGTTTTCAACACTTCTTGCTTGAATAACACAGATTCACGGAAGAAAAAAAAATGAATACCTATGTCAGATATTCACTAGTTGAACCCAAAAGTAGGAAGGCTGAAGTGGATTCTGGCAAAAATTGACAAACTTTTGGTTTGCGCCTTACGAATTCAAATCTCACGTTTGAAAGATAATCATAAAAAATACCTAAATGAATATTGAATTCGTATTATCACTTCAATAAAACAAAAATAAACAAAAAAATTGCAGCAGGTCAGTTCTAATTCTTAACATTTCAATAATTTCCAACGGACCTGAGTCCATTTCTTCTGGTGAGAGATTATTCTCAAAATCGAAATTAATTAGAAACTATTCGAGATGTACTATTCTACCGTGGGGAATTTTTTTAAAAGAATTTGCAGCAACCATATCGAGAAAAACGCCAATTTCTTGACTAACTTTGTGCTGTTAATTTGATGTTTTTTTTTTTTCGTTTGCGTTGTTTTTTGAAGTTATACTTCTTTTGGCGCGTTAGGGAAAGAACAGAATTTTTTACGATGCGCGCACACCGTCACAAAAAAAACCAACACCCTGAAATTAACTTCTTCTTTAATTTACATTGCCGTTGGTCTCGGTCGAGCGCATTTGGCCAGACTCCTCTTGTCCAGAGTGAAAGGAAGCTTCATTCGAAGGCGCAGCTGCCTTGCTCGAGGCAATGCTGCCACCCTGTTTTTTGATTAACTTTTTCTTTCATAAAAAACAGTTCATTTTTTACAAGGGGTCGCGAGTCCTCTCAATATGAATTTCACAAATAACACATCTATTATCGCACAGACGACCTCGTTGACATCCAGCATGGTTACTGGCGTAGGGGGCCGCCAGTCCTCTCAAAATGTCTTTCACTTCAATATTTATTCGAACTTGACCTTATTTTTTTAAAAACACCTCACTTTTGGCCATCTTTGAAGACGGTCGTTATCGGCACAACCGTTCTTTGTCGCGATCGGAGTCAAAGTTTTAGTTTTTCAAAGAAAGTATCAAACAGACTAAAAATAGACATCTACAGCTACCGGGCTGAGTCATGGCTGGTGAGAAGCCCCTCCCTCAAGATGTGCAGTAGATGTGTAGAAATCTGTTATCAGAAATCCATTTAATATTTACACCTTGATCCTCACAACGTAAAATTGCTATTCTTTTTTTTTTCAAAATACTTTCTTTGTCATACATCGAACCAAACTTTACGCAGGTACGATTTCTCCTTCAGATAAATTCGGACGTCTGCGTTTGCTTTGACTGCTTTCACTTTCCATATTGCTCACAGTTCTCATTAGAAAATTGAACTGATTCATAATGATATTTCCTTTGTTCCAGTCCTTGAACAAATCCCTTGGTTTTTACCTGATATAAAATTTCTTTTTGTGTTGAAACAGTGTTGAAACAATCCTAAATCTTTATAACTAAATTATAATGACAGATCGAAGAAAAAAACCAATATTTACTCTACGTGTTATTCAATGAATGTTACGCTCAGGAATGTTAACCTAACCGCGCTCAGCTGATGGGCCAATATTCATATCTCTCTATGTTATCGCAAATTCAATCTGCCGTTGTTTTTTCCACTCCCCAAACATCTCTGTGAACGCAATGTTTCCGTTTATAAATTTTAGTCGCAGAATATAATTAAAATATTTTATTGTAATAGTAAAAAATAAAGTAATAAACATTGATGATGTTGAATACATTTCATCAGCAGGAAGTTTCTGTAATGAATAAAATATGTCTGTTACTCTTCGAACATTTAGTTGCGTGTGTATGATTTGAATAAAAGATGATATTATATATGGAATAACAACCTGACAACAATGTTTTCATTTCAATGCAATAATATTTCTAAAAATTTAGCGCCTACTATTATGGAATTTCAGTATAGTCTACTGTGATATCGCTACCTCCATACATAGGGACTCTTTGAACCACACCAGATATTCAGTATGAAAATAAAATATCGGATGGTTCTTTTCATCCGAGGCAGCATTTCGGTTTGTGCTAATGCTTTATAGCTGTCATGAAGTATCTATACCTTCTATGAATAACGGTCTAGCACACAGAAGAATACATTGAACCGACAGATGAGATGGATAAATAGAGAAAACAAATTACGAAAAAATTGAGTACCATATTGTGTAATCCCCGGACAATTTTTTTGTTACAGTCAACACTGTAATGAAGAGTACTGGTCATGATAGCACCAAATTTCAGTGTTATCAACCGTGACAGAATTCCGCTACCGTAGCGGAATTTACTCCACAGTAGCGGCTCTAGCGGATTTGAAGATAAAGTAGCGGAATTTTCAACAAATAATCAATACTGAAAAAATATGAAAAAAGAAGAGTCAGTGGCAGCATTCGACGCTGACAACTGACAATTGAATACACAGTCAATACGTTATAGTCTTAGTTATAGTCTTAGTAACTGAGGCCATTACATGATGAAAGAAAGAAGAAGATTTTTTAATATTCTGTTGGTGAAAAAATCTAATGAGATAAGGAAGAATATTGTTCGTTAGTTCAATTTAATTGGATCATATTTCAATTGGAATGAAATGAATGATATTCCTTGAGAAGTACTTTCATTTTGGATGTACTTAAAGAATATTCAAGACTTCAATGATATTTAAATCCATATCAGAATTGTACCTCACAGTTTCAACTCTTCCTCACGGAAATGTTGATGTGCAACGAATATTTTCATTTCTAAATAACATCAAAACTAAAAAAAATGAAAGTCCACCAGCATGATCAAGGCATTTCTTTCTATAAAAATGGATACTTCAAATGAAAATAAATGTTGTAGTGAATATGTCTTCAATGAAAGGTATTACAAAAAATACAATCAATACATGTACGACCACAAAAATAGACTTATTGATACGTCCCATATATCAGAGACTGACTCAGAGTAGATTGTCTCGGTATTTATTTCGGGATTTGAGAATGTTATTTTTTTATTATTTACAATTCTAGACTGACTATGTATGTGAACAAATTGATCTTTATTTTCACTTATATGAAACAAAAATTTATGTATACTTTTGATCTCTTATAAGTACCAAATCATAATAAAATTGTAGTGTGATATTTATATTCAGTTTTTATTGATCTTGAGATAATGTCTTTCTACAATAAATCCTATTCCAAAATCATTATTTCAAGCTAAAAAATATTTGGTTGAGACGACGGCTCTCAAAAATTAACTGCTGTAAATTTAAAAAATTAGGCGGTTGAAAGTGAGCATGATCCTGATTCCTGACAGTTCCAGTTTTGTGTATTCGAATGGTACATGCACTATGACTTTTTTGAATTTTGTATAGGGCGTATGCGCAAACTATGAAGAAGAAGCTTGAGATTTGAAAAAACAGGTAATTTTAGACAACCCCAGGTATTCAGCTGGACCCAATTGCGCTTGAATAGGAAGCAGCGGCCAATAAAGAAAGAAGAAGAAGAACAGGTAATTTTGTATATGGTTACTATTAGTAATTAATACCTGGGGAAACATATAAAATGTTGCATTACGTTAAATATCGACAGTTTGTAAGTAGCAAGGACCAAAGTAAGAGGCATTGGACGTTTAGACTTGTACTTTTTTGGATAGCATAAAAAGTTTATTATTCAGGATGGTATTGCCTACTATTCCCAAAGATTTGAGAGGTCTTAGAGCTTGTCTGATGTGCTCGTTGATAAAGGTAAGTTTGTTTCAATTGATATATTAGGGATATAACTATTTGAAACAATATGTATTATACATAAACATCTTTCTATATAATCTCAAAAAGATTAATGATGGTTTTTTGTTTCTCACCAGAATTGGTAATGATGGGCATACTCGAATTAATCATATCAGGATCAAATTCTCAGTATTCAAGTGACCCAAAAAATATTTTATGAATAATTAATCACTTGAATTCTACTTCACTCACCAATTCAATATCAACTTGAGAATCGAAATGTATTTTATGTGAGCAATGACTATGGGAACATTTCAGCATATTTTAACTGTAATGTAAGGCAGAGTCTTCTTCACCCCATCCATTGTTACCTTAATAATGAAGCAAAGAAGATTCAATGAAATTTAGCCGAAGTGGACCACATTTATTGAATTACACTGGTTGGCAATGGAATGTCTATGGATTCCAGCAGAAATGAGTTTCTCAAAACAGCTCACAAATTTAAAAAGGAATCGTCTCTTGCCAAAACATTTTGATAACATTTCATTTTTAAATAATAATTTTTTTGTAATTTCGAAGATTATTTTATAAATAGTTTTTGTTCCTGTTAGGGTTTATTGTTTGTTCATGCTTTGAATATATTCTAACCTACCCCTATATTTTCTTTGTGTTTATGTAAAGGATATCATGATTACAAAAATCATCTATGAAATAGTTTAGTATTAGGTTTCTAAAAATTATGCTCAACATTCCACAAAATTGGTCTCTGCCATATTTGACTGGAACTTTCCTATCAATATTTTACGTTCTTCTCTTTTCATTCAACTTGGTATTCCTTTATAGCATTTGAATTTGAATGATATCAATTATTCGAATTAATTCATTCAAGTGCTCGACTGATTGGAAGAAATGAATGAATAGCTTCAAAGCAAACATTGCTTCCACACACCAGATCTGTAACACTTTTCTGGGCACTCATATATGTAATCTCTTATACATCTTTTGATCACGCCAAATTGTTTGGTGAAATGCTCTTCGTTAGGAGTATTTCAGTTCTGGTGTGTGGTTGCAGTGATTGTTTTACATTTTTTCTGTTCTACCTTTCGGTGAAGAATAACAGAAAGGAATCAGAGAGCATAAAATGGCGGGAATGATCATTCTGGTAGCAAAAAGTGCGGCTATTATTATTAGTTTCTGGTAGGCAATGGCTACTTGGCATAATTCATAATTAATGTACTATTTCAGAGCGTCGATCAGTTTGAAAAAGAAGGATGCGACAACTGTGAAGAATTCTTGAGTATGAAGGACAACATAGACAATGTAGTTGACTGTACAAGCAAAAACTTTGAAGGGTAAGCAAATTACAGAATTATTCATTATGCCCTTCAACTTTTTATTTTTCTAGAATGATTTCTATGCTAACTCCTGGGGACAGTTGGGTGGCCAAGTGGCAGAGAATTAGTAAGTTGTTGAAATAGATTGGGTGAGGATTATTAATAGATCTTGTTTCAGATCATTT
This sequence comes from Leptinotarsa decemlineata, assembly GCF_025532065.1. NCBI lineage: Eukaryota > Metazoa > Arthropoda > Insecta > Coleoptera > Chrysomelidae > Leptinotarsa > Leptinotarsa decemlineata. The sequence goes on along the minus strand of NW_027412688.1, from coordinate 26,305,233 downwards.
CTGCAAAGGTGTTTATGCGATTTCCGTTTCGGGACGTCTTCCAAACAGTATCGTCAGAGAATTAAGAAGTCGTGGCATAATCTATAAGAGCAGAGACACCAGCCGATGATCATTTTTTATCATTGCAATCTTTTCAAGGATTTTTGTTGCTGTGAACCATATCATTTTGTATTTTTCTCATGTATTAAATGTGTGATTATTTTGACTTACGTTGTGTATCATTTTTGATAATACTATTTTTAGATATATACACTTTATATAGACTTTCCAGTAGCTTATATTACACAGTAACTTTTTGGGGTGGAGTTTTCAGTTTGCCCTTTTATTTTTTCAGATTGTTGAAGGTTATAAACCCAAAAAAAAACAGTATGAAACAATTTCAGTGGTATTTAATTTTTCTATTAAATATAGCTAGTTTCGAATGTGAGGCTTAGTAACAGTTATTTTATCCATTAGTTCAGTTTTTAATTTTTATGATGTAATTGAATTATCAAAACAGAAGATTACAGTTTCATTATATTTGGACTGAGAGGGTTGAATTTTGATTAACAATTTAAAATTTCATCAGAATCCACCTTTCATCTTGAGATAAGATTTTAAGTTTTTAAACCAAATCAGTGTTCCGTAATTATGTCACTATAGGTGTGAATGTACGGTGACCAAATTTTTACTTCAATAGAATAGAGAAAGCTAAAAGACTAGATTTCTGCTTTTCAGACATTTATGTAGTAAGGATTTTTCATTTATCCACCCCTATCTCTACGTTTAGATTACAATTCCAAACATATTTGGAATATGGTTGTTATGCGACACTGAACAAAGTAAAAGTAAAGTAAAACATCAAGGAACGGAACAGTTTTCAACCTTTTTTCATTAGTTTTCTATACTTGCAAAATAATTTCGTATGTACTGTTTTTTTGGTTGCTGATTCCGAATTTGAAAACAATTTCCATTTGTATCAACTTCTACAGCGGAGGAAATCTCACCAAGCAAAGCTGATTCAACTTTTTATCTAATAGATATATCTGACACCACATAAATAAACACCACTTCATTTTCATTATAGGAATGCCATGATGCAGCTTTTATAAAGTTTAACCTACCTATCATTTTGTGATCATGGTTCAACTGCAATTTTTTTAAATGCCAATTCAGTCTTTGAGGCAGTGGCAGTGTCTCTAATTTTTGTGGGTGTTTGCTAGCCATTTTTACTTAGGTTCTTTCAACTTCTCATTGAACATAAAAATAGGTGAATGTGACAAATATAAAAAGAATTGTACCTGGAATGGATGTAGGTATTCAGACATTTATTTGTGTTCTTACAATAGGCGGAAGTGTTGTTTTTTAACGTATATATGATATTAAACCAGTGCGATACGAAAATGTACTGTCCAAATACAGTGTGCTCAATTTACACCGAAAAAAAGCTTCTTGGCTTTCTCCTCCATATTTATACGAAAAATGTGCGAAACTTCTGGAGGAAGGGAGAAAGCAATTAAAATCAAAATAAATTCCTTACAAAGAAACTAACTGGAAAAAGCCCTTCCGACACGACTACTTTCACATGAACATTAAATTACATAAAAAAATTTCTTTCGAAACAACTACTTTTATATGAACATTGAATCATACGAAAATTACTTTTTCCTATTGAAGATGTTGGTTTTCCTTGGAAGTAAGTGAAATTTTATGCCGTAACTTTGAATATGAATTTTTTTCAATTTTTTTTATAAAGATGGAGAAGTGGAAAGCCAAAAAACTTTTTCCCAAAAACAAACATAATTTGGTGTCAAAAATTCGAAAATATATCTTTCGTGAATAATTGACCGTACTACCACCTGCAAAACAGCACGCGTACTACAATAATAAGTTTTACTTGGTCAATATGATATATACATCAATGTTCCAAATGTGTTCGGAATTCTAAATTCTGAACAACAGAGATATGGAGTGGATTCATAAAAAACGTGACCCTATATGCAATTTTTTAAAAAGAGAGTTTCGAGCCCAAAAGAAAATTTGGATATGTATTCCAATTTTCTTTTTATTCATTCAAAACTGGAAGAAAAAAGTGTTATGACACTACATCTACAGCAATTTCTACTCTATATAGGATTTTGGCTCTTTACAATATCTTTCCTCTACTTCAGCACCTCTGAGAAAATAATAGCGTACGTCAGTGATCGACTCAGATCGACTGATCCTCTACAACTGACTTTTTAACAGTGTGACAGGTGACAGCTAACCACTCTTTAATTGACGTTTTTAAAATGACGTGTAAATAAAAGTTAACCAATAATCATACATCATACGATTAATCCAGATTGTAATTTGTAAGTTAGAAAAACTGTTTTAAAACGGAATTACAAGAATGGTGTTAATGACTATGATTGCCCGTGTGGCCGACGGCCTTCCTTTAGCAGCTACTATGCAAGAAGATGAACAGGTACATATGAATTTTCTAAAATATTCTCCATCATAAATTATTTTGTTTTCAGTCTGGAAGAAGTATACTAGACTACCAAAACCAGGCGAAAATGTTATTTCGAAAATTAGGACCTCAATCTCCTCCTAGGTGCACTATTGAAACTGGACCATATTTATTCCAGTATGTTGAAAAATATGCATAGTTGATGAAATTAATGAAATGTTTTTTAGTTATTTAATAGAATATGAAGTATGCTATTTAGTACTTTGTGAGAAAAACTACTCCAAACGTTTGGCATATTCTTATCTTGAGGACATTGCACAAGAATTCCATTCCCAATACGGTAAAAGAGTGAACACTGTTACTAGGCCTTACACATTTATAGAATTTGATACGTATATACAGAAAGCAAAAAAAACCTTCACAGATTCTAGGTCTAGAAGAAACCTGAACACTATTAATAATCAACTTCAAGATGTTCAGAGGATTATGGTTCAAAATATCGATGATGTATTACAAAGAGGGACAGTTTTATCAGGTGCGTAAAACAAAAGTCTGAGCAGTAACTCTTAGTTTATCTTGATGTAAGGTAAAATGTGGTAAGAAAGTTATACAACTGAGATAAAGCACTTGTATGGAAAAAAAAAAGATTTTTGGCTGTATGGTTCATCATCAAATAATAATTATGAGAAACTCGCAAGGAAAGAAAGAATATAATTACAATTTTTTTGTTCCATGATGAAGAATTAGAAAGCCATAAAGCTTTTCTCTCAAAAAACTATATCCTGAAATAACCCCACTTTAATTTTTACCTACTTGCTTTGTAGATAATAGCTAAAATAATTTCGATAGTTAGTCCTTTATTGGATATTTGTTACCATCTTCTGAATAGATAGGGTTTTTTTTTAATTGCTTGCTTCCTGTGATTTAGGGCTTCTCATAGGGCATAAAATATGATGGGCTGTTTTTATCCTGTTTACACTGCCTTCAGCTACGATCTTCATTATACCCTATTTTGTTCAAGTATTCCCTAAATGGGGGACACTTGAGTAGCCTTCTGATTATTTCAATAAGAACAGTTTCTCATTTCTTTTTTCAGACTGTCTCTTCACAAAGGTTTTTTCAGGTGTATGTTTTTTATTGATCCATTTATTAATATACTCCTGCACCATAGATTTTGGTACCTCACAGCTGGTTCAGGCATTACTCGTCAGCTTTTTCTTACCCGTGATTCATGATTGTCAAGACATTCAATATAAAATCACTTCATTTTGGTCCACCTTTTTTTCAGTTGTAACGGCATTCCCAGACTAGTCTCAATATCACTTTTCGGTACAGATTGGTTGTCTCTGAGAATATTGACTGATAGAAATATGGATGTGTATTAACTGAGCAAGTAGCTGTAATGTAAATTTCTCCCGTCAAACTATATCCAGTTTCCATGCCATGTTAGGTTTAGATAAATCATAGAAATTAGTTTTTATTTCATAAGAAAATATGAATCCAGTTCTCATGAACTTCATTAAAATACTCTCTTGAAAAAACTTTTGTGCAATCCTTACCTACCAAGCCTGATACGATGTTTCACTTCTCGACCTCAAATGTGTTTAAGGAATGTCAGAAACAAGTCTAACTTTACAGTGCTTCGGCACAGACCAGCAATTTTTCAAAGGGCATTTGTCTTTAATGCAATCTGTATGTACAATATATTACTAGAAGAGTTCAAAATATGTAATTTTAATAAACTCAAATATTAAATGAAAACATTTTCATTTTCTCGACTCTAAAACTCTATAACCTTTCTACATAACATACTACAGTTTTTTCTAAATTTTAATATGTATACAACAGAAAGACTTCGGTCGATAACTTGTTGAGCAAAATTGTATTTTTTTTAAGGACAAAATACAAGCAATACAGAAAAATCCTTAAGGCACTCTATGAGCGGTGCCTGTGCGAAAGTAGTGATTCACATTGGATTTGAATCGCTGGATATTAAATACTGGATATTAAAACGTTTTCAGGAAGTTTGTTCCACATAAACGCAGTTCTCCAAATGAAAGAGTTCTGAAACAGTAAAGTTTGAGGTGTACTGTTGTTGATGAACTGTAATTATTATTATTTCATAATTATTATTTCATGTATATGCTTTCAATTAATGAAACAATTCTATGCATCGAAACATACAACCTCTCCCAAATTTATATATTATCGCTGATAATGCGAAAATAGACTTTAATTTACTTATTTGATTCATTTCAAATTTCTGTTGGGCGTAATTCCTCTGGTGGTTAAGTAGGATAGCTTCAGATAGACTTCACCATCAGTCTCATCGAAAGGTAGTACTAGAACCTTTGGCATAGAATAAATCCAAAACAAGCAGTGTTCTCAAACACCATAACTGCAATATTCTCAATGCACGTTTCGCCAACCAAGTTGACTACTTCAGGAAATAAGTAGTTTCCTGAAACGTGCGCCAAGAAGAGTGTAGCAATTCTGGTATTTGGGAACATTGCTTGCTTTTTATCAGACTTATTTCTGTATTGTTTCTTATCTTTCATAAAAAAATTTTTGTTATTGTAAGTATAATAAACTGAATTTGGAGTTTCTCGAGTCTGTAGCTATAACTAACAATAGTTCAATATATATTAAATGTATGTATATTTGCTATAGACACAAGTACACTTTTTGATGAATTTATACAATCTTACCCATCACTGATTCAGCAGTACCCTTCCTATTAATAATAATAATAACTTTTTCTACACCCGTACTCTAACAATACACTTATATGACCATAATCCGTTTCATAATGATATCCATTATGATACAGATTTTTCATAACGATACAGATTATCAACCAATAGAAACCCATAATTTTTCAATCAAGAATCCTGTTCCTTTGTTTGTCCTAGATTCTAACCTAAGTAACTAATTGCTTTATTTGTCAAAATCAGTTTTCATATTACCTACCTATATTATCAAAATGTCTGAAAACAGCAATATAGAATCGACTCCAATATTTTTAAAAGATCAGATTAATTACAGTTGTTATATTCAATATAAATATAATTATAATCTTTATAGTTTTCATATATCCATGATAATACCATTAAGTTTGTGTTTTAAAAAAAAAATGAGTTAATTACTGTAAATGTGTTCAATACAAATATAATATTTATTGTTTTTCATTATTTATCGGGTTTAGAAAAAATAGCGTATGCAACTCTCATGTAATGCTTATTAATACACTCGCATATACCATACAAAACTCGCCTTCGGCTCGTTTCGTATCCCGGTTAATGCTCGTGTCTTAATAACTATCATTACATGATCGTTGCATAATATACTATTATTCGTCTTTTCGATCATTTACATGATATAAGACATTAATAACAAATTCTTTTTTTTTACAGAATTGGATACAAAAACTCAAAATTTGTCAATGTTAACTGAAAAGTATAAAAAAGATGCCACTTACCTGAACACCAAATCGATGTATGTCAAAGCCGCAGTAGGAGGAATAGTTTTTCTGGTATTTATTTTTTATTTCTGGATATTGTAAAGTGTCTTAACAGCAATTCTACAAGATGTACATCCAGTTCCAAATTGATATTCAGAAAAACAAAATAGTACCATGAAAATTCATTAAAATTTTCATTTGATGCTGTCACGGCTGAATAGGTCATTGCAGAATACAATTATGCTTGTTAAGAAGTTCATAAGTTTGTAGATAGGATACAAAAATTTTAATTGTTTGTTTCTATTATGCTACCTTGAATGTAAAAAATGGAAGGTACAAAATAACAATAACTAGTGGTACAATCAAAGCTATACCAAAATATGAATTATATGCCCTCTGCATTTACTAAAAATCATTTACACAATTCGATATAACTTTTTGCAGTTGTTTATTTGCTTCCGAACAAAAAAGTTTGTTCAATTTATTAATTCCTTCAAGTTAAATATATTTCAGTTTAAAATCAATGAATCTGCAAAGATACTAAGGCAAACATACATAAGTACATTATGGAAACACTGATTGTCATTATTCTGGTTGTGACACTTTTTTGGGGACCTCCTTTTAGTTATATATTCTAATATTGATATGGTGTATTGCGTTCATAGTGTTGGTCTTTAAATGGTTTTTACACTCACTGAAGCAGGGGTGTATTGTATTTAAATTGCATCAAATGATTTTGTAAATATATAAAATAAATTTATTTATATTTTTATTCTTTCATTTCCTTTCAATGCATTTGAAAACTATTTGGATGATTGAATTTTATACACAGTTTTCAAAATCTAAAATTCACTCTTGACCGAAACTGTGATAGCTCTAATTCCTTTTGACACAAGTCAAAAAAGGAAGCTAAGTATTATTATTTATTTTTTTCAATTTTTAGTCAAAATTTATGAATACAAGTTACTGACTATTTGGACTTTTCAGTGGTTTATACTGCACAGTAATTTTCAGTTTGCCCTTTTTACGCTTCAGCAGATTCTCTATTGATTGGGCTTTTATTTTTCAGATTGTGGAAGGTTATAAACCCAAAAAAATTGTAGAAAGTATTGAGTCCTCCTCAAAAAAATGTCTTTCAAAGAGAGTTGAAATTTTTTGTGAATCGAAGTTTTTCACTGTAACTTTCTGCACTTGTTACTCCTATAATCACAAATGATTTTCGAATAATTAAGATTATGTCTACCTGATCTAGTTTTGATCTTTTCAGTTAACCATTTATCAGTTAACATTTTTTTCTATTTAGAAAAAATGTACAATCAAAAAGTATTTTACGAATTGCCACTAAATATTTCACCTATTTATTCACAACAGTACTCCAATGAACCAATGATTATGCTCAAATTCACTATTCGTTGTCAACTAATGCTCATTATAGTAGATCAGAGAGACCTAATCCATAATAAGAAAGACACTTGTCATGAATCAAATAATTTAAGATTTTTCAAAGAGAGCCCCTTTTCACATTTTCAGAAAACTAACCTTCAATAATAAACACCATAAGTAGGTCGTTTCTTTCCAAGAAACGGGAATACTAGGTTTTTCATAACATGAGAATTTAAGAAAAAAATATATATATATATATACATATAATTCAACAAATAAAAATATTCAATTCTTGTACAAAATCCACATTAATATAATAAACATATTCATAAAGCTGTAGCCCTAAATATTATTACCTAAAAATATTTCCAACAATCCTAGTCATTTTGAAATTCCAGATACTCAATTATACTTAAGTTAAACCTTGTTTAGGTAAATATTCTACATTTGTGAAATTCAGTATTGGATATGACTGGAACACTGTTTTTTTTTTTCATATATTTTCATCACTATACCTCACTTGTATATGTGTGAGTTCATATGATCATACATTTTTTTCTGGCTTCCCCCATAAAAACCTTGCTATTTGATTCAGTTTTGCTCATTCTGAATCAATTTCGTCATCTGAATACTCTGATGTGAAAAGAAAATTTTTCGATGTTTTATATAAATTTTCATTAGATTCCGCTTTGCTAACGATACTATCCACCACTTCTTTTCCAGACTTCAGTTTCCCGTCGGCTTTCGTGTGTTCCTCTTCATCATCTGAAAACATTTGAAATAGTATTTCTATGATGGTGTCTTACAATGCAACTGAATCGAAAACAGATTGGGGGTGAATATTCGCGTCAACCAAATTCGAAAGACCTCAGAAACAGACCTGATTTTGATTTATTTTAGGTGGATCAAACTGCTAACAGATTCAACTTGACTGAATGTTGAAAATTTTCCTTGAAAGTAGTGTTAAACATAACAGAAATTAATGTTCAAAACCTGACAACTTGATTTCCTGTTATACAATTAATTATGTAATATTGCCAAAAAAATTATAACAAAAACAATAAGGATATTCAAGATACGAAAAATGTAATTGAAATTTCATGCCAGCCATTACAAAATTACTCAAATTGGGAATAAATATGTACACATACATGAAAGTGGTCTGATAAATCTGATTACTGAATTTTTAATAAAGTAAAAATCTATTTTCTGTATAACTATATATATATATATATATAAAATTAAATTAAAATAAAACATTCTGCTACTCTTACTAGACCCAGTTGTACAAGCTTGTACTAGCATTTCTACCGACATTTATTAATTCAAATATGTCTTCATTATCATTTCTAACAAACCCAAATTTCGAATAACCCAAGAAAAAATTATGATTTCCAACTTCAAACCAAAACGCCACAAAATTCCAATGTACATTTCAGAGTTAGGTTACGTTCCTATATCGAATTTAGTTTAAAACTGTGACTGTATAACTGGGCATTGCTAGCAGTGCAGGATTTAGGCATAAGCTACACAGGGCCCCAATTTCGAGGGTCCCCGACCCTACCTATCCTGGCTTACAGAAAGCCACTCCTCACTGACGATTTTTCCTGACCAGTACCCCATATCAGCCATATATCCAAATAGCTCATAGGGCCTTAAGTTAAAATCCAGCACTGTTAACTATTAATTTTTTTTTTTTTGAGAGACAGTCATGAAACCTTCAGTACCCTTAGAGTGCTACTATCAAGTTGTATTCAGAAGAAATGTCAATCATTATTTGTAAATGTCAAATGAAATTTCGAAAATCAATATGTCATAAACTCTAGCTAAATATCTTACAAAATCGACATGACACTGCCAGGGCCTTCAAAGGTTTCGCCATTGATCAGATTTTTCCGATACACGTTCCTTATTGCTGGAATAATATATGGGGCGACAAGATATAAAGTTTTGCATTTAAAAGAAGCAAACAGAAAAGAAGAAAAGGAACGTTTGAAAGCTGAGAGAGACGCTAAAATCGCAATGGAGAAACGTATAGCTTCCGAGAAAGACATTGCCCAAATTGTTGCGATTTTTTCAGAAGAACCAAAACCCAAGTTCAAAGTGGAAGAACAAAGTTATGAAAATGCTGAAAAAGAAGATAGCAAAGCTTGCTTGCCAGGACAAAACAAAAATAAAGTTGAGCAGCTTATAAGTGATGAAGATTCCACCGCTTCTCCAGACAATCAATGCCAAATGTTTTCCAAACCTATTGATTTTAGTGATCATCCTACTATTCGTAATCCCAATTCGGAAAGAAAATATACGCTTACTCCATTACCAAGCAAAGAACCTGACAGAGATGTTGAAGCTGAAGGGAACAATGAATATTTTGTGGAAACATTCAAAAATGGGGTTCCTTATGCTGATCCTCAGAATGACCAGTATGATTTCATTCCAAAAGATAATAAATGATCGATTTAAACAAGATAAAATGCTCAGATTTTCCTCGATTACTTTCTAGAATAATTATTTGATCAGAAGTACCCAAGTGTTTATGAGATTTTTGTAAAATGTGTATCAAATATGAAGTAAAATACTAGAAATCATTTTCTATATACTTGTATTATTCATTAAGGTAATTACTATTTTTTGAGTTGTATTGGCCGCGGTGGTAGTACGCCCGACTCACGATCGGAAGGCCGTGGGTTCTATGCTTGCCTCGACCAGATATTTTTCTCGAGAGAATTTAGTTGGTTGAAGCTGGGATGATTCTGCAACCGTGTTAGGAATCACACGTTAAAAGGTATGACCTCGTTAGTCCTTAGCTCGCACAAGTTTCTCAAATTGTGAGACTTGGGGCGACAGCTGATTAACGGAAAAACAGATTCGAGAATAAGAGAGTGGTCTGAAAAATTTCCGACCTAACAAAGATACAAGACATTTTTTCAGATTTTTTTCAACATAGTCTCCTTTAAACTCTACACATTTCTCCCAGCGATGCTCCCATCTCTGTAACCCGTCCAAATAATACTTTCTCTGCAAAATAATTGTTCATGAAAGTGATTACTTCTTCATTTGATGAAAATCTCTGTCCTCCGAGCGCAATTTTTAAATGAGGGAACAAAAAGAATTCACTTGGGGCTAGATCTGGTGAGTAAGGTGGATGGTCAAGAGTTCAAACTGTAATTGGTGGATTTTCGCCATGGCAACCGCTGAGGTATGAGACAGAGTGTTGTCTTCTTGGGGAGACGTAATGTTTCTCCAGACACAAGGGTCACGATTTCAGGCAGGGAGATCGAATGGCAAACGCAAGTTAAGTACCTAGGTCTGTGGGTTGATCGCCGACTCGCCTGGGCAAATCACATTGATTATATCAAGAGCGAAGTGCAGTCGAGGATAGCAAAACTCTATCCTCTGATTAACAAAAACTCACAGCTCAATCTTAAAAATAAGATTCTACTATACAATACGATGTTCAAGCCTGTCATCATGTATGCTACAGGCGCCTGGGGACAAACCACTCCATCAAATATTTCCATTTTGGAAATGGAAAGAATGAATTAAGCCATCTGCAGAGATTTGAAGCTGTTAACTATACGGCAGTCCATTCAGTCGAGGAATCAAAGAGTTTTCGAGTCAGCGAAAACTCATGACAACCCATTAGTTAGGAAAGCTGTAGATTATACTATAGATAGACGACCCCTTCCGATACAGAAGGTCCTGTCGCTCGTTTAAGTGAAGGCCTCACGACGTCTGTTAAAATGAACAGTTTGTTCATCAAATACCCCAGGCAGGAAGGGGTACACAAGGCAGGACGGCATAGAGGTCATTGATTTTTATGTCGTCACCAAAAAACACCTTCAGTTATGAACCACTCGTCCTCCTGACGAAAGACAGTTGAAAGGGCAAGGAAAAAAATTTCCAACCTGAAGAAAATGAAGATGACATAACAAAGCGTGTTGTCTTGGTGAAACAGGATTTTGTTTTTCTGCAAATGTGGCCGTTTTTCCGCAAGTTCTGCCTTCAGCTTGTCAAGTAATGATGCGTAGTATGCTCCTGTAATGGTTTTTCCTTTTTGAAGATAATCGATTAAAGTGACTCCACGACTCTCCCGAAAAACAGTCGCCATCACTTTCCCAGCCAAAAAGACAGTTTTTGCTTTTTTTCAAGCCGGTTTCCCCTTTGCAGTCCACTGTTTGGACTGTATTTTTGTTTCGAGCGTAAAATAGTGTTTCCTCGGATTTTTTGCGCCAACAGAGCGTTGGCAATGTTCATTCGATCACGTTTTTAGTATAACGTGAGCAAACGCGGCACCCAACGCGCAGACAGCTTTCTCATGCCTGAATGTTGATTCAGTATATGACACTTTTTTTTGACATGTTCATAACCTTTGCTATCTCACTTCAATTCAGCGGTCGTCTAGCACCATTTGGTGAACTTTGGCAATGCTTTCGTCCGTAGGTGCAGTTTTTGTACTTGCCGAACGTTCATCGTCTCCCAAGCTCTTACAGTCACTTTTAAATTCAGCTGCCCAAAATTTCACTGTGGTAAATGATGGTACAGAGTCCCTTTATACAGACTCTAACTCATCTTCGATTTGCGTAGGCATATTGCCATTCAAAAACAAATAAGTAATGAAAGCTCGATACTCAATTTTGTCCATTTTCATGAAAGCACTCACTCAAACGACTGTTAGATAACAACAGCATATCCGAAATTATTCAAACTTTGGTGATGAACAACGAAATTCGCTAGCTTTTATTTACGAGTGCTGCTATCATAATGTATTTACAAGTGCTGCTATCAAACTATCCTCGTTTCAGTGACCTAGTTTTGTGTTTACTATCCATGTATTTATACATTTATCAATCCTCAAAAAGTCACTTTTATGCAACTATATAACAAGTAGTTTTTGGAAGTGGTTAATATTATGTTTTTATGATCATAGTATTGCACTATTGAAGAAAATATCAAAGAAATTGCATATTTCTCATCAACAATTAAAAACCCTTAATACTTCTAAATGCTTTTAAAAAAACAGTGATATTGGGATGTCAAATCGTCTCGTAACATAAGTCTATGACTAGTTTAAAACAAAAACTTTTCATGGTGTGAAAAATTTATGTTGAAATACTGGGCATGTTTGCAGCATAAAATCATAATTAGATGTAAATATGTTTTTAATTTCAGAACAGTATCAATAGACCTAAGACTGAAATTATAATGACCATATGTTCAGACGTACATAGTTCATTCTGCTGATCACATATCTGGATAAAAACTCGTAACTGTCACATACTACAGAACTATATTCATTTGTCACTTCAATTTTTTTCCTTACAAAACTTGATTCATTCAAAATTGTATCTCTTTCCACAAACAACATCTTGTTAATAAAAGTAAATGACACTTTCATACGGCAATTTCTCATTGGTTCTGTTGACTGTTACAAATAATCAAGAAAATTAATGTTCTCTTATCAAATATAAATGGGTATAAAAAATATAAGAAATTTCATTCTTTTGTAATCGAAATCTACCATCAATAATTTGAAAGATGACTGAAGAAAAAATAACGAGTACATTTTTGTAACTTTATTCTCACGCAACTGATCAGATTTATTTGCAGAAATAAACAAAATCGTATATTTACTGAATTGAGCCAGGAGGAATTTTTTAATCATTATAAGCGTAACCTTATAACAATTTCTGTAACAATTCAATAAGTAATTGTTGTTAATTCTGATAGCAGCAGCGGCAGTAAAGTGCTTTTTGTTTCCTAAGATGAAGCTAGGTAAAATTTAGCAACAAATTTTGCTGATACAAGTTTTGGACAAAACTGTAAGTCTGATAAAAAACTGTTTTGAAAAAAGCGCAAGCCATGTACTCAAATTACCTCTGTTGAATATTGAAATGAAATCAGATGAAGGCATCCTAATAGAAAGCAACAACAAGTATTTTCAATGAACCTGAGAAATTTTCATACCTGAGTCTATCACGTTGTACCCACAGTCCTGATCCTTCAACAAAACATGAATTACAGGGTGTTCGATAATAAGTTTCTTTTCTAAATTTTCACGTAGAGACAATGTCATATCTAGCTCATAAAACTTGTTAGTGCCTTTTTCTTCTGCCTTCAAAAATAGTTTGACCCCCGGTATCCCAACGGCTTGATAATAATGAAGTTTTTCGCCAAAAGTTTCATTTTCCACAGTCAAATGCTTGCTTAATATGGTGGCAAGTTTTTCAGTTTCACATACTTTGACATCTGTCACTTTCAACATGTCTGCATTAACAAATATCCATTCAATATGCCAATATATTGAATCTTGCTTGTGGAAATATGCTGTAGAATTATTTTTTCGTCTGGCAAACTTGAAAGGCAGAAACTTCAAATTGATTCTTCTTGTTCTAGCAGCATTTCGAAGTTTGAACAATGCCTAAAAATAAATTAGAAAATAGAAAACGCGATGAAAATATTTCAGAGAAATGAATCGGGAGTCAAGGTTGAAATTGCCATTTTCACGGTATATCCAACTCCTGAATTCTACATTATTTAATAAGCAATCATTTATATTGATCAACTATGTTCAGAGTGTTATTCAAAATATGTGGTTTTCCAAACGTTTTCTATGGCTCGAAAGCAGTCTTTGATTGAAATGAAATTAACAGTTATTGTTTTTGTAGGATGAAACTCTTCAAAAAAAATATTTAGAAATTGTGTTGAATTTTTCATGCACATTTGAAAAAAGTTACAGCTACCGGACTGAGTCATGGCCGGTGGGAGACAAAGAAACTATTAGAAAAAAAAGTAATAGAAACTTTTGTTTGCAATTTTACATAGTACGGATTAAGAGGTAAACAATAAATGGATATTAAAATGCCATTTAGGTTCTTGTAGATATATGATAATGTTTTTATATTGAATATTTTATGTGAGTTTTCATTTGTAAAGTACTATTTGGCTTTCTACTTTCTTCAGAAGTTCACATTATTGTATAAAGATAGAGAAATAGAAAGCAAGAATCTTTTTTGCCAAAAATACATTACACAGTTTTTGTTCAGTTTTCTGTGAATACATTTGATTCAGAAGTGGTTGTTTATTCAATGAGACAAAGTGCAATTTATTATGTTTTATCAATTTTTTTCAAAATTGTGTCATGTACTTGGGAGCTTTAAAGTTTGTGAACTAAGTAATGTAAAAGTAAAGCAAACCATTCAGTAAAAACATAAAATACCAGAGTAATATACATAAGTGTAAAATCATAACAATCCTCAAAGTTTGGTTTGATTGATTGTTTAGTTTAATTGTTTTAGTTAAGGATTATGGTGTGTGATCTATGGAATGAATGTTCATTCTAATATTCTAATGCACTCATAAATCTAAAAGTAAAAAAAAAATTTGTTGCGTTCCATGGTTCTATGATAAAAAGCAAAGAAAATAACATACTTCCCAACAAAATTGCTGACTGTTTGTCATATATGATTTATTTTCAAGATAATTCCAACTATTCTGACAGTCATTCATATCAAGAATTGAAAACTGATAAATTTTGTTTATTTTCCAAGTTATTAATTTTTTACCGTTTTTATTTTAAAATTAATAGAAAGAATCGCACCTAGGTACAATAGTTGTTTCAAGATATACTCCTTTAAATAATTTATTACTTGGAGTGGTATAATACTCACAGGTGGTAAATCTTTCCATCTATTTCTTCCAAAGGTTTTTCTTGATGATTCAACTGATCTTGTTATTTCCTCCAATAGCCTATAATCGCTTGACAAATCCAGGTTTGTGAATTTTTTTAAAGGAATGTATTTTGTTCGATCTCGAAGTCCATTGCATTCTAGCTCCAATTTGTGAATTTTACTACATTTCAGTGAACATGTTTTCACTTCACATCTGGGGCAAGTGTATTTTGCATTTCTAGTTGCACATACTTCACAAGCACCTAACCTACAAAATAAAAAATATTAGAAATTAATAATATAATATCTTGAAAATACAACCTACTATCACTTTTTGATTTTACATCAGGAGTTTCATTAGTTACTGTATCTTCCATAATTATTGACATTAATGGAAATTTCAATATAACTGACGTGACGAAATATTTGAGATTTTATGAAGTCTATGGAGGGCACAGACCATGGAGGGGCCCAATTCTGAAAATCCGAAGATCTGAGAGAACGACGAACGATATTTGAAGAAATTTAAAAATTCAATGATGTTTAAATTTAAATTACCAACCTCAAAAACATATTGTTCTTCTTCTACTTTTCATGGACTTGTTGAAATATCAGATCATTGACCCAGTTTTGACAAACTCTTGTTCTTCCAAAGGCAGGAAAATTTCATTCAAACGCAAGTTCAAAATTCACTTGAAAAATATTGGTCTCTTGGCCCCCTTCCCATAAATAAAAAAACAAAAATAATTTTTAATTTACAATTCATTTTCGACTGCGACTAAATGTTGAGGGCGTTTATAATGTAAATGCCTATTCTGGTTCTCTGTCCGTACTGTCTTTAACAATCAGGAAAACTGTACATGGTAAATCTTTTCAGTTCACCAGTGACTAACTGAATTTGGACTATCCGAAACAATACAAACTGAGAACCAAAACAACCTTTTAAATACTCTTTCTATGAATAAAATATCCAGTGGTAGTGGCAAGCCTGTTGGATGCTGATTGTTCATCACTTCATCAGTCATGTTTTAAGTAATTGAGATAGACATTTTAATTATTGTAGGTATTTACTTTTCAATTCATAGATTGTGACTAATACTTTATTAATAGCCCACTTGATTCCGCTAACTCCAGTATGGCAGGTACTTATCACAATTCAGTGCAGCTTCACTACCGCTACTTCTATTATTAGAACTACCTGATATTTGTTTTCTTTTAAGGAGATTGACAAGACTGATTACAATGTTAAAGTCTATTGTGCAGCACAAAATCTTAACTTCTTTGCCAGATGATAGACCAATAACTGCCATACAAGTGAGTTTTCAATCCATATTATTCTTGACATTGATTTTTTTTAATAAACCAATTCCAGATTGTAGAGAATTTGGAAAAATGTCCTAGAGGATTCTTTGCAATCAGCAAAACTTATGATCAAGATTCAGATGCTGATCTGAGAGAGAGCTCAATTTTTAAGAGTAGTTCAGCCAGATATCTTTGTTTATCGAAAACTGAAGGTAAATACAATTTAGTTTTTTTGCATATTTTTTGAGGGTGCTAATAATCCATAACCACTTTCTTATTTTGTTTTTCTTAGAAAGATATAAATAAAATATTATTGCAGAATCTGTTGTTCTGAAAAGTAAATCAATAGATTTTAAAAAAAATCTACAACTATTGTTGAAACTTCTTTTTAATTATATTCACATTTTTTAACATAATCAAACATTATGCATATCTAATTTTAAACAACCATGGTTTTTTTAAAGGAATTCAATATGTATGTCTTCCTTTAAATTATTCAACAATTATTAATTTTAAATGGTTTATGAGCTATAATTCATAAGTTAAATAAAATCAGTGAAAATAATATTCCAACTGTAACACCTCGAAAAATTGATTTTCAAACAGTTTGATATATGAACCGTTTCCATATAGAGAGGATTTAGAATAGACTTCTATCAACCATCTATTGTTCCCAATGAACGCAACCCCTAAAAGTTGTGATGTGTGCCAACAAATTAATAACAATGTATTATACATTCCTAGCACAATATTTGCAAAAATACTTTACAACAATTTACGGTAATGAACACACCATCTACTTTAAAAAATTATGTAGAAAATAAAGGTATACAAGCAATCAAATACTCTTATAAGCAAATTCATCATCTTTTATAAATACTGATTGGGTTAGAGAAAGAAACAGAAAATACATTTTGTTCACTAAAAGACATATATTAATATGGCATTAAGGAAAGGATTGAAAATTATGGTATATTTCAATAGTTTCTGAGCTTTTTAAGGAAGTGTATAAGGTCCTTTTTTGTTGAGTTTATTCCCTATTAGTTATTAAAATATACCTAATGATTTGATTATAGCTACTTTGAATATAATTAAATCTATGGAAAAAATATATCACGGGAGTAAAGCTATTGAAAACACTTTTCTCTCACCAGAACAAAAATGCTGTCTCTTGAAGAGCATTTCACTGAGACTAATATTTACGGATCTAATGATGATTCATTTCATGCCAGAGGTTCCAAATTCTACTTATCAAATCATGGAAGTAGTTCAAAAATTTTCAAAAAATTACAAAAATTTGAATGAGAGTCCATGACTTTTCATTGTAAGAAAGTTTTCTGAATAACATTTTTTTAGGGCTTCTAGTATAGTATTCACTTATTCAATTCCAATTTCAATTGCGCAACTAATGAAAAAAACTTTTGCACACTTAGTGGATAACATACTGTACTGTAAACAAAGGCATGCTTGCAAATAATCAGAAAAATATTTACATTTCTTCCAGGGCTACCAAATTTTGTAATACAAGAAATATTAGTTCTTGGCGACAAATCTAATCCACCACAGGGTTTCAGTTTATTAAATAAGACTGCAGATAGTGAACAAAAAGCTTGGAAGAAGAAACAGATTTGTTATAGATTAGTGAATAGAAAAGAAATCAGAACTGCTGTAACAGATATAATTATTTGTAGCCGACTGAGAAAAGCTCCTACAGGATTTTCATTTGCGGGGTAAGAACATAATTGAGATGAAAAATTTGAATGCATTTCAATCATTTGGAATCATATTCTTCAAATTTATCTGCAAATTGCCAAAATGGTCCATTAAAATAATAGTGTGGTTATCAATGTGAAGCACTGTATATAGATTGAAGTGCCATAACCTACTAGCTCTATTAAATATTATTGAAGGCCTACAAACTTCAAATTTGTTTAAAGGTTCAGTATATGTTGCGGTTATTGATGGTTTAAAACTTATTGGAAAGGTCAAATAGCTCGAAAAGTGGGTGCCCCACGGTTTGAACAATCGACAGATATTGTCACATTTCAAGGTATGTTCTTTGCTTTTTCACAAACAAAAAAATCCTTTTTTTGGATCGGATCACAGCAGAATCCCATTGTGAGGAAATCGATGAAATGTTCTGAAATTTTCATCAGCAGCCGGTAGTGATCAACAGAAGGGGTCCGATCCTGCTCCGTGACAATGCCTGTCCACACGTTTCACAAATCGTCATCCGAAAAACAAACAAATTGAGCGTTGAAATTTGTTTCACCCACCATACTCTCCAAACAAATACCATCTTTTCAACCACTTCGATAACTTTCTCACCGGTAGAACCTTATGATGCACTGTTCTATCACAACCAGGCAGTAACGGCCTTCGTCGACTTCATCGAATCCCAACAACAAATATTTATGCTGGCGGAATTAATCCTTCTGTGTTATGTAAGCAAAAGTGCACTGGTTCAAATGGCGCTAATTTGAATTACCTTGAATAAGTATTCACTGATATATAACAATTTAAAGTAGACTCATAAAAAGGGACAAAACTCTTGAAACCACCTAATATTTGTTAACGTTATTTGTGAGCAAACTGTACCAATCTCATAAGCTGATTTCCTTTACAAGAACATTCAATTTCGAAGATTTTTGAGTTCTAAACGTTACCATTCCTTATGTACATTTTTAATTTCAAGTATCGACAATGTGTAAGATTTGAGCTAATTTCAGGACTTCTTTATTCTCTGACATTTAGTGACATTTGAATCTTAGTGAAAACATCCGATATTCATATAATTAGTATTGCGCTTGGAAGACATGCCATCAATACCAGATTTTCTTGTAGAGAAATCAACGGAGTGACAATTTGCTACAAGATGGGAAATGTTCAAGATTCTCAAGCAGACCCAAATTCCAACTCGACGCCTCCTCAACGACCTCCAAAACCCAATGCAATGTCTCCAGGAGGAGTTAATCCAATGTACCCTGCACTCTCAGATAACAACCACGACTATGAAATTCTAAGACCAGGGGGGTATCCTTCAACTCCTGTTGCTCCTGGAGGGCCCATTCGACCAGCTCCTAAACCTCCAGGTGCTGTCCCTCATCAAAACTCAACACAGACTTTGGTGATAACTTATCAAAATGGTTTGGATGGTGTGCCATTTATCATCAATCCGAAATTTCTAGCATCCAATAGTGGTGACAGGGTGAGTAGATGATTTTAGCAGTTTCATAGAGTTTCATAATTGAGAAAAAAATGTATTCAAAAAGACTTGGGTTGATATTCTATCCAAATACCTCACAATCATTTCATTATTGCTCAGCATCATAACTTTTGGGAAGAGTATTTTGTATCTCAATTGAAAACGTATTTAATGAATTAAATTGAAAATACAGGATTTATATAGCCAGAATCATCCTCTAAATATTTTTATATTAATTATGAAGAATTTCACATTTGACAGCTTGGCTATATTGATTGTTCAATTATTTATATTTTAGTTTTTAATACCTATTAACAAATTCAATTTTCACTGCTAAAAATAATTACTTGTTTTTTTCTTGTTTGGTATTTCCTTATTTTTATCTTTAGTTAATCCCTATTCATAAACATCTAATGTTTCTTGGGATGATGAAGACAATAATAATAATCCAACAGTACAAAAGGAACTATTTCAATTCCTTCATTAGGCCGTTGGCTGCATGTATTTGTCAGTTTAAAAAATGTAAAGTAAATAAAGGAAGTAATATGCAAAATTTTAACAAATGAGAACAATCATGGAAATAGAACTACAGTGATTAATTATTGATACAACTGATACTGATTAGAAGATGTAAGCTGATAAAATGTATTCAATATTAAAAATAAATTGTGACCGACATATTGAAACACAGAACCATCGTCATTTAAGGAAATTCCATTCGGATTATGGCTAAAGCTTAATGTTGTCCAACCAATCAATAGCTAAATAATTCATATATCTAACACCAAAACAAATTTGCCAAAAAAGGTCTAAGAAAGGAGGCAGGAAGTAAATAATGTAGGTAAATTGCCTGCACATATTACCCACAATACAACTGAAGTGGAAAAAGAATATTTTTTCTGCAATCAATCAATCAATCAAATATACTTTATTGTCTGAAGAACTACATCTTGTAGACAAAGTCATGAATAATATGTAAGATACAAAAATCTACATAAAAAAGAAACATACACAATTTTAACAAAATACAATAAACATAAGCTAAAAATGTGAAATACACTGAGGTATTCAGCTGGAAATAAGATACTCCTGAACTAAATAATAGGCCCTATCAACAAGTAGCATTTTAACTGCTTTTTTGAATTTGTTAAGCACTATAATTTCTTTAATTCGGGCTGGTAAGTGGTTAAACAGTTGATCCCGTTGAATATAATTGAATCCCTAACAAGGGAGCTCGCAGGAATAGGCAGATCTATGTTACTATTGTGGCTACGAGTATTATATGAGGAAGGGGGAGATGCCCAAGAATAAATTTTTTTTATCAAGCAAATTGATTCCAAGATAAACAGGGCAGCTACTGTTAAAATACCGTGAGCTATGAAAAGAGGCTTGCATGGATCCCTGGGAGCTGCTTTGCACATATATCAGACAGCCCTTTTTTGGAGCACAAAAATCATTTGAAATAAATCTCTAGAATAGACTCCCCAGAAGGCAATTCCATATTTAATATGGGGATCTGTTAGGGCGAAATAAGCTGTTCTTGAATGGGAGTAGCCTAGTTCTCTAGAAATCACTCTTAGTGCATAGCAACCTGAGGCAAGCTTCTTGCTTAAGTTTATTGTGTGATTTTTAAATTTCAGTTTATCATCAATGTTCAACCCAGGTAAGAAAGAAGTAAATCTAAATATCAATTTCAACAATGTACAAAATCTACAATTTTAATTCAAGCCCAAATGCTGTCCCATTGTTCAGGTTGCATTTGACTTTTTATGAAATTATATCAGACATAGTTACTTTTGTTAAAAAAAATCTTTTTCAATTATGTTTGACATGAACATTTCAGGTAAGGCTTTAGGTTTCAAGTTGGAGTATGTTTGTCTTCATTTTTTCAAATTTAAAAAAAGCAAAAATGATTTGTTCGTGATAATTGTTAATTGGTAGAATATATATAAAAAAGATTCAGTTTCCATATCACTTCGAAGTTTTTCATTTAACATATATTCAATACCATGTTTAGGAGATCTGGCACGAACTGTAATATTGAGCATTGGTATCGTGTATGGTTGAACTGTTTCCAAAAACCCTACTTCAAATGACATATTTCAGACTTGATTCACACAAGACACAAAAAAGTCAAGCCAAACAAATTCGTTCATAATAATGATTTGAATGATTCTCGAGATTACTTGTATTCTCTATCAACTACATTTTTGTTAGTGTACTACGTTGGCCAAGAATACAAATGTATAGTACAAATTACATATAAACAATCCATCAATGAGCAGGCTAGTTTTATCATTTTTGAAAAGATAAGGTAAATGTTGGGGATATGACGCCAATGATAATGCTGCTAATGGTGGGTTCCACTACCGGCCGTTAGGTGACTGACCATGTTGTTGATTAATGATTATATGTTTACAATCCCATGTTAGCTTTTTTGTAATTAGGCTGTCTAACAATTTGGGTAATTCTGATTCATTACAGACTGCTCGATAATTTTTTATATCATGTGATCCACTTTTATAAATAGGTTTCAAAAAACTTCTTTTCCAATAATCTGGAAAGACCGACGATTTCAAGGAAATATTGAATATCACGTGAATTGGTTTGACCAGGATAAAATCACATTTTTTGATTAGGAATAGCGGAATTCCATCAGGACCTGTAGGCAATTTCCCAGGTAATGACATGACTAGATCAATTATTTATTTAATATCAACGCTATAACTAAATTAACAAGTAAACTGAACCATTGTTGAAGAGGACAAAATTGCATTTTGCAAAATGGCGGCGAATGGGGATTTTTTGGCGGGTGATATGATACGCGTCATATCTCTCGTCCATTGGGTTTTTAATTGACATCACATTATTTTCTTCCATTTCAGTGATGGTTAAATTGATTAATGGTTTCAGAAATGCCAAAATATATTAGCAAAGGGTTCACAGGGGCTTCTTGGAATGGCTTCTCAATTCGGACAGCTGTTGAATCTGATTATAATCCAGAAAAAACACTTCGGAATCATCTGAAAAAGAATTATTTCAAACTGAACAATCCGCCGCGATTCGTTATCGTTGCTAAAGGAAATGTATCAGTATCACCATTCCCTTGAACGAGGTGAATCCATAACCGTAGTTGCATGTTGCGATGCAGAAGTCTTGTTTATGTCACCTTTCATCATTTTCAAGGGCATAAACAAGCAAGCGGCATGATTGGACGATCTTCCAAACGGAGGTGAATTGTTGATGTCTTGTAAATCCGCATATATAACTGAAGAAATCTTCCTTGATTGGCTCATACATTGATTTATTCCAAAAAAGTCGTCAAGTCCATGACTCCTGTTTAGGACTGCCAGTATTGCCCATAAAATTTTGTTATAGCCTTTACATTTCTTCGACTGAATACTTATAGAATTTTTTTCATCCTTGGTTGAAATTAGAATATTTTCCTTTCGAATCCAGATGTAATTGTATGACTCCTTAGGCATAAATATTACAGAGCTTTAGGTGAAACATTCTGATGAAATGACGTGGCATATCCCCACCCTAGTTAGGGATATACCGCAAAAGCAGCCTCCTTAGTTTTGTATAAATATGGAATTCAATGAATTGTAAGTAATTCCTAAGTAGCATTCACAATGTAGAATTGAGTTATCCAATAATTGTTTTGTAAAATGTTTTCAAACCTTGCGTCATATCTCCAGCGTTTACCTTATCACAGTTTTTAACATATTCATCACACATTTCTTTTTAGTTTCAGTTTCCAAGAATAAAAGCAAGGACAATGCAACAAATTTTGAAGGATTACGATTACCCCTTCACAGTTGAAAGGCAAACTTGAATTTTCACAAGTGCCTTTTCTAGTGAACTGAACTGAATTCGTAAAAAGTTTTATATCCATTTCGATCATACACATTGTGCTATCTTAATTCGTAAAGGTAGAAATTTAAGCCCATTTTATGATATGTTATATGAAACAAATTAAATCGACTATTTTTATGTTAGTGATTATATTAGAGAGTAAGTTATTTACTGCATCACGAAACTTTACAACACTGTAGTTAACAAAAGAGCCTTAATGACTATAACTTGCAGTGTATATGAAAATTCACCTATCCAATAAGTATCTTATCTTTCATTGCCATTTTTAATTGCAAGTCATTGTCATTTTTATCAACATGTGACTGCTACCAAGGCAGATTAGTTACATTTTTATAAAGCGAAATATATTATTTTATCGAGATAATTGATCGAAATCTTGAGTTAGAGTGGAAAAAAAACGTGTGGTTTTAATCGAAATTTGTAGAGCAACTATTGATTAATATTTCAAATTGGAATTCTGGACAAGCCACTTTTGAACTCAATACCAAAATGTTAGCTCACTATTTTTTCTACCTTTCTGGCCTTTCCTGGTATTCCAGATAATATCACAGAATTTGGTGTTTATCATAAGTGATATATATGTATTAGAGATTTGATTATATTGTTAGTGAAGTTGCCAATATTTTATAATCTAATAGTAGTTATTTTGTTAATAAACAGTAATTAATTGAGGTTTTTCTTTATTGATTCACCTTATGTTGGTTTTAGCATAAAGGAAATTTATGATGTGAATACTTAATGAAAAAATGAAATCTAATTTCTACAAATACCTCAAATTTCAATATAAATAGGAAAAGGTGCAAGAACACATTGTGGTTCCTTAGAAACGTTTTCATGGAACTCTCGTGATTTTCTCTCATATAAAGGATTTGTGAACCCATTTTCTGAATGCCAAATTTAAAGATAAGAGGCACCTCTATGATTTTTGCAATTGTTTCTGTATTTCAAGATTTTTCGGAAATTTTGCTGACAACCATATAAAAGATTGATGTTTCCACCTCATTCTTTAAAAAGTTTCTTATCACTATGAACAGGTGTTACACTTGATTTTTGTGCACTGATGTTGATTATTTGATTAGTTTTGAGTTATTTATTTATTTTCTTGATCTTATTACCGTTGAATTGTTGTTATGGTGTTGTTGAAAAGAAAGAGTTTTTTTTTGTAAAACTTGTCATTGTCAATAAAATAATTGTTTTGACGAAAATTGGATATTTTTTGGCACGAAAGTTTGATACGAAATAACATTGGTGACCCCGACGTGATCGCGAAATGAAGGAACGAAAATTAAGCCAAAGACGCACCGCTGGTTTGAATAAAAGCCTGTCAACGGATTATATTTGGCCACAGAGATTCGATGTTCCGCTCAGATTTGATGTAAGAACAGCAGTGATTTATCCCCTCATAAGCGCATCTGAAAAAATACTACCAGCTGAGTCTTCAAAATCCAGGGAAAATATCGAAATGCCTGACCCTAATCAAGTTGTGATAGAAAGTGACAAGGTCTCCAAGAAATTGACTAAATCTATGGAATACGTTCTACCACGACTAGACCAACAAACAAATCCAAACATAGTATTGCAAGATTGGAGAGAAAGAGAAATGCAATTGAAATGGAAAAACGAAGACAAGAATTACAACTAGAGAGCAGACGAATCGAGTATGAGCTAGAAAAGAAAAAACGGCATATAGAGAACAATTTACGCCTTCCAAAAATGCAAGAAGACCTTCAAAATGCAGAGTTAAAAAGTATTGATGAAACCAACTTTCATGAAGATTCACGAACAAACCTGAGTGAAATATCAAAACACAAGGAAGTAGTAAAATGGATAAATGACATTCCAGATGGATTTGATCAAACAGACACTCTTACTGTTCCGGAAACTGTTAACTCCAATAATAACAAAGATATACAATTACTTTGTGAAACTATCACTAATGTCTTAAGGAATGTTATCAAGCTACTCCATGTATAAGTAATCAAGTTGAAACAGAAAAGTGGCAGAAGAGACAATTGATGGAAAAGAACTTTCCATATTTTGACGGAAATCCCCAGGAATGGCCGCTATTTCATAAGCAACTTACTAATTTACGAAAATACGGCGGTTATTCAAACGAAAACATCATTTTGGAACTACAGCGACATCTCAAAGGTGAATCAGTCTTTGGTTGCTGGAATGTTACTGACTGCTGATAATGTAGACTTAGTAATCCATACTCTACAAAGAAGATTTGGCAGTTCAGAATTTGTTATTGAAACCATCATTACGAAAATAAAATGTATGCCATTCATCAGAGATAACAATTTGGAAAAGCTAATACTATTCTCAGCAGAAGTAAATAACATGGTATCCATTATGAAGACCCTAGAATCCAAGGGACATTTGCAGAATCCTCAGTTAATCAAAGAACTACTCACCAAACTTCCTGAATTACTGAAATTGAATTGGGGAGAAATTGTTTAGTCTAAAAAGGGTGATGTGACTCTAGAAGATTTCTCTTCATGGTTGGAAACTATTTCTAATGCAGCTTGTTATGTTAGTTCACCTTGTAAATACTCCAAATTTGAACAAAAATCATATGAAGGTAGAAAACATGAAAGACTTCTCAGTACTTCCGAAATGAAAAATAAGAAATGCAACTACTGTGACAAGAAATGTCATGATAATTTTTGTCCACAGAAATGTTCAGTTTGTATTGTAAAACTAAATAATTATTCTTGTGCAACCGGTGTTGAATCTGTTATTGCTCACTTAACAACTAACTTACGTCACATAAAGAATATGATTTCCGTTTTGGTTTTATTTTCTATGCACGTTGCATACAGACAATATTCAATAAGAAATGACGGTTGTCATTTTTCAACCTTTTTTTGGTTGGGATGTGTCAAATAATGAAATAATATATACCTAGTTTCAAAAACTTCATTTATAAGAATTAGATCAAAAAAATGATATCAAAAATATCCCCTTTCATAATGTCGGTCCACAAAGACCCCTAGATACATATCGGACCTCAAAAACCGTACCGCTTGTTTATAAAATCTGAGAATAAATCGCAAATTTTTTCATCTGATTATACGAAGTAAAGTTCATTACTTTTGAAATTAACATTTATCATTGTTATGAATTAGTTCATATGAAATAATTTAATTTTAACCCAGTAAACCACGCGCTTTATTATAAAGCCATACATAAATAAAAATCTAGTAGGTGGTAGAAAAACTGGCCTCATTTCCATAATCATTAATAATAAATCAGATTTCGTGTAGAAACTATTTTCACCTGAAATGATTTATTTCATAAATATATACTATCCCTCCGATTATCAACTAAATCAACCGCCACTGTTTTATGGTCCAACTTACTTCCCATAAACAAACAAAGTTATGCTGCCTTCAATGTAAGGATGGAAAAGGCCTCTCTATTGTATTTTGTTACTCTGAGGGTTTATTAATTTTCATAGTTTCTTTGATGAACGTGTTTATGGTTAATAAGTGTTCCACTTTCGTTTCTTCCCTTTAATGTTCTGTTTAATGTTCAACTTCATCTTCCTTTTGATACTTCGATAATTGATGAATCTTGTTCTATATGCTCTTGACTATGTTTTTCTTTCTCTAAAAAAAAAACAATGTTCACTTTGATGAACATTGACAAAGCTTTTTTTGAAAGTTTTTCTTTGGACAATAAAGTATATTTATTATTATTTATCACTTATTGTATATTTTTTACAACGATTCGGTAGGTATCACATGGGAGTGTCCACCATATTAGGGGCCGTCCATTAATCGGGTGATGTTTTTTAGCATTCATTAACCACCCATTCCCTTTGGCGATATGTGATGGGGTTTAAGACTAAACCCCCCTCCCACGCAAAAAAAACGTGTACTTTTTAATACCTACAAAGAATCTTAAATTCTTATACTCTGCAAATAGGTGAGTCAAAGTCACATTATACGCAGCTTTTTGGTTTAGAAATCGCGCGTTTCACGAAAAAATGAATACACCCCCTTCCCCCTTGTGATATTTCGTGATTTTTGATAAACCCCCTCCCCTCGCGTCACTTGATTAATGGACGGCCCTTATGCAGCCACAAATGTCAATCAAAATGATGACATTGCGTAATCCCCCTTGTTCTAGTAACCCTAGATTAGCCTTCTTGTGATGTTATATCACAAGTAGAGCTTTTAGCTTTGTATATAGACTAATAAATATTACTGGAGTTTTTTCACAACACCAAATCGTTATTTTTAACATCTCTGTTAATTGAGGTGTTAAAAATAACGATTTGGTGTTGTGAAAAAACTCCAGCAATATTCATTACACCAAAGGTTCCAAACAGTGCATCATAAGTATAGACTAGTCTATATACAAAGGTTTTAGCATTATACATGTGGCCATAGCGTACATACAGTGTTACCACAGTATTTCTGTATATACAAAATACTGTGGTGTTACCATTTCTTCCAAAACAATGAGAAGTTTGATTGTGAAATCGACGATTCCAGTACTTTATTCAGTGTTACCACTATAAAATTTTCGGGTCTAAATCGACTGACATTTTCTATGCCTTTTTTGGAATAATTCAAAGTCGGAACAGATAGAATTTGTAATTTTATAGATTCCTGGCTGTTTCCGGAATATATGAATCGAATTATTGAAGTTGATATGGACAACTTTATATCATGTCGATTTAGATCCGAAACTTTTATAGGGGTACTGGAATCGTCCATTGAGACATTTGATAATTTTCGATTGGCAACACTGACCAATTATTACCATGTCATGTCATTTAACGTTAAGTAGTTTATAGATTTACAAATCAAATCAATTGATGATTGAACAAAATTAACAATTGATAAGTAAATCCAAAAACGGCAACCGCGGGTATCGAGCTGGCCTGAATTGTGCCTGATTATAAAGCAACGGCATATCGAAGGAAAGTATTAGTTCTACTTTTAAATATTTTGTGGGCTTTGAGATGGGTTCACATAAAGAAAATAAAAAACACAGAAAAGAATCTAGCTCTTCTGAAAGCGAATCCTCCTCATCTGAAGAGGAAAGAACCAGTAAGAGAAAATGTTCCAAAAGGTTTAAACAGTCTAGTTCTGAAGAAAGTGATGAGACTGAAAAGAGAAGTCATAAGTCAAGCTGTCAGATAAGGTAATTCAAAATATATATGTTTTTACTATGTTCTTACTATGATATTGTTACAGAAAATCCAAGAATGAAGTTTTGGAAAGAACCCGTCACAGAGAAAAGATTCATTCTGAAGAGTTACGAGGTAAGTACATAGAAAGAAAAGAAGTTACGGATGATGTCAGAAATAGGAGTAGATCTAGGGATAGAGATGGTACAAGACAACGAAGGGGAGATTACCACAAACATGAAGATAGAGAAAGGAAGAGTAATAACAAAAGAGACAAACACAGTGAAACAAGAGAGAGAAATGATGATAACAGAAGTAAAAGAGAGTATAATAGAGAAAAACATGAAGATAGATATAAAAATAAAGAATTTGCTGATAGGAGGAATGATAAATGGAGTAATGAGAACTACAGAAGAGAACCAGATGGAAGAAATGGAAGGAATGAAAAAAGGTAAATTGTATAATGGTTGCATGACATGCAATGATCGATTTTAAAGTTGCTGTACCTACAAAACTATTATTTTTTTTGCCCTGATATATTCATTATTTAGGTTCAAGCTTTATTTTTTGAATTCTACTTATGATGTACTGTTCGGAACCTTTGGTGTAGTAATGAATATTACTGGATTTTTTTTAATCTTCCTCTTTGAAGATGATCACTTGGTGATTGAAACACGTGTCGAGGTGTTAAAAATAACGATTTGGTGTTGGGGAAAAAAAAACTAGTACTTAATATTTTTTTACATTTTACTTCAATAATGAGTATCAAACATTATTGAATTAGTAATTAGACAGCATTTTTTTAAAAAGTGATGCATGGCTATAGACTTGAATTTATGGTGTTTTTATTAAAAACAAATATATTTCCCAATATTGACTTAGAAGTTGGGAAACTATTAATTATATGTCAGTGTTATCTACCCTCAATATATAATAGCAGAATGCCAATATCAAAGAAGAACAGGATTATGTTACAAAAGTTATTGAACACTCTATCGGATAAAGCATAAGCATTATTTTTCTTTATAGAATTTCTCAAAACTTTTGTTGAAGTAAAAAAATGTTGAAGTGTGATATATGGATGCTTATATTGATTTGCATTGTGATAATTTTCTCAGAGTAAACGATATCGTCTTTTTGTTTGTTGATTATGAATCTGAAGTCAAAACTTGGTGCTCCATATATCTTCAGAAATACAGCCACTCAAAGGTTGAAACTGTTGAAAAATCAAGTCTTTCAAGAACCTTCTTCTATATGCTGCGAATCTTTATTCGCCCATTTCAAATGTACAAAAACTTCTATTTCACCAGATCGAACTAATTTATAATCATGTTCTAATTGATGTTGTTGCTTTACTTGAAGTTCTGTTAAAATGTCATAATTATAATTTTATTCCGCTTAGCTCTAAGCTCTGCCACAAGTTCACACATTAAGTTCTATAGTGTATGAAATATTCAATTAGTATATACAATTGTTAAATTGTTTGCAGCAGAAACCTTGTTTTAGATTATGTTTAGTTTGTTACATGACAATAGCAGAACTGTGTCTGATCCCCCAATTGCGCCTGATTTGGAAGCAACAGCTAATAATGTTACAGTGACCTTAAACATATACCATGTCTCAGCTTAGCTTCGTCTCTGTTCATTTGTGCAAGTAATACAATAGGTTAATTCAGACTCCTTTTTAATTGATACACTACACACTAACAAGGAATCAGTTGAAGGCACATTCTAAATGACAAAAGGAACATGACATTCTTTAACTTTCAATAGACATATAAAAGGAATTGCTTAGTTTATTTTTAGGGTGTTCTGGCTAATCATGGACAAGAATTGTATTAATAAATGATTAATTTTCGATAGTTCGTACCTAAAAAGCTGAATATGAAAATAAGATAGGAATTTACAGTATTTGTAATATTGTATACCTTCAATGACACAATCTTCTGAAATCGTTATAATTACAACTCTTCATGCATATACTTAAGTTTTCATTTCCAAAAAAGTTTATTTCTCAACTTTTGAATGACCGAATATCCAAGAGTAGGCTGAAACGCCAATTTTTGACTTCAGTTTTGTGATATTTAGATGAAATTATGCGAGTTTTATCAATGTATTGTCAACAAGAAGCTTGAGCTGAAAAAAAATTTAGCATAACTTTTATATTTTTTAAGGAGACGAAGAAGTGGATCTTATGATCATGCCAATGCCAAATGGGGTAAAGATGATGACAATGTCAAATCTGAGAAAAGTGATAATGAGAAGAAGGATAAGGAAAAGCCAAACTTTGGCCTTTCTGGCAAGTTGACTGAAGAAAGGAATACTTTTCGAGGAGTTGTCATCAAATACAGTGAGCCCCCAGAAGCAAGGAAGCCAAGAAGGAGGTGGCGACTCTATCCCTTCAAAGGAGAAAAAGCTTTGCAGACTCTGTACATACACAGGGAAAGTGCTTATCTCATAGGCAGAGAAAGAAAAGTTGTCGATCTACCTGTTGATCATCCATCTTGCTCAAAACAACATGCAGCACTTCAGTACAGACTAGTACCATTCACTAGGGAAGACGGGTCAGTAGGTAAGATTATTGAAAAAAATAATTTCTTTTGCATTGTAACATTTTCCCGAAGGAAAACAATTTGCATGCCCGTGAATTTTAAAATGGAGGGTGGGGTGGTTTGAGGGTTGAAAATTGATAATTAGGCTGTTCCCACCCACAAAAATATTTTTTGGACGATTTTTTTATTTTTTTTTTCATTAGGCCTCAAATCTGAAACACTATATAAATAATTTATATGGCAGAACAACACTAAAGGTTCAGATATCTTTTTATTTATATGGCTCGATGACGGTTATATCTGAACAATAGATTCAAATGAAGAAATAATACATGAAAATTACTGTTATTTCGGAGAAATTCTGCTCCACTTTTGATAAATGCCAAATTAGACATTGAAAACAAATTAAAAGCAGTGTTAGCTTGCAGTTCTGGGATATATTACATGAGAGCATCTCCACTGCAAGATGCATCGAATACTTCTACCAGGCAGCTTCCTTCCCATAAAACTTTGTTACTTTCATGTTCACCAAAATGGAGATGAAATTAACATCTATCTCCATGTAAAAAACATAGAAAGTGGCGTAACACCAAATTATTTCTTCATAATATCAAATAAGCAATTATGATTTAAATAAAAAATGTAATTTTATTACTTTTACACGCCATAGTCATCTCCACAACAACAGCACTGAGCTGTGGCATTCGACTCAGTGCCTCAGCACTGAGGTGATGGGCGCTCAGAAACAAAACTCAGTTGAAAAGAAGAATTGGAACCTCTGGTATAGAATTAATCCAATTCAAGCACTTTTCTCAAACACCAAAACTGTAAAATTCTTCTCAACACGCATTTCACCAATCAAAATTTCCTCTTTAGGAGATGAAGTAATCGGTAATTGTTATCACAGTAGCTACTCAAGGTTTTAATAACAATGCATAAAGAATATCCGAATAATTTCGACAAAATGATAGACTGAGTTTGAGAAAACAAATATTTGATTCATATGATTTATTTAAAAATCTTCTTTTTACAGGAAAACGGGTTCGTCCTTATCTTATTGATCTCGAGTCCGCTAATGGAACCTTCATCAACAATAAAAAAATAGAACCCAAAAGATATGTGGAGTTATTCGAGAGGGATGTTGTAAAATTTGGATTCAGCTCGCGAGAGTATGTTTTGCTGCATGAAAACAGCAAAGATGAAGCCATGGATGATGATGTTAAACAAGAGGAGGAGGAGGAGGAAGTCAAGGTGAAGATAGAGCAGAAAGAGTAATGTGTACATTATTAGAGTTTAGTTTTTTATTGTCAAATAGTTATGATTAATAAATTAATTTAAGCAATTTTGTACATATTTCAATAGAACCATAAAGGAGGTCCGATGTTGATCTTTGCATTTGGAAATTGTATTCATGATTGCTCAACAATCATCCCAAACACATATGAATTTATGGCTTTCTTACTGATGGTCGAGCAACTATCCTGAAGTTTTTTGAAAATTATTTATGCCTTTTTCAAATATGTCAGTGATATATCTCCAAAAAATAGCATATAAGTCAGCTTCTACAATGGATAACATATTTTTTTATGAATGACTTGAAAAGTTTTTTTCACATTTCTTCAAGCACAGTTCATGTGCTGGAACTGTCATGTGACAGTTCATGGTCAATGTCAACAACTGAATTACTGAAAAATCCTATTTTTGCAAACCCATTGGCATGACGACATATTTATTGTTATTGTTTGATTGTATGAAAAGAAAAGTAAAACAATTCATCTCGTCTTTCTGGCTGTATTTCAAAATATTGATGCTAGCAATAAAGCAAATGAAGGTTCCATGAAAATATAAATATTCTCAAATTCCCAATAATTCAAATTTCCATACTCAGGAGAACGATAAGAATCTTCTGTGACTTGTCAAAAGCGGTGTCAATGGTCAACTTATGGAAATTTAAACTATTACTGGAGTTTTTTCCCTAACACCAAACCGTTATTTTAACACCTCAACACTTGTTTCGATCACCAAGTGATCATCTTCAAGAGAAAGATCAAACTAATCCTACTTACAAAGCTATCCTTATTTATAACATAGATACCTGTTCTAGGTATTAAATTAATTTGACAATATTGCCTTATCTACTAGTCTTGAATTAATTTTACAAAGTGTCCTTATGTAACAGTTAGGTGAATCTAATAATTAAAATATTATAAGCTATATAAGTTAACTATTAAGATTAGTTAGACAAGTTAACAATAACAGGCATCTAGATGCCTATGAGAGTGTAGAACAAAGTAAACATAATAATATGAATAACGATGGTAGACCAATACTTAATAGTATACTATATAGCTTGTTAAAATAATATTGTATTTGTTATTCATGTGTGGCTCATGCTTACCAACTCTCACAAAGTATTTGTGAAATGATATACATATGTCAAACATCAATTTTGTCTGGAGTAATTGATTCAACAAAAAGCTTTTTGGCTTTCTATTTCTCTTTTCTTTGGAAGTTCCCACATTTTTTGTTTAGTTGGGGAGAAATCTTTCTGACAAATTCTTTTTTCAGTTTAATTCATTTTTTTTCACATCTTGATTGATTTGACCGATACTGGATGGATGTCTATAGTTACTAGGAATTAAATGAAACAACACTTGTCTTTTAGATATCCACAATATATTACTACTTGTAATATGTGACGCGTTTTGCTATTCCTATAGCTTTCTCAAACAAAAATGTATTCAGTAAAAGTATAGACATATTTATAGCAGTTTGAAATAAGGTAAATAGTAGAAGGTGTTTATCTTAAATGGGTAGCCTAATAATAAACAGGTACAGCAAGCGCCAAACGTGATGGCGCCATCACATTTGCGCACACAAACTCATTTTCAATGTAACCCCCACTACAGATCTTGCAAGACATACAAAAGCTCTGTACAGAGGCGTATCATTACTTGTCCTCTAATTCTGGTTACGTTTGGCATTGTCTGAATAATTTGTGTTGCCTAACAAAAAACCAGTCATGATTGTGTTTCTTGATGAAACATAAATTCATAGTGGACATATATCTTCCAAGAACTGGACAGATGAATCAACCAAAAGGTATAAGTCAACAATTGTATAAAGCCCATTCATGGGCTTTATACCTAATTGCCCACTTATATTTAAATCAGACACAACATCAGAGGATATCATTTAGGAATGAATTATGAAAATTATGGTAAATGTTTACAAGAAAAGGTAATCCTAAATTTACCTGTGATTTCAGTAGTCATGCCAGATAATGCTCTATATCATAATATTAAAATTAATCCAGCCCCCAACACAAATTCTAGGAAGGCTAACATGGTGAAGTGGCTGCAGGAAAAAAGCATTATGTTCACCCCTGACATGCTCAAACTCGAATTATACGAGTTGATCAAGGTAAATAAAAAGCATCAAATTAGATACAAATTGGATGAGGTTCTGCTTCAACACGGACATTTGGGCTACTGCCAAAAACAACGTGTCCCAAAAGAATGTAATTTTCACAAGCAGCAGTGAAGATAATTTGTACTCAGATTAAAGTTTATTTTTGGATAAGTGTATCATTATATAACATTATATAACTACTACCTGTAATATTAAATAAAATATGAAAAGAAATTACACAGAAATCATGTTCCATTTGCTACCCTAATTAAAACTAATTATAGTTACGACACTGACCGGCAAGGGGCTTATCGTAATCCAATAGTAATTTAGTTGGGAGTGTATACCTGCGCGATCGCTCGCCATCAGCCGTGGCATGTACTGTAGTTTACTTATTATAGTGGATATTCAAGAAAAGTGTTTTTGCATTTAATTCCTAGTTATTTATTTTTTCAAATTATATGGTTTTTGGGACCTATCGAATAATTTCGTTAAAAGTAAAAGAAAGTTAAGTGTTTATATAACTTTTCTAGAAATTGTAGCATTACCACAACCTAATCAGGCAGATGCGAATTTAACAACTATTCACCTATTATAATAGTAAAAAAATAAATAAAAAAAAAACGAAAATGAGAGAAAAGAAAAGGAGAGGTAATTAGAAAAAGGAAAGAACTTTGAAATTCTGATATGTTTGAAAACCTCAAAAAAGTTTAATTTCTCCCAAGTAAGAGAACAGTCCTGAAGATAGAAAAAA
Organism: Leptinotarsa decemlineata; assembly: GCF_025532065.1. Classification (NCBI taxonomy): domain Eukaryota; kingdom Metazoa; phylum Arthropoda; class Insecta; order Coleoptera; family Chrysomelidae; genus Leptinotarsa; species Leptinotarsa decemlineata. The sequence goes on along the minus strand of NW_027412688.1, from coordinate 26,270,041 downwards.
TAATAGTAGAAAACAATAAGCACAATATTATTTAAGTGTTGTTTCCTTTCATTTGTATTGAATATTCCTATACATGGTGGATATGGTGGAAGACCAAGGACCTTGGTCCAAAGTAGAAAAACTCCCATTATTATTTTTATAATTACCAAAATTTATTTTTGTTTTTGCATACCCAAACGGACATAAGCATTTTGGCCAATCTTTGAATAGCTAAGTAAGAAATTTAATATATTATAGTAGTAACTGATCCCTCGGCTTTCATTTTTTCGATAGTTGGGAAATGTTGCTGATGAGGTTGGGAAAATTTGAATTTCCTCCCCCCCATGGTTTTTCTTTTCGCTGCGGCCATCTAACTCCTTTATCTAACCGGCGAAGAGTGAAAACACGCGGATCTCGAAAATGGTAAAAGTTAAATTAAAGCAAAGTTGCTTATTGTGGAGTACATAATTAAAATGTACATAAGTCTTTAATAGCCCTCTTACGTTTAGACATAAAGAAATAACAAAAAATTCTATTTTGTTTTTTTATATTTTAGGTTTCATGTTTGGATAGATTTCATTTCCAAAAACTATTCATGGCAACTTTCATTATTGAAATTAAAATTTTGTTTAGTGTGTTTCTTGGGCAATCCCAAACTTTGACTGTTTATCTACGTATCTCCGTATTTCCATTACATCTTTTGATTTGCAGACCATGTTTAATGATGTCATAGCTCGAGATTACATTTTGTAATAACATTTGTTATTATACTCAGTTTATCGAACATATTACATGTGACCACTTAGTACAAGGGTCCCGGTACAACTGTACTCGAAGTCCACTCTCTGCCATCTGGTTATATTTCTAAGGACATGCTGAATCATTTCTTCTGTCATTTAGTAAGTGTCACCTAAAAACCTATTGTAACGAATCTGAAACCGGTCCTGACCGATAAGCCAGACTCATTGAACAAACACATGATCTCACCTCAAAAGAATGCAGTCGGGAATCGCTGGTAAAATTCTAGTACCGAACCGACTACCGAATTCTAGAAAGGAGTCTTTCCGACTCAAGAGGGCAGTTCATAAAGTGAATCGAGCTGCTAAACAAGAAATTCAAATAGTGGAAATATGTTAAGCGTTAGCTGGTAAGTATTGTAATAAATAAATTAGTTTGTGATTAGTGAAAAATTTTTGGAAATACATTTGTTTGAGACAGATACTTCATTATAGAATAAAGAAAATGCTTCTGTCTAGTTTTTACTGTGTGGCAACTTACCGGTTCTACAAATTAAATAAGTCATCAATCGAACGAGTTAGATAATTCATTAATTCGCTACACTATTAATTCAATATGTGTTTTTTATCGCGAACAAAACAACTTTTAGGTTGAAATTTATTAAAGTTTCTAATATTGAAAGAAAACTGCAGCTGACTATAAACTTTTTGCAAGAAAATGAGCTATACAAGTATGAACGCTCAATGCGATCATTATTGTGCGATTTACGATTCACAACAAAAATGAGAATATTCGAATAAGCATGAACAAGCTTTTAGATGTGAAACACGACAAAATTAGAATGGATTGCAAATTATAGCGCCATATTCTAACCTATAATAATCCAAGCATATCGTTCGGCTCTTAGGTTTGATCTGATAGGTAAATGACACATTTGATTTAAATAAACTAAGTCTTTGATTGCATCGCACCATATTATTTTCAAAATGATAGCGGAGTTCAATATTCATGTAGTTTTTTTAAATGTCATAATTTTGTATTTGACTATGGTGAAATGTAAGTTGTTGTTCTCCCACCATTCCCAAACATGATTCAGCATGTTCTTTGAAGCAATAAACAGTCTATATTCTCAATGGATCTGAAAATTTTCAAGCTATCAGCAAAAAAACGTTTCGTTGTATAGATACCCCAAATTTGATCTATTTGGTACGCAGGAAGTAGGAGTTCTTTGCAGCATATCATGTTCATTATTGGACATAAAACTTAGGGGGTATCTGAGGGTTGAAAATTCCATATTTTGGATCTACTTGGCATAATTAAGCTACTTGGGGTAGTGCAATGTAATTGGTATGGTGAAATGAAAAATTGAAAATTTATTTTCTTATATTGTCCAAGGCATCAATGGAAAGCTCTTAATGACCACTATTCATAGATTTCTATAATAATCTTTTTGATTCCGTAAATAAGGGATAGAAAGCTTTTCAAAATTATGGACTTTGAATTATCGTTGTAACACTCTTGATGGCCAGGCAAATACAGAGGCCTGTCATCCCTGATTAATTTTGACTACTCAGGGAACGTAACTCTCGGACCCGATCAGTTACTTCCGGTAACTAACGGGAGTTGCAGGAAATTTCCTGCAACCAAGTGTTGCCCATCCCATCGCCTTGCACTTGGCTATACGGTACTGCTGAGAATGAACATTCATCCGAAGAACATACTCGGCCGAAACACCTGGTATACAGAGGGGTCGAAAAATGAACATAGGACACGGGTGCTGGAATTTACTGTAAGGAAGAAATCTTCATTTCAGTTACCCACTCAATCAGCACACATTAGTTTTCATGGGTGAAGAGTATGAAACATTGCAATGATTAACGATAATTAATTTGAAGCCTAAACTAAATGAGCGGTTTTCATGGACAGCCATGCTGCACCAGATACAGAACATGAACTCTATATATAGGCCCTTCACCACAGTCTACCAAAATCTTTGATAAGGAACCAGACTGGGACACAGCATACCTACCAGGTATTGATTTTTGTTTGGATACCGGGGATGTTACCTATCATATTGTGAATGGTAAACAGTTCATAAAGCTGCAGCACGTTTTACTATACAATAACTTCCTTGTATAATGAAACACATGTTGAGGTTTTGTAAACTGTTCATGATGAGTATGAACACACTTGAAGTTATTGCATATTGAAACATGTGTTCAGTTTTTTTAAATGCTCAGTGAAAATCTCAGTGTTCTCGTGGAGAGTGAAACGTCATTCAGGACCCCGTCCCTATCTATTTCCAGTTTGTGGATAGCAACTCCCCTTGACGATCTATTTCTGGGACGAACCCCATATCGGCCAATCTCCAAAAAGCTTAGGACATTGATTCTCAATTTGTATTGTTCAAACTAATAAGGATCCCAGATCGTCCTAGGGAAATTTCTTCTGTAGAGCAGCTCGCTGCACCAATAAAAGGCCTCACATTTTTATTCAATATCATTTTATTTTTTATATAATTCTTATTACTAATTAATCTAATTGATGTATGTTCAGTAATAAATTAGGAGGGAGTGTTGTATAAGTTATTGCACTGGCGTGGGTCAGGATTGTCGTTAGCGCCAGCACCGCACCACCCCACACTTCGTGGAATGTTTAAACACATGAAAACAAAGATGATAGGTATATAAATTATAAATATATTATATAAAAACAATTAGGGAGGCCCTCCTCCGAGGAAACCACCATCACAATAGCTACCGACGCGACACTAAAAAGTTTCGGTAAAAATTTCTTCGCCTATATCATACAGCGCCACTATCATAAAATGTCACATGTATTTGTAAAAATGAGAAACAAACGAGCAACAGGTGCGTAGCTATGCCAAAGTCTACCGTCACTAGGGTAACAATCCGTTATTTTAAACACAGCCTCGCAAAGCCATAAATACTTTTGGGTATCTTGATTTTACTCAATTCACTAAAAATTATATATATAATATATGTATACATATATATAGTATGGTACAGTTTTCTATGTAACATATTTACAACTTTGTATATTTAATACATAAAACAAATTTATATATTTTCAAAATGTACAATATTTACATGTATATGCATAAATTTTCACTGTTTAGTCTGACAGTTTGTTAGAAAGAAACGCGCGGCACCACTAAAGTTGCTCCACGAACTTGCTCAGCTGGTCTTGAGGAGTCATGGTAGGCACTTCGTTGTTGTCTTGATTCGAAACTCCTGCAGGCGATGAGTGCGGATGCAGGGCATTCGAATGATTTTGACTCAAAAGCATTTCTGATGTTGCGAGATCATGAGGCGAAGGTTGAGGCCCCCGAGGGCTCGGAACTGCCTGGTTTCGAGGACTTGGGGCTGCTCTTGATGATGGACTAGGTTGCGGACTTCTGAAAATGAAAATATATTTCAATACTGAGGACTCTTATCTGTCAATGATCAAATAAATTCGAATTTAGTTTACAAGGAGGAATTTGGTAATTAGGACTAATCTTAAAAATAGGTTCAATGGTAAAAATTGTTATTTAATATTCTCGAGTAATGAAATAAGGTGCATGATCTCCTGTGTTTATAGTGTGCTCCGCATATGGACAAAACATCACTATTGTCGTCTAGACAGTTCAACAATCGTTGATAACAACATTGTTCTCCGTTGACTATCTGGTCTTTCAGAGAATGTAGAGTCTCGAAACTAATTATTTGTAATTCACTAAATTTCAAGGGGAAATCCAAGATTATTCATCCAACTTCAATGGAAAATTCATCACGTTGGAACAAAGAATCCTGAAGATGGAAAAAATATCGAAATCAAATAAATGTCTTGAAAAAAGGATATTGAATCTTGAGAAACACAATGAAAGTAACAAGTCCCTAGAAAATGAATTCAGGGAATTTAAAAAACATTTTGAGTCAAACAAACACACAACGATAACTATAATTTCAAGAAAAATAGTATTCTCAACTCACTTCAGTTTATACCAGTGAACTTTCGAATTGGTCACCATTCACTTTCTGACAATAATGAAGTTTGTTTACAAATTCATTAAGGAATGTTTCTGGAGTAATTTCATTCTAACCATGAGCTCTAAAGTAAACTGCAGTGGTGTAACGTAAAATTTTGATTTCACCAATCCTCACAAAAATCTTCAGCAGGCCATTCTAAGGGACCACGTTTACCTATCTAATGATTTGGATTGTCATCTAGCCACTTTTAAACCAGCTTGTCGTGATAATGATGTACCTCATCTTGCTGAAACCTAAAATTAGTTGAAAACCGGTAGACAGACAAACATGATCCCTTAGAAGAGCCCACTAGGTCATCTGATAGTACGCAGAGATGTTTTTGGGGAAATATTTGACATCTGAACTGTACGATATACAACGGCAATTCATTTTAAAACTTGTGGATAGGTAAAGAGATATTTCCCCAGGAACATTTCATAATATAAGAAAAAAATTTATAGGTAGATTTCATTATTGTCAGGGAATGAATGATAAACATTTTGAATATTTACTAAAATGGACTGGAGTGAGTTTTGAATAATTTTTATATAATATTATTGTATAATACTTTGTAATTAGTTATAGTCCCTGATTATAAGCATTTATTATTTCTTGAGGCAAAAATTGAATATAAAACTGCTAATCACTCGAGATTGGATAATTCCATTTCCAACAATAAAAAAAGTATTGGATAGAGAATAGAAATACCTATTAAACGGGGTATCACAGGACCCCTCTTTCGATTTGTACAAAAACAGTTGGTAGCGCCCACCAGGCGAAAAGTGATGCAACAAATTGTTATATCAAAAACTACTAAAAAGGATACCTTCTTACGTAAATTTTGTCTGGTGTTGATATCTTGTTACATTCAAAAGTTGAGAGGGGGTGACTATTTACTGTTATGTAAAAATCTCACAAAGTGTTAAATTCAAATATTTTTATAATAACATTTACTCTTCCCAAGTAACACACAACATTTCACCAATCGTATTGCTATGGAGAGTAAAGCAGGGCTTCTAATCGGTAAAACACTTCTCTAATAAATACTTATAGTACTCTCAAATAGGACAGTGAAGCCAACAAATTATCTTGTAATGTACCATACTAGCAAACAAAATGCATGAATTGAAACAACCCTATTCTTACCTTATAGGAGGCGGACTCCGTACACTCTGCATCAGTTGCTGTTGCTGCACAGAAATCCCCTGAACTTGAGGAGGACCCATCACCCCTTGCGGTGATGTAACTGACGATGGCGATGGTTTCAGTCCTTGCATTTGAGGATACTGTTGATCAGTAAAGGAATTGTTATATCCTAGGTGTGGCTGCCGGATACCTGGCAATCGCTGTTGATACGTTGGGCAAGCACCGGGCTGTTGGAAACCTTGCTGCTGCTGCTGTTGATGTGCTGCTTGCTGCTGCTGCTGATGTGCTTGCTGCTGATGTGCTTGCTGCTGTTGCTGCCTTTGGATCGCTAGCATCTGTTGATGTTTGTACCACTGAGGCTGACTCATTGGCTGGCCAGGTCCTTGGTTTAAGCCTTGGCCTGGTTGATTCATAATTCCACTTTGAATTTGCATTCTAGTTTGGTGCTGTTGATTAGCATTCGGTTGCGTGTTGAGAATGTGCTGTAACTGTTGTTGGGGAGGTGCGCCACCACCTGCCTGCTGAATCTGCTGTGCCTGCTAGAGAAACAAAATTTCAATTTTCTTCAAATTATTCTCATTCTCGCAAATTCCAGTAAAAGTGTGCAGAATAACATATAATAATTATAAAGGAATTGAAAAAAAAAGATGATAAAGGAAAGCGATCTTGGTGGTATGCTTATTATTGCAAAAAATGTGAATGGGATAAGGCAGGTCCTTAACTTTGGAAGTTATATTATTTGATCTGTTTGTGTCTGTATGAGTTTTTTTCTTGATTAATGTTCAAGTTAATTATCCCCTAAAATGAACTGTAATAGCGTTTTGGAAAAATAAAGATTATCAGGCTATCGTTATCAGGCTATACGATCTGTTCATTTTTTCCAAATATTCAGGAAACTCTATTGTAAAAATAGTGTTTTGCTAAACTTTGTGACATTAAATAAAAAGACCATTTATTATTATCATTATCATATTCAATACTTTCGAATTTCTCAAAATTACAAAAAACGTATCAAGAAATGAAAATAAATCGTTAAGTCTAGACTAAGGAAAATGAATGGGTTCAAGAGTTTCATAAAAATTACCTGTTTTCAGAGTGTTAGTATCCTAGGGATCAGGAAACAGGACATGTCAGGATCAAGAGAGGTTATTTGGGAGAATAGAAAATAACATAAATAAGGAACTTATGTAGGAATAAAAAACCAATTTCCATTTCTCTGAAACAATGAAAACAGGACTGAAAAAAATTAAAATATTGCTCAATAGGTTATGTTGTATACAAATTCAAACATTAATTTTAGTAAGAAAAATCAACTTTGTTTCCAGACAAGAAGAAATGGAGACGTTCCTGAGGTGTTCACTAAACATCAACTGTTGATTTATTGATAACTCAATACATTTCAAGTTTGGAATCCATAGGTTATTAAAAGTTAAGCTTCAAGCTATTTTCTTGAACTAAACTTCACTCATATTAACCATTTTTACCAATATAATACCAGAAATTATAATTTATAAAAGAAATTCACGAAAATAAAATGATTGAGGTATTTTTTAGTATACTGTGAATTCACTGAAAAAAAAATTGAAAGAATTCCTTCCTGCCAGTTTTATAAAATTTTATGAATTATCAAACTCCATGCGCATGATGGTATCAATCAATGTAATATGATTGTAACGATAATTCTTGATTAATATTCATTTATCATTATTGACCACCTTCCCATCTGTTAAAAGTAGCAAATGATATAGCCTCGGCCTGGGATAAGTCGCAATACACAAGCCACATTATCTTGGATCGAGTGGTAGTCCTTTATGCTAGATTACAAAGAATTAGGATGGATAATGATTCAATTTCGAGGTGTGGAATAACATCATTTGGACTTGTTCCTTTCTGTTTGCTATACTATTATTCCAAACTAATAGGCTCTAAATTCTCAGAAATGATTTAAGTTTTTGCCTTAATCTGTCTTCCAGTAGCCTACGAAAATTATTCTAAACAGATGAGGAAAAATGATGACAAAGTACATAGAATCACAACCTTAACAAAGTTTTTATTTTAATGCAATATTTCTGAGAATTTAGTGCCTTCTATTATGGAATTGTAATATAGATTGTTTTGACCTACCTAAGATGATAAAAATCAACTTATACGCAGATATATCATGAATGCATGGCGAATGTTTTAAACCGCATAAATTTTGAACGAGACAACATATTTGTGTGGGGTGCAATAAGAATATGACTCTTTGTATAGAACCAGTAATTCACAAAACTGAGTATAATATTCAAATCTATTATTTCTTATAATCATTATATCAAAATAATATTGAAAATTCCAGACTCTTCATTAATAAGACAATCTATTGTTCATAATAATATAGAAATTTGTATTTTTACAATATCCAGTTTCTCAACTAGAAAATTTGAAGGTAGCTGCTATAACTTAGCAGCTTTATTGAATAACAGTATAGACAAACTGAAATTACCATTCAAGATATCCTACTGAGAAATTAAACAGTCCTTCAACAGATGGAAAATGTTTGAAATGTGGTTTAATAGTTATTATAATTTTTCAAGTATTATATTCATTGCCATGTATCTGTTAGTATTTTATATAAGTTATTAGATAGATAGATAGATTCATTTCATTTGAATAGAAATCTTAATATAAAAATAAATAGTACATGTAAAGTTAATTCAAAAGTGCACAGATAAATGCACAATCATTAAGCTATTGGAAAATAATGACAATACATTAGGCCTATTATTTTGGAAAATATAACATTAAAATTGTTTTCCAAAACGAAAAAAAACTTTTGGCAGATCTACCATTCACAGGCAATTTATACAATTGGTTGGAGAGCCTTAAAAAAACAGTTAATTCAAATGTCCGGAGTTATTAACCCTGCATATATGCAAATAATCTCTATTCCGAGATCATTGTTCATTAATTTCTATGTTGAATGTAATTGGGTCACAAAGGTATGATGGTGCTGATTTATTAACAATTTTGTAGATGAAAATCATTGAAAAAAATAAAAGAAATGTTAAAGCACCCTAAACCAACCCAATGTAGATTACATATTGCTGATTGGTTTATAACGAAAGATATGTTATTCATATTCCTCAATTCTGAAGTTTGAATAGTTGCTCTAATTTATTTAAATTAAAATTGTATAAGACTTGCATAGTTAAAATAAGGCTGAATAATACTTCTTCCTACACACTGTAATTCTTGTTTCAAGGAAAAAACTAACCACACCAAATTGTAGAAAAAAAATTACAATAACAAAAAAATACCTGTCTCTGCTTGATGAATGCTGCCATAAGCTGAGGATTAGACTTAAGTATCGAAAGTATTTGTTGTTGCTGTTCTGGAGACTGAGGCGAGCGCAATGTTTGCATGAGCTGTTGGAGGGCTTGCTTTTGCATCATAGGTGGGGGTGCTGCACCTGGCCTTACACCTGCCGGATTGGCTTGCAAGGGTGGTTGACCCATCTGACCTGGTTGCAGTACTTGTGGCACAGATTGTCGGATACCAGGCGCAACACCACCGCCAGCGTACCTTGGCTGCCACTGTTCCATTGGCAAGAGATTTCCACCTGAAACAAATAATACCCTTCAAAGAATCATCCTACAATAAACATCAACAACGAAATGGTAAGAAATACTTCTTAACAAATGTCTTCATGAATACTAACTTGAACTTTGAAATTAGACTGTTACGTTAATACTATTTTTTACAGAAAAAGGACTTTAGGATACTCAACATGACTTCATGTAATATTTAATATATATATATATATATATATATATATATATATATATATATATATATATATATATATATATATATATACATTACGATGCAAATGTATGGAATAAATTCGATATTTACAAAATGAGCGTCTTTCGGAAGAAATCCAAAAACAGGTCAACTTTAATTTTTGACGGCCCATCTCATGATATTCATATGAAAGACGTTTCGTCACCGGTGTTGGCGTGATGACGTAATCGACAATTTTTTTAAATGCAAACAGGGGTCATGTGGCACCTCATTCAAAAGGTCTACTAATCATCTATTCAACGGTATAATGGTTTCAATATGTATTAATACAGGGTCAACCGAAATTATGTTGTCAGAAGACTGGAATTATAAATAATAGTAATTCATTGACCCAAATAATGCTATGCACCGCCACTGAGAATAAAGTATCGTACTGTCTTCTATTTTTTTTGTTGATTAGAAAAAAGAAATGGTGATAAAAGTCCTACACCCTACTTGAGATTAGTCAATGTCATTGAAGTGAAGTATCATTGAAGCGGTTGACATTATTTCTAGAAAAATATTTATGAGGAAGTCTTACCTTGTCCTGCTCCCAAATGGCCCATGTTTCTTATTTGTGGAGGAGGCATACTCTGTCCAGGAACCTGATTAGGAGTGACTTTGCCATAACCGACATGTGGAGCTTGTTGCCTAGCAGCTTCCTCTTGCACTTGTTTGACGACTTGAAGTACATTCGCTGGTGGGGTATGTGTACCTGGCTTCGAACCAATACCTGCTTGATGTGGAGCTTGAATACCCATTGATGGATTGGGTAAACCTTCAATTTAAAAAGCATATAATCAAATAGATGAAAACGGTAAGTTCAAAATAATATATTATACTGTATTAATTTATGCATTAATTTATTCCGATTCAAAACTATTCGAGCTACCACGTTTACAATGTAACATTTCTAGAGAAAGTTCTTTAAAACCCCAAAACAAGTAACATATATTTCTTAGAAACGAACTACAGAATGACAAATTTAGAAACTAGCGTAAGATATACAAGCCCCCATTCTAAAGAGTTGTACAAGTTGGTGCGAAGTACTTAAGTTATCACTTATTCAGTGATGTACATATATCTATTAATATTGAGGTAGAATTGGTACCTCTGTAACAAAATGTATGTGAAAAATATTTTAATTAGATTTATGAAAAGGTGAAAATTGTGAAATATTGCCTTTTACTGTCACTAAGAGTATTCTAAAAAAGGTAATATGTTAGTAGTAAACTGTATTCCTCTAATTTTTTTTTATATTTTCTTTGAGAAACTTCTGATATCTCCACTTGATATCCAGATAGCTGTAATATTATATCAATACTAATTTGACTAGGTAAAGTGGAAATCTTATAATTACTGTTGTGATTAGGAATAATTACCCACCCACATAACAGGATATATATAGTACATACTTCAATAATCGACTTTGTATGTAGTAAATTAGATGAATATTTCACATCATGAACTATAGCTTTCCCTGGAATACCAGATCATGAAGTTGTTTTATTCAGCATACATTGGTTAAATCAAAAACAGCAAAAAATTCAAGTATGGAAGACTATACAATGAAAATAAATAACACTATCCATGACATTCAAACAATTTTAACAAACATTTTTTATTTCTAGATGCATTTGGCTAACACTGTAGCTTCCTAATTGTTATCATCAATCCTTCTATATCTGTTTATCACCATTTTTCATTAATAATGTCCTTATTAAAAAGTCAAGATTAAACAAAGTGGCTTATCAAGAGCTCTTGGATTACTTAATCACATTAAAAAAAGTTCACTAACGATTTTATAACTGCGTTGAAAATATAAAAATATATATTAAAAAATGATTGAAAATGATAAATGTAATGTTTACAATATGAATATTAAAAGAGCTAAAATAAAACGAGAGACTTGGTACATTATTAATGTTTTCAGAGGTGAACAAAAACAAATAGAATCTTCAATCCTGATAAATAATATAAACCATTATTATTTTTCTTCAAAAGCTGAGTTGGGGACAAAAAATATTGTAGTTCCATATGACATACTGATTAATTTAGATACTGCTGAGTTTCAGGTAGTGAAACATTCATTGAAAAACAAAACAATATCTAAAATTAACGAATTATAAATTAAGATTCTGGAAAATATTTCTGTTTCTGCTCTAGATTCATTAGCAGAGTCAATTTCAAAATGGGATGTTTTCTTCATTTCTAAAAACTTCCATTAAAATCCCTCTCTATAAAGATGATTTCTTCACTTGCCAAAATTATGAAAATGTTTTGTTAAAATTTGCGTAACAGAATTTTTATATGTTACAGAAATAACTAACTTCAAGCAAAAATACTCAAGTTTTGCCTAGAAAACTGTATCATCATGGAATCGAGGAATTTATTAATAAATGATCATATCTAACTGGCAGAAGTCAAGTGATTAAATATTTCACTTTATCTGATATCTGTCATATAACTAACGGAGTACCACAGGGTCCGATATTGGGTTCCAGTCTATTTCTTTTTTACATCAAGAACTCAACAACCATTGACTTAGAGGCTTCATTCACTTTATTTGCAGATGACACAGTAGAATGGAATAACGGGGTCTCTCAGTCAAAAGATCAAAAATCAAAAACTCTGCTTTACTTTGCCAAGCTTTCGCTTCTAGTGGGAAGCTTCTTCAGGGCCTATAATTTATTGAGTTGTGGGTTTTTTTGCCAATGAATAAAATTACAAATCATACTTACAGTAAAAATGAGTAAAAAACAATTAATTGAACATATAAATCGACGAAAAAAGTTAAACATTAATGGAGTTTTTTGGTTTGACAAATGTCATACCTTCACATAAATGTCATTTTTCAATGGGCATGATAATTTGATAATCTTTGACTCTAAAGGGAAAGTTGATTGATACAATTTTCATTATTAGGTATCAATATGAGTTTTGGTATAGTTCCAGCAAGTTACTGTATATACTGCTGAGATTATCAATGTCAGTTCTCTTATTCATACAATTAGAAGACTTATTAATTTCAACCATTTCAAGAAAAATGCGTTTGGAAATATTTTTTTCTGTATGTTAAACTGTGATATTAGAGTAATTTGGTTTATGTCCTGTTTCTATAGAATGTTGCGCTAATGCACATGATTTCTTATTGAGCTTTATATCACTTTTATGTGAAGTTATTCTATTTTTAAGAATTCTAGATGTTGTTCCAATAATATATATAGTGACAAAAAACCTTAAATTTGAGAAATACGTTTTATCGCCGAGTAAAAAACTATCGTGGGGATGTTATGCAGTAAGAATAACATACTCATCTAGAATCTAATATTTTAAGCTTGAGAAAGCTATTGTATAGCGAAACACGTATCACGGTTTTTGTAAAACCCTTCATAGTGAAAAATCATACAATAAACTGTATTAATGAGTTTCACATTTGACTAAGTTTCTACAATACTTGCTTTGTCAATGAGGGTAACTCTATGGACATGAAGCATATTTATTATCGTTACTATCTTTCAACAGACGTTATTCTACTAATCATCTTGTGAAACAAATCAGATTGTTCCATGAAATGCACAAGAAGTGATTTCACTTGTTCTAGAGTTCTCATAAACAACACACAGATGTGTATACAGGGTAGGTTAGAGAGGTACAAGTCATAAAAAGATGTTAAGTTAGGAGTTTTAAATTTCACGTAGTAAGGTGGCCGGTATCTATCCTTCACCCTTTTAATGAAGATATTTTGACAAAAAATGAAATCCATACGTACCAGTATTCATAGTGCTAGCAGGACTAACCGAACCTGGCAGTACTGACTGCACCACGCCTCCACTCATTGGCACATTGGTAGCACAAGGAAGAGCATTTGTCGAGTTTGTCTTGGACATTACTGCCATCCTCCTTCTGAGCAATTGTGCTTGTTGCAATCTCTGTTGTAACTGTTGTTGTTTGAGCTTGTGTTTTATATTCGAACAGAATGGGACGGGGCATTTGGTTTCTTGGCAGTGTTTAGCGTGATAACAACACAGTGCAATAAGTTGTTTACAAATAGGGCAACCTCCGTTCGTTTTTCTTTTGCACACCTTCGTATGCGTTACCACACGTTTCATCTTCTGACAGCTTGGCAAACGGCAGTTTGCATCTCGGCATTGACAAGCGTGCACCAATGACTGAATACACCGCTAAAATAAACATTTTCAATTGAATAACAAGAAACAAAAACAACAGAATATAAATTACCTGAATAGACAATTTTCTTGCTTCGCCAGGATTGGCTTTGCTGTCTGTTGGCGAACTGCCATCGTCTATGTCTAACCCAAGTTTCACCATCTTATGAGGATGGCCATCTTTCTCATAACAATGAATGCACAAGTCAAAATCTTCACAAAATGTACAATGATATCTAGTTTCCACATGTGCTTTACAGTTGTTGCAAGTATATACAAATTTATCTTGTCCTTGGTTATGTAATTCATACAGCATGGACATTGTGCTGTATTTTGCTCGTCTTAAAGATGAAAACTCGTAATGTTTTTCTCGGGCAAGCGTTAAAAACGCGTCCCGTCCGTCCATGAGATCACAGTTGATAAAAGGATCAGGGTCTTGAATTGGCTGAAAAATCAGAAATTATCTTCAGTATAACAAAAATCTTGGTACAGACCATAATGTTACACAGATAATATATAATTATTTATTGAAATTCCACTACCCCGCAAAATAAAACTGATTTAAAACATGTAACTTACCTTCAAGCTGGCAGCTGATTGAACAGAATGTAATCTAATAACGAAGAATACTTCTTTATGCTTTTCCATTGTGGCAAATATTTTTGCAGACAAATCATTACCATTTTGAGGAGCATTTGATTTCTTACTATTTTTTCTTTGATTTGCCTTCGATTTTGTGTTCTTTTTAGCCTTTTTCTGTCCTTTTTTCTTTCCATCAGGACCCACCTCATTTTCTTCCAGGGATGAAAATATCTACAAGAAACAATAATTATTGAACTGATATAAAAATAAACTAGAAAGACAATTTCAAAAAAGTTGATCAAAATTTATAACCTAATGTATGTTTTATGTAGGGATTATAAAGCTAGTTAAACATTAACCTAAAATAACTTAAAAAAGTAAATATTCAATAAATGTGAACAATTTTCAAATAAAAAAAAACTTATTCAAAAAAAAGTTAATTGTCACAGAAGAACTGTTGCCACATTAAGACAAAATATAAAATAACTGAAAAAAAAAAAAAATATATATATATATATATATATATATATATATATATATATATATATATATATATATATATATATATATATATATATATATATTCAATCAAATCCATATTCAACAGTTGTTCCTTCAATTGCCTGAAGGTAATATTCTTAAAGGAACCTTCATGATTTTCAATATGAACATAATATTCCTATTGATTAAATAATTCTGGAACCATTTGAGAACATTTCCACTAATGCCAATATTGAACAATTTTTTGTTTGACACTTCATGGTTGAAAGTACTCAAATTATCTTAAAAACTATTTTGGTAACTTTCAACTTCAATATTCTTCGTATATTTCTTATTGCTTACAAGTTGAAAAGGATCTTAGTATCCATAAACACATGGTGCTATTTTGGGGCCAGCCCAGTAAAAAATCATATGAAAGGAAATTCTTTCAACTCAAAAATATTTTGTGAGCAAATCAAATTGCCATGAAAGAAAAAGAAGCAACTCGTAAATTGGAGAACAGTTCTAAAAAAACAATTGTTCTAGTTATAAATGTAAGATACAGTTATGTTTCCTCAAGTAAAAAACTTGTTTCATGAATTTTTATAGAAAGTACATATTTAGAAAGGAAACTCAAGTTGACGATGTTTTTTCATCAGCATCAATGATTCATCACATTTCAAATTTGTGTGAGATCCGATGTCCACCCCTGTGGACACTTTTGCCAAAAAATAAATAGTTTTCCTCGAATTAACTTTTTGATTACTGCAAAGTTGTGTAATGATTAATTTTAAAATCCAATAAAAATACAGGACATTCATTTATAAGCACTTAAAAAAAGAGAAAAATTTCAAATTACGTCAAATACATTAATTTATTACATTATACAATATGAAAACTCGTCACAAGATTTGCTCATTAAAAAAAATTATTAGAATTATTCAAGTAACACTCTGTGAGATTTCCACTGGACATTTCTCACAATAAAGTGTTCATTTGATACGGATATCATTAGGGAGCATAAAAAAATCCACAATCTTAGACAGTCTGCCATATTGCACTTAGTAACATCATGTTATTTTTTGGCAAGCCCTTTCATGTGATACCCATACCATGGAAGTGCACAAAAAACTAGATTATCTGTTGGATGTAGAATGACGTCACTTAGCTAATTATGAATGTCATCCAAACTAAACAAGTATGCAAAAGTTTAGCTCAATTGGATGAGAATAAGTGCTTTGAAATTCAGTTGCCAGGCTTGGCCAGAACTGACATACATGCAAACATTGCAAATTGAATAAAAGCTTGTAACGGACAACTTACCGCTGCCTCAGCTGCTTCCGCTTGCTTTCTTTTTTCCTCTTCCTCTTGGTCAAGCTCTTTTATACTTTCTTCCAAAACGTTTGGCCAAAAATCTCCCTCAAAATATGGGAGATCGGCAGCCGATCTAAGATTATCTTCCATTGCTTGTTTCAGAATATCCTGTAATTAGCACACAAAATAGATTAAAAAAAGAAATATCAAAAATGAAATTTTCATCATACCTTATAATCTAAAACTATCCTTTCAATTATTCCTTTGTCTAACATCTTTTTATACCAGTCTTGCAGTCTCTTGGGTTTTGGTATTTTTTGGTCCAGCGGATGGCAATGAAAGATATAATCATCACCTTCCGAAGGGGGACAAGCCCATATATGAGCCATAGTATAACCTAACTGTTTCACATAGTCCATATAACCTAATAAAATCTCATGATACACAGCAGTCCTAAATTGTCTGGGTTTGAAAAAGTGAACAGAATCTAAGTACGCTATATACACTCGCCGCGTGTTTGGCATAGGACACTCCGAACCGTATTCCTGAACATGCATCCCAAAAAAACAAACGTCCACACCGTCGATTTCCTCAAAGGCAAAAAGGGCCTTCGCCCGATATGGAAACTCTCCTGTAAGTTCACCGGTTTCAACAAACTTGGATCGCATCCCCGGTTTAACCTCAACAACTTTTTCCGAACTTGATACAACACGAATCGATACATCACCCGCTCCAGCTTCTTTCTTCCTGAGGAAAAGATTCACCCTGTTTTCAATGTAAATGCCTAAGTTCGTAACCTGCAACCGTTTCGCGTTGAATTTGTTCTCCCGACGTTTCAGTCCTTTGATTTCGAGGCACTCATCACAAATAAAACCTAGGGGCCAAATGGCTTCAATATGAAGAACACATATTTGGTGGAGTTTTCGCCCACAGTCATTGCAATGCACAAACGTTTCCATCTCCAGATGATCGTTTTTCATTTCCTTAAACTGATCCTTCTTTATATTTCTGAAAAAAATATATATAACTGAGGTAATGAAATGACACACATTTCAAAGTGAGTTAGTAACAAATATTGATATTCAGAGTGGATGTTCTGTGAAATTACAAAAGCTCTAGAAACTGTAGAGTGAGATTTGCTTAGAAGATATAATCGGACTTCACAGAACTTTGTCGTATACTACATTTTTATATTTGCTTTTACAGACAAAGCAATGTAAAAGCCAATATAAAGCTTTTTGATAGTTGTTTTAGATTCATGAAGTATTAAATATTTAGTTTTTATAACTATCACTGTTTTTAGTACAGTAAATCCTTATTTATAAAATAAAATAATCTATATATTGATTTACTGCCGACAGTAATCACTGAGTGATTTCTTGTGAAGTAGTGCATTGAACCAAAGGTATGTCAATCATGGAGAATCTGTAGATTTGTTAACTTCTGAATAAAAAATATTACAAAACAATATTATTATTATTATTATAACAAAAAATTATGCAATATAAACAAGACTTACGTTTGGGCTTGTGTAGGATCCTCTCCTAGCGTTACTGTATCTCCTTGGATGTCATTAAAACATTTCTGACAGAAAGTGTACCTATCAGATCCTAATCCATATGCTTTCATACTGAGCACAGAGAAAGAAATACATGTTATTTAGCAAAGACCAACAGAATTCATATCATATTTTCAAATAATAAACTGCACAATGAACCAAACAATAGAAAAATAAACAAGTATCCAAATTGTCATCATTTCAATGATGAAGATTATTATTACTTATTACTGACCTGAAAATTTAAAGCCATTTCTGCAATTGATACTAATGGAAATTTCTTGAATTTCAACTTTACAACTTTTGCAGAATGTATCTTTAATTATAATTTGCATACAGATTTGTTTTCATGAAACAAAAAGCAGGTTTTTTTCTTTTTTTAATTAACCAACAATTTTGTCACTTTCGTAAATAATCTTACTTCCTCAGAAAACCAATGAAGAAATATTGTAAGAAAACGGCTAAGGAAGCCAAAAGTATACACTTTCGTAAAATAAGCCAAGGTGATAAAGAGAAGTTTGTGAATCTTATATTCAAAAGTTGAAGTTTCCAGAGGAACATTTCACAAAATTAATAATTGACAATACTCATAGTTGACAAAATTCCAAGATGACTTTAACAACACAACTAACTAGTGAGTGATAGAATTTGGTTGATAATTTTGGAAATCAGAATTCACCATTCTGATAGTAAATCATCAGCTTATGGGATGTTTGGCATGAAAAAACATTCAATAGATTTTTTTCAAAAATACTAATAAAACCGTATGAACTGATTTTGAAAGTAAATCAGAAATTTAACTAGAAAAAACATTTTCTCTCTTGAGGATCATCGTTAATCCAAGTAATATGTGGAAGCAAATGAAATATATATGAAATTGTTTCTTAACTTTTTCAGTATCTTCTTGCTTTACTCAATAAATATTACTTTTTATATATTATTCGAAATGAATCTATGAATAAACAATAAAAAAGTAAATAAAAACATACCTATTCTGATAACTGTAATACTTGGCATCTCTGGGAATTGTGCATAGTTGTTTACCGTAGCAGCACAGCACCTGAGGATTGAAAGTATACTTCCTACCACAACAATAACCCATAGACTGCATAACAGGATCGATTTCTTGTTCGAAAACCTCAGACAGCTGTAAATCACACCAAACATCAGGTATTTCAAAATCACACTAGCATTCAAAAAATTACCTTTGTGCAATACCTATATACTCGACTTGTTTTTCTATTGTACAACCATGCATTATCGAACATTAGCCACACGTCGTCCACATACTCCCAGGGGTCTGCATACTGTCCAATATCGAGTTTTCTTTTGATTGTTGACAAATCCATAGGCCTTTTAACAATTTCAAAATAGTCTGGGATACCTAAAGTCTGCGGATCTACAGGTTGCCTGAATGGAATACTTTCTGGGTCTTGTCTGAATAATTTCTCCAAGGTTGGCATCAGCTTCTGTCTGAGTTCATCCGGTTTGAATTCTTATACAGAAATCAAGTTAATTATATTGGATATAGATAATAGTAAGGTATATATGAATGGTTTCTAATCAATAAATTTGAATAAAATCTAGAAACACTCACTCTTGTTCTTCCTTTCGCTTGTTGCTACAACGCTGGTTGAATCAACGGAGGGTTTCACATCTGCAGAGATTTCAGAGATGCCCGGTTCTTCTTTCACCAAGCCAGGTTCTTCCTTTATCATATTGCCATGTTCCCCGATCGATTCTGATGCAATCTCCTGCTTAATCTCCATTTTAATCTCACTTCTCGTTCCTTTGCCGCCCACACTCTCCATCTGTGATTCATTCATCTCTCCCTCTTCTGCCCCAACTTCCATTTTGACTTGCTCCAACTTTCCTTTACTACCTCCCCGAGGAGGTGATGGGGATTCTTCATCTCTATCAGCTGCTGCAGTTATCGCTGCCATTTGGGATGACAGAGATGACTGCCTTGGAGCATTTAAGGCAGCACGCTCTGCACTACTCATGCCCTTTCCTGGAAGTGGATAATTGTTAATGATTCTTCTCAATAAGTACACACTAGAGAATTCAGTTGGTAAGTTCCAATGAATACAATTACAAACATTTCAAGCAAAAACTTCACTGCCAAATTCTTTAAAAACATTAAACAAATGCTGAATAGCAATTATTAAGTTCCAGTGATAGGATGAGCCGAAAACACCTTTATTCACTTGGTTTTAAAATCATGTCAAAATTCATAATGAATCACAGATAATGGATGTGAATTAATTATATATTTAGATATTGAAAGCTATTTTAAATAAACAGTGATGACATTCACTTCATCTGAAAACTAATTAATTTTTATTCACAGTAAAAAATATATGGTCTTGTCACATACTAATGAACTCTGCTGAGAAGTCACTAGTCTGCCATTCGAGTACCTCAGCAGACGAAATTACCCTGCAAAGGGTATAGTTTTTAAAGATATATAAATTTTTAGAAACATATAAATATACAATAAAGATCATCTACAGCCTGGCTAGACTAAAGGATAGTTTGAATTTAGGACATTAATCAATTTTTTCAATGCCTTTCACAAAAATAAATTCACGTTCTTGGTAAGCTCCTGAACATTTTATAAATAAAATAAAATTTTACGAATCTGTATGTCATCCATTCTAGTAATAATTTATAAAAAAATATTCAATGGTTTTACCGTACAGTCAACTTGTATAATTTTTTTTCCAACTCCATGTATTTTCAAGTCTTATTTTGGAAAACTATTGACACGTCTAAAAACTGTGTTTCTATAGACTAACCTATTATTATTATTACCAAAACCATGGATATTTTCTCTTGATTTTAGAGAGCACATGAGTTAATTATAAAGACAGTCCATGACGAAAGTTCTGACATGAACTCTTGTGGAACACCATACAAAAAAATTTGGCCCCAAGAAAAAAGTTCAAATTTTTTTTTGTAGAAAACAAACTTGAATATACACTTACCCATACTGGCGGCAACTGATGACGGTGAGGCCTGAATCGGAGTTGCTGGTGCTGGGGAAGCCCCCCTGGAAGAACTGACTGACCTGGGACCTGCAGTTGTAGCATGTGGAGTGAGTACCGAATCTGAACTGGTGGTAGGTATTCTATTGCCATTCTGAGCAGAAACCGGTTGCAAGTTTTGCGATTGTTGAACAAAACTCGATGGTGAAGGAGATATCCGACTGGACTTCAACATATCTCCATAATGATTTGCTTGAGAGTTCTGTCCACTAGGCGACACTTGAGGAAGGCTGACAGGTCCATTGCTTGTTGTAGGAAACTGGTTGCTGGAAGAAGTGGTGGTACTACCTTGAGAAAGAGGATTTCCAAATGGCGACAGACCAGGATTCGATGGACTCGGGCTGGGCCCTGGTAAACCAACATTTTGCTGAGGCTGTTGTGCGGTTTGTTGAGTGGGCTGTTGAGTAGAGAATAGTAATCGGTTTCCAGGTTGATTGATAACACCAAGACCTCCTAGAGGAGGACCGCCGAGAGATGGGGAACTGCTTCTCAAACCTGGTTGGGTCTGGGCAGGGGACTGCTGTTGCCCCGGAAGAATATTACCTGGTACTGGAGGTCTCGGTCCCATTCCTTAAATTTGGAGAGAAGGTATTTACTTTTCACATAATTTGAGTACTTGTTTTCATTTGCATTTTTTATGAAATATAAACAATTATTAAGGCAATGTGCACATAAAAGAAAAAAAAATCATCAATAAAATTTGTTAATCACCTTGAAGATTTGGTCTGATAGGCTGTGTATGCTGCTGTTGTAATTGCAGTTCTTTTCTCTTCTGTCTTTTTTCTTCCAACTCTTTCTGAATCTTGTAGATTTTTTCTGCCAGTAGGTGGTAGTACTCAGACCTCGAATTGGCCATTTCGTACATATCTCCTTCTACCTTCCTTGCATAGGCAACCAAATTGTGCATTCTTTTATCGAGCAGAGCCTGGGGATCGGGCGTAGGAAATATAGCCTGCACCAACTTATGCACCAAATGGTTTCTGAGATCTGGAGTAACAGACTGATGCCACTCCTTAGTTCCAGCTACAGGAGATGCAGTCACTTGACCCGGTTGCAAACCTCCTGGCAACTGGCCTACCAAACCTTGATTGACTGCCTCTGCACCACTAGCAAGACCAAACATCACACTATTTACGCTTTGTCGTAAGCTGGCAGCAGTCTGATCAACACCTTGAATTTGAGCCGAGTTGGAAGAGGGATCATTATTCAAAGGTAGAGATACATTGGGAGCAGCTGGGCCGGGTGGAGCTAAACATCTCATATTACCTGAAATAGTAATCGATGATGAATCAAGAAACAGATATAGTACATTTTGTATTTATAATATCAACGAAAACACAATACTGTTATACCAGTACAAGGTGCATTCACTTGTTCATGAGGCAAGAAATTTGAAATACGGAATACAGGTATAGTACATCAAAGACAATATTTTCAATGATTAAACACTTGAACATCTATACAGGGTTAACTGGAAATAAAAACAAATCAAGAATTTCAAATAAAAACCTGTGTATTTTTGACCATTCGATCAGATATAAGTCTCTTTTCAACGATATAACATGCGTCCATGTTCCATTCGAAATGGTAGGATAGGAGCCATTTTCTCCAATATAATATGGCGGCGCTATGACGTCAACTCACAGGATGACGAAATTCAAAAATAGAAAATTTTCACTAATTTGTGTACCGTCATTTTTACTTTTTCAAATGCTACATTCTACTTCATTTGTCTAAAAAATCTTAAATAGAAAAGTGATATTTTTTAACTTTTATGTCGAAGTGCAACTCTTTAATTACAAAAGGTTATAGACGATACTATGCTGTTCATTTTTGTTTACCAATGCAGTGTCAGTGTCAAAGCTGCTCTATATCATTGTGAATCAATAACTACTTACTCACTTTTTTGTAAATATTTTAAATATGTAATCAAACAAGTTTAGTAACTCAATTCTGTTATCAATTCATTTTTGTGTTACTTAGATAAAATAATATTTCAATAAAATGATTTGCTCTTTTCAATGCTTATCGTTGATTTCAATTCTACCGTTTTCAATAAGTAAAAATATATGTCGCCGTGTGCAGTTCTCTGTAATGAGTGTATTTCTTCCCGAAAATAATAAAAGCCAATATACTCACCTAAACTAGGTATATTTTGTCCAGGATTCAGAGGTAACCTTAAAGCTGGCCTTGACGGAACAGGGTTTGGAATCAGACCAGCAGGAGGTGGACCTGCACCTGTTGTTGGGCATTGGATTCCAAGAGCATCATACGCTCTTCGCATATCAGTTGCTGACGGGTTAGGAGATTGGTTGTTTTGAGGAGGGTTTGTAGCCGCTAAAAAATACATAAATCCATATTCTTCTGTAATCTTTGGTTGGTAAATTTTCGAGAACGAGATGAAATTATGCAAAAGCAACAACTATAAAATAAGATAATTCAACATTTCATTCAAAACTCAAGAATACTGTTGAGATGTGGTCAGAAGAAACATAAAAATAGAACAAAACATCTCAGTGTTTCTATAAATTTAGGAAAAAACAGGAGTATCACCCATATTCAATCTGCATGATGCAATATTCAAATTTTCTAAGTTGTTTACTTCAAGTAATTAACTTGAAGTGACATATATGATAAAGGGTCACACTTGTGTGTAATTATAAATAACTTTTAAATTTGAATTCATAAAAAAATAATATGTATTCATTTGTGTATATGAAATGATGCTTATCATGTTTGTGAAAAAGTTTATTGCCCTACTTTCATAGATACTATGAGTCGGTACAATTATTTCCACCAAAGTCACTTCCTCTGTGAAAAATATGCTACGAGTATAACCAACAGTTCATTGCTACAAAAAAGAATACAAATTAATTCAACTTTTCGAAATTAAATTATAAATCATGTATAATACCAAGTGAAAAAATAATATAAGAATACAAATATGAAGATTCGAGTAGTAAAACTAATAGAGAAAACTAAAAAAACATGTATGCCTTTTCAACTGGAGTTTCATACTAAGCAAGACCCATATTCTATTGAATTGTCAAAAAATTCAATTTACTATTGATTTGGGGTTTTTCTTGTTAAAAAATTTAAATAAATTACAGAATTGATTAAGTGCATTTATAATTCATCTTACTTATCAACTACAGTTGAATTATTTAAATAGAGAAAATGGAGATTCACTTAATTTCCTTTATCACTTAATGTTCCTTCTCTGTTCATGACATTTAATGCATGATCGGTTCCTACATTTGTTCGAGCACCACCAAACTATCCCTAACCTTTGCCGAGTTATAACTCATTGAAATGGGTACAACAACCGGACTGAATCATGACTGGTGGGAGAAATCGTATCTGAGTAAAGTTTGGGTCGGTGTATGAAAGAAAGAATTAGGAAAAAAGGAACTCTATCACTAACTGAATACGGTCCTGAATTTGGATGTTTACGGCTCGAATAATCTAACAGACTGATAACAGATTTCTACACATCTTGAGGGAATGGCTTCTCACCGGCCATAACAGCTGTATGTCTTGTTTTCTCCAGTTTTTAATTTTTTCTCTTGAACCCCATTACCTGATATCCATATCATAAGACTACATAAAAACTAGCCCATCATATTGGGCGGTCTGCCATATTGGAGTCAGAGTGACAATGTTAATTTTGAATTCTTTTCAGAATACCCTTTTCACTTGATACCCATATCATAAGAGTGTATTTAAAAAAACTAGTCCGCCATCTTGGTCGGTTCGCCATATTGGATGTAGAATGGAGTCTCTGGGCTAACCGTGCATTGTTATCCTAAGCGTTTGTGCAAAATTACCGCTCAATCAGTTCCAAATTTAGTTGCAAGATTTGACTCGAATTTACATACATGAATAAAAAGATTATAGAATAAATAAAATCTTGTAATGACCCAAAAAATGTTCTATTATTAGTTATACTTAGTCATGTGGTGCCCTTTAATGTTTCAACTGCTTTTCAGATTTCTTCTGTACTCAAAAACTGTGGTTGTACTCGATTAAATAAATACAAAATTTTACGACTAAACGTGTCATAATTCTGAATGAAGGTACAAAGAAAATCTTCACTCACCATTAGGATTATTGCGATTCTTATCTGCCTGTTTGAGAGGAAGACAAACAGGACAATCCGTTCTTATACAGTTCTTCCAATGGCTTATTATCTGACGGGACGAGCTACAATGTGCCACAGAACAACCTTTTCCAGCATTGCATGTTGTCATGTGATTCAAAACATTTTTCATTGTCTTACAATGCGGCAGAGTACAAGACCACACCTCACCATTGGCCTGTGATTCTCTTCTTTGACACTTGTGAGCATGCAGCAGAAGAACTAGTTGCTGCTGTATAAGCTTTCTCTTTTCAGGGTCTGCTGAATGAAATAATTTAAAAAAACTTTGTTAAAATTTTTGGGCATGCAAAAATAAAAAAACTTAAAACTGAAATGGGAAAATTTTTTGTTACAAATCATACTTGAATAATAAATACAAACATGAATAAGAAACGCAAGTAAAGAAATTAAACAAACAAATATTTGCTATAAGTATGCAATAGATGTGTTACAGTAATAATTCAAAGTGCTAACACTGATACAAACTGTTAATGTTTAGTATTTTGATTTTATATATTCAATCAAAGTATACTTGAATTCTCTCACCGAACAAGGCTGCTTGACATCTATTGGAAGCTTATTGAATTCTAACAAACCATGATGAAAAGTTGAGTTCATAAATTGTGAATAATGTGTACAAGAAACATATAGATCAGTATTGCTACATGTTGGATTACTCATGAATTTCACTAATGTATGTGATGAACTGGTTGAAGTAAAAAGGTGCTTCATCAAACAAAATTTTGAAGATGACAATCATAGAAGAATAGAAAATTATATCTGAGAGAGAAAATATAACTGAGAGCCAACCTAATACTTGATGCATAATTATGATAGGAGCGAGTCTGTTGCATTTCAAAATAATTCGCGTACCTCTATTTTGCAACTTTTGCAAGGATTTTAGACTATTACTATCGAATAATGATAATAAGCTGCCTCAGTATACAAAGTGAGGTTGTATTATCGTATTATAGACTGTTACACATGTTTGGAAGCTAAGATGGCTACTGACACGGGTAAAGAAGCACTGTTTTTTTTTGCTATTTTACTGTGTATGTATTGGATGTGATCTTTGAAGTTCAATGTGTTATCAATCATGAATCCAAAGTATTTGATTTTTTTTTAACAATTTCAATGTCAATGCAACTAATTTTATATCGAGTTGCTTTAGTTTTAGTGCAGTTTAGAAAAGTTGTCGAAGTTCCAAATAAAAATCACAAAAAAAACTTTGAACGAATTTTCTGAAGCATTTAGTATTCCAAAAGAACATCAAACTAAATTACAGCATTCTCATCTCTATCTTGATCATTTTTGGTATTACAGAAATGACTATTGACTTAAACGGTTTCAAGGATATATTCAAAAACAAATTGCACATTTACATTACCAGGTTTTTCCACTACATGATGGTTCTTTCTTACCATGTTTCGTCTTTCGGACACCATAATCAAGTATCTATCAACATCCATAATAAATGTATGACGATACAGTAAAAAGAATGACTACTTTGAACTAATCTTTCGTGTTTGATTTATTCTAGTGGGTTCACTAATATGGGGTGTGAATTTCTTCATAACTAATGAGAAAAGAAAATCATGCAACAACTGCTTACCAGTAGATGGTGGTGGGGCTGCACCAGGTTGACTCCCCGGATTCTGCGTTGCTTGCTGAGGTGTTGACTGAGTTCCGCTGGGAGCACCCGACTGTGGTTGTGCTGGTGAAGGAGCTGGAGGTTGTGTCTGCACAATACCACCATCGCCACCACAACCTGGTCCTACAACAGAAGTAGTTTGTGGCCCTCCAAACCTTGGACCCTGGTTCTGCATATTCAGTTTTTGCTGGGGAGTGACTACACCTGAATCGATTAGAGATAATTCGATGTGAACAGGGGGTGTGTGATTGAACTCTTCAAAATTCAGAGGTTTCAAAACTCATGAGCATAATAATCAAGAGAGATAGGGAAATGATATTTCTTTCAAAAAGTAATAGTTGGGAATTACTCACCTACAGGCACTCCTTGGGCACCGGAGTTGGGATAAGTTGCATATGGAGGATTTCCGGGCATATTTGGTGTATTACACTTTGTTCCGCATAACCGAGGTCCTATGTGAAGGGAACCAGGAGCGTGCTGGTTCATGTGCATGCCTACTCTGTTCAACATTGGTCCATTTGGTAACCCCTGGACGTTATGATTGCCGGGATGTTGAGGATGACCAGGTGAAAACATGTTAGGTGTATTTGACAAAGGTTTGTTTATACTACTGCTCACTATTAGCCCCCCTCCTGCCATGTTTCCCATTGAATTTATGTTGCTACTGGTCATAATCATATTTCCTCCACTGTTGCTGATACCTAGGAAATGAATTATTAATGAATATCCAATATTCATTAAAGAAAACAAAATGTTGAAAGCACATTCTCTACCAACCCTGAATGGAGCCTTGAATGGAACTCATAACTTGAGCAGAACTGCAATTATTGGCCATGGACTGAAGCCCTGTATTGTTAGACAGACTTGAAGGTAAACTCCCCAAATTCATTTCTACTACACCAGTTTTTGCAACAGATACATTAGGAGGAGACTGAAGATTAGGACTCTTACTACCTAAAGGACCACTAGTCAACACTAATGCATTGCCTGCTATACCTTTATTACTCTGAAAAAAAAAATAGTATGACTGTTGTATGAAAAACTAATATGCAATAGAGAATATTTTTTGTTGATTGTGCTAAAAAAAGCTTTCTCGATTGTTCATAATTTTTGGGTGAAAATTTGGTTTTTTGCCCACTTATTTGAGCTGAGAGCCCGGTTTATAACAGCCACAAAAAAATTCTCAACACGCGTTTCACCAACTAAGTTGACGTCTTCAGGAATTTAAGTCGGCTATCTACTACATCTCCTGAAGACACCAACTTGGTTAGTGAAACGTTTGTTGCGAAGAATGTTGCTCTTGTTTGAGAGCATTGTTTGTTTTGGATTTATTCTACACCAGAAGTTCCATTTCTATCTGCTGATCTCAATTATAATTTGTCACATCTTAAAAATCAACATTTGATGGAATTATATGATCCGATTATATGACATTTTATTACTAAACTATAGATAAATATACTATAGATTCATATTTCAGTAATGTTTCTAATAAACCAATCCATTTCTTAATTGAAAATGGTCAAATCAAAAAATTACAATCAGCTGAAAATAGTGTATAACATACTAATAAAAAATTTGAATTTTTGTCATTATGTCATAATATACTTCTATACAACGTATGATGCGTGACTTACCTGCTGCAACAGGTGACTAAGTTGCATTTGCTGTCTCAGGTTGTTACTGTCAGAGTTTTCGATGCCGTTCTGCAAACTTCCTGGACCTGGACCTTGAGCAGGGGGCTTAGTATTGCCCATGTTATCGGAAAGTCCCCAAGGAGATGAAGACATGAGCTCGTCCGGAAGATCATTTTCCAGATCAAGCATGTCCATATTTGAGAGAACATCTGATTGATAAAAAACTGATTATAAATACATTTCCTCCAGCAGTTAAAACAAACGTGATTAATATGTTAATTAACACACTGTATATCAGATAATTCGAACAATCCAAATAAAACCTCAATCAAGGCAATATAGATGTTGAATCAAAATGATACTAATTATACAAAAAACAAGGCTTTATAGAAACATCTGAATAATTTTTCAGTTCAACGTACTGAAATAGTTAAAAAACAATACAATTCAAAGAAACTCAAATTTATCTTGGTGAGGAATTATTCAAATAAGGTCTATAACTAATAAAATACTACTATACTATATTCGTTTCCAAGGCATGCTCAAAGTAAACATAGCTGAATAGGTGATTGGGGGTGTGTCGATTTGCCAGCCGAATGCTGTAATGCTTTAGGTAAATTGAGTCTTGTCTTGGAACTGACTATAGTATAAAGTGTAACTTATGAACCAAAAGTTTATAATAATGATAATCTTCACAAAGACTCACTGAGAGTGGAGCATAATCAGACTGATAAACTCATATATATATATATATATATATATATATATATATATATATATATATATACATCTGCCAAAAAAAACATTTCTATCATATAGTTGAGAATTAAAATTTTTGAACATATTTAATATGAGATAAGTTATGTTTTCGTGAAACACGTTTGACCTGCTCAACTGATTATCCAAAAAAAAATGAAGGAGAGAAGAAGAGGAGATAATTTTTTTTCTGCAAGAGAGAAAACAGATCAAAATTTGTTCCAAAAATTGTACGGTATGTAGCAGACCCCGAATATTATATCTAGTTGGATCAATGAAAAAGGGCTAAACATAAGCCCAATGAAATCAACCATTGTAGCATTCACTAACAGGACCAAAGAGAACCTAAGGTTCTCCAAAATTTTGAGTTGAAGAGAATCATCTCTCATAAGGGGGTCAATATCTGAAAGTAATACTAAATATAAGGCTGACCTGGAACCAATATCTAGATAGAATAAAAAAGAGGGGTATTTATTGAATTGCAATAAACTTTTCTGGTGTGCTT
This sequence comes from Leptinotarsa decemlineata, assembly GCF_025532065.1. NCBI lineage: Eukaryota > Metazoa > Arthropoda > Insecta > Coleoptera > Chrysomelidae > Leptinotarsa > Leptinotarsa decemlineata. The sequence continues at coordinate 26,240,485 of NW_027412688.1, read as the reverse complement.
AAGTTTTAATATTTCGTTAGGTCTGATCAAAATATTTTTGTAGCTTTCATGGATTATTTTTATGAAAACTAGACTCCAGTTTTCATTGTACTGTCTTTTAAATTGGCACACTTGTTTAAGAGAACAAGCAATTTTAAAAGCTACTTTACTTCTGAAAGGTGTGCTACAAAAGATGTCAGCTATTGAAACTTGTTTCAAATAGAGTTCAGGTCATATTTGACTTAGTAGACCAGAAAAGTGTAAAGTACTTCAATGTGCCTTAAAAACTGGCTTCAGAATGAATTAAAATTACTCCAAATTGTTGAGACTGGTACAAAACATTAAGATTCTGGATTGAATAAAGTCTGGAAACAGGACACAAGGACTATGAATATAAATTATTATTTTCCTGTATCTTCCTTAGGTAAATCTAAACTATTAAGGAATTAGTTTAGTCAGAAAAATGTCAAGAATCTGATGTGTGGAAAGTGTTTTTGTGGAATGCCATGAAGCATAACACAGATGAGAAGTTTGGCAAGTTATACGTTCAACAATAGTTTCTTTGATGAAATTTGTGATCAAGCTCACATTTAAAAGGATTCAGTTATTGTTATACCTCATATATTTATTTGAAACGATTTTTGATTAGTAAGATGATAAATCTTACAATCTTTATAGCAAATATAGAGTTTATCATTCTTATTCTACTTCAACAAAGTTTGTATAAACCAATAATTGTGTTGCAAAAAGTATTCAGGAGTAATACATCTTCTATTGCCAGTAATCAATCAGTTACTACTGTTACTCAGTTACTATTGTTACTCAGTTACTATTGTTACTAACTGTTTTGAAAACTAGACTGGATACTATCTGTTCTATAAATGTTCTACATTTGTCTCTCAATAATAAAATAATGTCTAAGTACCATAGTTTCTTTAAGGTATCATATTCAGGCACCATTTCACCAATTTGTCTTTGAATTTCTTTGAATGAAAAAGTCTGAATGGCTAAAACCCTTCCATTCTTTCAAAAATTAGTTGATCAATTGATCCAAAAGTTGTCCTGCTAGGAAAAATTATTTATAACGGTTTATTCACATGCAGGTACTCAGTCAGTCTCATGCAAACATAGCAAGGTTCTATTAAATTAACTAAGACAAAAGCTCAAATAAATAAAATGTAACACCTCAAACACAAACTAGAACAATACTGAAATAGTAACAAATGTTTAAATACAGTCAGAATTTAGAGTTTCCATTTGCCATACATATTGACAAAATGTAATTATTTTGTACAGAAGACAGCCTAATATTACGTCATTTCATTTAATCAGATTCGAAGATAACTGATGCAAGTATTTGTAGTTTTTACAAGAATTGACCAAATGGTGTGTTATCAGAAAAAAATGACAAAAAAATTAAAGCAACACAATTAAATGGTTCAGGGATTGAAAATCATTATTACCATATTTCCATATAAAAATTATAAAAAGAGCATAGGTAGAAAAATTTGAAAACTGAAAGCACTCGACTACTAGCCTAGAAAAGCAAGAAAAAACCAAAAAAATGGGTTTGTTTTGAAATAAATAAAACAGCGTCAAATGTTGCAGAATTCAAAAATCCCTTTTAATTTAATAAAAAAATATTTCAAGGTTAATAGGAAGGAAAATTACTTATTCCAACCTCTCAACCTACAAGTGTTAGTTGTTAGTTGAAATAGAATCCACATTTTATAATAATAGTGTATTTACTTTGTTGGCCATAATTCCAATGGGATCCTGGAGTTAAAACACCACCACCACTACCAACTGGCATCTGCGTGGGTAGCAAACCATAGTTGAAAGCTGAGGTTAGAAACGAAAAATAAAAAATATTAATAATAGACCAAATTTTCCTATTTTCAGCACAGCAAAGTTTGTCAAATGGAAATACATCCTTATGAAATTGTATTTGAATCATTAGTCCAAAAGTGCTCTGGTACTTATTACATGTTCTTCATCGGGTGAAAGCATAGAATTCATAAAAAATTTAAAAGCAATTAAAATAGTTGTATCCTAAGCTTAGTAATGTAGTAATAAAGCTTCTAAAACAGTAAGTGTTGTGAGGTATTTTGTAGGTTTTACTAAACAAATAAAATAATAAATATAGCCCGTGCTGCATCAGTTTTTTGGAACACCTTTGATAAAGTAAAGCACAGGGTAGAAAAGAAATAATCCAACAAAAAAAAATCAACAGCTAAGCTGTGGTGAAGAAGAGACTAAAACCTTGGTGAAGTTAAATTGGATTAAATCTATCTTGTGGTCAATTCTGCTAATTCAATATTGAGTTCTGCTATCTTAACATTAAGCTAGTAGAATCCATGACATTTGAAGTACCTACCTGCAAGGTGAAGTAAAAAAACATTCTGGAATTTTGCACAAAATTTGCCAAAAATGTTGACCTACAAACAAATAGTTCTGCTAAACTGATAGGGATCTCCCAATCATTATATTCAGAAAAATATATTTTTTTGTGAAAAAGGTCTAGCTAAGAACAGCAGGTTTATACTTCTTCATTCATTAATTATATTATATTCCTTTATCATAAAAATCAACTAATGAAGATAGTATAATTATTACCTATATAAAACGATAGTTAAAGTAGAGATATTTTTGTAACAGGAAAAAATAAAATTTTTATCTATATAAAGCATTTTGAGTACTGTAGATGGTTTAATTAATTTTATTTTAAAATATGTGTTTATTCTCTGATAGGCAGAAATCTATTGTTATTAAATAATTGTAATTTTTATACATTTTTTATGCCAAAGTTTTGTGGACGTTTCAATTGATCTAGTTCAATTCATATTTTCATAATGTGGGGGGTGAAAATACCAAGTCCAAGAAAAAAATAACAGTGTAATTACTGATTTCTTACCGTTTTCTTCACCTGAATCAGTCATGAAAACAGTCTTTCTTCAAATGTCGACAATGGTTCTCTTTTAACTGAAGGCTAAAGGGATTTTGAACCTGATTAAAGGGCTCAGAAGTAGAGGAAGTGAAAATTGGGGGATATTATCAAGTAATAATGAAAAGATACAAAAACTCAACTAACTAAAAATTAATCTGGAAAGTAGACATAAGGATGAAAGCAAAATATAAGAACAGAAATAAGACAAATAAATGAGACACTTCACTCTACTCTGTGGATATTTATTCAACCATTAATATTATGATTCCTATTCAATGTAAAATCAATTTATTTTTCATTACATACCTAAATATACTTTTTATCATAATGAAATTGGTCAAGAATAATGAATTCAACAGTAATGAATTTCATTAGTTCCGACTTCCTTTGTCTAATATTGTACTACAATTCAAAATCTATGAAAGAAAATCAAATTCGCCATGAAACATTGTCAACTGCCTTCAAACGAACAGTAATGAAGTTCATTTATTAATTGTCGGATTTTGATTTAGACATTTTTTTATCTATCATCACTCTTTCTCACTTTCTATATCTTCAGGTAATGGAAATCGAAACCTTTTAACATAAAGAAAACACATCACATCATGATGATCCATGCATAAATATCATGCTAAGAAAGCACAAAAACACTATTTTGCGGAACTACAAATGAATACCATGCTTTCTTTACATCACATATCCATAACAGCATGTTAAAAAAAGGATTAGGCTTCTACAATTTCAGACATTAATAGTATTTATTGTGCATAGTTGAAACTATTCCGAAACCAGACTAAAGGTTTTTAAGCCTTCGTTATCAATCATTGAGAAAATTTACAAAAATATACATTTTTAAACTTTAAATTTTTCAAATGATGGTACATGTACAAGTTCTTGACAAAGAAATATAAGTTAAGAAAACTTAGGATATTTTCTATTAGTAACAATATACTAGGATATTTTCTTGAAGCGCTCAAAAATGATTTATATTTTAAGGTAGTATATATTGTTACTACAAAATTTTACAAGGAATTTTTTGCTGGTGGTGTTGGCATTGTTACAAAAATTATACTACAAATAAAATTAAGCTTTGAAAAAATTATGAGCTTTTTAGGGTAAAGCTGAGTTTTCAAAATTTGCCCTTGTAATTTTCATTTTTTGACACTTACTTTCGTGATATTGCCAATAAATAAAAAAACTCAAAGTGTTCTGAATTATTTAAAATGAAATAGAAAGGGGTATATTCTTAAGAGAGATTAATTTTTGGGAAAACAAGGTTTTGACTTTCTACCTCTCCATCTTTACACAAAAAATTTGGGAGACTTCTAAAAGGAAGACGAAAGCAAGTAATTTCAAAATAAACTCTCCACAAAGATTTATAAATAGGGCTTTCCCTTCCAGTCTGTACCTGAAATATGGAGAAGTGGAAATCTAAAACAATTTTCTAAAGAACAGATGTCATTTACTATGTGAAAACATTTGAAATGGGTGAATAAAAGTTTAATATGATTGTAAAAAAAGTGAGTTCTTATTATGGAAAGTGGATCCCTGAGATAAGTTATTTTTTTTAAACAAAAATAGAGCAGACCGCCAAGTTTTGATATCAGATTCTTGAACACGAGACAAAACTAGGTCATTTAAATTGAAAATTTTTCAAAAAATTCCGCGAGTCATTCAAAACAAACATTTATTAGAATTAGGGCATAATTGAACATATGACTTATACACTATACTTATAATATACAGCAAAACCCTTGGTAATCCGACCCCTGTTTAATCAAGTGCTCCTGGTAATCCGAAAGTCCTAGGTACATTCATTTCAACAAATCTTTGTTAATTTGTGTTTGAGCAGGTTGTAACTACAGTTTGCACCACTACAAATTTTGCAAAATATACCCAATGCTGTTGTGTATTGTGTTGTTCGAATTATCAAATTCCCATCATATGTTTCTTGATGAGTAGAATTAGGAACCTCTGGCACTTTTTCCTCATCAGAACAAAAATTCTGTTTCTCAAACCTAACCAGGTTAGCACCATCAGGAAACCAAGTAAGCATCATCAAGAGATGACTAAAACTGCTGATGATGCCAAGCGAGAGACAGCATTTGTGAGAAAAAGGTGTTTTCTTCAACAGATCTTATGTTTTGCAGAATCTTATCACTTTGATTTGAGTTTCGGACTACAAGGGCTCCGTGACAGTAACTCTATAATCTTATAAATTAGCTCATTCGACATCGCCTTGCAAAATATTTGTCGGGTTACCGCGTTCAATTGAACAAGTACATACACTATAAATTTAAAAATTCAGACACATAAAGAATTAGAGAAGCTAGGTAAGGTTAGATCAAAAGTGAGTGGGTCTATTAGACTCTCCACCGCAACCCGCAAGGGTTGCTGGGTAAACCCAGCTTCTTAACGAAGCCGATTAGTTTATATGGTGAATAGTGTTTCAGGTCAGATGATAGAAGTGTGGTTCTACCAAACTCTGAAAACCTGATTCAGTGCGCAGCGGGGCAGCCACAAAGTATATGCTCTGGTGTTTCATCATTTTTTAAACTGAGACACACACTGAATAAGCTAAAAATGTGAGGAGTTTTCTAATATTGTGTGAATATCTAATTATTATTGTTTATGTATGTTTTAGTTACCAAACAATATTGTCCTACATATTTGCACCCAATAGCACAGCGAAATTTGATTTTTCAAACTAAAAAACAAATCAAATCATAATTGAAACATAGTATAACACAAAAAAAGAAAATATTTTATAGTTGATTACAAGCCCATAGTTTTTAGCAGATATTATATGGAAAAAAGCTTTTCAGCTTTCTTTTTCTCCATTAGTATCATGTGAGTGAAACTTTGTGTCAAAACTCTTTCAATATTCTGAAAGAAACAATGCATGATCTACAGAACTGAATGAAGAGTTTTTATTTAAGTTTATTTGTTTGGGTTGAGTATATTGTATTTGGTTTTCTCTAATATCCTATTAAAAGAATCCTGTGATTTTTCATAAAGAAAAACAAACCCATAATTCAATGAAAAACAATTTACATTACATAAATTGATAAAAACTTGAATTCGTTGATTTTGTAACATTATTACCTATTAGTTTCATTCAATTATTTGGTTTGATTAGTTTTTCTGAAGAAAATAAACAGAGGTCAATTCATTTTCAATGCGATTTTTAACAAAGAAAAACATTCTTATTAAAATAAACCATCGTACAAAAATTGTGAAATAATTCAATAAAAATTTTGTAAATTTCACTTGAAACCAGCACTTTCTTCAAGAAAACATCCATAAAATAATTGTAGAATAACATCAAGTTGTCAAACTCAGTAACGCCTCTCCCGCTTTCATTGTACTACATGCTGTTATATATACAAATAAACATTATCGAGGATAAAGGATTCATTCGCCTCACTTACCGGAAGAATCCGACGGTCCCTGAAATTGGTCCAACTTCTGCCGTTTGGCAATCGGGGGGCCGTCTACGAGGTGATCGGCCATGGCAAAATCAGTGCACTTCGGTGTTTACCAAGCCAAAGCCGAGCACTGGCCCAATGCTACGGCTTTCCCAACCAACAACACGGTTAGTCTTTATTTATCGAAATTTCAATAAAAACATCATTTATGAGCGAAAATATGAAATAAACTGAACCAAATAGACGATGTAGCGTGTGTTCGATCCCCGATGCATCTTACAAGGCACATATTTATCGAACGAATGTCAACCATCGGCCATTATGAACTTCGACTAATCCGACTGGTCGACTATATTTCGCGACTGCCTCTCACCATCTTTCGTCCAAACCGCACTACGATCTTAAACTTATTCACCCTGCGATCTCACTTTTACACTCGTTTTAAGCAACCACTACTGTTATTAAGACACAATGCCATAATCTAACACCGATTTTGCTAATGAAGTACTTCTTCAATTTACACACGACGCTACAATCAACGAAATTCGTCCGAAATTCTGCACAATCTCAAACAGGCAAAATGGCCGCTGTTGATGAAACCTTTTCCTACGCTTGTCAGAATATCATGTCTATTAAAACCTGTTTCTCTTGTGATTGGCTGCCAACAGTCACGTGACGCAGTACTTTGATTTCATTGGCCTGTTCTCCGGAAGAAATAAAGTGACGCAGCGTCCGTCATTAGTCGTGACGTCAAGTAAAAAAACGGAGATTGCCGAATTTCGAGACAGTTCGAAGTAGATTTCAAAGGGAGAAAACCAACAATCGTCCTTTCATAATTTCATTCTACAAGTTTTCATTATTTGGGAAAGGATTGTTATAAAATATCAGTGAACCAATCATAGAACTTCAAAATTAGAAGGTACAATAACCTATTGAGAGTAAATATGTGGTTACCCACTGTTTTTCATTTAGAAAATTTTGAGTTATAATGTTGGCTAAACTTTCTGTAGAATATACCATATAAGACAAAGAGTACAAATTTTTGCATAAATATTACAAATGTAGCTGCATTTTTAAAACTAGTGTAGCAGAATTCTTTTTTCTATTCAAAATATAGACCAACAAGTAGCTTTTCTGACAACTAACGTAAGTCATATTCCGTGTTAAAACCAACCTCACGCTAGTTTTGAATCATCATGAATACGTTTCAAATCGCCAAAGCGCCAGAATGAATGTATTTGAATCACAGACGAATACGTTTTGAATACATGAGCGCCAGAGAATGCCTGTATGGATGATAATAATGAAAACGAATTCAAACCAGGCTTGCCAATGAAAATTGAAAAATGTACTACAAAGCTTGGGACAGAATATAGGTATTTTATTCGCAGTATGATAAAAATACTCACAATACTTTTCAAATATATGGAATCCATGAAAAAAAAATTTATCCATCAATCTTTAATTTTGTTTTGAAGTTTATACAAAGGTGATAAATTGCCTACTGCCATTGAACTTAGAAAATCAGAAATAGAGACTTGTGTGCAATTTCATTTCTGTCGTAAGTAGGATCTACTGATAGTAATTGATGAGTATAACAGAGACGAGAATGCCCACATCGAACCACATTCCACTTTAATTTACTACATTTAAAGTAAACCTAAGCATATCACTCATCTGATCTAACAGCCAACTCATATATCATCAAATGTTACATGTATCACTCATATGAATATCTTATAAGTCCATCGATTGATCAAATAGATACATCTATAGGTTCACTCGAAAGATTAGCGCTTTTCTATTGGTTGAATCCATCCATTGATAATTTTCTGTTGAATTCAAGAACCCGTTCTGATATGTAAGAGTAACTGAAAGTAAAACGTCTAATGCCAGCACAGAACACACTATTTATTGTCGTTTCGCTCTGTCAAACTGGTCAGAAAAGCAGCATTCTACCTACTTCAAAGTCCTCACAAAAACTTCTAAATCCTGGCAAAATCGTCATAAAATACCATTTTCGTAATTATTTTGATTTAACGGTGTTCAGATGACAATTGAAAAGTTAATGTTAACAGCCTCCACCCGATTAAGATTTTTAACGGACGGCGGCCGTTTGTGGTACGTGGTTTGTTCTTTCCTTGGAATCAAAATGTAATCTTTCAGGGGGATTCGGTTGTTATAATCCTCGACTGCGCCTTGGATTACAATATTCAACCTCATCCGTTATTTGTAACGTTAATAACTATATCGCGCACTTCAACCACCTTATTTGATATGACACATTCACGTAAAAATGTTTGTATTTGTTTCAGGCGTTTCATGATTAGTAATACTTATATTTGAAATATTGTAAAAAGACATGGAAATATTGAGATTGCAATTAAAAAAACTAAAATTTCACCGTGTTCAATGAAGTGATTCAGTATTTTGGTCATGTAGCATATATCTAGTGCAGGTGACGTTGATAACTTTATTAATAAACTACCTAGGAACTGAGTAACACAAGGGAAAAAATTGTACATCATTCATGTACGGGTATATTTTCAGAAGAGTTTCATTGTGGATATGTATATTTTTTTTGTAAATGCTACGTTTCGGTTCATTATCGAATAATAATGGTTTGATAATAAACTAAAACGTCGAGTTATAATAAAGCAGTTTTGATTGATCTCTTCCCTCTCCAAAATCTGAAATTGAGTCACCAAAATAACTCAACATTCAATATTCAGTCTGCTTGGGGGTGTTGATGATATCGTTTTTCCAAAACTACATGCGTGATGAATTATTCTATATTCTTTCTTTCATTGGTTCTATCGCAGATGTTATTCTTGTAGAGTTTATCAATTAACTCATATGAAGACGAGCTCTGTTGTATTTATACTTCAGATGATAATTCATCTTCAACAGTATTATCTTATTTAAGAAACTTTTTTGTGAGTTTTTCCCTCAAACAGTTTTACAAAAACGCATCACGTGTTTATTCGCTATACAATAGCCTCTTCCGGCGTGTCTTCACACTATTTAACGAACTCTCGATTCTATATTAAATGACAAATTGAAATTTGTGTTACTATTCGTCTTTACAAATATCTAACATTGGTTTTTATGTATGATTGGTGAAGTTTTTTTTCTGAAACAGAAATGCAATTAATAATTTTATTTTTCAAATGTAAACATTTTACAACTATTTGAGACTTACAAGTGTTGAGGAAGGCATTATTATGTCAACTCTTTTTTGAAAATAGTAGGTTTGTTCTGGTTCTAACATCCGAGACTGTATCGAAACTGCGCAAGACATGGTGCGGACACTTGTTTAAACCAGAACGCTTTTGAGGAGACTACTGTGCCACCTATCGTATATATGAAGAGATGAAGACAAGAAAATACTATTAATAATCTCCATTTTGTTATGTAGCGTATCCCTAAGTCAGTTCAAATGTTATCTACCCTCAATCATCAATTATTCAAATCAAATAAATAAAAAAACATCCTAGCAAACAGCCCTAACAAATTTCCACACGAATGCGTATGAGCAACGGTAACTGTTCTTAACAGTTCAGCCTCGAGAGCAAGAAAGATTCGGGACGGTTCAAAACAGTTTAGGATCATTTCGCAGTCGAAACCAGAACAGAGGATTCATTAGTCCGAAATTATCCTCAATAAACCAAAACGCTCTATATCAACTGCGCATGATCCTGACGTCCTAGAACCTGAATTTCGTAGAACCAGAACAAACCTAGTGTGTGATGACAAACAAAAGACCGAACACAGAGCTCGTATTGAACGAGCACATCTTAGACGTATTCTCTCTATCTCTCTCTCTCTTTGTTTTATTGGTCGTTGTTTGTCTTTTGTTACTATGAGGTCGTTGTTTACGGGTAAGTTCTCCATTTTGTATGGTTATATGACATAAAACGTTTTATTTTTTTAATTATTTTGTATTCAGAAGATTTGAAGAATATCTTGTCCAGGGTTATGTAGAATTCAACCGGTCAACTTTAGATGTATTTCTACTGGTCAATTAGTCAAATGTACTTTTGACACTTGACAGCTAGTTGAGGATTTTTGTAAATGACACTAATTTAATGATTATAATTATGAGAATAAAGGATGGCGAACAATTCACCGAAAGAAACATTCCCCAGTTCTTAATCGTGAGATATCAAGTCGAACAAACAATAACCACAAGAGATCCACCTCGCCAACAACCAGATATCCCAGAATAGTGTTGATGGGGCATTCTAAAAAAATATGGTTTATTGTTTCGGGTTGTCCGCCATCACAGTTTGGAATATTGCTAGCCCATTTTGAAATAAATAAATAAATAAAAAAACAAAATAAAACAAAAATGATGTTTACAACTATAATATCCTGTTCTCATTCTCATAATACTTGTTATGTGTCGTCTATCCATATTTGGTATTTTTATATACCACGGTTTGATTGGGTAGTAAGGGTGGACCCTAAAATACACTTTGCCTTCGTTTTAAATTTCCTGTTTCCATTATGTGTAACATGGTATATTTATTATTTGTTTCAGACGGTATATAAAGTTTATTTTATCTATTTTTATAACCAGTAGAATATTAAGACGAGTGCTAATATTTGCTAAAGTATCATGTCATTACCTACCCTATATTTGTGGGTGATTGGGTATCCATGCCATTTTGAAAATTTTGTTGTTATTTATAATTGTTCTTAATTTATATTTTATCTTTAATGTAATATAATCAGTGTTTGTTGATATATCCGCATTTTCAATTATTTCTATAGTGCTTTTATTGCAATTATTCTCGTGTCGCATATATATGTGTGTATCCAATCAATCGTTACCAAATAATTTGTATGTGTATTCCAATTCCCACCCTATTATTCTGTTTGATAGTATCTGTATAAATGAAATTATATTCGTCTTTGTACTCTTCGGCAAATAATAAAAGTTTATTTTTTGAGTTTTGTATCTTAGGTACCTAATATATCAATTTCTTGTACCTATGTATGTTTCATAGTCACAAGCTGAAATTTGGTATTATTTCATTTGTTTATACATCATTTTCAATCATTTTTTTGATTTTCATTCTGAAATCTGTTTTTCCGTTAATCAGCTGCCGCACCATACGAACGACAACTCTCAGAAGTTGAGAAACTTGTGCGAGCTGAGGACTAACGTATGATTCCTAACACGTTAAAAGGTCATTACATTACGTCATTACATTCAATGCGTCTTATTACATATTTGTGTGCCAAATCATTTTCTTCCATTACACCTGCTTTCGCAAGTATATCGTTCCCAGGTGTGAATTTCATACATTCTAATAGTATAATTCAAGACTCTATATATAGGTTTGTTTGGGTTTTTTTGTACATAGGTTAAACAATATAACTTCATATTCTCCTCCTCATTATGTAATGCTATTTCATTATCTGTTTGATCGTCTTCTTTCATTTCATTATTCATTTATGAATTTATTGATGGATTTTCTGAGTTTTTCCTATCAAATAGGTATACGAGAGTTAACTTGATAGTGTAGACGCTTTTTACCTCCGCATCTGTACTATCCCTGCTATCGTCAGCGTTGTCAATATGCTATTTTTGTGGATGGGTAAGCCCTCCCCTTTCTTCCTTAACATGTTAACAGTTTTTTACTTGCTCAGGAAGTTATAAATATAAAAAATTACTTTAAAAAATCAAACCCGCTTTTTATGCTTGAAATTTCAAGTTGATCAATCAACCCAATATTTACTATCAAAATGTTTATATTCAAAGAGGAAAAGGTTAGAAAGAAAAAATCCAAAAAGGTAGCACACCTGTTCCTCAGTCCGATGTATGCAGGATAGCACAAACCACTAGAGTAAGTGGTTTGTGGAAGATAGTCCGGTGTTCGCACGTCGAGAGCTGCAACACGAATCAAGGTACGAGGTGTGTTCGTTTAACACAAATCTGAGCTGACCCAACTAATAGCGTTTTCCATTTAAAACCAGTGCACATTCACAGTATGTCTGCTGTTCTCTACTTCTCAATACATTATCGAAGTGTACAAATACACCGAAATTGCACTAGTTTTGTCAATGGAAAACTTTAAAAATCCAGTGTCTGGAATTTACTCGGACCCGGACTATTAGACACGGACATAACTGTTCAAAATTTTTGATGGTAATTAGTTGTAATTTGCCATTGCTATTCAGAGGAAAGATAAGATTAGTTACTAATACAACAGCTGTGACAACGGTCATGATTACTGTGAAGTGAACCGTAGTTAGTGCAAGCGAGCTGAGAATTTACTAACGAATAAATTATTATTTTTCTATAAATTTCTGATCAACAAGTGGTTGCCCATCCGTATTTGAAAATGAACGATTATAAAGACGATACTTTGATTAGAATTCAGAATGAAATTAAAGAAAATCTGAAAAGGGAGAAAGAGTTGAAGAACGGTTATGCAAAGATAAATGGACATGATCATAATAGTTCTTTGGTAATTGAATCTAAGGGAAATTCGAATTCAAGCACCCTGCGGCGTTTCATTCCAAACACCAATACAAAGGGCGTTATGCAAAAGTTTTTCAAAAGTCGAGGAAAAGTCAATTCCTTGAAACAAACGGATTCAAAGGGACATTTCATAAATGATGCAGCTTTTTGTCCTGCAAAACTGATTGTGGAAAAGGGTAAACCTCTGAGAAATGGATATATTCCCACTAAAGAAAAAATTGTGAAAGAATTACTTGATTTCCAGTCTCGTGAAACTGAATTGAGAAATGAAAGAATTAAATCTCAATCCGATTTGATGACAGCTCTGGAATTGGAAAGTTCTGATTTTAAGTGGGGTAATGGAGTTGGAGACATTCTGAAGGCTGGAAAATCTCTTTCTAGTCTTCACCTACTCGATGAAGAGGAAATGCAGGAAAATAATTTTTCTGCACCATCTAGTTTGAAGCCGTCACGTTCACTTGCAGCTTTGTGTGATCTCTCTGATGAGGAGGTAGAAATTCCAGGTAAAAAAGAGTTGAGGTTGATTAGAGTAAAAGAGTAATAAATTCTATAGAATTTCAAGTAATATTTGTGAGGCTATTTACGGCTTGTTCAGAAAATTTCAGTTTATCAAATTTTTTTAAATAGGACTTCGTCTCGAGAACTTCGGATTGATTGTAAGAATATATTCAAAGAAATTTTATATTGGGCCACCTTCAGCTTTGAAATGTTCATATAATATCATGAAATTGAATTCTATCCTGAATCCTGAGAGTTATGATTGTTTGATGATATTCAAATAAATTGTAATTTTTCTGTCAGACCCCTGATGATTGTATGAAAGGAAACAATGTGTTTCTTCATGTTGACTGTTAACACTTCATTATTTGAATAAATATAGCACTAAATATGTAAAATATGTTGATACCCTAACTCTTTAATTCCTGTGAGGTTTTTTCATATTTTACCTTCTTTTGAAGTTCATAACAAAATTTACCTTTTTTTGTCTCAACCCCATTTCAATCTGTTGAATTATTACTATAACCTATGACCTCTTGTGGTTGTCAATCAGTAAAAATAATGTACTTCAAGACCAAGTATCTACTTATGCATATGTGGTAAACTTTCAAATTAAGAGACAAAATCCGTTCACAGGATAGAGTCACTATCAGTTTATTTTTTTTGTAACGTTGATTCATATTTATTTATAGTTTTTCATAATCTAGTTTTTTTTAATCATTGACTCCTGCGAGAGGTTATACCTAGATTAAATTGAAATTTTCCTTTATACTGTATTTTCAATGCCAATTTCCATCAAGACTGCAGACCACAGCTAATAAACCCGAAACATTGGACAATCTATAGATTATTTGTCAATTTCTTGAACTCCTGGATTGGAATATCAAACCATTTTAGGTATTTCTTGCTTTATTACCCAAAAAATAGAGTGACAAAGAATTTTTTGAGAATCAGCTCTGGTATAGTCTATATGAAGTTGTCGAATGGCATAAAAAGTAAATAGTTACATCGCATAGGCGGCGTGATATAATTTACGAGGTGTAATCGATATTTTTATATGGGAGGTTTTATATGGTATTAAATAGTATAAATTTTTCAGACCCGGTACATTAGTCTTTTATTTAGCTGTTTGGATTGACTTCATATAGACTATACATGAAGGAATATCTTGCTTCCATTCAAGCGATTGTCGGGGCTTTAATTAAAAATATATAGCTTATTTCATCAAAAGTCTGAAATTTTCAGGAATATCATAAAGATTTTCATATTACGAGCATATGTCTATAAAAAAAATCAGTTACATATTCAAAATTTCAAAGTTGAGGAATGGCAACCTGTATAAAAATTCATATTCTAATAGTTTATTGAAAGTTGATGCGAAAAAATATAAACAGATTTTCAATATTTCTGAGAATAAAGAAAATATAGGCAAAAGTAAAATTTGGAATTATTTGTTTTTTTCAGTTCAAAAGCACTCAGTACTTTGTCAGAATTTTACGTCTCTATCTCTCAGCATTTACAAGATCCTCATGTATAGACACGAATTTGAATAGCCCTATATATAAACAAAAAATAATTAAAATGTTGAGAAAACTTTGACCGGTTTCTTAGTAGTATCACATAGGTCGTGATTTTAGGATCACCAACCCACAATTCTGGTTACTTTTGGAAAATATCTTGAATAAATTATCTTATGTTATAGTGATCGGTGACTTTGACAACTCACGAATCATAGTAAAGTTATAATATGAATATACTGAATAACTATCAATAGTAATTCCAATTTTTTGCAGGTACACATTCACTTATAATGCAGTTTGAGAAAATGAGAACTAAAGAAAACTAAGCGAAACACCACCTAAAACAATGCAATAGACAATATAAATGTGATATATCTGTCCAAGTTCATAGAAAATTTTAATTCTTTCTATTTTGCCGTACTATTTTGAACACTTATTTATAAACAAGTATTTATTTATTTATTTATTTCATTATTTTGTGAAAGGTTTTTGTTGTGAATATTGATTTTTCCAAGTACTTATTGTTTCAATACAAATACAACTACTGTGTTTGAGTAAAGGAAGTTTGTTAAGGCAATGTAAAAACATCAGACATTTAATCTTCACTTAGTCTTCTAGAAACGTAAAGTTGACTTTCAATAAGACTGACACTTTTACATCAAGAAAATGTATATCCACAGTCCCAAATCTTGAGTAAAAATTTACAATTACACACGGTTGTGTGAATTACAGTTTACCTTGTATGACTAAGCTTTGAGATTAATGTTTGGTCCAATATTTTAAATTTTTTTCAATCTTGTCTGTTGTCTGATAGTAGTCTCGAGAAATTAATGATAGAAATGATGCAGTGCTGACGTAAATAGTTCCCCCTCTTAACTTTTGAACGCAACAAAATATCAAGGTCTGACAAAATTTTCGTTTTTTTTATTTTCGAAAATTGTATCAGCTGTTCCTGAGTAATTAGCAGTGTTATATAAGTTTTAAGGATTTACAAACAAAATATAAATTTAATTTCAAGAAAAAATGTATTTCAAACTCACTTCAGTTCATTCCAGTAAATGTTTAAATTGATCACTATTCACTTCCTGCTAATAATGAAGTTTTTTAACAAATTTATTATGGAATGTTTCTGAGGTAATTTTGTCAGGAGCACCTCTTATTCTTACCATGAGTTCTGGAGTATATCCCTCCGAAGAGCTCACTAGTTCACCTGATATAACGCCTCCAGATGTTTTTGAGGGAGTATGTGACACTGAAGTGTACGATACACAACTACAGTTCATTTCAGAACTCGTTGATAGATAAAGAGATACTGTACTGAAGTACTTCAGTACAGTACTTACTTACTGTACTGAAGTACTTCAGTACTTACTTACTGTACTGAAGTACTTCAGTACAGTAAGTAAGTAAGTACTGAAAAACATACTTTCAAAGTGAATCTTGTTATTTTGTTGCCTCCAAAAGTGAAGGGGCGAAGACTTTTCACCTCAGCACTTTATTCAAAAATTATAAAATATATTATTATGTTTGTGCCTTACATTGCCATCGGTGGTCAATTTTTATCATAATAAATTAAATCAAGCAAATAATTGAGTTTATTTTGTGATCACACATTGTTTTCCCAGAAATAATAAAATCAAGATAACCTGTGTAGAACCCAAAAATAGAATAGTTTTCCCAGAAAATATTTCAATAAATATAGAATTGACAAAACATTATCTCTAAATTTAGAAACCCGCGAATAACAAACTCTTTTTTTTTATAAAGAATCTATTGAATTGAATCATGATAAACAAGTAGAAAGCTAAACATTTTTTCTCAAAAACTTATCTCTTCTGAAAAATATTCCCTTTTCAATTTAAAAAACTTTGGTTGGGATTAAATTAACTAACAGTATGAATGTTTTTATGAACTATCATCGTGACAAGAGCAAATTTGTCTCTTCGAGTGACAAAATCGTAATTTTGTGAAAATACTGCTGATGAAGAGATGAAGACAAATATTTTGTGGTTTTGTACCGTCCACATGTCCACATGAATGATATTCTGTTTCAATTTCATCATGGATATTTGGAGTACAAACTAAATGGGAAAAAGTGACTTTCATTAAATTCAATGTTCATATCTTTTTTTTCGTCCAGTTTGTATTTGAAAGAAACTTCTGTGCATGATTTATGCATCTTTGTAAAGAGTCTTTATTGAAATTAATTGCTTTTGTCGAAAGTATATCATTTTTTTTGTATAATGATGGAGTAACAAAGCCAAAAAGCTTTTTTTCTCTTGAATTCTTTTCATATACTTATTTCTTAGTTTGTCTTTTTTTATTCATGAAACTGGATTTATATTAAACAGGTAAGCTAACTGGTATTCATTCTCAACGAATTTTTATTGAACTAGAAATGGCAATAAGAAAAATTCTTAGGGTATTTCAAAGAACATGAACTCGTTCTGAAATGCCTTATTATGATTATCACTGAACAAAATACATAAGTGATTACCAGTGGCGTAGCTACCTTAGGTGGCACCTGGTGCGGAAGTTGGTGGTGTCACCCCGTCAAAAGTTAAAAACAATAAATTTTATATGATATTGATAAACGTCATGGATCATTTAATATTTTTTTTATATATTTAAAATATTGACAAAATTACAAAACACAATAAAATCAAAGGCATAGAAAAAATATTTTTATCTTACAATTAAAATATTTCCTTTCTAGCTTTGAAAACTGCAAACTCAGAAATAACTTCATCAACATTCATATTTTGTATTGCCTCGTGTTCAATGGCCAATAGGTATAGCAAGATTGCTAAGCCGCGATTGACGTTTAACAATTTACGCCAACCACTTCACGAAACAAATGAGAAACGATACCACTGAGACGTCACGGATCGCGACTATGGGTGAGAAATCCCACATGACAACATCGTCCGCTTTTGAGGGAAACTCCAAATTATACATAGTGCTGAGCTAGTATGGAGAAATCCCCTTTGAAGACAGCTGTGCTAGTGATTTTTCAATGTTTCTATATTATTGTCAAAGTTGAGTCACCGGGCTGGTGTCATCCCAAAAAAGGTGACACCCGGTGCGGCCCGCCTACGCCACTGGTGATTACTATTGTCCTATACATGTGCAAAGCGGCTTCCAGGGATTTATAGCTCACGATATTTCAACGGTAGCCGCTCTATTTATCACCCGAAGACGATTGTGGATACTTAACAATCGAAACGTCGTGAAGTAACTGGGTTTGGAATCTTTTGATTTTCATTTCTTGTTAATATTTTTTTAATTTTCATCTCGTGTTTTTTATTTTTTGGTTGTTGCTTGTATTTTATTTCATTGTGATTTCAGTTTTTTTTTGCTTAATATATTTGTTATTTTTCAGCTAACCCTTTTTAATTTTTTACAGATTCTTTCAGGGATTTCAAATCAATTTATATCATATTACACAATGGAAATCCGAACTTATGAAATGATAATTTTTTATACCTAAAACTCAGTCAAAGTATTTTCCATCAAAGCAACTTGGACTAGAACTTCAACATTATTGCCTTCTTTATTGACTATTCCTAAATGATCTTGTTGTCTATTACTAACGTCACCAGTTTCCATGAATTTATGTATGAATATAATACATTTCTGCAAATAAAATTTTAAATAAAGAAACTAAACTACAATCACTATTTCAAAATAATTTTGACATCAACAACTTCCATACCTATATTAACTAGGTGTTGAAATTCAGGACCATATTGTGAACTTAGATAAGATATTTTCCACCGTGTGTTCTTATTTGTTATATTCATTAGTATGATTCAGATTCAACATTACGAATGGTGAAATTATGTTTACAGGTTGACCTATTTTGTAACTGAATAAAAACCCAACAGGGTATTTTTTTTTACGTTACTTATTGTTGTAATTGTTCAAGACCTTTCAAATAAGGTGTTTCTTCTATTAGAAATTTTTCACATGAGGGTTGTTATGGAGAGGTGTGCTCCACGATTTTTTATAGTCTCTGTATCAACTGACTCATTCGCGGTAGCTCAATTAAATTCAAATACACTGCCTGTTCATATGATATGTTTATCACGTCGAATGTGAATTGCCCATTAAAAGCCATGGAGTCCATACCGATGAGTATCCAATGCAGAATGCAGTCGTTACCAAACCTATTTTGAGAGCCTGAAAATAAATTAGGAATACATGAATGTTCAATAGAGAGTTTGCTTTATTTGTTTCCAAAAACATGTTTCGTCCTGCAGACCGCAATTATCCATTTTGTATTTTCTCAAAGCTCTCAATATGCTTTCAGTAATCAGAAGACCATATGAAGGTACATTTGTGCCTATAACAGAACAGACAAGGGTTTTGAGGCTATAAGTAGTTGATAGATTTTTAATGATTTGTATTGATTTCAATATAACAAATGTGCAATGTTAATGTGAAGGTTGACTAAATTGTCCTAAATGTGAACCATTCGTTACTTCACACTTACACAAGAATACAGTGAAGAAAACCAATCATTTTCGAATCACCTTCTTAAGCCATAACGAGTAAATTATCACTATCATCATAATAATTTTATCTTTAGTTAAGATGTTCAGAAATACACTAATTTGATTGGATTAGTATTTCTGCATTAAATTGTCATCATATTGTTTTGGAAATGCAAGATGGATAGGTTGAAAAACCATTTTATTGAGACAGTTCAAAATTTGAATGTCTAAAATAAATATACTTTGTGAAGTTGTAATCATAGATGTTACGTGGTTTTTATAAATATATGCAAACAAGACCAAGTACAAGATGCGGGTGTCTACGCATCTTCACCCAGTTTAACAAAAGAAACAAAATATTTTTGGATCTATCTCTAGAACGTCAATATTACCAAGTTTGAAAATAAATGAAATTTTCAAATATATTTGTGCCGGAATGAATATGTATGTATTCAATAGTTATTGAAGTAAGAATAAGTATAACGGACCAATCAAGTAGTTGATCTTGAACAGTCCACAAAAAAGACCTTTCACAGGTCAACCGAGGTCACTACTATTGCTCCTTATTTCTTTGAGTGGTACAACTTTCTATGGCTTTTTTTTCCATGAGCTGCACTGCTCATATATTCGCGGGGCTGACTGACTAATGTATTTAAGGTTTTTGCGTATACACATACGGATATGCAAATATATGTATGTACCACTGAAGTACTCCGGCCTAGAGTTCAAATTCAATCATCACAGCTAAGATTTTCAAATACTCGTACGCGATTAAAAAGACACTCGTCTCCGGTAAGTTTTTGGGCACCCCATGCAAAAATTCAGTTAGGAAAGTCATGAAAAAACTATTAATTCAATAGATCAGAAAGTAATAGCACCTAAAGGCTGACTTTCGACTAAAGACGGTCAGATGTCAATCTTGCTGAAGTGCCCATCTGCCCATCAGTAGGACTGAGGACCGCTCCAGGGGAGCGGGGGTGGATGAAATGGTATATTAAGTTTTCCTCAGAAAATGTATTTTGTGGCTTTGTGGGGCGAAGTTTTTACTCCAGGGCACTCAACCCGGGAGGGGGCTAAGATTTTCAGTTAACCTTGAATTACAGAGAAGTATTTTTCGGTTTCTCGTTTTACACATTGTATTTTATCATCCAAAAGAGGTCTGATATAGGTGGTCATACTGAACATTACAGTAAATTAAATTAGAATTGGTATTAATTTTTATTATTGATTTCAAATGAAGTTACCGAAATCTCGTTTTATGACAGCGGTATTTAATGCTTTAGTGTTACAGTGTTTTCCATTGTGTTGTGATTGTGCTCTCGTGTCACACTGACACTACACGGTATGTATATGATTGGTACATTAACAAAAACAATTGTTAACTTTATCTGAATGTTCTGAAAACAATTCCTTATAACTTCAAAATGAAATCAGAATACACAATAAAAAAACTTGATAATTAAATTATCACCTGTTGCAGTTCTGACCTAAAAATAATTCAAGCTTGTTTTCACAGTATCATACCTTGAACAAAGCTGAAGCGAACGACAATCAATATACCCGTCATCGCCTCCTTTGTCCATAGACGAGGTACTAACAAGCCGCATATTCGAATGACCCAAATCCTCATTTAACGAAATGAATTTCACCTATAGTAAATGGTCATACTTGAAGACTAGCTACTTAAGATGACGACCGCTCCTACATATATTCTTTGCCTGCCCTAGTAATTCTCACAATATACAAATACTTCATGCCTCTCTCAGCATCCCTCCTTCAACAATTCAGCCTCTTACCTTCTACGATATCTTTTTCAAATATATATATATCACCATCTAACATACAAACCATATCCAAAGTCCTGATTGCATCCAATATAAAGCTGTAGTGACCAAGATAGCCCTAATACTTGTGCGCATGCAGTGCTTCGTCAATCATGACCTGATCATAGCGCCCATACACGTAACCGTAGTGCATCACCTCACATTAGTGTTTACACTCTAGTGCAGTCGGTCATCGCTTGTTAATTGACTTTAAATTACAGTTGAACTTTGTTTTAGCGCAAACCCAGGTGGGGTTTGGGTCCGACTCAGATCTACTTTAGTGTGGGATCCACCTATAGTAGCAACATGAATCTGGAACTCTTGGTTGGATAGCCCTGGCAATTGAAGCCATTGAAGAAAAAAGAAGAAGAACATAACAGTCCATGAAAATAATGGATCAATAATTTTGATACTGACATATTTCGTTATTAGTAATTTAGGAGGTGAAGTATTCGGAATCTGTTATTATATTTTGTAGTTTATTAAAAGTTGATTCCATGACTCCAATGAAAGAGGCATCGCCTCCAGTTTCAGCGATGGCAACTCCAACAAATAGCAGTGGAAATCTAGTGGACGAATTCGAGGAAGCTTTTCAGGTTGAGTTTTCTTATTTTCGAAAGTTTAATCACTTTTCAATGACTTCTCACTTTCAGCATTGTTTGAATGTACTTACTAAAGAAGAAGCCATACTTAACGCAGATAAAGATGAAATTAAAGTGGAAGTAGAGCAAACAACATTGCGATTTATTGATTTAGCTAGGCAAATGGAAGCTTTCTTTCTGCAAAAAAGGTTTCTTCTTTCCGCTCTCAAGCCTGAGATGAATGTTAAAGAAGATATCAACGAACTTCGACTGGAGCTAGCTAGAAAAGAAGAATTACTCAAAAGGCATTATGACAAAATTGCCGTTTGGCAAAATCTATTAGCTGACATTCAGAGCTATTCAAAGAGTCCTGCCCAAGGTAATGCCACCCCAGGTGGTGGTTCTATTCCTCCCTCTCCTTTGCCTAGCATACCTGGAAATCAAACTCCCAATCAAATGATGCCCAGTATTCCAGCTGCCATGCAGCAGCAACTTCAGCAGCAGCAGCAGTTACAACAACAGCAACAATTGCAGATGCAACAGCAAATTCAGCAGATGCAACAGCAAATGCAGGTAGATCGTCGGTAAAACCTTATGACCAATCACGATATTCAACTCGATTGATGAAAGATTAATTAAATTAATGTATTTGAAAAGAGAAAATCGGATTTGATTAGCCTTCCATTTATCTAGCCAGTTTTGATCAGATTGAAAGAGGAATGAAAACATGTTTGTTTATTTTTTAACTAAAAGATGAACAAATTGTTTCAATCAACTATTCAAGGAGATCGAAGCTGTCAATATAAACACTATCATTGTCATTTTTATAGTTCGAGCATTCAATACTGATGGTAAGAAATATAGACGGTTTCAAGTAATTATTCATTACAAGTAGCAATTTCACATCCACAAAGTACGCTGAAAACATGGAATTATTAATTTTTTCCTGTCAGTTTTTTACAAGCAACCAGTAGATTTGAGCATAAATTTCTCTGTTGTTGACAGGCGGAACAACATTAAAAATAAATGACAGTAAAAAAATTCATGAGGAATTACCTAGGCATATTATATCTTACTTTACCTTAACAAGTTGAGAGCTATATTGAAGTTCTCTAGGTCATTGGAGGGGTGAAATTGTTGTGAAAATGTTAGAAACTTATTTTCATGAAAAGTCTATAAACATTTTGAAATAAAACATCAACAACATCAGAAATAAAATCTTCATGGGTAATCTAGTGATGTGTTTCCCTCAAACCAACTGTCACGAACGACAACCCTCAGAAGTTGAAATTTGTGCGAGCTAATGATTAACAAAGTCTTAACTTTTGATGTGCGGTTCTCAGTAGGGTTCGAAGATACACGATGAATATTGATCATCCATTTAGTTGGGATGGTTATTATGACTAGTTTAGGACATTATCATGAAATCTGTGGACTATTCCAAACCTCAATTATTCCTTCATCTGAAAACACCAGATGGATGTAGATCATAAGTCTACTTACTATCTTCTGATGGCTACTAGAGATAGAGAAACATGAATGGTTACACAATCTTGGGTTCAGCCAAAATATTATTCAGTAGTTTTGAGATTATTGGATTTATTTCCCTGTCTTTGCTTTCCACTGCACCGAAAATTATAACAGATACTCTCCCTAGTTGAAATCCTGAAAGCTGGGCCACAGTGAACGAGAGCTTCAAATTCTGAGATATCAGTACAAATTTTTGATGAATGTTTTGTATTAGATGAAAGTTTCTTCATTAACGAAATTGGTCTTGAGAATTGTGAAATATTTCCATTTTATGCATCGTATAACACCTTCAGGCTCTGGTGCAGATGTTTTGAGTGGCAGACCCAGGACGGAGATATCATCCTGTCTAGGGACCTAGGCGACTAGGTATTTTAAGCGGAAATCTATGCTATTGAATTGTGTTCGGAGAGATTAGTAGAATCCACCTCGCACAAGTCAATACAAATTTTCTCGGGCAGTCAAGCGGCGTTGGAAGCTCTTGGCTCCTACCGAGCAACGTCTAAATTGGTAGCAAATTGTCAAAAACGGCTCTCCTGGATAGGAAGACTCAACAAACTGTCTCTGGTCTGGATTCCTGGCTACACTGACCTGGAAGGCAATGAGGCTGCTGGCTCCCTTGCAAAGGAGAGTGCTGCAAGTAGCTTCATCGGACCAGAACCTGTCATTGGCATTGCTTTAAGTTTTGCCAAACAAACATTGAACACCTGAATGGCAAGAAGATTTAAAGACTTCTGGCAAAATCTTCCAGGATTGGCTCACCCCAAGGCGTTTATTCACCCTTCGAAGCTTGAAACCAAACAATTGTTGGACTACAGTGAGGATGAACTATGATGTCTAACAAGCCTCCTTACAGATAACTGTCATCTGAATCATCATACGCAGGAACTCGGGCTGTCGGAAGACTGTGTGTCGTCTCTGGTTTGGAAAATAATGAAACAGCAGAGCATATACTTTGTACCTGCCTCGCTGTGGACCAATCAAATTTTTGAAGTTTGGTAGAACCACACTCTTACTATCTGACCTGAAAGATCACTCGCCATATAAAATAATCGGCTTCGTAAAGAAGCTGGGTTTATTTGGTCGAATGTGAATAGGTGTGCGGTGGAGGGTCGAATAGACCCACTCACTTTTGACCTAACCTATATAAGTTGGCAGATAAGCGATTCATCACAAATTGAATTGATTGATAATAGTACGTTCTGTGCTCACTGTTGTTTCAAAATTGTTTTCAAATACTATCATAGTTCCAGCATCTGCATAAGTTATCTTATGTATTTCCTTACATCATAACTTAATATTGTTCACTTATGAATTACGTAATAAAAGCTACTATATGAACGAACCTGATAAAGGAAAAATTAATAACTTACAGTAAACTTTGTGAATGTGAACAACTCCACGAAAACACCCTTTTATTGATTTATTCACATTTCATTACTGAAGTACTGGATAATGAGAGTCTTGAAGATAGGAAAATTTACTAAAGGAATATTTTCAACTCGTTCAGAAGGGTAATTGAAAAATTTCAGTTTTTCATGCATAATATAATTTTTTTTTGAGAAGGGTTAAAATAATCTCTGAACATTTTTATCTTCTCTTTCTCCTGTCCTTTCACAGTGGGTGAAAAATCAAGAGCATTCTCTTCCATCTTACCTAATACTGGATGTGAATAACCAAAATCCGTCTTTCATAAAGCTTTACTTCAACTTATTTGATCCAGTTGAGTATCGGGATCCCGTAGTGCATGCTATGTTTGATAACATTTGATTTTTATGAGAAAAAAAATCAGTAAAATTTGTAAATATGTTGTCTCATAGGTATATATTTTTTTAGATTTAATGTGACTGCAAATGGATCTCTTTTGTTTTATTTGAGTTGATTGAAATACATGCCAAAAAGTAAGCATAAAAATTGTCTTATCTACCAACTCTAGTTCCTTTAAAACTTTTATTGTTTGACTTTGTTTCTAACTGATTATTATTCTTTCTAAAGCTTGATGTTCTAGTTTTGCTTGGTAATAAAAACATTGCGAAGATAATTTTAAAACAGATGATTATTGAAGATGTAAAGTGTGAACCATCATTAAAAAAGTATGTATTCCAAAATAAATTCAAATTTGTCAATGTCCTTGATAAAAAAGAGGTCCTGTGAGATAATTCAGTCTACTTCGTCATGTTGGCAAGGATCACGTCAGGATGGGTAACCTGAAATTTCCTCCAAACGTTGATGTACGTAATGGGTCCCAGTGGGTGCAGATATCAAACATATTATTTGCTGTTTTTCATTTCATTGGCCGTGCTGGGTTTTGAGTCTGGCATTTCGTCCGCAACGGTAGCAGACACTATCTGCGATACACCTGCTGCGATATGCAAACTAAAAGTGTTCTGACATATTTGCATTTACATTAAACTGGTTGTTGGACATCCTCTTATTTTCTCCCCTGCTTGGTCTGATTCATCTTGAATTATTGGTAAAATCTCTGTGTTCTCAACTCTGGACAACCAGAGGAGATATTCAATGACATTGCCTTTGACCAAATGCAGGTTCTAGACTAGATGAAACCAGAGTGTAGGACTCACAGCTTATACAACCACTGTTGAACCCAGCAAAACTATGATTGTATCCTTCAACAGGATGAGGAATCTCGATAATTCAACTCCACTTTCCTTCAATGGTAAGGTGATTCCATTAGCTACGGAAGTGAAATATCTATGTATTATCCTTGATAAAAACTCGCTTGTAACGGTCACTTTGAAAAAGTTTTACACAAAAGGTGACAGACTGTCCCTATGGATTTGTTTGGTAGTCGAAAGCTTTACAGCAAATGCCTCTATTATACAGAACAGGCTTGCTTGGCTGTCTCTGGTGGTATCCGTACCTCATCGTCAGTCTCCTTTAACATCAATGAGTTTTGTGAATAATGCCAGTTGCACAAAACAGGCCTATGCAGAGCTTAGCAGATTACCGAAAGACATATTCTGGTAATTATCTTCGACTTAATCAACTATGACCTGCCTTATACAGTCCTAATTCCAAGCAGTGAGGACTGGATTTTCCAGGAGAAGTAAATACTGACAGGTATCAACCTGACTGAACGAATATTTTTCTGGAGGAAATCTGCACCATAGATTCACATGTGAAGAGATTAGCAGAAGCTAACCTTGCACATTTATCGATATAAATAATGTCGTCAATCAAGGGGCTCTGGAAGTACTTAGTTCTAATTGAGCAATGTAGAAAAACTCAACAAATCGATCCTGATTTGGATTCATGGCCACATTGGCTTGAAAGGTGATGAATCTGCTGACTTCCTTGCAAGGAAGGCGCTGCAAGAGGTTTCACTGGACTAGAATCTGTCATTACCATCGTTTTAGGTTTTGCCAAACAAACACGAAAAACTTGATTGCAAGAAGAGCTTTAGATATCTGTCGGAATCCACCAGAGTTGTCACATTCCAAGATATTTATAGCTCATGTAGAGAAGGCCACCATACAAATGTTGGACTATGTTGCCTTACAGTGCTCCCTGTCCAGCATAACACGTACTTTGTGTTTGCCTCGCCGCGGCTCAAAACATCTTTTCAATGTTTGGGGGGATTTCCTTGAAGCTATCGGATCTGAAAGATCATCCACCAAACCAACTAATCTGCTTCGTTAACTAATTCAACTTATTTGGTGTGAGCCACGAAAAGCTCTCGCAAGTTGCCAATGAGGGGTTGAATAGACCCACTCACTTTGAACTTGATCTAAACTAAGGGATAGTGGGTAATGTCTGGGAAATATCTAGAGTAAAGGAAAGTAGTAATATCTACAAAAAATATTAAATTTCTTTACATGTGGATTATATAGTGGTACCATAAATTACTTCCAGTGAAAGCTACAAAAAGACAAAAATCGATTGACGGTCAATGTCAAAACATTGCAACAGACTGCTGTTGAGACTCTCGTTTATCATTGATTAGTATGGTTAAAATTTACTATCCATCCCATAAACGATGTGTATATAAGGGGTCGCCATCGTCATTTTTAGTAAATATTCTAGATTGTCCAAGACTTGATAAAGAAAAGCAAGTTTTACACAACAATTGGAGTTGATATGACTTTACGTAAGGTGTATTTGAAATGAAAAAAAGCTTCTTTATTATACCTTTTGAAGCACAAAATAAGAAGCATCAATAATCCGAATTTCATTGTCATTTGGATGGTTTCAATTTGAAGTTTAAAAATAATTTCAAAGTTCTTTATTAATGATGGCTTACTATTGAGTTTCCAATGGTAATGCTGGACTCTTCATACTTTTGTATATCATACATATTAGGTTATACTTCCAATTGAGATGAAAGTCAGTTCATTAACAAAATAATATTTATTTTAAACAATTATTTTAGTTTGACTTACTATTTGGCAATGTCATTTTGAAAAGATACCTTAGTGCTACTCTTATGTCACTAGTGTATATTTTTGTATACTAACTCTCAGGGTTTTTTAGAAAGTGGCAATATAATTTATTTTTTTGAAGATCGATCAATTAAATGTGATATGTATGAAGTAGCTTAAAAAATTGTACTAAATGTATACAATGTCTACTTGCTCAAATGTGCCTTTGATAGAATTTTTGTTCCACTAAAATATTTGTGAATTTAATTATCCTTGGAAAAATGTTGCATATTTATTGTCATTTAATTTCTCTCTATAATGTATAAGGTGTGCAAAGTATAATAAAATTTTCAAAATTTTATTGGAGTTTTATTCAACTTTCCATTGTTGCTGCTATATGTCTAAAAATCGGAGGGTTGGTATTCATAAATATATAGTTGGATAGGTATTTTATGATTTTATATTGGTGGATTGGAACTGCTTTGATTTTTTATGTTATTCAAAGTTGATTAGTAAATGTCTCCAAGTGAAATTACAGAACTGAAAACTTGAAATATACATCAGCAATATATTCATGGAAATAGACCATTTCTAAATTTTTTTTGGCTGGTACAAATTTACAGTTTCGAATAAATCATAAGATTATTCAACCCTCCAATTTCATTATTGCAAATAAACATCTAGGCTAAGGAAAGATCCTAGATAAATATTTTATTATAGCGAATTGGTGTTAAGGATTAGAAGGTTAGCTTTAGTAACCTTTATTAGATTGGATTTCAATTGAAATTTAATTCACTGTGTATGTTAGAAAATATTCCCACTGGTTCTTTGAAATATAAAGTTGTTGTAAATCGAACTCTTCTTGAGCCCAGGTTGTGTCATGTAAAACCCAATACCTATCGTCACACAAAAACATGGCAGATCCATATACAGAACGTGCAACTAACAGGGTGTGAAATCATTAATCCAACAAATTACAAAAAAGGTGTAGTTCCTACTCGTTGGGTTAAAGCTTTAAAATAAAACGACACTCTCTGATGAAACGGAAATGAAGACAGGCATACCTAAAGACTCTATATTGGGGCCGATCTTCATTTATATTTGTTAATGATTTGCCAAATGTAAAAATACCACTTCAATATGGAACTGTTGTATTAGATTTCTTAAAAAAAATCATAATGATATTAACGTATTTAGAAAATGGAACTCAAATAAACTTTTTCTTTAGAAGACACAAAGATCAGTGATGTCACTTTGGCATTAGAAGTGGGTTTATCAAGAGTGAATACATTCCAAAATTTCTAGGGTTTCACAGTGATGGTAAACTGAATTTGCAGCTTTAGTTCAATTTGAATTCGTAGAGAAAAATTGGCCGAAAATCGCTTAACATCAGTGATGAGCTGAAAAGAGGCAAAGCATCAAAATTTGAAAAAAGTGAACAGCATCAATCTACAGAGTACAAAATTCTCTATCGCTCAGTATATACCACGAATAAATATTTATTGAGATATGACATTCAAACTGGAATTGGCCGCGGTGGTAGTGCGCCCGACTCACGATCGGAAGAACGTGGGTTCGACTCCTGCCTCGACCAGATATTTTTCTCGATATAATTTATCTGGTTGAAGCTGGTATGATTCTGCAACCGTGTTAGGAATCACACGTTAAAAGGTAAGACCTCGTTAGTCCTTAGCTCGAACAAGTTTCTCAACTTCTGAGAGTTGTCGTTCGTATGAGGGCGACAGCTGATTAACGAAAAAACAGATTTTGAACAGATTTTAAACTAACAAATCTTTTGAAACAACCTGATACCAATTCCAACCTCAAATCTTTTCAGGTAGAATTGGAACCTTTGACTTGAAATTAATTAAATGGAAACACTTTTCCCACACACCAAACCTATAGGACATTCTCACAAATGAATTCTAATAGAGAAATACAAACAATATTTTTGAATATGATATGAATATGAATGTTTTTTGGTTTGTAAGATTGAGAAAGTACTGTTACTTCATATTTTTTGCTAAGCCGTAAAATAACTCAAAACTTTTCAAATTCTCAGTAGTATGCAAGAGGTCGCTACAAAAGCGTAGTTTGGCCTCAAAAACGATGCACTGGTCAGACCAAACGAGTACCTTAGAGAGTGGCTTGTCACATTTATCTTCCTCAAAGTAGAAAATTCGTTTTTGGTCAGGGCTGAAAGAAAAACTTAAGCGAAAGAAGTAGCAAACAAACTTTTAGGGAGTACCTATAGGTTTTAGTGGTCGGTATCTAACAAATTACTGGCTGTATTTTGGTTTATTAAACGTCATCCGTAGGTTTTCAGGTCTGATGTTTCAATTGGAATCACTTCGCTCATTGCTGTATCGTTTCTGAAGATATCTGCCTCAACTGTGAACGAAACGTCATACCTAAAAATGTACGGACCACGGCTAATGAACCGGGAATCAGTTAGTAGTTTGTTAAACCTTCAAGAATTCGCTAGAAAATTTGAAACTAGATTACTGTAAGGACAAACATAGATGTTATCCATATGAAACAAGCATACGACTCAGTTTTAAAATATTTTAATTTCAGTTAGTACATTACCCCCAATTAATTAGTGGAAACTGCTTGGAATTAAAAATAGAACGTCAATTTCTTTCAAATACAAATTTGAAAATGCCTCTTACTTCTGATATCTGTTCAAATAATGAATCAGGAGATAAAAGTTTGACGTAATTTTTCCATTATTACTGATAATTCATCATTACTAAAATCACCAATTATAGTTATAGTCAGGTGTTTCTGAATGTTATTAAGATAATCACGA
This sequence comes from Leptinotarsa decemlineata, assembly GCF_025532065.1. Lineage (NCBI taxonomy): Eukaryota > Metazoa > Arthropoda > Insecta > Coleoptera > Chrysomelidae > Leptinotarsa > Leptinotarsa decemlineata. The sequence continues at coordinate 26,210,002 of NW_027412688.1, read as the reverse complement.
GTGGCTTTATCATTGGAAAAAATATTTCGAATTTAAGGTCATATTATGGGCTATTTTCAACCTTGAATAATTTGAAGAAAATAGAATTTGGAAAAACTTCTCTAACTGTTTGAGATATCTGAGAACCACAACAATTATTTGGAATGACATACTCTATTGTGTATGATTTTCCTCAGCTACAGATGAAGTGTTGAAGTCAAATTTATATATTATAATAAAGCTAGCTGATAACTATGGGGAGAGAGTTTGGACACTCTATTTTTTGCATGCATTTCAAGAAACTGTTGCAGTTTGAAATAACTATATATTGTTTCATTGTGAGACCAAATTCTGTTTTTTGTCTATCCTATGAATTTATAAAGTTGGATTCAGATCCAATTCTGTTTGATCCAGTAAGTTAGTATGGCCATTAATAAAAAAGAGATTGATGTGTTCTTGGGAAAGAAAGGTTTTGACTTTCTACTTCCTCATCTTCATACAAAAAATGTGGGAAAGAAAGAAATAAGGCAAATAATTTCAAAACAATTTGCAAAATAATTTACAAAGATGTGTAGACCATGCAAATAAGTAACTTTCAGACACAAATCTGAAAGAAAAGTCCCTCTCGAAACAACTACTTTTATATGAACATTGAGTTATACCAAAAACACTTTTTCCTATTCAGTTCATACTACTCCAAACATTCGTTATGGAATTGAATCAGATATTACTCATAGGATTGCTACACAATTTGGTTAAAATCAACTTATATGGAACACTGTCATCCTAAATGGCGGACATCTGATGTTTCGGAATAAGACACTTGCTTTACTGCCTTTAGCACCAATCTGGATAACATTATGAGATGAAGCACTCAATTCATTCATAAAATTGCGACTTCATGTCACGAATGAGTTAAATCTACTCATGTCATTGATGACAGTACTTAATGACATTCATTTCCATATTTGATTTAATCCCAGCCATAGGAATCTTGTTCGAATTAAAAGGAGTATATTTTTAGGCTAATGTGATTAGCATAAATGATATATCAAAATTATTTTTTCAACCGTTTGTGCCCGAAATTAAAACTTCAGAAATTTTTTTATGAAAATGTATTGAAAACTTTCAGAATGGCCTTATATTCCAGTTTGTATCTGAAACTAACTTATATGCATGATCTACACATCTTTATGAAGAATTTATTTTTATTTTAATTACTTCCTTCCTCCCTTCGAAAATTTCCCACAGTGGAGAAGTAGGAAGCCAAAGTTTTTTTTCCATGAAGTTGTTTATTGACTTTTGAAACTTTCCGATGTAGTACAAGGTGTTCTCTGGTCTGTTGCAATTCTGCCAGTTTCCAATTTGTTTCTTCGAGACAGGTGGCTAAGTACGATCCACTTTTCAACATTTTTTGAAATACCCTTCTCTCTATATATAAAAAGGTACACTGATTCTTTGAGTTTGCATCTTTCAGCAGAGGGTTGACTAGCGATCAATAAACCACATCATTTTATGAGACGCAGTATCTACAATTGAAACCATCCATACAAATCATTCCATACTCAGATTTCTCTAAATAGAGATTTCATTTAGTGTGAAACATACCATTGTAATCTATTATTCATCAGATAATCATATTAGAAATAATTTCCCAGCCATTTTTCAAAGATATTCTGATAACGTTGTATGGTAACATTCAGTCTGGCACTATCGATTGCTCGTCTTCGTTTAATTCAGGTTGGAGCCTAGCTCCCTTACCCTTTAGACGTGTGTTAGGCATGAGGACAGAACGAGATAGTCTGGCATTTGTATACACACAGCCATTTTTATGTGCCTTAATATTGGTGTATTTAACGACTGAAGAAGAGGTATCTATGCAACATATAATACAAGTGGTTTCACAAGGAAACCTCTGGGAAATTCAGTAAAAATTCTTGAAAATTGTTTGTTACCTTTTTGTAATTTTGTTTTAAAGCTGTTTTTTCAACTTCTGCTCGTCTCTGCTCTATTTCACATTTTAGATGGCTTGGTTTTATTGAAAAATCAATTAGAAAAAAATAATAAAAATTATTCAGTAACGACCAGTAGTACTTATGCTTTGTAATATAATCATTATATTGTTATGTAGAATATAACAAACAAAAATATCCCAAAAGTTTTTGATGTGGAAGATAAAAAATAAATACCAACATTTCATAAGTGAATATTTATATGTATATAGGATGTTCGGATTTTTCAAATATAGTTCATTTGATCAATTTATTATATTTTATTTTACCTTTTGTAAATAAATCCTTATTATAAACACGATATTATAATCAAATCATGCCTTTATAAAAATTATGTAATTCTAACAAAATGTCTACCTTCTCTTTTCAAATGATACAATACCTATATATTTATTTATTTATTTCATATATACATATGCCAAATCTATTTTTGTTATTTCATGACTCAATTCTCAACAAGATCTCTTGTTACCACAATGATACAAATATGCCTGCTACTTTTACAATCAAGTTCCATAAAAAAAAGTGCAACAAGGAAAAAAGTTTTTTTGGACTTAACCTCATTCGCCTCCCATTTGGAGTCCAAATAATATGAAAATGCATGTCTACATCATTTTATGGTACAGCAACTTGTCCCTTCTAGGTTTTTCAACGATTCTTGTAGAATTTATGAAACAGTTCACTGATGAAGTTGTTCTACTTGAATTTTATTAAAAAACTCTCAAATTATTTTTCAATTTTATCCCCAGTATAAAGAAAATTACATTTCTAAAAAAAAATGAAATCCTGGTTTTTCTTGCTTTGATGCGTGTCATCTTCTTTAAGTACAGCTAAAAATTTATAGTTTCTTGAACTCTTTCAGAACTATATGGCAGTTCATCTTTTATTTATACTATTATTGAACAAGCATCTGTGTTTGTTGTGTCATTACTGTTTTCTTTCACTGTTTTTACTTATTTTCAATTTTATTTTTTTGCGTCTTTCATTATTATTTTCAATCCTTTTTTTGATTCAGGACCATGGTACTGAAACGTTACCTTTAGAAATGCTTATCCAATGAATTGTAGATGAAGGAAAACGAATTTTGTCGCATTTCAGGTAGGTCCCAGCCTCAGTGGAGCAGTGGGGCCAGGAGTGATGTCCCCTCAGCAAGCATTATTTATGCAGCAACAAGGAATGGGACCCTCACGAAGTCCTTTCGGACAACAGGCACCAGCTGGGGTTTTACAAGGACCTTTAGCATATTTGGAAAAAACTACAAGTAATATAGGTAGATACACACACATATTTCTTTTATTGTTTTACATTGTGTAGAGTAAAAAGTAGTTAGTTTTTTGCCTAAACAAATTACGAACGCAGTGGCAGTCAGTGAATTCCCTCGGGATTATCTCTGAATAATACGATAAACATCAAATGATTGAAATATTTCCCTTAATATCTTATGATCTATGTATATCAGGATCAAGAAATATTTTGTCAAACGTATTATATATGTATTTAACACTAAGTTCAATAATACCAATTAAAGTACATGTTTTTCAATGAGTAAGAGGTATTGCTGAAAAATAAGTATCAAAATACCAGTAAATGATTAGATTGAATCAGATTCATTTCTCTTCTACAATTATCAGTTCTTATAGAATTTGAGTTTCTGTAATAATTCATGCCATTCTAGTCAAACATATATACTATGCAGTTGTGGTAGTGGTGCAGTCATTAGAATTATTGCCCAGTATGCAAGTATTTTGTTCAATATCAGTAAAAAACGTTTCTTTCAGTTTGAGTAAAATTTGGTATATCTTCTCCTCTGAATGGGCTCATTTACCAATTTTTTTTTATTTCATTATTTGAAAGTTTATACTTCGAATAGTACACCTGGAAAAAATCTGAATTTTCGCTCTTTATCTTCCCCTTCAAATTAATAGTTGAACGTGGCGTTCACCGAAACGGGGCGTGGTCAAACTTGACGTCACATCAGCCGCCAGTCCTGGCGGATAAGCGAAATACATACGTGTACTGAAGCCGTAGAGAGCAAGTTGTGTGTTGTTTACTGCAGTGTATCAACTGCGTGAATATGTAACATGGTGTTTTCAAACCAGTCAGCAAATGAAACAAAATCCGACGATGGCAGCGATTCATAATCTCCAACTACAGGCCCGGTTGCCACCGCTCGAAGCTCATTGCTTGGTGTAACGTCAGGATGTACCGCGGGCGATGTCACATTTTCAATTGCTCTTGCTCAGTTTTTATTTGACATAAAAACCGGAAAATTTTGTGGGATACTTGGGAAATGATTTATTTTTATAATATATAATTTTCAATAAAAAACTAAATTATCCTGAATGAGCCCATTTAGTATTTATAGCTGTTCTATGCAGAATTTTCTATCTAGATATTAAAAATAATGTGCCGGACACAGAGTTTTTTTGAACGCAATGGTACCGCGCCACCTAAACAGAATCTACAATTTCAACCGAATCACTGAAAGTATAGAGTTAGTTGAAAATTTCTAGTTTTTGTTTGAGCGGTTCAATTCAATTCTTTCCTTCTCACCTGAAATCACCAATTTTTAATAATTGCAGCATAGGAACTTTTTTGTAGGGAACTACATGATGAACAATAAGGGTAACGGGTCATTTTTTGGTGGCTTTGACAGTTCCTGAGATTTTTCAATTTTAATATACTTCTCTGTTAAAAAAGAATTTTCATTTTTCTCAAAAAATATGTAGGTATTCTTAATTTTCCCTTCAAAGTAGTTCCCCTCAGATATAATACACCTGTGCCAGTGTTTTTTCTAATCCTCCAAGCAGTTCTGATGTGCACTTTGTGGTATGTACTCAATCGTCGCATAATGCCGTACTTTCATGGGTCTTTTCAATCTTAGGAACAGGCAAAAGTCGCAGAGGGGCAAATCTGGTGAATACGGTGGCTGAGGCATGATTACAGTGTTGTTTTTGGTCAAAAAATTACGAAGGAGCAGGTGCATTATCGTGGTACAAAAGTCATGAATTGTTTTTCCTGACAATACCTGACATTTTCTTCGTATTCCTTCTTGGCAGCGGCTCATAACTTCAAGATAATACTCCTTATTGAAATTACGAACATGTGGCAAGAACTCCTGATGCACCACGCCACAGTAATTGAAGAAAACAGTGAACAAAACCTTGACATTTGATCGAACTAGTGCGCTTTTTTGGTCTTGGCTCTCCTGTGCTCTTTCATTGGGAAAACTGGACTTTGGTTTCGATGTCATAACCATGATTCGTCACCGGTCACCAACAATTTATGAGTGATGCTCAGGAACTTCTCTAATAGTGACTCGACGACTCTTCATAACAATTTTCTTCACCTTCTCAACATTTACATCGGTTGTTGATGAGCCTTCTGTAAAAAGCTTGTGCCACTTGCAAACATTTTTCTGACTCATTGTCAACTGTCAACATTTCAAGTGGTTTTGAGCACTTAGTTCCATTTTTTACACAAAAATTGATGCAAATTCTCTGATCCATTTTTTAGATAGCAGAAAATAGTCGAACACGCAAAACACTTCTAAAAAAATTAAAAAATCGCTAATCGAATGTACGTAGCCCGAAACAGTCCACGTATATATGTGAACATCATGATTTGAATGAAGAGTTTCAATGAAAAATTTTTAGAGAATTTCATAGCGAACCAAAAAGTCAATAATGTCATGTAATCATACTATTATTGAAAGAACATCTCCAGAACTTTTTTGGAGATATTAAAAAGAAATATTTTGAACTTTTCATACTGAGTATAAAAAAATACTCCTTTCGGATTTACTACTTTTCAGGGGTTGTGGTTCACAAGTATAATTTCAGTAAATTGCAGTTTTATAAGCAAATCGGATGATTCACATGCACAAGGGTGGAGAATGAGATGTCTACCTTAGGTTCTGTTTAACTCAACCCGCCTACTGCAAAAAGGTTAAATCAGTTTTTGAAATATGTGATGGAATTGGCCGACACTTGATGAAAATCCATAATTCATTCAAAGTAACACTTCATTGTGAGATTTTCACTGGACAATTTACAAAAGCGCTCAAAGTATATTGTATAGCTTATTGTATAGCGTATTGTATAGCGAAACGCTTGTTGGGGTTTTGTAAACTGTCCAGTGAAAATCTCACAAAGTATTACATGAAAGAGTTTAACAGTAATATTGATGATAATCAGTTCAGATTTGAAATCAACACAAACACCGATCATGTAATTTTCTCTTTTTTATATGTGTTAACATCTATAAATTTTGAACTGTTGAATCAAAATTTGTTGCAAAGTAAAAATTTCAAGTTGAAAGTCAAAATTTTGAATATCAAGTAGAAATTTCGACTTTTAGAATAGGTACTATTAATCCTCTACAGCAGGGATTCTCAAACGATGGGCGCAATCCCCTGGGGAGTCGTGGGATGTGTCCAGGTTGTTGCGACATATCGAGAAAGAAAAAAAAATCAGTCGTTGCTTAAAAAAAAATGTACAAGCTTTTTGTGCACACACAAGTTTTTTTTTTAATTCTATCAGTGTGAAATATGAACTTGTTTGTAATTAACCAATTTTTTAATGTCTGGAATGACTTTTGTAACATACAAAACAATGTAATTTTCCAGTGTCAAACGATTCCTTAATTTTATATTTAAATTCACCATTATAAAAGTCCTTGTTCACAGTTGTAAGGTGTAGAAAATGGCATCAAAGTTTTTAATGCTGTTGTGGACAGTTCCGGATATTCCATTTCAATACAAGCATTGTTGAAAGTAAAAGCTTGAGCTTGAAGAAGCGCGAATCTACTACTGCGAGTGAGGTCTACTACTGTCTCTTATTTGTGAGATTATAAAACAACGATAAAAATAAAAACAATAAAAATTAATTGGCGCTCCGGGGCGACTTCATTGATTCCAGTGGCGCATTTGCTTTTTCAGCTGCAGGAAAACCCGGAAAAACCTGCAGCACCACATCACCTGAAGATCTTGATCTGCCAATGCCCTCTCTCTCATAAAACAAAATGTAGGGTATCTCCAGAGGCTCCAATAGATTCAATACATTGCCAGAACACTTCGTGACACGACTATCGTCAAACTTAAACCAGTCCGTTTCGTCTTTGACCAAGGCGTAATAATGACCAAATTCAACGCCAGAACCACAGTGAACAATGACCGCATGAATATTATATATTATAAAATGATTGAAGTGACAAAAATTCATGCTTATTTTACTAGTTACTAGTGTTTTTATGGATAAAACTTTGCAAAAAGTGTAGTTTTTAAATATTCGGCCTTAAAAGGGCGTTGTAGTGCCTGAAAATTTGGGAACCCCTGGTCTAGAGTATTACAGTATATAGAGTATATCCTAGGTCGAGGTTGCAGGACGACCTTACTTTTTAAAAAAATCTGATTTCGCAGGGATAACCGATGGTCGCAGGTGACGCGGGAGAGGGAGGGGGCGCGGTAGAGGAAGGGGAAGAGGCAGAGGTCGTGGCCGTGGGACTTTGCCGGACTATATGTCCCCTTAATACCCCCTCCCCGGCCGGGATGCATTTACTTCCGGCGAAGTTGCAGCATTACATTCCACAACAACAGGAATGTTGGCAGGAGTATTTTCTCAACTGTACGCCTAATCATTAGTGTGTATGTATTTCGATTCTTCTTGCGGAGGATTCATTTTCATGACAAAAAATTTTGAAAAAAAGTTTTACATATCTCTCAAATACATGTTACCATTGAAATATTCTGTTTTCAAAGTACATGCACGAATTGCCATGAAAGTACCTGTCCTTACAAAAAAAATTGTAAAAAAAAGTTTTTACTTCCTATGTGGACTAGTTCTAGCTCGATTCAGTCTTTTCATAGCGATGTTCACTTCCTATAATACCCTGTTAAAATTGAAACTGACAGTCTCAAAATAGACATCAACCCTTCCTTATTGACAACTCTTTCATCATATAATAAAAGGACGCTAAATCTAGGAAATATGAAGTGTGAGGATGTAATTTGAACATTAATCTAGTGATTTTGGAGAATGTGGTAAAAAATGTAGGATCAGTGTTGCATATTTTATCAAACACTTTCTTTTTTACTAACGCCTTCTTTTTCCTTGATTTCATCATTGTAATGATCCGATTCATTAGCTCAATACTCGCCATGGATTATTTTGCCTTTTAAAAATAATAAAATTATGACAACCAAATAACTGACATGATCTTTGCTTTATATGAAACTGTATTCATCTTGTTTTATGTTGATTCGCCCGTGTTAGGAATCACACGTTAAAAGGTAATACCTCGTTAATCCTTAGCTCGCTTGTTGTGACGATCCTTCATCTCATTTATGAAGTGAATCAATCCAAAATCTGCGAAACATCACCATATACTCTATTAAAATATTTTAAGACATTGATTTGTAGCTTTTTGTGGAATTTCTTCATGTAAAATGTACACACTTTTGACTTATATCAATATGCCAGGTCAGATACTTCTGATTAACAATAGTATAAAAATTTCAATCTGAATGGATAGAAACTTGAATCTAAAACATGTTTTGCATCAAATGAATGATATAGATTTTGTTTCTCAAAAAATAATTTGATCTTTTACCTTTGAAAGTAAATATACAAAGGTACTTTCACATTCCTTGACAATCTATGCAATAAAATCGTTATTGAAGCAATTGAGGTACTGAAAGGATTTTCTCAAGACTGGGAATTTAAATTAGCTTTATAAATATATACAATTGATTAATAATAAAGTTTATTTTTAATGAGAGTCATTTTTTGTGGAGGATAATTTTTAGGAGATTTTTTACCTTCCACAAACTGTAAAATATAAAAATTGTAATGGTGAAGTTTGTGAAAAATACTCCGTTACAATATTTATATTTTTCAGATTGTGGAAGGTGAAAAAAACCCAAAAAAGGTCAATACAATAAAGTTTATGTCTGATGAGTACCAAAAGTACAACGGTTTGAAATTATATTTAGAGTTGGAGGTTCGAAGTCTCATGTTATGTTTCATATGAATTAAGATTGGATATCTAACATCAAAAATATTAAATTCTCATAAAATTTATCAATTCCTGAAATGACACATTCGTATTAGCATTCTAAAAATGCATTCAGTGATTTTTTATGAATAACTTATTGAAACATTGAACACACGAAAATTGATTACTTCACCACAAGAATGAGAATTTTCAAGCAAATTGGGATAAATTATCGTGAAAGTTTCATGGACAAACTTCATTATTTCTCGTATATATGGTTGAAAGGATTCTATAGAGTAGATATAAAACAATAAAAATTTGATTACTTCAAATCACAGAAATGTGGGAAATATTTTATAGTTTCTGAATAAATGACAGTAAATAAACATTAGAGATTGAATTGATCTGAGTTTGGTTTTTATTCCATATATCCAGGTCTCAATAAAATAATGTCCGTTAGTCTGTACCAATAGATAGCTCAGGAATCTTTCATTTTGTTCCTATTCAACTGTCTTATTCTGAAACTCTAATTTCACTTCTCACTATTTTGACAACACTGAATAATTGAAACATATTTCTACTAAGATAGGATTAGGCAGTTTACTGTGAGATTATCTTCCAAGATATCATTTAATCCATTTATTGCTACTTTCCATCATCTATCATTAATTAAATAGTATTAGTGAATGTAAAAATAGAAATTCAATTTATTTTGTCTCGATTTTTTTTTAATAAAATGGAAATAAATTCTTGTAGGTATTGTTTTCAAAGATTTGTTCTTAGTACCATAAATAAATAAAATAAGTGACTAAGATTTTCTCATAAATTTTTTTGAGAATCAAAGACATTGAAAAAACAAACTCGTCATTTGCATAAAAAGTAAAAATATAATCTCCACTATAGTCTGTATGATATTGACAGAGATAATTAAACCATAATTATAGGTGCAAAATGCTGCACGCTCTTCGACTTACAAGTGTTTGAAATCTCTTTATCTATTGATCGGCAAACACAATAAGAGATAATAAGGTTTCATACTTTCTGTTAATATCGAATAGATTATTGAGGAATAAAGTTTATTTGATATTCGTAGATGTATAAATTGTCAGTAACAATACACATGATTGTTACTACTATCAGAAGTGTTGGTAGAGAGTCTAACACCATTATATAAGAGATTAAAATTTTTCATAGTTGAAAATCACGTTTGATATATACAGATAAAAACTCAAGGTTTCTTTGTTCCGCAGGAAGGATCGAATAATCATAGTATTATTTACTCGAATATATATTAGATCACCCTTTCCTTAAAAATATATTATTAATGGATATTTCATTTAAAACTTTTAGAATAATTCAAAATGGCAATATGAGTAAATATAATTTACTCCAGCTGAAAATTGAAGTATAAGTGATATTTTGATAATTGGTTTTTCAATTCCATACATTTTTCAGTATTTGTTATATATTATATGTTTTTATGAATGTTTGAGCTTTTCCCATTTGATTTTGATAATCTAGGATCTTTAACAGAAAATTCAACGAATTTAATCCTACCATTTAATTATTCTATTGAAAGGTATTGGACACAATTTATCTATATTTCTCTCTCGCCAACCTTAATTCAAACTATAATGAATTATACTACATACTTATATGTGTCACTATTTTGCACAGTTCCTCATCACCTTGATGTCTGCCGGAATCGTAGACGAAACGTTGGTAAAAAACCCGCAGACCAAGGCAATGAACCCAGAAAATAGCTTTGGTATAGTATATTTCTTTGTTGCGCTAACTGCCTTTTCCATCCTTATATCATTTTCATGTCAAGATATTAATTAGCAGGAAAGAAGAGACAGAGAGAAAACAAAGTATTATGTAGTAGGGAATCAGCAATTTGTGGTATTAACTTGAGTGAGACAATCTGAAAGACCGGTAAATTGCTTGAAGAGCAGAGCCATAAAACAAGGAAGCATATTATAAAGGGTTATTTTTCAATTTTAAAAAATATCTGCTTTTGGCCTGTTGTCATAAATCATAATATCCCTAAAAACTTTAAAATTCAAGAACGCAATGAAACGATGGGAAAATCTCATACAAATCATTCTATAAGTGTAATTATTTTATTTATATGATCTGTTTATTAGTTTTAATATCGACACGGGCATTTTATTTTTGGGGATTTGTGCATTTTACTCGTTGTTAATTTAAGTTTTGCTTAGCACTCCATTGAGAATTGTCAAATTGAATATTATCTAATTGAAAATCAACCAACAGGTTGTTTCTAGGCAATTTCAATTGGTACACCATTTTCAATATATTGAGCACGTTGGTGATATTTTACTGGCAATTTGAAAATGTTTTAATGTTTCTGTGATTGTTATTAGGGCACATAATACAGCAAACAAATACTTGTCAGTTACCATGTAAATTGAGGTTGTTCTTGTATTGTGCTGTTTTTTACGTGCAACGTTACCGAATTTCAAAATTGTGATATGAATTAAAATAAATAAAGGAATACACTCATTCAGGATTCTTTTATTATAAACATACAGTGAACAACAGATACAAAAAGCAACTCATATTGTAGCTACACACTGATAAGACTTGAAGTCTGATTTACCAATTAGGACTTAGTGCTAATGGTAAGTGAAATATTTCCTTTCAAAACATGCAGGAAATGCATAATTTGATTTACCTAATCAACTAAAATAAACTTGTATCTTATTTTGACTGAGACTGTATGAACTCTATCAGAGTCCTTGTGGGTCTACCTGTCATGCCCTTGTGCAAATAGGGTGAATTGTCATCTGGCCCCATAACGCCTGCAATATCCAAATGCATCCATTCCGTCTTTTCCGGAACAAATTCTCTGAGAAAAGCGGCTGCCGTACAACTTCCTCCTACCTTGCTTCGACTAATGTTGTTCAAATCGTATGCAGGAAAATCACACACTTGTTTCGTGAAGTGTTTCCAAAGAGGTAGCCTCCACACTCTATCACCTGTGGTGGAACCAGAAGCTTCCAGAATCGAGTAAAGGGCATTTGAGTTTGAAAAAACACCTGAAATAATTTTACGTCAAACTTACTAATCATTGAAATAGTGAAATTGGACCGTTGTTATGATAATAATAATGTTTATTTTCATTTGACATATAGGTGTCGAAATAGTCACATCACGTAAAGAGTAATGTAGGTTAGTAAACCTGAAATATAAAAATAAGAAAACAGACATTATCACAGTAACCTACACTATTAATCTATTCTAAAAATGTGAAAAAAGGTCAAATGTCCAAAGTAGAGACGTAAATAACTAGGAGTTTGAATTTTATCATTCACTAAAACAATTCTCTGGATTCTAGAATTATTTTGATGAACGTGACTTTCTAAAGTTGTCTTCTCTGTGGGTGAATTAATTTAACTGCATTGAAGAAATCTGCAAATGAAATGAATAAAAACCTTTTGAAACAAAACATGTATTCAATACGTTATGAAAAGTATAGTGGGAAAAACCCTTTAGGCATTCGACTTCACCATTAATTTATAGAGACGAAAAATTCCAAAATATCAATGGAAATAATTCATAGGAATGAAATGGTTCAGATACAAATAAAAAGAACCCATATGAAATTTTTCCATTATGAATAATGAATACGCATATATACAGACGGCTCAAAAACCAAAGAAGGCTCAGGATGTGGAGTGTACTCCAGATCACTAAGCCTAAGGGTTAAGTGGGGAATGGGAAAATACCAGCGTGGTTCAAAAAGAACTGGCTGGTATCTCAATCGCTACAAAAGAAATAACCAGTAAAGGAATTTCTGGCAAAAACATAACAATCTGCACTGATAGCAGACGAGCCCTATTAGCCTTGAACAGACAAAGTGTTACCTCAAGGCTAGTACTAGAGTGCCACCAAGATTTATCCAAAGCCTCGGTAGATAATAAAATTATCCTGAGGTGGGTTTAAAGGGCACGATAGGAGTAAAGGTAACCGCATTGCCGACTCTTTAGTCAAGGAAGCGGCTGGACTTGGAATTTTAAGACCCAGAGGCACCTACGGCCTGATGACTTAGACAATTGCGGAACTAGCCAAATGTCACACCCATGCCCAACCCCTGAAGAGGTACGATGGAATCGAAGGATGTAATCTTGCCAGGATCACCATGGGCGACCCTGGAAAGCTGGCGCTGAAGAAATATCTGGCGACGACCAGGAAAAATATACGCTTAAGAATGGAATATCTGACTGGCCACTGTCAACTAAGGAACACCTCCATAATATGGGGCTAGTGGACAAACCTCTATGCAGGATGTGTGAACAGGAAGATAAAACTGTCAGGCTTGTCTTATACAAATGTCCGGAGTTATCGTCAATAAGAGAGTGTGTGTTCGACGGGTCTTGGTCTACACCTTCCGATATAAAGGAGATGTCTCCTAGTGACCTGTCCACCTTCCTGAAAAGCACAGTATGGACGATGACCTAGGAGGAAAACTCCTCGGGAGAATGTACAATAGGTCACATGTGGCCTGTGCTGTGGGCCTACACTAACCCTCCCTACTCTACAGATACAGAATGAATTGAATTTTTTTTAATGTTCACCTCAAAGTTTCGTTTTAGGCTTTGAAATGAATATAGTTCAATAAAAACACTATGATATAAAATATGAAAAAGTGGTAACATAAAACTACATTTAAGTGAAATGCTCTCTATCTCAAAGGGTACCACAGGATTTCGAATCAAAACACTAGTATTCAACTCCTCAACTATTTTGGATCTTTTTTATTGAAATTCAGAAATACTTTTCGAATATTTGACACTGGTGACACATTTTTTTTCGTCCAGTTTGTTTCTTCAATACAGTCATAGAAATTGAATTTTTGAAAATGAAGTATTGGTTTTTTTTTTGGGAAAAAACATTCAGTGGTTTGTAAGGTTACAGATTTTGATAACTAGAATAAACGTACGATTTAATGAGAATCGAGGTCGATATTTTCAACAGTAAAACAATTTAATATCTTCTGGTTTAACCAGAGACTGACAATGAAAATTTTTAATAAAACCGTCTCTATTTTTCAAAACCATTCGATAGAATGTATAGATATTTTCTTTTCATAGGTATAATACTTTGAAATACTTTGAAAAAATTAGTTTTTCACTAGTTAATTTTTTTTAAATGCCGTTTTTTACTTGAATTTCTCAAAAAAAAAATAACAGAAAGTGGCATTTTTAAACTAAACATTGAAGTACACCTCTTTTCCTGAAAAATATCAAAGATAGTAGGTATGTTATTTTTTTGTTCAACTAAAATAAGCTTTGAAATCCTATTTTTACGTGAAAATTCAATTTTTATAAGAACAAAGTATATGTTAACATTAATGTTAGATGGTACAAACCTACACCAAGTTCAACATTTACTTCATCTTTTACTTTATTAAAGTTGTCATAACATAAATCAATGGGAGCACACTTTCACTTTTTTAGTGTGGTGACTTGATTTACATTGTGGCAACTATTTTAAAGTAATAAAAAAGAAACGTAAAAGTTTGATGTACATTCGAGTCATAAAAAATCTACTCATTCCTGTTGAGATTTTCGAGGGAATTGAAGTGAAAAATAGTATTTCAAAAAATAGTTGAAGAGACAATGTATTTTTGTAAAGTAAGAGCTGACAATTTGGGAACCAATTATAAAAACTGAAACGAAACTACTATATCATTTATGTTTGGAAAGTACTTCAATTCAGTTTTGACAAAAAAATTATTTCATAAAAATAAATTTCTCTTTAGTACTCTCAATTATTTTGTTAAAAAGTGTTCATCAAAAATGAAGCACATTTCTTCTTTTGTATGGCAAAACATGTGTTGCGTTTTTGTAAACTGTCCAGTGAAAATCTCATAATGAAGTATTACTTTGTATTACTTTTGTATCATATTTCATCAAATTATTTGATAATAGTTTTATGGAGGACATCTTGATGGCCTTATGCCGCCATTTTGAATAGAAATAACCACTTGTATACCTCTAATACAGGGTAACATAAATGGCCTCAATGAAATATATCAATAATTTCAAGTACCTACTAATTCTTAACCTTACAAATAATGCTAGTCCATTAGGAAGAGGGAAAACGTCTAAAGTAAGAAAACTAAAACAAATCTTTCTTTCAGATTTAAAAGTAAAGAAAACAATTTTTCACAACCTACAACAACCTCGTTTCATAATTTGTGCTCTACATATTATTAAAGTTTGTACAAATTTTATCCACACCGAGTGCTTGTTGTGTATAAAGCCGTATCACATTCTTATAGATATAGATGATTCTTGAAGGAAAAGTTTACCTGTAGCAGCACAGCCTAAGGCAACAGCCATCGCCCCCGTTAAAGTTGCGACATCTAGAACCCATTTAGGTTTGAATTCAGAGCTGTAACACAGCGCATCTGCCAAAATAAGTCTTCCTTCTGCGTCTGTATTATCGACGCATATCGTTTTCCCATTTCGAGCTGTTATTACATCTCCAGGCTTGATGGCGCTTCCCGACGGCATGTTTTCTACCAATGGTATTAAAATCTTCAAATTTGTTTCCACACCAAGTTTTGCTAGACCATATAATGCACCTGTGGAATTTAAAATGTTTCAATATTTTTTTTTCTCAAATTGAGTGGCCATACTTGGAGACTGGCTGTAAATCAAATTATCTAAAAGAACAATTCGTTCAGGCCAGTATCATATTACTTAAACTGTAGGTTAATGGACTGACACCTATCAAAAAAAACAACTACTCCCCTGGCTAATACCACGAAGGGTATTGGATTATATCCGGCAGGTGTCACTGAAGTGTTGGCGATAAAATTGCCGCAATCGATTTTCAATTATTGGAACACACTTGCACTTGCAAGTGTGATTTTATCCGTTTCTTTTTTTTTCATTGTTATAGGTGCTAGTTGTTGACACAAATACTTATTATGTTTACCACCTATTAAGCATAACTGTCTGGAGACTTACCAAATGATAAAAAATGCTTCTTCAGCTTTCGTGCTATTTATGCGTCCTAACCAGTACCTGCTCTAATAAAAAATAAAAGATTGGAAAATGAGTTATCTCACCCGTTTCGTTGAAGATCACCTCAATATTTTTAAATTATTTTGAATTTGAAGAAAGTATTAACAAAAACTCAATTTTGGAAATGTCAGTTACCATGTAAATTGAGTGAATATTACTGGAGTTTTTCCCAACACCAAATCGTTATTTTTAACACCTCAACACGTGTTTCGATCACCAAGTGATCATCTTCAAAGAGGAAAATTAAAACAGAGGACTAGTGCGAGCTAATCCTATTTATGCCAAACGGTAACTCATACAGGTAGACCATCCAGGCATACCAACCTAAATTAATTTTACAATTTTGCCTTATCTATTATGTTACAATATATGTTTAAATAAAACAATTTTCAGCTATATAAAAATTAATTTCACGGCATTGCCTATCCAAATTTATTTTTGCAATGTGTCCTTATGTAGTAATCAGTAAACCCAACAACATTATTTTATTTTATTTTAACAAGCTATATAGTACCTATGCTCTTTGGTATAGGTCCGTCATCGTTATTCATAATATTATTGTGTTTACTTATTTCTACACTCTCATAGGCATCTAGTTGCCTGTTGTTGTTAACTTGTCTAACTAATCTTAATGAACTGAAGTCTATGGAATGGTTTTGTTGCAAAATATGATGGGCGACTGATGATTTTTCAGGTCTTCCATATTTTAAGTGTGCTATGTGTTCCTTATATCTTACTTTGATAGATCTTTTTGTCTGTCCATTACATTTTGCACCGCAGTCCTTACATTCAATTTCGTAATTTCCTGACTTCTCCGAATTCTCGACTTTGTCTTTTGGACTTCCCAAAAGGCTCTGTAGTGTATGACTTGTTTTAAAAACCACCTTCATACCTAATTCCTTGAAAATCTTTCCAAAGTTCCTCGTATATTGGTGGTATGGAACTGAGATGTATTTATCTTGGTTTTTGTCCTTTCTGAAAGTCGAGATTTCGTTCATCCTTAACCTAAACTTATTTTTCCTTATTATGTCATCTAAAATACCCCTCGAGAAACCGTTAGTGGCTGCTATTTCCTGTATTGTACGTCTTTCTTTTTTGAACCTATCACGTGTTAGAGGAAAAAGTCAAAAGACGATGCACTAAAAAATTCAACCCAGCACGTTTATGCTGTCCACAGAGATGTGAACTGTCAGGAATATACCTGTACGTACTTGTATCTTTTCTAAATATATTGCATTCTAACCCTCCATATTGGCTCCTCATTACCAAAACGTCAAGAAATGGTAGTTGTCCCTTATTTTCTAACTCATATGTGAATTTTATTGATGGACATCTATTATTTAAAATGGAAACAAAGTCGTCAATATTCGATTTTTTGGTATCGAATATCGCGAAAATATCATCCACATACCTTAGCCAATCCTAGGAAAATACTACGACTTTTCTTTGGTTTCCATTTCGAATCTGCTCATGAACAGGTCTGCCAGGTAGGGGGACAAGGGGTTTCCCATGGCCGTTCCTTCCTGTTGTTCATAAAAGCAACCTTCTACCTGGAACCGATTTTGTTTCATACACAAATTAGTAAGAGAAACAAATTCATCGATTTCGTTATTATTGAAATTATTTTTCTCTAGTAATTCCCTGAGGTATTGCAAGGTCTGTGGAATTGGGACGCTAGGAAATAAGGAACTAACAACAAAAGAAACCAAAATCTCACCTTGCAGAACCACGTTTTTTGTATGTTGTATGAACTCTTAAAGAGTTTTTTATACTAAAACCTGGTTCCGCAATAGACAAGGTTTCAAATTATTTAGTGAGCCACTTTGCTATTTGATAGGTATGAGCTCCAATAGCTGACATGATGGGGCGCATTGATTTTCCCGGTTTGTGGATTTATTTTGCCTCCCAAAAATCCAGTAATATTCATTACTACACCAAAGGTTTCAAACAGTGCATCATAAGTATGTAAATTGAGGTTGTTTTTGTATTGTATTGTGGAAATGACCATGAGATTTACGAATGTGTAGCTATGCCAACAGATATCGTCATTTCAATGCAAACAAATAGTGTCAAAAAGGTTGTATGGATCTAAGAAACAAACCAGTTGTTATGTTGCTGAAAAAGTGAATGACGATACCGAAAATGAATATTCAGTGTCGTTCTTGATATTCATAAGAGACTAAATTGTTTTATATTTCCTTGGAACCGGACTTGGTGATTCTAGGTTTGTCTGACACTAAATTTATTCTTTCTTCTCCATGAAGTACGAGAACCAAAAAATCGACCAAATATAAGTGAATATTTCATAAATAAATATAAATAGGTGTTCATTACCATTTTTCACGTCCATTTTTTACAGTTTTGTTAAAATTTTTTTTACACATTACATTACATTTATTTTTGTCATTGATTCCCCTTTCTGGTTCAGTGAATAAAGTGTAACATGGATAGTTTTTCTCAAACCCATAGTGAAAAACTAGAACTGAAAACGAATAATCTTCCAACATATAGATTTCTGAGAAAAATGTGGTTACTGTTCGACAGCCTACCCTATATAACTATACCCTGCTGATGATACAAACCTCTTAGTCAGTGATAAACATTTTTCAGATAGGGTGGTAAACGCAAATAAGATTTTCATAACTTAAATTTGGTTCAACAAATGTTGAAAATAATAATAGCTCTCCAGATCAGACTAACCAGGATGTTACCTTAAACCTTGACAGATCCGTTGTCAGTTATCACCCTTTATCTATATTCTCCTCGATTTTTAAACAATGTTTTCATGATGAGTCATTACCTACAACACTAGCTGCGCCTCCCATGTCGGCTCGCATATTATCCATTCCAAGTGATGGCTTCAAACTTATACCACCCGCATCAAAGGTAACTCCCTTTCCTACCAAAACATAAGGCGAATCCTTCTTGTCGCCTCTGTCGTAAGTAATTTCTAAAAACTTTGGCTGTTCTATCGAACCTTTGGCTACGCTCAGAAACGCCCACATTTTCTGATCTTCTGCCCATTTCTTATCGTGAACTTTTACATTAACGCCAAGGGGAGTTAGAATGTTTTGTGCAATGTCACAAAATATTGTGGGGGTTAGCAGGTTCGAAGGGGTATCGGCAAGTTTTCTGGCGAGATTTTGAGCTTCTGCTCTTATGGCTCCACATTCCCATTCTGCTTCGCCATCTTCGCCAAAAAGTTGTATTTGCGGTGAAGCATCTTTTTTTGTTTTATACTCTTGAAACTTCCACGTTCCTAATAAACTGCCTTCCGCTGCTGCGTCAGCGTCCGAAAAGTTTTCAACTTGGATATTTTTGATTCCTGCATCAGCTAACATTCTACATCCGGCTGAAAAACAATAAATCGTTTATGAAGATTAGTAAACCAGCCTAAAGCATAATCTACAATTTGCGATAAGGGTTTCTATTAAGGGTATACGTTAAGACTTCCGTTGTTTGGAACCATTATGGCTGAGATAGCGCTACCAACTTTTTTCAAATAAAGGAATTCTCTAGTCAGTACTAACTTACTTTTAAGGATCTGCAATAAACGATAATCATTATTCCAAAAAAGAATGTATTTAACCCACATTATACATTATGGAATGTTTCTGGTGTAATTTGTAACACACTGTGGTTGTATCACGAATACTTTGGATTTTACGAATCTCCACAAAAAATCTAAGACTATTGTATCAAGTGATTTATCCGGCCATTCTGAAGGACCACATCTACCCACTTTCGGACCAGCCTGTCGTAAAGAGTAGGTACCTCACCTTACTGAAGTGAGTGATTTGAAAACTCATTTGGGTTTATGCAGTAGGTAGGCAGACGTGGTCCCTTAGAATAGCCCCCTAGATCACTTGATATGACGCCTCTAGATGTTTTTGAGGGGATATGTGCAAGTGTACAATACACAATCGCAGCTACTTTCAGAAGACGTAGATAGAATAAAGTGCTTACAACGACATTACCAGAGGAATATTTTATAATGAGAAGAATGAATTTCCAAACAGACCTCATTATTGTCAAGAAATGAATAGTTGTAGATTTATTGGAATACTTACAATGGAGTGAGTTTTGATTACATTTTTTATTGAAATACATTTGACGTGTTTTTGCAGATTTTTGAAAGGAAAAAAAATTGATGGTTTTCTCGGGAACGAGTAATGCGACACTATTTTTTGTTTTCAAAAAAATCTCGAAACCGATGCCTTTTTACGTCTGCACTGTACCTATAATGATGCAAACGTAAAATATGTGATACATTGAATGAAATATAGGTAATTCAAAGCAAATGTAATAAAATCATACAATTTTAATTACTCAATAGGGGGATGCTTCATCATTTGGTTTTTACGGTTACCGTTTAGCATTGTTACAGGCCAGATCTGGTGCATTGTTACAGGCCATAAAATTTTCTAGTCTCTCGGTTTTGAGTTATTTAGTACAAACCCCTAATTTATTCAAGCCTTGCAGGAATGCTGGAACTTCCAGCAAAGTTGATTTGTTTCTTGCTGAAGTTTTAGCGAAACAGCCGCTACATTTGAGTAGCAAAACAGTAGCTACATTTGAGAGAATTTCAGTGTGCAGATTCAGGTAATAAGTATGTTACGACCTTTAAGGACACTGTTATGTCTATACATTGATTCTTAATAATGAGAAATAACATTATCCTAAGGTGGACTAAAGGGCACGACAGGAGTGAAGGTAATCGCATTGCCGACTCTTTAGCCAAAAAAGCGGCTGGAATAAGAATTTTAGGACCCAGTGGCACCTACGGCCTGATGACTTCGACAATTGCGTAACTAGCCAAACGTCACACCCATGCTCAATCCCTAAAGAGATGGTATGGAATCAATACATGCAATCTTGCCAGGATCACCCTGGGCGACCATGGGAAACTGGCGCTGAAGAAATATCTGGCGATGACCAGGATAAATCTACGTTCAACAGTAGGATTTCTAACTGGCCACTGTCAACTAAAGAAACGCCACAATATGGGGCTACTGGACACACCTCTATGCAGGATGTGTGAACAGAAAGATAAAACTATCAGGCATGTCCTATACGTGTTCGGCGAGTCTTGGCCTACACCTGCCGATATAAAGGAGATGTCTCCCAGAGACCTGTCCACCTTCCTGGAAAGGACAGTATGGACGATGACCTAGGAGGACAACCACTTGGGAGGATGTATAATGGGTCACATGTGGCCTAAGTGCTGTGGGCCTACACTCACCCTCCCTACTCTACAGTTACAGATCGTTACCTCCTGATTGGAGAGTATGAAGTGAGCAAATGTAACAACGAATCGTGACAAAGATACACGACCAAACCAAAGGCTGGCGTCATTTGTGCTGGACGCGTTAACGTACAAACGGGATAATTTTCCTAACTATAAATATGAGCACATAGAGTTACTGAGATTAGATTAGTTAATTCGAAGACAGTTGATTCGAATAATTGAAATAAATGCGTTAATTATATGTTTTAAATAGAAATTTGATTAGGCATATCACTTATACCTAGTATTGATAAGAACCTGCATGGACGTAACAATACGAGTTCGTAAAATCCCACGGTATGTTTCTAATCAAAATAAAATTAATGGAGTAAAAAATGGACAGAGTTGGTCAACATATATGATATTTTATAGATTATTCATTATTGTTATTCTTTACCTCAGAAGACGTAGAAAGAATTATGCGAGTGAAACGTTGGAAGTTCTAACCTTCGCTATTGAATATGGTTGAATTTCATTACCATATTATTGAATATTATTACCATAACTCAGAACACTTGTATTTACCTGATGCTGCAATTCGTACAGATTCCCTTTCTCGATTTATGAGCTCTATGTCTTCAGGTTCTTCACATTTTTTTCCTAATCCTACAACAGCAACCGACTGAAATTCGTCATCAAGTCCCCAAAAAATGAAACCTTTTCCCGCTTTCACTTCATTCCCAGTACTGAAAATAAATAATATTCACCTAATAGTGTTAAGAAAACATCTGAACCCTTTTGAATAACTTGATACAAAACACAGTCTTTGAAAAACCATATACTTTGTGATTGAGCACAAAGTTGAATTAATTTATAGTATCAAAGGGCCAGAAAAAAATCCTTAGGGGTTTAGGTACACACTTTCAAGTTGAAATCTCACATTAAAGTGTGTTTCTTGAATACGTTATAATGCATTTTCATCGAGTATCGGTCTGTTCTATCATATTTTGTGGGCTTTTGGTAGATACTATTGTTGTAGATCATGCCCGAAATGAAGTAACGCCGGCCGCCACTGGTAACCACAATCCAAACGTGACGTAGTTAAGAGTGCGGGAATGCCCAATGTTCCCTGCCGCTCGAGAAGCAGCATGAACTTCGGGGAATGTTCTATTACGATATTTAAGCGCTGGCGGCGGGCATATCGAGACAGTCAAGTGGACGTTACAGTGCGGTACACGAAGTGATCTAGTAAGGCGATAGACATTCAAATAATAGTTAAATTTTTAATTGAAGTGTTTGTTGTATTTGAAGTGAAATAAAGTTAAGTTTGATTATTCAGTGTGGTCAATTATTGATCATCCCACGGGAAAAAACGTAACACTATTATTCCACGTTATGCTTTATCAACTCAAAATATATGGTTCTTCAATGATTTGCATCAAAAACAAAAACATAAATACAAAACAGTATTTCAAGAACAGCTTTAAAATAATAATTGGCTCCGGAGCGCCAAATAATTTTTATTGTTGTTTGATAATTTCACATATAAAGTTAAATATTTCTTATTGGAGTAGATGTTACGAGGTACATATTTCTCATGTGAGTTTTAAAGTTGAAAATTTGACCTATTTCAATTCCATTAAATAGTTCTTTATACGGACTGAGGTATCGAAAACGTAACGCAAGGCAAAACTTCTATGGAAATAACTTTTCGCTAAATTCCAAAAACAGGTCAAGATCAAATTTTGAGGGAAACAAAAGTTTTGGCTTTCTACTTCTCCATCTTTATACAAAGAAGGTGGGAAACTTCCAAAGGAAGAAAGCAATTAATTATAAAATAAACTCTATGTTTAGATCATGCATGATCTATAAATCTTTGTAAATAGTTTATTTTGAAAATAGTCGCTTTCTTCCTTTTTTTTAGAAGGAAGTTTTGACTTAAAAATCATTGCAAAAGTTCCAATCATCTGAGTGGCGGGTCATCCCCCCAATGTTTTTTTAATAGGAATGTCCAGTATTGAAAAGGGTTTTCGATTCTCTATGCATTGATTGCTTTCTTGATATATGCACAACATACCGACTTGATTCCATCCAAACTTATCATAATTATTAATGCAATATGCATTACGAGGTCGGGAGTTGGAGTCGCAAATTCTGATGGACTTTTCGTATCGCGTAAAAATTAGAAAACAAAAAGACTGAAATAGTTCCAGCCATTTTTGTCTACAAAGGATGTATATGGGCAAGTAAATTTAGGATGGAGTGAAGGCTGATGGAATAACTGAGGAACTGCTTATTGGAAAAGCCGCTATGAATTTTATGTGGAAACGGGTAAGAATTTATTAGATCGATATGAATTTTAGTTTTTATTGTGTATCGTGCAACCCAGGCAGTGGAATACGGTAAAGCCAAAATAAGTAAATGTTTCATTTAGGTTTTCGTCAACCCGAAAGACATTGGGATTAGAGTTTGAATCGACGAAGTTCGATTTGAAAAAATGAGACCCAAGCCACAGCTTCAATTACCGCTGAAAAAAGTTAGCGGACTGGTAATGTACCATCGATATTATGTTTGTTTTTAGCAGCTAAAGAGTCAACACTAAACTTGAAGCTACAAAAATACCTTTTCAGGTCTCAACAAAACTTCTTTTCAGATTAGTTAGAAATCAAGACTATCGGGAGTAGGACGTTGAGGAACAAGGATTGAGGCGTGTCAAAGGAAGCTGAGAAGACACTCCAAACTGGAAGTATGCGGTTAAGGGAGTGAATCAGACGTTGTGACTCTGTTTTTAGGGTACCGAGGGTAGGTAGAGTTATAGTAATTCTGCTTTCTGTTTCAGTTTTCCTTTTGACACCCCCTGATTAGGAATTGATGGTGAAAAGCCCTCAGAGGGATGGTAGTTTTCCTCCTACTACTTGGGAGCAATATGTCCATTTCTCCCAAGTCTCCTGAAAACACTGCAGCCTCAAGCCCCCCCCCCCCCCCAACCTTTTCATGGCACCCTTTCCAACAATTTTGTTTCCTTGTAGGATAGGTAATAAAGTTGCGAAGGTCCAGGTACCGAGCGCCCAAACTTTGCAGTATTAACATATATAGCTCTGGTATAATTTGAGTTATGAAATCTCGGGCCAGAAGTAAACATTAGACATTAAATCCTCTCTGTATTGACCAATGAATATTACTGGAGTTTTACCACAACACCAAATCGTTATTTTCAACGCCTCGACACGTGTTTCATTCATTAAGTGATCATCTTCAAGAGGAAGATCAGTTTAATCATCCTCTTGAAGATTACTAGAAAGCTATTTTTCGGAAAATGCTCATCAAAAAACAATAAGTCAGGGTACCATTGGATGAAGAATTGAACGCCAATTAGAATGATGTGCCATTTGACCCCCCTTTCCATTTAAAATTCTTAGGGTAACATCTATCCCTCCCAGGGGGTTGACCACGAGGGCCACGAATAGTCCTTGAAAGTGTCCCCCTTGACAATAAAATTGACGATTCCTCATATTGATTACTGGAAGGAAGATATTAAGGGTGGGAAGTTTTCAAATTGACACCCTGTACATGCATTTATATGTGTATGTATGTATATATACATATATACATACATACATACATACATACATACATACATATATTATATATATATATATATATATATATATATATATATATATATATATATATATATATATATATATATATATTGGGTATACTCAATAAAGGATCTATACAGTGTGACAAGATAAGAAGGGCCACTATGAACATCAGAAGAGTCGATCGAATTAGGAAAAAATGGTCCATCTCAGATCTTGTTTCAGATACATCAGTGAAATTGACGCCAAAAAGGTAAATATAAGGGGTTATCCTTTTTTACATTCCATATAAAAAATTGAAATTTGTAGTGGTTTGGATTAAAAATCTGTTAACACCATCTTGTAGAGGTAGAGCATGAAAAGTGGCAATGAGAAAGTGTTTTTTCAATATGTAATTAAGTAAGTCAGAAAAAAATTAAAAGGAAATAAAAATTTCAGTTTTTTCTTAATATCTTCAGAACAATTTTATGAATTTTAAAACTTAATTTAAATAAGCTGTAAAATGGGCAACTTTTTCTTAGTTTACCAGACTTTGTATCTGTCACGTTTTTCATGCCGTCCCTTCTTATCTTTGACAGACACTATATAAAATCAAATAGGATTCGAAATATTTTTGAAAAATACACAAAACATGTTTCAAATTTTTATTGCCGTACAGCTACATCACATCGACGAAAATATATTGTTTCAAATAAGTTGTTCACTTATTTCAACTGGTCATCCCTACTGACACAAAATGCATTAATAGGTACTGTAAATGTGGTTATTGTATATTTATAGTACATTTAAACAGCCAACATTTTTCACTTCATTCATAATTGGAGGTGGTCAAATTCACATTTATTTGAAGTCTAGAAAATAAATATTGGAAAACACTAACAAGCATACGCCTAACATAAATATTAATTCTACACTGCTACATGAGATATCATTAAAAAAATTAACATAAACAAAGAGGAACTGTTTCACTTGACAAATTGAATAAACAGGAGGATGTAGCGAGATCAATGGTCTTATGAAAACTTATTTATAATTCAACTCATTTATTTAGAAGCAGCGTCTACCCTGTAACTCTTTTCTTCAATGTGATATTGAAGATTTTGAGGATTAACACTGGTTTCATATTCTATTTTTCATTCTCTCCAAGAAACTGTCAACAAAAAAGGAACATAATTTGTGAAAGTTTGGTCAATTTTAAACTTTATCAGTTCTGAACGATTTTAAAGTTAAACTAAAGATTATTCTTGTCCGTGACAGAATAGAGAATTGACAATTATGGAGAAGCTCATAAAATTCGTTAATATCCACCGAACATCTTTCACGAAAATATAGAATGTTACGCTGGTATTGCAAAAACGAAGAACTGGTATATTTCAGGCATACGTGTGTAGTTGTTTGGAGTCACGTGTAGTCCTTTTGTTTGGAGCAGTTATCAATCACCATTCACAGAAAGCTTTTGCCGAGAATTATCCAGCGTACCCTTATTGTGTTGATACTATTCACAAGAAGAGCTGTATGATTTCATGAAGCAATCACAAGAGATGATGATCCAGGCTCGGTCTGAAATTCACTGACGAGAGCATATTATTGTCGCATGTCATATGCACTTGGTCTGAATTAGGAACGACCTTCTGATACACTGAAGATGTTCTTCGACAGTTTTCACGATTTCTACTCTACTTTCGGTTACAAACAAAATTTTTTGATTCCCTTGGATTTACTACCTCTACAAGTCACATTGATAAATAGAGTTGGATTGAAGTAGTATCAGAAAGTAAAACGAACCTTTTGAGGTTGTAATATTTGGAAATCCTTAGATGGTTTATGCATATACATGCTGATTCTCCTCATGTTGGAACCCAAGGTCTTTTATACATTTTACGTAAAAAATTCTGGATAATACAAGGAAGAAAATCTGGGAAATCAGTAATTTCCAAACGTACAATATGTCGAAGATATGAAGAAAAGAGATATGAAGCCAAGAGATGTGAATCTGGTCCAGTGGTTTTGCCAAAGGACCCAAGTCAGAGATGCTGCAGTCTGAAATTGGAGGGACACATATGTTTGGGAACTTATACTTAACAAACTACGAAACGGTTCATGTTTGCATCTTTACATGTGCAGTGTACAAGGCTGTGTATGTGAAGTTAGTGTGTTCTCTAACAACAGACAGTATTCTGCAGACTTTTTGTCAACTGACAGCAAGGATAAGAAGACCGCCGCTAATATACAGTGATAGTGACAAAAATTTCACTGACGCTAAGAATGCACTAGAAACATTGGATTGGTAAGAAATAGTAAAAGAACATATAGCTCAACGAATAATCCGGGGGTTAAATACTCCTTCTGCTGCTTGGTGGAAGCGGGTAGTGCCTAGTCAAACACCCACTGAAGAAAGTGTGAAGTTAGATTGTGAAGCCGTTGCAAATTCAATATCACTCACTCACATAATTGAAGTTTCACAAATTTTTTGTATAAAGATGAAGAAGTAGACCGCCAAAAAGCTTTTTCTATAACTGACATCAAAGACGTAAGAGTTCCTGACTTTACAAACCTGAAAAAACGTTAAAGATAAAGAAACAAAGTAAAGGAGGATCTAAGGAAAGGTTTTGTAGCAAGTACTTAGGACAGCTAAGAAAAGATCATCAGCAACATTATTTAACGGTTGAAACAGTACTTTTAGTTAAAACTGATCCTTTAAAACGAAATGAATGACCACTACGAAGGGTAGAGCAATTATTCAACAGAAAAGATGAGTCAAAAACTATCATCGAGTGCAGTAAACAATGATTTTAAGATTTACATCTGTTACCTATTCTATTTTTCATTTTCTCCAAGGAACTGTGTCAACAAAAAAAATTGTGAAAGTTCAACAATTAGTAACTTTAGTTTTGTACGTTTTTGAAGTTGACGATTTTTTCACCCAGTCTGCTGAAACTGAATATTTTTCATAAATTCATTGTTGTCTCAAAAAATATTAAAAAGCTTCTTTTTGTATAAATTATTAGTTCTACATATAAAAGATTATATCTAGAAAATGTGAATTTGGGTGGTTAAGTTTCTAAAATCTATTTTTTCATCGATATAACTCAAATTTGAATATTTTACTCTATACACATAAATATATTAAAAAATAATTTTCTATCAGCTCTTAATATTTCTCCATAATATATCTATATGTATAATTTCAATGGAGATCAATATATGATTTTAGACAAGTTCAAAAATATATATCATTTGAATATCAATTTACTGGTTACACAGTGAGTTTTAATAAGTTCTCTGAAAGTTTACATACAATGTTCAGCATCATCTGAAATGTAAAACAAAATCATAAATTAAAAAATTTATATTAAATAACTTGATTTTACTTATGAATAAACTACTCTCATTTTTGAATACACAGATAAATTTTATTTGAAATAGTCATTAGAAGGTGATACTTGAAATTTTATTTTCAAATATGACAAAAATACTGTTAAATATATTCAAGGAAAGCTGATTAACGGAAAAATAGATTTTAAAGTTATTCAATTTGAGCATAAATTAAATGCTAATTCATAAGACATCTTATATTGACAAATAATTGCAATAACTACATGAAAGTTACTTTTATTTAAACAAAATTTCTTCATTCACATCCCACATTGAATTTCAAACAACTATTTATTTTTTTATTCTTAAAAATGAAAGTAATTTACTATTGACCAGACTTCAAATTTTAGATTTCCTTGTTTGAATACTTTTGTCAATATTTAACGAAGGTTATTGGCATTTCATATGATGAATAATTTTTTATACAGAATAAAATAATGACGAATTGATAATAAAACAATTTTTCATTTGAAGACTGCATTCTTTCTTTTACTTGTATGACAAGCGAAGATTAGTTTTTGGAAAAAGTGATATCAGATAAAAAAATGATATCTGTGTACCTCATTCTGATAGTTCCTGATCTGAGTTTGAATTGAAACAATGAGACAAAATAATTTGATCCAGCTTTTTGAACTAATTCTGATCTTATCAGATTTCTTCGATAAAAAAAAGAAACACATTCACATACACAAAACTTATATGAGAGAGATGTAAAAATTTTAATTGAATATAGAATAAAGAAAATACTTTTGTCTAATTTCTACTAAGTTTATCATTTGTTACAACCGGTTTCGGTTTTCGATTAACTGGTTTAATAAACCGAAACCGGCCACATAACAAATAAAAAACTTTGTAGAAATTAGGCAAAAGTTATTTCCATTATTCTATATTCAATATGAATTTCTACAAAATAAATTGGTCATCAATCTAATAAGGAATATAATTACTTTTACTCTAATTAACTTTGAAATATCCAACTAACATATATTGATATAAAATATATTGATATTCTTCCAACTCCTCTCAATAATATAACTATGTGAATGGAACACTATGAAATTTACGGTAGCAACTATTTGTTAGTGGATAGGAAAAAAAAATGGTGAAAATTTTATTCTCATTCCAGATGTTTCTATCAGTTCAAAAATAATGTTTCAATGAAGTTTCTACAGACAGTACCAAAACACCAAATAAACAGTATGTACGATTTCTTTAAAATTGGATTGAATATTTGGATTCCGAGTATACTGTCGATAAAATTTTTACTATCAACTTCATTTAGAACAAAAAGGAAACATTCAATGGACTAACACATATTTTTATGACAAAGTTTCAAGAACAATCACGAACACTATAATGTCCATGTTGATATATAAATTACAAGTGGCACATATTGCTTTTCTCTACTTTTACAATTGTTGATAATGAGCATTTTTTTAATATACAGCAACATGGGATACATTCAACTTATTACCATGTAAAAACTTTTAATCTATATAACATTCTAGGCACTGTAATGGACAAATAGGTAGAATAGTTTTTCTCTCAATAGAAGTATTTTACGAAGTTAAAAGA
Source organism: Leptinotarsa decemlineata (assembly GCF_025532065.1). Taxonomy (NCBI): domain Eukaryota; kingdom Metazoa; phylum Arthropoda; class Insecta; order Coleoptera; family Chrysomelidae; genus Leptinotarsa; species Leptinotarsa decemlineata. Next base: position 26,180,178 of record NW_027412688.1, on the reverse strand, counting down.
TATATAATTTGAGAAAAGAAAACTTCATCATTAGGTGTGTCTGAAACATCTAAAATATAGAATCTTATGTGCAGCCTTCTATTGATACAACCGATTTTCCATTTATCAATGCAACGTCTACTCTGCTAGCCGAGACTGTCCGACATTGAATGCCGGATGTCTTCTTGGACGTGAAGATGGTCCAAAGAGTATACAGGAAACAAACACACACAAGACAGGTACCTGTAAAAAAACTCTAACCATCAGCCACAACAAATGATAGGGGTAATTAAAAATTTGGTTGATAGAGTCTTCCAGAGGAATTCAATCACCCGAAAAAATGCATTCCAAGGGAATGGGTACAGAGAAGAATTCGAGCCAGCCATACGACCCAGTAGAGAAAACACCAAAGTAATCCCAGATAGGTTAATCAAGGAAAAAATTCCTTTCCTATGTTGAAAATTTAACAGAACGGATTGAGAGAATCTTCGAGAAACACGACGTGAAACCAATATTCGTGGCAACAGAGAAAGTCTGGTCATCTAAGGACCCCAGAGAACCTCAAAGGCTAAAAAAAACAATACATAGAAATGAACCGCCAGCAAACTAGTCCACGTGGACGGTAGACTTGGCGGTTGGTATTGGATTGGGTGAAAAGTTAAAATTAAATTTGTAGGCATGTTACGGTGACTAATAGAAATCGGGAATGCGGAGATGGTTATCGCCGTCGTGTTCAGTTCAGGAACTTATCGCGATTTGAGTGTTAAAATTCGAAATTGGTGCAGTTATAATTACTTAAAATTTTTGTTATCTGTTCAAAATGTGGCGTTCTTGGACAAGTACTAATAGTAATGACGAGTGTGATAAAGCAGACTTTTTTGGGAGAAAAACTATATTAGTTTTTCAAAAATCTACAAATTAGTCCAGTACGGCATCATTTCTAAAATACAGTTAAGCTAAAATTGTGCGCTTTTTGGATAAACTATACCGAATGGCACATTGGGAACTTCAGGTAACAAACTAATACAAAAACTCTAATTCAGAGATACAAAGCTTAATATGACATTTTATTCTGGAGCAACATTTCTTTTGATTTCAAAATGATGGTAAACGGCAGTAAAAAATTACTGAATATTTTTTCAATTCATTTTGTAACAGAAAACAACTTGAATACTCTGGCTTATTAGCATCAGATCTTAAGCTGATTCACAAAATAATCAATGGTAGCATCAATACCCCGGTACTTGTTGAACTCATAATTTTAATTGTGAATCCAAAGAGAACAAGAAATACAGAAATGTTCAAAGTACCCTTTCATCATACTATGGCTAGAATGAGTCTATAGGTAGAAGTTTGAGACTTGCTAACACTTACAATGGTGATTAAGAACTTTTCAATTCTTCTTTGGATTCATTTAATAATGACGTAAAAAGATTGTGATTGATTAGTTTATTTGTGCCTTTCTTATTTTTTTATATTTTTTTCTTACATCCAGCTGACAGTTATAGTACATAAGTGTGAATTTGTTAGTTATTTTGTAAAAATAGGCAATACCGTAAATAAATGAATAAAATATGATATATGTACCTAATTGTGAATTTTGTGAAACAAAGAAAATACTTTTTATTTCAAATAAATAGGAACGACAGGACACTATAAAACAATAATATTGAAAATTGTTTTCAAGGATTTATAATGTAGATATATCAACATTTTAAAAAATGGATATTTGGAAACTTAAGTCTACAACGGATACAATAAAACGGATATCCATTTGAAAATGTCCTTATAGGATGAACATGCAGTAACGTTAGTTACAAATACGAGTGTTATGAAAATATAGAAAGTTTTATTTCTCATTTTTCACAGTGAAGGAATATCTTACATAAAACTACATGATGGAATGTGAGCTAGGATTACAAATAAAATCTCGAATTAGTGGGTGTCAGACACAAGGGTTATTTTGTTTGTGTCAGATCAGGTAAAGACCAGTCAAGTCAGGTCAGCTCGGGTCAGGTTTAGCAATTTCATTGAATTATATCAAATCTATGAGGTGTTAAAATTATTTTTATAAATTTGTTAAATAAACTGAAATATTATCTATTTTGTTTTTTAATATTTGGGATGAGAACAAATTTCAATAAATGAAAACTAAAGTGACTTTTTAAACAAATAAGGTTTCAAGTGAATTAGCACAGTTTCTATCAAAAGGGATCCATTTACATACAATATTGTTTTAGGTAAGTGGCATTTGAATCATAGTCAACATTTTGTGAAGAAAAAAAAATTAATTCTGCTGAAGCATATTTTTTGTTCATACTCAAAATGACAGATGAACAACCCTACTACTTACTTTTAAATATATGTGTGTCAAAATGTCCTTATAATTTTTACAATAATTTTCGTTCTTTCCAAACACACGGTCTTCTGTAAAAATCAAATTTACTCAAAAACTGTGAGGAATCAGAACCTATGTTATTTGGACTTTTCGATTGGAAGCACATTCTTTTATCATCCTTTTGAATGGTGCTTTCTTTAGGCAAAATTCAAAATTTACCCAGCCTAGTTACCATCGTTAATGAAAAGCCTATCTTTGTCAGTCACTGTACGACTTATACATAACCTCTGAACTAAAGTAAGAAACAAAAGTTACACAATGTGTATTTTGTTGTCACTACTCCTATTCTAGATTGAGTTAATTGGCTTTTTTTTGTTTTTGTTCTTTTGTATTTGTTGTTGACTATTCCTATATATATATATATATATATATATATATATATATATATATATATATATATATATATATATATATATATATATATATATATATATATATATATATATATATATATATATATATATATATCTTACATCTTTGGGGAAATAAGTGGATAATAGATGTTAGGTGCGTCTTGTTGGCACTTATCCTTTAAAAGTTATCCGCCCTATCTTTTTAATGTTATCTGATACAGCAGCGATAGCGAGTAACTTTTCACGTTAATGACAATGTAGAATATAATTAGGTTTATGGATGGATCTCTATAGTTAAATATGCCACGCAGGACATGAGTGTCTTATTGAGAGTCTTATAAGACATTCTTGTTTGGTGTTTGGTATCATCAGTGGTTGACATCAAAAACTGCTTTTAAAGTGGATGTTTTTCTGAGTACAGTTAGTGGCTAAATAATAATTACTAAAAGGAACATATAACTATTATATATCTCAGAATTAGATCTGCTTTATGTCAACCACTGATGATACCAAATGCCAATTGAGAACGCCTATTGTTGTACATAACTGACAGGACACAAGTCTTTTAGTTAATTTGAAATTGTGATGACGAAGAATTTCTATTGTGCTTATTTGACTATTTATAGGATTTTGGCAGTGTTTTCATTATTGGGGAGTTTTTTGTGATCCACATTTTTCAATGATTACTGCTCAAGGATCTTAAGGTTTCTCAATACATATGTATGTTGTACAGAATGTGTCCGCTGAACAACTTTAACACTGTAATCCTTATACACACATAAAGAGAGAAAAAGAGTAGTTAACTGAATCTATTGACAAAAGTTCTTCTTCACAAGGGGATATTACAAGTTTTCTAGTATCCTTGTTATTATAATGAATAAGTTCATCGAAAACATCGATGTTACAACTTTATAATTTTAATTTGTGTATATTCTGGCAAATATATAAGTAAGAAAACTCCTAGACTGGTGCCTGTATTGCAGATTTACTCGTGAATCTGATATATTTGAAGCCGTTTACAATCATAAGAATCAAACTTCCTTCAACATAACAACTTTTCAGTAACTATTTCCGAAATAAGTTGAACGAACAGAATTGATACTAAAACTGAAAAAAATGTTTGTCTTCATCAAATTAACGGAAGTGATTGTCGTTATAAATAAATCATAATTACAATATACACACAGTCAACAATAAAATATAACAAAAATAAATACATTCACCATCGATGGAATAACTAAACAAGTTCTAAAATGTTTATCATACCCCTACTGTTTGCCGCCACAACTACATTAGAGCTCTGCTTCCAACAAACAGCAGATACGAATTCACTGGAATCATCCTCACGTCTTTCTACTTCAAGGACGCCTTCAATAGCCTCAAATTTATAAGTGAACAATTTTTTACTAAGCCCCTTATAATATACATACAAAGCGTTATTTTCAGAACCGCAAGCTACATAATCCCCATCTGTAGCCAGGCCAACAAAATTTTTCTCATTAGTATGTCCTACGAAAGATCTGAGACAGTGTGGGGTATTGATGCTCCACATTTTAAGTTGAGAATCCGTCGATGCCGAAACTATTTCTTCACTGTTCAAAAATTTTACGTAGCTCACAGCTTTCTTATGGCCCTTGAATAAGCTCACAGCCTCTTTCATGTTTCTTAAATCATAATAGTGAACACAGTGATCGGCACTGCCGAAAGCTAGATGCCAGGAGCTGCGTGGATTGAATTTTACGCAACAAACATTAGCTTTAGCTTCCAGAGTGGCCACGGAATGCTCCTCATTGAGAGAGTACAGTTTCACTCTCGCATCGTCGGAGCCAGAAGCGATCAAGCGAGTGTCGACGCAGTTGAAATCCACGCTCCAGCAACGTTTTTCGTGTTCCTGATAGGTCTTAGTCCGTTGTCCCGTCGAGGCATCCCATATCGTGACGGTCCCTTCGTAATCACTGGAAGCCAGTGTGCTTTTAAGATAATTGTGCCAGCTTATGCAAGAAATTTTCGACCTCGAAATCATTTCTATGCAAGGGTAATGGATGCCAACGATATCTTTAACGACCCCTCCGTAATCAAACACTTTTATCCGCTTGGTGACACCTGCAATCGCGAAATACTCATTGTCTTTGTCGAATTCTATGCTCGACACTATCGTAGAGTTATTGAACAGATCACTGGAGTAGTTTAAAGTTGAAAGAACACGTAGGGAGTTGTACGTCGAAAACTTGATTAGACTTTCTCGAAATTGGTCCAGCCCTGGGTTCAGTTCCAGGGCAGGTTTGGCAGTTTTATCCAGACTTTCTTTTCCGAAAAACACGTCTTTCGAACGATACGACAAATAAGATTCTACAAAATCATCGAAGTAGTCATGCATCCTTCTGCGCCGCAACGTGAAACCAGCGTTCGGGATAAAAGGGATTTCTTCTTCTTTGTAGCCAATAGACGACCCCATTTTATCTATGATCTCGATCATCTCCTTCTTCATGGCGTTGACGGTTAAAGCGTCAGTTTCGGAAGCTCCCGCGGCTGTTCGTTCGACATCCTCCAGGGTGGGACACTTGCTGTGCACTTCTTTCAACTTGTTGCCAACTTCACATAAGTCACTTTCAATCACGGTGATCTCTTTGGCGATTTGCGCTTGTTTTTCCCGCTTCTGCTTCAAGAGATGTCGGAGGAACTCGAGGAGTAACCGATTCTGTGCGGCGCAAGATTCTGCCTCCAAGAGATGCTTGCGCTGCGTCAAAACTTCGAGCATAACGTTAACGTCCGGTAAAGTCAAATTTTGCGACTCGCTAGCCACGAAATCTCTCAAACCATCCGCGGAAGAGGAAAATTCTCCCGAACTGTCCCTAGTCAGACCGAGGGCTTCGTACCCGTTGATCCGAAGTTTGTGTTTCTTTATCAGATCATTTAGCAAAAAATTTGGAAATATTTCCTCCACACTTACGAAAGCGTTACATTTGGGACACCGCTTTTGAGTTTCGATTGATTTAGTTATGCAAGAATAGCAGTAGGTATGGCCGCACTTAGTGATATGCGCTTCCTCGATCAATTTGAAACATACAGGGCAGAGAAAGTCGGTATTTTTTTCATCGAGGGTGCAGCTGGTCGTAGGTCGTGGTCTTTTTGGAGTGCGTATCGACGAACGATTGGGTGGTACGTTTGAACCGCTGTGAGAAGAAGCCGAGCTACTCCTACCATCACGACTTGAAGCCATGCTGCTGGTGACGCGGTTATTAGAATAACCCGACCGACCTGAAACAATCAGATATTTTATTACACGGGTGTATGATTTCGAATTAGGTATTATAATATCATCAAGACCACACCTACGTCCTCTGATCAAAGTATTTATAATTGAAATTACTCTTCTCAACATCGAGGTAAGCAAATCGAAGAGTTTCATTAACATAATATACGAGAAATATGATTTTGAATATAATCTGTTCATGCATAGGTTATACAAAATGAAACTTCCTTGACATATGAATCAAAAACGGGATAATTTATACCCGAATTGAAAGAATTGTGACACACTGCAGGTGCAATTGGCATAAGTTAAGTCTAAAGCCACGAGGAAGCTGACAAAAATAGATTTAATCGGTTTATAATTCGAACTAATTAAAACCATCCAGTAAGAGGAATACGTAAAATTCAATCAACCTCTATAGCCAAATATTAATTAGCAAACTGGCAGCGGTATTAGGAAAAATAATTGAACGTGATCATGAAGCCAGAGATTTCTTACAGGGCGGCGATTATCGAACGAATTTCCGCGGGAAAAGTCCACGAGTATCTCTAAAATTTTGATATCGAAGTATTATACGAGAGAAGTTAGAATTATTTTTAGCGTTTCATTGATTCCTTTTTTTTTGTTATATTTTGTTCTATCAGCTCCTGAACTGTCAGCATTAATTTGATTTCTTTCTTAAACAATCTTAAAATATTTTGACCCTGGTAAATCTATTTTCACAAAATTGTTTTTCTCTCTCAAATAACTATATAACGGAAAGAGGAAAAAAGAGAATGATTATGTATGGGTGGGTATATCCAGTAAGCCAAAGAATGGATTAGAGTTTGTTTCAGATGTTTAGCTGTTTGAATCTACAGCTCTCTTCTGTTTTAAAATTGACACCCGGTCAAGCAAGCAGTGCTTCTTACATCATTTCTTATTAGTCAGCCCTTCGTGATATTATCCAGGGGAGTCGTTGTTTTCTGATAGGCGTCAGTCCATTTAACCTACTGTGTAGGTATATTCGAGACTGGCTTGAACATTTAAAGTTCATTAAAGTATTCCATAAACCCTACTTTCAGCTTAAAATAGGGTTCTTAAAATACCCTGCCAATAGGCTTTCAACATCATCGGCAGGATGTCTTTAGGAACCTTATTTGAATGTGCAATAAGATTAATGTCAATGACGTAAGAAGAACTGTCTGCTCGATAGGTCGGCAACTCGAATGCAGTTTATAAACAATATAATGGTTCAGGCATTGTTTAGTGAAGCCACTCAAGTAAAGATATACCCACCGGTATGTTAGGTAACACAATAAGAAATTAAATAGTAGAGGCGATTATAAGATCGACAGAAGAATCAATCCTTGAATATCAAAGATAAACGAGGCTCTAAGAAGCGCCGAGTTGCAAAGCTAAGCTTCAGCGGCCGAAAGAGATTCACTGTCTTTTTTCACTGCAAGGCAACTGGTTGAAACCAGGGTTCTGGTTTCAACAAGAAATGAAGTATTTTGTTTCATTGGTGTTTTGTAGCTAAGTGGATACACCTTTGAATAATGTATTGGCAGAACTCCGAAAACACAAATAATAAATTAGTCTATTTCTAAGGAGCGTTTCCAATATATTATGAGCAATATTTATGAGGACTGGTTATATAGATAAACAAATACTGGGTTAACATATCAATGAAGAATACAAGAATTATGAGTGATTCATGGACCAATGTTTCACATTCACTTTATCTTTTATTTCAAGAGAGTTATCACAAGTTGTCACGAAAATATGTTTGATACTCTTGGAGATTAATATCCTTTGTATGCGACTGTGAAAAATTGGACTGCAAGCTTAAAAAAATTAATTTTTCATTGAAGAAACTGTTCAAATAAAAAGCCCTGTTGTCCATTTTGTAAAACGTCTCTATTTTTCTAAGAAGCAAGAACAAGTACATCATACATTGACATAAGACAAATGACAGTCTTCTTCTCTATATAATATTTCAACACCTTCCCCTTCAAGATGAACTATCCGATTCATTGGAAGTGTAAATGTCGTAACGACGCGGTGGTCTAACTAAGCGACCATAACGGGAGCGAGTTCTAATACTTCTAGTCTGATGATCATTGGGAGTACAGTCTTGGTTAAACGCACTCACTGCACTACGCGCACTATGACTACTTAACTTAGATAGCGAGTCACTATTATTACAACTATCACGTTTAGAAAGAGTTGCTTTTGGGCTAAATGAACTACTGTTTAGAGAGCTATAAATAGAATCATTTTGAGGGTCCTCAAAGTTCTGATTATTTTGATTAGTATAATGAGTATCTGGAAATAATTCTGGTTCACAAATGAATTTGTAATCAGGATTTGTTTTTGATAATTTCATTTGAGAGGTGTTCCGACGAACGATTTTATTATTGCTCTCTTTCTTCACCCAGTATGATCTTGGTTCGGATGCTTTCTCTATTACAACAGCTTTTGACCAATTACTATCATTATTACACTTTATTACTACTTTATCCCCCTTTTTGAACATTTGAGGGTTTCTACGAACTAATCTGTCATAGTTAGTTTTTACAATTTCCTTTTGTGAGACTAGTTTCTGGTAAATATGTGTTTGAATTTTTGGTTGTAGGGTTTTCATAGTCACTGGTATTTGATTTTTTAAATTTCTGCTCTGCAAAATCTGAGCAGGAGAAGCATTAAGATTAATAATGGGAGAATTATTGTATTCTAGTACACATTCTCTGAAATCTGTTTTATCATCATTACATTTTCTCAAAATTTGTTTGCTAATACTAACTGCTTTTTCTGCCATGCCATTGCTTTGGTGGTAGTGAGGAGAGCATGTCTTTATTGTTATATCTTTTTCTTTATAATATTTAAGACAACGATTTGATATAAAAGGTAAATTATCTGCAATAATGAAGGATGGATACCCAAAACGAGTAAAAGTGTCTTGAAAAGCATTTAGAACAGATTCAGAGGTTTTACCTTTCAACAAAATTAATTCTAACCAATGTGAGAAATAGTCTATAATAACCAAGTAACTATGATTACCAAATTCCAAAATATCTGTACCAACTTTATTAAATCTAAGTTTCGGTGTATCGTGAGGTAACATTGGTTCTTTGAAGTTCCCAGGCATATATTTTTCGCAAATTCGACATCCTTTAATAAAAGTGGTTACGTCTGTAGACAAGTTTGGCCAATAAAATAATTTTCTAGCTCTATTTATGGTTTTGCTGATTCCTATATGACCTTTATGTAGTAATTTCATCATTTCTAATCTAAGAGAGTGGGGAACAATTATTTTATCTTCTATGAGGATAATTCCTGCCTCAACATAGATTGACTCTTTCAATGGGAAGAATGGTTTACAGTTTGGGGGTATTGAATTAGGTTTTGGCCACCCGTTGTAATAATAATCATAAATTTTTGATAATGTTTGGTCCCTTGATGTTTCAATTCTAAACTGATCTTTTTTTAATTCACTCATAGGTAAGTGTTTAGTCACAGAATGCACCATTTCCAGCATATCAGGATCTGGTTTGTTGTCACCCTTAATACTCGATCGAGACAGCATGTCTGCGAATTGAACATTCTTGCCTGGGACATAGTAAACATTAATTGAATATTTCAGAAGTTTTAATCTTAACCTCTGTAATCGAACTGATCCTATACTATGGATGGGTTTTTTCATAATAGAAACTATAGGTTTATGGTCAGATAACAAGCAAGAAGAGAAATGCAATAAACCAAATAAATCTGAGAGGAGCAAAGAGACTTTCAAATGTAGGAGGTGCCAGAAGATACATGGGCCCCGGGAGTGCCCTGCCTATGGAAAGAAATGCAGAAAATGTGGTAACGAGAACCATTTTGCTGTTGCTTGCAAGGTCAAGAATATCAGAAATGTCGAGCAAGGAAACGACAATTCCAGCGAAGAGGAAGTATTTGTTGGAAATGTATGTTCAAAGAAAACGGAAGGCACTAACATGGTAAGTGCCTGGGAAGAAGTCCTTATTATAGAGAACAAGAAATTTAAGGTTAGATTAGACACAGGTGCAGATGTAAGTGTTATGCCTTTAAGTATTTTTAAACATGTAAACAAACAATTAAAAGTTCGCTCTACAGATTATGTATTGAAAGGGTTTGAAGGCTCAGAAGCCAAAACTATTGGTATAAGTAATTTGCATTGTAAATATAAAGGAAAAGATACATATGAAGATTTTGTAATCGTTGATGGAGCAAACCTGGTTCTCTTAAGTGGTCAGGCATGTATCAATCTAAATCTGATTAAAAGAATAAATAATATAAATGTACATAACATAGAGAGTTCAGTTGATAAAGAAAAAATTTTACAGGCCAACTCAGAAATATTTAATGGGTTTGGTAGGTTTCCAGGAAAACATAACATTACAGTAAAAGAACAAGTACATCATACATTGACATAAGACAAATGACAGTCTTCTTCTCTATATAATATTTCAACAGAAACAATACCAATAATGGACCCAGAAGGGCCTATGAAATATACAAAGACAATATATCATCTCATGAAGGTACTCCACTTCAGAAACTTGAAACAAAAACACATCATTGACATAAATTCAATACTAAAGTGGACGAACTAACAAGTGAATGGAATTAAAAATCAACGCTGAAAAATACTTTATTTCTCTAAAGTCCTTTTCAAATAATCTCATGATAAAATTTAAATGTGCGATATCGCCACCAAACCTCTACGATTAGTTACATCTACTCCTACGAATCCAAATATTGACTATATCGTGCAACAGAGTTGCCATCTGGCGATAAATTCATACAACGAACAGAGGAGATAGAAATACTTATGCCAGGAAAGAGTTGCAAAATAGAGCAGGTCACCAAAGAGAAAACAGAAGAGCTCCGCATTGTTATGGTTTCGAGTAAAACTTTGGAATTTCTCTTTTGTTTTTCATTTTAATTTCAAAGTGGTGGTGAATGTTAGATTTAGAATAAATGTTTTTATTATTCCCTCCATATTTAGGTTTCATATTTAGTTTATGTGATGTTTGACAATAATTTTAGAGTTGAATCAAGTTTGTTAGTAAGAGTTGTCAAATAAAAAGAATTTGAAACGTCAGTAAGACTTTATTTGATGATAAAATTATATCCATGCCATATTTAAAAACGTCAGTTTTATCAAGGTAAGTTGTTTCCCGTGAAAATCAGGAAAATTATTCTGAACACCACTAGCTCCATTGCCTGCGAATAGTGTGAAAGATGTAGCTGTCTTAGAAATAATTAATTTGGGAGGTCCACTTTTTGTAAGAAATAATGAAAAGGTATGAGTCATTATTTTCTTATGTACTATTCATAGAGCTGTACACTTAGAACTCGCTTCAAGCTCATCAACAGAGAGGCTTCAGAAAATTTATCAGCAGAAGAGGCAGACCTGTCACTGTAGTGTACAGTGACAGTGGTAAGAGTTTTGTTGGGGCAAATAACACATTTGACAAAATTGATTGGAACAAAGTACACCAATATGGTGTGGAAAAACGAATCTTATGGAAATTCAACCCCCCTTCTGGGCTGTTTGTGGGAAGGCAGATATGCTTGCTGAACGAACTTCAAGAATTATCTACTTCCTTATGTGAATGAAAGGCTGATATGAATGTATGTCCATTGAAGATTTTATTCCTTTATCCGTTACAATGTCACTGCAGGACATTAAAGAAATTGGTGTTCTAGATATCAATTTGATAGATGTGAAGTGTTCAAACAGACAAACCAAGTAGTCAGTTGCAAATGTACGCTACTAGAATATTACTGGAGTTTTTTCCCTACACCAAACCGTTATTTCAACACCTCGACACGTGGAAGATTAGTTTGATATTCCTCTTGAAGATGATCACTCGGTGATCGAAACACGTGTCAAGGTGTTAAAATAACGGTTTGGTTTTAGGAAAAAAATCCAGTAATGTTCATTACTACACCAAAGGTTCCAAACAGTGCATCACAAGTACCCCTTCTAGATTTGATTTTAGGGAGACAAAATTTTGAGGAAAATATTATAACCTTTTCGAGAAAATTAGCCTCAGGATATTATGCTTATGTATGTTTTCGAAAGAACTTCAGTTCTAGTCTGCCAAATGTGCATACTATGCATTCTTGGATGTGTGCACAAACCAACTGTAAAGGATATTCAACAAACACAAAACATCACAGGCTGATCAGCTCAGAATCCTGAAACTAAATTCGACACAGAAAAAATGTTGTGATTCACAACGGCTGAAAGTTAAGACATGTTCAGGAAAAAACTCACATATCAAATTGTTGACAAAGTTTGTTATACTCTGGATGTTCTACAATGGATGACCATATTTCGTTAACAAGGGACTGAATCATAATAATCCTATTCTCTTCAATTCTCCAAATAATAGAGTTTAAGTTTACTTTAAAATTTTATTTATACTAATATGTATATTTTTTACTTATATTATTTACAATATGTGGTTATGTTTGGTATCATCATGTATATTTTTTTATTTTACTCAACTCATAGCATATAGTGTAGTTAAAAAAAGTGTTTTTTCTATAAGATTTCTTTTTTCTTGAAACAATTAATATATTAGTAGCTAGATAAAATCCAAAAGAAGGTCTGTTTCTGTGTTCACTCCCATAAATATCGAAGCACTTCATTGTAAGATTTTATATTACTTTCTTGGGCTATAAAGAATATTTGAGACACTAATTATTTTATGTGTACATCATATAATTCACGTTGACTTGGACATGAAAAAATTTCTGCAAAATTATTCTCCAAATGTATGAATGTTAACCAGAAGCATGCATGGGTAGAAGCGGAAACAAAGCAGCAATAGATTGAATGGAAACACACTGATTCTTCAAGGCCTTAAAAATGTCTGTGTTCAAAATTCTGCTGGGAAAATTTTTTGTGATTGGCAAGCAGTAACCGTGACCACTTTATGAGAAAAAATTATGGAGAGAAAACGCTTAAAGTTGTCCAAAGGTGTTTTTATTTTGCAGGACAATGTCCCTGCACTCAAACTCACACAACAAAGTTCATATCTGGTGTAGGGAGAACAGCCCTCAATTTAATTGAAGAGAATTGAAGTACCAAACTATTCGTCTGCCATTGCAGCAGACATCAAAGTGGTATGTGAATTGACTGGGAGGAGAAAGGTTATATCAGCTCCTACAACATTTGTTCGCGCACCACCGTACTATTCCTAATCTTTACCGAGTTATACCTATTTAGAATTGTTATGGTGGCCATTTTGTTTTCCGCCATTTTCAATTGTTTTTTCCTGAACCCATTCATTTAATATCCATATCATGGGAGGATATAAAAAACATCCACCATCTTTGGTAGTCCATCATATTGGATTTAAAGTGAAATTATTTTCTGCATTCTTTTCTGAAAACCTTGTCATTTGAAACTCACAACATGGATAGCTTTAAAAACTAGCACGCCATTTTGGATTTGAAATGACATCATGTTGTTCATATTTTTTTTAATGAACCCTATCCTACGATGGGGTTCATTGATAATCCACCCCTATGAGTGGATTTAAAAAACTAGTCCACCATCTAGGACGGTCCGCCATATTAGATGTGATTGTTCCTATTCTTTTCAGCAAAGGCTTTCACTTGATACCCATACCATGGATGTGTTTGGTTATAAAAATTTGGAGCCGAGCGAGTAGATGCTTGTTAATAGTGTAATTCAAGATTCAAAAAAAATTAGAATTTTGGAGATACTGCAAATTTTGTGAAATTTTTCATAGTTCTAGAATGAATACACCAATGTCTTAATAACCGTTCATTTGAGTCTAGGTCAGTAATACAAACTACACTTATGTTACTTATATGACAAATTTGATGATACTATCGAATATGTGACGGGCTATGGTTCAATGTTTGTACTTAGTTAATCAATCGTAGAGTTTTTAAGGAAATGAATGTGTGAATCAAAGTGCATTTGCAAATTGAAAAATGTTGGAACTTGTTTGATCTAAAAAGTAATATTTTGATAGGTAAAATTGGAACCTCTTGACATGAATTAAATCTAATGAAAATACTTCAGAACTAAGAGATGGTGTTTTAATTCTGATATAGAAATTAGACTGTTATGGTTGTTTGTACATACTGACTAAGGCTGGAATAATGTACTGTCTCAAGTTGTAGTCTTAAAAAATCATAAGCAGCAGATTCAGAGGGAATTACGAATATTTCAAATATTGATATATTGTTCTGTAAAAGAAAAATAAAACCAGTACTCACAGTTTGATTTGATCTAGAAGTTTTCCATTTGATATTTTATTGTATATCTCAGATGTAGGAGTAAGCTCTATCCCCTTATCATCATTGCTCGTGTGTACTCCCAACACTAAACCTTTCTGTTGAGAAACTAGTTTAGAAAAAAATAAATCATATTACACATCTGAATATTACCTTCGCAGATTCACTTGTAGAGAATTGTCTAAAATGTTTTAATGTTAAACATAACCTAAGATATTTAGTGCAATTTAAAGAGAATGCCATTTTTCAAACGATAAACGCAAACTATTCGGTACAAAAAAATGGTTCAAAAACAATTTCTCTAAAAGGTGCCACAATTCAATACAGAATTTAAAATTGACAAGTTCATTAATCCTGCAGAGTGCAGATAGACTATAGACAGTAAACACTGTGTAACACTGTAGTAGTAGTAGTGAGCAGAGCACCGTAGATTACATATAAGTTACCATTTACGTTCTTTAAATACATGTGAGATTGATATTATCCTGATACTAGTCAATTTTTTACGAGATCCCGTTATCAATTACACAGCGGTTATTATCCCACCCAAAAATAATAGAAAGTTATGTAGTGATTGTTGATGATCCCTTACTACAAAAGTGAACCGGCTAGCCGTTCAGATTTTATATTGATGACAAAGATTAGTTGAGTTGCATATTTGAAGTTTGTCATGTATTCGTTACATATTTAACAGAATTAATGTGGTTGGTTTGTTTGGTGTAGCTATACCAACAGCTGAGGTTAAATTTTCTCCTCAATTATTCGAGTTCAACCTGTTCATTCTTTTTTTTTTATGATTGAAAAGTGGAAACCTCGGAAGTTTCATTTGCTTTTCAATATCAAGATGTTATTTCACTAATTTATAACCGCCACTAACCATGCTTACAAATGCGGGAACCTAATAATGACGTCACTAATAAAGTCATTATCATACTTCCCTATTACCATTTTGTCTGACCATATTTACTTAAAAATGGTTGTACATGTTTCAGGGTTTTCATGATTGGCAACACCGATATTAGACCATGTAATAGGAGAATGCCATACGGAATGTGGCAATCTCACATTGAAGTGTGTATTTTGAATATACTCCTAAACAAGAGAGTGTAAATGGAATTGAAGACGGTGAAATTAGGCTAGTTTGGCTTAAATTGCTGAAAATGCTGCCTAACAATATGTCGAGTTGACATCGTAATAATTTCTTGATGGCAATTAAATTATATATCTGATAAGTTTCAAATAATTTGAATTTGCCGCTGAAAATGACACTGAAGACCTCGAAAACACAGAATAAAGGTCACAGAAACTTAACCCATAACAACAAATTGCCGCCAGATGAGTGTCTCTTCTGTATGGTATTCTGTGGCGGGATGCAATGAATAGGGAATGTTCCTCCTGTTCATGAAAGAGCTCTAAAACAACGCATTTTAACCTTATCATTTCAACCTTTTTCTTTAAAAAATATTTAAATACTTAAAAAAGAGGAATGAAATAATGCATTCAACATTTGAAGGGATTCGTTTCTATTTCACCATTTGGAATCATCGGTTATAGCTAATAAAGGACAATGAATCTGTTACCTGTATGAGACAAACAAAGATGACATATTTCAAAGGCGTGCTGTTCTGTTTACTTAGATTCCGAGTTCCGAAACATTCTGTGACATATGACATTTTGTGTACCTAACCTATCTTCCTAGATATAAATAAATAACAAAACAACTGTTGTTTATATGGCTTGTGGAGGTGGTATTGCACTATAATATATATTTTGCCTTAATTGTTGATTTCTAAAGATAATTTTCCTTTTTTAAAGTAGAATATCGAGGTACGTATAAATTATTTCAACTTGATATACGCAGTGTTGCGAATATGTGAATTAGAAACAAATCCCTTTAAAAATTAAAACCCAACATTTGAAACATCAATTTGAATACTTTTCGAAGTGAATTTGAAGAACTCATGAATCAAACTCAACTTTATTTTGTTCAAATTTGCATTTGCTGCAATAACCCAAATTGAGGAACATTCCTCATTATGAGTACTTGCTTGTACTGGACATTTCGTTCTTATATATTTATGAGTGACACATGACGCATGTAGTTGTTAAAGCTATGTTTTGGTGGTTTGAGGTTTACTTTGTACGACTTTTCAAATGAGCTGTCACTAGATACCACTCTCCATTAAGTTTTTAAAGGAAGTAGCTCCTACTAAAAATTGTTCAACTCAAATTTTTTGCGTAATTATATGCGATTTTCTATTGAATTTTCAGGATTCGAAATATTCGAAGTGGAAAGTTTTTAGATAAATATCCTGTGTAGAACATACATGTTATTTTGATTTTATTAACATAACACTTACTTTTATCAATTATATCAAAATGAAAAACCTGATTATTATTTCAGTTAGTTTGAGAAATATATTCTATTTCTTCTATTTTTCTTGTGATAATCAACAAGTGAGTTTCAATTATTTTTATATATCATTAAATTTTATACAGAGTATATATTTTATTTCAATATATTGTAAACTGAACATCTGATGTTTTTAACACAATTACTATTTTTTTATTCATTTATAAGTTATAATTTTCGAATTGTTTTATGACAAAATTTTTTCTTTAGTCATTTTATGTTATCTGATATATCATAAAATATATAAAGTAAATATTCATCACTAGGCATTTTACGTAACATCGCAGTTTACTAACGTCACTGAATGAAAGTATGCTGTGCGAGGATTTTGTGAAGTATTTATTTATAAGTTTTGGAGTATTTTGTGCAATTTCTATTGGCAACACTGGTGCAGACAGCCACGGACTACGGACCATTGAGCAACCTCAGCTTTTTAGTAATTAAAAAAATTTTTAAATTTCAAATTAAGAATGAGGAAAATACAACAGGAAAATTTTGGACGAGCTGGAAATTCCAATAACCTAATAGAAAAAAGTCGTGAGTCTGTAATAGCTAACTTAGTTATCTTCGGAGCAATGATTGGAATTATAAGAGTATGTAAGTATTGTAAGGTTATGTTTCTAAAGTTTGCTGAAAATATTACTGGAACATCTTTCTCTCTCTGGTTATACGAATCAACTGTAATGACAATTTTTTAGAAATTCCAAAGATTGGATCGGAGGTTTTTATATTATCTCTGTTTGAAGGAAAATTCCTGGACCAGTAGTGGGAAGTCATAAGCAGAAGGATATTGATTTTCAAGTTTCTGACTGTTTTTGCTGGAATCAGTACTGGAGCATCTCTCTGGGATTATCAGCTTATATGAATCAACTTGTATAGTCTTTATTAGATATTTTTATGAACTGTTTTTATATTCTGTGCTTGAGAACAAATTCATGCACCAGCTGGAAGTCGCCAGTAACAAGTCGTAACTCGAGTCATAAGGAGTAGAAAAATTTATTTTCAATTGTAGTATTCATGCACGAGTTGTAATTTTTTAGTAATAACATACCCAAAATTTGTACATAAGACTGGTGCTTTCTTTAAGGAAATATTCACTAATGAGATAAAAAATATTTAAAATCTTCACCTTCAAATATGATAGGTATATACTCTGAAGATCAGTTAGCAGAATGTTGCTGGTGTAAATTCTCGTATCAAGGTGTTACATTATATAGAGATGTGGTTAAAGTAATAAAGAATGTTGCAGGGTACTTTCAACGTTAGAACTTGAATAGAAGGATATAAATAATAATTTTATACTATTGTATTCAAATTCTGACATCAGATATTCTAGTCAGCAGACCAATTTACATACCGTAATTGTACATTGAATTCCAATAGGATTCACAAGTTGGTTATTTTCAAAAGTTATGAAGGATATGTTATTGTAACAGTTTATAGTTCAATCGTTATAAATTATCCCTAATATTCTCTTTTTTTTTTTCAGTGCCTTTGATTTTCCAAAATTAGTACAGATGGGCATCTAGGAAAATAACAAATGTTAAAACAGTTATTGTATTTAGTTAACTTTCGTACAATGTATCTTATTTCTAAAGTTAATCTATATACATGTTCAGAATGAAATACAATCAGAATTCCTTTTTATCTGCATTTTTATTCAATTTCAATTCAGTAGTATTTCCATTACAATTTCTCCTCTGTCAACATTGTGTAGATTACATAGGCATCCGCCTATTTGGCAAAAAAATTTGTTTTTACACATATCTTAACGTGTAGATTACGAATCGGAATGAAAAAAATCTGTGCTCTTGTTTATTTCTGGAGTCACAGCCCTCAAAGTTCCGAAACTTTTCTGGCTTTCTTTTGCACAATACAAACTATAGAATTACAATTATTTTCTTACACCTTACTTCACCTTCTTTGACACTATTTAGTTTAATAATCAACGTTTCTACTATATAAAAAGTTTTTTATATGAAAAATGTTGGTTAAGGCAAACACATCAAAAAAGGAAATCTCGCGGACATAACAAACTCTCGTTAATATAATTTTGATTGTGGGACAATTTTAGTTTCAACCAATATTAAACTGATTTTTGGCTATTTGTATACAGATGACCAATTGAATCAGTGAGATTAAAAATGAACAAATCAAAATGAATTAAAGAATAGTATTGTCAAAACAAAGTATATATTAGGAAAAAAGAAATGAATTTTTAATGAATTGATGAATACCTATAGCCCGTTATTACGTGGTAGGAGATCATGAGAAATGAAAATTTCTGTGTTTTTTAACTTTTATTTGTAACTAAAGTTACTGAAGTTTCGTCCTATAAAGACATTTTCAATAGCATTATCCCTTATGCAGTGTCACCATTAAAGTGCGCACCATATGGGAAACTTTTTTTTCGAAAAGTTTCAATGAAGTTTAACTTCGGCACTGTGACCCACTGACGTTCAGTGTTTGTCAAATTCAACTTTTTTTTGAAAAAAAATTAAAAAGTGCATTTCTAGATCGAATTTAACAAAAAGTTAGTTGAAAAAGTTGTCTACGGCAATTTTATATCCATATGCCAAATTTTATGCAGCTACGATAAAGTTAACGTTTTGCTTATTTTTGACAGATATATCCCCTTTATTTTAAAAAACAAGTTCAGTTAATTGTCATCAATTCATGTAGGTATACATAACAAACTCATCATGGAGTTTCTGATACATTTTAACATGACTGGTGCAAAGTTTCAATCACTTGGCTATTTTCTTAAACAAACGTCAGTACCTTCAATTTTGAAAAAGCAGACACAACTCAAAAACTGCAATAAGTATTAATAAAATTACTAGAGTTGAAATTACATTAAAATTTCAATATTCAGTATTTACAGATCATTTATAAACACAACTAGAGCGGTAAGGATGCTTAATCACGTTGAATAAAATTTTTAAGTAGGTCTTGACAAACAAAATGCATGCTATGGTAATGTCAAGTTGTTGATTTACTTGTCAAAAAATTCACTCAATTTTTTCGGCAGCACGAGGATCTAGTTTACTGTCACGATATTGACAGTCTAATGAATGAATTTGGCATTGAATACAAAAAAAAAATGAAGAATTATTGATTCATCAAAAACAAGCTTGAAAGGTGTGTTATTAAATAATAGAGATATTTATGCCTCAGTGCCTGTGGTACATTCAAGTCATGTTAAGGAAACTTACGAAAATCTTAATATCATTTCAGAGAAAATTAACTATACAGCTCATGATTGGATGCTATGTGGGGATTTAAAAGTTGTCTTGCCCTTATTCCTTGCTCTGCTCCACAGCAGAGCAAGGAATAAGGGATCAACATTGGTTTCAAAAACAATGGCACTTAAGGAAAACTTGGAGACCTGGCATAAAAAACTTTTCACACAAAACCTCAATAAGAGTCTTCTACCTCCACTGCACAAAAATCTGGGTTCAATGAAACAATTTGTTAAAGCTTTGTCTAAAGATGGTGATTGTTTTAAATATTTGTGTGAGACATTTCTTCATTTATCAGAAGCAAGTGAGTGAAGAGCAAGGGAAATTGTTTCATCAGGACATAAAAGAGATGGAGAAGCGATACCAGGGATGGTGGTATCAAAATGATGGGTGATTACTGTTGGTTACTTCATAGAGAACAACAAAACACAATTCATAGGTGAAAAAGCTACGCAAGAAATTTTACAAAGAAAAGGGAGAGGAAATAAAAAAATATATATAATTTAAGCATTTTATATTATAATTTAAGTAATTGAATATGATTGTAGGCGAAAATATAACTAATTTATAAAACTATGATTTGCTAAATTTGTATAGGTATATCAGATTCTCCCTAATTTTTTAAGTAATAAATCGATAACATATTGCATATTTAGGTGATTTGTTTTAAAAAAAAATCACAAAAATTTTTAATAGGTCTGTGTAAAGGCCTAGTTTTCTTTTGATGTATTTTCTGCCTCGTCCAGTGTTTCTTTGAAGAAGATCTGCTTAGCATACTTCAAAGTTTTTCTGTACCTCTATATAGTGATCAATAAATGAAGATTGGGTAGGATCTATACATTTCCTTATATGATGTGATGATCTTAGGTACCTACTTGGCAGATTTTAGTACCTTTTGTCAACCAGGGTTTTTCTTATTTTGATTTTTTGAAGAGGAAACGATTTGTTGAAATTTTCTAATAATCCTTAAAATACCTCAAAACGGCGATTATTATCAAGAAAAAAAAAGCCAGTTCGTTTGCTCACAACGTTGATAAAACCTATTACAGTTGTGCTTGCTTGACAGTTAGTCAAAAGGACTAAATTAGGAAAATTCAGGCTTTCTAAGAACAAATAATTCATCAACCTGCAGAGTAACTAAATATTCAATAGTAGGAGCGTCAATTTCTAGGTTGAATAGGGGGTTTTCAAAATTAGATATTAAGTTGTTATTGACCTGACGAAGGGAGTTTTCGGAAAATTTTGGATCATTTCCTTCTAGACATGACAACTCCTTATATAATGAAAGATTTTATCTAACCTGCCGACAATTTCAGTTTTTCTTACAACTCCTGTATAGTCCTAGATCCATCACCTTCATTTGGACTTCTTTGGGTAACATTAGTATATTTTTTTATTTTCATTAAATTGATGGATGTAGCCGTTAATACGTGTTAGATCATCATCATATATACAAAAACTTTTTATTGTAATCGCTTGAAAATGTCCCAATAGGACGAAACTTCAGTAACGTTAGTTACAAATACAAGTGGGAAAACATAGGAAGTTTAATTTCTCATTCATTTTCATGACTAGTATAGTTGCTAGTTCTGAAAGCAGTAATAGTTTCCGTATTCAGTAATTTCTAGTAACAGTTTCCGTACTCAGTTTCCAAGTGGGAAATAATGGCTTTAGATAGGAAGAAGGTCCCTGCTTTATTGAGGTTTGTATTGTCTTTAAAAAAATGTAGTTTTATGCAAAATATTGTAGTCAAGAATGTGCTTTCGATGAAAAGCTTTGTATAATGCTAAATTATTATTGTAAACATGTTCATTTCATCCTTTCTTTATGTGAGGTCGATTAGGTGCAGTGGTTATTAATCTGTTAAAAAAAACTGTTTTTCAGTTAACCAGCTGTCGCCCCCCCTACAAACGACAAGTCTCAACATTCGAAACTTGTGCGAGCTAAGAACTAACGAGGTCTTACCTTTTAACGTGTGATTCTCAAGGGTTGGACGATAGGAAGTGAAAGTCGATCGTCCGACCTTGCGATTCGAACCACCAGTACTCACAGCGGTCGATTGATGAATTAGTATTATTTACTTTGTCAAGAAAAACTTCTGATTTTTTTGTCAGTTTACTGGGCCATAGTATAACATCATTGTTATTCAAATTCTAATAGTTTTCATTGACGGTATTGATTAAAAATGTTTTCTCATGACTCCAGCTAAGTTTCTTCCATTAGTGTCCTGCTACTATCACTTGCCTATCTCCTCAATTATATTATGAACGTTGGAAGAACCACTTCATATCCCGTTTGATTTGAAATTCCCAATCTCAAATTGTAGATTTGGATTTAAAATTCAGTTAATATATAGATAATATTCGACAAAAAAATTAGCAAAAATCTGTCTGCGTTCCGGAAAATCAGTATAAATTACCATAATTTCATCATCACTTTTTGTAGTACTATTTTGTACATCTTACCAAAATGAAGGAAAAATTGCAGTACCAGACAACGAGAATGATTTTGAGATGTGATAAGAATACAAAAATGTGTGTAATGCTGGAGAGATTGAATTAATATTCATACATAAAATTCACTTGGAGATTTCTGTACCATATTTTAAAATTGAAAAGATCAGTGATACACATACTTTCAGTACAGTAGGACAAGACAATTTCATTATTAAAGTTCAGAATAGCTTAAATTCTTAACAAAATTCAATTTTCCAAATATGCACCTCAATTTAAATCCTAAATTTTTATACCAGTATATATTCCTAGAACTATCTTATTGGGGTTGATTTTTTTTTGTTAATTTTCATTCATGATTCTGCATTTTAATCTATTCCCATATTATTTTAGGTATTTTTAATTTTTTTATGAATGTTATTTTACCTTATCTCAAATTATGCCATCTTTTCCAATGTATAATGTACTGTAATAGTTCAAAGAGCTAAATAAAGTTATTCAATTAAAAAAATTCATCAAGGGTTCTTTGAACATTTCTTGCTTCTAACATAATCATATCCCTTATATGTTCAATGCAAAAATTATCTTGATCAAGTCTAATTATTTTGTGTAATTCAGATGGATAAAACATGTTTGACTTCTTTCCAGAAGCACTGCTGAGTCATTTAATTAATAGCATAATAATTAACATTCAGTAGGATATATAATGTTTTACCATTTGCTTTTCTGAATTCGATTTATGATATGTAATACAATTGTGAGGTAACTCCAGGTTATCGTTTACCTTGATTTGTTTAGTTAAAAAAAATTACAAGTGAGTAACTGAATAACGGGGTTGATTTTTCAAGTGTATCTCTTATTAAAGAACATACAGAGACGTAAAATTGGTGATTGCAGTTAGACATAATATTAATGAATGAGAAATACTCGATATAAAGTATTATATTATTTATTGTATAACAAAAAACAAATTATTTTCACTCAATTTTTTCTGGAACAACGATGAAACTCATTCTGATGCTTGTTTTTGATCCGAGAAATCAAGTGACTCATCATTTCCTCTGTGACTATCAGTGCTCTCTCCTTCATCCTGTTGTAAGCGATCCTTATGAGAAATCTTATAATGCATTGATAAAATATCCCCTTCAATAAAACTCCTACGACAATAATTACATTGATAATCACCAGAGTGTGACAACAGATGAACCTTGAGATTGTGTGTCTTGGAAAAGCCCCTTCGGCAGTACTTGCAGTGATATGGCCTGTAACCGGTGTGAGTGTATTCGTGGCAAGTTACTTCTCCTCTTGAGAAAAATTTTCGGCTGCAGAATTTGCATCTATAAGGCCGGTCACCAGTGTGTGTACGTCTATGTCGATTGAGGGAATTTTTCATTCGAAAGCTCTTGTTACAAAATTCGCAGTTGTAGTTTTTTTCTCCTGTGTGGAGACGCATATGATACCTTAATGCAATTGGATAGTTGAAACCTTTACCGCAAACATTACACAGGTGTTGACGTTTATTTGCATGTGTGTCCATATGCACTTTCAAAACGGCCTTGGTACGATATGCTTTGTCACATAATTGGCATTGGAATTTTTTTTCGTCATGTTTGAGTCTATGATGAATAAAAGCTAAAAACAAAGTTATTAAGTTGTGTGTTATGAATAGTAACAACAAAAGAAATCAATCGTTTTATACTTATTGTTTGAAATACCATATGCACATTCAGAAGCATATGTGGGGGACAAAATCTTTTTAATTATCATTTCAATCGCCTTATATATTTGAGCGAATGAAATATTATTGTAAAAGCTAGTTATTTCACGACAAATGAGCTTACTTTCGGAAATAATTTGAATAAAATTGTTAGAAATCACAAATTTGATATTACACCTGAATGTGATGATATTACAGTTGAAGATTTGAGTAATGCTAATAAGGTAACCTAATTATAAATTATTCAATAATTCAAATTGATTGCTTCAAATATTTTTCAAAAATATGTCAAAAAAAATTGTTTTTTATTATTATTCCGATATTAAAAAAGCTTGTGATGCCGATGGTCAAGGCCGTAGTAAGGAAATTATTTCAAGGGTGGTCATACATACGAAGTGTTCATAAATAAAATGCTACGAAACTTTTGTTGCAAGATATTTGGGGTCGGTACATAAATGTTTTCTGCAGTTTGAGAAAAACTTAGTCATAATCGTAAAAGGTATCTCCAGCCAAAATAATTTTTTGTGATTATATCAGTGGATGGTTGAAAATGTTTAAAATGAGCCAGAGAGGCTTGGTGATACCAATTATTTATTTAATAAAATTCTAAATGAATCAATGACATTCAATGTTTTCCATAATTTGTTAATCAACAAAAAAAGCCATATTAATGAAAATTATTGAATCAAAAAGATATTCTCCCTGAAGACGCCAACTTGGTTGAATAAACGTGCGTCAATAAGAGCATTGCATTTCTGTTGACATGGACGCAGATAACAAGAGAACCAGTTCAACAGAAAGTACAGCTCAACAGAGAAGGTCATGGAAATGATGATAACAATGGAGAAGAATAGAATGGCATCTGAAGAAAAGTTCATGAAACTGCTTGAAAGTCAAAACTTCAAAAAACTATTGGAAGTGAACAAAACAAGGAGTTCCATGTGATGCCAGATTTCAGTCAGAGCGTTGAATATTTCAATACTCTATTAGCTTGTAGTGATATAAGCCTAGATACTGCTATATAGAAAATGCATGTGATTTTGTAAAAAGTTGAAGGATATATTGAAATTAACAAATTGAAACTGAATGTGAGTTAAACTACTGCCATGATCCTCAATTCAAAATACAAATATAAAAAAATCGGTATAAACTGAATAAATATTTCTATTGATGAAGAAAATATAAAAGTGAATAATACTGTAAAATACCTAGAGTTCCAACTGGACTGTAATCTCACATTTGAAGAACATTTTCAATACATACACAAGAAAATTTCAAAAAACTATTTTCACTCTAGAATTTTAAGGCATCTGTCATCAAACACAAGGATATTAGTTTATAAAACAATGATTCAACCACATTTTGATTATTGTGCTTCGATTTGATACTCCTTCAACTTGAACAAACAAAAACTACAAAATAGAGAAATGACAATCATATTGAGAGGAAACTGATATACTCCCATAATTAAAATGTTATTAACCTTAAAGTGGCTTTCAGTATCCCAGAGACTTTTATACCAGACAATGATATTCGTTCATAAAATTGTTAATGAGTCAACTCGAATAAATATCTTAAAAAATCTATTTGTTATAATTATGATATTCACCAATATTACACTAGACATAATCTTGACATACATACACATAGAACTAATACCAAAAACAGTATGAACTCAGTATATGTCAAAGGTTTTGATACGTACAACAAATTCCTCATTCAATTAAATCAGCTTCAACCTTAAAAAGGTTTTAAACTGAACAACTGTAACATATTTCTAACAAATGTAACTGAATTTTATACAAATAGGATGATGATAAGTCATGATTTTTGGAATACTAATTAATTATTTCTTACTTATAATTTTGTTATTATATATTAGGAATGTATCCTATTTACCAAATTAATGTTATTATTATTAGAATCGTTCGGGAAACCCGTAATGAATTGGCTTTCTAGTTTGAAACATGCGGCGATTTTACATAATTGGCCTCAGAAGTTCTCTTTACAAACTGCAAAAATCCATATGGTTGGTACTGCAAAGAAATGCAAAGGTGAGATGTGGGAAAAGATGAAAATGGGATACCAAGGTGGGAATGAATTGGTTTATTCTTATTTCCAAGATAAAGTCACTCTTTGTCAAGCTCTTGGTTATAATCATGACGAAACCAAAGAACAAGCCTGTATAAGAAAAACATCATTTGTGGTTTGCGTGGCATAAAAACTATAGATAATGATGAACTGTTTAATGAAATAATTCAATTTGAAAAAATAAATAACGAAGCAAATTATTTTGAAAGTCAATGTGATTTTGTTTGGACTTGTCAACAAGAAACATTCTATAGTAGAGGAGCTAATTGGAACAATAGAAATGTACGTGAAACAAATAATTATTACAAAAATAAAGTGACGTCCACTACGGAAAATTACGAGGAGTCTAGAAGAGAAAGTCAAGGAGTACCTTCTAATTCTAGAGTCATTTGTTTTCGTTGCAAGGGGAGAGGTCATATAAAGAAGTATTGTACCAAAAGTACAAATCGATGTGTGATGATTTCCAATATTGCTGAAGGACGAAATAACGATATTGATAATAATTTGCAGGCCCAATCTGTTCAAAAAATCATCAGACAAGTCAAAATCAATTATCTGTTCACTGTTGATTCTGGAAGAAAAGGTAGTTCAGAGACTCATCAGAGCTTGAATGGTTTAGGAGGACAAAGCACTGTGAGTAAACAGCTGACCAAAATCTTGATAAATATGCATGAAGAACAAGAAGAGGTCGAGGCTCTTGTAGTACCTGACAGCGCTCAATCTATGAATTTAGTGATTGGCCGGACATTTACTGAACTACCGGGAATAGCTTATGTTAGAATGTAAGATCATTTCTATTTTGGATATAAAATCGAAGACCATTTCAGGGATATCAAACAGAGAGCGGAAAATAAGAAAATTGCAGTACCTGTCTGAAAAGATGTCAGTGAATTTCGTCGAAGTACAAATTGGTGATGAAGTATCACATTTACCAATGATAACTGACTGCGACATAGACCTGAAAGTAGGAAATTGTATTGGAGACATAGGAGGAAAGAATGAAAGTTTTGTTGAATCAAAAGTACAAGTGAATAATAAGAGACTACTCATCACTTTAGATATGACTACTTTTAGATATAATGACTGAATTTCGTGAATGTTCTGCAATAAATATTACGTGAGTCAGGTTGCACAGACTTGATGACCGTGAACATTGAAGATAATGACACACACACCCGTCAGAATGAAACCTTATCGCGCTAATTTTGCTGATCGGATAATTATAAATGATATCGTCAAAGAATGGCAGAAGTGCGGTATTGTTCGTGATACAAACTCTCCTTATGCTTCGCCAGTTTTACTAGTACGTAAATCGTAAGGCGAAACAAGGCAAGTGATAGACTTTAGAAAATTGAACTCTCAAACTGTAGTGAAAAGTTTTCCAATTCCGAATATTGACGATTGTTTTGAATTACTT
This sequence comes from Leptinotarsa decemlineata, assembly GCF_025532065.1. Classification (NCBI taxonomy): domain Eukaryota; kingdom Metazoa; phylum Arthropoda; class Insecta; order Coleoptera; family Chrysomelidae; genus Leptinotarsa; species Leptinotarsa decemlineata. The sequence continues at coordinate 26,152,573 of NW_027412688.1, read as the reverse complement.
ACTGGAACTAAATTGTTTTGTACATTAGATCTTATGTCAGGCTATTTGCAAATTATAGGACATTGTCATCTTTGGGTGAACCCATCAAGAATATTGCCCCTTGTTTGAAGAAAGAATGCGTACGTATCTTACAGAACGAATAATAGTCTAAGTAAATTTACTTAAACCAATAAAGACAAAACTTCGGTGTCGGATAGATCAGAAGTAAGCTGACTTATGGTTCTTGTTCAGAACTGTATTTTGGACGAACATGGAGAACATTTTCCCAAAGAATTAAAGACCATACAAGTAGTTTTGTAAATAGTAAGACCAATTCCACATTTGCAAACTACCTTTTAGCAGTAGGACATGAATTCAATCATGAATACGACTTGTTATATTTAGAAAAGTTTGAAACTCAATCTTCTAGAGTATTTAGAAATCAATAGAATCCAGAATTCGGGTAATTTACTTAATGATTCAATTAGAATTGACTAACTCCCCGTGAATAAATATGTATTCAAATGTGGAAACTATAGGACATAAACTCAGAAAATTTAATTCATTACAAACTCAGGTCCTTGAAATGTAGGTACTTCAAATTGTAAAATTAGGTATATTGAGCATTGAATATGTAGAATATAGTTATTGAAGACATGCCTGAAGAAGCCATTGTTTTGTTTTTGTAAAACTGTTTAGTGATTATCTCACAATAAAGTGTTATTTGAATATGTTAATGACATAGATATTATTTTTTCTTTTGTAATTGAAGTATTATGTTCTATTCTTGTACTTTTCGTATCGACCTTCAAACATGCATGTTTTTCAGCATAAAACATTGATGTTGTAAAACCGATCTATCTTTAGTTCTTTAAATAAATTATAGAATTTAAACTTGATAATTGATGAATTCATATGAATATATTAATTTACTTGTGAAAATCATCAATGTTCTTGAATAAAAATACGTAGGACATTTTCAAACTTCCAATGTTCAGAGTTGGTAAAAAGTTAATAAAGAAAATAACATAAGTGCAGAAGCAATCAGAAATTTTTTATTGAAACTGAAATGAGGAACACTTTCCACTTTTCCAACCAATCTGTCACGTGCTTTTGTGATGGTGCTTATGCATAGTTTAAGATACATTGTTGAAGCAAATGCTGTGAAAAAGAATGATTTTTAACAAACGATCCAGAGGCGAGTTCCAGGATTGATGTTCAAATTACCATAGACTAAAAACTTTTGAATTTCATTTCAAGATTGTGGGGTAAGCTTTGCTTGATAAGAAATGAGTTTGAGGAATATATTCAGTTTTTGAAAAACATGTCGGCCTTGATGGTAAAGCAAAAACCATTTAATTTTCAGGCAATGTATCCCTTTGTTCATGATATTATCTCAAAATGGTACTGAGAACATTTGTTCAGGGTGATAAATGATAGTTCTGTATAAAATTTTTGATACACTGTATATGCATCTGCACTGTAAATGTTCATAATAATGAAACTGAAAAGCAATAAATATATCTTACCTGATCTTGTTTTACATAAGTAGCCGCAAATCTCACAAGTAAAAGTTTCTTCTTTGGGAAAATGCACTCTTTTGTGAGCTTTCAAGCTTTTTCTAGTTTGAAAAATACTTTGACAAATTTCACATATAAATTTGATTTCTTTTTCAAATTCATCCTCGATCTCCTTCATTATTGTTTTTTTTCGTCTCTTACCAACTTTAACAACTTTTTTACGTCTTGGAGCTCCATTGTTACATGTATTCTCAGTTGCACTATTATCATCTGTTATCTCAGTTCTATCAATTATAAGGGATTCAATTGTGTCTTGTTCTGGAATATCACTAACAATAAATTCAATATTTTTATTTTCATATAAGCTTTCATCGTTCATATTTATTTCTATACTTTCCGATTGTTCAGACAAGCTATCTCCATTGGTCGAATTTTCCTCAATAGATGCATGATTTATGGAGTTTTCATCTAAAACATATTCTATCACATTGGCATCTTCATCAATCTGAAGTTGACTAACAGGTATAATCCGGTCTTTACCAATTACTGAAACTGAAATGATGTCTTTCACTATATTGTTGCAATTTTTACTCTCCAAATTTTCAACAAAGGTGGCTGTTACTTCTTTTCCAAGGTTCCCTAAAAACCCCTCAAAAGTGCAATTCTCTGTTTCTTGTTTTTCTACGACTAGTAAATCGTTTATATTGAATTTGTTATTCTGAAAAATTAACTCTACATTTGGAGTGTTATCTTCTTTTTCTCTTTTCACACTTCCGTCAAATTCTGGTTCACTTAAATCATGATTGAACCGTTTTCTGAGTTCTAGTTGTGATTCTTTGAACTGCTTAATAAACTCAAAGGCCATTTTGAGAACACTGGCACACACAGGACAAATATTTTCTGGGTAGTCTCCATTGACAACAATCTGAAACTTATAAAATTACTATCTATCCAATTTTTTATGGCTATATATGAACATTTTGAAAACACCATCTCATATACTCACTTTTGAAGTTGTGACATACTCCAGTGCTTCCAAATAAGACATCAATGCATCTTGAATTTCGAATTCTTCCTCTAATTTATACATTACATTATTACTTTGTGTTAAACAAATACGGCACATCAAAGTTATTTTCGTATGATGCTCATACTTATTTCTTTTTTGTTTCATTTTTCCCACAGTTAAGTATTTGAAACTCCTTTCTGATCAAATTTCAAACTTTCAAATTATGAGGGAATTTTCAATGATCATCTTTGACCTCACTCCAGTATCCTATGCTTATATATTACTTATTTTCCAAGCGATCCAATTGTTAGGTATGCTGTGTCCAAACATTTGACGTAAATAACATTTGACGTAAAAGGAGAAATAAAGAGGAAGAGACAGAGACATTTGTTGATGTGTGGTTGGCTACCATACAAAGTTGTTCAGGTAATAGGTGAATACACGAAAAAGTACTAGTTTACAGAAAAAAGTTATAGATTTACATAAAAATAATTGAGGCGCATACAAAAATCCGGGGATTTAATTAATGATTATGTTATATTATGAGATTTGTGACATTAATTATAGTATCCAAAACTCACAGAGCAAAGCGCTTTCGAGCGCTTTGACCTTTGGTTGAAAGATTTCTATCAGTTTTTTTTATTTCTGATGACATGACAATTTAGATGGATGTAATTTCTAAGAATATTCATTGACAAAAGTTTGACATTTGATAATCAACGTGCCAGTAAAGCCCGTCCACAAAGAAGGTACTCGAATGATATGTGCTATCGTGAGACTCGGAATAAAAAAATCCAGACATTTCGAGCAGGAGGCGATTCTCCAAAAAATTATAAGTTTTTATAACAAAAAATGTATTGTAAAGAAAACAAGATGTAAACCTTTTTTTGTCCACTTCGAAATTCACACAGTATTTACCCTTTTGATTATTGTAACACTATGCATATATACACATGCAGTATGCATATATGCATATAATATTAAAGTATAGCATAGTTTTTCAAATTTCAAAGAGCAACTTCTATATATTAACTATACATAGGAAAAATCAGTTTGCTCCTCGTATAATGATGGCACCTTTACTGATTTATGGTAGATTAGTAAAGAAAACCGGTTATCGATAATGAATAGTATTTTGTGATAGCTAAAGTGAAGATGTTCCAATCATTATAATGAAACATGAAATGAAGATGCAGATCTTCACACTTTACGTAACCGTCAAAGCCAAATGCATATTAGCATATGAATACGCTTGAGAAATCGTGAAACACGTGTTGCTTTTTTGTAAAGTGTCCAGTGGAAATCTCACAATGAATTATTCGAATACAATTTCATGTTCTGGTTGTAATTTTGATTATTTCCGTTTAACAAAAGGATAGGCGAATATTTTTGTAAAAGCGTTTCAATATATTTATTATACAATATCACTGAATTTTTATTACTAAATTACTTATAGCGTTCTCTATTACTGAAACTAGTACACATTCAGTATATGTTTATCCTCTATTAATATCATAGTATTTCATAAGTATACGGAATACTGTGATAATATATTAAGAAATTTACCACATAGATACACTGAATTTGTTCTGGTTTTTCCAATGAAAAACACTACGAAAATAAACTATCGAATGGCAATCCTGAACTAATCCAATATGCAAAGTCGAATTTTTAAGAACTCGCCTAAAATAAAAAATACAAATAATAGTACAGTGGCAAAGAATAGATAGTTGGATAGTGTAGTTAACTTTAAGTTCAGTGATGGAGAGTGGATAATGGTTTTGATGGATAAGTAAAAATTATTCATCTATTTATTTTACTTTGAACCATTTGTGGACATGGATATGTTCAATAAAGTTTTTTCACAAGTATCTAGCTCAGTTAGTATAACAGTTTCGCAAATATCTGGCGTTCTTCCCGGAAATCCAGTTACGAGAGAATATGAATCATCTGCTCATATTGCATCTGCAGGACCAGGTACCATCAAATTGTTTATATTATTGTATCAATTGTTAAATTTATGGTTTTTCAGGTTTATTGTGGAAAATTTACAGTGGCAGTAAACGATCTACAAAACAAGAAGCATCAATATTTGTATTCGAGAAGAGGCAACTGGAAAAATATAATAAAAGTGACAGAGAACTACTTTTGGAAACTTTACGAAGGGGAATAGTTCAGCTTACCAAAATTCGCCATCCCAAGTTACTCACTATTCAACACCCATTAGAAGAGAGTAGAGACAGTTTAGCATTCGCAACGGAACCAGTCTTAATTAGTTTGGCAAATATTTTGGGACAAACTACAAATATGCCCCAACCAGCTAACATCTCGGATTATAAGTTATTTGATATTGAAATCAAGTATGGGCTGTTGCAGGTCGGCGATGGTTTAGCATTTCTGCACAATGATATGAAACTATTACACAAAAACATCAGCCCAGAGTGCATAATAATCAGTGCTCAAGGTGCTTGGAAAATATTTGGTTTTGACTTCTCTGTCCACAACACTAGCCCTCCAAATTTAGAACCTTTCTATCCTTTTGAGGAATATAACCCAACAATTCCTTCGGTTTGTCAGCCTAATTTGGATTATTTGGCTCCTGAATGTATTACAAAATTGAAGCATTCCCCAGCTAGTGATATGTTCTCGTTAGGAATGCTAGCATATGCTTTATATTCCATAGAAAAAAAATGTATTCGACCTGTTAGAGATTTACACCAATACAAATCCAGGGTACAGGAACTCGAAAAACTAAATCTCGGAGCATTACAATGTGTTCCTGAAGAACTGAGAAACTCGGTGAAGTCATTGTTGAATGTTACTCCAGAAATCAGGCTTGATACATATCACTTCTTGAAGGTTTGTCATTTTCTAAAGTTATAATGGTGTGTAGGCTTTCAAGGCCAGTGTCTATCAAATTGTTTGATGTTTTCGGGTTTATTAGCGTGGTCTGTAGGTTTTTATACCTGAAGTTTCATCTGCTACTGCAGCAGACATTATCAAAGGCAATGCGGCAAGGGTTAGAGTGCTCTACCTTGCTGTGATGCTCAAACATCAATAGAAGATGGATACCGGCATAACACAAAGATTCTCCCACTAATTGAAGAAGAGATGAACCAATCAGGTACAATAGCAATCGGTCATCTGACACCTAATCCATTATAAGTACAAACGCATCAGACCTATTTTCAGTTTGCGTATCTCAGCAAGGTAGATCACTGACCATTGCCGCATCACTTTTAATAGTGTCTGTGGCAGTAGCAGACAAAATGGGTATATAAACATGCAGCCCACGGCTAATAAACCCGGAAACATAGGACAATTTGTTTAAGTTTCTCACCTCATAAACTAGAGAAAACATCTAAAGAATGAAAGCAAGGAAATAAATGTCCAATGTTGAAGTTTTATGAATAATTTCTGCCATTCAGTTGTTACATATTTTCAAAATATCATTTTGATAAAATAATTGAGATGTTCGTCTTGAATTTGCAAACTTTTTTGTTACCTACTTTTCTGTATACTGAACACACAAATCTGAAGTCAGTGTTTGGCAGCAATGTCAACAGGGCCATTCTGAAGTCAAAAAATGTTTTTTTTTTTTTCATAAAATTTTGGCGATAATAACGTAAAATATCCATCTTCTTTTCACCATTACATGCTCTCCATGCATTTATTCATTTGACATATAACTTTGTTTTCATTCAAAATTTTCCAATTTTTCTCGAAACAAATATTAATTTTTGGGAAAGAAAGGTTTTGGCATTCTACTTCTCCATCTTCATAAAAAAAATATGGAAATCTTCCAAAGAAAGAAAGAAAGCAACTCATTTCAAAACGTTTTTATGAAAGTAGTTGTTTCGAGAGGGCTTTTTATTCCAGTTTGTGTCTGAAAGTTACTTCTTTGCATAATGTACACAATTTGTAAAGAGTTCATTTTGGAGTAAATTGCTTTCTTCCATATTTTTTTTTAAGATGGAAAAAGTTGAATGCCAAAAACTTCCTTTCCCAAAAATAAATCTCTCTTGAAAATATTCTTTCAATTTAAATAATATTGATCAATTGTATATACAGTTTCCTATCAGAAAACAAAGAAAAAAGTTTTATCCAGTCTCTCAAAAAATATTCTCACTTGAATTAGGTACTTTTTTTCAGATTCCTTTTTTCGATGATGTTGGCATAAAAACACTCACTTATCTTGACTCTCTACTACAATGGGATAATCTCCAGAAATCACAGTTCTATAAAGGTTTGCCAGAAGCTCTCACGAAACTTCCCCATCGTGTCAAAGTACAAAGGGTACTAGCCTGTTTGGTACATGATTTGGGACAACCAGCAATGGTGCCTTTCATCTTGCCAAATTTATTTGATATCGCTCAAGATTGCAACAAACAAGAGTATTGCACTTATATATTACCTCATATCAAGCCTTTGATGAAATTGATGGAACCTGTTCAGGTAATTTATTTGAAAGTTGGATTTACTGTATTAGTAGGAAATGTTTCTTTTCCTTTTTCACAGATTCTTCTAATTATGTTGCAAAGGATGGAACTGTTATTGAAGTTAACTCCAGCTGAAGATATCCAGCAGCATGTTCTTCCCATGCTGTACAGAGGACTTGATTCTGGAACTCCACAAATCCATGAATTGTGTTTAGCAGTTCTACCGACCTTTGCTGGTTTATTGGATCATTCCAACGTCAAAAATTGTCTCTTGCCGCGAATAAAAAAGATATGCCTGAATACTTCAACTTTGTCAGTCAGAGTAAACAGTCTTTTATGCATAGGTCGACTTTTGGAGAATTTAGACAAGTGGTTGGTAATCGATGAAGTTCTTCCTTTCTTACCACAAATTCCATCTAGAGAGCCGGCTGTGCTGATGGGAATTCTTGGTATATATAAATTGGCATTGAATCACAAGAAACTAGGGATCACGAAAGAAATTATAGCTTCTAGAGTCCTACCGTTTCTAATACCTTTATGCATTGAAAGTGGTTTAACAATTCCACAATTCAATGCTATGACATCCTTGGTTAAAGAAATGTTTCAAATTGTTGAAACGGAGCACAGAACAAAATTGGAACAATTGAATTCTGTGAAAGATGAGCAGAAGGTATTGGCTAGTAGTATACCAGTCGTAACAAGTAAAGAACCAGTGGAGCTTGATAAAGCCTTCTCTGGTCTTGGTTTAGATAGTTTTGTCCCAGGCATGAACATCAAGCAGAAAACAGAAGTGCAGGCTTTTACTAATCAGACAGTTATTGAACATGTCAAAGCCATACCAACAACTGCGGCTGTTCCTAAAAATCTTCCTTTTTCACTTGGTGGTGATTGGACTAATTCACAAAATACGTTCAACCCACAAGTTCCTACAACTGTGTCCAATACTTCTACTACTGGAATTGGCTTCAATCAGTGGAATAACTCACAGATGTCGACACAAAATAGTTTCGGTCCCAACATGATGCAAAACACCAATTTGTTCATGAATACAATCCAACATCCCCAAGGATCAGATACAAATAGGAATCCTATTAGGACATCCCCAGGTTTCAACAATCAGATTACCTCCACAATATATGACTTTCCCAATCCGTGGGCGAACAGCCAGGGTTCCTCAACATATAAGAAAAACAATTCACCAGATTGGAGTGCTCTCGACAATCTTCTGCCAAGTAGTAACAGTGCTAATACGCCAAAGAACAGTATGGCATCTTATAATGTTCCACTAATTCCTAGTAATAATGTCAATAATAAACAAGGAGGGTTGTCCAATGATGATATAATGGATCTGCTCAGTTGAAAAAAAAACAGTTCCACATGTATTCTCTTCTGCAAAGTAAAGTTTTGTGCACCTGATAATATGACACGGTGGATTTGAGAATATTGAAGTTAAAAGTTTGTTGGGACTGTCACAGGCTTAAAAGCAGAAACATTTCATAAGCACTTTCTAGATTGAGGGACTTTAGAATATCTCTGGTGTATTTCAGTAACTGTTGTATTATTGGTACATGAGCACATTTTTTAAGATATTCTCAGAAATTTCAAGAGTTGTGTTATCTTCTCAATAAATATTTATAAAATAGAAGTGATATATTTTTGAGAAAAATGCCCAATGGAGTCGGAATTTATAAATTTTAGGGTTTTGAATCCAAATTTAACAAACTTCAGTGTTTAAAGTCATTGGTAGAATTACGGGTTCAAATAAAATTTAGTAAAATACAAAGTTAGGTATTCAGTAAACCATCGAAATCAAAATAATCTTGGTTAGTGATATATCATGTTGGCTCAGTTTACAATGTTAACTATAAACTAAAAACTGAAATTAGTATTTTATCATTTTTTTTGTATTTTTTTTTCACTTTTCTATGCCTCTATGAATATTGATGAGAGTGGCTATCTTTATTTATTATTCACATTATTTTCTGTTTTTGAATTTCCAGTGTTTTTTCTGATTTTGTAACCTAGATACCTGGTTGTTGGAAATTCAATGATTTAGTTGCACTGCATTTAGTTTAAAAAATTGAAACCAGTGCATTATTGATAAGATGCCTAATAATATAGGTAGTATTATTTTTCACATTATGTCAAAAAAGTTCTAAATAAGAAGCTAAGACCATATAGCTCCTAAAGGACCATACCATTTCTACTGATCCTACGTATATGACATATTTTCTTCAACAAGCATTTTCTCTTAATCTTAATTTCACGTTTCAGAGAAATGAGTGAAAATGTAAAATTCAAAAATGGGTGTTTTAGTATCTCATTTGTAAAAATATTGATATATTGATGATATATTATATTGTTAATAATTTTTATATTGTTTTATTGTCTTCTTACGTTTTTACCAATTCATTTCCCAAAGAAAATTGAAGTCAAATCAGTAGTTATATTCTTTAAATATTGAATATCTCTGGTATGACTTCAGCTTCAGTAGATAATTGACTAGAGCAAAATATCCTAATGTAAGATTCTGAAAAAATATGTCATTAAGTTATAACTTTTTTTTATATGAGGAAAAAATCAATTTGAAAACTATGATTTCATACTATTGCTTGAATAAAAAAACTCAATTCGGTAATAAACAAAACTTAAAATAATTGAGTTGAGTATATCAGCAAACTGTCCTCAATTTTCAGAAGAGAAAGAATTGTTTAAAGTGGTGAATCAGTTATCAATATAAAAATAATGACAAAAAGATTTCATAATTTATATACATCTTTTCTTCCATACTTTTGAAAATCCACATAAAAATCAGCAGGCCAATATTCCAAACATGATTGAACAGCTAATGGTTAGGAAATGAACATTGTGAAATGGTTGTCTTTTATATTATGTGCAATAAGTCTGGTGTATTAGATATGATATTCAAAATAAAATGAGATATTTTCGAAAGGCCTTTGATATAATTAATAACATTTGATTTTTGACAAATTGACATATGAAAGTTTTAGCAAAATTTTCTGGCTTGATAACCTTTAACCCTAATAAGTTCTTGTAACTTTACAATTTTCTCAACCATTTTATTCATATCTGAACAGAATTGTGAAACATAATTTTTTAATTTTTAATAGTTTAGGTGCAGATGTTAGGATTAATCAAGTACAAATAGGATGATGCAATATTTTATTTTCATTTACAATTATTTACCTAATCTTTGCTCACATTTACTGAACTTCCTTAGAAGTTTTGAAAATTGTGGAAACCTAATACCTTGAATAGTTTCCAGTCTGAAAAATTCAGTTAGTCTTATCTGCCATGGAGGATAATTGAAAAACCTGAATGTTTTGCCGCAAACTATCCCCATATCAGGATCAGGAAATTCAAACAGTTTTAATAGAGTTTCATTAACTGTACATACACTAATATCCACCTTACTTCTTGATGAAACTATCTGCTTTGTAAGGTTCACAACACTCCCTTTACCCTCAAAGTCTGTTAATATTTTGACGTGGGTTGTTTTTCCTACAAACCCATTTTTATGAACAGTTTTAGGATTACTGTGCCAGACAATGTGGTGATCTTTGTGCCTATACAAACTGACTTCATACTGCAAATCTTGCTCATGTTTTTTTAAGTTACCTGAAACACAACACTTCAACAAAAAATAGTAATTTATTTGGCACCAAATTAACCTTTGTAATCATAAAAACTGATAAAAGATATTTGAGTGGTTATGCACCAGAAAATGAGTTTGGCCAAGTCTTTGATGTCCGGCTCTTCAAGACCGAGAAGTACTGTAATATGTTTGGGTTTTTTAACCGGTATGTTGGAATCACTCGGCAAATAATAGCCCTTAAAAGGTAAAAGCTCCTTAAGAAATAGTTTATCATAGAAATGATTTGTTGTCCCATAAATCGTTTCAAAAATTGTAAAGATAGCGTGAGCCACAACATAAAACACTTTATAAATATTCATAGTCCACATTTTCACTTTTTTATATCAGTTCACATACTTAATAAATATTAATAAAATATTAGGCTAAAACTTATCACCCTCCCTAACCGCACATGATACAATCAACTAAATCTGTGACTGTACCAAAACTGTACTATGTCAATTGTTTACTATTCTGTGTCGCAACTATCTACTCAAGTATACTGTATATGACCAGTGTGAAGTTGGCTGCTAATGTTAGCGGTCAAAATTTTCGAATACTTCCGAACGTTCAGTGGCGTACAGAGTAAAAGTTGTAATTGATACTTTTTATGTCATGAATAAACTTGTGAAATTTCACAGATAACTTTTTGTACATCCCCTTCAAAGAGCGGAGGGCTAAAATTCACTCCTAAATAGTATCATTCGAGGTTTGTTCAAGAAATAAGGTAAATGTTCAAATTTCACGGGTTACGTACATTTGATTAGCGATTTTTATTTTTTATGGTGGTGCACTCGTCTCGAACATATGTTCACAGTCTCAGCTGTTTAGCACGTTCACTTAGAAGTGTTTTGGAAATTTTGAACATGTATAGCGTGTGTTGAATTTTGTCAAAAAAAAACCGTCAACGGTAATCCAGATTTGCTTAAATGGGTTATAACTGATAACGAATCATGGGTAGATGGTTATGACATCGAAACGAAAGCCCTATCGTCCCAATGGAGAGCCCAGGGCCTTAGATATCCTTGTCTAAGCCCAGGGCAGTCAAGGTCAAAAAAGACGCTCACGGTGTGAACAATTAATATGACAACTGACATTAATGACATAAACGGAGAAGCTAAGTCAGAAAAGACATATATGCTCCCAATAAAATCTTTATCTGATATATCGATATTGGTCTTTTATGGAAACGTAATAGATTGTATTTAGGCGTAACAACATATGTAATAAAAAATATCCAATAGTGATAGATTTATTAAGATAGAAGTAAAAGTGGGACACACCTGGGAACTTCGTTATCCTCATCTGTTCTAGCTAGTTTTAGGAAATTAGTGAAATGTATAGGTATAACACAGGTTGATAACTTTTCTCAGTCAAGAGTAACGACAGAGCATTACACACCCTAGAACTATTACCTCGGAATATAGTAGAGGAATCCAGGTGAATAAAGAAATAATATGTAACAGAAATACATATATTTCACAGTTACTTCAATTTAAACTGTAATATATCAGTAAATACTAATTATTGAATTTGATCAAAATAAGCGCCATTCGAATCAGTGCATTTTTACCAACGTAACAAGAGTCGATCATTTCCGTCAGCACAAAAATTGTCTGTTCGGGATTCGATGAAGTCAACAAGGGCCGTTTTTGCCTGATTCTGATTAGCGAAGGTTCTACTGGTGAGAAAGTTATCGAAGTGTTTGAAAGTATGGTAGTCGGGTGGCAAGAGTATGGTGGTTGAGGCAGAACTTCGACGCTCAATTCGTTTACTTTATGGACAATGATTTGTGAAATGAGCGGACGGGATTGTCGTCGTAGAGAGTAGAATCGGTTCTCTTCTGTTGACCAGTGCCGGCTGCTGCTGATGCAATTCGATTTCCTCACAATATAGGACTTTGCTGTGATGGTTTGATCCGGTTGCAGAAAGTTATAGTGAATAAAATAAGCCGCTGACCAGCATACAGTGACCATGGTCTTTTTTTTGTGAGTTTTTGCCTCTGGGAAATGCCTGGGTGGCTCATTGGTGTTCAACCAATGTCCTGAACATCTCCTGTTGTCGTAGACGATCCACTTTTCATCACACATGACGATCCGATAAAAAAACCGTTTTGTTTACGCAAAACCAAAGAAGAACAGTCCTCGAAACGTGACTATTTCTGTCCATCGTTCAGATCGTGGGGCACCCATTTTTCGAGCTTTTTAACCTTTCCAATGCGTTTCAAACCTTCAAAAACTTCATGGGAGCTGACACCCAATTCTTCTGCCAACACACGCACCGTTTGTGATGGGTCAGTCTCCACCAGGGTCCGTAAATCTTCGTCCTGGAATACTGTAGATTGACCACTTCGGGGCTTCTCTTCGAGACTAAAATCTCCGGAACAAAATTTTGCTAAACAACTTTTGGTGGCTCAACTACATTATTTAGTTATAAGCTGAAGGGGCAAGAAATTATAATTTGGAAAAAAGTTAAGCGATGCAGATGGGTTGGTGTTGAGCAATGCTATTATGATATGTCTTCTAACATTACAGGGAAATTTAGATATAACGCATATATTTTTGGAAAAACCTGTATCAATGTACTCATTAAAATAATTTTATTTTATTATTCATTGATTCTTTACATCACTTATGCCATCCATTCCATATTTTTCTTACATTAAAGAAAATAATGTTTTTATGAGTTTTGTGGTTAAGGTATTTTCTGTGATTTTTCTTTAAAAAAAGTATCAAAAGATGAATGTTTCCCCCAATTATTATTTTAAATTTATTGGAAACAGTAGTGTTCATAAGAGGCATATAATTCCACTCGCCGTGTCCGATTTAATTTTTTATGATAAAATTACCAGTTTTCCAAAATTGTAAGAGATATGTGTCCGGAAGTGGAAAACATTCGAAACCGAAACAACATGTCTTCAATGATTTTTTTGTGTCGTCAATATGACATTTAGTCTCTCAAAACTGATTTCAAAGATTTTCTAGAATTGTTAAATTTCTATATTGCTTTGCTGAATGGGTACAAATATATCGATAGTTTGTTGAAGATGAGGATTCCACATTCCATTAATCCAAACACTCTTGCTGAGTATAGCCCTTCGCCAGAAACCACAGATCTGATAGGAGAAACGGAAAGGCAGATTATTTCTGAAGACTTTCAGTGGAATAAAAATCACTGTCCTACTTTGGTGGACTTGAGCATTCAATGCATTGGCAAGAATTTTGAAAAGAAACCTTTATTCTGTGAACTTCCTTGTGAAGATAAAGATCATATTCTGGAAATCATTTCTCCAGATTTACCTCTCGAACTAGCTATTCCGATAATAGATGTGAATATAACATTCAAGCGTACGTTATTCTGTAGATATGATTGAAGTTATTATGTCGTAGGATGAGTACTATTGGAAACGGAGATATGAAACACATTTTCATTTGATTCTGAAGAGGAAACCGTCGGACTGGAAGTGGAAAACCCTCTATTTGGAAAATCATATCCAGAAAGTGATAGAAGAAGCTCAACCTCAGTATTCAGATGAAGAAAATATTGGAGAAATTTTGGAATTGTGTTCGCCATATATTCGTAGATTGGTTGTTAGTCAACTCCAAGCATGGAAACCTCCACTGACGATGGATAAGGACGATATCCCAGAGGTGTACCCTCTTAATCATATAAATTTCAATCCTATTCTCAGAAAATTACCAGATATCGTCGAATTTGATTTAGTTTTTGGTCAGTGAGAAAATTAAAATTTATCTATTTTGAGTTTTTATCACTCAATTTTGTCGAAGGTATGAACAATGTATCTGAAGATTACAAGTGGAACATGTTCGAAGTAACAGTTAAAGATTGCCAAACACTCGGAAAGGCATTACTGGAGTTGAGGAATCTGAGAATTTTGCGCATTCATAGAAGTAAAGTCGAGTACAAGCACTGTCAAGCTTTGATGCAGAATCTTATCAAAAACAGATCAATAGTAGAACTAGACCTGTCAAATTGCCAAATAGGCGACAAAGGAGCTCTTTGTGTGGCTAAATTCCTTCAAGTCCACCCTTTTATAAAAATATTGAATCTGTCCAATAACCTTATCGGAAGAATTGGCGCAGAAGGTCTTGGTAATTATTATGAATTCACTTTGTTATATTACTATACAATTCCTAAAATGTTCCTTATATATCATTTATTAAACTGACATTGGTAGAATTACCAAAAGTACCCCACAGTAGTAGCAGTAGTAGGCAGGCATGAGCAACAGGCGACCAGCTTGCGACCCTTTAAAAATGTTTATACGGCCGCCAAGCATTTCTGAAATTGAATTCATTTTATCGACTTTCTCCCATCAACATATTATTATAAAATCAAGTATAATAAAATGGTAGTAATACATATTAAACCGAAACAATTTTTTGTTACGAGTTAATCACTTGTCGGCGACTTGTTCAAACAATTTTAGCAATTTTCAAATTTTTAATCCTTAATAGCATGTCGGTCGGTAGCCGATCGGTTCGACGTGGGTGCTTTGTTCACTCACTTAAATCGACCACCGTGTTAGTCGGTGGTTTAAGCTGCAGTCTGGAAGATCGATTTTCACTATCGGACTATCGTCCAACCCTTGTTAGGAATCACACGTTAAAAGGTAGCTGGCACAAGTTTCGACTTGTGCCAGCTACCTTTGTGCTAATGGAAAAAACATAACATGTCGGAAAAGCAAACAAAAAAACGAGAGGTTGCGGATGAGCACAGGACCAGGCATTTCCAAGAAAAGTGGAAATTTGATTATTTTTTCACATTCGTCAAAGATGAAGCTGGTATGCTCAATATGCTCATAGACTAGGTGGACATTAAAAGAATATAACATTAAAAGGCATTACGATACAAAACATGAACAACAATATATGAATTTGATATATATTTTTTGTAGGTTCCAAAAATAATAGAATAGTGTATGGTTTTCATTTGAAAATATCGTGTATCATTAGTTTTCTTGATGTTATATTTCAGGTGGAAATTTTGTCCACCCTGTAATTTATTTTCGAAAATTCGATGGACCTGTTCATGACTTGATGCTTAAGGTGTGATTCTATGAAATTTCACATTTTCAACTGTTACTGTCTATGAGATATGATTTTTTCGGAGCGGTGCTGTAACTGTCAAATTTTTCAGAAAAAATGTAATATCTCGAAAACTAACAAATTTGGGTATAGGCATTGTTATACAAAGTGGGCCTAAAATGTGCTGAGAAATTCAAAAATGAAATCAAATACAGGGTGTTTCATTCGGAATAAGGAAGTTGCCCTCAACTTTAAGTATAAAGGAAAGAGACCAGAAGTTGAAAATATTTCAGTTGAGAAGGCCATTTTGTAAAACCCACTACCACAAAATTTCCAGTTTTTATTTTGAATCGTTCTCTATATATTCCTGACGAACACTCGTCGTGAAAGACCCTGTATGGTTGACACCACTGGATTGATAAACTTGAATAAAAAGGCCGAACACATAGGTATACAATTCACTTCACTATTTTATTCTGAGTACCTTATGAACTTCATCAATACCAATGGTAAATGCACCCATGAATTGTTGGGAGTTATCCTTGATTAATAAACAAGGTCCTCCAATGATGCCACGCCGTTGGCTCCTGATGATGTATTCGTTTTGTTTTGATGCTTTTTTCGAAACTAATTATTGTTTATCCTTTACACATGGCTGTATCGTACTGACAAAAAGGCTGATTGGCCAACAGCAGTTTATTCAGTTTCCTAAGATGGTTTTGAACAAAATTCAATTGATGTGGTCCTGAGATGTCTCAAATAGAAATAACATTTGAAAATAACCTACAATATTTGAGTAACACTCAGTCAGTCAGTTTATAAAAGTGAAACACGTGTTTCGCTATACAATAGCTTCATCAAGCGTTTTCATAAGCTATAGGTAACGAAACACGTCTTGAGGTTTTGTAAACTGTCTAGTGGAAAGCTCACAATAACGGTACAGGTAGAGTCAATTCAATCACATCAAGTAGCCTACAATTTGAATTTCATTCAACCTTGAAATAAAATAACTTCTTCCAAACGCTAGCACCACTCATGGAACACTAAGAAAAACCCGAATACAATAATAATTAATTATCAATAATAATACAGTCCACTCCATATCGACAATAATAGAACAATTACTTTCAATTCCAGTTATAAAAACAATCGCGCACTTAGACAGGCAACGGCAGAGGACACCTCGGCAACGGACAGGTACCTGTGGTACATGCCAGGACAGGAACAGGACGTCCTCCCCCCACATGCCCCCTCCGGGGTTGGGTGCCCTGAATTGAAATCTTCCCCTCACGGTTACTGTGTGCAGAACATCCCATCTCGTCCGTCCATCCTGGCTCCTCCGGGGCGGTCCTCAACTTACTGATGGGCACTTCAGCAAGATTGACATTTGACCTACTGCGGTCGACAGCCAGCCTTTATGTGCTTTTATTTTCTAATCTAGTATTTTATTGAGTCCTGATTTTACTTGAATGTAATTATTGCATGGGTCCCCAAAAAATAACCGGAGACGAGTGTCTTCATATTGCGAACAAGTGTTTCTGAATGAGTCTGAAAAAGAATCGAATTTGAAATCTGGTTAAAAAGTTTTTATACTTACCGGGGCCGCCTGATAGCGACTCTCGGGGTGGTCTATGATTCTGCTTGGTTGGCCTCTTGTGTTTGTCTCTTCCTTGGAATCTTGGGTCTCTCCTGTTGAGTACTTCGTGTAGATCACGCAGCGCTGGACTGTTGTGTGACTGAACTCTTTCGAACACGTTTTCTGTGTGTTCTTTCATATACGCGTCTAAGTAGTGTATGTTCAGGTCCAGGTCCTGGCATGTATGTATCCATTTGGTATGTATCTCGGATCGTTTACGGCGGCTCGCACACAACCGTTCATGAACGTCTGTATGTCGCTGCGCACTGGCCTCAGGTAGTGCAGGCACACAGAATGATTGCGACTAGTACGGTCTTGATTAGCAGCAGTTTTAATTACGTGGAGCCCGTGTTGCTTCTGCGGCCTATAATGGGATGTAGGTTTTGTCGTGCAGCTCTTGCCAGTACGTGGGCCCTGAACGTTAGTCTTCTGTCGAGAGTGACAACCATGTATTTCGCTTCGTTGGTCCACGGAGTTTCTTGTCCGTTGAAGGTGTACCATCCTTCGGGTTAACATTATTGCCTGACTCTTGTCAGGGTTTATGCTGATCTTTCAAAGGTTGGCCCATTCCTCTAATATGTCCGCCTGCAATTGTTATTATCTGGTAACTTGCACATGGCTAGTTGATTTCGCCAGTATTAGTGTCGTCCGCGTAGAGTGCCAACTTGTTGAAGTTGTTTTCAGGCTTGGGCACGTCTGCTGTGTATACCGAGGCGAAAGGACTCCACCTTGTGGGACCCCTGCTTCCTGTAACCGCATGGTGGAGAGTTCTTTTCCTACTCTGCAACGGCATCGCCGGTCCAGGACGCCCCCTCATAGGAAACTATAGACAAAGAAACGAAACTTTACGTCATGTTCCCATCCTGTTGCAATGTGCATGGAACTTTAGCCGGTTGTTAACAAATACTGACCGTACTTTGTGGTACTGACCACAAGGCACAAGAATTTTCAACTGAGCGATCCATATGACATTCTCGCTTACGTCATTTATACACTTCACAAGGCTGATAGAGTCGAATCAAAGATTTTAAAAATCTTCGAATTTGATGTTGAATGATTCAAACTCGTTGACGCATCATCCATCAACAAACTCAAAACACTGTGATATACATATTATAATTTGATTTAAATGTTTCCAATCTGAATGTAGTAGATTTCAATTGGACAGACTGTAACTCACAAATTTGAACATTGAGTAGTTATATGGAAATTGACGTTTTCCTCTTTTTCATTTGTACTTCTGCTCCTGTGGTTATACAAATCAATCTGAGTAAATAAAGAGATTATTATTAATATTATTATTATTAAACGAAAATGAATTTTATTTGGTTGAAGGATACACCTTATTGCTTTCAAGCTGCGCACCACTCGTCCATCTAAACCTGAGACTCAACCCATTGGAAACTGAAGGAGCGATGGGGATAATGAGAGCACTAGTACGGTGTAGCATACCGAGAGAACTTTCGATGAGTGGGTGTCATTTTCAAGAAGATACGCTCATCAAAGTTGGCCAGATGTTGAAATTGAACGAGAGTTTAAAGAAACTGGATATCAGCAATAATTGGTTCGGTGAAGAAGGAGGAGAGGTAACAGGAAAAGTGTAATGTCTGTCATTTCTAGTTTGACATAACAAAATTGTACTTTTAAGTGGATATTAAGTATTCATTTTGAAGTTCTGTTAATTTGAAGTTTAGTAAAGGCATTGTAATCCTGGTTTTGTTCAGCTTGAAAGAATACACAATAGATAAACTGAAATACACATTACACTTTTAACGTGAACTACTTCACTTATACTCGTATGAACCGATTATATAATTTGTTGGTGTCAAATTGGATATCACTTTTGGCAAAATTACGTTAGGTACTGAAATACAAAAAAAACTTCTCAGAAACTTGGAACATTATATATTGAACGGGATGATTCTATACTCCTCAGCAACTTTTACTGCTTTATGAAGCTCAAATTGAACCTAGGTCGCTGGATTATGCCCAAAAAAGATCCTTATTAGTCTGGAAAGAACTTTAAGGAACTTCAAGGCTTTATTCTGTGTACTCTTTTACGGAAAGTGTTCGATGGACTTAGTTGGTCTGATTCTACCAAGAGCGGCAGTTTCATTTACGGTTTATCATTTCCGATAATTTTCGCTTATGTGACCTTATAAACCTAAATAATTCAACCGTTTTTGACTATACCTACTTGGACCGAGTACAGTCTGTGGATCATTACAGTTACTGTAAGTAATCCCAAATTGTAAAATGAACGTCTAAATCTAAATATATACACCGATGACTAAGGCACATATACTTAGGTCACTCATTTCGCATGGAGGATAGGGCCATTGAGCAGTTGTTAAGTTGAGCTACAGTTGTTAATATACCACAATCCATATTTCCCACACGAAATATCAGGCCATAGTCTTCAATGCAGTTAAAGAGGGAAAAATTTGAAGAATACCTGATTTCCCTCGGATCGATAATACAGCCAAAATAGTTATTTATGTATCAAGGGCGTAAAATAGGTTTTTATAGACCGCAGCGTGTAAGTATTATTACTTACTTACACGCTGTTTATATCCAGAACACGATAGAAACACATCAAGACTGTTGAGGCTGTATATATTCATATCATATCCGAAACAGAATAAATCAAAAAGTGAGGGAATTATTGTTACCATGGCAACTCATTCAATTTTTCGAAAGATTATATAGACTAGTAGTCATATTTGCTGTCAATTTTTGTGATCACAGATAATTCATTAGTGATTTTGAAATGGATTCAAGCGACGAAGAAAGTGTAAATTGTACTCCACCAGAAATAAGTGAAGCACTTTAGCAGCGCTAAAGTGCAACTTTACGCCCGCAAATCCGGGTGATGAAGTGATGAAGTCGTGCATAAAAATATTTTATTTTCGTCTAGAATTTCAAACAACCGTTTCTGGTTGGCTTAATACGCCTGAATGGAAGCTAAAGCCATTACCATAGAGAGAGAGAACCGTTCCTGTAACTATTTGTCAAATTGATGAATCACAGCTGAAAGTCAGTGTCAGTCAGAAATTGCTCCTATCTATTGTCATTCCTACTATCGTACACGATATACTCGATACCCCTTATCTCAATTTCTGAGAATAAGTTCTTTGAAATCAGAGTTCAAACACATCCTTAGCTTTCGACACTCTGTGTACTTATATGTCTCAGCCCGACAACCTCATACCAGACTCAATCCTCATTTTCTTTGGCGATAATATCCATGCAATATTTTGTTATTGTTGTATTATTAATAATACTCTCTTGATTCCCTCCTATGATTTACAGTATCTCGTCCAGGCAATGAGGATTAATACGACATTAGAATGGCTGGACGTTCGTGAGACTGATATATCTAATGTTCAGTTACAAGTCATCAAAAAATGTCTTTTGAGAAATCGTTTGGGATTCATTGGAGTTCAAGATATAGAATCTGAAGAAAAGTTTGCTGAAAATGAGGAATGTGAAGAAAAAATATTGGCCGAAACAATTTTTAAGAAAAGCGATGACAATTCAAAATGAAAATAGTTGTTTTGAGGTGCCGATCTGGAATTTACGTAAAATCAAATAATAGTCAACTTAAATATACTTTTTGTGAACTAAATTTTGATTTGATTGTTGCTCACATAAACAAATGTAACATATATTTGAATCTGTCGACTCAATCATAATAAAAATATTTGAATGGATATATTATGTTCTTAAATTAAGTTAAAAACAACGAGGACCGAGTTACCATTCCTAAGTGCCTTGGTGATTCGATGTAACCAGGATCTTGAATTAGATGTCTATACAAAGAAAACTAGTATTATTAGATATATTCCTAGTAGCCAATATGGTTGGTGAAACTTGCGTCGAGAAGAGTATTGCAGTTCTGGTGATTGGGAAAAAGTGCTTGTTTTGAATTTATATTTTATTACAGTTTTGCAATAACAGAAATGGAAAAAGACTACTGAACCTGTAGAAAAGAAGGTTCACCTTCACTGGCAGCAAAAAAAGGCCTACAAGAATGTTTATCCATTTAGGACCATGGCCAAGTCACAGTCCATTGGTGAAAAGTAGCGGCGGCCAGCATTATTTTTTCAAGGGATAATTTGCAACAGTATTCTTGCATCATTATTCTAGTCCTTATATTTATTTATTTTTTCTATTATGCAAAAATATAATGGTTTGAGGATACGTTTGAGCTTGGTGAGATTTAAATAATAAATTCAAAACCTGAGATTGGGAAAATGCATGGAGTATTGAAAACAAAAATTAGAAATTCGAAACATTCGAGTGGGTTCGCAAAAAAAAATGAAATTGAAAATAATGAAAAGCTATAATGACACAATAGAATATAAAAATCAAGAATGGAATTATTGTAATTACACTAGCATTTGAAACATAGTTTGAAATAATTGACTCCTAACTATATTGCACATTCTTGACTTTATTTATTGTTTATAACTTTTGTTTCATTTTATAACTGTTCTCCCCATGTTCCTAATTCATATGTTTCAGGTCATAATAAATTGCTGTATTAGCAAATTATTTATGTATTATTTTGCCATTTTTTTTATCTTTACTCAACTGACTATTTCTATTTTTCATTTTCATACTAACTCCATTCAATTTTCAAAACGGTAGTTCCAAATTAGTTATCCAGAAAGTAGCTTAAAGTGAAGGTGATCAATAAGAATGAAAAGAAACTCGTTTCCACAATATATACATATATATTAACAGTTCAAGTTAGGCCTGGTTCTATTCTTGTCTCATTTAGGTAATACAGGTAGATAACTTTTCCAAGTGTTCCACCAGAAGATTGTAGTCGAATCGTTAGATATTTGTTTTATTTCAACATCAGTTTTGACAATTGTTCAAACCTTTGCCTCATACTAGACACAGTTTTGAAATAGACCTTCTTTCAGTTTCCCCATTAACTTTTTTGTCAAAAATCAGGTTTGCATGTCCGAGGTCGACCTTTATTCAATAGAACATAATTAACATTTAGCTTTGACGATATATATATATATATATATATATATATATATATATATATATATATATATATATATATATATATAATAATACTTGTTCTATTGTGGAGATTGAAAGATCTTTATTTAAGTTATCTACTATTTTTTATCGACGTCTTGTTTTCTTTACCAGTCTACCATAAATCGGTAAAGGTGAATATTCTTCCTAGCCACCTGCAAAACAAAGAAGTTAAGAATCAGTTTCTCTGGGATTTAACAAACCAAGTTATGAACTATTTTTTCCAATGCCTTCTTTTAGAAAGAATATATAAAAGTTGCTTCTTGAAAGTTGTCTCAAAACGTATCACCGGGAAGTGCTTTGAAAATTTTCATACTTCAGTCATTGTTGTTAAATAACTGAATTCTAAAAGTACAAAAAACGTTTTCATCAATGAAGAAATCATCAATAAAGAAATAACCAATGAAGAAATTAGTAAAATATCAAACGAGTTCATGATTTCTTCAATGAGTCCAACGATGGATTCATCTATTAGTCCAATCAAAACTTTAATGCATTTATATTGGTTGAAGCAAATAATCAGAAATTTCTATTACATTCAAGAACTCGGTTAAACAAATACGTGACGTCATTGGAAAACAGATTTTCTCTTGTCCAAATCGACTCTATTTCGTAACCCTCCCTGTATACGAACCCTGGTGAAATTTGATGGAAATAAAAATCCTGTACTAGACAGGTCACAATGTTTTATGTTACAATGTTGGCTACAACGAGTGTACCCAACATTGTACCATAAATTGCCTCCTCTTTTCAAGTGATAGTCAATCTATAGGTACGCAACGATGCCAATGCGTTTACTATTATTTGCTGAAGTTCGTCATAGGACGAACAAAATTTTCGTGCACTAGATATGAAGGTTTTAAGATCAAAACAAAAAATAATTTTACACATAACTCAGTAATAACAATTCTTCACATATTCATATTTATGTCAAAAATCAGTGTTGCCAATAAAGAAACGTCTGAAACATGTACAACCATTGTTATATGAATATGTTGTAGTACATACGTCTCAGGGTTCGTTGCGTTCTACTTACGAACCGAAGATCATGGTTTCAAGTCTAACTGAGACCAGATGCTTCATTTTCAAATCTGGTGTACTCTCCCATCGAGACAAAAATCGGATATATCTCTTTGTTTCGAAAATAAAAAAGTAAGAGAGGTATCCGAGTTTTCTCTCGATATGAGAGTTCACTTGAGAGTTTAAAGTCATGATGCTCCTTAGGTGGCTTGGAGATTCATTAACACTGCCCAGCCAGGACACGAGGCTAATTACCATAGCAATAGATGCCTTTGACATAAAGAAGTTAACATCAACTAATGAAATCAAATAAGTCTGAAGACTCTATCGAGGAGAAATACATATATATATGAAAAAATATATATTTCTAAACGAAATCTCGAAATATTCATCTCTCCCAACTTACCTACACACTAAGTTCCAGTAAATGCCTGCCGAAAAATAATTACTCCACTCGACTGATTTCAGCATGGTATTGCTGCTGGATGGACGAGATACATCTGCAAGAATAATCTCTGTTATGTATCATGCATACATGTCTGTAGGATATAATTCAATACCCAGCGTGGTATCAGCCGGGGAAGTAGTTGTTTTTTGTCAGGCAGTTACCAGAACCTACTGTGTATGTACGTTAAGAGAAATGAATATTTTTTCGAGATTCCATTTTGAAATGTTTATTTTCTTATAACAAATAATTTGATCAGGAATTCTTAGAATTCATAGGTTGTAATAAAATTTAGACTTACTTTTTGTTTCCATGATGGTTTGTTGTGATAAAAAAAAACAAAAGTCTGATACAAAATTAAGCTTTTTCTGACGCACGCGCAATAGTTTTTTGAGGATGGCGATATTCATTTTCTTCGACTTCACACAGGCTGTCCTTGTTATCCATATTTATTTTGATTGATATATGATAAATACTGATAAGGATAAAGAAGAGGGGCGAAACAAAATAGTGAATAAGTATCAAACAAAAACAGAAAACCGTCATTCTGCTCTGTTCTGTGACGAAGTTTATTACCTTCTGTGATCAAATTTTGAACTTTTGTTTTCATTTTATACTTTATTTGTGATTTCTGTGGTATTAGTCATAACATCAGACAAATAAAAATTGTCTAGATGTAGTAGTAATGTAATAAAAATAATGCAGGAATATTGGACATAGTCTAAATGGAAGAGACACTTTCAAAACTAAACGGATACAAGAGAGTTATAGAAGTAGAAGACTTCATAGACTTTTTGTATTCTAATAAATTAATATCTGAAGAAAACTATTATGTTGTTCAGCAAAAGGTGAGAATGTGACTGCTTATTATCAGACTTAAGTAATCTTTCTTTTGTTTCAGAAACAATCTGCTAGGATTCATGAACTGTTTGAAATTATACACTCCAAGGAAAATTTGGAAACAGTTTTTGATTATTTAAAAGATAGGTATCCAGAAGAGGCAAACACTCAAGAACAGGAAAGAGCTTATCGAGTATCTGTTGCATTAGGTGGCTTTCCGAAATTGCCTCCAAACTATATTCCTAGACAATCTCTAGTAAGTATCACAATAAATTCAATTACAAAAATAATATTGCTGCATTCAATCAGAAAGGTGGAGTAGTGAATAATGTTTTTTTATTTCATAGTGTTGATAATGCAGTTTCAAATATCTTATCTTGATCAATGTATTTTTCATGCTTATATCAATCAGGAGTGGATCGATTTGGTAGGTAAATATATTGCTATTTATAGTCATTTATGTTCAAATATTCAATTTGAAGTTCCTGAAAATATTTCTATATAGTTAGAAATCCACGTAAAATGCCATACCTTTGCTTGTAAGGCAAAATATTAAAAATTGAAGGATTCATCAAGTTTTCTGAATTGATTTCCAATAAAAAAAATCTTGAAAGAAGTATGTTGAACAACTGGTTTGTAGTTGCAAAAAAGGTATGCTTTGAAGTCAGTGGCAAACTTATATGGAGAAATCAAGTGTTAATTAGCTTCAGAGAATCTCTTACATATGTTGAGATCTATGTTTTAAAATTATTGAAGTCAATACAAGTCTCGGAAGTAAGCAGAAAAAGTCTATAAATCGCTATGTTGTAAAACTATACATCTTCAGACTATAGATGCAACCAACTGGCTAATCATTCAAACCATCATCTAAATAGTCAAAAAATTATGAAAAGAACATTTACCGTTACCAAACCACACAATAGTCATATTCATCTTAAGCAGGTTGGAAATTACCAAACCAATAATGAAAAGAATAGGTGAAATGATAATTGAATGATGTGACAGTTAACATTTGGCCCTTAAAACTAGAAAGTTGTAAGTACCATAGAACTTTTGTTGTGTTACAAAGCTCAAATTAGACCTTTTATGAAATATTGTTTACATATATGCAGATCCACCTGATGCTGCTAGATTCTATTCAGAAATGATATTTGATTGATAGTCTGTCAACCTGCTGGTCTTTGTTCTACTAGCTTAGCCTGCTTGATTTCAGATGACAGAAGTATGCAACAAAGTACTCCTGAATACTGTACTAATTGCAAGCCAATAAAAGTCTCTGAAGATAACAGAACAAGTTCCTACAGATCACTATGTTTTGAAGCTATACGTCTTCAGGCTATAGATGAAAACAACTCACTAATCATTCAAATCAAGATCTCATAATCTCGAATAGTCATAAAATGGTGAATGTTTTCCATATCTAAAGCAGCAAAAGAGAATAAGTTAAATGATAATTGAAAAAGATGATAGTTGAAACTTACAAATATTTGAACTTGTTGTATGTACTGTAGCAACTTTGGTTGCCACAGTGATTATATATAAAATCGAGAAGGCTTAATGTAGTCAAGCTGCTGGAAAATAATTCCATGAAAATCAAAAGATAAATAGATAAGTATTATTCTGATCATTCCCACATTGATTTCAATTTAAGATCCACCGGTAGACAGCTTTTTCAGCCTGTTGAGCATCGTCAGTACCGGGCAGGTGGTCCTTGATTAAAGACAAAACGTGAATAATTAAGGAAAGCACTTGATAAAAATATCTGCGTAAACACAAGCGAGACATAAGTGGAACCACCTATTGGTGTGACAAGCAAGTCAACTTGGCAAGTTTTTATGTCAGTATTGGTTGTTTGACCAATCAACCGACAACTGTTGTAGCAGAAATTTTGGAAGTAGATGTATTGAGTAGAGCGAAGAAGATGATGGCACAGCCAGCTATCGAAAGCGCTCGCATATAATAAATAGAAGTTATAAAATACTTTTTGTGACATACGTTAATATTGTTATATATATAATATATATATATATATATATATATATATATATATATATATATATATATATATATATATATATATATATATATATATATAATAATATTCCTTTATTTTATCATTTGAATGCACAAAGGTTACATAAATGATTAAAAACGTCAATATTTCAGTTACATCATTACATTGAGCAAGGACATATGTCAACAATTCAAATTTAAATATACATGTATATATAAAAAAAATCAATTATGTAGTTTAAAAATAAAAAATTATCATCATAAAAAGAAATTGTCTATGGAATAACAACAATCACTAAGTAGGATCTTTTTCAGTCTTGATTTAAAAATGTGAACATTGGGGGATGCTTTTATATGATCATCAAGAATATTATAGAGCTTACAACCAATACAAAAAAAAAATTATTTGATACAGAGATGTGCGATGAAAATCAGGCTGCAAGAGATTTTTTATGACGGGTGTTGTAACAATGATTGTTATTTATTGCAAACTTATTTTTATTCTTATAGATATAAGTGCAAGCTTCCAGTATATATAAACTGTAAACTGTATACACCAAGAGTTATAAAGTATTGACGACAACTGGTTCTCATATCAATACTTTCCATAATTCGAATTGCGTATTTTTGAAGATTGAGGATCCGATTCATATCGGCACTATTTCCCCAATTCAGTATACCATACTTCATGTGGGAGTGAAAATGTATAAAGTACAGCGAAAGCAAGACATTTTTGCTGCAGTGGTCTTTCATATACTTTTTGCTGTAGCAACTACTTCTCAGTTTATTAGACAATAGTTCTATATGACTGGCCCATTGCAAATGTTTGTCGAAAATTACTCCCAAATTACTCCCTCATCCCTACAAGTTATTTGTTTTTCTGTATTTTTGAATAACACAGGTGATCTTTGTTTGGAGCGCCCAAAAAATACTGTGACTGTCCAATGAATGATATCTTCATAAATCTTCTCAGTTTTACTCAGTTGCATGTCTATGTTTTTTTCAAAAGTTAGTAAATTGGTATCATCTGCATAACACACTATTTTTATATTGTGGTTTCTTTTCATCAGACGGATTATATCATTTACAAATATATTGAACAATAAAGGTCCCAAAACAGATCCTTGGGGTACACCTCGATTTATTTCACGGAAACTACTCAGAACTCTATTCAGTCAAAGAACCTGATTTCTGCCATTTAAATATGATTCAAATAATTTTAGCGGTATCCCCTAACTCCAAACGATTCTAACTTACTACATAAAAGCCTATGATTGACTAAATCGAAAGCTCTTGAAAAGTCAATGAAAAGACCCAGAGCATATTTTCCCTTATCAAGATTTTCTACAAGACATTTTTGAAAATCACACAGAGCAGATTCTGTGCTCATATTTTTATAGAATCGACGTTGATTTCTGGATAACAGTCTCTGACTCCACAAGAATGATGAGAGCTGATTAGTGATGTCCATTTCAATGAGTTTAGAGAGACTTGACAATAAACTGATGGCTCTATAATTGGAAAAGTCATCAGAAATATACCATTACTAAACCAATAATAAAAACAACAGGTACTAGATGATACTTGTACTAGATGATAGTTTACCAGAAACATATGCCAGACTTTCTTCATATTGAAATTTTGTCATTGAAATTTTATTTTCCTAAATAGTAATGTAACTAAACACCTAATAACTTTTTCAACATTGAAGAAAGTTAACCATTTCGATATAGAAAATGTTGCAAACTTCCAAAGGAAAGAAGAAAGCAAAATGAGCTCTTTGTCTGCAAAGATGTGTAGATGATGCATAGAAGTTACTTTCAGATGAAAATTGAAAGAAAAAGTCCCTTGAAAAAACATTGAATTATACGAAAATCACTTTTTTCTATTCAGTTTGCACTCCAAACATTCGTAATGGAACTGAAAAATATCATTCATAGGATTGCTGCAGTACAATTATGATACATGAAAGCTTTACGGTATTTAATTTCACTTATATGGAACAGTACCAGTCTCAATGGCATACTTCGAAGTTTCGGAAGAAGTCTTATTACTTCATCAGCACCTGTTTGGATAATATTACAAGATGAAGTACTCATTTCATTCACTATAACAGTACATAAAGACATTCATACTCTTATTTGATTCAATTCGAGCCATAGAAGTATCATGTTTACAAATATCAACAAAGTATCACTTCTATATTATTGGACCATTCTTATAAATTTTAATGAATGATACTTAAGATCAGAGTTCCATCTTTGTTCAGTTTTTTAGAGTAGAAATAATATCCGGCTCAGATGTGAATTGTTGAATTATCTGTTTTTTTTTTAATGAAAAGGATGATATTGTGAAAAAACTGTTTCCATTTACTAATATTGGTTTCTAAATAGGAAGAAGATTTGGCCTTGGTGATAAAATCCTTGTTAAATATGTATAAAAGGAACCTTAGGTTTGAATAATTTTGGTAAATAATAAAAATGAGGAACTCACTATTGAAATATCCTAATGTCCATTCCACTATCTGAAATATAAAACAGAAGAAACTATAAATCAACTAACTTATGTTCAAATTTTTATCTAAATTCTGTCACATTTTTCTCAGATGGGTTCAAACTTGAAGGTATGGATTGATAACAGCATTTATCTTTGATCACTTGAATTTAATAAAATATCCAGATAATAAATAACAAATCAAAAGTACAGTTACATGTACCAATTTGCTCAATTTTACAATCTTGAAGATTTTCCGTCAGATCAATCTTATTTTAAAAATATTCTTCATCAACTGATTACAGTCTATCAATTCAACCATTTTCTTCATTGGAAAAGAGAATGTTTTATTCTTGAATTTTGATATAACTATGTGTATAAATATATAAAAGAAGAATCGATACTGTAAATATTTTGAAAGAAGATATTATGTGAAAGGGAAGAACAAGAAATTTGTATTTTAATTACAGATATGCTCATGGAATTATAAAACAACAATAAAAATTGCAAAAGAAATTTTTAAATATATGATGTAGTGAAAATAGTCGTGAAGTTGTCCTGTATACAAATAAACTATACATGATTAATCCAAAGTTTGCTATGATAACTCTTTGAAGGTATTCGACCCTTTCCACTAATTCAATTTCAATTTGTATACATGATTTCATTTCATCTAGGTAGAAGACGTGAGACGGAAATTTTTGAATCTAGAATGGAAGACCAAACTAGTAATACATGGCATGATGGGCTATGGAAAATCTTGTTTGGTAAACGAAATACTGAGTGATAGTACTGTGAGAAAATATTTTGATAATTGTATTTTCTGGATAAAATTAGGAGATTGTCACCAAAAGGAGGATGCCTTACAACCAATGTGGAGGTGAGCAACTTATTATTTTCAAAGAGACTCATTCCTTGCACTTGGCTAAGATCTACTGATGATGACAAAGGTTCATTTTCTATATGAAACAGAAACAACAGAAAAATAATTGAGCACCATGACTTCTTGGATTTTTATAAATCCAAAACAAGTTTTCCCAATTACCAAAACTGCAATACTCTTCTCGACGCGCCTATCACACACCATGATGACATCTTCAGCAGACAGAGAGAAGAGTATTGCAGTTCTGGTGTTTGGGAAAAGTGTTTGTTTGGGATTTCTTTTTCATTTGTAGTGAATTTTTTACCCCTTGTAACACATTGTTCCTAACTTATTTTGGCTAGAAAATTGACTGGACCATATATTTACTGGTTATGGTCATAACATTTATCTGGGATACATAAAGTTTCCATTTCTAATATTCCTAATGTCTTACGACTGTATAAAAAATATATATCTTCTGTACGAATAAATCATTATCAATAGTAAAATTTATTACCATTGTCAAACTGGTTAAATATGTTTCTATTTTTTTTCATTTCAGGCTTTATACTACTGCAAGTGAAATGATCTCACAAAAAATTTCCCATAATGAAGATGACGTAGATAACTTGAAACGGTTGCTCATCATGCTATTTATAGATAACAGACTGAAAAATTCCCTGTTGATTCTTGATGACGCTAACAATGAGGAAGTTTTAGAGTGTTTCGATATTGTAAACTGCAAAACTGTGATTACTACCCAGAATAAAAATATTTTGCGGAATGAAGAGGCTGTACTGGTCGAGGTCGGTATTTGATTAGATATATAATCAAAAATTATATCAATAAATTGGTGGATGAATCCGTTACTACGTGGTAGGAAATCATAATGAAGAAAAGAGAAATGAAACTTTCTATGTTTTTTACCAATTTTATTCGTAACTAACGTTACAGTTTATTGTATAAGTTTGAAAATGTCCGTATAGGACTAAACTGCAGTAACGTTAGTTAAAAATAAAAGTGGTAAAAAACATAGAAAGTTTCAAAAATTATATCGTGTAATATCTTTGGTTTAGTAAATATTTGTAGATATCCCAACTTTCAGGTGAAAACAGGTTTTTCCCGCAGAGAGTCTTTAAATCTGTTCAAAAAATCTCTCAAAGTTGATCATGAATTACCTGCTGCTGCAGATGAAATTCATAGTATTTGTCAAGGTCATCCCATGCTCATTGCTCTCATCGGATCATATTTGAGTGAGAATGCTGATTATATAAAAGAAGAGGAAGGAAAAAGTATTTGGGATTTTGTCAAAACTATGGTTATGAAGGGACATTACAGGTTAGTGAATATTCTCAGTTCTGTTGAATTTTTTTATTATACACATTTCTTATATTTCAGGATATAATGAAAATTTACAGTTTACACACTGTATATTAAGAAATTTTACATTTTTCACACTGTATATTAGGAAATTTTACATTTTCACATGTTTTTTTCTTAAATATTGAAAATAGAAATAATTTTCTAAAAAATACCCATGAAGGGAAGAAAAACTAAAAATTCAATTTCTACCTAGAGAGAACTTACAAGAAATCGAAACAATTCAAAAATTACAAAGAAAAACGCTATTTTTTATATGCACCTATTTGAGTTATAATTATTTAACCTTCTCACTGAATAAGCCCCATTGAATATTTTTGATTTAATTTCTCTCTGCTTCAGGTTGAATAAGTATAATACCACTGAAGTGGATATCCTTCAAATGATTAAAAAGTGCATCGAAAATCTTTTGACCAGCGATTTGAAGGATCTCTACGAGGACCTTGCAATATTTCCCCCGGATGTCAATATACCTCCAGAAGTACTCAAAACTCTGTGGGATGTATCCCATGACGATGTCCGCAACATCATGAACAAGTTTGCAGAGAAGTCGCTCATCGTACCATTCTATCACAAGGATCTGAAGACTTACATTTATGGAATCCACGACATTCACTTAAATTACCTTAAAGACATCACAAAAGACTGTTCTGTCTTGTTGCATAGAAAGCTACTCTCTGGCTATGACAGACTCACTGGTAAAAATTATGCAAATTTACCTAATGACAACTATACATTACAGTTTATTGGTTACCATCTGTATTACGGAGAATATTTTGATAGATTTGATATTTATTTCGATTTAAGATTCTTGGCAGCAAAAGTGAAGGCTGTCGGCAAGGAAGATGTTCTGAGAGACATGGATAAATATCAGATATACATAACTCGTGAAGTAAGTATGTCTACTTGAAATTGATTGAATTGAAAGAATAATGATAAATATATAGATATTCACATATAGTCAGTGGGCATACTTGAAGACTGGCTATCAATCAAATCATGTTAAAGAACAATCTATTCAGGCCAGTATCAACTGCCTACACTGTTGGTCAATGGGCTGATACCTATCAGAAAACAACTTGGCTAATACTACAAAAGGCGTTAGATTAAATCCGACAGTTGTCAGTGCAGGATTCTTCACTGAAGTTATTCCTGCATATGCTGTTGGCGATACAACTGCCGCAATAGATTTTCAATTGGAACACACTTGCAGACCACTGCTACTTGTTATAAAATAATGGAAGTGCTTTTTTGCTCCTTGGGAGCTTTTGATATGTTAATTTCTACAAAGTCTCCGTAAAACACTGCATCTTCATAGATTTGCGTTTCCGCCATCTTTTTCATTACACCCATTTCCAACACTCTTGTTCTGTGAACTAGTTTATACCATGTGGGATGTTTTTCAGAGTTTCATCGACATAATTTGCATTAAACATCACGAGCTTCTCTGTTCTTTATTGCATCAAGTTACACAACTATATTTTGTTCAGGTGTCCTCTACATGAGAAAATGTCCAATGACTAGCGCTGAAGTTATTCTGAGCTGAATGAACCCTGTTTGTTGAACAGTTCTTCACTTCTTTTTATAGAAGATTTTTCAGAGTGCATTCCCTGGTGTATTTTTCCAGTACTCTTTATGTTTCTTATTGAACCATTTGATGATCTAATCCTGTCCTATAGATTCAGGGCCAATATATAAAGCTGGTAATACGTATCTAGCATGAGTTTTTTCGTTGCCTGTGATTGCCAGTATAGAGACTATTCTGTTCCACTAGCTTCTTCAGTTTTTCACTTCATTCCCAGACCAGTCACTTTTGCGTTTATCAAAAATATTCATCTGCTTATTTCACTGGAGCTTCAAATTAATATTCGTTTGGTATTGCAATTAAAGTCTTGGGCCTCTCGTTCACTGGGAGCAGCTGCAAACTGCAAAGCAAAGAATTCGTGCAAACGCCCTTAATACGAAATAGTGTGATGCACAACGTCCATTGCTCAGTATTTGTCGGGATTCGTAATAGGTGAGATGGTAGGTTCTGGTAAATGCCTGCCGGAAAACAACTATTTTCCTGGCTAATATCACGTTGGACATTGAATTTTATTTGTCAGTATAATTAAGTACAACAGGGACCCTAAATAAATTCACTGGTAATGTGACTATATGATACATTATTAAAAAACATTATTTGGTACTTTTTCAGGACAATATTTTATCAGAAAAACTAAAGCAGTATAAGGATTTCATCAAACGTTGTGGTGGAAATCTATACAGCTATGAGAAAACGGACATTATACAGTATGCGTTGCGTGAAAACAGAGACAGTTATGTATTCAAAGATGCCATCAAATTAGCCAAAACAGGGAATCAGCTATATTTACAGTTACAGTAAGTTCAGTGACATCAACAATTCATGCAGTAATTGGGATTTTTTTAAGGAAACCTTGTGAAGAATTTGATTATTCTCAGAAAATTAATGTTAAGGATGATATAACGTCAGCGTGCTTCGTAGATTCTCCCCAGAGTATATTGATTGGAACCACCAATGGAAAAATAAAAGTTAGTTATATTCTCACAAAAAATCTCTTTTTAGATCTTTGTTTTATCTGATTTCCAGCTGTTTTACGAACAATCTGTCAAAGAAATAGCTAATTTTGTCGGCCATGAGGGTGCCATAAAATCATTGATCATCAGCCCAGATAAATCCTATTTCTTGTCCGTTTCTATAGATGGGACAGTGTTGATGTGGAAATTTGCTGCCGACAGTGCTAGAAATAGCCGAGATTTCACTAATCTGCTTCAAAGTAAGCTATTGAATAAATAAATTTTGTACTTTTTAATTTGTCATTTTCTGTTATAGTTTCACCGAAAAGCAAACAGTCCTATTGGCAAGATATGCACACTGCAGATCGTGGTCAGGTGTCCCCTAGAAAAAGGTTTGGCGTTTTCGAGTCTGAAGAAGATCATTTGATTTCGGCTGGTTTTTGCAATAATTTTCCAAACACATTTCGCATCATTACTGGTTCTGAAAGAGGCAATGTCTCGGTTTGGGATGCTCGGACAGAAACTCGGCTCTTCAGTACTGGTCCTAGAGGGATGCCTGCACCATGTGTTTTGTATCTTGAAACACATATCATGATTTTGATTGCATTTGCTTGTCAGGTAATATATTTCTATCATTTATTTACAATATATTTCAATTTTTTTTCTGTGACATGTCTGATATCATTTTTATGATCTTTGAGACAATATTATTATTACTGGAGTTTTTTCCCAACACCAAATCGTTATTTTTAACACCTCGACACGTGTTTCGATCACCAAGTGATCATCTTCAAAAGGAAGATTAAACTAGAAAAACTTGCCAGGCTAACCCTATTATAGGTCGTTATTTTTAACACCTGGCAAGTTTTTCCAGTTTAATCTTCCCCTTGAAGATGATCACTTGGTGATCGAAACACATATCGAGGTGTTAAAAATAACGATTTGGTGTTGGGAAAAAATCCAGTAATATTCATTACTACACCAAAGGTTCCGAACAGTGCATCACAGCTATGACTATCATCATACATCATATCATCATACAATCTAATTCCAGTTGTGGGATGGCCTACTCGAGTGGCAGATACCTCTTCTACTATACTTGACCAAGTTTTCTTAAATTTTCGCAATAATGGCTCATGCGGTGTCTTCGATAATGAAATTTCTGATTATAGAACAGTATTCTTAGAGTTAGATGAATTCAATGAACATACCTCCTTTTCCCCAAAAACTGAATTCAAAAGAAGTTTCAGTGAATATAATATTAATAACTTTGAGAACTCATTGTTGTCTGAAAATTGGGAGTACATTTATAACATTTCAGAGATTAATGAAGCCTTCAATTCTTTTTTTGAGATCATAAAACATAACTTCTCCATACATTTTCCTGAAAAAAGTTTTTATTATAAAGTTGTTGAGAAAAAATGGGTTGATACCGAAGTAAAACATTCAAGTCAAGCTTTGAAAAATCTTTTTGCCTTGAAGGCTGCTTTTCCCTCTTTTGCACCTATTTATAGGAAAGCTAAAAGAACACATTACAGTTTAATGAAAGAAAAGAAGAAAAAATATTATCAAGGTGTTATATTCAATTCTCCAAACACAATGCGTGCCTCATGGAATGTTGTGTCTAATCTCACAAATGAAAACTGCAAAAGAAAGAATATTTCTCTCAAAGTTGATGATTCTATGGTAGAAGATCAACATACTGTAGCATCTGAACTCAACAAATTTTTTATAGAGGCCCCCCTCAGTTTGGTCAATCAAATATCAGTTAATAAAGCTCCACATACAAATTTCAAGGAAAACTTTTTTAATGTGTTCACAATGTTCTTGAAACCATTTACTGAAACTGAACTATTATCCTTATTAGGGAATAAATTAAAAAATAAGAAATCCTCTGGAGCAGATGATATTCCCATGTACATTTGGAAAATAATTCTTCCAACGATAATAAAACCATTAACATATCTGATTAATCTGTCATTTGTAAAAGGTGTCTTTCCGCAAGAAATGAAAATCGGAAAAGTAACTCCCATTTTCAAGAAAAACAACCCGAACTTAATGGAAAATTATCGTCCAGTAACAGTACCATATGGACTATCAAAGATATTCGAATATGCATTTTTGGATCGACTTACTTCATTTTTGAATCTACACAAAATATTAACAAACACGCAGCATGGCTTTCGTGCAGAAAAATCAACTAATACTGCCATTTTTTCATTATATAATGAGGTAATTAGATATATTGAGGCAGGTGAATGCCCGGCAGCGATATTCTGTGATTTGAGTCGGGCATTCGACTGCGTCAATCATCAAAAACTTTTACTGAAATTGGAAAGATATGGACTAAGAGGTGCATCTCTCAACTGGATATCCTCATTCCTTGAAGGTAGGAGACAATATGTATCTCTCCAGTGTACGGTCAAAAATGAAATCCAGAGAATAAATTCTGAGCCTTTCAGTGTAGATATGGGAGTACCTCAAGGGTTCATTCTGGGCCCAATCCTTTTTATTCTATATGTAAACAATATAGACTCTGTTGTTTCTGAAGTTCATTATACAGCTTATGCCGACGACATTTCTATGATCATCTCGGCATCAGATGATGAAATATTGAAAGACAAATGTGCTTCTGCAGTTGAACATATATCAGAATTTTTCAATTATCATGATTTATTTTTTAATTCGGATAAAACAAATATTATTCGTTTTCATAATAGACAAAATAGGATGGAAGACTTCAGTTTCAGTGCTGATAATGTGACATACTCAAAATCGAATAAAAGTGTTAAATTCCTGGGTATTCTTCTTGATGAAAACTTGAACTGGAATGCTCATTGCCAGCATCTAATTTCTAAGCTTAATTGAATGAAATTTCTATTTATGAATCTGCGGACAGTTTTAACTACCACTCAACTAATGAGCATTTATTATGCTCAAGTTGATTCAAGACTGAGGTATGGTGTCTGCTTCTGAGGTGGGTCATCCATGACTCATAACGTATTCATTGCTCAAAAACGCATTATATGGTGTATTGCGAATGTCTCAAGGAGAGAATCTTGCAGACAATCAAAAATTATCACATCATAACACTCACATCTGTTTATATATTTGAAATATGCAGCTACATATTCAAAAACAAAACACATTTCAAAATGAATAAAAATGTTCATCACTATGACACTAGAACAAAAAATAGATTTCATGTGCCATATGCAAGACTAAGAATAACTTCATTTGCACCAGAATACATTGGAATAAAAATATTCGACAAACTGCCCGATCATTTAAGGGAAGAACATAATTATGTGATGTTTAAGAGAAATTTAAAGAGTTTTCTAATTGAACAGTGTTTTTATTCATTGAATGAATTTTTTAGATTAGATAAGTAGGGTATTATTTTAGTTTTAAGGTGTTGTTTCAACTTGTATGTTTCTTATACTCTGTTTTTATCTTTATTTTTATTTCTTTTATTGACTATTCCTATACAATGTATATTGTCTACACGGAAATAAAGTATTATTATTATTACTAAGTATGAGTACAATGGAATATAACGAATAGCATACAAAATCAGCAGAGTAATAGAGTAGTATATTATACAAACAGTGATACATTCATATAATAATAAAAAAAAAGAAACATATACTGTAGAATTCTAACAGAATTGGCAGTGTGCAGAGAGTTGAAACACAGTATTTCACTTATGGGTTGTAATTAGATTTGTAGTTCGACTTGCATAAAAAAATAGTTTGTTACAAATTATATACTTGAAGTGTCCAAATGGAACAACAAAAATATCACATTCTGAATAGAAACTATTATAAATTTCACAGATGTTATAAACTGGGGATTTTATTAACATGTCGATCCTAGGCAATGGCAATTAGAAAAATATTTCGTTTCTACTACTTTGTCTCGGTACGTGAAAATCTAGTTGAGATAACAAATCTGGGCAGTCAACCAGATTATGAATCAATTTATATATGAAGATACAGGCATAATATGTTCTACTGTTTTCTAAGGATAAGAGGGCAAATCTATTTAGCAACACTCTATTATCAATTCCTTGGGATGGGTAAGCTCTATCCAGTTTGTAAGCCATGTATTTCATAAAGATTATTTGACAAGATTCGAGTTGCTGTATATGCACATTGTATATAGGTGACCCGATTAGGGAGCCATATTCCAGTCGAGATCGGACATATGCATTAAAAAGTGTTATAAAACATTCTTGGTTTTGAAACTCTCTACACGTCCTGAAGATAAGGCCAAGCATTTTTTTTGCAGAAGATGTGATTAGATTAATTTTTATTGTGAATCTAAGTTTCTTATCGAATAAGATGCCCAGATCTTTAGTTTCTGTGCTTTGTTCTAATATGACGTTATTGAGGGTGTATTTCATAAATTTACATTTTTGAATATTCAGGGGAAGCTTGTTTAGTATGCACCATTCATGTATCGAATTAACTTCCTTCTGCAGAATAAGACAGTCCTCGGTTGATTCAATGAGTCTGAAAATCTTCAAGTCATCAGCAAAGAGTAATATGTTAGTAGAGGTATTTGAAACAATATCATTCATAAACAAGGACAATAGAAGAGGAGCTAGATTACTTCCTTGAGGAGCACCACTAGTTGTAGTGAATTCTGTTGATTTGTGTCCTTTGTATTCTACAAATAGCATACGATTTTGAAGATAAGACTGTAGTAAATTCAACAGTTGACTATCAAAACCAACAGAAAAAAGTTCATTCAGTAGAATTTGATGGTTCAATTTATCAAAGGCCTTTGAGAAGTCTGTATAGATTTTATCCACCTGTAGCTGTTTATATAACGCAGTGCTGATCGTTTGTGTAAAACACATGAGATTAGTTATTGTTGAATGTTTATTGATGAAACCATGCTGATATAAAGTTATACTATTTTTCACTTTAGGAAAAATGTTGTTATACAGATACATCTCAAAGACCTTTGCAAAGTTGGACAGAATTGTTATGGGTCGATAGTTCAGAATGTTATTTGGAGCCCCTGATTTCAGTATTGGACATATTTTAGATACTTTCCATTTATGGGAACATATTACTTTTTATTCAAATACTTTATAAGGAGTTCGAGGTTAATATAGTAATAATTGTACTCTTAAATAGTAATATTTTTTGGTTTTATATACAGTTTGTATTAGCCAAATGGAATGGAGTGTGTTCTAAAAAATGTAACAGTGGCCAATACCAACTTTCTTGTATTGAATGCAACATCATGTATGTTATTTAAATTTTGGATTCTTCAGACCATTCTAAATATATTTCATATACCTTCTTTGTTTCGGAAATATTGTTTTCAGGTTTATTACAAAAAAAAATCTTGTTCTGAAACATGCGAAAGGTGTCATTTTCTGTTGACATCTACTGAGCACAGATAATTAATGTATCCAATGATCACCCACTCCACTAACATCTACCGTCGGCCCCCGTATAACGAAACACTTATTACTATTCATCAAAAACAGTTTGTATTAAAATTTTGTAATGAAAATATTTCCAAGATTTGGGAGTGGTTAGTTCTCTTGGAACCACCAAAATACAGGATCGCACGTTAAAAGATAAGACCTTGTTAATTTTCGGTGAGCACGATTTTCGAATTTGAGGGTTTCTATTGAAGTAATAACATTTCTTTCATGACAGTTTTAGTTAAAGGGTCATATTTAATACTGTCAGTATTTTAAGAAATGATACTTTGAATATGAATTCAGTGTCCGACCACTGTTTGGTGCTCTGTGATTCAATATTTGAAACTGATAAAAGCAAACATTAATATATCATCTTATAATTGAAATACTTCAATTATAAGACTTTCTTTGCTGATTTGCAATTGATGCCCTGGTATGAAATTTATCTGCTGACAGACGTCAATCAAATAGTCACAACTTTCAGTAATTATATATTTCATAATAATAATCTTAATTAATATCAAGAAACAAGAATATTTATAACAGAAGAGAAAGAGTAAGTAATAATAATAATATCGTCTTTATTATCTTCTAATACATTTAAAGCAAATTAATCAATAACAGTTAGTTCATTTATTATATGAAGATAAAAGGCGAAGTTCAATTTACATGATGACAAGTCATCATTCAATTGCTCTTCCATTTAACCTCAAGTAAGTCAAAGACACCTTGGTTGACCGATGTATTGAAAGTAATATAAAAAATAAAAAATTGTGTATTTTAGAAATTCAAAAAACTTAACGCATTGAACATTGTAACCAATATAAAATGAATAACAACTGATACAAGAAGTTAAAAAAAAATCTCAAATACATTCAAGATCAGCACAATTTCAAAGAAGAAAAAGAAAGTAGGGCACCACTAGCGCCCTACTGAAAATGATGGATGACATCTATTGGTCCTCTGACAACAAAGAATTGACTCTTTTTGTATCAATTGATTATAGTAAAGCATTTGACATTATGAGTCATGAACTTCTATGTGCCAAACTACACTATATTGGTTTTCGAGAGATCTCACAAAAATGTATCAAATCATGTCTTAGTAATCAATGTGGTAAACTAAACGGTTCAACGTCTGATTATATTTAAGTCTCACATGGTGCATCCCAAGGGTCAATTTTATCTCTTTATTATCTATAGTTCTGATTTTGGCAAAGCACTTGAAATATTTGAAATGCACTCCTATGCAGACGATACGATATTATATTTTTCTGGTTAATTGAAAAATTTGTTGGCACAAGAGCATTATTTTTAGAAATCCCAACAAATAATCTTGTATTTTATTTGGAAATTCTAAAGAACAACAGAGGACCATAGATAGTGTCAAAATTAGGATCGACAATCAAAAAATTGAATGTAGCTATGAAATTAAATGTTTGAGTGTTAATATTGACTACAAATTATGCTTTCAATCACGTGTAATTTTTTCATATTCAACTACTGTGATATTGTCTATGGCCCTAACTTCGTTCATAACCTCAGAATCTGGCTCTTGTCTTGATCAAATCACGTTATCAAGGATACAAAAATATCAGAATGTATGTACAAGATTGATTTTTTGGCTAAAAATGTTCACAACAGAAGATAATTGCATCTGGCTAACTTCGTTCATAACCTCAGAATACAACAACTACAATATCTACTAAAGAAGTTGACAGTGCCAATCTGGTTTTATGACTAGGGGTGGGGTAATGTGGCATTGATTTTGGCGTGCATGAAAATGTTATAAAAACTGGAATTTACCAGCAAGAACAAACTATCATTATGGGTATTGGTGGGGATAGTCAGTTAGTTACCGGCAAAAAAAGGAACAAAATTGACTCGGTATTTCGCTGCTGTTTTCATACCTAGGTATTATGATATAATATAACGTCTTAAATTTTTGAACAGCATTACGCTGACGCTGCTCTTTTGTCATTGTTTCATTGCAAAACTTCAATCATTTTACGACATAAGGTACGGGCATTTTCCGTACCTTATGTCTATGTACCTTGTTTCTTCAACAACTAACACAAATAATTTTATTTGCAGGATGATATATTTGTTTACAGAATAAAAGATGACCAGCCCAGCTTTCATTGTCAGCTTCACAATGCAAATAATTGCAATTCACTGTTTGCTAGCGATGATAATTTTTTTGCCATTAGCGACAAAAACCTCAAACAGTGGCGATGGGAAAAAGGTAGAATGGAGATGGTTTATAACATCTCAGATCCTACCAAGGTCAACATCTGTTCAACTCTTACAGTTGATAACCAATTTTTAGTAGTTAGCACCAATAAGAATACAGTCTATATTTGGGATATCCAGAAGAAGAAACTGTTGAGAGAGTTTCCGAATAAAGGGTGAGGTTGTGAAATATTCTTTAATAATTATAATAAGTATTGGAATGGAGTAAACCTTTTTTTATAGGTTGGCAAAATCTCTTGACACTTTTTACGATGAAGACCGGTCGGTTCACATATTACTTATAGGATCTGATAGGAAAACTTTGCAACAATGTCACATTCAACCTTATGAAAGAGAACCTCATACTGAGAATATGCCCATTTGTACGCCATTTTGGAGAAAAAATAATGTTCTCACCGCCGTCATTAGCAAAGAAAACAAAATACAGGTATGAACAGAAAAATTTATGTCATACAAGATAGATGAAACTCTGTGTAATTACCAATTCAAAAGCTCTGAAGAGATACATAGTGTTGCATGCAAATGGCCTGTTGTAAATACCATTAAACATTCTACTTTCCCATATTTTCATAAAAACGGCATGTCTAATTTAAAAATTGAAACTGTTTGGGGTTTCGGGTTTGTAGACTGACATTTCGTCGGCACATTAGAAAGAAATTCCAATAAATGAAGGCCTAAAATCCCAACACCCAGTTTCAAAAGATAGTTGTAATTGCATACAATTACATACCAAAGTATCTGTTCTTCCATACATTATTTATCAAATTCGCATCCAATTCTTCATTGTCAATGAGAATTTTCATCCATATCCTGGTAAATTATACAGGGTAAGTTAGTAACTTATTTGATAACTAAACAATTGGAATACAATAATGAACTAGTATGATATGAAATATCTTACATTGAACGGCTACCAAAAGAAAATTTGCTGTTGCTTCTGATACTTTTTTCCCATCCGTTTATGTTAATGGTGGAATTGTTCACTAGTAACTATGTCAGTAGCTTTTGATCTTTATTGAATATTATAACAGAATAGATACAAAAATTTTGACACATTTTAAATGAATTTAGCAATGGAGCATCCATCAATATATCAAGAAGGTTGTATCCAATTTTGGTAGAATAAATTACATGTAAACACTGCACCGTGTTTTTATTTATATTGTCTTATTTTAGTAGTTTATTCATAATTAATAATTTTCAGGTTTTCAGTGGATATATTATCATTTCAGAAAGTGAGGTCATCCATCCAAAAGTAACCTGCACTTGTTTTTCAGTGTGTGGAAATGAAGTGATTTATGGTTTGAGTAATGGTGAAGTACATATTTTCAAGATACGTTCAAAAACCAACACGTGCTTGCAAGAAGCAACTGGTGCTGAAGTGACTTACCTAAAATCGTATGATCCCAGTAATTCATATTATAATCGCACCCCGACTGGCGAGTCTGGTGGCAGTTTCGACAGCCTAGATTTCTTAGATTGTGAGACTGGACTCTTGATTGTAATATTTGGTGATGAGTTAGTTAAAATCTATAAAGGAAATAAAGTTTATGAAAAAAAAATTGTAAATCCAACAGTCTTCCACAAGTTGGACCGTTTGATATTTGTTGATAATTTCTGTCAAATCTACGATTGGCAACAGGATAATGGATTTGCAGATATTTCGAATTCGACTATATCAAAAACAGTTCAAAGCAAACTCGCCGTTTTTGCGTCACACAATTCTCATCTGGCACTATTTTACAAGCAAGATGATTGGAGATATATGGATATTCTTTCATTAGCTGATAGTTCGAAATCGCTGAGACATGAAAAATTGGCTGATAAGGTCAGGTCGGCCTGTTTCTCTGGTGATGGCTCCCTTTTAGCGGTTGGATTCATGTCTGGCAACATAGAGGTATTTAACTTTCGATTTTAATATGTTTCCGTTTCACAAAATTCTATATAATATAAAGAATCACAAAAGAATACACATTGTATGGTGAAAACTACAGAATATGTAACTTATCGGACTAGTCAAAAAAAAAATTGTATATAAAGTAGATTGACTAAAATTGATAAAATATAGACAATATATTTACTATATTGAGTGAAAATGCAAACACATCTTACAATAATTGATGTCTTTTTATAATTTTCAGGTGTGGAATTTGAGAGATTGTTTCAAAAGGACAACCTTGAAACTTCATGATGATCCTGTGGAAGGATTGCTGTTTTCGCCGAACTTTGAACCAATACTGATCAGTTTGGGCACTGAAATAGCTTGGTGGAATCTCAAGTCCTTGAAAAAGATCGTGAAAAGTAAAGGCAGACCCAAGAGGTTTGTACTGAGAACCATATATTGTCAGAATATTTGTCTGTCATTGAATCCCGTTTGTTTGCATTGACTCCTTCAACTTTAGCCTACTTGTCGAACATATTCAATACGTTAGATGCAAATATAATTCTGATTTCTTCAATAAGGTTATCAAATACGTATCCATTAATGAAGGATAAATATATTGAGACCCTATTTGCATTATTCATTTGCTAGTGAATATTTAAAAAGTTTATGATAGAAATTGATATTCATTAAAATTTTCAGCATCGACATTTTGGAAAATGTCCCATATGATCTCTGTTCTATGGACTTTTCTTACTGGAGGGACCGTACACCGCTCGATGGTAACGATTTTTTGTTATCATGCATGAAGCTAGGAGGAAAAGCAAAATATATGTCTGCGTCAAATGATTTCGACTCTTTCCTGGCAATTGACGATAATGGCAAGGTGTACATTATGGAAATTGTCCGTCCTGATAATTAGAGAATTAATGAAATTAGACACAGGCTATTGTGCAATTTTGATCAGGAGATTCGTTGAATGGATTCTTCATTCAAACATAATTATTGTGATAAAAACCTAATTTTCTCTCTACTATCGGATCTCAAAACGAATCAGATCAGCTCGACCATGTGCAATAGTAATTGTTTTGCTCAACGGGTGTTAACCTAGCTCAAATATTCGTTGATATGTTCTCTAGAATTAATTGTAGAAAGAAATAGTTTTATATAGGTATATTTGCATCTATTTCTTTCAATGCATTTATTTATTCTGTTTTTGCTATTTTATGTTTATGAATTTTGTCCTTTATACATGTTTTTATACCTTTTTCAAATGATTTTCGGAATTGGATGATTTTAA
This sequence comes from Leptinotarsa decemlineata, assembly GCF_025532065.1. Classification (NCBI taxonomy): domain Eukaryota; kingdom Metazoa; phylum Arthropoda; class Insecta; order Coleoptera; family Chrysomelidae; genus Leptinotarsa; species Leptinotarsa decemlineata. The sequence continues at coordinate 26,107,755 of NW_027412688.1, read as the reverse complement.
GAGGCAAAAACTGTTGCTTTGGAAAATATTCCATAATGAAATTGTTGAAACATTTGTTTTTATTTAAAAGTATGTTCTTACTTTTTTCCAAAGCATCTGTTTTGTTTTCAGTTGTGTGACTTTCTAAGGGTTGTGCATGTTTATGAATAGATATCAGACAATTTTTAAAAAGATAAAAATAATGGAAAACCTGTTCAAAATCATATTTTTCAATTGAGTATTCATATTTGAATTGTATTAACACTTTTTAACCAGTTTTTAAGTCATTTACAATAGTTCTAACGTTTTACTAACCCATATTCACATATTTTAAAAACTTTTAAAGTGGGGTCAGTAGTTTTATATTTTTATACAGTAAGTACTGTTTATGTTTGGGCTATATTTCTCTTCCGGTGCCAAATGAAATACCTCATTTTTAGAGTAGAATAGAAGACAATGATAGCTGCTCAGCTGCTATGTCTTCTGCATCAGTATAATCTCCATCGAATTTAAATATTTAATGCTATTAGTTTTCAATTGAAGGGTTGGATAGTTATTTAAAGATCAATCATATTAAAGTACCAAGTGAATTCTACCAGTAAAAAAATCCTTTAACATAGGGAATTATTTTTCAAATGACTTTGTGTATTGATTTTTTGAAATTTGGCTCACAACCCATTTAACATATCGAGAATATATAAGTACAAAGTGCAATTGGGATATCTGGTATATCAATGAATCAATATACTCCTCTAATAATATTAGAATAGGATTACTCTAAACATAATTTGAAAATGAAAACCAATTTAATTGCATACATCAAATGACTTCTTTACTTTGTTCTTGTTGATGAAGAATAATAATGGTATACTGGTAACCCCATTGAGATTTTTTGAAACCAATATTTTTATGAAGATATTTTGAAAAATTACACATTTCAACAGTTGCCTTTGTAATTTACTGTTTTTCAACTGAATTGTTTCAGCCAGAATTTGAAAAATTGTTATATATAAATTACTTTCAAGAAATAAGAAATAATGTATCTATGTTCAAATGATGCAAGTGTCAAGAACATCAATTTTTTTTTCAATAGAACCGGCTGGAACATGGTTCTTGGTTTTACTAGTCTCCTTTTATGAAATTGTGTTTATAACCCATCATTCCTTAATATTTTTATACTGTTACAATTGAGAGAGCTGAGTTTGGGCTCTCTACATCATTTTGTATATATTATCAATATATTTCTATTATTTCAAAGATTGTTTCAGTTTTGTTACAGATCCCCTTTAGTAAATTGTTGAAAATATACCCCACATAGCTGTGGTGAGCCTTTCTTCTGAGAATAGTACAGCGAACGTGTCACGAGAGGCAGCACTAGTAGTAGGGACAAACATAAACTATTCACATGTAAAACAGTGTTATTTACGTAATATTCATTCATTATTTAAAAATATAATAAATCTGATATAAAAAATTATTTTGTGCTAGTATAATGCTAACAAAGCATTGCTGTTTTGTGAATTATACGTCGGATAATCGATATCCGGAAGAAAACGTGTTTTTTATACCATTTATAAAACCTCATATTAATGAGGTTAGATGTAAGAAATGGATACATGCTTCGATGAGAGTGGATTTAACAGTGCAAAAAATAAATAAATATTCATATGTATGCTCTAAACATGAAATGAATAGTAACTTTTTCATAGTTAATTAATATTGATTAGAATGAGATATAACCTCAATCGTTTATTAAATTATATTTATTTATTATATTTAATTAAATGTATTTCATTACATATTTGATTCATATTTTAATCGGAAATAAATCTGAAATTCATAATTATTTTAAATTGCTTTTATTACAGTTTGAATCTACCGCTACTTTTTTACTAGAGTCTGTATACTAAACTGTCTATTAATTCATTTTTTTTCCAGTTACTTTTAAATTACAGCATGCAAGCCAACGTTTTAATGTTACAATATTGTTCTCCTTTACAGTTGCAAATTTTAGTTTTGTTCCAGAAACATCTTCTTCTGTTAGAAACATTCTTTTTAATTGTACTTTACCATATGTTTATATGAGGATTAGGCATTGTTTGTCCCTACCGAACTACTAGCGCTGGTAGCGAGTGATTTTTCGTACTTCAGGATTCAGATTTAAATGATTATTTTTGTAAATATTTTTCAGAATTATTTCAATTGGTTTCATTTTATACAAAACTCAAGTATTTCCAAACTATTAGGTTGTTTCAAAAGTTTTATCCGTTTTTATGAGTACTTTAAACCGTAATATTTCAGTGAATACTTAAATGGAAATGACCACCATTTGAATCAATACACTTTTGTCACAAGTCAAATAATTCCGTCAGCATAATAATTATGTGCTCGGGATTAGATGAAGTCGACGAAGGCCGTTTTTTACCTCACACCAGCCGCTGACCACCATACAGTAACCATGGTCTTTTCATGGTGAGTTTTCACCTTTGGAAAGTGCCAGGGTGGCTTATTGGTATCCAACCACTGTCCTGAATGTCTTTTGTTGTCGTAGAGGATCCACTTTTCATCACACGTGACGATCCAATACAAAAAAGGATCGTTTTGATTGCTCAAAAGCAAAGAAGAAAATACCTTGAAACGTGACAATTTCTGTCGATCGTTCAAATCGTAGGGCACCCACTATAAAATTTTGAAGTGGTGTGGCCCTTCTACGCTTTCTTAGCATCCCAAGCTTCTGACAGAATAGAAATAAGCAAAAAAGACTACATATCGTGATGCGAATGACATCGACTGTTTTAGAATCTACTCTTCATTTTTTCTCAGTAACATTTCAAGAAAACAATATGAATAAAAGTACGTTAGATAATAAAATTACATTTATTTATTAACAATAAAAAATACATGAATGTAAATATTTGGAATAATTCGTTCGATTATCAAGTCAGGCTTTCTCAAGAATGAAAATATTTACGGTATAAAATAGCTGCCAATATTCCCAATGAAATTGGTACTGCCACCGAAATAATTTTTCTGAAAAAGAAAAGGAATTAAATTCTCAGCTTGTTTACTTTCAGTGGACATAAGGACATTATAGATAATATTGAAGGAATATTGAAAAATAAGAAATCAATAAAAGCATATCAAAGCACAAGTTTTGTCATTTAGTGGCCAAAACAGAAAATAATATTGATGAATCTGAGAAAACAAAAATCACTTTCACTAAGGTTGTCAAAATAAAAAAAAAGGATTTTCATTAATTGAATGAAAGAAAAATCAACAGACTTTGTAGTCACAATTGTTGGGGCACCTACTTTTTAATTTCATGACGATTTGTTATTAAATAAATTGTTTGCTTCCTTATGAACCAAAGTAAGGCTAGCTAATTCAACATTCGGGGTGACAACATGCACTCACATTTTGAGAGATGACTCCTCAGAATCAAAAGAAATCGTTTTTCTCTTTATAATTGGTTTACGCTCTGCTTCATTCAACTCGCCAATTTGATATTTAGTCATCAACTCCCTGGCATCACTGGAGTGGTCAGCCTCTTCAAATGCCTCACTGCCATCTTTTCCGGCATGTTCTAACAACACCTCTTCTCCCCCAGGATGCTAGAATTCATGACAAGCTGTTTTTTCGGGTTTCCCTCCGTTTTCTGTATTTTTTATCCTCATAACCGTGTTCTGTATTTTTTATCCTTATAACTGTGTTCTGTATTTTTTATCCTCATAAAGATTATTTTCACAAGACTAGGTGACAGTCTAGTTGAAAAACTCCAGACACCACCAGAAGAATGCAAATGGGACTTTGTCGAAACGTTGTGAAAACAATCCTTATGAGGATTAACAACACAGAACATGGAGCTAAACCCGAGAAAACAGCTCATCATATTTTGTCCATGAGTATCAGTATATGTGAGTATGTAATTAAAAATTGTAATGAAAAAAAGTGATGTTTTATAATTTTTTGCCTGTCATAGATTAATACTGCCAAAATTCCCCCAAAAGATAAAAACTCAAACCTTGTTTTAAATTACATAACCTTAATTACCTCCCACTAAATGTATTTTGGACAATAACTAAGTATGTACTAAGCTTTGAAACCATCACTTTTTCACTTGTATAGAAAAATGAACCGCCTTGTATGTCAAAAGTATAAATATCACTTCCTATTAAAAATTTTGAGATAAATTAAGTAAAAATGGCATTTGAAAAAATAATGAAAAGTACGTGAATGGAGAAAAATGTCAATTCCTATTTTTTTTCTTTTGAGAATTGAGCAACCATTGCTCTTTTTTGTTCATCACAATGACAATATTAAGTTGTTTTGACAGTATTTCTACAATTTTAATATTAAATTTGTAGAAAATTGCTCAAATGACACCATTTTGAAAGAAAATGGTCACTGACCATTTGATTTAAAACTCGTCAGGGTTTTATTTAGAATTATTGACTTGAGTTCATTACCGGTTGAACCGAAGTAAATTTTCAATTGTTGTCCCATTACAAATATTGATTCTTAGGAACTAGACGTTCCTTTCCAAATTTAAATATCTAACACCCCAAACAACAGAATGACCCCGTATACAATGATGTCATCACCCGGGACATATATTATCTAGCCTGTTAAACAATTGAAGCTGCTTTTAAAAAGACTGGCATTACTGACTTCCAACGAACGATTAATAACAAAATGATAATGAACTCTAAAACGCAAAATAACCTACATATATCACAATGAAACGGGGATGAATTCTGCAATACAAAATAACAAGTCTATTATTCATCTCTATTACTCGCTTATAACTATACTTTTTCTATGAGTTATAACAGAAATATTTCAAATTGAGATTCATTTGTGAAGGATATCATAAATGAGAGAAGAAAAATATTAAATTTCCTACCTACATTACAAATTTTTGGTGGGGCACACTCATTTTTGCTTTGAAGTTCCTGACTACTCTCATTATATTATCAAATGTCGAACTCTATTGAAAAATATCATTTTCTTTGACACATTACAAATTGAAGTAGGTAAATTCTCAAGGCCTATTTGAGATCAAGAATAATTGAAACACAATTATTGTAAAGTTATGAAATTGCTCATCTGTAGTTGACTCGAAAGGTGTGAGATATGGGAACATTACCTGATTACCAAACAAGAAACGGTAACATAGTTGATGCTTTTTTTCAATAATGTTCAAGTAAATACTAAATAAACGGAAACATTATATAGTGATGATCACGATTGGGAAAAGAATTAATAATCATGGAAGTTGATGACTGATACAAAGATTGTAACTTTATATTCTCATGTATGGAAATTTCACTTTCAATTTTAAAGATATTCCGTTTTTTATCATGTGAAAGTGAGAAAGGTTTTTTATTATTTGTCTCTTTATACAAGAAGATTGAGTTGAAAATAAACTTTTTACAAAGATATGTTGAGGGCTTTTTCTTCCAGTTTGTATTTGAAAGTAATTTATATGCATGATCTAAAAATATTTATAAAGGGTTTATTTTGAACTCAATTGCTTCCTTCGAAAGTTCCCCACATTTTTTATATAAAATATACCCCTTTAATTTTGAACATTTGAAAATTTTGGTAAGTCCTTTTTTTATACTTTGAATTGGCAACTACAAACTTGGTCAGCAGGTTTACTACTCTGAAAAGTCTGAAAAAAATAAATTACGATAATATATGTATGAAGAACTATATTTTACTTCTTGTAAAAACGTTCATTACAAACCATGCATGCTTAGTTCCTAATGGATAGGCTCACCTCCAATTCTTGTGATTTCAACCTGAGGCCTTTTCACTGTCATGTGTTTTGTTTCATGTAACAGAAATACATTATCATTTTGAATTTACACCAATACATATGAATTTATGACGACATATGTTCAAAGAATTTTACACTCAACTTTATTTTTCCCACTTAGGAGAAAAATATATAATTTTATTAATTGATTTTGAACCTAATGGATAGTTAAACGACCATGGAAGCCAAGTCAGGCTATGTGAATCATAAGGAATTTACTTTAAACTTTAAAAATATGTTTGAAAATCGATGAAATTTAAGGCCCAAAAGAAATGCATGGAAAAATAATTACTTGGATCCAGCAATATATCGTAATTCAAATATCTCTCCATTCCAATGATTGCTTTCAAGTTCCCAAGATGTCTCGAATTATTACAATAATCGAATGACCGATTATTTTTTATTCAAATCACCCCATCACTAAGTAAAACATATTTCAAACACCATGAAACCAAATGTTTATATTAGATAGAAAGAAATCAGGTAAATCTCAACATCACAACCATTGCAGACCTTCTGCATCAAATTTGAATCATTCGACATTATTGCAAATTTCTAATATTAATTATATAAATGAAATTAATAATTTTTATAGGAAGTATTATGGAGGAAAGAAGTGATAATTGATAAAGAAAACCTCATGATAAAATCATGTTTTCATTACATCTATCATTTTTAATATCGATTAATCTTACTGTTTTTTCATAATTTATTATCCGGTTCCCTACACTGTTGTTATATTGTATTATTTAACTGCTTGACTTCGTTGGGAGCCCCCTATAATATTCATGACTATGAAAGTTCAATAGTTCTGGTACTCATAACAGAACAGTTTCTTTACGTTGATTATATCTAGGAACAGAAAAGTTTCCTATAACAGTTCCAAAGATAAAATCAGTCATTAAAATATATTTTTATTTCTATGATCAGTTTCATGAATTTAAAAAAAATTCTTGGTCAACCAACATCCTAGTTTGACAAAATAACTTCGATTAAATTTTTCGAAAAATAATAGAATGTACTTACTTCTTTTAAATAGGCTGTTACATCATATACTTTATTGTTTATCACAATCCATGTACTTTTGTCATCATTATGTTCTTCGATTTCTTTTGTAGACAGCTGTATCAAGGTCATTTTATTACAGTTGTTACAGTTTTTAGAGAAAACTATGAATCAATAGCTTTCTTTAGGGCGATAAAAATGAATGAATACCGAATGGAATGCCTATAATAAGTAGTTGATTTTGTTAGACAGGTAAATTTTTCCCAAAACTGTGTGTCCCCTAGAACTTGATTGTATATTTATGTTTATCAGGATTTAATTAATGATTAAACATCAGAATTCCATTCAAGGTTTTCTTTATAATATGGATTTCATTTTGCTTAAAACAATATGTGGTTACTTTCCAATGTGCGTTCCACTAGCCACTACTAAGCCACAGTATTTCTGTAACTAAGCGCTCAAAACAAAACGACCACGCTCTCGACCGCAGTTTTCCCCTTTCCACTAGAGAATACAGAACACAGACCATGGTCTGTGATAGAGAAGTTTTAATGAGGTTACGTCATCGACATAACGTTTTAGGTTATGTCGATGGGCAGTGGGTTATGTAAACCTTAACAATATGTTTCAATAATTGCAAGCTAACTTTATCAAAAAAGAAGTATGAATTAGTATGAATTATTAAACAAATTGAGTTTGAATATATTCAAAATATCTTATACGGCAACTGGATATTTGTAGATGCGTCGCAGTATTGGAGAGTGTAATGCAACTTTACAAAATTATAATCGCGAAAACTGAAAAACTTAGGCCACGTATTATTGATTATGAGAATGTATTTCATCGTTATTCAGATGAAGAATTCAAAAGTCATTTCAGATGCATGATTTTCAATCACATATTACACGGTGAATTTTGGAAATATCATGTCTAATTGCACACTTAGATTATACTCGGAATTTATGCTACTCTTAAATTTACTTCATTATGTGTAAGTAATTATTCCATTGATTACTTATGAGATTGAGACCGCGGTCATTATGTGGAACGGTTATAGGAGTATTTTGATCGTTGTGAGCGCTTAGTGGAACGCACCGGTACGTCACTGGAGAAATAAGCAGTGAATTCATAATAGGTTCGTTCCAACCAGCGTCAGAAACAGTTTCTGACAGTCAGGATTCTGCGCAGTAATGTGATTGCGTTCCAACGTGAGTTTCTAACCATTAGTAAACTATCAGTTTTCTGTTCCATCCAAGATTCAAACCTGTTCGAAATCTATCAGAATGGTTTGAGGATTATCTTCTAACCATCAATCTGACGCATGCTTATTCCGCATTACTGTTTCTGTTTTATGTTCATGCAACTTACAAACAACATAACCTGCAAAAATTGTTATAAAATAAATTATATATTTGCTGGCGCAGGAAAAATTGGGAATTCTTTAAGTGAACCTATAATATGAACATCTTTAATTACACAAATTAATTATTGCGGTGACCTCCCAGTTCCATGTTGATAAGTAAATAGAATAGAGATATAAAATACTGCAACCTTCTTTTACTCTCCAGAAATACACTTGATTAGATTTATTTTAAAGAATTGAAGGGGTTATATTTTTAGGAGTGACATTCGTTGTGAAATGTTTGAAATACAAACTGAGTAGAGAAAAGTATCTTCTGTATAATTCATTGTTCATATAGAAATATTTGTTTCGAAAGAATTTTTTTTCTTTCGTGTAATTCAATGTTTATATGAAAGTAGCTGTTTCAGGAGGACATTCTTTCAGTTTGTGTCTGAAAGTTACTTCTTTGCATGATCTACACATCTATGTATACCTAGTTACTTATTTTCGAATTGATTACTTCCTTCCTTTCTTTGGAAGATTCCCTCATCCCTTTTTTTGTATTGAGATGGAGTAGTAGAAAGCCAAAAACTTTCTTTCCCAAATTATTTTTAAAGGTTATGAAGAAATTTCATGCCAAACTTCAATTGAACTATCAGCTGTTCCAATCAGAAATTTCAAATTAATCAGAAACCAATATTTACCAGACATGCGCGTTGTCAACGATTTACAAACAGTTGGAAATCTGTTTGTGACTCAAGGTTGGAACGAACCTAATATGGACTGGCCTTTGAAGAGAACATTTTGACTCCAACAACTATAGAAAGATGAAGATATTTACGTTTTGGCATTGCGTCACTCATACATTTAAAGTCAGGTACAATGTCACGACGTTGTATATGTTGCGTATTTCCATTGTGAAAATTGTGGGATTTTGTCACGTGGTGGTGTACACAGTGGCTACGACGTTGTGTAATCCGCAGGTGGAATATATGTAAAAGTGACGTCACGGCCGGTCTAAACTATTATAGTTATAGGTGGTATATTTAAATAAGAAATTAAAAAAAAATTGAAAGGAACTAAAAGAATGTGGTGGGCAGTGTTGCCATTGGAAATTACAAAAATATGACAAAGTATTCGTATTTTACTCTCAAAATAATGAAAATCCTCACAAAATCTTCGCACAGCTCTGATCCAGTGACCTTGGAAAACAGCGATGTTAGGTGATTGGACTGATGATAAACATATAATTTATCGAATAACATTATAAAATAACCAAAGAAAAAAATGATACCACAATTTAGAAATATTTACTATGATTGAAAAAACATTCAATAAATAGGAATTCTGGTAAAAACATCAGAATTTATATGCTACGCTTTCGTATAGAAGCGCCACAAAAATCAATATTACTTTTCCACAAATCAAATCACAGTTGTAACTGTGAATTTTAGTTATTAGAGTGAATTCACATTTACAACTGTGAATTGACGAAATCACAAACACTATAAATGTACAATTTGTAGTCAGCACAATATATGACAACACATATCAGTGTGAATTCACAGTTTTGAATGTAAATAGTTTTTTTAAGAACAACAGAAGCACTACAGGAAAATCTTTAAGGCGCTTTAAAAACGGTGCCTGTGCGAAAGTAGCGATTCACATTGGATTTGAATCGCTGACGATTAAATTCATTGGGAAAAACGTGCTCAGGAAGTTTATTCCACAAAAACGTAGTTCTCCAAATCAAAGTTCCAGGTGTACCGAGTTGAACCTCAAAATATGAGCAGCCACAGCCCGTCGCGTATTTCTGATATGTACCGCTCTTGGTGTAATCAAATGTCCCAAGTCACTTGAACACCTCCCGTGAAAATATCTATAAAAGAGAAACATGATTTTGCCAAGACATATTGGTGACTATTTCAACCTTCAACAAACTTATCAAAACATAATTGTGGGTCCTGACATTATATGCGGTTCGGAGACATTTATCTTTTTTGAAAAAACCGATGCATGGGTTTTTGTGTCATTTGATTGAACCTGGTTACTTTCACTCCAATTCGAAATCACCTCTAAGTCCTCATTAGAATATGCAACCTTCTGCGGCCAGTGAAAATGTGCATCTGCAGAGCCGATGTCCTGGAATCCAAATGGAATGACGAGACAAGTGGGTTTGAGACAATATGGATCTCTGAGGAACATCGGCGTTGATGGTAAAAGTACTCGAGAGATATCCATCGACAGGCACTTGCAGGAAATATTCTTTCAGGAAGCTGGAGAGCCATACACAAAAATGATCCGACAATTCATAGCATCAAAGTTTGCTCAGCAACCCTCATGCCACACATGGCCAACGGCTCAGAAATATTAAGCGCAATAGCTCTTAACTCTTCATGTTTCTCGATTGCGGTATTCCAAATATGGGTGACATACAATAGAAGGTCGCCTGTTCATTTTTGTTTCGAAAGCCATATTGTGGTAAAATAATATAGATTTGCTTAGCCCTTGTACGCTTTCGTACAAAAACTGGTAAATGCAAAATCCTCACAAAATGCCATTAATGCACTTTTACTTCAAGATAATGAAAATAATTGCAAATGCAGTAATTTCTCGCAAATTGGCATCACCGATGTTAGGGTGTTTTCACTGAGAGAGCTGTTTTTGGTAATGGGGCTGGTTAACAGGAAAGGAGAACAATTTTTTTTGTTTCAATTTTAATTTTTTTTCTCCATGTTCTCAATTCATATCTGTTTCATATCATAAGTTCACATGCCAAGGTTCATTTAAGGTGTTTTAGGTATGTTCATTATTTTTGTTGCCAAAAAATTTTGCGTTTTGGAATTTTACGCTGAAAAATAAAAAACATTAAAACCTATTTTGTTATTTCAAAAGTAGAATATAAATAAAAAGCACATATAATTATAAAACTAATTTTATAATTTTCCCTTAGTGTAAAACAAGAACAGAAAGACTTAATACATCCTGTATTAATAAAATTTACATATGAAGTTATATAAGATCAATGGAATAAATTTTCTAGAAATGTAAATGCTTTAAATCAATCAATCCAATACTTCTCAAGATTGAAAGTATGTACGGTACAAAATAGTTGCCAAAATTCCCAGAATTACTGGAACAGCCCATGACTTGAACGAGCTGAAAAAAAAAAACGAAATTAGAATATTACATGAAAATAGATGGACCGACTATTTTTTCAGCAATAATAACATTACTGTAGACGAATTTGTTTTCATTTGCATTCACTATACTATATGTGCCTGATTTTAAGGGGCAGACAATAATTAAAATAGTTCTAAATAAATATAATTCAAATATAACGTTGAAAAATAACTGCCTTATCTCACTGCTTGATTCATTTATTTCAGGCATATCTCCATAAGTTTCATTCCAAACAATCTCTTTTTGAATCCTCAAATAATATATAATCATGTAATCGAATTTCAAAGGTTATCTGTTCAATAGGTGAGATAAAGCTAGGAAAATATACATTTTCATATTGAATGTATTATATCAGAATAATCTTCCGAGATTACACAGTCATAGATATGAACCACAAAAATTTTATCATGAAAAGTCAGGATAGTACCTACGAAATTGTGAGTTTTCAACATCAACATAAACAATAATACTCAATAATATGTCGCCGAGAAGACGCTACCATTTTTTTTTAATAAAAATGGTATAGGGTGGCAGGTTTTTCAATTTTCTATTCAATACCCTTTTATTAACGGAAATCGAATTAGCCTTTCCAGAGTAATTAGCAGTTTTATATTATTTTTGAGAATCTGAAAACAAATTATGAACATCATAATTTTAAGAAAAAACAAATATTCATAACAAAGTCTGTATACAATTTTTTTCCTGTTGCTGGGGTAATACCATTGCAAGCACTCTTTTTTATCCACGAGTTCTGAAATGAACTGCGGCTGTATATCTACACTTCAGATGTACGTTTTCCCTGAAAAACATCTAGAGGCGTCATATCAAGTGATCCAGTGGGCTCTCCCAAGGGATCACTTTTGCCTGTCCACCGGTTTTGAAAATTGTCAAATTTGAATGAGTTTTCGACTAATATTAGGTTTCAACAAGACCAAGTCCCTCTTTTTTACGTCGAGCTGTTTTGAAAGTGGCTAGATGACAATTATCCAAAACAGCAGATAGGTAAAAGTGGTCACTTAGAATGACCCGCTGCATTATACATAACCCCGCTGATGTGACCCCTAGATTTTTTTGGGGATTGGTGAAAATTAAAGTTTACATTACACAACTGCAGTTTACTCCAGAGCTCATGGTTAGAATAATAGGTGCTCCTAACCAAATTACCCCAGAAACATTAAATAATGAATTTTAATACAAACTTTATTATTGTCAGGAAGTGAGTGATTACTAATTTTAACATTTATTGGAATGAACTGAAGCGAGTTTAGAATAATTTTTTTCTTAAAATTATGATATCGTTTGTTTGTAAATCCCTAAAACTAATATGAAACTGCTAATAACTCAGATCCAAATTCTCAAAAATTAAAAAATTTTGGAGAGAGAATTGAAATAACACATGAAAAGGGATTCACATGTATTATATCTAACTTTGTTTTGCTTCAAACTATTGAAACAATGGCTCGAAATTCCCTATATATTATGGTTTGGTTCAATCGCAACTCTCTTATGGTATTATAGGTTGGGGAGGTATTATGAATACCCACTTGAGTTGTCTGGATACTCTAAAAATTTTGTTAGGCAAAGGTAGAACGTTCTCCAGTGACCTCTTATTTAAAGAAAGTGATGTCCTAGATACGCGGCAGCAATACTGCCAGAAGATTATTCTGAAAGTCGTTGAGAACAAAATACAAATAAAACGTGGAACACATGTATAATACCCAAAAGAAAAGAAAATACATTTTTCGCTCCAAGATGCCAAAAATTGGTACGTCAAAGACTCTGTAGTTATCTTGGTCCAAAAATCTGGAGCATAGTACCGGAAAAATACAACTAATTAATAAACAAAATAAATTCAAATTCAAGAAAGAACTAAATTGGCTCAGAAATTCTGATCAAACTCTGTTTCATCAAATTATTAATCATCACACTTTCTAAAAAAAATTAATTGTGATGCCTACCTTACCAAAATACAATATGACTTATATAAGTGAGAATAAAACCCCCTATAGAATGCACTCAATAAAAAGTACTTGATTTCAATTCCATCATGTCCATATTATGAATATTATTGTATATAGTTTATTTTCAATTCATTATGCTAATTTATAGTTAATAGTTTATACCTATTCATTATATAGAATACTCTTACATATATATAAATATTTTTTAGTTTAGTTATAGTTTAGAATTTGGCAATATCACGCACAAAGAACCTTTTTTCGAAAATGTTGCTTCTGTGATGCCTACTTTTGATTACCCAATCTCTGTTATATACATGTGATCAATATGGTGAATAAACATTCTTATTATTATTAAACACCCGTCAAACAAGCTATCATAAGACCCCTTTTTCTATTTGAAAAAAAGTTGGTGTTGCCCTCTCAACGACGGGTGATGCAACAATTGTCTTTCTTATCAAAAATACTGAAAATGATACCTATTTTACGTACATTTTGTCCGACCTTGATATCTTGTTTCGTTCAAAAGATAAGAGGGGGGACTATTCACGTACGCACTGTATAGTGCTAGCAGTTTGAGAGCATATTATTGCACATTTTTGGCATTTTGAAACTTTTTTACAGAACCGATTCTATAAATATTGAAACTTCTGTAGCGAGTATAGCATATTCGGAAAGACCCACGGAGTAGGAGTGGACAATACCTAGGTTATATAATTCGATTGACAAAAACAATGGTTTTTGTCATGATTCAATGTACTCATAACATTCAAAATTAGTTGTTTCATTAATCTATCGTAATTATTGTTTAGACAAATGCAAATTCAGCTCTTCATAATGACTATATGTATGTAAGGCAGTGTATTAAATAAATTGATGAATGTAGCCGTTATTACGTTGTAGGTTTGGTTAGATTAGGTCCAAAGTGGGTGGGTTTATTCCACCCTCCACTGCAACTGGCAAGGGGCACAGCCATTTTGAGCCGATAGTACTGGCAGGGCCATGGATGCAAATTTTGAACTCTTCTGTTTTCAAGAAAAACAACTAAGGTTCCCTTACGAAAACGCCATCTATGAGGGATCGTCAGAAGACTCAAGACATGAATATCAATAAAAAACGAAGCTCCCAAAGGCGGTTCATTGCAAAGCCAAGCTTCGACATCCACTATCGAATGAGATTAGTCTCAGAAACTTTCACTAAAAGACGATTTGATGATACTAGAGCACAAGATCTGTCTCCTTGAAACTTGACTATCTCAAACAAGAAATCCAAAACCTTTCTTTTCCAAAAATTGATCTGTTCCAAAAATTCACCCCTTTCTATATAATATTTTATTTAAAACGCATTTCGCTACATGGTAGCTTCATCAGTTACATCAAACTATTCTGCAAAATCTTTTACTTAACAGTAGGTAATAACAAAACTAATTAGATAAATGAAAATCTGCTAAAACGGGTAGATTGTGAATATTTCATATTTTGCATAGTGTACTGGATCATCAACTAGAATACTGTAACGAATCTGAAGCCGACTCTGATCGATATCTCAGTCAGCGAATAAACACATGACTCACCGCGAACCAGCGCGAAAAGTATAGATGAGTACCGAAACCACTAGAGAAATCCAGAGCTATCGTTACCGATATAAAAGGCCGACTTCTCGTCCAGAGATGGCAGTATGAATTCAGAAAGTGAAGCGAAGCGAGCGGTTAAATAAATAATTCAAATAATGAAAATAAATTAAGTGCTAAGTGTTGTAAATAAATTAGTTTGCGAAAGTGAAATATTGTTAGAAATAAATCTGTTTAAGAAATAGTGAAAATAAATTAAGTGCTAAGTGTTGTAAATAAATTAGTTTGCGAAAGTGAAATATTGTTAGAAATAAATCTGTTTAAGACAGTAAATTCTTTATTTCGTTACAATACTTTCAAATATACGTTCTATTCTTTCAGAACCATTGGTAGATTATCAATTTTCCTAAACGAATCCTTATGAAGATTCTCACCTCTGATTAGTTGATTCTGATTCATCAGACGGTGTTCCCCAATCTACATTTTTCGAATGGACCTCTTTACGTTCAGACTCAATCAGTTCACCAATTTGGTATTTGTTCATGAGTTCCCTGGCATCACTGGAGTGACCGACGTCTTCGAAAGCCTCGCTGGCATTTTTTCCGGCTTGCTCCAGAAGAACTTCTTCTCCACCTGGATGCTGAAATGTAAAACAAAGTTCATCAATTTTCAGTTAGCTATTTTCGGAACGATTACAAGTATCCGTGAAAATGTTAAAGAATTAAGTTGTTTCAAAAGTTTTGTCAATTTTAATGTCATGTGTTTTTGTAGCTCCATATCTCAATAAATATTTATTCTACTGTGCCGTGATTGATGGAGAATTTTATACCTGTATGTTGAATAGAAAATCAGGGGAAAAATAGATCTTAACAGAAACACTATTTTGGAACATTTTTTCATGACAAATTCTGTAAAAATGTCATGCGAAAAATGAGATGAATATAGAGACAAGCCGAAAGGATTCCATAAAATCACTAAATAAATCAAATATACATACTGAATATGTTCGATATACAATGTATGTCACATCAAACTTTCATTAGAATTTTGAGATAAATAAGTGACGTTTGTGTTTTTGTAGCTGCATTATCTCAATAAATGTCGATTCTACTGTGTCGTAGTATACAGGGCGTTCCAACGAAAACTTGACTCCCTGTGAGTCAGAAACTTACGTGTAATCGAAAATTCCGAAGAACACGTCAATTTTTATTTCTAAGGGGACTAATTCTGATATGGGAATTATACCCGGAACTCCACCCCTCTGCGGTCAGCAATTACCCCCCTATTTCTTTCAATGGCATGGGGAGTCGAGTGATACATCATTTGAAAGGTCTTTTGTCCCTCTATGACTTCTGTAATTTTTTTCGAAATTGGTTCAATCGTTATTAAGAAATTAAATGTTGAACGTTTTATTTAAGAAAAAACAAAAATTCGCTGTCGCTCATTTTATTGAGGAAATCAACAAAAGTAATATCAATGGCAACACAATCAACGGATAAAGTGTCCAAAATGACACCCGTCTAGTACAGTCTACTTTAGAAAGCGTTCCTTACATTATTGAAGATGTCCGGAGTCAGAAATCGGCATTCCCGAACAATTCTCTGTCGCAGGTCTTCTAGATTTGTAGAATTTATTTAATTAGTGGTAAACGTTTTGAACTGGACGACACTGCTAGTTTTTTCTGCACTGGTTGTTTTTGTTGAATCTAGTTGTCGCAGAACAAAAAGGAGATAGTTGGCCACTGTCACTTCTACACGAATTATTATTCAGTCATCCTTGTTCACTGTGTTCCAACATGGTTTATTCTACAATACGTTAAACAGTTAATGAAAGTTTCGAACTTCAGGTTCTGTTCACAACAGAAAACATGAAGTATCCCGTCCTGTCAAAAATGACGAAGTTAAAGTTGCAGTTTAAGGACATGTACAAATGGATAATTGACAACCTATCAGACAAGTAGCTAGAGCGTTTGATAAATCAGCTATTAGATACTGTTTTTCGGATTTTGAAAGCCCACAAATTTCATTCTTTCAAAATAAGGCTAGTTCAAGAATTAAACGAAGAAGGTCCTGATCGTCGACTTTAGTTTTGTGAGGTGTTCAGCGAGAAATTGACCAATAACCCAACCCTCTTATACAATACATGTTTTCAGGCGAAAGTTCTTTCATGTTGAATGCTGAAATGAATAGACATAATTGCCGTTAATGGAATGATGTGAATCCTCATTTGGTGATGGAAACACATTCACAAACTCCACAAAAATTTAATATCTGGGCCGGCTCTCTTGGTAATCATATTGTTGGACCATTCTTCATTGAAGGTAATCTCATACTTACATCTATTACAAGACTGTTTAGATCCTATGATTACACAAATTTTAGAAAATGATGATAATTCAAGTAGAAAATGAAATAACATTCCATCAGGAAGGTGATCCTCCGACATTTTGATGTTTGGGTGAGACAGTTTTTGGACGAACGATTTCCAATGCGTTGGATCGGCAGAAGGGGTCCAGTGAATTGGCCAGTTAGATCACCTGATCTCACACAGATGGACTTCTTTCTGTGGGGACACCTGAAGTCGAAAGTGTACTCTACTAAGCCTACAAATCTAGAACACCTACGACAGAGAATTATTCGGGAATGCCGATTGCTGACTCCGGATATCTTTCCAGAGAGTTTTTTATAACAATACATTTTCTGAGCTGAGGCCGATTGACCTAGGTGTACCGCTGGGATCGGTTTTGGGCCCGCTTTTGTTCGTTATTTACATCAATGATTTTTACAACTATATGAAGCCATGTCACAGTGTACTATTTGCTGACGATACATCCTTGATATACTCTTCTATGAATTATTCAGCTCTTGTTGATAAGTTCATGGAAATACAAGAAAAAGCGGAGCACTGGTTCAGTGTCAACAAACTCATGATGAATAAGGAAAAAGTGCAAAAGATGATTGTTTCTATGGCTCTGCCATTACCTGAATTCCAGTGTGTCAAATTATTGGGTTTTACTCTGGAGAATAGGCTAAATTGGTCAAGCCATATTTCAAGTTTGAAAAGTAAGCTATCGAGTGATTTATTTTTTCTTAGACAGCTGAAACCAATAACAAATTTCACTACGTTGAAAATAGTATTCTGCTCGCTCATACAGTCTCGCTTTTCTTACGGTATTCTACTTTGGGGAAATTCTAGTGATGCCCAATGCATTTTTATATTACAGAAAAAAGCTCTGAGAATTCTTGCTGGAATCGGTTTTAGGGATTCTTGCCGTGAATCATTCATCATTCATGAAATTATGTCGGTGCCTTCTTTGTATTAGATATTCACAAAAGATCCCCCTTGTTTCCCAACAGTTTACAAGATCATGATACACGTAACAGCAATTTTATTAGACCTCAACGTTTCAGGCTGATAAAATCACAAAAATACTCCTATGATTTCAAATTGTATAATGCACTTCCTGCCGATATTAATTCCACTTTAGAATATTTGAAACATGTGCGTAGACACACTTTTGACGCAAGGAAGATGCTCGCCGAACCTCCACATTTAATTTAAATATGTTAATATACCCTGTAAACTTGTTACAAATTTTTACTGTTTATTTTATAGACTTGTCATAAATGTATTTTATACATAACATGATCAAATAAATATATCTATCTATCTATGAATAATGTACGGAACGCTTTCGAGAGTAGACTGTATTATTGTATGGAACTGGGTGGAGGTCATTTTGAACAATTCGTCCTTTGATTTTGTTTCCACTGATAATATTTGTTGTTGATTTCCTTATTAAAATGAACGACAGCGAATTTTTTTTAAATAAAACGTTCAACTTCTAATTTCTCAATAACGAACGAACCAATTTCGAAAAAAATTACAGAGGTAATAGAGGGACACAATATCTTTCAAATGAGGTATCACTCGACCCCCCATGCCATTGAAAAAATAGAGGGGGTAGTTGCTGACCGCAGGGGGGTGAAGTTTCGGGTATGATTTTCATATCAGAATTAGTCCCCCAAGAAATAAAAATTGACGTGTTCTTTGAAATGTTCGATTACATGTTCGTTTCTGACTTACAGGGGAGGTCAAGTTTTCATTGGAACGCAACTCATACATGCGAAAGTTACTCATTCTACACTCATTCATCTTTGTTTTTCCATACTGGCTAAGGAAGCTAAAATTTGGTATACAGATGCTTCTTAGGTCTTAGATGAGCATTAAAGGATTTTCAAATATTCCCACTGGGGATAAAAGGGGCGCTTTTACATACGAAAATTGAATTTTCATCACCGTGTCTCCGTACCGCTGCTATATTATACAGTGCATTTCTTTAATTTCCCCCCTCCCTTTTATTTTTTGAACGGGTCAACTCAAAAAATTGAAATTTGGGATAATGAAATAAATGCATGAATACTTTATTTTGAAGTGAAATTGACAGATGAAACTTTCAAGATGGCGATTTGGTGCCATCTGGGGAAAAAATTAAATCATTTTAAAGCTTCTGACGAATACTTCACAACCCTAGAATATGAAGTCAATATCTCCACCTAATAATTTCCTGAAGACAAACACATTAATATCGATATTTCTAGAAATATTCCTTTTTATCCGCATATGGCAATTTCAACAACCCGATAAGCTTTGTTAAGTTATTTTTTGTTAATAAAAACGACCAAAAAAATGTCAGTACGACAGAAAAAATTAACGTTTGGGCAGGAATTTTTGAAAACCATATTGTAGGACCTCTATTTATTGATCCAAATTCAACAGGGGAACTGTTTTTGAACATGCTAGAAACTACTGTTGACCCTCTCATCACTGAAATCGTCGAAGCGAATCCTAATGAATTCGATATGGATTTTGTATTCCAACAAGATGGAGCACCACCACATTACTCCAGACACGTGAAAAACTATTTGGATAATAATTTTCCTGGTCGTCGAGGTCCTACAGAATGGCCAGCCCGCTCGCCTGATTTGACACATTTGGACCTTTTTTATGGGGATATTTGAAACAAAGAGTGTACGAAACTGAACCTGCTTCAATATTGGATATACGGCAGATAATAATAAATATTTGTTTCATCACTGTTTCTCCTTATCGCTATATTTTCGGAGGATGAAATTTTGTATGTAGATTCGTTTCAGGTTGTAGATGTGCAATAAGAAAGGATTTTCAAATATTCCAGCTAGCCCCGGAGGAAAAGGAGCATTCATAAAATAAAATTACCTTTTCATCACTGTTTTCATTCCCCTTAATTTCCGGTGGGTGAATTTATATTTAGTATCAACATTGCACCCGTGCGAAGTCAGAGCGGTTCACTAGTTTATACATATTAGTAAGTTTCAATAGGGAGAAGATTGAGCATTAGATATGTTACTCAAATTTTGGTTTATTTTTACCTTTTCAGCACTCTGGCAACTTCGATTTGGCTCAGTAAATCTCCTTTGGAAATGGATACTCGAAATGTTGCCTAATTTAATATTGATCACGCCACACACATATTAAAAAAAGGAGTTGTAAATAGTCAATAAGGGGAAGAAATGAATAGGATTGGTCAATACTTTATGAAAATCCAAATCAAAACTTATTGTCATAGTGAAAATCACAGTAAAGTACATTCGTAAATATTAATAGGGATGAACTTGAGCTTTAGATATGTTTCTCAGAATTCTTAGAAGAATTCGTCAGATTGTGCGAACGAGGCTGTTGAATGTCATTTACATTATCCGTTTTAAGGTAGTCACCTATCTGAAAGCCTTTCGAGATTAGTGTTGTTTGAATTTTGATATGAGTAAAATTTGACTGAAACACGTGTCCTCATTGACTTGGTTAATTTTTTAAACTTTTCTTTGAATGCTCTCGCCAAAACCGAAAAAACGTTCCAATATTTTTATTTCATAGAAGTTACCGATTTTGAAAAATTTGGCATACAATGTATGGATATATTATACTGAAACAATGAAAGGTATTATGACATTTTATGTAACCGATTGGATTTATCTTGAATTTCTCTACCAAAACGTTCTCTACTTTTAGTCTGGAAACCAGAAGGTAACCTTTTTCAAAAAATTTGGTTCTCAGTTCATAAATATTGATACAGCATGACACACTTAAGATAAAGACACCCCTGTATTTCAGTCATTTTTGAAAGCAGATATTTGATTTTCAGTATGTACTGGAGTAGACCTTCATGAGTGACTCCCCTAAAGACAGTCCTAAAACTCTCGATATTTCGCTTCGCGTTGATGATATTGAAATAAATTATTTGAAAAAGTTGACCAGAAATCGATTTTGACCCTGTATACCAAATTTCAAGGCAAAATTCGAATTTCATATTCAAGTCCGATTTTCAATTAGTGGTTCTGAGAAACAACGAAAATAATTCGTTTTAACGAAGGAAAAAGAATCAAAAACCTAATATATTCATTATGAATACATTTGTTTCATTGATTTTGATAATTTTATAATTTCTGTAGCTTTTTATTCGAAACCATTAGTTGAAAATCGGACAAAAAAATCAAATTTCGAATTTTGGGTTGAAATTCGGTGTTTAGTAAGGTCAAAATCGATTTCTAAGCAACTTTTTTGAATAACTTATTTAGGTATCTCCAACGCGAAGGAAACTTTAGAAAATTTGCCTTTTTCGCGGAATTGCAGTAGGCTGGGTTTGACTTGTTACTCAGATTAAGTATTGCGAAAAGTGCAGGCCATGAAGGTCTACGCCTGAACCAAAAATCAAATCTCTACAGAATGTAGAATGTACAGTGTGCCAACACTGTACATTCCACACCAATGTATTTTTTCAATATCACCACAGACACACTACATATTCCTTTGTTTCATATCTTCAAAACGAATTCTGGGTCGGTAAAATTTTAATTCTGTTACGCACAGAATAAATCTGCGCATTTGCATAGAATCTTTTTTTATTAATTTAATTAATTCTTTTTAGTCATACTGGAAACTTGTAAAATCTCCATATGCCAATTTTGAATCGAACCGAACTACAACTACAAATATCGTCCGACATCTTGTTTTTTGCATATATAAAATAATCATAATTTCCTACTCTGAATATCCCCACATACTAATTTTGATTCGAATCGAACCCAAATCACAAATTTCGTCCGTCTTGGAGCCACCATATTTTTTTTGCATTGACAAACAAATCATACTTTCCGAACCACCACTTATCTTATAACGCATTGTCACCGAATTTATGTCAAATTAGTATCATAATTTGGAATACGGAACAGTTTTTTCCGCAAGAGGGCGCCAAAATAGAAAGTTAGGTAGCGAAAATTGACACGGCCGAATTCCCTATGAAATTACTTTTTTAACGATGTGTCACACTTACTACTTTCCCTATTCAAATTGTTTGGGTGATAGTGACCGAGGGATGGGGGGAGAGGTATGACAGTTGAGGTTATGATTGGATTACAAATCGAACATGTGTTTCGAAGATATTCGATCTGTTTTGTTTTCGGTGTCCCACCCTGTATGGCTCAAACCATTGCGTATTGTGATAAAATTCAATTAATATAATATATAATACACTATCAATATTTTTCCAAATAGTTTCAATGTATTTTCTATACCCTTGATTTTAAGGAGTTAAATAAGAGTGATTAAAAATATTTACAAATCGTTATGTTGGTCACAAATAGACAACGTTTGATTCATGACATGACCAAAGACATTTGTCATTTCCGCGTCTTTTCTATGTAAAGAAATGGTATCTTTCTCCATATATTCTCCATTATATATTTAGGATATCTTCAATGATGTTCAAACTTTTAGGATACGTCAAAAATCATTGACAGAATCAGTCTGGAGTTATATAATGGAATTATTATGACTATTCCCTAACCCAAATGAGCAGATTTTCAATTAACCCTTCTCATTTGATTTTCTGAATGAAGATCTGGCGGTTAAAATATGATTTAGATTCACGGATTTCATTAAATGTTTTCTTATAAACGAGACGAAACAAACAGGTCACTATTTTGACCTCTGGTATCAGAAACAGTAATGTCGATCGTCAACTGTATCAATGAGATATTGTGTGATACACCTTTGTGTCATCGCAAAAGAATGAGTAGGTATGTACGATAAGCAGAATAACACTTTTTTCGCAATTGTTGTTGAACTTTGATATAGGGCTCTTTCAATACGGTATTCAGGTTAACTGGCAAATAAAGATCCAGTTATTGCAATTATTTAAAACACAATCTACAAATACAGGATTTTTAAGAATGTTATTCGTTCAACACGTTTTTTATGAACGTGCGCCTGCTAAAATCCATGTCATAATAATTGTTCTGTCAATAGAACCAAGGTTATGCATAATGAGTATTATTTAGAGAATTGTTAGGGAGCAGAGTTCAACAGGTCAATTTTCAATGATCGACACGCTCTCAAAATCACAGTATGTTTGATATATTATTTGGGTACCAAAATTTCAGTAAATATTAAACTATTTCAGTTCACCATTTTTTTTAAATTCAACTGAGCCTACTGAAATACTCAGTTTGTTTACATGAAAAGTATCTGAAGGAATATACCATGATTTCAATGAACTATCAACTACAAACGAGTACCACATTTTAGATAAAAAATGAACACAAAATTCCCTGATATAAATTAAGTAATTTTTGTGGAGGAAAAGAAATCTACCTTTTTTGGGAATTTTCATCTTCCACGATCTGAGAAAAAGTTATAATGAAGAACTTTATACATATGTGTACGGGGCATAGTTCACCTTGATGAGTTACTGCGAAAATTCAATACATCTTTCTCGAAGAAAAATGTACTGCCTATCAGTATTTTGTCGACTAAAGTCGATGCAGTGTTGCCGAGACATAATATTGGTCCTCGCAGTCAACGCACATACCACTGATGAGATTAGCCGCAGTAGCAGACGAAACGTTTGTTACTTCAGGTGTCATTCGACCACGGCCTAACAGCCCGGATTCCATTCTATGAGTCTATCAAATGGATACAATTAAACAAAAACTATAGTGAATGGTTGTTTACAAATTGTTTATCCTGTAATCATAGTACTAATTTGTTTCTTATTAATGCCTAGTAAAGCATAAACTTGAAATGTATATATTTTAGTTGTGGAATTGGCCGCGGTGGTAGTGCGCCCGACTTACGATCGGAAGATCGTGGGTTCGATTCCCGCCTCGACCAGATATTTTTCTCTAGAGAATTTATCTGGTTGAAGCTGGAATGATTCTGCAACCGTGTTAGGAATCACACGTTAAAAGGTAAGACCTCGTTAGTCCTTAGCTCGCACAAGTTCTCGTATGGGGGCGACAGCTGATTAACTACTTTACTACTACTACTATACTTTGTGTTCTGATCCTACATACAAGCAACAATTGTTGCTTCCGTAGGTTGTTCAATATTTATTTGTACTATATTTCTTATGATGTCAATATTTTGTACAAGAGCAAATAATGATCATGATTATTCGATGTAGTATCTAGGTACCCAGTAGTATCTCCATCAGACTTCTAGATTATAATTTTGATGACCTTAATTATTTTCTTAATCACCTAAACGAACAAGTCAAAATAATAGTAATGATAATGCCAATAATAATAGTATATGAAGTATATTAAAATGAACTGACTTTCCATAAAATCAAATTTATGATACTTGTAAGCATGAAAACTAGTATGGTATTCAAATCATAATTTTTGTTTATAAATAGTTCAATTGTGAACCTTTGAGAAAATAAAACCAAAACTTGTCGCAGCGTCGACATGTTTTAATGATAATCTTCGATTCTTGAATACGTGAGGATTTTTTGTTCCTCAAATAGGGTTTGATCAGACTGTTGATTTCTTCAAAAAAACTGTCGAATACGCACATTAACGAAATTTCAGTGCAGTTCCACGTAGCTCGTACTGGGGATCACAACTGTAAGTAACGATTGTAAAAACAGTATTTGTCCGCACTGCAATGAGCACAAAAATATAGTCTGAGGTTCCCCTCAGAGGCAAGAATAATGTATAAGAACCGGGTGGTTACCTAAAATAAAGAATGAAGATTTAAAAGAATGATATTTTAAAGCGTGCTTGTGACAATTTTTTTAAAGCCTTTCTATTCAAAAATAAGTGACAATGAACTTAAACAATGAAAGTTACGGTTCTTTTAACCAAAACTGAGCTCTTCTAACACCCTGTATATTTCCTATAATCACCACTAAAAAAGAAATTGAATTTCTAATAGGTAATTTCAGTGACCAATGATCGTCTCTGAGATATCAACCAATGACGTCACTTCAATAGTCCTGTCAAATCTAAATTATACAGGCTGATTCACGGTGGATGGCTCATTAGACGTTTCTGGTGAACCAGACATCGGACCACTTAGAAAATTTAATGGAGCATATTCGGATATTCTATATCCAACAAAAATATTATCGGCAAAGCGACATAAATTTCTTGAGGTTCGTTAGCGATAGATTCGGATACCTTTCGTTGAACTTTCTACATGTTCTGTTGATAATTTTATCACACTGAGCCAAAATAATAAACAAATTCATAAAAACTTATTTTGAATAGTTTCGTCCTATCGTTTTGGAGGTATTTGAAACTTCTGAGGTGACGAAAATGTCAATATTATTAGGAGAATGTCACAACGTTATTAGGTTAGGTCCAAAGTGAGTAGGTCTATTCGACCCTCCACCGCAACCCATAAGGGTTTATTGTGGCTCACACCTATTCACACTCAACCAAATAAACCCAGCTTCTTAACGAAGCCGATTAGTTTGTATGTTGAGTGGTCTTTCAGGTCAGATAGTACGGCTCTTCCGAACTCTAAATACCTGATTCGCTCCCCAGCGAGGCAGGCACAAAGTATATGCTCTACTGTTTCATCGTTAATGAGGTGGTCGGATAGTAAAGGTGCAAGTTTCCCATCTTGATACCCGCGACAATCTTCCCATATAAGGGTTTTTGCACGTCAGCTAAACTTGAATGCAAACGTTTGCTAACCTGCTCATGGGGGGATTTGTTCCTCCACTTGAGACAGATTTTGCGTACGCCGCTCAATAATTTGGTTCAAGACGGTTTAATAAGGTACCCCGCTCTTGAGGAGACGACTCAATCGTTTCCTGGCTGCACCACCAAACCTTTTTTTTAAGTTCAGTTATTGGATCAGGAGTTGGAGAGTTGAGAAGCTCTCGCTCCTGATCTAAATTACAGGGAGATCAGTTGGAGTCGTAAGCTCGACATCCATCTCCTCTGTAGACTCAGCGTCAGAAAGAATGTTAGTTTACAACGTTATTACTGTCAGATAGTAGGGGAAAATAGGGCAATGCCGGTCAGTGGGCAATACCGGTCATACCAATATTACCTTGAAAGGAGTTGAATCTGGCAACAGCGAATCGCTCTAGTGGCGGATTTTAGTATTGTCGTACCGACCGCCTTGAGTAGATTCAGTCAGAGACAAGCGCTGAAGTAACACGATTGGCGGTTTTGTTTTCATGGTGTTTCTTGTAGTTCCACCAACTCTGAAAATAAGTTGTAAGTACTTATATTTACTATTTTTTAGAACTATACCTATTTCAAGAGTAGGTTACCTCACCGTATAATCCTCTTACGCTTCAATATGAATACTATTAAAACCCTTAAGACTTCAAATGATTTTTGAATAAGGGCATGCATGTGAGGGTAAAACCAGTCAAGTGACCGGCATTGCCCACATAAAAAACGTATTATTTAATGTTTTTTTTAAATTTTTTTATTACAGATGCCGAAGCCACGTATCAGAAATACTGAGAGGGCAAAGTGGTCTGTTGAACATCTTAATGCTGCCAAACGATTATATGAACAAGGTGAGATTTCTATGCGAGCTGCTGCTAAACGATTTGAAATTCCATTTTCCACCTTGCAACAAAGAATTAAAAAGAAAAAAATGGTTACTCCTACTATGGGCAGAAACACTGTTTTCACCGGGGAGCAGGAGGAAGAAATGGCAAACCAAATAAAATATCTAGCATCCATATTTTATGGCTGTACCAATAAGGAAGTCCGACGCATGGCATTTCAGTATGCTGAAAAAAATGGCATAACCCATAATTTTAATACCGAATTAAAACTAGCAGGTCGCGATATGCTGATAGCCTTTCAAAAGAGAAATCAAATTTCAATACGAAAAGCAGAAGCAACTAGTTTAAACAGGGCTACTGCCTTCAATAAAGAAGAAGTCAACCGGTTCTACGAACTTTTACAACAAGTTAATGAGAAGCACAACTTTTCACCGAGAAACATCTACAATGTCGACGAGACCGGAATTTCCACGGTCCAGGATCCGGCAAAAGGTCAAAAGAGGGTTGGTTCGATGACAAGCTGGGAAAGAGGTCGCAACATAACAGTTGTTTGTGCAATGAGTGCTGCTGGAGGTTTTATACCTCCAATGTTTATTTTTCCTCGCCAACGGCATTCATCCCTATTGGAAAAAGATGGTCCTATTGCAGCTGCATATGAATGTTCTAAGAATGGTTGGATAACAGAAGAACTATTCGTTAAATGGCTAAAACATTTTGTGGTTCATGCAAAACCATCCGAATCTGACAAAGTCTTATTAATATTAGATAACCATTCAAGTCACGTTTCACTGGTAGCCTATGACTTTTGCAGAGGAAATAATATTACCATGTTATCCATACCACCCCATACCTCTCACAGGACTCAACCATTAGACGTTTCGTTTTACGGACCACTCAAGTCCTATTATAGGAATGAGTGCAATCTCTACATGAAATCCCATGCAGGAGAAAAAATATCACCTTATGAAGTTGCCTCATTGTTTCGAAAAGCTTTTGCTAACGCTGCATCGGTAGGTAAAGGAGAGGCACGGTTCAAAGCAACCGGAATCTACCCCATTAACCCGCATGTCTTCAAAGATGAAGACTACTTGGCTGCTGAAGCTTTAAATGAGCCAAAAGAAATAACTGTTTTCATCAATGAAAATGATACTAAACTTGACGATGATATTGCTCAAGATATAGGGCCGGGCCAAGAAGTGACAGGATGCTCGAAACAACATTACTCTTCAGAAAATATAGTCTCTGCAACACCTTCTACTTCAAAACCTCTGTCCTCACTCAATTGCACTGTTGAAGATCTCCTTCCGAAACCAAAAAAGACTACGAGAGTTGAAAAACCAAATCGGAGACCTAAACAGCACTCGACCATTCTAACTTCTACACCTCTTAAGGACCTATTGCAAGAAAAAGAATTTAAGAAGAATGAAAAACTGGAGAAGAATAAAGGTAAGACGAATAAAAGAAAAGGTTTGAAGGACGCTAAGAGAAACATAATAGACTCGCTTGATAAAAGTAGTATTGAAGAACCAAAGATAGCAGACATCACTACCCGGAAAAAACTTCGAACAAAATTAAGCAAAAAACAAACAGAGTCGTCCCCGGAATCTGATATTGATATGGAAATCTGTAGTGATAACGAAAATTATGAAACAGATTTAAATGTTTGCCTTGTGTGCAATGATTATGGACCAAATAGTGAAGTTTGGTATAGATGTACAACATGTGGACAATGGGCACATCAGTTATGTTCCGGGAAGGATACACCGAGGGGATATATTTGTGATTTTTGTGTATGACCGGTATTGCCCATGCCCATGACCGGTAATACCCACAGGTCAGGACAATTCCGGTCAATGACAAGTTTTTCAAATTGAGTGTTTTATATTACAAAATGTCAGTTTTTTCTTTTCAATTGTGTTCAATTACATAGAATAAATGTTACTTTATCTTTTGCTTTCATTATAATAATTATAGGTTTTGTATTTTCACTTTAATGCTCAAATATCGTTAACTGACCGGCATTACCCCATCTTACCCTAATCATGGCCTGCTTACAAAATACCGAATGGAAATATCGTTCTGAAGAGACATTTTCACAAATAAATGTTTCAAGTCCGAAGCTTGACTAGTTGGGTATACACATGATATATATAGAAAGAAGGCAAATTTTAACAGCTTTCTGAATTTGTAATAATACAGAGGGTGTTTCATTCGAAATAATCAACTTTCGGTCTCTTTTTCAAGAAAACGAGAAAACTGTAATTTTTTACCATCCTGTATTGAAGTAACGGAGATTACGCAGAAGTGTGGGAAGCCTCCAAGTATCACCTAACTCCAAACCAAATTTCGGTGCCATAGTATTCCTTGATTAAAGATATCAGCATTTTTAGAGGTCACGATTTTCGAAAAAAAATTGAAATTAATTCACATTTCGAAAACGGTAACAGATAGGTATAAGGAAATATTAAAAAAAGTTTTCAGCTAATTGTTGTAGATTCCAAAAATAATATTATATATAGGGTGTTGCATTTGTAAAAAATCAAAGTTGCTACCACTTTCTAATGAAAGTGGCAACACCGCATCGTTGAAAATATTTTAGTTGGGTAGAGAATGTCCAAATAAAAGCGATCAGTTGTCTGGTTCACCTGAAATGTCTAATTTGCCATCCACCGTGAATCAGCCTGTATACGTTGCAGGCGGAAGTACAATCAAAGTCTTGGTAATATACCTAATATGGAAAAACGTCAAAGACTGTATCAATTTTCAGATACGGCACAATATAGCAACAAGAACGGTCCAAACTAAACTCCAATTTTTTCTCTTCTATCATATCAACCTTCCAACGACACCACCGCCTTAACCTCACTCGCTTTGATATCCATCAAGGTGATTTAATGTGAAATGTAACTAATATCAAGCATACACTCAAATTTCCGCCGTTGTGACAAAATCAGAAGAAAGGGTAGCCGGGTAGCCCCAACCTTTGTGACAACCGGCTTGACAAACAGTTAGCAAGTTTGGAACCACTTACAATAAGGAAAAATCCGCTAATTTACTATCCCTCAAGCATAATATAAAAAATTCTTTATAATTACGGACTCATTGGGTGGCATTTAAGGTACCCAACAGATATGTCCGGATAATAAGCTCCCCATTGAAGAATCATTTTAAGCAATGACAAGAGAAACCAACTGGGTTCCATCAGAGGGAATGAGAGGAAACACTGCAAGACAAATGCATAAATTTAGAAGAGGAATTAGCTCACAGCGATCACAGTGAAATTAGTAATTCATGTAGAATTCACAATCGGAACTGAAAGAATTGAATTGCAACATAAAACCGCGAAAAATATCTCCGCAAATCATTTCACACGGCTTGGTACCAGCCGTACTCCGAAAGAAAAAGCATCGTTGTCTAAAAAAAGTAACAACTCCATTTTATATGTCATAAACATTTCCAACTATTCAAAATAGTTTGGCTACTCTAGATATGTACGTAATCTGGTCAACTGTGACTGGTCCGAAGGTATGAGTTATGCATCATTTTGCCTACTTACCCAGCAGAAAAGAGTCACATAATTGACAATTTTTTGTGAATAATTTCAATGCAACTTTCAATTTAACATCAAAAAATTATTGGCAGTGTGAAAGAAACTCTGATGTGAGATATCAAATACCTTTGCACCACACCACTAGAGAATTGTGAGCCACAGTTCGACGTCACGATTCACAGAAATCCGTGTACCTAATGCAAATATTGATTTAACCTTATTATCTGAAGTCACATTATGATTTAGATGCACTACCTCGATATATTTTCAATAACAATTATGATTCCTTAAATAGTTCAAAAATATCCATTTCCACTCATATCACTTTATAATATCATGCGGAACGAGTTTCTCCGGTGTTAATTTTTTTTAACTATTCGACATGCACGAATATTTTTGGACAATACCCCGATGAAGGATTTACTTTATATGATCATTTATTTGTGCTTTATTTAGTATTTTCATTTCAAAGTTTAAATAACTTTTGTGATTGAAAAATCTACCCATTACATTCGATAATCTTATGCCTAAATTCATAAAAAGGTTTGATAAGTAGTAGTTGTTCTATATTATTATTATTATTAGGCCAACGGTTTTGCATGTTAAATGATTTTTTTAAATTTCTGATAAGCAATATATTTTTCTCATTATATTCATAACTGTAACCGTCCTTATTTTTAAATTGGCTTTAGATAATAGGCAATTACCATTTTATCCAACCTTTAACAAATATGAATGTAAAACTTGAATAGCGATAAGTCACCAACGTGAGGAACTGTGTAGGGAACGGAAATGCCGCCATATTGCATGTGAATGTGAGTCACAGGATCATAGAAAACCAGCAATATTTATGAACAATCAAAGTTGAGCACAGAAGAGTATGAAAAACGTCAAAAAAAAGACCTGTACAAATTAATACAGTGAACAAAATGGTTGGAATGGGTTTCATGAAAAAGTTGAAGGAAAAACGTAACAGACCCCAACCGCGCCCCGTAGCCATTAATCTGGGTTCTGACATTGTCAGATATTGACAAATGACAAATATTTTTCAGATTATTCCACACGAAGAGGACCGGGTATCTGCCACACATACTTACAAAGTCGTAGGTTCACATGGGAGACAAAGGAATTGTGTTTTCACCTCTCTGGAAGATATTTAATTATTATTCTGAGTCCCACCCTCGAGTATGCGTTTGTAAAGTTATTTCCGGACTTTGTCTGCAGGTGGCGCAGTGGATATCCTACTGAATTAACTGCAGATATAGCTTATGACTAGTTGGAATCAATTTTTCAGATTAGCGTAGAGGGCTCCCTGTCTGACCACAGGGATATCCTCGCTGGAGTGCCACAGGGAGCTGTGCTCTTGTCCACGTTAGACTTGCTTTACACCAGCGACCTTCGGAGGTCCGAGTGTGTGAAGATGTCTTTTTACGCCGATGATACGGGCTCTCCTCTCATCTTACATAGGTCGGGAGCTCCGGATAGTCTATATGCAACGTGCATTGGACGACCTCAAGCGCTGGTACCTCAAATGGAAGTTCTGAGTGAACCCGGAAAAGACTAAAGCGATAACCATGGGAAGAATCATATCTTCTCCGGCTAGGAATGTGAGGGTTCCTAGAAGGGAAATCAACTGGCAAGCGCGGTTAAAGTACCTCGGCCTTCTAATAAACCGTAGGCTCACCTGGAATCCGCACATTGAATCCGTCAAAACAACGATCAAGGGTCGGATCACAAGTCTGTAGCCTCTGATCAATAGCTCCGGCTTCAATCACCGGTAGGCGTGTGTGCCAGGTCCCGTTCTCACATGTGGTTCACTATTGGAATTTGGACGACCGTTATAAAATCGGCCGTCCACAATCGGTGTGTGTGCAATTAGCCTAAGGAGCCATTAAAGTTAAAGTATTAATATACGTCGGACTGGGGGTATTAATATAAATTTTCCAATGATATATGCGTAGGTAATTTAAATTTCGTGAAAACTAATTTTGCTTAAATATTTTATTTTGAGAAGGACACTTTATATTTGAAATAGTTTTTTATTTAGGATTGTTACCTTCCACAGATCTATAAAATAATCAGAATATTAAATTTAAAAATAAATACAAATGTAGAAAGGACAAAAAATTACTGCATTTGATAAATTAGCTTTTTGAAAAAAAAAAAACTAATTTGTCAATAACCTGAATTTATAACATTTTGCATACAAAAATAAATATGTATCATCTAGTGACGTTTTTAAAACTATTCATAAGTGGTAAAGTCTTCGAAACGTCACCAGATAAGTTAGAAATTTGAACATCTGAAGATGATCGATCACTTGGTGATCGAAACACGTGTCGAGGTGTTAAAATAACGGTTTGGTGTTGGAATTTAAACTCCAGTAATATCGGAATTTCGGGTTGAACCGCGCTCAAAGTTTCGCATTGTTCAACGTTTCGGCTTCCACTTTGAAGCCATTTTCAAGAAGTAGAAAAGTGTGGCTGTACTGAGAGACACACTTCAGGGTTTTGATGTTCTGGTCTGGCCAAACTTTCGAGACGGTATGACCCTCATTGACTCATTTTTCTATCAACATGCTCTTTCTATCTTGTTTTCTAAAAGTGAAGTTCAGCTCTTGTAATATCTTCCATAATCTAGTTCTTATATCTGGAAAAAAACTATCTTCATGAATAACTGACAAAACAAATAGTGTACTGTTTTCCTAATAGAATTCTTGACTTCTTCATCGATAACCAAACTCTTTCTGCCAGTGGATACTTTCGGCTCCAAAAATATGTTGTTTTCTATTGACACCGGTCATATTCGCGTTTTTTTGCGCTACTTCCTCCTTACTTTTTATTTCTGGCGAATATTGTATTCTTAAAGAATTATAAACATTCATAACAGTTGCTTTTTCATTTATATTTGAAGCTGATAGTTTCGGACGCTTCACGGTTCCCGAACAACTAGCTTCCATGTTGTAGGTATAGCCTTTTATTCAACGCGCTCTCGAA
The DNA here is from genome assembly GCF_025532065.1 of Leptinotarsa decemlineata. Lineage (NCBI taxonomy): Eukaryota > Metazoa > Arthropoda > Insecta > Coleoptera > Chrysomelidae > Leptinotarsa > Leptinotarsa decemlineata. Next base: position 26,074,494 of record NW_027412688.1, on the reverse strand, counting down.
GTAAACTGAAGAATATCACGACTAACCCTTCTACCATGGCCCTTAAACTCCCTATGGAAACTCAACTCAAGTCGATCCTATTGATGGGTGCAGTGTGTCTGTTGACGGTGTAATTGAAAGGAATATATATTTATACCGCCTTCAAAAAACAATGTTTTTTCAATCCCTTTCAACTAAATACTTATTTGTTGGAGAATGTCTTTGGTTACTACTGGACATATTTTCACATTTGTCGTATTCAAGAATGAATTTTGTATATTCATTTATTCAATTCGTCGAGAGTAAATGATTTGAATGCGGTACGCCTATGGCACTAATATATATAGATATACTGCTGAAGTTTCTCTCATTTCTGGACAGACTAGTATAAAATATGGATGAATTTATATTAAATATAAAACAGTTCTCTCTTCCGTCAAGGCTAATTCAAGTTATTCTTAGAAATTTTCTTTTGTAATGAACCATTATAACAAATAATGACAGCAATTGATTGCGTGTGTGTATATACCTATTAAATCTGACTTGATAATATTTCGTCACATCACTTGCCGTTTTTGAATGCGATTTTTACCTTGAAGTATTAAGAATATCAATTCATCAAATTTTTCCTCTATTAACAAATTTTTTTGTCCAGATTATCAAAGAAGGTGGAGAAATGGAAAAACTAAATAAATTCGAATTAAGCGTCGGTTGAAGTGATCAAAAAGAGCAATCGTAGAAATATAGCAAATAAACACGTGTTAATAGTTAAAAATATACTCCTTTGGAAAAGGATACTCGAAATGTTGCTTAATTTAATATTATCACTGAAAACAAATCAAAACTAACTGTCAGTGAAAATCACAATAAATTACTTTAGTAAATATTATTAGCCGGGCGGTTCGACGTAGGTGCTTTGTTCACTCAGTCAATCCGGCCGATGTGTGAGTCGATGGTTCAAGCCCCAGGCTGAACGCTCGATTTTCACTGGCTATGGTCCAATCCGTGTTGGGAATCACACGTTAAAAAGGTAAGACCTCGTTAGTCCTTAGCTCGCACATGTTTCGACTTCTGAGGGTTGTCGTTCGTAGGGGTGCGATAGCTGGTTAACGGAAAACATATTTTAAACAACATAATAGGGATAAACTTGAGCTTTAGATATGTTTCTCAGAATTCTTTGTAGATGTGGATAACCAGCAACCATATTTAGTCCATTCCATATCATTTATCAATTATCAGCACTGATACTAATAAATACCTATTAGAAGAATTCGTCAGATTGTGCGGACGAGGCTGTTAAATGTTATTTACATTATTCGTTTTAAGCTAGTCACTTATCTGAAAGCCATTCGAGATTAGTATTGTTTGAATTCTGATATGAGTAAAATTTGATTGATCATGTGCTCTCATTGGCTTGGTTCATTTTTTCACTTATCTTTGAATGATCTCACCAAATCCGAATGTATTACAAATTACGTTCCAAGATTTTTATTTCATAGAAGTTACCGACTTTGAAAAGTTGTGCATACAAGTAATAGTATGAATAGATTATTGAAAAAATGAAAGGTATAAAATTTTATGTAACCGATTAAATTTTCTCTACCAAAACGGTCTCAACTTTTTGTCCGGAAACGTAAATATTTTCAAAAAATTCGGTTCTCAGTTTATAAATAGTGATACATTCCATAATAATGAATTTTTTCATGGAAAATTAAACAAAAAAAAATTACGCTTGATAAAGCTATTGTATAGCGAAACACGTGTCACGGTTTTTGTAAAACCCTTTATAGCAAAAATCATTTAGTAAAGTGTATTAATTAGTTTTAATATGGATTTTCATCAAGTATCGGCCAGTTGTATTCAATTTTTCAACCACAAAGGTGAAGGGTGCAGATTCCTTTTTTCACATGGTTTCTCTGACAAGCCTATAATCTATAATATTAATCTGAAAAAAATTCATTTTGAAATATTCTCAAGATACAAGCAGACAGATCTATTCAAAATACATGGGTGGGGGCATAGAGAAGCAAAAAAAATTAATTTTCCCACAGAAGTCCAAATATTGTGAGCAGTGAATATTATGGTTAATCTATTCGATGTTGGAAATATGAAAACTACAGTATCAATAATAATAACCCTAATTTTCCAAGTTAATGAAGCTTTCCTTATTGACCATTTCATATTGTTTCATTGGCTACTCTGACTGTCAAATGTTACTAAATGGACGATAAATATAAATTTTAAAAACCATCTAATTTTTTTGGGATTATGTCTGCCATTTTGCTTCCATTGCTGCCATTTGTATGTTTGCAAAACAGCTGTAACCTATAATTATAATACTAACTGCGAGGCAACTAGTCCAGTTTAACAGACTTAAAGCTACTAAAAATATGAGCGACAGATCATTGGGTTCAGAATGAAGTGTAGAAAAATAAACTTTGCTGATTTTACGGCTCTCAAAAAATTGCAATTGCCACTGAAAAATGGAAATGAAAAAAAGGACATTTACTATTTCGTTTAAAACTAAAACTATCAATACTTGGCTGCACCATACTGATGATGGGCCAAAAGCCCGAAACACGTGTCTATGGTTTGCCACTTTCATGAGTGCTATGTCCAATATTAACTTATGTTTATATATCAAAACACTCAATAACTTTCATATTTGTATATATATATATATATATATATATATATATATATATATATATATATATATATATATATATATATATATATATATATGATATATATATATATATGATTAATATTCCGGAGAGGTGCATTGTAACATGCTCAGGGTTGCCCCTTTCCTCTCATGCAAACCTACGACTTTGTAGGTACGTGTGGCAGATACGGAAAAACAACAACCCACCCAGCTAATGCCGCGCAGAGAGTTGAAGTAAAACCATCAGGTACTTGTACAACGTCTTCAACTGCAGAGAGATTCTATGACTAGCTGGAATTATTTTCATTTGGTCGTGATACTCACGGTTCACACCGTTCTGAAGAGACCATGCCCGGTACTGATGATGGGTCAATCACCCCGAAACCAGTCTATCGGTTGGTCGGATCGACCAAACGAATACTCCATATTTCGTGAATCATTCGTGAATCGATATCTCTAACACTTCAATTGAAGGTTGAACAATTTGTATTGTCACTGTGACTTGAACATATTGATAAAATGATAGGATATATTTTTTTCATTAGATACTTCATTGTAATTATATGTCCCCCTTGAGATAAAGTTATCTGATTATTTCATTACTTCAAGGTAAAATTCATTTCATAAAACCTTCCCAGAAAAATGTTTCAACTCTCAAGTGTGAATAGTGTGTGAATAGGTGTGATCCACAATAAACCCTTGCGGGTTGCGGTGGAGGGTCGAATAGATCCACTCACTTTGGACCTAACCTAATTTATACAAATTGAAAGAACAATATAACATTTTTTCTCCAATGGAATCTCATTCCTTGAAGTATTCACATTACACTGTATTTTTTTCAGCGACTGGTGCGCAAATAATGAATGGACTGATCCGTTGCTTGAAAATTAATAACTCCATTATTATTATTATCACGGATACTTGTGATCGAGTCTTGAGTATCTAGATTGAATAAATGGTGATATCTCTAACACTTCAATTGAAGGTTGAACAATTTGTATTGTCACTGTGACTTGAACATATTGATAAAATGATAAGATATAATATTTTTTTCATTAGAGACTTCACTGTAATTATATATCCCCCTTGAAATAAGGTTAACTGATTATTTCATTACTTCAAGGTAAAATTCATTTCATAAAACCTTCCTAGAAAAATGTTTCAACTCTCAAATTCTTTACTAACTTGTGCATTCAATATAGGTTCAAGGTAATCGAAATGTTCATACAGTTAGTTAATGTTCAGATAAATCAAAATTTTACGAGCTAAACATTATTGTTTTGCCAGGATGTTTGAAAGTTTCAATGTTTACCCAAAATTATTCCTTTTTTTATGAATTGATATGATCTGATGGAATTGATGGAATGTCATCAGTGACACTAAATGAAGAAAGATAGTAACAACCTAATTTCATAAAACGGTATTATGAAAAATGCCAAACGAGTATAAGGTAGATAATATAATTTTGCACATATTTGTTTATAAATACAACTGAAAAATAATTAGAAGACACTGATATACAATATTATAAAATTTGCTCTAGATAACACCTTAAGAGTTTTATAACCTCATGAATACCAAGCTGTTTCTTCAAGATAGTGGAAATTTAGACCAAGATTTGGAAAATATTGATTTCTTTGCAAATTTTACTTGCCATATATCCCTATAGTATTTTCAAGAAAAGTTTGCACTGACGTCATATGTAATGATAAAATATGCCAAATTCAGAAAACAAGTTTTCAAAGACATTAATGATTGGGTTACCAATTCTGGTCGGTGTTGTCATGTGCAAATTCAATATAGAAGTGTCTTACTTAACTTGCTCGAAATGTGGAATGTAAGTGAAATCATTGCATTTCTCAAAATGCACACATCTCTTAAGAGTGCAACTTTTTACACGTTTTGTTACACTTCAGATACAACTAGTCATATTTCCAAAAGTTGGGCGGAGGTACAAGTTTTGACTTCTAATTTGTGATAAACAGATAAACAAAACTAGGTTCAACTAAAAAAAAAATAATATACCGCGAGCTGATAGAATAAATAGTTAGTGTGTTGCATATGAACCTATTGAAGTGCATTTTATCGAATTTTGGCAATGGCGTTGCCAAGTCTTATGGACATTTCTGAATATTTATCAAGCACTTTGTCAATTTATACTGGATAATCGTTGATGTTTTTTTTAGTGGAAAGTTTAAATAACATATAGAACCTATTTTCATTTTGAAATGAATTTGGAGTGCCGTCGGCAAAAATAGCTTTTTCGCCACGCTTTTACAAAAACTCATATATCTCGGTTAACACTATGATTGTTAATGAAATTTTCACCAAAATATTAAAAATAACCAATAGAAAACAAAGATTAACTCACTGATGATTGAACGAGTTAAATTTTCAGAAGTATTCATCAATTGAAGTGCTTGAGATATGGATGTTTGATTATGGCATGTTGTAGGAATTTCAAGTTCGTTTTGCAAGGTTTTGGCATATAAATTAGGTGTTATTACATGCCTTCTAATTGCTCAGGGCGTCTTCCATCTGTGAGTAGCTCTATTCACAAATTTCCAAATGACAAATCTTGTCAAATGGCTTATCAGCAAGAAACATTTCACTCCAATTGATTACCAGTTGGCAATGAAATTTATCTGAGAAGAAAATAATTTTAATGAAAAAATGTAAAAAAAAGGAAACTACAAATCAACAATGAGTGTGGAGACGGATTTGTGATCAAACACAGCGCTGTTTCGACCCACCAGGTCTCATCAGTGGTGCTCAGTTGAACTGTCGAAAAAAGAACAAGCCTAAGAGTAAAGGTGATGGTATTCTCTTGGTTATTTTTGATATTTCAGTAAAAAATGTATCAACTTTCATACAGTGTTAACCAAAATATGCGTTTTTCTTAATGCGTGGCGAGAAAGTGCTTTTTCTCGACGTGCTTTTTCTTGATTTGAAGAAGGAAATAGGTTCTATATTGAATTTGAAACATTTCATTGAAAAACCACCAACAAAGTGTCAAAAATTCCATTTTTTTTCAACTTTCCTTAGGGTACTCCAAATACATCACTGATTATACAATATGAACCGAGATATAGGATTTTGTAAAAGCGTGTCAAAAATGTTTTTCCCCGACGGCACCACAAATTGATTTGAAGATGAAAATAGTTTTATATGTAATTTGAAACTTCTCACTGAAAAAAAACCATTAAGCATCATAAGGATCATCCAGTATATAAGTAGAAAATTCTTGATGAATTTTCAGCAACTGTTCAGAAGATTTGGCAATATCGCCCGAAAATCCTACCCTATTCCAACTTTCTTGATAAAACCATAGCGAGAGAACCAGGGATAACTTCACTCTAAAAAGTAAACTTTACTTATACATTCAATACAAATGAATACCCTTCTCTTGTGGATCAGGCTTGATTAGTTGTTATTCACTTCCTGTTCATTACCATTACCTATTTATTATTGGTCTCCAAAAGTTGTAACATAGGTAGGCACTCAACGTCATTTCATTGTTTCAATACAAAATCATTACCCTGGTTCAGGAATTATTTGATGTAATTAACTTCTGAAAAGTTGATTTTAAAAAGAACTGGCCTAATTCGCATTATCAAAAATAAGAGAAAAATTGGAACAGTTCCCTGTATTAGACTAGGACTAAAAAATATATAATCATTCTCACAAATTGCTAATCAAGGCTTGGTAACCAATATCAAGTGTAGGTTAATACGTTTATCGAGAAATCGAGACAATACCTACAGTACACGTTTCGGGAACTACTTTTAAAAACTTACCTCGTTCAAAAACGTAGTTAAATCATATACTTTGTTATGTATCACAACCCAGGTACTTTTATTATCATTGTGTTCTTCGATTTCTTTAGTAGAAAATTGTTTAAGAGACATTTTGTCGTTTCTTCGATATAACTATACCGACGAAAGCAGAGATATTACGCGTGAGCACAAAAGTTTTATTTTCTAATTGATATTCGAGATTATCCTTGATCTTTGAACGAAATCTACTTCGTGATAAGGAATAATGACAATCCACAAACAAAAAGCCTTATATGGTGGGAAGTGTCGCCTTGTTGCCATATCATCGAACTTATCGGTGGTTTGCAATAATGATTATACAAGTCGCAAGGCTAGCCAAATTCTCTTCACATGATCAGATTATGCAGTTAAAAAACGCACGTGGATGCGAACGAATATTAACTATTATGTTGACGTGTATTTTCATAAAGTTTTAATCAAGAATTCCTTTGTGCCCGATCCAAGTTCAGGTTAATGAAGACTAAAAAAATAAAGTCATTTCATTGTTTCAATATAAAATCATTACCCTAGCTTAGGAATCATTCGATGTAACTAACTACTGAAAAGTTGATTTTATGAAAAATTCTCCTCAATAGCTTCCTCAAGCATGAGGAAGCTATTGTATAGCAAAACAAGTGCCGCGGTTTTTGTAAAACCCTCTATAAATTGTATTAATTAGTTTTTATTTTAACAGGTTGGAGCCTAGCTCCGTTACTGTTACGACGTGTGTTCATCAGGAGGACGAACGAGATGGTATGAAGGTCCAGAGACATCCATACCGCCCTTCCTAAATGGAGAGACTCGTCGGAGCCACTTGACCCCAAACGCCTCAAGAGTAGATGATGACAGACTTGAACATCGTGTTATAGAGTACAGACTTTCAATCCGTCCCTCGATCTTTGCCTTCACATTTTCGAAGTGCAGTGTTCAGGTGAGCCTACGGTCTATTAGAAGACCGAGGTACTTTAACCGCGCTTGCAGGCTATTTCCCTTCCGGAGACTTTCACTTCCATGGCCGGAGCAAATGTCGTTCTTCCCGAGTCTTGTGTAAAGATACCTTCACACGCTCAGACCTCGAAAGGTCGCTGGTATATAAGGAGTAGAGCGTAGGAGAGAGCACGTCACGCACTCCAGCGATGATCTCTCTGTTGTCAGACAGGGAGCCCTCTATTCTGACCTGAAAGGTCCTGCTCTTTAGAAAGGATATAATCCACCGGATCAAGCCGCGAGTCATGTCTTCGTGTCATACACGATCGAATGCCTTCAAAATTCAAATACGACTGAATTAACTTTTTTGTTGGAGTTCAGCTCCTTGATGGTATTTTCGACCAGTTTCAGAGCCTGTAACTCAGTGGAGTGTTCCATCCGGTAACCGAATTAATCGTCAGTCATAACATTTCAGTCCTTGACTTCTTCTTCGAGCCTTTGCAGAACGACTCTTTCACCCAGCTTAGTCATCGAGGAGAGAAGACTGATAGGACGTATATTGGGAGTCTTTTTGACAAAAAGGGGTCCAAATCATCACACCAGGAACATTTCATGCATCTTGATTCACCAAACAGAAAAACTATATTTCACAAGAAGGAAGTATTTCCTATGATCATTAAGTATTCCCTATGACCATTGTTTTCGATTTAAGAAAAATATCTGAAGCTTTTGAGGTTGTCAGAAGTCTCAATACTAGCTAGTCCGTTATTCAGGGTTCATATATATGAACAGGCACCCTGCGTTCTTCCTCCAAACACTATTCTGTGGCCAAACTGTACCTTTTCATGAAGAGTGAATTTTTATCGGTTCTGTAGTAAAAGAAAAATGATCATCATGCTTATGATGAGGTTTTGTTGCACGTGCACCAGAATTTTCATGGTCATGAAAACGGCGGAAGCAGTGAATTTCAATTTATCTATTGTTATTGCAATAAGTTTACGATAGTTTACATGTTGCAAGCTTTTGTTTCTTTTCTTTTCATCATTATTATGTCCAAATATAACTTAGAAGTTGTATCTGATCTCCACTCAAAAACAGACAGTTATATAATATGGCTTTCCTTTTCAAAAATAAGCATGATTTAGTAAGAGAGATAACAGTATTGTTTTAAATATGTGGAATTTCTTGAAGTTGCATCAATTATTTTTCTAATTCATTATTGATGTCGTAACTTCTATCATCTGAAAAAAGTCTCTGAGAATATAAAAATAAACTGTGGTCAGATGTGACCTCTATTTTGATTTGACAAATATGACATAAAGTTTAAACATTCGAACTTAAAAGCAGTTGCTGATCGAGCACAAAAATATTTTAAATTTTATCTCCAGGGCTCCAGAGAAAGTTTATATGAGGAGTTAGGAAATAGAGTCGTTTTTGTCAAAGGAGTGCTGAGGTGAGGGAAATTTCGTAACGTCATTGAAGGAAAAGGTATTTGGCCATTCTGCATTCTGAGAGCATTGACAGTTCTGAATAGTTATTCTAGAGTAATAGAATGATTTGTGAATTTTGAATGATTTATTTATCATATTATTTTCATCTATGATGAATATTTTGTAATCTTGTATATATTGTGCCTTTATTATTCTTAATATTTATTCGGCGTTCAGTTCGAAAACAATGACTGAACATCTGACGGGTGAAAAATTGCGAAATCACGTTCGAGAAGTACACTTGCTCTGCTCACTTTGAAAACAGTGATTTTCAGACAAATTTGAAAGAGTAGCTTCTATATATGAAGTTTTTGAGGAATGATTGGTTGACTACAGTCAAGTGATTAAATTAAATCAATAGAATCTTGAGGTGACTTGATTGCTCACTTATTATTGAATATATTTTATAACCTTTAAAATCAAATCAAACACGAAACTAGAATGATTTATTATAATAATTACTATCATGTTGACTTTGTATGTAAATTAGGAATGCCTAATTTGATCAATAGTTCTGCAGTATTATAACGGTTTACTAAGAAAAAATAGATTATATTATGGATTTTCCGGTATACATTCTATATCAGTTCAAATGTAGTTATTTCTCTTTCCAATGACGTCAAAACATGACGGCCAAAATTTTAGACACTCAATAACCCCCCTATAAACTGACTGATTCATCTCGACCACAGAATATTAGTGTTATTGTCAATGGGATTTTAAATGACAAATGACAATGTTGCTAATTCTTCCATCTTCCATAAACCATCTGTGATCTGTGTATCCTCCTATCAAAATTATTTTTCATCCTAGTATTGAAAATATTGATATATATTATTTGTAAATTAGAAATCTGAAACACAACCGATGTGTTTTTAAACAACGTAAATTTGTGTAAATAAATAAAAGGTAGGAAGAAATTTTCATGACAATTATGTCTGTTCTCAGCAATATAAATCAAAATAAAAAATGCTGCTATATGGGACAAAACTCTGTGGGTACTTTCGCAACATTTTTATAGAAATTGTTACCTCTTGTAACTAACATTTCCCATCTTTGATTATCTGTTAAAATTTGGATTGAACCTTTAATTTTTTATTGATATATAGAATGTGGTTCTCCAATTTTGGGAGAGAAAACAAATCTAAACACAAAGCCACTCTCATTGCCATACTTGACGCAGTATTCTAGCATTGTTACCAAAGACCATTGCAATATAATTTTATGTTACTTTGACAAAGTCTTACTTTGATATGAATTCTTTAAAAATACATTAGAATCCTCAGGTTTTTCATTCCTATAAATCCAAAAAATATACAGAAATATTCATTATTAGAATCAAGTTCCTATTTCATTTTGAATACTCTTCTATATTGCTTGAAATGCATTATTTTTTTCCAGGTTCAATTCACAATGAAGAATGAGGAGGAGGAAGAAGTAGATGTGTATAAGCTTATTCTACAGTTACAACACGAAAAATTACTCATTAAAACAGAAAAACATAAGATACAAGAGTTGAATAAATTGATAACTAGCAAAACCCATGACATAATAAGAGATTCTTGGATTACAACAAAGCAACGTTTGTTGTTATATCAACGGGAAAGCACATCCCAAAATTTAAAAAAAATTCATTATTTGCTCAATTCAGAATTTGTGGAAGCCAAACAAATTTTAGGATTCCAGGTAAAATTTTTCATTTAAGGAATAATTTGAGAAATGAAAAGTAGTAGATTAGATATATGAAACATTAGTAAATATTTTGATTGTTGCCAGCAGAAGATTTTGAAAACATTTTTGTGAAATGTTGAGCGGAAAAACACGATTCTGAAGTCAAAATGCAGTGCTCTCCCTTCATTTCAAAATAATGGTCCCCCGAAGGTCAAAAGAAGGTAACATTCCATCTTTTTTTACACCAAAAAACGATCAAGATACTCATGATTTTATTCACCACTTCACCTTTACTCATTTTTTTACCATGCTTCAAAAGTTTATGCAAAAATTTATTTTTTCCATGGAAAAACGTATTTTTTTTCGATTGGTGTCGAAAGGTTATCATCACCTCACTGCAAATCATAGCGTGAATTTTGTCAACGCTGACAGTGATATGTTTTTGTGATTTCAATTTTTTTGATAATTACTGAAAATTCATTAATACAATAAAAATATAGTGTAAAAAATGATGGAATTGTCGGAATTTGACTCATGTCAAAATTGGTGTATAGTGGGAAAAAAGGCAGAATTGTTAGCATTGAGCTATAGTTGTAATTAAAAGAAAGAATTACACCCTCTTTTCACCTATATGTTTTCTCCAACTGACCTCTTAGATATAACAAAGGTGTTAGTTTTAGTAGTGTCAACTATTGATATTTTTTTATAATTAATAAAAAAACAATCAAAATAGAAATATAACGTGAAAGGAAGGCAGATTTGTCAGCATTTGACTTTGGGTCAAAGTTGAAACAAAAAATTATTGGAATTTGGCTTCAGTCGAAATTAGTGTATAGATAAATAGGTAGATATTTTCTTCATGCTATTACACAATAGTGTCAAAATATATACCATGATAAAATATCTCAAAATGAGTGTGGCTTTACATGAAAATGTACTTTTTTTGATAATGCGTATTTTGTCTTTAATCGAGGACCGCCTGCCTGGTACTGACGATACTCAACAGGCTGAAACAGTTGTCTCCCGGTGGCTCCTAAATTGAAATCAATATGGCACTTATCAGAAGAGTACTTATCTATTTATCTTTTGATTTTCATGGAATTATTTTCCAGCAGCTTGACGGCATTAACATTTCTCAATTTCATATCATTTCTTGAAACATGTGGATTCATTTTCCGATGGAATTCCAGGATAGCTTTCAAAATTTCTGCTACCGCAGTTGTCGGTTGATTAGTCAAACCACTAACACTGAAATGAAAACTTGGCAAGCCAATAGGTGGTTCTACTTATGTCTCGCTTGTTACGCAGTACTTTTCTTACTTATTCACATTTTGTCTTCAGTCGAGGCCGCCTTCCCAGTAGTGAGGATGCCCTACAGGCTGAAACAGCTATCTATCAGTGGTTTTTAGATTAAAATCAATATGGGAATGATCGGTATAGTACTTATCTATTTATCTTTTGATTTTTATGGAATTATTTTCCAGCAGTTTGACTGCAATAACCTTTCTTGATTATATATACATATATATATATATATATATATATATATATATATATATATATATATATATATATATATATATATATATATATATATATATATATATATATATACAGGGCTTTTCATGATGAGCGTTAATAAGTCGTTTCTGACAAACTATTTAACGGATCAACCTGACAATTTCACAGTATGCATAAATCAATATGACCTACACGCCTAAAATATTTCAGACGAAGCGACTTTGTCGCTTCTACTATAAAGTAGCGGCTTCTTTAATTTTCCAAATGAAACACCCCGTATATAATATCATATTATGATTCATTATCACTTTGTCAACAAATTCATATACTATTTCCCTATACCTATCTATTACCGTTTAGAAGATATAAATTAATTTCGATATTTTTTTTACCAAACATGAACTTTCATAAATGCTGATAATCTTGAACTCTCTTTCACTAAAACGATCAAATTTGAAATGGAGTGGAGTGATACTATGAGGATCTTCACTCCGAGTCATATTTTCATTTGTCCCATACAGGGTCTTCAAAAAATGCAGATACTTTGATCTCATGAAAAAATGAGTGGAATTCAATTTTTTCAAATGAAACACCTTGTATATTTCAACATTTTTGAGCTCTACATCCAATTTAAAATTAACTTTGTTCAGATAATACTATTTCTATTTTGAACCGTTTTCGAGATAAACTGTTTCAAACGGAAACTGACGTGGTATTCTTGCTCGTTTTTTTGAATTCATCACTTATTTTGGATATTCAACATTTTTTTTTATACTTAGTAATATTTCTTTTTGTCTAGTTTTTTAACTGTCTCAGATCATTCAATTCGAAATTGGTATGTACCTACCTTAGAAAAAGTTACAATTTGTATACATTGAGGTATTGGTCTCTAACGTACAACAGTACACATTAATATTTTTTAATAGTGTGCTTTGGAAAAATAAATAAACCAATTATTTAACGTCAGACTTTCGTTGGTGGTTTTGACTGCTGATTGTGATAGCTACCAATTATAATAGAATAATGTCAAGATTAGGTTACAGTAATGAAGATTTCTTGAATTTATTAATAATTTATGGTGAGTGCAATAGAATTGCAAGTAGAACATGCCGAGTATTTCATGAAAGATATCCACAACTTCCGAAGCCAAATAATAATGTGATAAATCGACTACTAAAAAACTGTAGGTTGAATGGAACCTTCCGTCCAAAAATCATTCGTAAGAAGACTAAAGTGGATGATGATGACAATGGTATAACAGTTTTGGGATACTTTCATGCATTTCCAAATGCTTCTCTGCACGAGGCTGAAAGGGAGATAGGTATACCCTACGTGACAATTTGTCGAATTCTTAATAAGCATAAATGGCATCCCTATAAGTTCTACTGTGTCCAACATTTGAAAGAGACTGATTTACCTCGTAGAGTGGAATTCTTTGAATGGTTACTTGTCAAGACTCAAGAGGATGAACATTTCCTTGACAATATCATATGGACAGATGAGGCCAAGTTCACAAAAAATGGAGTTTTCAATAGACACAACAGTCATTATTGGGCGCCAGAAAATCCCCATGTTGTCCGCCAAAGGGGTTTTCAAGAAAGATGGCAATTCAATGTATTTTGTGCCATAAAGAATGAGTCAATTTTTTATATCGAGTTTTATGATGATAATTTGAATGCATCAAAATATGAAGATTTACTGAGGAATGGAATTCAAATGATTTTAAATAATAGACCAGGAAGAGAACGTGTATGGTACCAAATGGATGGTGCTCCACCCCATAATTCTCATTCAGTCAGCGAAGCTTTAACCGAAATCTTCGAAGACAGATGGATTGGTAATAATGGACCTTTTCGTTGGCAATCCATTAGATTATTTCGTGTGGGGTTTCATTAAAAATATGGTTTACTCTACTCCAATAACGACAATGGAAGATATGAAATCGAGAGTTACAACTGCTTTCAATAGTTTGACTCCAGACTTGATCAGAAGCGCTACACATGACAATCTTTTGAAGAGATTACATGTTTGTTTAAGTAGAGGTGGAGATGTATTTGAACATATTCTGAAATACACTGACGATTAAATTAACTCATTAATTTATGGGTTTATTATTTTCAATTCGTGTTTCAGCGTTAATAAAACTATTGTTTGAAGAGATGTTTCATTCGATGGTAGAGGAGTATTTTAATAATTATCTATTCATTGTATTATCTGTGACTAATTGAGAAACATCAAACGATATCTGTTTTACAGAAATGAGTGATGAACAAGGAAACCATGTCAATTTCCGTTTGAAACAGTTTATCTCGAAAACGGTTAAAAATAGAAATAGTATTATCTGAACAAAGTTAATCTAAAATTGGATGTAGAGCTCAAAAATGTTGAAATATACAGGGTGTTCCATTTGAAAAAATTGAGTTCCACTCATTTTTTCATGAGATCAAAGTATCTGCATTTTTTGAAGGCTCTGTATGAGGCAAATGAAAATATGACTCGGAGTGCAGATCCTCATAGTATCACCCCATTCCATTTCAAATTTGATCGTTTTAGTGCAAGAGAGTTCAAGATTATCAGCATTTATAAAAGTTCATGTTTGGTAAAAAAAATATCGAAATTAATTTATATCATCTAAACGGTAATAGATAGGTATAGGGAAATAGTATATGAATTTGTTGACAAAGTGATAATGAATGATAATATGATATTATATACGGGACGTTCCATTTGAAAAATCAAAGAAGCCGGTAGGTCATATTGACTTATGCATACTGTGGACTTTTCAGGTTGATCCCTATTCAACGGCTAATTAACGCTCATCATGAAAAGCCCTGTATGTATATATATATATATATATATATATATATATATATATATATATATATATATATATATATATATATATAAAATAAATAAATTGGTAAGTACTTTTTGATAATTCCCATATTGATTTCAATTAAAGAGCCACCGGTAGACAGCTGTTTCAGCCTATTGGGCATCGTCAGTACCGGGCAGGCGGTCGTCGATTGAAGACAAAATGAGACGTAATGCATATTGAGTTCATTCACGTTGAAAGACAAAATGAGAAAAAACCAAGAAAGTACTTGATAAAAATAGCTGCGAAAACGCAAGCGAAACATAAGTGGAACCACCTATTGGTGTGACACCCAAGTCAACTTGCCAAGTTTTCATGTCAGTGTTGGTGGTTTGACCAATCAACCGACAACTGCGGTAGCAGAAATTTGGGAAGCTAACCTGAAATGCCATCGGAAAAAGAATCTACGTGTTTCTAGAAATGATATGAAATCTAGAAAGGTTAATGCAGTCAAACTGCTGGAAAATAATTTCATGAAAATCAAAAAACAAATAGATAAGTACTTTTTGATCATTCCCATATTGATTTCAATTTAAGAGCCACCGGTAGACAGCTGTTTCAGCCTATTGGGCATCGTCAGTACCGGGCAGGCGGTCCTCGATTGAAAACAAACAAAACAAAAACAGTCTCATTTTGAAATCAATATATATATCAATATATATATATATATATATATATATATATATATATATATATATATATATATATATATGTCAAATTATGTTCATTATTATATTATATTATTATTAACATACCGATGTCTAAATATTTTTTGGTTGTATGATTGTTTTTTTTTATTAATGAACAGATTATAATTCTTTTAATACATACTTATTTCATGTTTGTATTATTATAGCTTTGTTCTTTCACTTACGACCTGATGGTTTTATCTGTAGCCTGCAGGTTCTGTTATTACTAGTCCAATAAGTTTATATATATGATATGTGTCTTTTATACATTTGTATGGACTTTGGTGACGAATAAATTTGATTTGATTTGAAAAAAATGGGGGAAAACAATAAGCCCTTAGGGCAGTCGGAAGCAATAAAAAACTTCCAACAAAACTAACGAAAAATTCCTTGTAAAATTATATTTTGACATCATTACATCATAAACAGGTTGAGAAGATTAAAATATTTTTATACAAAAAGATGGAACTTGCAAGTGATCAAACATCTGCAGCTTACGATTATGGAAGAAGTGTTATTTTAAAAGTTATTATGACTAAAAGTGAATTCCAAAAATCATTAATTTTTTGGAATTTGATTCGCTGTCTGTGGAAGTAGATAGAAATGTTAATTTTTGACTTCAGATTCGTGATTGACAGACAAGAAAAATTAGGCAATTGAAATTTTCTGAAAAACTAATGGAATCCATTAAAATAAATATTTACTGATCATATAAAGAAATCATCAACTGGATTTATTTCAGAATTCTGTAAAGATTTCCAACTTGCTTCAAGCACTTCGTACCCAACCGAAAGAGCTAGCAAAATGGTTAATTGCGGGAGAACAATTAGCGGAGGATTCACAAAATTATCTGTTTCTTTTAGAAAACATTGTTGTTGGCCTGTATGGTTGCTTCATTTTTCCAGAAGATGCAAGGTACATGCTTACTTTGCTGTATGAGCTTGCTAAGGTACAACTGCTGAACTGCGAAGATCCAAGAAGGTAAGGTAATGAAAACTAAAGAGATTTGTTGTAGAATTGCAAAAATAAATATATTTCATTCGAGTTCAGTTGCAATTAGGAATGCTAAATTCTTTAAAAAAGTGTTGAATGACGAATTGTTTACTTCTTTGATGATGACTCTGCTCTTTCATCTTTGAAAATGTTTCCAAAGAAAAAATTATATAAGTCATAAATTTTAAAATCATCTATGTATGAAGTAACATTTGATTATAGCCTAGTGCATATAAAATAGGATTTTTGTGGGAGACATATTAATATAATACAATCTTTGAATCCACTGAAATAGAGGAATGCGGGTTTAAAAATGATTTTGTTTTTCTCCACACGGTTATAGACCAGGTGATATAAACTGTTCTAATTGTTTAATTAATTCGTATTTCTAGTATTTCAACTATCAGTCTTGCTCTGTTTGAATTACAGATAAACCAAACAACTAATTCTGAATATTTCAATGCAATATCCAAGTCATATTACTCGAAAATTCTTTTAATGGTGATGTCATATGAATTATCTTTAATCAATTGATAAAATAAATCACTGGGTCATAGTTATTCATGCCACATACCTTTTTCATTTTAATGTATTATGTTAGAATTGCTTAATAATGTGTGAAAAGGAAAATATTTTAAAGAGAGATTAGTTTTTGGGATTACATTTTTTCAGCTTTCTGCTTCTTAATAATTAATCAAAAAATAAGGGAAACTTCCAGAGAAGGCAAGGAAAAAAATAAACTTTCTTTTAGAGACCAACTGCATATCCGTAATTTGCCCGATTCCTCTGAATAAGGAAGAAAAACTTTCTTATTAGTGGGCTATGCCCACTGACTAATAAGAAAGATTTTATTCATGTGAAAAGATACACAAGATCATTATTCAAGATTATTTTAGTCAAAATCTACCTACAAGATTCTCTTTTGATCTCAAACTGGAATTTGAGAATTTGGGTAAAACAGTTACTTTCCTATCCTTATCACTTTTTGGAGCCCGTTGAAAACAGGCATAATAGGAATTATTCATATAGAAGCTGAGACTTCGAGATACAACTTTCATACTCGCAGTAAACTCACATACTAGTGATGTGCCGAGTACGGTTTGACTCGACTCCTGCTTTAGAACTAGCCTACTTGAATAGCAATTTATTTTGATTCAAGTACGCCGGATTCGATCCTGGTACTTGAGTCAGGAAGAATCGATTCATACTCGCTAACTCGATTCTATTTATGCGAGTCCAACTGACTCGAGTCAGTTGGCTTTGGTACGATGTAAAGTCGCCAGCACGTCAAGCTATACAAATCTGTCAAATTTCTGTAATCGATTTTGAACTTTATAGCGAAATAATAAGGTTGGTTTCCGTTTGGGAAAATTTGACAGTTTGTGGTAACTTGATGGGCTGCCCACCGTACGATCGTCTATTCCTAATCGTACGCAAAATATAGTCTTTTCAAATATTAGAATAAAATGAGAAAACAAAATCCGATTAATTTTATTTGTCGATATAAAAAATCAATAACAACCTACAGTATTGTTTTTTTATTGTTCATAATGAACTCATCCAACCATTTTTAAACTTGAACAAGCTTTAAACTTTTTTTTCGTATTTTTGAGAATGCATCCAATATTTTTAAAACTCCATAGCTTATCGATGATACCGGGGTTCCCCACGCAATTTAACTCTTACTTCGAGGTTATGTTACGACATTATAATACAAATACAGACTCGAATTTCTAGACTCGAGTCCATCGGACTCGATCCGTCAAGAACAGCGACTTGGTACTCTAGATTCCATTCGACCTCAGCCTACTAGCCCGGAATTTGTTCTCTTCAATCACCTTGGTACAATCAATATTGTGAAAGACTTTAGCTATTTCAATCTACACTGGAGGTCCACTGGAATCTATTTTCATAGATAAAAATACAGAAACTAATTGTATTTTCTAAATAAGCACTTACCCAGTTGAATGTATTGTGTTCTATGCCTAATATCACGAGGATAATATTCAATACACTTCCTAAGAAACATCCTAGGAAAGTTTCTAGGTATAACCCCGTATCTGCCTTATATTTCTACACACTTCAATTGTTTGTGGAAATCTTCATTTGCATCTGGATCTAGAAATTTGCCATCAACTGTTCCAAAATTATGCAACACTATTTTATATTATTCTATTTCGATTTTCAGAATTATTAAACAAAGAACTTGCTCCTTCAAACATTTATATTTTCTATTCCACGAAGTGTTGCAATCTGCCAAATTCTTCCTGAGTGCCGCCATGGAGATTCCTATCATACAAATGATGTCTTGCACAGATTATCACTTAGATGTGGACCCTGAAAAAACGGCCATGAGGTAAAACAATTTATTATGAATGAAACATTCAGTTTGAAATCGAGTTTATGATTCTAGGTTCAAACAAGATGAAAATGAAGTTGCCAGTTTATTTCAAGATGTGGAGGAGTACAGGAGAGATGTTATAATAAAACTGGTTGAGTTCACCAATCATTTTATAACATCACTTTTAGAGAATGTGTACAGCTTTCCAAAGTCTGTTGCTTGGATTGTGTCCCAAATAGCAAAAATCATTGAGAAATCTTTCAGCGGCAAACAGGTATGAACCAATAATTTCATCAATATCTCTGTTTACTCAAGAGTTGGGGGGTTGTCAAAATAAGAAAAAAAAAAAGATTTTCCAAGATAGTCTTTTAAACAAATAGTATCAAATTTTGACCTGATTTGAGAATGTAGGTTAGGTTAGGTCCAAAGTGAGTGGGTCTATTCGACCCTACATCGCAACCCGCAAGGTTTTATTGTGGCCCACACCTATTCACACTCGACCAAATAAACCAAGCTTTTTAACGAAGCCGATTAGTTTGTATGCTGAGTGGTCTTTCAGGTCAGATGGTAAGAGTACGGTTCTGCCGAACTCTAAAAACCAGAATTGAATAGAACTGGCCGATACTTGATGAAAATCGATTTTAAAAAACTAATCAATATAGTTTATTGTATGATTTTCACTATAAACTTATAGCAGGGCTTTTTCGCATCTGGTTTTGGTGAATCATCACCTGAGGGCAAACGTTTGCTAACCTGTTCTTGGGGGGTTTGTTCCTCCATCTGAGACAGATTCTGCGTACGCCGCTCAAGAATTTGCCAGGCAGTTTTGAGGAGACGACTCAGTCGTTTCCTGGCTGCACCACCACAGCTTTTTTTAGGTTCAGTTATTGGATCAGGAGTTGGAGAGTTGAGAAGCTCTCGCTCCTGATCTAAATTTACAGGGAGGTCAGTTGGAGTCGTAAGCTCTACATCCATTTCCTCTGTAGACTCAGCGTCAGAAATAATTTTTAAGTTTACTCTGTCCATAAAATTCCCACGAGTAGCTAGGGAAAGAAGGTTAATCACGGCAGAACCCCGCATTACCGTGACAAGGCGATGCTACAACAAGAGGGCGTCCGGTATCTCAAAGGTTCCGTAGAGACAGCTGATAGGCTCAGTGTCATTCATCCTCTCGGCACGGATACACACACCTTAGGATTAAGCCATCGTTGGAATGCCATTCAGTTAGGGAATAACAGAACCGTAAGTGATTCTGTCATTCCCGTATCCAGCGGGGATACGTGGAAGCAGGCATATGATGGCCGGTTTGGTTAGTACCAGATCTGCTGACACATTTCAAGTATCACAGGGAGGTATCACAGTTGAAATTATGGTTCAATTTTTCTTTGAAGATACAGTGCCAACTGTCTTCATTTCAAGTATTTTGTTTCAATTTTCACTAATTTCAAAAACAGAATTTCCAAATATATTCTTTATGATCTGATGGGTGCGGATGTATTATTTACTATTCTACCTATTTTACTTTTTTTATGTACTTCAAAATGGGGTTTTTCCATCTTATAGCTAAATAAGTAGGTATACCAAGATGGCAGCCGACAAAAGTGTTGGTTTAGATGGGTCAAAAAAATGTTGCAATTATTGTAAAAAATACATCAATTCGGGGTTATACTGTGTCACCTGTGATTCTACCTACCACAACAGTTGTGCAAAACGAGTTAAAGTATTTTGTGATGTGTTTCCTAACATAATATACCAGACAGCAGATCAAAATACAGAGGTTCTATCTGAAGTGGATTACTTGAAAGAGGAGAACAAGCTCCTGAGGCAGATAATTTTGGACAAGGACACAATTATCAGTGATGAAGAAACTCTCATAACACTTCTCAAAGAAAAAATAACTTTGTTAGAAAGCATTTCACTTCGCTTATTGGTAAATCCAGTATATGACAAGGCATCTCTTGAAATTAACTCATTTAATTCCACTGGTGGGACAAAAAAAGCTGAGAATAAAAACGTATCTCAGCAGACAAACAAAAGTAGCAAAAAGACATCCAAAGATAGCAATTGGGCGGACACAGTTGTCTCTTTGGAAATACAGGATGTCCCAAGCAAGACAGTAAACAAAGAATTTCAACTGCTGCAAGAAAAAACATTAAAGAAGTGCAGTGGAATTATTCACCTGAATGACGATCTTGAAGTTAACCATGACAGCATCTCCAATGATAACGATTGGAAATCAGTCTCTTACAAGAAACACATAAATAAAAAAAATTGATGGGTCACCATTTCCTCCTAAATCGTATGGCACAGGGCAACCGAACAACCTACTCCCAGTTGCACCAAAAAGAAATTGGATTTGGATTGGTGGTCTTGATCAGTGCACCACCCTTGAAAATGTTGAACGATATTTGAGGAAGCTTTTCCAGATAAAAGCATTGACTTTTGACCTGAAATCAAAAAGAAGTGCTTTAAAATAGGAAGTTTCGATTTACCTTTGGATGAACTTCTGGATCCTGATAACTGGCCCTCTAATTTATCTATACGTCCCTTTCATGATCAGTGATCAACAATATGCTACATATATCACATCCAAAATCTCTGCTGATGGTAACTCAGGGGTTTTATCCGATTAAAAACAAAGTAATAACTATTCATTAAAAATACTTCAATTGAATGCACAGTCAGTGACTAATAAAATTAACAAATTGGAAGTTCTCGCATCAGAAGAGATACCGGACATTATTAGTATTGTTGAACACTGGTGTGATATTGAAAATATTGAGTTCATGTCTATACCTGGTTATGAAATTGTATCCAAATTTTGTCGCTCAACTCATATACGTGGGGGAACGGCAATTTATGTTAAATCATCCAATGTATCGCGGAGCCTAATTTTTGAGAGATGGTCCGAAGAAATCCATTGTGAATGCAGTGGGATAAAATTAGTTATAGAGGACAGAAAGATTTGTATACTTAGTATTTATAGATCTCCAAACGGTAACTTTGATACATTTTTGCATAAATTATTTTGCATATTAGAGAATAGTCTAGGCTATGCTGATGATATCTTTGTATGTGGTGACTTGAATGTCAATTACCTAGAAAATACTACTGAAAAGATCCAATTAGATGAACTACTACTCAATTTCAATTTACAAGTGACATCTTTGACTCCTACTAGAGTTTTTACCAAACAGTCAGGGAAAACTTCATCTACTGAAGTCGATTACATACTAACAAACGTTGAGAACATGTTTTGCTAATCTAATGTTTATGAAGGTAGTTTCAGTGATCACAAAGTATTCACAGTTTCTTATAATATGCCATTAGAAAAATCTAAAATTGTTGAATAATCTTATGTATAGAGATGTATCAGAGCATAACTTGAAACAACTCTCTTCGACATTGTCCAAAACCAGTTTTGATGTAATATATAACAAAACTGATATAGATGAGAGCTTTCTGGCCTTCATGAATATTATAAGTGATGCTAGCGATAAATGTTGTCCGACCAAAAAACACAAATCGTCCACTAGTAACAAACATAACTGGATAACTCCTGAAGTGAAACAGGCCAGTCTTGATTTGAAAAGTATGCATTGGTTATGTAAAAATACAGGCAACGTGCTGCATACAAAAAAGCGAAGAAAGACTATGAATCAAGCTTCAAAGTTGAATTTTTTCGAAAATGTAATTAAGAATTCCAACAATAAAAATAGAACTGTTTGGAACCTAGTCAACAAAGAAACGAACAGAAAAAAATTCAAAGAGATATTACTCGCAACTATAATAATAAAGTAATCACAGATAGAGATCATGTTGCGAACATATTTGGGGACTATTTCTCTTCAGTGGTAGAAAATAGCTTAGCAGACCATTTTGGCGACAATAGATCATCCGTATAGATCATCATAGAAATTCTCCTATCTTCCAATGATTTTATATTTAACTTGGTTAAGAGTTGACTGTACTCATATTCATTTCGTTGAATTCCAAAGTGAAAAGCACAATTCTTTAAGAATTTCTTTTGAACATTCTCAATCAAATCGATATTTACATTATAGTATGGGTCTCATATAACCGAACAATATTTAAGTATATTTATCACGGAATAGTTATATCATTAGAGATCAAGTGAAACTAATTCTAGGCCAATGCTGTTACCAGTGAGTTGATCTTCACTCTGTATGTATGTCCTGTGATTGTGGATCCAGAGCAGTATGGTATTTGTACTTCTCAAGTGACCGATATCAACAGACATAACCTCATTCAAGTTTGCCAGATACTTCAGTCACTGGCTTTGAGCAAATTCGAGCCGATCGATCCACGATTCTCTGATATTTTCAATTTGTTGGATAAAAACAGGATGAACAATTTCATTGATTTGTTATTTTTTGATATGGATACAGAAGAACCCCCCATTGAATCTTCACCTGCTATTTCAAGGGACATTATGCTTTTTACCGAGGTTGAACTCGACAATCTGGTGAGTTTTTTTCATAAAATTACCAACTCTAAGAAAAATGAATGAGAGAGGGAATATGAACTAGTTTCTAGTGATGAAAATGTAAATTTTGGTAATAAGAAAGGGTAATTATGAGATGAAATATTTTTACAATTATTTTTGGTTCAAAACATTCTGTAATTATTTGAATGGAAAATGTAATATTTATATACAATTTCAAAGTGCCTTACTATTGTAATTGAGTATTCTTTTTAGGTTTCTTTCATGCAGAGAGTACATGTGAAGAGCAATCATAATGAAAACTTTTCGAAAGATACTACAATCGAAGAACATTTAACTTCTTTAACCATACCATCCACGGATAATTCTCCAAAGTCAAGCCGTTCAGTAAATAATGAGGATAACTTGAAACTATCTAATTTCTTCATATCAGGTAAGAGTGGAAATGATTAAACTATCATGTCTTAAACTGTCAAAAATAATAAGTTTTAGGTTACCACCTAATGATAATTTGTAGAATCCTTTATTCACTTATTAGCATAGTTCTAATTGACAATCATGAAGATATGCAGTATAAAAAAAATTGCAAAATAATGGTTGATATTTGAATTGAAGGGGTTATATTTTTAGGAGTGATTAATTTTTGGGAAAGAAAGTTTTTGGCTTTCTACTACTCCATCTTGATACAAAAAATGTGGGAATCTTCCAAAGAAAGGAAGGAAGTAATCAATTTGAAAATAAGTAACTCTATACATGGATGTGTAGATCATGCAAATAAATAACTTTCAGACACAAACTGAAAGAAAGCCCTCCTGAAACAGCTTCTTTCATATAAACATTGAATTACACGAAAGAAAAAAATCTTTCGAAACAAATACTTTTATATGAACACTGAAGATACTTTCCTCTACTCAGTGTGTATTCCAAACATTCGTTATGGAATAAAATCAGATATCATTCACAGGAGATACTTTCCTCTACTCAGTGTGTATTCCAAACATTCGTTATGAAATAAAATCAGATATCATTCACAGGAGTTCTACTTTAAATGAATGGTAACAGATTGCACTTACATGGAACACTGTCATCCTCACTGGTAGACATCGATGTTTCGCAGTAAGACACTTGCCTTGAGGCTCTTCAGTACCAAATTGGATAACATTATAGAAAAAAAAATTATATATATTTTTTTATTTTTTTCAATTCATTGAACTTAATTAATTGAAAAGCTCAGGAAATAGCATGCAAATAAATAAGTCTATGTTTTTCAAGTAGAATACTTGTATTTATAAGAAAATTATTTTGAAAAATTGCTCAAAAAAATTAATTTTTTACAATAAATTGATTAATTAATGAAGAAAAGAGAAATGAAACTTTCTATATTTTTACCACTTTTATTTGTAACTAACGTTACAATATATAAGGACATTTTCAAACTTATACAATATATGCATTTGAAAATGTCCTTATAGGACGAAACTGCAGTAACGTTAGTTACAAATAAAAGTGGTAAAAAACTTAGAAAGTTTAATTTCTCTTTTCTTCATTATGATTTCCTATCACGTAGTAACGGCTACATCGATCAATTAATTGATTAATTAATCATCATCTTCATCTTCATCACGAACAAGTCTCTGTGATCAGCTGTGATGGCGTCATGGCAACAGAATTCAGAGTGGGGATGGAGTGAGAGAGTAATAGGTAGAGAAAAAGTGAATAGAAAATAGAGGAATAGAAACTTGGAGAGGGAAATATAGATATCACACAGCTGCACGTATTAAACTTTATCAACGAATTTTAATTATTCAGTTCAAAATAAAAAAAATAGCTACGCTCGAGAATGTCCAAATGAAGTTATTTTTCTACAACTTTGCTGCCTTTCCCTTTCTTTACGTTACTCTCAAATTGTCAGATTACTGGAATATACACTTTTTAGCATGTAATTAACTCACCTTACCTTAATCTGACACACTCGAGAATTTCTGATGATCAATTTTCTTTTACTAATCTGATCCTTTATCCCTCACAGGCGGCCTTATATATGGGGCTCATATTTGGTGGAGTTACTTAACCGGGTACAAGGTATCCCCCTGTATATTAATCTGCCGTGCTTTAGCCCGCTTGGGCTCCTCTATTATAGACCGAGACTTATCGAACACACACTCTCTTATTGACGATAACTCTGGACACTCGCATAGGACATGCCTGACAGTTTAATCTTCCTGTTCACACATTCTGCATAGAGGGGTGTCCACTAGCCACATATTAATAATAATAATAATATTATGGAGGTGTTTACTTAGTTGACAGTGGCCGGTCAGAAATCTTACTGTTAAGCTTAGATTTTTCCTGGTCATCGCCAGATATTTCTTCGGTGCCAGCCGAAGGTTATGAACTGGAAAAAATGGGTGCTCCACGATTTGAACGATCAACAGAAATTGTCATGTTTTGGGGTCTCTTCTTTTTTGCTTTTGCGCAACCAAGACGATCCTTTTTTTTGTGATCAAATCGTCCTGTGTGATGAAAAGTGGATCCTCTACAATAACAGGAGACGTTCAAGCCAATAAGCCAATAAAAGAAGGCCGAATCTGCTCTACGACAACTCCTGTCCACCCTTTCACGAGCCACCGTTCGAAAATTAAATGGATTAATAGTCAAAGATTTTTCTCACCCACCATATGCACCCAGACCTCTCGCCAACCGACTATCATCTTTTCAAGCATTTCTATAACTTTCTACTAGAACTTTCGCCAATCAAGACATTGCAAAAACAACCTTCGTCGATTTCATCAAATCTTGAGCACACAATTTTTATGCCGAGTTGATTAATCAGATTGTGTTACAGTGGCAAAAGTACACTGATTGAAATGGCGCTTATTTCGATTAAATTGAATGAGTATTCACTGATATATTACAATTAATTACACTCATAAAAACGGACAAAACTTTTGAAATAACCTAATAGTTTGAAAATGCTACAGTTTTGTATAAAAAGACACCAATTCCAATAATTCTGGAAAATATTTACAAAAAAAATTCATTTAAATCTGAGTACTTGCATTCCACAACTCTAACGCTTTATTCTACTCAGTTAAGGCAAATATTAAAATACATAAAAGGTCACCAATCTACAGAATGAGTAAAATGTATTCTCAGTTACTGAGATCTGTTGACGTGTTTGCAGAGCCACCCCTTGAAGATTTGAAGATGTCATTAAGACTCTGTTGTTTGACCGATAATTTATGTTGTTAGTATTTCATAATAGATTATATTTTCAATCATTAACTGGTCTTCTGAACCCTTATTCTATGTTTTTCTCTTTTTCTATTTATACTTGAATTGTCTTTTAAATGGATATCTTATGTAGGTACGAAAAACCATGTAGTACCAGCAAACACCGACGATGCCAAAAACTCCAACAACGTTATTCTCATATTCCCAGTAGATCAAGTTGCCTCTGATCCTGTAGGACTCATCCCCGAGGGGAAAATAATTGACGCCATACCCCTCAAGAATGACGAGATATTTCAGATCACTCCAGCCAAAGGGCCGACCAATATGCCTGATACTTCTCCTCAGAATGGAGATATGAAACAGTCCTTTGCATATCCTGATGAAGGGTCTATTGGTAACACTTCGGATAATTTGGAAGCGATCTCGGAAGCAGCTAGCAATCATTCAGTGGACAGTAGCATAGAATTGGAAAACGAGGATCAGAATGATAATTTGTCTGATATGGTTTCGGCAAATGTCTCAGGTAACGGATAGTTTTTGAAAATTCATTTTTTAATTTCTAGTGAAATCTAATTTAATAATATAGGGTCTTTCTTCAAGCGTTTCCTATTTTTAAATTTAAATAGAACAAAGTGTTTGTGAGCTATCATCGACATTTTTTATTTGTTTGAAAGACCTACTGATGCCATTATGTGTGGAATAATTTCAATTCATATTTCATATATAGTGTAAATGAAATAACTTCAGTTTTTCAAAATGTACAGCAATGGACCCATGACTACCCTGTTATATCAGCTAATTTCACTGAATTCTCGCCTTTAACAATTAATGAACTAAGAAATATTATATTCTCGCTTGACAAAACTAACAAAGCAGAAATTTTAAATGATAATTTCTTAAAAAAAAGCTTTGATGTGGCTGGGTACGCAATATTAAATTTAATTAACACATCACTTAGAACCGGTGTGTTTCCAGATCAATTTAAGATTTCCACTGTTGTTCCTGTACCGAAAATTAACTCAATTAAAGCTGAACATTTTAGACCATTAAATATACTACCAACTCTTGAAAAAGTGTTAGAAATGTCTGTATATAACCAATTAATTCAGTACTTTAATACCAATAAATTGTTTATAGGCAACCAATCAGGTTTTAGAGCTAGACACTCATGTGAAACGTCTCTACAATTTTTAATAACTGAATGGAAAAATACAATTGATAGAAATCAGTACATTGTTGCGACATTTCTCGACCTTAAAAGGGCATTTGAAACAATTGATCGAAATATTCTACTTGATAAATTAAAATATTATGGGATATCAGGGATTGTTTTCGATTGGATTCAAAGTTACTTATTCAACAGAAGACAAAAAACTAAATTTGGAAAAGAATTGTCAGATGAACTTATAATTGAGAGTGGCATACCCCAGGGTAGTGTGTTAGGTCCATTGCTTTTTATTATTTACCTAAATGATATTAATCACATATCTGGATCACACTGTATAAATCTTTTTGCAGATGATACATTGGTTTATTGTATACATGAAAATTTGGATCAGGCAATTGTTGAAATGAATAGGTCTTTAAATAGCATTGAAACATATTTATTTATTAATAAACTGAAACTAAATGTCAATAAAACAAAAAGTATGATTTTGACATCATCTTATAAGTATGATCAAATTGTTTGGGCAAATGCTGTTATAAATATTAATAATGTTAGCATTGAAATTGTGACTGAAATAAAATATTTGGGTTTCATAATTGATAAAAATTTAAAACTAAATAGTCATGCTGATTTTATTTGTAAAAAAATATCTAAGAAACTTTTTTTTCTCTCTCGTATATGTAAAAAAGTGTCTATGTATGCTAGGTTGACTATTTTTAAAAGCCTAATACAACCTCATTTTGATTATTGTACTACATTACTTTTTCTACTTGGTAAAAATAAAATAGCGCAATTGCAAAAGCTTCAAAATCGGGGCATGCGATTAATATTGGGATGTAGCCGTTACTCAGCAATTAAATCGATGTTACAGTGTCTAAACTGGTTTTCAGTTGAAGAACGTATATTATATATGACTATGATCTTTATATTTAAGCTGCATAAAGGATTGCTACCCAATTACTTTCAAAAATTCTTATTGAGAAATAATGAAGTTCATGATTACAATACGAGAAGAAATAACAATTTTTACATTAATAAAACTAACACTAAATTTGGAATGAATAGTATATTTCATAAAGGCTTAAACGGATTTAATAAACTACCACAATTTGTAAAAGAATCTAATTCAATAAACCAATTTAAGTCATCATTAAAGAAGTATATTAGTGACAGCTCATTATGATATTTGTAATTTTTTTTTTATTTTTTTATGTGAACTAACCTAATAACCTAATAATCTATAGATATGTATGTATATTTGGTTTTCCTTGAAAGGTACTTTAAAATGTTACTATATTTAAATAGTTAAGGTCGTGAGATATTTTTGAATTTGTATTTTTTCTTTTTTTTTTTGTATATTAGGCTTGCCTACTTAATAAATAAATACAATAAATAATGTAACATCGTTCAAATGTTCGTAACGGCTTCTTTGGGTGGAGCGCATTCAAAACGTCCAATATTCAATGACTCTGGCGGATAAATCAGGCTAAATTTGACCAACTGCGTGGGTTATGTTGGCTTTGAGGATCGCTGTGGTTTGTGGCTTATTCGCATACAACTGTGACTTGATAAAACCTCCCAAGAAAAAGTCTAACGGGGTCAAATCGCACGATCTCGGTGGCCGGTTCACATCACCTGCACGTGAGATGACCATGCACTCAAATCGCTCGTGCAGAATATCCAATTTGGCATGAGCTATGTGGCACATAGCGCCATCCTGTTGAAACCACATGTCATTGGTGACCAGATCATCCAATCATCTATTTTAATTTAAAAAACGATCTGAAAAAGCAATCGCTTGCCTTACTAATCAATGGAATGGCACTGGCATGCACAAGTTGTACAAAATTCCTTGGCGTTCATGTAGACAACTATTTGAAGTGGTCTGACCATATCACAGTTGTTTGTAAAAAAATCAATCTAGGGTATTATGCAATCTCAAGAATTAAGAATTGTATGCCTTTACGCGCCATTTTAGATGTATATTACAGTCTGGTCTATAGCCATCTAAGTTATAATGTGATCCTACGGGGAAATAGTGTTGACAAAGATAGGGTTTTCATTGCTCAAAAAGAAGTTGTTAGGAAATTACTAGGCATCCCTTGGAGGGAATCATGCAAGACATTTTTTATTAGTCATCAAATTTTAACCTTTCCCTGCATCTATATCTTTAAAATACTTTTATATGTTCGCGAATGTATAACAGACTGTACTAAGAACTCATTCTATCATAGCTACCCAACTCGATATGCAGAGGAGTTGAGCATTCCTAAACATAAAACCATAAAATTCGAACATTCTCCCAAATATATGGGAATAAAATTATTCATTCGGTTACCAGACCATTTCAAACAGATGAACACTGTAGCATTTAAAAAAGCAGTTAAAACATTGCTTCTTTCTAAGGCCTACTATAGTATTGGCGAATTTCTCTCGGACCATCTCGACTGAATGGGTTCATGCGGCTTTGGCATGACATATTCAATTTTTATAACTACAATTGTTTTAATTTTTATCTACTGATCTACAATTTTATCATTTGATGTGATTTTTATGTGCTTAATACTGACCTATCCTATACGTTTGGCAACGTCTTTGAGGATGAATAAATATTATTATTATTATTAATTCAGACCAAAAGAAGTTGGTAATCATCGACCTATAGAGCTCGCAGTTGACAGTGATGGCCTGGCCAACGTCGTTCTCAAAGAAATATGGACCGATGACGCCGCTGGCCCAAACTACATACTACCCCTGTAATTAAATTTTTTGTGGTAATAAGGTGAAACAATCCTGGAAAATCATCAAGGAAGCTCATAATGGTTATACTGGCAATACCATACCTTGTCTACAAAGTGCTGAAGATGGTGACATTCTTTCTGATAATTTTGCTATATGCAACCTTTTCAGTGATTATTTCTCAACTGTCTGTAGTAGCATATGTAAACCAGACACTAAAAATATCAATTATATGAAATCTGCTCATCAAAGTATTTATTTATATCCAGCAACTAAAATAATGGAAATTGAACAAGTTATCAAATAAATTTTGAAGAAACAATCGTCCGGTATTGATGAAATTCCTGATCATGTTATTAAAAAGGTTGCCAATGTGATTTCTGAGCCTTTGACTCATATGGTTAACTCCACTTTCATTGAGGGGAGGTTTCCTGATATACTGAAAATGCCAAAAGTTTTGCCAATGTATAAAAATAAGGGATCTCGATCTGACTGTGCATCTTACATGCCTATATCGCTACTTAGTCAGTTTTCTAACATTATTGAATACTGTTTCTATCAAAGGATATATGACTACTTTGAATCATTCAGATTATTTTCTTCTAGTCAGAATGCTTATAGAAGAAATAAATCTACAGTTGGTGCAATTGATCAACTCAGCAGGCTCTACGATTATTTTTTGATTTGAGCAAAGCCTTTAACCTCGTTGACCATGACATACTGTTACACAAATTGCAGTTTTATGGTATACGTGGCTCTGCATTGAATTGGGTTGGATCTTACCTGACTGATCATAGTCAGCTAGTCTGCGTGAATGGAATGAATTCTGAAAGAAAATGTATATCAAGAGGGGTATCTCAAGGCTCTGTTTTGGGACCCCTTTTATTTTTGGTTTTTACAAATGATCTTCCGAAATTTTGTTCAAAAGCGTCCATTACTGTTATTTTTGCGGACGATACTAACATCTTGGTATCTGCGGGAACTATGTCTGAATTAATTGTCAAAGCTAATGAAGTAACTGATCAAATTTCTGCGAGGTGTTCTATAAATGGCCTGCTGCTAAATTCTGCAAAATCTCAAATGCTCAACTTTGTTACTAAAAATACAACAATTGATAAAAGCTATTTGGTCAGATTAAATAATGAAACTTTACATCAAGTTAATTGTACTGAATTCTTACCTGGAAGTTCCATGTTGATAGTGTCAAACTGAAGCTCAGTAAACACATATATTTACTTCGTCAGTTAAAAAAACAGTCTCTCTTGATGTTCTCAAGCTTTTATACCACAGTTTAATTCGGTCAGTAATTTCCTATGGTCTTGAACAGTGGGGCTTATCAAATTAAGCTGATGAAGTTTTTGTTATTCAGAAAAAGGTAATCAGAATTCTGGCTGATGCATCTTCAAGTGAACACTGCAGGCCATTATTCATTCATTGTAGTTTATTAACAATGCCTAGTATATCTACCAAACTCTGATTTATATAAAAAACAATATCTCAATTATTCCTAGAAATGAGCAAATCCATGAACATTTCACTAGAAATAACTCTCAACTACATCAACTTCATAGTAGATTGACAGTGTCAAAGAATCACCCAATGTGATGTGGGGTTAAGCTATAAAATAAACTTAGTGAGGACATTGAATCCTCAAATATCAATGTCTTTAAAAAGCGACCCAAGAATTTTCTATTGGAAAAAACATACTACTCTGTGGATGAGTTTCTCCTTGAATCCTAATTTGATTGTAGCTTTTCAACTTTTTTTTTAATGTATGTTTTATATTGACTTTTTTATGTTTGACCTGTTGAATCAGCCAGTATTTTATGATGATGTTATGTTTTTTTTTTGTCTAATGTGATTGTGAAAGAAAACTGATTCAATGAATGTTTGTTTGATTAATTGATTGTGTCTTGGTTGTGCAGTACAATACATATCTAGAATGTATCATTATTGAAACTGCCCTACTTATTCAAAAGAAAAATAAATAAAATGTTATATTATCGGTGGTTTGTTTTGTTGAAGGTTAGTTCTTACATCCTCATGAAAATTGATTCGTTTTTTAATGTTACTCTGAAAAAGTTTCATTTGAATTTTGCGGGTAGAAATCTACATTTCAGTTACTTGATGAGAACACATCAGTTTTCCAGACTGAAGTTTATGCAAACTTGCAATGTGCAAGGAACATTAATTTGAGGCCCCACAGACAGTGAGGCTATAGTTGGATCTCTGACAACCCAAAAGTCACATTGAGACATTGCCATGCAGAACTGACGGACAGGAATAGATTGACTATAGACTGGATGCCAGAACACTCAGGCATCGCAGGCAACAGAAGAGCTCTTGAGTGCCAGACACGAATTCATCAACTCCATATATAGGCTCTGAACCAGCTGTGGGGGTACCAAAGACCATATGGTATGGAACAATATCGGAAAGTGGGTCTCTAATAAAGTACATAGATAGTACTGGGAATAACTACCAGGAAACATGAGAAAACCTTTATAAATTGATGGATGTAGCCGTTACTAGTTGGGGGATATCATCATAAAAAAATGAGAAATAAAACTTCTTGTTTTTTTTTACCAATTGTATTTGTATCTAACGTTACTGCAGGACATTTTCAAACGAATACAATAAACATATACTTTATAAAGGGACGTCCGAGAAGTGAATTGAAGAACTGCTTCGATAAAGCAGGGATCGGCTCAGAATAATCACAGGACTACACACTGGTCACTGTCCATTGAGAGAAAACCTGAACGAAATAAGGCTGTACAATGGCGACCTTAACTGCAGCAATGCAACAAAGGGGCAGAGACAGCCCATTATATTTAATGTCAATGTGAGGCGTTGGATCACAGTAGGCAAACAATTTATGCACAGTCTAAATTATGAATTCGGAAAAATCACTCTGTCGCAATGCAACAAAAGGACAGTGACAGCTCGTCATATTTAATATGAATGTGAAGCATTGGATAACAGGTGGCAAACAATTCATGGACAACCTAAATTATCTCCAGAAGAGTATGACATGCATCCAGCAAGGGACCTATAGAAACTAGAACAGGACACAAAATTGTTAGAATCGGTGTTACGAAAAAGATGGGAACATAAAACAATATATATCCCATTCTTTGGTCGAATTTATTCGTTGAATTTAGGAACCCTCAAAATTTTTATTGATGTAAAAATTGAACCAGTTGAGTGTTGATATATTTGGAAATAATGATTGATAAACTTCTGACATGGAATAACCACATGAACAATATGTTGAAAAAACTGTGAATTTTGGCAGTAATGCCAAAATTCTATCTGCATTCCCCTCTCACTACTATTCTCATTATTATTATTTGAGTATAATATTTGGATACAATTTTTCTTTTTTTTTCTTTTTTTTTTCATTGTCTTGAATTTACATGTGTATGTCATTGTTTTTTCATTTGAATTGTTTAGAAATAGAAACAAAAGAAATGGTTAAAGCTTCCGCTTCATTAACTTATTTATGAATCTATATATCTACATAACTGAAGAGTAACTATTATTTATCAGGTAGAGGAACACCAAACATCTCAGGTCGTGACACCCCCAGTTCTCAAGTCTGTGAAAATGATGACCGCGTTTTAGTTGAACCACGCCAAGCTGATGTCGCCCAGCCTCAACCTAAACTCAACAAACAAATCCGATCGGAAATTGATGATAAATTCTGCAAATTTGAAATAAAAAAGTTATTGGAAGGAGACGAGACGATATCCATCATCTCGGAAACGTGGAGTACAGACGTTTTGGCTTCTGATAATGAAACAGTGGACCTGTCCGAATCCAGGCAACAAATCCAGCTGGTCGAGGCCATACAGGAAGTGCCAAGCATCTTGGACTTGTCTCTTTCTGAGACCCAAAGTGAAAGCGCTTGGTCTACAGATGTTATGACTTCAGACACAGATAGGTTAACCGAAGTCGATAACGATGATTCTGTAAGCGTGGCCCAGTCAGATGACACAAGATCCGAGACAGACGACGTCTGTGGAGTAAGAAGACTTTCGTCGTCATCAAATTCATTTGTTCCAGTTCCAGGCAGTCAGAACTATGTTTCAAGTGTTACTGTTCATAATATGAGCTACTTGCCTACTAACGGTCCGAGTACAGCCACTAATACCAAGAAGTATGTCAACTCTTCGAAATTTATGGAATACGGGAAAGTTGATATAAAAAATGATAGAGTTATTGGAAAAATTTACCGAACGGAGCAGGTAGACAACAACGCCAATAGAGTTTTCAAGTCGTTAACTTTGGGGCACTCTCCCTTGTCGACTGAGACAAGCGAAAGCAAAACTGCAATATTCAAACCGTCTTCAGTCAAGAATGGTGTACTGTGCAAAGAAGTGGAACTGAGTAACATTGCAGGTGAGTTTGTCTTTACCATCAGTTTGAAAATATGCTCTTTTACTATCTCATGATTATTGTGAATTTATTTGCGAATCTCTTTGCTGATGATATGAGTTTGCAAAGAAGCTTTGAAAAAATTGATAGCACTCAAATATTTATTATTTCCTTGAACTCTAGTTGAATAATAATAAGATCAGAGCTATGATTATCACAACACTCTTCAGATATAACCTGATTGATGAAATTTTTCAACAATTTATATTCGTGGTAAAATTATTGAAATTGTATACAAAGTTAAATATGTAGGATTTGTTGTTAATGTGTGTGTGCATGAGTGCGTATGTGTGAGCTCATAAATTAAATATTTTAGTAAAGTACATGATCAAAATAAGTTTACCGTCTATATCAATAGTTGTCAAGTCGTTGGTATATAGGAGAAATAGGGTAGGGCCAAGTACTGAGCCTTAAGATACTCTGTTATGAGAACAACTTCTGCTAAAAACATTTAGAATGTCTGCAGGATTGTACTTATCATTGATAAACTAGTGTATAGGTTTATAACTCTATTTGTGCTATTGAGCTTCAAGCCACCGATAATAAATTAATCATATTAATATATTATGCATAGACTAGTATTTGAAAGAATTCTCTATATTGATTTTGTAACATCACATTGCCTTTATTTAAATGTTCTGTAATTTAATAAGACTCAACAACTATTTGAGCTTTCTTTCCCTATCCACTGAAAAACATTTTTCATCAGTTTTAATTCTTTCGTATAGTGTTCTTTGAACTCTCCAAATAAATTCTTGAGATTCATTATGTCCTAGAATGTGCTTTAAACTCAATAATGAATTTCTCAGGTACTAGTGGAATGGTGGAAAATGAGAAAAATCCACAAAACCGCCCCAATGAAATATTGTTGAGCAACTGCAGTCTGAATTCAAGCTCAAGTGGTTCAAGTAGTCACAGTTTTGAAAACAAGAATGCTTCGGAGCAGTGGGAAAACAAACAATGGCTCAACAGTTCCGGAAGTAGTCTCAATGTTACTTTGACTCCGTCAGAAAGTACCAGTGAGCTATCGGTGCTTAGTATCAGCAAGAAAACTGTAACGAATAGGGTCGTAAAACCGTCCGTCTCTACGGGGGCTATCCCGAAGAGCATCAGCTTCGATATGAGTGCAGATAAGGTAGTTATCTTTATTAATGCTATTATTTATTTTGCATGTATGTTATGTTCTCCGTTAAAAATTGAACCTTTCACAAGATTGTATACAGTGTCTATTCTAGTTTGGTAAGATGCTCTACAATTTGAAAATTCTGTTTGTTCAGGGATTGGAAGAGGAAGGAAGGTCAAAGAGAGGAAGCTTTTTTGGAAAGCTTCGCATGGGATTCAGGAGTAGACGGGGAAAAAGTTTCAGAAATCAGGATGAGTTCAGGTTGGAGAATGATGAATTTTTTGGTTCGAAGAGACAATCAGACATAGGAAAAGTGAGCAACACTACAGGTGAGGTTGCCAATACTATGAATTTGATTTTATAATTCAATAACATTTGTTTGTATTCATTATTTATTATTATTAGGCATGTAGGCATATCAAATATCTTTTGTATTTTCAGAAGCCTCTGACGATATTTTAGCAAAGTACAGAACGAAACCCTTTGTGGAAAATTCGGCTGTTAAAGAAAACAGCGATTCAAAAAAGTGTTCTAAGGAAAAAAGTGTATATAGCAGCAATAGTGAAGAAATTAATAGCTTTAATGATATTAAGAACAAACTACGTTTAGTCTTAAGTAATATATCAGAAATTCCGCACTACGTTAAGGTACCTTTCAATATTCATTTTCAACTGCACATTTACCTCATACTTATATATTGTAGAACAATCCCATTAGCGTTAAGAATAAAATGGAGATGATATTGCGCCTGGAAATGGGAAAAGCCAGAAGACTAAGGGAATGGTCTCATGTAGCGAGAATCTCGGAAGCTATCAGGTGCATCAATCTCATTACAGATGATACATGCCTCAAGTTGATTCATTCCATGAAGGACGATTTGATTCTGCGCTCAACTTACATAAAGTACCTGGTTACTTCAAAGCAAGAACTGCTATTTTGCGATAGTTATTTGAAGAGGTGAGAGTAGTAGTAATTGATAGTGCTTGTTTGTAATTATATTTCATTTTAGCCTGCAAGATCAAATATCCCACGATAAGCAGCAGTGTGAAAAGTATTTGGTAACGGTTTGCGTCAAAGAATTTTTGTTGGCGCAGGAGACTGTTTTACTAGAATTCTGCGAGGAATTTAAACAGTTGAACCTGGCTGATGAAAAGTGTGATATTTTACAAAAGTTTTATATGAAACTGTATTGCATCATGAAATCAAGCAGTATTTGGAAAGGTGATTAGAATTCACAGTTGACTTTTTTAGAACTAGAGGTCACACCTTTCAATATTTTTCCAAAATAGTTTTTTTGCCATATTTGAGATCAAATATATAATTTTTTGGGGCTCTTAGAATAAAACACATAATGAATGTGTCAGATAACAGGATTAATTCATTTTGGATTTTATATAAAGCAATGAAAACTCTAATCTGATAATCATCTTCATTATATATTTATTTTTAACAAACTACATACTGTTATAAAAACCAATAAATAAAAATTTCACCAAGGACTTTTTCATTGGTTCTGATGGCAGTTTGACAATATTGACTCTACATTTTTCAGTTTCTTATATAACAAGAAAAAACGAAAATTTTAAAACTGTTGTATGTTCTTTATTTGCAGAAATATGGTAAATATTTCTCGTTTTGCCATAGTGTTGGACTATCAGAATTGATCTTACAAATTTTAAATATGGGCTTCTGTTTTTTGATGATTTTTTAAGCAGTAATGTTCATGAAATATCCTAGGAAGTTTTTTTTCGATATTTCGGTAATTTGATGATCGTCAAATGAATGATAACTTTTTTTTACTGCCCTGATAATTGCTGAAATGGAAGCAATTGTTGATTTTTTATTTATCACAGTTGTTTCTAAAAAATTCGCCAAGTTCCTGAAATATGTTGAATCATGAATCTAATATATCTATTGAGATGTTTTCACATTGTACAACTTCCAGAAAATCAAGAAAAACGTAAAATTTTATATCCAGCCCAAATTTTGGCTCTCCTGGTGTTGAAAGTCAATAAGTACTGAAAAATACAAGTTTTTTGTAAGTGAAATGAGCTGATAGTGACCTCAAACTGAAAATCAATTTATCTTTCCTAATTCAAAACCTTCATGGAGTTCCTAAAAGAAGTTGCATGTTCCAGAAACCAATAATGATAAATTCTAAATTTCAAAGGTAATAGAGAAATAAATTTAAATATATTTTGCTAGTATCTTTTATTCTGTTGAATTTCCTGAATTACATTCAAAATTTCTGAAAAACTTTGGATAAGCTTCAAATTAAGAAAGATAAATTTATTTACAGACGGAATTAACATCAGTTTATTTTTCTTATTGTATTTTTTTCATATTTCTCAATGGTTGAAACCAGAACCATGAAACAAAGCATTCAAAAAAGGGTCATTCTGGTGAAATAGAAGTTTTTAATCTATGAAACCATTTGAAATGGTTTTATGCAAGTCCGCTGCATATGATCGTAAGAAGATGTAATTTTACGAGATTTTATTATTAGTAGAGTTCCAAAAATAGTCGATTTTTCAACATTTTTGACTTTCGAGAGGGGGAATTCAAATATGTATGTTTGATCAAAAGTTTTTCAAAAGCTAGCGGAAGCCGAAAAAAACGAAAATTTTCCTTTGAAAAATTCAAAATGGGATTTAAAGGGAAAGAGTTGTATTTTCAGAAAGGCATAGAAAACTCCAAATTTGATAACCCATGGTTTTCACCATTTTTCTATTGCCATATTATCCCAGATGATAAAGTCAGTCTAAAAGCTAAGCCGTAACCTTGGATATATAAAAAAATTGAGTTAGGGTATCTCAAAATTTTTATGTGATGAAGTATCTTCCGGTTTCTGTTTTTTCCAAAATGTTTTAGTCTTGCATTGTTTTAATGTTTACCTACTTTGCAGATTTTGTCCGGAATAGGGAGACCCTGTTGAAAATAACTTTGGAAAGGTATATCATGACTAAGATATACAAAAACTCCATTTATCCTAATGGAGATGGGGACAGGGACAGGGACCGGTATGATGTTAAATCATTCTACTTGATAAATTATTCATTTCTTCTGTTCTAGAGTATTACAAAATCATATTGAAAAACTGTCCAAAATCATCACCCCAAACCACAAAGATCTCCTGATAGAAAAAGTGTATCTCAGAGAGAGTCCCTGGCTTCCTGCTCAAGATGCTCTTCGAACTTTGAATATTTACAAGACCCCAAGGGATAAAGTTAAATGTATCGTCAACTGTGCCAAGTGTATCATGGATCTCCTGGCCCTTTCCCAGAGTAATGGTTCTGCTACTGCTGACGATTTCATGCCTGTTTTAGTTTATGTGATAATCAAGGTAAAAATTATTCTTTCCTCAATACATTTTCTCTGGCTCTCGCCAGACAAAGAATATAATCTATGATAGTATGGAGTTTGTTGTATTGTTTTAAAATATTTTGATTGAAGTATTTCTTAAACTTTCTACCATGAAGATTAGATTCCGCTATGATTGGACTAAACTTAATTTAGAATATTACCCATTTGAGAAAATATTTTAGGTAAGTTGAAGTTATCGAATGACAATTTTTTTGTAGCCGACTGAAATCTTCAACATTTCTGTACAAATCAATTTAAGGCAGAGTGCAACAGACTGCTGGTTGACACTGGAAGTCGCAACATTCTGGAAATGACCTCTGACTTTATGCCTCCAACTGTCAACTACGAACTGCCTTATAAAGTACAGTTCCTGAGTAGAGAGGACTCCGGGAGAAGGAAATATTAAGAGCAGATAGTTGTTGGTTCACAGATGGATCAAAAACATCTTCAGGTTCTGGTGCAGGTGTTTTCAGTTGCAGACTCAGGACAGATATATCAGCCTGCCTAGGAACCCATGCGATTGTATTTCAAGCGGAAATTTACGCTATTGAATTGTGTGCGGAAATATTGGAAGAATCCAACCTCATACACAAGTCATTAAAAATATTCTCCGACAGTCAAGCGGCGTTGGAAGCTCTTGGTTCCTACTAAGCAACGTCTAATTTGGTAGCAAGTTGCCAAAAACGACTCTCCTCGATAAGAAGACTTAATAGATTGTCTCTGGTCTGGATTCCTGGCCATACTGGCCTGGAAGGCAATGAAGCTGCTGACTCCTTTGCAAAGGAGGGTGCTGCAAGCAGCTTCATCGGACCAAAACCTGTCATTGACATCGCTTTAGGCTTTGCCAAACAAACATTGAACAGCTAGATGGCAAAAGATTTATGGACTTCTGGCAGATTCTTCCAAGATTGGCTCACTCCAAGGCGTTTATTCGCCCTTCGAAGCTTGATACCAAACAGTTGTTGAACTACATTAAGGATGAACTACGATGTCTAACAGTCCTTCTCACAGGTCACTGTCATTTGAATCATCATATGCAGAGACTCGGAAGACAGTGTGTGTCGCCTATGTTTGGAAAATGATGATACAGCAGAGCACATACTTTGTTTCTGCCCTGCTGGGGACCGAATCAGTTTTTCAGAGTTTGACGTAAAAGACCACTCACCATACAAACTAATTGGATTCGTTAAGAGGCTGGGTTTATTTGGTTGAGTGTGAATAGGTGTGAGCCACAATGAACCCTTGCTTGTTGCGGTAGAGGGTCTAATAGACCCACTCACTTTTGATCTAACCTAATACTAGACAGTCCCATTTTAATCTGCCATAGATACATAAAGTTAATATAATGATAATAAACACAATTGCACAAAAATACATGAAAAGATGTACAAGCCAGTGAACAAAAAAAAAAAACAAGTATGCCAAATACCAAACCTGAACTCAATCATTAATTATAAAATATAAATTTTAGATAATCATTAATAGTATATGGCTTGAAGTCTGAGTTTTACGAAAGATTAAATTTGCTGTATGAAGACATGAATGAAAAAAAAAAAACAATTGAAAAAAAATGTGATCCGACTCGAATCTCTTTCGTCATATTTTTTCAATTTAGTTTTTCTTTCATTTATGTCTGCATACCGCAAATTTAATATTTGGTATTATATTACAAACGCTAATTTCTCTTGTGCTGCAAAGTGCTACATTGATGGTGAAAAGATACATTATAACTAGATACATGGCTTGTACCACATGAGTGTGTTGCTTCGAGAGCCACAAAATATTGCTTGTTTTTGAATAAAAATTTCATCTAAAAAATTTAAATTACTCATGATACAAATAGCCTGAAACCGGTCTGCAAGTGTGCCCGTTCCTATGTAATCCAACGCCCTTCTTGGAATTAGCTAGGGAAGTAATTGTTTTACGAAAGGTGTCAGTTATAAGGAATTCAGAGCACAGAAAAAAAATTTTAGAGCTATATTCAATGTTCATCCACTGTCAACATGTGAAGACCTATTTAAAAAATCGCAAATAAAAACTTTTCCCAGTTTATACGTATTTCAAATAATAACATATATTAAAGAAAATGAAAACAGGTTCAAGAAAAATGAGGACTTGCACTCACATTCCACACCAGAGTTACTCACAATTACAAATCTGCCAGAATTTGCCTGACTATATAGGAGTTAAATTGTATAATAAATTTAAATGTATCTGTGAGCTTAAACGAGATACCTGTAATTTGTTTAATATATCTAACATGTCATTTAGCATTAAACTCAAACGTTTTCTGACATAACAAATATTTTATTGTATATACCTTATATATGCCTTTTGTCATTTAGCTTCAGTATCATTTACTTTCAGAAAGATATCTATAACTATTTTTACTTAAGATATTTCCTCAAAAACAAGTAAAAATTTCACAGAATTGTATTTTTGGTATAAAAGAATAAAGGGTACTCCAGGAACATGTGAATGGATTTTAATTTCACTTAATATTTCGCAGGTTAATCCAGAAGCTCTGTTGTCAACTGTTCAGTACGTGAATAGCTTCTTCCACCATCAGCTGTTTGGAGAAGATGAATACTGGTGGACTCAGTTCTGCGCAGCTGTTGAATATATTAAAACGATGGACTATTCTGATTGATATTAGTTGTAAAATAATCTCTACACCATTTTACTTGTACCTATTAGCAAAAAATATTATTTATGATTTATATTAATCTGTTAGGTTATAGAGCAATTATATTTTTAATAAAAGTGTTTATATTTTAGAGATTCGCTTATTTCTTTCATAAAGCAGTACATACATTGGGTATTGCAGCTCAAAACCGAGCATTACTCTAGAGCTATCTACGTATTGTATTTTTATATTTATAAATATAAAATGTATATTT
This sequence comes from Leptinotarsa decemlineata, assembly GCF_025532065.1. Lineage (NCBI taxonomy): Eukaryota > Metazoa > Arthropoda > Insecta > Coleoptera > Chrysomelidae > Leptinotarsa > Leptinotarsa decemlineata. The sequence continues at coordinate 26,032,093 of NW_027412688.1, read as the reverse complement.
TGTAAGAAATTCATGGAGACAGATTACTACATAAACTGTGTCAAAGCTATTTTCTGGGTTTGCTGTCCAATGTCTACAGGCTTTTATGCCTATAGTTCCATCCAACTGCAGTAAACTTTATCAAAGACATTGAGGCAGTAGATGCAGTGCTGTATATTATTATTTTTACAGCATATACTACATTGTTCATGTCTCTAGTTCCAGTGGTGGGGGTGGTTTCTTTCTTATTATTGGGGTTAATTAGCCTCTTCTTTTTGTTTGAAATTGTCTCTGTTCTAGAATTTTAATCGCCTCCCTATATGTAATCATGTGAGTGCCTGCTCTTAGTGCATTTTTAGCTACTGGTAATATGTCTGTATGCTCAGAGGTGACAATTTTTGTTAGAGTTGGGTACTTCATTTCTCTCTGTGGTTATAATGTAGACTGATCAGTGGCAACAAGGGGTTGGATATACTCTCGGTGTTGCTAAAGGCCCTCTGGGGACTTAACTACACACACCAGAAAACTCTAGGGATATTTTTAAAAATGGCAATAATTTTTTTTAGATCGCTTTAGGGAAAAAAAAGTTGACGAGTGATTATTAAACGAATGTAACTTACAACAAAATGTATTAAATGGTCAAAAATACTGAGTGCGCATATAAGCAAAACTAAAAAAAAATATGGCTCTTCTTTGGCACCCCCAAAAAAAAATCATAATAAAAAAAAAAATTGGGATCAGTACAAAGTACACGCTGGTTTATTACGGCCCTACATCTATCGTGCATCGACAAAATGAGATTGTCAATGTCTTGTTGAGGTACATTTGCCCATTCAGCTATTAAAAGCTCTCTCAATTGAAACGTTGTTGAAGCATGTCCCACACATGCTCGATGGGATTCAGGTCCGGTGATTGTGCTGGCCATGGCAATACATTAACTCCTTCATTGGTGAGCCAGACAGTCACTAGACGCGCGACATGTGGACGAGCATTATCGTGCATTAGGTGGAAGTTTTCACCAACAGCACCAGCAAACGGACGGACGATAGGTAGAAAAATGGTGTCGAGGTACTGTCGAGCTGTGAGGGAGCGATTTGGAAAAACGAGATTGGTTCTGCTGCCGATCATGATTCCGCCCCATAGCATTACTGTACCACCTCTGTATGTGTGGACTTCCTGGACGTGTCTCAAACGTTCATTATTTCCAGGTCGTTTCCACAGTCTTACTCGACGAGAATCTGGATGAAATCCAAATCTGGATTCGTCTGTAAACAAAACTGTGGCCCAATCATTTGCATCCCAGTTTGATGTTTTTGACACCACTCTAATCTTCTACCGCGATTGCCTCTCGACAAGAGGCAAGGTGGACATCTAAGTGGCCTTCTGTTGTGGAGATCTGCTTCATGTAGTCGATTTCTGACAGTATCACGACCAATGGTTACCTGGTGCGTCTGCTGCAACACGTTAACCAACTCAGGTGCTGTGATTGTCGGTTATCTTCTTGCGGTTAAGACCAAAAATCGGTCTTGAACTGCAGTTGTAGCGGGTCCTCGCCCTGGATGTTGTTCGGCTGGACTGCCAGTTTCACGGAAACGCCGCCACAATCGACTGATAACACTTTGGGAGACCCCCTAACGAAGCCCTACAGCTCTATTCATCTCAGCCAATGGTAAGTGATGGCGTTCCATGTTAAAGCACAATATTTTCAGTTTAATTGCTGAGCAAGAACTGCATAGAATGTACAAACTCGATACTTTCAGATTATTCATTTTAGCCGAAAACCTACAGTTTGTAAAAAACTTGATAAAAGATTAATTACCGTTTTTGCAGGCTTTGTTCAACCCATAGAAATCTACAGGGTGGTCGAGTGTACCAATTTAATCGAAATTAAACGACCCCATGCATTTATTTTTATGAAATTTAGTATGTTATAAAAATATCCCTAGACTTTTCCGATGTGTGTAGATTCTCTCTGATAGTTTTTGTTGGCTAAATGTCGATTTCATGTTGTTTCTCCAGAATTTTGCCAATATGATCATTTTTGACTTGAGAGCATTTGATGGTACTATCTGGTTTCATCTATTTACTGAGTCACGTTTTCATTATTCATTTTAATATTTCTTGTGATATGGAAAGGTGCAAAATATTATCAACATAAATTCGAATTGAACCAGTAAGATCTATATCGAATATTGTGTTGATAAATAGCAAAAGGAGTAGGACCTAAAATTGGGAATTGTTGGACTCCATGAGAGAATTTTACACTACAAGTACCAACTTTTAAAGAATTTTGTTTTCGACAGTGTCACATACTTTGCATAATTGAGGTGACTTTTTAGAACATTGCCAATATTTAATTATATGTCAGACAGTAGATCCATAACAGTTGATGCTTCCATAGTTATTGCAATCGTCTTTTTTCTCCTGATTTGAATGTAGGTACCATCTTATCAGTTTCAATGTCAATATCATCAATGCCTCATGCTTTATATGATTCCAGTTAACTTATTAGGAAGATTCCTCAGCCGCAGTGAGTTCAAAATTGAATCTCTCCGAAGCTAATGCAGACATTTTTGTCTCTCAAACTTCTCATTTCAATTCGACAGTTTACAGTTACAGGTAGTTTATGCTTGTTAGGTTTCAATTCATCAGGCTGTTTTTTTTCTATTTTATTCATAATAAAATAGACTTTATCAAATATGGAGCACCTGTATTTTATCTATGTTGGCTACTCTGTATATTTTTTTATTGTCCAAAATATGAGTTTTATTTGTGGTCAATGAAAGGAATGCCAAAAACATTAATAGAAAAAAAATGCTGTTTGATAGTTGCTTTCATTGTATCCATTTTCCATTATTAATCTCAATATTTAGTTGAGGTAACGGTACGAATAATTAACGACAACCGACACTAAAGACAAATAGAGTAACCTACTCAGAAAAAAAAAGTGTTCCCAATTTTCATACAATTACTTATTAAAGTGAAATTATTGGAAAAAAAACTATTGTCACATATATAAATTATGTCATGGTCTATTTGAACCATGCGAAATAATTGAAATTTGAGAGATAGTAATTTTTCATATAATTTCAAGGTTGGCCAATCGTGCCTTTTTTTTAAATTGAGTTGTTTGATATAGGCTGATTACTTTCCTAAACTTTTTTTGTCTGTAATTGCATTTTCAAACTTCTGTCAAACATCTACTTGGAATCATTATAAATTCATATAAACTGAGTATAGAAATCGAATCACTGCACAAAAAAATTATGAGAATTACATAAATCATGATGAGAGCATTTTCTTCAGAACTTTTCAAAATGTTGATATATATTGCTCATAATTCTGATCATTCCATGTACAAGAATATCAAATAAGTTTTTGTTTCACCTTCATGCATCCTCGTTCATGGGGAGTACTGAAAATAAGCGGGGAAAAAAATCAATATTTATTTATTTAATTGAAGATGAATTTCTACAAAATAAATAAGTCATTAATATCACAAATTATATTTATTGATTATTTAAAATAAATACAATCACTTGCAAACATATGCTGCATGCCTCTGTATGTTATCTTACAAACTTACAAATATAATCAAAATTTTAAAAAAATCACAGAAACAATATACACATGATTCAAAAATCACTTTTCCACAGTTTTATCATCTTATCATTTTCCAAAGCAGCAGATGCAATAATGTTTTCTGTTGGATGACACGAAGTACATACAACAACATCTGAAAATAAAAAAATAAAATTTATATCAAATATTATGAACACTGATAGTTTTGCTTTTGAAATGAGGATTTTGCTGATGTTCAAGGGGATGTAAAAGAGTTACCTTCGATTTCCTACCTATTTTTCCTTAGTAATTATTGATCAGATACTTAGGATATAGAAATATTAAAGGATTATTTCAAATATTACATTTGAAATATATGAGTACATATCAACATATATGAATCGAAATAAATTTAAAAGATTGCAGATACATTGCGTAGAAAGATATGACTTGAGTGTTGTAGACTTGAATGTTGAAGGTTTGGACCTCCATTGTCTAAAAATATATTGAACTATATGAAATCTATGGAAGAAAAATGAAGTTAAAATGAATGGAATATTAAAATTATAAAAAAAATAGGAACCAGATTTTCGGATGAGTTGTCGAAACAAAGATAATGTCAAAAATGAGAAAACATTTCAAACAATTAAATAAAAAAAGAAGAACAGTAAAACAATAACTGAAATCTCAATTAAATGCAAACAAAAATAAAATAAATATATGGATGAAAATAATGAAGATAAATGATGGAAAATTGAAAATTAGAAAAAATATTTCAAACCAAGCTACTTCATGTTTTTGGGATATTAACAATTGAAAAATTGTTCAAGTATCAATTCTTCAAGTATTTCAACATTTTTTTTCTTTCGTAGGTTTCAAATCTGTAAATACTTTTTTAGACAATGGAAGTTCCACCCTGTAATAAATAAATGTGGTAGACTTGTTCTCTACTTTATTCATTTTCATACTGTTTTTCCATACCCTACAAGGCTAGCATACGTAAAATAGCTGACAAAAAACAACATTCAAAGAAGTTTTCCAAGATGCTTACCAGTGTGTCCTTGCAGCTTCTGAACGATTTCTTTTGTTTGCAAATTCCAAATGTACACCATGTTGTCTTCAGAACCACTAACTATCCATTTGCCTTTAGTTATTGAGAAATTTGCAAAAATACAATACTTTTCATTCTTATGGCCGACATAGGTTTTCAGACATCTATCTATAGCATAGTCGAATAATTTTAATGTGTTATCCTGGTAGGCAACTAATAAATACTTTCCGTTCGGAGAAAATTTAGCGAAAGCTACTGCGGAATTGTCTTCATTTCCCAGAGATTTCAGACACTCGCCTGACTTTGTGTCCCAAATTTTACTGAAAAAAAAAATCATATATTCATTTGATGCATCCAGCATGTACAAAAGAACAATTATAATGGGTGAGAACATAATCTCAAATTGGTTCAAATGCTTATGATCGAATAGCAATGAAATAATATTTGTGAATAGTTTCTCTCTCAAGTTATTATGTACCCTCAAATTTCTTGAATCATTCATACAAAAGTTTTATGCTGTCAGTTCATGATATAAGTATTATTTATCTTAATATTTCTGAACTATCAATCTTACGAAATCACATAATTTAAAAAGAAATGTTAGTCGGGTGAAAAAAATTGAAATTGGGTTAACCTATTTATTGAAATGGGAATATATATTGAACAATTATTTTCAATCATGATTAATTAATGATTACATGACTAATTGAGTGATAATCTTTTTGAATTGCTCAAACAGCAAATGATTAATTTAATTGAAATATTAGAATAAAGAATTTCTTGTAACCATTTTCCAGAACAGATATATATTTCAAATAGTATGAGTGGAGAACAACACCTCATTATTTCAATTTATTCCTGACTTGCATATAAGTACAAATAATGAGATGACACTTGAAATATTAGTAACTGATATTGAAGTTGCATTTGGTTAGGTGGATGCTCAGAATGTGCCCTATATAACCTTATATTTTGAATCTCCTAGATATCTGTTACATTCATTTTGGAGTAATTGAAATGTGTACAATGCCATAATTTTAAAAAATTTGGAGCAAATGGTTTCATGTCTAATAATTTAAGGTAAAGTTCCAAGACTGTAAGTCAAGGTTTGATTTTATCAAGATGTACACTCAAGTCACTTGCTGGTCAAAATCACGAAAATTATGGATTTGCACACATTTTACTGGACCAAACTTGGTGTCCTCTGGATATAACCCTTGAGAATTTTGATACTCTTGGGATCAGTTTGTTATAAAGAATACTGCATTTGTTTCTGGAATTGCACTTGATGTCATGAGATAATACAACAAAACAGGAAAGTTTTCTGTCGAATATTATATGCAACTCGAGTAATAATTGAATATTGATTGAAACGACAAAGCTTGACATTTTTTTCGGTGTGGTGCGAAATAGATGAACTCTATTCAAATATCACATACATAACTTGTAAGAAAACTTTATTTACGGCATTAAAAAATTAATTTTGAAAAAAGTTAAATTAGAAAGAAATGCTCTGTACTGTTGAACAAATGTTGCTTTGTCAGATTTGAAAACAAGATGCATTCCTAATAGTTTCCATTCTTAGAAAAATTATTATTTGTCAAAGCAACATTGAAAACGAGCAACGATTCAAAAAACAGTTGATATTTTTTTCAGTATTAGCTGAGATTCAATGCTACTTTATTGGTTTCAGACCGAAACAACACCTAATAAAGTATATCATTCATTACTATACTCTTCAGTAAAACTTACTACGCTCCGTCCAAACTGCTACTAACAATTAGGGATCCATCTCTGTTGAAGTGCACGGCACTGACTTTATCTAAATGAGCCGGTAACGTTCTCAAACATTTGCCAGTTTTTACATCCCATATTCTGACTGTCTTATCAAAAGATCCCGACACAATGAGGTTCGATTCGGGGTTGAAATTGCAACAATAGACATAATGGTTATGTCCTTTTAAAGTTTTTAAGCATTTCCCAGAGGCAAACTCCCAAATTTTCAAAGTTTTATCATCACTACCGGATACTGTAGTAAAAAAGTGTTAGTGCTGGAAGATTCTAAAGTATTGAAAATGAATTACCTAACAATGTGCTGTCGCTGGACCAGGCCACATCACTTATTCCTCTGTCATGACCAGATATGGTTTTTCCGAATTTGCCATTATATGCTCCCCAAATTTTTATCAAATTGTCAGCAGCTGAAATGAAATTTTCTGAATATTTGTTCGTGATGAATGAACACTGTTACTAGTATAGAATATGATGATGGTAAGAAGCATTGTTGCCAGGTTCTGGGTATATTTACACATCCAAAATGACTTGTTGAAGTTTGAATCATCATTTCAACTTAATTTGAAACATATTTTGGTTCAGTTCAAAATAAATGGTAGTTGAATATTCATTTTCATTACAAAAGCCTCAAATGTGACACGAAAGAATATAATTTACCACTTCATACTTATTCACTAATACATTTTTTCACTGAAATGTTACTTAATTTTTTTGGCTTCTCTTCATATTGGTAGTACACCTTAGAGATTAGCGTTTGTCTTTATCTTACTGCGCTTTCCAATTTGGTCGAGGGCGTAGCCCTCAAGTTTGACGATTCTGATAGTAATAATAATTATTGGCTGGGATCAATCAAACAAACGAATGAATGTCACTACATATTGCCATCGACAACATGAGTAGATTAAAGTCATTCATGACATAACATCTTAATTTTATGAATAAACTGAGAGTTTTTTCTTATAATGTTATCCAGATTTGGTGTTGAAGAGCTGATAAGGCAAGTTTCTTACGGCGGAACCAGTAAGGATGACACTGTTCCATGTAAGTGAAATTTTACCTCTTTCATTTACTATATTGTGTAGCAATCCTGTGAATGATATCTGATTCAATTCCATAACAAATGTTTGGAATACAAACTGAATAGAGAAAAGTGTTTTTTTGTATAATTCAGTGTTCATACAAAAGTATTTGTTTCAAAAGCATTTTTCTATCGTGTGATTGAGAACGGTTATAGTTAGGTACATAGTACCCTGTATGAAATCATATTATTTTTCCTTACCTATTCAAAAGTGTAACGAAAGACAGGGTATTTCATTAAAAAAAAAACACTTTGATATGTCACAATTTTTTGAGCCACACTGTAGGATCAAAAATAATTTCCTTCTGCAGCCTTAATCAATATACATATATGAAATGGAGAAATTCTCGAAAAAATTAAATGATTTGGTTTACAGGGACCATGTCGTACAGGGTGCTCCACCCTGTATATGTTGGAGTCAAATTGTGTTTTATGTGGAAAATACTGTCAAGCTCCAGCTTCACCTAATCTCATAATCGAGATGCATAAAAATACCATGGTGTAATCGCTTGGACTCCTAACTAGATCTATGACACTCTTGATTATTCATAAAAATGAAGAGATCAAACATACTTCGGCTTTACATTGACAAAAGCATTCAGCACACACCAATGTTTACACCTGGGAATGATTTTGTTATATCTATCACCATGTGTACAAACTTATCGCAATCTCATTTCTCGCATAAAGAGCTTTTGACAAAACAAAAGTTAATCAAAACAGACACCAGAGGTTTCTATGCATCTTAGTCATAATTTATATAAATTTACATGGAGATAACTATGTTACTACACTTTTTATGTCGTATTTCATGAAAATTTTTATTGTTGAATATTTTGATGTTTTCATTTGTGTTTTGGAGCTTCCCTGGAAATTTAACTTCACTTACCAGAACTTGCTAACCACTTTCCATTCGGACTAAATTTTACAGATGATACAGCATCTGTGTGACCCGCCAAAGTAAACTTAAGGGTATAGTTGGGTTTCTAAAATAGATACAATAATAGCAGGCTCTTCAGACAAAATTATTTTACTTACCATGATTTCAAATTACTAGATCCACAAGCAGTTGCTTAAAACTAGCAATTCCCTCAAAACCACTTACAATAAATATATTGTCGGTATCATGTGTTGGGATCCACTTTTTATCACGGTCGTATTGTTTCTGTGGTAAAGTGAATAAAACTCGTATTTTTTTTTTAGATAAATACAATAATTATAAGGTAAGAATATGTAACTGTCGACCTAATCATTCACTATAGAGGAGAATATAAAACATTTTTGTATCATTATTACCACAACATTCGCCATTTATGGAGAGGTTAGGTTAGTTAGGTCACAGAACACAGTATATTAAATAATATTCTGTGGTTAGGTAGGAGGAAAATTTGAATTATGTCACTAATCGAAATCAAACATTGTAAAAATATTTATTTCACGTCGCCATGCACTTCTAATAAGTTTCAAACTTCTTATATTTTAGGAAATATGCTTGATGATTAGAGTATATTAATCCCATGCTTTTTCAATACTGGATTTGAAATTATGAGGAATATTATTTCGAAATTTTTTTTCGTGTACGTATATATCCCTTCTCGATATAGTCCTCAGACACAGTTTAGCGTATAGATAAAACTTTTGTCGGAACAATTACCCGTCACGAGTGGATTTGTTATCGAAACAAAATTCTGCAATAATTGAATAGAACTGGCCGATACTTGATGAAAATCCATATTTAAAAAACTAATCAATAGAGTTATTTATTCTATGATTTTCACTATAAGGGTTTTACAAAAACCGCGAAACAGCTATTGTATAGCTTCTTCGAGCTATACAATAGCTTGAAGAAGCTATTGTATAGCGAAACACGTGTCGCGGTTTTTGTAAAACCCTTATAGTGAAAATCATAGAATAAACTCTATTGATTAGTTTTTTGAAATTCTGCAGTTGATATTAGCTATGATGCCCTTGTAACTTGATTCCTGTTCTCTTGGGAATATTGCACAAGATTTTTTTTTAATATAATTCAATATCCGTCATGGAACTCGAAAGGGGAGTAGTTGATCTGATAGGTATTTGCCATAACACCCTACAAGGGGACTAAAAATGGGGGAAACATTGGCCGGCAATAACTATCGTTTCTAAACAATTTCCTGAAAGATAGCTTGGTGCCAGTTCATGAATATAATAATAATTATAATTTTGATGATGTCAATATACCATACCATTAATCAATTAAATACTACTGGAATATAAGTACAAAATGTTACATTTTTATATACAATAAATTGACATAGTTGCAAACTTTATCCTAATGGTAACATTCTTCATTGTTTTCTTTTAAGACTCTCATTTATCTAAACGTTATTTTCATATCTTTCAAAATACGAATTCAAAGATTTAGATAACCTTATTAAAACTTCTTCTTCACACGATAGCCATCTTGAGTTCAGACAGGTTGGAGCGCAGCTCCAACGCTTAGTGGAACGCACGGCCTTGCGAAGTAATAGTAGCCACAACAAAAGTTCTCTTTATCTTCATCACACAAGCGAAACATCCTCAGTGTAACAGGCCAAAAGCGGGTAATTTATAAAAAATAGAGTACGACAATATTGCTGATTATTAAGATAATTCACGGCGCATACAAAAACTATTTGCCACGATTCGACCATGCGCGTTGTGATTTATTACCAAAAAATGGGGATAGTAGGACTACTACTGGGTCCTTCTGCATTCTACTACCACAGTATTTCTGTATACAGTAGTTTCACTCAGCGTCGGTCCCTTTGATGTCGGTGTCCAGGAGTTTCATTTTTTATAATGATGACGTATTTGACACTAATGACATTTCTCCCTACTACAATCTCAACCAAAGCGTGTATACACTGCTCAACATAACAACTATTCATATAAACTGCTCAAAAAAAAACAGTCTATGAAAACCATGTTGGGCACCTAAGAAAATTGTACAAATGATGATTTTGCATTTGTGTAATATTGAAGTAACCCAGATCATTTGGGCAATGATGAACTAAGTTTCAAGTAGATTTTAAAAATTCATGGAATCGGCAGATGTTCATATTCGAATGTGACAAAATATATTTTCATTTCAACAAGAAAAAAGACAAGATAAAGAACGTGTTTTGTTATTCATGAACCATGGTACGAATCCATGCGAAATTTCTTTGTAGTGATTTTTGGGGCTAAATATAGCATATTCATTTATTGATTGGAGAATTAAAGATGGCGGACGAGTTTGCCGATTCGATTATATTAAGGACCAATTATTAAAAATATTCCTAATCGAATTCATCACTCAAGATTAAGGAATCTGTAGAGCCTATTCTTTCTGAATTATGTAGTTACTATTCAGGACTTGAAGAAGTAAAAAAGTAATTAAGTATGTAGTGTTCAATCATACAAAAATAATTTTTTTTGTATGTATGTACTAACTATTAATGTATGTGAGAGTTTTCGGAGTCGGAAGTTATGAATTATTTACACTGTAAGATAATAGGTTGTTTTGCTGCTTCCAGCTTTTATCCAAGTAAAAATTGATAATAAAATCACTGACAAGTCCAAATGCATTTTGGCTATACCATTATATATGTTTTCCGACAGAAAACAACTACTTCTTTAGCTAATAACTCGACATATATTGACAAATGTTGATATTTGAATCTATACAAGTCTAGATGTCTAATCAACCCCGAAAAGTTGCTGCGTAGATTAAAAACAGTTATTCTAAATGAAACATGTCCTATTAGTCAGCAACTTCTTATATAATGTAAATTTGACTATCAAAAATACCTTACGACTGTTAACCTTTCGGAATCCAAATCGCCTCAGACATAATTGCAAAGATTCTCACTTTGAAGAAACAACTCTGCAAGAGCTCTCTAGGACAAATAGTGGGACTTCGCCTGATTCGAACAAGGAACCAACTGCGAACCGTTTTGAAGTGTTTCTCATCAGTGCAGACCATGCTATCACGGTTGTATACACACAGGGACTCGTTATTCCTCCTAGAGAACTCTTGCACAGTACCATGGTTCATGAATAACAAAACTCGTTCTTCATCTTGTCTTTTTTCTTGTTGAAATTAAAGTATATTTTGTCACATCCGATCCCATGAATTTTTAAAATCTACTTGAAACATAGTTCATCATTGTCGAAATGATCTGGGTTACTTGAATATTACACAAATGCAAAATTATCATTTGTACAATTTTCTTAGGTGCCCAACATGGTTTTCATCGACTGTATTTTTTTTGAGCAGTTTATATGAATATTTGTTATGTTGAGCAGTGTTTAAACGCTTTGATTGCATGCCTGTCTTAAACTCGTCGTTTGCGCAGACCTAAGACATCGACGCGTGGGTCTGCGCGTAGGAAAATTCAAACCACAAATCAGCCTTTATGAAATTACTGTATACAAAATACTGTGCTACTACTGTGCTGTGGCGTACACTGTACCACACTAACTAACCTATACATTTCGCAGAATATTACATATTATGATGTCACTGGTCACTGTGTAAATGGCGGAATTAAGTGTTTACAGTATTTTTGTTACTTACGTTAATTCCTTTCAGTTTCCCAGGATGTTGTTCCATTGAAATATTTCAAAAAAGGGTTGAAAAAACGGAAAATTTCATCAATTTCGATTCATAGAAATCAACTGTATAAGTATAATCAAATAACGGGAATTTAAATGTAAGTCGAAGATATAGGTTAGGAACAGATACTTCCAAAAAATTCAATTAATCGTCAACCTACTGAAGGACCAGCACAACCATGATGCCAATAGGAAGTGCTCCTCCAATGCATGGTACTGGCAATTTATCTCAGAGCAATAATATACAAAGTGCCAGTTCTCTAACCCCTACAGGTGGATCCAGTAAATCAAGTAGTGTGGTAAAGAGTCATAATATTTGAAGAGATTGTTTACTAAGATATCTGTTCTAGAAACCAAACTACACCCTTAAATTCACTTTAGCTGGACATACAAAAGCAGTTTCATCTGTGAAGTTCAGCCCAAATGGAGAATGGTTAGCAAGTTCTGGTAGGTAATATATATTATCTTCTTAGACACATGTTTACTTAATTTTATTTCAGCGGCTGATAAGTTGATAAAAATTTGGGGAGCATATGATGGCAAATTCGAAAAAACAATATCTGGTCATAAACTAGGGATAAGTGATGTAGCATGGTCTAGTGACAGCAGGCTATTGGGTAATAATTTTAAAAATTTATAAATTGTTACTGTCATCTGGGGTGAGTTTAGACACCTCTTCCAAGTTCAGCGCAACCACTAAAGTGTTCAGTTTCACTCTATATATATGCTTGGTAAATACCCCAAAAAGTTCAGTCTATGTGCAACTTTACATAGAGTGTGATAGTTTGCATCAAAAAGATATTTTCTTTCATAAAAAAAAACACATTTTTGACAATTGTTTGATAATATTTCCTGATGAGCTAACAGTACAAGAAGTATTGCAGTAATGACAGTATTAATATGTTGCTTGTTGCCTTATCTATTGAATTGTTATCAAACAATTTTTTTCCCACAATTTTTTAAAAATTTTGGTATTTTTTTAAAAAGGGAAAGTCTTTTTTGCCTTGTGTGAGTTCAGATAAAATGGTCCAAATATATCATTGTCCTCTGGGCATCGCACAAAAGGGTAATTATGTCAAAACTAACTTAATAAGAATTGTTTGATTCTGTAGAAATTCATATTGAATATAGAATAAAGAATAATTTCTACTAGAAATTAGACAAAAGTTATTTTCATTACTCTATATTTAACTTAATAAGGCTGTAGAGGATGCTTAACTCAAAAGAAAAACTATTAGGAAAGCACTGACTATTATTTACAGGGTGCCAAAATCGAAAATTAATGACAGTTTAAGGAAAACATAAAAAAGTGGTGAGAAAACTATCTTGAATATTGAAGAGGAAACAAATGTAAGTCTGCTGTGGACTAGGGGTTTTTGTTATCAGGATTAGATATTAAAATAATTCAAATCAAATAATTGTCAGAGGAAAATACATCTTATAGTCAAAGTCTGTAAATATCAAAAACATTACGAGCTAAAATATACAAATAAAATAGAACACATAAAAATATACATATACAAGAAAATATTAGTTCTTGAGTGTATCAGGAGACGAAAGTATCATCAAAATACTCCTGAACTGAGTAATAGACCCCATCAATCAGAAGCATTTTCACCTCTTCTGAATGTATTGTAAACATTGAATTCTTTTATTTATACTGGCAGGCGATTGAACAGTTCAATGCCATGAAATTGAGTCTCTAACTAATGAGCTCGTGGGAATAGGCAGTTCAATATTACTAATGTGACTGAGTATTAAGGAGGAGGAGGAGGAGTGTGGCTCATACTAGACAAATTGTATTTCTTTATTAAAGAGATTGTATCCAAAATGTATAGGTAGGCTACTGTTGAAAAACCATGAGCTTTGAAAAGATGTTTTCATGCAACCCGAGAAGCAGCTTTGTACATGTAACGACAGCGCTTTTTTGAAGAACAAAAATTTTTGAAATAAGTCTCTGGAACAGACCTCCCATAAGGCAATTCTGTATCTAATATGTCAAATCTATGAGAGCAAAATAGATTGCTCTTGAATGGGCATAGCCTAATTCTGTAGAGATGACTCTCAGCGCGTAGCAGCCTGAGGCAAGTTTCTTGTTTAAATTCATTGTATGGTCTTTGAACTTCAATTTATCATCTATATTCAGCCCAAGAAATTTAGAAGTGCTTTTTAAAATTTCATTACCCAGGCAGATCTCAGGTAAGGTGCATTGAATGATTTTTTTGATGTCTTCAGAGATGATCTCATGCAGAACGGCATTATTCTTGTTGTGCCATAAAAAGATGGTGTCGTCAGCAAAGAGGGTGATTGTGGCTGATATATCTATGAGAGCTACTGCCACAGAAAGCCTTTTACCTCCTCCATATTGAAGGCACAATGTCTGCTGCAAACAGGATGTATGGACTCAATGCGCGAATTTCAAGAGATTTCTTGGATCCATGTACATCAAAAACTTTCGTTAGATCAAAATTAGAATATCCATACATAATGAGGAGTCCACATCATCAGTTGTATACAGAGAAAGTTGAATTGTTACTACGTCGTTTCCTAAAACTTCTCCCCTATAGATCAGACAACATCTATTCACTAATTGGATTTCCCCATGATGTATTATCAGCTAGAATAGCTTCAGTTGCCACAGTTGTCACGCCACAATTTTTTAAAAAACTGATTGATAATTTAGTTATTGGCCCACTTATTCTGAAAAAACTCAATTTCAGTGTACCTAGATCAACCTCTAGAGTAGACAATCCTTTTCATCTACCAACACCACGTACAAATATTCTGAAACGTTCACCTCTGCATAACATGTGTGTCAAATGCAATTCAGCAAGTTTTCAGCTCGACATTTTTTACTGTTCCATCGCTCTAACAAAGACTCAGATGGAATAAAATATGAACCAAAATAATCCATCAGGTTTTCAAACGTGTATCATTAACATAGTGAACACTGATATAATTTTATTTTGATTGCCAAATGATACTGATGAGAATATGCAAGAAACAAACAAGGAGTGTACCAAAACTTTTATAGAATATTTGAAAGAATGCAGATGGGAGACGAAAATAGAAGCAAAGAAAACAAATTGAAACTTTTGCTTGATTTGAATTCTCATTTGATATATTTTCTATCCTTACCTGTTCACTGTCTCCTTCCTATCTTCCCATTTTGTACTAAACTATGCGTAATATATGTATTTTTATTCAAAATATGTCCGAACTAGTCTTTTCTGTAAGATTTGAGCGTATTTCTATGTCTGAACTTGTAAAACACATAATGCCGAGTTTGGACATTCTTTGGCTAAAAAACTAACCAACTATAATTTTTTTTCAGAAAGTTTTGGTTAATGTAAAGTAGGAGTAATTTATGTATATATTTTGGGGGGAATTTGTTACAATTCAAAACCCTCAAAAAGTGTCCTAAATCACCCCAGATCACGGTACCTGGTCTCGCATGAAATTCAAATTTTTTTCTTATCTTATATTTGTCAACTGGCATTAAATTATAAATGACGTATTTCCCTCAAAGCATGAAAACGATGAAATAGTTGAAGCCTAAGCAGCTTACACAGAGTTTTATAGTGAATAAATGCATTAGACTTCTTCAACCTGATTGAAATGAACTTGAATTGATGTTTGAATTGAAAAATGAACTTTAAGAAGAGATTAGTTAAAAAAACATTTTGGCTTTCTACTTCTCCAAATAAAAGTGCGGGTCATTTCTGAAGAGAGGAAGAAA
Organism: Leptinotarsa decemlineata; assembly: GCF_025532065.1. NCBI lineage: Eukaryota > Metazoa > Arthropoda > Insecta > Coleoptera > Chrysomelidae > Leptinotarsa > Leptinotarsa decemlineata. Next base: position 26,016,274 of record NW_027412688.1, on the reverse strand, counting down.
GAAATTAATTTCAAAATAAGCTCTTTGCAAAAATATGTAGATCATGCACCTTGTTTATGACAAGTACAGTCAGTACAATATATTTTTAAGATTATTCGCTTCCTTTCTCTGGAAATTATCCTTCGATGCAAGTGTTTACAGTCTCATAATTTTGCAAACGCTTTAGTATATAATAGTTTAAGATATAATTTTTGAGACCCTGTGTGATCCCTGATAATGAAAAATGACCATTTTTTAAATATTTCTCTTCTATTTTTATAGTCTCTGGAAGTGATGACAAAACTCTAAAGATTTGGGAACTTTCATCAGGAAAATGCCTAAAAACTCTGAAAGGGCATAGTAACTACGTATTTTGTTGCAATTTCAATCCCCAATCAAACCTTATCGTATCAGGATCTTTTGATGAGTCAGTCAGAATATGGGATGTTAGAACAGGCAAATGTTTAAAGACCCTACCTGCCCATTCAGACCCCGTCAGCGCTGTCCACTTTAACAGAGATGGATCTCTTATTGTGAGCAGCAGCTATGATGGTCTATGGTAAGTGATATATAAGCAGTGTGTTCCAGAATGGATGTTTTAAGGAATGCCATTGGCTAAAAATTATTGAATTTCATTTTAAGATGGATTCAATTTCTTCTTGATGAGAAATGAATTTTAAGAACATTTTCAGTTTTTGAAAAACAAGTTGTCCTTGACAGTGAAGGGAAAGCCATTTTCTTTCTATGAAACGACTCTTTCACATGTCAAAATGTTCCTGGCTCTTGCAAAATTTTGGAACTTAGCCACTTAGATTAGTTTGGTGATCCAATAATTTTTCTGAAGTAAGGTTGGTTCGGTAACAGGATCAATTTTTTTTAAAAAACAATTGTTTTCTTGCTGACGTTTCGAATTTAATTGAATTTTTCTTCAGGGCTCAAAAAGTAGTTTCTTCGTATTAATATGACTATTTTAAAAACCATTATACATATTTGATACATTTAAAAAAAAATAAAAAACATTGCAACAACCAAATTTTCGAGAAAACACCAACCATAAACGACATGAAACAAATGTATCTAATATGTCTAATGGTTTTTGAAATAGTAATATTAGCATCAAGAAACTAATTTTTGAGCCCTGAAGAAGAATTTAATTGAATTCAAAACGCCGGCAAAAAAACAATTGTTTTCTTTTAAGAAAAAAATTATCCTGTTACCCAGCCAACCTTTCCTCAGATAGATTTAAGTCGGATGATATTATTTTATTTAGCTCCATTGAGTTTTTTTCTTTCAACATTATCGTAGTATCATCCGTGAATAGAGTGAAACTACCAGATATGTTAATCATAGATATGTCATTCATATATAGCAGAAACAGAATGGGGCCTAACACCTGTACCCTGTGGTACACCAGATTCAATGGCCCTGTTCTCCGAGAGTTCCGTTGTCCTCACCATTTGACTCCGACCTGAAAGGTATGATTCGAACCAAGTGTTCGTTACATCTCTACATCCATATTTGTGAAGTTTTTTCAATAAAATTTTATGATTGACGCAATCAAACGCCTTTGAAATATCGCAGAAAATTGCGGCGGCTATTTCACCAGCATTAAATTTAGAATAAATTTCATATAAAATAGAGAAGATAGCATCATTTGTATCTTTTTCCGCTTGAAACCCACAAAACATCGGAACTCATATTGAACATTTTTTGAATCAACATTTTTATTAAATTTCTACTTCAACAAAATCTTGATTAAATTTTGGTCTCTAGGTAAAGTTTCACAATTATAGTTTCACTCTGTAAAATAATTATTTATACCGTTGGATTTTATTTTTAATAGATTTTTTTGTATGTATCACAAGTGAGAGTGTGCTTTTTTGTTGGGGATTTGTAGGGGATGGGTTCTTTAAATGTCATTTCAATTTCCCCTTTCTATCCTGAAGACGGTTTTGAGTATATCTTGTTTGTGATATATAGCCTTTAGCAAGTTTTTAAATTGTCATTGTATCTTGAGCATGCTTAAACAAATTATGACTTTTGATGTGTATACGAGTATCACCTTGTATTATTCATGTGAGAATTAGTAAAATTCTATTAATAAATGTTCTGTCAAAGTATATTTAATTGTAATTTCGATTCTTGAATTGTATGAAGACCTTTGCATAGTAACACCAATGAAGAACTGATCAATTAATTAAAAAATAAGATTGTTCAAAGAATATTGTTTGGTCATTAGAGCAAAGTTTTTTGATGATACATTTTTTTTCAGTCGAATTTGGGATACAGCTTCGGGTCAGTGTCTGAAAACTCTAATAGATGATGATAATCCTCCGGTATCTTTCGTTAAGTTCTCTCCCAACGGAAAATACATTCTAGCCGCCACATTGGATAACACATTGAAATTGTGGGACTATGCCAAAGGCAAATGTCTGAAGACCTACTCCGGACACAAGAATGAGAAATATTGCATTTTCGCAAATTTTTCAGTTACTGGTGGCAAGTGGATAGTCAGTGGCTCAGAAGACAACATGGTATACATATGGAATTTGCAAACAAAAGAAATTGTTCAAAAACTCCAAGGACACACAGGTGAGAACATTTGTTTCACAGGTATAAGGTTTTCTACTTGTGAGTAAATGTAATCGTCAGGATTCTGAAGAATGGATTGGAAATTTGATCACACTGAGTATCAATTACTGTTTGATAATTTGAAGAAATTAATATTTATTTTGTTTCCTTTTTTATTATTTTTTGTTACGCTAATGTTTTTTTTTATATGATTGAAAAATGTTACATAATTGTCAAACAAATGATTTCAAATTGTACAACATTTACGAAATAAAAAACAGTTTTAGAAGCTATAAGCAGCCCAGTTTCTTAGTAGAAAAACGTAAGCGGTTCAGACTTTAGTTTCATTAACATAATTTGGTAGCAGAGCGTGGTTGCCGCAATAAAAAACATAACAATTAATATTGTCATAATTACAAGATAGTGGATGGAATATTCGAGTTTTTTCAAGATAGTGAATATCTCTCAAATTCTTTTTGTTTTTTTTTATTTGTAATTTTTCACAATGAATATTACTGGAGTTTTATCCCAACACCAAACCGTCATTTTAACAACTCGACACGTGTTTCGATCACCAAGTGATCATCTTCAAGACAAACATTAAACAAAATGTTACGTACAATGTTATCCTAATTCATACCATAGATACCTCTTCTAGGTACCTGCGTCTTAAATGTCTTAAATTTAAGACACTCAAGACACACCTTTAAGTGTTTACCTAGAAGAGTTATCTATGGTATAAATAAGGATAAGATTGTATGTATATTTAGTTTAATCTTCCTCTTGGAGATCTAAACACGTTTCGTGGTGATAAATAACAGTTTGGTGTAATGATAAAACTCCAGTAATATTCATTATTACACCAAAGGCTCCAAACAGTACATCACGAGTACTCTTCACAATCTTTAAAAATTTTGTAATCTTGAATTTACTACTCTTTAAATTATAACTTTAATTTTTACTTCTTAATTGTACCACTATTTCTTTTTTCTATTCAATTTGGATAATCTGATTTCAATTTATTTTTGCCTGAATTTGTGTTTTGTATTTTCCAAAATATTATTTCTATCAATTTCATTTTCAACTTGTTCAGTACTACTGAGTGCTGAATGAAGTTTATTAGATATCTGTGTTATGTTATGTTTTTATACTTGTCAAAAATACAATTTGAAATTCTTTACATAACTAATAAAACAAATGAAGATCTGTTCAAATCGTCTGTTGTCAAGTTCTCAGCTTTCTTCCCTGTTTAACGTCATTCTCTCTCTCTCTCTCTCTCTCTCTCTCTCTCTATGATAATGGCTTTTGCTTCCATTGAGGCGCATTAATCCATTGTTTAACGTCATTCATTATTTTATTACATGCCATATGAATAAAAAGGTGTTTAATGATATAGTGACTTGCTTGAAAGTAATACTCTATGAATGACAAAATATAATAAATATAACTGTGATATTTTTCCAGACAATTTTTAATTGAACCTATTTTTCAGATGTTGTCTTGTGTACTTCATGCCATCCAACAGAAAACATTGTGGCTTCTGCTGCTTTGGAAAATGACAAGACAATCAAACTATGGAAAAGCGATAATTAAATTCATTACAGTTCTTATTTTTCATATTGTTTATGTTAATATAAATTCGATTATTTTTGTAGATTTATAAAACAGTTTGCAAACGAAGCTGCATCCCGGTGTGGACATTTTTATTTATAATAAAAAAGTATTACTTCCTAATAAATAAAGCTCAGTTTCTTGTTTTTTTAGTATTAGTATTGAGAAAGTGGACACTTTTGGGTACCGATATTTAAAAAGTGTAACATGATTAGTGGGGAACCTTTGTTAGAGATAATGTACAATGAATGAAACAAAATCAGTCATTGATATATAATAAACTGCTCTGGTCGAACTCAGCTGAAAATGAGTCAAATTCCAAATAGCTCCATCACAGGAAAATACTATCTATTATATAGGTTTCTTGGGGTTTTGAGTCTTGTTGAATAATTTTTTTTCCTTTTAATAAAGACGTTTTGTATTAGGAGGAAGATTAAAGTTTATTCTTCCTCTTGAAGATGATCACTTGGTGATCGAAACACGTGTCGAGGTGTTGAAATAACGGTTTGGAGTTGGGATTGTAACAAAATAGACTCTAGGGGACTCAGGGGAAACAAATAGGTTCGGCTGGGACGTAGTCAGCAACAAAAACCAACGGAGCAAACGTTTTCACAATTTATTTTAGAGTGTGTAGGTACATCAACAAGTGACAACCTGAAAAGAGATATAAATTTAGCATACCTAGCAGTACCCAGCTACCAATTAAGCAGCCAAACTAATAATAATTGTCCATTACATACCTGCAGGTAAAGAGTAGAAAATATCTACGTTCTTTATCACCAGAAAGCACGGGTGTCACATTGAGTTTACCGACAACTTCAAATGCGAGAAATGTCTCCCAAATACCCACGAATACTACTCTCTCGCAGCTGTGCTATGCACGACTACCTCGATAGGGTCAGCAGTGCGATGCCTAAACCAAAGGTACCGGACCTGGGGCATATTATCACATCTGCCCCCCATTCAAAGGTCGAAGACGGTCGTTTTTCGAAACGGTGCTCGGGGACACAGAGATAATAAATTTTTTAAGTGACAAATATGAAATGTGCCTCTTTTCACCTCAGAGTCGCAATGGGCTAGTACGTATGTCTTAGAACTCAAAACTTTCTTCATTTTCTTCAAATAGCAACATGAGCTTTTTGGTCTCCTGAAGGACCGTGGACGAAATTGGGTTAGCCTTAAGAAGCACTAATTCACCTTGTGTGAACGGCTGGTAAGGCCTCGAGGGAAAACGAGCTGCACGTCTCTCTACCCGTTTCTGCAAATTTTCCCTGGCAAAGAATAATTTAACATGAGAGTTACAAGGTATCTCTTCACCTGTCAAAAATTCTCCGAGTGGAGAAACAGCTCGAGTCCCGAAGTAAAGTTCCACGGGACCTAATTACATTTGGGATCTCGAACGCCTATCGAGAATGCTGGTAGTAACAATAAGTTCCCAAAAATTTTCCCAATTCTCGCATAGTCCTTTCCACAGGGTTACCCTGGGGGTGCGGTACGAACGAATAAATTACTTTCAAACCATGGTCCTGTAAAGTGTTCTTCCATCTTTGCGAACTCATTTGTGTTCCTTGGTCACTCAAAATTCGAGACGGTTTACCCACCTCTTCAAAATAGTGCATGGTTAGCCGATTCAACATGTTGGCCGTTGTAGCCCGTTTCAAGCACCAGCTTAGAGAATATGTCTACAATAACAAACGAAAATCACACCACCTGTGGATTTTGGGAGAGGACCGAAAAGGTCGACCGAAATAAGGTCATTTGGCTTTTCCGAAAATATCGCCTCTAAAGCGGATCTGGGCAATACTTGGCTTTTTGGCATACTTCGAAGCCTTTTATAATACGTTTAACGTGAGCATGAAGGTTGGGTTTTTCAAACGTCTGCTTTCAAAGAGCACCAAGTTTTGTACACTCCAAAATGACCATAATATTCGTGATAATAATTGACGAAGTCAGTTAGCTTGGCCAAGTGAAGGCATAACAAATTACTCTCCTGATTCTGGGTAAATAACAGTCCCTCTCGAAGGAAGAAACGACCCGGAGAGTCCTTTTGGATCGCCTCCAGCTTAGCAGGTAACACCGGTTACGGGTCAAACCCGAAACCGGTCGTATGAATAAAATCAACTAGTGGTAATTAGACAAAGGTGTTTTTATTCATTTCATTAATGTGATCATGAATTACCACAAAATACACAAGTCATCAATCACACATATTGAGAAAGCATTAAAAATATTTCAAAAATGCCTAATAAGGGTAAAGAAAGGAGGCAATAATCGGTTTGAGAAAGAAGGGTAATTTCATTTTGGATTCCGAAAAATAAAGAATTGAACCCACAAAAAAACACAAGTTCAAGTTGTCAGACAATGTTAATGATATAAATTATTTCTCATGTACCTCCTGAAGTCGATTGAAAAACGAAGTATTTTGTATCAGAGACCGGATGAAATTAGTCTCATTGCAAAAACTGACCCGCTAATTTGCCTTTATGGCGAATCATACCTCAGTATAAGAAAAAAACAAATGCATACTGTAACCTCCAAGAAAATTCGGGAAATGGCAAGACTGAAAGTATTTAAGAAATCTACAACCATTGATAATCTCATCGACGTTCTAAAACCTGAACTGTATTAACACATTGTGGCTGCATCGAAAATTATAAATGGTTTTGATAATGAAACCAAATCATTCAAATCGTTCTCATTAGCATTACACCTGGCAACAAACCTAAAATTTTTGTGTGAAGTGGCCAAAAAAGCCTTGATAACAAAATCTCCACTCGATACATGTTAAAGAAACACTGGTACAACGATATTTCAATTTTCAAATTACGAACCATTAGAATTACGAGTAATGCACAATACTGAGACAACTGCTAAGCCAAATTTTTGGAATTAGGATTAAAAATTTCCATAAGTTATTAAAAAATATTATTTTGACTGTGTCAATTAATATGTTTTTAATTTTGTCTCAAAATAAAGAGGGGTTTATCGAAAATGTACTGAAGCAGAACTTCCTATTCACAAAAATAAGCACATACGGTTTTTGTAAAGGGAATACATTTTTACCTAAAAACCATTGCAACTCTTTCAGCTCTATAAGGGGGTATCATCCCCTGAATTACATTAAATCGAAGTGTTGAGCGAATGATACCTCACTAGAAAAAAAATCAGCAGGTAATATGTGGGGGAGAGGAGGGCAAGATGGAAACTGTAATGATCTGAGTTGAATAAAAATGATCCATATACATTTGAACATGAACGGTTTATTGAATGAAATTCAATATGCATATTTTTTTAGAAACCACAAAAAAAATAATTTCTAAAATATTAAAGATTTTATTTGTCAACGCTACCGTTGCATCGCGAGGTAGTCTGCTATGACCAGCCTCTTTCTGAGCGGTAGCTTGTGGTTAGCATTTCTGTTCATCCCCAGCCCCCGCCCTGAATTGAGGTGAGCATTGCTGTCCAGCCTCGGGATTGGTTGGTTTTTTGTTCTTTTCTTTAGTGTCCATGTATGTTCCCACGAGTAGCAAGGGAAGGGTTGGTCACCTCTAGCAGAGCCCCGCATTACCAGAGGAAGGCTAGTTACAATGAGGTTTCGCCCGGTTCCTCAAGGGGATCGTTCGTAACCGCATATAACCCTGCGGCCATTCAGCTATCGACACGATTCCTTACATCTTAGCTCGGGTAGGCTGGTCCGCGGTGGCATGTTTTGCAGGGCTTTTGGAAAGAAGTCGATGTAAGAAAAAAAAAACGAAAATAGATACTAGCACTTGAAATTCAGCATGCTAGGAATTTCATTCACAAGCAAAAGATGTTTAATTTTCTTCTTGAATATAATACAATTTGAATTCTTTAGTTTGTTAGGTAACTTGTTAAAAAGCCAGGTTATGTAATAAGAAAACGATCCACGATAATGGGAAGTTTTGTGGTGAGGGGGCGTGAGCAAGTTCATGAATCTCAAATTAGGATTATGAACGTCGGTCTGATACCTGAGTTTGTTGTAGAGATAAGCAGGCTTCATATGATTTATTATTTTGTGAAATAATGTACATGCATGTAAGATACGCCGATTTTCCATATTCAACCAACCCAGTTTTGGTAAGTGATGTGTCACATGATCTCGTCTCCGCGAACCGGTGATCAATCTGACGCATGAGTTCTGTAATACTTGCAGTCTTCTCTTATCGGTTTGTAACAGATAAGGACCGTACACCACATCAGCATAGTTCGCATGGGATAAAAGAAGTGCATCGCAAAGAATTTGTTTAGATTGGCGATTCAGTATTTGACGGTTACGGTAGATTGTTTTGAGGTTACAATACCCTCTTTTCAATTTCAGTGAGACATGAGATAAAAATCTTAGCGACGGATTTATCAGCAAACCAAGGTTTTTTATATTGTCATCTTCGCCTTTTATTGGTAACGACACGTTATCGATAATGATGCTTATATTATTCAAGCACTTTTTCCTAGTTGCTGACCTCCCAAAAAGCATGACAAACGATTTGTTGACATTCACAGAAAGACAGTATTTTTCCGAAAGTTCAGTCAGACTTTTCAAATCTATATTAATTTTTCGGCAACTATCATCTACAGAAGATTCTTCGAAATGCATGTATATCTGCGTATCATCAGCGTAACTATGTATGTTTGTGTAACATACATAGTTACGTAAACAAAAGTGGCCCTAGGATGGACCTTGCGGGACACCATTCCGAGTAGCAAGAAAATCTGATTTGATTTTGTTAAATATAATACACTGAGAGCGATCACTAAGATAGTTTTTCATGAGTTCAACTGAGTTGGTTGGAAATCTGAGATATTTTAACAAAACTAATAAAAGCTGATGGCTAATCGTGTCGAAAGCTTTTGAATAATCTAACAAAACAAGTAAACACAAATTATTACTATCAACCGAAACATGAATATCGTCCATAACTTTCAACAGTGCAGTTGAACAGCTATGTTCAGCTCGAAAACCTGACTGAGTAGGAGGCAGTATATTAAATGTATCAAAATAATCGCGCATTTGAAAGTTAATGATTTTTTCCAGCGTTTTTGAGATTGCACAGAAGATGCTAATTGGGCGAAGGTCATTGATACTCTGGGGATTTGCGATTTTTGGTAACGGGATGATTTGAGATTTTTTCCATAATGAGGGATATGCTGATTGTTGGATGCATATATTGAATTTATGTGTGACATGAGGAATGATAATAGGACAACAAAGAAATAACATTTTGATGCTGATATCGGCACCAACCGCATTGGATTTTATTGAGAGAAGTGTTTTATACACCTCATTCTCCGTTATACCATGGAAAGAAAAACTGTGATCATCAAAGGAATAGTTGTTGGAAAGAAATGATAAGATATCATTACCTGGATTCGAGATAAGTGAAGAGCTATTACAAAAGAAGGTATTGAGATCATTGGCATTAGTGAGCTCTTCAGGGATGGTTCTATTGGATTTTTTATGCATGCCCAAGGAAGCTAAATCCTTCCAAAATTTATTTCTATTACCTTTGAGGCAGAACTCCAGGTAGGCCTTCTTTTCCAACTTGATTGTGCGGTTTGTGAGGTTTCTCATTTGCTTGTAATAATCCCAGTGGTGGGGGAGCTTGCTTCTTTTGAATCTGGTAAAAGCTCTATCACGCAGTTTCATCATGAATTTCAAGTTTGCTTTCTTTCGAAATTCGAACAGTTCTCAGAGGAGCATGGGAATCGAAAGTTTTTAGGATAATCGAATTGAGTGTCGAAGTTTTTTCATCTATATTTCTCATTTGATAAATTGTGTCTAAATTGGCATTCGTAAGATCCATCAAAAAAGGATCATTATCGAAGTTTTTGAAGTTCCTGTATGTATGCACGGAGGCAAGAATTTTGGACTGTCCAGTACCAATTTTGCATTAACTACAGCACGGTCGGTTATATCTAAAACTTCGGAACACATTATAAGATCAATCAAAGAACTTCGTGTCGCACTGTAACGAGTAGGTTCATCAACAACATGAGACAATCCATAGGATTCTAAAATCCCATTCAGGTTCTTACATACCTGAGATGATGGATTCAGAAGATCAATGTTGAGGTCACCCCCGACCAGGATGTATTCATGGGTGGGAACTAGTGCTGATAGCACCTCTTCCAGATCAGCAAAAAAATCGTGCGCAGGGAAACTTGGGGCCCTGTAGAGAGAGCTAATAACATATTTTTCTTTGTTGAATATGAAAGATATCCATACCTGCTCAGAGTTGAGAGCAATATTAAAGTTTAATACGTTAGCGTTTAGGAACTGCTTCACAAAAATGGCAACACCCCCACCGCGGGTATCTCGATCGCGTCGGAATAACTGGTATCCGGGTAATGAGATAGACTCATCGGTTACTGTAGCAGACAGTAATGTTTCTGATATGGTAACAATATCGTATATATTGAACACCTTTTGCTTTAATTCTTGAAAAACACTAGACAAAGATCTGGTATTCACGTGACAAAATGTGAAGTTTGACATGAGGAGGCAATTTTACTAAAAATATTATAAAATATATTATACAAAGATACAATTATTTGGGATCTTGATTTTTTGCAGCTCTCAACGGAATCGTCCTAAGTGAAGGTATGATATTTGTAAAACAAAAAAAATTACTACTCCTGGTTCCTCCGGGAGAAGGAAATATTAAGAGCAGATAGTTGTTGGTTAACACATGGATCAAAAACACCTTCAGGTTCTGGTGCAGGTGTTTTCAGTCGCAGACCCAGGACAGATATATCAACCTGCCTAGGAACCTATGCGACTGTATTCAAGCGGAAATTTACGCTATTGAATTGTGTGCGGAGAGATTGGAAGAATCCAACCTCATACACAAGCCAACAAAAATATTCTCGGACAGTCAAGCGGCGTTGGAAGCTTTCAGGATAGGGCCGCACTGCAGAAAGATTGGTAGGATGGTGGATGGTAGATAGCTGCCTGGCGAACATCCTGCTGTTTATAAATGTGAGTAACAGAACGACGGTAGCCGCAGTGGCCACCCACTACCATCTAACCTCCAGAAACCATCCGAAGGTACGCCAGGCGTATATCCAACCTAATCAGTCGTGTTTGATATTCCAGCCGGGTAGCCTAGCTAGGGAGGAAAGCGTAATAAGTTCTGTGTACAAAAGAAGGGCAATTTGGGACCCAGCAGACCCATCGAGGAAAAATTAAAAAATTTTGACGACACTGCTGATATAGCTTCTCTGAAGTTCTTTGAAGTTCTTTGCAATTTGCATTCAGTCAACTTCAAACGTAGGTCGAATGCCTCAAATGACATCCTTAAATACAAATAAAATTTGTCAGGGTGTTGCCGTAACTTTTTGTACACTCTCACGAATTTTTCGCCCTGTTGACGCCTCAAATTGTAAGTATGCACCGACGGTTTTTTTATAACACTATCTGCCACTATAATTCTTGGTCCTCCAAGCGACCACCTAGCATCCTGCAGTGCGGCTCCGGGTTCAGCACCTACCGAGCAACGTCTAAATTGGTAGCAAATTGCCAAAAACGACTCTCCTCGATAGGAAGACTTAACATATTGTCTCTGGTCTGGATTCCTGCCAATACTGGTCTAGAAGGCAATGAGGCTGCTGACTCCTTTGCGAAGGATGGTGCTGCTAGCAGCTTCATCGGACGAGAACCTGTCTTTGTCAAACAAAGATTGAACTGCCTGGATGGCAAGAAGATTTATGGAATTCTGGCAAAATCTTCCAGGATTGGCTCACTCCAAGACGTTTATTCACCCTTCGAAGCTTGATACCAAACAGTTGTTGGACTAATAGTAGGCATGAACTACGATATCTAACATGCCTTCTCAGATGTCACTGTCATTTGAATCATCACACGCAGAGACTAGGACTGTCGGAAGACAGTGTGTGTTGCCTTTGTTTGGAAAATGACGAAACAGCAGAGCACATTCTTTGTGCTTGCCCCTCTGGGGACCGAATCAGGTTTTTTAGAGTTTGGCAGAGCTGTACTTTTACCATCTGACCTGAAAGACCACTCACCATACAAAGTAATCGGCTACGTTAAGAAGCTAGGTTTATTTGGTCGAATGTAAATAGATCTGAGCCACAATAAATCCTTGCGGTGGAGGGTTGAATAAACCCACTCACTTGGGACCTAATCTAACCTACATCCAACAGGCTAAGGCCTAATTAAAGGAGTATACGTTAATAGAGTAGGTAACTATTTCTAGATAAATGTAAGTATATATGAACATTTTGATATACAAACTATTTCTGAATTGATTCAGGGTACAAAAAAATAAATCTATAAAATATTTATTGACACTTTGGCACATAGGGGTTACTGGACTATAGAAATAGTGCTGAGAATTAGGTACATTAATGCGCAATGTAAGATTTGATTTGGACGTATATCGAGGTACATTAAAATTAATTTGAGACAGTAGAGTTGGTGAGTCCATGGTATCATTGACCAGTGTATAGATGAAAATGAGATATGCAATTTCTCGTCTTTTTCTCAATGTTATAAAATCAAATTCATTCCGAAGACAAATGTATTCATAATTTCTAACCGGATAGTCTCCATGTTTCTTATAATACGCAAACTTGAGGAATTTCTTCTGAACACCTTCCAAAACATTAATGTATTTTGTTTGATTAGGAATCCAGACAGAACTACAATACTCTAGTTTACTACGTACCAAACTATAGTAAACCGACCGAATATATTCAAATGATCGAAACTCTGCAGTTTCTTATAGCAAATCCCAGCGACTTGAAAGTTCTCTGAACAATATTTTCAATGTGCGCATTAAATGTAAGTTTACTGTCGAATAAGGTTCTTAAGTCAAGAGTATCATTAACTTTTGGTAAGTTGATATTATCAATTGTATAACTAAACTGGTATGGATTTGATATACGAGTATAAGTCATAATTTTACATTTTTCAACATTGAGAAAAAGTTTCTTGTCACTACCCACTTTTGGAGTGAGTTCAAATCCCTATGGAGCAACATACAATCAGATGAATCTCGTATTTCTCTGAAAAGCTTCAAATCATCAGCAAAAATCAGCAAAAATCTATACAACGTAAAAATGACAGCGGCCCCAAATTATTCAAATTATCCAATGAACATGTTAAAAAACTTTCTCAAAAAATATCTTCTGGATGCTATGCCATTAGGGTCATAGGTTTTGCAGCTACAAAATCTGCTTACCATGCATTCATTAAACCACATATACCTAGGTTGTGCAATTAGTACAGGAAATAGACGATTTTTTATTGCATAATTCGGCAAAAGAGTCAAAGAAGATATAGGTATGATTCTCATGTATTTTTGAATAAATTTCACGTTTTCTCATTTGTTTGTTTTATTATGCCATTTATTATGAATTAATGATTTGATAATAATGGAGGAGTGATTCGAGGTAAAATAATAGTTAATTGTATAAAAGAAAATACAAATTTCAATGGGTAATCGCTGTTTTTTGCAAGTAAGAACGTAAATTACTTAATTATTTATTAAGTCAAGAAAATACTATACCTAATTCATATTTTTTAAATAATTATCGAACTTCGTTCTTATTAACCTTGTACTCGGTAGTACAACTTTAAACGCGTTGTAACTTTGATAATATTAATTTTAGTAAAAAAAAGTTTGAATCAAAAGTTGTAGAAAATTTATCGATTTAAAAGATTGATTATAAGCAATTCATTATTTATACAATTATCAGAAGAGGTATCGGTAAAAAGCCAATAAACAAACAGTAATAATCTTATAAATCGTGAAAGATAAGTGATATGAAAATAAATATTGAACAAAAAAGATAGGAAATTCAATTATCTATAATAAAGGTCTTTATAATTGTGGGCCTCAAGTGCGCAGTTACGGAGATACAGGCCCAAACGGTTTTTCGCAAACTGGAGGCACTTCCGTTCGCCTTGTGTTTTTAGGTTCATTACGTACGTCATACTGCACCTATCTGTAAAAAAATAACTCCTGCCGAATTATGCATTATGGACAAGAGTAACTTGCTCCTCTATTACCTGTATAAATTGATTTTTGGTAGCATTTAATAAGAGTTTGATGAAGATGGTCCAGGTTGTGCAAAAAAGCATGAATCGCGTTGGTGATCTATGTCGAAGCTTCGCTTCGAGGATTAGTTCCCTGTCGATCCCATAGATGACATCTTCGTAAGGGGAGATGTCATCGCTCTCATTCGAAATTACGAACTTAAACTCGGAATTTCGACTTTAATCTCGAAATTAAAGTCGGGATTTCTAAGAAACGAATATTAAAAATAAATGGCCCTTCTGTGCTTCCGTACTTGGACCTCTTCCCGACCTACGGTACTCTTGATAAAGAAATTGTGAAGCGATCCTATAAGTTTTACAAAAGTGCTGATGAAATCGAAAAAAGAACCTTCTTTGATGCTGTTTTTTTTTAAATTTCAAGGATGGTCATAGTATTCACATTATTCGTATCCAGTACGAGTTGAAACTATTATCCGGTCTACAATTGGTCATAGTATTCACATAAATGGTGACTACACTATTAAACTACTACGTAGTGCTTGTAATAATTATTATTTGGCCTCTGCCCTGAAAGAGTCGAAAAAGTTCTGCTCTTTAACCAGCCGTAGTCGCATGTAAGGCGATCCTCATTTGGCAACGTCGTGCACCGAGCGTCGCGACGCTCCACCGATCCTGAAAAGTGGTCGAAGCGCAGGCTTTCAGAGTGTCGCGACCCGGCAAGTTCAGTTAGTGACATGATATCAACCGAACAGAGTCGTGACACAAGCCATTCTCGCAGAGAGACATGTATAGCGATGAATTTGCACGCAGCAGACAGATTATTTGTGGTAAGCACTTGGATTACATAAGATTCACCGAATTCACATTTGATAGAATGCTCGATAACGATTCCATCGCAAATATAGGTCCTTCGATGATGCAATGGTCCTCGTCCTCATAAGCTCCCATCTCTAGTGCGAGACGCATTTGTAGGAAGGTCGAACACAGGGATATTCCATGATAAAATATGTCACTGCGATCCATTCCAAAAACAATAATACTGATAAATTTATCTTTTTTTGATTGACAATACTTGACGTAACCTGCAGAATACTACCAATTCATAAATATAGAACAATTTGGAGATACGAAACTCATTATTCATTAGGTACTCTTGAAATTTGTGGGTAGTAAACAAATTGTGTATTTTTTGAAAAACTATCGTGTTTTTCATATGGCGCATGACAAATATACAAAAGCGAGGTGAAAAAATAAGTTTCCAAATAATGGAAACGACAATTTTTTCAAGACAGATTAAATTTTTTTCTTTTGTATCGTTTTCTCGTGGAATGAAATAACTAATTGTTTGAGATGACCCTCATAAAATATGAAAATGGAGTATCACAATGAAATTTTGAATTCTTTCGAAAAATATTACGTTCATGCCAGGAATATTGACACCGGTGTTCTGTTGGCGTTTTACACGATCTCAGCAGGTCGTTCAACTGTGTTGATAATCAAATCCACATTGATAAAATTATCTAAAACCTATGCCATTTCTTGCTACCCTCATTTGAATCCTCAAAAGAAAACAATTCGAGGGTCTAATCAATACTGATAGAAACAATTCTTGATAAAACAAGTATTCATTATGGATATATTTTATTGTGTGCCACAATGCTCTATCCTGGGATTGATACTTTTTCTCATCCATGTGGACATGGGGGTTTGTCTTAACTCATTCATTGCTCAGAAACTAATTAATTAGAACAATATTCAACTATCGAAGTACTTACAATCGTACGAACCTCTTCAAAGAACACAGTGGTTTGAAATTGGGTGGTTTTCTCATACTTGAAATTGTATCTATATTTTTATTAAGTATGACCAGAACAGTAGGAATAAAGACAATTTTTAATGTTCCCGTTAAATATGTTTAGCTGCATATAAAGCTCCTAATAATATTGATGTTCTCCTTTAAAATTAAAAAAAAAATAATTTAAATATTTTATTGTTATGAAAATTATGATCAGTTTTTTATTTAAATTGACGACTATAACATTGTAATTGTTTTTGTGTAGAATGAACTAAAAATAAAAGTATTTCTAGAGTAATATCAAATACTCAAAAATTAAATTAAAGCAAGTTACTAATTAGGAAGTTTGAATAAATTTTCAATGGTACATACATTCAAGCAAAAGCCGAGGAAAAGAAGTTATTGACTGACAGATATATTTATTTTATAGTTAAGTAGGTACTTTAATTTCATATTTTGTAATTTAATTAATGAACGTTATAAATGATGAGTTATTCAAAAAATGCTTTTCATGCCCAATCGGGCATAAAGTAGGTACACCATTATGTAGCTGGTAACGTAGCAATTAAAACACAATGATGTATTAGTATGATCCATACTTATTCACTATTAGAAAATAGATCGACAAATTTTTATAGTTTGGTATTTTTGTAAAAAAGTACACTGAAACTTGTTTTAATCACCCAAAAAAATATTGTTCGTATCACTCTTGACTGTCGTTCGAAAGTGTTTATGAGTCAAATAAATTACTTTCCAATTAACTGCGACGGTTGCACTTGTCCCTTTAATTCGTCGATATTCTCTATAAATACATATTATCCATTTGCTCATTTTTATTTTAAATTGGCCATGACATTTTATTCTATATTTTGCGTAGTCACACACAACGCAAAAATGCAATTTGAAAAAAATACCTCTTATACTTGAAATACTCTATTATTATTTAACTAATTTACTTTACATGTCTTTGCTTGTCATACAAGTAGCTGCTGTATCTTTCTCTACTTCAGCGTCTTCCGTACATTCTCTACAATCATTATCAACAACCTAGCTATACTAAATAACTGGGTGTCATGCCCGAATTATATTGATCCATGGAGTAGCTAAATTTTGACGAAGGTGAGATTCTTCAGTGTTTAATTTCGAATACTGTTTTCAGATTTCATGAGGAACACAAATTTCTAGGTGTAATATGTTGTAATGATTGCACACACGTTGCTTTTTTTTAAGGACAAAACACCAGCAGTACAGGAAAATCCTTAAGGTGCTCTAAGAGCGGTGCCTGTGCGAAAGTAGCGATTTACGTTGGATTTGGATCGCTGGAGATTAAATCCATTTGGAAAAACGTTCTCGGGAAGTTTATTCCACATAAACACAGTTCTCCAGATGAAAGAGTTCTTAAACAGTGAAGTTCAAGATGTACTGAGTTGAACCTCAAAACGATGAGCAGAGCAGCCACCGTTCGTCGCGTATTTCTGATATGTACTGGTGAAATCAAATTTGCCAAGTCACTTGAACACCTCCCGTGAAAGTATCTATAAAAGACAGATGAATTTCCAACCTTTCTTCGATGTTCCAGACTATCAAGTTTGCAAGTGATGTTCGTGATTTCAATTAGGCGGATGGAATCCAGCAGCGTCAAGGTATGTTTAGGAGCGGAGCTCCATGCGTGTGAGCAGTACTTCAAAAAAGGTCCGATCTGAGCTTTATAAAGCTGCTGGAGTTTGCACAGTTTTCTGGTTCAGAACAGTGTTTCAAGCTTTTGAGTAGCAGCCTTTGCAATTCTAGCGACATGATTGTGCCAAGACATATTGGTGTCCATTTCAACCTCCAATAAAGGTATCGAAGCAGAAAGCGGAATTGTCTGTTCTGACATTATTATATCCGGTTCGGAGACACTTATCTTTCTGGAGAAAACATATGCCTGAGTTTTGGTTGTATTGAATTGAACCTGTTTATTTTCATCCCAATTCGAAATAACCTCTAAATCCTCATCAAGGTATGCAACCTCCTGCTGCCGGTGAAGATGTGCATCCACAGCCGATGAAGATGTGCATCCGCAGCAGATGCCCTGGAATCCAAATGAAATGACGAGACAAGTGTGCTGTCGTCAGCAAAGCAATATATTGGATTCTTGTTTTTTTTTCCAATAAGTGGTTGATATACAATAGAAAGAGGGTTGGATACAATATGAATCCCTGTGAAACACCAGCGTTGATAGTGAAAGTATTCGAGATATATCCATCGACGATCACATGCATGGAACGTTCTTTCAGGAAGCTGGAGAGCCATACACAAAAATGATCTGACAAGCCATAGCAGCGAAGTTTGGCCAGCAAACCCTCATGCCGCACACGGTCAAAGGCCAAGCGCAACAGCTTTCGATACTTCATGTTTCTCGATTGCGTTATTCCAAATATGGGTGACATAGAAGACCTTTGTTTCCGGAAGCCACATTGATGATCGCTGATGATGACGTTGAAGCCTTTCAAATATTCAAGGATATGGTGGTTTACGGCTTTCTCTATGATTTTTGATACCACTGATAGCAAAGCGACTGGTTTATAGTTGATTGGGAGATTTTTATTGCCCTTTTGGGAATAGGCTGAATGCGAGCAATGCATTCACCTTTGATAGATCCTAAAATTCCTACAACTAATATGTCAATCACAATAATTGTCATTCAATAAACTCTCAGTTGGTAATATGTTTATCTAAAATTCATAGATACAATGCACCAAATTTCATCATATAGTTACTAATAGTAAAAATACATTTCGAAGAGTGCCAAAACAAACTACACCTTGACAGCTTTGATCCACTTGAAAAAGGATTTGAAGATTTATTTCATATTGAGTTCATTTATTTCAGATGTATAAGTAGAACTGAAAATTCTCAGTGCAAATGAGAGATACTCGGGGGAGTACAAATGATGCAGAAAGTAACCTGTCTAAACAATTAATGATTCAACAGAGTATTGAAATTAAGATTTAGATTATTGAAACACGGGATTCTGCATTATGATCTTGTACTTTGTTGTAAAATAATCAACACCTGTCCTTCAGTGAGAAAATGTAGAAAAGTATCTGACTGAGAAATCTATCTATATCTATCTAAACTTCTATACTAATCTATACTAATATAAATGGAAACATTTATGAGGATGGATAAATGTATGTATGTATGTTTGTGGCTCTTTCACGCCTAAACGACTGAACGGATTTAGATGAAACTTTACATAAATACACCTTATATATCTGAATAACATATAGGCTACAATTTACAAAGGTTTCTTGTAATTTTGGTCATAATATAACGATAAGTATTAAGTTGCTTCCTGACGTGCGCTGCCTATACGTTGTCTATATGCAAAATACTGAGCCACAAATACAAATAAATTGAAATATGCAGGTAGGTAGGTTCTTTTTATAGCGTAAATAAGCATTGAGAAACGGAATCAGGAATTTCCACCCCCAAGGGAGGAAAATAGGGGTTTGAAGATTATATTGAATTTCTTCAGTTTTGAAGTTGGAAATCTGAAGTGTTGGGTTAATAAAAAAATATTGTAATTATTTTTTTAAAACAGTCCTCACGAAACTTAACGTGACAAACCAAATTCTACGCGGGTGAAGCTGCGGGAATCAACTAGTCATTCATAGAATACCTAAGCAATATAGTTAAAAAGTATCATTTTCTTTATACTTTTGGGTAGAAACGAAGTTTAATTGTACATTATGAAGCTTAATATTTAATTTTTTCTGCTTTTCATTGATCTTAGGGCTCCTTTTTTCGTTATTTCAGTCACTGTCACTTTAAAACACTAATTTTTATATTTACACTATAATCAGTGTATCATAAATAAGGTCTATATCTCAATATCCCATGCCTTTGTGCTCTGTATCTGTACCTCCCCTCTAAACAAACGAATATCCAAATATGAATTATGAAATTTGACCTAAAAATCTCAGAATTTTATTAAAATATTCTCCAAGTGAAAAGGTTCATTGCAATGATACCAAGTTTTTTTTATTCGCTTACACTTACTGATTCGTTTTGTCTAACAAATTGTCTCAAAAATAGAATATGGTTGTAATACTCGTTATGGTACAAGTGATAAATAGCGAATTGGTTATATGACGAAGGATGTGAAAGATTGGCCGCTTGTATGGTTTCAAGATAAATAACGCGTCGCGGCACAATAATGCGTAATAATTATTTAGCAAAAATATTTCCTTATGGTTTATTGGCGGAACAATAGAATGACTTGCAGAACCTTCGGGTTTTATTTGAGGGCATTTTCAAGTGCAAAGGCTATTTCAGTAGACCGATAAATATTGAAGAAAGTAGGTGATAAAATGAGGTAACCTATATCAGAAATAATCTCTAACGTTCTGCGAGATTTTTACTAATATTTCGGATATTGTCAAATGGAAATTGCAAAAAGGTTTGAATTTGTTTTCTTTCAAACCGATAAAATGGCAAAAAAATTGACAGCTAGGCCACCACAATAGCCAAGAAATTAACATTTAAGTGTAATTATTCTTGAATCATACAAAACTCTCAGGGTCTAGTTATGAATCATCCTCACAATTTCAATCACAGTCACTGTCCGAAACAAATTGAAAAAATAGAT
This sequence comes from Leptinotarsa decemlineata, assembly GCF_025532065.1. Taxonomy (NCBI): domain Eukaryota; kingdom Metazoa; phylum Arthropoda; class Insecta; order Coleoptera; family Chrysomelidae; genus Leptinotarsa; species Leptinotarsa decemlineata. The sequence goes on along the minus strand of NW_027412688.1, from coordinate 25,995,646 downwards.
TCAAATATAATTATGATTGCTTCTCCAAACATTCGCAGGTTTAGTTTGATATGACAATTTGATAACGGTAAGTAGATCTACCTCTACTGAGACAACTTAAATAAGTATGTAAATGAAAAAAGACTCACCGATGCAATGACCGAATATGAGAGACCAAAATGAAAAACGAATCACCTTCACTGATTCATATAACCTCACGAAAATAAGACAATACTCCTTGGATACCAACAATTCATATATGATATCAAGAATTCTCAAGATCATAATCGAACTTAATTCTGTGATGAAACATTTTCCAATTCGAATGGAAACCGTATTCTGAATAGCAATTTCAATGACATCGAAAAGAATACGCGACGTATATTGGTAGTGCATCTAGTCGCGTCAAGTAGGTCGGCTATTGTTGACAAACACGAATTTAGTAATTTACGTACGCATCGATTTGTTTTTGATTTTTTTCTCCCTGTATGAATTTGAAACCTATCCACTTATTAGTGAGTATATCGTTTAAAAAAAATTAACTAACGTCATCACTAATATATTGAATTAAAAAATTGGACTTTTCAAAAATGTGATACGTTTGGCAAATATTAATTTACGTACGTACGATATGTAGTTTGCTTGAGTATCAAAGTCAGCTACCCTTATTTTTTAAACGGAAATCGAAGATATTAAAACATTTTACGATTCAATATGTTTTAGATCTAGAGGCAACGTGACCCTTAATCTTACTTTTACCGTAACCCAGAAACAACTACATCCACATCATTGTGAGTTTTGGAGAGTCAGTTCTATGGCTGCTCACTTCGGCGTATTGTTTTGGAGTGAGTTCCCCGCGCCTTTTTTTCGTGATGCTTTTTTAGAGGGAGTTGCCGAGGTCCCTCACTTTACGAAGTTGTTTTTTAATCCTTATTTGACTCCTAACAGCTCGGTTAACTATCAAACATTCAAATTTTCATTAAGAAACAATGTTGTCTTTGAAAATAGGGCGTGACCTTAAGTGCTTTTTTTCTTACTAGACCCATAAGATTTCTAGAGGTTTTCATATTTCTCTCGTTCCGTTTATTGAGCGTTCCTCCCAAGTATACACTGGGACTGTTGGATAGTCTAGAACACCTTACTTGTTTTCAACTAACTCCTACGAGATTTGTAAGTCAAAAATTGTTCGCTGCTAACTACAGTAATTGCTTTTTTAGAGGTTCAACTCAATACACCCCGGACTACAAGCTTTCGACATTTTTTATATGGAGAACGGTATCACTGTGGAATTAATTTTCGGTAACTGTTTTTTCCATCGAATATAATTGATCGCTCTCTGAACGATGTACAGATTATCAGTGCTATAGAGTTAATTTATAAAAACACAATTTTTGGCACTAATTAAATGAGACGATTATACAGTAAAATGGAAGCAAAAAGAGTAATAGCTCCTGACTAAAAAACATTGTTCTGGGTACTTAACTGATCTATTTCTTTTCAAGCAGAAAATATAATTAATTTGAAAGGTTATATTTTTATGAAAGATTATGAAAGACTAATTTTTTGGGAAAAAAAGTTTTTGGCTTTCTACTACTCTATCTTGATACAGAAAAATGTAGGAATCTTCCAAAAAAAGGAAGGAAGTAATCAATTTTACAAGAAGTAACCTAATACATAGATGTGTAGATCACGCAAAGAAGTAAATTTCAGACACAAACTGGAAGAAAAAGCCCTCCTGAAACAGCTACTTTCATATAAACATGAAATTACACGAAAGAAAAATTCTTTTGAAACAAAAACTTTTATATGAACACTGAATTATACAGAAAACACTTTTCTCTACTAAGTTTGTATTCCAAACATTCGTTATGGAATTGAATCAGGTTTCATTCACAGGATTTCTACACAATATACTAAATGAAACGTAAAAATTTCACTTACATGGAACTCTGTCATGCTCACTGGTAAACATCGATGTTTCGCCGTAAGACACTTGCCTTAGGACTCTTCATTACCAATCTGGATGACATTATAAGAAAAAACACACGATTCATTCATAAATTACGATTTTTTTATGTCACAGAATAAGTTTGATCCACTTATGTCATCGATGACATCGTAATGACATTCATTCACCTATTTGATTAAATCCCAGCCAAAAGGAATCTTTTGACTGGGATTTAATCCAAATTCCAATTTGTATCTGAAAGTTACTTCTCTGCATGATCTACACATCTATGTATTAAGTTACTTCTTTTAAAATTGATTACTTCCTTCCTTTTTTCGAAAGATTCCTACATTTTTCTGTATCAAGATGGAGTATTAGAAAGCCAAAAAATTTCTTTTACAAAATATAATTGTTCTTAATAATGATAATACTGTTGTAAATCATGCTCGAAAATGACGTAGCTAAGAGCGCGCGAATGCATAATGTTCCCCGCCGCTCTAGAATCAGCGAGAATAATGCAACCGATTTCGACGGGACTTCGGTGAAATTTCTACGGCATTCGATTACGAGATTCAAACGCTAGCCACGAGCATATCGATACAGTCAAATGGAAGCTAAAGTGCGGTACGCGAAGTGATCTAGTAAGGCGATACACATTCAAATAGTAGTTACATTTTTAGTAGAAGTGTGTTTGTTGTATTTAAAGTGAAATAAAGTTAAGTTTGATTATTCAGTGTAGTCAATTATTGGTCAACCCACGGGGAAAAACGTAACAATACCCTGTTTTTGATTGTTTTCATGACAATTCGCGACTCTCAAAGCATAGGTTGCACATATTTCTGACAGGTGGTTGCTGGGGATGATCTAATTTTGTAATGATAGTAATGACTCATGAGTAACGAAATAAACTCGTGGATTGAATTGAATAACTTAATTTGGTGGCATTATTCCAAATTTTTGTTTTTTTCTACCGAATGCAAGAATTATTGTTTGTATTCAACTCTGATTTATATACCGGTTCACATAATCATTGCTATTTTTAAGAAAAACGACGTTCAATTTATCGTTTCTCTCCCCTGAGAAAGACACTCAATTTGAAAAGCTTACCAAACCTTCTGGAATAATTTTGATTCGTGGCTAATATTCGTTTAGTAGGCTCGCACTACTTTTTGAAAAAAAAATTCAAGTAGACTACGGTCCAAAACAAGCACTTTTTCCAAAGATGACGTCTTCAGGAGATGAAGTACATAAACAAATTCCTAACTCTAAAACGGGTCTTTTTTATATCTAACAGGGTATACTTTCACCTTCCGACACATATCAATGATTTCGGGGGGAAATTTGCGGGAAATTTCCTCGTGAAAGTGTCCGTCAACTTTTATAACATATGAAGAAAAGAGAATTGGAACTTTCTGTGTTTTTCACTGCAGTTTCGTCCTACAAGGACATTTTTAAACTTATACATTGAACTAACAAATTTTTTTTAAATCTGTTTTTCCGTTAACCAGCTGTCACAACCCTACGAACGACAACCCTCAGAAGTCGAAACTTGTGCGAGCTAAGAAATAACGAGGTCTTAGCTTTTAACGTGTGATTCCTAACACGGGTTGGACGATAAAAAGTGAAAATCGATCGTTAAGCCTGGGGCTTGAACCACCGACCAACACGGCGGTCGATTTCAGTGAGTGAACAAAGCACCCACGTCGAACCGACCGGCTACCGACCGATGATTGATTACATAGTGCAAAATTTCCGTATCGTTTAGATTCGGGAATCTAAACTAAAGTGGTTGCATGTCAAAGAATTGTTTGAAGACGTCGAATCATTTTTGCCTAGTCTGAAGGACCTTTCATGTTCAGCATACTGTTTTTGAAAATTTCGACCACATTGTCCCACCTAAACACTATTATTACACTCCGGACACTTAAGCTTACAACTTGTCCACTTTATCTTTGGCACTGAAAAGGAAATCAGACAACCGCATGTGGTCTGAATGCCACCTCCGCTTTTTCTGAAGAAACCCCCAATTATCTCTGTTCTTTTACCAAAATATGTTAGAGCTACCCATTTCTTGGTTTCTGATTGTTTGACCTGAGGGTATATTAATCTGTAAGTGAATTTACGGCTTTGTTTCCTGACTAACTTCTGCGTTGAAACCATTATTATGACCTATCTGTGCAATTATATCAATTTCCCTAGCTAGAAACGCAGAGAAACGCAGTGAGAATGTTCTGTGCAACATTGAATTGTAGGCTACTAATTTATGACTGTCTGGATGGAAAGAACAACTTGGGATGGTAATGTCTGTATAGCTAGGTTTTCTGAAACACAAATGATTCTTTCCATCCAGACAGTCATAAATGAGCAGCCTACAATTCAATGTTGTACAGAGCATCGCCACTGCCTTTGTCTGCTAACAATCTAGCTAGGGAAATTGATATAATTACACAAACAGGCCATACTAATGGTTTCAACGCAGATACAATCCAGAAGTTAGAAAACAAAGCCAAACAATTAGAAATCAAAGAATGGGTAATATATTTTGGTAAAAAACAGAGATAATTGCGGGTTTCTTCAGAAAAAACGATGTGGAATTGGTATTCAGTGTTTATGTGGGATAATGTGGTCGAAATTTCCAAAAACAGTATGCTGAATATGAAAGGTCCTTCAGACTAGGTAAAAATGATTCGACGTTTTCAAACCATTCCTTGGCATGCAACCACAAGTTCCCGAATCTAAACGATACGGAAATTTTGCACCATGCAAGAAAGGGTTGCAAACTCAATTATTTGGAATCTTTGGAAATTCACAAGCATAAACATTACGGGTGTAACCTGTTAAATGATCAAATCGATTTAGTTTATTCACCGGTTTTCAAATTAGCATATCCACAGTGTCACTAGCAAACAAAATTCCGGTATACTCAATCAAGCTAAGTACCTCTATTATAACTTACAGTGGTGTTATATAAGGGCTAATGTAATCAATCATCGATCGGTAGCCGGTCGGTTCGACGTGGGTGCTTTGTTCACTCACTCAAATCGACCGCCGCGTTGGTCGGTGGTTCAAGCCCCAAGCTGCACGATCAATTTTCACTTGCTATCGTCTAACTGGTGTTAGGAATCACACGTTGAGAGGTAAGACCTCGTTAGTCCTTAGCTAGCACAATCTTCCACTTCTGAGGGTTGTCGTTCGTAGGGGTGTGACAGTTGGACGAAACTGCAGTAACGTTTGTTACAAATAATACCTTCAGAAAATTAATTGAGAGTCGAAGTTCTGTCTCACCCACCATACTCTGCAGACCTCTCACCAACCGACTACCATCTTTTCAAGCACTTCGATTACTTTCTCACCGGGAGAACCTCCGCCAATCAGGACCAGGCAAAAATGGCCTTTGTCGACTTCGTCGAATCCCGAGCACACAATTTGTATGCTGAAGGAATTGATCAACATGTATTACGTTGACAAAAGTGCACTGATTCAAATGGTGCTTATTTCGATTGAATTGAATGAGTATCCACTGAAATATTACAGTTTGAAGTAGATGCATATAAACAGACAAAACTTTTGAAACCACCCCATATTTCAGCAAGTGTTTGATAGATACTTGACTAACATCTTAATTGATTGCACTCAGTATTTTTTATCTGCTGATAAAAATACATCTAACTATTTTTCCGTATATATTTATTGGTTTTATTGTCTAAATAAAGGTTCAGTCATTTTTATCTCGATATAATTTTCATCTGTTATCAATATAACTGCGAACCATAAAATTCTTAATATAAAAATTTGTATTTTCTTATAATCCTGATCAAATTTACTCTCGTCAGACTTTATCTAGTAAGCATCACTTGAATTTGGTGGTTGTTCAAATTAACTCATGCCCCGCTACCTCACCGACAAACTCATTTCTGAATTGAAAACATCTTTAAGATAACTTTGAGAATTCATGTTGGAGGCGGAAACACAAAATCGATAAAACGTTCCCTCTATTTCTTCCATTCTCTAAATAGACGTGTGGGTGTGCTTCCAACTCGACTAACGAAATCTCCTTGAAAGTTTTGAATGTCAACATATTCTACGTTGAATAGAAATGTGTTTTTCTCATTCAATTTTCTACTGAAATTCAATTTGTCGAAGTAGCGATTATTGAAGATTAAAATGCTCTCAAAAGTTTCCATCTGAATAACAACATTAGGTAATAGAGACAAACTATTGCGACTCTGGAGAAGTTGAGTTATTATTTAGATTGAAAAAATACTCCATTGATCCATTGAGTTTTTTGATATATTAGTGAATATTTTTAGGAATTGTGCGATGAGAGGTAATACCTCGTTAATTCTTAGCCCGCACAAGTTCCTGAGCTGATCCTTTCTGCGTTAAAATAGTTCTTCTAGTGATTCATAAAAAGGTAAACAATGGACTGTTTGGACTGGGACCTTTGTCGCTGTTCATAATGGGTCTTTCATCAACCGCTTCCTATCTTTCAATTTAAATAAAACAAAGTGTGTGTGAGATATCATCGAAATTTTTTATTCGTTTGAAAGACCTACTGATCCCATTGTGTGTGGAATATAACATTGTTCAAATGTCCGCCACTGCTTCTCTGGGTGGAGCTCATCCGAAACGGCCAATTTTCCATGACCCTGGCGCATAAATCAATCTGAGTTTGGCCGATGGCATGTGTTATGTTGGCTTTGAGGACCGCTGTTTGTGGCTTATTCGCATACACCTGCAACTTGAAAAACCCCACAAGGAAAAGTCTAACTTGTGCATATTGCCAATTGCACATTGTCATAAATCAATTTAATGCAGAGTGCAACAGACTGTTGCTTGACACTGGAAGTCACAACATTCTGAAAACGATCTCTGACTTTATGCCCCCAACTGACAACTATGAACTGCCTTATTAAGTAGAGAGGCTGGATCCTCCGGGAGAAGGAAATTCTAAGAGCAGATAGTTGTCGGTTCACAGATGGATCAAAAACACCTTCCGATTCTGGTGCAGGTGTTTTCAGTCGCAGACCCAGGACAGAGATATCAACCTGCCTAAGAACATATGCGACTGTAATTCAAGCGGAAATTTACGCTATTGAAATGTGTGCGGAGTGATTGGAAGAATCCAACCTCATAAACAGGTAAATAAAAATATTCTCGAACAGTCAAGCGGCGTTGGAAGCTCTTGGCTCCTACCGAGCAACGTCTAAATTGGTAGCAAATTGCCAAAAACGACTCTCCTCGATAGGAAGACTTAACAGATTATCTCTAGTCTGGATTTCTGGCTATACTGGCCTGGAAGGCAATGATGCTGCTAACTGTCTTGAAAAGGAGGGTGCTGTAAGCAGCTTTATCGGACCAGAACGTGTCATTGGCATCGATTTAGGATTTGCCAAACAAAGATTGAACACCTGGATGGACTTCTGGCGGAATCTTCCAGGATTGGCTCACTCCAAGGCGTTTATTCACCCTTCGAAGTTTGATACCAAACAGTTGTTGGACTACAGTAGGGATGAACTACGACGTCTAACAAGGTTACTGTTATTTGAATCATCATATGCAGAGACTCGGACTGTCGGAAGACAGTGTTTGTTGCCTCTGTTTGGAAAATGATGAAACAGCAGAGCACATACTTTGTGCCTGCCCCGCTGGGGTCCGAATCAGGTTTTTAGAGTTTGGCAGAGTCGTACTCTTATCATCTGACCTGAAAGACCACTCACCATACAAACTAATCGGCTTCGTTGAGAAGCTGGGTTTATTTGGTCGAGTGTGAATGGGTGTGAACCACAATGAACCCTTGCAGGTTGCGGTGGAGGGTCGAATAGACCCACTCACTTTGGACCTAACCTAACGGGGTCAAATCGCACGATCTCGATGGTACAATCATTTTGATGAAACAATTTTATTATTTGCACCAGTTGGTGAATGCTTTATCCGTCCATGGTGATTTGGCAAAACGGACTGAATAAATGACAACTAATTTGACAGATTTAGCTTCAACAAGTTGGCTGTTATCAACTGTCAAAGTTCGGAAGTCCCGGTTGAAAGACCCTATAGTTCTCATACCACACTTTGCTTTTCCAGACGTTGAAAAGTATTCAAAAATCTAGTGTCTTATACCTAACTCAAATTTCATTTCTTCTATGGCCATAATCAAAGGTGTGTTGAGCTACACTAGATTTTTCTGGTCTCCGAAATCGGATATGTGCCGCTATCCATCATGTAGTAACCAATGTCTCTTTGGTAGGTTATCGCCATTGGGAAGTGCCTGGGTGGCTCATCGGTGTTCAACCACTGTCCTGAACGTTTCCTGTTGTCGTACAAGATCCACTTTTTATCACACGAGACGATCCGATCCAACAAAGGATCGTTTTGGTTGCGCAAAAACAAAAAAGAACAGATTTCGAAATGTGCAATTTCTGTCGATCCTTCAAACCATTGGCCACCCAGTTTTCGAGCTTCTTGACCTCTTCAATACGTTTTAAACCATCAAAAACCGCATGGGAGCTGACGCCCACTTCTTCCGCCATCCCACGCACCTTTTGTGCTGGGTCAGTCTCCACCAGGATCCTCAAATTCTCGTCCTGGATTACTGTAGGCCGACCACTTCGGGGCTCATTTTCAAGGCTAAAATTTCCGGAACGGAATTTCGCAAACCAACATCGAACAGTGCGTTCATTAACACTATCAGTGCCAAATGCTTAGTTAATTTTTCGGACTGTTCTGCCAGCTCTTTGGTTCGATTTGAACTCGTAAAAAAATTGACTAAAAATCGCTAAACGACATCATATAGTCATGACCTAAAAACAGGGAAAAATGACCTGCATCAATATATAGAGTACAAAATTGTCTATCGATCAGTATATACATATAACGAAACAGTAGAATAAATATTTATTGAGATATGAGGCTTCAAAAACACGACATAAAAACGGACAAAACTTTGGAACAACCTGATAGATTAGTGAAATATTTTCGATACATAATATATGTCATATCGAACTTCCATTAGAATTTTGAGATGAAGAAGTGGAGTTATGAAAAATATTTTATAAAAAAATTTTAGATATCAATGCATTGGGCTTTTTTGAAATATTTCCTAATGTATCTTATTCTGAATGTAATGCGATATATTGGGTACTTTCAAAAATACAACATTGTATAGGTGTATATTTCGACCAGTCCAGAAATTATGACAAAAAAGTCAAAAAGTTGATCTCTTCAGCCGTCCTCATTTTCAATCAATACCCCTCTGAAGATACTCTATCGTTCAGAACCTATTTGAAAATGTAGTTTTATTATTACCGAATAACCACAATATTTTTGTTTGATATTTGAGGAATAACTATAAAATAATTTCCATTGATTTTTTCAAATGATACCCTGTAATGTGATTTCATTTACAAAGACCTTTTCACAATTGGTTTGAATAGGTAAATACCCATTGGTTTGAAAAATCTGTTAGTTATTAATATGCTCAAACTTAGATACTCAAGTTAAGTTTTCTTTGTCATCATTTCTGTCGTTAAGTTTTACCTTGCAAGTAAATAAAATAGAGTAATTATCATTCTGTGTTTTCTTCTTCAACTTATCACAGCAATAGTAACAACAATTATGTAATCATTGGCTGTCGCGGGCCAGATTGATGACAGTAAATCATTGGCTGTCGCGGGCCGGATTGATGACACTGGCGGGCCGGATTTGGCCCGCGGGCCGTAGTTTGGAGACCCCTGTTCTATATGAATTTCCACGATATAAATAAATCAAACAAGTTACAAACGAAAATCTTAAATATCTTCTTCATAGGGAAATAATGTACAAAACAATAAACATCATCAAGTGTTTATTCGGGATTTATAACAACAAAAAATCACAAGAGAAAATCTATGAAATAACAAAGTTTCTTTAAAAATAGTAGATGGAAAATATATTGCTTTAACATTTTAAATTCCCCAGTATTTCAGTCAAGTTACTTTTCAAAATTAAAAACACATTAGCATTCAAAATCTTCTGGGAATAATTCCTTTATGAATGAAATTTTGTTTGAAATTTATTTTGTCTGTACTTGACCTCTGACGGAAGTACCAAACTCTTACGAAGGTTCGAAATAGATGAACACTTCAATATAGCAGACCTCTATTATAATCTTCATGCAGTTTTTATTCACTGTGGTTCTGGCTCTGAATCTGGTCATTATTACGCATTGGTCAAAGACGAAACGGACTGGTGTCACCAAGTGTTCTGGCGATATCTTGAATTTATTGGATTGATATAGCATATCAAGATCTTCTGCAGGTTTTTCCGGGTTTTCCTGCAGCTGAAAAAGCAACTACGCTACTGGAATCAATGAAGTCGGTTCGTAGCACCAATTAATTTTTGTTGTTGTTTCATAATTTCATGATTTGTATTACTTTCTTCTTTACTATAATAATTTTGTCTGTTGTTATGATGTTACTCACTCGCATCGTTAGGTATATACCTACTTATGAAATTCCATATTTTCAGAAAGCTTTTCTTCAGGGTGAAGATGAAATATAGGGTGTCCCATTCAGAAAAGTCAAGAAAAAAATATTTTCCAATTTTGATCAACCCAGTATCAGGAAAAAAGTTTTTGGTCAGTTTATTATTTGATGAAGAAATAACTACGTTTTTATAATATCTTCATAACAGAAATTACTTTTCAAATGACCTTATTTACTGATATTGAGGAAGAATGAATAGAGTCATTCTCATCTTCATTTTCGGAATAACTTCTGAATTGCTCGGTATATATAATATATATATATATATATATATATATATATATATATATATATATATATATATATATATATATATATATATATATATATATATATATATATATATATATATATATATATATATTATTCAGTCTAATATTTTTTCAAATTGCTTCTCTGATGGAATCCAAATATGGAAAGCATTATATGTCATTACATTAGTAGACTTGTTTCATGCTTGTTATTGATAAATCGTATTATATTATATTATTGAACTCACCTTTCGTTGGGAGATTCTGTAATGTTCCGATCATCTTCTGCTTGTTTCATCAAATTTTTATAATCACTTTCAAAAGCGGTGATAGTTTTATGTAATATGCGCATAGTCAACAATATATGTCGATCGCACACTGAACACTGAGTCATGCGAGGAGAGGAGTATGAAAACTTCGTTACACTATGCCTCTACTAGATAGTGTATATTGGGGAATAGCTCAAAACAGATCAATGCAATATCTAAAACTTTTATATGTTTTTGATAACTTTAGATCACACCACTAGGATTTTTTTGCCCTGAGAACCTTCAGATAATTGATTCCCCCAAACACAATTGAAAAATATTCTGAAACTTTTTCATGTTGAAAAATATAATTTTTTTGAGCTGGAGATCTTATCTCGCGCTTTGATATATTTTTCCCACAACATCATTGACTCTAAACTTCACCAGTTATACAGAAAATTACTTTACCTCTGGAATTTCAGACACAGTATGTTTATACTGTGTAGTTCACTTAACATCTCATTTTGATGGGAAAATACTACGAAGTATTTTTTTATCAAATTTTGTCTAATTCGCGATCTATGTGGAAATTAAATCATTACTTCTGATATACCAGATATTAACAAATAGATATAGGGGCGAACATGACTTCGGTTCGCACACAGTGGAGTGTCACGACCTTTTTTTTAGATCTACTAGAAACCAGTACATTACTTTATACGCACTCGTATAAAGCAGTTCCATTTCGTCTTTCTTGCTACTTACTTTACAAATATCAATATCTGAAGCTTACTAAGCAATATTGTAATACCTAATAGCATATAGCTTTCTTTATGAATGTGGCTATAATACACAAAAATAATTTTTCAAATCTGACTGGTAGTTCCAGAGATAAGTGCGTTCAGGCAAACACAAAATCTCCAGCTTTATTATATCAGAATACAGGGTGTCTAAAAATATGCAAAAACTTGTGGACCAGTTTCCAATTGAACCCTCTATAGCAGGGTCGGACACATCACCTAAAGTGGGGTTGGGTGATACCTCATGAGGTCATTCAATTAGTTTTTCAAAAATACTACATACGTGACCCTGCTTTTCAGAACTTCTGCAGAAATCAAGTGAAACGTGAAGATTTTCAAGTATCAAGTGTTTTGCAATAAAAAAATGATACTAAGTAATTCATCTTATTAAATGTTGGTAATGTTATCCATTATTTTGAAAATAGTGATAAAATCTGCTCTCAAAGACCTCTCTAACATTCCGAAAAACTTCTGCCTGACGTTTTCTACGCGCAGCTGTTATTCTTATCTTCAAATCTTCCATTTCTCAAGTGTTTCATTTCATATGCCCAAATAGAAAAAAATGTGGAGGCGATAAGTCAGTTCTTTGTTCAAGTGAAAAAACCACTGTTAAAATTTATGTATTAAACTTACAAACTTTAATTCGCAAAATTAATTTTACAATAACGTAATTATGGCAAGTGTGAATGGACTCAGAAATAATAAATAAAGGATATATCAACAGAAAACTAGGCCCTTTTTTTCTATGTTATGTGAAATGTGATAAAATAAATAGAACGATCAAATTAGTCATTCCTGACTAACAAACAAGTACTAATTTAGGTAAATTACATTATTTCTGATAATAATTTTTAATGGAATATTTTGTGTCTTCATCATTTTCTTGGATATACTTCAACATGTACCTACCATTATGTGATACGACTTCAGTTTCTTCAGTTTTAATTCATGAAAATAATATCACGAAGTGTTTTTTATACCTTAACTTTTTTACAATTTTCACCAGATTTGTCGTCAATTGCAACGTAGTTAGATACAATAGGAACAAGAACCAAAGCACCAGCTCGGGTATTGCGACCGTTAACACATCGCCTTTGAAAATGTCTACCGCAGCAGTAGACGAAACGTCAGGCATAAATACCTGCAGACCAATGCCAGAAAACCTGGAAAATAGCCTTCGTACAGTTATCTCCTGTCGTGAAAGTTTACATTCCTCAATAAATGTCAAGTATGTGTTATATATAAAAAGGTAGCTGAAGGAACTTTGAAATGAGGTATTACTCAACTCCCCTTTTCATTCAAGGTGCTTTTTAATTTTTCTATAGGAGACAAAATGTAGAGGGTGGTAAATTTTTCAATTAACACACTATAGATATGTAAATTATCGCTGCATATTTTTTTAGGACGTCTTGAACCATGAAATCTCATTATTTGATGCAAATTGAAGAAAATTGACTGAACATAAAATTATTGTGAACTACTTTGTTTGTAAAGTTCATAAAGGAATCAAAAAATAAATACGATCGAATTGAAGGAGAATTGTTAATCGATTCATTGACACTGTTCTTGACATATAATTTCACATATTTTCGATTATTGATTTCATAAATAAATCATCAATCTTAAAGGAAATTAAAGTTCATCTGTAAACCGTATAATGGAGAATTCATTTGGATCACATTTGGTTGCCCCAAACGACTCATTGAAAATATCATTGAATAATATGGAAATATTGATAGTCTGGTTGTCATGTTGAAATTATATTTGAATCAATAAATTTGGATGTAAATAAGAATGCACTTAATTTTTAACTCAAAATAATAATAATCATGTTCATTCACTAAGAAAAAAAGTAAAAAATACTGTATATGATTGAGGCGATGTAAGTAGATAAAATAACTCCAAATATGAATATCTAATTTAGTGATATGCGCATACGTCTACTCACATACACACTTATATAATAAACAATTACAAAAAACAAGAGTATACATTCAGAAAATATGCATTAAAAAAGCCATAGAAATAGCAAAAGCTGTTTGTACATGGCGAAACACAATTTGATTTAACACTTTCTTCTTATTGGAACACTAAAATGGAAAAAAGGTTTCTAAAATAGGTACATATAGAATATTTAACATTTACAAAATAATATTTGTGTTACATGGAAATATAAGTTTACTGTGTTGTATAAAAAAAGCAAATGGTAAGTATTTACATTTTTGCGATGACAGAGCCATTGAAATGGTGAATGAGATAAAAATCATTAGAATAATCACGTGGAAAATAAATATATACATCATCATCATCAGGGGATAAAAAAAAATTAGGGTGTATAATGACATGTAATATAAGTGAAAAATAAAATAATAATAATAAATAATAAATGGCCTTTATTCATCACATCATAACCAAAAACAAACTTACAACATAGTGATGAGTGATGAATCGGTGAAGTATCAGCAAAAGTTGTTTTTCAACTCAACCGCCTGACTGGACTAATTCCTCTGAGAGATGACTATTTATGGTTCATTCGAGTTCTTTCACTTATCTCTTCTTTCCGCTACACCGGTTTAGCGGGAGATGACCGTTTGGAAGGAGTTAGCCATTTTTCCCTCGATTGTGGGTTTTCATATGTTGCGTATATCTTGGCTGAATACATTGTTGGACAACATGTATGCGACTTCTTTGTTCCTCCAGCGTTCATTCCTGTGTATGATCTCAGCTTGTGACCACTTGTTCTGTTGCTGAGTTCACACATGCTCTGCTATTCCTGATTTGCTAGTTCCCCCTCTCTGTGTGTGTTTCTTGTGCTCGACAATGCTAACTTTTAATGACCTCTTAGTTTCACCGATATAGGATTTTCCGCACTCGCAAGGTATCCGGTAAATGCAATTCTTGGAATCGCAGTCCGTGTTCGGTGGCCTGATTTTCGTGAGACTGCTACGGATTGTGTTTCCGGATCTGAAGCAGGTTCTGATGTTGTATTTGGACCCAATTTTTCTTATCCTTTTCGATAATTCTCTGATGTGTGGTAGTGCAAGCACTGGTTGCGAAGGCTTTTCTTCCTTGCGAGGTTCTTGTTGTCTTTTACCTAAAGCCTGTTTCACCATCGCTTTGGAATATCCATTCCGTTGAAGATTATTCTTACTCCCAATAATACAAACATTATAAGGAAAAATATCATCTTTTGTGAAGAATTCAAGGCATTTTGTCGAACTACTAGGGGCGAGATCAACTAATCACTTTCGACGTGGAAAGCCTTTAAACCAACGTTCTGGTCGAAGAAGTACTCCAAATCATACAGAGGAAGCTATTCGAAGACGGGGCCATGGAAGATACAACGAACTTACCCATAAAAGTAATTATGGAATTACTAGGATGTTGTATACAAAACTGTTATTTGGAACTGAAGGTCGAATTCTTTACACAAGATTAGGGATCGCCACTTTCATCAGTTATAGTCAACATATATATGGAGTGGTTTGAAACTTTGAGCATTGAAGAAGCCCACAAGAAACCCTGAGTCTGGTTGAGATACGTTCACAACACTTTTATAATATGGAACCAAGATGAGATCATACACAGGGAGGAACGATGGTTTAAGAGGAAATTCAAAGAAGCCGCATATATGTTGTCCAACAATGTATTGAGTCAAGCTAGCGTAGAGGTATGCAACATATGGAAACCCATAATCGAGCGAAAAATAGCCAACTCCTGCCAAACGGTCATCTCCCGCTAAACCGCTGAAGCGGAAAGAGGAGATAAGTGGAAGTACTCGAATATCCCATAAATAGTCATATCTTGCAGGAATCAGTTCAGTCATCACTAACAATCGAAACGTCGTGAAGTAACTTGGCTTGGAATCTTTTTATTTTTTGTTGAATTGTTCTATTTTTTACTTGTATTTAATTTCACTGTAATTTCATTTCAGTTTTTTTTTGACTAATATATAATATAATTGTTATTGTCCACCAGACTATGGTAATATTGCATTCTTGATTCTTGTTTCGATAAATGCTTCATTAATTGGTAGTAAGGTAATCGTTTTGGTAACGTATGATCATCAGCAAAGTCATATTAACAAAGGAGCCTTCATTGTGTTATCATCAATTAATTAATTGATCCATTAGTATGTCATCTTTGAAATTACACTATTTTCACGAAGACACTTCCATTCGCTATAAAGGAAAGAACAAGATCAACAGCAGCAGTTGACTTGCTAGCTTCGCTTGCAAATAAGTATTTGGTTGTGGTGTGCAAACTGTTCCTTGACCGAATTTTTCGATGCTTTCTTACCAGCCCACTGAAAAGGGTAATATTCTTGTCCTTATCTATAAATATGTAAAGTAAACAAATTCTTTTATCCTGCGTTCTGTCTATATGCAATTCAAATTATTCAATATTCGAAATTGTTTCTCAGATCCATACACAGGTATTGGGTTGATAAAAAATGAAAAAACTCACATTTCCTTTCGCGTTGGAATTTCGAAAATGAATTGGTAGTAGCCAAATTTTAGGTAGTAGCGATATTTTCAATAATTTAGTTCCCTCGGTCTTTGAATATATAGGATGGCTTAATAAAAATACAAACAAGTCACTTTTGGAGTAATTCTATACATGTTATATTTGTATAAAAATCTTAAGGGCACATCAAATTCGTTTTTCTTGAGAAGAGGATGTCAATCTTGTAATTCAAATTGGCAAAGTGAAATTTCTAAAACTAATATCCAAGATGACGCATGGAAGATGAAAAATGCATTTCACAAATATACGAAAAATTTATCAAACACTTTGATCTTCCTCTTGAAGATGATCACTTGGTGATCGGAACACGTGTCGAGGTGTTAAAATAACAGTTTGGTGTTGGGAAAAAACTCCATTAATATTCATGAACAGCATTATTTGAGAGCTATTCCACTGTTTTCTCACTTCTGGGACATATGATATTTAAAATACGTGATTCATGTAATCTAATCTAACTCAAAAAGAATCATCAGATTATTTGTATTCGCGATGACAATTGTAAAATCCAATTGCACTAAAAATCAGAATTGCCGACATGATTCCGAAAGTTGGATTTAACACGTATTTCATTAGCAAGTAATACTATCATAAACTTTAATTAGAAGTGATCATCTTTGATACCTCAATTGAAGTGGGTTTGAAAAAATAGTGATATATGCTACGAAATGATTCCAAAGAGCTGAAAGACCACAAATAACTGTTTTTAGTTTTAGTTTAGTTTTGCAGACTTTTCAACCTGTCTTATAAGAAAGGGGTTTTTCCTTCTTGTTGGAAGATTGCTCGCGCTCAGCCTTTTCCCAAAAAGGACAAGAAAAATCTCCCAAATAACTATAGACCAGTCGCTTTATCAAAAATCATGGAGAAAGTCATAAACCACGATATCCTCAAATATTCTTCAGCGATCGTCAATATGGCTTTCGGTAATAAAGATCAACAGGCGTCCTTCTATCGTATGACGTCGTATGTCACCCATATTTGGAATAACGGAATCGAGAAACATGGAGAATCAAGAGCTGTTGCGCTTGATATTTCTAAAGCCTTTGACTGTGTGTGGCATAAGGGTTTGCTGGCCAAAATTCGTTGCTATGGTCTGTCCCCCCATGCCCCCTCCCGGGTTGAGTGCCCTGAAGTAGAAGCTTCCCCCAGCTATTTAGCGAGGAGAACTTACTACCCCACTCCATCCACCCCCGCTCTCCGAGCGGTCCTCAACTTGCTGATGGGCACTTCAGCAAGATTGACATCTGACCTCTTTTGGTCGAAAGTCAGCCTTTAGGTGCTTTTACTTTATTATCGAATCGTTGTTCTATCTGACTATTCCTAACTGAATTTAAGCATGGGGGCCCCAAAAACTAACCGGCGGCTTTGTGTTAATGCATCGAGCGTTTCTCAGTGCATCCAAGAAAAAATTTTTAGAGTCGCGATCGCGGTCTAAGTGTTCTTCGCTGAACCTACCTGGAAGAGAGTGTATCTGGTTAGTGTTATACTTACCTAAGTCACCTGACGGCGACTAACGGGGGCGGTCTGTCGGATCATTTTTGTGTATGGCTTTTCAGCTTCCTGAAAGAACGTTCCCTGCAAGTGGCCGTCGATGGATATCTCTCGAATACTTTTACCATCTTTGCTGGTGTTCCCCAGATATCCATATTGTCTCCAACCCTCTTTTTATTGTATAATAACTACTTATTGCAAAAAAACAAGAATTCAATATATTGCTTTGCTGACGACAGCACACATTCCATTTGGATTCCACGACATCGGCTACGAAGGCACATCTTCACCGGCAGTAGGAGGTTCCATATCCTAATGAGGATCTAGAAGTGATTTCGAAGTGGGGTGAAAGTAACCAGGTTCAATTCAATGCCGCAAAAACCCAGGCATCGGTTTTAGCCAAGAAGATGAATGTCTCCGAACAGAATATAATATTGTCAAGTCAGATAATTCCGCTTTCTGATTCGATAAGTTTTTTGGGGGTTAAAATGGACACCAATATGTCTTGGCACAATCATGTCGCTGGAATTGCAAAAGCTGCCTCTCAAAAGCTCGGAACACTGTTACGAAGCAGAAACCTGTACACACCTCAGCAACTTTTGATGCTTTATTAGGCTCAGATCAGACCTTCTTTGGAGTATTGTTCTCATGTATGGAGCTCCGCCCCCAAACACACCCTGAAGTTGCTGGATTCCATCCAGACGCGAACATTACGTGCAACCTTGATAGCCTGGAACATCGAAGAAAAGTTGGAGATTTGTCTCTCTTCTATAGATACTTTCACGGGAAGTGTTCAAGTGACTTAGCACATTTGATTCCACCAAGAGCGGTACATATCAGAAATACGAGACGAACTGCGACTGCTCATCGTTTTGAGGTTCAACTCAGTACACCTGGAACTTCACTGTTTAAGAGCTGTGTCATCTGGAGAACTGCGTTTATGTAGAATAAACTTTCTGAGAACGTATTTCCAAATGGATTGAATCTCCAGCGATTTAAATCCAACGTGAATCGCTACTATCGCACAGGCACCGCTCTAAGAGCGCTTTAAGGATTTTCCTGTATTGCTTGTGTTTTGTCCTTGAAAAAACTTATTTCAATCAGAGTAATTGTTGGTGAAGTTATATTGAGATTTTCAAACTTTTTTCAAACTTCATAAAAGCCTGTTGTTATTTACTGGTCTCAACAATTTATATCTTTTCTCATGTGTAACACGACTGTTTTCAAATATACGTTGGGCGACATTAGACTTATCTGTACTTTGAAATCGAATGTTTCTTGCAACAACTCCTTATAATCTGCTCAGTTTGACCAACATACACTTGTCACGAAGCTCACTGCTTGATGAACTCTACGAGCAATTTTGAAACCCACCTATATGTTTACTTTTTCGAAAATTGAGGTCAATCCATTGCCGTAAATCAGTTTATATGAAAGAACTATAAACTTCGAGTTTTCGTTTTTCTGAAAAGACGCGGATTCTCAAAGACACTCTCTATATTTTCGTTTCCCAAATAAATTATCGGCTATGTTTGAAAGATACCCGTCACTTTCACTTATTTTATTGTTAACATTGCTCTCCTTGTTCAAGTCTATGGACAAGATGAATTTATCCCCACCATTTCTTGTTGTGGAAAATAAAGACAGTTATCAGGAATATATCTGATACTGCTGGTATTTTTTCTATATACTCGTACATTGGTCGATCGGTAGCCGGGCGGTTCGACGTGGGTGCTTTGTTCACTCAGTCAATCGGCCGATGTGTGAGTCGGTGGTTCAAGCCTCAGGCTGAATGCTCGATTTTCACTTGCTATCGTCCAACACGTGTTAGGAATCACACGTTGAAAGGTGAGACCTCATTAGTCCTTAGCTCACACAAGTTTCGACTTCTAAGGGTTGTCGTTCGTAGGGGTGCGATAGCTGGTTAACGGAAAAAACATATTTCAAACATAACGTATTTCAAATATTATATCAAACTTATCGGCGTTTCTTAAAACTAGAACATGTGCTAGTTTAAGGTTTAGTTTTTGTCATATCTTGATGGAATTAAGTTGCTTAGCGAAACACGCGTCGGGAGACAGTACTTTTATTCTGTTGTAGGAAACGTGTTTTCAATAAATTTTATAAGTCATCGTGAATAAAACTGAGTGAAACTCAATGGGCTTCGTAAAAAAAAACGAAATTCAAAAATACTCAGCAATGTAATGCAACAAATTGTACCATTTCATTTTCAAGTCCCATCGCATGATTTGGAGCATCGTGTTCATACGGGATAAACCTCACTGTAGACTGACGGGAGTTGTAAGCTATTGCCCACTCAATTGCGTGCATTCGTTAGTAAGTTGACACAATTCACGAACAGTACTAATAAATGTAAATTGAGATGATCTCTTGAACCCCGTCTAATGTGTTCAATCGATCTGTTGAATTCTTTCGATTTGTTGTCACGACATGGAGCTACCGTGAATAATGGTTTATGCTACGCTGGTCGTAATTGAGGATTAATTTTCTGTATCGTTTTTTAAGTACTCATAATTTTTCTGTACACAGAGTGTTTCAAAATGCATCAACAGAAAGCAGTAGGTATTTTTTAAGGATATACCACGAAAAAAATGATGTTCTCCGAATAATAGTGAAGTAGGAAGGAAGTGTATTTTGCCTTTGAAAGTATTTATAGAAGAGGGACAAATCTGAGTCATTCTTGGATGCTTTTTTGGATGCTTTATATTAGCTTCACCTGTATGTATGTTTGTTTGTTCGTCAGTTTGCTTGTAACTCTCAAGCTCGGGATCTGTATTTGAGAGAATCATCGACATTATTGCTTGATCTATTCGCGGGCAGATGGCGCTGTACGTAATCTCCTTGATATATCGACATTATTGGTAGTAGGAGAATGGATACTCCAGATGCTCTCTAGCAGAGCAATAAGTATTAATGTAGAAGACATCACAGTTAAAGGACTGGTCATGAGGGGATGTCCACAGGGAGGGGTCTTATCACCCCTTCTCTGGAACATAGTTTTGGATACCCTAATTAATCACCTTAACAAAAATGGATTCTACACAATTGCATACGCAGATGACATAGTTATCTTGCAGACCGGCAAATTTGTAAACACACTGTGCGATAGAGCGCAGGATGGGCTCAAATTGATAGAAACATGGTGTAAGGAACACTCACTGTCGATCAATCCCAAGAAAACTGAGATGGTCCTTTTCACCAGGAAAAGAAGTTTAACGGGCTTAAAACCTCCCGAAATCTTCAAAAGCCAACTAAACTTCTCTGAAGAGGTGAAATACCTCGACAAGAAGCTAACATGGAACTCTCATCTACAGAGTAGAGCAAAAAGAGCATACGTAGCTTATGAGCAATGTCGGAGGACAGTGGGACGCGCATGGGGCCTTTCACCCCGTGTAGTCGCCTGGATCTACACTGCAATAATAAGACCTATGTTAACGTATGGAGCCATTGCATGGGGACCGAAAGTACTACAAGCAACGGCCATCCAAAAATTATATCAAATACAGCGACTGGATTGTTTAAACATCACAGGAGCCATGAGAACAACACCAACCGCGGCAATGGAATTAATCACGGGTCTGACCCCTCTGGATCTGTACATTAAGGAGGTTGCGTTAATGGCCATGGTACGATTGCACACGGCTGGTGTAAACCTAGAAGTAGGAATGGGCCTATGGCGGGAAGCGCTTACTGCGCAACCTCTGCTGCAGGCAACAAGTGATGCAATTGAACCCAGGTTTGTGTTTAATAAACCCTACAAAATACAAATTAAGCAGAACACAGAGTCAGATGCTACAAATGCAATACGGATTTATACAGATGGCTCAAAAACCAAAGAAGGTTCAGGATGTGGAGTGTACTCCAGATCACTAAGCCTAAGGATTAAATGGGGAATGGGAAGAAATACCAGCGTGGTCCAAACAGAACTGGCTGGTACCTCAATCGCCACAAAAGAAATAACCAAGAAAAGAATTTCTGGCAAAAACATAACAATCTGCACTGATAGCAGACAAGCACTATTAGCCTTGAACAGACACCGTGTTACTTCAGGGCTAGCACTAGAGTGCCACCAAGACTTAGCCAAAGCCTCGGTAGATAATAACATTATCCTGAGGTGGGTTAAAGGGCACGACAAGAGTAAAGGTAATCGCATTGCCGACTCTTTAGCCAAGGAAGCGGCTGGACTAAGAATTTTAGGACCAAGTGGCACCCACGGCCTGATGACTTCGACAATTGCGGAACTAGTCAAATGTTACACCCATGCTCAATCTTTAAAGAGATGGGATGAAATCAAAGGATGTAATCTTGCCAGGATCACCTTGGGCGACCCTGGGAAACTGGCGCCGAAAAAATATCTGGCGATGACCAGGAAAAATCTACGCCTTACAGTAGGATTTCTGACTGGCTACTGTCAGCTAAGGAAACACCTACATAATATGGGGCTAGTGGACACACACCTCTATGCAGGATGTGTGAACAGGAAGATGAGACTGTCAGGCATGTCCTGTGCGAGTGCCCGGAGTTATCGTCAATAAGAGAGTGTGTGTTCGGCGAGTCTTGGCCTACACCTGCCGATATAAAGGAGATGTCTCCCAGCGACCTGTCCACCTTCCTGGAAAGGACAGGATGGACGATGACCTAGGAGGACAACTCCTCGGGAGGATGTACAATGGGTCACATGTGGCCTAAGTGCGTGGGCTTACACTCACCCTCCCTACTCTACAGATACAGAAGGATATACCACGAAAAAAATGATGTTCTCCGAATAATAGTGAAGTAGGAAGGAAGTGTATTTTGCCTATGAAAGTATTTATAGAAGAGGGACAAATCTGAGTCATTCTTGGATGCTTTTTTAGATGCTTTATATTAGCTTCACCTGTATGTATGTTTGTTTGTTCGCCAGTTTGCTTGTAACTCTCAAGCTCGGGATCTGTATTTGAAAGAATCATCGACATTATTGCTTGATCTATTCGCGGGCAGATGGCGCTGTACGTAATCTCCTTGATATATCGACATTATTGCTTGATCTGTTGGCGGGCAGATGGCGCTGTACGTAACCGAAAATATCAATGGTCATTTTTCTAAACAATATACGGCTGATTGATCCCAAAGTTTAAATAAAATAAATATGGTTTGAAAAGACGAAAAAACACGCTTTTATAACATATGAAACTAAAAAATGAAAAATAAATATAGTTTGAAAAACTAAAAAACACGCCTTTAAAGAACATCGTACTAAAAATTTAAAAATATATTTTTTTAATAAGCTTAAAACAATAACGAATGAAAAATACTAGTATTATTGTGAAAAAAGCGAGTGGCGCTTGATATACAAAAAATATGGCACAAAGCGCCCACGCTTTGTGCCCCGACTATTATGTCGAGGCGGGAATTCCTTCTCTGTGCTGTTCCAATTGGTATTGGAAATACTATACCTTGGCGTTTATACTGATCATAAATTGGAATGGAATGTACATAATGATTAAAAAATATCAGCCTTTGTTGAAGTACTGTGAAGGTGTCGTAACTGAAACAAAGAGTAAGAAAACATATTTTTAGATTATCACATTCTTAATTGAATACCTTCACAAAAAAAAAATAAAAAGAATATAAATTTTACAGGAGACACAAAAAACTTCTCATTTCCTCAATAAGGTGAAACTTGTTTTTTTTTTCTGTCAAGTGATGATTAATACTATGATATTATTAGGGTTATGACTTTTCTCATGATAAAGTGAAGGTTTTCCATTAAATACAGGAGATAGGCCATATTCAAGAGCTGTGTAGGCACTATTGTGGAGTTAGGTTACTTCATATCTGTGAAGGAAATAATAATGGAAAATTATATACAAGAATATTATCTTTATTTATACAATCTGAAACTGAAATTGAAGAATAGTGAACTTCTACAAATGTGGTAAACTATCATAGAAAGCATAATAGTCCTTCTTTAGGGATACTTTGAGGCTCATGAGATCCTGAAATTTCTCATTTTTTATGGGTATAGGATTGGGGTATATCAGTGGCAAGTCATTATAATTCCAAATTTTCTTATCTTTCTTGTTGAATCTGCATGGTAATTGTTTCCAGGTCTCAGGATGACATATTTTATACAAGATTCCATTTTCGTTATACTGAAGTGCTCTTATATCAGTCACAGTGGGATCGCCTGTTGCTCTTCCTGATCGAATGGACTTGATAATCTGAACATGTTGAAAATTTTTGAAAAAGTGTGATCCAGGTACTTTATTGTGTAGCGTTTTGAATTGATACGGGCAGTTTCACATACTTCGACATAATCCGCGGGAACGTTAATAATTTTTCTCTTAAGTTTTCTCTCGAAAGTGGAATGCATTGAATCGCACTCCATTTGTGTATGCCCTTTTTCAAAATATTTTTGTTCTATAATTACTTTTGTTTGTTTGGCGAGGTTAAAAAGAGCACTAGAAAGAAGAGCATTTCGGTTCTGGCATGTACACCCGTCGCTGTACATAATTATTTTATCAAAGCGATCTCTTTCCATAGAAAGCAGAACCCATCTTCAGTTTTCGAATTGAAAATTGTGAAATTATGTACTATCAATTTCATTTAATAATATGAAGAGGAAACGTTGGATTTAGGGCTCAAAAGAAATGACTGCAGATCCATTGTAAAAACCTCCGTGTTCTCAGCCGTTTTGTCAGAATTTTTTTCTTGTCCAGCCACCTCTTTTTTCTTTGAATGTTGCTGGAAGGTATTTTCATCGATGTTTTTTGTTTTATAACTGACGCAAATATCACACTCGTCTTTCTTGGGTGAGAATAGAGACAAATTCAAATCATCGAATGTATTAGAGAAGGTCGCAATGGATATAGGTGATGAAACTGTTACCTTACACCAATTATCCTTGTAAAATCTATAAAGTTCCATTTTCGATTTCCAATTCGGTTCGAGATATAGCTTACTGGTTGATTTACGACAGTAATGCGATTCTAGTTTCGGTAAACTGTTGAAGAAACTCCTGAGATTGTCTTTCTTCGCATCTTCTTCAACCTTTCTTCGATTCATTGGTAATTCAGTTTCATTGGTATCTTCACATACACTGCTATTTTTATGCTTATCAATCATCCAACGCCCTACAGTTCTGACAGGAATAGAGAAAGTGTTGCAGAACATGATTTTGCATACCCTGATTCTAGTAGTTGTTTCTAGATGATACACGTATGAAAATTCTCTTCTTGATTCGTTCTCAACTTTTTGATCTCTAGCTCTCTTGATTGTCAGTTTTCCAACTAGTGCTAAGAGAAAAATTCTCTTCTCACTCCACGAAAGTTTCCAAAATGTTTCGAAAATTTGTATCCTCTGTTGATCTGATATTCCTTTACATTTCAAGGTTGATTTTTCCCCACAGTTGCACCTTGCTCCCATCACTTTGGCTCCTTTCATTACATTAAAATCCCATTCCTCCTCCTGCTTCTTTTTTCCACAATATTCCTTTCTAGATTGTCTATTCAATTTATTCTTGTTTTTTCCAGGTTGCTCGATCTACATGTCTTCTTTTTCTGCGCTTTCTCAGAGAAATTTCAGCTGCTCCTTCATTTCTTGGCATTTTTTCTCGATCTTTTTTGCCACTGGAATCGGTTTTCATGTCACTCTCTCTTTGTTCGTATGTCTCGTCGTTAGAATCAGAATGAGAATTAGGCTCTTGGTTATCATTTCCATGCTCTTGATTATTGTGTTCATAATATTCGTGAGTCTCAGTTTCCAGAGTATCAGGTACTAAAGTGTCAGGAACTAACGTATCAGGTACTTGAATATTAGTAGGTTCTTGGGTAGGTTCATGAGTAGCAGGTTGTCGAGTATTAGCTTCTACAATGGCAAGTTCTTGATGAGTATCAGGTTCTTGAATAGCATTCAGATCTCGAAAAATGATTTCTTGTTCATAAATACAATTCAGTAGATTTATTTTTTCATCAGCTGCTTGCAATATTAAATCATCAGAAATTGAAGCTGCAGATGTAAATATTGCATCAAGATCATTATTTTCAACCATTTTATCTACTTGAATGTCGCATGCCTCAATGAATACTACATTTTCAGTAGTTAATTCAGGAGGTAAAGAATCCAAATTCATTATATTAGTGCAAGTAGATGTTGTCGGTTTGATAAATGATATTTTTTCCGAAGACCGTGTATCTGTTGCGGAACTAAACGGGGTTTGAATGTTAGCTCGGTTTATGTTATTTTCTATATTAAATTAATTTTGTAAATCGACACCCGCCATGGTGAGCATTCTTTATGATCTTGATTGTGTGTTCATTCTGTAAAAGATACATTCAATAATTATGAACAATCCTGGGTAAATTTTTACTGAAAATAAAATAGATTCCAGAAATAGCCAGCAACATTGAATTCAATTTAGAGAGCAGATGACCAAACTCCTGTCTACAGAAGATCGGAAATGGCCTAACTCCTCACCAACCAACTTGTGGTGGAATTGAATGAAGAATTACCAGATATTTCAACTGAAACTATTATTTTTATGCTTCATAAATCACCAAGATTCATTTTTGAACGTACATTTTAACACATAACAAGAGAAGACATGCCACACACTTTGCTCTCTGTGTTGAAACTGGGAGTTCGGCAATTTGCTTATTGAATTTGAATGCAGTGGAGATTCGCCAAACGTGTTTCGTATATATTTGAGCGCGAAGAGTGGTATTTTGATGATAGAACGACTGTCAATAGATGAGGTGGTCGTTTGACTACCAGAGGGCAGTGAAAGCTCGATTTCGACATAAAGTGGAGTTAGGACATTTGCATCTTAGGCCGACGATATGGCAGATAGAAAGGAATATTTCAAGAAATACCGATATTAATGTGTTTGTCTTCAGGAAATTATTAAATGTTCCGCCATTTTGTAGTAGGTGAAGATATTGACTTCATATTCTAGGGTTGTGAAGTATTCATCGGGAGCTTCGAAATGATATGTACAAGATCCCCCTTTCCATTCAATTTTTTTCCCAGATGGTACCCAGTCGCCATCTTGAAAGTTTCATCTGTCAATTTCACTTCAAAATAAAGTATTCATGCATTAATTTCATTATCCCAAATTTCAAGTTTTTGAGTTCAAAAAATAAAAGAGGATATTAAAGAAATGCACTATATGAATTTATGAGGTTTTATATACATGAGTATACCACTCTGAGTATTGTTTGACTATTCATGAGATGTGTGATATAAAATGTCAATTATGTAATATGTAATGATAATAATAGTTAAGAATTGATACCATTGTCAATTTGGAAATGGACTAGACGGCTAATACATTTTTCTTGATATCCATTAAAAACTTCTTTAATTAATTATGTTTTTAAATCTTCCAGTTTACCCAACGAGTTCTTTGACCGCTAGAAAATATCGAGTGGTGTCAGATATGGTGATCGGAAAAAACCTTTCAATGCTTCCCGTAAGAAACAATTATTCTATCTAAAAGTATGATGCAAGAGTGTTTTGAAATTCGTGACAAAATCAAAAATAAAAAATTGAAAATCAAAACAAAACATGCTACCGAAAAAAAAAACGAGAAACTTTTTTGATAGAGAATATATAATATAAAATATCTACACAATGGAACTTGAATAAATAACAGTGGCTACATGCAATAAAGTGTACTATTACGTAGTGACTGAGCAATAGAGACAAAATAATGAACATTTCTATGTTTCGAAATTACAATCGGAAAATGAATGAATCTAGGAGGAGACGTTAATAATCTGAATGTCTGATATGTTGTTTTTCAGTGTAGAAAAATAATTATCTTTGATACTTTCAACATCATAACCAGATAAGACAGTTTTGCTGTATTCTCGTCAACAGGTTAGATCTCAAAATAACCATAAAATCGATCATATACTAATAGAGAGAGAGAGAGAGAGAGAGAGAGAGAGAGAGAGAGAGAGAGAGAGAGAGAGAGAGAGAGAGAGAGAAAGAACTTTATTGTCCAAAGAACAGAATTCTTGTTAACAAAGTTTAGAAATACATTTATGTATGTACACATATATCTATATATACACACACACACACACACACACACATACAGGCTGATTCACGGTGGATGGCACATTAGACGTTTCTGGTGAACCAGACAACGGATCACTTTGAAAATTTAATGGATGGCATATTCGGACATTCTCTAGCCAACTAAAATATTTTCGACAATGCGGTGTTGCCGCTTCTATTAGAAAGCAGTAGCAACTTTGATTTTTCAAATGAAACACTCTGTATATAATATTATTTTTGGAATCTCCAACAATTGCCCGACAACTTTTCTTGATATTTTCCTATACCTATCTGTTACCGTTTTCGAAATAAACATTAATTTCAATTTTTTTCTTCGAAAATCATGACTTCTAAAAATGCCGATATCTTTTAGTTAAGAAGTACTATGATATCGAAATTTGGTTTGGAGTTAGGTGATACTTGGACACTTCCCACACGTCAGCCTAATCTCCGTTACTTCAATACAGGATGGTAAAAAAATACAGTTTTTTCGTTTGCTTAAAAAAGTTGCTGAAATTTGATTATTTTAAATGGAACACCCTGTATATTATTGAAAATTCGGAAAGCTGCTGAAATTTGCTTTTTTTCTATGTATATCATACCTATACCTAACTAGTCAAGTTTCGGACTTATGAACATTTATTTGTGAAAATGTCCCTTCAGAATGGTATTTCCATTCGGTATTTGGTAAGCAGGCCATGATTACTATTTGACAGTAGCGTTGTGACATTCTCCTAATAATATCGACATTTTCGTCACTTCAGAAGTTGCAAATACCTTCAAAACGATGGAACAAAACTATTCAAACGAAGTTCTTATGAATTCGTTTATTATTTTTGGACAGTGTGACAAAATTATCAGCAGAACATGTAGAAAGTTCAATGAAATGTATCCGAATCTACCGCCAATGAACCTCAAGAAATTTATACGAATTCAGAACAATTTCAATATGTTTGGATAAACTTTAAAAAAGCACCAAGAAACTTGAAATTGGAAATATTGATATGAATAATTATAAAAAAGTAAAACAATCATGTGGAATATTTCAAAATATGTTCGAATCGCTGGCCGTTCACTTCCAAGCACTTTAAAATGCGGGTGTTGACTGCTTTCGTGGTGGCAGATCTGATTTCATTGGGATCCAAATCTTCAAATGTTTGGGCAATCCTTTCTAACAATTCATCTCTCGAACGCACGGGTATTTTGTAAACTCTTTCTTTAAACATTCCTCACAAATAAAAATCTAATGGATTAAGATCGGGTGATCCCGCTGGCCAATTCCATGGTCCCAAGCGCCTCATCCACCGATCGTCAAATAGTCTATCCAGTTCTGCGCTCATTTCTCTTGTGCAATGTGCAGGAGCTCCGTCTAGTTGGTACCAACAGTTTCGATAATCTTCGAGTGGCAGATTATCCACGAAACTGTCTACAGTATTCTCAAAAATATTCAGGGAGCTTCTGGATGTTAATGACTCCTCGTATATCACGTACCTCAATTTGTTGTCCATCAACATGCAGAAGACATTAAAACTAAATTTTTCTTGAAATCCGGCTTCTTTTGTGACGTGAGGATTTTCACTGGACCAATAATGACGATTTTTTCTATTGAAAATCCCTTCTCTCGAAAATTTCGATTCATCAGTCCAAATAATTTTATTTAAAAAAAGTGGATCTTCTTGAATGCGTGTCAACAACATTTCACAAAATTCTACTCTCTGTTGAGGATCTTGAGGCTTCATTGCTTGAATTTTGGTGAATGTATAATCATGCATTTTATGTCTTCGCAAGATTCTTTGAACCGATGAATATTTTATACCCAAATCTTCTTCAGCACTTCTTATCGATGACTCGGTAAATGCGTGAAAATATGCTAAGACATTAATCGGGCTGTCTTCGAAAGTTACGGGTCGAGGCAAGTTTCTAGGTGCTTTTAAAGTTGATCCAAATGCATTGAAATTGTTCTGAATTCGTATAAATTTCTTGAGGTTCATTGGCGGTAGATTCGGATACATTTCATTGAACTTTCTAAATGTTCTGCTGATAATTTTGTCACACTGTCCAAAAATAATAAACAAATTCATAAGAACTTCGTTTGAATAGTTTTGTTCCATCGTTTTGAAGGTATTTGTAACTTCTGAAGTGACGAAAATGTCGATATTATTAGGAGAATGTCCAAACGCTACTGTCAAATGGTAATCATGGCCTGCTTACCAAATACCGAATGGAAATACCATTCTGAAGGGACATTTTCACAAATAAATGTTCATAAGTCCGAAACTTGACTAGTTAGGTATAGGTATGATATACATAGAAAGGAAGCAAATTTCAGCAGCTTTCCGAATTTTCAATAATATACAGGGTGTTCCATTTAAAATAATCAAATTTCAGCAACTTTTTCAAGCAAACGAAAAAACTGTATTTTTTTACCATCCTGTATTGAAGTAACGGAGATTAGGCTGACGTGTGGGAAGTATCCAAGTATCACCTAACTCCAAACCAAATTTCGATATCATAGTACTTCTTAACTAAAAGATATCGGCATTTTTAGAAGTCATGATTTTCGAAGAAAAAAATTGAAATTAATTTTTATTTCGAAAACGTTAACAGATAGGTATAGGGAAATATCAAGAAAAGTTGACGGGCAATTGTTGGAGATTCCAAAAATAATATTATATACAGAGTGTTCCATTTGAAAAATCAAAGTTGCTACTGCTTTCTAATAGAAGCGGCAACACCGCATTGTCGAAAATATTTCAGTTGGCTAGAGAATGTCCGAATATGCCATCCATTAAATTTTCAAAGTGATCCGTTGTCTGGTTCACCAGAAACGTCTAATGTGCCATCCACCGTGAATCAGCCTGTATACATATGTAACACAAAGGGATCAATTCAAAATTAAATAAACACCTTAAAATAATAAAACCAAGTAAAATAATATAAAGTGCGTATACAAGTGATTGCAATGTTAGTCAAAATCTTCATTATAATATTCGTCTAAAGTATAAAAAGCTTTATTTAGCAAAAAACATTTTACAGCACTTCGAAAATTTTTATATGAAGAAGTGGAGCGAAGATATACTGGCAAATGATTGAACATTTTCCTTGCATTGTATATTATGCATTTTTTTTTTATTAATACGCTTTCAGGAATGGGTAGTGCTATTAAGTGGCTATTATGCCTAGTATTATAAGAGTTTGTTGAATCACTGGTAGTATTAAATTTTTTGTGCATCATACACACACTTTCAAGGATAAAAATGCATGTCAGAGTCAAGATTTTTGATCAATAAACAGGGGTTTACAGCAATCTCTCGGTTTTGCCTTACAAATATATCTAACCGCTCTCTTTTGTAAGATAAACACAGACTGTAACAAGAACTGAGAAGCATTACCGCAGAAGCAAATTCCATATCTTAGGCGGGATTCTATTACCGCAAAATAGACTGTTCTTGCAGCTTGCAAGTTGAGTTCTCTGGTAATAACCCTTAAAACATAGCATCCCGAAGCCATCCTATTACATAGATTAGATATGTGGATATCAAAGGATAGATTATTATCTACATGCAAACCCAAGAATTTACTTGATGAGACGGAGCTAATTAAAGTATTCCCTAGAAAAATTTCATTTAATATACATTTAAAGGTTAGTATGCAGGTTTTTGTGGTATTGAATGCCAGTCTGTTAGCATCACACCACTTTTTAACGATGTCTAGATCAACCGATATATTATTATATAGTTCAGTATTGTCTTTTGAGTGCCAAACAATAGTAGTGTCATCAGCAAATAGAGTTATTTTTCCTTTCGTATTGATGAGAGATAGGTCATTTATGAAGAGCAGGAACAGTAGAGGACCGAGTACTGAACCTTGCGGAACCCCACAAGATACCAACAGAGGTTCAGATCTCTTATTATTAACTAATACAGACTGGGTGTGATCTGACAAATAAGAATGAAACCATTTCAAACCATTTCAACCATTTCTGAAACCATACATTTCCAATGTATTCAAGAGAATTTTGTGATTTACGCAGTCGAATGCTTTAGCAAGGTCACAAAACACAGCAGCAACTACTTCACCCTCATTGATACTGAAATATACTTTTTCTAGAACTGAGAACATAGCATCATTGGTGCTCCTTGATTCTTGAAAACAAAATTGGCGATTACTAAGTGAGTGGTTAGTATTGAGAAATGAGATCATTCTTTTCTTCACCAATTTTTCTATAAGCTTTGCAAGAGTTGGCAAAAGTGAAATGGGTCTAAGGTTTGTAACCAACTCACAATCTCCTCTTTTAGATAAGGGGTTAATGATTGCGAACTTCAAACATTTTGGAAATATTCCGCTCGTGAATGAAAAATTGATGGCTTCTGCCAATAAATACTTCTATGCATCTTTGATCATTATCATCAAGTTTATATACACACTTGAATGTACTCGAAGTATAATGGAAAACATCCGAACACAATTCTTAAGTTTTTTGGATTTACATTTAGACTAATACATGAATTATTGATAAATATGATCTGTCTAAAGAAGAGAGGAGAATAATTATTCCATACATGTTGAATTTTGGCACTTTTTGTTCAACGGTGCTCTGAGGTTCAAAAAAGAGGCAGAAAACTACAGCATATAACTTTCATGAAAACGAGCGATAGGTTATCCGAAAAATTTTCAGCTAGTCTTTTGTTAGCGTCAACTTTAATATCGTCTCGTTCCAACTAGAAATTAATGATAGTATGTCGCATGTCTCACAATTACCATTTTCGGTTATCACTCCTTAGTCCCGTATCAGTATTTCTCCTTATACGAGGGTGGATCTAAAAAGTTTCCTACCCAACAAAGATACATTTTTTTAGATTTTATTTATTTTTCAATACAGTCTCCTTTTTAACTCAACACACTTCTCCCAGTGGTGCTCTTATCTCTGTAACCCGTCTTAACAGTACTCAGCGTTTTCCTCTGCCGAATAATGTGACGAGTCTCTGTCCTCCGAGCGCAGTTTTTAGATGTAGAAACGATATGATGTCGTTTGGGGCTAGATCTGGTGAGTGAGGCGGATGGTCAAACAGTTGAAACCGTAGTTCGTGGATTTTCGCCACGGAAACCGCTGAGGTGTGAGACGGTGCGTTGTTTTGATGAAACAGAATTTTTTTTCTGCAAATGTGACCGTTTTTCCGCAACTTCTGGCCTTCAGCTTGTCAAGTAATTATGCGTAGTGTGCTCCTATAACTTTCCCAGCCGAAAAAACAGTTTTTTGCTTTTTTTGGGTCCGGTTTTTCCTTTGCAGTTCACCGTTTGGAGTGTATTTTTGTTTCGGGCGTATAATGGTGTATCCAAGTTTCATCTTCAGTTATTAATCGGCGCCAAAACTTGGATTCATTGCGCCTAAACTGCGCTACCAGAGCGTTGTAAATGTTCATTCGAATACGTTTTTGATCTAATGCGTGCAAACGCGGCACCAAACGCGTAGACAGCTTTCACATACCTAACTTTTGACATGTTCATAACTTCTGCTATCTCTCTCACTTTAAT
This sequence comes from Leptinotarsa decemlineata, assembly GCF_025532065.1. Taxonomy (NCBI): domain Eukaryota; kingdom Metazoa; phylum Arthropoda; class Insecta; order Coleoptera; family Chrysomelidae; genus Leptinotarsa; species Leptinotarsa decemlineata. The sequence goes on along the minus strand of NW_027412688.1, from coordinate 25,962,283 downwards.
TCGGCGGTCATCTAGCACCATTTGATGAATTTTGGTTGGCCATTGGATGAATGTTTTCGTCCGTAGTTGCAGTTTTGTATGTGCCGAACGTTCATCGTTTCCGAAGCTCTTTCGGTCATTTTGAAATTTAGCTTCCCAAAATTTCACTGTGGTAAATAGTGGTGCAGAGTCCCCATACACAGAATACAACTCATCTTTGATTTACGTAGGAGTGTTGCCTTTCAAAAATAAATATTAAATGACAGCTTGATACTCTATTTTGTCCATTTTCATGAAAACACTCACATCACCTCACATACACGACTGTTACATAACAACTGCGCGTCCAAAATGGCTGAAACTTTGGTGAGTAACTGTCAACAGTTGAACAACAAAATTCACTAGCTTTTATTTACGAGTGCTGCTATCTTCATGTTGAGGTTGGAAACTGTTCAGACCACTCGTATAGCATAACAAGAGTCTGAACTTCCTGATAAGAACTGGCGTTTGTTTTTGTCTATCTTCTAATAATGCCATAGGGGTGTGGTATACCTGTTCGATAAACCTCATGTGTACCGATATTAAAATGTCCTAAGCATACTATAACAAATTAAAGAATTAACTGTCTTAAACAAATTTATGTCCAACAATATTTCACTATCACAAACTAATTTATTTACAACACTTAGCAACTAACGCTTAATTTATTTCCACTATTTGAATTCCTTGTTTAACCGCTCGATTCACTTTCTCTGGACGAGAAGCGGGCCTTATATATCTATAGCGATCGTTCAAGATTTCTCTAGCGATTTCGGTACTCAACTAGAATTTAACCGGTGGTTTGTCGACTGCATTCCTTTTGCGGTGATGTCATGTATTTATACGCTGTCTGAGATATCGGTCAGAGATATCGGCTTCAGATTCGTTACAATATGTTTAAAAACTGTTTAAAATCTGTTTTTCCGTTAATCAGCTGTCACCCCTATACGAACGACAACTCTGAGAAGTTGAGAAACTTGTGCGAACTAAAGACTAACGAGGTCTTACCTTTCAACGTGTGATTCCTAACACGCTTCCTAACACGATTCCTCCCGCTTGTTTAACCACTCTCAGTAGGTCGTAGAATAGATTCGATACTATGTTTTCGTCAACTACATTCCAGGTAATTCGAGTATGTCAACAAATGCATAGCTCGTAAATACGTAAAGTAAATTATATAAAAACATCTCATGAACGTAACGTACAACAAAAAATAAAATACGATGAGAAATCAAAAGATAAGGAGACATGAAATAGAAACTTATGAGATGAAGAAGAGATAACTCAAATACCAAAGATACATTTTGAGAATGCACCTTGAAAATGAGGAGAAATGTAATGAAACTGAATAGATTCAGAGAAGGTTCTCGTAGAAATATGTTGGATAACCTTTTTCAAAAATTCAGTTATACAAAAGAAACATACAAGTATACTAAACGGAATGAAAATAGGAATGAAATAAAGAATTAATACATTAGAAAACACTAAATTGAACTGCTACGGATATATTTTGGAAAAGCACCAAGCGTATCAAAGATGAAAGACTTGATTCGAAGATATAGAGGAAGATAGTGGTAATGGGAAAGTTGGAATATGGGTGGAAAAAAAAAGAATCGAAAACGAAAGAACGGAATATATGAAAAAAAACAAAGAAATATAAGAGAAAACAATGCTCAGAAAGCTAATAAAAACAATTTTTAAATTATGAATCCTTTCTACTTTATTTTCTTAATTTTTTTTTGTTCAGGTTCAATTCAGTTCAGGTCAAAACTTCAGTTCACTTGAGAAGAGAATAACGCAGTTGGATCATTTTTAGTCACTCTTGGGTTTACCAGATATTATTCATATCGTTTTCTAGTCGCTTTTGGATTTACCAGATCTGTTTTAAAAAAATCTGTTTAAAATCTGTTTTTCCGTTAACCAGCTGTCGCACCCCTACGAACGATAACCCTCAGAAGTCGAAAATTGTGGGAGCTAAGCACTAACGAGGTCTTACCTTTCAACGTGTGATTCCTAACACGGGTTGAACGATAGCAAGTGAAAATCTATCGATATTCAAAATCATTAAGCAAGCAGATTATGGGAGTTCCAAATTAGATTGTGAGTTCGATTAGAAAAATATGTGAAAAACGGTCTTCCAATTTGTAACCCTGAGATGAATTTTGTTGAGATTTCATTCTCAAGAATTATCACAAACCTTTCCACTGAATTTAGTGTGATAATGTTTATAAAAACATATCTTAAGATGGTCACATGCCAATCTGCTTCACATCCTTCAGAAAATTACATGTTATTATTTGTGTATCTAAGTTGTAATTATGAAGTATTTTAGTACATAATTCACTGTGATGATAATTCATTACTTGCAAGCAGATGGAGCTGTTCCGAGCATATAATACTCTACATCAAAAATCGTAAAAATCATCCAACAAAAATTTGTTTTGTGAAACATTAGATACCAGCAATTTATGAATACAAAAAAGACGGAATTTGTATTAACCTCAAAAACGAATGAATCGATATTATCATAAAATACAATCAGTATGTGGCTTTGACTTCGCAGTATTTATACTCATTAGTTTCGTCAAAAGGCCAATTTGCGCAATAACTATTGGAGACCTTCGAACTATCAGTATGGCATGAGTCATGGGACAAAAAACAGCGGGAAAGCTAAAATGTTTCTCAGCACAAAACTTTTTAAAAAATTCATCAACATATATATTTCATTTCGAAATTGAAATCGTGATGTTACTGGGTGTAAACAGACGAATGTATCTGGTTTGAAAACTGAATTTATTTCCGGAATTTCTGGCTTATTGTCTATTATTGGTTGATTCCTATCATCACTTTGATTCAAATGCATGACCATTCAGATATTTCAAAATTATTTGAAGGAATCACACGTTGAAAGGTGAGACCTCGTTAGTTCTTAGCTCGCACAATTTTCGACTTTTGAGAGTTGTCGGTTGTATAGGGGTGCGACAGCTGGTTAACGGAAAACAGATTTTAAACAGAAACAGACATATCTGAAATAATCGCATTAGATTAGTTCTATATCTGGCCTTGGTGTCTCATCCACTGATACCTCCACAGATTTATCGTGGAGTTATCATTAGTCTTTCTAATAGATTGTTACCTGTCGTTTTTCGTTATTTCGCATAATGTATGATTAGACCTTTTTAGGTCTCAGCAAAGGCACTATATGTGCAGGCCAATTTATTTTATACCCAGCATCTGGATTACTTGAGATTTAGTGTTATACCAGATCAGTAAACCGAGAATGGATGCTTGTTTCATTTCTTCGTTGTCATCGTTTTTCTATGTATGACAACGGTGCATAAAAGGTCAAGTTATTTGGGCTATTTCATTTAGAATGTCCATACAATTTGTACGGAAAATTTTAGGTTTCAATCACAATCATATTTCTCTGGTACTGTGGTCCCTGATCGTTACTTTGATCCATAATTACCTTTCAAGCCATACAAGAAAACTGCTTATGCAAACTAGTTTTAAAATTGTAATTTTTTGGAGCAGGTATCAAATTTTGTTTGCAGGCATGTTAGGCGTACACATTCTCGAACCATCAGTCCACCCTTTCGTAACTGTGTCGTGAGTGTCATACTAAGTTTCGTCCAAATACAAAATTTGCATTTATGAAAAAAATTCTGATCGACGATAAAAAAACACTTGTATACTTTTCAAAGAACATGCAGGAAAGGTTAAAATTTCAACAAACACTGGTTATGTTGTGTAACATCGATAATTGTCACTGTCGTCTGTCATGTCAAAAATTAAAAAAATAGATAACTGTTGTGGATCAGTGTTCATGGACACAGAACTAAACTTTGAGTAGATGTCACAGACGGATTACTTGTACCAACTCATTTTGAAATCATAAATGTGACAGAAATTCCACCAGTTTCAGCAACTGTTTGAAGGAAAGTTTATATTGTATTTTTTATTCATTTGAATAGAAATGAAAAAAAAAAGTTTGATTTTATTATGAAAAAAATCTCACCTCAAGTAAAATTTGTAATAAAAGATGTGTTAATGTTCGATTCAATGCCAAGGAAAATAAAACAATTAAATATCATTGAGAAGCTTAACCTAACTGTTAAACACGGTCCCTATGTATATCTAACATGGTATAGTTCAAATATACGATACCAACCTACCTTCCAACAGCTCCCCTTTAAAAATATAGTTAGGGAGCTAACAACTGATTTCGTTATTCAATCGTCATTTCTGATTATATAAAAATCACATTAACTATATAATATATATTAAATAAAAAAATATATAATAATATATATACCAAATTCTTCATCTCTTCCTATAGATGAGTGGGAAAGTAGGGATTCAAATAACAGGATGATAATTGAAAATACTTCTGAATACTACTTATTCACATATTCGAAAGCTTCTGATTATTCCTCTTCCATATTCTCTGTTTCACTAACACCGTTGTCATTTGAATCAATAATGAATTTATTTCCACTTTTAATATGGAAGTGTCCAATCTCCATATAGTCTTTTTCAAATAAAATTACTTTTTTAATCCTTTTCTGCCAGTCTTCTTCGGTAATATTAGATATTTCTTCTTTAATTAGCTCTATTACCTTCTTATCAAATTTTGGAAAATTATTTTTACTCCTGATGCTTTGTTTCAATTTTCCCCAAATCAACTCGATGGGATTAAAACACAAAAATAGGGGAAAGTCTCAGTATGGTGTGTCTATAGACTTGTCAGCAATACTCTCAAGGGTATACACTTTTTCAAATGTATCTGTCTGTAAAACTTCAAGTAGTTGGTTTTTGGTATAGTAATACTCAAAATACAAATTGTTATTTATTAAAAAACTTTGATTTCATCTTTCCTCGAATTTTTAATCGGTACTTTGATGAGCTGTCGTGAGGGATAGAAAACGTTGTCAAGAACTATTACACTATTCGCATCCAAATTTGGGATCGATGTGTTTTCAAACCATTTCTCGAAAATATTAGCTTCCATGTTCTTATGATAGTCAACATTATAGTCCTGAAGTTTTATTCCACATAATTTCAAAGAATTCGGAACCCTTTACTTCCTCAGCAATGCACAATGATTATTCGCGATCCTTTGTTTGCAGGCATGTTAGGCGTACACATTCTCGAACCATCAGTCCACCCTTTCGTAACTGTGTCGTGAGTGTCATACCAAGTTTCGTCCAAATAGAAAATTTGCCGTTGTTCTTGTCTATATTCAGTTATTTGTTCTAAGTATTTGTTACGCAATTCCACTATTCTTCTGCTTTTCATAACTGTTTGACGTTTGTTTATTATTTTAAATCTAAATCCTAGTTTCTTTATCCAATTCTGAAGAGATGTTTCACAGCATCTCACGTTATGACCGAAAGTATTCAATTTCTTCCTTATGATTTCACTTGTAGGCATCTCATTGCATTTGTAATAGTCGTATATTGGTTTTTTCAATGATTTTATTAGATGGACTTCTATTTTACGTACAGTTGAGAAAGGAATTTCGGTCAAATCTGATGTTGCTTGTAATAGTTTGTTTCCCTCGAAACCAAACTTGAGATGTAGATACTCATATACATTGAAACATTTTCTGCAAACAATATTCAAATGCATCTCAATCTTATTCACCGGCATCTCTTTTTCGCATTGTTCACCATCGCTATTGGAATCAATACACAGGAAAAAGTCTGCGTTGTTATCACACTCGTTATTACTATAAGTACTTGTCCAAGGACGCCACATTTTCAACAAATAACAAAAATTTTAAGTAATTATAACTGCACCAATATCGAATTGCAACACTCAAATCACGATCAGTTCCTGAACTGAACACGACGGCGATAACCATCCCCGCATTCCCCGATTTCTATTCGTCACCGTAACATGACTTCAAATTCAATTTTATGACTCTTCAGACAAAACTCGGTTAGTAAAAATTATCCAATACGAACCGCCAAGTCTACAGTCCACGTGAACTAGTTCGCCGCCGGTTCATTTCTATGTATTGGTATTTTGGCCTTTGAGAGTGCCGCCACCTTTAAATGTACACAATATCATTTACTTCGAGTATACACATCAATGACTGCGGGTAGAAATTTGGCGGAAAATTTTCTCGTGAAAGTTTGTCACACTTTGATGTTCTAGACTTTCAAATGCATCCAAAAAGTCATATGTCGATCTCAACGATGTCAATAAATTGATTTCTCATTTTCATCAAAAATGGTATACCACTTATGTATACCACTGTCAGTAATAACAGACAGTGGTTGTATAGGTAAATAAGGGTGAATTATTTCAGTTTATTGCAGTAACGTTAATTACAAATACAATGGGTATAAAACAGGATGCTTTAATTCTTTTAACAATTTCAGACATATTTCATTCATTCTATGGCCGTTCTCCAAGGCATTTTGGGCGACACTAGATTTTTATAGTCTTCGAAATCGGATATGTGCTGCGCGTTCTTTGAAACGAGTTACAATGGCTTTCTCAGTCTGACCGATATATTTTTTGTCACAGCTCACAGCTTATTCCATATATCCCCGCCTTTTCATTCTTCAACATCTTCTCTTTAGGACAACTCAACATTTGTTGAGGGTGATTGGGAAGAGTACTTGTCTTAGATTTATTCTACGACAGAGGTTGTCGTTTTAACTTTCATTACAAGGTATATCGTTTCAAGAATAGCTCCATAGTTAGTTTGTTAGTTACTGCCAAAGTGGAAGGGAAAAGACGTCCCTTGAGCTTGAGCTTGAGCTAAGTAAAATGTTCGTTTGATATCACGCAAACGATGAGGTAGGAAAATTGGGTAGCTATGTATAACTTTGAAACCTTGAAAATGCTCTTAAAGAAACATCTTCATCAATCATCGTCATAACTAAAATTTCAGACTTACGTTTAGCTTGAAGTTGGAAATTAATAATCGATTTACAAGATCTTGTTTTCCAACAAATAACTTGTTTTTGGTGTATCAAATTTATTCCAAGTTAGAGACTCATACTGTATGAAGTAGTCGCTGATTTATTTAAAAATATATTTTAGAATAGTTGGCCGCTTTGTCAGGAACTCGTGAAATGCTCACCTGTCAACTATTTATTATTTTAGTATTTTGAAATCTGTATTTTCACTTTGCGGCGCCTCTCCGAAATAGCGTGTTGTTGGAAATCGCAAACGAAGATTATAAATAAACTAATTGTACGTTATTCTGTTAGCATGTGACTGTCTTGAGATTTACCCGACAATTGTCACGTATGCAACATAATTTGTTTGCAAGTTGGTTGCGTATCTGAACATGTGAAACTAGTATCTTATAACCGGATGATTCAACATTCTTGTGACTCTCAATTGTCAAAACATTATGCAAAATAGGATGGGTTTTCGAATTAGTACCTACAATGATAATAATAGAAGGTCCATGCTAATAACAATGATGACAAGCACTCGGAGGAATATACTTGATAATAATTATCATTGATACTGCACTCATTTGTTTTATATGGAAGATCTTCAGGTCTCTACAGAAAAGATCTCCAGAATGGGCTGAAAAGTCCCGAGTCTAATAAAGAAAACGCGTTTTTTTTGTTCAAAATTGGCTTTACTCATCAACGTACTCTTCATCAAGAGCCATACAATCATTCCAGAGCTACTCTAATATTTCAATATCACTTTTGTAGATCGATTTATTCTTTGCCTCAAAATACGCCTCAGTTTTAGCAATAGAAAAGATTGTTGAAATTTTTATCAAATGGAAAAATATTGAATGAATGTCAATTTGGCTTCCAAAGCTCTGAAAACACTAATGATGAAATCTTTTCATTTTTGAAAAAATATACTTGAATATGAATGAGGGGGAAGCAATTTTGGCCTTTTTCTGCGATTTTTCGAAAGCCTTCGACTGTGTCAATCATGATATACTCATAAAAAAATGTACTGTTATGGCATAAGAGGGACAACTCTTGAATGGTTCCAATCATACCTAAAAGGTAGATCCCAGCTGACGAAAGTCAATAATGTGTATTCGGACATTTCGGCTATAGATTGCGGGGTGCCTCAGGGATATGTTGTAGGGCCTATTTTATTCCTATTATACATCAACGATCTTGTTATAGTCGATATTGAAGGGTCATTCACAATTTTTGCGGATGATACCACATTGTTATTGCATGAAAAAATACTAACAATTTGAAGCAAATGTCAAACAGTGGGGTGATTCTAATTCACTCTCCTTCAACGTGGACAAGACCAAAATTGTAAACTTCAAATTTAGCTATGACAACTTGCTATTAGATGGTAGGAAGATAGAAGAAACGACTTGCACTAAATTTCTTGGTCTGCATATTGACAATAAGTTAAAATTTAAAGAACATATCACATCTTTATGCACAAAATTGGCTTCAGGATCAGAATTGTCTCCAATGAACTTGATATATTCACTGCTAGATCGACTTACTTTGCCCTAGTAGAGTCTCATCTAAGGTATGGTATTGCACTTTGGGAATTCTGCAGTAAGCAACTATTGAATCAGGTCTTCGTGTTGCAAAAGAGATCTTTGCGGTTTTTATGTGGGGCAAACCATAGGGATAGTTGTAGACAACTTTTCGTTAAATACCGAAACCTCACTCTATTCAGCATCTTCATTCTCGAAGTTGTTTGCCTGATTCATGAAAGATATAACACTGATTCTACAGATACACATAGAATCCACAACACAAGACAGAACAGTAGTAATAATATCCATCTGCCAATACCCAGATTGACTAACAAAACACTCTAACATGTACGAAGGGAAAAATGTTCAACCATTTACCAGAGGTAGTTAGGGATATAATAGAGCAGAGACGTTTCAGGGAGTCGGTCAAAAATATACGGCTCATGAAAGCTTATTATAGCCTGCAGGAATATTATGATGACAAATTGTAAATATTCTCAGTATTCTGCAAAGATAAACTCAACAATATTATGTATTAACGATCAGGTTTTTATCACTATTATTATTATTATACATATGTTCTTGTTTTATATCACATTAATATGTGCGTACTCGTATGTGAAAATTAAATTGTGATACAATTGCATTTATAATGAACATGCAAGGTTTTGTTTTTATTTTGACAAATATATTTTACATACTTTTTTAATTTCAACAGTTCTCTTTAGAAGGTTAGTACTATTTGAAAAAGCAGTGAATGCAAGACGACTAGCGTCATATATGTAATAGGACCAAGAGTTTTCAGCCCAGGTAGTATGTTATTCGTTTGAAATGTGGGATAGACAAATTGCAACTCTCCATCTAAAAAGAGGACGATGCAGTTATAAAACTCCGATCTTACTCTACTTCTTTGGAGTAGTGAAGTTGGTTGGGAAGGAGCTGTATCATTTCGATGGGGAGACCCCAAATCGACCGTTCCACGGTTATACTTCCCCCGACAAAAAAGGAGACCCAAAAAATATAACCCTTTCAAATCGAGACCATTGACTTTTGAGTTTGGAGTATATAACGAAATGGAATGATATGAATTCTGTACTTGGTAGTTTTTTTTCCATAGACAGTTTTCCGAGGCCGATGAACTTGGTTTAGTCTTCGACATTGGGGATACAAAAGGATAACACTTTGCAAAGGTTTTTTTTTTCAACAACATCGAAGACCTCGGCTGATGAAAGCATCTGACAGTTGTTTCTCAGGTTGAGTAAGCTGAAGTCAAAGACTCAGAAATTTATCATAGTCTGCCTGAAAGGTTCCTGACAGAATCTGAAGGGCCTACTGCGAGGCGTCTTAGACCCTAATGCACTTGCTGTCAGCATGCCCAGCATATGCGGTTTTAGCCTATATCCACCGACAAAACGTAACCCTAAGAGTGATTTATCACCACCTTCAGCATTTTCACGGTATTGACGAGATACCGGTGTTGCCCTACACTTCGGGATATAGTGAATCCGTCATGTGGAATGAGAAGTGCTGAATTTATTGAAACTATTGATTCTCCACCCTCTTGGTCATACAAGCTAATAAGGTTGATGTTAGTTTTTCTCGATCATCAGAGCAGGAGGATATTCGTCGTGGAGTTTTCAGTTCCCGGTGAGATGCATATCTTTCGAGAAGAAAAGAAAAACAGTGGAAATATCGAGATTTTCTTCTCGAAGTCCGCAGATTCTATCAAGACCACTGTGTCAAGATGGTTGTTCTGATTATTGGAGTCCTTAGTGGAATGATGCCCTCTCTACTCTCGAATCTCAAAATCATGCCGGCTTGCCGCACCAAGGCAGAAATCTTAACCGGACAAATATGGAAGACTGTCATTATTCGCTCACTATGATGATTACTTACCCCACGGCGTGGGAAGTGGTCATTGGTTGATAATGCTGGTATGCCCGCCCGAGTGTGCCGAGGTTTTGGAGACGGGGCCCGACAAGCGCAACCTTAGGGCAAACAAATATAATAAATAATATTGTTCAATATGAAAGGTTGAACGACTTACGCAAAACCGGTGAAATGCCGTCAGATCTTGCCCACTTGTTTGAGATTCACTTTGTATTCGGCACTGAAGCAAAATTTATAAAATTAGTCACTGAACCGAAAACATTCTGCTCTCACATTCACATGTTTTGGGTTGATTATTCTAAATTCGCCCTCGTGGGACGATGAAATTCAGAGTGTTGATCTGAATTCGAATATTTTAAGGTGCCAAATATTTGGCAAACGTACAGAAGCTCATGCATTATAGTTGCAGCTGCTGAAACGTATTTTTATTCAGTAATTCAATACTCTTATTACAGGGGCGGCATTAGCCTGCACAACTTTTGAGTGAAATATTTAACTACCAGATTTGTTTGAATTTTGACAATGTTGTCCTAGATAATGATGGTTCGTGAGACATTACATTTTCTCATATGACTTCATATGCCATATGCCACATGAAGGTTTATGCTCTAATTATTCGATTTCGATTTTGAAACAGGTGGAGATGATTGAAAGAGGTTAGGAGAATCTGAATGAACTAGAGAGTGACTCGTGTTCCACCATCTTACTATATCGATTCCATCTTTGGAATTCAAGTGTGAGTGTGATTTGAAGACATTCTGTGATTTTGAGAAATATTTGGTGTGATAAGTTCGATAAGAAAGTTCTTGGATTTATTTCATGTTCAAAACAGAAAATGAACTTGATAATATTTTTGTGAAAATCAATGGTGAAATAGATACTACTCATCAAGATGGATAAGGAAAAACATAAAAGTGAAGAGATCAATAGAATTGGGGATGATCTGAGATTCAACCGTTACAAATAAGCGGTGATCATACTAGAGATTAAGACAGTTATGAATGATATACATATAGATCAGATATGGTAAAAATGTCGCAAACGAATGAAGAAGATAAAAACGAAGACTATCAAGAAATCTTCACCAAACACAGAACAAAGACAACAAGATAGTATTTTGAGAGAATTTTTCAGAAAATGGAAACAATGGACATTCAGCAGAGTGGTGGAGTATCTTGAAAATATGTTGAATTGAAAATGGAATGCCAATCAGAGAAACAAATAAAAAATAGTTCCCAATGATGGAGTAATGGATAATGAATGAAAATTTTTTAACTTTAACAATCTAAGAAATTGCAAAGCCGACGGAAACTGCATAAGTCACCAATTTATACTCATGAACCTTCCTTCTAAAAGAAAATGATATAAATGAAGAATAATATTGATATTTAGCTGTGATAAAAATGATTGATATTTGGTGAAAACAATCTTTTTTTCGTTTTTCAAACTTACTCGTGACACATCAGTAGGTTAGAAGAAGTTGAAAGTTTTGTTTCATCAACTATATCAATTGACTATGATATGGGTATACAAGTTTTAAGTACGTTATTAAGCGTTAACTATACAAGAATTGAAACTTGTGCGATTGAAGAATCAATGAGGTTTTACCTTTCAGTGTATGAGTCTTAGCCGACGTATTTATCCACAGACCACAAAAATTGGTATCGGTGCAACTTTCATCAAGCAAGGCATACAAAGGTTATATATATATATATATATATATATATATATATATATATATATATATATATATATATATATTATATTGACTGACATTCCATTAATTCAGTTTTGAAAATAATTATATTAAGGTTGGTGTGCATTTATTAACATTAATTAATGTTCTTATCAAATCGTTAATAATGTACTCATAACAGAAAAGCTGCCGATATGACATTTCCACAAAAACAGAAAAACACACAAAACAAATTTTGAGTTAAAAGTAATAAATAATTTTGTTTTGATGGATAATAACTAAGAATTCCATAATGAAAATTGGAAAGTTTAGGATTATGGCTTAGGATTATGGCGAGTTACTTGAATTCTGAAAACCGCTCGTTGAAATGATCTGAACTATTTTAACCGAAACGAATCACAGAAAGTTGTAGAAAAATGACAAAAATAGAAAATGATTCAAGATGAAAATGTAGAATTGCAAATGAAAATGTAAAATTTCCATCAGAGAAAAAAGTACATATTTATAATGGAAATTACGGTGATAATGACTGTCTCTCGACGAGCGTTTCGCTAAGTTAGCTTCACCAGAAGATGGACTGAGTTAATGCAGCATTTTATATAATTTTGAACATATGACTATCTCCGATAATGAGGGCCATTGAAAGAGTTTTCAGTACTAATTTTTGAGTAAGGTCGTCTTGATACAATAATTGTTATGATTGCAAGGAAATTATCATATCATAGCATAAGAAATACCTAATAATAAGCAATAACAAACTCAAAAATAACAACTAAGAACCCATTTATTCTTAATGATTCATATGGAAGTATATAAATGCTGTAAATAAGTTGTAAGGATTAAGTTTTACTAATTTTCTAATTATGTTGATTTGTTAAGTACAACGTGCGTTGCTCTAGATCTGACGTATATTTACAAGTATAGTCTGTATTTCTTTGATCCTGTACCAATCTAACGATTGTCTTCACTTCATTTTTGCGATGTTCTTGAAGTATGGTATACTACTATTTACCCCACGATATGTTTTTCAAAATATATGACCGTAGGTAAAAATTATAATGTTTCTGTATCAATAACATCTATTTTATATATTTTTTCTAGAATATTTCGTACAGTGATAAAGTGATATGAGTATCTGAATGAATTACCTTCTAGAATGTTACCCCATTGAAAATCTCTTGAATATGAAGGTGCTGTAGGCATATAATCAAAACCTTCTCTGAGCCTCTAACATCATTACAACTATCCGCTCGGATAGACATAAACATCCGTGTTTCATGTGGAATTGCATGCAACCTCACTATGTGCGAAGAATACGTATTTGATACCTCAACGAATAGTCTCAATACAGACTTTCAATCTGCATTCGAATAATATATGAAACAACGAGTAACAACGAGACTGGAAATGCCGTGATGAATAGGAGAAACAGGCTAATCAGAAAAATATTATTCTATACTAGGTGCCTGGATAATCATACACGTGCAAGACACGGATCATCAGCTCTTATATGGGCTCCGAACCTTGGGCTACCAAAATCTATGATACTGGCAAAGAACTGGGTGGATAAAGAACATAAAGGATGCTGGGAAAACACCTGGGGACACATAAGGGATCACCTGAGAAAAAACTTCAGCACAGCAGGGATCAACTCTGAATGACAACATAGTTCTTCACTGGACACATGATACATGAACAAAATATTGCTGCATAACCTTAGCTGTAGGGAACCGAATTGAGACACTGGTTCAGGCAAGTGATTTGAAGACAATTCGAGTTATATCCAGGAGAGTGAGATAAATACATCAAAGGTCCTGATGTACAAACTAGTACTGTTTCTTCCAGTTTCTTCCAGTTCATACATTTTTGTACTGTTCATCAGAAACTCATGTGGGAAAAACGGAGAGAGGATATTTATCCAGAGAATGAGTATGGTAGTTTGAATCTCTAACATAGAATGAATCCAAAACAAGAACTGTTCATAAACACCAGAACTGCAACACTGTTCTTGACGCGCGTTTCACCAACCAAGTTGGCGTCTTCAGTAGATGAAGCAGACTAACTCCAAACCTGGCCTCTATTTATATCTTACAGTACACTCTCACTTTTAGACACGTATAAAATCGTTTTTGGGTAGACATTCACGGGAAATTTTCTCGTGAAAGTTCCCGCAAATTTCAACAGGGCGGAGTCGTACAAATATAATCAATTAGTCGTTCAGAATAGGACCTTTGTCAGTGTCATTCAATTGTCCAAAAGCCAAAATCAGTGAATTTCCTCTCCAAATTCTCTGTAAAATCGAAATAAAATCATATTTTCAGTGAATTTATTGTTCAACAGTTTATAGGTTGGTAATGAATCTAGTTATATCCGTCTGTCAACAACCATTTGTTTTAATTATAAGCTGTCATTCAGTATCTCGTAAAAATGAGTGATCAAAAAATTTGTGCTACCCCACCAGATATTATCGAGCAAACAAATATTGCGATGAATAATTTGCTGCCAGCAAAATCTATAAAAAAATACGAATATAATTTTGAAAATTTCATGAGTTGGAGAGAGAAGAAAAACATAACTTCGTTTTCCGAAAACGTTTTTCTCGTTTCGAAGATTTAGCAAAAACTTTGAAACCATCGTCATTATGGGTAATTTACTCAATGCTGAGAAGTACCCTGAATATCAAGAAAAATGTGGACTTCGGCCTCTCTAAAACGCTCACCAGTGAACAATTGAATCAATTCATTAAGGAAGCTCCAGATGGCAAATATTTGTTTTCGAAGGTAACACAACTCCGCTTTTTCTTTCTAATAATTTTTTATGAAATTTTTGCAACAATTTTTGAAATACCAAGACACAACATAAAGGTTAAAACTGAATTATTCAACCTCACCAGCCAAAAGTCAATCATATTTCATTTGCCAGACGCCTCTAAAGCAAAGTCTACTTCCGTCAATTCTATGAACTATAACAGCCAAGCAAAAGAAATTGAAAATATTTTACAGACCAAAAAATACCTGTTAGCATTCGTGTTTGACATTATTATATTATTTAAAACTCTTAAAATGTATTTATTCACTCATAAAGTAAATATCAATTATGTTTAGTACTCATATCACTATCAGAAAACACATCGGTAATCGCCAGAATAGCTCAGCATATATTTTTCTTATAACCCGCGGTCAAATTCCACTGCTGGAAGTTTTTTACGTGAATGATATAATTATATATCAGTAATATTTCTTGGAGGGTAGTGGTGAAATTAAATGATATAATAATTTAAATGATATAATAATTTAAATGTATTTCTATTGCTATTTCTGGAGCATGCCGAAAAAAAGAACTGAAAGATATGCAAATAGATCGTATTGAAGATGAGTCAAGAACTACACATCAAATGAAACCAAAAGGTCATTTATGTTCTGGCAATTTCTATAATATTTGTATAAAGTACATGAACCTGAGACCAAAAAATGTTGACAACTAACAATTTTCTTTTGATTATCAAAATGGGAAATGCACTCGTCAGAATGTTGGACCTAATAAGTTGGGTGAACTACCAAAAATTATTGCCAAATTTTTACAATTGGAAAATCCAGAAACATATACTGGACACTGCTTCAGCATATCTGTAACCATCCTAGTTGATGGAGGAAGTGACCTAATGGCATTAAAGCGCCATGGTGGCTGGAAAAGTCAGACTGCAGCCGAAAGTTATGTAGATAATTCTATGGCATCCATGAGAAACACATCAAAAGTAATCATAAATAGTATTGAAAACATTCGTATCCCCACAGTTACAAATTCTCAACAAAACGGAATAAGACCGTCTTCCTCCCACATCGACGGCGAAAAATCTCTGAATAATTGTAATAATCTAACTATAAATGTGCATAAGTATAAAAAAATGAATCCTTATAAAGTAATTTGTGGGAAATACTGTTACCAATTTTTAAAACATTTAATTGTGTTCTGACTGACTGACTGAATGAGTTTATTATCCAAAGCCATAATCTCAAACAAATTTATTGTACTTTTTATTTGTACGGTTAGTCGTAGAAAAAGTATGGTACGCACCTCGAGGATAAGCCCAATTACGTCCTCTCGCGAGTTATCGCACTCGGCTGACGCCTCGTGCTTACGATTTTTCACTCGTGGGTAATAGGCTTCTTATCCTACTTCGTATGTTATGTACTATTTTAAGGGAAAATAAGTATAGTTTCTGTGAATGAGCGAAACGTCCGCCCAGACCGTAAACTTGGAGGGGAAATGAAATGTACGCCTCTCTGTAAACGAAACGCAAAAATGCAGTTAATCTATACCTACATACTCAAAGCGCCGACACATGAAAACATTATCTTATTCGTACGTTATCGTTGTTCACAGGAAAGTCGGATTTTCCGCCGTTAAATGCTTAAACCCAATGAGCTTATATCTATTGATAAATCATTTTGTGATCTCCGAGTTATTTTAGTTTTCAATTCATTCACGTAGACTCTGCTGATATCTAAACTTGTCTAATCCAAGCTGGATACGGTTTGGTTGTGCGGGATTTGTTTTGCTTCAGTGAACCTCAAAAATAATGCTAGATTTTGGCAAAGCGCCTTAAAGTTAGGTCAATTCAATCGAGTCAAGGTTTCCCGCCACTTATGCGATACTATCGCATAAGAAATTTGGAAAGTGAGCTTTGTGAAGACTGTTATTTCTATCTTGAGTGTTTACGGAATATGATCAATGGAAATATTTGCTGGAAATATTGAAGGTAACTGGTTTTCATGATGTTTCACAACCTGTACATGATGGTACTATCTATGTTGCCCAATCGTCAGGTAAACAAGTCAATGTTGATGCGAAAAATTGTGCTCCCGACAAATAGAAAATGTTGTCGTTTATACAAATAGATATCTCCCATCAATTTTTGATAAATCAAGAAAAATTATCTTTAACTGATCTTCATTAAAATTCCAAAACATTTTTGGTATACACTTAATACGTGAAGTGAAGCAAATCTAAAAAAAATATTACGAAAAATAACGAGACAAATTCACTTCTTTTTGACTATAAAAAAGTTCTTGTTTTTATGGTTCTTAACCTTGCACAACCTGGAAAATAAGTATTTCAAGATCAACAGAGACTCTTCTCAGGTATATGTGTGAAGAGTCTGATTAGTTAGTAACATATTGTATTTATAAATTTTGACTAAAAATAAAATAAGAGGTTGGAGCAATAAAATGTTTATAATTGGTTTATTCCACGATAACTGAATATTGAAATTTTATTTTTCCAATAATTTTTTTTCATTCTAAACAAAATTCATGAACAATATACCGATTAATTAGAATTTTCATAGGTGTACATTATGGAATGAGTTTTCGGGGTGAACGTATTCCAAAAACACTTTATTGTGAGATTTTCACTAAATTGTTTTACAAAAACGCAACACGTGTTTCGCCATACAATGGCTTCATCTGGCGTGTCTTTCAACACGCCAGATGAAGCCATTGTATGGCGAAACACGTGTTGCGTTTTTGTAAAACAATTTAGTGAAAATCTCACAATAAAGTGTTTTTGGAATACGTTAGTTAAGGATTTTCATCAAGTATCGGCCGATTCCATCATATTTCGGGGTGAAATTGGCAAATTTTATGTTGGATCTTCAGAATATCATAGTCTTTACCAATCGACTGTTTACATATTTTTTAACGAATTTTTAAGATTTCCCTGTCAGTGACTTTCTGGCAGAGGGATTTTTTTTCGTAAAATTGCTGAGTGAAATTGCGTGAGTTAACTGACATTGTAAAGATATCAAAAGAACGGGTTAGCTTCATATTGCATGAATATTTGATTATGAGAAAGCTCTATTCAAAGTGGGAGCCGCGAGAGCTCCCTGTTGACCAAAAACAAGAACGTCTTGATGATTCTGAGCAGTGATTGGCCACATAATAAACAGAAATATTTGCATCGATATGTGACACTAAATGAAACATGGATCCATTATTTCGCTCCGGAATCATCTGAGTAGAGAGCAACTGTTGAACCTCGTCCAAAGTGCACGAAAGCACAACATTCGTCTAGAAAGGTAATGGCAGGGGTCGGCAAGTAGTTTTGAATGGGGTCCGGATACTATGGGAAAATTTCAACGAGATTCAGAAAAAACAGTTGATAATAATTAGGTGCTACCTATGTATTATTTTGATCTCAAATCAAATTCCGAATTATAAAACACAAGACCTGAAATTAATGTGAGAAACTACACTGACGGTCTTGAGTCAGTTTTTTATAGTTTGGTTCTCGATAGGAACAGCAAATTCAAGTGTATCTTCTACGTGGGCGTCCGTTAAACTCGAACGATATATGTTTTTCAAAAAATTCAATTTTGAGAAAGATATTTCACATACGTATGTTTAGCCAAACATAGTGGCCAAATTCATAGCTAGTTTCTTGCAATTTTCATGTTTGGCCCTAAATTCTTCAGTGGATACCGTTTTATACATTTGCAAAGACACATCTTCTCGCAAATCAATTATCTCTATTTGAAGTGATGGCTTTGGCAGATTCAACAACTTGGCAGTCACATCTGTCCATTCTGCCGCAGCGTACCAGCGCTCGAGGTCGTCCAATGCACGTTGCATGTAGACGACGCCGAGCTCTCGACTCATGGAAGATGAGAGAAGAGCCGTGTCATCGGCGTACAGGGATATCTTCACTCGCTCAGACCTAGGCAGGTCTCTGGTGTAGAGTGAATACAGCGTCGGAGAGAGCACGGCCCCCTGTGGCACTCCAGCGAGGATCTCTCTGCTGTCAGACAGAGAGCCCTCTACTCTGACCTGAAAAGTTCTGTCTTTCAGGAAAGACCCGATCCACCGGATCAGGCCCCGAGGTAGGTCGAACGCGTTTAGCTTGTGCAGAAGACCTTCGTGCCATACTCGGTTGAAGGCCTTCGAAATGTCTAAAAGCACAATATGCACTTTTTTGTTGTTGTTCGTTAGGCAGAACATTTCGGTCCTCAATTTCTTCGTTGAGTCTTTGCAGTACAACTCTTTCAGTCAGCTTAGCCGCCGACGAAAGTAGACTGATCGGGCGATAATTCTGCGGGAACAGCTTGTTCTGACCCTGTTTTGGGAGCATGACGACGATCTCATGCTTCCACCTTCTAGGGAAGTGTCTGAGGGCCAACGAACTGTTAATTAAGTTTGAAAGAAATTCAACGCAGTTCTCTGGGAGTCTCTTCAACAACTTGTTGGTTATTGAGTCGACCCCCGGAGCCTTCTTGGCCTTTGCAGCCTTGATATGAATATAAAAGCAAGTGAATTAAGTCCTATTAATACCTTACCGCCAATAGAGAAGGTTTTAGAAATAGCAGTATATAATCGATTATTAGAGTTTATTGACAAAAATCAAATCATGTTTATCAATCAATCTGGTTTTCGAAAAAAACATTCTTGTGAAATATCACTACAGTTATCGCTAACTAAATTTACTACTGGAACAGATAAAGGTAAATATATTGTAGCTGTCTTTTTAGATATCAAAAGGGCCTTTGAAATGATTGATAGAAGTATTTTGCTTCAGAAGCTGAGAAGATATGGGATTGAGGGGATGGTTTATGAATGGATAAGTGATTATTTATCAAATAAGAGACAGAGAGTACGTTTGAACGGTTATTTCTCATCATATATAACAAATCACACAAGAGTACCACAAGGTAGTGTGCTTGGTCCCCTATTATTCATTCTGTATCTGAATGATATACAATTATTTACAAACTGTGAGTTCATCAACTAATTTGCAGATGATACCTTATTGGCCTGTTCTGGAATGACTTTAGAAGAAACTGTTGGCAGAATGAATAAGGTTTTAGAGAAAGCAGAAAAATAACTGAAAACCGATAAAATTAAACTTAACGTTGAAAAAACCAAAGCATTGATAATCACTACTAAATTCAAATTTAATCAAATAAATACAAACAACATGAATATAATGATTGAAGATGAACGTTTAGAAATAGTAACATATGTGAAGTATTTGGGATTTCAACTTGATAATTGCTTATCATTCGACGACCACTTCAAGTATATTGAAAAAAAGATTGCAAAAAAATTATATTCTTTCCTAAGAATCGCCAATAACTTATCAATAAATACAAAAATTACAGTATATAAATCAATAATCCAACTAAATTTTGACTACTGTGCATCTATTTTATTCTCTTTCAATTTGAACAAAGTGCAACAAATATAAAAACTACAAAATCGGGGAATGAGAATAATTTAAAAATGTAATAGATATACACCAAATTCTACCAAGCAATCTGCTCTACAATGGCTCTCAGTCATTGTAGAGCAGATAAATTATTTTATTGTTCCATGGTTTTCATTTATAAAATAATAAATAAAATGAACCCACAATACTTGCTATCATTAATAACTTTCGATAAGGACATTCATCACCATTCTACTAGGCACTACTCTATCATTGGAGATTTTCAAGAGCGAACTGTTAAAATATATTCATGATGGAAATTGAAAAATTCCTTTTTGGTCAGCTCAAATTATGTTTGTAAATAAAGTTGTATTATTTAAATAAATTTTGTTGATTGTATTATATTTTAAGTTAGCTAACCTGTCTATTAGGGAATCCTTATTCAATTAATAAATTCAAAAATTCATTACAAATGTTGATGGTTTTGTTGAGGACGGTTTATTAATGTTTGAGTCAAAGCATTCTGACGATTACCACACAAACATGAACGGAGATGTTTTTGAAGAATATTTTGCATGAATAACAGACCGTATTGCACTACTAATGGATAATGCAAGTTATCATCCCAGAAAAGTTGAAAGAATGCTAACTAATGGTAGCGGATATCATTGAGTGGCTAAGATGAAATACATATCAATTGATGACTGAAGAATGACCTAAATTATATTTATGTTTGATTTTCATCAAGAAAACATGCTAGACTTGCTATGAGTTCTGTTACTACTCGTCTAGTTAAAACAGAATTGTGGTTGATATTTTCTATGAAATCATTATCTACGGCAATAAACCCGTTTTTCAATAGAATTTCCCGAGGAGCTGTTAAATGATTTTATGTTTGCTCAATGTGATTTATGTTCAAATGCATTTGCGTGATATTACACAATAGCACCTCCTACCATTTGAACGATTTCTAAATTGTGGTTATTCGAATTGTAGAAAATCCTTCTTCCAATCAATCGACTGATTTTTCACTACTGACAGCCACAGATACTCATAGTTATAATTGTTTTTGTGCATCTGGAAATTATTTTTTGTTCAAAACTTATATCACTTAATGGCGTAATTTTTATATCACGATAATATTTTTCATGATCCAAGAACTTACGTAGTAGTGATAATGATAACATCAATCAATATGAATGAAAACGACGTAGTTTGTTTCAGTTATCTGGTACTAGAGAAATTTTCGAAAAAGTTTCTGACATTTTGTATCCAAATAATTTCTATTTATAATGATCTAAATTTTATCCAGAACTTGAAGGGGTTTGAATTTTTGCATGTACTGCTGAAATTTTTCTAAAGAAATTCGGTAGTTACAAGCAGATATATTTTCCTCCATATACAGGGTGTTAATTAAGTATGTACCATAAATTTAATAGACGATTCTTTAAGTAACTTCAAGATGAAATGTTCATATAAACAAGGGTCCGCAAATCCTTCGTTCTCAAGATACAGGGTGTTAAAATAAAAAAAAGTTATTCATAAATATCTTGAATATCCTTTACCTAATTTTGTTGTAATTAGGCAATGGTATTTATAACATTAAGGAGCTAATTTAGTTCGAACGTGATTCAATTTATTAAGTCCAGTGGCATCTCGAGCGGGATTTGAACGAATATTTTTGACTTAAAAATGTACGCCACTGACTTTTGTGCAATTTTTATTATATCTTTGGATTGAGCAATTGGAAATATAACTTTTTTGTCTCTTGATTTTTTTCGTATCTTGCTTGGAATTATTATTTTTACAATTTTTCATTACTAATTATGTAACAATAACAACAAATATTAAACAACTTTAACATCTAGACTAACGAATTGCACTAAATTAAATGTTGGAAATGGCCTCCTTCGGCATCAATACAACCGTCTAGCCGCCGCATCATTGAATTTGACACTCTTCTTAAAATACCATAAATGATAATCAAGGATTGCCTTGGAAAACGATTGCAGCATTTAATAAACAACTTGACAGTTGTTGTCAACTTTATAAGCTTTTAATTTATAATTGTTATAAAAAGTGTGTTTAGTGGTTATTTTTCCAACCATTTTTGCAATACATGGTTCAATTTACTAACAGTGAAATGGCAGATATGCATTTCTGTTATGGAATGACTCACGGAAACTCGATTGCTGCAAGACGCATTTATCATGAAAAATTTCCTCAGCGTGTAGTGCCTAATAGAAGAACTTTTGTACGTCTCCATGAACGACTTTCTGAAACAGGCAGCTTTAAAAGATCGACGGTTGTCATTGGGAGGCCTGCAACGGTACGAACAGTTCAAATTGAAGAAGCTGTTTTAAATGAGATTGAAGTAAATCCTCATACCAGTACTCGGAAAATAGCTGAAGAACTGAATATTACCCATGTCACATTGTGGCATATTTTAAGAGCCCAGCAGCTATATCCCTATCACATGCAACGTGTGCAAGCTCTATTGCCCAGAGACTTGCCTGTAAGACTAGCTTTTTCTAATTGGTTACACGGTAAAATAAGAAGAAATACAGGTTTCCTAAGTCGAATATTGTTTACAGATGGAGCTTGCTTTTCTCGGAATTCAATTAATAACTTCCACAACAATCACATTTGGGCCGAAAACAATCCACACGCCTTGATAGAAAATAATTTTCAAGAACAGTTTTCTTTTAATATTCGGGTTGAAATTGTCGGTGACCATCTCATTGGGCCTCACTTTCTTCCACCTAGACTTAATGGAGAAGAATACCGAAGGTTTTTAAAATTTGTTTTACCGTTTTCCGTATGTGGTACATGCACGATGGTGCTCCACCACACTTTAGTGTAGTGGCACGGTAATTTTTGGATGAAGATTACCATAATCGCCGGATTGGAAGAGCAGGCCCACATCCATGGCCACCTCACTCGCCCGAAATTAATCCCTTAGATTATTTTCTCTGGGGACACCTTAAAGCGTTGATATACAAAACTGCTATTTACGGAATAAAAGCATTACTTCATGTGACATAATAAAAAATACGCCAGGTATTTTCAGTACGAAATTTAATGATGCGTCGGCTAGACGGTTGTATTGAAGCCGAAGGAGGCCATTTCCAACATTTAATTTAGTGCAATTCGTTAGTCTAGATGTTGATGTTATTTAATATTTGTTGTTGTTGTTGTTGTTGTTACATAATTAGTAATGAAAAATCGTAAAAATAATAATTTCCAAAAGAAACATTCAATTCCCCATATCATTCCTTGTGAGGTCCAGGGATATGCAATTAGGTCGACTTATTTTCTTAAAAACTAAGAAAGATACGAAAAAAATTCAAGATACAAAAAAGTTGTATTTTTGATTGCTCAATTGAAAGAAATAATAATTGCACAAAAGTCAGTGGCGTACATTTTTAGGTCAAAAATATTCGTTCAAATCCCACTCGAGATGCCACTGGATTTAATAAATTGAATTGCGTTCTGGCGAAATTAGCTCCTTAATGTTATAAATACCATTGCCAAATTACAACAAAATTAGGTAAAGGATATTCAAGATATTTATGAATTACCTAAAGAATCGTCTGTTAAATTTATGGTACATACTTAATTAACACCCTGTGTAATTCTTCCGTGACTTATACATCACAATGTTTTAAAAAAACACTAGACCTGCAGCACTTTTCTCGACGGGGATTGGCCCGAATAAGTTAGCCTCTTCAGAAGACAAACACTTTATTTACCTTAGACGCCAACTCGATTGGTGAAACACACGTCGAGAAGAGTGTTGCAGTTCTGGTGTTTGGGAACAGTGCTTGTTTGGATTCATTTTACGCCAGATGTTTCAGTCCCACCTTTGGAGTCTATAGTTTAATATTCTATAATTTGTTATTATAAATCTCATACTTTCATTATTTTCCAGGAAATAACAATGCGTCCCCAAAAGATGGACACGTTCAGTGGCGCGGCAGCAGGAGCAGCAACGGGCAATGCAACGGATTATCCGGGTGTGGGCTCGACGGGGGGGCCGGCGACAGCGAAGGCGGCGGGCCGGCGGCGGGGTCTGAAGGCTCAGCCGCAGCAGGGCAGGACAAGCTGGAGAGGCCGAGCTCAACTGAGAATGACACTATTCACCTCCAGAGACGGGTGGGACTCTTCAGTGGGGTGGCTTTAATTGTCGGAACCATGATTGGTAAGTTATTTGCCGAGAACTACTAATAAATATGCAGATGGGGAGGTTCGATCATTTTCTTTCATATTTATATTGCCGTTTCCTCTACAGATCTCATACTGGCTTGAGAACTTGATGAAGGATTCAATATAGAAACAGAATTATCCAAATAATCTACAAAAAAGATGATCTCAAACTTATAAACAATTACACTAGCCAACAAATAACAAAAAAAATTGCGACTAATATTATAATGGCTATACAAGAGAGTTTAAAACATCCTGACAGCGACTTCAACATCAAACATTTTCCATCACGTAACGATTTTGAGTTATAGTTATTTTTATTTTATGCAAAAATTTTTACATATTATAGGGAAATACAAGATCAAAATAAGAAAGAAACAATATATTTCGAGGTTAACAGACCTCATTCACAATACAAATGAAAAAACATTTAAATGAAATCTTCTGTGCAATGTTGACATTCGTGGTCCAACAAATATACCTTCCTTGAGCTTTGCTTCACTTAATTTTGGAAAAATGTGTTTAAGATATTTAAACGCATTACGTTCTTTGTCTAATGCTTTTACAATATTTTTTATTAACCCCAGTTTGATGTGTAATGGAGGTAACAAAACGTTTTTGGGATTACCAAGAGGTATATTATTCACGTTAGCTTGAACTGGAATATATTTATCTCTCGGAGGCCATTCTTTTACTTGGTAATGGCTCTGTGTTCCAAAGGCAAAGAAAACAGCAAAACTTCGTGAATCCACCCTGAAGACCCAGTAATAGTCCTATGCCTTGACAATATTGATGATCCGATTGTCAACCTGCTACTTTTATAGCGGTTCCGTATTTCTGGTATTTTCTGGAAACTTTGAGTATCGGAAGTTCGAGAAGCGGTGTTACAAGTTTCATATTCAGCGGAAGCAGATTCGAATACTGGGCAGAGCCGCTGTGTTGCCAGATTTCAAACAATTTGCTCAATTTAGGGGAAGAGCAAATTTGGAATGTCGTGTTCATTAAATTTTTGTGAAAAAAAATCATGACTCAAAAATCTTACGTGTTACAAAATTTTTACTATCTTTTTGGCATTTAGGGACCAAAAATTAACAAAGAACTGCCTTCAGCATTACAGTCGTAAATTGGCTGTAAACCAGAGTTATCGACTGATTCGGTTCCGATAGTAATTAAATATGATATAGTATGTGTATATAGCATGTATTGTTCTGTGGCAGGTGGACGATCTGACCAAATCATTTGATATCATTACCATAAAACTCATCCAAAGCAAACTGTACTCGTTGGTCTTAACATGCACTATTTTACAACAGATTGTATTTCACTCATAACATGAGAAAATAAAGAGAAAATAGATGATGATCAATTAGACACAGGAGTTCCCAGGACTCAATTCTCGCTTCTCTCATAGTTTTGATATTTTTTAATGATCCACCGCTATATCTGAATACTGAAAATAATATATTAATGCCGATGATACAATAATGGTGAATTCCAATCAGTTCGGATTTTCATTGTCTAGTATGATCCCACTATGATTCGAAACCTATGAAAAAACGAATGAAATTAGAATGAATAGCTAAAATAACAATTATATTAAGCAATAAAACCTGAAATGAAAATACAATAAAACGAAGGAAAAAGGTACAAAACGAGTAAAACAGGTACAAAATGAAACTGACTACAGAGTAAAAAGGAATGAAAAAGAATAAAAATAACGATTGTTAGTATCCACAATCGTCTTCGGGTGGTGACTGAAATCATTCTTCCGAGAGATGACTAATAGGTCATTCGAGTACTTTCATCTATCCTCTCTTCCGTCTCTCCGCTTCACCGGTTTAGCGGGAGTTAACCGTTTGGAGGGATTTGGACGTTTTCCGCTTGATTACAGGTTTCCATATGTTGCGTATATCTACTCTAGCTTGGCTGAATGCCTTTTTGGACAACATATATGCAGCTTCTTTCAACTTCTTCTCAAACCAGTATTCCTCTCTGTGGATGATCTCAGCTTAGGACCACTTGTAAATATTATGTTGATGAGTCAAAACATGCTCTGCTATTCCCGATTTGCTGTTTCTCCTCGCTGTGTTTCTTTCTTGTACTCGACAATACTGACTTTCAATGGCCTCTTTGTTTCACTCATGTAAGATTTGTCGGCACTCACAGGGTATCCGGTAAATGCAGTTCTTGGAATCGTCTAATGGCCTGGTTTTCGTGAGGTTGCTACGTGTGGTGTTTTCAGATCTGAAGCAGGTTTTGATGTTGTACTTGGACCCAATTCTTCTCATGCTTTCTGATAATCCTCTGGCGTAGAGAAGTACAAGCACTGGTTGTGACGGTTCCTCTTCTTTGTGGGGCTCTTCTAGCTAAAGTCTGTTCCGTCATCACTTCGGAGTAACCATTCCGCTGAAGTTATTTTGATGATGCCTAGTTCCTTTCAGAGACTTTCCTTCGCATCACAGAGCTTCAAAGCACGATCCACTAGATCCGCTTTCAAATATATAATTATGGATTTTGTTCGAAACTCCTCCGAAGAATTATGCAGATGCTAGGAGCTTTAGAATTCTTAAGCGACCTATGACTATCATAAATGATATCCACATGAAAATTAATAACGATGTGGTCGGTTCATTTGAAACAGCAAAATTTCAGGTATCATATTTGGATGAAAATTCGAGCTGGGAAACAAATATTGATTTGCTTAGTGCGTATATCCTCATTCCCGAATATCGTGCTTTGTAATATTTGGACTGGGCTACAGAGTGTCAGGTATAATAATTTTATATGAATTTTATGATGATGCAGTTTTGATGGAGGAGGTGGAAGAAAGAGAAATGATGTTTCTTCCGAAAATTTGTCGTGTACAAGTTGAATTATAGTTGCTATATTTTTGGAGGGACCGCAAATGTCCTCAGATCTCACTCAATCAAATTTCTGTTATCTAGAGATATATGAAGAGATGGATTCAGTGTGTGGATACAAAGGTACTGGAAAATATGATCAGAGGAGATTTTCGTTTTATTACAAGACAGGCATTAATTGAAGTTCGAAAAGAGATTGCAGATGGACTGATTTTTGTGTAAATCAAATAAAATATCAAAACATATGTAAAGAGATAAATTTACTGTGTGGACACAAAGACAGTGGAGAAATATGGTCAGGAAAGATTTTCGTTTTGTTACAAGACAGACATCAATTGAAGTTCGAAAAGAGATTACAGATGGACTGATTTATGCGTAAATCGAAATGGAAGGTTGAACATCTTTTGTGAATATAGTTTTAAAAACTATATTATATATCTATATATGTATATATCAGTTGGTTTTTCTGGCTTTAACAAATAAATCGTTAAATTTTTTATAGTTTCTTCAATAATTAGACAAATTTTTGAGAGCTGATCGAGCTGGTAGTTCACTATTCAATTATGACCTTGTTCACAGTTTTAATGCCCCTGTATGGAAAAGACATCACTCAGTAAAATTATGAATGGAAATAAGGATACACTATTCGCAAAAATTCTCATTCTATTTCATCGTGTGGGACACAAGTGGGAGTTGAATGAATCTATTTTGTGACATACATCTCATCATAACCACCTTATATTTTGAGAAAAACTTTTCAATAAATGTTCACAACTTCCATTTGTGAAATGTACTTTTCTATCTGAAACAAAGAAACACGGATCGTTATCGTTGATACACCCTGTATTCAAATGAAGATACTGAATCTGACGAAATTCTATATACGTATATCCAAAATAATGGAGTCTGTGCTCGTTTTTGAGGCGAATAATTAAATTGGATTCACATTATGTTGAGCTCAATTTTTGGAATATTGTTATGTAATTTTTTACAGGATCCGGAATTTTCGTTTCCCCGTCTGGACTTCTAGAAAGAACAGGATCAATCGGGATGAGTTTTGTGATATGGATGGCATGTGGATTGCTTTCCTTATTGGGTAAGTAGATTATATTATCTTAGTGTGATGTGAATAAATGAATTTTTTCTTGATATGATCGATATTATCAGACAATCGAAGAATGAACAGGATGAAATATGTTTATGAATATGTATTCTGACATGCCGTGTTCCATAATTCTCACTTTATTTTTTTCAAATAATGGTATTTTTCGTTAACTGATATGGAATAATATTGTAGTTCAATCAAACTTGGGTGTTTATTTTTTTTGGTAATAGTCCCTCTTTCAAGCCGATATAATGTTGTTTTTTTCATGGATAGGTAATCTATAAATAATGATTTTTTTTTAAGATTCCATTCAAAAACTTACATTACATAAGGAAAATATATACAAGAAAATATACACAAAATATATACATTATATATTGCATTATTGTTAAAAATGAAATTGAGGGGTCTTCACGAATATCAATATTAGAAAAAGTTTTGAAAATAAACAACCTGATATATCTCATTTACTCGGATAATTGAACCAAACATTTTCCTTCATTTATGTATTGCTATTTATATATTTATACAGGGTGTAACTAAATAAGTGTAAAACATTTAAGGAGTTGATTCCTCATCAAAAAAAAGATGGGATCTTTCATATAAAGAAATTTCATTGGAGCATCCCTTGTTAAGATACAGCCCCTCAAAGGGGGTACATAAAATTTGTATAACAATTTTTTTCACAAGCACTAAAAAAGTTACAATATTGAAATCAACCTGACGTTTTGTACTATCAAAAAGACACTCGGCCAGACATTTATTTGGTTCACCCCATGGTTGTAAGGGATGGAAAACGCAACCCCTAAAATGTTATTTTTGTCTTATTATTTGTTAACCATTTAAAAATTAATTTTCGATAGCCTATTTCATTCTAAACAAAAAATGTCTATTGGGTTTTTTGCCCAAAATAAACCAGTTCGCAGCAAAAGAACGCAGGATTGTGGTCGCCATCGAGAAGTACGAAAACCACAGCTTGAGGAAGCAGTACTTAATTTGATTGAAGAACACCCTACTACCAGTACTAGAAAGATTGCTTTCCAGCTAAATGTTGATCATATGACGGTATTCCGAATTTTAAAGGAACAACTCTTATACCCTTACCATCTGCAACGAGTACAGGCACTGTTACCCCGAGACTTTCCGAACCGTCTTGAATTTTGCAATTGGATGCTGGAAATGATTAGAAGAAATTGTGACTTTCTGAAAACGATAGAATTCACAGATGAATGTAGTTTTTCTCGGGACAAGATTATTAATTTTCATAATTACCACATATGGGCTGATGAAAACCCTCACGCTATTGTCGAAACTAACCATCAAGAACAGTTTTCTCTCAACGTGTGGCTCGGAGTTAACAATAATAATAATAATAATGTTCATTCAAAAAAGTTCAAAATTTTACAATTGAAGTACATAAGCATATTTGATAATTGTTGAATAAACAACGGCATCACTGAAGCAATATAAAAAATATTGCTTATATGTGATATAGCCAACATACAGAATAATTTAACGAAATAATATTTGACGAGAACATATATAATAATTTTAGTTTTTGTTTGAAAGTAATAAAATTCACAACGTTTTTTATGTTTTCAGGAACTAAGTTCCAGATCTTTGGACCTAAAAAACTACTATGTCTCTGTCCAACCAATTTTATGCATTTTGGAATCAAAACATTACTATTTTTTTTCCTGGTATTATAAGGATGGTTCATGGATTTTTTCTATATTTTATTTTTCTTAACATTCAGTAACATTTTCAAGCAATATAGTTGTCTCACATCCATAATTCCTGCTTCTTTATATAATTTTTCAGTTGAAAATTTTCGTGACTTCCCTAGAATAATTTTCAGAATTTTTTTTGGACAATATTTAGGCAATTCATATTTGACTCGTTAACTCCCCCCATCCTAGGATTCCGTATGATAACTGTGACAGAATCAGTCGAGAATAAAGTGTTTTCAGATGGGGAATATCGAGATTTTCTTTCAAAATCTTAAAACGTGGTAGAAGACCACGTATCTTCCTAGTTAGATATGACATTTGAGAATCCCATCTCATATGCCGATCTATGATCAAACCTAGATATTTAATCGAAGTTGCTTCCGGAATGTGTGTGTCTGCATTCACATAGAGTTATAAGGGATGATTTAATTGCGCCTCATTTTCTACCTCCTGGATTAAATGGTGAGGCATACGTTTAATTTTTAAGAGAAGTGCATCCAGTACTGCTGGAGGAAGTTCCTTTGGGCGTCAGAAGTGATATGTTTTTTATGCATGATGGGGCTCCCGCCCATTTTAGTCAAGTAGCACGTCAGCATATGCAAATCAGTGGATAGGTCGAGGAGGACCACAGAACTGGCCCGCTCGATCCCCGGATCTCAATCCTCTCGATTTCTCTATTTGGGTCATTTACAGCATTTGGTTTATCGTACTCCTGTTCGCAATGTAGAGGACTTAAGAAACCGCATCATCGATGCGTGCAGGGTAATCAGAGAGACTCCAGGAATATTCTAGACGCATGCGTAATGTCTGAAGGTAGACATATTGAACATTTACTATTATTTCTACATGTTTTGTTATTAATAACAACAATAAATTCAGTTCGCATTTATGACGATGTATCTCTGTAGTTGTTCGTAAAATAATTTTTTGCTGCGAACTGGTTTATTTTGGGCAAAAAACCCAAGAGACATTTTTTTTTAGAAAGAAACAGGCTATCGGAAATGAATCTTTAAATGGTAAACTTCAGTTACACCCGGTATATAGTGGTGAGTATTCCACTACTGCTTAAAGTGGTGGTAAAGTGGCAGGATGGGAATATAAGAAAGGGAAAAAAAAAGAAAGGGTGTTTTGAAAACTGAAAACAAAATCGCTTATGGGACTGTATAAAAAACCCAAATATTTTATATTAATATATATTACTTATATGCGAACAATCAATTTTGTTATATGCTATTGATATGAGAGGATAATTCATTGGTTGAAGAAAGGCCATGCAATTATTTGAAATGGACATTATGATAGTGGTTAATCAATACTATCGTTTATCGTAATTATTGTTATTTATTCTTCATATAAATGATATTCGAAAAATTATTGAAAATTGTCTAGATTGAAATTTTGACTGATGAGATTTGAAAATTTGTTTGATTTTTTATCCAAATGATAGTTCTATACGATACTCATATTAATTTTGAATCGGTCAATACGGAATTCCAGAAGTACTTTCATTAAAACTGAGATAATTTTAATATTGTGGCGTATATTCGGGTGATGCATCGAGTGTTACTCTTGGCTAGACTTAAAAAAACTTGACATACGAAAGACGATTCGTGTAATCCAGCTTTTTTATAGAACATCATCATTTCATATATGGTTCGGACGTTTTATTTTCATAAATACAATTTTTTAAACTTACGTAATGGTGTTTTGAAGAGTAATATTTGTGAAAATATATACAAACAAAAATAAAACTTTTGAAAATTAGGACTAGGACAATTCATCTGAAAACATACATACAATTACTTTATAGAGTTGGAAACTCTAACAAATGAGATAAGGAAATCTGGAACTGTTTCATAAACAAGTGTACAACTTTTACTCAGGGAATATCGAATTCTGAAAATTTTAGATATGATTAACTTTCATGCATTAGGTATGTTTTTATTCCAGTTTCTGCAGACTTGACCATTTACCAGATATTTTTATTATTTATAATAGATGAATATTATGCTTTACACTTTATCAACCTGTTATTCTCAGCTTTATAACTTAATCATGAATTAATTATCATTATATTATTCGGATTCACGTTAAATCAAAAGTTTTGAGAATACATTCATTTCATTTTACTTATATTAAATTATATAAAAGAAAAATTCGTTCGGGCTAGTTTCAACTCAACTGTAGGTTTATGGACTGATACCTATAAGAAAATAACTACTCCCCTGGCTAATACTACGAAAAGCGTTGGTTTACATCTGACAGGTGTCAGCGCGGGACTCCCTGTTGGCGATACAAGTGCCGGAATCGATTTTCAGTTATTGAAATAGACACACTTGCAGGCCCGTTTCGGGCTAGTTGGCCTCTCGTCAGTGTAAGGTACTGTTTATCATCAACATGCAGTCGATTATTCCCCATAATTGAAAATCGAATTCCTTTCAGAGTATCTCTTCTCGAACAAGGCTGGAGCGAAAGACAAACAACATATGTCATCGCTACATCTACCGTAAACTAGGTACTAACCAATCGCATATCCGAATCACCCAATTATTCGTAGTGCCCCTTCCAATAGCTCCAATAATTGAGAATCAATTCTGGCAGTTGTATCGCAAACAGTATATGCAGGAATTGCTTTTGTGAATAACTCCGCACTGACACCCTTCGTAGTATTAGCAAGAGGAGTAGTGTGTCAGTCCATCAACCTACAGTATAGATTAGTTGAGACTGATCTGAACGAATTGTTCTTATGGATAATTTGATTTATAGCTAGCCTTCAAGTATGCCCCCTTACTATATTTGATCACTTATATTGGTCCAAACATTACGTCTTCAGAAATTTCAATTACTGATGGCGTGTTGATTATACTTGGTTTCAATCACTGGCAGATCCAGTGAACTTTTTGTACATTGAAAAGTATACCTAGAGGTCTTGTAGCTAGCAAAATATCAACCAGTGTTTCAAACTTGATACATGGATTTTCTTCTGTATTTACGATTTGAATTTTAAAATTTTAAATGTTAACGTTGTTCTCGTTTGTCATAATATGACGTCCTCAACATTTTTTCAGTAAGATCCATATCCAGCATTGAACTTGTGCATTGAACTAGAGTCTGATGAAAACTTGAACTAGAGTCTGACGAAAATTCATGTCAATACCACTTGATATATTTATGTCGCTTCTATTTTCTTGAAAATAATTTCAAATGATCTAGAATATAACTGGTGATAGTTGAGGTAGATAAATTGAATAATATCCCATTGAAATATACTAATGAATGACAAAAAACGACAACCATGAACAAATGTCTTTGAACCATTTTCAACTGTCATATTTCAATGAGTGAGTAAAATATTTAAAGACTTTTTTATAAAGATATATCTTTTGCCAGTACTTTAATGAAATGAATAGAAACACCTTTGTCTAATTACCACTAGTTGATTATATTTATACGACCGGTTTTGGGTTTGACCCCATTGTCAAGTACAAAACTGGCCTTATACTTGATAATAATGATAACTAGTGGTAATTAGACAAAGGTGTTTTTATTCATTTCATTAAAGTGATCATGAATTACCACAAAATAAACAAGTCATCAATCACACATATTTTTGCCATTCATTTTTTTGAGCGTTTCCTTTGATATAAAAGTTTGATATATTTTTGAAATGAAATAAAGTAGTGTAGCAAGAAAAGTACTGACCAGTTCTGAAGACAAACAGCTAATTGAATGAAATTGGTATAGTGTGCTAGTGTGCTAATGGATAGAGCAGTGTCATAACTGTCGTAGGTGGTAACATATCTTGGTAAGTTACTATTATATAATGAAAGAATGGACAAAAAGCAAAATCATAACCCCCCAACAAAAAACTTCTGTTGAAATCGAGGGTTTTGAAAATATTTATATTGCTACTTTTTTTGGAACATTGCAAGAGTCATTGAAAGATACCAAGTGTGTGGTTAGTTGACAGAGGGCCAACTTGTTTTCCTCCACTTGAATTTGTGCGTGCCTTTTGAAATGTTCATATACAACTTTTTTTCAGGCAAACTAACGACCGACGTTTAGAGAAAATGGTCGGTTCGAATTATTGCAGCTGGATGGCAAGTAGTGAATGTTTTTTAAGTTACTATTAAGCAGCCTACTTTCAAGCCAATTCATTATTGTATCGAGAACATTACGCAAAATCTTCTAGTAATAGCGTTTGAATAATTGAATATTTCGGTAACATGAAACTATGAAACTTCGAATTTCATTTCGCACGAAAATGGTCGTAGAACTTTCAAACTTGAAATTTAGATTTTTCTGGAAATTACAACTTGTATTTGGCAAATCCGAGATTGGACATATGGACACAAATTTCAAACTCTATATTGCAACATATAGTCAGTTATACAAAGAATTGGGCAAATTTCGGATATGCGGTTGGTTACCTCGTTCACAGGCAGATGGGGCGATGACATATCTGTTGTTTGTTGTCCGCTTCAGCCTAGTTCGAGAAATGATACTCTGAAGAAATTCGATTTTCAATTATCGGAAATCATTGACTTTATGTTCATGATAGACACTACCTTTCACTGATAAATGGCTTAACAGCCCGAAATCGATCTGCAAGTGAGTTCCAATAATTGAAAATCTATTGCAGCAGTTGTATCGCCAACAGCATATGCAGGAATAACTTCAATGAAGAATCCTGCACTGACACCTATAGAATATAAGCCAGGAGAGTAGTTGTTTTTTAATCGGTGTCAATCCATTAACCTACAGTGTAGGGAGTTGAGACTGGCCTGAACAAATTGTTCCTTTAGATGATTTAATATTTGAAGACGTTCAAACTAGCTTTTTGAAATTTTCAGTCACAATTTTCACCTTAAAAATGTATCAACTATGAATTGAAACTCATTGTAACGTATTAGTGAAAATTGTAATTTTTGTTGAGCTTTCATCATCTGAAAATCAATTTAACGGATTCCTAGGAGTAAAGATGAACTATTCAGATTAGCAAATAGTGAAGTGAGACATAGGTTCATTATCACCTAAGTAAACAGAAACAGGACACACACTACTTTAATATACGGGGTGAGCTATTTTCGAATAATGATGTCATCACCGGTCTTTTTAATGGAGCATCCATTTTGTTTTTCATTTTTCAGTTATCACAAGATACTTCAAAGTGATTCTGGTAGGCAAGATATTTTAAAAAATTGGAATGTTATACGTGATACATATATTTGGAATCTCTAGCTTAAAATTGAACGTTTTTCTCACAACCGTGTATATTTCGACAAATAACAATTGTTTTGTATATTAAAATCCCAACATATTTAGATAAATCGTTGCCACTTTTGTAAATGAAATATTAGCAAGAAAATTGTTATCTATATCATTTTGGTCCATCAAATACAAGCAGAATTCAGTCCTTCAATGGAAGTCATCTTCAGCCATTTGAAGGATGAGAGTAACTACCTGCAAAAAGATGGTATTCTGCTTTTTGAATGTTTCCAATATTCTAATCTCAAGATAGTTCTCGTACCGCGCAGTGTGAATTTCCCACTTCCGTTGAAATTGCGTCTTGTGGATACTGTAGATCTATCTAGCTACGAGTATGGTGCATCTGTCACATATGACAGAAACTTAGATATATCTGGCTATCGGAACTGCCAGGAAAAGTCTCTGTTACTTATCGTTTCGGTATTATGGGAACAGAAGGTATAACGGACCAGTTAAGGAAAAAACATAAAAATATAATCTTCATTCTTCTTTCTTTGTTATTATATAATTGAGCATTTATTAATCAAACTTATTATTAAGGATCACTTGAATCAAATCACAGATATAGAAGATATTGGATGATTTCCAAAACCCTCGGTTTTGTCCATTCTGCCTACACGTGAAGGTAAAATGAACCAGTCATGAAGGCAAAATGGACCTATGAACGAAAAAAAAATCTCTACTATTTATTCAACTGCATACCTTTTGCAAACAAATCTAACATCTTCATCATTATCTTCGACACCGGCACAACTACAGTGTTCCCATAAAGAACATGCAGGGCACTGTACCCAGTCTTCTGTTGATTCAGAAAATAAATGAGAGCAATAGAAACATCGTACGTCTTCTTCATCTTCGCTAGATGAGTCTTTGCTTTTCTTTTTAGAGTTCTTCTTTGTATATTTCTTTCCTTTTTCTTTTTGTGTGTTTGTTTGTTTGCCTATCCCCTTATTTCCAGTAAAAAGATTCTGTTTTACCTTCTTTGCGATTTCTTTCGTTTCCTGTGCTTCAAATTCTTCGTGATAGGGTGATGATGTTATTTCGACTGTCTTTCCTCGCTTAATATTAGGTCTAGTCCGTTTAGGGATGGCCATGATATCTTTTGGAACAATAGAAAAGGATGTGTTCGTAGATGGCTGTTGCTCATCATTGCTGGTTAGATCTTTATTTTGGTAAATTTTCTGATCACTTGATGCTGATGGCGGTGGTACAGCGGTGTTCAAATCTTTATCAGTCATTGATAACGATGGTTCAGTGACACCTTCAAACGCTAGATGTGCCAGGTTCCGCTGTAAATGTCTCATCAGTGACTAGAGGTGGTGTCATATTTATTTGAATAGCTGCATGATCGGCAGTTACTGATGATTCAGTTCGTCGATGATGAGCGCTTCTTCGGGTTGAATCATCAATGGTCCTGATTCGTTATCTCTTGACGTTGCTTCTGGCATCTCAATATCAGTGGTCGCTGCTGTTGTTAACCATCTGAAATACCTATTTTTAATATAAAATTATGTATGTATAATCACAAACCAATTGCATTGAAGGTAAAATGGACCACGTGGTCCATTTTGCCCGTTCCGTTTTGCCTTTTCGATAGGCATATAAACAATAAATTATTTTGAGGTTAGGATTGAGGAGAATCTTGTCTATTTAATGTTAAAACTAAGTAAAAACAAACACTATATCATACAATAATACAAAATCCCTAATATCTTTAACGTAATAAAACTGAAAATTCCTATCAGGTTCGTGATCAGGACCACCAATTTACTACGAACATACTTTTTCCCAGGAAAATTTCAGTCCTGAAAAATCCGAATTTGTTTCACTTTTCATGGAAACACCCCAGTATATCTTCCGTAATTATTGAAGTATATTTTTTTGGTTTTGACATCAAAACACGGATCCTTCCTAGAAAATCAGAATTTTTACATGAAAAATCAATTGTTTCAGAGAAACTTGACTTTTGTTCTCACATTTATGATTTGTTTTTTATTTTGGTGTCAGGTGTTATTATTATAACACCTGTAAGTGGAATAGAAACATGATATCAGTGAGGTTTTAGGGTGGTTAATGTTAATTCAGGTTCTCATCTTTCCATCATTTTCAGAAAACCAAGTGTTTTTCTGGTAAAAAAATTATGTAGTTCAAAACTTTCTCGAAGTATTACTTTCAATATCACGTTTTCAATTAAAAAACAAAACAATCTATTTCAAATGATTCAATTGTTGACAATTTCATATTTTTGTGCCTTCTATCAAACTTTCTTCCAAGCGAACACATTTTTCTATGCGCTTTCTATTATTTCATCGAACTCTTCTCACTTCTCTAGGTGTGATTTCTCTACACACTCGTATAATTCTTACACGGAGAATTCCCCTATTTGTTGGCCTATTTGTATAAATTTTATTTTTTAACGTTCCCCATAAATAAAAAACCGGTGGAGTAAGATCTGGGGATCGTGATAGTCATACTACGAAAGGGCTATTGGGTCCTATCCATTTCATAGGTAGGTTCCTATTCAACCTAACCGTTGTAATGCCACTATTGTGAATTGGTAAACCATCTAACTGAAAAATCATGTTGTGTCTCACATCTAATGGCAGTTCTTTCAACACATCGGAAAATGCATTTTCGAGAAAATCCACGAGTACCTGAGGGTACTCTCCAGATAGAATGAAGGGGTTCAGGTATTGGTGCGAACTATTTTGCCCCCCCTAGTATGTTTTACCGTAAAAATGGGTTGTTCCATCGCGAGTGGCGGGCAGTATATATCACTTTGGCCAACTCCATTCAGGTGGTATGTGCATTTTGAGCATTTCCATCAGTCCTGAGAGGTTAATAATTCTACCTCGATTATTACGAAAGATATTGGGGTGTTTCCATGAGAAGTGAGACAAGTTCGGATTTTTCAGGACTGAAATTGTTCCAGGAAAAAGTGTATTTGTAGTGAGTTGGTAGTCCTGATCACGAATCTGAAGGAATTTTAAGCCTATTTCACACTCTAGAATCTGAAGGAATTTTGAGCCTATTTTACCCTCTAGTATGTTTTACTGTAAAAATGGGTTGTTCCATCCCGAGTGGCGGGCATTGTATATTACTTTGGCCAACTCCATTCAGGTGGTAGATGCATTTTGACCATTTCCATTAGTCCGGAGAGTTTTATCATCCTACCTTGATTATTACGGAAGATACAGGGGTGAGAAGTGAGACACACTGAATATATATAAAGCTTCAAATCCTTTTTGTGACACATAAACAGTTCCCCTTTAATAATATAGTTAGGGAGCTAACTCATTTCGTTATTCAGTAACCATTTCTATATATATATATATATATATATATATATATATATATATATATATATATATATATATATATACATAGATAAGTCCTTTTTTTAATCACTCCCATATTGATTTCTGTTATTTATGGGTTGATGAGGGAAGTTAATATGAACAACCGCTACCATAAACTATTTATTACTCTAATGTGAATAAAATTCATACATTCCCTGCGAGAATATTCTTCTCTTATCTTTGTACAGGATAGAATATAAAAAAGGAAGTACCATAAAAAACTACATAAAACAAAACAGGGGAAAGAATCCAATTTGCAAACACTTTTACAGTATGATACATAGCACTCTCCCCTCTCTAATCAAGTTATATAATTTTAAAAATTCGATTATAATTATGCAAGTAACAAAATATAAATATTATACATAATAAACATGCATCAGGTATAAGTTAATCTATCAGGTGGTTTAATAACACGTTTTGGCCTTTCAAAGTTTTCGCTAGTACTACTTGTCAAACCCTGGTTTTCAGAGTTGGAAATATTTACAGTGGTACTCGATTCATCAACAAAAGTCGAACAGCCGCTTTCAGAAATTTCAGTTTTTTTATGATCTTGTTCTGCATCTTCACAATCGTTATGAATTGGTAAACGAGAGACAACATTTGATTTTAATATCTGGTTTGTATGACGTTTCCATAAACGATTGATTTCGGGAACAAAAACTATATATCGTCGCCTTGGTGGTGAAAAGAGCTAAGCCACATTTTTGGACAAATTGAGTTAACAACAACACATCAATCGAAAAACGTTGAAAAATACAGTGGTGAAGAGAGTTAACGGATACTTTAGTTGTAACCTTGAATTCCACTAAAGTGTGAAAGAAGCTAAATGAAAATACGCATATTTCCTGCAGTGGTGAAACTTCCTCAAGCGGCATACATTTCTTCACCAATACAATCCCCAACCAATTACGAATTTTCTTTTGTGGTGAACAGAGCTAAGCCGCATAGTAACAGTCCGTGACCACCGTGGATCCCCACATACGCCACACTTGTGTTTGTTGTTTTATATTCAGTTTGTTTAGAGTTGTCAATACAATGGCATACAATTCACGTGGCAAATTGTTGGTTCAACTGTGTTTGAAGGGTACTATTAGCAGCGAGAATAATACCCTCGGTAAGTATTTATTATTTCTCGTATTATTTTCATCTTTCAAGATGATAAGTTAATAATGAAGTATCATAACCTAAAATGATAATAATAGGTTGTTGAAGAATGAAAATACGTCTTTACGTTCTACTAAATGTTTTTATCAAATATGATTAGTTTCGATTTTTCATCTTTACTTATAATTAAGAAAATTCAATTGGTAGACAGGAAAAAATTATTTTTCGGGTTGACAAACAGCTAGGTCAAAGGATTGAACTCAACTTCAACAAGGACTGAAAGTAGTCTTATTTAATTTAGTAGAATGTAAAGACGTATTTTCAAACAATGTTGAGTCATAAATTTGTCTTTGTATCATATGTATGTATATGTAGGGAACCACATTTTTGTAAAAACAGTCCATCTGTTGTTAAGTTCTGATAAGGATTTTTTTTAGATTCAAGTTATGAAGATCCCTTTGCAGCTTCTGACTCTAATGAAGATCTCAACTACATTGAATCACACTCAACTTCCGATTCTTCGGAAAATGAGGTTATAGAACGTCATAGAAGAAAAAAGAAAAAAAGCAATGCTCTGAAGATTGTGAAGAAAAATAACCAAAGTGGTGAAGTAGAAGAAAATGAACGATCAAGAAGTGAAGTAGAAGAAAATAAACTAACAAGAAAGCGGAAACGTTTGACACAAACTTGGAAAAGAAATAAACAACGACACCTTAGGCTTGAAGGTAAAGAACACTTATCTCAAAAAGGAAATATTGTGAGAGGTAAAGCTGTTAAACCAGTAATGTGTAAATGTCATTACAACTGTAATGAAAAATTTAGCTTGCACGAAAGAGAACAAATTTTTCATGACTATTTATCCCTTAAAGATGAAAGATCAAGGTGGAGCTTTATCAGCAAGTGTGTTTCAAAGAATGTGTCGAAGAGGCGGTATGCAATAGTTGATGAAACTAATGTTTCCTCACGAAGAAAATATACCCTGGTATACTCTTTGACATCTTCAAAAGGAAAACAACAAGTTTGCAAAAACTTTTTTCTCGGCACTTTAGATATTTCTGGGAAAAAAATCGAAACTGTGATGAAAAAAACCCTAGATACTGGAGTTGTAGAAGAAGACAAAAGAGGTTTCAACCCAGCCCCAAATAAAATTTCAGAAAACCGAAGAGAGATTGTACGAAGTCACATAAATTCAATTCAAGTAATTGAATCACACTATTGTAGGACTGATTCTAAAAGGATGTACCTCCCTTCTGGGTTATCAGAAAATCGCTTGTATCAAGATTACCTGAAATATTGCGAGGAGCACAACGAGACACCAGTCACTTCTTCTTTTTACAAGCATATTTTCACTACAGAATATAATTATGGTTTCCACAGACCCAAGAAAGATCAATGCGATTATTGCACTCAGTTCAAAAATAAATCAGAGGAAGAAAAATTAAAGAGTCAACATGATTTTGAATTACATATTTTAAGAAAAGAAGAAGCCCGAAATCACAAAAAAGAAGACAAAGAAAGGGCTCGTAATGATACAAGCTTCAGGTCATACACCATGGATTTGGAAAAAATCTTACTTACTCCTCAGCTTGGAATTGGGCAATTGTACTACAAAAAAAAATTGAAAACATACAATTTCAAAGTCTATACACTTGCAGATGGCACTGTCTCAAATTTCATGTGGCACGAAACGGATGGGACTAAAGGAGCATCAGAAGTAGCTACCTGTTTGTGGCAGCTACTTTCTGATTTACCTCCTGCAGTAACTGAAGTGACATTTTATTCTGACACCGCTTCTGGGCAGAATCGAAATACGATTTTGTCTGCAATGTTTCTAAAAGCTTTATCTATTGAAAATAAAGGAAGAAAAATAGATATATTCATTCCAGACCAGTGGTATACAGTGGCAAGAACTGCCAAACTGAGTAATCCTCCGTACACTGTGAAGGAAATGGATTACACTAAATTCCTAGATTTTAAAACATATAGCAAACAATTAATAACGAACAGAAATAAAAATGTAGATGGCAATATTATGAGGTGGCTGGATGTTAAGTGGCTACAGTTTAAAAAAGATTCACCATTGTATATTTATTATAAAAACCAGTTAAGTGAAAACGATTTTCAACAATTATGCATTAGGAGGCCAACCCGGGAAAAATTTACTGCAAATAATGTTGACCAACTATACCACTCTCGCCTTTCAATTGATGAAAAAAAATTAAAAGATCTATTATTTCTTTGTAACACAAATAAAATACCGTCCGTCTACCATAAATTTTACCAAAACCTGCAAACTTCTGGGAGCACCAACTCTGACTCTGATGAATTTGA
Source organism: Leptinotarsa decemlineata (assembly GCF_025532065.1). Lineage (NCBI taxonomy): Eukaryota > Metazoa > Arthropoda > Insecta > Coleoptera > Chrysomelidae > Leptinotarsa > Leptinotarsa decemlineata. Next base: position 25,920,067 of record NW_027412688.1, on the reverse strand, counting down.
GTAGATATAATCATTTTGCATGTTCCTTGATATATTTTTTTTTAATATTTTTTGTACATGATATAATTATAAATTTGAAAAATTCATTTTAATGTCAATATGATAATCATTTAAATAAAGAAAGTTTCAAGTTGTAATTGTTTATTATTGATGCCTTTTGAGAGTTTAAGACCATAATGACCATACTAATGCCCTACCAAATTGGTGGGGTGGCTGGTATTATAATAATAGTTTAATTCTATCACTTAGCTCTTTTCACATGCATGAACATATTATGTGATATTAGTTATATTAGGGTGGTGAAAGAAGCTAAGTGTTAATTATCTTATTATCACCAGTGATAATTAGTTTTTTACATTTTTTCATATTGTCAGTTTCATAGAAGACAGCCTTCATATATGAGAGCAAGCTTTCATGAAATTAGGGTAAATAAATAAATAAATACGAAGGAACAAGTGTTAAGTAAAACTTTACAGTCCATTTTCTACAAACAGCTGTTGTGTGGCTTGGCTCACTTCTCCTCCAAGACGACGATATGTACATTTACCTAATATTTTTTTAACCACAGCGGGTATCCAAGTTACCTTGTTTATCGTACGATAGTCTTTTACGATAACATTTTCATTTATATTAAATGTTGGTCTATCCTTCCCACCAAAATGTTTAATTTGTTTTACCTGTTGTTTTTCTATTCTTTTTTTGATATCTTCTATAGGAGGTTTCAATAAATCGAATTTTGTACGTATATCGCGGTCAAACATTAATATTGAAGGTGATACGTTAGTTGTTGAATGAACAGAGGTTCTATAGTCGAACAAAAAATCATTTAGTGCTGTAGAAATATCGATGTTTTTATTTGTACCTAGAGCATTCTGTAAAGATTTTTTAACAGTTTTTACCGTTACTTCTGCGGCACCATTTGATTGAGGATTGAATGGAGAAGATGTAATATGCATAATATTATATCTTTTCAGAAATATTTGAAATTCACCACTTGTGAAATTTTTTGCGTTATCCGACATTACATATTTAGGTATTCCAAAACGTGAAAATACTGAATGGAGTGCTTTCACAGTGAAACTTGAAGACATTGTTCTTGTGGGAAACACTTCAATCCACTTTGTATGTGCGTCGAATATAATCAAGTAATAATTATCCAGAAATGGACCAAAATAATCTATATGAATTCGATAAAAAATTTCATCGGGCCATTTCCAGGGAAGTAATTTATTTTTGACTGGACTTGACTTATTAACTGAACAATTTTTACATGAGTTAGACAATCTTTCAATATCAGCGTTTATACCGGGCCAATAGAAATGATTCCTAGCAATACTTTTCATTTTCATTACACCAATATGCGAGGAATGAAGCTGTGATAATATTTGTTTCTTAAGACCTTCCGGTATAACAATTCTATGATTCCATAATAAAATATTGTTTTCGATCGATAATTCATGCCTGATTGGATAAAATTGTTTGAATCTTGCAGTATTCTTTGAGCTTTTCGGCCAACCGTATTTTACATATTTGATTATCTTTTGTAAAGTTTCATCAAAACGTATATGTTGCTTAACATGCTCAAAATTCGCTGCAGTTAATTCAGTTTCAAAATAATTGAAATAATCAATATCAACAGATTTCCATTCATCTTCCACATTTATATTCAAGGGTAAACGTGAAAGAAAATCTGCGGAATTATTTTCGGACTTAACGTATTCTATTTTGTAACGATAATTTGATAATATGACTGCCCAGCGGCGTAGTCGATTCGCTGAAAATTGAGGAATACCTTTTTTTGGATTAAAAATTGCCATAAGCGGTTTATTATCCGTAACCAATGTAAAATCTCTATTGTAAAGATACTGATTGAATTTACACAAACCGAAAATTATACTCAGTCCCTCTCTTTCTATTTGGCTGTACCCTTTTTCAGCTACAGATAAGGTACGGCTTGCATATGCTATAGGTTTTTCGACATTATTTGGTAAAATGTGACTTATTAAACACCCTATTCCATAAGGGCTTGCATCAGTTGTCAGTCTCAATTCGTATTCTGGATTATAGTGTGTTAATACTGGAGCAGAACTTAACAAATTTTTAATTTTTTTGAATGCAGTATCACATTTTTTACTCCAAATGAACTTGACATCCTTTTTTAATAAATTATATAATGGACTGAGAACTGTTGCAAGATTGGGAATGAATTTTCCGTAGTAATTTATCATTCCTAACAAAGATTTCAATTGGGTAATGTTTTCTGGAATCGGTGCCTTCTCAATGGCAATAATTTTATCTTGAGAAGTAGACAATCCATCTTTATTAATAATGTAACCTAAATATTGAACTTCTGCTTTATTAAAATCACATTTATCGACACGAACCTTCAAACCTACTTCTTGCAAACGAGACAGAACTTTGTCAAGCCTACTATTATGTTCAAAATCATTTTTACCACACACAAGAATATCGTCCAAAAAAACAACTGATCCTTCTATGTTTTGTAACAAAGATTCCATGATTTTTTGAAACTTAGCACAAGCACATGCAACACCGTATGGTAATCGTTGGTATTGAAATAAACCTTTATGGGTTGAAATTGTGACTAATTCCTTGGAGTTTTCATCTAAAAGTATTTGAGCATAGGCCTGCGATAAGTCAATTTTAGAAAATATTGCACCCCCCTGTAATCGTGAAAATAAATCATCTATCCGAGGAAGTGGAAACTGATCAATTTCAAGAACAGGATTGATAGTAATTTTGAAATCTCCACATATGCGAACAGAACCGTCTTTTTTAATGACTGGTACAATGGGAGTTGCCCATTTTGAAAAATCAACAGGTTTCAAAATTCCTATTTCAACCAATCTATCAATTTCATCGTTCACTTTATCTCGCAAACCGTAAGGTAAGGGTCTTGCACGAAAAAATTTAGGAGATACCTCTTCGTCTTTTAATTTTAAAGTTACAGTACCTTTGTTAAAAGTACCAAGCCCAGGAGAAAATAATGCATCGTACCTTTTGATAATTTCATCAACGCTAGTGGGAGTAGTTGAATAATAATTGACTGATGCAATTTTTAATTTAAATAAACTCATGAAATCGCGCCCTAAAATTGGTGTAGCCCCATTTTTTATAACAAATATATCAATATCATTGCACATATCATTATAAATTATTTTGACTTGAAAAATACCTAATGGTCTCATTTCATTTCCATTGTAAAAATGCAGAACTTTGTCTGTTGAAATCATTGGGTAATTATGAAAGTTACTCAAATAAAACTTTTCTGAAACTGCTGAAATGCTAGCTCCCGAATCTAGTTGAAAAGAGTATTCTTTTTCATCTATAACCACTTTTACAAAATAGGGTTCATTACTTACGTTACATGAAAAAATTGTAAAACAGTCTTCATCATTTACTTCCAGAAAGTTTTGAAAATTTTTCTTTTTCTTCTGTTTATTCGGACAAACAGGCGCTAAATGACCTTTAATTTTACATATATTGCATGAAAAATCGCGGTATCGACACAAATTGGTAGAGTGATTACTCCTACCACACACAGAACATTTAATTTTCGCACAAGCACCACCACTTGTTGAAGGTTGATTCTGGAACTGTTGAGCTGGAAGTGCGTTGTGACGTTTCTTCCGGTCATGAGACACGTGATGAATGCTTGGTTCAACTTTCACTACATGCCCTTCCAATACTGTATTCTGCCTAGCTGCCATTTTGGACGAAGCTATGCGAATAACATCTGAAAATTTACAGTCCTTCTTCTCTTCAAAAAGTCTGTCCTGAACAGTACCCTTCTCAAATCCAACAACAAATCGATCCCTCAAAAGCATATCCAACATTGTTGACTCAAATTCGCAACTCGAAGCAAGATTTCGTACCCTTGCGGCCCATTCGGCGGAACTTTCTTGAGTTGACTTTACTGCATTGTAAAATTTGTATCGGTGAGCAAAAATGGATTCACTATCCTTAAAATGATCGTTGAACAAGATTATCAAATTCTTATAATCCTTGTCTTCAGGTTTGTTGGGCAAGGATAGGTTATATATCAGTTTATAGGCTTCTTCACTGAGTGCATTTAATAAAATCGCACGTTTTTTGTCAGCATCTGTTATTCCATTTACTATGAAATAGTTTTCCATCCTTCTGATGAAAATGGTCCAATCGCTAGTTTGAGGATCAAACTCTCTAATATGTCCTAGATTCGACATTATTACTCTTTTTCCTCGTCGCCACTGTTATTTATGGGTTGATGAGGGAAGTTAATATGAACAACCGCTACCATAAACTATTTATTACTCTAATGTGAATAAAATTCATACATTCCCTGCGAGAATATTCTTCTCTTATCTTTGTACAGGATAGAATATAAAAAAGGAAGTACCATAAAAAACTACATAAAACAAAACAGGGGAAAGAATCCAATTTGCAAACACTTTTACAGTATGATACATAGCAATTTCAATTTAAGAACCACCGGTAGACATCTGTTTCAGCCTATTGGGCATCGTCAGTAACGGGCAGGCGGTCCTCGATTGAAAAACCAAGAAAGTACTTGATAAAAATTGCCGCGTAAACGCAAGCGAAACATAAGTGGAACCACCTATTGGTGTGACACTCAAATCAACTTGCCAAGTTTTTATGTCAGTGTTGGTGGTTTGACCAATCAACCGGAATTTGCAGTCAAGCTGTTGGAATTATTTTCCAGCAGCTTGACTGCATTATTAATCGGACATAGCACTCAAGAAGTTGGCAAACTATAGAAACGTGTTTCGGGCTTTTGACCTATCATCAGTATGGTGCAGCCAAGTGTGAGGATGGGCAACACTTGGTTACTAGAAGAAAGAAATACAAATGAACGGAGCCACCAGCATGAGCCAGCCGCACATTTGTGGTTTCAGTTAATAGATCTTGTGTTTACAAGAAATCTATCAAAATCACCACACAGGCAGCTATAGCTACCTACGTGATATCCGAGTTCAGGAAATAATACAAATGCGAAGGTCATCGAGTGTCTTGATATAAATAAAGAAGTTATTAATCGGACATAGCACTCAAGAAAGTGGCAAAAAGACCGAAACACATGTCTACGGTATTATTCGTATTTGTATTATTTCCTGGATCCGGATGTCACGTAAGTAGCTATAGATGCCTCCGTGGTGATTTTGATAGTTTTCTTGTAAACACAAGATCTATTAACTGAAACCACAAATGTGCGGCTGGTTCCTGCTGGTGGCTCCGTGCATTTGTATTTCTTTGTTCTGGTAAAAGTGTTGCCCATCCTTACACTTGGCTGTACCATACGAAAGCTTCTGATAATTCCTCTTCCATATTCTCTGTCTCACTATCACTCTCGTCATTTAAATCAATAATAATTTATTTCCACTATTAATATGGAAGTGTCCAATCTCCATATACTTAGTCTTTTTTAACTAAAATTACTTTTGAATCCTATTCTGCCAGTATTCTTCGGTAATATTAGATACTTCATCTTTAATTAGCTCTATTACCTTCTTATCAAATTATGGAAAATTATTTTTACACCTGATGCTTTGTTTCAATTTTCTCCAAATCAACTCGATGGGATTGAAAACACAAAAATAGGTGGAAAGTCTCAGTAAGGTGTGTCCATACTTTTCAGCATACATATTTTCAAATGTTTTTGTCTGTAAAACTTCAAATAGTTGGCTTTTGGTATGGTAAACTTCAGAATGCAAATTGTTATCCATTAAGAAACTTTGTATTTCATCTTTCCTCGAATTTTTATTCGGTACTTTGATGAGCTGTCGCGAATGATAGGAAGCGTTGTCAAGAACTATTATACTATTCGCATCCAAATTTGGGATCAATGAGTTTGAAAACCATTTCTGAAAAATATTAGCTTCCATGTTTTTATGATACTCAACATTGCAGTCCTCAAGTTTTTTTCCACATAATTTCAAAGAATTCGGAACCCATCTTTCACTTCCTCCGCAATGCACAATGATCAGTCACGATCCTTTGTTTGCAGGCATTTTATGCGTACACATTCTCGAACCATCAGTCCACCCTTTCGTAACTGTGTCGTGAGTGTCATACCAAGCTTCGTTCAAATAGAAAATTTGCCGTTGTTCTTGTCTATATTTAGTTATTTGTTCTGAGTATTTGTTACGCAATTCCACTATTCTTCTGCTTTCCATAACTTTTTGACGTTTGTTTATTATTTTAAATCTAAATCCTAGTTTTTCAATCAATTCTGAAGAGTTTTGTCACAGCAGCTCACGTTATGGCCGGAAGTATTCAATTTCTTTCTTATGATTTCAGTTGTAGGAATCTCATTGCTTTTGTAACAGTCGTATATTGTTTTTTTTTATGATTTTATTAGATGAACATCCAAAGGTTTTGGTAATCATATATCACATCGCGACTCGCGTTCATAAAGTTTGTTTTTGACTATTCTACGTACAGTTGAGAAAGGAATTTCGGTCAAATCTGATGGTGCTTGTAATAGTTTGTTTCCTTCGAAACCAAACTTGAGATGTAGATTCTTAAATACATTGAAACATACTCAATATTCTGTGTTTCAATATTCAAATGCATCCGAATCTTATTCACTGGTTTCTCTTTTTCGCATTATTCACCATCGCTATTGGAATCACTACACTGGAAAAAGTCAGCGTTGTTATCACACTCGTTATTATTATTAAGACTTGTTCAAGGACGCCACATTTTCAACAGATAACACACATTTTAAGTAATTATAACTGCACCAATATCGAATTTCAACACTCAAACCGGGATCAGTTCCTGAACTGAACACGACGGCGATAACATTCCCCGATTTCCCCGATTTCTATTCGTCATCGTAACATGACTTCAAATTTGATTTTATGACTCCTCAGCCAATCATAAAACTCGGTTAGTAAAAATTATTCAAAAGGAACTGCCAAGTCTACAGTCCATGTGGACTAGTTCGGCTTTCTATGTACCTATTGTTTTTTTTTGGCCTTTGAGAGTGCCGCCAATTTTAAGTATATGCATTTCATTTTTTCCATAGATTATTCAATTTGTAAGCAAACTTTGTGAATACATATGATTAGTTACTGACTAATTGGACTCTTCACTGGTTTATATTACGCAGTAACTTTTTGAAATGAACTTCTCAGTTTGCCCTTAATTAAGTACACTTTAGCAGATTCTCTATTGATTCAGCTTTGTTTTTTTTAATTAGGTACTTAGATTGAATACCTGAAAACAGCATGAAATACTCCAATTTTGTTTTTTTGTATAATTCATAATGTTTTTGCTTCTTCTCCACCATTTTTCATTCAACTTTAATTCTGTTTTCTTAACATATTTCTCAGATTTGGATTATGTTCTTTGACCTCATTAGTTTTGTGGATTCAGTTATGTCACATACAAACTGCTGCTGTACAATAATTCACTGGTTGAATCAATTGAGTTGATTGCTCAATTAATGATTGATTTTAACTTCTAAACTGACACTGAATAAAATCTATTAGAAGTAACTGACAGGTTATCTGTTTCTTCAGTAGATTTGTGATGGTTACGTTTCTTAATTAATTATTAATTAAAAAAAAATTAATAATCAATTCTTAATTCTTTTTTCTGGATATTGGGTATGTGTTTCCCGGAAAATGTGAGGGTTGGTGTCACTCCAATAACGGCAATTTTGTCTGTGAACATTGCCGTTTAAAAAAATGTACAGTCGTCACTAAAACAAATATTGTGGAGATGCCCTGCAATGATATCCGTCATTATTTCGCAGAATTCTGTTCTTCAATCAGGGTATTCCATTCTAATTTTGTATGGATGATACCTATTCCTCATCAAAAGTCTTCACACAGTAGAAGGAGACACCTCACAAACATTCGCGACGGAATAAGTAGACTGCCCAAGATTTACTATCTCACCAATTATTTGCACTTGCTGTTCTTCCGGAATGGACGGATGACCTGGGGGCTTTTTGTTCTCTCAAATATTTTCTACAGATAGGACGATTCGGAAAACGTTCACTGAAAATCCTTTCGGTCTCGTGAAAGTTACGCGTCGCATCGTAAATAAAAATCGCTTCAATTTTTTCTTTCAATGGACGAGAATTTACCATTCAATAAATTGTTGACGTGGTACCTTTCTACTAGCAAAACCGAAAACTAAATGAGAATATTCTAACTGAACAATGATGTTCATTGTCGTATTGACATTTTCTGTCGTTTGTATAAACAAAAAATAACTCAACAAACCTTATCGGGTTGTTGAAATAGCCATATGGCAGATAAAAAGGAATATTTCTAGAAATATCGATATTAATTTGTTTGTCTTCAGGAAATTATTAAATGTACCGCCATTTTGTAATAGGTGAAGATACTGATTTCATATTCTATAGTCCGTTCATAATTTGTCGATAGCACAAAATGAGGGCCCAAGTCATAAAACGGTCGTAAAACTCGTAAAATCATAGGCGGAGGTTCCTGAGGTGTTTATTCATTAAATATAAAGCTTCAGTTTATATTCGAAACTTGCCTTGAAAGGGTGAAGTTGTTACGAACGAAAATAATTTTTGGTTTAGTACATTTTTTAATCGCATTTAATTTACGGCTCGTTGGTGTTTCGGCGTCTACGGCAGTAATTAACGTCTCTAATATTTATTTTGCGAATTTTGTGCAGTGCGTGAGTAACTTTTTTTCATATTCCTACAAACATATACGTACCTTTCGTTCCTGTTTTGTTTGATTGCTTGCGATGGCTTCGTCATCATCATCAACATCATCAAGTTTTACACTGGTACTGTTGCGTACAGTCAGTAAGTCTGTCTATTCACCAAGAGAGAAGACTATTGTTTTGAACGTTCACGATGCTCTGGTTTCTCAGAATCCCACAAACACTGTTCAGAACATAATCAACAGTTGTGCCAACATGACGGGCGTAGGGGAGTCAACAATATATAGGTTCCTATCAGAAAGAAAAAAAAAAGGTATAGCTAACCCAAATACAAACGAATACCTAAAGAGGGGGAGAAAACCTATTGAAATTGATGAATTTGCCAAAAATGGTATTCGAAGGAAAATTCACGAATTTTTTTACAAAAAAGAAATACCCAACTTAAACAAAATTTTACAAGAAGTTAGAGACGACCCGGATTTGCCTCATGTCGGACGAACCAAATTGTGGCAAGTTTTGAAAGAATTAAATTTCCGGTGGGAGAAATCAGACCGAAAATCACTTTTTATTGACCGGGAAGAGATAATATGTTGGAGAAGAAAGTATCTAAGATCTATACGAAAATTTCGGGCTGAAGGAAGGCCAATTTACTATCAGGACGAAACGTGGGTAAACGCAGGTCATACTCTCACAAAAATTTGGACAGATAAAAATATATCAAGCTCCAGGCAAGCCTTTATGGAAGGTTGGTCTACTGGTATTTCCCCACCCTCTGGTAAAGGCAGTAGATTAATAGTTTCTCACATTGGCAGTGAAAAAGGATTTGCTAAGCATGGTTTGTTGGAATTTGAATCCAAAAGCACAAAAGACTATCACGAGGAGATGACAGCTGATGTTTTCGAAGAGTATTTTGAGCAGATGATTGAACATATACCACCAAACTCAATTATAGTATTAGATAATGCACCTTATCATTCACGACTAGTTGAAAGACTTCCAACGACTGCGTGGAAGAAACAGGATATCATTGACTGGCTGCGGAATAAGTCCCTGCCTTACGAAGATGGAATGGTTAAAGCAGAACTTTTAAAAATTGCCCGGCAACACAAATCTAAGTTCAAGAAATACGTAGTTGACAAAATGGCGGAAAGACGAAACATCACAGTCCTTAGACTTTCACCCTACCACTGCGAATTGAATCCAATTGAACTCATTTGGGCACAAATGAAAAGCTATGTGGCTAGAAAAAATACGTCATATAAAATACAAGCTGTACGTGAATTGTTATATGAGTCTTCACAACATATTACAGAACAAAATTGGAGAGATGCAGTAAGACATGCAATAGAAGAAGAACAAAAAATGTGGGATCTTGACAATATAATTGATGCGACTGTAGAGACACAACCGCTAATTATTAACCTGCAAGACGACTCGGATTCCGAAGATGATCCTGTTTATTTTGAATTTGAATAGTTTTGTAAGTAATCGTAGTTTATATCATTTAAAAATAGGTATTAATTAAATAAATGTATCTTTTACAAATTGCAAGTAACTTATTATTTTTGAATAAAATAAAGAAATTTTTTTAAAATAAAAATACAGTTTACAGTACCTACAGTTTAAGAATATTAATATATTTATTCATTTAAAGTAACTAATGTTTTAATCATATACTCTACGACACTGGTCACTCATTTCCACTCAAAATACCTACATAATCGGATTAAAAGTTTTATAGCTGTATTGTATTTCTTCAGATACAAGGTGGGTTAGTCGAAAACATCTTAAACTGCCAGTTTTAGTTTGGTTTTTGTTATTATATCATATTAGCTGTCCTCTCTGTATTTCAGTTCTCTAATGAGGGTCAAACTTGCAGTGAGCTATCAACAAATTATGAACGGACTATAGGGTTGTGAAGTATTCGTCAGGAGCTTCAAAATGGTGTGTCACAAAATCCCCTTTTCCATTTAATGTTTTTTCCCAGATGACGCCCAGTCGCCATCTTGAAAGTTTCATATGTCAATTTCACATCAAAATAAAGTATTCATGCATTAATTTCATTATCCCAAATTTCAATATTTTGAGTTGACCTGTTCAAAAAATAAAAGGGGGGCATTAAAGAAATACACTGTAAATTATAACTGAGTTGCACGTGTAAACGTCAGTATTGATAAGATGAACATCTTTTGGAGCTGCATTGTCATAAGACTGTACAGTTTTGAACATTTCAAAATCGGAGACATGTTACGAAAGTGGAAGATCAAGGACGTAGATTTCGCATACCTTAGTGACAGACAAATGTACGTACTCGTAAGTTAGGATTTGTATTTATTTTTGGTTGACAGACGCGAATATACGGAGCAAAAAATTGTGATTTCTTTGGCAAACTTGCATGCGTGGGAAGCAATTCTTGCGTCATTAGAATTTTCGCAATTGAATTTTTTCCTGAGAGAAATGATCTTCAAAATAATCAATTCTATAGAGACCGACAATGTTTGCTTTATGTGAGTCATTCATTAGTTTCATTGACGTGATCCAGGCTTTGGCGTGGGAAATTATATTGCATGGAGTACGCATCAACATTATACAGAAATCAGTAAACAACCGATTAATTATTATAGAGATTAATTTGAGAATTTCGTTAAAAAATAACCTAAGAATGCCTGAAAATTTCAATCGTCCTTCTTACAGATCGTCGGGTGACAGGAAGAACTCACTAAGTACTATATTGAGACATACTACTATACTATACTATATTAAGTACTATATGAGACAATTGAGATAATTGAAGATTTATTTGTTTTGAAACATAAATCCATTTGAAAAACAATTCATGCCCAAATCGAACATAATGATGAAAAATATTTCACTTTACATCTGAGTATTTAATTTATTATTATTTTTTTTATAAATTGGTAGTTATTAACGAAAAAGTATTTAGTGAGTTTTACCAGTCGTAAAATAAGAGATATGTAGGAAAATAATAAAAATTACTTTTTCGAATGAAACATATTTATTATTTTTTAACTATCAATAAGAGTGGTGACAAAAAACTTAACGTAAATAAATCATTTATGTTTACAATAGAGCAAACCATTAATCACTGTTCTTCTTCGCTTTCCTCATCATAGTTTGGTTCTGGTAAGCGGTCTGCAGTAACAGTTTTATTAGTGGGTAAATTTCTATACCACATGGCCACTCCTTCTGGTATATGTCCAGCGTTCACTAGCTTGACTATGTCAGCCTTTTTCTGTTCAGAAACAGGGCGTTAAGTCTTATAAGCGGGTTTCAGTTCTACAGGACGAGTTCTTGGGCGCCCCTTACCAGCGACAGAAATCTTTTTATAATCTGATGTATGGTCATTCCTATAAAATAGTGTTTCAGGGTGGTCTTTTTCAACTTTCATACTTTTAATTTTAAGCCACGAAACCGTATCACCATTTTCATCTTTGTTTCGGTTTTTAATAGTAGCTGAGGCCAGGTCATGCAAATCATAAAAATAATTGAATTCGAGGAGATGAATCTGGTAAGGCCGTTTAGTTTTATGTTTCTGTTGTCTTGAACTTCGAGCAGATGTAAAAATGTCTATCCAATCCTTCATTGAGGAAGCTGATTTATACTCCTTAGCTGATTCAACGGCCGAATGCATGGAATCACACTCCATGTGTGAGTGCCCCGATTCTAAAATTTAAGCTCTATTGCCTTCAAATCATTTATGTTTTGTACTGCATAGAGCAACATACTAGCTACTTGTTGGTTCCTGTTTTGTCCTTCAGATGTGTCAGAGAAAAATGAGAATTTCTGAGACTGTAGAAGGAAGAGATTTCAAAAAATGATAAAAAATGGATCCTATTTCGTTACTACCCCTTTTGCCATGTAATTCATTCCACGTGTAACAGTAAGCGGATTCTCCATATCCAACATAAATACATAAATTGTATACACAAATTTTTCTTGAATAATAAAATAAAGACACACCAGAATACGGCAATTGCAGGACACTTCGTAAATCAAAAGTACAAGTAATAAAAGATGGGTCATCTTCGCATCTCATTTTATCAGTCTCTTTGGCTTCATTGCATTGTTTTTTTCTAATTAAGTGGAAGGTATATTCACTTTCCAACTTAACTTTTTTATCAGTAGTAGAGGCTTGCTCGTATCTGGTACATGTAGCACAAAGATCTTTTTTTGGTTTAAAAAATGAGAAATTATAATTATTGCAAAATATGCGACGGTAAGTTTTTTCACTCATTGTCTCAATATTATTCGATTGGCTAAAATCATGTTTATACAATGCATACATTTTCGAAATCGACAAGTTACTATCTAAATACAATTTCTTAGAAGATTGGTGTACGTAATGGGATTCCATTATTTGAAAACTCTGAATGTGCTGCTTTATCATTTTTATGACTGCTTCACTAGTTTTATTTCCGGGTGGTTTTTTTCCCACTTTTATCTTCTCCTGAGAAGCAGCCAACAGAACTATTTTTGATCGCTGTATTAATGGGACCATTTGAAATACATAACGTTTTCTGGAAAAACGGAGCACATACCCTGTGCTTGCCACTGATATTTATCAAGAAATAGGTTTTTGACACACTGCGAGGCGTTTTACTCGTTTTAAGAACCTTCCGACGTTTCGGTTCTTCCACTTGAACAAGCTTTAGAATATAATCCTTTTGCCTACTGTAATTTTTAAAACCCCAACAAGTTCTACAAATTGTGATTCTTTCTTCTTCTGTGAAATTACCATTACATTTGAATTTACATTTTGTACAGTCAACAGCTTTAGGATTTTTAGTTGGACATTCTTTTGTCTTATTTTTGTAAGGTAGACACTGAGATCTTTGAGATTTGGTAATGTTTACCTTCCATTCAGTAGAATTATTCTTTCTCTTTCTTGTCAACTGCTTGTTATTACTTTCGATTTCGTAATCGGAGAAATCAGTAATATCGTCCGATGAATCATTTGCAGGTGACCAATGGAAGGTGGGATCATTGTCTGAAACCTCAGAAAAATCTTCATCTGTGTCAAAACCATAATCTACGAGCTTATTTTCATTCCTCTTCATCTGAAAAAAAAACTGAAAGTAAGAATACACTAACGAATTAAAAAAATTATATTTTTATTACCATTTTGAAATTTCAAAACATCTACTTACCTTGGCATTAGTATTTTGTATTTGTGGATCAGAAGTTGTCCCTTGTAGAGGTTGTTTGTCCCCATCATTTTTTATTACAGACTCAAATCCATGTTTTTCAAAAAAACATTGATCCTCTTCAGCAGTAATTGTAGTTGACTGAAATACCATTTTCAAATTTCAAAACATCCACTTACTTTATGCATTAACATTTTGTTCTTGTGAATCTGGAGTTCCTTGTAGAGGCTGTTTGCCCCCATTATTTTTTATCTCAGACTCCAATTCATGTTTTTCAAAAATACTTTGATCCTCTTCAGCGGTAGTTGTAGTTGACTGAAATACCACAGTAAAATTATTGTAACCTAAGTAATTATATGAATAAATCAAAGCTTAGTTGATTCCGCTGTTGTTTTTGTTGTTTTAATGAGTTAAATTTACATGGCTGAGGTCCAGTTCTTCATTCCAGTCCAAAGATATACTGTTCATAATCTGTTGTTCGTGTATCATATTCATAACTTGGTAAATTTTCGTTATGTCGACACCCGGCGATTTTGAAAAAATTTTTGACTGTACTTACGTATTTTGAAGCGTAGATTACGAATCCGAAAGAAAAAAGCGGCGCTCTCCCTTATTTAAAAAGTTACGGCCCTTCAAAGTTCAGAAACGAATGCTTCTCCTGGTGACATTATTCTATTTTTAGGTTAGTTACTAGTGACATTTCAGAAAAAAGCGGTTGGTATTTGCCGTCGCCTACTATTTCAAATTCGTAATACACCACCAAAAACCAATTTACGATCTAAAGAATGAAGGTAAAAAACATTTGAATTACTTCAGGAATATGGACTGCATCAGTCGTACCAACCATATCATTAACCTTAAAAACGTCAAATAGAGTGATATGTAACCAAAAAGCAACTCTGTACATTTTTTAACATTTCTATAAGAGAAATGTTGATTATGGAAGTGAAAAGTGTTAAAGAAGGAGGAATAAGGTGTAAAGGTGACCTAGTGAATAAATGCTTGTGTTTTTAAATAGTTTATTTAGTGAAAAAGAAGGCTGAAAAGTTGCCCTTTTCTGAACTTTGAAGGGCCGTAACTTTTTAAATAAGGGAGAGCGCCGCTTTTTTCTTTCGGATTCGTAATCTACGCATCAAAATACGTAAGTACAGTCAAAAATTTTTTCAAAATCGCCGGGTGTCCACATAACGAAAATTTACCCATTAGACGATGTGAGGCGAACGTTGGCGGCTAAACTCACTGAGTAACTTCAGTGACTTTTCCTGCCGGGATCACATGCAACTATGCAATTGATGAATTCTTACAATTCTGATAACTGTTGTGACGCGGTTGTCGCGTCACAACAGTGAATGTGAATGTTTCCAGGGAAACCTTGAGAAAAGATAATGTACTTAGTGAATATATGTCGATTATGATAGTTTCTGTACTTAGTGAGTTTTTCCTGTCACCCGACGAGATAATAAATTTCATTTCACAGCTTCGATGTAATTTGCCGTGAATATATTATTATATTATTGATACATATATAGCATGGAATCTTACCAGGACAATCTTCTAGATATAAGGTACCAAAAAATATATTTCATTACAAAAAGTTAATCAAAAAAGAAGGAAGTATTTACCCACATATCTATAAAAATACATACATGATCACAAAATCAATAGATGATTACTAATATACCAAAGATCTTTCAGTCATTCATAATGTAGCGAATGAGTATAGCATTGAATCAAGAATTTCATATCGTGAGCGATTTTTCCATTTTTTTCAACACGTCGTCGTATGAGAAAGTGATTATTTTTTTAATTTATTGTACTTTTGTACAACTTTTTTCAGTCACTTTTTGTTGTAATTTGTTGGAATTATGATATGTGTTCTTTTAAAACTCAAACGTTTTCATTAGAGATTTTTTATAGAACTATTTCACCAAAAAATTTGACTCGTCAATGTTAAGAGTTCTCTTCATTTTTTAAGGTGTTTTAGAACCTCAGGACGAAGCAACGAATGGATAAGTAAGGTAGAGAAGACTTCTGGCAGAATCTTCCAGGATAGACTCACTCTAAGGCGTTCATTCACCCTTCGAAGCTTGATACCAAGTAGTTCATGGACTACAGTAGGGATGAACTATGATGCCTAACAGGCCTTCTCACAGGTCACTGTCATTTGAATCATCATATGCAGAGACTCGGACTGTCGGAAGACAGTGTGTGTCGCCTTTGTTTGAAAAATGATGAAACAGCAGAGCACATACTTTGTGCTTGCCCCGCTGGGGACCGAATCAGGTTTTTAGAGTTCGGCAGAGCCGTACTTTTACCATCTGATCTGAGTTTGAATAATTGTGGGCCACAATAAACCCTTGCGGGTTGCGGTGGAGGGTCGAATAGACCCACTCACTTTGGACTTAACCTAACTTAGTCAATGTGTAACAAATTTCTAAACCGAATTTTGAACCAAGTTACCTTTACCGATTGAGCTAAAATTTCACACAAACACATTGAGTTTGCGTAACACTGCACTATCAATTAAATTCCGCCATTTCAAAACTTATATGATATAGGTACATCACAAGATGCCGATTTATCATTTTCATAGTACCCCTTATGAAATCGGTATCAACTCAAAAGATTTGAGGAGCGGAATACGATGAGCGAAGTGGCGGCGTCATTCTATATTGAATATGGCTGAAGCTTCCTCATTGAGTATCTCAAGGAGGAGAAAAAGATTTTGTTTGAAGGTGATTGACAATGTTTCGTGATGAATTTCACTAGTTCGGACTTCCATTGTCTACTATATAAAATGATTTGAAATCCCTGAAACAAGTAAAAAAGAATAATTGAAAAAGAATAGCTGAAGATAACAATTATATTAAGCAACAATAAACCTGAAATGAAATGATAGTGAAATAACCTACAAGTAAAAATATAATAATTGAATAAATAAAAATTAAAGGAATGAAAAAAGAAAATAATAAAAAAGTGTAGAGATTCCAAGTCACGTTAGTTCACGACGTTTCGATTGTTGGTATCTACAATCGTCTTCGGGTGATGACTGGACTGATTCCTCCGAGAGATGACTATTTATAGGTCGTTGAAATACTTTCACTTTCTCTGCTTTCATTTTCCTCTTCACTGATTCCGTGAGAGATGACCGTTTTGGCGGGAGTTGCACATTTTTCGTTTGATGATGAGTTTCCATATGTTTCGTATTTCTACGCTGGCCTGGCTGAATACGTTGTTGGACAACATGTATGCGGCTTCCTTAAATTTTCTCTTAAACCAATGTTCCTCTCTGTGCAAGATCTCAGCTTGGGACCACTCGATGTTGTGTTGATGGGTCCAAACATGGTCTGCTATTCCTGATTTGCTGGTTTCTCCTCGCTGTGTGTGCTTCTTGTGCTCGGCAATGCGAACATTCAATGGCCTCTTAGTTTCACCAATATAGGATTTTCCGCACTCACAGGGTATCCGGTAAATGCAATTCTTGGAATCGCAGTCCGCGTTTGGGGGCCTGGTTTTCGTGAGGCTGCTACGGATAGTGTTACCGGATCTGAAACAGGTTCTGATGTTGTACTTGGAACCAATTCTTCTTATCCTCTCCGATAATCCTCTGATGTAGGGAAGTGCAAGCACTGGTTGTGACGGCTTCTCTTCCTTGCGAGGCTCCTGCTGTCTTTTAGCCAAAGTCTTTTCTACCATCGCTTTGGAGTATCCATTCCGCTGAAGATCATTTTTGATGATGTCTAGTTCCTTCTCGAGACCTTCCTTTGTATTACAGAGGCCAAAAGCACGGTCTAATAGAGTCTTGATGATTCCTCTTTTTGTCGATTGATGGTGGTTGGATTCGTGGTTCAGATACTGTCCCGTATGAGTGGGTTTTCGGTATACAGATGTTTCCCACTCAGTGTCGGTCCTCTTCACCAAAACGTCTAAGAATGGCAATTCGTTGTGGATTTCCTTCTCCATTGTGAAAGTGATGGAAGGTCTCACGCTGTTGATGTGTTTCAGGAAGGCGTCTAGTTCAGTATTCCCATGGTCCAGTCCAGTCATCACCCGAAGACGATTGTAGATACCAACAATCGAAACGTCGTGAACTAACGTGACTTGGAATCTCTACACTTTTTTATTATTTTCTTTTTTCATTCCTTTAATTTTTATTTATTCAATTATTATATTTTTACTTGTAGGTTATTTCACTATCATTTCATTTCAGGTTTATTGTTGCTTAATATAATTGTTATCTTCAGCTATTCTTTTTTAATTATTCTTTTTTACTTGTTTCAGGGATTTCAAATCATTTTATATAGTAGACAATGGAAGTCCGAACTAGTGAGAAAAAGATTTTGTTATGATATACATAATCAGAAATGGATAGGTTGGGTTGTATAATATTGTAACGTTTTCCCCATGGGTTTGACAATAATTGACCATACTATACAATTAAACTCAACTTTATTTCACTGTTATATTTTAACTGAAACTCCGGACTTATACTCAAATGTCTATCGCCTTATTAGAATACTTTATAGCGCACTTTCAACAAAACTTTTTGATCTACGTGTTGGAAGTGTTTATATATGGTAATGGAAATGTCTGGAAGCCTATAGGAAAGTCCCTGGAAGTGTCTCGAAGCGGCACATCTAAAACGATGGCGAAGCGCAAGTCGAATTGAGCGCGACCTCGGCCAAGTCACAGTCGAGTGACGACGGCCGGCGTTATTTCTTCAGGGAATTATTTACAACAATATCAACTGGACATTTTCAGACAAATGTATAGAGAGAGAGAATATGGTTAATGTCTATAAGAATTAAAGTCTTGATGAAAAAACTTACATGTGAATGTAAATATAAGAAATCAAAAGAATAAAGTCTTAAACAAATTGATATACGAGTAGAGTAGAATTGTGAAAATGAATAAATATAAAGGTACATATATACATATAAACTAATATAAAGTTGGAAAGTTGGATGGATGTATGTATATTTGTGGCTCTTTCACGCCTAAACGACTGAACGGATTTAGATGAAACTTTACATGAATACAGCTTACACATCAGAATAACATATAGGCTACAATTCACAGATGTTTAATGTAATTTTTGGTTATAATATAACGAGAAGTATCAAGAAAGTCGGAAAAATTGTTGCTCTCTGAGCCTATACCGTTGGAGTTACATGCAGATAATGTACCGTAAGATTATTTATCTAAATAACAGTCTGCGATAGTATATATGTACCTCTTATGTGGTAGCCACTCTATGCAAAATACTGAGCCATAAATACAATTAATTAAATTGGATATTTTTTTCACAATGTACGTTTTAGAATATCTATCAAATTCTTATAAAAATTAAGACAATTGTCGTTTTAAGTATTCAATATAGATAAACTTTGTTTTCTACACTAAGTAATTTGGACGAATCGTTTGAAAGTTATCACGATAAGCCCAACTTGACGCAACGCAGTAAGCTATTATACGTCGCATCTACTGTAAGACGACGGGGGACGATGCGTGGTGATAAAGGGGCGGTCTAAGCAATGTAGCGCTATCACCGAGAACTCGGGCAGACGCGTGAGGGCAGACGTCGTTGACGGTTGTGTTAGTTCTGAGAATTTCTTTATAGGTTACATAATTCGATTCTCTAAGCTATTCATTACTCAGTGCAGTTGGCATATTTTTTTAGTTACTGTATTTGTAAAGTGAACATATAAATTACTAGCTGTTGCCCTCTCTTACATTAACATTCGGCCGAAGCTATTGAACCTAGAATCTTGAAATATGCAGGTAGGTTCTTTGTATAGCGTAAATAAGGATCAAGAAAGGAAATCAAGAATTTCCATCCCCATGGAAAAAATAGGGGTTCAAAGATTGAAATGGATTTCATCAGTTCTGAAGATGGAAACCGAAAGTGTTGGGTTAGTAAAAAAATATTGCAACTGTTTGTTTAAAATGGTCTGTCATGAAACTTAATGTGACAAACCAAATTCTACGCGGGCGAAGCCGCGGGCAACAACTAGTATACATAGAAATGAAAGTTAAATTGGCAGTCACAATTGTAACATAGTCAGAAATTTCAATTCTTGAATTCAGTTTTGCTTGAGGTGCATAAAATTCATTTGAATTTAATAGGCATTAGAAATCCAGTTTACTTTTGATGTTTTACGAAATTCGTTTACTGTTTCATCACACCTAATAGCTGCAGGCAGTTTAAAATATTTTTCCATCATATTTATGCGAGAATTTCCTTATATCGGTTAATCTTATTGAGCAAATGAGGAATCGTCGATTGTTTTAGGAGAATTAGGTTCGTCATATATTTTCAAGTCAGAATCTACTGAATTCTGAAAAAAAAATAAAGAAAGTGAATGAATATTGCTGACGTATTGTCATCCAAACTCACCACCCTCTATATTATCAGACATGAGCAAGACAAAGAATCCTATCTTCCTTTGTGACTAACGTGATAGAAATCAAAACAACTCTGAAGATACATACCTACGTATGTATGAAATCAATCACCGATTTCGAAGTATTACCTATCACCGGCTGCTGGGTGAATAAGAAACATCTTCAAGACTGAACTATGGAGGTTTCTTTCATAAATGTCGGATTCAATACCCAGCGTGGTATTAACTGGGGAAGTAGTTGTTTTCCGGTAGACATTTGTCAGAACCTACCGTGTAGGTAAGTTGAGAGAGATGACTATTTCCAAATTTTATTTCAAAATATTTATATTATTAACGTAACAGTTTAATGACTCATTCAACACCGAGCGATTGAGCTGAAATTTTCCACATTCGTTTGTGGTTCTCATGGCAATGTACAATCAATTAAAATTCTCCGTTGAAAATATAATACGGCGGACTCCGTGATTTATCATTTCCATCTAGTTACCCCCTATAATGAGAGTTTCAAATGTCTAGGTTTGATGAGCGGAAATTGATAAGTAAAATACCTACATCCAATATTTTTGACGCAGGAATTGATCGTTTGATAAAGCATTAGCAGAAGTGAAATAAATAAAGTTATGATATTTTGGAAAACAGAGGTGTTTATTAAAACGCATGAGGTTAATACAATGTGTTAAACGTCCTTACTCATCGCATATCGTATTCAATTTATAGTTTCGCTGAAAACTTGTCGCGCAAATCGCTAGCAAAATAAATACTTACATTTTTGGGGAGATTAGAGAAGTTAACTATTACCTACTTCTATGAACATATAACTAGACCAGCTTCTACAAAAACTATACATTGAATTCAAGTATAATATAATGAACTAGCGAGCCGCCCCGGCTCCATATGGGTGCAATGCTGATACTAAATATACATCTAAACCCTTGCGATCGCAACTAATCAAAAAGTGCTATAGATCGAAGCGCCGCCTTCGAAGCATTATTTATAGGCACGCGCCGCCGTCCCGCAGACCGGTATCGCCGCAACCGCTACGTCCCTGCATTTTGAGTCCGTAATATCTTGGAAAATATTAATTTAATTTATATGCTGTGAAAGGTTATATTGATCTAAATTAAATGCACACTGCATTGCTTAAAATCGCTTCGTAGAAAAGTAAAGGATAAAAATGGTTAACGTGGGTTATCCCTGAGAGATAATACCATCGCGGACTTTTTTGTAGACCTTTTTAAGGCGTACCTACAATACTGTAGTACATTTTTTATTTACCTCATAAAGCTCAGCCCGCGTTTGCAATGTAAGCGCATCACATTAGAAACCTCTAAAATTAACAGTGTTTCTCTTCTATATTATGCATGTTATATACATATAAACCTTCCTCTTGAATTACTCTATTAAACTCCGTTGCGTAGTTTCAAAGATCTAAACATACCAACATACAGGGACAGACAGCGGAAAGCGACTCTGATCAAAATTTATTTTATTCTTTTGAGCACTTAATGGAAGCTTGTTTTCAAACATATTTTTCAGTATTTTTCATTAAAGAAGTCTTTGGACGAAACGAAGGGTGCCTTTATAATCTTCAATCACATGGTCTGAACTGTTCGAAATCACATTAAAGTTTGAAGACAGGCTGAAATAGGTCATACTCGTAAATAAAATAGGTTGGTTTCCGAATTTTGTCGTGGTCTTCTTTGGTTTAAATTTTAAATCTCCAAATGTTTCGACTGCAACTGCGGCAGTCATCTTCAGTGGCGTGGTCGAAGTATTCTTCTTGGCGTGTCAACTGAAATGTTGTTTTAAATTTAGAGCCGAAAGTCGCCTGTTCACAACTATAGCGTCTAATCTCAGAGGCAGTAAAATTGTACGGTACGTTCAACCAAATGGCTTGCATCGGATTCTTTGGAGTAGCCGAACCCCGCCTTCCGGCAATGCAGCGATAACTTTGTCTCAAACGGCGCGGCGTCCCTTTTATCAAAGGGGCTGCGCGCTCACAAGTAGATATCGGCGGTAGCGGCATAGTAAAATTGAACGATACGTTCACCCAAATGGTTTGCAACGGATTCTTTGGAGTAGCCGAACGCCGCCTTTCGCCAATGCAGCGGTAGCTTTGCCTCGAGCGGCGGCGTGTTTGTGTCGGCTTAACAAAGTATGCCAATCATTTGAATGACCAAAGTATACTGTGGTGGGTGGCTACTAAGTTCGGCTGCGTCTCGTGAATCGTGATATGCCGCGTCAAAATGGTCGACCATTTTTAAATAAAATTTTATGCAAAATTTTTGATAGACGCAAACACTTCTATCTTTTATGCATCTCACCAACAAACTAAACAGCTGAAACTGTGAACATATGTTCGATACGAGTGTGCCAATATAAAAACAGTCGCTAATCGAATGTACGTAGCCTGCGAAATTTGAACATTCATCTATTTTGAACAGTCCACGAATATGTGGATGAATTTCCGTATCAAATAATTTTTAATATCTATGTTCTTCAGTTATGTTCCATGTACTTGATTTTGTTAATTTTCATCGGTATCCTTTTCTTTGTGATATTAGTAAAAAAACGGGATCAAAAAAACTTGGCAATACAGAGGAAATATGTTCATTTGCATTTATTCCTGCACTGCACTGGAACTATTGGAACTGAAGACGAGACTGTTTGAAAAAAAATCTGTTTGTCTGTTAACCAGCTCTCGCACTCCTACGGACGACAACCCTCAGAAGTCGAAACTTGTGCGAGCTAAGGACTAACGAGGTCTTAGCTTTTAACATGTGATTCCTAACACGGGTTGGACGATAGCAAGTGAAAATCGATCGCTCAGTCTAGGGATTGAACCACCGACCAACACAGTGGTCGACTGAGTGAGTGAACAAAGAACCCACGTCGAACCCACCGGCTACCGACCGACTATTTGCCAACTTTAGAAATATGATGTCAGGTTCACTCTTGAGTGAGTCGCTTCTCTTCTAACAGCTGAACCTATGATGTTGCCCCGCCAATAGGATACAATGTGTCCAAGGGGACAAACATGGGAAATATGGAAACTGTATGAGATATAAAGTCAGTGAAATAAGGAAAAAGTTGCCCATTTCAGATCCGGTCCATATAAAAGTTAAAATTGGTAATGGTTTCTCAAAAACGAAACTTCGGAATGAAAATATGGAAACGCCATCTTGTACAGAGTGGGCCAAATTGGACACTTTCAAAGGAAAACTTCTGTTTTCAATTTAGATGGATGAAAACTGATGGCTGTGTCTGTGACTGTGACAAACTTAATGGTGAAAACCGCATATTGTCATCTATCATTGTTTCTATGAAAACATTTCCAAAGCCCTTTCTTACGTAGAATTCAATAGTGTAAAATATTTATTTTTTCAAATGAGATATCAATAGTTATTGATGGAAAACTATTTTTTTAATAACACACTCTGTATATATCAATAGAGCTTAACATTACATTACCAAAAATGGAGCACATTTGATGTTTTACTGTGGTCATCTTTGAAATACAGAGCTTTTATAGGTTTTTTCATGTAGACTTTGAAACGCAGTCAAGCTGCCGGAAAATGATTCCATGAAAATCAGAACAAATAAATAAGTACTATTCAGATCATTTCCTTATTGATTTCAATTTGAGAGCCACCGGTAGACAGCTGTTTCAGCCATATCGAAATCATTGTGGGAATGATCATAATAGTTCTTATCTATTTATATATTGATTTTCAAGGGATTATTTTCCGGTAGCTTGGCTGTATTAACCTTTCTCGATTTCATATCATTTCTAGAAACATGTGGATTTTCCAATGGCATTCCAGGATAGCTTCAAAAATTTCTGCTACCGCAGTTGACGGTTGATTGTTTAAACCACCAACACTGACATAAAAACTTGGCAAGTTGACTTGAGTGTCACACCAATAGGTGGTTCCACTTATGTCTCGCATGCGTTTACGCAGTTATTTTCATCAAGTACTTTTCTTGATTATTCTTCAATCGAGGCCGCCTGTCCGATACTGACAATGCCCCATAGGCTGAAACAGCTGTCTACCGGTGGCTGTTAAATTGAAATAAAACTGGGAATAATCAGAGTAGTATTCATCTATATATGGGGCCATTTTAATTCGTTTCTGTATATGGGGATCTCGTAAACGATAAGAGATAGAGTGTCGGTTAAATTGTGGCAAAGTTGCGTATTTTAAAGACCTATTCAATGATATGAAAAAATCGAATACAGCTCTTTCGATTCTGGTGATATACAGAAAAAATAAAAAAATCCCAAATTATTTTTTGCCTATATCTTTCTTTATTTGCAGGCATATTGAAAATCTGTTCACACTTTGCTATTGGCACTTGATGTGGACTATCAGAATATGTCCATGAATCTTTTATACAGGGTGTCATCTGACTTGGGCAACCTCCATCTTTGAATTTTTAAATACGGACCTGTATTTTTTGTTTAGTTTTTGGATCGTAGACGTTCACTTCATACTGAGGAATTAAATTTTATCTCATATTTCGGAATGTTTCTGTAATATTTGACTATAATTGTGTGAATTATTCCCTTTCAAATTACGGCCCTGGAAATTGGTTGACTGAGTTAAATAAAAACACAATAGCAACTTTCACGTCTCCCTATGTACCGTAGAGTTTTTAGAGAGTTTTTTTTCATTTTTAGGTACCTATTCATATTTTTTCATATTTCCATTGCTCTGAGCGTTTTCTACAATGAACTTCGAATAAGATAACCTTTTATGATTATCTGATACATATCTACATCAAAAATATATATTATATGTGTTTTAATAAACAGAAAAAGAAATGCTAGCAATAGTAACATTCGAAACGAACACTATAATTGTAATGAAAATTGAAATGAAGTAATTTATATGCACAAAAAATTAATGGCGCAATAAATGTTTGAATTGGAGTCCTTCCATTTTTATCTCCATTTGTTAATACATTTTTTATAAACAAATGGATTATTTCAATATTTAAAAAAAATTTACAACTTCATAGTGAACTGTCAATTATGATTTAAAGAGAAATCCAAATAATGTCATTTAATTGTTTATATATATATATATATATATATATATATATATATATATATATATATATATATATATATATATACAGTGTGACCCATTTAAAATGGAACCACCCCTGTAGAATGTGCATTTTTCAATCAATCTCAATTTTTTTTATTGAAATATTAAGCATGACAAACTGTATCTTGACACTAACTTTCACAATTTTAGTTTCATTTCCAAGGCACTCTATGGTTTTTTTTGTTTGTCAAAAACGGCAAAAGTTTATTAGGCAATTTTTGTTTTCAAATTTGACTACACCACTGGATTCGTAGTCGTTATAAATCAAAACTGTCAAATTTTCATTAAAAAATATTTGTTAACAACGAAGTTACAACAACTTCAATTTTGGAAACAAAGTATTTGTTTGTAATTTTTATTCAGATTATAGACATATTTGAGATCTGACAACACTGTCATCACCAAGTAGAACACCAGTGAATTTGTACAGTGAAAATCCGAAGTCAACAGCTCAATGCGTTCTACAGTTATAACTCCTGAAAATATGGTAATGTGAGAGATTTGTGGTGCAAGCGTTTTGTAATAAAAATCTGACTACGCCACTGGATTTGTGGATAATATTCCCTTAAAATCATTCATTTGAGTGTAGGTTACGAGAAGTGTATTCTAGAATAACAGAAAATTAAAAATTCATTTTCAAGTTATGCAGTACTTAGTACATTCTTCCGCATAACCGCAAAAATCAAATTGATTTAAAGCATGGAAATCATTTATTCAATAATAAAACAGAGAGCAGGACAAAAATTGTTCCCTGTAAATTCTTCATAACTCAGCTAAAACAATCTTTTAGAGGAGATATCAATAATTTGAGGAAGCTGAACTCATTATGCAAAGGTTTTATAATAAATCAACAGTAGGCTGTGATTTTGACAGTTAATCATAAATAAAATATTAGTTGTTAGTTACGTGCATTTAATAATGGCTTTGCAATTATCATTAGAAGAAAGAATTGAAATTGTGAGAATTTCTGGGGACAATTATCATAGTGAAAGAGAAGCAGCTAGGATATTTAATCACAGACATCCAAATCGACTTCCCATTGACAGAAGCACCGTCAGTAAAATTAACAAAACATTTAAAGAAACCGGTGCAGTCAGCAAACATATTTTAAAAAATAATCACCGAAGAAGAAATTTAAACGAAGGTGCTGTTTTAGATTATTTTAGAAACCACCCAAACAGAAGTTTACGAGTCGCCAGTTTGGATTTAAACTTACCGAGAGAGACTATTCGACGATGTCTTAAACAAAACAAAATGAGAGCATTTAAACCTGAATTTCTTCACTCTTTAAAGGCAGGTGATGAAGTGAAACGTATGGAATTTTGTTTGTGGGCACAAGGCGAGTACCTGAATACAAGAAATTTTTTAAACTGCATAATGTTTAGTGATGAAGCTTCTTTCAGCACCAATGGGGTAGTTTCATCGCAAAATGCTCGGTATTGGGCTACGGAAAATCCGCACTGGATCATAAATTGTAAAAGTCAATATTCCGAAAAAGTTAACGTTTGGTGTGGTATAGTACAAAATAGAATAATAGGTCCATATGTTTTTGATGGAAACATAAACGGGCAAAATTTTTTGGAATTTCTAAATAACCAATTATCGGACGAAATAGATGAAATGCCTCTTGCGGAACAAGTAAATTTATATTTTCAGCTCGACGGCTGTTCCGTGCACAATTCGAGGATTGTTAAAGAGTGGCTAAATAACCAGTTTCCAAATCATTGGATAGGACGAGGTAGTGACCTAATTGAATGGCCACCTAGATCGCCTGATCTAACAATATTAGACTTTTTTCTGTGGGGTATTCTGACACAAAAAGTATACAGAACAAGACCAACGAATCGAGCTGAACTCATGCAAAGGATACGACAAGCTTGTGCCGAAATTACAGTTCAACAAATAAGAAATAGTGTAAACAATATTCGGAAGAGATACGATAAATGTATTGAACTTAATGGAGGTTTGGTAGAAGCCACAAAAATTTGAATGTTTAGTTTTGAATCAATGTTTATTTTAGTATCAGTTTTTTCTTAATGGCAATTAATTGTTGAATAAATACTTTGAAACTTGTTTGTATACATTTTGTTTTCATCAGCTATAGAAGAAGGTAGAGTAAGTTCAGAATCTCATAAAATGTGATTTTCCAGGTGCGCTGTTACAAAAGTACTATTATTTATTATTGGGAAACTTCCAAAAAGCTTACAAGTATGACCATTAATACTTCAAGATTCTATCAAGATTTGGTAAAAGCGCAATTGGGAGATCCCATGACATGAGATTCTGAACTTGGTCTACTACTGCGTAACTTGAAAATGAACTTTTAATTTTCTGTTATTCAATTATTCAATTTTTATTTTAATTTTCACTTCTTGTAACCTACACTCAAATGAATGATTTTAAGGGAATATTATCCACAAATCCAGTGGCGTAGTCAGATTTTTATTACAAAACGCTTGCACCACAAATCTCTCACATTACCATATTTTCAGGAGTTATAACTGTAGAACGCATTGAGCTGTTGACTTCGGATTTTCACTGTACAAATTCACTGGTGTTCTACTTGGTGATGACAGTGTTGTCAGATCTCAAATATGTCTATAATCTGAATAAAAATTACAAACAAATACTTTGTTTCCAAAATTGAAGTTGTTGTAACTTCGTTGTTAACAAATATTTTTTAATGAAAATTTGACAGTTTTGATTTATAATGACTACGAATCCAGTGGTGTAGTCAAATTTGAAAACAAAAATTGCCTAATAAACTTTTGCCGTTTTTGACAAACAAAAAAAACCATAGAGTGCCTTGGAAATGAAACTAAAATTGTGAAAGTTAGTGTCAAGATACAGTTTTTCATGCTTAATATTTCAATAAAAAAAAATTGAGATTGATTGAAAAATGCACATTCTACAGGGGTGGTTCCATTTTAAATGGGTCACACTGTATATATTGTTTAAATTATTATTTAGGGCATTTTTTTCTTTTCTAAAATCACAATTTACAGTTCTCTACAAAAAAATAAATAAATTTTATTAACAATTTCATTGTTTATCAACTTAACAATTTGTTATAAACAAATTCTCAACTTCATTTTTTTCTTGAAAGTTATAAAACTCACAGAAACAACCACGAGTATAAAAATATATAAAAGTTGCAGCAGCTGATCCATTTGATGACTTTAATGCTTATATAACTTTTAAACTATTAGAAATACGACAAACAGTTTGGCAATGGAAAAAAAAATGTTTTCGGTATTTTTGTGCTCGTGGTTGTTTTTGTAATTTTTATAAATTCCAAAAAAATATAACGATACGTTGAGAATTTGTTTATAACAAATTGTTAAGTGAATAAACAATTACATTGTTGATAAAGTTTTCTGTTATTTTGTAGAGAACTGTTAATTATGATTTTAGAAAGGAAAAAATGTCTTAAATAATAATTTAAACAGTATACATATGATAAAAACGATTATAAACAATTAAATAATATTATTGGGGATTTTTTTTAATCGTAATTGACAGTTCTCTATGAAGTTGTATTTTTTTTTGATATTGAAATAGTCCATCTGTTTATAAAAGAGTTATGTCTTTTATTGAGATAAAAACGATAAAATAATGATAAATGAAGAAAAAAAAATTTACAACATTTTTGTGTTTTTTGTTTTTTGTTCACTTAAAAAAATTATTATAAACAAAGTAATAAAATTTTCAGAACTTTCATCATGCAATCTTCTTTTGTATGTATCTAAGAAGCTCCACGAAACGAAACAGTTTTACGGTAATTAATTAAATATTTATTTTACTTTAAACGATAAAAGAAGTTTTAGAAAATTTAGTTAATCAACAATTGTCGAGATTATTGAAAAATTAACTTCAATGGAAAATTCCAATGGAAATCAGTTCTCTATGGTGTCTAGATTATATCATAATTTTTTAAAATTTTTCTATTCACTTTAAGTACCTTAAAAAAATATTTTCAAGTTACGTACTCGCTTAGAGGCCGTGCGCGCAACCTAAAAATAGCGCGCGGACGGCTATTTTCAGCGTTAAAAATCATAAATAATAATAAAAATTATAAATAATGGAGATACCGTTTCCGGAGTCGAAACTTTTTTTTAGTAAATTTCCTCCTCTTCAAGGATCTTTTTTTCAAAATTCGAAAATATTTATAGTTCACGAACTATAAACAACAAAACCGAACACTGCTTTTTAGGGTCTGTAATTGTTTATAACTTTTAGAATTTTTTATGAACTAATTTACTTTTTTTTCACAATGATCTAGACAATATTTCGGATCAAATGAGCCTAACCACTTAATTTTACTAAATCTACGAATTTTACGAATCTTACGAATCTAAGCTTATAGCCCAGACTATAGTAAAAGTATGTTATACCTATTTACAAGAAAATTAAATGTTTGGCAATCAATCTCAAAATTCGTACTGAAACTAAGATAACGTAAAGTATTTGAAAAATGAATTGCGGAATAATATAGTCTCAATTCATAGACAATAGTTTCTCGGGAAGTTTCATTACTCCCCTCGAAATATTTTCAAACCTACTTCTCTTTGCTGAAATTTGAAAAATGGTAACAGTTATCTAAAATAATTATCCGTTGGTTCCTAACCCATCTTTCAATTCTATTTTTGTATTAATAGTTAGAGAGATACAAATGAGTGTACTGGTTTCTGAAGGATTCTCAAATCCAATTCAACAGGCTGACCTGGTTTCTGTTAATTATACTTTTAGATTATATTATTTTTTATCACCTTTATTTTCGTAAATATGTAATACCTGCCAACAGAGGATTAAAAGTGCTTTCATAACTGTCCTGACGTAAACGCTCAGATGAATGAAAAACTTCAGAAAAAAATTGGATTCTCTCCAGACCCCAATAATTATTGTCTTATACTAAAAATAACTGGGAAAGAAAGTTTTTGGCTTTCTACTACTCCATCTTGATACAAAAAAAGAAGGATGAGGGAGTCTTCCAAAGAAAGGAAGGAGGTAACTCTATACATGGATGTGTAGATCATGCGAAGAAGTAACTTTCAGACACAAACTGAAAGAAAGTCCTCCTGAAACAGCTACTTTCATATAAACATTGAATTATACGAAAGAAAAAATTCTTTCGAAACAAATACTTCTATATGAACACTGAATTATACAGGAGATACTTTTCTCTACTCAGTTTGTTTTTCAAACATTCGTTGTGGAATAAAAATCAGATATCATTCACATGAGTTCTACTTTAAATGAATGGTAACAAATTGCACTTATATAGAACACTGCCATCCTCACTGGTATACACCGATGTTTTGCCTTAAGACACTTGCCCCAAGGCTCTTCAGTACCAAATTGGATAACATTATAGAAAATACACACACTTCATTCATGAATTACGATTTTTTAATGTCACGGAATAAGCGTGATCTGCTTATGTCATCGATGGCATCGTAATGACATTCATTCACCTATTTGATTTAATCCCAGCCAAGAGGAATCTTATTTGAAATGAAGGGGTTATTTATTCCGGACAATCGGTTTGTATCAAGATGGAGTAGTAGAAAGCCAAAAACTTTCTTTCCCAAAAATTAATCACTCCTAAAAAATATAACCCCTTCAATTTAAAAATAACTTATTCGTATGAATAGTGAATTATCTCAAATATAGTCTTCAACCTTCTATATCTTTTTTCAGGTGCCCTAGCCTATGCAGAACTAGGTACGATGAACACCTCTTCAGGAGCGGAATACGCTTACTTCATGGACGCTTTTGGAGCTCCACCGGCATTTTTGTTTTCCTGGGCTAGTACTCTGGTGCTGAAACCATCACAGATGGCTATCATCTGCCTAAGTTTCGGGAAATATGCCGTCGAAGCGTTTGTTACAGAATGTGAACCTCCGGAAATTGTTGTCAAAATGGTGGCCCTACTAGCAATAGGTAAGAATCTTCTGCCCCTCCTGGGGTCGTAAATTTGTCAAATGAATGTAATTTACAGCATATACACAACCTCAGTTTCAAGAGTCGGAAACTAGATTAGAATTACCAAAGAATTACCTTTTAACGTACGATTTCTAGTTCCAGTTAATGCACTGAGCAATTATTGATATTCACTCTTTTAGAGCGTGACATACAAGCCTCAGATCCAAACAAATTTTTATGAAAACAAATAGGCATTGTTCTGACTTTCATCAGAATCAAAAGTACTTATCTAAAAAAACCGGTAGTATTTCTTCTGTAAAAATGAAATATTACGAAATGATACTTTGAAACATTCACCTCTACCAAAGTTCCCACACTTTATAATCTGACATTCGCTTGCCAGAAAACAACTAATTACATGGCTAATACCAGTATAGACATTGAATTATATCCTACAGATATTTAAGCAAGTTTTCTCGCTGAGGATATACTTACAGACCGATTTCGGGAAATTACCCCTCATCGGTGCAGGAGCGGTCTGATCCCAACAGCAGTTTGGCTAGCACTCGACTGACTTCAACCTTGCTCGACTGCACATACGAAACTTTCCTCCGCGAGGAAGATTTGTTAACTAGTAACAGTTCCATCTCGTGACCAAAGTACCAAATAGGGGAGAAGCACCCCACGTATTAACACTCTAACAACATCAGAAATGTATTCACGAAATCATACAGTCTAGGAACGTTTGGAGAGGATTATTTTCTCAATAAGTACTCGTATGTATCTCTCTTCAGCAGACCAATTTCATTTTCATCTATAAATAATACATCTCGTATTTGTCCGTTTTACAATGAGATCAAATCAGACATATGATACTTATACTCTTATCAGTCATGAAAAGTGAGAATGATTTCTGAATTCTGTATTAGTATTACTTCTAAAAGGAAGTAATTTGGATAGGGAAACGCTAAGATATATCGGTGCAGTACCATTTCAGCTATCTCCATTCAACCTCACAATGGCTAGTATGTAACCTGTATTATTCTTCTTGAACACTGTATATTTTTCATTTCATTTTCAGTCGTGATTCTATATATCAACTGCTACAGCGTCAGTCTTGCAACCAGCGTACAGAATGTCTTTACAGCTGCCAAACTTGTAGCAGTACTCATCGTGGTACTCGGAGGTGCCTATAAGATGTTTGAAGGTGAGTCTTAGTTTTGGTGACACAAAAAATCAGCTTAGCTTTATTCCAACGTTAGAATGTAGGGCATATGTAGCTGAGTCGCCATCATCATTAACATTGAACCAAGAAAACAGATTGGTGCATAGATGACAGAAATTCACCATTCAACTGCTATTGGTCCAACATCTACTGAAATCTTCATTACGTCTTGATTTTTTCAAGAAATTCTTCTGTTTTTGCAAATCCTCTGAATTATCTTATTAGTTAAGTTTATGCCAAATGTTGTACCACACTACAAGCGAAGCCATCGATAATGTTTCGAATTGTTTGGCAAGCCCCTCAGCTCCAATCATTAGTTCTGTTCTCTCTTCACCAAGAGGTTTGAGAGTAAAAATTGTAACTGCTGTAGAAGTACTTGCCAACGATAAGTCGAAGCAGAGATTAAGACTAACAGATTTTGTGATAAAAGGTGAAATTGGGATCTCAAACACCTGTGCTATCTGAAAAAGGAATAAATGAATAAATAAATTCAAATTGAAAAAGTGATATTTTCATTCATTTTTCACTGTTTTTGCCTTTTGTAGTAAAGGCAGAACTGACAGAGGTAGAGGGCAGAATGGGATGATTTACTTACCCTTGATGGATAGAAGTAGAAAAGCTTTTTACGCGTGTACAGTTCTAAATCCACAGCTACCACACCCCACTAGCATTCGCATTGGTTGGAACTACTACTATACCTGATCTCATTCCTTTTGTTTGACTTGTAATGAAAACATTGAAATCGTAATTTTACTACATCTCATAACATCCCCCGAAACACAAATTACCACACTACATTATTTTAAGACAGATACCAGGACTACTTAGAAATCATATTTTTTTTTAAATACGTGCCATGAAATCAGCCGATACTTGATGAAAATCCACTGGGCAGTGTACAAAACTGCAACACGTGTTTCGCTTTAAGACGCTCTCTCAAGCGTTCTCATATTTATATATAGTTTAAAATCCCACATCTAGGTTATTTTAGCAAAGCTTATAGTTTGACAATCGATGGAGTTATAGATAGTTCAGAGAAGTATGCAGGACAGTTCAGTGGTTCAGCCTAGCACCACTGATGAAACCTTGGCGGTGCGAAACAGAGCTGTCTGGTGTTGGATAACAAGGTCATCGAAGTACAGTATGTGTCATTGATAGTAGTAGCCTGACATTAGGGTATCAGAAATAGAGCCCTTGATATATAGCTCTAAAAGGGCCCTACTTTAAGCTAGCAAGTACGCATTGTGGTGTTCGCCGAAAAAAGGTAGGTACATAGTATATCAAAAAATTTGTTTTGACTCAACAATGGTTTCGGGCCCATGAAAACATGATCTTTCACTTGAATTTCGTCAAACTTGCGAAAAAAAAATTGCACCTTTATTTGGTAATCGTATATTCATAATAATTCGCTGAAAAAGGTACAGGTACAGGTACGACAGATTTTTCAAGTTCTACGACGCCGATTCGAGAACTATTCAGCAAACACATCATACTCCATTTCACCATTTTATGATGTAATATTTAAACCAGAACTTGCAGAAGAATCATCGTAATTACATAGGTACATACCGGATCGTATATCCCATTAATCGCTTCGAACTCTTTATCGAAAACCTCTTTATTCTTTTTAAAATCGTCACTCGCGTTCATTTTAATGAAATTTAATTTATAAAAATTCACGATGAAATTATCATGAGAAAACATTTGTGGTGATAAGATATTAAACCCAGAAATGAAAAGGTTACTTTAATCAGCTGCATTGTAGCTCAGAGATTACTTTAGGTTACTTTAATCAGCTGCATTGTAGCTTAATCACAGTCTCGATAACTGAAGCTACCGCTTCAAAGTACAAAAAATCAGCTCACACGAAATACCACTCCATTTCTGATTTATGGTGAAATAAATCTCCGACAGTAAACATTATGAATCAGAACTGGCAAATTATAAATCAGAAGGTTTTTTGGTTTTAAATTATAATAATTTAGATTTAGTCGGCATCTGAATTGTTTTTAGAAAACACTACAAGATCGTGGATATGTGATTTTATGAATGAAGTCCTACACTTGAATAAAAGAAGATCAAATAAATATGTTACTACTGATTCTAAAAAGGTTGCCACATGCTTAATTTTACGAATGCTATCAAACTGAAAATAATCCACCACTAAATTGTATAACAATCACAATCTAACATCGACTCTGAATTATTTAAAATTATTATACATATTTATTTTTTTTACTGTATGCAGGACTGATAACTGCAGTGGAAATTATGAGAACGTAATCTTTTCATCACTGTCGTGTTTTAAATGATCATTACTGTTTCTAAGAAAATAAACTTGGTTGACATGATCAATATGTGACACATATTATCATGGTGATTCAGAGAATAAACTTTTTTTTATGTCGATATTCTTAGAATATTTAATAACATCACTGATATAAAAACATAAATTATGTAACTTGATGATAATTTTCACCACAATTGAAATATACTTTCATTGAATATAGGATGTTGCACTACAATATGATCGTAGAATATTTTTTCCCAACACCAAACCATTATTTTAACACCTCGACAAGTTGTTTAAATATGTTGTTTAAAATATCACCAAGTGATCATCTTCAAGAGGAAGATCAGTTTGATCTTCCTCTTTGGTGTTGGAGAAAAACTCCAGTAATATTCATTACTACACCAAAGGTTCCAAAAAGTGCATCACAAATATGATCGTTAGCAATTTCTCTGAGGATTATTCTGATAATTATTTTCAAATTTTATTGCATTCATTAGCTAAATGAAATTCACTTCCTGCCTTCCTCTTAACTTCCACTGCAAATAACCAACAAGAACTAGAATCCAGAAAAATCTACGAATATAAATGATAAACGAAGAAATAAACGACGGTTCGTTGCAAAAACAAGTTTCGAATAGAGATTCGAACTTTTTGTTGCCAGATTTGAAATTTAAGAGGAGATATTCGTGGGGGACTTGAATAATCAAGCTTTTTTTTCACTATTAGTATAACAAAACACTTCATCTGAAACTCAACTATTATTCAAATGTCTATCGCTCTATAACATCGCTTTGCACCGCACTGTCCGCGTAACTTGACTGTCCCGATAGACGAATGAATCGCTTTTATATTTGGCAATCGAAGGCGGTAGAAAATTCATCGGAATTCCATGGAATCCGGTAGCATTATTCTCGCCATATCTAGAACGGCAGCGAACATCGAACATTCGCGAAACGACGGTCGGACTGGGCGCGCTCTCAGCTACGTCACAATTAGTTCATGGTTACCAGTGGTGGCCTGCGTTATTTTCTTAAGGGCATGGTTTACAACGATAAAACTTAACTAGAGCTAGGACTACAATTCAACTAAAATGAATAAGATCAATCACTGGATAATTCTGAATACACTGACCCGTTTCTTGGTGAAAATCAATAACATTATTGTGGTGTCTGGAAATGGGAAGTTGAGTAAAAAAACTAACATTCATTGAGTGGTTCATTGCGAATTCAAACGTCTTTACTCAACATACACTCCCCTACTTATTAATACAACAGTTTAGTTAACTGCATTCTACTGTGTTAATACATGCGGTGTTGTCACATTTTTCCAGAACTTCGGTGAATATACTGAACTCTTTCTCCCTTTGGAAAAATTCAATTCTTCTATACACAATTATTGTATACTTGTATACCCAATAATTGCTATACTACTTACTATATAAACATTTTCATTTACATTGCCTTCACTCCGCCTTAGAACTAAATCGTCTTTATGTCTTCTCTACCTTCAGCATTTTCAAATATATCAGTTGCACTTCATTCTTTCACTTTCACAAAAGTCTGTCTGAACACTACTTTATATAGAGAAATTGTAATCAATAATTTGATTCACATGCTTGCGCCAAGTTTTATCTAAAGTAGGTATATGAAAAAAATATGTTTTTGAACCAATTTTCTTTTTTATAATA
Organism: Leptinotarsa decemlineata; assembly: GCF_025532065.1. Classification (NCBI taxonomy): domain Eukaryota; kingdom Metazoa; phylum Arthropoda; class Insecta; order Coleoptera; family Chrysomelidae; genus Leptinotarsa; species Leptinotarsa decemlineata. The sequence continues at coordinate 25,883,578 of NW_027412688.1, read as the reverse complement.
TTCTTAATCTAGCTAGGTTTATTTTGATTCCTATAATCCCTTACAGTCAGGGTTTCATTAACTATTCCTTCCATTAATTATTCTTTCCATTTCACTAACTATTTCTTCCCCCTCTATAATTATGTTTTTGATTTTTCTGTTTCCTATCTACCCTATTTTTTACATCATTATCTATTTTTATGTACAAAATCCAAAACAGATCTAGAATTTTTATCCAGCTTGAACTGTGTTGGACATCCACTTGTTGTGCAATAAGGCGTTTTTCTATAGGAAAAAAGAAAAATATTTGAAGCTGAATTAAAATATTTTCAATTTCCTTGGTTTAAAACTTCAAACAAAGCGTTCTTTATCGTTTATACAAAGTTTACAGCCTGTCCATTGGACTCAGCTTGTCAAATGGCTCTGTAATACGAAGGAAGGTCTCGAGAAGGAACTAGACATCATCAAAAATGATCTTCAACGGAATGGCTACTCCAAAGCGATGGTAGAAAAGACTTTGGCTAAAAGACAGCAGGAGCCTCGCAAGGAAGAGATGCCGTTACAACCAATGCTTGCACTTCCTTACATCAGAGGATTATCGTTGATGGTAAGAAGAATTGGTTCCAAGTACAACATCAGGACCTGTTTCAGATCCGGTAACAGTATCCGTAGCAGCCTCAAGAAAACCAGGCCACCAAACGCGGACTGCGATTCCAAGAATTGCATTTACCGGATACCCTGTGAGTGCGGAAAATACTATATTGGTGAAACTAAGAGACCATTGAATGTTCACATGGCCGAGCACAAGAAACACACTCAGCGCGGGGAAACCAGCAAATCAGGAATAGCAGACCATGTTTGGACCCATCAACACAACATCGAGTGGTCCCAAGCTGAGATCATACACAGAGAGGAACATTGGTTTAGGAGAAAATTCAAGGAAGCCGCATACATGCTGTCCAACAATGTATTCAGCCAAGCTAGCGTAGAGATACGCAACATATGTAAACCCATCATCAAGCGAAAAATGGCCAACTCCCGTCAACTCCCACTGAACCAGTGAAGCGGAAAAAATGGAAAGCGGGAATAAGTGAAAGTGAAAGTACTCGAACCATACATAGTCATCTCTCGGAGGAATCAGTCCAGTCACCACCCGAAGACGACTGTAGACACTAACAATCGAAACGTCGTGAACTAACGTGGCTTGGAATCTCTTAACTTTTTATTTTACTTTCATTGTATTTCTTTGTTCTTTATTTTTTCCTTTAGACAAAGGAAGTCCAAATTAGTGAAATTCACCATCTACTTCTGTAGCATTGGTTTTTATGCTTCTCAAATGGGTAATCAGTCTTACGTCAATAATAGCGGTAAATTTGTATTCTATAGTTGTTGAACAATTTCAGAACAATTTCAGAAAATATTTCAGAAGATTTTCATCTCTGCATAGTAATGATATATTGTTTGTTAGGGTCTGTTGGAATTACTCATTGTTTGTGTTCTGTTCCAACTTAAAAATTGAATTGATATGATTTCGTAACTGCGTATGGTAGTCATGATCACTTAATTGATATTCCTAAAAACCAACCAGGCTCTATCTATCAAATTCTCTAATTCTTTGATGTTTTCAGTTAACCACGATTCAATTGAATTCTTGAAGGTTTTAGTTATTGAGGGACCATATTTGTATACGAATATACAGAAAAGGTACATACAATTTTTCGACCGATTAAATATTTTTACACAAATTGGGTTCTTCCACGTCAACTCATTGAAATATGTAAAATGGGACATGTGAGGAATTGCTAAGTGGGTTTAATAATAAAATATTTACATGATATTATGCATGAAAGAAACACGTCGGTTGTTTGTAAAAATATGGTTTGTTCTTCCTTCATATTCCGATTCATTTATTTTACAGCAACAGTAATGTTTTGTTATCATTAGATCATAGAGCACCAGTCAGTATTTTGTGGTATGGGAACCTGCGTGAACTAATCTATACAAATTCTATTCCGATTTATTTTACTTCGTTTCAAGAAAGTCTTAGGATAGGAAAGCTTGTTCATAGGAATTTCTCGAAAATCGTACCATATATACATCTAAATTTCGAGTTAGATAGATTGATGTAATACCCACAAATACACAAACACTATAGGAAGAGATAACCACATTGGGTTTTACATTATCTTCTTAGTATTTTGTATAATTATAATGATTTCGCTGTAAACTGACTCATTCAAATAGAGCCAGGAAAGAACAACATATATATTTACATGATCGAATATGTTCAATTGATAGCAATTCGTGTTTTATTTCACTAATAACTGACACATTTGGGAGCCTATGAAATTCTCGTTTTGGACTACTGATGAAGTTCTTCGACAAACAAAACAAAGAAATCATTGGAATTTTGCAATAGCTGTTAGCTCTAAACGAAATGGTTTAAATTATAGAACATTCATTAGACATATTTCCCTTTTATGTTTAACATTTCAGGTGGTTTAGAAAATATATATTTTGAGAGAAAAAATAAAATGTAAAAATTTCAGTAAAGTTAATATCACCATTCACGAAGATGTCGATTTCACAAAAAAATACTAGACTGAGACACCTTTGCATTTTTCATTAGACATTCTTTACTATGTACAGATTTTACAAGGCCATTTGTCGAGGTAGCTCCTCGATTTTTGCGGCAAAATATATACAAATTAATTTTAGTCTAATATGCAATGTACGTATAAAGTATAAACATATATATATGTATATTTTGTTACCGGTTTCGGGTAATATTGAATCAATTCCAAGAAAATGAAGTTTATTAGAATTGGAGAAATGAGGTTCGCAAGTTATGTTCCAATAGAATCGTTTTTTGTTTGCAAATTGGTTAGTATCTGAATGACCAATTGTTCCCTTCCATCTCAAGAGTAGGTCCTTGCTAAGATTATATAACAATTGAAAAAGTCGCTACTGAGATTCAGAAAAAATTTGACACTGAGAAAATATTAAACCTGAGTGCTTCAGTAGTCTATGATAATTCCTCACCCAATAGAAATATCTGACGAAATGTTTTCCTTCCAGAGCCAAAAAAATTGTACCAGATTTCTGGAAAAGATTTCAAGCTCTTATATATTTTTATTATCGCCTATATTGAAACGACAAAAAAAATGCTTCATATTTCACCATTAGTATTGCAATGGCTTTCCCTTTCTATTGATATACTGGAATCGATATCAGCAATCTATCTAAATAGGAAAAGGTTCAATTGCTAATAGGGTTTGTTTTTGACATTCTGGCTCTGAATGAAAACATATTTTCCGCATATAGTTTCAAACTCTTACTCAACTCAAGTTGAATAAAATCCTAGTGTGAAACATTCTAAGGACCAATCATATTTGTTTGTGGTCCATTCGTGTATTTCTACTATTTTTCAATTCAAATGGTTTGAATTGTCCGTTAATTTCAACTACAGCTTTTATGCAGGCACTACGCAAATAATTATGCAAAAAGCAATACTTTCGATTTTTACTTCAGACCTATTACTGTTCTGTATCCATACATACTCATATATACCCTTTGAATGTTTTTTATGGATTAATTCAGCAATGTTCATCACTACTCTACATTATTTTTTGTACCACGTTGGGCGCCAAATCATGATCCTCTTAGATGAGTGGTGGTACAGAGCAGGTACAAAAAATATTTTCGTTTTTCTCTAACAAATATTTTGCATCTCCTCTTCGAAATCAAGGAACTCCGTTCGTGTTGTCCAAGTGTTGCCGATCTGATGAGGCAACACTTGGTGAAATATATATATATATATATATATATATATTTCACTATTATACACACTTATATTGCTAATATGTATACTTATATTTGTATTGTTACTTGTATTTTATTTTTATTTGTATTTTGTTTTTTTTTTGTATTATTTCTCTCGCTCACAAACAAGTGAAATTCTTCACTTCGTGGGTCTGGCCTGATTTATTCATACTTTATTTTATCCATTATATTACTCACTGTGTTATGCCAAATGATGAATACATATTATTAATATTATTCGTAATCGATGACAGTATTCGCTGAATAGGAGTAACTTTTATACCAATACTTAATATTTTTCCAACAATCACACAGCTCTCTTGCATTTTCAGTGCCTCGTAAAATGAAAATAATAATGTATAATATTCCAGGAAATACCCAACATTTGATGGAACCATTCAAGAATACGCAGTATTCTCTGGGGAATATAGCAACAGCATTCTATACTGGACTATGGGCTTACGACGGCTGGAACAACTTAAATTACGTTACAGAAGAAATAAAAAACCCATCAAGGTAATTGTTTTCGTTTGAATTGTTTTCCACTGTACGAGGGTTGTTTGAAAAGTTTCCGACCTCAACATGAAGATAGCAACACTCGGAAATAAAAGCTGGTAAATTTTTTTGTTAATCTGTTGATAGTTACTCACCATAGTTTCAGCCATTTTGGACGCGCAGTTATGTAACAGTCATTTGAGTGAGTTGATGAGAGTGTTTTTATGAAAATGGATAAAATCGTGTATGGAGCTGTCATTAAATATTCGTTTTTGAAAGGCAATACGCATATGCAAATCAAAGATGAGTTGGTTCCAACCCTCTGTTGGCGCAGTTTAGGTGCACTAAATCCCAGTTTTGGCGCTGATTAATTACTGTAGATGAAACTTGGATATACCATTATACGCCCGAAATCAAAGTAGTCCAAACAGTGCACTGCAAAGGAGTAACCGGCTCCAAAAAACTGTTTTTTCAGCTTTGAAAGTGATGGCGACTGTTTTTTGGGATAGTCATGGAGTAATTATAATGAATTATCTTTAAAAAAACATACAGGAGTATACTACGCATCATCACTCGACCAGCTGAAGGCAGAACTTACGAAAAAACACCCACATTTGCAGAAAAAGAAGATCCTGTTTCACCAAGATAACGCACCGTCGAACCATGTAGAAAGTCACAAATTACGTTTCAATCTGCTTGACCATCTGCCTCACTCACCAGATCTAGCCCCAAGCGATTTTTTTTGCTTCCTTATCTGAACGATCGATTTTCACCTGCTATAGTCCAACCCGTGTTAGGAATCGCACGTTAAAAGATAAGACCTCGTTAGTCCTTAGCTCGCACAAGTTTCGACTTCTGAAGATTGTCGTTCGTAGAGGTGCGACAACGGGTTAACGGAAAAACAGATTTTAAACATATGTTTTAAACAGAAATGAAGAAGCAATCACTTTCGCGAACAATTTTTTTGCAGAGAAAACGCCGAGTATAATTTGGACGGATTGCAGCATCGCATAGGAGACTATGTTGAAAATTAAAAAAAATCCGAAAAATGTCTTGTATCTTTGGTAGGTCGGAAACTTTGCAGACCACCTTCGTATGTGGACAAACTCGTATTTCCTGGTAGAAAGTTGTGACCTGAAGTCACTCGTGGAGTTATAAATCATGATGGCGATAAATTATATTAACGGTTAATACAAATATGTAAAAATATAAACTAAACATTTTGGCATTTATCAAAAAAATTGGACATGGAGCATCCTCATATGAGATTGACTCAAATCAGCCAGGTTCCGGTTCTGTTTTGTTGTTGCAGAAGTCTCGAAAAAACCTTTCAAAAATTGCTAATTGAATCACTTTTATATGGAATAATCGGTCCTAAATTATTCAATAGAATTTGAATATAAAGGGGTATATTTTTTGGTGATATTAGTTTTTGGGGGAGAAACCAAGAAAACCAAAAACATTTCCTCTTCTCTTAGGAGAGATTAGTTTTTGAGGAAGAAGAAACCTAAAAGTCAAAAAAATTCCTTATCAAAAAGTAAACTATTCTAAAAATATACCCTTTTCAATTCAACATGCTACATTCGTACGAATAATATCTGACTCATTCCATAAAGAATGTTTGGAGTACCAACTGAAAAGGAAAAAGTGATTTTCGTATAATTCACTGTGAGCAGTTGTTTCGGGACAGCTTTTTTTCCAGTTTCTATCTGAAGGTAACTACTATGCATGATCTACACATAATTGTAAAAAAATATTTTGAACTTGATTGCTTTCTGCATTTTTTCGTAAGGTTCGCACATATTTTATATAGAGTAGGCGAAGTAGAAAGCCAAAAACCTTCCTTTCCACAAACAAATCTCTCATTAAATTATATCCCTTTTCAATTCAAAGAAGATTCCTATGGCTGGGATTTGATTAAATAAGAGTATGAATGTCTTCACGTATTGTCACAGTAACATTAGTAAATCAACTGTTCCGTGACATACAGTTGTAATGTTATGAATGAATTGAGTGCTTTATCTTGTATTGTTATCCAGAACGGTACTGATGGGGCAATAAGACAAGTATCTCAACTCCAAAACTTCGAAGTCTATTGTGAATGATAGTTCTCACGATCAGGTTCCATGGTTATTTTTCATGATTGGCTGAAAAACAGTCGAAAGTAACTATCAAAGAGAGGAAAAACCTGTCTTTGTACTCCTGAAAATGCCTGCCACTCATGGCAGCAAAAAATTCATTTGAAAAAAATGCTGGTCAACAATCCAAAAAGGAAAATAACAAATTTTTCTCATCCGGAAAAAAAGTGTTCCTAGCTAAGGTCTCAATCTGCCAACTATGAAACGAAAACTGCCGGTGTGTTAACACCACCATGTCTTCGCGTCTACTCCTTTATATTTCCTTTGATTTCAAAGGCTTTGTCGCTATGGTTTGATGTCGTAATGGTTTAATGTTATCAGAGTATATTTTGTGGTCCATTTTAGCACATGGTTTATTGGTTTAACGGAAGATGTGAATGTTCCGGGTCAGTTGAAGAATGGTATTTTGTGAACTTTTTTTGGAATATTTAGGGAGTCTTGATTTACTTGTGTTTTTATGTGAATACCTCTGCCTTTGACATATTTGTTACAGTATAAAGTAGAACATTTTCTTCTCTGTTAGTCTGTTGAAGTTCATTCAAGATGGGGGTGATTGTCACTGAATGACAGATGGAGACTGAATGTAAGTATGTACTTAAAATTAAAAAATAAATGCTTCAGCACTGAATATATTTTTGATTGTGCTGGTTTGGTATGTGTTCTGATTTCAAGTGACCAAAATCATTTGATAGCTCATGTTCATGTTTCGGCTTCCTCTATGTTCGAATTATAAATCATGTAATCTGCTTCGAAAGCTTGTATAATACTGCTGTATTTGCTGGATCGTTAAATCGACGGCTTATGAACGGTGGCTCGAACCAAGGTAATCTTTGAATCGCACAAGTTTCGGCTTCTTGTTTAAATTGAAAGGGTTATACTTTTAGGAGTGACTATTGTTTGGGAAAGAAAGTTCTTGGCTTTCTACTACTCCAAAGAAAGGAAGGAAGTAATCAATTTTAAAATAAGTAACTCTATACATGTGTAGATCATGCAAAGAAGTAGTTTTCAGACAAAAACTGGAAGGAAACAGTTACTTTCATATAAACATTGAAACAAATTACAATGTATAGACCCCCTCACACTAATGTGAATGAATTCATTACTTCGCTTGACAATACAATCCCTCAAATACTACCTACTGTAGACGAACTGATTCTTGTAGGAGATATTAATTTGAATATTTTAAATAACTCTTATAATAACACTCGCAAATTTATAGATTTTTTGGAAGCTTACGGTTTCACAATAGTAAATGATGAACCCACTAGAGTAGGTAACAAATTCAAGTGCGTCCCTGATTGATATTATTGCTGTATCCAATACGAAAAATATTTCAAGCATGCGGACAATAAATGCAGATATAATTTCCGATCATAGTTTAGTATTCTGTGAGTTAATTTATCAATCAATGAAAATGAAACATACTTATCGTACTTTCAGAAATTATAAATATTTCAACTATGATAACTTTCTGAATGATCTCATGGAAATGCCATGGCATGATCTATATATTTTAGAAAATGTTGTTGAAATTTTAAAAACTTTCAACGATTATTTACTTTGCGTATTCGCTGTTCATGCCCCCATAATAACGACGAGAATAAGCAAACTCAGAGCTCCCTGATTGACTGACGTTTTGAAGATCATGATTAAGACAAAAGATTCAGCTTTCGCGAGATATAAACGGTACAAAACGAGTGATAATTGGAACACCTATAAGGGTTTGAGAAACATGGTGACAGCTGCTATACGGAAAGAAAAAAAAGCCTACTTGAATTTCATTAAGAATCAACAAAACGCTAAACATCTATGGGACACATTACCCTCATTTGACATTGTCAATCGTAAAGACAGGAAATATATTCCTGAACATCTTCCTAATCCTAATGAAATAAACAATCACTTTATTACTTCGGTCACTCAAATTGCGACTGAACCTCCGGATACTCTTCTTAACTTCTTGAAAATAACGCAATTTCAAGAAAATTTAACTTTTAAATTCCATCAAATCAATATGGATGATATTAACATGCTAGTCAACTCCATAAAAAACGAATGCTACCGGATCAGATAAAATATCTATCAAAATGATCAAAATATGTGTCCCTTACTTAACTCCAGTTCTAACATATTTAGTCAACAAATGCCTTGAAACCAGTATCTACCCGGAACTATGGAAACAATCTATTATTTTTCCTATAAACAAAATTTCCAAACCTTTGGCACCAAATGATTTGAGGCCCATAAATATAGTACCGGCAATATCAAAAATTGTAGAAAAAGCAGCCTATAGTCAGATATACTCTTATGTCTCTGATAATAACATCCTACCTGAACACCAATCTGGTTTTCGGAAAAATCACAGTACATCTAGTGCTCTGTTGAAAATGACCGACGATATTTTTTCAGCCACCGATAATGAAAAGGTCACTCTTTTCTTGTCTCTCGATTACAGTAAGGCTTTCGACACCGTGAATCACGATCTGATGTGCGCTAAACTTGGTTTTTTTGGTTTCAGTAAGGAGGCATCTGACTTTATTAGTTCATTTAAAAAAAATAGAAAGCAACGTGCTGTGATAAAGGGTAGTCAGTCTGATAATATGAGTGTATGTCATGGAGCCTCGCAAGGTTCAATTCTCGCCCCGCTACTCTTTATTATCTACACATCTGACTTCTCCAAGGTCCTTAAGTTATTCAACATTCATACATATGCAGACGACACTAACTTGTACTACTCCGATAAAGTAAATCAGCTTATTGATCACGAAACATCGCTCAATAATGATATAAAAAATCTTGTTCAGATTTCGCAGCAACACTGTCTAAACCTTAATCCTAGTAAATCATCTTCAATAATTTTTGGAAAAGCCAAAGATCGTGGAAGGGCCATAGATAATATCGATTTGTATATTGATAGACATTCTGTGGAATTGACTGACGAAATAAAATGTTAAGGACTTCATATAGACTACAACCTCAGATTTGTTCATCAAGTCAATAATCTCATTCAAAGGTCGTACGGTACTCTGAAACATATGTATTTAAACAGACACTCTCTTAGTAGGTCTCTCAAAATTACCCTTTCAGACGTACTGTTTAATTATTGCGATGTCGTCTATGGCCCTTGTATCGATTCCATAACTTCTGCAACAATTCAGAAAGTACAGAACGCCCGCATTAGACTAATATTCAGCTTGAATTACAGAGATCATGTGACCCCTTCCATCAATCAACTTAATTGGTTGAAAATGCAAAACAGAAGAGAATTTCATTTCGCTTCTTTCATTCACAAACTGATAAATACACAACAACCCACTTATTTGGTAAATAAACACCTTCCCAGACATCAGATACACTTAAGAAACCTTAGATTCAACAATAATTTTGACATTCCGAATCATAACAGCACTATCTATGAACGATCCTTCACGTATCATGCTGTAACAATGTATAATTCATTCAGTGAATCTTTGAAAAATTCATCACTACCGCTATTCAAAAGTAAACTCAAAACTGAATTACTCAGCCAACAGTGATCCAAACATAATCATTTGAAATTAATCTTACTATTGTCATGAAGTTGCCATTTATTTTTTGTAATGTTTCTTTTTTCTTCCAAACGTGGTTGAGTGGAAGAATAGTGCTTTCCTAAACTCCGCCACGTAAAATAAAAACCATTTATTATTATTATTATAAATACTTTTATATGAACAGTGAATAATACAGAAGACAGTACTCTCTACTCAGTTTGTATTCCAAACATTCGTTTTAGAATAAATTCAGATATCGTTCACAGGGGTTCTACACTAAATGAATGGAAATATTTGCGCTTACATGGAACACTGTCATCCTTACTGGTAGACATCGATGTTTCGCCGTAAGACACTTGCCTTAGGGCTCTTCAGTACCAATCTGGATAACATTATAAGAAAAAACACAATTAATTCATGAACTACGATTTTTTATGTCTTGGCATAAGTTTGATCTACTCATCATGTCATCGATGACATGGTAATGACATTCATTGACCTATTTGATTAAATCCTAGCCAAGAGGAATCTTGTTTAAATTGAAAGGGTTATATTTTTAGGAGTGACTAATTTTTCGGAAAGAATGTTTTTGGCTTTCTACTACTCCATCTTGTAACAAAAAAATGTGGGCAGCAGCTGGTTGACGGAAAAACAAATTTTTAAACAGTTTTTCTAACATATTCAATATTTTTTGTTACCAATTTCAGAAACCTGCCACGTAGCATAATAATAGGAATTCCTCTTGTGACCGTTTGCTATGCTCTCATAAACGTGTCCTATCTAACTGTGATGTCACCCATGGAAATGATGACCAGCGAAGCGGTGGCAGTTACTTTCGGAAATCGAGTGTTGGGAGTCATGGCCTGGTTGATGCCGCTTTCAGTCACCATTTCAACTTTCGGCTCAGCCAATGGAACGTTGTTTGCCGCTGGACGACTCTGCTTCGCAGCCAGTCGGGAGGGACATCTTTTGGACATCTTGTCGTACGTGCATATCAGGAGATACACGCCGTCGCCTGGTTTAATATTCCATGTGAGTATATCAATAGCTAAAAACACTAAATTTGGCCATTATAGTTTACTTTTTTTTGGGACTTGTCTATTTTTGTTTGTTTGTTCCATAATCATAAGATATGAAGACAGTTGACCAATGACCTGTTGTTGTTGGTCGTATTGCTCCCGTTGTTCCCAAAAAACTACACCTTGCTTAATTTGGTAATGGTGTTCTCCTTTTGACTTTGGCACCAGAACATAGGTGCTTGTTTTATAATGGGTTTGGCCATCCGTAACTAAAGTCAATTTTTCGTGTCTGATTTCATACCCTCTTTCTTTCTGTGGGTGCATCTGACCAGACTCCGCTTATCGTTTCATTCTTTCTTGATACTGGTTTTCAAATAATACGTATCTCGTCCAGATTTCCCTCCATCGTGATCCTCTTGGTGAATAATAATATGGTCTACTTTCTCGATTCATCTTCTTGTACTACATGCATCATATCACTGTATTCTTATATTTGTACAGCTCGTCCATTTCATAGTGGGAATAATCGTCCCTCCCAAAGGATATTTTTTGCTACCTGTACCATTCTGATGATATTATATAGTAATATTCTGAGAGTTTACAATCTACCTACCTGCCCTGACGTCTGGATTATTGATTCTACAAATGTGCAAATCAAGAGATATACGGTCTCACCTATATCAATATCCATGTGATTGTATGGATAGCCTTAGAAGTGAGTAGAAAGGCCCAAATATCTGAATTTCATCAATTAGGTTACTTGTCATCTGTAGCTTGAATTTTAAGCTTCTCATCGCCTTGATTCATAAGTTTTTTTGTGGATAATACTAATCTATTTGTGGTTCAAGCGGCTGAGGCTTCTATTCTATCGAAATTGATTCGTGTCCTGAGGTTCTGATCTTTTTTTACAAAATATATCCTGACGATAGCAAATCGATTACTCAGATGTGACAATAATTGTAATCAGCAAATCTAGCCATTTTAAAGAGGCTTCAACAGGCGGTTTCTTACGAACCACTTTCAGAAAATTATTATTCAGTCCGAAAAGATTTTAAGTTTTTTTTGGAAACGAGCTAACTAACTTTTAGCATGTATGCTCCTAGACGCTTCATTAGAGAGGCACTTTATTTGGTTGAAGTACATCTCAGTTGGAACTATTCCGCAATCGGAAATGTTTAGATATGTTTTTGTCCAGAGGAGAAATCAGTAGTCCTGTCGGAAGAAATTTGTACCCTGTATTTCCCTAGCTAAACAACTAGTTGAAAATTGAGTCCAAAATAAAGCATGCTTGATCCAATCCCAAACAGCAGAGTTGGTGCTCCGAATCACGAATTTCTTCTGAATTGCTCTTACCTTGGTTTTGTCACGGTCCGCCTTTGAGAACCTTGTTTATCTTTTGTATTCATGGATTAAATCTTCCGTCGATCCCATAGATGGCGTCTTTGTAAGGAAAGATTCAATTTTTCTTACTCAAGCTTGTTCTTCAAGGAGTGTTAAGTCCAGAAATGCATTCGTTATTCAGCTCAGTCCCATTAATGAGACATATGGCGGATCGAAACAGCGCTGTCTGTTGTATGATCAGAAATTTTATGATTTTGGCTCTGGTTTCAACTCAAGAACCAAGCAGCTCTGACTTGACTAGTGGCTGGACAAACATTCTCTACTGAAGCTGTATAGACCAAAATCTGAGTGACCCTTTTTTGGTTATATTGAGAGGATCCACGTTTTGTGGATAATTCGGTAACCGCTGATCGGATTTAATCCTGCTAGAAGGACATTTGTGGGTCCAAAAAATTTTGTTTGAACCCAGATTGAATGAAAAACCATAACTTGTCTATGGTCCGAATGATTAGGTATTTGGTTACAGAGACATAAAGTCACTAATTTATAATCTTCATCAGTGGCAAAATTTGCATTGTCGATCGCAAGAGAGGAAGATATGAGAAAGATGATGAAAGAATTTGCAGTTAATAGACGAAATCAACCCACACGGTCTGATACCGGAGAGATTTATACTATTTTTGAGGGGGAAAAGGTCACTTACAGGTAGTCCCAGTAAAGAAGGCTTCTTGTGGTATAAACTTTGACTTGAGATGTCCATACTTTGAGCTTTGATAACTATACATCTCTGTCATTTTAAAGACATGTGCATTCAAACAATTTCGAATATGAAAAGTCAGCCATTCACTCCAGAAGATGTGGTCAAAAAATAATAAAATTGTTTCTACAAGTATGCCTGCCATTCCGAGTTCAATCCACTTTTTAGGAGTTATGAATGTATCTGGAAGAAGCTTCACGAACTCCAAGTGAAGAACTGAAAAAAGTTACCCCTTCATGAAAGTCTCCATTCTAAATTCACCGTTCCACTTCCCTTACAGCTGGAAGGCATATGTCTTTCCGGCCCGGAGTGAATACAAAATAAAATGATTCTGCTGAAGCCTATAAACGCGATATAAATTATATTTTCTCTCACATGGTATATAACCGTGAAACTGAATCGTCTCTATAGTCTATTTCAAAAGAGTGTAGAGTAATAAATCATGAAGTGTCATAAAATTTGCCTGAATTTCGTTGTCGTCCATGGGCGTAGGCAAATCTTAGGATTATTAAACTTAATAATTAAAGTAAATTAAAAATTACAGACATAGATAATAATAAAAGGCCATTTTTGGGAAGTAATTTGGTCTAAAACTAAGTACCTACATGTATTTAGGTAAGTAAAATTTCTTAAAAAAAGATTAAGATTAATTTTAGTGGTTCTTGTAAACTTATTTAATATGCAATTTGGGTTCATATACTTGAGCATGATTTCTCAAAAAAGGGTTAACACTTAGTTCCGAGGTGCCATGTCATTATAATAATCCCTTTTTGACCCTGCCCACCAATCATGCAATACCTATTAAACCCAGGTAATTAAGAAAAAGGGTTTAAATATATTGTAATGGTGTCTTAAACATTCGAGTTATAATAGTAATTGTTACTACACCAATTAAACGTACAGTGATATTGTGATATAGAAATAGTGAAAAAGTTATAAAATGGGGACATTTACTCCAAAGAAAAGAAGTGTAAAAAATTCTCCGCTATCTGTTTGCGAAAAAGTTATAATTTTAAATGTATATGATTGCATAAAACACGATCACCCTAGTTTGTCTGTGCAAGAAAGTGTTGAGCGATGTGCTCGAATGACTGGAATTGGACAGTCCACGATTTTTAAATTATTGCGAGAAAGAAAGATATCAGGCCAGGTAAGTCCATGCAAGAGAAAATCAGGAAGACCAATAAAAATCTTAGATGAAGACACCAAATGTGACATTCGAAGAAAAGTTCATTCGTTTTATTTTAAAAAGGAAATACCCACTCTTGAAAAAATATTTATCGAGATAAGCCAAGATAACGATATTCCTTTGATATCCAGAAAACTTTTATGGAAAACTTTAAAAAGTATGAATTTTGCCTGGGAAAAGCACAATCGAAAGGCACTATTACTGGAAAGTGATGAAATTGTTTGCTGGAGACGAAAATATTTGACAACTATAAAGCAGTACCGCAGAGAGCAAAAGAAAATTTTTTATCTTGATGACACGTGGATAAACGAAGGTTATATAGTCAAAAAAATGTGGCAAGATAAAAATATAACAAGTTCTCGCCAAGCTTTCATAGAAGGCCTTTCGACGGGTATTAAAGTGCCTTCGGGAAAAGGGAAGAGGCTTATAATTGCTCACATTGGAAGCGAAGACGGATTTTTAAAAGAAGGTTTGTTAAGCTTTGAGTCGTGCCGGACGGGAGATTATCATGAGGACATGAATTCGGATGTCTTCGAAGACTACTTCGGGGAAATGTTAAAATTTCTTTCAGCTGATTCGGTCGTGGTTATGGATAATGCAAGCTACCATTCAAGGCGCTTAGAGAAGGTACCAACTTCAGCTTGGAGAAAGCAAGAAATTATTAACTGGCTGTCAAATAAAGGTATTCAGTTTGAGACGAATTCAGTAAAGAAGGAACTACTAGCCATAGTAAAACAACATAAATCTCGCTTCATGAAATATGCCGTAGAAGATCTAGCAGAAAAGTATAAAGTAACTGTGCTGCGCCTACCGCCATATCATTGCGAATTAAATCCTATAGAACTTATATGGGCACAAGTTAAAGGATATGTTGCAAGGCACAATACCACATTTAAAATGAAAGATGTCAAGGTATTGTTTGATCAAGCCATTATGGAAATCACATCAGAAAACTGGCAAAAAGCAATCCAGCATGTTTTAAAAGAGGAAGATAAAATGTGGGAACTGGACAACTTGGTCGATCAGGTGGTTGACCCTATAATTATAACACCAGGGGATGATGACAGTTCTTCGGATGAAGACTATACTGATGTAGAATAATTTAATTGAATTGTAAATATACTGTAGCGGGATAAGCAATCTGGACAGAGACCAGTGTATCAGTGACAGTGACACTTTGGCTTAGGTTAGGGTTTAGAATTAAGGGTAGTCTGAATAATTATTTTCTCGGAAGGTTCTCGAAAATTGTACCTAGTAATCTCTAGAACATTCAATTAGGGTATAAATAGAGTGTTGTTAAACATTAAGGGAAGTTCACAGTTTTAGTATTGTTCAAGTGTCAAATTGTAATAACGTATCCAGTAAAGTTCTTGTCGTTTTTGTGAATAAATTGATTTAAAGTCCCCACAAGTGTTTCAATACGTAAAGTTCGTTCGTGTGTGTTTGTATTTCCCGATTTCGGTTCGTATATATTTTATTGTTACATTTTATATTTTTTTAATAACACTGTTCTGCTGTATTAAATTTTTATTTCCTTTAATATAATTTTTATGAATGCATATTCTTTTGGCAATTATCCCACTAGCGCGCCTCTGGCTCAGTATTTATCCGTCGATAACAATGGACAAATCCCTTAAAACAGGGTGATACCTACCTGCTCTTTATGAAACGACATAATTTTGCAATGGGGACTAGGGAAGTGACAGAATTTATTGACGGATCACCCTGTAGCGCTTTTGAATACTTAATGAGATTTTATTACTCTACACTCTTTTGAAATAGACTATAATCAGGGTACTTGACCAAGAAAATCGCCCACATAGAGGCCGCAGAGCTTAAAATACTCCTGTACCTACAGAAGGAGAATCCATTTTCTCTATTATCAATATCTACCTGTTGAATATTAACATTTGATCACTTCTTTTGCAGTCACTAATTGCTGGTGCCATGGTTCTCTATGGTACCATAGATTCGCTGATAGACTTCTTCAGTTTCACTGCTTGGATTTTCTATGGTGGAGCTATGGTAGCCCTCATAGTGATGCGTCACACCAAGCCCAACTACCCCAGGCCCTACAAGGTACAATATACCATTTGTTTCATTCTGCTATATTACTGATTACAAGACTGTTCAATTCAAAATTGTTTTTCAGGTGCCAATTATCATTCCGTATTTGGTATTAGTGATTTCTCTGTACCTGGTGATAGGCCCTATAGTAGATAAACCAACAATCGAGTACCTGTATGCATCCTTGTTCATACTGGGTGGGATGGTATTTTACTTTCCCTTCGTCCACTACAAGCTGCGAATACCATTCATGGGTGAGTATATCATTTTATTTCACAATTCAATTTCAGTATTATTTGTCTTCAGACTTTGAAAGCTATTTAGAAAGCTCCACCATTGAGGTTGTTGCTGTGTGAATGTCAATTTCAAAATTTATAAATCAAATTAATTATTCTTTAAAAAAATACAACAGATAGAACTTGGAAATAATTACCAACCAGGTATAAAAATGTAGGTATCTGTTGAAAGAAATGTGAAGAGATAAAATAAAGTCTTCAATATTCATTTGAATTAAGGAAATGTTTGGAAAATAAAGGGGAAGAAATTTTTCTTAGATACGATTATTGAATGGTGCTCTTAGAAAATTGAGTTATTTAGAAATGGGTACGTAGCTGATGAAATAGGTCAATTTAATGATTAACTTGCATAGTAGACAGTGACCTGTGTAAGTAGCTCTTATACATGACTTTTCCAAGCATTTTTGCAATCAAGCTGAGAATTTCTCTCATTTTTCTCTGGAATATTTCAAAAATAATCTGGTACTTTTTGTATGAGGCAGCCGTAGTGTTTATACTTGCGGTTGTCTCAATATAATCAGAATTTGAAACAGTAAACGTTCTTGCGCAATAGGGCTTCCTATCAGTTATTTTAACAATCAATATAGTTCCAGCATATTCAATAGCATCAATAGTTACATGTGATAATTCTTCATGGCGACAAGTCCCGATGATACACAAAATTAGAACAACCTACAACTTAAAAATAATTGAAATTACTACTAATCCTACAAAATTATAATTATATGTACCTGATAAAGTAAATTCGTTTCGTTATCAGTATCTTGAATCAATTTATTGATATTATCCCTTGATGAAACTTTAGATCTCTTTCCTCGGTATCCGACGCTTTTGTTCGTAATGAGCGGGACCAATTTTGAAAACTTCCTTAACATTCAATGTACTTTTCAACATTGAATAGACACTCCATAACGTAAGAGGTTTTATAATTTTTGATTTTTCTTCAAAATAGCATAGAAGCACATTTTCAGAAACCATTTTCACATTCACGAAATTGGTTATATACTGGGTGTTCTATCTCAGACGAGCCACCCCGTATATTTCTCATCTCATAATAAGTGGAAGAATTTCACGAAACACGTCGAATGATTTTGTTTGGGGGACATCTTTTGACGTATATTTTAAGCTTGAACGAGCAACCCCCTAATAGGGGACTCTTTATGACTGATTGCTTCATTAAATTTTCTTAAACTCCATACAAATATGACAATAAGTGAATGTTAATGATCCTACAACTACTAAAAGTGCAAGTAATAAAATCCTTATGATTTATTGTTACATGACACGAAGTTTATGTTGAAAAGACTTAGAAATTTTTCTTTTTTCGTTTTCCATACACCGTTGTAAAGAGGCTTCCAAGAACTTTCAAATAAAGTATCACTCAACCCCTCTCCCCTATTCAAGTTTGAAAGGTTGAAGAGCCTCCTATTAGCGGCTTGCTCGTTCAAGCCTAAAAT
The DNA here is from genome assembly GCF_025532065.1 of Leptinotarsa decemlineata. Taxonomy (NCBI): domain Eukaryota; kingdom Metazoa; phylum Arthropoda; class Insecta; order Coleoptera; family Chrysomelidae; genus Leptinotarsa; species Leptinotarsa decemlineata. The sequence goes on along the minus strand of NW_027412688.1, from coordinate 25,865,488 downwards.
ATACGTCAAAAGATATCCCCCAAACAAAATCATTCGACGTGTTTCGGAAAATTTTTCCACTCACTATGGGACAAGAAATATACGGGGTGTCTCGTCTGGGATGGAACACCCTGTATGTGTTTTCTCATATTCTAACTTGGATTTGGCCGGTAACATATTATCTAATGGGATATCACGGTATCACTACCACTATTATAATCAACATCCATCTTTTTGTAAATAACTTGAAATAGAAGCAACTACAAGCAAACACAGTCAAATAGTTAAACACACGGCGTGCCAATAAACCGTTTCTACAATAACGACACCACTGGATGCTGTGAAATTGTATTGCAAGTATTGATAATATTACGGATAGAATTTATGAAAGAGAGAAAACTCATTTAGTTACTTTTGGACTTATTTTTTCAGGCTGGAAAAATGAAATAATAGACAACAGTCGTTTAAAAGTGAACTTATCGGGACCAAAAACCACGTCAAAATGTATTGGAAGTATTCATTTTCAATACAGTGCATTCCATTTAAAACTACCCACCCTAAATAACCTAAATAAACAATGATTTGCAGGAAAAATAAAAATACACGTCAACCATTGTAAACAGGGTGTAACTGAATAAGTGTGAAACATTTAAGGAAGTGATTCCTTATCGAAAAAAAGATATGATCTTTCATATAAAGAAACTTCATTGGAGCATCCCTTGTTGAGATACAGCCCGTTAAAAGGGGTACATAAAATTTGTATAACAATTTTTTTCACAAGCACTGAAAAAGTTACAATATTGAAATTAACCTGACGTTTTGTACTACCAAACAGACACTTAGCCAGTAATTTATTTGGTTTACCCCATGGTTGTAAGGGGTGGAAAACGCAACCCCTAAAATTTATTTCCAATGTAACTTTTTGTCTTATTATTTATTTACCATTTGAAAATTTATTTCCGATGGCCCGTTTCATTCTAAACAAAAAATGTCTCTTGGGTATTTTTCCCAAAATAAACCAGTTCGCAGCAAAAAATTATTTTACGAGTAACTACGGAGATGCATCGTTATAAATGCGAACTGGATTTATTGTTATTTTGTAGTTAGTACCTGCATTAAACGATTAAAGGGTAATAAACAAAACAAACAACATGTAGAAATCATAGTAAATGTTCAATATGTCTACCTTCAGACATTACGCAAGCGTCTAGACGTCGGCGCATTGAGCCACGTATTCGCTCAAATATTTCTGGAGTCTCTGATACCTTGCACGCATCGATGGTGCGGTTTCTTAAGTCCTCTACATCGCGAACAGGAGTACGATAAACCAAATGCTGTAAATGGCCCCAAATAGAGAAATCGAGATGATTGAGATCCGGGGATCGAGCGGGCCAGTTCTGTGGTCCTTCTTGACCTATCCACTGATTTGCATATGTTTCAGTTAAATGCTGCTAGTTGACTAAAATGGGCGGGAGCCCCATCATTCATAAAAAATATATCCCTTCTGACGCCCAAAAGAACTTCCTCGAGCGGTACTGGATGCACTTCTCTTAAAAATTGAACGTATGCCTCACCATTTAATCGAAGAGGTAGAAAATGAGGCCCAATTAAATCATCCCCAATAACTCCGAGCCACACGTTGAGAGAAAACTGTTCTTGATGGTTAGTTTCGACAATAGCGTGAGGGTTTTCATCAGCCCATATTTGGTAATTATGAAAATTAATAATCTTGTCCTGAGAAAAACTACATTTGTCTGTGAATTCTATCGTCTTCAGAAAGTCACAATTTTTTTTAATCATTTCCAGCATCCAATTGCAAAATTCAAGACGGTTCGGAAAGTCTCGCGGTTACAGTGCCTGTATTCGTTGCAGATGGTAAGGGTATAAGAGTTGTTCTTTTAAAATTCGAAATACCGTCATATGATCAACATTTAGCTGGAAAGCAATCTTTCTAGTGCTGGTAGTGGGTTGTTCTTCAATCAAATTAAGTACTGCTTCCCCAAGCTGTGGTGTTCGTACTTCTCAATGGTGACCACAATCCTACGTTCTTTTGAATGAATTATATTCTTGTAATCGTTGATGAAGTCGAGCAAATATTCTATATGAAGGATGCTGCCGTTGAGGATACATTTTAGCATATCTTCTAGAAGCTTCTAACCCAGTCCCCTGCGACAGACCGTAAACGTAATGCTTACCAGCCATTTCCTCATTTGTGTATGCCATTTTAATAACAAGTGAATTATTAAAGTAACAAATTAAGAACAGAACAACACACAATTAGTATTAATTCAATTTCGAAAATTCACAAAGTGACAGCGTCATACCAATTTAATTGTCACTATCGCTAATAGCGACCTACTAGATAAGTAGATTAGTTTCGTATTTTCGCATTTATGACGATGTATCTCTGTAGTTGTTCCTAAATAATTTTTTGCTGTGAACTGGTTTATTTTGGGCAGAAAACCCAGGAGATATTTTTTGTTTAAAATTAAACAGGCTATCGGAAATAAATTTTTAAATGGTAAACAAATAATAAGGCAAAAAGTTACATTGAAAATAAATTTTAGGGGTTGCGTTTTCCACCCCTTACAACAATGGGGTAAACCAAATCAATTTTTGGCTAAGTGTCTTTTTGGTAGTACAAAACGTCAGGTCAATTTCAATATTGTAACTTTTTTAGTGTTTGTGAAAAAAATTGTTATACAAATTTTATGTACCCCCTTTAAGGGACTGTATCTTTACAAGGGATGCTCCAATGAATTTTCTTTATATGAAAGATCATATATTTTTTCGATGAGAAATCACCTCCTTAAATGTTTTACACTTATTTAGTTACACTCTGTATAGGGGGACACATTTTGACAAATTCACATTTGATCTAACTTTCCCTATCGCACCCCCAGAGCATGTCACCATTTTTTAATGGATCAATTGTTTTGCATTATCATATGTTCCAAATGAATAGATTCTAACAAAGTAGAATACATTATAGTTTGAAGACCATAGTTTGGAAACTAAAACTTATTTGAGTTGAAAACTAGCCACCCTGAACGAACTTCTGTACTTTCTGTTACCTAGGTTTCATAGGTGTTTATGTGAAGTATACTTCAAAAAAGTCTTATTTTGCCTATTTGAGTTTGAATTCGATATTCTCTTCGTTTTGTATTTATCTCATTCTACAATAACTTCACCTACCAGGTGAAGTTACAATTGGTGTTTTTGTTTTTGTGGATTCTTGAGAAGCAATCTGTTCAAAATCTGTTTAAAATCTGTTTTTTTCCGTTAATCAGCTGTCGCCCCCATACGAACGACAACTCTCAGAGGTGAGAAACTTGTGCGAGCTAAGGACTAACGAGGTCTTGCCTTTTAACGTGTGATTCCTAACACGGTTGCAGAATCATCCCAGCTTCAACCAGATAAATTCTCTAGAGAAAAATATCTGGTCAAGGCAGGAATTGATCCCACGACCTTCAGATCGTGAGTCGGGCGCACTACCACCGCGCCAATTACAATGGTTTATACGCTTCGAGAACGGATTGAAATAGTGAGTGTATACTAACAGAATGGAAATAGTGCTAGAGCTGCTGCCCATATGTTCAATGATAATCATCCAGGAAAAAATGTACGACACAATTTTAGGTGACCTCATCATAGGACCTTTTTTATCGATGATAATTTGACTAGGGATAAATATATGGATATGTTGGGGAATCGAATAATACCGTGCATAAATAGGGCAATTGGGGAGGATATCAATTTATTCGAAAACGAAATAGTTTTTCAGCAGGATGGTGCACCTCCTCAACATGCAGCTCCAGTGCGACAATTTTTGGATGATCGTTTTCCTAGTCGCTGGATTGGCAGAAGTCTTACAGAATTGCCACCAAGGTCTCCGTATCTCACTCCTGTAGTTTTCTTTCCATGGAGTCATTTGAAATCTGAAGTCTCCGTGTCTCACTCCTGTAGATTTCTTTCTATGGAGTCATTTGAAGTCTGAAGTGTATGAGATAGAATCAACATTAGAAGATTTGAGAGAGAATATCATGAGGCATGGCAGAGAAATAACCCCCAAAATTCTCGGGGCGGCAATGGAAGTTGGTGGAAACGTTTTTGAACATTTACTATAGAGAATGTGTTTTCTTCTCATTGTCCGGTCATCAGATTTCTATTTAAGAATTAATAAAAAATCAATTTTTCATGTTGACCTGTTTTTTATTTTTCCTGCAAATCATCGTTTCAAAAGTTATTCTGGGTGGCTCGTTTTAAATGGAATGCACTGTATATTTCACACAATATAAATTCACATTCACAGTTGTGCAAAAAAATGTTGTTTGCCTTTCATATAGAATTCGTATAGAATTCGTGTTTTCATAACACATTCGAGATAATTTTTGACCTCGACCTAAAAATGCTAAAATTTAACACTCTCATGTGCCATTGAAAAAACACATATTTTACGCACGTCATACAAAAATAACTAATTGTGGTCTACGCATGGACTGTTCTTTCCTTTCACCCAATTTGCATTAGTGAAAGGAATCACAGGAAACTACACTATTTTCATTAAATATTATACACTTTCCGGAAAATCTATGTAACAACACCGATGGTGCTTAAATATAGTGATAACAATCCATCTATATTGTTGACAATTCTATAAGTTTTTTTTTCATTGAACGTCAGTAATGTCTTGTTGTAAAATTCAAATATTTTTACGGCTTCTTTTATACAACCTCACTTCTCTTTTGTGGACGAAGACTTAATAAAGCTTCGAAATCTTGAATAGAAAAGAAGTAATAGTTTTCAACCAGTTCCAATTTTCCAATTTATACTGTTTTATAAAAAACATTGTAGAATAGAGTCATGTACCAGTAACTGATGAAGCAACCGTGTAGGGAAACGCGTCTGAAATAATATTTATTGTGAACATTCTATAATAATAATTAAACATGGATTGTGTTGTTTTACATTTCATCAAGTAACGGTCAGTGTATTCATAAGTAGAAATAAAGATCAACTGATAAAAAAAATCAAGTCAACTGAATAAAACACTAGAAAAAAAAGATTAACTACGGCAAATTACAATTTTTTTCGTCTGAAAACCTTCTGTCAATTTTGGAATATTGATTTATTTTTTCAAATATGTGATAGTATTTAGTGGCTATTGAGACCTATCTTGATTAGAACTTTTTTTACTTTCATGACATAAAAACTTAGAAATTCATGTTGCTGTCAACAATGTTTTTTACTTGTGATGCATTGTTTGGAACCTTTGGTGTAGTAATGAATATTACTGAAGTTTTTTCTCCACACCAAACCGTTATTTTAACTCTTCGACACGTGTTTCAATCACCAAGTGATCATCTTCAAGAGGTTGATTTTCCTCTTGAAGATGATCACTTGGTGATCGAAACACGTGTTGAGGTGTTAAAATAACGGTTTAGTGCGTGGATTTTTTTTCGTTGTTCCAATGTGTATATTAACTACTTTTTTATTTTTCACAGAGGGCGTAACAGTATTTCTTCAGATGTTGCTTGAGGTAGCTCCTACATCAACGATGCTTGAATGAAGATACTAAGGAAGAACATATTCAGCTGGAATGCTCAATTGATTAGTATTAGTATCCGTTGTATCATGGTTACAGATTTCATATCTCGATAAAAAATTTAGATATTTGAAGCCATCATTGACAGTTCGCAGAAAATATGTTTATTATTGAATTCAAGAAATTGTGAATGATGGCCTGAACCATTCCAAATTATATTTATTATATAACGACAATAAAATCTAAAAAGGTTGAACTCTCTATGTGGTCGACGTATCTCTGTTATAATAGTAACCATGATATATAATTTATTAGAAAAACTTTTGAAATGTTTGTGGTAAATATGATGCTGTTGCCATTCCTCACCCAGATCATTGTAAATTTTGATTATCATTTTCAAATCACGTTTATATTTTTTTATTATGTAGACTGAATGTGAGTTTTGAAATATAAACCCACCCAGGCAGACGCTTCTGGATCTCATCGAATTAAAATAATTTTTATTGATATAAGATTTTGAATTTGAATTTAATCATCATACTATGTCAAAAGCATGCATTTATTCAAAAATTCTGAAACTATGGATCTATAAAGTTTTAGATTTCGCTAATGTGACTCTCAGGAAAGGCAGGGGTAGCCAGAAATATACTGGATCAAATATTGTTGAAGTGTTTAAGGTGCTTCATCAGGTTCATTTTGAATAACTGTTGAACATTGAAATTGTTTTGAAACATGATTTATTGACACTCTGTCTGCATTTTGAACAAACATATCAGATTTTTTGTGGTTTTCAATGCTCTGTGTAGCTTATGTTTTTTCAAAGATTTCGATTTTTGTTAGACTTTTTCGACATGAATTTAATTGTTATCAAACCAAATGTTCCATCTATACCTCAGATTAATTGAAATAAAAATTTGAAGCTGATAGCTGTTTTTATTTCATACAAAGCCGAAAAATGAATTAAAAAAACTATAAAATTTCATAACATCCATATTATTGAAGATTATTGAGAAACATTACAAAACTATATCGATGTCATTTAATTTTGATCTAGTTTTCTCTCAACTACTGTGTCCACATGGAAATTGAATCAACTGCCATGGGAATACTGAACTAGACGCCTTCCTGAAACACATCAACAGACCTTACATCCAGTGACGGCTCGTGCATTGGAGAACAGGGGCTAAAGTCATATAGACTATATACACACTGAAAAGTCCGCCGGAGGCGCGAAATTTTTTATGTTGTTACACGCTTTGCTTAATACTAAAGTTAGGGCATGGGCATGACAATGCGTAAAAAGTGCATGTGGAGCTATGGACTTTATTTTAGTTTGTTTTAGGTTTGCGCAATTAATTTTTGCCGAAAATTATAGGTGTACACGTACGAATTAAAAAATTGAACAAATCGTCAGCTGTTTGCCCGGATGAAACATCATGAAAACCCATAAAACGTTCTACCACATTACCATCTTTGACATATCTAAAAACGATTGAAAGTTGTGATGTACAGGTGATATCGGTAGTTTCATCAATTTCCCATGCAAAAAAAGAAACACTTTCAATCTCCTCGTTTATATTTTCCTCAATAATGTATGCCACACTGTCTATAGTAAGCTCATTTTGGATGGTTTTTGAGGTGCCCGAAAAAACACTATCGCCTAGAAAAGTGCCAGATTGTGAATCATATTTGCCCCATAATACGAGGTGAATTTTTTAATTCGGAGTATCCTATTTTAGACCACGTTTGGTATTCCATTTGTACGGAAAATAAAACACAGGGCAAACAAAAAGTTTTTTCTGAAGCCGGTTAACCAATCGCATTTATCGTACCAACTAATATTAAATCCTCGACTTTGTCGATTATCTACTGATTTAATTGAAATCAAATTTGGTTGAGGCCTTACCAGAGTTTTAATAATGTAAACTTTATCATCATAAGATGAAGACCTAAAATTATTTGTCAGCAACCAATCGACTATATCGTCAGATTTTTTCATTTCGTCCAACTTATCCATAATAAATGAAAAAAAAAATTACTGAAAAGTGAAAACCTGAAAACATCTTGAAATTGAAAGAAAACACTTTAAAAACACATTAAAAATATTACAAAAAAGCACTGCTATAATATAAAACTACCTGTTTTATACACAAATAACAAATATTATCAAGAAACACTAAAACGATTTACCGAAATATTTTTCAGTCCCGGACCGTCACGGCATCCCGTCTGAATAATAAAATATAAAACAAACGCAGTCATACACTAACTGAGACCAACTGGAGACTAGCCTCCTCTGACGCAATAATTTCTGCAACTGAAATTACAAATCGGGACGTATGTCGCTGGTTGGATCGGTCTCGTGGAGCCTGTGGTTTTTAAAACGGTCGGAGGCTTGGCTCCCTTGCAACGTATGGCATTTATTATTTCGGGTTGATGGTTTATTTGTTAATCGTTCATGGGCGGTGCGTTTGAGTTTTGTTGATGCAGGATACAAAATTACAGTATTGAGAGCCCTTGCAGATAGGGTTAAAACTGATAAGTCTATTCGAACTTTATTTAAAGTTAGATGCGAAGAGTTGGACTCGATAAAAGACGAGTTCACAAAACAGCATAATTGTATTATCAGTACATTGCTTACACTTCCAGATGAAGATGCCGCTCCAGAGGACGCGGTAAAAGAAGCGTTTCTTGCAGAGTTTTACGCTGTAAAGGCTGTTTATATGGAATTCATTGATGACGTGATTAATACCACACAGGCACCTGTTTCATTTCTTCAAACGAGTACGAATTATTCTAAAGTTAAGCTTCCAAAAATAGAACTTAAAAAATTTTACGGTGAATATAAGAATTTTCCATCCTTTATCGATCATTTCAACTCAGTTATTCACAATAATGATACCTTATCGAATGTGGACAAATTCGATTATTTGATTTCTGCTTTGCAAGGTCCGGCCTCAGGAATTGTAAGGACATTGAAAGTAACAGATGAAAATTATGAAATTGCATACAATGCATTGAATAAACGTTATTCGAATCGGAGATTGTGCGCCCAAGATCTTTGGTATGAGATTGATGGAACTTCAAGAGTGAATGGTGATTGTTCTTCTTCAATCCGAAAATTATTAGATACATTCGAAGAAAATATAGCTTCTCTCAAATCTATGAATTTTCCCACAGATGAATGGGATTTTATGTTGGTTATGATGCTTTTGAAACGTTTAGACGATAATACAGTCACCATGTTTGAAATGAAACATTGTTCATCCGAAGTTCCAACATTTTCAGTTTTAGTTGAATTTTTGAATGACCGCTGTGTTACTCTTGATACTTTGAAAATTTCTCGTACTCAATCGAAAAAAGCTATTGGCATATCCAATACTAGAACATACAATTCTCCAGCTCGAATAACGTCTTTATTTGCGAATAAATCTCCTGCATCAAATTGTTTATTCTGTCAGGAGAGTCATTCACTTTATACATGCCCAGCTTTCGCGAATAAACTACCTTCTGAGCGTTATAACTTTTGTAAAAACAAACATCTATGCTTCAATTGTTTGAGTAGATCACATGATTTGAATAAATGCCGATCGACTGCTTGTTGTAAAAAATGTTCTTCGCGTAGTCATCATACTCTTCTACATTTCGATAAAAATCCTGCTGTGGGGGGAAGTGGTGCTACTTCATCCACAACTACTTCTGTGGAAATTATGAATGCCAATCAAGATAATTCTCCTCATCTTACCGCTACTAGTATTCTCGCTGCTTCGAATGTTACTGCCAAATCTCATAATGTTTTATTGGCAACCGCTCTTATTGATATTTCCGACAATTCAGGAAACTATCAAACCTTTCGCTGTTTAATTGATAGTGGAAGTATGAGTTCGTTTATCACGAAACGAGTTGTAATGCAATTGGGATTGCCAAAAAAAGCCTTTTCTATTGAAATCAAAGCGTTGGGTTCGATGAAATCCTCGACTTCTGAAGGACAAGTTTCTCTTTCGTTCAAGCCCTCATTTAAAAATGAACCGATATTCCACACTGATGCTATTATTCTTGATAAAATATGTGACAATCTTCCCAATTTCCGCATTGAATACAAATCATGGAATCATATTTTGAATTTGCAACTTGCTGATCCTAAATTTTATTGTCCAGGGAATATTGATATTCTTCTCGGGGCAGACGTCTTCTCTCAGATCATATTGAATGGAAAAATATCTGGGAAGTGTGATGAACCATATGCTCTGAATACAGTTTTAGGTTATATTTTAATAGGAAAGACCAATAACCACCCGCCTGCCATAACTTCTTCTTTTTTTTGTGAGGCTTATGCGCCTAACAATGTAGAAAAAATTCTCAAATCTTTTTGGAAAGTAGAGTCTGTTCCTGATACCCCACACAATACCTCTGATGATATTGCTTGCGAAAAAAGTTTTGTCGACAACGTAACTCGAGATGAAACCGGTCGATATATAGTTGCATTGCCCTTGAAGAATGAAACGGTCCAATACCAAGGTATTCGTGACCTTGCTGTCACTAGGTTTTTATCATTAGAACGCCGCTTAATCAAAAACTCGGAGTTATACCAGCAATATTCTGCGTTTATGAAAGAATATTTAGACCTTAATCATATGGAGCTGATCTCTAGTATGGACATTCCATCCACATGTTATTACATTCCACACCATTGTGTTTTGAAACCCGATAGCACGACTACAAAATTGCGAGTGGTATTCAATGCTTCAGCAAAGTCTTCGAATCAAATATCGCTCAATGATAATTTATACACTGGTCGAAAATTGCAACAAAATCTTTTCAATATTATCGTCAATTTCCGCATTCATCCTTACGTATTGTGTATGGATGTGACAAAAATGTATAGAATGATTCTTGTTAATCCTTCTCATCGAGATTTTCAAAGAATCATTTGGAGATTTGATCCCAAATTACCGCTACAAGATTATCGTCTTCGTACTGTAACTTACGGTATGAACTGCTCGCCCTTTCTTGCGCTCAGAACACTTGAACAATTAGTTAAAGATGAAGGTGGTACTTTTCCGCTCGCTTCACTCGCACTCAGTTCCACCTGCTATATTGACGACTTCGTGATGTCTATTCCTACCTTTGAAAAGGCTCACCAACTCAAAACTGAAATTATTACCTTATTACGAAGAGGAGGCTTCGAACTTCGAAAGTGGTCTAGCAATGACCTTTCTTTGCTCTCTGATTTGCCTCCCTCTTATTTGTCCAACGAACCGCACACGTTTTCTGAAGATATCGATTCTTGTCTGAAAATTTTGGGATTGCGTTGGAATCCTTCTGCTGATTGTTTTTCTTTTATTGTCTCTGCAATTCCAAATCGTCCTTGTACTAAACGAACAATTTTATCCGAATTAGCTCGCATATATGATCCCTTAGGATTCATTTCTCCAGTTACATTTTTTTGCAAACATCTCATTCAACAACTATGGTTGTCCGGTATTGGTTGGGATGATATTCCCAATAATGAAATTATTCGTATCTGGAATCAGTATCAAACTGATCTACCCGTTTTATCCAGTCTCAAAATTCCGCGGATGTTCACAAACTCCCAAGCAATCGCTTATGAAATTCACGGATTTAGCGATGCATCTGAGAAAGGATATGCTTGTGTTATTTATCTGCGTTCTTTTGATGCCAATGGACTGAATCATGTTAGCTTCGTATGTGGAAAGTCCAAAGTTGCACCAACTAAGAAAATTACTATTCCGCGTTTGGAGTTATGTGCAGCCGTTTTATTAACGAAGCTAATTTCATCAATCATTTATCTTATTACACCCCAATTAAATCTGAAACGTGTTTACTGTTGGTCCGACTCCCAAATAGTGTTATATTGGATTAAGGGTCATCCACACCGTTGGAAGACATTTGTATCAAATCGTGTGACATTCATCAGGGAGAAAGTCGCTCCTGAACATTGGTATTACGTAGATACCACCAATAATCCGGCGGATGCTGCTTCCAGAGGTTTGTTACCCCGTCAGATGATATCACATTCTATGTGGTTCACCGGTCCGCCTTTCCTTAAAAAACAAGATGAATGGCCTAATTCGCCTTCTCTGCCCCCTGCACCCCCGGTGGAGGAGGAAAAATCAATTCCAGTATTTTTAACCTCTAGTAATGACCATGTCATTGATATTTTATTAGAAACGCATTCTTGTTTCAGATCACTACAAAATGTTCTAGTTTACTTGCTACGTTTCATCAACAATTCGAAAAAACCTTCTCAAAAATTCTTAGGCTCAATTGTGCCATGCGAGCGCCACAACGCTCTTGTTAGACTTGTTCGACATGTCCAAAGTATCCATTTTTCTGTAGAAATCGAAAGTAAACGTTTTTCTAAACCTTTGAGAAAACTTCAAGTTTTTTTGGATTCTGAGGGAATTTTACGTGTTGGAGGTCGTCTGAAACATGCCTCCCTCTCCCATTCTGCCAAATATCCTATGTTGCTTCCACGTTCAAGTCGTTTGACTATACTTTTGATCAAATATTTTCATGAGAAGTTTTTTCATGCAGGTTTTCGCACGACTCATTTCCTTCTGTCGCAACAATTTTGGATTTTATCTCCAAAAAGAGCTATCAATTCAGTTCTCTCTCAATGTATTCCATGCTGGAAACAGAATCCTAAGACTTTTCAACCCCTCATGGGGAATTTGCCTATTTCTCGAGTTTCTCAAGTTAAACCATTTTCTCACTCAGGTGTCGATTATGGGGGACCCTTTTCGATAACTCTCAGTCGCCATCGTGGTGTGAAAACAATAAAAGCATATTTATGCATTTTTGTTTGTTTCGCTACCAAGGCGGTTCATCTTGAACTTGCCAGCGATCTCTCTACTGACAGTTTTTTAGCAGCTTTGCAAAGGTTTATTGCACGTCGTGGACGTGTATCCCATATTTATAGCGACTGTGGCACCAATTTCTTAGGTGCCCAGCGTCAATTACTCCGTTTGCTCGAATCTTCAGCTTCTCACGAGAATATTGTTTTTCATCCTACTCCGGCAAGTGCACCTCATTTCAATGGGTTATGCGAAGCCGGAGTAAAGAGCGTTAAATCACATTTGGCTCGTGTTATCGGCCAACAAATCCTCACCTACGAAGAATTTTATACCGTGTTAACATTAATTGAATCCATCTTGAATTCGCGACCCTTAACGCCCATGAGCGCCGATGTTGATGATCTCAACACTCTCACTCCCGGCCATTTTTTAACTATGGAACCTGTCTCCAGTCTACCGCTACCTGATTATTCTGATGTACCCCTAAATCGTTTAACGAGATGGCAACTATTACAACGCCTACATCGGGATTTCTGGCATAGGTGGCATAAAGAATATTTGCACACTTTGCAGCAAAGAGGTAGGTGGTTGAATGGCGGTACTTCCCCTCGCATCGGTACTCTTGTACTTATCAAAACTGATAACCTTCCCCCATGCAAGTGGTCGCTCGGTCGTATCTCCAAATTGCATTTTGGTGATGATCAAGTCGCGAGGGTAGCAACAATTAAAACAACGCATGGTACCTTGAAGCGCCCCCTGGTCAAGTTGTGTCCACTTCCACTTGAATAGTACACGACTTTTCACTTTTCTTTTCAGCATTTTTGTTTTATTTGATGTTTTGAATATTTATTATTAATTTTATTCAGTTATATATTAGAAAATGCCTTATGCATTTTGCGGGCCAGTAAATGTTGCGGAACGGCTAACATATTCATTTTTATTTTCTTAATTTTGCCTCACCCTGTACCCTCAAAACGACTTCATTATGATTGCGCCCTCTGTGGTGTGTTGGAGCGATGAAAAGGGACGAATATTGTAGTTGTATTGTTTTTCTATGTGGTTGATTGTCCGCCATTCTCGACTGCCCAGTTCAACTGTGAATATTCGTTTTTTTTTTTGCTGATAATATTTATGTTTATCACACCGCATAATATCGTGCTTCTTGATACACGGATTAGCTTCGACCACAAGAACTGGTACCAATCTCAGGACTCTGATGAGACAGCCGCAATCCACTCAAGGTAAGTCGTCTTTGAGGGATTTAATTTAACATTTTGTTAAGTATCATAACGGTATACAGTCCCTACTGTTCCTATTACCGTTCCGTTACAGGGAGGTTAGTTGCATGGAGTCGTAAACTCGACATCCATTTCCTCTGTAGACTCGCTCCTGAACTAAATTCACATGGAGGTCCGTTGGAGTCGTAAACTCGACATCCATCTCCTCTGTAGACTCGTTCCTGAACTAAATTCACAGGGAGGTCCGTTGGAGTCGTACACTCGACATCCATCTCCTCTGTAGACTCGCTCCTGAACTAAATTTACAGGAAGGTCAGTTGGAATCGTAAACTCGACATCCATCTCCTCTGTGGACTCGCCCCCGAACTAAATTTACAGGGAGGTCCGTTGGAATCGTAAACTCGACATCCATCTCCTCTGTAGACTTGCTCCTGAACTAAATTTATAGGGAGGTCCGTTGGAATCGTAAACTCGGCATCCATCTCCACTGTAGACTCGCTCCTGAATCAAATTTATAGGGAGGTCAGTTGTAGTCGTAAACACGACATCCATCTCCTCTGTAGACTCGCTCCTGAACTAAATTTACAGGGAGGTCCGTTGGAATCGTAAACTCGACATCCATCTCCACTGTAGACTCGCTCCTGAATCAAATTTATAGGGAGGTCAGTTGGAGTCGTAAACACGACATCCATCTCCTCTGTAGACTCGCTCCTGATCTAAGTTTACAGGATGGTCAATTGGAGTCCTAAGCTTGACATCCATCTCCTCTATAGACTCAGCGTCAGAAAGAATTTTCTGACGCTTACTCTGTCTGTGAAAGTCCCACGAGTAGCTAGGGAAAGAAGGTCAATCACGGCAGAGCGCCACATTACCCTGACAAGGCGATGCTACGACGAGAGGGCGCCCGGTATCTCGAAGGTTCCGTCAGCGTTGCCACATCTAGTAGATTTCTACTTTTTTGGTAGATTTGCACCCTTTTTCAGAAAATTTTAGTAGGCACATTTTCTTCAGTAGATTTTGGTAGATTTTAATACATAACTTTCAATAATGTGAAAATGCCATTAACAATATAATTACTATAAAAAATAATTGAATCCAGCATTTACTTTAATTTCTATGTTGGTAGACGTGTAACTAATTTGATATTTTTATTCATTTGGATGCTTCGCCTGCGTTTTTGTCGGTGATTCCCCCTCATGCTTTATAGTTTCACCGTTGTATTTCCCCGACAAGTGACAACTGTGTAAAATTGCTTTTTTCGTGAAAGTGAAAATTATGAAGCGAGCTTATGAGCAATCCTATCGGACAGAATGGGAACAGAACCCATTATTTTCTACTTGGCTGTGTAAAGCACAGGATGGATGTAGTGCCTATTGCAAAGCATGCAATGTTAGAATTTTATCCAGGATGGCTTCTCTAAAAGAACATAATTCTTCCGCGAAACATAAGAAGAATATGATTGGATTTACTGGAAGCTCTAAGGTTTGTCTGTTTTTATTTATGTCTAATTAAAATATGTAGTAGCAAGAATAATGTTTTATTTTTTAGATTGATAAATTATTGAAAACTAGCTCAGTTTCGGATGGAATGAAAAAAGCAGAAATTAAAATAGTGTCTGTGCTTGTGGAGCATAATGTACCATTTCATGTGATGGATCATCTAAGCGATGTCATCAAAGATGCTTTTCCTGACTCAGAGATTGCAAGAAAATTTTCCTGTAAAAGAACAAAATCATCTGCAATAGCCTATAATGTTTTAGGAGGACACTTTGAAGAAAAATTAATACAAGATTTGAAGTCGGGACTTTCAACTTTTTCAGTAATCATTGATGAGAGTACCGACGTAAGTACAAAAAAGGTTCTTGCCATCGCAATTAAGTTTTATTCAGAGAGAAATGCCTGTGTGAAGACCAGATTTTTGTGTACAGTAGATATACAAGGACTGGAGAGTCTGCCCTAGACCTTTTTAATGCACTTAACAGTGCCTTAGAAGAAAAAGGACTTAACATGAAAAATCAACTATTGGGTTTTGCAGCTGACACCACAAATGTCATGTTTGGAGATAACAATGGCATTGTTGCTAAAATACGTGAAATAAATCCCAACTGCATATTTGTTAAATGCGTTTGCCATTCGGTAGCATTAGCTGTAAGCCATGCTTGTAAAGTTCTTCCACGATCATTAGAACAGCTTGTTAAAGATGTCTATAATTACTTTTCCCAGAGTAGCAAGCGCCAAAGAGAATTTCAAGAATTTCAAGAATTTACTGCTTCAGAAAAACATAAAATTTTAAGACACTATGACATAAGGTGGCTATCTTTACACAATTGTGTAAATAGAATTCTAGAGCAATGGATACCCTTGAAACTGTTTTTCCAAGGGCAATACTTGACAGACAAACAGCAAAATGTTTCTTGTGAGTTTTTATATAATTCATTTAATGATAATTTAATTTTACTCTATTTCTATTTTCTTGATTTTGTTTTACCTATAGTTAATAAATTTAACATCATTTTTCAAGGAGACTATCCAGTTACTCACACATTTTTTTAAGACATGTCGAGTTTCTTTAGGTCAATTTTAAGTTGCTTTATGAAAAGTACTTATGTTAAGGCTACTAATCTCTCTGATTTGGATCCTGATGCCTCAATGCACTACTTACCTCTTAACGAGATGTACTTAGGAGTGAATGTTGCAAAAAATCTGTATAAAATACAGGGAAATCAAACAATTGCTCATGACTTTTTTAAACGATGTCAGCTTTTTTTTATTAATTTGAGTAATCAATTAAAATCTAGATTGCCCTTAGATAAAGAATTGTTTAAAGAACTACAATTTTTAGATCCTCAGGTAGTTGTATACCAAGAGTTTTCTAGTCTCATAAATCTTCTTTCAAAGTTTCCGAATATAGTACCAGAAGAAGTTATTCAAGACATTGATAATGAATACAGGGAAATGAAACTAGATTTAGATGTATCTAACTTGCTTTCTAGCGGTAGCAGCAATATAAATAATTCCTTCAATGTTGAAGAATTTTGGCATAAAATAAGCTGTTTAAAGGACAACAATAATAAACTTAAATACGAAAATATTTCCAAATTCGCAAAACAAATGCTTTCTTTGCCTGTGTCGAATGTAAAATGTGAAAGGATTTTCTCCGAATTCAATCGAATCAAAACCGACGATCGAAACAAATTTCATAACAAAAACGTTTCTGCGTTAATTCATGCCAAAGAGGGTCTGAGAGATGTTGGGTCTTGCCCAAATTTTCAACCCGATGTAAGAATGATAAAGTTAATGGACGATAAAACTTTATATAAAAATCTGAAGTATAAAGATGACGAAATTTAATTCTTTTATTTCTGGTTTTAAGAACAAAATGTTTGTTTAAAAAATAAGATGAGAGTCAGTTCCGTTTTCTTTGTTGTGCTCGTTTTGAAATTTATATGTTTAGGTTTAGTCAATAAATAAATAAATAATTAAACCAATTAACCATTTCATTAATCCCCAACCTCCAAATCCGTTCTTATTTTAAGCTTTTTTTGAAAAGTAGATTTTTGGTATTTTTGAAAAAATATTTAGTAGATTTTAGTAGATTCAAGCAAAAATAAAAGTAGATTCGCCAAAATAAATGTGGCAACGCTGGGTTCCGTAGAGGCAGCTGATAAGCTCAGTGTCATCCATCCTCTCGGCATGGATACACACACCTTAGGATTAAGCCATCGTTGGGATGCCAGTCAGTTAGGGAATAACAGAACCACAAGTGATTCTGTCATTTCCGTATCCAGCGGGGCGGAAGCAGGCATCCGATGGCCGGTTTGCTCAACCCCCACATCCCAAGCCAATGCGCTCGCCGAAAACAGCATGCACAGTGGTTCAGGCAGTAAAAGATGAACAAGGACAGCCAACCCGCCATCAAAACAGTTAACTCTACTTCGTATATATCAGTTCCGAAATATTGGACAGGTTTTAAATGTTGATCAGCTGCTGAGACTGTACTATTCTCAGGTTTATTCCATGCTGAGATATGGAGTGTGCAATGTAAATTGTGTTTGTCTGTTTTCGAGAAAATAAGTAGGATACAAGACTGAAAAACAATGTTTTTGTACCATTTGCAAAAATCAAATTAGCTTTTGATTCACCCGATCAGATAATACCACGTGCCTATAATTTGCTGCTACATATTATAAAACAATCCAGAACCATGAATATCTTCAAAAGAGTTCTTGAGGAATTTCTAGTCTCCGATCTCTTTTTTGACGATTCCTATACAAATTTTATCTTTGTCAAAAAGGAAAATAAAGAATTATTCATTTATCTATTTATAAATAAAATGCAAATCATGAAATTCCCCTGATTTTTTTCAATTGATACTTGAGACGGTAATCTGGTTTGTCTTGTGGCATGGTTGTGAATATGTCCAATTCAAATGAAATTTTGATTTCTTTGTATAATTTTCAACAGACTGAATAAAGCAGCTAATTTTGAGTTCAATGTTCCAAATATGATGAAATATAAATGCTTCTAATTATTTTGTTTTGTAAGGTTTCCAGAGGTTTGATTATAGATATACTTGCTGTTCCCCAAACAAAAATAAGATAGTCAAATGCGAGTAAATGAGATTGAAATATATATATATATATATATATATATATATATATATATATATATATATATATATATATATATATATATATATATATATATATATATATTTATATATATATATATATAAATCAAAAAAGGGAAAATTTGTCGACAGAACACTCAAAAAATGGAGGCAAACCGCGGACACATGTTTCTGGCTATTGGCCTCATCAGCGCGGTGCAGCCAATTGCAAGGATGGATAACAACTGGTTACCAAAAATGAAAAACTTCACATATGCACGGTGTCACCAACAGGAGATAACCGAAGATAACTCGAAGATTCTCACGGATAAAGTATGATGAGCTGTTTTCTCGGGTTTCGCTCCGTGTTCTGTGTATTTTCTCCCCATAAGGATTATTTTCACAACGTTTCGTCAAAGTCTCATTTGCCATCTTCTGGTGATGTCTGGTTTTTTCAACTAAACTGATTAGTTCGAACTCTGGTAGTCGAGCAAACACAGGTAGTGGCAGCAACGCAGGTAAAGGGAAACATCCATCCCTATAAATTGAGACACAGAGTTCGAACTAATCAGTCTACAAATCCTTTTTGTAGAATTTAATATTGAAATATATATATATATATATATATATATATATATATATATATATATATATATATACAATAAAATGGATTGACAGGGTCTCTGCTCTATTTTGCCAAGCTTTCGTTTCTATTGGGAAGCTTCTTCAGGGCCTTTAATTTAATGAGTTGTGAATTTTTTCGCCAGTGAATAACATTACAATTCATACTTACAGTAAAAATGAGTGAAAAACAATTGATTGAACATATAAATTGACGAAAAAGTTAAACATGTATAGGATTTTTTTTGTGGGTTTGACAAGTGTCATACGTTCACATAAATGTCATTTCTCAATGGGTATGATGATTTTATAATTTTTAGCTCTAAAGAAATAGTTATTAATTGATATAATTTTTATTATTATTATGTTTCTGATGTAGTTTCAGTAAGTTACTGTATATGCTGCTGAGATTACCAATGTCAGTTTACTTATTCATACAATCAGACGACTTATTAATTTCAACCATTTCAAGAAAAAGGCGTTTGGAAATATTTTTTTCTGTATGTAAAACTTTGATATATATGTATATATATATATATATATATATATATATATATATATATATATATATATAGAATAGTAGTTTTTCGGGGATTCGGTCTGATTAGAATAAATATTTACTCTTTTTAGCTGCCCGAGCTTTCGCTAATGTTTATTAGCTAATAAACATTAGCGAAAGCTCGGGCAGTAAATATTTATTCTAATCAGACCGAATCCCCGAAAAACTACTATTCTATACATACATACGGTCGTTACACTATCAATTATATATATATATATATATATATATATATATATATATATATATATATATATATATATATATATATATATATATATATATATATATATATATATATATATATATGAATAGATGAATAGATTAGTACTTTTTGATCATTCCCATATTGATTTCAATTTAAGAACCACCGGTATACAGCTGTTTCAGCCTATTGGGCATCGTCAGTACCGGGCAGGCGGTCCTCGATTGAAGACAAAATGACGTTAACCATCTTGACTTTATTCAGGTTGGAGCCTGGCCCCCTTCCCCTTTTAACTGAAGTTTGTCAGAGAGACAAATGGGTCACAACTGATGTTTGATGGTGGCATGGAAGTCCTTAGACATCCATACCGCCCTTCGCGTTATACCCCTACCTGGCTGGGGTGAGATAGATGAAGATATTATTCATCTGTTAACGGAGGACATAGGGGCCTCATACGACAGAGTGTCGGGGCCTTCTATATCGGGAGGGGTCGTCTACAGCGTAATCTATAGCTTCCCTGACTAAAGAAGACAAAATGAGAAAAACCAAGAAAGTACTTGATAAAAATAGCTGTGTAAACGCAAGCGAAACATAAGTGGAACCACCTGTTGGTGTGACACCCAAGTCAACTTGCCAAGTTTTTATGTCAGTGTTGGTGGTTTGACCAATCAACCGACAACTACGGTAGCAGAAATTTGGGAAGCTAACCTATATATATATATATATATATATATATATATATATATATATATATATATATATATATATATATATACATATATATATATATATATATATATATATATATATATATATATATATATATATATATATATATATATATATATATATATATATATATATCCAATTTAAATTTCGAAGGTATAAAGTTTCTAAACTTGTTAAAAAAGTACGACACGAAGAGATATGTCCTTTCTAGTTTTTTCAATATGTTTATTCCATGACAATTTCTCATCAATGTATAAACCTAAAAATTTTATTGTTTCCGTATATGTAATCAAACAGATGAATTATTTGAAGTATTGATTGGTCTCGGGAAAATATTCATATATGAGCATTTATTGAAATTAAGTCTCAATTCATATTCAATAAGCAAATGAGAATTCCATCCAAATCATTCTTCATATCATGTTTAAATTTTTTCGTAACTGTCTGAGAAATATATAATAGTAGTATCACCAGCAAGTAATTTGATTTTGCTATTAAATTTCAAATTGGCTAGAGAATGATTAAAAATAAAGAAACAAAACAGGAACAAAGATGGATCTTTGGGATACACCATATCATTTCTTTTGAGCTGAGAAATGAGCCTATAACTATAACTGTATGATATAACCATAGATAGGTAACATTAATTTTAGATTATTGTTGACTAATCTCACGTTTTGTGATACCCAAATATTCACTTTGATCCAGTAGAATACACTTTGTTTCTAGTAATTAGTTGGTTATTAGTAATCAGTTATTAAAATACCAAACGTATTTTTTTCTGGGCATATTGTGAATCATCGTAGCTTATTTCGATTACCAAATATATGTTCCATTTCAAATTTAAAAATACTTTAACTCGTGTAACTCATCAGTGTCGAATGAACACTGTACTATTTGTGTGATGGTGGAGAGGTTTTTTTGAAACGGAAAAGAAATTAAAATTTTTGTTAATACTTTTGGTCAAATTTTGTCATTGTTGAAAGAAAACATATTCTTTTCAGATGGTATATTTATGATAAAATTGTACAATTTCTAACAGGCTTTCACAGGTGATGCAGTACAAGAACTTTTTTTCGCAGCATCGGATAATGATACTCCGGACCATACCCAGTTTGAACATCCTCCTTGAGCACACAAAATTTTCACGGCCATTGAGTTAGATCCAGTCATGTGTCCACGAATGCCTTTGGCAGTGAACTTGGTGATGGGAATGTTATTTTTAGGTTTTCCTGTTGGTTTACCGTTTTCGTAATCCTGTTCGATGTTTATTCCAAATTTACGGATGCCTGTAAAAAATCACCATTCGAATGATATGCATTGTGACCATTAGCTTCATTTGAAATTCAGCTTTGACTTGACAACGACAGAGCAGTTAGACTAGTATGAGGAGTAGCAGTTTGTGGTGAATCTACGCACCAAATAACGAAAACTATTTATTGAAATATGAAACCAGAGCTGAAAAAGTGTCTTACATCATACCGGCAACAAAAATGTGTTGCATTCAATTCAAATTTTCCCGAGTTGAACCTTGGAAAAATCTATCTTTGAAATCACGAGCACAATCCCCCTTGTCTCTTGTACGCGATGGACACACATATTTCATAGTTGTCTACTATCTGGTGAATAAAAAACATGATAATCATCATAAATTTTCACAGTATAGATTTCACTTCCAATACACTACACTAGAGGTTTCCTCATTTGGACTTTCCAACATTTTTTTTAAGACAAAACACAAGCACCACAGGAAAATCCTTAAGGCGCTATAAGAGCGGTGCTTGTGCGAAAGTAGCGATTCACGTTGAATTTGTATCGCTGGAGAAAACTGGGGAAGCTACTATGTAGTGAAACGAGACAATATTGTTAAAATTATTATCATGAATAGTGTTATTGATTCTCACCAAGTATTGGGTCGATGTTGTCGAAAATTAAAAAACAATGCGTTACATGTGCACTAATCGAGTGCCCACAATACAGAACTTTGGCATAATCTAGAAAATAATTCGACAATTATATCAAAATATAAATCAGACCATACTCGAATTTACTTTCTCAGTATGTATAGCCGAAGTAAATGGTATTGTGCACACTTAAAGTTATCGGCCCTCTCGAAGGCAAAAAACCAATACATAGAAATGAACCTGATGCGAAATAGTCCGCGTGAACTGAAGAATTGTCGTTTCGTATTGGATAATTTTCACTAACACACAGGCACCCTTCAAAGTTTGAAGGGTGCCTAGAAGATGACAGTACTACCAACTGTCGAAAGCGCTCGCAGATAATTTATAGAAGATATAAAGCTTCAAATCCTTTTTGTAGAATTTATTATTGAAATATATATATATATATATATATATATATATATATATATATATATATATATATATATATATACATATATATATATATATATATATTGTATATATATATATATATATATATATATATATATATATATATATATATATATATATATATATATATATTGTATATGGATTGACAGGGTCTCTGCTCTATTTTGCCAAGCTTTCGTTTCTATTGGGAAGCTTCTTCAGGGCCTATAATTTAATGAGTTGTGAATTTTTTCGCCAGTGAATAACATTACAATTCAAAATGAGTGAAAACAAATTAATTGAACATATAAATTGACGAAAAAGTTAAACATGTATATGTATATGAATTTGTCACCACCATAACAATCTGTAAATAACATGTAGCTAATATCCTCTCGTGGTTGATAATTAAAAAACTTCGTCCAGAATTTCTGCTTCGATCCAATAATGGTGCTCTCGTGATTTGCATCATCTGTTGAATTTAATTTTTTCCAAAAATATTTCGAAAGTGAGATACTTTTCAAAAATATCGATAAAGTTTCTCTAAATGAAATTGATAACTCTTATGCAAATTTCAACTACATAAGTTAATTTTGACTGTGTAAATCGCACCACTGTTGCTTAATAAAACTCAACAGAACAGACATGTTTTGACAATGCTTCATTTCAAACATATTTCATTCAAAGTATCGCCATATTCATTTCCATTACTTATCTTTTGTAGAGAGTAATGAAAAACCGTGAATTTGTGCTAATCAAGAATGACAATGTCTCACAAAAATGGCATTACAACAATGAAAGTTATTTTTTCCATGTAAATTCGTCGCCAATTTATAATTTGATTTATCGATATCCATTGTATCGGAACTTATAAAGTTGATTGAAATATGCAACCATTTTTACAAAAGATAACTGGGAGAAATCAGGATTTTTGTTTGTTTTTCCACTCTGTATATCGTTACAGATAGTTGGGAATAGTTTGGGATTTATCTTACCTGACATTTCAATATTCTGGTAGGTAATATCTGTGAGAGAACCTTTTCCAGCATCAGAATGCGTTTTAACGTGAATTCCATTGTCGGAATCTGTTACGTAGCTATCGATGAAAGTAACGTTTTTGATGGTGTTATCTTCGAATGAACCTGTTTTACTCTGACCCACTGAAATGCTCAGTCCGTGTCCCCCTGAGCAATGAATATTTCTGAAAATCATATTAGAGCCTTTATTTACTGCGATACAGTCGTCTTGGTTCGTGACATGGGCGTTGTCGATGATGATGTTTTTAGACGAGGAAATGTCGAATCCATCAGTGTTGTGTCCCAATTTTTTCTGAAAAAAAAATGAGTTTTTAATTATTGAACAGATTCATTGATGAAAACGAAGCAAATGATCAAGATCCATAGTAATTTCAACAGCAACAACAATTTTAACAGGTACCTTAGACAGAGGTTTAGGTAATTTTTTGGAGGTAGTCACAATTATGGTTACCTGTACTATATAAATATTAATGTAAGAACAACTTGAAGTATAAATCACTTGAAAAAGCTACTTTGCTAGCGAAACATGTGATATATTTTTCGAATAAAGTATGTGGAGATCAAATCAAATCAAATTGGAATATAAGACAAATAGATTCAATCCAGGCTAATAAGGGATTAGGGTATAAGTGTAGTGAAGATTATAGAGTATTGTAAATCTATCAAACTCAGTGAAGTTCTCTAAAAACACAAAAACCTGAAGAAGAAGTTAACACTGTGAAGAAAATTCTAAAATTCGGGTGTAAGAAGTGTCTTTATGAACATATCCCAAACAAATGTCCTGCTTATAATAAAACCTGTGCAATTTGTCAAGGAAAAGGACATTTTGCAAAAACGTGTTACTACATGAAAGATGAAAAAGGTCAATTGGCAAGGTCGAAGGAAAATGTTGGCAGATGAAGTCTACAGAAAGAAAAAACAGTGGGCTACATTCAGGACGAAGAGCAAGATGAGTCTGCTGTCGAATTCTTTTTGAATGATTGTCGTGTAGGAAGTAATAATTCATGGTATGGAATAGTCACGATTGAAAATTGCAAATCGAAATTTAAGCTTGATTCTGGTAGTGACAGTTGCATTTTACCTATTATGCATTTCAAACAAATAATTCCCAATCCAAATATGAAGCCCTGCTTTACAACTTCAATATCTTATGGTAATTTTCGTTTCAAACCTTCAGGTGCCATTACATGCCAGTTCAGAGACATAGTTCAGTATATCAAATTCATTGTAGTTGACTTCAGTTTAGAGCCACTTTTGGTTCTTTAAGATTGTCTGGATTTGAATTTAATTTAAATGAAATGAATGTTCTGCCTCAGTCAAAAACCAAAATTCATGAAATATATTAACAATTTTTTGAAGAAATAGGTAAGATTTGTGGATTATATTCTATTAATTTAACCAGTGATGCTGGGCCGGTAATTCAGTACCAACGTAAAATTCCATTTTCTTTACATTCAAAATTGGAAAATACTCTTGAAAATCAGCAAAGTCAAAATATTATTAGTGAAGTTGATTATCCTACCAAATGGGTAAATAGTTTGATGATCGTAGAAAAACCAGATGCATCCCTCAGGCTTTATATTGATCCAAAACCACTCAACAAATATATTCAAAGAGAACATTTCATTATCCCCACAAGTAACGATCTTGTTAGTAGTCTTACTGGAAAAAGTTTTTTTCCTGTTATAGACATGAAAGACGGATTTTGGCAACTAGAACTATGCACATTTAGTACACCTTCTGGAAAACACAGATTCAATAGAGTTCCTTTTGGGATTTGTACTATTCCAGAAATATTTCAAAATAAAGTTATCGTAATATTTGGCAATATACTCGGGCTAGAAATATATTTTGACGATACAATCATATCAGGTTTTGATGAAAACTCTCATGATGATACATTCAAAGGAGCTTTGAATAGATCGATGAAAAATAATGTCAAATTTAATTTCAAGAAGTTACAATATACATTAAATATGACAAATTATTTCCGCAAAAGGTGTAACACCTAATAAAGATAATATTAAAGCAGTATTGGCCATCAAAATTCCTGAAAACAGAAAGGCAGTTTTGAGAATTTTGGGACTCGTGATTTTTTTTTGAGAAATTTAACTAAAAAGAATCGACAATTTTTTTGGACACCCGAACATGATTTTGAGTTGCATACATTGAAAAAGATTATATCAGAATTACCCACTTTGAAAATTTTTGACCCCAATTTACCTATTGTAATACAATATGATGCGTCAAGTGAAGGTTTAGGGTGTTATTTAATACAATCAGGTCATCCTGTAGCTTTCGTCTCCATTTGCCTTACAAATTCTGAAAAGAAATGGGCACAGATTGAGAGGGAACTTCTGACTAAATTTTGCTTTCGAAAAATTCCATTTTTTGTTTATGGATTTGAAGTGAAAGTTGCGAGCGATCATGAACCGTTAATTCCCATATTTTCGAAGAATTTAGATTAAGTATCTGCTCGATTACAAAGAATGCTTCTAAAACTATTGAAATACAAGAATAAAATAGTTTATATACCAGGAAAAAATATGGCTGTAGCTGATATTCTTTCTCGTTCATTCATCACAACAGAAGTCGAGGATGACCCAGAGATGGAATATATCATACATACGCATTACAATAATAATCCTATGTCTCCAGAAAAAAAGATCATTTTTCATTTTTCAAAAAGAAACGAATAATGATAACACTTTGTCAAAAGTCAAACAATTTTGCGAATCAGGTTGGCCCGAAAATATAAAAAATGTTCCCTCAGACTTAAAAGTCTACTGGAAATTCAAAGAAAATATCTACTTATCCAACAACTTATTGTTTCTCGAAACCAAAATCATAGTTCCGTTATCTTTGAGAAAAGAAATGTTGAAGCTTATTCATGAAACTAAGAGCACGTCAGGTATTTTACTGGCCAGGATTAACAAAAGATGTAGAAAATGTAGTTCAAAATTGTGAAACCTGTCAAAAATATAAAAAAAGCAAACCAAAAAGAAACACTGGTGAGTCATACTTTACCAACTCGAATCTGGCAATATATTTCTTCAATTTCTTTGAATTTAATGGTAAAAATTATCTTCTCAAAGTGGATTTCTATTCCAATTGGTCGGAAGTAACAAAAACGAAGTCTAAATCAGCTGACGATGTCATCAACTTTTGCAAGGAACTTTTTTCTAGATATGGCTTATCTGATATATTTCATTCAGATAACGTTCCATTTAACTTGTTGAAGTTAAAAAGATTCGCTGAAGAATGTTCCCTTGAATGAATTTTCAGCAGTCCTTACAACCATCATTCGAACGGTCTTGCAGAGAGATATGTTGGTATCGTTAAGGACATGTTGAAAAAACCGAATGACGAAAATAATATAATTTATCGTTCTCCATACTAGAATATCACAACACTCCTTTACCTCAAAATAATTATTCCCCTGCCCAAATATTTCTACACAGAATTTTGAAAACAAAAATTTCTACATCAGAAGAAATTTTTAAGCCTTCCATTATAGATATCAATTAATATCAAAATGAATTAGAAAACAAATATGCTCAACAAAAACATTACTATGATAAGACTGCTAAAGATTTACCTGCATTGAAATCAGGAGATAATGTAATGGTTCAGAATGATACAACTTGGAGGAAAGATCAAGTGAAAGATATAATTGATGATAACATTACATTTGAAGAATGTGAAGAATCATTTGGAAATGAATTTGTACTGTTGAGCTCAAATAAGAAGAGAAATCGTAAAAAACATACATATTGAGATGATGATTGATTTGTTGATATTGAAATCTGCGTTTTGTTTCGTGATTATTATTTTTATTGTCATTAGTTTCAAATTTGTTAAAAAAAAAGGGGGAAACGTGTTATATGTATATTCATTACCCTGTATTAGGGTGGTTGTCATGACGGCAAATAACAAGAATAGAGGTACAACTAGAAGGTACAAAAACTTTTAGAAGATACTGAAAGATAATAAAGTTTTTTTCCGTTTACTGATGTTTCAAAAGGCTCATAACAATAATCAAATATAATTTTTATTGAAAAGTGATACTGGAATGTTTGGCATAGATTAAATGCAAAACAAGCATTGTTCCCAAACACCAGAACTGCAAACTGTTCTCGACGCGTGTTTCACCAACCAAGTTGGTATCTTCGAAGGTGAAATATACTTATTCCTTACTTCAAAACTGTTACCTATGAACCAGCTTCAAAGTTATAAAATCTTATTCAACACCAACTTGGTTGGTGGAACGCGCGTCGAGAAGAGCAGTTCTGGTGTATGGGAAAAACGTTTGTTTTGGATGATTCACTTCACTTGAAATATTCTAGTTTAATATGAAACAATCATCTACTACAATTAGTACAACTACCATTAGTAGATAATCTATGAGGTAGAATTCTCGTTATTTAATATTTTCTCTTTGCGTTTTCATCCGTGAAAGATTTAATGATTAAATCGTTTTTCGTTCTCTCTTGTGTATTTTATTATTTTGTAAAGTTTCAAATTTATTATTTGAAACTTCTCAGAAAGCATTTTGTCATATCATTTATTGCATCAGATAGTTATTAGACAGCACCGAATCGATCGACAACGACTTTTTAGGCATTACACCTATCAAGGTACTTACTCCAGCAGAATTATCGATATTGAAATTAGACAATGTCAAGTCACTACAGGAGTCAATGGAAACACATTGAACTGGACAGTTAAGCAGCTGCAGATTCTTGAATACAGAGCCTCCTTTAGCTTTAATTTTGAAGAACTTTGGTTTTGTGGTTTTTTCACCTTTGCCATCCCAATATGCAGGACCCTGTCCATCAAGTTTCGATCCTATAAAAAGAGTGTTCAAATGAAATAGTGTTCACAATCAGGTGCCTGTGAAAGCTGCCACATGAATATTTCAAAAATATTACGGTTTTGGAAACAATCTGTTTAAAAAAATCTGTTTTAAATCTGTTTTTCCGTTAATCAATTGTTAATGATAATATTTTTCAAAGATATCGAATGAAAAGATAAAATAAGAAGTCAAGAGCTGTTATGCCCCATCTAGAAATATGAAGTGATACTTTTCAACTATATTAATGAGTTGAAATTGGTAATTCACTAACCGTCAATTAATTGTTTTATAAATATTGTAATGAGAAATAATGCTTTGTTGTTACCTCAAGCAATGCACAGACACGTTAAATAGAATAAATTTCAAGGCAAAAATCCGATACAGTCTACTGTCACAAACTCAGATGATTTTGTTTGATTGGATTAAATGAACGTATTTCAATCTGCGAGAATGTGTTTTGGCAATTCATGAACTCCATTCAGTGAATATGAGGAAGAACATATAAGGAAAAGCACATCAACATAACATCAAGTGGCCCAAAGCTGAGATCATCCACAGGGAGAAACGTTGGTTTGAGAGAAAGTTTAAAGAAGCTGCATATATGTTGTTCAACCAAGCTAGCGAAGAGATACGCAACATATGGTAACCGGTATTCAAGCAGAAAAACGATCAACCCTCGCTATACCGTTGAAGCGGACAGAGGGAAGAGTATAAGTGAAAGCGCTCGAATGACCTATAGTCATCTCTCGAAGCGATAGTCCAGTCATCACCCGAACACGATTGTTGATACTAACAATCCAAACGTCGTGTTACTTAGTTTGAAGTTTTTCTCAATTGTTTTAATGTCTATTTGAATTCTTGTCCATTTTTTTATTTCCTTCTTAATTTCTTTTCATTTTTTATTTGTATCCTTTTATTCGTTTTATTGTATTTTCATTTCACATTTGATTGCTTAAAATATGACTGATATTTCAGGTAGGTATTCATTCTAACTTCATTTGTTCTTTCATAGATTACGAATCATAATAAAAAATGAAAGTCCGAACTAGTGAAATTCACCATGAAACAACTTTAGTCAACAACTTTCAAACAATCTGTAACGTAACTTGCAAATCGTCTAATCACCAGATGTGTGACACTGCCAAACGGGTGCCAAATGTGTGCCAAACGTCTGACACATGTTTGTCAGCTCCAAAATGCCAAATGAATATCCAAGAAATGATAAATCGTATAATATGGACTGCCAAACGTTTAGAGATGACTACATAAATCGATCTTTGTTGACTCAAGTGCTGTTCAAAGATAGGTATTAGTTTCTTTCATTTGTACCGAATGTAAATTGTTTTAATGACAGCTCGTAAAACGGAAGATGAAATGGACGAAGACGGTATTTTAAAGAAGCGAGGAATCCATTGAAAACACGCAAACTAACCCTGGTTATTCGATGGCTCCCAAGAATTAGGATGTCGAATTAAAACCAAGGTTGAGATAGTCTACGATTGGAAAGGACCAATCGTTACTGGGAAAATGACAAGCGCTATGGAAACATGCATTGCCCGAATACATAGCACACACAGACTGTGTTCGAGAAAACAGTTGCTGGTGAGTTTGGTGAAGTTGACAATTGCAATGAAGTCAAGTGAAATGGATGAATCTTTGCAAAATTTTCTAGACCAATCTGGCAAAATTAATAATGAAAAAATTGGACCAAGATGCAAATGAATTGTACACAGCGGTGTGGTAGCATTCTGACGAAACGATTTTTGGGAAATATGACAAACTGAATCAATCGGCGGAACCTACAATGTTCATGGCTTATATTTTTCTTGGACAATTTTCAGGAAACTACCTCTACTTGACCACAACAGTATTTTCCGTTAGAAATCCGGTACATGACTTGTTTTTCAAACAAGTAGGTACTGTAATTTAAAACACCTAACAGACATATATCGGATGATATTTCATTTCATTCTGTCTTTATAATATTCAAAGAATGAATTCAATAACATAGAAATGATCAGAAAACTGAAAAGTCTACTCTGAAAAGTTAATGTGTTATATAAACCTTTGAAAAGTTCACTTAGTCAGCAAATGATTATTGAATTTTGCATTCAAAAAAATATTCGTTTCCAGTTTTTTTAAAACGCTAAATGTTTCGGAAAATAGCCTTTTGGCGTTCTGAAAACCTGAAAAAAATATTTTTCTCTATTCCCTCCATTTTTAACTAATCATAACCCGTTTGACAGCAGGTAGGTAATGGCTCATTTATAATACATGTGTATTCCGTAAAAATTTTTAAAAAATTATGAGATATGTAACATTTATTTTGATAAATATGATCTCATGAATACCTTCAATTGTCCAAAAGCCAAAATCAGTGAATTTTCTCTCAAAATTCTCTGTAGAATCGAAATAAAAATCATATTTTCAGTAAATTTATTGTTCAACAGTTTGTGGGTTGGTAATGAATCTAGTTATATCCGTGTATCGACAACCATTCGTTTTAGGCATTAGTCATATGCGCCTGAAGATATGAAGCAACGACCATCCAAAATAGAGAGAGAGAGAGAGAACCATTTTTTTAAATTATGAGCTGTCATTCAGTTTCTCGTTATCACTCAATTGAAATTGAGTGATAACGATCAAGAAATTTGTGCTACCCCACCAGATATTACTATGCAAGCAAATATTGCGATAAGTTATTTGCTGCCAGAAAAATCAAGATTAATTTACGAATATCATTTCGAAAATTTTATGAGTTGGAGAGAGAAGAAAAACAACTTCGTTTTCCGAAAACTTTCTTCTCGTTTATTTCGAATATTTAGCAAAAACTTTGAAACCATCGTCATTATGGACAATTTACTCAATGCTGAGTACCCTGAATATCAAGAAAAATGTGGACATGAGCAAATATTCCAAATCACGTGCCTCTCTAGAACGCAACTCTGATGGTTACAAACCGAAAAAATCGTCGACGCTCACCAGTGAACAAATAAATAAATTCGTTAAGGAAGCTCCAATTGGCAAATATTCGTTTTCGAAGGTAATACAACTCCGCTTTTTCCTTCTATTTAATTTTTTATGAAATTTTTGAAATACTAAGACACAGTATAAAGGTTAACACTGAACTATTCAGCTTCACCAGCCAACAGCAAATCATATTTCATTTGCCAGACGCCTCTGAAGCAAGGCCTACTTCTGTTAATTCTAAGAACTATTAACAGCCAAGCAAAAGGATTTGACATTATTTTACAGATCAAAGAATACCTGTTCACATTTGTATTTGACATTATTATATTATTAAAAACTCTTCAAATTTATTTATTTACTCACAAAGTGAAAATCGATTATGTTTATTACTGATATAACTATCAGAGAACTCATCGATAATCGTCAGAGTAGCTCAGCGGTTACGCAAGTTACGTGGAAACAGATATCAAGAAATGTGCCTTATCTACAGGAGCCCGAGACTTTGCAAACTCATTATATTTCAAATCTTGTAATAATTGTCTTAATAAAGATTCATTCTTTGTACTGCTCTCGAAGAGAATAAACGGTTTTTGAGTCTTATGTGAAATCGATTTTCTTTTTAAAAACTAAGTTCTCAATTTCCAATACATAATTCGCATGTATATAATGTACATATTTTTCCTATAACCTGAAGTCAAATCCCACTGCTGGAAGAATTTTTAACATGAATGATATAATTATATCTTAATAATATAGTAGT
Source organism: Leptinotarsa decemlineata (assembly GCF_025532065.1). Taxonomy (NCBI): domain Eukaryota; kingdom Metazoa; phylum Arthropoda; class Insecta; order Coleoptera; family Chrysomelidae; genus Leptinotarsa; species Leptinotarsa decemlineata. The sequence goes on along the minus strand of NW_027412688.1, from coordinate 25,833,228 downwards.
GGGTATAGGTAGTGGGTAAAATGAAATGATAACTCAAATTTATTTCTAGGTAGCAATAATTATTGCTATTTCTGGAGCATGCCGAAAAAAAGAACTGAAAGATATGCAAATAGATCATATTAAAGATATGGGCCAAGAACTATACATCAACGTACCGGACACAAAAACTAAAACCGAAGGGTCATTCATTATTTCTGTCAATTTCTATAATATTTGTGAAAAGTACATGAACCTGAGACCAAAAAATGTTGACAACTACCAATTTTTTTTCAATTATCAAAATGGGAAATGCACTCGCTAGGTTGTTTGACTTAATAAACCAAAAATTATTGCCAAATTTTCACATTTGGAAAATCTAGAAACATATACTGGACATTGCTTCGGAAGATCATCTACAACTATCCTAGTTGATGGAGGTATTAAAGCGCCTTGGTGAATGGAAAATTCGGACCGTGGCCGAAAGTTAGGTAGAGTAATGTAAATGTAATCATAAAAAGTATTGAAAACATTTGTATTCCCACTGTTTCAAATTCTCAACAAAACGAAATAAGACCGTCTTCCTCCCACATCGACGACGGAATATCATTGAATAATTGTAATAATATAACTATAAATGTACAAAAATTATAACAAAAATGAACCCTAATAAAGTAATTTGTAAGAAATATTGTCACCAATTTTAAGATTATTTAATTGTGTTCTGACTAACTGACTAATAGTGTTTATTATCCAAAGCCATAATCTCAAACAAATATATTGTACCATTTCGTTCTACGGTCATTCGTAGAAAAAGTATAGTACGCACCTCGAGGATAAGTCCAATTACGTCAACTCGCGAATTATCGCACTCGGCTAAAGTCTCGTGCTAACAATTTTTCGCTAGTGGGTAATAGGTTTCTTATCCTACTTGGTACGTAATATACGATTAAAAATGCCTCTTTTGGAGATGTTACTTCTGGTAAATTTTTTCGATGATAATTTTTCTGGTTTTAAGAATGAAAAAGGACCGTATATGATCATACTAGGCATTAATGTTTCACTTCGCTCTTTGAAAGACTTAAAAACAGATATTTTTTCAGAGAAAATAAGATTTTTCTAATATTGTTACTATAAACCAATGTGAATGAAAAATAATTTTTGAGAGAGATATAATATTCAGTTTTGAACTAACCTGAAGCTCCTGTTACAGTGATTTTGTTACCACTGATGATGACAAGGGGGCCTTTCCATACATGGTGTTCGAATTTGGTTGTACCCTGGAATGTCAGTTTGGCGTTGTCTTTGAGGTTGAGTTCCAAAGTTTTTCCAGCGGGAACAGTGAGACCTGAAATTACGATATTACTGCAACTCTTCACTACGGAGTCAACTTGGTTAAAACTGGTGATCGTGCAGCCTCCACCAAGATCCACAGCAGGAGTTGCTGTGATTGCTACAAATGCTGCGGATAACACAACTAGTAAGCTCAAACGAGACATATTTGTTTCACTGTGATGAAAATATCTTCGTTTCGTCTTTATATAGAGAAATTCATTGACGTAAAAGTATTTTGGAGTGTTTTCCACATTCACAATCGAAAATAAAACACTTCAAAACTTATGCCAGGTTAGGAGATAAATATTCCATTAAAATAAAAACAATGTCGCATCGATAACAATCCATATTTTTTTATCAATTTGCATCTGGAAAAATACCTGTTATTCCAGATTCCAAAAGTGGAAAAAATTGAACTTTTGCGGGGCAACTTGATAAAATTGCCATTGTGTTTAATAAAATCATTCTATTTTTTAAATAAAATAATAATAATATTAATAATAAATGGTCTTTATTTTACGTGGCGGAGTTTAGCAAACCTCTATTCTTCCACTCAACCACGTTTGAAAAAAAAAAAAAGAAACATTACAAAAAATAAATGGCAACTTCAGGACAATAGTAAGATTAAATTCAAATGTTTATGTTTGTATCACTGTTGGCTGAGCAATTCAGTTTTAAGTTTACTTTTGAATAGCAGTAGTGAAGAATTTTTCAAAGATTCACTGAATGAATTATACGTTGTTTCAGCATGATACGTGAAAAATCGTTCATAAATAGTGCTGTTATGATTCGGAATATCAAAATTATTGTTAAATCTAAAGTTTCTTGAGTGTATCTGATGTCTGGGAAGGAGTTTATTTACCAAATAAGTGGGTTCTTGTGTATTTATCAGTTTGTAATGAAACAAGCGAAATAAAATTCACTTCTGTTTTGCATTTTTAACCAATCAAGTTGATTGATGGAAGGGGTCACATGATCTCTGTAATTCAAGCTGAATATTCTAATGCTGGCGTTCTGTACTTTCTGAGTTCTTGCAGAAGTTATGGAATCGATACAAGGACCATAGACGACATCGCAATAATTAAACATAGATAGAATCAGTACGTCTGAAAGGATAATTTTGAGAGACCTACTAAGATAGTGTCTGTTTGAATACAGATATTTCAGAGTACCTTACGACCTTTGAATGAGAGTATTGATTTGATGAACAAATCTGAGGTTGTAGTCTATATGAAGTCCTAAACATTTTATTTTGTCAGTCAGTTCCACAGAATGTCCATCAATATACAAATCGATATTATCTATGGCCCGCCCTTCCACGATCTTTGGGTTTTCCAAAAATGATTAAAGATGATTTACTAGGATTAAGGTTTAGACAGTGTTGCTGCGAAATCTGAACAAGATTTTTTATATCATTATTGAGCGATGTTTCGTGATCAATAAGCTGATTTACTTTATCGGAGTAGTACAAGTTAGTGTCGTCTGCATATGTATGAATGTTGAATAACTTAAGGACCTTGGAGAAGTCAGATGTGTAGATAATAAAGAGTAGCGGGGCGAGAATTGAACCTTGCGAGGCTCCATGACAAACACTCATATTATCAGACTGACTACCCTTTATCACAGCACGTTGCTTTCTATTTTTTTTAAATGAACTAATAAAGTCAGATGCCTCCTTACTGAAACCAAAAAAACCAAGTTTGGCGCACATCAGATCGTGATTCATGGTGTCGAAAGCCTTACTGTAATCGAGAGACAAGAAAAGAGTGACCTTTTCATTATCGGTAGCTGAAAAAATATCTTCGGTCATTTTCAACGGAGCACTAGATGTACTTTGATTTTTCCGAAAACTTGGTGTTCAGGTAGGATATTATTATCAGAGACATAAGAGTATATCTGACTATAGGCTGCCTTTTCTACAATTTTTGATATTGCCGGTACTATATTTATGGGCCTCAAATCATTTGGTGTCAAAGGTTTATATGTTATGTTTATAGTAAAAATGATAGATTGTTTCCATAGTTCCGGGAAGATACTGGTTTCAAGGCATTTGTTGACTAAATATGTTAGAACTGGAGTTAAGTAAGGGACACATATTTTGATCATTTTGATAGATATCTTATCTGACCCTGTAGAATTCGTTTTTATAGAGTTGACTATCATGTTAATATCATCCATATTGATTTGATGGAATTTAAAAGTTAAATTTTCTTGAAATTGCGTTGTTTTGTAGAAGTTAAGAAGAGTATCCGGAGGTTCAGTCGCAATTTGACTGACCGAAGTAATAAAGTGATTGTTTATTTCATTAGGATTAGAAAGACGTCATGTACAAATTCTCAAAGCCTTTCGTCGGTTGATTGAATCTGAAATAGTCAAAGAAAAATGTTGTACCTATTTTAGATTTCGTTCCAGTGAACTGAATTCGATGAATTTTCAATTAAAAATTACTGTCAAATTTAATTCGTCGGTAGGAATACTGTATATTCATTTTCCGTAAAATTTTTACTGAGATGACAAAATATACTAAAGAGTAATCGAAAATGAAATACGCATCCCAAATGAAATATTTTTCGCAACAGAGGTAATGATATAGCGCAATTTACTCTTGATAACTAGGCAAAGAAACATTTTTGAGAGAAACAATAATAATAATAATAAATCGGATTTATTGAAAATACAAAAAATCACAAAGAGAAATGAGAAAAAAATTACAGAAGATTTTGGTACTCATTGGCGAAGTCTAGCTCAAGCTACTCAAACTCAACCAACAAGCACCACTCCATAATGAATGCGAACATACAGAAATTTAAAAAACAATCAAGGGTGTGGTACCATGACGGGAAAAAAATGAATAAAAACATTAATTGGTGATTATTTCTTGAAGAGTTTATTTATTTATCTACCAATATTGGGGTTACAAACAGATTAACAAATCCAATAGAGTACCCATTTCATAATTGGACTTTGGAAAAAGTACATTGTACAATCAAAAGATAACATAATTATTATTAAATGTATTAAAGAATACAGAAATGATCACAACTTATCAATGAAGATTTTATTCATCCTGCCTTTGACTTAGTCTAAAGAAGTTTCAAAATATTGAATATTGTTGCCAAATTTGTTGATGATTATAAGTGGTGAATTTTGTACGCCTTAGCGTTTTACCCTGAACATTGAACTCGATTTTGAAATGAAGTTCTGGATAGTGAACTAATCCTTTGATCAGCTTGAAAATCATGTTGAGATCCGTGGACAGTTCTTCAATCCTTCATAGGGATAATATTGTATTGGCACATAATGGGACTATAGTCGGTATTCGTATGTAGTAGTAGTAGTAGTATCTTTATTCATCATTAAAGCAATCTACAGATTGCAGTTGAACACATAAAATGCTTGTCAGACTAGTCAAATATGGATTTACATACTGGTTTAAAATCTCAATATCAAAGTAATTATATAATAAAACAAAGGTTAAAAATAATTCATTCATTAAATATATAAGATTCACATTAAAATTATCATATTGAAAAATATTCTTCCAGGGAATAAAATGCCTGATCAACAAGAAATTCATGCACTTCACTTTTAAATTTATTCAAGTTATTTTGGCCAGAGCATAATTCCAAATATTAATTATAACATTTTATTTGTTGATATCTATGTGATTTTTGTCCAAGAGTCATTCTTGAGAATGGTTGATATATTTTGTTCTTATTTCTTGTTTTATGGTGGTGATTATTTGTATTCTTAGGGATATTTTGTTGTTCAAAATCTATGATAAGTTTGAATATATACAGACAAGGCAGGGTTAAGATTCCAGACCAATTCTTTACATGATGTCAGAGGCGAAACTCCCATCATACTTCTTAGTATTTTTTTTGTATAATGAATGCATCCTTTGCATACCTTGATGATCCCCAAAAGATAAGCACTCTGTACATGGGCGAAATATACCATTTTTAAAATATCGTAGCTAACTGTATTTCTTAACTGCTTTAATAAGAAACAAACAGAGCTCAATTTAGATACCAGTTTATTAATGTGTCCTTCCCAAGTTATGTCATAAATAATTTTTCATTATTATTAACAGATAATCCATTGTTTTGACAGTAATCGTAAAATGCTTGGGCGCTTATGTTTGCTCTCGCACAACATTCTTGAGCTGTTTGGTTTTTTAAGCAGAAATTTGTGTCATCTGCAAACACAATTTCTAAATCTGATTGTTTTCCTAAGTAAGTTAGGTCGTTCATGAATACTATGAATAAGAGTGGTCCAAGTACGAAACCCTGAGGTACTCCCTGCGTAACATATTGTATATCAGATATACAATTATTTATCACAATACACTGGCTTCTCCCATGCAAATATGATCTCAGCTAGTCATTGCCTATTCCTCTCACACCCTGATATTCTTATTTATCAAGCAGTAGCCCATGGTCTACTGTATCAAATGCCCGACTTAGGTCAAAGTAGAGCGCAAGTGGGGTTTCCTTTCTATTCAACGTATCATAAACAAAAGACGTAAGTTCCATTTTGGGCAGTGATAGTAGATTTATTTCTTCTAAATCCATGCTGAAATTTCAGTAGTATATTATTTGATACAAGAAAATTGATCAATGTGCTGTTGCAGATTGGAGTGTTTTGAGTGTTTTGTCCACAAATGTTCCCTTTTGATTTATATCATACACACTCAATAACATCTTTATATATATATATATATATATATATATATATATATATATATAATGGATAATCTTAGCGACTGGAGAAATGTACAGCAAAATGGATTAACGGGGTCTCTCAGTCAAAAAATCATAAATCAAATCTCTGTTCTACTTTGCCAAGCTTTCGCTTCTAATGGGAAGCGTCTTCAGGGCCTATAATTTATTGAGTTCAGGAAGATATATTAATTACTATTCTTTTCATAAAAAATCAGTTAAAATCAATTTAATACTTTGTTTGAAAGAAAGAATAGAAAAATTAGTACACCCTTCCCTCAAGCAAAAAAATCTCAGACTTCTTAGAGACATATTGATCGAAAATTCTTATCCCAGAAAACTTCTCAATAAAATAATTTTCAGTACTGGCAATAATACAAATTCCAATGTAATCAACAGAAATGTATGTAATGATAGTTTACCTATCAATTTTTCTCATAAATCTATACCTAACCTTGGAAATGTATCTTCAAATATCATAAAACTATTTCATAATGAACAAAATATCAAAATATGCCAAAAAAATATTGAAACTATAAAGGATTTGAATACTAAATTAAAAGATAAAACGGATACCACCAAAAAGTCAAATGTGATTTATAACATTCCTTGTAACAACTGTAACCTGGATTATATTGGAACAATATCTAAAATTCTTAATGATAGAATAACTTCACATACTCTAATATCAAAGTTTTACATACAGAAAAAAAAATTTCTCAACTTAATAAGTCTTCTGTTTGTATGAATAAGAAAACTGACATTGATAATGTCAGCAATATATACAGTAACTTACTGGAACTACATCAAAAACATGATAATAATGAAAATTGTATCAATCAATAACTCTTTCTTAAAGTCAAAGATTATGATATCATCATACCCATTGAAAAATGACATTTATGTGAAGGTATGACATTTGTCAAACAGTTGTTGCCCGTGGCTTCGCTCGCGTAGAATTTGGTTCGTCACATTAAGTTTCGTGACAGACCATTTCAAACAAACAGTTACAATCTTTTTTTAACAATCCAAAACTTCAGGTTCCCAACTTCAAAACTGATGAAATTCAATGTAATCTTTGAACCCCTATTTTTCCCCTTTGGGGGTGGAAATTCCTGATTCCCTTTCTTGATGCTTATTTACGCTATACAAAGAACCTACCTGCATAATTCAAGATCATAGGTAATACATCGCTAATCCTACTAACCCTACTCCTATCAATATTATAAATGCGTGAAGTTTGTGAGGATGCATGAATGTAATGTATGTATTTACGTTTTTTACTTTTTCACGCCTAATCAGCTCAACGGATTCAAATGTAAGTTGGTATATAGATAGATCTTGACCTGGAATAACACATAGGGTAACGCGGTAACCTAACCTAACCTATTGATTTACTGGCACTCTTATATTAACGTACAGCCGAAGCTACTGAACCTAGAATCTTAAAATATGCAGTTAGGTTCTTATATAGCGTAAATAAACCTTAAGAAAGGGAATCAGGAACTTCCACCCTCACAGGGAAAAAATTGGGGTTTAAAGATTGTATTAAATTTCGTCAGTTTCGAAGTTGGAAACCTGAAATTTTGGGTTGATAAAGAATATTTTAATTATTTGTTTAAAATGGTATGTTACGAAACTTAATGTGACAAACCAAATTCTACGCGGGCGAATCCACTCGACCCCCGCGCATCGTCTTACAGTAGACGCGACGCCTAATGGCTTACTGCGTTGAATCAAGTAAATATTATCGTGATAACTTTTGAACGATTCGTCCAAATTACCAAATGTAAAAAACAAAGTTTATCTGTATTAAACACTTGAAACGACAGATAATAATTGTGTGCATTGTAAAAAAAGTACCTATCCAATTTAATTATATTTATGGCTCAGTATTTTGCAAATTGTGGCTACCATATACAAGGTAGATATATGCTAGATATATGCTAGATATATGCTATTTAGAACTATTTAAGATAAACAATCTAACGGTACATTATCTGCATGTAACTCCAACAGTATAGGCAGCGTATGCCAAGATAGCTCTCAGGGATCGAGAATTTTTCCGACTTACTCAATACTTATCGCTATATCATGACCAAAATTACACGAAACCTTTGTGAGTTTAGCCTATATGTTATTCTGAATTATAAGTCGTATTTAAGTGAAGTTTCATCTAAATCCGTTCAGGCGTGAAAGAGCGTTTTAGCAAGTTTAGATGCTTTTTAAGTGCCATTGACAAAAAATTAAACCTCATCAACCTAAATTGTGCACTGAGCAATGGAAAATTATTTGGTGCTATAACATTCTCATTTAATCATACTTATTTCACTTTCAACATCAAATTTCATAAATAGACTTTTGGCACCTCAATGGGAGGTGTCAAAAATGAGTCCAATTCCACCTAGTTATTTTAGCTAGTTTGGTACGATGAATATTAAGTCTGTACATATTTAAAATGATTATAACTATTATATCAATAAAATAATGATAATAATAATAATAATAATAAATAAGCAGGGATGGCCACTAACACCCTTGGCCTTTGGTGAGTTGCGACACCACTTACCCGAGCAACTGGTGCAAAACCGGACCGGACCCGAAAAATGATGCATCTCTATAGGAGTTTGCATCCCAAATCGTCCGTTCCACGGTTGTACTTCCCCCGACAACAGGGAGGTCGTGGACTTTTGAGTTTGGAGTGTCTACATGACAGAATGGTACTGGATACAGCCTGTAAAGTCGTCAGGAGTTCGGATCCCCTTCTCTGCATGGTCCGTGACCATGAGAGAGCAGGAATTGGAGCATTTCTCCTTAGGGCAGCTGCTCGAGCAGCTGATGAACTCGGTATAGTTTTCGACTCTGAACGAGGTGACTACAACTCTGTCACCGAGTTGGAACCCGTTCAGCAAAAAGCTCAGATAAAAGCCGCAGAGATCACCTTACTTCTGCGGAGACACAGGGATAAGCCGATGCATGGGGTCTTCTTCAATAACATCGAAGACCTTGGCTTATCAAAGCGCCTGACGTTCGCTTTTCTCAGGTCGAGTGGGCTGAAGTCGGAAACTGAGGGGTTCATCATGGCTTGCCAGGATGGTGTCTTCAACACCTTAGTCTACCGTAGTCGCGTGATGGGTATAGAGGTTCCTGACACAAGGTCCAGGGCCTGCCGCGAGGCGCCCGAGACCCTAATGCACTTGCTATCAGCATGTCCAGCATATGCGGTCTCGGCCTATATCCATCGACATAACGCGGCCCTAAGAGTGCTATATTACCATCTACGGCACTCTTACGGTATTGACGAGACACCGGTGTTGCCCTACGCTCCGGGGGATATTGAATCCGTTGTGGAGAACGAGAAGTGCCGAATTTATTGGAACTATTCGTTCCCCACCCTCAGGCTCATACAAGCTAATAAGCCTGATGTAGTCCTTCTCGACCACCAGACCAAAACGATATTTGTCGTGGAGTTTTCAGCTCCTGGCGAGACGAATATCGTCAGAAAAGAGGAGGAAAAACGGATAAAATATCGAGATTTTCTCTTCGAACTCCGCAGACTCTATCCAGATCACTCTGTCAAGATGGTCGTTCTGATTATTGGAGTCCTTGGTGGAATGATGTCTTCTCTACTCTCGAATCTCAAAATCATACCGGCTTGCCGCACTAAGGCAGAAATCTTAGCCGCACAGATGCAGAAGGCTGTCATTCTTGGCTCACTGCGTTTGCTCAGGGCACATGATTCTCGGACCCAATGATCACTTACCCCACGATGTGGGGAGTGGTCATTGGTTGATTATGCTGGTGCGCCCTCCCGAATGTATCGGGGCTTTGGGGGATAGGGCCTGACCAGCGCACACTACGGTGAAAAAAAAAATAATAAATAAGCAGGGATGGCCACTAACACCCTTGGCCTTTGGTGAGTTGCGACACCACTTACCCGAGAAACTGGTGCAAAACCGGACCGGCAGCCCAGGCGCACCCGGGAAGGAGAACTCTATTCTCCCTCCGGTGCCGGCCGTGGGTCCACAGGGCTAACCACCCGGTGGACTCAACACTTGGTTCCCAACAATCAAGGAAGAGGCCCCCACATTCGACCCGCTCGGAGGGGTCAGAGGCAAGGTGGTGGGGTCCATAACGATGATTTGCCTACCGACGACAACCCTGGCAACGACAACGGACGCTTTGAGTGGACGCATAAGCTGAGAGATAGCCTTATGCATTGCTACGAGAGTAGTGAGCCCGCGCGAAGAGGGTACATGGCGAGATTGCATGCTCTGTGGTGTGAAACACATCCGGAGCATGCCGCCTTTTCCGCCCAAAATCTTAGGGATTACGTATCCTATCTTCGGCGGCAGGGCTATATAGCTCCTCCCCAGTCTGCTAACGAAGTGGTAGAAGTGGCAGTTCTACCACCCGTTGGCACGGCTGGAGGGGAGACTCGCACCATACCACCAATGGAGACGACAATCAGAACACGCAGGGCGCTCCACAGAATTAGGCCCCTGAAGCCACAAGAACTGGCTTGTTTGGATGCGGAGGTTCATAGTGTTCTAACAGAAGAGGCTGACATCTGGCAAATCAACACCGCCGTGTATAATGTCGTCCAATCGCTTTCCGAATCGGAAGGACGAAATCCCGGCCTTGCGGTTCGGAAGATTGAACGGCGTGTACACAAGATGGAGGCTAAGATCACGTCGGCGAGACAACACGCGTCTCGTATCCAATGTGTGATGGACTACAGGGCGGCCAATAGGCCTTTCACGCCCGCAGTGCGGCGAATAGCCGCCAATTTACGACGTATCCATCACACTCTAAGCCAAGGCGTGCTGTTGACCACCAAACAGCATTGCCTTGATAGGATACGAATGCTAGTGGCTGCTAAGAAGTCACTAGTGAGGCGAGCGAGAAGTATCGCGGAAAATCTTAGGTTCCGCGAGAAACCTTCTCGCTTATTCCAAGAGCCGACTGGATAATCCGCCGACTGCTGATCAGGTGGAATCCTTCTGGAAGGATATCTATGAACACCCGCAGCCACTCAACTTAGACACTCCAGCCCTAGCGTCCAGCCCTAGCGCAGTTCGAAGCCTTCAACAGAGAGCTTCGACAGCCTGAGCTCAATGAACTGCGCAACCCGATAACCCCGGATGACGTTCGAAGAGTCCTTGTTGGTTCCAAGAACTTTGCTGCTCCAGGCCCAGACGGGTTGAACACTTATTGGTGGAAAAAACTACCAAGTACCCACCGCCATCTGGCCAGAGTTTTCAACTTATGGCTGGACGGAGAGCAGCCGATTCCGGATTGGTTTGTCGAGGGGCGGACCGTTCTCATCCCCAAAAGCGGAGATTTGTCGATTCCTAAGAATTACAGACCGATAACATGCTTGAATTCGTGTTATAAGTTGTTCACAAGCATCTTATACACACGAATACTCAGCGCAGTTGACCGAGTGTTCGAACGGATATATGAGCAGAGAGGGTCGAAGAGAGGAGTCGCTGGATGTAAAGAGAACCTGCTCATCGATAGATGTGTAACGCAGGACTCGATAAAATATAAGCGTAACCTCTCTATGGCCTGGATCGATTACCGTAAGGCATTTGATACAATTTCGCATGAGCTCATCTTGCATTTGCTCAGATGCCTTGCGGTACCCGACAACATAGTGAGATGCATTGAACAACTGACACCACTTTGGCGAACTCGCTTCACCATAACATCTGGTCAAGCAAGAGTCCAAACAGGGTGGGTTACTTTCAGAAGGGGTGTATTTCAGGGTGATTCCCTCAGTCCCCTTCTATTCTGCATCTCACTATTGCCATTATCCGTTGCGCTCAGAAACTCTCGAGGGTATAACTGTGGCACCCCCGGAAACCGGAGGCACAAGGTCACCCATCTGTTTTATATGGATGATCTTAAACTTTATGCCTCTGGAGAGAAGGATCTCCATCAGTCCTTGAGGGTGGTGGAAGAGTACACGCATGCTATCGGTATGAAATTCGGGATAGACAAATGTGCAATGGTTCATCTCAAAAGAGGACGATGCGGGGACTACGGAGAGGATGGGCAGCTCGTAGATGGAAGCATCCTACACCATCTGGATGCCGGAGAGACGTATACTTACCTCGGGGTGGAACAACGCCACTCACAAGAGGTAACTGCAGTGAAAAACTCTCTCCGCGGCAAATATCAGCACAAACTTCGACAGATCTGGTCATCGGAGCTGTCGGGGAAGAACAAAGTTGCTGCAACAAATATGCTTGCCGTTCCAATCTTACTCTACTCGTTTGGAGTAGTGGAGTGGACTCGGGAGGAGCTGTATCAACTCGACGTAAGGACCCGAAAAATGATGCATCTCTATAGGAGTTTGCATCCCAAATCGCCCGTTCCACGGTTGTACTTCCCCCGACAACAGGGAGGTCGTGGACTTTTGAGTTTGGAGTGTTTACATGACAGAATGGTACTGGATACAGCCTGTAAAGTCGTCAGGAGTTTGGATCCCCTTCTCTGCATGGTCCGTGACCATGAGAGAGCAGGAATTAGAACATTTCTCCTTAGGGCAGCTGCTCGAGCAGCTGATGAACTCGGTATAGTTTTCGACTCTGAACGAGGTGACTACAACTCTGTCACCGAGTTGGAACCCGTTCAGCAAAAAGCTCAGATAAAAGCCGCAGAGATCACCTTACTTCTGCGGAGACACAGGGATAAGCCAATGCATGGGGTCTTCTTCAATAATATTGAAGACCTTGGCTTATCAAAGCGCCTGACGTTCGCTTTTCTCAGGTCGAGTGGGCTGTAGTCGGAAACTGAGGGGTTCATCATGGCTTGCCAGGATGGTGTCTTCAACACCTTAGTCTACCGCAGTCGCGTGATGGGTATAGAGGTTCCTGACACAAGGTGCAGGGCCTGCCGCGAGGCGCCCGAGACCCTAATGCACTTGCTATCAGCATGTCCAGCATATGCGGTCTCGGCCTATATCCATCGACATAACGCGGCCCTAAGAGTGCTTTATTACCATCTACGGCACTCTTACGGTATTGACGAGACACCGGTGTTGCCCTACGCTCCGGGGGATATTGAATCCGTTGTGGGGAATGAGAAGTGCCGAATTTATTGGAACTATTCGTTCCCCACCCTCAGGCTCATACAAGCTAATAAGCCTGATGTAGTCCTTCTCGACCACCAGACCAAAACGATATTTGTCGTGGAGTTTTCAGCTCCTGGCGAGACGAATATCGTCAGAAAAGAGGAGGAAAAACGGATAAAATATCGAGATTTTCTCTTCGAACTCCGCAGATTCTATCCAGATCACTCTGTCAAGATGGTCGTTCTGATTATTGGAGTCCTTGGTGGAATGATGTCTTCTCTACTCTCGAATCTCAAAATCATACCGGCTTGCCGCACTAAGGCAGAAATCTTAGCCGCACAGATGCAGAAGGCTGTCATTCTTGGCTCACTGCGTTTGCTCAGGGCACATGATTCTCGGACCCAATGATCACTTACCCCACGGTGTGGGGAGTGGTCATTGGTTGATTATGCTGGCGCGCCCTCCCGAATGTATCGGGGCTTCGGGGGATAGGGCCTGACCAGCGTACACTACGGTGAAAAAAAAAATTCTTTTATTCCATCTGGATCATTTACATGATATTGGAAACGTCACAGTCACAAGAATATCTCATTCAAAGATAGAGTATTCTAAGGAATAAATATAAAAAATGTTTATACATATGAAACACATCACTAACATCACTAAAACAGTCGCTAAAACAGATGATTGAACATTTCATTTAGAGTGTTTATAAGTAAAACACATTACAAACATTATTAAAACAAATGATTTCAGTTTTGCCCGTGTTGAAGAAACTCTGTAATACTATAAAAGGCGTTCTCCAAGAGGTATTTTTTGAGAGTGGACTTGAAAGTAATTTGACTGTTTACCTCTTTTACGTATGTGGGAAGAGAATTAAAAAGTTTTATGCTCATATAAAATGGACTGTTCTCATATAGAGCTGTGTGATGTTTGGGAAGCCTGATAGAGTTTCCTTGTCTTGTGGGATAGCTATGAAAATTAGAATTTTTTTCAAACATTTCATGATGGTCTCTGAGGTATAGAATGCATTTATAGATGTATATGCTAGGTAGAGTCAGGATTGAGTTCTGATTGAAGCATGTTCTGCATGAGACTCCGGGACCTAAACCAAATATCAGCCTAATAATTCTCTTTTGGTATATGAAAATTCTATGAGCGTGTGATGTGTTGCCCCATAATATTATATTATAAGATATATGAGAATAAATTATGGCATAATATACGTTTAGGAGTTGCATAGCTGCATAAGCTGTAGAATACCCACTACTAATTTTTTTTGATATAAAGTTAATATTGTTTTCCCAGCTCATATTTGCATTCAAATAAGACCCCAAAATTTTTGTAGACTCTGATATTTTTATCAATTCATTATTGAGTATCACATGTAAAGTATCAATTCTTGTAACTTCCCTCACATAGAACTGAATGCAAACTGTTTTTTTGGGATTGATGATTAGACCATTTCGATTACACCATCTACTGAACTCCATGGATATGGTATTGAGTTTGATTTGCAGTTCCTCAGGATTCCTTGCGTCAGCAGCAATTGTTGTGTCATCTGCATATAGGATGGTATGTTGCACACTTAGATGTAGTGATAAATCATTAATAAATAACAAAAACATTAGCGGACCCAGAATGGATCCCTGAGGAACTCCAAGATCTGTGTTGTATATAAGAGATTTCTCTTTTTCTATTTCTACATACAATCTTCTGTACTGTAAGTATGACAGTAACCACTTCAAAATAGTGCCCCTAAAACCCAATGAATATAACTTGCTTTTAATGATTGTAAGATTGATGGTATCAAATGCTTTGCTTAAATCGAAAAAAACTGCTCCAACATATTTCCTATCATCAAGAGAATCATGAATATATTTAAAAAACATACTTGATGCACTCTCTGTCGATCTGCCTGGAAAAAAACCGTGCTGATTTTTTGAGACGATGTCAAATTTTATAAGAAAAGTTAACATTTGATTGTAAACACATCTCTTAATGATTTTGCTCATAACCGAGGGAACTATGATCGGTCGATAATTCTGAATGTTGGTGGGATCATCTTTTTTATAAATAGGGATACATCTTCCTATTCTGAGGGAGTCTGGGAATTCGCCTTGAGTTACTGACAAATTGATTATATGCGACAGAGGTTTGGCTATATGTACACCGATTGTTTTTATCAATTTAGTAGATATAGAGTCACTTCCTATGCTGCTTGTATTTTTAAGAGACCTTATGACATCAATGACATTTTCTGGAGATACAGGTGTGAAATAAAAAGTCTTATCTACATACATTGTAGTGTAATTACCAAAACTAACTCCACCAAAATGAGAGAGAACTACTTTTTTTGCTGCTTTTGAGAAGAACTCTCCAAAACCATTTGCAATTTGTTTGTTATCTGATATAATATCATCGCCATTTTCCAACATAATTTTATTAGATTTTGAGACTTTACCAGTTTTTTCCCTAACAATACTCCAGATAGTTTTCTGTGAAGTTCTGTAATCTTGATTGTTTAATTTACGCTGATAATAATTTTTTTTTTGCCAAATTTATTTTATGTCTGTACTCTTTTTTGTTATACCTATATTGTCCCCACATATTGGTATCTTCTAATTGTCGACAAAGCCAGTAAAATTTTTTTAATTCCTTTTCCATATTGCTAATTTCGTTATTTATCCAACGGTTTTTGTTAGTATTTACAAGTTTTTTCGTTATCACTGGACAAGTACTGTTTATTATATACGTAATGTCATCCATAAATTTGTCATATGTAGAATTCACATCAAAGCCTAGTAGAACCGAGTTAAAATTTTCTTTGGACATGATATATTTTAAATTTTGCAAATTGTCATCACAAGTGTCTCTGAATTGTACTGATTTCAAGTTGCATTTTCTCAGGGCTTTCTGTGGGAGAAAATGTGAATATAGATCCAAAATGGTCTCACAGGTTCATATTTATTACCTTTTCGTTGTATGATTGAGTTTCGATGTTCGTGATAAAATAATCAATCTTGCTTTTACTTATTCTACCACTGACATCTCTGAAAATTCTAGTAGGTTCATTATTTTTTTAATTTAAATTATAGCTTTCCATGACATCTAACAATAATAATTTGTCATAGCTATCTTTAAGCAAGTCGACATTGAAATCACCACAAATTATGACCGTTTCGAACTCTTTCACACAAAAGTTCAATGCACTTGAGAGTTTATCAATAAAAGCTTCTATTGACCCTGATGGTGGTCTGTATATTGTGACTATACAAATTTTTTCATTATTAGTCCTAATGCTCAAAGCGCAGCATTCGAAATGCATTTCACTTGACAAATCGTTGATAAAATTATAGTTATTTATGTATCAAGGGAATTAGGAGGGCCTTAATTACCGATGGCAAAGTTTGCGTCCCGAGGGCCTCTGGCCCGAGGAACAGCAATTGCCTGAGGTTATTAAGGCTCAATAATTCCCGTGGTACATAGATAATTTTATTTCTGACCGATTTCAATAAAATTTTGTTCATTTTTGAAACGGAAAAATGTACCAATTCATTACCTTCCCGGTATATTTGAATCAGGTACCGTTGATTATAGTAGAGTTTTCTTGTTGCTAGGTTGTTGCTAGGTTACTTGTTTATAAACAGAACTTTGTTATCAAGCTGTGTTTGCGGTGAAAACGTGTTTTCCACCCCAAATATAATGGAGGATATTTTGAAAAAAGCTGAACAAGCAAGAGAATCATTAATTCCATCGAAAAGTGAAGCCGTATACCAAAAAGAATACAAGATATATCTGGACTGGCTGACACGGAAAAATGTTATGCCAAAAGATGTCACTGAAACTGTATTTCTGGCATATTTTCAAGAACTGGTAAGGAATTTTCTATGTTTTTCGGTAGATTTGGTAGTAATTGTGTTTATTCGTTTCAGTCAGAAACGTATAGTCCGAATTCTTTATGGACTAAATGGTCAATGCTAAAATCGATGGTGACTATACATGAGAAACGATATATCACCAAGTTCAATGAACTACAGGCTTTTTTGAAACGGAAGAGTAAGAGTTATAAGCCGAAAAAGTCTGCTGTTTTATCTCTTAAAGATGTTATCAGATTCCTAAAGGACGCTCCTAATGATATTCATTTATTGCATAGGGTAATTTTTTTTCTTATTTTCCTTTTTGTGTGTATTTATTTCCTTTTTTTTGTTATAGGTTGTTTTGATTATGGGTTATTTTGGAGGATGCAGAAGTCAGGAACTTTTGAATATGAAGATATCGGATATAGAGGACCGGGATTCCGTTATGGTAGTGAACGTACCGGAAAGTAAAACTGGTGTATCGAAGAAATTTACAGTTGTGGATGAAAAAGAGTTCTCCGCTTTGCCTTTATTAAGATTTTATAGGTCTTTGCGTCCTAAAGGTATTGAACGATTTTTTTTGAGCTTCCGACAAAATAAAAACATGTTTGGGAAAATCCCCAGCAAAATCGCAATGTATTTAGGATTGCCAAACTCATTTTCCTATACGGGACATTGCCTTCGTCGCACTTCTGCTACTGCTCTAGCCAATGCAGGAGCAACTATGACTAACTTAAAAAGACACGGAGGTTGGAAAAGTTCCACGGTGGCGGAGGGGTATTTGGAGGATAGCATCGAATTGAGAAATAAAACGGCGCGTATGTTGTCTACTTTGTCATCAGAAGAGGCAGGTCCCTCGACATTGTAATTGTACATTTATTATTTGTAATGACGTGAATAAATAAAATATGGTTCAGTTTTCATTTCTATTTATTTTTACTTGTGAAAGGTAGAGGGAATTATAAAATCTATAATGTCCCAAGGGAGTTATGACCCTCTTTATTGATAGCGTAACTATGACGATATAAGCTTATAATATCCTGTAAACTGTATAGTATGTATATTGATATTCGAACACCACGATTCCGATACACAAAAAATATGTGAACGTTCTCCATATAAGAGAATTTCAATTTGATTTGTTTTGTTGATAATTGATTGACAGTTCACATGTATAACTTTGAGATTGAGACCATAACTTTGCACTGTATCAATAGGGTCGCTGTTCATAAGTTTCAGTATTCTGGGTATATTTTCGAAATGTAAATCTCTTGACGAGCACGCCTGCTGGCCAATATGACGGTTCATAAATAGCGTCAAGTAAATCATTATCCGCTTCAACTCGATATGAGAGTAGCTTACCTTTGGTGTCCAGTTTCACTACGTCAAATACATATCCAGGTGATTTATTCTCCAAATAAGATTTTATTCCTTCTGCTGTAGAGCTTGGTTTACATTTTCCAACATACAACCAAAGTCGACTTCCCGCACTGAAGTCTGAGCGTTCATCTGTTTTGTTGGTTCCCACTACTGCTGAATTCCTTCCAGTGTGATGTTGTCTACGCCTCTGGCCTGCTGATTTGTTGTTTTTGACCTGGGACCATTCACCGTTTTTTGAATTCTTCGACGGATCTGTTTTTCTATCATGACCATCTTGTTGGTTGTTAATTTCTACAACCGCGTCTGATGATTCATTCAGTTCGCTGAGATTGTCATGTGCATTCTCAAAATGTTCACCACATTTGTCAAGAAAACTAGTCACTGTGTCTCTGTTCGATAACATTCGAACTAGATTTATATTTGATTTCCTCAGAACAACTATTTCTTGTTTCATTTTAGCCATTTCTTCAAGCAGGGAAATGGTTTGTTTATTGACAACTTCCTCTATAAGTGTCTTCATTTGTTCGAATATATAATTTTGGTCAATTTTCATTTCTTCACTATTGTCAGTTTTTCTTGTAGAACGTGTCATGTTTAGATTGAATAGAAACTATTTTTATAGGAGCTCTTTTAAACACGTCCGCACTTGCCAACTACTACTAATAATTTTTTTTTCTATAACCTCCCAATAATAATTTTTGTCGTGAACAGAAAAATAATCAGAGTGTTGATTGTGTCCATTTCAGAATTGAAATTAGTTTAGAAATCAATAGAAACCTTTCAGATTTCCAAGGTTATATAAAAACCATTTTTATTAGTATTGTTTTTCAGAGATATTCTCTACATTTGTGATGCACTGTTTGAAACATTTGGTGTAGTAATGAATATTACTGGATTTTTTGCCCAACACGAAATCCTTATTTTTAACACCTCGACACGTGTTTCGATCACCAAGGTATCATCTTCAAGAGCAAGATTAAACTGTGATTATTCTTCCTCTTGAAGATGATCACTTGGTGATCGAAACACGTGTCGAGGTGTTAAAAATAACGATTTGGTGTTGGGCAAAAACTCCAGTGATATTCATTTTCTATCGTTTTTCAATTAGTATGCTGTTATGTATTTTCCTATTACAAACTTTGTAGCTTCTGCAAACAATAAAGTTGAATCAAATTAGATTGACTGGAACCATAATCTCACTCCATAATTTATTCATTGTTAATCTCTCAATTTCTATTCAAAGTCAGTCCGATATGACAATTGAAAAAATTGAAACACGTCAACGAATTACTAAAAATAGACGCATTTACGTGCAAAAACCAAGATATGATTTTCATTCAAGTACTCTTGTGAAGTCTTGATGAATTATTGAAAGCATACTTGAAATGAACTACAAAATATATCGCTTCACTTTGGAGTTACCGAAAAAGTTGCTTGGAAATCAACATTTTAATTTTTTGTAATATTCATATTCAAGCCCGATTTTCAATTAATGGTTTCGATAAAGAAGCTACAGCTACAATGAAATAAATGAATTGGAATAATTAAAATTGAAAATTATTATTATCGCGATGGAAGTTAATCGAATTTAGCCTGTTTGGCATTTTGATGTATTTTTGAATTTTCTCTTGAATATGATTGGTTGCGAATTTGACTAATTATGTATGAAAAATCGTCATTTTCAGTGTTTCGAAGCAATTTGGGCTAGAGTGTCATGGAAACAAATGAATTTGTTATACCCCAAATGATGATGATAATGTCTTAGCTTCAATTCGTGCCAATTCCCAAATTAGTTTTCGTGAAAGGTCTGAAACACAAGCACTACAGGAAAGTAGTAATTCACATTGAATTTGAATCGCTGGAGATTAAATCCATTTGAAAAAACGTTCTAAGGAAGTTTATTCCACATAAACGCAGTTCTTCAACTGAAAGAGTTCTTGAACAGTGAAGTTCGAGGTGTGCTGAGTTGAACCTCAGAACGATGAGTAGCCATAGTCCGTCGCGTATTTCTGATATATTATAATAATAATAATCTTTATTAGTTTCAAAAACCTAAAAGGCATAAAAGAAGTCAAACGAAATTTGAACATAGATTAGGCAAACAATACATGTACTTTAAAATGCTATAAGGAGCAAAGAGAGTTCACTACGAAGATAAGAACTCGTCCATTGTATAATACGAGTTATCCAGCAAGTGTATGTTTTCATCGTTTTTCTGAATCTGAAGTAAGATACCTCCTGATCGATTTTTGTCAATAGGTGGTTGTGAACACTAATTCCATTGGAAATAGTGCCATACAGGGATATATTTAACTGATTTTGGAGTATGTAAAGTTTGATTGAATCTTGTTGACAGGGAATTTTGTTTCTGTTTTTATGTATATAACAGCAACTAATTTTTCCTTTATTTTCAGTATTTTACTAATAATATAAGTTACAAAAAGGATTTGAAGCTCTATGATTTCTATTTGATTATCTGCGAGCGCTTTCGACATCTGGTCGTGCTGTCATCCTTAACTTAACTTAAACTTCCACTTAACTTAAACTTAACTTAAACATCCCTAAATTCAACAATCAAAAATCACTTATCGAGGAACAAGTACAAATCAAAACACAACAAGACAACATTCAATATATTAAACAAATCAACATACACGCCTAGAAACAATAAACCTAGAGAAGATTCAACGCAAAGAATAGTACCCGATGTAATCCAAATACAAGCAAAATTACCTAAAGCAACAGAAGTACCTGTATTGAGGCGTTCGGACCGTATAAAAAGACACACAACAGGATCACACGTTCAGATAGAATAGTTCCTAGAGGATGACAGCACGACCAGCTGTCGAAAGCGCTCGCAGATAATCAAATAGAAGTGATAGAGCTTCAAATCCTTTTTGTAACTTACATTTATAGTAATATATATATATATATATATATATATATATATATATATATATATATATATATATATATATATATATATATATATATAACAGGAGCCAACCGCACATTTGTGGTTCCAGTTAGAAGACCTAGAATTCCCAGGCTACATCTAACACGACCACGTAGGCAGCTATAGCTACCTGCGTGACTTCCGGGTCCAGGATATGAATACAAATAGAGTTTTTATCGAGTGTGCATGATATAAATCAAAAATGAAAAATTTGTGGATACAACACTCCAAACAGGGGGGCAGGAAACCGAAAGCAGGAAACAACACAAACGCAAACAAGTGTTGCCCATCTTCACACTTGGCTGCACCGCGCTGATGAGGCCAATAGCCAGAAACACGTGTTCGCGGTTTGCCCCCCTGTTTGGTGTGTTGTATCCACAAATTTTTCATTCATATATATATATATATTTATATATATATATATATATATATATATATATATATATATATATATATATATATATATATATATAATTGATAGTGTAACGACCGTATGTATGTATATAGAATAGTAGTTTTTAACAGAGTTATCATCTTTCCTGATTAAAAGAGTATCTAAAAAAGGTACTGTTTTGTTTTTTTCTTTTTCTATGGTAAATTGAATAGATGGATTGTAATTGTTAAAAATGGTTTTTATATCATCAATTTTGTCAAAAGGTACAGCACATATTATATCATCCACAAACTTTTTTAAAAAAGGAACCTGAAATGATAATTTTGGAATACATTCATGTAATAAATCATCCATCACATACTGGGTTAAAATAGGTGATAAAGTTGATCCCATTGGAGTACCAAGTATTTGTTTATAATATTCGTTGTCATAAACGAAAACAGTAGTATCGAAAATGAAATCTATTAATTCTAAGAAGGCTGTTTTTGTTAATTTGGTATGATTAGTAATAATATTCCAATGTCTTTCAATGCTGTGTTTTACCAGATTTATTGGTATGTTACATCAGAGAGAACAATAAAGCTGAAAATCCAAATTTCAAATACTTTTCCATTCCTTATGTCCCTGAATTGTCCAGCAAAATCATAAACGTATTTAAACAAGAACAGAATATAAAAATTTCACAAAGGAAAGTTAAACCCTTAACTAAACTACATTCAGAATTGAAAGATGAAGATCCGTTATTTGAAAAGTCACATGTAGTTTACGAAATTCCCTGCAACAATTGTGATAAGATATATATAGGTCAAACAAAAAACAATTTGAAAACCCGCATAGCTCTTCATAAAAGTAATTGTAAAAATTTAAAACGAAATTCTTGTGCACTCACACAACATGTTCTAGATAATGATCATTCAGCCAATTATACTAACACCAAAATTCTCCATTTCGAACCAGATTCAAATAAAAGGCAATTTCTGGAAATGGCTGAGATCAAAATTAAAGAAAACAATATCAACAAAAAGACAGACATCGACAACCTCAGCAAAATTTATTCATTTTTACTAACAAAAAATATAAATCTGAATACATCCTGTAATAGTAACACAGTATAAATCCCCATAATGAACGATAATAAAAATTTGAAAAAGTATTTCACATTATTCAATGTCAAAAAGTTGTCATTGTGATGTTGAAGACTTCTTTCAAAATTGAAATTTTCAAATTGAATATTCTCAAATAGCACAGGTATTCTGTTTTATCCGTTATTATGTTTTATATATATATATATATATATATATATATATATATATATATATATATATATATATATATATATATTTATCATGTCCTTTTTATATTACAGCCCTCGATAAAGCTAATAAACATTAGCGAAAGCTCGGGCAGCTAAAAAGAGTAAATATTTATTCTAATCAGACCGAATCCCCGAAAAACTACTATTCTATATATATATATATATATATAATATATATATATATATATATATATATATATATATATATATATATGTGTGTGTGTGTGTGTGTGTGTGTGCAGAAAAGTGGGAGTATATTCAATTTTTTTAAAAGTTGTTTATCTGAAAATAAAAATAAAACCTCCTGGACAGTTATCAATAAATTGAAAAATAATAAGAAACCCATTCCAATATAAAAATCTTCCATGAAAATAAAGAAATCTCCTGTCCTGATGACACTGCAAATCTGTTCAAAATTTTTTTCATAGGTGCTCCCAAACAGGTTATGTGGAAGGTTAGGTTATGTGGAGTTGTGGAATTGGCCGCGGTGGTAGTGCGCCCGACTCACGATCGGAAGACCGTGGGTTCGATTCCTGCCTCGACCAGATATTTTTCTCGAGAGAATTTATCTGGTTGAAGCTGGGATGATTCTGCAACCGTATTAGGAATCACACGTTAAAAGGTAAGACCTCGTTAGTCCTTAGCTCGCACAAGTTTCTCAACTTCTGAGAGTTGTCGTTCGTATAGGGGCGACAGCTGATTAACGAAAAAAAAGGTTTTTTAAAAACAGACAGAGGTTATATAGTAACAACTTCATAGCCTCAACAGACATCTTACTTCAATGGTCGTACTTCCTTTCACCGAGGAAGAAATGCTGAATATATTCTCTAAACTCAAAAATAAATGTTCGTATGGACCTGATGACTTACCTAACAATATAATAAAATAATTCAAAAATGATTTGGTGAAAAATATAACTCACTTAATAAACTTTTCACTAGAAACAGGCATATTTCCCGACGCTCTCAAAATAGCGAAAGTGGTTCCACTCCATAAAAAGAAGGAAAAAAATATAATGAATAACTATAGACCCATCTGCATCTGTAGGGTAGGGAGGGTGAGTGTAAGCCCACAGCACTTGGGCCACATGTGACCCATTGTACATCCTCCCAAGGAGTTGTCCTCCTAGGTCATCGTCCATCCTGTCCTTTCCAGGAAGGTGGACAGGTCACTGGGAGACATTTCCTTTATATCGGCAGGTGTAGGCCAAGACTCGCCGAACACACACTCTTTTATTGACGATAACTCCGGGCACTCGCCCAGGACATGCCTAACAGTTTCATCTTCCTGTTCACACATCCTGCATAGAGGTGTGTCCACTAGCTCCATATTATGGAGGTGTTTTCTTAGTTGACAGTGGCCAGTCAGAAATTCTACTGTTAAGCGTAGATTTTTCCTGGTCATCGCTGGATATTTCTTTGGCGCCAGCTTCCCAGGGTCGCCCATGGTGATCCTGGCAAGATTACATCCTTTGATTCCATCCCATATCTTTAAGGATTGAGCATGGGTGTAACATTTGACTAGTTTCCTAATTGCCGAAGTCAACAGGCCGTAGGTGCCACTGGGTCATAAAATTCTTAGTCCAGCCGCTTCCTTGACTAAAGGAAAACTATAGACCCATATCACTCACATCAATTTTTTCCAAACTTTTTGAATATTGTATGCTAGAGAGGCTAAACTCATTCATTGCAAGATTCAGAATTATCCCAGAAGAACAGCATGGATTCAGAAAATCTAAATCTACGGCAACCACATATACATATAAACACGTTCTTAATGAATTAGAAAAAAAAAGTCCTATAGGCATATATTGTGACTTAAGTAAAGCTTTTGATTGTGTTCTACACGATCGACTACTTGACAAGCTTTGGTCTTACGGTATCAGGGGATCTGCTTTTAGTTGGTTTGAATCATTTCTCAAAAATAGATATCAGTATGTACAAATATCTTGCAATGAGAATAGCGGTCAAAACACAATTCACCACTCTCATCTTGCACCTGTAGAAGTTGAAGTTCCTCAGGGAGTGTTCTTGCTCCAGCTCTATTTTCAATCTACATAGCAGACATTGTAAAATACCTCTCACATTTTAAATTAACGTTATACGCTGATGATCTCTCCATATTAGTATCACAAAAATCTCATGATCTCAATCAACAAGCTTGCAATGATCTCATGAAAAAAATAAGTCTATGGTTCTCCATTAATAGTCTTTATATCAATGCTAGCAAGACACAGTTTATCATTTACCAGACAAAACAGAGAACGGCTGAATGTTGTAATTATTTTTTATACAAATAATTGTAGCATTTTATAAAATAAACATTATTATTATTATTATTACTTAGTGTGTGAATTAAGATGGATATTTCTGTTCTCTTTTCAGTAAAACGAATCAGCAAATGTGCTTCTTCTGTTAAAAGATTATTATTCTTGAAGTGTATAACGTTCGCATCCACCAAAATACTTCGTATACCGTTGATACTCTTGTGGAAATGTGTTCGCGTTGAAAAAAGGCCAATTTATGCTCCAATCCAATGATAGGCAGACAGAAATTGTGGAAAACTTTAAAGGAAATAAATTTCATATGAAAAAAAAAAAACAAAAAATTGCTCTTAATCGAAAATGACGAAATTATTTGCTGAAGGAGACATTACCTAAGACAGATATAGAGTTTCGACTTGAGAACAGAAAGATTTATTATCTGAACGAAACTTGTCTTAACAAAGAATATACCGTACGAGACATATGGCAGGACAAAAACATTACAAATTCACGTCAAACATTTTTGGAAGTCTGTCTACCACTGGAAAAGAAAAGCGACTGATTATTACCCACATTCGAAGTGTTGATGATTTTGTCACAGTATAGCTGAACTGTGGTTTTGTTGAGAGAGGTTTATGGATGTTTGAGTCAAAGCATTCATTTAGGGGAAACCTGCACG
The DNA here is from genome assembly GCF_025532065.1 of Leptinotarsa decemlineata. Classification (NCBI taxonomy): domain Eukaryota; kingdom Metazoa; phylum Arthropoda; class Insecta; order Coleoptera; family Chrysomelidae; genus Leptinotarsa; species Leptinotarsa decemlineata. Next base: position 25,807,268 of record NW_027412688.1, on the reverse strand, counting down.
TCGTCTTGATTTCAGGCTGGTTGGAGCCTGGCTCCCTTGCCCTTTGGACTGATGTTTGCCAGAAGGACAAACGGGTCAGATTTAGGGGAAACGACACTAGAGAAGTGCCACACCATTAAATTTTTAGGTGTAACTATGAGTGATACACTTGATTGGGAATCTCACATAGGTGAGACAATAAAAAAATTGAACAGTAAGCTTCACCAGATAAGATATCTTCAGAGAGTAATTAATATAAATGTTCTGAGAAATTATTATTTTGCGGAAATACAATCCCGACTATCATATGGAATTTTGTTATGGGGCATCTAGTCTTCAGCACAAAAACTATTCCTAGTACAAAAAAAATGCATACGTGCAATGTTAAATAAAAATCAGAGAGAATCATGCAAACAACTTTTAAAAAAATTGAATATACTCCCACTTTTCTGCACACACACACACATATATATATATATATATATATATATATATATATATATATATATATATATATATATATATATATATGTGTGTGTGTGTGCGCAGAAAAGTGGGAGTATATTCAATTTTTTTAAAAGTTGTTTGCATGATTCTCTCTGATTTTTATTTAACATTGCACGTATGCATTTTTTTTGTACTAGGAATAGTTTTTGTGCTGAAGACTAGATGCCCCATAACAAAATTCCATATGATAGTCGGGATTGTATTTCCGCAAAATAATAATTTCTCAGAATATTTATATTAATTACTCTCTGAAGATATCTTATCTGGTGAAGCTTACTGTTCAATTTTTTTATTGTCTCACCTATGTGAGATTCCCAATCAAGTGTATCACTCATAGTTACACCTAAAAATTTAATGGTGTGGCACTTCTCTAGTGTCGTTTCCCCTAAATCTGACCCGTTTGTCCTTCTGGCAAACATCAGTCCAAAGGGCAAGGGAGCCAGGCTCCAACCAGCCTGAAATCAAGACGACGTGCAGGTTTCCCCTAAATGAATGCTTTGACTCAAACATCCATAAACCTCTCTCAACAAAACCACAGTTCAGCTATACTGTGACAAAATCATCAACACTTCGAATGTGGGTAATAATCAGTCGCTTTTCTTTTCCAGTGGTAGACAGACTTCCAAAAATGTTTGACGTGAATTTGTAATGTTTTTGTCCTGCCATATGTCTCGTACGGTATATTCTTTGTTAAGACAAGTTTCGTTCAGATAATAAATCTTTCTGTTCTCAAGTCGAAACTCTATATCTGTCTTAGGTAATGTCTCCTTCAGCAAATAATTTCGTCATTTTCGATTAAGAGCAATTTTTTGTTTTTTTTTTTCATATGAAATTTATTTCCTTTAAAGTTTTCCACAATTTCTGTCTGCCTATCATTGGATTGGAGCATAAATTGGCCTTTTTTCAACGCGAACACATTTCCACAAGAGTATCAACGGTATACGAAGTATTTTGGTGGATGCGAACGTTATACACTTCAAGAATAATAATCTTTCAACAGAAGAAGCACATTTGCTGATTCGTTTTACTGAAAAGAGAACAGAAATATCCATCTTAATTCACACACTAAGTAATAATAATAATAATAATGTTTATTTTATAAAATGCTACAATTATTTGTATAAAAAATAATTACAACATTCAGCCGTTCTCTGTTTTGTCTGGTAAATGATAAACTGTGTCTTGCTAGCATTGATATAAAGACTATTAATGGAGAACCATAGACTTATTTTTTTCATGAGATCATTGCAAGCTTGTTGATTGAGATCATGAGATTTTTGTGATACTAATATGGAGAGATCATCAGCGTATAACGTTAATTTAAAATGTGAGAGGTATTTTACAATGTCTGCTATGTAGATTGAAAATAGAGCTGGAGCAAGAACACTCCCTGAGGAACTTCAACTTCTACAGGTGCAAGATGAGAGTGGTGAATTGTGTTTTGACCGCTATTCTCATTGCAAGATATTTGTACATACTGATATCTATTTTTGAGAAATGATTCAAACCAACTAAAAGCAGATCCCCTGATACCGTAAGACCAAAGCTTGTCAAGTAGTCGATCGTGTAGAACACAATCAAAGGCTTTACTTAAGTCACAATATATGCCTATAGGACTTTTTTTTTCTAATTTATTAAGAACGTGTTTATATGTATATGTGGTTGCCGTAGATTTAGATTTTCTGAATCCATGCTGTTCTTCTGGGATAATTCTGAATCTTGCAATGAATGAGTTTAGCCTCTCTAGCATACAATATTCAAAAAGTTTGGAAAAAATTGATGTGAGTGATATGGGTCTATAGTTTTCCTTTAGTCAAGGAAGCGGCTGGACTAAGAATTTTATGACCCAGTGGCACCTACGGCCTGTTGACTTCGGCAATTAGGAAACTAGTCAAATGTTACACCCATGCTCAATCCTTAAAGATATGGGATGGAATCAAAGGATGTAATCTTGCCAGGATCACCATGGGCGACCCTGGGAAGCTGGCGCCAAAGAAATATCCAGCGATGACCAGGAAAAATCTACGCTTAACAGTAGAATTTCTGACTGGCCACTGTCAACTAAGAAAACACCTCCATAATATGGAGCTAGTGGACACACCTCTATGCAGGATGTGTGAACAGGAAGATGAAACTGTTAGGCATGTCCTGGGCGAGTGCCCGGAGTTATCGTCAATAAAAGAGTGTGTGTTCGGCGAGTCTTGGCCTACACCTGCCGATATAAAGGAAATGTCTCCCAGTGACCTGTCCACCTTCCTGGAAAGGACAGGATGGACGATGACCTAGGAGGACAACTCCTTGGGAGGATGTACAATGGGTCACATGTGGCCCAAGTGCTGTGGGCTTACACTCACCCTCCCTACCCTACAGATGCAGATGGGTCTATAGTTATTCATTATATTTTTTTCCTTCTTTTTATGGAGTGGAACCACTTTCGCTATTTTGAGAGCGTCGGGAAATATGCCTGTTTCTAGTGAAAAGTTTATTAAGTGAGTTATATTTTTCACCAAATCATTTTTGAATTATTTTATTATATTGTTAGGTAAGTCATCAGGTCCATACGAACATTTATTTTTGAGTTTAGAGAATATATTCAGCATTTCTTCCTCGGTGAAAGGAAGTACGACCATTGAAGTAAGATGTCTGTTGAGGCTATGAAGTTGTTACTATATAACCTCTGTCTGTTTTTAAAAAACCTTTTTTTTCGTTAATCAGCTGTCGCCCCTATACGAACGACAACTCTCAGAAGTTGAGAAACTTGTGCGAGCTAAGGACTAACGAGGTCTTACCTTTTAACGTGTGATTCCTAATACGGTTGCAGAATCATCCCAGCTTCAACCAGATAAATTCTCTCGAGAAAAATATCTGGTCGAGGCAGGAATCGAACCCACGGTCTTCCGATCGTGAGTCGGGCGCACTACCACCGCGGCCAATTCCACAACTCCACATAACCTAACCTTCCACATAACCTGTTTGGGAGCACCTATGAAAAAAATTTTGAACAGATTTGCAGTGTCATCAGGACAGGAGATTTCTTTATTTTCATGGAAGATTTTTATATTGGAATGGGTTTCTTATTATTTTTCAATTTATTGATAACTGTCCAGGAGGTTTTATTTTTATTTTCAGATAATTGAATAAATTGGTTATAATGATTTCTTTTACCGCTCTTGGTGGAATTAAATGTGTCAAGATACTTGAACACTTCCCATGAAAGTATCTATAGAAGAGAGACAAATCTCCAACCTTTCTTCGATGTTCCAGACTATCAAGATTGCTGGTGATGTTCGCGTCTCCAATCAGGCGGATGGCTCTTTTCTGGATGGAATTTAGCAGTTTCAGGGTATGCTTAGGGGCAGAGCTCCATACATGGGAACAATACTCCAAAGAAGGTCTAATCTGAGCTTTATAAAGCAACAAAAGGCTGAGTTGTGTACAGTTTTCTGGTTAGGAACAGTGTTCCAAGCTTTTGAAAAGTGGCTTTTGCAATTCTAGCGACATGATTGAATTGAACCTGGTTGCTTCCACCCCAATTCGAAATTATTTTTAGATCCCCATCAAGATATGCAACCTCCTGCTGCCTGTAAAGATGTGCATTCACCGCCGATATCCTGGAATCCAAATTGAATGATGAAACAAGGGCGCTCTCGTCAGCAAAGCAATATATTGGATTCTTATGACTAGCATGAAGCTCTGAAATAATAGAGGTAATGATTATAACATCCTGCATTACACTCTAAATTGTTTGTTTGGTCAAAATGACAGTGGTTGGTTGAACAGTATGTTTGATAGTTTGACAAGGATTGAATTCTAGGTACGATTTGATTTCAGAGAGTTTTCGATAAGTTTTAACAGAGATGACTCTTTGAGGTTTCTTATCTCTTCCAATTTTTGTTTTACAGAGGTATGATGCAATTCATTCCGAATTCGTAGCAAGCCAGTAGATAAGGGTTTTCGCTAAATAAAAAAATTCGACAAAAAAGAGTTCTAAATTCAGTTGTGTGACAAGTGTGACACTTTCCATAAAATAAATGGAGATAAATAGGTATGTTAAAAAATGAAGATTTTGTGTGAGTTGAGAGTACAGTGTCATATTGAAATCTTTCTTTGTGCAGAAAGGTTATTTGGTTATAATTATTGTCACACATAGGGCTGGAATAAGGCTACTGAGAAATTATTTGCCGTGAATGGTTAAAGTAGAAATCTAAGGTGAAAGTTCCTATGATTTCATACAAAACAAGTGTATCATCAGCATACACCTGTGGAAAGTCGTCTTGGTTTAGATCAGGTTGGAGCCTGGCTTCCTTACCCTTTCAACTGATAGCATACGCCTTCCTGCACGTAATCTATAGCTTCCCCGACTAATGCCCCGTTCCCACGGGGCGTAGCACGCTGGCGTGACTCACGCATTCGTGGAAGACGACCCGTCTGAACGATGTGTAGTGAGTTTGCCTCAGTAGCCTCCGGAAGCGTGGAGAGTCCACGACCGCTCACGCTCCATATCAAACGTGTTTGATTTTGAAGCTTGAACACGACAGTTGCCAACCAGATTTTGACGAGTCGAAACGTCTTTATTTAGTGGGTTGATTAGTAGAGGGGTTTTTTTAGTTGTGAGCGATTTATTTATAAGTGGGTAAAATGTCTGAGCCTAGAGTAGTAAAGTTACAGGACAACGAAACAATTAAGTTCATTGAATTGTATGCTAGTGAGAGAGTGCTGTATGATTCGACTTGCAAAGACTACAAGGACAGGGATTTAAGATTGGCCGCAGCGAAGAGAATTAGCGAAGCAATGGGGATTTTTGTTTATTTATTTATGGGGAGTTTTATCTTAGGACTCAGAGCTTGCCTCATGTTGGTGTCTGATTTTAAAATATGTTTAGTTACTCGTTCCAGGAGATAATCAAACTGTTCTTCAGACATTCGTAACAAGTTTTTAAAATCTTCATGGTGATTACTCCTTAGCTCGTGGTCAACCAAATTTTGAACCTCCGAACTTCTTTTCAGTATCCACTTTCTCACCCAATAACGCCTTTTTTTCCGTTTTCTTATCTGTCCATGTAACTTTAATCTCTCACCTAAAATAGCACTGAAGGTTGAACACAAAACTGCACAACTTTCAACTAGGAGCTCGTTCATCGCGGTCGGCTTCGCAAGGAAAACTGAATCGTGAATGTGACTGTGTGTGAACTGTCCACGACACTCAGCTGGTTCGCTGCCTATCCCTACTCCAGTCGTGAGCCAAGACAGTGAGTACGAAAGAGTGGCACGATTTCGTATTTTTGCCCCGTGGGAACGCAGCTTAACGGGTTATCGTGAGTTTCCGCACAATCTTAAACTCGCCGATTCCTCGACTGGATGGACTGCTGAAAGGAAGGCAGCTGTAAATCTCTGCGGATGCTTCATTCCGCACGAATCACGGAGCATTCACAATCATCCGTAGTATTTTGTTTTGTAAAGTCACTAAGATGGAGATGTTGGACGGAGCCGCTTGTCCCCAGACGCCTGAAGCATACATGATGACACGCTTGAACATCTTGTTGTAGATCGTAACTTCCTTTTTAAGGCTTAACTTTGATTGTCTGTTTATCAGAGAGTACAGGCTTGGCACCCGACCCTCGATCTTTGCCTTCACGTTTATAAAGTGCGGGTTCCAGGTGAGCCCACGATCTATTAGAAGACCGAGGTACTTTACCTGCGCTTGCCAGTCGATCTCCCTTCCAGAGATTCTCAGCCGGAGAAGATTTCGTTCATCACATGGTTATCGCCTGAGTCTTTTCCGGGTTCACTCGGATCTTCCACTCGAGGTACCAGCGTCCAATGCACGTTGCATGTAGACGACACCGAGCTCCCGACCCATGGAAGATGAGAGGAGAGCCGTATCGTCGGCGTAGAAGGAGCATACGCCTTGCCACTGTCATTCGAAGTTTAGTTCTTTCGAAAAACAAAGTGAACACGATATCACTAACGCCATCTGTGGATGTGCCCCGGTAAATAAGAATGGCCTAGCTAGCAGGTGCTCGGTAAAAACTAACCAAGATCTATGCGTTCAACTAACCAAAATAGATTGATTTTGAATAAAGTTCATAATACGTACATTATTATGTAAATAAGACGGTCTTCATTTAATTGCCATTACCATAATTATCTCCCATAGTTTAATTAGATATGTGTTTAGTATAGGGGATGGTGGTCTAATATCGACCATCTTTTTTTAAGAACAAAACACAAGCACTACGGAAAAATCATTAAAGCGCTCTCAGAGCGGTGCCTGATTTATATATTGATGTGTATACATTGACTCATGTTCAAAGAAGGTAAGTAAACACAACTGAACCTCTAAAAGCCCTTTATTTAGAAATAGATAAAAAAGTACAAAAAGCGTCATAACTGGTGACGAATCGTGGATATATGGTTATGACATCGAAACCAAAGTCCAATCGTCCCAAAGGAAGAGCAATACGAAGAAAACATCCAGTATTGTGGGAAAACAATGCATGTCTTTTGCATCACGATAATGCACCTGCACACTCGTCATTGCTTGTTTGTAATTTTTTGTACAAAAACAACACCGTAATCATGTCTGAGCCACCGTATTCACCAGATTTTGCCCCTGTGACCCAAGATTGAAGAGACGATTGAGGAGGTGAAAACCTAATCGCTGAGAGAGCTCAATGACATGCCAAAAAGTGCATTTCAGATCTGCTTCGAGGATTGGAAAAAACGCTTGCACAAGTTAATTATATCTGAGGGGGACTACTTTGAAGGGGACGAAATAAAAATTGATGAATAAATAAATATTTTTTGAGAAAAATGTAAATTCATCTTATTTTTTAACGTACCTCGTATAATCTGCTGTGGTCATCTACCAAAGAAATCTAAAGATGCAAAAGACAGGGATGCATCAAACATACTCATCATGTATGGTGAGAAAAATCAAATGTTTGCATTAAGTGCGTTCATTATAATTTTTTTCGTGAGTTGTGAAAGAACGTTTCATTTAATTTCATAAACAGATAGTCATTCTTTATTGAAAATCAACAAATTCGTGTAATGGAAATATCAATAAGGTGCACAACTTTTTGTTTCGACATCTATTAGTAGATAACAATAGTAACTCCTAATCATACTTCAAGTAATTCACTATAGATGCCGCAAAGTGTTTGTTTTCACAACCGTTTTCATTTCGTACACTCAAACCACTCTGAAGAGAATATGACGTGTTTATTGAAATGTATCCAGTTTTGATTTAATTATCAATAATCAATAAATTAATTGAAGTGTTCTGTTTGAACTACTGAATAACATCTAGTCAAAAAAAGTGTACAATACATACATACATCCTCTGAAGCTAGACAATGTCTGAAGGATCCTCAAGAGGATAGTCTATTCCTGGATGGTTAACGCTTCCGCTGAATTTGCATTCGCAACATTGTAGGGCGGCTTTTGCACAGCAGATGACGAATGTATACGGCTCATCCCAAGTTAGACAACTTCTTATACCAAAGTTATCTTTTTGCTTGCCTATCCAGTGGCTCCCTGCCCGGCAACGATTTTTTCAAATTTGTTCTATTATTACCTCAAAATTGAGAGCAGGTTACATACAGATTGATCTAAAGGTGTAGGCAGACATAACTCCTACTGGGGAGTAGGCAGATTGAGGCCCCGGCGTCAAATAACATCAATTTCTTGAAAATGGCTCCAAAATTAGAGCCGAAACGTCGAACACAAAACTCGCGCTTCAACTCGAACTCACGGAAAGGGTATGATGGGTTGTTATTCCGGATGTCATTCCGTGTTCTGTGTTTTTGATCCTCACATGGATCACATTCACGACGTTTCGGCAAAGTCTCATTCACCATCTTCTGGTGATGTGTGGATGAATACTTGAATATAGTGTAATATTTCTATATTTCAGTATTTTCTATCATGACTATGACTTTGTAAAATCTTTTTCAAGAAAAAATTCATACTGAATGAATATAAAAAGTTTTATTATAGGACATCCTACTTGTATTACCTATTGGAAACAAATATTTTCGAATATCTTGTGACTGGAAACCTATTAGGCACACTGTGACTGAAATAAGTATTTTAACAATTTGTGTTGGCCAATTTCTAATAGGTAAACACTTGTTGGTATTTTGAATCATGGACCATAAATAGATTAACCTTCTACGCCTCTGTTCTAGAATGTGTTTCTAAGCTCAACTTCTAGGTGGAGCTATAAGTACTGAGAGCTGAAAGCATAAATTAAAATTCAATTACAATGATTCATTGCAGTTAAATTTTACTACTGATTGGTATCAAATTTATATGTTTATAAGTAATTCAACAAATCCTTCTATTATACAGTTTGTAAAAGCAACACATATTTTGAAGAGAGTCATAGATATTTTGTTTCTCTCATTACTGTCAAACGTCAGTTGTCAGCCCTACCGAGTTTAGGCATTTTGTTATCGCGAGTGTTGTGTTGTTTAAAGTGAAAATCGGAAAAAACAGTAGTTTGTACATATCGGTATTATTTTTTCAAACAATTGGGACGTAGATGAGGGTGAGTAACATACTCTGACCTTAATACGAAAATATATTAGGATAATGAACAAGTATTTAATCAACTCTGATTCAGAAGCTATTCCACCTGAAGACTTCTTTAGATTTCTGAAATTATATTTTTTTAGTGCAATGTAAAGCAAAAATATTTTTCAAAAATCCTGGAAAATACATCGGTAAAAAATGAAGTATTTCAAATTATTTTCAATTGAGGAACAAATTTGACCAATGGGTTCTTTGAACTTTTCACTAAAAGGCAAAGGCAGAATACTGCCTGGATGGTTGAGTGTAGGTTTTGGTATCTTGTGCTAGACTCAAAGATAGTAAAAGCTCGGAAACCAATTTCTTTGAATAAATTATTATAAAACAACTTGTATTAAACTCAAACAGACTATCCTGAATAATCAGGTAAATACCATTAATTGCTTCAATTTATTTTTGGATTTTGTAATTAAATGAATAAACGAATACAGTAGTTGTTTCAAATAGTTTTTTTCTTCCAGTTTGTATCTGAAGAATACTTCTGTATTTGATATGGATATCTTTGTAAAGAGTTCATTTTGACTAAATTTCTTTACTACTTTCTTTGGAAGTTTTCCCACATTTTTTTTCATGAAGACATACAAAAACGAATCTATTCTAAAATTCTGCTTTCCGTTTTAGATTTATATCTTTATACTGGTAAAGTTCAAATTGTTGATCGGTATATAAAAGATGAATATTATTTATTTATTTTGCTTATTATTCATTTATTTTGGTTATTATATAACTTCAAAAGTGTCTTTATCATTTCAACCAGAATCATGTTTCTATTTCGCCTATTTTCATAATAGAAAATGAATTCATAAACTATCAGCATCGCATTGTACTGCATATTGCAGTACAGTAAACACCAGCTTACGGCATCTGCAGCCACCTCTTCAAGTTATCTGGAGCTGGAGATTGTTTTATCATTATTGAATCAAATTTATCAGAAATCTACCTCAGCCCCTTATTTTCCATTGAAATATTATTTCCTAACAATATTTGCACTTGTGGATACTTTTTTAAATGTTATCCTTTAAAATCATTTCTGATAGCAAATGAACACATCAATAAGGTCTATAAACATTTGGTCATTTACAGAATAATACTTGCAATAAACTTGACTTCTTAAATTTCTTTTGATGATTCATCTAGCACCCTGCCAAATAGACTGTACTTCAATCGACAAAAGATGGGGCATTCAGTAGTGTACGGTTGGCTATCCTATTAAACACATATCAAAAGTTGAAATCGACACCAACTGTAGCCAACAATACGCCTCCTCTTTTTTCAAGTGAAATAGGGTCTATTCTATATTCATCGTCTTCAATACATTTTTCACTGTACTATTTTTTCAACATAATTAGTTTGAAATATATTGTATGTGACCCAAATTTTCTAGTAATATCTCCATAACTGAGATTGTTGTTTTATCATCAAATGAACATTCTGTTTGAGGAATGTTTTTCAACTCTTGTGATGAAAACTCACAATCATTGTTCACTCCAGTATATTTAGCTATATATGTTTTCACATTGAAATGTGAGGATATATTTTTTTCGACTTGGCTTGTGTAGAATTTTTCATAGACTGATAATCTGTCTGATATTTTGCACTAAGACTGGATATCTTTTATCCCGAAAATTATTTTATAGATATCTCTGCAATAACCATTTTTTTCGAGTATTCTTTCAATACTACAAAACTGAAATAGTGTACCTTAAAGTTTTTCAATTAACTGAGATTTGTTTGCACTGTATTTTTCTTTCTCATTAGCTTCTGATAACACAAATTGGACAATTGTCCACACTTTCTTCTATCTACTTCTATCGAAAGGAAAAATAAAAACCAACAAAAAACTATTGGAACTTTTCAGTGTTTTGTCTATGACACATAATTCGGAATGGTTTCACCTTAATACAATCATTCCTAGGTGAAACTCTAAGGGCATTTGACTATTGTTGAAACTGGCTGCGAAACAATTTTCTTCCTGAATAAAGTCTACTACTCGCTTAACGAGTTTCTTGTTCATGAAGCTGTGGCGTTTGATGATTTGACCGGTGTTGCAAATCTCAAATTGTGATGTATAATATGCACATACCCTGTTTTCTTTCAATGTAAAAATATGTTGTGGAGTCTTGTATTCCTTTACGAATGTAAATTTGCCTTCAAGGAAAATAAATTGAATATAAGGTAACATCTGTAATTTTTTTTTATGCAAATTTTGCTAACACACAATTATCATAATTGTGTGTTAGCAATTGAAATTTTTACACAAAAAATAAGACAGAAATATATAATTCAAAAGAAATCACATGATGTGAATCGAGATACATTTGGGGTATGGGTCGTATACATTTTTACCAATTTTCAATTACTGTCTTTGTAGAAACATCATTTTCTAATTCTAGCTTTGTTGTGAGTAATATCTGCAACCATTTAATTTACGTTTGCAAACCTCCTGCCTGCTTTCTCGAACCTCTCTCGTCCAACTCCATGTATTGAAATTTATATTTCACTTTCCGTTAACTAATTCAAAATATCACCTATGAAATCTATAGAAATAGGATCTGCAATAAGAACATTACGAGTCAAACATCAAAACACAAGTATATTTTTAGGAGAGGTTAGTTTTTGAGAAAAAAAATTTGGCTCCCTACTTCATCTTTATACAAAAAAATATGAAAAACTTTCTAAGAAATTAATTTCAAAATGAACACTTCAGGAAGATGTGTATATCATGCCGAGAAGTTATTTTTAAATATAAACTGGAAGAAAAAGCCCTCTTTAAACAACTACTTTCATATAGACATTGAATTGCAAGAAAGAAAAAAATGCTTTTGAAACAACTATTTTTATATGAAAATTTTTTGTATAAAAATGAAGAAGTAAAAAGCCTAAACCTTTTTTTCCAAAATGACTCACTTTTTAACCTCAGCAAATATTACAGTGCTATGACAAGATATTTGAAAATATATCTTATCATAAATTCAAATTTGCAGTGAAGATGTTTATTATAATAAATGGAGCCCATTCAAATTTGTTTGTGCAGCTTAGATTTATATTGTATTGGAGTGACTTATCGATATGCAATATGATATGTTTTTGCAAATAACTAGTAAATATTCTCAGTTGTCATAAACGGTATTTTTTATCTATTGTAAAAATATGCACTCCTGTGTATGTATGTTTTGATTTACCATATGTGTATTTTGGTGAATAAATATATCCAACACATCTCATACTGACTGAGGAATATTTTTATTTTCAGGAAATATGCCACGCAAGGATAAGTACGAAAATAATAGTGGAAATCGTCGGTCCCATACCCTCATGTCTGCCGAAGAGCAAGCCAGTGGAAAGAAGTCCTCATGGAATGAGTTGGAGATAACAGGGACTATTCGGAATTTAAGTCCGAATTTATTCAAGATGGCCCATTTGACATCCCTAATTATAAAAAACAATCAAATTAGCAGATTGCCATCAGACATTTGTCGTTTACTACATTTAAGACAATTGGATTTAAGTAATAATAAACTTAGGTCACTGCCTGCAGAGCTAGGGGAACTCATATATCTGAGGTGAGAACGATAAAAGTTATCAGATATTTTCAAAATCATAACTTTTATACAAGGAGTAAGAAAAGCAAGAGTGTTGATGGTAAACAAAGTAATTAATTATGCAGTGTGAACGTTAATTGCCCCTCCCTTCCAACTAGTGAAAAGGGTGTAAGATATCAAGGTCAAACCAAATTTATGTAAATGGTAATAATTTTCAACTACTTTCTTATAAGAAACATAGTAGTATTGTGTCACTCATCACCGAGAAGGCGTTCAACTTATTTCTTTTCAAATAAAAAAGGGGTCTAGTTATACCTCGTTTGATAGGCAATTCAATTCTCTGTCCAAAACTGTCTCACTTTTGGAAATCGGTTCAGCCATTCCTGGAAAATTTGCAGTTTCATATTTGTTTCAATAATATGTAAGCAAACAATAAATGTCATAATTAAAAAAATTGTATTCAAAACTCAACCCAGTTTATTGCAATAAATATCTGAAGTATTCATCATTCACTTTCTGACAATAAATAACTCTCTTTACAAATTCAATTTTTTACATCATGAAATGATTCTGGGGTTATTTCGTGGCAAGTAACTCTGTTTCAAACTACGTGTTTTGAAACTGTGGTTGTATAGTGTTAGGAATCACACGTTAAAAGATAAGACCTCGTTAATCCTTAGCTCGCACAAGTTTCGATTTCTGAGGGTTGTCGTTCGTAGGGGTGCGATAGCTGGTTAACGGAAAAACAGATTTTTTTAAACAGATATCCTATCCTAAAATATCTATATTAAAATTTCATAATACTAGGCAGAAATATTGCATTTAAACAAAAACATTGTTGTGATTCTATATATTTCATCAGTTAATAAAATATATAGGATCACAAGCTGGCAACAATGTTTTCATTTTGATGCAATATTTCTGAGAATTTAGTGTCTACTATTATGGAATTTTCTGAAGGTGCCAACTAGTTTGGTGAAAGGCACATCAAGAAGAGTTTTACTTTTCTTTTAATTGCGAAAAGTACTTGTTTTGTTTTTATTCTTTTATTCTATGCCTGAGGTTCCAGTTTTAGCTTTTATTCAAAATATTTATTACAATAGAGTGAATTTTGAATCAATTTTTTTCTTGAAACTATGATACTATCGTTTGTTTGCAGATTCTTCAAACTCGAAAAACTTTTATCGGTATTCTCTTCATATGCTATGCGTTGACTCATGTATAAACTCATTTTTTATAGTTTATTCTTTCAGTTTTTTCAAAATTGAGCTACATGAAAAATGTTACAGTTCTATTCAAGTGGAAACAAGGAAGGGAAATATACATTTCAATCTTTATTATTTTCATATGGTAGTGGAAAAATACTGAGAGACAGCTTGAAAGTGCCATTAGTAACCTACTGGCACCAATCACTTATGAGTTAAATGTAAGACATGTGTGAGAAAAGTTTTGATTAATAACCAGACAAAGGGTCTCATGAGAAATTTGTAAATCTTTCTTACATACTTTTGAGCCACAATAAACCCTACAGGTGCTGTGGAGGGTCAAACAGGCTCACTCACTCTGGACCAAACCTAACCTTTGTATGCTGATCACGAATGTGAAGAGAAAGTTTGACACAAGCAAATGGCAATAAAATCTCTTGAAATGCCATATTTTCACTATCGTATGCTTGACACACTTGTTGATCTATTTTTGGTATTTTCATTGGACATAAAACTTTAATTGGGCCAATATACCCTTGATTGGAGCATAATGTTAAAACATTACTAGAGTTTTTTTTGTTATAACTTGTTGGCAGGATCATGGTAAGAAAAAGACAATTTTGTTGTGAGATATTGAGAATTTTACTTAGGCTTGCTAGGAATAATGAAAATGAGCCTCAGATATTTATATAACTGTTAGGTGCTCCATTGTTGATCCACGAGTGAAATATAGTACGAGACATGTGGTCATTATTCGTGAGAATTCAGTTTGTCTAGACTTGAAGGCGAGCATCGTATCATTGGATTTGGTAATAGCCATTTTTTTCAGTAGAATACTATACTTTTTCTGGAACTCATAACAGAAATATTTCAAAATAAGATTTATTTGTGGAGAATACTGCTATGAGAGCAATACAACTAAATTTCATAACAAAAACCAATCTAAAAAAGCCTTAAAAAATATTCAACTACTCTGAATATTTACTGTTCAAAGAAAATTGAAAAAAACAGCCTTCAATGCGAATGGAACACAGGACCATTGGCCCTCAAGTCCAGAGTTCTGTCACCTAGTTCAAGAAGTTGCTTACAAATCAGTGTGACATGAAGATATTAGGGTTTCCAATTAGTCTCATTTTGTTAAGTGACAAATTTTTGAAAAATATCAATTTTTTAGCAACATTATAAATTTCTGTTTGGGTACGCTCATTTCCACATTCTTCAATTTATATTGCTCCTAAACTGTACAATACACTTCCTCCAGAAATTGGATCCACTTCTGGTCAACTATTATTTGTAAAAAGAATTGAAATTATTCATTTTTAATGAGACATGTTGCAAAATCAGCAATTTATTGGTAATTCAAAATTTTTAAGGACAGTAATTATATTCAACAAGCCCCCATTTTAATTTATTTTATATTTTATTCATATTATAACTTGTATATTATAAATTTGTGTGTGCGGTATGTGTGTATGTATTAACCTGTGTATTTTATATTAACCTGATATTCTTTCGAAAAAGTGCCAGTGCCATGCACTCATCGAACTATGTATTTACTCATTTGCTCAAATTAAATTAAAAAATACACAGGTATTTTTTAATTTGTATGGACATTTCAAAATTAGTTTAATTTTGATTATTCCGAAGATCATCAAAAATTGTTATAGATGTTTCAGTTATTCAATTCTTATTTTTTTTTGAAGATATATAATGATTTTATTTTATTTAATTCATTAGGTATTTTATCATAAAGATAGGGTATAATATATTGAGGATTTCTTTGAGCAACTTTTTTATTAATTTTATTTTATGCAGTTATTTCAGTTTTATATTGCGTGTCATGTATATGATGAAAATCAACAATAATTTGGTTGTATATTTCCAATCTTTATTATTTTCAAATTTTTTTGGTTTAATTTCTAGTTTTTGAATGTATATTTTTTTTACACTACTCCAGCCTGAAATTTCGTAACTTTTCTGGAATTGGATCAAATTGGATCAAATTATTTGAAATGACCATTGCATATAGAGACTTTTCCTGATTTTCACACTCTGCTCAAGTTATGATTTTTTGTAGGGAACTACATCTTGCAAATAACTGTTTGAGAATATTACCATATGAACTGGGCAGACTCTTCAACTTGATGATTCTCTCTCTAAATGGAAATCCTTTGAACAAGGACATTTTAACCATCTATTCAGAACCCAATGGGACTGTGAAGCTGCTGACATATATGCTTGACAATCTACAAGGTAGGATTTTCAATTTTTGCTACATTAGATGTCCTAGTACATGGTATACTGCTTTTGTTTGTAAGTAAAAAATCATGTCTTGAGAACATTTGGGAAAAAACCTGAAAGTAGTACTTCAAAACAGAGAAATAATAACGTATATGACTCGTACTTATAATATATCACTATACTCAAAGAAACTCGGGAGTGAATAATTCTTCAATAGAAAGATTGTGATTTATTGCTTTTTCGAATCTTGGCTCCATCTCTTCAATTATTCCAAGTTAATCGAATCAACATTTGGGGGACAAATATCCCACTTCAAACATATCTGAATTGGAATACAGAGTTTACAAAAGCATGAAATTAACATTATATTTCGTTGCCTTGTGAGTAAGCTGAAAAATAAGCTCTCAGATAATCATATATTCCTTGTTCAGGAAGAACTCAACTAAACTAAGCTATTCAATATTAACTTCCAATTCTAATGACTATACATTATAATGAATCTATACATTCTTCTTCTTATACTATATATTCTTGTTGAGTTAGGCCTTGCTTAAAATCATAAAAATTATCTGTCGAAACCCAAAAGTGATTTCTACACTGTCAAGTACCTCTGCTGTCAATTTCTAAGCTACTGTTAGGGCGATAAAAGGGCTAATTTTACAAATATCATGATGGGGGCTCCATCTAATAGACAAACCTTCCTGTTTCCGGGTATCTCTCTGGATTATGTTGCGATTTACATATTTTTTTCTCTGGAGTTGATAGTACCAAACATCACCTTCAGTAATCTCGAAATGCTGCTGACGAACTCCTGTCAATGGATTTATTCAGTTTGCTTCAGCAGAAACAGTGGCACTAGTTTTTGGAATACTTTTCATTTTCTGATACTAACATCAACGTTACAAAGATCTAGTTGTCAAGTTATCAGAAATTGAATACTCTAAATCATTATTTTTGTGAAAACAAAGACTACCGCTATTCTGGCCTCCGGGAATGATACAGCAATATTTCTGATGTTTTTAACAAGCAAAGATCTCGGTATGTGACGCTTTAGGTTCTTGTTTCATCTAGTTTTCGGTTTGCAACGAATGCTGCAGAAAGTGATTATCAAGTGGAGGTATTGGATGAGCTCGGTTTGAGTTCCTTTGTCTACTTCATAGATGGCGTTTTTGTAGGGGAAGTCGTTGTACTCAGTATTAATCTTCTAAAGACTACTAAGTCCCAAAATTGCCAAATAATATGAGACCTAAGGTGGATAAAATCATTACTGTCTGTTATTTTGGGCTCTGGTTTCATCAAGTTGCATGTTAGAGGAAATGGACCAATTTTTTTTTAATACAAATAGTTTATTCCATATAAATGTATTAATGTGCAAGAATATTGTGAATTATTAATACATTTGAAAAATAAATCTTGTAATATCGATAATGACCAATCATATGTAAGAAATATATAGATATCAATGACAAAGTTTCTTGATAATAATATTATAAAGGTTCCTACTTTACTGACAAATATACGAAAATATTCTGAAATGTTTTGAAGAAGTCATACCGATACATCAATCTGATAGAACATAATTACATTTTTATAAAAGCTTCACATTTGAAATTCAACTAGGCACTTATTATGTACATAATTTGTTCATTTTCTAAGTTTTCCCAGCAACTCAACCTAGAAAAAAATTGCCCATGGAAATCTTAATATAACAGAACAATTAGTGACTCATCTTGATGATACTAGCATGTATTGCGGACAACTACACAAAATTATTACACAAAACTAGTAATAAAAAATTGTTTTACAATAAAAATATTCGATTTGGGTAGACTTTGTTTTTTGCTGATGCGCTGATGAACTGAATGACATTTAAAAATGTGGTGTCAAGTCTCATAACATCTTTATCAAGACGACAGATGGCACTTCTTTGAATGTTGACCCTGATAAGAAGATTGATGACCTATTAAGAACTGTATATATAATTTAATATTTATGTTATGATATGAATAATTTTTTTCAGTATTTATTGGATATGAGTGATTTTGAAACCATTTTCAATAATGTATATTATTTTGAAATGCATTATCAGAATACACGAAAATTTTCGAATCTTACTCTTTGTGGGTTGATACATTATTGCTTATTAGCATCTGTATGACATATATAATTAGGCATGACTTTCAGATTTTGATTTTTTTCAAACTCAATACTTGTCTTCTTTTAATATTTTTGGAGTGAGGCAATTTCAGTTCCCACATATATTACGAGGGTTACCTATTATTTTTCGGGATTTGGCAACCTTAGTGTTGCAATCTGGCAACTGACAGTTGTATCGTAAAGTTGGACATCTTTGAGCTTATACGTATTCAGAATGTTTTGACATACTCGCGCTATTTGTGTTGTTTACAGTAACTTAAAAGATTCATCTCGGCGGCCCAAAAATGGATTTTGGCGATGAAGCTCCATCAAGGACCAGTGTTTATCGATGGTATGGTGAATTCAATCGTGGTCGTAGTTCACTCCAAGACGAATTTCGTGAAGGTCGTCCAAAATCAGTTATTGTTCCGAAAACCTTTGATGCTGTGCGCGAACTGATATTGCAAGATCGTCATGTGACCTATCGTGAGATTGAGACCATCTGAGGCATCAGTGGGACCAGCATCCATTCAATATTACATAAATATTTGACTGTCAGAAAAATTTGTTCGCATTGGATCCCACACAATTTGTCAATCGCTCAAAAAAAGGATCGTGTCGATTGGTCGAAGGAAATGTTCAAAAAATACGATCGCGGTACTTCGAAACACGTCTATGACATCGTGACAGGTTATGAATGGTGGATTTACGCGTATGAGCCCGAAAGTAAACAGCAGTCGACTGTATGGGTGTTCCAAAAGGAGCCAAATCCAACAAAAGTTGTTTACGCACGAAGCACTTCCAAGCAAATGGTCGCCTGTTTTTTCGGAAAAACTGGACATGTCGCAACTGTACCACTACAACAACGCAGAACAGTCAATTCTGAGTGGTACACAACCATTTGTTTAACAGTTGTCTTCCAAGAAATCAGGAAAATCAACCGCCGAAGACGGATTACTCTTCACGACAATGCGAGCTCTCACACATCGGCTCAAACCCAAAACATCGATTTGATGAGTCATCCGCCGTATAGTCGTGACTTAGTACCGAATGACTTTTTTTTTCAACGTTTTTCGACACCTGAAGAAGCGGTTGCTGCATTCAGAATGCATGTTTTGGAGATACCTTAATCAGAGTGGCAAAAGTGCTTCGACAATTGGTTCAAACGCATGCAAAAGTGTATAGGTCTTCATGGGGAATATTTTGAAAAACAATAAAGTGATTTTCGATGATTAATATTTGTTTTTGTTCTCTAATCCCGAAAAAAAAAGGAGCTGACAGGGGATTCTTATTTAGACTTTTCAGAAACCTAAATCACATTAGAATAATGCAACCAGTAGTTTCTCTTACCATGTGATCCGTCCGAGTTGCCGGGGACCTTCAACCGCTCTCAGGATGAGATTCTCATCCAACGCGTTCAGTGCTGTAGTATCGAAGGATTCGACGGACCCACGGGCATCGGATTAGTTATAATAAACGATCGGAAATTGATATTGTGCTTATTTTATTCGCTGTTGTTATTATTTTTTTTGGTTTTTGTAGTTGATTATGAGTAACTTTCCACAAAATCTTCTATAATATCCTTAAATTTCGTTTTTATATGAGTGCACGCCTATCACCGAGAACTTTGTGAATTTATGAATGAAAGTAGTGGGAGTGAATTGCTGGTTGATTTTTACTATGCCTAAATCTTCAGAATGAAAATGAGCTATACTTTGCAGTTCTCTTCAGGAAAGTCTTTATTTTTGAATTCCTTCAACATATGTCGAAAGAAAATATGGAAATATGAAATATGTAACATTTGTTGATTGACTGATATAAGTTTATTGGCATTCTGCCACTTTCTATATCTCTTTTCAAGATGGGGAGTCAAGTGCGATCCATCAAAAAACTTTTGTTTAACATGCAGTTCTCACCAGATATAAGAAAGAAGAAACAAAACTACGCTCTGTTTTAAATATGCCCCTTTCAATAGATTCAGTACGAACTGTCAAGATAAGGAAGTATGCATATTCTTTTTCTGTAAGAAATGGATAGCTTACAAAAAGACTGTTATTATCGCAAACATAGCGCTTATAGATATAACAAAAACAAAACATGCGAATATAGGCTTTCACGGCTGGCGTTTACAAGCGGGAGTTTACAGGATTCCACAGGATTGTCAGTTGATATTGAAAATGTATTTGTCAAGATTATGATTCAATATATTACAGTTTCCATACAGACCTGAATCATCAAATACCATCAAAACTGGGTATTGATGAATCCAAGAGTGATATCAACATTGTTCTGAGAATGCAGTGAAAAAATGAAGAAACTGGCATGAACTGCACTGGTTGCTAGGATATTCAGAAATCACAGAAAATGAAAATGCTGATGAGTGTGTCAGATACGGATCATCAATCTCACATAATATGGAATCTGAGTCAGCTATGTAGGTACCAAAATCATTGGAGTGAAACCAAATCAGAAAATGGGTCAGGAGGGAAAACATACTTGGAGACACACGCGAAAAACCTTCATTAAGAGACCTGCGAATAAAAAAAAACAAAGAACTGCTCCAACAGAACAGAAATCGTATCAGAATAATTTCAGCTTTACTTCTGGATATTTACAACGGAGACCTTAGCTGACAACCACACATAAGTCCAGAAAAATATAACAAACATCTAGGTAGGTCTGAAGTGAGTGGGTCTATTCGACCCTTCACCGCAACCCATAAGGGTTTATTGTGACTCACACCTATTCACACTCGGCCAAATAAACCCAGCTTCTTAAGGAAGCCGATTAGTTTGTATGGTGAGTGGTCTTTCAGGTCAGATGGTGAGAGTACGGATCTGCCAAACTCAAAGAATCTGATTCGGTCCCCATCGGGGCAGGCACAAAGTATATGCTCTGCAGTTTCATCATTTTCCAGATAGAGGCGACACACACTGTCTTCCGACAGTCCAAGTCTCTGCATAGTGCATGTGATGATTCAAATGACAGTGACCTCTAAGGAGGCCTGTTAGACATCGTAGTTTATCCCTACTGTAGTCCAACAACTGTTTGGAATCAAGCTTCGAAGGGTGAATAAACGCCTTGGAGTGAGACAATCCTGGAAGATTCTGCCAGAAGTCCATAACTCTTCTTGCCATCCAGGTGTTGTGTTTGTTTGGCAAAGCCCAAAGCCCAGGTTCTGGTCCAATGAAGCCACTTGCAGCACCCTCCTTTGCAAAATATTCAGCAGCTTCATTGCCTTCCAGGCCAGGGTGTCATGGAGAAAAGAGGAAAAAAATTCCGTTGAGGCTATAATGTGATCCTGAGACTTGAAAAAATTGATTTCAAGCAGTAAAAAATAACAAATGAACACCGATTTTGAGCAGTTTCATTTTAATAACATTTATTTGTGGGTATATTGTACTTTATTCGGTAAGTAGTTATTGTAATCATAATGAAGCCAACTAAAAAGAGTCGAGATGTGTCTTCTGGTTGGACGCCAAAGTTTAAAAAAAAAAACAAAAGTTTTCGTGCGCAACGCAATACATTTCGTGGATACAATTGTGTAAACTGAAATCTGCCTGCGAGTTTTTTTTAAACTACCGAAACCTAAATACACACCTCTCTAATGCCGTACCTTCTCTAACTACCGATCTGCGTGGTGCATCATTATCATTATGCTGGTAATGGAACTCGGGACTGTATTTTTGTTAACAGTAAACCATTAAAGTAGGAGAATTCGAGTTAGTAGGCCGTGCGAAATGAGAGAAAGGATCAACAATCGTGGCAAAGGCTGGCTCGAGTCGAACGGGCAAACGGGAGAGCGACAGAGTTGCCAACCAGTGATATTAATAAATGGTTGACTATCACAGATAATCACAATAAATTTGAGTTCAATGTATACAGAAAACGATCCCAAGTGATTTCCATCTTGACAGTCATAAATTAGCAGCCTACAATTCAATATTACACAGAGCATTCTCGTTACCTTTGTCCGCCAACAATCTGGACAGGGGAAATTAAAACAATTATGCAGATAGCTTAGAATTATGGTTTCAACGCAGACACAATCTAGAAGTTTGTCAGAAAACAAAGCCTCAAATTTACGTATAGATTAATATACCCCCAGATCAAACAATCAAGAAATCAAGAAGTTTGTAACATATTTTGCACATATTTTGGTGAAAGAACAGACAGTTGGGGGAATTTTCAGGAAAAACAATGTGGAAGTGGCATTCGGGCCACATGCCAGGTTATGTAATTCCCTTTTTAATGCAAAAGATAAAGTGGAGAAGATGGAGAAATCTGGAGTTTGTAAGTTTAAGTGTTTGAAGTGTTATAGTGTTTATGTGAGGCAATGTGGCCGAAATTTCTCAAAACGATATGCTAAACATGAAAGGTCCTTCAGACTAGGTTAAAATGATTCGACGTTTTCATACCATTTTTTGAAATGCAACCACAAGTTCTCGAATTTGAACGATACGGAAATTTTGCACTTTGCAGGCAAGGGTTGAAAACTCAATTATTTGGAATCCTTGGAAATTCATAAACATAGGAATTGCGGATGTAACCTACAAAATGACCAAATTGACCTGGTTTCAAATTAGCATACCCACATTTTCACAGATAAACAAAGTTCAGGTAATAAAGTCATTGAGGAACGTCTGTTTTTACTTACTGTAGTTGTAGTTTATTGTATTCTTTTGAAAATGTCTTTGTAGGACAAACCTGCGGTAACGTTACAAATACAAGTGGAATAAAACATAGGAAGTTATATTTCTCATTTTTCATGATGATTTCTTACCACTTAGTAATGGCTACATCCATCCATCAGATTTTTTAAACAGACAGATCAATGCAGTGTATTGTAGATTGTAGTAACAACACAAAGAATAGTGAATCAACATATCACATATGTTTATCATCATATATGAAGAATGTGATCTCCACGGGCACTAGATGTAGATGCCATATGACCGAAATAATAAAAATGTTATTGTACGTGATAAATTTTGAAGTTTTCAATCACAACCGTCGTAATTACACGTCTTCTTAATATCAAGTCAAATATCAGTATTGGTCAATTGTGCCCAAATTAGGTGGCAAATAGTGTCCAAGAGTAGGTACTCAATCTAAATGGTGTAACGTGTCATTTTCTTCTAATTTGTGAAATTGAAAAACTTGAGCAAGCGCATTTTCTCGATATTTTTAATATATGGTATCAGAATCATTTCAAGGAATTTTCCTTCAATGAAAATATGAATGAATATATTCTTCATTCAATCGGATTGTGATAATGGATACCTCACATTTAGGACCATTCCAGAAATGGTAATTTCTTGAACACGGAACTACATAACAAATAATTTTCACTTTGTGAAAATTATTTGTGACCTGCTAAGACAAAATGGCAGGGTTTTAAATGAAAATTCGTAGAAAACAAACGTGCAAAAATGCGTGAAGGTACTGAAAACACGTAGATTTGGCGCTTTGTTGGCAACACTGAAAATCGATGCCGTGCCATTTGCGTGATTCTCGCATTTACACGGTAAAAATAATCTTGTTGCATCATCCCTTGATCACGATGCAATACATCCACGCTTGGCAACGATTACTGGAATTGAGTTTCGAAAAACATTTTCTGGTACTGGTACTGAACGGAAAATAGGTCCACAGTTTCGACAAACAGTTTGAACCGTCGCAAGGCATAACTCATAACTGACAAGGAAAGAAACACTTCAAATTTATTCTTAAGGAGGAAAAAGTTCTGCAACAAAAATGTTTGGAAAACTTTCAACCCCCTAAGGGGGTTTTAGTCCCCCAGTTCTTGAAAATTAGAAGGCAAGTCGAATCATACCTTATTGAAATGAGCTTTCAATGCTCTATCCATTGCTGCTTTGCTTTCGAAATCGGTCCACTCAATTAGAAGCCATGGAGCGTTGCAACGAGGAACAATAATTTAAAACTCAATAATAGTTTATTGAATGATTTTTACTGTAAAGGGTTTTACACAAACCGCGACAAGTGTTTCGCTACACAATAGCGCTTGATAAAGTTATTGTGTAGCGAAACACGTGTCGTTGTAAAACCCTTTATAGTGAAAATAATACAATAAACTGTATTAATGAGTTTTAATATGGAATTTCATCAAGTATCGGTCAGTTCTATTCAATTAACAATACTTTATCCGAAAAATGTAAACATTTTATAAATTTTACTTAACTAACCGTATCAACAATCGAGTGAATGGTGAAAATGTCCACTTCGAAGAAAAAAATGTTGATCATGTACAGAATCTCATTGAATTACACAAAAATCAATGTATTCACTTGTTATGGAATTGAAAAAATTATCATTCAAAGGTACGCTCGCCACACGACGTAATGAATGAAAGAGCTCACGTGTACTTCCTCAAGTACATTTTCAAGGTGTACTTCTTGAAATCTCTGGTCAAAAACACTTGTCTTCAACACCTCATTAGCACCTCTTTGAACTTTCAAGAACGAAAACACAAATTTCTCGCACAAGAATATGACCTAATGTAACCAGATACGATATCCGCTCATGAAATGGTGACAGTATGTAAAACATTTATTTGATTTTATCCTAGTCACAGGAATTCAGTCTAAATTGAAAGGGTGATATTTTTAGGAGATATTAGTTTTTGCGAAAAAGAGGTTTTTGGCTCTCTACTTCTCAATATTTATACAAATTGATTGCGTTATACGAAATACAGGGTGTCAATTTGAAAACTTCACACTCTTAATATCTTTCTTCCAGTAAATAATAAACAGATCGTTCTGCATCCATTTGAGTTTCTAGCTCGTGAGTTATAAGAGGATCGATAGTATCTCTTTTTCCTTTAATCAGCTGTCGCGCCCCATACGAACGACAACTCTCAGAAGTTGAGAAACTTGTGCGAGTTAAGGATTAACGAGGTCTTACCTTTTAACGTGTGATTCCTAACACGATTCTAATATGCCAGGATCGATAGTATCTTCAAGCATTACAAGGTACAGATTGCCAGTCAAGTTTTCTTCGAGAAATAACGAACTAGTAATGGCATTTCCAAGAATACCAGCCCAAACATTAACTTTTTGTGGGTGTTGTGTATGCCCTTTTTTCATCATTTCAATAGCGACAATTTTGTCTGTTAACATTGCCATTCAGAAAAAATGAACACTCATCGCTGAAACAGATTTTCAACAGAATATGAGAGATGGTATTGATTCGACGAGACATGATTTCACAAAACTATATTCTTCTATCATAATCATCCTCGTGGAGTTATTGATGAATCTGCATTTTATAAGGATGAAATTTATGCATTTTCAATGCTTTTCTTATAGTCTCGCGTGACATTCCTGTCTGTTCTGATACTGATCGTAAGGAGCTCGTGGGCTCTGGTGTTATTTCTTTTTTTATTTGTCACTGAACCAGTTTCGTAAAACTTATTCACCAAATCAAGCACATTACAATTTGGATGTCTTTCGTTAATAAATATAGTTTAAAAAACTGAAAAATACGCTTTTAAAGAACATCGAACTGAAAAGTTAAATAGTTATTTATTATACAAGGGAGAAAAGTATTAGATTTTAGCTCGAGATTGTGTTGTCTGTCTCCCGACGCCAAGTGAATGTATAATACACAATTTTTTTCTGTGACAGAAAAAACGACGATTTAATATTGAAAAATTAAATTTCTACCTCTTTATATATATATATATATATATATATATATATATATATATATATATATATATATATATATATATATATATATATATATATATATACGGTAAAATGAAATAATGGGGTCTCTCAGTCAAAAAATTGAAACTCTGCTTTCCTTTGCCAAGCTTTCGCTCCTTCAGGGCAGTAAAAATGAGTAAAAAACAATGAATTGAACATATAAATCGACGAAAGAAAGTTAAACATTAATTAATCAAAAAAATCCATTAATGTTATATATCCGTGAAAAAAGTACTCACTTTTTTCCCCGGGAAAAAGGTAATTTCAGAAAAAGTGGCATTTTGTTATCTGTCATCAGAGATGAAATGTCAAACTTTTTTCCCGTCACAGAAATAAAATATTTTTAACTTTTTAGTTTGATGTTCATTAAAAGCGTGTTTTTTAGTCGTATATTGATTAGAAAAATGACCATTGATATTTTCCGATTCAGGAGAGGGAGCCTGAAAATAAGCTACCAAGCCCAAAGTAGCAGGCGCGCAAAGGAGAATTACAAATAAGGCAGCAGACGCGCGTGTTAATAAAAAAATCCTTTTTTCAAAAGAAGAAATACATGTAAAGTGAGTTCGAATTATATCAAGGAGGTTACATACAGCGCCATCTGCCCGCGAATAGATCCTAATAATATCGATAATTTTGTCAAATACAGATCCCGAATTTGAGAGAGACAAACAAACATACATACGTACATTCAGGTGAAGCTGATAAAAGCGTGTTAATAATTAATTAAAATAGTATATTACAATAACTTCAATGCTATCTTTTATACACTTATTACAGTAATCACTAAACAGCCTAACCGGTACAATTGTATGAACAATACTACCACATCATTCAAATTTGCTAACTAATTTTTTGCCTGAAAACAGAAACTTTTTACAGCAGAAGTAGCAAGAAAGGACGGCTATCTGTACACTTTCTGCGATGAGAATTAAACATTCAGAATTTACTGAACACAACTTTACTACCATCTACGTTTTACTATTAGACTACTTTTTGGTGTAAATTAATTGAAGCTAATGGCTAATGTTACCCCTAATGAAGGGTTGAAACGGACCACCTAATATTCTTACCAGTTCTGGTCAAACCATGCATCTCAGTATAGGCGTACTAATAATTACTTCTGTTAGTTTAGAACCTTATTTTTCGGAAAATGATCATCAAAAAATAATAAGTCAGGGAACCATTGGAAGCAGATTTAACTTCAAATTAATCAAAATGATGTGCCACTTGACCTCCTTCCCATTTAAAATTCTAAGGGTAACATCTACCCCTCCTAGAGGGTTGAACCACGAGGGCTACAAATAGTCCTTGAAAGTGCCCCGTTTGATGATAAAATTGACCTGTTTTCCCGATTCCTCATATTGTTTACTGGAAGTAAGATATTAGAGTGGGAAGTTTTCAAATTGACATCCTGTATAATTACTTTCTTTTGAAGTTGCCTACATTTCTTGTATAAAGATGAAGAAGTAAAAAGACAAAAAGTTTGTGTTTCTAAATTGTTATGTCAAAATCTCGACATGTCGAATAAATCGATAACTTTTATATATTAGTGACGTCAGTGTAGGAGACAGATTTGTCAACGGTACAACTCGTGAAAACGTTTAATTTAGGGGAAAAAATTCGAAATTTTTCAAGTACTTTTCATTGCAGTCTATAGTAGAAGGGTAGCCAACCTCTCTTGAGATAATTCAGACATCTCGCCTGAAAAACAAGTTTACGAAAACACAACCGACATAATCGGAATCGCGAAAGCAAATTGTTTACATCGTGGCATTTGACATGAATTAATGGTTTGTTTTCGCGTAATAAATTGTTGGGACGAAAAAAACGCGATATCATCTTAAGTACGCGACGTGTTCTGCATCTAAGCGAAATATTCTTTTCAAGTTTGTCACTTTGCCTTTTTTTCCAAGCTCGTAAAACAAAGTTCTTTCAGTTTGTGATGCAGTCGACTGATAAAAAATGATTCCCATAGCATCGCTTTCACAGAAATGAATTTCTACGAATCCACCATCGTGTAAATATATTTCGGTGTGAGGAACAATGTGGTCCATACTAATTGAATAGTCATCAGTAGTAAAATAACTTGTAGCTTTAGATTATGATATATTCATTCATTCAGGAATTCACCTGATGCCACTGGAAATAGTCGTAAATACCTTAGACATGATAGTTTATGAATTGATGGATGTAGCCGTTACTACGTGGAAGAAGATCATCGTTAAAAACTGAGAAATAAAACTTCCTATGTTTCTTTACCACTTGTATTTGTAACTAACGTTACTACAGTTTCGTCCTATAAGAACATTTTCAAACGAATACGAGAAAATAAGTTTTATGCACGACCGGGCGTAAAGTAGCACTTTATCGCCCGGATTTGCGGGCGTCAAGTAGCACTTTAGCGACACTTTTTTCGTCGCTTGAATCCATTTCAAAATCACTAATGAATGGGCTTGTTTCATGCTATGGAAAATGATACTGGTTTGCTTATAGACTGATCGAGGTAGGGGTATATTATACTTATCAAGCCTAATCGGTCCCAAGATCTCTTTATATTTGCAGAAAAAAGAACAATTCGAAAAGCAAGAATTTAAATTGGCCGCGTGTCTGTTGACCAATAAAATTGATCGTGTCTAGAGCTGAGTTGCCATGGTTTTTAATATCCAATCTCAGTTCTGATGATCCAATTTGACAGATGCCATTTCTGTTGTAATTGTTGTCAACTCGGTGTGAATACAACTGTTAACAATTATCTAGTTAAAGAACGTTTTTTTTAACAAGTAGGTCTCGGCAGGTACATTCCGAAAAATCATGCTGCTCCTTGGCCGAGCTAAAATAAAAATTAAATCAAAACTTTCCATCCTTCGATAAAAGACAAAGTCTGAAATGAATGTCATATAAATAAAAGGGACCTACATATACCACTTACCGTTTCAATTTTTCATTCTTCATTTCGATACCAAAGTATTTCAAATTTTTCAAGTAAAATTCAATTCAATTCATTTCAAAATCTTGATATGTTGTTGGAGTCAGCTTTAACAAAACTAGGCTCAACATTCATTTTGAAATTATTTAAACAAAAATACGAAGTTATGTGTGGAAACCATTGACTTTAGAAAGAGCACATTGTCGCATTCACTACAGCGGGCGCTGACTGACTGGAATGACCAGTAATGTTGAATTTCTTATTTTTGGTGGGTGGCATGAATGCATAGTTGATTTATTTCATTAGGGTTCATGAGCATTCGAAAACCATTCTAAAATACAACTCTTTAAATTCTATTTAGAATCATATTTAGATAGATAAACTATATCAGTTATCAAGGCAAATATTATGGTCCATTTTTATGCTTAATTCGTGGATTCGAGCGATCTTATTATTGTATATTTATTTGTTTGCTGGCTTTATTTTTAAAAAAATGGATGAATAATTAAAGTACATTTTATTTGATCGTTCATTTTCTTAGGAAAATGGAGTAGGTACACACACATATCACAATTCATTGGTTTATTCGGCATTGAAAATTTATGTCTTATCGGATCCATTCTGCTTGTTTTTGCAATATTGAGTTTCAACTTTTCTTAGCTGACAGCTCGCGTAGGAACAATTCGTTTTTTCATCGAGTTTGGTTTATGTGTTTTAAAAGTGTTTTAGAGATATATTTGAATATTAATATGGTGCATTCTTGTGTTAATTTTAAACACGGAAAGACACAAGAAAACAGAAAGCGCATTGGTTTATAGGTGAGTTATTTCATTTGAATTGAAGGGGTTATATTTTTAGGAGTGATTAATTTTTGGGAAAGAAAGTTTTTGGCTTTCTACTACTCCATCTTGATACAAAAAAAAGGATGAGGGAGTCTTCCAAAGAAAGGAAGGAAGTAACTCTACATAGATGTGTAGATCATGCAAAGAAGTAACTTTCAGACACAAACTGAAAGAAAGTCCTCCTGAAACAGCTACTTTCATATAAACATTGAATTACACAAAAGAAAAAAAAAATCTTTCGAAACAAATACTTCTATATGAACACTGAATTATACAGAAGATACTTTTCTCTACTCAGTTCAAACATTCTTTGTGGAATAAAAATCAGATATCATTCACATGAGTTCTATTTTGAATGAATGGTAATACATTGCACTTACATGGAACACTGTCACCCTCACTGGTATACACCGATGTTTCGCCTTAAGACACTTGCCCCAAGGCTCTTCAGTACCAAATTGGATAACATTATAGAAAAAGAGGAAAGATTCCCTCATCCCTTTTTTTGTATCAAGATGGAGTAGTAGAAAGCCAAAAACTTTCTTTCCCAAAAGTTATTTCATATGTTTAGGTCCCCAAAGGATAAAATGATGAGAAAAAAATAGGTAAAAGTATTGAAAAGAAAGAACTACAAGTCTTCTACTCTTCCAAATCTTATTAGAAATCATTTAAAAAGTGACTATAAATGGAAGGGGAACGAAAATATTGAATTTGATGACACCGTTTTTTATTTCAACTTCAAGTATTCTCCACAGAAAGTATAGTCTGGAGTTAATACTGTTGCTGAGAGTATGAAACAAAATGAATTCATATTTTTGCACAAAAATCAAATGCTTTTCATTTTACTTCAATAATTTTATCATATGATTAATGGTATTACCTCAGAAGCTTTTGTTTGATCAGTTCGAGATCAATCAATTCTGTCTGTACTTGACCTCATTCAACCTTCCTCTCAAGTTTTGGAAGAGGTATGTATGTAGGAATCGTTTTTTTCTTTTTATAATAAATTGCAGTTGTACAGATTGAGGATTGAAGAATAAATTGAATATTTGAAATGATTCTTTAATCCAGTTTGCTATATTTTTTGATTTTCATAACTGTATTATTAAATAGTTAATGCATAAAATCATAGTTTAGGTAAATATTTTGTGATCTTTCGATTTTGTGTACTGATTTCAGATATGTAACTTATTTCCAAAAGTGATTTTTCGTGTACATTTCATTCCATGTGGAGAATTTTTCATTAATTGAAACGTTAACGGGTTAATTACACTTCCATAATCAAATTACTTGCTTCGTGAATTTTACCATTTGGCAATGTTGATTATTTCTATTGTTCCTATTGGTCAATCGAACAAGAAGCGGGAATATGCCCGTGACGTCACCGGTCTACCACATTCAATTTTTAATAATTAATTACGGAAAATTAGGGTACTTAGAGAGCTGAAACAAAGTGCACTGTTTTTAAATTTGAACTCTAAACCAAAAATCATGAAACAAGCCCATTATCTGTGATCACAAAAATTGACAGCAAATATAACTACTAACTAGCCTATATAATCTTATTTCGAAAAATTGACTAAGTTGCCATGGTAAAATTCATTCCATCAACTCTTGATTTGTTCTGCTTCCGATATGATACGTATATACAGCCTCACGGCAGCCTTGATGTATTTCTATCGCGTTCTAGATGCAAAGAGGTATCCATCTACATGACATCAAATATACCGGTCGTGCATAAAATGTTGTATGTGTTTCGAACTTTATTTGCTTTTACGGATCTAGGCGTGTTAATACACGCTGCTGTCAATAAAAGCCTATTTTACGCCCTTGATGCATAAATAACTATTATTCAACTTTCAACCAAAATTCTCGTATCGCCATTTCTGTGGAGTAACGTCATTCTTTCTAAACATCACTCAGACTTATTTCTTTTTTGACAGATGTCACCAGAAACGTAAAAAAATGAATCGTTTGACATGTTTCCGCACACCCAGCGCGTTCGCCAAATAATTGAATTTTATAAACACATTTTCGATACCTTGATAAATTATTGCAATTTTTAGGGATCTCTAATTGAGAAAAGCACGTGTAGTTCTCTGATAATGTAGCTTTCGAGAGATGAAAGAATTGTTGAAAAAATCGGTTAGGTAGTTTTTGATTTTAGCCATAGAAACATAGACAGTTTTATTTCTCATTTTTCATGATAGAAAGAGTTTAATCTCGCATATTTCATGATACTCGTTTATGTTTTTAATTTTAGGCTTTCAATATTATTCAAGGATACTAGATTTCCCTATCTTCATGAACTATTTGTAATTTTTTGCGCTTATTTTCAACTTCGCCACTTTCATCCCATTGATTTTTCTTCTTGCTGTGTTGCTATCGCTAAGGCTATTTATTACTTACACG
This sequence comes from Leptinotarsa decemlineata, assembly GCF_025532065.1. NCBI lineage: Eukaryota > Metazoa > Arthropoda > Insecta > Coleoptera > Chrysomelidae > Leptinotarsa > Leptinotarsa decemlineata. The sequence goes on along the minus strand of NW_027412688.1, from coordinate 25,775,154 downwards.
CTGCGGTCCATAAAAGCCTATTTTACGCTCTTGATACATAAATAACTTTTATTCAACTTTCAAACGAAATTTTCGTATCGCCATTTCTGTGGAGAAACGTAATTCTTCCTAAACATCACTCAGACTTATTTCTTTTGACAGATGTTACCAGAAACGCAAAAAAAAATAAATAGCGTGTACGCGTGTTTCCGCGTACCCAGCGTGTTCGCCAAATAATTAAATTTTATAAACATTTTCGACATTATTGCAATTTTTTAGGGATCTATAATTGAAAAAAGCGTAATTCTATGATGATGTAGCTTTCGAGAGATGAAAGAATTGTTGAAATTGGTTAGGTAGTTTTTGATTTCAGCCACAGAAGCATAGACAGTTTTATTTCTCATATTTCATGTTAGAAAGTTTTGCTTCTCATTTTTCATGTTAATCGTTTATGTTTTCAATTTTAGGCTACCAATATTAACTATTTGAAACTATTTGAAATTTTTTTCGTTTATTTTCAACGTCGCCATCAATTTCTTCCTGTTGATTTTTCTTCTTAATGTGTCTTACCATTTGAATATAATGTCATTGATATCGATAAAATGGTCAAAACGTAATGACAAACCAAGATGAAGAAAAAAGTTTCATTCACCTTTCCGCTGAATTCTCGTAACGCCATTTTTGTGGAAAAACATCAATCTGTCTAAACATCACTCAGAATTATTTCTTTTTTTGACAGATGTCATCAGAAACGTAAAAAATCAATCACTTGACATGTTTCCTCATTTTTCCTAATGATAAAACTTGGTCGATTTAAGAATTTTACTGTAACCTTAGGTTCGTCCAACCTTGAGTCACCAACAGATTTCTAACAGTTTGTAAATCGTTGTCAACGCGCATGTCTGGTAGATATTGGTTTCTGATTAATTTGAAATTTCCGATTGGAACAGCTGACAGCTGATAGTTCAACTGAAGTTTGGCATGGAATTTCAACATAACCTTTAAAAATAAATCTAATCAAGTGTATTTGTATTTCTGGAGAGTAGTAGTAGTAGTAGTAGTAGTAGTAGTAGACTTTATTTTAGGAATCCTAATATACAATATATAAGGTTCGTTCCATCCTTGAGTCACAAACAGATTTCCAACTGTTTTTAAATCGTTGTCAACGCGCATGTCTGGTAAATATTGGTTTCTGATTAATTTGAAATTTCTGATTGGAACAGCTGATAGTTCAACTGAAGTTTGGCATGGAATTTCAACATAACCTTTAAAAATGATTTGGGAAAGAAAGTTTTTGGCTTTCTGCTACTCCATCTTGATACAAAAAAAGGGGATGAGGGAATCTTCCAAAAAAAGGAAGGAAGTAATCAATTTGAAAATAAGTAACTCTATACATGGATGTGTAGATCATGCCAAGAAGTAACTTTCAGACACAAACTGAAAGAATGTCCTCCTGAAACAGCTACTTTCATATAAACATTGAATTACACGAAAGAAAAAAAATTCTTTCGAAACAAATACTTCTATATGAACACTGAATTATACAGAAGATATTTTTCTCTACTCAGTTTGTATTTCAAACATTCCACAACGAATGTCACTCCTAAAAATATAACCCCTTCAATTCTTTAAAAATAAATCTAATCAAGTGTATTTCTGGAGAGTAAAAGAAGGTTGCAGTATTTTATATCTCTATTCTATTTACTAATCAACATGGAACTGGGAGGTCACCGCAATAATTAATTCGTGTAATTAAAGATGTTCATATTTTAGGTTCACTTAAAGAATTCCTAATTTTTCCTGCGCCAGCAAATACATAAATTATTTTGTAACAATTTTTGCAGGTTATGTTGTTTGTAAGTTGCATGAACATAAAACAGAAACAGTAATACGGAATACGCATGCGTCAGATTGATGGTTAGAAGATAATCCTCAAACCATTCTGATAGATTTCGAACAGGTTTGAATCTTGGATGGAACAGAAAACTGATAGTTTACTAATGGTTCGAAACTCACGTTGGAACGCAATCACATTACTGCGCAGAATCCTGACTGTCAGAAACTGTTTCTGACGCTGGTTGGAACGAACCTCTTGTATATTACCATTCGATCCTATCCAGCGCGTTCGCCAAATAATTGACTTTTATAAACACATTTTCGATACCTTGATGCATTATTGCAGTTTTTTAGAGATCTCTATTTAAAAAAGCATGTGTAATTTGCTGATAATTCAGCTTTCGAGAGTTGCCGATAATTTAGCTTTCGAGAGATGCAAAATTGTTGAAATCGGTTAAGTAGTTTTTGAATTTATCTAGCCATAGTTTGGATTGATACCTCATGGGCTAAACAGTACCGGGACTAGTTGTGAACATTTTTTTTTCATATCAAAAACGTGTTGATTCTTCAGTATAATCTCCATCTTTGCACTTGTTTCAACGATTCTCTAACATTTTGATTCCATTCTAAGAGTGCGATTTTTTCAAGGTCTGCAAAATAGGCCTTCGTTTTGGCGATGACCTCGGAATTCGAGCTGAATCCTTTTCCCCAGAGCATTTTTTTCAGATTTGGGAGCAAATAAACCCTGGGGATCAAATCTGGCGAATACGGAGGATTGTGGACCAAATCTTAAGTATAAGTATCAATAATGGTCCTCAAAAACAGTTTCGATTTCAATATATATTTTCAAATTTTATTGTTTGAGCAGCATGCATGATTGAAAGGAATGCATCTTTCGCGAGAGATTAGTTTTTGGGAAAGGAGGCTTCTTGGCTTTATACAAAAATGTCGTCAGGCACAAACATTTTTCAATTTCTAGTGGCCGATCATTGAACTAAAAAAACCGTAATTATTTTCGCTGAAAAATTTCGTCTAATTCCATTGAGATTTTTATTTCTCTTCAGATTCAATGTGGCTCAGTGATTCGAAAACAAGTAATCAAAAAACCTCAAAGGTTTTTTGATTACTTGATAATTCATTGTTTCGGATATGAATATATCAACAATTTTAAAAATGTGGCCGTTTTTCCACAAGTTCTGCCTTCAGCTTGTAAGTAATGATGCGTAGTATGTGTCTGTGATGGTATTTTATTTTTGAAGATAATCGATTAAAATACCTCAATGACTATCCCAAAAAACAGTAGTCTCTCCACATCACTTTCCCAGCCGAAAAAAAAGTTTCTGGTTTTTTTGGAGCTGGTTCCCCTTTGCAGTCCACTTTTTGGGCTATATTTTTGTTTCGGGCGTATAATGGTGTATCCAAGTTTCATCTACAGTAATTAATGTTTGTTAAAAATATTCTCACGCTTATACTTGATGTCATGAATGATCCTAAGTTTTCAATCCAAACTTTTGAAATAATTGGTGTCTCGACCTCGCGATTTGATTTCAAGTGTTCTAGCGTGCATGGAATATCAATGAAGAATATAAAAACTTGAAAGATTAATATAACTGGATTTTTTGCGATTCTCTTTCGTTTTACACGGTTGAAGATATATTTTATATTTGCATTTTGTAATCGGTCAGTTCATCGTGTGTATAAATCCGTAAATATGTATCTGAAATTCAAAATTTTTTTTCATCAGACGCGGAACACGCAACACAGGCTAATTAATTTCTTTTGTTTGATAAGGCAACAGTATTATTGAGAGGATATTACTGAAATCCTTATACCTTTGATACTCAAAAAATCAGTATCCTTTTTCAAATGTATTATATTTCTGAAGTTAGTTACGAGGTTATCGCAGAAATATAGTTCTCTATTATATTTTCTCCATTTGGAGTTTGAACCTTTTTATTCGCCAGATATATTTTTATAGGCTTTCTGGCAGTATTGGTATTTTGATATCATACATTTGTCGCCATGGAAAACTAGTTGTTGGAAAAATAATTGGCTCCAATCTCCTTTTACATTTTGCCAAACATTTTATGTGGTGCCCCCAAAAATCTGGCTATGCATTTGGTTCAACATCAACTTTCACTTCATTGTCCAGTTGAATCGCATTTCGGTGATTAAAACTTTTGCAAGAGAATGATAGTTTGAAGTATATAAAAATAGCGCATTCAATCCTAGTTTATCTAGAAGAGAAGCTCTTTAATGTTTCATCAATTTGAATATGCAAAGGGTTTTCTCCGTACTACTGCTACACCAATTGAATTCTTCAAGTATAAATCAATAGTAAAACATTTCCTAAAACGAGTTATTATTAACACGTAAATTGATTTCAAAAAGCATCTATTAACCATGTGACCTGTTTGTGAACAGAGAAAACATAATTTCAAATTCAGTACCGAATCTCTTCTTTCTCGTAAAGTCTTTTCTTTGAATTTGCCACATTCTTTTATATCATGACTATCATCTTTGCAAAACACACAACCTGAAGTATATCACGTTTGGTGTTATATGTTTCTGAAACGATTACCGTTTCTTTTCTTGAAACACATTTGTACATTTGAAATGGATCACTTGTTGATGCAATGGAATTCACTTCTTCTTCATATCATTTTGCGAAATCTTCAAGTGATGTTTCGGATTGTTCAGTGATAAATTCTTCAGTCAAAACCTTTGGGTTGAATGGTTTAAAAAATATTGGTAACACCTGTTTCATGAACAGCGTAATTCAATGTTTATCAAATACGAGATGGTTATTGGAATATTTGAAAAAGGATGAATTCATGAAAGATATCAATACTAGTATCTCTAGTATGAAGGGTGCTTTAATAAAATCCTTTGCAGAAGTCATCAAGGAGTTGTGGTCAGAAGATTCATTTGATAAAGTAGTAAATACAGCCTCCTTAAAAAATCAGATTCAAAGTTTTGCTCCTCGATTCATAGGTAATTCCCATCAAGACGCCCAGGAGTTTCTCCGTTGTCTTTTAGAAGGATTACATGAAGAGGTTAATATAATTAATGAGAAACCTAAAGATTGACGAAAAATTGAGCGACAGCGGAAATGCACAAGAGTCATGGCTCACATATTTGAGGATGCATAACTCTAAGATTGTAGATAATTTCGTTGGCCAATTGAAATCCACGATGAAATGCACACACTGTGGATACTCTTCAGTAACATTTGATCCTTTCTGGGATTTGTCTCTCTCCATACCACAAAGAACCGACCAATTGAGTTTGTGGCAATGCTTAGATTATTTTACAAGAGAAGAAACTTTGGATGGAATTGAAAAACCGACGTGTTCGAAATGCAAGGAAAGGAGAAAATGCATAAAGTCCCTATCAATCCACAAGTTTCCGTATATTTTAGTAATACATTTAAAAAGATTCTCTCCAACGGAAAGTAGAGGCAAATTGAATGATGTCATCGAATTTTCTCTAGAAGGATTGGATATGGACAATTTTGCAGGAGAAAATGTGGCTACTTGTTATAATCTATATGCACTTTTAAATCACAGTGGGACTACTAACAGAGGACATTATACAGCATACTGCAGACACCCGTATACTAGCGCGTGGCACAAATACAACGATTCACACGTGTCACCAATTTCACCAAAGTCGCTTGTCAGTGGAGAAGCATACGTCCTCTTTTATGTAAAGGATGGAACAACATCGCGCCTTTAAGATAACCGAGAGAAAGTTTAACTTTTAGTTTCTTCAATTTTGTAATTATTTTCAACTTCTCATTTTTGTAAATACTAAAAAGTATACATAATATAACTGAATTTAGATTTCAACATATAATGTAATATATTATCTTTCTTTAACAGTTGGTATTCCCTGTGTATATTTCTGATATTTGAATTTCCCTCAGCTATATTTCTGAATCGGGGAAAGCTTATTCACCAAACTTATCAATAATTCCGGGTTGAACAAATAAAGTGAAGAATTGAAATTTCTCATTGTAACCACCAAATTATTGACTGCGTTCAAAAGATATATGCAAGATTCAAATTTATCCTCTCGCACCTCCAATTTTCTTGACTTTTTCTATCGGAGAAAGGACAATCCACTCATATCTGCCAAAATTCATCTCAAGCATTTTAAGGATTTTAGAAACATTACTCGGCGAAATCATTAAGGGTTTCACAGTTTCCCTAGCTCTTCCTTTGAGTGCCTTATAAAGACGAACAAGGTTTTCCTCATCTGAGAAACAAAACTGCTCAGTAGATTTTTTTAACTCAGCAATGAAAATAGGTCAATCAGTGAGTTCCCCTGAGAAATATGGAAGGTCCCTTGCTCTTTGTCTCAGTAGTAATGCATTCGCATTTGCAGTATTTTCTATACATTTTCTATACATCCTAGCGATGTCAAGAACAATATCTCTGTCTCCACCTCCACCAAAGGAGAGAGAATAATATGGATGTTCGCAAATAGAATAACGGTGGTTGCTTTTCAAACATTTTACAGCATTACTACATTTTCTGGCATCCTCAACCCAATGATTCATGAAAACTGGATCTTGGTACAAATCCTGAGTTGGTATAGACTTGGTTACACTCTCTGTGGTACTTTTTTGGATTATTTTCTTCTGAATTTCAATTTCTTTAAAAACATTATTTATTTTTTTTCAATAGCTTTCAATCTTTCTTGTGTTTATTGCTCATCTAATTCTTTCTGCTGTTGACTGAGTTTTAGTTCCAAGTTCAGCTTCGAAATACTTGATTTCCGAGAAAAGAATTGATTCTTATTTTTTTAACCTGTTACCAAAAGAAATAAGAAATTCAGAACTTTTTGTTTTACGGAAAAAATTCAAACTACTTCTGTTCGAAAGCCAACTTCAAATATAAACTGCCCAACCCTACACACTTTTCATCATTATGAGACCAGAATAAGTCTTAGTAATGGACGTCCTCTCCAGCATCCAAATGGATATTGGGATTGGAACAATCCCAATTTTTCTTTATGTATTACTTTTTTTTGTTTCAGCTTAGGTAGAATCTTTTTGAGGTTGAGTGGAAGAACAACTCACTAGCACTTGTGCTAACTCAGCAACTAGCTCTCTAATTTATTTAAATATTTGTATGTAACTACAGCTGGGTAACAATAAAGACGATTATTATAATTATTATTAATTAAATTTCATTAAAAGAACTGTTTGATGGAAACTGAATTATCTCTGCCTGAGCATTTCTTTTTTGGCATCGTTCACCTTTTCTGCATTCATTTTCAAACAAATCGTTATCAGAAAATACTTTGTCTGCTTCTCTTATACAATTCTTTTGCAATATACTGGTTTCAGCATCACCAATAGGAACTGTATTTAACTCTAGATCAGCATCATTCACTCTGCAAATCTCATTGGTGGAACACCTTTGTTGGACCTAGCACTTCTGCGAAGCTCAGTTTCACATTTTTTTGTAAATTCAGTAGCTGACTTTTCCGTACCGTATTCTTGAGTAACTCGAAGGACCAATGTTGAAACTTTTGGGTTTAATAAACCTGGTTAATACCGTTTTGAATGCAACTTTTATTCAACTTGACTTACAAATTCTCAATATTGAATTGTCTTAAACAAGTGACTAATCTATCAAAATATCGAACTTATTTACAGTGTCTTCAACTAAAATGTTTTTTTTTATTAATAATTTATATTGGATTTATCGAACCACGCAATGTCATCCAAAGATTAAACCTCTTTGCAAGTTTCGGCTATGTCAATTGATGATAACTGCTTCAAAATTCAGTTTTAATTAAAAAAATTACCTTCAAAATAATAGTACCGAAATGAGTCTTGTGAATTTTTTACCTTCAGCCAATTATAAGGTTTGTTAATACAAAGGATGCAAGGAAGCATATCACTAATTTGATTTAAAACACATGAATGTTGATTTTCGATAATCCTTTTCCTTTTGATTTTCATCTAATTCACTCACAAAACCTTTTTTGTGAAGGAGTAATAGATGAAAGGAAGTGTGATATAGGAAGGAGCGAAAGAAAAACATTGAAAAAAAAAAGAACGCAGGAAATATTCTGGCGTGAAAACTTGGAGTAAGGAAGATATATTCCAATTTTGCCACTTCATCCTGTAGACAAAAATAACCATATGATATTGTCTATTTCTGAATAAATTTGTCAAGAGGGTATACTAGATTTCTCTGAGAAAAGACTAGTTGTTCCTCCTACGATACTAACCTGAGGCCGGCTCTGTCTCCATTCCTCGAAGTGAGGAAAAGTATCTATAAATATAAATCCTCTGTTGCTCCATTTAGAATCTTTATTGGGACATCAGATCAGAGTTCTACGGTGATAACATCGCTTCTGTGTCTTGCTAAGGATTCGGTTTGTTAGGCAGAGGAGAAAGTTTTAAATGTCATCTTCCGTTCCTAATAAGGTGTTCCATCTCGGTCTTTTACGATAACTTGAGAGCAGTAATACAAGGAAACCCGTCGATTCCCGGTTCTTTGTTCTCTTTAGTGCAATTGCAATTATTTTTAGTAAAACATCACGAATAGTTGCTCATCGATACTTGACCTTTGGTTCGCACAGAGAATGGGTTTATAAAAAATCGCTGTCAAATATTCAAAACTTTTGTTGAGATGTTTCTTCAGCGTTATTTTTCCCCCAAGAAAGTTTCAACTGCTTTTTTTTTCAAAAACTACACCTCCCGATTTGATCTCCACAAACTTTATTTGAAAAAATATAATCACAAATTATTTCGCTAGCACAGTAGTGTATCATACACTTGAAAAAGCTACTGTGCTAGCGAAAAATGTTGTGATTATATTTTTTCAAATAAAGTTTGTGGAGATCAAATTGGGAGGTGTAGTTTTTCGGCAGGCATTTACCAGAAACAAGGAAATATGGACTGTATAGAAGTGGACATATAGAAGTAAAAATTTAGAATGATTATGGAAAAAATTGAAATAATCAAGGTTTCATCAAGGAGGAAAAAAAACTAAAAAACAGAAAACTGAATAAAAAGACAAAGTATTAATTAATGAAGCTAGTTATGTTATATGCTATGGATACAACAGACAAAACATATGGAAGTAAAAATTTAGAATGATTATGGAAAAAGCTGAAATAATCAATCAAATATAGAAGAAAAAAAACTAAAAACCAGAAAACTGAATAAAAGGACAAAAAATTAATTTTTAAAGCTAGTTATGGTATATGCTATGAATAAAAAATGGAAAGATAAGTTGAGAAGACTAGAAAGAATTTTTGGCTTTCTATTACTGCATCTCCTAAAAATATAACCCCTTCAATTCAAACTAGAAAGAAATATAATGGGAATAATTCTAGTATCTCTGAGAAGAAGGGAAGGGAAACGAAAAAGAAATGAAAAAGAGCTAGGATTTTAAAATAAAGTGAGTAATCAGATAACAATGGTAAGAATGGATCGGACACTTAATGAGAAATCCATAACGGGGATAATAAAAAAAGGCAATAATGGTGGAATTTTCTGAAAGGAACCTAAAGCCTTGAAAATAAAACAATGGAAATAGAGATGCTGAAATAGAAAAATTTGGAAAATACGGATTAAACGGCGACAAAGATGGTGATAATCATAATATTAAAATTAAAATACTTCTGGAACTATCAAAGTGATCATGAAATGAAATTACCTTTTTTGTTTGTCATGAAATTGTCTATAGAAACATCTCTACACCGTTTTTGAAAACCGGTATTCAGTTGGTGTTATAAATATACATGGTGGCCAAAAGAGAACGGAACAAATTCTTTATCAAGCACCTTTTTCGGTATTTGTGGTATTTTCAAATTTACCTCCCGTGAGAACGGGTAGATATCACCCCAGAATTTTTTAATGTTCATTTCAAGAAAGGTATTTTGCTTGCAATGTACTTTTTTGATGTCACCACAAGTACTAAAGGCGTTTTCTGTGGTTTCACTATTAGGTCTAGTACAATATATTATTCTGGATAAGTGCATTAGTTTTTATAAGAATGAAAATGATTAATAATTAATTTAAAATTATGATATGCTATGAAAATTGCGTGAATTTCCATCTATCAAGAAGACGGGTGACGAAGACGATTGTTGATACTAACAATCGAAACGTCGTAAAGTAACTTGGTTTGGAATCTTTCAAATTTAAATTTACATTTCTTGTTAATATTTTTTAATTTTCAATTTTTTTGTTTTTTTTTTTAGTTGTTGCTTGTATTTTATTTCAGTGTAATTTCGGTGTTTTTGCTTAATACAATTGTTATTTTTTCAGTTAATCTTTTTTATTTTTTAGAGATTCTTTCAGGTATTTCAAATCAATTCATATCATATTAGACAATGGGAATCCTAACTAATGAAATGCATCACGAAACCCTTTTTACAGACCAAATATGCACGGGCTTAATGCACAGATAAATGCACACTTTAGTCAGTGATGACTTGATAGTGTGCTCACTTTCACTTTCTAAATTATCACTGTAAAAATTATTTGATTATTAAAACACAGGTTATGTATACTGTGTAAACACGTATACACTATAGGTATCTGTTCTCAGTGTGGCGAAAGAGATAGCGTAACGCCGTACCAGTGGGAAGATAATCGCACAGTTGCTTGCGCATCGTCGCGGCATGTATCGTCATGCCAGCAAACGGCAATTTTTTTCTTTTTCGTGTAACATTCGTGTAACAAAATGAGCTGCTTGATTTTAAAATAAAAGCGCATGACATTTCTATTAGTTTCCTCATGAGTTGGTCTTCAACTCTGTTAGAAGGAAGATATAATCGAAAAAAAAACTATCAAAGTTTGTCTGCTCTGATCATAGGTGAAACTTTTCCGAATTGACCAGTTGTGGTCAAATTTTATTAGTTAAGAGAGATATCTTACGATATTGATATATTATTTGATTTTAAAATTCATGCGTGAAAATTTGTAGATATTTTCAGGCTTCAACACTAAATCGTTGAAAAGTTATCAGGGTAAATGTTAAAGTATTCCAGGAATAAAAAAACTTATGTAATTTCTACTACGATTTTTATTTGTTTGTCGCGACCGGTTTACTTGAAAATGGTTCAATAAACCAAAATCGGACGTTACAAATAAAAATCATAGTAGAAATTAGACAAAAGATATTTTCTTTATCCTATATCCTATATTCAATATGAATTTCTTCAAAATAAATAGATCATCAATCGAAGTACTGTTCTGACCTGACCTGCGCCAGTTGATGAAATCATGTCACGTATTCATAAAGTCTATCTAAATGATCAATCACAATCATTTTTCTCAATGAGTTTACAACAAATATTTTATTGGATTGGGTACATTGACATTAATGATCATGTAATTCATGTAACTAACGAGCGTTGGGTACCGATACCGTTTCTTCTTTTGAAGCAGGTGAACATAATCTATACGACTTTGTAGGACCCCGTTTCAACGAATATGCTAATTGGTGTACCAAAACTGATCCGATATAATGACTTTTCATCACCTGCACAGGTGATAGATATATTCAGATTCACGTCCTAGCGTGGGAATGCTGTTGAGTTTTAGAAATCTCGCTTTACCTGAATATAATACAATTATTCTGATCTCTCATGATCTCCGTTATGAATATTGACAACTTAAAATTAGATTGAATTTGAACTGGGTGTCAAAATATACAGGAATCAAAAAGCTGATGAGTGTTCTAAACACAGATCATCCTCGCCATATACGATAGGTTGTTTTTTATGTTTCGGTATTTGACAATCCTAGTGTTGCAATCTGGCAACTGAGAGCTCTATCGTAGAGTTGGACATTTTTGATCTGTTTTTTGATACTGTTCGAAGTGAAGATCTTCAACCAGGACAGGATATAGAACATCAATAATACGACCTGTAATTAAATATTGATAAAATGAATCAAAGTTTGGATGCGGCGAAAACAGGCAAGAAAGATGTGAGTGAAGATATTTATAAATTACTCCAAACGATGAACAAGAATTTCACGGAAAAATTTGAAAACATTGATAAAGAATTGAAATCATTGTCAATAACAGTAGAATCCAAGTATGCTAGTATGGAAAAAAGTATAGTTTCTCTAGAAAGTGAAAATAAGGAGTTAAGGAAACGCCTTGAAAAAACTGAGAAGAAAGTGAGAGCGAACAACATTATTATCTATGGTATAGAAGAAGAAGAAGGGGAAACATCATCCAGTTTAGTCACAACTGTCATTGAAATATTCAGAAACACACTAAATCTTGAATTCAAATACAGAGACCTTACAGATATATTTAGACTGGGAAAAAGTGATTCAGAAAGAAGACCAATTCTGGTAACTCTGCTATCAAAGCTGAAAAAAAAAAAGAATTATAAAAAATTGTTTCAAGTTGAAAGGAACTGATATAGCAATCTCTGAAGACTTTACTAAAGATGAGCTTGCAGAGAGAAGAATATAAGTGGTGCATTTGAAAGAAGCTAAGAAGAGTAATAGGCGAGCAACTATCAGAGGAAATAAGTTCATTATTGAAGGAGTTTCTTATGATACATCTGACATTCTTCAAGTAAGAGAGCGGACAGAAGAGGACCCAGAAGAAAAAATAGAGAAAGAGGAGAAAAAACAAACGACAACTTTAGCCCAGGAAAAAAAACAGCTGAACGAGAACATCAAACAAAAGCCAAGAAAACAGTCGCAGAATTTGGAAACGCCAAAGGACACGGTTATAACACGATCAAAAAGAACCCAATAATGTAAGTGGTGACCTAGAACTGAAACTATCAAATGTAAGAACCTCAATGAAATTATTTTCAATCATACTATAGTGTTTGATCATATACTATTCATGTAAATACATCTTAGTTCGTAACGATACATATGGATCCCTATATTAAAAATTTTCATATCGAAAAATTGAAGACTTATGCATTGAACAAATCAGAAGAAGTTAAAGAAATTATAGAAATAAATCAAAACTCCAGAAACTTTAAAGTAATGCACAATAATATTTGTAGTATAGGAAAAAACTACGACGAGCTTATGATTTTTATTGAAGAACTAAACACCTCGATGGACTGTATTGTCTTAACAGAAACGTGGCATATTCCTGATCCGTCATTATTTGATATTGCGGGTTATACCACCATTTATAACAAAGGTAGTTACAACCAAAATGATGGGGCAATTATTTTTATTAAGAATGAGTTATACCAGTCGCATACTTTCATTGACTTGTGTGGTAGTAGTTTGATTAGGATGAAAATTAAATGTAACAATAGCACTTTATGTATACATGCTTTTTACAGATCTCCTTCAGGTGATGTAGATAGTTTTTTAAATCAGCTGAATATAATAATGAGTGAAGAAATTGATTCTTTCGATTACAGTATTTTTCTAGGAGACATAAACATAGATATATTAACTAATAAAGAAATATCAAAAAATTATTTAGATTTATTGAGTGAATATGGTTATCATTCTGCCATTGATACACCAACAAGAAGTAAAAAAACCTCTGCAACATGTCTTGATCATATCTTTATCAAATGTAAAAATAACAACTACGATACAATTTTGCCCATTACAATAGATACAGCAATAACAGATCATCACACAATATTACTTCAAATCGTATTAACAGGGAAAACTGAAAGTTAAAATTATAGTAAAAAATACTTTGAAAAAGTTAATGAATCAGTGTTAATTGAGTTGATCCAAAGAGTAAACTTTGAAGAAATATTCTCACGTCAAAACAACCTTGATTATAGAACAAATGAGTTTATCAGAATTATAGGTGACACATGTAGGTGGTCAAATCGCACGATCTCGGTAAGATGACCATGCCCTCAAAATTCACGAAAAAATTGCATGGCATCATGAGCCAACCAATATGCCGACATCTCTAATAGTAATCCGGTCAATCTCATTGGATGGTACATAAATTTACAAGCTGCAAACGCGTGTAATTGTTCAAAACATAGTTAAAAATGAGATTTTAAAATTCCGAATGGTTGCGATGCTTGGAAAAAATTTATTCGAGGTCAAAGGCAAAAATCTCGAAAAAAATTGTTTTTTTGCCATTTTCAGGAAAACGGTAAGTTTTATCATGAAATAACCTCAAATAAAAAGTGTAGATCATGAAATTCTCTATAAAAAAATGTATCAATCCTTTTTTTTTAGAGCCATCGTTTCTGAGATACGACGAGTCAAAAAGTTGAAAAAGTTGTAATCGTCATTATATGCACACGTTTCCACGCCACCTATGAGGTAGTGTACTTAGCGCGTTTTTTTTACGTGGTTTCCCCAGTAGGCCAATTCCACATGTGTGTTGTGATTCTGTCAAATTGAAAACTTGCATAATAAAATATATTAGGAAGGGTTGGAAATTATAAAAGCGATTGAAATTTAAAAAATGTAAAAATTCATTTATCTGAGTCATAACCTTCAAATACTTCTTTTTTTCGTTCTTCTTCTTGGCCTTCTTCTTGTTCTTCTTTTTCTTGATGTTCATCCTGGGTGTAGGTAAACTGCGGCAAGAGTGATGTATCGCATGTTTCCTCGTTGGTATCAAATGAATCCTCCACTATTAGTGATTTAGCATTAGAACATAAGTGGCCTTGACAATGTGTACATGACAGAGGATACAACAGTCCAACTTTTTCACAACCACATTTAGCGCTGCATTCAGCAGTTTTTCCGGCACAGGTGGGAGTAAAGTCTGAATAGGTTCTAATTCATTGTCGACCAACTTCCAACCCCAGTCTTTTTGGCCTAGCTGATAACCAAACCACACTTGAACTTGGTAATATACCCGGAAAAGGTGTTGATGAGAGCAGCAACTGAGGTTGGAGGAAGACAAGCTAATTGCACCTGTTTCTTATTTTTAGTGGTTTTTACGAAACATGCATATCGATACTTATCTAAGCAGGTGTTTTTTTTTTTCGGAGCTTTGTACATAGAAAGAAGAAACTGAATCCCGTTGGTGATAACTTCTTGTTGAGTCGAATAACTTTTTTTGAAAACTTCAGCACATTGAACTAAATCTTGTTTTTCAAACATTTTAAAGACTGTTGCTTTACCCCTTCTGTCAAATGCAGAGGTCGTATCACAGCAAGTTATTGCGTATAAAAATAGTATATGATTTTGACTCTTTGCAAAAGTAGATAAACGTTTTGTCGAATATATTTCGGTTTGACTCTGAGCTTTTTCTGGCTCTAGAAAGAAAATAGTTTTTTCAGGTGGATTTCGAGAAGTAAGAAGTACGAGTAAGTCTACATCTTCACCAACAACAATAGTTGTATTTGTCAAATTAAATTGCTCTATAGCTGATTCAATAATCAGTACGTCGGCATCGTTATTAACCTGTTCAACCAATATATTCTCGACAGTAAACTTATCCTTCAACATTGAAATGAACCGAGATTACCGATTTCAACTTTTACAACTTTTTTACTCGTCGTATCTCAGAAACGGTGTCTCTAAGAAAAAAAGGTATCGATTCATTTTTTGTAGAGAATTTTATGATCTACAATTTTTATTTGAGGTTATTTTATGATAAAACTCACCGTTTTCCTGAAATTCTCGAAAAACCAATTTTTTTCGAGATTTTTGGCCTTTGAACTCGAATAAACTTTTTTCCAGGCATCGCAATCATTCGGAATTATAAAATCTTATTTTCAACTATGTTTTGAACAATTACACGTATTTGCAGCTTGTTGTAAATGTATGCACGTTCACTCTTATTTTTTAGTCTAGTTTGACTTTACTTTCCCGACATTTTTTGGTCTGTTGATGTGCTGGGGCGTCCAGGACGAGCGTCGTCATTCACATCTTCTCGACCCATTCTGAAAAGCTTGTAAACATTTTAATGAATCAGAGTACAATCACCGTATGCCACTGTCAACATTTTAACTGTTTTTCAGTACTTATTTCCACATTTTCACAAACATTGATGCAACTTCTTTAATACATTTTTTTCGATAGCAGAAACACTTGACTTTTATGCCTCTCACCAACAAACTAAACATGCGAGTGTTCGAGACGAGTGTACCAACAAAAGAAATGCTAATTGAATGTACACAGCCTAGAAATTTGGATATTCACCTTATTTTTTGAAAATACACGTATATGTCTATTAATTGCCGTATATGCTAATCTCCAAATGGATCACGATTCAGATATCACCATGTTTGCCTTTGGATCGATTATTAGAGAAAAAAATTGTCATCAATATCCATTTTAATTAAACAACAGTTAGTTGTCATGTAATTTCAATAGATTTGTAACGAATTGCTATGGTTATTTTCCGTTTCGAATCGATGCAGAATTTATTATTGTGGGAAACTTTAGAAGTATTCACCTCCTAGATTCAATTAATTTGAGATTATTCCAGAGTACGGGATTATTTGAGTCACCGATCCCAATGTTTCATTAAGGAAAATTATATTTTAAGTGTGGAGCAATAAAGTTGAATTCCTATTGCGTTCGTTGTGAGATTGAATTTAATTCGAAGAATTGAACTTTTTTCTAGCTAGAAACCACACAAACTTATTGTAGCTGACCAATAACATCTTTACTTTTCTTCAGTTCGTGTAAGATATCTTTTAACAGGTAATTAACTGGAACCCTCATCATCATCTGGGCCCAACCCATTCGGATTAAGACGTATGCTTATGCATTTAATGTCATATTCTGAGGTGAATTGCTTAGTTATCCCATATTTCGGTCACCATTCATTATGCATTATGGCTGATTTAATTATGTTTCCATCATTTCCTATTTCTGCATGCCTCTTTCCATGCTAGGAGTCGCATGTTAAAAGACGAGACCTCGTTATCCCTTGAGACTATTACCCTAGTGTACCAGTCCTAGGTATCGTTGAAAAATCAGATATTTACCAAAGTTGCGAAAGCAGGAGTTTCATTACAGTCATACAGCTGCCGGACTGAGTCATGGCCGGTGAGAATCCCCTCCCTCAAGATGTGCAGTAGATGTGTAGAAATATGATATTAGCCTGTTAGATTATTAGAGTCGTAAATGTTAAATTTCAAACAAAAGTTTCTATTCCTTTTTTTCTAATACTTGTCATACATCGACCCAAACTTTACGCCGATACAATTTCTCCCACCGGCCAGTTCGGTAGCTGTACAGCTACCGACTCAGTTCGGTAGCTGTACTCGTGGTGAATCTGAACTTTGATCTATTGCATGATTGCATGATCTTGCAGGACTTTTGGTCTTGACTCCCCTGGAGTCTTCCAATGGGACGATTGGACTTTAGTTTCGATCTCCTAACCATATACCCATTATCCGTCACCAGTTGTAAGTAACCCTTTTAAGAAAATCTGGATCGCCGCTAACGTCATTGAACAATGCCTGAGGGATGATCATGCGATGGTTTTTTTAGTCAAAATTATTCATGACCAAAATTTACGAAAAAATTGCATGGCTAAGCCAACTGATATGCCGATATCCTAAGCAACTTCTCTATTAGTGATTTGACGATTCTCCAGGCCATTTTTTTTTCAATTTCTCAACATTTTCATTGGTTGTTGATGTGTTGAATCGAACAGGGCAAGCGTCGCCATTCAAATCTCCATATTCTGTGAAAAGCTTCCAAATAACTTCAAACAAACTATAGACCGGTCGCTTTGCTAGCTGTGATATAAAAAATCATGGAGAAAGCCGTAAACCACTGTATCTGTAAATATTTGGAAAGCTTCAATATCTTGAGCGACCATCAACATGACTTTCGGAAAGAAAGATCAACAGGCGACCAACTATCGTATGTTACCCATATTTGAAATAACGCAATCGAGAAACATGGACAGTCAAGAGCTGTAGCGCTTGATATTTGACCGTGTGGGCATAAGAGTTTGCTGGCGAAACCTCAAAGCTATGGCTTGTCATTTTTGTGTATGGCTCTCCAGCTTCCTGAAAGAACTTTTCATGCAAGTGGCTGTTGACGAATATTTTTCGAATACTTCTACCATCAACGCTGATGGTCCCAGGGATGGTTGTCTTTTCGGGATTAAAGAACAAAAACAAATATTATTCATCGAAAATCACTTTATTGTTTTTCAAAATATTCCCCATGAAGATTTATATAATTTTGCATGCGTTTGAACCAGTTGTTAAAGCACT
Source organism: Leptinotarsa decemlineata (assembly GCF_025532065.1). NCBI lineage: Eukaryota > Metazoa > Arthropoda > Insecta > Coleoptera > Chrysomelidae > Leptinotarsa > Leptinotarsa decemlineata. The sequence goes on along the minus strand of NW_027412688.1, from coordinate 25,757,193 downwards.
TTTGCCACTCTGATTGAGGTATCTCCAAAACATCCATTCTGAATGCAGCAACCGCTTCTTCAGTTGTCGAAAAACATTGACCTCTCAGTTTGTTTTTTACGTGCGGGAATAAAAAGAAGTCATTCGGTGCCAAATCAGGACTATACGGCGGATGACTCATCAACACGATGTTTTGGGTGCTCAAAATTGCAGTTATTTAAGCCGATGCTGATTTCTTGGAATACAACTGGCAAACAAATGGTTGTGTACCACTCAGAATTGACTGTTTTGCGTTGTTCTAATGGTACGGTTGCGACATGTCCAGTTTTTCCGAAAAAACAGGCGAGAAACCCATGCTGATATAGGAAGTATTTTCAAAATTCATATTCAATTCAAAATTCAATAGTGTCTTTTTTTATTGATGCTTATGTTTTTAATGCCTCTGTACATTTCTTTGGTAAAATGATCGACAAGATTCCAGGAGAGTGATGGAGATTCTCAATGATTCGTGTAGATTTTTCGATACTTTTATCAATCTATTTTTGGTCTATAATGCTAAAGGCATTTTTGAAGTGTTCCATGTTTTTTCTATCTCAGTACTTGTGTAGTTTTTATCATGATATTTCTGGTCTGAATTTGTCCTGATAGACTCCTAGGCCTAGAGTAATTTGTCTGTAGTTTTCACACATTACTGTGTCTCCTTCTTTGTCGGCAACTCTGAAGGCTTCAAAAATACGAACGAATCAAACTAATAACTTTTTGTTCCAATCACTCCATTTTAAAGAATGGGGATGTAAAACTTACCAGAAAAAGCAAGTATTCAATGAATATAAGGATAAGGTGTTATCAAACCTATATTCTATCAAAAGGTATTTTTCCTGATGAAAATCATTTTGTTTTCTATAAACTCGGCATATATCTGAAATTATTTGTTTTGCCCTCATCATCAGTTTTTATTCTTAACATATTGACTAATCGATGAACATTTTTCACAATCTAAAACTTATCGCATGAATAGTTGTTTTGATCTTCCAATTACCTTATACTTGTCGCTTTGATTCTTCCGTTTTTATTCCACATAATTGTTCAGAGAGGTAAATTAAAGTAACTGATTTTGGTTGCAAAACGGTCGGAACTGGCAATTTACTCATTATCTTTCACTAATTGACGAGCAACGATGCAGGAATAACCGTTTAACTATAACTGAATTCGAACAATATTATCGTACGTGCTCTCATTTGTCTAAGAAATCAATGTTGTGTTTGATGGAAATGCATGTTATGGCTTTGTGAATGAAGTGTCATCCATCAGGATAAAAGAAAAAATATTTGAAAAAACTAAATATTCCCAGCAGAAATGAACTTAACAACACTTTTTTTTTTATTTCATCAATAACGACAGACAGACGTAGAGGAAACAATCAACTCGCAATTTAGTGCCATAAAAATTGATGATTGATATTAGAAAGTATTATAATAAATAAAAAAAAATTATGGCACTTTTTTTATATAGCTGTTTCTGCTTCTGAAAAAAAAATAACGTTTGTCAATATTTGTTTATAACAAATTGTTAAACTAATAAACAATTAAATAATAAATAAAAAACATTTTAAGTGTAAATTATGATTTTGAAAGCAAAATTATTTCTTTTTAAACAATTAAAAATTAAAATTAAGAAAAAAATAAAAAATCATAATTATCTCTAGACACCAAAATAGCAAAAAAAATTTTCAAAAATATTGAATTTCTCTATTGGTTTTTATTTTTTAAACAAATTATGTAAAAAATTCCTTTCCTATGTTAATAACTGCCATTGTTTAATGTGAAAACAGACATAGCTAAATATCAATTGAAAAAAAATGTTATCAACAATTTTTAGATATGTTATATTCACTCTTTTGAATACGACTTTTTAAAAAAACACTTTATTTTCAATTACAGACTTTTTTTGAATAACAACAAAAATCGTTACAAAAACTACAATGGAACAGAATCTAAGTTGATACTACACAAATTTTAAATTAGTTCTGACTATGATTTGACCTCGCAGGGTCCATTTATAATGTGTAGACAGCGGTGTCAGCAGGAGACGATGGGAATAACAAAAGTATCACGTTCTGCTGACTCTGCTGACTCAAAGTCTTGGAAGTCGTTATCTTGGTAATCTGATACCGGTGAGATCGTCCTACTCACGATATAACAGATATTTCATTTTGCAATAGTTATAAAAAATCATAATTAACAAATTAATAAATTTTTATGAACTTTTATCGCAGGATCGTATGAAGTATATATTATTATTATGCCAACGGAGATTGGGAAAAAATTTGTTAGTTAACAATTGAATAAGTTTTTGAAAAATGGTGATACATTTTTTTTCTACGGGACTCGATTCATTCAAGTGTTAAGAAGATATTAATTTTTTTTAAATTTTTAAATGACATTTTATGTTATAAAAAAATAATTTCTTTTCATAAACTTTCTTTCGCGGCAGCGTGCGCATACCGTAACAGCCGCGCGGAACCCTATTTTCAACGTCAAATTAAAATTATAAATAATGGAGATAGAGTTTTGGTAGTCGGGACTTTTTTATCGGAAATTTCCTCCTTTTTAACGAGCTTTTTTCAAAATTGCTTAAATATTAATATTTTTTGAGTTATCAACGAAAAACTAAATAACATTTTTTTTAAATCTTATTTTGTTAATAACAATTGCAATTTTTTACCTGCACCAAAATCTTCAAAAACATTTTTCTAGAGGTGATTCCAAATCGAATGAGCTATCGCTCATATTTTTAGGACCTTTATCTCTATTTTTCATGTTTTTGAACTTGTTGATTAGACTAATTCTTGAAGTAATGTTGAAAACAAAATTCGTAGACTATTCTGAAATAAAAAAATTGTTAGAAACGACTGACAAGTATCTCACTTTCCATTCAAAATAGTACGAAATGAGGTGTCATACGAAAAATCTATGTCCGCGATATCCCTTGCTTGTTCTAAGAGGGAACTATAAATATGGTTTCCAGTGTTGTTATGCGACTAGTGCAAAATGAGAAATCGAACGTATACACAGAACAAGAAGAAGGATTCTATGAGCGACATGTCTGACGCGCAACAAGAATACAAGACAACTTACAAAACACTAAGGAAGTTTCGAAGGCCCTTACGAAGATTGCGGAAAAGTTTGAAAATTCTTTCCTATAGGAACCCTGGGTCTACAGGAGGAAAAGTATGGGATTGAAAGGGATCCGGAAGAGTTAACATGTAACAGAGCCTCCGACTTTGGGAAATGTATTGAGAAACTTTCGTATGTACCAGAGACTTGAGGAAAGCGTACCAACCTTACGATAGTCCTACCTTCAATTAGAGATATGAGTCATTACCAAACAGATCACTGTTCATAATCTACCACCAGTGTCTACCACCTTCTGGTCTGAGGATCACTGTTACAGTCTGTGTTTATCTTACAAAAGAGAGCGGTTAGATATATTTGTAAGGCAAAACCGAGAGATTGCTGTAAACCCCTGTTTATTGATCAAAAAATCTTGACTCTGACATGCATTTTTATCCTTGATGCACAAAAAATTCAATACTACCAGTGATTCAACAAACTCTTATAATACTAGGCATAATAGCCACTTAATAGCACTACCCATTCCTAAAAGCGTATTAATAAAAAAATGCATAATATACAATGCAAGGAAAATGTTCAATCATTTGCCAGTATATCTTCGCTCCACTTCTTCATATAAAAATTTTCGAAGTGCTGTAAAATGTTTTTTGCTAAATAAAGCTTTTTATACTTTAGACGAATATTATAATGAAGATTTTGACTAACATTGCAATCACTTGTATACGCACTTTATATTATTTTACTTGGTTTTATTATTAAGGTGTTTATTTAATTTTTATTTGATCCATTTGTGTTACATATGTATAAATATGTGTGTGTGTATATATAGATATATGTGTACATACATAAATGTGTTTCTAAACTTTGTTAACAAGAATTCTGTTCTTTGGACAATAAAGTTCTTTTTTTCTCTCTCTCTCTCTCTCTCTCTCTCTCACTGACGATAATTCACTAAAGTTTATTGTAGTAAACAATTAAGAAATCTTAGACGTGGACAATGGACCTATAACATGAGACGTAGATAAATGGGGTCTCATTCCTTGATATCAGGAATGTTTCTTGATCGAAAAAAGATCTGGCACGGATGAGACAACAAAATGGTTTCAAATGTCCAAGGAAATCAGGTGCATGGGACTCACACAAAAGGTTGCTAACTGAAACAAGAAAATCCTGAGAAAATCTAAGACTCATGAACGGAGCAATGCGAGAAGGTCCAGGGTATTCTGGAATATTGGGGAATGTTCGGAGAAAGTCTGGAACATAATAATTGTACAACGAATAGAGAATACAGTGTAGTAGCAATATCCTGTCCGTGAAGAAAGATCCAGTTGTTACCCCTTGGGGGTTCTAGAACGATCCAAAACTTTCGAGAGTGTTTGTAACAATTCCACAACATTTCAGGATATTCCGAAATATTCTGAAGTGTTGTGGAATGTTCGGGGACATCTCAGGTCATTGTGAAACTTTCCAGAAAAGGCTCGAATACTGTGGAATGTTCTGGAACATTGTAGACCATTCGAAGCATTTTTTGTATGGGTGGGACTATCAAATGGTAAGGCTATATTAATCAAGATCAGTCGAAATCTTTCAATTTAAAATTTATGCTTTTTATTCGAACTACCGCACCATCTCATCCACTTCCTGTGCGAATCCAAGTACCCCAGATAGTAACTGATATTAATGACCTTGAATGAAATTCACCGAAACAAAAATATATTCACAACTATCAATTTAAATTTTTCACCAAGTGAGTACTTTAATATACCTAAAGACAACACAAAACTACTTTGACCTTCAAAGTCATTCGTTACGTAAAACAATAACAACACAATTGCAATGTTTCTTCATCACGCGCATAGCACCGGTTTGAATTATTTCTATCACTCTTAAGAAGTTAATTTAATTTGCACGAGTATATAGGGTAATCATAATGGATGAAATGCTTAAGGTAACCAATGTAATATCTTCAAGGAAGATTAATCTTTCTCTTGAAACACGTGTCGAGGCGTTAAAATAACGGTTTGGTATTGGGATAAAACTCCAGTAATATTCAAGATAAACGTAGTTAACGAAAATGCATTCTGATGGATTTCAAAAACTTTCAAGTCCAAAAGGGTCACTAGTAGAAAAAAGGTTTATTGTTATTATAGCGCGAACACGTTTTGACGTACCTGTACGTTTGTCTAGTCTGTTGTCGATATTGCTTCTCTAACCACCAGGAAGTGATTTTCTTTATTGTTTCAATCATTTCTTGATTATAACCAGAAAAGGCGCGTCAATTACCATCCTTAATCGCGTAATATAAAATGAAGATTACATTTTCGATAAGCAACAAATATATCCGAGTCACAATACCTGTAAATCTTTCACTTTTGTTGTGTTTGAACCTTACGACCGGTCACGGTCAGCGGAATTATTTGTAAGGAAACATCGGTTTCTTCAAGGTTATTAATGTTCCAAGTACGACTTCCTCAAGAGTTTTCGATGTTTTCTATTAAGTGGAAGATTATGGAAGCTATTACTATGATTATTCTATGATAATAAGCTGATGGGCCTGCGTGAAAATTATATCTCATTTGAAATAGATTTTTAAGAAAGCTTGCTAACAGTCTGTTAGCGTTTTATGCCTTCACCAGCCATTGAAGTAGAATATATCTTAATAATTTGATGTTTGTTCTCAAGGGAATTGGTCGTTATTTCAGTTTTTAACCCTGTAATCGCAGTAACAGTCTGGAATACTGGCATTAATAACTGTATAAATCGACGAGATAACCCAGATACTTTACTAGAGTGTCAAGAAATCTGTTGGCTACCCGATCTATCAGTTTTTTGAGCTCTAATCATTTGGTTGAACCGAATGAAAAGAACACTTTCTTCCCAACCACCAACACCACCGATTGAAACCAGAGCCCAGAAATGAAGTATTTCAGATCTGAACAAAGGTCTCATCAGAGGTGTTAGGCTGAATTACGAATGCATTGCTGCTTGCTTTTGAAAGACAACCCTCAGCAAGTGAAGACGATGAAGTCTCTCCTTACGAAGACGCTTCTTCTTTGGGGTCGACAGAAAATTCAGTCCACAAATATTAATGATATACAAGGTTCCCCAAGGCGATCCGTTGAAAAGCTCATGCTTCGACATCGACAGACGAACGACGTCTTCATTTATCTTTCGCTACAGGGCAACTAGATGACTCTATAACTCAAAAACAACGCATTCATGATTCAATACCGGGAAACGCTGTTTCGACTCGCCAAGATCTTATCAAGATCAGTCATGCTAGGTTGAACCACGAATTCATTGATAGACTCAACTGCCTTTCAAGACAAGTTTAAGAAAGTGAAGGCCACTATATTTCCGCTTACGAAGACGCCTAATCGTTAGATGTGTAACGTTGGACTCGATACAATATAAACGTTTGGCCAGGATCGTTTACCGCAAGGCATTTGATGCAACATTCCATGAACTCATCTTGCATTCAATCAGATGCCTTGCGGTATCTAACAAAGTTCTAAGATGTCTTGAACAATTGATACACACCACTCTGGCATCACCATAACATATGGTTAGGCTAGACCAAAAGGGTGTACTTCCGAGCAATTCTCTCAATTTAGAAATACCCGAGGGTGCAACTATGGCACCTTCGGAAACCGGATGCATAGGAAAATTACACCATGCCATGGAAAATTACACCATGCCATGGAAAATTACACGCATGCCATCGGTATGGCTAGACAAATGTGCAATAGTCATTCTGAAAACAGGACGATGCGAGGACTACATAGAGGATCTTTAGCTCGTAGACGGTAGTATCCTGCATCCTCTGGGAGAGAAATTTATACATACTTACCACGAAGTGGAACAATGCCACTCACAAGATATGATCTCAAAGGAAAGTCTCTCCGCTACAAGTATTAGTACAAAATCCGATAGATTAGCTCATCGGAACTGTCGAGGAAGAATAACGTTGATTCTACAAATGCGTTTGCCATTCCGATCATTTTCTACTCCTTTGGAGAATTGAAGTGGACTCGGGAGGACTTGTACCAACTTGGTTTAAAAACCTGGAAATGATGCATTTTTATAGCAGTTGGCGTCGCAAATCGTCTTTTCCGGGGTTATACTCATCTCGACAACAGGGAGGCCATAGACTTTTGAGTTTTTAGTGTCTATGTGACAGAATGGTATTGGATGGAACCTGTAAAGTGATCAGGAACTGGGATCTCCTTCTCTGCGTGGTCTGCAGCTGTGAGAGCAGGCACTGGATAATTTTTTGGAAGCTGCCCGGGCTGCCAATCAACTTGGTTTAGTTTTAAGCACGAGGTGATAACAACCCTGTCACAGAGTTGGAACCCATTCAGCAAGAGGTCCACATAAAAGCCGCTACAGATAAGCCGATGTATGGAGTCTTTTCAACTATATTGTAGACCTCAGCTTATCAAAGCTGCGCCTGTTGCGATATGACTGAGGTTTCAATGCCCTTGCTGTCAGCATGTCCAGAAAATGCGGTCTCAGGCTTCTCCATTGACGTTACTCGGCATTACGAGTACTATATCACCATCTTCGACACTCCTACGTTATTGGCGAAACACCGGGGGATATAAAATCCGTTGTAGGGACTGAAGTACCGAATTTATTGGAACTATTCATTTCTCACCCTCAGATTCTTGAAATGTAAATATGCCTGATGTAATTCTCTTCTACCATCAGACTAAGACGATATTCAGAGTTTTCAGCTCCGGATGAGAAGAATATCGTTCGAAAATAGGAGGAATAACAAATGAAATATCGAGATCATCGCAGGCTCTATCCAGAGTCCAGACCACTCTGTTAAAAGATTGTTGTTCTTATTATAGTCTTTGGTGGAATGGTTCCCTCTCGAATATCTCATTCTTAGCTCATTGTGTCTCTAAAGGTATTAATTTTGCAGCTTGGATTACTTGTATCATTGACCATTGAATCAACTGAGGCTAAATCGTATGTGTGAAAACATAGTGTAGAGGCGAATGAAAAGTCATGCTACGAGTTATTAAAAATCCATAAGTTCAAGTTGACCTCACATACTATACTAAGTGGAGATCCAGTTGATTGATGAAATTGGTGTATATATATAGTAAGCATTCAATATTAATAATAATAGTGAATATTTACTAAAAATGGAGTGTATAATGTGAAAACAATTGGTGAACAAATATAGGAACCGGCAGAAGGACAGGCCTCTGCGTGGGTTTAGGTAAAGTTTATTCATCACTACACCAAAGGTTCCAAACGAGTGGTGGTGCTACACTGAACCACTTAATTGGAACAAGCCTGAGAGTATCATTCTTTAAAAAGTCACCATCTATGGGATTGACACAAGACCCAGTCTACGAATATTAAGGATAAACAAGGCTCTTCCGGGCAGTCCGTTGAAATACTCTATATCTAAATTGACCGGATAATTGTGAGTTGAATGGAGAAGTACCGTCTTGTTAGACATTTCATCCTCAATGTTTCCACTATAATTCTGTATGATATTGTCAAGAGCTAGATCGATAGCAAAACAAATAATTCAAAATGAAATGTTGAAACTTCATGCGCAGTTATTAAATATTGTTGCACTATGCTTTTCACCCTTAGGCAAGGACAGCGTGGAGTTGCTTTTGGACTAGCTGTACCGTCTGTTCTCGGTTTCAAGGGTGGAAACAGAACAGAAAAATGCATTATCCCTTAGTGATAATGTTCACGTCACTTTATACTAGTCTAGTTCATCGCGAAATGCGGAAGTCAGGTTTGTTATTTTTGTACGTAAGACCTAAGCAATACATGTAGATCCGTGATTTGAGTATTTTTCGAGATGTTGGCCAAATAATACAATGTTTTCTCGGACAAGTAAGCAACCATTGGCCTAAAATCGAGGGAGGTTCTGTTACGAATGTGGGTCCGCCGCCGAGAAACGGTACTCGATCCGGCGAAGATGACCGCCGCTCTCGCGTATCGAAACACTCATTCTGTCATTTCGCCTAATTAACGAGAAATGATGGACGCGGTCAGAGTCGGTTGCGCTCGCTTTTTAAGTGGGGTGCACGTGAGGTCGGCCTTTATTAATTTTTGACGTGAGCCAACGGGATACTTCGTCTAACTGAACTTTCTTGAGAACGTTACCTTTTCAGGAAGCCGCGATCAGAGAATTCGAGTTGTTTTCGTCTGGTTCCCAGGTGCTTTTATATCTCTCTCAAACTCGACCTCCGAGAATGAAAATCATTAGACCAATCATTAAAAGTGAAATACGGCGATACTGTAGAAATTCGACAAACAACATATTTGGATTTGTGTTCTAGTTAACATCTACATCAAAGTTGACCCTGTACCAGAAGTTTCTTTTACCCTGTGGGTCGATGACATCCCTTCTCGGGGGTAAAATTTTTCATTGAAAATAAGTCCTTCCTTTGCTCTTTGATTTTTTTCTGAGAGTCGATACTTCTCGACTTATTAGCGACTGAAAGTATACATTTTTCATCAAATAAACCCACGCTTCCGGGTAATTTTTCGCGAATATCTCAAAAAGTAGGTATTTTATCGAAAAAATCATTCTCGGTAGCTAACGCATTCAAAACACATTTTATTGTGAGATTTTTACTGAACAGTTTTACAAAAAAAGCGTTTTTGTAAAACTGTTTGGTGAAAATAAATCTCACAATAAGGTGTTTTTTGAATTCGTTAGTTATGGATTTTCATCGGTATCGGTCAATTCCATCATATTTCTTAGAAGAAACAAAAAAAAACTGTGTGGACTCAAATCAAACTGAGCATTAACATAATGGTTGGTTTTTATTCGTGGTGTTCGAAAATTAAAAATTTCGAAGTGAAGAAACGTAAAAACAGTGCCTTTTTACAAGAAAATTCGAAGAACCGGGTTTGAAGTGCTTGGAGAAACCTTTAATTTCATTAAAAAAAAACTCGTCTGCATCAAAAATTAGCTAGTTATGACGAAAATAATGTTCTCTATTTTTTTTAGTGGCAAAAGAATGTCAAAATTACTAAAATGTTTTCTTTGAAAATAAAACAAAACTGAGCATCTGAAAACTTCATGATACTTTTCAAGGACAAACATAAAATAAGTAAAAAAACTATTTCGAACGGTTTCATTGAAAAAAAAAAAGATAATTATGATGTAGGTAATGCACTAAAAACTAAAAAAATAAACAAAATTCTGAAGGTATTGATCAGATACAAAAAATAATAAAATCGGAGGGCGAAGCGTAACCTGAGTAAATACGTAAATACTACGCATAACGATTTTATTATTTTTTCATCTGATCAATACAGTAGATTGCTGAGGTGAGTTGTGTGATGACTGCTACCTAGGACCGTCCAAATTATTTTTTAGTACATTTTATACATCATTATCATGTTTTTTTTCAATAAAACCGTTTAACATAAAAATTTCCTTTTACTCATTTTATTTTCAAGTTTTTAGTTTCTAATTTTGTTACTCAATTCTTTTCATTCTGTTTAGTTCATTTAGTGCCTCAGTATTACAAGGTAATATGTAACCCGACATTTTGTACCTGGGGCCATCTTGAATTTGCATCTTTTTCAAAGTCTATTACTATTCTACTAAACAAGTCCTGTCATTTGATGCCCATATTAGTTGTGAAACAATATGTAATCCGCCATTTTAAAGCTGCAGCCATCTTGGATTTACAATGATACATAATTTTTCAAATTGTTTTTGTCATCAAAATTAAATGTGTGTACCAAATTTTGGATCAATCTGTCAAACAAACAAACCGTTTAATAAACAATTGCGACAGTTATACACAAATAAGTGCAGATAATGGTTTATTTTTTGCAAATGTCTCAGAAACTATTTGAGAATAGGAATGTCTCTAAAAAAATTTCACTTTTCGAATTGTACCGACAATATTTATAATTTGGAAAGTTGGACATGACACTTGCACAAAAACTTTTTGTAAACAATTACATTTGAATAATTAGGAATTTTCCGAATAAGTTTTATTGATTACGTAATTTTTGTTAATCGCAAGTCAACATGAAAAAAGAATTCTTGAACTAAAAACTTGGGACTTATCACATCTTGAAGTTGAAATTTTTAGAAAAGATCCCTTTGAAAAATTTTAAAAATATTGATCATCCACTTTTTTATTAACTATCTGTGATGTTACAGAATTAAAAGATGTTTTCTTCTTGAGAAAAGATTTTTAGTTCTTTACCTATTGAAACCTTGTGTAACGTTCCAATGGATGATGTCTATTCAATTCCATAACGAATGTTTGGAGTACAAACTGAAAAGGAAAAAGTTATTTTCGTTCTATACAATTTTCATATGAAAGTAGTTGTTTTGGAAGGACTTCATTTTGTCTTGTAATGCAATGTTCATGTGGAAGTTATTGTTCCGAAAGGGTTTTTTTCTTCCAGGTTGTTTCCTAAATAAACTTGTGTATGTTCTACATATCTTTACAAAGTGTTTTTATTGTGGTTATCTAATTTCTTTCTCTCTCTGGAAGTTTTTTACATTTTTTGTTCAATGATAGAGAGGTAGAGAGTCAGAAAACTATTTTGCCTAAAAATATTTTTGCACAGACACCGCTCTTGAATAATTTCAAGTATATCTATGTTGTGTTTGTGTATCTCTATAAATAAAGTTAGTAGCTCATAATACAGGTTGGCCAATAAAAACGAAATTAGGCCGATTTGTCAAATTTGAAGTTGGAAAAATTATTCTCGGACTGTCGATTTTTTATTGTTCAGAGAAAAATCTCAACCTTCCGGCGAGATAAGGCTTGAAGTTCAAATGGTACTGGAAAAATTACTGAAAAAACTGCCAAAAAAAAACCTAATGTTTTTTTATTATGCAACTAACACTATTTTCGTTAAGAGTTGCTTGTATTTTTAAGAAATATTTTGTAGTGTTTCTGTTCATTGTATACATTTTTTTACCGATTTATTTCAATGAAAGCACCCCTTTCCATTCATTTTTTTTATACGACCTTCAAAATAACCTAACAAAACAATTTCTTCGGTTATGGAGGAAGCTAAAAGTTCTTCAAAAAATAAGGTGAATTTTAATTTTGCTCAAAATATTTATTCATCAATTTCTATTTTGTCTCTTTCAAAGTAGTCCCCCTCAAATATAATACACTCATGCCAGCGTTCTTTCCAATTTTCGACGCAGTTCTGATATGCCTTTTTTGGTATGTCCTTGAGCTTTCTCAGGGTTTTGATTTTTATCTCCTCAATCGTCGCAAGACGTCGTCCTTTCATGGGTCTCTTTAACCTTGGAAATCGGAAAAAGTCGCAGAGGACAAATCAGGTGAATACGGTGGCTGAGACCTAATGACGACTGGGTAGGTGCATTATCGTAATATAAAAGCCATGAATTGTTTTTCCACAATATCGGACGTTTTCTTCGTTTTACTTTTCGCAAGCGGCGCATAACTTCAAGATAATACTTCTTATTGACCGTACGACCATGTGGTAAGAACTCCTGATGCACTTAGCCGTGGTAATCGAAGAAAACAGTGAGGAAAACATTTAGTCGAACTTAGCGTGCTTTTTTTGGTTTTGTCCGTCCTTGACTCATCCATTGGGATGATTGGATTTTGGTTTCGATATCATAACCATATACCATGATTCGAAATTTGAACATTCACCTCGTTTTTTGAACAGACCTCATACTCTATGTTGGTACTATCTGTCATACGCTTTCACATTGTATAAAGTAAATTTATTAGAAAACATGAGATTCAGAGAAATGGGATGCTTAAAATATATGACACTTTCTTTATCTTGATTACGATGTTTTTTTTTCTGGAAATATCCATTGGGTATTCAACTAACAATTTATTGTGAGATATTCACTGAACAGTTTACAAAACCGCAACTCGTTTCACTATACAGTAGTATCTTCAGGGGTGTTCAGTACTAAGAAACATAAAAAAAACTATTGCATAAGAAAAGACATGTTGTATTGTATTGTATTACACGTCGTCATGGATTCTCATTGAGTATCAGCCAAATCCGTCACATAATATTTACTATTTTTTTTTTAATTCCAGGTAAGATCAACAAGTTCAGGATGTTTCAGTAAGTAGCTAGTTATTTTTTATTCCAAATCATATTTATTAGAAAAATAATTGTTTCAAGCACAGTGAACCATAGAAATTAAATTTTAAAACTGTCAATAGTTTCGACGTACCTTAAAATTTTTTTTAAACTTCTAGGAAATATTTTGAATTTGAAAACAATTCATTCTGGAAATATTTTTCCATGAATATTCTCTGTCCGTTCATTTTTCCGGATAACAGATATTCATATAGTCATCGAAAGCCGGTTAAAGTGCGTCCCTACGGAGATGTTTAATAATTTTTTTTATTCGGGGTGTACCCTCCATTTTTGAAATGATTAGGCAATATATGTTTCATTGTTGACTTCAATAGTTTAATGCTAATAAAACATGCTATAGTGCATTAAAAAATATTCAGATAAAGATGAAATAGGGCAAAGAACGCCTGCTCAGTTCAGTTTTAATTGTTACTTTAATGTACTCCTCCCGGAGTCAAGGTTCAAGACAAGCTATTTTGCGGTTGAAAGATCTCGAATATCCTATTGCATTTTATGGAAAATGATCTTCAATTAATCGAAAACGATACGCCACGTTCTGTCAGATTCTTAGCGCCGTGTAATGCAAGGTCGGATTTCATTTGCGTCCAATCCAGATAGTAAAATGAAAATTAAATTAAATGTTGGATGGGTATTTAAATGAGGCTTTGCCAAACAAAGGTTGAACACCTGTATGTCAAGAAGATTTATGAAGTCCTGGCAGGCTCTTCCAGGATTGGTTCACTCCAAGGTGTTTATTCACCTTTCGAAGCTTGATACCAAACAGTTGGACTACAGTAGGGACGAACTACTATGTCTAACAGGTCTTCTCACAGGTCACTGTCATTTGAATCATCATATGCAGAGGCTCGGACTGTCGGAACACAGTGTGTGTCGTCTCTTGTTTGGAAAATGATGAAACAGCAGAGCACATACTTTGTGCCTGCCCCGCTGAGGAATGAATCAGGTTTTAAGAGTTCGGCAGAGTCGTACTCTTACCATCTGACCTGAAAGACCACTCACCATACAGACTAATCGGCTTCGTTAAGAAGCTGGGTTTACTTGGTCTAGTGTGAATAGGTGTGAGCCACAATAAACTCTTGCGGGTTGTGGTGGAGGGTCGAATACACCCACTCATTTTGGTCCTAACCCAACCTGGATGAGTATTTATCTACAGTCCTGTATCCGGTACGATAATAAATTGAGGCCGGATACCGTATAGTAACATGATACCTATTTCATCTCTAGATTCTACTTTTGGAATCGAATGATTCACTATAATTTATCGATTACTTGAGTCTTTCTGTGTTATTTTTTTGTTTTTCCAAAAAAATCCACTCATTCGACAAAATGTTTGTATACAAAGAAATTTCAATGTTATGCTAAGATTTATAAAAGTTTTCAGAATGTAACCATTCGAAAAATATACCGAGACAGTAAACATTGAGTCACAGACAAACAAAAAGCTCAAATCGTCCATACTCGGACGACTAATCTTTGCCATCAATCGGCACCTAGTTGTTTTTCTTCTCCCGATACGGTACTTCAACGTCGAAGTCTCGACAGACGTCCGTTCCCGTTATCGTTGTTGCAAATCGTCGACCATTAGCTCAAGCAATTTGGCACAAATACTGCACGTTTCCTCTATTCTAATCGACTTCTCACGCGAGACGGTTTTTTCCGTAATAGAAAACAAATCGCCTGAGATGCTGCAGGCGAATCGAAACATCGAGGTAAAAACGCAGAAGATGGAGAAGGGGGTTGAAATTTCGGAGAAGGGTAGTTTTAATTTATGTATAATAATATAAAATCGTCTCAGTATTCAATGAAAATATTCGATACAGCCATATAGTCCAAGAAGACTGGATTTTTCCTGTTGATGAAGCTGTATCTGGCTAATTTTTTTCCTAGACCTTCCTTTTATCATTGACTACCGAATATCCCCGTCGCACACGACCTACTCTCAAACCCCAAGAGCATTCCGGATTCGCCGCAGTGAAACAGAAATCTTGTCCGAATAAATGCAAAAGGGTGCCATTCTTGGCTCATTACGCTCCTCATGTCACATGATTTTCAGTTTCCTCACAAAGTGGGAGAGTCAAACAATTTGCCATGCCGTGGCATGGCAAGGTATAAACTGCCTTGCGGAATCCTGGTCTTGCGGTTCGGAAGATTGAATGCTGGGTACACAGGATAGAGGCTAAGATCAAGTTGGCGAAACAACCCAGATAGGACCGGCATAGGCCCATGCTAGAGACTGCAAAAAAGTCACTCGTCTTGATCCAAGAGCTTCCACGTTTTGTGGATTATCCGCCGACCGGCGGAATAACTACTTAAGGAAGAATGGCATTTATATGATCATCCGCAGCCACTCAATGTAAACACTCTAGCCCCAATACAGTTCGAAGCTTTCTGTAGAGTGCTTCGATGACATGAGCTAATTGAACTGCGCAGCCAATAACAGTGGATGATGTTCGATGCGTTCGAAGAACTCTGCTGCTTCAGGTCCGGATGAACTGAACACTTATTTATGGAAAAATCAACCGAGCACCCACCGTCTACTGGCCAGAGTCTTCAACTCATGGCTGGAGTGAGAACGGACGATTCTGGTTTGGTTTGCCGAGGGCTGGAATGTTTTTATCTCTAGAAACGAAAATTTGTCGATTCGTAAGGAGCAGGATCAAAGAAAATAGTCGCTGGATATTGAGAAAACTTGCTCATCAATAGCGTAACTTCTCTGTAGCCTGGATCGATTACCTAAGGGATTTGGTACAGCATCGCATGAGCTCATCTTGCTTTTGCTCAGTTGCCTTCGACACCCGACAAAATAGAGAACCGTGAACCATTGATGCCACTCTCATAACATTTGGTCAGACTATCGTTCAGAGGGGACTTCCAGAAAGGATATATTTTGGGGCGATTTTCCCAGTTTCTTTTTTTTTGGCATCTCACTGATGCTATTACCCGTTGCGCTCAGAAATACTCAAGGGTACGACTGTGGCACCTCCGGAAACCGGAGGCATAAGATCACCGATTTGTTTTATACTGATAACCTTCATGCCTTTTGAGAAAAGGATCTCCATCATTGGTGAAAAAGTACACGCGTTCTATCGCTATGGTATTCGGAGTAGACAAATGTGCAACGGTCCATCCCAAAAGAGAACGATGCAGGGATTACGGATAGAAAGACAAGCATGTAAATGGAAGCATTCTGCACCATCTGGATGCCGGAGAGACATATACCTTTCTTGTGGTGGAAATTCGCCATTCATAAGAGATAACCTCAGCGAAGAATTCTCCGTGACAAGTATCAGCACAAACTTCGACATATCTAGTCATCGGAAATTTCGGGGAAGACCAAAGTTGCTGCTAAAAGTATGATTGCTATTTCCAGAGAAACATTTGCTAATGCACGTCAAGAGTTTGAATATATTGTCTTAATAAATATAGTTTAAAAAACTAAAAAAGAACATCGAACTAAAAAGTTCGAATTATATCAAGGAGGTACAGCGCCATCTGCCCGTGAATAGATCAAGCAATAATCTCGATATATCAAGGAAGTTACGTACAGCGCCATCTGACCGCAAATAGATCAAGCAATAATATTGATAATTCTGTCAAATACAGATCCCGACCTTGAGAGTTACAAACATACATACATACAGGTGAAGCTAATATAAAGCATGTAAATGGAATGGAAATCATTTTGAACATTTCTTAAATTATAAGAAAAAATAATGTTTTAATTTGAATATTTAATTTAATTAATCAAAAACTACCACACAAGGACAAAACACAAGCGCTACAGGAAAATCCGTAAAGCGCTCTAAAAGCGGTGCCTGTACGAAAGTAGCGATTCACGTTGGATTTGAATCCCTAGAAATTAAGCTCATTTGCAAAAACGTTCTCAGGAAGTTTATTCCACATAGACGCAGTTCTCCAAATGAAAGAGTTCCTCAACACTGAAATTCGAGTTGTACTGAGTTGAAACTCAAACCTCTCTTGGTGGAATCAAATGTGCCATATCACTTGGACACCTCCCGTGAAAGTATCTATAAAAGAGAGACAAATCTTCAATTTTTTTTTGATGTTCCAGACTATCAAGGTTGCATGTTATATTCGTGTCTCCAATCAGGCGGATGACTCTTTTCTTTGGGGTATGCTTTCGAGAAGCAGCTTTTGCAATTCCAGCGACATGATTGATATTGAATTGAACCTGGTTACCTTCATCCCAATTCGAAATCACCTCTACATCCTCATTAAGACATGCAACCTCCTCCTACTGCCAGTGAAGATGTGCATCCGCAGCCGATGTCCTGGGATCCAAATGGACAAGTGTGCTTTCTTCAGCAAAGCAATATATTGGATTCTTGGTTTTTTCCAATAAGTCATTGATTTAAAAAAAGGGTTGGAGACAATATGGAACCATGGGAAACACCAGCGTTGATGGTAAAAGTATTCGAGAGATATTCATCGACGACCACGTGCAGGGAATGTTATGTCAGGAAGCTGAAGAGCCATATTATCCACAAATGATGAGATCTCTTCAAGAGGTATCCCAAGTAAGCCAAATCTAGCAATAGTTTCTTGTGATTGACATAGTCAAATGTCTTAAGGAGGCCCTAGACTATCAATCATTTTGATCAAAAGCGTGATTGACCGTGTAGGAGCCTGTTTGACGCTTGAAGCGAGGCTTGACGGTGATTGATATAAAGTTTGAATGACTCAAGCGGTTGAAGGAGGGGGTTGACCGTCTGGGGCAATTTTCGTCAAGCATTGCGTCAGTCACTATATGGAAATCATGGCGTCCACTACGGAAAGTGAGCTTCCCGAAAACTCTGAGCGGAAATTCATTAATCTGTTGATTGAATTATATCACGATTGTCCGGAATTATGAAAAGTGAAGAGCAATGACTATTACAACAAAAACAAGACCACTGTCGTTTCTTTTTCTGTTGATTTTTCCGCTTGAGGGAAACCAATGTGAGGGAGAGGAAGGCCAAATCCGTGTTCGAAACCATTGCTCACCGAAATGAACCACCAGCGAACGAACAAGTGCACTGGTCACATTTCTGGTGAGAAGAAGGTTTTGATCAAAAGATTGAAGAGCTGATTGCAGTTGATTGGAGCGCGCGTCAATCGATTGACTCAATCGTTTGATGAAGCAGATTGATCGTTTAGGGTCACCTTTACTCAAATCATCACCTTCAGGGCAGTCAGTGCAAATTATGATGAGCTCTAAAATTTTCTAACGTGAATTGGGGTGCAGGGGTACATTGGAAAAGCATTAAAAATTATATGCACGACCCCCATTATATAAGTGTAGCATATCTCACATTAGAAACATTACCTCATACAAAATTGACGTCTCATTCTGATTTTTTATCATTTTCCGGAGTTGATGTATTAAGAATGGAAACTCTTCAAAATGGCATTCTTTACAATATAAGCTAAATTTGGTTTATGTTTCATTTGAAGCTTCTAGTGTATCAAATTGTATTCACAACAATCTCACATTCAAAAAGAATAATCCTTCACGTTCCTCAACCGTTGTCATAAACTCGCATCAAAAACTAACGAACCCACCGCATTTCCTGAGAAAATTTTCATCTTGTAAATAAGTTGCGGGAATACGTGAGCAGAATCCTCAACTATCACGGCCTGTACATTTAATAAGATATCTTATCTTAAATAGGCAACATAGGCTCGTTAACTCTTGTTGTTTTTCTTTAAAGAGACGTATCAATCGTGTTGTCATGATGCAGAGCATGAGATTTGTGAACCCCTCGCTTATAAGGTGTGGAAGAAAGTTTTTGTTGCTCTGTTGTCTGTCATTTTTATCAGTTGTATGAATTAATTGTATTTCAATTTTTAATGTACCCAAAATACTCATGTCATATGTCAAAAACTGAAAAGTGGTCATGATTTCCAATGCTCTCGCAGCTATGAATATTTCTATTCATTTCAGATGAAAATCTACAATGAAAAGAAATGAAGTATTGATAGTTGATGAAAACTAACCTATGAACATGCCTTGGATATAGATATGTATATATATATATATATATATATATATATATATATATATATATATATATATATATATATATATATATATATATATATATATATACAGTACATTTCTTTAACGTCCCCCCTTTTATTTTTTGAACGGGTTAACTCAACAAATTGAAATTCGGGATAATGAAATTAAGGCATGAATATTTTATTTTGAAGTCAAATTGACAGATGAAACTTTCAAGATGGCGACTGGGTGCCATTTGGAAAAAAATTAAATGGAAAGGGGGGTCTTGTGACACATCATTTTGAAGCTCCTGACGAATACTTCACAACCCTAGAATATGAAGTCAATATCTTCACCTACTACAAAATGGCGGAACATTTAATAATTTCCTGAAGACAAATACATTAATATCGATATTTCTAGAAATATTCCTTTTCATCTGCCATATGGCAATTCCAACAACCCGATAAGGGTTGTTAAGTTATTTATTGTTTATAAAAACGACAAAAAATGTCAGACCGTCAATCAACATCATTGTTCAGTTAGAATATTCTCATTTGGTTTTCGGTTTCACTAGTAGAAAGGTACCACGTTAACAATCTCTAAAATGGTCAACTCCCGTCTATTGGAAGCGATTTTAATTTACGGTGCGACGCGTAACTTTCACGAGACCGAAAGGATTTTCAATGAACGTTTTCCGAATCGTCCTATCTGTAAAAAATATTCGAGGGAACTTGTATCCAAATTTACAACTCCCGGTAGTGTACATAACAAAAAGCCCCAGGTCATCCGTCCATTCCGGAAGAACAGCAAGTGCAAATAATTGGTGAGATGGAAGTAAATCCTGAACAGTCTACTTATTCCATCGCGAATGTTTGTGAGGTGTCTTCTTCTACTGGGTGGAGACTTTTGAAGAGAAATAGGTATCATCCATACAAAATTTAAATGATACACCAATTAACTGAAGATGGCCCTGATCGAAACACAGAATTCTGCGAAATCATGACGAAAACCATTGCAAGGCATCCTACCTATCTCCACAATATTTGTTTTAGTGACGAATATACATTTCTTTGAACGGCAATGTTCACAGACAAAATTGCCGTTAATGGGGTGACACCAACCCTGACGTTTTTCGGGAAACACATACCCAATATCCAGAAAAAAATTACGTTTGGACAGGAATTTTGGGAAACTGAATTGTAGGACCTCTATTTATTGATCAAAATTCAACAGGAGAACTGTATTTGAATATGCTGGAAACTACTGTTGACTCTCTCATCACTGAAATCGTCGAAGCGAATCCTAATGAATTCGTTGTGGATATGTTATTCCAACAAGATGGAGCACCACCACATTACTCCAGACAAGTGAGAAACTATTCGGATACTACTTTTTCCGGTTATTGGTCCTACAGAATGGCCAGCCCGCTCGCCAGATTTGACACCTTTGGAGTTTTTTATGGGGCTATTTGAAGCAGAAGGTGTACGGAACTGAACCTGCTTCAATATTGGATATACGGAAGAGAATAATGAATATATGTAGGGATATTGACGTTACTGTGTTCGAAAATGTTTGGCGTGAAATATAGGATATGCTGTTCATATGTCAAGAAGTTCAAGGCAACCATTTCAAGCATCTTCTGAACTGACCTCAAGCTTATTACCTCATATCATGTAGGTCAATCTATTCAGGCAATTATTGAAAGTTCCGCCATTTTGTAGTAGTTGAAGATATTGACATTTACATTCTAGGGTTGTGAAGCATTTGTCAGGAGCTTCAAAAGGATGTGTCACAAGACCCCCCTTTCCATTTAATTTTTTTTACCAGATGGCGCCCAGTCGCCTCACTCATTTTAATCGGGGATTTTTTTTTTCAAAAATATTCATTTGGTCATCAATTTTTATTTTGCTCCTTCAAAGTAGTCTCCATATATAATACACTCCTCAGCGATTCAGTTTTTATCCCCTTTCATCTCCTCAATCGTCGCAATATGCCGTCTTTTCATGGGTCCCTCCAATCTTGGAAACAGGAAAAAGTCAAAGAGAGTCAAATCTAGTAAATACGGTGGCTGATGCATGATTACGGTATTGTTTTTGGACAAAAAAATACGAACAAGTAATGGCAAGTGAGCAGGTGCACCAATGTGATGCAAAAGTCATGAATAACTTAACTTCAGGATAATATTCCTTATTGATTGCAAGAACTCCTGATGCACTACGCCACGGTAATCAAAGAAAACAGTGAGCAAAACCTTGGCATTTGTTGGAACTTGGCGTGTTTTTTTTTTGGTCTTGACCAATGTCCGATGTCATAACCATATTTGTCATCAGTTATGATCCTTTCAAGCAATCTGCATCGCCATTGACGTCATTCAACAATTCTTGAATGATTCTCATGCGACGGTTTTTCTGCTCAAAATTCTGCAATTCTGAAACTTCGCTGCCTCACGCTCCATGCCCAAAATTTTCGAAAAAATTGCATGACATGAGCCAACCGATATGCAGACATCCTCAGCGACTTCTCTAATAGTGATTTGACGATTCTCCACGATAATGTTCTTTAGTTTTTCAACATCTTCATCGGTTGTTAAGTTGGCGTCCAGGGCGAGCTTCGTCTTTCACATCTTCTCGACCTTTTGTGAAAAGCTTGTACCACTTGCAAACATTTTTCGGACTCAGAGAGTCATCAATGCAGCTGTCAACATTTTTTGGTGGTCGAAGTACTCTTCTTGACGTATCAACTGAAACTTAGTTGATAGTCAACTGAAACTCAGTTAATACTCAGTTTCAGTTGATACGTCAAGAAGGGTACTTCGACCACGCCACTGAAGATGACTGCCGCAGTTGCAGTTGAAACGTTTAGAGATATAACTAAAGAAGACCACGGCAAAACCAGAAAACCAACCAAAACCGTAATAACGTTTTCAGCTGAAAAGTTTTTCTTCAATTTGTAAGTGTATGACATCATCTGGAAATAATACCCCGTTATTGTTGGAGTTGATCATCGTACAAATAATTACACATTCGAAGTATTCGATGGAATATTCTAATCAAAGAAAAATGACCGGCCTTACCTCTACTGTTAACCTCAAAAACGTGTTGGATATATCGTGCTCGTCTGTTTTACGGAATTTCCGTAAAAGGTCGACGTTGCAATAAGTAGGTAAATAAGTACGTTCTCTCCCGTCCGTTTCATGCAAACATCATAGACCGAAAAGAAAAATGCAATGAGATACGTTTAACGCCGTATAAGGGTCTTAAGTGCGCTTTTTACGCCTGTCTCTCTTCGCTGTTTAATGTCTTCCAAGTCGTGAAGAGAGGCCCGCACCGCGAGATGCGTTATTTATTGAACAATCAATGCTGCCAAGTACCGCAAAACTCGAACATTCAGTCGGATTACGTCTCGGAAAATATTCAATTTTCCTAAGAAAATTAGTGAGTGAATTGTGTGCTTCGGTTATCGACGAAGCCGCTTTATTCGATAATACTCTTTGGCTGTGACAAAGAACTTGTTTCAATAGTTCCCAGTAATATAACCTATTTTTAACACGCTTCTATTAGCTTCACCTGTATATATGTATACAGTGTGGTCCACTAAGTCTGCAACAAATGGGAAACTTTTTTATTATCGATTTCTCAGAAAATTTTATTCTTGACAAAAGTTGGTGCATGTTCCAAAACTATACCAAGTGTACCTGAATTGGCTTTATGACAAACACCATACAGGATAGGCTAAAAAATATAAAGTTCGTTCAAGAGTAAAGTACCCTTATTTCAAAAAATATAGGAATATGTTGAAGAGAAAAGTTGCTTTGAATTAAAAGTTATTTTCATATACGAAGTCATGGCCTGCTATTCGATTTTTTTTTCTTTTGGAAAATTTTGAATTACCCCCGTATGATACATATTTTGACTATTTTGATTTAATATGTATTTGAAGTAGCCACAATCAAATCAGTTTGGAGTATTTTTTATCAAATCAAAGTGTATTTGTAAAATTTACTTGGATTTGTATTGTTTAGGTGACCGTCAACTTCATGTTTGTTGCAACGATATTTAACAGAACTCTAGAGTAAAACAAATACTCTTTTTAAAGAGGCAAATACTTCACTAACTAAATGTTCATATGAATAAACTGTCAATAAAATTATAAAATTTCTTTTATTCTGACAATGCCTCAACTAGAACATATTTTAAAAAACAATCCAAAAGCTATCGCGGATAGCCATGAACAAAAAACACATACGCTCTAAAACAATACTGTAGTTTGATAGTGTGTGCCTCGCCCAGTATTATTAACGTTAACTGAACAGGCAGAATTAGTTTTAATCTGTGGTGATGGTTTTAAAACAATGCGCGAACCTGCAAATATTTTCAACGAGCGGCATCCAGACAAACAAATTTGCTATTCAAGTGTAAGTAGAATTTTAAAGAATTTCAAACAGACCGGCTCACTAGAATATAAACATAATACGGAGCGTACGAAACCTAACTGCAAAGAAGAAAACCAGCTTGACGTACTTCAAGCAGTAGTAGAAAATCCTAGAAGGTCCACCCAAGAAATTAGTGATTATACCGGCACAAAAAAACCTTTGTGAAGCGTATTCTCAAGAAACATACCATGCTTACAAACCTACATTCATTTGTACATTTTAAGAAAGAGACTATGATTTGGGATATGATTTTTCCATGTGGATTCAGAGTGAAATAGAAGAACAACGAGATTTTCATCGAAGTATTCTGTTTGGAGATGAATATACTTTTACAACAAATGGGTTTCTATCATCACAAAATTGCAGATGGTGGTCAGATGTCAACCCAAATTTTATTATTGACAACAAAAATCAATACTATCAGGAAACAAACGTTTGCTGTGGTATATTAAATGATAAATTACTAGGTCCGTTTTTTTTTCGCCAGAATTTAAATGGTGACAGGTACTTGAACTTTTTGGAAACTGAAATAGGAGAGTTTTTGGATGATATGGTATTAGAAGAACGGCAAAAGTTATGGTTCCAACATGACGTATGTCCTGCCCATTCTACTAGAAATGTTTATCGGTGGCTGAATAGGACATTTCGTAATAAATGGTTAGGACGAAATACCGATCCTCGATGGCCTCCTCGTTCTCCAGACCTTACACCTCTAGATTATTTCTTATGGGGATACCTAAAACAAAAAGTCTACAGAGATCGCAGAAATATTCCCGCTATTGTGTTGCGATCTACATTAAACGAATTTTATGAGCGAACAATTAGATGCATCGAAAGAGAAGGTGGACTTACAGAGACGCTTCGATAATTTTTATTGTTAGCACCTGTTAAGTTACCTACTGTATTTTTCTGTAGTATCGCTTATTGGTTCTTTTTTGTTCATGGCTATCCGCGATAGATTTTGACAGTTTATTCATATGAACATTATACTTAGTAAAGTATTTGCCTCGTTAAAAAGAGTATTTGTTTTACTCTAGAGTTCTGTTAAATATCGTTGCAACAAACATGAAGTTGACGGTCACCTAAAAAAATACAAATCCAAGTAAATTTTACAAATACACACATGCAGATGAGAAAATCTTGGCAATAAAAAAAACACATGATGAAAAAGGAGAATGGTTCAGATACGTTGACGATGGACTACATATCACAAAACAATGGAATAAGAATAGATCAAGTAAAAAAAGAAATTAACGAAATAAATCAAGAACTACTTGGACATAACCATAGGATATAACCACAACAAATGGCAATATACAGGAAACCTACACAAACAAGCTCCACCCGCAAGTTCAAACCATCCACCATCACACAAAATGGCTGCCTATAACGCATTCATATATAGGATGTTAAGGATACTACTCAGCAATGAAGCCCGAAACAAAGAACGGAAAGTCATATACCAAATAGCGAACGAAAGCGGATACACCTAAAAGACAATAGATAAACTAGAAAACAACATCAAACAAAAAATACAGAACAAGGATCAAGCCACCCCAACAGACAAAACAAAACAACGATGGACAGCATTTACGTACGTAGGACACCAAACCAAAAAACTAACAAACGTCTTCAAACCACTGAACATCAACATCACATACAAGCCAAACACGAAGATAACACAAAAAATAAACAACTATGAAAAAAAAAGAAGAAAAAGACCAAAACGGGATATACAGTATACAATGCTCGGACTGCATCAAATTCTATATCGGCCAAACCAAGAAAAAACTGATCCAAAGGTACAATGAGCACAAAAAGGCATACATAAATCCAATAGTATATAAATCAAACCTCGCAACACACGCCATACAAAACAAACATATTTTTCCCCCACCAGAGAACATAAAACTCATAAAACAAGTCAACAAGGGAAACCGCATGGACATTTGGGAAAACTTGAACATCCATAAATTTAACAGTCATAAATCACTTATCGAGGAACAAGTACAAATCAAAACACAACCAGACCTCACATTCAATATATTGAACAAAAACATACACATTCCTAGAGAAGATCTAACACAAAGAAGAGCACCTGATGCAGTACAAATACAGGCAAATTTACCTAAAGTACCTGATATACCTGAGTTGAGACGTTCTGACCGTATAAAGAGGCAGACGACTGGATGACAAGTTCAGTTTGAGGAGTGCCTAGAAGATGACAGTACGACCAGCTGTCGAAAGCGCTCGCAGATAATTAATAGAAGATATAAAGCTTCAAATCCTTTTTGTAAAATTTAATATCAAAATACTGAAAATAAAGGAAAATTAGTTGCATCATTATATATATATATATATATATATATATATATATATATATATATATATATATATATATATATATAGGCTATCGAAATTGAGAAACGACCTAATAATATGAACAAGAGGGATGATGCGCGAAGATTACCATCAACATGGATATCAGTTTTATCGTTTCGAACAAGCAATCAGACCGCTCAACCCCAGAAGCAAAACTCGGCACATGACAATACAGGTACAATAACAGAGGCAGGAGAGGCAGCTCAGGTAATAAGACCAAAACAGGTAGTCGCGCAAACATAGGTAGTGGCAGCAACGCAGGTAAAGGGAAGCATCCATCCCTATAAATTGAGACACAGAGTTCGAACTAATCAGTCTGGTTGAAAAAACCAGACATCACCAGAAGATTGCAAATGAGACTTTGCCGAAACGTTGTGAAAATAATCCTTATGGGGGATAAAATACACAGAACACGGTGCGAAACCATACTTTATCCGTGAGATAAAGTATATATATATATATATATATATATATATATATATATATATATATATATATATATATATATATATGGAATCGGTACAAAGTATGGCCTCCGCGCTGGTTTATTACGGCCCTACATCTATCGTGCATCGATAAAATGAGATTGTCAATGTCTTGTTGAGGTACATTTGCCCATTCAGCGATTAAAAGCTCTCTCAATTGAAACGTTGTGTGAATGTTCCCCATATGCGGACTAATTCTTCATTGAAGCATGTCCCACACATGCTCGATGGGATTCAGGTCCGGTGATTGTGCTGGCCATGGCAATACATCAACTCCTTCGTTGGTGAGCCAGTCAGTCACTAGACGCGCGACATGTGGACGAGCATTATCGTGCATTAGGTGGAAGTTTTCACCAACAGCACCATCAAATGGACGGACGATAGGTAGAAGAATGGTGTCGAGGTAAGAACATATCAGCTGAGGTCAGAATTTAAAATATTATCTTTGGAACAAAGAAGGAGGTTTAACTGTATGATATTTCTGCACAAAATAATAAATAATAAAATTAACTCTTCAGAAATTCCTAATGCGATTCCATTCAACATTCCTCCTCTTACACGTTCTACCCTCATGTTCAATATTTCAAGAATAGGGAATCCAGCAAGAGCACCACTGGTTTACATCCTCAAATTAGCTAATAATTTCAACATTTTGATTGATTTAGACTGGACCTCACCCCCAGCACTTTATCGTAAAAATGTTTTAGACTGTATATTGAATACAAGTATTTGAGACTGTTTGAGACATAGCGAATACAAGTATTTGAGACTGATTTTCCACATCTCCACAATTTTGGACTCAGTTCATCTCCTACAATTCTGGGCATTGACTAATAGGTACTAAGTGTAATATAGACAATATTTTTATGTGAATATTTGTAATTCCCCGTATTTATCCAAGTAATTAGGCTGAAATAGCCTGTTTGGGTAATAAATAAATGAATAAAAATATTCTGATTCAAATTCAAAACATATAGTTATGCCGTTCTTGTCTTCATGGCATTTAGCTGTCAGAAGGAAATACTTCCCAAAATTTTCTTTGTAAACCAAATCAGACTTTACATTTCAATAGGAAATACGTTTTTATCTATAAACACTTTGAATATATATATATATATATATATATATATATATATATATATATATATATATATATAGAAATAGAGCCTAAAATATGGTCGCATAGGCCGTAAGTCTGCGACTTTTTGCACTTTCATAACCTGAAAGTGTTGATCCATCAATGAAACAATACATATTTGCTTTTAATTCCTCCTCCAGAAGGACCCAATGCTGAGCATGACTCTAAGGTAGGTCGTAGTTAACTATTGGAGGCATTAAGTCAAAAGTAATTCGCAGAATGCTGCCTCAATAGTCTGATACGCTCAGCATGAGTCTGGTTTTCAAATATAGCTTTTAATAGTTTTGTATAATATAATTGAAATCACAATTATTTTATATTTGGTCGTAGTATTTCCATCTAAAAAATATCTATTTTGAGAATGGGGAATGTTCCTCAATTTGGGTTATTACAGCAAATGCAAGTTTGAACAAAATAAAGTTGAGTTTAATTCATGAGTTTTTCAAATTCACTTCGAAAAGTATTGAAATTGATGTTTCAAATGTTGGGTTTAAATTTTTAAAGGGATTTGTTTCTAATTCACATGTTGGCAACAGCGCCTATATCAAGTTGAAATAATTTATACGTAGGTACCTAGATATTCTACTTTAAAAAAGGAAAATTATCTTTATAAATCAACAATTAAGGCAAAATATAAATTATAGTTCAATACCACCTCCACAAGCCACATAAACAACAGTTGTTTTGTTATTTATTTATATCTAGGAAGATAGGTTAGGTACACAAAATGTCATATGTCACAGAATGTTTCAGAACTCGGAATATAAGTAAACAGAACAGCACGCCTCTGAAATATGTCATCTTTGTTTGTCTCATACAGGTAACAGATTCATTGTCCTTTATTAGCTATAACCGATGATTCCAAATGGTGAAATAGAAACGAATCCCTTCAAATGTTGAATGCATTATTTCATTCCTCTTTTTTAAGTATTTAAATATTTTTTAAAGAAAAAGGTTGAAATGATACGGGTGTGAAGTTATCCACATCCACAACGTACACTGAGAAAAAAATATCGCATTATTATTTTTTCCTTTACCGACTCTGCACTCCTACCATTTTTCAATATGATACGCTTATTGACTAAATTAGTAAAAAAACAGAACCGTCCTAGTTTATTAAACTGTCTGAAGGGGTGAAAATAGGGTGTAAATATTTAAAAAAAACGTAACATGAAAAATCGACTTTGTACACCTACAAAATTGAAATATGTTATTCCTGGTGATCTACCCGACAGAAAAAACTTCACGTCATAGTTTTCCAGGCCGTCTGAGGGGGTGAAAATGGGGTGGAAAGTTGAAAAAATCATATATTTGATAATTGACTTTGTACACCTACAAGATTAAGATATGTCATTCTTGACACCCGATTTGACGAGAAAAACTCAACGTTATAGTTTTCCAGGCCGTCTGAGGGGGTGAAAATGCGGTGGAAACTTGAAAAAATCTTATATTTAAAAATTGTCTTTGTACATCTATGAGATTGAGATATGTTATTGCTGATACCCGATTTGACGAGAAAAACTTCACGTTATAGTTTTCCAGGCCGTCTGAGGGGGTGGAAATGGGGTGGAATCTTGAAAAAATCATATATTTAAAAATTGACTTTGTACACCTACAAGATTGAGGTATGTTATTCCAGATACCCGATTTGACGAGAAAAACTTCACGTTATAGTTTTCCAGGCCGTATGAGGGGGTGAAAATGGGGTGTAAATTTGAAAAAATCTTATATTTAAAAATTGACTTTGTACACCTATGAGATTGAGATATGTTATTGCTGACACCCGATTTGACGAGAAAAACTTCACGTTATAGTTTTCCAGGCCGTATGAGGGGGTGAAAATGGGGTGTAAATTTGAAAAAATCTTATATTTAAAAATTGACTTTGTACACCTATGAGATTGAGATATGTTATTGCTGACACCCGATTTGACGAGAAAAACTTCACGTTATAGTTTTCCAGGCCGTCTGAGGGGGTGAGAATGGGGTGGAGACTTGAAAAAATTATATATTCAAAAATTGAGTTTGTACATCTACAAGATTAAGAGATGTTATTCCTGACACCCGATTTGACGAGAAAAACTTCACGATCTATGTGAAAAAAAATTAAAAATCTAGCTATCTGATGGGTTTGAAATACTAGTGAGGTATATTAAACATATCGATAACTCAATCTACCGGTACACTGAAGCAATTTTTTATATTGTTCTTCTGTTTTCATCATATAGAATTTTTTATAGCCTCATTTTTAAATATATAATTTTTTCAAGATTCCACCCCATTTTCACCCCCTCAAACGGCCTGGAAAACTGTAACGTGAAGTTTTTCTCGTCAAATCGGGTGTCAGCAATAACATATCTCAATCTCATAGATGTACAAAGTCAATTTTTTAAATATAACATTTTTTGAAATTTCCACCCCTTTTCACCCCTCATACGGCCTGGAAAACTATAACGTGAAGTTTTTCTCGTCAAATCGGGTATCTGGAATAACATACCTCAATCTTGTAGGTGTACAAAGTCAATTTTTAAATATATGATTTTTTCAAGATTCCACCCCATTTCCACCCCCTCAGACGGCCTGGAAAACTATAACGTGAAGTTTTTCTCGTCAAATCGGGTAACAGGAATAACATACCTCAATCTTGTAGGTGTACAAAGTCAATTTTTAAATATATAATTTTTTCAAGATTCCACCCCATTTTCACCCCCTCAGACGGCCTGGAAAACTATAACGTGAAGTTTTTCTCGTCAAATCGGGTATCTGGAATAACATACCTCAATCTTGTAGGTGTACAAAGTCAATTTTTAAATATATAATTTTTTCAAGATTCACCCCATTTTCACCCCCTCAGACGGCCTGGAAAACTATAACGTGAAGTTTTTCTCGTCAAACCGGGTGTCAAGAATAACATACCTTAATCTTGTAGGTGTACAAAGTCAATTTTTAAATATATGATTTTTCAAAATTCCACCCCATTTCCACCCCCTCAGACGGCCTGGAAAACTATAACGTGAAGTTTTTCTCGTCAAATCGGGTATCAGGAATAACATACCTCAATCTTGTAGGTGTACAAAGTCAATTTTTAAATATATAATTTTTTCAAGATTCCACCCCATTTTCACCCCCTCAGACGGCCTGGAAAACTATAACGTGAAGTTTTTCTCGTCAAACCGGGTGTCAAGAATAACATACCTTAATCTTGTAGGTGTACAAAGTCAATTTTTAAATATATGATTTTTTCAAGATTCCACCCCATTTCCACCCCCTCAGACGGCCTGGAAAACTATAACGTGAAGTTTTTCTCGTCAAATCGGGTATCAGGAATAACATACCTCAATCTTGTAGGTGTACAAAGTCAATTTTTAAATATATAATTTTTTCAAGACTCCACCCCATTTTCACCCCCTCAAACGGCCTGGAAAACTATAACGTGAAGTTTTTCTCGTCAAACCGGGTGTCAAGAATGACATATCTTAATCTTGTAGGTGTACAAAGTCAATTATCAAATATATGATTTTTTCAACTTTCCACCCCATTTTCACCCCCTCAGACGGCCTGGAAAACTATGACGTGAAGTTTTTTCTGTCGGGTAGATCATCAGGAATAACATATTTCAATTTTGTAGGTGTACAAAGTCGATTTTTCATGTTACGCTTTTTTTGAATATTTACACCCTATTTTCACCCCTTCAGACAGTTTAATAAACTAGGACGGTTCTGTTTTTTTACTAATTTAGTCAATAAGCGTATCATATTGAAAAATGGTAGGAGTGCAGAGTCGGTAAAGAAAAAATAATAATGCGATTTTTTTTCTCAGTGTACGTTGTGGATGTGGATAACTTCACACCCGTTGAAATGATAAGGTTAAAATGCGTTGTTTTAGAGCTCTTTCATGAACAGGAGGAACATTCCCCATTCATTGACATCCCGCCACAGAATACCATACAGAAGAGACACTCATCTGGCGGCAATTTGATGTTGTGGGTTAAGTTTCTGTGACCTTTATTCTGTGTTTTCGAGGTCTTCAGTGTCATTTTCAGCGGCAAATTCAAATTATTTGAAACTTATCAGGTATATAATTTAATTGCCATCAAGAAATTATTACGATGTCAACTCGACATATTGTTAGGCAGCATTTTCGGCAATTTAAGCCAAACTAGCCTAATTTCACCGTCTTCAATTCCATGTACACTCTCTTGTTTAGGAGTATATTCAAAACACACACTTCAATGTGAGATTGCCACATTCCGTATGGCATTCTCCTATTACATGGTCTAATATCAGTGTTGCCAATCATGAAAACCCTGAAACATGTACAACCATTTTTAAGTAAATATGGTCTGACAAAATGGTAATAGGAAAGTATGATAATGACTTTATTAGTGACGTCATTATCAGGTTCCCGCATTTGTAAGCATGGTTAGTGCTTTATATAGAGGAAGATAGGTTAGGTGCACAAAATGTTATATGTCACAGAATGTCTCGGAACATAAGTAAACAGAACAGCACGCCTCTGAAATATTTCATCTTTGTTTGTCTCATACAGGTAACAGATTAATTGTCTTTTATTAGCTATAACCGATGTTGCCAAACGGTGAAATAGAAACGAATCCTTTTAAATGTTGAATGCATTATTTCATTCCTCTTTTTTAAGTATTTAAATAATTTTTAAAGAAAAAGGTTGAAAAGATAAGTTTAATGCGTTGTTTTAGAGCTCTTTTATGGAAACTACTTGATTTTCGTCAGGAGGAACATTCCCCATTACACTGTACTTTCCCAAAACTCGGGGTACTTGCTAATAGTATTTTCATCGTAAGAGTGAGCTTGTTTTGAGTGTTATACTTCCTTCCGGATTGCTTGATTTGAACTTGGCACCCGATATATTATGAAAAACTCGAAGATAAATAACGAAGTCTGTCACATTTATCAATATAACTTATTCCAAGACCATTTTTGTCCGTAAACAAGTCTTCCGTTCACTCACCAACGAACCTGATCCGGAAAGGGATATTTATCTTCTCATGTGAAGAGATGAAAGGAGGACATTGGATATGCAGAAGGCGATGTAATTGTTGTTTGCAAGTACGTTCTCCGTTCGTATTGCGGAGATGGCTATCTGAATCGCTGTTCTTCTAATTTTCTCACGCATATGTCACGTTGAGCAAGAGCCGGTGAATGCAACCGTCCCGGTGGCGAAATAGCAGTCCTAGAATTGAGGAGAGAGGAGTGATTGTAGTGAAGATTGCGTGCTGATATTATGTAATACGTAGTACTTGATGAGAGAGATCACTCGAACAGAAACTAATTGGGCATTCACGGGTAGATTTCAGCATTACACTTTTAGATTGTTATTTTATTTTTGAGGACGGTTTTGTTTATGCAATGGGCTTGTTTCATGCTATGGAAAATGATACTGGTTTACTTATAGACTGATAGTTAAGGGGTATATTATACTTATTAAGCCAAATCGGTCCCAAAATTTCTTTATATTTGCAGAAAAAAGAATAATTGGAAAAGCAAGAATTTAAATTGGCCGCGTGTCTGTTGACCAATAAAATTGATTGTGTCTAGAGCGGAGTTGCCAAGTGGATTGGTTTTTAATATCCAATCACAGATCTGATGATCCAATTTGACAGACGCCATTTTTGTTGTAATTGTTGTCAACTCGGTGTGAATATAACTGTCACAATTATATAATTACAGAACGTTCTTTTGTAAAAGGTAGGTCTGGGCGGGTACCTATTTTGCTGCATATTCCGTGTCATTAGTTTACATTCCGATAAATATTTTTTCAGGTTATTTATTTTTGGATTGATATGTTCTGGAGTAATTCTACACTTTACTGTACATACTTTTTGCTTCTATTTTCAGTCACCATACTGCTCCTTGGCCGAGATAAAATAAAAATTAAATCAAAACTTTCCATCCTTCGATAAAAGACAAAGTCTGAAATGAATGTCATATAAATAAAAGGGACCTACATATACACCTTACTGTTTCATTTTTTCATTCTTCATTTCGTTACCAAAGTATTTCAAATTTTTCAAGTGAAATTCATCGATCATTTCAAAATCGATTCTTGTTAAGTTGTCAGGAGTCAGCTGTAACAAAACTAGGCTCAACATTCATTTTGAAATAATTTTAACAAAAATACGAAGTTTGTGGAAACCATTGACATTAGAAAGAGCACATTGTCGCATACACTACAGAGGGCGCTGGCTGACTGGATGGCAATATGGCTAATATACCAGTAACGTTGAATTTCTTATTTTTTGGTGGGTGGCATGAATTCATAATTGATTTATTCTATTAGGGTTCATGAGCATTCGAAAATCATTTGAAAATACAGCTTGTTCAATTCTATTTAGAATTATATTTAGATATAACTTGTACTATATTAGTTATCAAGGCAAATATTATTGTCCATTTTTATGCTTAATTCATGGATTCGAGCGATCTTATTATTGTATATTTATTTGTTTGCTGGCTTTATTCTTTGAAAAAATGAATGAATAATTACAGAAAATTTTAATTGATCGTTCATTTTCTCAGGACAATGGAGTACCCATATCACAATTTATTGGTTTATTCGGTATTGATAATGTATATCATATCGGATCCATTCTGCTTGTTTTTTCATCGAGTTTAGTTTGTGTATGTTTTGAAAGTGTTTTAGAGATATATTTAAATATTAATATGGTTCATTCTTGGGCTGATTTTGATTGTACGGAAATGCACAAGAAAACAGACAGCGCATTGGTTTATAAGTGAGTTATTTCATATTATGAGTTTAGGTTCCCAAAGGATAAAATGATGAAAAAAAAATGGTTGAAAGTATTGAAAAAAAAGAACTACAATCCTTCTACTCTTCCAAGACTTTATAGAAATCATTTAAAAAGTGACTATAAATGAAAGGGGATCGAAAATATTGAATTTGATGACAGAGTTTTTTATTTCAACTTCAAGAATTCTCCACAGAAAGTATTATCTGGAGTTAATCCTGTTACTGAAAGTATGAAACAAAATTAATTGAATTTTATCATATGATTAATGGTATTATTACCTCAGAAGCTTTTGTTGGATCAGTTCGAGTAGGGGAGACTGGGGCAAGATGAGATAGGTAAGACAAAACTCGTTATACGAGGAAAATTAAACTCTTCAATAACATTCTTTAACAAAAAAGGTAACCATTATACATTTCTCTCTTATAATTAAACGTTGTAGCATGCAAAATCACAGAACTTTTTTTGGCAAATAATGAAAAAATAAACTCGGCGCAAATTTTCCGTTTTGCCCCATAACTGGGGTAAGATGGGAAACGCTGTGGGGCAAAACGAGTACGCTTTTTAATCGGATAGACAGCGTTCACAAATGTGTGCCTCTTCATCTTCCCCATCTACTCCGGCACATGAATTATGCGCCCAAAGTAGTTGTTTACAGCTGATTCTCGGCCTCCCCCCACCACTATGACGTATTAATTGCTTTTTTTATTGGTTGTTGTTTGGTGAAGTTTTTTTGTTGTGCAGTGAAGTCAAGGCGTTGTGACCTTGAAGTGTCTGGTGCATGGATCGTTCAGATTTTTTTTTCATATGAGATTTTGTGTGTTTATGTGTGTGTGTAGGAGAATGCACGGTACAGGGTTTCATCATGTGCTTGTTTGTCTATGTACAAACATACGTCTGCATACTTCGAAGATCCTCCAAGTAATAAATGCTCCATCGGTGTTAGGGCACCAAGTTAGTAGTGGAGTGACGTCACAGCAATAACCGTTCAACGGCTAGAGAGCGACATGTTCACTCCACGACGTGTGGCAGAGTAATGCGTATTCATCGGTCTGCCCTCACCTCTCCCGAAGCGATGAAGGTTCGCTCTAGCCCCGCTATCGATGGTGACACAACGGCAGCCGAGGACCGTTTGCCTAGCGTCTACCCTCTCCGAGACCGCAACGACCATTGCTTGCTCGTACCGGCAACTGTTATCGCATCAAGTTGGGAGATGGGCTTGGCTGTGACGTCAGGCATCTCTAGTGGATAGCAACTAGCAATGTGAATCTTTCACGGTTTCATGGTGGGGGTGACTCACACTGTTTAATATAAAAGAAATGCCTGGCACACTATGAAATCAGTAGACGAATATATCTGCAGCAGTTAGCAATTGGTAGAGTGTTATTCAGTTCGTAATAGAAGGAAGACGGTGAGTGTATTTGTCTGTTGGAAATTGTTTATATTTTCATATATATTTTCATCATGTCCGTTTCAAAAGTAGACTTGAATAAAATTAATAATTTGATTGTACAGGAGGTTGAAATACTAGAGCAAAAGGCCTTATCATCATTGCCAATTGATGAAGTGTACATAATTAAAAATATGTCAACTTATTCTACACGATTTGGTAAATCAATTTTATTAACTTTGCAAGATGTGAGCAATGATAAATTATTTAAAACATGGCTACCAAAACGTATTTCGTTGCAATTCAGTGATGACGATATATCTTGTATCAACTCATCAGGTGGTAAATATACGATGATGTATTTAGGACAGAGCCAACAAAGTTTTGCTGGCATGAAAACGCGATCTCTAGTCAAATTCAATATGATTGAATAATAGTAATAATTTATAGTGAATTTCTTTAGGTCATAGCTTACAAAGTTTTTTTGGTGTGAAAACGATAACTCTAGTCAAATTCAATATGATTGAATAATAATAGTAATTATAATGAATTTCTTATTGTTTTATTAATATTCATATATTAGATGATAATTATATGGAAATATAAACATTACTAACTTAGTTGAATACACTCACTTTGTAACTACAAGTAAAATGGGAATGTGAGTATTATATCACTGAAAAATTGGAGGTTGCTTATTGTTTTTTTTATTCGATTTCAGTTCCACCATTTAAAGATGTGGATGCAGTACGCAAGTCAAGATTGGGTCGATATTGTAGATCTCAAATCATCGGTTCAACATTTGTCGTCTAAATTGAAGGTGTTGGGTGATGGAGCCGAACATGCAAGCGTTTATGATATGAGTGTATGCTATGATGAAAAACAAATCGAATTATGCCTTCGTGATGCTGAGAACTATTGGAGTGGTGCAGAAGTTTGCAACAAATTTTTGGATAATGAATTGGAATTGTGGCAACTTTGTGAGGTTATGATTGAACTGAACCTAAGAAGATTCCTGTATAGCCTCCAACCATACTTGCCAGAATGGATTATTCATCACTTTGAATTGAATGATGAAAATCGAGAGGAAATTGAAGATGGTCGCGAAAATGATGATTATGAGGAAGAAGTTATTTTAGATAGTCTGTATGTTCCTGTAAATCATAAATAATGTCAAATAAAAAACTTTGTATTATTTTCATGTTTTATTTATTTAAATCTGATGAAATACAATAGAAAATGATTACAAAACAATAAATATGATATAAAATACAATACATGATATAAGTCAGTTACAAATAAAAAAAAAAAAGATCATAAAACAGTACATGATAGAGTGAAAAAAAAAGTGTCAATATCTGCTATGAACTGAACCATCCAATGCATTGTATGTTAAAACTGTATCATGCAAAATTAATGCATATACTTTAGTGTTGTCTGGAAACTTGGTCTTCCTCGTCTCAAACTCAATCTTTATATCAATAGTTGATGATTTTGTTGCATTCGGTTGATGGGAACAATCGATGACGAATAGTGGATTCTCTCTAAATTGTCCAATGTCCATCAGAGGTTCACTCATATCTTTATCATAATAACTTCGCTGGAAACTCTCAAAAGCATAATAAGCAGGAGCATCAAGTTTTTTATCGAAATTCAAATTCCAACGCTCATATGGATAAACTTCAGAATTCAAGTATACTCGAATACTATTGATATCAGCAGTTGTGAATTTTGTAATATCTTGTGTTCTATCTTCAGATGTGGTAGTACTTTGGAATGCGATGATGACAAAACGAGGAGTTTCCAATGCGTTAGTTGTTTTGATGGCCCATATGTCTGAAGAAGTCCCACGTAATGATGGTAGTTCATAGAGGTCCCACATACGATACGCCAACTTGATTTTGGCATTCAGACCGCTTTTGTTTATTCTACTCAAAAGTTTGAGCTTGTGTTTATCATCTGGTACAATATGCCTTATTTTCCATTCGATTTTATTTATTTCCAAATCAGCATCAACCTCACCTATATATGAGTTTTTGAATGATCGAGCGATAATCAAAATCAATTCCTGTTTGGCATTCAAGATACTTTTGTTGTAATCTTCAGCAAAACCCATCAAATATTTCAGTGGTAGTTTTCCACTAAAAACATGACTGTTTGTATCCAAGATATCTTGCTTCAATTGTGAAAGTCCCCAACCAGATGTCAATAATGTGTTAGCATGAGATTGTCCAAATGATATCATGGTTTTCATTGTAGATGTTATCCCAGGTTTTCTAACAACAGCCACTTGTTCACCACCCATTTCATAACGAATTTCGTCAAAGAGAAATGCAATTGCATTATTCGAGAGATAGCATGTTTTCGCTACATCTTTGGGGGTGAATTTACCTTCTATGTAAATGAAGCTCTCGGCAATATCTAGTATAACATCTTGATTATTGATTGCAATTCTGATTTCATCCGAATTCCTGAATAGCGGTGATCCATAGGGCTTATATGTGTGCTCATGTAAACTTATGAGAGAATGATCGAGCACTGGTTCATTGAATATATTCAACTTTTCATTGTTTGTTTCGAGCACCATTGTTATTTTCTCACTTTCAATCCAATCGATTTCAAAAATTTAAGATCACTCACAGACAGAGCGTTATGTGCTAACTGTTTAGCATACACTTGTGGAATGAGCTTCTTTTTATGCACACCTTTCTTTTTGATAGTGCAACTCGTTTGGGATTGTTCAATGCGATTTTGTCTATTATAAATGAAACCCATAACAACAGTTATTCGATTTTCTTCAATTCCAAAATAATGAAAATCTCTTCTTCACTTCCAAAATCGATAAGGTTATTTTTTTCATCCAAAATACGCACTGTAATGTTGTGAATCAATTGACGACCTTCTGGACTGACAGGCATATATATAATACTGTGTGGTTCTTTAGTGAGATTGTAGCCAGGTTCAACATCAATATCGAATGAGAAAAGAATGTGGGATTCTTCACCATTTATATATGAACCAGATATTATATTGCAATCTAAGCGGATAAGTCTCACAGTTGTAATGTTTATTGGTAATGATGATTCATGTATCTGATTTGGTGGAAATATTTCATGAGCGAACCCCATCATTTCTGCTATTGAATTTGGATGTGTCAGATCAATTTCATATTTGGATCGCATTTCACATTTGAATGTATTATTATTGGCGTGTAGATAGAAAATATCATCTGCAACGACATCATTTGGTTTTTTATCATGAAACAATCTGAACATGATATGTTTCTGTATGACGGCATTGATCTCTTCTATTTCATAAGCACCACATGGAATTTCAATTGTCAACTTTTGGGGTATCGATGAGTTGTCATTACTGATTCTAAAACTAACTAAGTTATTAGCTTCAGTTATATTATTGATTGTATTGCACCCATAGAATCCCAAAAGTCCTAATCCATAACGACTGTTCCTATCCAATTCAATTGGTGGAAAAAAATCCGCACTCAAGACACTTGTCCCGACAGCTTGTAGCTCGAACTTTCGTGACATGACTGATGAATATTTTGAAACACATTTCAATTTATTATTGTACACAGCAACAGCACATTTGAGACAATTTACACTTTTTGGAAGGTGTTGTATTGTAATAAGTATCATTTTTATTGATACCAATATTCACATCCTCTATATTACAAATACAACACATAGATTTCCGAGGTATAGGACCGTCATTAACATCCGATTCTGAATTTTGATCGTGGTGGTGGTGCTCATAACAATATCTATGTTTCATTATATCGATGTCATCTTGCAGATGCTTAGGCAACTTTTCCCAAACATATGCAATCTCATGTGCAACACATGCAAGTATCACTTCCTTAGGCATATTTGCAAGCATCACTTTATCCATTTTTTTCAAGGTACCATATTTTGAAAACATTCTAAGTGAAAACCCCATTCCCTTGATAGCCTCCCGATCCAGTTTTGGTGTTGAATCCATTTTTATTTGGAAAATTATTTAGAGAGAAACTGCAAGCACAAGTGACCACAGAGAACTGTATTAAATTTCTGTTGTCGATCATAGTTATATTTGATTTTTACATTCGAACATTTTCGAAAGAATCGAGTCAATTCCAATGGTGGGGGTAGATCTCCAAAACTATCGAAATATGTGACTTCTTTCCCACATTTTTTATATGCCACCCAATGTGTTCCTGGTCCACTTATTCCATCTAAATTAACAATAGCTGTCTCGTTTTGTTTTGGACCTGAAGATGGTAATCTATCACGCATAAAAACACCACGAAAATGTGGAATTTTCATTTTTTGTGCATAATAACTGAGATCGAGATCAGTAAGAGGCCTCTGAGGTAGGGGTTCAATTAGTTTTTTGTTTTGTTTGTGGCTTTGTATGGTTTTAAATATAGTCCTAAACCTTTACGGTATGGTTTGAGATATATTCCACTTCCGCGTTTGCCTAATGCTACAGCCTCCATGGTTTTATTGTGACGATTGGCTTCCATTAAAGCCGCTCTGCTGGCTTTTGCCGAATTCACGGCCTTGGTAATACCAGCAGCGGCTCCCGCCAAACTTCCTAGTGCGGATAGTCCAGCAAAAATTGGTATCAATGGTAAAAGTCCACCGATCTTGGGAACAGGAATTATGCGTGGTGTGCGGATTTTCTTCTTTCCACCGGCAGCTTTAAGGTATTTACGTGCCGCCTGCAATGCCACAGTGATAGCTTTTTTGCTATTATTCGTCACAAATTGATTCCCACCAGCTTTCTTCAATACATTTCGCACTTTATGGACTATCCCAGCACCAAATGCAACTTTTTTAATTTTATTTTTCTTCGTTTGTTTCCTCTTACATTTTTTCTTATTGGTACTACAACCCATGCCCATATGTCTTTTCGCTTTCATAATGTTGGTGACAAGTAATGCAGCTGCTCTTTCCCCAATACTCGCGTCCTTCGATTTAACCCTATCCCAAGCGCTGTATTCAAGTTCTTTGTCGGCTAAATGTCTTGCTGCAAGATCGGATGGATGCTTAGAATATTGAATATCGTGTTTTTTGCATTCAATATCTAATTTATTGATTCCAGGGTCGTTACGAGCTAAACGTTGTTTCAATTTTGTACCCGGTCCACAGTATTGATAACCTCCGGTAGATGTAATTCGAAAGGAAGTTTGTTTATTAAATCATTAACAAAACCACAACCTCTTTTAATTTTACGATCACTTTCAATACGTCCGTATCGTTTGATGGTACACATTGAAATGAATAAGCTAATAACATTTATATAGTCTCCAACCACGGCACGATGCGCATTGTAAAACAGAAAGAAAAGTTTGCTGTAGATAATCTAGATGAGAAATTTGGTTGTGGATTGAATGGACAAAGGGTATTCAGACATGGTCCACTACTTCCATCATCAGTTCGAGGACTCATTATAGGACCTTCAAATTGTGGAAAGACGAATGCAATGATATCACTATTAACACATCCACAAGGACTGAGATTTAGAAATGTGTATCTCTATTCGAAATCACTCAATCAACCTAAATATCAGTACTTGCGAAGTGTTTTGGAACCTATAAAAGGATTAGGTTTTTATACATTCAGCAATAATGCAGAAATAGTGGAACCCTCCGACGCTAAGCCTAATTCTGTTTTCATTTTCGATGATGTGATATGTGAAAAGCAAGATATTATTAGATCATATTTCTGTATGGGACGTCATAAGGATGTTGATTGTTTTTATCTAGCACAGACATATTCACGGGTACCCAAACAGTTAGTGCGTGACAATACCAATTTCATTATAATGTTCAAACAAGATGAGACGAATTTACATCACATTTATTCAGA
Source organism: Leptinotarsa decemlineata (assembly GCF_025532065.1). Lineage (NCBI taxonomy): Eukaryota > Metazoa > Arthropoda > Insecta > Coleoptera > Chrysomelidae > Leptinotarsa > Leptinotarsa decemlineata. Next base: position 25,715,468 of record NW_027412688.1, on the reverse strand, counting down.
TCATGTTTCACCCGATGTAACATTCAAACAATTCCAATTGATGTGTGTTAAATGCTGGGAGGACCAATATGGATTTCTAGTCATTGATAAGGATAGAAAAATAGATGAAGGTAGATATCGCAAAGGATTCGATAGTTTTATATACCCATGATCTTGTTTTTGGAACTTATTCGATCACTGAATATTGTAGTGGTCACTTCACCAACGAATTAAGCTTTAATTCAAAAAAAAGGGCATTATGAATACAAAAAAAGATCCTGAAAATAAAAACAATGAAATAAATTTGAAACGTCAACTAGTAGAGACAACAGAAGCTGTCAGGCAGAAATTCAACTCTATCAAGAATGATAATATTGAAAATCGTACGACACTTGAAAGATTGTATGAGCCCATAATGAAACCATTGAATGTTTTATCATCAAACGCTACTTCTAAATCACCAGTGTTATCACCAAATCATGGAACTGTTCAATCTACTTCAAATTATCCCATGAGTACTCCAATAGGAAGAAAACAATCTTTTGGTAGTGTATCATCTGTGAATAGTGACACGAGCACACTTCAAGACGATATGAGAACAACTCTATTCGAAACACCATCATCGTCCCACATCGATTCCTCGGATCCTGACATCTCACCTGTTATGAATGAAAGTGGTGAAGATGTTTTGATGAAACATTTGAATAATATAAAATCTAGAAATCCAGCATATGATGGAACATTTGGCGTACGTATGGATCCAATTACACAAAAGCTGAAAATGGGAAGTCTAGTGGTAAATTTCAAAGATGGAAACATTTCATTTTGGGATGCTAATAAAGTGAAAAAATATGAATGCGCAGGTAGTCCAGAATTGTATGATATGATTTTTTTGAAGAATCCACAAGATGTTGATAATGAAGAAACTCGTCAAGTATATTCCAAAATATTGAAAATAACGAATGCTCCATATAAACAATATCATCTGAAGAATGGTTTTAAAAATACAAATTCTAAAAAATTTCGTGAAGTTATCAAACCTCTATTAGACTCACGACAATATCCAATAAGAAGTAGAAGTAAAATTGGTGGAGCACTCAAACGAGTGAAAATGGAGAAAATATATAATTCTAAACCTGTGAATTATGTGTACTGGAATTCACCGAAAGAGTTAGTTGCTCGCCTACGACTATTGGTAGCTTCAAAGTCAGCCGGACATACCGGACATGATAATGAAATAATTTCAATAATTGAAGAATTACGTGAAGAAGGTATAATATATTAACATATTCACATGTAATGATCACTGTCACATCATCATTCAATGCAGTAACATTATCACCTTTTCTCTTTAATCATATTGAAATAGAATGACTAATGAAATAAGTGATGTCAAACGACAAGTTGTTAATGAATTACATAAACCTGCAAGACGTAATTTTCGTAGAAGAATAACCACCATCAAAGGTTTTGCAGATCTATGGCAAATAGATTTAGCTGAACTGCAACCTTATGCAAAAAGTAATGAAGGATACCGATATATACTTGTAGTGATAGATTGTTACTCCAAATATCTGTGGACTGTAGCAGTTAAAGATAAAACAGGTAGTACAGTAACTAATGCAATGAAACATGTACTGAAAGAAGCCAAATACTCCCCCAAACACATACAAAGCGATCAAGGGAAAGAATTTTTCAATAAAAGCTTCTCATCTCTCATGCGAGAATATAATATCAATCATTATTCAACATTTAGCACAAAGAAGGCAGCTATAGCAGAAAGAGTGATTCGTACAATAAAGGCATGGCTCTACAAGGAATTTTCGATGAGAGGTCACCACAAATGGCTTGATATTCTTCCAATTATAACTAGTAGATATAATAATAAAGTTCATCGTACAATAGGTATGGCACCCATCAATGTTGATTCAACAACAAAATTAAAATTCAAGGGTATCAATGGAATTGGAGGAAGACAAAGTAAACCCAAATTCCAATTAAATGATATTGTACGTATAAGTAAATACAAACATATTTTTGAAAAGTCTTACACTGCGAATTTTACCACGGAGCTATTCAAGATTGTTAAAATTAATAAAACCATCCCAACGACTTATAATCTTGAAGATATGAATGAACAGCCGATTAGAGGATGTTTTTACGAAGAAGAGTTATTACGAACCGAGAATCCTGACGTATATCTGATTGAGAAGGTGTTGAAGAGAAGAAAAAATAAAGTATATGTAAAGTGGTTAGGCCTTCCTAGCGAACAAAATTCTTGGATTGATGAATCAAATATGGTTTAAATGTATATAATAGTGACTTTTATGAATAAAGTAATATTAAAGTTCATTATTGTTTTCATTTCAATTATAAGTATGTGAACTGAAAAATATTGCAGCGGTAAACATTGCCCCAGCCATTCGCAATGTTCTGTGTATACCAAACCAAATTAATTGTATACTCCATTCCCGCTTATATTTTTCAACTCACGATATTGAAAACACATTATCATTCCCAAAACTAATCGCCGTCACTTTGAAATGCAGTATCCAACTCTTTTTGCCAATTATCTCTCACTGATAATGCTGTCTCATAAAGCTTAGTCGACTCCTCAAGCTCAGCCTGAGCTTGCATTCTCGAACGTTGATGGAATTGCTTATCTTTACCAATTTTTGAACGGAGTTCATCAGCATCTTTAGACATTCTAGCCAATTCAACCTTCGCTAATGCAATCTTGGCATCTAATGCTTCAAGAGTTTCATTATTAGCATTAATAGCTCGCTCACTCTTTTCAAGTTCAGCAATAGTCATCTGTGCCTTTACAAGACGGCATTTTGCTTTCCTTTTCATTTCCCCAAACCGATGGAGGGGGCTGAAAGAAGATAGCGGTTCAGCTTTCAAATCACTCTTCATTTCTTTAGGAGTACCTTTTGGCTTCCTCTTCGATCTGTCACTTTTCGTTGCGGGTTTTTTCTGTCGCACAACACTTTTGGATTCTTTCTTTTCTTTAAAGTCAGTGACAATCGATGAAGATGCCTTAGTAACCTTCCTCTTGATTGTTCTAGATTTCTTATCAACACCAAGAGGAAGGGTAGATGAAGAGTGTTTGAGTGATGATAATTGCGAAACGATCGGATTTTCAATAATAATTTGCTCATTTGGTTCTGGCACATCTGCAAAGTTAACGAAGTCGTTAATATCAAAATCATTTATCGAATCTTGACTCGATAAATGTAATACTGGAATATTTTCAAAATCAGTCTGATCGATATCAACAAGTGGTGAACCATCTTCAGCAATCAATAGCGGCATAGAGCTCATGATTATTAAGGTCTGAGGAATGATATGTGATAGCAATAGAATGTGGATAGGAAAGGTGATGATGTTACTGAGACCTCACCATTTATAGAAGAAAATAAACTAGCGCATGCGCTCTTTCATCAACTGGCACATGCGCTCTCTCACTAAACTATTCACGCATGTAACAATCTTTGTCATTTAAGAGGAAAACTTTGTGTTGCATGCATGTATTTTTAAATGTTAGAAAATAATACAAATAAATTCAAAATATATATATATTTATTAATAATAGAGGACAATAACGATAATAAAAAATGAAAAATGTTAATATGTCTCTGTGGATGTGGAACGTTCTTTGACTCTATTCCTCAATAGTTGTTGCTCGTGCGTCAAACACCAACATTGAAAAAAATGGATTCTCCTATTGGGGTAGAGTTGACCAACCTTCTCACACAGATCCCAAGTACTTCTACATGCATTGCATACATGATTCCAACAATTCATGGAATATGTATCACAACGCAAACAACGTTGCAGTGGAGTTGGAACGGCAGCACAGGTACCACAAATATTTCTACAGATACCTATATTGTTAAATATTATAGGTTCGGAACACTTCAGACACTGTAACTGTTGTTGACGATAATCCGATTTTGTTCGCTTCGGTGGATGAGAAGGAGGCGATAGTTGAATCCGCAACACGCAATCACTACACATACCAGTACATGGATTGATTGAATCCTTAGGTCTACTTATTTGACAAAAGTAGCACACAATAGCCCCTGCAATCATCATTGGGTAGACACACACTTTTGGTTTTTCATTCCACTCTTTTGGAAACGGCATTTTACTAATTCGATTAGAAATATTAAGAGATGACTTACAGAAACTCTGAATGCTCTCTCCTATACCTACGATCTCTATTTATACAAATCAACATCATGTGGAAGTATAGTGGGATAACTTCTCCTACTATTCCACTCTAAACGAGTCAAGTGGGAGTCGCATCACCTCCTATATAAGTTGACTTGCAAACCTAGAGTTCATTCATTCACTCTCTACAACTGTGAGCAAACAACAACAAGATGAATTCTGCAAAAATAAATGCTGCATTAAATAGAATAGCTGCTGTTGATGAAAACAATTGGATAGACGAATCAGATGATGAGGATGTCAATGTTCCGCTAGAGGAAGTAATAGTTGAAGCAGAAGATGTTGGAGTCGATGAAGATGAGATAGACGAAGTTGAAAACGAGGCCAACCAAAGCGACGAAGATGATGACGTGATGGAGTTTGAGAGGGTCATGGATGAAGAAGGAGATGATGAAGGGATAGAAGCTGACACAACTGAAGGTGATGGTGCTATGAGGATCGGTATGCGAACACTCAATGTCAGTGAGACACTGGAAGATCCCTTGGATTTGTATTGTGCATTGGATGCATACGTATTGATCAGCACAATAGATGGAGAGAACAAAAAACTATGTTGGTGCTGCTTTCGGTTTTATTCGCATAGAAACAATAATGGAGGGTGGTATGCCCATGTCAACACCCACAACACTGTCTCAATTATGGAAATGGGACAGAATTGGTGTGAAGCTTGCGAGAGGCCACTAACAAACTTCACCCGAGTATCTACATGTATTATATGTAATAATGTCCAACCTGTGGCACAATAACCGTGGACCTACTGGTCAAAAAAAAAACAACAGCCCTTTTCAGGGCTACATTATTCACACAAACAGTAGTTAGTTGTATTAGTATTCATAGATTATGTGACAAATGAATACTTTGACTAATAAAAGTCTAAGTTGGAAATTTGTTAGTCTTTGAATATCTATACATTATATGACAAATAAATTACTATTTGTTAGTCTTTGAATATCTATACATTATATGACAAATAAATTACTACTTTGACTGAAAAGTCGAAATTTGGAATTTGATAGTCATTGAATATCTATGCATATGATGAGTACTACTTTAAATGAAAGTTGAAGTTGGCATTTGTCAATCATTCATATGCATATAATGATGAATACTTTCACATACATATATTTCGTTTGAGATTATAATGTTAACATAATGTTAACAATGGTATGAATCTGTTTCTGTTTGAAAGTATAATGGTAGCTCTGAAAAGAGCTATTTTTTTTATTGTTTCAGTCTTTAATTGTAGCCCTGAAAAGGGCTGTTATTTTTTTATTAATCCATGCAATGATATGGACTAACGCTCCTCATCATCAGAAACAATAATTATGGTATCGTCATCTGAATCAGATGATATACTAATGATATCATCCTCATAGTAGTCATCTGAATCAGATGATATACTCATGATGTCGTCGTCGTCATAATCAGCTGAATCAGATGATATACTAATCACATCATCCGCATTATTATCGTCAACAGCATCTATGTCGTCCTGAATACCTTGTTCCACTCGTTCTGCGAAATCATCAGGAAGATCATAGATTCGCTGCAGAAATTGAGCGAAGGTTGTACTCAAATGATCAGACGTTGAATCTATTTCATGTACTTGGATGGGTCCTGTACTCGACATTGTGGAAGAATGATATAGAACTGGGATTGTTGCTATATTTATATTGGAAGAAATGAAATGGAGGGGGTGAAATGTAGAACAGTTTTGAGATTCGAAAACATCAAGAATGAAACTCTGAGCGATTATTAGGAGAAATTCTAGTGATTATTATGGAAAAAAAACTAATAAGAGGGAGAGGAAGGGAGGAAGACACTGCCCCAGCCTCGCAGTGCCTCGTGTACACCAACCAAAAAGTGTGTACTCCGTGGAAGGAAAGGAAAGGAAATGATGGACGAGTAGATGATTATATGTCATCATCGGAATTGAGGACATCATCATCGATTAGGATTGGGGATGGCGGAGGACTATCCTCGATGAGGATAGGGGATGGTGGAGGACGTCTAACGTCAAGCTCGTCATCAGCATCATCACCAGAGTCGTCGTCGTCATCATCGTCGTCGTCGCTACTCATTGGGACAATGTCATCATAAGCAGGGTCCCACCATCCGTCAGGATCTGGATATTCCGAGTCATCCAAGTGTCCTTCGTCACTGCCAGTGACATGTTGAACTTGCATCCTGATGTCGTGATCCCGGTATTCGTATGGCGGACTGTGGGGTTCCGTGGTGGAAGAGACTACCTGTACCTGGCTGTTATCCCAGTAATTGAAGTTGTACCCCTGATCCGGGCAGCTATAGGGTTCGGAGGTTGAATCGGGTTCCATCTCGATGCTAGCTGATCAACTGAATGTTTCATCAGATGATTTCTACTTTTATACTTTCGAGAGGGAGTGGGAGAGGAGTGGAACATTGAGTAGGGGTAAATTGTAGTGTGACATAAGACATATTCAATGAGTAGGGGTAAATTGCAAAGTGACATAAGACATATTCAATGAAAGAGATACTTGAATGGATAAAATACAAATGAAATATACTTGTCGATTTCACTATGAAACATGTCTATTTTTTATTTTTTAAATTTTCTTCACATGAAATTATTTACAAGTGATTAGAGGACACAAAAATTGATGTGAGGTATTTGTCTAGAAGAACTTGGAATTGAAATAAAAAAAATAATAATAATAATAAGAGGAAGTGAAGAAAAATGCTCCAACCATCGCATTGTTCAATGTGTACCAAACCAAAAAACAGTGTACACCCTTTATTTCACTTCCTTTTCCTTTATTCAATATAAACTTAACAAATATAAACTTAAAACTACCATAATTAAATACTCCTAACTAACCTAAAACTAATCTTACATTTACACTTCATCTACAAAAAGAGTGTCCATAACTGTCACTATTTTTTTGTACAGCTTTATCGAAGAGGTCTCTGCTTTACACCTTTCCTGCAGAGATGCATAATTCCGATCTATTTCGGCCATTTCCTTTTGGATTTCCCTCCGTCGGTTATCCATTTCAGCCATTTGTCGCTTCATGGTAACCAACGCGGCCTCGCTAGATCGGGCAGCTCGTTCTGCTTTCTTGCATCTCTGCAGAAAAACACTCATCTTTTCACTAACCTCTCCGATAGGCTGTGGCACCAACACCTCAGGATCCGCCGGTGTCGCTGGCAGCGGTGGTAGTCGCGTCACCAACGGCGACAATATCACCAACTCCGGAGAAGGACTCCTCGGAATTTCCACTGCTGCTGGTGCTGCTGCTGGTGTGGAGGCCCTCTTACGAGAGGTCGAAAAACTACCTGCATAAGGATTAGTCCTATTGCAAGTAGCTCGGTACTTTGAAATAGGACCAACCTTTGCTGCAGGTCGTTGGCAAACCTTCTTCACAGCCCTGACTTCCTCCTCCTCCTCGAATAAGTCAGGGCTAGAAGATCTGCACCTAACTCGCGAACGCGAAGTGGTTGGCTGGTCAACCGTCACCGCTCTCGAAGATGCTGCCTCCTCCTGGTCAGCGGACACCGGCAGAATAGACGCCACAGCATTATTCACCTCCTGTGTATTGGTTGCCATTCTGAAAAAGAAGAAATAATACAAAGTTAGTTGATATAAAAAATAACATTCCTAATTTACTTACTCAAATATCAAGTTGGTCGTTGGAACGTACTGCCTTGTTGTGGAGTGGACTGCTCTCGATGAGATGACTTCTCGAACTGAATGTTGTGGAGTGCTCTCCGGAGGGTATCGACTTCGATGCGTGAGCGGTGGGAAAATGGTGGGAGCGCACATGCGCGATGAGGGTAGGGGTGTACATGCGCAAATGTTGGGAGTCGGGGGGCGGGGCTTCGGGGAGGGGAGGGGCGGGGCTTCGGGGAGGGGGCGGGGCTTCGGAAAGGGGCGGGGTATCCGAAAAGTTGGTGGCGACGGGGGGGGGGCAGGTAGGCGGGACATCTGGAGAGACATCTACGCCCTCTTCGCGCGCGCGTTCGTAACATAATATGCAACCGAACACCTAACTAACGTATTAACGTAACCTAACCTAGTACACTAACCTACCGCTATGCAACCGAACACCTAACCTATCGTATGTATTAACGTAACCTAACCTAGTACGCTAACCTACCGCTATGCAACCGAACACCTAACCTAACCTAACCTAACCTAACCTAACCTACAGTAACTATTAACCTAACCTAACGAGGGAATACTAACCTAACACCTAACCTAACGTAAGTATGCAGCTAACCTAACGTAGCTATTAACCTAACCTAACGAGGGAATACATTCACCATGTTGGTTCCATTAATACATCATCAGTTGGTTTTGGTTTTGGTTGTATTATTCTATGATTTGGATTAATGTTCAGTCCTGGATATCCCAGTCCACCTGATGATGATGGCCTGACTTTATAGTTTCTCTCCAAAACTTCTTTATGGTTTTTCTCCAATACTTCAACTCTCTGTTCCAGTACATCATACTTTTTCATTGTAGTCCCTGTTATGTTTGACATAGCATCAAATTTTTTATTTGTAGACGCTGTTATGTCAGACATTTTTATGTCTACATCACTTGTAAGTTTGTCAAATTTACGAGTGAAAGTTATCCGAGCCTCTGCAATTTTATCGTCAAATGCTTGCCGGGCGTCCCGAGCAATATTGCCTATTGTGGATTGTATTGCAGCTTGTAGGGCTAGAAGTATAACTTCCTTTGCTCCATTAATTCCCCCTCAAGATATGATACAGTTACACAATCACTCTTGTCAATTGGTTCACTTGTATTTTTCAATATTTTCCTTTGCATGTCATAATGACCATCTTTTGTTAATTTAAAACCATTCCCAGGAGGACCTCGAATGACATTACCACCCCATTTTCTTTTTCTACCAAACTTATCGATTGTTTTAGACATTGTGCACTCTACGATGATTCTCTTCAAACTGATATTTCTGTCATTTACATTATACTATATATTGCAGTAATTGATTAGGGAAATAGAAATAATACAAATAAAATTTTAATCATTTTATATTCATTACAGTAATACATATACATACATACATAATACATTAATATCACATTACTTCTATCATATATTATTAATTATAAATGGCTACATAAATATCAATATTGAATTTTCCGGTTTTGAAGATATTGAATGATATTTCAATCATTGATCTCGGCAGATAATAAATTAATCAATTGATCCAATGGAGTCTCCTGAGATTGTGATTGTTGAATAATATTACTTATCCAACGAATGTTCTCATTTGGATCGTTTTCATAAAATTCAATATCATTATGACCCAAGGAAGAGTGTGGGTAGTATTCGGAATGATAAATCGTTTATCGTCGTGATATGATAATGCAACTTTATTTTTCAATTCAGTATACATATCATGTAACACGCTTCTAAATGAATTCATCTTTCTGAATATCATACCACCTTGTTCGACGATTTTTTGATAATCTTCGCATGTCAATTCATTCTTTATTACAGATCGTTTAACCCCTTTGGCTTTCTTAAATTCACCATCAACAGATTTCACATAATATGCTTTAGCACCTGTACCATAAAAACTCATGATTGGATCATTTGGAAATTCATCTTTGAAGTTACCCAAGACTGAACTTGTTACTGGAATATTGAATTGGTTAACTATACTGTAATTGGATGTATCAAATCTACTTATGTTAGTTTTTATGAATTCATAAAAATTTTCTGTGTTTACTTTAAGAATGAGCGAGTCGGTATCTGTGTAAAGTAAAGAGACATTTTCATCAAAGTGTTGTTTGATGCATCCATAGAAAAAGTCATACATGACTGTTTTAGATAATTCTAATATGGAAAATCCCAAATATAATGGTTTATCGTAATGAACCTTCACTCTACCCAATTGAATGGCAACGAAATTATCAGTGAAAATTGAACAATTTTTGAAATTTGGTTTGGCTATGAGAGTGCTGGCACCTATATTTTTCTTTATATTTTCCCAATGTGTAACGAGTCTAACATCAATTCGATTATCTACATTCTCCATTGTCTTTCCATACACCGCATTATTCATTAGTTTATAGAAATCTTTAACAGATTTGTTGTTAGACCTATTACGCATTTCAGTATTAAGATCTATATAGGGTTTCATCCAGCATGATTGTTTGAATTTCAATACTCTATGTGTATTCATTACAATCAATCCATTTTTGACAGCTTGCTGTAGATTCCTATAATGAACAATATATTTTCTTTTATCATTCAAATTTGGAATTAATTTGGGAATTTTCGATTGTGTACGAGGTGGTATTATTTTTTCGACTAAAAATGGAAGGTCAGAATGTTTATCATGCAACTCTTGTGGATAATGAATGTCCACTTCAAATACATACCCATACGGACTATCAGTACTCACATCCATCACATCGAGATTAAGAATTTCATTTGGTGTCAACCATGTAAATTCACTTGTTGGTAGAGGTTGTGACATACTGTGACCGTATAGATTTGTTGCATCTAAATATGTAATGAATGTGGAAGGTTCGTTGGGATTATAATTGGGTAAAAATCTATTATTTGCTATATGTTTCCTCTCGCTACATTGACTAATTCCACCTCGTATACCTTTTTGAAAAAAGTGAATCATATCAATGTCAGTTAGTAATTCCAATTCAACATTAGTGAACTTCAACATGGCATCCCATGATAATCCAGGTGCAGTGTAATATTGTGCCGGATCTAAGTTATATATCTCTAAACTTGTGGTGCGGAAGTTTTCAAAAATATCACATAGTAGCAATACATCCGACTTCAAATACAAATCAGAGTATTCCCCCAAATTCTGACACTCGAATAAATTCCAAACTTTTCTAGCCCTATCATAATCAGTTTCCCATATATGTTCACAATTGAGTGTGTCATAAAACTGATTTTTTGTCGGAAGTAATGGATAATTCAATTTGTCAATGTCATCAACAAAACTATATGGAAATACACCTTTCTGTCTCATCAAATTGAATTTCTCAATTTGTGGGAAATGTTTGTGCATCTCCAAACATTGATCGGAGGTCAAGTTTGCACCCAACTTCTCCAACGAATTAGTCATAAATTTATAACTATCGATAAATCTCATTTTGAGATAATTCTTCCTAACCACACCATCTTTATCGGTATAGCTGTGTGTAAAGAGATGCTTCGTGAAAGATATATATTTCTCTTTAGTTTGCGGGATAACATCAACTTTCTCTTTATTCCTATACAATTCTTTTATGAATAAATGACAATCATAACCACTTAAATTATGAAAAATGATAGGTATGAAGTTTGGTATTTTGAAATTTAAATTACATTTCGAGTGAGCGGCATGTGATCTTTTCTTTCCTGTGACATGACAATGATCTCTTACTTTGACGTCACCATCAGTAAATGCTTTATTACATATACCACAAGTTCTGGCTGCAACAAACTGTTCTTCTTCTTCGACAGTTTGTGTATCCATTGGTTTAGGGTTTCTGAGATGATTTTCATGTATCTCTTTCAAATCATCTTCAATGCTACTCACAAATTTCTGAGCTGCATCTACACCCCTATATGTAACAAATTTTGTCAAATCATCATTATATGAACACTTTATCAAATAAGCAAATGAATATGGGGCATGTTTGAATGTTTTAATCGTGTATGAACTTCCAGGATTTGGCTCATTCACATGAATCGGTTTAAGCACTGATTCAAAATCAGCATACACTACAAATGGCACCCTCATTTGCCTCTCAAAGTTTTCAAACATTAGTTTATTTTCCGCAACCATTCTACCATATTTATTGATCTTTAAATTAGTAGTTGGTGTTGTGGTACTAATGTGATTACAATCATACATATTATGACGTAAAAGCAATCTCTCATCAGAAAAATATATCAAACATCCGTCACAAAAATATTTTTTCTGTCTATGAGCTGATAGTTGATTAGAAACTAATCTTGAAAGATCTTTGATCCAACAATAGTGACCATTACCGGAGTCATCAGTTATAAACAACAAATTGACATGTCTCCGGAGTCTTCTCTGTGAGTATCGCAATGGACCAATCACTTCATACTTCATTTTACCCTTCTCAAATGTACTCTCTAAACCGTAAACATTAATTGAAATATCATTCCTATCTTCGAATATTTCGATACTCTTATTATTAACTTTAACCGGAAAATCCATACCTGTGACATCTAAAACAGTGGAAAAATGTGGATATGACGTAAGTTCGGACACTCGACTATCTGCAGGATATAATGCTGATGTTATAGCCCAAGCAAAACAATATTGATCTTCATTACGAACATTCACAACAGCTTTCTTCCATTGAATACATTGAGGCAGCTTCACATATGAACGTCCTTCCAGTGGACTGTATTTATTAATGTTGACCTCGAGAAACAATATTTTTTCACAAGTCCAACCTGAATTATAAAAAAAAAAATATTACTATTCAATCTTATTGAAATTTTTAAAAAATAAATACCTGAGTCACGATCCTGGAACTCAGTCGTTTGAGCCACAATTACATCACGGAATCCATCAAAAACAGCATTCAAATCTGAAGATTGGTCCACTATTTTATTTTGGGAATTAAATGACTTCGTGTCCCTCGAATCATCAGTCTGAAGAATATAATTCCCAAAAACTTCCATATTCACCTTGATGCTTTTATGGATCCTGATGGCTGATTCCAGTAATTCAATGACCTTCTGCCTAATCTTATTGAAAAATGACATGTAGTCACTGGTTACAATCGAACTCTCCACCCTGTATGTAGCAATGCGGCAATTGAATGCATTCGTTATAATTTGAACACCGTCAGACAATTGAACACATGCATTATTTTTATGACTCATGGTTCTTCGGTGAGAATTCACTTGGCTCATAGGAATTGTCACATTACAACAATTGCACGTATACATAGGTGTTGCATTATCCACTCTCACCCGTTTCACTGCAGGCCCTCCTTGGCAACTCTGGAGCTGATGCCGACGAAGATTATCACTACGAGTGAAAGATTTACCACAGTCACAGGAATACATTTTATATAATAGTTCTCACTAACTCACTTGATGTAAACTGACATAGCCAACACTCGTACGCTTCTTAAATACACTCTGATAGGACCCGTCAAGACGTCATAGCCAACCCCACTTCTCAACTACATGCGCCAAGATTACCTCCCAACTGAATGCGATAACAGATGTCGATATACGAGCAAGCAGTGGTCGTTGCGGTCTCGGAGAGGGTAGACGCTAGGCAAACGGTCCTCGGCTGCCGTTGTGTCACCATCGATAGCGGGGCTAGAGCGAACCTTCATCGCTTCGGGAGAGGTGAGGGCAGACCGATGAATACGCATTACTCTGCCACACGTCGTGGAGTGAACATGTCGCTCTCTAGCCGTTGAACGGTTATTGCTGTGACGTCACTCCACTACTAACTTGGTGCCCTAACACCGATGGAGCATTTATTACTTGGAGGATCTTCGAAGTATGCAGACGTATGTTTGTACATAGACAAACAAGCACATGATGAAACCCTGTACCGTGCATTCTCCTACACACACACATAAACACACAAAATCTCATATGAAAAAAAAATCTGAACGATCCATGCACCAGACACTTCAAGGTCACAACGCCTTGACTTCACTGCACAACAAAAAAACTTCACCAAACATCAACCAATAAAAAAAGCAATTAATACGTCATAGTGGTGGGGGGAGGCCGAGAATCAGCTGTAAACAACTACTGCCCAACCGTGGCACACGCCGCAGATGACCCAACCTTCGGTTGAATCTGAGTATAAGTACCCACAATAGATGCAAGAACAGTCATCATTCTCTTCTTGGGATGAACTATCTTCCGATTCAGTTTCTTTTTTGCACCTTTTGGTTTGACGCTTTTTCTGCAGGCTTTCCTTGCCAGTTGTCTTTTTAATCTTCTTTGCAATTATTTTTCCAGGTTTCTTTATTTGTTTTTTACCTTTTCAGTCACTTGATTTTCAGTACATAGAAAATATTATTTTAATCACAAGGGCGGGGCAAAACGGGATAGTATCCCATTATGCCCCGATCATCTTGCCCCGATGCACACGTAGGTGCAAGATGCACCAAGATGAATTTAATGTTTTGGACTACTATAATAAGCTCGGGATTGAAATAATACATTAACACAGGTACTTACATGTCTGTACATTAGTTTTCGAATCAAATATCGCGTAAAAACACTTGCAATATCACTTTTTTCTCTCTGCAACGCAAAAACGAGTTCTAATATGTTCGCTCTGCTTGGACACACTAGCGGAGAGTAAAGTTCATGCAAATGGCGCTGTCGCCGCTCCTAACACGATTACTATTCACGCACACAAGCTTACTTCCCGTGCTGCCCCGAACTTCATCTTGCCCCGGTCTCCCCTACAATCAATTCTGTCTATACTTGACCTCATTCAACCTTCCTCTCAAGTTTTGGAAGATTCAACAGATTACGCCTGAATTTAGTTCGTTTTTTTTATAATAAATTGCAGTTGTACAGATTGAAGATTGTAGGATAAATTGGATATTTGAAATGATTCTTTAATCCAGTTTGCTATATTTCATGATTTTCATAACTGTATATTATTAAATAATGCATAAAATCATATTTTAGCTTAATATTTTGTGATCTATCGACTTTGTGTACTGATTTACAAACATGATTTTTTACACTTCCATAATTAAATTGATAATTATAGGCTTTGTAAATTTTAGGATTTGGCAATGATGATTATTTCAATTGTTCCTATTGGTCAATCAAATAAGAAGCGGGAATAGGGGTGTGACGTCACCACCCTACCACATTCGATTTTCAATAATTAATTACAGGAAAACTACGGTACTTAGAGAGATGAAACAAAGTGCATTGTTTTCCAATTTGAAATTTCTATCTAGGGAACTATATACCAAAAATCATGAAACATTAAAAAAATATGTATTTTTTGCTGGTACACTTTCTCTTTCTGGAAATATTTTCAAAATTTGGCTTTTGTGGTGCCGTATACAGTGCTTTTCTTTAATGTCCCCACCTTTTTGTTGAACGGGTCAACTCCAAAAATTAAAATTTGGGATAATGAAATTGATGCATGAATACTTCATTTTGAAGTGAAATTGACAGATGAAACTTTCGAAATAGCGACTGGTTGCCATCCGGAAAAAAAATTAAATGGAAAGGGGGGTCTTGTGACAGATTTTTTGAAGATCCTGACAAATGCTTTACAACCCTAGAATATAATGTCAATATTTTCAACTACTACAAAATGGTGGAACTTTTAATAATATCCTAAATACATTGACATTTAACTACATAATATGAGGTGATAAGCTTGAGGTCAGTTCAGAAGATGCTATAAATGGTGGTCTTGAACTCCTTGACATATGAACAGCCTATCCGATATTTCACGCCGAACATATTTGAACACACTAACGTCAACTCTACAAATATTTATTATTCTCTGCCGTATATCCAATATAGAAACAGGTTCAGTTTCGTACACCTTTTACTTCAAATATTCCCATAAAAAAGTCCAAAAGTGTCAAATCTGGCGAGCTGGCTGGCAATTCTGTAGGACCTCGACGACCAATCCAACGACCGGGAAGAGTAGTAGTGGTGCTCCATCTTGTTGGAATACAATATCCATATCGAATTCATTAGGAGTCGATTCGACGATTTCAGTGATGGGAAGGTCAATAGGTTCCAGCATATTCAAATACAGTTTCCCTGTTAAATTTTGATCAATAAATAGAGGTCCTACAATAAAGTTTCCCAAAATTCCTGCCCAAACGTATTTTTTTCCTGGATATTGGGTATGAGTTTCCCGGAAAACGTCAGGGTTGGTGTCACTCCAATAACGGCGATCTTGTCTGTGAACATTGCCGTTAAAAAAAATGTACATTCGTCACTAAAACAAATATTGTGTAGATAGTTAGGATGGCTTGCGATCGTTTCCGTCATGATTTCGGAGAATTCTGTTCTTCGATCAGGGTCATCTTCAGTTAATTGGTGTACCATTTTAATTTTGTATGGATTATACCTGTTCCACTTCAAAAGTCTCCACACAGTAGAAGGAGCATTACAAACATTCGCGACGGAATTAGTAGACTGTTCAGCATTTACCACCATCTCACCAATTATTTGCACTTGCTGTTTTTCCGGAATGGACGAATGACCTGGGGGCTTTTTGTTATGTACACTACCGGCAGTTTTGAAATTAGATACAAGTTCCCTCAAATATTTTCTTCATATAGGAAGATTCGGAAAACGTTCATAGAAAATCCTTTCGGTATTGTGAAAGTTACGCGTCGCACCGAACATATAAATCGCTTCAATTTTTTTTCCAATGGACAAGAATTGACCATTTTAGAGATTGTTGACGTGGTACCTTTCTATTAGTAAAACCGACAACTAAATGAGAATATTCTAACTGAACAATGATGTTCATTGTCGTACTGACATTTTTTGTCGTTTTTATAAACAAACAATAACTTAACAAACCTTCTAGGGTTGTTTGTTGGAGTTGCCATATGGCAGATAAAAAGTAATATTTCTAGAAAAAATCTGTTTAAAAATCTGTTTTTCCGTTGACCAGCTGTCTCACCCCTACAAACGACAACCCTCTTAAGCCGAAACTTGTAACGAGGTCTTACCTTTTAACGTGTGATTCCTAACACGGGTTGGGCGATAGCAAGTGAAAATCGATCGTTCAGACTGGGGCTTGAACCACCGACCAACACGGCTGTCAATTCGAGTGAGTGACTGCCACGTCGAACCGCCTGGCTACAGGCCGATATTGATGTGTTTCTCTTCAGGAAATTATTAAATGTTTCGCCATTTTGTAGTAGGTGAAGATTTCAACTTCATATTCTAGGGTTGTGAAGTATTCGTCAGGAGCTTCAAAATGATGTGTCACAAGGTCCCCCTTTCCATATATTTTTTTTCCATATGGCGCACAGTCGCCATCTTGAAAGTTTCATCTGTCAATTTAACTTCAAAATGAAGTATTCATGCATTAATTTCATTATCCCAAATTTTAATTTTTTTAGTTGACCCGTTCAAAAAATAAAAGGGGGGGGGCATTAAGGAAATGCACGGTATACGAGGGTGGTCTGAAAAGTTGAAGATAGCAGCACTCGTAAATATAAACTAGTGAATTTCGTAGTTTATCGTGTTTGTCACATATTGAATCAACATTTAGGCATGAAAAAGCTGCCCGAGCGTTGGGTTCCGCGTTTGCTCCCGTTAGACCAAAAACCTGTTCGAATCAACATTTTCAACACTCTGTTAGCGCAGTCCAGGCGCAATGAAGCCGAGTTTTGGCACCGATTAATTACTGTAGATGAAATTTGGATACACCATTATACGCCCGAAACAAAAATACAGTCCAAAGGGGAACCGGCTCCAACGGCCACATTTGCCGAAAAAGAAAATCCACGAATTACGATTTGAACTACTTGACCATTCGCCTTACTCACCAGATCTATCCCCAAGCGACTTTTTTTTGTTCCAGGACAGGCAATCATCTATGAACAATAATTTTTCAGAGAAAAATGCGGAGTACTATTTGGACGGGTTACAGAGATGGGAGTATCGCTGGGAGAGGCGTCTATAGTTAAAAGGAGACTATGTTGAAGTATTAAAAACGTCTCTTATCTTTTTTAGCCATTTTCATTAAATAATGTTATTTTTTGCTATTCCCGAAATGTACCCCTCGTATTCTCATAACCATTTCATTCACACAAATAATATTTTCAACTAATTTGTTTTGCATTGAGGTAAACAGTTTATTTTTCGTAGAGCGCTAACTTAATTCGCCCTCCATTAGCTTGAATTTTGATCTAGAACGTCTTGGTCGTATACTATAATTATTCAACTGTTTTATAGTGCACTCTAACGGATCACATGTTCGAATGTTCAGCTAATTGACAGCATAAATCAAGTAACACACATTTCATATATTGTTGACTGTTGACAATGCAATCAATTTCCAGTGAGTTACATCGTTTGGATTCTAGGATAGGACAAGGCGATAGGGGAGATCAGGGTTTCAATTTTTGAAAAGATTATTTGTTCTAATAGGAAATTTGTTCTAGAAGGAAGTAGTTGGTTATTTGTTTGGGTAAAAGTTTAACTATAGAAAGCAGGGTTGGCAATAATCATGGATTAAAAAAATTAAAAACCATTAATTTCCTTATTTTTTTTAATAAACTACGAAAAAACTGATTCTCATTTTTCTAATCACTTTTTTTATTATATAACTTTTCCAAATTTCGATTATCCGTTTTATTTCGCAAATTTTACATTTCTTTTCAGTTCTTTCCTAAATGATATCGTTGATTGATTTTCGGCTAATTTGTCTCTACGAATTCAATTTGAACAAAAGTGTTGTCGAAACCTCCCAAAAAATCAACCAGGCATTTGACAATAATAGTGTTAATGAACACAGTTTGACGTTGATTTGCGAAATATCGTTCCGGAGCTCGAAAAGTGGGTGCCCAACGATTCGAACAATGGACAGAAATTGTCACGTTTCGAGGACTGTTCTTTGGTTTTGCGATCCTTTTTTTTATCGGACGGTCCGTCACGTTTGATGAGAAGTGGATCCTCTACGACGTTCAGGACAGTGGTTGGACACCGATGAGCCACCCAGACATTATCCAAAACGTACCAAAAAAACACCATGGTAACTGTACGGTGGTCAGTGATTGGTGTGACTCACTATAACTTTCTGCAACGGGGCCAAACCATCACAGCAAAGTCACATTGACTTTGAATTGATTCGGCTTGGATTGGTTTATTTTTATCGGAAAACCCGCGGGATTATGACTTGTTTCAACAAGAAACTGTCTGGACTTATGAAAACGGGTTAGATTTATTTTTAAATTGATTGTACTTTGTTTTGTAGATGGTGACTGCAGTTGTATGGTGGAATCTATACGATACGAAGTTCTCACAATGCCTTTTTGTATCTCTGTATCTGTAGAATAGGGAGGGTGAGTGTAGGCCCACAGCACTTAGGCCACATGTGACCCATTGTACATCCTCCCGAGGAGATGTCCTCCTAGGTCATCATCCATCCTGTCCTTTCCAGGAAGGTGGACAGGCCACTGGGAGACATCTCCTTTATATCGGCAGGTGTAGGCTAAGACTCGCCGAACACACACTCTCTTATTGAGGATAACTCCGGACATTCGCACAGGTCATACCTGACAGTCTCATCTTCCTGTTCACACATCCTGCATAAAGGAGTGTCCACTAGCCCCATATTATGGAGGTGCTTCCTTAGTTGACAGTGGCCATACTATCTCTTTAGGAGTTGAGCATGGGTGTGACGTTTGGCTAGTTCCGCAATTGTCGAAGTAATCAGGTGCCACTGGGTCCTAAAATTCTTTGTCCAGCCTCTTCCTTGGCTAAAGAGTCGGCAATATGATTACCTTTACTCCTGTCGCGTCCTTTAACCCACCTCAGGATACCGAGGCTTTGGCTGACTCTTGGTGGCACTCTAGTACTAGCCCTGAGGTAACACGTTATCTATTCAAGACTAATAGGGCTTGTCTGCTGTCAGTGCAGATTGATATGTTTTTGCCAGAAATTCGTTTCCCGGTTATTTCTTTAGTGGCGATTGAGAAACCAGCCAGTTATGTTTGAACCACGCTGGTATATTTTCCATTCCCCAGTTAATCCGTAGGCTTAGTGATCTGGAGTACACTTCATAGCCTGAGCCTTCTTTGGATTTTGAGCCGTCTGTAAATATGCGTATTGCATTTGTAGCATCTGACTCTGTGTTCTGTTTTATTTGTATTTTGTAGAGTTTATTGAACACAAAACTGGGTTCAATTGCATCACTGATTGCCTGTAGCAGAGGTTGCGCAATAAGCGCTTCTCGCCATAGGCTCAGCCTCAATTGACCCATTCCTTCTTCGAGGTTTACACCAGCCGTGCGCAATCGTAACATAGCCATTAACGCAACCTCCTTAACGTACAGGTCCAGAGGGGACAGACAATCACACTGCCTTTATTGATTATTGACTAATTTTCCATCATAATACCTTTTTGTTCATTGGTGTGGTTCATTCTGATTGACGCGTTTGGAAATGTGATTTTAATGTAACAACATTAAAATATCAATGCTTACTAATGCAGAAAAATGTTTTTATTAATAGTTCAGAATTTTTTTAAAAAGGGGTAACTCGTGACATCATTTGAAAGGCTTTCGAAAACTGTAAAAATCGGATTAGGCACTCATAAGAAAAAATACGTTGATGATGGTGACCGACATACGAAACGTATGGAATTTAAAAACTTTTTAATAAGAATTGTGTTGATAACAAAGTTGCACATTGATGAATGTGCAACTTTGCCCGAGATGATTGATGTTGTATTTGAAAAAAATAAGTTGAATATTGAAGATCTCACCACATGTCAAACATTTTCATCGGTTGTCGTTGTGCTGGGGCGTCCATAGCGAGTCTTTTATATCTTTTCGAACTTCGACCTTCGACATTCACCTTATTTTTCAACAGTCCACGTATATGTGAATCACGTGATCAAAACCAGCAAAGCAGCAATAAAAGTGAGACGCTCTGTACTATTGAACTTATGAAGAAACATTTTTACTTATTTGTTGCAAACACCGTAATGAACAATTCTTTATCGTATAGGCAACTTCTCAATACAACTGAAATAAATATCAACTATATCATAAATGAAACTACAAATTATTCAGAAAGGGTCCTTGGTGATACATGTACCTTTATTATTGTTGATTATTTTATTAGACAAAAGACAAATCCAATTATATGTAATTATTATAATTGGATATACAAAAACCGTAAAACTACTTGGTTTGCTTATCGTTGAAAATCTAACTTGGAAATATCATATTGTTCAAATCATAAAAAAATGTCTCCATATTCTTGATAATATATTCAATTTTTGTTTCGGGATCGGCATGTCAAAGTCAAAACAAATTAATAAAACTGAATCAATTGACAATTTATGCAACACAAATAATATTTTGCACATATATAGGCTCCATAAATTGAATATACGAGTACCTACATATTTATATTTATTCATATATTCAGTAAAGACAAAAACAAAATATTCCAATTTGAAATTTATTCCTCTAGAAAACAACCATGATTATAGAACAAAACGATAACAATTTTTTCGCTATCAGTCCATATCACATGATGGTATTAATATTTACTAAATGAAATAAAATGAATAACAAATCTGTCCAAAATCAAATCTGAAGTCAAACAATTTATCCCAAAACAATATTCAAAGTTGAAAAATTCAAAACGAATCCACAGTTATATGAGCAATCCATCTTTATTATTATTATTGGTTTCTCATGAAATGTTCTCTATGATATTGAGTTATTCTTCTACATTTTTCCTGTATTTATGAGTAATGAAGTTGAATTTTGAATATTTGCTTTTTGAAGTAGAGTTGTGTCGTTATTCTTACCGGGGTCCGATATGCGAAATGCAGAATCAGTCTTCAGGAGATGAAGAAAATGCCTCCTGAAGGCACCAACTTGGTTGGTGAAACGCGCGTCGAGAAGAGTGTGGCAGTTCTGGTGAGTGGGAAAAGTACTTTTTTGAGCATATCATTTGATTGAAGGTTTAACGTAAGAAGATCCCAGGCTGAACTTCGCCTATTTTGATACGCAAAATAAATAAAGATGGTTCATTAGTATAATCATTATTTTTCAAAAGAAGTTGAAGGTGGTTCCCTAGAAACTGCAAAAGTGATCTGGAGATTCTAACGTTTCTTAAGACCGTTTTTATCTAGCTTTACAAATATCAGATATACAGGGTGTCCCTGGACTTCCTCTTTTCCTCTCGGGAATGTATAGATGGGGTCAAAATATCACCAGTACTTCATATAACTTTTTTTCCTAAAAGTCTTCGTAACCAAGTTACGGGCCCTCGAAGTTACAAAATGAAAAATGTTTTTCTTTGATAACTTTTCAAGTGAATATTCAAAATCATCCAAATTTTGGTAATTGACTAAACAAATGAATTCCGTCGATGAGCTTTCATGCAGGAGTCAGTTGTTTTGCTACAAAGTCAGGAACGGACTACCCCCGATGGTCCACACCCCAAAACTTTGAAATGACAGATATTTTTCAATATTTTTCAACAAAATAAGGTTACTTGGACAATTTTATGAATAAAAGTACTCGTGTGGAAAGTCGATCGGATCGGAGTCTTGATAAAAATGTAGTTCTACTCGACGACATCAAACCTGCTCGTCCACCATTATTTGAAATGAATAATTATCAAAGCAGAAATAATAACGATAACGTTAATTCAACAACATTTATAACAGGAATAATACAAAGTATGCTAAAATGAAGTCGTAAACAGAAAGTACAGTACCTATATGGAAGTTTAAGTCACAATTGTGATAGCAGATATTTTTTCAAAAGAAATATCAAGTAGAGATGGAGTTATCAACTCTCATAATCTCCATATATGGGCCGAAGAAAATCCCCATGGGATATTGCAAACCAAACACCAACGGAAATTCAACGTGAATGTCTGGGCTGGTATCATAGGAAACCATCTTATAGGACCATTCGTTCTACAGGTCCGATTGAATGCAGAACGTTATTTGGAGTTCATTCAGAACGATTTGAATGAACTTTTGGAACATGTTCCATTGCAAACCCGAAGAGATATGTGGTTTATGCATGATGGCGCTCCTCCTCATTTTAGTTTGATTGTGCGTGACCATCTGAACCATATTTTCCACAA
The DNA here is from genome assembly GCF_025532065.1 of Leptinotarsa decemlineata. NCBI lineage: Eukaryota > Metazoa > Arthropoda > Insecta > Coleoptera > Chrysomelidae > Leptinotarsa > Leptinotarsa decemlineata. The sequence continues at coordinate 25,692,419 of NW_027412688.1, read as the reverse complement.
TAGATGGATTGGTAAAGGTGGGCCATATTCATGGCCATCGCGGTCTCCGGATTTAAATCCATTGGATTTCTTTCTGTGGGGGCATCTAAAAAGCCTTTTACGCTACACCTATTCACACAAGAGATGCATTGTTGAATAGAATAACATTACATTATGAAGCCATACGAAACGACCCTGGAATACTATTTCAAGTACAGAGAGGGTGTCTTCGCAGACTAAGAAAATGTATAGAGAGAGAAGGTGGTCATATCGAGCAGTTTCTGTAGCGGATTTTTCATTTCTGTTTGTTCTTGAGGCTCTTGAGTTTCGTTAGTTAAACATGTTTGCATTATAAAAATTCGTTATGAACATTTTACCTATCATTTCCATTTTCCTTAAAAACTAGTATTTTCGAATAATGGTAGACATCTCAGGATAAATGTTGTTGAATTAACGGTATCATTATTATTTCTGCTTTGATAATTATTCATTTCAAATAATGGTGGACGAGCGGGTTTGATGTCGTCGAGTGAAACTACATTTTTATCAAGACTCGTTGCTCCGATCGACTTTCCACACGAGTACTTTTATCCATAAAATTGTCCAAGTAACCCTAATTTGTTGAAAAATATTGAAAATTATCTGTCATTTCAAAGTTTTGGGGTGTGGACCATCGGGGGTAGTCCGTTCCTGACTTTGTAGCAAAACAACTGACTCCTGCATGAAAGCTCATCGAAGGAATTCATTTGTTTAGTCAATTACCAAAATTTGGATGATTTTGAATATTCACTTGAAAAGTTATCAAAGAAAAACATTTTTCATTTTGTAACTTCGAGGGCCCGTTACTTGGTAACGAAGGATTTTAGAAAAAAAAGTTATATGAAGTACTGGTGATATTTTGACCCCATCTATACATTCCCGAGAGGAAAAGAGGAAGTCCAGGGACACCCTGTATATCCCTGGGACATCTTTTATACTGAATTATGTTCATACATAGATTGATTTTTTTCCCATTCGCAACATTTGGCACTAACGTGGATTGAAATAGTTGAATGTTCGACATCTAAAGAACGGGCTGTAACACATAGTTCATCGCCTACTGATTTTGTTTAATTCGCCTTTTGTGTTGCAAATTGATCAACAAGATACTGTTTGAATTTTTTAATGCGAAGAAAACGGTTCACATGAGGAAATTTTGCAGATTCCCACTCGCGGACCATTTCGTGTAGGCATTGATACCGTTTTCTGAACTGAAATTCAAATTGATGGAGTGTAATGTAAACACTCCTTCATTTTAGTCAGGTCGAGATGGTATTTATCGCAAATTGATATGGAAGCGAGCACGATTCTCTCTCCGGTAATACGTACGATCGTTCGAAGTGAATGGTGCTATCTCAAAGAAGAATGTTACCCCGAGGAGAACGACTCTTGCGTGGAAACGATGTATTGGAGAAGATACTTCGATTTTTCGTAACACCTGCAGTTGTTAGTTCCTCTGATTTTATTTTTATTCTTATTCTAAGGAATGTTGTGGACAATCAAAGTTTAATAGGGTGAGATTTCACTCGTGGGGTAGGAGTCCTCTTAAATGACGACCTCATCCAAAAATATATGTGTATACGTACCAAAAAGATGTACAACTCGTGAGTCCACAAGTGAACATCGACTAAACGACCCCAACTGCCCCCCGTCAACAATGGATCAAGGAAAATAACTTCTCAGTTCTACCACTGCTGAAGAAAGTAAGGGCTAGGGTCTATTCGACCCTACATCGCAACCCGCAAGGGTTTATTGTGGCTCACACATATTCACACTCGGCCAAATAAACCCAGCTTCTTAACGAAGCCGATTAGTTTGTATGGTGAGTGGTCTATCAGGTCCGATGGTAAGAGTAACGCTCTGCCGAACTTTGAAAACCTGATTCCGTCCCCAGCAGGACAGGTACAAAGTATATGCTCTGCTATTTCATCATTTTCCAACCAGAGGCTTGGACTGTCTTCCGGCAGTCCGAGTCTCTGCATATGATGATTCAAATGACAGTGACCTGTAAGAAGGCCTGTTAACAACATAGTTCATCCCTACTGTAGTCCAAAAACTGTTTGGTATCATGCTTCGAAAGGTGAATAAATGCCTTGGAGTGAGCCAATCCTGGAAGATTCTGCCAGAAATCCATAAATCTTCTTGCCATCCAGGTGTTCATAGTTTGTTTGGCAAAGCCTGAAGCGATGCCGATGACAGGTTCTGGTCCGATGAAGCTGCTTGCAGCACCCTCCTTTGCAAGGGAGTCATCAGCCGCATTGCCTTCCAGGCCAGTATGGCCAGGAATCCAGACTAGAGACAATCTGTTAGGTCTTCCTATCGGGGAGAGTTGTTTTCGGCAATTTGCTACCAATTTAGACGTTGCTCGGTAGGAGCCAAGAGCTTTCAACTTCGCATTGCTGTCCGAGAATATTTTTATTGACTTGTGTATGAGGTTGGATTCTTCCAATCTTTCTGCACACAATTCAATGGTGTAAATTTCCCCTTGAAATACAGTCGCATAGATTCCTAGGCAGGTAGATAGCTCTATCGTGGGTCCTAAACTGTCCTGGTCCTGCGACTAAAAACACCTGCACCAGAGCCGGAAGTGTTTTTTGATCCATGTGTGAACCAACAACTATCTGCTCTTAATATTTCCTCCTCCCAGAGGATTCAGTAGAGGCAGACGATAATTCACCCAAACCGGAGGTCCAGTGAGAATTGTCAGGAATAGCTGACGTACATATGCCCTCATATGAGTAGGTGACTGCGGGCATCAAGGTGAGAATTTTGCACCCTGAACAGCCGATAACGTCAATGAGGTACGATTCCAAGGCTGCACAATCTGGTCTGTATAGCTGCAGGCTACCTGAGGATCAGTGGATCGTCATCTGGTCGGTCACAAGAGACCTACTTTCCTACCTAATGAAGGTAGTCGCAAACTGACCGCGATCAGGGCCTCACTGGATTGAGGAAAATGCACCATGGTCTGAAAATTTTGGAGGGGATTATTCTTTTTCCACTAGGAAATTCAGGAGCCGGTAGCAAAGCACGTACTGTGTGCCTACCCTGTCGTGGACCGAATCAGGTTTTCAGCGTTTGGCAGAGTTCCACTCTTGCCAGCTAACCTGAAGGATTGTCAAATAAAGTAATCAGCTTCGTGGCAATGGAGAGTCGAATAGATGCACTAACTTTATACACCTACCTCTACCTACCCTTCTAATCGAGGCTTGGCTTTGTTATTACAATTTGGGGTATCACCGTAAAAAATACTTCACACCAGTTAACACTTAGGTCCTCACAGTGAAAATTGAGTTACATTTGTGATACCGAACGTGGTATTATTGATTATATATTATTTAAAATAAATTTACTTCTTGATAAAATTTTATTCGCTTGGTGTGAAATTTATTTATTAGAATGATCTCAGGTTTCTAAGCTGGAAATTAGTGAATTTTCGATGTGAGATATATTTTTTTGTATGTCTTCTATTTCAACTAACTTACCGAATAATTCAATCCAAGAATTAGTTTTAGTGTTTTTAACAATTTTATCATTCAATTTATTTTTTCATTTCAAGTGTTAGTTATACAATGAAAGGCCGAACTTATAACAGTTATTGCTATTGTAACATTATAAAATGCTAATTGACACACGTCTGAGATACTTTTTGCACATAAATATGATATTATGAAAAATCCGTAGTGTTTTTGGCCACCTTAGCTGGAGTCGGTTTTTTACTCCAAATAACAGTTTTTTTCTTCAACACTGTCTAATTTAAAAAGTATTTATCCTTGAAAATAAAGAAAAATAAAACAATTACGTATTGAATAAAACTTGCATTAAATAATTCATTGCGAGAAGCTGTAATAAAGTTGAAGATTACAAAAAAGCTTTTCTCAACGTCTAGAAAAAAAAATCACATGATATTGATATCAAAGGAACATTTAACATATATTAAAAAAGTAGTAGTATTTTTGTCATAAGAGTAATTGTTCACTGAGTTTACAACTAATTTGATAAAATTCTTGCAATGAATATTTTTTATAATAATACCACAAAACCTCGAACTTTTATCTATAAATTTTTATTTTTTACGCAAACATTGTTGTTTAGCAATATCGTGAGGTTTTATTCATTGCTGGTGGCTCGATTGTTATTATGATAACACTGACCGATACTTGATATAATCCATTATAACGAATTCAAAAAAACACATTTCAATGTGATATTTCCACTTGAGAGTTAACAAAACCACGACACGTGTTCCGCTGTACGGGGTGTTTCAAATTCGATCCTCACTATTGGGATCTCGGAAACTATGAGAGATACGAAGATGGTTAAATTGGGGCAAAGTTGCTCATTCACCTGACTTAACAACATACCGTTGAGAAAGTTCTGAAATTCCGAGTAAATCCGGAGATATCCGGAAAAAACCGAAATTTCGGAAAATGTTTTAAATTTTTTTCTGGCTTTATTTTTCGAAGGATTCGAAAATAAATTGCACTTCCACGTTGCCATTTTTTCTCTGCAACGTAATGGTGTTTTTAGATTTGCTATCCGACGTTTCGTCTTCCGACCACCATCATCATTTTTTTTTTCTTTTCTTTTCAATGATGTATCGAAAGTTATCATTCTTTTTCGAAAAATTGGAGATATTGAAAACATATAATTCTTATCATAATGGGCTTTGACTCTAAATATTTCTAAATTTGACTTTCAATCTGTTATACTCAATGACATTTTGTTATTGCACAAGTCAAGAAAAAAGAGATATATTACAAATTTATTACAAATACGATAAAAACTGTTAAGACATCGGAAATGTATTTAAACTTGTATCCCGAAAGACGACAATCACATCGAACTATGTTCAAGTTATTGGATCAAAATCTCACCGAGTTTGGTTCATATGAAAAGCCGAGGAAAATATACGGAGACAGAATGGACCAGGAAGCTTAAGAAAATTGGATAGATGAGGAATGTATGAGGTAAGTTAGACATTGTGTCCTTTTCAATAAAAATCAATAATTTGCAGATAAAAATGAACCCGGGAAAATCTATACATCAAATTTCCACCGGAATGAATATTTGCCATACAGGTGCTTGGAGACATCTCAAAAAAAGCGGTTTAAAATATTACAAAATACACATATCTCAAAAATTACATCCAGGTGATTCCGAATGGCGATTGGAATTACGTAATTGGCTAATAAGAAGACCTGATTTTCCTGTTTTCCTGGAAAATGTAATTTGGACATATGAAAGCACTTTTACGAATTGTGGGATATTCAACCGAAATAACGAACCCATTTGGAGTATAAACAACCCCAGGCAGTTCCGAGAAATTCGAACTCAAGTTCGATTTAATATTAACATGTGGACAAAGATATAATTTTGGGTCCTCATTCATTTGACGGAATTCTGAATGGAGAAACCTATCACCAGTTTTTAATGTTGATTTTCGAAGACTATTTGGATGATCTGCCTTTGGCTAACTATAACAACATCCTGTTTCAACATGATGGTGCTTCACCGCACATTACCAGACGAGTATCTAATTTCCAGACTGAAAGGTTTGGTGATAAATGGATGGGGAATAATGGATCGGTGAGGTGGCCAGCAAGGTCTCCAGGCTTGAGTGCTATGGATACATTCTTATGGGGTACACCGAAAAATAGAGTTTATGGTCAGAGGAAATATCAAAATTTTGAGGACCTTCAACACAGCTTTGTTAGAGAGTTCGGAAGATTGTGGAGGAGGGAAATTAATCGTGTATAATATTCCAAGAAGGGTATAGATGTGTCATCATAAACAAGGGCATCATTTTGAGCATTTGCTGTGATTTACTTCTAAATTTATATTTTAGTTAATCATTGTTATTTGTTTATTGTTATTTGTTCAAAGTTCTAATTTTATTGAAAAGAACACAATGTCTAATTTACCTCATACACACCTCATTTATCAAATTTTGATTGTTGATTCTGTCTCCGTATTTTTTCATTGGCTTTTCAAACGAATCAAAGTCGGTGAGATTTTGATCCAATAACTAGAACAGTTCGATGTGATTGTCGTCTTTCGGGATACAAGTTTAAATACATTTCCGATGTCTTAACAGTTTCTATCGTATTTGTAATAAATTTGTATCATATCTCTTTTTTCTTCATTCGTGAAAGCCATTTTTAGCCAAAAATTCAATGATTTGTACAATAACAAAATATCACTAAGTGTAACAAATTGAAAGTCATATTTATAAACATCAAAGTCAAAGCATATTATGACAAGAATTAATGTGTTTCAATATCTGCAATTTTTCGAAAGAGAATGATAATTTATTATACATCATTGAAAAGGTAAAATGTGGTTCTATTCAAAACAGAAAGAATCCAATGTAGTGCTCATTAGAAAGAATAAAGTTGATGATGGTGGCCGGAAGACGAAACATCGGATAGCAAATCTGAAAACACCATTAAGTAGCAGGGAAAAAGTGGCAATGTGGAAGTGCAATTTATTTTCGAATCCAGAAAAAAATAAAAACCATTTTCAGAAATTTCTGTTATTTCCGGATATCTCAGAATATACTTGGAATTTCAGAACTTTCTCAACTTTGCCCCAATTCAACCATCTTCCAATCTCTCTAATTGTTTGCGAGGTCCGAGGATCGAATTTGAACCACCCTGTATAGCGTATAATTCAAGAATAATCACACCTAAATGGCTATCAGTTTTATCGCAGTGAAGAAGATGGGATGTATGGGATGTTTACTTTACCTGTAAATGAGGCATTATTAGAAATATCTAGTCTCGAAGAACCAAATTAAAATCCAAATTTTCATTTCCCAAAATAACTCTACAACGTCACAGTTAACATACAAATTTTACAACTAACTAAAAGGGATAACCATGAGTCAAAATTGCTACACTGACAGATTGAACCTGAAACATATTTTCAGAAAAAGAACCAATCATGTTTTCCAATCTCCACAGAAACTTCTAATTCGTTGACTCACTATTTCATTTCGGCCCTCTGTATTAATTATTTTTGAAAATATGAGTTAATAACCGTGATAATCGTTAAATCGCGTATACTTTTACTACAGGCGATACTGCACAGCCTTTGGGCTGGGATCAGATTATTTCTTCTTGAAAACGCAATATTTCATCGATAAACTTCTCGTTTAAACGTGTAAGTACTGTTTTGCAGGCATATGATTCTCTTCGTAGAAGGGACAATTACTCCACTCAACATACTCTGAACTCTCGGTATTTTAAAGAAACATCGATCAATCTCGTAACTGTACATGGAATGAATGCCGGCCTCCATCCACCGGCTTCATGGAGAAAGTTGCTGGCTTTCGATACGGTAAAACAATGATATAAACTTCAACGAAGGCGAGAGAGTAGCCATGTAAACGAACGAAACTTTTGAAAAGCCAGGGAACCTTCATTTCAGTTCGAATCTCATTCTTGGCTTTTACCGATGTGCAATTAAAACCGAGCAATCAATTATCATGGAGATTTTCTCTGAAATTGAAAATGTATTCTTACACCAGTGAGTGAAATTACCGATGATATTTTGTATTTTTCACCGTGAAACGTGATAGAATAATTGAAAATGTCCATGTAAAAGTAATCGAAACGTCCACAGCATTGTCCCCACCGTGAAATATTCTTGACAATTTTCATCAACTTCACTGATTTCCGCCACAAAACATTAATGAAGTTTGAACTCAGGAGTGACTACTTCCTTGCAAGAATGATTCCTGTTAATTTACAAGAAGATAGAACTTGAATGCTCAATAACCGACTACTGAGGAACCTCGAATTATTTCGCGGTAGGTTTTCCTGCAAAATTAAACTCCTCACAGTAATTGAGGTCGATGATAGGGAAGATGCTCAAGAAATCCATTATGGAGTCACTGGAGTAACGAAGACCCTCCAGAAAGTAAGACAACGGTTTTACTGGGTTAATTGTCAAGCCGACGTCAAGGACTAGTGCAGAAAGTTTGCTGTATGTGTTTCCAGCAACGGACCTCGGATACGACCGAAAGCTCCAATGCGCCAGTATAACGTAGGTAGCCTCTTTGAGAGAATCGCTATCGACATCACCGGCCCGTTCCCAGAGTCCATGGAAACGAATACATCCTGGTAGCCGTGAACTACTTCAGTAAGTGGGCAGAAGCCCAACCAGGAAGCCTTTACCGTTGCTGACGTCCTGGTAAAGGAATGGATATGTTGATTCGGTGTCCCATTGGAGCTGCATTCGGTCCAGGACAGAAATTTCGATTCCAACCTGTTCCAAGAAATATGTAAATTGTTGGACATTCGAAAGACCAGAACCACAGCCTTATATCCACAGTCCAATGGAATGGTGGAACGAATGAATAAGACCATAAACCGCCACTTGTCCAAGGTAGTCTCTGACCAGTACCTGGCAGGGGTTTGACCGAGTCAATCGGTCAAACCCCTGCCAGTATTATAATGGGCCGAGAGCAGCGGCTTCCTTGCGATCTGAAATTTGGGACGCCGCCAGAACAAGACACTGCGGGGGAAGACTATGTCAGTAAGCTTCGGCAGAGAATGGACGACATCCATGAACGAGTCCATCTGAACATCCGGAGTGCCAGCGATGGAATGAAGAAGGCCTATGACATCAAGGCGAATGCTGGAGGATTCGAAACCGGTGACTTAGTTTGGCTGTACAACCCTAGACGACGCCGTGGTTTATCACCGAAGTTGCGGAACTCGTGGGAAGGTCTGTACAAAATCATGAAGAAGATAAATGATCTCGTCTACCGAATTCCATAAGCCACCTCGAGGAAAGCCTAGGGTCGTCCATTTTGATAAATTGGCTTCTTCTGCTGGAAATCACAAGCAAGTTCGCGCTATCCAACCACCAGAGGTTGAAATGACGTTCCAGAAGTTCATGTCTTTATACTTCGACGGAGAGAAAGTCGTACATGAGGGTAACTCAAGAAGAGCCACGAGACCTTTTCAAGGTTCCAGTTGATTATGCACTAGCTCACTGAGTGGCAGAGGATCTTCAAATGTCCAGGGGTATCGCTGTGGTATTCAACAAGAAATTCGGTCAGCTGCAAACATTACGAGAACAGAATTCAGAAGTCGGAGTAGAGCTACAGTTGAAGAAGGGTCAGAGAAACATTTTCTACTTGGTGACCAAAAAGCATTCTCGAGACAAACCGTCCTATGAGATGTATGGAGGAGTCTTACCAGACTGAGGGACACAATGCTCGACCGGAATCTTGTGGACTTGCCAATCCCGAAATTAGCCTCTGGCCTTGACAGGCTGGATTGGAGAATTGTGAGAAGCATGTTGGAAACGATATTCAGATCCAGCGGCATCAAGATTTTGTTGTGCGGTAACCATCTTCTACGACCGAGCATGAACTTCAGAGTGCAGACATAGGGAGTCCTGCAGGTATCGACACATGCCAAGGATGACATTTCGGGGAGAAACGTCTTGAAGAAGGGGGCAATATAACGAATCTGAAGCCGTCCCTGACCAGTACGCCGGCCGAATTATGTAACAGACATGACATCACCGCGAAAGAATGCAGTCAGCATCCGTCGGTAAAACTCTAGTCGAGTACCGAACCGACTTCATATTTCTAGAAAGAACCGTTACATTATATAAGCGCGGCTTTACGACCCAAGAGGGCAGTTCAGAAAGTGAATCGAGCGGCTAAACAAGGAATTCAAATAGTGGAAATAAATTATGTGTTAGTTGCTAAGTGTTGTAATAAATAAATTAGTTTATGATTAGTGAAATACTGTTGGAAATACATTTGTTTAAGAAAGTTAATTCTTCAATTTGTTACAGTATTATCAATACTAATACCCGCCAATAAGAAGAAAAAATCTGGTGGGAATTCACTCCAACTTGCGGCCCACCTACAATAAATCAAAAAGAATTATCTAAGGAAATTGTGTGCTTAAAAAAGTTCTGCATCTGCTATTTTGAGGACAATGCCTATGACTTTGAGGGCGAGGGCGATGACATCTCCCCTTACGAAGACGCCATCTATGGGATCGACAGAGAACTCTATCTTTGAATATCAAAAATATACGAGGCTCCCCAAGGCGGCCAGTTGCAAAGCCAAGCTTCGACATCGACCAGAGACCAAACATAACGCAATTATGATTCAATAACAGACAGCGCTGTTTCGACGCGTCATAAGTTTCATCAGTCTCGTCAGTGGTGCTAGGCTGTGTTTGGGCTCTTGTTTTTCAGCTAGTTGATTTGCAGTGAAAGACAGAGAACGAATCTCGTCGGTGGTCGAGGCTTGGCTTTGAAACTGACCGCTTTTAGGAGCCTTGTTTATCTTTGATATTCAAAGATTGTGTATCTGTCTATCCCATAGATGGCGTCTTAGTAAGGGGAGATGTCATCGCCCTCGCTTACTTTGGCTTGCCCTCAGAGTCGTGGGCATTATCCTTACTGGCGGGTGTTAGTATTGATAATACTATATTGGTTCTTTGCTCGTCTAATCGGTCACAGTGAAAGTTCACAATGTTTCACGAAGCTTAGTGCTACAGGGTCTTTCATTAAACGCTTACTTTCTTTAAATTTAAATAAAACAAAGTGTTTGTGAGATATTATCGACATTTTTTATTCGTTTGAAAGACCTACTGATGCCACTTTGTGTGGAATATAACATCGTTCAAATGTCCGCCACAGCTTCTCAGGATGAAGCGCATTTGAAATGTCCAATTTTTCATGACTCTGGCGCATAAATCTGGCTGAATTTAACCGATGACATGGCTTATGTTGGCTTTGAGGACCGCTGTGGTGTGTTGCTCATTCGCATACACCTGGAATACACGTCTTTGTATATGGTCGTTTACCTGTAGTTACTGGGTCAGGACAGGTACAGGCCCGAGTCACGACGCAAAATCCGCCATTTTATGGTCTACGAAAAGTCGAGTTCTTAAGAGCGACGCGAAGTCCACTGCCTCGGATTCTCCTGCACACTCTCACAGACAGCGGCGTTTATTTCACCAGATCTTGCTTTTCGTCGACGTACGTCGACGTGTTGATCGATCGTTTACTGGACCAGTGAACTCAAATTTAACCACCAAATTGCGAATAGTCCCCTCAGTAGGAAGATTATGGCAACCGTAAAATCGGCGGAGCGCGCAGTACGTTGCGCGAACAAATAAAATAATTTTATTATTTGCACGTGTTGTTGAACGATATATCTGACAACTAATTTGAGAGGTGTAGCTTCAACAAAATGATCGTTATCATGAGTCCCTATTGGGAAATGTCGAAGTTGATGAAAGATGGCCGTTATCAATTGTCAAAATTGGGAAGTCCCTTTCGGAAGACCCGTTATAAAGACTTTGAAAATTTTGTGAGGCGTTTTTTTAGATGATGATACTCTCTATATCATTTCTCACAAATTTTTGTAGTAACTTTCGTATTAACTTTCGGTAAGTAAGAAATACGCACACATACGCGTCGTATGGTTGTATTATTTCGTACGATTTCATTTTTGTATAGTCTGCCCATCGATATTTTTCTTTCTAGAAAGATGATTGTTTATATCAGATTTATCATCAAAAAATGGATTTCTCTTTGAATCAAATTATTGATAAATTCTTGAAAATTATGTGTAGGTACGTGAAGTAGATTACCCACCAACGTCAGTGAACTAATTGTTCAGGTTAACATAAGAAAAGTTAAAGTATGTCCGTCAATGTAGAATTCGCATAGTTTGTGTCCGAGCAATTACAAGTCTTCGTCAGTTCTATTCATTGAAAAGATAAACTCTTCGTTTGCTCAACCTCGATTTTTGTTCGATACCAAAGAATTGAACGCATCGCTTTGTAAGGCACTTATGCCTTCAGGGCATGTTAAGTAAGGCAGTAGTGTGATGTTTGGATATGGCAAATGGTGCCGTTTGAAGAAATGTTTGCGAACGGTTGTCATATATATTTATATGGAGTGTTCCGAAACTTAGGATCAGACAGAAGAAAGTAATAATGGAAGTAGTTTCCAAATCAAAAACTATATATTTTGGTTGATTTTTTATATGGTATTGATTATTATGATGAAGCATTCATTGCCCAACCGTAACAACTATTAGCAGGTCAACTTCAGATTAGAATTGACATATTGATACTCCTAGCACTGATACATAAATTAAATGTGTGTGAAAACATAAATTAACTTAGCATTTACGTTGAATATAGGCTGTGAATTATTTTTTCAACTCAACTGAAGTACATTAGAAAATATCACAATACTCACAAATTTTATACGCCTAACATATGCACCCGTTTACATTTGCACCCGTTTACAAACAAAACGTGTAGTAAATTTAAAGTGTACGAAAACATAAATCAAGTAAGCATTCACAATGAATATGGTTGGGAGTAATTTTTTAACTCAACTGAGGTACATTGGAAAGTATCACAATACTCACAAATTTCATTGTAGTTCATGCACCTAACATAGATTGGAGCCTCAACCATGATGTTAGTTTGCACCCGTTCACAAACAAAAGTGTAGATTACTCAATTTTTTTCTCCAGGCACAAATATATTTATATAGGAAAGTAACTCGTGATAATCAATTTCATTGTTCCAAAGTTTGTACAGAAATATTATGGAAGTCTATGCCCAATATTTCAAAGTCCAACATTTGTAATAATAAAACAAAGTTCGGACCTTAAGGTATGTTCTTTCAATACTAAAGCTAAGTAACTGCAGCAATTTTTTTTTGGTACCATCTCAACGGTAGAAATATAGTGACCATATATGGGCTACCATATCAGAAATCCATATTCCAATTTTGATCAAAGAAAACAATATTGGTATTGAATACCAGAAATTTTTCTAGTGAATGTCATTGCCTCACACTTGGATTGTTCACGTACTAATTTAAAAAAAATAATGGAAGTAAATAATTTCAGAATATACGCAAACATAAGTCTATTAGATTCCAGAGTTATAAACAGGTCATTTATTTACAAAAAAGGTAAAAGTGGACCCAAAGCAGATCCTTGTGGTACACCACTAGATTGTATAACAGATTACAGAGTTCGGATAAAATTGGTGTGTTGATAATCGTACAACTACAAAATCAATGTTCCGTTTTGTTTTTAACGGAACTTATTCTTTGAAATGTTCAGATAATACCGTAATATTCAATATTATAAAAAAAATCAAATAAGGCACATGCCTCAACTAGCGCGGAGCCCTATTTCCGGTGTTAAATTGAAATTGTAAATAATAGAAGTAGTGTTTCGAGAGTTGGGACTATTTAAATTGCATCTTATTTCACAATCATCAAAATATATATTTTTTGACACATCATTCTGAATCTAATTGGGCACAAATTTCAATTTGTGATCTAGACTGAAATTTCTCCAATCGCTGCTGGTTGATTACTCGCAGTCGCATCAGAATCGAACATAGAATGCTTTCTACATTTCTCGACGCGGAATTAAGTTTCTCCGAATCGGAGATCCGTGGTCCGCGTTATAAATGAAAGAAAGTGGTCTTTTGGTCTGTGTGACTAATGAAGAAGCAGTCTTCACCACGATGACCTAAATACCCGAGTAACCGGAAGGTGGGTTGATACGCCTCCTGCTTTTACCTTGACCATCGAAGACAATCGGTCGAGTTGGGAAGAGGTTCTCGAGTTACTCGATGGCTTCGACAGGTGGTCTGTGGCTATCGAACGAGATAGAAAGTTAAATGTGAGAACTCTTCAACATGATCGAGCGGCGAGGGCAATGAAAACAAAAAACCCTCGTTGATATTAATTCGAATAAGCAACGAGGCTTAGTTTTTCCTGCGTTATACAGAGCATTCCTCGGCATACGAGGGCGATCTGAAAAGTTCAGATTTTTATTTTTATACATAGTCTCCTTTTAGCTCTACACACTTCTTCCAGCGATGATGCCATTTTTTTAACCCGTCCAAATAGTGCTCGGTGTTTTTTTCTGCAAAATAATTGTTCCCGAAGGTGATTGACAAAAAAAAAGTCGCCATTACTTTCCCAGTCGACAAAAACAGTTCTTGGTTTTTTGGAGTCGGTTCTCTCTCTGCGGTCCACTGTTTGTACTGTATTTGGAAATGTTCATTCTAACAGGTTTTTGGTCTAACTTGAGCAAACTCGGCATCCAACGCACGGACAGCTTTCTCATGCCCAAATGTTGATTCAATATGTGACATATGTTCTTTTGACATGTTCGTAACCTCTGATATCTATTCCACTTCAATTCGGCGGTCGTCTAGCACTATTTGGTGAACTTTGACGATGTTTCCGTCGGTAGTTGCAGTTTTTGAACGTCCCGAACGTTCATCGTCTCCCAAACTCTTGAGGCCATGTTTGAATTCAGCTGCCCAAAATTTCACTGTGGAAAATGTTGGTGTAAAGTCCTCATATACAGAATCCAACTCATCCCTAATTTGCGTAGGCGTATTGCCTTTCCAAAACAAATATTTAATGACAGCTCGATACTCGATTTTATCCATTTTCATAAAAACACTCAAATGACTGTTACATAACAACTGCGCGTCCAAAATGGCTGAAACTTCTGGTATCTGTAGAGTAGAGAGGCACTTAGGCCACATGTGACCCATTGTACATCCTCCCAAGGAGTTGCCCTCCTAGGTCATCGTCCATCCTGTCCTTTCCAGGAAGGTGAACAGGTCACTAGGAAACATCTCCTTTATATTGGCAGGTGTAGGCCAAGACCTTGAGGTATCTCAGGGTGGCCTCCGCGAAGGTTTTGGAAGGTGCAGCGATATTACTGCCGTTGTGCGGCTTCTTCAACCTTCTTGGGGTTCCCTTTCGTGGAGGTGCACAAGTGAGGGAGCCTTCCTGCAGGGGCAGCTGGTTCCTTGCCTTAATTCAAGGTGGAACTCTTGGCGCCCGCCGTAGGAAATGCCCTTGCTGTTGGAGGTGATCTGCTATGTCCAGCCTCATTCCATGCGGTAGATTGGGGTGTACATTTCTGTTCATCCCCAGCCAACGCCTTAGATTGAGGTGAGCACTTCTGTCCAGCTTCGGGATTGGTTTTTGTTTTTGTTGTTTCGGTTTTTGTATTGTTTCATTCATGTGTGTTCCCACAAGTAGTAAGGGACGAGTTGGTCACCTCTGGCAGAGTCCCGCATTACCAGAGGTAAGCTGATTACAATGAGGTTTCGCCCAGTTACCCCAAGGGGATCGTTCGTGATCACCATATCACCCTGCGGCCATTCAGCTGTCGGCACGATTCCTTACACCTTAGCTTGGGTAGGCTGGTCCACGGTGGCATGTTTCGCAAAGGCTTTTGGGGAGTTTTAGTTCCCCTCACCCTACTTATTTCTGCCACTGAGCAGGAGTCCGGCGACCCCGTCCGTAAGGCCATATTGGCTTCCCGGACAGGGCCTCCATTCACCTCTGGCGTTCTCCTATCCGCCCGATAGGTAAGCCAATCCACGGGATGGCTGAAACTTTTCTGAGTAACTGTCAACAAATGAAGCACGAAATTCAGTTGTTTTTATTTATGAGTGCTGCTATGTTCATGTTGAGGCCGGAAACTTTCCAGTCCACCCTCTAATATTATTATAGAGTTCAATCACATTTTCATTAGAATGTCTAGGGATACTTCGTCGTTGTAGAAATGAGAAAGATAATTAGTTAAAATCAAAGGTATTCACTGTACGTCAAACGCCGGCAAACTAAAACAAGTAGTTGCATGAATTATCCTGGCATGTGCTACGCGATGTTTTTGAACAAGATAATTAAATTTACAATAGGGTTGCCGAAAATCAAAAACACCACTAACATGCCCGACTAGGTCAGTGGTTTGCACAAAGTCGTGGGTGCAACTAATTAAAAGAAAAACAATGATTTTTAACTAAATGGGGAAGCGCCACCAATTTTTGTTGGCCAGTTAAAAATCGGAAAACTGCCCAGTTATTGGGGAAGCCCACTATTGAAATATTTAATTTCACATAAAAGTAATAATTCTATTTGCGATGACTAAGGAAGTTTATTACAATAAAAAAAAAAGAAATACAGTGACACCTCTGTATGCCGATTACTCACTTCAATTGCTAGATTACCACTATCATAATACATTCGCTAATATGTGCTAATATGTGACGTCACGTAAAAGCTTACACCACTCCTCTCAATGAGGTAACTTGTACATTTTATTATAGGAAATAAATAAACACCGGGTTCTTTATTCAAATAACTTAGTCTAAACTTAGCTGCTTTTCGGGTGCTCCTTTTTCGAATGAATACTGATCCGGCAGTATCGGTGGATACGGATGTAGTAGGAATCTGTTAATATTCCCAGTGGTAATTATTAGTAAAGGTAACGATCAGGA
The DNA here is from genome assembly GCF_025532065.1 of Leptinotarsa decemlineata. Taxonomy (NCBI): domain Eukaryota; kingdom Metazoa; phylum Arthropoda; class Insecta; order Coleoptera; family Chrysomelidae; genus Leptinotarsa; species Leptinotarsa decemlineata. The sequence continues at coordinate 25,676,067 of NW_027412688.1, read as the reverse complement.
AACTTCTTCAAGAGACTGATCTGGCAATCGATTTCAATTTCCCAAATTCAAGCTGATGCAAATACGCCTTTCTTAGGAATATTCTAACACCCTGAAGAAAAATATTCTCATGACAACATCGTAATCAAAAGGTAAGAAAAATAAGGACAAAATTTATTATGAGTTCCATAGCTGAGTTGAACAAGGTTGTTTAAAAATACTGTACTAACCTCCTAATAATCGAGGGTGTTTCCAACACAAAACAGACAAAGATCGTCCTCTGAGAATTGAGAGAAAATACTGACTATTTGCCCTTTTTATAAAAATCCCGATTTTGCAGCGGTGGTTTCCAATATTGTCCCAAAATACTCCAAACTTCACAATATCAAAAAGGAACCACAGTTGGCTGAAAATTCGAAAATCCCTTCTAGGTAGTGAACGAGCGAAATAATTCAACCAGGCAATCAGTTCATTCAGCAATTCACGATCGAAAAATATCTTTTCGCCAAAATTTCCGGCCTTATCCTTATGTCCTTGGGTGTGAGAAAAAAAGGAACACAACCTATTTACCGACCTAGTCGGTGTCATAGGCGGGTTAGAAAGGTTTTAAATATACATAAATTCGCATGTGGAAATGAATAAACTAACCGATTATTAAAAGTATAAATAAATTGTTTAATTTATAACAAAGCAAAATAGTATCGTAACACATGCAATGGTAAATCTCTCGTTTTCCTTCATCCACATCTGGCCCGAGTAAAGGTATAATAGTTTCATATGACGAGGTTTCCGATATTGTTAAATACTTTCATTTGCTCATCCCTATTCAGCAACTGAAGTTGAGCTGACTTGAAAAGAAACGAATAACGAATGTTATTCAGAAACAGTCTATCAAGTTTGACATTCCAAACTTTTCAAGATCTACGGCCTGCTAGTTGTCGGGGAAAGTAAAACTGTGGATCAGTTTGGGATTCGAAATACTGACCTGAACATTGTTTTTTTTTTCTTCCTAGAAGTCATAATGGTTACTTGCATACACCCTCCTACTATCCAGCTTCCATTACAGTGAATAATCTCTATCGCAGTTCTATTCGTAGTTCGTCTACACGGATTTTTGTTTCTTGGGAACCGCCAGACTTGTGCTTTTTTTTTTGAAGTCTACGAAAAACACCGCAGCCTCATGGACTTATTGCGTCTTTCGTCCCATCTTTTCTAAACACTCATTCTAAAAATATTGTTCCCTATACTCGTGTTACTTATTTTCAACCACTGAGTCGTAGCTTAGCGAGATATAACTTTCGTCCACTCAGCCAACACACATACCACTGATGATGTATGCCGCAGTATACTATCGCTATTGCTATGGGCAACCCTAGTAGACGATCTTCTCAGGAAGCTATCTGAAGGAGGCATATATTGCCTGGGATATGCTGACGAACTGGTGATAGTTACAAAAGGGAAATTTGCAGACGTCATCTCGGAGCGCATGCAAAGAGCCTTGAACATCGTCGGCAGATGGTGCGAACATGAGAACTTCTCAGTGAATGCTCAAAAAACCACTGTCGTCGTGTTCACATGAAATAAAGTGATGCGAGGCCTAAAACCACTAATACTCAATGAAGTAGAGATCCCTTTCGCCTCGGAAGTCAAATACTTAGGTGTGACTCTCGATCACAGGCTCATATGAAACCTTCACATTCAGGCCAGGATGGCCCTGGGAATCTGCAGAAGAATGTGCGGGAAAAACTGGGAGCTGAAACAAAAAATGGCACTCTGGTTGTATACAAGGGTAGTGAGATCCATGATAACATACGGTGGAGTAACGGTGGACAAGAACAAAGCAATCGGGTACAACTATTAGGCGGCATACAAAGACTGGCGTTCCTAAGTTTCGCGGGAGCCATGAGAACGACCCCAACTACAGCACTTGAGATCCTACTCGGACTTCCACCATTGCACATCTACATGCTAAGAGAAGTTCGACTGGTGACAAACAGGCTAATGCAGGAACAAACCCCAATCAGCCAGTCACACGGTAAAAGCGATAGAAACTTGGTATACAGATGGCTCAAAGACCCAAGAAGGAGTGGGAGCCGGTATATACGGAGGCAGAGCAAAGTCGAGAATCGCACTTAGCCTCGGATATAATGCAACTGTCTTCCAGGCAGAAGTAAGCGGCCATCGAACACTGTATAGAGGAAATAAACAGGCAGAAGGTCACAAATAAAACCATTGCCATTTTCTCCGACAGCCAGGCGGCAATTATTGAGCTCAGCTCATTTCAAGTCTTCTCAAGACTGGTGGGAAGCTGTGTGAGCACACTCAAAGAGCTAAGTACCCAAAATAGGGTCACTCTAGCTTGGGACATGAGGGTCGCAAGGGCAATGAGGAGAATGCCCGTGAAGGAGCATTCAAAGCTATGATTGGCCGAGAACCCTTCTGCGAGGTAGCGAAAACATGTAAAAAGGCATCCATAAACTCATGGATGCAAGCCGAATCGATAGTTAGGCAAAAGAGTTATAAAGAAACCATCGGCCAGATTCAGGAAAGACCTGCTAAACCACAACCGTAAGTTTGTGAGGGTTGTGGTGGATCTACTAACGGGGCATAGCCGACTCAGGAAACATATGAGCAACATGGCTCTGACAGAAGAAACCCAATGCAGGTTCTGTCGAGAAGAGGAAGAAACCGCACTGTATGTGCTCTGTGAATGCGAAACGATAGCAAGGCTGAGACACGCAAGATGCGGGGAAGAAAAATCAGAGGCCGCCAAATATATGAAGGGGTCAGTGTCAAGGCTATGGAGTCTCATCAAAGAGATCAAGCTATACAATGAGCTTTAACAACCAAGGAGCATCACAATAGATCTGAAAAGGTCGCAGTGAATCAGGCTATGGGCTAGCTCCCCGACAATCTAATCTAATACCGCAGTAGCCGACGAAACGTACAGTACTTCAGGTTCTATTGGACCACTACTCACCAGCCCGATTTTTTTTCTTTCAATTTATTATATTCCAGACCTCTTCACGGTTTATTGATTCAACCGTAAAGTTTGTGAGGAACGTGTAGTTCGATGTCATGTGGTCCCACACGGTGCTTATACGATTTTTTTTCTTAACTCTTTTGTTGATACAGGAGTAGACTGAATTATGGATGCGTAGTTGGTAAATATACCTGTCGAAAGAACAGGAGAGCAGATTTTGCATTTTGGTCAACTCACAGTTTTTGTCTCATATACAGTGCTCTCCATATGTATGGAATAAATTCATTTTTAGCGTTATTATGTACTATGTGAAAAAAACCAGAAACAGGTCGATTTTTATTCTTAAATTGACAATTCACAGTATGAAAATATTATCCCCCTCCAGCACCCCTTCTGAATTATAAGCACCCCTCGAAAATTTTAAATAGCAAAGGGGGTCGTATGGCACCTTGTTGGAAAGGGATTTTAGTCCCCTGCTCAGCAATATAAAGTTTTTTAAGTTTGTTGCAATCATAACTGAGAAAATTAATTTTTACAATTAAATTAAATGTTCAAAATGACCAACCACCATTATTCACTTCTTGACAAAAACCTGATCTATTGAACAGACCATCCCTGTAACACGCTCCTTACTAACCTTGAATCCTAGAAAAAATCTTTGAAGATACTAAAATATTAGACAAAAAGCCAAATAAACAATTGATATGAATCTAGTAGGCTGCTGTCATTTAGGTATTTACCAAAAGACGTCAGTATAATATTTGTGGGCGTATTGAATTTAATTATGGCTCATTTGTCCGAGACTCAAAGAATAGATATTTTAATTTATGATTAGTTGTGGTGATAAAACAAGAACTCAAAAGGAGGTTTGTGAAATTTTTAATAATAAATACCCTGGTCAACACGTCTCGCAGTCTACAGTTAGCAAAATTGAAAAAAAGTTTCGTGAAACTTTACATGTAAAAAATATTGTAAAACCAGGTAGAAATGTTCAATTTACTGATGAAAAAAAGTTAGATGTACTTCTATAGAGATTGAGGAAAATCCGCCTAAGGCAACTCGAGAACTTGCCGCCGACAATGATGTAAGTAAATCATCTATTTTGAAAGTTTTGCATAAAAAAAAATACCACCCTTACAAAGTTCATTTGGTTCAGGAGTTGAATGAAGATGATCCTGATAGAAGGCAAGAATTCTGTGAATTGCTGATGGACAGAATGAACGCAGATTTGCAGTTCATAAACAAAATAGTGTTTTCTGATGAATCGACGTTTCATTTAAACGGAACAGACAGAACTGTAGATATTGGAGCAGGGAAAATCCTCACTGGATATGTGCGACTCACACTCAATATTCTAAAAAAGTTAACGTTTGGGCTGGTATCATTAACAATGAAATTATTGGCCCTTATTTTTTTGAGGGCACTGTTAATGGTGAGATTTATCTAGATTTTTTGATCAACTTTTTAATGCCTACATTACAAATACATTTTCCTGATGTTAATCATCCAAATGAGATAGATAGAACTATTTACTACCAACAAGACGGAGCTCCACCGCATTTTGCACGTACAGTTAGAAATTATTTAAACGAGGTTTTTCTCAATAGGTAGATTGGAAGACGTGGAACGATCGAATGGCCGGCTAGATCCCCCGATTTGACTCTTCTCGATTACTTCTTATGGGGTTATTTGAAATATAAAGTATATTTTAATAGACCAAACAATATTGCTGATTTAAAAGTTAGGATAACGGAATAAACTAACGAAATAAACCCCGATGTCATACAAAATGTTTTACGAGAATTCCAAAATCGCCTCGGTTATTGTCAAGAAGTAAATGGTGGTAATTTTGAACATTTAATTTAATTGTAAAGTACATTGAAAAATACATTCTAAATATTATGTGGCATTATATCTTCATTCTATGTAAAGTTTTGTGATACCTAGAGACATTATCAAACTTTTACATCCTAAAAATCAATTTTCTCAGTTATGATTGCACCAAACTTAAAAAACTTTATATTGCTAAACAGAGGACTAAAATTCCTTTCCAACAAGGTGCCACACGACCCCCTTTGCCATTTGAAATTTTCGAGGGGGTGCTTATAATTCAGAAGGGGTGCTGGAGGGGGATACTATTTTCACACTGTAAATTGTCAATTTAAGAATAAAAATCGACCTGTTTCAGGTTTTTTTCACATAGTACATAATAACGCTAAAAATGAATTTATTCCATACATATGGACCGCACTGTATGTCTGTCCACCGCAAATTTGATCGCTCCCTTGTCTATTTTATTAGAATATTTAGTTTGTTACGAATGGTCTTTTCAGTTCTTCATGTAAATAAATTCTAGAAAACCTCGCTTCTCGTTTAACTGGCATCGATTATGAATCGAATCGTGACTGTGACGACACAAACACATGCACATGTCTACAGAAACGAAGCGCCGCGCCACGTTTCCTGTAGCCTGTGGCGGCAAAAACGCCTGAAAAGTCACCAGAAGACCACATAATTCAACATCATTACGTTTCGATCACGGAGAGCATTTATCATTTTGAGAAATCTCGTGTGCGAATGCTCCTTTTAGTCTATTACTATCCAAGATTGCAGCAATGAAAATGTCGAAAGCTCGTCCGTCGTGTCCGCTCGCCTAAATTACGATCGCAATTAGAATGTGATCGTGCCCTTGCATTCGTCGACGACGGCAGTTTTCGATTTTCCTCATCTTCTTCTCGACTTCGATACTCTTACTTTGGTTGTTCGTTATGGCGAAGTCGCGAGGGTTTGTTTCAATGGTTCGTTTCTTTGTACATTTTTGTATTCATGTCTCCAAAGATCTTTCCCCGGGTAGGTATTCTATATTCCACAATCGAAAGATTTTAAATGTGAAATTTTCAATTTGCTTTCCGAATTATTCGGCTTTTTGAAGCCATCTCTCGGAAAGACACTGCGACCTCATGAAATTATTGCATTTTTGCTATCGTTTCTTGCTGGGATCAGTATTTGAGGAGATGGAGAAAAGTTCAAAAAATCGAAGTATGGTCTCTAAGAGAGTTGTCTAGCGGCTCCTCTGGTAGGAAAAGACTTGTTGAGTTGGACTTCACCAAAGACCTTAAAAAGTAATTTAGCCTTAGCTTGTTGAGATCTGTTGTGTCACGAGGTCCTTGGCAAATGGCTAAGAATAGTATTTTCCCTGCCTTTATATTGTCATTCAACGACGATGAGGCATTTATGAAGATTTCGGCCATAAAGCAGTGAACAGTTTGATTATTTTCCCATGATTTGCGGATGGGGTTTGCATACAGAAAAACTGTGAAGAAGGGGAAATTTGTCAGCTATTGGAGGCTGCAAATATAGATTTTTTTGGTGGCCATCTTTCCTGAACCTGGCTTTATGAAGATGTTTTCCAAGGTGGACTTCACAACAAGAGTAATGGCTGGTTGCTGAACTGCTTTCTCCAAGGCAAGCCTACACATGGAGACATCCGCGTCCCCTACCATCATGAAGGTTTCTTTCCTTGTCTTCGTCACTATTTTGGCGATAAACGTAAAAAGGAAACTTTGGAGATTCCCTGTCCTGAAACTCCAACCCTACATATCCATATATTGTATGTGGCTCAAGTGGCCATCCCCTATATCTGCAACATTTTGGCTTCCACAATATTTATTCCAAATATTTAGCTCGCTCAAGTTTCTCAACTTCTGAGAGTTGTCGTTCGTATTGGGGCGACGGAAAAAATAATCGACGGAAAAAATCATTTTGACAGAATTTGACAGAATCTTCGTTGATTAGGACTGTAGGAACCTTCTATACGAAAGTGAAGCATGCTAGACTAATTCAAAAAATGAGAAGTAAAACTAGAATCTTTGACGTAGAATAAATCCACAAGTATTGTTCTCAACCAACAGTCTTCTCGAAGCGTGTTTCACCAATCAAGTAGGCGTAACATTTGAAGTAATTATAAACGACAGTATAGAGAAACCATATTTAATGATTACAACAGCCCAAAAACAGTAATAAACAAATTTCGTACATCTTTTCACGTCATAATGATAGTTAAAACTAGGATTTATCCTAAATTTTCATCAAAATCAAAAGGTTCTAAGATATTCAAAATAAAATAAGCATAATCATTTTATTCATCATCGTGTCCTAGAAGGTATCAGTGAGTGCATTATCATTTTGGAATGTATCAAAAATTTTATATACCCGAGCGTGCCATTCAAAAAGCAGAATAAGTTGAAATAGCAAGATTTACCCAATAAGTTTGGTAGATGAAATCACTCAGTCATTTTACATTTTTAACACTAGAAAGCTTGTTAAAACAGATATATAGAAAAATGTAAATCAATTTTTTTAATGCTGTTTCAGCTTTTTTTGTAGGTAGCCTTACCTAAACAATAGGGTTTGTAAAATATTTCAAAACGGTTATTTTGCATCCGACAAAAATAAAAAACCCAAATATTTATCAAATCATCGAAATCGCACCAATAGAGCTGAAATTTGAAATGGATGTGTCTATCAGTGCAGCTCACTGAAAAAATGTGCAAAAAAAATTTATGAAAATTGTGTCAGTTGGTGAAGTTTCATCACGTTCGAAACGTGCTTTACGGCACGGCCGAAACCTCTAATTATAGTAATTTTGCTGGCTTCTTAGTTTCCTTCCGATATCAACGTAAATTTCCATTTTCAGTATTCGGGGAGCTCTCTGCAAATTTTCAAACAGAAATTTCGGAAATTGAGTCTTTGGTGAAGCTTTATTTTTCGAGTTTTTGGGATCATTTACATAGCCCAATTTGTTACCACAAAAATTATTCATTTTTTGGTTTAACCAATACGCCAGATAGATAGATGTTTTCTTCATGAGCTAGCCTGGGTTGAAAAATTATCAAAATGGGTTCAGAATTGACGAAGATATGGAAATTTGTGGCATCATAAAATTCACTAATAAAACCACCCTCTTCTCACAGGATGCATGCAGAACCTCAATTTGAATGATACATTTGTGAACTTTTGCAATATTGTTTTCCTAAGTAAAAGGTACTGAAAGACATTGATGCCAAATTTCAGACAGATCTATAAGAAATTTCCTCTTTTTTGAATTTCACATGGCTTATACAGAGCGTTCCAACGAAAACTTGACCCTCCCTGTAAGTCAGAGACGTACGTGTAATCGTCAATTTTTATTTATAGGGGGACTAATTCTGATATGGAAATCATACCCGAAACTTCACCCCGTGCGATCAATAACTACCCCCCTATTTTTTTCAATGGCATGGGGAGTCAGTCGAGTGATACATCATTTGAAAGGTTTTTTATGCCTCCATTACTTCTATAATTTTTTTCGAAATTGGCTCATTAATTATTGAAAAATTAAATGTTGAACGTTTTATTCGAGAAAAAACAGAAAATTCGCTGTCGCTCATTTTATTGAGGAAATCAACAAAAGTAATATCAGTGGCAACACAATCAACGGGTAAAGTGATCAAAATGACCTCCATCTAGTTCCATACAATAATACAGTTCACTTTCGAAAGCGTTCCTTAAACTATTGAAGATGTCCGGAGTCAGAAATCGGCATTCCCGAACAATTCTGTGTAGCAGCATTCATGATTTCGATAATAGGTTGCAATAATTTTTATTCTTTCTTCGGTAAAATGAACCATGACAAAATGGTTTAGACTTTCACTGCTAAGGTTTTCAGCAAATGTTTGGTACTAATTAAATAAATTCTACAAATCTAGAAGATCTGCGACAGAGAATTGTGAGAGAATGCCGATTTCTGACTCCGGACATCTTCAATAATGTAAGGAACGCTTTCGAAAGTAGACTGTATTATTGTATGGATCTAGATGGAGGTCATTTTGAACAATTTATCCGTTGATTGTGTTGCCATTGATATTACTTTTGTTGAGTTCCTCAAAAATTGAGCGACAGCGATTTTTCTGTTTTTTCTTAAATAAAACTTTCGACATTTAATTTCTCAATAAGGAATGAAAAAAATTACAATTACAAAATATCTTTCAAATGATGTATAACTCGATCCCCCATGCCATTACAATACAATATCCCTATACATTAGTACAAAATACATAAATTTAACACATGAGAGTGCTTGTTTAAAATAAACAATTAAAAGTTTTCATACATGTACATAATAGCTGAAATAGGTAATGCCGGAATGATATTAATTGTTGATTGGCGAATGTGGATATTCCAAATATTCCAAAAACAACCATCTACAAGGTAGTCTCTGATTCTCCGGTTGAATACTAAATTGATGCTACACTTTTTAGGCCGAAAAGTAGACAATTGAAAAATTTGGAACCTGCTAGAGATGGCGTCTTTTCGAATAATTTTGTACGATGTTGTTGTAGTTTGATTAAATTCCCGTTCCTTGTTGAGTAATTATGACATTGGGAGTTAGTTTCTAATTCGAGTTCGCGTTTTTCACAAAGAGCAGACAGTTATAAATATAAAGAGAAGGTACTGTCAATATATTCCTTTGCTTGAAAACAGGTCTACATGAATCAGTATGACGTAGATTGTAAAGCATACGAATTATTCGTTTCTGAGCAACAAAGACCCTGTTAATATTTGTTGCATCTCCCCATAAGACCACATTATAAGATAGAACAGAATTAACAAGAACATAGTAAACATCTAACAGTTGTTCTTCACTCAGTATTTTTTTAAGCTGCATTAAGGCATAGAAACTGCTATTAAGTCTTTTACTCCCGCAGTCAACTTGAAATTGCCAATTCAATGAGTGGTCGATGTGAACTCCTAAAAACTTTGTGGATTCTGAAGGGTATATATTCGTGTTTTTATATGGTGAAAATTCACCATAAGTCACTTCTTCCATAAGTCGCAGGCTTAGTATGAATATCACAGTAAATAGTTTGAATATGTTAGTATAGTACAATTCTAAAATAGTAGGCACTAAATTCTCATAGATATTGTTGCATTAAAACGAAAACGTTATCGTCAAGTTTGTGATTCTATATATTTTATCATCATTTTTCCTCGTCTGTTTAGTACGCCTTACGCCACTGCAAGAGACAGATTAAAACAAAAACGTCGGTCATTTCTGAGAATTTAATATCAACTATTTTGGAATTATAGTGTAGAACAGTATATTTCGAAACATTATCTTTCATTTTTTGTTTCAGGTAAGAAATATAACGAGTAATCGATGCTCTTCAATTTATATGTAAGTTTCATTATCTTTTTACTATACGAGTACGAGTATCTCGTCTGCATGTGTGAAAGTATTTCATCTCAACTGGTGCTATCATTATCCTACTGCCTCTAGTGGCACAGATAAGCTTGATCAGCGTTTGACAAGGTTCTGATTAACCTTCCTCCAAGACATTGTGCGATCTACCTTTCTCTCGTGAGTCATTATAATGACTTTGAATAATGATCACGCAACAGTTTTATATCAGTAATACTTAGTATTCCGTCTTGGAAGCTTTCATTAAATTTATCCAACATTATCTCTACTCCTATTAAAAATACTGTGATTGCCATGCCATTGTGGTTGAACACACCTATATTTCTATCTCAAGAATTAACTTTTTTATTTTACAGCGTATTCCGGAATAATAATAATAATTCTTTATTGGTGTGATGACATTAAAAATGTTTACACAAGTCAGGAAAGGATAAAGACATAAAAATGGTAATATCCATATATATATAGTAATACAAAGTACAAAAAAAAACTTATTGTAAATACTACAGTTCACAAATCTTTGTAAAATCAGCATTTAAAAATTCGTTAAAATCGTAAAAGGCACCCCTGAGTAACAGTTGCTTATTTTGGACCTTAAATGTGTTCAAATGTGCATTCTTAATCGATTCGGGTAGAGCATTGAAAAATTTTGGAGCATAGTAGTTGATTCCATTGCGACTTTTTGAAACTCTCTGATAATCTAGGTATATGTTTTTGGAACTTCTGGTGTGGTGATTATGTATGTCAGAGTGACTTGTGTATTTATGTAAGTTGGTTTTAATATATTTAAGGCACTGGAAAATGTAAGAGCTGGGAACTGTAAGTATTTGTAGAACTTTGAAGGAGTCCTTGCAGTCATCTCTGTACTTCAAGCCTGACAGTACCCTTATAGCTTTTCTTTGCTTGCCGAAGACTTCTGCAGCGTGTGGAGAGTGTCCCCAAGAAATGATTGCGTATGATAAAGAGGAATGGATAAATGCATGATAAGCGGAGACAAGTGTGGCGTTGTTCTCTGTTTGAGATAGGGTGCGTATTAGATGGATGTGAGAAGATAGTTTTTTGCAGATGTTTTCTGTGTGATGCTGCCATGACAATTGTGTGTCTATATAGACTTCTAGGAATTTCACTGACTTTGAGCAAGAGAAATTTTCGGTGTTTCGTAAAGAGAGTATGATATTTTCAGTTTTGCTGTCGTTTACCTTTAGTTTGTTTGCTATAAACCACTCATGTATGATATAATTAGAGTCATCAACTGTTTGCTTAAGTCTGTTTGGATTTCTGTCAGAATGGATCACAGTCGTGTCATCTGCGTAGAGTAAACATTTGGATTGTGGTGAAGCGAGTGGCAGGTCATTAATAAAGATAAGTAAGAGAATAGGTCCCAATATGGAGCCTTGAGGAACACCATACGTAGTAGGTCTAGAGTTTGATGTGGTGTTTTCAATCTTGACATATTGAGTTCGGTTTGTTAAATATGATCGAATCATTTCAATACTATTCTGGTGAAAATTATATGAGTTTAATTTCTCCAAAAGAATATTAGGAAAGATGCAATCGAAGGCTTTAGTAAGGTCTATAAGACCGATATGAGTGTACTCGTTGTTTTCAAAGGCTCTAGTTACAAATTCTATCAGTTTATTGATGGCGTGTGTTGTGGAAAGTCTGGATCGGAAACCAAACTGTGCCTGAGTAAAGTATTCATTGTCTTCCATATATTTGGTTAATTGATCTGTCAGCAGAATTTCAAAAATTTTTCCAAGGAAAGGTAAGATTGGGATGGGTTGTCTATAGAATTTTTTTTATGTATGGGGATGACTTTACCTGTTTTGAGAATCTCAGGAAATACGCTCTCACGGATGCATCGGTTTATAAGTTTTGTCAGGGGAGAAAGTATAACATACCTTATTGCTTGAATTATTTTCAAGTTCATGTCAAATGCGTCCTTGACATCAATTTTTTTGAGTCGTCCAATGGCATCGTTCACCTGAATGAGACTAACTTCCTTGAAGGTGAAATTGATTATGGAGTTTCTCTTTTGCGGCAGGAAGTTTAGAAATGATCGATTTGATGGTGGCAGCTCCCTAATGACTGAATGAATGAATGAATATAATAAACCCTACAGCGTGACTCATTTAAAATTGAAGCACCGCAATGTTCTATTAGGTAAAATTTTGACTTTACTTAGCACATTTGCAAAAATGTAAACCCAATTATTTGAGTCTCTTTGTCGCTGTTGACATTGTTATGAATCACTTTCGAATTTTTGATTGAAATTTCAATTGAATAATAACCTAATCAGCAACAAAAAACACTCGGATGTAGAAATGAGTCGGTTTTTCATGATAAATCGTCAGTACAGCTGACACAGAATGGAAGAGTTTATAACGTAGGTATAACAACGTATTCACCATATATTCCTAAAGAATATGTTGATTTGTAGCTGTACGCAGACTCTTAGAGTAATTCTCACAAGACACCTTGATTATATCATGAACGTTTTCCTCATCGTCATCTGCTATCACATGTAACTTTCTGTAAAGTGGAACAAAAACTTAGCTCCGAATCATCACCAGCCAGAAGTAAATAACATTAAATGACTGTTTTGGTAAATCCACATATTTCAGTTCCAATCTTAGCGGAAGAACTGGGCGTTAGTAGAAGTTAGTTGTAGAAGCAGCTTCTCAAAAGCTTGGAACACTGTTCCGAAACAGAAAACTGTACACACCTCAGAAACTTTTGATGCTTAATAAAGCCTAGATCAGATCTTTTTTGGAGTACTCTCATGTATAGATCTTCGCCCCTAAGCATACCCTGAAGCTGCTGGATTCCATCCAGAAAAGAACCATTCGCCTGATTGGAGACGCGAATATCACTTCCCACTTCGAGGAAAAAGGTTGGGAATTTGTCTCTCTTCTATAGATACTTTCAGGAAAGTATTCAAGTAGTAACTGGAACCTTTGATTCCACCAAGAGCGATACATATCAGAAATACATGATGAAGTGTGGCTGCTCATCGTTTTGTGGTACACCTCAAACTTTACTGTTTCAGAACCCTTTCATTTGGAGAACTGAGTTTATGTGGAATAAACTTCCTGATAACTTTTTTACAATAGGATTTAATCTCCAGCGATTCAAATCCAATGTGAATCGCTACTTTCACACAGACACCGCTCTTGGAGCGCCTTAATGATTTTCTTGTAGTTCTTAATTTTTTTCTGGCTTTACTTTGCGGAGGATTCGACAATAATTCGCACTTTCAAATTGCCACTCCTTCCCTGCTACATAATGGTGTTTTCAGATTTGCTATCCGACATTTCGACCTTCCGGCCACCATCATCAACTTTATTTTTTCTTATGGGCGCTACATTGAATTCTTTCTGTTTTGAATAGAACCAGATTTTACCTTTTCAATGATTTATCGAAAAATTGGAGATATTAAAAAAAATGAATTCTTATCATAATAGGCTTTGACTTTGATGTTTCTAAATTTGTCTAAATAGTTAACCAAAGGTAGATCATCCAAATAGTCATCGAAAATCGACATTGAAAACTGATGACAAGTTTCTCCATTCAGAATTCCGTCAAATTTCTATCTTTGTAAATTCCTGCCCACACGTTAATACTAAATCGCACTTGAGGTTGAATTTCTCGGAAGTGCCTGGGGTTGTTTATGCTCCAAATGTGTTCGTTATTTTGGTTGAATATCCCACAATTCGAAAAAGTGCTTTCATCTGTCCAAATTACATTTTCCAGGAAAACAGGAAAATCAGGCCTTCTTATTAGCCAATTACAAAATTCTAATCGCTTTTTGGGATCACCTGGATGCAATTTATGAGTTAAGTGTATTTTGTAACATTTCAAACCACTTTTTGAGATTTCTTCAAGTACTTGTTTGACAAATATTCATTTCAGAGGAAATTTGACGTGTAGATTTTCCCAAGTTCATGTTTATTTGCAGATAATTTATTAATTTTCATTGAAAAGGACACAATGTCTAACTTACCTCATACATACCTCACTTATCAAATTTTCTTTATTTTCCTGGTCTATTCTGTCTCCGTATTTTTTCCTCGGCTTTTCAAAAGAAGCAAACTTGGTGAGATTTTGATCCAATAACTTGAACATAGTTCGATGTGGTTGTCGTCTTTTGGGATACAAGTTCAAATACATTTCTGACGTCCTAACACTGTTACTATCGTATTTGTAATAAATGTGTATCATTTTTTTTTTCATTTGTGAAAGCCATTTTTCGTCAAAAATTCAATGACTTGTACAATAACAATATGTCATTGAGTGTAACAAATTGAAAGTCAAAATAAGAAACATCAAAGTCAAAGCCTATTATGATAAGAATTGATTTTTTCAATATCTCCAATTTTTCGAAAAGGAATGACTACTTATCAAGTTGATGATGGTGGCCGGAAGACGAAACGTCGGATAGCACACACAATGTGGAAGTGCAATTTATTTTCGAATTCTAGCCAGAAAAAATACCATTTTCCGAAATTTCTGTTTTTTCCGGATATACTCGGAATTTCAGAACCTTCTCAACGGCATATTGTTAGTCACGTAAATGCGCAACTTTGCTCCAATTTAACCATCTTCATATCTCTCATAGTTTCCGAGATTCTAATGGTGAGGATCGAATTTGAAACACCTTGTGTACTGCTAATATATCCTGCTGACGCTTGAGAAACGGATACTTGCTTTACCACAGATACTCGTAGATATCAAATAACGTTTTTATCTGATGAATTGACATTTCTGTTTTGTACTAATTCTTTGTAATGTTATAATCATTTTGTTCTATCCGTTTCGATATCTTTGTGAATTTTCTGTACGTGAACTTTTCTTCGGTGTTGTCGTTCTATCATTTCGTATTTTGTAAAATTGATCTTCTGACGAAATAACAATATGTTTTTTCAACAATATGACTGTAAAGTTGTTACTTATGATACTGCATGTTTTCATGAAATTTGACATGGAAAAAAGCTTTTTAACATTCTACTCCTCTATGATTTAACTAAAATTGTGGGAAACTCTTAAAAAACTATTCTTTTCTAACATATTCGCTTTTCAATTGAAATGGCTGTGATTAAATTAATTAACCGTATGAATCTGGCATCTTTACAATAGCAGAGCTGTGACATGAAGTCTTAATGTTATGAAAGAAATGATTGGCTTTTTCTTATATTTCCCAAAACGGTGTTGGTGAAGGCAGGTGTCTTGTTCAGCGTTCATATATTAAAAAATAGTGGGCCAATTACACTTCTCTGAAAAATACCAATTGTTGCTGGGTGACATTTTATATCAATACTATGTGTTGGAAGGTGATTAACAATGTTTCATGATGAATTTCATTAGTTAGGACTTCCATTGTCTGATATTATATAAAATGATTTGAAATTCCTGAAAAACTAAAAGGAATTAAAAAAGAATAGCTGAAAATAACAGTTATATTGAGCAAAAATAACATGAAATGAAATAACACTGAAATAAAATACAAGTAAAAATAGAGCAATTGAACAAAACATAAAAAATTAACAGATTCCAAGCCAAGTTACTTCACGACATTTTGATTGTTAGTATCTACAATCGTCTTCGGATGATGACTATTTATGGATCATTCGAGTACTTTCACTTACCTCCGCTTTCCCTTTGCTTCGCCGGTTTAGTGAAGGATGACGGTTTTTTTGCTTGATTATGGGTTTCCGTATGTTGCGAATCTCTACGCTAGCTTGGCTGAATACATTGTGGGACAGTATGTATGCGGCTTCTTTGAATTTCTTCCTAAACCAATGTTCCTTCCTGTGTGTGATCTCAGCTTGCGACCACTCGATGTTACGTTGCTATTCCTGATACTCTTTGTGTGGCGTTGCTATGAATGGTATTGTAACGAATATGAAGCCGCCCCTGACCGATATGTCGACTAGCGAACAAGCACATGACCACAAAAGGAATGCAGTCGGCAACCGCCGGTTAAACTCTAGTTGAGTACCGAAACGACCACAAAATTATAGAACTATCGTTACCGATATATACGGCTGGCTTCCCGTCCCAAGAGAGCAGTTGAGTTCAGAAAGTGAATCGAGTGGTTAAAAAAGGAATTCAAATAGTGGAAATAAATTAAGCGTTAGTTGCTAAGTGTTGTAAATAAATTAGTTTTTTGGAAATAAATTTGTTCAAGGCAGTTAATCCTTTAATTTGTTACAGTATCTATTTCAATTCCATACCGAATGTTTTCAGTACACACTGAATGAATTGACGTGTATGTCAATTTTCATATGAAGATAGTTGTTTCAAAAGCGGTTTTTCTTTGTTTCCCACATTATTTCTCAAAGAGGTAGACAGTCATGAGTATTTTTTTCCAAAAAAAATATCTCCCAAAAAATTTCTTTACAAATTCAAAAAGACTGCCTTTCCTTTGGACTGGTTCGTAATCGAAGGTAAAGTAGTTATTTTGGGTTGAAGGGAACCAATTGGTCTAGTCTAGAACGAAATTCTTCTTCATGAAAATGTGACTCAGTAATTCTGATGTAACCTTCACTAAGGGTGTTCGAAACGTTTAAACATGGATTATAATATAAAGTATTCAGAGTGCTGTGCTGACAAATTTTTTGAAATTGACCCAAAGTCGTACTTTACTTTGTGGACTCAATTCGGCTGTACAAATTGATGACCCATATGTAAAAATCCATTGATCGTACTGTGAAACAATTTGGCCAACCAGATCATCGTCTTATTAGGAAATGCGTGTTCTCGATTCGGCGTTATTTGTAGGTCGAAAGGCGTACAAGATGGGGGTCATCACCTTAATTTGCATAAAGGAAGCAATCAGCTGTATGGCATCGTCTTTTTTTATCGTTTTCTCATCTCGACACGACAAAACCGGTCCCATTCGAGAAAGTATAAGGCTCCTCTGATCTCGATCTCGAATGGTTCGTCAAAATCTTCGTGCTCGATTTTTATTCGTGAAGGTGCGCACCGATGATCGGTGCAGCTGAACAGTTTGGGAACGGTACTTTCTCGAGCTAAGTTATAGACGCATTAAAATGTCCGAATGCGGAACCTGATGTCTTCAATTTTTTTTTTTTTCGGTTAGTAATATACTAACTATTCAAAGTGATTTCAAGGCAGTCGTTTGTTGGAATATATTCCTAACGTTTCGCCGGCACGAGTGGCTAACAT
This sequence comes from Leptinotarsa decemlineata, assembly GCF_025532065.1. Classification (NCBI taxonomy): domain Eukaryota; kingdom Metazoa; phylum Arthropoda; class Insecta; order Coleoptera; family Chrysomelidae; genus Leptinotarsa; species Leptinotarsa decemlineata. The sequence continues at coordinate 25,658,677 of NW_027412688.1, read as the reverse complement.
CTTCAGAGACCTGCGTGTGTTTGAAGGTTGGAGTGTACTTCCAGTCTTAGAAGCTGTAAAACAAACCTCTAAAGATGTCAAAATAAATTCAAAAGACGACAGCCTAAAAATTCAGGACCGCAAACAGTTTCGGGGTCCTACATAACTGTTAGAAATTAACCGACCCCGATATTTATATCAACTGTTTCGGCCTCATTACCGATTATCAGCATTACACAAATTTAAAACACTTTTTAAGGGGAGAATAATATAAAAATTAAAAAAAAAAAAACACATTAAAAGTACATTGTTATTTCCAAACAAATTTGGGTAACATAATTATTACTACTTGTTCCTTGAATATTACTGGAGTTTCATCCCAACAGCAAACCGTTATTTTTAACACCTCGAGACGTGTTTCAATCACCAAGTGATCATCTTCAAGAGGAAGATTGAACTACATGAAGGAAGATTGAACTCCTCTTGAAGGTCATCACTTGGTGATCGAAACACGTGTCGAGGTGTTCAAAATAACGGTTTGGTGTTGGAATAAAACTTCAGTAATGTTCATTACTACACCAAAGGTTCCAAACAGAGTTTTAACAAAAAATCATTCTTTGCCTAGAAATTGGAGATGAATGACATGAAATTTAATTTTGATTGCAACAACCATTCAATTAAAAATATTATCATTATTCAATATAACAATAATGATAATGCACGTGTGAGCATAGCTTAAAACCATCGATTTCATGCGGCCCTAAGAGGCTAGATGTTTGTTTCAGCTCTGAAGATCCACCAACTTGTGCTTCTGGAGTCACGGAAGTTATTCTATCATCCATGAATACATATATACCTTTTTAAATGAAACGACCATCTAACGGCAAACCTTGGTTCAACAAAAAATGGCGCAAGGTACCAGTGCCGAAAGCTAATGAAGTTCCCGTCATCGTACTTGAAAATGCGCAAATGAGCTCGCACCAGTATTTTGCAGACTTTTCAAACTGTTTTACAAGAAAGGGGTTTTTCCTTCTTGTTGGAAAATCGCTCGCGTTCAGCCTATTCCCGAAAAGGGCAAGAAAAATCTCCCAAATAACTATAGACCAGTCGCGTTGCTATTGGAATAGGCCTCAATTTCAGCAATAACTTCTTGATGAATTGAAATGACTATGCTCAGTGTGCATGAACTATTAGCAATAGCCGATTCTATATTTTTTCGAAAAGGTTTTCATCTACTGTATTTATAAATTTCAACAATTGTTTTTCAGTAATTGTAGTAATTTAGTGAATGAAGTCCCCTTCCAGGATTTTTCAGTTGTTTCCGATCATTGCAACGATGTATGCCTTTGAAATTTTTACAAATTATTTTTGGTGATTCAAAAATAATCTATAGACCATAATGAAATGAATTAAATTAACGACCCAAAACCACATTTCTAATTCTCTGAATCTGATTTATCCAAAGTAAGGGTAGAGTGGTATACTTCAAAATGTAACTGAACAACTTTCAAAATAAGGTGGTGTATTTTTTCTAATTCTCATTCGAAATGAATATGAACGTTTTCAACATCCACGGAGGACTGGTTAGTTCAAGATATAAATTGGTCTTTCCTGTATTATGACACATAGTAATTTTCAACCATGTTCACTCCACTTTCAAAGAGATGAGTGCCAGTCTTCCATCATTCACAAGAAATGGTTCGCAATGCATATATGTGTGTTTGGTCAAGGTTTCACCTTTGCCAGTTTGAGTCACTCGTTCGCGGAAACCCCGGCCGAAACATTTCCATCCTGTCTCGCTCCAGCGACTTCTTCTGCCCATCGTCATCCGAAGAGGAGCGTGCCACATTCAAATCTAGTGACCTAGTTGTGTGGGTGGCTGTCGGTGCGCGCTCTCTTTGTTCCGAGTCTCGACACTCCTCGAAGTAGGTTAGTGCAGCTAAGTCGGTGGGGGAGCACCGCTCTCGACTCGCCTATTGCTTATACCGATCCTCCGTAGTCGCTGTCCGAACGCCGAACAGACGAAACCGCTAGTCCAGTGGGCATGTGATCGCGAACGTCGAGTCGTCTGCCATGAGCCCCGCTTCCGCAGGCAACCTCGAAGTGGAACGCTACATCGGTGCCTGCTTAATATCGCACAACCGTTCGAAAAGTGCCGCCGCCAAGTCTCGCGAACACTTCACGCACAACAGAGACTTCGCGCCCGAAATCTATCAGCAGCAGCATGTGAACTACCGTCTGCAGAGATGCCAATCCGCCGATGGCTGGGCCGGGGGGATGCCGCTCATCACCTTCGCCCAGAGGAGAGCCCGCAAAAGCGACCAGGAGGACACCGGGTCCTTGGCTAGGTTGGCGGTGCACACCCAAGGAGCTCCGCTGATCCTCAGCAAAAGTTACAACCACAGGAAGAGCAAAGCTCACAAGAACAATGCCGACGCGAAACCTTTCGAAGGGGGATCCAAGAAGCAAAACAAGTGTCAGAACAGTGCGGACTCTGTGAGTGTGACCAGTGACGAGAGCTCCGGCTCCGCGAATTCGGAAACGTGTCTACCGCGGATCATAAAGCCGCGGAAGCGCCGGAAAAAAGACCGAAAGCCGCCGCTCCTGGGCAGACCTGCCAGTCTGGACGGCTTCTCCACCGATAGCGCCAGTCCGGATATAGACAGCCAGTCTCCCTTCCTATCCTTCAGCCCGTTCGTGCCCTTCAATTTCGATACCTACGGGTACTCCGCCCCCGAGTCTCCGAAGCTCATCGATCGGGTGCACATTTTGGGCGATATCAGCGAAACGCCCAAGCTACACCATTCCTTCGAGGACATAGAGGAACCCGAAAAGGACATAAACGGCAACCAGCCGACCAGCACCTGTCAGTGTCGGTACTGCGACCCCAGCGGACAGATCTGGGACGTCGATCGGCACTGCTATTCCCCATTTTTGACACCCCCCGATAGCCTTAACAAAACCTTCCGGTTCCCCAACATCAATCTCAGCGCGCTAGTAGCTACAAGTTCGCTGGAGCACTGCATGTCTTCGATTTCTCTGGAGGACGAAGACGGTAAGAAGATACCTACGTCGAGGTCGTCTTCGTCATCTTCCTGCAGGGATTTAGAGGTGTCTACAGAGATAGTTACGTCTCTGAACGGTCACCGGGACTTGGAGATCAAATTTTTCTCGTCTTCCAGTGTTGCGGAGGGTGTGAAAGACAAGGAGGTCAGCGGGAAGAGGAGATGCGATGTAAATAGTGAAATGGGGTTAGTGTGTGAGGAATGAGTGTAATGTATGATGGACTTTCCTATCCTTTTGTGGCTTTTCATGTTTGGAGGGGTGTATATCGATCTTTGAGAATGCTTTGCCAAAATTGCTCTGGGGATTATGAGAAGTATTTCAAATCTGCGAGGTTTTTTTTCCGGTATATCACATATCCCAATTTCAGATCTACATCTCTTTTCAGTTATTCATACTTGTAGAAAAGAAATTGATGGTGAGTGTATGCAATCACAGAAACACTTGACATTTAATTTAAGTTTATCATACTCTTAAAAAAAGATGTCTTCTAAAGACAAAGAAATAAGCCAATCTCAATATTAATTGTTATTGAACATTTAAAAAAAAAAATATATACGTTGAAGTTCAGCCTCGTTGTTTTGATTTGATATTTTTTCTGAAATCTTGCAGCTGCTGGGTACTTAGAAACTTTGTAATTTCAACTAAATCAGTGTACATCCCACATATGAGGCGATTTGTGGTTAATGTTGCTGTAAATACAATATTTCTTCAAACGTGAATAATGTAATAGAAAATTAGTATCTGTTGCGTTTCATTAACCATAATGATGTCGCAAAGAAATGATCTGAAATGAGAAATGTGTTGCACTTTTGATTAGATTTAAACTTTTTCTTATATCAAATATAATAAATATTTTTCATAGTATATTTTTCATACCTTCATTATTGCAATTTTTGTAGGTATCTGATAACATGATTTAATTTCAATCACAATCATTTGGAAATATGCTGCTCTCAAAATTTGGAAAATTAGTAGTTGTTCATAAATTAATTTTTACTAAATGAAGATTGCCAGCTTTCTGATGGGAAGGTCAATATCTGTTTTGAAATGAATATGAAAAAATATGTCGTACTTTCTAAGAGATTTGTCCTCATGTTAACTCATCTCTTAAAAACAGTACAATTAATAATACTTATCAAACACTTAAACTGAAGTATTCAAAACCCTGTTTAAAAGAAATTACTATTTTTATATTTCCTTCAAATGCTTTGGTCGTTTTTTTTTTATATATTATATATATATATATATATATATATATATATATATATATATATATATATATATATCTCAAAAATGAAATGAAGTTCTATTGAAATTGTGTTCGAACGTTTTGAATTCTGCTATTTCTTTGGTTAGAACAATAGTGAAACATTTTGTAATACTGAAATACCTCAATTATTTTTCAATACTTTGGAATCTGCTCATGCAATGATAGGAATTTTTCCTTTTTTTGTATTATATATTTTCATACATTTCTACACTTCATAATAATTCATCTCCATATTTAAAATCAATTACTTGTCAAAAGATTGTGACGTATCAGGCTTTTTCGAACACTAGTGAAGACAAAAGTTTTACGGAAAGAGAAAGCTTTTATTATTCACAATGAGTATCATTCATATGATAATTGTATTCCAAATTATTGTGATTGAAATAATATATGGTGTCCAATTTCCAAAAATTATTCAGAGGTCTTTCAAAATTGAACACAATATATAAATACATTTATTCGTTATACCGAGTACTACCGCATATCAAGGATCACTTTGTTGAAACACACCACAACTGTTTATGAGTATAATTTTTTGCGGCGAGAGTGGACAAACGACAATGGAACATTTTTTCAGTAAGTTGGCCCACCATATATCTCTCTGTGACTGAAATGACCGTAGAAAATCAATCTGCTGTTGCGGCTACCTCTGAACAATACTATATGGTCCTAGAATCGTAAAATTGAGGTCATCTTAAGTTATAAATTTCTCTTCGACATTCAATTCAATTCGTTTCTGCGAACAGTAAATATACTAGGATGCTAATAGATTTATAGTCGAACAAGAAATGATATATGGTTAGATCATTTTATTATAGCATGCTCGTCACATTGTACATGCATCTCTAAGGTAATATCATCGTTAAAATTCCGCTGGTGTCTAATTTAGATGTGTTATCTTGACTGTTGACGGTTGTTTCTAGAAAATGAGCATCATCGTGTCAAAACACTCCACAAAGTCATGCATCCGTTCCAGTAGTTTATATCGATGTACTCAGTACACCTCGAACTTCGCTGTTTGAGAACTCTTCCATTTGGAGAACTGCCTTCATGTGGAATAAACTTCCTGAATGGATTTAATCTCAACGATTAATTTCCAATGTGAATCGCTACTTTCGCACAGGCACCGCTCTTAGAGCGACATCTGCTCAAATATGTTTTAGGGCTAGAATGTCGCTTCGGGAATTTGCTTGCCATTTTCTTCAAACTAGGTATGTTTTTACGTCAGTTGAATTCACAGTTCATGTGAGTTTCAAAGGTTTCGACCGTCCTTCGGACATTTGAATCGTTGAATTGGTTTTAAAGTTGACGGCAAATAGTATTGCCAACTCATTAAAAGCTCTGAGACTACTTGAAACATTATGACAATTTGATCTTTCCTAATATCTCAGTAAGAATATGCCTAGTCTTCACCATCCTATTCTGTCATTTATTAGTATAGAAGTCACAGGTTTGAAGTAGAAGTAACGCGTTGTAGGGTGAGTCGAAAATGTTTAATGAAACACTACATTCAATTAAGGGACGCAAAACAAACCTTTGGTTCCGATTGTGAAGGAGAAACTAACTTGAAACTATCAACAATATTCCAAATGTATCCAAGAATCCTGTATACTTCTCATGCCTAGATATTTGAACTATTGAAGATTACTCCAAGAAGTATTGTCCATGCAGGTCTTTTATTTTGTTCTATTTCTTTATTTATGAGAAGAAGCTTCTTGTATTGCAGGGTTGTTAATCGTTACCTATTCACGTGTTTTTCAACTCTTCGCCAACATAATTCTCATTTCCTATAGTAATTTGTACGGATCCTCTGTGGGATGTCACATTTTTTTATCACAATTCCATCATGAATCGCTTGCTTGCCTCCTACGATTAGTGCTTTGCATTCGCATAAAACATTACAAGCTATCTCTATCCTTTTGTTATATATTCTGTGGATCAGATATTGATTGCTTTGTTGTTCAGGTGATCTCTAAAGGGATAATGTTCACCACACAGGGCTGATCTCAGTTCTATTGAAGAACTGGGATGAAAGTTTTCTAGTGTGTCCCCAGATATATTCTAACAGCTTTCTTTAAGTTCTTTTTTGGCCCATTTCTGCATCATAGATTTTGGTATCTAGTATGCCTACCTGGAACCTTCATATCAAAGTATGATCATATTTATTACTTGTGTTCTGGATGATCCAAGTTCATTAGTCTATTGATTCCAAATTGATGGAATTTTTTATTAAAAAATTGTTTAGTTTTTTTCATAATTTCGAACATTATGAATGATTAAGGTAACATCGCACTATATTTTTTGTTATGTGTGATTGTTCAATTGCATTTTTTCTGAAAGTCAAATTTTCAATACAGCTTTCTTGTAGTACTTATCCAATTTTTCATTCCAATGATTTTATCAATAATTTTTAGCTTTTAGTCATGAAAGAAACCTGGTATACAATTGAAGAAAAATTATGTTTTTTTTTTGTAACCGCACGGATGAATTTTTGATTTTGGTGCCATTACTAAGATTTACAGAGAGATATTTTTTTGTATTTGTGGTGTGCTACTGGATTTAGAAACTTTATTTGCGGTATCGATATAACAAGCATAGCGGTTGGTTATATAAATTCGGTGTATATTTGTGAGCTCGTAATTGTTATTTACAACCATTAACTTAGTTCATTTTGGTTACTTTCACTAGTGACCGAGATAGCTGTAAAATCGTCGTCCATTTTTCGTTTCACTGGAAGACTCTGATCTCAAGTCTACTTTTATTATTCGCCACTCGTTTCTCCGATTGTGTTACACTTTCACTTTGTGACTTCCTTTTATATTTGTAATCGTCTGTTTCCGCTTGTATCATTGCCTCAATTCGTAAGTGTTGTGAACTTTTATGTTACTAGCGGAAATTTGTTGGTTATCGAGAAAACGGAAAGGTTATCGTTTCATTTTTCGCCGTTTCCTTTTTCTTGAGAACTGTTTGTTTCCAGTTTGTGAAATCTGGAACGATATCTAACATATTTATTTCTTTATTTGTTTTACCAATGATGCCTTTATTTTTGTGCACTCGTATGTGTTGATGAATTTGTATTATTATTATAAATATATGAAAGTAGTTATTGCTTGTGAAATTTGTTTTTTTTTTCAATACCTAATGACTATAAATATTTTTGCTGGTTTTGCGAGATGTTTTTAAAGCTATTTATTTTATCATGGCATACAATTTTTGAAACAATATAATTGGGAATGGGTTTTTCGAGATATTTTCATTTTTGTAATGCTCTGGGAGAAATATATCTTGATTTCACCCTGGTAAGTTACTGAGAAAACATCTATGAAGATATTTTTTGGTCGAAAAATATCCTGTTACAAAATATATACAAAATGTTTTATATACAGTGTGTATCAGAAGTAATCAGTTATCATGCTCAGCTCAATTTTTTTCAGAAAATGTGAACTGGTTACATTTAAAGTTGGGCTTTCAGGTTCATGCTCATACTCGTATATCGTGGTAATTTAACGCCTGAAACATGACCCCAGCATGGACACATCGCCGCTGAAGACAGTATACCACATGAAATATGTTTTCTGGTATTGAATATTGATTAAAAAATTCAAATCAATTAAGGTTTTATTTGAACTTTTGAAAGTGGAGACAAAGAAAAAAGATAGTTAGACTTTCTTAAAAATTATACAAGTGGTGACATAAAAGTTTAAGCAATATATCTAAAAAAAATCTTCAAAACTTTCCCAAATATACCCAAAAAAAATCAAGAATCACCCTGTATAGATATAGTAAGGTATAGTCGAAGTAACCGATATAGTGATCTTAAAGGTGTCGGCGAAGTAAGCATAATGCGTGGTGCATCAATGAAGAATGCTACGTTACGAACCGCCACCATATTCATCAGAGTGTGTAGAGTTCTTGAAAAATGATTGGCTAGACGGAAGTCGACGATTAGTCTTTCTGGCGTTTTGAGAACGTTTCAACGATTGTTCGTGAGCTTTCTGTTCCTGTATTAATTACGAATCGGTTAGGCAGTTCAGTTCACTTCACGATAGTACAACAGGATAAGTGTTCCAGGTTATATATTTTTGTCTTTGAATGAAGGTGCTTAAGTAGGTACCCTATACAATCAATATTCTCAGTTCTGTTTTCGTTAAGCCACCTTGTTTTTCAATTGTTTCTAACAGCACACTACACATATTATTCATAGATGAAAACGAAATCATACAACTGAGAATTAATAAAATGAAACACTCATCGCCTAATGTCACACTAATATATCACTTGAGTGCGGCTTCCGACTAGCATATTTCGAGTCCGATTATTGTTGTTTTTTCATCAGCACTAACGATCTTATGACACTTTGAATTCAACCTTGAACGCCGTTCGCACGCCTCAGGAATGAACAATTTAAAAATTCATTGCCAAATAAAGTCGTTGCCACATCAAGTTATGCTGAATACGTTTCTTGTACTAATAAATTCGTCACTACAGGTGTTTTTATCGTATGCGAAATATCGTTTCATTAATTTTAACAATGTAGACCAGGCAGGACTGTAGTATACATGGTGTTCCTTGATGATATGCGAATATTCAAGGGTGTGGATTCACATAAAAAGATAATAATAGGTCGCTATATAAACTACTAGCAGACCCGGCCACGCGTTGCTGAGGCTAAGATTTTTGTTACCTATATTACATTGTAGTAAACTATTTAAGAGGAACGGTAGGAGAGCATCAGTCACGGGGACCACCATGTTGTTTTACATAGATGCCATTTGTAAAAAAATATGGCGACCTCCATGACACAGACTTTCTACTACCGTAACCCCTTAATACAGCGGTTCCCAAACTGGGGGGGCGTGCCCCCCTGGGGGGGCGTGGAGAAAGTCCAGGGGGGGCGTGACACCCAAATGAAATAAATAAAAAAAAATTACAAAAATAATTTCCTCATAATAATACTCCCCTCCCGCCATCCATGACCCCCACCACCCGTTACCTCCATTTGGCATTGGCGTGAGTGCGAGCGTCCCTCCACCCCTACCTTCCTTAAATTGAAAATGTATCTGTGTTACAATGTTAAATTTTGTATCAGTTATTATATTCGTTTTTCATGTAATACTTGTTTAAATTTTCACCATACGTACAATTATTGATATGTGTAGGGGGGCGTGGGGGGGTCTCCAAATAACCAGAGGGGGCGTGGTACAAAAAAGTTTGGGAACCCCTGCCTTAATACAATGAAATTATTATTTACGAACGAAGACGGAAACGTTAAAGCTGGTATAAAATCCACTGGATTGGGATTTGAAGGGGAAGGACTTTGAATATTTTTTTTATTTTATCACATGATGCAAATATTCTTTCGATTCCTCTTCAGTGCTTATAGGACTTGTCTACACTAGCATTGGACTTTGTTTCGATGTTATACCCATATACATATATGAGTTATCCGTCTTTATTTTTAAAAATAGACAAAAATTCGTTTTGACGTGAGATTTTCACTCCGTAAATATACGCCAAAGAAAAAATTACCACATTCCGTTCACAAAATATAAGGTCTCCGACAATGCTCCTACAATTATGGATCTGGCTATTTACAATCATTTACACAAAAATATAAAAGAAGCCAAATAATATTAAAAATGAAAACAGGAGCTCCCTCAAACAATTCTTGACTGAAAAATGTTTCTACTCGTTGGAAGAATAATTTAATGGCTAGTTATATCATATGTATTATATGTAGATAAGTGTATGTGTGTATATGTATTTATTTTTATGTTGACTTTTACATATATTTATTCTTAAATGACTGTACTCTGTTTTAGTGCTCTTGCATTATATACTGACCATTTCTATAAATTTTATATGTCTTGTTGGAAAATAATTATTATTATTATTATTATACCCATGATTCATCACCAGTTATGACCTTTTTAAGCAAATCTGAATCGCCGTTAACGTCATTCAACAATTCCTGAGCGATGCTCCAGCGACGGTTTTTTTTTTTTGAAAAAATTCAGCAATTTTGGAACGAACTTTGCTGTCACACGCTTCATGCCCAAAATTTACGAAAAAATTGCATGGCTTGAGTCAACCGTTATACCGACATCCTCAGCAGTTTCTCCAATAGTGATTTGACGATTCTCCATTACAATTTCTTCAGTTTGTCAACACGAACGTCGTCATACACATCTTCTCGACCTTCCGTGAAAAGCTTGTACCACTAGTAAACATTTTTCTGACTCAAGAGTACAATAACAGTATGCCACTGTCAACATTTCAATTGATATTAAGCACTTGAATCCATGTTTTACACAAAATTTGATGCGAATTCTTCGATCAATTTTTTTCGATGGCGAAAAATCGCCGAACACGCAAAACACTTCAAACTTTTATGCCTCTCACCAATAAACTAAACATGCAAAACACCTAAAACTGTATCTTCGAGACGAGTGTACCAACATAGCCCGCGAAATTTGGACATTCACCTTATATTTTGAACAGTCCACGTAGATCAATATAAAACCCATTGCGCCAGAGTTTACATTAATCTGAAAAAATTTCCGCAATAAGAATTATTTTTGATGGAAGACTACAGTTGGAACTGGATACTTGCGTCATCAATAAAATACGAAATAAATTGCATACTTTTATTTAGCATCGTTTTCATCTACACGTGGGAAATGAAACAAAACAGTTAACGTTCACGTTAGTACTTCGTAGAGGAAGGAATAGCTATACAAACTTGAGTCGTCGGCCACTGCTTACATGATTGTTATTGAAACGGTTTCAATTCTTTTATCATACAAAGATATTTGTTTTCACAAGTAATGAACTGTGGAAATTTCATATTTAATTGAAAACGTTTGTTTGAAAGTGGTTGAACAATGTATCTTGGCAAATGTTACATGTTTGGCATTCTATTTTCTGAAAAAGGTTGATGGCAGATTTGAGATCTATGGATGAACGAATAAAATTAAAATGAATCATAGAAAATACTAAAAATTACCGGATGGAATAAGCAATAAATGTGAGAATGCTAATTCGTAAAACAAATGAATTATTGTGACCTGAAATAAAATGGGATTAATGAATGGGTTCAATAAGTGAAATATCGAATAACCACTTCATGACGTTTCGATTGGTAGTGAATTGTTTTCGGGTCATGACTGTTCAGCTCTGTATGTATTTTTAGAATAATCGATAAAGTGTTGACTGATTTTATGACATATCGTGAAATAGGATTGCTTGTTAGTGAATTTCAAAAATAAAAGCAACTCTTTGATAAAAGGATGGGTTATTCGAAGCAGCAGCCCATTTTCGTTTCGTTTTCATTATTCGACTTATATCGGATGCATGTGTATTCTTTTGTTATCCCAAGTATGATTTTTTTTTAAGCTCTTTTAAATTATTTTGAATAGAAAGAATGCAGTTTCGAAAATATTACTGGTGCCCAACCGAAAGTTCAGTTTCGGTCGAGTGTCGGCAAAAAAACGGGTTTCGGCGGCAAACCTGCCGAAACTACTACCGAAACTTCATTCGGGAGTTCTCGCGCTGTGATCGGTCATGTTCGGCGCGTTGAATTTCATACAAGCGACGAAGCGACGAAGACATTTTGCCGCGTCCACGTGCCTAATCATGTCGTGACTCGTGACTTACTTTGTGATTTACTTTATTTATTACATAAATATTAAATACCTATTGTGATATTAGGTAACTATTCAAATAACAAATTTTAAGGTGCAATTAATATATTTTCTTAAGTAAGGGGTTGTTATGTTGATTTGTTGCTTATCAATAAGGAAAAATGTCGAAGACTGCATAACGTTGTGATTTAAAGATAAAAAATAAAGACTGACGGATTATAATAACGTTTTCTTTATTTTTCCCTCAAAACATAATCCTTGTGAGGAAATTTCGGTTTCGGCCGAAAGTGAGACCGTTGCCGAAATTCGGTTTTGGTCGTAAAAACCATATTCGGTCGAACACTAGATATCACACATATACGTATTTTTTTTAAGTCGGTAAATATCTACAACATATATTCATTTTGTTACTAACTACGCAGTTCATCTCGCTTCTGAAATTATTTCCCGAGTCCACCAATTTAAAACGTTCTCGGCCTTCGTTCCCAGTCAATTTGGTCTTGTCAAGACATAATTTTTTTATCTTTTCCATCACCCTTCTTCCGGAAAGGAAACGGATCACGACGCCCACTTGATCGTTGAAGATTTTCTGATCTTCCAGTTAGATTACGCGCTTTTTATTACTAACGAGATCACGTTCAACTGATGAGAGTCTTGAAAATATACCTTATCTTTTCTCTTGTCGATTATTTCGAAATTTTCCCCTTCCCGGTTATTACGTTGAATTTGTTATTTAAATTTCATGATTTATGCACATGGAATGAGCTGGTCGACGTTGGTAATTGGAACAGGTGTTTTTTTCTGTGGTATTGTATCTTCATTGAATGGAGTAGTTACTTAATGGGGGGAGGGGATGTCGAAGTGGTTTTTCCAGTCGAGTGCTCTTCGTAGGTGTTGCATATATTGGATTTTTTCAACAGGCTTTTATTAGCTTCACTTGTTAGTTTATTTGTTTGTAACCGACTCCTTTGGACTCGATTTTGACTAACTTTAAACGGACATATGCATTTTAAACTTTGTACACTCACAGTAATTTCATAAGTTTATCCTATTTTCCTGATCAGGATCACCAGGATTAAATAATTTCTTCACACTGCTGCTTGCGTGACATTTATTGAATTACAAGTAAAGCAATAAAATTCAATTTAAAAGTATAACAATAAAGTACAATTCAAAATTTTCGTGGATGTCAGTTAAGAATAAATAAAATAAAACAGTTGTGGATCCTGAATAAATATCAGAACATAACTGCCTGAATTCTACTCATATTGTCAAAATCGGTTGAATAATGGCAATTTCGAAAAATTTGCTTTATCGGGTAATATGTCAAAATTAGGGAAAGTCAAAATCGGTAGTACTGTCAATTTCGAGAAGTGTTTGTAAATATGTTAAAATTAGTAAATTTTTTCGAATTAGTTAATCTGATGTATATGCAACTGGTAAGTTAGCGTGGAAGTTGAAGATCGTTGAAAACTTTTCTATCCGTTCACTTCAACCATTTCTTCACATAGAATTTGTAGGATGTGTACGATTTAACTTTTTTTTATATTATCGGAAAGTAGATTATAAACTTTTGATGCTAAAAATTCCACCAACCGTTGACCAATAGTTTTTTTACATGGCCTTTCATTAATATATTTTTGTACAACTGCCATTAAAAGTGACAGTTTTAATGGTTGTCAAGAGTATTTAAAGATGATGCTTACAATTAATACTAGTGTTGAAAGTATTTTAACACGATTTTTTTCGACCAAATAGCAATAAACAAGACATCATTATTTAATTTTCAAGTAAGTTTTATTATGAACAATAGATATAGATACAGTAAAATTCTGCTACAAATGTATTATATACATTAAATACCAGCAAGAACTTCAAATGTGACTTTAAATAAAACGCGTGAGCTGTAAACGATACTGTTTGTTGGTAACCAGATGATTCGGCGTAACCTGACACGGCTACTTCACAGCAAATGCGATAATATGAAAATATGCTATGCTCGTTTCGCAAACTTTTTCGTTCACAAAATAAAACCTTACTTTTAACACTCATATCATGAATAGCTATTACTTTTTGTTCTAGTGTTGTAGTAATGTTCAATTGTTCATAATTTTATTTAATTTCTGCCATTAGTTATATCAAGGCATAGGACTTATTATCGAATTAGTTTAGAATTATTCTTCAGTTTGTGTTACTGTTTAAAGCGTGGTTTTATAGTTTTTGAACTATTATTTTCAAGGAAGATATACCATCTAAGTCTTCTAGGTACATGGGACGCGCTATTGTACTATGTATAATTTTTGTATGTTTAATACAGAAGTACGACCTTTTTTTTTAACTAGCGACCTTCTCCAGCTTTGATTGTGAAGCAGAGCATAAATGCCTTCATTTTTTAACGCGGCATTCACCTTGAAGTGAAACGAAAAGATATAGCAGACATTGGTATGACAGGTCTATACCAGATACTGAAAAATATAGGATTCATATACAAGTAAAATGATAACAGGAAGGCTATTTAGGATAAAAGCACGGTTGTATATATGAAAAAAGAGTCTTGAAGAATATACCATCAGTATTTTATATACATTGATGAAACGTGGATATTTTTCAAAGTTTTCCCGAAGAGAATTTGTAAAAGACGCATGAATAATATTCCTACAATAAATCTTGTCGCCTATTTATATCACAAAGAATATTTTTCATGGAAAGTATAAATTTTACCAAATATGACTTATTTTTCTTTCTTTGAAACGGGGTAAGATAATATTATAGTGCAAATGACACGTTCTACCCATAGTAAGTAATACCATCGATTTGCACAATAGAGGGATACCAAAAAATGTTGGTTTATGACCAATTTGACCACCTTCCACATTCCAAGAATAACAAAACGAAGGAAATTATGGTTTTTCGTAAATCTAGGCCTTGACGTTTTATGGTTGTATTTCCGACGAATATACTGATACATCAATGATATGTCAAAAAGTGGCAGTTAACCCCAAGAATTTTCAAATAAAATTACTAATAAAGTTCGCATACTATGAGATTTTTCAATAATAGCTTCACCCAAAATTTGATTTTGAAATTAATTTCTGCTCTCAAAAAAAAAAAAAAATTGATTTTTTTTTTCAAAAAAAATATAAAAGTGGGGTATAGCTCAATTAATTTCGCTTTTTTGTAAATTTTTCAGTTTTGGGAAAGTTATTTTGAAAAGTCAAGACTCCATTTGGGCACAGTTACCTCATTATTGCTCTAGATCAAGAAACGAATAAGGAAACGGTACAAGAATTTAGCGCCCAACGTGGGACCTGATTTTTAGTATAAGAAATTAGCGCTGGTAACTCATGATTTTTAGAGGAATTTAATTGTTAAACTGGGGGGAACTCCAAGACTACCAGAGAAATATTTCATGGTATGTTGTAAGCATTGAATTTTGGTATATTCGTTTTGTTGAATATTTATAGCGGTGTGATTTGTGTTCATAGCGTCTTGAGTACAACTTTTATATATATTAACAGTCGTGTTGAAATTGTTACTTCTCATCGGAACTTACATTTTTTGAAAATGGAAGACAAAATATAACCGTTAGACCTCTTTGAGGAATAAATTGATTATGAATTGCTTTTTCTCACCTTCGAACTATTCAATATATTATTTTTCCTCGCGAACCACGCGGTACTTTCCACACATCCGATCTCACCGATATATTGCCGTGCAATAAACGGCCAATCTCGATGTAGACCCGAGATCTTGACCTTCGCTCAAATCTTCCTGGATTGTTGTCATGATCGCGCTTCGGTATATCTCCGTGAAATGCCACCTATCACCTATCGATCGGTATATCTCGGAAGAATTTGATACGGAAGATATTAGTTGGCAAATGAACTCGAGAATGAGCAGCGATGGGCGTTCATCGGGTACCGTCAAGTCACTAGCGGGTGTAACCAGCGTTTCTGCATCGGTACGAAATTTACAGGGTGTTTTTGGATAACATGCTAATATTTAGGAAGTATTTTTCAGGTGCATTCTGGCAAAATACAATTTTGATAAACTCTCGGCAGCACAATAGTATAGTTTATACCTCTCAATAAATTTAATAATAATAATAATAATAATATAATAATAATAATATTAATAATAATGTTTATTGTGCAAAAACAGGTTTTATACACAAAGGGAAAAGGGTTAGCCGGAGGCTATCTTCCACCCGTCCCATAATTAGGAAAAAAAAATAAGCATACAGTAAGAAAGACTACCTATAACAATAACAATTACAATAGACACAAAAATAATATAAAACAAACTATTATGAGATTATAAAGATAACATAAAAGATTACAATCGTTTTTGAACATCTAAGAAATTAATTTTCAAAGTACTTTTGAATTGATATATAGACAAATGCATATACGGTAATAAATTATTTAGATACTTTGGTGCAAAGTAAGAAAAACATCCCTCAAATTTGGTGGTAACATGATATGGAATGGTAAATGTATCTTTTCTTAAATTGATAGAATGATTATCAGATCGCTTACTAAGTAATCTGAACAAGTAATTAGGAGTTTTGCTTTCCAATAGTTTATATAAGAATACAGATATGAGATAACGAATTCTAAACTCAATATTCAGCTGATCTAATTTCAATAAATATGGAGTTACGTGATTACGGTAGTTTATGCAGCACACAAATCTCATACAAGCATTTTGTATACGTTGAAGTTTGTGTTTATTATAGTCTGGTAAGAAGTTGTAATACACTGAGCTGCAATATAATAACTATATTCAAAATCCCTACCCAATGATCTGTCCTCATGATCTCACATACTCTTGGAAAATGTTGAGTCTGTTTTCAATACTTTCATAGGAAACTGTGATGCTGAAAAATCTTTGACCAAAGCTTTTTTTAAGGACAAAATACAAGCACTACAGGAAAACGCTTAAGGCGCTCTATCGGCAGTTCCTGTACGAAAGTAGCGATTCACATTGGATTTGAATCGATGGAGATTCGTTCTCAGAAAGTTTATTCCACATAAAGGCAGTTCTCCAATTGTGAAGTTCGAGGTGTACTGAGTGGAACTCCAAAATGATGAGCAGCCACAGTCCGTCGCGTATTATTGATATGTACCGCTCTTGGTGGAATCAACTGTGTCAAGTCGCTTGAACTCGCCAACCTTTCTATCAAGGTTGCAAGTGATGTTCGCGTCTCCAATCAGGTGGATCGCTCTTTTCTGGATGGAATCCAGCACTTTCAGGGTACGCTTAGGGGCGGAGCTCCATACATGAGAACAATACTCCAAAGAAGGTCTTTGCTATCTTTACAGAGCATCTAAAGTTGCTGAAGTGTGTACAGTGTTCTGATTTGGAACAGTAATTCTTCTTCGAGATACTGTCTGTAATTATACCTCTCATAGAGGTTAAATGAGAGTCCAATTATATAACTACCCCATTTTCCAACCCACACGTTAACGGAAAACTGCTCCTGGTGACAGGATTATAATATGGCATATGAGTCTGTTTTATTCAATCCAAAAGTGATCATTTTGAAGGAATCATTGATAAATGGTATCCGTGATAAAATCGAAAGAAGTAGAAAATGAACACGTTGGATGTGGTAGATATATACATGGTAAGATGATAGTTTGTTTTCGTCTACCTAATTTGAGATCTTCCTCAACAGAATTGAAAACCACTTTCCCAACCGAGTCTTCAATTTTTGGTGTCCTTGCAGTAAGTTTCACTAGTTTTAAGTGATTATTTCGTTCAAAACGTATATTTTCGTACACTCTTCTATGAATGAGCAAAACTGTTCGTGAATCTGGAATTTTTCTAATTGGAGGGCGCTATTCATACAACCACCTGGCTTCACACACAAATAACGTTTCACAAAATTATTTAGGGTTATACCACAGTTGTCATAAAAAATAAGGCATTTGTTCGGGTAGATTAATTTCTTGAAATGGACTCAAAAATGATTGACTTGAATACGTTATGGATTTTCATGAAGTATCGACCAATGTCATCACATACCCTTGAATATAGGTATGTTATCAAGAAACACTGTATTAGGAGTCATAGTGTACTTTTTAGGGCAATGCTGTTAACAAACTAATGCCTACTACAACCTTTTATAGTATTTTTTAATTGCTGGACCTAGCACCTATACTCGTGAGTAAACACCAAGTACCATATTTCTGAAGTGATACATGCAATAAGACTCAAATTTGCTGTCAATGCGGCCTGATTTCATGACCGTATGGTTGAGCCTTTGTGGTCAGTAGTTTCTCGCTTCCGAAAAGTTCCTAAACTCCTTAAGTAGTTTATTGACGATCTGCTTAGCCTTGACGCACCATTTACCCCTTGAATCCTGTTAACGTTTTTTACGGACATCCTTCTGTTTTCCTCTGGGGGTGGGATGGTGAATTGTTATGGTTGAAGCCCTTTCTTTTGATCTTCACAAAAATTTTCATCCTTGGCCACTACCGTGAAAGCCCTGAATCTCTTTTTCTTCATCCGCCTCTTGAACAGTTCTTTTTTACAGATTTTAGTCTCAAAATATCACGAGAAGTTTCTAAGAAGCAAACTACTCTGTAAGACAAAACAATCCGTAACGATGGCAATTTCGTACCCTCTTATCCCCCACTCTTGCAGCTACGGAAATTGGTGGTTGACGAGTTGTTCAGGGGATTCTCAAGAAGTAATGCCTTCATCGCTTTCATTGTTTTCAGACCTCAATATAGCTCCAACCCTCTTGCTTTGTTATTTTTTTTTTCTAGTAGGCAGAACGTACCACTATTTCGATGGATGAGACAGCGAGAACGCAAGAATAAATCGGTGCCATGGACAGTGTAAAAGGTGCACAATACCTTTACCCAAATGAAATGGGTGCCCCAAATTTCTACCCGAAAAAAATCACATCTAAATTCGTTTCGGTTCCAACAAAGGATCGCGCCGAATAGATAGGCAAACACTCGAGTAATTCTTCCTTCGATCAATCGATATGTAGCACTCCTTTATCGAGGTGACTTCTTGAAACCTCCTTGAGGGGTTAATCCAGTCGGACTGCATAAGTTATCCCATTTCAAGTTGATTTTCTTTTTTTTTTACTTTAAAGTAGTGAGATTATTTTGAAATTAGAATAGTATTATTTTTTAACTAATTATCGTGATCTACGATCAGCTTTCTCATATGGTAACGTATATTGATCGAATGTTTAGTACCCGTACCCAACTAGAATAATCGTGAAATTGTAGCGGTACTGATTGAAGATTACTCTATTGGACATACTGCGATTGCGGCATCCAACGGATAATTATTGACTGAAGAAGAGATATATGGTTTTGGTGCAGGCGGTTTGTCAAAGATTATATCATAGAGGTGCGAGGAATGGAGGAACAGTAACCTGATGAGAGTTTCAAAATTCGTAATTAAGCGTTAGTGTTTTGTGAGTTCGGCCATTATAATTTAATTGCCTGTTTATCAATTAAATTGAGATAGGAATTTGAACATTCCGACTGTTCCAAGAACTTCCGTAGTTCTCCTAAGCTTTGAAAAGAAAGTTATTTAGATGGAAATAAACTAACTTAAATTTCCTGAGCAGTGGAAAACGGCTCCAATTTGTCCGATATTAAAAAAAGGTGACTAGCGATATCACAAACTACAAGGTAATTTCAATATTTAAAAAGTTATTTCTCCTTCTCAGCATAGTTTCGTACAACAAAGATCATGTATGACAAATCTTGCATATTTAAATCAATATGTCTGTACGTACCTGGACAAGCAAAAACAAGTCGCTGTTGTTTATTTAGACTTTCAAAAAGCCTTCGATCAAATAGATCATTATGTTCTTCTCAGCAAATTGACAAAACTAGGACTCTCTAACCAACTGCTTACTCTAATTGAATCTTATCTAGTTAACAGAAAACATTTCGCCGAATATGAATCTTTCAAATCGGCTCAGTACGTAGTTACGTCTGGGGTACCACAGGGTTTTAATCTTGGACCTCCTTCATTTTTAATTTTCATTAATGATCTGGCAACCTCTTTTAATATTCCTAGCCTACTATTTGCAGACGATCTGAAATTATATTATAAAATCGACGACATTACTGACTGTCAAGGTGTACAACATGAATTAGTACCAAACTTTGGTGCAACGATAATCGTGTACAACTGAACACATCCAAATGTAAAATAATATAATTCACAACAAAAAAGCCAACTTCAATGTACGATTATTCAATCAACAATACTACAATCATTCATTTACAGAAATGGCGAAAACTTCAAAAGTATTGTCACTTCAAAATTGATATACTTTGCGTATGCCAGATCTAAGTTAGTGTATGACTTTTAGGTGTAAATTTTGGAAATGTCTACTTATACGTCTACTTTGAAAATGACATATTTGTATGGAATTAAATTTTCAGCATTCAAAAAACTATTTGATAATATATTCAATTTGGCGAAAGCCTGATTAATGATTATTGAAAAATTAGTGAATATGTCGGGCGAGACCATTATTTTGGCAATAATGTGATTTTTGAAATAGTTTGTAAAAAAATTTAAAATCATGTGCAATTAATTTCTTAATTTTTTCATCGAATTAGATAGTAATGGTTTATGAACGTAGTGCTACTGCGGACCTTCGGAACCAAGGAATACAACGCTTTGCGATGCTTGGTTGGCCGTTAGCAGCAAAATATTTAATCCTTTCTGAACATACTCTTGCTCAGTGGAGACGGGTGGGGTTCTTTATCGAACAAAAAAAGAAAATAAATCAATAAAACTCGAATAGTTATACCAACTATATTATCCAAATTAAACAACCTATCAAGTTCGATAATCCTCAACAAAATCAAATAAATGTTAATTGCTTGTCGTTGACAATTGACAGGGTGACAATGTTGTGGAACCGGAACTGGATAAATATCTCAAAATAAGAGTCCGTCGATGAAAAACGTTTGACAGTTGGGGAAATCGCAATTATGAATGATGGCTAGCCTGATTTCAGTAAGGAAAAGAGTAAGAGGAGTGACAGGAAAAGAAAGAAAAAGAGGGGCTATGGTGTAAACAGGGGTCAAAGGTCGATCTTCATGTAAATATTGCATGAGATGTAAAAAATGCAATCTTGTAATATTATGTTCTTGAGGCAATTATTCGTCATAAATGTACTAGTTACATGCGCTAAATTCCTTAACCTTTTAGTATATATACTGAAAGTGTACACTGTTAACGCTAGAGGTAAGTTGTTTAATTTTGACCCACTATAGGTTCTTTTAAAGTTGTTATTTTTATGCTTTTTTTCTTTACAGGAAATGAGGATGTGACTGAACTAATGGTCTAGCACAACTTGATAACTGTACAACTATAAAGAAAGAAAACGAAACAATTTGTGTAGTAATTCATGCACAATCAGTGAAAGCGACCATGCTGAGCAATAAAATGATAGAAATAAAGCACAGTTCTGAAAAAAAGCTTATCTGTGCCAGTTCTAGTTACCTTTTTCCCAAATCAATGGTACCAAATGTGAACGAAATTTCAATCATAGAGAAGAATTTCAATACAGACATAAATCAATCTGAATGGATGATGATGACAAGTATAGGTTGTTTTGAAATTTTATTTATTTTGTAATAACTGTTATATTTTTAATGATCTAAGTGACTGAAGAGACCAAGTTTACGGCTAGAGATAGTGAGAGTAGGAAAATTTGAGAAGAATTGAAATAAAAAAATAATATTTAATAATAATGATTATCTGTAAGGGCAAGACCGCATATAATATAGACTTGTTGACAATCCGATTCCTCTATTTATTTTCTCCTTCTTCCCTTCCTTTTTAGTCTAAAATTCTTAATATCTAGAAAGAGAAAACAAAACCGTAACAGTAGAAACACTCGTATCATGGCAAGGATAATTTTATTGGGGAGAGAGCATATATGTACCGTGGTCTCTGTTCCACGACTTCAGTACTCCTATCATCCGACATCGATGACGGACGAAAAGGATTGTTTAATAGCAGACGTCTAATCTAAAATGATATATTTATAGAAATCTAATTCAGACTAACTGGTAAATAATAGCTTTGAAATTATAGTTTTTACCGCGATGCGAAGCACATAAATCGGCGATAGGTCAGCTTGTAAATCAAAAGGTTTCATTTTTTAGGTATGTATCTACTATATTTGCCGGACGTGATATTTGTTATTTATTATCATTATAGCTTGAGTTGTCCAAGAGGATTCTTGCATCGGTTCATTAATAATGTTGCGTCCTTTCAACGTGAAACAACATTGAAATGGATTGTATAAAGGCTTTCTATATCGAAATAATTATGTTACACATTTGTTAGGTCAGTAGAAACCATTCTGCAAAATATTTAACCTAATCATTTAAATAATAATCAGAACCTAATCCCGGTAGAGATGAAATGAATTTCTTATAGTCTAGGATCCCGCTTCACTTCACTACGTCCAAAACGTAGTTAATCAAACTCTCTGGCAACCTAACAGGTTGCCAGAGAAAAAGTGATCGCTAATATTTTTAATTAAAAAAATGTGTGTGCTTTGAACCACACGACTGAAGTTAAACCTTCAGCTCCATCTATATGTATGTATGTACATACAATGGCTATATCTGGGATACAAATAAAGTATAAGAAATCTGAGAATCTCAATAATAATTGAGTAAATATGGAATTAAAAAAAAAATTGGAACTAACGAAGAATTATCTTCAAAATCGGTTTTTCATTGTCAAACATAACGAAAAAATTTCAGATAAATTTCCAACTAGGTCAGGTGTACCACAAGAATCGAATCCAGGTCCACTTCTGTTCATAATTTTCATCAATGATTTACAGTCAACTCTAAAATATATAGAATGTCTTCTTTTTGCTGATAATTTGAAACTCTTTAAATCAATCCAAACAGTCCGATACTGTACATATCAGCAAAAGAATATAAATAAAATTTCAAATTGGAGTTTGAAGAATAAATGTAAGAGTTTAATTGTATTCATATAAAAAATGTAATACATATTATGAAATTATGAACGACAACATTAATCAATTGGCGCTCCGGGGCGACTTGAAGGATTCCATTGGCGCATTTGCTTTTTCCGCTGCAGGAAAACCCGGAAAAACCTGCAACACCACATCATCTGAAGATCTTGATCTGCCAATGTCCTGTCTTTCATAGAATATAATGTAGAGGCTCCAAAAATTCCAATAAATTCAAGATTCTGCCAGAATATTTAGTGACACGACTATCGTCAAACTTAAAGCAGTCCGTTTCGTCTTTGACCAATGCGTAATAATTACCGGATTCAACGCCAGAACCACCACAGCGACTGCATGAAGATTATAATGGTGG
Organism: Leptinotarsa decemlineata; assembly: GCF_025532065.1. NCBI lineage: Eukaryota > Metazoa > Arthropoda > Insecta > Coleoptera > Chrysomelidae > Leptinotarsa > Leptinotarsa decemlineata. The sequence goes on along the minus strand of NW_027412688.1, from coordinate 25,635,347 downwards.
TCTGCTAGATCGAAGTGTTCATCCATTTCGAACCTTCGTAAGAGTTTGGTGGTTCCGTCAGAGGTTGAGTCATGTTTGAAGATCATCAGTGTTATTATTAGATTGACTGGTGCATTAGCTATACTTGTTTTCTTGTTAATTTGGCGCATATTCGGCAATACGGTTGACCACCACCTATTAGAAGTTCTTTTTTTAGATGATTCAACAAAAAGCTTTGCACGGACTAGTTATCAATCATATTAGGAAACCGTAGTTGAAGTTCTAGAAAATGACATAAGTTTTTGCTACCTCTAGCAAGCGCTAAGCATGTGTGCTAGGTCCCGTTCCCACATGTGGTTCACTATTGGAATTTGGACGACCGGTATAAAATCGGCCGTCCACAATCGGTGTGTGTGCAATTAGCCATTAGTAGGTTGAATAATCTGTCACAACTTTCAGAAGTATCATTATTCAGTGTTCGTATGGGAGGTCTTGTTTTACAGTCTTATTAACTATTTGTTGGAAATATTTTTACTAGCGTTCAACCGCCAAAGGCTTCCAGTATTTTTATGTTTTGTTTCAATTATTAGAAACTGGTTATCTCGGTCTGATAGCGTGTCTGAAGATTATTATCTCCACTGAAACGGAAAGTGTTTTCTATTCTCAATAGAAGGATCATCATTTATGAAATAAATAGAATTATTATCGAGGGAATAATTCTTCACGATTGCATTATCGCTTCAATTTCAGCTGAAATTGTTTCAACAGCAATGAGACTTCCTCAACTGTAATGATATAATTCCGTGGCATGAAGAGAAACATTATGTCGAATGAAGTTGTTTCTTTGAATGTTAGTCTAGTTCACCGGTGCAATTTCTCATTTGTCGAATTCGACTTCACAGAAGATTATAATTGAGGATTTAGGTATAATTCGATTGTAGGTCCATACACGAAGATGCAAAACTGCATCCTGCTTTCACGAGAACAAATGTGAAATGAAAATCCTGAAATACATAGTCCAGATTTGTCAGTACATCGTAAATTTTAGCAGTGAGTATTATGATTTGAACTTTGAGACATATAAATTCGCGCATTATAATGCGTGAATGTAACTTCCTTGGGACGAACGACAATCACCACCTAATCACCACCCCAATTGAAAGTCATCGTTATACCACTTTGCAATTTACTTCATCAGTGTATTTGTTATACAGTTTACAGTAAGGTCAATATCTCTCCAAATATTTATTATTCTCTGCCGTATATCCAATATCGAAGAAGGTTTTTTTTTATTTATTCAATCCGCATTCGACCTCAAAGGGTCATTTGCGGTGGAACAATATAATATTTACAATATGTTGGTAATCTTAATATCACTGATATATTGAATGACTTTTCTAAAGTTTGTATTCGAAAGGATGGAGATGTCACTAGGTAGCAGAAGGGCATTTCTGTACTGCTGGTATTGGGGACAGCTAAATAGATGATGTACAGTTAATGTTGTGTAGCACCAGTTACAATTTGGTGGTGGCTCCTTCTTCAAGATGTGCTGATGTGTGAGTCTGGTATGTCCAATCCTTAGGCGAGTTAGAATCGTCTGATGTTTCCTGCTTAGTCCAGAATAGTTCGGCTTTTCCATGTTCGGATTTAGTTTGTAGAGCTTGTTTGTTGTAAGTGTCTGCAATCTGACTTTCCATAGATGCGAGGTTACAGATTTAATTTGGTTGTATAAATCTTGATATGGTATTTTCTTCATTATTCGTAATACAGGGCTTGTGGAAGAGTTACTAGCCATTTCATCGGCTTTTTCATTTCCTGGTATCCCAGTGTGTGATGGGACCCATACTATTTCAACTTTTTTACCCCCCTGATATAATGCAGCCAGGTTTGATTTGATTTATTGTAAAATTGGATGTCTGGGATAAAGTTGTTAGATCCCTTCCACTGAGCTGAGCGAGTCCGTGTATATTACAGTGTTTCCATCTGTTCTCCTTGCTTTCATAATGGCTTTGGATAACGCATATAGCTCTCCAGTGTACACGCTACAACTTTTTGACAGTTTATAAGAGTCTGTACCATGCTCGCTGATAACTGCTGCTCCCACTCCTTCTTCACATTTTGACGCATCAGTGTATATATGATTGTATTCAGTATATTTATTGGATATTGCTCTGAAGGAATTTAGGATGAGTGAATTAGAAGTGTAGTGTTTTGGGAATTTGAGGAGTTCAGTGTTGCAAGGGGGAATATCTATTGTCCAGGGGAGAAGGGTGTTCGTATTAATTGGTTGTGTTGAAGTGAAATCTATTGTTGCTGCTATTCTGCGTATCCGAGTATGCAATGGTGCCATTATATTGGGGTTTCGCTCATAAATTGGATTGGTATGATGAGGAAAAATTCGTTTATGAACAGGGTTTCTGTAGTTTCCCGATATCCTTGCTGCATACGTTAATGTCAGGTATTTTCTTCTGATTTCTAGAGGGGGTTCTCCTGCTTCCACGTAAAGACTTTCCACGGGACTGGTTCGGTATGCGCCAAGAGAAATTCTCAAACCTGCATGATGAATGCTGTCTAGTTGTTTGAGCACTGATTTACGACCACTGGAGTACACTATAGATCCGTAGTCTATCTTCGAACGAATTATCATTCGGTATATATTTAACAATGTGACGCAGTCAGCTCCCCAAGATTGGTTTGCTAAAACTTTCAACAGATTGATGCCGTTCTGACATGTCTGTTTCAAGATATTAATATGTTTTTTACATTGAAGTTTTTTGTCAAATATGAGTCCGAGAAATTTTATCTCGTCAACAAATTCCAATTGACAGTTGTTGAGTGTTATAACTGGTGGATCCATACCAGAACTTTTGGAGAAAAGTATGCATTTGGTTTTGCTAGTTGAGAATTCAAACCCAGTGTTTTTGGACCAAGTTTCGAGTTCATATATTGCGGTTTGCAGTAGTCTTGCTGCAGATGGGATGTTTCTACCACTTGTATATGAAACCAGATCATCCGCGTACAGATTGGCTCTCACTGGTGCTCTGATATTTTTTAAAATATCGTTTATGGCAATCAAGAATAGAGTTGTACTCAGAGATGATCCTTGGGCGATGCCATTTTCTTGTATTTTCGTATTTGATAATATTCCGTTTGTTCTCACTCTGAAAGATCTATTGGACAGAAAATTTTGAATAAATGCAGCGGTTTAGTTTTAGTTAGCAGTAGGTTTAGTTTCGTACATCTTTTGATTCACATAGCTCTATAAAAACGTCCAAAGGTGTCAAATCTGGCGAGCGGGCTGGCTATTCTGTAGGACCTCGACGGACAATCTAACGGCCGGGAAAAGTAGTATCCAAATAGTTTCTTACTTGTCTGGAGTAATGTGGTGGTGCTACATCTTGTTGGAATACAATATCCATATCAAATTCATTAAGATTCCCTTCGACGATTTTAGTAATGAGAGGATCAACAGTAGTTTCCAGCATATTCAAATACAGTTCCCCTGTTAAATTTTGATCAATAAATAGAGGTCCTACAATATGGATCCCAATATTCCTGCCCGAACGTTAAGTTTTTCAGGATATTGAGTATGTGTTTCCCGGAAAACGTGAGGGTTGCTGTCACTCCAATAACGGCAATTTTGTCTGTGAACATTGCCGTTAAAAAAATGTACATTCGTCAGTAAAACAAATATTGTGGAGAATTTTGCAGAATTCTGTTCTTTGATCAGGGTCATTTTCAGTTAATTGGTGTACCACTTTAATTTTGTATGGTTGATACCTATTCCTCTTTGAAAGTCTCCACACAGTAGAAGGAGACACCTCACAAACATTCGCGACGGATTGAGTAGAATGTTCCCAATTTACTACCATCTCACCAATTATTTGCACTTGCTGTTCTTCCGGAATGGACGGATGACCTGGGGGCTTTCTGTTATGTACACTACCGGTAGTTGTGAATTGGGATACAAGTTCCCTGAAATATTTTCTACAGATAGGACAATTCGGAAAACGTTCATTGAAAATCTTTTCAGTCTTATGGATGTTATGGGTCGCACCGTAAATAAAAATCGCTTCAATTTTTTCTTCCCATAGACGAGAGTTGACCATTTTAGAGATTGTTGACGTGGTACCTTTCTACTAGTAAAACCGAAAACTAAATGAGAATATTCTAACTGAACAATTATGTTCATTGACGTACTGACATTTTTTTTCGTTTTTATAAACAAAAAATAACTTAACTTTATCAGGTTGTTGGAATTGCCATATGGTAGATAAAAAGGAATATTTCTAGAAATATCGATATTATGTGTTTGTCTTCATTAAATTATTAAATGTTTCGCCATTTTGTAGTATATGAAAATATTAACTTCATATCCTAGGGTTGTGAAGTATTCGTCAGGAGCTTCAAAATGATGTGTCACAAGACCCCCCTTTCCATTTAATTTTTTTTTCCGATGGCGCCCAGTCGCTATCTTGAAGTTTCATCTGTCAATTTCACTTCAAAATAAAGTATTCATGCATTAATTTCATTATCCCAAATTTAATTTTTTTGAGTTAACCCGTTCAAAAAATAAAAGGGTGGGGGAAATCAAAGAAATGCACTGTATTATAAAGCGTTCCTATGGGTGATATCTGTTTCAATTCCATAACGAATGTTTTCGTATAACTCAATGTTCATACGAAAGTGGATGTTTCGAAAGTGTTCTTTCTTTTGTGTAATTCAATGTTCACTTGAAAGTTGTTGTTGTATTTTTTTTCAGTTTGTATCCGAAAGCAACTTCTATGGATGATCTACATATCTTCATATAGAGTTTTTTTTTTTCAACTTGATTGCTTTTTTTTCCCAAAAACAATCTCTTCTAAAAAATATATCCCTTTCAACAAAACTTTTTGTTCATTTCTGTACAAAATGTGAAATCAAAAGTAATATCAAAAAGTGATTAGAAAAAGTAATGGTTTTCTGATTGATCATGTAAAAGAAAGAGCTGAAATGTAATTTGACGAAAAATACCTTTTCTTCAATATAATTCTGAGACTATTATTGATACGCAAAAACGAAATAATAATTCTCGAAGTTGATAAATTTTAATACCCGAATAACGAGAAATTTGAAAGTACAATATTCGAATACATGAACAGAGTACGTAAATGACTAAACTCGATCTACCTACTTGACGCAGCTAGATGCGTCACCAATACGTCGCGTATTCTTTTCGAATTTATTGAAATTCAGAATAGCGTTTCCATTGGAATTAAGAATGAAATACCTATGAAATATGAAAAAAGAATAATTTTCGATTATAATATTGAGCTTTCTGTTTATCATATATAAATTATTGGTATTCTACGATGAGTATGAAATGAAGTACTGTTGTCTTATTTTTGTGAAGTTATGTGAATCAGTGAAGTGAGGCTATCTCTTCATTGTACTGGTGAGTTTTATTTCATTTGCTTATTAATTTGAGTTGTCTCAGAAGTATTAGGGCCTAGTTACTGTCATAATAATAATAATATCAAATCAAACCCGTGAAACCTGTGAAACTCTGTTTTGGTGGCTTAGTCTCAAATTTTTTCATCATTTCATGGTTTGAAGGGGATAATCAAATATAAATAAAGTTTCGAAACATGACACATTATCCACTACATTCAAACAAACATCTACTAAGTTTTATTATGAAATAATATATAATAATATATATATATATATATATATATATATATATATGTATATATATATATATATATATAAATGAATTGCTGTTCGTTAGTCTCGCTAAAACTCGAGAACAGCTGGAACGATTTGGTTTATTTAAAATTATTTTTGGAAGTCCAGGGAGGGTTTGAAAGGTGAGTAATTATGAAAAATTTCGTCAATAAAAATATTAATAAAAATAAAAGAACTCAAGAACGACTGGACTAATTTTTATGATTGCCGTAATAAGTATTAAAATATGATACTTTATCAATAGAAATAATAATGATAATAAAGAACTCAAAAACGGCTGGACCAAGCACTTCATTAGTTCTTACTTCCATTGTCTAATATGATATAAATTGACTTGAAATCCCTGAAAGAATCTATAAAAATTAAAAAGATCAGCTAAAAAAATAACAATAATTATATTAAGCAAAAAAAAAACTGAAATTACAATTAGATAGAAATACAAGCAATAAATAAAAAATTGAACTATTCAAAAGACATGAAAATTAAAAATTATTGAAAAGAAATTAAAATTGAAAATTAAAAGATTCCAAGCCAAGTTACTTCACAATGTTTCGTGGTGCACTTCATTTCATTATTTCGGATTTTCATTGTCTAATATGATATAAATTGATTTGAAATACCTGAAAGAATCTATAAAAATTAAAAAGATTATCAAAAAAAGTAACAATTATATTAAGCAAAAGAAAAACTTGAATTACAATTAGATAAGCTAAATTCGGACTTCTATTGTCTAATATGATATAAATTGAAGTAACTTGGCTTGGAATCTTTTAATTTTCATTTGTTTTTAATAATTTTCAATTTTCATTTCTTATTAATAGTTCAATTTTTAATTGTTGCTTGTATTTTTATCTAATTGTAATTTCAGTTTTCTTTTGCTTATTATAATTGTTATTTTTAATCTTTTTAATTTTTATAGATTCCTTCAGGGGTTTCGAATCAATTTATATCATATTAACTGAAAAACTTTGTTTAGCGAAATATCACAAGGAAAGTGATGTCATTCTAAATCTAATATGACGGACGCCATGTAATAGTGATGCATTGGTAAAAATAAATGAGTTGAAACAAACTAGAATGTTTAAGATAAAATAATTCAAAAAACACTTCATTGTTAGATTTTCACCACAGAGTTTTACTCTGGAGTATAGACATGCCTCAAATTTTATTTCGAAATATTTACTTTTTTGAAATTTTCAGTAAGTAGAAAAATATTCATTTTTACTGAAATTGATTGTCTATTATGAGCATTGAAAGTTTGCTTTCAAAAATATTTTTAAGTGTTATTCTTCAATCAGTTCAACCAACCTCATGTCATCTCTATATTTATTGTTATATTTTTTCAAAAATTATGATTTTTTTCAAATAAACGTCAAAATATGTATATGCATTCTCTTCCCAATGATACCTACATTTCAATTTCTACAAGATTCCTTCATCTGCCATGGTTTTCTCCTACCATGTTAGGTGTCCGCTGAGAGAATAACGACCATGGGTACGGCGTAATGACAGGACATTGCAAGAAATTAATAGCACCTGAACAGAATATCGCCCGAGGCCTTTCCAACCGGAGTAAGAGATGATGATAATCTCGCAACTTGACACCAAAACTCATTTAATATTTGCGTTCGATAGGCAGTAGGTACGGCTCACGCTATATCTCGGAAAAAAAGAAGAAGCAGCAGCAGATGTAGTAAAAGTCGGACGGATACCCACCGCGTTGTGAATCGTATTCCAATTACCTGACTCAAAACATTGTTTGATTTTATTTCACCAGCCGTCTGATGTTTATTTAGTAATTCACCTGGTTAAAAATGGTACGTTGAGATGGTATTTGATGGGATAACGACTTGACGTTAATGATGATCATTTCTTGTGGAAACGTTATGGCTTAATCAATGTGTAAGCATTCTGGTTTTTAGCTGTTTTAAGGAACTGATAGTCAGAGTGCTGTTTTTGATTTTTCTTTACCTAAATGGTTCCACTGATCGTCCAATCACCAGTGAATGCTTTCCTCAACGTGAGGTAAGTTGTCATTGGGTCCAAAAACTATTTAGATCGATTATCGAATGCTTTTGATAGGATAAACCAATATTTTGATCAAGAAACTTGAATCCATCGGATTTTTTAAGGGTGTAATTCATTATTTGTAAAGTTTAGTTACAAACGACTGGTTGGATGAAGAGAAGATACAAAAATCTATCAGAGTTCATTCCGGAGTCACTCGGAGAAGAGTTTATGAGTGACTTGTTGCAAGCGGCTTCGCCCGCCTAGAATTTGGTTTGTCACATTAAGTTTCGTGACAGACAATTTTAAACAAATTGTTACGATACTTTTTTATTTACCCAAAACTTCAGGTTTCCAACTTCAACACTGATAATTCAATACAATCATTGAGCCCCTATTTTTACCCTGAGGGTGGAAGTTCCTGATTCCTTTTCTTGATGTTTATTTACGCTATACAAAACACCTACCTGCATATTTCAAGATTCTAGGTTCACTAGCTTAGGCTGTACGTTAATATAAGAGCGGGCAACAGATAGTAATTTATATATTTACTTTAAAAACACAGTAAATGAAAAATATGCCAACTGTAGTTAATGTAATGAATAGCTCCAAGAATCGAATTATATTACCTATAAAGAAATTCACAAATCTAACACAACCGTCAACGACGTCTGCCCTCACCCGCCTGCCCGCATTCGGGTCACGTTCTCGCCGATGGCGCTTCATTGCTCAGACCGCCCCTCTACCCCCGCGCTACGTCCCCCGTCATCTTACAGTAGACGCGACCAGTAATGACTCACTGCGTTACGTCAAGTTGCTCTAATCGTGATAACTTTTGAACGATTAATCCTAATTACTTAGTGTAAGAGAAAAAGTTTATCTATATTAAATACTTGAAACGACAATTGGTATCAATTTTTATAAGAATTTGACAGACATTCTAAAATGTGCTTTATAAAAAAGTATCCAATTTAATTGTATTTATGGCTCAATATTTTGCATAGAGTGGCTACCACATAAGAGGTAGATTTAGGCGGACTTTTATTAAGAATTTATAACTATTTCAGATGAACATTCTTACGGTACAGAAACTACCATCATGTGTAACAATAGGAAATCGACTTGTTCAAAATGACACATTTCTTTCTCTCTAGACATATTGACTTCACAACTTCTACTCAATATAGGATTCAACATTAAGGAAAAAACAAACAATAGGGACGATACAACTATTTGGTTTATGTTATAACCATCCACAATGAATATTTTCTGATCTGGCAAACAACTCAAACTCGGATTTTGGATAATGTTTAAAAAATCACTCTCTAAATCTGTTGAAATACGTTTTTCCATTAACCAGCTGTCGCCCCCTATGAACGACAACTCTCAAAAGTTGAAACTTGTCCAAGCTGAAGATTAACGAGGTGTTACTTTTTAACGTGCGATTTCTACATCGGATCTCTCAAATAGTTTTTTATGGCTTGGTATATTGTTCATATGTTGTTAGTACTATTTAAGGCCCAGGATAAAGATATCAACCTGCCTAGGAACCTATGCGACTGTATTTCAAGTGGAAATTTACGCTATTGAATTGTGCGCGGGGAGATTGGAAGAATCCAACCTCATACACCAGTTAATAAAAATATTCTCGTACAGTCAAGCGGCATTGGAAGCTCATGGCTCCCACCAAGCAACGTCTAAATTGGTAGCAAATTGCCAAGAAGACTTAACAGATATTCTCTGGTCTGGATTCCTGGCCATATTGGCCTGGAAGGAAATGAGGCTGCTGACCAGTGGCGGCTCGTGAGGAGGCAAGGGAGGCTTAGCCTCCCCGTAAAATTTGGGGCTATTCATCGCAATAAATTATAGTATATTGAAAAATAATTATGATTATTTTTTTCTAAAAATGCTTGGGTATCATTACTTTACCATAAATTTGTAACATAAATACATAATATGTCCGAAAAAACACTATCACTCAGTACGTAGTACGTACCACACTGTATCCTGCATCAACAAAACTCAAATGCACCGCCCATGAACGAATAACGAATAAACCATATCAACCCGAAATAATAAATGCCATACGTTGCAAGAGAGCCAAGCCTCCAACTGCTTCAAAAAACACAGGCTCTACGAGACCGATGCAACCAGCGACTTGCGTCCCGATTTGTAATTTCAGTTGCAGAAATTATAAGTTTGTTCGGGTTCTACGAAATTCTAGGACGTCAGGATCATGCGCAGTTGATATAGAGCGTTCTGGTTTATTAAGAATAATTTAGGACTGATGAATCCTCTGTTTTGGTTTCGACTGCGAAATGATCCTAAACTGTTTTGTACCGTCCCGAATCGGTCTTGCTCTCGAGGCTGAACTGTTGAGAACTGTTCCCGTTGCTCATGCGCATTCATGGGGAAATTTGTTTGGGCTATTTGCTAGGATGTTTTTTTATTATTTTGATTTGAATAATTGATGATTAACGGTAGATAACATTTGAACTAACTAGAAGGATACGCTACATAACAAAATGGACATGATCAATAGTATTTTCTCGTCTTCATCTTTTCATATATACGATATATGAATATACGTTCTGGTTTAAACAAGTGTCCGAGACTATTTCGAACTGTTCGGAGATTTTTTGTTTGTACGCATCTTGTTATCTTGCGCAGTTTCCAAACGGTTTTGGATGTTAGAACCAGAACAAACCTTATAGCGTCAGAGGAGGCTAGCCTCCAGTTGGTCTCCGTTAGTGTACGACTGGGTTTTTTTTTTATTTAATTATTCGGACGGGATGCCGTGGCGGACCGGGACTGAAAAAATGTTGGTAAATCGTTTTAGTGTTTCTTTATAATATTTGTGTATAAAACAGGCAGTATTATATTATAGCAGTACTTTTTGGTAATATTTTTAATGTGTTTTTAAAGTGTTTCCATTCAATTTCAAGGTGTTTTCAAGTTTTCACTTTTCGGTAAGTTTTTTTTCATTTATTATGGATAAGTTGGACGAAATTAAAAAATCTGACGATATAGTGGATTGGTTGCTGACAAATAATTTCAAGTCTTTATCTTATGATAATAAATTTTACATTATTAAAACTCTGGGAAGGCCTCAACCAAATTTGATTTCAATTAAACCGTCAGATAATCGACAAAATCGAGGATTTAATATTAGTTGGTACGATAAATGCGATTGGTTAAGCGGCTCCATTAAACGAGAAAAACTTTTTTGTTGGCCCTGTGTTTTATTTTCCGTACAAACCGAAAAACAAACGTGGTCTAAAATAGGATACTCCGATTTGAAAAATTTACCTCGTGTTATGGGGCAAATATGATTCACAATTTGGCACTTTTTCAAACGGTAGCGTTTTTTCGGGCACCTCAAAAACCATCAAAAAAGAGCTTGTAGACAGTGTGGCATATATTATTGAGGAAAATATAAGCAAGGAGATTGAAAGTGCTTCTTTTTTTGCATGGGTAATTGATGAAACTACCGATATTACCTGTACATCACAACTTTCAATCGTTTTTAGATATGTCAATAATGGTAATGTGGTAGAACGTTTTATGGGTTTTCATGATGTTTTATCTGGGCGCACAGCTGACGATTTATTTAATTTTTTAATTCGTACGTGTGACACCTATAATTTTAGGCAAAAGTTAATTGCGCAAACCTATGATGGGGCTGCGGTCATGGCAGCCATTTGAATGGTTTACAAACTGAAATAAAGTCCATACCTCCTCATGCACTTTTTACGCATTCTCATGCCCATGCCCTAACTTTAGTATTAAGCAAAGCATGCAAATACATAAAAAGTTTCGCGCCTCCGGCGGGCTTTTCTGTGTGTATATAGTCTATATTACTTTAGCCTCCTCTGTTCTCCAATGCACGAGCCGTCACTGCTGCTGACTCTCTCGCAAAGGAGGGCATCGCTTTAGGTTTTGCCAAACAAAGATTGAACACCTGGATGGCAAGAAGATTTATGGACTTCTGACACAATCTTCCAGGATTGGCTCACTCCAAGGCGTTTATTCGCCCTTCGAAATTTGATACCAAACAGTTGTTGGACTACAGTAGGGATGAACTACGATGTCTAACAGGCCTTCTTACAGGTCACTGTCACTTGAATCATCATATGCAGAGACTTGGACTGTCGGAAGACAGTATGTGTTGCCTCTGTTTGGAAAATTATGAAACAGCAGAGCACATACTTTGTGACTGCCCCGCTGGGGACCGAATCAGGTTTTTAGAGTTCGGCAGAGCCGTACTCTTACCATCTAACCTGAAAGACCACTCACCATACAAACTAATCGGCTTCGTTAAAAATCTGGGTTTATTTGGTCGAGTGTGAATAGGTGTGAGCCACAATAAACCCTTGCGTGTTGCGGTTGAGGATCGAATAGACCCCACTCACTTTGAACCTAACCTAGTATTTATTCGTTCTTTATTAATTGTATGTCATACTATCTACATAGAGTGTCATTTAAAAATTGCTAAGGGCGAACCCATTTTAATGAAATAAATGAATTAAGAAAATTTCAACTATATTTTCTGTGAAATACCGATTTATAAATTTCAAATATTTTGTTATTGTAAATAAAAAAGAATCAAAAGCAGTTTTGACAAGCCAACATTTTTCCTTGCAATTGTAATTATTAGATTATTTGAACAGTTTTGTCCGTTTTTATGAGTCTAATTTAAACCGTAATATCTCAGTGAATATTCATTCAATTCAATCGAAATAAGCGCCATTTCAATCAGTGCACTTTTGCCAACGTAATACAAGTCAACCAATTCCGCCAGAATAAAAATTGGGTGCTCGAGATTCGATGATGTCGACGACGGCCGTTTTTGCCTGGTCCTGGATAGCGAAGGTTCTACGGTGAGAAAGTTATCGAAGTGGTTGGGGAGTTATCAAAGTCGTTTGGGGAGAGGTCTGGGAGTATGGAGGGTGAGACAGAATTTCGACGCTCAATTCGTTTGATTTTCGGAAACATGCGGACGGGAGTTATCGTGGATTAAACCTCTTCTGTTGACCAGCTGGCTACTGGTGACGCAATTTCTGGCACATTTCGTTGATTTCCTCAAAATGGGACCCTGCTGTGATGGTTTGAGAAGTGCCTGGGTGGCTCATCGGTGTTCAACCACTGTCCTGAACGTCTTCTGTTGTCGTAGAGGATCCACTTTTCACCATACGTGATGATCCGATCCAGAAAAGATTCGTCTTGGTTGTGCGAAAACAAAGATGAACAGACCTCGAAACGTATGTGATTGGTTAGCCTTCACCTGAGTCCTTAAACCGTCGTCCTTAATTACTATAGGTTGACCATTTCAGGGCTCATATTCAAGGCTGAAATATCCGGAACGAATTTTCTCAAACCAACGTCGAACAGTGCGTTCGTTAATTTTTCGGTCTGTTTCGGCAGCGCTTTGGTTCAATTCGAATTCGTAGGGAAAAATTGGTCGAAAATCGCTCGACGATTTTCTTTTAATTGAGTAATGAAAAAAGACCATTAAAATTTCAGTTCAAGCGTGTTATCTGTAAAATACCGATTTGTAAAATTTGAATATTTATCCATTGAAAATTGAAGAGAAAATCTTGAGAAGTAGGTTCGAGAAACCAACATTTTTCTTTGTATAAAAAATACTATTTATATGTTACTCAGCCCAGTTATCTATTAAATATCTACCCGTATATTTCTCATATTTTTTCATTGAAAACTGAAACAATTGTTGAAAATCTGTGTTGACAATCCTACATTTTTTTTACTCATGATATAAAGTTCAGTTGAATCTGACTAACTTTAATTTCTTCAAGTTCATTCGATTGAAATTATATCATGTTGTGAACTTGGCACATATCCATTCTAAGAACTCTAACAAAAAAATGTTTATATTGTTACGCCGAGTATATCATAAATGGTTTCATTTCCGGACCAGTGGTCTCATTTTTCATCATTTCAAGGCGATTATTTCATTATCGTACTCGAACTACTCGAAATCTCCTAATTAGCATACGGCAGTTAATTTATGTATGTGTGTTCTTGTACTGTTCAGATTTATAGTAATTCCAATACGAATGTGCCACTAGACTGCCAGCTTTTTTCAATGTTTACTATACGTTTACTATGACGGCTGCAAGCATTTCTAACTCTTTTCTTAAGCAGATTAATTCGTTGTGCCTTTTAGGGAAGGTGGTTTTTCAAACGGAATCAGTGGGTGTGTCGCCGTGGAAAAATGGCTATTGGGACCAACGTTGCCAACGTTAAAAATATCTGCAAACTCCTATCGAAAAGCACGAAACATGAAAAAATCACTAAAAATATAGAAATGCATCAACAAATTATTTGCTATTTTTGACAGACGAAACTTTGGTCCTTGTCACTTTTCTGTCAGGGAATATTTTTATTCTGATGTGGGAACAAGTATTTCCAACAAACTCATAAGCAATCTAGCTAAAATATTCGAGAAAATCCTAAAAGAAAGAATAACAAATTCTTCAAATAAATACAAAAATTTTGATAAAACTAGACGTTCCCTATGCATTTTCGTCGACCTAGCTAAGGCATTCGACACTGTCTGTCACGATAAACTTTTGGAATATCTAGAAAAAATGGGATCTGCCGATGTACGAAACTTTGAAAATTAATACCGGTGATATGGAAATATGATAAGATCATTGATTCCCACGTTCAAGTTGTTGAAACAGGTGTTTGATCGAAAGCATTTAGAAATTCTTTACAATTCTCTTGTTAGACCACATACAAGTTATGGCATTTTAGCATGAGATGGAGTAACCAACAACTTCCTCTAAAACATAGAAGTCACCCAAAAGTGGACCTTGAAAATATATATATATATATATATATATATATATATATATATATATATATATATATATATATATATTCGAGGTGGAACGATGAAATTCTCAGGACTGATGGAAATGCTCAAAATGCACCTACCACCTGAATGGGGTCCGCCACTCGCGATGGAACACCTCATTTTTACTGTGTTTCAGCTTATTGACGATGACCAATAGGCTGAAACAGCTGTTTACCGGTGGCTCTTAAATTGAAATCAATATGGGAATGATTAAAGAGTACTTATCTTATTTAGTTTTTGATTTTCATGGAATTATTTTCCAGCAGCTTGACTGCATTAACCTTTCTAGAGGTATTGTTACAATAAACATAAAAAACAGAAGAGGTTATTTGGTCAATCATGTTTCACCAAAAACTAACGAGGGTGCAATTGATATGTGGCAGGATGTTATAACCTACCTTGGTATTTATGTAATTACCAAAAAGTAGCTCGGCCCAGGCTAGTCGATTATTGTCGGGACTGGACGTGGGTAAGGAAAACATGTTTTTTTACAGTCGAAATAGATGAAAAAAAGTAAGCCCTGGGGCACCAGTTGAACGGTTCAACAAGGAAGGGGTGGAGAAATAGCCAAAAAGTCAACAACGAAGCTCCAAGCTTGAAATTTATATTAAATTGATATATAGAATGAAATATTTACAAACTTCACTAACAACTGATGTGCAATAACTTGAAAATAATTGGTTTTCATATTTGATTTATAATTTGCAACGAACTAATGTAGAAAAAAACAGGCAAATATATATGCATCAAGTTTGAAGAACTTAAAAAGAGAACTTAATACTAAAACAAACGTTTCCAGTAAATATATTAATACGCCGCTATAGTTCGTTTTGATCAAGATATTACTACTGGGGAACTCTTATCACGGAACAATATTGAATCAAAATATTCGAGTATTAAACTGACACCGATAGATCATTACATAAATTGAAAGTGAGGGAACAAATAAGTAGTGAAAAGTATCTGTCTGAATCTTAATCTACCCATAATCTACTTTTCGATTAACTACAATCAAACTCGATAATTATTAATTACCCCCGTCAACAGCTGTCTTAGGTGCACAAAGAAAAGGTAAAAACTTAAACTATCCTCTAATTTTATGGAATGAACTGTAGATTTCAATAATCAGACCGTTCCAAAATATATCATCAATATCAGAGCTAGAAGCCCTGATATTGATGATATATTTGATGATCAAGGGGTTTCATCATTTTTGATATTTTTTATACTTGCTACGGTTCTCCGTTGGTACTTTCTAGAATGTCTCCTCTTATCACAAAGAACGACGGGTATGATGCAACTATAGCTTTTCCGAACGATTTCTCCAATTATATATCAGATAAATATGCCTTGAAACCTTTTTTTTACCACCAAAAAAATTATTAAAAGGTCGGACAGTGATAATAAGATCACCTGTGAATCTTTCACAGGTGATCTTATTATTCTTGTCCAAAAAACCTCAGATGTTTGTAGGTTTCGGACAGTCCCTAGCTTTCGTGTCGGCTTTACGATAGATACTCACCATGAAACTGACCATGAAAATCTCCTAGGTTTCATTTACTCCTGCTTTATAGACAACCCACCTTCCCAGAAATATTCTGATAAAATAACGAACCTACAGGGCGACTCGACTGATTCCTCTGAATTCAGAAAATTAAACCGTTACAATGTAAAATTCCCAGATAATCCGCCAAAACCGAAAAATGTAAGAAATGTACGAAAATAGTAAAAATAAGCCTTTTTTATGTTTTTGCGATTTGTTGGCAACGCTGTTTATGACGGTTAACAAGTGGTCTGACGTAAATGGCTACTACGGTGACATGGAACACCTTGTGGAGTTGTTGAGTTTTGCAAGGTGGTATAGTTGTATATGGCACTAGTATAATTTGTAATTTGGTTTGATCTTATTAGTCGCTCTCAAGTTCATTCTATAAAACGTAAGGATTTCGTTATTCGTCGATCTTACCATATTGATTACAGATTTGAATGATAAAGTACATGTGGAAGCTATTTTTCGGGTTTGTTGGCCGTGGTCTGCAGGGTTTTATGCTTGACGTTTCGTCTACTACTGCGGTAGAAATTATCGAAGGCGATGTGGTAACAATATAATACGAGTATATGTTACGATGTGAATTTCACTTAGGGGGAAGTCCCCTAACGCCGGACGGCACGTAGCGCCAGACACTCGCGCTATCCCGCCAGTGACGTGAAAAGCCTCGTTGGGAACAGTTGATTGCTGTTTTTGGCGAAAAAGTACTGCGTCGCAAAAATGTTATTTTAAGTAAGTATACTGCTGTAGTTTTGTGTTCAAGTGTTCCTTTAAATTGCCAAAAAGCTAGTGAACCCTTATAATTCATCAACAATGAAAGTTTTTAATAATTTTCTAAACAGTTTTAGTATAAAACACTTAATGTTGGGGATTCTGTGTCCCCTAGTACCGGACATAAAAATGTCCCTTAACACCGGACAGTTTACAAGTTGTTTTTTTTCCACTAAGCATTTATATTTATTATTATAATTATTTTAAGTTGTTTCGGAGGATAGAAGAACGGAGATAAATTGGAATGGAAGAGACGAAAAAGAAAGGAAAATGGAAGTTTCCGTGACGTCCTGCGATGCACAACTGTCCAACGATTCGGTCTCAGAAGAATCGACAGTTACTCCTAGAGAATCTATCAACGAACCAATAGTCAGCAGTCCCAAGCCGTCGAAGAGCTTTGATCCAGATTGTCCATAAATTGTCATCATTGCCCGATGCTGCCATAAAAAGATCAGCGGTTCGCAAGAGAAAAAGTGAAAGAAGCGAAATTTAACATCATCAACCTACAAAATTGCTGCTGAAGAAAAATAGAATAAAAAAACCTTAAGGAAAAAACGAAAAGAATGGGATTCAAGTTCAAAACAGCAATAGAAGAGAAGGAGAAACGAACCAAAGGTGTGAAGGCCAAAGGAAAAACTCGACATGAAACGAAGAAAAAGGAACCATTAACTCAAATATGTAACATCTGAATAACTACTTGCGTAGTGTGCTTAGAGGAGCACGACGAATACTGGTAAATGCTCTAGTTGTCAAGAGTGAACTTATGAAGCATGTGCCGACATTCCTGAATGTAAAGATATGTATTTCAATAGTGTCCGGCGCTAGAGGCCAGTGCCAAAAATTTCCTGAATATATTCAAGTAAAAGTTGTATTTTTTTTCCATTTCTCAAAGTACTTTTTATTTTATTTTGGGATAACCTTAGGTGTCCGCCACATTCCATTTGGAACGGAGGTGAAATATCTTGGCATTGTCTTTGGTAAAAAACTCAACCTGGAATGCTCACTTGGAAAAAGTTTTACACAAAGCCAGACTGTCTCTATGGAAATGTCGAAAGATTTGTGTTGAAACTTGAGGTTTAGGTCCCAAACAAATCCATTGGATATTTGTGAGGATTGCCAGACCAATGATCACTTATGGTGCAATTGCCTGGTGGCTTCACAGAAAACGGTCCAGGCGAAGCTCTCTGGCTTACAGAGACATGCTTGTCTGGCCATCAGTGTTGCCATCAGTACCACACCGTCAATGGCGATGGAGATCCTTCTAAATATACCTCCTCTCCACATTTGTCTGGAGAGACAGAGGCTAGATGGACTCCGTATGGACTTGTGCTCATTGCCAATTGCACAAATCAATTTAATGCAGAGTAACAGGCTGTTGGATGACACTGGAAGTCTCAGCATTCTGGAAATGACCTCTAACTTCATGCCTCCAACTGTCAACTACGAACTGCTTTATAAAGTACTGTTCCCGAGTAGAGAGGACTGGATCCTTCGGGAGAAGGAAATGTTAGGAGCAAATAGTTATTGGTTCACACATGGATCAAAAGCACCTTATGGTTCCGGTGCTGGTGTTTTTAGTTGCAGACCCAGAACAGAGATATCAACCTGTCTTGGAAATTATGCGACTGTATTTCAAGCGGAAATTTACGCTATTGAATTGTGTGCGGATATATTGGACAAATCCAACCTCACTCACAAGTCAATAAAAATATTCTCGAACAGTCAAGCGGCGTTGGAAGCTCTTTGCTCCTAACGAGCAACGTCTAAATTGGTAGAAAATTGACAAATACGACTCTCCTCGATTGGAAGACTTCACAGATTGTCTCTGGTCTGGAAGGCAATGATGCTTCTGACTCCCTTGCAAGCAGCTTCATCGGACCAGAACCTGTCATTGGCATCACTTTAAGCTCTGCCAAACAAACATAGAACACCTGGATGGCAAGAAGATTTATGGACTTTTGGCAAAATCTTCCAGGATTGGCTCACTTCAAGGCATTTATTCACCTTCGAAGCTTGATAACAAAAGTTGTTGGACTACAGTAGGGATGAACTACGATGTCTAACAGGCCTTCTGACAGGTCACTGTCATTTGAATCATCATAATATGCACAGACTCGGCCTGTCGTGTCGGAAGACAGTGTGTATCACCTCTGTTTGGAAAATTATGAAACAGCAGGTTTTTAGAGTTCGGCAGAGCCGTACTCTTACCATTCAACCTGAAAGACCACTCGCCATACAAACTAATCGGCTTCGTTGAGAAGCTGGCTTTACTAGGTCGAGTGTGGATATATGTGAACCACAATAAACCCTTACGTTGGAGGGTCGAATAGACCCACTTGAAACTTTCTATGTTTTTACCACTTTTATTTGTAACTAAAGTTACTGCAGTTTCGTCCTATAAGAACATTTTCAAACTGATACATTGAAGTTTAATGTATAAGTATGAAAATGTCCTGATACATTAAAGTTTAATGTATAAGTTTGAAAATGTCCCTATAACTTGTGATATACTGTTTGGAACCTTTGGTGTAGTAATGAATATTACTAGAGTTTTTTCCCAACACCAAATCGTTATTTTTACACCTCGACACGTGTTTCGAGGAAGTTTTATCTTCCTCTTGAAGATGATTACTTGGTGATCGAAACACGTGTCGAGGTGTAAAAATAACGATTTGGTGTTGGGAAAAAACTCCAGTAATATTCATGTCCTTATAAGACGAAACTGTAGTAACATTAGTTACAAATTAAAGTGGTAAAAACATAGAAAGTTTCAATTCTCTTTTCTTCATTAACCTACTTTCGGTTACAAACCGGAAATAAAGAAGGGTATCTTATTTTGAAACTTTGAAGTACTACATTGAAGATGATAATAATCTATGTAAGTGAAATTTTATATCGTATCTATTCCTTATATGATATTATATAGCGTTCCTATGGATGATATCTGTTTCAATTCCATAACGAATGTTTGGAGTATAATCTGAATAGGAAAAAGTGGTTTTCGTATAATTCAAAGTTTCGTATAATTCAAAGTGGATGTTTTGAAAGTGTTCTTTCTTTTGTGTAATTCAATGTTCAAGGGAAATTTCTTGTTTCGGAAGGTATTTTTTTCAGTTTGTATCCGACAGCAACTTCTAAGCATAATCTACACATCTATATATAGAGTTTTTTTCAACTGAATTGCTTTTTTCTTTCCTCGAAAGTTTCCCACATCTTTTGTATAATGTATGGAGAAGGAAATCCAAATTTTTTACCCAAACACAATCTCGCCTAAAAAAATATATTCCTTATTTCAATTCAAAACAATACATTTTGTTTATTTCTCGAAATGTGAAATCAAAAGTAATATCAAAAAGTGATTGGATAAATTAATGGTTTTCTGGTCGGTCGTATTTGAAATTATCTTGAAGATATTAATTTCTGGGCACCAAAATGTCAATCAAAATGTTTTACAACACATAAGTAAGATAAATTTTATGTTATTTTGTTTTATATCGTGACAGTTGTAATAAAGACTGGCTTCGTTGCCACAAAAACGGCAGCAATTCCATGAACAATAGAATGATGATGTATGGCTCCACTTGATATTCAGTTCACGGGTTAAACGCTGGTTGTGTTCAACTGAATATAAATATTTTTTGCGCCTCAGTATCCAACAAATATTCGATTTGGATTATTCCAAGTTGGGTTATCTTTAGGCACCTAGTTCGATTGCTAGATCGTTACTCCCACTGGGATGATTTATTGCGAAAAAAAACCAAACAATGGAAAATGTTACTAACAATAGACAAGCAATGTAAAAAAAGATAATAATTGATATGTTAAACTTTGTTCAGTATAATAATGATGCCGTGCCTGAACGCAAAAGTTTTCAACAACTTCGAATTTTTTTGTTTGCTCGATAGTGATCTGGCTGGTTATTTAATTCATGCGAGTCGATGAACTCGCAAACAACAATTTATGATTTGTTTCTGTAGTGACATTGAAATGAGTTAACTCATAGCAAAAACTCGCAAACTTCTCTACCATAAAATTATTATAATACCAGTTTTAACTTCTCAGAGAAGTGCTAGTTCGTTTATCGAAATGTTCTTCTCATCTTTTTTTTTTAATTTGAGTATAAGTAGGTAGCTTCAAATCGTAGGATTTCTTGGAAATAACGATAGCATCCATTTATTTTTTTCCTCAAATTTCTACTTATGAATGCGAAAGTCACTTACTCATTCATCTCTGTTTCTCCGTGCTGGTAAGTCGTAGGAAGCTAAAATTTTGTATATTGGTGCTTCAAATATTCCAACCGGGGCGACCCCCGTGGGGCTAAAAGAGGAGCGTTTACATATGAAAATTACCTTTTCATCACTGTTTCTACGTGCCGCTATGTTTTCGGAGGCTGAAATTTTGTATCTAGCTTCGTTTTATGTTTTAGATGTGTAATAAGAAAAGATTTTTAAATGTTTCAACTGGGGAGCCAGTCGTGGGGGAAAAGATGCGTCCATAAAACAAAATTACCTTTTAATCACTGTTTTTACGTACCGCTATATTTTCGGAGGCTGAAATTTTATATGTAACTTCGTTTTATGTTGTAGATGTGCAATAAATAAAGGATTTTCAAATATTCCAACTGGAGAGCCAGTCGCGGGGGAAATACGGACAGGTCCCTCAAATAATATAGCATTTCAGCCGCCCCCTTCAACTGATTATTGAATTATGATTCAATATTGTTTCTATCGTCAAACTCATAACGGCGTCATTGTTTTGTTTCTTCGTAATCCGTACAGGTGTTTCGTGATGAAATTTATGACTTCATAACGAAAGGTCAGGAAACATTATACCTCGTCGATTTGAATTATCTGAGTTTGTCTCTGTAACCAAAGCGTGCTTGATACTTTAATTACATAAGATGCTGCAGTAAATTTTCGTAAAAGTATAACGATTTCTATGCGTGAACGTTCTTTTGGACGAGTAGGCAAAATTCTAGGACGAGCCGTAGTAATTCGAGTCTTTCTTCGTAGAACAAAATTTCGAACATTTCAATTCTCATTTGTATTAAATATTGAAATTCGAAGATGCACTAACAAAAATATAACAGTGTCTGAAGACTATATCCTAAGAAAATAAATATTATGAAATCTCTAAATATTCATCTCTCCCAACTTCCTACATTGGAGGTTTTGTTGAATGCCTGCCGGAAATACTGTTTCCCCGGCCAATACCACGTTGGATATTGAATTATATCTGACACAATTTTATGCAAGATACTCCACAGTGATTAGTCTGGCAGACGTTTCTTTTTCATCCAGCAGCAGCACTATGCTAAAAATAATCGAGTAGATCACCTACAGATCGGTTTCGATGTATTATCTTTTATCAGTGCAGGATAGATCCGATCCAAATAGCGAAGTGCCTGGGACTCGATTATTCAACATTCTGATTATTTGTTTGAAGGTGGTTGACAATGTTTCGTGGTGTATTTCATCAGTTCGGACTTCCGTTGTCTAATATAATATAAATTGATTTGAAATTTCTGAAAAATATTAAAAAGATTAACCGAAAATAACAATTTTATTTGAACAAAAAAACTGAAATTTCAAATAAATAACATAAAACCAAACAACAACCAAAAAAATAAAAATTGAAATATTAATAAAAGCTGCAAATGAAAAATTATTATTAACAAAAAATGAAAAATAAAAATAAAATTTAAAAGATTTCAAACCAAGTTATGTCACGACGTTTCGATTGTTAGTATCCACAATCGTCCACGAGTGATAACTGGACTCATTCCTCCAAAATCCGACTATTTATAGGCCATTCGAATGCTTTCACCTATCCCTTCTTCCCTCTCTCCGCTTCATTGGTTTTTAGCGGGAGATGACCGTTTGGCGGGAGTTGGTCGTTTTTCGTTTGATTAGAGGTTTCCATATGTTACGTATTTCTACGCTAGCTTGACTAAATGCGTTGTTGGACAGCATATACGCGGCTTCTTTGAATTTTCTCCTGAACCAGTGTCCCTCGTTGTGAATGATTTCAGCTTGAGCCCACTTGATATTATGTTGATGAGCCCAAACATGCTCTGCTATTCCGGATTTGCTGGTTTCTCCTCGCTGTGTGTGTTTCTTATGCTCAGCAATGCGAACTTTCAATGGCCTCTTACTTTCACCGATGTAGGATTCTCTGCACTCGCAGGGTATCCGGTAAATGCAATTTTTGGAGTCGCAGTCCGCGTTTGATGTCCTGGTTTTCGTGAGGCTGTTACGGATTGTGTTTGCAGATCTGAAGCAGATCCTGATGTTATACTTGGACCCAATCCTTCGTATCCTTTCCGATAATCCTCTGATGTAGGGAAGTACAAGTACAAGTTGCGGATGCTTCTCTTCCTTGTGGAGCTCTTGCTGCCTTCTAGCTAAAGCCTGTTCTACCATTTTGATATTTTTCAGAAATTTCAAATCAATTTATATTATAATAGACAATGGAAGTCCGAACTGATGAAATATTCTAATTCTTATTGTATCCCCTAAGTATGCTAACTTGGTTAGTGAAACGCGATTCGAGAGATTTTGTTCTGGTGTTGGGAAAGTGTTTTCAATGGATTCATTTTACGCCAGTCAAGTCAAATGAATATATAAATCAAATAAAACTTACCAATTCAATGAACATAAACAAGAAGAAACTGCAATAAATAACGAATTGCCACACTTCACTAATTCATAAGACAACAATCTTTCAACTCAAACTCCACCTTGAATACCAACAGTTTATTATAATATTCCAAAATCTCAATATCCTAATCCTAATGGAAACACATTGGTATGATAAGATATGTTTAATTCGAATTGAACATTATTCTGAATAACGTATTCGAAAAACATTTTATTGTGAGATGGCGAAACACGTGTTGGGTTTTTGTAAAACTGTTTAGTGAAAATCTCACAAAGTGTTTTTCGAATACGTTAGTTATGGATTTTCATCTAGTATCGGCCAATTCTATCATTAATATCATTCTGAATAGTAACATTTCATTGAAATCGAGGAGAATACTGACTTAATGCCTCCAGCCGCGTCAAGTAAGTCGAGTGATTCTGATGCCGGTCCTGCGGTTCCATGTCAAGGCACGATATATTTCAACAATAAAATCCTAGATTAACACAAAACTGTCACATTCGTTTTTTCAAATGTACCATCCCTAATCTTAACTGTATATTTGAAATATCTGAATTTCAAAAATGAATAACTCCAAATTAACAGAAAATATGCTACATACATAGCATATGCTATGTATGTATAAGCAAAATCAAACTGAAAAGATCGCATCGAAAAATCACTGCGTGAAATAAACTTCGTCAGATTGGTCAAAAACTTGTATTTATAAACTTTGTGTAACAAATAAGATGAACTAGGGAAAAAATATTATATATTCAAATTTCTTACATTTCAGAAAGCAATTTCTTTCCATTCTCAAAACCTAAAAACACATAGATTGTAGTTAAAAATTATGGTTGCTCAAGTAATGCTAAAGAACTTTACCTTATATCAATCATTGCTACTGACACTCGATAGCCTCAAAGTTTCTATTCAATAAGTCGGCTTCCTTTTATTCAGGTAGGAATGTTAGGGAAATGTATGATGGTAATTGTATTATCCATACATTATATAATGGTTTACCGTTATTAGACATTGACTTTATGCACCTCTTTAATGTGTTTATTTAGTCGTTTGCAGTTAGGTTAATGTTTATGTATAATTCCGTCCGTGCATTATGTTGTCTTGACCGCAGAATTATTTATATGTTGAGTAATTCTGCATAAATCTCGGTAACTGCGTTAGCTAACCGGACGAAAACAAAAGTTTAATTTTTTCTTTTAGTTGATTGTCCGCCAACTGGTTTGAGGTGACATGTACGGAATTATTTATTTTGAGCTAGAACGAAACTGAATCTCATGAATTATTTCTTAAGAACTGTATGATGGTAGTGAGAAATTTCATTGAATAATTGCAGCAGATATTGAAGGCTCCTCGAAATGTCAGAGCTTGACATTTTGATCAAATGCTTTGCTGTAGTCCGTAAACACCACATCAACTTGTTTACGTTGGTCCAGTTTGTCAGAAACATAGTGTGTAAAAATACAAAGATTTGATGCAGTGCCACGATACTTCACAAAACCATGTTGGAATTCGGAAATTGTGGATCTTACGTGCTTATTAGTGAGGTCCGATAAAAGTATTTCAACTAATTTCGAGTACACTGATATTATGGCAATCGGTCTATAATTTACTATTTCCGAATTCTTGCCAGTTTTAAAGATAGGGCAAACCCTCGACAGCTTCCATATATTCGGAAAGTAACAATTTTTCAGCATAAGGTGGTGAATAATCCAGAGAAACGTCGCAAAAAGAGTAATATGATTCTTAACAAGTTTGACTGGAATGCCATCTGGTCCAACTGTCAATTTATTTTTCAATTTATTGGAAGCCGAGATGATGCCATTTTCCGAGATTTCACTAACATGTAAGTAATACCTGGTGTTGAAACATTCTCCATTACTCCAGTTTGAATTTTTTATATTATTATTATTAGAAATATATACGCTTTGAAAGATCGTTTGCAACTGCATTAACTATAGCGTTAGGCGATTACAATATTTGATCATTATAATACATATGTCTGGAATTCGAGATTTATCATTCTTTGAGTTCACATAGCTCCAAAAACCGAAGGGATTTTTATTCGGAGTTCGCGATGAAACGTTTATATGAAATATCTATATGCGAGAAGAGAAGAAAAATTGATGAATAAGAATCAACACTCATTTAGTCCAGTCTGTGACTTTTTTTCGTGTAGTAAAAATTTTGATTGAGGTTATAATTACTCGCTACTTCAAAGTTAAAACTCTCTTTTAGGAGTTGCTTTTATCTTTGGGGTAGATGCCACCCCCTTCTCGGAGTTGGAAAATATTCAATTCCAAATAATAATTTAAAAAAGGAAAAGTATGGTGGTGGGTCTGTGGCAGGATCTTTAGATTCAATACAAACGAAGTAACCAAATCCAAAACCAAATTTTAGTTGAAATTTATTGACTTTCAGAAAAAACTTTAGAAAACAAAATAAGCTTAGAATTAGTCAATCTATCCAATTCCGGTCTGAAGAGGGGTGGCATCCACCCCCAGGGTAAACACCACACCGGTACAATTTTGAAGTAGTGGGTATGAGAGTGGTCCTAGAAGTACTCGGACTGATCTAAAAATGGCGGTAGTTGTTTAGAAAATATTACTGTATTAGAAAGTAGACACTCTATAAAGCATATGTTTCAAGTTTGAAGACGCTGCGTTGTTTAGTATTTGTTTGGCAGCCATTAATAGCGAATGTTTAAGGAGAATTTGTGAAAATGGAAAAAAATGGGTCACCGTAATTGACCCTACCAATATAAAAGCTGAACTGGATTCTATTTTGGGTGAGTCTGCTTGCTCGTTCGTTTTCAACAGTAAAATATTGGGTAGCAGAGATTAAAGAATGTCATACGAGCTGCCAAGACGAGCATCACCGTGTTCGACCAAATGAGGTGACGATTTCATAAACGGTGAAGAAAATCCACAAAGCGGAACTGAATGATTGTCGACTGAAAGTAGTAGGCATTTTAAAAAGAGCAGTACCTCGTATATTATCGGAAAGTTTTGACACGAGAAAGCTTTGTACAAGATGGGTGCCACGTTTGCTCACACTCTAGCAAAAACAGTATCGTGAAGATGTTTCAATTGAGTGTTTAGCGAGGTTTCACAGCAACAGAGCAGAATTCTTGCGTCGTTTCATAACCATGGATGAAACATGGATCCATCACTTCACACCCGAGACGAAAGAACAATCAAAACAGTAGGCTCGAAAGGGAGAACGGGCTACGAAGAAAATAAAGACCGTTTCATCTGCCGGCAAGGCAGGTGAAACTATCAACGGTAATTATTGTGCGAACTTATTGCAACGTTTGAATGCAGAAATCAAGCATAAACGACCGCATCCGGCTAAGAAAAAAGTGTTGTTTCATCAAGAAAATGCAGCAACTCACGAATCCATTATCGTAATAACTAAAATTAACGAATTGAGTTTTGAGTTACTACCTCATGCACCCTATTCGCCAGATTTAGCCCCCTCGAATTATTTTCTGTTCCCACACTGGAAAAAATGGATCAGTGGTCAAAGACTTTCCCATGATGAAAAAGTGATATCGGCAGTTAATGGCAATTTTCAGTAGCAAGACAGTTCTTATTATAAAAATGGTGTGTAACTTATTATAAAAATGGTGTGTAACTAATTGAAATTCGCCGGAAAAAGTGTTAAGAGCTGCAAGGAGAATATGTTGAAAAGAAATTTTTTTTTTAATATCTGTGTTTTCTTTGTTGGGCTGGGTACTTCTAGGATCACCCTCGTAAGGAGAACCCAATTGAATGTGCAAATTAGTGCTATTTGATAAAATTAAACAGAATCGCCATAATTAATCTTCAATGATTGATCTCACATAATGAAGGAAGTATATAGATTGTAGATACATCACATGTGTTTCCAACAGTTCCACTTATTCGAAAACATACTCTTTAAATAATTCAAGTTAGTCATCGTTCAGTCTGTTCTTAATTACTACCCACGCCGGATAAATCGTTGTGATCTAAGATATTGAGAGCAGAATACCTATTCAAAAACATTTTAAAAATCTAGGAAAAAATTAAAGATTAGACAAATTGACGACGCGACGCGATGTTCAGTTTGTCAAGTTGTGACATTTGTATTCGTTCGCGCCTGAATAATCGTCATAATAGAAGCGAAGTCAGCAATATCCTTCAAAGTATTATTAACAGTTCTTCGACCGAAAAGATCGAACCTTTCATAACGAAGTCGTAATACAATTAGACTGCGGAACATTGCAAATCAATCCAGAGGAGATGAAGACAAAATCACATCAGAGAAAAATCGTGTTTAGTGTTGCCAGGTCTACTAACTATTTGACTCTCGAACTATTGTTTGAGAGTTAAATTCTACTCATGGCTCAAGTTCACTCTCTATAATAATTGTTAAATGACTCTAAATAGTACCAATTACTATGTGTTCTGCAACACAATCCGTGTAAGCCCGACTTCATGAACATAATAATATATAACTATAACTCGGCTAAGAACGAGTTTTTCGGATAGTCAGTTCTGTATATAATTTATTTTTTGACTAAATTTTGAATGAAATACAGTGTCACCCATAATCACTTGAAATATTGTTTCGACAGAATTTTTTCTCATATGACGTGCAATATCAATGAAATTTTAATTTGTTTTCAAAAAGTGGTAAAAATCTTATGTGCTTGCTATATCTGTGAAATTGTGAATTATTCCAGAAGATAACAAAAAAGTAAGTTTTTTTGGAAGTTTCCAAAAATGTAAATGTTAAAAGTTGTAAATCTTTCAGTACTGTAGGAACCAATCTTCATTTTCTTTAATTCAACCCGATATTCTACAATTACAACTCACCATATTTATACTAGATCACTAAACATCTAGTTTTTTTAAGGACAAAACACAAGCACTACAGGAAAATCCTTAAAGCGCTCTAAGAGTGTTGCCTGTGCGAAAGTAGCGATTCATGTTGAATTTGATGTTCCAGACTATCGAGGTTGCAACAAGTGATGTTCGGGTCTCCAATCAGGCGGATGGCTCTTTTCTGGATGGAATCCAGCAGATTCGGAGTATGCTTAGGGGCGCAGCTCCATACATGAAAACAATACTCCAAAAGAAGGTCTGATCTGAGCTTTATAAAGCATCAAAAGTTGCTGAGGTGTGTACAGTTTTCTGGTTCGGAACAGTGTTTCAAGCTTTTGAGAAGCAGCCTTTGCAATTACAGCGACATGATTGTGCCAAGTCATATTGGTGTCCATTTTAACCCCCAACAAACTTCGATGCAAAAAGCGGAATTGTCTGACCCGACATTGTTATATCCGGTTCGGAGACATTTGTCTTGCTGGAGAAAACCGATGTCTGGGTTTTTCTGGCATTGAATTGAACCTGATTATTTTCACCCCAATTCGAAATCACTTCTAGATCCTCATTAAGATATGCAACCTCCTGCTGCCGGCGAAGACGTGCCTTCGTAGCGGATGTCCTGGAATCCAAATGGAATGACGAGACAAGTGTGCTGTCGTCAGCAAAACAATATATTGAATTCTTGTTTTTTTTTCAATAAGTCGTTGATATAAAATAAAAAAGGATTGAAGACAATATGGATCCCTGGGGAACACCAGCGTTGATGGTAAATGTATTAGAGAGATATCCATCAACGGCTACTTGCAGGGAACGTTCTTTCAGGAAGCTGGAGAGCAATACACAAAATTCATCAGACAATCCATAGCATCAAAGTTTGGTCAGCAAACGTTGATGAATCATTAGACTTGAAACAAATATCTAGCTAGGGGAAATTTCGGATATGGTCTTCAAGATCCTCCGACTCAGCAGATCTGTAATGTCAAACTTTGCGAGGTTCAGATTGTTCTCCAACATTTATCGGTAATTCACTCAACACTGAAGTAAGTTTATGGTCAGAAGATCCCAATGGGGACCTTACGGTTACTGTGTAAATATCTGGATTGGTTGTTAGAGTAAGTCCGTTGCTTATTACAAAAGCCTCAGCTTCGCGACCTTGTTCGTCGTTTATATTTGAAAATTTGAGCCACTGGATATTGTGGACATTGAAGTCACCGAATATGGAAATTTCTGCATTGAGAAGATTGATTTGCAGAAAGTCAATGGGGTTTGCAAGTAAAGAGAAGAGTGGCCTATATTGTGTATCGCTTGGTGGTCGATAAACGCGGAATATGAATTTAGTGGTCATCTGTGATGTTATTTTAAACCACATAACATCGACGTTTTGGGGTTTCAGCATTTCGTCTCGTTGACAGGAGAGATCGCTTCGGATAAAAAGAGATATTCCAAAGTTACGTCTGAATCGGTAATGGAAATAATAGCCGGGATATAGAAAATTGACGGGGTTTGTTGAAGCGCTAACTTTGGTTTCTGTGAGTGCAAGAATTTCAGGGCTATTTGTTTACGAGTTAGGAATCACACGTTAAAAGGTGAGAAGGACCTCGTTAAGCCTTAGCTCGCACAAGTTTCGACTCTTGGTCTGAAACTGGTTGGCATCCACCCCCTGGTCGGAATCGGGCTCCGGCACAGGGTCAACTTTGAAGCAGAGGTTGAATATAGAACCTAAATTGGATCTGTGCAAATCGGTGCTATTTTGCAAAAGTATAAACTAATGCCGTGTTTTAACCTTCAATGATTGGACCAGAATTGAAACAAGGCAATCGGTGAAGTACTGTCGTGGATTATTTTCCATAATCAAAACCTTCATACAACTTTTCAAGTGAATGAAAACCTGGTCTCGCTATCAAGAGTAATCATTATCAATCAGACTGCGAAATATTGCGAATCAACCTACTGCCGATGGAGAAGAAATCGAATGAGAGGAGAATTGCTTTCAATGTTGCCAAGTCTGTTTTGACTATTGAAATACTGTTCTATTGTTTATCTTTTATATATGTTTCTATAAACTATATTTTCCTCTGTTTTTTGTATCAATCTACTGTTTTTCTGACACAGGTTTGGCAGTAGTGGATCGAGAAAATCTCTTGAGAACTGTTCAGGGCACACCATGGCAAAAAACAGAATTTCTAAATGATTTTCTCTTCTCCTGCCCTCGATTTTGATATCTCTTTCAATTATCTCTTTCATTAACTTCATACAATCACGTAATGAACTAGTCGAAGGATAGATTAACAAACATCCTTCGAATCAGTCCGGGAACGATAAAAATTGAGCACACATGCGTATACGGACCTTATTCAAGACGGCAGCGAGCCAGAATTATTGCCATTAAATCTCTCACATACGCAAGAAATTAATAGCGAGCTTTACGGTGTACAACGCCCATCAATTCCGTCATTTTTCTCGAAACTCGGAATCCAATTTACGATTGTGCTTCAATGAAATCGCGATATCATAGAAGCTGAGGCCGCCTTAACTGAAACAATTTATATTTATCGGAGATTATGCGAGGTAAACTAGCCGAGAAAATGAATTGAAGCTTGTCACACTACCAGAAGGATGTTCCTACCTTCATACGCGTCTACAGTTTATTCCTTTTCCAGTCGGAGGTGGCCGTTCAGTGCCAGACATCATTTTGAACAAAAGTTGAAAGCACAAAGAGACGTCTTAACCATTAGCCCATTAACATTGTAAAATGTTTTAAGTCTTAGCGTGCGTTTTTTGGAGGACGCAATTTATTGTTTCATATGTAGGAGTGTTAGTATAAGCTTAAGTTCAAGTTTGTGGGGTCGCAACCATTGTCCCCCGGCCGCCATCGTGGAAAAGGGGATGCAAAGAGTTTCGCGCTATCTCGTTAACTAGCAACCCTACAGAAAATTTTATGAGACATGATTTGTAGCAATTTAAATTGAAACAAAAATAAATGAAAATTTTTAAACAAATTTTCTTTTGGGAGTTATAACTTTTTTCTGGTCATTTTACAATGACATGGGAGCAATCTTATTAAGGATTTTTCAACGAATGATTTCCGCTAGATATTTGTTCAATTTCAATAATTTATCCGGGTTTTACAGCGCTTCGAAGTTGACCGGGTTCTTGAATACTCGTAAGAATAATAATAATAATAATTGGATGCCTTTATTCATCATATTCAATGGTTTACAAATGCATGTTTAACAAGAATGATGAATGGGCGGGGTTCAGCTATTAAAGCTGCTCTTAAACTCAACCTTGGACGTACACACTTAATCTATAAGATCACAAAAACCTTCAATATTAATATATATGTACGGTATAATAGATACAAGAAGTAGGTGAAAAAAAAATATAATAAAATTAAAGTGGCTGTATAATTAAATAATTTCATATCCTTAGAATTGAAGCCTGTTTGTACATGTACCAAAAATCATTGCAAGAGTCATCAGATAGTAAAGACATCATCACCTTGTTCGGAGAACGACTTTCAGAAACGTTTTTTGAAATTTCTCAAGCTGAGGTCTTTGAATTCATGGGGTAACCTATTGTATAGTTTTGCTGTATTGTATGAGAAACTACGCGACAAAAAAACAATTTTTCCTCAAATATAATGGTGTTTTTTATTGCAAAATTTTATGGGTTACACTAATGAGGTGTGTTTTTTCTCATTTGATTCATTTTCAACCAACCTGGGCATTGAATGACTTACTGATCTGGTCATACTTCCGTATACCGTATGCGAATCGAATACAACTATTTTGGATTTTTGCAACCGTAACGCATTACGCTGATCTAGGGCCGGTCCATAAATAATGTCGCAATACGCTAATTGGGAGAATATCAAAGACTCGCATAGATTCAGTTTAAGTTTTTTTTGACATCAAGTGCCTACTGTGAAATAGCTGCCGTAACACGTTATATGAGGCCTTACACAGGCCTGATTACCATGCTTTATGAATCTTAGGTCAGTATCGATCCAAATACCCAAATTTTTGCCCTCATTTACGAAATGAATAGGACTGTTATTAATTCTTATAGTAAGTGAGTTGGCGACGGAGTTTATCTTTCCTTTGGAACCAGACATCATCAAATTGTGTGCAAGAGATGCATCAAAGTATAGTTCCAAGTTTCTGTTTATGATATCCTCAGCAATGATGACTTCACTGAAACTGAACGACATGTATAATTGAGTGTCATCCGCGTAATGGTGTATTTTGATTGGTCTGACGCACTCGTGGAAATCGGATGTATAGAGAGCTAAGAGTAGAGGTCCCAAGACAGAGCCTTGTGGAACGCCATAATGTCTGTCATAATGCTGTGGTTGTACTGTATTGAGAACAGAATCAAGATTGAACTTCAGTCATAAGATTAGTCATACTAATATACCCCATAACATGTTCTTTAATTTCGAACGCTTTCGAGAGAGTTGAAAGAAAACTGATTGGTCTCATATCAGACAGTTCTGCAGAATTATTACATTTAGCTAAAGGTCTGACATTAGCGTGTTTCTACAGAGAGGGAAATATATTGGATTTGATGGCAAAGTTAAAAATATATGTAATTATGCTCCAATAAATAAGGTACTATCAAGTTCAGCATACGAATAGAGATGCCATCAGACCCTACAGCATTATTTTGATTGTATTGAGGCATTTCAAGCAGGGCTGTTTGTTTTTGGATTTTACTCAGTACTGTTGTATTAGTAAAATGTTCATTTAATAAATTAAGGTTTTTTTTATTGTGCAGGAATTTCAGGTGCACTTTTATCACGAAGTACTTCAAGTGATCTCAGGGTATTCCAAGTATTTTTGTTTTTTTTTGTTTCAAAATATAATTCATATATGTAGCCTCTCTACGAATGACACTAACGACATAGTTCCGTAAGTCCTTATAGTAATTCCATGACCCAATTGTTTTTAGTTTTTGATATCTTACTCGTTTAAAAACTTTTAAAAAAGACTCAAAGACCATTTATTTGATTAGTTCACTTTCCTCATGCTGACCGTGGCTCATGCGTTTACACAAAAGATTTGGTGATTGAATAATATTTTTTTTTATGTACTGTATGTAATTTTCATTTATTCATTTCAAATTTCATTTTTCTTCCCGAAGGTTGAGTTTAAAAACAGCTTTGCTGACACTCCGCCCATTCACCTCAATATGTTTTTTTTTTGTATGATCTGTATGTTCTTACTTCAGGTGAATAAAGACGTTTTATTATTATTATTATTATTATATCGTCAAAACGCTTTATGTTTGAGTTGAAGCATCTGTTTTATGTTATACGTTACCTAAGGTGATTATGGCTTGGTTGCCTTTATCGTACTAAGACGCATGAGCATCGAATATATTTATAGCCTGGTTATTGAAAAAATTTAGCATTTCATCTGCATTATCAAATTGATGGATGTTATTTCAGTTGACATTGCACAAGTCTAGACTGAAAGAGTTCACTTAGCTTAGTTTTCTATTATATATTTTTTTATTCATATAATTTATCGTTTTCTCAATCCTCCAATGTTATTATTGCCACCACCACCTATAATGTAGAGTCTGGAGGTGCGTTTTTTACGTGGTATCCCCAGTAGGGCTAATCCTACTAGGAATACCAGTAAAATATTCATATATTTATCAGTATCGGAATAATGGGAGTTAGAATTGGCGTCATTGTGGATAGTTCATCATCTAATTCATTTTCTTCAATTCATTTTGATATTTTCATGCTATTACTGCAGGTTTCAACAGAACACCTGCAATTCAAAAAGACAAGTATTTCATGAACTTTCTTTGGACAGATTCAATTTGCTGTGTGTGTGAGAATTATAAATAGGATACCAGATCATCGCCCCATATTCTGATTTGGACCTCATATAAGCATATAATATCGTTATTATTTCCTTTATTCTAGTGTTCCTCATTATGAAGCCCAACATTCCATTAGCGGATTAAACAACTTGGTCTGTAGGTGAAACAAAATTGAATTTTTGGTCAAAATTAAGGTATTTCATTTCATTAACTCGACTGATAGTATTGTTATCAATTTCATAAGTGAATTGTGTTAGACTTTCCCTTCATGAAAATAGACAATACATGCCTTTTAGCAATGTTAAGATTATTGGAACACCAATCAAATATCAAATTTAATTCATTCTGTTAGTCTAAGCAATCTCCATAATTTTGTATCACTTTGAATATTTGAAGGTCATCGGCGGAGAGCAATTTCGAATTTTTCATTATTTTACTTGAATCATTAATGAAAATCAAGAACAAAACAGGTCCTGAATTCGAGCCTTGGAGCACTTCGCAACTAGGAGTATATAAAGCAGATTAAAAGCCTTCACAAACTCTACATATATACTGTTTTCTATCAAGAAGTTGATCATGAGTTTCACCAAACTTGCTGAAAAACCAAATTCTGATAGAGGCTTGAGAAGGTTTATTAAGTTTAAGTATCACAAAATTAAAATTTTGCCTACAAAACTTTTAATTGTTCTCATCAAACTCGAAATACTTTTCACAATTTTCAGTACCTCTGCACGTGGCGAAATATGTAGCACAACTGAAAGAATAAGTAGAGGGGGAAGAAACATCTGGGTCTCCTGAAAAACAATAATATTCTGTTGTGGGGGAAAGGGTTTATAATGAATTATTAATAACAAAGTAATGAATGAACGAAGAAAATAATAAAGAATATGAATAAAAAAAATATGTAATAGAAAACTAAACGTAATTGTTAGTTTTTATCGTATTGTTACGAGTATTCAAGAACACGTTGAAAAACCCTCTATAAGAATTTTATTGTTAAATGAGCAGAACAAAAGTATAATGAATTAATTGAAGAATTGTATAAAAGTGTATAATTATAAATTCTTATCACAAAGCGCTTTCGACTTTCGTCATCATCAGTGCTCACTTGAAAGTAAGTGCTCTAATTGAAAAAAAGCTTTTCGTGATTTTTTTTTAGTTTGAGGTTATGAATTTGGGAAAAAATGATGATTACTTACTTGTCAGGCAACAGTAATTATCATAAACGAGGACATAGTACATTTTTAAGATTTGATTTATATAAACTAATTAGGCTAATAACCAACGAAATACATGTTATAGATTAAGGCCATGTGGTTAGTTTAAGGTATGATATAAATGAAGGGCAACTTGCGAAAGAATGTGTCAAGTGTCATGTTGAAAATAGTGGTATCAACTTGAGAAGGGATCCACTATGGATTTTGAAGAAGGGGAAGGAAATATCTGTATGAGTTTACTTGAGCATTTACGCAGTGATAATTGTTTAAAAGTTCTTTGGAAATAATATCCAGTTCTTTAAACAAGTCCAGTCTGTGGAAATTTTCATTGTCAATTTGATGTTAAAATTTTAGAATTTCTATTGGGGTTAAAGTTATGATTGTGAAATTTGATATGGTTGCCAAATGCAGATTTTCCAGGTTTTTTTGGATGTTCATTAATGCTAGTGATGAGATGTCTGCAAGTTCTACCAATTTAAGACGCAGAACAATTAGAGCAGCCAAACTTATAGACTCCACTTCTATGTAACTTGCTAATTTTGTCTTTGGAATTTACTGGAAAGTTGCTTAGGTTATTGTGAAATTTAAATGAAATTTTTGTACTGAAGCGGTACGATGAAATGATGGTTGCCTACTTCCAGGCCTAATTATTTCGATATATACCTTACCTCTTCAATCGGTTCCAGCGCGAGCGTTTTATTTCCTTCCGTAAAAACGCTGGGTGTTATCTTCAAATCCAATTAAACTAAATCTACTGAAATTCGGCCTAGTTTATTGAACAAAAATACCAGTAATCCGAACCCCGTACTTCCAACGAAACTGACCAAAAGTCGTTTCGTTACAGTACCAGGTACGGTATTTTCTATGAGTTTGGAAATAACAGTACACATAGTTTGATTAAAGTGAGGTAAAGAAAAATATTTCACAGGAGGTGAACTATAACCAAGGTGATTGAGTTGAGGGCCAGTCTTCTGTCTGACCTGTGTTTGAATTTACTAATTAATTTGTGAATAATACATGGTTGATAGCCATTATCGAAAGCGCTTGGCAATAAGAATTTATAATTAATTATACACTTTTATACTCTTTGATTCAGTCATTCAATAAGTGTATTCAGCTTCCCAAATCTATTCTATTAAGAGTTATGATGCCAAAAAAAAATTGTTCAAAAATGTTCAGTTATTTTTGTTTATAATTTTTCATTTCCCATTTTACAATAAAAAGTAATAAGAATAAAGTTGTAGACAATTTAATTTATCTCATAAAATTTTCTGTAGGGTTGCTAATTTACGAAATACAGCGCAAAAACCCTTAACATCCCTTTTTCCAAGATGACGGCCGGGGGCAAGGGTTGCGACCCCAAAAACTTGAACTAGCTTATACTAACCCCCCTATAAATAAAAAAAATTAATTGCTTCCTCTGAAAAACGCAACCCTAAATGTAATTTTTCAATGCACTACTGGTATTTTCTTCAATTCGCTTTTATTTTGTCAAAATTTCTCGACACGATTGAAAGGATTAATCTTTAAGCAAGTATTGATGATGAATCTATTGAAAAACATTTTTGAATCTGTTTTTCCATTAACCAGTTGTCGCTCCCCTACGAACGACAACTTTCAAAAATCGATACCTGTACGAGCTAAGGACTAACGAGGTCTTACCTTTTAACGTGTGACTCCTAACACGATGATGCAAGAATTGAATCCTGCATCATTGGTTGAAGCAAGGATCACCGCATCGAATGCAGCATTGAAACGCATTCCAATTTGTTTCAATTCTATCCAGCTACTGAATTGAGCAATTATGTTAGGGCGGAAGGCCAGTAGCCAGTTGAGCAAAATTATGATTTTGTTCAATAAACTACAATTATTATAGTTATTATTATAAATACTCAATATAATTTTTCAACAGGGAGTTCACCTTCATGAAATACATAAAGTAATTGTTATTTGTTGGCAATTTATGTTACCTAGTTCAATTTTTTTTGGGGGGTTTACTTGATGACAGTGAGAATTATACTTACCTAACATATACAAATGAAATACATCATATAAAACTCGAAGGTGTAGAAAAATCATAAATCACAATTTATGAATTGCAACAAAAATGTGGGTACTACTGTTGCCAAGAGAAATGAGTCTCTAAGGTGAAAAGCACGAAGTTCATTGAAAAAAGACAAATTGATCACTTAGTTGAAATATATTTGAAAGTGAATATATTTCCATGCTCAGATAAGTGGATAGCCATATAATTGAAAAAAATCATTCGTGTTTATTACAAATAGAGGGGCGGTTCAGAACTTTGTATCGTTTGCATCAAAGAGTACACATTGTTTTCGATTGTGTGACAATATTTTACAAAAAACAAAACGATGCATAGTGAATAATATTGGTGAAAAAAAGTTAAATTTATAAATTCATGATGTAAACACTCACATTATCAAATCAACCTTAATTCGAAATATTTCTTAGTCTATAGACCCTACCGATAGACATGTTTCGTTATTATTTTTATTGTTTCAACTTATGTTAAATAATCGATCTATTAATCACCACGGATAACGTCTGAAGGTATGGATATGCATTTCCGGTGTTAGTTGTTATAAGACAGTGATTAAGGAGGTGACTCATATATATTAGATTACTACAGCATAGTAAGAGCAGGAGATTGTATTAGAAAAAATCAAGGCAAACAGGTTGTAGGACATCAAATGTAATGTAAAGTTCATAGCATAGCCTAAATTAGAAGGAATAGAATTCTGTTTTTAAATTGCCATGAAAGTTTGCTGGCCAAACTTCGATGATATGGATTGTCCGATCATTTTTGTGTATGACTCTCCAGCTTCCTGAAAAAACGTTCCCTGCATGCAAGTTGCCGTCGATGGATATATCTCTCGAATACTTTCATCATCAACGCTGGTATTCCCCAGGGATCCATATTGTCTCCAACCTTCTTTTTATTGTATACAACGACTTATCAGAAAAAACCAAAAATCCATTACATTGTTCTCCTAACGACACCATTCTTGTCGATGTCCCAGGACATCGTCTCCGGATGCACATCTTCACGGCAGCAGGAGGTTGAATATATCAGTGAGGATCTAGAAGTAATTTCAAATTGGGGTGAAAGTGATCAGGTTCAATTCAATGCCACAAAAACCCAGGAATCGGTTTTCTCCAAAAATATAAATGTTTCCGAACCGAACAAAATAATGTCAGGTCCGACAACTCCGCTTTCTGCTTCGATAAGTTTGTTAGGGGTTAAAATAGACACAAATATGTCTTGGCACAATCATGTCGCTGGCATTGCAAAGGCTGCTTCTCGAAAGCTTGGAACACTGTTCCGAACCAGAAAACTGTACACACCCCAGCAACTTTTGATGCTTTATAAAGCTCAGATCAGACCTTTTTTGGAGTATTGTTCTGATGTATGGAGCTCCGACCCCAAAACGAGGTCTTACCTTTTAACGTGCGATTCCTAACACGGGTGGAACATTTAATTCCACCAAAATCGGTACATATCAGAAATACGTGACGGACTGTGGCTGCTCATTATTTTGAGATTCAATTCTGTACACCTCCACTGTTCAGGAACTCTTTCATTTGGAGTGTTTACGGCGTTTACGTGGAATACCGTTCTAAGACCGCCTCAAGAATTTTCCTGTAGTGCTTGTGTTTTGTCCTCAAACCAGATTGAAAGGAAGGGCAATATGGATAGATAGATAGATAGATAGATAGATAGTTTATTTTTCTATACGTATATGTATAAAACATTTGTAGCAAGTCAGGTGATAAATCAAACATTTGAAATTGAATAATACCTAAATAAAATAAAAACATTAACACTACAGTATAACGAAAACAGATGGCACCCAAAAGGGATACAATAATTTTTTAAATACATTATTACAAGCAGGACTGTATAACATAATACAATAAAATTTTTAAAAGATATGGAAGCAGCTATATATTCATCTATACTTACTATTAATGCCTTCATCGATGAGAAATTTTTTATGCCCTTTTTAAAACGTGTCTGTGATAAGTTCTTGACTGTAGTCGGCAAGATATTGTATATCTAAGGAATTCTTGGAAGATTTCTGTAGATTTAATTTAGCAGGTCGTATTATTAGCACCACGTGTTTCATAGTTATGAAAGTGGGAGTTAGTTAAAAGAGTGCCCTTAATTTTATGTACCTCCAGCAGTGACTGAAAAATAAAATCGATGGAAGAGTCATGATTCCCAATTTTTTGAACAATGGACGACATGTATCCCGATATCCTTATTGCTTTTTTTTGTGTTACAAATATTTTTCCAGCAGAAGTAGAATTACCCCAAAGAAGTGTCCCGTAGCTAATGAACGAGTGAAAAAAGGCATAGTAGACAGCGAGAAGAGTGTCAATAGAAACACATTTTCTCAATTACCTCAACATAAACAGAACAGAAACAGATATTTGGATAATTTCGTATTTAATTCCTCAATATGACATGTCCAATTAAGGGAGTCATCGAAAGTTATACCAAGTAATTGATCTGTTTTTCCTTCCAAAAGCATGTTATATTAATATAAAAGTAGTTGTCTGAAAAGTACTTTTTTCTAGTAATTCAATGTTTATTTGAAAGGAGTTGTTTCGAGAAGGATTTTTTGCAACGTATTAATAGCTTTCTTGCTTTCTTTGGAAGATTCCCACATTGTTTTGTACAAAGATGGAGAAAGCCAAAACTTCTTTTCCCCAAAAAATATTCTCTTCTAAAAATATACCCCTTTCAACTTATGATTATGAATATTTCAATAGAACGAATATAGATTATTTCAATATAGTTTCAGAAATATTTCAAGAAATATCAGAAGTATATTGACTCAATTACTAAAACATCTGGGACTTTTCTAAGGACAATACACTACAGAAAAATACTTAAGGCGCTCTAAGAGCGGTGCGTATGCAAAATTTGCGATTCATATTGGATTTAAACCGCTGAGAATTAAATCCATTCGGAAAAACGTTCTCAGAAAATTTGCTTCACTTAAACTCAGTTCTCCAAATGAAATAGTTCTCAAACACTGATTTGTGATATGTATGTACCGCTCTTGGTGGAATCAAATGTGCCAAGTTAATTGAACAATTCCCATGAAAGTATATATAGAAGAGATACAAATTCCCTGCCTTTCTTCGATGTTGTAGACTGTCAAGGTTTCAAGTGATGTTCGCGTCTCCAATCAGGCGGATAGCTCTTTTCTGGATGAAATCCAGCAACTTCAGGGAATGTTTGGGGGCCGAGCTCCATACATGAGAATAATACTCCAAAGAAGGCCTGATCAAAAGTTGCTGAGTTGTGTACATTTTTCTGGTTCGGAACAGTGTTCCAAGCTTTTAAGAAGCAGTATTTGCAATTCCAGCGACATGATCGTGCCAAGACATATTGGTGTCCATGTTAACCCCCAACAAACTTATCGAAGCAGAAAGCGGAATTGTCTGTCCTGACATTGTCATATCCGGTTCGGAAACATTTATCTTTTTGGAGAAAACCGATGCTTGTGTTTTTTGCTATTGTATTGAACCTGGTTGGTTTCACCCCAATTCGAAATCACTTGTAGAACCTCCTTGAGATATGCAACCCCTGCTGCCGGTGAATATGTGCATATGCAGTCGATGTCCTGGAATCCAAATGGCATGACGAGACGAGTGTGATGTCGTCAGCAAAGCAATATTTTTTTTCATCTTGAAGATTCAGTATATCAGTAAAATGGCATATACATTTTTTTTCAGGTGTCTAAACTCTCATGTTGAAGCTCTGCATAATTTTGCAGAGAAATTTGATTCATCATTCAAATCAGTTTTAGAAAACTAAAACACGTATTTCTAACCTTCATTTTGGCTAGTTTCATAATAGGCATGATTTTACTTTCAAGACTACTTGTATCTGTATTGTTAATTTTTCTTCAGATTTTCTATACTTCACTACTTTGATTTTTTTTTAATTTTTTTCAAAAAATGTATTATTTTTCATTTTCCGTCATAGTGAAATTGCAAAAAGATGTTCTCGTCTGTACGCAGTTTGTTTCAAACGATGACACAAACAAAAAAAATGTTATTCTTGACATCAAGTAGTGTCTAACTCAATACACCTACCTTATGTATGTTACTCGATTTGTTGTAGTTTTGAAGTCACGACTTTTCTTAAGAATGTTCATCCAATCGGTTGTTTAAATTTCTGATAGTAGGCTTCTCAAAATTTGTTTTAAATATCAAATTCAAATTGGAAATCTAAAAAAAATATTCTATGATTTCTTCACTTCAAATATCAAAACTCAATTTGACTTTATAGTTACTGAAATTTCAGAAATTGGTTAATATTATAATGAAACAAAGAATGGACAGTTAATGAATTCAACTCATATATAGCAACAATTGCAAAAATGCTGCCCACCAAATCTTGCATTCTTCTATAAAGTTTCCCTCCTACATTTCGAAAATTTATTATGATATAATACAATCATTTTTTCCTGACCCTAAATTTTGATTTTTTTAATAATTTTATTAGAGGTATTTCTTATTTGAATTGGCCTCAGGAATAAAATAAAATAACACACAATGTTCACCCCAGTACGTGCCAATAGTCTAGAGCAGCGTTTCCCAAACTTTTTCGCCTGGGGGTCCACCTTTATTGTGGAACTTTTTTCGCGACCCACATATTAAATAATATTGAACATAATTATTATCACTGATAATATTTTTATTATTAATATCGTGAAAATTCACTATTGAGGAATGCACCTCTAAAAGAAAATAGTAAAGATGATATAATTGAAGATTAAATACAGTACAGAAAAAGACTTTTAATTAATCCAGAAAAATTAAACGAATACAAAAAAATTAAAAAAAGGGAGACATATATAATGTGGAGCTGGTGCTTACGGTTCACAAGAGATTCTATATTTGGGTTGAAAGTAGAAAGCTTTAAACCCAGGTCACTTCTCACACTGAGCCTATTTCTTTATTTATTTGTTAAATATACCAAAGTGGAGAATGCCCTCTCACACAAATATGTGGTTGAAAACCCCATCAGCTCATTTAAGACTATGTTGGAAAGAACTGGATACTGTCTACTAGCCTCTATCCAAAATGGTAAAAACAATTCAAAAGTATTAAGTGTTTCTAATCTGTATCCGCGACCCAACCATATTACTCCCGCGACCCACTAGTGGGTCGCGACCCCTAGTTTGGGAACCACTTGTCTGGAAGCTAAAATTTTTATGTGAAAGTTAAGGTTGTAAAGTTCTCTAAATCCCCTAGGAAGTATCAAATATTTTTTTTAAATTTTTCATTTGAAAAGCTGTGTTTTATCTTCAATTTGAAGTTCGAAATTCAACTCTGTCTACTTTGAACGTAGTTTTTTCAGACCAAAATGTTTGCAACTTTGTGACACTTGTCAAAATAAGTCTGATGACTGTATCGAGGACTGTATCTACATTTCAAAGAAAATAAAAGTTTCGAAATGAATCTTGAAACATTCGTTTCTCCCAACGTACCTGAATAGTAGGATCTATCAAATGTCTGCCTGCTTCTCGTTAAGAAGCCTGTGTCAGGATATGATTCAATGTCCATCGTCAGTCATCAGTGTTCGTACCAGGGATGTTTCTTTCCCAAACGAAGGTTTCATACACATCCAGTCGAGCCGCGTTGAATTCAGTTGAGATCCAGGCACACTGCTGTTTGGGTCAGATCTTTCCTGCACTGATAATTAATAGGTAGTCCCTCAAAACCAGTCTGAAGTTGGTCTACTCGAATAATTTCAACGTGGTTCTGCTGATAAATGAACGAGAGGCATCTGCTAGACTATCCTCTGTGAGATAGCTAACTTGTATATATACGAGTAAATGTCTTATTGTTTTCCGGCAAGCGTTTACCATATCCTAGTGTGTAGGAACTTTGGGAGAGATGCATATTTTGTTACAAAAAATCGACCAGGCAGGCTGGTCAAAAATGCTTATTAAAAAAACATTTAGAATTCAACCGTTACGCTACGAAAATTATTTTTTAACACGATTTCATTAGCTTCACCTGTATGTATGTTCGTTTGTTTGTTTGTGATTCCCAATCTCTGTATTTGACAGAATTATCGACATTATTGCTTGATCTATTCGCGGGCAGATGACGCTGAACGTAACCTCCTTGATATATCGACATTAATGCTTGATTAATTCGCGGGCAGATGGAACTGTACGTAACCTTCTTGATATAATTCGAACTCACTTTACATGTAATTCTTCA
Organism: Leptinotarsa decemlineata; assembly: GCF_025532065.1. Taxonomy (NCBI): domain Eukaryota; kingdom Metazoa; phylum Arthropoda; class Insecta; order Coleoptera; family Chrysomelidae; genus Leptinotarsa; species Leptinotarsa decemlineata. The sequence continues at coordinate 25,591,592 of NW_027412688.1, read as the reverse complement.
TTTGAAAAAGTATTTTTTTTTTTATTAACACGCGTGCCTGCTGATTTTCAGGGTCCCTCTCCGGAATCGGAAAATATTAATGGTCATTTTTCCAAACAATATACGGCTATTTGATCCCAAAATTTTAAGCTTTAAACAATAACGAACGAAAAATACTAGTATTATTGTGAAAAAAGCATGGACACTTTGTGCCATATTTTTTGTGTATTATCCTCACGTCGCTTTTTTCACAATAATACTATTATTTTTCGTTCGTTATTGTTTCAAGCTTATGTAAAAAAATATTTTTAACTTTTCTGTTCGATGTTCTTCAAAAGCGTGTTTTTTAGTTTTTTAAATTATACTTATTGAGATCATGGTTTGGATAGTGCTGTATGTTAGTATTTTCATTCTTCAAGCAAAAAACAATTGACACTATGGACAAATACATTTTTTTTATTGTAAGTTTTCAATGAAATGTGTAATCACTGAATTGAATCGTCAGATGCCAACTTTTGGAAGCAATTATACATCCATCTTAATTAAGATAACGAAAATATGCTAAACACTTAAATTTTTGGTGCATGCAATCCGTCTTTGAGGTCACTCGGTAAGGTATTTTATTCTTGTCGGCTACGGTAAATTTTTAATCGTTCGCAGACTTTTTAACGCCGTCTAGCTGTAACTAATTACAGAATCACCCACATTCGCTCTATTAGGAAGTAATTGAAAAAAGTTGGTAACACACTTTTCTTGTAGTCTTGCACAACGAAGGACAGTTAACGAATGCGATTTGCAAAAGCGCATCCTATATTTTCCGTCGATACCTTGTCGTAATCTGATTCGTTCGTGTCATATAAAATCAGGAAGCAAGACCGGCATGTTCTCCGAGAGATATACCAGTTCGCTGAAGCGGAATTTTGGGGACAATAAGCTGCTTGCATGTCTAGCTAATTTCCTTCAAATTTTAATGAAACCCTTTTATTTATCATTAGAGCGAGACCCTAATTAGGTAAAATGAATCTAATGAAAACACTTATCTCATACGAAGAACTGTTTTTCGCTTAATTTTATCAGGCTGGTACTAAAACAAATTCATACAACTAAGTCACACAGTGAAAATAAAAATTTTGGAATTACATGAAAAAACGTGGAAAATTAATTGCCGACGTTATATTTTGTATTTTTACATTCGAAGTGTGAAATTCATCACCTGATGATTCATGTAAATATACTCAATAAAGTCGTAATAGTTGTCGTTAAACTACGAAAGGATTTATGGAATTATTGGAATTGAATTACAATGATGTATGAATTACACAGTAAACGTGAATTTTCTGATAATATTTCGTTTTGAAAGACTGAAATTTGTAAAACATCATTGTGAATGTACAAATTTTGCAAGTTGTTTCGCCTTGGTTAATATAATCTTTCTGTATGGGACTGGTAACCATATGGAGTTTTCATTCGATTTTATGTCATAGAAGTACATCTTGAATTGAGTTTTTGAAAAAGTGTTTTTTTATGTAGAATTCATGTAAACACTCGTGTGAACAGTCGAATTATTGACATTATCCAAGGATATTTTTTTCAAGAATTATATTTTGTTGGAGGAATTGAAAATGATCTTGTTGCGATTTCCCAGATTTTTTTCATCTTTTTTTTCATATGCCATCGGTTAGGCATTTCAGGTTAGCTTCCCAAATTTCTGCAACCGCAGTTGCAGAAATTGATTGGTCAAACCACCAACACTGACATAAATAAAAACTTGACAAGTTGACTTGGGTGTCACACCAATACTTAAGTGGTTCCACTTATGTATCGTTTGTGTTCACGCAGTTAATTTTATTATGTACATTTCTTGGTTGTTCACATTTTGTCTTCAATCGAAGACCGCCTGTCTGGTACTGACGATGCCCGATAGGCTGAAACAGATGTCTACCGGTGGCTCTCTTAAATTGAGATAAATATGGGAATGATCAGTATAGTACTTAACTATTTATCTTTTGACTTTTATGGAATTATTTTCCAGTAGCTTGATTGCATTAACCTTTCTCGATTTCATATATATATATATATATATATATATATATATATATATATATATATATATATATATATATATATATATATATATATATATATATTCATATATGTTCGGGTGTTCATCGGTTGTGTACTATTCGATAGTCGACGTTTCGCCATCATCTCAGATGGCATTATCAAAACGAGTTACTGCTTCGCTTCGAGAGGTGTACACCTCTTGAATAGTACACAACGGATGAACACCCGGAAAAACAACACATCATATATATATATATATATATATATATATATATATATATATATATATATATAAAGAGAGATTTTATCGAGTGGGTATGATATAAAAATCAAAAATGAAACAATTAGTGGACACAACACTCCAAAAGTGGGGCAAACCGCGGACACGTGTTTCTGGCTATTGGCCTCACCAGCGCGGTGCAGCCAAGTGTAAAGATGGGCAACACTTGTTTGCTGAAAGCAGGAAACAACACATATGCACGGAGTCAACAACAGGAGCCAACTGCACATTTGTGGTTCCAGTTAGAAGACCTAGAATTCCCAGGCTACATCTAACATGACCACGTAGGCAGCTATAGCTACCTGCGTGACATCCGGGTCCAGGATATAAATACAAAGAGAGATTTTATCGAGTGGGTATGATATAAAAATCAAAAATGAAACAATTAGTGGACACAACACTCCAAAAGTGGGGCAAACCGCGGACACGTGTTTCTGGCTATTGGCCTGATGAGGCCAATAGCCAGAAACACGAGATGAGTCATCAAGACTCTAGTAGACCATGCGTTTGGGCTCTGAAATACGAAGGAAAATCTCGAGAAGGAAATAGGCATCATCAAAAATGTTGTTCAAAGAAATGGTTACTCCAAAGTGATCGTAGAACAGTATTTGGCTAGAAGAAAGCAAGGAAGCGAAGAAGCCGCCACAACCAGTACTTGTACTTCCCTACATCAGAGGATTGTCGGAAAGGATAAAAAGAATTGGGTCCAAGTATTATACCAGAACCTTCTTCAGATCCGAAAATACTATCCGTAGCAGCCTCACGAAAACCAGGCAACCAAACGCGGACTGCGATTCCAAAAACTGCATTTACCGGATACCCTGCGAGTGCAGAGAATCCTACATCGGTGAAAGTAAGAGGCCACTGAAAGTTCGCATTGACGAGCACAAGAAACACATACATCGAGGAGAAACCAGCAAATGGGGAATAGCAGAGCATGTTTGGACTCATCAACATAACATTAAGTGGTCTCATCAACATAACATTAAGTGGTCTCAAGCTGAAATCATCCACACTGGTTTAGGAGAAAATTCAAAGAAGCCGCATGTATGTTGTCCAACAACGTATTCAGCCAAGCTAAACACATGGAAACCCATAATCTAGCGAAAAACCCATAATCTAGCGTAATCCAAACGGTCAGCAGTTGCTAAACCGGTGAAGTGGAGAGAGGAAAAAGGGGATTGGTGAAAGCACTCATCTCTCGGAGAAATAAGTCTAGTCATCACCCGAAGACGATTGTGGATACTAACAATCGAAACGTCGTTAAGTAACTTGACTTGAAATCTTTCAATTTTTAATTTTTATTTCTTGTTAATTGTTCAATTTTCAATTGTTGTCTGTATTTTATTTCATTCTAACTTCAGTTCTTTTTGCTTAATATAATTGTTATTTTTCAACTAATATTTTTAATTGTATATCATATAGACAATGGAAGTCTGAACTAATGGAATGCACCGTGAAACATTGTCAACCACCTTCAAACAAACGTTTACTCTAAATGTTTCCATTGTGATATAACGAAGTGCATAACCAAAATATACAATATTGTCTGTTGTGTTATCACTCATGTCTAAATGTTCCAGAGGAAAGTCGATAAGTAGTAAAACGTAAGACCTCGTTATCCCTTAGCTCGCACAAGTTTCGACTTCTGAGGGTTGTTGTTCGTAGGGGTGCGACAGCTGGTTAACGGAAAAACAGATTTGATTTTTCCCAAAATATGTCTGCTGAAGTAAATCTTTTCAAATGTATCGCTGAAATTCGAAGAAACTGAGTATTGGTAAAAATTTCATGCTTTTTTTTCCTGTCCCACTTCGAACGCGTTATGAAATTTATTTTCAATTCATTGCCTGCAGTTTCTAAATCCCCTCGCTAGGAATCAAGGTCCAGTCCAAATTTGAATGAATACACTTGTAGGACGTCCTGGAATCAATTGTACAGTATTCATTTTCACGTAATTTGCGTAAGCTGTGATATTTTTCTTGGCGAATCTTACAAAAAATGTAGTTTTTTTGTTTCTCCTTCCATATTTCTCATTTTCTCTCATATTAATTTTCAGTAGAAATGTTAATAGTGAAAGTGGCATGATGAATCGGAGCCCCACCCAGCGTTCGTTTCCGTAACAAGTTATTCCATGAAAACACATTATGATCATGTGTTATGTAATCTTACGTGTTCGGTTATACACAATGGTTAGGAATCCCCATGAGGTGCCATGACGAGGACTTGGGCTATTTGTTGTCAACGATATATTTTCTTGAGTGTGTAGCCACAGGCAAATTTCCATATAAAAATACTGGTTTTACCCACGAAGTTGAAACATCGAAGATGAATGAAAAGTATTATATATAGACCGGTTTTTACTTGCTATCTTTAATGTCACCTTTTGTAAAACAAACGAAGATTTGTTAACCGAAAACCATATTATAGAAATAATAATAATAATAATATAATAATATCAGGTCAAACAATTCCGCTTTTTCCTTCGATGAATTTGTTAGGGGTTAAAATGGACATCAATATGACTTGGCACAATCATGTTGCAAAGGCTGTTTGGAACACTGTTCTGAACCAGAAAACTGTACGAGGTGCACACTTCAGAAACGTTTGATGCTTTATAGGGCTCAGATTAGACGTTCTTTGGAGGATTGAACCATACCATACATCAGAAATTCGCGATGGACTGTGGCTGCTCATCGTTTTGAAGTTCAACTCAGTACACCTCGAACTTTACTGTTGAAGAACTCTTCTATCTGGAGAACTGTGTTTATGTGGAATAAACTTCCAAGTGGTTTTAATCTCCAGCTATACAAATCCAATGTGAATCGCTACTTTCGCACAAGCACCGCTCTGGGAGCGCCTTAAGGATTTTCCTATAGTGCTTGTGTTTTGTCCTTAAAAAAATCGAAACTAAATAACTAGATATGAAAATAGACATTCGATAAACATGAATATATATATATATATATATATATATATATATATATATATATATATATATATATATATAAAAAATAAATAGATAAGTACTCTTTGATCATTCCCATATTGATTTCAATTTAAGAGCCACCGGTATACAGCTGTTTCAGCCTATTGGGCATCGTCAATACCGGGCAGGCGGTCCTCGATTGAAGACAAAATGAGAAAAAACCAAGAAAGTACTTGATAAAAATAGCTGCGTAAACGCAAGCGAAACATAAGTGGAACCACCTATTTCGCTTGCGTTTACGCAGCTATTTTTATCAAGTACTTTCTTGGTTTTTTCTCATTTTGTCTTCAATCGAGGACCGCCTGCCCGGTACTGACGATGCCCAATAGGCTGAAACAGCTGTATACCGGTGGCTCTTAAATTGAAATCAATATGGGAATGATCAAAGAGTACTTATCTATTTATTTTTTGATTTTCATGGAATTATTTTCCAGCAGCTTGACTGCATTAACCTTTCTAGATTTTATATATATATATATATATATATATATATATATATATATATATATATATATATATATATCTGTTTTAAAATCTGTTTTTCCGTTAATCATACCATAATCGAATAAGTTTGTTCGTAGGTGGGAGGTTCAACGAAGTAATTTACAACACAAATTATGACAAAACGAGTAAGTGTATTCCGCAACTAGCTGACCCGGCGAACTACATACCGCCTCCGAATTGAATAATGTGTGAAAGTTCAATGACCAAAAATTACTAGAAAGCCAAAAAAGTACACAATAACATTATCTACGAAAAAATACATATACTTTGTATCTGCAATTATTTAAGATTTCGTTGAATCATATCTAAAACAAATTCGAATATTATCTCAACTTTTACGTTATTATTCCTTCAAAGTGGGCATAAAATTGTCGTGTACGTATGCGTTGCGCGAAACGCCATCATTAAAAAACAATTATTGTTATATTTTTGAATGTTGGTCATATTCCATCCCATAAACTAAGAAGCGTAATGGATCAGATGGTGGAAACAATTGTGGCAATTTTACTTTTCCACCAGCACACCGTAATCCAATAGCTTCACCACCGTTTTTGAACGCTTTAAAATATTGACAAATGATTGTCATTTTTCCAATCGTTACAGATTTGTCAGCACAATAATCAATTTTTGCTTTGCTATCAGTGATGATGAAATATCATGGAGAAAGCCCTAAATCACCAAATCCTTCAATATTTCGAAGGCTTTATCTTAGGCGATCATCAATATGGCATCAACAGGCGACTTTCTATCGTATGTCACGCTATTTGGAATAACGCAATCGAGAAACATGGAGAGTCAAGAGCTGTTGCGCTTAATATTTCTAAGGCCTTTGATCGTGTGTGGCATGAGGGTTTGCTGGCCAAACGCGAGCCGAGCAACAGCAATTTTGTTCGCGCTGGTTTATTACGGCCCTACATCTATCGTGCATCGACAAAATGAGATTGTCAATGTCTTGTTGAGGTACATTTGCCCATTCAGCGATTAAAAGCTCTCTCAATTGAAACGTTGTGTGAATGTTCCCCATATGCGGAGTAATTCTTCGTTGAAGCATGTCCCACACATGCTCGATGGGATTTAGGTCCGGTGATTGTGCTGGCCATGGCAATACATCAACTCCTTCGTTGGTGAGCCAGTCAGTCACTAGACGCGCGACATGTGGACGAGCATTATCGTGCATTAGGTGGAAGTTTTCACCAACAGCACCAGCAAAAGGACGGACGATAGGTAGAAGAATGGTGTCGAGGTACTGTCGAGCTGTGAGGGAGCGATTTGGAAAAACGAGATCGGTTCCGCCGCCGATCATGATTCCGCCCCATAGCATTACTGTACCACCTCTGTATGTGTGGGCTTCCTGGACGTGTCTCAAACGTTCATTATTTCCAGGTCGTCTCCACAGTCTTACTCGACGAGAATCTGGATGAAATCCAAATCTGGATTCGTCTGTAAACAAAACTGTGGCCCAATCATTTGCATCCCAGTTTTGATGTTCTTGACACCACTCTAATCTTCTACCGCGATTGCCTCTCGACAAAGGTGGACATCTAAGTGGCCTTCTGTTGTGGAGATCTGCTTCATGCAGTCGATTTCTGACAGTATCAAGACCAATGGTTACCTGGTGCGTCTGCTGCAACACGTTAACCAACTCAGGTGCTGTGATTGTCGGTTGTCTTCTTGCGGTTAAGACCAAAACTCGGTCTTGAACTGCAGTTGTAGCGCGTCCTCGCCCTGGATGTTGTTCGGCTGGGCTGCCAGTTTCACGGAAACGCCGCCACAATCGACTGATAACACTTTGGGAGACCCCCAAACGAAGAGCTACATCATTTTGTCGCATGCCACCTTGAAGAAGCCCTACAGCTCTATTCATCTCAGCCAATGGTAAGTGATGGCGTTCCATGTTAAAGCACAATATTTCCAGTTTAATTGCTGAGCAAGAACTGCATAGAATGTACAAACTCGACACTTTCAGATTATTCATTTTAGCCGAAAACCTACAGTTTGTAAAAAACTTGATAAAAGATTAGTTACCGTTTTTGCAGGCTTTGTTCAATCCATAGAAATCTACAGGGTGGTCGAGTGTACCAATTTATTCGAAATTAAACGACCTCATGCATTTATTTTTATGATATTTAGTATGTTATAAAAATATCCCTAGACTTTTCCGATGTGTGTAAGATGGAAAATCAAATTATCGTGGCGTAATAAAACTAATTCAAAAACAAAACTCTAAAATAAAAATTAGTCAGCCGGTAGAGGGTTGATGGGTAAAATAAATTATTTGACAGTAAAGATATCAAAAACAATATTTATTTACTTCCCTCTTTGAGTAAGTACCCTTTTCACGAAACAGTGTAACCCTGGATAGAATTTCCGAAAGTTAGGGCCGTCGGTATATCGGAATGGATTGAACGTATTCTTTAAGTCTATCAGCCACGGTCGATCAGCTGATCAATTCTATTATTCACAAATTGAAACTGTCAAATGTCTGAATAAGTGCAGTATGGTGCATGTGCAATTGCAATTATAAATGCAATATATATATATATATATATATATATATATATATATATATATATTTACTATGTTCTAGGTGCTAACTAAAAAATACCACTACTTGCTCTTACGAGTTCACGGAGTATTCTTGGTGATATGAAATTTTCCTTATATGTTAAAAAGAAGCAAAATTTGTGCAAGGCAAAATTAATAAATGAAGTGGATCCTACTTGTATATTCCTTTAGAGGTTGTCCTTTCTTTTGCAATTCCCAACAATGGCTTTCTATACAAGGTCCGTCCAGTTTATCAGGATTGGAGGAAGTCTATACTTTAACTAGCAGAGGAAATCAAGCAAGCTCTATCTAATAAGCAAGAATGAAGCTGTCTGCAAGCGGTTAGGTGTAAAGCAAAGTTCTAAACATGCATGCTAACTAAATTGGTGTATAGCTATAGGACATAGTGATGTGGAGCTGGTAGTATCCTTCGTACAGAGACAACTTAAAACTAGGTACTAAACGAAAAGAGACCTGAAAAGACAGAAAAGTTACTAACCTGTGGATTCATATAACATACGAAATGCACTTATTAGAGGATAATCCCCAGAATCTGTCCCAGCAGAATAACTACCTTCGATGGAGAGTGGTCTCGGAGAGAGTTTCGTCAGGAAACTTTTAAGGTTAGTTGAAAACCAAAATCCACATTGGATGGTTGAAATATCAATCCTATGACAATTTTCTTGATGGTTTTACAACTACTTTTTATTTTTCAGACTCGGAAAATCCTCTATAAATCGAGAAAATCAGAACCACATGTTCCACTTTGATAAGCCCACAAGAAAAAGGAAAAGGAAACATAAATAGATCCTGGAGGGCAAACTTGGGGTATTAGTGACATTTCATTCAGTTGAGAATACTGAAGATGAATGACATCCTTTCTGTCAAATTTTGAATACTTTGAAGGGTTGGATCCTTCAGATAACCTCTATCTAAACAATAACAAACTAACCTATATGAAAATGAAAAATTGAGGAATGGCGATAAAACAGATAATGTTCTTATTCTGTTTGGGAATTCACAATGAACTAAACTGGTATCTTGAATGAAAAAAGCTTTCACAGTAGGTAAAGTACTTCTTGTATTAATTGAACATCTAAAAATATGACTTTTCAGATATTTTTCTGCTGTGCAAGATCACCGAGTGACTTCAAGTTATCCATCCTGGATGATTTAATACATTTTATAATGTTTTGGTTTACGAGAGCTTTATTAAAGTTATGAGTCAACTAGGAGGTATCAGTATAATTGAACCCGTAACAGATGTTAGCCGTATGTACTTTTCAACTACGTTATCACTTAGAACAGCGATGAAATCCTTCTAATATTCAATAGTTTTCAGTATAGAAACACTTGAAAATAAGAGGAGCCTTAATTTGTCCTTCAAATTCATTTGGATTGAGGAAGCACGCATCGAGACAAAATGCTTTTTTTTTCATGTGGTATGTTTTAAATGACAATAGTATTCTGTTAAAAATAAATCAAAATTCTCAATTTGATTCTGCCAGCTTCACGGTTAAGCTAGTGGAACAGATGCGTTTTTTTAATAAATCAATATTGAAAATCAAAATGTTGATAGAGGAAAAGGTAACATAAAATAATCGGAAATTCGTTTCGAAATTTTTTTTTGTATTTCAAATTATCTCGTAAAGTACTGTTTTTTTAGGACAAAATACAAGCACTACAGGAAAATCCTTAAGTCGGTCTTAGATGGTGCCTGTGCGAAAGTAGTAGATAGATAGATAGATATTTATTTAACTATGTAACTCATACATGATATGGTTTATAGCAAGTCAATCACAATTAATATATCATATTGAATGAATATATAATAACATTATCTAAAAGCCTTCAGGTATACAATATAAAATATATCATAATCACATAAATTGGGTAATACACGTCAAAATTGAATTTTTGTCTGAATAAACTCGTCTCTAGAATAAAAACAATGTTCGAGAAGATCATTTTTAAATTAATTTTGAACAATTTCTCGTTCATGGATCTAAATTCGCAGGGCAATTTATTATATAGTTTAAAATCTAATGAATTTTTCTCAGATTTGGACAACCTGTAACGTGGCAATACTAAATCATCAGCCGTAGCAGCCCGGGTAGTGTAATGATGCAGGCCAGAAACTTTTTGTATATTCTGCCTTTCTGAATGGATTTCGAGTAAATTTTGGTATATATACACACAAGGGAGTGGTAGAATCCTCATTGTTTTGAACAGTGGTTGACAGTGGTTTCTATACCTAGCCCCAGCTAATAGTTTTATTGCGCGTTTTTGTAACCTGAATATTTTTGAGGAATCAACAGCATTACCCCACAGAATCGCACCATAGCTGATCACGGAATGAAATAATCCAAAATAAACATTTTTTATCATGCTCGAATTGAGGCAGTACCTGAGCTGTCTAAGCAAAAATAAGAGACTGGATAGTCTCTTACTCAATATATCTATGAGGAGTCCAGTTCAAACGATCATCTAAAACAACCCCAAGAAATTTACAATGCTTACCTAACGTGATCTGATTATTACAGGAAATTATGAGGTTTTCTGTCTTCCCTTTATTCAGTCGAAGGTTATTGGCAGAAAACCAAGCTTCCGCTTTAGTCATCAAGGTTTCAGCATTATCAAGAAGACGTGAAATGTTGCTGTTTGAACTGATGAAAGAGGTATTATCCGCAAATAGGACAATTTGACATTTCGTCCTCATGTGAAAACATAGGTCATTAATGTAGATGATAAACAAACAACAGGGGTACAAGAACAGACCCTTGCGGTACTCCATGTTTTATGATTTTCAGTTCTGAATCAGAACTGTTATTAAGATGGACAAACTGTTGTCTACCTTCTAAGTAAGACTTGAACAGGTTCAACGGCGTGCCTCTAATGCCATAGAATGTAAGTTTTTCTATTAAAAGTTCGTGTGAAACACAATCAAAAGCTTTGGAGAGATCACACATGGTAAGTACTGAATGACCATGTCTCTCCAAACCCTCGACTAAGCTTTCTAAAATCTCTAGGAGGGCTTTTGTTGTAGATTTTTTTCTACGAAAACCGAATTGAGCTGAAGACAACAGTTCAAATCTCTCCAAATATCTCGAAAGTCTGTCTTTTAGCAGTATTTCGAAAACCTTAGAAAAAATAACGATAATAGAAATTGGTCTGTAATTGTCAAGCTCTTCCAGATCATCTTTTTTGTGTAGAGGTGAAATTTTTGATATTTTAAATGCATTTGGAAATATACCTTGGATAAAACAGTTATTAATCAAAACTGTGAACGGTTCTACTAAACTGTCTACAGTTTCTTTCAAGAGTGAATCACTCAAACTATATACATCCGTTGTCGAAGACTTTTTCAGCATCTGTATAACTTGAAGTACCTCAGAGGGGGTCGTCTTGCACAGAAACAAATTGCAATTAACCGGAGGTATTGATTTAAGGTAGTCTAGAGCGTTAATAGACATATTTGGAATATTTTTTATTATTTTTTCAGCCACTGTACAGAAAAAATTATTAAAATCATTTGCCAACAGTATATCAGATCTTTTTGAGTTAGATTTCCTATTACATTCAAAATTAACTAAATTCCAGCACGCTTTATTCATATTTTTGGAGTTTTGTAGATAGGAATCAAATGCCTGCTTCTTGGTTAGCAGAATATATTTTTCATAATCCTTTTTCAGATTTTTGAAAAGGGACCACTTGGCAGGATCTTTGTCAACATCACATATAATTTTCAGTGACGATAAAATATTCCTTTTTTGTTATTAGTGATTCACATTGAATTCGATCGCTGGTAATTAAATCCATTTGGGAAAACGATCTCTGGAAGTTTATTCCACATAAACGCAGTTCTCCAACAGAAAGAGTTCTTGAACAGTGAAGTTCGAGGTGTACTGAGTTGAACCTCAAAACGATGAGCCCATCGGGTATTTCTGATATGTAGCGCTCTTGGTGGAATCAAATGTGCCAAGTCACTTGATCACTTCTCGTGAAAGTATCTATAGAAGAGAGACAAATCTCCAACCTTTCTTCGATGTTCCAGGCTATCAAGGTTGCACGTGATGTTCGCGTCTCTAATCAGGCGGATGGCTCTTTTCTGGATGAAATCCAGCAACTTCAGGGTATGGTTGGGGAGCAGAGCTCCATACATGAGAACAATACTCCAAAGAAGGTCTGATCTGAGCCCTATGAAGCATCAAAAGTTGCTGAGGTGTGTACAGTTTTCTCATTCGGAACAGTGAAAGTATCTATAGAAGAGAGAAAAACCTCCAACCTTTCTTCGATGTTCCAGACTATCAAGGTTGCAACAAGTGATGTTCGCGTCTCTAATCAGGCGGACGGCTCGTTTCTGCATGGAATCAATCAGCTTCGGGGTATGCTTAGTGGCTGAGCTCCATACATGAGAACGCTACTCCAAAGAAGGTCTGATCTGAGCTTTATAAAGCATCAAAAGTTGCTGAGGTGTGTACAGTTTTCTGGTTCAGAACAGTATTCCAAGCTTCTGAGAAGCAGCCTTTACAAATCCAGTGCCAAGACATATTGGTGTCCATTTTAACCCCCAACAAGCAAAGCAGAAAGCGGAATCATCTGTCCTGATGTTATTTACATTTGTGGCATTGAATTGAACCTGGTTACTTTCACGCCAATCCATAATTACTTCTAGATCCTCATTTCCTGCTGAAGATGTGCATCTGCAGGTCCTGGAATACAAATGGAATGACGAGACAAGTGTGCTGTGGTCATCAAAGCAAAATATTGGATTCATGGTTTTTTCCAATGAGTCGTTGATTTACATTAAAAGGATGGTTGGACACAATATGAATCCCTGGGGAACACCCGCGTTGATGGTAGAAGTATTCGAGAGATATCCATCGACGGCCACTTGCAGGGAACGTTCTTTTAGGAAGTTAGGACAGCAACCCCTCATGCCACACACGGTCGAAGTCCTTGAAAATATCAAACGCAACAGCTCTTGACTCTCTATGTTTCTCGATTGCGTTATTCCAAATATGGGTGACATACGAGAGAAGGTCGCCTGTTGATCTTTGTTTCCGAAAGCCATATTGATGATCGCTCAAGGTGTTAAAGCCTTCCATATATTTTTGTATATGGTGGTTTACGGCTTTCTCCATAATTTTTGATATCATTGATAGCAAAGCGACTGGTTCATAGTTATTTGGAAGATTTTTTTGCCTTTTTTGGGAATAGGCTGAACGCGAGCAATCTTCCAACTAATAATAATAATAATAATAATAGTTTGCATTTTATTTCAATTACACGTTTTCAACATATACTTTCTGTAACCAATTTCATTATTTGACTGCATTTCATTGATATTTTTTTTGCTAGATATAATATATGTTCATTGTAAAGTATGTTATTTCTGTTATTTCATTATACTTTGTAGTTAGTTATAGTCCCTAATTATAAGCATTCATTGTTTCTTGGGACAATAAACTGAATTGAATTGAATTTTCCAGCTGATTATCGATATCAGCTAAAATGTCTATATCGGTCGATTCCAAGTGAGTGAAAATCTCTAAAAGCCAGAAATAGTTTTGATCTACTTTACCATTCAGCAGTCTGTTTTCAGTTTCAATGCGTAGGCGTAAATGTCATTTGAAGGCCTCTGCGAAAGCTGAGAATTTCATTAACTTCTTCGCTATGTCGAGTGAAGGACACGTTTTTATAATTGACTGCCTTATGGATTTATAGCCTCAGAAGAAATTTATGGTGCTCCATAAAATGAAACAACCGTAGAATTTTCACCGTCACGTATCGTGTCCCTGATAATTTACTTCTCGGTCGATCCTTCATTGACTACTGTTGATTTTTTCCTTTTACGCTTCTTGAAATGATCTGGTGCTACTCTTTTGAAAAGATTACGAGTTCTCTTCGACCTCCCGTGATCTTGTGAAGGTGAAATTGGAACTTTTAGCGAAGACGAAGCTAATGAAAACAATTTTTCTTTACCGAAACAAGAACTCTGGTGCCTATAAAAGGTATGAGAAAAAGTTGTAAAAAGAAATACTGAAAGAGACGGATATCGTTTCATCACGGAATTGAAAATTTATGAGCATGAGCTGAAATGAACCAAAACTGATCTTACACTTCATCAAGTATTGGACAACTCGAGACGGGAAAAAAATCTTTGGATTTAGGAAATGAGCTGCGAGGATTGCGACAAAAAGTACGTTGGTCACACTAAGCGAGCCTTCACAGAAAATTGTGATTGGAGACATTCGATTTGAAATGGTTTCTAAAGCAATTTCAAATCCAAGATAGAGTGGATGTAAACATTGACATGCCCTACGCACGTGATATTGAAAATTCCAAGGATTGTCCAGGGTCGTATTCAGAACCAACATCTTGCTGATCGCAAATGCTATATCATACTTAGAAAAACTTTTTTATAATAACGAGTGAAATGCACAAGTTTTGCAGTTTAACGGGAAAAATGCAGATAATATGTGTAATATTAAAAGATTTTCATTGGATTTTTCACAGCGCACTCAAGCATTATATGAAAAAAGACGTAATTATTTCTTTATTGATAATTTTTATTTTACGTAAAATTATTATTAATTAATTATTCAACTGGATGAATTTGTCTTTTCATCAGTAGTGTCATCCTCACCAATCTGAATTATCAATGGCTCGATTTGTGCCTCTAGTATGTTATCAAGCTTCCACATCTTTGTCTCGACTTCCAATATCACATGCCGAACACACTTCTCCCATTTCTCCGCTGTGCCTGTGTGTAGCCTCATCAAAAAGTACTTTGAGATCTGCAAGTTTGAACGTGGTGTTATGCTGAACTACAAAATTCTTCACATCCGCCCATATCAACTCGCAGTGGTATGGAGGCAGGCGAAGGACAATTTTGTTTTGGCCTGCTGCCATCTCATCGACTATATATTTTTGGTATTCAAGCTTGCGCTCCTTGACAATTTTTAGTAGCTCTACTCTTAGCATTGAGTCTTCAAAGCTAATATTCTTTGATTGCAGCCAATTTTGGATTTCAACCTTCTTTGAAGACGTTGTCGGAATATTCTCTAACCGTCGCGAATGATAAGGTGTATTGTCCATTACAATCACAGCATTATCCTCCAAATGGGGTAGAACTTTGGAAAACCACTGTTCGAAAGATTCACCGTTCATTTCTTCGTGATAATCTCCAGTTTTCTTCGACTCGAAACACCACAGCCCTTCAGCAACAAACCCATTCTCATTGCCGATGTGACAAATAATAAGCCGTTTTCCTTTACCTAAAATTATGAAGAGGTATGTAAGTATATAAAACAAATACGAGGGTTATTTTTTATATATTGAGATTGAGGCAGGTCTTAATAAGTTTACCTGATGGATTTGTTAATCCGGTGGATAATCCATCTAGAAAGGCCCTCCTAGACGAGGTCACAGTTTCATCGACCCATACTTTAGGGGTAGTATGACCAGCATTAACCCAGGTCTCATCCATATAATAAATTGTTCTCTGTTGTTCTCATTAATATTTAATTTTGGTCAAATACTCTCTCCGCTCAAAACTTGGCAATAAAACTACTTCATTTATTTCTGTGAGTACTTTGTCTATCATGCACTTTCCTACTGATTGCATGTTTATCAGCATCATCTATTGATTTTATAATGGTTTGACGATTCTGATTTGTATTCGGTTTGGAAAATGTATGATTTTGTTTATATTCCCGTAAAACATTGTAAATCGAAGCGCAACACACTCCAATTTTATCGGAAACTTTCGATATGACTTCGTCGACAGTCGATGTCTCAATTTCTTCCATCTCTTTCTTGAACACATTTAAAATCAATTCTTTCATCTCAACACTCAAATGTCTTTTTTTGGATCGTTTCCTGGCTGGACTCAGAGGATAGCTCACAGTGTCATCAGCAGTGTCTGTACTGGACATCTTGGAAAACAATTTTAAACAATATAATATAACGCACGCCACACAAACACGCAAACGACTGATTACAACCCTGTGCTGGTACCGAACTCCTACCAAGAAGGTGAATTCACCAATGAACGCTGCCCTTTCCATCTGACACTGGGCGATCACGTGAACATCACGCTTCGGTTTTGTTTTGTTTTACTCTATCTTGGATTTGGATAGACTTTAGAAACTTCTAGAAAAATTTGAAGGTCCGCACTAGAAAATTGTAAACAAATGAAAAAAACATAAAGAATGGTTGTCGTTTTTTTATTGCTTGAGAAGTATTCAGATATCCGACTAGTGAAAAAAGATACTTGAAGAGAAAAAATATTCCTATAAAAAAGTTCGGACTCGTGGAACTCTAGCATCACCAATATTTATAAGTTCAATTGAGAGCTGAAAATAATGCTAAAAATGGGTAATGACGATTCTGAGCGCGCTATTCGAATCGCCCTCTTTTTCCAAAAATATGTGTTACTTATAAAAATATATATTTATATAAAAAATATTCATCTAGTTATTTAATTAAAAAAAAATGTCATAAAAAACCCGTCATTAATTTTTCAGTTATGCTTCTGTTCAGTAAGGCTTTTTTATAATTCGAAAATGAACATAAAAACCTTAATTTTTGAAAACTGAAGACCTCTTATATGAATGAAAATTCAACAAGTGATTGAAATAACATAATCATTTTCAGTTCATTACCAAATATTCAAAATCTCACTTCCAAATCAGTAAATGTTTTTAGAAACAAGAATAATATTTAAACCATTAACGCATTAGGATGAAGGATGAAATCTACCATGCGACTTGGTGCGCCTATTTGGGTTTTAGAGTGGCTGGCGAGTACAGTCTCCGCCACAATTAGCAATAAGGGTTGATGGTTTTTAATTAATGGTCGAGTATTAGTTCAATACGATAATGCCATATTTACGTAATTGAATTTAAATGAGTTTGTTTTTTCAGCAGTCTGTATGGTATTTAATTTCGGGTTTATTAAGGAGAAGTAGAAAAACTTATTTTGATAATGTAATTTATTTGTGTTGAGGAATAAATTTCAAAACGAAACATTATGTTTATTAAGATGAATGAATCTAAACGAAAATATAATTAGTTATGATCAAAAAATTACAAAGGTTCAACTCCAGACAAATCGGAATCGCTTGTAGAGGTATCACTATCCTCCCTGATACAAGAGCAAATTCCTTCGTAGCATAAAATTCTTCGAAACGTTTGACGTGTTCGCAAAGTTTTTTCCACTGCTTCTGAGAAAACGAAGTGAAGAATTCGTCACTTAAACTTTCAGCGGACTTGTAATTGGAATCCACATTTTCATCAACCACATATTGTTTCATTGAAGCCCATACTAATTCTATTGGGTTCAAATCTGAATAATGAGGCAATCTGAGTGTCCATTATTTTCCATAATCCCAACAATTTCATACAACTTGAATCCTGGAATAGAGATCGATTTTTGGCATATCATCCGTGAAATGAATGTTCCGTCGTCTTAACCACTCTCTCGTCTCATCTTTCCTCGAGGACATGTTTGGGCAGTTTTTTTACTGAACATTTTCTTATGGGACATTGTCTATAACCAAAACATTTTTTTCTGGAAGATTGGGAATTAACATTTCTTGCAACCACTTTTAGTAACTGTCGTAATTTATTTCGCTATTATAGTCGCCCGACTTTGTGTTGTATTTGAATTTTAGATATGAATTTTTCACAAATCCATTTTCTTTCCCTGTATTCACAATTATAAGTCTCTGCCCTTTTGAAATTGGTGCACGCAACCCTTCATTCAAATCATCATTCCAACTATTCACATGTTTATGTGAAGCATGGATATATGTTTCATCCATATAAATTATTGTTTGACCTTCTGCACGGCATTTCTTCATGCCTTTGAGAAATTTTTTTCGCAGCTGCTGAATCGTTTTTCCATGAGCAATTTTCAATTTTTTTTCGTTTTTCTCTGAATCCCATTTCTTTCATCACTTTCCTCAGGGACTCATAAGATCCCTTGTAACCATTTTCGTCAACGAATTTTTTATGTATGTCGCGTAAGGTAAGAATTTTTTGTCAGTAATATAGTAATTGATTATACAGGGTGTAACTAAATTACAGGGTGTAACTAAATAAGTGTTTTACACTTATTTAGTTACACCCTGTATATCGACGAAGAATGCTCCTGTCGAAATCATCAAAATCTGATTTTGATACTTTTCTATGTTTTTTTCATTAGGCGTTAAAAAAGACGATAACTCACTAATTTCAATTGGTTTCATTTCACGAGCTATTCTTTTGATGCTAATACCCAAACTTACACCCGACGCTTTTGTACAACGCTCTTGCTTATGCTTATGTAATTATCACCTTCTCGTTGCATGAAAAAAAGTAAATTAGCAATCACTTCTCTTGCTTGGCCAAACAACACTTTTGGTTTCAATTTCGATTCGCATGTCATTTTCTTAGAGCACAGACTTTTGTCGCGTACTATACTTCACTGAAGTGGACACTACAAGATTGTCGTTAAGATCTCCGATCGTCTTTAAGGGTTTTCTACCACGCGTTATTATAATAATAATAATAATCTTTATTAATCCCAAGAAACAAGAATGTTTATAACACGGATAAAATGTAAAATAATGATTAAATAAATTATTTCAACATTAAATATCAGTTACATATACAGCACATAAATACAAACACATATATACATACATATTTACATATACACACACATACATATATAAATATATACATTTTTGAATTATAATGGTAGTTAAAAACAAAAAAATGTAATATGGCGATCAGAATTTCAATTAGAGGAAGAAAGCAGAAACTGCAGAAACTTTTTCAATTCCGATTTGAATTTTGTTTTTTGATTCATTTTTAGTTTTTCTGGAAGATTATTATATATTTTAACTCCTGAATGAAATATTGATTTCTCCCTAAATTTTGAGCGATATAATTCAACTAGTAGTTTTTTTGCTTGTCTTGTATTATAGTCATTGATGGTATTTATTTGATTGAATTCCAAATTCGAATGTTTGTGATTTTTTCTAACAGAATGAATGAAACAACAAATTTTCAATTGAAAAATAGACTGAATATCTGAAAGATCACGTGGTATATATAAATTTGACGTAGGTTCAAGATATGGTAATTTGAATATACATTTTATTATTTTATTTTGCAGTTTCTTGAGAGGATTTATTATTATTATTATTGATAAATTAGCTGTTCCCCAAATTGATATTATTATAGATTTGAATATACCAAACAGAAATATATACATTTGAAATATTTTAATCGAATAAAATTTCTAATAAATTGATTTCTACTAGACCATCATCAATTTTTTTCTGGTTCTAACATATAATGTGGCACTTGAATTAAAAGAACATCAACCTTCCGGACTCTAGAAATGTTTTTTTTAGAAAAAATGTTTTGGAACGTTATAAATTGTGTTCGGTGCCACCACAGAAAAATCGTAATAACAGGAGGTATGGTGTATTTACTCGTATGTACAAATCAAACTTCTATTATTCATTCAGTTTCAGTTGATCAAAGAAAGGAATGTTGTTTATATCCTGGAATATAAATATTCTGAATGCAATCAAACAATGTTATGTGAAACAATTTGTCTACTAAAGGAAGGGTTTCAGCTGTCTGTCAATGCACTTTGGGAAAAACCCGGTATAAACAACATGCATTGTCGGGAGTGGCTTTTGATATACCTACTTAGTTGACGGTTTTCAGAAAACGCGACATACTTACAAATGCATATTTTAACCAGGTACATGTTTTCGATTTTAGTTCACTCGATAGTAAGCTCTTAGTTGGATACAATATGGAACTGAATAGGCTACCCAAATACCAAAAATACCATTCTATTCATTATTACCGACAAATTACATAAAACTTAATAGAATAGATGTTGTAGAGAAAAATAGCTCCGAATACATACCGACACACTCAAGGAGACGTTGGAGACTTTGTGAATTGTTCGAACAACACATTGCATTCGTGACTCGGCAAGATATTGATTCACAGCTATAAACTAAATTGTGAAAGTGAATATATCGTACCCCATTGACATGTGTTCGTCGTTTTTGTCTAATCTTTCAGCATATAGCTGATGTAACCACTGATTACCAAGCTCCTGTATAATGAAGTACACATCTTAGCATGATACGCTAAGATAGGTACATAGTGATAGACGTTTTAGAATCACATTGAAGTGTTGCCAGTGACGGACCTAGGGGAGGCACAGGAGCACGTGTCCCCCAAAAGATTGAAATAGATATAATTTGGTGAAATACATTTTATGATTACACACATTACATTACAGAATATCAATTGAATCCACAATTTGACTTACTCTGCCCAACTTCATTTTTGTAAAATAGAAATATAAATCATTGAATATGCAGAATTTAGTTAGTAAAGACACGTGCTGATACGAAATGAGTGGCAGTGGAGGAAAGAAGAGGCAAGCATGCTTATAATAATTCTTTTTTAATAAACCAAAGGTGAGCTTGACAACATATTCTCTTACTCTCTTAATATTATCGTCTTTTTCGCTGATTTATCGTGTTCTAGATAGATTTTTGAAGTGTTTATTATTTTTATCACAATGTACAAAAATTGTTTTGTTCCCCTTTCAAGTACTGCGGTAAAACCCCTGAGTGATAAGGAATGAAATAGAACGAAGAAATGGTTTACTGATTCTCTCCCAAACATGAGTATATTACTGCAGCTGCTGTGCACTCTTTCTGAGACTACCAGTACAGCAGATACAACTTTTTTAGCTCAGGTCGTTTAAAAACATATCTACGCGATACAATGACTGAAGAGAGAACGTACATCCGGATATTTCCTATAAAATGAAGGCTGAAGAAGTCTTGGATGTATACATAAGAAAACACAAGAGAAAAGTAGGTATAAAAAATGTACATCAATCAAGTTCAATAATATTAGGTTTATATTATAAAAATATTATTATATTCGACCATAAATAAATTTGAATAATGAAGAGTCATTATAATCTCATTCATTTTCAATTCATTATGCTTGTACCTGAACAGCGTTTCAATCAATGCTAATGCTGGTAGCAAATACATATTTTTCTTATTGTTGGTTGTAATACAATATTTAAAACTGAGAATGGTTTTTTTTTCAAATGTTTCTGAATGCATACTACTGAACATCAATAGAAAGCCTTCAAGGACTCGATGCTTTATGGAGGGGTTACATACCCCATACTCTGAGTTGTAAACTTCCCCTCCCCCTCCAATGATTTTCTGGATACGTCACTGATTGGTGCCTACATAATATAATAATAACTACAGGGTATTCCCAGGTTAAAGTAAAATTGTTCAATATCATCATCATATTCAACGTTAGCTTCTGTTATGGTATTCTAAATATAGGTGTATTGTAGAAAAAAATCATTTGGCAAATTCTTCAATCCTACAATTTTTTTTAGACAAACTGTGGGTTTGTAATTATCCTTGAGACTTACTTAGTATATTATTCGTACATTGTGCTGCGGTCATTGTTATTTTCCATGGACTTCAATTCTGTGGCAGTATAAAATGCGTGGAATTATAGTTATCTCATCAACATTCCACTCAAAATATACATCCCGCCATTTTCCATTTGCGAAATGGGTGTCTATAAACCTCTTCGCGGCAAACAACACATTCTCTTGTAAATATTTTTAATTTATTCATGTCGTCCATTCAAGGTGACGACTGGTGGGAATTTGAACGAGTCTTGTTGAATTGACAGGTGTCCTCCAACTTATACTCGTATCGCTAATGACATCTGGTCGCAAGTCGATGCATTGGTGTCGTTGGAATTTTCTCTTTAAAAAACATCGCCATTCAACACAACCAATGAAAGTGGAACTCAGTGTTATTTCTCACAACATCGTTTTCAACTGCTTATTATCCTACTTTGTTATCGAAATAATGGTAATGAGTTTTCAGTTGAACGTGTTTATGACTGACTAAATGCGTAGATAGCAGTGAGTATTTTCAGAAAATATAGGAAAGCATTTTAGAGATTATGAGAATGAGTGGTTTTGTTTTTTGAATCATCCTCGGTCACAGAGTGGTCCCAAAGTTTGAACATTTTGTCAAAATTATTTTTATATCTTTGGTTTTCGTAACATTCTGCCGTACTCAGCATATTGAATCACAGAACTGATGGAATTTTATAATTCCCACAGTTTTTTTTAATCCTTAACTAAATGAGTGACATCCTAAAGCCCGTAATATATAGTACTTTTTTTTAATTAATTGATGGACATAGCCGTTACTATGTGGTAGGAAACCATTACATTATGTTTATACATTAAATGTGTTAGTTTGAAAATGTCCTTATAGGACGAAACTGCAGTAACGTTGGTTACAAATAAAAGTGGTGAAAAATATAGAAAGTTTCAATTCCCTTTTCTTCAGTATTTTTTAATCGATAGACTTAATTGAAATTAGACTTTGCAGGTTAATGTTTGTTTGAAAAATGACCAATGTAGTGTCTTCACGTGTGATTCCGAACTTGTCAAATTTGACATTCTTTAAAGAAATTTTTGAAAAATCGGATTTCCTGTATGAATTTCTAAAGACGTTCCAGAAAAAAGTTGTTCAGTTTTCAATTCGGTTCTCCTCCACCAGATTTGAACTCTCGAATGTTAGAGAGAACAAAATCCAAAATTTTTGTATAAAATGTTTCAATACTTTTCATCTAGCTTTTCAAGTGAAAATTTTCATCCTTTCCACCGACTTCTACACAAGAAAAACTCCATTATTTAAATGAACACTATGATTTTATAAAAGTCGCTTGTTGCACGCGTTTTATTACTTATTTCAATTTTTTTAAAATGTTTGCTTTCATTTTTCATAAGTCTGCGTTTTTTGTCGAATACATATATTATTTGGAATTCAAAAAAATAATAAGGTTATAACTTTTTTCATAAAAAATGAAAATTTGAAAGACCCAATCTGTCCCATGAGCGCTTCAAAAGTTATTCGGGGTCAAAGGTCAAAATTTTTCCCGAAAGCCGTAAGTTTTATCAAAAAAATACCTCAGATCAAAGTTGTAGATCTCAAAATTCTCTACAAAAATGGTCCTCATAGTTTTTTCTGTAAGTATCACCTTTCCTGAGATATTTCAATTAAAAAAGTCACGTTCTATGTAATATGCACACGTTTCCACACCACCTGTAAGGTAGTGTACTCGGCGCATTTTTTTCACGTGGTTTCCCCAGTAGGCCTATTCCACGAATCGTTATTACGTAATTTTTAGTCACAATACTTATTTAACTGCATGAAGATTATTCGGGTTGATAATGTTTATGGAGTGTAATTGTCAGTTTGATTTCTTTTGATACTTTAATCTGATTCATACTCATAAAACCTGAAATTTAGGCGTTTGATCCCGAATAACTTTTGAAGCGCTCACGGGACAAATTGGGACTTTCAAATTTTAATTTTTTATGGTAAAATGAACGTCTTCACCAAAATTTAGCTCTATCGCAATTTTCGTCATTTCATTACTGTTTTCAGGTCTAAATTGACCGGACTAGTATCCGTCAGGAGGTTCAAAATGATGTGTCATAAGACCCCCCTTTCCATTAATTTTTTTTTTCTCAGATGGCGCCCAATCGCCATTTTGAAATAAAGTATTCATGCATTAATTTCATTATTCCAAATTTTAATTTTTTGAGTTGACCCGTTCAAAAAATAAAAGGGGGTGGGGGCATCAAAGAAATGCACTGTATTACGTAGCAACTTTTCAGGATGAACTTTTCAGTTAGCTATTTATCACACTATCAATTAAACTTCCTTTATTTTTCAGAATGTGGAAAGTTAAATATTCAAAAACAGCTAGAAACATTGATCTCTCCACAAAAAATTTCTCTCAAAGAATTGTCACATATTCAGGTTATCGGATTGACAGAATGACGCTGAAAATTTGTGTTGTATGAGGTGGTGAGCAGTAAAAAAAAGCAGTACCGCGTCAAACGGACATGTTGCGACAGTCGAACTCGACGTTTGCGCACCCTTTTTTGTATCTAAAAATTTCTCTTGTTTTGACGTATAGTCTTTGAGATGAAATAAAAAGTTGGAGTTGTGTAATGAAAAATACTAACCGCGTTAATAAAGAGTTAGGTGGTGTGCATGCGGGAAAACGCCCATCTCGCTAATACCAGTTTCATGACTTTTGTAGTAATTATCAAAAAAGGAAACTGTACTGGGGGGACTATTTCATTCAACTCTCGTTTCAGATCGTTTGTTTTCACATGAATGGCGTAATGCGAAACAGTTGCCAATTTGTCGCTCTGGTTTCTTCTTTAACTGCCCAATTTTCATCCATTAACGATTTTTACATTGCAAAATACTTTGTGGCCTATATACCCATAGTTTAGCTACTGTTATATGTTCTATTGTTTTAACGTAGTGATGCTAATTATGGTTTGTTTATTTGCAGGTAAGAGATAAATGTATTACCAGGATCCAGAGGTAAGCAAAACTTTTGCAATTCAAAAAGTGATATCCAGTATTGTGAACTATTTTTCTTTAACTTGGGGGCAAAATTGAAAATTACTAAATGACAACCGACCAATACGGCGGTCAATTCAGTGAGTGAACAAAGCACCCACGTCAAACCGACCGGCTACCGACCGACAATTTAATAGTACTCAAGTATGGGGGCATTATTAAAAGTAATATTCAAAAGAAATAAGACGTTATTGACGTATACGTGAACGACTTTTCAAAACTATAATTGTTGAATTCATACAAGAGACAAAATAATGAACACTATTCGACTACAATTATAATTATCGGTTGAGAATTACTGTTTCACTTCGAATATTCACACTAAAAATTATTTTTCTCTCAAAATGCCGATTATGTAAATACTGTCACTGTAATTATCATACTTCAGGCACCTATATCTTTCCAACACTGTAATTTTCCCTCTATAGCTGAACATAACAATTTGGTTTGAGTTCAGCGAAACACCAATTAGAATTTTGAATACACTGACCCGTTACTTAGTGGAAATCAGTTACACTATTCATTATAATAATTACACATGTTCACATTATAGAATGTATTTCCAACACGCTTTTCACAGCAACAGTAGCTAGTGACACCAGTTCAACAGAGGAAGCTACTGTTGTAGTGTAGCCTATTGGCAATTAATTCTATATTGTGAAAATTTTTAATTATTATCATGAACACCACTAAGAAGTTTCTCAATGTTTGTACCAGGGATGTTGCGGATGCCGATTTTTTTACATCCGCCGATGTGATGGTAATGTTTGAGATTTTATATCAATATAATTTATGAAATAGAGAATTGAAACAATGATACAGTAATTATCAAGTAATTATCAATAATGAAAATTGGTAGTATCAAGTATAATTCTTCTATTTTTTTTTTCAAATTTTTTATTAATTTTCATATTAGTACCATATTCTGGTATTTCTTGACTCTCATCTTCACTCGACAAATCCAACATCATAGCGATATCGGTTTTTAAGGATATCTTTTTAACGCTACTTGATGTCCCTGGTCCTAGTTGTTTCATGTACTTTTCCGTGGAATCAGTGATTCTCATTTTTTTGGTCCCTTCGAAATTGACATTAATAGAACCGAAAACGTCATTCTCAACATTTGTTATCATCAAAATATCGTTTTTTATCTTTTCCTCAGTTACCCGTGTAAAAAATTTGCGCTTATAGCGAGGATCTAAGTAGATGGCGATGATATATAAATTGTTGTCTCCAAAGCTCGAAAACTTTGTTGAAAGTTCATTTTTCACAGTCGTGATTTCCTGGTGAATCGAATCAAACTATTGTGACCTTTGTGTCAGTGGTGTCATTGTTAATTAACTTGTCATATAATATGAAGGTTTCGAGATCAAGCAACATGTAATTATCACCATGTGCGATTTGTCCAAGGCGTTCGACTGTGTCTCACATGACCTTCTGTTGCTTAAGTTAGAGTGTTCGGTATCAGAGGTGTACCTCTCAAACTATTATCATCCTATCTAAATAACAGAAAACAGCTGATAAAAATAGGTACAAATATTTCGGATCTTCGAACCACCAAATATGGAGTTCCCCAAGACTCGGTACTAGGACCGTTATTGTTTATCATATATATAAACGACATCTGTCTACATACTACTAATAATACTTCTACTATTCTCTTTGCTGACGATACTTCTTTTATCAACACCTCTACAAATATATCTACACTTTTACAAATGGCAGATGAATCCATTCACAATGAAAAAAATTGGTTCGTCGCCAACTTCATGCAATTAAATGATCAGAAGACTCATAAATTTATAATTTCAACAAACAACAACTATTCAACAGGTGCACATTGTAAACTTCTGGGTATTACAATCGATGACTCTCTTAATTGGTACATGCATACAGAAAATTTAAACAAAGGTCTATCCAGTATCTTGTTTCTTCTAAGAAGGCTACGATGTATTGTCAATCCAGAAATTTTGAGAAATACATATTTTGGTTTATTTCACTGCCGAATTAGTTATGGCACAATATTATGGGGTAATTCCTGCCATGCCGCAAAAATTTTCAGGTCAAAAAAAAGTCTATACGCCTAGGTCCTAGAGAGCACTGCCGTGACTTATTTATCAAACTGAGAATAATGACGCTTCCATGTATTTACATTTTCCAAACTGTCTGTGAAATACACGAAAATAAAAGAAACTATTCTTACACCTCTGATATTCACACACATTATACTAGATCTGCTAACCAAATAGCGTTGCCGAGATTTCATTTAACAAAATCCAAAACGAACTCCATAAATTTGAAACTTTACAACAAGTTGACTTCAGAGATGCGATCACTGAAAAATTCGGAATTTGAAAGGGCTATTAGAAATGTACTTTCAGATCACTGTTTTTATAGTAGTAATGAATTTTTAAAAAGTTAATAATCTATTGATTAATATATTGAACAATAATCCTTCACTGATATATTTCATATTTGTGAAGTATGTTACTTCACAACATGTTTTTAATGTGTACGTTATACTATATTGTGCTGTCCTTCTAAACTAAATGTAACAAAAAGTTTTTTTTATTGATTTATATATACCACGTCTCTCTATGACCATTTTTGATATATGACATGCTTTAAAACTTATTGTAAAACAGTCAAATAAATATATCTATCTATCTATCATTAACGGAAATCACGTTGGAAAATTAAAAAATATTGGTACAAACTTTACCTACAATGAAACGTAATACCGGTGTAACATAATGGCATTTATCTGGCGTTTTTAAGTTAATAAGTTGAGCTCAGACTAATATAAAGATTTCCCAATAAACAATTATTGACACACAATTATTACTATATCACAATAACACTCAAAATATCTATCTATACAATAAGTTATCCACAGCGCAAACAAACACGTTGTGATTCATTTAAAAGAATCGAACGCAAACGCGTCAGTTCTTGTTACAAATTTGTTTTCTCCTACTAGTAATTATTGCGGATGCGGATATCGAAATATATGCAGAAGCTCCGCATTTGTACGTAAGAAAATTATTTCAAAATACTGGTTTTTGAAATGATTTATTTTTTGGTTCAACGGCTCCATTTCGAATGATATAAAAAAAGCAGAGGAACTTTCAAAACTGTCTTATATTTGATATGATCTGATACAAACCAATTTGCAATGCGACGTTTGGTTCATTGATTTTCATCATCCACTTTATTTTTTTCAAATACGGACCTGTTGTTTTTTCGTCAATTTTTGTAGCCAGAGTAGGTAATAACAAAATCAGCCATTATTACAGTAAATGTGTTTTCCAACGACTTTCTCATCATCACTGTATGGTCATAGCTAACTCAAAAAAGTAGGCACCAATATTTTTTGGGTCTAGAACCCAGAGATATACATAAACTCCATATATCGAAAGAACCTGTACTATACCAAGTAACAAACAGAAAACAATTAATGTCAAAATACTCCTTATCATTTACGTCGTTCACGATATCTCATTAAATGCTCAAATTGCCGTCCATCTTTCCTTAAACACGTATTCGCACTTGCAATAGAATTTTAATGTTTGTGCATTTGTGGAGCTATATCTATGCAATCACTCCTTATTGTTGTCTTTCAATTCGTCCATATTCCCAAAGTTTAGTTGAATACCTTGTCTTCAATGAAGCCCCATAATGAAAAGTCCAGAAGGGTCAGGTCAGATGAATGTAGTGGCCATTTGATAGAACCATTGTTTCCTATCCATCGACCTGCCATAGTCGTATTAAGAAAATATCTGCAAATAATTCTACGATGTGGCGGAGCTCTATCATGTTGGGAATACTAATATTTTATCAGAATAATCAAAGGCAAATCTACCAACCATAGTTTCCGACAAGAAGCCAAATATAATTCCCACTTTAAAGAAGTCTGGCTTTCGTACAGTTTTTCCATATTTATTCGAAACCCCTGGAATGCAAGGGCGTTCACTTCTACTTGCATTTTTTCAAAAGATGTGTGAAGTTGACAATCGTCAGGAAACACATCTATTGGAATACATAGATGACTGTTGAAAAGATGAAGTTGCTAAAGTATAATGAACGAAACATCGCAAATTGGTTAATATCAGATTATAACAAATATGAAACAGTATTGAAAGGCTCTCTGCCTTTTTTTATATCGTTCAAGTTGGAGGCGGTGAAATTATACCTTAAACTTTTGGCAAAGAAAACAAATTACTACACGACACAAATCTCTAAACTACTACGTGTGACTTATTTATATCTGATTGAAGTGATGTTTTAACAATGTTTTCAATGTGATTATTTCCATACGCTTTTGAAGGAATTAAATTATTTCCAATCTGGCATATTACTACTTTTAGAAGGTGATAATATTTTAAGTTCATCAATCTAAAAATTTTTTTTTGTTAATCATAAAAATACCATATTTATTTGTCGAAGAAACAAATTTTTCTGGATGTCGTCAAACTCAAATTCAGGAAATTTATAAAACTCCTGACGAAATTGCAAAAAATCAGAGAATAACATAAAACTTACTGCCCAAAAAATCAGAGATATCTACGTAGATATTATCTATGACAAATTACTAATAATTGTTGTTTTTACTTGAAATTTTGACAAATGTGTTTTGGATAACAGATGACAAAACCAGAAGCAAATTGTTTTCAGATTCTACAATCTAAAAAAGACCTCATTACATCTTTATTTTAAATAGATCATCACACTTTAGTGAATTTCGTATGAAGGTGTCATTTTTCTCAATTTTTTCGATGCGTTTGTTTGCAAGAACTTTGAACGACCACATTCTACAGTCCGAGTTCAGATTGTCGAGGATGTGACCACTCCTAGAAATGGGAATGTATCTGCTCGCTGAATCTTTCAAATGGTTTTGTGTTTATTCTATTTAATGCAATTCCAGACAATATGCCCTTGAATAAATCAGAACTAATTTCAAATTGAATGACGTAAAACTTGCCTCATTTCATTATTAGTAATAGCTGAACAATTGCATAAATAAGATGATGACCCATCATTTATCTGTACTGGATTATGTTGGTCCATGCTACAAACAATGGCACAAAAAGGAAAACAATTACTATACTCTGTCCATCTAAACAATGGAGTGTTCCAAAACGTTATCATGCATAGTTCACGTGATCTTCCAGACAAGGCTGATTGTACTGGGCCGCACCGACCGACATTCAATTTTTTTTAATAATATGCGACTGGGTATAGGATTTTTTCAGGTGGAGTGTAGGGAAACAAATTAGCAGTTTCTTCAGCCGTATCAGTACTTGGCATTTTGAAAATCTTAAACTTTGAAATACCGTATATCTACACACCATATGCGTTGAAACGTAACTCACCAATTTCTCATTAGTCACTGGCATATGCTTGAAGACAGGCAGTAAACAAATCTAAAGAAATGAACTTTAAATGTTCAAAGCCAGTCTCGGATATACCTACACAGTAGTTTGAATGGACTGACGGCTATCAGAAAACAACTACTCCCCTGGGTAATACCACGAAGGGCGATGGATTATATCTGACAAACGTCAGTGCAGGAATCTTCACAGAAAATTTCCTGCATATGCTATTGGCAATACAACTGAAAGAGTCGACCTTCAATTTTGAAACGGGCACACTTGCAGACCGGTTTTGGGCTCATTAGCCACTCATGAGTGCAAGATAGTGGCCGTCATCGACCTAAAGTCAATGATATTCCATAATTGAAAATCGAAATTATTTCAGGAATGAAATACTCAGGAATGAAATACTGGTGATTGCCATTTGATAACTTTATATGAACACTGTGAAACAGTGACTATTAAAGACATCGAAACGCCGGCTAGTAGGCCGTGATCGAATGGAACCTAAGGTACCAAACGTTTCGTCTGCTACTGCGGCAGACATCATCAGTGGTGTGTGCGTTCAATGCGAGGACGAAAGTTATATTTCGAATTCTCTATAACAAACTATTTGAAATCTCAAAAATCCAGTTTATTAGTTTATTCATGGCAGAACACTTCCTACTGCGTGTATTTGAATTTAGTCCCAATGTTAACTGAGAATACATTTTGTTCAGTCATATTGTGGGCAAACTAACTATAAGTGATACAAGAAACTGATTACGGGTAACTATATCAACACTCGAAAGTATTTATGATTCAGATGTTATTCGTATTGGTTTCAAAAGGGTTCACAAACATTTTTGTTGTTCAATGTTTTGTTGTCCAATTATTGAAACTACAATACTGCGCTACTGTAGAATTTTGCCAAACGTCGCCGATTTGAAAAAAAATTTGAATTTGGGTTCTACTTACCCTCTACTTCAAAGTTGAAGATGTACAAAAGGTTGCTTTTAGCCTGAAGGTGGAACTTTTGTCCTATACAGTTTTTTCTGAAATTCAGACTTTTCGACTTCTCCGCGAATGAAACTGTCAATTTTTCAACCAATAAATCCGCGTTTTCAGACGGTTTTTTGCGAATGAATAAAAAAACAAGTTATTAAGAAAAATGTAGCTTATTGAAAAGCAAAAAAAATATGGATTTATAGTGTCCGTAGACCCAATACAAACAGAGTAATAACTTATGGAAGGTTGCTTTTTATTCGTAAAATATAAAAACATTGAAAATTCAACGTGAAGTTATCGAAAAACAATGCATTTTTATTTTTAGTAATGTCCCCAGCATTAAAACTGACAGAGTTGTAACGGAAACTTGGTTCCTATTTTCGGCGACAACAAAATTAGAAAATAACCCCCTAATTACCACCCCAATTTAAAATAATCGTTACTACTTTACAGTTTACTTTATTTATGTCCTTATGATATGCTCTAAAAGTTTTACCAGATCATATTGCTTGGTTTTCAAAAAAGTGAAAAGAGCATTTCTGTAATTTTTCACAAAATTGCATTTTCTTTGAAATTACCCACTCCAAAACTATTGATCGTAGCATTGATGAATATATATATAAATATTTTGCGTATCATTGAAAATCTTTGAGTTATTTTAAAAAAAGTTACAAAAATCTTTTTTTACTTCAAGCTTTGTTTTGAAAGTAAGTACCTACTGTGAAATTCTTTGTCGCGAAAAAAAAATTCATTACTCGCTTAGCTTTGTTGCTAGGGACTTTTATAAAAATAGGGACAAAGTTTATTATCAGGAACTTCAAAAAAGTTTCTGTTTCCTTCGAGAAACACATTTTTTTGTTCAGTCCACGTTGAAATCGAGGGCGAAACTTTCAATTTTGGCGTTCGACAAATAAGAACCGACTTCTTAACAAGTTATTACTTACTCCGATTTTATATTTGGTCTCCGGATACCAATTTTTTTTAAGCTACATTTTTACTAGGAAATTTTTTTTGAGTAAAATAATTTTTTTGTGTCATCGGCATCGACTACAGGGGTCATTAGCCTCGTGTCCTGGGTAGGCAATATTAATAACTCTCCGAGCCACCTAGGGGGCATCATGACAATTTGCACTCCGCCAGCTATGTAACGTTGCAATTCTCTCGAGAAAAATATCTTGTCGAGGTTGGGAGGTGAAATAATTGTTTTTTGAGTTATTTGAGAGCCATCTGACTACTGGTTGGTTAAAAAATTCACAATTTTGAGTAAAAAGTGTTGATTGACTTTCCAGGAAGAACTCCATGGAACAAAAGTTTCTTAGAATTAGTCAATGGTTTCATTTTCGGACTCATTTTTAAATTTATACGGAATAATAATTGTCATTGACTGGACTATCAGTCAATGACAATTGTTGAGTTCGACGGTGTACTGATTCATCGAACCATTTAAGTTTTCGAAAGACTGGATGTTTGAGTCATTCTTTCCGTCATAAATGAATAAAGCAATGTTTTCATTTGTCAAAAATAACTTATTTTGAAAAGGAGTTATTCGGAAAGCTGGCAAGGTCTGCTCAAACTTATGTACCGTCTGTGATATTTTCGTTTTGGCAAAACAATCTATATATGAATCAGAACATTCGGAGAAAACATATTGACAAACAAATGATTCGTTGGCCAATATTTTTTCCATGGGTCGTCGCAAATCCAACTTTCTAAAATTGTGAAAGTCATATATTTATTTATGCACCGTCAAGCGTTATCATTTCGATGATGAGAACAAACAACATCAAATGGCAAACGAGTGAATGCTGTACTAGATCACATCAACTTTCCTTTCGACAATATATCGAGAACGTGTTCATAGTAAAACTATTTATTATAAATAATGATCATTACCTTCTCTTTTGCAGGATTTATTCGAGCTGCTCCCACGTTTCGATTCCATTTTCCGTCTATTCAATAATGAATGTTGTAAATTGTATTGTTCTCGAGTGTGGTAGAATTTTCATTCTCTCATTCATACATTTGTGTCGTGGGAGGGAGAAAGTTGGCAATGCATTAAAACATCATTCAGAAAGAGTTCCTGTTTTTCTGTAGGTCACAACTTTTGCAGGTTCCTAGTTTCAGTCTCAAATCATATATATATATATATATATATATATATATATATATATATATATATATATATATATATATATATATATATATATATATATATATATATACAAAGACGATATCTCGAAAACAATCACCTCCAGCGTTATTGAGGAGGTGTACCTTTTTTACTTGGAAAAGGTGTGAGAATTAGGTTTTGTCATGAAAAGTACCAAAAGTTTACTGTCAAAAAATTAGGGCAATTTGAAATAAATAATGACAGCGTACGCAGCGCCCTCTAGATGTTACATGAAAATTAATACGAAATTATGATTTCCCACGTCAAAAAAACCCCGGGTACCGAATTTCGTGCAAATAACTTATTTTTTGCAAGAGTTATTTTCAAAAAGCGAACAAAAAAAAATCAATTTCAACACCCCTATCTCCGAAACGAAGAATTTTCGGACACAAGTTCATATAGACTTTTTTTCTTAAAATTGTCTCAGGAATACGTCACTTGAATATTTTAACGTACTTATGTTACACCCTGTATATTATTTTCATAAATTTTTGAAAAAATTGAGAAAAACTGAAAACGGTACTTTCAAATAGGATTGCTAGTAAGCGATCATGTCAAAGTTGAATTGTTTGAACCTATTCTCGCTGTTTGAAATGACATTTTGAACTTTCTATCATAGTTGTGATGCACTGTTTGGAATCTTTGGTGTAGTAATGAATATTACTGGAGTTTTTTTCCCAACACCAAATCGTTATTTTTAACACCTCGACACGTGTTTTAATCACCAAATGATCGTCTTCAAAGGGAAGAATAAACGAGAAACACTTGCAAAGCTAACCCTATTTATACTATACGGGTATACCATACAGGTGTACTACACATACAGGTATACCACACCTTTGGTGTCTTAAATTAATTTTACAATTTGCCTCATCTATTGATTTTATAATACGTCTAGTCTAATCTAATGTAATATTCAAATGTTATAGCTATATATAAACCATTTTCAAGCTATATAAAAATTAATTTCACATTTGCGTGTCTACTTGTCCTAAATATATTTTTACAATGTGTCCTTATGTAATAGTCAGTAAATCTAATAATATTATTTTAACAAGCTATGCAGTATGTTATTTGGTATTGGTCCGTCATCGTTATTTCAATATTTTAATATTAATGTTCACTCAATTCTACACAACACGAAACAAATATGAAAGTACCTACATAATAACTAAACTTCTCTGGAACGTAGATGTCTGAAGATATTGAATGGAACGAACATTCTACCGAAACAATTCCATTTGGACCCTCTATTTACACGTGAAGTTCAATGAATTGATACATTTTACTTCGGGAGCTAAAACAAAAAAGTTCTCTCGAAAATTCTTGACGGATTTTGTTCGTCGAATTCTGAAACACTCTATATATGTTTTTCCCGATTAGTATTGTATGAAATAGAAATAGCATACATATTGTTTGGGCAATATAAATAATTCTATCCCCGCTTTGAACATTTTCTTTTTCATACAATATCATAAATTCAAAAAAAGTTATCGAAGTCGAAGCTGTTCCTGGGAACTTTCGAAGATTTTCTATTTTAGGTATTCAATGACTTGACTAATACTCAGTACTCGGGCGGCTCGTAACATGAATAACGATTCAACTATCTCGTCCGACAAATCGACACCATATCGAATGACTTTCTTTACAACAAGAACAGACAACGTCCGGCATGTAGCGTTCCATTCGGACACCTCAATGACTTGCGAAAAATAAGGAAATTTTCATAGTTGTCGACAAATGATTCGTGCTTTGCTCAGGGCCGGATTGAGGATATAACAAATCGGTCTTCAAAACAAGTCGGAATATCTAGCTAAACTAGTCTGTTGGTATGTCATATTCCTTTGAGTCATCATACATAAACTATTCATGAAAGAATCCTCTGAAAATTTCATGCTGATGATAAAGCTTGTCGTCCAATTGTCCACACTGAAGGTGCTGTTTGTTCGATTTCAAGGGAATTTCAGTTGATATCGAGCGGTGACAGAAACATGTCTAGTACTAGCAGTTCTGACGAAGAAGTCGTCATTATAGTGGCCGCATTATTGAATGTAGTCACAAAAAAGAATGTTGTGGATCCATCTCATTAATCAAAGAAGGGGATATCTGGGAGAGTTTCATCATCTTTTCAACGATCTGAAAGAAGACGAGGAGACATTTTTCCAGTATTTCCGAATGACTCCAGGCAAATTTTCGGAACTTCTGGATATTCTAGAGCCTGCCTGAACAAGCAACTCAATTTTTCCTAATTCATTTTCATAGGTACAGTCTGACACTGTGCTGTCAACTGATAGAATAACAAAACAGAGAGAAAAACTTCTCAGGCACATTTGGACAAGTTGATGCTGGCAAGCGCTGGCCGGCGACGCGCTCACTTGGACAGTCCGTCACTGCACGTACCGTTATTTGCCGGACGGGATCAGAGAGATGGAATCCTTTCCGGCGGCGGACGCTCTTGGCTGTGCCGTACCGGGCTAGTGGGCGGTTGTCCATTCATTTTCATTGTTCCAATCCTATCCGCATTTTGACGGGACGAGCCGAGCCGAGCTGTGCCGCACAAGTGGGCGACAAGCTTTATAGGCCAAGTCATCACCGACATCGACATCAAGCGAACACCAGAGAAAAGCATCTCATAGTTAGTATTCGTCGTTAACATACTCTTAGAAAAGTGATTTCAACCGAACTTTAACTAACTAAACTAACTAAATAAAAATTCACAATTCGTTCTCTTCCAATCCATCCTTTTTTAGAAAACAGAATTTATTTTGTTTAACGATTAACAAAAGATACCGATGATTGGATCACCTCCTACATGAAATAATCTCTGGAATTTATCTTGATGAGAGTTATAATATATATATATATATATATATATATATATATATATATATATATATATATATATATATATATATAATCACAAAAAATGATATAGGATACGTCTTATAGAAAATAAAATATATACATACAAAAAATATAAATGCAAATGCAACGATAAAGATAATACATACACATAAGTATAAATGAACGCAAATAAACATACATACATATAGATATAGGTATAGATAAACTAGTTGGCAAATAGAACTTAACATAGCATCTATTATTAGTCCTCACATTGACTTAAATATTCTGCAATACTGTAAATGCAACCGCTAATCAGGAACTTTTTAAGTTTGGCTTTGAAGATAATATCGCTTTTTTCACTTCTAATTATGAGAGGTAGATTATTAAAAAAATTTGCACCAGCAAAAGACGGGCAGTTTTCAAAAAACGAGGTTGAATGTTGTTGAAGTCTTATAAAATCACCATGTCTCGTTGGGTACGAATGCATTTCAGAATTTCGGTGATGATTATGTATGTATTTCTTGAAAAATAGTATGCACTTGTAGATGTACCTATATACATGGTACACACATAATTCCATTTTCAATAAAATATGTTTTACATGACTCCCGGTAGTCTAATTTGAATATTAAGCGCATAACTCTTTTCTGGAAAACAAATATTTTATGTAGCTTGGTGGAGCAACCCCATACAGCTATATTATAGGAAATGTGGGAATATACCAGGGCAAAATAAACATTGAGCAGCTGTTTTTTGTTAAATAATGATTTTAACTGTCTAATAGCAAAGTAAGCCAAATTAACTTTTTTACTCACTTGTGCTATACTTGATTCCCATGCCATATTACTATCTATCAAGGTACCAAGAAATTTGGTTTTATCTGATGAC
This sequence comes from Leptinotarsa decemlineata, assembly GCF_025532065.1. NCBI lineage: Eukaryota > Metazoa > Arthropoda > Insecta > Coleoptera > Chrysomelidae > Leptinotarsa > Leptinotarsa decemlineata. The sequence continues at coordinate 25,554,431 of NW_027412688.1, read as the reverse complement.
TCAATGTTCTCATTTCCTACCCTAATAACAAATTCTTCAATTTTTCTGGTTGTTCTAGAGTAAAATTGCATCAATACTGTTTTACTTGAATTAACTTCTAATGAATTCTTCTTGCACCAATTCGTGAATTCAAATGACAATAAGTTCAGTTTATCTTGAAGTTCCTCGGGACTTTCAGCATTAGTTGCTAGAGTTGTATCATCCGCATATAAGACAATACAATTCGTGCTAACATGGTCTGGCATGTCATTAATGTAAAGTAAAAAAATTAGAGGTCCCAAAATAGATCCTTGAGGAACTCCTAAATCCATGCCATACGATTGAGAATGACAATTATCATTTTTAATATGTATTTTTCTTAGATTCAGGTAGGACTTAAGCCACGATAGAAAATTACCTCTGAAGCCATATAGTTTACTGCAAATAATAGCTAGATCAATAATGTCAAAAGCTTTCGATAAATCAAATAAAATGACACCAACATACTTTCGTTTATCAAGTGAATCCTAGACATAATTGAAAAAAGTGTAAAATGCACTTTCCGTTGACCTACCTGGGCAGTAACCATGTTGAAATTCGGAAATAATTCCAAATCTATCTAGAAAAGCCAGCATTTTATTATAGATACACCTTTCGAAAATTTTACACAATACTGTGTAATGAATACATCTGTACACAACCAGTATACTATCAACGATGGAAAAGTGTATGGTGAAATTGAAGAGTTACTGATCAAAACTAATGTGAAGATGGAGTCCGCTGCGGAGGTATAACAAAAATCGATGGCAAACTGATAATTTCTGATTACAATCCCAGATAACAAAAACAGGCATCGTCGAGATGAATATTATTTTTCAAAAATTCTCACCAAAAATTGAGAATAATACCTGAAATGAGAATGCCTAAAAACTTGCTGTAAAAATATAGAAAATTAATTTTTTCATTGCATATCGGTGAAAAAAGCGACGGACGCTTAATATACAAAAAAATATGGCACAAAACGCCCAGGCTTTTTTCACAATAATACTAGTATCTTCCGTTCGTTATTGTTTTAAGATTATTTACAAAAAATATATTTTTAACTTTTCAGTTCGATGTCCTTTAAAAGCGTGGTTTTTGGTTTCTTAAACTATATTCATTTTATCTATACTTTGGGATCAATCAGCCGTATATTATTTAGAAAAATTACCATTGATATTTTCCGATTCCGAAGAGGGAGCCTGAAAATCAGCTACCAAGCCCAAAGCAGCAGGCGTGCAAAGGAGGGTTACAAATAAGGCAGCAGGCGCGCGTGTTAATGAAAAAAAACCTTTTTTCAAATGAAGAAATACATGTAAAGTGAGTTCCAATTATATCAAGGAGGTTACGTACAGCGCCATCTGCCCGCGAATAGATCAAACAATAATGTCGATAATTCTGTCAAATACAGATCCCGACCATTTAAACGGGAATGAATATGAGATGAAAAGGACAGTTACAAACAAACAAACATACATACATATAGGTGAAGCTAATATAAGCGTGATAATAATAACGAAGCTGGCATGTACTTCATTCAATTATTTGCAATGATTTTAAATTGATATATGGTTCGTGTGATATTAATATACCTCCATTATCTTTAATTATGAGTTTTACTTACATGTAATATCTTCTTTGTAGTAGCTAGTCCTCAATGTACATTTATTTCGACTGGCATTTGAAACATTTTTATATATATTCATCTAGTTTATACGTTTCCTGTTATTAGATATACTTATACCTGTTGGAAATGAAGAACTATCTATCTATGTATGATGACTTTTGAAAAATACTCACAGACTGGTTTAGCTCATATCAGAAGTAAAGACCAAATTCCTGAAAAACTAAGGTTGTCTGAAAAATAACTTCAACTCACCACTTCGTTATCGTCATCGTAAATGCCCATAAGAATTTAGGCATCCTTTCAAAATAGTTTCTGTTCAATTCTTCATGAAAAATTCATGTTTCATTTTCAAAAATGTTGAATGCTATGTAGGGGAGAAGGTAAATAGAAGGAGAGCAAACAAAATAGATGACTTCCAACAGGACTTTCTGCCCTAGAACCAATTTTAAACAATCGATTCCTGCAAAAAGAATTGAAACACAAACTTATTTCGTATTCAATAAACACACTTTTTTTATGTGTGATTTCCACCACACCATGTGTCGCGGTTATGTGAATTTTCAAGTGGATATCTGACATTAGTGTTTTTGAATACGTTATAATGGATTTTCATCAAATGTCGGTCACTTCTATCATATTTTAAAGACGCATTTTCGTTTGTATTTCATTTACCTTGAAAATTTTGCGCCTATATAAATATATGCTCTCATATAAAATAAAGCCGAGTTTATCGTTATTACTGTTTTCAATATTATTTCTCTTTTTTTTTTCTTCTGAATCTCTCTTGAGAACAACACGACGATGGAAGAGAGTACCTTCGAGGTACTGCGGTTAAACTATTAGGAAATGAATTCGAATAGCATACATTTGAAAACCTATCCTTTTAATTTTCCCACTTCTAGTATATTATGCTCATTATGTAAGCGCAAGATAATGAACTGACCACGGGCATGGCGAAATCGTGCTGTCGTTTTCTTTCTAACGGGAGACAATGAATTTTGAGGTTAGTTACATACACTTTGTATTCTGCCGATTATTGCGCTGAGAAATATTGAAATAGAAACCGATGCAGGTGTTTGTGGCTTGGTAATTTCTCGTAGAAAACAGACATTGTTGTCGAACAATAACAAGAAATGAATTCTTTGTCGTAACCGTAAATGTACTTCAATAAGAATCTAACGGCAGATCCAGGATCATGACAAAGGAGAGGAGTCAACAGTCCTACTAATCTGAATTGGTAGAACTCCAGCTGGATCCCAAGTTATTGATCCAAAATCGTCAGATTAGTTTCAGAAATTTTAAAACTTACAAACTTCTCTTAATCTACCTATACTCTCTTGCTGATGTATCATTTACTATAAACAGAAAAAAATTAAAAAAAAAGGTGTCATTGATCCTTTTGTTTTTAATCTTTTCTTAAAAATAACGAATGAATGCAAATGTTTGCTGTCATCATTCTGTGAATATTTAAATTATGATTTCCTACGACCCATACACAACGATGACGCTCCCTCAAATCCATACCATTATTGCAGCTGCATTGTGCATTATTCAAATGGATGAAAATCAGGATTTAGCATTGTCTCTTTTTAATAACGCCCATTAGCATATTTATCGCTAAGCCAGATCGACATTCGTATGAATACAATCGCTTATTATGTTTGTCTCCCGACAAAGAAAAAATAAAGATGTTATTAACTCTACCAAATCACGATATAAATATGTGTTTTACTTGTGTATTTTTCCTATGAATTGTTATAATTTTTTTGAAGATCATTCCCGCCTTCTCACGAAGAATGCAAGAAATGACTTAGTATCGTATTTGGAAATTTCAAAGGCAGTTGCAACTTGCCCTCCGCCTTTGTTGATTGGTTTGGATTCGACTTAAAAACTTGCGATAAAAATCAAGTAAATGCTAAAAATGTCCACCAACCTTCATATAGTACAGGTTATCTTCAAACCGTTGTCGTACATTTTGAAGCACTTGCCGTGTCACTTCGCAACATACATCAAATGAGTCATCGTCGCAGGCACCTTGGAATGTCTTATATGAAAGTAACATTCACCGACTCAAGCTCCACTCGCCTTAAGGCCGCAAGGTTCTAGACCAGAAAATTTGATAAGAAATTCAGTGGTTCTTCAACCTTCAGGCGGTCTCAAACTCATCTTATTCAAAAGGCTTACAGCTGCAATTGCCACCTCGTTCAGTCATTGGTAGTTCGTGCAAATAAAAGTCTCCGTACACTGCGACAGGACGGCACAGGACGAGAACAAGACGGGACGAGGCCTTCGAGCGGAGACAGCATGGCATTGGCCTGGCCCGTCCTGACCCGTCCAGGCATGTGCCTGTCCGTTACCTCTCATAGTATGCCCCCTCCATAAGAAACTATAGAAAAAGAAAATAAACGTCACGTCATGTTTCCATGCCGGCATGTTCCCGTCCTGTACCGTCCTGTCGCAGTGTACGTAGACTCAAAATCGGTGAGTAAGTCAAACCACCTTGGTTCAAATCGACTACCTAAAGACTGGCTTGAGTCTAGATCGACCTACCATACCAGAAAACTAGTCGGGTGACAGGTAAAGGAGGATCCAAGGCCGTGCCCAGATTTTTGTTTCGAAGGAGGGGTTTCAATAAAAAAGACCTGGTAATTCAAATTTAATTAATTACCATTACATTGACACAGGAAAAGCCTTCCACTGAAAAAACTGTATTAACATATTCGTTTTTAAAACCTCAAATTTCCAGCTCAGTGGATTCACAATACAAAAGCAAACCTTCTAAACTTTCTATGGGCAAATTCTGTTATAACATAATCAGTTGGGAATTTCCTCTGAGAATTTCCATTAGAGCCAATCCAGTTAGCCTCTCTTACCCACAAGAATTCCATAGGAAGGTTTTTAGGTGCCTTAATGTGGAAAATTGCCTTTCCGGGGTGCACGTGGTTACTGGTAGAGTCGACAAGATGTTCAACAACATATATAAATGTTGGGATACAATTTTCTTATTAGTCAGTAGGCTATGCTTGTATACAGGCAGTAAACAAAACTAGATTGGTATACAATTGCCTGTTGCACTCTCCGACAGCCTCAATGGCGCAAGAAGGCCGGTCCGAAAGGCTTTTGTCCTGCCACAGCAATTTCCATAGTTGAAATTCTTCTTGTGCCTCGTCTAGTTCCACCAGGTTCTCGTACATCACTAGGTCCTCTCTTGGGAATGGCGTTTTCTTCTCGGAACAGACTGTTGGTATAAGAGGTTTCAGATCATGGTTCATTTTCCTCAATCTACTGAGAACGTCCTAGGTTTTTTCAAGAGTTGGAGAACTGAGAAGCTCCCGTTCTTGATCCGATGTTATAGGGGAGACAGTTGGGGTCGTTTCATCAACCTCGATATCCTCTGCAAACTTATATCAAAAGCTGTAGAACTGAGAAGCTCTTTTTCTCAATTATTCGTTACAGGGAGGGCAGTTGGTATCATTTAGTCGAAGTTCATCTCTTCTATAGTCTCAGGTTTGAGTTATTTTTGGGACCTGCTGAGGAGGAGATTGTTTCCTCTCCTGATGCAGATTCTGCTTCTGCTGCTCAACAATAGGTCGCAAGGCAGATTCATAAAATATCCTACTTTCGACGAGGCGGCAATTCGTTTCCTGATATATTACCTAACCTCCTAGATTTGTGCAAGAGTTGGAGAGTTTAGAAGCTCTTGCTCTTAGTCCTCCATCTTCTTTGTAAACTCAGCTCAAAAGCTGAAGAACTGAGAAGCTATTTTCGTTTCAGGGGGGACAGTTGGAGTCGCTTAGTCGACGTCCATCTCGACTCCTCCGCAGACAAGTTATCCCAACTCAAAAATTTGAGTGCCAAACGTTTTCACCTACTCCTGTCTCGGAAAGAAAGAAGTGGGTGCCAATTTGCGAGTGTAATATTGATCTGGTAGAACCTCAGGAAGTACCTACGCAATACTTTTTCACTTTATGAGTGACTTCTTAATTATTTTCGTAGTTTTCAAATCCTGTCAAACTTTGATGAAACAATGATGAGTGTGTTGTCCTTGAAGTTGTCTTGCCTTGCTAGTCACCATCCTTTCTTCAATAGACTGATGTAGTTGTGAAAAGTGACTTTTAAAATATTAATTTCAATAGCTTCACAAGAAATAGGCCGTACCAAAAGGGCATTATACTCGTATGCAGATAGGTGTGCTGTGCGGCACAATGACTAAGCAAAACTGGCGTGTCTTTTAATAATCCTCTGAATATATCTAGTTGTAAGGTAGACTTGGAGAATAAACTAGATATGAATGGGCGGGTACAAGTATTTACTCATACATAAAAAATGAATTCGGATTTGCAGAATGATTTCGGTTAATATACATTCTTAAATGATTTTTTTCGAAAATATTGATAAAGATGGTCCAAAAAATGTTTCTCACAAGTTGTTTATTATTGAATCGTTAGATATTGAAAAGCTGCTCAAGTGATATTTTTATCGAAAACATCTATGTTGTTTTCATCATTCACTGGCTCGCTTAGGATTAGTCGACCCCTTGAAAGCGGGATTATATTCACTTGGGATTGAAAAATGGATAAGATTTGATTATGAAAAATAGACAGTTTTGGAAAAAATTGCGAGCGACCTCATGAACGTTAATTTTTGCAAAAAAATATAAATATGGAAATAAAATTTCTGATCTGTTCTGTTCTTCTAGAGTCGCCAAAGAAACATACCATATGTAAACATGGTAGACTGTGTAGTAGCTCAAACTATGACAGGTTATATCAGAATTGTATCGGAATTGACTTGGAGGGCACTCTGACCAAAGATAATTCTTTCTTATCATTTCACAGCATGTTATTGGACGTGTAAGATAAGTATTTTCCTATACAGAAAATCAAATCGAAGCGTAAAAAGCCGTGGGTGATGGAAGGACTGAAAAATTCCTCAAAAAAACTTACGCTCCCTGCATTACATTAGGAAATTTACGAATGACCATTTTATTTGTATGTACCTCACGAGGTACCGTAAAATTTATAAATCAGCCATCAGGTTAGCAAAGAAAATTATTACAGAAACAGAATTGGAGGATCAACTGACAAAATTAAAGAGTCTTGGTCCATAATAAATGACCTCAGAGGAAAATCAAAGAAAACAAAGATTGATATCCCGTTAAATCCTAACAAAATAAACGAATTCTACTGCACCATTGCTCAAAAGTTAAGCTAGAAAATATTAATATCGATGATAGCCTCATTTTGTATATCACATATATTCATGAATTAATTGAAACCTTGAACGACATCAGAAATAAAAATACCGCTGGGTATGATGGGATTTCGGTAAAAATACTTTTGAATCTACCAGGCAATGCATTGGAAACTCTAGTTAATCTCGTTAATGCCTCCTTCGAAACTGCCTCATTCCCTCCTTCTTTTAAGACTTCAATTGTTATTCCCCTACATAAAGGTGGTGATTTGCATAATCCCTCTAATCTGCGGCCCTTTTCTCTAATTCCAACCTTAGCGAAAATTATTGAAAAATTAGTGAATAAACGATTGAATGATTTCTTAAATTTGCATGATATCATGAGTAATAACCAATTTGGGTTCCAGATGGAAAAAAATGCAAGTGATGCAATATTCTCTTTTCTTTATATGGCTGCAGAGGTATGGTATGGCTGCAGAGGGGTGACGTACAATTGGTTTGAATCGTACCTCTCAGGCCGAAGTCAAATAGTAAGAATATCGGAATTCTCAGAAAGCAGGGCAATCACATCTGGTGTGCCACAGGGTTCTGTGTTGGGTCCAGTCCTGTTTTTGTTGTATATTAATGATTTGACTATGATAGATCTATCTGGCAGATTTACTCTATTCGTGAATGATATAACAATATTGTGGAAGAAAAAAACACAGCAGAGCTACATAAAAAGATATCATCTGATTTAGAAAAGGTGAAAAATTGGTATGATGCTAATTTATTATCCTTGAATATCTCCAAAACAAATATAATAACATTTTAATGTTTGCTAAAAGAACTGTCAATAGACAATGATATTTTGGAAAACAAATTGAACACAAAATTTCTAGGTGTTTATATTGACAATCACGTCAGATAACTCAAGAGTAAAATCTCCTCCGGATGTTGTGCAGTGAGGGTGGTTTCTAACGAGCTGGGTTTTCACAGCAAAAACGGTTTACTACGCTTTAATTGAATCTCAAATAAGATATGGAATACCATTTTGGGGAACATGCAGTGCAACCCTTCTCTCATCTGTGTTGATATTACAGAAAAGGGCAGTAAGGTGTCTCTGTAAAGACAAACCTAGGGAATCATGTAGAAATTATTTTGCGGCCAATAAGATTTTAACCGTCGTTGCACTGTTCATTCTTGAAACTGTATGTTTGGTGCACAAACATAAAACGAGGTTTGACTTTATTTCATCTCCTTATGCTACTCGTAAGAGCATATTTAATATTAGACTTCCTATACCTAACTCTCAACATTAATCAAGAATTCCATTTTTTATAATGGTGGAAAATTATTCAATCACTTACAGTAGATATCTGACCAACGTACAATTCAAGAAAGCAGTTATAAATTTGCTAGCTAGACCCTATTATAGCTTGCAAGTGTATTTTAATGAATCATTTTAAAACCTGTATTCCATTTTATATTTATTTTTATTGTATTTGTACCTGTTTTATTCAAACTTTTATTAATTGCCAGTTTTTATCTATACACCATTAGTTATGCTTATATTTATACCTACAAATATTTGTCGATGGGATACAAAATCTTCTGATAATCTTCTAATATATAAATGTTTGTTGGTTGGTTGGTTGGTTGGTTGGTTGGTTGGTTGGTTGGTTGGTTGGTTGGTTGGTTGGTTGGTTGGTTGGTTGGTTGGTTGGTTGGTTGGTTGGTTGGTTGGTTGGTTGGTTGGTTGGTTGGTTGGTTGGTTGGTTGGTTGGTTGGTTGGTTGGTTGGTTGGTTGGTTGGTTGGTTGGTTGGTTGGTTGGTTGGTTGGTTGGTTGGTTGGTTGGTTGGTTGGTTGGTTGGTTGGTTGGTTGGTTGGTTGGTTGGTTGGTTGGTTGGTTGGTTGGTTGGTTGGTTGGTTGGTTGGTTGGTTGGTTGGTTGGTTGGTTGGTTGGTTGGTTGGTTGGTTGGTTGGTTGGTTGGTTGGTTGGTTGGTTGGTTGGTTGGTTGGTTGGTTGGTTGGTTGGTTGGTTGGTTGGTTGGTTGGTTGGTTGGTTGGTTGGTTGGTTGGTTGGTTGGTTGGTTGGTTGGTTGGTTGGTTGGTTGGTTGGTTGGTTGGTTGGTTGGTTGGTTGGTTGGTTGGTTGGTTGGTTGGTTGGTTGGTTGGTTGGTTGGTTGGTTGGTTGGTTGGTTGGTTGGTTGGTTGGTTGGTTGGTTGGTTGGTTGGTTGGTTGGTTGGTTGGTTGGTTGGTTGGTTGGTTGGTTGGTTGGTTGGTTGGTTGGTTGGTTGGTTGGTTGGTTGGTTGGTTGGTTGGTTGGTTGGTTGGTTGGTTGGTGGTTGGTTGGTTGGTTGGTTGGTTGGTTGGTTGGTTGGTAAGTGATAAACTTCTACATCGCTCAACAGATCGTGATGAAACTTGACATGTATTAGTAATTTTTCATAGAGAAGGTTTTTAGGCTATCAGTTTTTCTGTAACTCGCCACCAGATGGCGCTGTAGAACAATTTTTTTGAAAAGCACTGTTCTATAACGCTGCGCACGCCTAAGTTCGTTGATTCTGATTCTGTCAAAACATTGAAACAGCAGCGATACAGCAACATGTACTAATTAGTATTACAACTACCAAATTCTACGCGGGCGAAGCCGCGGGCAACAACTAGTAAAGTAAATTCTGATTTGATTTGATTGGAAAATTGCAGTAATCGTTCATAATTGCAACCTGTCACATTGGAACATCATTTAAGGTATACCAACAAAATAGATAAGGCCATATCAGGGCATCTGGCAAGCACTGAAACAGGTTCGAACTGAAACAGGTTCGAACTATCCATTTTAACGTGATATAACATTATTTTTAATAATTCACTTTTAATTTTTTTTGACTTTCATGGTTTTTCATTCATTTCCACACTTTTCGAATACCTACTATTTTTGGCTTTGAATGAAAGTTTTGAATCAGTTTCTGAAAAAAAGTCTGTTTTACCTTTATAAGGACAAATTGTCACAATGAATAAAATATGTTCAAAGTTCAAAGCAATTATAAAAATTCAAATATTGTTTTTTACTGAAACACAGAAATAAACGGAACGGAAAATGAACACTTATTTTTAAGATTTTCGAAAAAATTGAAGTAGATAATGGGAGTTCAAAAGATACACTGAAATTATTTCTTGGAAAAACATTTTTGGGTCATTCAACCTTCCGCAGTCTGAAAAATAAACAAAGCTAAAATGTAACACAGGTCAAAATGAAAAATTCACCCGAGATGTCTCTAAAGTGGCCAATTAATGTCAGTAACTTGCTATCCAAAACTGAACAACGTTCGACTTTTCTCTCACTTCATCAATTTGTTTTATTATAGTTTCAGCACCATTGTGCTGTCATTGAAAAGAATTTCATGTTCAATCGATTGGTCCAGAAAAATATACTAGGTTCCATTTGAAATTCCTGGCTGTAGTAAAACCTGAAGAAATATTCAGTTATTTTTTTGTTGAAAAAAAACAATAGTTGAGTGGTGCATTGATTTCATTGGCATTCTATATGAATATACAAAATCGTACAAACTCGTTTACCAGTCTCGCAATCTTATGTTACATAATTTCAATTCGATATGGAATATATCTTCTTGCAAATAGCAGAGCAAAGTTTTTGTCGAGAATCATATTACGTAATAATTTGACAATAATCGCTCTTTCTGAAATTTCAGATTGGACAATTGATAGCTCGGGTGCGACGGAAGATAATACCCCGATATTAACAACCTCGAACTCAAAGTATGTGTGTCAGGAAGTGAAAAAATCGTTTTCGATTAGAGTTTTGAATAACTAATAAGGCATAGAGCCAGTCAGGCACAGCAGTTTAGTTATTAACATATTTTACAGTCGGTGCATACTTTTACTTTGATTCGAATGTTGCAATTGAATTGTTTATAAGGAAGGTTATTAGAAGGCTTGGAAACGAACGGAATTGTGTGATTATCAGATGGTTAATTTATCGCTTGCAAGCATAAGGGAGGAAAGCGATATTATTGTTAATACGAGTATATTGACGTTATAGTTATTGTGAGACGTTCACCTTGGGCAAGTCATCCAACGAGAGTTGCTAGTCAGCTGGAATAAGAATTGAAAACAGTTATTTATCATTGAAACTTTATTACCGTTTTTTTATTATTCTTTGCGTAATCGATACACGTTTGAGTATACGTAATAATCGATATTCATCAGATCGATGTATCTTCTACATTCGCATTTTTTATCGAATTTTGTTCAGCAATTTTTTTACGTTTGAAAACAACAGAGAGAAACTGTGGGATCCAAATTGAAATCTCGTAATAAATAATAGGTATATTCAATGTATTGACGTTGAGGCTTGAGAGAACCCGTTTCATATATAGTCTATTCAACAAGTTCAAAAACATGAAAAATAGAGATGAAAGTCCTAAAAATATGAGCGATAGCTTATTCGATTCGGAATCAATCTAGAAAAATGTTTTGAAGGATGTTGATGCAGGTAAACAATTGCAATTGTTATTAACAAAATAAGATTTTAAAAAATGGTATTTAGTTTTTCGTTAATAACTCAAAAAATATTAATATTTAAGCAATTTTGAAAAAAGCTCGTTAAAGTGGGGGAAATTTCCGATAAAAAGATCCCGACTCCCGAAACTCTATCTTCATTATTTATAATTTTAATTTTGACGTTGAAAATAGGGTTCCGCGCGGGTGTTACGACATGCGCGCGTAAAGAGAGTTTATCAAAAAAAATTTTTTTTTTTTAAATATAAAATGTCACCTTGAAAATTTGAAAAAAATCTAGTATTTTCTTAACACTTGAATGAATTGAGTCCCGTAAAAAAATAGTTTGATCACCATTTTTCAAAAAGTTATTCAATTCTTAACTGAAAAATTTTTTCCCAATCTCCGTTGGCATTAATAATGGCCTGAAAATTTTTTTTTATTTATTACAATATACTTTTTTATGGCAGTTTTTTATATATAACTGTTTTTATTTTTAATGTTTTTCTGCTCCAGAAAAAAAATAAAACGTTGGTCAATATTTGTTTATTACAAATTGTTGAACTAATAAACAATTAAATAATAAATTTAAAAAAATGTTTTTTTTGCCAAACTATTTGAAAGTGGAAATTATGATTTTTAAAAGCAAAATTATCTCTTAACTAATTATTTAAACAATCGAAAAATAAAAAAATCGATTTTAAACAATTAAAAATTAAAATTAAGAACAATTTTTTTTTAATCATAATTATCTCTAGACAACAAAAGAGCAAAAAAAATTTTTTTAAATATTGAATTTCCCTGTTTGTTTAAAACAATTTAATAAACAAATTACGTGAAAAATTCATATCCTATGTTAATAACTGCCATTGTTTATTGTGAAAACAGACATAGCTAAATATCAATTGAAAAAATAATTTTTATCAACAATTTTTAGACATTTCATTTTGCAATAGTTATAAAAAATCATAATTAACAAATGAATAAATTTTTATGAACTTTTATCGCAGGATCGTATGAAGTAGACTAATTATTTATACCTTTTATCCCATTATTTATGCCAACGGAGATTGGGAAAAAATTTGTTGGTTTACAATTTCGAAAAATGGTGATAATTTTTTTTTCCACGGGACTCGATTCATTCAAGTGTTGAGAAGTTACTAGATTTTTCAAATTTTTAAAATGACATTTTATGTTATAAAAAAATATTTTTTTTGATAAACTCTCTTTAGCGGCAACGCGCGCATGCGGTAATAGCCGCGCGGAACCCTATTTTCAACGTCAAATTAAAATTATAAATAATGGAGATAGAGTTTCGGGAGTCGGGACTTTTTTATCGGAATCCTCTTCTTTAACGAGCTTTTTTCAAAATTGCTCAAATATTAATATTTTTTGAGTTATTAACGAAAAACTAAATACCATTTTTTTAATATTATTTTGTTTATAACAATTGCAATTTTTTACCTGCACCAAAATCCATCAAAAACATTTTTCTAGAGGTGATTCCGAATCGATTGAGCTATCGCTCATATTTTTAGGACCTTTATCTCTATTTTTCATGTTTTTGAACTTGTTGATTAGACTACTAGTCAAAGAATGATGATTCAATCAAATATAGTATTCCCATACCTTCTGAAATCTTCTAGTACCAAATTGATATATAATTAGTTATGTAGGTAAGGAAAATATAAAAAAATGAATAGAACTGGCCGGTACTTGATGAAAATCCATACTAAAACTTATTCTCAAGCAATTGAGAAAGCTATTGTATAGCGAAACACGTGTCGCGGTTTTTGTAAAACCCTTCTTAGTGAAAATCATACTATAAACTATATTAATGAGTTTTTAAACATAAAAAATTTCAGGTTGTCAATTTGTTCTAATTTTGTTCTGTTCAAACCACAAAATGAAAAGTTTTTTGTTTTTAATTTTTTTTTGCTACACCCAAAATAATTAGGTGAAAGACTCCTTCCTAGTCTAGGAATATACCAATTAGAAATTCATGATACTCTAAAATCTAAAAATGTGATATTTCTTCAATAACATCGAAATAAATGAAAACCGTATAAAGGACTCACCGAAATGAAGAAAATTTTCAAAAAAAAATTGCTCTAGTGTTCAGGTATTTCAAAAATCACGAAAAAATGTGCACTAAAAAAATTAAATTGTTTTTGCCTATTTCAAACACGATTAAAAAACGGTTCCATTCTATTTAGATTCCAAATTGTTTCAATCATCCTTTAATACTGACTGGTAGTGTGTAATTCATAATTTTTACGAATTTTTATTTCTGAAAATACAGGCCTTTTCTTTTATCATGTGTTAACATTAATATATTCTAAACCGTAACAGATACGAAGACGATTAAATGGGGAAAAAAGGTAACTGTCATCGGGAACAATACAATGGTCGAAGAAAATTTACGGGGACTCTCGTCCTTCTCGAGTTATACCAGAAAAACCAAAAATGCTGTTTTTCGTTTTTTTTTCGAATGGAATTGTTTTTTAGGAGAATATCAAAAAATGGAAAAAGAAAATGTTATTGTATTCGAAGTGAACTATGACGATGTAATAATAAATATTTTAAACGTTTCGTGTCAACATGGCCATCATCAACCTATTTTTTAATACGGACCTGTCTTTTTTTATTACAAATAATGATAAAGTCATAAATTCACAATCCAAGGGTATATCACATTTGATATTTTTATAGCGTTTCATTTGAAATAACTACCGTCATCAGTAACAATTCTAAATTACGGTCCTGTCGTTACTTCTTTTGTAAAGTGTTTCGATTTCTTCAAAATATAATTCAGACAACTCAATGAATTCGACAGGTACGTTACCTAACACAATAAATATTCGTACTTTTTCGTTTTGGAAATTTTTGTTTTGCCGTAATCCGTAATATTTTTATAATTCTCAATCCCGGAAGTAACGGAAATATCAGTTTTTGGTCAAAATTCGATGATTATATAATATTGGTATGAACAAATATCATCTCAATTCATTTACCATCTTAAACGCGTAGGCTTTGCTTGGTTTCTATGGCAGGAAAAATGAATGCGTTGTAGAGATCTGTTGAGAACTGTCAGACGTTAATTAACATATCAAAGATGTATTCAAATGATGAAAAAACTAATATGCTATTTAGTTATGCTGAATCAAATAGAAATCCTCTTTTAGCAAGGAATATGTGTGTTAAGCTATACCCGAGTCGTCGTATTCTGAACATCCAAATGTTTAGAGGATTAGAAAAAAATTTGAGGGACTATGGTGCATTTGACAGAAAGAAAACAAGAAAATGTGTGGTTACTGGAAGTGTGAGGAATCAAATAAATGTTATGCGTAAGCAGATATTACCACATAAAAATTTACAAAGTGAAAACATCTTTTTTTTTTTATTTGGGATTGGCCAGTTAAAAAATTATGCTAATCAAGATTGTTCTTTACGAGAAATTGTCACGAAATGGGGATTTCTGTAAAATCCAGCAGAACTATTTTGAAAAATAACAAAATGTAAATGCTACAGGATACGCAAAGTTCAACACCTCAATGAAAGGGATTATGGAAGGAGAGTACGATTTGCCGAAGTGGTTAAGACGTAGAAATAGGGAAGTTGGAAATATTTGTAAAAAAATAATATGGACGGACGAATCGAAATTCACCGACAATGGTTGGTTTAGCAGAAATATCCATTATAGGTGGAATAATACAAATTAACATAGGGAAACCAATTTTCAGGAAAGGTTCGGAATAAATGTTTGGTTGAGAATTGTGGGAACAAACATCTTTGACCTTTTTTTTACGATGATCATTTGAATAGTGCAATGTATCTTCATTTTCTATTCAATGAATTCGATGGTTACTCAGATGAATTGCCACTAAATATCCGCCATAAAATACAATATTTTCAACAGGACGGCGCTCCTCCCCATAATGCAGCAAAAGTAAGGGAACGTTTAGATGCAATATACCCAAGAAAATGTATTGAAAACAATGAAAAACTGACTGGCCAGCTCGATCCCCAGATCTTACTCCTTTAGATTTTTTGTCTGGTGATACATAAAGGATAACATTTTTTCAACACCAAGTACAGATATCGACCATCTCAAACCAAAAATAAGAGATGCATGTATTAGGATTACACCTATTATGCTGTTGTTTTTCTGTTTGATTGTTGTCACTGATGATGGTGGTTATTTCAAATGAAACACTATAAAAATATGAAATGTGATATACCCTTGGATTGTGAATTTATAGCTTTATCAATATCTATAATAAGAAAGGCAGGTCCGTATTAAAAAAAAGTTGATGGTGGTCATTTTGACACGAAAAGTGTTATCGAATATTTATTATTATATCGTCATAGTACACTTCGAATACAACATTTTTTTCCATTTTTTTATATTCTCCGAAATAACACTAAAACAGCATTTTTGGTTTTCCCCATATAACTCGAGAAGGGCGAGAGTCCCCGTAAATTTTTTCGACCATTGTATTATTCCCGAAGACCTTTGTTCCCAGTTAATCGTCTTCGTATCTGTTACGGTTTAGAATATAGCAATGTTACCACATGATAAACGGCCTGTATTGACCCAGAGGAATGTATATATTCACATAACCATTACATTCATCACTTAACCGATCAAAATATTCATCTGGATTTGAAATTCATTTGAGGATTGATATTTTTTATCATAAGGAAGAGGAAGATTAAACTCAGTTTAGTCTTTCTCTTGTAGATGATCACTTGGTGATCTAAACACATGTCGAGGTGTTGAAAATAACGGTATGGTGTTGGGATAAAACTCCAGTAATATTCAGGAAATATTATTGTTTCTTTGAAATGATATTTGTCATACGGAGAGATAATACGTAATCGGTCAACTCTTTGGCCTATTTAGTTCGCTATTCCGAAATCTATCCACCTATCCAGGTTAAGTAAGTTTCTAGTTGTACCTTATAAGTTGTCCTGCTTCAATTTCAGGGGTTTTGATAAGGTGTCATCGAAATATGAGATTATCCGATCTCAGAGATTTTGGGTTGATAACTTTTCCTAAATTGTTTTCGTAGTTGAACTAACGATTTTCAATATATTTTTTCTCAGTCAGTGATTATGTAATAGAAAATGAATATACTTTCCAGTTTTTTATTTTTATCAAATAAACCACAGCAGCTAACTTTATCCGAAGATCAAGAGTAAATTGACTTTAACCATATTTGCCTATAATAATATTGACCTTCAATCATCGATTCGACTTCGTTTGGTCCTCCAGCGTCCTGGTGCGGACAAAGAACCAGGATGAAAATGAAGATAACGAAGGAGAATGTCTCAAAAAAGCAAGGCCAAGCAAGACACGATTTCGCATCGTAGAACTCATTGTTGGTCGAGGATAATTTTCTTGGTATTAATTTACCTATCCTTTGTGGCTGATTTGTATTCTGTTATTGTTTGAAAAAATGTTTTTATAACGCGAACGTGGTATTATTACGAATTCGTCATTATTGCTTTTTTTCGAGACGTGTATTTACACAATTTGATTAGTAACCATTGCTTCAAGAATAAACGTGACACTTATTTATTATTGATTTTTTTATATGCGGGATATCCCTGCCTGGATCAATAATAATAATCAGAAATATACAAAAGCAGATTTGTTTGAATGTGATTGACAGTTATTCTTTAAAATATATGAAAAGGAACGAAAAAGTGAAATATTGAAAATATAAAGAAAACTTGAAATACCAGTTGATACTGATTCAATTGATTAGTTGATAAATGGAAATAAAATATCAGAATATGAAGTTCAATACTTCTTATTGTTTTTTGGATATATAAATTTCCACAATCAGATTTTGAAAGGGTATATACCAATAAAAAAGCAGTAAGAAGTAAAAACGATATTCTACAAAGAAAACATAATTGTGGCCTGAAATGAACATGGTTCAAACAATCAGTGAAATGTAAATTATGTACAGGTAATAACAATGAAAAGTTGTTCCGAAAGTAGTTTTTCTTTCTTGTTTATATGAAAGAAGTTTTGATTCGAGGGGGCTTTTTCTTAATCTACATTCGAAATTATTGCTCCCTACCTTCCTTTAAGAGATTCCTACATTTTTTTGTATGAAGATGGAGTAGTAGAAAGCCAAACCTTTTTTTTCCAAAAAGTAATCACTATTAAAAATATATTCCTTTCAATTTAATCAAGTAGTGACCGACCGAAACTGGTTTTCACGACCGAAATCGAAACCGAAAACGAATTTCGGCAACGGTCTCAGTTTCGGCCGAAATTGAAACCGAAACTTCCTTACAAGGATTATGTTCTAGGGAAAAATGAAGAAAACGTTATTGTAATCAGTCAATCTTTATTTTTTTATCTTTAAATCACAAACGTTATGCAGTCTTCGACATTTTTATTTATTGATAATCAATATAAAAAAAATCTTATTTGAGAAAAAATATTAATTACACCTTAAAAATACTTAAAATAGGTGAGGTGTTTATTTGAGTAGGTGTAGATGCTTCTTTTGAATATTATTGATGGGTTTTCAAAAATTACTTATTTGAGTTGTTACCCAATATCACTTGTATGAAATTTAACAAGCCGAACATGACCGATCACAGCGCGGAAACTCCCGAATGCAGTTTTCGGTTTCGGCAGGTTTGCCGCCGAAACTAAACCAATACCCGTTTTTTTTGCCGAAACTCGACCGAAACCGAAACCGAACTTTCGAAGATTCCCACGGCTGAGATTAAATCAAATAAGCGAATGAATGCCATTACGTACTATCATTGATGACATAAGTAGATTTAACCCATTCGTGACATAAAGTTATTTATGAGTGAATTGTGTGCTTCATTTCGTAATGTTATCCAGATTGATGCTGAAGAGGCATTAGGGCAAGTGTCTTATTCCGAAACATCGGATGTCTGCCATTGAGGATGACAGTGTACCATGTAAGTGAAATTTTGACTCTTTGATATACTATATTGTATAGCAATCCTGTGAATAATATCTGATTCAATTTCATAACGAATGTTTGGAGTAGAAACTGATTAGGAAAAAGGGTATTTTTGTATAATTCAATGTTCGTATAAAAATAGTTGTTTCGAAAGTATTTCTTTCGGGTTCAATATTTATATAAAAGTATTTATTTCGAGAGGGAGTTTTCTTCCAGTTCGTGTCTGAAAGTTACTTCTTCTGATCTACATATCTTTGTGAAGAGTATATTTTCAAAATCATTGCAAAAAATGCCTACTTAAAGCCACTCAAAATGACAGCTGTTCTGAAAATGTTTTTTCAGGAACTCTTCAAGTAAAAATACGATTAAAGCATATCTTATATACCTACTAAATCTCTCAGATTTCATAATTTTTATATTCATTAAAAACTTTAACGTTTGAGCGACAGTTATTACATAAATATCTGATGTGATGGTGTCATGGTAGGTTAAGAAGCACGTGAAATTAGTTTTTTAATGTAAGTGTCAAACATAACATTTGAACAATATAAATAATTGGGTTTATTTTCTCTTGAAAGTCCATTAAGAGGTCTAATCATCAGTGAAGCTAGTATTGTGTAAAATATTTTGGTTTTGATTCATAAAAACTGTCTTCGATTCATGAAATTCAATTCTTATGTCGAAATCGTCGTCATAAATTCCCCCCCCCCCGTGCCACCTCCATCTGGGGGTTGAGTACCCTGAGAATCTTCCCCACACGGTTACTGAGTGCAGAAGCTAGAATCTCGTCCATCCACCTCCACTCATTCTTGAGTGGACCTCAACCTGCTGATAGGCACTTCGGCAAGATTGACTTTTGACATCCTGCGGTCGAATATCGGTCTTTAGGTGCTTTCACTCTCTTGATCTGTTGATTTTATTTGTCATGACTTGACTGTGTAATTATTGCATGGGGGTCCCCTCTTTCGGCCGGGAACTGTGTTTGTGTGTGTGTATCTGCAAGAAAGGGTGTGTGTTAATAATGTGTATATAAGTTTTTATTCTTACCGGAGCCACCTGACAGCGACTCTCGGAGTTGATCATTGGTTTTGTTTCGTGGTCCTCATATGTTTATCCCTTTCGCGAAATCTGGGGTCGTCCCTGTTGAGCGCTTCATGTAGGTCACGCAACACTGGACTGGCGTGTGTTCGTATTCTTCCGAATAGGTTTTCGGCGTGCTCTCTCATGTATGCGTCTACATAGTGGATGTTGTGGTCCATGTCCCGGTAGATGAATCTGTTAGGCATGTATCTTGGAGCATTTACGGCAGCTCGTAAGCAAGCGTTCATGAACATGTGGATACTACAACAGTGGGGGCATACAGAATGATAGGAAGTAGTACGGTCTTGATGAAAAGCAGTTTCACATGGAGACCCATGTCACTCCTGCGGCCTGTGAAACCCAAACGTCAGTCTTCTGTCGAGGGTGATTCCCAGGTATCTTGCTTTGTTGGTCCACGGAATCTCTTGTCCGTTGGAGATGACGTTTCCTTCCGGGTGTACCAGCCTCCGGGTGAACTGTATCGCCTGATTCTTGTCAGGGTTTATACTGTTTTTCCAAAGGTTGGCCCATTCCTCTAATATGTCCGCTTGCTGTTGCAAGTATCTAGTAACTTGCGCATGGCTAGTGGATCTCGCCAATAAAGCTGTTTCGTCCGCGTAGAGGTCCAACTTGTTGAAGTTGTTCTCTGGCTTGGGCACGTCTGCTGTATATACTGAGAAGATGTGTGGAAAAAGAACTGCACCTTGTGGGATTCCTGCTACAGAAGTCGCTTGGTTGGAAGTTCGTGTCCTACTCTGCAACGGCATCGTTGGTCTGCTAGAAAAGATTCGATTAGTCTTACCATTTGTTTCGAGTAGCCAAAATTGCTCATTTTGGCTAGAAGTCCATCGTGCCAAACTCTGTCGAACCCCTTGGAGACATCTAGGAATATTGGTGTGGTATCCTTTGCCCAGATTGAAACCTCCAGTCGCATAGTCTGCTACTCTCAGGACTTATGTTTAGATCTGAAACCGAACTGTTCCTCTAGTAAGATTCATAATTCGCTGGTTTGGTCCTCTAGTCTTTACAATATGACTCGTTCTGCCACTTTGCTCAAAAGGGGTTAGGCTTATTGGCTTCGGTATGTGGATAAGGGAAGTGTTGTAGCAGGAGTATATCATTCATGATGTTCATTTCCGCTTTCCTTGGTAGGACCTTCAGTGCCCAGTTCGGAATTTGGTCCCGACCTGGTGGTTTCCAAGTGGCAAGACTTTTTACGATGCCTTTCACTTCCTCGGGGGATATTGGTGCTAGGAGTTGCGCGTTGTCCCGTCGCTGTCGTCTTTTTCTGTGTACCGTCTGTTCGACTTGGTTTTCGATTTTTTCTATTTCGTCCGTGAAGGAGACATCATTTTCTCTGTCTTTCAAAATTCTTCGAAATATCACATAGTTTGATTCCCAAACTTGTTTTACAGTTTTCACTCGATTTCTCGCAAACTGCTAACAAGATAGGTCAAACAGATTTTTTTTAATGTACAGTTCACCCCAATAGCAGTTACTGCTTTAATTCAATATATTTTTCACAAAAGAAAATGCGCTTTGCATTAGTAATTTGTCATTTTAGATGATTTTGCTTCGGAAACCAAACCCTGCTTCCATCTTCAGAATTGAAAAAAATCAAATATTTTATCCTCAAAATGTAATCCACACATTTCAAAACTCTTTCGACATCTGTCGAGGAAGTTTGAAAATGAAACGATTCGAAGAAAGAAAAAGACAGGGGTACATTTTGGTTTTCGAAACGTTAAGATAAGATCTCTACAATTTTCCCAGTTCTTTTTTGATAGGTGAAATTTTCAAATACAAGTGCATTTTTTTTTGTGAAAAATACATTGACTTTCTGCAGTATCTCATCGGGGTGAACTAAAAATTTGCTCTTTCTACATTTGTATAAAGTTTTCCAATACAATTTGTATTTTTTTCAGAAAATTCCCAGAGAGTTCAATATAAAACTAAGGATAAATGAACAATGTAGAAAATGGAAATACAGCAATTATCAAACACTAAAATATATATGTTATGTTTTTTGTGGTCTCAAATCTTTTTGCATCAATTGGTAGATATATTAAAATAATCCCAAGGTAACTTCTGAACTTCAAATATATTCAACATTGCTTGTCTCTGGAGATTCTGATGACGTGTTGCGAAGAAGGTATCACGTAACAATACGCATTTCTCTTTCAAAAATATTCGAATATAAAATTAGTTTGATCTAGATTCAGCGCGGTGTTTTGCTGTTGCGCATTTTTGTCAGAGAGCCAACACGTACCTTCACTTTCTTAGTTTCTCCGATAACCCAAATAGAAAACTGAAGGAAAAGAAACCAAAACGGGCGATGCCATGCGAAAGAGAAAGTATTCCTCGGTTCTTCTTAGTCGTTTAGAGAGTTTACCAGTTGTATACCCCGTGGCAAAAGAAAAACTCTTTGAAATACAGATCGAATGACCTAATTTTAAATAATGTCAATTGATGAAATAATTGGATTGTATTAGGTATCTTGGTGAAGATCGATTGAACAGAAGAAATTGATTTTGGGGCTTGAACATTGACATTTGGTTTGGTTAATTAGCAGTTTCGAATTCGATTTAAGTATCTGCAAACAAAATAAATATAATTGTAGTTCATTCTAATGAATGTTTGAAATCTGTTTTAAATCTGTTTTAAAATCTGTTTTTCCATTCACCATTCACTTCCTGACTTCCTGAGGTTTGTTTACAAATTCATTTCTTACATTATGGACTGTTTCTGGGGTAATTTCTTTAGGAGCACCTCTTATTCTAACCATAAGTTCTGAAATAGACAACACATCCCATCTCCAGACAGTTACTTGTGGTTCCACAAGGATCGGTTCTAGGCCCAATTCTCTTCTTATTATATATTAACGACCTAGCCCGCATTATTATAACCGCAGAAATAACCCAATTCGCTGATGACACTACATTATTTTGGCATTGCAAGAATGAAAGGGAACTGTATGATTTGATCAACATGGATATTATAAAAATAAAAGACTGGCGTGATGCTAATCTTTTGTCTTTCAATATCTCAAAAACTAGCATCATCACTATCAAGTCTCCACACTAGATATCTACCTGGGTACTCAATTAAAATGTCAGCAAAATTTCTGGGATTACAAATTGATAAAAATTTGGATTTTGAAGGTCACATAAATAACCTATGTAAAAAAAGTTCATCAGGATGCTTTGCAGTCAGAGTATTAGCAAATGAATTGGGCACTAATATGGCAAAAAATGTGTACTTTGCTCATCGATTCCCATCTGAGATAAGGTATCTGTTTTTGGAGAACGTGTTGCCGATACATGTTTGATAAGGTGTTTGTACTACAAAAAAGAGGAATTAGAAATATGTGTAGAGTTGGATTCAGAGATTCCTGTCGACCTTTATTCAGAAAGCATAAAATCTTGACCTTGCCTTCCATACTTATATTGGAAATATTATGTCTGGTGCAAAAAAAAATACAGGACGGAAATTTTCAATTCGCCACGACGAAATACCAGAAATGAGCTCAATATAGGTTTACCGATTTCAATATCATCAAAAATTGAGATCTTTCATATATAATGGAAAAATGTTTTACCATTTGCCAATTGAGATCAAAGGCATAACATGTACCACTGAATTTAGAAAGTCTGTAAAAAAGCTTCTGATTTCAAAGGCTTTTTATTCTTTAGACGAATTCTATTCAGACAGAAATTTAAATTATATAAACAATTAATTTTAATTATTGTGTTTCAGTACCTACTGGTATTTAAACTATGTGACTTTTCTAACTTTTTGTTTAATCTTTACATTTAGCTCTGAACTGTATAGTTGAAAATATTTACGGAGTTGATACTTACTGTTATTTTCTATGCATTCACTTTTATATTTTTATGCTTTATAGTTTTTATATTCTCATACTTACATTTATGAGTTGCATAAGAATATTCATTATTATTATTTATTTCAATATGTAGTGTAGCATAGGAAAGAATCCTGTGCTATTTATCGCCAGATGGTACTAGTCGACCGTCTGCGAAATAATCAGTCGCAATTCAGCATGGGCGACTAACATATACACATATATTATTACTTTTTCACCCCAAAATGTTGAAATCAACAAATGTTCAAATATTACTTTCAATTTGTATAACTTATATTCTTTAAAATAATAACACTCTGACAATAATATTTTATCTTCGACAATATCTTTTAATTTGTGTATCTTATATTTCTTAGAATAGTAACACTTTGTCAATGAGATTTCATCTTCGACCAGAAAGTATCTATGATCTACAAATCTTTGTGCAGATTTTATTTTGAATTCGCTTGCTTTCTTCCTTCATTTGGAAGTTTCCCACAATTTTTTGTATATAAATGTAGAAGTGGGAGCCCAAAATCTTTTTCCTGAAAACTAATTTCTCCTGAAAAATTTACCCATTTCAATATCATTTTGTTTTCATTTTTTTTTAATATTTTCCTTCTCTTAGTTACTTTCGTTCTTGTATAGAGTGGGCCAAATTGGACACTTACAAAAAGGAAACTCCTGTTTTCCAACTAGGTAGATGAAAGCTATTGGCTGTGTCAAATTTTGACAAACTCAATGGTGAGTTACAGCATGTTTTTCGAAAAAGTGCATTTTCAAAAAGTTGCTGTAACTTTTTTCCTGTCAAAAATTTCTTGCATATATGAATACATTTCTGAAGCACTTTTGTACGTAGAATTCAAGGGTGTGAAAACTTATTTTTTTTCAAATGAAATATCAATATTCATTGATGGAAAACTATTTTTTAATGAGACTCCCTGTATATTCCTGCATATTTCAATAGAGCTTAAAATTACATTTCCAAAAATGTAGCACACTTGATGTTTTGATAGGGTCGTCTTTAAAATACAGAGATTTTAGGTTTTTTTATTTAGGCTTCGAAACGCACACTTTGATCAAGTAGGCGTTAGACGACGAGGCGATAAAACAGAAAGAAATAGGTATCAAATATTGAGCTTCCCACAGCAGTAATTAAAACGCCTAGTTTCGATGAAACTGATGAAAATATATACTATATTTACTACTAATGAATGAAACTTCAACAATAATGATAAAGAACAAAAAATGAAATATATTTCTTTAGGGAAGGTGTTCAAAATGTCTACCAGTTTCTCCTACACATAGGCGACACCTTTTCTGAACGTTTTTCGCTGAATTAATTAGTTCAACGGGAGTGAAGGAACTTTGCATCACTGCCGCTAACAATTCGAATCTAGAATTGGTCGGCAATTTGAAAAATAAGATCTTTCAATCTTCCCCAGAGTTAAAAGTCCATAGGCGTTAGGTCCGGTGACCTGGCCGGCCAACGGTTGGGTCCTTGGTCATCTATTCAATTATTACCAAAATTTGCAGTCAAAAAATTGCAGTGTTGTGAGGCGGTGCCCCGTCTTGTTGAAAATATATTTTTCTTAGCTCCATTAGTGGCAATTCATCAATATCAACAATCGAAATTTGACAGCTACGTCTAAAGCCTACTTGATCAAAGTGTGCGTTTCAAAGTCTATATGAAACAACCTAAAAGCTCTGTATTTCCAAGATGACTCTAGCAAAACATCAAGTGTGCCACATTTTTGTAAAAATTATTTTGAGCTCTATTGAAATATGCAGAAATATATAGGGTGTCTCATTTGAAAAAAAAACATCAATAACTAGATATTGATATTGAATAAATACATGTTACACACCTTTGCATTCTGAGTAAAAAAGTGCGTTGGAATTTTTCTTATAGAAACAAGAAATTTTTGACAGTAAAAAAATCACACCAACTTTTTGAAAATGTACATTTTTGAAAAACATGCTGTGACTCAGAAACGATGATAGATGTCGATATGCGGTTTTCACCATTCAGTTTTTTATATTATTCAAGCCCCAGACATAGCCATCAGTTTTCATCTATCTTGTTTGAAATTGTACAATACAATTTTCTTCACCACTACACACTACTATATTCACATTGTGGATAAATACGTAAATGAATATAATAGATATAAAATAGTTTTCTCTAACTTTTGATGCAAACAAACAATCAAATGTCAAAAAAAATAATTTTGTTGTAACATATAATATTAACTATGTGAAAGCTATTTTCCGGGTTTTTTGGCCGTGGCCTGTAGGTTTTTGTGCCTGACGTTTCGTCTACTACTGTGGTAGACATTGTCAAATGCAATCAGGTAACGGTCGAAGTGCTCAAGTTGGTGCTCGGGTTGTTGTTTCCAACGCAAAAACTACGGTGCTGGTATTTGACTTCGGTTTTATAATATTATTGGTGGGCTTGGTTTCTCTCAATTTTACCTGACCTTGTTTGTGTACCGTTGATGACAGGTAGCTAGATTTCATTGAAGTTCATTGCCTTTTCTTCTTCTGTGTTTTTGTATTTCCATTGCCTCTCTATATACTTTTGGATAGTCATTTTGAGTTTTATCGAGTCGACAATTTCTCTTGTGTTCAGACGGGTATCTATACTTCTTTTCATGCTTCCAATGTAGACCGACCCGCAGCTACAAGGAATCCGGTATACCCCGGGTGTTGCTAAAGGTTATCTGTTGCTAAATATTCTGTTTGAAAAAAATCTGTTTTTCCGTTAACCAGCTGTCGCACCCCTACGAACGACAACCCTCAGAAATCGAAACTTGTGCGAGCTAAGGATTAACGAGGTCTTACCTTTTAACGTGTGATTCCTAACACGGGTTGGACGATAGCAAGTGAAGATCGATCGTTCAGACTAGGGCTTGAACCACCGACCAACACGGCAGTCAATTCGAGTGAGTGAACAAAGCACCCACGCCGAACCGCTTGGCTACCGACCGAAAGTTAACATTCTTTTATATAGTATTGATTTGCAAGTGTAAATTGTAAATGTATCCAATGTTAGAATACTCAGTTTTTCAAATAGTTGTTGATAACAACCGTCGGTCGGTAGCCAGGCGGTTCGGTGCTTTGTTCACTCACTCGAATTGCCTGCCGTGTTGGTCGGTGGTTCAAGCCCTAGTCTGAATGATCGATTTTCACCTGCTTTCGTCCAACCCGTGTTAGGAATCACACGTTAAAAGGTAAGACCTTGTTAATCTTTAGCTCGCACAATATTCAACTCCTGAAGGTTGTCGTTCGTAGGGGTGCGACAGCTGGTTAACGGAAAAACACATTTTGAACAGAACAAGTTGTTTTATTAACATTCTGACAATTAATCGACATGATGAGTGAATAGAAGTAGGACAGACTTTTCAATTGGTAAGTGTACTTCATTCAGAGACTCCTAGTGGTTGTCAATAAGTAATAGTCCAGATTTTTCCGAAACAGATAGAAACGAATAAAGACAAATTTTGGAACCGTACCCTTGCGTTATTGAAATCTTGATAGGATTTATCTAACGTTGACTTGAACGTTGACTAATAGGGATGTATGATGCATTTGTTTCAACAAAATTATTGACATACACAAAAGTAGCCCCAGTATGGATTCCTGAGGAACACCAATTGGCAATATCGTCCATGCTTGTGCGACGTTTGATCATCAGAGATAGTGCCCTCGTTTATCTAGATCCATCAAGGTTGCTTTCAAAAATGTTCAACGAATTTGAACTTTCTCAAAGATTTTTGAAGCCATCGAATTTTTACTGAAAATGTTTCTCCCAATCGAAATATTAATGTTGCTCACAGTTGTATATATCGGTGATCTACTTCTACGAGTCACTCGGTTTGCTATTAGTCTTGCGGTTTTGTCAAACAATATTGTGGCGCTTTTAATTGGTTCGTTTCAATATCTTGAAAACTGACCTCGTTGTTTCAGTTTCACTTCGACTTCAGCTCATTTAAAATCGATTATTTATTCGATACGCAACCAAGGTTTAATCCGATAAAAAATTTGTCAATGAATGAGCTAGTTGAATTCGCTTTTGTAACAAAGGTTTCCATTGGAATAATTCAATCAATTATTGGTTTATAAATTGAGAGGGGGATATTTTATAGATGAGTTTAGTTTTTTAGGAAAAAGCGTTTAGGCTTTTTATTTCTTTATTTTTACACCAAAACTGTGGAACACTTCCGGAATCATTGTATCACAACAAAAATCAAGAACATCATTATATTCGCGTTACCTACATTCGCAGACAAAAATGTTGCGTATTTCATTTTAAGTCTTCATTTCATGTTTATTTCTATTTGTCTGAACCATTATGCAGTTTTATTTACTAAATACTGAAGTATTTAACGTATATTGATATTGCCAAATAATTCAAATATTAAAACTTTATAACACACTTGTTGAAACAGTAATGGAGTACACTAATTTTGGAAATAATTTTTAATGAGAACAAGCAACAGTGACGACAAAATGAAAGTTCTTTGAGGCAACATGATAACAGTCCAGTACTTGGTGTTTCCTCCCCTAGCTCTGACGATAGCCTGCATCCTCCTGGGCAAAATATCTTTGAATGTTCCTTGTGAAATTCGATTCCATTCTTCTTGTGCAGCAATTCTTAATTCTGCAATTGAGATAGAAGCTGGATTTCGTTCCTGTATATGTCTTTTTAGGATGTCCCAAATATGTTCTATGGGATTTGCTTCAGGACTGTTTGGTGGTCACTCCACTGCCTCAAGTAGAACAACTTCAAGATACAGGGTGACTGTTCTTGCAGCATGTCCACGAGCATTATCTTGCATTAGCACGAAATTGCCGTAACCAGTGAAGCCGCCGTAAGGTAAAACATGTTCTGCAAATATGTTGAGTAGGCACCAGTTAGCGTGCATTCTTAAATTCACCTCTATGAGCTCGGTGCGACTGTCCCAACTAATGCCACCCCAAAACATTATGGAACACCACCAAAGCTAACCTTATGTACGAGATTACATTCTGTGAAACGTTCTACAGATCTTTTGTATACTCGACCACGTCCATCTGGTCTTCATAACTGCATTCTTGTTTCATGTATGAAAAGAATTTTCCCCACTGATATTCATTTCTGTTAACATGGGTTATGGCAAGCAGTAACTGTCTAGATTTGTGACATTTGAGAAGCCTAGGAACTCAACTTCTTTGAGTCTTCTCAAATACGGCATCTCACTCGAAAACTACAGAATTAAGACATAAAGTAAGTAAAGTGTCATTCTGACAACAATAAACAAAACAATAGACATTAAAAGTGGCAAAGACACACTATTCAAAGTTTGTAATTTGTACCATTATTTTATTTATTCAGCTATAGCAACTATGTCCAAGCATTCTTTTATCTATACGGAATGGAAATATACGTAAAATACTTTGACCGTTGAACATTTATCAATAAAAATAAAAAACGTGTTGAGGGAAAAGAAATCTTGAAATAGAAAATGCAATATTTTTGTCCGAGAGTGTGTAAAATAAGGAAATTGTTACGATTTTGTTAACTGTTTGGTGAAAAATCTAACATTAAAATGTTACCTAAATACGTTACAAATCAACTGGTCCATCGAGAGATTTAACTTTATATAATAATAATAATAATTGTTATTATTTTAATAATAATAATAGTATACCGCAGTCGTGTGATGTGTATAGAGGTTCCTGACATAGGCTCACCTGATGTCTGGGACTCAAATTAAATGTGCAGAAGTCAACAAGCTGACCGGATTAATTAGTATGTTAATTTCTGAAAATTTGCGAAACTACACGTACATTAATAGGTTGTGGATTTTCATTCCAATTTTGTATACAATTTTGAATACCCGCCTTATGTCATATTGTTTTCCTACTTTTTTGATTCAGAATTCATTCAAAGTAGCCACAATCAAAATACATTTCAGTTGATATTTGAATAAGGGGCGGGTACGCCCAAATTAAAAAAATAAACTTGAAAATCGGATAACAAGCTTTCAATAACATTTCATCATTATTACATTCAAATTTCGTTCGTATTGAGTTCCATATTTTATACAATACTGTAATGTGTTTTAAGAAATTTGGGAAATTAAATATGATTTTTATTCAACCACATCAACATTGAGTTTTTTTGCTTTCTTTTGATTTTAACCTAGTCTTTCATTTTGAGATTGAAGAGAGCAAAGTTTCAATCGATTTTTTTTTAAATTGATTCGGTGGCGAAGATTCATTCTATTTTTTATGACCTCATTTGTTTCTACAATTTTTTGGCATAACGCATATGCCAAATGTTATATTTTTGCCAAGCTTTCCTAAATTAAAGTAATTTTTTCAACGCGAGGACAGAGCCGCTATCTCCACCCAGTCTCACCCGAAAAAAATCGCTATTTTTCAAACACATTTCATGGAATCATAAAGTTTAAGTATTCCACCAAACACGCTCAGAAAATAACATGATTTTTAGGCCCCATCGATGTTCCGTTGTGAAGGTTATAAAATTTTGATTTTGGGCAAGAAAATTCACTAATACAAACCTCCCCTAACATGCGTTTAGGACATCAATGCGAATATAGGTGTGAATGTAAAGAAATGAAAAATATTTGAAATTTTCGCCATTTTAAATTTTTTATTTCTTGTAGCTGGCCAAGTTTGGATCGGATTTTTTTTTTCAATATCACCAAACATGTTTTCCATGTTCCCACTATTTTAACATTTTCTTTGTGATGATTTCATCTACCGAACATGTTCCGTTAAATCCTGTTATTATGGTAGAAATCAATCCAGTGTATTGTTATCCTTACTAAATGTAAAAAAAATTAAAATTTACGACTTTTTTGTTATTCTTTCTAAGTAATTACATCGGTAGTGCAAACAGATATTTGCATATAGATGTGAATGACGTATGTGGGTCTGAGACACATTATTCTGAATCAGATTCAGTATCTCGTTCCAAAGTCAATAATAATAAAGTACCTGAAAGGAATGTTTTGTGACTGATGCCGAGGCGGCAATGCGTAGCGTAAGGCATCCGTAGTACGTCGATTTTCGAGGTCGGCTACATTCTAAACACCGGAGACTATAAAAAATGTTAACGTTCTAATGTAATCTAATACCTCCTACAGAGTGTCCTTAAAACATACTTCATCTTGCCAACAGCTTTGAACGATTGTTTGAAGGTGGTTGACAATGTTTCATGGTGTATTTCATCAGTTCGGACTTCCATTGTCTAATATAATATAAATTGATTTGAAATCCCTGAAAGAATCTCTGAAAATTAAATTAAAAAGATTAACCGAAAAATAACAATGTTATTAAACAAAAAACTGAAATTACAAATAAACAACATACAAGCAACAACCAAAAAAATGAAAAAAATTGAAATGTTAATACAAGCTGAAAATTGAAAAAATATTATTAACAAAAAATGAAAAATAAAAATTAAAAGATCCCAAACCAAGTTATGTCACGACGTTTCGATTGTTAGTATCCACAATCGTCTTCGTGTGATAACTGGACTTATTCCTCCGAGATCTTACTATTTATTCGAGTGCTTTCACCTATCCCTCCTTTCCTCTCTTCGCTTCATTGGTTTTAGCGTGAGATGACCGTTTGGCGGGAGTTGGTCGTTTTTCGCTTGATTAGAGGTTTCCATATGTTACGTATCTCTACGCTAGTTTGACTAAATGCGTTGTTGGACAACATATACGCGGCTTCTTTGAATTTTCTCCTAAACCAGTGTTCCTCTTTGTGAATGATTTCAGCTTGAGCCCACTTGATATTATGTTGATGAGTCCAAACATGCTCTGCTATTCCGGATTTACTGGTTTCTCCTCGCTGTGTGTGTTTCTGGTGCTCAACAATGCGAACTTTCTTTTGGCCTCTTAGTTTCACCGATGTATGATTCTCCGCACTCGCAGGGTATCCGGTAAATGCAATTATTGGAATCGCAGTCCGCGTTTGGTGGCCTGGTTTTCGTGAGGCTGCTACGGATAGTGTTCCCAGATCTGAAACAGGTCCGGATGTTATACTTGGACCCAATCCTTCTCATCCTTTTCAATAATCCTCTGATGTAGGGAAGTACAAGTACTGGTTGTGGCGGCTTCTCTTCCTTGTGGATCTCTTGCTGTCTTCTAGCTAAAGCTACCATCACTCTGGAGTAACCACTCCGTTGAAGGTCATTTTTGATGATGCCTAGTTCCTTTTCGAGACCTTCCTTTGTATTACAGAGCTCGAAAGCACGATCTAGTAGAGTCTTGATGATTCCTGTCTCAGTCGATTGATGGTGGTTGGATTTCTGGTTCAGATACTATCCTGTGTGAGTGGGTTTTCGATATACAGATGTTTCCCATTTTGTGTCGGTCCTCTTCACCAATACGTCTGAGAAAGGCAATTCGTTATGGACTTCTTTCTCCATCACCAAACGGTCATCTCCCGCTAAAACCAATGAAGCGGAGAGAGGGAAGAGGGGATAGGTGAAAGCACTCGAATGACCTATAAATAGTCAGATCTCGGAGGAATAAGTTCAGTTATCACCCGACGATTGTGGATACTAACAATCGAAACGTCATGACGTAACTTGGTTTGGAACCTTTCAATTTTTATTTTTCATTTTTTGTTAATAATATTTTTTAATTTCCAGCTTTTATTAATATTTCAATTGTATATTTTTTTGGTTGTTGCTTGTATGTTATTTCTTTGTAATTTCAGTTTTTTGTTTAATGAAATTGTTATTTTCGGTTCATCTTTTTAATTTTTTTCAGGGATTTCAAATCAATTTATATTATGTTATACAATGGAAGTCCGAACTGATGAACTAGCTTTGAACGAGTTTCATATAGGGTGAAGAACTGAAAATACCTGAAGGCGGTTGTTGTACTTTGGAATCTCCACATTTGCTCCAAGAGAGTAGATTGAAAGAATGAAACGTTTTGACCATTTATAGAGATTACAAGTATTAACACCAGCTTATCAATTCCATTCGCCAGTATGGGAAGGGATCAATATTTTTTGCTATTTTTTTACTAAACGATTGATTTTAACCTCCAACAATTCAAATCTAATGTCAATCGCTACTTTCGCACAGGCACCGTGCTTATGTTTTGTATGAGTGGTACCCATACAGTAATCACATTACAGTAAATCTTGAACCGGACTCAGAGAGGGATTAATACTTTAGGTTCATTTTATATAAATATTTGTATATCTGAATATTACTGGAGTTTTATCCCAACACCATTTTACCACGTTGACACGTGTTTCGATCACCAAGTGATCTTGAAGAATATCTGTCAAATTCTTATAAAAATTGGTACAATTGTCGTTTCTGGTATTTAATATAGAAAAACTTTGTCTTTTACACTAAGTAATTTGGACGAATCGTTTAAAACATATCACGATAAGAAAAACTTGACGCAATGCAGTAAGCCATTACACGTCGCGTCTACTGTAAGACGACGGGGGATGATGCGCGGGGGTAAAGAGGCTGTCTAAGTAATGTAGCGCAATCGCCGAAAACGCAATACGAACCCGAGCAGACGCGTGAGGGCAGACGTCGTTGACGGTTGTATTAGTTTTGCGAAATTTCTTAATAGGTAACATAATCCGATTTTCGAAGATATTCATTACTTAGTGCACATATTTTTTCAGTTACTGTATTTTTAAAGTAAGCTGTTATCTGCGGCTTTGCCCTCGTAGAATTTGGTTTGTCACATTAAGTTTCGTGACAGGCTATTTTGAACGAATAGTAACGATTTTTTTATTAACCCAAAACTTCAGGTTTCCAACTTCAAAACTGACGAAATTCAATACAATTTTTAAACCCCCATTTTCCCCCCTTGGGGGTGGAAATTCCAGATTCCCTTTCTTGATGCTTCTTTACGCTATACAAAGAACCTACCTGTATGTTTCAAGATTCTAGGTTCAGTAGCTTCGGCTGTACGTTAATATAAGATTGTCAATCAGTTGGTACCTACTTAAACAATACTAGCTGTTTCCCGCTGTTTTACCCGCGTTGCCGTGAGAACATATTCTATGTGCTATTCCATGTCATGATCTATTCATATACCAACTTACATTTAAATCCATTGATACATTACATTCATCCATCCTCACAAACTTTACGCATTTATGATATTAGTAGGAGAAGCATTAGTAGGATTACCGATGTATTCCATTCTAATCTTTTCAATTTTTTTTGCTGATGCTATTCAATATTGTATAAGTGGGTACCTATTGATTGACTGACACTCTTATATTAACGTACAGCCGAAGCTTCTGAACCTAGAATCAGAAATTTCCACCCCAACGGGAAAAATGGACGTTACAAGATTGTATTGAATTTCGTCAGTTTTCAAGTTGGAAACCTAAGTTTTGGGTTAAAAAAAATATTTTAACTATTTGTTCAAAATGGTCTGTCACGATAATTAATGTGACACCAAATTCTACGAGGGCGAAGCCGCGGGCAACAACTAATGGGATATCAATTTTCTATTTTACTGATGAGTGAACTTTCATTAATTAATTACTTTAAGAAAACGGCAATAATGTCAATTAGTCCGCTCAACTCGCTATTTAATCGGAGTATGCTAATCTATCTGTGATTATAAAATTAGTCTCACTTCATGCTTGACGGATGATCAACACCTCTTGACTACATGTGTAATACCATAACATACATGTGACTCGTAAATAAAATATTTCTGTGAGGTGCCGCATATCACACCTATGATCAATTGAATCAGGTTTTTCCTGAGAATGTTCACAATTGTTGGTTGGCAAATAACTAATGACTGTTGCAAATATATCACACGTATTCTAGATAATCCTAGAAGAAAAGATAAATGCATCTTTGTTTAAGCCTGGGTATATAAATGACGCCTTGGTCCAAGTTCTTACTTTTAGTACAGACAATGAGAGTAAAACTAGGCACTAGGCAAAAATGAGTTATGAAGTACGACACTTCTTCTCAATTTAAAGAACCCGCAAGAATAAATAACGTAAAAATTGTTCGAGGTCCAACTACAAACACTAATAACTCTGCAAATTATTCATTTCAATGTAAAAATAAAAATATTTTGTTTTTTTGTACTTCGAATATTTTATTAATTTTTTTGAGCTAGTGTTTCTGACGTACATATTTCATTTGAGAAATTGAGTGTGTTTCTGTGCCAATTAAATTTTTTTTTGCAATTTTTGACGAATGAGTTTCAGATAGTATGATGGAAATCTTAATTCATATCAATCAAAAAAAATTGATCTGTCTCAGATCTCATCAGTGGTACTAGCCGAATCATGAATGTCTTCTGTCTTGAAAAAAAAAATATAAATAATAGCCAAAATTAGGTGAATGTTTAGGTAAAGTGAAAAATATGAAAAATATAAATAATTTCATACAACATAAGTAATACAATAAAATGATGTACACTATTCCAAACCCTATTTTCCACAACTTTGGGCCTAATCCACGAATTGTTGATTAGTTTATTATTGTAGTTTTGCTTTTTTAGAAGGATGTTATAATATTCTACCCGACCAATATTAGTGATGGGTATCTCATTAAAAAAAAATTCAAGGTCTATTGGTGATTAAAAATATTTTAGGATATTTCTGAGTTAATTCCCATTCAGAATTTTATTTTTAATATTATCTGTAGAAGAAACTGAAAATAATTTCAAATGAACATTTAAAAATCATTTATTATTGCGCATAAGTATAAATAATTCAGTATAAAATATGAGAAAATAATAACATAAAACAATATCAATATGATTTGTATACAATTATATACCTCACCTAATCATTGCTTCACTTTGAAGATCTAAAACATCTTATGAGGAAAACTGAAAACATTGATAGGTCAATTTTTTTGTTAAGAATGCTTTGATAAAAATGTTTGATAAAATCAATGAAACAAGTCATTATATTTTTGAAGAACATATTCCTTGATTTCAAATTTTAGGTTAGGAATCACAAGTTAAAAGGTAGGTCCTCGTTAGTCCTGCTCGCACAAGTTTCGACTTCTGAGGGTTGTCGTTCGTAGGGGTGCGATAGCTGGTTAACGGAAAAAACATATTTCAAATATATTTTTGTTTATCGCTTTCCAATTAAGAAAGTTACAATAAAAAGTTATTGGAACCAGTTGTAGACAAATTGAAAAGAATATTTTTTGGAAGAGAAAAGTTTTTGGGAAGTTTCCAAAAGAATGAATGAAGCAATTGAGTTCGGAATAAGCTTTTTACAAAAATGGGTAGTATTCTCATATTGTTAAAGTTCATAGGCTTATTTTCAAGATGGTGACTGAGATATACCTCCCCGTGTCCCGAGAACTGAAATTTTAGTTCACGGTGACGGGTTTAATGAAAAGAATTGAAGAAATTGTATCCGATGTGGAATGCTCGTTTTGGTGTTATATTTACTTCACTATATTATGCATTGTCCAGCCTACTGTGAATCATAATAGATTGTGAATGACAAAAAGCTGTTAATTTAAAAGTGCAATGTCATATAATATTTATCCAGATTTACCTTCCGTAGGTTCACGGTCCGACATGGCTCAAGTGCGTTTTTTGCGATAAGGTGGCGACAAGTTTATTCCATAGAAAGGCATTACATTTAGTTACCTAACGACTGTCCTTAGATAGATATGTGGTAAATGATGTCAAAAATCCATATTCCGTAAAAGGTGTCGCTGGAAATTACCTTGGCATTTAAAATCGCGATGGCGAGCTATTTTTTAATGATAAATGGGTATTTACCATTCCAGGCACACAATGTTAGTTGCTTTAGTGTTAGTTTCTATACTCCTCGGAAACGGTTCGACCGATTTTCATGAAATTTTATTTGTATATTTGGTAGGTCTGAGAATAGGTTTTAATCTATTTTTTTTTTCATACCCTTAGTGATGAGGGTGTTCCAAACCAATTTTTTTTTACTTTTGAATACAACTTTTTGTTTTTATTTTTTATGATGTGGCATTAAAAAATACATATAACCCTCAATTTTCATTCTTCTATCACCAACCTCTATTTTTCAATAGCCACTTTGGTAATTTAATCATTTTTAACCCTGATCAAATTCCCGCCAGGTGTCTACCGGGTTCACTTCTCACTCTAAAGATGAAATATAGACCGGGAACCCGTGACAGAAATTTTGACCCATTTTTTTACCGTCTGCCTTTTTCAGAGGACATATTTACAGGCACAAGCAATAGTATTATGTGTTGAACGAATTTTTTCCCATGTTACACATGCTTACCGTCCATTTTACCGTCTGCCATTCATACGACCGGAAAGCTAGGTTACACAACCCACATATAAAATAATTGGCATGGTGTTCCGGCTAAAACATGAATTTTTTATTCCACAAAAAAAATGGTTAACTAAAATCAACTTTTTACCGTCTGCCAAGCACAGCGTAGACCAACAGTAGCATGAAATGAACGAATTTTCACAAGGCAGACGGTTTGCCGGTGTATTGATAATTTATAGGCATTAGTTAATTAACAATTTTTTTACAGTGTCTCTGAACCATTTTTTACCGTCTGCCTCTTGAATGTAATAAAGTTTCATAATTAAAATATCCTGCAACAACTGTTGGCATACAAATTGGCAATGTTTTAAGTATAGGCAGACGCGAATGAACTTGTAAAAAGAATTAATATAACTTTTACCAACATTTTACCGTCTGCCATTGTTTCCAATGGCATATATATAAATCTTAAGTGGGCGAATTGTCAATTGGCAGACGAATTGACCGTGTTTATATAACTGAAAAAAATATTTTTTCATTTGTTAAAAAAAGTAATTATTTTGACCAAATTTTTACCGTCTGTCATTGTTTCCTTGCAATATATATGATAATAAAGTAGACTAATTGGCAATTGGCAGACGAATTAACCGTGTTTTATACAAGTAAAAAATATTTTTCAATTTGCAAAAAAAAACATAATAACTTTGAC
The DNA here is from genome assembly GCF_025532065.1 of Leptinotarsa decemlineata. NCBI lineage: Eukaryota > Metazoa > Arthropoda > Insecta > Coleoptera > Chrysomelidae > Leptinotarsa > Leptinotarsa decemlineata. Next base: position 25,517,191 of record NW_027412688.1, on the reverse strand, counting down.
CAACGTTTTACCGTGTGCCATTGTTTCCGTACAATATATAATTATTGAATAGACGAACTGTCAATTGACAGACGAATAGACCGTGTTTAGACACAAGTGTCAATGTTACTTCATAGGAGATTTTCATCAATTTCAGTGGAGAACACCCCTAAAACGACACAACTTTTATTACCATTTTTTCAGCAGTTGTTTTGATGAAGTTGGAATAAATAATGATGAATGTACGAGATTTAGAAATACTTAAACAATATTTTTATTACAATATCGACATATAAAATGAATAACTTTCATCTGATTCAATCATCATCATCATCATGATCTTCAGCAATATTTTCATTTCCGAAATCCGCAACTTCCACATCATTGAGCTGAGCAAATTCAGTAGGATCTACAACAAAAAATAATCAATTTTCGTGATACAGTTTGAAGGATGTGAAAAAAAAAAGCACAATTATTTAAACGATACGTGAAAATATTTAATTTCGAATATTTACCTAAGGTACCATTTTCGATATTTTCATGCTGAATTTTCATTTCATTGAGTTCTCATAATTTCTTAAATACTTACTTACATACCTGCAGATGTTAATATAATTTTACAATTATTCGAAATTCAAAAACCTCATGTGGCCTTGGTAACTTTATCGAAGTGTGTCATCTATGAAAAAGGTGTGAAACTATTATATGCACTCTCTTTGAGAGTTTGTTTATCACTTGATCTCGTCCTGAAAGATGCTTTACAAATTATGCAATTGTATTTGAACTTATGCATCCATATCATTGGATTTTTCAAACAATATTTTATGATCAACCCCCAGTTAGAAAATTCAATATTTTTCGGTTATATTTACTATTTTCTAATCAAAATCTCAATATTTACAATATATAGAAGAAAAATATTTCGAGATGAATTATCGAAATATTCATCGAAACAGCGGTTTCGATGTACTACCTCTCATCAATGCAGGAAAGTTCCGACTTGGGACTCGAATAATTTTAACGCGGCTCCACTGCATGTATGAAACTTTCGTCTAAGAGAGATATTGTTGATTAGTTACAGTTCCATCTTTTGAACAAATCCCTAAACGGGGAAGAAACATCATATGTATGTATCAATTTACTGACAGAAATGAAAATAACTTGGAATGCTGCATCGAGGAGAGATACATACATGTCTGTATATAGTAAGGAAGGTGAGTGTATACCCACATCACTTATGCCACATGTGACCCATTGTACATCCTCCCGAGGAGTTGTCCTCCTAGGTCATCGTCCATCCTGTCCTGTCCAGGGCGGTGGACAGGACACTAGGAAACATCTCCTTTATTACGGCAAGTGTAGGCCAAGACTCGACCAACATACACTCTCTTTGGCAACCTTGAGATATCTCACGGCGGCCTCCGCGAAGGTTTTGGAGGTGCAGCGACATTACTGTCATTGCGCGGCTTCTTCAATCTTCCTGGGGTTCCCCTAGTGGAGGTGTTCAAGTGAAGGCGCTTTTCTGCAGGGGCAGCTGATTCCTTGCCTTTATTCAAGGCGGAGATTTTGGCACCCGCCGCAGGAAGTGTCCTTGCTGTTGGAGGTAGAGTGGGGGAGGAGGAGGGTGCACTTATAGTTGGTGCCACTCCTGCCTCTTTCGCTCTTTTCCCCTTTTAGCCTCGGCGCCACAAACGCGCCGCCTTTGTATTACATCACGAGGTGATCTGCTATGTCCAGCCATATATTGAGTTGAGCACTTCTATCCAGTCTCGGGATTGGTTTTTGTTGAGTCTGTTTTGTTTGTGTCATATATGTGTGTTCCCACGAGTATCAAGAAAAGAGTTGGTCACCTCTGGCAGAGCCCCGAATTACCAGAGGAAGGCTGATTACAATGAGGTTTCGCCCGGTTCTCCAAGGGGATCGTTGGTAACCGCATATCACCCTGCGGTCATTCAGCTATCGACACGATTCCCTACACCTTAGCTTTTGAGGAGTTTTAGTTCCCCTCACCCTACTTATTTCTGCCACTGACCAGGAGTCCGGCGATCCCGTCTGTACGGCCACATATTGCTTCCCGGACAGGGCCGTCAGTCCCCTGGCCGTTCCCATGTCCGCCACCCGGGAACGCGCCCGATAGGTAACTCAACCCACGGGGAGATACATACATACAAGAAAATAAATATTTCGGAATGAAATCTCGAAACATTCATTTCTCTTAATGTACCTACACCGTAGGTTATGGTGAATGACTGACGAAAAACAACTACTTTCCCGACTAATACTACGCTGGGCATTTGATTATATCCAACAGGCATTTAGTAATTATCTAGGGTCTTTCATTAAGCCCTTCCTGTCTTTAAATTTAAATGAAACAAAGTATATTTGAGATATCATCGAAATATTTTATTCGTTTGAAAGACCTATTGATTCATGAGTTATGTTGACTTTGCGGACCGCTGTGATTTACAGCTTATTCCTATACACCTGCGGCTTGAAAAAAACCCACAAGAAAAAGTCTAACGGGGTCAAATCGCTCCATCTCGGTGGCCAGTTCACATCACCTCCACGTGAGGTAACGATGTCCTCAAATCGCTCATGCAAAATATCCAATGACCAATGAGGCATTAACTGTGTGGCACGTAGCGTCATCCTGTTGAAATCACATCCAGATCATCCAGTTCATGCCAAAAGAAGTTGGTAATCATCGACCTATAGTGCTTGCAGTTGACAGTGATGGCCTGGCTAACGTCGTCTTCAAAGAAATATTGGCCAATGACGCTGCCAGCCCAAAATCCACACCAAACAATGACTTTCTCGATTGTTCACGTACCCATTCAATAAGCCTCATCGCTGAAGATGATTTTTCGATGAGGATTGGGGTCAGTTGCCATTTGCTCCAGAGCCAATTCAGCGAACACGTCGTTGTCTTTTACATTTTACCTTATCGTTTACCCTCATTTCTTGGCTCAGTTGAATTGTATATGAGTGCAGGCGAAAGTCACGGGTGTTGGTCGATCGTTTACTGAACCAGTGGACTCAAATTCATCCACCACATTGCGAATAGTCCTCTCCGTAGGACGATTATGGCGACCGTCAAATGGGCAAAGCGTGCGGAACTTTGCCTGAACAAAACACCCATTTTGATAGAAAAATTTAATTGTTCGCACATGTTATGGAATTGGCCGCGGTGGTACTGCGCCCGACTCACGATCGGAAGGTCGTGAGTTCGATTCGTGCCTCGACCAGATATTTTTCTCGAGAGAATTTATCTGGTTGAAGCTGGGATGATTCTGCAACCGTGTTAGGAATCACACGTTCAAAGGTAAGACCTCCTCAGTCCTTAGCTCGCACAAGTTTCTCAACTTCTGAGAGTTGTCGTTCGTATGGCGACAGCTGATTAACGGAAAAAACAGATTTTTTTAACAGATTTTTATCTCCGTCTATGGTGATTTGGCAAAACTGACTGAATAAATGACAACTAATTTGACAGATGTAGTTTCAACAAATTAGCTGTTATCATTTGTCAAAGTTCGGGAGTCCTTGTATTTTATGAAATCGTGTAGAGCAAAAAAATTAATGAAATTGATTATCCTTCATGAACAATTCCATTTTTCTTTTCTACCTTGCAGTCACAAGTAGACGGATAATGAAAAAATCAAAAAGCAAAAACCGCTAATATCATCATCCACTGTTCAATATCGTAACTAATATACCACTCTCGAAACTGCTCTGTTGTGTAATTGATTACTTGCTGTTTATAAAATGATTCTGAACTCCACTGCACATCTCTTTCATCCTCCGCAACGTAAAATGTAAGTTCCGAAGATGTGGTAGCCTGAGGTCACTTCACCTGTGCCACTACCTGCATTATCTACATCTCTCGGGAGAGCTTGTTGCGGCGCAGTCCTGGAATTTCATAATTAATAACCATAGCTGAATTATCTCTCGTGACATCATATTCTTTATCGAAATACCAAAGGTCATGTTTCATTTTCTCCAAAGTGGGCGTGCATCAACAAGATTACTCAACATAACAATAGAATCTTGACAAGAAAGAATACGGATCAAATCTCAGACGAAAAAATTTCTAGCTGACCGGTAACAGAAATAACGTGGTACGTATCGAAGATGAAGATATTAAGAACGAAAGAGAGTTTCAACATTGTAGTCAGCTCGTTAGTACTGAAAAATGCAAGAAGAATGGAGGATTTATAATTGGTTATGGGTTGAAGGTTATTCGTTTGCTGCATGTGGTGATAATCGGATCGAAATAAAACAATTGCGTGGGCTGGTTCAAGAGACACAATATACGGTGTTTCAGACACTAAATGTCAAACCAATTCAATATATTATTTTTATCCTTGACAGGTGACACACGATAATATTGTGATTCACTCAGTCCTAGTTTTTCTAACTTATATCGATAGTATTCCACAACAACGAAAAATCGAAGGGTCCTTGCGAATTCTTGAAATGTTGATGCAGCTCCTATTTCATTTTAGTTTGGCCACCTCGTATATCATGGCAATATCATTCTTGATAAATGGAGTTGTTACTTTTTTTTATAAACTTCATATAACCGGCCTATATATTTTGCCACAAGGAGCAATTCTTATTTTTGTATTTTCAAGTTGTGACTTTTTTGTCGGTATTAGTATGTATGATAAATATAGAGAATTGAAAATGATTTTTTTAACTCAGGACATAATATTATCGATTATAATTTCAACTTGTTTTGTTACTACTTTGCAATCAACTTCTCGTAACTATTCTGTGGATGTTTCAAATGAAAATAATAATACTCGGGTGTATTATTCAATCAATACTGTATTTTCTCTCTGAATATTTCAAAATTCAAATTCATTCGTGAAGGATTTCCCGAATGAGCTCACGAATAAAAGTAGAACCATTAAATTTCATAACAAGAAGAATACTATAAATGAATTCAAAAGTTTTTCTTATTTTTTGTTATTTATTCAGTTTCAAATACAAACGAATATTGAGTAACCAAGTTACTACATGACGTTTCGATTGTTAGTATCCACAATCGTCTTCGGGTGATAACTGGACTTACTCCTCCGAGATCTGACTATTTATAGGTCATTCGAGTGCTTTCTCCTATCCCCTCTTCCTTCTCTCCGCTTCATCGGTTTTAGCGGAAGCTGACCGTTTGGCGGGAGTTGTTCGTGTTCCCTTTGATTAGAGGTTTTCATATGTTGCGTATGTCTACGCTAGCTTGGATAAATGTGTTGTTGGACAACACATATGCGGCTTCTTTGAATTTTCTCCTGAACCAGTGTTCCTCCTTGTGAATGATTTCAGCTTGAGCTGAATAGTAGAGTCAACATGCTCTACTATTCCTGATTTGCTGGTTTCTCCTCGCTGTGTGTTTCTTGTGCTCGGCAATGCCAACTTTCAATGGCCTCTTAGTTTTACCGATATATGATTTTCCGCACTCGCAGGGTATCCGGTAAATACAATTCTTGGAATCGCAGACAGCGTTGGGTGGCCTGGTTTTCGTGAGAATGATACGGATAGTGTTCCCAGATCTTCTGAAACAGATCTTCTGATGTTATACTTGGACCCAATCCTTCTTATCCTGTCCGACAACGTGTAATTCTGGTAAGACCTCATTAGTCCTTAGTTCGCACAAGTTTCTCAACTTCTGAGGGGCGACAGCTGATTAACGGAAAAACACATTTTCAACAGAATCCTCTGATATAGGGAAGTACAAGTACTGAATTTTTCAGAAAAGGTGATGTTTTTTCTTGCAGTGGTTCAGTTATTGGTAGTAAAAATCTGGACAAGTTCTGAGTGGCTGAATCTCTGGAACTAATGATCGGTCTGAGCGGAACATCCTTCTTGTGGATTTTGGATAGTCCGAGGAGGCTTACTATGGTGCGGTGTTAGCGATGATCTCTCTTTTTCCGAAAAATAGACTTGATGTTTTTTTAACGCCTGGTACAAACAACTGCTTTTCAATTGATGCAGCAGGGTCCCTTACGATATTCGTGTATTTTTCTTTCTGAAGCACCTGTCAACCACATTGTCAACCACCTTCAAACAAATGCTATAATAGTTCGAGCAAGGTGCTCAGGAAGATATTCAAATTTCATGTATATGTTGAAGTACCAGTGTACGAATATTTCCCAAGTCCAAACCATATGTTCACACTCCATTTTGTTTGGAGTTTCAGCTATCTAATAGCTACTACTAATGTTCGTTGTGTATGTTTACCACATCATTATTATGAAACCTGTTTCAATTACCCCAGCATCATATTGGTTAGGACATGGACCAATAAGAAGCACACAGAGTACTGGACAAAAGTACCTGGCAACAAACACAGTAGAACCTTCATTAGGGAACCGTCCGAGAAAAGAACCGAAGAACTACTTCAATATAGTAGGGATCGGCTCAGAATAATTACAGGATTACCAATCGGTCATTGTCCGCTTAGAGGACACCTGAATAAAATAGGACTGTACAACGGAGACCTCAGCTGCAGATTATGCAACGAAGGGATAGAAACAGCTCTACACATCTCATGCGAATTGAGGCACTGAATCACAGGAGGCAGGCAATATATGGACATACGAAATTACGTCCAGAAGAATATGACGAACATACAACACGAAACCTGTACAAATTAGTACAGGGAACGAGACTGATGGAATGGGTGTCATGAGAAGATGGGAGAATAAACGCAATAAGTCCAAGAGGCTGCAGTGTTTTCTGGAGACTTGGACTAAATGGACAAGTCAGACAGCTCCCAAGGTACCCAGCATCATAAGGATATCTGGATTACCATATTGAGGCACGCAATAAATACTGACGTTAAGTTTTTTCAAGGATGAAACACAAGCACTACAGGAAAATCCTTAAGGCGCTCTAAGAGCGGTGCCTGTGCGAAAATAGTGATCCATATTGGATTTGAATCGCTGGATATTAAATCCATTTGGAAAAACGTTCTCAGGAAGTTTATTACACATTAACGCAGTTCTCCAAATGAAAGAGTTTTTAAACATTAAAGTTCGATGTGTACTGAGTTGAACTTCAAAACGGTGAGCAGCCATAGTTCGTCACGTATTTCTGATGTACCGCTCTTGGTGGAATCAAATGTGCCAGTTACTACTTGAATGCTTTCCGTGAAATTATCTATAAAAGAGAGACAAATTCCCAATCTTTTTCCTCAAGGTGGGAAGTGATATATTTGCGTCTCCAATCAGGCGAATGGCTCTTTTCTGGATGGAATCCAGCAGCTTCAGGGTATGCTTAGGGGCGAAGCTCCATACATGAGAGTACTCCAAAAAAGATCTGATCTCAGCTTTATAGAGCATCAAAAGTTTCTGAAGTGTGTACAGTTTTCTGTTTCGGAACAGTGTTCCAAGCTTTTGAGAAGCTGCTTCTACAACTAACTTCTACTAACGCCCAGTTCTTCTGTTAAGATTGGAACTGAAATATGTGGATTTACCAGAACAGTCATTTAATGTTCTTTAGTTCTGGCTGGTGATGATTCGGAGCTAAGTTTTTGTTCCACTTTACAGAAAGTTACATCTGATAGTAGATGACGATGAGGAAAACTTTCATGATATAATCAAGCTGTCTTGTAAGAATTACTCTAAGAGTCTGCGTACAGTTACAAATCAACATATTCTTTAGGAATATATGGCAAATACGTTGTTATAAGTTATAAACTCTTCCATTCTGTGTCAGCTGTACTGGTATATATAGATGAACTGGCATTTGATTTATCATGAAAAACAGACTCATTTCTACATCCGAGTGTTTTTTTGTTGCTGATTAGGTTATTATTCAATTGAAATTTCAATCAAAATTTCAAAAGTGATATATAACAAAATCAAATAATTGGGTTCACACATTTTTTTAGAGACGACAAGAGGGCATTTCAACGTCTCTCCAAGCTGCAACTCTTTCTCATGACGAAAATATAGGTTCTCTACTAATGTCTGGGAGACGCTGTATGAAAAATAATATGTGACAATATTTACAGTGACAAGGAGACTTGAACAAAGTGGAAAATTTCTGGAAGTACCATAAAGTTGGATGTGGTTTCTCATAATCTGCAATAGTTACAACGATTTCAAAGATGATCTCAGAGGGGCATTTTGACATCTATCAATACCACTTTTGTTTCATTTTTTAGCTTTACAAATAAGGGAAGAATCTCTTATTAACTGTTCTGGGACACCTTGTATATTTAATATAATTTTCCATTTAATTCGCTCCAGAGATATGTCCTGATTTTTCCATCATGATGTTATGAAATTGTGACATAGAAAATACTTTAATGCTCTTATTTATCTTAAAAAGACTGATTTCTTCTGTAGGTACTTCAATTTATTTCCGAAACAGGTACCGTAATCCATCGAACTGTTCATTTCGGAATTATCACTTCCTCTTTCTGATTTCTTATTTAACACAATTAATTTACGTTCACAATGACAAACGCCATCCTGTTTCGGTACGATATATAAATGCCTAACACGAATGGCAATTCAACAAACAAAACATGGCCCGAAGAGAAAGTAATGATTCAGTAAACGATCGGAACACTGGAAGAATAACGACGATATTCATACAAGAGCACAAAGTGTTGAACATGAGCTAAAAGTGAAATCCTAGTCGTCACGGTTGGGCACTCATTCCTACTAGTAACTTTCGTTTTATACAAGGTGTCGAAAAACGCTACGTGACACTGGAGCTTTCATTCATCTAGGGTGGTCCGATGAAAATGAAATGAGACCAAAAATGTGCGTGAGTGTTTGATTATTGAGAATTCATGTCATACAAACTACTTATCTTCTTTTAGGGTTTTTTTCGTGTTGAGGGTACTTTTTTCAAGCGAGCCCAGACTGAAAAATATTATATTTCGAAAAAAGATTAGGGCACACAACACACAGAAAATTGGAAAAAAACATAAATGATCACGACAAAATGAAAAAATATTTGTACAAACCAATGAAAAACTATTTGAGTACCTAGTCATCAAATATGATTAAAGTAAGATCAAACTGTAAATCAGGTCATATTTAAAACTAGTTGTTGCCCGCGGCTTCGCCCGCGTAGAATTTGGTTCGTCACATTAAGTTTCGTTATAGGCATTTTGAAAAAATAGTTACAAATATTTTTAATTAACCCAAAACTTCAGGTTTTCAACTTAAATACAATCTTTGAACCCCTATTTTCCTCCTTGGGGTGAAAATTCCTGATTCCCTTTCTTGATACTTATCTACGCTATACAAAGAACCTACCTGCATATTTCAAGATTCTAGGTTCGGTAGCTTCGGCTGTACGTTAATATGAGAGCTAGTAATTTATATTTTTACTTTTAAAATACAGTAACTGAAAAAAATATGTCAACTGCACTAGTAATAGTGCATCGAATTATGTTACCTGTAAAGAAATTCGCAAAACTAATACCATCGCCAACGATGTCTGCCCTTACGCATCTGCCCGCTTCGGGCACTTCTTTGCTTAAACCGCCCCTCTACCCCCGAGCATCGTCGTAGAGAGTAGACACGACGCGTAATGAAACGACAATCGTATCAATTTTTATAAGAATTTGACAGATATTCTAAAATGTGCAGTGTAAAAAAAGTATCCAATTCAATTGTATTTATGGCTCAGTATTTTGCATATAGTGGCTATCACATAAGAGGTAGATATTTGCTATCGCGAACTTTTATTTAGAACTATTTGAGATAAAGAATCTTACGGTACATTATCCGCATGTAACTCCAACGGTATAGGCAGCGCACGCCAAGATAGCTCTCAGGGAGTAAGAATTTTTCCGACTTACTCAATATTCATCGTTATATTATGACCAAAATTACACAAAACCTTTGTGAATTATAGCCTTTATGTTATTTTGATGTAAAGGCTTTATGTAAAGTTTCACCTAAATCCGTTCAGTCGTTTATGCATAAAAGAGCATCAAACATACATATAAGGTAATGTCGCCAAATGCCGTCCCCTGTTTGTAAAAATATCATGAAATATAGAAAAAAAATATTAACAGTTATAAATAAAATATCAAACATAAGCTTTAATATTTCTTTATTAATGAAAGTAATCAAAAATGCGATAGAGCTATCACAAAAACGTTAAATGTAACAATGACAAAAATACTTAAATTTTCGATAATAATGTTTGGGCTTCTAATTCTATCCTGGGGACGATATTGAGATCACATTTAATCAGTACGCAGTTGAACTCTTAATAATATTATGATTATAAAAACATTTGTACGTATCTATGGTATTAATATACTCAGTCATTTATTTAAATTCTCAAAGTCAACTTACTTATTGATGATTAGTATGACACAAGTAGCAATAACTAGTTTTCTAAACAAAATGAGCACACAAATTTTGTCCCTGGACTTTCAACGCAATCTTCGTGCATCCATTGAAAACATTGTATGCATCTTATCCATTTCACTCCTTTTTTGTCTTGAGAATAGCTATTATGACAAACAGGGCATTCAGCGTCATCATTATTGCTATCATCTTCGTCAGTGGAGACCAAAACTGAACCATCATATTCGGATGTGTCTTCACCAAAAGACTGTATTTTTTGTCGCTTGTTTGTTTTATTTTTATTGTATGCAGAGGTTTTTGTTTTGTTTTAATTTCTATCTCTCTTTTTCCTGCTACTCTATCATCTCTCTGTTTTTGCTTCTTTTTTGCCTGGACTATTTCTTTTTTATGTGGTGAGGCCGTGACTATCGTCGCTTTTCCACGTCTTGTTGAAGTTGTATTTCGGAGTTATATCAAGTTCTGATAATGGAGTGGTTGGTCTTTCCATTATGGGGTCTGACAAGACAGTATTTACCACCGATGTTGTATTGTTTGCAACGGACGAAGTGGGAGCATGCGGAGAATCATCAGAAAAGTTTTCGTTGAATGGAAATATTCCCGTATTTCGAAATCCGTTTACTGCTGTATCAATTTTACAAGCTTTTGAATAAGCTCTTCCAAATATCTCTCCAATTTGATAGTGAGTAACAACTCGCCATGGATGATTATTCAACTAATTATCTATCTCTTGCGCATAGTATGTCTTAAATGGTAAAATAAACGAGACATCCAAGGGTTGCATACGATCAGTAGAATGTGGGGGGAGGCAGATTATAGATACCCCATTGTAACGTGCGCAGTCTATCACATCTAAATTCCTTGTATGGCTGTAATGTCCATCTAACACCAGCAAAATGAGATCTTCTTTTGATGGTTTTACGATGGACACAAAATGTTCCAGCCATTTTGTAAACAAATTAGGCTGGATGCAACCAGAGGGGTAGCATCCAGCAATGGTGCCAGGGGTAGTACCATCAAGTAGTTCAGCCTTCATATTTTTCCTAGGAAACACCATCAACGGAGGAATAAATTGAACAGTAGCTGACATACCAGTAACAACAATTACTGAGGCACCCCTTTCAGCTGATGAGAATTCGTGAACATCTCTTATTCCTTTCACAGTAAAGATTTTTCTGACTATGTTGCACAGTGCTGATCTCTGTTTCATCTACGTTATAGATTTTGTTAGGGTTGACGTTGATCTTTTGCAGCTCAAGTTTTAATAAGTTAAAGAATACCTTAACGTTTTCCGGAGTCGGTCGGTGAAAATAGGTGTGAGATATTGTTTCTGATTGCTAATTGAAATGCCATTCGTTTCAAATCAGTATCAGTAACGCCATAATAATTCTTTTCCATTTGCAAAGAATACTTTACCAGCTCATCTTCCAATTCCATCAGCAAAACTGGTTTTCTTCCCATTTTTCCTGCTTCAGCATCCCATGACTTCTTCTTCGGCATCTAGAGAGCACAATAAAAAAATAGATTAGTTAGTAAAATAGATTCAAACATTTTTACAAACTGATATAAAGTTGACTTGACATGTACGTGAGCCTAATACCGTCCCGGGGACGGTATTAGACCAACGTGAGGGGACGATTTTAGGATTTTTCTACTTATATTAACAAGTAGGCATTAAACAAAAAACGTGTCATAACCTGTCAATCTAATGTATCGATTTACGTCAGCGGTAGTCTATAGTTATTTCAACTCAATTTTTGTAACAATAAGTCAGGCATATCAATATTTTATACAATCCGGTAATATTTTTAAAATAAAACTCACCTTAGATACTTTTTTCAATTTTCAAATATCTCCACTTACGAACATCGCACCGCACAGACTATTGCACTATGGCCGGCTAATACAACAAGCATTAAGTTCGCGTACCTACAGATAGATGGCGGTGTTTAGAAAATGAGATATTGAAGGGGACGGCATTAGGTTTGGGGACGAAATTTGGCGGCCTTACGTTATACATTCATCCTCACAAAATTTCAGATTTATAATACTAGTATAGATTAGTATAGATTGCTTCACAGTAACGGCTCATGAATAAATTCAACATGTGTTTCTGAAATTTTATCTAAATGTATCTAAAAAAAAAGATAATCAAATTAAATGAGTTTTTATCTTTCCTAAATCATTACAACTCACCATTGAAAGGGGATTTACAAAATAATATCGCTATAATTGAATATACCCTCATGTGAAAATCAGACCAGAACAAAAATTTCTGAATTCAATGAACTTTTCTGTCATTGTTGTAAAAATATACTGAATATATGATATGAATAATAATTTTCCTAGTAATTTGAAAAGAAAAATATGGGAACTGCCTAGTCGTTATTTATAAAATTTTGTAACAGTAAATATAAAAGTATTTGAAATTAAATTATCGATTTTCATTAGTGACAACTAGTAGTAGGGGAAAAATTTCAGGAATCAGTGATTCCCATCATTCGATTTTATCCTAGATTTGATGGACAAATTTCCATTGATTGAATGTTTTTAAAACACCTTGTGTATTGGGAATTATTATTACCCCAGTCCCACGTTGGGCGCCAGGATGAAACGAAATCGGGTTAACGGGGTAATGTCATCTGTAATTCAAAAACAACAAGCCATCTTTTTTTTCTGATTGATTCGGCCGTTACTTGATGAAGATCCATAGTAATTTCAAAAACTACTCTTCACGATGTGATCTCCACAAACTTTATTTGAAAAATATATCATAACATGTTTCGCTAGCACAGTAGCTTTGTCAAGTGATTTGAGTCACTTGACAGGAGGATACCTTGTACCCGGTTAAGTACCTCCACCAAATATGAGACCCATAAATAAGGCCGCCCGTGAAGGATAAAGGATCAGATTAGTAAAAAAAATTGATCATCTGAAATTCTCGAACGCGTCAGATTAAGGTAGGGTTAGTTAATTACATGCTAAAAAGTGTATATTCCAGTAATCTGACAATTTGAGAGTGACGTAAAGAAATGGTAGGGCAGCAAAGTTGTAAAAAATTAACGTTATTTCGACATTCTCGAGCATAGCTAAATTTTTTTCATTTTGAAGGAAATAATTCAAGGATAACGAAAAATATATAATCTGACGATTTCCGCAAGACGAAATAACAAAAATTTGTTGATAAAGTTTAATGCGTGCAGCTGTGTGATACCTATATTTCTATTTCACTTTTTCTCTATTTATTACTCTCTCACTCCGTCCCCACTCTGAATTCTGTTGCCATGACGCCATCACAGCTGATCATAGAGACTCGTTCGTGATGAAAATGAAGACGATGATTAATTAATCAATTGATTATAAAGAATTAACTTTTTGTGAGCATTTTTTTTAAATTATTTTCTTATAAATACAAGTATTTTACTTAAAAACATACACTTATTTATTTGCATGCTGTTTCCTGAGCTTTTCAATTATTTAAGCTCAATGATTTGAAAAAAATTTTAAAAAAAATGTCAGATTAGGCTAATCCCTGTAGATAATCGTCAGATTATAAAACATCACGTTTAGAACATAAAGATTAACCATATATATCTTAATCTAACAAGCTTGAGTATTTCAAAATGGCGAATTTTTTTTGCACATTATAATAATGGCCGCGAGTCGTCCATTCTTGAATCGCGAATTGTCAGATTATTGAATGTTAGCTTTTTTTTTGTTGCACTTAACACCCCCTTAGGAAATCTGACGCGCTCGATTATTTTTTTTCTTTTCACTTTCAACCCCTATGTATAACCATCCGCATCATGCAAACGATCAGATTAACATACGAACATTATTAAAACTACGTAGGACATTGATGCTATCAATATCTGACGCGCTCGAGTATGTCCATGCAACAGTATTTTTTTACATATTTAAAAATCTATAGCCGCTTCTCCCACCGATAAAAAGGTATATATTATATAACATTTTTTTCTTCTTATCATCTAAGTTTTGCAACCTAATATGTCTATGATGCTCGTGTAAATTCACATTTTGCATCGTGGGCTCCCCTACTAATATGTGAATTTCGTGTTATTCTAAAATAGGTAAGAATGCTGAATTCCGCTGGGATAGTGTTTTGTGGAGCATAAAATGAATATAACAAAGAGGGGGTTGAATTTCCCATGTTTCTGAAGAGGAAAAAGAAAAATATACAAATGTTCTTGTTATGTGAAGAATCATATTTTTAAAAGTAGATAAATCACAACAAATGACTTGAAAGAAACTGAATATCCCAACTTGATACATTTCCAAGAAGTTGAATTATTCTGGGTGTTTTGTAAACAAAAAAACATTGGAATTTTGTTAGGCGATATTTGACAAACAACATTCAGAATACAATGGGTATTTTACCAGCAGGTGGTAAAGTCTGCAAAACATTCTAATTCAACAAAATGGAAATTATGTGAACGAAATTGATGCGGTTCATGAGCTGGCCCCTGAAGAATTATACCGGTTTTCGCTCGATATGCCTTGGCGTTCACTCGACAAAACAATCAGTGAAACCGTCCGGCTATATCTAGACTAAGTCCAGACCTCCGACGTTTCGACCCAGTTATTTCCGAATGGATCTGGTCAGTCTGTTATCTTTCCCCAGCGCGTTGGTTTTTCGTTAATTTTCAATTAGTCTGCCCTATTTAGATGGTTACTCGTTTGTTTCGTGACTTGTTTCTACGCCTACTCGACGATTCGTTTCGGCGTGGGAAATATAGGTCGATTTTTTAAAGCGTTATGGTTGGGTGATCTCAAGGAGAAAGCTATGAATTACCTATCAGGTGGTTAGTAGCGTGGCAGTTCGTTGAATTTACTGACACCTGTTTTTGTAAACTGTTTTATGTTGTCGAGAAGTTCTCGACTACGCTTGTTGTACCTGATAATTCGGAGAATTCAGATTCCTTTTGATAGTCCCGGAAAAAAATGAAATGATTTTGTAGGCAACGATTCAGGTTTTCGTATACGGGTAGAGTTCTTGAAAGACAGTTGAAAATGTTTAGCTGAAATAGGAATCCAGTTACGTATGCATGATCACAATATACCGATGATGTTTCTAGGCTAAAACGTTTTACGAATGACAACCCTCAAAAGTCGAAACTTGTGCAAGCTAAGAATTTTTTCAAGGGCACTCTAAGAGCGGTGCCTGTGCGAATGTAGCGATTCACGTTGGATTTGAATCGCTGGAGATTAAATCCATTTGGAAAAACGTTCTCAGGAAGTTTATTCCACATACACTGGTAAAATTTTTCCACCGGTACCGGTGGCAATTTAATTACCGCCCATATTAGCGAGAAATTTCTTTCGTGTGTGATCTCACATTCCATGCGGAATATTATTTTGTAATTCTACCCCGAAGACAAGTGTGGAATTTTTCAGTGTAATTTTTCATTTTGAGTGTACTTTTGTGTTGAAATAAAACTTTATACGGTAAATTTGCGATATAAATTTATAGCGAGATATTACACTCTTCACAGAATTTTACAGTAGAATTTTACACTTTTATATAATTTCACAGTGGAATTCTATAGTCTGATAAAATTTTACATTGTAATTTTTCATTTACGGGTTATATTACCTTGGGATATTCCGTTGTAAGAAGGTCCGTATTCAGAGTAGTTTTGAATACACTATATATACCTATATATACCTCAATCGGATGTTGACTCTTGACTCTTAAGTGACCATTTTTCCTTATAATTTAGATAATTGAATGCACAAGACATATTACACATTGATATATTAAAAAAATATGTATATACAAAATAAGTTCATATACATTCTTGAAATGAAATTCTACAAAACATTTTTTTTCATTTTCAAAAAAGTCAAATAACAGTACAAAATAAAAAAACCATTCTTCAAATTAACACATTTTCTTTCTTGCTCATGGTGGTATTATCCTGAAAGAGAAATGAAATATCATCAAATGAATAGGTTTAGAAATCTAAAAACACAGTAAGTTGACGAACACACATTCCTAGAGAAAAACTACTACTAGTTTGAATTCAATATTAATATTTCTCAAAAATTTTTGATACATATTCAACCGTTTAAATAAAAAATTTGATCTTTCCAAATGTTTTCCAACATTTTCTGAAATATAGCAAATATAGCTATAATGATATGGTATGAAGTGGTGATGAAGTGTTTTGTTCACCTCTTCAACAGAAACAAAAAGATCCTAAAGTGTTTCTCGATTCCTTCAATTTCAACTTGCCTTCCATCGCAAAAATGTTTTCAAGTTCAATAATAAGAATCACAAATCCTCAAATTTATCCAAAATTATGAGAGATACGAATAAAACGTTCAGATATTTTTTAGGTGAATGAAATTACGATTTAACATTGTCCGATATTTGCAACCACCAATACGAAACTTTATTCCTCATCGAAATTCATTTTTAAAATGGATAGTGCATACGGCGTCACTGATGATTCACGCCACTGCTATCGAGTATATCTCTTTTTCTCTTTTTCTCAATACCATTCAGTAATTATCACAAACATTTTCAAATATATGTTCTGTAATTATTTGAAAATCAGTTAAAATATGTTGTACTATTCCATACAGTATGAAATAATTCGCGATGTGAGGTTAGGATATACTTGTAATAAAAAAACACTCTATAATGCATAACGAGAAAACTCAATGAATTCATCGGTTTATGGGACTAGTTATTGAAATTTTACAAGAAATGTACTCACCTCCTTTACTTATTTTCACCAACAACAAAAATATTCTAATGCACACGTCAGACAAACCGATGCGCTTCTATAGACAAGAAGGAACAATACAATACCTAATCACTCACAAATACAAGCGTAATTATACATTCGATAAAGAAATGGCAAAAATTCACATCTCACTAAGGGGGAATACCCATCGTCCAGTTAGTTCTTCTCTTCACATGAAATAATACGTTATGATTTCACACATATATTAGATGAATATTTAATTCTCAATGGAAAGTACATTGCCTACTGAAATTACGCTCGGGGATGTGAATTATTCAATAGAGAAAGTATATTTTCAATAAAACTGAAGTAATTTTCTTCGTTCGAAATGAAAATTCCGAGGTAAATTTCAATCATTTTTCCCGGTGTATGGTTCGAAGTATCATCTATAACCAAAACACTTTTTTCAGTAAATACATAAGTAATTCGAAAAAAATTGGGAGATGTACTTGAAACTTGATAGATTTGATGACACCTATATAATTTGAAATTTGGAAAACCGCCATTATGAATATAGGTAAAAGAATATAGTTAGAATAACGTGAAAATCAATACTCCAACGAGACTCATGTAATGACTTCAAAAAAAATGTTTCAAGTTATTTTTCAATTTCTCGTAATTAAATACATAGTGGAGAAAACTTATGTTTGCAATAATTCTGTTGGTTCTGTTGGTTAAATAAAAATCGCAAAAACTCGCTAAATTACATGTGTTCATTGATTTTTTTCAATAAAATTTGTGGAGATTCCATACATCCTCGTAGATTTTCATTTCTGATTATAAATCATTTTTTCATACAACAAACACACCTACTTTCGTAATAATTCAATTAATTAAATCAGATTAATAATAATTTCAATCTGGTAATATATAAATATAAGTAAACAGTAACGAGCAATAAAATGGGCATGGCTATCTAGATTATAGTCTAGAGGAAATAATTGTTTACATTAGATTTCAAATTATATTCTAGGAAGGAATGCCGTTTATTATTATTAAATTACTTTTTGATATATACTGTATTTATAATCGTAATTTCAATCAATATTTTTAAAATTCGAAGTGAAGTGAAAAAAATTGCATAAACTAGATGAAAACCATTGGACATATTGATTTTGAACTGGTGCAATAATAGAATGAATACATATTCAATTTAGTGCTGTTACAAAATCTACTATTCTATTCAGATGTCCCCTATTTCATTAAAGTAGTTCTTCAATTTTTCCTTCAGAACACCCTTTCATAAAGATTTGTGTCCACGATATTTATTTCCAATATTCTCAATATGAATATTACTGGAGTTTTTTTCCCAACACCAAATCGTTATTTTTACACCTCGACACGAGTTTTGATCACCAAGTGATCATCTTCAAGAGGAAGATAGTTTTATCTTCCTCTTGAAGATGATCACTTGGTGATCGAAACACGAGGTGTAAAAATAACGATTTGGTGTTGGGAAAAAACTCCAGTAATATTCATTACTACATCAAAGGTTCCAAACAGTATATATCACAAATTCTCAATATGTCTTATTGACCCATTTCTTGATGTGGTTCGGTTTTTGATATTTCCACATCTCATTCAGGACTGCAGTTAATGATTTATGTCTAGCTCATTTATCAGCTTTTTCATTGTGAGTATCGTAACACCGTTTTCATCAATTTCTCATCGAAAACGTACCGCAAGCGCATAGGAAAGAACTTTTCGGCAAAAAAACAAAAACACGTTAATTTTTTTCGTTACGTTACTTTCTTTTTTTTTAAGTGGAGTGATGTTTATTCTCTATGCATTGATACTTGATTTTCAAAGATCGATACATTTTTTCAGAAAATATGGGGCTTTAAAATACCAACAATATGTTCGACGGAAAATGCAAAAATGGATTTAATTTCACTCCAAAACGCAGATCTTCTAAAATATTAGGTGAAGTGCTGTAAACTTTTTTATGTGTTTCTACAAAAAATCCAAAGTTCTTGAATCGGGTAACCGAGAGAAGCCACTCAATTGCAACCTTCGTTCTATCCAGTGGCTTGGATAGAAGTGTTATTTAAATAATCTCGCACATTTTGCAAGTAATGCGAAGGGGTTCCATCCTGTTGTGAAATCAGTTCCTGTTCATTGTACGTGGACGTTCTCTATGATAGGTGTTAAAACTGGATCAACAACATTTTGTAGAAAATCCAAGTCCATATCGCCCTTTGAATTGTACAGAATTTTCAAGCTGACTCTTTATCTCATGAGAGGAGCCAATTTAGCGAACTTTGGCCACCAATTCGAAAAACATTTGTTTGAACCGCTTACCCTATGTCCACATTCATTGTTTTCGTAAAAAAATCACATATTTCTACTCTTTCCTGAACTGAATACGCCATACAATTGAAATGTTCAGCAATTTTAGTACCCATCAACCACAAGTAACAAGACTACCTAGCTATCTAGCAACTACCTTGCTTTAAGGTGAAACAGAAATTCCACAATTGTTTATCAACTCGAAAGGACCTGCATTTCAGCTAAAATTCACTTCACTAAACAGTCTGTGAAGTAAAATTAAATCGATGTTTGCATTCTTCGTCAAACGTATTGTTGGTAATTCAAAGCTCCAAAATTAAGTATCAAGGTATAGGAAATGAAAATTCCTTGTTGATGGAAAAATTTCTTGAAGAATTTAGAGGATGACACCCCCTACTCAAAGGGCTGAAGATTTTGCTATACTTGTTGCTTCTAAAGATGTGTACTTCAGAAAAAAATTAATGTGTTTTTGAAAGCTACCTACAAGGTATTTCCCACTCTGCGGTACGTTTTCGATGGGCCACCCGATATTTGCCCTTGACTAGGATGACTGTGTCTTTTGTATACACCCATGTTTTTTAGCAGCAATGGTTCAGAAGAGGTAGTATCTCGTCGATTGCAATTTTCCATAACAGTGGGTCCCTACTCTCCCCTTTTATTACCAAAACTGATTCTGCGTGAAGATATCCACTCAATAAAACAATAAAACAAATCAACTATGCCACGACATCGCACTACACAATTTCAGAGATAATTTTTTTGGTGCTGTGAAACTCTACAATTCATTGCCAGAGCAATTGAAGGGATACAATATCAGGAAACTCAAATACAAATATAAAAATTAAATCTGTGATACAGTTAGTGATGTCAGTTTCTGCAACAGGTCAATTTGATTTGCCAACTCTCTTCAGAGGATATCACAAATTAATATTTTATCTTTTTTTTCCTTTTCGTGGTACCATCACTGTTAATTTTTTTTTTTATTTCTGTATGTTTGCGTGCATAATAGAGTGGTGCTTGATGGTTGAGTTTGAGTAGCTTTGAGCTGGACTTCGCCAATGAGTACCACAGTCTCCTGTAACTTTTCTTCTCATGTATCGTTGTATCAGTAAAGCTGATTTATTATTATTATTATTATTATTATTATTATATTCCTGGCAACTGCTTTTTTACACAAAATGGATCTCTTCATACATTCTCTCAGTATAATGTTTGCATAAATAATTTTTCAACATGTTATCTAGTGAATCATTGTATTATTTTTGTGAAGTTGTTGTTGAGGTCAGTGATTTCAAACGTAGGTATCAAATGTATTCACAAAAGACTTTTTGAACTCTTGAACACTCATGTATAGTTGGTGATGATCTAATAAATAACTGGAAAATATCTTATTTGAGCGGTTACGTTCTCGTGCCAATACAGGGAGACCCATTAAATTCACCACATCAATTTACTACAAAAGTTATAGTTTTTAGAAAAGTCAACTTTAGTCAAGTTGGTATTAAGTAGTTTTAACAATATTACTTGGGACCATTGAATTTTGTTAACTTGAGAATATTGAAAAAGAAATTTTAAATGATATTATTAGTGGAGCGAGGGGCACATTGTTATAGGGGTAAGAAGTTACACGCCTTTTTTACCGGGATTTCAAACTCTTTAGTGGACATGATTTGACTCATTTGTTTGATGTCTATATTTTTTATTTTCTCAACATTTTCATCTTCGAAGGTTCATAATATATCTATCTTTAATTTGCAATATTGTTTTTTTTTTCTACTATGATATCCATTAATAGTGACTTCAATTTATATTAAAAAACGTGTCAGGGGGCAGGTCGTCACAATTTTTTGGGGTAAGTTGTTACATGTAACAACCACACATTGTATTATTTATTTTATTTATTTCATACACTATTCTACAGGATGAACACAATTACAGAATAGGGAGTAACAGTGGCATTTACAAATATGTACTTACATAATATAATTTGTGAATCTATATAAAAAAAAAAATAAAAACAGAACTGTCAGTTAGCTAAGAAATGTCTTTTGATTTGTATAATCTAGCAGTTAAATATATCTAGAACATGACTAGAATCAGAGGTATCGCACATTGTATAAATTGGAGAGTTTTTCATTATATTTGTACGCAGAGTGTTGAGATAAAATGTGACACTATTCCTAGATGACCGTCTTGGAACCCAAAAATTCAACATATGTAACAGTTGAGAGCAGGTGATGATATTGTTTATGACTTTGAATAAAAAAAGAAATGAATAATATTTACGCCTTACCTCGAGACTACAAAAATTGTGAGTTACAAGCAATTCATAATAGGGTATTCCTACAGTAGGGTACGTTCCTTCAAGTTTAAAAGACATATATTTTAGGAAGCGCCTCTGTAGGGCTTCTAGTTGATTTATATGAACTTGATAGTAGGGACTCCACACGACAGATGCATATTCCAGCCTAGATCGAACAAAAGTGAAATAAAGTAATTTCAATGTTGAAGCTTTTTCGAAGTCTTTTGTATTTTTAACTAAGAATCCATACATGTGATAAGCTGCTGTTAGAGTAGTCTCAATCGTTCGCAATCATTAGAACATATTATATTGTGATAGAGTTTCAAGTCATCTACGTATAAAAGGAAAATGACATCAATCTCAGCTCCGATATCATTAATGAACATATTGAATAGTAGGGGTCCTAGATTTGATCCTTATGGTACACCAGATGTGGCTATATATTCGATATTGAGGCCATTGAGTTAGACGTACTGCTTACGGTTGTGAAAATACGATTTGAAGAGGGTAATTATTTCATTGGATAACCCAAAAGTCGAAACCTTGTTGAGCAGGATACCTTGGTCAAGTCTGTCGAACGCTTTAGAAAAATCAGTGTAGATGACATCAGTCTGAGACTGACAATCAATACCCTCTGCAATACATTGAGTGATTTTTACAAGATTCGTGGTGGTTGAACGTCCTTTCATGAAACCATGTTGATTGGGGCTAATAATGTTGCTGACATGACAATAGATTGTCTTCTCAAGAAGCATATCAATCACTTTACAAAAGTTGCATATGGTAGAGATTGGTCTGTAATTTTGTATCTCACTTTTATCTCCTTTTTTGAAAATTGGGCAGACTTTCGACATTTTCCATATTGATGGTACAGTTGATGTTTTCAGGCATATTATACCTTGTATTGTTCGTCTTCATTTTAAAATGAAATAGTAATAGCGATACCAGGTCCATCTGGTATCCTACAAAATAAATTTTAAAATTTTTCACCTCCAAAAATGAGATCCTTTCTCAAGGCAGAAGTTAAAAACCAATTCATCTATATAGTAGTCGCAAATCCGCTGTGCGAACCGACACACCTGAAAAAGACTCATTAAAAAAAGAGTATGAAGAAAAACTGGCCAAGACAAAAAAAACGTGCGACAAAAGTAAAGGAAAAGGCAAAGAAAAGTCCTAGAAAATGAGCGAAGAAGGAAAAGATTAGGTGAAAAAAAAATGTTGGTTTCCGATTCAGATTCTGCTACTGATGAATGGTTTTGTTTAGTGTGTACCGAAAGTTACAGCACCTCTAAAAAAGAAGACTGGGTAGAATGTTTGGAATGCAAAATGTGGGCCCATGTCAAATGTGAAACGGGAAACGTTTGATCATTCATTTGCATTAATTGCAATTCTGATGAAGACTTATTTGATATTAGTATGTAATATTGTTACCTACCTCTATATAAATAACTATATATTTTTCTGTAAGTGCTTTAAAAATATAAGAATCCAAAGTACCTACCTATTTTAGTTTGCTAAAAGTTTATTAAAATAACTAATAAGTATAAATAATTTACAAGTTGTTATTTGCAGACGAAATTTATGTGTTTTTATATGAGATTTAAAAAAGGTTCCTGCCAAAGTTATGTTATTTTTCTACAAAAAAATCTTTAAAAATTACGATACAGATATTATAATTACTCATAAATGTTAGGAGACTATTCAAAGTGATCTCTTTTGTTCATAACGGAGGCAGTGCAGTGCAGGATTCTTCACTGAAGTTGTTTCCGGTCTTCAAGTATGCCTACTGACTATATGTGAAAAGTGTTCTTTCCTTATACGAGGAATTGGGCAAATTTTGAAAATGCGGTTGGTTATCTCGTTCACAGGCAGATGGGGCGATGACAAATCTGTTGTTTGTTGTCCGTTTCAGCCTAGTTCGAGGAATGATACTCTGAAGGAATTAGATTTTCAATTATCGGAAATCATCGACTTGCACACTGACGAGTTGCCAAATAGCCCGAAACCGGTCTGCAAGTGTTTCCAATAATTGAAAATATATTGCGGCAGTTGTATCGCCAACAGTATATACAGGAATAACTTTAGTGAAGACTCCTGCAATGACACATGTCGGATATAATTCAACGCCCTTGGTGGTATTAGCCAGGGGAATAGTTGTTTTCTGATAGGTGTCAGTCCATTAACCTACAGTGTAGGGAGTTGAGGCTGGCCTGAACGAATTGTTCCTTTAGGTGATTTGAATAATAAAAATGATTTATCATTGTTGATTTTATTTATTTCTCTACCGTAACATCGTCCCCCGAAGATGTAACAACTATCCCCATATTGGGGTATATTTTAATAGCTGAATGTACATACTAACGATAAAAGGTCTTATCTTTTAACGTGTGATTCCTAACACGGTTTATTTTTCATGATTGCGAATCATTTGAAGATGATCGAAACAGTTCAAAATACCAGATGCTGAGAAACTGCAGTATGATTCTGATAACTCTACTAAGTGGTGTGACATCAGCTTATTACTCTCAAATCGTTCAGAAAATCAATATCTCGTAGATCAGTATTTTTTTATAACATCAATGGCAAAAATTGCTGTCACTGATGAAATCATTGAGCTATGGATCATTTTTGACCGTAAAATGTTCGCTCCACTAGAGTCCTAAGGGTTGAATCTACAGGCTAGATTTTTTTAAGCGGGCTACTATTAGCATCCCGAAAACTTATGGTTACTTAACCTTTGGTTACGACTCGACGGCGGTGTCTGTCAAAGGGACCAAGATGCAGACAAGAATATGAAACATGTAACTTTTCTACAAGAGTCTTGTAGAATCATGTTTACCTTGAAATCGATTATCATATGAAGCTTTTTTAAAGTTGTTGTTACTAGTGAACCATTTACTTATGTGGGTGATAAAATTTTGAACTTTTGGCTAAGAACAATAATTATAATTGAATAAGACAGAGTAAGACAGAAGAAGTTTTCAACGTTTCAGATAATTTTTGTAGAAAGTGATCCTGAAACTACTACATCAATTAAACATTTTTTATGAACTGTCAGCAAGGCCGTAGCTAGGGGGGATTGATCCCCCCCCGAAAGTTCTATAAGCAACGGCCATCCAAAAATTATATTAAATACAACGTTTGGCTTGTCTGAACATCACAGGAGCATGAGAATAACACCAACCGCGGCAATGGAATTAATTACTAGTCTGTCTCCTCTGGACCTGTACGTTAAGGAGGTTGCATTAATGGTCATGTTACGATTACACACGGCTGATGTAAACCTCGAAGTAGGAATGTATCAATTGAGGCTGAGCGTCTGGCGAGAAGAGCTCACTGCGCAACCTCTGCTGCAGGCAACCAGTGATGCAATTGTACCCAGGTTTGTGTTTAATAAACCCTACAAAATACAAATGAAACAAACACAGAGTCAGATGCTACAAATGCAATACGCATATATATAGATGGCTCAAAAAGCAAAGAAGGCTCAGGATATGGAGTGTACTCCAGATCACTAAGCCTAAGAATTAAGTGGGGAATGGGAAAAATACCAGCGTGGTTCAAACAGAACTGGTTGGTATCTCAATTGCCACAAAAGATATAACCAGGAAAAGAATTTCTGGCAAAAAAACAATCTACACTGATAGCAGACAAGCCCTATTAGCCTAGAACAGACGTGTTACCTCAAGCCTAGTACTAGAGTGCCACCAAGATTTAGCCAAAGCCTCGGTAGATAATAACATTATCCTGGGGTGGATTAAAGGACACGACAGGAGTGAAGGTAATCGCCGACTCTTTAGCCAAGAAAGCGGCTGGACTAAGAATTTTAGGACCCAGTGGCACCTACGGCCTGATGACTTCGACAACTGTGGAACTAGCCAAATGTTATACCCACTCTCAATCCCTAAAGAGATGGGATGAAATCAAAGGATGTAATCTTGCCAGGA
The DNA here is from genome assembly GCF_025532065.1 of Leptinotarsa decemlineata. Lineage (NCBI taxonomy): Eukaryota > Metazoa > Arthropoda > Insecta > Coleoptera > Chrysomelidae > Leptinotarsa > Leptinotarsa decemlineata. The sequence continues at coordinate 25,491,561 of NW_027412688.1, read as the reverse complement.
TCACACTGGCCGACCCTGAGAAGCTGGCGTCGAAGAAATATCTAGCGATGACCAGGAAAAATCTACGCTTAACATTAGGATTTCTGACTGGCAACTGTCAAATATGAAAACACCTCCATAATATGGGGCTAGTGGACACACCTCTATGCAGGATGTGTAAACAGGAAGATGAAATGTCAAGCATGTCCTATGCGAGTGAGCATCAATGAGAGAGTGTGTGTTCGGCGAGTCTTGGCCTACACCTGCTGATATAAAGGATATGTCTCCTAGTGACCTGTCCAGTGTATGGCACGAAGGCTTTCTGCATAAACTAATCGCGTTCGACCTGCCTCGGGACCTGATCCGGTGGATTGGGTCTTTCCTGAATGACAGAACATTTCAGGTTAGAGTAGAGGACTCTCTGTCGGACAACAGAGAGCTCCTCGCTGGAGTGCCGCAGAGGGGCGTGTTCTCCCCTACGCTGTTCTGACTTTACATCAGTGGCCTCCCGAGGTCTGAGCGTGTAAATATATCTCTGTACGACGGCTCTCCTCTCATCTTCCATGGGTCGAGAGGTCGGTGTCGTCTACATGCAACGTGCATTGGACGACCTCGAGCGCTGGTACCTCGAATGGAAGATCCGAGTGAACCCGGACAAGACGATAACCATGGGAATATTGAAATCTTCTCCGGCCAGAAAAGTGACAATATCTGGACGGGAGATCGACTGGCAAGCGCGGGTAAAGTTACTCTGCCTTCTAGTAGACCGTAGGCTCACTTGGAACCCGCACATCACAACCATGAAGGCAAAGATCGATGGTCGGATCAAAATTCTGTACCCTCTGATCAACAGGCGTTCTAAATTAAACCTAAAGAACAAGATTACGATCTATAAAACGATGTTCAAGCCTTTCATCATGTATGCTTCAGGCGTTTGAGGACAAGCGGCTCCATCTAATATCTCCATTCTGGAGATATTGCAAAATAAGTTGATACGGATGATAGTGAATGCTCCGTGGTTTGTACGGAATGAAGCCATCCGCAGAGATTTGCAGCTGCCTTTCATTAATCAGTCCATTCAGCCGAGGAATCGGCAAGTCTTTGATTGCGCAGAGATAATCCTTTAGTTAAGGAAGCTATGGATTTTGCTGTAGACGACCCCTCCCGATATAGAAGGCCCAGACACTCTGTCGAGTGAGGCCCTCATGTCCTCCGTTAAAAGATGAACAATATCTTCATCTAAACACCCGAGCCAGGTAGGGGTCCACGTGAAGGGCAGTTCTGATGTCTGAGGACAGTCATGTCTCGACCCGTTTGTCTCTGACAAATATCAGTCGAAAAGGTAAGAGAGCCAGGTTCCAACCTGTTTTAAGCCATGATGACGCGAACAAGGGACCTGTCCACCTTCCTGGAAAGGATAGGATCTAGGAGGACAACTCTTTAGGAGGATGTACAATGGGTCGCATGTGGCCTAAGTGCTGTGGGCCTACACTCACCCTCTCCACTCTACAGCTACAGATACTATTAGAATTATAGAATCCGTTAGAAATTCTATCAAGTCCTTGGCAAAACGAACCAAGTGTTTGAAAGAGAATATTGAAAAAAACTTCCCCGAAACACAATGGAAAAACCTTACGGCAATGTGCGTACAAACTTTCAAAGATCTTGGCCACACAACCTATTTCCACATGTACCCCTGAGAGACTTTTTCTTCTCTGAAACGCCTCAAAACTCCACAAGCCAGGAACGACTAAACGGTTTGGCGTTAATGTCAATCCACCTTAGAATTGACATCGACACCGAGGAGGTAATTGATTTGTTTGCTGCAAAGAAAGCTAGAAAACTAAATTTGATTTTGTAAAAAGATGTTAATATTTCTGTAATAGTTTTCTAATAAATATGTATGATCATGAAAGACAATTTTCTTTCTTTTGTTATTTTTATATTTCATGTTTTTCTACTGCTCCGCCTAACCAAACCCCCCCCCCCGAAATTGTTTTCTGGCTACGGCCTTAACTGACATTTTTTTTCTCATTTTAATGATGTTTGTAGATTTTTAATATGGATTGAATGATTTTCATGTCGAATTCGTCTCCCGCTTAACCGTTTGTGGTGTAGAATTGAACTTGTTACAAACAACTATGTGTGAATCGTAAGGTTCCAGAATCCCACTCAATTGCTAATTGAGGACAGATATTTCGAAGATAAGTGATTATTACTGATTTTAATTTCTTCCTAGATTGTGAACATATTTTTCTTTGTATAATGACATATAATCTCCGTCCTGGATTTTATCAAACGATTCATCTATGGAGATTGATAATATTGGAAAAAAAATCGAATTTTAATGAAAGGTAGCTTCCAGCAGTATTTCTAGATTGTTAATTTCATTATATCGGAAACTTGTTGAATTCATACTGATAAATTGAGTGTGACTGGAATGTTACACCTCAATTTAATAACAACCACTTTGCGTTGAACACTTCTTTATAAATGTTATATAACCTTTCTTTGATGGCTTGGGGCAATGACTCTGAGAACTCGAAACCTTTTCGAAAGCTTCTAGAGAGCACTGTCTTCTCATTAAATCGGAGAAGTCTGAAATTATATTGCTTGGTAATAGACACCATTGCTACAAACTGGCGAGTCTATAAACGATTATGGATAAAGCCTCTACTAAAGGATTAAATTTTTCACTTCGAATGAATTATAAGTAATATCAAGTCCTTATAATGCGTAATCAACTGAATTTCTTGAAAAACTAATTGCTGGAAGATTTTCAATGAATATAAAAATGGATGTTTGTTGGTTGATTGGTTGGTTGGTAAGTGATAAACTTCTACATCGCTTAACCGATCGTGATGAAACTTGACATGTATAAGTAATTTTTCATAGAGAAGGTTTTTAGGCTATCAATTTTTCTGTAACTCGCCACTAGATGGCGCTGTAGAACAATTTTTTGAAAGCACTATTCTATAACGCTGCGCACGCCTAAGTTCGTTGATTCTGATTCTGATTCTGTCAAAACATTGGAACAGCAGCGATACAGCAACATAGTATTAGTCATTTATATAGTAAAGTTGAAAAGTTTGTTGTTCAAACATTGTCATCTCATATAGTATACCTACAGAGAATCTTTATATATGTCGATCGGTAGCCGGCCGGTTCGACGTGGGTACTTTGTTCACTCAGTCAATCGGCCGATGTGTGAGTCGATGGATCAAGCCCCAGACTGAACGCTCAATTTTTTCTTGCTATCGTCCAACCCGTATTAGGAATCAAACGTTAAAAGGTAAAACCTTGTTAGTCCTTAGCTCGCACAAGTTTCGACTTCCGAGGGTTGTCGTTCGTGGGGGTGCGATAGCTGGTTAACGGAAAAAACAAATTTTGAACAGTTTTTTTTTAATAGTTTAGAAAAGAACGACTCGGTGCATTATCGGTGTTAACAAAATAACCAATTGGAAAGAATAATTTTAAGAATAATTCAAAGAGCTAGGGATTCAGAAGTCGTTTGATTTGAATGATCTCCAACAGACTAACACAGTTTTAAAATAAGGATCGTCAAGTAGATGATGAAAGATAGTTATTGTTGAGTGAAGCCTTTTAAAATATTGATGAATATTTCTCTGCAGGTGTAAACACAAATGTAATTTGATTTATCTTCCTTACCGTTTTGTTTTACAGTATATGATGGAAGTGCCCGAAGAAGCCATTGTATGGCGAAACACGTGTTGCGTTTTTGTAAAACTGTTTAGTGAAAATCTCACAATAAAGTACATCTGTTTAAAATCTGTTTAAATTATGTTTTTCCGTTAATCAGCTGTCGCCCCCATACGAACGAAAACTCTCAGAAGTTGAGAAACTTGTGCTAGCTAAGGACTAACGAGGTCTTACCTTTTAACGTGTGATTCCTAATACGGTTGCAGAATCATCCCAGCTTCAACCAAATAAATTCTCTGGAGTAAAATATCTGGTCGAGGCGGGAATCGAACCCACGGCCTTCCGATCGTGGGTCGGGCGCACTACCACCGTGGCCAATTAGATACATTTCAGTAACACGTTAATTAATTCTTTGAAACACTTTTTTGGGGAGGAGTCAATGTTATTTGCCTTTTTTCTGTTTTTTTTTTTAACCTTTCACAATCTGAAAAATGAACAAAACTAAAACTGTAGAGAATTCTGCTATATTCATAAAATAAATTTTCTCTGCAAGTAATGAATGTAAAAATGAAATTCATACACCTAACCTTCTTTAGATAGTTTACTTTTTAGAAAGTAATCACTTTCCGTTCCCCAAACCCAAAAGAATCACTGGTGAAAAACGCCTGAATTGGTCACGGATATAGTTTTTTTGACAAACGTCAAGAAATAAAATCTTTATTGCTATCTGCATAATGATCTCAAACAACGATAGACAGACATGCTTTTGGACTGCTGTAAGGGCTACATCTGCCCACCCATAATATGCGTAATTTGACGTTATTTTTCTTTTTATTTTCAGTGACCACCCCAAATCCACCTGCAAGACCTTGGATTCCCCTAGCGAGGCCTAATACGTCTTCGCCAGCATGTAAGTAACGACTAACGGATGTTTCACAATAACTTTGCGCTTTTATTTGCAGTAATTAAAATTGAAAAATAATGTGATAAAGTGCAGTGTGATACACTGAGGGAAAAGTATTTTGATGAAAAAAATTGCAGTTTTGATTATTCAGCTAACGTATGAAAAGACAGTGTTTTTATAACATACAAAATATTTCCATGAAAACTTCAGGTGCATTGGAATCAGATGTTTATTCCCTTTCTTGCAGTAGATTTGTATTGTACATCGGTTTATTGAATCATCTCTTTCTCTAAGAAGATTTGACCATTATCCAAAAATCCACGACCTTCGAACCCGAAAACTAGTGACACTGAAAACCTCAGCCGCGAAAGCCTCAACAATTTTGTCATTCTGTCTATCATATAGTATCAAGGAATGTTATCAATCTGTTGTTCCTTGGAATCGACTTATCTCCATTTTTGTATCCGCCCCTCGATAAATCAATCCGAAGTTTGCTGATCTCCCTGTAGCCATGAGTGGACAACTTTGGTCGTGATATATCGGTAAGTAGGTCTATTTGTCTATTCACTGCAACCACAAGGATTCCTACATTATTTGGTGAGTGATCTTTCAGGCCAAACGCTGGAAACCTGATTCGTTTCGCAGCGAGCAGGTACATAGTATGTGTACTGCTAGTAGGCCTCAATTTTCTTGTGACGTCTTGCGTGATGTCTATCCACTCTAAGGAGTACAGACCATGGTACATTTTCCCCAACCTAGTGAAGACCTAATCGGTGGTCAGTTTGCGACAGCACACAAATATGTGATTTGGAAATAGCTATCAACTGTAGCCATAAAAGCATAATGAAGATATTCCAGTTAATTGATCGATAGTTGAGTCATCAAATGTTGAAGGTGTAAGATTCTCAGTAGTAGTCTTTTCATATGAGGACATATGAAATATGACATATGCTATATATGGCATTACATTAGGTTCAACCATGCGGCTTTTGCTTATGCTTTAGGCGTTTGTTAGTCTGGTGCGGGGAGTTTGTTTCTGCTTTTACTGATCAAGCATTCCAGGATCAAATGTTGAAGAACTGAAAAGCTCTTGCTCTTGATTCGATGCGATGTCATAGAGATGAAGTTTTAAGATCGTTTAGTCGAGATCTATTTCCTCTGTAGTGTTAGGGTCGAATTTTTAGTTATGTCACAGTCCATGAAGGGTCCCACAATTCACCAGTAAAGCGATGTCCATTACGGTAGAATCCCGCATAACTGACAAGGCGCTCGGTATCTCGAATTTTTCGTTAGTGATACCAAGTATGCTAAGACCGTCATTTAGGAAGACACTTTCCTCAGTCACTAGGGGTTTGGCGTTGTTTCCAAAAATTCCTGAACCGCACTGCACCTACTCAAGTTAGTTGTTGATTCAGGGGACCATTCTAGTAGAGTTGCCCGTGCGTTCCAGTTGTCTCCATTGATGGTAAGATGAAAGACTTTCGTTTTCTTCAACCACGCTATCAAGGTCACCATTTCATTAAGTCGAAGCCCTAAAGCTGCTGGATTCCATCCAGAAAAGAGCCACCGGCCTGATTGGAGACTCGAACATCACTTGCAACCTTGATAGTCTGGAACATCGAAGGAAGGTTGGAGATTTGTCTCTCTTTTATAGACACTTTTACGGAAAGTGTTCAAGTGACTTGGCACATCTGATTCCACCAAGAGCGGTATATATCAGAAATGCGCGACAAACTGTGGCTGCTCATCGTTTTGAGGAAACCTCAAACTTTACTGTTTCAGAACTCTTTTATTTGGAGAACTGCGTTTATGTTGAACAAACCTCCTGAAAACATTTTTCCAAATGGATTTAATCTCCAGCAATTCAAATCCAATGTGAATCGACCAGTGTGAAGGTGGCCATGTGTTTTCATCCATGTGTTTGGTGAAAGAGAGGCGAGCGCGCTATTCCGCCATAGGTCGTTTCACCGAAATTATTCACATGGCTATAGTCTATTTCAAAAGAGTGTAGAGTAATAAAATCTCATTAAGTATTCAAAAGCGCTACAGGGTGATCCGTCAATAAATTCTGTCACTTCCCTAGTCCGCATTGCAAAATTATGTCGTTTCATAAAGAGCAGGTAGGTATCACCCTGTTTTAAGGGATTTGTCCATTGTTATCGACGGATAAATACTGAGCCAGAGACGCGCTAGTGGGATAATTGCCAAAAGAATATGCATTCATAAAAATTATATTAAAGGAAATAAAAATTTAATACAGCAGAACAGTGTTATTAAAAAAAAAAATATAAAATGTAACAATAAAATATATACGAACCGAAATCGGGAAATACTCACAAACACACACGAACGAACTTTACGTATTGAAACACTTGTGGGGACTTTAAATCAATTTATTCACAAAAACGACAAGAACTTTACTGGATACGTTATTACAATTTGACACTTGAACAATACTAAAACTGTGAACTTCCCTTAACGTTTAACAACACTCTATTTATACCCTAATTGAATGTTCTAGAGATTACTAGGTACAATTTTCGAGAACCTTCCGAGAAAATAATTATTCAGACTACCCTTAATTCTAAACCCTAACCTAAGCAAAAGTGTCACTGTCACTGATACACTGGTCTCTGTCCAGATTGCTTATCCCGCTACAGTATATTTACAATTCAATTAAATTATTCTACATCAGTATAGTCTTCATCCGAAGAACTGTCATCATCCCCTGGTGTTATAATTATAGGGTCAACCACCTGATCGACCAAGTTGTCCAGTTCCCACATTTTATCTTCCTCTTTTAAAACATGCTGGATTGCTTTTTGCCAGTTTTCTGATGTGATTTCCATAATGGCTTGATCAAACAATACCTTGACATCTTTCATTTTAAATGTGGTATTGTGCCTTGCAACATATCCTTTAACTTGTGCCCATATAAGTTCTATAGGATTTAATTCGCAATGATATGGCGGTAGGCGCAGCACAGTTACTTTATACTTTTCTGCTACATCTTCTACGGCATATTTCATGAAGCGAGATTTATGTTGTTTTACTATGGCTAGTAGTTCCTTCTTTACTGAATTCGTCTCAAACTGAATACCTTTATTTGACAGCCAGTTAATAATTTCTTGCTTTCTCCAAGCTGAAGTTGGTACCTTCTCTAAGCGCCTTGAATGGTAGCTTGCATTATCCATAACCACGACCGAATCAGCTGAAAGAAATTTTAACATTTCCCCGAAGTAGTCTTCGAAGACATCCGAATTCATGTCCTCATGATAATCTCCCGTCCGGCACGACTCAAAGCTTAACAAACCTTCTTTTAAAAATCCGTCTTCGCTTCCAATGTGAGCAATTATAAGCCTCTTCCCTTTTCCCGAAGGCACTTTAATACCCGTCGAAAGGCCTTCTATGAAAGCTTGGCGAGAACTTGTTATATTTTTATCTTGCCACATTTTTTTGACTATATAACCTTCGTTTATCCACGTCTCATCAAGATAAAAAATTTTCTTTTGCTCTCTGCGGTACTGCTTTATAGTTGTCAAATATTTTCGTCTCCAGCAAACAATTTCATCACTTTCCAGTAATAGTGCCTTTCGATTGTGCTTTTCCCAGGCAAAATTCATACTTTTTAAAGTTTTCCATAAAAGTTTTCTGGATATCAAAGGAATATCGTTATCTTGGCTTATCTCGATAAATATTTTTTCAAGAGTGGGTATTTCCTTTTTAAAATAAAACGAATGAACTTTTCTTCGAATGTCACATTTGGTGTCTTCATCTAAGATTTTTATTGGTCTTCCTGATTTTCTCTTGCATGGACTTACCTGGCCTGATATCTTTCTTTCTCGCAATAATTTAAAAATCGTGGACTGTCCAATTCCAGTCATTCGGGCACATCGCTCAACACTTTCTTGCACAGACAAACTAGGGTGATCGTGTTTCATGCAATCATATACATTTAAAATTATAACTTTTTCGCAAACAGATAGCGGATAATTTTTTACACTTCTTTTCTTTGGAGTAAATGTCCCCATTTTATAACTTTTTCACTATTTCTATATCACAATATCACTGTACGTTTAATTGGTGTAGTAACAATTACTATTATAACTCGAATGTTTAAGACACCATTACAATATATTTAAACCCTTTTTCTTAATTACCTGGGTTTAATAAGTATTGCATGATTGGTGGGCAGGGTCAAAAAGGGATTATTATAATGACATGGCACCTCGGAACTAAGTGTTAACCCTTTTTTGAGAAATCATGCTCAAGTATATGAACCCAAATTGCATATTAAATAAGTTTACAAGAACCACTAAAATTAATCTTAATCTTTTTTTAAGAAATTTTACTTACCTAAATACATGTAGGTACTTAGTTTTAGACCAAATTACTTCCCAAAAATGGCCTTTTATTATTATCTATGTCTGTAATTTTTAATTTACTTTAATTATTAAGTTTAATAATCCTAAGATTTGCCTACGCCCATGGACGACAACGAAATTCAGGCAAATTTTATGACACTTCATGATTTATTACTCTACACTCTTTTGAAATAGACTATAGCCATGGAAATTTTTACATTGATAGACTCATTGCTGGAAACGAACTGATGTGATTGGAAATCCTTTTTTTATGAAATGAACCGCAATTTATTGAAATTGTACAAACAACTGATAATAATAGAAGCAGAAAAATAATTCCAAAGGGAAATTCGTTGCTAGGAATATTTTTTCGGTCAATTAATTAAATACATCCCAGACTACCCTTAACTCAATTTTCATTAGAAAAAATCATAACTCCTTGCAGAAACACATTGCTGGGAATTTTTTTTTCATGAAACCATCGAATTTGGCATGCTTATTAACCCTAGAAGGGTCGCTGATTTGGTCTCGTGAAAGAACACCCCCAACTACCCTTAATTCACTTTTCATTAAAAAGAAAATCATAAGTCCTTGCAAAAACACATTGCTGGGAGTATTTATTCATGAAACCATCGAATTTAGCAAGCTTGTTAACCCCAGAAGGGTCGCTGATTTTGTCTCACGAAAATACACCCCCTTCTACCCTAAATTCAATTTTCATCAGTTGAAATCGTAACTCCTTGCAGAAACACATTGCTGGGAGTATTTATTCATGAAACCATCGAATTTAGCAAGAAGAAACACATTGCTGGACTGCCAGGTGTGTATTTTCGTGAGACAAAATCAGTGACCCCTCTGGGGTTAATAAGCATGCCAAATTCGATGGTTTCTTGAAAAAATATTCCCAGCAATGTGTTTCAGCAAGGAGTTATGATTTTTTCTAATGAAAATTGAATTGAGGGTAGACGGGGTGTATTTTCGTGAGACAAAATCAGCGACCCTTCTGGGGTTAATGAGCATGCCAAACTGGATGGTTTCATGGAAAATTTTCCCAGCAATGTGTTTCTGCAAGGAGTTATGATTTTTGAATGAAAATTGAATTAAGGGTAGAAGGGGTGTATTTCCGTGAGACAAAATAAGCGACCCTTCTGGGATTAACAAGCTCGCTGAATTCGATGGTTTCATGAAAAAAAATTCCCAGCAATGTGTTTCTGCAAGGAGTTATGATTTTTTCTAATGGAAATTGAATTAATGGTAGTCGGGGGTGTATTTAATTTATTGACAGAAAAAATATTCCTAGCAACGAATTTCCTTTTGGAATTATTTTTCTGCTTCTATTATTATCAGTTGTTTGTACAATTTCAATAAAATGCGGTTCATTTCATAAAAAAAAAAGATTTTCATCATCATTTGAATCATTTCCAATCACATCAGTTCGTTTCCAGCAATGAGTCTATCAATGTAAAAATTTCCATGGCTAGCCATGTGAATAATTGCGGTGAAACGACCTATGGCGGAATAGCGCGCTCGCCTCTCTTTCACCAAACACATGGATGAAAACACATGGCTACCTTCGCACTGGTTGTGAATCGATACTTTCGCACAGGTACCGCTCTTAGAGCGTCTTAAGGATTTTCCTGTAGTGCTTGTGTTTTGTCAGGAAACAAACTACGTAGGGATTATAATGGATAATAAGGATCCCGTCTTTTGCAGTCTTGCAAATTCTTTTTACTATTTTCCCTTATAGATGTATTTTGCAACGTATATTTCTGTAATAAGTATTCTCAATAACGCTTTCTTCCATTTTTTTAAAGGTGTCTTTACTGTGATGTGTTACAACGTTCTTTGTGATAAATATGCCACGCGGCAAATGTACAGTTACTGCCCCAGCTGGGCACTGAATTGGGACTATAGGAAAAAGGGCATCCTCGAAGAGATCAAACATTATGGCGCTGATATTATCAATCTGCAAGAGGTTGAAATGGAACAATTCTACAATTACTTTTTGCCAGAACTGAAGATGGATGGTTACCACGGCATATATTCGCCAAAATCTAGAGCAAAACACATGGTGGAGAGCGAGAGGAAATACGTCGATGGCTGTGCTATTTTTTACAGAATGTCTAAGTGAGTATTTTTTTTGGGATCTCTAATATTTACTTATTCATGTTTGGAATGTTGGAGGTTAATAAATTATCTAACATTCTATACTAACAACTATAATTAACACATGAACTCACACCTGATATATTAAAGGTAATTAGAATCATTGCACATATGCATTGATATACTTATTGGATTATCATGATAATATTGTCCAGTCATTTTAGGCCGATTTAGGCCTGTATTTTGGAAAGTTGACATACCCAGATGTAAATTTGTATAAATTGTATGTATTTTGGCATCATAAAAGTATTCTCAAAATTCACATATGACGACGGCCGCAATTTCAAAGTAAAAAAGTAAAAAAAACCGACTTTTTGCACGTTTTTTGCCTCTCGTTTCCGATGGGTTTTATGCTAATTGGGTTTATTATCAATATTGTAGAGAATTAAATTCTCTACAACTTTTGTTTCAAACATTTTTTCATACGTTAAATTGTTTTTGAGATAGAGGGCAACGCGATCAACTGGTTGTCCCGATCGAAATCAGCTCATTTGAAGTTTATAAATTATTACTTAATAAATAATTATAAATAATTTTCATTTTTTATCAACAAATACATCAACACTAGACAGGCCAAAGATGATGCGGATGTTCTCATTATTGAGACAGCTGTTAAAGAATCTAAACGTCAAAGAACAGCAATTATAGTCGGTGAAGATATTGATTTACTTGTGATTTTAATTGGGTGGGCGTACACACACACACACAAGAAATTTTCTTTAAAAAAGTTGGCAAAGCAAATGTGATAATGGAAATATACTTCTCTAAGAGTTTCGACAAATATTCAAGTTCTGAAAAACACATTTTGTTCCTTCACGCTCTAAATGACTGTGATACAACTTCTGCGCTCTTTAAAAAAGGAAAAAAAACGTCTTTAAGAACATTCGAGAAACTATCTAATTTGGATGAACTTGCCGCAGCATTTGAAGAAGAAAACTGCCCGGTTCAAAGATTATTTGATATTGGATTACAAACTTTATTAGCTGTTTATAATGCTCCAAAGTCTGTAGACACTGTCAATCATCTTCGTTATGCACAATATGTCAAGCTAACAAAGCTCAATAAACCTGTGCAGTTATCAAATATCCCACCAACAAGTGGAGCAGCTCACCAACATTTTAATCGTGTTTATTACCAAGTTCTAACTTTGTTAGGACATGATTTGAAACCCCAGGAATGGGGTTGGACAATGCGTAACGGATTGCTAGAACCTATCATTTTACCACCTGCTCCAGATGAGTTACTCAATACGATATTCTGTATAAATTATTACTTAATAAATAATTATAAATAATTTTCATTTTTTATCAACAAATACATCAACACTAAACAGGCCAGAGATGATGCGGATGTTCTCATTATTGAGACAGCTGTTAAAGAATCTAAACGTCAAAGAACAGCAATTATAGTCGGTGAAGATATTGATTTACTTGTGATTTTAATTGGGCGTACACTATCTCTTGAACAAGAAATTTTCTTTAAAAAAGTTGGCAAAGCAAATGTGAAAATGGAAATATACTCCTCTAAGAGTTTCGACAAATATTCAAGTTCTAAAAAACACATTTTGTTCCTTCACGCTTTAAGCGGCTGTGATACGACTTCTGCGCTCTTTAAAAAAGGAAAAAAACGTTTTTAAGAACATTCGAGAAACAATCTAATTTGGATGAACTTGCCGCAGCATTTGAAGAAGAAAACTGCCCGGTTCAAAGATTATTTAATATTGGATTACAAACTTTATTAGCTGTTTATAATGCTCCAAAGTCTGTAGACACTGTCAATCATCTTCGTTATGCACAATATGTCAAGCTAACAAAGCTCAATAAACCTGTGCAGTTATCAAATATCCCACCAACAAGTGGAGCAGCTCACCAACATTTTAATCGTGTTTATTACCAAGTTCTAACTTTGTTAGGACATGATTTGAAACCCCAGGAATGGGGTTGGACAATGCGTAACGGATTGCTAGAACCTATCATTTTACCACCTGCTCCAGATGAGTTACTCAATACGATATTCTGTATAAATTATTACTTAATAAATAATTATAAATAATTTTCATTTTTTATTAACAAATACATCAACACTAAACAGGCCAGAGATGATGCGGATGTTCTCATTATTGAGACAGCTATTAAAGAATCTAAACGTCAAAGAACAGCAATTATAGTCGGTGAAGATATTGATTTACTTGTGATTTTAATTGGGCGTACACTATCTCTTGAACAAGAAATTTTCTTTAAAAAAGTTGGCAAAGCAAATGTGAAAACGGAAATATACTCCTCTAAGAGTTTCGACAAATATTCAAGTTCTAAAAAACACATTTTGTTCCTTCACGCTTTAAGCGGCTGTGATACGACTTCTGCGCTCTTTAAAAAAGGGAAAAAAAACGTTTTTAAGAACATTCGAGAAACAATCTTATTTGGATGAACTTGCCGCAGCATTTGAAGAAGAAAACTGTCTGGTTCAAAGATTATTTGATAGTGGATTGCAAACTTTATTAGCTGTTTATAATGCTCCAAAGTCTGTAGATACTATCTATCATCTTTGTTATGCACAATATATCAAGCTAACAAAGCTCAATAAACTGTGCAGTTATCAAATATTCCACCAACAAGTAGAGCAGCTCACCAACATTTTAATCGTGTTTATTACCAAGTTCAAACTTAGTTAGGACATGATCTGGAACCCCAGGAATAGGGTTGGATAATGCGTAACAGATTGCTAGAACCTATCATAACCATTTTACCACCTGCTCCAGATGAGTTACTCAATACGATATTCTGTAACTGCAAAAGTGGTTGTGGTTCAAGATGTGGACGCAGGAAAGTGGGGTTGCAATGCTCTTTAGCTTGTGGCCAGTGTAATGGGCACCATATGAGAACGATGTTAACGAAGATAGGTCCTTTGATCCAGAAATCCTTGGAAAGGAATCTGGTGAAGATGACAATGAAGATGATAACACCCTTGAATTTTTACAGCTGCGAGAAGACGACGACGATAAAGAAAAAGAAAATTGAAATTAAAACTCATTATTCTTTTAATTATTTTATCTGTTTTTTTTAATTTAGACATTCTTAAATGTAAATGTAAAAATATTATTTAAAATTTTATTTCTTTTCTATTCATTTTTATTTGTTGAAGAATAATTACTATAGATTAGATTTAAATTATAATGTAATATATATTTTTTCCTCTACAAATTTATAACTACACGGGTAGGTGAGTGTTATTAAATAAATTGATACTTGTTTGAAAATAAATAATTAATGAAAAAATATTTAAATATAATGTATTTGTAATTAAAAAATGAAAATTATTTATAATTATTTATCAAGTAGTGATTTCGATCGGGACAACCAGTTGATTTCAAATAATATTTAATCTGCGCTCGCGCTGCCCTCTATCTCAAAAACGATTCAACATATGAAACAATGTTTGAAACAAAAGTTGTAGAGAATTTAATTCTCTACAATATTGATGAATACAATTAACATAAAACCCATTGGAAACGAAATATTGGCAAAAAACATGCAAAAAGTCGTTTTTTTTTTATTTTGACCTCCAATTTTTGAGTTTCGGCTGTCGAATCATATGGAAATTTTGAGAATACTTTTGTGATGCCAAAATACAAAGTTTATACAAATTTACAGCTGGGTATGTCCACTTTCCTAGGCAAACCCCCTAAAATGACTGGACTAATAATTCGTTTTGAGTGAGAAGAAATTTCAGATGGTACTTGTACTTGTTTGATATTCTAAGAGTGAAAGTAAGTAAAAACTCAGGAGAATCGATTTCACCTCCCACAGTTTTTAAAGGAACCATGATGACATTCATATTTCTATGAGGATTTAACATTTCCAGTTTCACAATGTACTATTTATTGTTGTACCCATAATAATCCTCATGTGAGCTTAGTTTTATTCTCAGAAAAAAATACAAGAATTGATCAAATTCTAGATGCACATTCAAGAATTGGTCTTACAACCACTGTAATGATTGATTAAATTGTGTTTTTTTCATGAATCCTAGTATTTTCAAAAAGCTACCAGTAACAGAATTCATAACAGCAAGGGGTAGAAAGTAATGTATTCAAAGAAAATCTGTGAAAATGTTTTTTATTTATTACCTTAAATAAAACGAATCCAGATATTAAAGTACCTTTCGCTTCCAAAAATTGTTTCATGGCAGGAGAAACTATTTATTTTCGTTTTTAGTTTTTACGTCTAATTCGTAGAATGTTTATACATAAATTTCAAAAACGTTACTGGACTTCAGGTTAGGTTATGTTAGGTCAGGTCCAAAGTGAGTGGGGTCTATTCGACCCCCCACAGCAACCCGTAAAGGTTTAATGTGGCTCAAACCAATTCACACTCGACTAAATAAAACCTGCTTCTTAACGAAGCCAATTAGTTTGTATAGTGAGTAGTCTTTCAGGTCAGATGGTAAAAGTACGGCTCAGCGAAACTCTGAAAACCTTATTTTGTCCCCAGCGGGGCAGGCACAGATCATTTTTCAAACAGAGGCGACACACACTGTCTTCCGACAGTCCGAATCTCTGCATATGATGATTCAAATGACAGTGACCTGTGAGAAGGCCTGATAGATATCATAGTTCATCCCTACTATAGTCCAACAACTGTTTGGTATCAAGCTTCGAAGGGTGAATAAACACCTTGTAGTGAGCCAATCCTGGCAGATTATGCCAGCAGTCCATAGATCTTCCTGCCATCCAGGTGTCCAATCTTTGTTTGACAAAGCCTAAAGCTATGCCAATGACAGGTTCTGGTCCGATGAAGCTGCTTGCAGCACCCTTCTTTGCAAGGAAGTCAGCAGCCTCATTGCCTTCCAGACCAGAGACAATCTGTATCTGTAGAGTAGTAAGCCCACAGTACTTAGGCCACATGTGACCCATTGTACATCCTCCCGAGGAGTTGTCCTCCTAGGTCATCGTCCATCCTGTCCTTTCCAGGAAGGTGGACAGGTCACTGAGAGACATCTCATTTATATGTTTCTATTAATTTGAGCCTATCCTGCGTTCTATCGCACAGTGTGTTTACAAATTTGCCGGTCTGCAAGATAACTATGTCATCTACGTATGCAATTGTGTAGAATCCGTTTTTGTTAAGGTGATTAATCAGGGTATCCAGAACTATGTTCCAGAGAAGGGGTGATAAGACCCCTCCCTGTGGACATCCCCTCATGACTACTAGAGAGCATCTTGAGTGTCCATTCTCCTACTACCAGGGGTACATTCCTGAAGTGTAGTTGCTGGGTAATTGTTGGAAAGATTGTTTTATCAAACGCTCCCTCGATATCTATGAATATACCCAGGGTGGATTCTTTATTGTCCAATGATCTCTAGATTCTGCCAACCACATGGTGAAGGGCAGAATCAGTAGACCTTCCATGCTGATTTGGATGAAGTGGGTTGTGAACTAGTACTTCATCTCTTATGTACCGCTCACATAGCCTCTCAATGGTTTTTAAGAAAAACGATGTGAGACTAATTGGTCGGAATCCTTTTGGTAAGGTGTAGTCCATACTACCTGGTTTGGATATAAATACTACTCTTACTTCTCTCCACATACTGGGAATATACCTCAGAGCTAGAGAAGCTCTGAATATTCCAACCAGGTGCGGCATAAGAGTGTCCAGTCCCCACTGAAGTAGGGCTGGTCTTATGTCGTCAGGGCCTGGTGACTTGAAGGGGGAAAAGCCCGATATAGCCCATCTTATTTTGTCAATTACTGCACTAGCAGATTGCCAGTCGTATTGTGAGGGTGTTGTTGGTACATCCGTCCAGTTCGTCGTTCCAGGAAAGACAGAACCTGAGAAGTGAGTTTCCATAAGAATCTCAACACTCTCCTGGAGGCTGTCGGCTTTGTCGCCATTTTTCCTCGTCGGGATACCGATACTCTTATGGTGGTCATTTGAGAGTGCCTTCTGTAGCCTAGAAGCTAGTGGGAAGTCTTCGACTGCCTCACAATAGGCTCTCCAGGCTTCTCTTTGCTTTCGTCTGTAGACTTTTTTGAACTCTCTGAGGTTGGCTTGATATATACCCCAGTCCTCTTCGAGTCTTACACGTTTTGCCTTGTTATAGGTCGTTCTCGCTGTGTTCCTGAGGTGTTCCAATTGAGGGCACCACCATGTGTTGGTTGTACCATCTGTTTGAACTACCCTCATCGGACAGGATTCCTTGTAAGCAATGTCTATTTTGTTGTGGATAGATACCGTGTACATTTCCAGTTCTTCATTGTTGCCAGGTGTCAGGACCTCTGTTTCCCGCAGAGATTTTCTTAAGAGTCGATTGTAGAGAGCTACATCCGTCCTCTTCGGGTCATGGGATTTTACAGTGGTCCTGAGATCCTGGTTCACCGTATAGGTCAGCCAGGGGTGGTCTGACATTGAGATATGGTCCAAGACTTGCCAGTCTTGGATTTTGTTTGATATTTTGGCTGTCGTAAGCATGATATCTATTCCAGAGATCAAGAGACATTCTGTTAAGTCTTCCTATCGAGGAGAGTGGTTTTTGACAATTTACTACCAATTTAGATGTTGCTCGGTAGGAGCCAAGTACTGGACTTCAACTCTTGCATGTTATTGACTGAATACAAATTGTTAACTAAATCAGACATATTAATATCAATTGTTTTATAGATTTTATTTCATTTTTTTTAATGCGGTGCTTTCTTTTTTTGAAATGGATTGAATTTTCTTCCTACTACATTTACAAATTCAGTTTTCAGAGCATATTAATGTTAATGTTTAGCTTATAAAATATCCTTTGCGACTTCATTTATGATTTAAAGAAAAACTCAATCAATCGATTACTTTGCACTTCATATAAAATGAGATGATATTATTTATGCTGCAGATTTACGCTAGTTAAAGAACATTTAGTGGAATTTAATCAACTGGCGATGGCTAGTGCGGACGGATTGGAACACATGTTGAACAGGGTTATGCCAAAAGACAATATAGGGTTGGCTGCTTTACTGCAAACAACAGAGGGGGCATGGGATAACAGTGAGTATAATATAATAATAATAATAATAAGTTTATTAGCAGTCTTTTGGTGACAATATAAACAATGTACAAAAATAGAGCAGTTTCTTGAAACTAAAATAAACAATAATTCCACAAAGCCGAAGCGGTTCGTGGTATTGAGTTTATTTCTGATCTTTAAACATTATTCTAAAAGGTGTACATAAATGTTGGGAAACTAGTAGTTACCAAGTTACTTAATGCTAACTCATTAATAAGAAGGTGCAACTCTTCAAAAAATAATATTGTAACGAGTATAATACCCCAATAATCTAAATTACATATATCTACACACATACATATGCGCACCGATACAAATATTTACCTATATACAAAAAACAAATATAATAATTCACGATAATACAATAATTTCCTGATGAACATATTATCATTCAAATAAATTTCGAATTACAGATACAAAGTAATGTTAAGAAACATTGCGGATACATATTCATTATTCGAACAATTGTAGAATAGCGATGTTTCTATGGCAAGTATAAAATGCCGTTTTTTTTTAATTGAAAAAGACAGTATGATTCGACAATTTCTCTTGGTAGGTAACACATTCATTTGTTTAATTTTATTGATCATATATACCCTCCAAGATATGGTTACAACGGGTCTGACGACTAGCTAGAAAAAAATATTCATTATAAATTCTGGTCGCTGGTCGGTGGAGAAATCAATTCAAATGCTATCTTATTTCAAAGCGATAGATACCGAATTGTATGACAGTAATTTTTGTTTTATGCTAAAACTTATCAATCATTGAATGTCAAATCCATAGCCCACTTCAATAACAGTTTCATTACGCTTGGCGCACAGGAGAACCACCTTATTATCAAAAATTATAAGAATAAAGTAGTTCTTTAAAAGGTTACAATAACATACTGCGCGTTTCATATAAAAAATTGATTTTTTGATATTTGAAGTTTGTCAAGTTGATCCCTCCGTATAAACTCCTCTTTGGGAAATATAATTTTCATGTCTTGAATATTTCTGCTTAAATTCTATTCTTATAATTTTTATGATGACATTCACGGTGGTTTGGTTTCCCAAAGAGTTTCATTCTTTCAGCAATAATTTGACAACGCTACAAAATTTTCGAAAAAAGTAAATACCTCCTTATGTAAAAAATTTTGCTCCGTTCAACGGTGAAAAAATTACAGGAGGGTCCAACATCAAAACAAACGATGATTTGTATTGCCCCGCTTCATAGGAACACTCTGTATATGCCAAAATATTTTTAAAATAAGCAACAAAGTAATCCATATAACTCTTATCTGAAAAATTTCATCATACTCCTCATGATAGGCGAGGTACTGTTGTACTTCCTCACACTAATGGGCCACCCTTTATATGTTCTTGCGTTCTCTGAGTTTCTCTTATATATTTAAATCCACCAAATGTCTTCCATTGTCAGAATGTTTACCCTGAACAGGTTTTGTCTTGTTCTACTCTCATTTCCAGTCAGAGGAGTCGCTCGTAGAATCCTCCTTATTTTTTATATTTTTGGTTCATGCATGTCCAATGCGTATGGAAGAAAGGTTTACCAACATCCATGGTACTCTCTGATAAGGCCCAGATACCAGCATGGGTCACCTAACATTTCTGTATCGAGCCCCTTTTTTAGTTGCCTCTTACCACAGGCAGTAGTTGCCACTAACCCTAGTGCTGACGAATTGAAACTATAAGCTATAAAGATACAATAACATGTCCCAGAAACTGCATGAAAAAGTTAATTCTGAATGTAGACAAAATGAATTTCATAATTTTCAGTGTTTCTAAAAATGAATGTTGAAGCCATTCAACAAAATTTAAAAGCGTTCATGTATCATTAAACTTTGAAAGATGTTCTTGATGTTAATAAAATTGCATATTATCAATTCATCAATGATAAATTTTTACTTCAAATTCCATTGAGTAGTTGACTCATTGGAAGTATGCTCCATTTGGGTGATTTTTAATTCATTCTTGATATTTAATTTGTAGGTCCAAATGACGCTCCTTTTTTAAATCAACCCATTTTGGTATGCACTGCCCACATACATTGGGATCCAGAATTCTGCGACGTCAAGCTGATCCAAACAATGATGTTATCCAACGAACTCAAGAGCATTCTGGAAAGGTCCGCCCAAACTCTTAGGATGCACAATATCAATACAGATCCCAGCAATATCCAGTTGGTGCTGTGTGGCGATTTCAATTCTTTGCCGAACTCTGGAGTTATTGAATTTTTGGCGAAAGGAAGGGTTTCCCAGGACCACAGGGATTTCAAGGCTCTAGCTTATAAAGCCTGTTTGGAGAAAGTACTCAGCTGTGATAAACCGAACGAATTCACACATTCCTTCAAGCTGGCATCCGCTTATAATGACGAAATTATGCCTTACACCAATTATACGTGAGTATTAAAATTATTACAAGTTGATGATTTCGATTATGGGATCCATAGATTCAAACAACTGCTGATAAAGCTACTGTGTTAGCGAAACATGTCGTGATATATTTTTCAAATAAAGTTTGTGGAGATCAAATCGTGTACTATGGATCTTCATCAAGTAACGGCCAAATCAATCAGAAAAAAAATGAGATAAACTCAGTTGTTTACCTCGTTAAGTGAAGTTGTGCTGTCAAGCCCGAAAATGATATAATCCTGTATTTTTAATTTAATTCATTAAATACTTTTTAAATTGATTTTTGAATTTGAGGGCAGTTTTAGATTTTTTTTCTCAGGAATTGTATTATATATTATAATTCCATCATAATAAATTGATTTCTGTCCAAAATTTGATTTGAAATTACTAAATGATAATAATAGTGTTATGACTAAGGGTATTATTGATTTTTATGATATTTATGTTTGAAGTTTTTGATTTATTTGTTGTTGAATAAATGAAACAACAAATTTTTTATTTGTGTAGTGTTTTCAAATCTAATAAACATTTTAATTTATACAAACTCACTGTTGGTTCTGAGTAGGATAATTTATATATGCATTCAATAGTTTTATTATATATTATATGTATATCATCTCCAATAATAATTTTCAATATGTCACTATTTTTATAATATTGTTGCCTTGGTTATCCATCTTCAGTCAATCAATTGGAATACAAAAACGTTTTCTGTTGCTCCCAAGTTCAATCCTGCTGTCCGTGAATTTCTAAAATATGAAACCTCAATTTTATATAATTTGTCTGCTTCATTATCTGCCAAATTATTTGTAATATTATATATAAAAATGGATGTTTGTTGGTTTCATCATCGCTCAACCGATCGTGATGAAACTTGACATGTATAAGTAATTTTTCATAGAGAAAGTTTTTAGGCTATCAATTTTTCTGTAACTCGCCACTAGATGGCGCTGTAGAACAATTTTTTGAAAGATCTGTTCTATAACGCTGCCCACGCCTAAGTTCGTTGATTCTGATTCTGTCAAAACATTGGAGCAGCAGTGATACAGCAACATAGTACTAATTAGTACTACAACTACCAAATTCTACGCGGGCGAAGTCGCGGACAACAACTAGTCTACTATAATTTATATCAGTGTGTTGAGGTTATTTTCCACAACGAAACATTTCTATGAGCCGTTCTGGACCCCCTTCTGTTATATAACAAAAATCAATAACTTCACTGGCCTTATTGTGTGTTATGCTAATGGTATGAAACGAGGAAAATTGGCAAGATAATTTACACTAACTCAGAAACAAATTCACAAAAATTGCTTGGTTCCCCAGCAACTTATATAAACTAAGTTTTTCTTATATTGAAACTAACATTTTCTCTGATTGCTTCTTCTGACCAACCACCACCCTAGCTTCATACTACTTGCAGCAATCAAATGAACCTAACTGTCTGACAAGAAATAAGACAAAATCTGTCAAGTATTCGAGTATTATTATTCACATCTGAGGTGTGATGAGCAAATTTCAAATGTTTTTTTCAAATTTCATCAACTACACTATATATATATATACACACATATATATATAAAATGAAACAATTAGTGGACACAACACTCCAAACAGGGATCAGCGCGGTGTAGCCAAGTGTAAAGGTGGGCAACACTTGTTTGCCGAAAGCAGGAAATAACACATATGCACATAACACATAACACTTTTGGAGTGTGATGTCCACTAATTGTTTCATTTTTGATTTTTATATCATACCCACTCGATAAAATCTCTCTTTATATATATATATATATATATATATATATATATATATATATATATATATATATATATATATATATATATATATATATATGTTAATGTTAATAGAATGTTTTCACGGACAGGAATGTGTTGAAATTATTCTTCGGGTTTGTTCCGTGTGGTGTATTGTCATCCCCGATGGAAATGAATTTCGCAACATTTCGACAAAATCACATTTGTCATCATCTGGCGATTTTTGTTATGTGTTCGGAATTCGTCTGACTCTACTCGAATGACTTCTTACTGTGCGGGTACAATGATGCTGTTACATAAATACCGTTCTTGATTACCTGAATTTGGTACCTGTATATTTTGGTACCTCATTTCTTCTTCTTCTCGATATGACCTCATCTCCCCATAAAGATTTTGAAATATTAATCGAAGGTTTTCACGGACAGAAATATGTTGAAATTATTCTTCAGGTTTGTTCCGTGTAGTGTATTGTCATCCCCTATTGGAATGAATTTCGCAACGTTTCGACAAAATCCCATTTGTCATCATCTGGCGATTTTTGTTATGTGTTCGGAAGTCGTCTGACCCTACTCGGATGGCTTCTTACTGTGCGGGTACAATGATGCTGTTACGGACATAAATACCGTTCTTGATTACCAGAATTTGGTACCTGTATGTTTTGGTACCTCAGTTCTTCTTCTTCTCGATATTACCTCATTGATAGTAATTATATTAATGTACTACTAACGTTCAGCTGTTAGTAATGTTTATAATACTGAATGTAGTAAACTCAATAGAGCTAGATGTATTTTATTACCTCTGCATACGAGTTAATTCATATTATTATGCTCTACCTAGGTATTTTATAGTATCATGTGAAGTGACTGTTGAAAATATTGTAATAAATTCAATTTGATTTAAAAAATCATTACTCATTAATGATTAGGTAATTTGAAAAGAATGTCATTTTCACAAAAGTTCTTTGTTTTTAATTTTCAGATTTGAGTTCAAAGGCATAATTGACTATATTTTTTATGCCAAGCAGACGATGACCCCGTTGGGTTTGTTGGGGCCACTGTCGCAAGAATGGCTGCAGCAGAATAAAGTAATAGGTTGTCCTCACCCTCACGTCTATTCAGATCATTTTCCGCTCCTAGTTGAATTGGAAATGACACCTACGATAACACCCGCAATGAAAGTAATTCACAGGTAATGGAGAATTTTTCTAATAAATAATATTTCTGTGATTATTTCAATAGCTTTTTGAATAGATAAAATCCCAGATTTTCTTGAAAATTGAACAGAGTTGTGAAAAATACTGAAACAGATCATTTGTAATTTTTGTATTGTTTTTTTTTCAGTTCATTATAGTATTTGAGGTGTCTCTAATTATAAATAGTTTTGTAATCTCCAATGGATTGATAGGCCATGACTTCCATGGCGGGCAGATAAATCATCAGCAGATTTTACAGTTGGTTGAAGAACTGATCTTTGTGATGGTTCATGTATCACAAAAGTTTTTTTCGAAGATAGTCTAATGATCTGCCTGTTTTCCAAGGGATGTCTTTTTTTGCACTGAAAAATTGACCACTTTTTTTCGAATTTGTCACAATTTTCAATAAAATCAAATCGATTGATTTTATTGATTTTTTCCTTTAGAATTCGTGGACTGGATTCAGAAAAGTAAAAGAGAAGCGATTATTGAGGATTATTATTATTGGAGATTATTTAAAAAAAAGTTTTTGAAACAAATTTCTTACTAGTAGCACTGTTCAGATGATTTATTTCCTCTGCCAATATGTAGAAGCAATTGTTTTACCTACTTTTCATCAAACTATCTGCCTGCAAACTTATTATATTTTTTCAGGAATCAATACATGTATCAAACAGCAACCTATTATCACGGATATTATTATCCTCCTGTTTATCCAGTTCCACAGAACTATTTTCCTCAAAAAAGGTTCTTTAGAAAAAGGAATAAAGTGTACAATAAAAACTGATTCTAATGTGCAATGCCAAATGTAAGAGTTTTAGCTTTGTACTTGGGAACATTGTGGACGTCCAAGGGTGGAATCTCATTTATAGGTTTTGAAAAATGAAAGTGGAATCATCCAGAGTTTTTTGGTTTGCCTGTCTTGAAAACTAATAATTCTATACAAATATTAATATTTTTAATGAAATGACCCTTTTATTCTTTCATCTCTGGGATTGTTCTCTTCTTCAATACATGTATTGGTATTTGGGATTTTTTTTATGTTTTTGTGACTCCTATGAAAATTTAAAAAAATTATTGAGATACTCTATCAATCAACTTGGGTTATTGAACGTTATATGAAAGGAAGAAAGAAAGCTATGAAAGTAAAAATTACACTTCATGATACAAACAAATATTTGGGCACATTCAATTTTCACAAATGGATCTTTTGGATGGATTATTTGTTAAAATGCATTATGTCGGTGATAAAACATCATATGAAACATATATAATTATAAAATAATTATACTCACCCGGTTTGTGAACCAAAACTGCAATAATCTCCTGCACTTTAAACTATTTTCTTAATATACTATTAAAAAATGTTTTCTCATAAATGAGAATAATGAAACTATTTTTGCTTGTGTTTTTGTTGGAATATATGGTTCAATATTTCTCTCTTATAGTGTATTATATCTTGATGGCTGATTTTAATTTTTTTCGTGGGTTTTCCATTTTATGTTGTGTTGTTGAATGTTTTTCGAGGTCTTGGGACTCTACAGTTTGAAGTTGAACAATTGATGACAATTCTTTCATGTTTTAAATATAAGCGACTTTTAACTATATTTCAATCTTTTTAGATATCCTGGAAAATTCTTTTTTCGTCAGTTTATAATTTTGTGCATATCTCAGAAATGAAAATTGAGAAATTAAACTTTCTGTTTTTTTACCACTTCTATTCGTAACTAATGCTGTTACAGCAGTTTTGTCCTATAAATACATTTGAAACAATTACAATTATTCTAATTGTTTTATTTCTCATTTTTCATGATGATTTCCTACCACGTAGTAATGGCTATATCCATTATTTTATCTCAGAAATTATTTGTTTTGGAAAAAATGTGCATGATTAGGATAAAAACGTCAAAAAAATGAAAGTAATTTGATGCCAAAGTAGCATTTATAAGTCATTGATTCAAGTCATGGCGTTTTTTACATTGGTACTGTGCTATATCATCTATAAGAGCTCATTTAGAAGGGTAATCAAAATAAAGCAAGTTATCTGAAGAATGTTGATATTTAAAAGTCTTCTTGTTCATGAAAAACTTCTTAGAGTAAACAGCCACTATTAGTGTTTATCCATCGAGCGTAGATTCAGATTGCGATGCCACCGAAGCTGTGATTTTTTTTATCTTTGGATTTGTCAGGCATGCTACCGCATAATTTACAACTGAAGGTTGGATCGCTCCGTATTTTGAATTCACCACGGCTGTGCAACGGCACGCGATTAGTCATTGAAAAATTAATGAAAAACGTCGAAGCCCCAGCTTTTAAATGGCAAGTTCCGAAGTGAAGATGTGCCAATCTATTTTAAATGTGTGCAATTTTCCAATTAGATTGGCAATTAGTATGGCTTTGATTTGAGCACACCATGTTTTTCACACGGACATTCATCTGTAACATGCTCTCCAGTGGGCAAATCATCCAGTTTGCGTTACCTGAACATGGACTAACAAAAAATATTGTACACACTATATTATTAAGGGATTAAATATTATTTGTGAGTGTTATTGTTCTGACACACTCTTAGAATGAGTTAGTTATTATTTTCTACCCTAGAAATAATGTATGTGGCAAAACAGTGTTTGTCGGCTAGAAAATTATTAACTTTTTTGTTTTTTTGAAATATTTTTTTCTTTCTCAAGGTAACAATGTGGAAGGGATGTTATCGATTTTCTCACTCTATCTCTCTTATTTTTCTTAAACTATATTTCATTTTGGGTTTAGTTGTAAAAATATTTCCTCAAGAATTTCTACAATAATATTTATGTTCTAATTACAGGTAGCAACTGGCAGTTTCTGGAAACTAGCCATTGTCGCCTTTGCATTTGCTGTACCTGTTGCTCAGAAGACCAACGGTCAAACCACAGAGGCACATCTATTCACCCTTATCTCGGAAAACTGTACCTGAAGGCATCGTCCCACATAAAAAACAAAACTCAAAAAGATCCTTCGAAATCAAATCAGCGCCAACATTCAATTGAAGAACTTAGGTATTTCTTTCTTGTGAAACAGATTGGTATAATTTCATCATTGAAATATTTTTTCAATAATTTTCACCTTCAGATTTAGTTTGGAAACTCTTGAAAAATGGATACATGTTACAGTCTCTATCTTTTCTGATTTTCTTGATTGAAATTTAAATAAAGGCATCTTTTTTTTAATAATCATTATACCTCAGTAGCACTTGAACAACAGATTTCACTTTAGCAATGTATTTTGTTGAAATCAAAATATATGGACGCACACTTCAGATTTTTGGCTGTGCACAGAGGATCTTGATCATTTTCACGTTGAGATTTACTGTGATTTGTATTATTTTAGTGAAAATCCTCTGTATATGAGAAGCTGCTTTGGTTTTATTTGTGTAATATGATGACAAAAGTCATAAAATATTTTGGTCTCCTTCCTGAAACAGTTATTTGAATACAATGAACTCATGGGGGAGATGCCAATTTTTTTCTTGTACAACTTTTCCGACTATTTATGAAGATCATCTTTGTATTTTTTGTCTGACTAGTTTAATTTATGTTTTTAGTACACTGTAATTATGAAGTACCTTCTTTTAGTTTTATCTCGAAGCCCTTTTTTGTTTGATGACGAATTTTAATGACATCATTTGTAGCCACAGCCAGTAACAGTTCTCCTGTTATTTGTAATTTTTTACTGTTGTATATTTTAGCGACTTTTCTCTTGGAAGTGATAATTGTTGTGATTAAAAGAGAATATTTGCTTGCTGTGAGTGCTGCAAATGTTTAATTTTATATTTACCTGTTAGTTATTATTAATTGTGTAACATATTTTTCATTGTAATTTTTATGTAATTTTCAGTATCAACTTTGTTCTGAACAACATTTATCTATTCTGAAGGTTCACTGTTATTTTGTCCTTCATCGTTCAGAAAATTTGAAATAAACATGATTTTTTTTAGATATACAATATTTTTATGTAAGAAGAGTGTCTCCCGGTTATACTTTTTCCGCTTTAAAGATCTTGATCCAGTAGAACCCTTATTATCGAATATTTCTTTTCAATCAAACAACTTCTGAATGCAATTAATCTTTTTTATTGTGAATTTAATGTGATTTTGTTCAATATCTCTCAGATGTGATAAGTACAAAGTTCATCCCGTTCACCATTTATTGTAGAATAAAACACAAGTTCTTGGAAAAAAAGTCTAAAGATATTTATTCGTTTTCAAAACTTCTCATGTCACAGTAATGACATGCTTCAAGAGAGACAAAAACTTTAACAGAGCAAAACAAAAAGTGGAAAAGTTTGGAACTTTCTTTTTATTGATTTCTCAAAAAATGTATTCTTCGTAAAAGTCACATTGATTTGTCAAATATCATGTTTCTTTAATCATATATGATATACATGAAAAATGTAAATTTTATCCTCTTTTTGAAATATAAAAAGTTTCATTTGTGGAGTGGTTTTTTAAATATAATCGAAACTCAAATTTTCCTATTGGTTAAATCTGTGCAATATATTTGGATCAGCGATATAGTGCTGTGCTCCACTTCATTCAAATTAGTGAAACTCTTATTCTTTATATTACTTTATAAATTCAATAACCTAATCGAGTTTATGTTACAGTTGTTGATTTGTTTGCTCAAAGTAAACATGACTTAATTAAAACCTTCAAAAAAGTACCAATATATGTAAGTTATCTGAAATAGCACTATTCTTTGGCAACACTTCTAATTTCATTACATTTTCAAATTTTGAATAGAAATAAATGCTTGATAGTAGAGATTTCAATGAAACAGAACTTTAGGTACCCCTGCTAATAAGTAATAATATCAGCAGACTCTTGGTTAGTTCATTTTTCACCATGAATCAATTTTTTGCAAAGTAAAATATTGCAATCATGGCATCTTTGATTTTATCTACTAATAATTTTATCCTACATAACTTATTATAAAGTCCTGTTTAAATGTTTTGTTTACTTTCGAATACATTGTTGAATTAATACAAAATTATAAAGAAAGTTTGAGAGAAGTGAACTAGGAACAGTATATAACAATAACTGTAGTAAATTGGAATAAAAAATTGGAAAAATAAAAATACTTTTTCTCAATACAGATAAGTCCATTGTGCAAATTATGTAACTACAAACATTTTTTGATGAAAATGGTATTTTGAAACGTAAGGGCTATTTCTCTCAAGAACTATAATTTTTTGAGAAATCAATAATGAGTTTTTGCAACATAAATATTGCTTTTCACATAAGTAGAACGTTCTTTGCTTTCAATAATGGTTAAATAAATAAATAAATAAATAAATAAATAAATATATATATATATATATATATATATATATATATATATATATATATATATACTACGATGTCCATTCTTTTTTTTTATTTATTGACATGGACCTTCTTCTTTTCAATCTGTAAGGTTTCTATTAGTTTATTAAATTTTTAATAAATCTGTAAAAGACACATTCTTAGAGCTGTATCTTTACTTACACACACAATATTCCAAAGTGACTAGGAATACCTCAGTTGATTTTGTTGTTTCTTTCTAGAACCCCAACCTTCTTTTTGTGATGTTTTCACCAACACACATACTGTTCCCCACTCCTCTGTATTTAATATTTTTGGAGATGTACTTATGTTGTGGGAAAAATTAAAGTGTGTTTTACTCATCTAACATTGAAAATAGTTTTTCAAGTAATAAACAGGCAAGGAATCCCATAATACAACAACCCGTTGTTTATCAAAGAAATCACTTTCATCGGGCATGTAAAGGTAATATACTTCAATTCAAAACAGTACATGGCACGGTTTCTAACTGGATTTTTTCATGCTTTTTATTGTGATTTATACATTTTGAAAGTTTTTTCCTCAATTGGTTAATGGTGTTTTTTCTTTAAGTGAAAACGAACAGATATTTTTATTAGGGACTAATAATTTTTATACAAAGATTAAATGAAAATTCTCAATGTCATTGTTAGTTTTTAAGTTGTTGTTTAGCTCAATATTGTAGAAAATTTGTAGTTTTTGTTAGTCCTGCAGAGTCACAAAGTTATTATTTATGATGTGTGATTTTCACACACTAATTTAATTTTTTTGAAATACCTTCAATTATTCCTTAATATGTAATTCTTATGAAATTCATCAAGATTCAATAGTTGGTTTGGGGATTTTAATTGTATTCAAAGTACAATACGTCATTTGAGATTGATTTGGGCCTCAAAAAAATGTTTCTCTTTGAAAAAATAAAATTGATTGCCAAGGCAATTATCGAATCTGAGATCTTCATTATTAAGTCTTGACTGAAAATTTAAGTCACACTTGGTTAACCCAGAGCATTTTATTGGGGAGCCACACTTTTTCTTCATACACTTTTGACAAATTCTCCAAGGTAGCTTTGTGTCTCTGTGCTCCTAATAGAAAAGGCCTAAATCTGTTTTCTGTGTACAACAACCTTATATTTCCCAAATTTCCGTTTGTCAAATGGTGTGAAAGGTTTGACATCCACGATTTTGTGAGATACAATTATGTAAATAATTCTTCTCCACCTTTGATACAAGATATTTTTGAAAAACGGGACAGTTCTGTTGAGATGATTAGACTTATTGATATTTCTAATATATCAATTTTCAGCAAGCATCAAAGTCAATATGTTAGGACTCTTAACTGATCTAATGAAAACAATAAAATGTGGTGAAAGGGTTATTTGTACAATTTCAGAGTTGGGTACTTTTTGATTGCTTTTTGATACTATATCATGATTTTACCAAGATCTCAGATTCTATGTTAATTTTTTACATTTTTCTGTAGTGCTTATGGTATCAGACAATGGTTTTTAATTCAATAATTTTACATTTAATCTTAAGTGTTCTTCAGCAAATATTTATGTAAAATAGAATGAATAAATGAACATGGACCATGATGAGAAATTTTTATTTTTTTACACCAAAAATTTTATTTATATATGGTACATTGCCCGACCAGTACTGGTCGGGCACTCAAGGAACGTTGGGTCGAACTAAGTATTCCAAAGATGCCTATAAGTGGGGCCATCTATTGGAACTGTATATTAACTGCATTATAAAATATAAATCTTTGAATTTATGATTTTGAATCCAGCTGTGAAGACAGTCGTGGTTCTGAGATTGTTGCTTTGTGTGACCCTCCCACCTTCCCATTTAAGAAACGTTGATTTATTCGTTCGAATTGAGTATTTCATAGCTGCCTATAAGTGGGGCCATCTGTTGGAACTGTATATTAATTGCATTATAAAATATAAATCTTTGAATTTATGATTTTGATTCCAGCTGTGAAGACAGTCGTGGTTCTGAGATTGTTGCTTTGTGACCCCCCCACCTTCCCATTTAAGGAACGTTGATTTATTCGTTCGAACTGAGTATTCCATAGCTGCCTATAAGTGGGGCCATCTGTTGGAACTGTATTTTAACTGCATTATAAAATATAAATCTTTGAATTTATGATTTTGATTCCAGCTGTGAAGACAGTGGTGGTTCTGAGATTGTTGCTTTGTGACCCTCCCACCTTCCCATTTAAGAAACGTTGATTTATTCGTTCGAACTGAGTATTCCATAGCTGCCTATAAGTGGGGCCATCTGTTGGAACTGTATTTTAACTGCATTATAAAATATAAACCTTTGAATTTATGATTTTGATTCCAGCTGTGAAGACAGTCGTGGTTCTGAGATTGTTGCTTTGTGACCCTCCCACCTTCCCATTTAAGGAACGTTGATTTATTCGTTCGAACTGAGTATTCCATAGCTGCCTATAAGTGGGGCCATCTGTTGGAACTGTATTTTAACTGCATTATAAAATATAAATCTTTGAATTTATGATTTTGATTCCAGCTGTGAAGACAGTCGTGGTTCTGAGATTGTTGCTTTGTGACCCTCCCGCCTTCCCATTTAAGGAACGTTGATTTATTCGTTCGAACTGAGTATTCCGTAGCTGCCTATAAGTGGGGCCATCTATTGGAACTGTATATTAACTGCATTATAAAAAATAAATCTTTGAATTTATGATTTTGAATTCAGATGTGAAGACAGTCGTGGTTCTGAGATTGTTGCTTTGTGACCCTCCCACCTTCCCATTTGAGGAACGTTGATTTATTCGTTCGAACTGAGTATTCCATAGCTGCCTATAAGTGGGGCCATCTGTTGGAACTGTATTTTAACTGCATTATAAAATATAAATCTTTGAATTTATGATTTTGATTCCAGCTGTGAAGACAGTCGTGGTTCTGAGATTGTTGCTTTGTCTCTTGGAACTGTATATTAACTGCATTATAAAATATAAATCTTTGAATTTATGATTTTGAATCCAGATGTGAAGACAGTCGTGGTTCTGAGATTATTGCTTTGTGACCCTCCCACCTGCCCATTTAAGGAACGTTGATTTATTCGTTCGAACTGAGTATTCCATAGCTGCCTATAAGTGGGGCCATCTGTTGGAACTGTATTTTAACTGCATTATAAAATATAAATATTTGAATTTATGATTTTGATTCCAGCTGTGAAGACACTCGTGGTTCTGAGATTGTTGCTTTGTCTGTTGGAACTGTATATTAACTGCATTATAAAATATAAATCTTTGAACTTATGATTTTGATTCCAGCTGTGAAGACAGTCGTGGTTCTGAGATTATTGCTTTGTGACCCTCCCACCTTCCCATTTAAGGAACGTTGATTTATTCGTTCGAACTGAGTATTCCATAGCTGCCTATAAGTGGGGCCATCTGTTGGAACTGTATTTTAACTGGATTATAAAATATAAATCTTTGAATTTATGATTTTGATTCCAGCTATGAAGACAGTCGTGGTTCTGAGATTGTTGCTTTGTGACCCTCCTACCTTCCCCCCCCTATGCCCCTCCCGGGTTGTGTGCCCAGGTCGCAAGCTCCCTCCTTACGGAATCGCTTCCGCAGGTTTGGACCTGGCGACCCTTTCCTTCCACCCCCGTTTCTTAAGGAAACGGTCCTCAATCCAGCTGCTGGCACTTCAGCAAGATTGATATCTAACCTCTTTTGGTTGGAAACCAGCCTTTAGGTGCTTTTATTTCCCTATCTAACTTCTCGATTTAAGTTTTTATTTGGCTCTTGTTTGTCGCGGTATTCCTAACTGAATTTTTGCATGGGGGCCCCCAAAACTAACGGCGGCCATGATTGTGATTGACGGGCGTTTCTCAGTGAGGCTGAAAGAATGCGATTTGAAAGTGAGTCGCGGTTTTCCTGTAAGAGAACATATGGTTAATACACTTCAAATATTATACTTGCCGGAGCCGCCTGACGGCGACTCGTGGGGGCGGTCTCTGTCCTACCTTCCCATTTAAGGAACGTTGATTTATTCGTTCGAACTGAGTATTCCATAGCTGCCTATAAGTGGGGCCATCTGTTGGAACTGTATTTTAACTGCATTATAAAATATAAATATTTGAATTTATGATTTTGATTCCAGCTGTGAAGACACTCGTGGTTCTGAGATTGATGCTTTGTGACCCTCCTACTTTCCCATTTAAGGAAAGTTGATTTATTCGTTCGAACTGAGTATTCCATAGCTGCCTATAAGTGGAGTCATCTGTTGGAACTGTATATCAACTGCATTATAAAATATAAATCTTTGAATTCATGATTTTGATTTCAGCTGTGGACAGTCGTGGTTCTGAGATTGTTGCTTTGTGACCCTCCCACCTTCCCATTTAAGGAACGTTGATTTATTCGTTCGAACTGAGTATTCCGTAGCTGGATACATCTGGTAAAGGAGGGAAGTCCTCGTTGATACGGCGCTTCTTCTTCGATGATGAGGAGGAGAAGGAAAGAACGCTTTCAGAGTCGCGAACTGGAATTCCACTTTCAGTAGGGGCATAAGCCACTCCCTGTTTCGCGGCTGTCAGATTTTGACAACCGGAACCAGAGACTGGCAATGTGCTGCCGTGCAGTTCTGATGTTTCAGGCCAAAACACGAGATAAGCTGGCATATTATGCTAACTATCTCGGTCCTGTCCCTTCCAGCCAGACCGCGAAGCAGTTCCTCCATACTGCTAGTGGACATATTTGATCGGAATTGACACTTATCAGGCGTGAGCACAATGAACAGTAACGGAAAGGATAAATTTAAACGTACTCACCGAAAGTTTGGAGGGCTACGCACTGAACTATAACGAGAGATATACCACTGGTGAATGGCTGATCATCAACCAGAAACACTATGAAATTAACAATTTCTTCGCAGCGAAACTTTAACGTGATGTCACTTTGACAGCTAATGTCACTATATAATGTTTCCACCTTCCCGCCGAAATCCATCTTGATTTTCTTCAGGTTGAAGCCTGGCTCCCTTCCCCTTTTAACTGATGTTTGCCAGAAAAACAAACGGGTCATAACTGATATGGGTGTTAAATGGTATGGCGGCATGAATGTCCTCAGACATCAGTACCGCCCTTCACGATGTACCCCTGCCTGGATGGGGTGAATTGGATGAAAACGTTGTTCATCTTTTATCGGAGGATATAGGGGCCTCATACGACAGAGTGTCGGGGCCTTCTATATCGGGAGGGGTCGTCTATAGCATAATCCATAGCTTCCCTGACTAATTCCACCTTCCCATTTAAGGAACGTTGATTTATTTGTTCGAACTGAGTATTCCATAGCTGCCTATGAGTGGGGCCATCTGTTGGAACTGTATATTAACTGCATTATAAAATATAAATCTTTGAATTTATGATTTTGATTCCAGCTGTGAAGACAGTCGTGGTTCTGAAATT
Source organism: Leptinotarsa decemlineata (assembly GCF_025532065.1). Classification (NCBI taxonomy): domain Eukaryota; kingdom Metazoa; phylum Arthropoda; class Insecta; order Coleoptera; family Chrysomelidae; genus Leptinotarsa; species Leptinotarsa decemlineata. The sequence continues at coordinate 25,457,256 of NW_027412688.1, read as the reverse complement.
GTTGCTTTGTGAACCTCCCATCTTCCCAGAATGTCATCTTCATTTCTTTCAGGTTTGGAGTCCAGCTCCCCTACCCTTTCGACTGATTGTTGGTCTCGAGAAGGACCCACCTTCCCCAGAATGTCATCGTCAATTCATCCAGGTTTCGAGACCAGCTACCCTACCCTTTAGGCTGATTGTTGGTCTTGAGAAGAACCAATGGGTTCATGACTGAATAGGTGACGGCATGAAGTCTTTAGACATCAGTGCCGCCCTACCCACCTTCCCATTTAAGGAACGTTGATTTATTCGTTCGAACTCAGTATTCCGTAGCTGCCTATAAGTGGGGCCATCTGTTGGAACTGTATATTAACTGCATTATAAAATATAAATCTTTGAATTTATGATTTTGATTCCAGGTGTGAAGACAGTCGTGGTTCTGAGATTGATGCTTTGTGACCCTCCCACCTGCACGTCGTCTTGATTTCATTCAGGTTGGAGCCTGGCTCCCTTACCCTTTGAACTGATGTGACCTTCCCACCTTCCCATAACGTTGATTAATTCGTTCGAACTGAGTATTCCATAGCTGCCTAGAAGTGGGGCCATCTGTTGTAACTGTATATTAACTGCATTATAAAATATAAATCTTTTATTCGTTCGAACTGAGTATTCCGTAGCTGCCTATAAGTGGGGCCATCTGTTGGAACTGTATATTAACTGCATTATAAAATATAAATCTTTGAATTTATGATTTTGATTCCAGCTGTGAAGACAGTCGTGGTTCTGAGATTGTAGCTTTGTGACCCTCCCACCTACCCATTTAAGGAACGATGATTTATTCGTTCAAACTGAGTATTCCATAGCTGCCTATAAGTGGGGCCATCTGTTGGAACTGTATATTAACTGCATTATAAAATATAAATCTTTGAATTTATGATTTTGATTCCAGCTGTGAAGACAGTAGTGGTTCTGAGATTGATGCTTTGTGACCCTCCCACCTGCACGTCGTCTTGATTTCATTCAGGTTGGAGCCTGGCTCCCTTACCCTTTGAACTGATGTGACCTTCCCACCTTCCCATAACGTTGATTAATTCGTTCGAACTGAGTATTCCATAGCTGCCTAGAAGTGGGGCCATCTGTTGTAACTGTATATTAACTGCATTATAAAATATAAATCTTTTATTCGTTCGAACTGAGTATTCCGTAGCTGCCTATAAGTGGAGCCATCTGTTGGAACTGTATATTAACTGCATTATGAAATATAAATCTTTGAATTTATGATTTTGATTCCAGCTGTGAAAACAGTCGTGGTTCTGAGATTGATGCTTTGTGACCCTCCTACTTTCCCATTTAAGGAAAGTTGATTTATTCGTTCGAACTGAGTATTCCATAGCTGCCTATAAGTGGAGTCATTTGTTGGAACTGTATATTAACTGCATTATAAAATATAAATCTTTTAATTCATGATTTTGATTCCAGCTGTGAAGACAGTCGTGGTTCTGAGATTGATGCTTTGTGACCCTCCTACCTTCCCATTTAAGGAACGTTGATTTATTCGTTCAAACTGAGTATTCCATAGCTGCCTATAAGTGGAGTCATCTGTTGGAACTGTATATTAACTGCATTATAAAATATAAATCTTTGAATTTATGATTTTGATTCCAGCTGTGAAGACAGTCGTGGTTCTGAAATTGTTGCTTTGTGAACCTTCCACCTTCCCTCTCGAAATCCATCTTGAATTTGGTCAGGTAGGAGCCTGGCTCCCTTACCCTTTGAACTGATGTTTGCCAGAAGGACAAACGGGTCATGACTGATGTGGGTGTTAATGGTATGGCGGCATGAATGTCCTCAGACATCAGTACCGCCCTTCACGGTGTACCCCTGCCCGGCTGGGGTGAATTGGATGAAAACGTTGTTCATCTTTCATCGGAAGATATAGGGGCCTCATTCGACAGAGTGTCGGGGCCTTCTATATCAGGAGGAAACGTCTACAGTTTAATCCATAGCTTCCCTGACTAATGGGTTTTCATGAGTTTCTGCATCATCGAAAACTCTCTGATTTCTCGACTGGATGGGCTGCCGAATGGAAGGCAGACGCAAATCTCTGCAGATGGCTTTATTTCGCACGAACCAAGGAGCATTCACATTCATCCTTATTAGCTTGTTTTGCAACCTTTCCAGAATGGAAATGTTGGACGGAGCCGCTTGTCCCCAGACGCCTGAAGCATACATGATGACAGGCTTGAACATCGTGTTATAGATGGTAATTTTATTTTTTAGACTCATTTTTGATTTTCCGTTTATCAGAGGGTACAGACGTGCTATCCGACCCTCGATCTTTGATTTGACGCACGTTATGTGCGGGTTCCAAGTGAGCCTACGGTCTATTAGTAGGCCGAGGTACTTTACCCGCGCTTGCCAGTTAATCTCCCTTCCAGAGATTCTCACTTTTCTGGCCGGAGAAGATTTCAGTCTTCCCATGGTTATTGCCTGAGTCTTATCCGGGTTCACTCGGATCTTCCAATCAAGGTACCAGCGCTCAGACAGAGATCCCTCTACTCTAACCTGAAATGTCCTGTCTTTCAGGAAGGACCCGATCCAACGGACGAGGCCTCGAGGTACGTCGAACGCATTTAATTTGTGCAGAAGACCTTCGTGCCAAACACGGTCGAAGGCCTTCGAGATGTCTAATAGGACAATATGCACTTTTTTATTTGTGTTCAACTCGCGGATGGTGTTTTCGACCAGCCTTAGAGCCTGTAACTCAGTGGAGTGGTCTCTCCTGAAGCCAAATTGTTCATCAGGCAGAACATTTCGGTCCTCAACTTCTTCGTTGAGCCTTTGGAGAACAACTCTTTCAGCCAGCTTAGCCGCCGAAGAGAGTAGACTTATCGGGCGGTAGTTCTGTGGGAACAGCGGGTTCTGACCCTGTTTTGGGATCATGACGACGACCGCATGCTTCCACCTACCGGGGAAGTGTCTGAGGGCTAACGAACTATTAATTATAATCAGTAAGCACTCAACGCAGTTGTCCGGGAGCCTCTTCAACAACTTGTTAGTTATTGAGTCGACCCCCGGTGCTTTCTTAGCCTTTGCGGCCCTGATATATCCCTTCAGCTCTTCCACAGAAGCTGGACGGATGTCGTCATCGTCATCTTCCCTAAGGAGTCGGTGAACCCGGTCTTCCAACAGTATATCGCGATCGATGTCGTCATCGTCGTCAACGTTAAGCTGAAACTGACATTCCATCGAATCAGCACCATCCTCAGAAGGTCATCCTCGTTTCCTTCAGGTTTGGAGTCCAGCTCCCCTACCCTTTTGGCTGATAAGCACCATCCTGCATTTAAGGAACGTTGATTTATTAGTTCGAACTGAGTATTCCATAGTTTGTTGATCTTGAAGGCTCCTCTGCAGGAATCTCTTGTATTTATATTAAAGATTATTATTCCTTGTCTCATAGCGGAGTAAAAATTCGCATAATATACTGTAACTAGTGCTTCAAGATCAACATTTATTTAGAACTCTCATGGCGTATGTTACCGAGGATAGTTTATGGCAAAGGTTGTCTATCTGACTACTCCAACTTAAAGTGTCATCAATGTATATACCTAGAAACTTCACTGAAGTATTACAAATGATTTTTTGATTGTGCATAATTATGTTTTGTGGTGTTTCTATACTGTTATTGACTTTGAACATGATACAATTTGTTTTTCCATCGTTAAGAACTAACTTATTCTCTAAAAAATAATCTTTGAATTGTTCTATTATTTTGCTACCCTTTTTTATAATATCAGGTAAGTTCGCACCTGTTAATAGAAGATTGGTATCATCAGCATAATTGATCATGTGATCAGTGTTTATATCTGCTATAACCTCATTAATATCGTTGATAAATATAATAAATAATATTGGACCGAGAATACTACCCTGTGGGATACCCATAGATACATTTAAAGCACCAGATCTTGCCGTTTTGTCTTTTTGATTGAGTTCTACTATTTGCTTTCTATTTTTCAAATATGAATTGAACCAGTCATACGATTTTCCACGAATTCCATATTTATAGAGTTTCCATAATAAAATGTCATGATCTATGCAATCGAAGGCTTTAGATAAATCCATGAAAACTCCACATGACAGATCTCCTTTGTCCATTGCTTCTAGGACTTCATTGCTGAGATACATCAAAGCAGTTTCAATTGACTTATTTTTCAGATAGCCATGCTGATTATTAGAAAACATCTTGAAGTTTGTGAAAAATTTTACCATTGCTATTTCAAAAATTTTTGATATAAATGTTAAAAAAATGATTGGCCTGAAGTTGGAAATGTCCGACTTATACCCTTTTTTGTGAAGTGGTTTCACTATCGCTATCTTCAGTTGATCTGGAAAAACTCCTTCCTCAAAAGATTGATTGATCAGGAAGGCCAGAATACATACAATCTCATGAGCACAGCTTTTCAGTATGTGTATGAGTACTTCATCAATACCTGTGCTTCTCTTGTTCTACATTTTGTTTATTATTGAGAGTATCTCATCTTCTGTGACAGGGTTCAAGAACGCCTGATAACATTGAATCTAATGAAAATGAAACAAATTCTGATCATAATGATATTGATGACGTGACAACTGACATCAAAAAATCCATTTTTTCATTTGACTGAGAACATAATCCCCGATTCACACCTGATACTGGGGTATGGAAAAGCACTAGTGGCTGTCAGATTCCCGACATAAATGGTAAAATAAACTTATTTTTTGTGACTTTGAAATTCTAATTTTCTGTTATTTGTAGTATTATCCAAACCAATTGACTTTTAGGAATTATTTTTCTCGCAAGAATTCATCGAGAAGATAGCTTATGAAAGTAACAGACAAATGTCGTACCTGAAATATATTGATGAAAATTTTATGAAAAAGAATAAAAATCCCAAAGAAATTTCTGCCAATGAACTATATATTTTTTTTTTGACTAACAATGATAATGACTAGGTGCAAAAAGTTGAGAATATATGAATACTGGTCTACTGATCCTTTGTTACAGACTCCCTTCTTTGCACATGTAATGAAAAGAGATACTGCTGCTGTGATGAAGCTAATTTGCATTCTCGATTCTAATAAAAATATGAGAGGAATTGATCAAACTGACATGCTTATGAATTCTATAGACTCAGGACGTTAAACAATTAAATGCTACAAAAAGTTATTCCTACATTTCCAGAATATGGTTATCATGAATGCACATGCCTTGTATGATCAACAACATAAAAAAAGATTAGTGTGGTAGATTTTAAACTACAAATATGTCAACAAATTTTTGCAAAGTATTGTGAACCAGACGCATCAACACCTCTCTCATAGCATAAACAAAAGGAAAACCATTTACGACTCACGGCAAGACACTTCATAAAAAAGATACCGAAATCCAAACCTACTGTAAGACATCCCGTTAGAAGGTGTGCAGTATATTTTGCGAATGAAAAAAGAACTGATACAACTTACCAGTGCGATATTTGTAACGTCGGATTGTGTGAGACATCTTGCTTTGAGCTGAATAAAATGAGTATTTTGCATTTTTCTTCCATTATAATTGTTCTGAGTAAGACTGTTCTACGTATACGTCAAATAAAGAAAACTGTACACAGGAAGTACTGCATAAAAAAATACCCTCATATAGAAATGGTTAATGAGTAATAACCTAAGATCAAAAGTTTTTCAAAAAGTTGTCAACTGATAAATACGATTATAAAAAATATTTTTTTCGTGGATTGGTAAGGAAGTTAAGATGATATAAATGAAGTCAACATAGTCCAAATAATATTTATTATTACCCTAAAAGTACATAATTGATGAAAATACTCCTAACAAAATTCCACAGGAGTAAGAGTAGTTTAAGTAGACTATACAAAGGTCATCCATAACTAATCTGTCTGAAATAAATGAATGTGAGTTATATGTAATAAATGCTTACAAAATAATCATGAACTTTTATGGGGAAACATCCTTTTGAAACTTAAAAATAAAACCATTTGCAAAACTTGGAACTTCCCCTACCAAAATTAGAAAAGTTTATTATGAAAAGTTACAACACTAAGAGTAAAATATTCAAAATTAACTACCCTACAAGAAGGCAACACGGTAAATTATGTACACATCATATCAAACAATTTAAAAACATTTTTATTAGATACTTCAAAAGTCTTGTTTTAGAAAAATTGTAGAGAAGGAAATATGCAATCAGTTCTCAGATTAAAAGAAAGCAAGCGTTCTTTGAATTGAGTAAACATTGATATGTAGGATAGACCAACATACTTCAGATACAATAAATATTTTGAAATTGTGTTTCTAGAAAATGTGAGAGGTTTTTTGAAATTATACATCTCACCTTTGGGAAGCACCTGACCTTATGGTGTAGAAAATATAGTAGTTGTTCCATATTATACAAATATTGTTGATTTTCTGGAAAATAACACACAGATTTTTCAACACTCAGGAATATTTATTTTTTGTATTTTAGCCCGATAAACAAATGGCACTAAGATTAATGACAGGAAACTACTTATAAATTGGAATGCTTTCTTTAAAAAAAATTTAGTTTTGCAGATCTGGCGAGTTTTGATTTTCAGTTCAGTTGGAGTTTTACCAAACTTGATTTTATCACAAGTGGAAACACTTCATAACATAGTTAAAATATATATGTATGTATAAAAAGCAATAAATCTAACAAAGCAAAAAATGGTAGATATCTAAGGCCACTTAATCCGAGCCAATAGGCTCAAGTATCTTACATTTCGACAAAGAAAAAGGATAATAATACTTACCAATTAAGTAAAAACTGAACCGAAAACTTGAATTAAAGTATTTGAATGAAATTATCTCGTATTGAGCATTTGAAAGTTTTTAAAGATTTTCAAGAATAAATTCCTAGTAATTGACATATGATTGGCAGAATTTTACATGTTTTCAAATTGATCCACGCGACGCTTGGTGTTGCCCTTACGAATTTCACGGAGTGTCTTGTATTTGTCTCTTCCTTGACGAACATTTTCTCTATGAATTTTGTCCATGGCAGTTTCTTTTGTTTCATCGCGAGATTGAGCAAGATCTTTCTTCAAAGCCTAAAAAGAAAAATAATTTTTATATTGAAAGGCTTAGTATTCGAGTTGCTGAAATATATAAAGTAATAAAAATAATATTATATTCAGAGTCTCAGCTACAACATTTACGAGAAATTGAACTCTCAAACAAGTTAACTCCCAGGCCCGACAGGTTTCTCCATTTCTTTTTTAAAAAATGAATACGCTTCCTTGCTCATCCATTACTGATTGTTTTAATTCATCTCGGTCGTTAGCTGGTCGGTTCAAAGTGGGTGCTTTGTTCACTCACTCAAATCGACCGCCGTGTTGGTCGGTGGTTCAAGCTCCGACTGAATGATCGGTTTTCACTTGCTATCGTCAAACCCGTGTTAGGAATCACATGTTGAAAGGTAAGACCTCGTTAGTCTCGAACTCGCACAAGTTTCGACTTCTGAGGGTTGTCGTTCGTAGGGATGCGACAGCTGGTTAACGGAAAAACAGATTTCAAACAGATTACTGATGCATTTTCCCAGATGTCTAGAAAAATAGTTTCTTTAGACCAATCTTAAAGCCAGGCGAGAGATAAAAAAAATAGAAAATTATAGAGGGAGTGTTATTCAGTCATCCGTACTTGAGTGATTTGACTGCTTGGTCAATGACCAAATTACCTGTCAATGCAAGGAACTAGTAGATGCTCACTAACATGGTTTCATAGAGAGCAGGTCCACATTTACGAACATGATATTGTAAAAATCTGGATTGTTGGAGGCCTTGGAGAAGTTACAGGTTGACTGCATATATACGGATTTCTCCAAGGTCTTCAAAAGGGTGGAAAACAACATATCACTGCAAAAACTGCGAAATATAGGATTCAATAACTACTCAAGAAATGGTTTTGAGTTCCTCAATTAAACAAAAGCAAAGAATTGAAGTACATTCTTACACTTTCGAGATGATTGACATATATTTGGAAGTTCTTCAAGGCTCCCAACGTGCACTATTACTTTTAATTTTTTTTATTAATGACTCGGAAATTGTTTTAAAAAAAACTGGAAAATCAATATAGAATTAAGACGGCATTCATGAGATTGACTCTCTCTCTCTCTCTCTCATCAATGATAAACGAGGGACCCAAATGCAGTCTGTTGCAAAGTGAGGCTTCGACATTGACGACAGTCGAATGGGTTCTGTCATTAAAATTGATAACAATGATTTTTAGCATTCTAGATCGAAAAATTACCAATGACCTTTCATTGATGATGATGAGATTATCATATATAACTTGAATTTTTGCTTTTTGACTTGTTAATTTCATGCGGTTAAGCCAAGGATTAAATAAGGAAAGCAATCGATGTCTTTAGTTTTTTAATTTACTACAAAACAGGTTGAAAACAACATCCACTTTCAAATACCTGAAGCATTTTTTTCCTGTTTTTGCACAGTCCACAACAAATTGGACCACCTACCTATAATAATAAAGGAATCTGATTATTTTCCTTAATATATTCCTCAGCTTTTCCAGAACATAAAATTTTGAATATGAGGATAGTTAGGTACTATAGATGAAAGTTAATGAAAAAAATATGTATAATTATATTTTCAATGTTAAATTATAACAAAATACGCACATTACATCTGAAAATTAGTATCATGAAAAGTATGTTTAGAAACTGAAAGATATGTCATGAATTTTATTGGTGAGAGTATATTATTTATTCATTGCAAGAGGAAAAGGAACCTGATCACTGATACTAAATATTATTAGAACAGATTTTGCTTTTTTGCAATATTATGTATAAAGGTCACTTCATGAAATTTCATTTTCCAGTTTTTTCACATTGAAATGTATTACACTAGACTAACTATTAAAATGACCAATTGTCTAGATCACTTCTAGAAAAAAATTTCAACTTTAGAATTGTCAGACGAAATTACTATTCAAGCAGTACATACTTACATAAGTATGTAGTCCTAATTTTAATGTTTACAGTTGATGAAATTATATTTGGAATATGGCATTAGAGTCAGTTATTTTTCAGTTACTTTAACCTATGTGGGGCTCTTTCTTTCCAAATTTTTATTTCTGGTCAAATCCAGTTATTAGGATATTTGATTATTTGGTACCAATTAATCCGGAAAATATGAGTTCTACTGTACTACATATCTAAATTCACCATAACCAACTAATGAAGAAAAACTACACTATCATTCGATTATTCCTGCTGGCTGTAATCACAACTGGCAGTTTATTATAGAAGATGATTGCATTAAAAAGGAAGTTTTTTTACATTTATTGTCTTGTAACCGGGTATTTTTAATTGATCTCTTTAATTAGTCACGAGAAGACCTTAAAGTCAAGAAAGTTCAAAACTTATTTCTAACTCCAACTAAGGAATAGTCAAAAATTCCCTTTTCTATATAAAAACTGGTTTAAAGCTTCATCAATATTCCATATCAAATATAATTCTCATAATCTGTTTTTGCTCTATTGAATACCCTTTTAGAATCTGTCACGGCAGCCCCCAGACATAATATTCAGGAAAATATTTGAGAAAGTATTTATGTGATATGTACCAAATACACTTTCGTGCATAGTGTTCATCCGATTTATTGCAAAAAATGATTGATTGAGCTTTTGGTATAAACATTATTGACATGAGAATTCCAATCTAAAGATTATTATTATTATTCTGATTTGATCAGTATCAATGTTTGTTTGCTATCTTTGGTGATCTTAATCTTGCTAAAACAGGGTTATATAATCTGTAGCCAGATTAAGTCATTTATATTCTGTAAAAACAGGATGGTACCCAGAACCCATTTTTGGGGATCATATAACTTTCATTTAATTTGGAGGATACTGTAGTTTTCCCAGATGATTCTTGATTCTCTTGATATGATATGATGGCAAGACATTTACATAGTCAAAAACTAGTCAAGTATATTTATAAACTGAAATTGAGAAAAGGGAGAGCAGAAATAGACAATCAAAAACTCAATTCTATAAAAGGTATGAAATAACTGACAGGTTCAACTGTACCATCTCCAGTTTCAAGGGGAGATAATGGGATTCTCGCTGGAAAAAGATTAGGATAAGTTGTAAATTATTATTTGATTAAAAAAAGGGAAATGAAAATGTCTATGTTTTTTACCACTTTTAATTGTAACCAACACTAATAATTGTAACTAATACAATAAACCCATTGAGTTTATCAATGAGTTATTGAGTTTATTGTATTAGTTTGAGAATGTCCATATAGGACGAAACTGCAGTAACGTTAGTTACAATTAAAAGTGGTAAAAAACATAGAAATTTTCATTTCTCTTTTCATTATGATCTCCTACCACGTAGTAACGGCTACATCCATCAATTTATTATTTGATTTCCAATACAATGACAGTCGTTTTTTCCATCAACAGACAATCATCTGTTTCTCAAAGCACAATTTTCTCAGAAACTACTACCTTTGTAAGTAAAATGATTGTGTAAAAATCTCACCTGTAGCTGATCTTGCAAACGTTCATTGCGTTCGGCGAGCGTGCGCCTATCTTCGATGGGATCGACAATGTTCTCGTCAGTACTGAGATCTTTGCTGACATCACCGTTGACCAATTCGTCATCTTCGTTATGATCGTTCTCCTCCAAATGCCCCTTGGTGGCATTGGCGATCTGCTGCTGTTTCAGCTCTTCCTCCTTACGACGAGCCTCTTCCACTTCTTCTTGGAGACGTTTGGTTTCGGAATCCTTCAGCTCGACCTAAAAACAGAATAGGAAAAAATGTTGAAGGCTTAGAATGAACTTGAAAAATTTAAATTATAATACTACTAGTATGGTATCTGTTCTGAATTTGAATACAGCACAAAGTTGTGCAAAATGTTAGTTTTTCTTCAAATGTTATTAGTTCAATCATTGTTCATTCAATCATTGAGCTATGGTTAGAATTTTGTAGCTCATACGTCAAAGTATCATCAATACAAAAAAGATATCACGATGTATGGTGGAAGCCAAACCTGGAGAAAGTTGTAGAGAAATATTTGTTTGGTTAGGTATTTTAACTTTTATAACTTTAGGTGATGAAAAGGACATTTCAGTCAGTAATAAGTCTATTAGCTTGTGTCTGCCTGAGGGTGGGGAGCCAGTAGTTTCAATAAACTCAGCACCGCTCATTATTCACAACGGATTCAATATCAACCGGAGCATAAGGCAGCACTGGTGTCCCATTAACAATATAAGACTGCTGAAGGTGGAAATATAGCACTCTTAGGGCCGCATTATGTAGATGAATCTAGGCCGAGATCCCATATGCTGGAAATGCCGACAGAAGATGTGAAAAGTCTCAGGCACCTCATGGCAGGCCCTGCATCTGGTGTCGAAGACCTCTATACCCGTCACGCAACTACGGTGATGGGTATAGAGTTCTTGATATTTCGGTCGTACTATTTTATATGGTTTTTGAATCTTCTGTAGAGTTTAATTTAAATATCTTGTGTACACTATCAATTTTGGGGTTCATAATTTCAATAAATATTTATATACTCATTTCTCAGTTGAAAATTAAGTAATATATTTTTGGAATATTAGTCCACAGGAATATCTAACACCTGGTAAAAATTTAGAAGAAGTGTTTCACGAAACTTCAAATTATAAAAAACTTACAATGATTTTTTTATTCAGATGTTTTGTTACTTTGAAAGCTTACTGTAAAAAAAATGTTCTACACTAAGCCCTATGTAAAATCCCTTTGCCGAACGCTTCACGATAAACATCTCAAATAGTCCAGTCATTTTAGGGGGTTTGCCTAGGAAAGTGGACATACCCAGCTGTAAATTTGTAAAACCTTTGTATTTTTGTATCATAAAAGTATAAACAGATAAAATAATTGAAAGAATAATGAGTTTAAATTTCAATTTTCTTCTTCTTCATCGTCGTCATCTTCTCGCAGCTGTAAAAATTCAAGGGCGTTATCATCTTCATTGTCATCTTCACCCAGATTCATTTCCAATTCTTCCATGATTTCTGGATCAAAGGACCTATCTTCGTTAACATCGGTCTCATATGGTACAAGCATTGAGACAAACTTGCCCACTACATTGGTCACAAGCTTAAGAGCATTGCAACCCCGCTTTCCTGCATCCACATCTTGAACCACAACCACTTTTGCAGTTACAGAATATCATATTGAGTAACTCATCTGGAGCAGGTTGTAAAATGGTCATGATAGGTTCTAGCAATCCATTACGCATTGTCCAACCCCATTCCTGGGGTTCCAAATCATGTCCTAACCAAGTTTGAACTTGGTAATAAACACGATTAAAATGTTGGTGAGCTGCTCCACTTGTTGGTGGGATATTTGATAACTGCACAGGTTTATTGATCTTTGTTAGCTTGACATATTGTGCATAACGAAGATGATTGATGGTATCTTCAGATTTTGAAGTATTATAAACAGCTAATAAAGTTTGCAATCCACTATCAAATAATCTTTGAACCGGGCAGTTTTCTTCTTTAAATGCTGCGGCAAGTTCATCCAAATTAGATAGTTTCTTGAATGTTCTTAAATACGTTTTTTTTTCCTTTTTTAAAGAGCGCAGAAGTCGTATCACAGCCGCTTAAAGCGTGAAGGAACAAAATGTGTTTTTAGAACTTGAATATTTGTCGAAACTTTTAGAGGAGTATATTTCCATTTTCACATTTGCTTTGCCAACTTTTTTAAAGAAAATTTCTTGTTCAAGAGATAGTATACGCCCAATTCAAATCACAAGTAAATCAATATCTTCACCGACTATAATTGCTGTTCTTTGACGTTTAGATTCTTCAATAGCTGTCTCAATAATGAGAACATCCGCATCATCTCTGGCCTGTTTAGTGTTGATGTATTTGTTGATAAAAAATGAAAATTATTTATAATTATTTATTGAGTAATAATTTATAAACCTCAAATGAGCTGATTTCGATTGGGACAACCAGTTGATTTTAAATGATATTTAATCTGCGCTCGCGCTGCCCTCTATCTCAAAAACGATTCAACGTATGGAAAAATGTTTGAAACAATAATAATATAATAAATACAATTAGCATAAATCCATTGGAAACGAGATATTGGCAAAAAACGTGCAAAAAGTCGTTTTTTTGACTTTTGACCCCCAATTTTTGAAGTTGCGGCCGTCGAATTATATGTGAATTTTAAGAATACTTTTATGATGCCAAAATACAAAGTTTATATAAATTTAGAGCTGGGTATGTCAATTTTCCGAAATACAGGCCTAAATCAACCTAAAATGAGTGGATAAAATGTTCTCTAGTGTACAGGCTGTCTCCAACACCATCTACACCACTGTCAGCAGCCATGAAAAACCTCCTATATGTTGTCCTGAACAGAGCGTAGCAGATTACTAGTTGACTTTGAAAGTCACGGCATTCTGGGAATGCCGCCAATAGTTAACTACAACCTGCCTTATATAGTCCTGATCCCAAATAAAGAAGATGGAATTCTCTTGGAGAAGGAAATACTGAAATTAGATGGCTGTTGGTTCGAAGATGGATAAAAAACCCCAGGTTCTTGTGCAGTTGTATAATCACAGACCAAAGATAAAGATATTTGTATGCCATGATCCTATGCGACCATATTTCTGATGGAAGTATACATGAGATTGGCTGAAACCTCACACAAATCAATACAAATATTCTCGGATAGCCACTAGGACTCAACAAAAAACCTCCAAGTTGGTATTGAACTACCAAAAAACTGCTCCTCAATAGTAAGACAAATTGTCTTTAGTCTGGATTCCTGTCTACACTGGCCTGGATAGTAATGAAGATGCCGACTTCGTTGCAAGAAAAGGATTTTATTGCACCAGAATCTATTATTATCATTAGTTTTGCTGAACACCTGAAGTGCAAGAATTCACATTCACATACTATGAAAATACTTGAGCTATTGTATAGCAAAACACAAGTTGCGGTTTTGAGAACCGAATTATTACTCCTTTACTCATTTCTGACCGACTTTGTGATTTACTATACACTGTGGACGTAAATAGCCCCCTCGACCCTGTTAATTTTTGAAAGGACCATGATATCAAGGTCAGACAAAATTCACATAAAAAGGTATCATTTTCAGTACTTTTTGGTGAGAGGTGTTTTGGTGTTGCATTACTCTTCACCTAGAGGGCGCTACCAACTTTTTTCAAATAGAAAGAGGCTTTGTGATATCTCGTTTGATAGGTGTTTCAATTCTCTATTCAACACTTTTTCATTTTTGGAAATCGAATTAGCCGTTCCTGAGTAACTAGCAGTTTGATATTTGTTTAAACTATACATCCTACATAGGCTGAAAAGTCTCGGGCCTGACACATCAGTTAGTACTAATCTTCAAAAGTAAGCTGTTGAAATTTCATGATATTCTATTCATAAGTTTGTGAGTTATTGTGCTAAGAGTGACACTACTTTTGTTATTTTTAAAACAATGGATGAAAAACAATATCGTGTTTTAATTTTACACTGCTTCTTGATGGGAAAAAATACCGTTCAAGTGAAGCAATGGCTTGAAAAGTATTATAAGGAATCCGCTCCATCAGAAATAACAATTAAAAGTTGGTTTGCTGATATCAAATGTGGTCGTAGAGACACTGATGATGCAGAACGCAGTGGACGTTCAAGTGAGGCAGTAACGCCAGAAAACAAAAAAATCCATAAAATTATTTTGAATTATCGAAAAGTGAAGTTGCGTGAGTTAGCTGACATTGTAAAGATATTGAAAGAATATGTTGGCTCTATATTGCATGAGCATTTGACTATGAGAAAGCTCTGTTCAAAGTGGGTGCCACGCGAGCTCACTGTTGACCAAAAACAAGGTCTTGATGGTTCTGAGCAGCGTTTGGCCATATTCATAGGTTGGGGGGGACTATTTACGTCCGCACTGCATATGTATTATTAACAGTGAAAAAATATCATTTACTCTATTATTGCGGTCTTCAAATTCATTATCAGCACTTTGACTAGAACATGAAAAAAATCTTTCTCACCTCTTCCTGAATGCGAAGCACTTCCTGTTGCTTGGCCTTGATCTCGTCCTCTAGTTTCTGTCTTTCCGCAGCTTCCATATTCTTGCTCTCCTCCAGGCGTTCCATCATCGCTTGCAATTCGTTCTGCCGCTGCTCCAGTTCCTCTTTGGCAGCCTGGAGCTGTTTAAGCTGTTCTTCTAACCTTCGAATCATCTCCTGGGCCTCTTGGAGATTGGCTTGGCTTCTTTCCATTTCCTCTTGCATGGCTGAAAGCAAGAATATATGTATTCTTGGAATTGTGGTTGACAAAATTTTTTTATGGAGGCACAAAAAATATTGTGAAATCTATTTGTGAAAATGATAATTCTCAAGTGAATGCAAATATAAAAAGTAAAATATCTACTGGATCTGATAAAATTTCTTAAGCTAATGTAGAAAAATTCAGTACAGATATAATTGGTTATTCAGTTCAAATAGTTACATTATATTTTTTTAAACGGCACACTTCCCAATCACTTCAAATTATATTACTGGAGTTTTTTCCCAACACCAAATCGTTATTTTTAATACCTCGACACGTGTTTCGATCACCAAGTGATTATCTTCAAGAGAAAGATTAAACTCCTGCTGAATTAGCATAACTTTCGATTGTATATCTCACAAACATTTCATCTAAAGCTTCAATTTTGTGGATTACGAGGAACTATGGCTAAATAGTTCCAATTATATCTCTCTAGAAGACAAAAACACATAGAAACATGTTGCAGAGGAAAAGATGAATATATTAAAGAAATTCAGACAGATTATGCACAAGTGGAATTGTGAGTTAGATAGGAGAGTGTGTAGCTCCAATATTAATTATTCTTCTTGTTCATAGCTGACACAGTTGAATACTTACCAGGGTATAATAACACACTGAAATTCTGTGAAATGAATGAATATTCATGTAACTACCTTTTACATAAATTGGATAATGGTTTTTCACAGATCAGATGTATCTTAAAAACAGATTGTTTAATATTTCAAGCAAGACAACTTTGTTAACAACTCTCTTTCGATGACAGAAATATTATTAAGAACTCAGCAATGAATTGGGAAAGAAAGTTTTTTGCTTTTTACTACTCCATCTTGATACAAATAAAAATATAACCCTTTCAATTCAGCAATGAAGTTCTTGGGTACTACTTGGGAGGATGATCCTTAATTTACATGAAACTCAGATCAGATTCGATGTATGGGGAATCTTTTTATTTATAGTGTTGTAAATCATCCCATTAATAAAGTAACGCCAGCCGCCGCTGGTCGTTATAAATTAATTGTGACGTGACAAAGACCACGCCCAACTCGACGACCGCTCTACCGGCTTCGATGGACTTCTGAGGAATTCTCTACAGGTTTCGGGATAGTTCGTTTGCCGTAAGTGCGACTCACACCGAGATCGAAGAAGTCATGTTTAGTGGACAGTGCGGTACAGAGCGATCTAATAAGGCAATAGAAATTTGAATAATAGTTGAAGTGTTTGGTGGAGAACTAAAGTTAAGTTTGATTGTATAGTGTAGTCAAGTATTATTTAACCCACGGGGAAAAAGTAACAATACTGTCTGATGAACATCTACTTTGCTGAATTCCCGTATATACTATCACATGAAAACAATAATAATGAATGATTCAATTCATTGTTACAAATGAAAGGGTGAAGTGTCACTTTTCAGTGTTTTTCAACTTGACTGTATCTGATGGCATTATTCTGTAGGGAAATTCTCCCTCTGCAATTTGAAACACTTAGAGCTATTAACAATGTTTCATGGATACTTTCTTGTAAACCAATTCAATATTCTACCTTTGGTCTGCCTGATATCATTAAAGTTGCCTGTTATGTTGTATTATTGAGATCAAAACATGTGGATTTACATGAATATCAAATTAGACATATTCATTCCATCTATCCAGGTGAAAATAACCCCCAAACAATGTCAAACAGTCAATTCTCAACCGGTATATTAGGAATGTACATATTAGGAATGAATCCACATAATTCAAACTCTGAAACCTCATGAAGTTAGAACTCCAGACACTTACTTTATAACGTGAATTTATAAGAAAATTTCAATATGTTAGTATTTTAGTCACCTGTAGCTTTACCTTGAATAACTTGCCCTATGTGGACAATTTCTATACCAGAATGAATCATTGAATGAATAAACAAGTGTAAATTTTAAAATAATTTCTTGATATCAGGAAAATTTCAAAAACTCTTGGTTTTTTGAATTTTTTTTAAAAAACTTGCTCACATTTAATTCTATCCTCGTATTCCTGCTGCTTCTTCTCCGCCCTTTCCCTGGCAGCGATTTCGAATTGGAGCTTCTCTCTCTGCTGTTGCTTGGCCTGTTTTTCTTCTCTTGCTTGGGCCTTCATTTGTTGGACATCAATCGTATCAGGTTTTCGGCGTCTCATGTACAGCTCGTGGTTGCCCATGCAAAGGGCCAAAATACGCTTGTTGATGCGCACACGCGGTGCGAAGAAAACGAAATCAGGTGCCTTCTTGTCGATAGGCTTGATGATGAACTTACGGTCGTTGAAAGAAATGTTGCGGATTTCGGACCAAGGAAAGCCGATTTTCGGAGTCAACCTAGAATAGATATGATGTATAAACGACAAAATCCATTGAAATAACACATACTTTTTCTTCTTTTTTGGTATTTCTGACATTTATAGCTGTGGGTTTACCTTATCTTAATTTTAAAATAACATTTATAAGGAATATTATGAAAAATGGCCTGGAAGTGTATGGCGGTATATTTTGGAACATAATCTGTAGGATGTAGACTACCCAAGTTAGGTTAGGATAGAACCAGATTTTTTTTGATATATCGGAGGAACATTTGAATCCAGTCAGTATCAAAAAGGTGTAAAAGATGCCAGGTTTTCAACAAAGAGCTCTCTTGTTGCTATATGGTATTTGAAACATGAAACAAACATGAAAACGAACTGATATATCTTAGCCAAATAGGTATCATTTTGGATAATAGATTCAAGGAATGATGTCTCATCAAAACCTTATCAGTGCTGTAAATGGTAATTCAGATATAGACTGAGACTGATATGATGACAACTGCATAAACCCATGATGAGGTTAAGTTTGACCAAAGTGTTGAAGACGCCATGCTGGAGAGGACGAATGCTTTGCTAAGCTGAGGTCTTCAATACTGTTAAAGATAATTCCAAGCATTATCCTTTTCAATGGTGTACACATTTTCCACAATCATTCTTCATATAATGATAATCTTCATTATGACAAAATATTCCTGAATAAAAAGGACTGATTTACTCACTGATCATCTTTTTCGTATATATTGAGACCAAGGGCATCGACACCAAGGTACAATTCAGTTCCTTTCTTGTTACGAATTTCGAAATAGTTCACTCCATACATTTCCAGATCCTGAGCTATCTTCAAATACTCCATCATTGCATCTTCTCTGAGCATCCCTCTGTGTTCTTTCCACCAGGTCATGATGCTATTCTCCCATTCGTCTTTGGACATTTTGTGTTGGTCCATTACCCTGAAAAAAAGAAACATATTTATTCAACCATTTTTTAAATCTTGTGATATTGAAATTGACAGATGAGTCAAAATGTCCCCCTATGGAATTTAAACAAGCGTAAACATTTGGCTTTGAAATAATTTGGATAATTGAATATAGTACATCCGAAGCTGACTTGCTGGTCTCAAAAATGAATATACAAAATAAAAATTTTCACACATATGTATGGACTGTAACAATAATTGATAACTATCAGTTAGATGTAGTGAAAAACTATAAAAAAGGCAAGAATAAGCCAATAAATCACACTTTTTTCGCGGTTTTTCAAATGGTTCCAACGAACAATTAAAGAGTTCTAAATCCACATTGTAATTGTTTGCAAGTATTAAAATTCTACCTATGGACTCATTCTGACCATAGTTGATAAGATAACTTCTGTATTTCTTGTTCTCTTTGGATTCATGTTTAAAGTTATAAGTTCAACAAGTTCAAGGAAATTATTGCTACCATTGATTATTTTGGAAATTAGTGTAATATCTGATTCTAATCTTCTATCAGCCAGAATATTCAAGTTAAAAATGTATAGTCGAAGTAAACGATATTGTGCACTCTTAAAAGTAAAAAAACCAATACATAGAAATGAACCGGCTGAGAACTAATTCACGTGGACTGTAGAATTGGCGGTACTAACCAAGTTTTATGATTGGCTGAAGAGTCATAAAATCAAATTTGAAGTCATGTTACGGTGACGAATATAAAACGGGGAATGTGGGGATGGTTATCGCCGTCGTGTTGAAATTCGATATTGGTGCAGTTATAATTACCTAATATTTTTATCTGTTTGAAATGTGGCGTCCTTGGACAAGTACTAATAGTAATAACGAGTGTGATAATAACGCCGACTTTCCTCAGTGTAGTAATTCCAATAGCGATGGTAAACAATGTGAAAAAGAGATACCAGTGAATAAGATTCGGATGTATTTGAATATTGAGAGGGAGAAATATGTTTATTGTCCTAAGAAAGAGTTTTTGTTGACAAACGATTATTGAACTATGTCAAAATAGTATAAAAGTAATTCCTAAATGCCCATTTATATAAAATAAGGTGTCAAACATATTTTTACGAAACAAAATAAATGCTATATAATTTAAAATTCAAAAAATATCTTTAAAAAAATATGCTATATTATAGTGACATACAGTAGTAAACTATAATTCATAAAAAGCGTTGTCATTGTAAAATTCATCTAAACTATAATAGGCCTTATCAATCAGAATGTCGCTTAATTTTTTCCTGAAAATATTCAAGGAATAACTCTTCAGCTATATGGGAATTTTGTTGTACATCTTTACTCCATTGTATATCAATGAGTCCTTCACCATTGTTGTTGTGGGCAGGGGAAGTCTGATCAAGTTAGCTTGACGTGTATAATAGTGTGGCTCGTTTATATCATCAGGAGCAGATTTATTTTTATGGATCAGACTTACTGTTTCAAGAATGAATAGAGATATTATTGTCAGAATTCGTTGTTCAATGAATAATGGTTTGCAGTGATCTTGGAACTTTGAGCCACATACCGGACAGCTCGCTTCTGTAAAACGAAAACAGTCTGCAGCATGCTTTTGCTCCATACTCCCCAGAAGGCAATATCATATCTTATATGTGCATCCACAAAGGCAAAGTACGCAGATCTTGCAAAGGTTCTACCCACTTCCTTCGAAACTGACTTCAATACAAAGCAGCCAGATGCAAGTTTTTTATTCAACTTGATAATACGAATCTCAAATTTGAGCTTATTATCAATGTGAAGTCCTAAAAATTTGGAGGGCAATTTCATCTCGAGAATGTTGTTATTCAATTTGGAGGGCAATTTCATCTCGAGAATGTTGTTATTCAAACTAAGAGGTGGGAGTTCAGATTTAAAGGTGAGGAAATGGGTTTTATCAAAGTTTAAAGAAAGCTTATTTGAGTCGCACCAGCTCTTAATTTTTTCCATGTCTACAGTGGCATCTTGAGCTAGTTTTGTAGGATCTTTTCCCTGCCACAGCAACGTTGTGTCGTCTGCAAATAATGTAATGCTAGCAGTTTGATCCAGTTGTGTTATATCATTAATTTACAATAGAAACAAGATGGGTCCTAGGATGGAACCTTAAGGGACGCCTGCTTTGATTTCTCCTACATTTGAGTCTGTTGAGAGTCTTACAATTTGCTTTCGATGCAATAAGTACGATTCAAACCATCTAATGCTTCTGTGCTCAAAACCATAATGTTTCAGCTTCCGCAGTAAGATTCCGTGATCAACGAGGTCAAATGCCTTGGAAAAGTCACAGAATACATCTGCTGTATAGGCATCAGAATTCATATTACTATAAATCTTATGCAGAAAGTTAAAAATTGCATCACTTGTATTTTTGTTGTTTTGAAACCCATACTGCTATGGACTCAATATGTTATTATCCGCCTTTTTATGATTTTTTCAATAATTTTGGATAAGGTCGGAACAAGTGATATAGGTCTGTAGTTTATTGGATTATCCCTAGCACCACCTTTGAAGAGCGGAATCACTACAGAAGTTCTTAAAAATTCAGGAAATGAGCCATTCACAAAGGAATCATTTATCAATGAGACAAGAACGTTCAAAACATAATCTGGCAGTGTCTCAAAGATTTTGACAGACATTGTTGACAGCAATCTGTTTTAAAGTATTTAATTCTAAATTGAAATTGAAGGGAGATAAGGGAATGTTCAACAATCTGTTAACATAACAATTGAAGGAAGCCATTTTATGTTGCATGGGATGAAATGAATTGAAAGGAATGACATGATCAGTCTGGGTTGGTTTTCTGTAAATGGAAAAATCTAGTTTGTTGTTAGTTTTTGTTATATGCCCCTGGTGACCCTGAACCTAATGGCCTCGCCTTGAAGAGTCGTAGTTGCAGTTCTGTTTACCAGCATGGCATATATCCAGCCAGTTAGGGTCGATTCTATACCTTTCCTAGCCAGAGACGATCCTATAGTTAGGTAGTGCATTGTCAAATGCTCCTTCAATATCGAGAAATACAGCAACCGCAATCTCTTTGTTGTCAAGGGATTGGGAGATTTTTTCTACAAGGTTTGATGCTGAATCTGTCGATTTGCCGGTTTGATAAGCATACTGGTGGTTATTTAGGTGGAATGCATATAATGCTACCCTCCTGAATATAACGAGAATATAACAAGGTGATTGCAACGAAATTAGCAAAAATGTAAGAAACGTAAACAGACTTCTTTATCACCAGGCAGGAATGGGACTAAGAAATACTTGTTTGTTTGCGGAATTTATAACGAATACAAAACTGCTATATATTCAAGAATGGCTGGTTCGATGTCTTACAATAAACCATATCACAAGATCCCCCTTTCATTACAACAAAAAGTTGATAGCGACCTCTCGGCGACGAGTGACGTCACAAATTAGGTCTACATAAAGTTTTGATGGACAATATTATATATTGAAGTTAGAATGGAACCTAGAAATACTAGCAGTTTACGTGTACGATCCGAATTATTCCCGAATATTCATCACATTCCAGAAGGTTCCGGGATATTCTGGATTGTTGTAGAATACTTTTAAATACTCTCAAATGTAATGAACTGTTCTAAACTTTCTAGAGGTGGAACTTCCGGCCCATATATCTTCAAAATAACGTCCTTCAGGTCAAAACAGGAACCTTCTTCATGGACAAACTGATGTGATACTATGATAGAAAAAAAGTATGTAGGCATATATATTCTGCTACTCGTTAGAATCCCAATCGGGGGGCTAGTTTTAAATATCTAATACTACCTTCTCAAAGGCGTCCGCAACAAATGAATGAACAGCGTCGCATAATAACAGAAAAATGCTTTTTCAATATTTTTTTTATCAGTCTAGTAATAGAACGACAACACGTAACATTTTCATGGTGATTTCATATTATTTACATACATTCTAAATAGTAATATTCTGCCAAGACAATCTTTTTGAATTTATTTATTTCAACATTCTGGATATTTGTATTCCATGACAATATGGGGAATGACATCATCACGGTTAGTACGTTTTGCAAAATTAGCAACTGTTCATTGAACGAGGTCACATTTATTAGAATTATTCTGATTCAGAGTATTGTAGGTAAATAAATAGCAAGATACAAAATATTTGAACAAAGACGCCTTTATCAGACAAAGCGAATTACAGAAAATAATAGCAATTAAATTTAAACACTACTCATATTCACAAAAAAATCAAATTACCGATTTCAAAAATAATATTCTTCATAAACCATCAAATGATGTGTGACGGGGTTAACTTAGTAAGGCTAACGTGTTCCAGAAGTCTTGACCATAAAAAACTAGTGAAAATCCTTAAGGAAACCTTCGTTTTAGTTTAGTTGTAATTTTTTGCTTACTTGCATTCACTTCCGCCTGAAAGTAGTGTCTACTAACCGAGCAGGTAACTGTAATATGCATAGTATACTTCGGTGTCATGTGATCCGATCTTTTCGATTTATTCAATCTCTTGAATTTCAGTGAATTTTCCAGTATACATTGGCTATAACTTGTGTCATTTTATGAAAAATTGATTGATAAAATAACAAAAGTGTTAGTTTTTAACAGTTTTTTTCTCACATCGAAGGTATGCTTAGTCATCAACTTATGGCCTATGTGCCCAATAAACCGGCCCTCAAAAAGGTCTAATGGTAATAGAAGTCATCAGTTGTGATTTTCAGAAAGATATTTGGGTTTCTAGTGACTTTTTGTATCTACGCAATCATCCATCTGTATACCAAGCGCGTTAAGTTGTTCAACGAGTACAATTGCTATTCAATGCAAAAACTGATGATGACTTTTTCAATTCATGAAAACCATCCAGAAAGTATGATGGTGTGATGCGAAGAACGTTAAATATGAAAAATGATGCTATATTATTTGTCTTCGACTATGAAAAAGCACACACAGGGTAACACTTTGCCTACCTTCTACTCAAAGAACAGAGCAGAGTAGAGATTTGTCTGAAAAAATTAATGACAATGAATAACCCCCAAAAAATAATTATTTATATTGAATAAAAATAAATTACATCATTATAGAAAGTGAACAACATAAGAGAAACATATGTTCAAATCTGAGAGAAGAATGATATGTTTCGATAAATGGCTTGCCATGAGGGAAAATCCAGCAGCTTTGAAGGGAGAGCTGTGAGAAACGCCCGCAGCTGCAATTTGAAGATCTGCTATATTTTTTGTTTGCTTGAAACTTTGATTTAAAATTGATCTGTATATTCAATTTTTATGGTAACGTGTAGATTTGGATGTAACTATGTATACACGCAACGTAAATTCTACCTTCAATCTACCTTCAGTTATGGAAGATACAATTCAATTAAAAAACATCGATTTTTACATTTCAATAATTAATACGTATTTTGTAAACTGATGCATTGTTGAACATGATATGGATTTTGTTTTTAATAAAAATTAATAACATATCTGCATTGGGTAATTTGAAATACGAAACTATATAGGTTTGTCGACAAGTGTTACTTAGCTGCAAAAATTCAAGCGCCATTTTCTTGGAAAACAAGATTTTGTAGGAGATTTCAAGAATGCATTTTTTGATAACTCCTTAACGACAGAAAACTATATTGACTGTACTAAAGGAAGAAAGACCTATACTAAAACCAATAATGATTGAGAGTAGAAGTAAGCCCAGTTGACAGCAAATCGGGGGCGTGCTTATTAATTTTTGAGAGGGTTAAGAATGAAAGAAAAATTCTTGGTACAATTAGTTAAAATATTCATACACGTTTTTTATTTATTTCATTAAAACTTTGCAACATCGTAATTTACCTAATCGTTGTAGTCATTAGGTGGGCCTTATGAAAACGGAGTAATAATCGTGGTAATTACAGTAGGTACCAAATAAATATACAATATTAATAAAAAACACAATATATATATATATATATATATATATATATATATATATATATATATATATATATATATATATATATATATATATATATATATATATATATATATATATATATATATATATATATATACCGGGTGTCCCAGAGCTTTTAGGCCAGCAGATATCTCAGTTACCTGCAGAACAAAAATTAAAACAAAAATATGTATCATAGGAGAACACAAGCACTTTCATGCAGCATAGCAAAATCCACCCCCTGGTAAACAACCCCAAGAAACCACCCCTAACTTTTGTTTTTCAAATGGCACGCCCATGTTTGTTTTGGTTCAACTTACAGTCTTTTTCATTTCTCGGTCAATGATGTATCATGGTAGGTAGAATGACATGCAGAATCATAGAAAATACAAACACAAATGAAATATTAATGTTTAAGGTCATCTGTATTTTGATACATGATACTACAGAAAATGTTCAAAATGTTGGCCAGCACTTGCCACACATGCTTCAAGTCGCCGAATCAGCGCGCGAGTACAGGAAGCCCTAATCATTTCCGGAGTAACGGTATGACAAGCCCCTAAAATTTTTTGGGTTAAATCGTCAATATTCATTGGTTTTGTTTCGAAGGCAACTCGTTTCAGATATCTCCACAGGAAAAAGTCCAGTGGCGTGAGATCTGGAGAACGTGCAGGCCATCGCACAGGTCCACTATTTCCAATCCAACGGTCTCGAAAAGTATCATTGAGGAATGTAGTAACTACATTATGGTTATGTGCAGGAGCACCATCTTGTTGCCACCACATTTGTTGTCATTCTTCAAGTGGAATATCTTCCAGGAGGGCAGGTAAACAATTTTCCAAGAAATGTAAATATCGGTGGCCCGTCAGTGTCTTGGAAAAAATGGGGCCCGATGAGTCGTCCATTATATAAACCACACCACACGTTCACACGCCACATTGTTTGGAAATTGGTTTCTCTAATCCAGTGAGGGTTGTCCTGTGACCAATAGTGCATGTTATGTCGATTAACAGTACCATTATTATGGAAGCGGGATTCGTCACTCCACAAGATTTGATTGAGGATGTTTGGATTGTCATGGACTAAAACTTGAATGTGAGCAATGAATGCCGTTCATCTTTCGAAATCGGTAGGTCTGAGTCCTTGGTGTAAATGAATTTTAAAGGGATGATACTTGTACTGTTTGAAAATTCTTTGCATAGATGACTTACTGATCCCAATCTCTACCGCCAATGCACGAACCGAAATATGAGGATGTGCTTCGGCGTAGGCCAACACATTTATGCAATTTTCCTCAGTTCGCACGGGAGTAGGATGTACTTGATCTGTTTTTCCTGGAAATGATCCCGTTCGCATGGTATTTTCTACATACGAAAACGTATTACGACCTGGTTGTCGACGATCAGGAAAGCGCTGCCCATACAGCCTCTCCGCAGCACGTTTATTCTTTCGGCATTCACCAAAAATTAAAAGCATATCAACGTATTCGTTGGGAGTGAAGGTAAAAGGCATTTTGATATACAACAACAATATCACGACTGATGGCAATGTGTCATCCAGATATCAGAGGAATAAAAGGAAGCACAAAAAGTTCTAACATTTTATCGCCTCTTTTTCTGCGTAGCGTCCACTTTTTCTGGTGTCTACAATGCAGAACAATTCGATCAGTCCAGTTAATAGTACCCACTAACGTATTCATTTTTCTCGAACAATTATGATATATCGTTGGTTGAGAAATAACAAGAGCTGTCAGTTGAACGACAAACAACATGGGGTTGCCATTTGAAAAACAAAGGTTAGGGGTGGTTTCGCAGGGGTTGCTCGCGAGGGGGTGGATTTTGCTCTGCTACATGAAAGTGCTGGTGGTCTTCTATGATATACATATTTATTTTAAATTGTTTTCTGCAGGTGACTGAGATATCTGCTGGCCTAAAAGCTCTGGGACACCCGGTATATATATATATATATATATATATATATAACTTTTTTTCACTACTGAGTTGCAGCAATTGATAAGTGAACTCTTTATAACTATTTTCAAGCTTTCGAGTAACTTAAACTCATCATCAGGGGTACTAGGAAATACAAATTACAAATTTTTGATAATAGAATATAATATAATATAATGTAAATGTACAAATTTTCGTCTAATCTTCAACCTCAGATTCGTCACTGTTGCTACCGCTATCATCAAAGTGAATTATGATTGGTTCAATATTGTGTTCAATATGGTTGTCTAATTTTTTGCTCCTCTTTTAAAACATGCTGCATGCATTTCTTCCAGTCTTCTGCAGAAACAGTTCGAATAGCTTCTTGTAGGTGATATTGCACGTCCACTAATTTAAATGCTCTGTTTTCTTGTGCCACATATCATTTTACTTGCGCCCAGATTAATTCTATTGGGTTTAATTCGCAGTGGTATGGTGGTAACCTTAAAACTGTAATTCCACGACTTAACGCCATTTCATCCACTGCGAATTTTTTATATTTGTCTGTGTGTAATTTTGTTAGCTGAAGTAGTTCTGCCTTTAAACTATCTTTGTTATATTGGATGTTCTTATTGATTAACCATTCTTGAATTGCTGCTTTTTTCCATGATTGTTTCGGTAATGGTTCTAAATGTCGACTATGGTATGGGGCATTGTCCATGACGATGACAGACCCAGGTTCCACAAGTTGAATGATGCCTTCAAACCATTTTTCCAACACCTCCGCATTCATCTCTTCATTATAGTCGACTGTTTTCTTAGATTTAAATATTAATTCACCATTTGGTAAAAATCCACTGTCGCTTCCTATATGCGTAACTATCAGACGACTACCTTTTCCAGATGGCTGTTTTAACCCAACTGACAAACCTTCAATAAAGGCTTGTCGTGCACTTGTTATATTACCATCCTGCCATACTTTTTTGACCGTATGTCCTTGGTTAACCCATGTCTCGTCCATGAAGTACAATTTTTTTGAGCTTCCGAAATTCGTCAATTTTTCTTAGATAGTTTCTTCTCCATGCTATTATTTCTTGACGTTCAATGAGAATGCTTTTCCTGTCAACTTTTCCGTACGTAAATTTCATTTCGTGTACAAGTTTCCTAAAAGTTTCTTTACCCATTTTTGGGACCAATTCATGATCGCTAAGTGCCTCCAGAACTGTTTGTAGTGTGGGCAGCTCATTTCTGAAAAAGAAACTGTGAATAGTTCTGCGTATACTGGTTTTGGTACACCGGTGTAATCAGAGCACATATCAACTAATTTATCTTTTGTAATTGTGGAACTTAATGATGTAGAAATGCCCGGTTGGTTATTCGGAGGTACACACGTAGAATTACAGCACATATGCACAAAGTCATCTTTTGGTGGCTGATGATCTCTTTCAAGACAGTGAAATACTCGCAGTACAATTTGTTTTTCTCTTACTGACCGAGACTCCGACCGTTTTACCTTTTTCGACGTGGAAGGCCCGACCATGTCTCCCATTTTTTGAGTAGTTTGAGAACGGTGTAGAAATATAATTATGTAATGCTTAAACACTTATTAGCACTATTATTTTCACCAATTGTTATCACAACACGTCGATTGTTGACTAACTTAACTGTAAAACGTACAATTCACGCTGTATAATTCACAAACCAATGATACGCTCATGGCTGCAAGTACATTAGGGAGGACTGCAACGATGAGATGGAAGTTACGGTAAAGTGACAAAGACAGAAATATCGTTGCGTACAGCGTTGCCACTAGTTGTAATAACACTATACAGAAAATAATGATCAGTAATCAGGAAATGTATAAGTATTACTCATTACAAGCTCATTAGTGATTTTTGTCATAAATAATACCTTTTAATCGTACTAGTATTGTGTATTATCTATAATTTGCCACAACCTACAACTCAACTGCTTACTATATTTTGATTCTGCTATAAACTGGTAACGTAAAATTTAGATATGACAACGCGCTTTACTTTCAATCATTATTGGTTTTACTATAGATTCAACGATCGCACAGGTATAAACTCTCCCAACTAAATTACCATTGGCTTACGATAAGCCTCTTGCCGGCCAGTGTCGTGCCTATAATTAGTTTTAATTAGGGTAGCAAATGGAACATGACTTCTTTGTAATTTCTTTTAATATTTTATTCAGTATTATAGGTAGTAGTACAATTCATTGAAATGTTATATGATGATACACTTTTCCAAAAAGAAACTTTTGTTAGGCGATGAAATTTTTTCAGAAACAACACAAATTATTCAGACAATGCCAAACGCCAACAGCATTAAAGGACAAGTACCTAACATACGATACGCCTCTGTATAGGGAGCCCGCCGCATGGGGGCGGGCTCGCTATCACGTTCGGCGTACCTGTATCCTACTGTCAACACAAACTTGGTGTTAAATCACAACATAAGGATTATTTCCTCAAGTGCTGATCAACAAGACTAAGACAGTCCTTAGTCATCTTCTGATGATTTCAACTTGGTTAGCCAAACGCGCTGAATGAAAAATGTTTCCAATAGATGAATTTTAAATGATGCTTTATCATCTATTGGGGTCGGGTTGATAAGACAAACAAATGAGACAGAAGGTTCCTGTTATCAATTTAATCTCTCAGTAAGATAAAAAATCTCATTCACACATATTTTTAAATATATGTATTTGCGAAATAATGATAAAATTCATACACTTGATCTACCTTTTATCAAACACTTGCAGGAGTGTACTCCAACAATATTGTGGGCGGGTCGCGGAAGGTTATTATCATTATATTGCCTAAGGTGAAATACAGGTAAACCGAAAAGAAACCATTTATAACCAAATATTTACCTGAATCTAAATTCACCACTTGAATTTTAATAAAGATATACCTTAAAATGTTATTATTTGAACTGATAATAGATTTATCAATGAAACTTAGGATAAGTAGATATCAGTAACGCATAAGCTATGCAGAAGTTTTTCCTGCAACCTCTTTGAGGACTCTCGAGAATCCACATGAAGAAGTAGTTTTACTCATGTGTACTTGAACATATAAGATATCAATGGAATAAAGTGAGAAGATTAATTATTCAAAGTAAGCTGAACAATTTCTAGGATTTTCTTACAGGATATTTTTGCTGAGGAGGAGTAAGATAGGTAGATCGGAAGATTATAGTTGTTGCTACTGTGTATGTGCTACTGACCTGCAGGACATTCGCTTTGAGAATTTTTTTATAGGACAAAACGCAAGCACTACAGGAAAATCCTTAAAAAGCTCAAAGAGCCGTGCCTGTGCGAAAGTAGTGATTCACGTTGGATTTGAATCGCTGAAGATTGAATTCATTTGGAAAAACGTTCTCAGGAAGTTTATTCCATATAAACGGAGTTCTTCAAATGAAAGAGTTCTTAAACAGTGAAGTTTGAAGTGTACTGAGTTGAACCTCAAAACAATGAGCAGCCACAGTCTGTCGCGTATTTCTGATGTGTACCGTTCTTGGTGGAATCAAATGTGCCAAGTCACTTCAACACCTCCCGTGAAAGCACCTATACAAGAGACACAAATCTCCAACCTTTCTTCGATGTTCCAGACTATCAAGGTTGCAAGTAATGTTCGTGCCTCCAATCAGGCGGATGGCTATTTTCTGAATGGAATCTAGCAGTTTCAGGGTATGCTTAGGGGAGGAGCTCCATACATGAGAACAATACTGCAAAGAAGGTCTGTTTTGAGCTTTATAAAGCATCAAAAGTTGCTGAGGTGTGTACAGTTTTCTGTTTCGCAACACTGTTTCAAGCTTTTGAGAAGCAGCTTTCGCAATTCCAGCGACATGATAGTGATAACACATATTGGTGTCCATTTCAACCCCCAACAAACTTATCGAAGCAGCAAGCGGAATTGTCTGTCTTCACATCCGGTTAGGATACACTTATCTTTTTGAAGAAAACCGATTCCTGAGTTTTCGTGACATTAAATTGAACCTGGTTACTTTCACCTCAAATCGAAATCACCTCTAGATCCTCATTAAGATGTGCAACCTCATGCTGCCGGTGAAGATGTGCATCCACAGCCGATGTCCTGGAATTCAAATGGAATGACGAGACAAGTGTGCTGTCGTCAGCAAAACAATATATTGTATCTTGGTTTTTCCAATGAGTCGTTTATATACAATAAAAAGAGGGTTGAAGATGATATGGATGGACGATATCCATGGACGGCCACTTGCAGGGAACGTTCTTTCAGGAAGCTGGCGAGCCATAGCATCGAAGTTTGGCCAGCAAACCTTCATGCTACACACGGTCAAAGGCCTCAGGAATATCGAGCGCAACAGTTCTTGACCCTCTATGTTTCTCGATTGCGTTATTCCAAATATGGGTGACATACGATAGATGGTCGCCTTTTGATCTTTGTTTCCGAAAGCCATATTGATGATCGCTCAAGATTTTTGATATCACTGCTACCAAAGCGACTGGTCTATAGTTATTTGTCAAACTATGGTCTGCAAAGTATTGAATTCTTTAAATAAGTTAAACTAATGTAATCTGAAATGTAGGAATTGTTCCCCTTCACGACACTGATCTATAAGTAAATTAAGTTCAATGGGAAACATAGAAAACCGATGAAATATCGAAAACAAGGGCGTCACAATTTTCGTATTTTTCTACCTAAACTGTGAAGCTAGCTCGAATACTTCTTAATTTTTGTTAAAGTCAAACGGTTTATAAATCGACTAATAATTGTTGACAAAAGATATCGATAACATGGCAACCTGTCAAGCTCGTCCAATGTACGAGAATAATTCGAGGAGTTTTCGTAATTAAATTATATACAAACCCATCGAGGTTCAGAGACAAATTAGCTCGGAGATCTGTTTCGAGAGCAGTTCTGATTGAAAGTACTGAATAAATAAGTGAAATCATTTTATACAACTGAAATAAAAAATGTAAAAAGAAGGATTTAGTTTGTTTTACCTTTGAGGTAGCAGCCTGTCGTTGGACAAAAATCCGGGATTGTGTAGCGCCTTCTGATAATCCCCGTGTCTGGCTTGAACGGCGTAAGAGGCCAACAGGACGGAAGTTTCGGGTGGGCAGTAAATCTCATCGGAGAGGATAGCATTTTTCACCTGAAGGTAGAACAGCCGGAGGGTGATGTCTTGGATGAGCTCTTCGGCGACGTCTTCGGGATAAAATTTGGCACGGAATTTGAATTGGAGCGGGTTTTCTTTCTTCACGTCTTGACTCATCACCTGAAAAAAAAATTCTTAAATTTAATTTGAGGAAAACATATTAAAGTACTAATCAATAGGATAGATAATCTGTTGATCTCAACTGTCTGAATGTTTTTCTTTTTGAGAATTTACAAAAAAAAATCTGTTCAAAATCTGTTTTTCCGTTAATCAGCTGTCGCCCCCATACGAACGACCACTCTCAGAAGTTGAGAAAATTGTGCGAGCTTAGGACTAACGAGGTCTTACCTTTTAACGTGTGATTCCTAACCTAACTTAAATATAAACCGTTATTTCAACACATTGACATGTGTTTCGATCACCAAGTGATCACTTGATGATCGAAACACGTGTCGAGATGTTAAAATGACGGTTTGGTGTTGGGAAAAAACTCCAGTAATATTCATTACTACACCAAAGGTTCAAAACAGTGCATCTCAAGTACATGGTTTAGTAATATCAAAACAATCGCAAATTCAAGTTTAAACAGTGAGAGAGAGCCCATCAACCATGTCAACAAATGTTTTTGAAAAAATACAACGGGTGCATGTTTTCTGACAGAGTTAAACGAACTGTTCTGATGATCTATCAACATATAAGTTATTCCAGAGACTTCTTACAAATAGAGTAGGCGGGCTAAAGTAATGTCGGCAGGAACTGGGGAGGCAACAAACCTCGCAATCTCGCAACAAATAGAGTAATTTTGAAAGATTTTTGTTTGTTTGGAATGTCTAAATTTCAGTCAGAGCGGACAAGGTAGCGATAACAAGCGAATAAAAACCGGTCTAGTGGAATATGTTATGGAATCTATTGAAAAAACTTTTTTCACATCAGAACAAAAATACTACCTATCGACGCACGTTTCGCTAACCAAGTTAGTATCATCAGACGATGATTGCGATTGTTCTGGTGTAGTAAAGGTGTTTTGAATAGATTCATTTTAGGCCAGAGGTTTCAAATTCTGTATATCATGTTACAGAATATCATCATTCATTTAATGTAATAGCAGTATAGACACGCCTGAAGAAGCTATTGTATAGCGAAACACGTGTTGGGTTTCTGTAAAACTGTAAACAGTATTTCTTGAATTCCAGACTTTTCCTTTTCCGTCGTCTTTTGGGTTGCCCAAAAGTGTACGAGCAGTTTTAAAAACCACTTTGGTGTATTTTGGTTCGTATGAAAGAACTATAAATTTTAAGTTTTTTCTGAATAGTCGAGGATAAACGAAGACACTTTTTGAATTTTCTCCTCCTGGTTAACTTTTCCACTATAATTGAAGGATACCCATTACTTTCAGTTATCTCCTTGATGACGTCTTTCTCGACATCATATATTTCTTTACTCGAAGGTAACGTGACGGAACCAGCCTATGGACAAGAAAATAGATTTCCGCCATTTTTTGTTGTCGGCAATAGTGGGAACTGTCGGAGATATATCTGAAAGTGCTACTATTCTTCCTACTTACGCTCTGTTGAAATAATAAGGTGAATTTTAATTTTTTTCAAGGAATATTTATTAATTAATCAATTTCTATTATGTTCCCTTCAGAGCAGTCCCCCTCAGATCCTCAGATATAATAAATACACTTGTGCCATGGTAATCGAAGAAAACAGTGAGCAAAACCTTGACGTTTGATCGAACTTGGCGTGCCTTTTTTGGTCTTGGCTCTCCTGGGATCTAACTTTAGGACGCTTGGACTTTGGTCATGAACCCATCGATTGTTGATATGAGAGCGTAGTCATTCACATCTTCTCGACCTTTTGTAAAAAGCTTGTAAAAAAATTCTGACTCAGAGTACAATCACCGTATGTTGCTGTCAACATTTCTAGTGTTTTTGAGCACCTAATTATATTTTTACACAAATTTTGATGAAAATTAACTTTCTAACTCACCACTCACCAACAAACTACACATCTGAAATTGTTAACATACGTTCGGGACAAGTGTACCAACATAAACAAATAAAAAACACCGCTAATCGAATGTGTGTAGCCAGCGAAATTTGACATTCGATTAATTTTTTTTCAACAGTTCCCGTACATCTAATTTAACTGTAACGTACAAGAATGGTAACTGTTCGTAATTTTCAATTTCATACGTGAAGAGAAAATTTAGAGAGTGAATTTGTTAATAATCGACTTTCTAGCAAAAAGAAGACTCACAATTTGTAGTTCTTTCCTACGAACTGAAATACATAACAGATTGGTTCAAATTTTTGAAAAATTGGATATGAAAGTTGCTTTCAAAACAGCCCCTCAACTTCAAAAAATGTTGGCCAACGACGAAAAAGAAAAAGTCTGGAGTTTTTTTAATAAGCTGTGAAAATTGAGACAAAAAGTCGCCGGTAAAATATCGGTGAGCAGCCGTCCACTGCCACTGTATCCCGGCAGTACCGGGAAGTAGTGGCGTACATGACTAAATACACTCTTGCATACTCACCGGTTTTTTACCGACCATTCCAGTCTCAAATGCTCGGTGAAATTGTAGTTACTACGCATCAACTTCGTTTTGGTAGTGCGTGCTAATTACGACAACAAAGCAACTGAGTGGTCGACCGATAATAATCCGGTGAGTGTGCAAGCACCCGCTACCAATAAAATATCGGACGATTTTATACTGGCCGTCCAAAATCGGCCGATATTTTATTGGTAGCAACTAGCGTTACGCTAGCGTTACTAGTATTGGTAGCGGGTGCTTGCACACTCACCGGATTCTCATCGATCAAACAATCAGTTGCTTTCTTGTCGTAATTAGTACGCACTATCAAAACGAAGTTAATGCGTAGTAACTACAATTTCACCGAGCATTCGAGACTGGAACCGGTGAGTATGCAAGAGTGTATTTAATCATGTACGCCACTACTTCCCGGTTCTGCCGGCGATACAGTGGCAGTGGACGGCTGCTCACCGGTATTTTACCGGCGACGATCACCGGTCGGCGTGTGTGCAAGGTTCCGTTCCCACATGTGGTTCACTATTGGAATTTGGACGACCAGTACAAAGTCGGCCGTCCAAAATCGGTGTGTGTGCAACTAGCGTTAGGCTAATTGCGCCCACACCGATTGTGGACTGCCGATTTTATACCGGTCGTCCAAATTCCAATAGTGAGCCACATGTGGCAACGGGAACTTGCACACATGCTTACCGGTGATCGACGCCGATCACCGGTCGGCGTGTGTGCCAGGTCCCGTACCCACATGTGGTTCACTATTGGACTATACGACCGGTATAAAATCGACAGCCCAAAATCGGTGTGTGCGCATTTAGCGTTTACGTAATTGCAGGTTGGTATCAATCAGGTAGTGAATGACAATAAGACAATAACAAAGCACTAGGAATTGATTTATTGACCTTCACTTGAAGTGTAATGATTCGTTTAGATGTAAGTGAGAACAATAACATAGCCGAAAAAAATAGTCCTACTCATATCCCGATAATGCTAACTTGGTTAGGGCAATGCGCGTTAAGAAACAGTTTTTATGTTCTGGAATGTGAAAAGTGTTTTCAATAGTTATTATATATAATATACAAATTCCAATATGTATATTAGATGCTTACTACAATACATAATCAAATGCATTTCAAAGTACAGATAAATGAAAATACAATATATGGTATGATCTAAGCATTCTAAGCATTCGAAACGAAGATGTGTATTGGCGTGGACCACAAAGTGGTTGACATTTAGATTTAGAACTCGAAGGTCAGATTTTAGGAAAACCTTGACTTTGGGAGACCGTAGTCACAAACATTCAAATACCGTGGTTACATATATACATTGTAATATTCTACAACAGAAATTGAAAAAAAACTTTTCATAATGACCGGTAAATTCAAAAGGTATTACTTGGTGAACCAGTGTCAGAAAATGTTTCCACGCAAAGAAATGAAAAGTTATACTCACAATAGGTAAATCAATCAAACTTCATATGTTCAACACTTCGACAGAGACGTATTTACTTCAAGTATATAAAATACTGTGTACCTATATGTTGTGAGTATGTATTCAATAAGGATAATCCAATTCCTCATGACTAAATATTAAAAGCTCATTACAACAATA
Organism: Leptinotarsa decemlineata; assembly: GCF_025532065.1. Lineage (NCBI taxonomy): Eukaryota > Metazoa > Arthropoda > Insecta > Coleoptera > Chrysomelidae > Leptinotarsa > Leptinotarsa decemlineata. The sequence goes on along the minus strand of NW_027412688.1, from coordinate 25,421,418 downwards.
AGTTGTAGAAACAAAATTGACCAATTTATTTGTTTGAGACACCAGAGTTACTAAATCCTCGCAAACATCAGATGATTTAACCCTGAATATTAATTCCCTTTCAACTTTTGACTCTACAGGAAGTTTAAAAGATTTGTTACATTATCGAATGTAATATTCAGTAGAAACGTCAATGAAAAATGTAACTTTGGTATCCCCAATTTCACAAAAAATCCTTGGATACCTGCGAAATGGTTTTTGAACAAATACTCGAAGTACCTATAAAATGACAACAATAATAATGCAGAAAATGTCTCATTTACATCAGCTCTATGTTCGGTATCTACAAAAGCAATGATAGGTTAGCTACGAGATCAACTATAGTTTCAGACAGATTATTTCAGTTATCATTTGCCATATTGAAAAAATCGTTGAGTTTCAGGCTTTTTTTTTTTAAATTAACTTTCGGTGAAATTTTTGACTCTTGTAGGTACATACTATCTTCAGAAAAGAGTTCATGACACATTTTTATTCGCATAATGATGCCTTCTTCAACACTAGTCATCCGTAAATAGTAGTTGTAAAAAAATGTTTGCCTTTCCAAAAAAATTATCAATCATGGTGTTGTAAAAACAACAATCCGGATTTTCAAAACCAAACACAACTATTTGTTCTAATCACTTGACTGGAGTTTGCTCTATCGGCATGAGGAAGTTTATGAACGCAACCCAGAGCTATCTTTTTGAATGATTATTCTGTGATAATATCACATGAAGTTTACAAAAAGACAATCAATCACTTTTAGAAAGTTTGATAATTTTATTTAAAAAAATATTGAAAAAAAAAAATGAAGTCCTTCCATTAACGTGCTAGATAGACATATTAATTAATATTCTATCACATATAGTGATTAAACACATGTAAAATATTCAAAACCGAATAGGTTACAAAACTCGTTTGGGTAATTTGTAACTTAGTTTTGGCATACTAATCAGTCATTTTTTCATTGAAATAAAACATTTATCGCATTTCATTGCAAGACGCATGTTTTTTGGTTGCTTGTACGAAATAATTCCTACAATTAAGACGATTAGAAGTACCTCAACCACAAATTATTAGTCATAATTCTAGGTGAAATGATGCAGTTTTTCTTTTATTTTTGAGACACTTATATTCCTAATAAAAGGTACAACTGGAAACTCTGGCGCAGAATAAATAAAAAAACGAGCACTTTTCCCAATAGCCAGAAATGCAATACTCTTCACGACGCGCGTTTCACCAACCAAGTTGGCGTCTTCAGGAGATGAACAATTTCAGAAAGTGAAAGAAACGATAGAACATGCGTGCCATCATAAGGCTCTAGGAATCCGTCAGAGTATTGGCAAGTGTCAATATTTGTGTTGACTTTTGAAAAACAATCAAATTTGGAAGGGTGAATTGTATATTAGTTTGGAAAACTTAGTCAGATTGTATCATTTTGTATACTGTATTGTATACTATTGGATTGGATAGTGCTGTTATTATGCTTGTTTACGAGTGGGTTTTAGTTTTAAGATATAAGATTCAATTTTACAGTTTCTATGAAGAGGTTCATATGGGAATAAACGGTTACAGTTCCACCAGCCGTGATTAGATTAGATCAGGGATGGCCAACTTCTTCTGCCCAAAGGGACACTTCAATACTTTCACTAAAAGCGGGGACCGCACAACAAATTTAAGGCAAATTTAGGCTATGTAAATATATGAACAAATACTACGGAACAATCTTTAATTTTAATATTTCATTTTATAAAAAGTAGAAGAGAACCCAAGTGATTCTCTTATGCTTAGCATTAAACCTTAACTTTACTAGTTAAAACATTAAAGGTCGTAATAATATACAATTTGTATTTGTATATAAAAATTGTATTTTTATGTTTTTGTTAAAAAATATCTACTTTTCAAAGTCGTTCAGGGACCGAAAATAACAAGGCCACGGATCGCAACAAGTTGGTCATACCTGGATTAGATTGTTAGGGAGCTGGCCCATGGCCTGATTCACTGCGACTTTTCCAGATCTATTGTGATGCTCATTATCTAGCTTGATCTCTTTGATGAGACTCCATAGCCTTGACCCTGACCCCTTCATATAGCTGGCAGCCTCTGGTTTATCTTCCCTGCATCTTGCGTGTCTCAGCCTTGCTATCGTTTCGCATTCACAGAGTACATGCAGTGCAGTTTCTTCCTCTTCTTGACAGAACCTGCATTGGGTTTCTTCTGTCAGACCCATGTTGCTCTCATATGTTTCATGAGTCGGCTATGCTCCATTAGTAGACCCACCACTACCTTTACAACCTTACGGTTGTGGTTTAGCAGGTCTTCCGTGAATCTGGGCGATGGTTCCTTTATGAACAGCGGCCATATGGTGTCGTTGAGCGATTTTTGGCCAATTTTTCTCTACGAATTCAAATTGAACCAAAGCGGTGCCGAAAGAGCCCGAAAAATTACCCAGACATTTGGCAATGATAGTGTTAATGTACGCACTGTTCGACGTTGGTTTGCGAAATTTTGTTCCAAAGATTTCAGCTTCGAAGACAAGCCCCGAAGTGGTCGACTTACAGTAATCCAGGACGAGGATTTTAGGACCTTGGTGGAGATGGGCCTATCACAAACGATGCGTGAGAAGTCGGAAAAACTGGGCGTCAGCTCTCATCCGGTTTTTGATGGTTTAAAACGTATTGGAAAGGTCAAAAAGCTATAAAAGTGGGTGCCCCACGATTTTAACGATCGACAGAATTTATTACGTTTCGAGGTCTGTTCTTTGTTTTTCCGCAACCAATACGATTCTTTTTTGGATCGGATCGTTTTGGAGACGTTCAGGACAGTGATTAAACACTGATGAGCCACCCAGGCACTTCCCAAAGGCGAAAACCCACCAAAAAAGACCATTGTTACTGTATGAAGGTCAGCGGCTGGAGTAATTCACAACAGTTTTCTGCAACCGTGCTAAACCATTACAGTACTATACTGTAATGGTTTCGATTGAATTGAATGTGTATTCACCGAGATATTACAGTTCAAAGTTGATTCATAAAACGGACAAAGAAACAACCTATACATCATAATATTTTGTGGATACTTTTTTGCGCTTGTGCTTATTGACATCTCAAGTCAAATAAATGAATATATCAACAAATGCATGAGTATTGTATTTTGAATATACGAATATTTAGGATCACGAGCATATTTACATGAAAAATTGATGCCTTCTAATTTATTTTTCTAATAAACCGAATGCGGTTTTTCTTATTTTTCTTATCGAGATTTTATGTCAAGCTCATTCAGATCAAAGCGATGTTATTGATTTGATGTACATTAATCACGGCCGTGATTACAAATATGAAAATATAATTTGTGACTATCCGGTTATTAAATTCAACCTTGTCAATTACATCGACCACTGGTCTGGGATTGTATTACGATAAAAATAAAAATGATAAACAATATTCTCTCGTGCATATTACAACTCATGCAATTCAGCATTTTCTACAAAAAAAAAAACGTAATTAAGACCGTCGAGGCTGTTTTGTAATTAATATCGAGTAGTAGATGAGTAAACAATCGATTCCAGGGGATGAACGAATCGTTTGTTGCGTTACAAGATCGGAAATTATCCATGAGATTGTTTTTTGCATATTTGCATGTTTATAATTTTTATTACCTGCTTACAAGTGTAAATATTCAACTCTACCAATGAAAATGAACACTGAATTTCATAAAAATTCTCGTATTGTTTTAAATTAATTGCTCTTTTGTATTCTGCTATGGTGTTATTCCTATCTTCATCTATATCTATATTCATGGATTCTCTAATTCATTTTCTGGAAAAGTAACCTCTAAAAAATAAAGGACTTTATTGAACTGGGTTTTTACCCTGCTTTGTCTGATTCTGGTAACATAATTTCAGGTAACTTTGTTTATTCTTTGAATATATCAAGATTTCATCGATATAATGGATGAAGAAATTGTTGTATTGCTCTAAAATGGCACGGAGTTTACGAAACGATGCTGAGCAACAGGAATTCTGTAGCTAGACCGGAACTACTTTCAATCCATATAAAACTGTCCATAAAAATGATAATAGTTCCTACTTTTTGAATATATAATAATAATAATAATACGGCACTCTTACAATCATCGTCTTGGCTCTACTCAAATTGAGTAGAAGATGATATAGAAGTTATAAAGCTTCAAATCCTTTTTGTGACATATGTTAATATTAAAATACTGAAAATAAAAAAAAATTAGTTGCATCATTCAATATACAGTGTGATCCATTTTTAATGGAAACACCCCCCTAAAATTTGAAGTTGTAAACCGATTTTAATATTTTTTTTTGAAATGTCAAGTACTAAAAGGTCTACCTTGGGACAAAATTTGAAATGTTTATTGAAGTTTCAGGGCATACTACGATATTTTTCTTAGTCGAAAATCGGGATTTTTTATTAGCGATTTTTTTATAGAAAAAATCACTACGCCACTGGATTCAGAGTGCCTCTAAACAGGTGTGACCAAAATTTCATGAAAAAATATTCATTATTAACAAAGTTATGACAATTCAAAAATTCGAAAACTCACACAGCTAACAGTCACAAAAAACACCCTATATCAACAGATATAGCCATGAGAATATTTTTTTTATGATTTCAACAATAAAGTGCCGACAGATGAAAAAAACAAAAAACAAATAGCGTAAATATTTTTAATGAAAATAACGGAATTACATTCAAGTTTTCACGCAAATTTACTAAAACTACGACCTAATATTTCAATTTAAATCTTAGTTGCCATGGAAATGATATTACAGTTTGACACTTGTGAAAGGTTTAAGTGTACTATTGTCAACAATATTCTCCTTACAGTTCTTGGAATTAATTTGTGTCATGGCTGCAAGATTAAGCGCAAGAGAGAAAATTGAAATTGTACGCCTTTCAGGAGATGACGTCAGAAGTGCTAGAGAGGTTGGTAGAGTATTTAATGAGAGACATCCAGATCGTCCTCGTCATCATTCTTGTGGTAGAGCTCGAACTGCAAAGGTCGATTCCTCAACCAGTTTACCTAAGTTAAATTTAGTGAAGTGAAGTGAACAAAGTATAGTGAAGTGAAGTGAAGTGAGTACCCAAACCCAGAGGATTACCTCATAAGTGTCTACCGGCGTGAGGAGTCACTGATTATTATAATCAAACTCTTCCGATAGAGACACCAGAGCCTAGTCCAAAAGGCGAAGGTGCCGCTAACTCCCAGATCCGCACCTGGAGGTGCACTTACAAAGGAACACCAAAACCCAAGGTTGTATTCAATCAAATTTAATTTTCTAACAACAAAATATGGCGAGACAAACTCGCCAATCCAAACGCACACAAATTCCTTTCACTAATCCTTCTCCATCCTTCTCCGGCTCGTCTCCCGAGCGCGAACCTCCAATTACTCCCCCTCCAACATCCACACTAGTTCAGACTCCAAAAAGCAATCTTTTCAACATCCGGGAAATCCCCGATAACCTAGCCAATCAAAGGGCTCTATTTAATTTCTTAAACTCAAACGAATTCCTTCGTGGCCAGATCACGGAATTAAAGGTCAATTTCAATAAAACCGCATTGTTAAAAACCACCAACTGTCCCAAAACTGCGGAACAGCTTCAAAAACAGCTTCGTGACCGCACAGGTCACATGTCCTTCAAAGTGGTCGACTTAAGACCACGAATCCCACAACCAACGGCTCCGAGGGAGCCGCACCTCTCGTTCGTAATAAGGGGTGTACACCTCGATTTTACAGTCGAGGAAATAAGCGGCTTCCTGGATGCCGCAAAAATTGATGTCATCAAGATATGGAGGATAACCTCCAAAAAAACATCAAAACCCACCCCCCTTATTCGCGTCATCACCGCGAATAAGGAACAATACACTGGGTGTTTGACACACGGTGTCAACATCTACGGCCGAACACACGAGTGTGAGGCCTCAAATATAAACCCAGTTCCTCCCATCCCAAAATACTGCAGTATTTGCAGTGAAACAGGACATTCTGCCACTGAATGCCCTACCCACAAAACTAAATGTCCCCACTGTGGTGAGGCACATCCTGCAGTAAAATGCACAAAGACCTCCAATCCCAAATGCCCCAATTGCGAAGGCGACCATCCAGCCTTTTCGCTAAAATGCCCTAAAAGGGTTAAAACTCCTGAAAACCCCAAAGAGGTAGCCCCTATCACTGTTGAAACCCCCAAATCCATCTCCCCCATTTCCCAGCAAGTCCAAGCTGTCATAAAAATACAGACAACACTCCTCCTAAACCTCATGCCCACCATGAGATCCGAAATTCTAGCTCTTACCAACGAGCTATGTAAAACTATTCTTGGACACTCTCTCTTCGCCACGGCTAGTGGCAACAAGGTGGACTATACGTTCACCGACCTGATGTCTGAACTAGATGGCTGAAGCTCAAATAATACGGGATAATGGGCGTTTAATCCTCGGTACAATAAACGCCCAGGGCCTCAACAGAAAAAGATTCCACACCAAAACACTACTCCATATCCATAAAATCCACATCCTATGTATTACCGATACACTTACCAAAAATCCTCCCAACTTCACCGGCTTCAATACATCCCACCGTCCAAAAGACCCCCATTCTCGAGGCATAGCTATTCTAACAAAACGTGGACTCCCCCACAAACTACACACTCTTCCCCCTAACCTATCTGAACTCGACTGCCTTGCGATAGATCTCCTATCCAACACCGGCAACATAACTATCATAGCCCATTACAATCACCCAACACAAACTCTTTCCAGAGACTTAATTGAATATGCATCTTCTCTCCCTAAAGCATTCCTAATAGGCGACTTCAACTCTCGCCACACCCAATTTGGAGATTCCAACTCCAACGCCAACGGCCGTCTACTAGCCAACCTACTCCTAGAATACAACCTTTACAGAATTCCCTGCCCCGACCCGACGTTTCTGAGTCACCGGGGGGCCTCCATCATTGACCACATCTTGTGCTCTGAGAGCCTGATAGAGACGGTCGATGAACTGGCCTATATCGGAGACACAATCACGTCGGATCATCTCCCCCTGATAATCAAGACCTCATTAAATTTCCCTACTCCTTCCATTCCTGAAACCATCACATACAAAAACCATAGACTCACAGACATCAAACATTTCCAACTTCTCGTTAACCAAAAATTATCTACTCTTGACAATCCTCCACTTAACCACTCCAGACAAATCGACTCCCAAATTGAATCAATCCAAAAAATTATCTCTGAGTCCGATGACTTATCCACTCCCACTTCAACCCGACGAATTGATCAATCCCCACTTCCTCCTTACCTCATTAACCTCATCAAAAATAAACGCAAACTTTATAGAACCTTCGTCCGTACCAGGGATCCTGTCCTTAAAACCGAGTGGAACCGTCTTAACGCTCGTATACGCCTCCTCATCAACCAATTCGCCCAGAAAAGGTGGATAGAGGAGACTAAAAAACTTGACTACCGAGATGGAATGGCTTTCTGGAACAAATTCAAAGTCCTGACAGGACAAAAAAGGAAAACCGACAGTCACCTGGTGACCGACGGTAACATCATTTCCTCCCCTATCGACAAAGCCGAAGCCTTCCGCGAAAATCTCGAAAAAACCTTCCGCCTCCCTAAAGACCCACACTTCGATAACCAATTTCTTAACCTTATTCACCAACAGGTGCCGGCGCAGTTGGGCCGGCACCCAGGTCAAATCCCCCTCGACGCCAACTGCCCCTTAAGATCCCCATTCAGCGAGGAAGACATCCTCAACTCCATCCACAGTGGTAGAAATACCGCTCCTGGACCAGACTCGGTTAACCGCCGTGTTCTAAAAAACCTCCCCGCCACAGCTATCCCTTTCATCAAACACATCCTAGACGCGTGCCTCGCGCACGCCTACTTTCCAAACGCCTGGAAACAGGCTAACACAATTCTAATCCCTAAACCCCACAAGGATCCTACTAATCCCGACTCCTACAGACCCATCAGCTTGCTTAGCTGCCTTGGAAAACTTCTGGAACGACTGATGACCAACTGTCTAAATGACTTTCTCACACTCCACAACATTATCCCTCCCTATCAACATGGTTTCAGGACCGAACATTCTACCCAGAACGCACTAGTCGAACTTCACACTCATATAACCCAAAATATCAACGCTTCCTTTTGCACCATTGCAATCTCCCTCGACATTCAAAAGGCTTTCGACAAGGTCTGGCACGCGGGCCTGATCTGGAAGCTTATCCAAATCAACCTGCCTCATCACTTTATCCGACTAGTTGCCTCCTATTTATCCAACCGACTTATCCGCGTCAAAGTCGGAGAAGCTTTATCCACCCCTTTCTCCCCTAAAGCCGGAGTCCCCCAGGGATCAGTCCTCGCCCCTTCCCTATTCCTCATCTATGCACATGATGTGCCCATAACCCACAAAATCCTCCAATACGCCGACGACACCATTCTATACTCCTCCGCCCCCAACACCCTCCGCTTGCAAATTCAAGCCCAAAATATGATCGACCATTTCGAGCAGTGGTGCAACAAATGGCGTATCAAAATCAACCCCACTAAAACCCAAACAATCCTCTTCCGACACCCTAACACCTCCACCCGTCCCAAACTAAACCCGGACAACTTGAATCTCAGACTTTTGGGGGAAAACCTCACACTCCAGGACTCGGTTTCCTACTTGGGGGTCACCTTCACGAGGACCCTCAACTGGGAGATCGACCTGAGAGAGACTCTGGACAAAGTCCGGAAGAGAGCTAACCTTCTAAAGGCTCTGAGAGGAAAACTTGGGGGATGCGACAGTAGGACACTGCTTCATACCTATAATACCTATATAAGACCAGTCCTCGACTACAAAGCAGTGATATACTGTACGCTTCCTCCGAGACTGTCCCACCGCATCCTTACAACTGAACGACGAATACTACGAAACATACATAACCTACACTACCGATACCCTTCCCAACAATTATACAACCACACAAATACTACACCAATCAACCATAGATTTCAGGAACTCCGAGGACGATATGCGATCAGGACGATGAGCAGCAACAACACCGATGCCATCGACACGCTCACATCGCCATGGATCCCCCGTGGAGGATCCCGAAGGAAACCTAGGAAAAAGCTCCCCTTTCCCCCAGCCAGACTCCTGGGCGCGATGGAAGACCCACCGGAGCCGATCCAGGACATCCTAGAGGATTTACCACTGGGATACAGATAGCGGATACCTGACAGCAGCGCCACGGAAAGTACCGATACTCTAAAACACACACAACCCCGGCCCAAAAACCCGTACTGAATCTTAACATCTGGACCACCGACCACCGCAACGAACCCGGACTACCACATGGACCAACATTAAAACCAACCAAGAAAACTGGAACACAAAACACCACAACACAAACACCAACACAAAACACAAAACACACACATAACTCACTCACCCTGAAGAGGCATAAGCCTATAGCAGGGCCCTACACAAACACATACACTCACAAAAATTGTAACAAAACTGTAAATTTGTAAATATACGATTTTGATTGATTGATTGATCGTCCTCGTATTAGCTACGGTACGGTAAATAAAATAAATAAAATATTCAATGAAACTGGTGCAGTATAAAAAATGATGTTAAAAAGTAATCCGGTACAAAGACGAAACAGGAATGACAGGAATGATCAAATCATTTTAGATTATTTCGGAAATAATCCTAATGCCAGTATAAGGAATGCCACTTTAGATTTGAATATTCCACGAGAAACTATTCGGAGATGTCTCAAGGCGACGAAGCAAGATGCCTGGAATATTGTTTATGGGTCCAAGGGGAATATTTAAACAATAGCAATTTCCTAAAAAATATTTTATATACCGACGAAGCCACTTTCACTACAAATGGAGTAGTGTCATCACAGAATTGTCGCTATTGGGCAGCGGATAATCTTAACTGGGTAATAAACTGTAAAAGCCAGTATTCCCAAAAAATCAACGAACGAATTATTGGTCCTTTCTTTTTTGAGGAAAACATTAATGCGCAGAGGTTTCTAGAATTTTTAAACACAGAGTTTTGGGATGATATTCACGAGCTGCCAATCATTATGCCAGAGCTGTGAGGCAATGGCCTAACGAACGTTTTCCAAACCGATGGATAGGCCGTGGTAGTCCGTTTATAGAGTGGCCACTCAGATCTCCAGATCTCACAGTTTTGGACTTTTTTTCTCTGGAGACTTCTCACACAAAAGGTTCACAAAAACCGCTCAAGAGGTAGAAATGAACTTTGTGCAAGAATTCGACAGGTATGTGTAGATATTAGCCCTCAAGAACTAAGGAACGTAATCAGAAACATTCGTAAGCGCTACGACACATGTATCGAAATACGAGGTGGATTAGTAGAGGCTACTAGAATATGAGTTAGAATTAATTGTTGCACTGAATCGAAACATTTCAATAATTAGTTATTAGTTACGTTTATTAAAATTTTTGCTTCATTGTTAGTTGAATTGTGTGAATGTTATTCCGTTATTTTCATTAAAAATATTTACGCTATTTGTTTTTTTTTTCATCTGGCGGCACTTTATTGTTGAAATTATAAAAAAAATTATATGTTGTGACTGTTAGCTGTGTGAGTTTTCGAATTTTTGAGTTGTCATAACTTTGTTAATAATGAATATTTTTTCATGAAATTTTAGTCACACCTATTTAGAGGCACTCTGATTCCAGTGGCGTAGTGATTTTTTCAATAAAAAAATCGCTAATAAAAAATCCCGATTTTCGACTAAGAAAAAATATCGTAGTATGCCCTGAAACTTTAATAAACATTTCAAATTTTGTCCCAAGGTAGAGCTTTCAGTACTTGACATTAAAAAAAAAATTAAAATCGATTTACAACTTCAAATTTTAGGGGGGTGTTTCCATTAAAAATGGGTCACACTGTGTATATTATAGCTACCATAAGCCAATCGTTACTTTTGTAGGATTAAATAATGATACTAATAATGCACATACACAAAATTAGTATCACTACTTTCAAGCCACGTTTCATATAATATCACGTGCTTACTAGTTACATTTTCATAATACTGTCAACAATATATGTCTAACGCAGAATAAACACTGTCCGACGAGAGAGGAGAAGCCTACCTTCCGCTGACCCGTTAGGTAAAGGAGCGGTTTACCCTCCCATAAGAAGTTATCACTTCAAAAGCAAAAATAAAGTCAGATTCAGTTTTGCCTCTCGATTCATGGGTCATGCGCATCAAGACGCCCAGGAGTTCCTTCGTTATCTTTTAGAAGGTTTACATGATGGCGTTAATAGAATTATTGAGAAACCTAAACCGACTTTAGCGGAGGTTAAACAAAAAATTGAGCGACAGCGGAAAATCACATTTATTTATTTATTTGAGTACATATAACTCTAAGATTGTAGATAATTTTGTTGGTCAATTGAAATCCACGATGAAGAGCACACATGGTGGACACTCCTTTGTAACCTTCGATCCTTTCTGGGATTTGTCATTCCCCATACCACAAAGAGTTGGTCAATTGAGTTCATCAAAGTGCTTGGATTTCTTCACAAGAGAGGAAACTTTGGATGGACATGAAAAACCGATGTGTTTAAGTTGCAAGGAAAGAAGAAAATGCACAAAGTCTCTATCGATCCATAAGTTTCCCTGTATTTTAGTCATTCATTTTAAAAGATTTTCTTTAACAGAAAGATTTAGAGGCACGTTAAATGTTGTCATCGAATTTCCTCTAATAGGATTAGATATGAACAGTTATGCAGCAGACAATGTGACTTCTTGTCGTTATAATCTATATGCACTTTCGAATCACAATGGGTCTACCTACAGCGGACATTATACAGAATTCTGCAGACATCCTTATACTGGCACGTGGCACGAATACAATGATTCACACGTATCACCAATTTCACCAAAATCGCTTGTGAGTGGAGATGCATACATCCTCTTTTATGAAAAGGAGGAAACGAGTTATTTTTGAACCGTTGATTTTAATGTTATAATGAATTATATGTTATTGTACATTAGAAAGTAAATAAAGCTGTTACTGTTATAAATAACAATATTGTAATATAAATACGAACCAACACCTCACCTAAAGAGTTTAGTTCACCTATGAAGGTGAACTATAGAAAAAAACAGACAGTGTGAACTCACCTTATTCTTATTAATATTCTTAGCATCAAGACCAAGTCTCAGTTGTTTTTTTCCAGAAAAAATATTTTATCGGTAGCCATTTTTTCCTCAATCCAAGCCAAAATTCAACAACACGTTTCATGTTTTATTTTTTAGGGTTCAATTAAACAGATAAAATAAAATACTTCAAACGAATTTATACCTGATTCAATAGTCTAATAAATAATTACAATTCATTCCATCATACGAAAACAAAAAATAACTACATTATACTCGTTTTATCGAGTGTAACCAAAATCAACGATAATTATCATCGGAAAGAATGGATAACTAAACATCCGTTATACCATATTCATGTACAAAACGCAACTTCCTGACGGTGAACGTGAAGTGGTCTAGTGATTCATGGAAGGAAATAGACAACTAGTGAATCGATACAAGGTACTATTTTTCACTGTAGAAGTGAATCTTGAAAGTCACAATGAGCGGAACAATGAAAATATATTCCACTAGCGAAATGCTTCGACTCCGCACGGGTGCAATGCTGATACTGAATATAAATATAAACGCGTGCGATCGCTGCTAATCATAAAGTTGCCATAGGGCGAAGCGCGTCTTTCGGTGCGCTATTTATAGGCATGCGTCGCCAGCCCCCCGGCCGGTACCGCCGCAACCGCTATGTCCCTGCATATTAAAATCTGTAATATCTACTTTTATGCATAATGGAAATAATAGTAATTTTAGCACGCCCTGTATGATATGGAGTCGATTTCTTGGTGTTATTTGAATATTTCCAGTTTGCCCAAACTATCATCAAAATATCAACTTTTCATGAATTGAGAGTACTGATGTACTTAATTTCAATTAAGGCTATGTTTTGGACCATATTTAGCACAATTTATTTTTTATCTCGAAAACAGATAGAGATAGGTATAGGACATTATTAACAAAAAAGTATTAAAATACCAGAGCGATTCCAAAAGTGTATTAATATACGGGGTGTTCCATTTAAAAAAACAAAGTTGCTAGGACTTTTTGATGGAAGTGGAAACGTCGCAATGCTGAAAATATTTTAGATCGATAGAACAGGTAAGGAAATGTGAGAGGTGGAAAATCATGCTTTGCGTTTTCTAGAAACGTCTAACCTACCATCGACCGTGAGTCACGCTGTATTATTAACCCCTAAAATTGTGTAACAATAAGTTGAAGGTAACCAACAATTCTGCCATGGTTTTCGAGAAAAAAATTATGTCAATTTTCCACACGAAGATTTGTTGGATGTAGAAATAAGAATTCAATGTCGGACAACTTTATATTCAAAGACTCAAAGCAACAGGTTGATGGGTTAGGTTCCTTCAGTGCTTCGAAATGTTGGTATGATATCCAATGACCGAAATTGGATATAAATATACGTCAAGCGGCTTACGTGATTGATAACGCTGTTCCCTTGGTCGAGAGTAAACAGTAATTCAATGGTTAGCAAGCGAATTAGTGAATAGCAAGCAAGAGAATAGAAGGTCGTCCTAAAATACTAGGCAGTCAGAAATTCTATGAATATCTCTGGTGTAGAGCAGTTGATATTAGGTACATATATCGTTGATAAAGCGGGCCCAAGTTTGACCTCTGAGGAACTTCCGCAGAAGCAACAAATATATGAAAAAATGTAGGGATCGCACGTTAAAAAAAAGGACTTCGCCATTTTCCATGCAGCGTGTGAGAAATCGTGATTAATTTTAATAAAGCAATTTTCAATCGAAGAGCCTCGTCCCACCGATGAAATGAAACTAGCAACTGTTTTGCAACTCTTATAATGACCGCACGTGACCACTTATTCAGCGAATCGTTAAGTTCATGATTCAAGGTGCATAATGACTGCTTATTAATTAGTTATGCAATGTAGCTCCGTTTTTATTCCAGACTTTTTAACGAGGAGTTCGATGAAATAGAACGGCTGATTTCAATGGTAAAAATATATTCTTTCAAAAGCTTCAGAATATCGTTTAAACCAATAATTTATGTACGTGAAATTTTTATTATAGAAAGTGTACTAGCACTTTAAAACGGTATAATTGTAGTTGATTTATATATGAACGGATTTATTTTTGTTTTTGTTGGCATTCACAACTGTACCCGAAGTCTATTAAAAACATATAAAATGATCCAATCTTACTTATTACCTCAGAGCATAAAGATTAAGGAATCCTGTAAAAACGAAAAGTGATCTCGATGTCCTACTATATTCTTCAAGATTTAAAAGAATCAATAATAATGACACACGTTTCAATTATTTCTATTATTTACATTTATTATAATACAAATAATTACAGTGCAGTTATTAAAACAAATCGATATCTATTTTTCAACTAGCATATCTTGGCAATAAATTGAAGAACTTTCTACTACTCGTAGGTATATCCAATTTGCCATTCATTGAAACAAGTCAAATTTGGTAGAGTACACAAACTTAAATCTAAAAAAATTGAATAATGAAATTGCAATGAGGCGATATAAAATACCTACTTGAAATACAAAAACGTGAAGTGTGATACAAATGTCTCTTAGCATTGACTTCAAAAGACAAGACTGTTGAGTTTTTTCGAGACATACTGAACTGATAATTTGATTCTGAATGATACAACTACTAGGGTAGGTAATTGATAGGGTTCAAAGTGAGATATTGTTAGACATTTGTAAACAAAGGTCACTTGCAAACAAAGGCGCAAGTATTTACAATAATTATTTTCAATCCCTGTCGAGTAATTACTTGTGCTGATTTGATGAATTAGGATTGAATTGTCAGTTTGTTATATCACAGAAAACACTATACAACTCAGTACTTCAGACTCAGGATGCAGAGACGTATATTAAAAGAGCTATCTTGAAAATTCAAAAAAAATAAAAATAACGCTCTAATACCTCCTGGAGAATGATTTCCCAAAGAGAAAACTAGAAGTCCAAGTTTGTTAAAAAAGAAAACTACTCAAAATAAAACAAAATTACACAACCTGCAGCTGTTTTATAAACATTCAACTTCATCAGTATGTAAAAGCTGGCCAAAATGTGTAGATTTTTCATAAAATTAACGAAGTACAGTTTTCGCATGATTCTGCTGCAAAGTATCGTGTCCCAAGACCAAATGGACAGAACAAGGCCTGAATGTGGTCGACTTATTAGATGAATAATCCATAATGTCTAGATGTGCACTCATGTATTGTAAAGGTTACTTACTGCCATGGCAAGTTAAGCTGTGCTTTGAAGAACACTATAGAAGTCAAATGAAACGGCACTTGATTCAGTCTCCAGTCACCTTACAGCTGCTATCAGCAGGCATGTGGCCTGATCGCATACAGAGCCTGAGATAATGAGAATATTACAAAAATGTTCCAACTGAATATAAAACAATCTCAAGAAATTTTAATGAAAGTCTTGAAGATGTATCTGAATGAGCCCCAGCACAACGTTTGAAAAAAATGCTCTGAAGAAAAAAACATCCATATGCATTAGATTATTGAAAAACCTAAATAAATATTTCAGCATCCAAAAGTAAAGTCATTATGTATTTGTAATGCACTGTTTGGAACCTTTCAACGTTTGAAAAAAATGCTCTGAAGAAAAAAACATCCATATGCATTAGATTATTGAAAAATCCAAATAAATATTTCAGCATCCAAAAGAAAAGTCATTATGTATTTGTAATGCACTGTTTGGAACCTTTGGTGTAGTAATGAATATTACTGGAGTTTTTTCCCAACATCAAATCGTTATTTCAACACCTCGACACGTGTTTCGATCACCAAGTGATTATCTTCAAAAGGAAGATTAATCTTTCTCTTGGAAAAAACTCTAAGCCAGTTGTGAAAACTCTCAACTGAAAGGGTTATAATATGTCTATTGTCTAGACAACCGAAAAAATCAGATCAACGAAATTCTTTTCATAGCTACAGGTTTATTCACCCTTCGAAACTTGATACCAAACAGTTGTTGGACTACAGTAGGGACGAACTACGATGTCTAACAGGCCTTCTTATAGGTCACTGTCATTTGAATTACCATATGCAGAGACTCGGACTGTCGGAAGACAGTGTGCCTCTGTTTGGAAAATGCTGAAACAGCAGAGCACATACTTTGTGCCTGCCCTGTTGGGGACTGAATCAGATTTTTAGAGTTCGGCAGAGCCGTACTCACAGTTTGACCTGAAAGACCACTCACCATACAAACTAGTCGGCTTCGTTAAGAAGCTGTTTTTTTTATCGAGTGTGAATTGGTGTGAGCCACAATAAACCCTTGCGGGTTGCGGTGGAGGGTCGAAAAGACCCACTCACTTTGGACCTACCCTAACCTAACAGGGACAACTTTAATATGCCTTAAAATATTTGGAAAAGAGTTTGCTTGAAATAACATAGGCATATATGATTTTCTAATATATCTGTTATTTTATTGATAGATCAAAAGTCAGTACCAATTTTTATTAAATTTACCAACCAATTTAAGTAAATTTCAAAGTACGACTCTGCATGGATCACCATTGCCTTGAATAATTAATTTTTGGATTCGGAAGAAAGTGTAGACTACATTCAGGCCATTCTGCAAGTCCCTCGCATTTTAAAATTCCACAATACTTGTGCCATATTTCCACCCAGACAAAACACATTCCTTTTATACTCTCGATACTCTGAGAAAGTCGCATTTTCACGTGACTAGACATTCACACTCTTGTTGTAGGTCATTTAACTCTTCTATTGTCATATAATAAATAAAATATTAATATTAATAAAACACAGTAAACTGGTTAGTTCTATTTCAAGAAAACGTCATCGCTAAAGAAAGACGTGATATCATAAATGAGCTTATTCGTCGATAGTACAGAGAAGAATGACTACAAATACCATAAAATATTTCATGGAAATGCGAAACAACAAACAAACTGTTAATACATACTTTGGGACATGAATCACTTCCGAAACGTATGATAAAATAACAATGAAAATATTTGTTAAACACCAATGTTGACAAAAATCATTTGGCTCAAACTTTTCCAGTCGTAAAGAAAAATAGAAGTTGTTCAAATCTGAAAGTAAGGTTCATTGATATTAGACATGAAATCACGTTGAAAAATGAATATAAAGTTAATGAACTAAAATTACTGTCTTAAATCTGAAAATAATTGAATAGAAATATATTTCAGAGAAACGTTACCACTAGAAAAAATTTACGAGTTTCGAGGAATTCTGACGATTGAATTTTCCGAGAGTTTTGTTGCAAAAAGTATTTTGAAGGTATATATTTGGGCTTTTTTATAGACAAAACATAAGCACTAGAGGGAAAATTCTTGCGAGTTCATTGGCGTCTTGTTGACATTGAGTTGTCAAAAAGTAATTTCCGGTATTGTGGGTGGTGCCATTCCCAGATACTGTTAATTTCTACGACAACTTTTGACTAGTATGTCAACGTAATTTTAGTAATGATTCCACATTGCCGGAAATTGCACTGCTCATCATTTGCATTTGATAGATTTTAAATTCTTTAAATTAACATATGTGAACAATATACTCCTCAATAAAAGGTAGAACTGGAGCCTCTGGCGTAGAATAAATCCAAAACATGCACTTTTCCCCGACCAAGTTTAGAAAAATACGATAGGTTGCCTTTTATGTTTCGGGATTTGGCAACCCTAGTGTTGCAATCTGACAACTGACAGCTACGCGCGCTATTTGTGTTGTTTACAGTAACTTAAAAGATTCATCTCGGCCCAAAAATGGAATTAAATCGTGAACATTTTCCTGAGATTATTTTTTACAAGTTTCGGCGTGGATTAACTCAGCAACAGTGCATGGATGAACTCCATCAAGGACCAGTGTTTATCGATGGTATGGTGAATTCAATCGTGGTCGTAGTTCACTCTATAAGACGAATTTCGTGAAGGTCGTCCAAAATCAGTTGTTGTTCCGAAAACCATTGATGCTGTGCGCGAACTGATATTGCAAGATCGTCATGTGACCTATCGTGAGATTGAGACAACCTTAGGTATTACATTCATACATCATACATATACAGCATACATTCAATATTGCATAAACATTTGACTGTCAAAAAAATTTGTTCGCGTTGGATCCCACACAATTTGTCAAACGCTCAAAAAAAGGCTCGTGTCAATTGGTCCAAGGAAATGCTCAAAAAAAAATACGATAGCGATGCTTCGAAACACGTCTATGACATCGTGACAGGTGATGAATCCTGGATTTACGCGTATAAGCCCGAAAATAAACAGCAGTCGACTGAATGGGTGTTTCAAGATGAGCCAAATCCAACAAAAAATGTTCGCGCACGAAGCACTTCCAAGCAAATGGTCGCCTGTTTTTTCGGAAAAGCTGGACATGTCGCAACCGTACCACTAGAACAACGCAGAACAGTCAATTCTGAGTGGTACACAACCATTTGTTTGCCAGTTGTCTTTCAAGAAATCAGGAAAACCAACCGCCGAAGATGGATCACTCTTCACCACGACAATGCGAGCTCTCACACATCGGCTCAAACAACTGCATTTTTGAGCACCCAAAACATCGATTTGACGAGTCATCCGCCGTATAGTCTTGACTTGGCACCGAATGACTTATTTTTACTCCCACACGTAAAAACCAAACTGAGAGGTTAACGTTTTTCGACACCTGAATAAGCGGTTGTTGCATTCAGAATACATGTGTTAAAAATACCTCAATAAGTGTGGCAAAAGTGCTTTGACATTTGGTTGAAACGCATGCAAAAGTGTATAGATCTTCATGGGGAATATTTTGAAAAACAATAAAGTGATTTTCGATGATTATTATTTGATTTTGTTCTCTAATCCCGAAATATAAAAGGCAACCCTTTTCTAAAACACGCGTCGAGAAAAGTATTGCTTTTCTGGTGATTGGGAAAAGTGTTTGTTTTGGAATATACTGCTTATAACCGACATTTTTTGCATGCTGTATTTTCTCAGTTATCTTATCTCTACAAAAAAGCATTTACTTACTAAGTCTCAGTATCTGAACATAATAATAATAATAATAATATTCACTTAAGGTGCATTTTTCGGCAGTATTCAATTGAACAAACCTTCTGATCCTGATGAAGTGTACCTAATCATCCTACATAAAAAACCCATATTAAATTGCACCAGTGCTGATAAGTTCTTTAACCTGTCCTGTAAAGAAGGCTTTTTCTTTCTTGTCGGAAGACCGAAAGTGTGAAGGTTATATCAAAAAATGAAAAGAACAATTTTTCAAAGTACCGTAGACCTTGTTGTTTTACTCCCAGTGATACTCAAGAATTTATAATGACTCCACATCTTGAGGAGTTATCAATATAAAAATAAAAGAAACAAAAGATGTAAACTACAGATACATCATCACATCAGATAACTGACAAAAAACTCATTTGGAAAAAATCGTCATCTTTATATGGAAAGACTGGTTGCAAATCTTTCCTCCTGAATAAATGCCTCGTTATCTCTTGGAAAGTGAGTATATTTTTATAGGAAAAAAATTATTGGGAAGTACCTAAATAATATAAGTGACTTCAACCTGAATTTTGATTCCCATGAGAACCAACCGAAAATTCACCTATTTTCACAAATTCCTGCTAGTTGATAAGTAGAATCTGGAAGCTCTGACGTTAAATGAATCCATTGGAAACACTCTTCTCACAAGAACAAAAATGCTGTCTCTTGACTCCTGTTTTACTAACCAAGTTAGCATCATCAGGAGGTGAATAAAATTAAACGCGCGTCGAGAAACAACATTTTTGTTCTGTGGGAGGGTTTCAACGGATTACCTTCCTGACAGTTCCGACTTAGTTGTTACATTATCCTGTTATCAATATTGCCAATTCACTTTTTGCTTCATTTGTTTCAATTGTTCTAACCAACGACTTCCATTAGTCACTCCACAATGATGTATTTCATTTTAGAAATCCTCGATTCCAAAAACGAATATCGATTCCGGGAATGAATCAGTACATTAAAATTTCTCTTTCATCAGATGAATATCCTACGCAAAATGCAAATATCCATTATATTCGCATATTGTTGTGCATACATCCTATTATTCATTATGAATCATGTTTTTGAGTCGAGGATCTGGCCTTGATAGCGTCAACGGACGTCTAGTTCCTTCGTCAGTGGTGATGTAACGGTGGTAATTTGATCGATCACGAACGGAAAATCACATGATGAGATGATAAATTTTCTGTTTTCCATTTTATGATATCTTCAGATGTACATGGCGACTTTTCGTGCACTGCGTCGACAGATATTGTAAACATTAAAAGGAAAGTTATTAAAATTTCGCATTATGAGAATGACGTTAGGGAAAATTGTTATAGTTTACGGAACTAGTATTTTCCAGTGGACTTATTTTTTACACGCTTTATATTAGCTTCACCTGTATGTATGTATGTTTGTTTGCATGTATGCATGTTTGTGTGTAACTCTCAAGCTCGGGATCTGTATTGACAGAATTATCAGCATTATTGCTTGATCTATTCGCGGGCAGATGGTGCTGTACGTAACTATCAATTATTGCTTGATCTATTTGCGGGCAGATGGCGCTGTCTGTAATTATCAATTATTGCTTGAGCTATTCGCGGGCAGATGACGCTATACGTAATCTTCTTGATAGGTGGTTCAAAAGAAAATCAAAATAAAAAACATTTTAAGAATTACAAGTGTTAGCGAAATTTTGTACTACAGTGATTCAGTACAGAAAAATGTTTTGAACGAAACGAAAGATACATTTTGAAATCTAATTCGAATATGGATTTCAACAATGAAAACTTTATCGTAAATTGTACTCCTAAAAAAATTCAGTTACTTAAATATTTCAAAAAATCGAGAAATTAGAATTAAGGTGCTTGACATACATATCAAATCAAAAGATTGATTTGAAAAATAAAATTATTCACTGAACAAATATATTAACAAATATTTTGAATGAAACTTCAAATCAAAACATCAAGACTGAATTGTTTTTTGAAATTATTACTGCAAATTTTCTCTTTACTTCGAAACAAATTTTACAACTGTCCGCCCTTTGTTGAAGCCTTACTGCATCTCAGTATTACTATAGAATTTAAGACCTCAAACTTTATTATGTTGTTTGAGAGGAATTTTACATGCGTGCGCCGTCTGTTAAAGATTTATAATACTAGTGAGTAGAACTCAAAATACCCCCCATGCCATTGAAAAAAATAAGGGGGTAGTTGCTGACCGCAGGGGGGTGAAGTTTCGGGTATAATTTTCATGTCAGAATTAGTCCTTCTAGAAATAAAAATTGACGTGTTCTTTGAAATTTTCGATTACACTGAAAATGTTTCATAAAAAAACAAACCAAGAACTCTTTTTAATCAAAGAAGCAAAGTGGTTTTTAGCATTATACTTTTGTGCAACGTTTGCGCTAAGATAAACATTTAAATAATAAAAATAGGTTCTAGGCCATATCCAGAAATTCAACTGTTAACAATAATGAACATTGTGGTAAAATGTGTATTTACAGCAATCTCTCAAAGCACGAGCACTACAATATAAACTCACCAAATCGCTGTCACATTCCTCCTCGCTGTAGTATTCTAACGATGAGGCGTAAAGTTTTTTCATGCTTTTGAAACATTTCATGCTTTTTTCAAACAAAGTGTCCGGCTGCATGCAATCGTATAAAACAAAACAATGAAAATATTCAGACTGAATTATGGATTACAGGCTTTAGAGCTTTAGTCTATGTACTCGTATGTGGATGTATTTATGATTGGAGAATGCAGTAAAAAATATATAAATTCAGCTCGCTTCATTATTGGTCTAAACATTAAAAATAAAATAAATACATATGAATGAATACTTAGGATTTCACACTGAATTCAGACTAGAATATTTACAATATCTTTGAATAGATAAATAAATACTCAGATTTATGAGTCACTACATACTACAAAACAAAGTCATTTTCCGCTGTCTGTCCCTATGTATAAAACTACGTAACGGATTCAGATGCGGGTTTTTTAAATAGATAGGAAGGTGTAGGAAGGTTTATACAGTGTGGAGCACCGAAAACGAAACAGATCGACTATCATCAAAACATGTTTTCTGAAAAAAGTGCAAAAACACCTCAATTTGTAATCCAAGGGGTATCTTTCTATCATAACCTCAACTGTCATACCTCTTCCCCCACCCCTCGGTCACTATCACCCAAACAATTTGAATAGGGAAAGTAGTAAGTGTGACACATCATTAGAAAGGTAATTCCATAAAGAATTCGGCCATGTCAATTTTCGATACCTAACTTTCTATTTTGGCGCCCTCAAGCAAAAGAACAATATGGTGGCGGACGTAATTTATAGTTATGGTCCGATTCGAATCAAAATTAGTATGTGGGGATTTTCAGGGTAAGAAATTATGATTGTTTTGTCGATGCAAAGAACAAGATGGCGGAAGATATTTGTAATTGTGGTTCGATTCGATTCAAAATTGGCATATGGGAGTTTTACAAGTTTCCAGTAAGACTGAAAAGAATTTGGCTGGAATATTTGGCGATCGTATTATTGGCCCATTTATTCTACCAGGTAATCTGACTGGGGACTTGTATTTGGAATTACTCGAAGATACCGTTGATCCAACGTTAACGGACATAATAGAAAACGATAACCGATACCTTGAGGATCACCTAACATTCCAACAGGACGGAGCTCCTCCTGTAGCGGTTCGTCAGTACGTGACTGAAAGACTTCCTAGATACTGGATTGGAAGAAAAGGATGCATTGAATGCCCCTTCCCCTCCCCACGATGTCCCGATTTATCCGCCTTAGGTTACTTTTTGTGGGGCCATTTGAAAAGTAAAATTTACGTCACTCACCCAGGTTCGTTAGAAGAGTTACGTCTGTGAATGGAGAACGAGAACACTTCGAGCGTCTACTGTGAATCAATGTAATTTGGGTTGATCTTAGTTAAATTTATGCACAATTTTCCAATTTTCAAGTTCATGCAATGTTCAATTTTTGTTCTTTTCTCGTGAATTGTTCACATTACCTTTCAAATACAATATCATAAGTTGGAATACGAAACAGTTGTTTCTCCCGCAATAGGGCGCCAAAATAAAAAGTTAGGTAGCGAACACTCATATGTCTGAATTCCTTATGACATTACCTTTTCAATGCTGTATCACACTTAGTACTTTCCCAATTAAAATTGTATGAGTGATCAAGGGGTGAGGAAAGAGGTATGACAGTTGAGGTTACGACAGGAAGATGTCCCCTTGTATTTGAAATCGGCGGGTTTTTTCATTATTGTCACAACACATGTGTTTTGATGAATTCGTTTTCGGTGCCGGGTCGAATCGAACCATAATTACAAATTTCGGCCGCCATTTTGTTTAGTGCATAGCCAAAAAAATTATAATTTCCGACACGGAAAATCCCCACTTATTCGAATCAGACGATAATTACAAACTTTGTCAGCCATCTTGGAGCCACCATATTGTTTTTTTCCATTGACAAACAAATTATAGTTTCCGACCCTGAAAACCGCCACTTAAATTTTGAATCAAATCGAACCATTATTGCAAATCTGGTCCGCGAAGCCACTATTTCCTTTTTTATTAAAAAAAATCCATAATGCATTGTCACCGAATTAATTTCAAATTAGCTTGCAAATGAAGTATCATAATTTGGAATACGGAACAGTTTTTCCCGCAAGAGGGCGCCAAAATAGAAAGGTATCGAAAATTGACATGGCCCAATTCCTTATTAAATTACCTTTTTAATGATGTGTCACACTTACTACTTTCTCTATTCAAATTGTTTGGGTGATAGAAATCGAGAGGTGAGGGAAGAGGTATGACAGTTGAGGTTATAATAGAAAGATGTCCCCCTTGAATTACAAATCGACGTGTTTTTGCATTTTTTCAGAAAACATGTGTTTTGAAGATATTCTATCTGTATCGTTTTCTGTGCCCCACCCTGTATGTATAACATGCATAATATAGTGGAGAAACACTAATAATTTTAGAGGTTTCTAATGTGATGTAAATAAACAGATTTTTTGCGTTTACATTGCAAACGCTGGCTGAACCCTACGAGATAGATAAAAAAATGTAGTACAGTATTGTTGTACCCCTTCAAAAAGGTCTACATAAAAGTCCGCGATGGTATATCTATCTCTTACAAGTAATCCACAACATTTTTTATTCTCCAGAAATAATGGTGTATTTAAGCAATACAGCATTAATCCTTAACCTTAATCCTTAAATACAATGTACTTTTATTATAGATCAATATGGCCCTTTACAGCATGTAATTCCAATGTGTATTTTCAAATATACTACAGCTACGACGCGTTTATATGTATATTTAGTATCAGCATTGAACCCGTACGTTGCCGGGGCGGGTCGCTAGTGAAGGAATATAAGTTACCATAGGACATACTTTTCTTCAAATTATTGGTAGAAAATTGAATAACTGACAAATAATTTCAAGAAAAAATCCGAAAAGAGAGACTCATCCTACTATTATTGAAATATCTCAAAATTTAATAAAATTTATCAATGTACAAAACAATCCATTCGCCGTCAGTAATTTAAGTCATCAAAACTACAATTCAGATAAAAGTTGTCCTATTACTGCTTTAAAGGGAATTACTTATTGTGTGTTTTCATTGAAATTATATTCAAGTAGAAACTTTGATCAATATGAAATTTTACCCAATAACCATAACCATTAATTCAAAGAAGAACTAAAAACAAAATTCCAACTGTCACATTTGAAAACTTTATGGCGTTTGATATGAAAAATAAATGAATATTATATAAACTTGGTTAAACCGGATCCTTGTGGACTGAGGTTAGCTGAAGCTTTTTTTTTTCTATGATTTTCCATACAGAGGGTGACTGAACAATTTTTTTAGATTTTTCAAAGCCATTTTCCGGGTTTGTAGGCCATACAGTTTGCAAGTTTTTATCCGTGACGTTTCATTTACGATTGCAGTATACATTATCAACGGCGATGGTTAAATTAAATGACTTGATAGTGTGCGATTAAGTTCAGGTTACTGAATTTATTGATGTTAATCCCCTCTTCCTTTCTGTTGAAATTGTTTTTTGTTTCCGACTTTCTATTGAATCCCTATACAGTTTTGGATAGTTGCTCTGACTTCTGCACTTATGTCTGTTCAAATGCGATTAAGCGAGTGCCTTCTCCGAGTGCATGTTCTTCCTCTTCTGTTGATTTGTCTGTATGCCCTCAGACAACAATTTCTGTGTGTTCAGATTTCCGGGTACTTGAACTTCTCAATGTATACCCATCAACGAATACAAGGGACCAGGTATACCCTCAGCGTTGCTTAGATTCCCAACATAAAGAGAGAATTAACATCAACATAACTTGGCTACCTAACTGCACACGTATCAATAGGAACCCCAACAGCGATAAAATAAAAACGGAAATATAACCACCAATGTAGTATTCATAGTGAGAATAACTAAGGCAGTTCATCCGATGTTTCATCATCTTTGATAATATATACCGCAGTGTTAGACGATACGCTAGGTATATAAATCTGCTGACCACGGCTAATACCTGGAAAATAGCTTTGACACACTAATCTTCTTCTGAAAGGTGTATTATTTATCATTGTTATTAGTATAACCCGATGATCATAAATTATCGATAATGCTCTTAGAACTAAAAATAAAAAATATTCATCTCCAGTTGAAGTCACAATTCAAATTACTGCACCTTGAGAGTCAAAATCACTCACACTCAAAGCTTATTACTTATTTCTGTTCCATTCTGGAACCACACAAGATGTTTATAGAGATTAACCGTCTCTAGTATTATTTTTTTCTTTCATTCATGTTCAATGATGCTTTATAAAAAACGACAGGAATAAAACATTCCACATTATATATTACTATAACAAACCAACATTTTTCCCTCTCATTAAGTAAACTGCCCCGTACATTTCTCGAAACCAGTAACCTACTTCATTTGAAATTTATATTAACGAAGGAGTGACCATGATGTTTACACAGACACAGGCAATCTATTTGAGCAGCTACACCAAGAATATATGTGTGCGTGAGTGTTGGAATACAAAGACAACCATAAAAGATATGCGGGGTCTATGTCCTCCATACAAATACAGGGTGTTTCACAAAATACTGAGAAGCGTTATATCGAAGAAATTAGTTCATTTGTCAGTAAGTCTTACGAGAAGCAACATCATATTTGACCGAAATTCCTTTCTCAACTGTACGTAAAATATTCAAAAACAAACCTTATGAACGCAATACGCGATGTGATACAGGATTACCAAAACCTTTAGATGTTCATCTACTAAAATCATTGAAAAAAAACGACTGTTACAAAAGCAATGAGATTCCTACAACTGAAAGCATGAGGAAGAAATTGAATATTTCCGGCCATAACGTGAGCTGTTCTGACAAAACTCTTCAGAATTGGATGAAAAAACTAGGATTCAGATTTAAAATAATAAACAAACGTCAAGTAGTTATGGAAAGAAGAAGAATATTGGAATTGCGTAACAAATACTAAGAACAAATAACTATATATAGACAAGAACAACGGCATTACAACGTATTAGAACAACGTATTAGGACTGAACTTGGTATGACTCTCACAGCACAGCTACGAAAGGGTGGACTGATGGTTCGAGAATGTTTACGCCTAACATGGCTGCAAACAAAATTTGATTAAAAGGTAACAGAGCTAATTAAAGAAGAAGTATCTGATATTACCGTAGAAGACTGGCAGAAAAGGATTAAAAAAGTAATTTTAGTTGAAAAAGACTATAAGGAGATTGAACATTTCCATATTAATGGTGGAAATAAATTCATTATTGATTTAAATGACGACAGTGATAGTGAAACAGAGAAAATAGAAGTTGAATTATCAGAAGCTTTCGAAGAAAGTTAGTGAAAAGTTTCTGAAGCGATCAATTGAATATATGTGTTTGTTCTGGTTTGTTCTGGTTTCTGTCAATATATACCTGGTAATATTGTGTTTCTACAAAACTTCTATACAAATACGGTACAGTTTTGAGAAGCAATCAGTTCAGCTCAAGATTACGACAGCGATAGCAAGAGAAGTAAACCGGTGAAATAATCGTTGATATTGAAGTGTATGTTAACGAGTATAGTTGTTGATTTATTGAATATGTCTTTTATTGAATAACCCAAGGAAGACATTAGAAAGGCAGAGATTTCAGTTGCATTGACGAAATGACATTAAAGTATATTCAGTATAGTAACGCTTAGATAAGATGACGGCACCGCTGATATCCTCGATTTCTTATGTCAATGAGAGGAGAATAGGGTGAGCTACAAAAATAACTGGATGAATAAAAAAAAGTAATAAAAGGTATGTGATAAAACAACCGCAGAAAGGAAAAAACAATAGAACGAAAAATAAAGTGGACGAAAACGTTTCGTGTGACATTGATAGAAGAACCATATCTGAAGAAAACAATTCATAAGTAACTACGACTCGTCTCTAAATTGAGCCAATCATATTCCAACAAGATTTACAACTACGGAAAACTGAGGCATATGCAGAATAATGGTTGAAAATGCTTAAGATTTCATGTTCTACAAAAAAAAAAGAAAGAGAAACACAGAAACCCAAGGAGAAAAAACGGCCATGTTTCGACATCAGTTGAAAGGAGGCCATCAGTTGCCTGGAGAGGGAGCAGTTTGGAACCTGGAACGGTCAGGAAAGAAGAAAATCGACATCAGATACATGCTTATGGATGAGAAAAAAGTCAGGGGATTGATATGATGACATTATGATCGGCATGATTGACATCAGTCATTTATTGCAGCGTGGTGCAGTAATCTAGGACCTACACGATGGAGGATTGTATCGCTAATGTTACAAGAACACAAGTCGAAGATGTGCTGGAAACACTCACCAGTATACGAGCAAAAAGGCAGTGAAAGGTGCTGCTGAGTTAACTGCCGCCGAATAGTGAACGCGGCGAAGATTAGTCGTAATTCTCCCATCGCTCTACAAATTAAGGATAGTTACGGATAGACAACAGTTTAATCCGAAATACGGTAGTGTTAGCAAGATAAGTAAATCAGTAAAATAATTATGAAGTGACATTAATGATTTGCAATTTTGTAACAGCTACTTGTTTGATAAAAGGATGTATATATAGATAGTACTCTCGTAATTTCAATGACTTTATCGAAAAAGATGAAAATTTGAAGCGTTCACAATTTATATTTTGAGTATCTGAGCAAAGTCTTCAAATAAATGATAAAACAGATATGATTTTCATTTTATGAATAAGTATGCTGCAATATATCTTGATTTATATTTAAATTTAAAATTTCGATCATAATGTCTTATATTAACAATTAAACGTTTTCATAGAACTTACGTAAATTATCTGAACCATTTTATCTAAAAGAACAATTCGTTTTCAAGCAGTTAATTTGACAGACAATGAGTCACGATTATCACGAATATTTTTGGTTGAAAACAAAGTAAAAGAAATCATTTCATACTCATGAAAAAATTGAAAAAATGGAAAAAATGTTCATGAACACTTTCAGATGGCTTTTAAAAAACACTTTATTGTGAGATTTTCACCAAACGATTTTACAAAAACGCAACACAATTTTTGCCATGCAATGGCTTCTTCTGGCGTGTCTTTACACGCCCAAAGTATCGGCCTGTTCCATCATATGGCTTTTAAAAGTTAAAAGTGCTGCAGAATTACTCACATGCATACAACAATTCAAAAAATCCTTTTAACGGGTGCTCAGATGTAGAATTGGAATAATTCACAATGTATGTTCATAATGAGTGAGAAACGAGGTCACGGTTTGCCTGTGTCAAGGGCGATTCCTCGACTTTATTTATAGAATTTCAGTAGAATACAATCATGAGTATGCAGACTTGGATCATTATAAAGTAATTCCAACAGCAAAACCGTTAATTCGGTTATTATGTATCAGTCATTCATAAAAGTTGTTTTTAACGACAATACTATATATATACATATGCCATTTAGGCGGCGACAAAAATGTGTCATACAAAAATTCATGCTGCTCACATTGGCTGGGGTTGGAGGGATTCGGAAAAATGATTTGGAAATTGTTTGGTTTGGGGGCTTTCCTTCTTCTAAGTCTCCCAAAAATCCTGCTACCTCAAGCTTATTGCGTTATTTCTCATATAATTTCATAACAAACATTTCATCACTCTCGTATATTGTACTAGTTTGTACAGGTCTTTTGTTGCTCTCAGAACATCGATCGTTCTTCCACAGAATCATTTTGAGGTGTGTCTTTGTCAAATACTTTTCAATCTTGTTTTCCGAATGCCTTATCTCTAATTAGGGAATATTAGTTTTTCATGGATTTCAATGTATGTTTTATCAACAGGAACCCAATACCCCGAATTTTTCTTTGAACTCTGTTTCAATCGTTTTTATAGAAGGCCTTTAAAACTTCAAGTATACATTTGTCGTGGGAGTGATACTAGACCCCATGTTGGCCTGGAACCAACACAGAAAGAGTGAAAAGAAAGGCAGAGATAGCACTGATGCTTACCAGACGTATCTTCGGAGAGACATTGGGGCGAAAACGGAGGATGGTGTTTCGCTATACGCAACTCGAAGCCGTGATACGATATGATGCATCTTTGATTTGGTGACCAGCGGTAAAACTAGTAACACCTATTAAAAAACCAAGCAGGACACAAAGACTTTCTTGTTTGGGAATGATTAGAGCAATGAAAGCCAAATTAACAGTACCGGAGATATTTTTGGATCTACATCCTTTACATTAGTATTTCTCAAAGTGGGCGATAACGCCCCCTTGTGGGCGCCTATAGGGGGACAGTAAAGGGCACAGAGGAGATTGGGGGGCGTTGAAGCGGTTTATGGGGACGATGGCTAATTTAAAAATGTTTTTTTGCTTCTAACACAAACTTTACCACTCCTTTACGCTTAACGCGCGTTTCCTCGTGTAACGCCATCTAGGGGACTAGACAGTAACTATTTCCTGTCCCATAGTTGTCAAACTGTACAATAGATGGCGGTAAGCTTCAATGCGAAGCGAGAAGTTTCTAGTCTCCATTCTCGAAAGTACTAGGCCCGCCCGCCGCCTCATATAAAAGCGCGCGCGCCATCCAGCCAGTAATGTTATTCGACGATATTACGAAAACAAGTGAATTTAGTTAGCGACTAGCTAGGTAAAGTGCTGTATGTGCGGTGGTGAATACTGTGAGAGGTGTCAATAGCAAGTTTTTAATACTCGATTCTTCACTTCGGCATTTTTGAAGATACATTATGTCGGAAGCAAAAAAGAAGAAACGGCAGTATAGCGCGGAATATATAAAATATGGATGTATTGAAAATCCCACAAATCCATCTTCGCCTATGTGCCTTCTTTGTCAAAAAACATTTTCGAATGAAGCGATGAAACCCTCAAAGCTACAAGATCATTTGAATAAAATGCATTCAGATAAAAAAGACAAAAGTGTGACTTATTTTCAAGAACTGGAAAGGAAACACTCAGCTCAGCCAACTGTGTCAAAACTGTTTTCCGCGGCTTCTAAGCAAGACGACGACGGACTCTGAGCTTCCTACAATATCTCCTTGCTAATTGCTCAAACAGGTAAACTTCACACTATTGGAGAGGATTTAATTTTACCGGCAATAAAAGAAGTACTAACTACTTTGCCCCATAAACAAGCGGCAGATATCCGAAAAATTCCTTTGAGTAATACCTACTTCCGTGCAAAGACGAATTGATGAGATGGCTGAAAACATTGAAGAGTCATTGGGCAATCATCTGAAGACTTCTAAATTCTCAATTCAGTTACATGAGTCCACTTTACCAACCAATGAAGCATTGTTGTTGTCATATGTGAGGTTTATCAAAAATGAGGAAATTTATCAAGAACTACTATTTGCCTGAAATTTAGAGACGGATACAAAAGGAGAAACCATATATAATACACTGGAAAAAATTTTGTTATGAGAAATAAATTCCACTGATACGGATGGCGCTCCGGCTATGACAGGACGTCACAAAGGCTTCATAGCGCACTTAAAAAATTAAATTCCACATGTGCTCGCTGTACATTGCGTCATTCGTAGGCAACATTTAGTTGCGAAAAATTTGAGTAAGCGTCTCTCTCAATCACTGAAATATATCATCAAAGCAGCTTTGTGTTGCTAATGATGAAGATTTCAACCGATTGCTATTTCACACAGAAGTGCGTTGGTTATCAAGAGGTAACTGTCTGACTCGATTTTACAATCTATTTGACTCTGTAATAGAGTTATTGGAAAACAAAGACAAAGAATTACACGACAACCTCATCACTTCAAAGAATGATATTGCGTACTTGACAGACCTGTATAAATTATTTAATATCAATCTCCAACTTCGAGGTGACTTGAATTTGATTAAAACAAAAAATGTCATTGCTGCTTTTGTAGCCAAATTGTTCTTATACAAGAATAATAATCGGCAGACGTGAGTTTCGCAATTTCCCTTATTTGTCAACAGTATCCTTCAACAACGATGACTTGCTTGTTTACTGCTAACATTTGGAGAACCTCCACAGTGATTTCGCAGAACGATTCCAGGACATTTTAAAATTGAAAATACCAGACTAGGTGTTGGATGCTTTTTCAAATATCAATACAGCAGGATCTCCCCAGCTGGAAGAAGAACTCATAAAACAAATAACGAACGAGGAAATAAAAATGAAATTCAAAAATTGATACCAAGAATTTTGGCTACAAAAACCAATCCCGCAATTGTACCCTGGATTGTGGTCCATCGTTCAACGATTTTTGATAGCATTTCCATCATCGTATTTGTGTGAACGTGGATTTAGTGCTATGGCAACGTTGCTAAGTAAAAAGAGAAATCGGTTGCAGATTACCGAACGCGGTGACTTACGGCTGTTTTTGAGTAAATTCGAGCCTGATATTAACAAATTTGTTAAAAATCATTAAATTCATCCTTCACATTAGATTAAATTTAAAATTCAAATTGAAATGAACATGTTATCTCTTCAGATCATGTTATGGATTATCAAAATACTAAAATTTTAACAGTTGAAAATAATAAATTCAAAAGGCTTTTTCTAGAAATGGTTCACATAAGTAAACATAATAATAATTTAAACAAAAAATCAGAAATACAAAATTTAAGTCAAATTTACAGTTATATTTTAACTTTTGATAAATTAAATTGAACAAATAATTTCAATATCATATTACTAATAATTTTTCACTTACACTTACATTTAAATCTCACTGTATGTGTAAATATATAATAATCACATTTTCTCTGGTGTTGTAACAAAATTTTCAACGTCAAATTTTGCATTTGACTTTTCGTTTCATGTTTGGATTTATATGCCTTTTTTTAAATTTTATACTAACTTTGGTGAGTTTTTGTAACATATCTATTGCTGTATAATGTTCACATGATCTTTATTTTGTAGATATTCTTGATAAAGGAGAAAAATATACTTTCCGAAAGCTTGAAAAACACAAAATAGTATTTCCATAGCCCGCAGATATTGACTGAAATACCCAAATCAAAAATAATTTATTTATTTATATTTATATTTATATATATATATATATATATATATATATATATATATATATATATATATATATATATATAGATAGAGATTTTTATCGAATGTGTATGATACAAATCAAGAATGAAATAATTCGTGGACACAACACTCAAAAAATAGGGGCAAACCGCGACACGTGTTTCTGGCTATTGGCCTCATCAGCGCGGTGCAGCCTAGGAATTCTAGGTCTTCTAACTGGAACCACAAATGTGCGGTTGGCTTCTGTTGTTGACTCCGTGCGTATGTGTTGTTTCCTGATTTCGGCAAACAAGTGTTGCCCATCTTTACACTTGGCTGCACCGCGCTGATGAGGCCAATAGCCAGAAACACGTGTCGCGGTTTGTCCCTATTTTTTGAGTGTTGTGTCCACGAATTTTTTCATTCTTGATATATATATATATATATATATATATATATATATATATATATATATATATATATATATATATATATATATATATATATACTAGAGTGTTATCTCGGATGTTACATCCGTTCGTCTTCGACATTATCACGACGTTTCGACAGATCGCATTTGACATATTCATGTACTCCGCTTATTAGCTGACCTTGAAATCGTAGTCGTCCTTGTCGATGCTTGTCTATTCGTTGCCGTAGACTGTAATTGTAACGCGGAATTTCCTGATTGGTCGGCGGCGCACATACTTCGTAGGAAGCGTTTTGGTTTATATAATATCCATCCTTTTTTAACACGACGTGCGTTACAGCATTTTTGCCATTTGTATTTGGAATTTGAATACATATGATATTTATCGTTTATTATGTTAGGAATCTCACGTTAAAAGGTAAGACCTCGTTAGTCCTTAGCTCGCACAAGTTTCTCAACTTCTGAGAGTTGTCGTTCGTATGGAGGCGACAGCTGATTAACGGAAAAACAGATTTTGAACAGATTTTTTTTTGTAGATTCTCAAAAAGAATATAACTGATTACACAGGAATTCCTTGTCCGACTTCCATAAATAAACAAGATAGTTCGAAGATCTTTGAAGGGAAATATCAAGTCCTCTTTGCCCTTTGAAAAAAAAAAAGTTGGTAGCAACCTCTCTGTGACGGTCACACTATTTCGTTTCATTAAAAAGTATTTTTTTTACGAAAACTTCGACCAACGTCCGGTTAAAAATTTGAGTGTGGAGACTTTTTACGTCCACACTGTATATCTACCATTACGTGAAAGTTTAATTTTTTTACAGCAGTTAAACTGGAAATTTGCTGTCCGATCCTGAAAGTGTTCACAACAACTCGCTAATCGAAAGTATTAGTATAGTATATCGAAAAACAGGACACAATCCAAGCGACATTTTCTAGTGAATCACACAAACCGGTTAAACACAAATATGTCCGAGAAATGACGTAACAGTCACACATGCCACATGGAAATTCTCTATAATCGGCATGATGTAAGACGCGTTTGATTTACAACCATATTCCTTTACCGCTAACGAATAAATCTCCATTTTGTGTTGGCAAAGCCATTTCAAATTACAATTACACAATAAAATAAAATTGATGAAGATTGCATTGTTGAATACTGATGGCCGCATCGAAAATGAAGCTACCAAGAAAATATACTCCTATTAAATCAACGAAACGGATGCAATTTGTCACGTGAAGGTTGTATGTCATTTTATAGAGCAATGAAAATTAATATTGCTTGAGGAATTTAATCTACAGAGAAACAAGTAAAGAAGTTCAGCATTTCATTATAATTTTTTTTGAATCGGCAAACTCAACCAGAAAATTACCAATTCATGAATTCAAAGAAAATTGCAAGTTTCTTCGACTCCTCGTTTTCCTATTTTTTTTTATCTATTTATATTTCAGAATATAAGGTGATGTAGGGCTCATTTTATCCCTAAAAGTCCTAGCGATCCATGCGGTGCGTTTTTTTTTCAAGTCAAAGATGCAAACTGGCATATGTCATTGGTAGGTACTGTAAAAAGGTTTCTTAGATTTTTTGGTATAATAAATTAAAATACAGATTTGTTTTTCGAAGTGGACCAAAAATAACACGTATCACTAACTGTTAGACAGTATCTGACAAAAAATATTCAAAATGATCATTTCCCCATAACAATTCTGTCATTAGAAAAAGTTGTTTCTTCTACAATTTCATGACCGTATACAGAATTTCTTCATTCTAAGAAATCTTTGTTTGCCATTTTTGATGAATACCGCATTCTTTAAGGAAATAAATATAGTTTCAAAAACTAAAAAACACGCTTTTGAAGAACATCGAACAAAAAGTTGAGAATATTTTTTTTAAATAAGCTTAAAACAATAACGAAAGCGTGTGCACAAAGCGCACACGCTTTTTTCACAATAATACTAGTATTTTTCGTTCGTTATTGTTTTAAGCTTATTTAAAAAAATATATTTTCAACTTTTTAGTTCGGTATTCTTTGAAAGCATGTTTTTTAGTTTTTTAAACTATACTTATTTTTAATTATTTAGTTTCGTATGCTATAAAAGCGTGTTTTTTAGTCTTTTTGAACTATATTTATTTTATCTAAACTTTGGGATCAATCAGCTCTATATTGTTGATTGATTGCTGATTGCTGATTCTCAGGCTCCCTCCCGGAGAGGGAGCCTGGAAATCAGCTACCATGCCCAAGGCAGCAGGCGCGCGTTTTAATTTAAAAAAAATACATTTTTCTAATGAAGAAATACATGTAAACTGAGTTCGAATTATATCAAGGAGGTTATGTACAGCGCCATCTGCCCGCGAATAGATCAAGCAATAATGTCAATAATTCTGTCAAATACAGATCCCGGGCTTGAGAGTTACAAACAAACATACATACATACATACAGGTAAAGCTAATAAAAGCGTGTCAAAAAAGATATATTCAGTTCATATTTACTTCTTTGCGAGCGGATTAGTTATGTCCATTTTCAATATTCAAAATTAATTTGAAAAAAAAATTATGACAATTAAGAAACTTGAGAATAGGTGTTTCAAAATCTTAAAAATTTAAAAGTTGAAAAAATAATTGCAAAAGCTTAATTTTTCATTTAGTGAATACAATTGAAAACTAAGAACAATTCAAATGAAATCACCCGTCTGAAATACTTTCGGAGATGACTCGAACAAAAAAATCGCCTAATGCTCATCCAATGCTTGTTCTTCAAGAATTCCTAGTACCTTGGCGGTTCGGTTGAAACTCTCTCTAAGCGTTATTAAATAAATAAATAGGTAGGTAGTGCAAACAAAATATTACATTTCGCGTAACGTCAAACGAATATTCTGCCAAACTTCTATTTTTTCAGAGTCCAATTTTTGTTCCAGAGTAATGCTGTCACTTCATATGAGTGGGATTTTGGATAATATGGATCTTGGATAACTAGACAAAAATTGTGGTACCAGCTTGAAGGCGAATCAAGACCTTAAGATGTCAAACTGTTGGCAATAAAGCAATGCGTAAATTAAATATTCGATAAAGTTATAGCACACGATTACTGGCCACCCCTATCACCCGATTCAATGACATTGAACTTTTTCTGTGGGGTTATTTGAAGCAGCGTTCATGGAGTACTCCTTTCACTAATGTTCAGTATCTGGAGGTTACAATTCAAGAGCGCTATACTGTGTTATAAGGAATGTCGTTAAATAAAAACATATGCAGAAGAACCGTCCTCTAGTATTAAGCGAGTTGGATGAGATACTGAAATAAAGGCAGTGATTTTTTTTTGTGATATTTAATCAGACACCACGCCGGCTGACGTCGGTCAGCCAATCAGGATGGCTGACCATCCTGTTGGCTGGGTGTTTGGGTCGGAGGTCCTTAAGAAAAAGAATCGATATTTCGAGCCAAAATCAGCATTATTTTTTTAAGGACAAAACACAAGCACTAGAGGAAAATCCTTAAGGCGCTCTTAGAATGGTGCATGTGCGAAAGTAGTGATTTAGATTGGATTTGAATCGCTGAAGAGTATACCCATTTGGAAAAACGTTCTCAGGAAGTTTATTTCACCGTTCCCCATGACGATGTATCTCTGTAGTTGTTCGTAAAATAATTTTTTGCTACGAACTGGTTTATTTTGGGCAAAAAACCCAAGAGACATTTTTTGTTTAGAATGAAACAGGCTATCGGAAACAAATGTTTAAATGGTAAACAAATAATGAGACAAAAAGTTACATTGGAAATAAATTTTAGGGGTTGCGTTTTTCACCCCTTACATCCATGGGGTAAACCAAATAAATTTCTGGCTGAGTGTCTTTTTGGTAGTACAAAACGTCAGGTTAATTTCAATAATGTAACTTTTTTAGTGCTTGTGAAAAAAATTGTTATACAAATTTTATGTACCCTCTTTAAGAGGCTGTATCTTAGCAAGGGATGCTCCAATGAAATTTCTTTATATGAAAGATCTTATATTTTTTTCGATGAGGAATCACCTCCTTAAATGTTTTACACTTATTTAGTTACACCCTGTAGAAGAGAGACAAATCTCCAACCTTTCTTCGATGTTCCAGACTATCAAGATTGAAAGTGATGTTCGCGTCTCCAATCAGTTGGATAGCTCTTTTCTGGATGGAATCCAGCAGCTTCAGCGTATGTCTGGGGGCAAAGCTCCATACATGAGAACAATACTCCAAAGAAGGTCTGATCTAAGATTTATAAAGCATCAAAAGTTGCTGAGGCTAAGTCTTCTGGTTCGAAATAGTGTTCCAAGCTTTTGAGAAGCAGCCTTTGCAATTCCAGTGACATGATTGTGCCAAGACTTGTTGGTATCCATTTCAACATTCAACAAACTTATCGAAGCAGAAAGCGTAATTGTTTGACCTAACATTATATATCATTATACATATTACTAGATCAATTTGTTACTGGAAAGTTTTCATGTCATTTTTTGTCTTATTTGAAGTATAAACCAACGCCGAAGTCCAATTTCATGTAACTCTTTTTTGCCTGCTTTAATTTTGACATTTATTTTATTTGAACACTTTGAAAGAACTAGTAGAAAGAGATCTGTATGAAATTAAATCATGGTTTCAGAGTCGATTGCTGACCATAAACCCTAGCAAAACATTGTGTCCTCCACTATCCAACAATAAATCCACTTTGCCGTCCTTCACTACTTCAAGAATTTCTGATGATTTTTCAATATAATCTAAATTTGAATTTATATACCTAGGTGTGATTATTGACAGTCACCTCAAGTGGAATAAGCATGTCGCGTATGTGATCAAAAAACTACATTTTTTAATTTACAAACTGAAAAACCTCAGATATATTTTGAACAAAACCTAACTGAAAACAGTGTATCACGCATTGGCGGAATTGAATATAGCTTATGGAATAGTAGCTTGGGGGACAGCCGGAAAAACTAATATTAATAATTTAGTAATAGTACAGAAAAAAGTTATTAATTTTATTCTGTAAAACAATCCGATACTCTTCAGACCTTCACTCTGAAACTGAGACAACTATTTTTTTCAATTTGAAAGTTGAACAGCATAAAACTAAATCCACTCTGATAACTAATGAACACCACTATAACACAAGACAGACAGAAACACAATACTTCTCATCCAGCGTTAAAGTCTATTGGGCAGAAGAATTTTAAATATTTGGGCCCGAAACTCTACAGGCGCCATCCGCAATATATCTCAGAAATTAAGAATATCGAACAATTTAAAAATAAGTTGAAAGATTATATCAAATCGACATCGAGGGTTGATATACATCTACAAATTGAAAACCCCTTCATGATATAGTACTTCGGTCAACAGTTAAGTCCCTTCTAATTATAAACCCATTCCCTGATATAGCAAAACTAAAAAAAAAATATGGCTCTTCTTTGGCACCCCGAAAAAAAATCATAATACAAAAAAAAAATTGGAATCAGTACAAAGTATGGCCTCCACGCTGGTTTATTACGGCCCTACATCTATCGTGCATCGACAAAATGAGATTGTCAATGTCTATTTGAGGTACATTTGTCCATTCAGCGATTAAAAGATCTCTCAATTGAAACGTTGTGTGAATGTTCCCCATATGCGGAGTAATTCTTCGTTGAAGCATGTCCCACACATGCTCGATGGGATTCAGGTCCGGTGACTGTGCTGGCCATGGCAATACATCAACTCCTTCGTTGGTGAGCCAGTCAGTCACTAGACGCGCGACATGTGGACGAGCATTATCGTGCATTAGGTGGAAGTTTTCACCAACAGCACCAGCAAACGGACGGACGATAGGTAGAAGAATGATGTCGAGGTACTGTCGAGCTGTGAGGGAGCGATTTGGAAAAACGAGATCGGTTCTGCCGAAGAACATCGCCCCATAGCATTACTGTACCACCTCTGTATGTGTGGACTTCCTGGACGTGTCTCAAACGTTCATTATTTCCAGGTCGTCTCCACAGTCTTACTCGACGAGAATCTGGATGAAATCCAAATCTGGATTCGTCTGTAAACAAAACTGTGGCCCAATCATTTGCATCCCAGTTTTGATGTTCTTGACACCACTCTAATCTTCTACCGCGATTGCCTCTCGACAAAGGTGGACATCTAAGTGGCCCTCTGTTGTGGAGATCTGCTTCATGCAGTATCACGACCAATGGTTACCTGGTGCGTCTGCTGCAACACGTTAACCAACTCAGGTGCTGTGATTGTCGGTTGTCTTCCAAAAATCGGTCTTGAACTGCAGTTGTAGCGCGTCCTCGCCCTGGATGTTGTTCGGCTGGACTGCCAGTTTCACGGAAACGCCGCCACAATCGACTGATAACACTTTGGGGGACCCCAAACGAAGAGCTACATCATTTTGTCGCATGCCACCTTGAAGAAGCCCTACAGCTCTATTCATCTCAGCCAATGGTAAGTGATGGCGTTCCATGTTAAAGCACAATATTTCCAGTTTAATTGCTAAGCAAGAACTGCATAGAATGTACAAACTCGACACTTTCAGATTATTCATTTTAGCCGAAAACCTACAGTTTGTAAAAAACTTGATAAAAGATTAGTTACCGTTTTTGCAGGCTTTGTTCAACCCATAGAAATCTACAGGGTGGTCGAGTGTACCAATTTAATCGAAATTAAACGACCTCATGCATTTATTTTTATGATATTTAGTATGTTATAAAAATTTCCCTAGACTTTTCCGATGTGTGTATGTGAATATTACTCTCTAAAAAAAAGTTACATTTTTACCTCAAGTGTTTGTTTTTCTCGTATTTTCAATGTATTTTTAAATTTATTTTTATGCATTATTTCTAGAGATTTGGAATAATGCTTATGTATCATATCTACTACTAATACTTATTACTCTGCATCTTTTCAACCTATAAAAAAAATTTGATTTCTTACAGGTTTCCCCACTTTATTGTACATTATTTAGGTTAGCTTATGATACTTCCATGTTGTAACAGTTTCCTTTGTGAAATAAAATAATAATTATTAAATTATTCTTCTATATTCTTGGAAGGTGGCCCTCGTAGTCGCGGACACCTAAATGTATAAACTCGTTAACATGTCAAAGAAACGGCATACCTTTACTATATAATACGAACGATATCTAATTTGACTCTAATTAAAATATTATGGGGTGATTTTTACCCCCGCATATAATCTCCAATCGAAAATAAATGTAGAGCATGAAAGGTGTATATGTAAGCCATTCAATTTTTATTTTACGAGTTTTCTTCTGAAAAATGTTTTACCCTAAACATAAAACAGCAATATCCAATTCATATAAAAAGTACGTCGGACAACACAGGATGCTCTTCCTACGTAAATAGAAATCATGACGTTAGCTCACCAAGACATATGCATTACCAAAAATAATACCAGAATCACCGACAGTTATAAATATAAACGAAAAATAATGCAACGTGGGTTCGTTAATATTTATTCTCTCGAGAAAAAAAACTCGGCAATAAATGCACGAAATGTATTAAATATAGAAAGTAATTTGATGGCTGATCGGTATTGAAATGCCATCATTATGAATGCAAAAAATCAATAATAATTTGTACCTTTCTGGCGTCTGTATAGTCTATCCATTCCCAATTGGAACGGCAATGAAAATAAGGGTACAGTCATAAACATTTCTTGCCTGTGGCCCCTAGTCGCCCAGATAGTTAGTAAACGAGGTGTCTTATTGTCTTGTGATTTCAAATATAAAAAATTGAACAATCGGATGGTCATAATGGAATCGACACGCATTGTTCAACTCCGACAAGAATATTTGAGGCGACTGAAAAGCTACCGAGAATCCAGCAGACATATAATCTACCTCGACGAAACTTGGTTTGACACCGATGATGTTGTCAAATATGGCTGGGTAGACGAAACCAAGTATTGTGCTTTGAACACACCTACTACAAGCGGAAAACGTGTTATAATTTTGCATACCGGGGATGAAAGTGGTTTCGTATCTAACGCTTTGCTTCTGTCGGCCAAAAATATACAATATTCGTCTGCTGATTACCACGAAGATATGACTGCGGCTTTATTCGAAACCTGGTTCAGTGAGCAGCTTTTCCCAAATATTCCTCCAAACTCGGTTATTGTCTACAATACCAAACAATAACTCAAAAAAAACAGATATTGATTTCATGCGAAATCACGACATGTAAATAACCGAAAATATTCCAACGAAAAAGGTATTACTGGCGACCATAAAACAACGTACTTTCAAAAAATAGTATATTATTGATTCGATGTGTGAAACATGTGGTCATATTCTCTTACGTTTGCCTCCATACTATTGTGTGTTCAATCCTATTGAAATGGTTTGGGCCACAATGAAAGAGAGCTTGCGGAAATGTAATCAGTCACCGACCTTGAATGCTGTAGTGCTTGGCAATATGAGGCGAGTGTTGAAAGAAGTAGGCAATAGTGATGTGTGGAAGAACTGTGTGGCCCACGTTATGAAAGAAGAGAACAAATATGTGCAAAGTTCCATAAATCCGATCGTTATTCAACCCGATGATGATTCCACCTCATCCGAATATAGCGAAGAAGAATTTTGATTTTTCTAGCAATTTTTTTGGCTTCTATTATTTTGTAAATATATTTTTGACGAGAATTCGGTGTGATTATTTGTGTTTTCATTGTATTTTAGAGTTTTCGACTCGGAAATCAACTACCTTAAATTTCGAAGGTTTTCATAATTACCCATGGTGGAAAAATTCAGTTGAGATAACTTTTTCATGGGGTGATCAATTGCTATGATTGTAAGAATAAGTAACTGAAAAACTACCACTGAAAAATAATATGCCGACGCTTATGCCGAAGCGGGAATTCCTTCTCTGTGCTGTTCCAATTGGTATTGGAAATACTATCCTATAAAGTGACAGTTTTTTGACACAGGTAAAACTTTCCTTGTAATTAACTTCAAAATACGGTTTATAAATGACGCAGGGTGGTTTATGTACCAAACAATTCAACTGACAATAAAGTACTTTCGATATTTCAAAGACAACTTTCGAAACATTTCTGATGGAATAAACTTGGTAAAATTATTTGTAAAAACTCATTGTAGTCGGCGATAAAGGAGCATATAAAGCTCGTTCATAATGCGAGATAAGATTCGTCCGAAAATTTCTTATATTATTAGTAATGAAAAAGGGATCGAAGCGGCTTGTTTTTAACACGCTTTTATTAGCTTAACCTGTATGTTTGTAACCGACTCCTTTGGACTCGATTTTGACTAACTTCACATGGACTGACTTATTTTAAACTTTGTGAATTTATCAAGAATCGGTGGCAATACAACAATTTCATAAGTTTATGTCATTACCTTGATCAGGATCGCCAGGATTGAATAATCACCTCACACAGTCTCTGTGTGAGAGCAAGTGAGACAACCACACTGTCAGCACATGCGTATATACTTTATATTTTGAAAAATGGACTCGAAATAGCAATAAATAGTAATTAAAAAAACTAAAAAAGCGCTATAATATCAACACAAACTAAAGAATAATTTAATATTGTGTTCAACATCGATAAGTCTTATGGCTTGATGTAACTGATGATTTTAGATAAGTCTGAAATTAGAATAAAACTATTCACAACAAAATTATTTTTGTTGTTTAAAAGCATGGGGTGCTAAATATCCATTGTTATAAATACGAGTACTTGGTTAGGAGCTGTTTGCCAGATTGCAGCTATAATGAAAAAATGATTTGAAGCATCACAAGCTTTTTTATAACTAAATTAATATATTTCAATAATGCAACATCAGCCCACGGCTCTTCTTAAAAGAATGTTCTTGGTACATTAACCCTTACATCGCACGTTTTTTGAAGAAGAAAGAATTTCACGTGGCTTACAGAACAAATAATAATAAAGCAAATTTATTGAATGCAACAAAGACTAATGTTCAGTGTTGGATAGATCAGGAGTCTATAGATTGACTTGTGGTTCTTACCCAAAACTTCATATTGGCCAAACTGGAAGAACCTTTTCCCAAAGAATAGAAGAACATAAGATCAGTTTCTTGAATGTGAAGACCAATTCCACTTTGTAAAACATCTCTTGGGAGGAAGTATAGAATAATTCCATCACATATACGATATTATTTTTTGCGTCCATTTTGAAGTTATAAATGCTTGAATAATACAAATTTCCACATAGCTTTTGAAAGATGAATAACTGAAGATAGTGACTCTTAATGATAACTAGCAAGTGTAAAGTATCAATCAGTTCCTTTGAAACGTTCAATTTGAAAACAAGAAAGTGTGTGGAATGATATCGAAACAAAGCAGGTAATGATTACGGACATATTTTTCAAAGAATACAGAAAGCATTCAAGCATATACCAGGTGGTATTTGTTTATTCCGCATGACCCGGAAAATCATTCATTCCCACTCATTTTTGGAAGTATATCATGTCGCAAATATTTGCCAAACAATTATCTCAACGATGAGATCATAACAAAGAAGCAAAACAGACCTTTTCTTAGATCGATATCGTAAAAACAAATTAAAAGCACAGAAGTTGGATCGAATTAAAGATAAAAATTGTCAATATTGATTTTTTGTCTAACATGTTTTCATTTGCGATAAACCAAAATAAACATTTAATGTTTTGAATTTGGTCAAATGCATCGGTAATTTATATATCTATAGTCCGTTCATAATTTGTTGATAGCTCACTGCAAGTTTGACCCTCATTAGAGAACTGAAATACAGAGAGGACAGCTAATATGATATAATAACAAAAACCAAACTAAAACTGGCAGTTTAAGATGTTTTCGACTGACTCACCTTGTATCTGAAGAAATACAATACAGCTATAAAACTTTTAATCCGATTATGTAGGTATTTTGAATGGAAATGAGTGACCAGTGTCGTAGAGTATATGATTAAAACATTAGTTACTTTAAATAAAAAATAAATATATTAATATTCTTAAACTGTAGGTACTGTAAACTGTATTTTTATTTTAAAAAAATTTCTTTATTTTATTCAAAAATAATAAGTTACTTGCAATTTGTAAAAGATACATTTATTTAATTAATACCTATTTTTAAATGATATAAACTACGATTACTTACAAAACTATTCAAATTCAAAATAAACAGGATCATCTTCGGAATGCGAGTCGTCTTGCAGGTTAATAATTAGCGGTTGTGTCTCTACAGTCGCATCAATTATATTGTCAAGATCCCACATTTTTTGTTCTTCTTCTATTGCATGTCTTTTGACTTGATATTTTAGGCGATAATTTCATTCATTCTTGGCGCAGAACACATTGAAATATCAATAAAACTTTTTCTGATATGATTAAAACAGCAACCTCACAGACTCATGTTG
The DNA here is from genome assembly GCF_025532065.1 of Leptinotarsa decemlineata. NCBI lineage: Eukaryota > Metazoa > Arthropoda > Insecta > Coleoptera > Chrysomelidae > Leptinotarsa > Leptinotarsa decemlineata. The sequence continues at coordinate 25,376,768 of NW_027412688.1, read as the reverse complement.
ATATGATCATTAGCACATGCTGATATGGAAAATACTAGGATATTTCATTGAATATCTTTCCATTAGCTGATCTGTAGCTTGAATACTGGTGTTGTGGACCAAAATAGAACAGGATCTAAAGGGATCATCATCTCCTATACTGACGCTTTCCTGTAGAAGCCCACGCTTAGAACATGGACCTCATAATCAAAACATTAACAAAAAAACTCATATAAACAAATAGATCAATAAACGTTTTTGAATTGGATTGCGATCCGTTTACCAAATAAAACACATTTTTCATTAAATTTCAAACAGACGAATACATTACGAATGTATTGGCTATTATGCCTATCTTTGATTAAAAACAAGTTATCTTTTTTGCCACATTCCAGTTATAAAAAAAGTTGGGGTGTATTAAATTGGTTCTATGGAAAATTTTGATATATGAATTAGTTTCAACATATAAAAATAAAATTAGTCTTTCCTATACTCGTCCTTATTGCCACTAATGAAGCTTCAGAAAAAATGTAACCTTTTTGCACACTTTTTTGGGAAAAGCAAAAAATATCCATAAACTTTTTTGTCACTGAAAGAGGAGCGGTCCCCAACTTTTTCATTTCAAGAGATACTTCCATGAAGAAGTTGTTCGGAATCAAAATATATTTTTTGATGAATTCTGTCGTCTACCGATCGGTTTGAAACTAGTAATATTGAGTCATTCAAACCCATTGAAAATTAGCATTTTTTTTTTAATTCAAAAAATATCAGTGCCAAAAAAGTTCATGGGACCTTTTTAGTTTACTTAAAAAATATGCAGAACAGTTGAATTTTTTTCTAACTTCAATAGTACAGGAAATAATGACTAACATAAGAAACGACAAACATAAAAGTATGATTTTATTTACATCTCCGTAACTACAGCAGATATTGACATTTTCTGCAGAAATACTATTTTTTCGCATCGAAGAGTTATATAAAAATTGTCTGAACATTTTTTTCATAATTGGTTGATAGTTTTTCAAGGATAAATAGCCATGAACATATACATCCGGGATGTATTTTATTAGTCTGTGTTCGGAATTTAATTTCAAAATTTTTACATCTGGTAAACAGATGACCCTCTTCTCAGAATAAGCTGTTATGAAATTCACATTAATCACAAAGGAAAAAAATGAAAAATACGTTGAATTCATTGATGGATTCATTTTTTGAAAAGTTAAATTTTTTTATTACTTCAAAAATTCTGTTTGAAATTTTTTAATCTTTCAACCAATAATTCATAGAATTCAATATGAAACCGATCTGCAGCAAAATTAATATTATATAATTAAAAATAAACGAAGAATGTCATAAGCTCATAAAAGGACCCAGAAAGTAAAAATTGGTGATGACTCAAGCAACTGAAAAAAATCATTGAGTATGGAATACCGCAAGGCACAGTTCTGGTCCAGTGCTATATATATGATGTGTTGTTTTTCCGGGTGTTCATCCGTTGTGTACTATTCGATAGTCGACGTTTCGCCATCATCTCAGATGGCATTATCAAGACGAGTTACTGCTTCGCTTCGAGAGGTGTAACTGATGTTAGGTTCTTCTTGTGGTGTTTTTATATGGTTTCGCTTGCGTAAGTTGTATGGATTTGTTACCTGTTTTTCCACCTGAGGGTTGTTGATGGCTTTTGGCGGTTCTCCTACCTGTTTTTCTACCTGAGGGTTATTAATGGCTTCTGGCGGTTCTCCTACCTGCGATGGTTCATTATCAATTTGTGGTTGTCTTTGGTGGTTGTTTTTAATTATTGTTTTCCAAATCCTTGGGATGTTTAGTGAGTCATTCCTTTTGTTGATGAGGCCTTGCTTTTCGATTTCGATAGCTTCCCTGATTTGTCGAATCCTTGGGTTTTGCACCTGTGCTATCTGTTTGGTGGACTCAAAATTAATCTTGTGACCTGTTTGTAGATGGTGTTGAAAGAGGGCAGAGGAGGTTTGTTTTGTTCTTATCGAGTTTTTGTGCTCCTGGGTTCTGGCAGATATACGTATGTTGGTCTGACCGATATATTGTTGACCACAGTCCTCGCATGTGATGCTATATACTCCTTGGTTTTCTAAGGAAATTCTCTCTTTCGGTCTGGGCAGCCAACTGGATATCGTTTTGTGCGGTTTGTAGGTTGTCCGGATGTTTTTACGTCTTAGTATTCTCCCGATTTTGTCGGTCACACCTTTGACATAAGGTAGTGTCACAGATTGTCTGTCGTGTGGAGAGTCTTCTGTCGATCTAGTGGATGTTTTTTTTGGTTCTTCTTTGTCTGTCGATGGCCTTTTGAATGATCTTTGGTCCGTAGCCATTTTGTCGCAGAGCCTTTGTTGTCTCCCTCAATTCTGTTGCCCTGTTTGTTGGTTCTGTTAGGCGGAAACTGCGGGATATTAACGTGTTGGCTACGGATTGTAGCTGGGTAGGGTGGTGGTGTGATGCTGCTTGTAGGTAGCGGTTGGTGTGTGTGGGTTTTCGGTAAACTGTATAACCCAAGTTGCCAGTTGGTTTTCGTGTTATAAGTAGGTCTAGGAAATGTAGCTGCTTGTTCTCCTCTCTTTCGGTAGTGAACGAGCACTCATGGGAAAGAGGGCAAACCGCAGACATGTGTTTCTGGCTATTTAGCCTTCATCAGTACGGTACAGCCAAGTGTAAAGGATAGGCAACACTTGGTTGCGAAAAAAGGTGGAAAACAAACAAGCGGATTCACCATCAGGGGGCCAACTGCGGTTTCGTGTCATCGTCGGGAGACCTTGTGATTACAAGGACTAACTCCCAACTTCGTCACGGAAAGTTCAAGTTTGAAAAAATTGATCTTTATTTGAGAAAATTTTTAGGTCGTGTGTTATTCATAATCATTTCCTGAAATATTATCAGTTGAATGCATTGATATAAGAACAAAATATCAATTTTCACATTGAAAATTTGTTTGACAGTACATTTATTAAAGACACTATGTTCCAATATCTACACGAACACAGTACGAAATTGACTAATCTCGCATGTTTCAACAATAGAATTTCATTGTTAAAAAAATCTAGTTTCAATATGAGACCGCACAGTCGTCACCCTACTTACTTGACGCGGCTTGATGCATTGAGTGTACGTAGCGTATTCTTTTGAATATCAATGAAATTGCTACTATTCAATATAATGTTTCGATTCAAACTGAAAATGTCTTATGACATATCAAGTTCCGAATGAGATATTGGGATCTTCCTACAGGGATTTCCGAACTTCGACAATTGATAACGGCCATCTTATTGAAGCTACATCTGTCAAATTAGTTGTCATTTATTCAGTCTGTTTTGCCAGATCGCCATGGACGGGTAAATCATTCAATAACACGTGCATATGATAAAATTATTTTATCTAAATGGGTGTTCTGTTCGGGCAACGTACCGCGCTCTTTGCCCATTTTACGGTCGCCATAATCGTCCTACCGAAGGGACTATTCGCAATGTACACTGGTTCAGTGAACGTTCGACCAACACCCGTACGTCGATGAAACGCAAGATCTAAAACCATTGCCTCTGTCTGTGAGAGTGTGCAGGAGAATCCAAGGCAGTTGATTTCGCGTCGCTCACAAGAACTCAGTCATTTGCAGACCACAACTTGGCGAATTTTGCGTCGTGACTTGGGCCTGCACCAGAACAAAATTCAACTGACCCAGGAACTGAAGGTAAACGACCATAGACAACGACGTGTGTTCGCTGAATGGGCCCTGGAGCAGCTGGCAACTGACCCTAATTTTCATCGAAAAATCATCTTCAGCGATGAGGCCCATTTCTGATGAGATCCAAGAGCGTCCAACGCTCTCCGGTGTGGATTTTGAGCTGGCGGCATCTTCTTTGAGAACGACGTTGGCCAGGCCATCACTGTCAACGGCGACTACTATAGGTCGATGATTAGCAACTTCTTTTGGCCTGAATTGGATGATCTGGATACCAACGACATGTGGTTTCAACAGGACGGCGCTATGTGCCACACAGCTCATGCCACATTGGTTATTCTGCACGAGTGATTTGAGGGCATGGTCATCTCACGTGGAGGTGATGTGAACTGGCCACCGAGTGTGATTTGACCCCGTTAGGGGTCAAATCACACCATCTTTTCTTATGTCGCAGGTGTATGCGAATAATCCACAAACCAAAGCGGTCAACAAAGCTGGCATAACCCATGCCATCGGTCAAATTCAGCCTGATTTATGAGCCAGTCAAGGAAAATTGGACGTTTCGGATGCGCTCTACACAAAGAAGCCGTAGCGGATATTTGAACGATTTTATATTCCATATAAATTGTTGTGGAATTGGCCGCGTTGGTAGTGCGCCCGACTCACGATCGGAAAGTCGTGGGTTCGATTCCTGCCTCGACCAGATATTTTTCTCGATAGAATTTATCTGGTTGGAGCTGGGATGATTCTGCAACTGTGTTAGGAATCACACGTTAAAAGGTAAGACCTCGTTAGTCCTAAGCTCGCACAAGTTTCTCAACTTCTGAGAGTTGTCGTTCGTATGGGGGCGACAGCTGATTAACGGAAAAACAGATTTAAAAAAACAGATATATAATGGCCTCAATAAGTCTTTCAAACGAATAAAAAATTTCGATGATATCTCACACAAACTTTGTTTTATTTAAATTTAAAAAAAAGGATGCGCTTAATGAAAGACCCTATTTAAATGAAATATTGTTGTCTTATTCTCGTGTGATTATGTAAATCAGTGAAGTGTGGCTTTTTGTTTCATTTCGGTCTCTTGAATCAATTCATTTGAGTTAGCTCAGTAGAATTAGGGTTTAGCCACTGTTATGTTTTAATATCAAATTAAACCTGTGAATTTCTGTAGAAACATTCATGCAAAGTTTCAATATTTAGTCACAATCATTTTTGAATAATTGATCCCATTGGTTCAATCTGATCAGAACTGCGGCAGTGCTTGAAATTGTGAGATTGATTCATAACTAGGTAATGAGGGTTGCGTATCTTTCAAGAATAATGACACCTAGATGTTAATTTCATGGCTGTCTGTTTTATCGCTGTTTTGAAGAAGCGTTTTGGTGGTTTAGCCTTCAATATTTTTCATTATTTCATCAGTTTGAACGAAATAATCGTTAATAAATATAAATTTATCGATAAAATATTGAGGTCTTGTGGTATTACTTTCGATAATTTATTAGTATTGAGGCCGTCAAGATGGAACGAAAACGAAAATAATTTATTAATCTACTTGAAATACCTGTTGCAGTTCGTCGTTCTTAATCGAACCGACAGCGCTGTAACACTTCTAGGCGAAAGGCGACCTTTGTAGGTCGAAACTTTTATGCTTGATTCATTCATAGATATTCTTGAATGCCGACGGATTATTGCCCAACTTCATTAAGAATAATATAACGTATCGTCATTTTTTTAGGATATTTACAGGCCGTTTTTTAAACAGATCCCACTAGTGTTATCTTGGAAACGGTAAAACCTACACAAGGTATCTTAAACTGAACAAAAGTTTCCTATTTTGGGAAACTACAATAATCTTTTTCCAAATCGAAAATATCACTGATTGTTTTTGAAATATTCGCCAAAAACTAGAAATGTCGAATTTCTTATTTTGGCCGCCATTTCTCATGACAAAAAAAAGGTAAAGGAATTTTCAATACTGTTTCATATTTGTTATAATCTTATATAAACCAATTTGCAATGCGACGTTCCGTTAATAAGATTTCATCATCAACTTTATTTTTTAAATACAGTCCTCTATAGTTTTTTTTCATCGATTTTTGTATTCACTGTAATGTTACGTTTTTCCCCGTGGCTTGATCAATAATGGATTACACTTAATAATCAAACTTAACTTTATTTTACTTAAAATACAATAAACAATTCAACTAAAACATCAACTATTATTTGAATGTCTATCGCCTTACTAGATCACTTCGCGTACCGCACTGTAACGTCCACTTGACTGTGTCGATATCCAAGTGGCTAGCCTTTAAACATCGTAATCGAATGCCGTAGAAATTTTGCCGAAGTTCCATCGAAATCGGTAGCATTATTCTCACTGATTCAAGAGCGGCAGGGAACATTGTGCATTCGCGCGCTCTTAGCTACGTCAAGTTTGGTTTATGGTTACCACTGGCGGCCGGTGTTATTTTCTTTCGGGCATGATTTACAACAGTTATAACAAATTCAGCTACGTATTACTATATATGTGTTTCCAGGCGTTCTTCATTAAAGACAAGGTATTCGGCTCCACTTGTGGCAATATTGACTAATTGAAAGAAACAATGAAAATGCTTGCATGGCTATAACTCGTAATTTCAATATTTAATAAGATATCGTGAACGACTATGGTTAGGATATCTAGACATTCATTTTTTGTGTTACCAAGTACACTGCATGTTCTTCCGATATATGGAGTTTATGTATAGCTTTGAGTTCTAGAACCAAAAAATATTGGTTTCTACTTTTTTGAGGTAGCTATGGCTGGTAATTAACCATAAAGTTGTATTGTAGAACATAGCTGAATTTCTTTTTACAGTGGCTACAAAAAACGATGGAAAAATTTGAGGTCCGCATTTAAGAAAATAAAGTTGAAGATATCTAATGAACGGAACGTCGCATTGCAAATAGCTAGATGGAGCTAAAAGAATATCTTTGTTATCATAAATAACATATGTCTCTTCTGCAAATTGAAATATTTGTACAGTCGAATGGCCAGAATGAGACATTCCAAAAATAATACAAATTTCGAATGAAACTCCAAAGTAGGATTGGAATAAAACGAGCAACACATGTGAACATATATTTTGCCACGTGTCGGTCATCAATTCGAAGAAAATGGAGAATTTATAAGAAATAAATATAGTTTGAAAAACTAAAAAAAACACACTTTTAAAGAACATCGAATTAAAAAGTTGAAAATATTTTTTTTAATAAGCTTAAAACAATCACGAACGAAAAAACTAGTATTATTGTGAAAAAAGCGACGGGCGCTTGACATACAAAAAATATGGCACAAAGCGCCCACGCTTTTTTCACAATAATACTAATATTTTTCGTTCGTTATTGTTTTAAGCTTATTTAAAAAAAATGTTTTTCACTTTTGAGTTCGATCTTCTTTAGTTTTTTAAACTATTTTTATTTTTCATTTTTAAGTTTCGTGTGCTATAAAAAGCATGTTTTTTAGTCTTTTTAAACTATATTTATTTTATCTAAACTTTGGGATCGATCAGCAGTATATTCTTTAGAAAAATGACCACTGATATTTTCCGATTCCGGAAAGGGGGCTTGAAAATCAGCTACCAAGCCCAAGGCAGCAGGCGCGCAAAGGAGGGTTACAAATAAGGCAGCAGGTGCGCGTGGTTATAAAAAATATACTTTTTTCAAATGAAGAAATACATGTAAAGTGAGTTCGAATTATATCAAGGAGATTGCGTACAGCGCCATCTGCCAGCGAATAGATCAAGCAATGATGTCGATAATTCTGTCATATACACACCCCGAGCTTGAAAGTTACAAACAAACATACATACATACAGGTGAAGCTAATAAAATCGTGTTAAAAAAAATGTTGAATACAAGTATAATACAAATTCTATAAAAAAAAGTTGAGAAAAGAAAGCAGATTTTTTTGTCAACAGAAAGAGCTAGTAAACGGAAAAGCAGTTTCTTTTTAATATGAACGATTTTGGGAAACCTGAAAAACCTACAATACTACCCTATCAATCGATAATATGTAGAGAATCTTCGGAATTAGATAGGTTCCAAAACTGCAACCAGCATATTGATTGATCTACGAGTTTGAGTGACACCAGGTCTTTTGATACAATTTTCATAGATCATGTGCATATGATGCTCATCGTCTAAACGAATCAACTCCTATTATCCTACTGACTGCGCCAAAAAATTCTCTAATGATACTCTAAATCCTTTAAGAAAATCAATTTTCTCGATTAAGTAACCTTCGCAATATGGAAGTACCCGATGAAAACCTAATTATAAATGACACATTTAGTGCGGAATTCTCAGGAATCTCATCTTTCTGCGAGCTGTTTATCAATGAATTTCTCGTTGCCTTGATGAAAATGAAAACAAATCTACAAATTTATCTACTTTTTCAGAAAGCAACTTACTGAATCGCTCAGTTTAGTTTATTATGTTGAACATGCAAACATTGGTTAACCTTTATATTACACTACGAGGTAAGTAAACCGTGTTATCGCTCCATTCAAACATCAACATATCGTCCTGTCACAGAGCAAATAAAAAATCGTGTAAAGCAATACAGGTCTGAGCGTAATCTTCGTTGAATGTTATGTAATACGAGACTTTAGATGACCTTTAAGAATCGTGCTTACCTAAAAAAATTATATTTAATGGTGTTAGGTATTTTTTCGGCAGTAGAAAACTTGACTAAGTAACCTAATACAGTAATAGTATTTATTTTTGTTTTTTACTCAACGGCGCCATCTTCTCTCAAAGGTGTATTCAAGAGTGGCAAAAGCTATTGCCATGATAGCGAGCGTACAAAACACGCATTTTTACATTGGATCTGGGCTATACGTTGTTTTATACCTACAAACCAGTCCCTGTTTTGAAAAACGCTATTTTCAAATTATATTTTATAGGATTTTTATGAGTTATATTTATGTAGGCCGTACGAATACTTTTTGGGTTTTTCAGTTTTTCCTAACAATAAAAGCTCTCTCGATTTTTCAAAATTAGTTTAAATTTTCAAAACTTGATTACTGATACTTTTATTAATTATTTCTGAAATGCTTACAAGATTTCTGAATTTGGATATCCGGTACCAAAATTGATATTTTTGGTTTGTGACTTCATATGGCATTATTACTTCATTTGAAGTGTTAATCTAGCCAGGTCAAATTAGACCAAAAATAAGAGTAAAGCTACCTAAATGTCGACCAGGCCAAAAATCAGTAACATTGTTTAAAATATGAATGAAAATGAAATTTGAAAGTTCCTCATCTTTCTCCTGTACCTATGGAAAAAAATTTATTCAAGGTCAAAGGTCAAAAATATTAGTTTTTCGCGATTTTCAGCAAAACGGTAAGTATTATAATAAAAATACTTCAGACAAAAATTGTACGTCATAAAATTATCTACAAAAAATGTAAAAATACTTTTTTCCCTACGAGCCACCGTGTTTGAGATATAACGATTCAAAAAGTTGTAAAAGGTAATGGTCATAATATGCATGAGTACGCTACGTACGTATATACATGTCTGTAGTTGTAATATATGTTAAAATATTTTTCTATCGGTCATTGTTACTTACACTTATAATATAAAATATACATAAGTTATAACTAACAGTTTTCAAAATGTTTGAAAAACAAAATTCAGTTCAATGTGCTTAAGTTTTTGAAAATAGTAATTCAACTCGACAAGAAATTATCACTAACGGCATTCGCTTTCTTCTTTCTATGTACGGAGCTTCTAAAAAAACTACCTGCATGTAGATATGTATGTTTTGTTAAAAATACTACTACAACTGCTACTACCACCTGCGCCGGAAAAACTGCTAAACACAATTTTTTGCAACTGCAAAAAGGGGTGCAGTGCAAAATATGGTTGCAAAAAAGCCGGACTGTTTTGTTCTCTGGCATGTACATATTGTCAAGCCTGGTCGTGCTCTAATATTGAAACACCAACAGTGGAGAATCCGTTTGATTCCAACGATTCCAACAGGATGAAGATGAAGAAGAACAAGAAGAATAAGAATAAGACGAACAAGAACAAGAAGATCAAGTAGAAGAATTTGAAAGTTGAGACTCGGACGATTAAATTTCACTACTTTTTCTTACTTAAATTTCTTTTATCTTTTCAATCTCTGCTAATATCCATTATTTTCAATAGTTTCAAATTAAACAGGATCACAATTGACCCGTGGAATAGGCCTACTGGAGAAACCACGTTAAAACAAACGCGCTAAGTTCACTACCTCATAGGTGGCGTGGAAACGTGTGCATATGAGGATTACAACTTTTACAACTGTTTGAATCGTTATATCTCAAAAACAAGGAAAAAGAAATCAAATTAAGCAACTCCTCTTGGATATATCAAAACTCTACGATATTTGTGCATACAACTCTGACACCGATGAAAAAGTTTTTTTGTTCTGCCTCATCATTACTACACCGTTTAAAGAAAAACCAAGACCGTATCTTGTTAACATCTATATTGCCAGATCCACAGTCTATAAGGAAGGTTCATCGTGAAGCATTCAGCCGAGTTTATCGAATGTGATGCCATTTACCTACTTACTGCGTATAAAGTGGGAAGAGGTTTAAATTTTGAATTCACCATGCGATTATTGGTAGCAGGGGTCCCACAAGGTGCAGTTCTTTCGCCACACCTCTTCTCGGTATACAAAGCAGACGTGCCCAAGCCGGAGAACAACTTTAACAAGTTGGCGCTCTACTACGACACAGTTCTGCTGGCGAGATCAACAAGCCAGGCGCACGTTACCAGATACTTGCAGCAACAGGCAGATAGATTAGATGATTGGGCCAACCTGTGGAAGATCGGTATAAACCCTGACAAGAGTCAGGCGATACTGTTCACCCGGAGGATGGTACACCCAAAAAGAAACGTCATCTTCAACGGACAAGATTCCGTGGACCAACGAAGCTAAATATCTGTGAGTCAACCAAGACAAAATATTAACGTTCAGGTCTCACATACGGCAGAGAATAGGAATGGCGAGATCTGCCCTATTACCAATAATAGGTCGAAGAAGCTACATGGGATTGAAAGTGAAGCTGCTGAAGATAAAGACCGTAATATTACCGATAATCCTGTATGCCTACACTGCCTGGGGCCAATGCGTAGCGACATACAGAAGACAGTTCCAGTTGTTTATGATCGCGTACGTAAGGGCCGCCGTGAAGGCTCCGAGATACGAGTATGTACCAAATAGGTACATATTCCGGGATCTAGACCTGAACATACACTACGTGGATGCATACATGAGAAAACACGCAGAGGACACGTTTGACATAATTCGAGCGCACGACAAGCCATCGCTAAGCGATCTACACAATGCACTGAACAGGGATGACCTCAGATTCCGAGAGAGAGACAAACACACGAGGCCAACGAAGCACCAGAGTCGCTATCAGGCGGCTCCGGTAAGTATAACAATTTTTCTTACAGAGAACTAACACTTCCTTTACAGGTTCAACGAGAATCATTCGACCGCGATCTCTTTTTCAAAAACAATAGTCTCCGGTTAGTTTTTGGGGACCCCATGCAAAAATTCAGTTAAGAAAGTCAAGATGAAACAATACAATAGATCAGAAAGTAAAAGCACCTAGAGGCTGACTTTCGACCAAAAAAAGGTCAGATGTCAATCTTGCTGAAGTGCCCATTAGTAAGGTGAGGACCGCCCCGGAGGAGCGGGGGTGGATGGACGAAATGGGATGTTCTGCATACATTAACCGTGTGGAGAAGATTTCAACTCAGGGCACTCAACCCGGGAGGGAGCATGGGGGGATTTAGGATCGGAATATCTTGGAGGAGAAGTGAGCTAAGCCACAAACTGTTGTTGTGTGTTCATTGAATTAAGGTAAATGAATAAATAGATACGAATGAATGATTATTACGTAAAACTTTACTGTAATTTTTCTACAAACAGCAGTTATGTGGCTTAGCTCACTTCTCCTCCAAAACGATGTTGGTTTTCTCAATACGTTTTTTATTGTAATGATCATGTTGATTCTCAATGGAGGTATATAAATTCCAATGAAAGTGTGATAAAGACAACTTTTATTTCATAAACATCTTTCACTTCTCTCAAATAAAAATATCATGAATATATCCGGCGACAAATAAACTTGCGGATGACCTTGCATTCAATGAAAAATAAATGACATTTCATGAGCCGATAATTCCGTGTGTAGGTAGGATGAAAACAATTTTACTTGCGGTTTTTACACACGAAAATTGTTGTTTGCGACACATCGGACAATCGTTTTCAGCTCCAACAGAAATAACCGTTGTTGCAAAAGATTTTTGCATGTCCTACTCAGTACATTGAAGTTGTACTGATCTATATCAATCCTTCGTTTCATTCAAACTGTCACGTTTGTCGTAGCTACAGGAAGGTTGTATCATAGTAAAAATCAACTAGAAGTCCACTCCCACTACTTTCATTCATAAATTCACAAAGTTCTCGGTGACGTCGAAACGAAGTGAGGAGACAATTTCGTTTTTTTACTATAAGCCTGCGTTCATATTAAAACGAAATTTAAGGTTATTATAGAATATTTTGTGGTAAATTACTTATAACCAACTACAAAAACTGAAAACAATAATAACAACAGCGAATAAACTAAACACAATATCAATTTCCGACCGTTTATTCTGACTAAATCCGATGTCCGTGCGGGACCGTCAAATCCTTCGATACTACAGCACTGAACGCTTTGACTGAGAATCTCATCCCAAGAGCGGTTGAAGATCCCTGGCCACTCGGGCGGATCACGTGATAAGAGAGCCTTTTTCATCATCAGCATCTTTCATCTCAAGTACGGTTATCATTTAATCTCACTGACTCGTTTCGTTCAGAACGAATCCATACATCTTTGAGATTCACTCAAACTCATGCTTGTACAAGAGATTAAGAAGTGATTAAGTTGATAGCGTGAGTGTTTTCACGTCACCAGATGTACTTCAAAATATTAGTCGAGAGAAAATTGTTTAGGTTACAGCTTCTATTAGTATAGCTGCCGGACTGTGTAATAGCCGGTGAGAATCCCATCCCTCAAGATGTGCAGTAGATGTGTAGAAATATGTTATCTGCCTGTTGGATTATTCGAGACGTTAACGTAAAATTGAAAACTAAAGTTTCTATTCCTTTTTTCCTAATACTTTCCTACGACCCAAACTTTACGCAGATACGATTTCTCCCACCGGCAATGACTCAGCCCTGTAGCTGTAGTTTGAGACGAAGGAGTGAAGGCATCAAAAATATTTCAGTTTTCTTTTGAAACAAATAAGATACAATACACGGCACGGCTGATGGCGCAGGTATAGACTCTCCCAACTGAATTACTTTTGGTTTACGATAAGCCTCTTGCCGGCCAGTGTCGTACCTTTAATTAGTTTCAATTAGGGTAGCAAATGGAACATGACTTCTTTGTAATTTATTTTCATATTTTATTTAGTAATATAGGTACTAGTATACTTAAGATTTATGGACTTCTGACAGAATTTTCCAAATAATTGCTGGACTACAGCAGGGATGAACTACGATATCTAATAGACCTTCTTACAGGTCACTGTCATTTTAATCATCATATGCAGAGACTCGGACCGTCAGAGGACAGTGTGTGTTGCTTCTGTTTGGAAAATGATGAAACAGCAGAACACATACTTTGTGCCTGCCCTGCTGGGGACCGAATCAGGTTTTTAGAGTTCGGCTGAGCCGTACTCTTACTATTTGACCTGAAAGACCACTCACCATACAAACTAATCGGCTTCGTTAAGAAGCTGGGTTCATTTGGTCGAGTGTGAATAGGTGTGAGCCACAATAAACCCTTGCGGGTTGCGGTGGAGGGTCGAATAGATCCATTCACTTTGGACCTAACCTAACCTAACTAGTATATTTCATTAAAATGTTATATAATGACACTCTTATTCAAAAGTAAACTTCAATCCCAATATTTCCCTCTATATCTACTACATGTCGGTAACGCTTTTGTCATTATTGGGAAGTGATTTGATCAAACTCGTGCTCCGCCAGTTTCCTCACATCTTCCAACTTGAAAGTTACATTCTTTTGGGACACGTTGTTTTTGACAGTAGCCCATATGAGTTCAATGGGATTCAAATCCGGATGGTAGGTTGGAAGCCGCAAAACGTTATGTCCGTTATGAGCAGAACCTCAACAAATTTGTATCTAATACGATGCTTTTTATTTACCTCAATCAACTCGTATAACCGGGTTTGAGCATGTTAGGGGGAAAATTAATGCTTTTTTCGTGCAGCCACTTCACCATGTAAGCTTTACTAGAATTTGCGTTGGAGGCTGGATTACTTTGAATATTACAATATGAAGCATTATCGGCCACAACTACCCAATTCACAGGTGAATTTGGGATTAACTTTTCTTGTAACCATTTACCATGATTTTCAGATTTTTTTTTCTGAATGATAATCCCCTGATGTGCCTGATTTAAATTTAAACCGACAATTAGGTATAAAGTCCATGTCACCTCCTGCATGGACAACAATGAGTCTTGGTCCCTTCGCAATATTTTTAAATAACGCTTTGGTTGATTTATCCGTCCAGTTCTCGGAATATATATGTTCACTATGAAGGTATGTTTCATCAAGAAACACAATTGGTCGCTGTTGGCTACGAAAATAATTGATTTTTGTAAATACTTGATCCTCAATGCTCTGATGTCCATTTTCTCTATGAAAATTTTTCTATTATATTCAGTCCTTCTCCATTAAAATTCTACGAAGAGATGTTTCGGAAGCCATAATTCCCAAAACATCATTAATTTTGTGTAATACGATACCGTTCCGTCTTATGAAAGTCGTAAATAATTCGTCTAATATTGGAATAATCATGCTCGGGAATATCAGTTAGTGGTGCTCTTCTAGGCCGTTTTTTTTTTTGGGGTGGAAAGTTTCACTTCTCCGTTATTTGCAGAAAAGAATAGCTCCCCTTCTTTAATCACTCTTTCAATGGTTTTTATTGAAATATTTAATACAAAATAAAGATTTGTGTTGAAATAGTTATTTTTTAAATTTATTTAATGTTACCTGTAGCAAGAGATGTTTTATTTTTCACATTTGATAACGTATCCGAATCACATTTTGAAAATAATTGAACACTTTAAAAATTATTTCACGTGCCTGACTCTTTGTGACTGGTTTTTTATCAGACGATAAGAATTTTAAACATAAATTATTCAGACAATACCAAACGCCAACAGCATTGGAGGACAAGTAATGATACGCCTCTGTACATAGCATTTGTATGTCTTGCAAGAGGTGTAGTGAGTTTGTGCGCTTATGGGGCGCGCACGCTGTATATTTTTTCCGTTTTCGGATCTCGCCAGGAGCGATTCAGAAGTTATGGCAAAAATAACATCAAACTGTTGATCTATTTAACCATAAATAGTTTCAATGAAAACTCGTTTGAATATGTATGATATTGCATAATAATTTGACCCCAATTTTTTTTCTAATATTAAATGAATCGAGACAATTCTTTTTTGATTTTTTGAAATAGAAAATTCAATATTTT
This sequence comes from Leptinotarsa decemlineata, assembly GCF_025532065.1. Classification (NCBI taxonomy): domain Eukaryota; kingdom Metazoa; phylum Arthropoda; class Insecta; order Coleoptera; family Chrysomelidae; genus Leptinotarsa; species Leptinotarsa decemlineata. The sequence goes on along the minus strand of NW_027412688.1, from coordinate 25,361,481 downwards.
CCAAGATGAAGAGCTCTTCTCAAAAGTCACAACAAAAAAAACACAGAACGTCATGCATCTACATATCAATATATATCAAACAATGTCAATTTCTGATAAAATCCCTTTCGTATATGTTGCAAAATTGTGTCAATGTGACTATAGATTAATTGGCTGTTCTAACGATCAAAATAACATTCCTTACCTTCCTATAGAGCTTGACCCAGGTGAGGTCACCTTTCGAATCAGTGTACTGCAATCCGAAAAACCAGACCTCTCTGAGACCGATAGTTTTAACCACCTGGTCGAATAGTTGTTTGCCCGACGTCGTCTGCTGGATCGCGAACTCCAGCTCCGCGTCCATGGTGGTCACCCTCACGTTCATCTGAAAAAAAAAATGTATAGAATAGTGACGAGATCATTCCTGTTCCTGTTCAAAGGTTCACTCCACATTGTTTGGAGTTCAGAATTTTTATGTATTACTTGAAATTATTGTCAACTGCTATTGGACTTAAGTATTGTGGAAATTGTGGAACAACAAAAACTCAAATGATTTACACAATGCAATATCTACTGATATGAAAAAAAATCAAGGAGTCGTATGATGCTAATTTGCTATCCTTCAATATCACTAAAACAAATATTCCATCATTCAGATGCGCTGTCATTTGGTGATATCTTAGTGATCAAGAACGAGACTCAATCTAAATTTCACATTGACAATAAGCTCAAATTTATTGAACATATCAAACAACTAAAAAATCAAATTTGTTCTGCATATTATGCAGTGACAATAACTTCAATAAATTTGGGAATTAAAACTGCCAGAACGGTGTATTACGCCCTCGTTGAATCCCACCTACGTTATGAAATACCGTTTTGGGGAGTATGCACTTCATCAGCACTTCCTGTCTGTATTAGTATTGCAGAAACGGGCTATCAGGTATATGTGTAAGATTAAACCTCGTGATTCATGCAGACACAATTTCGTTGAGCAAAAGATTTAAACACTGATTGCTTTGTTCATTTTGGAATCGGTTTGCCTCATTTTCAAAAATACGTCTCTATTTGAGGCTTCATACAATTCTTATAGCACCCGTTCCACCGCGTTGAAATTGCCAATTCCTTTAAAAAATTTGGTCAAGATGTTTAATCACTTGCCCTCAGATATAAGACAAGCAAATTTGACCAACAAAATGTTAAGAACAAGAGTAAAAACATTTCTGGCTGATTTGAAAGAGTTCTATAATGATAAATTTACGTGACAAAATGTGTATATTTGAATATAGGTTATATAAGATTTTTGTTCATATTCTTGGTTGGATATAAATGTCTGATTATCTGGTGTAATGGGTGTTTATTTATGTAATATTATATATAAGTATATATGTTTATATGTGTATTATAAAAGTGTTGATAATATTTTTAATTTCATAAGATTTATTCTTAGCGACAATAAAGTATATTATTATTATATTATTATGTACAAAAAATATTCCATCATTAGAAGAATGGCTATAAATCAAATCATATAAGAGAGAGAGAGAGAACAGTACCTTGGGGTACTCCAAATCTAACAGTTTTTTCTGTGCTACGGATTCATAGGTTGAAAAATTGACACTTTCACTCGGGTATAAATCGAAAAGTTTTGACTTTCAGAATTAACTTCGTAGGGGAAAGTTGCTTAGGATTAGTCGATATATATCAAAACTTGAAGCTGCCTGGCAAAATTGTACGAGAAAATGATCACTGATTGGATTACAATTCGAAAAAAAAAAACCTAAATCCAAACTGAAGGCACAAAATCTTGTCGCACTACCTTAATGATAAACGAGTTAATTTTTTCAATCAATTAGCATTGCATAAAAAAATAACTTCAACGGCAAATTCCCAACGCTGGAAATTACAAAAAATTGGAATGCAGCAAGTGTACGTAGAATGTCTGAACATCAAGTAGACTATGTCAACTATGATTTGAATAACGATTACAACAGCAAAACAGACGAAATACCGTAGCTCAACTTTCGCCGCGTTATCATACCGTTATGCTATGAATTTAAACAACATTCATGATAGTACAAGGTGACATTCAAATATTGTGGGAAGCTTCACCAAGCAATATTTAAATATGTCTCAAATGAGTTTATGATGACACTATCAACAAACTATTTTCATGAAAATTTGCCAGGACTACCCAAAGCTATGAATGCCATATTATGACTATGAATGCCATAGTTATTAAATCATTAAATGACGTCACGCCCCTTGAGTAATGATCCGTTACACTGGTTTCACCTCGATCACTATCATCAGTAATAGGAATCTACGACAGATAGTATTTTCAAATATTCTTTAAAATTCGAATCACATGAAACTATTATTCAAGTGGTTGCTAGCAAGACCCTTCCCTTTGCTGAAAGGGGGCTCTGCTCAAGAGTTGACAGATTTGTGATTTCATTTGATTATAAACAATTTCAATGTATATTCAATGAATTATGAACGGGGAATCGTGACAATGACAATAGAGAATACTCCTATTAGGAATTATTAGGAATATAAAATTTTATTTTTTTTCACAGCAACTCTGCAGCACTGTGACTACCACATGTATGCTGATGACATACAGACATACAGATATATATATATAGCGCACGTGTACTCTTATAACATTATATTTCCAATATTTCGACAATGGTTATTGTCATCATCAGGGAGCTAAGATGATAGATTTTGAATTAATACAGAACTTAAGTTAATAGATGAATACTTACAATGTTAGTGAGATTGGTCGCAATTGAGTTGAGTTAAAATTAACTCAAAATTAACCCAAATAACTCCAAGGAATTGTTCGTAACTAGTCAGCAAAGACTACCACTTTCTCTCTCTCTCTCTCTCTCTCTCTCTCTCTCTATATATATATATATATATATATATATATATATATATATATATATATATATATATATATATATATATTTTATCCCCATAAGGATTATTTTCACATCGTTTCGGTAAAGTCTCATTTGCCATCTTCTGGTGATATCTGGTTTTTTCAACTAGACCAATTAAATTGTATATTTCAACTTTATTGAAAGCCGTAGTCATTTTGACTGCCATTATAGGTTTATATTTCATTATTTTTGAATAAATATTGTATATGTATATTATGTTATGCTACATGTTCAGGTGAAAAACACCTTACCCCTTGCCTCTCATGTAGACCTACGACTTTGTAGCTACGTATGGCAGATACCCGACGAAAAAACAATAACAAACCCAGCTGATGCCGTTCTGAAGAGACCATGCCGGTACTGATGATGGGACAAGTACTCCAAAACCGATATATCGGCTGGTCGTATCGACCGATGGAAAATAATTTCTGCTTTTCATAGTGGGAAAAAACTTGCGACGAATCTTCCAAATCAAAGACGTTGCACAGGTGCCTGATAGTTTTACTTCAGCTTTCTGCGCACGTACCTACGAAATCGTGGGTCTACATGAGAGGCAAGGAGCAAGGTGTTTTTCACCTGGACCTGGAGCATGTCATATGCATCTCTCCGGAATATTAATCATTATTCCGACTCCCACCCCGGAGTATGCGTTTGTGGAGTTGTTTCCTGGCTTTGTCTGCAGGTGGCGCAGTGAACATCCTACTGAATCAACTGCAGAAAGAGTTCAAGACTAACTGGAATTATATTTGTTTGGTCGTGTCCAACCTGAATAAAATGAAGACGCTTGGTCGGTTTGGTCGTGATACTTAGACGATTCACTCCGTTCTGAAGAGACCATGCCCGGTACTGATGATGGGGCAAGTACCCCAAAACCGTTCATCGGTTGGTCGTATCGACCAAATGGAATTAATTTGTTTTTCCTAATGGGAAATAACTTGCGTGGAATCTTCCAAATCCATGACGTTGCACAGGTGCCTGATAGTTTTACTACAGCTTTCTGCGCGGCATTAGCTGGGTTATTTGTTGTTTTTCCGTCGGGTATCTGCCACACGTACCTACAAAGTCATAGGTCTACATGAGAGGAAAGGGGTAAGGTGTTTTTCACCTGAACCTGAAGCATGTTATAATGCACCTCTCCGGAATATTAATCATTATATTATGTTACTAATATAATGTATTTCAAAGTTGAAGCACAATTTAAAAAACCACTGGTTTCTTATGTAACGATGATAAATCCTTCTCCAAAAATAATATACTTCATATTTGAAATGTTAATGACATTAAAATCGATGAATTTTTTTATCAACTACGTTGAGTGCTGTCAAATTCATTCAAAAGTTGTTTTCATAACTTATTTGTTTTCTCAAATTTCATATCTTAGTTTTTTGTTGTGTGGAGAAAATGTGTTTTTGGGAACATTTCAAAAAATACAATTCTTTCAGATGTCCATTTGTTTGATTTTCTCTCCTCTGAAAGAAGAAAGAAAACGAATCGATATATTTTATTATGTGTTCTATGGGCATATTGAAACATCTGTCCCGCTACGTAACTGCAAAATTAAACAACTGAAACATTGAAGAATTGCAAAATAGACTATTGCGAAAATAAATTAAATTTGAATCTCAAGAAATATGGTATGGAACTAACAAGAAAGTGAATTTTCAATCTGACCCCCAGAAGAGTGCTATTTTTGACAGTTTATCAGCAACGAATAGCACTAGGATCTTCGATGCTAACTTATTAATAAGCAAGTGATAAGGTGAAACTTTCAGAAAAAAATTGAATTAACAAGTTAATACTTAAATCAAAAATGTCATATTCAATTATTATTTTATCTTTTCCGGAAAAAAAGTGATAGTAAGTTCACATTTCCTACATTTTCCTATTTTATAACAGGCGAGAGAATATTACAAAAAGATTTCATTAATGAAGTCATTTTCCTCTACCAAATATTCATTTGAAGCCTTGAAATTCATCATTCTAGCAGGTATCCTATCAACATTTTTTTTGAGAAATATGTATTGTGAATTGACAAAAGCGACAATTCACAAGCTAGCTTGTGGCTTCAATATTTCGTTTCGAAACTCAAGTAGAAGATTTGTGATTTAAAAAATATTCATGAAAATTAAAAGCTGCTATAAAATTCTAAATAGCGATAGATGGCGTAATTGTCTAGACGCATACGTCAACCAGTAACCGAATTCAACGTTTCTTTGTCTAAAAAATCGAAACGTTTAGATGCTTTTCCAAAAAGTTTCCCAGTCTTAGACTTCGGCAAGAATATAATAATCAAGTTAATAAAAAGTAACCAGAAAAACCGTAGCTTAGTCATCATAGTGAACGATCTCTATTACATCATTCAGTTTATTTCAAGACGAAAGACAGATTCAATAGCCCATAAACTTGATAATAGTACAACCATAAAGCAACACACGAAACAATGAATGACTCATACGAAAGAACATATATTACGATGCAAATTCATTAAAAATTAATTCTGTTTCATTACAGAAACATTTGAGTGGAAAATTCTGAATTAGATGAGTCTGAAACAATAGCAGATGTCAGCATTTACGAAATCAAATATTTATTGCTGGATTTAAAAAAGATAACGCACGGAAAAACCTTTTGTGAAAACAGAGTTCAATATAATCATCTTAACATGCGCAGAGGAAACAGAATGTCATAAGTATTATTTATTCATTTCCAGGTGAACATTTTACCTGGAATGAAAAAAAAATGTCTAGGTCCCTTCCAATACCGCTTTGCCCACAGGACAAAAAAAAAGGAAAAATATGATGGTTGTACTTCAATTTTATCTCATCGTATTATTTATAATTTACAAAAAGATACTAAAATGAAATTGTTGTACCCCTCTGGAAATAAGTATTCATTACATATTTTGTTTCCCAATTTCTTGGAAGTGGTCATGTGACCATACCGATGAGACTAAATTAGGGCACCGGTCGGTCCATATGAGCCAAAAAAATAATGAAGAGGGATTTTTCAGTCAGTCCTCATGGGACAGTGATGGAGAAAAAGGCCTATTTTTTTTTTCTTTTCCCAAATAACATTTAGTATTTCATCATATGAAACCCAGGATATCATTTCTTGTGGAAGAATAAGTGAAATGATATTGAAGACTTCATTCACGATTTATTTTTATTGATAGAATCATTGTTTGAGGCGTAATTACATACATTCTACAACTGGAAGTAAAAGTAACAAGCAAGTGCAAGTGAAATTCGTGCCGTACAAGTGAATAATAAAGAAGATACAGAATTGAACTTGGGCAAGCCGCTTTTTTATTTACTGTGACTGCGTGAATCTCAATGTTTCAAATTATCCAAAACAATGAAAAAGTAAATTCATCAAATGTCAAAGATTGAATCAAATTATTTTATAATCCCTAAAAATCATGCTAATTTATCAATATTTGAAGTAATATTTAACTGAACAGGTTTTTGAAGATCACTTTATCCACAGAACTACAGTATAAAAAAATTACTTTTACTATAGTAGTGAGAACAAACACAATGCGAGGTATATTCAGAAAATTATCGTTTTTTGAAAAAATTATTTATTTACTAATTATTGCCCGCAGCTTCCTTCGCGTAGAATTTGGTTTGTCACATCAAGTTTCGTGACAGACCATTTTGAACAAATAGTTACAATATTTTTCTATTAACTCAAAACTCAACTTCAAAACTGACGACATTCAAATAAATGGTTACAATATTTTTTTATCAACTCAAAACTTCAGATTTCCAACTTCAAAACTGACAAAATTCAATACAATCTTTAAACTCCTATTTTCTCCCTTGGGGTGGAAATTCCTGTATCACTTTCTTTATGCTTATTTACGCTATACAAAGAACCTACCTGCATATTTCAAAATTCTAGATTCAGTGGCTTCGGCTGTACCTACGTTAATATAATAGTCTGGTTCACATGTACTTTTGTTATGAAAAAAATAAAAAAAATATTTGTTTATAATTTTTTTTAAATAAACAATTAAAAAAATTATTATTTTTTTTTTCAAAACCTTGAGGAACAATAGAATTTATGATTTGAAAAAAAAAGGTTCTTTCATTTCAATATTTAGTCACAAAAAACGGTTGTTACTTAACGCAATTTTTAGCAACAAAAAAATTTTTTAGGGAACCATTTTTTTTCTAAAAATCATGATTTTTTTCAATTAATATGATGCAAAAAAAATTCGAATTGCTTATAAACAATGTATTTGTTTATAATGAATTTATTAACAGTAGCAGTAAAAAAAATTAAAAAAATATTATCAAGTAGTTTTTAACCATGAGACATTGAAACAATAAAAAAAATTATGTATTTTTTTTATTTTATAATTTTCAATTGTCAATAAAAAAGTAGAAAAATAACAATTTTTTTATTTAGGCAACGGTAATCTATTTTTTAGCCTATTAAGAATAAGTTCACCAAAGGAAAAAAATACCAGGGTTTTAGTTTAATAATTATAGGGTTTTTTATATTGACTTTCAATTCAAAAAAAGTTATTAATTAACAAATGCATAATTAATGTTGAAATTGAGATAAAAATTTTTTGACTGCGGATTATTGTTTATTGATGTATCCCAACATTTTCATTCCTTAATATTCCTTAATATTCGCATTTAATATGTTCGAATAATTTTTTTTGTTTTTATGTCAGAGTGACGGAATGCGCGCGGAAGCCAGACTACCCGTTTTTGGCTCTATTTTCAGGGCTCTGTAAAAATAATTGAGATACACTTTCAGGTGTCGGGACTTTTTTTACGCAAATTTATTGATCTTTTCAGATCTTTTTTCAAATTTCCAAAATTTTGAAAATTTTTCGACATATTAAAAAAAAAACTAAAGCCAAATTTTTTTTCCACTTGTTTATAACTTTTGTAATTTTTTTCAGGGCCTTTCAGACCTTTCCTTAAACTTTCTACGTAAAAATACGAATCGAATGACACCTTGGTCGTAATTTTTGGACCCGTCTGTGAAATTTCACAGAAAAAGAACATGTGAACCAGACTATAAGAGTGTCAGTCAATCAATAGATACCCACACTTATACAATAGCATCAGAAAAAAAAACTGAAAGGATTATAATGAAATACATTGGTAATCCTACTAATATTATACGCCTAAACAACTCAACGGATTCAAATGTAAGTTGATATATAGATGGACCATGACCTGGAATAACACATAGGGTAGGTTTCCACGGTAAGGCGGGTATACCAGAGGGAAACAGCTAGTATTATTTAAGGATACCTGTTGATTGAACTGACACTCTTATATTACCGTATATCCGAAGCTATTAAACATAGAATCTTGAAATATGCAGGTAGGTTATTTGTATAGCGTAAATATGCATCAAGAAAGGGAATATAGAATTTTCACCAAGGGGAAAAATAGGGGTTCAAAGATTGTATTGAATTTTGTCAGTTTTGGAGTTGGAAACAAGATTTGAGTGATTAAAAAAATATTTTAACTATTTGTTTAAAATGGTCCGTCACGAAACTTAATGTGACAAACCAAATTCTACACGGGCGAAGCCAACTGCAAGTAATGAATATCTTCGGGAATCGAATTATGTTACATATAAAGAAATTTCGTAAAAGTAATACAATCGTCAACGACATCTGCCTTCACGCGTCTGCCCACGTTCGGATCCCGTTCTCGGCGATGGCGCTTCATTGCTTAGACCGCCTCTCTATCTCCGCGCATAGTACCTCGTCGTCTTACAGTAGACGCGACACGTAATGGCTTAATACGTTGCGTCAAGTTAATCTTGTGAAAAAGAAAAGTGAAAAAGACAAAGATTACCTATGATTAATACTTAAAACGACAATTGTATCAATTTTTATGAGAAGTTGACAGATATTCTAAAAAGTGCATTGTAAAGAAATATCCAATCAATTGTATTTATGGCTCAGTATTTTGCATAAAGTGGCTAACACATAAGAGGTAGATATATGCTATCGCGGATTTTCATTTAGAACTATTTGTGATAAACAATCTCAACGCACATTACCTTCATGTAACTCCAACAGTATAGGCTGCGCACGACAAAATAGCTCTCAGGGAGCAAGAATTTTTGCTACCCACTTAATACTTCATTATCGTTATATTATGACCAAAATTACACAAAACCCTTGTAAATTGTAGCCTATATGTTATTCTGATGTATAAGCTGATGATGTAAAGTTTCATTCAAATCCGTTCAGTCGTTTAGGCGTGGAAGAGACAGATACATACATACATACATACATTTATCCATCCTCAGAAACTTTCACATTTATAATATTAGTATAGATTCGTCTACATCACTGTTACCGCCTTCAAAACAAACCCCGATAGATATTATGCACTCATGCCAGCGATTCTCAAAACACTTTTCAAAGTCGATATATAGGGTACTCCTCTTTCAGCGATGCGCTTTCAATGTCATCATTGCTTGTAAAGCTATCTTATTTTTGTAAATATAAAAAAGTCACACGGACCCATGTCTGGCGAATATGGAGGATGTGGCATCATTACACATATTGTTTTTGTCAAAAAAATCATGAATGAGCAATGAAGTGTGAGCAGTTGCAATATCGTGGTGTAAAAGTCATTGTTTTACCACAAATCCGGGCGTTGTTTTCAGATTGCTTTACACAAATCATATATGATGTCTCTGTAATCCGGCTATCGTTCATTATCATCATCTTCATGTTTTACGCAAAATTTGACACATTTGTTTGAACAAAAGAAACTCGCCGAGATTTTAACATCATGTCTAACCTTAGCGGTTGCCTTAGACAAAGTAATAAATACAGTTGACAATTATATTTGGGTCATATAGCATGTATAACAACATAAAAACAATTGAGAATCGGACTCTCCAAACCCATGATATTCCCCTTGAGGAATTTCGTTAAAGAAATTGGGTACTTAGTGCCAACAACGATACATACAAAAATGCTAGGATCAATGTAAACTTTTTTTCTTTTTCTTTTAGTCGACCGACTTCCGAACATTTAACAGCTATATCCAGATGATGACGACAAATGAGACTTTGTCGAAACGTCGATATTGAAGATATAACATACACTGATCAAATACCCGGAAACCAGTTCAGCATATTCCTATCCGTGAGAACTTTACATTTAATATTTCAAACCTTCTCGGGGAGAATAGGTCAATCGAGAAGAATAAGAATTCAGGGAAAAACCAACAACAACATTTAAATAGTAGGCAATAGAGCGTGTAGGGACATTCTACTGCCGAACACGTAACAAACGCCATTTTTACCATTATAGTAGGAAGCGGGTCGATTAGAGTCGACCGACTTCCGAAAGCTTAACAGCTATATCCAGAGATATATATATATATATATATATATATATATATATATATATATATATATATATATATATATATATATATATATATATATATATATATATATATATATATATATATATACAGGGTGTTCATTTGAAAACTTCCCACCACGGATTTATCGAAAACTACTGATTGAAAGAAAAAACGCCGAGACACGTCAGAAGATACATCAAAGGGGACAACTTTTTAACCAATAACTACTTCACCCCTTTCACCCTCTGCACCCCAGGATCATTTCCTTGAAAATTTTAAATGACAAGGGGTATCGAGTGATAGCTTGTTTGAAAAGTCTTCCGAAGTCCTTCATTATGACGTTTATTTTTTTCAAATCGGTCGATTCGTTTTCCAGAAAATTAGAAAAATATTATTGATCCTAATTTGGGAATTTTCGAAACAATACATACAAAAATTTTACATTTTATTTCAATAATTGTTCAAAATGTTGCCCGTTGGTGGCCAAACAATGATATAGGCGATGTTCAAATTCCTGACGGACATTTTCAAATACATGTTGTTGGATATCATGGCAGCTGTCGATAATGCGTTGACGAAGTTCATTCAAATTTGCAGGTTGGGGAGTGAACACAATGGACTTCAAATGGCCCCATAGAAAAAAGTCTAATGGCGTCAAATCCGGGGACCTAGCAGGCCATTCTATAGGCCCTCTTCGCCCTATCCATTTATCGGGAAACTCGTTGTCTAGCCATTGTCGAACCGGAAGAACATAGTGAGGAGGAGCACCGTCTTGCTGGAAATATATCTGAGCCTCATCAAGTGTAGGGTTTCCATCCTCTTCGATTTGGTTTTCAATGGTTTCAGTGATAAGCGGATTGATAGTAGTTTCCAACATATCCAAATAAATGTCTCCATTTAAATTTCTATCAATGAACAATGGCCCAAGCATTTTGTTTCCTAAAATGCCTGCCCATACATTAATTTTTTGAGGGTACTGGGTGTGCCCTTCCACAAAAGCATGCGGATTTTCATTGCTCCAATACCTACAGTTATGCTTATTAACAAATCCATTTAGATAAAATGTGCATTCATCAGTGAAGCAGACATTCTTCACACGAATGGTATTATCATTAATCGCTGCAGTCATTATTTCACAAAACTCCACTCGCCTATCAAAATCATCTTCGGTTAACTCTTGCAATATTTTCATTTTGAATGGATGAAATTTATGGAGTTTAGTAACTGTGTGTACAGAGCCTAATGAAATATGAGTCGCAGCAGCAATTTTGCGTAACGAAGTATTAGGATTTATTCCAAAATGACCTAAAACTTCAATTTGAGCGGCTTCATCCAAAACTCTTCTATTATCACGTTTTTTATTTGCAACCGATCCAGTTTGAGTAAATTTAGTAACTAGGTCCAAAACATACCTATGCGAAGTTAACTTATCTGGATGTCTGGCATTAAACGTGACGGCAGTTTGCCGAGCACATTGATTTTGGGCACCATAAATCAGAATAATTTCCACTCTTTCGGCTAGTGTGTAAACCATTTTCGAAATAGATTCTGAATCAATGATTTACTTTTCACGATCTGAAAACTGTGACAGAGGTAACTGACAGGAAATTCAATTCCTTCTTTCACCTAGCAACTGAGAATAACTACACATGTAAACAATAAAAACAGTTCGCCTAGGATATCTGTGTTAATGAAAAAATCGCGGAAAAAATTGGGATTGGTATTTGGTTGTTGCCACGTCTAATCATTCGAACTGCTGTTTATGTTGGTAGTTTTCGTTTTGAATTATAAACGAATTGTGGATTTGGCAAACTTTAAATGTAATTGAAATGAAAAGTGATATTTTCGTGTGTTTTTGTTTTCTATCGGAACAAATAAAAATTAATGCAGATTTTTCTAATTTTCTGGAAAACGAATCGACCGATTTGAAAAAAATAAACGTCAAAATGAAGGACTTCGGAAGACTTTTCAAACAAGCTATCACTCGATACCCCTTGTCATTTAAAATTTTCAAGGAAATGATCCTGGGGTGCAGAGGGTGAAAGGGGGTGAAGTAGTTATTGGTTAAAAAGTTGTCCCCTTTGATGTATCTTCTGACGTGTCTCGTGTCTTCCGTGGTGGGAAGTTTTCAAATGAACACCCTGTATATATATATATATATATATATATATATATATATATATATATATATATATATATATCTCGCCACAGTGTGAACGCAGCCTTAGAATTATATCTAGTGTGCTAGTGTGAAGCGGTCCACTAGGCTTGTCTTTTAAGGACAGAGGAGCCTAGCACCCACCAATAATGAGACCTGCAGCAGATGGTAACAACGCTGTATGTTGATGTTTGAGGTTTATATGCCTGACTTTATGCTTATACAATTCAGCGGAAAAAATAACCCCACACCTTTGACTTCATATATATTTATATTCTAACCGCGACAAGAAACGCTTGAACAATAGGGCCCATTTCATTTAAAACCGTCGCGTTTCTTGTCGCGACACGACGACAATCGCGCGCATAATAAAGGCCTTAAGATTCGCCGTTCCCGACATTCGTTGCACTATTCAGTGCGAATCCTGACAGCAATCAAGCGCTTAGTAACAAAATGATGTTTGTTAACACGAACAAATGAAAAATAAATGATGTATTCGACCGAACCTCACGCGTGTACCATTTAAGTGTCCAGCTAGCCGTGGAAGTACAACAGTTTAAGGTCACCCAATCGGTTATTACCTAATGCATAATCACAGTTTAGGCTAATTACAAAAGTTACATGTATTTAGTTTATCTTTCAAAGAAAATTACTGACTCCCGTAGTTTATAAGGAGAACGTATACCTTGAAACGTTAAATAGATTTGCAACTAAAAATATACCTTTAGGAAACACAGTTGTATAATATAATTGATAAGTACTTCATAAGACCGTTGCTTTAAAGAATTATGTATTTACTTTACAAACGGTGGAAAAGAATCGACATTTGTAGATGACAGTAAGCTTCAAACTAATCGGTCATCTAACACTCCTTCAGAAATAATTTTGAGCGAGAACAATTAACTTCACTGTCCCTGTTAAGCTAGAATAAACACTTTGGATTCGTACATTTATTTTCAAGACATAATTTTATGCTATTTTTGTTACTCTATTTTCAAATTTTTTGTTGTCCATTTACCGGGGATATCATGTTTTTTGGCTAGCTTCAAATCAAGACCCAAATCGAAGTCCTCAACTTTTCAGAAATTCTGAATTTGCAATAATTTTTTTCCCTTCATTAACCTATTGAGTTTAAAAGCCCAAAATTAGTGGAGGAATTCGATTTGTTTCGGCCAACTTAAAATTAAGCTATAGCAGAACCAAATGATTCGATAATGTTTCTTCCTTCGGTTGGCTCAATTTTTCACTTTTAGGGAATTTTGAATTTGTAGTTATTTTAGACTCCTTCATTATTTAATTTTAACTGAATAAAATACATAGCTACCTCAAACACAGACGATAAGAGTTGAAATATTTTTTTCGGAAACGGACATGTAATGAACGGACATGTAATCACAATGGATTTGAATCGCTGGAGATTGAATTCTTTGGATTTATTCCACATAAACGCAGTTCTCAAGATGAAAGGATTCTTAAACAGTGAAGTTCGAGGTGTACTGAGGTGAACCTCAAAACGATGACCAGCCACAGTCCGTCGCGTATTTCTGATGTATCGCTCTTGGTGGAATCACATGTGCCAAGTCGCTTGAAAACTTCAATTATAATTGATCATTCAGTAAATTACCCGAATTCCTGAATCTATTGATTTCTAAACATTCTATAAGATTGAGTTTCAAACTCTTCTCTTCTGAATGTAACACATCGTATTCATGATTGAACTCACGTACTTCTGCTAAAAAGTGGTTTGCATACGTGGAATGGGTCTTTCTATTTACAAAACTACTTCTATACTCTTCAATTCTTTGGGAAAATATTCTCCCTGTTTGGCCAATATACAGTTTTGGGCAAGAGCCACAAATCAGCTTATATACTCCTGATTTGAAAATACTCGGGGCCAAATAAGTATGAATTAATAAATGGTTGAACTAATTTTGAAATTAAAAACTCAAGTCTTTTGTATTATTTTCGTTTTTTTTTTATTTGCCTGTTCATTTTTCCTCATTTCTTTTTAATTTTTATTGTTTCTATGTGTGTTAGGAATCACACGTTAAAAGGTAAGACCTCGTTAATCCTTAGCTCGCACAAGTTTATACTTCTGAGGGTTGTCGTTCGTAGGGGTGTGACAGCTGGTTAACGGAAAAACAGATTTTAAACAGACAGATTCCACTTATTACTTGACCCATTTCTCAATTCATGTTTACTTCAAGCCACAATAATTCGTTTTCTTGACAAATTAGCTTTGTTATAATCCTAAATGTTATACTGATAGTTGATTTCATCCCATTTATTTTATATAAACTCCTGGTATTAAACTTTCATACAAAACTTCACTATTGGAGTTCTAGTGAAATTTCGATGTGGTCCACATAGAAAAATGGAGATTTCAACTTAAGAACCAAGTGAGTTGCAGCAAGTTCAAAAGGGCTTTTAGATCCCAGACAAAGACATTGCACACCTGACAGCCCAAACTCGAAGAAAACGAAACAAACCTACCAGCTTGTTGGCCACCATTTTACCGCAATTTTCAGACCACTAACAATAGAGTCACGAAAAAACGTCGTACCGACGATTCACTATTAGTTATTCAATTAAATTACAGAAAAACCGAACTTGAAACAACAATACCGACCCGCAACAACCAGTAGATTATTATTGAAGTAAACCGAACCGTTGAAAAGCTGACGGTGCGCTATCCAGTGTTGCCAGATGATATTTTTAAATTAAATCGAATCAAAACCTTTATATTTCTTCAAATACTGAGCCTGGGTTTTAATTACACTGATATTATATTCAATCACGCTTGCAGAAAATTGTGTTTTAGAGCCGTATTTAATGATCATTTTTCAATTTGCAAAAAATAATTATTTCACGTGAACATTCAGTTTCAATCTGCAATGATAAAGACAAAATTGAAACCAATATCATGTAGAGTTTGCATATATCCTCTGAAACAAAAACTTTCAACATTCAGTTGTAAATCTCACTTCGCTTTATTTCAATATCCAACATTTTCAGAATATTTTACTTGTTCTTACGAGATTAATTTAATATCACAAGTAGTCAGAAATAGTTATAATTAAATCTTCAAATCTCAAGAAATGTATTTGCATCTGGCAGCGCTGGCGTTATGGGACGTGGGCAGCAGCCGGACAAACCGTCCGTTGGTTTCTTCGACCAATCCAAACACCGGAATTTGATTCGTGTACAAACGAACCCGGCGAAACTGATCTTTGAATTTCGCACATGGAGGCAGAACGACTCGACGAGTTCAAAACAATGTCCCCTGATCTGTGACATAACACTAACAATTGTCGAGTCGCCAGAATAGCTCAGCAAACAGTAAGAAAAAGAGAACTGGAAATACACGTTCTCATCATATAATTATTATTTGTGTAGATTCACGTCATAGTTGTCGGACTTCGTTAAGGACGATTAAAAACTGAAAATCTTTAGAGCAACATTTTTCTTGTTACTTCATTTTTTCCTAGTCCCGGAAAAACACTGCAGCCTAAAGGGCGTGTTGCGTTTTCCCTCATCTTTTTCATGACACCCATCCATTGTTGAATGTTTGTTATAGTCTCCTGTCCAACAATTGCTTCTAGGTATTCATGTGATCCATTACCTCACATTAGCATAAGCATAAAATATGACGAGCTGTCTCTGTCCGTTTGGTTGCACTGCCTGCAGCTAGGGCAGTGCAACCAAACACTGATGCAATGCAACTCACACGACCAACTCATGTAATTAGTTGCATGATATACAGGGTGTCCCATATAAAACTCGGCGGGCAAATATCTAAAAAATGAAAAAGAATATCCATATTTCGTGAAGCAGATAAATTTGGTGTCAAAGGGTCCTCTTATTTACGCAGAGATCCAGCACTAGGCGTCATCCGTTAGGACGTCGCGACACCGACGCCAATTTTTTTTAAATGGTAACCCAGTATTTTCAATTGGTTTTTGAATTCTGCATTAAATTCTGAATTCAGCCATATAGCACACTTGTAGTTTTCCTTGAATACTGATGAAAAAAGTCAATTTTATTGCGTATTATAAAGAGGGCCAGGAATAAATCAAAATAAATGCAATAATGTATTTATCGATCTGTCAGAAGACCTGTCAGATTTGACGAAAGTGTATTCAATTTTGTGTTGGTTTTTAGTAAAATTGAAAAATGGTTCAATTTTCAAATGCAGAAAAGATGGATATGATAGGTATTTATGGCGAAGCAAGAAGGAATTCAAAAGAAGCAGTGAGAATATACGCTAATCGGTATCCTGACAGAAAATTACCGTCAGACAAAACATTCGCTGGCTTAGCCAAATCTTTGGCACGAAATGGATGTTTTAATGAACACAAGCGAAAAAAACCAAAAACGGCTACTGATGAGAATCACAGTGTTGCAGTGCTAGGTCAAATGGTGTTGGAACCATATAGTTCTACCAGACAAGTAGCAATGCATTGTAATATTTCGAAATCGTCAATACAACGTATTTTGGCAAAAAACAAATTCCATCCATACAAAATACATTTGGTTCAAGGACTACATCCAGGTAATAATCTTAATGTTTCATTTTTAATAACTAAAATATATTTCCATATTCAGGAGATGCTGATAGAATATTGAACTTCATTGCATGGTTGTCCGTCCACCCGTATTCATGATGATGATCAGTTTCTGAAAAAAATATTATGGAGTGATGAAAGCCGTTTCCATAACAACGTTATAATAAACAAACATAATTGTCACTATTGGTCTGACGTGAACCCTCATTGGGTGCAAATAACGAGATTTCAGTTTGTGCGGGGGGTTAATGTTTGGTGCGGAATCATTGATGGTTATTTAATAGGACCTCATTTTTTCGAAGGAATTCTCAATGTTGAGAAGTACTTGGTTTTTCGACAACATGTGTTGCCGAATCTCCACCTCCACATAATAATAGAATAGTTACCCAATATTTGGATGATACTTTTAATGAGCAATGGATTGGAAATAAGGGTCCAATACCATGGCCAGCTCGGAGTCCAGATATTACTCCACTAGATTTTTTTGTGGGGATATATCAAAGACTTAGTTTATATGCGAAGTCCACAAAATGTAGAGGATGTGAAAAATAGTATCACAAATGTTTGTGCTTCCATAACGCGAGAGACGCTTGTAGCTGTCACGAATCGGGAATTACTAAACAGATGCAATATGTGTATTCTACGTTCAGGGAGGCAGTTCGAACACTTACTAAAATTATTCTTGTTATCACTAATTGATTTCGTTATCATCATGTTAGTCGAGTTACGGTCAAAGTAACATATTTTTTGGTAATTCAAAATATTTATTTTAATTTGTAAGAAATACGCAACTAGATAAAATTGAACAGACAATGAAATCATAACTGATGGGTTTTTTATTAAACTCGTATTATTGCATTCATTTTGACTTATTCATGGCCCTCTTTATAATATGCAACAAAATTGCATTTTTTCATCAGTATTCAAGTATACAAGTGTGCTAGATGGCTGAATTCAGAATTCAATGCAGGATTCAAAAACGAATCGGAAAATCTAGGTTACCATTTAGGGCGTCGGTGTCGCGACGCCCTAATGGATGACGCCTATTACTGGATCTCTTCCCAAATAAGAGGACCCTTTGACATCAAAATCATCTGCCTTCATGATATAAGGATATTCTCTCTAATTTTTCAGATATTTGCCCGCGGAGTTTTATATGGGACACCCTGTATAGTAGTGAATAGGCGCAGTGGTAGTACGCCCAATTCACGACTGGAAGGTCGTGAGTTCGATCCCAACCTCGACCAGATATTTTTCTCGAGATAATGTATCTAGTTGAAGTTGGGATGATTCTGTAACGTTACATGGCTGACGGACTGCGAATAGCAATGATGCTCCCTAAGTGCGTCGGGGAGTTATTAATAATGCTCACCCAGGACACCAGGATCAATGTAGTCGATGCCGACTCAGGTATATAAGAGTTGTAGAGATTTAGGTAATTTGATGGAGGTAGTCTCAATTGAAGTTACCTGTGGTATATAAATATTAGCGTAAGAAGTTTCTTGGAGTATTCAAAACACTGTTGAAGAAGCAACTGTGTTAGCGAAACATATCGTCATATATTTCTCAAATAAAGTTTGTGGAAATCAAATCGTATGGTGTAGTTTATGAAATTCTAACGAGATCTTACCTTTTAACGTGTGATCCCTAACACGGGTTAGACGATAGGAAATGAAAATCGATCGTCAGGCCTTGCGGTTCGAACTACCGGTTCGCACATCGGTCGATTGACTGAGTGCAGCTGACCACCCACGTCAACCCACCAGGTTACCGTCCTACTTGACATTATTACTTCATCGTTCATTTTGCTTTAAAATAAAACAAGACGAAACATACGCAAACCAATGCAACTGATCACGGTGCGAGATGCGACCGGCATGTCCAGTCGAATAAAACCAGTCGTATGTTTGCATCAGTAGGATGCGCAAGTACGAATGCTTCTACGAAATCCTTTTGGCTCAGACTGATACAACTAGTTGCTTGAGTCCGTGGTGTTAGTTGCGTTGCATCAGTGTGTAAGCTGCCTAAGGTCTCCATAAAGCCCCATTTTGTTCAGGTGCATGTCCTCTTAATGTTCAGTGAGTAACCCTGTAAGTATTCTCAGTCGACCCCTCTTTGAATTACCCTTTTTTCATGTTATTCCCAGAACACTTCATGTTTCTCATTGACCCATTCATCGATCTGGTTCAGTGCCATAGCATACCATAGATGGTTCAGGATTCACATAAGATGTCGTTCTATTTCCTCTTGTTTCGGAAATATTCGGAGTTGATTTGAACAAATAATACAGAATTTTTTCCCAACACCAAACCGTTATTTTAACACCTCGACACGTGTTTCGATCACCAAGTGAACATCTTCAGGAGGAAGATTAAACTCCTGTTGAAGATAATCACTTGGTGATCCAAACACGTGTCGATGCGTTGAAAATAACGATTTGGTGTTGGGAAAAAACTCCAATAATATTCAAAAATTGATAGTAATTGGAAACTTGCCAATCAGGACTTTCTAATACATCGAAAACATTATTATGTTTGTGCAAGTATTCTTTCTAAAAATGCAATAAATATGCATCGAAAAAAAAAAGGAAAAGTTGCTGACCCCTGACCCCTCAAAATTATTATTCCAATTATTTTTTCATCTTTATTGTGGGGGTCCCTCTCTATGGAGGGGCAGTAGCCCCTCCTGCCCTCCCCTAAATCTGGCCCTGACAATACCCAATTACTAATACTAATAACCATAACAAATCAAAGAGAGCGATTATGGAGTCTCAATAAAAATTAAGAATCATGCCGAATGCCTAGAAAGTTGGCCAATACTGAACTAATAACGTTGGTCTTTGAATTATAGCTTCATTCAAAAAACAAAAAGGAGCATGCACTAAATTGAAATATTTACAGTGTTCATTGAGTAGAGAAGAGTAGAGAAGTTTCAAAATGATTGTTCAAATTTGTATCTATTATAAACATCTGAAAAATTGATGGTAAAGTATTGAGAATTTTTTTGTTTATATGGAACTATTTTCAATAATTATAAATGATGAATAATCGTGGTTATTTTGCGCCTGTACTTGCATAAAAGGAGCACTTTCATTAGGTAGTCTTAATTTCTATTATTAAGTTTAATTCTCATGTACTATTGTATAAACATGTTAATTGGACTATAATACACAACCCCAAATTTGGTTTTTTTATCTTCAATAGAAAATCACCCGGTATACCTAAATTTTGTAGATGTATACATTCAATTTTCGATTATACGATTTTTTAAATTTTCACCCCATTTCCACGGTCTGGAAAACTATGACGTAATGTCGATTCAGTCATCAGAAATGTATATCTCAATTTTATAGTCAGTCAACACACGTATCATTAAAAAATGGTAGGTGTACTTATAGTCGTTGAATGAGGAAATAATAATTCAACATTTTTTTCTCAGTGAACTTTGTGGATGTGGATAACTTCACACTCGTAATCAACATTCCACACTTGTGAAAATTAAAAAAAAATAGAGATGACTTACTCGTATTATAGATATGAACCGCAACTGATATATCACCTGCTGACGTCATAATAACGGGAAGAAGCTTAATATAGAATACAAAATGATTTTTATTATGTCTGCTATCAGTATTTTTCTTATCAATCAACGACAATGAGATTTACTTATCAGTTATTCCACTGTTTCGATTTTTTGATTGACATGGCAATTTTTTTCGACTCAGTTTCAAGGGATTTGAAACCTCAAATTTTCTCTGTTTAACGAAAAAATGTCATAAATGTGAATTATATACAGAAAAAATCAAATGGAAATTGAAGTCATGTGGAAACTCATTTGCAGAACAACTCAGTTTTCTATTCATCATCTGATATTCCAATAGTAGGTTGAGGAAAACAAAGTCGAAGAAAAAATCTCGAGGATTCAAGTCAAGTGAATAAGCAGGTCTAACAACAAACCAGTCACAGTACAAGTCTCATCCAACCAAATGCATTAATTTTCGAACAAATTAGGACAAAGGCAAATATTTTTATGGGTGAAAAATAACTATTTATACTTAATTTAGCGAGCAAATATAGTGACGTCAGAAGGCTTTAAGGCTTGTTACCTTGTGTGATTATTTGAGAGTATTTCTGAATAAATTTGAACCTGTAATGGATTCAAAATTTAGTGGCTACGCCACGCAAACATTTATGAGGATTGAATTTTCCATCATATTGGCATATAATTTTGGGTTGGATAGTTTATGATGCCTTTGTTGAGCTTTTCAGTCACTAAATCTATTAAAGTACCTTTTATTCATTGAAACACAATTTTGGTAGACATCCACAATGATTGATCAAACAGAACGTACTTGTGATGCACCGTTTGGAACGTTTGGTGTAGTAATGAATATTACTGGAATTTTAACCCAACACCAAACCGTTCTTTTTTAAAACTCGGCATGTGTTTCGATCTCCAAGTGATCATCTTCAAGAGGAAGAGAATACACTTTAATCTTCTTCTTGAAGATAATCACTTGGTGATCGAAACACGTGTCGAGGTATTAAAAATAACGGTTTGGTGTTGGAATAAAACTCCCGTTTTATACTTCAAATGTTGAGGGAGTAGATGCCTGTCAACCCCAGCAAAACTGTGATAATCCCCTTCACCAGGAGGAGAACATTGGACGATCTAACGCCACTTTCCCTCAATGGTGAGGTCATTCCATTTGGAACGTAGGTGAAATCTTGGCATTGTCCTTGATAAGAAATTCACCTGGAACGCTCACATGGAAAAAGTTTTACACAAAGCCAGGCTGTCCCTATGGACATGTCGAAGGATTTGTGGTAAAATTTGGGATTTAGGTACCAAACATATCCATTGGATTTATGTGATGATTGTCAGACCAATGATCACTTAAGGTGCAATTACCTGGTGGCCGAAGGCTTTATAGAAAACAGCCAGGCGAAAGTCTCTGGCTTCAGAGACAGACACTTGTTTGGCCATCAGTGGTGCCATCAGTACCACACCACCAGCGGCCATGGAGATCCTTACAGATCTACCTCCTCTCCACATTCTTCTAGAGAGAGAGGCTAGATGGACTGCATTTAGACTTGTGCACATTGTCAATTGCACAAATCAATTTAATGCAGAGTGCAACAAACTGTTGGTTGACACTGGAAGTCACAGCATTCTGAAAACGACCTCCGACTTTATGCCTCCATCTGTCAACTACGAACTGCCTTATAAAGTACCTACTGTTTCCTCTTCTAGAGAGCTGGGAGATGGAAATTTTAAAAGCAAATAGTTGTTGGTCCACAGATGGATCAAAAACACCTTCGGGTTCTGGTGCAGGTGTTTTCAGTCTCAGACCCAGGACAGAGATATCAACCTGCCTAGGAACCTATGCGACTGTATTTCAAGCGGAAATTAACGTTATTGAATTGTGTGAGGAGACATTGGAAGAATCCAACCTCACACACAAGTTAATAAAAATATTCTCTTACAGTCAAGCGGCGTTGGAAACTCTTCCTGCTGACTCCCTTGCAAAGGAGGGTGCTGTAAGCAGCTTCATCGGACCAGAACCTGTCATTGGCATCGCTTTGGGCTTTGCCAAGCAAAGATTGAACACCTGGAAGGCAAGAAAATTTATGGACTTTTGGCAGAATCTTCCAGGATTGGCTCACTCCAAAGCGTTTATTCACCCTTTGAAGCTTGATACCAAACAGTTGTTGGACTACAGTCAGGATGAACTACGATGTCTAACAGGCCTTCTTACAGGTCACTGTCTTCTGAATCATCATTGGAGAGACTCGGACTGTCGGAAGACAGTGTGTGTCGCCTCTGTTTGAAAAATGATTAAACAGCAGGGCACATACTTTGTGCCTGCCCCGCTGGGGACCGAATCAAGTTTTTAGAGTTCGGCAGAGCTGTATTCGTACCATCTGACCTGAAAGACTGCTCACCATACAAACTAATCGGCTTCGTTAAGATGATGGGTTTATTTGGTCGAGTGTGAAAAGATGTGAGCCACAATTAATCCTTGCGGGTTGCGGTAGAGGACCAGAGTAGACCTACTGACTTTGGACCTAACCTAACCTACTTCAAATCTTTCAAATATGCCTTTGACAACTCAAACGTCAATTTTCAACAGCCAACTGAACTGAATTAACCCATTAACCAGTATTTGTAGGCCATCACAAGAAGTACATGTATTCCGAAGACAATGGGCATTCACATTACTTATGCTAAAACTTTAAATTCGGGAATTTTCAAGGTCACTAAGAACAAAAGCTGGGTCACAGACAGAATGCTTTTATGGAAATACACAAATCGACTTTTTCCTTGAGGCTGAAAATAAGACTTAAATTAAGATAGAGTCTAGCTGGACGATGATGTCTACATTGGCTCTTATTGTATTGAAAGAAACAGTTAAACAGTGGCATTTCGTCTACAATTGCGGTAGATATTATCAAAGGCGATGCAGGTAACGGTCGCAGTGCTCAAGTTGGTAATCCTGTTGTTCCGAAAGCATTTACTATGTTGCTAGTATTTTACTCTGATTTTATATTAATATTAGTGGGCGTGGCTTGGATTCACTTGAATGGATTACCTAACCTTGTTTTTGTACCTCTAAGGACAGGTTTAAAAAATCTGTTTAAAATCTGTTTTTCCGTAAATCAGTTGTCGCCCCCATACGAACGACAACTCTCAGAAGTTGAGAAACTACTGCGAGCTAAGGACTAACGAGGTCTTACCTTTTAACGTGTGATTCCTAACACGGGTAGCCAAACTTTATTGATGTTCATTGTCTCTTCTTTTCTGTTGGAATTATCTGTGTTTTTGGATTTCTAGTGCCCCCCTATATATTCTTGGACATTAATTTTGAGTTTCATCGAGTGTTACTGTATCTTAGAATGGGATAATGTGGTTGCCTTCTTTGTTGAGGGCATGCTAACGGAACAACGGGAGTACCAGTTCGGGAACTGCGACCGTTACCACATCGCCTCTGATAATGTACCTTGTTTATGTACCTTAAAGGTCGACTCAAATAACTTAAAGATACAATATCTAACCTCAATGAGTCCTCAATTTAAAAATTTCCAAGTCACGTTTTCGATTTACATCGAACAATTCATTTGCAACTAATCATAATTAGGAACATTTTTTGCAAAACAAGAATTAATCATATAAATTTGTGGAAAAAGCAATTCGTAGGCTCATCCTTAAAGATAAATTTGTAATTGAAGAAGTTTCTACTATTTCATAGCAAGTGTTTTTCATAAACCTGTCTTGGATTATCGAAGATTAGTACCAGCAGTTGCCGTAAAAATGACAGCAATTTTTGACAGTCACTAGTATAACTGACGACATAACAACTGGTGTAGGAATTTCCCTATTTAAGTCAATTACCTATAGAACAAACCTCAATCGAGAACATCTTTTATCTATTTTGAACTTTTTGTATTCACCACGTAGACTTTCACCCAGATAATATGCAAGCAACAGGTGTCCCAGGCATGTTTACCCAACTAGCTAGTGGAATTTTACCATTCATATTAACTCAGTACACCACGTTTTGACTCAATTTTCGAACACAATTATCTAGGTTACTCATTTTCTTCACAAATATATTCAAATTAATGGAAGGAAAATGTACTTACTTGTTTCGGCATTTTGATTTTCCCAATTAAGTGGTATCCACGCTGAAAAAATACGTCAAATCAACAGGTTTTCATATTTTCATCAGAAAAAAATACAAAAGAACTAATAAACAATGTTTTAAGGTTGATACACGCATGTGAATGAAGGAATTTCTTCAATATATAAAATTTGTAAGTAATTATATTCCTGATTAGTATATATATATATATATCCAAGTCAAAGAGCATATCGAGTCGTTTAATTCTTACAGCGACAAGGCAACTACAACAACAATCATTCTAGAATATTATTTTGATTTCCGTTTCCATTGTCATTTTCCGTTCTTTGAAAGAATGTTTTTGACCTGTGTGATTGTCCTAATTGAATTATCTACCTGTGCAACTATGCATTAGTCACCAATAAATAACATATTGGCTACTCAATAACTGATATGTACCTTTTGAAGAAGCAATTAATTCAACAGATACTATATGTAGCAATAACATGAGAGCCAGGCTATGGAAGTTATCGCCGGTATGTCGAGTCTTTGGACACCATTTCATGGTACACAAAACAAAGTGTTTTAACTGCCAAAAAGCAAAGGTAACTTACCAGAAAACTATCAACTCTTGATTATTACACTTTTGTCCATCACATAAAGTAAAACACGCGATCTTTTAATAGCACACACCCTTTACACGCACTATTCCACCTATCGTGATCAAATTGTCAGAATCAGCAAAGTTGCAAGTAGTTCTCGATTCGACCGCTTGGAGACTATGATTTGACCATTTTTTAAATACCACCATCTGTTGGTCGCAAGAAAATTTATTTACTGGCTGGTTTTCCTTGTCACAATCCTACACGTCGAAAGGATGAATTGAACGATACTATTTTGTGAATCTTGACGTCACCAGCGGTACGGTAATACGAAACGAATCTACGAGCACAGAATGACGGAATATTTTTCATTCTTGTTCATAATAATTTGAAATCAACATTTAGGACAGATATTTTTGAAATAAATGTTTTCAGAATCATTATAAACCACATAACAATTATTAAGTTGGTACTACGATTAATATTTATATTTTTAACAACAAAACCTGAATACCTTCGCTGTTGGAAAATAAATGGAATATTATATATTTCATTACGATACCCGGATTGCTATTGAATCGGTCGGTCGGTAGTCCAATGCTAAGAGTGAGTAGTTTATTTTACACATTCAGTCAACCACTACTTAGAGGTTGGTTCGAGTTGCAGGATTTTGGATTTCCACTGCGTACCGTTTGACCTGTATTGGGATTCGCACGTAAAAGGTAATTCCTCGGTAATCTTCAGCTCGCACAAGTTTCGATTTCTGAGAGTTGTCGTTTGTAAGGGGGTGACGCCAGGTGACAGAAAAACAGTTTTTTCTTCTGACCTCAACGAGAACAACCTTGCCGAAAAGTTGAATAAAGGTGGGTTGAGAGTTGATGCTAGCGAATGATTCATGAAAATACTGTACCTTGATTAGATTTGTCTATAAGTGAATTATGAAATCCGATTCTCCATTTGATGCTCAATATCGAAACTTTGTCTAATAAGAAATCATCATTGAAACCATTGTTTATTTTAGGTAAACCAGATTTGACGTTTACGATGTGTACCTTTTTCTTTTGGGTTCCCTTGAAAAATAAATGTTTTGTCCGATTTCTTTGAAGATATTTGCTAACGAAGAATAGCTGAGGTCGAAACCTAATATGAGTTTACTTGAGAATGGTTTAACAAACCGAAACCAGTCGTGACAAATAAAAAACTTTGTAGAAATCAGAAGTTATTTTCTTCATTCCATATTCGATATAAATTTCTATAAAATTAATAGGTCATCAATCGAACAACTTAATATACTGCCAAAATGTTCCATCTTGATTTGAGCGAAGTATATATTAATTTGTGTAAGTAAATCGGTCATATTTTCAAAACTTGTTTAGTTTTATATTCAATTAATTGTCAAGAAAGTTAAATCAATGATGTAGCTTACTATAAAAATGAGGTATGAATTGACTCCTCTCTAAACCAAAATCGACGTGTCGGAGCTTTACTTGTTGAACTTTGTTAACTTACTGGATGTATATAGTGAAGGAAAGGGTGCTATACAAACCTTTTACTTGGGTTTTTGCAAATCGTCAATCAAAAATTGTGAAACTAGAAATTTCTTTGGGTATTTCCAAAGATACAAAAAAAATTGTTGTGGAAAATTACCTCACACACCACTTTCCTTTCTAGTTTTTTTACTCTGAGAAAAGTACTTCAAGGAAGAACTTTTACATTTGAAAATGTCTTGTGTAAAAGATATGTTCTGTTTAATTTCACTGTTTGCATAGACCGGTCATGTTACCAGTATTCATATTGTCGTAATTTCAGACGCACAAGAAAATAATTAGGAAATAAATAGAAAATAAAATCACCATTCTTTATGAAAAATTTACTACTTGGGTTATTCTATTTGTAGTTTACGTAATATAACCATGTTAGTTTATTCAGCGATATTTAATGAGAATTTTTGTGAGCCAATGGTACTGTTGAATTCGCCTTACATTTATAAGAATCAGAACTGAATTATCCTTTCGACGTGTATTATACAAGATTAAATTAGATAAAATCTTTCTCTGAGTTAAACTGCTGGATGGCCATCTTTTAGTCAATAGAAACTATAGTGAAGTTTTGATTTTCAAATCAATCATTCCACAACAACAAAAATGATTTATCTCAAGTACTGTATTACCATCTACTGTAGTACCATCTATCGCCATAGTTCACAAATAATACCTTATGAAACATACCAAAATACTTAATTTGTTAAGAATCTATTCCTTCCACTATAAACTTATGAAAAATTAATTATCCACCTCATTTGCGTATGAAGCTGAGAACACATTAAGGCTACTGAAAATTACAGAAAAAAAATTATGAAATGTATTCGTTTGAATATCTTAATTTCCCGCTAATAGATATTGACATTCTCGAAAATGTCGAAATCTGCGCACACTGTATATTCTGACAGCAAGCAAGACCCCTTATTAGTTGAAGCACAGATGAGTAAAATATACAGAAACGGATATACAGCTCCACTCCTTTCCTTTGAAATTGAAGGTTGCCGCTTCGGTGACCTCGTCTCTCTAACTGGGTGTGACAAGGTTGCCAGGTCGAATCCTAATTTTTCAGATACAGTGATGACGCTGTTTATATTTTTTGGAAAGTTATACTTATGAGACATATCACACTTTCTTTATAAAAAACATTCAAAATGGCTAATTCAAGTAACACTTTATTGAGAGATTTTCACGAGACAGTTCAATTAAAAGTTTCATTCATGATAAAATGTAAGGAATCGAATATCGAAAACTAGGTTTGAATGTAAGCAAAAATTACTTACAATAACGTGGGTTCATTCCCAAATGGAATAATCAGAAATATATTAATAATGAAAAACAAAAAAATTTATCAGGATCTGCTACAAATATTTTTTTAGATTAGGTTAGAAAAATCTAAAAATGATGGTGTGCACAAATTCTAAAACACCAACAGGAATGCATAAATTCTTAGACAAATATTTCTGATAAGGAGTAGGACCAGAAAGTGTAATGTTCCACAAGTTCCACAAATATTATTGGCATTGCTTTGAGAAGAAAATGTATCATTACATGCTTAGTATACATGGAATCCAAAAAGCGCTTGTTACAAACCCTAAATTTTTTGTTGTAATCATGAATTAGTGTATTATTCTCCTGAAGTTCTCGAGCACATGCTGTTGACGGGATAGGAACAGGAATATTGAATGTGAGACGAGTAGCTTAACTTTGAGTTGAGATGTCATCTTTGTGCTTTTTGTGCATTAGGCAGACTGTTTCTAAAATGAAAAGGCAATAGACTGTTAAGATGTGATGAGTTAAAAAAGAGGCTTATAGGGAAAAACTTGCTGTATTTTGGTATTTTGCGTGTTCCACAGACTGCATTTATTTCGTAACATACATTTTTCTAGATTTTGAATTTATATTCACTTTTTTCACCATTTTCAGTTAATTTCGTTTCTAGCCTTATACCAATTTATTTTCTTTCAATTTCATTACATATATTCAAATTAGGTTTTGATGTAGAAGTCATTGCCTGAAGATGATTTTTGGTGCCTACATCAGGTATTCAAAATATTCCAGTTGCAGGGACCAAAACCTCTTTCTATAGCACTATCTGTACCACTGTAAATTATACTTGCATACTTTTTTCTTTTGGAATCCTATGAAATTTCACAGACTCTGTTTCATCATTCCGTAACACACTTCTACAGTTTTTGTAGAAACAACGATATCCACAATGTTCTTTCTCTTTTTCCATTATTCACTACAATGAAATGCTCACAAAATGATACACAATCAAAAATATCCGAACTAATAATAAAAAAATATCAATTCAGTAAAATATATAATACATACCAAATCCTAGAGAAACTATAACAAATCTTTACTTCTTATTGATGAAACGAGAGCAAGAGTCGTATATCTTTCATTCGTTGGAAGATTAATAAAGGATAGTCATACATTGTATTTACCAAGGGAAATTGCTGTAGGAATAAATGACACAGAACTTAACTTTGTTTTGTGGTGTGCATTTAACTAGGTGATAGTCTATCCTTGTCGCCAACTAGGCTTTCTTGTCTAACCTGGCCCTCTGTAATTTTTTCCACTGTGGTTGAAGGTTGAAGCTACTCGTGCTTGTTCGTTGTCGAATGATAAAGTAGTGAACATTCAAGTTCGTGTAATAAAATAGTTACCTAGTTTATCAATTTTGAAGATAACAAAAATGAAAACTTACAGCAGAAAGAAAACCGGAACTGCAGAAACAGCAGGCGAGCAAGAAGTGATAATCGATTTGAATGAAATCTGTAGACTCTGCATGGCCAAAGAAGATGAATTAGTTCCGATTTATGGAGATGAGGATCCGGTTCCATTAACCTTACGAATTATGGCTTGTGTGGCACTTGAGGTGATTTATAATTGCAAGAGTGCTTTCATTCTGCAGGATTCACTTTAAAAATAATTTTCAGCTTGAAATGAAATTTGATAGCATAGGTCTGGACTGATTTACTCTGTATTGTTAACGATTTAATCAAACCCTTCTTATGAATCTTCATTTTGATTTGAAGAACTGGAAAAATATATTGCTTCCCAGGCTTCCTTTTTGTTTGTTAAATCTTCATATAGATGGAGTAACATGTCTTAAGTGAACCTATATTCAATTTTCATTAAAACAAATCAAGATTTCAGTTTCATTGACAAAGGGAGAATGGGTGAAATATTGTTTTCAATTATATCAACCTGATATTACAAATCTATATTACAGAATATATTTTTTGTTGTTAATATATTAATTTTTACCTATGAGAACAAAACGAAAAAGCATCATACCAAGTCATAGTCAAAGTATTCTTTCCGATTTTCCTCTTTTGGGGTGAGGAACATAAAATCTGAAATATCAGGGAGATATCAACAAATAATGAAAGTTCCAAAACTTTCCTTTGAAAATATTCTATATTTTAATATCCTATATTTAAAATACAAGATTATTGAATGATCATTTTAAAAATTCTAGGAATTGCACCTTAAAATGTAAGACCTCGTTAATCCTCAGCTCGCACAAGTTTCAACTTCTGTCGTTACTGGAGGGGCAACAGATAGTTAACAGAAAAACATATATTGCATATGTTCCTGCATAAGGAACATCTGCAAAGAAGCTTTTTAATAAAAAACTCCAAAACTTCAATGTTCTTTCCTTTTTAGGTTTTTGAAGGAGATGGCCTTCCAGATAAAATTTGTCGCCCTTGCAACTATCAACTCAGCAAATCATATAATTTCAGAAAAAAATGTGAAAGTTCAGATTTGAAACTCAGACTGCATTTGAAAGATCTTCCAGATGAAGAATATTGTAAAGAAGGTGGAAACAATCAAATGGAAATTGAGGACATAGAGAGTCAGAATGGGGATGAAATCCTGAATAATCCTGTTGAACCAAGCACAGAAGAAGATTTAGTTGGTAATTTTTATACTACAACTTTTAGAGAGTATAGTTCACTAAGTTCCTTGCAGTAAACATTTTTGTTACTACATACTCTTATGGTTGCCTTCAGATGCAATTGCAGTCAAAGATTTTGGGATGGTGAAATAAGTTTAGTAAATTCAACGTTTACTGCATAAAAAACTTATGAGAAATTAACAAGTTACCTTCGACTGCCTCTAGATTATTATTAATTGATTATCAATTGTGTTAGGTAAAAAATTCAACTAATTAACCTTATTAAATAACATGAAATAATAAGAATTGAAAGAAGAAATAAAAACGAACTTAAAAACAGTAATATTAAATAATACTATCTACATTTTTAGCGCCATTTTAGACATTTCATGTATATAATTTTGTCATTGCACTATGATCATGTAAGTTTCCCATCTCTATCCAGAGTGTTTTTTCCTTTGTAAAGGTGTACAAGTATTGTGACAAACTCCGTTTGTTAGTAAGTTGTGGAATGAGAAGATACAGATTGCAGAAATGATTGAAGGTTACCAGGGAGTGTCCATACTCTCCATACTATCCATACTATCTAAAATATATATGGAATAAATTTTGTACATTTCAATGAGTACTATAAAAAAAATACATTTTCTCATAAAACCTATAGTCCATACATTTATTTGCAAATACTAGATAATCAAGCAATGAACTTCTAAATTTGGAAGCATGGAAGCATTATTGGTGCCTAATTGTTCAGTTCATTGAAGCTACTATTAGAATTGGAAGTTATTTATTCATCACTGAAGAATTTATATATACATAGATACATGCAGAAAACTTATCAGACTTCATAATTTCTGAATACAATATATTTTTTTCCACAAAAACTATATAAAATTGTATAAGAGTTGTCAATACAATGAAAAACAAGGGATATCGAAGGAAGAAGTAGGTAATATATGATCTATCAAAAAATTCTGATAGTATAAAATATTTTTTTTAAAGATGTTATTTCAGTATTTTTTTTTAATTACACATTTGTGCATATGAATAATCTTATGATAGATTTAAAGTAGTTTCAACTATAAAATTGAGAAAATTAGTTGCTTTACATTTTGTTGTATTATTTATTATATTTATTTTATTGATATAGCAGCAGCTCGAGAGGCGATTTTACATATATAAATAAATACATAGCTTATAATCTTTGCACATAATACTCTTTTAAGCAACTGTTACATTAATATAATGATATAATTTCTATAATTCCAGTTTACAATAAAACTAGTGTGAGACTGGAAATAGTGTAACAATGGTATAAAAAAGTGTTTTATTAATATAACAGCAATATCACAGAGCATACAGGTATGAATCTAGTCGGGTTTTGAACTCTTCAACAGAGTCGGATCACACAGATGGTTGGGAGGCCGTTCCACATGTTTACTGTTCTGTTTGTGGTCCTCACATTCGTGGGTGTCTGTTTTTTCCTCTTTTTCCTGTCATGTCAGTCTACGTTTTCAACAACTTTCAGGATTTCACAAATCCCTGATAAACTGTACAGGTTGTTCGTCATCTTTTATATTTCAATTAGGTCATTGCGGAATCTTCTCTGTCCAGGGTTGGAAGATCAAGGATTTTCAACCTTTGTTGGTATTCAAGATCATGTAGTTCTCTGGGAAGTTTACATGAAACAAATATCTCATTTTGAGACTTCTTAGCTCTCAAATTCTTCATAGTGCTTGTTTCAACTATATAACGGATATAACATGTTATAAAAAAGGATTAAGAGCATTCCATTACTTTTTTCATAGGAGTGACCAAAGTTGCATATCTCCAGCAAGACCAGGAGCCTGACCCAGATCCGGAGAACATAACTTTACCCAAAGAAAGTGAAACCATTGACAAAGAAGCATGCACTTTGAAAACCAATCATCAGATGAAAACGGAAATTGATACTGAAAACGAGGAAGAATCTGAGAGCATCTATATGGAAGAAACAATTGATAATAGAAACCCACTCGAAGAAGCAAATATGAGTGCCATTGCTACTGCAGTCAAAGCAACACTTGCTTCACAGACTGGTAACTATTTTAATAACATATAATTCGATTTAGTTACAGTTTATTGTCACAAGAAACTATAACTGTTTATAAATAGGGACTATTACTGACTACAAAGTATTATAAAATGACAGTAAGAGAAAGAGTATATTTTTCAAATAAAACAGCACATGACACATCTTAAGAAAACAGTTATATGCAGTTAAAAATGAAATTAGTTTCAGAAAAATGGGCGATACTTGATAAAAATCGATAACGTATTCAAGTAACACTTCACTGTGATATTTTCACTGAACAGATTACAAAACTGCAACATGCGTTTCACTATACAATAGCTTCCTCAGGCGTGTATGTATGAAAATCTCATGTTTAAAATTCTCAAAATTTAGAAAATTCAAATTTGTTCAGGAGATATTTGAATGAACTGAAATTCGTCAATTTCGTTTTCTTTATTTTTTCTTACAATGTTTGGGAATATGTCAACAAGCAAAAAAACTGTATCATTCCTACTTTTTAAGCTGTACAAGATGGCATTTATAGATCAACTGATATAATTTATGGTGAAAAGAGAAATGAAAATTTCTATGTTTTTTACCACTTTTATTTGTAACTAACGTTACTGCAGTTTCGTCCTAAATGGACATTTTCAAACTTAAACAATGTTTAACTTTGAAAACAATGTTTAACTTTGAAAATGTCCATATAGGACGAAACTGCAGTAACGTTAGTTACAAATAAAAGTGGTAAAAAACAGAAATTTTCATTTCTCTTTTCATCATGATCTCCTACCACATAGTAACGGCTACATCCATCAATTTATTGATATAATTCAGCCTTTTTGGCGACAACTTCACTGATGTACCAGCATAATCTTTTAATTAGTAAATTTTAAAACTGCATTCAAATAAACTCTAAACTCTGAAACTAGTAACTTTTCCCTAATTCAACCAACTTAATCACAACTATCCCATGCATTCTCTTTTTATTTTGGATACAGTCTAAATACCTATATCCTTACTTGAAATTATTCTCAGAGCCCTATTCAATAATCTCTGTAAAGTTTTCATATGAAAACTATCTAGTTAGAATAAAATAGTTGAACCGTTTTGAAAACGAGGCTCCATGATAGATCTGAATATTTTGAATTTTGTTTGAATTTTGGAGTTTTTTTTTGTTTTTTGATAAAAGTCAAATTTTGCTAGCAGTTTTTTTAAAAACATATTATAAATATGTTTATAGTTACATTATTTGCAATAATTTTACAAACAGATAACATGATAAAAGAAAAACAGACTTGAAATATAATATAATTAATAGTTTCTACATTATTGACTCTAACTTCTGACAGCTCAAAGAAGCGATTCAGTTTCCTGCTCTTCAGAGTTGGCAAGTTTAAACCAACATGTCTGAAACCATGGTTTAAACCAAGGTTTAGACCAACTGGTTTTTTAAGAAAAAAAAATGTTTTCATTGGGTTTTTCTCTCTATGTCGTTGATATTATTCGAATAAAGAAAACTACAGCTTAATTAACTACAAATAAAAATTTGGTATTTAAATTTTTAAATTAATATATTTTCATTTATTCTAATAATTAAAACAACTGTAATTTTACACTAGTAATATTTAAATTTTTCTCTCAGTATGAAATGGCAATGACAGAAGCACATTTTTTATCATATATGCATGACCCAAGAGAAAAATCTAGTACAAATTGCTATAAAAAATTAAAAACTGAGGGTCTTCTCATCAGCACACTTATAAGTATCATTTCCTGAAATAACCTTCCATTTGCAGGATTGAACTTTGAAGGCCAGCTCAATATAAAAGTCAATCAATCCGATGGCAAGACTACCCAAGTAGAAGTCACAACAGAAGATGGATCTGTGATTGTGATGGAACTGATGACAGAGGAAGCTGCTGATGCCATAAAACCAAAAGATATTATTAATTCAGATGTCGAAGCACCTATCTTTCAGTGTCCTGAATGTCCAAAATCATTTTCTAGAAGAATTCAATTGAGAAGACACGCCTCAGTTCATATGCAGCAAAAAGGTGAGAGATCAACAAGTTCATTATGAATGGGTGTTTGGTGGCAGTTTCATGATTTAGAATTCACAGTTTCGTTATAGTATGATACACCATTAAGTATTAGTACATGTTTGAATTTTCTCAGTCTAAATATGATGATTCAATATACATACATGTATGAGAGTATCAAATGATATATCTAGAGAAATACATAAAAAGGATTTTTCTATTCTATTGAGTCATAAATGTATGTGGATCACTTTCAAGTTTATTGCAACAATTACGATAAAATAAATTAAAATCATGTTGTTGCCGAAATTTGATAAAATACACTCAAAACTTATTGCAATATACTCAAAACTTATTTCATGTTGAGGTATTGATGATAAAAAAGTAAGCAAAACCTTAGCAATGTTTTTTTCAGATAATATCCTTCAAAAAACTTTACATAATGTGGCAATGTTAGTTTAAAATGCCTTGTCAACTTGTTTCATATGTTACATTAGTTGTCAGTATTGCAATTTAAGTTTGAAGTTCAATTTCACTAGCTCGGACTTCTATTGTATAATATATAAAATGATTTGAAATCCCTGAAACAACTAAAAAAGAAGAATTTAAAATAAATAGCTGTAAATAACAATTATATTAAGAAAAAAACCTGAAATGAAATAATAGTGAAATAAAATACAAGTAAAAATAAAACAATTGAACAAAAAATAAAAATAAAAAAATACAAAATGAAAATAAAGATAAAAATATCAGTTTTACAAATGATTGGTTACGGAGATAAAACCCGAACACAACAGAAAGTAGCTCGCCTATTTCATAAGAAATTTCCTAATTTACCGCCCATATCTCAAGAAACAATAAGCAAAATAGAGAAGCAGTTTTGCGAGCTTGGTCATGTGGGGTGGATAAAAAAAGCATCTGCCAATGCAATGAGTGATGAACTCAAATTAGATGTAATGATTGAGTTTGAGGAAAACCCACATACTTCGAGTAGACAGGCATCCACTACATGTGGATGCCTGGATGTGGATGAAAGGAGCTCATGGAAGATGATTTGGATAGAAGAAATTATTTTTGTGAGCAATTGATGAACATGTTGGATAACAATATCCAATTAGTAGTGTATTTTGTCTCTTAATGGTCATGCTAATCGGCAAAATTACCGCTATTGGTCAACGGAAAATCCTCACTGGATGAGAGAAGAACACATGCAATACCCCCAAAAGGTCAATGTTTGGGCAGGGATTTTAGGAAATCATATGATTGGTCCCTTTTTCATTGAGGGCAACTTGATCGGCCATAATTATTTGGCACTACTTCAAAATGATGTCATTCCAAGTTTAGCAAATTTATATCCTGATCTAGGAAACCCTCAAGTTCCAGTGAATACAATATGGTTTCAGCAGGATGGAACACCACCACATTACCAAGTTAATGTCCGGCAATACCTCGATACAACATTTCCCAATCGGTGGATAGGGAAGCGAGGATCAATTGAATGACCAGCACCTGATCTTTCATCATTAGATTTCTTTTTTAATGGGGGTATGTAAAGAGCAATGTGTACAAAACTAAACCTTCAGATTTGAATGACTTAAAAGAATTAATAACGCTTGGCGATTAGGTTGGTCACGCCTGATATGTTAAATAATGTTAGAAGATAGTTTTATTTGAGATTAGGATGTTGCCAAGACATTTGCTGTGAACATTTTAAACATCTATTTCGTTAACATCCATAGTTATTTTTCGTATTCTACATTTCAGTACGTTTACAGTACATTTTAGTTTTTGAGTGTATTTTATTGAATTTCGGTAACCACATGATTTTAATTCATTTTATCCTAATTGTTATAATAAACTTGAAAGCGATAACATTTTTGAATAGAGAATGAAGAGACCTTTCAAACGATATATCACAAACCTATACTTCCCATTTAAAAAATTGGGGGTTGTACTAGTCATTCGGAGGGTGTTGAAGGTAGGGGTGGCATTTTACCTTGAAGGATGTCAAATTATAATTTACATTTAACGTGTTTCAGGAATTTATTCCTTTTGGCTTTTACACACTTTATATGAATCCTTCATTTAGCCAAAGACTAAAAATACAGTTTAGTTCAGTGGGTATCAATTTTAAGATGTGTGGTCACTTGAACAATGTCAATAGAAGTAAAATATATATAAAAAAATTGCAAACTACTCATTTACATATCACATCAAATATATTTTAAATATTTCATTGCGCTAATGTTTAAAAAATAAAATACAGGGTGTTTATTAAACATGCGGCAAAAATTTAAGGGACTATTCCTTTGACTATTTTAAAGATATCTTGTCCTTTGATGATTTTTGATAGGGCGCTTTGTTTCGAAGATACGGAGCGAAAAAGAATTTCGACAATTACAATTCATTACCAAAAATTACATGTAATGTTTCTTAATCTACAAGAACTGTTGAAAATGACTACCCCCTGCTCGGATGCAAGAATCCAATCTTCTCCTTATCGACTCCCGAACTCTTTCAAAAACACCAGGATCCTTTCTGATTGTGTTACACCCAGCAATTATCTCCTAAAAGAACAAAACGGATTCAAGAGTTTTATGGTAGCGGCGGATTTTAAATTTAAGGAATATTTTTACAAACCATCCTTCTGGCCTCGAGGTGTGGGATATCGCAGATATGACTTCAGAACAGATGGACCTACAGTGGGACCAGTCTCTTTTTTAGAAAGAGCAAGGAAAGACTCCAATTGAATACTAATGACAAATCACCAATATTGATAAATTTGGGGAATTCCAAAAAATTGTCGAACACTACAAAGGATGAAACCTCATCAGTTTCATTGTCTCATGTAGAATTGACAAATTTTATTTTATCTAATATACAATGCCTATCAAATAAAACTGAAGAAATTGATCTTTTTCTGAACAAATTCAATTTTGATATAATATGTCTATCAGAACATTGGCAAGAAAAAACAAATCTTGAAAGTATCAACATCTCAGGATTCTCTCTGGCAGCAGAATTCTGTAGAATACATAATAGACACGGAGGAGTATTTACAAAAAATAATATAAAGTCTAAACCATTACAACAAAAGGATTTGAATGATGAGATAAACTCTGAATTTTGTGGCTTAGAATTATCAAACCAAGTCTTAATAATAACACTTTACAGATCCTGCTTGGGAAATGCTGAAATTTTCTTGGTAAACCTGGAAAATGTATTAATTAAATACGTAAGAGGTAAAAATAAAATCATAATACTGGGTGATTTTAACATTAATTTCAAGTCGAATTCGAATGTCTTATCTGAATTGAAATGCTTACTAAATTCGTTTGGCCTCACTATAATCATATCTGAATTCACCAGGATAACAGCATATTCATCCAGCTGCATTGATAATGTATTGACAAATATAGAGAAACAGAACATGACTTCAGGTGTATTGGATCCATATCTGTCTGACCATATTGGACAATACATAATCTTAAACAAAATCACTGAATGTAAACCCGACATAATTATGAAAAGATCTTTATCTTACTCCTCAATTGAAAAATTCAGAGAATCCCTCAAAAGTATTGATTGGGGTATTTTTGAAAATACAAATTTAGGTATCAACTTTCTAGCAAATTTCCTGGTTGATACTTATGCTGATTATGTGGGAGTACACTTTCCATATAAAAAGTATAAAATTGGAGAAAAACCGCCAGTTATATGGTACAATAATTCTTTGAAGGAGAAGAGGGACACACTTTCAATAGTAAAATGTATCTATGATACAAAGAAAAATCCTACTGATAAGGTGGCATACAATTCTCTTAAGAAAAAGCTACAGGAAGGAATTGAAAGAAGCAAAAAGAAATTCATATGGACATTATATCAGTACATCAGAAAACAAATCAAAAGCTAGATGGCAAATTATAAACTATGAGTTAAATAGGAAAACTAAAAGTAACCCTGAAACTCCAATATGTGAAACCTCTTTCAACGCTCACTTCACAAGTGTTGCTGAAAATATAATAAACCAGTTACCCAATATACCAGACGACTTGATCCAATACAAACATTTTCCTGTGCCATGCAATTCTTTTTTCCTAACGGGAGTCACAAGCTATGAGGTTCTTGATGCAATTAATGCATTAAAAAATTCGAAATCAGTAGATACACATGATTTAAATTGCCATATCATAAGACAAACATCAGATCTAATTCTTGCGCCATTAACATCAATGATCAATTTGATCTTCAGTGAAGGCATTTTTCCAGATAGTTTCAAATTTACCAGAGTTATTCCTATTCATAAAAAGGGAGATATTACAGAAATTGACAATTATAGATCAATATCCATTATTTCCATATTTGCTAAAATCATCGAAATAATTCTGAAAAATTGACTAGTGAAATATTTTGAAAAAAACCAATTTTTGAATAATGCACAGTATGGGTTTCGACAAAATCGCTCTACAACTTTTGCAATTCTTAATATATTGGAAGGCATAGTTGAGGGTCTGGAACAAGGTGTACTCACGGATATTACACTCTGTGACTTGTCGAAGGCCTTTGACTGTGTCTCTCATGAGATACTCATTTTGAAACTCAAATATTACGGTATTAGAGGGGTGGCATTGAAGTTATTCAGTTCATATTTAGAAAATAGAAAACAATGTGTTACTGTCAACCAAAGAAACTCGGACTTTCTACCTATAAAACATGGTGTCCCACAGGGGACAGTGCTTGGGCCATTCTTATTTGTAATTTATATAAATCAACTATGCAACTTCCTATTACCCAATAAAAGTGTTCTATTCGCCGACGACACTACTTTGATGAGTACCGGTAAAAACCTTATGGAACTCACTTCTTCTTCTTACAACATTGAAAAACGTGCTGAAAATTGGTTTACTGCAAACAAACTTAAGTTGAACGCAAGCAAATCCCAAAAAATAACCTTCTCCTTTAATATGAACTTACAAATGGGAAATACTGTCAAGCTACTCGGAATTGTTATTGATGACAAACTCACATGGTCGAATCACATGTGAGCTCTGTAACAAATTAGCCAGTACTCTATTTCTCTTGAGGCAGTTAAAAAAAGCAATTCAACCTGATACTCTGAGAATGACATATTTCTCTCTGTTTCATTTGCAGATAAACTATGGAATAATTTTATGGGGAAATGCCACTCATGCAATAACCATCTTTCGACAACAAAAAAAAGCAGTAAGAATTTTAGCTGGAGTTGGATATAGAGAACATTGTCACCCACACTTTATAAAGTTTGGCTTTACCTTCATGATATATCTACAATGCCTTATTAGAAATACACAGAAATATCAACCAGTTACAAACCCAGTCAGATATACATGACAATAATACTAGGAATACTAAGTTATTAAAAACTCCAAGGTATAGATTAACCAAATCTCAACATAATTCTCTGAATATCAATCTATATAACTGCTTGCCAGAGAGAATCAAATCACCATCTTTTGATCAGTTCAAAAAAAGCACAAAAAAATATATTCTTGAACACTGCTTTTATTCCACAGACGAGTTTCTCGTCACAACAAAGCAACTGAGTCATGCACTCAACACATCACTTCTCTGAAATATTCCATTCTGTTTACGCTATTTATTTATGCCTCACTTGATTATGTTTGTAACACTTTCAAAATATCATATGTTTTATTGTATGATTTTATTCATTGTGTACTTTACATTTTATCTATTAATATATTGACATGCCATAAATGTATTTATATATGTAATGAGGTGAAAATATATCTATCTATCTATCTATCTATCCGATTTCTCAAATCTTCCACTGTAATCGAACGTTGTTGATAGGTACCAACGGAATTGTTAGATTTTTTAACTTGCTAGGTCCAGTGTAGTATGCTATACTTTCACTTCGTCTACGTTAATAATTTTAAAATTACCAATATTGTTGTTGTTTCAATTCTTTTTCGCTCCGTATCTTTGAAACAAAGCGCCCTATTAAAAATCACCAAAGGACAAAATATCCTTAGAAAAGTCCAAGGAGTAGTCCCTTGATTTTTATGACAAAAAAATGTATGCTCATTGCAAAAGAGAACCAAAACAAAATACTGCCTAGTCAGAATTTGGAAATCATATTATGCATGAACTTAATTGAACAAGTAAATGAAATCAAACACTAATAATATAAAATAGTATGTTACTCCCTCATTTCAACTATGTTCCTCTATTTTGTACTTACTGAACTAAAAAAAACTAAGCCTTTAATAATATTTCGGCACTTACACTTCAGCCCAAATTTTTCAAAAGAAAGGATTTATGCATAGTTTTTCATAAGTTAAAATAGAATAAACACTGACTACCATGTTGAAGTTAACCATTTTTTCAAACCAGTTTCATCGGGTCCACTGGAGGTTTTCTTGATTTTTTTATTATCCTTATTGCATAAGTTGCCATTCTCAGTCCATTGCAAAGGTTATTGATATGATCTATCCACCTTAAATTTCTTCAATATTAATACCTTAGAACTTGACTACTTTTAGCCTTGACTCCATAATTTCGAAGATTTGATATTAACTTATTTGTTATAAACCAGACCTTATTTGTTCTAAGATTATATTCTAAGTTTTGCTGAGGGCAATCAAATTCACCTGCTTTACTGAAAGCTTGATCATCTGCAACATAATTTCAATATTTAGTATGGCATATGGTGAATCATTATTACATGTGAGAAATAGTAGGTCCAATATGGAACCTGGGGGCACTCCTCTAATTAACTTCATTCTTTCGCAATGATGATTTAAGCAATCGAAAACTGAATAGGGGTCAATACTTAAATATTCATCTTTGATATCGAAAACCATTTTTATGTTTAGAGATAACAAAATCCGGTCTGGTAGGCTGTGTTTGAATGGAACTTGTACTATCAAACGTTTCTTCTGCTACTGCAGCAGACATCATCAGTAGTATGTTCATTGATTGCATGGACGAAGGTTATTCGAAGTCTCCGCATCTATCGACTCAGATGTATGAAGACTATTTTAGTCTATGTGTCTCGACTAGTTTTTAAAAATAATAATCGGTCCAGATACTGAAAAAGAAAAAAATCGTTAACTTTGAATTTGAACATTTTTTACAGATAATTTATTACAAAATGTGTACCATACAAAAACTTGACACTATATGTATCCTAAATATAAGCTTACATCGACAAAAAATCCTTGTGTAGAATATATGAACCTGTTAAACATATCCAATAAACTACCTAGCAGATTCAAAACAATGAGTAACCTTGAGGAATTCAAACATCTGGTTTTCAAACACATCCTAGAAATAGAAATGTTTCAAATGACATTACTTTTTCAGGTTTCAGCTGTGGCATATGCGAAAAGTGGTTTCCAACAAGATCGGCTCTTGTTCGTCATGAACGTATCCATACAGGTGAACGACCTTTCCAGTGTGAAGTATGCCAAAAGAGTTTCGCTCAAAAGGAGATCCTCTTTAGGCACCTGATGACACACACAGGCCAAAAACCGTACTCCTGTCCCCAATGCAACAAGGGATTCACGCAGAAAGAACCTCTTCGAGCCCACATGCGGACTCACTCTGCAAACGGAGCTTCTGAAATAATTTTGCACTACTGCTCTCTATGTCCCAAAGTTTTTTGCCATGCTTCTGGTCTGAGCAGACATCTAGTAACGCATACTGGGAAAACATTCAAGTGCAGAGACTGTGATAAATCATTCACCGATAAAAGTTCTTTAAGGCGACATCATTGGCAAACAAACCATCAGCCATAAAGCTCAGTCTAAATCTATATGTATATGTATGTATATATTTAAATATGTGCATATATGCCTATTTGTATGTAAGTGTGTATATAGTTCATTCATTCACAAATTGGGCTTGAAATAAAGCTTGTACAGGGCGATTCGTATTTTAGTTTCCTCGCCTACTCACAAGATATGGCGACATCTATTTTTTTTCATCGAAATATGTTGGAATATTTATGAATGAATAGGTATATATGAATTATTAATTTAATTATATTATTATATTTCTCAGAGTTCAACTATACCACATATATCATAGTAACACTTTAGTATATTGACTATAAAAGATACTAATGTTCACAATTCACAACATTTATTTGATTATTTATTTTGCAATGAAAATAAAGTGAGTAGTAAAGAGAAACAAATAACAAATTTACTCTCGAATTCAGTTAATTGACAATATCTCATGTCCAATGAATTTGTGTGTTACATTGGCAACACCTTCGGTGTAATCAGTTCAGAGTGAAATAATGAGTGTCCTAATTGAAAAAGAGTAATGATTATAATAACGTTACCTGTACAAAAATAAACAACAAAATGGTATTATGAATTATATGTACCCCA
Organism: Leptinotarsa decemlineata; assembly: GCF_025532065.1. Lineage (NCBI taxonomy): Eukaryota > Metazoa > Arthropoda > Insecta > Coleoptera > Chrysomelidae > Leptinotarsa > Leptinotarsa decemlineata. Next base: position 25,318,290 of record NW_027412688.1, on the reverse strand, counting down.
TATTTGAGAAACAACCTTTATGCCAATTCCTCTACACAGTTCCAAAATTTCCCCATCGTTATCATCACTAAATGAATTTTGGGGTGTACATTGCCTCATTGTGCTCGATGCTCTCTGTGTTTCCATGAGAGTCGATGTATCTTGAGAATTTTTTTTATCTAGAATCGACTTCGGATTTGTAATTCAAATTGAAAAAAAAACTGAGATCAACACAAGGAAACGAAGGAAAAATCTTTTAAAAAATGGTTTGCAAATATTTTAACTGTATTGTTATATCAGACAATGCTCTGTGTCATTGTAGGAAAATGGAAAAAATTCCAACTACAGCATCAAGGATATCTGAAATTCAAGACTTGCCAAGTTCTAAAAGTGGAACTTTTAACATTGATGAAATGGCTAAGGCTCAATAAAAAATTGTTTTAAGGCTACCACCATATCACTGCGAACTTAGTCCCATCGAGTTGATTTGGGACACAAAGAAATTTTTTTGCAGAGCATGATACTACATTTGAATTTGTTGAAACATCTGGGAAAACATCTATAATGCGATATCTTCTATTGCGTCAGAAAAGTGAAATAATGCATTGATCAGATGCAGCAAAGCAAAAATGTGAAAATCAGACAATATTATGAAACAACGAATTGAACAATCTGTAATGAATGTAAATGATGATACATCTTATGACGAACTAGAATGGCAACAGTAAATAAAAAAATCGTTACGCAATATAAATATTTGTGGGAAAGAAAGTTTTTGGCCGTCTACTTCCTCTATCTTGATACAAAAAACGTGGGAATCTTCCAAAGGAAAAAAAAGATTCATTTTCAAAAAATTAACTCTAGATCATGCAAAGAAGTAACTTTCAGACACAAACTAGAAAAAAGCCCTCTCGAAACAGCTATTTTCATATAAACATTGAATTACACGAAAGAAAAATACTTTTGAAACAAATACTTTTATATGAACGATGAATTATGCAAAAAACACTTTTTTCCATTCCATTTGTATTTATTTCACTTCTAAGATTAAAAATTCCTTTTTGTTATTTATTTGTCAATGGCTAAATCATTACCTTTTAACCCAAGGAATTAAATAAAACCATAACGACACATTTATATGTCATAGAGACTTTAAAACTGTTTAAAGACAGTGTACTGCACTTAGTAGTATTTACAATTTTTATAAACATACTTAATAAGTTCCTGACAAACATCTTGATTTAAATTTTTTTATTTTATACCATCAGATTATTTTTATATGTACTTTTGCGTCATCTTGTATAATATGTTTAATATATTTTTTTCAAATTTCCGATGAAATTAAGGTGGTAAAAATGCAATACTTTAAATATTTCAAAAATTCTTAATTTGAATACATTCTAATTCCAATTGGTATTCCAATTTTTGTCCTGATTGCGGCCTTGGTATACAGTTTAGGTCACTTTGTTGCATCATCGCCTTTGATAATGTCTACCTCGGTCGTGGATTGAACGTCAGGCATAAAAACTTGCAGATGAAACCCGTAAAAAGCTTCAACACTATCAGTATCAACAGGCTTTTTTAAAAAACTCGAACGAACTATAATTCAATGAAACACTTTTCAATACAGAATAGACGTTTACATCTTGTTTTCCTCTTTCTTACTTGATGCCATATAATAGGTCAAAAACTGGAGTTCTGGAAAAGTTCAGTTAGTTGCTCTTCCTAATCCTTCTTAAAATAATAATATCAATTGCAATGCACTACTGAACACTCAGAAAGTTACCTCATCAAAAAACTATCCTGTTCAGTACCATGATGCTGAAAACCATACTATAATCCCATTGTTAACTACATATCTATAGGAAAGTTATAGAAGGATATGAACATACTGTTTGACTGCTTGGTTGTTTAATAATTGTATTTTTTTTAAATCACCAAATATGTCAGTTAAAATTATTTCGTTGGTTTACTTTGCTTTCTATCAGTTCAGTATCTTGAACTAAACTGACCGGTCTCGGCGTTCGAAACCATTAAATAGCCTCTATATTAATTTTTAAGCTCCAGAATGATTTATCTTTGTTGCAAGTACATTTTGGCACATATTTTCGTCCTAAAGATTCAATACTGATAATTGATGAGTACTACCCAATTCAAATAATTTTCATTTAGGTGTAACCTCTTTCGGTACAATAATTTGGTTTACTTAAGTCACACCTGTGTGGACCTAGTATAGCAAATAAGTTACTTTGTCTTTCAAAAAGATGAAGCAATAATTAATTCATTTCAGTTAATTTGACAATTTAATTGATCTCACAATGCATTGAAAATTGCCTGTAAAACCAAACAAAATGATCTTGACTTGAAAGAGAACTGAAGATGATCCTTTGAATGAAAATATAGGTACCAACCGGTTCTTATGAATATATCTACATTTCTTCAAGTTTAAGAATTTTTTAAGTATATAGATGTTGCAGTTCCAAAGTTGAATTTTTTGAGCATTTCCTCATACCAATTCAAACGAGCCTACTTTTCACATTTAAATGTTTATGCAAAATCTATGGTATGTAAAAGAATGCTTTTATCTTATGGTTTATTACAGGCTGATCTTCACTCTACAAACCAGTTACAAATAGTCTTTTCTGGTGCTTCATTACCACAAGTTGAACTAAACGATTCTATACATATGTATAAATTGATATGTGATAAAAATGCAATACTATAAATCATAAGACTCATTTGAATGAAAAGTATACAATTTTTCATCCCCGACAGAAACTAAGACAACTTAATTCTTTTTAACAAGTAGGTAGCCCCGATATTTCATAACGATTTATCTCAGCAGGACGAAGTTCCTCAGAAAATGTCCAAAAAACCTAAAGGAGTATTTGTATGAAAGTTCGGATGTAGAATCTTCACCAAATACACAGTCGAAGCATGTTACATGAACTTTCCACTAGAATTTTGAGGTAAAGGTGTGGACTGATCAAAAAATGTTTCATATAAAAGTTTCAGATGTCAAAGCGTTCAGACGGAAGCGTTGTCAAGAACTATTACCACTATTCGCATCCAAATTTGGGATCAATGTGTTTTCAAACTATTACTCGAAAATATTAGCTTCCATATTCTTATGATAGTTAACATTGCAGTGCTCAAGTTTTTTCCACATAGTTTCAAAGAATTCGGAACCCATCTTTTACCTCCTCCGCAATGCAGAATGATTAGTCGCGATCCTTTGTTTGCAGGCATGATAGGCGTACACATTCTCGAACCATCAGTCCACCCTTTCGTAACTGTGTCGTGAGTGTCATACCAAGTTTCGTCCAAATAGAAAATTTGCCGTTGTTCTCGTCTATATTTAGTTATTTGTTCTAAGATTTTGTTACGCAATTCCACTATTCTTCTGCTTTTTATAACTGCTTGACGTTTGTTTATTATTTTAAATCTAAATCCTAGTTTCTTTATCCAATTCTGAAGAGTTTTGTTACAGCAGCTCACGTTATGGCCAGAAGTATTCAATTTCTTTCTTATGATTTCAGTTATAGGAATCTCATTGCTTTTGTAACAGTCGTATATTGCTTTTTTCAATGATTTTATTAGATGAACATCTAAAGGTTTTGGTCATCCTGTATCACATCGCTTCTTGTGTTCATCAAGTTTGTTTTTGACTATTTCACGTACAGTTGAGAAAGGAATTTCGGTCAAATCTGATGTTGCTTGTAATAGTTTGTTTCCCTCGAATCAATATTCAAATGCATCCGAATCTCTTTCACTGGTATCTTTTTTTCGCATTGTTCATCATCGCTATTGGAATCACTACACTGGAAAAAGTCTGCGTTGTTATCACAGTCGTTATTACTATTAGTACTTGTCCAAGGACGCCACATTTTAAATAGATAACAAAAAATTTAAGTAATTATAACTGCACCAATATCGAATTTCAACATTCAAATCGCGTTCAGATCCTGAAATGAATACGACGGCGAAAACATTCCCCGATTTCCCAGCATTCTATTTGTCACCGTAACATGACTTCAAATTTAATTTTATGACTCTTCAGCCAATCATGAAACTCTATTAGTAAAAATTATCCAATACGAACCGCCAAGTCTACAGTCCACGTGGACTAGTTCGCTGCCGGTTCGTTTCTATGTATTGGTTTTTTTAGCCTTTGTGAATGCCGCCAACTTTAACTGTGCACAATATCGTTTACTTTGACTATACTTGGTGGAGTTTTTGAGAATCATAAATAGGGAAAGATTGAGTTGCTTTTATTCACTCGATTATCATGGCCGTGACAAAAAATGTTAAATGGTATCAAATTTTACGATCAAAACTTGATATAAAAATACAGGTCTGTAATTGAAATTTCAAAGTTAGGAGTGCTACAAGTCGGGTGAACCCTGTTTGAAAACTTGACATTCAATTTTTGATTAATCCCATGATAGTTGCTGCGGCAAAGTGTCAAGAGATTTCCAGTATCTGCAAATAAAGACGATATAGTAGGAAACTTCATTTCGAAATTTTCGGGTTTTTCCGAATATTCCCGGAAACAAAAAACTGGGGTAAATTTGTCGCTATCATTCAACAGTACCCAAAAATCGTCAAGTTTACCAGAACTCAACCTTCTCTCTATCTCTTGCCGTATATACAATCGAATTTGATTAACCTTGTAAGCGGTGAATTGGCGTAGTGTCAGTGCATCCGACTTGAACCATGAAACAGGAGTAACAAGACGACTTTGAGCTCAAGTATACAGGGCGATCAACTTTAATGTATATTAAAAAACAGAAATGACCACCATACCGTAGTCGATACTTTTAGTGAACATGATGCAAACTATCTTACATATACCTGCCAGAGGACGAAACACGCGCTTCTGTCCTCAGGGGGCTGGATGCTAAATCACTAGTCGACGACGATCTGGAGGAAAAACACCACATCCAAGTGGAAAATATACTTATATAAAATGAGGACTGAAGGGAGGCTCTCATATTTAATTATCACAAATTAGGATATTACCTTGAACCACATGTTACTAGCATAATGTGACAAATTAAAAAAATTACTGTCTTGAACAAATTAATTTCCAACAATATTTCACTATCATAAACTAATTTATTCACACTCAGCAACTAACGCGTACTTTATTTCCACTATTTGAATTCCTTGTTTAACCGCTCGATTCACTTTCTGAACTCAACTGCCCTCTTGGGACGAGAAGCCGGCCATATATATCGGTAACGATCGTTCTAGAATTCTATAGTCGTTTCGGTACTCAACTAGAGTTTAATCGGCGGTTTCGTTACAATACTATACATGCGAGTTAAATGGGAGCTCTGTAATAACACTAGGAAACTTTACCAATGTCACCGATGCCAACTTTGGTGACATGCTACCTCCAACTATAACAGGAAGTGTACATGCCTTAAATGCGCTGACTATCACCCGACGATGTACGAATGTATATACCAAAAAAAAAACAAAAAGTGAAAACTTCAGGGAGGAGTCAGCGCAGTGCCTTAAATGTGCAAGTCGACATCCCGCTCCGGCACTACAACGTGAAGCGTGGTGTGAGGGAATTCCACTCAGCAAATCTGTTGCGTTCACCCAATCCGAACAGATGGAGACAGGAGAGCAACCTGCTCCCGAGCAAACGGGACATCAACACTCACGCAAATTAAGGATCACCACCTGTACCAATAATACCCTCCAGAACAAGTCGAGTCATCGGAACCCTTTCGAAATGGCTGAACATGGGGGAGAGATCTCCCAGGGTTTTAAAAAGTTGGTTCATTAATTAACATGAACGAGATGTTGAGATCGATCAACGATCTCATTCGGCTGCTGGAGGATACTACGAGACCTCTGAAAAAATGGAGAGCTTTTGTGGAGTTTCTCCAAAACATTGATAATTACAATTTATAAGATTGTCCACAAGCTCTGTTTCGAAGAGACGACAAAATCGTATCTCCAAAAGCGCCTGCTAAATCAGATAATCACAACTTAATATCGAAAGTTTTAACCCGGTTTTTTATCGTCCGCTTTTTCCGGGAGTCTCTGTCACAAATCTTATCATCAGCGAATGTAATCTTTGATAGACTTCAATATCAACCTCAGGATAAGTGGTACATAAGCTTTAGGCAGGAGGTGCCAGAAGAAACTACAGCCGACTGAAAGTCTATATCACAACTGGCGAGTTCTCACTACCATACTACCATCGTGAGAGACGCTCTCCACTGTCTCGACGGGGTCGTGAGGGCGAGTCTTGTTCAGAGTTTCCCCTTCCCTTCCCTTCCCTCTCCACTCCCTAGGATTATCTACAGTTGTATTATACATAGATGCAATGTATACAGTGCATTTCTTTGATGTCCCCCCCCTTTTATTTTTTGAACGGGCCAACTCACAAAATAGAAATTTGGGATAATGAAATTAATGCATGAATACTTTATTTTGAAGTGAAATAGACAGATGAAACTTTCAAGATGGAAAGGTGGTAATTGGAAAGGTGGGTCTTGTAACACATCTTTTTGAAGCTCCTGAGAAATGCTTTACAACCCTAGAATATAATGGCAATATCTTCAACTACTACAAAATGGCGGAACTTTTAATAATTTTCTGAATATCGATATTTCTAGAAATATTCCTTTTTATTTGTCATATGGCAATTCCAAAAACCCGATAAGGTTTGTTAAGTTATTTTTTGTTTATAAAAACGACAAAAAAATGTCAGTACGACAATGAACATCATTATTCAGTAAGAATATTCTCATTTAGTTTTTGGTTTTACTAGTACAAAGGTATCACGTCAAAAATCTCCAAAATGGTAAATTCTCGTTCTCGTCCATTTGAAGAAAAAATTGAAGTGATTTTTATTTACGGGGCGACGCGTAACTTTCACGAGATCGAAAGGATTTTCGATGTACGTTTTCCGAATCTTCCTATCTATAGAAAAAATTTGAGGGAACTTGTATCCAAATTCAGAACTACCGGTAGTGTACATAACAAAAAGCCCCAGGTCATCCGTCCATTCCGGAAGAACAGCAAGTGCAAATAATTGGTGAGATGGTGGTAAATCATGAACAGTCTTACTTATTCCGTCGCGAATGTTTGTGAGGTGCACTATATTAACTGAAGATGACCCTGATCGAAGAACAGAATTCTGCGAAATCATGACGGAAATGCAAGGCATCCTATCTATGTCCACAATATTTGTTTTAGTGACGAATGTACTTTTTTTTCAAACGGCAATGTTCACAAACAAAATTGCCGTTATTGGAGTGACACCAACTTCCACGTTTTCCAGGAAACACATACCCAATATCCAGAAAAAATTAACGTTCGGGCAGGAATATTGGGAAACCATATGGCAGGACCTCTATTTATTGATCAATATTCAACTGTATTTGAATTTGCTGGAAATTCTGTTGACCCTCTCATCACTGAAATCGTCGAAGCGAATCCAAATGAATTCGATATGGATTTTGTTTTCCAAAAAGATGGAGCACCACCACATTACTCCAGACAAGTAAGAAACTATTTGGATACTACTTTTCCTGGTCGTTGAATTGGCCGTCGAGGTCCTACAAAATTGACAGCCCGCTCGCCAGATTTGACACCTTTGCACTTTTTTATGGGCCGATTTGAAGCAAAAGGTGTACGAAACCGAGCCTGCTTCAATATTGGATATACGGCAGATAATAATGAATATTTGTTGAGAGATTGACGTTACTGTGTTCGAAAATGTTCGGCGTAAAATATCGAATAAGCTGTTCATATGTCAAGAAGTTCAAGGCAACCATTTCGAGCATCTTCTGAACTGACCTCAATCTTATTACCTCATATTGTGTAGTTAAATGTCAATGTATTCAGGCAATTATTAAAAGTTCCGCCATTTTGTAGTAGTTGAAGATATTGCCATTATATTCTAGGGTTGTGAAGCATTTCTCAGGAGCTTCAAAAAGATGTATCACAAGACCCACCTTTCCATTAAATGTTTTTTCCCAGATGGCGCCCAGTCGCCATCTTGAAAGTTTCATCTGTCAATTTCACTTCAAAATAAAGTATTCATGCATTAATTTCATTATCCCAAATTTCAATATTTTGAGTTGACCCATTCAAAAAATAAAAGGGGGGACATTAAAGAAAAGCACTGTATATTAACTTTGTAAATGAATATTTTTTATTTTGGTTTTCATTTTGACTCATGATCAAAAAAAACCTTGACCAGTTTATTTCTGGAGATAACTTATCTAGTCGAAGTTGGTTTGATTCTGCACTAGGTGGCTCGGGATGTTATCAACATTGTCTGCCTAGAACACAACGTTAATGACCAAGCAGCCAATGCCATTGACACTCATGTAAAAAAAACCTTGTACATGGACAACCTTTTTAACTTATCAGGAAATACACACAAATTTAATAGGTTATAGGCGTGATAGGTTCGGATAGTATAAAGTCATTTTCAATGAAGTAAACATCCAGATATTAGTGGAGAGCCTCACTCTTTAGCAGGGGAGCATACGATGCAAAATGGGGATTTACTCGAGCGTCATTGAGACATATTAGGTTACAAAGCTTAAATGATAAGAAGAAAAAAATGTTATATAATATAGACCTTTTCATCGGTGGGGGAAGCGGCTATAGATTTTTAAATATGTGAAAAAATACTGTTTCGTGGGCATACTCGAGCGCGTCAGATATTGATAGCATCAATGTCCTACGTATTTTTAATAATGTTGGTGTGTTAATCTGATCGTTTGCATGATGTGGGTGGTTGTACGTAAGGGTTAAAAGTGAAAAGAAAAAAATGTAATCGAGCGCGTCAGATTTTCTAAGGGGGTGTTAAGTGCAACAAAAAAAGCTCTCAGTCAATAATCTGACGATTTCGATCTGACGCAAACTCGCAGCCATTATTATAATGTGCAAAAAAAATCGCCATTTTTAAATACTCAAGCGCGTCAGATTAAGATATATATGGTTCATCTTTATGTTTTAGACGTGTTGTCTCATAATCTGACGATTATCTAGAGGGATTCGCTTAATCTGACAAAAACAATATTTTATTTAATTTTTTTGAAATTCATTGAACTTAATTAATTGAAAAGCTCAGGAAATAGCATGCAAATAAATAAGTATATGTTTTTTAAGTAGAATACTTGTATTTATTAGAAAATAATTTTAAAAAAATGCTCAAAAAAATTTAATTTTTTATAATCAATTGATTAATTAATGAAGAAAAGAGAAATGAAACTTTCTATGTTTTTTACCACTTTTATTTGTAACTAACGTTACTGCAGTTTCGTTCTATAAGGACATTTTCAAACTTATAGATTGTATAAGTTTGAAAATATTTATAGGACGAAACTGCGGTAACGTTAGTTACAAATCTGTTTAAATCTGTTTAAAATCTGTTTTACCGTTAATCAGCTGCCGCCCCCATACGAACGACAACTCTCAGAAGTTGAGAAACTTGTGCGAGCTAAGGACTAACGAGGTCTTACCTTTAAACGTGTGATTCCTAACACGGTTGCAGAATCATTCCAGCTTCAACCAGATAAATTCTCTCGAGAAAAATATCTGGTCGAAGCGGGAATCGAACACACGACCTTCCGATCGTGAGTCGGACGCACTACCAACGCGGCCAATTCCACAACAAACACAACAAATAAAAGTGGTAAAAAAAAGAAAGTTTAATTTCTCTTTTCTTCATTATGATTTCCTACCACGTAGTAATGGCTACATCCATCAATCAATTGATTAATGAATCATCATCTAATAGATAGAGAAAAAGTGAATAGAGGAATAGAAACTTGGAGAGGGAAATATAGGTATCACACAGCTGCACGCATTAAACTTTATTGACGAATTTTTGTTATTTCAGCTTGCGGAAATCGTCAGATTATATATTTTTCGTTATCCTTGAATTATTTCTTTCAAAATAAAAAAAAATTAGCTACGCTCGAGAATGTCGAAATTACGTTATTTTTTACAACTTTGCTGCCCTTCCCTTTCTTTACGTCACTCTCAAATTGTCAGATTACTGGAATATACACTTTTTAGCAGGTAATTAACTCACCCTACCTTAATCTGACGCGCTCAAGAATTTCTGATGATCAATTTTTTTTTACTAATATGATCCTTTATCCCTCTAAGGTGGCCTTATATATGGGCCTTATATTTGGTGGAGGTACTTAACGGGTACAAAGTATCCCCCTGTATATTAATCTGCCGCGCTTTAGTAAATCCCGAAATTCCCACTTGGGCTCCCCTATTACTTGGGAATGGTGAATTTTTGTTAGAGTAGGTTGAATTGCAATGAATAGACCTATATTGCTTTCATTGTATACCTTCATATGCCAGAAAACAAAGTTTCCTAAAGGTGATACTGAATAAATTATTCACGACTTTCATTGTTTTTTGGAATAATTATCTACTGACGAATTAGATTTTGCAAATATATGAATATTGCATGTTTACGTAAATATGTTTTGTAATTTGATAGTGTTCAGAAAATACTAGCAAAATATTGTCAGGAATATCGAAAGTACTTGATTTGAATAAAAATTATGAAAATATTCAAGTACAAACAAATGAACATAAAAATGTAGTCTTCCAAATAATTGTTTAACATTTTTAAAAAAAATATCTTCGAAATATCTACAAAATTTATTCAAAACAACAAATTTCAGAATATGGATCCATATACACAAGTTAGTGAAATGTATTCATTAATGGACATACTGCGCATGTTTCTGAGCAGAAAAATAACTTAGGTATTATATTATTTGGTAGATAGGGTGAATCTCCAGAAACTGCATCGATCGATTGTGGAAAAATTACAATTAGAAAGAATCTGAAAATTTGTCAATATACTAAAGTCGATGGGGGATCTCGGTTAAAATATTTTCAAAATGGCGGCACTTCAGGTTATACTGGAAGTAGCTGTCAACTTCGTTATTTTAAATGGAACATCCTATATATTATTACTTTTTTTTATTCTACATCAGAATCTCAATACTTTTTGTGTATTATGTTCTTTATCTGCGTCTAACGGGTTTTGACATATATATGTCAAAACCCGTTATCACTTTTTTCCTATAAGGAAACCCTATCATTATGTTTTGTAGAGGGGAACCAAATTCAATAGACTGTAAGAAATTTCTATAATTATTAATACAGGGTGATTAAGAAAGAATAATATGAATGAAATTTATTAAACCGTCTAAAGTAACTTTTTTCAAATGGGAACCCTCAATTTTCATGATTTTATTGTATTGAACTTTAAAAATAAGCGTAATTTTGTATGAGGATACCTATTCCGGAAATTACTACTTTTTGAAATATTTGCAATTTAATATTTTTCTATCGACATAATGTTTACTATACGGTTTCTAAATCCTGTCAGTTGGCCATGACGGCGTGGCATTAAAAAACAATCAATTGATACGATAATGTCAGTACTTGTTATTTGCAAATTGTCAATAAAGCATGCCGGGACGATTAAATTATACAAACAGTTGGCCGCGCCGTCACGGCCAACTGACAAAATTTAGAAACCGTATAGTATAAGTATTCTGTCTATAGAAAAATATTAAATTGCAAATATTCCAAAAAATACTAATTTTCGGAATAGGTATCATTTTACAAAGTTACCCTTATTTTCAATGCTTAATACGATTAAATCATAGAAATGGAGGGTTTCCATTTGAAAAATGTCACTTTGAACGGCTTTTTAAATATCATTTATATTCTTTTTTTTGACCACCCTATATTGATAATTATGGAAATTTCATATAAAGTTTATTTAATTTGGTTCTACTCCATAAGGAACCCGACCAAAACATTGGAGACAGGACCCGACCACGTGCGACCTTGGGGGAAAATAATAATAAAGTTGCTAAAGAGATGTTTATTAGTAGGAAAAGAACAAAGTTCGTTACAATAAAAATGAATCATTGGAGAGGTCCAGTTCATTTGTTTGTGACACTAAATGTCTGTTCTTCCACCTAGCCTTCACGAACTGTTTTTTGTGCAACTGTCCTATTTTCATAGTAAAATAGATAAAAACACATTTTGACATCTCTTGTCAGTTAACAATTTTCATGTTATCGCATTTGCTGTGAGTTGGCCGTGTCAGGTGACGCCGAATCACGGGGTTACCAAGAAACAGTATTGTTTACAGCTCACGCGTTTTATTTAAAGTCACATTTAAGGCTCTTGCTGGTGTTTAATGTCTTCCTCAGTAGTAAGAAATTGTGTGTTCCTGACGATATTGAAGAGGCTGCAAAAAAAACTTCAATTGAATTGTTACCAAAAAAATCGGCTCAGCAGTACGACATCGCATATTCTAATTTTCTTAGCTGGTGACTTAGAAACGTCGAAGGAAATTTCAGCAAAACCGTCTTCTTATCTTATCTAGAAGAGAAATCAAAAATATGGAACTCGTCAACTTTGTTGAGCAAATTTTCAATGATAAAGTCGAGTGCGCTCGTTAAAAATAGTGTTACTACAAGCAAATATTTCAAGTTAATAGCATTCTTAAAGCGGAAAAATGAAGGTTGTAGGCCCAAAAAATCAAAAACTCTTACGTTTGAATAAGTCCAGAGGTTTATAAATGAGGCGCCAGATGAAAAATATTTGAAGATAAAAGTTGCTACACTTTTAGGAATATGTGGAGCCTGCCGGCGTGAAGGGCTGTGCCATTTATTAATAAAAGGCATTAAAATAAACGAATAAATCATTGTTTGTTCAAATTTCAAATACAAACACGAAAATAGGTCGTTCTTTTTGCATTGTTGGAAAAAACATTGACTATTTTAATAAATACGTTGCACTAAGCCCTTTTTGTTATCAATCATCAACGTTTTTTCCTGAAATACAGAATTATGAATGCAGTGTCAACCCAGCTGGTATAAACACGTTTGGGAAAATTCCCTCTACTATTGCTGAGTTTCTGAACATGCCGGAACCAAAGGAATATACAGGTCACTGCTCCTTTGCTAGCAGAATCAGGAGCAAATATAACAGATATTGAGAAGCACGGAGGATGGAAGTCTACAATAGTAGCTGAGGGTTACATTGGTCTATCTATTTCTTATAAAAAGGCTAATGCTGAAAGAATAATCCCAACAGCTAGCTCCAGCTCTACAGAATCGTTCTCTTCACTTCAAGAATTAAATATTCAACGAAAGTCATTTTTTGTGGAGGAAAATCAGTTTTTCATCGAACTTTTTTGGGTATTTGTTACCTTCTACAATCTGAAAAATATGAAAATTATAATGGAGAACTTTATACAAGTGTAGAAAGGGCAAACTTTTTAGTTTACCCCGATAAGTTACTGCGTAAAATCAAAGTATTTTTCACAATGAAAAATGTTCTATTTATCAGTAAATTGTCTTATTTAACAATTTTGCCTACCAAAAAGGAATAACTGCAAATATCTTAGAATTTTTTTGTCCATTTCTGAAGACGGGGGCAGATTTTGGCATCCGAAACGTAAATATAAGTATTGTATTATTTCTTAGCAAAGTTTTTTGATAGGCAAAATTATTAAATACGACAAGTTACTGATGAATAGAACATTTTTCTTTGTGAAAAATACTTCGATTTTACGCAGTAACTTATCGGGGTAAACTAAGAAGTTTGCCTTTTCTACACTTGTATAAAGTTCTTCATTATAATTTTTATAATTTTCAGATTGTGGAAGGTAACAAATACCCAAAAAAGTTCGATGAAAAAAGAATTAAATGTTAATGCCCATGAAATTATCAACTCAGTTTAAATATATTACAAGGCTCTTCAACATGGCAAGGTATTAATATCAGCAGTTGTTCTAATTGTACTTTTCATAAATAATAATAATAATGTAACTGATGTCCATGATGAATCTTCCTTGAAAATTAAATGATTATGTTTTGTTTATTGCTATTGGGTCGAAAACAATCGTGTTGAAATACTCTTAACACTAGTGTTAAAATTATTTTTTACAGGCTTCTTCATAAACATCATCTTTCAATACTCTTGACAACCATTAAAATATCACTTTCAATGACAGTTGTAAGAAATAGCTATTTATGATATGAGTGCTAAAAGTAAGGTTTTATTTTTACACAAATATCATACAAAATTGTTGTACAACTGCCCTGTATTCATAATAAAATAGATAAATTTAATATTTCTATAAAAACACAGTTTGACATCTCTTGTCAGTTAACTATTTTCATGTTATCGCATTTGCTTTGAAGTGGCCGTATCAGGTGATGCCGAATCAACTGGACGAAAGAGTTCTCAAATAGTCCACAGTCCGTCTCGTATTTCTGATATGTACCGCTCTTGGTGGAATCAAATGCGCCAAGTCACTTGAATACTTCCCTTTCTTCGATGTTCCAGGCTATCAAGATTGCACGTGATGTTCGCGTCTCCAATCAGGCGGATAGCTCTTTTCTGGATGGAATCCAGCAACTCCAAAGAAGGTCTGATCTGAGCTTTATAAAGCATCAAAAGTTGCTGAGATGTGCACAGTTTTCTGGTTCGGATCCTCATTAAGATATGCAACCTCCTGCTGCCGGTGAAGATGTGCCTCCGTAGACGATGTCCAGGAATCCAAATGGAATGACGGAATGGAATGCTGTGTCAGCGTCAGCAAAGCAATATTTTGGATTCTTGGTTTTTTCTAATGTATCGTTGATATACAATAAAAAGAGGGTTTGAGACAATATGGATTCCTAGGGAACACCAGCGTTTATGGTAAAAGTATTCGAAAGATATCCATCGACGGACACTTGCAGGAAACGTTTTTTCAGGAAGCTGAAGAGCCATACACAAAAATGATCCGACAAGCCATAGCATCGAAGTTTGGCCAGAAAACCCTCATGCTACACACGGTCAAAGGCCTTAGAAATATCAAGCGAAATAGCTCTTCATTCTTCATGTTTCTCGATTGCGTTATTCCAAATATGGATGACATACGATAGAAGGTTGCCTGTTGATCTTTGTTTCCGAAATCCATATTGATGTTCGCTCAAAATGTTGAAGCCTTCCAAATATTTGAGGATATGGTGGCTTACGACTTTCTCCATGATTTTTAATATCACTGATAGCAAAGCGACTGGTCTATAGTTATCTTCCAACAAGAAGGAAAAACCCCTTTCTCATAGAGACAGGTTGAGAAGTGCAAAATACTGGTTCGGGTTCATTTGCGCTCTTTTCAAGTACAATGACGGGCATTTCGTCATGGCCAGACACCTTGTTGATATTGAGCTATTTCAAAATTCGTCCGACTAGACGCTGTCGAAAAGTAATTTTCGGAATTGTGGATTCTTATTTGGGAATAGTGGGTGGTGCCATTCCCAGGTAATCGACTGTGGAGTAGGACGCAAATTGTTCAGCTAGTAGATTTGCTTTCTTATAGCAGGGGAGCCCACGATGCAAAATGGGGATTAACTCGAGTGTCATTGAGACGCTTGAGATGATAAGAAGAAAAAAATGTTATATAATATATACCTTTTCATCGGTGGGGGAAGCGGCTATAGATTTTTAAATATGTGAAAAAAAAATTCTGGCACTCCTCCTTTGAGGAGTGCCAGAAGATGACAGTACTACCAACTGTCGAAAGTGCTCGCAGATAATTAATAGAAGACATAAAGCTTCAAATCCTTTTTGTAGAATTTAATATTGAAATACTCAAAATAAAGGAAAATTAAGTACTTGATAAAAATAGCTGCGTAAAGTACTTTCTTGGTTTTTTCTCATTTTGTCTTCAATCGAGGACCGCCTGCCCGGTACTGACGATGCCCAATAGGCTGAAACAGCTGTATACCGGTGGCTCTTAAATTGAAATCAATATGGGAATGATCAAAGAGTACTTATCTATTTATTTTTTGATTTTCATGGAATTATTTTCCAGCAGCTTGACTGCATTAACCTTTCTAGATTTCATATCATTTCTAGAAACATGTGGATTCGTTTTCCGATGGCATTTCAGGTTAGCTTCTCAAATTTCTGCTACCGCAGTTGTCGGTTGATTGGTCAAACCACCAACACTGACATAAAAACTTGGCAAGTTGACTTGGGTGTCACACCAATAGGTGGTTCCACTTATGTTTCGCTTGCGTTTACGCAGCTATTTTTATCAAGTACTTTCTTGGTTTTTTCTCATTTTGTCTTCAATCGAGGACCGCCTGCCCGGTACTGACGATGCCCAATAGGCTGAAACAGCTGTATACCGGTGGCTCTTAAATTGAAATCAATATGGGAATGATCAAAGAGTACTTATCTATTTATTTTTTGATTTTCATGGAATTATTTTCCAGCAGCTTGACTGCATTAACCTTTCTAGATTTCATATATATATATATATATATATATATATATATATATATATATATATATATATATATATATTGTATAATATAAAATAAATAAATAAAAGTGGTAAAAAACATAGAAAGTTTCATTTCTCTTTTCTTCATTATGATTTCCTACCACGTAGTAACGGCTACATCCATCAATAAATTGATTAATTAATCATCAAATTGATGGATGTAACCGTTACTATGTGGTAGGAGATCATGATGAAAAGAGAAATGAAAATTTCTATTTTTTTTACCATTTTATTTTGTAACTAACGTTAATGCAGTTTCGTCCTATATGGACATTTTCAAACTTAAACAATAAAGTTTAAGTTTGAAAATGTCCATATAGGACAAAACTGCAGTAACGTTAGTTACAAATAAACAATAAAGTTTAAGTTTGAAAATGTCCATATAGGACGAAACGTTAGTTACAAATAAAAGTGGTAAGAAACATAGAAATTTTCATTTCTCTTTTAATTAATCATCATCTTCATCACGAACGAGTCTCTGTGATCAGCTGTGATGGCATCATGGCAACCAAATTCATAGTGGGGACGGAATGAGAGAGTAATAGATAGAGAAAAAGTGAATAGAGAATAGAGGAATAGAAACTTGGAGAGGGAAATATAGGTATCACACAGCTGCACGCATTAAACTTTATCGACGAATTTTTCTTATTTCGGCTTGCGAAAATCGTCAGATTATATATTTTTCGTTATCCTTGAATTATTTCCTTCAAAATAAAAAAAAATTAGTACGCTCGAGAATGTCGAAATGACGTTATTTTTTTACAACTTTGCTGCCCTTTCCTTTCTTTACGTCACTCTCAAATTGTCAGATTACTGGAATATACACTTTTTAGCAGGTAATTAACTCACCCTACCTTAATCTGACGCGCTCGAGAATTTCTGATGATCAATTTTTTTTACTAATCTTAACCTTTATCCCTCACAGGCGGTCTTATATATGGAGCTCATATTTGGTGGAGGTACTTAACCGGGTACAAGGTATCCCCCTGTATATTAATCTGCCGCGCTTTAGTAAATCCCGAAATCCCCGCTTGGGCTCCCCTATTATTATGGCTGTTGTTGCAATTGAACAATCTGCTTATGTTAGTGGTGGAATTGCGGATTTTGTAAAGTTCTGATTAACAGCTTTAGCTACGGATCAGAACGATCTAGACCCATTGGGCATTGGCAAGCAGTTTATCCCTAATTCTACAGTGTCACCGATAAAGTCCGCATCAAATGGGAAACTTTTTTATTTATCGTTTTATGTGAAATTTGATTTTGGCAGTAGATTTTGCTTAAGAAATGATGTCAAATGGCGTCTACAAAATAGGTCACGTGATTTCCTTAACCTGTCAAAATTGACATTTAAAAAAAGGAACATCGAAAAATGACATTATTCTTCAAAATATCCAAAAATATCAAAGGATAAAAACATTTTCTTTTGTAATTTTGTACCCACACACCAAGTTTCAAACCCATAATAAGTATTTTATATTTTCACTATTTTTCCGCATTCCTGCTTTTTCTACTTATCAAAATTTAAGCACACCTGTACTAAATCATTTATTTTAACTAAACTCGTCACCGAATTTCTTTTTTTGTAATATAATTATATTTTAAGAGCCTTTTTGATGTTAAAAACAAATTTTGAAAAATAAAAGTTGTCAAACTTGATGCAAAGTTCATCTAGTTTCAACGGGGCTTTCCAAACTATACAGTACTTGAGTTTTTTAATGAGCAAATGACCTCATAATATGAATTAGAACAAAACGGAACATTATTGTTTTTTTAACAAAAAATACAGTGGAATTTAATCTCAATTAAAAGGAACTGAAAATAAACATGTACCTATATCTAATCGCAAAAAAACACGAAAAAAAGACTCACGACATTAAATACACTACATTTCTGTATGTCTTCCATCGCGTTCTATGCAGATAATTGTCCTTCTTGATACATCTTTTATTGAGTTGCTGATACTCACAGGGTTTATGTTTGAAATAGAGTTTCTAATAACAGTTTCTAGGTGATTTACGTCACGAAAAGGTCTTTGTTTATAAACGATTTGTTTTAAGTAACCCCACAAGAAAAAATCTAATGGGGTTAAATCTGGCGACCTAGGCGGCCATAATTGCTCCATATTTCCCCCAATAACTTTGCCCCTAAACATTTCTAATAGTTTCTCTTTGAGTTGTCTTGAACTATGAATAGGAGCCCCGTCACATTGATACCACAGACTGTGTCTTATTTCAACCGGCATATTGTCCACTATATCACTGATCTCAGTATTTAGAAATTGCAAATAATCCTGAGAAGTTAAATTGTGTCTAAAAAAGAATGGTCCCATTACCTGATTATTTAAAACACCGCACCACACATTTGTTTTAAATGAATATTGGTCCCGGCATTCTATCACAAAATGAGGATTTTCCTGAGCCCACCACCTACAATTCTGGGAACTGACTACGCCGTTCGATGTGAAGGTAGCTTCGTCGGTCCATAGGATTTTGTAAGGAAATTTTCTGTTTAATTCTACTTCTCCTTGGTACCAGAAAGAGAAATCTAGTCGAACATCGAAATCTCTTTCCTTTAAGGTATTTATAAATTTGGGTTTGTAGGGTTTGAATTTATTTTTATGTAAAATTGCTCTTACGCTTTCTCTTTTAACGCCAGTTCTATCTACAATATTGGTAATACTTGATTTTCCCTGTTCGATAACATCCAGGCAGACAGCCAACTGAACCTCATCATTATTGCGTGATGGATTATGACGTTTTTTAAAAGTATTTTCAACTGAACCAGTTAGTTTAATTTTTTTTAAAATCCTACTTACAGTGGATTGCTGTACATGTCTACCAGGATGTCTTGCGTTAAAAATATCAGCCACTTGTCGATGCGATGTGTTTTCACCACAAATTAGCACAATTTCAATTTTTTCTTGTAAAGATAACATATTATTTTCATTTTCATACATTACATTGAACGTTTTCTAAAACACATTATGTAGTTTCATATTTTTTCACAGCCTACCCAGTTTTTTTAAATTAGTGTTGTTAGCGGAGTAGGTAAATGTAAATACTATGAGTTTTTTTCTTTTATTGAATGGGCTTCAAGAATCACGAAATGATGTTTCCTAATGTTCCGTTTTGTTCTAATTCATATTGTGAGGCCATTTGCTCATTAAAAAACTCAAGTACTGTATAGTTTTGAAAGCCCCGTTGAAACTAGATAAACTTTGCATCAAGTTTGACAACTTTTATTTTTCAAAATTTGTTTTTAACATCAAAGAGGCTCTTAAAATATTATTATATTACAAAAAAAGAAATTCGGTGACGAGTTTAGTTAAAATAAATGATTTAGTACAGGTGTGCTTAAATTTTGATAAGTAGAAAAAGCAGGAGTGCGGAAAAATAGTGAAAATATAAAATACTTATTATGGGTTTGAAACTTGGTGTGTGGGTATAAAATTACAAAAGAAAATGTTTTTATCCTTTGATATTTTTGGATATTTTGAAGAATAATGTCATTTTTCGATGTTCCTTTTTTTAAATGGCAATTTTGACAGGTTAAGGAAATCACGTGACCTATTTTGTAGACGCCATTTGACATCATTTCTTAAGCAAAATCTACTGCCAAAATCAAATTTCACACAAAACGATAAATAAAAAAGTTTCCCATTTGATGCGGACTTTATCGGTGACACTGTATATATTTCTTGCACACTGCATTTTCGCTGGAAAGATGCATGTGTATTGAATGACATATGACATACATTTGAAAAAAAGAAAATAATACAAATAATGAAACAAAAACAAACATTAATTGGCGCTCCGGGGCGACTTGATTGATTCCTGAGGAGCATTTGCATTTTCAGCTACAGGAAATTGGTTAAAAAACTACAAGAGAAAAAAAATTAATTATTATCAAGATCATTTCACAAATACTACTCCAAAAGTACTGTGGAATGGTATAAAATCACTGTTACACAACAGAAGTAATATCAATAATAGTCAAAATATAAAAAATATAAGTTTTGAATAAGCATAAAACTGACGATTTATCTGAAATTTGCGAAATAATGAGTGATCATTTTGTTGCAATTGGAAAAAATTATCTTTCGCCATTCCAAATATTTCAAAACGATCTAAAAAACATTCAAGTATCTCATCTATGTTTTTAGACAATTAGGTTCAGCTGAAATTGAAGAAATAATAGAATATTTGAAACCAAGAAAAGCATCTGGGTTTGACGATATTAGTATAAATACTGTTGAAGCAGTCAAAACTGAAATGTCACCAATTTTATTCTTCATTTTTTTAAATCTTTTGAAAATGGTGAAATACCTAACATAACCTATTTATAAGAATGGCAAAAAATATGCTTACATAGATAATCCTTATAACTACGGACCAATCTCGGTATTATCAGCTTTTTCCAAAATTCCGATTATTTGGAAAACCATAATCTTTTATATAGTGATCACTTTGGTTTTCACAGGTCTAGAGACACAAAGGAAGCACCATTGGATATCATTTCAAAAATTCAAACTGAAATTGACAATAATAAAAAATGTTGCCTCTTGGCTTTAGATTTGTGTGAAGCATTTGATACTGTACACCATAATATATTGATCTCAGAACTGAACAATTTTGGCATTACAGGGATTATCCTTAATTGGTTTGTGATTTATATAAGTGATTAACATAAGAAAAATAAATTTTGGGGTACCGCAAGGATCTATTCTTGGCCCAGTCCTTTTTGTAAATATACATAAACTCATTTACAAATATACCTCTGAAGGGATCAGTTAAATTATTTGCCGATGATACAACAATTCGGATAACTTTTACAAAATTCATGATGATATAAAAACAGACTTGAAAACCATTTTAGGATAGCTTCAAGAAAATAAATCAACTCCAAATTTCCAAAAATCTTAGTATATGAATATTTCTAAAAGATTATTGAACAGTTGTACCAATCCTATAATTATTGATAATAAATCAATAAGTTAGTTATACCAATTCTATTGAATTCCTAGGATCATATACTGATGAAAATTCATCGTGGACAAAACATATTGAAATTATTCGAAAAAAAGTAGCACCCCTCATTGGTGCTCTATTCAAAATAAATGAGGAACTATATTCCTCTCATATACTCAGTCACATTATCTAATTCCTATTTGGAGATCAGCCAATAAATCCACAAAAAAACGTTTGAAATCTTTACAAAATAAAACTATTAAATGCATAGATACATTATTATCGTACTCAGAACCAACGGTGAATTTGTATAAACCAAAAAAATTATTAGAGCCGAACACAATATGCAAACTAAAATTTTGTTGTTTCATTCATTCAGTAATAAATAAATCAAAAGTTTCAGACATACATTTCATAGAAATCAATAATATGCATAGACAAACAAAATATTATCGGTTAGTAATATTAAATCTAATTTTGGACAGAAATCAATTTATCATGATGGAGTTATAATATGTAATACAATTCCTGAAAAAATAAAAAATCTAAAACTGCTCTCAAATTCAAAAATCAATTGAAGAAGTATTCAACGAATAAAAATAAAAAAACAGGATATATAAAGCCAGATTCATCCAAATATGTATTTTCATATCAATTATGGAAAATATCACATTTGACTGTTGGGCCATATTGATTGTTCAATTATTCATAATTTTTTATATTTTAGTTTTCAATATCTATAAACAAATGTAATCTTCACTGCTCACATTAATTCCTTGTGTTTTCTTGTTTGATATTTCATTATTTTGTTAAATTTATATCTTTAGTTAATTAAGTTAATCCCTATTCATGAACATCTAATGTTTCTTGGGGTAATAAAGACAATAACTACAACTAGTTTGCGGCATATGGTCAAAAACCAACATTTTATTGACTACCAAATAAAAAGTATGGTTATAAGTTTGAGCTTTCCACGGTTTGTGTGATTAACCGAGAGGTTAATGAACATGTTTAATGTTCGTTCTTTCGTATACTCCGAAATGTGTTTTCTCATATAGCTCGTTGAATTTTCCGTTCTGAATTGGAGCACTCTAAACTCCTCCGATGTTTCAATATGGTTTTCATTGTTCACATTATCCCCAAACAGACAGGTTTTTGCATCCTGCTCACTTTGTTAATAGCAGGAGCGTGTTTTATCTTTGCCGAGCAAACCAAAACAGCAAATGTTTTTATTCTAGCAGCACTCCTGGCCCAGAAGACGTAGTAATTAAACCATTTCAAGACCCCATAATAGTGAATTCAAGTTCACTAGTGTTAATCCCATACCTAATGGTGGTGTATAGCAATCTTTATCGTCGATTGGATGATTGTTTCTACAGAATCTCTTAGTACCGAGCAATACATCACCGTTATTGAATACGCCAACGAAAAAAATTGATATTATTACAGTTTCAGTTTTTGCTGCGTTTGCATTTGAATTTCCATAAAGGAATAAAGAACATGCCAACTTATTAGATAATACCCCCTCCTATCAGTTATCACTATGTCCTGTATAATTACGAACAACAATAGAGGTTAGCTATTTTTCATTTATTAATATTGATAACAGTCAACTGAATAAACACAATCCATAATTATTTGTTGAATTTGCGTCTTATATCCGTCATTTCGTAACTTTTGGCAGAACCGAAGTGGTGTTACACAGTGTTTCTCACAGCATTGCAGACACCATGAAGTACACTGGGAATATTGTGATATCGGGAATTTCAGGTCGATTTCCTGAATGCGAAAATGTCGAACAATTCAAGGAAGCCCTCTTTCAGGGAGTCGATTTGATCAGTGAAGACGACAGAAGATATCCAGCAGGTAGGTTTATTTTTAGTTACTACACGAGTACATGCAAAGACGGGCACTTCGTTTTAAAGAAATCGTCAGCGTCATTAATGGCATACGTCACTAGATACCTCTTATTATGAAAAACGTGACTCGACGATTACTCTTAGAAAAAACGACCTTTCTCATGAAGGAGGAAAATTATATTGTATTGTGAAAGAAAGTTTTTGGCTTTCTACTACTCCATCTGATACAAAAAAAGGGATGAGAGAATCTTCCAAAGAAAGGAAGGAAGTAATCAATTTGAAACTCTATACATGAATGTGTAGATCATACAAAGAAGTAACTTTCAGACACAAACTGAAAGAAAGTCCTCCTGAAACAGCTACTTTCATATAAACATTGAATTACACGAAAGAAAATAATTCTTTCGAAACAAATACTTCTATATGAACACTGAATTATACAGAAGATACTTTTCTCTGTTCAGTTTGTATTTCAAACATTTGTTGTGGAATAAGAATCAGATATCATTCACATGAGTTCTACTTTGAATAAATGGTAATAAATTGTACTCACATAGAACACTGTCACCCTCACTGGTATACACCGATGTTTCGCCTTAAGACACTTGCCCTAAGGCTCTTCAGTACCAAATTGGATAACTGGTATACATCGGTGTATACCAGTGAGGGTGACAGTGTTCTATGTGAGTACAATTTATTACCATTTATTCAAAGTAGAACTCATGTGAATGGTATCTGATTTTTATTCTACAACAAATGTTTGAAATACAAACTGAATAGAGAAAAGTATCTTCTGTATAATTCAGTGTTCATATAGAAGTATTTGTTTCGAAAGAATTATTTTCTTTCGTGTAATTCAATGTTTATATGAAAGTAGCTGTTTCAGGAGGACTTTCTTTCAGTTTGTGTCTGAAAGCTACTTCTTTGTATGATCTACACATTCATGTATAGAGTTTCAAATTGATTACTTCCTTCCTTTCTTTGGAAGATTCTCTCATCCCTTTTTTTGTATCAGATGGAGTAGTAGAAAGCCAAAAACTTTCTTTCCCAAAAAATTAATCACTCCTAAAAATATAACCCCTTCAATTCATATATTGTATTGATTCTGAGATTCTAACATGAGAACTTAAAAAACCCCAATACACCTGGAACTCAGCTTTTGAAGAAGTCATCTTTCACCAAAAATTGATTAAGGAAAATAATATCAAAAACGTTCTATGCAAAGCTGGAACTTTATCACAATATATGACTATTCAAAGAGTTGGTGTCAAAAAAGATCAACCATCACCGAGTCAAGTTCCCTTGAAGCTTTTACATTACATTTTAGTGCTTTCAGGATCAAACCAATAGCTAATGGAAAATGAGTCAGATTCTAATTCATTAGAATCTACAGGGTGTTTCTTAAGTAGGGTACGAATCTTCAGAGGGAGATTCGTTAGGTCGGTTTAAGAAAAAAAGTTTCTATGCACATATGTCCGGAGTTGCTACGTTTCTGAGATACAGGGCGTTGAAGTTTGAAAAAACGGTATTTAAGAAAGATCATAAATATCCTTACAACGATATGGTTGAAATTTGCTACAGTTATTTGAAGTAATAAGGTACTTATTTTCACCCTTTGAAGTTTCGTACCCTAGTTAGGAAACACCCTGTGTAATAAAATCCACAGATATTATACCAGCTGGGTAACTGGTTACAACATCTACCAGGCTTATGCAAGCTAAACAGATTTTTGTTCAAGAATCTTTCAAACGAGGTCCTAGTGTTTCTCTTCACTAGCGAATTATCGAAAATATAGTGTTATTAGAGCACACTTTCTCGCTTGCTACTGCCCTTTTATTTCCTCTACAAAGACTACCTTTCGACTATATAATAGTAATAAAAGAGAATGAGAAGGGTGCTACCAGCAAGACGAGAGAACCAATATCTCCTTACTTTAATTGGAATCTTTCCACATAAAAGAGTAATTCTGGCAATAGAAACTTGATATATTAGGTCAAAAACTTGATATTCTGTCATCTAAGTTACAACTTCAGTAAAATTGAAAGATCGTGCAATGGGAGCGATATGTCGCTACTGCTGAACTCTTGCTTTTCGAGTGCTTAGCTCTTGTGTTTAGTATCTTGAAGAATTGTCTAACAAAGAGTAACAGATGTCATGAGGGACTTGATGTTTTGTTAAGGAGAAAGCATATAGCTCTTTCCCTAGACCAGAACGTTTCTGTAGATTATATTGAAAGGATTATATTTTTAGGAGTGATTAATTTTTGGGAAAGAAAGTTTTTGGCTTTCTACTACTCCATCTGTAGACTCTCGAAGAGCTACTTCAAGATAGGATTAAGATGTTTGAAACTTGATCGAATTAGTCACTGTTATAATGTGCAAAAACAAGGATCGATGAAAACTTTGATTAGCCTATCGTCGACGATAATTGAAAAACTTCTGAAGGTGGATGGGAAAGCAGAATTTATATTGGTAACAGGTCTTTCAACAAAATAATGCAGCACCTTAGAGAGGGTGATGGACCAGATAGTGAGAGATTTTGCTATTAAACATGTGCCGCCGAAACTGTAGAACATTTGCTTTTCCCGGGCAAATCTCTTGTACTTATACAAAAGCCTCAAGTCTTAAAATTAATATTATAGTTCATTGACTGTTCAGTCAATGATTAATGATAATATGGAACCATGAAATCTGAAATCGCTACGCAAATTTCCATGCCCTTGATTTTTATACAACTTCGAAAGGAATTGGGAAAAGTCCTATTTTGGAAATATTTATAGATGATTTTGTAATTAGAAATACGAAACTATACAAGAGTTGAAGAAAGAAAAGATAAAAGAGATGAAAACACACTTCATTGTGATATTTTTACCGCAACATGTGTATTCCTATATAATGGCTTCTTCAAGCGCTTAACACCAATTCCAACACGAATAAAAGTCTCTAGTGCAAAAAATTACAATCTACAAATACAATATCGAGTCGAACTTTTAGTATTCATAAAATGTTCTGTCTATCTTCAATACCATTTGCTGTTAGACTATGTTAGTTGCCTACCGATCAAAATTATCGAGAATACGCCTCCCGATCGATTGCGAATTCATTCATCTTTATTAGGCCAAGGCTACTACATAAATAATTTATAGTTTCATATACCTGTATTCAAATGTTATAAAAAAGCGTTCGCTAACAATCTTAGGTCAAAGGCCAGATCAATGTCTCTATTCTTCACTTTTTTGTTTGAAGTAGTGATTATTTTCCATATCTTTTATTTATTCAATTACTTTTAGTTTTTAATAGGTATGTATTTTCAGTTCGATATTGTTAACGAACAAATGATACTCTCAAACTTTACCAATTAAGTGGCTCATCATTGACATCTTTGTTATTGGTTATGACACGAAATTATTCGAGTAGAGTTTTTTCATCCATTGAGAAACCGTAAACAAAAAACAATTGAGTAGTGTTTTTAATCACTACATTTTGCTTCTAATTTCTCTAAAACTAACCTTACTAATCAACCATGGATAATCAACGTATGACAACTAACCCTGTAAAAAATGCACAGAGTACCAACTCAATAAAAATACATGTGCTCCAAATGAAAACCTTATCTGCTATGATCCATCGGATGTGCTAATATTCATAAACTGTACATAGAAGATCAAACAAGCAGAAGGGGCATTCCGGGGCGACGCATAACCTGCCAACCTCTCCTCAAGCATGCTTGTTCTCAACATTACAAGCTTTGATGTAAAAAATCATCTCTCTGATGTTCCAGAGCTCATAAGAAGGGTTGCCAAAATTTTCAACAAAGTCTCCATATTTGGGAAGAGATCATAACCGCAAATTTGAATGCGGAGACTATACAAATTTTGGGTCTTAATATTTTCATTGAGCTCCAATTTGAAATCTATAGATGCAACTCTGTAACTACAGTAAAAGCAGGAACGCCAAAAAAATGAGAATGGGTTCACATTGATATAGTCTTCGGATATTCTAGCACGTAAACACATAACTCGAAAAGGTTTTTATGATATACACAGAAGGTTATAATCTGTTAGGTCAATCGTTAACACTTCTAGAAGTAGAGTGAAAACAGTCCTCCGAAAATGTTTCTATCCAGACATTTTTTAGGTAATTATTGCGAGGAGCATTTTTCTGTATACATAGCATAGCATCTGATGCTATGCTATGTAAAAGAAAACGTAAATTACTCATTGTTAAATAAGACAAAGCTGATAGGAACAGTCAATTAATCTTACTATGCCTATTAGTACTGACATATACCGTTAATTACATTGCTTCTCTTAAGAATATTTTTAATACCGATGTTTGATTTCATCGTTAAGAAGAGTAGGAATTTAACAATTTATCAAATTTTGGTGAATTTTCGTTTGTCAAAATTCTATTAAAATGGGCTTGGCCTGCCACGCAGAAAGTCGCGTTTTCAAAGTTTGGCAGAGTTTCGTGATATCAATATTCAATAAATGTAATCAAAATCTGACGTAATATTACCAAGACAAACAAGTTGCTGAGTCGAAGAATTGGTTGGATATCAAATCAGCATCACGTTGCTGTAGCAAAGAAAATACAGCTTGTCAATAAATATGGGAAAATATTTAGAAGTAGAAAGCTGTATACATCTTCATAAATTAAGGATCAGACAAACTGCCGTTTTTGAAGAGCACACGGGACGAATACGATTTCGTAGACCAGAAGTCTAATGTTGTTTAACATTCTTGAAGAAAGGTCATGTAATTGTTATGGCTCAAATAACCCTTGAAAAAAAGTGAGATTTGTACTTTGAGTTTACTCAAATTCACTTAATAGATCCACAAACAACAATATCTGCTAGTCTCTAACAAAAAAATTCAACATGAAAACTTCATCAACAAACATTGAAATTATTACCAAAATATTCAAAGAAGGAGAGGAACCAATTTCTGTCATCCTCTGAAACAAATTTATCAACCATAATAAAATGCAGAAGTACTCAAATAACCTTGCCAACAAAAGCTAAACAAATAAAATTGGTACAAACAAGTCCCAAATGTGAAAATCACTGCATATAATTATACCTCCTACTTGGATTCAATTGCAGTTCAAATAGTATAGAGTGGTATATACAGGGTGTCCCTGGACTTCCTCTTTTCCTCTCGGGAATGTATAGATGGGGTCAAAATATCACCAGTACTTCATATAAATTTTTTTCCTAAAATCCTTCGTTATCAAGTAACTGGCCCTCGAAGTTACAAAATGAAAAATGTTTTTCTTTGATAACTTTTCAAGTGGATATTCAAAATCATCCAAATTTTGGTAATTGACTGAACAAATGAATTCCTTCGATGAGCTTTCATGCAGGAGTCAGTTGTTTTGCTACAAAGTCAGGAACGGACTACCCCCGATGGTCCACACCCCAAAACTTTGAAATGACAGATATTTTTCAATATTTTTCAACAAATTAAGGTTACTTGGACAATTTTATGAATAAAAGTACTCGTGTGGAAAGTCGATCGGAGCAACGAGTCTTGATAAAAATGTAGTTTCACTCGACGACATCAAACCCGCTCGTCCACCATTATTTGAAATGAATAATTATCAAAGCAGAAATAATAATGATAACGTTAATTCAACAACATTTATCCTGAGATGTCTACCATTATTCGAAAATATTAGTTTTTAAGGAAAATGGAAATGATAGGTAAAATGTTCATAACGAATTTTTATAATGCAAACACGTTTAACTAACGAAACTCAAGAGCCTCAAGAGCAAACAGAAATGAAAAATCCGCTACAGAAACTGCTCGATATGACCACCTTCTCTCTCTATACATTTTCTTAGTCTGCGAAGACACCCTCTCTGTACTTGAAATAGCATTCCAGGGTCGTTTCGTATGGCTTCACAATGTAATGTTATTCTATTCAACAATGCATCTCTTGTGTGAATAGGTGTAGCGTAAACAAGGCTTTTCAGATGCCCCCACAGAAAGAAATCCAATGGATTTAAATCCGGAGACCGCGATGGCCATGAATATGGCCCACCTCTACCAATCCATCTATTGTGGAAAATATGGTTCAGATGGTCACGCACAATCAAACTAAAATGAGGAGGAGCGCCATCATGCATAAACCACATATCTCTTCGGGTTTGCAATGGAACATGTTCCAAAAGTCCATTCAAATCGTTCTGAATGAACTCCAAATAACGTTCTCCATTCAATCGGTCCTGTAGAACGAATGGTCCTATAAGATGGTTTCCTATGATACCAGCCCAAACATTCACGTTGAATTTCCGTTGGTGTTTGGTTTGCAATATCCCATGGGGATTTTCTTCGGCCCATATATGGAGATTATGAGAGTTGATAACTCCATCTCTACTGAAACCTGCTTCATCAGTGAATAAAACTCGATTAATAAAAGTCATATCCTCTCTTTGCCTATCCATGAACCAATTGGCATATTCCAGTCGTGCTGGAAAATCTTGAGGTGTCATGGCATGTACCTTCTGGATGTGAAATGGGTGGAGCAGTTGTTCCCTAATTATTCTATGAATAGTGGACTTGGATGTATGGAACTGTTCTGATAGATTTCTGATGCTCATTGAAGGATCATCAGCGACGGCTTCCAAAATATTTTCCTCCAATACAACGGTACGTACAGTCCTAGGAGCGCCCTCACCACCTCGTTTTGGCAAAACTGTACCTACAATAATATCGAAATAAAACAACGTGCTCAAATTAATTATCAATTATTACATACCTGTCTCCCTCAAGCTGCGATCGACACGCTCGAATGTTTCTCTTGACGGTACCGTTCGATTGGGAAAATACTCGGAATACAGACGACAAGCTTCTGCAGCATTACAAAATGCTCGTCCATAAAATACATGCATATCTGCATATTCATTGAATGTAAACTGTTCGGCCATATCAAAAAAATTCAAAATATCCTATAGAATATTGGCAATACAATGATAGTCATATGACAACGCACCACTCAACAAAACAAAATCGCATTCCAGTTTCTCATTTTTTATCAAAACTTTCTAAAAGGTTTTTTTGTCAACATCTGTGAAAGAAATGGAACATATTTTTCACCTGATCATGTGCAGCCGTTTTTGTAGTTCATTCGTTTGCTTTTTATTAGTATAGTAAATATTTTTTCCGATGTGCGTTTTTTCAGCTAAATTTAGATTCGTGTTAAAGAATTTCTCCCATAAAATTATAATTATCAGTGAAACTCCTCAACAGTTTAGCTGTGAAGAAGAATTTGAAACATTCGAATGTTGAGTTTCATGAGATTCAGATAACTGATCAACACGAAACGTGATTATTCCACACGTATTATGTACATACAAAATATGGAATGAATTCGATATTTCATAGTAGAGTAGCTTGTTAGTTTAAAAACACCACGAATCTACAGAACTTGATATTTCTTTTGAAAAAATATCTGCTATCACAATTGTGACTTAAACTTCCATATAGGTACTGTACTTTTTGTTTACGACTTCATTTTAGCATACTTTGTATTATTCCTGTTATAAATGTTGTTGAATTAACGTTATCATTATTATTTCTGCTTTGATAATTATTCATTTGAAATAATGGTGGACGAGCGGGTTTGATGTCGTCGAGTAGAACTACATTTTTATCAAGACTCGTTGCTCCGATCGACTTTCCACACGAGTACTTTTATTCATAAAATTGTCCAAGTAACCTTATTTTGTTGAAAAATATTGAAAATTATCTGTCATTTCAAAGTTTTGGGGTGTGGACCATCGGGGTAGTCCGTTCCTGACTTTGTAGCAAAACAACTGACTCCTGCATGAAAGCTCATCGACGGAATTCATTTGTTTAGTCAATTACCAAAATTTGGATGATTTTGAATATTCACTTGAAAAGTTATCAAAGAAAAACATTTTTCATTTTGTAACTTCGAGGGCCCGTAACTTGGTTACGAAGACTTTTAGGAAAAAAAGTTATATGAAGTACTGGTGATATTTTGACCCCATCTATACATTCACGAGAGGAAAAGAGGGAGTCCAGGGACACCCTGTATATATATATATATATATATATATATATATATATATATATATATATATATATATATATATATATATATATATATATATATATATATATATATATATATATATATATATATATATATGGAGAAATGTACGGTAAAATAGTAAAAAAGTCAAAAATCAAACTCTGCTTTGCTTAGCCAAGCTTCCGCTTCTAATGGGAAGATTCTTCAGGGCAGTAAAAATGAGCGAAAAACAATAAATTGAACATATAAATTGACGAGAAAGTTATACATGTATAGGTAAAATAAAAAATCGATCGATAAGCGATCGATTGTATATATATATATATATATATATATATATATATATATATATATATATATATACAATCGCGAACTGTTGTATATATATTATATATATATATATATATATATATATATATATATATATATATATATATATATATATATATATATATATACAATCGCGAACTGTTGTATATATATTATATATATATATATATATATATATATATATATATATATATATATATATATATATATATATATATATATATATATACAACAGTTCGCGATTGTATCTTCCATATTCCCTGTTTCACTATCACTGTCGTCATTTAAATCAATAATGAACTTTTCCACCGTTAATATGGAAGGTTCCAATCTCCATATAGTCTTTTTCAACTGAAATAACTTTTTCAATCCTTTTCTGCCAGTCTTCTTCCAAATCAACTCGATGGGATTGGAAAAACAAAAATAGGGAGGAAGTCTTAGTATGGTGTGTCCATTCTTTTCAGCAATAATCTCAAGCGCATACACTTTTTCAAATGTTTTTATCTGTAACTTTTCAAGTAGTTGGTTTTTGGTATCTTTCCTCGAATTTTTATTCGGTAGTTTGATGAGCTGTCGCGAATGATAGGAAGCGATGTCAAGAACTATTACACTATTCGCATCGAAATTTGGGATCAATGTGTTTTTAAACCATTTCACGAAAATATTAGCTTCCATGTTCTAATGTTAGTCAACATTGCAGTTCTTAAGTTTTTTTCCACATAATTTCAAAGAATTCGGACAGAATCTTTTACTTCCTCGGCAATGCACAATGATTAGTCTCGATCCATTGTTTGCAGGCATGTTAGGCATATACATTCTCGAACCGTCAGTCCACCCTTTCGTAACTGTGTCGTGAGTGTCATACCAAGTTTCGTCTAAATAGAAAATTTGCCGTTGTTCTTGTCTATATTTAGTTATTTGTTCTATGTATTTGTTACGCAATAACAGTGCACAAAATCGTTTACTATACAAGTAGTAACACTCTGAAGTCAGTGTGAAAAGTGTTTTTATTTATTCTGTTTTTCGAAATATTTGTAATGATTATTCAAATAATATTTTTCATTACCTATTTTATATAAATTCAAATAAGTACTTCTAGAAAACACCCATGTTGTAACATTGAAATATTGATTCCAAGTGAAAAAGTGAAAAACCTAACTGAGTAGCCCTCAACGACTTTTTCTTAAAAATCTAGCAATGATAATGATAATAGAAAATTATTATGAAACGTTATATTGAGTTCAACGTAACATAATTGATTGATTTGTTGCAGGTTTGGCCGGAACACCAAGAAGATTAGGAAAAATACCGGAAATCAAAAAATTCGATGCGGCCTTCTTTGGAATTCATCCAACCCAAGCTGACTTTTCCGATCCCCGTCAGAGGTTATCACTCGAAGCAGCCTACGAATGCATTATAGACGCTGGATTCAATCCAACTGAAGTGAGAGGGAGTAAAACAGGTTCGTGTTGAAAAAAAGTTTATTTCAAATATTGATTACCTCAACTTCACCAACATGTGATGGATCACTTACATTGTCGCACAGAACGATTAGACGCTAGCCTGCTTGATTTTATACGGGTCATGCAAGGTAGAGTAATATGAGAGGCCCGTTTTTATTGTCGAAACAAATTTGATTTCATATAGGCATGTCCAATGCGCATCATTGGCAACTTTCTTTTCGTTATAGAGACATTGCTCAATGGAACAAGAAGTACAGTAGAACACCGCTGATAAAATTCAAATTTTAAATGAATTAGCACGTTTTCACATCATGAGAAACGTGATGCGCATGTAATACAGGGCGTTACAACAAAAACTTTACCTCCCATGTAAGTCAGAAACGGACATGTAATCGAAAATTTCAAAGAACCCGTCAATTTTTATTTCTAGAGGGACTAATTCTGTTATGAAAATCATACCCGAAACCCAACCCCTGCAGTCAGCAACTAAACCCCTATTTTTTTCAATGGCATGGGGGGTCGAGTGATACATCATTTGAAAGATCTTTTGTCTCTATATTACCTTTGTAAATGTTTTCGAAATGTTGAACGTTTTATTTAAAAAGAACCAGAAAATTCGCTGTTGTTCATTTTAATGAAGAAATCAACAACAAAAAAATCAACGGATATACTGTTCAAAATGACCTCTACCTAGTAGTTCCATACAGTAATACAGTTTTCTCTCGAAAGCATTCCGTACATTATTTGAGTCAGCAATCGGCATTCCTGAACAATTCGTTGTCACAGGTCTTCTAGATTTGTAGGCTTAGTAGAGTACACTTTCGGATTCAGGTGTCCCTACAGAAAAAAGTCCATCGGTGTGAGATCAGGCGATCTAGCTGGCCACTCCACTGGACCCCTTCTGCCGATCCAACGCATTGGAAAACGTTCGTCCAAAAACTGTCTCACCCAAACATCAAAATGTGGGGGTGTATTATTCTGCTGGAATGTTATTTCATTTTCTACTGAATTGTTATCATTTTCCAAAATTTGTGTAATTATAGAATCTACACAGTCTTGTAATAGATTTAAGTATGTGTCTCTATTGAGATTACTTTCAATGAAGAATGGTTTAACAATATGATTACCAAGAATGCCGCCCAGATATTCAATTTTTGTGGAGTTTGTGAAAGGGTTTCCATCACCAGATGAGGATTTACATTGCTCCAATAACAACAATTATGTCTATTCACTTCACCATTCAACATGAAAAAACTTTCGTCTGAAAAACCTGTATTGTATAATAGGTTTTGGTTGTTGGTCAATTTCTCGCGCTGAACACTTCAAAAAACTGAAGTCGACGATCAGGATCATCTTCGTTTAATTCCTGAACTAACCTTATTTTGAAAGGATGGAATTTGTAGGCTTTCAAAATCCAAGAAATACTAGTAGCTGATACACCAGACTCTCTAGCTACTTGTCTGATAGATTGTCGATTATCTATTTGTACATGTCCTGAAACTGCAACTTCAACTCCGTCATTTCTGACAGGACGGGATACTTCATGTTTTCTGTTGTGAACAGAAACTAAAGTTTGAAACTTATCAAATAACTGTTTAACGTATTGATGGCTCACGTTGTGGTCTGAATGATTCATATTATAAATTCTTGCAGCAGGTTTAGCATATTCATTTTTTCGATAATGATTGCAACAATTTCTATTCTTTCTTCAGTAGAATAAACCATGTTGGAACACAGTGAACAAGAATGACTGAATAATAATTCGTGAAGTGACAGTGGCCAACTATCTACTTTTTGTTCTGCGACAACTAGATTTTACAAAAACTACCAGTGCAGAAAAAACTAATAGTGTCGTCCATTTCAAAATGTTTACTACTAATTAAACAAATTCTACAAATTCAGAAGACCTGCGACAGAGAATTGTTCGGAAATGCCGATTTATGATTCCAGATATCTTTTGAAAGTAGACTGTATTATTGTATGGAACTAGATAGATGTCATTTTGAACACTTTATTCGTTGATTGTGTTGCCGTTGATATTACTTTTGTTAATTTCCTCAGTAAAATGAACGACAGCGAATTTTCTGTTTTTTCATATATAAAACTTTCAACATTTAATTCCTGAATAACGAAACCAATTTTGAAAAAAGTTACAGAAATAAGAGAGGGACAAAAGGCCCTTCAAATGATGCATCACTCGACCCCCCATGCCATTGAAAAAAATAGGGAGGGGTAGTTGTTGACCGCAGGAGGGTGAAGTTTCCCCTAGAAATAAAAATTGACGTGTTCTTTGACATTTTCGATTACACGTCTGTTTCTGACTTACAGGGGGGTCGTTGGAAGGCCCTGTATAGTCGGCTTGTAACAGCGGAGTTTTGAAGTAATGAAAATTAATTTGAGTTAGAATTGAGTTGAGTTAGAATTTCGTACCGAAGGTTTTTAGGTTTTGCAGAAAAACTGGTACGTGATATTGTTTGACTTTGTATTTGCTGCAGATGTTGTGTCATAAAGGTGAGAAATCGTGAAATAAAAATTCATGCCAGAACACAGTGAAGCTGCGAGAGGCTGTAAGACTCGTAGAAGGAGCTATTAGGTGTAAGGTGCGAGCTGCTGCCGAATTAAAAATTCAATATAATAATGATCATAATAATAATGAAACGTCTTAGGTAGGCAAATCATCGTTTTGGGCCCCACCACCTTGCCTCTGACCCCTCCGAGCCCCTTCCTCGATTATTGGGAACCAAGTGTTGGGTCCACCGGGTGGTTAGTCCTGTGGACCCACGGCCGGCACCGGAGGGAGAATAGAGTTCTGGTGTCGCAATTCACTAAAGGCCAAGGGTGTTAGGGGCCATCCCTGCTCAATAACATTGGAGACCTTGGCTTATCAAAGCGCCTGACGTTCGCTTTTCTCAGGTCGAGTGGGCTGAAGTCGGAAACTGAGGTGTCTTCAACACCTCAGTTGATTTGATGGGTATAGAGGTTCCTGACACAAGGTGCAGGGCCTGCTGCGAGGCGCCCGAGCCCCTAATGCACTTGGTATCAGCATGTCCAGCATATGCGGTCTCGGCCTATATCCATCGACATAACGCGGCCCTAAGAGTGCTATATTACCATCTACGGCACTCTTACGGTATTGACGAGTCACCGGTGTTGCCCTACGCTACGGGGGGTATTGAATCCGTTGTGGAGAACGAAAAGTGACGAATTTATTGGAACTATTCGTTCCCCACCCTCAGGCTCATACAAGCTAATAAGCCTGATGTAGTCCTTCTCGATCACCAGAGCAAAAAGATAATTGTCGTGGAGTTTTTAGCTCCTGGCGAGACGAATATCGTCAGAAAAGAGGAGGAAAAACGGATAAAATATCGAGATTCTCTCTTCGAAGTCCGCAGACTCTATCCAGATCACTCTGTCAAGATGGTTGTTCTGATTATTGGAGTCCTTGGTGGAATGATGTCCCCTCTACTCTTGAATCTTAAAATCATACCGGCTTGCCGCACTAAGGCATAAATCTTAGCCGCACAGATGCAGAAGGCTGTCATTCTTGGCTCACTGCGCTTGCTCAGGGCACGTGATTCTCGGACCCAATGATCACTTACCCCACGGTGTGGGGAGTGGTCATTGGTTGATAATGCTGGCGCGCCCTCCCGAATGTATCGGGGCTTCGGGGAATAGTGCCTGACCAGCGCACACTACGGTGAAAAAAAAATGAAACGTCTTTATTCACCTGAAGTAAGTACATACAGAATATATAAAAAAATATTGAGGTGAATGGGCGGAGTGTTAGTAAAGCTGTTTTTGAAGGCAACTTCCGAAAAAATAAATTGAAATGAATAAAAGAAAATTACAGTACATACACACATTTTCAAAAAATAATTATTACTCGGTCACCAAATCTTTTGCGTAAACTAATGAGCTACAGTCAGTAGGAGGAAAGTGAACTACTTAAATGCTCTTTGAGAATTTTTTAAAGCTTTTCAACGTGTAGAATCTGAATTCACTGGACAGATTGTAGAATTTTACTGCGTTTAAAAACAAAAGACATGTGTTCAGGAATGACCAGCACTGACCTGTTTCTAATGGAGAAAGAATTCAATTTTCTTATTAAATACTGTGGCATTCCGGTGTTCAAGAGTTTGTGTGTGTTTGTGAGTAGGTGCAGTGTCCTGAGTTTCTCTAGTTGCAATCAACCTGATACCTTCATGACCTGTGATATGTGGTTGTATTTTCGAATGCCAAAAGAAAAACGAAAGCAACTGTTTTGGATTCTTTGAAGATGAAGGGAATCAGAATGAAGTAACGCCGGACGATAAATGCTAACGTAATGCTAAAAAGGTCGGAAAACAGAAATTGACAATTATAGGCAGATTTCGTTGATTTCATCCTTTTCAAAACTCTTTGAGAAAATAATAGGTAATAGAATTTTGATGTATATTGAACAAAATGACCTATTCTGCAATAATCAACATGGTTTTAGGAAGAGTAAATCAATTGAATCTGCATCTTATCAACTATTGAACTATATTTATGCACAAGTGGATAATAATAACCTGTTTTTTTCACTTTTTTTAGATCTATCAAAAGAATTCGATACTGTTTCTTCCAAATTTCTATTGAAAAAATTACTAGTAATGGGCTTTCCCAATAATAGAATCGTACATGGAAAACCGTAGTTTGGTGGTTAAATGTAATGGAATTACATCAGTTCCTTATGAATGAATTATGTGACAATCTGATATGAATTCAGGCAATGACTTGCCTGAATTCATATCAGATTGTCACATAACTATGTACGCTGACGATACTACAATCACTGTTTCTGGAAAAAATGAGAATGAATTATCGATGAAAATTAATTTAGTTATTGACGAATTCAGTAGTTGGTGTCAACGTAACAAACTGATTTTAAATAAATCTAAGTCAGTGCTGATGAAAACATTTGTTAGGAAGGATTTCTGTTGTAATTTAGTCACTTTGAACGACATAAAAATATCAAAAGAAGTTGATTTTCTTGGAACTATTTCAGATGAGAATCTCACCTGGAGAAGTCACAAACAAAAAGTGTGCAGTAAACTCAATTCCGCTTATTATTCGATCAAACAGTTGAAACATTGTTTAGATAGGTTTGGTTTACTAAATGTTTACTTTGCGAATGCATACTCCCACATTAGTTTCAACATAATGGCTTGGGGATGTGCAAAGGAATTTTCTAGAGTTTTCATCTCTCAAAAAACAACTGATAAGATTGATATTCAACCTGGGGTACCAAGAAAGTTGTAGACCCGTTTTCAAAAGAGAACGCTTGTTGACTGCACCCGCAATTTATATAATGAAATGTGTCATTTTTGTGCACTGGAACCTTGACTTGTATATAACGAACTTGAGCATTCACGGTCGTGATACTCGATATGCTACTGCTCTGGGGGTCCCTTCACATAAGAGTGATCACTTCAAAAAATCTCCATTATATAATGCCATAAATTTTTATAACAGACTGCCACTTTCTATAAAAAGATTGAATTCTTCAACTTTGTTCAGTAAGAAAGTTAAAAACTTATTACTGGACAAATGTTACTATAGTCATAAGGAATATTTAGAGGATTCTTTCACAGAAGGATAATAAGATATATAATCGTTCTAAATTTTCACTTGCTGTTTTGAGTTTCAGTGTTCTGACTGGTGATTTTATCGTTTTTTTTAAATATGTGTGTACATGTTTGTAAATATATGTATATATGTAAATATATACATATGTATATTTATTTGACTACGGCAAGCAAAATTGCCACATTTTTTTATTCATTTTTTAATTAGCATTTTATATATCTATATGTACCTATACCTTTGTATATGCAAATATTAATTTTTATTCAAGCTTTGATCCCATAATTTTATTCATAAGTGACGTACTGTTTTCTGTAAATAATCATTGACCTACCATATATACGCTATGTATCACAAATGGTGAATAAATATTATTATTATTAATATGAAACTTTTGAAATGATCCGTGGATCATTCCAAACAAATCAAACGGATTACCATCCGATTGATTTGTTTGGAAAGTCACGAGTTGGAAACAGTTGCCTTAAGATATAAAATGTAATACTACAGGGTAATTGATCAAATCAATCGATTTTTCTAAGTTCAGATGAAATATCTTTGAATATGTTCAATGATGACGAGATGGATCTTTCAGTGTGCACTTTTAGAACTCCAAAAGCTAAGGAATTTGTTCTAGTAAAATTCATTCAGACAAAGTGAAGAGTGTATCTTATTGCCAAATATTTACAGATATACACGAAAATATCGAATATGATAGTTATCAATTATTTGTGTCAGAGTGCGAAAACTGGGAATACCTTCTATTTTCCATTGGAATCAGATATGGGGAAAGTTATTGCTGGATATTAAACGGGTCCAAGTCTGACAGACAAGACAAAGTGACAAAGTAATATCTATTTTTGCCTAGAAATTTATCAAGCAAGTATGATTTCAGGTAATATATTTTATCTGATTTACAGGAGAGAAAGATCTAATTAGACATCCCCTGGAAGAGTGTCAGATTTTCACCGGCCAAAAACCTCTCCCCGTCACTTAGCACTCTCATTGGAATCGTTTGCACATTACTTTAGTGAGAGAGCTGTCTATCCCATGAATGGGTTTTTCAGTCGATTCTGTCTTCTCTTTCATTCATTTCAATGATGGATCTCATCACTCCATATACTTTTCTCCATCCATCTTCATACGATACCATGAATTCTAACATAGTCCTTTCTTCGAAAGGACTATGTTAGAATTGGTATTCCTGCCAAATACTATTCCATCTCATACATATGAAAAGTGTGTGCTCTGCATCATCCATTTCTTCACAGAATGGACATTCCTCACTTTCCCTCAGTCGATTAAACAAGTATTCCCTGAAGCAGCCTTGCCCAGAAATTTGCTTGTATTATGAAAAAGTCCACTTCACCATATGGGCTACACGTTCACTCACTTATATTGGTATCAACCTATATGTCCATCTACCCGTTTTTCCGTTTGTCCACAAGTTGTGTCAACGTGACATAAGGTGGCTTCTTGCGCTTATTCTATCACTGTATATTTGTCTCACCTTTCTTTAATGAGGAGTTCTATAGGGGGTATTCCAGCTATAACCCCTACTGCATACACTCAATAATGCTCTTCTTTTGGATGATCTAGCTCCTCCTATTATTGGTATGAGGGAGGACAATGCCCTCACTGTTAATTCCACTTCTTGCGAAACTCTTTTCGATGTGTTCAGCGATGGTCAGCTTAGTATCTAGCCATACTCCTAGGTATTTTACTGCAACACCGCAACACCTCAAACATCAAATTGGAGATGCCTCAGCATAGCAGTTATAAATTGTTAAATCTGACATCATAACATACGAGAAGCTATGACTACTACCATACTTTTTTAATGTAAGCTTGTTGCCTACTTTGATAGTTGTGTTTAACTTTTCGTCACAAAAAAGTCTTTTCGGTTCCTCACAGCATTCTTTTTGGGTTCGCTCATCAGAATCACCTCAGCTCCAATGGTTTTTGCAGTTGCAGGTGCTGAATTATTCTGAAAGTGTTAATTTGAAGAACTTTAACCATGATCTTGGATCGAGTTTTCTGTCGATATAGGTAGCTTAGATTTTTTTCTTACATTTTCCCACCGGACAATTCTGACTTCAGAGTGGTGGCCTTCCTCTTTGCAATAAACACAAAAAAGATTGTTTTCACAATCTGCTGCTGGATGTCCTGCTTGGCCGCATTTGATGCAGAGTTTCTCTCTGCATCAAATGTGGCCCCAGCTCCCAGCACTTGAAGCACTTATTGTTCTTTTTTTTCTCTAATACTCTTGCTCCAATGAATCCATTATAACTTTGACCTACGGTACATTAGAACAAACGAAGTGTTGTCGAAAATTGCAAAAAATGTTAGGCTACAGGTAGATTTTTGGTCAAATTTGTCTCGTCAATTATGAACTGTTTTATAAGTTCAAAATAGAGATTATAAAAATTTAAAAGACTGAAGGAAAATAAAATTATTTTTTCGTTCCATTGTACCCTAGCTGTCCCTATAACACACTGTATATCGAGCAAATTGATATTGCGTCTCAGGCAAAAGAACTACTAAAGCTGTCTGTTGTGAAGGAGCAGCCATGCTTGTTCGAATTTCGCTATTCTTCAACTCAACCACGTTTAACAAACATTACAATTATTTTTAGGTAAAATTAATTTTTAATTGAATTTCTACTATTGTCGAACGTACCTTTACTCTCCATTGGATGAATTTTTAGTAATTGCGGGGTCAAGATTGGTACAGTCATTCAATATTACAGATCCTATACTTGTAGATTCTATAACCCTAAGGTCATGATAATGACGATTACATTCAATGGAAATAAAAAAAAAATGCTGTCAAGTATTATGAATGAGTCAATTTCGGTCCCGACAAAACTAACGCTGTAAATACCCAACATTCGCAGTTACATTCAATATCTTACGTTGGTGTAGAGGCTAAGGACAATGTCTACCGCGCGGACGATCCAGGTTCGAATCTCATAACTATAAACTTTTTTTAATTAAAATCACGTGACAAGGAGGTCTGAGCGCTGATGCGGAATCCCAAGGGGGCCAAGGGCGGAGTACTAAGGGAGCTGATAGGTTAGGTGGAGTACCAAGGGGGCCGAGGGGCGGAGTTCCACGCTTGAATCGCTACGATACTCGTTTCATCCTGCGTCGATGACGTCACACGTTTCCCCCACTCCTGTTTGAACCAAAAATTGCAAAAAGTTTAGCCTCATAAGAAAATACATGGGATTTTGAGCTCGTGGTCTCTTTGTTCATCTACTGGTAGGCACGCTGAATAATTTTTCCTGTTTAACTTTTAGACTCGCCTACGGTATATTGAATGAAAACCGTAGGCGAACAATATGCGTTCTTTAACGCGAACAAGATACAAAACCACTTTAAAGTTGGGATTTGTTACAATTGAAAGAAAATGACAAAAGTTTTTCTTTGCAAATAAATCATTCCACGACCAAAATTTTCATATTTTG
Organism: Leptinotarsa decemlineata; assembly: GCF_025532065.1. NCBI lineage: Eukaryota > Metazoa > Arthropoda > Insecta > Coleoptera > Chrysomelidae > Leptinotarsa > Leptinotarsa decemlineata. Next base: position 25,276,175 of record NW_027412688.1, on the reverse strand, counting down.
AATGATGACAATATCAATTGACATACATTTTCAAAAAACGATGAGGTCGTGAACCCAAGGCTCATTCATATTCAACTATACTTGATGGAATTGACAGTTACATCATGAAAATCCATAACTCATTCAAGTAACACTTTATTTTGAGATATCCACTAGACAGTTTACAAAACCGTTTACAATTCGTTGTACAATAGTTTTATGAAGCATTTTCTGTTTAAAACAGATTTCAAACAGCTTTGTTTCCATTTTCTGTTTCAGTCCTTACAGTAACTGTAAATTCTTTATTGTGATTTTCTCTTTAGAAACACATTTGGCCAAATTAAGATTAAGTGAATATCACTGGAGTTTTTTCCCAACACCAAACCGTTATTTCAACAACTCGACACGTGTTTCGATCACCAAGTGATCTTCTTCAAGAGAAAGATCAAACTGCATCACAAGTTGAGATTAAGCGTTGAATAATAAACAACCATCCAACCCTCGTAAATTTTGACACTATAAACCCTCGTTGAAAGGACACTTTCCAAGCTAGGAATGTGTTTGTTGGTTTTCATCAGCATGTAACCGACGTCATTCTATCAGGTAATGTTGAATATATTTTTTTATGAAAAGGTCTTCCAATGCTAACTATAGATTCAACAAATTCGTCAATAATAGTCGCAACAAATGTGATTTGATATTAATTAGAAGAAAATAATTGTACAGGATGGTAAATGGAAATAAGTTCTTGAACTTTCAGATAATTCAGGTCTTTGGTCAAAATTTTAACATATATACCGTTACACCCATAACACGACTGAATAGTCGAATAGTACAGAAAAAAATTGCCACTTGAACGATGTGGAGTTTTTTCCACTTGATTCTTGATCCGAAAAAATATTCACAAACGACGCAAGTGACAAAATAGATCCCCAAAAATAGACTACTATCGTATCTGACAGTCATTCTTTGTGATCCACCATTTCTCGTAATTGCATCTATAGTAATAAATAGGTAAACATAATGGTACTCTCATAACTAAACAGGGCCTTACTTTCTCCTTTCATAAAACTATCAGTTAGTGACAATAAAATTTAAAAACCATATAAAGTTTAATATTCTTACTTGCTATCGATTGATTCTGCGAATTTATTGAAGGTGTCTACTTCGCAATCGCAAACTTCACATGCTTGGAAGAAATCCGAAAACAGGAAACCAGAGGATACTCCAATATCGGCTTATGTCTAGCTATCGCGGCCAATAGATTGTCCTATTGCTTCGACTTCAAGGGTCCAAGTTATGCGCTCGATTCCACATCATCAGGTGGGCTGTATGCAATGCTGAATGCAGTGAAAGACATCAGAAACGGAATAGTCGACAGCGCGTTAGTGTGTTCCTCCCATTTAATCCTAGATCCGGAGGTGACGGTTGAATACATGAACATGAATGTTTTGTCCCCTGAAGGCAAATCAAAGGTTTTCAGCGCAGACCGAAACGGTTACGTTCGCTCTGAGACGATAGCTTGCTACTTTCTTCAGAAGGAGAGCGATTGTAGACGGATGTATGCTACGGTCCTCGGTGCTCATGGTTTGTCGGAAGGTTTCAAAAAGGGAGAGGAAATTTACCCTTCCGGTGAGGAGCAGCTGAGGTTGTTGAAAGAAGCGTATGCGGCAGCCAACTTGAGTGCCAGTGACGTTGCTTATATAGAAGCCTTCGGATTGGGTGAGTTGTTTTTCACATCATGTAATATTGGTTCTGGTATGGTGATTTCAGTATAGGATTGTAAACGCAGATAAAACAATTTTAAAATCAGGATAAAGCCGTTAATTCGTACATAAAAGATTTAAGTGGTACACCAAAACATATTTAAAGATGATATATTGAGTTTCTTCTTTTTGAAAAATCCAAAAATTATATTTTTGGATATCACAAGGATATGATCTTCTTTTCTTCCATATAAAAGAAAAGGTATTCTAACATATTACAAATTATCAAAGATAATTTTTTCTCCATAGTGTATTGTTTCTATTCAAAAACCGGCTAATAAATATTTTTTTTCAAAATCGACTCTGACTCGAAAAACTAATTAGATTTGAACCCACTATAGTTAACATAATATTCTTCGTTTCACATAACTCATAATAATTTCATGTGATGAGGTTTCCAACTATTTGAAAATAATTTAAAAAATAAATAAATGAATAAATTCTCTAATAGAAATCGGTTCATCATTATGGCATTAAAAAAAAATCAGTTTAAATAGATGTTTATCTGATTTTTTTTGGAGATATTCTGAAACCCAAACTTGAATGAATGAGATTCTGACTTAATTTGGATAATTTCAGTCGTTATCATTTACTTTTTGCACTTATATTCTTATTTGTCAAATATTCAATATTCCCGTTATACAGGCCGTTTCTTTTATCATGTGGTAACATTGCCATATTCTAAACGTAACAGATACGAAGCCGATTAAATGGGGAACGATGTAATAATAAATATTCGATAAAACGTTTCGTGTCAACATGGCCACAATCCACTTTTTTTTTAAACGGACTTGTCTTTTTTATTACAGATATTGATGAAGCGATAAATTGAAGACCTCTTTGTTGAATGCACATAAGTTGTCGGTCAAGATAATTTCTATGGCAATAATAGCTGTAATATTAATACCTGTATCTTTAATTTTTTGTTTGAGATGGTCGATATCTGTACTTGATGTTGAAAATACTTGATCTTTCATGTATAAATCTGGGTATCGTGCTGGCCAGTTAATTGGTCCATTATTTCCAATCTATTTCCTTGGGTATATTGCATCTAAATGTACCCTTACTATTGCTGCATTATGGGAAGGAGCGCCGTCTTGTTGAAAATATTGTATTTCATGGCGGATATTCAGTGGCAATTCATCTAAGTAGCCATCGAATTCATTGAATAGAAAATGAAGATACATTTCACTATTCAAATGATCATTGTAAAAGAAAGGGCCAAAGATGTTTGTTCCCACAATTCCCAACCAAATATTCATTCCGAACCTTTCTTGGAAGTTGGTTTCCCTATATAAATTCTCATTTGACGGTAAAAGAGATAAGACCTCGTTAGTTCTTAGCTCGCACAAGTTTCTCAACTTCTGAGAGTTGTCGTTCGTATTGGGGCGACAGCTGATTAACAGAAAAACAGATTTTAAACAGATTTTTTTGTACCTATTCCTATACCTAATGGATATTTCTGTTAAACCAACCATTGTTAGTGAATTTTGGTTCGTCCGTCCATATTATTTTTTTGCATATATTTCCAACTTTCCTATTTCTACGTCTCAACCATTTCGCAAATCGTAGGTACTCTCCTTCCGTAATCCCTTTCATTGAGGTGATGAACTTTGCGTATCCTGTAGCATTTAGATTTGTCCTTTTTCAAAATAGTTCTGGTGGATTTTACAGAAGTCTGCATTTTCGTGGGCAATTTTTCGCAAAGAACAATCTTGATTAGCATACTTTTTTAAACTGGCCAATCCCAAATTTTAAAAAAAATGTTTCCACTTTGTAAATTTTTATGTGGTAATATTTGCTTACCCATAAAATTTATTTGATTCCTCACACTTCCAGTAACCACACATTTTCTTGTTTTCTTTTTGTCAAATGCACCATAGTCCCTCAAATTTCTGTCTAATCGTCTAAACATTTGGATGTTTGGAATACGACAATTCGGGTATAGGTCAACATACATATTCCTTGACAAAAGATGATTTCTATTTGATTTAGCATAACTAAATAGCATATCAGTCTTTTCATCATCATTTACCATCTTAAAAGCTAATGCTTTTAAGATGGTAAATGGATTGAGATGCTATTTATTTGATCATACCAAATTATACAACAATCCAATTTTTACCAAAAACTGATATTTTCGTTACTTCCAGGATTGAGAATTATAAAAATATTACGAATTATAATTGATTAGGAAGAAATAAGCCTTGGAAGAAGTACGGCAATACAAAAATTTCCAAAACGAAAAAGTACGAGTTTTCGTTGTGTTAGGGTACCTACCAGTCAAATTTATTGGGTTGTCTGAATTATATTTTGAAGAAATCGAAACAATTTACAAGAAAAGTAACGACAGGACCGTAATTTAAAATTGTTGTCATTGATGATGGAAGTTATTTCAAATGAAACGCTATAAAAATATAAAATGTGATACATTCTTAGTTTGTGAATTTATTGCTTAATCAATATCTGTAATAAAAAAGACAGGTCCGAATTTACAAAAAAAAGTTGATGATGGCCATGCTGACACGGAACTTTTCAGCGAATATTTATTATTACATCGTCATAGTAAACTTCGAATACAATAACAGTTTCCTTTTCTATTTTTTGATATTCTCCGAAATAACAACTCCACTCGAAAAAAACAGTATTTTTGGTTTTCCCCGTATAACTCGAGAAGGGCGATAGTCCTCGTCAAGTATCTTCGACCATTTAATCGTCTTCGTATCTGTTACGGTTTAGAATATAACAATGTTACCACATGATAAAAGAAACGGCCTGTATATCTTCAGTAAGTTCGTAGACACTTCGGTCATAACGTTACCGTAGTAAATTAAAAAGGGACGTACATTTTCAGGAGAGATTAATTTTTGGGAAAGAAAGGTTTCGGCTTTCTTCTTCTTTATTTGTATACATCGATTAGATTGATAACATGGAATTATTCAAAAACATTGACTCTTCTGCAGTCAATTGCAAATGTGGCTGGGTAATAAGCTGAATCCTGATGAGTGGGGAGATTTTTGAATAATAGTTTGGAGCCTACCCTGACTTTACTTCTATCGGCTCCAGAGAAGCTGTTGAATACAATTTTTGTAATTGCAGAAAAGGCTGCACGAACAATTGCGGGTTCAGAAAAGTTTGGATGTGATTGACAAAGGTCAGTTACATCCTCATCTATTTCGGAGGAATTTTCATCTGTTGCATTTGATTGAGCATCCGTGAGAGTGTCTTTGACGATAGGTGCATTCTGCCGAATAAAACAACCCAACTTTTCTGTACCCACAATTGTTAATGCAGCCTTTTCTGCAATTACAAAAACTGTATTCAACAGTTTCTCTGAAGCAGGTGGAGAAAAGTCTGGATAGTCTTCAAAATATTATTCATCAATTTCCAGACCCAGTCATCAGGATTCAGCTCATTCCACCAATCCACAAAAATCGAGCGAGAAGTAGGAGTGGGTCACGAGAAAGAGAGCTGAGAAGAAGGAAGAGGTGATGATGAACAATTTAATTTTCTTGCTGCTTCAATTTTCATTTCTTAAATGAAAGCAAAGAACTTAGGATAATTAGGGATAAACTGCTTTCCAATCCCAACAAGTCGAGATCCTTCTGGTCGGTAGCTAAAGCTGTTAAACAAAACTTCACAAAATCCACAATTCCACTGCTAACACAAGCAGAAGGTCCAATTGCAGCAACAGTCATAGGAAAAGCAAATCTACTAGCTACTGGCTGAACAATTTGCGTCTCACTCCACTAACTCCACTCCACTTCACTCGATTTAATGAGAAAGGCACCAACCACTATTCCAACACTAGAATCCAGAATGCCGGAAATTACTTTTCGACAACGTCTAGTCAGGCCAATTTTGAAACAGCTCAATATCAACAAGGCGTCTGGTCCTGATGAAGTGCCCGTCATCGCACTTAAAAAGAGCACCAATGAACTCGCACCAGTATTTCGTAAACTTTTCAACCTGTCTTACAAGAAAGGGTTTTCTTTTCTTGTTGGAAGATTGCTCGCAATCAGCCTATTCCCAAACAATAACTACAGACCAGTCGCTTTGCTTCAACATTTTGAGAGATCATCAATACGGCTTTCGGAAACAAAGATCAACAGGCGACCTTTTATCGTATGACCCCATATTTGGAATAACGCAATCGAGAAACATGGAAAGTCAAGAGCTTTTGCGCTTGATATTTCCAAAGCCTTTGACCGTGTGTGGCATGATGGTTTGCTGGCCAAACTTTGATGCAAGTAGCCGTCGATGGATATCACTCGAATACTTTTACCATCAACACCGGTGTTCCCCAGGAATCCATATTGTTCCCAACCTTCTTTCTATTGTATATCAACAACTTATTGCTTTGCTGACGACAGCACCCTTGTCTCGTCATTCCATTTGGATTTCAAGATATTTGCTGCAGATACATATCTTCACCGGCATCAAAAGGGTGAATATCTTAATGAGGATCTACAAGTGATTTCCAATTGGGGTGAAAGTAACCAGGTTCAATTCAATGCCACGAAAACCCAGGCATCGGTTTTCTCCAAAAAGATAAATGTCTCCGAACCGGATATAATGATGTCAGGAAAGACAATTCCGCTTTGTGTTTTGATTAGCCTGTTAGGGGTTAAAATGGAAACCAATATGTCTTCGCACAATCATGTCGCTGGAATTACAAATGCTGCTTCTCAAAAGCTTGGAATACTGTTCAAAACCAGAAAACTATACACGCCTCAGCAACTTTTCATGCTTTATAAACCTCTGATCAGACCTTCTTTGGGGTATGGTTCACATGTATGGAGCTCCGCCCCCAAGCATATCCTGAAGCTGCTGATTTATAATCAGAAAATAGCCATCCGCCTGATTGTAGACACGAACGTCACTTGTAATCTTGATAGCCTGGAACATCGAAGAAATGTTGAAAGATTTGTCTCTTTCATAGATACTTTCACGGGAGGTGTTCAGGTGATTTGCACATTTGATTTCACCATGAGCGGTACATATCAGAAATACGCGACGGACTGTGGCTACTTATCGTTTTGATGTTCATCTCAGTACACGTCGAACTTCTCTATTTGAGAACTCTTCCATTTGGAAAACTGCGTTTATGTGGAATAAACTTCCTGAGAACTTCCTCAGAGGTTTTCATAGAGTGCTTATGTTTTGCCCCTAAAAAAAAGATAGAAAAATGAGAAATAAATAACTTGAAAATTTTGCTAATCGATTTTGCTCTCCTTCAGATTTTCATATTAACTCATCAGCCTCTTATAATCGAAGTCGGAGGACCGTGACTACTTTACTTTATTCAGAAATCACAGTATTCTTTCAAAGTAAAATATTGGAAAATCCACTCACATGGGCCAAAATTCTGGTTTATATACCCGCACTATTTATAGAAAGCATTTTGGTGCTATGTTTTGAAATGCCTTCACTGATTATTTTTTGCAAGTGGGAAGAATTTTAGCAGTTATATATTTCTGTATATTATTTTCCGTTACTCCTACTTTAATTCCTGAAGAGAAAAGGCAGATTTTTTATTATCAGAGTTAATTTCCCTTTGTGGTTTTTCTCTCGATTTATCCATATGCCTTTTTTTTTGTTATTGTTTGTGTTTCCTAATGTGTCACCAAGCGTTCTGTGTTTGTTTCATTGTCATTCCTAGTATGAACTTCGTAAATGAGGGATGCACTGGGTGCGCCTTTTCATTTCTTTCGTTCGTTCACAATTTCACTGAAGTGAAACTGTTTTTTTTTGAAAAGAAATATAATTATGAGTAACTCCACAGCTTGGTAATATGTAAATTTTTTCTGGACTTTTTTATCATTCCAATGTTTTCATTATTACTATTGAGGATTCATTCAAAATCATCAGTAAACCAAGCAGTTTTCGAAAATTTCAAAGACGGTGATTGTTTATAAATAAGATAAAAAACGGTTCCAGGTGTGAACCCTGTGGCTTTCTGAAGTTGTTTATTAATGTGTTGATGCCCCATATTTCAAACTATTTGTTCTGTTTTGTAGGCAACCCTTGATGAAACCGTAATTTTGTTTCAAAGTTTACTAAATAATTTCGACTAGAAAATTATCAATTGTGAAGGATTGGGAAATGATTGAAAATTAAATTCTCCACACTTTACTTTTCACCGTTTTTAATTTTTTTTTATAAATTGTATTTTGAATGAATTGAAGTATGAATTGTTATTGTGTTTTGTTTAATCTTTGAAATTAAACTTTCGAAGAATCATAGAAAAATTGGTTTGATGTTGTATTTTTTCTTGTGATCAGGCACAGTAGTTGGAGACTCACAGGAATGTTACGCTTTATCTAAATTTTGCGAAGGAAGGAAAACACCACTTCATATTGGTTCTGTCAAATCTAACATGGGAATGTCAGACACTGCATCAGGATTGGCATCCCTAACCAAAATAATCCTGGCGATGGAAGTAGGAGTTATACCTGCGAATTTACATACCCAAAATATCGACATGACGTTGCCAGGTATATCAGACAACAAACTCAAGGTAATCTCTTTTTCTGTACATATGTGCGTGTATCTCAATAATTCAAATATTGATGGAATATCGTAGATATTCGATACGAAGGATAATTGCAGAAAATAACTTTCATCATTCCTTGGCGGTATTTGTTTCTTAATTTTTCAATTGAAACAGTCTTGCGGAAAATTCAAAACATGTATGTGATGTAATGGGCTGATACTTGATGAGAATCCATGATACAGGTACGCTATACAACAGCTTCTTCAGGCGTATTCATACTGAGTATGTATCTTGTGAAAAACTCACAATAAATTGTTACTCGAATAATCCAAAATGTTTCAAATCCTGCCAAATTTTGATAAAAAGAAGATTCTATGAGATTTACAATCTTTTCTTGAATCAGCTGAGATCTGTATTACTTTATAGAAAGAAAAATGAAAATCAACTTTTTGGGCAAGAGAAAATTTTTCAAATCACATACTCATCAACTGATAATATGTAAACCCATAATTAACGAATTTCAAACCTACTGAAACCTTACTCATACTCATAATAATCATCCCAAAAATACCTTAAATCAAAATTTAAAAAGTTTCAGTCACAAGCTTTTGATTTTTGAAGTAATATTTTCTCATGGGAGGGTAAACCGCTTCATTACCTAACGCGTTACAGAGCCATGCTGTCTGGATTCCCTTACTCTCACCCATATGTCAGCAGAAGACAGGCTCCTCCTCTCTCGTCGGACAGAAGCTCAGTGTTTAGTTTGTGTTAGATATGAACTGTTGTCATTATTATAAAAATCTAACCAGCAAGCACGTAATATTCTTTTATTATGTGAAACGTGGCTCAAAAATGATGATACTAATTTGTGTATGTACATTATTAGTATCATTATTTATTCCTTCGAAAGTAACAATTTGCTTAAGGTAGCTATAATATTAAAATATTGAATGAAATATTTTATTAATAAATAACCTTTCCTTACCTTATCATATTTTTATATATAGTATAAAACTTGAGTAGTGACCTAAGCTTTTCTCAAGTTATCTCTTCTGTCGGACGTCCCAAAACGCACACGTTTTTTTTATATTTGAATATATATGACTTGGTTGATTTTGGTATTTATTAAACAAAAAAAACATGAACTAATTCCAAATTAGGATTTCGCTATACCTCAATCCCCTCAAATTATACGTTGAATTATTATTCAAAATTCTATAATGAAACTATTTGTGGTATAGTAGAAGTAAACAATATTGTGCACATTTGAAGTTAGCGGCACTTTCAAAGGCCAAAAAACCCAATACATAGAAATGAACCGGCAGCGAACTAGTCCACGTGTATTGAAGACTTGGCGGTTCGTATTGGATAATGTTTACTAACCGAGTTTTATAATTGGCTGAAGAGTCATAAAATCAAATCTGGAGTCATGTTACGGTAACGAATAGAAATCGGGGAATGCGGGGATGGTTATCGCCGTCGTATTTAGTTCAGGAACTGATCGCGATTTGAGTGTTGAAATTCGATATTGGTGCAGTTATAATTACTTGAAATTTTTGTTATCTGTTCAAAATGTGGCGTCCTTGGACAAGTACTAATAGTAATAACGAGTGTGATACCAAAGCAGACTTTTTCCAGTGTAGTGATTTCAATAGCGATGGTGAACAATGCGAATAAGATTCGGATGCATTTGAATATTGAAACACAGAGAGTATGTTTCAATGTGTATAAGGATCTTTATCTCAAGTTTGGTTTCGAAGGAAACAAACTATTACGAGTACAAGCAACATCAGATTTGACGGAAATTCCTTTCTCAACTGTAAGTAAAATAGTCAAAAACAAACCTTATGAACGCAAGGCGCGATGTGATACAGGATTACCAGAATCTTTGTATGTTCATTTATTAAAATCATTGAAAAAAAACAATATGCGACTGTTACAAAGGCAATGAGATTCCTACAACTGAAATCATAAGGAAGAAATTGAATACTTCCGGTGATAACGTGAGCTGCTGTGACAAAACTCCCCAGAATTGTTTAAAGAAACTAGGATTTAGATTTAAAATAAATAAACAAACGTCAAGCAGTTATGGAAAGCAGAAGAATAGTGGAATTGCGTAACAAATTCTTAGACCAAATAACTGAATATAGACAAGAACAACGGCAAATTTTCTATTTGGACGAAACTTGGTATGATACTCACGACACAGTCACGAAAGGTTGAACTGATGGTTCGAGAATGTGTACCCCTAACATGCCTGCAAACAAAGGATCGCGACGAATCATTGTGCATTGCGGAGGAAGTAAAGGATGGGTTCCGAATTCTTTGAAATTATGTGGAAAAAACTTGAGGACTGCAATGTTGACTATCATTAGAACATGGAACCTAATATTTTCTAGGAATGGTTTGAAAACTCATTGATCCCAAATTTGGATGCGAATAGTGTATTAATTCTTGACAACGCTTCCTATCATTCGCGACAGCTCATCAAAGTACCGAACAAAAATTAGAGGAAAGATGAAATACAAAGTTTTTTAATGGATAACAATTTGTATTTTGAAGATTACTATCCCAAAAGACAACTACTTGAAGTTTTACAAACAAAAACATTTGAAAAATTGTATGCCCTTGAGAGTATTGCTAAAGAGTATGGATACACCATACTGAGACTTCCCCATATTTTGGTGTTTTCAATCCCATCGAGTTGGTTTGGGGAAAATTGAAACAAAGCATCAGGCGCAAAAATAATTTTCTAAAGTTTGAAAAGAAGGTAATGGAAGCTAATTAGACAAGAAGTATCACCACCGAAGAAGACTGGCAGAAAAGGGGTGACACCCAAGTCAACTTGCCAAGTTTTTTTACCAGCAATATTAATTTTATTTACAAAAATGAGAAGTTGAAAAAAATTACAAAATTGAAGAAACTAAAAGTTAAACTTTCCCTCGGTTATCTTGAAGGCGGGATTTTGTTCCATCCTTTACATAAAAGAGGACGTATGCTTCTCCACTCACAAGCGACTTTGGTGAAATTGGTGACACGTGTGAATCGTTGTATTTGTGCCACGCGCTAGTATACGGGTGTCTGCAGTATGCTGTATAATGTCCTCTGTTAGTAGTCCCACTGTGATTTAAAAGTGCATATAGATTATAACAAGTAGCCACATTTTCTCCTGCAAAATTGTCCATATCCAATCCTTCTAGAGGAAATTCGATGACATCATTCAATTTGCCTCTACTTTCCGTTGGAGAGAATCTTTTTAAATGTATTACTAAAATATAGGGAAACTTGTGGATTGATAGGGACTTTATGCATTTTCTCCTTTCCTTGCATTTCGAACACGTCGGTTTTTCAATTCCATCATTTTTATGTCAGTGTTAATGGTTTGACCAATCAACCGACAACTGCGGTGTCACACCAATAGTGGTTCCACTTATGTCTCGCTTGCGTTTACGCAGTTATTTTTATCAAGTGCTTTCCTTAGTTATTCACGTTTTGTCTTCAATCGAGGATCACCTGCCCGGTACTGACGATGCCCAATAGGCTGAAACAGCTGTCTACCGGTGGCTCTTGAATTGAAATCAATATGGGAATGATCAGAATGGTACTTATTTATTTATCTTTTGATTTTCATGGAATTATTTTCCATCAGCTTGACTGCATTCACCTTTCTCGATTTATATATTTATATATATGTGAGAAAGTAGTATAGTATTGTTATTGATAGATAGATAGATAGATAGATACTTTATTCATGTTGTTACACAAAAGTGTTTATACATACGTCACATAAAACAGTTACAACAGAAAGTAAAAATGTGAAAATTACAGCGAATAATTAAGTTATTTAAAATCCATTACAATCAACACCATTTGTCAGACAATAAAAACATATTCAAACACAAATATGTATAGCTTTGTATACTTCATAAATACATAAATTCAGTTACTTGATTACAAATAGGGTATCGGATATGAAAAGTAATTGAAATACTCTTCAAAGGAGTAGAAACATTCCTCGATCAGAATACTCTTTACTTTCTTTTTGAAGTTGCTCAAACTCAACGTTTCGTTTTTCAGATTCTTAGGAAGAGCGTTAAAAAATTTTATCGATAGATACAGAGATGATTGTTTGATCTTAGTTGTTCTAGGCTTTGGCAGTCTTATATCACTTTTTTCTCTTGTGAAATATTCATGTACCTGCTCATATTTGACGGTATCACCACGAATATTTTTATTTTTTATATAAATCAAACATTCATATATGAAACAAGAGGGAAGTGTAAGTATCTTAAATTTTTTAAATAGTGGTTTGCAATGATTATTATAATCAACCCCTGCCATAATTCTTAGAACTCTTTTCTGCAGGACAAAAATTTTGGCTGTATGACTTGATGCACCCCAAACAACTATAGCATACGTCATTGCTGCGTGAAATATTGAAAAGTAAGATACCCTGATGAATTCTTCAGTTAGCTTGCCCTTCAATTGTCTAATAATAAAAGTTGCCGTCGATAACCGTTTGGATAAATGGCTAATGTGTGACAAAAAATTTAAACTGACGTCTAGATGCACTCCTAATAACTTAATATTATTATTAGCTATCGTATTGTTCAGTGTGAAAGAGATTCTTTGTGTTTTGTCCAGATTTAATGTCAGATAGTTGCTTTTGTTCCATATTTTCAGTAATTCTTCAGATTCCATTATATTTTGTTCGACAATACATTTGTCCCCGTTACAATGTATGATGGAGACATCGTCAGCATAACTAGTTACATGTATATTAGTTGGTTTGGACAAATTGAACATCATATCATCAACATAGATTATAAAAAGTAGAGGACCTAAAACAGAGCCCTGCGGAACTCCATGTTTCATTACAACAAAATCCGAGATATTGTCTTGCCACTTGACTCTTGATTTCCTATCCATAAGATAGGATTTGAATAATTCCAGTTCGTTTCCCCGCACTCCATAGTACTCCATTTTATTTATCAAAATTTTATGATTTACAGTATCAAATGCGCGGGAAAGGTCATAGAGATTTGCCATACAACATTGTTGATTCTCGAATGAGTCTAATATTTTTTCATATGCTTCGCACAAAGCAGTAATTGTCGATCTGTTTGACCTATAACCGTGTTGGAATTTTGTTAGCAAGCTATTTGTTTCAAAATAAGTCTGTTTTTTAAAATAATTTCAAAAATTTTTGCTAATATTGGAATGATTGAGACTGGTCTATAGCTGCTTGTGTCCTCAAAGTTTCCCTTTTTATGTATAGGTGTTATTTGAGAAAGTTTGAAAATTTCTGGAAATAAACCCTGTTCTATACAGGAATTCATCAGGTTTGTCAGTGGCTCGATCAGAAAATCCCTTATCAGATTTAATAATATGCTGTTCAAATTAAACACATCCATTGCTGGTGATTTTTTGAGGTTACTAATAATATCTCTAGTTTCACTGACAGTAACAGAAACAGTAACAGTAACAAAAAGATTTTTGTGTGGATGGGGCAAACTTCAAGAAATTTTGAAAATCTTGATCATTTACACCAACGAAATCTGTTAAGAGTTCTTCAATAATATTAACAAAATATTCTGAAAATTCATCCGAAGTCACGTCCGATTTGTAGTTGCTAGTCCTTTTAGTCGCTCTAAAATTGTGATTCTTATATAATCAGAAATGATTATTAAATAACGAAATCAGTTAGCAACCTAACTATATTATTGAATGGGAACTGTTGGAAGGTAGATTGCACTATATTGTTTACTTGAACTATACCTACTGAGAATATTAAATTGAGAAGGAACATGAATGAAATAGGGCTGTATAAAGGTGAGCCTGGGTCCATGCAACACAACAACAGCAATGGTTCACAGTACACAAAAGAATAACACGATAACAAAATAACGAGTAGAAAAACATATGATTCAGGATCAACCAACAATGGCAATTATAGTTAACAAATTGAGGAGAAAAAAGAAGGCATTTTCGAAACTATAATTACTTAAGAAATACAAACAGAGTGTTCTGAAGGAATAGGAAATTTGAAATGAAGAAGTCGCACTATAACTATAACTACGTTATTCATAATTATAATTTAACGCAAAACTAGGGCTCCGCACCCCCTTTACGGCATGGACACTTCGTCCCTGAAGCCAGTATTCTATATGATTTTTTTTAAAGTACTTATTGAATATCAATTTGAAAAAAGATGGATTACGGTGTTATCCGAACATAAATCCCGTCAGGAATTTTTTTCTTGATTTAAAAGTTATATTAACTATTATTAACTCCAAATTAAATTATGGTACCATAGTATTCCTTAAGTTAAGTATTATTATTATATACAGGTTGATTCACAGTTGATGGTACATTAGCCGTTTCTGGTGAATGTAACACCGAATCACTCCGAAAATTCAATGGAAAGCATATTTTATATTCGGACATTCGCTACCCAACTAAAATATTTTCGACAATGCGGTGTCGCCACTTCCATAAGAAAGTAGTAGCAACTTTTATTTTTCAAATGAAACAACATCCTGTAAATAATATCATTTCTCGAATCCACAACAATTACTCAACAACTTTTCTTGATATTTTCCTATACCTATCTGTTACCGTTTTCGAAATATTTATTAATTTCAATTTTTTTCTTTGACTTAAGGAGTACTATGGTACCACAATTCTTTCCACGATACCACGATATTATTTCTAACTACATTCCACATTTTCTTTTTGAATATTCCTTCACAATTCAAGTTCCCATTTTTCTTTTTTCAACCGATGTCATATTTTAGGTTGTAACAGAAAATCTTCCCTGGGAGGGCGGAATTGTGGGATGTAATGCATTCGGACTGTTGGGAACAAATGCTCATGTTATATTGAAATCAAACGAAATAAAAAAGAAACCGAAGATCGGCCAGAGACCCAAAAATAGATTATTTATTGCTTCCGGAAGGAACCCTGAAGCCATATCACATTTCTTCCAAGGTGTCATGAAGCATCAAGATGACGATGAATTTGCAGCCCTCGTAGACGAAATTCACCGGACTAATATTGAAGGGCATCAAGTAAGAGGGTGAGTGAAAGATAGAAAAGCCGTTAAATTATCAGAAAACTCAGACTAAAAACATTAACCGTCACACGAATGTACATATCCCTCCTTGTTGTCTACCACTTATAACGAATGAACAGGGTGTTTCATTGAGAAATGCGCATACGTTATGGGCAGATGAGCCACATCCAGACGGTTCTAAATAAACTATATTTGATGGTTGAAGAGAATAAAATCAGAGCTGTTAGGCCATGGTTCAATATAATCTGAAGTACCAAATATTTCGTCTGCTACTGTGGCAGATAAATATGAGTCGTTGCTGAGACTTTGAGATCTGATTTTCGTTCTCGCAGTCAACGCATATACCACGGATGATGTCCGCCGCAGTATATGACGAAACGTTTGGTACTTCAGGTTCCTTTTGTCCACGGCCTAACAGACCGGATCTAGCTCTCTTCAATCGTGACTCCTGCCGAGAAAGACTATGTTCTCATATTAAATGGTTCTTAGATCCCTGATAACCAAGATACAAGGTGGTTTATCAATTTTTGTTCAATGTTATTAATTTTCACGAACCTAACTCTTATATCTTTGAATTCCTGCCCTAATGGAAGATTTTTAAATATTTCATACTATGATTAGATTTGAGATATATCTTATACTGAATAGTTATTTTTTTTAATACTTAATTTATTCATTCTTTATTTTTTACAGTTATATGGTTGTAGGGGATCGTGTCGTAACTGAAATTGAGAAATTTAAAATGAAAAACCGTCCAGTCTGGTTTATTTATTCTGGAATGGGTTCCCAGTGGACGTCAATGGGCAAAGATATAATGAACAACAAAATATTCAGAAACACTTTTATGCGCTGTGCAGAAGCTTTGAAACCTTACGACATCGACCTAGAAGCTATTGTGACTAATGATTCACCAGAATTATTTGACAATATTCTCAACTGCTTCATTGCCATAACTGCCATACAGATTGGTTTAACCGATGTTTTGTTCGCATTAGGAATTCGTCCAGATGGATTTGCAGGACACTCAATGGGTGAAGTAGGTAGGGATATGGATTTTAAAGTAATATTTTTTATAGATTTTCCTTTGAAAGTTTATGTAGGCAGATTCAAATTGAACGCACATCATTGAAGGATCTGTTATTATTGAAGATACGAAATCATTCAATTTGCATTGAAAATTCAATCAACAAATAATTCTTCTTTTTTTGGAACCATTTTCAAATTTTTTTGTTTCACCTGCACTAATTTTTGTTTTATGTTTTATTTTCTCATCTTACATTTCAATTTTCGGAGCGGTTGATGTAGCAAGTATCCATATCTTTATTCATATTTATATTACAACTATGAGGTTCGTATGTATGTATGTATGTATACAGATGTAACATAAGTACGTTAAAATATTCAAGTGACGTATTCCTGAGACAATTTTAAGAAAAAAAGTTTATATGAACTTGTGTCCGAAAATGCTTCGTTTCGGAGATACGGGGGTGTTGAAATTGAATTTTTTTGTTCGCTTTTTGAAAATAACTTGCAAAAAATAAGTTATTTGCACGAAATTCGGTACCCGGGGTTTTTTGACGTGGGAAATCATAATTTAGTAATAATTTTCATGTAATATCTAGAGGGCGCTGCGTACGCTGTCATTATTTATTATGAATTGCCCTAACTTTCTTGACAGTAAACTTTTGGTACTTTTCATGAAAAATTCCCACACCTTTTCCAAGTAAAAAAGGTACATTTCCTCAACAATGCTGGAGGTGACCGTTTTCGAAATATTTACAATTTTCTATATCGATGCATATTACTTTATAGCCAAATTTGATTTCAATAATTTTTGTCACTCTCAGCTTACAAATTGAGGTAATTAAATCGAGTAGGCTATGAAATTTTGTTTATAAAAATAGAATTTCGCTCTCACATTTTTAACTATCAATTGACAAATTCACAGTTCGGAGTTTATAAAGTGATTTTTTGGTACCATGCCTGACTTTACGAATGCTGAAATGGCTGATATGGTTTTTGCATACGACTTGGCTGACGGAAATTCAAGCGAGGCCAGAGGCATCTATCAGGAAAGGTATCCCCAACGCCAGACTCCTTGTGCAGCGACATTTGCGAATCTTTTCCGGCGACTTTTCGAATCTAGAAGCTTTCAAACAAATTCTGCGGTAGGACGGCTACGGACTACAAGAACTGTAGAATTGGAGGAGGCGGTTCTCGAAGAAATTAGTGAACATCCAGAGACAAGTACAAGAAAAATTAGTCAAACTTCAAATGTGAGTCACATGACAGTTTACAGAATTTCAAAGGAACAACAATTATATCCTTATCATATTCAGCGTGTCCAGGCACTTACGCTACGTGATTTCCAACCACGTATCGAATTTGCTCAATAGCTTCAAAGAAAAGTCGAACAACATCCGCAAATTTTATCGAAAATCCTCTTCACAAATGAGGCTAATTTTTCAAGAAATGGTATCATGAACTTCCATAACAACCACATCTGGACGCAAGATAACCCACATGCGATAACGCAAACTCATTTCCAAGACAGATTCTCTTTTAATCTATGGGTAGGCATAATTGGCGATTATTTAATTGGGCCCTATTTTCTCCCCTTACGTTTGAATGGAGATGCTCACCTACATCTTTCGCAACACGAGCTTCCCCAACTTATGGAAGATGTTCCCATTGGTCTCCGAAATCACTCTTAGTTTATGCACGATGGAGCTCCTGCTCATTTCAGTGTGATAGCAAGAAAAAACTGCGTCGAATTTCTTTTAAGTCTAATCAACAGTTCGTTGGCCCTCAGACACTTCCCTAGAAGGTGGAAGCATGCGATCGTCGTCATGCTCCCAAAACAGGGTCAGAACCTGCTGTTCCCGCAGAACTATCGCCCGATCAGTCTACTCTCGTCGGCGGTAAGCTGGCTGAAAGAGTTGTACTGCAAAGACTCAACGAAGAAGTTGAGGACCGAAATGTTCTGCCTAACGAACAATTCGGCTTCAGGAGAGATCACTCCACTGAGTTACAGGCTCTAAGGTTGGTCGAAAACACCATCAGCGAGCTAAACACTAACAAAAAAGTACATATTGTGCTGTTAGACATTTCGAAGGCTTTCGACCGAGTATGGCACGAAGGTCTTCTGCACAAGCTAAACGCGTTCGACCTACCTCGGGGCCTGATCCGGTGGATCGGGTCTTTCCTGAAAGACAGAACTTTTCAGGTCAGAGTAGAGGGCTCTCTGTCTGACAGCAGAGAGATCCTCGCTGGAGTGCCACAGGGGCCGTGCTCTCTCCGACGCTGTATTCGCTCTATACCAGCGACCTGCCTAGGTCCGAACGAGTGAAGATATCCCTGTACGCCGATGACACGGCTCTTCTCTCATCTTCCATGGGTCGAGAGCTCGGCGTCGTCTACATGCAACGTGCATTGGACGACCTCGAGCGCTGGTACCTCGATTGGAAGATCCGAGTAAACCCGGAAAAGACTCAGGCGATAACCATGGGAAGATTACTATCTTCTCCGGCCAGAAAAGTGAGAATCTCTGGAAGGGAGATTGACTGGCAAGCGCGGGTAAAGTACCTCGGCCTTTTGATAGACCGTAGGCTCACTTGGAACCCGCACATTATGTACGTCAAATCTAAGATCGAGGGTCGGATAGCCAGTCTGTACCCTCTGATAAATAGAAAATCAAAGATGAGTTTAAAAAACAAAATTACGATCTGTAACACGATGTTCAAGCCTGTCATCATGTACGCTTCAGACGTCTGGGGACAAGCGGCTCCGTCCAACATTTCCATTTTGGAAAGGTTGCAAAATAAGTTAATTAGGATGATTGTGAATGCTCCTTGGTTCGTGCGGAATGAAGTCATCCGCAGAGATTTGCAGCTGCCTTCCATTCGGCAGTCCATTCAGTCGAGGAATGAGAGAGTTTTCGAAAAAACGGAAACTCATGAAAACCCGTTAGTTAGGGAAGCCACAGATTATGCTGTAGACGACCCCTCCCGATATAGAAGGCCCCGACACTCTGTCGAATGAGGCCCTCATGTCCCCCGTTAACGGATGAATAACTTTTTCATCCATCCCACCCCAGCCAGGTAGGGGTATCCCGTGAAGGGCGGCACTGATGTCTAAGGACTTCATGCCGTCATCAATTCAGTCATGAACCCATTGGTCCCTCTCAAGACCAACAATCAGCCAAAAGGGTAGGGGAGCTGGTCTCCAAACCTGGATGAAATCACGATGACATTCTGTTGATAGCAAGAAATTTTTTAGACGTAGCATATCCCTAACGATGGATAGGAAGAGGAGGCACGGATCTCAATCCCGTCGATTTTTTTCTTTTGGGGGCACCTAAAATCACTAGTTCATGCTATCCTCATTGAAAACTAGGAAATGTTGAGGAATCGCATCATAGCTTGTTGCGAAACGATAAGAAACACTCCTGACATTTTTCAACGGGTGCGGAAATCTTTGATGAGGAGAACAGAAGCTTGTATTACTGTTGGGGTCGTCACTTTGAACAGGTGTTGTAATAGTTGTTTCGTTCAATTTTTATATGTTTATTTTCCTAATAAATAACATAGTACTTCTCCGAATTGTTTTTTTTACAAACTCCGAAATGTAGCAATTTCTAATTGAATAGTTAAACCTGACAATTTTTTTTTTAATTTGTATTGAATAAGCAGTTCGATAATGCTCAGTTTAGAAGAAGTCTGTACGGGTATACTGCGTATAAAGTTTGATGAAAAGAACTAAAATTGCAAAAAACTTATGACAAAAACCTACCATGTTTTGAAAAATTTCAACAATCTGTATTTCGAAAACGTATCATTCTTCGTTAAACATTTCATAGGAGAAAGTTGTTTATTTTGACGAGATCCACTACATACTTAGTTTTTGTAAGGTTCTCAGCAACTTCACTTAGCGCCCTAGGAGCTAAATAATATGCATCGATATAGAAAATTGTAAATATCTCGAAAATGATCACCTCCAGCGTTGTTGAGGAAGTGTATATTTTTTACCTGGAAAAGGTGTGGAAATTAGGTTTTTTCATGAAAAGTACTAAAATTTTACTGTCAAAAAAGTTAGGGCAATTTGAAATAAATAATGACAGCGTGCGTAGCGCCCTCTAGATGTTACATGAAAATTAATACAAAATTATGATTTCCCACGTCAAAAAACCCCGGGAACCGAATTTCGTGCAAATAACTTATTTTTTGCAAGAGTTATTTTCAAAAAGCGAACAAAAAAATTCAATTTCAACATCCCGTATCTCCGAAACGAAGAATTTTCGGGCACAAGTTCATATAGACTTTTTTTCTTAAAATTGTCTCAGAAATACGTCACTTGAATATTTTAATGTACTTATGTTACACCCTGTATACATACACACGTACAAAAATGTGTTGTCTCATCCAGAGACATATATATTTTTCATAGTAACTTCACCAGTATTGAATAGTTAAGGTTGGTGGGTTGAAACTACTTTTGATTTCTTTGTGTCAAAAATTGCAAATACATCATTTACATATCGGATCCAAGTCCACGAAAAGTAATCTGTTTCCAGTTTTGTTCACAATTCCAATCTGCAACAGGGGGACAGTGGATTTCGCATTGCCGTGCCTTCATGCTGTCTGTAGAAGCAATCGTTACACGCAGATTTGTGTTGGTTGTATGTAGTCTTTGTAGTCTCTCCACTGAGAAGATTCCTCAAATATTCAATAGTTTTTGATAAAGGGACCCTTGGAAACAACAATGATACATCAAAGATAATTTCCGTATGAATCAAGATTCACAATGGATTAGGTGACATTTAAAAAAAAATAATATAAAAGTAGTTTTCAAGACTTTTTGCTCACTTCAACGAATTTTGAAATTCACTGAAGATCAATTCATTTATAATTATCATAGGAGGTATTTCAGGACAAACATCGAAGCAGACCAAAACGGAAAATTTGAAATGTTGCGTCTTGCATAAAGGTGCAGTAATTCATAATGAGCTGCCAACCAAGTTTAAATATAAAATATGTCCTGAAATTCAAAGTGAAAAGATTCATTAGATAAATAGTATTTACACATTTTACAATTTATCTTTGCACATTGTTGTTGCTTTTAATTAATTTTGATCACTTAGTATGTTTGTATAATCGTTCATGGTTTTTATAAAAAAAGACGATTCTGACATTGACAATAGTTTGGAAAAGATATAAAAATAAAGTTAGTGATTTTAAACGTTTGATTCCTGGTTTATTTCGACTTCAAATAAGAGTAGTTCACCGTAGGACTGACTAGTCCAAACTAGTTAAACACATGTTGAGTTTGCGTTTCCCTAATAGGTAAACAATTTAAGTGAATAACCCAAATTTTTTAATTATTGCCAGTATATCATACAGACGTATTCAAAGGTTCAAAGAATAAATTGTTCAATATGATTCGTTGATTTCTAATATTGATGATGAAGTAGCAAACATTGTTCATTTGACCGTCAGGTACTTGTGATGCACTGTTTGGCAACTTTAGTATAGTAATGAATATTACTGGAGTTTTTCCCCAACACCAAACCGTTATTTTACCACCTCGACACGTGTTTCTATCACCAAGTGATCATCTTCGTTTCGGATCTTAATAATACTACCATTTTTTTTCTGCTCATCAAAACACATATAATATATTTTTGTTGTAGATATGTTTCAGATAATCATAAAAGGTTTTCTTATTCGAAGTTCATTGTAGAACACCCTCATAGCAATGGAAAAAATATGAATAGGTACCTAAAAATGAAAAAAACTCTCAAAAAATCCCGAAATATAAAATTGAATTTAATTTCTCAGTATGACATGAACGTCTACGATTCAAAAACTACAACAAAAATACAGGTCCGTTTTAAAAATTTAAAGATGGAGGTGGCCCAAGTCAGATGACACCCTGTATAAAAGATTCATGGATATATTCTGAGAGCCCACATCAAGTGCCAATAGCAAAATGTGGACAGATTTTCAATATGTCTGCGACTAAAGAAGATATAGGCAAAAAAAGTATTTGGTATTTTTTGGTTTTTCCTGTATATCTTCAGAATCAAAAGAGCTATATTCGATTTCTTTACATCATTGAATAGGTCACAAAAATACGCAACTTTGTCATAATTTAACCGACACTCTATCTCTTATCGTTTACGAGAGCCCAATGTACAGAAACGAATTTTTGTATATATATTTATACAGGGTCCTACAACAGTGGCGCGGTGTTCCATATCTCTATATAGGAAGCAGATAGGAATCTAATTTTCTATAATATTACCTTATTGCTCGAGCTCGACAAAATAAAAATATTGGCGGTCACACAGGGTGTTCGATTTTTTCTGGGCGGATCCCAACTGTGTCTTTTTAAATGGCAACCTATATTTTTTATCGCTTTTTCGGTTTCTTCATAGAAAATAAAATAAACTTTATGTATATCTGCACTTCGAAAATATTGACGGTTTTCGAGATATCTAGCATGACAGGTTTTTTTTTCCAATATTCGTCACTCAGAATATTTGAAATTATAAAGTGGTGCCAAGTCCAGTTGAAATTTTTTTTTGGTCGAATATTCTACATTGGTAACTCTCTCAAACGATATATCTGAAATCGACCTGTGATATACAGGGTATGAAAAACCGCTTGCCAAATATTGTAAATGAAAATTTGCCAAATCTTCCTTAAATTAAATGGAACACCCTGTATATTATTGATCCATAAGAAGCGCCAACGAAACCTCTACAAATTTCATTAAGTATTCCCTATGGCTAAGTTCAATAGTTTTGCTTAAATGAGCATTTCTTTCGAAAAATGGATGGAAAATGATGGATTTCGCTTTGAAAAAATGACCATTTTTCGAAAGAAATGCTCATTTAAGAAAAACTATTGAACTTAGCCATAGGGAATACTTAATGAAATTTGTAGAGGTTTCGTTGGCGCTTCTTATGGATCAATAATATAGAGGGTGTTCTATTTAATATAAGGAAGATTTTGCAAATTTTCATTTACAATATTTGGCAAGCGGTTTTTCATACCCTGTATATCACAGATCGATTTCAGATATATCGTTTGAGAGAGTTACCAATGTAGAATATTCGACCAAAAAAAAATTTCAACTGGACTTGGCACCACTTTATAATTTCAAATATTCTGAGTGACGAATATTGGAAAAAAAAACCTGTCATGCTAGATATCTCGAAAACCATCAATATTTTCGAAGTGCAGATATACATAAAGTTTATTTTATTTTCTATGAAGAAACCGAAAAAGCGATAAAAAATATAGGTTGCCATTTAAAAAGACACAGTTGGGATCCGCCCAGAAAAAATCGAACACCCTGTGTGACCGCCAATATTTTCATTTTGTCGAGCTCGAGCAATAAGGTAATATTATAGAAAATTAGATTCCTATATAGAGATATGGAACACCGCGCCACTGTTGCAGGACCCTGTATATATATATATATATATATATATATATATATATATATATATATATATATATATATATATATATATATATATATATATATATATGTATATATATATATATAACTATATATATATATATATATATATATATATATATATATATATATATATATATATATATATATATATATATTTTGATTGATGCAACTAATTTTCCTTTATTTTGAGTATTTCAATATTTAATTCTACTAAAAGGATTTGAAGCTTTATCTCTACTAATTCTACTAATTATCTGCGAGCGCTTTCGACAGTTGGTAGTACTGTCATCTTCTAGGCCCTCCTCAAACTGAACTGGTCATCCTGTTGTCTACCTCTTTATACGGTCAGAGCGTCTTAACTCAGGTATTTCAGGTACTTTAGGTAAATTTGCCTGTATTTGTTCTACATCAGGTACTCTTCTTCGTGTTAGATCTTCTTTAGGAATGTGTATGGTTTTGTTTAATATATTGAATGTGAGATCTTGTTGTGTTTTGATTTGTACTTGTTCCTCGATAAGTGATTTATGACTGTTGAATTTATGGATGTTCAAGTTTCCCCAAATGTCCATGCGGTTTCCCTTGTTGACTTGTTTTATGAGTTTTACGTTCTCTGGTGGGGGGAAATTATGTTTGTTTTGTATGGCGTGTGTTGCAAGGTTTGATGTATATACTGTTGGATTTATGTATGCCTATTTGATTGTACCTTTGGATCACTTTTTTCTTGGTTTGGCCGATATAGAATTTGTTGCAGTCCGAGCATTGTATACTGTATAGCCCGTTTTGGTTTTTGTCTTCTTCTTTTTCATAGTTGTTTATTTTTTGTGTTATCTTCGTGTTCGCCTTGTATGTGATGTTGATGTTCAGTGGTTTGAAGATGTTTGTTAGATTTTGGTTTGGTGTCCTACGTACGTAAATGCTGTCCATCGTTGTGTTGTTTTGTCTGTTGGGGTGGCTTGATCCTTGTTCTGTATTTTTTGTTTGATTCTATTTTCTAGTTTATCTATTGTCTTTTGGGTGTATTTGTTTTCGTTCGCTATTTGGTATATGATTTTCCATTCCTTGTTTCGGGCTTCATTGCTGAGTGGTATCCTTAACATTCTATATATGAATGCGTTATAGGCAGCCATTTTGTGTGATGGTGGATGGTTTGAACTTGCGGGTATGGTGGAGCTTGTTTGTGTAGGTTTCCTGTATATTGCCATTTGAAATTGTGTTTTGTTGTGGTTATGTCCAGGTAGTTAAGTTTTGATTTGTGTTCTTCCTCAATGCTGAAACATAGTTTTTGATTTATTTCGTTAATTTCTTTTTTTATTTGATCTATTCTTATTCTATTGTTTTGTGATATGTACAGTCCATCGTCAACGTATCTGAACCATTCTCCTTTTTCATCATGTGTTTTTAATATTGTTAAGATTTTCTCATCTATGGTTTGCAGGTATATTTCGGATATAATGCTAGATAGTGGGGTTCCCATCGCTAGTCCATCTGTTTGTTTATAAATTTTCCCTTCAGATTCGAAATAATTTTGATTTAATCATAGATACCTCTTATAGGTACCGCGTCTTGAGTGTCTTGAATCAATTTCATAGTATTGCCTTATCGCTACTAGTCTTGAATTAATATTACAATGCGTTCTTATGTAATAGTCAGGTAAATTTAATAATGAATATATTATTTTAGCAAGGTATATAGTATACTATTAGATATTAGCCTACCATCGTTATTCATAATATTATTATGTTTCAATATTACTGGAGTTTTTCCCAACACCAAATCGTTTACGTAATAGTTATTACTACACCAAAGGTTCCAAACAGTGCATCACAAATTATTATGTTTACTTATTTATATTATGTCTATGGAATGGTTTTGTTGCAAAATATGATGGGCGACTGCTGATTTTTCTGGTCTTCCATATTTTAGGTGTGCTAAGTGTTCCTTATATATTATTCTAATAGATCTTTTTGTCTGACTATAATATTTTGCATAGCAGTCCTTACATTTGATTTCGTAAATTTCAGACTTTTCCGAACTCTCGTTAGTTTTTTATTTTTAGGATGCGGCTATTGTGACGGCACCTTCACACCTGAAGAGGCCATATTGATATCGTATGCCAGAGGACTAGCTAGCGTGAGCAAAAAATTACCACCTGGACTGATGGCAGCTATAGGCCTATCAAAAGAAGAGACTGAGAAGCTTCTTCCAGACGACATCTTCGTAGCTTGCCATAATAGCGCCCAAAGCGTAACAATTTCAGGACCAAAGTCTTCGGTGGAAGATTTTGTCAAAAAATTAAGTGACCAAGGAATTTTTGCCAAGCTTGTCAAGAGTGGAGGTATTGCGTACCACACTAAATATCTACACTCCATCGGGCAAGTTATGTTGGACTTTTGTAACAAGGTATTTCCGAATCCCAAACCAAGAAGTTCCAAATGGGTATCTACTTCGATTACGGGAGAACATCAACCCTGGATGGACTATAATTGTGCACAGTACCACTATAACAATTTCATGAATCCTGTCCATTTCAATGACGTTTACCAAAAAATACCAGATGGCGCTTTAGTTATTGAAATTGCGCCTCATGGTTTATTACAATCTATTTTGAAGAGGGCGCTGGGACCCGAAACAATAAATTTGAGTTTGTTGAACAGGTCTGCGGAGGATAACGAGCAATTTTTTTTGACTGCCATTGGAAAGTAAGTGATATGATTTATTATCAGATACAATTGGAAAACATCGTATATCGTTTGTAAATATTTCGAGTGATCATCAGAGGGATACAAAACATACAGTGTGGTTTATTGAATACGCAACAAATGTGTTTTTTATGTTTTACAATCAAAATATGTTCTTCGTCAAAAGTTCATATGCCTATTCTATAGATAGATACAAGCTTTATTTACCTTCAAATACAAATTTCTGTTACGAAAGCAACATCATTTGCTCATTCAAGTGAAAATCGCTGCAAAAAATCTCAAGTACCCCACATATATTTCATTCACATAAAAAATTATGAAATATGACAGATGAACACTTTCCAACACACTATACGAGGTATGTTCAAAAAATAAGGTGAATTTTAATTTTTTTCAAGAAGATAGATACAAGCTTTATTTACCTTCAAATACAAATTTCTGTTACGAAAGCAACATCATTTGCTCATTCAAGTGAAAATCGCTGCAAAAAATCTCAAGTACCCCACATATATTTCATTCACATAAAAAATTATGAAATATGACAGATGAACACTTTCCAACACACTATACGAGGTATGTTCAAAAAATAAGGTGAATTTTAATTTTTTTCAAGAAATATTTATTTGTTTTTCAATATTTTTTGCCCCCTTCAAAGTAGTTCCCTCAGATATAATACACTTGTGTCGGCGTTTTTTCAAATCCTCGAAGCAGTTCTGAAATGCACTTTCAGTATGTCCTTGAGCTCTTTCAGCGGTAAACGCCGTCCTATCATGCGTCTCTTTAATCTTGGGAAAGAAAAAAGTCTCCGGGGGCCAAATCTGGTGAATACGGTGGCTGAGGCATGATTGAGATGTTGTTTTTGGCCAAAAAATTTTGAACGGGCAATGACAAGTCAGCAGGTGCATTATCATGATGATAATAATAATAGCTTTATTGTCCAACAGTTACCCATTTACAGGGCAATATAAAATTTTATTCACAATACTTAACCATAAACGAAAAATAAAATGAACAAAATAGAAAAACTAATTCTAATTACCTACCTACTTCAAGTACACGTTAGCAATTCTAATAATTTTATGAAGGTTAATGAAGAATAAATCACCATGGGCACAAATGCTATTGAAATTTGTGCACATAACATATATTGGGGAATTGGGCATAATGTTAGTTCTTGCTCTAAGAGGTCTAAAAATGGATTGAGATCGTGAAGCTGGCCGTGGTACATTGAAGTTAATTTATTCAAGAATTTTGGGACAGTCAACTCTCTCATTCACTAACTTGAATAAAAATATGAGCGACGATGCGATGCTCTAACTAAACTAAAAAGTTCCGAACGTTCATATATGACATCATTACTGATACCTCTCTCAGGGTAAGAACCATCTACTCTGAAAATTAGAAATTCACAAAACTTTGTTTGAACTCTTTCAATGGCTATATTATGAATCCCATAGAATGGACTCCAGACGATACTTGCATATTCTATCTTCGAACGTACGTAGGTGAAATACAACAGCTTCATGGCTCTAATATTAAGAAAGTTTCTGCAATTTCTAACAATGAAACCATAAGCTCTGAGAGATCCGGAAACTTTTTGTGAAATATGTCTACCAAATGTTAATTTATGATCGAATATTACCCCTAGGTCTTTGATCTCATTACATCTCAGCAGATCTGAATCCTGTATTACATACGGGAATGTATAAACCTTTTTTTTTTCGACTATAACTCACTACTTTGAATTTATCCACATTGAGTTTCAATTTATTATTGCTACACCAAGCAACAAGAAATTCTAATTGAGATTGAAGATTTACACAATCACCTACTTTCTTAATTAAAAATCTGTTTAAAATCCGTTTTTCCGTTAATCGTCTGTCGCCCCCATACAAACGACAACTCTCAGAAGTTGAGAAACTTGTGCGAGCTAAGGACTAACGAGGTCTTACCTTTTAACGTGTGATTCTCAACACGGTTGCAGAATCATCCCAGCTTCAACCAGATAAATTCTCTCGAGAAAAATATCTGGTCGAGGCGGGAATCGAACCCACGGCCTTCCGATCGTGATCGGGTGCACTACCACCGCGTTCAATTCCACAACATGGAATGACTTGATGACTTGAAATTATTTTCTATAATTTCAAGTCAACCGCGAAACATAACCGCTCAACTTTCACATAAGTCATTATTAAACAATAAAAACAAAAGAGGACCTAGGTTGGAGCCCTGAGGCACACCAGAAGAAGTTTTATATATATATATATATATATATATATATATATATATATATATATATATATACCGCGTGTCCCACATTTTATGTGACAGGAAATATCTGGTTTGTTGAAAGAGTAGAAAAAATGTTTCATACAAAAACCGAATTTCAAAAACCAAACATGAAATGATATCAGAATTTAACGTAGCATCTGAATATGTAATGATATACAGGGCGTTCTATTTTAAAAAATGGAATTTTGGTCTGTAGCACCTACACCAAACACCCTGTATATTTAAAAATTATATCAAAATATAGCTCTCATGAACTCCTAAAACTTTTGTATGAAACATTTTTGTGTATCTCCTTCAACAAACCAGATATTGCCTGTCACATAAAATGTGGGACACCCGGTATATATATATATATATATATATATATATATATATATATATATATATATATATATATATATATATATATGATGCAAAAACCATGAATTGTTTTCCACAATACCGAGAGTTTTCTTCGTATTGCTCTTCAACTGGGACGATTGGACTTTGGTTTCGATATCATAACCATATACCCATGATTTGTCACGCATTTCATGAGCCAACAGATATGCCGACATCCTCAGCCACTTCTTTAATAGTTATTCTACGATTGTCCGTAACAATTTTCTTCACTTTCTCATCATTTTCATTGGTTGTCTATGTGTTGAGGCGTCCAGAGCGTCGTCATTCACGTCTTCTCGACCTTCTGTGAAGATGTTGTACCACTTGTAAACATTTTTCTGACTCAGAGTACAATCACCGTATGTCAGTGTCAACATTTCAAATGTTTTTGAGCACTTAATTACATTTTTCACACAGAATTTGATGTAAATTCTGTGCAAAATGGCTGAACACGCCAAACACTTTATACTTTTATGCCTCTCGCCAACAAACTAAACATGCTTAACAGCTGAAAATGTAAACATATCGAATGTAAGTATCCCGCGAAATTTGAACATTCACCTTATTTTTTAACAAACCTCGTATACCTAATATATTCCTCACTCTTCGACAGTGCCTTCTCCGACAATGTTCAGCATTTTACTTTCATTGTTAAATCTTTTTTTTTAATTACATTTATTTAATGTCGCCAATAACCTCGAGGGTTATTGGCGACAATTCAAATTTCATAGAAATATTGATTTCGTACAATAAATTTTTATATACGGTGCAGCAGCTTTATACATCGTAGGAAGGCAATTAGTTTTTCATAGTTACAATTTTGTCCTAACGCTGCTTCAATTGAAAGGGGGATGTCGTACTCGACTCTCTCGTTGTAGTAAGATGCGCACTCAGATAAAATATGTTTGACACTTATGGCACACTCACAAAATTTAATCTTCAATCATCTGTATAGAGGACAATTCTGATACGTCCATAAAGTCTAATCAATTATGGGTACGAGGAAAATTAAACCCAATATTGATCACTGTGGAATTCCATGAGTTTCTTTGTTGCTGATGATTTTGAATTATTAGAAATCGCATATTGCCTTCTATTTAAAGGTATGAAATATTCTCTTTTTTCGTTATATCATTGAATTCATTTAATAATTTTTATGATGTCTTACAGATATTTCTACTATTAGATATCCTGCGATCATATATAGTGGATTCTGTCACATTTATCTTTTTGATATAGATCGATTTCAAGTTTTTACTTTGTTTTCTACACTCCTGGTGGTCATTGCGAGAAAAAAACTATTTGAGATTATAATAATAATAATATCTATTCACACAAGAAAATAATTACAGAGTGCAATTTAACAAATGCAGCATTATTGTGAATAAACAAAAATATACCACGGAAGCAGCAGGTATAGTCTATCCATTCCCAATTGGAACGATAATAAAAATAAGAGTACAGTCATAAACATTTTTTGTCTGTGGCCCCTGGTAGCCCAGATAGTTAGTAAACGTGCTATCAAATGT
This sequence comes from Leptinotarsa decemlineata, assembly GCF_025532065.1. NCBI lineage: Eukaryota > Metazoa > Arthropoda > Insecta > Coleoptera > Chrysomelidae > Leptinotarsa > Leptinotarsa decemlineata. The sequence goes on along the minus strand of NW_027412688.1, from coordinate 25,245,468 downwards.
AGTTGAGGAACAACACTCGGCTAGCTGGACTGACTGAATACTAATTTTTTGTCCGTTTCACAATATTTCTTTATCAGTGCCGTGTGTTCGTGGGGTTAGGTAAGGTAGTGAGTGGTTTTGCAAACCACATTTTTGAAAACTTTTTCTAGAGATCAATTACCCTAACACCAAACTGACATTTTTCCACTCGACGCGCGTTTCGCTATCAAGGTTAGCATCTTCAGGAGAAGCAAATTGATATTGAATCTAAAGACAAGGGTTAGCTGTTTATATACCTAAAGTTTTTTGGTCCGATGTGGACTTTGTTTGTTAAATGATGATTATCCTAATTGATTTTTCGGTAATTAACTAGTGGAACCACTACCTGCAAATTGATTTGTCAACAATAGATTAAAAAGCGGAAAAATTAATTTGCAGGTAGTGGTTCCACTAGTTAATTACCGAAAAATCAATTAAGATAATCATCATTTAACAAACAAAAAAACTTTAGGTATATAAACAGCTAACCCTTGTTTTTAGATTCAGTATCAATTTGCTTCTCCTGAAGATGCTAACCTTGTTAGCGAAACGCGCGTCAAGTGCAAAAATATCAGTTTGGTGTTAGGGTAATTGATCTCTAGAAAAAGTTTTCAACTTTTACACCAAAGGTTCCAATCTCATCGTTTAAACCGATTTTTGTGAAAATCTTAGTGTTTTTGAAAGAAATGATAACATTACGTGTGAGGAATCTGTGTCAATCGACAGGGATCCGGAATTTGAAAATATGGACTTACATGTTCAAGTTCAGCGAGTAATTTTGAGTATTCAAGAATGCTTGAAGAAGGAAAACTGTCACACTTCACAGAATGCTATTGTGAATAGAATATGCGAGTTAACGAAACTATCTCGTTCGACAGTTCTTCGAGTCATCAAAATAGGGGATGTCATTGACCATGCAATGAAACGAAAACAAAGGAATAAAAAATTCGCAAACGTTGATGGTGCTACAAAAGATGTGATTCGGCGAACAATTTATGGTATATAGGTACCAAAAAAATGAAGTACCAACCTTGGAAATGATTTGGTATAAATTACTCGACTATCCCGATTACAATTACAAATCTTTAGAAACTCTACGAGGTGTCTTATTGTCTTGTGGTTTCAAATATAAAAAATTGAACCATCGGATGGCCTCAAGAATATTTGAGGCGAATCAAAAGCTACCGAGAATCCAGCAGACATATAATCTACCTCGACGAAACTTGGTTTGACACCCATGATATGGCTGGGTAGACGAAACTAAGTATTGTGCTTTGAACACACCTTCTTCAAGGGGAAAACGTGTTATAATTTTGCATGCCGGGAATGGAAGTGATTTCGTACCTAACGCTTTGCTTCTGTCGGCCAAAAATATTAAAGATTCGTCTGCTGATTACCACGAAGATATGACTGCGGCTTTATTCGAAACCTGATTCAGTGAGCAGCTTCTCCCAAATATTCCTCAAAACTCGGTTATTGTTATGGATAACGCTTTGTATCATTCTCGGTTATTGCCTACAATACCAAACAATAACACAAAAAAGCAGATATTGTTGATTTCATGCGAAATCATGACATGGAAATACCTGAAAAGATTCCAACGAAAAAGGTATTACTGGTGACTATAAAACAACGTAATTTCAAAAAAGTGTGTATTATTGATTCGGCATGTGAAACGCGTTTGCCTCCATACTATTGTGTGTTCAATCCAATTGAAATGGTTTGGACCACAATGAAAGAAAGCTTGCGGAAATGTAATCAGTCACCGACTTTGAATGCTGTAGTGCTTGACAATATAAGGCGAGTGGTGAATGAAGTAGGTAATAGTGATGTGTGGAAGAACTGTATATATATATATATATATATATATATATATATATATATATATATATTCATTTTTTTTTATCGGTCAAGTACACTACAGAATTATTATAAAATCCCAAACGGTACGTCAAGAAAGTTTCAATTGTTGAAACCAGTCAAGCATTAGAGTTCAGTTATGAACCCAACAAGTAAAATCCTTAATATAACTATTATAATTGCTTAAAAATAAATAAACCTATTTATTTTTTATCAGTCCTATACACCACAAACTTTTAATAAAATACTAAATGGAACATAAAAAAAATATTAAAAAGACAAAAATAAGCTTAATGACATTCAACACTAATGAATAATTAAATTATAAAACTAAAACGTAACTATGTACATTACAGAATTGTAACAAAGTCCCAAATGTTACATCAATGTGCAAACAAACCCTAGAGTCAAGTTATTACTTCATATTAAATAAAGGTATGCATTTTCATTTGTCAAATAGTGCTTTAAGTTCAAATTAAAAAAAAATACATGTACGAATACTAGAATAAGTTATGAGTATTAAAAGAAATAATAAACGACTATTCAGAAGTTTAATGAACAATCTTTTGATGAAGTCGTCTAATTGCCATTTTTTTGAATTTTAAATATGACAAATGAAAAAGATCAAGTTCTGAAAAGTATGTATTGAAATTTTTTTGAAGGCTACAACTTATTGCCATCGAGCCATAGTTAGTCTTGTGGAATCGCAACCCAAATGAAAAAATGCGATTGCTTCTTAAGGATTTTGAGTTAACAGAAAGGCAAAGGTCATCTAAAATAGCTGAACAATTGTAGTGGAAGTTTATTATTTTATGAAGGAATAGAACCACTGCAAGTTTACGTCTGTCCTCAAGTGATAATAAATCTAATACAGACAGCCTCATTTGCGAGGTAAATCTATAGTAGGGTAGGCCAAGTTTCCAAATTATATATTTAGAAAAGCGATTTTGCACTTTTTCAAGCCTCTCTTTATGACAAGAATAAAGAGGACACCAAATTACACTATTATATTCCAAAATACTCCGAACCAGTGAAAAGTTTATTGTCTTTATAGCATCATATTCTGTAATATGCCGGGTATTCCTTTTGATGAATCCGAGCATTCTGAATGCTTTATTACAGATATTATTGATATGATCAATAAAGCTTAGATCTTTATCGAAAGTAATTCCCAAATCGCATAAGCTTTTGACAGTTTGAAGAGTTGCATCATTAATGGAGTAGTTTTCAATGACAGGCTGTCTCATTCTATAAAATCTCAACACATTACATTTCTTAATGTTAACTTTTAGACAATCAGTATTACAGTAGGTACAAAAGCTATCTAGGTCATTCTGTATACATTCAATATCATTGGTAGATTGCACTGTTTTGAAAAATTTAAGGTCGTCCGCATACAGAGAGATATTACAGTGTTTAAACACTGATTTAACATCATTAATAAAGAGTAGAAATAATATAGGACCAATGTGCGAACCTTGCGGAACCCCTGAAGTTACATGAATTGTTTCTGACACACTGTCAGCTATTCTCACATTCTGCGATCTACCGGAAAGGTAGGATTCAATAAATTTCAAGTATCTGCCCGTTATTCCAAGATTATTGAGTTTTAAAATAAATAGTACATGACAAACTGAATCGAAGGCTTTAGCAAGGTACGTGTAGATAACATCAACTTGGAACCCTTGCTCAAGCTTATTTGTGATGAAGTTTTGATAGACACCCAAATCGGTGGCAGTAGACCTTCCCTTGTAGAATCCATGTTGTTCATCTATTATGACGTGTTTGAAATTATTGAATATTTCATCCGTAATTAAAGATTCAAATACTTTGGAAATACAAGAAATTTTTGAGATACCCCTGTATTTCTGAATATCATTTCTGTTTCCACTTTTGAATACTGGAGAAAGGAAAGATTTTTTCCAAACACCTGGAAAAATCCCTGTATCAAATGATCTTTGAAAAAGTATTTTAAGGGGATGTGATAAACTGTGACAGCAATTCCTTAACAATACTGGTGGAATTCCGTCAGGACCCGCGCCCTTTGAGACATCTAGGTTTTTCAATTTATTTTCAATTACCACTTCACTGAAGGTGTGGAAAGATAACGTGTTGTTAATATCGTAATTGGTATGGACTGGTACATAATTTTGAACAGGTGAATGAATCGAAAAGCAAGATTTGAAATGTACCGCAAAAGCATCGGCAATAGTTTTAGGGGTGTTAAAGTTCAACCCATTATATGTCATAATAGTAGGTAACCCTTTATCTTTCCTCAATGAATTGAAAAATGACCAGAAATATTTGATATATATATATATATATATATATATATATATATATATATATATATATATACAAATAAATATATTTATAAATATATATATACATATATATATATATATATATATATATATATATATATATATATATATATATATATATATATATATATATATATATATATATATATATATATATATATATATATAAATATATTTATTTATACAGTGCTAGTCAAAAGTCCCCTCCCCCCTCGTATCTTTTGAACGGGTATACTTCTAATAATGAAATTTGGAGGGTGGAAATAAACGGATGTAGGCTTCTTAACTGGTCATAACAAGTGACGCAATAGTCATAAATGACGTCACAAGGCCACTGTGACCAAAAATTTTAAATGGGACCCTATGGCAAGTGACAGCTCGTTTGAAAGGTATTGAAAATACCTATTCAGTCATACCAATTTTGTTTGGGTTTCGGCTGATTTTGATTGATAAATTGAAGAAATACGAAAATTATAGTTTTGCATTTAATTAATAAAGATTTAAGAACCAGTTCTTATAATAAGTATTCAAAATGTGCTCCATCTACTTCCTGGCAGTAATGCATCCTATTGCTAAACTCTTGTCGTACTCGTCCCAGTGTGTCAGCGGAAATTGCCCTACATTCTTCAACAATTCGTTGTTTCAGAATGGCAATACTGTCAGGTGCTGTAGCGTAAACCTTAGATTTCAAGTACCCCCATAGAAAAAAATCTAATGGTGTAAGGTCCGGTGACCGAGCTGGCCATTCGATCGAACCTCGTCGTCCAATCCATCTACCACGATATTCTTCATCTAGGTAACGTCTTACTGCACCGTAATAGTGTGCAGGAGCACCATCTTGTTGAAACGTTATTTCCAAGTTGTCGAATTCATCTGGATTATCTTCTAGAATTTCAAGAATTAACGCCTCAATATCAGTTTGTAACATCTCCAGATACAATTCACCGGTTAAGTTAGCATTGAGAAAAAGAGGCCCAACTATGTGGTTTCCCAAAATACCTGCCCAAACATTTACTTTTTCTAGAAATTGAGTATGTTTTTCACGAAAGATGTGAGGATTTGTGTCACTCCAATACCTCACATTTTTTGAGTGTTAACATTTCCATTGAGAAAGAAAGTACTTTCGTCACTAAAACAAATTGTCTGTATGTAGCCTGGTTGTTGGTTCATTTTATCGGACATAGTTTCACAGAATTCTAGTCTTCGGTCGGGGTCATCATCTGAAAGTTGGTGCACCATTTTTAATTTGTATGGATGAAATTTGTTTTTAGCCAACACCCTATGTACTGTCGTTTGACTGACTTCACAGATAGACGCAACTTGGGCTGTGGAAGAAGTAGGGTTCACTACCATTTCTCCAAGTATGTCAATTTTTTTGTCATCACTAATTGTTGGTCGACCAGATCGTTTGGCATCTTGAACACTACCTGATGCTTCAAACTTCCGAAGAAGCTCCCTCAAATAAACCCTCGATATAGGGCGATCGGGGTACCTCTCATTAAACAGTCGTTCCGCTGCATGGAAATTGTTTCTACATTCACCAATTATTAAGATAGCTGCTACTTTGTCGGCTACAGTACGTACCATTTTGCCTATGTAAACACTTAAACGTCTCGTTAAACAATAGCTTAGGTAAATTTTCAAGGTATAAACACTTTTGACAAGTAAATAATTCAAACACGTCAACCTTTTTGACAATGAACCAGAGGCGTACTTTAAAATCTTCATTAATTAAATGCGAAACAATAATTTTCGTATTTCTTCAATTTATCAATCAAAATCAGCCGAAACCCAAACAAAATTGGTATGACTGAATAGGTATTTTCAATACCTTTCAAACGAGCTGTCACTTGCCATAGGGTCCCATTTAAAATTTTTGGTCACAGTTGCCTTGTGACGTCATTTATGACTATTGCGTCACCTGTTATGACCAGTTAAGAAGCCTACATCCGTTTATTTCCACCCTCCAAATTTCATTATTATAAGTATACCCGTTCCAAAGATACGATATATATATATATATATATATATATATATATATATATATATATATATATATATATATATATATATATATGTATATATATATATATATATATATATATATATATTAAACCTTCTCATACCTATACTACGAGACAAAAAAATGATTATTTAGTCATCGCGGCATCCGCCGTACACAAACTTGCAGTCGTACCCAACCACGTACACTGTCTTTTACTTTTTCTTGTACTTTTGTGGTTGCCTCAACTGCAAATATGTGGTTCGTGTACGGCCGGACTTTGGATACTACTTTTCCCGGTCGAGGCCGTCGAGGTCCTACAGAATGGCCAGCCCGCTCGCCAGATTGATTGAAGCAAAAGGCATACGAAACTGAAATTGCTTCAATATTGAATATACCTACGGCAGAGAATAATAAATATTTGGAGATGTATTGACGTTACTGTGTTCGAAAATGTTCGGCGTGAAATATCTGGCAAGGCATTTCGAGCATCTTCTGAACTGACCTCAAGTTTTTTACTTATTTATTTAATTTAAATTTTTTTGTCTGAGATGACGTTCAGTCGCCATCTTGAAAGTTTCATCTGTCAATTTCTCTTCAAAATAAAGTATTCATGCATTAATTTCACTATCCCAAATTTCAATTTTTTGAGTTGACCCGTTCAAAAAATAAAAGGGGGAACATTAAAGAAATGCACTGTATATAAATATCCTTTCATAATTTGAAATAATGTATAATATGTTTTGATTGGTTTCCGGGTTTTGCCGTGGCCTACTTTGGTTATAATCTCCAAACGTTTCAACGGCAACTGCGGCAGCCATCTTCAGTGGCGTGGTCGAAGTACTCTTTTCGACGTATCAACTGAAATGTTTAATAATTTCTCAAATATTTTTCAAATAATTTGTAAAATTTCAGCAAACTATAATTCGAAAAATCTAAAAATTGTCTACTGACATTACTGTCCAGTGTTTTGAGATACAAATTGCTTCTGTTTGACAACATTTTTACTATTTTCAGGATATATCTTGCTTGGGAACAACCAAATTTGAGAAATCTCTACCCAGGCGTAACTTTCCCTGTCAGTCGAGGAACTCCAATGTTGTCGCCTTTAGTAAAATGGGACCACGCAATAACTTGGTTCACCACTGCTTGGACACACGAAGATTATTTCGGTAATATAGTAACGGTCAACTTGTCGAATGAAAAATACTCCTACCTCGAAGGACATAACATCGATGGGAGAGTATTGATGCCTGCTACTGGATACCTGGTAAAATATTTTCCTTTTTTTCCATATTTCATTTAAAAATTTTGTTGGGTTTTTCGTGAGTTCACAAGTAATAACCGTCCAATAAAACAAATTGAAATAGCGTGGTGTTTTCGGGTTCTAACAATAAATGAAGCACTACTTTAACTCGATAACTGAGGAAAATTTTTTTTTGTCCGACTCAATTCGTGATTTCAAAAAAAGTTGAAATATTATTTCACAAACTATGCAAAAATTGGCTTCTACTCAACTTGATATTTGCCTAATTCAGTAAAGACTAAAGACGAGTGGTACATTTACTTATAATCCAGTTTTTCACACTGCCTCCTCCTTTAAGTACTTTCATTTTGTAAAACCTCTCGGTATTATCTCTCCTTGTCACTAACCTGAGAAGTGATGGCCCAGTTATCAGCTAGCTAGTTACACTCAACTCTGCGAAACTTTATTGTTATTTACATTTTACAACCCCGTATATGTAATTTTCCCAATTGAATTAGACTGGCGCCCATAAGTTATAAGCCAGTGCTCCAATAGTAAAAAGTCACGTAGACGTTTCTTGATGATTCCCCATCTGGAATTGCATTTGCAGATGTGAAATTTGCTACCCTCTGAACTCAGTTTACCATGATCCACAAAGCATTACTAATCTAACACCAGACAGCGCTATTTCAAACCGCCATCCGCAGTGCTAATTTGAATCACAATCGCGATGCTAGACCCACTGAAAGGCAATCACGGGTGAGTAAAAACGATGACATCTCCCTTTTCGAAAACGCCACCTATGGGATAGACAGAAGACTCAATCCCTGAAAATATCAATGATAAATGAGGCATATGATGGAATTGGCCGATACTTGATGACAATCCATAACTAACATATTCAAAAACACTTTTTTGTGAGATTTTCACTAAACGATTTTACAAAAACGCAACACGTGTTTCGCCATACAATGTCTTTACTGTAAAGACACGTCCGAAGAAGCCATTGTATGGCGAAACACGTGTTAAGATTTTGTAAACTTGTTTTTTTTTAATACGTTTGATAAATGAGGCTTCCCAAGGCGGTTCATTGCATCTTTTATTTTCGAGGATCAGGTCTTCTGTCGATCCCAAAGATGGCATCTTCGTAGATAGAGATGGCATCGCCTTCACTTGTTCATACTTGTCCTTTAGAGTCAGTTGAGTTTAACAATGCATTCATGTTTCAGCATAGCATCATTGATGAGCCCTATACTAGGTTGAAACAGATCGATCTGATGTTGAATATCGAATGTTTTGTTTTTGAGCTCTGATTTTCATCTAGTTGTGAAAGCTGCAGCAACAGATCGCCCTGGGGATCGCCTCGTTGATTTTTGATATTTGACCTCGGAGATGGCGTCTTGCTAATGGAAGAAGTAATGGCCTTCACGTTCATCAGCAAGGGCTTCTAAAGTTACTGAATTTATTCTGTCAGGCATGAATTCAAGTTTTTTACTTTCCAAATGAAGCGACCTTCTAACCACAAACCATACTTCAATAAAACTTGAGAGCAACTGATCACCATTGAAAGCTTTTCACAGCAGTAAATAAAATACATAGTTCCAATTAAACTGATGAAAATTTATACTATACTAGTTGAGGACCGCGGCCTCGTCCGCTTAGAATTTGGTTTGTTACATTAAGTTTCGTGACATATCATTTTAAACAAATAGTTACAATATTTTTTTATTAACCCAAAACTTCAGGTTTCCAACTCCAAAACTGACGAAATTGAATATAATCTTTGAACCACTATTTTTCCACCTGGAAATTCTCTTTCTTGATGCTTATTTTTATGATATACAAAGAACCTACCTGTATATTTCAAGATTCTAGGTTAAGTAGCTTCGGCTGTACGTTTACATAAGAGCGGGCAACAGCTAGTAATTCATATATTTACTTCAAAAATACAGTAACTAGAAAAATATGCCAACTGCACTGAGTGATGAATAGCTTCGAGAATCAAATTATGTTACCTATAAAGAAATTCGCAAAACTAACACAACTGTCAACGACGTCTGCCCGCACTCGTCTGCCCGCGTTCGGGTCGAGTTAATGGCGAACACGCTTCATTGCTTAGACGGCCACTCTACCCCCGCGCGTCGTCTTCCAGTAGACACGACGCGTAATGGCTTACTGCGTCCCGTCAAATTTACCTTATCGTGGTAACTTTTAAACGATTCGTCCAAATTTCTTAGTGTAAGAGACAAAGTTTATCTCTATTAAATACTTGAAACGACAGTTGTATCAATTATTATTAGATTTTGACAGATATTCTGAAATGTGCATTGTAAAAAAGTGTCCAACTCAATTGTATTTATGGTTTAGTATTTTGCATATAGTGGATAACACATAAGAGGTACATATATGCTGTCGCGGACTTTTATTTAGAATTATTTAGGATAAACAATCTTACGGTACATTATATGTCTTTGGTTGGTTATCCGATTATTAGCAAAATTTGCAGCCAAAAACTTGGTGAAAATTGCAGCGTTGTAAGGCTAAGCCCGTCGTGTTGAAAATATATTTTTCTGAGCTCCATTAGTGGCAATTCATCACCAAGAAGTTCAATGTTTTGCCTTAAAATTTCTAAATACTTCTGAGATGTGACAGTGCCATTATAAATGAACGCCCCCCCCTAAGTCTACCTCTGAAAATACCTGTCTACACACTAAATCAAATTTCCTTGACTTCTCCGCTCCACAGTAGAATGAGGATTGACAAAAGCTTCGTCTATCCAAATTCAAATTAACGAAAAATCAAACACTTGATTATAACTTCCCAGGAACCACTAACAAACAGACATGCGGCGTTCGAAATCTCCTGGTCTGAGTTGATGAACTCTTCTAGTACCGTATGGCTTGAATTTGTGTGACTAACATTAGTTAGTTTCAAAGATGAATCTAGCAAAACATCAAGTGTGCTACATTTTTGGAAAAGTAATTTTAAGCTCTATATTGAAATATGCAGGAACATTGAAAAAAATAGTTTTCCATCCATAACTATTGATATCTCATTTGAAAAAATAAGTTTTTTACACCATTGAATCCTACGAAAAAAGTGATTTGGAAATGTTAGAAACAGAAACAGACAGAACAGTTAGAAACAGAAACAGACAGAACAGGTAGAAACAAACATTTTGGAAAAACATGCTACAACTCAGAAACCATTATAGATATCGATATGCGGTTTTCACCATTGAGTTTGTCATAAAATTTGACCGTCAGACACAGCCACCAGTTTTCATCTATCTAGTTTGAAAACAGATTTTTCCCCTTTTAAAAGTGTCCAATTTAGCCCACTCTGTACAAGATGTGATCCAGGAACGTGAACAAAAATATGTATTGACAATATTCCAAGTTGATACAGTTGAGATAGGCCTGTCAGAACATAATTGACGATTCATAAAAGTTCTTGGAAAAAAACTCTTAATGCTCAAAAAAGGTTCTGTAATTCAATTTCTCAACATTAGCTTCGAGCGAGTTCAAGAGGGAATTTCAGCTGTATACTTGGTAATTTTTTCAAATGCGATATCATTTCTGATATTGGTACTTTCTGAAAATCATTTCTGACCATTTCACTTAATCTTTGTTATGAGCATTCTTCTATAGTGGAAAAAGTCGAGGGCAAAAAACTTTACATAAAAATTTTCAATAATGACTTGAAAAAAATGCGTATTACTGTATCGACTCTGAAAACTATCAGCGATACAAGTAAGTCTTATGATACACTGTTTGGAACCTTTGGTATAGTAATGAATTATATTGGAGTTTTTTCTCAACACCAAATCGTTATTTTTAACATCTCGAAACGTGTTTCGATCACCAAGTGATCATCTTCAAGAGAAAGATTAATCTTGCTCTTGAAGATGATCATTTGGTGATCAAATGGGTGGAAAAGACAGGCTTCTAAGGCTCTCTGAAATGGCATGGTCACATATACACATTGACTTCTAAGCTTCATAACTAGTTATACCTATTGAGACAACTCAATGTTGCTGTTTACTACAGAAAAATCCTTGAAGCCCTCTAAGAGATGTGCCTGTGCGAAAGTAGTGATTCACATTGGATTTGAATTGCTGGAGATTAAATCCATTTGGAAAAACGTTCTTAGGAAGTTTATTCCACATAAACGCAATTCTACGAATGAAACAGTGAACAGTGAAGTTCGAGGTGCACTGAGTCGATCCTCAAAACGATTAGCAGCCACAGTCCGTCCACTCTTGGTGGAATTAAATGTGCCAAGTCACTTGAACACATCTCCAGTCAGGCAGATGGTTCTTTTCTGGATGGAATCCAACAGCTTCAGGGAATACTTAGGGGCGGATCTCCATACATGAGAACAACACTCCAAAAAGGTCTCATCTGAGCTTTATAAAGCAACGAAGAATATTGAGGTGTGTACAGTTTTCTGGTTCGGAACAGTTTTCTGGTTCGGAACAGTCTTCCATGTTTTTGGGAAGCAGCTTTTGCAATTCTAGCGACATGATTGTGCCGAGACATATTGGTGTCCATTTTAACCCCCAACAAACATCGAAGCAGAAAGGGGAATTATCTGACATTTATTTTTTCGGAGAAAACCGATGCCTGGGTTTTCTGGCATTAAATTGAACCTGGTTATTTTCACCCCAATTCGAAAAAATTCGAAGATCCTCATTAAGATATGCAACCTCCTGCTTATGGTGAAGATGTGCATCCGCCAACGATGTCCTGGAATCGAAATGAAATGACGAAACATTTTATTTCATATGGAGACTTTTTTCATGAATTTAAATGTTAACGGGTTATATACATATTTCATCAGTTCGGATTTCCATTGTCTAATATAATACAAATTGATTGGATAACCCAGAAAAAAATCAAAAAGATTAACCGAAAATAACAATTTTATTAAACAAAAAACTGAAATTACCAAGAAATAACATACAAGCAGCAACCAAACAAATAAAAATTGAAATAATAATAAAAGCTGAAAAAATTGAAAAATTAAAAATATTATTAACAAAAAATGAAAAAATAAAATTAAAAGAGTTCAAATCCAGTTATGTCACAACGTTTCGATTGTTAGTATCCACAATCGTCTTCGGGTGATAACTGGACTTATTCCTCCGGGATCTGACTATTTATAGGCCATTCGAGTGCTTTCACCTATCTCCTCTTTCCGCTTCATTGGTTTTGGCGGGAGATGACCGTTTGGCGGGAGTTGGTCGTTTTTCGCTTGATTAGAGCTTTCCATATGCGAAAAACGACCAACTCCCGCCAAACGGTCATCTCCCGCCAAACGGTCACCTCCCGCCAAAACCAATGAAGCGAAAAGAGGGAAGAGAGGATACGTAAAAGCACTCGAATGACCCGAAGACGATTGTGGATACTAACAATCGAAACGTTGTGACATAACTTGGTTTGAAATCTTTTAATTTTATTTTTTTTCATTTTTTGGTAATACTATTTTTAATTTTTCAATTCTTTCAACTTTTATTGATATTTCAATTTTTATTTGTTTGGTTGTTGCTTGTATGTTATTTCTTTGTAATTTTAGTTTTTTGTTTAATAAAATTGTTATTTTCGGTTATTTTTTTTATTTTTTTCAGGGTTATCAAATCAATTTATATTATATTAGACAATGGAAGGGTGAACTGATGAAATACACCATGAAACATTGTCAACCACCTTCAAACAAACGGGTTATATATACCATTATTGAAATTTCTGTGATATCAGCATGAAAATGTCTACTGCCAGAGATATTTCAAAAATAACGTTTTTATTGCGTTTTGTGTTATTTGGATCCCATGTATAATTAATTCTCCCTTCCAATGAATTTCTCACACTTTCTTCTTAGATTTAGTTGTCGTGAGTGTGATTTTACTTTGAATCACGAATGAATCAGAAACTGTTTATATGTTTCCTGAATTTTACAATTTGGCAATGTTCATTATTTGTATTGTCCCTATTGGTCAATCGAACAAGAAGCGGGACTAGGCCCGTGACGTCACGAGCTTAGAAAATCCGATTTTTAATAATTAATTACGGGAAAACAACGCAGTTTAGAGAGCTGCAACAAAGTACACTATTTTTCAATTTGAAATTGCTATCAAATGAACTATAAACCAAAAATCATGAAACAAGTTCATTGTTCAGCTGCGTTGCTTTGAGAACAGCCTATTTTTCTCTATTCCATTCCCATATCTGTTATGGTATAAGGCTTTGGGGTAACTCCAGTCTATCTTCTAAAATTTTCAAGTGTCAATAAAATCTATACGGATAATTGCTGTTGTTGGTTTATGCGATTCTTGCAGACATTTTTTCGGTGAATTGAAAATCATGACAATGTTTTCTGTATATATCTACGAGTTTCATTTATATATTTTTAAGAATATTGCAAAATAATTATCATCTGATATTGACCCGGTTTAGGCTTTCTACATCAGTTAGTAATTCCCTTGATTTGAACTTGTTTAAAAAACTTCAAAATGAGGTGAAAAATATGAATCATAGGAAATTCAGAAAAAAACAATCAAATGATTTTTCATTAAGATCTCTTTTTAGATTCTTGACGGAAATAAACTTGGCCACCTGTACTTTTACAACAATTAGTTTTTATGTAGGTACATTTTCTCAAACTTCTAGTTTCTCATCATGTATTAGTACAAGTAAAGTTTAGCAATTATTTTTATATGTACTACGTTTAGGACAGTTTTATTATGCTTGTGATATCAGTAACTCTATTTATATATTTTTTTATCATGTTTATAAACACTGTGTACCCTCTCGCTGGGTATGTTCATGTATTACAACTTGTTACAAATGTTTTCAACATAATGTAGTCAAATAAAGTACCTATCTAATACACCCACGCGGGTCGAAGTGAATGGTTCGAAATACCCACTTATTTTAGACTTACCTTAATACCTAATTCGTGACCATTTTGTCAATTCAAATAGTTGTCGACATTGTTTTTCATTTGTTATTGGAAATGAAACTGTTTTGTCAATTTTGTCAATTGAAATAGTTGTCGACATTGTTTTTCATTTGGTATCGGAAATAAAACTGTTTCATTTTGTTGAACTATACTTATAGTAAATTAATAATAATAATATTTATTGATTTCTTTAGGACATCCTAAAAGACATACATTATTTTAAAAATATATAAATAAATAACATATGAATATCAAAAATGATGAATGATAGAAGAAAAAAAAAAAGAAACGCATTTTTCAATGATTCCAGAATGGTTTCAACATGAGGATGTACATAACAAATATATTACAAAACAGAAAAAAGAAAAGCAGGAATGAGATTTTATATAGTTCATGAGTTTTTCTTTGAATTGAAAAACATTTATTGCATCTTTCAACGAAAGTGAGAATTTGTTATACTCATTCAAACCTTTATAAAATAAAGACTTCATCGTACCAATTTAGTTCGAGGAAGGTGGAATTTTTGGGAGCTACTCGCTCTCGTTAAGTAGTTATGGATTTGAGATTTATATACAAAGAATTCTTAAAAATAAGTTGGAAGCAAGTTATGTGTTAGTTTGAAAAAGAATATCATTGCTAACTCGTACAGTCTCTGGGAAACAAGACAGCCACTGCAGTGTACTTAACATTTGTGATATACTGGTATACCTATTCACTTGTAAAATAATCCACATTCCACGATTCTGTAACTTTTGTAAGCCCGATACCTTATTTTGGTCAAGTCAAATGAGTATAAAAGACTAGCACAATAATCAAAATGGGGTTGGATTATACAATTATATAATGTAACTTTTGAGTACATCGAAAGCTGAGATGAAATTTTTGGGAAAAATATATTTGTATAGTAATTTTTTGTACATAGAATCAAAATGAGCATGAAGGGATAAACGATTATCCGCCATGAAACCTAAGTATTTGAATTCACTATTAGGAATTAAAAGGGTTATTTATTTATTTATTTCACTCTAACAGGCCTGGTGGCCTCATTACAAGGATGAATTTTAAGAAATATATATGAATATACAAGCACTTGAAATGATATAATGTAATATGGGGATGTATTATTATCTAACAAAAAGCAGTACCTCAGTACAACTCGCAACTACACAAATAAAATAAGAAATAACAAAAAAACTAAATGCTAGGACTAGGTTTTTCCTAAGTCTTTGTATTCATGCACTCTTTTTAGCGATTCGTTCTTCATGCGATAGTCAAAAGAAAGGGGATCCCTTTGGCGGGTATTTGTCATAACTTGGCATTTTTTTTAGGTTAAAATCTAACTTACATCGAACACTCCAAACCAATAAACTATTCAAATCTTTCTGTAGGGCGGAGCAATCTCTGACTGATCTCACCTGTTTCAAAATTTTACATCATCAGCAAAAAACAAACATTTGGAGTGCTCGATATAATCCAGCAAGTCATTAATAAATAACAAAAAGAATAAGGGCTATAAGTTTGAACCTTGGGGTAAACCTTGCTGTAAAAGCATAGGATTTGCCTGAGGTATTTCCATCATGGCTAACCACAAAGTATCGGTCCTGAAGATAGTTCCTAAAAAGATTCATAATATTGTCGGAGAGTCCAAATCGATATAACTTTTGCAGCAAAACACCATGGTCCACCCTGCCGAAGGCCTTGCTAAGATCCATGAATATTGTGTCCAGTTGAACCTTATTTTCTAAGGAGTTATTTGCTTCGTTGGTATATAATAGCAAATTTGTGTTGATAGATCTGTTGGACATAAACTCGTGCTGTTGCTCAACTAAGGCACCTTCTCTATATACAGCCGTACAATTTCATCGGGATTATCTTTTCAAATAGTTTACAAGGAGCATACATAATAAATATCGTTCTGTAATTTTTTATATTACGTTTGTTTCTTGTTTCATGAACTGGTGTGCAAATTGAAGTTTCCCATTGCGTCGGAAAATCAGCATTGTTGATTATGATATTAAATATGTGGAGTAGTGGGTGACGTAACCATTCATGGCAACCCTTCATTATATACGGCGGTATACCATCTACACCTGCAGATTTTTTTGGCTTTAGTTTCTTTACAGCATCATCAAAGTCAGATTTCGAAAAATCTTTCTCAGAGAAAAATATTTTTCATTAGCAATTTTTTACTTGCGAAGTTCATAAATAGTTCATACAAAATCATGACTTTGAATTTTTCAGGAAGTAGTCTGGGAAGTTTTGGCAAAAATGTTGATGAAGTCAATAGAAGAGCTCCCAGTTGTAATGGAAAATGTGAAATTCAAACGTGCCACCGTTTTGCTTCCAGATGAAGATGTCCATTTTCTCGTTAATATTGTGAAACAATCCGGCTACTTCGAAATATTCGAAGGAGGTTCAATAGTCGTTACAGGAAGCGTAAAAGTACCTGAAAATGTGCATGCGGAATTCTCCAAAATCAAACCTGAAATAGCCCATGAGGATGGTTATTCCAAAATGAGTAAAGAAGATTTGTACAAAGAATGCCACTTACGGAGGTATATGTATAAAGGCATTTTTAGAGGTATCACAGAATGCGACATCCAAGGCGTTCATGCGAAAATTGAATGGAATGGAAAATATACCAGCTTCATGGATGCAATGATACATACTAGTATTGTAGTAAGTGATAGTAGGGCTTTAGCTCTGCCTACTAGTCTGAGGCGAATTGTTATCGATCCAATCAGTCATTCAGAGATTGTCGGTAGGAATAATGGTGAGTACATGGATAATTTGTTCTAAAAGAAACCGAAACTTCCAACATTCATTTATATAACATTCACCCAAACTTTTCAACTTCGGATACTTTGAATCACAAAAAAATATTGAATAGAGACAGAATGTTCTGCGGCCTTCCTTGTTGTGTTATTTATTATAGTTCAGAAATTTGCTCGTTTATAACCGAAAGTAGGGTAGACTGGTTATGATTAAAACAGTTTAGCTTTTATAGTTAATAATTTTGTTGTTCATCAGTGATGATTATGATACGTGAAATTCAAATGTGAAGTTTTAGCTACGATATGGCTGACGTATTCAAAAAAAAACTTCATTGTGAGGTTTTCACTGAACAGTTTTACAAAAACGCAACACGTGTTTCGCCATACAAAGGCGTCTTCGGGCGTGTCTTTACTAACCATATTCTAGATATTCATTGCTTTATATACCTAATTTTACAATTTGAAGTACCTACATTTTAAATACTCGAGTTTTACCTAAGTTTGTTATGAATTAAATTACCTGAGCTTATGTGCCAGTTTCCACATTTGAAAAAATATTTAGTAATAAGAAGATATTCAATTGTAATTGGTCATTTAGTAAATTACCCGAATTCTTGAATGTATTGATTTCTAAACATTCTACCATTTTTTATTCTGGTAAGGTTAAACGGAGAGAGATATCGTCATTTTCTTGAAGAAGATTGGCATATTCCACTGGAAGTGCCGCTTAGACTACGAAATGAAATGTGGTTGATGCATGACGGGGCCCCGGCGCATTTTAGCATTCAAGCGCAAGAATTTTCAGATCAAACTTTCGGCAACCATTGTATAGGTCGGAAAGGGGCCTCAACAATGGCCTCCTAGGTCACCAGACCTTAACAGTTTGGATTTTTTCTGTGGGGATACCTAAAATCTTCAATTTATCAGACACATATCTGAAATGAAGAATTGAGAAATCAAATAACTAACTGTTGCAGATCGATTCAAGATACTCCAGAAATTTCCCATAGAGTGAGTGAATCAATGGAAAGAAGATTGGAGGCTTACTTACAGGCAGGAGGTAGACATTTCGAACATTCATTGTGATTTTGAGTTAGATTCAGATCTAGTGTTCCGTTGATTATTATTGTTTTTAAGTTGAATGAAAAAAACAATCAATATTTTTTCACTGTTCGACAAAAGCATGCATCGAATAATTTAAATCAAAATATCTCGAAAACGGCTGTTTGTAGCGAATTTTGACAAGCAATTTTTCTCTAGAAAATGTGATACATATATGTACGACAAAGTTGTAACTCCCCAAAAGAGATGAAGATCTGTAGGTGGCGCCTACATACAATTAAATGTCAAACTAAAACCAAATTAGAATTTCTCATATTAAAAAGTCCCCAAAGACCAATTTTTGTCCAAATATCGACATTATTTCAAAATTTATTCACCAGTAAATACATAATACATTTTCAACATCCTGTATCTCAAAAAAACAGGGCTTACGAACCCATGCTTGTGTGAACTTTTTACCTTATAAATAACTGAGGAATTGTCTTGTGAAATATCGGACATAACCTCAAAATGGCTCCCTCTCAAATGCATATCCGGCAGAGTGGAATGATTAACGGAAAAACAGATTTTTTTAAATGTTGAGATTTTGTTGATTATTACATTCATTTTCATAGATTCACACTTTCATATAGCCTCAAAGAAAAAATCAAAGAATTCAGATTTAGGGACGTAGTGGCCAAGACATTTTCCACCTCTTTTCATTTCCATTTTCTTTGATAGGTATTTGTTAAAAATTGCCGTACTTGGTGGCAAAATGTGGTTGAGCATCATTTGATCTTGGCAAGTTTGAAGATACTGCTTCTAGGAAGACAGTCCATAAATTAATACTGAACTAATGCTTAATGCGATCGTTTCTTACTACTCGAGGGGTTTCTACTGGTCAATCGTATGAATTGTATATAGTTGAAATGAGATACCCTGAACAAGTCATCTGTTGTTGAGACTATAAAAAATCGCTGAACTCGTTTTCAAGGTAACACATTTCTACGCAGAAATCCCTCAACCACCCCTTTCCCATAAAAACCCTCATGTCAAAACTGCAAACTAGAAATAATAGTCGAATGACACCTCATTCGACTATTATTTCCAATTCGGTATCCAAATCTGTAACATCTTTTACATTACAATTATAAAATACTTTTTCAAGTTCAAGTTTTGGAACGTGTTGACCGTAATTCATTTTTGTTATACACCTCATGTTTCTCGGTTTCCCTTACCTAATTTATCGAAATTTCCCGTAGTGGAGTGATTCATATTCCAATCTGGAAGGCAAAATTCATACCCAATGTCCTCAAACACTGTTTCGGAGTTTTGGATAACCATATCAAAGGACCGTTCTTTTTAGAAGAACACCTAAATGGCGAAAGATATTACACTTTTCTCAATAAACAAGTTATAGTGAGCATTAACAATGCCATCCAGATAGATCCTCTATTGCAAATGTAGTCTTTCAACAAGATGAGGCTACTCCTCGTTGCGTAGTACCAGTGTGACAGTTCCTCGATAACTTTCTAGATGAATTGGAAGGTGGTTCCAACAATGGCCACCCAGATCTCCCAATTTGCCTTCACTGAATATTTTCCTATCATTTACTTTTTAAATAAAGTCAACGAGGCGGAGTCAATTACTGTAGGTACATCATTATCAGGTGCTCATGGCTACATCTGATTTTCTTCAGAATGTAAGGAAACGAACAAAAACATGCTTATACCCATTATATGCAAGTTGATGGTGCTTAATAATTTTTTTTTCGCAATTTCACTTCCTAGTTTGAAATTATATATTTATTTCTCTCTAACATTCTGACGAATACAGAATCGAAAGACCTTCTAAATAAAGTGTCACTCATCAAATCAAATTAAGAAAATTCAGCTTCGACTCTTCCAAACATTTTTCTACAAAATATTACTCATGGTTGACACAAAGTGGAATAATTGCTTGAAATTAATGCTGTGGTCTATGATCTGACGGACCTATATTGCGTGTGGGATCTCCTTCACGTCACAAAAGTATTTGGTTGCCATCATAAATTGGGAGTGTTCCTTCCTGGAAGGCCTTCAAGGTATGCATTGTGTATGGTCAGGATTGTTGTCTCTATTTGGATAGCGCTAATGACCTATGGTTTTCCTTGAATCCGAGACTTACATGTATTCGGATTGAAAGTATGTTTCTTGAAGTTATGTAAATAATTTGCAAGTCACTTTTCATGGTGTTTTCGGCTTATTTGATACAATTCATATCCTAATCAATACTAATTCGGATATCAGCCACATGGCCATTCTGCAGTGTGCACAAAAATTATTTTGTTTAATTGTTCTCAATTATAACATTCAGTTCAAGTACCATTTCTTTCTCTAAAGAGTGAGAATACAACAAAACGTTTTCAACTAAGCATCACGTTTCCAATTTCTTGTTTCAGAACTTCCACTAGAAAGTAATCGTTACTGTGGCATAGTGAGAGCCGGAGGAATTGAAATAATGGGACTGAGAACCACTAAAGCGCCTAGAAGACAGCAAATTCAATCTGACCCCTGCCACGAAACCATGGACTTCATTTATTACACTTCTCCGTTGAATAAACAACTTAATCTGGACACCTCCCTGAGAATAGCCTTGCAAATAGTCATCCAAAACACTGCTGGTCTCTGTAAGTCACTGAAAATATGTCAAACCGGCCAACTTTCCACTGAAATAGATCTGCAGGCCACCATCAAAGGAATTCTGGACAAACAAGTTTTATGTCTAAGCCAATATTCACTTCAAGAACCAGCCCCCTCCTGCCAAAACCAGTTCGATATTGTTGTTACGGGAGAAGGTTTCAAACTGGATGAGGTAGTTTTGAACAGTCTCACTGATACCGGGTTCATTCTCTGGATTGGAACCATTCCCGATGAATTAGCTGATGAATTAATAGAGATATTTCAAGGGGGCTCTGATTCTGCCGCCGTACAACTACTTCGTCGAAAACGAGAACTGCCGAAGGATCGTCATATTATCAAGGTATCCAATAACGAATTGTCTTGGTTGAAGGAACTACAAGAATTATACGCTAAGGAAGACACTGTATATCTTATCAGTGAAGGAGAACCAACCAGTGGAATTGTAGGTTTGACAAGGTGTCTTCTAGCCGAACCGACCAATCTTAGTTTCCGATGTGTGTTTATTGACCAAGAGGATGTCGTTTTCTCAATGGAGGACGAAATCCATCGCAATCAGTTAGAGAAAAACCTTACTTTCAATGTGTTAAGAAACAATAATTGGGGTACTTTCGTTCATTTACCTCTTGGAGAGATCAAACCAGTGGAAACTGATAATGCGTCCATTTCGCTCGAGAATCTTGGAGATTTGTCCAGTATTAAATGGGTACAGAGGCCAGAACCAGTGCCGTTTCATGGGTGAGGGTTTTCATTTTTTTTATTCGATTACCTCCATAGGACGTATGCATTCATTTAGTGATTTTAGGATAAATATCAACCTCGAACCATCAGAGTCAGAATAACGTAATAAAACTATTAGATATGAACTGGTTCTTGCATGATTTAACATTAACCATAACATTTGTTTATAATGAGTTATTTAAGACAATTCGAATGATAATAATAACTCGACGTAAAGACCCGAAAAATGATGCATCTCTATAGGAGTTTGCATTCCAAATCGTCCTTTCCACGGTTGTACTTCCCCCAGGGAGGCCGTGAATTTTTGAGTCTATAGCCTCTACATGACAGAAAGTCGTCAGGAGTTCGGATCCCCTTCTCTGCATGGTCCATAACCATGAGAGAGCAGTAATTGGAGCATTTCTCTTTAGGGCAGCTGCCCGAGCAGCTGATGAACTAGGTATAGTTTTCGACACTGAACGAGGTGACCACAACTCTGTCACCGAGTTGGAACCCGTTCAGCAAAAAGCTCAGATAAAAGCTGCAGAGATCACCTTACTTCTGCGGAAACAGAAGGATAAGCCAATGCATGGGCTGAAGTGGGCTGAAGTCGGAAACTGAGGGGTTCATCATGGCTTGCCAGGATGGTGTCTTCAACACCTTAGTCTACCGCAGTCGCGTGATGGGTATAGAGGTATAGAGGTGCAGGGCCTGCCGCGAGGCGCCCGATACCCTAATGCACTTGCTATCAGCATGTCCAGCATACGCGGTCTCGGCCTATATCCATCGACATAACGCGGCCCTAAGAGTGCTATATTACCATCTACGGCACTCTTACGGTATTGACGAGACACCGGTGTTGTCCTACGCTCCGGGGGATATTGAATCCGTTGTGGAGAACGAGAAGTGACGAATTTAATGGAACCATTCGTTTCCCACCCTCAGGCTCATACAAGCTAATAAGCCTGATGTAGTCCTTCTCGACCACCAGAGCAAAACGATATTTGTCGTGGAGTTTTCAGCTCCTGGCGAGACGAATATCGTCAGAAAAGAGAAGTAAAAACGGATATATTTTCTCTTCGAACTCCACAGACACTATCCAGATCACTCTGTCAAGATGGCTGTTCTGATTATTGGAGTCTTTGGTGGAATGATGTCCTCTCGAATCTTAAAATCATACCGGCTCACCGCACTAAGGCAGAAGTCTTAGCCGGAAAGATGCAGAAGGCTGTCATTCTTGGCTCACTACGCTTGCTCAGGGCACATGAGTCTCGGACCCAATGATCACTTACCGCACGGTGTGGGGAGTGGTCATTGGTTGATAATGTTGGCGCGCCCTCCCGAATGTATCAGGGCTTCGGGGGATAGGGCCTAACCAGCGCACTACGGTGGAAAAAATAATAATAATAATGTCTTTTATTTTACAAGGTAAAAAAGAAAGTACATAAAGAAAAATACAATGGGTTTGGTAAAATCCCGGAGCGGAATTCAGGAAAGAAGCATGTGCAACACGCCGAATCCTGCTCTTCCATTCAACTCCTTTACAATATACAAAACTTAAAGTATTCATAAAACATATTAAGGTACAAAAAATATAGTGCCTATGTAGTAAGAGAGAGAGAGAGAGAAAAAAAAATTACAGGAATAAAAGAGGGGTAATTCATTATGATTACAGAATGACTTGAATTTTTGCATTTTATACGAGACTTTAGTTGTACGATAGCTGTTTTCATATTGCCAGTTACGAGCCTGTAGCTTGAAAAGTAGCAGTTTCAATTTTTTTAGGTGTGTGGAAAGACTATTGTAATGAGTGTAGATAGAAAAACTGAACGATCTCTTAAACAGTGCTGTACTGTGGTGGGGGGCAGTTATTGTATTTTTGTGTTGGATATTCACTTCATGTTCATTTTCACGAAATCGAACTTCATCATAAAGATATTGCGGTGATTTGTTGATGATTATATTGTGAAATAAGGTTAGAGATTGCAATAAGAAACGATTCTTCATTGACATCCATTGCGACTGAGAAAGCTTATGAGAAATATGCTGGAACTTACGGATGCTATAGATGTAGCGTAAACAGGAATTTTGGACTTTTTGTATCCTTCACAAATCTAGACTATCCAAATAGGGAAAATATACAGGTAAACAGTAGGTGCACTGTGAAAGAATGAAAGTCTGGCATATGTTGGTTTTTGTATGAGTATTTAGGTATGCTCGGTGAGGGGAAATTAATCTTAAGTTCGCGTCAGCTCTCTGGATATATAATGAAACTTGCTTTTTGAACCTGAAATTATTATCGAACATCAAGCCGAGATTTGTTGCCTCCGGTACTATATTTAGAGTTATACCATTCAGAGAAATATTTACTTGAGGTAAATAACTTTGGCATAATAACTTGGAACCAAACATAAGAATCTGCGTTTTATTAGAACTAAGTTGCAGTTCGTGTTTCACAGAAGAATCATAAATGTTTTGAAGTTCAGTATTGATGTCAGCAACAGCTGCATTCAGCAATTCTGGTTTAAACGGTACATAAAGTTGGGTATCATGAGCGTGAGCATGATATTTACAGAGATTGATCTTAGTCAGTATATTTGAGGTATATAAACTGAAAAGCAAAGGCCCAAGTATAGATCCTTGCGGAACACCGGACATTAATCTCACCGATTCAGATAGTTCGCCTTATAGTTTAACCATTTGTTGTCTTTTTGTGGAGTATTCTTGCGTCATCTTAACGGCTGTTTTAGATAAGCCAATATAATTGAGCATGGATATAAGTATTTCTGGATTCAATGAGTCGAATGCTTTACTGTAGTCCAGTAAGATCAATAACGAGATATCTGTATCTGTTGCTGCCAATATATCATCCGTTATTTTAAGCAAAGCTGTTGTACAGCTACGTAGAGGCCTAAATCCCGACTGAAAGAGATAGCTGACTTCCTTCAAGAAACATACGGGTTCTCTATAAGAGTAACTTTGGGAGGGGTACACTTAGAAAATGTAATTTTTGATCCCTCCAAGTTTTGTTCGTTATAGCAGATGTTACGAAATAGACACATCCTACTTTTAATTTTACTGACCTTCATTTCTGATATCTCCTAGAGCTTTTTCATGTCTGGCTGGTTGTGTAGAGCTATGCGGTACGTTTTTGCCGTCCGCTCTGTCGAACTGTTGGGTTGAAGACCCTACTCTACTATCATGTTGGGTCAACAAATCTCTACGTGGTGTATATTCATTGAATTCAAGGCTACCTCACGCTAAGTTTGTAAATATTGACGAACCTTCTTTCCCTCTCCTTCAAAATCGATGTGAAACTAATCTCATCGCCGTCAGGCTTTCACCAATATGAACCTGCATAAGTTCCGGTTTGACGTCTCACCGCAACACAAATTCTGTAATGCCCATTGCGACCTAGGGGTTCAAATTTGGACCTGCTGATAGCTGGAAATTGGAAGATAGAGGTGCTTCTGAATTGACGAATTGGTTAATGCTTTCGCGGTCGAGATTTTCAGTGTTACTATCTTCATTCGGGTTTGAAGACTGCTTCTGAATCATGTTTGCCCGTTTCTCTTCACTTATTATGCTTAGCCATTTTGCCGCCAAGCTTTCCTGTAGTGGAGATCCTGCTAGTACATGTTTTGAGATATCGTCTCTCAAAAGTGATAGTAGCATTAAACTCCTGTTTTCCAGTACAGTGTCTTGATTCATTTCAGGGGTACTTCTTTCGACAATACCACCACTGGGTGTTGTTTGGGGTGCGTTCAGCGCCTCTGTGAATGGAATGATGAAAATCTCTGGATCCCTTCATCCTCCCTTTATCGAGACTGCCGTAGATCGAGTATTTTTGATAAATTATTTCACCTAGGAAAGGGTTTACAGTGATGAAATCGGGTTTCATGCATCTTGATCACCATCAAGTCATGAAAAACTCCGAGCCTAAGAAAAGAAACGCTTTTTTTTGTTCGAAATTGGCTTTATTCATCAGCGTATTCTCCTTCAAGAGCCACACAATCATTCCAGCGCAGCTCTAACATTTAAGCGTCAAAGAGGCCTCAGTTTTATAGCAATAACCTCTTCATTCGAGCGAAATTTCTCACCAATGAGCATTTTTTGAGATCTGCGAACAGCCAGTAGTCGCTGGAAGCCAAATCCGGCGAATATTGTATAATATGCGGAGCATATCAAAGCCCATTTCGTGCAATTTTGCCATCTTTTTCATTGTGACACTGTGCTTTGTCTTGATGAAGCAGCACTTTCTTTTTCTTCATTTTGAGTCGTTTTTTCGCAATTTCGGCCTTCAAACGTTCTAATAACGCTATATAATATTTACTGTTGATGGTATTTCCCTTCTCAAGATAGTCGATGAATATTACACCACGCACACCCCAAAATACCGAGGCCAAAACTTCTCCAGACGATTGTTGTGCTTTCGAGGGCTCTGGAAGAGTTTCACCAGTTGCCATGTTTAAACATGGCTAAATACTGTTCAGAATAATCAAGAGTTTCTTGTTTTTGGCCAACAGTGAGCTCGCGCGGCACCCACTTTGAACAGAGCTTTCTCATAGTTAAATGCTCATGCAATATAGAGCCAACACGTTGATATCTTGTCAATGTCAGTTAACTCATGCAACTTCACTTTTCAGTTATCCAAAACGATTTTGTGAATTTTTTAATGTTTTCTGGTGTTACTGCCTCATCGGTGTCTCTACGACCACGTTTGAAATCAGCAAACCAACGTTCAATTGTTGTTTCTGATTGGAGTCCTAGTAACACTTTTCAAGCTGTTGCTTTGCTTGAACAGTATTTTTTCCCATCAAGAAGTTCTGTAAAATTAAAATACGTAGTTTTTTTGATCCATTGTTTTGAAAATAACAAAAGTAGTGTCACTTTTCTTCTTGTTTGAATTCCTTTCTTTCAAAATGTGATTTTGGTACAGCAAGAAATTTGCCTGTATCTTCTTGGTTTCTGTTATAAATCACTCTAACCACACTTTTTTACAGCTGCCGTTGGGCAACACAGTCTTATCTTGTATTCTTTATTCAATTCAATTAATTGTTCCAATAAGGAATGATATGGACTATAACTTTCTACAAGGACGTGTTTTAAAACACGTCCTTAACCGTCCTTAACCAAACTGATATTCGTTATTCAATCTTTCAGATGTAATAATCAGCCGTTGGTGCATGTTTACTACTCAGCATTGAACTTCAGAGACATAATGGTAGCGACAGGAAAGATATACTTTGACGACAAAAATCCAACCACGCCCGAGGTAAATATAGGTTTGGAATACTCTGGAGTGACTTCTTCCGGAAAAAGAGTGATGGGAATAGTTGGAGCCGAAGGGATGGCATTACAAGTGCGAGCTCATCCCACATTATTATGGGATGTACCTAAAACATGGAGCCTGGAAGAAGCTGCGACAGTCCCAGTCGTATATGCAACGGTAATTCATTTGAATTTATTATTTCGAAACAAGTGCACCAGGAAAAACTCCTATGTATTTTTTCCAAAGTAGACTTCTAAAACAGGAAAACCAACTCATGTCGCAGCCGATAATGTGTCGAATAAATTGCTTTCAAATTTATGCATATGTTCAGTTATATCACCACGCATCGAGGTTTTTGTACTGTTCTGAAGATCTGTTCCAGATACACGGATGTTCGGATTTTGTTGTTTTACTGTTATTGCTTAAACAAAACAAATATTGAGTAAGTTTCGATATATTATGAAGGTATCAAGTTTTGAAATGAGTACCGAGTTCCGAATCGATTTAAAAAAAAATTCAATGTTTCAAAACTAAATATGCCGTGTGACACAGACTTATGGTACACCCCCCTTTTTTCTTCATTCTTTCACCTATTTTTACGGAACTATTGATATTGATTATGCTTACAAAGATGCACTTTTTGACGTAATTTTTCCGGAAATCTAATCAACGTTTAATTTTCACATAGAACACCCTGTATATTATTACATTTTTGAAATCTACACAATTTTCTGAATCTAATGATACCCCATAATTGATATTTTAAGTGTTAAGACGCTCTAGACAGCCATGAAAATTATTAAGTATTTTCGCAATTTAATAAAGGTAAGTTAATGAGGTGGCTATGAATTACAAACAACTTTTGACATTTCTATTAACTGACACTGTTTGTTAATTACTGAACACATTGTTGTCAATCGGATTTCTAACAGAAATGAGTAAAAAATGCCATAAGTGTATAACAGAAACGAGAAAGTAGATATGCTATTGATTTATGGGGAATGTCGGCAAAATGCAGTTGCGGCTCACCGGGTATACTCGGAGCGATATCCCGCCGACAATGTCCGGCTAGAAATTATTTCAAGCGTCTTGAAGAGGAGTTCAAACGTGAGCCTGATCATAATGAGGGTAATGAAAATTTTATTACATCTGAAGAAATGGAAATAAATGTCCTCATGAGGTTGGAAATCGATAAAACAGTATCTCTTAGGCAGCTGGCTCTTGAGTTGGATATCAGTCGTGAAAGTGTAAGAAGAATTGTAAAAAAACACAAGTATCGATCTTTCAAATATCAACTTCATCAACATCTGTATGACGCCGATAGCGTAAGAAGGGTGGAATACTGCAGATGGGTTCTACACAATAATGTGCATCCCAATAATGAGTTTTTGAAAACAATTGTATTCTCAGATGGGTCAAGATTCACCAATCTTGGTTTCTTTAATAAACAGAATACCCAATATTGGGCACAAGAAAATCAGAATTTGTTTCGGCAGAGAAATTTCCAAAAACGTTTTGGATTCAATGTCTGGTTGGGAATCGTAGGGGTTAGGATAATTGGCCCTATAATATTTGATGGTCCTTTGAGTAGTGATGGATACCTAGGTTTTTCAGAAATGAAATAGAAGGATATTTCGAAGATTTACTGCTTAATCTGGCAAATCGACTGTTTTTTCAGCAGGATGGAGCACCTCCCCATAATTGTAGGATAATGACAGAGTACCTTCGTGATAGATTTGGGGAGCAATGGATTGGAACACATGGTCCTATAAGGTGGCTTGCTAGATCACCCGACTTAACCCCGTTGGGCTTTTTCATTTGGGGTCACTTGAAAAATATTGTCTACGCAACTTCCCCAACAACCCGCGAGGACCTGGAAGTACGAGTAAGACAAGCAATTCAGAATATAACGCCTCAACAATTGCCCAGTGTGATTCAAAATACCGCGAAAAGAGCTCGAAAATGCCTGGATGTTGACGGTCTACATTTCGAACAGCTGTTATGATTTATTTGTGTATTTTAAAAGAGTTTTGTTTCCTAAATGAATTACAATATGAGAAAATGAGTATCTAAGTTTCATTCCATACAATGATGTTGATTCGGTGTGTTGACGTAATTGAAATAATATTAATTCTTTTCACGTTCATGTCCCTCTAGATCAAAAAATAAACCGAGCGTCTTAACACTTAAAATATCAAGTATGAGGTATCATTGGATTCAGAAAATTGTGTAGATTTCAAAAATGTAATAATATACAGGGTGTTCTATTTGAAAATTAAACGTTGATAAGATTTCCGGAAGCTCTCATTTCTGTTATATTCATCATTATCATTCAATAGTGCTCGGTTTTAATATTTCCAGTAATAAAATTATGTGTTCAGGTTTACCATCTATTTTGAAATTGAAGAGAAACTTAAGAGGGTATTCTATTTTTTTCTGACATTGTTTATCGATCTATTGCTAAATATGTACCAGGCTTGTATACATAAGTGCAAAATACTTCAAATAAAATGTCATTCGATTATTTCCATATGAAATTTTCGGTATGAGGGTTGTTATTGGGAGGGAATGTAAAATATGCTCCCCTGAAACGAAAGTTTACGTGTTTCACGATTTTGTAAAGTCTCATTATCAACTAATGACCTGTTTCAATTGGAGAAAGCTGCACATCTATCTCAAGAAATGTGCATGAAACAGATCAGAAGGTGATTACCATGAGTAGACAATTCTACTCATATCCTGTTGGATTTTTTAGCTACCATTTCGATACTGGAATTACCTTTTCCTTTGTTTTCATGATCTTTTATCATGGTTCGGTTAAAACGTGTCATTCAATCCCAATCGACTGAATCTCTGGAATAGGAATATCACTATCAAATTATCACTATTGTGTTTATGGGATTGATCTCTCCTTTGGGACGATGGGTATTTATTGTGTATCGTCTGAGACGTCAATTATTTACTAGAACCTTTTTTTCTGAAAGCAATACCAGACGATTAGAAGGAGATTCTTCTCAGAATGCCTTCAAATCTGGATGATCTAATTTGCACATCAACAATATTTTTGACCTGTCTCTATATACAATATCAAAATGTCCGATTCAGTTTGCCATCAAAAATATGTTTAGAAAACGGTTTCGGTTTATCATTTTGGACTCTTTTTGATGATCTCCTTTAGAGGATTTTAAGGGAATATAATTGTATAAGAAGGAAGCTTCAATTATTTGAAAATCGCCCTAATCTCTAGAATTTCTGTTTGAACTACACCCAACTACCCATCGGGCTGATGACACGTCCTTCTTATTGAGTTCTTCTTCTTGTGAAGGGTTATCTGACCAGACTGATATCGCAGTTGCTAATATGCTTAATTACTGCGCCAGAAACGGCCTCGTACTAAATAGTAATAAATCTAATACCATTGTTTTCTCGCTTAGAGAAATGGACTGCAGTAGGTATATTGGTTAGAGCTAATACTAAATCTATTGTGCAGAAAAAATCGGTCAAATTCTTAGGGTTGAATATTGACTCCCAATTATCCTGGAATGATCATATTGACTCTATTTCTATTGAATTATCCAAGCATTGTTTCGTTATTTGGAATCTCAGAAATTCTGTCCCCATTAATATTTTATTAAGCTACTACTATGCCTATGTTTACTCAAGTCTAAATTATCGCTTAGTCTGCTACGGTAACGGCAGCAAATTGAATGATCTGTTGATTGTTCAAAAAAAGATACTAAGAACCATGTGTTTTAAAAAATATGGTGATTCTTGTAAGCAGTTATTTACTGAGTTACAAATTTTAACTGTGATATCCATGTATATTTTAAATTGTGTCATTTACATTAAGAATCATTACCATGAGTTTCAGCAAAGGGATACCAACCGCATAGCTGCTGGTTATACTCTCAAGCAATATTATAATCTGATAGTTCCTGTACACAAATTAACATCTGTATCAAACGGACCTCATGTTATGTCTATAAAGATATTCAATGAACTTCCAGCATTCATTAAAAAAATTTCAAATCTCATGAATTTCAAAAATAGCGTTAAAAATATTCTCTACAAAAATGCCTTTTATTCACTTGATGAATATTTTCAAACTGATCTGGCTGCTTGACATCACGATTGTTTGCTTGTTTACTATTCCACTGTTTATAATAAGTTTTTTTTATTTGTTTTATATAATCATCTCCTACATCTGCTATTGATTTGATTTTTGTATGTATATTGCATATTTTATCACTTGATATTTTTCAACTCCAATCTTTACTGTGTATGTGACGATTTCTATGCTTGTAAAAAAGTCTCATGGAAAATAAAGTATTGTATTGTATTGTATAAACTATTTATCAGTCATTGAACAATTTCTTCAAACATATATTATTTTTCAGTGTTACTACGGAATGATTCTAAGAGGAAAAATTAAAAAAGGAGAGTCGATTCTGATTCATGCAGGTGCAGGAGGAATAGGTATCGCCGCTATTTCAATTGCTCTTAGCTTGGAAGCTAAAGTATTCACGACAGTGAGCACCCAGGAAAAGAAAGATTGTATCATGAAAATGTTTCCAAGTCTTGAAGACAAAAATATAGGTATGTCAGGAATGGATTCATTATCTTATTTAATTTTTGTAATTTCTGTTTGAGTTTATGATAATTTTTATAAATCAAGAATTATCGGAACGTCTTACACTTTATTTAGGATATTTTTGTTCCTGTTCCTTGGTATTTGCAATATTTTCATCATAGCTACTACAATTTTGTAGTATTCGATATTTTCCCTTCGATTTTTTCAACAACTGAAATATGTGACAACACTGAGGTCACAATTAATCTAATCTTCAGTTAATAACACACTTATTAACATTTTTGGACATGTCTGAAAACTACAATAAACCTTGAAGAACAAACAAAGCTCCACTATTTCCGCAGAAAGGAAGGAACCTCTCATTACCAGAGATAAATCTTCTCATATACCTCAATTGATGGTCTTCCAAAAATACCCAAACCTAACATTCGACTTTGCTCTATCGTCAGCGCCTTTGGATTCCCCACACAGGCTTTCGTAATATACCTAACAAAAATCCAACGACCACTAATAGAACAGTCCTTTTCATACAATCATTTTATAGAAATAGCAAAATCTTTCAATATTCAATAAACAGGTACCCTCATGAGCTTTGACATGGCGTGCCTTCCATATATATTCCAATATCAGAAACATTAACCGTTTTCAAAACCAAACGTCAAATTTCCCCAATACTCTCAATTTCGACACCTACTGCATATCCAGCACATAGTTGCTTCCTCAATTCAACAAACAAGTGAAAGGCATCTGCATGGATATGTTCTGTCTGTTTTTTCGTTAACCAGCTGTTCCCCCCCTACGAACAACAACGTTGTGCGAGCTAGGGACTAACGAGGTCTTACCTTTTACATGTGATTCTTAACACGAGTTGGACGATAGGAAGTGAAAATCGATCGTCCGGCCTTGCGGTTCGAACCACCGGTTCACACAGCGGTTGATTAAGTGAGTGAGGCAAACCACCCACGTCAATCTTTCAGGCTATCCTCCCACCATTGGAAGTTTCGTCAATATCAGTAAATCTTGTCATAAAAGCCTTTGAGATCAGAGTGCCATTAACCATCTGATATTCTCAAACCCATGCGTTTGTTTCGAAATGTATATGACGTTTCGTTATGAGGTCCTATGAGTTAGATAATCTCGATACATCTATGAACTACATCAATTGCCAACACTACGATCAGAAATTCAGAGTAGGGCGTTCTAATTCCAAAATACATCAATCTGTTCTAACAGTGATTT
This sequence comes from Leptinotarsa decemlineata, assembly GCF_025532065.1. Lineage (NCBI taxonomy): Eukaryota > Metazoa > Arthropoda > Insecta > Coleoptera > Chrysomelidae > Leptinotarsa > Leptinotarsa decemlineata. Next base: position 25,212,743 of record NW_027412688.1, on the reverse strand, counting down.
CCAGAACCCAATTTCATTCAATGTTCTCATTCCATCCTCTATGCATACACAGGATATCAGCAAATTATCAGTGTACGTTCAAAACTCTACCACACCTCGGCGAACATAACACCTTATCAATGGTTCTCTGAAATAACGCCAGAGAGTTGGAAAGCCTAAAAGGGACTCTCAAATACTCCAATCCGGACCATGTTCTATTGGCCGATCAGCAGATGTAACTTTAGGATGAGCAATAACTTTTTCAACCGTTTTAATTTTTTAATATAAAGCACACAGCAATGTGAGTTTATATTTACACTAATTTAAATTATACTTGGTAAAAAAAAACTAAACGGCGGTAAAATTTATTAGAATTACCAGTCTTACAACATTTTATTTCATTGCCAACCCCATTACATTAAAATAATGTTGCCAACTTCAAAATATTTTAGTAGTTTAAAATGTATCTTATATATTTTGGTACATAAACTTTATTTTTACTTAATAGAGTGAAATGTGAAAAATTGGTGGGTGATACAACTGATATAGCCTTTTTATTAGTTGAATATTAGTTAATTAGTTAAACAACAACTGTGAAACAACACTCACAATTTCATAGAATTCAATTAACTTCAACTGTTGCAGGCAACTCCAGAGATAAATCCTTCGAGAAATTAATAATGACTGAAACAAAAGGTAAAGGGGTGGACCTGGTGTTGAACTCTTTGGCAGCAGATTTGTACCAAGCATCCATAAGGTGTATAGCGAGGAGGGGCCGGTTTTTGGAAATTGGAAAAGTGGATGCTGTCAATGATACTCCCATCGACTACAGTGTGTTCCTGAAGAATAGAAGTTTTCACGGTGTTCATTTGGATGGTATATTCGCTTCTGAAAACGAGGAAGCCAAAAAAATTCAAGCCTTGCTTCAAGAAGGTATTTCATGAATCTTTACCTAACAAGTAATGAACTACATTATTTTTTTTCAAGGTATCGAAAAAGGCGTTGTAAAACCATTGCCTTCTACAGTTTACAACGATCATGGTGTAGAGAGTGCTTTCAGATTCTTGTCGTCTGGAAAACATAAAGGAAAAGTTCTCATTCAAATGAGAGAAGAAGATGCAAATCAGTTGCTCACTAGGACGATTCCAGCTAGTCCAAAGGTCTACTTTGATTGTAATAAGTCGTATATTTTGGTGGGAGGTTTAGGCGGTTTCGGTTTGGAACTCGCAAACTGGATGATCAGGAGAGGCGCCACCAAAATTATTCTGAACTCCAGAAGGCAAATATGGAATGGCTACCAAGCATTACGATTGAAATATTGGTCATCATTGCCAGGAATCACCGTTAAAGTCAATACAAATGATAGCAGCGATCTAGATGGTGCTAAACGTTTAATTCTTGATGCAGAAAAGCTTGGACCAGTTGGTGGTAAGGATTAAATTCTTACTATCCTATCCTTACACATATTCAAATTCCTCTGATGCCTTAACTGTTTACGTATATTTTGGTTTTATGAGGACACATTAGGAAAGAAATAGTCAGAGACAGTCAAAACTATAACCATGTTTACACAAGTATAAGCGTATAACATTCATTGTTATAGCAGTCAAGGTTCTAACATCCACTCGCTGGAAAGTATTCACACGGATCAAGCGTAACTACACAATTACTTTTACAAACATATCCTTAACTAACATTGTTACCATTATAACGTTGTAGTGAATAACAAATGTTTACCAAAAAAGTTCAAAACAATGAAGCAAGTCATTTTCCAAAGTGAAATATATTAAAAAAATTAAGAAAATTTCACGAAGTAAGAATTGAAGTTAATTTTAAGAAACCGACATTATTCATTAGAAGACACGAAGGAAGTTAAAGCAAGATTAAAAAATACAAACCCTTCAAAAAGCATCATCGAAGTTGAATCAATTTCCACAAAATAAAAAAAATTCAAGTCATTCCACAATTAAATGGTAGAACAAAAGTTCGATTGAAATAAATGAATACAAATTGCAACAAAATTTATGCCTAAAGTTTATCATATCTGTAATTTCCTTTGATACTTTATTTTTCAAGAAAAATACCAAATTTTACTTTTTGTCATCTATTACCCTTCTGACCATCAACGACAACAACTTTTTTTAAACATTCACAGCTAAGTAAATGAAACAAAAAAAATATACTGAATAAATAATATATGAATTACATATATTTGTAAAACAAGTAGCCAAGAGAACATCTCGAGTCAGGCACATTTTTTTTATATAATGATGGAGAGGTGGGAAGCGAAAACTTTTCTTTCCCGACAATAAAATATTCTTTCAAATAATATTTGCTAACTGACTAGAACGCAAATTCAGCGACCTCCATTTGGCTCGATCAAGAAACGGAGCCACTTTGGGACGCAGCTAAATCAACAATTACTAATGTATTAGCCTATCGATTGACAAATGATTCCTATGAGGATACCGCCAATATCCTTTGAGTTGCAAGACCACCAAATTCACACTAATTAGTTGCTATCTCTGTTTTTTACTTGAATATGATCGCGCTGTCTTTTGGAAGATTCCCGAACTGTTTTGTATCAAGATGGAGAAGTTGAAAATTAAAACCTTCATTTCCCGGATCGATGATGTAATGAATTCGCCTAATTTCTTGAGGATAGCAATGTCTGGCAGATAAATAAACGTTTTTTATGTTTCACGATGTCATTAACAAAATAGTAGGGGAGAGTGTTCCACAATCAGACACAAAATAGATTTTGCTAAATATTAACCTTATTTATTGAGCAAACGTAAATATGATTGTCACTTATACAAATTAAGGCTGTGCATAAGGTTCTATGGTAATACATACATCATTAACCAAAAAAATAATTCAAAAAAAGTTTGTTTGAAAATGAAAGGACAGTTGTCTGATTGTGGAACATACATGTTCCACATCCAGACACGGCATGTTCCACAATAATACAGAAGTTTTAGTACTGTTTCAACGAACTTCTAAGGCTGAAAAATTAACTTCAAATTTGATTGTTGCCGTTTTGTTGTTCCCACGCGTGATGGTTTTGGTAACACCATCCTAATATTTTCCAAGCATACCAAAGAGACGTCTTCTATTTCGGGGTAAATGAAGCTGTTATCATACTTAACGGAATTTCTCAGAAATTTAACTTCACATTTCTTATCTCTTTCACATAATACTTCAGCTATGTAATAAATTTTTTCCTTTTGTCTATAAATTCTATCAAAATAAAATCGGCAACTTCTGGCTCTTTATTAAGCTTATCTAGAAGAGGTTACAGTTACAAACATCGCCGCATTCTCATTTTCTTCGTCTGTTGAGTCTTCATCGAATCCTACTTTTCTTTTCGTGATATTTTTCTTCTTCAAGCTTTTTTTTTCCTCTCTATCTGTTAGTTTCCAGGGCGATCTTTTCTGGAGTGTCGGTGGCGATAATGTTTTTACCTTTTTCTCTCTTCTTTCTCTGATTCTTTCGTTCTTCAGCTTTTGTGTATCCTTTGAATTCTTGCGGACTTACGAAAGTTTCTGTGTTTTGATTTTGTGTGGGAGTTGTGTGTGTGTATTAACTGATGCTGAAAGTGAGGAGACTGACATAATATTTTCTTCAATACAGCTTGATGTTGATGGTTGATTGGGATCTATATGTGGTCGGGCTTTTTCATTGTTTTGATCCACATTTCTAGCAGTTACGCTACTAATTGCGAAGTCGTCATCTGTAAATATGAATTTAACGAAAGGATAAATCCCAGTTTTTCAAAATCCGGATTTAATATTAGCTGGCGTCATCAATTTTTCTAATGCATTATTAACACAGCCAGCTATATCAAAAATAGAAACGGGTATCCCAAGGTGTTCTAAAAGTCATGTTTGTAATGTAGAATGATTTGAACGAAAAAAACACAGAGACATCTAACGGATGTATCTTGTTGGAAGTATGCGGTGGTAAGGTCAAAATGATCATTTCATTTTCCTTTGCTAGATTCATTCCTGCTATCGTCAGATGACTCTCGTGATTGTCAAAAATCAGGAGGGAAGGGTTTTCTTTTGTGCTGGACGTATGTTCAATGAAGTGCCTCACAACGCTTGGAAACAACTCACGAGCCATCCATCCAGAGTCGGAAACCAATCCCAAAGTACCATACGGTGCTCCATAAGTCACAATTTCAACGGCACGAATTATATTCCACAGTCAGACAGCGTCTGATTGAGGAACACGAATGCTGTCTGAAGGTGGAACTTAAACCGTAATACAAAATTAAATTCAACTGTGAACTCAATACATAACCTACAAAAGTAAACTCGCTCATAAAATGTCAATAAAATAACCAAAAATCTGATCAACAGATTGTTTTTGTACTACTAGTTCCGAAAGAAAAATTAAGGCTTATAATATCAAATCAAGAATAGAAAAAACATACCTAGGAAAATAAGTTTTTTGTTGAAAAATGCTCAAATCCAAAAGAATAGCGTTACAACTTTGTTTACCAAAACTGCGTGTGTAACCCTACTACCCGAACGAAAAACATCGAACTCGCGGCTGTAATTTTAAAATTACTTGCTTTGTCTGATTGTGGAACATGTCTGATCGTGGAACATTCTCCCCTACTCGTATTCAAACCTCGGGTTTGGAATACTAGAGCAATGAAAGCCAATTTACATTCGAAAATTTGTACTTCCAATTAATTTGATACTCTTCATTTCCACAACAGATTCGAAATATTTTAGAGTTCATCACAACATCCACATATCGTTACGACTCTTTCACACGGGGAGCTTCACGTCTCTCGCTCTTATACGGGGGCGTTTATCACTCCTACCTCCCGCTCATTCGCACCGGGAGCCTTTTTAGCTCCTGGCTGCTGGCTCCTTGAGGTCTTCAGCCGAAAGGGTAGGGGAGCTGGTCTCCAAATCCTGAATGAAATGAAGATGATCGTCCTTGAGGTCAGTCGTAGAATGGATCGCACGCGAAGTGTTGCTATATACATTCTCTACCGTCGACACAAATCTCGACGACAGAACCGTCAACGATCAAGAATGGGATGGATGAAGTAACGCAATTTACGTTGAGCACCTTGCAGACTTCCACCCAACTTTTTAGGACTTCATTTCGGTCCTTATGAATGTCGAGACTTTTATCCCAAAGAGCGAGTCGGTTGCAGACAGCACTAATTAACAGCTCCACATGCCATTATAAATAATGTGAAGCCTCAACTAGGAAGAGCCATTTTCACTCCTCGTGTGGAAGCCTCAACTCATCCTTTTACATTTTGTGGAGGAGAACGTTGCTCCCCGGCTCGAGGTGCAAGAACATGAGAGCTCTCGTCTTACGAGACGTGGCGGCTCCCGCTGTTCGTCTGAAAGCTCCATTGGACTCCATTTTGGCGCTAAGAGTCTTCCTCTCTCTCGGAAGCGGGAGACGTGAAGCTCCAGGTGTGAAAAGGCGCTTAGAGTACTACCCATCTTCATGGTGGGTCAACAGTTCGTTTGGTGAGATTCTAACCTATCAGACCTGATGCATCTAATTGTTTTATTGCTGTCAAAAACAGATATGAAATACAATTCATGAGAGTTTTCTAGTGAACGTGCTCCAACCTCCGGTGTATCATTCTCAGTGGGAGCAGGGGACCGGAATTTCAAATAATTTTACAAATATGCTTCTAATGATCTCGGAATCGTCCAACAGACGAATTATGATACATATTTCTATTGAGTTGCATTGTTTTGCGAGTCTTTCGACACGTATACTTTCAAAAACATCTAGAGGCGTCTTATCAGGTGAGCTAGTGGGCCAGGGGGCAAAATTTCGCAAAAAATAAAAAATGAAAGCCCTTGACTTTGTATTTATTCAAATTCCGCATTCTCCGCAATGAAGGTGATATATTCTTAAACAGTTGAAAATTATCAATGAATTCATAGGGAGTGGTATCAATTAATTTGCGATAATCGATAAAGGAGGTCACAAACTTGTTAGAACTGTCAAAGAGCAAGTTTTCCTTAGAGCCACTCTTTAACCTTTCCTTCAAATGTCAACTTTGATATTATGAAGTAGTTAGTAGACTAAAATGAAATACAGAAATTTTTATTTTTGATTTTCACGGCATAAATTCGAGCTTATTGTATATGTATCAACTGCTCAACTATTTCATTTGATTTTAGGTATTTTCAATATGGCATTGGTTCTGAGAGACGCAATCTTCTCTAATCAGACGGAGAAAAACTTCGAAGACGTATTCAAAGCGAAAATTTCATCAGGTTTTAACTTGGATACTGTCACCCGTCAGCACTGCCCGAACCTGGATATTTTTGTGGTATTTTCTTCAGTGGCGTGCGGAAGGGGAAACGCCGGACAGACGAACTACGGTATGGCGAATTCCGCTTTGGAAAGGTTATGCGAGAAAAGAAAACGAGAAAATCTTCCCGGTCTCGCCATCCAGTGGGGCCCAATTGGAGATGTCGGAATACTTGCCAATGTAGATTTAGAAAACACGGTGAGAAATAATAAGAATGCTAGCCAGGGTTCCTCCTCAAAAAAGCCCAATAATAGAAGTTTTGAATACGTTATATACGTTATTTGATTCCAAGAAACTAGTAGCAACAAATGTTCATAAAGGGAATGTGTACAAATAAATATTCGTTCATGTACATTAAATTGAGAGTGGTTGACATAGTGGACCATGATCATTGAACATGAATGATGATTCTCAGCCATATATCTAGTTGCTTCGAAAGTATATCTTCTTTCGAGTAATTCAATGTGCATATGCAAGTACTTATTTCAGCAGGGCTTTTTCTTCCAATTTGTAACTATAAGTAACTTCTATGCATAATATACAAATCTGTATTAAATGTAATAACTTTATCCTCCGTTAGGTAGTTTTCCTACAATTTTTGTATAAAGATGGAGAAGTGGAAGTCAGAAAGCTTTTTTCCCATATATGAACTAATAATGATTGTGGACATCTAAAACATAATTGGATGAAACGAGTGGTGATATTCCTAAACTCTTTTGATACCATCTTGACAATATACGCGCGTAACAAACAGATTGAAAACTTGTATTGATAATATCAGTATCAAATCCGAAGAACGATATACTTCAGCTGTTATTGACTTCTGCTTTTTTGAGCATCCTGCTCAATTATGCAACATCCACAATCATGTATAACAAGACGATGAAATGAAGTATTTTAATGAATCATTAATAGCTCATTTATGTATTCGTTTATTTCATTGGGGAATTACTCGATAGCCGAATTCTTAGGATTTGATGAAACATCATAAGTTATACTCATGCACTATGTCTCAAATGATTTTTGTGAAATTTCACGATAAATTTTTTATTTTTTACATATGAGCCGTTTGGATAATGTGCTTTTCAATTCAATTTAAATGATTGAGATCACAACTTTCCGGTCTCCCAGAACCAGAATAATTTATGAATACTTTTTTCTAGGGTTTGATGGGTATGCTACCTCAAAATATAACTTCTTGTCTGAATTCCTTAGAGACATTCATGTTACAAGATAGTCCAGTAGGTTCTAGCATCGTTTTAGCAGAAAATGAAGAGTCTTCCGGCGCTGTGAAGAAGACAATAGCAGAGACAGTTGCTCATATCTTAGGAGTTAGAGACATCAGTACGTATTACTCATAAATTAACAATAAATCTAGTACTATAGACTAAACTACTACGGTCAGCGAAATTTTTGGACATCTACTTCAGTTCTCGGTTTTCCTCGATGAATGTATTGCGCAGGTCTCAATACGGTATAAGCTTAACCTCTCTATGGGCTGAATAGATTTCACAGTCGATTTTCTGGTAGAGGCACCACCCAAAATTCTCACAATAGAATCCACGATGTTGGAAATTACTTTTCGACAACGTCTAGTCAGACAAATTTTGAAACATATCAATATCAAAAAGGCGTCTGGTCCTGATGAAGTGCTCGTCATCGTACTTGAAAAGTGCGCGACATATTTTGCAGACATTTCAACCTGTCTTACAAGGAAGGGGTTCCCAAAAAGGGCAAGAAAAATCTTCTAAATAACTATAGCCGTGAACCACCATATCTTTAAATATTTGGAAGGCTATTAACATTTTGAGCGATCATCAATATGGCTTTCAGAAACAAAGATCAACAGGCGACCTTCTATCGTATGACACCCAAATTTGGAATAACGGAATCGAGAAACATGGAGAGTCAAGAGCTTTTGTGCTTGATATTTCTAATGCCTTTGGCCGTGTGTGACATAAGGGTTTGCTGGCCAAACTTCGATGCTATGGCTTGTCAGATCATTTTAGTTCATGGCTCTCCGGCGTCCTGAAAGAACGTTTCCTGCAAGTGGCCGTCGATGAATATCTCTCGAATACTCTCATCATCAACGCTAGTGTTCCCCAGAGCTCCGCCCGTAAGCATACTTTGAAGCTGCCGGATTCCATTCAGGAAAGAGCCATACCCCTGATTGGAGACACGAACATCACTTGCAACCTTGATAGTTCAGAATATCGAAGAAAGGTTGGAGATTTGTCTCTCTTTTGTAGATACTTTCACGGGAGATGTTCGAGTGACTTGGCACATTTGATTCCACCAAGAGCGGTACATATCAGAAATATGCGAAGGACTGTGGCTGCTCATTGTTTTGAGGTTCAACTTAGTATACCTCAAACTACACTGGAGAACTGTGTTTATGTGGAATAAACTTTTTGAGAACGTTTCTCGAAATGGATTCATACTCCAGCGATTCAAATCCAATGTGAATCGCTACTCTATTTGAAGACAAACAGTATTATTTAATGTTTTCTGTTTTTCAATTCATACTTTCAGTTTATGTAATTTAGATTTGTTACTGTAAGTTCTCCACTTAAAAAACATGTCTCCATTAAAATTTTCTTTATAATTCCTTTTTCCCCGTATATATCTTTTTCCTTATCGCACTGAATAAACTAGCACTCATCGCATGTTTTCTTTCAGAACTGGTGGACAAATCATCAACTATATCCCAGTTGGGAATGGATTCCCTGATGGTGACTGAAATCAAGCAAACTCTTTACCGAAACTTCCATCTAGACCTCAGTATTGACGAAATCAGATTACTTACATTTGAATATTTATTGGGACTTGAAGAAAATAATACTAAAGCCAGTTAGAAATGAACTGATGATAACTGTGTGAATTGTTGTTTGTTTATCACAATGAGACTTGTAATTGAACATAATCTTAAGCTATAATAATATCAATAAATTATATGCTTTGATAGTACACCTCATTTATCTTTCATTTGATTTGATTATCCCTGACGGTAACATACTTGCAAAGAGGAAGTACTTGCCATTAAACACTTGATAGACTGTTGATAGGTCGTCGAAAACATTAAAGAGTCGAATGTTATGTTTGAAAAATATTGGACATAACTAGATTTTCCTGATTAATTTCTGCTGCCCCTATTATCAACACAACTTCCAATATTTTTTTTAATTGATCTGCTTCCTGTATATTTGTAATGTTTTTATCATTTTTCTCGACTTATAGTCGACAGAGTTAATACATCAAATATAATTCAGTAAAACTATTCATGATAATAATAACGAATTCAAAAAACACTTTGTGAGATTTTCACTGAACACTTTTACAAAAACGCAACACGTGTTTCGCTATACGAAAGCTTCTTCAGGCGTGTCTTTCCATCAAATATAGTTAATAAATATACAATGTTTACAAGAATTTAAATTTTTAGACGTGTTTTGTTAAATCAGTAGCTTCCTCGGTAGCTTCCGAAGAAGCTACTGAGTTAGCGAAACGCATCTAGAAATTGAAATGTTATTAATTTTCATCAAGTAACGGGTAGGTAGGTAGGTCTGAATTGAGTGGGTCTATTCAACTCTCCACCGCAACCCATGAGGGTTTATTGTGGCTCACACCTATTCACACTCGACCAAAGAAACCCAGCTTCTAAACGAAGCCGATTCGTTTGCATGGTGAGTGGTCTTTCATGTTAGATGGTAAGAGTTCGGATCTGCCGAACTCAAAGAATCTGATTCGGTCCCCAGCGGGGCATGCACAAAGTATATGCTCTGCAGTTTCATCATTTTCCAGACACAGGCGACACACACTGTCTTCCGACAGTCCAAGTCTCTGCTGTCCAAGTCTCTGCTGTTTGGAATCAAGCTTTGAAAGGTGAATAAACGCCTTGGAGTGAGCCAATCCTGGAAGATTCTGCCAGGTCCATAACTTTTCTTGCCATCCAGGTGTTCAGTGTTTGTTTGGCAAAGCCCAAAGCGATGCCAATGACACGTTCTGGTATAATGAAGCCGCTTGCAGCACCCTCCTTTTCAAGAGAGTCAGCAGCTTCATTGCCTTCCAGGCCAGTATGGCCAGGAATCCAGACCAGAGACAATCTGTTTAGTCTTCCTATGGAGGAGAGTCTTTTTTGGCAGTTTGCTACCAATGTAGACGTTGCTCGGTAGGAGCCAAGAGCTTCCAATGCCGCCGCTTGACTGTCCGAGAATATTTTTATTGACTTGTGAGTGAGGTTGGATTTATCCAATCTCTCCGCACACAATTCAATACCGTAAATTTCCGCTTGAAATACAGTCGCATTAGTTCCTAGGCTGTTCACATTTATTCTTCAAACTTCAATCTGAAATGTTATTAATATCTTTTTTCTGATACGTGCAGTCTCGGACTGTTTGGACTGATTTGAAGAGTTTGAAATCATCAGCAAAAAGAAGACAATCTATATATTTCAGAACTGATAGTAAATCATCATTCATGAAAATTATGAATAAATCCTTGTGGTACACCTAACCTAGCTGGAAATTTTTCTGAAATTTTTCAGTTATGTTTGACAATGAAAAACCGATTTTGAAGATAATTCTCCGTTAGTTCCATTTTTTTATTTTATATTTACTCAATTATTATGAAATTTGTTTTAAGATTTCTTATACTATATTTGGTTTCCCCGATATAGCCATTGTAAGTACATACATACATATAGATGGAGCTGAAAAAGTTTTAATTCAGTCCCGTGGTTCGAAGCACACTCGCTCTTTTTAATTAAAACTATTTGCGGCGTAAATGTATTCTCCTATTCATAAATGTATGTAAAAATCTGAGTTTGATTGACTACTGATTCTGCAGCGGGATCCTAGACTATTCGTATTTTTGTTAAAATAATTGACATTTGGCAACACCGCTGTAGACATGATCAATTTTATTGGACAACAGACACGCGGCCAATTTAAACTCTTGCTTCTTGAATTTTTCTTTTTTCTGCAAATATAAAGAGGTATTAGGCTCGATAAGTATAAAATACCTCTAACTCGATCAGTCTATCATCAAACCAGTATCATTTTTAATAGCATGAAACAAGCCCATTTGAGACTTCAACGTTATGAGCTGCCCTCGAGGCTTTAATGTACCTAAGGCCGGCCACTCACGTACAGTTTTAACTGACAGTTAAACCTGTAATGTTAAAACTGACAATTAAAACTGTACGTGTGTGGCTATTTTGATTACAGTTCAACTCCAATTTTTCAACTATACAGTTTAACTGAGAGAAATGAAATTATTCATATTTTTTATTGAAATGACAAACTGAACTGAGTGTATGTGGCGGTTTGAAATGGAATAATTTAAAAACTAGCAGATGGACCGGAATAGATTGACTGGATGGTAGGACACTTGTGTGTTGGAAATGGAATGGAGTTGAAAGAGGTATTAAAAAATGAAACTTTTTCGTTTTGTTTATTTTTTGAATTTTGCTTATATTACTGTGATAATCGCAAAGCGTATGCATCAGAATATTCACTTACAAATACCGTCCATACATTTCAGGCCACTGTCACAAACGACATCGGAGAATCTTCCACCACACTTTTCATCTTTTTCTGAAAAATAAATTATATAAATTATTATCATAGCTGGGTTACGGAAAAATAGATTTCAAACAAACTTTTTTCAATAATGCCCAGGAAAATTCATTTATAAACGCACCGCCGGCCCCCTGGCCGGTACCACCACAGCCGCTGTGTCACTCCATTTTAAATCTCTAATATCTTTGAGAATATTCATTTAAATTATATGTTGCAATGGAACACATTGATCTATATTGAATACACAACGTAGTTAAGGTATAGTCGAAGTTACCTGTATTGTGAATAGTTAAAGCTATCGGCGAAGAAATGATGCCGCTTCGATATAGTCCACGTGGACTGAAGAATTGGCGGTTCGTATTGGATAATTTTTACTAACTGAGTTTAATGATTGGCTAAAGAGTCATAAAATCAAATTTTAAGTCATATTACGCTGACAAATGAAATGCGAGGATGTTTATACCTTCGTGTTGTCAATGTTCAGTTCAGGAACTGATCGCGATTTGAGTGTTGAAATTCGATATTGGTGCAGTTATAATTACCTAAAATTTTTGTTATCTGTTTAAAATGTGGCGTCCTTGGACTAGTACTAATAGTAATAACGAGTGTGATAACAACGCAGACTCTTTCCTGTGTAGTGATTCCAATAGCGATGGTGAACAATGCGAAAAAGAGATACCCGTAAATAAGATTCGGATGCATTTGAATATTGTAACACAGAAAGTATGTTTCAATGTATATAAGAATCTACATCTCAAGTTTGGTTTCGAGGAAAACAAACTATTAAAAGCAACATCAGATTTGACCGAAATTCCTTTCTCAACTGTTCATCTACTAAAATCATTGAAAAAAATATATACGACTCTTACAAAAGCAATGAGATTCCTACAACTGAAATCATAAGGAAGAAATAGAATACTTCCGGTCATAACGTGAGCTGCTGTGACAAAACTCTTCAGAATTGGATAAAGAAACTAGGATTTATATTCAAAATAATAAACAAACGTCAAGCAGTCATGGAAAGCATAAGCATAGTGGAATTTCGTAACAAATATTTAGAACAAATAACTAAATATAGACAAGAACCACGGTAAATTTTCTATTTGGATGAAACTTGATATGACACACACGACACAGTTACGAAAGGGTGGACTGATGGTTTGAGAATGTGTACGCCTAACATGCCTGCAAACAAAGGATAGCGACTAATCATTGTGCCTTGCGGAGAAAGTAAATGATGGGTTCCGAATTCTTTGAAAATACGTGGAAAAAAACTTGAGGACTCCAATGCTGACTATCATAAGAACACGGAAGCTCATATTTTCGAGGAATGGTTTGAAAACACATTGATTTCAAATTTGGATGCGAATAGTGTAATAGTTCTTGACAACGCTTCCTATCATTCGCGACAGCTCATCAAAGTACCGAATAAAAACTCGAGGAAAGATGAAATAAAAAGTTTATTTGATAACAATTTGCATTTTGAAGATAATTATACCAAAAACCAACAATTTGAAATTTTACAGACAAGAACATTTGAAAAAGTGTTTGCCCTTGTATGGCCTCAGTATGGACACACAATACTGAGACTTCCTCCCTATTTTTGGGTTTTCAATCCCATCGAGTTGATTTGGGGAAAATTGAAACAAAGCATCAGGAGTAAAAATAATTCTCCAAAATTTGATAAGAAGGTAATAGAGCTATTTGAATTGAAGGGGTTATATTTTTAGGAGTGATTAATTTTTGGGAAAGAAAGTTTTTGGCTTTCTACTACTCCATCTGATACAAAAAAGGGATGAGAGAATCTTCCAAAGAAAGGAAGGAAGTAATCAATTTGAAAATAAGTAACTCTATACATGGATGTGTAGATCATGCAAAGAAGTAACTTGCTATGCATGTATGTATGTATGTATGTATGTATGTGGGCATATTATGCATTTATATTAAAAATTAATGTAAAGTAAAGGTAAAGTAATGATACCCAAGCATTTTTAGAAAAAAATAATCATAATTATTTGTAATATCTTTTAGTTTATTGCAATGAATAGCCTCAAATTTTATGGGGAGGCTAAGCCTTCCTTGCCTCCTCTGACGAGCCGCCGCTGCTCATTACATAAACCTTTCTGTAAACGTATATACTTGTCCTTCTTCGAACAATTGCGAGCTTAAATACACAACTGCGTGGTGTACAGTGCTGTCTTGCATTTTGTAGACAGTGGAAGCCCATGACAAAATTAAGGGTAACATCCTTCTTTCAGCCGTCCCATAATTTAATTTTGCTGGAAACTGTCAGGCTTTAGGGTGGATAAGATGTACGCAGTATTTTTCAAAGTTGAACTGAACTGACGGTACATCTGTTTCGCACATTTTAGCTCGACGAAACTGAGGCCAAACAATTTCTGCAATGTAGACGATAGCGCCATTAGCCAATCTTTTCGGTTGGTCAATATTGGACCGCAACATATGTAGGTAGTTGTATCAATCTTGAATTTGTATCTTTTTCAAAGTATACTACTATTCTACAAGCCTGTCATCTCATATCCATTTTGAGGTAGTTGTGAAAAAATATGTTGTCCACCGTTTTGTAGCTGCGGCCATCTTGGATTTACAACGATACAGAATTTATTACATTGTATAGTCACAAAACTAAATGTGTGTAGGTACCAAATATCAGCTCAATCTATCAATAGGAAGCAGATCAAACTTCAATTACTGAATTTACCCCAAATAAACAGGGCAAGCTTGATAAAACCGATCAAAAATAGTTTCTTCGAATCAAATCAAGTTAAATGGTTTTATTCATATTTTGGCGACCGTGACAGGATACCTCAATGGAATCAGTAAAGAAAGAAAGAAGGCTCCCCAGAAGACAAGTAGCCTTAATATGCAGGAAATTCGATGCTCTACAAGAAGCAATCCAAAAAGAGATAACCATCGATCAGTACCAGTTACAATGACATGTGAAGAATTTAAAAGATACAATCGCAAAACTAGATGATAATTTGAAAAAATCCTTATTCACTGAAGCAAGCAATGAAGTTTTCAATAGAGAGTAACAAGATACGCATTTCTTTGAAAATAATACTTCGAATGTCAATTCAAATGTGAATCTCTCTTCATTAGAACGAGGGAAAAGAAGAGTCCGTTTACCAAAGATTCAGTTGAGGAAGTTCGAATATTACTGGAGTTTTTTCTCGACACCAAATCGTTATTTTTAACATCTCGACACGTGTTTCGATCACCAAGTGATCATCTTCAAGAGAAAGATTAAACTGTTTAATCTTCCTGTTTAATATTCCTCTTGAAGATGATCACTTGGTGATCGAAACACGTGTCGAGGTGTTAAAAATAACGATTTGGTGACGTGTCGAGGTGTTAAAAATAACGATTTCGTGGTGGGAAAAAACTTCAGTAATATTCATTACTACACCAAAGGTTCCAAACACTGAATCATACGTTGAGGAAGTTCGACTGAAATACAAAGAATTGAATAGGTTTTTGGCGCCAATAAAAAAAATTAATGATGACATAGATGCCGAGGACAAGGAAGAAGGTTCAGCGGCTAGAGAGTTGATTAGTTTTCCACCGTCTGGAACAAACCATCTTGTTGCCGTCGACCAGTTGGAAGAAAGGTCCACTAGAGAAAAACTACTCATAAAGATATATGTCAGAAAGCTTCTCAATTTAGTATGAAGAAGAAAACAGATATATAACTTTATAGTTCATACGATAAATTAGAAACACAACTTCAAGCTTTAGACACACTTGAGGTAATTGAAGAAAAATACCCCTCAATGATATCATTAGATGAATCTGATTAGTTACACGCCTAAATTTGGGAAAGAAAAAAAGTCAACAGAATAAAAATGTCAAATTGAATGCAGAATGATCCGGGTAACCAACACTTAATCTATTATTTATCGATGCTATTGGATTTTTTAAGAAATATAGTGGAATTTGTGGAGAGGATCAACTTATCACACAAAAGGGTTCAAAAAAAGTACAATCGTTCGAAGGAATATACTTCAAAGTGTCAGGAACAAGGTGGGACAATAAAACAGCCCTACATTCTGAAAATCCACCAATATCTGGAAAGGGTCAGAAAAGTCCAAATTGTTTATTTTGTGATAAATCCCATTCAACAGGCGTGCAAAAATGCACAGTCTTTTTTCTAGATAAGAAAAAAGAATGTACAATGATACAAAAAAAAGGTTTTTTTGTTCGAGAACAACCTATGCAATCACAAATTCTCGAGCATTTGTGAAATGTATGATATGCTCAAAAAGAATTATCCAATAATGTATGTTTTCCGTTTCAGCTACAAATATACAAATGAAAAATAAGCTTCAGTGAGATCCAACACCAGACAGCGCTGTGCATACACGCCATAGGTATCTTTAGTGATGTTAGACTGAACCACAAATGCATTGTGGAACTCAACTGTCCTCAAAGACAAGGTTAAGTAAGTAGGTAGAATAATATCTTCTTTAACCAACAAATAAAATCTTCGAATATCAAACATAAAGGATCCTCTCACAAGTCTATAGTGAACTTCGTAATAATTGTGATTTTAGAGCAAACAATTGTAATTGATCATTCAAGTATGTATGTCCATTCACTTTCATGAAATAAAGATCAAGGATCGCCAAGGCCGTTTCAACTGACTGATTTGCTAATTTCATTGTTTTGAAGTTTGTTACCATCTGTGAGCTTATTTTCTTGCTGAAATCAGAGACAACACATTTATGACCCAACACCGAACAAATCTGTTTCGATCCGCCATATGTTTCATCAGTGGTTCTAGGTTGAATCACGAATGCATTGTTGGTCTTAACTGTCCTTAAGGTGTAAGTCAGAGTAAGTTATGGCGGTGGCATATCCCTTTATTTCTTCAACTTTATACAAAAAAGTGTGGAATACCTCCGAAAAAAGTAACACGCAGGGCGCTCCACACAATAAGGCCGCTGAAGCCACAAGAACTGTTTTGTTTGGATGCAGTGTCTCATAGTGTTGTAACAGATGAGACTGACAACTGGCAATTGAACATAACCCTGTACAGCCCCGTCCAAACGCTTTCCAAATCAAGAAAACCAATCCCCGCCTTGCAGTTCGGACGATTGAACGGCGGGTACACAAGATGAAAGACAACACGCGTTTTGTTTTCAATGTGTGATGGATTACAGGGCGGCCAACATGACCTTTGAGCCCGCAGTGCGGCGAATAGCCGCCAAACAACGGGGTATCCATCACTCTTTGAGTCAAGGCGCGCTGCTGACCACCAAATAGCACTGCCTTGATAGGATACGAATGCTGGTGGCTGCTAAGATCACTAGTGAGGCGAGCGAGAAGTATCGCGGAAAACCTCAGGTTCCGCGAGAAACCTTCTCGCTTTTTTTAATAGCCTCCGCGTGTTATGTATTATCGGCCGACCGCTGATTAAGCGAAATCCTTCTGAAGAGCATCTATGAATACCCTCTGTCACTCGACTTAGACACTCTAGCCCTAGCGCAGCTCAAAACTTTCAGTAGGGAGCTTCGCCATCCTAGACTCAATGAACTGCGCAACACGTTAACCCAGGATGACGTTCGAACAGCTCTTGTAGGTTCCAAAAACTTTGCTGCTGCAGGCCCAGATGGGCTGAACACTCATTGGTGGAAAAACCAACCAAGCACACACCGCCATCTGGCCAGAGTATTCAACTCATGGCTGGACGGACTGCAGCCGATTTTAGATTGATTTGTCGAGGGGCAGGCCGTTCTCATCCCCAAAAGCGGAAATTTGTCGATTCCTAAGAATTACACACCGATGACGAGCATCTTCTACACACGAAGACGGAAACTGAGGGGTTCATCATGCCCTGTCAGGATGTTGTTGTCAACATATTAGTCTACCGTAGTCGCGTGATGGGTATAGAGGTTCCTGACACACGGGGTAGGGCCTGCCGCAAGGCGACTGTGACACTAATGCTCTTACTGTCAGCATGTCAAGCATATGCGACATATCGCGGTTCTTTTACGGTATTGACGAGACACCGGTGTTGCCCTACGACGCCCGGGGGATATCGAATCCGATTCAGGGAACGAGAAATGCCGAATGTATTGGAACTATTCGTTCCCCACCCTCTGGTTCATATAAGCCAATAAGCTTGATATAATTCTTCTCGACCATCAGAGCGAAACAATATTTGTCATGGAGTTTTCAGCTCCTTATGAGACGAATATCGTCCGAAAAGAGGTGGAAATGGTTGTTTTGATTATTGGTGGAGTCCTCTCTACTTTTGAATCTCAAGATCGTGCTGGTTCGCCGCGCTAAGGCAGAAATCTTAGCCGGAAAGATGCAGATACTGTCATTCTTGGCTCACTTGCTTAGGACACATTATTCTCGGACCCAATGGTTGATAATGCTGGCGCGCCCTCCCGAATGTATCGGGGCTTCGGGGGATAGGCAGCGCAGCCTTAGGGAACAATAATGATAATATCTTTATTAATTTCAGAAAAAAACAGATGAGTGTACATTGAAGTAGAAACAAATATCATCCGAAAATAAAAGGCGACTTTCAATATAAACAATGAAAATACACTGTTAAATCGCTCTTACATTCCATACTTATATCATTCAAATGAGCGTTAAAAATGAAGAAAAGAGAATTGAAACTTTCTATGTTCTTAACCACTTTTATTTGTAACTAACGTTACTGCAGTTTCGTCCTGCAAGGACATTTTCAAACTCATACATTAAACATTACAGTTACTAACAATCGAAACTGGTGCCGTAACTTGGTTTGAAATCTTTTAATTTTCATTTCTTGTTAATAATAATTTTTAATTTTCAGCTTGTATACTTATTCAATTTTTTTATTGTTTTGGTTGTTGCTTGTATGCTATTTTTTTGTAATTTTCAGGTTTTTGTTCAATAAAATTGTTATTTTTCGGTTAATCTTTTTTAATTTTTACAGATTCTTTCAGGGATTTCAAATCAATTTATATTATATTAGACAATTGAAGTCCCAACTGATGAAATACACCACGAAACATTGTCAACCACCTTCAAACAAATCTAATTACCCTTTGCACCATACGAGTCAAAATAAGATCTTAGGAGTTATAGGGAAATTAAAACTACCTATCGCTCGTGAAAATGAACTCCAGCGGCCATCGCTATTCCGTTTCCGTTACGCTAGTTGCACACACACCGATTTTGGATGGCCAGTATAAAATCGGTCGATATTTTATTGGTAGCGGGTGCTTGCATACTCACCGGATTTTGGCCGGTCAAACAATCAGTTGCTTTGTTGTCGTAATTAGCACGCACTACCAAAACGAAGTTAATGCGTAGTAACTACAATTTCACCGAGCATTCGAGACTGGAATGGTCGTAAAAAACCAGTGAGTATGCAAGAGTGTAGTTAGTCATGTACGCCACTACTTCCCGGTACTGCCGGCGATACAGTGGCAGTGGACGGCTGCTCACCGTTATTTTACCGGCGACGATCACCGGTCGGCATGTGTGCAAGGTTCCGTTCCCACATGTGGTTCACTATTGGAATTTGGACGACCAGTACAAAGTCGGCCGTCCAAAATCGGTGTGTGTGCAACTAGCGTTAGATAATAGTATAATAATAATAATAATAATATTTATTCACCATTTTTTATACACTTGGGTATATATGGTAAGTCAGTTGTACTACAGGCTAGTAAAGATAAAAAGAGTTGGAGATTGAACACAGAATCACCTCTAAATATACACATATACACATATATACACATACATAGATGTAGTGAATTAATTCGATGGCTAACGCTAGTTGCACACACACACACACACACACACACACGGCCGACTTTGTACCGGTCGTCCAAATTCCAATAGTGAACCACATGTGGGAACCGGACCTTGCACACATGCCTACCGGTGATCGTCGCCGGTAAAATACCGGTGAGCAGCTGTCCACTGCCACTGTATCGTCGGCAGTTCCGGGAAGTAGTGGCGTACATGACTAAATACACTCTTGCATACTCACCGGTTTTTTTACCGACCATTCCAGTCTCGAATGCTCGGTGAATTTGTAGTTACTACGCATTAACTTCGTTTTGGTAGTGCGCGCTAATTACAACAACAAAGCAACTGATTGTTTTACCGATAAAAATCCGGTGAGTGTGCAAGCACCCGCTACCAATAAAATATCGGCCGATTTTATACTGGCCGTCCAAAATCGGTGTGTGTGCAACTAGCGTAACGTCGCATTTTTGTTTGTTGTTGTCCACTTGAAAAATAAAATCGATGTAAAGATATAAATATATGAATCAATGAATATCCTTTCTCAGTACGTCTTTTTTTAAACTTTATTTCATCCACCCCTCGATCATTTTCGAACCAAAAAAATTACACGGGAAACGTGAAATAATTATAATCAAACAACTGTTTTTATCATTCTGTTTATTTTCGAATGCTTCATGAGTCACTGTGATAATCGTAAATGTGAATCAGGATCTTTATTGACAAATTCCGTCTATACATTCCAAGCCACTGTCACAAACGTCATCGGAAAATCTTCCACCACACTTCTCACCCTCTTCTGAAAAAGAAACGATTCAAATGATCATCACGTAGAGAAGTTTTTTATTTATTTATATAGAATGTAGAATTGAAAATATTCATCCACGAATAGAAATGAGATAGCTTCATAAAAATGTTCATTTTTATTAATTTTAATTTGAATTTTTGATACTACATCCATCACCACAACATTGATTACTCAATACTTCTCAATAAAAGCAATTTCATCTCACTAAATACCAGACGTGGCACGTGGCATTCTAACAATAACATTGCTTCATAATTTACTGAGTACATAATAACATAAGCTGTGAATTTCAGCTAGCAAAAATTCCAT
The DNA here is from genome assembly GCF_025532065.1 of Leptinotarsa decemlineata. Classification (NCBI taxonomy): domain Eukaryota; kingdom Metazoa; phylum Arthropoda; class Insecta; order Coleoptera; family Chrysomelidae; genus Leptinotarsa; species Leptinotarsa decemlineata. The sequence continues at coordinate 25,191,982 of NW_027412688.1, read as the reverse complement.
TAAATGTACCTCGACTGAATAGTAGGCATGCAAAGGTATTTACTGTGATCCTGCTAGAACATATATATTAAAGAGATCACCTGTCTTAATCATTTTCAATAATTTCAATCTGATATGTGGTTTATATACATTTGTTATAAACATTTATCTAGTTTATACATTTCCGGTTATTGGGTGTACTTATACCTGTTGGAAATAAAAAACTATCTCTATATCTATGAATCTATGTATCACTGATGTTTCTGTAACCCTCGTTCTGCGAGGTGGTTATTATTTTGAAGATAATTTTAAAGCCTAATATGCATTAATTTCTCTAAGATTTTTCAAAAAAACTGAAAGAGTAGAAATTCGTCGATTATTGTTCAAATAATATTTATATAATTTTTCTATGATATAAATATTCTTTTGAAATTTTCATTATATATACTATCACCATAGTATAAAGATAATTATCTGTATACTAAGCTATTACTGATGAAGAAAGATGAAGAACTAGAAAGACAAAAACGCCTTTTTCTTGAAAATGTTCCTCTTTCAGTTCAAACAATAGATTTGTCCTTATAATCAACAATTATCTTTGTTGTTTGGGAAGACGGGGTTGTGTGATATTTTCGCAAACGTCTATTTTTATAGTTTCTGAATAGAAAACTGTACTTCCTTTGATGGTGCAAACGGTTGAGGTCAGAAAAATAGGACTCTGCTGTGATGGTTTGGTTCGGTTGCAGAAAGTTATAGTGAATCATACCAGTGGATGATTGCCATACAGTCACCATGATCTTTTTGGTAAGTTTTCGCCTTTGAAACTGCCTGGGTGGCTTACTGGTGCCCAACCACTATCCTGAACGTCTCCTGTTGTCGTAGAGGATCCACTTTTCATCATACGTGATGATCCGATCCAAAAGCAAAAGCAAAGAACAACAGACATTCAAACGTGACAACTTCTGTCGATCGTTTCGAGCTTTTCAACCTTTCCAATACGTTTCAAACCATCAAAAACCGCTGACGCGCAATTCTTCCGCCATCTCACGCACCGTTTGTGATGGGTGAGTCCCCACCAGGGTCCTCGTCTTCGTACTGGATTACTCTAGGTCGACCAATTCGGGGCTCATCTTTGAGGCTAAAATCTCCCGTATGAAATTTCGCAAACCGACGTGAACATTGCGTTTATTAACACTATCATTGCAAAATGCGTCTTTGGTTTTTCGGAATGTTTCGGCAGCACTTTGGTTCAATACAGGGTGTTAATTAAGTATGTACCATAAATTTAACTGATGTTTCTTTAGGTATTTTTAAGACGAAATATTCATATAAACATGGTTCCGCAAATCCTTCGATCTCAAGATACAGGGTGTTAAAATAAAAATAAAAAAAAAGTTATTCGTAAATATCTTAAATATCCTTTACCTAATTTTGTTGTAATTTGGCAATGGTAATTATAAAATTAAGGAGCTAATTTAGCCCGAACGTGATTCAATTTATTGTCGCGTCTCGAGCGGGATTTGAACGAATATTTTTGACTTAGAAATGTACGCCACTGACTTTTGTGCAATTTTTATTATTTCTTTGGATTAAGCAATTAGAAATACAACTTTTTTGTCTCTTTTTGCCTCGCACTCTTCTGAAAATACCTAGTGTATTTTTTATTATGTCACATGAATTGATGATTTTATTCCGTAAATCCTCTTCGCTTTGAACAGCAATTTTGTATATCAACGCTTCAAGGTGTCCCCACAGAAAACAATCTAAGGGGTTCATTTCGGGCGAGTAAGGTGGCCATGGGTGTGGGCCTGCTCTCCCAATCCAGCGATTATGGTAATTTTAATCCAAAAATTACCGTAGCATTACACTAAAGTGTGGTGGAGCACCATCGTGCATGTACCATATACGGAATATTTCCATGACTGGAATTTCTTCTAAAAGTCCAGGTGAAACAAATTCTAAAAACCTTTGGTATTCTTCTCCATTAAGTCTAGCTGGAAGGAAGTGAGGCCCTATGAGATGGTCACCGACAACCCAAATATTAAAAAAAAACTGTTCTTGAAAATTATTTTCTATCAAGGCGTGTGGATTGTTTTCGGCCCAAATGTGATTGTTGTGGAAGTTAATAATTGAATTGCGAGAAAAACGAGCTTCATCTGTAAACTCTATTCGACTTAAGAATCTGAATTTCTTCTTATTTTACCGCGTACCCAATTAGAAAAAGCTAGTCTTACAGGCAAATCTCTGGGCAATAGAGCTTGCACACGTTGCATGTGATAGGGTTATAGCTGCTGGGCTCTTAAAATCTACCACACTGTGACATGGGTAATATTCAGTTCTTCAGCTATTTTCCGAGTACTGGTATGAGGATTTACTTCAATCTCATTTAAAACAGCTTCTTCAATTTGAACTGTTCGTACCGTTGCAGGCCTCCCAATGACAAGCGTCGATCTTTTAAAGCTGCCTGTTTCAGAAAGTCGTGCATGGAGACGTACAAAAGTTCTTCTATTAGGCACTACACGCTGAGGAAATATTTCATGGTAAATGCGTCTTGCAGCATTCGAGTTTCCGTGAGCCATTCCATAACAGAAATGCATATCTGCCATTTCACTGTTAGTAAATTGAACCATGTTTTACAAAAATGGTTCGAAAAATAACCACTGAACACACTTTTTATAACAATTATAAATTAAAAGCTTATAAAGTTGACAACAACTGTCAAGTTGTTGTCAACTTGACAGTTGTCAAGGCAACCCTTGATTATTATTTATGGTATTTTCAGAAGAGTGCGAAATTCAATGATGCGACGGCTAGATGGTTGTATTGAAGCCTCTTTCGGCTTCAATACTTAATTTATATCGAATTGAATGTGGTGAATGCCCCGCCATATATACAGGCCAAACTGGGAGAAATTTTGATACAAGGTACCACGAACATGTCATTTCGGATAAAAAATCATTAATGTACGAACGTCTTCAAAATTCGAAACATAAAATAGATAAAGATAATTTAAAGATCCTACACACATGCGAAAAAGGGAAAATGATGAATCTGTTGGAATCTATGGAAATAAACAGGTCAAAGAAAAATCCCAATTCTATTGTCCTCAACGAACAACTTGATTTAAATAATAGTCCTCTCCTGAACCTATAATCCAGATCCCAAAACCTACATTATATTGAAAGCTTTGTTATGTTCATGGATTTTACAGGTATATGAAACGCAGGTACCGGGTATCAGGTATATCAGGTACATCAAATCATTTATGATAGAATAAGCAACATAGGTATAAATTACTCAGATTTAAATGTAATCAGTTAGTTTTGAAAATGGTATAATAGCCGAAACCGGTCAAGAATAAAGAAATATAGTGGAAAATAGACAAAAGTGTGTTTTTGTAGTGTATCCTCAGTGAACATAAATTTCCACAAAATAAACAAGTCGTCAATCGAAGAAGAGAAAAGACTTAATTTAGTGTAATTCGTTAGTCCAGATGTTAATGTTATTTAATATTTGTTGTTATTGTTACATAATTAGTAATGAAAAATTGTAAAGATAATTATTTCCAAAAGAAACATTTAATCCCCCATATTATTCCTTGTGAGGTCCAGGGATATTCAATTAGGTCGACTTTTTTTTCATAAGAACTAAGCAAGATACGAAAAAAATTCATGAGAAAAGTTGTATTTCTAATTGCTTAATCTAAAGAAATAATAAAAATTGCACAAAAGTCAGTGGCGTACATTTTTAAGTCAAAAATATTCGTTCAAATCCCGCTCGAGACGCCACTGGACTTAATAAATTGAATCAAGTTCAGGCTAAATTAGCTCCTCAATGTTAGGAATACTATTGCCAAATTACAACCAAATTAGGTAAAGGGTATTTAAGATATTTACGAATAACTTTTTTTATTTTCATTTTAACACCCTGTATCTTGAGAACGAAGGATTTACGGACCCATGTTTATATGAACATTTCGTCTTAAAATTACCTAAAGAATCGTCTGTTAAATTTATGGTACATACTTAATTATCACCCTGTATGAATTCATAGAGAAAAATTGGACAGAAATCGCTTACCGACATTATATACTTATAAGCTGAAGAGACAAAAAATTAAAAATTGGAAAAAATTAAACAGCATCACTCTAAAGAGTACAAAATTATCTATCGGTCAGTATATACCTCGATGTAACCTTTTTGCCCTAAAAGTATTCTTGCACTGATGAACTTACTCTTTATCCCCAAACATCTGGGACAGCACACACAAGGGTCATTTTCACTGTATAAGGAACCTAGAGCACATGATGGAATTGGACATTTAAGACGATCACAATCCGCTGGGAGACTGCAACTTGTAGAATCGGTATCTCCAACGACAACGCTGACGAAACAAACTAGGGTTATAATAGCTATCATGTTGAAATGAAATCACAAAGTAGAATTTGAAGATTGTTTACGTAGGTACTGATAATGGCTATTGTGCGCAAGTTTTTATATGAATGAGTTCCGGATTTTGTTAGGAAACGTGTGAAATACTACTAAAACAGGACCGGATTTCAATAATTCTAATACTTATTCAGTGCGAAAAATATTCCTCTTTCTTCTGTTTTTAAATTAGATTTAATGTATTGTCCATACAATATCGTTGTATTTATACAACGACTTATACAAAATAGTTTATGGAATCTCAAACAGGTGATCAGAATTCCAAAACGTCTTAAATTTGAGTCTCAATCTGTTACCTATAGATCATCATAAGAAGCCACTGAGAAGTGAAATAACTTCCTCAACTTCATTGATCCCCATTTCACTATTTTCAATGCTACCAACATTTTACAATTAACTAGAGGTAGTGAAAGATAGCAGAATTACACACAAGTTATGCATTTGTAAATGTTAAATGAAAAAAATCACTTTCAGAACAATTCATCATAAATCATCAACATGTAATGAATACATATCTTCTTGCTCAACAAAAGAAATGTGGGAATCTTCTGAAGAAAGTAAGAAAGCAATCGATTACAGAATAAACGGATCAACTTTCAGACACAAACTGGAAGAAAAAACCATCTCGAAACAACGACTTTCATATAAACATTGAATTACACGAAAGGAAAAATACTTTCAAAACAACTGCTTTGGTATGAATATTGAGTTATACGAAAAACACTTTTCCTATTTAGTTTAAACTTCAACCATTGCTTATGAAATTAATTGAGATATCATTCACAAGATTGCTACACAATATCGTATTTGGAAGAGGTGAAATTACATTTACATGGAAAACATAGGAAGTTTTGTTTCTCATTTTTCATGAAGATCTCCTACCACGTGGTAACAGCTACATCCATTAATTTATAGATAGTTCCTGGAACATTTTTCACTTACGTCTTTGAATCTATGCGACTGTATTTCAAGCGGAAATTTACGATATTGAATTGTGTGCGGAGAGATTCGAAGAATCCAACCTCATATACAAGTCAATGAAAATATTCTCGGACAGTCAAGCGGCGTTGAAAGCTTTTGGCTCCTACCGAGCAACGTCTAAATTGATAGCAAATTGCCAAAAAAGACTCTCTTCGATAGGAATACTTAACAGATTGTTTCTGGTCTGCAGTCCTGGCCATACTGGTCTGGAAGGCAATGAGGCTACTGACTCCATTGCAAAGGAGGGAGCTGCAAGCAGCTTCATCGGACCAGAACCTGTCATTGGCATCGCTTTGCCAAACAAAGATTGAACACCTGGATGGCAAGACGATTTATGGACTTCTGGCAGAATCTTCCAGTATTAGCTCACTCCAAGGCGTTCATTTACCATTCGAAGCTTGATACCAAAAAGTTGTTGGACTACAGGAGGGATGAACTACGATGTCTAACAGGCCTTCTTACAGGCCACTGTCATTTGAATCATCATATGCAAAGACTCGGACTGTCGGAAGACATTGTGTGTCCCTTCTGTTTGGAAAATGATGAAACAGCAGAGCACATACTTTGTGCCTGCCCCGCCTGGGACCGAATCAGATTTTTAGTGTTCGGCAGAGCCGTACTCGTACCATCTGACTTGAAAGACCACTCACCATACAAACTAATCATCATCGTTAAGAAGCTGGGTTTGTTTGGTCGAGTGTGAATAGGTGTGAGTCACAATAAACTCTTGCGGGTTGCGGTGGAGGGTTGAATATACCCATTCACTTTGGACTTAACCTAACCGAACGTCTTTGAATAGCGACACATTATGATTTATGTTTATTTATTCATCTGAATAACCAATTTATTATTTCACCCCATTTATGCATTGTTCTCTATGTAGAAAACATTTTATACAGTTGAACTACCACAAAGTTCAAAAGATCGTAAAGATCAGCCAGTCCATTTGGCAAAAAAATCATGAAACGGTCCTGGCAACCTTTGTTGTTTATTGCATCAAGGTGAAGCACTACCATAATTAATAATTAATTATATTAATCTTCAGATTTTGACGTCTTGGATTTTTCAGCTTGTATTTATCCGCATATAATTGTACCGATTAGAATTTCAAAATATGGGAAAGAATATTACATAGTGGTCAATATCCTGGTTGTATTTGATGATAGTCGAAATAGATTTTTAAATTCAAATATTTCTCAAATGAATGAAGGGTGAAATTATGATATGATATTGAGAATAGGGGTTTGAGCTTAGTTGTATTTTATATGCCTTTGTCATCTATTGTTATATATTATGTACTCATATAAAAATCGAAAACAGGAAGAGATGCAAAGTTGGTTAAATCAGGAAAAAAAGGTTGCTCATTTCAAAACTGAATCAAATGATCAAAAATTCAATTATCAAACGACTATAATGGTACATCAATAAAGTTGTCGCCAAAAAAGCTAACTTATACCGAGTAATTAATTTTTTCCGTCCCTAGGAATAAAATAAAATTGGTGATGACTACTCTCAGGAAACGTTCGCTTGAAAAACCGTAAAAGTGACAGTAAGGAACTGCTTTTCAATATCTTCTCAAATAACGTCAAAAATATTTCGCAATTTCTTCAATTTCGAAACGTCACCTAAATAAGCTTATTTAAAATTCAACGTACTTTGTACTGTGCTACTTTCGCACAGACACCGCTCTGCGAGCGCTTTACGGATTTTCCTAGCGTGTTTGTGTTTTGTCCTTAAAAAACCATTGGCGGTTAACAATTTTCCCTCCTTATCTTAGACTTACAGTACATAATACGCTATATAATACGCATGAAGTTATTGCAAACAGGTTGTGGATCCAAGTGCAGGCTCAGATTACTTATAAGGCTAACCTATTGAGTCATGGCCTTGGATACAGGCTGGCAGAGACGCATATACGAGAAAAAAATTGAGTTGTTCTACAATTCAATAGAAAAAAGGGAAAAACAACTCGCAAAATAATTAACAGCTGAGTACAATTGATCAATTTTAAATTTAGAACATATCAAGTTCAAGTGAAACGGTTGTCATTAATCATCAATATAAGTAACCACTTAAATATCATCACTTACAAATATGTCATTTATGAGATGGACATAAAACTCAAATCTGGATAAATGAGGGTACCCGCGGCAATCTTGGTTATAGATCGCCAGAGGGAAAATCGTTTTCTGTCTCTTCCTGTAGCTCTCAGCTCAACTAGACAACTAGATAAAACCAGAGCACAGAACAAAACTCTCGTGAATTTCATCAGTTCGGACTTCCATTGTCTAATATGATATGATTTAAAATCTCTGAAATAACAAAATGAAAATTGAAATTAAAAAATAGCTGAAAATAACAATTTTATTATGCAAAAAATTGTGTAATGAAATTGAAATGAAATAAAAATTAGGTGAAATAAAAATTAAAAGATTTCAAGACAACTTTCTTCACGAGGTTTCGATTGTTAGTATCCATAATCGTCTTCGAATCATGACTGGACTTATTGCTCCGAGAGATGACTATTTATAAGTCATTCGAGTACTTTCCATATGTTGCGTATCTCTACGCCTGCTTGGCTGAATGCGTTGTTGGACAACATTTATGCAGCTTCTTTGAATTCTCTCCTGAACCAATGTTCCTCCCTGTGGATAATCTCAGCTTGGGTCTACTTGATGTTATGTAAATGGCTCCAAACATGCTCTGCTATTTCCGATTTGTAGGTTTCTCCTCGCTGTGTGTTGGACTGTATTATCGTATGGAGCTAAATGGAGGTCAGTTGATTGTGTTGCCATTGAAATTACTTTTGTTGGTTTCCTCAATAAAATGAGCGAAAGTGAATTTTCTGTTTTTTTCCTAAATAAAACAATCAACATTTAATTTGTCAATAACGAATGAACCAATTAAAAAAAAATACAGAAATAATAGAAAGACAAAAGACCTTTCAAATGATGTATCACTCGACCCCCCCATGCCATTGAAAAAATAGGGGGGTAGTTGCTGACCGCAGGGGGATGTGGTTTCGGGTATGAATTCCATATCAAAATAAGTCCCCCTAGAAATAAAAATTGACGTGTTTATTGAAATTATCGATTACACGTCCATTTCTGACTTACAGGGGGGTCACGTTTTCGTTGGCACGCCCTGTATAAATGTTTTTAGCAAGACTGGAACCCACATTGGAGACAAAATTATTGAATTCTTCAGCCATTTCGCCGTTCTTTGTGATGAAATGATAGTCATCAGTAAGAATTTGTGTTATATTGTTACTCTCATTACAGTTTTGTATTTGATTCACCAAGTTCCATAATTTTTTTGAATTAATTCTACTTTATTCAGTTTGTTTTTTGTAGCATTCAATTTTTGCTTTTTCAGTCATATTATTTAATTATTTTCATAACGTATATATTCTTCCTTTTTTTGTTGGAATCAATTTCAAATTTGGTAGATTAGTTAATGGACAAACGTAGACTCAGGAAAATTTTTCGTTAATCTTCAACTTTTAGAAAATACAATAACTCAAAGTTCATTGTCATTCCGTATGAACCAAGACAAACTGTTTAAAAAAATCTGTTTAAAATCTATTTTTCCGTTAATCAGCTGTCGCCCCCATGCGAACTACAACTCTCAGAAGTTGAGAAACTTGTGCGAGCTAAGGACTAACGAGGTCTTACCTTTTAACGTGTAATTCCTAACACGGATTGCCAACGGATTGGATCGAATTTTCAAATATTTGAACGGAAAAGTAACCTTCAAAACTTCTTGCTAACAAGATGTTGGAAAAAGTCGGGATATATGAAATGAGCTGACCGATAATTGTATGACCATACAGTGATGATGAGAAAAATGTCGGAATTCACTTGTATGGTTGAATTTGTGACTACAAAATATATGAAAAAACTAGGGGCTCGTATTTAAAAAAATTAAGCTGATGAAATCTAATGAATGAAACGTCGCATGGCAAATTGGTTCATATCAGATGGTGGCTATGGAGCAAAATTACGAAATTCGACAATTTTAGTTTTCGGCGAGAATTTTGGAAACAACCACTGATATTCTCGATCTGAAAAGAGAGTATTCTGGTTTCCCAAATTAGAAAACTTTTGTTCAATTTAATCGACTATATAAGGCTTACCGTTTCCGAAATAGCAATAGTGGCCTAAGCTGAAAAAACGGCATATTTAAAGTAGTTGAATTTTCTGAGGTTCATGCTAGACAAAACTCTCTCATGATCATTTCAATTATATTCACAGACAAATTTCGATAAAGATATAATATCTTCACTAGAGTATATTCTATACAGTGTGTCAATTTTAAAACTTACAATGGGCTATATCTCACGAAAGAAAGCTGATATCGAAAATTGCTTGAAACTGTATTGCTGTATTATTGTTTACAAAACAACGGAACCCACTTTGAACATTTACTTAATTGACATTTTTAATAAATTTGTAGTTCAACAAAAACCTCATTAAATATTCCAATTAAGCCAAAGTTTCACAATTATTGCTTCACCCTGTATGTACAATTATTATTCATACCATTGGATATCATTTTTTATTGTATTTTCAATGATGTATCACAAGTAGGGATTTGCAATTTAAACTTTTTGAGTTTTCGTGGATGGGGCCTAGGGGGTTGATGGGGGTGAGTTCTCTTTCATGTCACTTCAGTTCCCCCTTACTATCCTAGAAACGGTTTCAAGCATTTTTCGATATCAGCTTTCGTTCGTGAGATGTAGCCCATTGTAAGTTTTGAAATTGACACACTGTAATTAATTTCGATGTGATATACCTAATCGACCGTGTGCAAGAAATCATACGTTAATACGAAAGACCTCTGTTTGAAGGTGATTGACAACGTTTCATGATGAATTTCATTAGTTCGGACTTCCATTGTCGGGTATTATATAATATCAGACAATGGAAGTCCGAACTAATGAAATTCATGAAAGACTTCATCAATCTTCAGCTAGCACAAGTTTTGACCTTAGAGGATTTCCGTTCTTAGGAAAATGAAATAAGAGAAAAATCAATCCTACTTACTAAATAAATTCACCATTTAATTTTTGAACACTTTCATTCATCGACGTCCTCGATTATTGCAAATGAATATTGATAATCGAATAATAAAAAACATTTTATTTGTTTCATATTTTATTGTTTCATGAATCAATATAGTTACTTCACGGCATGTAAATCATAATCTTCATTTACAAATACCGTCTATACATTTCAGACCACTGTCGCATATGGTATTGGATAATCTTCCTCCGCACTTTTCACCATTTTCTGAAAAATGAACGATATATCATTACTTTATGGGGAACTTTAGGAAAGAGAATCTAATTCTTTTTCCAAGAAGCATATACAGTACCGAAAAAGCGTTAATTCATTAATTGATGATACTGTAATCATAATATCTAATGAACATTCTTAAGCGTAATGATCAAGAATTCATTTATAGATTATAATGAATAACAATAACAAAAAAACCTTGAAAATGACAATAGGATATAACAGTATTCATTTCAAAACCAAATGATCTGGATTTTTCAGGTGTATATCCTCAACTTTCATTAGAATTATATGAAGCATACTATGTAAAAAATGTTGTATCAATTATAGTACTATCGAAGATGCGCCAGGTGGAGTATTACCCGTGAAGTAAGAGTGCTTCTAAAAGATGCCTCATCATAAGGTGTGTGTATTCGTGCCGTTTGACACAGTGCCAATAATGGTATCTTTGAGATACCAGCCTTCCTCTCGTAGTAGAAAATTTTGTTACGGTAATGCAGGGCTCTGCTATGATGAATCACCTTTTCCTAGCTACTCGTGGAGCCTTTTATAGACCATGAAGTAACTGAGTCGACCGAACGATTCCAACTATTCTCCCTGTAACATCGGATCAAGAGTAAGAGCTTCTCAGTTCTCTAATGGGGAATGTTCCTCAATTTGGGTTATTACAGCAAATGCAAGTTTAAACCATATAAAGTTGAGTTTTATTCATGAGTTTTTCAAATTCACTTCGAAAAGTATTCAAATTGATGTTTCCAATGTTGGGTTTCAATTTTTAAAGGGATTTGTTTCTAATTCACATATTGGCAACAGCGCCTATATCAAGTTGAAATAATTCATACGTAACTAGATATTCTACTTTAAAAAAGAAAAATTATCTTTATACTTCAACAATTAAGGCAAAATATAAATTATAGTTCAATACCACCTCCACAAGCCACATAAACAACAGTCGTTCTGTTATTTATTTATATATAGTAAAACCAATAATGATTGAGAGTAAAACGCGTTGTCATATCTAAATTTTACGTTACCAGTTTATAGCAGAATCAAAATATAGTAAGCAGTAGAGTTGTAGGTTGTGGCAAATTATAGATAATACACAATACTAGTACGATTAAAAGGTATTATTTATGACAAAAATCAGTAATGAGCTTGTAATGAGTAATACTTATACATTTCCTGATTACTGATCAGTTAAAATTCATTATTTTCTGTATAGTGTTAGATATTTATTACAACTAGTGGCAACGCTGTACGCAACGATATTTCTGTCTTTGTCACTTTACCGTAACTTCCATCTCATCGTTGCAGTCCTCACTAATGTACTTGCAGCCATGAGCGTATCATTGGTTTGTGAATTATACAGCGTGAATTGTACGTTTTACAGTTAAGTTAGACAGCAATCGACGTGTTGTGATAACAATTGGTGAAAATAATAGTGCTAATAAGTGTTTAAGCGTTACATAATTATATTTCTACACCGTTCTCAAACTACTCAAAAAATGAGAGACATGGTCGGGCCTTCCACGTCGAAAAAAGTAAAACGGTCGGAGTCTCGGTCAGTAAGAGAAAAACAAATTGTACTGCGAGTATTTCACTGTCTTGAAAGAGATCATCAGCCACCAAAAGATGACTTTGTGTATATGTGCTGTAATTCTACATGTGTACCTCCGAATAACCAACCGGGCATTTCTACATCATTAAGTTCCACAATCACAAAAGATAAATTAGTTGATATGTGCTCTGATTATACCGGTGTACCAAAATCATCGATTTACAAAATACTAAGAGAAGCAGAAATTCATGGGGACGTACAAACGCCAAAAACTAGTAGCGGACGAAAAAAAATCACAGTTGATGAAGAAGCCAAAACCAGTATACGCAGAACTATTCACAGTTTCTTTTTCAGAAATGAGCTGCCCACACTACAAACAGTTCTGGAGGCACTTAGCGATCATGAATTGATCCCAAAAATGGGTAAAGAAACTTTTAGGAAACTTGTACACGAAATGAAATTTACGTACGGAAAAGTTGACACGAAAAGCATTCTCATTGAACGTCAAGAAATAATAGCATGGAGAAGAAACTATCTAAGAAAAATTGACGAATTTCGGAAGCTCAAAAAAAATTGTACTTCATTGACGAGACATGGGTTAACCAAGGACATACGGTCAAAAAAGTATGGCAGGATGGTAATATAACAAGTGCACGACAAGCCTTTATTGAAGGTTTGTCAGTTGGGTTAAAACATCCATCTGGAAAAGGTAGTCATCTGATAGTTACGCATATAGGAAGCGACAGTGGATTTTTACCAAATGGTGAATTAATATTTAAATCTAAGAAAACAGGCGACTATCATGAAGAGATGAGGAACGGAGGTGTTTGAAAAATGGTTTGAAGGCATCATTCAACTTGTGTAACCTGGGTCTGTCATCGTCATGGACAATGCCCCATACCATAGTCGACATTTAGAACCATTACCGAAACAATCATGGAAAAAAGCAGCAATTCAAGAATGGTTAATTAAGAAGAACATCCAATATAACAAAGATAGTTTAAAGGCAGAACTACTTCAGCTAACAAAATTACACACAGACAAATATAAAAAATTCGCTGTGGATGAAATGGCGTTAAGTCGTGGAATTACAGTTTTAAGGTTACCACCATACCACTGCGAATTAAACCCAATAGAATTAATCTGGGCGCAAGTAAAAGGATATGTGGCACGAGAAAACAGAACATTTAAATTAGTGGACGTGCAACATCACCTACAAGAAGCTATTCGAACTGTTTCTGCAGAAGACTGGAAGAAATGCATGCAGCATGTTTTAAAAGAGGAGCAAAAAATGTGGGACGTAGACAAACGTATTGAACACAATATTGAACCAATCATAATTCACTTTGATGATAGCGGTAGCAACAGTGACGAATCTGAGGTTGAAGATTAGACGAAAATTTGTTCATTTACATTTATATTATATTCTTTTATCAAAAATTTGTAATTTGTATTTTCTAGTACCCCTGACGATGAGTTTAAGTTACTCGAAAGCTTGAGAATAGTTATAAAGAGTTCACTTATCAATTGCTGCAACCCAATAGGGAAAAAAAGTTATATATATATATATATATATATATATATATATATATATATATATATATATATATATTGTGTTTTTTATTAATATTGTTAATTTATTTGGTACCTATTATAATTACCACGATTATTACTCCGTTTTCATAAGGCCCACCTAATGACTACAACGATTAGGTAAATTACGACATTGCAAAGTTTTAATGAAATAAATAAAAAATGTGTATGAATATTTTAACTAATTGTACTAAGAATTTTTCTTTCATTCTCAACCCTCTCAAAAATTATTAAGCACGCCAGCGATTTGCTGTCAACTGGGCTTACTTCTACTCTCAATCATTATTGGTTTTAGTATAGAGGAAGATAGGTTAGATGCACAAAATGTCATATGTCACAGAATGTCTCGGAACTCGGAACATAAGTAAACAGAACAGCACGCCTCTGAAATATGTCATCTTTGTTTGTCTCATACAGGTAACAGATTCATTGTCCTTTATTAGCTATAACCGATGTTGCCAAATGGTGAAATAGAAACGAATCCCTTTAAATGTTGAATGCATTATTTCATTCCTCTTTTTTTAAGTATTTAAATAATTTTTTGAAGAAAAAGGTTGATATGATAAGTTTAAAATGCGTTGTTTTAGAGCTCTTTTATGAAAACTACTTGATTTTCGTCAGAAGGAACATTTCCCATTCTCAATTGTAGGAGGCTAGGATATCTCGTGAATCTGCTTCGAACCAAATTCTTGAGTTCTGCATAGCTAAATCTAATGTATCGTCAGATATAGCTTATTTCCAGATACCTTATGGAAAGGATGCTGCGGTCATTAAAGTGAAAATCTTGCACCAATTATCGACCAATCAACAATCTCTTCAGTATACCATTAGATGGTCCAAAGATACGATTTCTGAGCTTCACTCCTATCGAAGATTTTGAAGTAGGGTATTCTGGGTTGAAAACACAATGATGATTTGAAACAGGAATATTTTTTGTAGAGATTGAAAAAATAAGTTATCCAAAACAGTGCTGACGGGAAATTTTCATTGTTTCCTAAGTTAAAGTAGGAAACAATACATTTTTGCTGGGACACACCATATGCTTGACGAATTGGTATAATCATTTCTTATACTGAATAACTCACTTTTAATTACCAGGCATCTGGGACAGCACACACACGGGTCATTTTCGCTGTATAAGGAACCTGGAGCACATCCTGGAATTGGACATTTACGACGATCACAATCTGCTGGAAGGCTGCAATTTGAAGACTCGGTTTCTCCAACGACTACAGTGATGATACAAGTGAATATTATAACAGTTAACATGATGGAATTAAATTACACAGTCGAAGTTGGAAGAGGTTATTTATATTCTGATAGTGTTTGTTGTGACTTGATTTTATTTATTATGTATAAATCCCGGATTTCGTTGAGATATGGGTAAAATCTAACACAGAGGCGGCTTTCAATAATTCCAAATCATTCGAAGCATAAGGTATATTTTTTTATTTTGAGTTCTGCTTTGATCAAGAGGACCAAATGGTTTCGAACGTGAAGAACTATAAAGGAAAATTATATAGTTATCATTTTTTATCAAAATGATCCAACATATGACCCAAAAGACGAGTCATCTAGCTTCTTTAATCGATAGGTGGAAAAGTATTTATTCTGTATTGTTCATTTTTATTTTCGACCCGACCAATTACTTAGGGGAAAAACGTTGAGGAATATTGTTTTATACTCTGTTTCCTAATAGTAAAGGGTGATTTGAATCATCAGATTTGAACTTTCAGGTCGTTTCATTACCTGTAGAAATGTGCATTTGGGTATTTAATAAAAAATTATTTTTGAAACTAGTAAAATTAGATTAGATTGTCGGGGAACTAGCCCATGGCCTGATTCAGTGGAACCTTTTCAGAGCAATTGTGATTCTCCTTGGTTGTTAGAGCTCATTGTCTACCTTGATCTCTTTGATGAAACTCCATAGACTTAACACTGACCCCTTCATATAGCTGGCAGCCTCTGGATTCCCTTTCCTGCATCTTGCGTGTCTCAGCCTTGCTATCGCTTCACATTCACAGAGCACATGCAGTGCGGTTTCTTCCTCTTCCTGACAGAACCTGCATTGGGTTTCTTCTGTCAAACCCATGTTGCCCATATGTTTCCTGAGTCGACTATGCCCCGTTAGTAGACCCTTACAGCCTTACGGTTGTGGTTTAGCAGGTCTTCTGTGAATCTGGGCGATGGTTTCTTTATGAACACTTTCCTGGCAACTTATTTCACCAATCTATAGATTCGGCTTGCATCCATGAATTCATGGATGTCTTTATACATGCTTTCGCTACCCCGCAGAAGGGTTCTGGGCCGATCATAGCCTTGGATGCGCCTTCACGGATTAGAACATCGACCTCCTCATTACCTTTGTGACCCTCTTGTTCGGGTACCCAAGCTAGAGAGTACTTAGCTCCTTGAGTGCGTAAGACAGCGTCTTACCATTCTTGAGAAGACTTGAAATGAGCTGAGCGCCTAAATTGCCACCTTTCGTTCAGAAAATGAATCTTTCTATTCTCACGTTGTAACTCTTCTATCTGCTTTAGGTAATGTCTCCTTCAGCATATAATTTCATAGTTTTAGATCAAGAACGATTTTCTGTTTTATTTTTTTTAGCTGAAATTCAATTCTTCTAAGAATATCCTGTATTGAATTCTACCTATCACTGGAGACTTACTTTGGGCTCCTACTATTTTGTCGAGAATCAGTATTTATTTCTTAAAATAACATGAGTGTACTGTTCTTTCAATTGCAAGCTTTTAGTTTTCATCAACAGGCACAGTTTTTTCTTAAAGATGGTTTTGGTAATTTGACAGCCTCATTTTTTCTCTCATTCTTGAATTTATATATTGATGATTTTGAAACTCCCGTCATTCTCGAACACATTTCCACCAGAGTATCAACGGTATACGAGAAAGATTTTGGTGTAGGAGAGAAAAAGAAAATTTGCTCATTCGTTTTACTGTAGAGAAAACTGCAGTAGCCATTTTGAGTATACATTAATGGATGTAGCCGTCACTACGTGGTAGGAGATCATAATGAAAAAAGAAATGAAAATTTCTATGTTTTTTTAGTTATTCAGCAAACAAAGCTGGGAATTCACTTACATATTAATATATCCTCAGGTCAAACAACCAGAAATCAAGAAATGGGTAACGGTAACATATTTTGGAAAAAGAACAGAAATAATCGCAGGTTTTTTCAGAAAAAACAATGTGGAAGTAGCATTCAGACCACATGCCAGGTTATCTCATTTCCTTTTGAATGTCAAAGATAAGGTCGACAAGCTGGAAAAATCTGGAGTTTATAAGCTTAAGTGTCTGGAGTGTAATAGTGTTTATGTGGGACAATGTGGCCGAAATTTTCAAAAATGATATGCTGAACATTTATTTATTTATTTATTTATTTTACGGGATCACCCCCATTTGAGAATAAAATTAACAATTATATAATAAAGTAATATACTACACTACATTAACTTAAGTAATTATAAAATACATATCATAATACTACCATGCAGTTAAGAGATTGTTTTTGAATTTGGTGAGAGACATACCAGTTACTTCCAATTTTCTTTCATTAATAAGTCGAAGTGTACCATCAACAGGGTTATGTAAGCCATAATTTGTAGAATGAAACCGTAAGTGAAACAAATCGCTGGACCTTAGAATTTTGTCTGGGACATTGAAATTAATATTTTCTAGAATTTCAGGAGCAACAATTAAGCCATTCAGTAACTTGTATATAAAAATTAGATCAAAGTTTTCCCTCCTTTTTCTCAACAGATTGAGATTAAGGATTTCTAAAATGTTGCTATAATCATGGTCAATAACAGGTATACTCATTCTATAAGCATAAAATCTTAGGAATTTGTTTTGAACTCTTTCAAGAGTAAGATTCTGATTGTCATAAAATGGAGACCATATCATTGAGCCATAATCTAATATTGATACTACCAGAGACAAGTAAACTATCCTTAAGACTTGAAGGGACAGATGTTTACCATGTCGTAGAATAAATCCAAGACATTTTACCGCCTTTACCACAATATAGTTCAAGTGGTCTAAAAATTGAAGTTGTTCATCAAAAAAAACACCCAGATCCTTCACAGACGAAACATAAGATAATCCATGGCCATTATTTACATAAGAAGTATCAAATTTTTTATTTCTTTTGTAAAAACTTATAAAACAGCATTTTGCGATATTCAACTGTAAATTATTCTCGGAGCACCATGTAACCAATCTATCTAGGTCATCTTGCATTAGTGTTGAATCATATAGTGATCTTATTGGCATGAAAACTTTGAGATCATCTGCGAACATCAAAAAATCAGTATGATGGAAACATTCAACAATGTCGTTAATAAAGATATTGAATAACATAGGAGCGCAGTGAGAACCCTGAGGTACCCCTGATGGCACCTGAATTATAACCGATGTAACGCCTCCAACTTCAACTTGTTGGGTTCGATCACATAAGAAACTTCTGAGCCATGTTACAGCTGAGTCAGAAAATCCAAATATCTTTAATTTTTTCAATAAGATATTGTGGTCTACTCGATCAAAAGCTTTTGAAAAATCCGTATACACTGTATCCATTTGCCCTTTACTTTCCAAACCATCCAATATTTTGTGTTAAAAAATCATCAAGTTGGTAATAGTAGATTTATATTGTGAGAATCCATGTTGAATATTCATTAAACGTTCCTTACAATAAAATTTCAACTGATCACTAACTAATGAATCAAAAATTTTTGCAAGTGAAGACGGACTACAGACACTTCGATAATTATCCACATTTTGTTTATTACCAGATTTAAAAATAGGCCGGATAAAGCTTTGTTTCCACATGAAAAGTCCTTCAGACTAGGAAAAATGATTTGACGTTTTCAAACCATTCCTTGGCATGCAACCACAAGTTTCCGAATCTAAACGATACGGAAATTCTGCACTACTCAACTCAATTATTTAGAATCCTTGGAAATTCACAAGCATAAACATTGCAGGTGCAACCTGTTAAATGATCAAATAGATTTAATTTACTCTCCGGTTTTTAAATTGGCACGTCCGCATTGTGAATTGTAAATTCAGGTACTCAATCAAGTCAAGTACCTATATTTCTATTAGTTCCTACAGGGATGGTATATATTGGCGAATGTAATGAATCATTGTTAGTTTATTGTATAAGTTTGAGAATGTCCACGTGTCGAGGTATTAAAATAACAGTTTAGTGTTGGGAAAAAACTCCAGTAATATTCATTTTGGTAAATATCTATTTGAAGCGCTATTAGCTCGAATCGAATAATGACGTCTCCTCTTTTCCAGCGAAAATTGAAAATATGCCTGATTCAATCAAGTAAACTGTGCAGGTAAATAATACATTAAAGAGTGCTTTTCATAGAAAAAATCGAACATTTTCATCGAAATTCAAAAAGTAATAACAATTTTGGGCATTCAATTTTAAAACAGTATCAATTGCTGATGCGAATATTCTAAATTTTTGTTACTCGTCATATACATACAATTATTGAAAGTCTTTTAAGATTTGTTTTATCAAATCATTTAACATCATTGAATGTTCAAAATAAATGATAACCGACTCAATTATGTACGCCTATGGATCACTTACGATGGCAAAATTGTATGAATTGGGGTTTTAATTGCTTCCGCATCCACCGTATTCTCCAGAGCTGGCCCCAGCGACTTTTCTCTCTTCTCAGACCTCAAAAGAATGCTTACTGGAAAGGAATTTAACGCCGATGGAAAGGTAATCGTCGTAACTGAGGCATATTTTGTTGCTAAAGACAAATCGAATTAATCGTAAAAATGGTATCAAAAATTGTATAACTGCTATGACTATATTGAATAAATAAAATAAAATTTCATTAAAAAAATCCTTTCCAGTCCAACTGTTACGTTTGCTGTTTGTCATTACTGAAATAAATCCATTTCTGACAGATGGATTGGTCGAAGAAAATCATTGGAGTGACCATCAAAGGTCACACACGGTTCAAGTCCGTTAAAATTTTCGTGAGGTCGCTTAAGTACTATAATGCATAATAAAACTAAACCAGTATCGCCAGATGATGAAATCAGAGCCCAAAAACGAAACATTCGTGACCGAACACCAACGGCAGTGTTTCGACCTGCCAAAGTCGCAACAGTGGTGCTAGGCTCAACAACTCAACTGACTCAAGCCTGAGAGACCATATGCGATGTCCAAAGTCTACACTGTTCAAATGACAGCCGAGTCCAACAACGCAGAGCAAAGGACGAAGCCCTTCCGGCGATCGATGTTGAAGGTTGGCTTCGCAACGGATCGTCTTGAGGAGACTCGTATAACTTCAATATTCGTGAGTTTAGTAATTTGTTTATCCTATAAATGTCATTGTAGTTCCAAACATTTTGTCTACTACTGCTACATCACCAGTACTGCGAAGACGATTTTTTTTCTAAACATCAACTCCGCCTTGGTTTCGTTATCATTGTCATACCCTGTCTAGTTATTTAATAACAACTTATCGCCCAACCCTTCTGACATCAGACCGATAGTCTAACATGAGAATTTTTTTGAGAATGCACTAAATACATAATGAGTAATTCCCTCGATGTTCATTGTTTTTTGTTGAATTTGACAATTTTCATCGGTGAAATAATTATGAAAGTCAAACAGAAAAGACATAATATTTTGTTTACTAGGTAAGTAGACATTGAAAGATTTCAAGTGCTCACTTAATATTGCAGTGATTGAAAACAAGTTTACGCTGTTCTGATTGTTGATAATCTTAATCCTGAAAAATGATGATACTTCAAATCGACAAATAAATAAGCTGAAGCCGTTCTGATAACCTTCAATACTTATTGCATCAAGGAGAGTGATAATTAATGCTTAATTACAATGATCTTCATCAGGGCCGTCGCCATGGGAACATTGGGGGAGAGCCTCCCCCCTGCTTTTTCGACTTGGAAAAAAGTTGGAAAATTTTGGGCCGTGAAGATAGAAAAAATAATAGTAAAAAAATGAATGAAAATTAAAAAAATTAAAATGAGAGAAAAGAAAGGGAGAGGTAATAAGAAAAAGGAAACAACCAGGAGAAGGTTGGGATTGTCCAACATACATAACTTGGAGATCCCATACTTTGAAATTCTGAGTTGTTTGAAAACTTGGGCCATGAAGATAGAAAAAAATAATAGTAAAAAAATGAATAAAAATAAAAAAAAGAAAAGGTGAGGTAATAAAAAAAGGGAAAGAACCAGGAGAAGGTTGGGATTTTCCAATATGCATAACTTGAAGATAATTCTGAGTTGTTTGAAATCTTCAAAAAAGTTTAATTTCTCCCAAGTAAGAGAACAAATCTGACCAGTCCACAAATTTTGGAGTGACAATTTAACAAAATTCACAACTTTTTGCTATTTTTTCGACTTGGAAAAGTTGAGAAATTTCAGGCCGTGAAGATAGAAAAAAAATAGTAGAAAACAATAAGCACAATAAGTGTTGTTTACTTTCATTTGTATTGAATATTCCTATACATGGTGGATATGGTGGAAGACCAAGGACCTTGGTCCAAAGTTGAATAATTCCCATTATTATTTTTATAATTACCAAAATTTATTTTTGTTTGTGCATACCCTAACGGGTTTAAGCATTCAGCCAACCTTTGGATAGCTAAGTAAGACAATTAATTTACAGGGCTATTCAAATTCGTTTCTGTATATGGGGATCTCGTAAACGATAAGAGATGGAGTGTCGGTTAAATTGTGGCAAAGTTGTGTATTTTAGAGACCTATTCAATGATGTAAAGAAATCGAATATAGCTCTTTTGGTTCTGGAGGAAAAACCAAAAAATCCCAATTTATTTTTTTGCCTATATCTTCTTTATTCGCAGGCATATTGAAAATCTGTCCACATTTTGCTATTGGCACTTGATGTGGGCTCTCAGAATATATCCATGAATCTTTTATACAGGGTGTTATCTGACTTGGGCCACCCCCATCTTTGAATTTCTAAATACGGACCTGTATTTTTGTTGTTATATTTTGTTATGTTATATTTCAGGATGTTTCGGGGTAATATTCGATTATAATTGTGTGAATTATTCCCTTTTAAATTACGGCCCTGGAAATTAGTTGACTGAGTTGAATAAAAACATAATAGTAACTTTCACGTCTCCCTATGTGTCGTAGAGTTTTTCGAGAGTTTTTTTTTTCATTTTTAGGTACCTATTCATATTTTTTCCATTGCTCTGAGCGTTTTCTACAATGAACTTCGAATAAGAAAACCTTTTATGATTATTTGAAACATATCTACAACAAAAATATATTATATGTGTTTTGATGAGCAGAAAAAAATGGTAGCAATAATAACATCCGAAACGAACACTATAATTGTAATGAAAATTGAAATGAAGTAATTTATATAGGTATCCAAAAAATTATTGGCGCAATAAATGTTCGAATTGGAGTCCTTCCTTTTCGAGACATTTTTAAACTCGGTTTAATACACTTAATACCCTTAATACACTTATTTGCTGCATTGTTGCGAAATCATTCAAAATCCTCAATCCCGAGTCTTCCACATTTTCTATCTCTCTGCCAGCGTAAATCCTATTTTCAATGTTCCCCATAGAAAATTGTCCAAAATAGTAAGATCTGGTGATCTTGCAGACCATCTTATCGTCCCATTATTTGTCTCGAAATGGAACATTTATTGCACAATTAATTTTTTTGTGTATATAAATGACTTACTTCATTTCAATTTTCATTATAATTATAATGTTCCGTTTCCGATGTTATTATTGCTACCATTTTTTTCTGCTCATCAAAACACATATAATATATGTTTGTTGTAGATATGTTTCAGATAATCAAAAAAGGTTTTCTCAGAGCAATGGCAAAAATATGAATAGGTACCTAAAAATAAAAAAAAAAACTCTTGAGAAACTCCACGATACATATGAAGACGTGAAAGTTGTTATTGTGTTTTTATTCAACTCAGTCAACCAATTTCCAGGGCCGTAATTTAAAAGGGAATAATTCACACAATTATAATCGAATATTACCGAAAAATCCAGAAATATAAAATTTAATTTGATTTCTCAGTATGAAGTGAACGTCTACGATCCAAAAACTACAACAAAAAATACAGGTCCGTATTTAAAAATTCAAAGATGGGGGTGGCCCAAGTCAGATGACACCTTGTATAAAGCATTCATGGATATATTCTGAGAGCCCACATCAAGTGCCAATAGCAAAATGTGGACAGATTTTCAATATGTCTGCGAA
This sequence comes from Leptinotarsa decemlineata, assembly GCF_025532065.1. Taxonomy (NCBI): domain Eukaryota; kingdom Metazoa; phylum Arthropoda; class Insecta; order Coleoptera; family Chrysomelidae; genus Leptinotarsa; species Leptinotarsa decemlineata. The sequence goes on along the minus strand of NW_027412688.1, from coordinate 25,168,848 downwards.
TAAAGAAGATATGGGCAAAAAAATAATTTGGGATTTTTTTGTTTTCCCTATATATCTCCAGAACCAAGAGAGCTATATTCGATTTCTTTACTTCATTAAATAAGTCTCCGAAATACGCAACTTTTCCATAATTTAACCGACACATAGCTCAAATTATGGAACTCGCTGAAAACAAAGCCAAAATCATGGGAATTGATTTGGTGAATAAAGTTGAGAGTCAAAGTCATTTTAGGTCAAGATTCAAACAGTCAAGTTCCAGTCCAGTCAGTAGTGGTTCATCGCAGTCAATGAATATAAAGTGTAAACGATGTTTGCGATTACATATGAATAATTCAAAATGTTCTGCAACGCAATGGAAATGTTTTTCTTGCAATACCATAGGACATACGTCAAAATCCCCCATGTGCAAGAAACGTGTCCATTTTGTAGAAGAATTCGAGGGTGGTTTTGAAGATCAAAACCTAAAGGCAAAACAAGAAAACTCAGATAACGCAGAGGAAGAAGTATTTTATTCCATAATCAAAGGCATTGAAGAAGTTCATCAGTCGAGTAATGGTACAACTTTCAACTTTCAGTTGAAGGAAAAATTATTGAATTTGAATTAGATACAGGTTCTGATAGTTCTATTGTTTCTATGGAACTGTTCAAAAAGTTTTTTCCTACAGTTGAATTGACAATGTGAAACTTAAAACATTATTTGGCCAAGTGAATGATTTGGTTTTCAAAACTACCGTTGATGTCAAATGTATGAAAAATGGGTGCAGTAAGAGTCTAGAGTTGAAAGTGATTGATTTTGAGTCTGGTGTTTCGTTGCTAGGAAGATCATGGTTGAATGTTCTGATGCCTAACTGGCGAGAAAAGTTTGAATTTTATGATACAATGATGGTAAATAATAATGTTTGTAGCAATGAAGTGGAAGATTTTATAAAGATATTGAATAATGAGTATGAGAATGTGTATAAAAGGATTCATAGCGAATGTAAAGGTGAGAGATAACGTGACGTCAAAATTTTGTAAACCTTACAGAATACCGTATGCCCTGAAAGATAGAGTACGAGAGAAAATTGAAAATTTAGTCAAAGAAAGAATTTTACAACCAGTTGAAATGTCCGAACGGACTAGTCCGATAGTGGTGGTTCCTAAACCTAATGGCAAAATCAGGATTCGTGGAGATTTTAAATCTACCATCAATCCAGTCATCGAAAACCAGTATTATCCTTCACCCACAGCTGAGGAAATATTTGCTTCATTGTCTGGGGGAAAATTGTTTTCAGTTGTGGATTTGAAAAATGCCTATTTCCAAATTGAGATTAGCGATGAAAGCAAAAGGTTGTTAACGATAAATACCCCTTCTGGTTAAATCCTTATGTTAAATCTGCACGGCATATATTTCAATCGGTAATAGAACAAATTCTGAAGAATATATCTGGGGTGCATTGTTATTCAGATGATTGTCTTATAACCGCTGAAAATCATCAGGAAATGGAAAATAGATTAAAACTTGTGTTCGATAGGTTCAAAAACTATAATGTTCGTATCAATTTAGATAAAAGTAATTTCTTTCTGAAAAAGGTTACATTTTTAGGTCACATAATTTCAGAAAAGGGTATTGAACCTACTAATCAAAAAATTAAAGCTATTTTGGAAGCTTCTAAACCAGAAAATGTTCAACAGTTACAATCATATTTAGGGTTGTTGCATTATTCAAATTTTATACCAAAGTTATCAGAGAAATTATTACCTCTTTATAAACTACTGCAGAAAGGCGTTTCATGGTATTGGAATCGGGAAACAAATACATGTTTCGAGACTAGTAAAAAATTCTTATTGGGCTCGAACATTTTGATGGCTTTCAATCCTATATATCTAATTACATTGACTTGAGGTGCGTCCCCATATGGAATAGGCTCTATATTAGCTCATGTAGTACCTGATGGGAGTGAAAGACCGGTAATGTATGTTTCTGCTACACTTTCATCAGCAGTGAAAAATTATAGTCAGTTAGAAAAAGAAGCACTTAGTATAATCCATGGTGTTAAAAAGTTTCATAATTATTTATATGGCAGAAAATTCACATTAATCAATGATCATAAACCTTTACAGTATTTACTCTCACCTTCCAAACAATTACCCCCTTTGGCTGCTGCCAGAGTACAACGCCGGGCAGTTATACTTTCGGGGTATGATTATGAAATCAAACATAAGGAAGGTAAAAAATTGCCGACTTTCTAGGCTCCCACTCAAATCTGAGAGTAGTGGAGAGACTATAAAATATTTTTCAATAGTAAAAGAATTGCCAATATCATTCAGAGATATTGCTAAAGAAACTCTGGAAGACAATACACTCAGATGAGTTGAAGATTTCATTTTATATGGTTGGCCAATATCAAATAAAAATCCAGATTTATTACCTTATTTCAGAATACGAGAATACCTTAATTTAGATCAAGGATGTATCACCTACATTAATAGAGTTTTAATACCGACACATTTACAACAAAGAGTTTTGTATTTACTCCATGATCAACACCTTGGAGTTGTTAAAATGAAAATGGTAGCTCGACAATATGTTTATTGAAACAACTTGAACAAAGATATTGAAGATTTAGTAAAACAATGTGAATGTTGTCAATTGAATGCAACAAACATTCCTGAAGCTCCTCTTACTTCTTGGTCATGGTGTACACGTAAATGGCAAAGAATACATTTGGATTTGGCAAAAAAGAATGACATTAATTTTCTTATTCTCATAGATGCACACAGTAAATGGATAGAGGCTTGGATACTCAGATCTACTAATGCATCAAATATAATATAATGTTTAAGACAATCTTTTGCTGTTTTCGGTCTACCCGATGAAATTTATACAGACAATGGACCTCCATTCAGCTCGAAAAATTTTATTTTATTCTGTACATCTAATGGAGTCCAAGTTTTGAAATCTCCTCCTTTGCATCCATCTTCAAATGGTATAACTGAAAGATATATTCAGACGTTCAAGAATAATTTTTTGAAACAACTCTATGATGATAAAACAAAATGTCTGACAAATCAAGAAAAACTTGACAATTTTCTTTTCTTCTATAGGAATATTCCACACAGTGTTACTCAGTTATCACCTGCTGAATTGATGCTTAAACAAAAACCTAAAACAAAATTATCTTTACTAAAACCGAATTTGAATGGATACATTAAAGATAAACAAACATATATCGTAGAGAAAAGAAATAAAAATATTCATCCCAAAAGATTCAAAGAATTCCAAGAGGAAGATGAAGTTTATGTTAAAAATGTACGTGGAGAGGGGGATAATTGGTCTAAGGGGATAGTGAAAGTGAGAATAAGCCCGGTGACGTATATTGTGCTTGTGGGAGATAAACCAAGATACGTTCATATAGATCATCTTCGTAAGGTTTCAACATTATCTGATGATTTTGCATCTATTGAAAACAACTCTTCATATGATGTTGATTCAGAAGATATATTACTTTCAGAGGAGAGAAGCAAAACTTCCATTTCAGAGAATGAAAATAACCTGAATGGAGATGAATCTTGTGAGATTGACATACAATGCTAAGATCAGAATGAGAGAGTTTTGGTGAAAAAAGAGTAATGACTATGACAATAATGCAGAAAATAGCTTATCTGAAAACCCAACCACTACATTACGTAGATCAGTGAGAACTATCAAAAAACCTGACAGATACATGTTTTAATTTTATTTGAGGGGGAAAATAATGTTATATATTATAATCATGTAAGGTAAGCTGAAAAGTACCAAACCTTCAGTATTTAGAAAACATTAGAATACGGGTTTGGAGAACTGTCGGTTTACTGTCAAATAAGAATGAAGTTGTAATGTCAGATAATTCTTTGTAATAAAGTTTGATCTAAAAGTATTTGTTCTGTATCCGAAAATACATAACAATTATGAAAAGGGATATTTTTGATGTTTTTAATAATCATTTTTTTGATCTTTTTCTTATAAATGAAGTTTTTGAAACTAGGTTTATATTATTTCGTTATTTGATATATCCCAACCAAAAAAAGGTCAAAAAATGACAACATTAATTTCTCATTGAATATTGTCTGTATGCAACGCGAGAGCCTTGCGCAAAGAAAGAAAAACCAAAACGGAAATCATATTCTTTGTGTGACGTGAGTTGGTTGTTAAGTGAGCAATAACAGATTCAACACCGGTTGCACAAGAATAATTATTTAGTATACAAACTAAACATTGAGCAGAAATCTTTTTAATCTGTTGATCACAGAATGAATATGACATATGGAACACATATAAAAAAAATTCATTTCTGAATACAGTTTTTTTCATTTACATTAATGATTTTTCGTAATTATAGAATTCGTCAGCATGAATTATTGAAAAAAAAAATGTTGGTCCACAAAAACCCCTTGATACCAATTATTAATGAAATCACATAATAATGTCGAACCTCAATCGTAATTATAAATATTCATGATTTCTAATCGAAAATTATTTATATCGGACCTCACAAACCGTACCGCTTGTTCATCAAATCTGAGAATAAATCACAAATTTCTTCATCTGATTTTAGGAAGCAAAGTTCATTACTTTCAAGTATTCAATTTGAATTGAATTTTAAATTTACCATTGTTATGAATTAGTTCATTTGAAATAATTTAATTTTAACCCAGTAAACCACGCGCTTTATTATAAAGCCATACATAAATAAACATCTAGTGGGTGGTAGAGGAACTGGCCTCATTTCCATAATCATTAACAATAAATCAGATTTCCTGTAGGAACTATTTAAACAGAATACATTTTCACCTGAAATGATTTATTTTATAAATATATACTATCCCTCCGATTATCAACTAAACCAACCGCCACTGTTTTATGGTCCAACTTACTTGTCGAAAACAAAGTTATGCTGCCTTCAATGTAAGGATGGAAAAGGCTTCTCTATGTCTTTTGTTACTCTGAGGTTTACACTTTCTGCACAGTATTTCTGTATACAGTAGTTTCACTCAGCGTCGGTCCCTTTGATGTCGGTGTCCAGGAGTTTCATTTTTTATAATGATGACGTATTTGACACTAATGACATTTCTCCCTACTACAATCTCAACCAAAGCGTGTATACACTGCTCAACATAACAACTATTCATATAAACTGCTCAAAAAAAACAGTCTATGAAAACCATGTTGGGCACCTGAGAAAATTGTACAAATGAAAATTTTGCATTTGTGTAATATTGAAGTAACCCAGATCATTTGGGCAATGATGAACTAAGTTTCAAGTAGATTTTAAAAATTCATGGAATCGGCAGATGTTCATATTCGAATGTGACAAAATATATTTTCATTTCAACAAGAAAAAAGACAAGATAAAGAACGTGTTTTGTTATTCATGAACCATGGTACGAATCCATGCGAAATTTCTTTGTAGTGATTTTTGGGGCAAATATAGCATATTCATTTATTGATTGGAGAATTCAAGATGGCGGACGAGTTTGCCGATTCGATTATATTAAGGACCAATTATTAAAAATATTCCTAATCGAATTCATCACTTAAGATTAAGGAATCTGTAGAGCCTATTCTTTCTGAATTATGTAGTTACTATTCAGGACTTGAAGAAGTAAAAAAGTAATTAAGTATGTAGTGTTCAATCATACAAAAATAATTTTTTTGTATGTATGTACTAACTATAAATGTATGTGAGAGTTTTCGGAGTCGGAAGTTATGAATTATTTACACTGTAAGATAATAGGTTGTTTTGCTGCTTCCAGCTTTTATCCAAGTAAAAATTGATAATAAAATCACTGACAAGTCCAAATGCATTTTGACTATACCATTATATATGTTTTCCGACAGAAAACAACTACTTCTTTAGCTAATAACTCGACATATATTGACAAATATTGATATTTGAATCGATACAAGTCTAGATGTCTAATCGACCCCGAAAAGTTGCTGCGTAGATTAAAAACAGTTATTCTAAATGAAACATGTCCTATTAGTCAGCAACTTCTTATATAATGTAAATTTGACTATCAAAAATACCTTACGACTGTTAACCTTTCGGAATTCAAGTCGCCTCAGACATAATTGCAAAGATTCTCACTTTGAAGAAACAACTTTGCAAGAGCTCTCTAGGACAAATAGTGGGACTTCGCCTGATTCGAACAAGGAACCAACTGCGAACCGTTTTGAAGTGTTCCTCATCAGTGCAGACCATGCTATCACGGTTGTATACACACAGGGACTCGTTATTCCTCCTAGAGAGCTCTTGCACAGTACCATGGTTCATGAATAACAAAACTCGTTCTTCATCTTGTCTTTTTTCTTGTTGAAATTAAAGTATATTTTGTCACATCCGATCCCATGAATTTTTAAAATCTACTTGAAACATCATCAGTTCATCATTGTCGAAATGATCTGGGTTACTTGAATATTACACAAATGCAAAATTATCATTTGTACAATTTTCTTAGGTGCCCAACATGGTTTTCATCGACTGTATTTTTTTGAGCAGGTTGTATGAATATTTGTTATGTTGAGCAGTGTTTAAACGCTTTGATTGCGTGCCTGTCTTGAACTCGTCGTTTGCGCAGACCTGAGACTGCAACTCCTGGGTCTGCGTGTAGAAAATTCAAACCAAAAATCACCCGAAGTGGGATTACTGAATATAGTATACTGTGCTTTCTGTGAACATCAAATCATAGATAGAGATCTAGATATTTTCGTTATCTGTTAACAACTCAGACGGCGATACTAATGCACAGAACTACAGAACAGTGAACAATCAGAAGGGAGACACGTGGGTGGTGCTTTTAATTTGAGGAAGCCAATTTTGATGACCTTTGCTATTTTGTAGCGCCACCGTGGTGGAAGCTGAAGCTCAGTAGAAAGCTTATAAAGCAATACTGTGGCTGAAGTTCGAGTTCAGAGAATCGAATAGTTTGAGGAATGTGTTGGACCTCCCCCTTTCTGTATCTAGTTTGTGATGCGGTACAGGAAATTATCACTTTTTTGTGGACAAAACGGATTTTTTTTGTCAATTGCCTTAGACATTTTTTCTCAGAAGATTGAGGTCTGTCTGCGCAAGAAATATGTCTTGCGACAGTTGCAACATGGCCTCCGTATTTAGGAAGGAAAACTCTCGACATTTATGTTATATATTATTCTATTTACAAGTCACTTGCGTTTTGAACTTTTTTGTTAGTTATTAAACCTTTTTTTTTCAATACATTGACCCATTACTTGGTAAAAATCGATAATATTATCTATGATAATAATTACAAATTTTCAAAATTATCAGTTGGACTGATGTCCACTTGGACATCAATTCAAGGCAAGGAAGCTACTGTTGTAGTGAAAGTGTATTGGAAATTGATTCTATATATTGGGAAAAATTGTAATTATTATTATTGCAACAATTATGCGAAAGCTCAGAAACCACACTATTGTTTTGGTAATATATTCGATTACAAACTCGGATTTATGTTTTTCTGACATTTAACTCAAAAATTCTCTGAATAATGTAAATAGTGAATAAGATCAGGTTAACTGAAAAAGTTACGTTGTGATATGAAAATAGAAAACATTTGAGTCATTAGTTTGAGGTCAAATTTACAAAATACACTAAGAAAGTGTGCTTGAGATTTTTTCTCTTCTCTACTACGGAAGCCAAGTTTCAACTGTCGCGAAATACATGTAGAAATACACTCCATTCTGGTCGTTTATTCTTCTGTGACCCAACACAGTAATAGCATATTTAATCTGTGGTAATAGATTAAAGGTAGTTAAAGTTCTGTGGTCCCTACATACAGGTTGAGTGAGATCTGAAATTCATCGGTGAGCATATCAATCTTCTGGATAAATACACCAAAATCTTGTCTTGGCTTCATTTTTAAATCTGTTCCACCGGTACTACAGTTATACCAAACAATCATGGATTCCAACAATACCATTAGCCCGCCATACACACAGAGGTTTGTCTGAACACTTTATCCATCCATATCCGTCCATAAATCTGTGTGTTAATGGTTGAGCACGGGCCAGGCACGCTACGGTCATATCATGCAGACTTGTCTGAAAGTTAAATTTGACAGTTGTTTCTTGGTACCATACATTAACAGTTTTTTCTGTGACGGGTTGAGCAAGAGGGCTCAAATTCTTATGTGAAAATATGGAGGAAAGCATAGACAGTCGTTTTATTGGCAAAGAGTTTTTAACTGAGTTCATAGAAATGTACCTATAAAAGTCATCCAGCTTCATGGAAAATAAAGTCAAATGACTATGTCAACAAAAATTTAAAGAATATGGGTTATGAAGCTTTGATTCAATATTGCAAAAAAGTGTATCCTGGTGCGGACCGGAATGTGGTATTATGGTATTATGTAGCCCAGTGCTTGAGCAGAAATTCCAACGGAGTATTTTAGATCTTCATAAGATCTGCCTGTTGCAAGAAATCTAAGCGTTGCTACCAAACGTTCCCCTTGAGATATTGGTTCTCGCATGGCAGTGTGCTGCTTTGTTAATCTTTCTTTCACCATAGACAATAATGTATCAAAAGTTGCACTGTCCATTCTCCAATAGTTTCCAAAATTTTGAGGTTCGTTTTGCCTCAATTGCTTTAATAAAGGCAAATGACTCAAGAGTTTCTTTTTCCAGTAACCATTTTTTCACCCATTTGTTTCGGCGTTTTGTGGTCATAGAGTAAAAAGTATTTGTCAGAAGATTTGTATTAATCATACCCAAACACAATGCAACTTTTTTCTTATTTGTATTTCTGCTAAAAATTTTGTCACCAACAACTATACATGTCACCAACAACCGGAAAGACATCACTAAAAACTTGTATCAAGACTGAATTCCACAGTTTTGGCAAAGTCGGCAGACAAATTGAAAGATTTTGCCACTAACCAACAGTTTTGTCTGCAACAGATTAAATACGTCAGAGTTGTCTGCGGACATATCTTGTCAAGTTCATGGAGTAACAAAGAAGTTTGTCACATGCCAAATCCGCGAAAGACCGCAGACTGAAACCGTGCTGGATAAAGTTCTCAGACAAACCTCTGTGTGTATGGCGGGCTATTCAGTGATTCAATTTATTACTTCAGTACGAATCATTTTTGCACCATTTATGCCTCCCAAACTGGACACTGTACTGACTGTACTCTACTCCCAATTTTAGCGTTCTGTGATAAGAGGTGTTATCACAACTTATCTGTTGGGTCGATGATCGAACGTTCAATCCCACAAAACACACAGTTGGACATTTCTTATTGGAAATCCTATTGGGAGGAAATCGTTTTCGTTTGACATATATCATCCTTCCTTTTTCAACTGAAGTATGTATCCTATCTTAACCAAAAAGTTAAAAAAGGATAGATAAACATCACGTAGACAAAACTGTATGTAAATTGCAGATTAGTGACCACTTTCCCTAAAACTGGGGATTTAATTTAGCTGATGAATTTATAAATTAGTTACAAAGTTGATTGCGATAAAGGGAAATTGTGTGTATATTTTTCTGTTGAAATCCACTTCGAAATTAAATTGATTTAAATAACCAGAAAGTCCAGCCACACGTCCAAGATGAAAGTTGTTCATAAGATCAATGATTCCTGCTGAAATTCACAACATATGTTATGAAAATTGGATTTCCAAAGGTGAATTTCATGAATAATTTAAATTATCGGATTTATGTAACGTATTATCAATATTTGTTACTACTGTTACTGTATTTGATTTATTTAGAATAATTTTCAAAAATATCAACTATTCTTTGTGTAATAACTTATTAGGCAATATTTCTATAAGTTTGCACTATGTTGAGTATTTAATGGTAAACCTTTTTTGTCAGGGTAAGAGATGGCGTGGATGAAAAAAAGGGGTCCTAGTGCACCGAGTCCAGCACCTGCCCCAAATGTGCAAATGTACAACCCCAACCAACATTCCAACACTAAAGAGGTGAGTAACATTTCAAATTAATTGGATTACAATTAATTGCTTTGTCTACCAAGTTATTGTAACTACTTTTGAGTACTATGATACGTGAAGTGTCTGTTGTCTAGGCCAAAGAAAAATGTGAGTTGTTATTGTGATAAATCTTAATAGTTGCTGCTTAACAACAAGTTTCATTCTTGCTCCTACTTCTCTCTCAACATTAATGGGAACTTTCCTTACCATCTTTTTCCATTTTGCGAGCCATATCAGCCTAATTATCCATGACTCTGAAATCTATTTACTATAACATTCATCATAAGGAATGGTAGAGGGAATAGTGAATAGATTCTTTTTTGCCGCTTAAGAGCCATCTGTCATGTCAATCGATTAATTATATTATCTTTATTCGATGGCAGACCAATAATAATGGTAAATATGCTTACTTGTCAAAAGGGCAATTCTCTTTGACAAAGCTTTGGTGAACATTACTGTTTTGAAGAAAAATAAAAACAGTGATCTCTTAAATTTGGAAATTATCAATGTAATCTAGTATATTTTGAAGTATGTCCTAATAGTGTATAAACTATATAGTATTGAAAAGTTAATAATTTTTAGGATTAACTTATGAAAAATGAGAATTTAAACAGTTTTTTTCCCTCAAGCCATAATCCAAATTCACACCAATTGTTGTCCCAAAAATTAGGCAAAATTTTAACTCCTGTTGGAAAAGCTTTTTTTTGAAAGTTGTGGGTGTAACAGTTGAGTTATCTCCAGATTTTGAAGTAGGAATGACCTATTTTGTCTAGCATACCTACTTACAGGTTACTGTCTTCTGAATCATTATTTGAAAAGACTTGAACTGTCGGAATACATTGATTGCCGTTTCTGTTTGGAAAACGAAACAGCAGAGCATTTGAATAAGTCTCAAGGCTTAGGTATCGAGGAGAGATACATACGTATATAAATGGAATCTTACATTCATCTCTCCCAACATACCTACACAGTAGGTATTACTTCCCCGCTTGGGGCTTTGTTCAGGAGAAGGATTTGTCACTAGTCAACAATCTTTCTCTTAGAAGGAGGTTTCATACATGCAGTCAAGCCGTGTTTGAGTCAATTGAGTCCCAGGCACACTAGTGTTTGGGTTGGATCTTTTCTGAACTGATGAGAGGTTATACCTCGAAACCGGTCTATAGATGATCTACTCAACTAATTTTAGTATAGTGTGGCTGTTGGATGAACGAGTAACATCTGCAAGACTAACCTCTGTGAGGTATCTTGCATAAATGTCTCTGTCCTATAGTCTTTTCCGAAAATAAGAACCCCCTGCCATATAATATTTCATGTTTATCAATTTTAATTTTTTTGAGGCTGGCCTCATTCGGCATTTCTGACTACGCAAGTATATCATATAGCGTTAATATAATTTTGTCTTTATCTTTGTAATAGAATTTAGCTCCAGCATTCAGTTGTGCTGAACATAATCACTTTGCATCATTACATTCTTCGTCAACCAAAACCTTCTGCACTGTCTCCTCTGTCTTCAGAAGGCAAGCTTCTTCCAGGAGTTTAGCCGCTGTGAGAGAGGACGCTTTCTGGAGCGGAAAATTATATACCATACGCTCCTCTATTTGCCAAACTAACTATGATGGTATACTTCATTTGCAAAAGGGGGTCATTAGCGACTCTTACAATTTAGGACTGGTATATCTTGGTAGTCCTATAAATCCGGCAACAACCTATATCATCTGTACAATGCCAACAAGTTCAAATATTTTGAATAAAATCTATTGAGGTTACGAAATAGGTACTTACCAGTTGTACTGCTAGCCAACACAAAGTTTATCAAAAACTCACTGTGAACCAATCGACACTCTATGCCACTTGTTCAATCTAACTTCAAATAGGTTGCATTCATGAACCTTCTCTCGCCGATAGAACAGAAGATCAGAAATACATTGACTTCTAATACTGGGTGTAACCATTCAACAGCTCTGTCGCACATATATATATATATATATATATATATATATATATATATATATATATATAACAAATGACATGTTAATTGCGAGATTATTTCAGTTTTATGAAATTGAGGTTAGCAATTATTTGGATATACATTTTTGAATCAAATGCAGGGGTTAGTACTCATAATATACATATTGTTTTACATTTTCCGATCAACACCAAATATTTGTCTTATATTCAGTTTTTAATATATCATAATAGTTAAAATTATGACTTCACCCTATTTGAAAGCAGAGCTTACTTCGAACGTCACAGAGTATGAGTTTTATAATACTAAAGTATGTTTATGAACGATGCAAAGTTAGTTCATCATACTCTAAGTAAAATTATGAACGCAAACCTAGATGAAATGAATAATGAGTTTAATATATTCTGTTATGTATGTATCTAGAAGTATGTACTAATAATTACGATACATAAATATTCTGGAGTAAATGTATTGCAGAAGTAAGTTTTGGCAAAAAAAATTCAATTAGTCGTTAAAGAATCTCTGGGTATTAATGGTTTAAGAAAAATGAAATCATTTGGTAGAGTTTGAATTGGTGTGAGTGGAAGATTGAATAAACCCACTCCTTTGAAGCTAACTTAAGTTACCTTCAAATTTTTCTAAAGAAATTAACTTTAAATGTTCAAGCCAGTTTCGAATATACCTACAAAGTAGGTTGAATGGACTGACGCCTATCAGAAAACAACTACTCCCCTGGGTAATACCACGAAGGGCGTTGGATTATATCCGACAGGGATCAGTTCAGGAATCTTCACAGAAAATTTCCTGCATATGCAATTGGCCAATTGCATACATTTTTTGTGAAGATTCCTGCACTACCTACTGTGTAGGTATAGTCGAGACTGGCTTGAACGTTTAAAGTTCATTTCTTTAGATTTGTTTACTGCCAGTCTTTAAGCATAGCCCACTGACTAATAAGAAAACTTCAGATTTTTGCCAGAGACTTTGTCCATATAGTTTTTTTACCCAGTTCTTATTGCTGCAAGCGGGAATTTGTTATTATCATTTCAAACCCCTGAATCATTATTGGTATTCATTATTGAGCAGATTGATGTTGCTCGCTTTCTGGGAGTTATATTGTATTATAAAATGACATGGAAAAATCATATAAACGAAACAACCACCAAGCTGAGTAAAATCTGTTTTGTAATAAGACAACTGAAAAATACTGTATCCACTGAAACTCTGAAATTGGCATACTATTGATTGGTTCAATCAACACTCAGTTATGGCCTAATGTTTTGGGGTAGCTCAAGCTACCTAAATCAGATATTTATAATCCAAAAAAAAATCATTAGAAGCATGGTTGGAGTCGAGCCTAATACATCTTGTAAATCAATTTGGATAGATATATATATATATATATATATATATATATATATATATATATATATATATATATATATATATATATATATATATATATATCTATCCAACCATGCTTCTAATGATATATATATATATATATATATATATATATATATATATATATATATATATATATATACAGAGTGACCCATTTGAAAGCGGGCCACCTCTCTAAAACTGTTATTTATTATCCGATTCAGAAGTTTTTTTTTTCAATAGATAGAGCGTCAATAGTTCTATTAGAGTGCTGTGAAGTCGAAATATAAATAAAATTTTCAAGGCCTACTTCGAATTTTTTTCAAGGTCAAAAATCCAAAAAACATACTAGCGATTTTTTTATATGAAATTTGACGACGCCACTGGATTTGTGATGCTTTCAAATGGTTGTGACTGAAATTTCAAGATAAAATAATGTTTTTTAACAGAAATATGGCATAAGTAAAATATACCAATCACTGTCAAAATAATTCAAATAGTTGTATATTAAATAACAATTTTGTAAATAATATGGTTTGAAATACTTCTTCAGAACATAACAACTTTATGTGCGATATAGTTATCTTTATTAGCACACTGCAGTTTGTTGTCAAAGAATAGAAATACACATCTTTATATCATAATATAATTATCAATATTAAAACCATAAATGAACCACTACAAAAGAATGTATTAACATGACAATGCCCACACATTAAATTTTGGACTGTTCCACCAAATCTCCATTCAATTCGATACATTTATCATATCGTTTTCTAATGTTAACCAAAACATTCAATAATTGATTTGGGGTGATATCTCTGCAAGCCTGTCTTATTCTTTCACGCAGTTCCTCTTTGCTCGTTGGGCGAGTTTTGTATACTTTTTCCTTAACGGTGCCCCATAAAAAAAATCAAGTGGAGTCAAGTCCGGGGATCTGGGGGGAAACTCAATCAGTGAACTATTTCGCCCTATCCACCGATTAGGAAAATTTTCTTCCAGCCAATCTCTAACAATCCTGCTATTGTGGATGGAACAGCCATCTAATTGAAATAGAATATGGGCCTCTTCTGCTAGTGGAAGTTCATCCATAGCGTTGGAAAACTCGTTTTTCAAAAAATTCAAAAAAATTTGACCATTCAAATTGTTTTCAAAAAAAAAGGGGCCAATTATTCTGGTATGTAATATTCCGCACCAAACATTTATTTTTTGGGAGTACTGTCTTCTGCAATTTATTATCCAATGTGGATTTTCTTCCGTCCAGTACCTTGAATTTTGAGAATTAACTGTTCCATTGGTTGTGAATGTTGCCTCGTCACTGAACAAAATTTTTTTCAGAAAATTCCTGTTATTTAGATATTCTCCTTGAGCCCATAAACTATACTCCATCCTCTTTTCATTATCGCCTTCTTCTAAGGTGTGAAGAAACTTTGGTTTAAAGGGCTTCATATTATTATATTTCCTAAGATTTCTCCTTATTGTTTCACGCGGTAAGTTGATGTCCAAACTTGCAATTCTCACACTTGTTTTCGGATTATTATTAAAATAATTTCGAATTCGTTCAGAATTATTTCGTCTCTGCCTTTGTACAGTATTAATATTCTTCAGGATATGTTTACTAACAGCTCCATACTGATTGAAAATTTTGTTTACTCTTCCAACTGTAGCTCTGCTAATATTTCGACGCTCCGGATGCATGTTATTGAAAATTCTACATACTTCCCTTTCGGATCTGTCGTTGTTACCACGAAGTTTTACTATTTCAATTTTCTCCTGCAAAGTCAAATTATCTGCCATACTTCTTTATTAGTGTAGGTACTTGAAGAGTTATAAACTTCACTATTAATACTGACAAATTTGTGTCTTTTCGTCTTTTATTTTAATGACTTGTCATCTCCACGGCAACTTAACTTTCAAAGCCTTCTAATAAAAATAATATTTTCGAAATGTGGCATCCCAAACATGTTTGAATGAAACCAAGATATGTAGATATTCGGAATAACTGACAACCACCAAAGAGGAACTGCGTGAAAGAATAAGACCAGGCTTGCATAAATGTTACCCCAAACCAATGATCGAATTTTGATCGAATCTTATGATTAGTTAGCATTAGAAAATGGTAGAATAAACGTATCGAATTAAATCGGAAATTAGTTACAAAGTACGGAAATTAATGTCTGGGCACTCTCATCTCAATCCATTTTTTTGTTGTAGTTCATTTATTTCATCAGTATTGGTTATTATTGATTATTGAATATTGATTACTATTTGATGTAAAGATGTA
Source organism: Leptinotarsa decemlineata (assembly GCF_025532065.1). NCBI lineage: Eukaryota > Metazoa > Arthropoda > Insecta > Coleoptera > Chrysomelidae > Leptinotarsa > Leptinotarsa decemlineata. Next base: position 25,153,242 of record NW_027412688.1, on the reverse strand, counting down.
TATTTCATTTCTCTGATGACAAAAAAACTGCAGTGTTTTGATGGACATAACTATCTTCTATACTTTATGGAGTTCTGTTTGAAAGAAACATAATTTGACACCATTTTGAATAACTGCTGTTTACAAGCTCGACTGCTAACGACGTGAAAGAGCATTTTAAACGATATTATTAATAATATTGTGATTTAATATGACGACAATTCGAAATATTTAGATAAAGTGATAAAAATTTTACTTATGCTATATTTCTGTTAAAAAAACATATTTCATCTTGAAATTTCAGTCACAACCATTTGAAAGCATCACAAATCCAGTGGCGTCGTCAAATTTCATATAAAAAAATCGCTAGTATGTTTTTTGGATTTTTGACCTTGAAAAAAATTCGAAGTAGGCCTTGAAAATTTTATTTATATTTCGACTTCACAGCACTCTAATAGAACTATTGACGCTCTATCTATTGAAAAAAAAAAACTTCTGAATCGGATAATAAATAACAGTTTTAGAGAGGTGGCCCGCTTTCAAATGGGTCACTCTGTATATATATATATATATATTTCAAATTACTCTAAATATTAAAACACAAGAGAATTCTATTCTTAAAAATAGCAGTTTACACAAGTACGATACAAGAAAATGTGGTAACCTTCATCAACCATACTCAAGATTAACCATTGGGCAAAACCGCACATATATAAAGGTATTCTCTGCTATAATAGATTTATAGATTTGTTTAATAGCAATATTGATCTTGCCGATCTGAGGATTTTCAAAAACTCCCTGTACAAGTATTTAGAATCCAGGGCATTCTACTCGTTAGAGGAATTTCTAGAGAAATGAACTAATATGTTGTAATTAGGTATAATTTTATATGTCTATATTTGTTTTTTATACTTCTTCACGTGCTGATTTTTATATGTAGACTAAATACTAAATTTACATCATATTTTGTGACGAGTCCAATAAGTTATACATTATACTCCTTTTTGTAATAACTTCAGTGACGAATAAAGTTCTATTCTATTCTATAAAGGGCATAGATTCTATGTCAGAAACTTCAGGTGTGTCTACCACATCAGCATAATAGTTTGTTCAAATTTTGTCTTAAATTTTATGTTTGCTCATCACCTAGCTTGTTGTGAAAGATTTTCTTGTACATAAGTTAAACAGCTAAGAAATAAAGTAACTATTAAATTCTTACTGGTATATTACTACGTTTATATAGAATCCCGTCGTATCATATGGAATTATGTGTTGGGGAAAAAGTTCATGTTTTTAAAGTTCAGAAAAAAAGTTAACATCATCTAACGATATGTCAAACTGTTCGAGAGTGGGAATTCGATATCAACTGCCGTTTAATTGGATTTCACGATTTTTCTGAAAATTGTTAGTTTCCCAGAGGGTCCTGATAAGAAACCAAATGTGGGTATCAAATTTCACTCAACTGTATACATACAATTCAAGAAATTTTTTACAACATATTTTTTGAATACCTCTCTCTAAATAGGTGAATAATCGAATGTACATGTGAAAGTCATAATGTTTGATTTAGAAACATTGAGAGTAGATTTGAATCACATCAAGAATTAACTCACGTACAATGACGTGGAAATGAAAAAATAATGTGAATGTTAACGTCAACGTCTAAATTGGTAGCAAATTGCCAAAAACTACTCTCCTTGATAGAAAGACTTGACAGATTGTCTCTGGGTTGGATTCCTGGCCATACTGGCCTGGAAGGCAACGAAGCTGCTGACTCCCTTGCAAAGGAGGGTGCTGCAAGCAGCTTCATCGGACCAGAACATGTCATTGGCATCGCCTTAGGCTTTGCCAAACAAACTGAACACCTGGATGGCAAGAAGATTTATGGACTTCTGGCAGAATCTTCCAGGATTGGCTCACTACAAGGCGTTTATTCACCCTTCAAACAGATGTTGGACTACACTAGGGATAAACTACGATGTCTAACAGTCATTCTTACAGGTCACTGTCATTTGAATCAACATATGCAGAAACTTGGACTGTCAGAAGACAGTGTGTGTCGCCTCTGTTTGAAAAATGATGAAACAGCAGAGCATATACTTTGTGCATGCCCCGCTGTGGACCGAATCAGGTTCTTAGAGTTCGGCAGAGCCTTACTCTTACCATCTGACCTGAAAGACCACTCACCATACAAACTAATCGGCTTCGTTAAGAAGCTGGGTTTATTTGGCAGAGTGTGAATAGGTGTGAGCCAGAATAAACCCTTGCGGGTTGCGGTGGAGGGTCGAATGGACCCACTCACTTTGAACCTAACCTAACCTATGACATCGAAACCAAAGTCCAATTGTCCCAGTGGAAGAACGCAGGAGAGCCAAGACGATCAAATGACAAGGTTTTGCTCACTGTTCTCTTCGATTACTATCACTAGTGCATCAGGAGTTCTTGCCACATGGTCGTACGGTCAATACGGTGTATTATTTACCACAAAATCACCTCAAGATGGAATACACTATAATTAACTGATTAAATTGGAATACACTATAATTAGCCTGTGTATATCAAGTGGAAAAACCTATTTTTTTTCTAGAAAGAACTTGAATTATGTTTATTGTTGGAATTTCTGTCGGTATGTTGTTATGTTTTCTTATTCTATTCTTATATCTATTTATGCATATTCTATGAGATGACATATCAAAATGACATTTATTTATTTATTAATTAAAAATATCAACATCATTACTCAAACTTTATTGAAATTAATTTACTCTTGCAAAAGATGCACAAAATTTCAGTTGAAATACATTTTTATATCATTCACTTCTTTGCTTTGGCTTGGTTTGCAACTTCTTCCATTGCTTTTTTGACCGTTTCCGGATCGCCCAGAAACTGTAAGCTACCGTTCGGCACAGGTTTCATATTTTCATCCAAAACGTACAAGAAGGGTATTCCCGTCGGCAGATTCAGTTTCATTATTTCATCATTAGACATCTGATCAAGATGTTTGACAATCCCTCTCAAGCTGTTACCATGAGCTGCTATGAGAATACTTTTTCCACTTTTTATTTCTGGAACAATACAGTCATTCCAGAATGGCAGTGTTCTTTCAATTGTCAATTTCAAGGATTCGAACAGTGGAAACTGGTCTTTTGGAGGTCCATCGTTGTAAATGGGATCATTGATAATCGTTTCATAGTAGGGGTTTTCAGGAGTTATTGGAGGCGGAGGAACATCGAAGCTACGACGCCATATTGCTACTTGTTCCTCGCCATACTTAGCTACAGTATCGAGTTTGTTTAGGCCTGTAATAACAAAAATTTTTGAAAACTATAATTATTAGATCTTTCACTAGTTGTGTGATTAACAATATTTCCCATGATAATAATTAAACTATTTTCACAAACATTGTTTCATCAAGTAACGGGTCAGCCCTGTCAAAATTTACAATGCTGTTTCCCTCACATATAAAAAGAAAATTTAGACTCTTATTCCATTCAGTTCAAAGGACTGAAAATTAAGTGAACAAATCCTTTTTTATCAATTATATTATCTTTAAATGTTAGTGTTTTGAAAATGATGTGGTTTTCAAGTTGACAAATAATAATGTTTCATCAATAAAAACGCCAAATAGATAACAAATCTCTTTTTATTCACAATTTCATTGAGTCTACTTATTATGTTAAATCATTGTTGTTACCTTTTAAGTATTTGCTGATAAATTCCAGATTTCAATACTAGGATTTCAATAATTTGTATAATAGTTGACATTTCAATCAATAAAGATAGAAAATATTCAACTATAAACAATATTCGACATATTGAGTACCCACCACATAATGTAGTTTTGTGCAAAACTATATTCTGAACATTCCAACTCAATTGTCGAAACCACAACATATGGAATGTTCTAAAAGGGAATTTCAGTAAAGGAAGATTTATTTCCAAGCGCTAGATGTGATAAGTATAATATGCACTATGAGTATTCAAATATATTTCAACTTGTCTCGAAAAAACTTACCTGTCAGACCTCCATAGTGTCTTTCATTCAACCTCCAAGTTTTTTGAAACGGCAAATCTGTCTGCCCAAGTTCCTGTTAAATGAAATATAAAAAGTATGATAATTGTATATTATGTAATATTTGCAACCTGTGAAATTTAAGCCTTTTTTGAAAATTCGGTTTTGGTTATATTCATAACAAATAATGATGAGTCTAATAGTAGATTCATCACAAGATAGATTGATAACGACATTAATCTTGATTTTGGATGTGTGGCCTTATTGACTTATTTCAAGATGCTGAATTCTGAGTTTATCAGGATCCTGGATTACTGCACTATCTACCTCGAGGACAACCAGAACACTTCGTCAGTTGCTTTATCGCCTTTGATAATGTCTACGCCGTCGTAGACGAAACCTCAGGCATAAAACCTTCAAACAAAGGCCAATATACCCGAAAAATAGCTTTAACTTAGTTATATGAAACAATCTACAATTGTATGTCTACAGGATTTTAGAAAAACTTCATTAAAAAAAATTTTTTTCTCGAATCACCTGTAAGATCAAGTTCATTGTATCGTTAGCTCTTTTCAGAACTGACGTAAAAGCCAAGTCGAATTTGTAACCGGCATCTTTCAAGGCTTTTCCGGCATTTTGCCCTTCCTGTTTTCCTCTGTCGCTCAATTCGGCATTGTACCACCCGCAAAAAAGATTTAGCTTGTTCCATTCAGATTCTCCGTGACGGACCATCACTATTTTGTAGTTTTTTCCTGATCCGGCTCGTGTTTTGCACTGTGCCTTCACCTAAAATGAATGTTTGTGGTTAGAAAAAATAAGTGGCTCAGATGTTTCAGGTATTTGATGCAATTTCGATTGAGGTTTATGTAATAATATTAATACGAATTACCGGACAAGCCATGTTTGAAATGATTCTTGCAGGTTCTACGAAAAATTTTGATAATGTCACCATTTGAAATCCATGATTTTCGTGATTGACAGCTGGTAATGTGACATGCGTGAAAGGGACAACTGCCAACTGTTCCGCAAACCACAAAAAAGTTGCGAATTACACCGTTGGCAAAATAATTTGTATTTTGTATGTGTACATGGTGAGTTACGAATGAGACGGTTCTCAAAAATGGACAAAACGTATTTCTAATAATTTTTCATATACATCGCGGATTACTTATAACTTTGAGTTATTTTCAAACGTACAGTGTGCTTCAAAATGTTTTTGAGGAGGTGTTTGTATTATGCTGAAAAATTTGAAGAAAGATATTATACACGAGTAAACGATACGAGGTCTGTTCAAAAAGGAGGTGAATTTTCATTTTTTCCAAAAAATATTTATTCATCAATTTCTATTTTGTCCCCTTCGAAGTAGCCCCCTGAGATATAATACACTTGTGGCATGGTATGTCCTTGGGCCCTCTCAACGATTTGGTTTCTATCTGCTCAACCGTCGCAAAACGCCGTACTTTCATGGGTCTTTTCAATCTTGTGAACAGAAAAAGTCGCAGGGGGGCAAAAATTACAGACAAGCAATGACGATTAAGCAAGTGCATATCGTGATGCAAAAGCAATTAATTGTTTTTCCATAATACCGGACGTTTTCTTCGTATTGCTTCCCGCTAGCGGCGCATAACTTCAGGATAAAAAAATCTATTTAAAAACTGTTTTTCCATTAACCAGCTGTCGCACCTCTACGAACGACAACCCTCAGAAGTCGAAACTTGTGCGAGCTAAGGATTAACGAGGTCTTGTCTTCTAACGAGTGATTCCTAACACGGGTTGGACGATAGCAAGTGAAAATCGATCGTTCAGACTAGGGATTGAACCACCGACGAACACGGCAGTCAATTCGAGTGAGTGAAAAAAGCACCCACGTCGAACCGCTTAGCTACCGACCGACCGTCTGACCATGTGGCAAGAACTCCTGTTGCACTACGCTATGGTAATCGCAGGAAACAGTGAGCAAAACCTTGACATTTTATCGAACTTAGCGTCCTTTTTTTGGTCTTGGCTCTCCTGGGCTCTTCCATTGGGACAATTGGAGCTTGGTTTCTATGTTATAATCATATAACTATGATTCGTCACCAATTAGGACCCTTTTAAGCAAATCTGGATCGTCGCCGTTGACGTCATTCAACAATTCCTGAGCGATGCTCATGGGACTGTTGTTTTTTTGGTCAAAATTCAGCAATTTTGGAATGAACTTCGCTGCCACATGCCTGATGCCCAAAATTCACAAAGAATTGTATGGCATGAGCCAGACGATATGCCGACATCCTCAACAGCTTCTCTAATAGTAATTCGATGATTCTCCATAACAATTTTCTTCACTTTCTCAACATCTTCATCGATTGTTGATGTGCTTGGGCGTCCAGGGCGAGAGTCGTCATTCAGGTCCTCTCGACCTTCTGTGAAAAGCTTGTACCACTTCTAGAAAATGTTATGACTCAGAGTACAATCACCGTATGCCACTGTCATCATTTCAAGTGTTTTTGAGAACTTGATTCCATTTTTTACACGAAGTTTAATGCAAATTCTTCGATCCATTTTTTGAATTTAAACATTCACTTTATTTTGTGAACAGACCTCGTACATATAATATCTGGGTGTATACAAAAACAGAAGGAGAGAAAGTCGCTAAGACTAGACGACATTTGTCCAGTAATGCTGCAAAAAGCTCCGTAAATTCTTATTTAAAAAATGTATGAAAAACTCAGCTCTGTTTGTTTATCTGGGAGTTATAATAGATCCTCGACTGACCTGGAACCAAGGCCAAAAAGAATGTCGTATCGAAGAGTTGAGAAGAGTGTTTGAAATATGGCACTCTAAAAAAAAATGACAAATCCGAGTAGTTTTGAAAGAATTATTATAAAAGCCCACGGAGGCAAGTGCGTATTTTGTGTTGAACTATCCTGCATATAAATTGTATTTTTAAAATTATGTTTCCAATGGTTTCTAGAAAGTAATGAAAATCTCCACAAACAGATGTTTTTTGCTTTTGCAAATAAGCATTAACAGTTTCAAGTGAATTACGGATTTCAATTTAAACATTTATTTGTCACGTTTTCGATATTTAAATCACATGAGATTACATATTCTCGAATGCTTTAGTCTGAATGTCAATTACAAAAACAATTCTGGCCGAGTAACCCATGAAAACTGATATCAAAAAACTTATAATTTCATTACCATATTTTCAACTGTGATGCCATCTTCGGCTTTCCATCTAATTCGTTGGTCAGTCATGCTTTCGAAATTGGTAGTTGAAATTATCATCTCAAACAAATTTCATTACTAGGAAAGTTTTTTCATATTAATCAAAAATATAGTGGTAGATATTTCTTCAGTCTTAGGTTACTGTTTTTCCGACTAGACATTATACTGAATTTTAGCACCAATGGCAAAATCAACAGCAGCATAACTGGTACCAACCCCAGCAAACACAGTATCAACCACAGCAATCACAGTACCAACCAGTACCTAACCAACAACCTACTCAGACACATCAAAATTATTGGCAACAACCTTACAATACTCAAGGTTACAACCAAAATGTCCAGCAGGCTTACGGACAACAGTATGGAAATCCTCAAGCAGGAGTGTTCCCGAATAATACTGGGTATGATGAAATTTTTGTTTTTTCTTTTTTGTATTCTTTGATTCATTGGTCATTAAATTTTTTCAAGGTTTCAACAGCAGAATTATGGAATTCCTCAATATAATCAGCTGGGTAATCAAAATAATGTTTATGGAAATGCAGTGCCTCAAACTGGGCAGCAGAATGAAGGAGATGCTTGGGGAGACTGGGCATGGGGTGATGAGGATAATTCGAACATTCAGCAAAATGAAAATGCTACTGCTCAGAAGCAAGGAAGCGAAATAGGTTGGTATTTTTGTATATATAATGATAACTCTTTGATGGTAACTAAAAACGACACATGCGTTATCTATATTTGTATACTATACTTCTATATTTCCATATCTATACTTCCTCTAATGTATTGATATCTAGTGCAAGGTTTTTCAGAGAATTCCATATTCTAAACTTCCGTCAGATAAATACATTTTTTGACCACCGTTCAAGTAATTATGACAACATGTCGGTATCAGTGTGTTTAGAACATCTCTGATTTAAGACATGCATAAAGTCCATACTTATGTCATGTCTTTGAAATATTTTTTTCCGTTAACCAGCTGTCGCATCCCTACGAATAACAACTCTCAGAAGTCGAAACTTGTACGAGCTAAGGACTAAGGAGGTCTTACCTTTCAACGTTTGATTCCTAACACGTCATCATTGATTAATGTGAACTTTCACGTCAGAAGCATACATAATTGTATTTATATTTCGCATAATTAATTTTTTTTTGAATATGAGAAAATGTATTGTTTTGGAAAATCAGTGAATTCAGATTTTCCCATTGTATCATCAAAATGGCAATGAAAAATAGTGCTGAATTCAAGTTGTAGACAGATATTACAGAAGAGGGCTATGAAGTGACTGTAAAGTCAAACTTAGAGAGTCTTGCAGAAAATTTTCCACTATTGATAAAATTTCAATAGGCGTTGAACTGTCCATTCTCGAAACAGTTCGACGGATTTATGAAAACTTTTTGTTTGCATCCTTAATAATACTTAAAAAAGCCATTATGGTTTCTGACTTCCAGCAACGCCTTGGTTTTAATCAAAGATTTTGTCGGTCGGTAGCTGGTCGGTTCGAGGTGGGTGCTTTGTTCACTCACTCGAATTAACACTGTGTGGGACGGTGGTTCAAGCCCCAAGCTGAACGATCGATTTTCACTTCACACCAACCCGTGTTAGGAATCACACGTTAAAAGGTAAGACCTCGTTAATCCTTAGCTCGCACAAGTCTCGACTTCTGAGAATTGTTGTTCGTAGGGGTGCGACAGCTGGTTAACGAAAAAATATATTTCAAACATATTTTAAATACATGACATAAGTATAACATTTTAAACAGACAGATATACTACTCGTACAATGGTGGTAAATTATCATCACTTATCATTATGAGTAAGAACTACAGACCTAGAGAGTCTTGTAGGAAATTTTCCACTGTCGATTAAAATTCAATACTCGATGGACTGTTCGTTCTTGAAACAATTTGACGGATTTATGAAAAGTTTTTGTTTACACCCTTTATGATACTCGAAAGAGTAATTATGCATTCTGACTTCCAACCACGCCTTGAATTCAATGAAAAATATAATAATAATAATAATAATAATCATTTATTGATGCTAACATACAGCAGTATTTACACAAGTTGAAAAGAAAAGAAAAAAAAAATACGTTATTAGATAAAAATTTACAATAAATGCATATAAACAGTATACTTGACAACTAACACTTACAGATATAAAAAAAAATGGTGCACAGACATTGTTAAAAAGAATTAAGTGATTTAATGCATGTCCCTAAAATTATTTTGAAGGTACTCCTCAGTGCTATAGAACGCTTTTCTTTTTAGGTATAGTTTTATTTTGTTCTTAAACTGTGTGAAAGGTAAGTTTTTTACTTCTTCTGGAAGGACATTGTACATATTCATGCAATGATAGCTAGTTCCATCTCTAGTACGGGAGAGTTGCAAATAGTTTTGTACAATTCTTTGACTGTTTCGAGTAGAATAGTTGTGTAAATCGCAATGTCTACTATACATGTTTTGATTTTGTTTCATATACAATAGACATTCCAATATGTAGACACATGGCAAGGTAAGTATACATAGTTCCATAAACTTTTGACGACAACATTCCCGGTAACCTATGCGGGCTATAATTCTGATGCATTTTCGCTGTAAACTAAATGCTTTGGATGCGTGGGTTGAGTGGCCCCAATTTAGTATAGCATATAACATAGCTGAGTGAAAAAAACTATAGTAAGCTGTCATTAATACATTATGAGATACACTATTTACTAGATTCCTTATTAGATAGATAGTTCTTGAAAGTTTACCCGAGAGGTACGCAATATGCTTTTCCCATGTCAGTACCGGATCAATATAAATGCCTAGGAATTTAACTGGTTCAGAATTAAAATAGCTGTCAGGTAAGTACTCATTCAATGGTGGTAAATTATCATTATGAGTAAGAACTGCAGTCCTAAGCAATCTTCATTTTAAAAAAGCAGTGAAGAATTTGCCAGCTGATAGACCCTTTTCTATTTTAGGGATACTTTTCAATACCGTGAGTACTTTTTTCATTGTATTGAATCTTAATCGTAACTATCTTTTTATTGAAAATTCTTTTACTATGCTATGCAATGTATTTTTCACATTGGTCAGGCTAAGTGAGGTATTTAAACTCGTTTCAAAGAACACGCAGCACATATCCGATTTTGGAGATTAGCAAAATTTAGTGTCGTTCAACTCGCCTTGAGGGGCGGCCATAGAATAAATGAAGTATGTCTAAACTTGATGAAATCAGTACATGGCACTAGATTTTTTTGAGGCTTTTGAAAGTCTGGAAACAGCAAAAAGCGGCATGAGAACTTTGAATAGTAACAAAAATTCCATTTCAAACATCCCATTGTTTACCTTCATATGTATCGATTGCTCTGTTGAAATCAGCAGGAACCTCCAGGAGAGAATTTTTCGCGAATTTCTACCAGAAATTGGGTGTCCGAAAGTGAAAGTGTACCATGTTGAATGTAAATAGAGACCAGTTCACTTCCTGAAGATTCCAACTTGGTTAGTAAAACGCGCGTCGAGAAGAGTGTTGCAGTTGTGGTGTTTGAAAACAATATTTGTTTTGGAAGTTGGGATTGTTGATGGGTTTTCACCTTTGTGAAGTGCCTGGATGGCCAATCGGTGTCCAACCACTTTTCAACACATATGACGATCCGATCCAAAAAAGGATTGTTTTCGTTGCTCAAGAGCAAGAAGAACAGACATCGAAACGTGATAATTCCAATCCGTCATCCAACGCACCACTTCGTGTCTCATCTTCGAGGCTAAACGCTCTGGAACTGAAAAAAGGCAAAAAAATTAAATTTGGGAAAAAGTGAACATCATTAATGCATAGAGTACAAAATTCTCTATCGATCAGTATATACCACGACACAGAAGAATCAATATTCATTGAAATATAGAGCTACAAAAACACATAACATTAAAACGGACAAAACTTTTGAAATAACCTAGTAGGTGCCCTACGTGATGCTTTTCTACCAAAGGTGAAGCAAGTGTTCTTGTGTTAATTCAATTTTTTAAGTTACTGTAAACATTACAAGTATTACAAAATGTTCAAGTACAAATCTTCTAAACAGTCACTAGTACTGACTTATATACTGTTACGTTTATATACCGTAATCGAATGTGGTAGAAAATTTCGTCAGAATTTATTTTAAATCGTTAGCATTATTCTCGCTGCATCTAGAGCGGCATTGAATATCGTACATTCACACAATTGGTTTATGGCTACCAGTGGCGGCCGGCGTTATTTTTTTAGGGCATGATTTATAACAATACTTTAAAAATAGGCATGTCTTGCTATTTTCGTTCAGTTCAAGAATAAAACCCAAAATGTTCACTAGTGTTACGTTGTGATTCGTTGATATCATAAGTTTGAATGTTGCGTGCAGCGTCGATATTTCTAATAATCAATTTAGTTTCTCAGGTTGTGCTTGAAGTGAGCTTTTAATGATTGAAGGGGCACTTCCCCTTATTACATTAATTAGGGAAAGATAAAATGAATTACTCATTTTTGCAATATTCTATGCAAGAACTGATAAAAGAATTGTTACAATAGACGGCATACAGTATTTGAGAACTTTTTTTTCAATGCTTTTTTTTTCGCAGAAACGCCAAAATTGTATGATTTCTATTTCATTCAGAATCCGTAACTCAAAACTATAACACTGAAACACAAGCGTAGTAACAATACTATAGAACACAACAATACAACACCAAAAAAATTACAGAATCGGACTCAGTGTTATGAAATTGATAGGCAATCCAACCAGCAGACATTTCCTTGCTGTGAGGGACCATGGATTTTGAAGCACCTCCAATTTTATGTGTTTTCAAAATTACACACAGTTATTGACACTTGGCAACACAGGATGTCACAGTCTCGTGGAGACTTTTTTAACCTATCAGCAAATATTTGCATATATCCTATTGTTTTTTCATATCAGTCATAGTTCAGTTCAGTCTATAGAAAAGCATTCCAGTGAATACTTTCTTGATGAATCCCTTGTCTATTAAACTAAATGTTTAAAACCTTAGTACGTCAACTATTAATTCATAAACCAATTATTTTTACAGGCAATAGTTTTGCCAACGATGAGACTTGGAATTGGGGGATCGAAGAGGCAAAACCTGTTAATCCAGTTCAGACGAGGCCTGTTGGAGATAATGCATCCGAAATCAGAGATCAGTTTCCTAAAACGAGTCCCCTCGTAAAAACTGAAAATAATTCCGACTCACTCCACTTAGACCATGTGCAAGACAATTCTAGGCTCTCAGCTGTACGCAAAAAACTGGATACACCCCAGTGGTCGACCGAGTCTCAAATTTCGCAGGAATCATCTGATGACGTCGTTCAGACTTCAGAGAGTGATAAAAGTCACATGATGTCACGCAGTTCAACAATCAGCCACTCTCCAATATCTGGAAACGATTTGGCCACGACACAGAACCAAGAAGAAGTTCCTATGAAAGGTGATACTTATGAAAATAAAGAAATAGTATCCAATATCAAGCAGGAGTTGTCTCCTAGTGTTAATCCTACTCCTCCACCACCTAAGAATACCTTGACACCTCCACTAATGCCGCCTTCCAGAGGTTCGGATGATTCTAAGAATCCTTACAAGCGTACAGAGGGCATCGGTCACAAAACGAGTAAGTTTAGAGGTTCAGCCGTCATGCCTCCTGATACTCGGCAAAACGTATTCCAAATGGGTAGTTTTCACAGTCAGCAAGTAAATTTGGAGACGCTTCCAGATAATTCAGAACAACCTGATTCAATGCCCAATCTATCTTTCCAAAGGGCGAAGCCTGTGACAAATTTGCCAGATAACAACGAAGCTCCCATTAATGACAGGAATCAGTATCTGGAAACGGGCCAACTTTCTGAAGGTAATTTGCCAGATTATAACCAGGAGAGAGAGGATAGTGTGAGGCAGGAAGTCAGCGATACCTTACCGCCTCCTGGTCTTAGTCGCATGGTTCCAGGACAGATGGAGCAAAGCGAGAACTTAGGGAACCTGGGGAGTTTCGGAGATGAGCCACCACCGGGTTTGAGTAGGATGGTTCTGGGGCAGACAGAGACGGTTTCTAGCGTTCAGTCAGTCTTGACTCAGAATGACGATCCCAAGTGAGTGTATTATTAAAACAATATCAAAAAACCTACTGCAGTGTATTGCTTTGAATTTGCAGATTGGGTGCGTTTCTCATCATTACAGCATCTACAATTGATAATGTTTGTAGCAATATGTAGTATTTGTAATAAAAAACTGAATGGCGTATATCTTTAGAAGAAATGAATTTTTTTGGAAATGAAGGTGTTGGCATTCTATCATTATACAGAAAAAATGTGATAATCTTCCAAAGATAGGAAGAAAGCAATCAATTTCGAGAGGGTTTTTTTCTTCCAGTTTGTGTCAGAAAGTTACTTCTTTGCAAGATCTACACATCATTGTATAGAGTTAATTTTTTTAAATCGATTGCTTTCTTCCTTTATTTGGAAGATTCCCACATTTTTTTGTATGAAAATCTGTTTAAAAAAAATCTGATTTTCCGTTAACCAGCTGTCGCCCCCATGAGAACGACAACTCTCAGGAGTTGAGAACTTGTGCGAGCTAAGGACCAGCGAGGTCTTACCTTATAACGTGTGATTCCTAACACGGTTGCTGAATCATCCCAGATTCAACCAGATAAAGTCTCTCGAGAAAAATATCTGGTCGAGGCAGGAATCGAACCCAAAACCTTCCGATCGTGAGTCGGGCGCACTACCACCGCGGCCAATTCCACAACACAATTCCACAAAATGGAAAAGTAGAAAGTCAAAACCTTTCTTTTCCTAACACTATTTACTTTTTTTACTTTAAATATCCTCAGTGCTACATGTCTATCAATTATATGAAAGGAGTATAATCAATGGTCACATGTTACAAAGAAAATTTTGATTCAAGTAGAATTAGAGAGTGGTAAGACTAGTTTTGGAATTGAATCAGATATCATTGCTACACAATAAAGTGTATGAAAGAGGTAAAATTTCATTTAAATATAACATAGGCATCCTCAATGGAGACATCTGATGTTTCGGAATACGACACTTATCTTATTGCTTCTTCAGTACCAATCTGGATAACTTCTTTTATCTTAATATAATAATATCAATGTTCATATAAAAATAGTTTTTTTTTTAAAGTACTTCTTTTGTGTAATAATAATGATAATAATATTTATTTTACTTGTTTGAACAGTATGAAAGCATTACAATAAACATTTACATACCGTAACAAGGAAGACGTCCATGTATAACTAAAAACAAATATATATAAATATAAAACAACAAAACACGATAGATACTAAACTGTACATATGAAGGTAATTAACTGTTTTTTTATCGAGAGTAACAAATAAAACTTGTCAACGGTGTAGCAGTTACTTTAGATAAGATATTTTTTCAATTGTCTTTTGAAAATTCAGATGTTCATTGAGTCCTTAATAGAAACATCTAGCTTGTTATACAGTTTGGGTCCAAGGTATAGGTGACTCTTCTGATAGAGGAAGGTTCGGTGAGGATTCGCTATCAACAACCCTCTAGTTCTAGTTGCGTATGGGTGGTCTGGCTCGTTTGCGGTAAATTTTTCTTTATTCTTATGAACGTAGAGACACATCTCTTATATATATACAGACCAGCAACTGTGAGTATTTCCAGCTCTTTGATATGAAAGTAGTTCTTTCGAGAAGGTTTTTCTTCCAATTTGTATTTGAAAGTAACTTCTATGCATGGTCTACACATCTTTATAAGGATAAAACTACTTGAGGTTCTATCATGTTGGTTGCTCTCGAAGTTTTTGTTAAAAAATGGAAATTTATTTTAAAAAATTTGAGGTTTTGTGGTATTACTCTCGATAAATTCAGACCATAAACTCAGCTGGGAAGCTCAAAATCAGATTTTTTTTCCACCCAGTTCACACGTGCTTCTCTTAATGTACATAAAGGAAAGAGATTATATTTTAGGAAAAAATTAAAATGTTTATTTACATGACGCAAGACGAAAAACTAAAATTCCTCAATATTCACCAAAATATGTGGGGATCAAATATCACAATGTGTTTAGTAACGTTCTACATATAAAATATAAGATATTGAATAATAGGAGACATTTCATAAACATTCTAAAATCTTTTACAATAAAACTTGTGGTGTCCAAAACATAAGTGCACAATTTTGACTTTTTATAAATATTTTTTTCAAATAATAATTTTGATTATATTGCTTTCACAGTTTATGTGTTACAATTATATTTTTCAATACCTTATATCTGATTACAGCTTATCTTGTGACTAGTTCGATAGGTTCATATAATGTAGAAGTAGCAATTCTATTCATGTATAAACCTCATGGATGAAAAAATACTTACTGAAAGAGCATACAATATCAATACATTCATATAATTTTTTTATTGAATATCTGATTTCAGATTTGAAATTATAAAGTTATCAACAAATATTTTTTGACTCAACCTTACCTTTAAGTGTTATTGAAATCCTTTTTATAAACCTTACTCCCCACTCATCACCAATTTTGCCTAATTTGTTGTATTGTATCTTAAACAAGAATTTTCTTTGAAGGGCTCCATTCGACACGTCAGGCCCTCCGGAAGGTTTACACAGAATGATTCCTGGAGAATCAAGTTCACCTGAAAATTCATTGCGTCGACTGCAACAAGAGCAAGATGACAATGATTCCGAACCAGAATTCAACCAATTGGTTCAACATGCGCCGCAACCAAGATCAGCGACTATTGGTGCTGATACTCCACCAGCCACCGTGAAACCAACTGTGAGCCCACCGTTGGCGACTAGTAATCGCTCACAAATTATAGGGGGAGCCGACAACCAGATCAGAAATACAGCTACTTCTACTACTGAGAAAAGTAGCAGCAGATCTGTGAAGGAACCGGAGAGGTTTGTTGTTTTTTGAATTCCTTGTAAAATTAACAGTTTAATCCCACTGCTGTCACCACAAAAGGTGATTATCACTTTAACTGTTGTTATGTTTGATAGGAGGGATTACATTGATGGTCAGACCGACGAAAATGAGATTTCCAACATTACCAACTCGGTTCGCAACATGGCCGTGGGAGAAAATCTCACTGATGGTCAAACATCTAACACCAGTCTGCCAGACCCTGTTGCAAGAAAACCAAGTAGACAAGAAAGTAGTGATAGTGATAGAGAACACAGAAAACCTCCAAGAAGTTCGAGAGATAAACGATCTTCGGAAAAAATCAAACGAGACAGAGAAAGGGAACCAGATAATAATCGGGAGAGAGACAGAGCTCGATATAACGACGTTCCTAGAGATAAAAAATACGATAGAAGAAGGTACAAAGATAGGCGTTATGAGGTAGGTTTTTAAAAATTTTACCCTCAGGTTTTCTTCTCTGACCCCACTTTTATTCTGTTATCAGGAGGATACAGACTACTACAGTGATAAAGAAAGAAGACACTCCGATGACAGAGACCGAGAGTATGAAAGAAAATACAGCAGCTTGCGCAAGGAAAAAGACAGAGACAGGCGTCGGAGAGATCCGAGAGATTACAGGAGAGGCGATTATTATTATGGAAGTAGGTACGATTATGATTATGAGCACGATAGCAGGTCGAGACCTTCTAGCAGATCGGACTCGATGCATGAATCTGTGAGAGAAAGGGTACAAGAGAAAGATCACAGAGATAAGAGAGGGAGAGAAAAAGAGAAGGAGAGGTATAGAAGACACCGGGACCCAAGGGATATGTACAATCCGTATCAGGTATTTGTGATTATTTTTCAATTATGTACTAAGATAATTCTGTAATGGTATTTGCCTATATTCTCCTTTTTCTTACTCGGATGTTTTGGATATTTTAGGGTGACTTGCTTCAAAGTAAATCTGTTTTCTTTAGAACTGATTGATTCTTGCAGTTTGAAATTTGAAAATTGATTAATTTGTATGCTTGAACCATCAAAACCCACCAGTACGTCATAAACTTATCTGAACCAAAACACAATGTATTTCTAAGAAAGGTTATTGAGGATGAGGGTATTTTCTAGTGTGTCCATGAAAATATCTGCTAGAATGGGACTATGTAGGTATAAATTATTATATTTACAAGAATATTTTCACAAGATAAGTACAGATAATCTGAAAATCCTACACATATAATAAAGGGAAGAAAATGAATTTGTTGGAAGCCTT
The DNA here is from genome assembly GCF_025532065.1 of Leptinotarsa decemlineata. NCBI lineage: Eukaryota > Metazoa > Arthropoda > Insecta > Coleoptera > Chrysomelidae > Leptinotarsa > Leptinotarsa decemlineata. The sequence goes on along the minus strand of NW_027412688.1, from coordinate 25,135,824 downwards.
GGGAATTAATAAATGAATTAAAAACTTGAAATATATAACCCCAAACGAGCAACTCGATTTATGTAGGTCTCCACTCTTGAATTTATATATCAATACAGGCTGATTCACGGTGGATGGCACATTAGACGTTTCTGGTGAACCAGACAACGGATCACTTTGAAAATTTAATGGAGGGCATATTCGGACATTCTCTAGCCAACTAAAATATTTTCGACAATGTGGTGTTGCCGCTTCTATTAGAAAGCAGTAGCAACTTTGATTTTTCAAATGGAACACTCTGTATATAATATTATTTTTGGAATCTCCAACAATTGCCCGACAACTTTTCTTGATATTTCTCTATACCTATCTGTTACCGTTTTCGAAATAAAAATTAATTTCAATTTTTTTCTTCGAAAATCATGACTTCTAAAAATGCCGATATCTTTTAGTTAAGAAGTACTATGATATCGAAATTTGGTTTGGAGTTAGGTGATACTTGGACACTTCCCACACGTCAGCCTAATCTCCGTTACTTCAATACAGGGTGGTAAAAAATACAGTTTTTTCGTTTGCTTCAAAAAGTTGCTGAAATTTGATTATTTTAAATGGAACACCCTGTATATTTTTGAAAATTCGGAAAGCTGCTGAAATTTGCTTTCTTTCTATGTATATCATACCTATACCAAACTAGTCAAGTTTCGGAATTATGAACATTTATTTGTGAAAATGTTCCTTCGGTATTTGGTAAGCAGGCCATGATTACTATTTGACAGTAGCGTTGTGACATTCTCCTAATAATATCGACATTTTCGTCACTTCAGAAGTTGCAAATACCTTCAAAACGATGGAACAAAACTATTCAAACGAAGTTCTTATGAATTTGTTTATTATTTTTGGACAGTGTGACAAAATTATCAGCAGAACATGTAGAAAGTTCAATGAAATGTATCCGAATCTACCGCCAATGAACCTCAAGAAATTTATACGAATTCAGAACAATTTCAATATGTTTGGATAAACTTTAAAAAAGCACCAAGAAACAAGGAGAATGTCACAACGCTACTGTCAAATAGTAATCATGGCCTGCTTACCAAATACCGAATGGAAATACCATTCTGAAGGGACATTTTCACAAATAAATGTTCATAAGTCCGAAACTTGACTAGTTAGGTATAGGTATGATATACATAGAAAGAAAGCAAATTTCAGCAGCTTTCCGAATTTTCAATAATATACAGGGTGTTCCATTTAAAATAATCAAATTTCAGCAACTTTTTCAAGCAAACGAAAAAACTGTATTTTTTTACCATCCTGTATTGAAGTAACGGAAATTAGGCTGACGTGTGGGAAGTGTCCAAGTATCACCTAACTCCAAACCAAATTTCGATATCATAGTACTTCTTAACTAAAAGATATCGGCATTTTTAGAAGTCATGATTTTCGAAGAAAAAAATTGAAATTAATTTTTATTTCGAAAACGGTAACAGATAGGTATAGAGAAATATCAAGAAAAGTTGTCGGGCAATTGTTGGAGATTCCAAAAATAATATTATATACAGAGTGATCCATTTGAAAAATCAAAGTTGCTACTGCTTTCTAATAGAAGCGGCAACACCGCATTGTCGAAAATATTTTAGTTGGCTAGAGAATGTCCGAATATGCCCTCCATTAAATTTTCAAAGTGATCCGTTGTCTGGTTCACCAGAAACGTCTAATGTGCCATCCACCGTGAATCAGCCTGTATATAAGTTTGACAACCCCAATAATTTCTATAATCTCCAGAGTTGGATTTTCATAGTTGGCACCCCTTTTCATTTAATTACCTCCCCATCCAGCTAACCTTCAATCATTTCATTAAAGTGATCATTAATTTCCACAAAATAAGCAATAAGCGAGTTTATGGTGAATAAAAAAAAATATTATTATTACACAAAAAAGTCATCAAGAATGCTTCTACGAGTTTTTCAACAGCTGGAAGATATTTTTTCTGTGCATCGTTATCCTCAAGAAATTGTTTCCAATAATGCAATGTCAGTGTACCGCAATGAATATGGTATATTTCAAAAGTTTATTGCTCCTGGACATCCTGCTCATATTGGACTTGCTGAATGTAAAGTGCAAACATTGAAGCACTGACTGATAGCCGCAGTAGGACCAGAAAATCATGAAAGAAAAAGTTCTGGAAATTCTGTTTTGTTACGGAGCAACTCCATTTACCTCTGGCCATTCACTAACAGAATTATTATCTCAACCGAAAGCTAATAATTCGCCTGCATGCAATTTTTCCTTACAGAGAGACAAGTGAGAAAGAGAGTTCATACTCAATTTTGGAGAAATAAAAAAGAAACTTGGTAATCGGCATTACATTGTAAATTTGGAATGTGGTAGAACCGTGAAAAGGCACATAAATCAATCAATTTAAAGGGCCAACGAAGAATGTGTCCTACTCAATTTTCCAATATTCCACGAATTCCATTGAAACCTGGAAATGAGAATATAGATCATTAACATCTCCCAACCGATTTTTCTGCTACACCTTTTTTTTGCTTCTGGCGAACCCACTACTGTTTAAAAAAATCTGTTTTAAAATCTGTTTTTCCGTTAATCAGCTGTCGCCCCCATACGAACGACAACTCTCAGAAGTTGAGAAACTTGTGCGAGCTAAGGACTAACGAGGTCTTACCTTTTAACGTGTGATTCCTTACACGTTAAATTCCTACTAGACCCAAACAGTCTACAGCTTCTGTTTTCCCGGGTGAAATTATTGCTACATCTAGACAATCTGAAAAAGGAAGGCGAAAGCTTGCATGGACTCGAGATTATCACATATGAAGTTTACGTTAAATATTTTCTGATTTTTTCACATGAGTTATCGTCAGAGATATTTGCTCTTATAATTTCAGCTATGTTGTACCTTTGGGGAAGTCTGTTATATCTCTCCTATACTATAATTATTCTCTGTCTATAAAGTAACATGGATGTCAAAGATAGAAAAAGTAATAAAAATCATCTATTTATAGGATGTGTTAATGTCGGAATTATTTCCAATTATTCGAATTACTAACATCACAATAATTGTGATTGTTTTTTCAAAATCTATCCGTTGTAGTAAATTCAATCGTTTATCAAGTTTTCTCATTACCTACTTTTATTTAAAAGACATTGTTGAATAGTTTGATGTACTAGTCTAACTGATGAAGCAGCTGTGTAGCAAAACTCATCCTAAATAAAATATATTGAGAAAATTCTATAATCATTAACGTGGATAGATTTATTGAATAAACTCTTTTATACAGTGGATAAATTCCTGCATTAACAGACTTTTTCGACCATCATGATCTTTTTTTTATGTCAAATTTATATTTTATTCCTACATTCGACTTGTTTTATAAAATACTAGTACTATGTTGCTGTATCGCGGTTGTTCCAATGTTTTAACAGAATCAGAATCAACGAACTGAGGCGTGCACAGCGTTATAGAACAGTGCTTTCAAAAAAATGTTCTACAGCGCCATCTAGTGGCGAGTTACAGAAAATTTGATAGCCTAAAAACCTCTATGAAAAATTACTTATGCATATCAAGTTTCATCACAATCGGTTGAGTGATGTAGAAGTTTATCACTTACCAACCAACCAACAAACATCCATTTTTTTATATTAGATTGACATTTGAAACCAAATAAAATATAATATTCGTCATCAATTTGTTTATGATTTTATTAGTAGTGAAATTCCATTACCTAATCGACTTTGTTGAAGTGATACTTTGGTGGCTTTGGTTGAACATATTTTTTTCTTTAGGGTTATTCCTACGACCCTTACAACCCTTACTACCAGCAATACCAATATTACGAGAATCTCAGGAGAACCAACCCTCAAGCATACACAGAGTGGTACAGAAAGTACTACCAACAAGCTACAGGTCATGGTTCTAGTTACGGCGGCGAAGATAGAGCTTCAGTACATTCAGGGAGAAGTTCAGCTAATGATGAACTTGCCAAGGATAGGTGAGAATGAAAATAATCCAAAGTTATTTTCACTTTTGTTTGAGTGCAGTGCTTTTTGTTTGAGTTCTATTGAAATTCATAGGTATTTTTTCTGAATTTGATATTCCCAAGTAGGCACTTATATCCAGATGATTAGAAACATTGATGTTCAAATCAATACTTTTTCTTTGGCATATTTTCTCAAAAAATTAATGGGATATGCAGAACTGGGTGACGGGCATATCAAACACGCACCATCGCAATATCAATTGTTTTCATAATTGCTAACACTCCTCCACTACTAACATACACCAACAGCTGTCGACACCCTTCCTGTGGGTCTTTTACTTCAGATAAACTGTAACTTCATACATTTTTCTGAAGTAATTGGTCTGCTTACATGAGCGATACACTTGCTGCAAAGCATTTTTTATCATAGATGTGCTTTATTCCATTGTTTAGGTATACGCGGCAGAGTTTTTACAGCCAAGTGAGTCTGCCTCACCACGGAAGCTACTATGGAGATTCGCATGCGCATAGCGTGTCTGGTCATTATGGCCATGACATTTCTAGGTGAGCCCCTGACTTTCAAAATAAAAAATTAATTTTCCATGCGGTAATTTGTAATTCTCTTGGTAATTTCTTATTTATATTTCCCTGGTGGTAGGTATACATTCGAGTTAGATTGTTTGGTTTATAAAATGATCATACAAATACAGTTGTTTTACCTGTAAATGGGGCTTTAACTAGTTGTTATCATTTCTTCTCTAATGAAACGGAACCAGATAGTAGGACAGTCAATATGGTTACATCTGTTGTTTATTACTTGGCAACATGAAAATTTGGAAACGTTCAGTCAGAAAATCCCTGGAAAAAATATCCGGCTAAGTTATATACCAGTTAAAATATCCTCTGACAAAAATATCTCGTTAAAAAAACTTCACAATACCAAAATATTCCACAATAAAAACATTATGTGGCATTATTACATGACAAAAGTATTCTAAGGATCCAGTAAGGCCCAGAAGCAAATCAAAGACGAAAGTTGGTTAAGGTTAGTTTGAATTATGTTAGTTTAGATTAGACTCATATGAAATTTCGTCACTGAACAAAATTGCATGTTATAATTATTAAATTGTTAATTAATTAAAATGTAGATAATGATATTTGAATATTTGGAAATATATTGATGATTTCTTTGTGTCATGTGCTGTTTGTGTATGTCCTTGTACAGGATATTTTTGTCAGAGGATTTTTTTTTAGGAAAGTTTGTCCAAAAATTTTCTGGCCGGGGTTCATTGGGAACATTAGATCAAAGTTTATTGCATAACATATTGAAAAGTTTTCATAAAAATAATTGTGGAAATTAAAAAAAAGATCTTGGAGTTTTTATTGGTTTTGGATTTTCAGCACAGAATTCATGAATTTGTTGAAAACATTTTTCACTTCTCAAAACTAGACACATTTCCCTACAATAGCTTTTGATTTTTTACATTTTGTCATTTGCAGGCAATATGCAGTTGAATAGGTCCACTGTTTTTCCACCTGTCCCAAATTATGTAGTAATTCTATGTATTTTAACTTACCTGATGCCAATAAGTCATTTATTTTCCTAGAAATAAATATAAAGTATTTTTAAATATAATATTTTGAATAAATTCTTCATTTATAGTTGTTTAAAAATTTTGGAATTGATAATCTCATAATAGTGCTTGTCCAAAATTTGGGAGAAACAGGTTTTCAAAATAATGCATTTCATTAATTAGTATTAATTAAAATTATTATTGAGGTGTAGAAAAGCAAATTTTTCAGTTCACACCAATAAGTTATTACGTACATGAAAGGTATTTTTCACAAAGAAATATTTTCTTATTATCAGTAATGTGTCCCATTTGATGATTTTGCTTATCAAAATATAAGGCTATGAAATTGTACAGATACTTAACGATTTGGAGGCAAAAAATCTGACTTCGGATCACTTTCTTCTCAAAATTCCTCAACCGATGTCAAAGGTGTTTATGAAAAATACTTCGAATGTATGCTATAACTTATCGGGGGAAACTATAAAGTTTGTCTATAAAGTTATCCAATATATTCACTTTTATTACAGTAAACATTATAGAAGTAGTAACAAGGTTATCACAGTCAATATGCTTGATGTAATATTATTATATTAGATACAGAACAAGAACGTATACATCTATATTTAGGGTTCAAAAGAGACTAAAGACTGAACTATAAATACCTGAATCTCTCAGAACTTTGTTTTCTATGATCATGAAGAATAAATTGAAAACTTTGCCTCTCTCCAAAGCTTATTATTCGCTGGAAGAATTCTTCAATGATAATTTAAACTGACATTGTTTGAATATTTCATGTCGTATCATTCTGCATTGTGATGTAGTTTAGTCTCTTTTGAACCCTACGTATAGATGTATATGTTCGTGTTCTGTATCTAAAGGTGCGTATTCACCAAAAAAGGGAGCATGAGCGAGCATTCGTGTATGTTTGCTCGTGTTCGCTCGTGTTTGCTCGACATATTGATGTCTCGTCCACACCAGAGCGAATATCTTCAAGTTCGTAGTCGTAGTTGATCCATTTACTTTGTGCGAGCACCTTTTGATGTACCGCCTTATTCTCGATCTTTTCTGAACGCGAACAGGCATACGTTCGCTCGCTCGCTAGCCCGTACTCACCAGACGATTATTGATACAGAATGCTCGTTCACTCTTGTTTGCTCTTGTTCGTTCGTGCTCGCTTTTTTGGTGAATACGCATCTTAATATGATAATATTACATTAAGTATATTGACTGTGATAATCTTGTTACTAATTCTATGTTTACTGTAATTGACATGTTCTACACCTGAACAGGTTTTTCATTACAAAGAACTAATAAAGGATATCTATCTATCTATCTTTACTTATTAATGACTAAACTAATATATTAATATTTATTCTGAATGTAAGGAGGCCCTAAATTAAAAAGTATAATTTTTTTTAGATAGGACTCCTCAAGACCTATTAGTTATGAATTTTCAAATGTTTCTATGAGAGTCTTTGGTCGAAGTAGCTTGAGTTTTTTGTATTTTTTTGTATTACATGACCCTTATGAATTATTTTGTCGTGCATACAGTAAGGTACTAAATTTTGTATTGGTATTGAAAAATTCACGTTCAAATAATGAAAAAGTAACATTTTCAACTTCGAATTGAAAATCATTAAAAAATATTCCATAACTTAAAGATATTTTCTAATACTTGGCAGAATTTTCAGTTTTCAAAATAACACAAACAAGTGATATCTAAATCTAATAAGCTATTGTTTGCTAAAACCGATTTTCGAAAGTACTGAAGAGAAAATTTTCAAAGGTACTTATTTGATTAAAAAAAAAATCTGTTTAAAATCTGTTTTTCCGTTAATCAGCTGTCGCCCCCATACGAACGACAACTCTCAGAAGTTGTCTTCCGATCGTGAATCGGGCGCACTACCACCGCAGCCAATTCCAATTTTAAAATAATATTTCCTATTTTGTAAGTCCAAAGCTTGTTCAGAAAATATAATGAATGATTCAAACAAACATAACTCAACTCTTCAATTGGATTATAATTTGATCCTACGATAAAAATTTTCATAACTCACTATAGTTTTAGAGAGCTACCTATTTTATGAAAAGAAAAATACTCATACTTCAAGACGGTTCGACCTAAAATCCTCATAGAAACATTGAAAAATTAACATAACTCGAAATTTTGTTGATTCATTTATAAGAAATTTTTCTAAAAAAAACTGAAATATTTTATTTACTTTTGATGGCTATAAAACCTTCATTTATGCTCAGTATTTATATCATTTCCCCATAATTTTCTCTTTGAAATATCTATATAAAGAACTATACTTTTTTACACATTAGCTGTATACACCAAAACCTATTGAAACTAAATTGTGGCTTGTCATTTACATTCAAAAAAACAAATTCTCAAAGAAAAATGTATAGAACACTTTAATATTGATCCCCATATCCATTAATAAATTCCCATTCCATTGACAAAGTTTTTGATATGTTGTTAGGTAATCTCTGATCTTCCTTTAAATTTTCATGTTAGCTTATAGGTAATGGTACAGTTCTCAAAATTTTCAGTTATATGACTGCCATAAGTTTATATTGATTGATACCTAGGAGAAGAAGTGATAGAAAATTTGTTTGGCATGCTTAACGATAATTAGCTTCTGCTTGCTTCAGTTCTCGATCATTGCACACTTTTAGGTGTAAGTAGGTGATGAAAGGTTATTTAATCTCATTATAAATAATGATTCATGATAAATCTTGAGGAATTTCACTCAAACAGTTTACGTAAATGGTGGCCCAACCAAACCAGAACAACACACTTGAATTATTTGAATGTTGATGTCATCTTCAATAACTTTATAACATATATGATGGAATCGGCCGATACTTGATGAAAATCCATAACTAACGTATTCCAAAAACACTTTATTGTGAGATTTTCACTAAATTGTTTTACAAAAACGCAACACGTGTTTCGCCATACAATGGCTTCATCTGGCGTTGAGTCTGGAGTTGAAAGACACGCCAGATGAAGCCATTGTATGGCGAAACACGTGTTGCGTTTTTGTAAAACAATTTAGTGAAAATCTCACAATAAAGTGTTTTTGGAATACGTTAACTTTATAACACATTTTCAGTGGTGCTTTGACGTAGCAATGCCCAAGCAAAAAGTGAAACCACAAAAAAAATCAAAGCAGTAATGGTTCCAATTACAAAAGAGCTCCAAGCACAGCTTAATGATTTAAAACAACTAAACTGGCTTCGAAAACACACCACTGATCCGCTAATACAAGAATATTACAAATAAACAAAAAAGCAAATTATAAGAGACCTCTCCATAACAAAAAAAACTACCATACCAATGTAATTATTAATTCCAACAATAAAATGAAAACACTATGGACTTTGGTGAACAACAAAAGGAACTGTACAAAACAAAAACATGAAATCACACGCTAAATCACAATAATAAAATCATTACAGGAAAAGAGAAATATCAAATATTTTTGGAGTCCATTTTACTGATTCTGTTAGAGAAAAAATAGAAGTCAAGCATATAATCCTTGACCTCAAAAAAACATATTTTCCACTGGTATTTATGGAATTCCGGCTATATCTGAAATAATTCGTTGATATTATATCAGTTACTTTAACATCAACAATAAACAACTCCGTAATGAATCGTACGTTTCCCATCCCACTGAAAATCACAAAATCAATCCCGGTATTCAAGAAAAGCGATACCCAACATGTCGAAAACTATAGGATGATTTGCTTCCTCAGATGTTTTTCAAAAATAATGTAAATAGCAATATACAACCAAATTATTGCCTACATGCATTTGACACAATAAAACATGATTTTCTACAAACTAAATTGGAGGCAATAGTTATATGAGGCCAATTAAACGCTGGATTGAATCTCACATATCTAACAGAACTCTGAAGGTGCAAATTGAGAATGAGCTATCTGATGATTTTGACTTCAATATTGGCACTTCCCAAGGACGCACATTTATTTATACGGATGACACTGCAATCATTGTAACCGATACTGCTGCTGATTTAGAAAATGAAATTTGATCGGTTACAGAAGAATTCACACACTGGTGTAAGGTTAACCATTATATTAACAATGCCCAGAAAACCCTATTCATGGAGTTGACAAGTCCCCTCAGGCCTACTCTCAATCTCACAATGAATAACAATGGCATAGAAATAACTACATCACAATCAGCACGATATTTAGATCTGGAACTTGACAATGAACTTGCGTTCGGCAAACACGTTGATGCTGTTTGTAAGAAACTAAACAAACTATACTATGCTTTCCACACACTGAAGTCAAATTTCCATAAGTCTTATCTGATTAATTTATATTATGCATAGGTATATAGCACTATTAGCTGTAACATTATTATATGGGGAAGGACCACAGAAACTTCTAGAGTCTTTATGACCCAGAAAAAGTTCAACAGAATGATAGTTGATCTTGACCATAGAGAATTGTGCAGAAACGTATTTGACAACAATGATATTTTAACACTTACATCTAATTATCTATACAAACTATTGATATATACCTTCACTAACAAAAGAAAACCGAATAAGAATACCGAGTAACACAAATATGATACCAGAAAAAATACTTTCATCTCTAATACACACTCAGATTACAGGATCACAGCACAAAAGATCGCCTTCATATGCTGGGGCATACCTATTAAACCTGTTACCTCAAAATATTGAATCAGAAACAAATTTGATAACAGATGTTGAAAAATTACTCAATCCGAGGAGCATTTTATTCCAGATGATTATATCAATGACCCTGGCTAATCTTACTATTATGTAATCAGCTTTTCATATGTTTATTATGTATTTTATCTTATAAATGTAAACTGACCTTATTGTTAATGTTCGCACCTTGTTTGACGTGTCTCATGTTGTTGTAAACGCAATCTGAAGATACATGTATTTTGTAACTTGTTACCTTACGTTGTTCAAGCTTGCTACTCGGCATCAGAGGCGAAGATTCTAATATATTCATCTTATGAAGAAGACACTTGTAGACATATTCAAAGTACCCCAAAAATTCTATGACAAGAAGATTGGATATGTGAAAATACGCCAGGAAGTGGGCATTTCCAATCTTTATTGAGATTTTGTTTTTATGTAGTGTTGTTATCATTTAAAAATTAGATTTTGAAGTGTTTTCACAAAAAAATATATACAGAATTGTTCAACTTTTTGAAAAACAAAGATTACTTAAAATCAAAATATCTTGAAATTGGTTGCTCATAGCAACTTTTGACAGGGATATCTTGAGCTCAGTGGTAAAAAAATTAACGTTAAACACTCCAAAACTAGTTTGTTTAAGTTTTGTTGGGCCACTTTGTTTATAAAGTTTTTACAGAACACTTATTAACTTTATGATTTGGTTCTTTGCTCTATTCATTCATCAGTATCTTTTAACATATCACCTCTGTTTCTAGTTACTCCCGAACTTTCGATAACACTGATTCATCTATGCACTTTGACGACAGCAACCTGGCAGCTCAACGTCTCACTCCTGCCAAATTCGCCACTGCCCACCTGAAAGCTTCCATAACTTCTGGAAAACTTATTCACATTCTTCCCCATTATCCTATGGACGGACAGTCCGCGATCGTGGAAGTATCTAGTTTGCATTCGCTGCTGCTCAACAATGAAGAGTACGTGGAGTTGAGCGAGTTTCCCGGGCCTCTCGTCAAGGGTAGTACACACAAGAAGACCATTATCGAATATTGTGAAAATAAAATCAAAGCTGCCATTTCTAATAAAGCGATTGTTGATGTGGATTCTTACGTTTTGATGTGGGATCTTTTGATTTTATTGATTAGACAGAACGGGGTAAGTTTCATCGACTTCATTTGTATGGAATATGCATGCTCCTGATATTGTCATCTAATGGTTCGGTACTACAACACAAGAATTCTTCAATACCATTATCGGTTTTTGTTGAATTTTCTCTGGGACTATCCACCTCCTATGATTTGAAAAAATTAAAATTAGTAACCAAAAACTTTCTACAGTAGAGAAACTCCGATTCCTCCATAAAAATGAATCTCATTCAATACTATCGTAGACTTTTTGAATAAGAAATGGATTAATTATTCATAGGAATCTATTAGCGGGGATTCATCTGACAGATGGAGAGATTCTGATGATCTGTGATCAAATAAAAAATTCATTGAACCAAGTTATTATACAAGAGCAGCACGGTTTTTGCCTGGGTAAATAAATAACTACAAATTTGTTAACATTAACCCAATTTGTGCTGAATGCCTTGGAACAAAAGTACCAAGTGGATGTAATTTTCAGTTTTCCGAGGCATTCGACACAGTTAATCATATAGTATTGCTCGGAAATCTTGAAGTGATAGGGTTTTACGGAGATTTATTGAACTGGTCTACAAGCTATCTTCGAGATAGAAATCAAATAAGAAGTCAAGAGTTTCATATTTGAGGAGATTTACGTCACGTCAAAAGTGCCACAAGGAAGCCACCTAGGCCCCTTCTTGTTCGATATTTTCATCAATGATATTGAAGCAATAATCAAACATTAAACATTTTTGCTGTTTACTGATGATCTCAAATTCTTTAGCCGTGTCATCAACTAGCAACAATGTGAGAATGTTCAAAGGGACCACACCTCAATTGTCAAATGGTGCTCCGAAAACTCCAGGGAACTAAATGTAAATGAATGTAATGCTATATCTTTTTATTGGTCACTTGAACATATAGAATTTGATTATAACATTGATAACAAACTTCTCACAAGGGTAAACATTGTTCGGGACCTCTGTGTTCTTTTTGACACTAAGGTTGATTTCCATCTCCACTATGAGCAGGTTGTGAATAGGGCGACAAAAATGCTGGACTTTGTGTACAGAACCACAAGAGAATTCATTAATATTAATTCCATTAGAACCCTTTGGTTAGATCAATATTGGAGTATTGCTCATGTGTATGGTCGCCAATATTATACAGAATTATATTGAATGCTAATTATATTCAACTAGATCTGTTCAATATCTCTGAAGGTAGCTTGAAACGAAGTTTGCCACACTTCTAAAAAACAATACATAGATGTGCAAATGTGTATATACATGGTGTGTGTATGTGTGTATATATGTGTATTACATTGTGCTCATTTATAGTCTTTGGGTTTAATCTTAGTGTTTATTTTTTAGAATTTAATTTTAATATTGATCTTAATCAACAGTATTTATGTACACCTTTGTAAAAACATGTTTTTATGTTGCTAATGACCCTGCGTGGTTAATGCAACTGCTTTTATTTTATTTTTATCTGACATTAAAAAAAAATCCTTTTTAACAAAATCTGGGTGAGATTTCTTTGAGAGAAAAAGTTAGGTTAGTTTCCATTCTATAAGTATGATGGGATAATATTATTACATAAGGGTTTTCCTGTACCACATAGTTTTAAGAAAGTTATCTTCACATCTGGAAATTTTTATGTAGGAAAGGTATAGATTCATCAATTTCTTGTTCAAACGAAAATTGTAGATATGTTATCCGGGAGGTTATATATATATATATATATATATATATATATATATATATCGATTTATTTCTTTCATCGTGAATGTATTCAGCCAAAGTTTATACAAATATTATTATATCTCTGATCACTATTGTTTCAGATGGTTGTCGGAACCGACATTGCAGAACTGTTGTTGAATAACAAAAGAGAAATGCCTCCTCTGAGACGTTCTTCAATTATATCTAGTGTTAGTAGTAACAATGGAGATATCAATCCTTCTTCTGAATCTGGTAATCATCTTATATCTGAAAACACTGGTAGCTTAATGTCAATTTTAAAAGAAGAGGAGGTAACTAGTAAATTCAGAGAATTTTTGTTATACGGATCCGGAAAAGAGGCTCTTGAATGGGCCATGAAGCACGGACTCTGGGGTCACGCGCTGTTTTTGGCGAGCAAATTAGATAAAAGAACTTACGCGAATGTTATGATGAGATTCGCTAATGGCCTGACTTTGAATGATCCATTGCAAACATTGTATCAACTGTTGTCTGGAAAGATGCCCGCTGCAGTGACGGTAAGAAACCCTTCGATTTAGATAAGATGTTTTTTAATAGATAATTTTTTCCAAGTGTGTTTGCGATGAGAAATGGGGAGACTGGCGTCCTCACTTAGCCATGATCCTGTCGAACACTACCCAACCTCCTGAACTTAGCATCAAAGCTGTCACAAGTCTTGGTGATACTCTCTTGAATCGAGGCAGTCTTTATGCTGCGCAGTTTTGTTATTTGATGGCCGAAGTTGGCTTCGGTAAGCACGGCAATCCTGATACGCGTTTGGTACTTCTAGGAGCTGATCACACTAAGCCTTATCCGATTTTCGCTTCCAACGAGGCGATACATATGACCGAAATATATGAGTACGCTTGCGGGTTGAATAATCCTGACTTCGTCATTCCACAGTTCCAGGTAAGAATTTGAAAGGACCGGGAGTTAGTGGTCATTTTTGTTGTTCATAAAATGTACAGTTTTGAAGTGAAAATACTGAAAACACTTGCAAATATATATTTAATTAACTCAAATCCCTTTTTGTGTCGTTAAGTGCTGCCTTCAAGGCTAGGTGGGTATTATTATTCATACTTTTTTTCAGGTATACAAATACTTACTTGCTACAAGGCTTGCCGATCGCGGTTTACTAGAGAAATCTCTGGGCTACTTGGAAAGTATTGCAGGCTGCATAGAAGCCGATCCAACTTCAGTTCAGGCCAGCTTTGTTGAGAATGTATGCATGTTGGCAGATAAACTGAAGTTTTATGATCCTGTTGGTGATATTGAAGACGAGTCCGAATTTGGAGGGATTATGGAGACAAGCAGGCCTGATAACTCTTGGTTGAAGAAACTCAGGGCTATTCAGGGCGATTTCCAGGTAATTAATTTACATTTTGAACAATCAATCAAAAAGTCTTGATATTGTCTGTTATTTTACAACTAATATAAAATTACTTATTGATGTCATTGATAAAAAGGGTGGGTAGTTAGGTCCAATGTGAGTGGATCTATTTGGTCCTCCACTGCAACTTACAAAAGTTTATTGTGGCTCACACCTATTTGAACTCGACCAAAGCCACCTTCTGAAATAATAATAGTATATTTTTCTCTTATTTTATGGTCGCCATAATCGTCCTACTAAGAGGACTATTTACTATGTGGTGGATAAATTTGCGTCCACTGTAGTAAACGATCTACCAACACCGACGAAACGCAAGATCTAACGATAACACCGCCGCTGTCTGTGAGAGTGTGCAGGAAAATCCGGGGTCGTCGATTTCGCGTTGCTCACAAGAACGACTTTTCGCAGACCACATCTTGGTGAATTTTGCTTTATGACTTGGGCCTGCACCTGTAAAAATTCAATTGACTCAGAATCTAAAGGTAAACGACCGTAGCCAACGACGTGTGTCTCTGAACGGGCTAGGGAGCAGTTGGCAACTGACCCTAATTTTCATTGAAAAATCATCTTCAGCGATGAGGCCCATTTCTGAATGAAAGGGTACGTGAACAAACAAAAATGTCGAATTTTGGATGATACCAATCCACACGAGATCCAAGAGCGTCCAATGCATCCCAAAATAACATCTTCTATTGGCCTGGAATGGGATGATCTGGACGCCGACATGTGGTTTCAACAGAACGACGCTACTTGCCACATAGCTCATGACACATTGGATATTCTGCACGAGCCGTTTGAAGGTTTTTATTTACATTTTTTATTTCTATCGTTGTGTAGCGAAGTGTAAGTGAAAAAATCAAACAGAAAAACAATGGCAACAGGTCCATTAGCTTTTTTTTCTGTCTTCGTTTAAAAAAACTCTCACTTTTCTGTCTTTGAAGAAAGATTGCTAATGATATCGATGAAGATACATGACAAAAAACAATATTGCGAGTAGACGCAAACATTGAAAAACTGACAAGGAACTGCAAAATTTGGGCAAAATTACAAAGGTAGTATCTCACCCAACAGGGCAAAGGTGGCTTTTCCTTTGAGAGCCATAACTGAGACTAATGAGAAACTTTGATGACTTTCAACTTCTAATTTTACATAAAAGTCAGGAAACATCCAAAGAAAGAAATATACACTTGGCAAATATCAGAATTCAAACAGATAACGTTCATCAACCATTTCTACGTAATTCAAATTAAGAAGTATTTATATTGAAATTTGAATGGCCTGGGATATTGTTGAATAACAACTTTTTCATTAACTTCTCTCAAAAATATTTGATCATTGAATCCATCCAATCACTTATTTTCATATATCGATAAATTAATGTGTGTCACTCCAATACAGGTTTTCATTTTTTTGGGTCCATTTTGACAAGTTTTTTGTCACCCTTTTCCATACTTTTACAATCTATCATAATATTGAAATACCTGTTCTATATTAGGTCCACTTTTGTATATAATGTATGTAAATGATTTTTATAGTGATCATTTCGTTATGTATGCTGATGGCACATCTTTATTGATAACTCAGGAAAATATTAAAGCCACAGTTAATAAAGCATCTGATGAAATAAAAAGAACCCAAAAGTGGTTCTCAGACAATGGCCTCTTGTTAAATGAAAGAAAAACTGTGCTTTTATATTTTAATCAGTCAAGAACCACTCCAGATCACAGTTTACTAGTAACGTCAATTAATGGATTCATTCAACAACAAGAGGAGACAAACTTTTTGGGATTGAAGATATCAGAAAATCTCAAATGGAACAAGCATATTGATACGATTTGTAAAAAAATATCCTCAATATCTTATTGTATTCAACAACTACGCTGGAATGTAAATAGATCACTCTTATTAATGTACTACCATGCATACTTTCGTTGTAACATTTCCTATGGTATTATAGCTTGGGGAGCATCTAGTGATTGTTCCAGAATACTCAAAATTCAAAAAAGAACCATAAAGTATATAGCAGAAGTTACTAGAAGGACAAGTTGCAAACTCATCTTCCAGAATCTCAGAATATTGACTGTTACAAGTATATACATCTATGAGATATTAAAATATGTAAAATCGCACACAACCAGATTTCCTACTCTTAATGGTAATACGAATTATAATACAAGAAATTCCCTACAGTTAGAAGTGCCAACACACAATAAACAATACAATAAACTTCCAAGTACAATAAAAAATCTGGCTCTAAAACAGTATAACTATCAAATCAAAGAGTTGCTCCTGGATAAATCCTATTATTCTCTCAAAGAATATATGGATGATAACTTATGACCCTGTACATGTGTAACATTTTAGGAAGATTTTAATACAATGCTGTTACACAAATAACAGATTATTTTTGGTTTTGACTATAATATAGTATGTACATGTCTAATATTTTAATAACGATGCTGTTGCATAAATAGCAGATTATTTTAGGTTTTGACTATTATATATTTATATTATCTATGTAAATTGTATATTATGCCTCTAAGTGCACGGATTTTTTATTTTGTATTTGTACACGTTTTGACATACTAAATGTCATCTATAGATGATCCAACTGAATAAATATTATTATTATTATTATTATTATAAAGACTTCATGTTTTTTGGAACACTCTTTAGAAAACAGACACACCTTGCAAATTTTCAGTATTTTTGAGACATCGGATAGTTTATAAATTAATAAGACAATGAGAGAGTGAAACATTCTAGAGGTAATGCCCAAATATTAAAAGAAAAAGAAGAAGGTGAATAAGTGTAATAATTATTCCAAGGGATAATTGAGTTTGTTCTACTAAATTTCGTAAATACAAACCCACAAAAAATATAATACTGTCACAAAGTCTTGATCTTGGAGTTTCAATTTTTTGTCAGCAACTATATAATATTTTCCAGACTGGTTTGATAACTCATCAAAGTCACCAGAATTTGGAAGAGTACCAAACTCCGTCACAAGAAACTGACCCCAATCAAACGCTCTACGTAAGTAGCAACCAGGATTCTTGGCAACAACAGTATGGCCAGCAGTATCAGCAAAATGAAACTTTTCAACAACAACCGTGGCAACCAGATCAAACTCAAATTCCTCAAGCTGAATTTCAACATGACAATCAGGCTACACAGCTAAACGGTAAGTTATCAATATTTTTTAATCAACTTTTGTTAAATATTATTTCATTTCAGAATATTCACAGCCAGAATATCAAGATCAGCAAGTTTTTTGGCAAAACCAACAACAACAGTGGAACGATCAGATTGGTCAGTACGGCCAAGAAACCATGAATCAGCAGCAAAGCTTCTATGGGTCAAATGCTCAAAGTGAGGTAGGTGATTTTTTTGTCATTTTTGCTGTTGTTCAAGCTTGGTGGTGTTTCATAATCGGGGAGTTTTGTCTGGAACTGCTAAAATCATTTGGAATATGCGAGCTTTTTGGGGCATTTGAAAAGTATTGAAAAAACATAGACAATTTTTATACATTAAATGAGTTTTTGATAAAGACATTTGCTCAAAAAAATGATTAAATCTATTTGTGAAAACATTAATACTTTTTTCTTTGGGTTATGATTTGCTTTTGCTGATGATTCAATGCACAGTATATCTGGATTGAAAACTATGAGGAAACATTTTAGTATTTGAATGAAAGGAAGAAAACCACACTTTTTTATTAATTTTATGTGCAAGTCTGACACTAGAATTTACTTTCTGGTAATTGGTATTATTCAATGTGAATATTAAAATATTTAAATGAATGAAAAATATATTCATTTATTTCATCATTCAGTGCCTGTTTTGAAAATAAAACAAAACATTTTTGTATACTCGCATTCTGAAAAACATTTATCAATTTGCAAACTTTATACAATTCAACTTGAATTTGTTTACAGCTACTTTTGGCTTTCTACTTCTTTATTGTTATATAAAAGGAATGGTTGGTTGTCTTATTATTTTTTAACTGCAATAGGCTATCCAAAACAAGCACTTTTAAGAATAACCAGAAATGCAATTCTCTTCAAAGCACCCTTCACCGTTTTTATTTTTTTTAGGCCAGAGATTCCAGTTTATTATGTAATAGGCTACTTGCATTTCCACTCAAATACCAATGAAACCCTTCGCGTTCACTTGTTCACTCAACAAGAATTAATACACTGTGAAATTCATACTTTTAGCCATTTTTAATTTTACATCACATCAAAACGCTTCTGATTTGTTGACTCAGTAGTTTGCTATGGTCTGTAATTCCTTTAACTTTTTTGAATTTCTTCATACGACTTCAATTTATTCAATATAAAATAACTCAACACTAAAACACACTCATAAAAATACATATAAACAACATCATCCAACACAACCATGCAAGTAGTGCAAAAAAGGTAAACTAATCTGACCCAGTGTTAACAACCTACAGAAATCCGACACAAATATTCACACTTATAAGACATACTCATTACAGACTCATAAATCCTGCCATCACAATTTTTTGCATATTTTTTGGAAAAGAAAGTTTTTGGCTTTCTACTACTCCATCTTGATACAAAAAAAGGGGATGAGGGAATCTTCCAAAGAAAGGAAGGAAGTAATCAATTTGAAAATAAGTAACTCTATACATGGATGTGTAGATCATGCAAAGAAGTAACTTTCAGACACAAACTGAAAGAAAGTTCTCCTGAAACAGCTACTTTCATATAAACATTGAATTACACGAAAGAAAAAAATTCTTTTGAAACAAATACTTTTATATGAACACTGAATTATACAGAAGATACTTTTCTCTACTCAGTTTGCATTTCAAACATTCGTTGTGAAATGAAAATCAGATATCATTCACATGAGTCCTACTTTGAATGAATGGTAATAAATTGCACTTACATGAAACACTGTCACCCTCACTGGTATACACCGATGTTTCGCCTTAAGACACTTGCCCTAAGGCTCTTCAGTACCAAATTGGATAACATTATAGAAAATACACACACTTCATTCATGAATTACGATTTTTAATGTCACGGAATAAGCTTGATCTGCTTATGTCATCGATGACATCGTAATGACATTCATTCACCTATTTGATTTAATCCCAGCCAAGAGGAATCTTATTTGAATTGAAGGGGTTATATTTTTAGGAGTGATTTATTTTTGGGAAAGAAAAATTTTGGCTTTCTACTACTCCATCTTGATAAAAAAAAGGGGATGAAGGAATCTTCCAAAGAAAGGAAGGAAATAATAAATTTGAAAATAAGTAATTCTATACATGGATGTGTAGATCATGCAAAGAAGTAACTTTCAGACACAAAAACTTTCTTTCCCAAAAATTAATCACTCCTAGAAATATAACCCCTTCAATTTTTGCATATGTTTTGTATTATTTTTTGTCAATGATAAAATATGTGTGTATGGCTTGCTAAGACAAACTAAGTGTTTTTCCAAAAGATTCAGTTTTTCAAACTCTCCGGATGAGGAATTGAAAAGGTGTATTTTCGCCCAAAATTCTAGCTCCGATTTATTATTGGAAGTAAATAATTTACATGAAATGTTATATCAGTGGTATTTCATTTAATGAGTTATATATTGTTTCTCATGAATTATATTTGTTTTAAATTTCTATTATGAATGTACAGTGTATGAGCTGAGAAATGTTACCTTCCTTCCATTAGAAGTTTCTCATCTGCATATGTGAATCAAGTAGGAAGCTAAAAGAGGTTTTTTTAGATGTTTAGTTATTTGAAAAAGATTAAAAAAAGTGACCAGTCAGAAAACTTTCCACTAAATTTTCAAAGAAGTTTTTGGTATATCGTGGAAATTTCTGATATAACTATCAATACACCCCGCTGAAATATTTTCTTGGTTTACATTACAAACAACTCATTATCTATTGATAATTAGTAAGGAGTACGAAAACTTTGATTATGTCACATATTCCTTACTTTAGAAATGAATTGTTAATTAACAAACATCTGTGTGGAAGGTTTATTTTTGTGAAAAACCTGAATTTAAATATAGTATAGTATAATATAGTTTGATATAGTAATATATATAGATATAGTATGATATAGTATAGTATAAATATACTATATCAAATAAATGAACCCACGTGAGTTATTATGTTATGTGGAACCTTTAACATAAGTGGACTATAGTAATGTTTTACTCATCTCGTAACTTGATTTAACATAAAATAAAATTGAAAATAAAACAATACAAATTCAGTATTTTTTCAAAGACTCTGTTGAATATAATAATGCAATGAAAACTGGTAATATCGTTTTATTCGAATATCATTTTTTTTTCTTTTCAAGTTGTATTCCACATTTATGAAGAAAATTCAATTAAAAAAAATTACCTGTTGTGACAGTTCCTGCATATACTTTTATAGATTTGTATTGTAAATAAACATGTAAACAAAAATACATCAGAAATATTGGCACAGTACACAAAATGAAATTGGAACTAACTCACATTTTGAATAAAATTGTGCTTTGTGGCAATGAATAAATCAAAATGTCAAATATAAAAAATTAATGTTTTTAGTATAAATAGAATATGAACGGTAAATCAGTATTTATTCTATTTCAGATAAACTCGATTTGTTCCTGGAAAAACAAAATGGGGTTACACTCTTTTCATTTTCTTATACTATTTCAAATATGTTTAGTACATTATGTACATTGAATGAAACATAAGTAAATTTACTTAGGTTAGGTTAGGTCTGTAGTGCCCTACAATTTACTTCAAATGGAGTATGCTAGGTGTTGCTAGGAGATGTTTTTGTTTAGATGATTTAGTTTAGAAAAGATAGAAAAGAATCAATTAAAAAATTCAATAAAAAAATTTTTTTTTTAAAAGTAGTTTAAAAACTACAAATAGGTGACGCCAAGAAGTGAATAGTTATTACGCAATTGATTATTTCAATCAACTATCTAGAACAGTTTCAATTCGATCAGAACAATAAATGTGTCTATGAGACACATATCGTTATGTCGGATATCATTTTGTTGATATTAAGAGGGATTTCAGGGCATAAATTCTAAAATTGTGGGTAGTTTTGAATGACGGAGGATTCCTGGTTATTTAAACAAATGGTAATTTATTTGTGTGACTGAAATATGGAATTTATTGACTAATTGAAAAATTGTTCAAAAAGGTAGAAGTTTTAAGCTTATCAATTTTTGAAAATTATTTGAGTATCAGACTTTCAATTATATATTTAAAAATGAAGACAATATTAAATATAGTGAGAATGTCTATCACTTAAATGTGAATTAAATGAATGAAAATCTCCAAGTAATTTTCAATAATCCTTTTTATGGTCTGATACTAATAGATGTTTAAAGATCACTTCATTCTTAGAATATAAAAAAGTGAAAAAGAGGATTTGTAAATGGAAATGATTCAACTATTATTTAATATCTCTTCTTCTTGAAAACTCTTGCATAAGTCTTGATTTAAGACTAAAGTTGATTCAATATTACTCTTGATTTTATCGGTGTTGCATCAATTCCCGGAAGTAATTTTACTTTATTATTTTCGATTGTTTATTTATACTGAAATTTGTTAACTCTGTATATATTTGAATTATAAACCAACATTTTTTTTTCGATTTGCAAGAAAATCATTCAAAACCCTCTAATTTTTCCTTAACCATTCCAAAGTATTAGTTTATTCAAAATGTGCCCATGTAAATATGCCTCAACTAACTTGCTTGTTTTTTTTTCTTTTGCTGGCCGCAGCCTAAAGAGGTACAAAAAGACGTATCTGAAGTAAGTAAGTCACAATCAAATCTATCACCATTTTCTCAGCCGGTAGCTCCTTCCTTACGTAAAAGACTAACCGCACATAGCCCTACATTATTGCATGACGATATGATAGAACTGCAGAAATTGACATCGGACGACTGTGATAAAAAACAATCCTCTTCGGCTAAGAATAACAAGGTGTATTCCTGTAAAAACCATAGCGCCGAAGATTTTCGTTTCTCCAGACAAGAAAGCATAGATAAAAAGAGTTCCTCTCGAGAAAGTTCTGATCTGGAGCTGGAAACTTATATAGGCAAGCGAAGGCAGAAAAACGTTTCGTACAAAAACGAGGAAAAGTCTCAGCTGATTTGCTACAAAGACAACAACAAAGTCATCACAATCAAAAACGATTCGAGGCATACTAAATACAACACTTTCGATATTAATTGCAAAGAGAAAAAAGGCAAGTTGGTGAAGTATAAATCTTTGGATATACCAGATACGAAGACGGTAGTAAAATACCTAGAACCGAACAGTAAGGTGTCTATATCTGCCGAAGATTTTGGGTCCGACTATCGAGTGGCCAAGTTTGATCGTAAGAAGCACAGACACGACATAATCACGGACACGGTGGATGCTTGGGCGAAAAAAAGTAGCAGAAACGTATTCTCCAATCTGAAAAACTCGCTGTTCAAAGGGAGTGCCGAAAAAGAAATCCATTATAAACCGTTAGTTTTCGGTGGAACATATCCTATCGACTGTCCTACTTACGACAATAAATCAACTAGGAAACAGGGAGGGAAAAAAGAAAATGAACCAAACAAGTCAAAAGGTCATGCTGCCAATTCAAATCCGGCACCGCAGTTGAGAGAATATGGTCCTCCCAGAACTTTTGATATTGATCAACCTATTTAAAAATCTGTGTGATGCAGTACTTTTCGCCTTTTTACTCGAAATTTATATCTTTATTTGAATATAGATTTCATATGAATTATTTAATCAGTAAATATCAATTGAAATATCGAACTAAACAGATTAGTCGCAAGTATCCATCAATGCAGCAAATACTAAAGTTCTGGAAGGTAAAAAATACAGAGATAGTCGCATAAAGTATCCAATAGGCATTTAACGGTTTCACCCTGATGAAATATTATGGGAATTTAAAGAATTTTTATGATGAGATAAAATATAAATCAGTTTGTTTGAAGTTGATTGATGGTTGTTACATGGTGAATTTCATTTCTTCGGACCTCCATTGTCTTATATAATATAACATGTTTTGAAATATCTGAAAAGAACAAATAAAATTGAACATTTAAACAGAATAGCTGAAAATAAAAATTATATTAAGCAAAAAATTTCTGAAGTAAAAATTACAAAGGAATAAAAATAAGCAATAAAATTAAAATTGAACAATTAAAAAAATAAAAATTGAAAAGATTTCAAGCCAAGTACCTTCACGTCGTTTCGATTGCTAGTATCCACAATCGTCTTCGGATGATGACTGTTATGATAATGATATAAATCAGTTGTTTCAAATTTAGTACCAAGTTGCCACATCATAATATGTATGTCTGTTAAAGTCTGTTTATTCTCCAAGCTGTCACCCTCTTTCGAACGACAACCCTCAGAAGTCGAAACTTGTATGAGCTAAGGATTAATGAAGGATTACTAGGGATTTTTAGGGAGTAACATTCAGTAGAAATCGTGCCACATAATACTGTTATGTTCTTAAACAAGTGGTACACTCAAATAATCAACAACTTCATTTAAATGTTCAGAAATATAACTCAATACACTCAGCCCCCTCAGACCACAGACTTTCTGTCAGCCGATAGTATAGTTTGGTCGGGTTGAGTTGCTAGCGCACACACTGGCCCCTTTATGTTGATTTTTGTTTGAAGGCAATCGTTTAAACCAGGGGTCTCAAACTACGGCCCGCGGGCCAAATCCGGCCCGTCAGTGTCATCAATCCGGCCCGCGACAGCCAATGATTTACTGTCATCAATCTGGCCCGCGACAGCCAATGATTACCTAATTGTTGTTACTATTGCTGCGATAAGTTGAAGAAGAAAACACAGAATGATAATTACTCGGTTTCATTTACTTGCAAGGTAAAACTTAACGACAGAAATGATGACAAAGAAAACTTAACTCAAGTATCTAAGTTTAAGCATATTAATAACTAACAAATAATTGAAATGAATCACAGTAAAACAAAAACACTAATGAGATTTATGTAATTGTGATTTTCCACCGACAATACTTTGTAGTTGTGGATCAATTTTACTTGTACCAATTATCAAAAGAGATTTAAGATGCTCATCGGTTAATTGAGATCTGTAAACATTCTTTGTAAACTTCATCTTGGAAAACGTTTTCTCACACAAGTAAGTAGTACCAAAAACAAAAAACAACCCACGAGCAAATTTATGCAAATGATCAAATTGTTCCAGTGGAAGACTCATATAAAATTCCAACAAAGATGAATTTTGATATTTGTTCTTAAGCATATCACTGCACCGTAAATCAATTTCCATTTGAACGGACTACCCGAGCCAGGGTTTCAATGTCGGAATCAAAAGGATTTTGAAAACGCTTAATTTCATTCGCAATGACATCAAAGTTTGAAAAACGAGTATCAAAATTTATCTTCAAAGCACTCAAAGTTTCGATTGCAAAATTGACGGGAAATTCAGTCTCTGTAGTGTGGCTGAATATTTCACATGTTTCAAAATGTGTGAAACATTTTTTACATAATTGCGATTGAAATTGTATTATTTTCTGCCTGAAGGATTTGATATTGGTGTATAAATCAAGGAGAAGCTGATTTTCTCCTTGCAATCTCAAATTCAGTTCGTTCATATGATTTGTCAAATCAACATAGAAGGCTAACTTCCACATACATTCACTATTTTATAAATCGGCAAATAGGCGCTGCTTCTCATTTAAAAAAATTTCGATCTCTGCTCGAAGTTCAAAAAAGCGCTTAAGAACTTTTCCGCAACTAAGCCAGCGTACGGCAATATGATATGGTTAATCATTTTCTCCAATATGTTGAATAAACTCGCGGTATTGTCGGTGATTCAGCCCAGTGGATCTGATGAAGTTAACAACTGATATGACTGGTTTTAGAACTTCAGACATATCCAAACATTTCCGCACAAGGACTGTTGATGAATGATACAATGTAAGAGTAATGGTTTTGAACCACCTTCATTTTCTACAGCCTTTGCAACCACTCCTTTATTTTTACCATACATATTTTTGCCTCCATCGGTTGTCATAGATTTCAAATTTCTCCATCGAAGGTTCTTTTTATTAATCGCATTTTCAACTCCCTTAAAAATATCTACCCCAGTTGTCGTGCCGTGAATACTATCAATATCAAGAAGTTCTTCATACACTTCATAGCTTTTATCTACTCCGCGAATAAAAATCAACACCTGAGCAGTATCTGACACATCCGTTGATTCATCCAATGCTAGAGAAAACCACTCATGATGTCCATTTTTGTCAGACAGTTGAGATAATATATTTTCTGCGCGATGTCTTGCACCCTCCGAGCCACAGTGTTTGCTGACAATCTGATTTGAGTCCGCGTTTCAAAGCTTCAAATTTTTCCTTTTCCTTCACTGTCGATTTTTCGCTTCTTTTCCATACTAACAAATCACACATAAGAATCAAAGATACTTTTATTGACGTGTGTTACTTTATTTCACAATAGACAGTTTCGCTTCCTTCGCCTTTCCTATGCAGCCTAACTCGCATTTGCGCCGCTAGCCTTTTAATATGCAATTATTACTGCCATCTCGAGTTGATCGAAATACACTAGCTAGAACCAGAACTTTCTCGAACCAACGCGGTAATTCCAAATATTTAATTACGCCTAATGCCACCTAGCGGGTAGCTGAAAAAGATAGTACATAGTACCACTACTCGCCACTAGATGTCGTTAAGCGTCACAATACACAATAATAATTGAAATGCAAAAAAAGCGTAAGTTTTCTTAGGTCACGCACTTTGCGACTATCCTAGTCTAGAAATATAGTTAAGGGCACAAATTGGCCCTTGGAACAAACTGAAAAAATCATTATGGCCCGAAGGCTTCAAGGTTTGGAGACCCCTGGTTTAAACCATCAAATTCATTTGCCAGCAATACCGGATCGTTGGTTTACCTTCTCCAGTGAAAGTTCACTAGTTTATCAATGGAAAATGCTATGAAATGCTAGAAATACTTGAGGTAAAGCATTCTGTTGACTTCCAGGCAGTGGATTCTCTAGTGGAGAGTGTTAGGAGCGTTAGAAGTTTCGTCTAGCATTCCTTACAAATATTTTTTATCCTCAATTTCTGTTGAAATTAATTTACTCACTGTGTCAGTTCTTTTTAGTTTATCTTTTTTTTCCATTATTTCTGTTGAAATTATAAGTAACAATTTTTATAGGCCCACCAATCTACAGTAACGCCAATAGGAATTTTGAATCCAACTCTTGATGAAAGTATCAAAAAATATATAGACGCCAGATGTATAATGAATTGTTTGAATATATCTAAATTTTTTGACATATATTCAGGGAAATAGTGTTATTCCTCCATTCTTATACAGTGATCATGACAATCAAAAACTCAACTCAGTAATAATTTTTTTAACAATTTTCACGAATTCAAACATAGAGTAGTATATAATTTTTATATTTTCATTCAAATTCTCATAATGTTTGATCTGATGGGGAAAGAAGTAGAATAATTTACTATAGTTTGAAGTGTATTCAACCAGTAATTTTTTTTATCTTCCATAACTGAAATAAAATTAAGGAGACGTGCCATTTTCATAATAGGGGCATTAAACTTCCTTTGAATTCTCTTTTTTTAAAGTTCTGTATCCTTTATTGAAGAGAGTTCATAAAATCAATATTTTTTCGGTGCTGGATAGCCTTAAGCTGTCTTCAATATAAGCAATGATTAGATAGATGATTAGGGATCAAAGCTTCGTTCACGATTCTCTCATAAATATTTTGAACCCAATAAAGTCTTGATTTAGTTTTAATAGAATCAATTTTGTTGAATTTAAAAGGACAATAGGAATTTGTAGAAACTCTTGTTTTCGATTCCCAAATTTTGCCTAACTGAATTCTCATCATTTATTTTACTTTTTTGTATGAGACTGTGATAGTCTGAACACAACTTTTGCAAAAGTATGTATTCATCATTGTTGTGATATGTATTGAAGTGTTATATCTATGATGAGATATTTATTAGATGTCATGTTCCAGGTGAACATTTGCACTAATTGTATTAACATAGATCGGGGCACACCTTATAGATTGATGGCATTGAAGTAATTTCTGTGTGGATTCGAATTCAAATTTGAGAGTACATAACCTATTACTATCCATGATAAACATAGAATTTTCTCTATAAACTTCACTTAAGACTCGTTTGGCTACACAATAGCTTCATCAGTTACTGGTGTAAATGAATATTACTGGAGTTTTTCCCCATCACCAAACCGAGGAAGATCTTCCTCTTGAAGATGATCACTTGGTGATCAAAACACGTGTCGATATATTAAAAATAACGGTTTTGTGTTAGGAGAAAACCCCAGTAATATTCATTACTACACCAAAGGTTCCAAATAGTGCATCACAAATTACTGGTGTAACTGATCCAGTAACTAATTAAGCAACTTGAATAAAATTTATTGTGAAAGTTCTATAATTATTATCTGGATAGTGTTTTCATTGAGTAGCGGGTCAGAGTATTCATTGCATGCCTTTTGTTTGTGTCTTAGATGATTTAAAAAACCACCCAAGTACTCCAACTGTTAAATTTTGTGACTGTAAAATTCTTATCAAAAACAGCAATTCATGAGCCTCAAATACTTAACTTTAAATTAAATATATAAAATTTTTCTTTTTTTTTTTTTTTTCAAAAAACACTTTATTCTAAAAATGACAATAAAAATTAATTGGCCCTTGGGGGCGACTTCATTGATTCCAGTGGCGCATTTGTTTTTTCAGCTGCAGGAAAACCCGGAAAAACCTGCAGCTCCTCTTGATCTGCCAATGTCTTCTCTCTCATTAAACAAAATGTAGGGTGTCTCAATTTATATAATTTTCTATATTTTTTAGATGACTTTATTTCCTTCTCTCCACATTTTTTATTCAGATTTTTTTTCAAAATCTAAATTGACAATTGGAAAACAATAACACTATTTTTTTTGTAACAAAATAATTCGCAGATGTGATAAATAATTCATTGATAACAGCGAGATCTATTATTTATAATTATTCACTGCTTCGAAAATCAATATAATTCTCGGCTCAAAAAATAAACTGGTTCAACTCAAGCAAAGAAATATAATTTATTTAAAAAGTATATCAATACACAATTCATTTTCAGGAAAATGAATATTATTTTTACCACAAATAATGAGATAAGAGAGTATAAATTATATTTCTAGTATTCATAATGAAATTAATATTATTAATTTCTCAATATTGGAAAATTGAAATTTTTAATAAAGACGAGCATATCAAAATTTCAAAAAGATATATTAAAGTTATTGGAAATTTAAAAAGGATTAAAATACACTTGATTCCAAAATCAAATATGATTTGAATTAGCTTGGAACAACTTTCAGAACATAACTTAGTAGAATAAATTCAACAAAAGTAATATACTATTTGAAAAATATGCTTGTGCATTACTAACACTTTCTCTAGAAATAGGACATAGATTAACTTTGTTGAATCAAAAGATTCACATTCAGAAAAAAATATATCCAATAGGCTTTTTTGAAATGATTCAAATCAACAAAGACCCAAATAGTATGAATAAGATAACAGAGATTCAATGAAAATCTAAGTAATCAATCTGGAAAGACAAAAGTTGTGGAAAAAATCGATTATCTTTTTGAAAAGTTTCAATTGGAAATTAGCCGGTCACCCTTTACAGAATTTTAACCAGTATATTCTACTACCTCGTGAATAATAAGAATGTATGCATACATATTAGCTTGAAAACTTTAAAATTTTGGGTTAATGAGTGTTTACCTTTCAAATTGCGATTCATCTCATTTTCCAAAACACGCAACTTTGTTCTACAAATTTGTTCTCTAGGAAATGGGAAAAATAACAATCAGAAGATGTCCCAATAATTCTATTCAAATGAATTGCTTCCTGCTATATTTCGTTGTTTGTAAATTTCATTTGGTTCTTTATTTTCCTATTCCAGGCTCTGTGAAATTGCATATCCTGCATTTTATGGTCCCAAAATTTAAGGTTCTTATAAGGTTATTTTGCTACTTTTGTAGACCTGGTAGAACATGTTATTTGGACTACATATAAATTGTAGATATACAACATAGGACTTGTAGACTGCAAGTCTATTCTAATCAGAAGAGGGCATATGATACATTTATTGAATATATAATCTAGAAGTAAAAAATGTGTTCCAACCTTATACCGTCAGTTGTAGGTGGTGGTGCATGAGAAAATCTTTGAAAAGTAAAAACCAAAGTTGGAGGAATTTGCCAGAAGGTCCTATACGACATTTGAAAATTCAGATTCTGTGTCTGGGATTTTTCCCAATCAAACGCTGTACAAAAATAATGGGACAAAAAATAGAAAAAAGATTCATTGTCGGAAAAGTGATATTTATATGCAAAGGTGATAAACTCCTGTATGGCTTTTCTAAAATTAGGAATATACAAAAGGGTAATTCTTTTTTTTTGCCATGTACTCCCAAATTAGTTGGTTTATGTGGCGGTAAGTTTATATCTTGCATATAGAGGTCAATTTTTCAAAAACATTTTTTTTTCGTCCTGCCCCATTTATTCTGTGCGGCATTTGGTTAGGAAAATCTCAATCGTAATTAAATTTACATTTATATAACAGTTGTATAAATCCTTTCGGCAAATCACTTCCAACTTAGGTAATGTTTTACCTTTCCCAACATTTTCTCGTACGCAAAAACTGACAGCTCGAGGCTGAAAATCATTTTTACTTCAGGACTTTACTAAAAATCAAACATTCTAGAGATGATACCCAATGAAAATTTAGTATGCGTTTGAAGTCTATTATACCTATGTTATTTTACTGTTGTAGCTGACTATATCTGTAGCCACTTTCGTAGCTTTTGAGCTGAATAGCTCTTTATGTGCTCACAGAAACCCACAGAAATTACAAGTCAGTCTGTAGACCTCGCTCACAACCAGCTTTAAATCGATGATGTTAATGTGTCAACACTCGCAGTTGTTAGGATTTTATTCAATGTTGACACTCGGTTGAAGAAGTGTTTTGACACAATCATATACGTATTTGTTGTATGACATAGTTTTTAGGCTAAATGTTGTTGGATAGTGGCAGGTGAAAATATGTTATATTTTGTGAATTTACAGCTTGTAACTTTTTTATGTTCATTAAATTGAAATGACAAATGATGTTTCATTTATTCAGGAAGTTTTCGGTTGATAGATTTTTGTTTGTTAAAACGTATTTCATGGATTTGACTTTATTATTAACAAGTAACTTTCTGGCCAATGGGAGATAGCGTAGTCAAGTTACCTCAGTTTATTTCACAATACAATCTAGATATCAGTTCAATGAGGTTTGTCTTTAATAATGAGGAAAGATGGCATTGGAATATATAACTAAATAAATAACGGAAATGTGGAGTACAATCTCCAATCGCTATCCTTTGAAACTGAATATTTGGAAAGGAACTAGCTTTTGACAAGGGAACAACCTATTTGACATAAGGTTGAGACTACTATTTGTTTATATGCACGAAAAAGTTTAAATAAAATTATAGCAATGCTCATATTTCGAAAATACCACAAAATATGAATAAATTTCAAAGAAACTAGTTTTTAGAAGACACATTTCCAGTGCTGCAGACACTTAAGTCTACAACTATACACTTTTTTTTTTGGTTCATCATATTTACATAAAAAAAATGCTAATACCATAAACAGTCTTATGATATTATTTTTGATAATTGGTTTTGAGATTGAAAAAAGGAAGTACTAAGGTATTGATAATATGTCAAATGTGTTTCAATAATTGCACTCTCAATTTCCAATTATCCTAAATATGTGTTGAGTTTTTCCTCGGGAAATCCAAAAAACTAATTTCAATCCAAATAAAGTGGGTTTGAATCGATTTACACTCGGTACATATAAGTATACCCACATGCAAAATCATCTGAGGAAATAAAAAGGTTGCTTTGTTTAGCACACTGTCGTCGAAATATATATTTCACATGTTTATGAAGAATGTTAGACTCCTAGTTCATCATGTATAGTGATTAAAATATACTTAATACTCATGACTTCCCATTCACCATAAGAAATCAAATGCATTGATATCACTTCAAACTATAAATATGAATTCGGTTTTAAATCAAAGTGCGCATCTAGTGTTTTGTTAAGGAGCAAGTGTGTGACAGTTGTTCTACCTGTTAACATGGATGCATTCGTGTCTTTTCACAATCGTCAAAACTTCGTTCAAATTCTCCACATTTCTTAGAATAGACTAATTTTCCATAACATTTAGCTTGTCTTGCTTCTTACTTCATATCATTCCTGGCACACCCACATAATATAGGTAATTGTCGCTTTCTATACCGTTCCACAGGAAACTCTGCAGCCGCAAATTTCCCTTCCTAATCAACCAGGAGGTTCGAATGAAGATATTGAAGAGAAGACCGCAGATGTTCCCAAAGAAAAACCGGTGGCAAAGGTGCATAGTCCAGCCCAGGAGAAAACGCAAAGCACTGGTTGGTTCGGCGGAATTTTCAGCAGGCTTGCCCTTAAACCAAAAAATCAGATGAAGTTGCCAGATGATAAAAATCCTAAGGTTAGTGTGACAGTATACATGTGGGTTTTTTGAAATGGTAACATTATTCACTGTGACTTTCAAATAACTAGCTCGTATTAAGTAGAGATAATTTTTGAGGGAGTAATCGAGAATTTTTGGACTTTTTCCATTCTCTAAACAGTTCATTGAACTAAAATTAATAATACAGAAATTCATAATTCTGTTATAGTTACTAAGAGCGGTGTCTGTACGAAAGTAGAGATTCACATTGAATTTGAATCGCTGGAGATTAAATCCGTTCGGAAAAATGTTCTCAGGAAGTTTATTTCACATAAACGCAGTTTTACAAATGAAAGAGTTCTTATAAAGTTCGAGGTGTACTGAGTTGAACCTCATATCTAGGGTTTCGTCCTACACGAAGGACTGGTAAAACTTGACTAGTTGTCGATATCAGAGAATATCGAGAATATTTTGAAAATATAATGACTGATTCGTATTGACAGCCGAAATGAGCAAAAAACATCAACTAAAAAAAGTGGTACACCAAAAAAAATCTATGTATTCATTCAGACATTGAAAAACTTAATTACTTGGAAAAAAAAGAGCCATTCCCATCCTTTTATAAGATATAAAAAGAGCCATTCCCATTCTCTTATAAGAAATATTTAAAAAAATTGTTTTTAAATATTCCTGAGGTATATTTTATTGTGAACAGTTTTTATCTTGAATAATGTAAATTTTTGTCAACATAGTTATTTTACTTTTCCTAAGTTAACAAAATTTTTCCATAGTAATGGAAGATTGTTTATAACAAATACAATTATATGAATATTATTTATATCGGAATAAATAATTTAAACCGTTTTTCTCAAAACAATTCCAAAAAAAAATTCATTACATAAAATTTTCTAATTTCTTGGCTTTACCAGTTGAACAAACCATGTATCTTTACGTTTCGAAGTTGATATAGAACTTTCTAAGCAGAAAATATATTTCGTAAATCTTATTTCAGATTGTTTGGGACCAAGACAAGAAACGCTGGATGAATGTCGACGAAGATCCCAATGATCCCGTCAACGAGTTCAAACCTCCACCTAAAATGTCCGACATTATGCCCAAGATGACTCCGTTGGCCCAATCTACACCAAGTATTGATTCCACCAGCTCTTTTTATCCAAATGGCTCTCCCCTATATCAAAACACACCCGCCGTAGGTAATGTGACAATTCAAAATCAACCATCTTCATTACCGAATGTCTTGACATCTAATTCGGTAGATAATTCATTGAATGATGATAGCGGAACTCCTGCACCGAAGTCTACTCAACCTAATATGTTTAAGCTTCAGAGGGGTAGAAGTAAGTTGAAATTTGTTACATTCGACGCAGCGAATCATTTCACATGCTTCATCAATACCTAACGCGATAAAATAATAATAAAAACAATTATTTTCCAAAGAAACATACAATGTTTATACTGGGAAAAATCAATATGGAAAATAATGAAAGCTAGACTGAATCAGTCTGTCATTTTCACTGCATTTGCAGAGTGTGATATTTGACCCTTTTGCCTTGGGTCATCCAAAAATCTTCACTCTTCGAAAATCAAATCGCATAAATGAAATGCCTTTGGGCCAGAAGGAGCAGTTATATATTCTTTCCTTTACTGATGGATTACCGATGGAATAATTTCTCCTAATATACTCTTTCGAAGTTCCGACCTTGTTTGCTATGTATTTTGATCACAGAACTTAAACATAGAGGAGAACGGAAATAGCGTTCTGTGATAGTGTTCCTACAAGGAGAAAATTAAGCAGTAGGAACGCATGCGCATAACGCGTTTTCGGAGATGGTTTTCAGATTATTTGCAGCCCACTTTGAAAAATCCGAAAATAAAATTGACACAATATTTGTACTTTTGCTATTTTTTGTTTTATAGGGGAGCTCTCTCAATCTAGCCATGCTAAATTAGAAAAAGGTCTTTTGGAATCTATAGTATAATAGGTTGGGGAGGACTCGCTTCCTTATACCTTGAAAGGATCATTAAAAAACAACTAATTTTTAAAATAACCCTAACTTTTAGAAATAATCTTTTTAAGAAATCAGAATAGTGGACCCACGTCAGTGAAAGTTGTCAAAAAATTGCTTGTTTTCCATTTGAATGAAACCAATGAAGTTTGTCCTACCAACATCAAATGAAACGTTGGTGCAGCCCCCATGATATTGTAATTTATTACTGGTTTATACACTTTACAATTTAATATTAGATAAAATGTTAGGCAATTCCTAATGTTCACCTACCAAACTTGTGTATTTCCTTGTGAATTGCTTTTATTATTTTTGACAAAATTGCCAAAACAGAAAGCCCCTTGGTTTTGCAGTTTCTGTTGGTTTATTTGCTTTCGTGCTATATTTAATTATTTTCACTATTGCAAGAGTAAACTTAAACTATTATTACAGGATATCATTTAATAGAAAAGTGAAAAAAATTATAACACGTTAATCACGAATCCAAAATATTATTACAAAACATTGGAAAACTAAGACAAAGTGAATCTGGTGTAAATTCGTGAACTCACTTGGAAGCGACAGTTTTTAAGGTTTCAAATATGTCAATAAAACTATTAATAGTAATGAATAATTTATTTTAATGTGATAATTACAAATCAATAAAAATAATAATCATGTTCTGACAAACAATATAACTTGATAGTAATTTCTAATATCAAAAACATTGCTATACATTGCAAAAAACTACTTTTTTGTGGTATCATTCACTTAACATACAGAAAATGTCATCCAGCCAAACCAGTTGAGAGTCTGCACATGGAAATTCGAGTGAAATCTAACCAATTTACAAAAAATCTCATAAACGTTACATAACTGTATTCCAATGCAGTCTCTGGAATGTCAGATTATTTTGTATGTTATTGGAATTATTTTGATATTCAATAATATCTAACAATAACACATCACAGAATTGTATACAAAGTTGTGTAATGGAATTGTTAATGTCAATCAAGTGATTAATATTTTCATTGAAGTTTATACATAATATACCGAAAAGACAAGAGGTTACTGATGACATCTACAGTCTAGTGGAAACTTAATTTGACCCGAGTCGTGGAATCTAAAATTAGATATTTATCTACTCATTGGTATGTAGACAACAGATTTGTGGTTCTGAAAGATATAGTTATTGAATATGTGGAAGAACAATCAGATATTTACATGACAGGAAGATGAAAATTTACTGATGATTGAATAAAATCAGTTTGCTCAGTTTTTTTCTGATCAAATTGCCTTTAATCTCATAGCTTCGTGACTTTGCTAAATTGAAAAGTCTAATTTTCAAATATGAAATGCATAAAGACTTGATTATCCTGGACTTATGATTTTCTGCTAGTGTCAAAAATTCTTTATTATGACTGTCTAAATCAGAGAATAGTGGCCAGTAGAGTAGATCGGTTGAAACATTCAAAACAAAATGATTGAAAAATTGAGATTCACTTGGAATTTTTCCATCTGTAACATACAAGACTTTTCTTATCTTTTGTTCCACCACTGTACATATTTTAATTGCATCATCTGAAGGTATTATGAGTCGTCCCCACTTTTTCCTCAACAAAAGTGCTAATCTGTGGTTTTTTTCATCACAATCAGACTGCATTGCCTCAATGCATGTAGGACATTTGATCAACTTCATTGCCATTCCAACAGCATATCCTGCTACATATGTTACGACATTTTCTGACAGGTCATTTAAAGATGGATTAATTGGCATACTGTAATCATGGTCATGCAAATATGACTCATTAAAATCCAATGAATATTTTTTCATAATATGAATATCACTGTTATCCAAAGGAATTACTGTTCTATTGGTTCCTGTAGTGTATAACACATTAGTTGAATCTTGTGCAATACAGTTTCCAGTCATATTTTTAATATCGTGGTGTAACAGTAATCTTTTATAGCTGCGACAAAACTGCAGTGCAGATGGGTTATTGTTCCAACCATTTCTGGATCTGAAATAAAAAATTAAACTTCATTTGGTTCATTACCAGAGTTGATGTTAAGTAAAACTGGTGAAAAGTAAAAATATAATACCTCATACTGCAAAAGAATAACTCCAAGTGATCTTGACTGAATTTATATGTTAATAAATATTTCAATTTCCTGTCCTCAGACTTGACGTGAGTTTCATATATTCCTATTACAGATTTTATAGTCAAAGCTTGATGAGTTCTTTACCCTGCAAATCTTTACAGTTGAAACAATAATTGAGAGCGTCTTCAAAAACTGGCATCCACAAGTCTTCATTTCTAGCACTTATAGGCATTTTCATCCTGACTGTCATTGGATTCCTTGAATTCAGTAAGTCAAAAACTTTATCAACAAGACGGATGAATTTAATAGTTGCAGCAGCATCTTTGAATGTGGGATCCTTGATATCCAACATTAGGAACTCCAAAGCACTAGCCACACTATCACTCAGAGTTTGGACTGCCAAATTCACCTACAAATGAAAAATTATTATTTTTTGTAAATATGAAGGTCAAATTTTTTTAATTTTTTAGAAAAGATCTGAAATATCTGAAGAAAAAGAAACCCCACTTAAAAGTATGCCAAAATGTAATAGGTACCTTCATCTTCTGTTTTCTCCACTCTATATGGGCCTGTTTCAGTTTAGTCCCAAAACGAAGTCCTTCCTGCTGTTGTAGTTGGTGTAACATTGTAACATAGTTGAAATCAACAATATCACCTTCTGGGTCTATGAATTCCAATAAAACTGCCCAATTATTCCTCACTAATTTAACCATGTGACAAGCATCCATGATAATATATATTTTGGAATTATCAACAGGGTGCAAAAAATAGGGTTGAATATTATCCAAATCTTGTATTTTTGCCCCCAACTCTTTGATCATTATAAAATTAACTCTGGGTCCATCTGAAGTTAAGGAAGTAATAACAACACCACATTCATGTAGTCTGATTAGAGCTTCAGTGACAATATTGGCCTTTTCTTCCCCAGTGAGAGAATTAATCAAAAAATAGGCTATTGGCAATTTCCATTGTCCATTCAAGTCAACCACCATTAGTACCAATGCCTCCGATGCATGTTCTGTTGTGTCATCATATGCCAGATTTGTACCAAAATCAACATAACCCCAGACTCTTCCCTCAACAATATCTACATGCTTCTTGATAGACATTTCGTCTAGCATCAAGCTGCAAACTGTATCATAGTTTTTGCTTTTGTTATTAGCCACTTTTACTTTGAGGGAATCAAACGCTGGCAGTGAAAATCCTGGCTCACAAGAAACATTTGAAAGCCAACTTCTAATAATTCTTTGAGAAGGAAGAGCTAAATTGAATGTTTTCCTCACATATTCATAGGCCTTTACTGAATAAAACTGCAATGTCAATGCAAAACTTCGCAGTACTTCATCAAACTTTTGCCTCCCCACTTTTCCCCTTCTAGAATTTGTGAGCATTCTCTTCATCAAGGCAAAGGGTACTCCAGAAAAAGATTTTTCAAGTATGGTGCATGCATCCCTACTCAATAATTCTTTTCTCTTCATGTCTTGGACAATATCCTTGAGATTATTCACTTTTCTTCTCAGTCTTTTGGTTTTCTGCTTTTCAATTTTGTTTTTATATGAGAGTTGCTTAATCTTATTCTGTTGACTTATAAGTTTGCTACTAGCTTTCTCCGTTGTGGTACTGAAAATAAGTGATTCATTAGACAATAAGAATATTATCTAGCTTATAAATCTACCAATATGGATGCATTTTTTTAATCAACCTTCTATTTTTCTTGGGAGTGTGTTTTAATCCAGCACTGTCTGTGGAACTTGATGACCTGTAATGAAAAAGGATTTTTTGATTTTATAGGTTATTAGTGGGGTGTAAAAACAGTAAACACTCTACATTGTTGCCAGGGTTGATATTCTAGATATTTCGTTATTAGACCAAAACTCAGAATAAGGACAAAATATCACAAAATTTCTGAAAACATATTGCCTACTATTTTGAAATCACACTAGATATACTCTTAGTTATAGTCACTGCTTATGAAAAGTTTGTTTATATTTTGTATGAAATGATGATATTTACAAGTGAAAAATAAAATCAGAATTTGCTTTTCACTTGACCATTTGAACCAAAATGGCTTCGACTTATGACAATCTATCCCACATGCTCACTTTGTCTTCCATAATTGTTAAATTGATATGCATATATACTCAATTTTCACTAATATTAATTGATAATTGTTTATTGATACTAGACATGATGTTGCATAAATAATTACTCAGATTTGTTACTTGCCCAGTAATTTTTTTATTTTGGGGTGTGACATCTGGTGGGAGATATTCTGGTGCTCTTTTATTCCTCAAGAAATATTTGGGCACTGCGTTTTTCTTGAGTGTGGCTCGTCCACTAGGAGTAGCTGGAAAGTTGATATCACAACAATCAAAATGCCTGGAACAAAGCTTATTTCTGGGACTCATATTTTCCACTCCTGAGATTCCCAAAATCTCCAACCATTCCTTTTTCTTGGACCCAAAACTGAAATGCACAAAAATCATACAAAAATGATCCATCGTTATTCTGGTCAATTATTTTCAGGCCGAGCCTGATGTTTGACCTTGAAGCACTTCAACTTACCTAAAATAATGAACTCCAGGAATATTACCGCTGCTGCTACAGGACCCGATGAAACAATGATCAGGCATACTTCCAATACTTTCAACAACACTTGAGTTGAGGCGAAATAAAATTGGAACAATGAAAAAATCACGTGAAATCGGTACAATGCATTTACAAAAACGACTTTCTAAACCTGTCATTTGTCAACAATGTCAACGTTTGTAGCCAATGCGCAGACTCTCCTACTGCAAGTCATTTCCCATTATAGGAACGTTTACATTATCATAAAATGTATTATTTTTCCGTTCTCCTCTTTTAAGTTCTGTGATTTTGATATTTCCTCTTCAGAAGTCTGCTCTTGTACTATTGCCTTGTTTTGTTGCCTGCGTGTACCTATCTAGGGAGTCCTTTTGTTTTTATCAGGAAAGTTAAGATTTCTTGATATTTTTGATTATTTTAATACCTTCGAGTTCAAGTTATTTCACAATAATAAGAAGGAAGGCACTGTTATACCTGTGATGCTGTAAGGTAATCGATTAAATATTTTTTTAAATTATGTTTATGTATATTGGCTGAATCTAAGAGTTCTCTTTTCACTGAATTATCTAGAACATTCGTTTTTTGAACGCAATCATTTTAATATGTCATTTTTAAGTCAATTACTTGTTGGCAGTTCCTCCTGTAACCGAGATTAGTAACTTGCATTGTCCGAGTCGAAAATACCTGACAGTATCTCCGAAAGTAATCTAATATTTGCGACAATTTTTCAAAAACGTCAGCAGACGTGTCTTCGAGGTAGTCGTCACTTAGGAATGAAAGTTAAGAGGCCGCATCCTACATGGCATCCTACATGATATGGCTCCGTCTTTTTCTGCATGTGCAGAAAGAACCAGTTGATGTTTATTCCCGAGTAGAAATTACTGAATTCTAGTTTCAACTGATTTATATCCTTAGTATGTATTCCTATTTTGTATAAAACATTGTATCTGTACTTATTTTTCATGGTTAATACATTTTTATTATTATTATTACTATAATTAGGGATTGCAAGATATGAAATTAGTCTTCCAGAAAATTTTAATTACCAATGGTATAAAAACTATTAGGATTTTTTTTTATATATTACTATCTAAAAAGTTAGTACGCCATTGGAATTATTCATTCTGAGTGATTTATTCCTGCACCCATAGTAAATTTCGCAAATGAAGCAATTTTTTCTATAAAAAAAGTTAGGTTCTCGAAAACACTAATTTATGACTCATGAGAAAAGATTTGTTGACCATGCTATATCTCTTATTGAATAAAGAATATTTTTTTTTACAGATTTGAAAAACTCTTATATCGATGTGTTCAATCCCAATAGCAAGCCCGTTGGCCCTGTTTCTCTTCCTGTCATGGAAAAATTAGGGCCAACGGTACCCCAAATGAATTTTTTCATTCCCCAACCTGCTGACCCCAACGCTCCTGTCGACTTCATAACCCCTGGGGGAGTGCCTCACATGGGAGAGACACAGGTAAATTAGTACAGAATAACTTTTTCTGTCCTAGCTCAATTTGTAAATACTATATAATATTACTGTGATTATGTGAATATTTTAAAAACATATTTGTTTGGTTAGAGGAAGAAAACTAACAATTCTTAAGGAGAAAGTAAAAAGTAAGATATTTTATTCATATTGGAGCATGTTTTTGCTGTTTTTTTTTTGTTCAGCACGAAAACACACTTTTATATCATTCTGTTTTTATAAAATTAAGACCTATTTTATTGAATTCTGAAACGATTTTTGTGAACATTACATTTATTATAAGAAAATTTAATAGATGTTAAACAGAAATTTTAGTGAGTTTTCTTGAGTTTTTTGTAGAATTCTTGTTCAATTTGACTTTGAAATTGTGTAAAATGGTTGAGAATAAAACACGCTTGCATCAATGAGGTTGCAACTCAAAAAAAGAAGTTACTTCTGACAAAGAGTACAAGAATTTATTTCTAAATTCTGCTTGAATTGATAGCCGCTAGACATATTTCATTCATATATTTTATTCATCAATTGCAAATTTTAATAAACACAGCCCATGAAATTCAGCTTACTTAATCTTGAGGATTCTCAAATGACATACAGAAGCAAAGCCCTACCTCTACTTTGTCGACATTAAGTTTTATTATTGCTTCCTACCATAGCTGTCTTTTTTTTTCGTTGCTCATCTCAGGGCTACTCAGTCAATATAAATAATTTTGCTTCTTCTGAGAACCAACTTTTTAGTTGTGACGTTATTGAAGCTAGTGTGTGATATCTCTGCATGACGTATCATGTCAAAAAATC
Organism: Leptinotarsa decemlineata; assembly: GCF_025532065.1. Taxonomy (NCBI): domain Eukaryota; kingdom Metazoa; phylum Arthropoda; class Insecta; order Coleoptera; family Chrysomelidae; genus Leptinotarsa; species Leptinotarsa decemlineata. The sequence continues at coordinate 25,094,714 of NW_027412688.1, read as the reverse complement.
TTCATAGGCCATATTAGTAAGGTTGGAATGGAACTTCAAATTGTGATACATCACTTATGACTTTTCTTTTACTTGAAGGCAATTCATATAATTGAATGGAATAAAGTTGGTGTACAATTGTAGAAAGATTGGTATTCAAATGAAAAAATGTAAATCAAGAAGAGGACTTTGATTTACAACTATTACTGTGGATAAGGAAGGTCTTTTATAACTGAACTGGTGCAAAATTGCAAATCTCTGAAACAAAAAAATGTACTATATAAACGATTATCAATCAGCTACTGACTTTTTTTCTGCAATCTTTACTCAAATCAAATGCAAATTGAATGAACATTTTTTCAAATAACGGTGCATTAGATTCTTAGGTGTGTAAAAGTGAAAGCGCATTAACTATGTATAACAATCAGATGAATTTCAGAAAATGGAGATTGTTGCTTAAAAACATGAATAACTGTTTTATCCACCTCATATCTGAATACAAGAATGGGAGATAAAAATGTTTTGATCAATCCAACCCAAACTAACAAAGAAACCACAAAAAATTCACTCAATTCTCAATGTAGTCTCCAGTGAGGATCAGTAGCTACTCTATCCTGTTTATACATGTGATAGAATTGGCCATACTTGATGGAAATCTGTAACATATTTGAATAACACTTTGTTGTGAGATCTTCACTGAACAGTTTACAAAAACGTAATATTTGTTTTACTATATATTAGCTTCTTAAAATAGCTGTGCAGTGAAAATCTCACAAAGTTACTTGAATACCCTGTTTAAACTTTATGAAGAAAATTATGGGAGGCAAATTTGGGGAATAGAGAGTGAGAGAAAATATCAAACTTGATTTTGATCAATGTGACAACAGATGTGTGAATTAGTTCATTTTTCTTGAAAAGAAAACCACTTCATTTCACAAAGCCAACTTTTTCTGTTGAATTCATAGTTGTTTTTAAGATAATAACGATTATCTAATTGGTTATTATGTTTTATTTAATAATTATTAATTTTATATTTTCATTATTAATGAAATATGCTCAACAAAACTTTAAACAAACAGTAAAGTTGAACGAAACAAGTAGTTGATGTAAAATTCCACTTACATAAATCACCTTCAATATCACAATATCACACCTTGTTTTCAACTTCTCAATAGTATTATGAATAATTTGAATGACGATTCACTCATTTGCATTTTTTTTTTGAATTCTCAGCATAGTAAAAAACATTTATTCTGTCATTCTGATCAATAAATCTAGTAAAAATTATTTTCAAAATTGAAACTTACATTTTTCTCAACAGAATCATGAAAAAATAGAATTCAGTTAGCCCACCAAAAGAATGATCCTAACCTAACAAATATGGTCTTTTGAAGATAGCAAAGTTTACTAACTGCTTTGTGCAAAGCACTTCGTTTTTCGATTGAAAAGGTGGCAAAATATATTTTACAAAATTCTATGTGCTATGAGTTAAACATTCACATATCCGCTTACAGCAGATCTAGCTGCCAGAAAATGATATTGTGTATCTGAAAATACAATATCTGAAACAGAATTCCATGTATATAAATAATTCACGCCGGTAATCAGGTCAGATGTTCATGTAATGGAGTTTCATTTTTGGCACTGCGCCAATTCACGTACCATTCTAAACAATACTATTAAGTCACTTAACATTTTTTGTTATCAATCTAAGTTAGCACTTAAATGTGCTACCATTTTGATATTCCCCTGTATAATATCAACACTCTCAGTATCAAAAATGCGTTAGTAGATGTCAACCATGATACATATGCAAGATTCAGAAGTGTCAAACTAGGAGAAACTGCTGTTCTCATGTCACTTAAAATTGCAGACTCTATACTACAGTTTTGAGCTTACTTAGTAGAATTTGCAACCTCTGGTGTAAAATGAATCTATTAAAATACTTCAACCTCGCTAGAACAAAATTGCTCTCCCAGTGCGTGTTTCACTAACAAATTAGCATCATAGGGAGATGAGATTAAATCAATAGATATAGTTTTGAAGTTTACTTTTACGTTCATTATTCAATTGCATTTTGCTTTTGAAGAAGTAAAAATGTATAATAGTTTTCGTAGAAGGGTTGAATTTCAGACTTTCATTGACTAAAATTATATTAAAAGAGAAAGTTCATAGCCTAGATATTTGAAAAATGACAACAAACAATTCTGGTGTCTGTAGAGAAGGGAGGGTGAGTGTAGACTCACAACACTTAGGCCACATGTGACCCATTGTACATCCTCCCGAGGAGTTGTCCTCCTAGGTCATCGTCCATCCTGTCCTTGGCAGGTGTAGGCCAAGACTGGTCAAATACACGGCTTCTTCAACCTTCTTGGGGTTCCCCCTGTGGAGGTGCACAAGTGAGGGAGCTTTCCTGCAGGGGCAGCCGGTTCCATACCTTTATTCAAAGCGGAGCTCTTGGCGCCCGTCGCAGAAAGTGCCCTTGCTGTTGGAGGTGATCTGCTATGTCCAGCTTCATTCCAAGCGGTAGATTGGGGTGGACTTTTCGGTTCATCCCCAGCCAACGCCTTAGATTGAGGTGAGCATTTCTGTCCAGCCTCGGGATTGATTTTAATTTCTGTTGTTTCATTCATGTGTATCCACACGAGTAGCACGGGAATAGTTGGTCACCTCTGGCAGAGCCCCGCATTACCAGAGGTAGGCTGATTACAATGAGGTTACGCTCAGTTCCTCAAGGGGATCGTTCATGACCGCATATCACCCTGCGGCCATTCAGTTGTTGGCACGATTCATTACACCTTAGCTTGGGTAGGCTGGTCCACGGAGGAATGTTTTGCAAAGGCTTTTGCGGGGTTTTAGTTCCCCTCACCCTATTTATTTCTGCCATTGACCAGGAGTCCGGTGATCCCGTCCGTAAGGCCACATTGGCGTCCCGGACAGGGACACCAGTCCCCTGGCCGTTTCCCTATCCGCCTCCTGGGGACACGCCCGATAGATAGCCCAACCCACGGGAGTACAAACAAATATTATGTGATTCAGAAAATAAAAATGGTTTCAGTCTGAAAAAGAAGATTTAAAATTAGAATAATCTGAACTGAAAGTGAGAAAGAGATCTAGAAAATTCATGTCTAAGAGAAAAAAGTTCACTGATTTGAAGCACAGACCAAAAAGTGGTTTTCACATGCAACTTCGAGTTCTTCAACATAAGGAAAGGATAGCAGTGCTTGTTTCACAATTTATCTCAAGGCAATTCCTCTATCTCATTCTAGTTTTGATAAATACTCTTGAACGTAATTAGTAATAGGTCCTCTATTTCTAAATTTCGCCACCAGGTTGCAGGCTCAAAACTGCTTTCACCATTTGCCACACCTAAAGTTTTAATGCATGTTTGTTATTATTATATGTTAGAAAAGTATTAACCAAACATTTTTATCCCCATATTTGGTGTTTGGCTCACGTTTTGTTGTGGTTATGGTTAGATGTCTAGGTGGAGTTCAACTAGTTCATTGTCGAGGGAAGTTCAATTCTATATGCACCAAAAAGTTCCTCCACTATAAACCATTGCTTAGATCACAGCTTTCACATCATTTTTCGTGCTGGTATGTAAAAGAGTTGATTGTTTTTTTGTTTGTGAAATGAATTTGAGAGACAATTGAAGAAAATTTAACTTCCTTGAATTCTAAAATGATTTTGGGCAATGGCGAATCTAAGCTGAGACTTACGAGGACCAAATAAAATATTAACTAAACATTAAATTTTATTGAATAATCACGATATTACATGGCAAATAGATCTTGCAGTTAGTTAATTGCATTAATGCCTAACAATGCACAATTTTTTACAATAAATTTTGGTTTTTATACAAGCCTCAGGTTTTATGTGGTTATTCAACGAGGTTTTGTATCATTAAAAATCTGAAAATTGAAAACTTGCATAAATGACAAGTTCAGAACTTTGAGCCACCATAACTGATCATTGATTTACCGAGGATAGAAATTAGCCTCAATTTTCCATGAAAAAATATAATGGAATAAAACGACATGCATAAATTAATAACTTGTAACATCAGGTAATCAATATACTTTAAAAAAATCTGTTTTAAAATCTGTTTTTCCGTTAATCAGTTAAGTATATTACCGTTAAGTATATTAACCTTCTTTGTTATTTTCGAGCGAAGAAAATATAGATACATTCTGAAAGTGCCAACACTCATTCCTAAATAATTTCATCTATTTTTTATTCCGAATTTATTTAGTATTTGCAGCTTCAAAGAAGTGAATTATAATCTGATAATATAATAATAATAATAATAATGAAAGATCTTCTATCTTCTGTTCTGTGGGTAGGGATAGTTATCTTGAATCCAATTTTTTTTTATTAGTTCAGTGAATAGAGAGTGGTTTACACTTACAAAAGGTCCGCTAGTTCTAAATTTTTGATATTGCCTAGGTTCGCAAGTATTTAAAATGCAAAATGCACAATTCCCCTGTTTCCTCGCTCGACCATATCGAAAAACCAAAAAAAAATCACTTTCGTTTGTTATTTTTTGGGAAGTAAATTATTATTATTATTTTTTCAATGTTAATTGAGGCACTCTGATTACTAAGCTAAATTGTTGTTTGTTGATTGTCATGAATAATTTCAAATTTCAGTATAACCCTGATATGCATATTGAAGGTTTAGACTATAGAACACTTTGTGTTCGATGTTGATTTTTTTGTGAATTGTTACATCATAAATCTTTTTGACTTCATGTTTATTGATAAAATTTCAAAAAAAAAAAACTCAACTGAAAATGTATTCCCCCTAAATGAACATACTATTATAGACAGGTTTTTTTTATTCTAAATCATTAGTCATTCAATGTTTAAATTTTAGTCTTTCACAATACCCATTGTTTATAAATTTATCAGATTCATAGCAATGTGTGGTAATTGATTCTAAATGAGTATTTTTGACTAAATATAACAGATAAATTTAAATGTTTTGTAACATAATGGAACTGGGAGTTCCAAATTTCAGAATGATGGGAAGTGTATTTGACTTTGATTCTTAAAAAATATTTTGGATTCGAAGATGTTTGGGATGTATTTTAACTTTTCTATCTTTTCAAACAAGAATCTGCCAGACAATCAACTCCTATGAGCTAGATATTGACAGTTTTTATTGTTTATAATGTTGTATAAAAGGAATCATTCTATTTACATCTCTAGGACTAAGCTTATTTTTGCCATGTTGCCTATTTGTTCTGTGTTGTTAAAATCGAATTCAGTTCATGAATAATAGCCTTTCAGTTATACATCATGAAGCTGGAAGTACTTTTTTTTCACAGCCTCATTAACTTGTGTCAGAAGATGGAGGTTATTGGTGGAATCTGAGGAAAATGTTAGAAAATGTGACTGCTTTATTGGAGATATTTATTTCTTCGAAATGTTTTTATTGTAAATTATAAATACAATCTTATTATACATATATTTATAAGAAATGTGGGAATAAATAGAATAATCGAAATCAAAGATGTTTTTTTTATGAAACCACAGCCCAGAAACGAAGCATTAGCGATTCAATACTACTTTTTCGCCATATGTTTCATTGAGTGGTGTTAAGCAGAACCACGAATGGACTGGACTTGTGGATTGCGTGTGTCAAAACTTTTTGGTGTAATAAACCTGTTTTATACCGTTTTAAATGTAACTTTTATTCAACTTAACTTACAAATTATCTATATTGATTTTTGGGAAAGAAAGTTTTTGGCTTTCTACTAATCCATCTTGATACAAAAAAAAAGAAGGACGAGGGAGTCTTCCAAAGAAAGGAAGGAAGTAACTCTATACATGGATGTGTAGATCATGCAAAGAAGTAACTTTCAGATACAAACTGAAAGAAAGTCCTCCTGAAACATCTACTTTCATATAAAAATTGAATTATACGAAAGAAAAAATTCTTTCGAAACAAATACTTGTATATGAACACTGAATTATACAGAAGATACTTTTCTCTACTCAGTTTGTATTTCAAACATTCCTTGTGGAATAAAAATCAGATATTCACATGAGTTCTACTTTAAATGAATGGTAACAAATTGCACTTACATAGAACACTGCCATCCTCACTGGTATACACCGATGTTTCGTCTTAAGACACTCGCCCTAAGGCTCTTTAGTATTAAATTGGATAACATGTTCCACACAATGAAAGAATATTACGTGCTTGCTGGTTAGATTTTTATAATAATCATAAACACCCGGTCGGTAGCCGGGAGGTTCGACGTGGGTGCTTTGTTCACTCAGTCAATCGGCCGATGTGTGACTCGATGGTTCAAGCCCTAGGCTGAACGCTCGATTTTCACTTGCTATCGTCCAACCCTGTTAGGAATCACACGTTAAAAGGTAAGACCTCATTAGTCCTTAGCTCGCACAAGTTTTGACTTCTGAGGGTTGTCGTTCGTAGGGGTGCTATAGCTGGTTAACGGAAAAAACATATTTTGAACATATTTTTCTTGAACTATGTGTACATAGAGAGCGAGGGATAGACAGAGAATTCACTTTCGTTCACCAACTTATTTCAGTGTTGAAAACAGTTTTTCAGGCGTAATTACACGATTTCCAAAAATAACAGGTTCCAGATTTCTTCTCATGTTATCTAAAATATAATCAAATATGTAAACTCATTCTTGTATAGTTGTAAAATTTTTTTTGGATGGCACCTCATCTCTTAATAAAGGGTATGAAAATCGCCAAAATTACTTCTTTCATCATTTACTGAATGAACACTATATCTAGGTAATAATAACTCCGTTCTCATTAGTAGACTTGCCTCCAATATTTCGACGTGTTACGATGAGGTGACATATTGCTCACAACACTACTCCTGCACGACTGACTGACCGAAGTTTCGTGCACACGCGAGATAATTCCCCGTCACGATAGAGAGGAGAAAGGAAAGCCAGACATACTGATGCGTAACGTTACAAAGTGGTTTACCCTCCCATAAGAAGTTATCACTTCAATATTGAACGTATATACAGTGTCTTCAACAGCGTGACCGTGTATGTACCCTTTTATTCACTAATGATCAAAATATTTCAGAATCTGTTTCAGTATGATATTGTCATTATGCGAATAAAATATTGAATGTGGATCTGAGACAAAAATTGTAGTGGATAACTTAGGTTAGGTTAGGAACAAAGTGAGTGGGTCTATTCGACTCTCCACCGCAACCCGCAAGGGTTTATTATGGCTCACACCTATTCACACTCGACCAAACAAACCCAGCTTCTTAACGAAGCCGATTAGTTTGTATGGTGAGTGGTCTTTTAGGTCAGATGGTAAGGGTACGGCTCTGTCGAATTCTAAAACCTGATTTGGTCCCCAGCGGAGCAGGCACAAAGTTTGTGCTCTGCTGTTTCATCATTTTCCAAATACAGGCGACAAACACTGTCTTCCGACAGTGTGTGTCGCATATGATGTCTGCATATGATGACTGCATATGATGATTCAAATGACAGTAACCTGTAAGAAGACATTGTAGTAGACATCATAGTTCATCCCTACTGTAGTCCAACAACTGTTTGGTATCAAGCTTCGAAGAGTGAATAAATGCCTTGGAGTGAGCCAATCCTGGAAGATTCTGCCAGAAGTCCATAAATCTTCTTGCCATCCAGGTGTTCAATCTTTGTTTGGCAAAGCGTAAAGCTATGCCAATGACAGGTTCTGGTCCGATGAAGCTGCTTGCAGCACCCTCCTTTGCAAGGGAGTCAGCAGCCTCATTGCCTTCCATGCTAGTATGGCCAGGAATCCAGATCAGAGACAATCTGTTAAGTCTTCCTATCGAGGAGAGTCGTTTTTGGCAATTTGCTACCAATTTTGACATTGCTCGGTAGGAGCCAAGAGCTTCCAATGCCGCTTGACTGTTCGAGAACATTTTTATTGACTTGTGTATGAGGTTGGATTCTTCCAATCTCTCCGCACACAATTCAATATCGTAAATTTCCGCTTAAAATACAGTCGCATAGTTCCTAGGCAGGTTGATTTCTCTGTCCTGGGTCTGCGACTGAAAACACCTGCACCAGAACCAGAAGGTGTTTTTGATCCATCTGTGAACCAACAACTATCTGCTCTTAATATTTTCTCCTCCCGGAGGAACCAATCATCTACTCGGGAACAGTAGGTAGTTTATAAAGCAGTTCGTAGTTGACAGTTGGAGGCATTAAGTTCGAGATCATTTCCAGAATGCTGTGACTTCCAGTGTCAACCAACAGTCTGTTGCACAAGTCTATATGCAGTCCATCTAGCTTCTCTCTCCAGAAAAATGTGGAGAGGAGGTAGATCTGGATCTCCATGGCCGCTGACGGGGTGGTATTGATGGCACCACAGATGGCCAGACAAGCCTGTATCTGTAAGCCAGGGAGCTTCGCCTGAGTCGTTTTCTGTAAAGCCTTCGGCCACCAGGCAATTGCACCATAAGTGATCATTGGTCTGACAATCATCACATAAATCCAATGTATTTGTTTGGGACCTAAACCCCAAGTTTTACCACAAATCCATAGACATGTAGATAGGGACAGTCTGGTTTTGTAGAACTTTTTCCAAGTGAGCGTTCCAGGTGAGGTTTTTATCGAGGATAATTCACCTCCGTTCCAAATGGAATGACCTCACCATTGAGGGAAAGTGGCGTTAGATCGTCCAATTTTCTCCTCCTGGTGAAGGGGATTATCACAGTTTTGCTGGGGTTGACAGACATCTGCTCACTCAGGCACCAACTGTGAACAACGTCCATCGTACTTTGGAGGATATTACAAGCTACCCTTTCCGACGTGGGCCTTGACAAGATGACAAGGTCATCTGCATAAAAAGTTACCACAAGGTATCAATTTAGGACCCTCACTCTTTGTTATGTTTATCGACGACTTGCCCTCAGTTCTCAAGTACTCAAGCTGTTTAGTATTTGCAGATGATCTCAAAATAAAAAAAAATGAAACTGACAAGAGACAGTGTTATGTTGCAGAAGGACTTGCAATATGTTTGCGAGTGGAGTTGTAAAAATAAACTACTTCTTCAATCTGAAAAAAGTCTTATGAGAATAACGAGGTTGAGAGAAAAAAATGCAGTGTTATGGGAATAACAAGGTTAATAGATCCGATAACATTTGATTACATGATGCAAGGAGAGGGGTTAAAGAGCGTTATGAAAGACTTTGGTATTGCATATGATGATAGACCATCCTTTTCCAACCATGTAAAAAATATAATTAAATCAGCAAACCGCATGTTAGGCTTCACAGTAAAACAAACATCATATTTTTCCAATATAGAAGCTATAAAGATTTTGTACTACCGACACACTAGTCAGATCGAAACTTGAATTTGGATAAGAAATTGGTTAGAATATCAAACTACACTTTTCGAAGTAGAGATTTTTGTACTACAAAAAATATCGTATATATCCTGACTGCAGAATAGTTAGAACAACACAATTGAGAAATGAATTCGGAATAATGTCTCTGGACGATAAAAGAAACCAAAACATATTAATATTTCTATTCAAAATACTGAATCATGAATTCAACTCCCTTGAACTCCTTACATGGATAAGATTTAATGTGCCTGTATTTCAAAGTCAACTGAAGTTTCATTTTCAACATTGAACAAAGAAAAAAAAAATAAAATAACTTTCTTAGAACAAATCTAATCAACAACATTAATTTTCTTAACCTTGTCTACGTCAATTTTTTCCCAAATAAAAAAATATGGAATTATAATATGTCAAAGGTGAAAAATAATGTTGCCCGATTGTTGTATATTTTTAATTAGTGTGTGCCCGTGCCCAGGTGCCCACATTTCCAAATTTTATCCATTTTGGCGCAGTCACAACACTGGATTTGCATAAAAATAATGATCATGTCACTTGACCCTAGAAAAATAAGTAGAGCGATTGGAACACAGAGGTATGGTCCGAAAATAACCAAATACTAACCGCTTCTCACCGAAAATTTCTGACAGCGATTACTTCGAATATAAATTATTAACTACTATAAAATTCCATGAATTAATAACTTTCGAAACACATGAACAAGTAAAACTGACAGCAGTGGGTAACCGCCCCGTATGGTATTCGTCACTTTTTTTAGAAATATGACAGAAACTGTTAGTTTTGGACTGCATAGTCGATATTTTGAGTGAATTGAGAGTTGAACTACAGAATACTACTGTAGTTTCGATATTCTGTGGTTGAACCTTGTGAGCTGTCAAACTTTTGTCAGTTGTCAATTGATTTTGTAGTTATGTCAAAAAGTAAAGATCATTTTTTTCTTTCCTAAATAAAAAAGATATTCAAGATTTTTTCAAGAACGTTTTGGTCAAGTCTTGAAAAATGTCCGAGGAGGCCTCAAAAAAAATTGATGACCTTCTGCACCGTATAAAAAATGAAAGGAGCCCCCCAAATCTTCCAATGAGTGGTTCTGGCAATGTTGGCTTACCTCCAAATCGCCCTAGATTATCACGTTAGTGAATCAAATATCATTTCATTACACTAATAACTAATATGTACCTATTGTACATTTTTTAGTTGGTCTAAATAGTAACAGCAGAAGCCCTATTATGTCTAGACCACGGAACCTGACTTTCACTACAAAACAAAATGATGATCAGGACACTGATAGGAAACTGAGAGAAATTATGCAGATAAGTGGGGATCTCACGATGGATGGGATTCTCTTCAAAACAGATATAAAAGAAATGGAACACATAGAAGAACTTGGAAATGGAACTTGTGGTCATGTTGTAAAAATGAGACATAAACCTAGTAATAAAATCATTGCTGTTAAGGTAAATAAAAAAGATAGGGTTATTGTATGATTTTATTAATATTTGTGCTTGAGGAAGCTAGTCTACAGTGAAACACGTTTCGCGTTTTGTTATACTATTGCGAGTTTTGATAGGAATTTCAATCAAGTATTAGCTAGTTCCATTCAATGTTCTGAAAGATTGTATAACAAATGGTAAATATATCTTTTAATGATTTGCTCTACATTTCGGGAAACTAGTAATTGAACTAATGTTTTTTTTTGTTTGCTGATAACGAATCTGCAGTCAAAACTTGGTACTCTGGTCTATTTCTGGAGTGTCAGCCAATCATAAAAATCAATATTTCAGGAATTTACTTCTGGTACTCGATAGAAACACTTGAATCGATACCTTTTCACAATTGCATGTTGTGGTCCTTTAGTCAACCTATTCGAAAATTTCCAATATGTGAAAACTAAAATAACCTTTTTCTAAATTCTTAATCATAGGTATGTTCATTTCACAGAAATTTTATTATTTGTTGGCAACATTGAAATGTAAAGAGAGAAGGAAAAAATTGTAAGTCAGGTTACCAAATTTTGAAAATTTTACTCATTTTAATCTTGGATGATAACAGGATCGTCACTTTTTAAAAATTTCTCAATTTTCAATGGGTAAATGGTATTTTCTATTCAATTCTGCCTTGTTTTAAATGAAACACTGAACGAGAAACATGAAGTCAGTTATTGTGGAATGCACATTCTGAACCATAAAAAAAGGACTTCTTATCTTTTTGATAGTTATATAATTTTTTTAGAACATTGGGGAACTGGCCTTTGCCGAAGAATATGTTGATTTGAGTGGCCATGATTAACAGTACCTAGCCTGAAATATTTTCGGTATATTATCAATTTCCGGTATTTTAATTTTTTTTTTAAATACTTGATAAGTAGTTAAGTACAAACGAATTATTTTTGTTTTATAAAACAACAGAGGTCTGGTTATTTTGTAAGTATCAATCCGTGCTATTGTAAAATTATAATCAATACACTTCGAATTGTCTCCTTCTTAGATAACTTAAATAAGTAACTCCTGTAGTAGACTAGTAAAATCTGTTAATATAATTTGGTAATAGTTAGAACTGCCGGTCAGGAAGTAGCACTCATTACATAAATTTCCATGATTAACTTGGCCCATACTTGAAGAAAATCCATATTAAAAAACTAATCAATACAGTTTATTGTATGATTTTCACTAGAAGGGTTTTACAAAAACCGCGACACATAAACTGCTTGAAGATGCTATTGTATATCGAAACACGTGTCGCGTAATTTTTAAAACCCTTATAGTGAAAATCATACAATAAACTGTATTGATTAGTTTTTCAAAAAGTAGATGTACGTTTCGATGCAAAATTTGGGCATTATGCCTTTATTTCAAAATTCTTGGAATCATGACTCTCTGAAATCATTCATCATGTTATATCAGATCAGAAAAGAAAATCAGTATGCATTCCATGATTTGATTTATTTCCTACAGAGATCAAATAACAATATCAATTTATTTTCTACCGAGATCAAACAACAATAACTAGAAATAAACAGAAATCTATATCCTTAGGATTTAATTGATTCCATGACTTTGAAAGACTTGCAGGCAGCCATGGTTTATTTTCTTCATTTCAATTTCAGTCTTATATTTTATACATTCCCCATTGTTTTGTCTGTATATCTAAGTAACCGAATGATAGAATAATTCTCACAATAAAAGAATCATTCTCAATAAGAATATTTTCAAATCATCATTTCGAATGTGCATACTTGACTTGTCCAAATTTGTTCAAATTGCTTAATAAATTTCAATCTACATAATTTTGTGTATTGTTTTTATTTTTGGTTATGTTTCATTTCTTGGTTTCAGTTTCATTTCAATTCAATTTTTAGCGTCTTTTTGTTGATTGAAATTGTTATATTTATGTTTTTGGTTTTCAGCAAATGAGAAGATCAGGTAATAGTGAGGAAAATAAAAGGATAATAATGGATATAGAAGTAGTTCTGAAATCACACGACTGTAAATATATAGTACAATGTCTAGGCTGTTTTATTACTGAATCTGAAGTTTGGATATGCATGGAACTTATGGATACGTGTTTTGACAAATTATTGAAGAGATTCAAGCAACCTGTTCCAGAAGAAGTTTTGGGAAAAGTTACTGTAGCTGTAAGTAATTGTAAACAATTGTAATTTATGTGTATTGCGAATATTTTTCCAGACTGTTGAAGCCCTTTCCTACTTGAAAGATACCCATGGGGTCATACATAGGGATGTTAAACCTTCAAACATTCTATTAGACACTAAAGGTAACGTAAAACTCTGTGATTTTGGTATAAGTGGGAGATTGGTGGATTCCATGGCAAAAACCAGAAGTGCTGGTTGTGCTGCATATATGGCTGTAAGTATTTGATTTCAGGTAGTACATATTATTTTCAACATCTTGAGCTGTGATTTGCGGACCACAGCTCAAGAAACACTGTAGGACTTCTAAATAACGTTTGGAGTATATTTATTTATTATGCTTATGCCAGTAATATACTTTTTTAGCCAGAACGTATTGAACCTGATCCGCAGAATCCAGACTACGATGTTAGAGCTGATGTTTGGTCTCTAGGAATAACTCTAGTGGAAATGGCTACTGGTGTATTTCCCTATCAAGATTGCAAGACTGACTTTGAAGTACTCACAAAAGTGATAGGACAGGATCCTCCAAGTTTACCTCAAGACAAAGAATTTACTACAGAATTTAGGGAATTTGTTTCTTGTTGGTAAGTATTTGTTATTTCATTTTTCCATTCTTGCCTTATAGATATATCCAAATTCATTTTCATATCATATAGTGAAAATAGTATATTGAATTATAGGAAAAAGTGAATATTTTGTATAAGGAACTATAGTAAAACCAATAATGATTGAGAGTAAAGCGCGTCGTCATATCTAAATTTTACGTTACCAGTTTATAGCAGAATCAAAATATAGTAAGCAGTAGAGTTGTAGGTTGTGGCAAATTACAGATAATACACAATACTAGTACGATTAAAAGGTATTATTTATGACAAAAATCAATAATGAGCTTGTAATGAGTAATACTTATACATTTCTTGATTACTTCAGTTAAAATTCATTATTTTCTGTATAGTGTTAGATATTTATTACAATTTGAATTGAAGGGGTTATATTTTTTTTTTCCCCAAAAAAATTTATTACAACTAGTGGCAACGCTGTACGCAACGATATTTCTGTCTTTGTCACTTTACCGTAACTTCCATCTCATCGTTGCAGTCCTCACTAATGTACTTGCAGCCATGAGCGTATCATTGGTTTGTGAATTATACAGCGTGAATTGTACATTTTACAGTTAAGTTAGTCAGAAATCGACGTGTTGTGATAACAATTGGTGAAAATAATAGTGCTAATAAGTGTTTAAGCGTTACATAATTATATTTCTACACCGTTCTCAAACTACTCAAAAAATGGGAGACATGGTCGGGCCTTCCACGTCAAAAAAGGTAAAACGATCGGAGTCTCGGTCAGTAAGAGAAAAACAAAGTGTACTGCGAGTATTTCACTGTCTTGAAAGAGATCATCAGCCACCAAAAGATGACTTTGTGCATATGTGCTGTAATTGTACGTGTGTACCTCCGAATAACCAACCGGGCATTTCTACATCATTAATGAATGAATGAATGATTTATTGGTAGGAAGATCCTAATACACAAATATAATATACATAATATTTCATGTTATATAGACACACATAGTAAGGATATAATACATATATACATATAGGTACACATAAATACATAATATATACCGAGTCACTTACTATCTATTCTATTATGATACCTTTCATATAATCAGTCAAATCTTTTTTGAATTGAAACAGGTTTTTATTATTCTTTACATTTTGGGGAAATTTGTTATATTCAATGAGGCCTTTATATAATAAAATTTTCATGGAGTTTGATAAACTACATTGTGGCAGGTGAAAATTGTCATTTTGTCTAGTAGTGTAATTGTGAGTGGAATTTCTATAAATGATAAATTCTTCGAAATAAGAAGGTAGCATATGATTGGTTATCTTAAAAATAAATATCATTGCTGACCTGTAATATCTTTCACGGTAATATCTTTCACTGTAATGCACTGAGCATAAAGCATATACTTGCATAACGATTACATCCAAGAACCACCCTCATTCCTCTGTTCTGTAACTTTTGCAGAGACATAATTTTATTTTGGTCAAAACTGTATAACAGCGTACTGCAATAATCAAAATGGGGCTGTATTATTGTATTATATACGGTTATTTTTGCATTTGTAGAAAGGTGTTTCGAAATTCTAGTGAAGAAATATAGTTTTTTTGAAATCTTTCCACAATTAAGTTCCACAATTACAAAAGTTAAATTAGTTGATATGTGCTCTGATTATACCGGTGTACCAAAATCATCGATTTACAAAATACCAAGAGAAGCAGAAATTCATGGGGACGTACAAACGCTAAAAACTAGTAGCGGACAAAAAAAAATCACAGTTGATGAAGAAGCCAAAACCAGTATACGCAGAACTATTCACAGTTTCTTTTTCAGAAATGAGCTGCCCACACTACAAACAGTTCTGGAGGTACTTAGTGATCATGAATTGGTCCCAAAAATGGGTAAAGAAACTTTTAGGAAACTTGTACACGAAATGAAATTTACGTACGGAAAAGTTGACAGGAAAAGCATTCTCATTGAACGTCAAGAAATAATAGCATGGAGAAGAAACTATCTTAGAAAAATTGACGAATTTCGGAAGCTCAAAAAAAAAATTGTACTTCATGGACGAGACATGGGTTAACCAAGGACATACGGTCAAAAAAGTATGGCAGGATGGTAATATAACAAGTGCACAACAAGCCTTTATTGAAGGTTTGTCAGTTGGGTTAAAACAGCAATCTGGAAAAGGTAGTTGTCTGATAGTTATGCATATAGGAAGCGACAGTGGATTTTTACCAAATGGTGAATTAATATTTAAATCTAAGAAAACAGGCGACTATCATGAAGAGATGAATGCGGAGGTGTTTGAAAAATGGTTTGAAGGCATCATTCAACTTGTGGAACCTGGGTCTGTCATCGTCATGGACAATGCCCCATACCATAGTCGACATTTAGAACCATTACCAAAACAATCATGGAAAAAAGCAGCAATTCAAGAATGGTTAATTAATAAGAACATCCAATATAACAAAGATAGTTTAAAGGCAGAACTACTTCAGCTAACAAAATTACACACAGACAAATATAAAAAATTCGTAGTGGATGAAATGGCGTTAAGTCGTGGAATTACAGTTTTAAGGTTACCACCGTACCACTGTGAATTAAACCCAATAGAATTAATCTGGGCGCAAGTAAAAGGATATGTGGCACGAGAAAACAGAACATTTAAATTAGTGGACGAGCAACATCACCTACAAGAAGCTATTCGAACTGTTTCTGCAGAAGACTGGAAGAAATGCATGCAGCATGTTTTAAAAGAGGAGCAAAAAATGTGGGTCGTAGACAATCGTATTAAACACAATATTGAACCAATCATAATTCACTTTGATGATAGCGGTAGCAACAGTGACGAATCTGAGGTTGAAGATTAGACGAAAACTTGTACATTTACATTTATATTATATTCTATTATCAAAAATTTGTAATTTGTATTTTGTAGTACCCCTGACGATGAGTTTAAGTTACTCGAAAGCTTGAGAATAGTTATAAAGAGTTCACTTATCAATTGCTGCAACCCAATAGTAAAAAAAAGTTATATAATATATACATATATATATATATATGTATATATATATATATATATATATACATATATATATATATATATATATATATATATATATATATATATATACATCCCGATATCAATATGGCATCCATACATTGAATGCGCTGATAGGGCGTCCATCATAATTTGAAGAATTTACCGAATATATTTCATGGTAAGTACTAGAAAACTGATTTCTGTAGGCTGGCATGACATTTTTACCACCATAAAAAAATTGAGTACACTATTGATTCGATAGTAGAGCGTCCGTCCGTCAAACATTCATAAGAATTCCTCAGTATACACCATCATCAGACATCTGATTGATAATAGGGAGTCCAATAAGTATATTTTCATACATGAAATAGATTATTGGGAATCCTTACAACGTTGCCAATATTTACCGCATTAAATGTAGGCAGCAAGTGGGTTTTAATTTCTTCACATCTGTTTTTCAACAAGCGTTGTGTCAACGACAAATTGCGTATGGATTTCAGGTAGCCGGTATGTATTTCATTTTTACATAGGTACCAAGTGATATTGACTGATCATGAAAAGTTTATTCCATAACGAAATTTTCAATATCATTCGATAATTTCTGTCTTGGTTGGCATATTTCCATTTTAACACTGTATGATATTTAAGCGAGCCGAATATAATGATAGGAGAAGTGAAACCGACACATGCATGGTGTGATTATTGAAAGTTCAACTTTAATTACAAAAAGTTCATTGTATATTTCCATTAGAAAACAGCAAGAATTCAAAGTATTCAAACTAGTTGAAGACGCCAAAATGACAGACGATAGGATAAATAATATGAATTACCAAAGAATGTAAATATTCACGGCCGTAGATGACAGTGTAAAATCTGTTTTCAGCGTTTGCGTGGTTTGCAGGTTTTTATGCCTGACGTTTCGTCTACTACTGCGGTATACATTATCAGAGGCGATGTGGTAACGGTTGCAAAGCCCGAGTTCGTGGTCGAGTTGTTGTTCCCGTTAACTGAGTTATTGAGCATTGAAAAATTTGGTTGTTGAAAATTGGACGTGCCTGAGTGTTTTGTTGAGCACAGTCATATTTACTCAGTGTCATATTTATTCCATTTGGCTGATACACACTACACAGGATAGCCATCTAGAAGGCATCAAGACCTGTCAAGATTCATTTCCGTGTATGGTATACGATTTTTCGAGTCATGCATTTTTCAATATTTCTTTAAGGACTGACCCAAATTATTTTTTAATTTTTTCTAGAGTTTTTCGTTTTTAATACGCTTTTATTAGGTCGACCTGTATGTATGTATGTAACTATGTAGTCAAATCTAAGAAAACTAATTTAACCATCTTTTAAAGATCGTAGCGTTATGAAAATTGGCAGTTTTATGTGATTTTGATGACAATATGGTAGGTACTCTGGAGCTGATCTGATGATGGAGCCGGAAGATAGGCACTAGGATTCCATGATGAAATATCGTATCATAGTCGTGTTTGGTCTTGTAATGAACGTGAATCTCTTTTTATCAATGTGCTCCACAAGATCACATTATAAAAGTTCAAAAACATTATATTTTGTTCATTATGATTTTTTTTAGTAACATAACATATTGTTTTAATTTTTCTATATATTTATCATTATATCCTGTTTCTGTATCAAATAAAAACATTCGGTAAGTTGAACAAACTGTTTTAGCGCAATTTGTTTATAAATTGTGTATGACCGTATGGGAATTCAAAAAATTTTTATCTTCATAATATGATATTCAGAAAAAAATACGATTTTTAATTGTTTATGAACGTTTTTTTATATATCTCGAATGTTCAAATGATTATTCGGAGAATGTTTTCTATTTTGAAAATCATAATTGACATTTCTCTACAAATTGACAGAAACATTTTTCATAATTAATTTTATCATTTATTACCAAAACAATTTATTATTAACGCATTCTTAACCGTCAGAGTTAGTATCTGAGTTTGATACGTAGAATGCCTGAATCAGTTTTCGATATACTGGATGGTTAGTATTTTGTTGATCAACAATCATGCCGTACTCGAAGTTGAAATTGTCATCATCCCAACAACATCGGATGCACTCATCACTGTTTTTCTACTGCTTTAAGTTTTACTGCAGTTAGATACCTACTATGCAACTACAATGAACTAGTTTCAGTAATTCTAAACCTGCCAATGATTATGGTGTTTTCATGGGCAAAAACAGAGTCTCTGTTTTTTCTCATCCCCAATCTGTAGCTGTTGAAAGATTGTTAAGCTATGTTTGAACTTGACTAATCTGATCAAGAAGTGCTTTTTTCCGAACTTTCTTCAGCAGTCTCCGAAAATTATGGTTGAGGTGTCATTCGATTCGGAATAGCGTCTAGAAAGTTTTTGAAAACGGACGACTTCCGAAAATGAAAAAAAGCAAAAGTTATAAACAATTTAGAGAATAATAAAGAATGGATTTAATTTTTTGAAAATATTTCTAAAACTAATTGAGATTTTCAAAATCGAAAATTCGAAAATAGGAAGAAATTTCCTATAAAAAAGTTTCAACTCCCGGAACTGTAGGACCAATATATATAATTTTCCCGAAGCCCTGAAAATGAGCTCGAAATCGGCTGTCTGGCCGCGCGTGAGCCGTGCCTGTTTGGGCCATTTTTACTAAAAAAAATTTCAGCATTTAAAATATATAAATTAAGGAATGAAAGAATTCAGGCATATACTCAAATGATAAATGAACAATAATCTGTCGGTAAAAAATGTTTATTGCAGTTATTCGATTTATTACGCTATTGTTAATTAACAATTTTCTATCGCTCGATCATCAACAAATCAGAAGTTAGATGAACATATTTCTTTAAAATTTTTATCACTCATTGTTTAAAAATTTATTGTAAACAAATGCATTGTTTATAACATGATTGAATTTTTTTTGGATCTTAATTTTTGATAAAAATCATGATTTTTTTCAATTGTCTCTTGAAGAAATTTTTACAATGCAAAAAAACGCATTTGTTGAGTAACAATTTTTTTACCACCAATTAATAATATTAAGAAACCAATTTTTTAAAATAATTATTCATCTTGTTTTTAATTCGGAACAAAAACAATTTAATTTTTAAAATTCTCCATTGTGTATTGAATAAACAATTTGTTATAAACAAATGAATGTTTTCATTTCATTTTTGTTCCAGTTGCAATTGATGAATGAAAAAAACCATGCATTTTTTTATTCACTCCATTTTTTATCGAATTTATAACAAAGTTTTAAACAATAAGTGATGAAATAAAAAAAATATTTTTATGTAGCTTCTGATTTAAAAAAAACATATCAGTAATAATGATGAATAAAAAAATTTTTTCGATTATTTATTAAACTTTTTCATTAAAAAATGCAGTAAATGGTTAATAAATAACTGAAAAATAATAATTTTTCAATATTTTGGAAGTAAATCAATTCCTAACCGTTATAATCATAACTCTATGGAAGGAAAAAAATTCCACACTTTTAGTTTGAAAAATATCACACTTGCAATAATGATAATCGAGTGATAAAAAATTGTTAATTAACAATAGCATAATAAATCTAATAATTGCATTAAAAATTTTTTACCGACAGATTACTGTTAATTTATCTTTTGAGTATATGACTGAATTTTTTCATTCCTCAATTTATATATTTTATATGCTATAATTTTTTTTTTGTAAAATTAACCTAAACACGCACGGCCTACACGCGGCTAAACACCCGATTTAGAGCTCTATTTCAGAGCTCCGGGAAAATTATAAATATTGGTCCTACAGTTCCGGTAGTCAGGACTTTTCGATAGGAAATTTCTTCCTCTTTTCGAATTTTTTTTTTTCGATTTTGAAAATTCCAATTAGTTTTTGAGATATTTCCAAAAAACTGGACCCATTTTTTATTTTTCACTAAATTGTTTATAACTTTCGCAATTTTCATTTCCGAAAGTCATTCCGAAACATTGGCAAATGTTTCTCTGAAAATAGCTCAGCATTCTTAGATTATTCTTTCCTTCAGTGGCTTTATTGAATCAGATTGCGTCGTCTTTAAAACAACCTATTTTAAGTAAGTGGCCCAGAGGAAAAAATCTAGAGGAGATAGGTCCAGGGATGTGAGAGGCCATTCAGTAGAATCTCTTCTTCCAATACATTGATCAGCATAATTATTATCTAACCATTGAATAACTGGAACTACAAAATAATAAGGTTCCCCATTCTGTTGAAAATGTAATACATTTTCTTTCAAAGATAAATTGCCGTGTATGTCTCCGTGATTCTCTAATTCATGAACTATCCGAGGTTCGATAGATCTTTCTAGCATGTGATCATACATTTCGCCATTTACATTTTCTTCTATATACAGTGTGTAACAACGAAAACCTAACAGAGCCGTTTTTGAATATAAAAAGTAAGATTTTCAAAAAAGCTCGGACACGTCGATTTCTAATTGAAGGGGGACACCTTTCAGACTAATCAGATTTTTTGTAGTACGCACCCCCTCAGAGAGGTGCGTCCGACGACCTTTATTTAGATGGGGAAAGTAGGTCGAGTGGCACCTTGTTTTAAAGGTCTTTCGAATACCTTCACAACTCTGTTAAAAGAAAATTTTTGTAACGATTAGTTTTCGAGATAATTTGAAGTTAAAATTGCCATGTTGATAATACATTAGACAGACCACTCGGTAACTTGTATGCCTAAATAAAAAAAATTTTAAGCAGTTCTTCTTATCAATTTTTTGTTAAATAACAACGTTCGATTGTTTTGTTGAAACGGGTCGTGTATTGTTATTTGTTTAAACATTTCTTTCACTACTGCCGAAAGGGTTTCAGTTATTGCTTCATTTTTTGGCAACGACCAAAATGCTAATAAAACATCAATTTTATTTAACGAGCAAAAACCTGGTAAACACCTAAGCAGAAATCACGTTCTGGATTTGGTCACAAAATTCAGGGAGACAGGTTCGGTTTTAAATGAAAAAAGTGATGTTCAGAGAAGGGTAGTGAATGACGATAATGCGATTGTAGTGTTTGGTCAAGTCATCGCCAATCCCAGGTTAAGTACCAGAGGTTTATCCGCAATGGCAGGAATAAGCCATATGATCGCATGGAGAATCCTTAAAAACCACAAATACCATCCTTACAAAATTAAACTTGTTCGTGAACTCAATGAGGATGATTTTGACCGAAGACAGGAGTTTTGTGAGAGCATGAGTGAAATATTAATGCAAAATCCCGAACTGCTTTATAACATCTGTTATTCGGACGAAAGCTCATTTTATTCAAATGGTTGCGTGAACCGTTACAATTTCCGTTATTGGTCGGATGAAAACCCAAGACAATACGCAGAAATACATACCCAACATCCCCAAAAGTTGAATATCTGGGCCGGAATATTAGGCAATCATATTATAGGTTCATTTTTCATTGATGGAAATTCAACCGGTAATTCTTATTAACAACTTCTTGAAGAGGCAATTCAACCTTCATAAGTAGGTGCCACTCAATTTACCTAAAATGTAATGGTGGTAACCAACCCCATCCCCCGGAGAAATCTCCTCGTAATAAACAAATAATTCGACATCAAATGGACACGTATTAGCAGGTTGTCATAAAAAGCAAAAATTTATTTTTTTTATGAGAGTTCTGAACGTAACTTGCACCTTAAAAACAATTTGATTTATTTTAAAAAGAGTTGAACTCAATGCAAATACCTTTAAAACTTCAAATTATCTCGAAAACTAATCGTCACAAAAATTTTCTGTTGACAGAGTAGTAAAGGTATTCGAAAGACCTCTAAAACAAGGTGCCACTCTCCTTCCCTATCTATCCCTATCTATTATCGAGACGAATAAAAAAAAATAGAAGAGGCGTAAAATATTCAAGTCTTAATATTAATGCTACGATGGTAAAAATCATGTTTTTGAAAATTTACTAAATTAATAATAGAAAATAAAATTTATTCTGAATGAATTCTTTTATTTGATGAACCAAAACTTACTGCATCGAATGTAGCTTTGAAGAGTACCATTGAAGAGCATATCTTAAGAGCTTTCAGATAATGTATCACAAGTAGGTGGTTGCCTTTCAAAAATATGAAGTTGTGGTGGCTGGGGGCAAGGGTGTGAGAGAAAAAACAAGTTAGTCATCACATCATTTGTTTCTCCCTTTGTATTATGAAAGTTGTTTTCAGCGATTTCTTATATTTTATTTGGTTGCTCAGAGATAGACCTTGTAAGTTTTCAAATTGTCACCCTGTGTATGAAACCGGCGCCGACCTACAAACATACCAAATCAACGATATTTCTAACAAATCATTGAGACTTCCCTCTCGCAAAAACTATTGCATTGTTGTCAGTTATATGGACGCCTCATAATCGCTCACATGTATGAAAAATATACGGCACAAGTATACGCGTACCTCCCGAGCGCCACCAAAATAAAAAAGACTCAACTAGAATATACGCCAATACATATAATTTTGACAATGAAATTGATAAATAGGCGCCCATCTGAAATTTTGTCAGATGGAAGATAGGGAACCTTTGAACTGCCTGGCATGGTGAAACAATTCGGCGTCCATATATGGACGCCTCATTGAAACCGGACGCCCGATTGATAGAAAATTGTAAATGTACGGAAGCTCTATTGATAGTTGGATATATATATATATATATATATATATATATATATATATATATATATATATATAACAGATATATATATATATATATATATATATCTGTTTTTCCGTTAATCAGCTGTCGCCCCCATACGAACGACAACTCTCAGAAGTTGAGAAACTTGTGCCAGCTAAGGACTAACGAGGTCTTACCTTTTAACGTGTGATTCCTAACATATATATATATATATATATATATATATATATATATATATATATATATATATATATATATATATATATATATATATATTCATTTAATGTTTTGAGTAGTATTTTGCAGAACATCTGCTGCAAAGCTTACAACTTTTTTATATATATATATATATATATATATATATATATATATATATATATACAACCATTACCGAGTTACACCTCTCGAAGCGAAGCAGTAACTCGTCTTGATAATGCCATCTGAGATGATGGCGAAACGTCGACTATCCAATAGTACACAACGGATGAACACCCGGAAAAACAACACATCATATATATATATATATATATATATATATATATATATATGAATATTTTAACTAATTGTACTAAGAATTTTTCTTTCATTCTTAACCCTCTCAAAAATTAATAAACACGCCCCCGATTTGTTGTCAACTGGGCTTACTTCTACTCTCAATCATTATTGGTTTTAGTATAACCATAGCAGCCATCTAACTTTTCTTCGAACTATGAAAATGCCAAACCTTAGAAACTTGGTGAATATTTTCCTACAGTGAAGTAGATTCTTAGGTTTATTTTATTTAAATAGGAATCCTAATATAAAAATAACTTAATAGTATATGTAAAGTGAATCAACATATAAATGTTTGAATACTGTAGTTCAATTAAACATATTGGTTTGCAATAGAATTCAATACAAAACAGTATATTTTTATTGTCTTTAAGAAGTCAACATAATTGTTTAGAATCAAACAAAGATGAATAAATGTAAGAATTTAATAACAAGATGGCTGTCAATCTATAGATAAAATGGACCATTAACTAATGCAGAAATGCCATACATTGTGTATTTATGTTTTTTATATGTTTATGTTTACATTGAATTGAAATAAAAAAAACTTGTTGATAGCTGCTTCCCATCTAACCACTCAATATTAGAAAAGTTTCCCTTGAACCCAAAATCTTTAAGACACTGAACACATCGATAAATAAATAATAGTTCGAAAAAACTAATAAACACATTTTCATAGCAACACAAACTAAAAAATAATTCAAAACTAATAATTCAATATCAATAAGTCCTATGTCTTCATGTAACTAATGACTTTTAATAAGTCTGAATTCAGAATAGATCTAAATATTTACAAAAAAAAAAAGAATTTTGTGGTAAAAAAGCTTGTGATGCTTTAACTAAATTATAATTTTATTATGGCTCCAATCTGGCAAACAGCTCCTAACCAAGTATTTATAATAATAAATATTTAGTACCTGATACTTTTTTACAACAAAATTATTTTTTTGTAAATAGATTCATTCTAATTTCAGACTCATCAACCCAGATAATGCCACTGCCCTTTTAAAAGACCAAACTGCTGTTTTGCCAGAATTTTCATTTTTCAAAAAATGAATTTAGAGTTTGAAAAGTACACTCATAGTCATGAAAAATTAATATTAAATTATTAAATTCACCCTCCCATGTGTCACTCAAGAGAACTTGGGCATCCTCTTAAAAGGCCAATGGCAAAATGAGTGACTATCATCTGGTAGATTTTTTATTCGGTATTCAAAATAAAACAGTACAGATATGTCCATAAGCGAGTTTTTTTAGGTCTGAAACTTGAAATAAAAATATAACTCAATAACTCTTAAAACAACTAGTTTTTAGTATGATAATTCTGAAAACAATCTTTGGCAACCAGGTGATCTACTCCATCGTACTTGGAGAAGGAATGTGCTTCTTCCGGAAGTCTACTAGTCCTTCCTTCTGATGTCTTTTTGAAGGATTCTAGTATTCCTACCGCAATGGACCGTCTGAAACTAAGATGATCCAATTTCCCACCTTCAAATTTGTGAAGACGCCAGAAGTTTTGTTCAGCCATATCAACAAAGTGACTGAAAAAAGGAAAATATCACTTTTTGCCTCTAATGGAAGATCTATATAAACTAATGTTTTGATCCGCCCTGTCTACGCCTCCCATATAATACTTGGCTGTGGGATGAGAATTGCTTTATTTTCTTTCTTAAAAAATCTTTTGACCTGGGTAGTTTCTTCGATTGGAAAATATCATATGACTAAAGTTGTTTTTCAAGTAGAAGTAAATGTAATCAACTCAATTTAAACTAAAAATAATTTTTTCAAGGTACATAGGTAACTATAGTATCTGATCAATCAGTTATCAGGTGTCAGACGATCACACAACAACAATTCTGTTCATTATAGCAAATCATTCATTACCAATTCAATGAGTCATTACAATTGAAAGGGGGTAAATTACATGGGTTATAACAATTAAGAGGGGATTATAACATCCATCATTTCTTGTCCGTGTGCTTCTTTCTTAGGCTCCTAGTTCGTCTTAGTAGATCCTGTAACCAGAAGAAAAAAATTGTAGTATAAGTGATTATCAGGAATAACTGTGCTACAAATTATGAATTACAATAATTTACCATTTCCAAATCACATGTCGTAGAAGGTTCGGTCTGGTTTTTCTGGGGGAGTCGTCATCAGAAGCAAGTTCTTGTTCTCGTTGAAGTTGAATTTCGGTATTTCCTCACGGCTTTTTGTCATAAGACTTCTCTTTTCTGCTTCATTTTCAGGCTTTAAAATGTTAGGTGTAGACACCTTTGCCACACTTCTCGTGAACGACAACAGCTTTCTGAGTTTGCAACCATGTATTGATGCCCATCCTTTCGGGACGTTTCAAGTGACTTTTTCTTTGATTTCCCTCTATCTGCGCCCTCTTGTACCTGTGTAAATATTTATCTACTTAAACATTGAAGTGATGAATGATAGTAAAATGTCATAAATATAATATTATTATAAGAGAAATAAAACTGATTCATTATTTATAAAATAAGTATCTACTTTGTTTTTAGTTTGAAAAAAGATAAAAAACACCGGCCAAAGTACAAACAACTCAAAAACCAGCCATTTATAAAAAAATATGAGGTAACCGATGATGTCAACGTTGGAGAGTGGTATGTAAAACTTCTTCAATCTTCCGAAGACGATACGAACATGGCGGCCCCTAGGTATGTTGCATGGTTAGTTGCCAGTTTTATATTTTACTCACCCTATCTAATTCCTTAATTTGCTTGATCTCGTGAATGACGTAGACTTTTATCTAGAAAGGTAACTCCTACGGATTGTGTCGAATGTGAATGGTAACAGTGTTGGTACAGTGTTAGTAGGTTTGTATATGTTTTTCTCAGGTTGTTAAGCAAAATCAAGCTACTTCGATGTAAATCAGTTATATTATTCAGTAAATAAAAATGAAAACTCAATGTTTTTCAAATCCATTGAATTCTCACCAATAAATTCTTAGGGGTAATGATTGATAGTCATATGAATTGAAAAAACCCATGTGATAAAGAAATCAAGATTATTACCCAAATTCAATTTTTTTCAACAGTTTTCAAGTACTCAACAGCATGAAATGTTTCATTTTTAGGTGTACGAGAAAACTATATTGAATTTAATAACATATTGCCTTACTAGATCGCTTCGCGTACCGCACTAAAACTTCCACTTGACTGTCTCGAAATGCTCGTAACTACCCTTTATATATCATAATTGAATGCGCTAGAATATTCCCCCGAAATTCCGTCGAAATCGGTAGCTACCAGTGGCGGCTGGCGTTATTTTCTTTAGGGCATGATTTACAACAGTACATTCACTTGCAACTTGTTTTATAGACTGAACTTTTACTATTTGAAGTATATTGAGTATATCAGTATTTGGCCTAATATTTTAACATCACGATTTTTTAGTAATTTAGTACACGTCAATCACACCTGATTTGACTTTCCACGCCTACACTAGCACTTACACAAAATTCGATCATCTTCAAGAGTGAGAAGTTATTTAATTATCTTCCCCTTAACTTTAGACAAATACAGAATGAAAAAATGTTTAGCATAAGGTGAAAGAATTTCTTGTTGTGAGGGCCTATTATAATAATAATAATAAAAATGATAACTTGAATAATCTCAAGAGACATATGTTTATACAGTTTATAATAAAAAAACATAACAAATAAGCCGGAATTAACTAATAAAAAGAATACTACATTGTTTTAGTGAATGAATATATTATTATTATTTTGTAATGATTTTAATGGTTTCAACACAGATTTTGTTGCAGTACCCCAAACAGGTATCAAATATTGTAATATTGAACAAATAACACTGAAATTATAATTTTTTGATATTTTAGGGGCTATAAAACCTGAAACTATAACGAATGCAAATAATTTGAGAAACTCTCTTCCTAAGATGTTAAGTTTTGATCTATGTATTACCCTTGGGATTTAAAATTGTTTGCACTTTGGATTCTACAATTGCTTGAAATGAGAGGGGTCAAAATTAGATGTGATCCTTTTGAGGATTCAGTGTTAATTTATGAACATTCAACCTCGACATTATGATAGCGGGAACTCCTCTATGCTTTTAGAGAAATAAACCTCTGTCCAGACAAGCAACAGGGTTCTCCAAAACATTATCATGCATAGTGCATGTGATCTCCCAAGCAAAGCTGCTTGTACAGAGTCGCACTAAAGAACAACCGATTTTTTTTTAATAATATGCAACTGGGTATAGGAAAAGTTTTTAGGTGGAGTGTAGGGATACACATTAGCAGTTTCTTCAGCCGTATCAGACTTTAGTGTAAATAAATTCAATCAAGATACCACAAAAAATTTGTTATTGTTGAAAATGGCCTAGCTGAATCTGAGATAATTTTACTAAGTATATTAACTGTAATAGTTATGGAAATTTATTTTATTGACAATGTTCTTATATTTTTCCAACTATTTTAAAATTGCTATATTGTTTGAATTGAAGGGGTTATATTTTTAGGAGTGATTAATTTTTGGGAAAGAAAGTTTTTGGCTTTCTACTACTCCATCTTGATACAAAAAAAGGGGATGAGGGAATCTTCCAAAGAAAGGAAGGAAGTAATCAATTTGAAAATAATTAACTCTATACATGGATGTGTAGATCATGCAAAGAAGTAACTTTCAGACACAAACTGAAAGAAAGTCCTCTTGAAACAGCTACTTTCACATAAACATTGAATTACACGAAAGAATTTTTTTTTTCAAAACAAATACTTCTATATGAACACTGTTAATAATAATAATGTCACGTGACATTAAAAAATCGTAATTCATGATTGATATGTGTGTATTTTCTATAATGTTATCCAATTTGGTACTGAAAAGCCTTGGGGCAAGTGTCTTAAGGCGAAACATCGATGTATACCAGTGAGGGTGACAGTATTCCATGTAAGTGCAATTCATTACCATTCATTCAAAGTAGAACTCATGTGAATGATATCTGATTATTATTCCACAACGAATGTTTGAAATACAAACTGAGTAAAGAAAAGTATCTTCTGTATAATTCAGTGTTCATATAGAAGTATTTGTTTCGAAAGAATTTTCTTCTTTCGTATAATTTAATGTTTATATGAAAGTAGCTGTTTCAGGAGGACTTTCTTTCAGTTTGTGTCTGAAAGTTACTTCTTTGCATGATCTACACATCCATGTATAGAGTTACTTATTTTCAAATTGATTACTTCCTTCCTTTCTTTGGAAGATTCCCTCATCCCCTTTTTTTGTATCAAGATGGAGTAGTAGAAAGCGAAAATGCTATATTGTTATATTGCTTTTACATTTATTTGCTTTATCTGTATATATTACCCTACTTGTATATTTTTAGTCTATATTTTCCGCAATCAATAAGGATACATTCTTGAGATAATAAAGTTTATTTTGGATTGGATTGAAAATGAGTAATTGATTTTCATCAAGATGGCGATGATTTTGCTTTCAACGATTTCGGCATGGATTTAATTGAATTCTATTTGAACTTTTGATTTGTTTTGTTTATTCTTGAACACGTCTTGGATTAGGGCAATATACTAATGTTTCAGATTATTTGTTTCTATAAATATCTCTGTTATTAAAAATTGCAAACTAACCTATCAAAACTCATATCCGTTTAAACAGCTTTTTGGGATTGAAAAAATACCTCTTTTTGTGTTCAGTATCAGTATATATTTTCAATTCTGTTGAAATCCCTAAAATAAACAGATTTGTTTCTAAAGCTGCTAATTCACTGGACTGATTTAGTTCGAAATTTTTATTAGTGCTTTGTTCATATGCGGAGCCATCTAGTATTCGAAGGGATGTGAAAGTTGAAATATGTTGTGGTTGTTCGTATTCACCTACCTATGTTGTGGAAGTATATGGGATAAAAAAGCCCAAAAAAAACATTCAATCCAAAATGCACCAATTAAAATGTTTGCAACTGTTACCAAAAATGAAAAATTCAACAAAATTATAGCGAACACAAGCAATCATAGCAAATATTATATGGAGAAAGAAGTTCATTAAATGAGCCTGTTTTTGTTACGAGGATAATTTTGATGTAAATACATCAGTTATTGAATCTTGTGTTGTATACTATATCAAGTATGTCTTGTAATGTACTGTTTTCAATACATTTCTGATCATATGGTGCTACTGTTTTTTTTATAGTGTGTCAAAAAGTTTTATCGCAGTAGAATTTATAATCTGAAGTTGTTTCTTAATTCTCTGAAATTGACAGTCTATTCAAAAATCTCTGAAATTGCTCCCCTGGAACTCTTTTCAATGTTACAATATGGAAAATTGTAACTAATTGAAGAAACTAAGAAATAAGAATGAAAAAATCTGGGACATCCTGTAAAATTCTTTGTAACATATTCTATTATTTATGTTCATCAGAACAAATCAAAAGTTGAATATTCAATATTTATAATGTTTCAAGAATAAAATGTTATAACAATTCTAATAAATCCCAACAGCACAATTATAACAAGCATTATGTGTTCAAGTTGCATCATAGTGAGATGTTGTTTTGGAATTATAATTTTTGTTTTATATATGCCAGTTTCATTTATTATAGAATGACCATTTTCATAACAAGAATTATTTATGGGAAAGATTCACCAACGAGATGAGCCATTATGTAAAAAAAATGTCGTTTCCGTTAACTAGCAGTTTGTTGACCCCTTACAAACGGTAACCTTCAGGAGTCGGATCTTGTGCTTACAAACGGTAACCTTCAGGAATCGGAACTTGTGCGAGCCAAGGATTAAAGAGGTCTTACTTTCTACCGTGATATTTCTAGCAGAGGCTTGATGATATGCTGTGAAAATGAAGAATCTCACTGTTGGGATTGAAACAACATATTCATGTAGCAGTTGATTTGAGGAGTAGAACAAATCACTCATGCTGACCAAGCGACTTCATCATTCATAGTACTGAATACGTGAATGATCTCTTCAATCTTAAAATCAACGAAAAATTTAATTTGTAGATGATACCACTTTACTGTGGAGAAGACTGGATTCTTTAAGAACACTGTTAAAATAGTCTTAGAAAAAGTAAATAATTGGTGTTTTCCAATTTCAAAAGATCCTGGGAAATTGTGATATGAAATACTACATAAATTTTCTAACCACATAACCAATTGAACTTAGAAACTGAAAATAGAAGTATCAACTTCAAATGAATTTAATAAGGATATGAGGGTACTTCAGCCACTATTTTAGACCCTCTTCTTTTCATCATTTACTCAAATGATGTTGATTATTATATCTAATATATAATTTTCGTAATAGTTATTTCCAGATCTTTTGCAGAAGACTTTTATGAAGGTTGATTATTTACTATGTATGTTGTATCAACTTTTGTTCTTACGCGACACAATAAAAACTATGGCGTTTATTATTAAATAATATGAAAAAATAAGTTATTATCAATAGACTATTGATGACCAATAAAAATATTTTCGAATCGTCATCAATGTACTTAGAGATCCAAACACTTTTAGATAATTGCAAACAACAAGAATGAACAATTCAAGTTTGTTTCTAAGGGGGACAAGGAATCACACGTTAAAAGGTAAGACCTCGTTAGTCCTTAGCTCGCACAAGTTTCGACTTCTGAGGGTTGTCGTTCGTAGGGATGCGACAGCTGGTTAACGGAAAAACAGATTTTAAACAAATAAACCATTATGAAACCTTTAATTCACTAAGTGTCGGTATCAGCCTCCAAATGTTCGAATGGGAAGGAGTCGAGTAATATATCATAGAAACGTTCTTTTAATTTATGAAAACCAATCTTCTTGTTTTCAATATATGGAGCTTTGGAATGCCAACAATAAATTTCCCGAAAAATGCAAAACTTGAACGAATTTTACCTCACCAAGCGAGCTAATCGAGTAAATGCTGCCAGCAAATCTCTATACAATAATTCAGTTTATCTTCAAACTGTTGTCATAAATTTTGGAACATTTGCATTATCACTTTGTGACATACATTGAGATTTTGTCCTCACAGGTCTTCCAGTGTGTCAGGTGGGGTGCAGTACACTTTATATTTTATATGTCCGCACAAAAAACCTATGGGCTTTGACTCTTGGTACCAAAGTGGCAATTCAATTGCACTCCTTCGTTTTATCCAACAATATCGAATCTTGGAGTTTTAAATAATTAGGCACTTTTTGTTAGTGATATCGAGGAGCACCGTCTTTTTGAAACATCATTTTCTTTTCAATGTATGTAAGATTATTCTCTATAAAATTGGAAAGGAGTAAACCCAGAACCCAGGTACACCTGTTGAATTCACAGAAAAAAAAGCTCAGAAGAGAAATTTTAAAATTTTCATTATCAGCTCACACGTTCAACTTTTGATAGTTTTGTGTGTGTACCACATGAATAACTCTTGGATTACGACAATGACAGTTTTGGTGATTAAATACACCGTTCAAAAATGACACTGTTTTCGAAAAAAAATTATTAATGTAACTTTCGTTTTGTACCACTTGTACCACTCACGCCCGTCGCAGTGGCAAATTTTCTTGTATATTATTTATAGCAATTCTACTCAATAATGCTACCTCTATAGCTTTATTGAGTACCGGCTTTTCACATTTTCTATTTTCATTTTGAAGTGATCCAGTGTCTGTAAGGGTACCATTGGTTAAATAGCTCGGCAACTAGATATGCACATTTATTAATTTCTATATAAAGTTCAATCACGAGAGTAACTCATGAGTGATGAATTAAAAGCTCTATCAATAGCTTTTAGTATTACTGGAGTTTTTTTCCCTTTTAGGATAAATCTGTTCCATTGAACAAACTTGACGAGTTTATGAATTTTTGCGAATAGTTCTGCCTCAGCAGTTCTGCCTAGCTGTACGTTTTTGATGGTCGCTTTTTCAATCAGTGTCACTATTTTTCGGGTTTGAAGCCCGTGAATTTTTCGAATTTCTTCTTGACGTTTCGCTTGTGCGAGTGGCTAGCTTCTTCAGAGGTTCATATATCCTCAGTTTTCTCTGATGACTGGATATTACGGCTATGTAAAGTATATTTATGTTGTCTCAGGTAGTTTGATGTGCCAACACATAGATGGCACTAGTTTTATTGCATTGACCGCTTTTTTAGTTAATACTAACCTTTAAAAGGAAGGTGTTGAAATTTCATGATATTCTACTCAAAAGTTTGTGAGTTATTGTTAGTTTGTGTTTAATTTGACACTGCTTCTTTACGGGAAAAATACCGTTCAAGCGAAGGAATAGCTTGAAAAGTGTTATGAGTACTCCGCTCTATCAGAAACAACAATTAAAAGTTGGTTTGCTGACTTCGAATGTGGTCGTAGAGACACCGATGATACAGAATGCAGTCGACGTCCAAATGAGGCAATAACATATGAAAACAAGAAAAATCCATAAAATCGTTTTGAATGATCGAAAAGTAAAGTTGCTTGAGTTAGCTGATATTGTAAGTGTATCAAAAGAACGTGTTAGCTTTATATTGCATCAGCATTTCACTATGAGAAAGCTTTGTTCAAAGTGGATGCCGCGCGAGCTCACTGTTGACCAAAAACAAGAACGTCTTGATGATTTTGAGCAGTATTTGGCTATGTTAAAACATAACAAACCGGAATTTTTGCGTCGATATGTGACAATGGATGAAACATGGATCCATCACTTCATTCCGGAATCGAAACGATCGTCATCTGATCGGTGGTGTAATATTTATTGACTATCTTGAGAAGGAAAATACCAACAACAGTGAATATTATATAGCGTTAATGTAGCGTTTGAAGGCCGAAATAGCAAAGAAACGACCACATATGGCAAAGAAAAAAACTTTGTTTCATCAAGACAACACACCGTGTTACGAGTCAATCAAAACAATGGCAAAATTGGGCTTAGAATTGCTTACGCACCCACCATATTCTCTAGATCTGACCTCCAGCGACTTTTTCTGTTCGTAGACCTCAAAAAATGCTCATCAGTAAAAAATGCTGCTCGAATAAAGAGGTTATTGTTGAAACTGAGGCCTATTTTCAAGCAAAAGATAAATCGTTCTACAAAAGTGGTATTGAAATGAGTGTTTGTTTTCAAATCCACCAAGAAGGTACAACCAAGTCTCAGGTCTGCCAAAGACAATAGAAACCCATTATCAGCAATAGAGGTATATCATATACCTTGCACTTGTGCACCAAAAGATCCATGGGAACAAAGTTGAAGTAGCATGAAAAAAACTGCAGACTAGGCCAAATTGACAAGTCCACTGTGTCGGAGCACGCACTCAGTGAAGGAAACCACAATTTTTTTGTATAAATTACTGCACAACAATGTGGATGCTAAGGAGGTGTTATCTCTTATAAATTTCTGTGTGTCTCATTTTAGAACTAGAAGTACAAACACTTTTTACAGCCGACTGGCCAGAACCAATTTGTACTTCAAGTCACCTATCTTTAGCATTTGCAATAATTTCAATTTAATTTCAAATTTGTGTGATATCAATTTTGATTCCCTAGATTCCCTGGAATATATTGTTGATAC
Source organism: Leptinotarsa decemlineata (assembly GCF_025532065.1). Classification (NCBI taxonomy): domain Eukaryota; kingdom Metazoa; phylum Arthropoda; class Insecta; order Coleoptera; family Chrysomelidae; genus Leptinotarsa; species Leptinotarsa decemlineata. The sequence goes on along the minus strand of NW_027412688.1, from coordinate 25,060,316 downwards.
TGCATCTCAGTATTTCGTGGGGAATTTTTTCATTTTCTGGTATAGTTTTTTTTATTTTATTTCATTATAAATTTGTTATTCATTTTCTCAATTTGTAACTTTGTAATTATAAAGATCTATATTACTTTAACATACTAAGTTAACCCTGTAAATGGTTTTTATCGGTTGGGTAATAAAGGCTATTATTATTATTCTGTTTGAAAACATGAAACTCATTGTCCACAACCAGGGATACCATGCCCGACTGGTACGGGAGGCAATAGAGATCCACAAACACACGGATAATTTCTAAAGAAAAGAAGAAGTTGTGAACCTCAAACAAATATGATTAAAGTACAAACTACTACTGCTTAAAAATATTTCAAAATGCACGAAATTTTTGGGCTGTGAAACTTTACAAAAAATTACCACAAACAATAAGATCTCTACCTAATAACATATTGAAAACAAGGATAAAATATTTTTTAATAAAAAACACCTTCTTCAGCACCGAAGAATTCCTGCACTGTGATATAAGTTCTTTAACCATACAGACATTTATCATTGTTTTATAATACCCAATTTTAAATTTTACTGCTTTGTTTTTAAGTGTGCTCGTCTACAAAACTCAGATGTACTTATAAGATATAAATGCAAACAGCATAATGTCATGTAGAATGTTATTGACAATTTACCTAATCCAGATACAGGTATTAGCACACTAAACTACATGAGTCAACATAAACACGCTTTGAGCAATTTATAGCACACCACAGTGACGGCTCGTGCATTGGAGAACAGGGGAGGCTAAAGTCATAAAGACTATATATACACAGAAAAGCCCGCCGGAAGCGTGAAATTTTTTTGGGGTACTTCACCTATTTAAAGCAAAATATGCAATATTTGCATAAATGCAAACAAAAATTGTGTATTGCCGAAAATTATACGTATAAAACTGACCATTAAAAAAACAAAAACAAGGAAAAAGGGTTGTCTTTGAGTTATTTAATATAAATGAACTCTTCTCAGTCAATAAATAATAATACTTTTCTCTTCTAATATGACAGTTTTGTTACAAATTGCTACAAATATTTTATAAGCACATGTACTTAATTATGCTTATCTTTGACATATCTAAAAACGATTGAAAGTTGTGATGTACAGGTAATATCGGTAGTTTCATCAATTTCCGATGCAAAAAAAATTCAATTTCCTTGCTTATATTGTCATTAATTATATATGCCACACTGTCTATAAGTTCATTTTGGATGGTTTTTGAGGTGCCCAAAAAAACGTTTAAAAAAGTACCGTTTAAAAAAGTGCCAAATTGGGAATCATATTTGCCCCATAACGTTAAAAGTCCCTGTAATTGCCACGATTATTCGAATCTTTGATTTCATCGTGTCCGCGAAAAGCTAATTCTGGGGAACCCAGAATAATAATATTGATAAGTAAGTAAGATTTTTCCTAACCCGATTATTAAAAGAAATTATGGCCTCTTTTTGAGCTGTATCTAAAGCTGTTTGTATACTTTGTTTGCTAAACAATTTTAATTTGCGAAACGAAAATATATGCTCCTTAAATTTAAAATGTCTTTCTGTAGAACAAGGTAAATTTTTTAAATCGGAGTATCCTATTTTAGATCACGTTTGGTATTCGGTTTGTACAGAAAATAAAACACAGGGCCAACAAAAAAGTTTTTCTCGTTTAATGGAGCCGGTTAACCAATCGCATTTATCGTACCAACTAATATTAAATCCTCGATTTTGTCGATTATCTGATACTTTAATTGAAATCAAATTAGGTTGAGGTCTTCCCAGAGATTTAATAATGTAAAATTTATTATCATAAGATAAAGACTTGAAATTATTCGTCAGCAACCAGTCGACTATATCGTCAGATTTTTTTAATTCGTCCAACTTATCCATAATAAATGAAAAAAAACTTACCGAAAAGTGAAAACCTGAAAACACCTTGAAATTGAAAGAAAACGCTTTAAAAACACATTAAAAATACTACCAAAAAGCACCGCTATAATACAATACTACCTGTTTTATACACAAATAACAAATATTATCAAGAAACACTAAAATGATTTATCGAAATATTTTTCAGTCCCGGTCCGTCACGGCATCCCGTCCGAATAATTAAATAAAAAACAAACGCAGCCATGCACTAACGGAAACCAACTGGAGGCTAGCCTCCTCTAACGCTATAATTTCTGCAACTAAAAGTACAAATCGGGACGTATGTCTCTGGTTGGATCGGCCTCGCGAAGCTTGTGTTTTTTAAAACGGTCGGAGGCTTGGCTCCCTTGCAACGTATGGCATTCATTATTTCGGGTTGATGGTTTATTCGTTATTCGTTCATGGGCGGTGCGTTTGAGGTTTGTTGATGCAGGATACAGTGTGGTACGTACTACGTATAATATCCAGTCATCGGAGATAACTCAGGATGTATAAACCTCTGAGGAAGCTAGCCACTCGCGCAAGCGAAACGTCAGAATGAAATTCGAAAAATCGACGGCCTTCAAACCCGAAAAGTAGTGACACTGAAAATCTCGGCCGCGAAAGCCCTAACCATTTTGTCACTTTTGCAATACTGAAAATATTTCGTATGCCAATGTTCTTTTTACCAAGAGAAAAGCATTAACCGACATAATTATAATCATTTCTGGTGAATCTTTCCCAATTTTCATCGATTAATTACACTAAAAATTTTAATCTCAATTGAAAACTCTTATAATTTTCTCAGACCCAACTCAGCGACCAACACTATACGCCAATTTTTCACTTCGCACCAGTGGCAGACACCGGCAACACAACCTTCTGCAAAACAGCTCTTTATGAGGAACGGAACCACTGTGCCTAAAAAACAAACGGACACCAAAGACTCTGACAACAAAGTGTCGCATATTTCTCGATTGTGTAACTTTCAGAGGGAGAGCCAACATCTCGCTTCTCGTAGGCAGGACTTCTGTAGCGACAGTAGCAGCAACTCAAAAATTTTCTCGCCTTACCAGACACATCAGAATCACGTTACCTCTTTGAAGGAGCAGCTTGAAGATAAATGCAAACAGGTGCGATAATATTGAATTTATTTAGAGAATGTTTTTTTAAAAAAGGCTTTTATTTAACTTGACTTGTATGTATGTTAACAAATCTTGCAAGTTTAATTTGACCCACTTCCCGGTATCCGGTTGACCTCAAATTTTGCATGCTGGTCCAGAACCGATGACAATGCATGTTAATCATAAACGTGACCTGATGCTGCTGCCAGGATCGGCTCCGTACGAAAGTTCTCCTCAGCGGTAAATAGCAGGGACACGAAATTTTGTATACGCATTCGTTTATAATAGGCAATTGGTAGGGCCACCATGAAATAGATGCTACATCCAGGGTTGGCTTCAATTAAAAAAATATATATTTTTAGAAAAAAAATTGAATCAAGCTTTCACCTTTAAATACCTAATTCCCGACTTAAAAAAAAAGACAATAAATGGTGTAGTATGTTGGGAGAACCCATATTTATTTGCATTGTGAAAAAATAATATTATCTACCACCCTCTAAGTTCCCAGAGTAAGAGGGTCCATCACGTAATGTGAGCAACAGACACAAGAGGCATACCATGACTTGTGTGATTTGGTGAGATGGGCGTCATTAGCATTGGTCTGCAACCTGTCTAGAAGAAGGAATACTCCAAAATCAAACCCGGAACGGTGTTTCGTCAGGCACGAGTAAGCTCTAAGCTGAAAAAAGTGGCGCATCTTTCACCAAATTACGACCCAAGTGAAGGTGAGGCCGTGCCGAGGACTGAGTGGCACCCTGTTGTATATTAGCTCTCTCCCTGCTAAACGAAGCTCTGGGAGGGTTGACAAATATTTCTTCGGTACTCGTGGGAATACTATGGGAAATAAAGAAACATCAACACAAAGGAAAAGACGGTTAGAGAAAGAGAAATTGAAATGAAATAAAAAACTTGCCAATGAAAGCGTTGACTTGAAACGCCAAAGGCCTCCTGATAGAAGAATTAGACTGTTTGAAATTAACTGGGACTCGGCCATGAAATAATGACGCCATCAATGAAATGAATAGACTAAGAAATATAACAAGCTAATTCTTCTATAAGGTATGCCGGAGGAGTAGGTACCTACCTACTTCTATAGAATATAGTTTATCCTAATAATAGTTTTCCCCGTTCCTTAAGTTTTTCTGTTGAAGAATTCTGCGTTTTATAGATGGACTTTCGTATTGATCGATAACTATCAATTGAAACTAAAAAATATAAAATAAAATAATGATGAAAAAAATTTTAAAACAAGCTTTTATTCAAGTGCCCTAAAAAGATCAAAATAAATTTTTAAATCACATTAACCACATTCATTAATGAAATTATAATAAAAGCTTGTCGCGATAATTTCAATTTGTAATTGTAATTGTAGGATTTATCAGGTTTGAAATTTATTGCAATACCTATTTGATCTGTCAGAATGTTTTTTAATTTGAATTTCATTTGACTGAATATGTAGAGATTTCTTCTAGGCATCGCGACAAGCTTTTATTATAATTTCAATTCTGTAAAGTCATAAATGAATGTGGTTAATGTCATTTAAAATTTTATTTTTATTTTTTAAGGCATTTAAATAAAAGCTGGTTTTAAAAGTTTTTTATCATTATTTTATTTCGATTCATCCAATAGTAGTGGAATTTCATGAAATCTCGGAAATAGTATATTGTTTTATCAGGGACCTTTCAAGTAATACGTAAGCAGTATGGGTGCGCCGGGGGTCTTTGCTGTGCTTATTTTAGATGACACGGGGGGCGGGGGTCTAGATGATGATTACGTCAGCAGTATTTATTTACTTTGTTACACATATGGCAACCCACACATTGTCTATGTTTGAAAACGAAACGCATTTTTGGGGATTCCCACAAATAATGTTTACGTTGAGGTACCCGCTCAGAACCTAGTAGGGTGCATTATTCAAAATTTAAAGGACCACGAATTTGAATTGCTTGATGAGAACGACTAGACATTCCAAAATCGAATGAAAGTGAGTAGACACCATAAATTTTAAAGAAGTTTTTTTTGTTTGAAATATTACTTGATATTATATTTGTACCCTACTCTTTGTTGTGTCAATAAAGTTTGTTTTAATGAATATTTTTGGCCATGTATGACGTCACATCAAGGGGGGGTTCTAAAAATGTGACAACCTGTGACCAAAGACAGGGGGGTCTAAAAGTTCTAAAATTCGTGTAACGTAATTTATGGATGGCCCCCCTATGTTGTTCATGAATCAATAAAAAAAATAGAATACATTAAAAGAAAAATGCATATAACAATGTTTAAGTAAGCACGGGAGGGGGAGTAAGAGCTTTGCTTACTTTTGCTGTCAGGGGGGATGGGGGTTAAATAATTGTAATAAATATGCTAACGTAATACTTGAACGGTCCCTTGGGAGAAAAAGTGATATTTTGTGTGGCAACATGTATGGGAGTCCGTCAACCACGAGAGCCACACAAAACTTATTTCTTTGAATGAAATATACTGTTTTTTTTTCGAATGTGGAAAATGCCAATCTTTTGAAAATATCAAGAAATATTTTAGTCCTTACACTTTCAATGCCTGTGGCAGTTAATTCCATTTTTATTTTAACAAGAATGACTGCATTGATTATCGATGAGTCATAATTTTAATTTTTTCTTTTATCTAAAAATAGGATAAGGCATGCTGTTCCCCATTACCAACACGTAGGCCTTTAGACAGCTCAGCTGACGCTGCTTACCAACATAGAAGAGTGGCCAGTGAGACACGATGGAGATCACCTAGTAGTTCACCTTTACCTTTGAGAAGTCAGTTCAAGACAGATGATCAGCAGTACAATTGTGGCAATACCAGCCCCATAATTCTCCAAAGATTTTATCACCAACAGAAGCAGCAGCAGCTGGTCAAAGAAGCCGAAGAATCTGGTAGGCATATTCGAATACAAATAGTATCAATGTTTATTTCAACGAATTATCTCAATATGAGTGAGGGATATAAAAATATTCTTATCAAATAAAGATTCACAATCTTCAGTTTATTCGTATGGCTTCAAGTTGGTTCTAAGATTGTATATAATTAATAACAATTTATCGTTATAAAAATTGAACTTTGCCTTCTGTTTCCAACTTATTCATATTTTTGTCCTTACTGTTCATTAACTGTTGAATCTTATTAGTTGTGAACAATAAAGACATTTATAATTATTATTATTATTATTATAAAAGTTGGTAATACGATTTTCAATTGCACTGTTTATCCAATTCATGATTCGCAATCAATCAATCATTAATAAGTGACCCCAAGAAATATGAATGTTTAAGAGAGAGAAAGAAATACGTTTATTGACCTAAGAAAGAGTTCTTGTTGACATTGTTGTTATGAACTATGTCAAAGTAGTATAAAAGTAATTCCTAAAAGCCCATTTATATAAAATAGGGTGTCAAACACATTTTTACGAAACAAAATTAATGCTATACAATTCAAAATTGAAAAAATTTCCTTAAAAAAAATATGCTATATTATAGTGACATACAGTAGTAAACTATAATTTATAAAAAGTGCTAAACTAAACTACAATAGGCTTTATCAATCAGAATGTCGCCGAATTTTTTCCTGAAAATATTCAAAGAATAACTCTTCAGATATATGGGAACTTTGTTGTACATCTTTATTCCATTGTATATCAATGAGTCCCTCACCATTGTTTTTGTGGGCAGGGGAAGTCTGATCAAGTTAGCTTGACGTGTATTCTAGTGTGGCTGGTTTGTATCATCACGAGCAGATATATTTTCATGAATCAGACTTACTGTTTCAAGAATGAATAGAGATATTATTGTCAGAATTCGTTGTTCATTGAATAATGGTTTGCAGTGATCTTGGAACTTTGCCCCGCACACATACCGGACAGCTCGCTTCTGTAAAACAAAAACAGTCTGCAGCATACTTTTGCTGCATACTCCCCAGAAAGCAATACCATATCTTATATGTGCATCCACAAAGGCAAAGTACGCAGATCTTGCAAAGGTTCTACCCAGTTCCTTCAAAACTGACTTCACTACAAAGTAGCCAGATGCAAGTTTTTTATTCAACTTGATAATATGATCCTCAAATTTAAGCTTATTATCAATGTGAAGTCCTAAGAATTTGGAGGACAATTTCATCTCGAGAATGTTGTTATCAAACTAAGAGGTGGGAGGAGTTCACATTTGAAGGTGAGGAGATGGGTTTTATCAAAGTTTAAAGAAAGCTTATTTGAGTCGCACCAGCTCTTAATTTTTTCCATGTCTACAGTGGCATCTTGAGCTAGTTTTGTAGGATCTTTTTCCTGCCACAGCAACGTTGTGTCGTCTGCAAATAATGTGATGCTAGTAGTTAGATCCAGTTGCGTTATATCATTAATAGACAATAGAAACAAGATGGGTCCTACGATGGAACCTTGAGGGACACCTGCTTTGATTTCTCCTACACGTGAGTCGGTTGAGAGTCTTACAATTTGCTTTCGATGCAATAAGTACGATTAATGCAGATCAAAAAATATGAAACTAAATATTAACAGGAAATGAGTTTTTTCTGAATGCATGACATATAATACATCTTGATTTGAGGATAGAAAATGGTAATCACTTTATCAGGGATTTTTGGGACTTTTTTTAAATGGTTTTTGAAAACATGTTCTGGTGATGAGATTTTTGGATTCCGTAGTATGCTATTCAAATTGGTTTCAACTTCTTCAAATTTGTGTCTCAATTATCAGGTTGTTTCAAAAGTTTAGTCTGTTTTAATATCATCTGTTTTGGTAGCTCCATTTCTTAGTGAACATTTATTTTATTGTGTCGTGGTATATATTGATCGATAGAGGATTTTGTACTTCATACATTAATGCTGTTCTAAGATACCGTCACAAGTATATCATGTGTTCTGAAACACGAGTTTCAGAACACATGAGAGAAAGAAACTAAATATAAGAAACCCCACAGCTTGATTGAGACTTACCTGAATAATCGTTTCCAGAGAGTTTTTTATAACAAATGATTTTCTGAGCTGAGGCCGATTGACCTAGGTGTACCGCAGGGATCGATTTTGGGCCGGCTTTTGTTCGTTATTTACATCAATGATTTTTACAACTATATGAAGCCATGTCACAGTGTACTATTTGCTGACGATACATCCTTGATATACTCTTCTATGAATTATTCAGCTCTTGTTGATAAGTCTATGGAAATACAAGAAAAAGCGGAGCACTGGTTCAGTGTCAACAAACTCATGATGAATAAGGAAAAATCCCAGAACATGATTGTTTCTATGGCTCTGCCATTATCTGAATTCCAGTGTGTCAAATTATTGGTTTTACTCTGGACAATAGGCTAAATTGGTCAAGCCACATTTCAAGTTTGAAAAGTAAGCTATCGAGTGCCTTATTTTTACTTAGATAGCTGAAACCAATAACAAATTTCACTACGTTGAAAATAGTATTTTGCTCGCTCATACAGTCTCACATTTCTTACGGTATTCTACTTTGGGGAAATTCTAGTGATGCCCAATGCATTTTTATATTTCAGAAAAAAGCTCTGAGAATTCTTGCTGGAATTGGTTTTAGGGATTCTTGTCGTGAATCATTCATCACACATGAAATTATGTTGGTGCCTTCTTTGTATGTTTACTCAAGCCTATTAGATATTCACAAAAGGGCCCCCTTGTTTCCCAAGCAATCCAGTTCACACAATGATGATACATGTAACAGCAATTTTATTAGACCTCAATGTTTCAGGCTGATGAAATCACAAGAAAACTCCTATGATTTCACTTCAGAATATTTAGAACATTTGCGTAGACACACTTTTGACGCAAGGAAGATGCTCGCCGAACCTCGGCACTTAATTTGAATAGTATTATGTTATAATGTACCCTGTAAACTTGTTACAAATTTTTACTGTTTATTTTATTTTATAGAAAACTTTGTACCTTGCACCTATTTGTTTTTTTGACTTGTTATAAATGTATTTTATATATAACATGATCAAATAAATAATATATATATATATATATATATATATATATATATATATATATATATCTATATATATATATACATCCCGATATCAATATGGCATCCATACATTGAATGCGCTGATAGGGCGTCCATCATAATTTGAAGAATTTACCGAATATATTTCATGGTAAGTACTAGAAAACTGATTTCTGTAGGCTGGCATGACATTTTTACCACCATAAAAAAATTGAGTTCACTATTGATTCGATAGTAGAGCGTCCGTCCGTCAAACATTCATAAGAACTCCTCAGTATACACCATCATCAGACATCTGATTGATAATAGGGAGTCCAATAAGTATATTTTCATACATGAAATAGATTATTGGGAATCCTTACAACGTTGCCAATATTTACCGCATTAAATGTAGGCAGCAAGTGGGTTTTAATTTCTTCACATCTGTTTTTCAACAAGCGTTGTGCCAACGACAAATTGCGTATGGATTTCAGGTAGCCGGTATGTATTTCATTTTTACATAGGTACCAAGTGATATTGACTGATCATGAAAAGTTTATTCCATAACGAAATTTTCAATATCATTCGATAATTTTTGTCTTGGTTGGCATATTTCCATTTTAACACTGTATGATATTTAAGCGAGCCGAATATAATGATAGGAGAAGTGAAACCGACACATGCATGGTGTGATTATTGAAAGTTCAACTTTAATTACAAAAAGTTCATTGTATATTTCCATTAGAAAACAGCAAGAATTCAAAGTATTCAAACTAGTTGAAGACGCCAAAATGACAGACGATAGGATAAATAATATGAATTACCAAAGAATGTAAATATTCACGGCCGTAGATGACGCTGTTTTCAGCGTTTGCGTGGTTTGCAGGTTTTTGTGCCTGACGTTTCGTCTACTACTGCGGTATACATTATCAGAGGCGATGTGGTAACGGTTGCAAAGCCCGAGTTCGTGGTCGAGTTGTTGTTCCCGTTAACTGAGTTATTGAGCATTGAAAAATTTGGTTGTTGAAAATTGGACGTGCCTGAGTGTTTTGTTGAGCACAGTCATATTTACTCAGTGTCATATTTATTCCATTTGGCTGATACACACTACACAGGATAGCCATCTAGAAGGCATCAAGACCTGTCAAGATTCATTTCCGTGTATGGTATACGATTTTTCGAGTCATGCATTTTTCAATATTTCTTTAAGGACTGACCTAAATATTTTTTAATTTTTTCTAGAGTTTTTCGTTTTTAATACGCTTTTATTAGGTCGACCTGTATGTATGTATGTAACTATGTAGTCAAATCTAAGAAAACTAATTTAACCATCTTTTAAAGATCGTAGCGTTATGAAAATTGGCAGTTTTATGTGATTTTGATGACAATATGGTAGGTACTCTGGAGCTGATCTGATGATGGAGCCGGAAGATAGGCACTAGGATTCCATGATGAAATATCGTATCATAGTCGTGTTTGGTCTTGTAATGAACGTGAATCTCTTTTTATCAATGTGCTCCACAAGATCACATTATAAAAGTTCAAAAACATTATATTTTGTTCATTATGATTTTTTTTAGTAACATAACATATTGTTTTAATTTTTCTATATATTTATCATTATATCCTGTTTCTGTATCAAATAAAGACATTCGGTAAGTTGAACAAACTGTTTTAGCGCAATTTGTTTATAAATTGTGTATGACCGTATGGGAATTCAAAAAATTTTTATCTTCATAATATGATATTCAGAAAAAAATACGATTTTTAATTGTTTATGAACGTTTTTTTATATATCTCGAATGTTCAAATGATTATTCGGAGAATGTTTTCTATTTTGAAAATCATAATTGACATTTCTCTACAAATTGACAGAAACATTTTTCATAATTAATTTTATCATTTATTACCAAAACAATTTATTATTAACGCATTCTTAACCGTCAGAGTTAGTATCTGAGTTTGATACGTAGAATGCCTGAATCAGTTTTCGATATACTGGATGGTTAGTATTTTGTTGATCAACAATCATGCCGTACTCGAAGTTGAAATTGTCATCATCCCAACAACATCGGATGCACTCATCACTGTTTTTCTACTGCTTTAAGTTTTACTGCAGTTAGATACCTACTATGCAACTACAATGAACTAGTTTCAGTAATTCTAAACCTGCCAATGATTATGGTGTTTTCATGGGCAAAAACAGAGTCTCTGTTTTTTCTCATCCCCAATCTGTAGCTGTTGAAAGATTGTTAAGCTATGTTTGAACTTGACTAATCTGATCAAGAAGTGCTTTTTTCCGAACTTTCTTCAGCAGTCTCCGAAAATTATGGTTGAGGTGTCATTCGATTCGGAATAGCGTCTAGAAAGTTTTTGAAAACGGACGACTTCCGAAAATGAAAATAGCAAAAGTTATAAACAATTTAGAGAATAATAAAGAATGGATTTAATTTTTTGAAAATATTTCTAAAACTAATTGAGATTTTCAAAATCGAAAATTCGAAAATAGGAAGAAATTTCCTATAAAAAAGTTTCAACTCCCGGAACTGTAGGACCAATATATATAATTTTCCCGAAGCCCTGAAAATGAGCTCGAAATCGGCTGTCTGGCCGCGCGTGAGCCGTGCCTGTTTGGGCCATTTTTACTAAAAAAAATTTCAGCATTTAAAATATATAAATTAAGGAATGAAAGAATTCAGGCATATACTCAAATGATAAATGAACAATAATCTGTCGGTAAAAAATGTTTATTGCAGTTATTCGATTTATTACGCTATTGTTAATTAACAATTTTCTATCGCTCGATCATCAACAAATCAGAAGTTAGATGAACATATTTCTTTAAAATTTTTATCACTCATTGTTTAAAAATTTATTATAAACAAATGCATTGTTTATAACATGATTGAATTTTTTTTGGATCTTAATTTTTGATAAAAATCATGATTTTTTTCAATTGTCTCTTGAAGAAATTTTTACAATGCAAAAAAACGCATTTGTTGAGTAACAATTTTTTTACCACCAATTAATAATATTAAGAAACCAATTTTTTAAAATAATTATTCATCTTGTTTTTAATTCGGAACAAAAACAATTTAATTTTTAAAATTCTCCATTGTGTATTGAATAAACAATTTGTTATAAACAAATGAATGTTTTCATTTCATTTTTGTTCCAGTTGCAATTGATGAATGAAAAAAACCATGCATTTTTTTATTCACTCCATTTTTTATCGAATTTATAACAAAGTTTTAAACAATAAGTGATGAAATAAAAAAAATATTTTTATGTAGCTTCTGATTTAAAAAAAACATATCAGTAATAATGATGAATAAAAAAATTTTTTCGATTATTTATTAAACTTTTTCATTAAAAAATGCAGTAAATTGTTAATAAATAATTGAAAAATAATAATTTTTCAATATTTCGAAAATGAATCTATTCCTAACCGTTATAATCATAACTCTACGAAAGGAAAAAATTTCACACTTTTAGTTTAAAGTGTGAAAATATTACATTTGCAATAATGATAATCGAGTGATAAAAAATTGTTAATTAACAATAGCATAATAAATCTAATAATTGCATTAAAAATTTTTTACCGACAGATTACTGTTAATTTATCTTTTGAGTATATGACTGAATTTTTTCATTCCTCAATTTATATATTTTATATGCTATAAATTTTTTTTTGTAAAATTAACCTAAACACGCACGGCCTACACGCGGCTAAACACCCGATTTAGAGCTCTATTTCAGAGCTCCGGGAAAATTATAAATATTGGTCCTACAGTTCCGGTAATCAGGACTTTTCGATAGGAAATTTCTTCCTCTTTTCGAATTTTTTTTTTTCGATTTTGAAAATTCCAATTAGTTTTTGAGATATTTCCAAAAAACTGGACCCATTTTTTATTTTTCACTAAATTGTTTATAACTTTCGCAATTTTCATTTCCGAAAGTCATTCCGAAACATTGGCAAATGTTTCTCTGAAAATAGCTCAGCATTCTTGGATTATTCTTTCCTTCAGTGGCTTTATTGAATCAGATTGCGTCGTCTTTAAAACAACCTATTTTGAGTAAGTGGCCCAGAGGAAAAAATCTAGAGGAGATAGGTCCAGGGATGTGAGAGGCCATTCAGTAGAATCTCTTCTTCCAATACATTGATCAGCATAATTATTATCTAACCATTGAATAACTGGAACTACAAAATAATAAGGTTTCCCATTCTGTTGAAAATGTAATACATTTTCTTTCAAAGATAAATTGCCGTGTATGTCTCTGTGATTCTCTAATTCATGAACTATCCGAGGTTCGATAGATCTTTCTAGCATGTGATCATACATTTCGCCATTTACATTTTCTTCTATATACAGTGTGTAACAACGAAAACCTAACAGAGCCGTTTTTGAATATAAAAAGTAAGATTTTCAAAAAAGCTCGAACACGTCGATTTCTAATTGAAGGGGGACACCTTTCAGACTAATCAGATTTTTTGTAGTACGCACCCCCTCAGAGAGGTGCGTCCGACGACCTTTATTTAGATGGGGAAAGTAGGTCGAGTGGCACCTTGTTTTAAAGGTCTTTCGAATACCTTCACAACTCTGTTAAAAGAAAATTTTTGTAACGATTAGTTTTCGAGATAATTTGAAGTTAAAATTGCCATGTTGATAATACATTAGACAGACCACTCGGTAACTTGTATACCTAAATAAAAAAAAATTCAAGCAGTTCTTCTTATCAATTTTTTGTTAAATAACAACGTTCGATTGTTTTGTTGAAACGGGTCGTGTATTGTTATTTGTTTAAACATTTCTTTCACTACTGCCGAAAGGGTTTCAGTTATTGCTTCATTTTTTGGCAACGACCAAAATGATAATAAAACATCAATTTTATTTAACGAGCAAAAACCTGGTAAACACCTAAGCAGAAATCACGTTCTGGATTTGGTCACAAAATTCAGGGAGACAGGTTCGGTTTTAAATGAAAAAAGTGATGTTCAGAGAAGGGTAGTGAATGACGATAATGCGATTGTAGTGTTTGGTCAAGTCATCGCCAATCCCAGGTTAAGTACCAGAGGTTTATCCGCAATGGCAGGAATAAGCCATATGATCGCATGGAGAATCCTTAAAAACCACAAATACCATCCTTACAAAATTAAACTTGTTCGTGAACTCAATGAGGATGATTTTGACCGAAGACAGGAGTTTTGTGAGGGCATGAGTGAAATATTAATGCAAAATCCCGAACTGCTTTATAACATCTGTTATTCGGACGAAAGCTCATTTTATTCAAATGGTTGCGTGAACCGTTACAATTGCCGTTATTGGTCGGATGAAAACCCAAGACAATACGCAGAAATACATACCCAACATCCCCAAAAGTTGAATATCTGGGCCGGAATATTAGGCAATCATATTATAGGTTCATTTTTCATTGATGGAAATTCAACCGGTGATTCTTATTAACAACTTCTTGAAGAGGCAATTCAACCTTCATAAGTAGGTGCCACTCAATTTACCTAAAATGTAATGGTGGTAACCAACCCCATCCCCCGGAGAAATCTCCTCGTAATAAACAAATAATTCGACATCAAATGGACACGTATTAGCAGGTTGTCATAAAAAGCAAAAATTTATTTTTTTTATGAGAGTTCTGAACGTAACTTGCACCTTAAAAACAATTTGATTTATTTTAAAAAGAGTTGAACTCAATGCAAATACCTTTAAAACTTCAAATTATCTCGAAAACTAATCGTCACAAAAATTTTCTGTTGACAGAGTAGTAAAGGTATTCGAAAGACCTCTAAAACAAGGTGCCACTCTCCTTCCCTATCTATCCCTATCTATTATCGAGACGAATAAAAAAAAATAGAAGAGGCGTAAAATATTCAAGTCTTAATATTAATGCTACGATGGTAAAAATCATGTTTTTGAAAATTTACTAAATTAATAATAGAAAATAAAATTTATTCTGAATGAATTCTTTTATTTGATGAACCAAAACTTACTGCATCGAATGTAGCTTTGAAAAGTACCATTGAAGAGCATATCTTAAGAGCTTTCAGATAATGTATCACAAGTAGGTGGTTGCCTTTCAAAAATATGAAGTTGTGGTGGCTGGGGGCAAGGGTGTGAGAGAAAAAACAAGTTAGTCATCACATCATTTGTTTCTCCCTTTGTATTATGAAAGTTGTTTTCAGCGACTTCTTATATTTTATTTGGTTGCTCAGAGATAGATCTTGTAAGTTTTCAAATTGTCACCCTGTGTATGAAACCGGCGCCGACCTACAAACATACCAAATCAACGATATTTCTAACAAATCATTGAGACTTCCCTCTCGCAAAAACTATTGCATTGTTGTCAGTTATATGGACGCCTCATAATCGCTCACATGTATGAAAAATATACGGCACAAGTATACGCGTACCTCCCGAGCGCCACCAAAATAAAAAAGACTCAACTAGAATATACGCCAATACATATAATTTTGACAATGAAATTGATAAATAGGCGCCCATCTGAAATTTTGTCAGATGGAAGATAGGGAACCTCTGAACTGCCTGGCATGGTGAAACAATTCGGCGTCCATATATGGACGCCTCATTGAAACCGGACGCCCGATTGATAGAAAATTGTAAATGTACGGAAGCTCTATTGATAGTTGGATATATATATATATATATATATATATATATATATATATATATATATATATATATATATATATATATATATATATATATATCATTATTTCTTGTAAAATTGAAACGATAATAATCGTATAAATTTTGTGGGAGGTATGTTTATGAAAATTTATTGTTCCAGAGCCCTGAAGAAGAATTTAATTAAATCAGAAACGTTGCCAAGAAAAAAAATTGTTTAAAAATAAAATTGATCCTGTTGCCCAAAAAATTATTGGATCACTTAACTATTTAACGGATTATAATATAAGTTCTGTGATTGCAGGGTAGCTTATGTATTGTTGTGTATGTATGCTTTATAATTGAAAAAAATTCAACAGATATATTTGTTTCAGGTAAAAAACGGTTTGCTTCCTATATAAAGCTGCAGCTTGGCGGCGATCGGAGCGGGAAGTCTTCCAGACATCAAAGCCCGGAACCACCTCCTCGTCTCAACAGGCAACCAAGCGGAGACAACCAGAGTCCATTGGCGATGCGTAGAACCTTCCTGGAAAACCATTCGGCAAACTCTCCTAGCTTGTCTCGAAGGTAAGTAAACTGTAACTAAAGGATCGAATGTGTTTTGTTGGAAAACAAATTGTTGGTTACTTTTTGATAAAAACTGTTTTGACTAGTAATATAATTCCAATGAACCCATCAAGTGCCACATTATGTATTTTTTAACGTTGTTTAGAGGTAGCAACCCATCTTATTTCATTATTTACCAGATCGGATGCCACTCAAATATAATATTCTGTTTTTGAAATAAGAAATGGTGAGGAGTAGCTATATCTCAAGATATAGGAATAATAAAAACACTTGAATTTTTTTGTTAAACTGGAAAATATTTTCTTGGGTATAGGAAGACTTTGATAACTTTCAATACTATGTGGCTGTTCATTGAACTTTGTGAAATAAAGAATTCATAAAACTTCGTTTGTTAAATATGTAAATATTATTAATAGATCTTGTAGTGATAATTGTGACCTAAAAATCTTAGATTTTATCAAATGAAAATAGGTAGAAAAGTAGGTCGGTAGCCGGTTGGGTTGACGTGGGTGCTTTGCCCCACTCACTCAATCGACCACTGTGTGAATTGGTGGTTCAAGTCACAAGCCGGACGATTGATTTTCACTTGCTGTAGTCCATCCCGTGGTTAGGAATCACACGATAAAAGGTAAGACCTCGTTAGTTCTTAGCTCGCACAAGCTTCGACTTCAGTGAGTTGCCGTTCGTAGGGGGGCGACAGTTGGTTAACGGAAAAACAGATTTTAAACATGAAGTCATTGTAAAATATAACAATCTTTTAGCAATAGACTTACATAATAGATTCAACAAAAAATAAAATGAGTCATATTCCTTGGTTGTCAAGCATCTGGGGCTGAACACTTTGATCCAAATTGAATAGGTAAATAACAGAGGCACAATAATCGAAGTGTAGTCATTGTTGCTTTTTCACATAATAATGTTAGATTGTATTGAAAGACTAGGAGATAAGATATCCTCACAAAAAATTAGAAAATATAGTTTATTTTTTATTTTTAATGATATATTTAGAGTGTGGCAAAAATTAAAGAGGGAATATTTGTAGGCCCATGAACAAGGAAACTGATAAAGGATTAGAGTTTTCAAAGGAAAAAAGACTTATTAAATGAACTCATCATATAAAGCTTTGGGATGTAATATGTCCTCTAAAATACACATGCTGGACTTTCATCTGGGCGTTTCCTGCAAATTTGGGTATAAAAATGGAGTTCGAAAATGCCAACAAATTATTGTTGGGCACTTAGGACCCACCAGTAGCTATATATTCACAGAAATAATAACTATTTATTTATTTATTATTTTTACAAAAATATGTTTTGATTTCACAATGTGCCAATTTTTTTCTTTGAAATGTCATTGTTTGGTGGCCCTAGTGTATCCAAAATTTGATATTAGTTTTCATGCGACAAAAAAAATTAAAATTTTGTTAACCAGTGATAAAACATCACATTCATTAGCTTTCTATAGGTTAAAAAAAATCAGTGAACTTGACAATGTTGACGAGGATGACATTTTCCAGTTAGCTCTCTGCTTTGTTGTTCACTTCAACTTCATTCAGTGCTATACTAATAAAGTCATTAGCTTCCATTTATGATTAACATCTATATTCTTCATTTATTTTATTCAAACATAACTAATTATCCCATAACGTAACGCCCATTCGAATTACCTTGTGTTGATAATCACTATTTTAAAGTCTTCATATACCAGTGGTTGTAAAGGAATATTTAATTCCATTTTGCTCCATCAATAATCAACAGAATATAAACACTCTTTGAAATGGTTTCTATCAAAAAGTATCTTAGAATGAAACAGTGTATTTGCTGTCAGTATATTTTACTTAATATTTATGTATTCCCAAGAAACTACAATGGTTTTTACAGGAAATTATACAAGAAATATTCATATATAAATATATAACTTCAAAGGGAGCTATTTCAGAATTGGACTAATTAATACAAAAAAAAAACAAATTAATATGATTATTTAAATTAATGAAACCAATTTCTATTTTGAATTTTTTTGTGTTGGAAAATTGGTTAATGTCATTTGGTAATCCATTACATGTAATTATTCCCTTGTAAAATGTAGATTTCCTGGAAAATACAGCAATTGAAAACTCGAAATGTCATTGTGTAATCCACAACAGGAAAATGTAATGGGAGTAATTTCTACAAAAAAATTAAAAGTCAAACATACTTCAAATAGGCTGTAATTAGGTAATTATGAAATTCTACTATTTTGATAAATAATTGAAGCATATGTTCAAATATTGGTATTAGATAAATTCATTTACAAAAAACTTGGTGTTTTGAAAAATGTCCCATTATAATGTATTACAAAAGATATGTATGTCACATTTTCCAGCCTTGAAACAATAAAAACTTCAACTAGATATTTTTGCACTGCATTTGCCAATGATTCATCTTATTCTGTTGAGTTACTTGAAGATGGTAGTGAAATTTTGGATAAAAGTTATATATTTGATATCCATTTCTTTCAGGTATATCTCGCCTTCGCCTCCCGTTCCTCCTCCCAGGAGGTTATCGGAGAGCACTTCAGTACCTGGGTCTCCTCAGCACTTGAGAGCTAGATTTCGCTATACTCCAGAACCCCAGAGAAGATTATTTCAAAACCATGATATATCATAGCAGTGGGCTTCTCGCCCAGTGGCTATTTAGTAAAAATTATCGGTTTCCACCATACAACAGTCGAAAACGGTAACTAGGTAAATTCTGGAGTAGGATTTTACACACCATGTGTCGTGAGGCTACGTACCACGTAGCATTTTTTGATACAAGGTAATTTGATCTTTAGCTTTTTATTGTATCTCGCTGTTATTGAAAAGTATTGATGATCCTCTTATTCGATCAGGCAGTTGTTGACGATAAGAGACTTTTGAGTAGATAAAACTTTACACAAATATTGTGCCTATAATGGAAATGAATCTATGAAGAATGTGGAATATATCTCGACTCCCTTTGTTATATTGTTGTTGCCTTCATAAATCCATAATTGGACTTCTTTGGAAACAGGTAATGAGGTAACTTTATGTAAATGTTTTGAGATGTTGATATTATAGAAATGAGGTGTTTGTTTCTGCAAACAGAATTTGCATGAGATTCAAATCTCACCCTGTCTCACCACTATGCATTTTTTCAATATTCTCAGATAACTCCACTAGAAGTAGTTTTCTACTGCTCCAAAAGTTTCTAAAGGAAAATAGCCTTTTGTGTTCATTGACGAAATAATTTATATGGCAGTATTTCATTTTGGCTTTCTCGAACAACGAATGTTCAATTCGACAGTTTCCTTTTCCTTTATACATTTCTCTGTTTTTCAATGATGATTCTTACACATGCTATTTGATCTCTTGCCTCGAGATGAAGTTGCTCGTTACATTTTCTTCAACTGCCAAGTGTTTGTCACAGAAAGGTGGCAGAAATAACGTTAGTATTTTTCCTGTTATTTACTTGTTTTTTTTTGTGTACTTCCTCACGAAGGATTTAGTCATCTTACATTGCTAGTCTTTATAGTCCGTCAGGATTTTCAGTTGCTGGTGTATTATTTATTTTGGCGAGTTAGACATGTTGCTCGATATGATATTTCCAAGTGAATGTGTTCGTATCTGGCAACATGTGTTATTTTAGAATAGTTTTAAGAAGATTTTTATTGGACTGATATTTATTACGAGAAAAAATAACTCAGTAGGTTTGTTCCTTGCAAAATCGTTTATTTTTTCTGTCATTTCGTCTACGAAGAAGCTGTGGTAGAAATTCTGACTTGAGAGTTGCTATTTTGGAATTCATTTAGTTCTAAAACTTCAAAATGGTACTGTTGTTATTTGTGAAGATACTTTTTTATAGGAATCTTGAAACATGTAAATAGTCAGATCTTTAATAACCTTCACATCAAAGGGAGAATTCAGTACTGTTTGTAATATTAACTAGGAATGAAAATAAATTTACAGCATTTTGATAAAAACTGTAGATTTCTATACCTCGCTGAAGGATTCTATGTTGACTATAATATCAATGGTCAGTGTTTCTATCCCTTCATGGTTTTAAATGCAAGTTTTAAAAATTATCTTGAATGTTATTTTTTCCGCTATGTTTATATTAGTTGAATGAATAATATAATAATATTAAATTTGACAAAGTTGCTAATTATTACTAATTTATTTTTACGAAGGCTGTTGAAACTTAGTTTTTCTCAAAAAATAGTGTATTTGAAATGAGTGTGTTTATATTTTGAAATATTTCTAATTGTTTTTAATTGTATATAAAATTTATAGATGCAATGCCATACCTGAGATATTATGTATAGTTTGATTTTACTATTGTAAATATACCTGATTGAAATATATTTTGAGGCGAATGATATATTTTTGTTTATTTGTAAATTGGTTATAGTTTCCGAATCAGAGAGATTGTATGAAATGAGATATACAAATTTGGCTATACGATATTTTGAGAAAGATTTGACAGAGAAATGGAAAAGAATCTGATTTTCTGTAGTATCCAACTACTTTTGATTGTATGGAAGTTGCTACTAATTTAACGGAAAATCCTGTACACTTTCTTATTTTTTTATTCCATAAACTTTGAATCAGCATCTAAACTAATATTATGAAGAAAAATATTTGTTTGTTTTTTATAGGCTACATTCGTACTGACAATAATTTTGTCAATAAAATAATTTTTGAATTATTCGCGAGAAACCGTCTGAAATCTTGGGTTTAGTGGTTGAGATTTTGTCACTTTCAGTAATGAATGAGTTGAAGAGTATTGATTTTGAGAAAAAACCCAAAAGTTGCCTAGAATTACAATCCCGCCCATGTACTTCTGTTGGGTGTAGCGATCCGACTTCTGAATAATGACAATCACGTCATCATCATGTTGCCATGATTTCTTTCTTCTCCAGCTACAGGGTGTTTTTTAATCACAATTCGGTATTTTGCATAACGATTTCTGAGCTATTCTTAAGATGAAAAGGAATCCCTGAAGACTTTCTCTTTCGAAATCCATGTGTTACAAATAATTTTTTCTGAAATATCGATATTTGGTCATATGGTATGTGTCAATCTGATTTAAAATGGATTTCAAGAGGATATTACTAATGAAAAGTCATAAAACCCCAAAACTTTTAATATTAACTATATACAATCATAGAACTTGAACTTTGAAATATATAAAATGGCAGTGGCAAAATATGTACATTCTTATGAGAAAATAAATAAGGGTGCTATAATGAAATACAATCTTGGATCATGACCCACGTTCAACATTATCCTTCTCCTATTTTCGTTATTTTCATCTATAACAAACAGGACCCACCGAGAAACCAAAAGCTTGATTGGGGTGTCCATAATCCACAGGAAGGAAGTCGACTATCGGAAGTTGGGACAGTTTCTTGGTTGTAATCTCGAAAATAGTCTCGCCTTTATCAGTTCCTGTTTTACATCCGTCAGAAATTACATCTGGCTTTAGACCGTTATTGGAGAATTCCTGATCATTTTCTCCCAGCAACTTGATGGACAAGTCGTACTTGTAAGTTTTAGCGTTATACCAAGCTATGCTGTTGATACATGTGTATGTGAAGTTCTGATGAACTTCTTGTGATAGGAGTCTCAGGAAAGCCATCTGAACGGTACCGACGGTTTCGTAAGAGATCTGAAACAGAAATAATTCATTAGAGATATGCTGTATTTTGCTCATATTGTTCATGACAATAATCAAAAATAATCTTCTTGAAAACGATTTTTTATGTAGCACAGGTCCACCACCAGGTAATTATTTATACAAGTAATATACTGCCAGTATAAAAAATTGTAAGACTCACACCTACGCTAATGTTACTCAAATGTATATTGATCTCGATATGAAAGATTAGTCTTGCTCAATATTTTATTAATAGTGAATCGAGGCTATGTGACGTTCCCAAGAAATATAATCTCAAATTAATTTCAAATAAGTCTTAGCTGATTTCATTTGGAAATCGAAAAAGTAAACAGATTATATGCCAAAGTATCTTGATATATGTAAATTATACAAATTTATCAGTTGTAAATCTCCGAATATATTATGATTCTGATTTGAAATTTTATTCAAATGTTAATCAATTCTTTTGGTATTCTGAAACTTCTTCACATACAAAGACATCATTTATTGAAATTTTATTCAAATGTTAATCAATTCTTTTGGTATTCTGAAACTTCTTCACATACAAAGACATCATTTATGTCTTTCACTACAGATTCAATTAGCCAACTCCTTAGTATTTTCACAGTTCAAATATTGTGGCTCATTATATGGACCTTTCATAAAGGAAACCTATGAAAATTGAATCCAAAATTTCTGTTATAGATATGTTACTGGTCTTAAGAAATATGATCATACTAAAAAATACAAAAGCTTAAATCTCTGTTCCCGTAATTGATTAGAGGAGTGAAATGTTGACTATTTTACCAAAATTTTTATCGTATAGGACTATCAAAAAATCAAAACCCACAGCTCACTAAGGAGTATTCTTTTCTCTTTAAAGTACTGGGGGCTACAGCACTTCCGAAACTTTCATTCTAGTTACGCCAATGCAAAATATATGAACTTAACATGTTAAAAAATATTATTGTATATATATATATATATATATATATATATTTATATATATATTATATATATATATATATATATATATATATATATATATATATATATATATATATATATAAAATTAAACCATCTTTCATTTGTTTTGACACTCTGTGAACTAGTACTGTATTGAGTTAGTTTCTGATCATTGTGTATGATGTAAATTAGGTATGCATATACTCACCTTGAAACCACCTTTCAAATTAGAATACCACTCTTTCTTCTTGCTTTCTTTTCTCCATGGAATGTTGGGCATATTGGATGTATGCACATCTGGAAATACGCAGGTCTCTCCTTCGGCTGTCATATTACAGTATACATACACAGCATCGTCTTTCATACCCAGATTAGGATCTATCCAATACCAACCTATAATCATATTAAGAAAACTGATTTACTAAATGTACTTGAAATGAAATTAAATGCATATATAATAGTGTTGTGACAGGCCTAATTAATTTATTTGTGAATTCTCAGTTCTGAGAGTGGACATGAAGAACTAAAAAACAGATGGATCGAAATAGTTTCATTTTATACTGGATGCCTGTACTCCCTTAGAAAGGGACCGTCATAATAAGTGGGAAATGTATTTTAGGAGAAATTTAATTTACATTACATACAAACTAAAGTTAAAATTACATATATAAATAATTTTCTCACCATCGGTGTAATGTGAGTGCCCATAATATAGATCTTTGCAAGTCATGGCAGGATTTTCTTTGGTTCCTGTAGGTTTTCGGAACTTCTCTAATTCTTGTCTCATGGAATAAATTGTGCTATACATATCCAAAAATTTCACATTAATATCCTCTTTTACTAATGTCTCATCAGCCTGGAAGTAGTCCTCTTTCTTTGATTCAATTTCGTCTTCATAGTCACTACTGAAGGGTCATATATGAAAAAACAAAAGTTATTTAAATTATAGATTTCATAACAGAGTATCATGGGAATGCAAACAACCACGCATAAGTCCGACTTCAAAGTGGAAAATTGACAAGAAAAGGTTTTTGTTTTTTATTTCTCAATATTTCAACAACTTTGGGAAACTTCCCGAGAAAGGAAAAAAAGAAATTACAATAACAACTCTTCAAAAAGATATGTAGGTAATGCAGGTCATGTGAGAATAGTTGTTTCAAAAGAGTGTTTGTTTTCTTGTGGTTTGGATCTGAAAGGAACTTCTATGTATGATTTACACACCTAAATTTGTACTGTAATTATTAGTTTCTTCTTTTGTTTGGATATTTTTTGATTAGTGATTGAGAAAGAGAAAGCCAAAAGGTTTTATTTTTTTGCCAAAAAACAATTCTCTCCTGAAATATCCCATTTACGACTTCAATATTGAAATTTTATAAGTCGAGATATCAAGATATCGGCTTTAATCTCAAAATTCAGACTCAAAATCAAAAATTTCGACTTTGTAAGCCGAAACTTCGACTTCTAGTCACGGAATTATACGAGAAACATTAAATTGAATTATAAATGATGAAAGTGAACACATTTCTTACATAAGTTCCTCCACACTTCTTCTTTTTCTGGTTATTCCCTTATCAACAGAGGAGGTCTGCATTTGAAATAGCATTTCCGGCGGCAATAGAGGCATCTCCGCTGGAGGACCAGGAGGGCCTTGGGGTCCGACTGGACCTGGTTCTCCTTTCATTCCCGCCTGGCCATCTGAACCTTTAGGACCTGGAGGACCTTCTAGACCGGGTAATCCCGGGGGTCCGTCGTTACCTTTGGGACCGGGGAGACCTGGAGGTCCCTAAGAAAAATATGGCTTTGTAAACTCAGGCAAATTATTGTACGAGGTTACAAGTAATTCTAGAGTACCTTCATTTTAGTAGAATATTTCACTGAATTGATAAAGAATATAATTATTACTCAATAGAGAACATGCATGTGTTTTTCATCCTTTCAAATGATTGATCTGGTTTCCAGAAATCTCAAAAAGTGAAAGAAACTTCTGTGAAATCTCTGTGAAAAATTGTGATACGTTTCTCAGCACTTTCAAATGTGTATTATGAAGAATTGAAATCTATTCTTTTGATACAATATCAATTTGTTGTGATACCATATAATTGTCACAAGAACCAAACGTGTGTGTAAAATTTCAGTTCAATCGGTCGAGTTAACTGGTTAAAAATTCAGTTTCAATATTTGTCCCACACCTACATAAACAGGTTATGTTGAAGTAAAGCTTATAAAAAATAATTTTAAACTTACCGCAATCCCTTTAGGTCCTTCAGGGCCTCTTGGACCCCTTTCTCCTTTCACTCCCATATCTCCTTCGTCTCCTTTCATCCCAGGATTTCCGATTTCTCCTCTGTGGCCCTTGGGTCCTCTTCGACCACGATCTCCTTTCTGACCTCGTAAACCTTTTTCTCCAATCTTGCCTTCAGACCCTGGTATACCTGGCGAACCAGGAGGCCCATTTTCTCCCTAATAATACATTTTTAAATATGACAATTATAGATCTGAGGATCAGTGTGTAGTGTGTATGCTAGATGATGTGATAAACTTTAACTGGTTACATTGGTTACTCTTTGGATGTTGATTGTGTATAAAAGTGTAATATATTAACATTCTAATTAGTCTAAAGCAAATGTCTCTATATACCTACACAGTAGATTTAATGGAATGGAATCAGAAAACAACTACTCCCCTGGCTAATACCACGAAGGGCGTTGGATTATATCCGACAGGCGTCAGTGCAGGAATCTTCACAGAAAATTTCCTGCATATGCAATTGGCAATACAACTGAAAGAGTCGACCTTCAATTATGAAACGGGCACACTTGCAGACCGATTTCGGGCTTATTAGCCACTCATCAGTGCTCCAACCTAAAGTCAATGATATTTCACAATTGAAAATCGGAATTCTTTCGGAGTATTTCATTCCTCTTCCGAAGTTGGACCGAACATCCATCTAGGAAAAGAGGTACTAACCAACTGCATATCCGTAATTTGCCCGATTCCTCTGAATAGCCCACTGACTAATAAGAAAATTCTAATTAGTGTTAATTATTTTTTTTTCAGTAACTTGAGTTACAAATTAAAACAAACACACTATAATTTCATGTTTAAAGATGGATATTCGTTCATGATGATCATCATTCTCATCAAACTAGAGGTTTATAACATTCAAACAAGAATTCTGCGAAATAATATATTTCATAAAGAACTTCTGAAAGTCTTACTGTTACGTGATCCCCAATTTGAGAGAAGTACCTTTATTGAACCAAAATAATATATATTACATCAAGGTTTATTATTTAAATGAGTTTGTTCGCTTATAGGATTTGTATAGAGTAAAGTTTATTCTGTTGTGTGACAATTCGCTAAAACGAAGTTGTGACTACTTTAAAAATATACTGAAAATGAAAACATGTATAATTACAACATGAAAATGAAATATGGTTGAAATATCAAGAGAAATTCTTCTGAGCTCAACATGATCCTTATTATAGTATATCTTTCTGAACATTTCTTAAGAGCTTGCAAAAATACATAATAGTGAAAGAATAACCGAAATGTTGCAACCAGTTTCTTTAGTTAAGTCTGAATGCTTAGAGGCATGTCAGTTGTAAATGGCGATATTTTTGAAACTCACTGAAGCACCGGGAGCTCCAGTCAGACCAGGGGCACCTTGCGGTCCTGGAATACCTTGAGCTCCTGGGGATCCCTGTAGTCCAGGCGCTCCAACAGCTCCCTTATCTCCCTTCTCGCCAGGAAGCCCACTGCTACCTTGTTGTCCTGCTGGCCCTTCAGGACCCTGCGAAAGTAAAAGTTATGTAATAATATACCTATACTAAGTATATATTCAGAGGACTATATATTATCGATGACGGAAACTAGAAACATGAATCTAAAATTCAATAACAATGACTAAAAAATGCAACGAAGATAACCTATAGTAGTAAAAATTTTATATCTTCTTGAGAGTACTTGTGAAGAGTAATAATTGAGGGATTGATGTAGGACCGCCATAGGAAAGCGAAAAAAAAATTAGAATACATGAAGAATTTAAATTTTGCCACTAGAAAAAACTAATTTGATGAACATGAAATACTTTTATTGAATTTCTCTGTAGCTTTCACTACACTTAGTTGAAACCAGAGCACACAAAGCATTCAAGATCCAACACCAAATAGCGCTGTTTCTAACCTATAGTTCTTCCATATCGAGGTCCCCAAAAAGGCGGACATCGAAAACTGTCTCTCTCTGCAGTTTTCACTGCAAGGCAACTTGCCGAAACCAGAGCCGAAAATGTAATAGTCTTTAAGAAACACAGGAAGAATCTCCTTCGATCTTAGATGTAAAAGTTTGACTTTGCATGGGATCGCTTTCGGGAGCCTCATTTGTCTTTGATATTCGTAAATTAGGCTCTCTGTCGATCCCACTGATGTCGTCTTCGTAAGGGGTATGCTATCGCCTTTTCTTACTCATTCTTCAAAGACATTTGAGTTCATCGATGCATTTCACGGTTCAGCCCAGCACCTCTAATGGATAAATGAGAAATTCACGAGTCTGATAAATTGAGTTGCCATAGGATATCAGGATCAACGATATTGGAATAAAAATACAGGGTGTCAAAAAAAAAATTTGAGTATGACGCTTATTAAGGACACTCTCATCATAAAAGTTCCTTAAGTAATATAACATGCGGTGTAGATCACGGATCTATTTTATATAAATTATTTTTCAAAACTAACAATTAAGATTGCAGTTAAATTAATAGCTGATGACACTGCAATAATTAGTTTTTAAAAAAATTACAATGAAATCTAAACAGATAATAAAATTAGATTTTGATTAAATTTATATTTAGCTTCAACAACATAAATTAACAGTAAATTTCAAAAAATAAACCTACATGAATATATCGAAAAAAACTGATGGCGTTTTAAAAATGATCATTTTTAAGTATCAATTCAATAAACTGTTCTCAAACCAAATTTTCAAATTCAATTTATTGACATCTCCATTATCTAATATCTTTATGAGGAACATATCTCTCTTAAAATCCTTGAAATCTCTACAGTAATAATTAATAAAATGTGTATTTGGAATCAAAAATAAATTTATTCAAACCAAATAATTTATTAGATTTAAATTCTTGATTCTTTCAGAAATAAAATTAAAATATCAAGTACCATAATTTTCACCAAAACAAGTCACATTCATAATCATTCTATAATATAGAATACCTAAATCATTATGTGTGAAAATTATTGAATCTAAATTTGGAAAAAAATCAATTTATCAAGACGGAATTATATCTACAATTCAATTCAAGAATATGTACTATTTTTCATCCATTTTATTTTCGAATTCCCAACAGTTTTTAAATTATAAATTAATTATAAATCAATTAAAACTTATATTTACTTCGTTACTTGAAGTGTTTGTATCAAAATTTTTACACTCTGTAAGATTTAAACTCTTCTGAAATAAAATAAATATTAAGATAACAGCTTACAGAAAGAGTTTTGGGTCATTGCAGGAAAATATTCTACTACAAAAATAAAAACGACATTTGAAGAAACCAACGTTTTGTTTTTGTACTGAATAAAAAAAAAAGAGTGAGGAAAATTACTTGACATTATTACAGAAGTTTGTTTTCTCGTCTAATGTTCCGTTTGAAGATTTCAAAATTTGAAAAGAAGGATTTACTTACTGGTTTTCCTGGGGGACCAGTCGGTCCCATTTTTCCTGTAATGCCTTGTTCCCCTGGAGGGCCAATTTCTCCTTGTTTTCCATCATCACCATCTTTTCCTCGATCACCCTTCACTCCAGGTAAACCAGGTTCACCAGGAGGCCCCGGAAAACCAGGTGCACCAGCATCTCCCTTTGGTCCCTCTTGTCCAGGTACACCTCTCGGACCGGAAGATCCTTGAAGACCTGCCTTTCCCTCTTCTCCCTTTTGACCCGGGGGTCCGCGTTCTCCCTAAAAAGTAAGTGGTTTAATAGTTGTCCAATCATGTCAGATTTTTTGGATGTCTTACATTTTTCCCATCGTCTCCAGGTGGACCAGTTGGCCCTGGTGGTCCGTCATCTCCCTTGGGTCCTTGTTTACCTTCAGGGCCTATCAATCCCGGCAATCCCTCAGTTCCTTTGGGGCCTCTTGGTCCTTGTTCGCCTGGGGTACCCATTGGACCAGGAGGACCCTTTTGACCTGAAATTAGAAAATAAACATGAAACTTTATTTCTAAATAGTTTTATGAAATTACCATAATCGCCGATTTCTCCTTTCACGCCGGGTGGTCCAGGCAACCCTTGCGGCCCAGCAGGACCCGATGAACCTGGTAAGCCCTTTGGTCCATCTTCTCCCTTAGCACCATGCCTACCCATTGCACCTGGAGGTCCTCGTTCACCCTGAGGTCCAGCGGGACCTGGCTCACCCCTAAGCCCTTGAAGACCTGGACTTCCTTCTGGTCCCTATGATATATGAGAAGGATTTAACTGTTAATCGGGAATTTTCTCGACTCAAAGTTTAACTACTATAACAATATAACCATATATGATTCAGAAGAAAACAATAACTTACTGCCTCTCCTCGTGATCCTTTGAAGCCCTTTTCCCCCGGGGGACCAATATCACCCTTATCTCCATCCTCTCCAGGTGGTCCTATGGGGCCAGGTGCTCCAGAAAGACCCCTCAAGCCGGGAAGGCCATCTCTACCAGCTATTCCTGAAATTTGACATATTGATCTACTTCAAGGCTCTTTGTGCAAATTATTAAAAACAAAATCGACAGCGAAAAAGTAGGAACTTGAAAAACCTAATGAGGAAACAACGTCACATCTATTTATCATCATATCATCACACTTATATAATAATAATTATACTTTTTATTTTTCATCAGAAATGTAATACAATACAAAACATACAAATAAAATGTTTCAACTTGTTTTATCAAATTTTTAGATTAGGTTAGTAGTTTAGGTTGATGTGACTTTTGCGGAACCTGTAAGGCCAAATGAAAATAACATTATTATTATTAGTATATAAGTTCACCACTCACTGATTTTTTTTCCAAATGTTTATGTAATAAGTCATAGAAAAAGTACTGTATTTTCTACTCTCACGACTTCATTTCACAAGTAATGACCTAAAAGGATTTCGTTCAATTTAAAAAATTCAAAGTAGTTGAAGATTCCTGAAATTTTGTGTAGAGCCATAATTTCTGACCCTGAAAAAGTTTTTTCTTCAACGTTTTGACATATTTTGAATAAAAAGAGAAGAAAGTATTCGCTATATAAGGTACTCTCGAAGGTACTTTAGGTCTCATAAATAGAAGGTGTAATCATAAGAAAGCTTCTGTGGGTGCCCTTTGCCGAGTCAGAAATTACAAATCCAATACCGGATTCCTGGACAAATTCAGAACTGGAGGCTTCTTTGGTGGCCTTGCCTAGTGGCCAAGAAAGTAGCAGATTTGGAGAAAATAAAATGGACCATAAACTCATTCTAATTGTATAAGACGCCAGATGGCATTTATCCAGTAAAGCTATAAAAAGGTCCTGAACCTTCATTTGATGAATTGTTATCCTCAGAGCAAGTTTGACTCTGGGATATATACCAAAGAAGATGAAGACTGATTAGGGCCATCTTCATTCCGAAACTTGAGAAAATCGGACAGGACTTGGTCTTCAAACCAATCAGTCTCATGACCTTAAAGAGACTAGAAAAACTACTTGACAGGCATGGCTACCGCCTAATCCAAAAACTCAGCGGCACTTTGTGGAGTGAATTGCAGTAGGCCTTAAATATTAAAACTAGAAAGACTTTACAAAAAACTCAGTTGAAAGTTTATAATAATAATAATAATAACTTTATTCGTCTTTTCGATCATATACATGATATAAGACATATCATAAATAAAAATATGAAAATTATATAAAACAATAATAACGGTCCAAAGTATAACATAGATCTGACACTTGAAACAGGTACTTAACTATATACATAAATAAAAAATAACACAAACACACATACACACATATATGTATACACATACATAAATATACATTAAGTAAATTTATCTTTAAATAGGATGAAAGAAATGCAGTGAAAGCAATAATCATGATAGCAGTGTATCTCGTTCTGAAAATTATTCTACGCTATAATATCCCTTATTAGTTAATAGCTCCTTTATTTGTTTTTTAAATGGTATAATATGCAAATCTTTAATATCTTGAGGCATAACACTTGCCATTATATGCAAGTGATTCCTTGAATGTCGATGTTTTATGTGTTGGAATAGTTAATAAATGTCTATTTCGTGTTGCATAGTTATGAACTATTGATTCATCTCTCAGATTGGGTACATTATTTTTCACATGTAGCAGAGCTTTATATATATATATATATATATATATATATATAGAAAGTAGGTCTACAGCTATCCCTGGGTGCAATATTAAAGATAGTTCTAATTATTCTTTTTTGAACAATAAAAACACGTTTTGCCCCCACAGAAGAACACCACATTAATACATTTTGAGCCATATGTGAGTACGCCAATGAATAGTTAACAGTCCTGATACCATCTAAACTAAGAACGTCTTTGATCTGTCGTATTGCAAATAACGCTTGATTCAATTTTTTCCAGACATAATCGATATGGGGTTCCCAAGACAAGGTTTTATCTATAAACATACCAAGAAGTTTGGCTGTTTCTGAAAGTTGGATGCTGTTGAGTTTCACTGTTTTCCTTAACACGAAGCTTAAATTTACTGTTTACTTTCGTTCATTTTTAGTTGATTTCTATCACACCAAGAAATCATGTCATCCATGACTGAATTAATGTTGTTTTCTAGCTCCTTCACAGTATTTCCGGAAACTGTTATGGTAGTGTCATCTGCGAATAGGATAATAAAACCTTGTTTTATATACTTCGGAAGATCATTTATATAGATGCAGAAAAGCAGTGGGCCTAAAATGGACCCCTGTGGTGCCCCAAGGATAATATCTTAAATATCAGATACTGCATTATTCACAGTCACTACCATTTTCCTATCTTCCATAAAAGATTTTTATCCATTCCAGAAGGAACCCTCTAATGCCAATGTTATATAACTTACTAACCATTATGTCACTATTTACTGAATCAAACGCCTTAGCCAAGTCAAATAATATTGAAACTACGTACTTCCGCTTATCGATTTCATTGTAAATAAACTCGAATTTTCTAGCAATAGCAGTCTCAACTGATCTAGCTTTTCTAAAACCATGTTGATGATCGGTTAGAATGTTGTATTTTTCGAGAAACACAATAATTCTATTTGCTACTATTTTTTCAATAACTTTAGATAGAATACTCAGTAATGATATTTGGCGATAGTTATCTATATCTTCATCTTCTATGCATATTGTGCTACAAATTTTGTTATATGTGAAATATTACTAATCTGAAATTATTAATAACAATTGGTTCAACTATTCTAGTTTTACCTGGTGAACCAGCTTCACCCCGCTCTCCTTTGGCCCCACCAGGTCCGGGCGGCCCTGTAGGCCCTCTACGGCCTTCAGGCCCTGGTGGGCCATCTTTTCCTGGTTCTCCTTGTTGACCTTTCTCACCAACCACACCGGGAAAGCCCATGGGGCCCATGTCCCCTTTTAAACCCGGCATTCCCTTTCAAACAGAATATATAATTCAATATGTGAAACTTTTGAAAAGTTTTTACACTTACGGGTAAACCATTATTTCCCCTGTCTCCTGGGAACCCAGGTAAGCCTGTTGGTCCCATTGGTCCTGGGGTCCCAGGAGGACCCGGTGGTCCTGGAGAACCTTCTTTGCCCGCCTCTCCTGGAAATCCTGACTCTCCGGGCATTCCGGGGGACCCAGGAGTTCCAGGTTCACCTATTGGCCCAGCTTCCCCTGCAGGTCCTTGAGGTCCAATGACGCCGGGAGCTCCAACAGGACCTGTTTTTCCTGGTTCTCCCTGAACCAAAATTTAAAGATAATATCAAACCCAAAAAATAGGCTTTCGTTTCTTACCGGTGGACCTCTCTCCCCAGGCATACCTGGAGCTCCATCTTTTCCGGCCGGACCTGCAGCACCTGGTAAACCAATGAATCCTTTGGCCCCTTCAAGTCCTGGGGGACCCACTTCCCCTTCAGGACCGGGAGGTCCGGGCTGGCCTGTGTCTCCTTTGGGGCCTTGGAGGCCATCAGAACCACGTCGACCTCTTGCTCCTCTGAATCCTCTTGGTCCCATCTCGCCTCTTTCCCCAGCCAGCCCAGGATGACCCTAAAATATGGAGTGTTATTGAAATTTTATGGAATTTCAGGTTGTTTTCGTTTCTCTCACTCTGTCACCCTTGTCTCCATCGGGACCTGCTCTTCCTGTAGCTCCTTTGTCGCCTTTTTCACCCATCGTTCCAGGATATCCTGCTAAACCCTGCAACCCCTCTTTTCCTTTTTCTCCTGGAGGTCCCATTTGCCCGGTTTCCCCTCTCGGACCGTCAAATCCCTTGACAAATTAGACTGTTAACAGGTTTTTAAGAAAACTAGATATTTCTTCAAATATGAAATAGAGTTAGTTTAATTAATAATAAATTCAATCAAAATGTCGGAGGATATCCTTTCATTTGACACCCACATCACGGGATTCTATATCCAATATGGCGGTACGCCATATTGTATATAGAATAACATATTAGAATAAGAAAAACTAAACATGTTTGCAAAATTTCAGTTAAATGGTGGATAAGTGTTTCGAAATTCAGTGCAAGATTTGACCCGAAGTAACACACAAACATTGCAAGGTGAAAGTCTGTATAAAGTACCCTTCAGATAAATTTTCATTGATAATAGGGACCATTACTGACACATGTTTGGCATAACTTTTAAACCGATCGGTATATTCCTATAAAATACTGAACTTTTTAAGTACTTTCCTGACGGAATCCGAATATGGAAAGCAATATATATTTTATTTCATAAAAAAAAAATCACTACCTTGTATATTTGAGAATATTTCAAAAAGCCTAATGCTCTAATATCTAAAACTCTTTCCAGTTTTTGATAACTTCACTACTTCATCTCACACTCCTAGTGGAAGTACTATGTGACAAACACTGTATTTATTGGGAAATAAACTATTCTCGATTGATTGAAACAATCTCACCTTCGGTCCCTCAGGTCCCTCCAATCCCAGAATTCCCTGTAGTCCTTGGGGTCCAACATCTCCCTTTGCCCCAGGCTCCCCCTTTTCACCTTCTATTCCTCTATCTCCTCTTTCGCCTTTTTCGCCACGCTTTCCTCGTTTTCCTTCATCGCCTTTAATACCTCGAGCTCCCGGAAATCCGATTGAACCTTGCGGTCCCTGTGTTCCTTGCTCTCCTTTCGGGCCCGGAGGCCCAGGATTGCCGTTTGTACCTGGTAGGCCTTCACTGCCTGGAAGACCGGGGATTCCCGGTTTTCCACGAGGACCCTGGAAAATAGAAAGTGTATATTTGAATTCAAAATTATTCTGGAAAGCATGTATGACTATTAGGAACATAGTAAACGCGGAGGGAAAGTGAAGGAGAATTTAGGTTACAAGCTCTGTTGTTTCTATTATACAGGGCTGTTGAAATTCGGGTGTATGCTTGGGAATCTCGGAAACGGTGTGATAGAGGGTAGATTGAGATATGGAAAAGTTTGGGCACTACTGAATGCTACTGAAAAATTGAATCCAGCATTTTCGGTCCTGGGGTTATACGAGGATAACCGAAAATCTTCTTTATTTTCAGTAATATTGAAAATGTGTTGTTTCTTTTTTGAAATTACCAAATCCTGAAAAGTATTCCGGGCATAGTTTTTACAAATCTTCTGCCACTCTACTAGTTGATGCATCAGTTGGTAACATACTGGGTTTGAAACGCCCTGGCTGATGGAAATTATCAGCAGTAACTGAGGGTTACATAGACGACTCCATAAGAAATAAAATAGATACCTACAATTAAAAAATATCAAGCTCCATATAAGTACATAATTATAATTCCTATGCCAACAATCAAATAATTTTTACTCAGTCAGAATTCAATTTAGGCATTGATTCTATTCCTGCGATTAACCTAACAAATTATTCAAATATTTCTATTGAATTGAATGGGGTATATTTTTAGGAGAGGTTTTGGATTTCTACTTCTTCATCTTCACACAATAAAATATGGGAATAAAGATGGAGAAGTAGAAAGATCATAACCTTTCTTTCCAAATATCTATTAACGTTCATATTGATATTCATTTAAATAACGATATCGCAACCCACAAGGGTTTATTGTGGCTCAAACATATTCACACTAGACCAAATAAACCCAGGTAATTAACGAAGCCGATTAGTTTGTATGGTGAGTGGTCTTTCAGGTCAGATGGTAAGAGTACGGAACTGCCATACTCTGAAAATCTGATTTGGTCCCCAGCGGGGCAAGCACAAAGTATGTGCTATGCTGCTTCATCATTTTCCAAACAGCGGCGACATACACAGTCTTCCGACAGTCAGAGTCTCTGTATATGATGATTCAAATGACAGTGACCTGTGAGAAGGCCCGTTAGATAGTTCATAATGGCCAAATATTCACAAGGGTGATTTACAATACTCGCCTACAAATCGTATAAACTTTTCCCATAATTATATTCTTCTTGAATAATACAGTGTGACCCATTTAAAATGGAACCACCCCTGTAGAATGTGCATTTTTCAATCAATCTCAATTTTTTTTTATTGAAATATTGAGCATGAAAAACTGTATCTTGACACTAACTTTCACAATTTTAGTTTCATTTCCAAGGCACTCTATGGTTTTTTTTGTTTGTCAAAAACGGCAAAAGTTTATTAGGCAATTTTTGTTTTCAAATTTGACTACACCACTGGATTCGTAGTCGTTATAAATCAAAACTGTCAAATTTTCATTAAAAAATATTTGTTAACAACGAAGTTACAACTTCAATTTTGGAAAAAAAGTATTTGTTTGTAATTTTTATTCAGATTATAGACATATTTGAGATCTGACAACACTGTCATCACCAAGTAGAACACCAGTGAATTTATACAGTGAAAATCCGAAGTCAACAGCTCAATGCGTTCTACAGTTATAACTCCTGAAAATATGGTAATGTGAGAGATTTGTGGTGCAAGCGTTTTGTAATAAAAATCTGACTACGCCACTGGATTTGTGGATAATATTCCCTTAAAATCATTCATTTGAGTGTAGGTTACGAGAAGTGTATTCTAGAATAACAGAAAATTAAAAATTCATTTTCAAGTTATGCAGTACTTAGTACATTCTTCCGCATAGCCGCTAAAATCAAATTGATTTAAAACATGGAAATCATTTATTCAATAATAAAACAGAGAGCAGGACAAAAATTGTTCCCTGTAAATTCTTCATAACTCAGCTAAAACAATCTTTTAGAGGAGATATCAATAATTTGAGGAAGCTGAACTCATTATGCAAAGGTTTTATAATAAATCAACATTAGGCTGTGATTTTGACAGTTAATCATAAATAAAATAATAGTTGTTAGTTACGTGCATTTAATAATGGCTTTGCAATTATCATTAGAAGAAAGAATTGAAATTGTGAGAATTTCTGGGGACAATTATCATAGTGAAAGAGAAGCAGCTAGGATATTTAATCACAGACATCCAAATCGACTTCCCATTGACAGAAGCACCGTCAGTAAAATTAACAAAACATTTAAAGAAACCGGTGCAGTCAGCAAACATATTTTAAAAAATAATCACCGAAGAAGAAATTTAAACGAAGGTGCTGTTTTAGATTATTTTAGAAACCACCCAAACAGAAGTTTACGAGTCGCCAGTTTGGATTTAAACTTACCGAGAGAGACTATTCGACGATGTCTTAAACAAAACAAAATGAGAGCATTTAAACCTAAATTTCTTCACTCTTTAAAGGCAGGTGATGAAGTGAAACGTATGGAATTTTGTTTGTGGGCACAAGGCGAGTACCTGAACACAAGAAATTTTTTAAACTGCATAATGTTCAGTGATGAAGTTTCTTTCAGCACCAATGGGGTAGTTTCATCGCAAAATGCTCGGTATTGGGCTACGGAAAATCCGCACTGGATCATAAATTGTAAAAGTCAATATTCCGAAAAAGTTAACGTTTGGTGTGGTATATTACAAAATAGAATAATAGGTCCATATTTTTTTGATGGAAACATAAACGGGCAAAATTTTTTGGAATTTCTAAATAACCAATTATCGGACGAAATAGATGAAATGGCTCTTGCGGAACAAGTAAATTTATATTTTCAGCTCGACGGCTGTTCCGTGCACAATTCGAGGATTGTTAAAGAGTGGCTAAATAACCAGTTTCCAAATCATTGGATAGGACGAGGTAGTGACTTAATTGAATGGCCACCTAGATCGCCTGATCTAACAATATTAGACTTTTTTCTGTGGGGTATTCTGACACAAAAAGTATACAGAACAAGACCAACGAATCGAGCTGAACTCATGCAAAGGATACGACAAGCTTGTGCCGAAATTACAGTTCAACAAATAAGAAATAGTGTAAACAATATTCGGAAGAGATACGATAAATGTATTGAACTTAATGGAGGTTTGGTAGAAGCCACAATAATTTGAATGTTTAGTTTTAAATCAATGTTTATTTTAGTATCAGTTTTTTCTTAATGGCAATTAATTGTTGAATAAATACTTTGAAACTTGTTTGTATACATTTTGTTTTCATCAGCTATAGAAGAACCTAGAGTAAGTTCAGAATCTCATAAAATGTGATTTTCCAGGTGCGCTGTTACAAAAGTACTATTATTTATTATTGGGAAACTTCCAAAAAGCTTACAAGTATGACCATTAATACTTCAAGATTCTATCAAGATTTGGTAAAAGCGCAATTGGGAGATCCCATGACATGAGATTCTGAACTTGGTCTACTACTGCGTAACTTGAAAATGAACTTTTAATTTTCTGTTATTCAATTATTCAATTTTTATTTTAATTTTCACTTCTCGTAACCTACACTCAAATGAATGATTTTAAGGGAATATTATCCACAAATCCAGTGGCGTAGTCAGATTTTTATTACAAAACGATTGCACCACAAATCTCTCACATTACCATATTTTCAGGAGTTATAACTGTAGAACGCATTGAGCTGTTGACTTCGGATTTTCACTGTACAAATTCACTGGTGTTCTACTTGGTGATGACAGTGTTGTCAGATCTCAAATATGTCTATAATCTGAATAAAAATTACAAACAAATACTTTGTTTCCAAAATTGAAGTTGTTGTAACTTCGTTGTTAACAAATATTTTTTAATGAAAATTTGACAGTTTTGATTTATAACGACTACGAATCCAGTGGTGTAGTCAAATTTGAAAACAAAAATTGCCTAATAAACTTCTGCCGTTTTTGACAAACAAAAAAAACCGTAGAGTGCCTTGGAAATGAAACTAAAATTGTGAAAGTTAGTGTCAAGATACAGTTTTTCATGCCTAATATTTCAATAAAAAAAAAATTGAGATTGATTGAAAAATGCACATTCTACAGGGGTGGTTCCATTTTAAATGGGTCACACTGTATATTATTATTCATTTCAATATTTGCTTATCACTTCCCGAGTCATTGCAGTTATTGGAACTGCCACGAATAGCTACTGATATAATTTCTAAAGAAACAAACATCCCAGTTATGTGACAAAGCTATACTAGAAATTTCATCCATTCTACCAGTTTCCAATTAGTTTATCCAAAGAATTGTAAGTTATGTCGATTAAGGTAATAAGAGAGAGAATCAGGGGAGAATCAGAAACCGTAAGACACAAAGTTATTTCTATAAAAAAAAGTTGTCCATTGTAGAGCTTGTTTGAGTGACATTTCAAAATTCAGGAAATTTCGATTACGTGTGTGATTAGTTTATAATCGGTGATTCTTTTTTCCGGTCAGAATAAAACAGTAACATGGTTGATTGTTTTTCTGAGACGAAGTGTCTGAATAAAATATGTAAATGTCATCTCTTACAGTTTGAAAAGTGGCAATTAGAAAGTGTTTTATGTTTGTTAAAATCGTCTTGAATAACGCCAGAAAAAAATTAAAATGAAATTGGCCTTTTTTTTTAATTAACACGCTTTTATTAGCTTCACCTGTATGTATGTTTGTAACTCCAGAATTATCGACATTATTGCTTGATCTATTCGCGAGCAGATGGCGCTGTACGTAACCTCCTTGATATAATTCGAACTCACTTTACATGTATTTTTTCATTTGAAAAAAGTATATTTTAATCAACACGCTTTTATTAGCTTCACCTGTATGTATGTTTGTAACTCTCCATTTCATTTCATATTTATTCCCGTTTGAATGCTCGGGATTTGTATTTGACCGAATTAAAAAAGTATATTTTTTTTAACACGCGCGCCTGCTACCTTATTTGTAACCCTCTTTTGCGCGCCTCTCCGGAATCGGAAAATATCGATGGTCATTTTTTTAAACAATATACTTTTTAAACTGATTGATCCCAAAGTTTAGATAAAATATAGTTTGAAAAGTTTAAAAACGCACTTTTAAAGAATATGGAATTAAAAATATTTATTTAATAAGCTTAAAACAAAAACGAACGAAAAATACTAGTATTATTGTGAAGAAAGCGTGGGCGCTTTGTGCCATATTTTTTGTATCAGTCGTCGCTTTTTTCACAATAATACTAGTATTTTTCGTTCGTTATTGTTTTAAGTTTATTAAAAAAATATTTTTAACTTTTTAGTTCAATGTTCTTTAAAAGCATGTCTTTTAGTTTTTTTTAACTATATTTATTTTTCTAATATCTCCAGAACTAATCGGAATCCTCTAAATCTCAAAACATTTGAATGAGCTTTAAAATGGGCAACTTTTTCCTGATTCAGCCGACTTTTATATCTCACGTTTGCTATTTTGACCTGCTAGCCCGCTTTATCTTGGACAGGTAGTATATCGATGACTACACTCAACAAATATTTCACTTGAATTATTTGAAATGTGAATGTCACTTTGAAATGTCAATGTCACTTTTTTGATTGGCAATGGTATTACATGGAAAAAAGACAAAAAAATATTTACTTCTTATCAAAAGACAAACAAAAATATATGGAATAAAGCATCTTTTGTGAGAGAATTAATTTATTTTGATGTATAGTCACACATATCTATGGGTACTTCAGCCTGTTATTTAAAAACATTCTTAATCTTTTAAAGAATAACAAAGGCTGTCCATTATTTCAATTATATATTTTGATATAATATGATTTAACATGACTCCATACATTTTAAAAATAAATAAAAGTATATACAATCTACAAAGAAACTACAATTTCTTACAAACATGCCATAACATTAGTATTTGGTATCACCCAAAATGCAATAGATTGTGGAGACATTGTAACAAAGGGAGTCAGTCTCTTTAAAACTGGCACAAAGATAGGCAAAGTATTATTTGGCAACATCTTCAGTGGCTTGCCATTCAGAAGAACTGACTTGGACTGTAGGGCTTCAGATGTTAGTTCAAAACTATAAACTTCTGAAGGTGCTTCAAAATGATCAGAAAGAAGCCCATTTATTCTGATTTTTGCTACATTGTCAACTAGATTCATTCCCATAATTGTTATGGAATTATTTCGTCTTTCAAATAAAGCCCTTTTTGTACAATATACATATAGTCTAACATATGGTGAGGTAATTGTATGATATGGTACAACTACTTCTCCAATTAATTTCTTGTGAAGTACACTAAGCCACCAATCAGGATTCGGGTCATAATTATTATCTAAAAGTGCATAGTTTCCATGAAAAATGGACTGCCTCATTACTACTCTCACACCCATCTTTGCAGCTAATCCAAGTTTGTCTGCCCATATGAAAGACCCAATGAATGAATCTGATAAGTTTGGTGCACCGCCACCATAGGCAGACGAAGTCTCTCCTAAGTAAACGTCTGCTTTTCGGTTGGGTGAAGACTTCACAATTTCCTTTACATCTTTTATTTGGTGTTTCAAATAATCAAAAATCTTCGGATTCAGAAAGTCTTGTGCTTGAGCTGTACGACCATTGATATAATACTGATGCCACGTTATTGCATTAATGGTATTAACTGAATTTTGTAAAAACTCCTCCAAGTACAGTTCACTCTCTTTGTGATTTTTTTGAGGTCGAGTTACATCTGGTCCAATCAACAATGAATTTTTGTAGAATGGATATTTGTTCAAGATCTTTCTAAGCAATGCAAAGTCTCGGGCCATTTGTGTTGCATTCACTACTTCATTGAATTTATGTTCAAATGAGTTTGGCTCATTCCCAAGTTCCCAGTTGACTTTTAGTTTATGGTAATTTGAAAATTCAATCAGATTTCTAGCATTTCGATAATCCCATGAACCATTCCTAAACCTGATTAAAGAGTTTAGGTCAAAAAATATTTCTAAACCAGCATTTTCTGCTAATTTTGTAAGTTGTAACCACTGCAAATCAGTCATGGTATAGTTTGGAATGTTGTAATTGTTGAGACCCTCATCATACATTGTTTCATAGAAGTTTTGAACATTTTCATTTATTTGGTCACTAGTTGAGAAGTATAACTTATCGGCTAAGGTTCCTCCTACTCTAAGATATCCAGGGGATAAGTACTGCATCATTCTTATCAGCTTCATATTAGTTGTATTGAAGTTCTTAAAACCCATAGCGATTACAAAACTATCCAGTGTCACACTGAGGAATTTCGAACTAGTTCTGAAATGAGCCCTTTTCTTGCTTTCTATGAATATTTCTTGAATTGGGGTCGATGATTTCTTAGGTATTATAGAAGTAAATATAATGTACATTGATAATATGGTTAAAACTAATGAAATACAAATGACGATACATATTTTAGCTGGTGATGCGAAGGTATGATATTTTAAAAACTTTTCTTCTAGTCGGTGAACCATTTTTTATGTTTGGTATTGTTACAATTCCAAGACTTTACCTAAATTTCCGGCCTAAATAAAATTTTCAATGTTTAAACTTTTTTCCAATGTTGCCACTTGCCACTATGTGTATTCAAATTTCATATTTTGTTGGCTATATTAAGGCCCATCGATTGGATACATCGAAAGGTTAGCCAAGTGTTAAATAAAAGTAAATGAAATACTCAGGGTAGCAGCATTGCAGCATTGCGCCCTCGGACGAAGCTTCTATTCACTATGAACAGGAGGAGTCTGCAAAATGCGCTCGAATGAGAAGCAACGGTCATAGAAAGGGCCATCAAGATCAACAATAATATTATTGTAAAATCGTTTGAAATCTAAATATGCTGCCAAACTTTAAATCGCTGACTTTCATTGGAATTGTTTTGCAAATTATTTCAAACAGAAATAAATAGTAATATTCTGTTTGGTATACTCGTTTTAATAAATAAACATATTTTTTGTGTTTACTCAATTATTAAATATTTATTAATCCATATATAAAATTTTTGGGATCCACAATTTATTTAAATTGTCTCTAACGATATAAGAACATAGGCTTTCACAACCAGAGCCATCATTGAAGAGAAAACGCGGGCTGGTAGGGCGTAGTTAATTGCTACTGGACAGACATCGTCAGTGGTATATGCATTGACTGCAAGGAAAAGAAGGTTATACCTCGGAAGTCTGTGCAACGACTGAGTTAAATGAATTGTCATAGTACAAATAATTGATACACCAGTCGTGGGATTCATTAAGTCTTATCCTCGAGCAGTACGGTCGTTGACATACTACCACAGTACCTATGCTTCAGAACTATTTACAGGAACGTTCTAGCGACTTGGCGTTCAACAGATCCAAATAGTTCGAGTTGAATGATGATTTGATGAATACAGAGTTTCGATACGGCAATTGACTCTCCGTAACTTTTGAAATGAAGTATTCTTTGGCAAAGTGGTGCTGCATCCATTTGGACTTATATTCTATATCACTAATCTTTCTGTTGGGAAACTCCCTATCATCAACATATTCAATGATAATTCTTGAATTATGAGGAAACACCATCTTATCGTCATCAAATTGCTTGATGATTCAGTGCAATGATCTATTTCATTTTGATGAAATTCACAATTTCCAGAAAGGTTGATTGCGTCACAGGATCAATTTTGAATTTAATCAAATAAATCATTGGATTCATAAATGAATGGGTGAATATTTTTGTTTGATTATATACTACTGAAATATTATTGTCCTCGAACATAGTAAAACCAATAATGATTGAGAGTAGAAGTAAGCCCAGTTGACAGCAA
The DNA here is from genome assembly GCF_025532065.1 of Leptinotarsa decemlineata. Taxonomy (NCBI): domain Eukaryota; kingdom Metazoa; phylum Arthropoda; class Insecta; order Coleoptera; family Chrysomelidae; genus Leptinotarsa; species Leptinotarsa decemlineata. Next base: position 25,017,156 of record NW_027412688.1, on the reverse strand, counting down.
ATCGGGGGCGTGCTTATTAATTTTTGAGAGGGTTAAGAATGAAAGAAAAATTCTTAGTACAATTAGTTAAAATATTCATACACATTTTTTATTTATTTCATTAAAACTTTGCAATATCGTAATTTACCTAATCGTTGTAGTCATTAGGTGAATTATGTAGTCGTTATGAAAACAGAAACTAACTCAATACAGTACTAGTTCACAGAGTGTCAAAACAAATGAAAGATGGTTCATTTATATATATATATATATATATATATATATATATATATATATATATATATATAGATATATATATATATATATATATATATATATATATATATATATATATATATATATATATATATATATATATATATATATATATATCTATTGTGTAACTTAAACTAGAAAACTAGAAAATACAAATTACAAATTTTTGATAATAGAATATAATATAAATGTAAATGTACAAATTTTCGTCTAATCTTCAACCTCAGATTCAACACTGTTGCTACCGCTATCATCAAAGTGAATTATGATTGGTTCAATATTGTGTTCAATACGGTTGTCTACGTCCCACATTTTTTGCTCCTCTTTTAAAACATGCTGCATGCATTTCTTCCAGTCTTCTGCAGAAACAGTTCGAATAGCTTCTTGTAGGTGATGTTGCACGTCCACTAATTTAAATGTTCTGTTTTCTCGTGCCACATATCCTTTTACTTGCGCCTAGATTAATTCTATTGGGTTTAATTCGCAGTGGTATGGTGGTAACCTTAAAACTGTAAGTCCACGACTTAACGCCATTTCATCCACTGCGAATTTTTTATATTTGTCTGTATGTAATTTTGTTAGCTGAAGTAGTTCTGCCTTTAAACTATCTTTGTTATATTGGATGTTCTTATTAATTAACCATTCTTGAATTGCTGCTTTTTTCCATGATTGTTTCGGTAATGGTTCTAAATGTCGACTATGGTATGGGGCATTGTCCATGACGATGACAGACCCGGGTTCCACAAGTTGAATGATGCCTTCAAACCATTTTTCAAACACCTCCGCATTCATCTCTTCATGATAGTCGCCTGTTTTCTTAGATTTAAATATTAATTCACCATTTGGTAAAAATCCACTGTCGCTTCCTATATGCGTAACTATCAGACGACTACCTTTTCCAGATGGTTGTTTTAACCCAACTGACAAACCTTCAATAAAGGCTTGTCGTGCACTTGTTATATTACCATCCTGCCATACTTTTTTGACCGTATGTCCTTGGTTAACCCATGTCTCGTCCATGAAGTACAATTTTTTTTTTGAGCTTCCGAAATTCGTCAATTTTTCTTAGATAGTTTCTTCTCCATGCTATTATTTCTTGACGTTCACGTAAATTTCATTTCGTGTACAAGTTTCCTAAAAGTTTCTTTACCCATTTTTGGGACCAATTCATGATCGCTAAGTGCCTCCAGAACTGTTTGTAGTGTGGGCAGCTCATTTCTGAAAAAAAACTATGAATAGTTCTGCGTATACTGGTTTTGGCTTCTTCATCAACTGTGATTTTTTTTCGTCCGCTACTAGTTTTTGGCGTTTGTACGTCCCCATGAATTTCTGCTTCTCTTAGTATTTTGTAAATCGATGATTTTGGTACACCGGTATAATCAGAGCACATATCAACTAATTTATCTTTTGTAATTGTAGAACTTAATGATGTAGAAATGCCCGGTTGGTTATTCGGAGGTACACACGTAGAATTACAGCACATATGCACAAAGTCATCTTTTGGTGGCTGATGATCTCTTCAAGACAGTGAAATACTCGCAGTACAATTTGTTTTTCTCTTACTGACCGAGACTCCGAACGTTTTACCTTTTTCGACGTGGAAGGCCCGACCATGTCTCCCATTTTTTGAGTAGTTTGAGAACGGTGTAGAAATATAATTATGTAACGCTTAAACACTTATTAGCACTATTATTTTCACCAATTGTTATCACAACACGTCGATTGCTGACTAACTTAACTGTAAAACGTACAATTCACGCTGTATAATTCACAAACCAATGATACGCTCATGGCTGCAAGTACATTAGTGAGGACTGCAACGATGAGATGGAAGTTACGGTAAAGTGACAAAGACAGAAATATCGTTGCGTACAGCGTTGCCACTAGTTGTAATAAATATCTAACACTATACAGAAAATAATGAATTTTAACTGATCAGTAATCAGGAAATGTATAAGTATTACTCATTACAAGCTCATTACTGATTTTTGTCATAAATAATACCTTTTAATCGTACTAGTATTGTGTATTATCTATAATTTGCCACAACCTTCACTACTGCTTACTATATTTTGATTCTGCTATAAACTGGTAACGTAAAATTTAGATATGACAACGCACTTTACTCTCAATCATTATTGGTTTTACTATAGTTCGATTATTTTGCTAGTGTTTATCGACCATAAGCCAAAGATCGTCCAAGCACAAAACCACAGAACTCATCTTTGTCGTAGCATATAATTATGAGTTCTGCATGCCTCTGAAAATCTAACCTTGGAGCATGTCAAGGAGCATGCGCATATACAAACGGTTCGAAATGAATGTATTACTAAGTACACCATATCATTCGGAATAATTTTTTGTTGGACACTCAATATATTTTGAGTTCGGAAAATTTGAATTGAGGATGGTGAAGTTATATGATTATTTCAAGGTTGCCTATGTCAAGTCCTAAAAATTTTATGATCTCTCTTATTGTCCCATATAAACAATAATTTTGTAGAAACTATAATAACTTCACCATCGAAAGCAATGTTTGAGTTTTATGGTTCTTTCCAGGTTTCCTATATCAAATCTGAAAAATTCTATAAGCACTCTTCATTTCTTATATATATGAACAACGATAATTCAATTTTAAATTGTTCACAATCCAGAAATATTACCTTTGGCTGAAATTATCTAGGTCTAGTGGCGGCTCTAGGAAAATAAAATGTTCATACCTACTACAAATAATACATAAACATTCTTGATAATTCAACATTTTTTTTTCATTTCAATCATGTTTTGTTTTATTTGGGTGACACAACTAGAAATACAAATCAATTCAAAGAACTATGATTATTAAGAAAAAAGAAAAGAAGAAAAAAAAACATTAATTCTAAACTTTTATTATTATTGTAATGATAATTATTATTATGTATTCTACTTTGCAATAAATCAATATCGAATTTTTATATGGTATCAAAATACTGCAGAAAGTAAATCACAATAAGTAAACTAGAAAAATTCATTGAAGAAAATACACTTGAGCTATCTTTTCAACATATATAAACGGTATAAAATAAAATATCTACTGACATCTGTCTAGTGGAGTTTGAAACTCCAACATGAAAGTCGATTTATGTTCACCTCCATGTAATTTAGAATTAATGCGGGATACTAGTTTAACTTATACTTCTCCATACAAGATGACGATGTTTGGTTTTCGAATATTCACCATTTATAATAATTTTTGGATGATAATGTTTGGTATCACAACATGATGTTGCTGTTAAATTACTACCACATTCATATTTTCCTAATCTGTATATTGATGTCTGATAAAATTTATATTTACATGAATGTTGGAAGAATTGTCCAATTAGAATTGTTCTGGAATTGGAACCTACTTTTTTTGGTATATTTCTTCCATCAATATATTTTGTGGATATCACAGTAAGTACATGCATTGTATTTTTTTTACACAATGTTTATATTAAAAAATGAAAACAAAAATAATTTCAATGTTTAAAAATATGAAGCCCTAATACAAAATATAGAGTAATTATAACACTCACCATGAATCCAGGAGGGCCTAGTAATCCTTGAGGACCAGGTGGTCCTATAGCACCATGGGGTCCTGGTTGACCAGGTTGACCGGGCTGTCCTGTTGGACCTGGGTGTCCTTTGCTCCCAGGTGGGCCTTCATTTCCGGGAATTCCTGGTGCTCCAGGTAGACCAGGAATTCCTCTTGGACCTGTAAAACCTCGTGGTCCCTGAAAGAAATATGTAATGTACTTTCCTTTACTGATTTCTATCACGTTGTTTTTGAAAAACGAATCAAAGGGTATACCATTTCTCCTGTTGGACCAGGTGAACCAGAAGGACCTTCTTCTCCTTGTATCCCGTCATGACCAGGCGATCCTTTCTCACCTGGACTTCCGAGTGCTCCTCTATCACCTTTTTCGCCAGGTAGTCCCGGAAGTCCAATCAGCCCTTGTTCTCCTTTATCTCCTGGAGGTCCACTAGGTCCTCTTTCACCATCCCTCCCAGATCTTCCTCTGTTTCCTTCCCGGCCCGGAGGACCTGTAATTCCTCTTATACCAGGTAGGCCCTGAAATTAAAAAATAATTATCATCATTTTGTTTCCAATGAACTGTTACAGTTCGTTAGGGAAATACAATGAATTTGGTAACTCAATTTGCAAACTTGTAATCGCTTGATTGTGAGAATATTAGTTGAATTCCAAATAGCTACTAAATATTGCAAATTTGAATTTATCAAACATCAAAATTCGACTGTAACATTATGTTTTATTATTTCAGAATCCTTCCTATTTTATCTGTAACTTCTATGACATAGGACAAGATGGCTTTATTTTTTTTCGTGTTTGTATTTCCATAGTTCATAGAGCTTATTTTTGCCTTATAAATTCTTATTTATTTATATAATATATGCCGTCCTTTGAGTTTTTGAGTTTTTGAATTTTTTGCTAACAACTGGGAATATTTTGTCTTGATTCAAATAAATTTTACTTATTGATGACTTGAAAATAAATAACAATTCAACGAAAGAGGGGAATTAATTCATCAAAACCATAAAAAAGTTTCAAAAACCGATACAGAGAAATTTTTGTGCGTATGGCCCACAACCTCATTACCGATGAGAGTAGAAAAACTATATTTATGCGGCTCGAGAAAAATAAAAAGAAGATAAATTCGCATTATGACAACTTGTCGGAATTCTGATAAAGTTTACTGGAAATAATGAATTTATTAAATTCCTTTCATTTCCTACACTACTATGCTTCCTCTTATATCATTGAGACCCGGAATAGTTCATTTGTTACCGTGGAAATGGAAAATGAAGCAGAACTAAATTAATGTGAACATTCTGTGAACATTCAAATGTATAATCGCAAAATTTCACGAAATGAAATTTGAATCAGACTTGACCAAAAAAGATTTTCATTTTTGAAACTTAACATTACATGAATTCATTGAATGAAAAGAACGAGTGGGTATTAGAATTTGGTAGAATACACCCTAGAAATTGAATTGTTGGCCAAAAATGTGACAATAGTACAATTAGAAATTTCTGTCATTTTGAAAATGACAAAAAATTAATGTGAACCACTGGTATATATGAAATTTCGTTTCAGGAAATGACAAAATCATTTTTCCAATAAAGAAATCATATAGGCATCTCTTAAAAGTAATTTATTAAGAGATCAAATTTGGTCAAAAAGGATGAGGATTTCCAAAATAATTCCCTCTCAAAGAAAAAGAAGCACCTTTCTGATTGAAATCATTCAGTGCTAATTCTGCACGTATGCCACTGGAAAAAAAATGGAAAATTATTGAAGAGTGTAAAATTTCACGGCCGGAGATAACTGTATTCAAAGCTATTTCCCGGTTTTTTGGCTGTGATCTGCAGGTTTTTATACCGGACGTTTCGTCTTCTACTGCGGTAGACATTATTAAAGGCGATGAGGTAAGTGCTTGATTGCTGAAATTTTTCTCTAATTGTTTATAATCATTGGTGATCTTGGTTTCATTTTTTTATTTGCATTGAGTGATCTTGTTTGTATAGATTCAAGGACAAGTAGCCAAATTTCACTAATGTTTATTGCCTCTTTCTATAATGATTTAGAAACAAGTACTCACAGTATCTCATTCGAAGCTATGCAAATGCTTGATAACACTCAAAATTACTATCCAAGATAATGTAGAGACGCAATAAGGATTCGGAGACAGGGACACTTTCAATAGAGGCAATGAACACCAATGAAATCTGGTTACCTGTCCTATATATGACCATTTGATCTAATTGAGAGAAACGAAACCACGCTCACCAACTATAATATACACTCGGAGACAAATTTCAGCATTGTAGTTTTTGCGTTCGAGCACTTCGACCGTTTTCTCATCGGCTTAGATAATGTCTACCGCAGTACTAGACAAAATGTCAGGTATAAGAACGTACAGACCACGGTCATTTTGAAGGTATTTTTCTCCCAAACTTTAGGGTTATACCAAAATTAAGATAAATATATGATTTTTGCCAAAAACATCAGTACTTTGTTGTTCAGAACTTCATGTGAAGTTTTTTCCCCAAAATATAAATTAGTTAGGAAGTTATTAAATACACCTTGTATATCACATTGTACTATGTTCGTATATCTTTCAATTCAACGTGAGAAATCATGTCATTAGACACGTTCCGAAAAGAACTACTCTGGAAAAGTATTTGTAATGTAATTCATTGCCTGGAACTTTTGTGAGAGAGAAAACCACATTGACGCGGATCAAGGTATCCTCGAGAGTCAGTGTCAAGTACTTGGTAGTTGGAACAACAGTTTTCGAGTTTTTTGAATACGACCACGTACTTGGTGATACCAATGTGTGGTTTGAGAAGCAAAGGTAAGGGTTTTTACCAGTTCATCGAACTAATTGAACTCGTAATCATGCCAATGAAGTCTCAGAGAAGGTCAGTGAAGGCTTTTTCAATATCTCATCAAGTAATATGAGCCAACGTCAGGAATATGAATACTTATGATCTCAGAGAGAGAAAGAATGAGTTTTCCACCACTGAAGATGCTTATGTCTGCCAAACGTTGAGAAACACAAAAAGAACAAGAAACTGAAAATTCAGTATGTTATTTAATTTTTGATTTGAGATTTCAGATATATGTTGAATTGAAGTAGCGAAGAATCGTTTTGTTGGGTATTGAAACAGGTCTAAGACCAGTAGTGGAATATCGTGACTCAAAATCTACTGATTGGAGTGGTAATAAAAACTCCCTACAATCGTACTTTGGTGACGGATTCATTTGTTATTCACAGTTGTATTGATATGGATACAGTAGCAGAGCAATTTCACGAAAAAGTGATCTTATCCTATCACGAGAACTATCCACTGAGGATTAATAGAGATAACCATAACTCTTCTTGGTGGACAAAAGCCTTGAAGAACAAAAAAAAAGTTCGAAGATTATTCAATTGAACCAAAGAGTCAGGCAACTGAGAGCTTTATAAAACCACCCTAACGACATACAACAAGGAAATTAGAAAGGCAAAAAAGGAAGTCTTGAAAGAAGTTCTGTGAGAGCATCTCCATCTCGCAGCACAATAATTCACAAGATTTTCTCTCTCTATAGAACCGACTGCTGAAATTGGGTCGCTTAAACGACCCGATGGAACATTTACGATCTCTAGTAAAGAAACGTTAGAGCTTTTGATTGAAAACTTCTTTCCTGGAGATCTAACTCTTGATAACAACAGCTTTCCCATCTTTGAGAGCGCTAAATGCCCAAAAAAAGAACGATTTGGAGAGGCTAGATGGACTGCATATAGCATATAGATGGACTGCACAATATCAATTGCACAAATCAGTCTGATGCAGAGTACAACAAACTGATGGTTGCCACTGGAAGTCACAGCATTCTGGAAGTGACATCTGACTCCATGCCTCCAACTGTCAACTACGAACTGTCTTATAACGTACTGCTCCCTAGCAGAGAAGACTAGATCCTTCGGGAGAAGAAAATATTGAGAGTAGATAGTTGTTGGTTCACAGATGAATCAAAAACACCTTCAGGTTCTGATGCAGGTGTTTTCAGTCGCAGACCCAGGAGGGATATCAACCTGCCTAGGAACCTATGTGAGTGTATTTCAAGCAGAAATTCATGCAACAGGTTGTCTGTGGTCTTGATTCCTGACCATACTGGCCTGAAAGGCAATGAGGCTGCTGACACCCTTGCAAATGAGGTGCTGCAAGCAGCTTCATTGAACTAGAACCTGTCATTGGCACCTCTTTAGCTTTTGCCAAACAAAGATTGAACACCTGAATGGCAAGAAAATTTATGGACTTCTGGCAGAATCTTCTAGGATTGGTTCATTCCAAGGCGTTTATTCACCCTTCGAAGCTTGATACCAAACAGTTGTTGGACTACAGTAGGGATGAACTACGATGTCTAACAGGCCTTCTCACAGGTCACTGTCATCTGAATCATCATATGCAGAGACTCGGACTGTCGGAAGACAGTGTGTGTCGCCTCTATTTGGAAAGTGATGAAACAGCAGAGCACACACTTTGTGCCTGCCCCGCTGTGGAATCAATCAAGTTTTCAGAGTTTGACAGAGCCGTACTCTCACCATCTGACCTGAAAGACCACTCACCATACAGAGTAATCGGCTTCGTTATGAAGCTGGGTTTATTTGGTCGAGTGTGAATAGGTGTGAGCCACAATAAGCCCTTGCGGGTTGCGGTGGGGGTCAAATAGACCCAGTAACTTTTGACCTAACCTAATCAACACAATGGAATATTACTCGAATACTTCATAGATTTTCATCAAGTATTGGCCAAAACCATTACTCGCAACATCAAGGATTGAGTAATCAACCCTATTTTCACATAATAACATAACACAACTTTTATCGAAAATATAATAAATTCACGGTAGTAGGACTGAAGGAAACACAATATTCGAAGAATTTAATTGAAACATAGATTCTGCTCTATACCAATCAAACAAGAGATTACTTTCCCATACCATCCTATATCTATATAGTGAAAATCTAGTATATTTCATTGTGGTATGAATTTTCTGAATACATAAATCTGACCATACATACCGGCTCTCCGCTATCTCCAGGTTCTCCTTTGGTTCCTTCAGGTCCGGTAGGGCCTTGAGGTCCAGGTACGCCGGTGAGTCCCATTGGCCCTTCGATTCCTGTCATCGCCGTCTTTAACATTGCGTCAAATAACTTCATTAGTCTATATTTATAATAATTGAGGAAAATGTTATATATTTACCATATGCTGTGCCAACATTTGCCTGTATGATTCTGCTTGTTGATCTGGGCCCTTTTCGTTTCCTTGAACGTTCATCTGAAATATATTTCTGAGTTAATATAATGAATTACAGCGTGTGGAGGGGTTTTCATCTACGTTTCGGAAATATAGACTATATATAGTCTATATTGTGGAGGGGTTTTCATCTACGTTTCGGAAATATAGACTATAAATACTTATAATTCTACACCTGCGGAATCAATATGTCTGAATTAATAATCGGCAAGTTGTCTATATTCTTTTCATAAACTACACCTTACGATTTGATCTTCACAAACTTTATTTTCAAAAATATATCACGACACAGTAGCTTTTTCGTTTATTCATCAATCTATCCAAACAGGCTGATTAGCCTAATTATATGGATATAACATAAAGAAAATATATAACTTTAATTCGTACATGATAATGATACATAATAATAATATCAATACAATGTTATCATAACCGTGTCAATATACAACAACCACAGGGAGAAATTATACAGAAATATTAATTAACAAAAAGTAGCATCTTCATCTACTCAAAATCAGGAACTATATTACCCACAACCGTATTATCTGATAATGCCAATAAAGCCACAATAAAACCTTTGAAATCTTCACGAAATAAATCTTTTGAATTATCGTACTGAGAACCTAAAGTAAATTTGTAAAAATAAAAAAAAACATTAGATTTGAATACACTATACAAACAGAAAATTTGTTTTATCCATTCGATGACAAAGTAATCAAAAATTTCAATCATGAATTTCACGGAAATCAAATATGTCCATAGTTATAACAAAATTATCATATGATTTTGGAAAAACAGAGGAATTTTGCAGCGAAATGATATTTAATATAATCTCTCCATACAATCGAAGAATGCACAATCTTATGGCGAGTGTATGAAGTGATAATCATAATGTTCCAGACAAAGGAATGGAAAGTTAATCAGCTGAAGCGTGCGTGTTATTGAGATTCCCGTAACTCCATTATGACATTTTATCATTACCGAAATAATTTGGCACCTACGTTCGTCAACAAATTGATTAATCGAAAATCTATCAATAAAAATGATTGACAGTTGTTTATTAACTATCGGGCTGGAACACTTTTAATGCCATCCAAACATTTCCGAGAATTCACCTAAAATTGATTCATCTAATTGAGTGTCACCAGAAAAAAATGTAAGAGAGATTTCATTGGCAGTGAAAGCTCTTATAATGCAGTCAATACCATATCAAATTACTGATTGATATCACCATTCCAGTTAATTAGTGACGCTTTCTACGTGATACGTATCAGTTTAATTAATATTCCAAATTTTTCGAAGGGAATGCAGAGACGAATCAAGTTCACCTGATTCTAATAATAATAATTTTATTCGTAATCTCGACCCCGATTTTGGAAGGAATTTCTATGTTAATGGATTTACTATATTTTAGCAGAAAATGAGATTGAAGTGAATGAAGTTTACCACCAAAGTAAGTAAGTTTATTGACTAGGTACGTTACATACTCAAATATGTTTGTAGCAAGTCATTTACAATTAAAATGAATCATGAATATTGGACAACACAAACATTTTGAATATTAGATAACACAAACATTTTAAAAATGATCTAAAATATCCTGTGGTCATAAAAAATATCTATGCAATATCAACACAAAACTTGGACCAACCTACAAATGAGAAAAAAAAGAAGAGGAACACATGAACTATTGTCAAAAATAGGCTAAAGAAATATGTTCTGAATATTCATTGACTGAGTAAAAACAGTATCTCAAAAGATAGTTTTTCACGGTTTTCTTAAACTTAGATTGACTGAGAACTTTAAACTCAAGAGGAAGACGATTATACAAATTATAGTCCAGGCTATTTTTTAGACATCTTGTTGAACGAAATCGTTCTGTTCGAACTGAATTGGCATTCCAAGGAACTCGGCTTTTTATGAATTTATACTAAAATTGCATATACAGGGTGTTTTGCGTCAAATTTTAAGGGACTATTCCTTGGCCTATTCTAAGGATATTTTGTCCTGTGATGATTTTTGATAGGGCGCTTTGTTTCGAAGATATAGAGAGAAAAAGAATTTAGACAATAACAATTTAGTACCAAAAATTATATGTATTGTTTCTTTATCTACAAGAATTGATGAAAATGACTACCACCCGCTTGGATGCAAGAATCGAATCTTCTCCTCATCGACTCCCAAACCCTTTCACAAACACCAGGATCGTTTCTCATTGCATTACACCCAGCAATTATCAGATTTCTCAAATCTTTCACATCTTCCACTGGAGTAGTATGAACTAATTATTTTAGGTGGCCCCATATATAATAATCCAGGTGTGATCCGGTGATCGAGCAGGCCATAAGCGAGGTCCACCTCGACCAATCCAGCAATCTCCGTTACTGTTAAGAACTCTCGAGCCAATATGCTAAAATGCGCTGGTACACCATCGTGCATAAACCACATTGCATTTCTTGTAACCAAAGGTACATCCTCCGGAAACTGAGGTAGCGTTTGTTCAAAAAAGTTGCGGTATACCTCGCCGGTAAGTCTTCCTGGCAAAAGTACCAGTCAAATCAGGAAGTCACCTACAATTTCCACCCAAAAGTTTAACGAGAACTGATGTCGAGAGCGAGCTAGAAGCACGCCATATGGATTTTTTTCTGCCCAAACATGGTTGTTATGAAAATTCCTTATGACATTTCTTGAGAAACTGGCTTCATCGTTAAAAAGAATAAGCGTCAGTAGTTGAGGGATTTGAACCAATGTACGCAAAAGCCATTGATAGAATGCAATACCTACGTGGAAGAAAATCTGCAGGAAGAAAAGTACCTGAACTCTTTGTATGTGGTATGGGTACAACAAATAGTCCTAAAGTATTTACAATTGTGCGAGTAGAGGTACCTGAATCTTCTTCTAGCAATGGCCTTCCTGGTCTTCTTTTTGCTTCATTGCTCCTGTTTCATGAAGTCGTTGATACTTTGGAAGGTTTTTCTATTAAGTACATTATGATTAGGAAATCTTTCACTGTATAACCGCCTAGTTTCCAATGAATTGCCATCATCAAGTCCATAAATTAAATGCATGTCAGCCATCTCTGCGTTTCTATAGCTATTCGTGACAGATGACTTCACTAATGAGACTTTGAATATTAAACACAGAAAATGCACGTCAAATAGACAAAGTGAAACAGTTTCAACCCATGCGACACATACATATGGTCACTTACGCGATATACTATTCAAATCGAATGTCTGCAGCCGTTTGTAGTAATCGGAATGTTGTTGATAGCTACCAACGAAATTGTTAGATTTTCCATTACTTGGTAGGTCCAGTGTAGTACCCTATACTTTAATGTCGGCTACGTTGATCATTTTAAAATTACCAAAGTTGTTATTGTCGAAATTCTTTTGCACCCCGTATCTTCGAAACAAAGTGCCCTATCAAAAATCATCAAAAGACAAAATATCCCTAGAATACTCCAAGAAATAGTCCCTTAATTTTTTGCCGCATGTTCAATAAACACCCTGTATGTATTTTGTAGGTAACGTCATTATCTTAAAGTTTATAAAAAGATGTTGACAATATTGTCTATAATTAGAGTGACTGGTTATTCTTATAGCTCTTCTTTAAAAATATTCGCATCTCCCATAGAATTTTCCCAGAGAACTACACCATAGATACTGGAAGAGTGAAAAAGCGGAAAATAGGTTGTTTTCAGAATATTGGCACTAGTTACATCTTTCAATTGACTTAAAATGAATATTATTGAAATAACTGATTAGTGTGACAGTTCTAAGTTACTTTACTGTCCAAAGTTATTTTTCATAGTTTTACCTCTTTCACGTCATTAACAGTACGCGCAAAAAAATGCAGTTTTTGGGTTTTATTTGTATTTAATTTAAGATTATTCATTGTTAACCAACTTTCTGCCATATAGTTCAAATAAAATGGGATCGGCTGAACAGGATTGGATAGGATAGGATGTGATTGGATCTGATCAAATAGAATGGAATGGAATGGAAATGAAAGGAATAGAGCGGAACAGAACGAAACAGCATAAAATGAAAAAGAATGTATAGCTTTGTTAACGAGGATCATGTAGCTTGATTGTGTTCGAAAATACAGAAGAATTTTTCGCATCTTTGAAATCCATCAGTCTAAAAATAAAGAAGTTTTCAATCTATAACTTGAAAGCCGAGCTTTTTTACACATATCTATTCTTGACTCCTCGCCAACGCCAGTTTAAAGATAATGTCAATGTCAACCCATTGACATTATCTTTAGATCATAACACTATTGCGGCCGTTTCTTTAAAGTAGAGAATATACAGGGTGTAACTGAATAAGTGTAAAACATTTGAAGAGGTGATTCCTTATCAAAAAAAAGATAGGATCTTCCATATAAAGAAACTTCATTGAAGCATCTCTTGTTAAGATACAGCCCTCTAAAGGGGGTACATAAAATTTGAATAACAATTTTTTTCACAAGCACTGAAAAAGTTACAATATTGAAATTAACCTGATGTTTTGTACTACAAAAAAGACACTTAGTCAGTAATTTATATGGTTTACCCCATGGTTGTAAAGGGTGGAAAACGCAACCCCTAAAAATGTATTTCCAATGTAATTTTTTGTCTTATTATTTGTTCACCATTTAAAAATTTATTTCCGATAGCTTGTTTCATTCTAAACAAAAAATGTTTCTTGGGTTTTTTGCCCAAAATAAACCAGTTCGCAGCAAAAAATTATTTTACGAACAACTACAGAGATACATCGTCATAAATGCGAACTGGATTTATTGTTATTTTGTAGTTAGTACCTGCATTAAACGATTGAAGGGTAATGAAGAAAACTATTTATTAATAACAAAACACACAACATGTAAAAATCATAGTAGATGTTCAATATGTCTACCTTCAGACATTACGCATGCGTCTAGACGTCGGCGCATTGAGCCACGTATTCGCTCAAATATTCCTGGAATCTCTCTGATTACCCTGCACGCATCGATGATGCGGTTTCTTAAGTCCTCTACATCGCGAACAGGAGTACGATAAACCAAACGCTGTAAATGGCCCCAAATGACCTATCCACTAATTTGCATTTGTTTCAGTTGAATGCTGACGTGCTACTTGACTAAAATGATGCCCAAAGAAACTTCCTCCAGCAGTAGTGGGTGCACTTAAAAATTGGACGTATGCCTCACCATTTAATCGAGGAGGTAGAAAATGAGGCCCAATTAAATCATCCTCAATAACTCCGATACACATGTTAAGAGAAAACTGTTCTTGATGGTTAGTTTCGACAATAGCGTGAGGGTTTTCATCAGCCCATATATGGTAATTATGAAAATTGATAATCTTGTTCCGAGAAAAACTACATTCGTCTGTGAATTCTATCGTCTTTAGAAAGTCACAATTTCTTCTAATCATTTCCAGCATCCAATTGCAAAATTCAAGACGGTTCGGAAAGCCTCGCGGTAACAGTGCCTGTACTCGTTGCAGATGGTAAGGGTATAAGAGTTGTTCCTTCAAAATTCGAAATACCGTCATATGATCAACATTTAGCTGGAAAGCAATCTTTCTAGTACTGGTAGTAGATTGTTCTTCAATCAAATTAAGTACTGCTTCCACAAGCTGTGGTGTTCGTATTTCTCGATGGCGACCACAATCCTGCGTTCTTTTGTCGAATGAACCATATTCTCGTAATCGTTGATGAAGTCGAGGAAATATTCTATGTAAAGGATGCTGCCGTTGAGGATACATTTCAGCATATCTTCTAGAAGCTACTAACCCATTCCCCTGCGACAGATCATAAACGTAATGCATATCAGCCATTTCCTCATTTGTGTATGCCATTTTAATAACACGTGAATTATTAAAATCTGTTTAAAAATCTGTTTTTCCGTTAACCAGCTGTCGCACCCCTACGAACGACAACCCTCAGAAGTCTAAACTTGTGCGAGCCAAGGATTAACGAGGTCTTACCTTTTAAAGTGTGATTCCTAACACACGTTAAAACAAATTAAGAACAGAACAACAACATACAATTAGTATTGATTCAATTTCGAAAATTCACAAACTGACAGCGGCATACCAATTTAATTGTCACTATCGCCAATAGCGACCTACTAGATAGATTAATTTCGTATTTTCGCATTTATGACGATGTATCTCTGAAGTTGTTCCTAAAATAATTTTTTGCTGCGAACTGGTTCATTTTGAGGAAAAAACCCAGGGGACATTTTTTGTTTAGAATGGAACAGGCTATCGGAAATAAATTTTTGAATGGTAAACAAATAATAAGACAAAAAGTTACATTGGAAATAAATTTCAGGAGTTGCGTTTTCCTCCCCTTACAACCATGGGGTAAACCAAATAAATTCATGGCTAAGTGACTTTTTGGTAGTACAAAACGTCAAATTAATTTCAATATTGTAACTTTTTTAGAGTGCATGTGAAAAAAATTGTTATACGAATTTTATGTACCCCCTTTAAGGGGCTGTATCTTAACAAGGGATGCTCCGATGAAATTTTTTTATATGGAAGATCCTATCTTTTTTTCGATGAGAAATCACCTCCTTAAATGTTTTACACTTATTTAGTTAGACCCTGTATAATACTTAGTGTTTAACTTTTTTTTAATTGAAAACAAATTCTATCGTTACACTATGAGGACAATGTGTTTTATTGGGATAAGACTGACGTAAATATATTGAAAATAGATTAAGTTGAATATAATCTGTTATTGGGTTGGGTGCTTCTCCATAGAAATGAAAAGATGCATTCACATTTCTTTGAATCAACCAGAAAAAAAAAACCCGCTGTGTTCGAAGATGATATCTCTCACACTAACACACTTACCGGAATCATGAAAACATGTCCAGGCGGACCAGGTATTCCTGGAGTGCCATACAAACCATCTCGTCCGGTTTCTCCTTTGGGACCTGGGAGTCCTGGAGATCCTGGTGGTCCTGGAAATCCTCTCGGACCAGGTGGTCCTCTTATTCCAGAGTAGGGATAATTTCCGAAAGAAGTATCAGGACCGGAAGGCGAGGCGTCAAAATTGTTTTCCTCGGGTACCTGAAAGTTGGCAAAAATCAGACCACAAATCATCCAAAAATTCATTTTGAAATTATTTAACATATAGTACCAAATATGTTTTGATTCCAATGATTATAGAGAAAATGAGCTACTCAAGGTTGCACGATCTTCTAGATTATCCTTTACGTTATCCATAATGATATAATAAAGAGATTTTAGTTGATTGCCCCATGTTGAGGTTGTCAAATAGTCAAGGTGTGATATTCCCACCTTAATGATTGCAGGAACATTTCCTTATGAGGTCATCCGTAAGTTACCTGACGATACATTAGATTCAGCTAAGAAAGATAGTTGCACCTCATGATCGCAAGTTGGAGAACTAGAAGCTCTTGAATCGAAGCTCTTGAATCGATGGTGGTGAATATTTCTAGTTATTTGGTCGATGATCATCACTTCCGCAGACTTACGGTTGGATTCTTTCGTCACTATATGACCCATTAAGGTCCACGCGATGAGCTAGGGAGAAGCCTTACTGTGATAAGACTTTCTACGACGAGAGGCCGTCCAATATCTGAAAGTTTCCGATAGTGATACTGTATGGGCGCAGGATCGTATATCCGTTTCATACACACTTTAGTAGGAGGCGTCGGATAGGAGGAGAGGACTCATACCTTCACGGGTGACACCCTATCTAGCAGGGATATTCTAGCTAGGGCCTTCCCTAAAATAGAGCTCTTTCTCACTGGTCCATAAATTTCATTGTAAGTACATTTGATAAAAATAATAATATTTATTGGCGTACTGAACGAAAGATTAACATAATACAATTAGCATATTAAGAAATGATGCAAAAAGAACTGAAAACAATCAAAAAGTTCTAGTTCAGCCCCTGGTATCCCTTTTCTACACAATAAAAGAAAATTCGTTCGTATGAATACAATAATTTCGAAAAATAGTTCTTCTTCAAATTGAGTGAGACTTAATAATTGTTTAGCTAGTAAAATTTCTTCGACTTCTGCCCTGAAGGCTATTTTCAACCTCATGAATGGTGTATGAATATAATTATAGATTTTAGAGACATTAGAAGTGAATCCTCTTTGACATAGGGATGTTCACTGATGTGGAAGAGAGATTTGGACTCTATGACGCAGAGTCAAGTTATGAATTCGATATGTTTGAAATTTCTTGAAGCAATTTTATCTTCAGTTTTCCACATTTCCGTTTCCCAAATTCACAAAGCCCGATGCAGTGATTTGAATTTTTAGTATCTCAGGTGACGATAGGTTCGTCCTTAGATATCAAAATGACTGCAAGGAAACTATTCGAAGTTGGAGAATCAATCACTTGTTTTAGATTGAATTAATTCACGATGTCACGGAAATTGATAGTACTATCATCATTCAATTCTATGCAATCTATGTTAATATCTCCGCCATAAATAAAAAAACAAGATATAGTCAACTTCAAAAACAAATCTTCTACTGTTTGAAAGAATCATTTATACTGCTTTTTGGTTGTCTATGAAGAAAACCCAGAATTTTTCAATCGAATTTATATTTCACCAAGGTTGTTCCAAAAATTCATATGATTCATAATTTCACAATCTTCATATTTTTTTAACAAATTCAGTCCTCCACCTCTTAACCCCTGACTTTTCTAATGAATAGATACCATGTGTATCCATCAAGTTACTTAGTAATATCTGATTATCATGTTTCTGACCCTCCTATAAAATCAAATTTCTCTTGTTTGGAGTAATTTTTAATCAGCAAAATGTCTCTCATAATTAAATAAAAAATAACACAAATAATGATGTTAGATCATTAATATAGTTTCAATACATTTTTCTCCGATTTTATTAATTTTTTAAATTCACAATGGTGTATAAAGTGCCATTGGGTTTTTGGATCTTCAGCTTACATTAATCAATTATTTTAATTATTCAGTGTTATTACAAAATTACAACAACTGGAATCTATAAAAAAATCTACTAACTTCAAATTTTTCTGTTACAAAATATTTCATTTCTATGATGGATACTGTCAGATTTCATCATAATTAATGGATGAATAAGTTGAAACAATATTCGCTACTTTTGATTTCGAATGGGCTTGTTTCATGATTTTTGGTTTATAGTTCACTTGATAGAATTTTTTGAATTGAAAAAACAGTGCACTTTGTTTCATCTCTCTAAGTACCCACCGTAGTTTTCCCGTAATTAATTATTAAAAATCAAATGTGGTAGGGTGGTGACGTCACGCCCCTATTCCCGCTTCTTGTTCGATTGACCATTAGGAACAATAGAAATAATCAATGTTTGAAGGTGATTGACAATGTTTCGTGATGAATTTCACTAGTTCGGACTTCCATTGTCTACTATATAAAATGATTTGAAATCCCTGAAACAAGTAGAAAAGAATAATTAAAAAAGAATAGTTGAAAATAACAATTATATTAAGCAAAAATAAACCTGAAATGAAATGATAGTGAAATAACCTACAAGTAAAAATATAATAATTGAATAAATAAAAATTAAAGGAATGAAAAAAGAAAATAATAAAAAAATAAAAAAGTGTAGAGATTCCAAGTCACGTTAGTTCACGACGTTTCGATTGTTGGTATCTACAATCGTCTTCGGGTGATGACTGGACTGATTCCTCCGAGAGATGACTATTTTATAGGTCGTTGAAATACTTTCACTTTCTCTACTTTCCATTTTCCGCTTCACTGATTCCGTGAGAGATGACCGTTTTGGCGGGAGTTGGTCATTTTTCGTTTGATGATGGGTTTCCATATGTTTCGTATATCTACGCTGGCCTGGCTGAATACGTTGTTGGACAACGTATTCAGCCAGCCAGACTTTTGTGAAGAATTCAAGGCATTTTGTCGAACTACTAGGGTCAATTGAGGTTACACAGGAAGATCAACTAATTAGTTTCGACGTGGAAAGCCTTTACACCAACGTTCCGGTCGAAGAAGCACTCCAAATCATACAGAGAAAGCTATCCGAAGACGGGAACCTGAAAGAGAGAACGAATCTACCTATAGAAGTAATTATGGAATTACTAGGATGCTGTGTACGAAACTGTTATTTCCAACTGAAGGACGAATTCTTTACACAGGATGAGGGACTGCCAATGGGATCGCCACTTTCACCAGTCATAGCCAACATATATATGGAGTGGTTTGAAACTCTGGCCATTGAAGAAGCCCACAAGAAACCTCGAGTCTGGTTGAGATATGTTGACGACACTTTCATAATATGGAACCATGGGAATACTGAACTAGACGCCTTTCTGAAACACATCAACAGCGTGAGACCTTCCATCACTTTCACAATGGAGAAGGAAATCCACAATGAATTGCCATTCTTAGACGTTTTGATGAAGAGGACCGACACTAAGTGGGAAACATCTGTATACCGAAAACCCACTCATACGGGACAGTATCTGAACCACGAATCCAACCACCATCAATCGACAAAAAGAGGAATCATCAAGACTCTATTAGACCGTGCTTTTGGGCTCTGTAATACAAAGGAAGGTCTCGAAAAGGAACTAGACATCATCAAAAATGATCTTCAGCGGAATGGATGGTAGAAAGCGATGGTAGAAAAGACTTTGGCTAAAAGACAGCAGGAGCCTCGCAAGGAAGAGAAGCCGTCACAACCAGTGCTTGCACTTCCCTACATTAGAGGATTATCGGAGAGGATAAGAAGAATTGGTTCCAAGTACAACATTAGAACCTGTTTCAGATCCGGTAACACTATCCGTAGCAGCCTCACGAAAACCAGGCCCCCAAACGCGGACTGCGATTCCAAGAATTGCATTTACCGGATACCCTGTGAGTGCGGAAAATCCTATATTGGTGAAACTAAGAGGCCATTGAATGTTCGCATTGCCGAGCATAAGAAGCACACACAGCGAGGAGAAACCAGCAAATCAGGAATAGCAGACCATGTTTGGACCCATCAACACAACATCGAGTGGTCCCAAGCTGAGATCTTGCACAGAGAGGAACATTGGTTCAGGAGAAAATTTAAGGAAGCCACATACATGTTGTCCAACAACGTATTCAGCCAGGCCAGCGTAGATATACGAAACATATGGAAACCCATCATCAAACGAAAAATGACCAACTCCCGTCAAAACGGTCATCTCTCACGGAATCAGTGAAGCGGAAAATGGAAAGTAGAGAAAGTGAAAGTATTTCAACGACCTATAAAATAGTCATCTCTCGGAGGAATCAGTCCAGTCATCACCCGAAGACGATTGTAGATACCAACAATCGAAACGTCGTGAACTAACGTGACTTGGAATCTCTACACTTTTTTATTTTTTTATTATTTTCTTTTTTCATTCCTTTAATTTTTATTTATTCAATTATTATATTTTTACTTGTAGGTTATTTCACTATCATTTCATTTCAGGTTTATTTTTGCTCAATATAATTGTTATATTCAACTATTCTTTTTTAATTATTCTTTTTTACTTGTTTCAGGGATTTCAAATCATTTTATATAGTAGACAATGGAAGTCCGAACTAGTGAAATTCAGAAATAATCAACATTGCCAAATCGTAAAATTTACGAAGCCTATAATTATCAGTTTAATTATGGAAGTGTATATGAACCCGTTGACGTTTCAATTAATGAAAAATTCTCCACATAGAATAAAATGTACACGAAAAATCATGTTTGCAAATGAGTTCTATATCTAAAATCAGTACACAAAGTCGATAGATCACAAAATATTTACCTAAACTATGATTTTATGCATTATTCAATAATATACCGTTATGAAAATGAAAAAGTATAGCAAACTGGATTAAAGATTCATTTCAAATATTCAATTCATTCTACAATCCTCAATCTGTACAACTGCAATTTATTATAAAAAAAAGATTCCTACATACATACCTCTTTCTAATATAGCTACTTAATTCAAGCGTTATAGGCTCGCTTGGGTAATCTGTTGAATCTTCCAAAACTTGAGAGGAAGGTTGAATGAGGTCAAGTATAGACAGAATTAATTGTACTCGAACTGATCCAACAAAAGCTTCAGAGGTAATCATATGATATAATTTAATAAATTTTGTTTCATACTTTCAGTAACAGGATTAACTCCAGATAATACTTTCTGTGGAGAATACTTGAAGTTTAAACAAAAAAACTCTTTCATCAAATTCAATATTTTCGTTCCCCTTTCATGTATAGTCACTTTTTAAATGATTTCTATAAAGTCTTGGAAGAGTAGAAGGGTTGTAGTTCTTTCTTTTCAATACTTTCACCCATATTTTTTTTCATCATTTTATCCTTTGGGAACCTAAACTCATTATATGAAATAACTCACTTATAAACCAATACGCTTTCTGTTTTCTTGTGCCTTTCGGCACAATTAAAATCAGCATAAGAATGCACCATAATATTATTCAAATATATCTCTAAAACACTTTCAAAACATACACAACTCGATGAAAAAACGAATTGCTCCTACGCGAGCTGTCAGCTAAGAAAAAGTTGAAACTCAATGTTGCAAAAATAAGCAAACAAACAAATTGCGCAGTCAGTCGACATTGCCCCATTTTTTGTCTTTTCAAATTCCATCCATTTATCCATTTCGAAATATTGATTTTTTTTTAGTTATTAGCATATTATAGCATTTGTTAGCTCTGTAGTTTCGTAAATTTTGTCAACATTACCAGCTTTAAGAATAAAACTTTTGGCTTTCACCTATTTATTTTTATAAAAAAATGTGGCAAACGTCCAAAGGAAGAAAAAAAGCAATTAGGTATGAAATAAAGTAATTACAAAGATTGAACTATATGACACACTCGTTTTCCTATTCAGTTTGTACTCCAAATGTTATAGAATTGGATCAGTCATCAGTGAAGACAGCCATTGAGGATGATAGGGTGATCCTTTCATGTATTGTATTGTGTAGCGTTTCTATGAATGACATCTGTTTTAAATCCATATCGAATATTTGGAAAACAAACTCAATAGGAAAAAGGGAATTTCGTATCGAAACGTATAGAAACATAATGAAGAAAAGAGAAATGAAACTTTCTATGTTTTTCACCACATTTATTCGTAACTAACGTTACTGCAGTTTCGTCCTATAGGGACTTTTTCAAACTCATACATTAAATGTATACATAACGTTAGTTAAAAATAAAACTGGTAAAAAACATAGAAAGTTTCAATTCTTTTTCTTCATTTCTACCACGCCGTAGTAACGGCTACATCCATCAATTTATTGTATAGAAACATATTCCTGTATAAACTGATTTGAAAATTTGTCTCAATATGCACAACCTGTCGTAACCATACATTTTCATTATTGATTCAAATGTGTTAGTAATTGCAATAGAGGAAATGTGTCTTTCCAATAATTACTTGTTTTCTTATTTTCTTTTTTTTCTCATATATTGTTATTGGCTTAGAACATAAATCGAGGACGTAAATTGAATACAAAATAAATTAACTCACTTCATAATCTGGCGCGCTAGTTGTGTGTAGTTCAACGTCGATGATTCTGGGTGTGCTAATTGTACTCAATTGTGGACCAATAAGCAACTTTCCAGACAAGTTTTCATCAATTTCTCTATTTTCTTCTTCGAAATTATTTCTCGTTTCAGCATTAGAAACGAATTCCACGTTCACTGAACTCAGGCCACCTCCTTGGTTGATTGCGAATCTGTTGAGCTCTGTGACTGGAGATTCATCAAAATCTGGGAAATCTGAAAAGGAAACAATTATACTTGGTTTACTTCAGAAGATAATTGATATTTTAGAGAAATTTGTTTTAATTTCTGAAGCGATTTTCCATGCCAGCAATAGGAGTAACTGGAATTCTCAAATAGTTACACAACGGATTTTTGTTGTTTTTTCGTAAAAACTGCTTCTGTTCCAATGACCCTCAGTCACCTAAAATAATCTCCGAATTTATCTGGATCGAGTTGAGGTCCTATATACCTTCCGACAAAAGGACAGTATAGATAAACACCTTGGTATAACAAAGTTGTCATCTCAAAGCAATGAGTACATTGTTGCTTCCATGATATCTGTCAACAAATAGGAAATGAAAAATCGAATATCTATCGAGATACAATAAAAAACTCAATGTCAAAAGAAGGATTAAGATCTGTAACAATTCGACTGGTCTTCGTCAAAAGCAGTGATTTGAATTTCCAGCGCTTCTTCACGTTTCATCATAGATGACAAAACGGTAGCAACTTCTCTTCGAAAGAAAGCCAGCATTTTTGCTGAATTCTTTAGCACCCATTAGACTTCTAGCAATGAAAGAAATTAACTTCCATACATAGAGTGCAAGTAATACCTATAGTGTCCTACCCGAAACACTCTCAGATTAATCCTTCATGATTTCAGACAATATAACTTGTTGGTATTATACAAGTGTTGAACAAGTACCTATTGGTCTCAAAATTGATATTTCTAAATTCACACTGATCTTTTCTGTATGTAAGGTGTAATGTCTGCCATCTGAAACTAGTGTGCTGGCAATCCCTAAAAACGGAAGTACCTTCCAGAAATTAACGAATACTCGTATATCCCCCAGACCTAAAGCCTCGGTAGATAATAACATTATCCAGAGGTGGATTAAAGGGCACGACAGAAGTGAAGGTAATCGCATTGATGACTCTTCAGCCAAGGAAGCAGCTGGACTAACAATTTCAGGACCCAGTGGCACCTACGGCGTGATGACTTCGACAATTGCGGAACTAGCCAAACGTCACACCCATTCTCAATCAGTAAAGAGATGAGATGAAATCAAAGGATGCAATCTTGCCAGGATCACCCTGGGCGACCCTGGGAAGCTGGCGCCGAAGAAATATCTGACGATAACCAGGAAAAATCTACGCTTAACAGTAGGATTTCTGACTGGCCACTGTCAACTAAGGAAACACCACCATAATATGGGGTGTAATAATATGGGGCTAGTGGACACACATCTATGCAGGATGTGTGAACAGGAAGATAAAACTGTCAGGCATGTCCTATGCGAGGGTCCGGAGTTATCGACAATAAGAGAGTGTGTGTTTGGAGAGTCTTGGCCTAAACCTGCCGATATGAAGGAGATGTCTCCTAGTGACCTGTCCACCATCCTGGAAAGGACATGGAAAGGACCTTCCTAGAAGGACAACTCCTCGAGAGGATGTAAAATGGGTCATATGTGGCCTAAGTGCTGTGGGCCTATACTCACCCTCCCTACTCTATAGATACAGATCCCCCAGATCTAAAAGATCAGCAATGTGATGAAAAGGTCAATCAACAATGAGGAACACTTCAAATAATTGCCAATATGTCACCAAAAATCAACTGCATATCTTCTAGCTGGGTCAAATACTAGTTACTATCAAACGTACCACAGACTCCTCTGAAGACTGCATGTTTATGGCTTACTAACAGGATCATATCAATTATTGTCCAGCATTCTTAGTACCTATAGGTCGTTGTGTAGGTAGAACATGGATTATTCTCTGAATTATTAGCCATCAATGCTGGTATACTCCAGAGTTAAAATCTCGGCCAGAGAATGCCACTTCTTAGTTTCATGATCACTCTTAATTGAAACAAGCCCATTATTGAAAACCTGCCAGAAATAGTAGAATGGAATCTTTTATTCTTGTATGTGATGTATTTTGGGATTCGTTCTTCATCGTGAATTTTATGGTGAGTTTCGAACTAAGGGGCATGTATTTTGTCCCACAGTTCTATATAATGAATGTGTCAATATGACTATGACCAATGATGAAGGCAAACCATCGTATTTTCGTTTGAATCATGCTGAGTTAGGGATGATAGAATCTTCAGAGGTGATAATGGGACTATATGGAAGACCTTTCTTGTTAACCTTCAGTAGTCCATATAGGAAGAGGTTCAGTGATGTTGATGATGAACTGGTAGAACAGATATTGCCTGAAAAGCGACAAGAGCGTTGGAAGAAAAAAAATATTACTGTCAGTTCTATCCCTTCTATATGACAAAGAACTCTCAGAGATTGGATCTACGAAAAACATGAGAACCTTTGTTAGAACCGGATAAGCATTCTTAGCAATTTCACGAAAACTATGCCAGCGTAGGCTGAAAACTCTGCTTTCACCGGTTATCAAGTTAACGTGACAAAAAGAGGCTTGAAGGTGTCGCTTGGCTAGCGAAAGAAAAACACCCAGAGAGGAAATACCAGCAATATGGAAATAGCGAAAGATCTATGAGATAATTCATAGAGAAGAACGATGCTTTCAGTCAGATCAATGAAGAAACCCGAAATATGTGGACACATTTAATTGGGCGGGGAAACAAACTGCACTGCAGAGAACCGGAAAATCGAGTGATTAGAGAGAAAAAAGGGAAAAGTGACTATTAAGGACTTGTAAATAGTCTCGAATTTGCCGAAACAAATCAGTCATGATTGAAAGAGAACCGTGTGAAAATCTAAACGACGTGATCTGAAAAAGTGTAATATTTTGAGAACTTGGATTCTTTCTCGCGGGGAAGAGAAGTAATCAATAGAAACCCACTAAAGGTTGTTACCACAGTGAATCGAACTGAACAAAACTGAATACAATCTATATTAACAACACGACCGATATAAAATCATGAAAACATGAACCTTACGAAGGTTCGAAATAGATGAATATTTCAATATAGCAGACCACTATTATAATCTTCATGCATTCATTGTTCACTGTGGTTCTGACGTTGAATCTGGTCATTATTACGCATTGGTCAAAGACGAAACGGAGTGGTTCAAGATAGTCGTGTCACTAAATATTCTGGCAATATCTTGAATTTATTGGAACCTCTGGACACACCCTACATTTTATTCTATGGAAGAGGGGACATTGGCAGATCAAGATCTTCAGATTATGGTGTGCTACAAGTTTTCCGGGTTTTCCTGCAGCTGAAAAAGCAAAGGCGCCACTGGAATCATTCGAGTCGCCACGGAGCGCCAATTGATTTTTGTTGTTGTTTCATAATTTCATAATTTGTATTACTTTTTTTTTGTATATTAACGGTTTATTGCTTGATATAATTGTTATATAATTCATAAAAGTTTTTTTAATGCCAAACGGTATTTTGTATTGACTGATATTTCTTTTTCTATTAGCAAAAATATGTTAGTAAACATACTCTCAATTGATTTCATGTTGCGAGTTAATGAAAAATAAACTGTAGTAAAGCACAATTAATGATATAGCCATTTTACTTGCTAGGAGATCGATGTTTTCAACTTGAATCAATGTTATACGCTCGACTACTTGACTTTACAAATTCAAAATTCTCAACTTTTCGTCTATTCAATATTCAATCAATATTTTAGTTTCATTTGTCTACATATACTGAATTTAAAGTGAATCCAAACTGAAATTTCTTGAAAATATGAAAGTTTTTCAATCTCTTAAAGACTCTATGTAATGAAATTTCATTCAAGCTTTTCAAAAATTAAACAAGTTGAAAATTAATCCTAAATATGTACTCTTGTTTACTTTCATCATCCACGTTGGAAAAGGGTCTTCCTTCAGTCTGCGAACGATTAGCTATCATCCCAGAATTTTCTTCGAACGTTGTTTCTTTTACTTCGCTGGAATTTCCTGATGTATTATCCTCAACCTCGAAGCCTCCAAACGAACGATCACCTAATAAATATTGGATTTAGTCGTCAGGTAACAAACGAATTCTTATGGTAATAATAATGGAAAACGGGGCAATTTTTAACCTCCTAGGATACTATACAAATAATACAAAAAAATCTTTGAACATTTTTTGTTTTTTGAATTCCACCAAGAAATTATAGCAATTAGAATATAGTTCAAAAGTGTACTCATTCAAGTTTTTCTGCATATACAGGGTGACTCAACACAAATAAAACTGTACAGATGAATCATATATACATGTCAATTTAACTTTCTGAATGTTTTTATTTATTTATTTTTTAATGGTCAAGTACACTACATAATTATTATAAAATCCCAAATGGTACATCAAGAAAGTTCCAATTGTTGAAACCAGTCAAGCATTAGAGTTCAGTTATGAACCCAACAAGTAAGATCCTTAATATAAACTATTGTAATTGCCTAAAAATAAATAATCCAATTTATTTTTTTATTAGTCCAGTACACCACAAACTATTATTAAAATACCAAATGGAACATAAAAAAGAAAAAATATTAAAAAGACAAGAATAAGCATAAAGACATTCAACACTAATGATCAATTAAATTATAAAACAAAACGTAACTATGTCAATTACATTACAGAATTGTAACAAAGTCCCAAATGGTACATCAATGTGCAAACAAACCCTAGAGTCAAGTTATTACTTCATAATAAATAAAAGTATACATTTTCATTTGTCAAGTAGTACATTAAGTTCAAATTCAAATAGAAGAAAGACATGTACAAACACAAACAATGATCATTAAAAGAAATAATAAACGACTATTCAGAAGTTTAATGAACAATCTCTGGGTGGAGTCGTCTGATTGCAATTTTTTAGAATTTTAAATATGACAAATGAAAAAGATCAAGTCCTGAAAAGTATATATTGAAATTTTTTTGAAGCCTACAACTTTTTGCCATCGAGCCATAGTTAGTCTTGTAGAATCGCAAGCCAAATGAAAAAATGTGATTGCTTCTTAAGGATCTTGAGTTAACGAAAAAGCAAAGGTCATCTAAAATAGCTGAACAATTGTAGTGGAAGTTTATAATTTTATGAAGGAATAGAACCAAGTTTACGTCTGTCCTCAAGTGATAATAAATCTAATACAGACAGCCTTATTTGCGAGGTAAATCCAAAGTAGAGTAGGCCAAGTTTCTAAATTATATATTTAGAGAAGCGATTTTGCACTTTTTCAAGTCTCTCTTTATGACAAGCTTAAAGAGGACACCAAATAACACTATTATATTCCAAAATACTCCGAACCAGTGAAAAGTATAATGACTTTATAGCATCATATTCTGTAATATGGCGGGTATTAATTTTGATGAAGCCGAGCATTCTGAATGCTTTATTACAGATATTATTGACATGATCAATAAAGCTTAGAGCTTAGATCTTTATCGAAAGTAATTCCCAAATCGCATAAGCTTTTGACAGTTTGAAGACTTACATCATTGATGGGGTAATTTCTAATGACAGGCTGTTTCATTCTATAAAATCTCACTACATTACATTTCTTAACAAAAGCTATACAGGTCATTCTGAATGCATTCAGTATCAGTGTTTGAATACTGATTTAACATAATTAAAAAAGAGTAGAAATAATATAGGCCCAATGTGCGAACCTTGCGGAACCCCTGAAGTCACATGAATTGTTTCTGACACATTGTCAGCTATCTTCACATTCTGCGATCTACCGGAAAGGTAGGATTCCATAAATTTCAAGTGTCTGCCCGTTATTCCAAGATTATCAAGTTTTAAAATTATTAGTTCATGACAAACTGAATCGAAGGCTTTAGTAAGGTCCGTGTAGATAACATCAACTTGGAACCCTTGCTCAAGCTTATTTGTGATGAAGTTTTGGTAGACAGCCAAATTGATGGCAGTAGACCTTCCTTTGTAGAATCCATGTTGTTTATCTATTATGACGTGTTTGAAATTATTAAATATTTCATCCGTGATTAAAGATTCAAATACTTTGGGAATAGAATAAATTTTCGAAATACCCGTGTAATTCTAAATATCATTACTGTTTCCACTTTTGAATACTGGAAAAAGGAAAGATTTTTTTCAAACACCTGGAAAAATCCCTGTATCAACTGACCTTTGAAAAAGTATTTTAGGGGGATGTGATAAACTGTGACAGCAATTCCTTAACAATACTGTCGGAATTCCGTCAGGACCCACGCCCTTTGAGACATCTAGGTTTTTCAATTCATTTTCATAAACTA
Source organism: Leptinotarsa decemlineata (assembly GCF_025532065.1). Taxonomy (NCBI): domain Eukaryota; kingdom Metazoa; phylum Arthropoda; class Insecta; order Coleoptera; family Chrysomelidae; genus Leptinotarsa; species Leptinotarsa decemlineata. Next base: position 24,988,108 of record NW_027412688.1, on the reverse strand, counting down.
CACATCGCTATTTGATCTCTACAAACTTTATTTGATGAAATATATCACGACATGTTTCGCTAACACAGCTTTTTCGTAGTAAATTGTGTCGGTTTGAATGAAATAGAAATAATTTTTATGAATAATCTCAAAGATAATTGTTGGTTCCATGGAGTTTCATTTTTACTCAGAACGTTTTGTAACGTATTCCAAAAACACTTTATTGTGAGATTTTCACTAAATTGTTTTACAAAAACGCAACACGTGTTTCGCCATACAATGGCTTCATCTGGCGTGTCTTTCAACGTTTTGTTACTATTGCCATACCTTCTGACTCATACGAATCTCCTCTGATCCTTCCATTTGTTCCAGTACTGCTGACAGTAAATTCGCCACTACTTCCACCTGAAGATCCACCACTGAAGCTGCCTGAAAATCCTGCACTACCACTACTTGATGAAGTGAAGCCATACGAGTTACCTGTGATGAAAGAGCTTCCACCGCTCACTGCTCTGTAGCTATTGTAAATCACTGCACAATCTGGAGCATATATTTTACAGAGTTCGTAAGCTGTGTCGGGTTTTGGAGCTATTTTGATCAGTTGCACGTCTCCCTGTGGATTGAAAAGAAGGTTGTTCATGATGAAATAAAATACAATACATATGAAATACTAAACACTTTTTCGAAAAATCACAAATTAGGTGGTTCGGTGAAGGGTCTATTCGACTCTCCACCGCAACCCGCAAGGGTTTATTGTGGTTCACACCTATTTACAGTCGACCAGTTTTTTAACGAAGCCCATCAGTTTGAATGGTGAGTGGTTTTTCAGGTCAGATGGTATGAGTACGGCTTTGCCAAACTTTGAAAACTGATTCGTTTCCCAGCGGGGTAGTATGTGCTCTGCTGTTCCATCATTTTCCAAACAGAGGCGACACACACTGTCTTCCGAAATTCGAGTCTCTACATATGATGATTCAAATGACAGTGACCTATGAGAAGGCCTCATAGAGATGGTAGTTCATCCCTACTATAGCCAACAACTGTTTGGTATAAAGCTTCGAAGGGTAAATAAAAGCCTTGGAGTGAGCCAATCCTGGAAGATTCTGCCAGAAGTCCATAACTCTTCTTTCGATCCAGGTGTTCAATGTTTGTTTGGCAGAGCCAAAAGCGATGCCAATAACAGGTTTTGGTCCTATGAAGCTGCTTGCAGCACCCTCCTTTGCAAGGGAGTCAGCAGCCTCATTGCTTTCCAGGCCAAATCAACTGAGTACTAGGTGTTGATGATGTTTTACTGACCAGTCTCGAAATTAATGAATATTCACCAGATGATGATTAGGTTCAATGTTCAATTAGAAGTTGAGGTGTGTCTAAGAATAAAGCAGAATTGCTTGGTTTCAGGCCGGAAGTAAAATATTCATGGAATCTGGCACATCTATTCACCATCACAGATGAAAAGCTCAGTTTCTCAGAATGATAAAAGAGTTGATTCAATTTCATGATACTGGTAGTTTAATGCACGAATTTATACGTAAATCAAAAACCTGTTGCACATTCAGTATTTCAGTTGTCCAACTTTTCTTTGATGTTCCCGTTTATCAAAGTTGCTTGTGATGTTTAGGTCTGCAATCAGATAGTTGATACTCTTTTGGGTAATACTTAGGGCGGAGCTCAATATGTGTGAGCAATATTCCATAAACGTTCTAATTTGTTCATTATAGAGTATTAAAGCTTGCTGAGATGTATAGAACTTTCCAATTTGAAATGATGTTCCAGTTTATGAGAGACTATCGTTTGGTCTTTCATTGAAGGGATTGTACCAATTGGTATCCAATTTGAACAATATCCAACAATATCAAATAGAAAAACGGTACTCTTCCCTACGCGCATTTCATCAACCAAGTTTTTGTCTTCAGGAAGTGAAATTCACTGAACCTTCTGAAGTCGCCAACTCGATTGTTGAAAATACATTGACTGTACTTCATCTCCTGAAGACGCCAACTTTGTTAGTGGAACGCGTAACGAGAAGAGTGTGGCTTGGGGACAGTACTTGTTCAGGATGAATTGATTGATGTAGCCATCACTACGTGGTAGGAAAGCATCATGAAAAATGAGAAATGAAACTTTCCATGTTTTTTACCACTTTTATTAGTAACTATTGTTATAGACCGGGAGCCCGTGACAGAAATTTTGACCCCATTTTTTACCGTCTGCCTTTTTTGGAGGACATATTTACAGCCACAAGCAACAGTATTATGCGTTGAACGAATTTTTTACCATGTTACACATGCTCGAACATTAACTCTAGATTTCATAAAAAAAGAGCTTCTTTGACCAACATTTTACCGTCTGCCATTCATGCGAGCGGAAGGCTAGGTTACGCAACCCACAAAAAAAATTGGCAGACGGTTACATGGTGTTCTGGCTGAAGCATACAATTTTAAATTGACCAAAAAAAATGGTTAACTAAATCAATTTTATACCGTCTGTCAAGCACAGCGTAGACTAACAGTAGCATGAAATGAACGAATTTTCACAAGGCAGACGATTTGCCGGTGTATTGATAATTTATAGGCATTAGTTAGTTAACAATTTTTTTACAGTGTCTCTGAACCATTTTTTACCGTCTGCCTCTTGAATGTGATAAAGTTCCATAATTAAAATGTCCTGCGACAACTGTTGGCAGACAAATTGGCAATGTTTTAAGTACAGGCAGACGCGAATGAACTTGCAAAAAAAATTTATAACTTTTACCAATATTTTACCGTCTGCCATTGTTTCCTTGCAGTATATATGATTATTGAGTAAACTAATTGTCAATTGGCAGACGAATTAACCGTGTTTATACAACTGATTTTTTTTTAATTTTCAAAAAAAAACCTAATAACTTTAACCAACGTTTTACCGTCTGCCATTGTTCTCTTGCAATATATATTATTGAATAGACGAACTGTCAATTGGCAGACGAATAGACCGTGTTTAGATGAGAGTGGTAGACAATTTTTTATGATACAAGTGTCAATGTTACTTCATAAGAACAAATTCAGTAGGATCTTCAACAAAAAATAACGTAGCAATCTAATAATCAATTTTAGTGATACAGTTCAAAGGGTGTGAAAAAAATGCAAAATTATTTGAACGATACGTGAACATATGCTACTACAGTTATTTATTTTCGATTAATTACGTAAGTTACTATTTTCGATATATTCATGCTGGATTTTCATTTCATTGAGTTCTCATAATTTCTTAAATACTGACGTACCTGCAGATGTTAATCTAATTTTCTTGAATGTTTTCAGGCGTATCAGGTCCTTCGAACCAGTTAAATGTATACTGTCCATTATCATTGTGACACCAGCTATAATTTAATGTGTCTAATTGAGATGGATTTTTTTCAAAAGAATAGGTCTATATGTTTGATATATATGCTGTTAAAAAAAACTAATCAATACAGTTTATTGTATGATTCTAACTATAAAAGGGTTTTACAAAAACCTCGACACGTGTTTCGCTATACAATAGCTTCCTCAAGCATAAACTGTTTATGCTAGCTAATCAATACAGTTTACTGTATCATACAATAAACTGTATTGATTCGTTTTTAATATGGATTTTCAAGTATCGGCCAGTTCTATTCAAATATATGCTGTTCTTCAAATTTGTTGCTGTAACTTTCTGGCACATGGTGGTAGATTGGATACGTCAAACGATGAAACTTGTTTCTTGAAAGACTCCATATCATCTATCACTATGCAATGTCTTTCAAATATCCGAACTCTCGCTTCAGTCTTGAGACTTTGGATAATTTATTTTTGGTTGTTCCATACATACTGCACACACATTCTTCGATTATTTATTGGTGCAGTGTCGGCAACCAAAGAAGGATTCGCCAAGTCTGCAAATGCTTTTTCAAACTTTTCGTTGCCGATTAAAATCGACAAAGGTTTTTTTACCTTTTTTAATAAAAAGCTGGTGTAAAATAACAGCCGGTTAAGGCATGCAGGTAAACCAGCGCAAAGCTGAAAGCCAAGAGCACGGCCGATTTATGTGGCATTTATGAATCTGTAATTGTTTCCAAAACCAAATTGTGAAATAACATTGACACTTGTGTCATCACAAATTGTCAGTCTCATCTAAACACGGTCAATTCTTCTGCCAATTGACAGTTTGTCTACTTAATAATTATATATTGCAAGGAAACAACGACAGACGGTAAAACATTGGTCAAAGTTTGTTGGGTTTTTTCTGCAAATTAAAAAATAATTTTCACTTGTATCAACGGACGATCTTTTTGAAAACATACTTCCCAAACTGAGTTTTGAAATTCCCTTTTTAAAGAAATACGTTGACGATGTCATTTGTGCAATAACTTATGACAAATCTAATGAAATTCTTGATGTTGTCAATAGATATGATAAAAATGTACAGTTCACTATCGAAATAGAAAATAATCAAGACCCTTCCTTTCCTTGATACAAGAGTTATCCGTAAAACTGATAATTCCTTGATTACTGATTGGTATGTCAAACCTACTAATTCAGGAAGATATATTAATTACTATTCTTTTCATAAAAAATCAGTTTAGATCAATTTATTACCCTGTTTGAAAGAAAGAATAGAAAAATTAGTACACCCTTCCCTCAAGCAAAAAAATCTCAGCCTTCTTAGAGACATATTGATCGAAAATTCTTATCCCAGAAAACTTCTCAATAAAATAATTATCAATACTGGCAATAATACAAATTCCAATATAATCAATAGAAATGTATGTAATGATAGTTTACCTATCAATTTTTCTAATAAATCTATACTTAACCTTGGAAATATCTTCAAATATCATAAAACTATTTCATAATGAACAAAATATCAAAATATGTCAAAAAAATATTGAAACTATAAAGAATTTGAATACTAAATTGAAAGATAAAACAGATACCACCAAAAAGTCAAATGTGATTTATAACATTCCTTGTAACAACTGTAACTTGGATTATATTGGAACATCTAGAATTGTTAGTGATAGAATAACTTCACATAAAAGTGATATAAAGCCTAATAAAAAATCATGCGCATTAGCACAACATTCTATAGAAACAGGACATAAACCAAAATACTCTAATATAAAAGTTTTACATACAGAAAAAAATATTTCTAAACGCCTTTTTCTTGAAATGGTTGAAATTAATAAGTCTTCTGTTTATATGAATAAGAAAACTGACATTGATAATCTCAGCAATATATACAGTAACTTACTGGAACTACATCAAAAACATGATAATAATGAAAATTGTATCAATCAATAACTCTTTCTTAAAGTCAAAGATTATGAAATCATCATACCCATTGAAAAATTACATTTATGTGAAGGTATGACTTTTGTCAAACTAAAATAATCTTATACATGTTCAACCTTCTCCGTCAGTTTTTATGTTGAATTTATTGTTTTCAACTCATTTTTACTGTAAGTATGAATTGTAATGTTATTCGATAGCAAAAAAACCAACAACTCAATAAATTATAGGCCGTGAAGAAGCTTCTCATTAGAAGCGAAAGCTTGGCAAAGTAGAACAGATATTTGATTTTTGATTTTTTGACTGAGAGACCCCGGACCCCGTTAATCCATTTTGCTATAAATATATATATATATATATATATATATATATATATATATATATATATATATATATATATATATATATATATATATATATAAAAATGTTAATTAACTAATGCCTATAAATTATCAATACACCGGCAAATCGTCTGCCTTGTGAAAATTCGTTCATTTCATGCTACTGTTAGTCTACGCTGTGCTTAGCAGATGGTAAAAAAATCGATTTTAAATAACCATTTTTTTTTAATAAAAATACATGCTTTAGCCAGAACACCATGTAACCGTCTGCCAATTATTATTTTTGTGGGTTGCGTAACCTAGCTTTCCGGTCGCATGAATGGCAGACGCTAAAATGGCGGTCAAAGAACTAGAGTTGATGTTGAAACATGTGTAACATGGAGAAAAAAATCGTTCAACGCATAATATTGTTTCTTGTGGCTGTAAATATGTCCTCTGGAAAAGGCAGACGGTAAAACATGGGGTCAACATTTCTGTCATGGGCTCCCGGTCTATTACTGCAGTTTTGTCCTACATGGCCATTCTCAAACTGGCTGTTCAAAAACTAAGGTGAATGCTCAAATTTCGCGAGCTACGTACATTCGATTGGATTTTTTTTTATTTTCATGTTGGTATTCTCTCCTCGAACATATGCTCACGCTTTCAGATATTAAGCATGTTAAGTTTGTTGGTGAGAGGCATACAAGTTAGATGTGTTTTGCGTGTTCATGCAGTCGCAAGAGCACCAATGCCACATAGTCATACGGTCAATAAGGTGTGTTATCTTGGAAGTTATGCGCCGTTTGCGAAAAGCAATACGAAGAAAACTTCCGTTATGTTGAAAAAACAATTTATGTCTCAGCCACCGTATTCACCAGATTTGTATCCCTACAACTTTTTCCCATTCCCAAGATTGAAGAGACTCATGAAAGGACGGCTTTTTGCGATGACTGATGGGGTAAAAACCGAATCGCTATGATAGCTCAAGGACATACCAAAAAGTGAATATCAGAACTGCTTTGAGGATTTTTAAAAACGCTGGGAAGTACTTCAAATGGGACATAATAGAATTTGATGATCAAATAAATATTCTTTGGGAAAATTAAAATTCACCATATTTTTTGAACAGCGTAGTACACTTTATTACAATCAAGTGAACATATAATAGATAATTATTTACCATTACGAGATAGTGGAATAATGGATACTGAGAGGCTTAAATGGAACTGACGTTATCGAGTTGGAAATACCTCATGGGAAAATCAATACCAATGATAATCACTAATTGTATTTCATGAACTCCGGAATGAAAGCAAACGAATGATTACCATATCGTTCAAACTTTTATAAAACTAGATAAAAAATGTGATCTTTCGATTTGTCTTTGGTCGATTTCAAAACTTACATTGTAATAACCCTCTTCAACTAGTTCGTATCCGATGTTGATGAGTCCATCGTTGCTCAATTTGGATGTGTTTTTTCGGAGCAGAGATTTTGTAATGGTTTGATGACAGTCATAAATCAGTGTTATCGAGTCTCCTTTGATGCTGAACGCCAGACGATGCCATCTGAAAATATATTGTGTTTGAATGTATGCAATTAAGATTGTTTGATTGATAATTACAGTCCTAGGCGTTATTATTACAATAATTAAGACGATTATTTCATTTCAATCGATATTTTTTAAAAGTATATGTTGGATTACTGATGCAAGGCGATCCAAAGGTTACAGAAAAAATTGATTTCCTTGAGTTACTAATAATTTTCAAGGGAAAACCTGAATTGAGTTGGTTGTTATTTATAAACTGACACTATTTTATATGGAAATACCTCTCTCTCTTTTCTTCTCTGGAAAATATAAAAACCAAAGCTTCCGTGTATGACAAATTGAACATTCAAGTTATAATTCTTGGCTGTCCTTTCATTGCACCTTTCATTGTGCCTTCAATTCATGTATAGTAGAATTTAATTTTCCCAAGGTTTGGAAAAAGCATATGTATTATCGCTACCGATGGTCTCCAACGCAATAGATTTCAGTCAATTGAGAAGAATAATTATCCTACCAACGCTTTCCAAAGTTTTGGAAGAAATACTAGAAGAATAAATTCGACCACTATGTATCTAGTCGGGAATAAGTTGATACCTGCATATCAATCTGGTTTCAGATTGTTTATTTAATAGATGAAACAAAGTTATTATGTTGATACTGCTTGATTACACATTAAATCGACACATTAAATCACGAAATGTTGACATTTTTTCATCACATCAGTTTCAGCAGAAATATAATAGTTTTTCTGAAATCATATTTACCAGATCGTGAGCCACAAGTTAAAATTTTCAATCCATTAATATCTAATAGCAGCTGGTTAACGAAAAAACAGAAATAGTCAAGGCAAAAAATATAAAGTCCACAGCGTAATCACCAGAAACATGTTTTCTGAACCTATTGAGCAAGGTAATACTGCATCTGAAGCTCTTTTCCAAGTAAGCTATAGAATACCACGAAAGTGCAAACCTTTTTTAGATGGAAAATACACCAAGGAAATCTTCGAAGTTGTCTCGTGTGATGCGCCGTATAGAAAAGATAAGTAAAAAAATAAAAGAACAACTACAAAAATATATCGTCCGCTCTGTTACTTTTTCGCTACAACTTGAAGATTCAACAAATATCACCGATACTGCACAATTACTTATTTTTATTCAAATGGTTTTTGAAGATTTTTCGACGGAAGGAAAATTGCTATGATTTCCTTAAAATGAAGAAGTCGTGGCCTTGATAATGGACTACAAAGCATATATCAGGCAGATTAGACTTCCTTTTTATCAGTGACAACTGCAATAATAAATATTCATGATGGTTTCATTGCTCTTCATCACAAAGACGGATAATTTTCAGATTTCATTAGCTACCACTGCATAATTCATAAACAAGTATGTACTGGCTAGTATTCGTAAGAGACCTGAACACAATACATGTGATGGATATTTATTTCAAGATTGTAAATTCCATTAAAGGAAAATTTCTCCAAAGGCGGTTCTTTAAACAGCAATTAGATGAGAAGGAACCAGATTTTGCGTCACACACTGACGTTAGGTGGTTGAGTCGAAGCAAGATTTTGCAAAAATTTCTAGATCTATTGGACGAAATGATGGAATTTTTCGAAGGGGGAAGTGATGACTATTAGTAATTGCGTGATTTGGACTGACAATGTCATTCATTCATTCATTTTACTGGAAAACTGGGAACATTAAATCTGGAACTACAAGGAAAAAATGAAACATAATCAGAAATTATGAGTTCTATTGCAGCATTTCAAGATCAAACAACGTCCATACTACCGAAAAGAAACAAATCAATAATTCGTAAACATCAAGGATCCTGAATATTACTGGAGTTTCAGCCTAACACCAAACCATCATTTTTAACACCTCGACACGTGTTTCGATCACCAAGTGATGACGGTTTGGTGTTTGAGATAAAATTGTACTAATATTCATTACTACATTAAAGGTTCCAAATAGTGTATCATAAGTATCAATGATCATATGGAAAACAAACTACCTACAAGTTCATTCCTCGAGAGAAATAAAGGCAGTGGTATCAGACTCAAAAAAATTGCAATTCATCAGTTACCCATTCCATTATTCAATGTGATATCTATGAAATGGCCATAGAATCTGCAGATTTATTTCAAATGGACCATATGATATTTCAAAACGAAATTATTACTCTGCGCTGCGACATATTTCTAGAAGCAAGGTAATCCTGTGGTCTAGATTTCTGGGTATTGGTTCCAACGAGAAATATCCAAATTAGAGAAAATGTGTTGAACAACTGCATTTGTGTTGTGGTTCAATATATTTATATGAGTCAGTATTTTCCTACTTATAACAAACAAAAAATAAATAACGTTCGCTCTTGACAGACGCTCATACATTGGATTCTTCTAGGTTGGCAGTTTTCAAACCCAAACCTGATTTTGCTAATCTAGCGGAAGATACTCAGACTTAATACTCACGCTAATATTAATAAGTTGCTAATAATAATTTTCAGTTTTATGTTTTTCCTATTGACAACATGAAAAATACTACTGAACTATTTTGTTTCATTCAGGATTTCAAGAAGTATGTAATTGGTGGGTCCCACAAGGTTTCGTCAGTGATCTTGGATCTAATCAAGTCGGCTATCCCTGTCCTAGTTATACGGTAGGGTGTACCACAAGGAAGCATCTTAGTTCCTCTATTATACTCCCTGTACACATCAAACTTTCACACTCATATTTCCTAGTGTGATTATCATTTGCATGCTGATGAAACGCAAACTTCAGACATTCAGACTTTCAGACATTCAACGATAAAATCAACCGTGATTTATCAACTGTAGCCATATTGTCTGAAAAACATTACCTCAAAATTAATAATTCAATCGATTAAGAATTCCAGTCAATAATCAAGAATTAGTTTTGAGTGATCCTGTGAGAAACATAGATTTATGTTTACATGCCAAGCACCAATTCAGTAAACATGTTACTGCGAAACTCAAAATAGCAATAGCATATGCTACTATGAAACTGTTATATTCACATAGAGCAGATATGAGCAACATAACCAAAAAAATATCAAGTAATTCACTTAAATTATCGCATTTCAACCACTGTGATACAGTTTATGGCTCCTTCCCTCGAAAAACTGGCGTTTATCGTATTCAGAAAGTACATGTTATGAAAGAAACTGAAAGGAACTGACAGAAATGAGTTGGCTGGCATTTACAATCGCCACAGGTTACATTTCGATTGCCCTTTTCATGAAATCCCCAGAATATTCATTCAAAAAAATCACATTCAGAACTGATGTTTATAATTTGAATCTGAGGAGGACAAATATGATTAATATCCCTCCAAACAAAAAGGAAATTTTCAAGCCTTGCTTCTCCTATCAAATTGCGTCCGTATGTAATTCACTGAATATACCAAATTTCGCTTTATGTCTTAAAAAAATAAGAGAAAAGTGCTACTCTCACACAGTAACGTCGCTTGAGAAAATGTTCTTCGTATATTTTCACTAATGTTTGATTCTATTATCTATTATAAAATTATGTGGAACTATCAAAGGAGGGAAGGGAGTGACATAATCAGAATAGCAATAGAGTAGAAAGTAAAGGTAAGAAAGCATAGTAGTTACTTTCAGATACAAACTGGAAAAAAATCCCTTCCAAAAATCCCTTCACATGTACATGGAATCACACGAATGAAAAAATACTTTCGAAACAACTCTTTTCATATGAACTTCGAATTATACAAAAATCACCTTTTTCTATATAGTTTGTACTCCAAATACCCGCTATGGAAAATAATCATATATATCATAGAAACGCTACACAATATAATATAGAGTGCATTTTTTGAATTGAAATTTTTGAAATGAAATTGACAGATGAAACTTTCAAGATAGCGACTGGGCGCCATCTGGGAAAAACATTAAATGGAAAGGGGGGTCTTGCGACACATCATTTTGAAGCTCCGGACGAATACTTCACAACCCTTGAAAATGAAGTCAATATCTTCAACTACTACAAAATTTGCGGAACTTTTTAACTATATAATATGAGGAAATAAGTTTGAGGTCATTTCAGAAGATGCTTGAAATGGTTGTCTTGAACTTCTTGAAATATAAACAGCCTATCCGATATTTCACGCCGAACATTTTCGAACAGAGGAACGTCAATATATTTACAATATTTATTATTCTCTGCCGTATATCCAATATGGAAGCAGGTTCGGTTTCGTACACCTTTCGCTTCAATTAGCCCTATAAAAAAATCTAAAGGTGTCAAATCTGGCGAGCGAGCTGGCCATTCTGTAGGACGTCGACGGCCAATCAGTTAATTGGTGTACTATTTTAATTGTGTATAGATGATACCTATTCCTCTTCAAAAGTCTCCACACAGTAGAAAGAGACACCTCACTAACATTCGCGACGGAATAAGTAGACTGTTCAGGATTTACTATCATCTCACCAATTATTTGCACTTGCTGTTCTTCCGGAATGGACGGATGACCTGATGGCTTTTTGTTATGTACACTACCGGTAATTGTGAATTTGGATACAAGTTCCCTCAAATATTTTCTACAGATAAGACAATTCGGAAAACGTACATTGAAAATCCTTTCGGTCTCGTGAAAGTTACGCATCGCACCGTAAATAAAAATCTCTTCAATTTTTTTTCCAATGACGAGAATTAACCATTTTAAAGATTGTTGACGTGGTATCTTTGTACTAGTAAAACTGAATGAGAATATTCTAACTGAACAATGACGTTCATTGTCGTACTGACATTTTTTGTCGTTTTTATAAACAAAAAATAACTTAACAAACCTTATCGGGTTGTTGGAATTGCCATATGGCAGATAAAAAAGAATATTTCTAGAAATATCGATATTAATATATTTGTCTTCAGGAAATTATTAAATATTCCGCCATTTTGTAGTAGATGAAGATATTGACTTTTCTAGGGTTGTGAAATATTCGTCAGGAGCTTCAAAATGATGTGTCACAAGACCCCCCTTTTGATTCAATTTTTTTCCCAGATGGCGCCCAGTTGCCATCTTGAAAGTTTCTTCTGTCAATTTCACTTCAAAATAAAGTATTCATGCATAATGTCATTATGCTTGATTTCAATTTTTTGAGTTGACCCATTCAAAAAATTAAAGGGGGGATATTAAAGAAATGCACTGTATGAACAAGTTACGATGTGGAATTTCACTTCGATGGAACACTATCACCCTCAATGGCGGACTTCAAAGTTTCGAAATTAGGTACTTGTCTTCTTACCCCATCTATTACCCTGTCTTATTACATTTCTAGATAATATAACATAATGAAACACTTATTTCATTCATAACATTACGGCTTCATTTCACGAATGTGAAAGTAGTTATTTCGAAAGGGCAGCTTGTATCTGAAAGTAACTTTTTTGCATGACCATACTTTCCGTATGTGTGTGTATGTGGATATTTATGTTTCAGGTTGATATTTAACGATTGCAGTGTTATTCCTGTGGGCAACATGGTGATTGGTAATATGGCTACACGTTGCCGTCTCCATATACTGTATCCTTCATCTCTATAGCTAGGGGTGGGTATTTTTCAATTTTTCTCGAATTTGAAATGGTAACTTTTTATGGAAGGGTGAACCGTAACGCATAACGGCGCCAGTATTACTGGATTCCCTTTATCCTAACACACAGCGTTAGCCATATCTCGGACAAACGATTCTCTCGCCTCTCTCCGCATGTTCAGTGTGCGGTCGATATATACTATTGACAGTGAGCATATAACGTAAAAATATCATCTTTTTTTTCCGTGTGTGTATGAGATAGGTGATTTTCTGTTTTTTGAGTGTGTATGTGGTATCCGGTCTGTTGTGTGATATTGCTCTGTCTTTGTGGAATGTTGTGTCCAAGTCATAATTCCATTTCTTTGTTGCTGTGGATGATATTTGTGATCAGTATGTTTCTATATTTTTTTTACCGTAGTGTGTGCTGATCAGGCCCTATCCCCCGAAGCCCCTATAAATTCGGGAGGGCGCGCCCGCATTATCAACTAATGACCACTCCCCACACTGTGGGGTAAGTGATCATTGGGTCCGAGAATCATGTGCCCTGAGCGGGCGCAGTGAGCCAAGAATGACAGCCTTCTGCATCTGTGCGGCTAAGATTTCTGCCTTAGTGCGGCAAGCCGGTACGATTTTAAGATTCGAGAGTAGAGAGGATATCATTCCACCAAGGGCTCCAATAATCAGAACAACCATCTTGACAGAGTGATCTGGATAGAGTCTGCGGAGTTCGAAGAGAAAATCTCGATATTCAATCCGGTCGAGAAGGTCTACATCAGGCGTATTATCTTCTATGAGCCTGAGGGTGGGGAACGAATAGTTCCAATAAATTCGGCACTTCTCGTTTCCCACAATAATTTCAATATCCCCTGGAGCGTAGGGCAACACCGGTGTCTCGTCAATACCGTGAGAGTGCCGTAGATGGTAATATAGAACTCTTAGGGCCGCGTTATGTCGATGGATATAGGCCGAGACCGCATATGCTGGACATGCTGATAGCAAATGCATTAGGGTCTCAGGTGCCTCGCGGCAGGCCCTGCACCTTGTGTCGAGAACCTCTATACCCATCACGCGACTGCGGTAGACTAAGGTGTTGAAGACACCATCCTGGCAATGATGAACCCCTAAGTTTCCAACTTCAGCCCACTCGACCTGAGAAAAGCGAACATCAGGCGCTTTGATAAGCCAAGGTCTATGATTGTCATTATTATTGTCATAACTCGTTCTGTATCGCCCCCAATTGACTTATCGGGCTTTTGCTATTTTTAATTCATAACTTTTAGCTCTTTTACTGGACCCGTTTTTGAAAGAAACAGGTTGTCACTCAATCCTAATGAAAATTCCTGAATGAATTAGTGAAGTTCCAATATATTTCATTACCCAAGTTTTATTTCGTACTAACTTTGAAATTATATACCCATTTTGAATAGCCACCAACAATGTTCATTTGCAAATTAAACCCTTGTCATCCTGTATTATTCCAGCGTGCACCTGCTTCGTCTTATTCCGAATTTTAATCAAGTTGTTAATCAGGCTTAGAAGTTGGAAAAGTTATATGAATAAACTACCGTCATGCTAAACAATGGAATACGCAAATAACGGACTATCACAATCACCCTTTTATCATATTTGCTCTGGAAATTGAGTAGGTAATTAATTCCCTCGCATTCGTTAGTCATTCGCTGAGTCGAGGGCTCTGAAATGATCGATTCACCTGTGTAGGATATGTCTAATTATCTACAACAATAGTCCATTAAATCATCATCATTATATGTTCACCGTACGGGGGAGGGTTAGAGAATATGTCTCCCAAGCAACCGAATACCATCGTCATGTACTGAGTTTTCCAATTAAATATTTCAATGACTTTCATTCATAATAATCTGGTATACAAGATACAGGGAGATGACTGCCCGTCAGCTGTAGGTAGGTACGTCTAAAGTTGGTGGGTCTATTTATCCTTTAAATCTAACCGGTGAGACTTCAATGAGGCTCTCATCTATTCAAACTCAGCCAAATGAATCCAGCTTGTTAGCTGTCCGTGGCGGGGCTTTCAGGGGGAAAGGAACGTCATCGTATTTGATACTTTAGCTGTTGTTTCCTCATTGCTGTTCTCTCGAAGAGCATGGCTGTAGATTTAGCACCACTTTTATACATAGAAACAATATTTTTTTGATAGATCAACTTCAGGTCTTTATTGAGTTTTTGGCAACCATCAGGTATGGAGGATTTATCGAGTTCCATGTTTATTTACGATATATATATATATATATATATATATATATATATATATATATATATATCTATATCTTCCATAAATGACTATTATTCGGTCAAAGACCTGACTGAGATGTAGATACTATTTGAAAGTCATCAAGAAAATTCGTGTTGCTTTCCTATCTGACGAAGATAGTCGTAGATTGACCATCGATCAGATGAAGTGCATTATTCTTTACAGGGAAACTCCAGCCCTATTAACAGAGCACATACACACTATCACAAACTAATTTCTATTCAACACTCAGCAACTAACGCCCAATTTATCTCCACTATTTGAATTCCTTGTTTAACCACTCGATTAGCTTTCTAAACTCAACTGCCCTCTCTGGACGAGAAGCCGGCCTTTTATATCGGTAAAAGTCCATCGTAGAATTCTGTAGTCTGTTCGGTACTCACTTAGACTTTTCGCGCCGGTTTCAGACTGCATTCTTTGAATTTGAGGCTCGGGAGGTAGGTCTTCTGTCACGCATTTCAGGTAGATGCTCTCCCATGACTACATGGTAACTAACTGCACTTACCAGCCAAGAGACGTTCTTCGGATGTTGTAATTTGTAACCATCCAGACCAGAATGTGCCATTCTGTAATCCTTCTGGATTATCCTCATCGGCATCCACAACGATATACTATTAGTTTAGTCATTCTTGAAGTTGTTGTTTCAGTCATGCAGAGCTTCTTTGCCTCTGGTTTGGGTGAATCATCGCTTGAGTATATACGTTCACTGACCTGCTCAGGGGAAATTTTTTTCTCCTCCTGATGCAGATTCAACTAGCTTCCTGGATTTATTATTGCTCTTGGTCTGATGTTATAGAGAGAATAGTTGGGGTCATTCAGTCGACTTCTATCTTCTTTGTTGTCTTAGGGTCGAATTTTTTGACTACTATATGGTCCATGAAGGGTTCCAAGGGTATCGAGGAAAATAGGTCAATCACGACGAAGCCCCCTATTACTGCGGCAAGGCTTTCTACGCCCGTATCTCGGATATTTTAACTTTAGCACAGAGTGGGGTGACACCCCACTCGGCATTCTGATGCCCCCCGTAGACCCTCTGTTAGCCGTGTACTGAAGTATAATCACATTTGGTATGCTCTGATCGATCCAATGAACAATAATTGAGTTTTTCGAATACCTCTGCTTTAGTATGCCATAATTTCTTTTATGTAGATGCACAAGCACTGTGGAAACATCCTTACAAACGGTTCGAAAATGGTGTCTATGTGAAAGTTGTGATATACAAAGGATAAAAATGTATGTAGATTATAGTCATTTGGATCAACCGCCTTGGAATGTTTATTCCACAAAAGAGTCATTCTCTAAATGGAATTTCGTTGTATTTTGTTGAGTTCTCCTCACATAATATACCGTTCTGCAGGATAAGTCAATTGAACCCCACCGTGGAAGTATCTTCAGTCAAGAGAAAATTACTCAATAATTCTTACAAGTTAGACACTATCAAATTTGCAAGTGTTATTTGGGTTTTCAGCCAAGCGTATGTCTTCTATTCGACTGATTTCTATAAGACCATCTTCTGCGAGGTTATTTGCATAAATGTCTATCGAATATAATCAAATGTCCACCGTGGTACTAGCCGAGGAAGTAGGTATTTGAAGTAGGAAGACATTTGTCACATCCTACTGTGTAGGAACGTTGGTAGAGGTGAATTTTGTGTGCTGTACTTGGTTGATTGGAAGATTTAGTTCATTCATAGAAGCTGAGTATGATTTTTTTATTGAAGAAAAGAGAATTGAAACTTTCTATGTTTTTTACCACTTTTATTTGTAACTAACGTTACTGCAGTTTCGTCCTATAAAGACATTTTCAAACTTATACATTAAACAACATACATTAAGCATTAATGTATAAGTTTGAAAATGTTTTTATAAGACGGAACTGCAGTAACGTGATTTACAAATAAAAGTGGTAGAAAAGAGAGTTGAAACTTTTTTTTTTCCATTATGATTTCCTACCACGTGGTAACGGCTATATACATCAATTTATTGATTTTCTATTCTTTTTGATTGCTAAAACTTCCACTCTTTTTTGAGAATCTTTCAATTTCTGTGAAATCAAAATCGCCGATAGATTTTTCCTGCGTTAGTTTTAAGTCCTCTGAAATGCAAATGAAAATTATTCAGAATATTCAGAAGTTTGTCTCGTTTGAGTCATTACTACGACCATGGTACTGTTCCTTAAGATTACCAGATGTGGATTTGATTTTTGAATTAATTTTTTCTTCAATGAATCTCTTGAACAGTTTCAAAGACGACCTAATGTTATTTTATACATTCACCAGAGAGTGATGGAAATTGAAGGTTTGGCAATCGTGACGTATGTTTGGTTTAGAGGCGATGCTCTGGTCATCCGAATCGATACTCCAGGGAAAAACTTTATTGAAACCGAAATTCGACATGAATTACTTTATATGATATACCGAGGAGTCTCAAAAATATCTGTTTATTCAACGCTAAATGCCAA
Source organism: Leptinotarsa decemlineata (assembly GCF_025532065.1). Classification (NCBI taxonomy): domain Eukaryota; kingdom Metazoa; phylum Arthropoda; class Insecta; order Coleoptera; family Chrysomelidae; genus Leptinotarsa; species Leptinotarsa decemlineata. The sequence goes on along the minus strand of NW_027412688.1, from coordinate 24,970,649 downwards.
CAAATGCCACAAGTCCACTTATCCACCTAGCAGTACTAAACGTCATTTGTCAATTTTGTGACAAAAATCCCAAACCATCAGCAAATATATGATACTTTTAAGTTTGCAATATTGTTAACATATGCCACTTTTGATACGTTTTTCTATGTACTCTTACATCATTACATCATGAATTATAACAACAAAAATGATGTATCGCCACAACACAAAATTTGAATGCCGTACGTATGCGAAATCTAGAAAAGTTCATGAATACCTTTTAGATGAAGGTGAAGCGGTAATTTTTAGGGCAGTTTGTCACTTTTTCTCTCTGGAAAAACTACACGAGAAAAAAATATTCTGTAGATGCTGTATTTCATTGTGTAACTTGAAACCACTAGTTTTTAAGTGGAAAAAATATGACCTAACACGAAGACTGGAGGAGCTTTCCAATGTTGATTTCGAGATTTTATATAAATGAAAAGAACCAAACAAACTACAAATTCGTGTTGCCAAAAAAAAACTTGGTCGATGGTGAAAAGTAAGTAACACAATTATGAACAGGAATGCAGAAGTTTTGATTGAAACTGCTTCCTTCTGGAAAATAATTCACAAAACACAACTCAACTTGACATTGTTTCTCGGATATTGAAGAAATTTGAAGATTTTTAGACTTTTGACGGATTTTGTGCATAAGAATCATGGAAGATATATGGTATGAAATTTTTTCATATTGAGAAATTTGTTAATGAAATTGTCAGTTTGTCATAGTCGAATGGATTTTCAGAAACTATTTGTTTTTGTAATAACGATATTGTTCATGATCCTTTTGTTTTTTTTAATATGGTAATGATATAGAAGTAGATAGTTATAGATTTATTTATCATTTATCATTTATAGTCTATCATTTATAGACAATTTTAAAAATAAATGTCGCGTTTAGGATTTTATTAATCGGATTATGATGAGTGGTGAATGTAATTGCATGTTGCAGACAATTACACTATACAAATCATAACATCATGAATGTTTGGAATACAAACTGAGTAAAATGTTTTTTAATTGAATAGAACTGGCTGATACTTGATGAAAATCCATATTGAAAAAAATTAGTTTTTTGAATATGGATTTTCATCAAGTATCGGCCAGTCCTATTCAATTAATCAATACAGTTTATTGTATGATTTTCACTATAAAATGGTTTTACAAAAACCGGGACACGTGTTTCGCTATACAAGAGTTTATGCTTCCTCAAGCATAAAATCTTGAGGAAGCTATTGTATAGCAAAACACGTGTCGTGGTTTTTGTAAAACCCTTTTATAGTGAAAATCATACATTAAACTGTTTTGATTAGTTTTTTATAAAGTGTTTTTTGTATAATTCCGTGTTTATATAAAAGTTATTTGTTTCGAAAGAATTTTTCTTTCAATGTTTGAATGAAAGTAGCTGTTTTAGGAGAGCTCTTTCTTCCAGTTTGTGTCTAAAAGCTTCTTCTTTGCATTATCTACATATCTATGTATAGGTACAGTTACTTCTTTTGGAATTGATTGCTTCCTTTCTTTCTTTGGAAGATTACCACTTTTTTTGCAACAAGATGGAGTAGTAGATAGCCAAAAACTTTCTTGCCCAAAAATTATGAAAGATTTGTTGAAAACTCCTTTCAGGTTTGTTAAAATCCTTTCAAAAATACTTGAAAGTCTCTAGTGGATAATAACGATATAATAATAGATGTTCTATGATATTTCGATTCTTATCTGAATACGTCTCTTAAGTAATATAAAAAAAATTGCGAAGTTGACTTGTTTTCACAAATAACCAGTGGTTTGTGAAATTGTTTCACGTAGATAGGTAGGCAGCTTTTTTATTCATTGAACAGAAAAATCTATGTTTGGGGTGGTTTGAAATCTCTGCAGCGTTACAGATTTCATGTAATGAAACTTACATGCCTAACATTGAGGTTATCGACATCAGTTCTAGAAGTACTTTATCTATACAAATCAGATGAAGTTTGATTCATGGCGATTTGTTTTTACATTTGACGGAAGAAGACGCATGTCGCTATATAGTATTTTCAACGAATGAAATAAAACTGATCAACATAGCTGAAACTGTTTGTAGTTTTCCCAATATGTTTTTTCTATTTCAAGTCATTGACTACGATATTCTCGGGTATCTCACAGGGTGCATTCTTTAGCACCCTGTGAGATACGTTTTCTCGGATTATTAGAACTAACATGAAGATCCATAATTAATTTTCCACACGATGTAAATGAAAAAAAAAATAGGAACTTTCTTGAAGTGCCAAGTTTATCCCTAGGTAATTTGATTCATCTGTTTCGTATTTCTCAGATACGCTACGAACTATTAAAGAAAATAAAAAAGTTATGATTTATTCAGAATATTTCGTATAAGCAAATATTTAGTTAGGTACTTGAAAAGTATTTTTGCTACATGATTTCTCAATGCAACATTTTATTACTAACGAAAATACTAGTTAAAATAAGTACTCACTGTCCATCATCCAAGGAAATTCCAAAGGATATCAGATTATCTTCTACGGGCATTTCATCTTCATCTTCGTAGAATACACTAACATCTTTTCCAACAGTAACTGAGAATTGCACGTCTCCATCTCGACTATACAAGGTGAAAAGAGAGTAAATCTGACCTAGAACAAGGAATAAAAATTCGCAAATTGCAGTTAACCTTCCGATGGAAAAATTAACTAACATATATTCTTTAATGGTGTGCATAGTGAAAACAAAATTAAAAAATGTTAGTGATCCGGAAAATGAAACTAAATTGATTTTAGCTCATGTACAGGGAACTGTAGGTTTCCCATTTCTGTGTTTTCATGCTGTATGTAGTCTTCGATTAGTACTCCAGTGAGACCATTGACCCCCAGAAGATCCCTCAAATATTCTATATATTTTGGTATAGAGACACATGGATACAACGAGGATACATCAAATGACACTGAAATCTCTCCATCTCTCAACTTTATATTCTTAATTTTATCTATAATTTCATATGACACAACACTTTCCCTCAATTTTGATATTGAGGGTTTCAAAACGTTTTGATATGCCATTTAGCAATTAGACTTTTGCAATATGATCAATTTTTGACACTTTTTGAGTGTGTTTTTGACTTCCGAAACTATCTCATGCAATGGGTTTGATAGGGTCATCAATCAATGGTATTATGAATTATTTCAAAGTGATCTGACTTGTCCGATATCAAAGAGTATTGCCTTTTTCTGCTTTCATTTCAGATTTTTTGAAAATCTTTCATCTTTTGTAAATGAATATTGGTCTTCGTTGACAAATTGTCTCTGGAACAAACCTGTTCAATGACTTAAGTAAGTGTTGAGTTGCACCTTCAACACCGACTATATCTTTCAAGACTTTGTTTGGAGGATTCAAACCAAATTTGAAACCCTTATTCAACAGATCAAGTTCTTTCTTATCAAAATATTCATTCGAAAGATTTTCAAAAATATTGATAACTTTCTTTGACTTTTCTTCGTTTCTTCAACTTTCATGTTTTTTAAATTTCTCATCCAAACAAGCTTTCTTCTTGGTGATTTTTGATTCAACAGAGAACATTTGTCTCTGATAATTATTCCATTGTTCTGTCTCCTCAAGCTCATATGTTAGTAATTGGTATATTTCAAATGCCTTTGATCTAAGCCTGATTCGTTTAATATACAGATATTTGATTTCTAAATCCGTGTTAGGAATTACACGTTAAAAGGTAAGACCTTGTTAATCCTTAGCTCGCACAAGTTTCGACTTCTGAGGGTTGTCGTTCGTAGGGGCGCGACAGCTGGTTAATGGAAAAACAGATTTTAAACAGATTTTTAAACAAATATATTTTCGTTTGGTAAAAGGCATGTCGAAATCAGCAGAAACTTTCCCGCGAAATTCTAACAGAAAGTGAAAGTGAAACTGTGCCCTGTTAGATATAAATACAGACCAGTTCTAGAGTAATATAGCAATCTTTTTCATCTCATGATGACGCTAAACTGGTTGGTGAGAAGCGCACCGAGAAGAGTGTTTCAGTTCTGGTGTATGGAGACAGCGCGTATTTTGGAATGACTTTTTTCCGACCTTTTTTCTTAAATTATTTATATGTCTTCTTGTTTTTTGTTATACTTTGAAGGGTAAAGAGAACATGAGTGATGTGATATTATCCTTTTTGTTTTTGAACTTCAGAGATGATGGCCTGATGAATGAAATCTAATTTTTCCAAAAGCCCAACTGATTTATTACGAAAAAAGGATCCACACTATATATAGATACTTGATGGAAATTATCCGAAATCTCAAGTAGTAGTTTTACTGAAATGAGAGACTTACCTGGGGTGGGCCTCGCCACAATTAGGACGGAAAAGTCCGTGGGAAAAGCATCTGGAAAGTAGTCCAGCGTTCTTAGTGAAATTTGAGCATGTTCATTCCACCTGGAAAGAGGATATGAAATGAGATATTATGACAGGTTTATACAACTGCTAGTTTGATTCTTGACCTTCTATACGAATGTTTCAATAAAAGTAAAATAGAAAAATAAAAAGACAATAAATTTATGGATGTAGCCGTTACTACGTGGAAGGAGATCATAATGAAGAAGAGAGAATTGAAACTCTATGTTTTTTACCATTTTTATTTGTAACTAACGTTACTGTAGTTTCGTCCTATAAGAACATTTTCAAACTTATACATTTTACTAACAATGGTTGATTACATTAGCCCTTATATAGCACTCTTGTAGGTGCTAATAAAAGTACTTGGCTTGATTGAGTACCTGAATTTTGTTTATTAGTTACAATGCGGATATGCTAATTTGAAAACCGTTGAGTAAACTAAATCGATTTGATCATTCAACAGGTTGCACCCGCAATGTTTATGCTTGTGAATTTCCAAGGATTCTAATAATTGAGTTTGCAACCCTTCTTTGCATACTGCACAAGTTCTGTATCGTTTAGATTCGGGAATTTGTGGTTGCATGACAAGGAATGGTTTGAAAACGCCGAATAATTTTTTCTCAGTCTGAAGGATCTTTCATGTTCAGCATACCGTTTTTGGAAATTTCGACCACATTGTCCCACATAAACACTATTACACTCCGGACGCACTTACGCTTAAAAACTCCAGATTTCTCCAACTTATCCACCTTATCTTTGGCATTGAAAAGGAAATCAGATAACCTGGCATGTGGTCTGAATGCCACTTCCTCATAGTTCTTTCTGAAGAAACCCGCAATTATCTCTGTTCTTTTTCCAAAATATGTTATTAGAGTTACCCATTTCTTGATTTCTGGTTGTTTGACCTGAGGGTATATTAATCTGTAAGTGAATTTACGGCTTTGTTTTCTGACTAACTTCTGGATAGCATCCTCGTTGAAACCATTATTATGACTTATCTGTGTAATTATATTAATTTCCCTAGCTAGATTGTTAGCAGACAAAGGCAGTGATAATGCTCTGTGCAACATTGAATTTTAGGCTGCTAATTTATGACTGTCCAGATGGAAAGGATCGCTTAGAATGGTAATGTTTGTATAGCTAGGTGTTCTGAAAACATTGAACTCAAATTTATTCTGATTGTGTGTAATGGTCAGGTCTAAGAAATTTATCTGTTTCTCTATCTCTGTTTCGAGTGTGAACTGAATGTTGCTATTGCTATTACCATCGCAAGCGATTCTTTCCATCCAGACAGTCATAAATTAACAGTATCAACGCAGATACCGGAGTGTAATAGTGTTTATGTGGGACAAAAACGGTGTTCAGCATCATGAAAGGTCCTTCAGACTGAGAAAAAATGATTCGACGTTTTCAAACCATTCCCCAATCTAAACGATACGGAAATTTTACACTATTCAAGGAAGGGTTACAAATTCAATTATTTATAATCCTTGGAAATTCACAATCATAAACGTTGCGGGTGCAACCTGTTAAATGATCAAATCGATTTAGTTTACTCACCGATTTTCAAATGATCATATCCGCATTGTAACTAGTAAACAAAATTCAGGTACTCAATCAAGCCAAGTACCTTTATTATCTACAGGGATGCTATATAAGGGCTAATGTAATCAACCATTGTTAGTTTAATGTATAAGTTTGAAAGTGTCCTTATAGGACGAAACTGCAGTAACGTTATTTACAAATAAAAGAGGTAAAAACATAGAAAGTTTCAATTCTTTTTTTTTCAAAAAGACAATACCTTTTGATTGATGGGAATTACGTACAGATTGGTTGATTGTTTTCCGGTGAAATAGTCTTTTTCAACTCAAATATTTTTTCTCAAAATTTACCTGTAAGCCCAATCTTGTTTCTTCGGTTCATATTCCTCTGTATTATTCCAACAACGACCTAAGATTCTCACTATCCCGTCTGGTTCTTCGTAAAGATCAGCAGCTTCTATCAAGTCAACAATGCCATCTGAAATTAGCAAAATGTCAAATGAGTTTTTAATATTGAGAATTCATCGAATACTTGTGAAAATATCCTCTTAATGTTCTACTAGGAGGTGCTATGTAAGACATTTTTATATTTATGTTGAAGATGAAAAAATTTATTATAAAATCGTTTGATTAATTTCATAAACTTCACTTTACGATTTGATCTCCACAAACTTTATTTGAGAAATATATTACGACATGTTTCCCTAAAACTGTATCAATCAGAAAATCGTTCGATTAAGTGTATATTCAAAAAGATGAGAGGTGAGATTGGAAGACTAGTATCTGTTTTAACATTTCTCATTGGCAATTCAAACATCATTTCCGCTAAACTTCAGGTAATTGGTACGAACTGTTGTATTTTTCGGAAACTTTACATATCTGACAAAAAATAACTATGTGGCGAAGCCTATATTTATAAAAAATCTATTGACATCATATGTTTGGGACACAAGCGAATCATTCGGTTGGTTGAGGTCCACCAAATCATTTGTATGTTGTCCAATATCAGTCTTTCTGGAACTTTTTTTAGTGCCTGCTGCTTTAGATTTGGAAGTCTTTTTGGCAGTCGCTTTTTCTTTAGAAACCTTTTTTCCGATTTTACCGGTACGGGACTGTCGGAGAAATCTTTGTCTTCGGAAAAGTTGGTATCCATTAGGTAATCAGTTGTTTTGGATCGTTTGACTCCGTCTACTTTGTTTTCAGTGTGGGTCGATAAGTGGGAATCGGACAGGGAAGAGACTAATAGGGTTCAAGTTTCATTGGTAAACTGGTTATGTCACGATAATACATAGAGACATGGTTATTGAAACCATAAATCTTATCCTTTAGTTGCGTTTGCTCTTGCTGAATACCTGTTTATCAACAAACTAAAACAGCATATCCAATCTTACGGTGATATTTTGCAGAGGTTGTTTGACGAAATAGTGGACCTTATCATTGATTTACATTGTAGGTTTGTGATATTTATTTGAAAAACATCTTCTGTATTTGTTGTACTTTCGACGACAAGAATTCAATCAGTCAAATTACTCTCAATTACTAGTATGGGAGACTACCTGGATATTCTTCATTTGTGCTGTCTCTAAGAGATTGAGTTTTAATCTTTCTCTTGAAGATGATCATTTGGCGACTGAAACACGTGTGGAGGTGTTAAAAATAACGGTTTGGTGTTAGGATAGAATTCCAGTAATATTCAATCAATATCTGCATATTAATATCTGAGAATATATGGTTCGTGAAACATATTCAACAATACAGCAAGCTTTGTTTTGCGCTGGAAATCGTTTTTTTTATTGACCCAACAGGTTTTGAAAATGGTGTAATGACCGAAACTAGTAAACAAATTTAAAACTATCGTGGAAAATAAATAGTGTATCCTCAGTGACCCTCAAATGTTGATACCAATATTTCATTTCTGATAATTCATTCATCGTGAAATAATATCTATACTGGCACCAAGAAAAATCCAGATTTTAGAAAATGAACGGGAGACTTTCCGTCAACGGTGAAAATTCATTCCATGGCTTTTATAAATTATGTCATTTCCTACTTTTTGTTTCTATGTTTGAACGCTTCATGCTTCTTGTCTTTTTTAGACCTTCACGATAAAATTCAATTGAATTCAAAGAGGCTATTTTTTGGAGAGATTAGTTTTCTGAAAAAAAGGTTCGCCTAATTTTGAAATTAATTGATTTGTTTCTTTCTTTGGAATATTTCCATATTTTCATGTATGAAGTAGAAAGCCCAAAACCTTTCTATTCCAAAAATGAATCTCTCACAAAAATAAATCCCTTTCAAATAAAAGAAGATTCCTATGGCTGGGATTTAATCAAATGAGCGAATGTATGTCATTACGCACTGTCATCGACGGCATGAGTAGATCCAACTCATTCATGAAATGAAGTCGTCATTTTATCAGTGAATTGAGTACTCCATTTCGTAATGTTATCCAGATTGGTGCTGAAGAAGCAAAAAGGAAAGTGTCTTATTCCGAAACGTTGGTTGTTTACCATTGATGATGACACTGTTCCATGCAAGTTACTTCCTTGCACGACCTTTACATCTTTGTAAAGAGTTTATTTTCAAAATAGTTTATTTCTTCCTTTCTTTGAAAGATTCCTAAATTTTTTGTATAAAGATGAAGAAGTAGAAAGCTGAAACCTTTCTAACGCAAATATTTTATTATATTGTATAATTGGCTCCTGATACGCCATCGCATATAACGGGTCTTCCAACAGCGGCTTCCGAACATTGACAATTGATAACGGTCGTTTTCTTGAAGTTATATCTGTCAAATTACTTGTCATTTGCCAAATCACCATAGACGGATATAGTACTCAACAACACGTGCAAATAATTAAATCGTTTTATCAAAATGGGCAACGTACCGCGCGCTTCGCTCATTTTACGGTCGCCATAATTGTCCTACGGAGACTATTCGCGATGTGATGGATACATTTCAATCCACTGCATCAATAAACGATTAACAAACACCTGTACGTCGACGAAACGCAAAATTTGTCGAAAATGTCGCTGCTGTCTGTGAGAGTGTGCAGGAGAATCCGAGGCAGTCGATTTCACGTCGCTCACAAGAATTTGGCTTTTCGCAGACCACAAATTGACGAATGTTTCGTCGTGACTTGAGCCTGTACGCGTACACAATTCAACTGACCCAGGAATTGAAGGTAAACGACCATAAATAACGACGTGTGTTCACTGAATGGGCTCTGGAGCAGTTGGCTACTGACCCAAATTTTCATCGAAAAATCATCTTCAGCGATGGGCCTCATCGCATCTGAATGAATGGGTACGTGAACAAACAAATTTGTTGAATTTGGGACGATACCAATCTACTTGAGCGTCCGATGCATCCCGAAAAAAACAGTGCGGATTTTGGGCTGGCGGCGTCATCGGTTTCTTTGAGAACGATATGGCCAGGCCACCACTGTCAACGGCGAGCACTATAGGTCGATGATTACCAACTTCTTTTGGTCTGAGTTGGATGCCAACGACATGCCACATGCCACATTGGATATTCTACATGAGCGATTTGAGGGCGTGTGGTGGTGATATGAACTGGCCACCGAGTTCATGCGATTTGACTCCGTTAGACTTTTCAATATATGAATGCGAATAAGCCACAAAACACAGCGGTTCTCAAAGCCAACATAACCCATGCCATCGGTCAAATTCAGACTGATTTATTCGCCAAAGTCATGGAAATTGGACGCTGCGAATGTGTTCTACCCATAAAAGTCGTGGCTGACATTTGAACGATGTTATATTCCTCACGTAATTGCATCAATTGGTCTTTCAAACGAATAAAAAATTTCGATGATAACCCACACACACTTTGTTTTATTTGAACTCAAAGATAGAAAGCACTTAATTAAGACCCTATAACATTCTGATCGCGATCATTCAGTATCGGATATACAGTGCATTTTTTTAATGTCCCCCCCCCTTTTAATTTTTGAACGGGTCAGCTAAAAAAATTGAAATTTGGGGTAATGAAATTAATGCATCAATACTTTATTTCGAAGTGACATTGACAGATGAAACTTTCAAGATGGCGACTGGGCGCCATCTGAGAAAAAAATTAAATGGAAAGGGGGTCTTGTGACACATCATTTTAAAGCTCCTGAAAAATACTTCAGAACCCTAGTATATGAAGTCAATATCTTCATCTACTACAAATATCGATATTTCTAGAAATATTCCTTTTTATCTGCCATATGGCAATTCCAACAACCCGATAAGGTTTGTAAAGTTATTTTTGTTTATGAAAACGACAAAAAATGTCAGTACGACAATGAACATCATTGTTCAGTTAGAATATTCTCATTTAGTTTTCGGTTTTACTAGTAGAAAGGTACCACGTCAATAATCTCTAAAATGGTCAATTCTCGTCCATTGAAAAAAAAAATTGAAGCGATTTTTATTTACGGTACGACACGTAACTTTCACGAGACTGAAAGAATTTTCAATGAACGTTTTCGGAATCGTTCTATCTGTAGAAAATATTTGAGGGAACTTCTATCCAAATTCACAACTACCGGTAGTATACATAACAAAAAGCCCCCAGGTCATCCGTCTATTCCGGAAGAACAGCAAGTGCAAATAATTGGTGAGATGGTAGCAAATTCCCAGTCTACTTATTCCGTCGCGAATGATTGTGAAGTGTCTCCTTCTACTGTGGAATTTTGAAGAGGAATGGGTATAATCCATACAAAATCAAAATGGTACACCAATTAACTGAAGATGAACCTAATCGAAGAACAGAATTCTGCGAAATCATGACGGAAACCATTGCAAGGCATCTTACATATCTCCACAATATTTATTTTAGTTACGAATGTACATTTTTATTAAACGGCAATGTTCACAGACAAAATTGCCGTTATTGGGGTGACACCAACTCTCATGTTTTCCAGGAAATACATACCCAATATCCAAAAAAAAAAAATTACGTTCGGGCAGGAATATTGGGAAACCATATTGTAGGACCTCTATTTGTTGATCAAAATTTAACAGGGGAACTGTATTTGAATTAGCTGGAAACTACTGTTAACCCTCTCATCACTGAAATCGTCGGAGTAAATCCTAATGAATTCGATATGGATATTGTATTCCAACAAGATGGAGCACCACTACAATACTCCAGACAAGTAAGAAACTATTTGGACACCACTTTTCCCGGTCGTTGGATTGGCCGTCGAGGTCCTACAGAATGGCCAGCCCGCTCGCCAGATTTGACACCTTCGGACGTTTTTTATGGGGCTATTTGAAGCAGAAGGTGTACGAAACTGAACCTGCTTCAATATTGGATATACGGCAGAGAATAATAAATATTTGTAGAGATATTGACGTCACTGTGTTCGAAAATATTCGGCGATAAATATCGGATAGGCTGTTCATATGTCAAGAAGTTCAAGGCAACCATTCAAAGCATCTTCTGAACTGACCTCAAGCTTATTACCTCATATTATGTAGTTAAATGTCAATGTATTCAGGCAATTATTAAAAGTTCCGCCATTTTGTAGTAGTTGAAGATATTGACTTCATATTCTAGGGTTGTGAAGTTTCCGGCAGGAGCTTCAAAATGATGTGTCACAAGACTCTCCCTTCCATTTAACTTTTTTCCCTAGATGGCGCCCAATAGCCATCTTGAAAGTTTCAACTGTCAAATTCACTTCATAATGAAGTATTTATGCATTAATTTCACTATCCCAAATTTCCATTTTTTGAGGTTACCCGTTCAAAAAATAAAGGGGGGGACATTAAAGAAATGCACTGTATAAAAACGTGATATTGATCAAAGTGAAAAATACCTATGCAAATCATACAAAAACGATCCATCTTCTTCTTGACAGTTCACAGGAGTAAGTAATTCACTTAATAAATTGCGCCTGCAACCGCCCTTAACGTCACTCATTTACATGGAACATGTTACACGCTTCATCGGTCGTATCATGTCCGATGTCTCCCCAAGGCACTTAAAACCCTGCAAAACGTATATACGTACCGGATGTCATCGAATCTATTAAACAAATTGTAACTCCTCGAGTATCAGGTGTATAAAAATATATTTGGTGTAGGTGAATGATATATGAAGAAAATAGTTCTGGCGTAATTTGGACTATCCGATCCTTTCTGGTTTGACAGGAAATGGCTTCAATTTTGAGTACCCTGTATACTTTAACAAATTTGGATTTCTGTAAAAATTCCGAATCAGAGTATATTTTTCAATTGTTCATGTCTACTTCATTTTTCAGAATCAATTTGGATATTGCATCTAGTTGGCTATGATCGGTTGTAAACTAATATAAGGAACTCAGGTGATAATAATATTAATGATAATCGTCTTTATTGAAGAAAATTAAATTTATAGATGACAATATAATGATAACCCTCTTATTTGATCTATACAGTGCTTTTTATTTTTTGAACAGGTAGGTTAACTCAAAAAATTGAAATTTGGGATAATGAAATTAATGCATGAATACTTTATTTTGAAGTAAAATTGACAGATGAAACTTTCAAGATGGCGACTGGGCGCGATCTGGGGAAAAAACTAAATGGAAAGGGGGGTCTTGTGACACATCTTTTTGAAGCTCCTGACAAATTCTTCACAACCCTAGAATAAAATGTCAATATCTTCAACAACTACAAAATGGCGGAACTTTTAATAATTGCCTGAATAATTTGACATTTAACTACATAATATGAGGTAATGAGCTTGAGGTCGGTTCAGAAGATGCTCGAAATGGTTGCCTTGAACTTCTTAACATATGAACAGCCTATCCGATATTTCAGGCCGAACATTTTCGAAAACAGTAACGTCAACATCTCTACAAATCTTTATTATTCTCTGCCGTATATCCAATATTGAAGAAGGTTCAGTTTCGTACACCTTTTGCTTCAAATAGCCCCATAAAAAATCTGGCAAGCATGCTGGCCATTCTGTAGGACCTCGACGGCCAATCCAACGACCGGGAAAAGTGGTGTTTAAATAGTTTCTTACTTGCCTGGAGTAATGTGGTGGTGCTCCATCTTGTTGGAATACATTATCCATATTGAATTCATTAGGATTCGCTTCGACGATTTCATTGAAGAGATGGTCAACATTAGTTTCCAGCATATTCAAATACAGTTCCCCTGTTTTGATCAACAAATAGAGGTCCTACAATATGGTTTCCCAATATTCCTGCCCAAACGTTAATTTTTTCTGGATATTGGGTATGTGTTTTCCGAAAAACGTGAGGGTTGGTGTCACTCCAATAACGGAAATTTTGTATGTGGACATTGCTGTTTAAAAAAATGTACATTCGTCACCAAAACAAATATTGTGGAGATAGGTAGGATGCCTTGCAATGGTTTCCGTCATGATATCGTAGAATTGTGTTCTTCGATCAGGGTCATCTTGAGTTAATTGGTGTACCATTTTAATTTCGTATGGAGGATACGTATTCCTCTTTAAGTCTCAACACAGTAGGAGGAGACACCTCACAAACATTCGCGACGGAATAAGTAGACTGTTCTGGATTTACTACAATCTCACCAATTATATTTGCACTTGCTGTTCTTCCGGAATGGACGGATGACCTGGAGGCTTTTTGTTTTGTACATTACCGGTAGTTGCGAATTTGGATAGAAGTTTCCTCAAATATTTTCTAGAGATAGGACGATTCGGAAAACGTTAATTGAAAATCCTTTCGGCCTCGTGAAAGTTACGCGTCGCACCGTTGTTGACGTGGTACCTTTCTACTAGTGAAACCGAAAACTAAATGAGAATATTCTAACTGAACAATGATGTTCATTGTCATACTGACAGTTTTTGTTGCTTTTATAAACAAAAAATAACTTGAAATACTTCATCGGGTTGTTGGAATTGCCATATGGCAGATAAAAAGAAATATTTCTAGAAATATCGATATTAATGTGTTTGCCTTCAGGAAATTATTAAATGTTCCGCCATTTTGTAGTGGTGAAGATATTGACTTCATGTCTAGGGTTGTGAAGTATTCGTCAGGAGATTCAAAATGATGTGTCACAAGATCCCCCTTTCCATTTAATGTTTTTCCCAGATGGCGCCCAGTCGCCATCTTGAAAGTTCCATCTGTCAATTTCACTTCAAAATATAGTTTTCATGCATTAATTTCGTTATCCCAAATTTCAATTTTTTTAGTTGAACCGTTCAAAAAATAAAAGGTGGGGGGTCATTAAAGAAATACACTTTGAGATTTAGCCAATGGCTTCCCTTACATCTAACCTTCTAATGATCAGCCATTGATAAAAGTACAAAACACCGACTATTAACTAGAAAACACAATAACACGTACAAAATGATAAGAAAGAAAAATGTTCAAAAAAGGAAAATGTCGTTGACCTCAAGAGCATGAGCATAGGGTGCAGAGTAGGAAGATGGAAATTAATGACAAATATTCACGCTAGCGAACTGATATGTTCTCTCATATGTTTCTTGAAGGCGCCTAAACTCATTTTCTTGACACGAGTTGGGATAGAATTGAATAGTTTAACGACGTTATAAGTGAAACCCTTTTGATACATAGCTGTCGTGTGATGTAGCATGCTGAAATTATCTTTGTGCATGTTATTAACACCACGCGTTTCAGATCTTGAAAGCAACTCATCTTCATTTCTATTAAAGTTATAATACAATACTTTGTAAATAAACAGGTACATATGAAGTTCTAGTGAATTCCATAGTAATAATGTAATTCAACTTAGAGCGTTTTCCAGAAACATGATCATAGCGTCGAAGACTATATATCTGTATCTATCTATACTAATATAAATGTGAAAGTTTGTGAGAATGAATAAATGTATGTATGTATGATTGTGGCTCTTTTACGCCTAAACGACTGAACTAGAAGAAACTTTACATAAATATATCTTTACATAAATATATAATATGTAGGCTACAATTTGAGATGTCTAGTACGTCAGGCCTAGTCTGCCCGCGATAGTATGTAGGCTCATCTGGTCCCAGCACAAGATATTCATGCCTGTCAACATGCGCATGGAGCGCTTGGCCGTTTCGATTTGTGGCTCTGCTCCAAGGTCTGTGCTTGGCGTTGAAGTCGCCAGCAGCAATTGTCGGAATGTTGCTTCCCATCAGCAGTTCATCCAGAGATTCTGGGAGTAGACGAATGTTCGGAGGGTTGTAAACCGAGATTATTCTGTGACAACCCCTGCTCAGTTGAATTTCGACCCCCACGGCCTCAGTACCGTGTAATCGAGTACAAAGGTTGTGTGTAATTTTGGTCATAATATAACGATAAGTGTTAAGTAAGTCGGAAAAATTCTTGCTTTTGGAGTTACATGAGAATAATGTACCTTAAGATTGTTTATCTCAAATAGTTCTAAATGAATGTCAGCGATAGCATATATCTATCTCTTGTGTGGTAGCCACTATATGCAAAATACTGAGCCATGAATACAATTAAGTTATATACTTTTTTTATAATGCACATTTTTGAATATCTGTCAAATTCCATTACGCGTCGCGTCTACTGTAAGAGGATGAGGGACGATGCATGCGGTTAGAGGGTCGATCTAAGCAATGAAGCGTCATCGCCGAGAACGCGATCCGAACGCAGGCAGACGCGTGAGGGCAGACGTCGTTGGCGGTGGACATAATTCGATTCGCGAAGCTATTCATTACTTAGTGTAGTTGGCATATTTTTTTAGTTACTGTATTTTTTTAGAAAAAAAATTGAATTCCGTGACAGACCATTTCAAACAAATAGTTACAATATTTTTTATTAACTCAAAACTTCAGGTTTCCAACTTCAAAACTGACGAAATCCAATACAATCTTTGAATTTCTATTCTCCCCCTTGTCGGTGGAAATTGCTGATTCCCTTTCTCGATGTTCATTTACGCTTTACAATGAACCTACCTGCATATTTTAAGATTCTAGGTTCAATAGCTTCGGCTGTACGTTAATATAAGAGTGTAAGTCAATCAATAGGTAACCATTTACATAATACTAGTTGTTCCCCGCTGTTTAACCCGCGTTAGAGTGGGAACCTACCCTATGTGTTATTCCAGGTCATGATCTATCTATATACCAACTTACATTTGAATCATTTGAGTTGTTTGTGTGTGAAAAAGTAAAAAACGTAAATACATACATTACATTCATGCATCCTTACAAACTTTACGCATTTATAATATAAGTAGGAGTAGGATTAATAGGATCACCAATGTATTTCATTCTAATCCTTTTGCTGATGCTATTCAATATTATATGAGTGGGTACCTATTGATTGACTGACACTCTAATATTGACGAACAATAGAAGCTATTGAACCTAGAATCTTGGAATATGCAGGTAGGTTCTTTGTATAGCGTAAATAAGTATCAAAAAAGGGAATCAGGAATTGTCACCCCTCAAGGGGGAAAATAGTTAATGGTTAATGATACTTATTCATTTGCAATTGTATCAAAAATAAAAACATAAATTACTGATAAAAATACTGAATATTGGTTTATTTAGTTTTGTCAAGGGTGCCATGGATAGCCAATATGCATAATATTTAGTGGTTATTTGAATCAAGTCTTATTTGGAAAATATAACACCCACTTTGGTTGTCGCGTTTCCGCTCAACTCCACTTGTGAATATTTTTCTGATGTTCGTTTTCAATATTATTTGTGGAAAAGAACAAAATCCGGACTGGTAGTCCGTGGTCGACCGGAACTTGTAATACCGAACGTTTCGACTGCTACCACAGCAGACCTCTTCAGCCTGATAGTAGGTAATATCTCGCAGACAACGCACTCATCACTGAAGACTTTTGCCACAGTAGCGGACGAAACGTTTGGTTCTACAAGTTCCTTTTGGCTACGCCTACATGCCTAGATGCTTTCATATTGTTTTTGCGTCTGTAGTCCATTAAAATCCGAACCCGGTACGCCAAACGAAAAAGAAAAATAGAAAGGTTTTCTCTTATTTTCGCAATGTTTCGTGTTCTTCGTGATATTGATGTTGACACTCAAAGACTGGGCAGTCCATCAACCCGCAGAAAATTGACCACGTTCTGATAGAAAAACTCAATTTAAAGATTTTAATGACCGGATCTTATTAGTTTTACCTCATTATCACCAACGAGTTCACATTTTTCTTTTGAATTTATTGAGGGAAAAATTGTGAAGGTTGACTTTTTTAACGATTTCTTCAGCAAGCTACGAGTACATAGGTAATCCTGGTGACGTAAGCTTTAGGAGCAGACAGTAGAAGTTTCATGATTTATGTTAAATTTCAGTTGAATTTTTTGTTGAATTGGCATCATTTCAGTATTTTTGTGAGAATCGTTTTGGGCGGAAGTAAATCGAGAGGCGAAACAAAATTTTATCATGAATGAAGATAATGTTATAGTTGAGGTTAATGAAACAGTTTCTATAACAGAAATTATCGAGAAACTGGGAAATAGTCACAATTCAGCAAGAAAAATTATGAAAAATTACGTCCATTGCGACGGCTTAGGTAGCGTTGCTTTAGGGCTAATGTTTCGTGCTGTGCCGGCTGATTCCGGTTTCAAGGGAGGGAATATAAGGAAACATTGCATGATGGCGCTCTTAGGGTTAAAATAATCCGAAAACAAAATATATCTCCAATCGGATCTCCGGATCATTATTTCTGACAGTCAGCAGGGTCCTTCTAACATATAAACTCAATGTACCAATATTTGCAAACAAATAGTCCTCATATTCTTGCACTCACAGAAACCATAGTCAGTGCTTCAACAAATCCCGACAATTTTCTAAATCCCGGCTATGATTTCCACTCCCGATTCAAACGTAAGTTTGGAATATTTTTTTTTATCCGAAGCAATCTCTCCTGTCAACGATAGGAAACGCCGGAACTCCAAAATTTTGATGTTATGTGGTTTAAAATAATATCACAGAAGATCATATGCTGCGTTTATCGACCACCAAGAGATACACAATATAGGACCCTATTCACTTTACTTGCAAACATCATTCACCGCAAACTGCAAATCAATCATACCAGTGCCGAAATTTCCATATTTGGTGACTTCAATGTCCACAATATCGAATGGCTCAAATTTTCAAATATCAACGGCGAACAAGATCACGAAGTAGAGGCTTTTGCAATTAGCAGCGGATTATAAATGAGTCAATCTTGATCGTGATGGAGAATATGCTTGTCTTCTGGATCTATACCTAACAACCAATCCAGAAATTTATACAGTCACCGTAAGGTCTCCATTGGGATCTTCCGACCACAAACTCATTTCAGTGTTCCGACAAATGTTGGGGAATAATCTAAGCCGCGTAAAATTTGGCATTACAGATCAGCTGAATGGGAGGATCTTCAAGACCATTTCCCAAATTTTCCTGGCTAGATGTTTGTTTTAGCTCTAATGATACATCAACTTGAGCTTCTGAAGTGACGAAAGTTATTCTATGGATGTATATATTCCTTTTTAAATGAAACGAACTTCTAACTGCAAATATTTGTTCAACAAAGATTGCAAGCAAACTGTCGCCTACAAAAATCTTGCTAATCGGCAGTGGTGAACTGGATTTGTTAATGCTCACAACAGATGCGAACTAAGAATGAATGAAAGCAATGAACTTCACAATCAGAAAATTAGGAATAAACTGTTTGCCAATCCCAACGGGTTCCGATCCTTCAGGTCCGTAGCTAAAGCTGTTAATCAAAACTTTACAAAATCCATAATTTCACCATTGACACAAGCGGGTAGTTCAATTGCAACAACAGCCATAGGAAAAGCAAATCTACCAACTGAACAATTTGCTTCCCAATCCACAGTCGATTTTCTGGAAAAGGCACCACTTAGTACTACCACACTTGAACCCACAATGCTGTAAATAAACTGTCAAAATAGCTTGATCATTATTGTTGTGAGCTCATTGTTGAGAGTTAATAATTAATATTTTAACATTATATTATAATGGATTCTGATCATTCAGATATACGAAGTACCCCGCCGGATGTTATGGATGCAGCCAATGAGGCTAGTAAGACTTTATTACCCCAAAAATCATTGAGCGTGTATGAAAATACGTATGAGAAATTCATGGCATGGAGGAAAACAAAGAATATCAATTCATTTTCTGAAAACGTAATATTGGCATATTTATCAGAATTATCCAAGAACTTTAAGGCAGCAACACTTTGGAGTAATTTCTCAATGCTAAAAAGTACCATCAGCATTAAAAAAAACATAAATATTGACTATCCTAAGGTACGTGCTTTTTTAAAAAGGAAGAGTGAGGGATACGTTCCCAAAAATTCCAGAGTTTTGGAGAAAGAACAAATACTGAAGTTTATACAAGAAGCTCCTGACGAAAAATTTTTATTGACCAAGGTAAGTTTAATGTCTCACGGTAGTATTAAATAAATAGAAAATAATATTTATAAATTAAGTAGATCCTAATACGTATAGTTGGCCAAATCAGATATATTATCTAAAACTATGTTGATGTGATATCTAACTATGATCTTCTAAATTATTTTAAATTGGGCGTTGAGAATCGCGTTTTCACACACATTTATTTGTAAATACGAATGGTTCAGCGGTAGTGCGTCGGCCTCGCGCACCTAAGGACCTGGGTTCGATTTCTAACAGCCATAATCTTTTTTTAGTTTCTATATTGTAATTTCTCTTTCTTTTAGGTTATACTAATATTTGGACTTGCTGGAGCTCTTAGAAGAGATGAACTGTATAAACTGAAATTAGATGATATTGAAGATTTAGGTACAATACTCATAGTAAACGTCCATGATACAAAAACCAAAATCTCAAGAAAATTTACCATCACGGAACATCTTGAATTATACCGAAAATATACGGCACTCCGTCCGCAAAAATACGCAGAAAAAAAATTATTTATTAATTATCAAGGTGGGAAATGTACCTGCCAGATCGTTGGTATAAATAAAATTGGTAAAGTTCCTTCGGTAATCGCAAAATACCTAAATTTACCTCATGCTGAACAATATACAGGCCACTTTTAGGCGGTCATCCGCCACGTTATTAGTAGAAGCTGGAGGCGATTTGCTTACCTTAAAAAAACATCGAGGTTGGAAATCCTCTGCAGTGGCAGAGCATTATATAGAAAACTCAATTACTCAGAAAATTGATGTGGCAAATAAAATTTTATCGCCTCAAAATCAAATTTCCTCAGCCCCTATCGGCACTACTTCTATCATCTCAACTTTCAAGTCAAGAAACACACTAATAGAAAAATCAAATGCTGCAGGTGTAAGTTTTGGAATGGTCACAGGTTCCAATATTACTATTAATAATCATTATTATTCCACATCAGAATGAAAACCAAAAATAATAATCTCAGTATAAGAATTAATTGTTAATTTTATAATATAGGTACTTACTAATTATTCTGAAATTCAATAAAGCTCGTTTAACTGATGGTGCTTAATTTTCTCTGTATGGTCGTGGAAAAAGTATAGTGTGCAACATGTGCGTGAAGACTTTTTTACACTCGCGTTGTTTGCGACACTCGCCTGAGGGCTCGTGTCGCAAATTCCACGCCTGTGTAAAAAAGTCGATTTCACGCACTTGTTACACAATATACTGTTGTGGACTGGGTGAACATGTTATCTCTTCAGATCATGTTATGGATTATGAAAATACAAAAATTTTACTAGTTGAAAATATTAAAGTCAAAAGGCTATTAAAAAATCAGAATTACAAAATTTAAGTCAAATTTATTATTATACTTTAACTTTTGATCAACAAAATTTAACAAATAATTTCAATATAACAAGAAAAATTATAGACCACTGCATATGCATATATCATATTTATCACATTTTCTCTGGTGCTGTAACAAAATTCTCAACGTCACATTTGCATTTGACTTAACGGTTTTGTATGTTTCTATTTGTATGCCTATTGTATATTTCAAACTAAGTTTGCTGAGTCTTTTGTAAAATTGTTATTACTATATAATGTTTGCTTCAAATTTATTTTGTAGATATTCTTGATGACGTAACAAATAAATTTCCGAAAGCTTGAATAACAGAAAATAGTGTATATTACCCAAGGTATCAAAAATGTATCTAATCACTTAAAATATAATTACTCGAAATAAATGAAATATATCGAAAAATAATTTTATCCGCTCAGTTTCTTCGATGCACTGTAATGCATTCAAAGTATTTTATTTATGTCAGTTCATAATTGGAAATACAAGGTACAGGGAGATCTCTTCCATAGTGGCCAGATGCCTGAAGCCGATACTGACTTGCCAATTCAGCAACTGTGAAAAAAAAACTCACCGTCTTCCCCTACAACATCCTGGAAAAATCCGGCACTTATCACAAGAATCAAGCAGCACCAATTCGAAAGATCAGTTTTGAATCTGGTCCGAAAACGCATGTTTCAGTCCATGTGTATCACAGCACTGAGAACATCTTTCTATTTCTATGAGCTCAATTAACTGATTCATTAACATAAATGTAATGCGTCCAACATATTTTCCGATTCACGCATTGAGAAGAGAATTAGATCAAAATTGCCAGCTTATTTATTGCTTCGGCCCGATCTGTGGTTGAGCATATATTAGGTCAACTTACAGAGTGAATATACATACAAGATGAGATGCGATCCGAAGTCCACCCTAGCACAGAAATATGAGCATTAGCTCATATTTGATGATTATAACAACTGGCATCAATCGAAACATGTCCTTTAAAGAATGTTACGGGTCGGTCTTACTTTATTCAAAACTACTAACAGAATAAAAACAATATTAGAAAAAAATGGTAACGAAATATTAAAATGAGTTGATGAAAAGTTGAACATTTTATTAAAACAACGATAAAAATAAAATAAAAACAACAATAAAAATTAATTGGCGCTCCGAGGCGACTTCATTGATTCCAGTGGCTTATTTGCTTTTTCAGCTGCAGGAAAACCCGGAAAAACCTGCAGCACCACATCATCTGAAGATCTTGATCTAACAATGTCCTCTCTCTTATAAAACAAAATGTAGGGTGTCTCCAGACGCTCTAATAAATTCAATGCATCGCCAGAACACTTCGTGACACGACTATCGTCAAACTTAAACCAGTCCGTTTCTTCTTTGACCAAGGCGTAATAATGACCAAATTCAACGCCAGAACCACAGTGAACAATGACTGCATGAATATTGTAATAGTGATCTGCTAGGTTGAAATGTGCATCTATTTGGAACCTTCCAAAGAGTTTCTTGCTTCCGTTAGAGGTTGAGTCTTGTTTGAAAATCATCAGTGTTATTATTAGATTGACTGGTGCCTCAGCTATACTTGTTTCCTTATAACAGTCAGTTAGTTTGGAGCATGTTTGACAATACAGTCGATCATCACCTGTTAAAAATTCCATTTTCGGATGATTTAACAATAAGCTTTGCACGGACTGGTTTATTAGTCATATTAGGAAAAGCTAGGTGAAGTTCCAGAAATTCACATAAGTTTTCGGTACTTCTTGAACATTCACCACAAAGTAAACAAGTGACAATTTTTCCAGCAAAAGATTTACAAACACAAGACGAGATGGGCTGTACGGAATTATTCAGTCCAGAGCGGTCAAGAGTATTGATTTTGCTTTTGTTTTGCTCACGAAGAGTATTCAACAAGAACCCCAAGAATTCGGAACAATCCTCTTGTTGAAAAAGTAATATATATTGAATTGAGAAGAAGCGCGACAACTGGTTGACAAAAAACAGATTTTAACAGATTTATCCGACAGATTGTCGGATAAATGTCGGGGGTCATGAAAAGGTGAAACGCAATGAACCCTTGAGGCCTTTTCCGGATACTTGGAGAAAATGGTCGAGTCAGAAGTTTTGCAAATAGCAGAGATTTTAATTGATCTGTTTTGAATACTTAAATTTGTGCCCCAGTTTTGAAAACAGAGTCACTTTTGTAATCACTTCACCTGGTATTTTCATTTTACCCATGTCTTACTTTACCCTAAAGACTTCAGAATCAAAGGAAAGTTGGTTGATGAGTTAATTTCATTATCAATGATTTCTCAATCTGAGTCAGACAATAACTTCGACAATTGCAAATATATGTAATACATTACGAAAATAGAAATTTATGAAAATGAATATAGAGTGCATTTTTTTAAAGTCCCTCTCCCTTTTTTTTTGAACGGGGAAATTTGAGATAATGAAAATAATGCATGAATACTTTATTTTGAAGTGAAATTGACAGATCAAACTTTCAAAATGGCGACTGGGCTCCATCTGGAAAAAAAATTAAATGAAAAGGGGGGTCTTGTGAGACATCATTTTGAATCTCCTGACAAATACTTCATAACCCTAGTATATGAAGTCAATATCTTCACACAAATTGGTGGAACATTTAATAATTTCCTGAATACAAACACATTAATATCGATATTTCTAGAAATATTCCTCTTTATCTGCCATATGGCAATTTCAATAACCCGATAAGGTTTGTTAAGTTATTTTTTGTTTATAAAAACGACAAAAAATGTCAGTACGACAATGAAAATCATTGTTCAGTAAGAATATAAGTTGTTGTTCAGTAAGAATATTCTCATTTAGTTTTCGGTTTTACTAATAGAAGGTACCACGTCCACAATCTCTAAAATGGTCAATTCTCGTCCATTGGAAGGAAAAATTGCGATTTTTAAATACGGTGCGACGCGTTCATTTTCAATGAACGTTTTCCGAATCGTCTTATCTATAGAAAATATTTGAG
This sequence comes from Leptinotarsa decemlineata, assembly GCF_025532065.1. Taxonomy (NCBI): domain Eukaryota; kingdom Metazoa; phylum Arthropoda; class Insecta; order Coleoptera; family Chrysomelidae; genus Leptinotarsa; species Leptinotarsa decemlineata. The sequence continues at coordinate 24,946,950 of NW_027412688.1, read as the reverse complement.
GAAACTTTTATCCAAATTCACAACTACCGTTAGTGTACATAACAACAAGCCTCCAGGTCATCCGTCCATTCCGGAAGAACAGCAAGTCTACTTATTTCGTCGCGAATGTTTGCGAGGTGTCTCCTTCTACTGTGTGGAGACATTTGAAGAGGAATAGGTATCATCCATATGAAATTAAAATGGCACACCAATTAACTGAAGATGACCTTGATCGAAGAACAGAATTCTGCGAAATCATGACGGAAACCATTGCAAGGCATCGTACCTATCTCCACAATATTTTTTTAAACGGCAATGTTCACAGACAAAATTTCCGTTATTGGAGTGACACCAACCCTAACGTTTTCCGGGAAACACATATCCAATATCCAGAAAAAATTAACGTTTGGGCAGGAATATTGGGAAACCATATTGTAGGACCTCTATTTATTGATCAAAATTCAACAGAGGAACTATATGCTGGAAACGATTGTTGACCCTCTCATCACTGAAATCGTCGAAGCGAATCCTGATGAATTCGATATGGATATTGTATTACAACAAGATGGAGCACCACCACATTACTCCAGACAAGTAAGAAACTATTTGGATACTACTTTTCCGGGTCGTTGGATTGGCCGTCGAGGTCCTACAGAATGGCCAGCCCGCTCACCAGATTTGACACCTTTGGACTTTTTTATGGGTTTATTTAAAGCAAAAGGTGTAGGAAACTGAACCTGCTTCAATATTTGATACACGGCAGAGAATATAAATATTTGTAGAGATATTGACGTTACTGTGTTCAAAAATGTTCGACGTGAAATATCTGATAGGCTGTTCATATGTCAAGAAGTTCAAGGCAACCATTTCGAACATCTTCTGAACTGACCTCAAGCTCATTACCTTATGTTGTTAAAAGGCAATGTATTCAGGCAATTATTCAAAGTTTCGCCATTTTCTAGTAGTTGAAGATATTGACATTAAATTTAAAAGTTGTGAAGCATTTGTGAGGAGCTTCAAAATGATGTGTCACAAGACCATCGTTTCCATTCAATTTTCCCAATTATCCCAAATTTCAATTTTTTGAGTTGACCCATTCAAAAAATAAAAGGGGCGGAAAATTAAAGAAATGCACTGTATGTATAGACCATATTGTATAGGGTGATTAGATTATTACTACTGATAAGTCATTCTTCTAGTAACATGAATTTGATTTTTTTCTCTACAGTTTTTGATACATCGTGTATCTATAAAGGTAAGGCAGATGTTTTAAAGTATGTGTTTATAATTAAATTATTGAAAACTTGAGTAACAATTCCTATTGTTAGAAATCATTTCCATTAGTATAAGTTTCAAATATAAAGAAAATATTGTTGGATAGCTTGTTAATGAATATCAATATCCAGTTAAAACAACTGCTTTTTTCCAAGGATATTCTGTAACATTCATTAATGGAATTCAGACAGGTATCACTCTTTTGAATCTAAAAAACGACTATGTATATTGAAATTTCACTAAAAATAAACTAAACGTGATTGATTTTTCGAAACTCAAACAACTTATCAAGATTCTACGTGCTATCAGTTTCTTCGGAATCCATAAAAAAATCTCAAGGGAAACGTAAACTGACTTGATGAAGGGCTTGATTTAATGTTTTTAGACAGGAAAACTATAAAAAATATACTGTTTTATTGATTTGATTGATTTAATTAGAGCAAGAACTTTTGATAACACACATAGCAGTTTGTAAATTGATTTTAATAATGTATCCATGCAATTTCATGAAACAAAACAAGAACACTCCACTCGATTTCCCTACTAAATCTGTAAAAATTATGTCTGATACCACAAGTAGGCAAGTACGCCCCTGGTAATTGATGGAGATCATACGCATCTTTTGTTTTTCTAGTGGTTAATGTACGGATCGATCATCTTGAATGATTTATACGTTAGCGCAGAAGGGCCACATATTTTTATTATTTGTTTCTTGGAAATTACGGCTTTAAATCTTATATCTATATATACTTATATATATATATATATATATATATATATATATATATGTATATATATATATATATATAAAGCGATGGGTAGTCTTGACTGACTAGTTAAGGAGAAATACGGAATAATGTTGGGGATGCAGTCAATGCAAATGCAAATTACTGAAAGTAATTTACAGAAACGGCTGTTTAAAGAAATGTTCTTTATCAAAAGGAATACAAACAATATGAACAAAAAGACTGAGATTAACAATCTTAGTAATATTTATAATTATATCTTGAAATTGGAACTGATTCCCCCAGGTTCCCAAAGTAACAGATAGTGTGTGAGTTTGGAGGTAGTGTTGAGTCTTGTTACTCACTTCTTTTATGAGTACTTGGCAGCACTGTATCCATTTTCAGATACTTTTTGAGACTGCTAGTGTAATCACTGTTGTTTGGTATACCTTTTGGTAATCCTGGTTTAGTTATATTGTCAATTTTCAAATTTTAAACTTCAAATGTCATAATGTCAATTATCAATTTGCAGATATTTCCTGTTTCCTTTCTTTCTAGTTGCTACCACGCCACTAGTAAGTGCCATGCATGGCCGTTAAAATAAAATTTAAAATTTCAAATCCTCTAAATGTTATTTCTGAATAAAGTTTATATATATATTTTCTTTAAACCATAAAAATTTTAATGTGTGACACTTTTCTACATAATGAAAAGGACTTTTTTGTGTTTCTCAGTGAAATTTTCGACTTTTTAATATAACCTCAAGTTAGTAAGTACTTTTTATCTATTGTTTTACAATTTTGCTTCAATGTTATCAATTTATTGTAGATGTCTTGATAAAGGGAATAAACATTCTCGAAAGCTCGACCATATAACAAAGAGTATTCTTTAAACAACAGCCCAGCAATTTTTGACTGCATCCCCAACATTATTCCGTATTTCTATATATATATATATATATATATATATATATATATATATATATATATATATATATATATATCAAAAGGGGAAAATTCGTGGACAGAACACTCGAAAAATAGGGACAAACCGCGGACACGTGTTTCTGGCTATTGGCCTCATCAGCGCGGTGCAGCCAATTGCAAAGATGGACAACAACTGGTTACCAAAAATGAAAAACTTCACATATGCACGGTGTCACCAACAGGAGCTAACCGCACAGGTAGCCACAGGTAGCTATAGCTGCCTACGTGGTGATGTTAGATGATGCCTGGGAATTCTAGGTCTTCTAATTGAAACCACAAATGTGCGGTTAGCTCCTGTTGGTGACACCGTGCATATGTGAAGTTTTTCATTTTTGGTAACCAGTTGTTGTCCATCTTTGCAATTGGCTGCACCGCGCTGATGAGGCCAATAGCCAGAAACACGTGTCCGCGGTTTGCCCCTATTTTTCGAGTGTTCTGTCCACGAATTTTCCCCTTTTGATTTATATCATACACACTCGTTAATATTTATATCTCTGTATTTATATCCTGGACGTATTGAATGAATAACTGAATAAACCAATGATAGATATAATGTTCTAAAAGCCACAACAGATAGGTTTTTAGTATTTCTATTAATGAAACCTAATAATTGGAAAGATTTATTGACTACGGAGTCAATAATGATGTGTAAAATTCAATTGATGATCAAATATGACTCCTAAATTGCGAATTTGAAAAACCCGTTTAAGGTTGTTTTCAATTTGCTAATCGAATTGAATAAGATTATTGGACCTAGAAAATGAAATACAATTATACTTGTCAACATTGAGTGACATTCCATTATTTTGTGACCAAATGATCAATGCGTTCAAGTAAGATTGAAGGTTTTCAGAGTATATGTCGGAGTTGATTGGCATATAAATTCTGAGGTCATCAGCGAAAAGAAGGTATTTACACTGGTGAAAATCAAGAGCTATATCATTGATGAAAATATTGAAGAGAAATGGACCCAGATGTGAACCCTGCGGTACACCAGATGTAACATGAATATCACTGAAAATGTGATTTTGACTTTTTACCAACTGTTTTGTATCCGATAAATAACTATTTAACTAACATGTTAACCATGTTTCTTGAAGTTTATGTATCAGCTATTTGATCATCAAGATGCATATTATTTCGAAATCCATGATTTTTTTTCAAAAAGTTTATATAATATTTTGGATTGTTGATTATTTGGTCATCAATATTTGGTGTATGATTATCATAAAAAAAATTATGAGATTTTTGATTTATAATTTGCGTGATCTTTCTTTTTCTCAGTTATGAGTACTTTCAGCTCTTTGGAATACCATTTTGGATAAGTTGTTGGTTTACTTTTCTTCCTACAAATTTGCAACAAAAGAGTTCCCAATAATTCGGTAAAATTTCTCAACTATATTATAAACAAGTAGATTATAAAATAGAAATCCCCAGTTTATTGGTGTTTATCTTCACATTCTACATAACATATATGAAAAAAATCAACAAGTTTTATGTTATTTCTAACAATTTTTCATTTATTTGTGTTTTTGAAATATTTGTCAGAAAATTCAAGAAATATCTGTTTATTCCAAATTCAAGATTAAAGGACAATATTCACACTTAAAAGTATTCCAACCTGTCCAATACATTTCTGATCTTTAATTTAAGTTTCTCTGACTGTGTACTGTCGTCAGCAAAGCAATACATTGGATTCTTGTTTTTTTCTAATAAGTCGTTGATATACAGTGTTGAGACAATATGGATCCCTGGGGACCGCCATCATTGATGGTGAAAGTATTTGAGAGATATCCATCGACGGCCACTTGCAGAGAAAGTTCTGTCAGGAAGCCGAAGGACCATACACTAAAGTGATCCGAAAAGCCATATCATAGAAGTTTGGCTAGCAAACCCTCATACACACACGGTCAAAAGCCTCAGAAATATCAAGTGCAACAGCTCCTGACTCTCCATGTTTCTCGATTGCGTTATTCCAAATATGGGTGACATACGATAGAAGGTCGCCTGTTGATCTTTATTTCCGGAAGTCATATTGATGATCGCTCAAGATATTGAAGCCTTCCGAATATTTGAGGATATGGTGGTTTACGACTTTCATCATGATTTTTGATATCACTGATAGCAAATCGACTGGTCTATAGTTATTTGGAACAGTTTTCTTCTCTTTTTTGGGAATAGGCTGAACGCGAGCAATTTTCCAACAAGAAGAAAAAAAACCCTTCCTTGTAAGACAGGTTGAAAAGTCTGCAAAATACTGGTTCGAGTTCATTGGTGTACTTTTTGAGTACTACGACTAGTACTTCATCGAGACCAGATGCTTTGTTGATCACTCAAGAGATATTCATATAATGACAGAAGTCAAGTCTATACGCTACATCATGAATTATAACGCATGGATGTTTCCGAAAAAGTGCCAAATAAATACCAGTTATTTCTTTCTCGATAAAATATTTTTTCATAAAATGTACGATGTGCAAAGTATTGAAATTCGAGAATGAAAATCTGTTTTAAAATCTGTTTCTCCGTTAATCAGCTGTCGCCCCCATACGAACGACAACTTTCAGAAGTTGAGAAACTTGTGCGAGCTAAGGACTAACGAGGTCTTACCTTTTAACGTGTTATTCCTAACACGCTTGCAGAATTATCCCAGCTTCAACCAGATAAATTCTATCGAGAAAAATATCTGGTCGAGGCAGGAATCGAACCCACGACCTTTCGATCGTGAGTTGGGCGCACTACCACCGCGGTCAATTCCACAACATGATAATGAGTATAAATCTCCATAATATAGACTTGATTTACCATGCGTGTTCCACTATCAGTAGCAGTAGTTTCCTTGGTTGGACTGGTATTATACTGTATACTAATTCACCATAACAATTTCAGTCAACAGTCGGTAAAAAATAAATTGCCTTGAAATTGAAACCAGGAAATAAATCATAACCATCTCATTACAAGATTTTGAGCCATTAGGGTATATCGATTAACATAACCATCTCATTACAAGGTTTTGAGCCATTAGGGAATATCGATTAACGAATTACATTTGTTTTAACTTTATTATTGATTTTAGACTGTTAAAGTTCTTGTTGATTTTGAAAACTCATCGAAAGAAAAAGGTTTCCATATGAGTATTATTTCTGTATTCAATTCAATGATGGATTCAACTGATTTTCGATGATTTTTCTTTGCAAACACCCTGTCACCACAAATTCATTGTTCATTAAATTGTTTTGAGAAGACCAAATATAGAACATTAGCCTACGAGAATGAATTATGCAAGATGATTAAAATGAATGGGTGCATCTGTGTTAGTAATTAAGTTATACATTACTGTAACACTAAAAAATTTGTCATTTCTATTTCGTGAGTAGTTCATTTTTAAAGAGATGAACACGGCGATCTGTTGCGAAATAAATCTTTGAAGAACAAAAAATTGACGTTTTTTTTTGTAGCTTTCACTACAATGTGAGTAGATGAAACTACAGCCCAAGCATCTGTCACCCTACAGGGCTATTTCGATCTGCTCAAGTGTTCTATCAAGGTTTGGCCCTGCAACAGAACGCCATATTTGTCTTGGATAAGCAGGGTTTGAGTTTTCTGTCGATCCCATAGATGGTGTCTTCGTAAAGGGAGATGCTAACATTTACCCATGCTCATCCTGTGTGTTCAGGCAGTGTGCCTGGGACTCGACTGACTTCAACTTGGCACGAGTGTATGCATGCAACCTTCGTCTCAGAGAAAGATTTGTAACAGCTGCATCTCATAAACAAAGCCCTAAAATCGAGGAAAAAATATCACATAATATACCATTACTCTAATAAGAAGAAAGAAGGCAATTTCAAGAGCAGATAGTTGTTGGTTCACAGATGGATCAGAAACACCTTCGGGCTCTGGTGCAGGTATTTTCAGTTGCAGACCCAGGACAGATATATCAACCTGCCTAGGAACCTATGCGACTTGCATTTCAAGCAGAAATTTACGCTATTGAATTGTGTGCGGAGAGATTAGAAGAAGCCAACCTCATACAAAAGTCAATAAAAATATTTTCGGACAGTCAAGCGGCATTGGAAGCTCTTGGCTCTTACCGAGCAAGGTCTAAATTGGTAGCAAATTGCCAAAAACGACTTTCCTAGATAGAAAGACTCAACATAGTGTCTCTGGTCTGGATTCCTGGCCATACTGGCCTGGAAGACAATAAGGCTGCTGACTCCCTTACAAAGGAGGGTGCTGCAAGCAGCTTCATTGGAGCAGAACCTATCATTGGCACCGCTTCAGGCTTTGCCAAACAAAGATTGAAAATCTGGATGGCAACAATATTCATGGGTTTCTGGCAGAATCTTCCAGGATTGGCTCACTTGAAGCGTTTATCCACCCTTCGAAGCTTGATACCAAACATATGTTGGGCTAGAGTAGGGATGAACTACGATGTCTAACAGGCCTTCTTACATGTCACTGAAGGAGGCAGTGTGCGTAGTCTCTGTTTGGAAAATGATGAAACAGCAGAGCACAGCACATACTTTGTGCCTGCCCATCTGATCTGAAAGACCACTTACCATATAAACTGATGGGCTTCGTTAAGAAGCTGGGTTTATTTGGTCGAGTGTGAATAAACCCTTGCGGGTTGCGGTGAAGGGTCGAATAGCCCCACTCACTTTGGACACAACCTAACCTGACCTTTCAACTCTTCATACTTATCCTAGCGGTGCTTTCATCTCTGTAACCCGTCCAAATGGTACTCAGAATATTTCTCTGAAAAATAATTGTAATTGTTCACGAAGGTGATTGCCTCTTCATTTGATGAAAATATCTGTCCTCCGTGTGCAGTTTTTAGTCGGTTGGGGCTAGATCTGTTGAGTAAGGCGGATAGCCAAGCAGTTCAAACCGTGATTCGTGGATTTTCGCCATGGCAACCGCTGAGGTATGAAACGGTACGTTGTCTTGGTGGGACAAGATATTCTTTTTCTGCGAATGTGGCCATTTTTCCGCAGCCTGTCAGGCCTTCAGCCTGTCAGGAATAAAAGAAAATTACAGTACATACATAAATGATTATTATTCAGTCATCAAATCTTTTGTGTAAACGCATGAGCCACGGTCAGCATGAGAAAAAAGAACTACTCAAATAAATGCTCTTTGAGTATTTTTTAATAATTTTTCAACGTGTAGGATCTGAATTCACTGGGAAGGAGATTGTAAAATTCAGCTGCGTTTTATGAGAAACTACGAATAAAAACAGAAGACCTGTGTTCAGGAATGACCAGCACCGACCTGTTTATAGTGGAAAAGCTGTTGATATTTGAGAGAAAATTCAATTTTTTCATTAAATAATGTGGCATTCCAGGCTACAAGACTTTGTGGGTGTTTCTCAGGAGGTGCAGTGTCCTGAGTTTCTCTAGTTGCAGCCAACCTGATTCCTCCATGACTGATGATATGTGGTAACTGTTTTGGATTCGTTGAAGACAGAGGGAATCAGATTGAAGTAATGCAGGGCCATAAATGCTATCGCAATATGAATCTTTCGGAATGATTAGCACCTCATATAATTTTAGTTTGAGTTGTTTGGTGAGTAAGTCCCGATTTGGAAACAGTGCCTTAAAATGTTGAAACACGTTTGAATCAAATGACTAACGTGTTTTGTGAAGCGCAGTTCAGAATCAAACCACAGGCCTAAGTTCTTTGCTTCAGTCACGAATGGCAGAACGTCACCATTTATATGAATATGCAGACTATTTTTAGCAATATCTCGGAGTGTTTTTGGTCCAAAGATCATTACTGCCGACTTTTTGGAGTTTAACTTCAATTGATGAGCTGATGAAATATCAAGGATGGTCTGTAGATCACGATTAATGAGGTTTTGAGCGGAATCAATGTCAGGGAACTGAAAAGAGCATCATCTGCGCAATGATGAATGTTGCATTTTTCTATCGACTGATGGAAGTCACAAATATATGAGCTGAATAGGACCAAGGATGGATCCTTGAGGAACATCTTTGGTTACGGGCAGAGTTTCTGAGCTGATACCGTCCACCAAAACTCTTTGAGTTCGGTTCGATAAGTAATTTCTAACTAATTCACAGAAAAACCGAAGAAGCTGAGTTCATCGCACAGGATGTCAAAGTCAAGAGTGTCGAAGGCTTCACTGTAGTCCAGAAGTATTAAACAAGTTAATTTACTCTCATAGACAGCTTTGAAGCTGTCGTGGAAAGCAAAGCTGTGGTTGTTCTGTGGTTGTGCAATCTGGTCTGAAACCAGATTGTACGGGTGTGATGATTTGGTGATCATTTATGAAGCTGCAAATTTGGTCCTTCATGACAATCTCAACAACTTTTGAAAGACAAGGATCAACTGCTCAAAATTTCACTATGATAGATGATGGAAGAGACTCCCCATACATAGATTCCAACTGATATTTGATTTGCGTAGGCGTATTGTCTTTCAAAATAAAATTCGATTACATCTCGATATACTCGATTTTGTAAATTTTCATAAAAACACTCACATCAATACACCCAAACGACTTATAACAGGCCACTCTCGTATCAAAATGCCTTGACCAATGTTTCAATAAGAGACGTGGAAGATACCCCAGGAAATGCAGGAAATCTGCACTATTCTAGTGCAAATAGGATTAGAAATTACCTGTGTTCTTTGAACCTATTTAACAAAGTGTTAGGAATCACACGTTAAAAGGTAAGACCTCGTTAATCCTTAGCTCGCACAAGTTTCGACTTCTGAGGGTTGTCGTTCGTAGGGGTGCGACAGCTGGTTAACGGAAAAACAGATTTTAAAACAGATTTTTTTTTAAAGTAAAATGTTGCTATTTATGTACTCACTTGTAAATAAAATTTGCAAAATTATCATAAGATTCGCAAACTTCAATGAAACAACCTATCTGGTACACACAGAGAGAGCAAGAGATATTCAGAATTTTTTAATAATCCGTTCGAAGAGAGACAACAGCTGGTTAACGAAAACCCCAACACTCAATGAAGTAAAGAATATTACTGGAGTTCTTTCTCAACACCAAACTGAGTTTGATGTTCCTCTTGAAGATGATCACTTGGTGATCGAAACACGTGTCGAGTTATTGAAATAACTGTTTTGTGTTGGGAAAAAACACCAGTAATAGCATTACTTCACCAAAGGTTCCTAACCAAAGGTTCACAAGTATTCATTGAAGTGGCTAGTAGGTAAACCTTGGTCAACATTATCTTCTAGATAGTTGTGTGAAAAACTGTATTTTGTCAAACTACTTGTATTTTAATTTTCTGTGACAACTAAGTAATTCTGTTTAACTCCGTTTAAAATATGTTTTCCGTTAACCAGCTGTCGCACCCTTACGTACGATAACTCTCAAAAGTCGAAACTTGTGCGGGCTAAGGACTAACGAGATCTAAACTTTCAACGTGTGATTCCTAGCACGAGTGTGACGATAGGAAGTGAAAATCGATCGTCCGGCGTTGCGGTTCGAACCACTGGTTCACACAGCGGTCGATTGAGTGAGTGGAGCAAACCACCCACAATAACCCAACCGGCTACCATTTGCATAATTTTTTAAAATCTGAAATTTTTGATGTTAAAGATTTGCGTCCCATTAAAATTTTTTATTGAGAATAGTAATATTACGATATATTAAATTAAAATCTTCCATTTGTGATTTTTCCTGAAGATGAATCATTACGAACTTTCTCCGAAGCTAATTAACATTTTGTTCACAATAATCCTGAAAATTGAAGTTCTCAGGGAAATGACATAATCGTATTAGAACGTAGTCGGTGTAAAAATCTGGAATAAACAACGAATTTTTCTTTCTGGAGACAATTTGGGGAAAATGAAACCGTTATAGTTCTCCAGGGAAATGAGAAAAATTTTCTGACATTTCACACTGCTGGAATCAACATTTCGATGTAACACAAAAGAGCTAATTTTCTTTGAATAATCACTGCGAGTTTATGTTGCTCGTTGTAAAAATTTGTTCACATTTCAAGATGGTACAAAGTAATTTCTTCTGATGAAGGTGAATTAGATTTCAAGAAAGTAGTTCTTTGAAGTGATGCCGGAGATTTCGACGAATCAGGAGCAACTGAAGCTACTCTAAAAATGTTTCTATTGAGAGTATACAATTCTTTTCTAGTTTGACGGAGAGATGAACTTTGCATATACTCCAGAGGAAAATTACGTAAAAGAACTTTCGCCGTTTTGTGAGACTGTTTCAGATTCTTCCACGAATATATAGAAGTGGCATTCTTGAATATTTTGTATATTTAGCAGCTTTTCAAGATTCCTGTTTCTTCAGACTGATGAGGTAAGCTATAAATAATTAACTTCATCGACAAAGAACCCAATCTCCAGTGGTAACTCGAGACTTACATTAAAGATAACAGACATCAGAGAACAGTATGATGACTATGTGAAAAAAATAAGTACACTAAGAAAATACATACTTTGAAGGAAATTCAAAACATGTATTGACTTGTGTTACGTTGGCAAAAATGCCCTTATTCAAATGGCCCTCATTTTGATTAAATTGGATGAGTATTCCTATTAAGATAGGATCTGGCAAATGCCAGTCAAAAACATTTATTTCCTGGGCTGATAACATAATTAAATAAGATAATGTAAAAAATTGAGATAAAATGAATTTAAAAATTGCAAAATGGTAAAGACGCTGATATGTAATGAAAACAAAATATTGTGACCTGAAATAAAAATAAATTCATAATGGGATAATGTCATTTATATAGTAACAAGTGGAAATATATTGCAATGAAATAGATTATTCAAGATGAATTATGAAAAAATACAAGAAATAAATCAAATGAAAAAATATTTCTGAGTTTCTTCACATTTCGATTGTTAGTATCCACAATCGCCTTCGAAAGATAATTGGACTATTCCTGATAGGAAAGCATTCCTTATTTATAGGTCTCTTGAGACCTTTCATCTCTTTCCTCTGTCCTCTCTGCCATGGCAGTGAAGAGAATAAAAGCAGGAGGGGTGAAGAATAAAAGAGTAGCGAAGATTCAACGGATGATCGAGGAAAGGAGTGAAAGGGAGTCTGGCGGAGAGGACATCACGAAGACAATATAGGAAACAAAAAAGCACATGAGAAGGCGACAAAAGGGATGGATAGAGAGAACATGGCGTGGAATTTGGAGGTAATAGATAGTAAGAGTGAGAGGAGAAAGAAGATCGAAGAAAAAATTCTAGGCGAATGGCAACAAGAGTAGGAGAGTGGTATGACTGGACGGCTGTTCTACAGTTATTGTAGAACAGTTGGATATGAATTGTTGGATCTGTCGCAAAAGGCTGGTCAACTGCTCACGGGAAATGGCAATTTTCCGGGATACCTGGCTAGATTCAATCTGAGTCCTGAGGAGCCGTGCCCCTGTGGCTATGAAGAGCCTGAAACGGCAGAGCACGTTGTTGAGAGATGCATAGATGGAGACAGGATTGGATGGTGGGAGTATAAAGAGAACATGGAACGTATGAATGGAGAAATGACATTGAGGAATATGAATGGGAAACGAAATGAATGCATAAGGTTTGTTTTTGAATAGGCAGAGAATGTGGTGAAGGATGAGAGGGGCAGATGAATGGTAATCTGCTGGTTTACTGTCGTGAGGAGGTAGTAGATCAAGTCGACATTGAACTGTCACTGAGGAATGGTTGTAGTTGACTCAGTCCGGGCAGGCCATGAAGATGGTAATTGTAACAAACTCCGCTGATATATGTTGTTTTTCGCGTTTATGGGTTGGGTGAATTTTTGTTGTTTTTTTTTGGATATTAGGAATTGTTGATAAGATAGGTTTTTTCTATTTGGTTATGTTTGAAATTGATATTGTTTTATGTATTTGTAATTTTATGGGTTAGTAAAGAAAATGGATCTTCTACCCTGCTGATTTCGTGAGGAAAGAGTCTGACAGTGGTGGTGTTAGATAGGGGGAAGATACCAGTTGTAAGGCATTCGGGCTTGGCCAACGCAGGCAATGGCGTTATTCACCCTCTCTCGCTGTCCGGTTCAGTGCTGAGTACATTGTTTTCCCGCTTGTATAGAAGTTGTATCAAGAGTATTGTCAGTTTTTATGAGTCTCCTTCTAACTTCAATATCTCAGTGAATAATCATCCAATTTAATGAAAATGAGCGCCATTTGAATAAGGGCACTTTTGCCAACGTAACACAAGTCAATTAATTCCGTCAGCATAAAAGCTGTGGGCTCAGGATTCGATGATATGGATGAAGGCTGCTTTCACCTGGTACTGATTGGTGAAGGTTCTACCGGTGAGAAAGTTATCCAAGTGCTTGAAAAGATAGCAGTCGGTTGGCGAGAACTCTGAAATGTATGGTGGGTGAGGCAGAAATTCAATGCTTAATTTCAATTTTGGACGATGATTCTTGAAACGTGCGGACGGGTGTTGCCGTGGAGCAGGATCGGACCTTTTCTGCTGACCAGTGGCGGCTGCTGCTTTCGCAATTTTTGATACATTTCGTCGATTTCCCCACAATAGGAATGTGAAAGTTTGACCCGGTTGAGAAACTTACAGTAAATCACACCAGCCGCTGACCACCATAGAGTAACCATATTTTTTGGTGGTTTTTTGCCATTGGCAAGTGTCTGGGTCGCTTATCGGTGTCCAACCACTGTCTTGGACGTCTTGTTGTCGTAGAGAACCCACTTTTCATCATACGTGACGATCCAATTCAAAAAAAAGGATCGTTCTGGTTGCTCAACAGCAGAGAAGAACATACCTCGAAACGTGACAATTTTTGTCGATCGTTTAAAGCGTGGGGTACCCACTTTTCGAGCTATTTGACCATTACAATACGTTTCAAACCAACAAAAACCGCATGGGAGCTGACGCCTAGTTTTTCTGCCATTCCACGCACTGTTTGTGATGAGTCAGTCTCCTTGTCCTGGTTTACTGTAGGTCGACCACTTCGGGGTTCTTATCTTCGAGGCTAAAATCTCCGGAGCCAAATATCTGGATACTTTTTCGGGCTGTTCTGAATTTGTGGACAAAAATTGTCCAAAAATCGCTTCCGTAATGGAAGTTGCTGCAGTCATATGTTATCCAGTAAATGCCATTACATATTGAAACCAGAGTCTGTGTATGATGTCTTGGTTCTTGTGAGGCTGTTGCGGATGGTGTTTCCGGATCTGTAGTAGGTTCTGATATTGTACCTAGACCCAATTCTTTCTATCCTCTCCGACAACCCTCTGACGTAAGGTAGGCTTCCCTTCCTTGCGGAACTGTTGTGTTTTCTAGCTGAAATCTGTTCTATCACTTTTTTTTGAGTAACTATTCCACTGGAAATCTTTCCTGGTGTGGTCTAGTTGCTTGTCGAGACTTTCGCACTGCAAAACATGAATGCACGATCAATTATGGTTTTGACGATTCCTCTCTTGATAGATTGGTGGTGGTTGAAAGCGCAATTCAGATATTGTTTCTTATCAGTGCGTTTTTGGCATATAGATATTTTTCACTTGTTGATTCTTTTTATTGTGGACTTCCTTTTCCATTGCAAATGTAATGGAAGGTCTCACACTGTTGGGGTTCTGGTTCCATACGTCAACGTATCTCAAACATACTCCTTGTGAGCGTTCTCGGTTGCCAGCATTACAAACGACTCAATGTATATATTGGTTATACTGGTGAAAGTGGTGATCCCATTGACAGTCTCTCATCTTCCGTGAAGAATTGAAAATAGCAGTTCGGTACACAGCATCCTACTAATTCCATAATTTCTCCATATTGGTTACCCCATTCTATCTACAGAAAAACTGTTGTTAATTTTGTCAGAACTGACAAACTATTTTTGTTTTGTGACTTCGATTGCCTTTAGTAACTCAACAAAAGCCTTGAATTTTTCCCAAAAGATGGGATTTAACCTTGCGGTGTTTGACTGATTAGAAGTACGAATCTGTACAAATTGTGATTGGCTGGATATCTGAAAATCGGTAACACCCAATTTCAAAAAGTTTATGAAACAGTGAACATAGGGATTGTTGGACGAGTTCATTTTTTTTACATTTAGGAAATGGTATATAGCAGAGGATCCAAAAAATTATGTAATACCTCTGATGTGCATGGAGAATATCACACAAAGCTTGATATTTTGAAAAACCTATAAAATTATTCCACAAACTCATTTGTTTCTCAAGAAAAAAAATTTGAAATTTTCAATATCAGACAATCCTATTGCGAATGAATATGGCACACCCAATTATTTTATTAGTACAAAATATTATATAGGTAAGTATATTTCAACGTTGCGTGATATATTTGCAATTGAAACTAGTCTAAATCATGATCGGCCCCAAAATTTTCCACGAACCCGTTATTGATAATGTTATTTATTCAAAATTTCTTGAACAGTCCAGGTTAAAAATTTTCTTGGCACCACAGATCAGTTGAAAGGAAGGATCTTCAAAACCATTTTCGAAATTTCCTCTGGCAAGATGTTTGTTTCAGCTCAAAAGATCCATCAACCCGTTCTTCTGAAGTTACGGAATTTATTCTATCATCCATGGATGCATATATTGATTTTTCAATAAAACGACCTTCTAACGACAAACCTTGGTTCAACAAAAATTGGGAGTAGCTGTCGTCTCCAAAAATATTGCCTTCCGTCAGTGGCGCAAAAATCCCAGTGCCGAAAACTGAACTAGGTTTGTTAATGCTCGCAACAGCTACAAACTTAGGTTAAATGACAGCAAAGAACTTCTCAATTAGGGAATTAGGGATAAACTGCTTGCCAATCCCAAAGGGTCTAGATCATTCTGGTCAGTAGCTGAAGCTATTAATCAGAACTTTACAAAATCCACAATTCCACCACTAACACAGGCGGATGGTTCCACAATGCCGAAATTACTTTTCGACGGCGTCTAAGTAAGACGAATTTTGGAACAGTTCAAAGTCAACAAGGCGTCCGGTCCTGATAAAGTGCCTGTCATCGTACTTAAAAAGTGCGCAAATGAACTCGCATCAGTATTTTGCAGACTTTTCAACCTGTATTATAAGAAAGGAGTTTTTCCTTCTTTCTGGAAGATTGCTCGCGTTCAGCCTATTCCCACAAAGTGTAAGAAAATTCTTCCAAATAAGTATAGACCAGTCGCTTTGCTATCAGTGATATCAAAAATCATGGAGAAAGTTGTAAACCACCATATCCTCAAATATTTGAAAGGCTTCAATATCTTGAGCGATCATCAATATGGCTTTCGGAAGCAATCGAGAAACATGGAGAATCAAGAGCTGTTGCGCTTGATATTTCTAAGGCCTTTGATCGTGTGTGGCATGAAGGTTTGCTGGCCAAACTTCGTTGCTATGGCTTGTACTGACATCGACTCGGCATGTGACTTATTATATCAAAAATTAGCATATAAAAACTATAAGAAGTATAAAACAGCATTTTATCAAAATCAATTCTCGGATCTAAGAAAAACTATCAAAACTAAAATAAAAGCAGCATATAGTCAATTTACAAACTTAGCTAAAAATAATATTTTATCTGACAGCTCGACTTTCTGGTCTTTAATATACACAGTAAAAAAGGTCATTCGCGTATACCGGGAAACTTGATGATGAGATATTTGATAAACCTGGGAATATTGTCAATGGATTCGCCAAGTACTTTAGAAGTGTATACTTGGTTTCGGACGAGAATATGCTTTGTGAAAATTCTCATGATTCTGATTTAGATACATCAAACATCCCTGCCTTCTCTAAAATCGATATTATTATTGCTTCAAAAAAATTAAGAAATAAACTCACCGCAGGCGTTGACAATGTTCCTAGTCTTGTGATAAAGGACTGTATCGACGTTATCTCTATACCTCTAATAGGCATATTCAACTTAATTTTATCAACTTGTGCCTTCCCTGAGCAGTGGAAAACGGCTCGAATTTGTCCGATATTAAAAAAAGGAGACTCTAGCGATATCACAAACTACAGGGCAATTTCAATTTTATGTAACTTTTCAAAACTCTTCGAGATATGTGTGCAAAATGTTATGTACTCCCATATTCAAAAATTTATTTCTCATACTCAGCATGGTTTCTTACAACAAAGATCATGTATGACAAATCTTGCATGTTTAAATCAATATCTCTGTACGTACCTGGACAAGCAATTGAATCTTATCTAGTTAACAGAAAACAATTCGTTGAATATGAATCTTTCAAATCGACCCAGTACGTAGTTACATCTGGGGTACCACAAGGTTCTAATCTTGGACCTCTTTTATTTTTAATTTTTATTAATGACTTTGAATATTCCTAGCCTACTATTTGCAGACGACCTGAAACTATATTATAAACTCGACGACATTACTGACTGCCAACGTGTATAACATCAATTAGATGTAATCAAACTTTGGTGTTATAATAATCGTCTACAACTGAACGTATCCAAATGTAAAATAATATAATTTACAACAAAAAATAATGCACGATTATTCAATCAACAAATCTACAATCAACCCCGTATATGAGATAAAAGATCTTGGTATAACATACGACAGTAAATTAACATTTACAACACATATAAGGAATATGACTGGTGATGCAAATAGGATGCTTGGATTCATTTACAGAAATGGCAAGAACTTCAAAAGTATTGCCACCTCAAAATTGCTTTATTTTGCGTATACCACATCTATATTAGAGTATGGCTCTTTTTTATGGACTACCAAAAAACATCAATTGAGAGCGTGTAAAGGAAGTTCCTGAAATACATATGTCTAAAAGTTGATGGTCAATACCCCACGAGAGGCATCGATCATAACATATTGTTGACACGATTTGATATGACATCTTTGGAAAATAGAAGAGTTATCCTTGGTATAAAATTCCTGCATAAATTACTCAACAACAATATTGACATAATCTGAAATTCTATTGCGTAGCATCACGCACAAATATGCTACGATTACCATTGAATGTTATGTGCAGTAGCTTCAATAAAATCTGTGAACACTGCGGTATTCATTTCGACTCTCTGAACGCCTTGGTATCTTGTATCCAAAATCACTTTTAATAATACTATGAATAACTTCTGTGTCAGTACTGTTACACTGCATGATTTGTAACTTTTTGTTTTATATACTCAATTTTTCATTCCTCTTCGAAATTCTACTTATACGAATATTTTATATATACTTTGTTTTAGCGTTTACTTTTATACATTTCTATATTCCATTATTTTTAATATTTATTTCATATTTACTCTGTAATAATAGCATTTTCTGTAACTGGGTACTCCTATTGGAAATAAATCGTTTTCTTTTTGTTTTCGTCGGATCATTTTTGTATATGGCTCTTCAGCTTTTAAAAAAAACGTTCCCTGCAAGCGGCCGTGGATGGATATCTCTCGAATACTTCACCATCAATTCTGGTGTTTTCCAGGGATCCATATCATCTCTAACCCTCTTTTTATTGCATATCAGTGACTTATTGGAAAAAAACAAGAATCCAATATATTGCTTCGCTGACGACAGCACACTTGCCTCGTCATTCAATTTGGATTCTAGGACATCGGCTGCGGATTCACATCTTCACCGCCAGCAGGAGGTTGCATATCTTAATGAGGATTTTGAAGTGAATTCGAATTGGGGTGAAAGTAACCAGATTCAATTCAATGCCACAAAAACCCAGGCATCGGTTTTCTCCAAGAAGATAAATGTCTCCGAACCGGATATAATAATGTCAAGCCAGACACTTCCGCTTTCCACTTCGATAACTTTGTTGAGGGTTAAAATAGAGACCAATATGTTTAGGCATAATCATGTTGTTGGAATTGTAAAGACTGCTTCTTACAGAACACTGTTCCGAACCAGAAAACTGTACACACCTTAGCAACTTTTGATGCTTTAAAAAGCTCACGTGCAACCTTCATAGCCTGTAACATCGAAGAAGGGTTGGAGATTTGTCTCTCTTCTACAGATACTTTCACGGAAAGTGGCAAGTGACTTGAAACATTTAATTCCACCAAGAGCGGTACATATTAGAAATATGTGACGGACTGTTGCTGCTCATCGTTTTGAGGTTCAACTCAGTTCAACCTCGAACTTCAATGTTTAAGAACTCTTTCATTTGGAGAACTGCGTTTATGTAGAATAAACTTACTTAAAAAAATCATATGAAGTACTGATATGTTTTGAATTAGTATGTTTGAATTCTCATCTGAAAAACAGCACAAACCAAAGTTTTTGTGATATGTCATATTTATATTCATTGTGTTCTATATTTCTGCGAAAATTTACAAAATTCAATAATGAAAAGATAAAAAGAACCCAGATATTTCTTACTGAATTACATACGAGTATACATTTTCTGAAAAAGAATCAGAGAGGTATAGAAATGCATATTCAACTTCAAAAATAATACTCTCGTAGTGTAACTGAAAAGTACCCCGAGTAACACTGGTAGTATTTGACTGAAAAATGAAAAAAATGATAATCAAAGAAAAATGCTTCAATGTATTAATCAACGTCATTCCAATCACACTCTGAATAGTTTCTTCACCACATTACAAAGTGAAGGCTTTCCAGAAAAGTTCCGCACTGACTGTCTCAGATAAATTTGTTCTTATCCCTAAACCACAAACCGAAAAGAGCCGATAAGGGATTCAAAAGAATACAAAAGCGGAAGTAAGCTACCAGCTGTTGTAACACAGGATTGAATAGAGCCTTCAAAGTTTTAGCTATTAATCTTCATAAGATTCCAACAATTTTATCATATCTCCGCGATTCAAATCATTATTCCGGAAAGTGGCCTCACTGGTTTTCCTTTCTCTGCATTCGAGAGTTCACATCAAAAGATATCGTAGGAGTCGTGTAAGAGCCCTTTCCTCAAGGTTAATTCTGTATAATTGAATTTTGGTCTTTTTGATGGCACTTTCCAGTAGAATCAATAAGCTCTGTCTTCGTGAGTTTTTACTCTAGGAAAGATAAGGGATTTTGTCTAAGAGCCGGAAAGTCTACTCACTAAGAATTTTGAAAGACTTCTAACCACTCAGGTGTAATTACGGCAGTAGCATTAATGAAAACAATGCATGATTCAAGTACATTGAGGGCAAATATTTGTTCGATTTCATATTCTTTATAAATTATTTAATACAGCTATTCTAAGAAACAAAAAATTGATATTGAAAATAGTGGTGAAAGTACGGCACAAATTACACATCCGAAATAGGTAGGGAGTTTGTTTGTTAAATATATGTTAAACAATTGGTAATATTGGGTAGGATATTGTACAATATCATATTGAATCAGATCGTTAATTGAAATTGTATCGGTCAATCCATTCAAAACCAACATTTTATTTACTTTTTCAGTAATATGAGATATGTGCGAAAATCAATTAGGAGTCAAATATTATTCCCAAGTCCTTTACTTCGTTACATATTTGGAGATGATGAGAAAATTGAGAAACTGTGAACATTCCGAAATATCATTTATGTAGATGTTGAAGAGTAGTGGACCCAAATGTGATCCTTGTGGAACTCCAGATGTCATGCCAATTGAGTTTGAAATATAATTTCCAATACAAAACGCCTGATGCAGTGATCCAGTAATACCGACATCGGCAATCTTGAACAGTAGTAAATCATGGTCAATTTTGTTAAAAGCTTTACTGGACTCCGTGTATACAGGGCGTTCCAACGAAAACTTGACTCCCCCCTGTAAGTCAAAAACAGACGTGTAATCGAAAATTTCAAGGAGCTCATCAATTTTTATTTCTAGGAGGACTAATTCTGATATGGAAATCATACCCGAAACTTCATCTTCCTGCAGTCAGCAACTAACCCCTTATTTTTTTCAATGGCATGGGGGTCCAGTGATACATTATTTCAAAGGTCTCTTGTCCCTCTATTATTTCTGTAATTTTTTTTCGAAATTGGTTCATTCGTTATTGAGAAATTGAATGTTGAACGTTTCATTTAAGAAAAAACAGAAAATTCGCTGTCGCTCATTTTATTTAGGAAATCAACAAAAGTAATATCAATGGCAACACAATCAACGGATAAAGTGTTCAAAATGACTTCCACTTAGTTTCACTCAGATTTACTCATAAATAAATTATTTGTTTATAACAATTTTTTAAACAGTAAAAAATAAAAAAAAAATAATTAGCTTTCAACCTTGAGACATCGGAGACATCAAGGTTTAGAAAAAAAAATTCATTCACATTTATTTAAATCTCTATTTTTAATTGTTAATAAAATAGTGGAAAATCAAAATTTTGTTGATTCTTGCAACGGCGATCTATTCATTAGCCTATTGAGAATAATTTCACAAAGTGAAAAAAATTCTAGGGTTTCAGTTTGTTAATTATCAGGGTTTCAAAGTTAACTTTCCGTTCATAAAATAATAATAATTAACAAATGCATAATTAATGGAAAAATTGGAATAAAAATATTACAACCACGGATTATTGTTCATTGATGTATTCTCAAACTACAAGAATTTTTTCATTCCTGAATTTTCAAATTTCATATGTTTTTGAACAAAGCTGAATTTTCTATCACACTGGCGCATAAATAAGGCTGAATTTGACCGATGGCGAAGGTTATATTGGCTTTGAGGACGGCTGTGGTTTGCGGCTCATTCGCAAACACCTGCGATTGAAGAAAACCTCACAAGTAAAAGTCTAACGGAGACAAATCGCACGATCTCGGTGGCCAGTTCACATCACTTCCACGGGAGATGTCAATGCTCTCAAATCGGTCATGTAGAATATGCAAAGTGGCATGAGCTGTGTGGCAGCTATTGAAACCACATGTCGTTGGTGTCCAGATCATCTAATTCAGGCCGAAAGAAGTTGATAATCACCTATGCGGTGCGGCACCTATGGTGCCCGCCGCACCGTTGACAGTGATGGCCTGACCAACATCGTTCTCAGAGAAATATGGACCTATGACGCAGTCAGCCCAAAATCCACACGAAACTGTAACTTTTTGGGATTCATTGGACGCTCTTGAATCTCATGTGGATCGGTATCATCCTCAATTCGACAATTTTGTTTGTTCACGTACCTATCATTCATAAAAGGGCCTCGTCGCTATATATAATTTTCTGATAAAAATTAGTTGCTAACTGCTCTAGAGTCCAGCTGGTCATCATCGAGGGTGGCTCCGTCAGGGAGATCAAGGATAGGTGGGATCTGGTCTGGAGCGAATGCAGAGCATTCGCTCCAGCGTGAAAGAAAGATATCACGTGTATACATACAGACCTGTAGGAGTAAAAGAACCCCGGTTATAAGGATGAATGAGAGAGAGATTGAGACAAAAACGAATGTGAGATACCTGGGAATTGTGGTGGACTCTGGATTACTGTTCATAGACCACTACAAGGAGGTTAGGAGAAAACTAGGAATATTAGTAGGAAAAATGAGAAGGTGGACCGGGCGGAACCTTGGACTTGGACTGAAGTGTACGTGGACGCCAGTGTGAGTGAGAGCGACGGAAGAATGGGCATAGGCTGGGCATATGAAAGGAACGAGGGTGGATGGGTTCTAGGAAATGAAAGGATTCCTGGACAGAGCAGTGTGAATGAAGCGGAACTGGTCGCTATGGAACGAGCGATCGGAATCTGGAGCATGAATGAGAATGTCAAAATAGTCAGTGACTCCGCGATAGCGGTAGAACTGATGAAGACAGTACAAGTGAAGAATAAAAGGGTAGCTATGATCCAGAGAATGATTGAGGAAAGGAATATAAGGGGATCACGAACCGAAGTCGTCTGGCGAAAGGGACATCATGATGGGAATCCTGGAAATGAAAAGCGCACCTTGAGGCAAATAAAGGGATGAATAAAGAAAAGTCAGTCATGGAAGAAAGGCAGAGAGCATGGGATAACAGTATGACTGGGCGACTGCTCTACATGTTCTGTAGAGCAGTCGGGTATGAACCATTGAACCTGACGAGGAAGGCAGTCCAACTGTTCACGGGGCACGGTAATTTTCCGGGATACTTGGCCAGGTTCAACCTGGGTCCGGAGGTACCCTGCCCATGTGGATGGGAGGAGCCTGAAACGGCAGAACATGTGATTGAGAGATGTATGGACGGAGATAAAGTTGGGTGGCGAGAATGGAAAGAACGGCTGGAATGAGAAAAGGGAGCAATGCAACTGAGAAACACGAATGGAAAGAGGCATGAATGGATACTCGTTGCAAACGAATGGGCAGAGAGCGTGGTGAGAAATGAACGGGACGGATGAGAGGCAAGCTGCCAGCTCGCCTTCCCAATCTGGATCATGCCAAGGCACACTGTACGGCGTTGTGGACCTCAAATGTATATGCTTTCTGGGAGACTTTGTGATCAACAAGATGCAATGAATAATTAAAAACTAATGATTTGTTTTTTTGTTTGGACTGAATGTAGTTATTTTTGTGGTTCTTTTTTCTCTTCCGTTTAGGAAATGGAATATGTATCAAATAGCTGTAGTATTTAAAAAAGTTAATTTAATTTTGTATATACAAAAGTTATAATTTGAGTTGAATTAAATAAAGTTATGTCTTCTGCCCCCGCTGATTCGTCCCTTCATGTGGCCGACGTTACGCGTCGACGTCAGGAGGGGGAGGTGAGTTCGGAGAAGCAGGGTTTCCCTTGACAGTGGTGGCGCTAGACAGAAGGAAGACGCCCAGTTGAAAGGCTTACGAGCTAGGGCAACAAAGGGATATGCCATTATTCATGCTCCAGAGCCCATTCAGCGAGCACACGTCGTTGTATATGGTCGTTTACAGGTCCAGGCCCAAATCACAACGCAAAACTCGCCAACTTGTGATCTGCGAGAGGCCGAGTTCTTATGAGCGACGCGAAATCGACTGCACACTCTCACAGACGATGGCGATGTTTTCGGCAGATCTTGTGTTTCGTATTGGTCGATCGTTTACTGAACCAGGGAACCCAAATTCATCCACCACATTGCAAATAGTCCTCTCGATAAGACGATTATGGCGACCATAAAATGGGCGAAGCATGTACGTTGCCCGTAAAATAGGCAAAGTGGTACCGTTGCCCGAACTGAATACCCATTTTGATAAAACAATTTTATTATTTACACGTGTTGTTGAATTCTATATCCGTCCATGGTGATTTGGCGAAACAAATTAAATAAATGACAACTTTTTTGACAGATGTAGCTTCAACAAGATGCTCTTTATCAATTGTCTAAGTTTGGTAGTTTCTGTGGTAAGATTCTATAGTCTATATTATTCTCAAAAAAATTTTGTGTAGAATATATCAAAATTGGTAATTTCTGAAAGTTATAATAACTTGAAATGTTAATGATGACAGCACTTGTTATGGACAACGATATTCATCACGGTTCTCCAGTGCCAAAATCCAACGAGTCTTATGCAGATGTCTGTAGATACCAATTAATTAAGAAACCACTCACTTCAACTCCAGATGGGAAACAGTTTGTCATATCACTTAACTGGATGCGTTCATATTGAGTAATCAACTGCCGATAATTGGCTTAGTAACGCCTCTTTCTTTTATAAAAATGATTGTGTAGGTATTAAATAGAGTTTATTGGCATTACAATCCATTAAACTTCATCAAGAACAATTACCAACATGGGTGTTGTCGGATATTGTTCGGTAGTCTCTATTCAAACAAAATCAATATTCCAATTATAAATCGCGCTCATGAAGTAAAGTTAAATTCATTATGACCTGAATAAACAATATTATTAAAACTCATTATCGTGAAAGGTTGATTTTTCATTTCTATTAATTGTTTTTTGAAATGATAATTCAGTATAGGGTGTATCACCTTTGATTATTGTGATATCACCGGTTTCAATTTTCCTACAATTTTCATTGTAAAAAAAATTGCTTTCAAATAGTACAGGCTGGGTGAATTGGTACAAAAATTGTAAATTATCACTTTTATTTATTTATATATAATTAATGAAAAATGAATGTAATAGAGAAATGAATTGAAATTAAATCCTTGTTCGATTGATGACCCATTTCTTTTATATGAATTCATAATGCAAAAATAATTTTCGTCTAAT
Source organism: Leptinotarsa decemlineata (assembly GCF_025532065.1). Taxonomy (NCBI): domain Eukaryota; kingdom Metazoa; phylum Arthropoda; class Insecta; order Coleoptera; family Chrysomelidae; genus Leptinotarsa; species Leptinotarsa decemlineata. The sequence goes on along the minus strand of NW_027412688.1, from coordinate 24,921,958 downwards.
TTCTACGATTTCGGTTTATGATACCATCTTCAAGTCACTTGAAATCGGTAAGTTAAACCCAAACCAGTCGTAACAACCAAATAAACTTAGTTTATTACTTGGAACTTAGAAACTTAGAAAGTTATTTTCTTTATTCAATATTGAAATCAAATTCTCTTGTTATAACTACTTTACTCTCCTAATTTGTTTTGTACTTTCTTTTATATTGTGTTTTTGATTGATTTCGAATATTATATAAATATATTATTCGATACTTTTAAGTTGATTCCTTTTTAGACGTCGGTTAAAACTCATTTGGGATTACTGTTCATTTTGTAGTTTCAAGTTAGATCATATTGGATGTCCTGGTAATCTCATCATAATTTTTTTTATTCTCTAACAGAACTCAGAATAAATCTAAGCAGGAGGAGAAATAGAAACGTATTTTGGAATGGAATTCGAAATATACACGAAACTTGGAAAATGCCTGCCGGCTAATACAATGATATACACTGAAATATGTCCTCAAAGAAAAAATTCTTGCAGATGCTTTCCATTCATCCAACCTACATATGGGTTTGGGAGTATTATTTCTCGTTAGTCCATGACAGTAAAAAAACGCTCGAAGAAACCATTGTATGGCAAATTTTCTTTTCAATACGTTAGTTGTGGATTTTCATCGAGTATCTGCCAATTCCATCATATTATATTTATTTACAGGTTTGCCATTTTACAATGTACATATAAATAGCGTGAGAGAAATTAAATAATTGAATAATAATATAGAATACTAAAAGGGTTATATTTTCAAGAGTGAATAATTTTTGGGAAAGAAAGTTTTGAACTTTCTACTAATCTATCTTGATACAAAAAAATATGGGAATCTTCTAAAGAAAGGAAAGAAGCAAACAATTAATTACAAAAAGAAGTAACTCTATACATATACTTTCACACAAACTGGAAGAAAAAGCAGCTACTTTCATATAAATATTGAATTACACGAAAGAAACATTTTTTCGAAACAACTACTTTCATATGAACACTGAATTATACAGAACACACTTTTCTCTACTCAGTTTGTATTCCAAGCATTCGTTATGGAATTGAATCAGATATTATTCACAGGATTTCTACACAATATACTAAGTTAAAGTTGAAACATTTCATTTACATGGAACACTGTCATCCTCACTGGCAGATATCGATGTTTCGCCTTGAGACACTTGCGGACAGTGTATATCACTTTGGCCAACCCCATTCAGGTAGTAGGTGCATTTTGAATATTTCCATCAGTCCTGAGAGTTTCATCGTTCTACCTTGAATAGTACAGAAGATACGGGGGTGTTTCCATGAGAAGTGAGACACACTGTATTCGGCCAATAGCCAGAAACACGTGTCCACGGTTTGCCTACATTTTTTGAGTGTTCTAATTACAAATTTTTCTTTTTGATTTATATCATACACACATCTTTATCTCTGTATTCATATTCTGGACCCGAAAGTCACGCAGGTAGATATAGCTGCCTACGTGGTGATGTTAGATGATGCCTGGGAATGCTAGGTCTTCTAATTGAAACCACAAATGTGCGGTTAGCTCCTGTTGGTGACACCGTGCATATGTGAAGTTTTTCGTTTTTGGTGACTAGTTGTCCATCGGTGCAATTAGCTGCATCGCGCTTATGAGGCCAATAGCCTGAAACACGTATCCGCGGTTTGCCTCCATTTTTTGAGTTTTCTATCCAAAAATTTTCCCTTTTGATTTGTATCATACACACTCAATAACATCAGCTCCTGTTGGTGACACCGTGCATATGTGAAGTTGTTCATTTTTGGTAATCAGTTGTTGTCCATCTTTGCAATTGGCTGCACCACGCTGATGCGGCCAATAGCCAGAAACATATATATATATATATATATATATATATATATATATATATATATATATATATATATATATATATATATATATATATATATATATATATATATATATATATATTATATATATATATATATATATATATATATATATATATATATATATATATAAACACGTGTTTCGGGATTTTGGCCCATCATCAGTATGGTGCAGCCAAGTGTAAGGATGGATACCACATGGTTACCAGAAGAAAGAAATACAAATGCACGGAGCCACAAGCAGGAGCCAGCCGCACATTTGTGGTTTCAGTTAATAGATCTTGTGTTTACAAGAAAACTATCAAAATCACCACGGAGGCAGCTATAGCTACCTGTGTGACATCCGGGCTCAGAAAATAATACAAATACGAAGGTTATCGAGTGTCTTGATATAGATAAAGAAGTAATCAATCGGACATAGCACACAAAAAAGTGGCAAACCATAGCCACGTGTTTCGGGCTTTTGGACCATCATCGGTATGGTGCAGCCAAGTGTAAAAATGGGCAACACTTGGTTACCAGAAGAAAGGAATACAAATGCACGGAGCCACTAACCCGATAAGTTACTATGTAAAATCAAGGTATTTTTCACAATAAAAAATGTTTTATTTATCAGTAAATTGTCGTATGTAACAATTTTGCCTATCAAAAAAATTGCTATTAAATAATACAATACTTATCTTAAAATGTGGAACGCTTCACGATTTGCATGTCATCCTTGCGCAGGGGCCATGCTAATCTTCTCTGTATCGTTCCAATTTTAGTATATGTACCGCCGAAGCGATGAAAAACTGATTTTCCTCCACAAAAAATTACTTTCGTTGAATATACAGGGTTATTCAAGTTCGTTTCTGTACATAGGGATCTCGTAAACGATAAGAGATAGAGTGTTGGTTAAATTGTGGCAAAGTTGTGTTTAGAGACCTATTCAATGATGTGAAGAAATCGAATATAGCTCTTTTGGTTCTGGAGATATACAGGAAATACCAAAAAATCCCCAATTATTTTTTGCCTATATCTTCCTTATTCGCAGACATATTGAAAATATGTCCACATTTTTCAATTGGCACTTGATGTGGGCTCTCAGAATATATCCATGAATCTTTTATACAGGGTATCATGTGACTTGGGCCACCCCCATCTTTGAATTTCATAATACGGATCTGTATTTTTTGTTGTAGTTTTTGGATCGTAGACGTTCACTTCATATTGAGAAATTAAATTCAATTTTATATTTCGGGATGTTTCGGTAATATTCGATTATAATTTTGTGAATTATTCCCTTTTAAATTACGGCCCATTCGCCGCAATCATAGTCGATATAATTTGTACACAGAAAAATGTTCAGCATTGGGGGGAAAATGAATACATTTCCTGACTTCCCGCACCTCTTTTTTTTTGTGGATAGGGAACTCCAATAGAGTGGAAGTTCCGGCAGTTTAGGTGCACACTTACCAACTTGAAAACGTGAATGAAATGAACATGGCGACAATGAAAGCTATAATAATAATCAGCAAAAGAGGGACCATGAATTGGGTGAAATTATGCGATGAAATGTTCTCCGAATTTCGTTGTGTCGGTTCTAAAATTTTTTTATTCTTTCCACCAAAGCCAACTCACTTCGGAAATATTGTAGATATTACGTGAAATGTTTCAATAAAATTCCAAACGAAAATATTTTTCTATCAAAAAACGACTTGAGGCATTATTTGCCATGTGCAGACTGGGTTAGGTTGGTGTATTGTGTATTGGTTTATCGATGATCAGATCAGATTGTTTGATTGCTTGAACATTTTATGGAAAGTGCTTTTTTCTATTTCAGGGACTTGGTGAATGAGGAAAATTTTCAGTTGGAAAGTAATATACTCAGCCTGAATGGAGAAATTGAAAGTTGGACACGAAAAGATTTAGTAGATAAACCTCTCTCAGCTATCTTGGTAATTTCCGTTATGGATATTTGTTCTTCGTAACTTTCTGGGAGTAACCACTGTTTCACTGTTATATTTTCAGGTGTTTTTGTTTTCAATGATCTGTGACTTTCAACAATCAGGCTTGCAAATGATCTATTCAATAAACATAGTTTGGGTTCTAAAAGAGGTAATCAAGATTTATTGTCACTCAATTAGAGCAAGTTTACCACAAAGCTCACATAAAGGAAAACAAAGAACAATATACTACTACCTCATATGAGGACAAGCCAATTTTCCAATAATTCTTCTGAAACAAAATATAGTCATAAAATCAACAATGAAGATATTAACATGATTTCATAATGAGTTTATGCATTGCGACAAGAACTCCCATTTTTTTAGGGACAAAACACAAGCACTAGAGGAAAATCCTTAAGCCACTATCAGAGCGGTGCCTGTGTAAAAGTAGCGATTCACATTGAATTTCAGTCGCTGGAGATTAAATTCATTTGGAAAACGGTCATCAGGAGGTTCATAAACGCACCTCACCAGATAGAAGAGTTCTCAAACAGTGAAATTCGGGGTGTACTGAGTTGAACCTCAAAACGATGAGCAGCTACAGTCCGTCACGTATTTCTGATATGTACCGCTCTTGGTGGAATCAAATGTGCCAAGTCACTTGAAAACCTCTCGTAAAAGTATCTATAGAAGAAAGATGAATTTCCAACCTTTCTTAGATGATCCAGGTTATCAAGGTTACACGTGATGTTCGCGTCTCCAATCAGGCGGATGGCTCTTTTCTGGATGGAATCCAGCAACTCCAGGGTATGTTTGGGGGCCGAGCTCCATACATGAGAGCAATACTCCAAAGAAGGTCAATTCTGAACTTTATAAAGCATCAAAAGTTGCTGAGGTGTGTATAGTTTTCAACAAACTCATCGAAGCAGAAAGCGAAATTGTCTGACCTGACATTATTATATCCGTTTCGGAGACATTCATCTTCTTGGAGAAAACCGATGCCTGGGTTTTTGTGGCATTCAAATGAATCTGGTTACTCTTATCCCAATTCGAAATTACTTCTAGATCATCATTAAGATATGCAACCTCCTACTGCCGGTGAAGATGTGCCTCCGTAGCCAATGTCCTGGAATCCAAATGGAATGACGAGGTAAGTATGCTGTCGTCAGCAAAGTAATATATTGGATCCTTGGTTAATATACAATATACAATAAAAAGAGGGTTGGAAACAATATGGATCCATGAGGAACACCAACGTTGATGATGAAAGTATTCGAGAGATATTCATCGACGACCACTTGCAGGGAACGTTCTTTCAGGAAGCTGGAGAGCCATACGCAGTAATGATCCGACAAGCCGTAGCATCAAAGTTTGGCCAGCAAACTCTTATGCCACACTCGGTCAAAGGCCTCAGACATATCAAGCGCAACAGCTCTTGATTTTCCGTGTGTCTCGATTGCGTAATTCCAATATGGGTCGCCTGGACCATATTGGAATTCCAATATTCCAATATGGTCGCCTGTTGATCTTTGTTTCCGAAAACCGTATTGATGATCGCTCAAGATGTTGAAGCCTTTCAAATATTTGAGGATATGGTGGTTTACGACTTTCTCCATGATTTTTTATATCATTGACTGGTCTATAGTTATTTGGAAGATTTTTCTTGCCCTTTTTGGAAATAGGTTGAACGCGAGCAATCTCCTAAGAAGAAGAAAAAACCCCTTTTTCGTAAGACATGTTGATATGTCTGCAAAATACTGGTGTGAGTTCATTAGCGTACTTTTCAAGTACGATTACGGGACTTCATCAGTGGGACGCAAATTGTTCAGCTAGTAGATTTGCTTTTTCTATGACTGTTGTTGCAATTGAACCATCCGCTTGTGTTAGTGGTGGAATTGTGGGTTTTTTAAAGTTTTGATTGACAGCTTCAGCTACCGACCAGAAGGATCTAGACTCTTTGGGATTGGCAAGCAGTTTATCCCTAAAGTTTGCAGCTGTTGCGAACATTATCAAACCTAGTTTGGTTTTCAGCAGTAAGATTTTTGCGCCACTACCGGTTGGCGAGATTTTTGGAAACGACAACCTGTTTGCAATTTTTGTTGAACCAAGATTTTCCGTTAGAAAGTCGTTTCATTGAGAAAGGATCCATGGATGATAGAATAACTTGCGTGATTTCAGAAGCACAAGTTGATTGATCTTGAGAGCTGAAAGTCACTCACTTAACACTCATTTATCTCTGTTTCTCCATACTGGTGAGTCATAGGAAGCTAATTTGGTATATACGTACTTCTTAGGTCTTAGATGCGCACTAAGGAAGGCTTTTCAAGTATTCCAACTGGGGCGTCCCATGTGGGAGTAAAAGGGGAGCGTTTAATGAAAATCATCTTTCCATCACTATTTCTCCATACCTGAAATTATGTATATAGGTTCGTTTTATGTTGTAGATGAGGAATCCTTTTCAGATATTCTAATTGGGGATCCCTGTCTAGGGATAAAAGGGGCGCGTTTACCAGCCGTGGGGCACCTGCTGTAGGGAAACAGGCGCGTTCATAAAATTAAGATACTTTTTATCACTGTTTCTTCATGTCCTTGAATATTTCCGGTGGGGGATAATAATAAGATGCCTTATGAAATGTGAGACAAACTAGGACAAACAATTCGATGTTATTATAACAAGACTATTCAGGAGTTTCAGTTGCCCAAGTAAGAACAAGGTTCAGGATAATTTACCCTTCAATTTTAAAATATGACTAGTCCAGGTTAACCTACATTATCCAGACTAAATCCTTATAATTCAACACTGTGAAATTCAGGTGTTGGAATGCATTCATAAACGATGTTTTATGAATAATCCTTATTCACCTGTAGTTTCTTAACAGTGAACAATTATTCTTCTTCTTCTTTCTGTTTTTTCATTGTTTGATCAACCGAAGTAAAATAGTCACTGGAATAAATTTTCCAGTAATCTAACTCCTAAACTTCCTGTTTCAATACCTTCAACTATACTATCAACAACACTCACTGTAACATCTGTGGTGAAACAATTTTCAAGGAAACCGAATGAAAGAGTTTGTTTCCATAAACGATTGTGCCAGCGTTTTTTTCAATCTTCGAAGTAATATGCACTTTTTAGTATTATTGAGCTCTCTCAACAGAAGAAAATCTCAGGGGCTCAAATCTAGTGAATACGGTGGCTGAGGCATGATTATGGGGTATAGTTTTTGGTAAAAAAATTACGCTTGCTTTCAGCTTTTGTGAAAAGCTTGTACCACCTGTTAACAGTTTTCTGACTCAGAGTACAATCACAACATATCGAGTGTTTTTGAGAACTTAATTTTTCACACAAAATCTGATGCAAATTCTTCTATTCATTTTATTCGATATCAGAAAATCGCCGTACACGCAAAACGCTTTCACCAACAAACTGAACATGCTAAACAGCTGAAATTGTGAAGATATGTTCGAGATGAGTGTACCAACATAAAAAATTCTAGTCGAATGTAAGTAACCCGCGAAATTCAAACATTCACCTTACTTTTTGAATAGGCCCCGTACATTCATTCACGCATCATTAGCCATATGGCTAAATAAAGCATACTTTATGAAAATATTGTTTCGGATGATTTTGTCTTCCAGTTTGTATCATATATACATATTTGAATTATTTTAAAGCTTCCTTCGGAAGTTCCCAACTCTTTATGTTGATGAAAAAGTATAAATCAAAACGGATATTTTCCAAAAAACAGTCTGTTTAAAATATTTCCATTTGCCTGGGATTGAAGTGTCTAGTTGTATGAATGATTTTTATGACCTGCTGATCGTGATGGGGCAGATTTATGTCCTTCACTCACAGTCATAAATTTACTCTGTCATATGTTAGTTGTGCAGCTTTTTTGTGGATGATATATGTTTCGATTTCATTATCAATATTTGGTGTTCAAACTGAATAAGAGAAAGTGATGTCCGTGAGATAGAAGAATTTTCCGATTTTTTTTCGGTTTGTATATCTGAAGGGAACTTCTGTTCATGATCTGCACATCTTTTGAAAGCAGAGTTTTTGATACACTGAAGTATTTTCAGATATGTTTCTCTGTCCATCGGATATTCACAAATCTTCAGTTATATATTGATCGGGAAGCCATAAAGAACTTTTTTCAAAAAATGATCTCTTTTTGAAAATATTTTCCAACTCTGGTTATTTCCCTCAGTGCCCGAAAACGATGAAGAAGTTGAAGGTATCTTTTGAAGAGTTCTACAGCAATGCACTTGACCTGTTTGACGAGGTATGATTGAAAAATAACAAAAAGTGTTGTATAAAAAAACTATTTGTTTGTCTACATCAGGAGTTCCCAACGGAGGTACGCCACCACTGGTGGTACGCGGGAACGCGTCCTTAACGTCCTTAAGGAGTTACGGCACCAGGGGTGGGGCGACGAAAGCTGTCTTTCCTATATTCTTCTGCCTCGTAATATTACCAAGGATTGTGCAATGTTTATATGTTGTTCAAAGCATCTAAAGGAACAATTCGTTTAGGCCTACACGGTAGGTTGATGGACTGACACCTATCAGAAAACAACTACTTCCCTGGCTAATACCACGAAGGGCGTTGGATTATATCCGATAGGTGTCAGTGCACTGAAGTTATTCCTGCATATTATCAACATAAAGTCGATGATTTCTGATAATTGAAAATCGATTTCCTTCAGAGTATCCGCTGAAGCGCTGAAGCGGACAACAAACGACACGTTTGTCATCGCCTCATCTGACTGAGAAGGAGGTAACCAACCGCATATCCGAAATTTACACTGACGGGTGGCCAAACAGCCCGAAACCGGTCTGCAAGTGTGTTTCAATAATTGAAAATCTATTGCGACGGTGGTATCGCCAACAGCATATGCAGATAACTTCAGTGAAGAATCCTGCACTGACATCTGTCGGATATAATCCAACGCCCCTCGTGGTATAAGTCAGGGGAGTGGTTGTTTTCTGATAAGTGTCTGTCCATAAACCTACAGTGTAGGAGTTGAGACTGGCCTGAACGAATTGTTCCTTTTGATGATTTGATTCATAGCCAGTGTTAAATTATGCCCACTAACTATATGTGAAAAGTTATATTTTGTTGTAATGGTTCGTTGTGAGTGTTGTAATAATTAATTGTAATTTTGTGTTGAAAAACTGAACCACTGTTAAATGATACAGTAAAGAGACAAATTGTCGATATCTCAAATAATATTGAAGAACAAATGGCTTTAAAACTCCAGGAATGTACTCATTTTGCACTTCAATTTGACGAAGTACCGATCTTACAAACATGTCACAGCTGCTTGTTTTCGTGCGATTTGTTCTTGTTCTGCAAACCACTTGAATCAAAGATCACAGCGGAATTCTTTTTTATAGTAATTGATGAATATGTGCTCAAAGTAGACATTACCACCTGGTCGAAGTCTATTGGTTTGTGTACAGAATTAGCTGCTGAAAGTGTGCCGGAAAATCTTAACTCCGTTGTATCAGATGCTGTGAGAGTTATTAACTTCATAAAGGCTAGGGCTCTAAACACAAGATTTTTCTCCTTGATGTGTGAAGGAGAAAACTTTACTCCTGCATACAGAAGTGAGGAGGAACCGTCTCTTTGAACTGAGATAAGAAGTTTTTATGTTTTTAAGTGAAAAAAATCATAACATAAAAAATTGTTTGCTGATGAAAAATTGTTGTCAAGATTGGCTTATCTAGCCGACTTACCTGACAAACTGATACTTTCAGGGACCAAAACATAACAGTTTTCACTGGCAGTGACAAAATAAACTCCAAGAGAAAGTTGGTTCTGTTTTGTTCACAAATACAGGAGAAGAATTAATATGCATTTTCCACTCTACCATAATTTTTTAAAGAAAATGAAATATCTCCAATGCAAGATGTGGTTGCAGATATCATTGTTTATTTGAAAGGCCTTCAAAAAAGCTTCAAGAAGTATTTCTCTGAAGATTATTCAAAAGTGGACTGTATCAGACATCCTTCTTCGGGAACGTCACCAAATGAATTGGAACTGAAAGAAAGTGTTATCGGAACTATAGAAGAATATTTTGAAGAGAAATATTAAATTAACTTCTGGATCAGATGTGAATCCGACTACCCTTTGATCTTCCAGCAAGCTGTGCTATAATTGAACAGAACTGGCCGATACTTGAATCCATATTAAAACTCATTAATACCGTATATTGATGATTTTCACTGTAAATCAATATACATTTTCGGTGACATTTGTTACGAGTTACTTGTGTGAGAGTGGATTTTCTGAACTATTGTACATAAAAAATAAACATAGAAGCAGAATAAGTGTTGAAGAGGACTCAAGAGTAAGATGAGCTTCATTCTTAATGTTGATATTTCAATCACAGGCAAACAACATGTTTCGCACTAAATACTGTAAAAGTATATTTTGTATAATGATTAATCATTTGCTGAGTTTGTACTATTTTTTTAATTGTTTAATTGTATGTTTTCAGACCTACGGGTTATAAATAAAACTATAAATCAATACCATTTTGATTTTCTATGTATCCTTTATTGTAAGGTTTTTATATTGACGGAAACTTGGCTTGACTCATCCATCGATAACTTGGTACTTTTTCCTGGTAATTTCAGAAATTTCACTGCTACCAATGTTAGTAGAGGTGTCGGTGTGCTAATTGCTGTACACGAAGATATTATCTCATCACCAGTCAATTTGTCAAATTATCACTTTCCAGTGTCTGACTTTATTGACACAGTAGTTGTGAAATTATCTTTCTCCGATAACAGTCTCTTCCTGATATGCGTTTATATCCCCTTTAAAACAACGATAAATGAAATTGAAATATTCTGGGAAGCTGTAGAATCTCTTGATCTACTGTATGACCATGCAATTCTGATGGCTGGGGACTTCAACGTATCTGAATATGCGTCATATTCAGAAACAGATCGTAGTAGTCTGCATACTACTTTGACAAACTCTGACATACTACAACATGTCAGAGTTTTTCGGCTTATCGCAAAATAACTTTGTTTTCAATGAGATGCAGAGACTTTTAGACCTAGTGTTCTGCAATCACTTCTGCCTCGTTGAAAAATCCCTAGATCCAATAATAGAAGAGGGCGGTCATCATCCTGCTTTGGAAATAACATGCGAACTGAACTTCAAAACGAACTCGAAGAATAAATTTGCATCATGTTTCTAAGATGCATACAATTTTAAAAAAGCTAACTTTCCGCTCATGTATGAGCTGATCCTCAAGCTCGATTGGACGTTTCTAAATGCGTTTCGCGGTGCAGATGATGCCTGTCTTCACTTTTATGAACAATTTACTACAGTGTTTTTGATCGCTGCGTGCCAATATTCTCGATAGAATCTAAAAATAATTATCCAGCCTACTTTGATGGTACATTGATAAAGAAAATTCGAACTAAAACAAAATTTTGGTGTAAATACAAAAGAAACGGCGACATTCACGCTTTTCATGAATTCAAACGTTTTTGGGCAGAAATCAAAGCAGCCATTAGAATAACTTATAAAAAATTCATTCAGAAAACTGAGAGCGAGATTATCCATAACCCCAATTAGTTTTGGTAATTCATTAACAAGTCACAACATACGAATGGAATCGGAGATAAAATGTTACATGATGACAAGCTACTCGATAATCCCTCAGATATTCTTGATGGTTTTGCAGATTTCTTCAGTGGTTCTTATATAGTGTCAACATTAAGTGACCATGCGAACAACAGTAGTGATATTCCCAGCTTAGCAATCAAAAACTATAGTATTGAAGATGTTTATCATACCCTAAAAAATTAAAGCCTAAATTTACTGCGGGACCTGATCATATTCCAGCATTCATCATTAAAGATTGTGCCTTAGCTCTGGTTGAACCACTAACAACTCTAATTAATATATGCCTGAAAACATCAACTATACCATCAATATGGAAAATGTCGAAAGTCTGCCCAATTTTCAAAAAAGGAGATAAAAGTGAGATACAAAATTACAGACCAATCTCTATCATATGCAACTTTTGTAAAGTGTTTGAGATGCTTTTCGAGAAGACAATCTATTGTCATGTCAGCAACATTATTAGCCCCAATCAACATGGTTTCATGAAAGGACGTTCAACCACCACAAATCTTGTAACGATTTCTCAATGTATTGCAGAGAGTATTGATTGTCAGTCTCAGACTGATGTCATCTACACTGATTTTTCTAAAGCGTTTGACAGACTTGACCATAGTATTCTGCTCAACAAGCTTTCGACTTTTGGGTTATACAATGAATTAATTACCCTCTTCAAATCGTATTTTTACAACCGTAAGCAGTATGTCCAACTGAATGGCCTCAAGTCTGTCGAATATATAGCCACATCATTAATGATATCGGAGCTATGATTGATGTCAATTTCCTTTTATACGCAGATGACTTGAAACTCTATCACAATATAACATGTTCTAATGATTGCGAACGTCTCGCCCTGAATTTGAATCGCGTTGCTACATGGTGTCGAAAGAATAATCTATTTCTCAACATATCCAAATGTAATGTAAAATGTCTTACTCACTAAAAACCAACCTGAATTCACACAACTACGTCATAAACAATCAAGTTCTGGAGCGTCCTGACACACTCGCTGACCTAAGTGTTACTTTTGGTTCATCCCTCTATTTCAATAAACATACTGACACTACTCTAACAGCAGCTTATCGCATATATGGATTCTCAGTTAGAAATACAAAAGATTTCGAAAAAGCTTCAACATTGAAATTACTTTATTTCACTTTTGTTCGATCTAGGCTGGAATATGCAGCTGTCGTGTGGAGTCCCTACTATCAGGTTCATATAAATCAACTAGAAGCCCTACAGAGGCACTTCCTAAAATAAATGTCTTTTAAACTTGAAGGCACGTATCCTACTGTAGGAATACCCTATTATGAATTGCTTGTAACTCACAATTTTTGTAGTCTCGAGGTAAGGCGTAAATATTATTCATTTCTTTTTTTATTCAAGGTCATAAACAATATCATCACCTGCTCTCAACTGTTACATATGTTGAATTTTTGGCTACCTAGAAGGTCATCTAGGAATAGTGTCACATTTTATTTCAACACTCCGCGTACAAATATGAAAAAATCTCCAATTTATACAATGTGCGATACCTCTAATTCAGTTAGTCATGTCCTAGATATATTAAACTGCCACATTATACAAATCAAAAGACATTTCGTAGCTAACTGACAGTTCTGTTTTTATTTTTTTTTTCATATAGATTCACAAATTATATTATGTAAGTAGATATTTGTAAATGCCACTGTTACTCCCTATTCTGTAATCGGGTTCATCCTGTAGAATAGTATATGAAATAAATGAATAAATAAATAAATAAATACATATATATCCATTATATATGAAGTTTTCTCAGGAATTTAATTCAAAAAGCCTTTTAGAAAAGTAAATATTATTATTTTTTCTGATTGATTCGGCCGTTACTTGATGAAGATCTATAGTAATTTCATAAAGTATACTTTTCGATTTGATCTCCACAAACTTTGTTTTTAAAAATATATCACGGCATGTTTTGCTATCACAGTTGCTTCTTCACTATGAAAATACTACTGTGATAGCGAAACATGTCGTGATATAATTTTGAAAATTAGGTTTGTGAAGATCAAACAGTAAGGTGTAGTTTATGAAAAAAATAAATATTATCTGTTTATTAAAATATTTAGTTTTGGTGGTACACCCAAATTTCTTAAAAAGTTAATTGGTACGCTGGTGCAAAAAGGTTGGGAACCCCTGGTATACATCAATGTTGTCACCTTCAAAATAATCCCTATTAGATATTAAGCACTTGTGCCAACACTCCTTCCAATCTTCGAAACACTTCTTAAACTCGATCTTGGCGATATACTTTAGCTCTTTCGTCGTCTATACTTATGAAACGACGACTCCCTACGGTTCCCTTCATTTTATGGAATAGGAAAAATCACATGGAGCGATGTGTGGCCAATATAGATATTACAAACACGACAGAAACAGTGTTAGGACATCGGAAATGTATTTAAACTTGTATCCCGAAAGACGACAACCACATCGAACTATGTTCAAGTTATTGGATCAAAATCTCACCGACTTTAGTTCGTTTGAAAAGCTGAGGAAAAAATACGCAGACAGAATGGACCAGGAAACTAAAGAAAATTTGATGAATGAGGTATGTATGAGGTAAGTTAGGCATTGTGTCCTTTTCAATAAAAATTAATAATTTGACGTGTAGAAATTTCCTCCGAAATAACATATCTCAAAAATTGCATCCAGGTAATCCCGAAAGACGATTAGGATTTTGTAATAAGCTAATAAGAAGACCTGATTTTCCTGTTTTCTTGGAAAATGTTATTTGGACAGATGAAAGCACTTTTACGAATTGTGGTATACTCAACCGAAATAACGAACACTTTTGGAGTACAAACAACCCCAGGCAGTTCCGAGAAATTCGACCTCAAGTGCGATTTAGTATTAACGTGTGGGCAGGAATTTACAAAGATAGAATTATGGGTCCTTATTTATTTGATGGAATTCTGAATGGAGAAACCCATCACCAGTTTTTAATGTCGATTTTCGAATACTATTTGGATGACCCACCTATGGCTAACTATAACAACATCTAGTTTCAACTTGATGGTGCCCACCGCATACTACCAGACGAGTACCTAATTACCTGACTGAGAGGTTTGGTGAAAAATGAATAGGGATTAATGGGCCGGTGAGGTGGCCAGCAAGGTCTTCAGATTCAAATGTTATGGTAACATTCTTATGGGGTACACTGAAAAATAGAGTTTATGGTCAGAGGGAATATCAAAATATTGAGGACCTCCAATACAGCATTGTTAGAGAGTTCGGAAGATTGAAGGGGAGGGAAATTAATCGTGCAGTGAATAATTTTCAAAGAAGGGCACAGTTGTGTTATCATGAACAAGGCCAGCATTTTGAGCATATGCTGTGATTTACTTTTGTCTTTACCGCACACTACCAGACAAGTATCTAATTACCTGTCTGAAAGGTTTGGTGATAAATGAATAGAGAATAATGAGCCGGTGAGGTGGCCAGCCAGGTCTTCAGATTCAAGTGAATGGTAACATTCTTATGGGGTACACTGAAAAATAGAGTTTATGGTCAGAGGGAATATCAAAATATTGAGGACCTTCAATACAGCATTGTTAGAGAGTTCGGAAGATTCAGGGGGAGGGAAATTAATCGTGAAGTGAATAATTTTCAAAGAAGGGCACAGTTGTGTTATCATGAACAAGGCCAGCATTTTGAGCATTTGCTGTGATTTACTTCTGTCTTTACATTTCAGTTAATTATTGTTATTTGTTCAAAGTTCTATTTTCATTGAAAAAGACAACACAATGTCTAATTTACCTCATACGCACCTCATTTATGAAATTTTGATTATTGATTCTGTCTACGTATTTTCTCATTGGCTTTTCAGACAAACCAAACGCTTTGAGATTTTGATCCAATAACTTGAACATAGTTCGATGTGGTTGTCTTCTTTCGGGATATAAGTATAAATACATTTCCGATGTTCTAACACAGTTTCTATCATATTTGTAATAAATTTGTATCATATCTCTTTCTTCTTTATTCGTAAAAGCCATTTTTGCCAAAAACTAAAAATCATTTTCGAAAATTTCTGTTTTTTTCCGGATATCTCCGGATATACTCTTAATTTCAGAACTTTCTCAACGGCGTATTGTGAGTCAGGTAAATTTCACTAGTTCGGACTTCCATTGTCTACTATATAAAATGATTTGAAATCCCTGAAACAACTAAAACAGAAGAATTGAAAATGAATAGCTGAAAATAACAATTATATTAACCAAAATAAACCTAAAATAAAATAATAGTGAAATAAAATACAAGTAAAAATAAAACAATTGAATAAATAAATAAAATAAATTAATAAATAACTGCCATTTTTCGCTTCACTGGTTCATCTCCCACGGAACCAGTGAAAGTACTCGAACGACCTATAAATAGTCATCTCTCGGAGGAATCAGTTCAGTCATCACCCGAAGACGATTGTAGATACTAACAATCGAAACGTCGTGAACTAACGTGACTTGGAATCTCTCCTCTTTTTATTTTTGTTTTCTTTTTTCATTTCTTTTTTTTATTTATTCATTCAATAGTTCAATTTTTACTTGTATTTTATTTCACTATTATTTCATTTCAGGTTTATTTTGGTTAATTTACTTGTTATTTTCAGCTATTCATTTTCAATTCTTCTTTTTTAGTTGTTTCAGGAATTTCAAATCATTTTATATAGTAGACAATGGAAGTCCGAACTAGTGAAATTCATCATGAAACATTGTCAGTCACCTTCAAACAAACAGTGAGTCTCATAATTTCCGAGATCCCAATGGGGAGGATCGAATTTGAAACACCATGTATACTCGTATAGGTACCACGTACACCAAACTCAATCGATTAAAATACAGGTAGTCCCATAATTTTCAAAATTTTGCTTTCATGCATGTCGAAGTCAAATCTGTTAAAATCTGTTTTCCCGTTAACCAGCTGTCGCCCCCCACCCTACGAACGACAACTCTCAAAAGTCGAAACTTGTGTGAGTTAAGGACTAATGAGGTCTAACCTTTCAATGTGTGATACCCAGTACGATTTGGACGATAGGAAGTGAAAATCGATCGTCCGACCTTGCGGTTCGAACCACCGGTTCCCACAGCGAGTGAAACAGATCACCCACGTCAACCAACCAGGCTACCGTCCCACCGAGTAAAAAACAATATTTCATATAAATATGTATTATATTTGATAAATTCGCCAAGATATATTCTCAAAATTGCAGAGAGAAGGTTAAAACCAAATTAACATCTGAATATGCGAGAGTGAGTGTGACTGAGATATCACCTACGTGATGATCTCTAACAATTTCCACAACCCCGACGAAATGAGGGTTCCACTCCATGTTCGAAAATAAATACATTCGTTTCGAAGGGATGATCGATTGGACAATCAACAAACTGGAAGCTCGTGAATTATTGGCATCAGCCTGAATCCTTCATAAAGTAGGGATTTTTTCTGAACAACGTAGACCAATAAATTCTAAATTTCAAAGCAGGATGAAAATCAATATTGAATCCCGATAATGAGTCTCAAGTCCCGCTTAACTTTGCTATACTAACGAGGACGAAGTTTAATATATATTTACACTGAACGTTTTAAACTAGCTCAACTTATATTAGATATGTACAAATAATTTTGGGGTGGCTCTATATTATTTAAAACTCATAACGAATATTTAAAAATTTTGTTATGGAAGAGTGTGATACTCTTCATACCTACTGATTGTTTCAAAAATTTTGTCAGTTTTTTCAAACTGTACTATTTCTATGAATACTCATTCAATTAATCGAAATAAGTGCCAGTTGGGTCACTCAACTTTTGCTTTCGTAACACAAGTCGAAAAATTCCATCAGCATAAAAATTTTGTGGATCGTTATTCGAGGAAGTCTTTATTGGCGAAGGTTCTACCGGTGACAAAATTATCGAAGTGCTTAAGAAGAAGGCAGTTGGTTGGCGACAGGTCTGTGGAGTATGGTGAGTGAGGCAGAACTTCGACGCTCAATTCGTTCAATTTTCCGACGGTGACTTGTGAAACGTACAGGCGTGCTTTGTCGTGGAGCAGGATCGGACCTCTTCTGTTGACTAGTGCCGACTGCTGCCTATTTTCGGTACATTTCACTGTAGTATTCTACTGTGATGGTTTGACCCGGTTTCAGTGAGTTATAGTGAATCACACCAGCCGCTGACCACAATGGTTTTTTGGTGGGTCTGCGTCTTTGGGAAGTGTCTGACTGTCTCATCGGTGTCCCACCACTGTACAGGGTTTACTTTTTATCCGACCCAAAAAAGGATCGTTTTGCTTGCGCAGAAGCAAAGAAGACCTCTAAACGTGACAATTATTGTCGATCGTTCAGAGAAATGAACTGCACCAGTGTATATACTATAACAATTTTCAATTGAAGGTGATTCATTAGCAACGTCGCACTTGAAGTGACCAACGGATAATCCTCTTACCAACTCTGGAGAGGCGTACCAAAATAATATTTTTATTCATTTAAACACATAGGTAATTACGTAAGAATTGTTATAGAAGGTGGCGCTACCTGGTGTCAATGGTGAAACTGATTACATTTTCTTATTATGCCTAATACAGTACTTCAAAAAAACAGAAAAATTTACAAAATAATTATTATGTTCCTTATATAGAAAAAAAACTACAAAGCAAAGAAATAATTACTTATGTTATGCTTATGAAGTTTCAGAATCCATCGACTCGTCCTCAGTCACACCTGAATCTATTATTATTTGGTCGAAAACAGTGTCTACCATCCCGTCCAATCTCCACATTCTCTCTTCTTCCTTGATCACATGGGCTACAACATTCGCCCAATCTTCTTTCCGTATCCGTTTCATTGCGAGTTCTAATAAACGTTGGATATCAAAAATTTTATGTCACGTTTTCACGAGCTACGTAACCCTTAATTTGAGCCTAGAATAATTCTATCGGGTTTAACTCGCAATGGTAAAGAGGAAGTCTCAAAATGGTGATGCCTTCGGCACGAGCTATTGTATCCACCACACGCTGGCGATATCTGTCACGATGCTGTTTAATGACACTCATAAGCTCGGCCTCAACCATGTCCTCGGAAAATGGAATTCCTTTCTTTGTCCTAACCAACTCTGCATGTCTGCTTTTCTGGTGGTCACAGTTGGCAGCTGTTCTACTAATCGGCTGTGATAAGAAGCGTTATCCATTACTATTACCGAATTTGGCTCCACTCGTGAAAGAAGGGATTCAAACCATCCGCGTAACCCTGTTCGCTTGAAAACATATGTGTAAGAGGACAGAGCCTGAAGCTCTTCGAAAGTTACCTCTCAAATAGATATCAACGAGTGAAACTCGACCATGTTGTCAGCGAAACGAGAAAAATTGAATACGGAATACCACAAGGTACTGTCTTAGGACCCATTCTTTTCAATATATACGTGAACGAACTATACTCTCTTCAAAGTGATGGATTCATTCTTGGTTTCGCTGATGATACAGCAATACTTTATACTGCTGATACCTGGGAGGCACTCAAAGAAAAAACTTAAAATGACTTTAGTAAAATAAAAACATTTTTAAGTAGTGAACTGCTCACAGACTTTCGACTTTCGTTTCGACTTTTGAGAGTTGTCGTTCGAAGGGGTCCGACAGCTGGTTGACGGAAAAACAGATTTCAAACATACAGTGGATCCAGATAAGTGACCCTTACTACTACCGTTAACGTCCTTTCACACGGGAAGCTTCTCGCTCCCAAGAGAATGAAAGGCTCTTAGCGCTAAAATGCAACGAGTCCAATGGAGCTTTTCTCAAAATACAAAAGGATGAGCGTGGGCTTACACAAGAGGAGTGAAAATAGCTCTTCCTAGTTGACGCTCCTTACTATTTATCATGGCAGATTACGATGTGGAGCTGTTGATTAGTGCTGTCTGCAACCGACTTGCTCTTTGGTATGAAAGTCTCTACATTTGTAAGGACCGAAAAGAAGTCGTAAGAAGTTGGGTGTAAGTCTGCAAGCTGCTCAACGTAGATTCAGTAACTACATCCATCCTATTCTTGATGGTTGACGTTTCTGTCGTCGAGGTTTGTGACGATGGTAGAGAATGTATATGGCAGCAGCTCGCGTGCCATCCATTCTACGACTGACCTCAAGGAGCCAGGAGCTAGAAACGTGAAACTCCCCGTGTGAAAGAGTCCTCAGAGTCTTCTGTTTCGAACTACACCGGCGAAATGAATTTCCGGTTCTTTCTGGAGTGATGTCGAGTGGAAACTCAGCTGAACAGCAGCTTTCGAATCGGCGTTTTGCACTATCTGAGCAGAAGTGAAAGTAATTTTTTTCCATTCAATCTGTCTTTATAGATTCTCTGACGTTGCCAACTACAAATCAATCTACTAACGCACTTTGAATCTCTGTTTTCTGCAACCACGGTTAGAAATTGAATTACGCAATTGTGTGGCCACTGTTTAGATGTTTCACTTGGCAAGTTGCGTGAATCAAAAAATTTCTTACGACTCGCAGACACTATCTGTTTGAAATATCCATCCCAAAAACATGTTAACATATAAAAAGTGATCTCGTATCCTTACAGGTACACTGACCTATACAGGGTGATACAATCTCAAACGTATATATTTAAACTTGGAAACGAACTTTCAATCAGACATTCAGAAATATGTTACACTGAAACTTAAGAAGAGTCATTCAGTGTATCAATCCACTTTGTTTAAAAAATATACAGCATTGACTCGTACAAGATCCTACATCTTAGAGATAGATACGAAGTATGCTGAATGTCTTAACAATTCCAAGGAATGGGGATCATATAATGGTTAATGGTGTTCAGAAAACATATACCGTCCTAACGAGTTCTGAACAATATCCTAACAGGAAAACACCCTCGAAAAGTTTGATTAACATAGAAGCACATACTAATTATCAACCCCAATTGCGTTGATTGCATGTTTCTCCTTTGTCCTCATGAGGTGATTTTCAGAATTCAGACAAACCGCTAAATGATGTCTGCCAACTAGAATGTCCATTTTGAATGGATATATGTACTTAAAACTCACTCTTGAGTACCTACTAGAAACACAAAACAGTCGTTGTACTCAAAGTCGTCTCTGTTTTATTGTTGTGACCATGCAAATAAGCATTTAGTTTCATGTACTTTCCAACCTCAATGTCTCCGGAGCTATTTAAAACGGATAATTAACACAGTTGCTCTAGATAACCCTTCATTTGGTCATTTATGATGATAAAAATAATTTCTCTGGATACCTAAAAATTCAAAACGTATTATTCATGGAAAAACATATTTTTTAAATAGAAATTCTAATTTCTAATTATAATGAAATCATAATAAACAAAACTAAACCTTGAAGAATTATTTTTTGTTCGGGCAAAAACAAACGAGGACGAATGATATGAATACTTCAAAATTTTTACATTTTATAACTATCCCAAACATAAATGAAGGAATGAACATTAATAAAACAATAAATATACAAACAACGTTGACAGATTGTTTGAAGCTGATCGACAATGTTTCGTGGTGCAAGTCATTAGTTCAGTTGTCTGATATGATATAGATTGATTTGAAATCCCTGAAAGAATCTGTGAAAATCAAAAAAAAAGTAGCTGAAAAATAACAATTATATCAAGCGAAAAAACTAAAATTACAAGAAAATAAAATACAAGCAACAACAAAAAAATAAAAAAATTAAACTATTAACAAGATATGAAAAAATAATTATTACCAAGCAATAAAAATTGAAAATCCAAAGATTCCAAACCAAGTTACTCCACGACGTTTCGATTGTTAGTATCCACAATCATCTTCGGGTGATAACTAGACTTATTTCTCCGAGATCTGACTATTTATAGGTCATTTGATAGCTCTCATCTACCCCCTCTTCCCTCTTTCCGCTTCATCGATTTTTAGCGGGAGCTAACCGTTTGGCGGGAGTTGGTTGTGTTCCTCTTTGTGGATGATTTCAGCTTGAGCCCACTTGATGTTATGTTGATGAGTCTAAACATGCTCTGCTATTCTTGATTTGCTGGTTTCTGATCGACGTGTGTGCTTCTTGTGCTCGGCAAAGCGAAATTTTAATGGCCTCTTAGTTTCACCGATGTATGATTCTCCGCACTCGCAGGGTTATCCGGTAAATGCGATTCTTGGAATCGCAGTCCGCGTTTGGTGGCCTGGTTTTTGTGTTTCCAGATCTGCCACGGATAGTGTTCCCAGATCTGAAGCACAGATTCTGATGTTATACTTGGTCCCAATTCTTCTTATCCTTTCTGACAATTTTTTGATGTAGGGAAGTACAAGTACTGGTTGTGGCGGCTTCTCTTCGTTGTGAGGCCCTTGCTGTCTTCTAGCTAAAGTCTGTTTCACCATCACTTTGGAGTAACCATTCCATTGATTGTTATTTTTGATGATGCGTAGTTTTCACAAATAACTATAGACCAGTCGCTTTGCTATCAGTGATATAAAAAATCATGGGAAAAGCCGTAAGCTACCATATCCTTGAAAATTTGGAAAGCTTTAACATCTTGGGCGATCATTAATATGGCTTTCGGAAACAAAGTTCAACAGGCGACCTTTTATCGTATGTCACTCATATTTGGAATACCGTAATAGAGAGTCAAGAACTGTTGCGCTTGATAATTCCAAGGCCGACAAGCCATTGCTATGGCTTGTCGGATAATTGTTGTGTATAGCTCTCCAGCTCTTCCTGAAAGAACGTAACCTGCAAGTGGTCGTCGATGGATATCTCCTGAGATTAAACAAACTCTCAAGGAAATATAAAATGATAAGTCCGCTGGGTTGAATGGTATAACTATAGAAGACTCCTTGAGAACCTACCGATAGAAGCTCTATTTGTACTAACTGAGGTGATTAACAAATCTTTTGTGACAGAAGTATTTCCTCAGGGTTGAAGATATCAGTTGTTCTACCTCTCTATGAAGGTGGAGAGGTCACCAACCCCTCGAACTTCAGACCCATCTCGTTATTTTCAACTATCTCGAAATTAATCGAAAAGCTAGTGAAGAAAAGATTGTTGAAATTTTTATCAAATGGAAAAATATTGAATGAATGTCAATTTGGCTTCCAAAGCTCTGAAAACACTAATGATGCAATCTTCTCATTTTTGGAAAAAATATACTTGAATATGAATGAGGGGGAAGCAATTTCGGCAGTTTTCTGCGATTTTTCGAAAGCCTTCGACTGTGTCAATTATGATATACTTAAAAAAAAAGTACTGTTATGGCATAAGAGGGACAAGTCTTGAATGTTTCAAATCGTACCTAAAAGGTAGATCCCAGCTGATGAAAGTCAATAATGTGTATTCGGACATTTCGGCTATAGTTTGCGGGGTGCCTCAGGGATCTGTTCTAGGGCCCATTTTATTCCTATTTTACATCAACGATCTTGCTACAGTCGATATTGAAGGGTCATTCACAATTTTTGCCGATAATACCACATTGTTATGACATGAAAAAAATATTAACAATCTGAAGCAAATTATATCATTAAATTTAGAAAAAGTCAAGCAGTGGTGTGATACTAATTTACTCTCCTTCAACGTAAACAAGACAAAAACTGTAAACTTCAAATTTAGCTATGATGGATGCTATTAGATGGTAAGAAGAAACGACTTGCATTAAACTTATTGGTCTGCATATTGACAATAAGTTAAAATTTAAAGAACATATCACATATTTATGCACAAAATTGGCTTCAGGATCATTTGCTGTCAGAATTGTTTCCAATGAACTTGATATATTCACTGCTAGATCAACTTACTTTGCCCTAGTAGAGTCTCATCTAAGGTATGGCATTGCATTGTGGGGATTCTGTAGTAAACAACTATTGAATCAGGTCATCGTGTTGCAAAAGAGATCTTTGCGGTTTTCATATATATATATATATATATATATATGGACAACAACTGATGAAAAACTTCACATATGCACGGTGTCACCAACAGGAGCTAACCGCACATTTGTGGTTTCAATATATATATATTGAATATAAATATATATATATATATATATATATATATATATATATATATATATATATATATATATATATATGTATATATATATAGAAACAGAAGTTAATTTCGGACATAGCACTCATGAAAGTGGCAAACCATAGACACGTGTTTCGGGCTTCTGGCCCATCATCAGTATGGTGCAGCCAAGTGTAAGGATGGGCAACACTTGGTTACCAGAAGATATAAATACAAATGCACGGAGCCACCAACAGTCAACCGCACATTTGTGGTTTCAGTTGATAGATCTTGTGTTTACAAGAAAACTATCAAAATCACCACGTAGGCAGCTATAACTACCTGCGTGACATCCGGGTCCAGGAAATTATACAAATATGAAAGTTATTTAAATTTATCTATCTATCTAATATTTCTATCATCAACGCTGGTGTTCCTGAGGGTTCCATAATGTCAACAACCCTCTTTTTATTGTATATCAACGAATTATTGATAAAACCAAGAATCCACTATATTGCTTTGCCGACGACAGCACACACCTTCACCGGCAGCAGGAAGTTGCATATTTTAATTGGGATCTAGAAGTGATTTCAAATCGGGGTGAAAGTAACCAGGTTCAATTGAATGCCACAAAAACCCAGGCATCGGTTTTCTCCAAGAAAATAAATGTCTCCGAGCCGGATATAATTATGTCAGGACAGACAATTCCGATTTCTGCTTCGTTGTTGGGGGTTAAAATGGACTATGTCTTGACATAACCACGTAGCTGGAATTGCAAAGGCTGCTTCCCAAAGGCTTTGAACACGGTTCCGAACCAGAAAACTGTACACACCTCGGTTACTGTTGCTGCCTTATAAAGCTCAGATAAGTTCTCATGTATGGAGCTACGCTTCTAAGCATACCCTGTAGCTACTGGATTCCATTCAGAAAAGAGCCATCCTTCTGATTGGAGACGCGAACATCACTTGCAACCTTGATAGCCTCTCTCTCTGTTTCTCTTCGCTATATACTTTCACGAGAATTGTTCACGTGTTTTGTCACATTTAATTCCACCAAAAGTGGTACATATCAGGAATACGCGACTAACTGTGGCTGCTTATAGTTTTAGGTTCAACTCAGTACACCTCGAATTTCACTGTTCAAGAACTCTTTCATTTGGAGAACTGCGTTCATGTGGAATGAACTTTCAGAGAACGTTTTTTCAAATGAATTTAATCTTCAGCAATTCAAATCTAATGTGAATCGCTACTTTCGCACAGGCACCTTTCTTAGGGAGCCGTCAGGATGTTCCTGTAGTGCTTGTGTTTTGTCTTAAAAAAATCAATCAATGAAGCTGATTCATGAATATTATTATCATCACTTCATTATGTAATAGTAACAGAATTGTACCATATATAGCTTTACGAAAAAGGAACGTCTTTTCGATTTTCATTAACTTCAATGAAATATTTTTGAGTCACACTGGAATAAGAGACTACTCAATCATTGAAATGAATTGGGCACTCGTAAAGCAGATGGTGTTGCTCTTCTCCGTAATATTTGTTACACTGACATAATATGAATATAACGAATGTGAAAAAACTTGGTTTTATGGAAATGGCTCCATTCAAGTCGAGACGAGATACATTTTAAATATAATGACATATTTTTCACAGGATTAAAGCAGAAGAAGATGTATCAGAGTGACAGAATCTCTTGTTGTGTGAAATTGAACACAATGAATAATTTGGAAAATATGTTTTCCCCAACTTCCAAATAAAGTGTTCACCATATCGAAGTGAAATAACTCTACTATTGTTGTAAAAAAATTCTAGAACTTACCTTGCTGATCAAATTTCACCTGAGTTTCAATAAATATTTATTTTACCATGCTAAACAAACTCAAAAAATCCAACCAAAAGTTTCATTTGAGTCAAAGTTTTGAGACGTTCGCTGTAGACCTTCACTATAGAACTTTTTACAAATAATGCAAGTTAAAATATCTCAGTAGTTTGTTGAAACTACTTTTTTATTTGCCAAGAAATCTGCTTTGCAGTAAGAGTTTTTAAATTTCAGGAGAGATTTTGGCTTTATAATTCTCCATCTTCATACAGAAAATGAGTGAAACTTCCAAAGGAAGGAAGGAAGCAATTAATTGCGAAATGAACTCTTCACAAAGATATATAGATTACGCAAAGAAGTTACTTTCGGATGGAAACTGAAAGAAACAGCCCTCTCGAAACATCTACTTTCATATGAACATTGAATTATACAAAAAATAATTTTTCCTATTCTGTTCATACTACAAACATTCGTTATGGAATTGAATTCAGATATTGGAATCTGCATGCCAGATAAGAATACACATAACAGATTTGAAGCCATCCCAAACAATTATAGTACTCGGCAGACACAAAATATTAGATATATTCCCACCTCAAATTTTGTCGAAGATTCTTTTGAATACAATGGTTGTAAAATATATAACAATCTACTACTGGATATAAGGAAAATTGAAAGCTCAACAATCTTAAAAAAATTGAGAAATATAATAGTATCAAGTATTAAGGTGTTATGGTAGACCAAAAACCATTTTGTATCTTTGACTAACAGACTTAGACTTAGAAAAAAGTATGAATTGAGAGAATTTCTGAATGATAAAACAGTAAGAGTAATTTACTATTCATTAGCTGAATCCATATTACGGAATTGTTTAAAAGCATTCTTAGAATGGATGTTTCATAACCTAAATCGGTTCAATCGCCCCATGGAAGTGGTATATAATACCAGATCACTGGATAATCTCATAGTATATATACCAATGTACAAAAATAACCATTTTCTTGTTTGGGCCGAAACAGGGAATGTTGCTCAATTTGGGTTATTACATCAAATGCAAGTTTGAACAAAATAAAGTCGAGTTTAATTCATAAGTTTTTCAAATTCACTTCGAAAAGTATTCAAATTGATGTTTCAAATGTTGGATTTTTATTTTTAAAGGAATTTGTTTCTAATTCACATATTGGCAACAGCGCCTATATCAAGTTGAAATAATTTATACGTACCTAGATATTCTACTTTAAAAAAGAAACATTATCTTTATAAATCAACAATTTAGGCAAAATATAAATTATAGTTTGATACCACCTCCACAAGCCACATAAACAACAGTCGTTTTGTTATTTATTTATATAGAGGAAGATAAGTTAGGTGCACAAAATGTCATATGTCACAGAATGTCTCGGAACTCGGAACATAAGTAAACAGAACATCTCGCCTCTGAAATATGTCATCTTTATTTGTCTCATACAGGTAACAGATTCATTGTCCTTTATTAGCTATAACCGATGTTGCCAAATGGTGAAATAGAAACGAATCCTTTCAAATGTTGAATGCATTATTTCATTCCTCTTTTTTAAGTATTTAAATTATTTTTTAAAGCAAAAAGGTTGAAATGATAGGTTTAAAATGCGGTGTTTTAGAGCTCTTTTATGAAAACTACTTGACTTTCGTCAGGAGGAACATTCCCCACTATATAATACCCCATGAATTTAAGATAATAACAAACCTCCATAAGTACAAACAACAAACAAAACATTTCATTCTGAAAAATCCAAAAGAAATTTACATAATAATAATTTAGTTGATGTATTCTCGGTATTTCCTAATCCTAAAATACTACATTCCTGAAACTATATAATTCTTCAATTAGGTCTCACTCTCCCTCCAATATCTACAATAAGAATCCTAGGTCAAGTTTATTGAAAAAGTCGCCAATATATGTAATGTGTGAGTGTGAAGTGTGCGATATACATCATCAAAGCAAACAGTTTAGTTTAAGAACTATCAAAAATTCAATGTTATGAATGTTTCCATTTTGTTAAATCTGAATCTCTTTTTATACTCTCTAATCATTTGTATTTTCTCTATTTGTAAACCTGTGGAGAATGAACATATTATTATTATTTTTAATTGCTGGTCAGGCCCTATCTCCCGAAGCCTGGATACATTCGGAGGGCGCGCCAGCATTATTAACCATCGACCACGCCCCACACCGTGGGGTAAGTGATCACTGGGTCCGAAAATCATGTGCCCCGAGCAAGGACAGTGAGCCAAGAATGACAGCCTTCTGCCTCTGTCTGGCTAAGATTTCTGCCTTAGTGCAGCATGCCGGTATGTTTTTGAGATTCAAGACTAGAGAGGGCATCATTCCGTAATTACCATTACTACAAGGCCGTAATTGAAAAAATTTTAGGTAAAAACGTTTGTTTGGTGCCTAATACAAAACTGGTGTAGTCTGAAAAAGACATTTCAACCAAATAAGATGTGATGATGACTTCACGTTGAATAGTGATTATTTTTCTAATGAAAATGTTGAAAATACAGACGCGGACTTACATAGCACCGTGCACATAACCGAGGACTCCAATGAAATGGAAACGGTTACCGATTCATAGGAAAATGCGAAATCAAATAAAATGAATATTTTATGTTGAATTTATGATATTTCTGTAGGTATTGATGAATGTATATTTTATGTTTTACCTTACTACCAGAGATTTTCATTCCATGATGGAATTCGGTCTAATAATAGTATAGTGTGTAATATAGGGGTGCAATTACAATCAGTGTTTCATCGTCCATTTTTCTTAAATCCGCAATCTCATGATTTTACTCAAATCATTCAGTGGAATTAGTTTTTTTCCAACTCCATCTGCAGTTTTGATTAGACTTACAGAATTTGGCAGTGTATATGATATTTCAACAGCAAGGAAACACATTTCCCGAATAAAAAAATCACATGAATGTGATTTTTGTATTGCCAATTCCATTTCATACATAAAATACGTGATCACCAATCCCATTAGCCTGTTGCAGACCGTATCAAAAGCATAAGAGAGTCATCTGAATGATCAAAAGTTCTTTTCAGTCAGTGATCCTTGAAGAAGCAGGTACCCTACATTATATAACGTGCGCTCTGAAGATTTGAATTCATGACAATTTATCTGCATGTAACAAAGTAAAAGTTTTATTTCATGTGTCGTTTTACTTTTTATTGTCACAAATATTCATTTCTCAATTTATTCAACTAACAATTTATTTGTTTGAAATTATTTGATTCATGCATTTGTTCGACACATTAAAAACGATTGTTCGCAAAATTTGTTCTATTTTAAATGACACTTGATTTAAAATGTTACATGAATCAATTTGTTTGATGAAAAGTTGCGAAGTTATAATATAGATTCATTGTTTGAAATTTTTGGAAGTAAATGTTTGTCATATATACTTTTTTTGTAACTATCGAATAATTCACTACAATTTCTGTGAAAAATGAATAAAATTGTTAGTTGATAATTATATAGGTTCATGAATTGAAACGATTGTTGATAATTTTAATTCGGCGCTAGCGTCGAGCGGATTCTTGCAGAAGCTGAATTTTTAAATCTGCCAACATGATAGTCTAGTGATAGTAACACAATATTCCGTCCGACCGCAGCGCCGATAAAAAATTATCAACAATCAATTCAATTCATGTATCACTTAAAAGCAACAATCAAAACAATTCATTTTTACAAAATACCAATAGAAAGTAAAACGGCGTGCCACGCCGTTTTGCTTTTCATTAATATTCATTTGAAATGAGGTGAATTATTTTGTTTGTTGAATTTCAGTGATACTTGAATTAAATTGATTGTTGATAATTTTTATTCGGCTCTGACGTCGGGCGTATTTTTGTGGAACTGCATAACTGCATATAAGTATGGCGTTGGTCATAGTACGGTAATAATCCGTTCGACCGCAGCGCCGAATAAAAATTATCAACAAACAATTTAATTCATGTATCACCTAAATGCAACAGTCAAAACAATTCATTTTTACAAAATACCAATAGAAAGTAAAACGGCGTGCCACTCCGTTTTACTTTTCATTAAGATTCCTTTGAAATGAGCTGAATTATTTTGTTTGTTGAATTAAATTGATTGTTGATAATTTTTAGTCGGCGCCACGGTTAAACGGCGTTTTGTCGTACTATAAATGAACTAGGTATGTTGTAACACTTGAAGTTCTTGATAAATCCGCTCGATACCAGCGCCGAATTAAAATTATTAACAATCGTTTTAAATGTATCTTTCAAATAAAACAAACTTTTAAAATCATCAAAAAATTCAATTCTTTGTCAGAAATTAGCTTTTTGAATTAAGCATTAAAGTGAATGTTGGAAATATTCAACACTTTCAATAAAATTGAAATATAACAATCTTTATTATTCATAGAAAAATATTTAGTACGGAAAGTTAATTTGCTATATTTTCAGACAAACGAAAGTCTATTTCTATTACCAACAATGTTTCATGGGAAAACTTTGACAGTCATTCAAATATATTCGTTGAAATTTTATTCCCAAACATACTTTTGGAAAGTGAATTTAAAGTTTCATTATAATTCAGCAGTCATATAAATAACTAACATTTTATTCAAAGATCAAAATTATATGCCGAATTGAAACGTTTGTTGAATTTACTCGAATAATACATTCCATTGACTGTTGAATAAAAATGTTTGTTCATTGCTGAGTTGAACTATATGTATATAGATTATTTTTCACCATAATATATAGTAAATTGGCGTTCCATTTTCCAGTACTCTGAAACAATATTTTTCTTCGGAATCAATAAAAGCTTCAAGTTATTTCATTAGTATTTTTTATTCAAGTAACAATTTTATTCATGTAACATTTTAAATCAAGTGTCACTGAAAATAGAACAAATTTTGCGAACAATCGTTTTTAATGTGTCAAATGCATGAATCAATTAAATTCAAACAAATAAATTTTTAGGTGCATGAATTGAGGAATGAATATTTGTGACAATAAAAAGTAAAACGGCGTTCCATAATCATAACCATTAGTTTCGAAAGTAGAGAATTGTAAAATTAAAAATCGGAAATAAGTATTTAAGGTTTAGGAAATTCAAAACATTGATTCCTGGAACTTCCACGAAGAAATGTCGGAATGAGAGACTAAACTACCGTATTTTCGATTTTCCCATGTCAGTTGCTATTCTGCCGCATTAATGATTGTGAAACAGCCTTCACTTTCCATTATACTCGTAGATTCTCCTGGTTATGGCCACATCACTTTCTTGAAAATTTCATGGAAATGATCACAAAACCATCAGTGCAGTCGTGTAAAATATGATATGCATTCCGAACTTATTCTTCAGTTTCAAAAAAACAGAGAAAACAGACGAAGAATGCAAAATTTAGCACACTGCGCTTGATGGTTTTCTGCATGTTTGTCGACCTGGATTGTGGGTTTGCTTCCCTGTATACTCGCTGGAAACGGAAACGACAGCACCACACAAATACTTGTAGTGCTGTTATTCCTATATAATAATAATAATATTTATTCACGTAGGCAGGAAGAATACAGAACAATGTAGTAAGAAGATAAAGGTGAATAAATGAGTATTCGATATGTGTTTTTCACACTTGTTTCGAAAAAATACAATGCAATAGAACTTAAAAATAATAAACATACCGACTGACAATTCCGGAAATATTAAAAAATCCAATGAGTATCAGTCTGAGCCTAGATCTAATCATTCGCACACACGCATGTAAATGTGTAAGTGTAAATTATTACAATGGTTGATGCGTGATGAGTGATATAAGATTGTTTGTATGACATTTAAATGACGCAAATGTTATAAGCGGTGTGTTAGAAATTAATAAATGAATAGGGTCAATTAGACAATCCTGATGTACTAATAAATAATATGAGGTTCTATTGTAAAGTAATAACAATTTTGATCTTTCACCCATTTTTTCATTGATAAAAACTATATTTCAAATATTTTTATGTCAACAAAATCAATGATCATTTGTCTTGGTTGTCTGTATATAAATTGCCTCAATGACTTTTTGAAGTGGTGAAATATATTCATGTTTTTTATTGTATTGGGAAGAGTATTGAATAATTTTGGAGCCAGGTAAGTATATGTATGCTGCAAAAGTGATTTTTGTGTTGAAATTGTGTGACGGAAAGAGATAACCTTTCTTCTTGTGGTACGTTAAGGTTACATTAAAATAAAAGAGTTGACGAATGTCAAAAACACCGTCTTCACAAAGCAAATTGTCTGTAGGAAAGCGTGAACTTTTCGAATATATTAATTTTACTTTGTAGTACTTCAAGAAGGCGAAGGTGTGTTCGAAATGCCCAGCCCCAGCATTCTATCGTAAATGACTTTCTACTAGTGCGATGTAAAGAATTTTCAGAATATTTCTCTTAAGGTTTTGAATTTGTGTAGAATACTTCACAGCTTTTTGCAAATGAAGTTTATGTGCTCATTCCATTTGAGATGTGAATCAATAATTACTCCTAAATACTTCACCTTCGAATCAATTGTTGATTGCCTAGGTCTACACAGGAAAAGGGTGGTTTGTTCGTGCTATTGCAAATTTATGGTTAATAGCTTATATTCAAGCCAGTTTTTTATTCTATCAGTTTTTATTTGTAGTCTGATTCTACAGTATATTTTAATTCTTGCCAATTATTTGCCTATTGAATATTGTTGTATCGCCTGCAAATCCTAAAATGTTTCCTTTACTTTCTAGAAAGAATAAGTCATTTATGTAAAGATTGAATAGAGTAGGCCCAAGAATCGTACCCTGAGGTATCCCAGTATCAATATACTTCTCACTGCATATAATTTCATCTATTCTCACCATTTGTACTCTGTTCGTGAGGTAACTCCTGAATAGATTCAAGGGCGTACCTCTCATACCATTATCTTCCATTGTTTGCAGAAGCAATGAATGTGTGATCGATGGTGTCAAACGCTTTCGTTAGGTCTATGAAAACGCAGAGACTCGGGTTATTTTCATTAAGCACTGAAGATATTTTGGATGTCAATGCTAATATTGCATCTTTCTCTAAATCCAAACTGATGATCAGATATTAGATTGTATTTTGAGATGTATGATGTTAGTCTTTTTTTGAGTCTATAACTTCTCGAAAACTTTAGTTAGATGTGTTATCAGCGATATGGGGCGATAATTTGTCACAATATTTGTATTCCCCTTTTTAAACAAAGGAGTAACAATCGATTTTTTGAATGCTGTTGACCAGTAGCTTTTCTCCATACACAAATTAAACAAATATGCTAATGGCTCCTCAATATGCTGAGATATTGATTTTAATATATCATCGTTGATACCATCAATACCTGTGGACTTTTTCGATTTTTAGTTTGCAATCACTTTTTTTATTCAACTTGTATCGGTTGGTAAGAAGACTAATGAATTTGGGACCGTTTTTTGTTTGAGTTATTAGGATTTCTCTGTATGTTTTCAGCCATTTTCTTTCCTATGTTAGAATATATTGAATTGAATTCGTTTGCTATTTCTAGTTTTGTGTTAAGAGTAACCCCTGCTTCATTTTTCATTGATATGATTGATCTTTCACTTCTTTTCGTATTGGTTATTTCTTGAATTATTTCCCATAACTGGGTGTTATCTGAGGAGTTTGAATTGATTTGTTTTTGATAGTATTCAAGTTTTGTTTTCCTTATTCTGTTTGTGAGATTATTTTGAAATGTTTTGAGTTCTTTTTTTAGTTTTAAATGGGTGGGCTTCATTCGTACTTTTTTGAAGAGTTTGTTTTTTATGTCAATTTGTTTCACCAAACTCTTTGTTAGCCATGGAGCAGTTTTGGTATTCTTGTGTATATGAACTCATATACACTGCATATTCATCATACAATTCAAATTTTTTGTAAACAGTGCATTTCTTCAATATCCTTTTATTTTTTGAACAGGTCAACTCAAAAAATTGAAATTTGGGGTAATTAAATGAATACATGAATACTTTATTTTGAAGTGAAATTGACAGATGAAACTTTGAAGATGGCGCTGGGCGCCTTCTGGGAAAATAAATTAAATGGAAAGGGAAGTCTTGTGACACATCATTTCGAAGCTCCTAATAAATAATTCACAACTCTAGAATATGAAGTCAATATCTTCACCTACTACAAAATGACAGAACATTTAATAATTTCCTATAGACAAATACATTAATATCGATATTTCTACAAATATTCCTTTTTATCTGCCATATGGCAATTCCAACGACCCGATAAGGTTTGTTGAGTTATTTTTTGTTCATAGAAACGACAAAAAATGTCAGTACGACAATGAACATCATTGTTCAGTTAGAATATTCTCATTCAGTTTTACTAGTACAAAAGTATCACGTCAACAATCTCTAAAATGGTCAATTCTCGTCATTGGAAAAAAATTGAAGCGATTTTTATTTACGGTGCGACGCGTAACTTTCACGAGACCGAAAGGATTTTCAATTCACGTTTTCCGAATCGTCCTATCTGTAGAAAATATTTGAGGGACCATGTATCCAAATTCACAACTACCGGTAGCCCCCAGGTCATCCGTCCATTCTGGAAGAACAGCAAGTGCAAATAATTGGTGAGTAGTGGTGGTAGTGGTGGTAGTAAATCCTGAACAGTCTACTTATTTCGTCGCGAATGTTTGTTAGGTGTCTCTTTCTACTGTGTGGAGACTTTTGAATTAACTGAAGATGACCCTGATTGAAGAACAGAATTCTGCCAAATCATCTATCTCCACAATAGTTGTTTTAGTGACGAATGTACATTTTTTTTCAAACGGCAATGTTCACTGACAAAATTGCCGTTATTGGAATGACACCAACCCTCACGTTTTCGGGAAATACATACCAAAGATTCAGATAAAAATAACGTTTGAGCAGGAATATTGGGATACCATATTGTAGGACATCTATTTATTGATCAAAATTTCTCAGGGGAAGTGAATATGATGGAAACTACTGTTGACCCTCTCATCACTGAAATCGTCGAAGCGAATCCTAATGAATTCGATATGGATATTGTATTTCAACAAGATGGAGCACCACCACATTACTCCAAACAAGTAAGAAAGTATTTGGATACTACTTTTCCCGGTCGTTGGATTGGTCTTCGAGGTCCTACAGAAAGGTCAGCCCGCTTGCCACATTTGACATCTTTGGACTTTTTCACGGGGCTATTTGAAGCAAAAGGTGTAGGAAACTGAACCTGCTTCAATATTGGATATACGGCAGAAAATAATAAATATTTGTACGTTACTGTGTTCGAAAATGTTCGGCGTGAAATATCGGATGTGCTCTTCATATGTCAAGAAGTTCAAGGCAGCCATTTAGAGCATCTTCTGAACTGACCTCAAGCTTATTACCTCATATTATGTAGTTAAATGTCAATGTATTCAGGCAATTATCAAAAGTTCCGCCATTTTGTAGTAGATGAAGATATTGACTTCATATTCTGGGGTTGTGAAATATTTTTAAGGAGCTTCGAAATGATGTGTTGCAACAGTCCCCTTTTCATTTAATTTTTTCCCCAGATAGCGCCCAGTCGCCATCTTGAAAGTTTCATCTGTCAATTTCAGTTCAAAATAATGTATTCATGCATTAATTTCATTATCTCAAATTTCAATTTTTCGAGTTGACGCGTTCAGAAAATGAAAGGGGGGCATTAAAGAAATGCACTGTATATCCGATCCTAATAGATCTAAACATAATTTAATCCTTTGGGTCCAGTGTTGAGACCACATGTCATCATATATAGTTAGAACCTCTCAATGGATTTTCACCTGCAAAGTCTTACACGTTCAACTAAAACCATTTATTCAACTTGTTTTGGAATACTCTCACATTCGATACTTTTTATTTTTCTAGAATGATGACATTCATGCTCAATTCCTTATTTGCATCGAGATCTGGATGCAATCTCACTTGAAGTAAATTACTCTTTACAAGTCCGAGTACACATATGAAATGAAAATTGAGTTAATAAAGTAGTAAACTCATAAAACTTGAGTACGATGAGTTCCTTCAATTTAAGAGGGCAATAAAGAGGAATATGAGGTTCATTTCATAACTGCGTTTTATGGATCTTTCGAACCTCGAGAGCCAAAATGAATATAGCTATGATTTGATCCAAAACGAAATATGAATTGTTTGCAAACTCAGTCGCAAGTCGGCAATCACAAAGGTATTAATTCCCTACAATGTTCTGTCGGGCAGTTTCAGAGAGATGGGTTTAAGCAATATGATAATGAAGATGGTCGACTTGAAATCTTGAGAAAAGGAGACGATAGCTACTTTACATTCATAAAAAGTTTGTATAATATTTCATGGATCTTCTCTAGATTTTTTATGAAGTGTAATATCAAAATTTCACAATGTTAAGATGGTAAGAACTTTATAGAAATCGGGTTTATGTGTAGAATATTGTAAAAAAGACTGTGGAAATACAATACAGGATAGGAACTAAAACTTACAGATAAGATATACTCCCACTCACATTCATTCGGAATAAATTATAACCGAACGTAAAAGTAAACGATATCGGATAAGCCTTTCATTTGGAGCATATGTATTTTTTGGCTACTCTGTTCATTGACACTAGTGTCAGTGGTCAGCCATCAAAAATACTAATTCGGAAATGAATACAATGAAAAAGGCAAATAAAACTCAAAAAATAGTAACGATAACTGATACTAGCAACAAATAGGTCGGTCGGTAACCGGTCGGTTCGATATGGGTGCTTTGTCGTGGGTGCTTTGTCGTGTTGGTCGGTGGTTCAAGCCCCAGGCTGAACGATCGATTTTCACTTGTTATCGTCCAACCCGTGTTAGGAATCACACCTTGAAAGGTAGGTCCTCGTTAGTCCTTAGCTCGCACAAGTTTCGACTCCTGAGGGTTGCGACAGCTGGTTAACAAAGAAATCACATTTTTTTAATATATTTTAATATACAGAGGTAGTCAACTGGAAAAATACACGTGCTGCAAACAATATCTTTCTTTATTTATAATGCAATATAACTATACTATTATGTCGATAAGTTAAAAAATATTATTTGATGATTATAACTGATTAACTGATATATATATATATATATATATATATATATATATATATATATATATATATATATATATATATATATATATACTGATGACAAATGAACAAACTAGCCAACTCAGAGAAAATACAGATGCTCCAAATGAAATATTTATTCGATATGGTCTATTATTTAGTGAAGAAATAATCAGTGTCAGAATAGGGGAGCGGGGAGCACGTTGTTACAATTTTTAGATAATTGTCAATATGACAAAAGCTATCAAATAATTTATACATTTGATTGCTTTTATCGTTAGTATCGTTAGTATTGTTATAATTTATGAAATTTTTCACAATGGACAATTTAACAAAAAAAGTCGATTGTAACAACTTTCCTCCAATTTGGGGCTAGTTGTTACATCTTCAGGGCACGATGTTACGGTAGAGAAATAAACAAAATCAACAATGATGAATCATTTCTATTATTATTCCAGAACGTTCTGAACAAAAGTGATCACTTTGAATAGTCTTCTAACATTTATGAGTAATTATAATATCCATATCGTAATTTTTTAAATTTTTTTTCAAGTAAGATGACTTTGGCAGGAGCTTTTGTGAATCTTATATGAAAAAACAGAAACTTCGTCTGCAAACAACAATTTGTAGTAAATTATTTATACTTATTAGTTATTTTAATAAACTTTTAGCAAACTTAAATAGGTACTTTGGATTGTAACATTTTTAAGGAGAAAAATAAATGGTTATTTATATAGAATCGCAGTTAATGCAAATGAATGAATCTTCTTTTTATAGGTGCCGTAACTTTCGGTACACACAAAACGAAACCATTCATCAGTATCAAAATTTGAATCGGAAATCAAAATTTTTTTCTTCACCTCAGGTTTTCCTTCTTCGCTCATTTTCGAGGACTTTCCTGTACCCTTTCCCTTACCTTTTACTTCATTTTTGTCTCACGTTTTTTTGGTCTTCGCCAATTTTTCTTCATACTGTTTTTTGATGAGTCTTTTTAAGGTCTGTCGATTAGCACAGCGGATTTGCCTTTACAACGACTATGGAAAGATTGTTTTCGAGCTTCTGCCTTGGAAAGGATCTTATTTTTGAAGATGAAAAATTTTCAAATTCACTTTGTATACCAGATGGACATGGTGTCGATAATACTATTTCATTTTAAAATACTTAGACGAACGGTAGGTTCAAGATATGGTAATTTTTTGGGGTAAGTTGTTATATGTAATAACAATAATAAACAAACATAATAAATAAATAAAATAACATAATAAATATGTAAAAAATTGTAACTACCTGCCCCCTGGCACGTTTTTTAATATAAATTGAAGTCAGTATTAATAGATATCGATAGTAGAAAAAAACAATATTGCAAATTAAAGTTAGATCATCAGGGGACAAAAATTTTGTAAAGGATTTTTTACTTACTTGGTTGAAAGGAAGACACGTGCATACAACATAGCAACTTAGCGCTTGGCGGGTAACTGATCATTTTTATGTGATGCACGACGTTATAAGAAAACAAATGAGTCCAATCATGTCCACCAAAGAGATAAAAAACCCGGTAGAAAGGCGTGTAACTTCTTACCTCTACAACAAAGTGCCCCTCGCTCCCCTACTGGATATCATTAAAAAATTTTAATTTACCATAGATTAAAAAGTGTCTAATGGAAGCAAGCAATATAAGTATATTTCAGTGTAAATAAAATGACGTGTAAAGATAATATATAAGGTGTTTCCTAACTATGGTACGGTTTGTTTCTGAGATACAGATATTCTAACACTGGTTTGGTTGAAATTTGATACAGTTATTCGAAGTAATAAGGCGCTTATTTAGGCAGAAACTACATTGAAATTATTTGGTCCATCACAGCCAACAATATTGAGAAAAAAAGAACGCCACCAACTATTTTTGTAGTTTTTTTATTTTTTCTCCATATCAAGCTTCGTTTTGGAGGAGAAAGCATATCTAAAAACTATATATGGACAACATAAAATAAAAACCAAAAGTGAATAACAAAAAATTTCGACCTTGAAGTAAATGAGAAAATTGTCCACCTTCTGATGAAATACATGACTGCAATCGATTTGTCATTGATTGTCTAACACGTTCAAAAATACCTGGAGTATTTCTGCTGATGAATTGTCAATTATTCGATTCCTGAAGTCATTCACATCTAGTACAGAAGTTTCATAAACAAAATTCAGATGACCCAATGAATAGAAATCTAGAGGATTCATATCAGGACTGCGAGCTGGCCAATTTTGAGGCCCTGCACCTACACTCCCGCGATTAAGGTAGGTGATGTCGAGATGCTGACGAGCAAGAACACTTAAATGAGCCCCGTCGTGCATAAACAACATGTACCAGCAATGATCTCGCAAAAAGTCCATGTAGAATTAATCTTGCTGGTAGAAAAAATGGGCCAATTAGGTAGTCACCAATCATTCCTACCCAAACGTTCAGCGAAAATTATTGCTGAATATAACTTTCGTAGGGATTTTTGTCGTCCCAAAAATCATCGTGAAAGTTCATAATAGCATCTCGTGAAAAATTTGCTTCGTCCATAAATGAAATTTTTAGTTAAAAATTATCATTGTGTGCAACCATCTGCAAAACATTAATCTTGGGTGAAAATCCGGAGGCAGTAGAGCTTGGACACGCTGTATGTGATATGAGTATAGGAGGTTTCCTTTTAGAACTGTTCATACGGTTTTTGGGTTGACTTCCAGCTGCAATGCAATCTTTCTGGTACCATCTGGAGTATCTTCTTCTATCGCATCAAGTATAGCTTCTTCTAGTTCAGGCGTTGTTAGTTTCTGGTCTTCCGCCACCTGCATTTTTATTAAAACTCCCAGTTTCACATAATCTTACATGTAGTGTTCTAAATGTTTCAGATATAGATAGATGTTAAGATATATGTCCTGGTAAATTCTCTATGCTATCACTATCACTGTGAGCTGATCTCCAGAGCAGGTGTTTATGATATGCAAAGTGGCTTCAATTGAAAACTACTCTTCTTTGTGTTAACACAAAGAAGAGTTACTGATGCAGAACAAATACAGGCAAATTTACCTAAAGTACCTGAAATATATATATATATATATATATATATATATATATATATATATATATATATATATATATATATATATATATAAATATACAAAAGAAGAGGGTAGTCGTTGCTGACTAGTTAGAAATGGAACTAACAAATAGTGGGGCTTAGCAGCAAATGAAAGGGTACTCTTTTAAGTTTGACGTTGGATAAAAATCCATACAACAATGTTTCAATGAATTTATCAAATATAGCATCAATAGAATAATTTACTTTACAATTTAAAGTTGGCAATAGCTTTTATCACTACAACCACGGACATAATGTCATGCCAACTGTCTGTCATCCTTTAGCCATTTTTATAAATGTATGGTATCAATGCTCATCCAACACTTTGTGTCCAATATTTTATATCTTAATATTACTCTCTTTCATTTGCTACTAAGCCAGACAGCCAGACCATATATATATATATATATATATATATATATATATATATATATATATATATATATATATATATATATATATATATATATATATATATATATATATAACCTATTTATGTAACCTTTCTATGAATACATAACTAACAGTTACATAACTAATATTCGTTGTTCAAATTTAACGAAAAAAAGTTGAATTCAATGTTATTATGAAAATAGTTGTTTTGAAAGAGAAGTAGAATACCAAAAACGTTTTTCTTGAAAAACTGATATCTTTCTTTTCCTATTTATAAATGCTTGTTTTGATAATGCCAAATTTTCAATATATCGTGTATTCAAGACTGACTTTTATATTTTGAAGTCGACTAGTGAAAGGAGAACACAAACACTAATATCATTAACGATAAGTACATTCTGATTCAAACTGATTTATTCCATAGCTTAGACCAACTAAGATCAGTGCACATGAGACTAATGCTGTCGAGTAATTGGTGTCATTATTCAATAGTGACAATTGAACAGTTTCAAGTCTATTTTCATTTATAGTAACTAAGCTATGCCCAGCCCAGTCACGTATGTAGAACGTTTTGATTTCATAAATATACTTTTTGAAAGATATCCTACATGTGAATATCAAAATCGAAATGTGCAACGGACTACTTATATGGCCATATCATTGAATTAAATGATATGGAAATATCATCTATATGAAAGTAGCTTTTTTTCTAGTTCTTTCTAGTCTATATACCTCTTTCAATTTGAACACGATTCCTATGGCTGGGATTTAATCAAATAAGCGAGTGAATGTCATGGTAGATTCAGTAGATGGTAGATTCAATAGATTCAACTCATTCGTTACATAAAGTCGTAATTTTATGAATGGATTGATTACTTCATCTCATAAGATTATCTAGATTGGTGGTGAAAAGACAATAATGCAAGTGTTTTCTGCCGAAACATCGGAAGTCCACCAATGAGGATGACAGTGTCCCATGTATGTGAAATTTTACCTGTCTCATTTACTATATTGTGTAGCAATACTGTGAATGATTTCTGATTCCATTCCTTGACGAATGTCGAATACAAACTAAATGAAGAAAAGTGTTTTTGTATAATTCGGTCTTCATATGGAAGTAGTAGTTTCAAACGTATTTTTTCTTTCGTTTTTATATCAAAAAGTTAGTTCTTAGCATGATCTTTGTATAGAGTAAGTAAATTTTTTCGAACTTTATGTTTTCTTCCTTTCCCATATTTTTTGAAAACATATGGAGAAGTAGAAAGTCAAAACCTTTCTTTCCCTAAAAATATGTGTGCAATATTCCTTTCTGCATTTTTTATGAAGTGAATCACTATAGCTTATAAAATCAACCTGCGCCTTCCTTGGCAAAGTACGCATACAAAAAGTGAATGGAAATTAACTGATGTAGTAGATTATTATTACAACTGAGAGCTCCGGCCGTCTTCTAACGCGAATGTAATGGGCAGCACCATATTGAAATTCACAAAGATCTTTCTAAGTTTGACAAGCTGTAAGTTCTTGGAATCATGGAATGAGGTACGAAAACAATAACTACAATATCTCTTTTATATCCTTTATTATTTTCAGGCATTACAGTGTAATACATACATATAGAATATATAATACATTCTTTACAATAAAAGAAACTAACCTAATCCTATTTAGAAAACAAATTGGTAATTTCAATAATTTATACCCTTAGAATGTTATTGCATACCATCTGTATAATCGAATAATTACTTTATATAATATAAACAAAAAGTGTAATCCCAGCAGTCTTTTTTAATCTGGGTGATGGTGAACATTGTTGAGACCATGGCAGGGCGACAAAATATTAGGACCGTTAAAAAACTTAGTCAAATCAAAATAGGCCGTGATCAACACTGAGTAAATCAAATATTGAGATGAAAACACATGATCGTTAGACTAATAAATAATAAATGCCTTTTGAAAATACAATATATTATCATTTCAGTGATTATATGATAATGGGGAGGATTATATGAATGTGATTTTTTGGTGTTTTTGGTGTTATCGAAGGCGACGAGAAAACGATCGAAGTTCTCGAGTTGTTCTCAACGCATACCCTACAACGTTCTTCCCTATATTAAACATATTACAGACTGTTTTGGGAAGAACTTAGAGAAACACGACGTGAAACCAACATTTAGGCCAACGAAAACTATCAGAGAGAGTCTAAGGTCAACTAAGGGCCCCAGAGAGCTTCTAGCAACACCCAAAGTATACAGGATCCTTCGTAGCTGCGAGTCGATATACATTGGAACTACGAAAAGAAGTATAGGTACACGTGTCTCTGAACATAAGAGAAATTGTCGACTCGGGCAAACCGGAAAATCAGTTGTAGCTGAACATGCTCCCAAATAAAGTACTCACATTATATCATTCAAAGATACACAAATACTCAATAAAACTCAAAAATCCAAGAGAGTATAGAGAGGCAATAGAAAATCAGAAACACAGGAATACTTTCAATAGAAAGAAAGAGGCAATGAATATTAGTAAAATATGGTTCCCTGTCTCCAATTTTGTACAAACAAACTTTGTAGTTTCTGCACTGAGAACAGCTCGAGTACTTCGACCGTTGCAAAAGTAGAAGCAGTCTACCGCAGTAGTAGACGAAACGTCAGGCATACAAACCTAACCACGGCAAAACAAAAATAAAATACAGCTCTCTAACACAGTTATCTCCGGCCGTGATTAATGGGTAGAGTTATCATTTTTACCAGAATTGAAATTATTTTGGCTACCCTAGTGCTAAAAAACATCTAAGCTTAATGGAAT
Organism: Leptinotarsa decemlineata; assembly: GCF_025532065.1. Taxonomy (NCBI): domain Eukaryota; kingdom Metazoa; phylum Arthropoda; class Insecta; order Coleoptera; family Chrysomelidae; genus Leptinotarsa; species Leptinotarsa decemlineata. Next base: position 24,879,192 of record NW_027412688.1, on the reverse strand, counting down.
TATCAAATTGCAGCGTATTCATGAAATTTACTTAATTACGTGAATTTTATTCGTGATTTTACATCATTCACATAGTTATGGTAATAATAAAATAATTCAAAGTTATACCACCTCCAAACATCGTTCCGTATGTGTTTCAAAATGTCTTTTAAATTAATGTCAACATATATGAAAGACTAAGAGAGAAAAAATGAATAGCTCAGCAAAATTCAACTATCTGACAGTTTGCTCGGTATCTGTAAAGAAGAGTTCTCGTTTATCGAAAATTGTCCAGCGTTAAGATAAACTATTATAAATCAATTCGTAATGCTGCAAATATTTCAATTCGAAGAAAGAAGTTCATTATTCTACTGCGACTTGATATCTAAACCAAAACAAAGGGAGGAAGAGACAAGTAGCGAATGTCGATATTTGTAAATAAATATCTAGATATTTTCCATGAAAGTTCTGAGAGAAATAGAATTCATTTTCAAAGATCATCTTTGCGAAGGGCAACGTAAAAATAATTTTATTTATTTCTCGTGTCTCAGTGTCTGTTTGTATGAATGAAGATTTAAAGGATTAGTATGCAAAGTATGCATTACTCAGTTTATTTCGAGACAAAAACTTTCTATAAACATATAACCCCAAATTATTGAGCCACATGCGGCTCTTTGAAGGATTATTTGTGGCTCTCGAAAAATGTACCCGAGTTCTCTTTTCATTTTTGTGCAATTATATTAGAAAAATATTATCGTTCCGTATGCGTTTTAAAATGTCTTTCAACTTACCATCAGCAAATATGAAAGACTAACAGAGAAAAAATAAATAGCTTAGCAAAATTCGATTATTTGACAGTTTGCTCGGTATCTATAAAGAGTTATCGTTTATAGTCCAGCGTTAAAATAAAATATCATAAATCAATTCGTTTTGCTGCAAATATTTAAATTCGAAGAAAGAAGTTCATTATTCTACTGCGACTTGATATCTAAAGTTTAGATAAAGTTTAGATTCTAAACCAAATCAAAGGAAGGAAGAGACAGGTAGCGAATATCGATATTTGTAAATATTTAGAAGAATATTTTCCATATTCATAAGAATATTTTCCGTGTTAGGAATCACACGTTAAAAGATAAGACCTCGTTAATCCTCAGCTCGCACAAGTTTCGACTTCTGAGGCTTGTCGTTCGTAGGGGTGCGACAGCTGGTTAACGGAAAAACTATTTTTTTGAAATAGAAGTATTGAGATAAATAGAATTCAGTTTCGAAGACCATATTTGCGAAGAGCAAAGTGAAAATAATTCTATTCAATTCATGTATCTGTTAGTATGAATGAAGATTTAATGGGTTCCTATGCAAAGTTTGTATTACTCAGTTTATTTCGAGACAAAACCTTTCTGTGAACATATAACCAAATCATTGAGCTATTACAAGAGTTTTGCTACAAATTGTCTTTTCGGTAACTTCATTACCTATGTCAGGACAACTGAAATAAGTGGACTATATAACGTGTAAGAAAATAAATACGGATGACTGACTATCTTGGAAATAAAACAGAAACCGTGTTGGAAACGAACCGAGGAAATGAAACATTTATTTTGAGAAATATCAAATCAAATTTGACAGTGCAAAACGAAAGAACCCTGAACATGTGATTTTTATCAGCCTTCTCATATTTAATACGGATGTATACATTTTTCTAAAACTAGTCAAGGTCGGTTTTCACATTCATTTAATGTTCTTTGGTACTAACTTGCGAATTTTCTTTAGCCGTAATGATTTAAACGGAGAAAAAATATGGCAAAGTGAGTTTTAAAAAAAATCTGTTTTTCCGTTAACCAGCTGTGGCATCCCTACGAACGACAACCCTCAGAAGTCAAAACTTGTGCGAGCTAAGGATTAACGAGGTCTTACCTTTCAACATGTGATTCCTAACACGGGTTGGACGATAGCAAGTGAAAATCGATCGTTCAGGCTAGGGCTTGAACCACCGACCAACAAGGCGGTCAATTCGAGTGAGTGAACAAAGCACCCACGTTGAACCGCCTGGCTACCGACCAAACAAGTGCCTCGTCTTTTGAATGATCAGAGCATCTCGTTCGTTGCTTATCGACTTTAATAATGGTTACCGCAGTCGTAGACGAAACGCCGGCCAGAAAACCCAGCAGACCATGGCTAACAAACCCGAAATTCAGCTCTGACAGAGTTTTCTTGAACCGTGTTACACTTCATACTGATTTTGCTCTAAAGAAGATAAAAATATTTTAATGAATTCAATGGATTTCCAATGGAGGAAATCAGTTTTATCGATATTTTTGGGTATCCTCACCTTCTGTTAATTGAATAACACTTCATGAGATTTTTGACTTCACAGTTTTACAAAAAAGCAATACGTGTTTTGTTATACAATAGGTTTTTCAGGAGGGTGTATAATATATATACTATATATGTATATATCTATATATACTATATCTGTATATATCTATACTATATCAGTATAGACACGCCTGAAGAAGCTATTCATTCATTAAAAATAATGTAATCATTTTCAGAAATGCTCATTTTTCGAGTTATTCGTTTTTGAATGTAGAATTCAAAAAAATGTTCAAGCTTTAGGCATATCACACGGAAGAACAAAATAACGGAGCATAAAAATATTTCCAATTCAAAACTGAAATTTTTCCAGGATTTCTTCTTCAGTATATGACGGATTAAAAGCTGATATAAAAAGTGAAATTGTGGATATTACGGAAAAGTCTTTTAGTTATAGCCACTATAACGTAGGTTTTGTTATTATACATGAAAAGTTTCAATATTACTTGATGTTTAAATCTAGCTTCAATTGATATTTTTGGTCATACCGAAATATGGGATATTTCCTTCGAACTGTCAAAAAATAAACCCTCAGAAGTCGAATTCGTGCGCCCAAGGCATTCACGAGGTCTCATCTTCTATCGTGCGATTTTTATCACGGATCGGATGATACGTAGTGAAATCGGGATTGAACCAACGTTCACATAGTAGTTGGTTGAATGAGTAGAACCAATCTGAAATAGTTTGTTATATCGTCGATTTTGATTAAACTTGAATATTGACTCAAATTCGTGACTCTAGTATTGAGTAACCGAAACAAATTTATAATTAGGAATATTTTGGAGTTGAATGATCATCAATAACTCTAACTTATTCAGTTCAATATCTACTATGATTATTCGTATTCGATGGATAGTCCTTTTTCTCCCCCAACATACCCCTGTTTTCCTGTTGCTTCTCACAAAATTACATCTATTCATATTATACGAATACGACGATGGATTTACTGAAGGTAGAAATCAAAGTTGGTAACGGCATTAGCAATTGATCCGAGAATTTACATACTCGTAACTTTGGAACGATCAAGGAATATTTCAGTTAAGACCTTATGAATTCATGCGACATTACCAGAAAGCTTTCCAATCAAGGACTTTGAGAAATATGCTTTGTTCAGTATGAATCAGGGGATTCAATGGAATAACCAAATGGTCCAAATAGTTTTGGATAGTTATATCATAATTCTATAAATATTGCCATAATGCAATTCCCTCTTCATCACCTTTCAATGTTCCAAATCGAAAAAGTGAAAGTGTAAGTTGTTATCAGAAAATTTTTATGTTGCGAATTATTAAATTCAGCTTACAGCGGTGCTAATAATTGAGTAAAATAGGAAATCTTCGAAAGTCCTTAAAATAGCTCTGATTTTTTATTTTTCAAACATTATTTCATATCAGAAACCTTTCGAACAAGCGGCAAATCATTTACATTATTTGAATATGTTGAGATCTATCTAGTTTATATAGATCCGGAAAAGCAAATTTTAATATATTTCTTCTCAACAGTCTACTCAATGATTTCGTGATCTTATATGAAAATTATAATTATGGGTGATTCAGATGTGAATAATATAATATAATATAATATAATATAATATAATATAATATAATATAATATAGTATAATATAATATAATATAATATAATATAATATAATATAATATAATATAATATAATATAATATAATATAATATAATATAATATAATATAATATAATATAATATAATATAATATAATATAATATAATATAATATAATATAATATAATATAATATAATATAATATAATATAATATACTATAATATTTGTAGTTCCTTATTAAATATAAATACAATTACTATTCAATCTATAAAACTAATGAAAAACCACAAATGAGGTTAGAACCAACATGTACCGAAAGGGTACTGTTGATCTTAGTTCTAGCCTCGAAAAAAAGAAAACTAAACTAGAGACAAAAACAAAAAAAAAGAAGAGAAAAAAAAAGAAGAAGGAGAGACAGAGGAAAGAGAAAAACATGTTAAATCTTCATACTGAAAATTTTTCAGAAGTATGAAATCTATGAAATCAATGACTTTCTGATTGAGCAGCGATGATATATTTTTTGTAACAGCACTTGAATAAAGAAAATTTTACTAACTTTATATCTTTGTGGAATATTATTATTCAAACTAAGTAACAATATTAGATAATATTTATTTTCACCAAGCTACGATTAGTACCATAAACGAACAGATTAGTTTTTTCACTGGTTCGGACTTCCATTGTCTACTATATAAAATGATTTGAAATCCCTGAAACAACTAAAAAAGAAGAATCAAAAATGAGATAGCTGAAAATAATAATTATATTAACCAAAATAAACCTGAAATGAAATAATAGTGAAATAAAATACAAGTGAAAATAGAACAATTGAATAAATAAAATGAAAGAAATGAAAAAAGAAAGAAAATAAAAAGTGAAGAGATTCCAAGTCACGTTAGTTCACGACGTTTCGATTGTTAGTATCTACAATCGTCTTCGGGTGATGACTGTATAAAATGATTTGAAATCCCTGAAACAACTAAAAAAGAAGAATTAAAAATGAGATAGCTGAAAATAATAATTATATTAATCAAAATAAACCTGAAATGAAATAATAGTGAAATAAAATACAAGTAAAAATAGAACAATTGAATAAATAAAAATAAAGAAAATAAAAAGTGAAGAGATTTCAAGTCACGTTAGTTCACGACGTTTCGATTGTTAGTATCTACAATCGTCTTCGGGTGATGACTGTATAAAATGATTTGAAATCCCTGAAACAACTGAAAAAAAAGAATTAAAAATGAGATAAATGAAAATAAAAATTATATTAACCAAAATAAACCTGAAATGAAATAATAGTGAAATAAAATACAAGTAAAAATAGAACAATTGAATAAATAAAAATAAAGAAATGAAGAAAGAAAGAAAATAAAAAGTGAAGAGATTCCAAGTCACGTTAGTTCACGACGTTTCGATTGTTAGTCATCACCCGAAGACGATTGTAGATACTAACAATCGAAACGTCGTGAACTAACGTGACTTGGAATCTCTTCACTTTTTATTTTCTTTCTTTTTTCATTTCTTTATTTTTATTTATTCAATTGTTCTATTTTTACTTGTATTTTATTTCACTATTATTTCATTTCAGGTTTATTTTGGTTAATATAATTATTATTTTCAGCTATCTCATTTTTAATTCTTCTTTTTTAGTTGTTTCAGGGATTTCAAATCATTTTATATAGTAGATAATGGAAGTCCGAACTAGTGAAATTCATCATGAAACATTGTAAATCACCTTCAAACAGATTAGTTTTGTTTGAATTGATTTTGAGGTTATGAGCTTTAGATGCTGAAATAAGACGAGCTAGATCTTCATTCAATTTTCGATTAGCAGTAGCAACGTCATTAGGGTTAAATGATGAATAAAGGAGTGTGTCATCCGCTTTCATATGTGAATTGCATTGTCTTAAAACGGAAAATAACGCAAAATGATAAGGGTCAAAGTATACATCCCTGGGGCAATCCAAATTTAATAAATTCATTGCTTCATTTTTCCTTCGAAGTTTTTACAAATTGTGATCGATCTTTAAAGTAGCTTTTAATTAAATTTATAGCAGGCTCAGAGAACCCGATGAAGTTCAAAATAGCAAATGAAATTGGATAACTAATGGTATCAAAAGCCTTGAAGAAATATTAAAGCAGTCGTGTTACCTTTGTCAGCAGTTTCGCAAATATGATCAGTTATTTTCAAGAGAGCAGTTGTACAGATGTGTTCTTTACGAAATCATAACTGGTTGATTGGTAAAATATTAAGGGAATTTAAATAGCATTTCACTTGAAAACTCATTATTTTTTCCAATACCTTTGATTAAATAGGTAGCAGGCTTATGGGGCGCAGATCGTTGAGAGTATTTGGATTAGATATTTTAGGAAGAGCCAGTATTTCAGAAATCGTCCACATTCCAGGAAATATATTATTTTGCAAACATGAATGTTTTATATCAGTGAGATATGGTAGTATTATAGGACAGCAAAGAAGTAGCATATCTATATTAATTTCATCTGAACCTATGGCTCTTGTTTTTATTTCTAAAATACATTTGTAAAGAATATTTTCTGTTACCGGCTCGAAGCGAAATCACTGTTTTGATAATTTAATAACTCATTACTAGGTATAAAATGTTGGTCAGAATATTTATTGATTTTGATAGGTTCATTAAGTCTTTCTGGCAAATTATTTTTTACGGGAATATATATTGAGATCTTCAAGTTTATTCCATTATAATTTACTATTATGGTTACCACTTATGACCTGATTGAGATATGCTTTTTTCTCATTTCTTATCATGATATTGGTTTGGTTTCTTAGTAATTTATTTATAACAGTTCCAATCAGTAACGTCCTTTGTTACAAGATACGTTCTAATTCACTACGAGAGTTGAAATATTTGTTAACTTCATTTTTCATTTGGTTTGTCTATCACTATAAGTGATTATACTAGAGTCACACCCACATCAGCTAGCTGTATAGATGATATTTTTATTATTTTCTACTAATTTTACATCTAATCATTACTGGGATTTTCGAACCTAGTCTTGCTGAACACCGTGCAGAGTTCATTCTTGTAAAAAGTAGTCCCGACAAAATATTTTACTGTAAACCCATTACATACGGCGGACTACATAAAGTGAAACAAGTACCAAATAGTATGACATGGAATTTTGTCATCAACAACAATAACGTAAACTCTGTGTCATCTTTCTTTGTGGATTATCTCTCGCGGATAAAGTTTTTACCGTCAAAGTTTTGAGCTCTAAATTTGAAAATTGTTGTGTCACATGGTGATACAACAACTTGAGGATTGCGAGAAACAAGTTGTCCTCCATGAAATTTCTAGCTGATAAAACGGTTTGCCATAATGATTCTGAAAATTATAAAAAAATTAAGAAAAGTGATAATATGCTCCTCAAAAATAAAAAGAAGAAAGCATGTGACAATTTTAGTGCCACTGCTGATAACAGAGCAAAAGCTTGTTGGCAAATCATCAATTTCGAAAGAGAGCGTAGTACATAGAGAACGTATTGAGCTTGTCTGGCACAGCACATCACGGCCCGTTCCGTAAAAATACGTATAGGTTTGGAACAATGAAAATGATTGGACAACCGCCTACTAGCCCGGCACGGCACAGCCAAGAGCGTCCGCTGCCGGAAAGGATTCCAGCTCTCCGATCCTGTCCGGCAAATAACGGTACGTGCTGTGACGGACTGGCCAAGTGAGTGCGTCTCCGGCCAGCACGTGCCAACATCAACTTGTCCAAACGTGCCTGGGAAGTTTCTGTCTCTCTGGTTTGCTATTTCATCAGTTGACAGCACGGTGTCAGACGGTACCTATGAACATGGACGAGAAAAAATTGAGTTGCTTGTTAAGGCCGGCTTTGGAATATCCAGAAGTTCTGAAAATTTGCCCGGAGTCATTCGGAAATACTGGAAAAATTTCTCCTCGTCTTCTTTCAGGTCGTTGAAAAGATGATGTTACTCTCCCAGATTGACCCCCTTTTGATTGATGGGATGGATCCACATCCTTCTTTTTTTGGGGCTACTTTCTTCTTCATTCAATACTGCAGCCACTTCGTCAGAACTGCTAGTGATAAACATGTTTCTATCACCGTTTGATGAAATTTCCTCGAAATCGAACAAACAGCACCTTCTGTATGCTGGTTGTAGCTGGACAAGTGGGCGATGCTACTAACCGTCGCCATCAGGCGACGGACAGCGCCGTGCTGTGCTGTACCGGACAAGTGGGTGACAAGCTTTACTGTGCTCTGGAAAGTAAGTGCATTCTACATTGGTAAATCGATTTTTCGAATGAAAAGTTTCTATCAACCAGAAAGCTGAGATTATACTCTATACGTGATATAGAAGCTAACATATATTAATATTTTTTTAAAACGAAAATTCAGTTTTCGAAACATAGATAACGGCCGATCAGTACATCTATAAGGCTCACATTTTCGTGACAGTTGAAAAAGCTGATAGATTCTACGTTGGATTTGTTCTGTTTCCACCAACGGTTGAAATCAACTCGAAATATGCCCGAAAAGCGAATGAAGGACAAATGAACCTTTTAAGGGAGAAATAAAAAATAGTTTAAAGGAGGTGGATGACAAGACTGAGAAAGCTTTGAAGTTGTTCGGCGAGATTAGGATAAAACAACTAGTGATCGAAAGAAAAATTAGAAGAAATAATATCATTATATTTGGTTTTACTGTTAAGAAGGAAAATTTTTCACAAGATACTCTGACTAAACTCATCCATATCTTAGGAGAACATATTGAGGAAAGTAATATCAATAATATCTATAAGGTTGGCAACAGCGAAAATTCTGACGTCATCTTGGAATTTCTAAGTTTTTTGAAAAAAAAAGCCGTATTTTTAAAAGTTTCTGAACTGAATGGATTCGGAATAGCGATGATCTTTGCTTCGAAGATCGTGAGGAGAGAAACATTTTAAGGAAGCATCATAAGAAAGCGTTGAATCATAACATAAATACCTTTATAAAATGCCACAAACTAATGCTTGGGAATGACATTCATACGAGTGATGAATTGTTGGAGCTAGCAAACCAATCTTTAGGCGAATCTGAGTCAGAAGAGGACGATTGAAGACACACTCGAAACGAAATCTCGTAAGAGAGAGCCTAAAGTCGACACCTGGTGGAAAAGTTCTTACTTGACGATCTCAGAAGAAGCCTTGAATATTTTTTGAGATATTAATGATTTTTTTATTCTCTGGTTAATATATAGCTGAAAAATGTTAATCAATACAGGACATGTGAATATTTGTTCACTTGTTTCGAAACTAAATGATGTTAAACAATGATTTTGTCTGAAAAAATCGATATATTTGGAATAATGGAAACTTGCATCCAGGGATTGATGACATAATAATACTGGAGGATGGATATATACTGGTTCGTTGTCGTTAAAAACTATATAGATTTTAATTTTCTGGCAGCAGAGAATTTGGAATAGATAGAGATAGATAGATAGATTGGGTAAACTAGAGAATACCCTGGTTGATGTATACACAAACTATGATAAAAAAATATGCATGGGAGATTTCAATATTGATTATATGAGATTTATCATACATCATCTCTACACTAATTTTGAGGTTCAAGATTTCGGCATTTCAGACACAAATTTGGGTGAGACATTTCTCAATTTATAGCATTTTGCAATTACCCAAAACGACTAATTTGCCCAGTACAATTACTTTTCGTAATTTATCCAGTATAAATTCAAATGATTTTCGTATGGATCTTGAATCTATGCAATGGGACAACATTTATGATATCAGTGTGGTTAATGGACTTAGGTCATTCTTTCCCCTGAAATATGAGCTGCAGTCTTCGTGGTTCTAGTTACCTTTCAGTGGAAGAGCTTCATGAAGCAAGAGCCGAATCGATCCCTCTACGAAACCCTTCTTCACTTGGAAGCATCGACTGCAACTTGAGAAATGGTTCTGATACAGATTCAGTGAAAAATGTTCTTCCTTACGAATCAGTAGACAGTTGTCCTGAAAATCTTGCGAAGAAAATTGTATTAGATAATTTAGGAAACACTTGCTATATGAATAGCATTTTACAAGTGTTGTTCATGAGGAAGAATTCCAAGAACGAGTTTTTAACGATGAACGAGAACGAGAATGTTTCTTACTTATTCACCAAACCCAAACAATTGTTCATGCAGTTGCAGTTTCGTAAAAATGTATTATCTTTCCCACCAACCAATTTCCTGGAGTCCTCGTTAGGACAACAAGAGGATTGCTCCGAATTCTTGGGGTTTTTGTTGAATACTCTTCGTGAGCAAAAATATAGCAGTATCAATACTCCTGACCGCTCTGGATTCAATGATTCCGTACAGTCTACCTCGTCTTGTGTTTGTAGATCTATTGCTGAAAAAATCCTCACTTCTTTACTTTGTAGTAAATGTTCAACAGGTAGCAAAAACGTATGTGATTTTCTGGAACTTCAACGAGCGTTTCCTAATATGACTGATCACCAGTCCGTGCAAACCTTATTGTTAAATCATCGGAAAATGGAACTTTGATGATCGACTGTTTTGCCAAACATACGTCAAACTAAAGGACTATTATGAAAAAAACAAGTATAGCTGAAGCACAAGTCAATCTAATGAACTGATGATCTTCAAACATGACTCAACCTCTGACGGAAGCACCAAACTCTTACGAAGGTTTGAAATAGATGAATACTTCAATCTAGCCGACCACTATTATAATCTTCATGTAGTCATTGGTCACTGTGGTTCTGGCGTTGAATCTGGTCATTATTACGCATTGGTCAAAGACCAAACGGACTGGTTAAAGTTTGACGATAGTCGTGTCACTAAGTGTTCTGGCGATGTCTTGAATTTATTGGAGCTTCTGGAGACACCCTATATTTTGTTTCATGGAAGAGAGGGCACTGACAGATCAAGATCTTCAAATGATGTGATGCTGCAAGTTTTTTCGGGTTTTCCTGCAGCTGAAAAACCAAATGTGCCACTGGATTCAATGAAGTCTCCCCGGAGCGCCAATTAATTTTTGTTGTTGTTTATTATTTCATGATTTGTATTACTTTCTTCTCCAAGTAAATTGAAACAATAGTTTTTACCATCTCCTCAATCACATTAATGCAAAAATTGATTTCCTGAATAATAAAATTCTTTGTTTAGATGATGCCTATGCACCACTAACAACGAAATCGTTCAGGTGTAAAAACGAAAAACAATCATGGGTAACGGAAAATATTGAAATTATGGAGAAATTAAGATATGGAGCATTAAATAAATACAAAAAAACAAAATCACTTGGCCACTGGCAACTCAGGAATTTTACTTCATCAGCAATTAAAAGAGAGAAAAAAGCCTATTCACAATTTAAATTACGCGGTTGTAATCCAAAGAAAAATGAAATGTACTAAATAAACTGAATATAAAAAAATAATCAAAAAGATTTAGCAATATCATTGAAGAACGTCAACAAAATTAACAAGTATTTCGCGAATCAGTCCCAAGATAATCGAATACCTCCTAGTAACATCCTTGAATACTATACTACCAATACTTGAATTCCCTCTTACTACAGAGAAAGAAGTCTCGACTATTTTGCGCAAAATGAAATCAAAGACTTACGGATATGGCTATTTGAATATACCACTGAGTTTTCTCTGTTGCCCTCATATTGTACCACATTTGACAAATATATTCAATGAATGCATTACATTTAATTATTTTCCACAAAGTTGGAAACAGAGGCTTTCGTATTACCACCACCGAAAACTTCCCGACCCACAGAATTGTTACATTTGAGGAGTATAAATATATTATCTGTTTTGTCCAAGGTATTGGAAAGTATAATTGAAAAACAGATGAGGATGCATCTAGAAATCAATAAAATATTACCACCAAAACAGTCTGGTTTCAGATCTGGTTACAATTGTTCAATAGCTTTAGCAACTATAACAGATATTATTTTGTATGCCTTGGATAAAAATGAGATGCGTGTTTGGTATCGATTGACTATTCTAGGACATTTGACATGTTAAATTATCAAATATTATCTGCAATTTTATATTTCATTGGTTTGAGTACTTCTGCTTGTTGTTTTCTCGAATCATATTTGTCAAACCGAATCTAGTGTGTTAAAGTGGAAAACGAAATATCATATAGCATAGTGGTCCACCAAGGTGGACCACGCCAGATGAACACGCCAGATGAAGCCATTGTATGGCGAAACACGTGTTACGTTTTTGTAAAACAATTTAGTGAAAATCTCACAATAAAGTGTTTTTGGAATACGCCAATTTATCAGATTTTAAAAAATTCCAGTTCCCTGTACTTCATTTTTTTTAACCCAGTCACTGAAAACGATGTTCTCCATGCGGTAAATTCATTGAAGAATTCGAAATGTCTTGATGTATATGGATTGAATAGTAGAATCGTAAAAGACACAATTGACATTATCTTACAACCACTCATACAACTTATCAACACTATTTTCAGCTCAGGTATTTTTCCTGACGTTTTTAAAATTCCAAGAATAATACCTTTATTTAAAAAAGGCTATACTTCATTAGTGGATAAATATCATCCTACTGCTATAGTTTGCATTTTTGGAAAAATTATTGAAATAATACTAAAAACAAAATTGTACTCAATTTCTTTAGATCCCAGTTAGGGTGTCGACAAAATCGTTCCATACTTGACGCTGTCTCGAAAATTGTAACTGATATAGTTGAGTGCATTGATGTAGGAAATCCCACGGTAATCACATTATGTGGTATCTCCAAGGCGTTTGATTTTTTCTCTTATGATAACTTGATAAAAAAGTTGTATCAATATGTAGTACGCAATATACCTTCAAATCTTATTCAATATTTCATAGAAAACCGTTTTCAAGCAGTTTCAATAAACAATATTATATCAGAGTTGAAACCTGTCACATACACGGTGTTCCTCGAGGATCGTTGGAACATTATTATTTATCATATTATATGTCAATGATCTTGATAAATATATGGACAACTGCAATTCGGTTATTTTTGCTGAGATACTACCTCATGAAGAGGTAAGAAAAAGATTTGACCATCGGTTTGCAATGAACAAACTCAAATCGAATAGTGATAAAACACAATTGATACTTTTTTCAAAGCAACCTCACAGATCTGAACACGAGACTTAAAATACTTGGATTTCTCTTAGACAATGGCCTATCTCGGAATTCATATATTTTTTTTAATAAATTATCCACATCCATTTTAATTCTTCGTCAGTTGAAAACCATAACAAGTAGCAGTACATTGAAGATGACATACTGTTGTTCTCTGGGGTAATGCCAGAGATGCAAATAATATTTTCAAGCTACAGAAGAGGGCTATACGTATTGTAGCTGATGTGAGTTATATTGACCATTGCCAACCTTTATTTCGGAAACTGAGAATTTTACCGCTTCCATCTCCTTCCATGTCCTTCTTGAAATCCAAAAGTCAGATTTTTCCACAAAATATTCGGACATCCATGAGTATAATACAAGGAATGCGAGCAATATATGCTCAAATTGTTTTCGTCTGAATAAATCACGAAAAAATTCTTTAGAATATAATCTTTATGATATTTTATCTGAGGATTTGAAAAAACTGGGTATTGTGAAATTCAAGAAACACTTGAAGGAATTATTTTTGAGTCGCTGCTTCTACTCGGTCAATTATTACATTTGAAAAGTTTCAAATCGAGAACATGCTCACTCCGACACGTATCTACATCGTTAGTCCGCCTATATAGATTTTTTACATATTTTAAATGTCCTTTTTTTTCATTTCAATTATTTTGAATATTTGATCATATCTCTGTGTATTTTAAAAATTTGTATTCACGATTGATATTTTTTACAAAACAAAATTGTTTTGAAATGTAATGCAGAGAAAGGAAGGAAGCAATCAATTTAACTCCATAGAGAGATGTATAGGTCATGCAAAGAAGTACCTTTCAGACACAAACTGGAATAAAAGCCCTCTCGAAACAGCTACTGTCATATAAACATTGAATTACAGGATAGAAAACGATTACTTTTATATGAAAACTGAATTACACAAAAACACTTTTCTTTATTCAGTTTGTATTCTAAACATTCGTTATGGAATTGAATCAGATATCATTCACAGGATTGCTACAGGATTGCTCATGTCATCGATGACGTGAGTAGATTGAACTCTAAGTGTTTTTGCTTATGATGTTATTCAGATTTGGTGCTGGAGAGGCGATATGGCAAGTTTCTTACGTCGAAACATCGGATGTCCATCAGTGAGGATGACAGTGTTCTATGTGCAGGGGGGCCAACCTGCGGTTCTATGAAGGATTATGTGTGTCTCTCGATAAATGTACCTGAGTTCCGTTTTCATTTTTGTGCTATTATATTGAAAACAATTATTATTGTTCCGCATATCTTTCAAAATGTCTTTCAAATTACTGACAACAACTATGAAAGACTAAGTGCCACATTGTAACAAATTTCGTTATCGTCTAAGTTAAAAATGACTCATCGAAAAGAGTGGCGTAACTTTGTCATTTTTCTCGAATTAAAAAAATTGTTCCAATATCAAACAAGAAAACTCAACCAAACAAAAAGCTAAAAAAATTTTTGACGGAATTCCAAAATGGATTTCAAGACTTGAAACATTTTAAATCGCCTCTTGGTTTTTTCTGAATCCATTGGAAATCAACATAATTCATGGTGCATTTTCCATTTCCAATATAATTCATGATCCAAAAAGCATCTGAAGAAATATAATTTTCAGAGATGCAACCAGATCAAGCCATATAATTGAAATATTACTCGACGTCGATTACTAACTTTTGTTATCTGTTAGGAATTACCTACTTATCTAAAATAATCTTTTCTATATAAAGTAGTGACCTCTGCTATCGTCGTTTGAAAACCTTTTCTGTTCGATTATCTGTGTCATATATGTAAAAATAATAAAAGTTCTGTGAATATTACAATTGGGTCATTTTATAGTTTATGTTTATAGTTTATAAGCCCAGATTATCGTTTAATTTTCAGCTATAATATCCCAAGGACATTGATAACTAACGAAATAATTTTATCACAGTTTTCGAAAGCACGTTATTTGGTAACATCCCGACGCCGAAGGCGAACAAAATTATTTATTGAACACACAGTTATTAAAAGAACAATTCACCAAAGCGAGGAAGTGACATTTTCGAAATAAATTGAATTACTGAAATGTCAAACAACTTTATTGTGTTGGTTGCTTAGCAATGTCATGACATAAGTGATAACTACCCGTGAAAACTATCCATGGGTAGTTATCAGTGTAATGATGGTTTCATTGGTTATTTCGACACACATAACTAGAAATAGACAAATTTGATAGGATAATTTTTTTGGCAAAAAATTTTCGCAGATAAAACATGCAAATTAGTAGGTACTGTATAAGTTTACGCAGACTGAAAATGAACTGTGCTAGTGAAAATGAATTCTAACTACGTTGTGAATTTGCCTAAATTGAAGGGTCGTGACAATTATGCAGAATGGGCTTTCGCAGCGGAGAATTTTCTTTTGCTGAAAGGGACTTCTAGTTGCATCCTAGAAACCAAGCCAGAAGAAGCCACAGCAGATGCAAAAACCAAAGCAAAATTGATTCTTACGATAGATTCGTCACCTATCAAGGAAGTCAGGAGTACGAAGGAGTTATGGGACAAGCTCAAACAAATATTCGATTACTCGGGATTCACTAGGCGAATAAGCTTGTTGAGAACCTCAATCTTGAATTCGTTTGGAGAATTGTACATCTATGACATCGTAAGTAACGCACATTATAGAAACAAGTCAAAAATCAAGTGGAACAGGCTAGTACTAGAGTGCCACAAAGATTTAGCCAAAGCCTCGGTAACTAATAACATCATCCTGAGGTGGATGAAAGGGCACGACAGGAGTAAAGGTGATCGCATTGCTGACTCTTTAGCCAAGAAAACGGCTGGACTAAGAATTTTAGGACCCAGTGGCACCAACGGCCTAATGACTTCGACAATTGCGGAACTAGCCAAACGTCACATCCATGTTCAATCTCTAAAGGGATGGGATGGAATAAAAGGATGCAATCTTGCCAGGATCACCCTGAGCGACCCTGGAAAGCTGGCGCCGAGGAAATATCTACGTTTAACAGTAGGATTTCTGACTGGCCACTGTCAAATAAGGAAACACCTCCATAATATAAGACTAGCGGACACACCTCTATGCAGGATATGTGAACAGGAAGATGAGACTGTCAGGCATGTCCTATGCGAGTGCCCGGATTTATCGTCAATAAGAGAGTGTGTGTTCGGCGAGTCTTGGCCTACACCTGCCGATATAAAGGAGATGTTTCCCAGTGACCTGTCCACATTCCTGGAAAGGATAGAATGGACGATGACCTAGGAGGACAACTCCTCGGGAGGATGTACAATGGGTCAAATGTGGCCTAAGTGCTCTGGACTTACACTCACCCTTCCTACTCTACAGATACAGAGATGTATGACATCGTATGTAACGCAGATTATAGAAACAAATCAAAAATTAAGTGGAATAGGCTTCTATATTAACGATTAGTATTCGCCAATGATAATGGCGATAGAACTTTCTTGAATTAAAATAACAGCCGACGCCATTAAAACAAAGCTAATGGACTTGAAGGAAGCCATTGGCGACGTTAGTGGAGCATTTGCGAATTTTCGCAAAAATAAGATTGGCAGCAATGGTGAAACCAAAGACAATGGATATATTATGTCAAAGTCAAACCCAAAAATAATGAAATGTTATAAATGTAAACAAACCGGACACGTTATCAGTTCATGAACATTGATAATGATAGATCAAATACTAAAGCATTTGAATGCAAACAAATTAATGCCTTTAGTGATGTGTTCCTTAATGGCAATTTTTCAAATAATGATTGGTATGTTGATTCGGGAGCGAGTGCTCACTTAACCGCGAATGAGAAGTGGATAAGAAATGCCTCGACCTAGCATCCTATCAAAGAAATTGTTGTCGCTAACAAAGAAAAGGTGGCTGTTAAGTGCTCAGGCGAAGTGCAAATTGCTACACTGACAGATGTCTGGGACTATGACGTGGTTGTTGGAGAAGTTTTGGTGGTCTCGAGCTTGACCACGAATCTCTTATCAGTAAGTCAGTTAATAGTAAAAGGTAATAGAATACATTTCACTAGTGATGGCTGTCAAATATACAATGAAGCGGACAAGTTGGTTGCCACAGCTTGTTTGATAAATGGTGTCTACTAGTTAAAAATGCCTGAAAGGTTTTTGGTTGCAGTGATGACCTCAAATGACATGTGGCATCGCAGGTTAGGTCATCTCAATAGCAACTACCCTAATAAAATGGAGAATGCCGTCGAAGGGCTAACACTTGACAGAAGGGCTGATATTTCAAAGTCGTCGTGCAAGGTGTGTTGCGAAGTTAAACAGAGTAGATTGCCTTTTCCACAGGATGGCAACAGAACTGATGATCTTCTGCAGTTGATGCACAATGATATATGTGGGCCATTCAGCAACGTTTCTATTGGTAGCTCAAAATATTATATTTTGTTTGTGGATAACTATAGCCGCATGATACACTTCTACTTTCTCAAAAACAAGAGTGCAGCTCTTGGTTGTTTTAAAATTTATAAGACAGTAGCAGAGAATCAACTAAATAAGAAAAGTAAGAAGTTGCTTACAGATAACGGAAAGGAATATTGCAGTAAATAATTTTATCTTATCAATTCAGGAATTATTCATCAGAAGAGCAATCCGTACATGCCAGAACAGAACGGACTGGTAGAACATTGTAAACCATTCAGTGTTGGGAAAGGTAAGATGTCTGTTGTTTGACGCTGGTCTGGATGATAGTTTTCGCTCCTTAGCGGCAAATACTGCTGTATATCTTCAGAATAGGACTGTAGCATCAGCTTTAAACAGGAAAACTCTCTATGAGATGTGGACATCGAGAAAAACAAATATAAGCCATTTGAAAGTCTTCAGAAGCATAGCAATGATGCATATCCCAAAAGAAAAAAGGCTGAAATGGGATGAGAAAGCAAGCTGAGAAGGGTGTACCAGAAGGCTATCCAGAGGATTTAAAAGGTTATCGTTTTTATATTCCTAGAACAAGAGTAATCACAACCAGCCGTGATATGATTATTATTGAAAAACCTTCCCAAGTAGAAAGTCCAGTTCAGATCGAAGAATTACAATCACAGACTGAATCCTCCGAAGTGCATTTAGAATTAGTGGGAGACATATTAGATGACACTGAAAGTGAGGAGTATCATGATGGTGATGAAACCTATATTCCTGATGAAGAAGAGATCTCCTTCTCTAGTGGTAAAAGTGTAGTGGGAGTAGGTGTAAAAATGGTGCGTAGGAGGCAGAGACGGCAACCAGATAGGTATGGTTTTTCTACCGTTTATTTCGAAAGTGATAATACAATAGAAGTCAATGAACTCTCATTGAAAGATTCGTTAAATGGGCCTGAAAGAGAACAGTGGTAAGAAGCAGTGCGAGATGAGTTACAATGTTTTGAGGACAATAATTAAAGGTTTCGAACATGATGCTGCAAACTACCGCGCTATTTGTGTTCACAGTCAAATTTCCAAAGCGTTTAAAGCTGTCTACACTGTCCGACGGATCTTCTACCTTGAACATTACAATATCATCTCTAATAACCAAAACGGATTCAGAAAAGCCAAATCAACTCCAACGGCTATTGAGCAAGCTCTGAATTTTATCTGTGAACAGTTTAACAACATGAAGAATGTACTAGATATATTCTATGATTCAACTCATGCATTTGATAAGGTTAATCACGATTTACTCTTTCGTAAATTATACAGCATAGGAATTCGTGGGTTAAAACATGATTGGATAGTATCATAATTGACAAATCGTACGCAAGTGACAGTAATAAATAAAAGCAAATCTGACTATGAGAGTGCTGAGTTAGAAGTGCCCCAGGGGCACTCAAATGACATCTACGATACTATACCACACCAAATAAAATGGTACTTTACGCTGATGACACATATACACTCCTAGCCCATAAAACATTGGAAAGTCTGGTAAACTTGGGTAATTATGGATGTGATGAATTCAGTGAATACTGTAGCGATAATGATCTTGTCTTGCAATATAAAGAAAACCAAGTTTATCAATTTCTTACCCAAAAACGGTACCTCAAATCCAGATCTAATGAACAACATCAATATGCGTGGTGAAACTCTGGAATACTTTCAGATAGCTAGATTTTTAGGAATACTCCTGGATCAAAAGCAGACATAGGAGGCACATATTGACAGTTTATGTGTGAAGGTTGGCAGTGGAAACTACGCAATTTGGAATCTACAAGACACTTTTTTTACTTAAGTTGTAAAACTCATGTATCATGGACTGATACAATCAAGGCTACAATATGGATTGATCTTCTGGGGTAACTCTGCATATTCTGACCGCATTTAAAAAAAAAACTAATAAATAGTTTATTCTATGATTTTCACTATAAGGGTTTTACAAAAACCGCGACACGTATTTCGCTATACAATAGCTTCTTCAAGCATAACTACTTTTTTAAGGTTCAGAAAAGCTTCCTTTACTGTATGGACAAGTCTCGTCTACTGGACTCTTGTTAACCACTATTTAAAAAAATTAGCATCTTACCATTGCCGTGCCCCAACATATTATAGCTAGTGTTATTCATCTTTGATAATAAACATCTATATCCAAAAAACTCTGATATACATAATAATGCTACTCGGGGTGAATATACTTTATACCACCCCTACTCTCCGAATTCCCAAAAATACTTTTATAGGGATCAATAAAAGTAGAACTGTAATGAGGAATGAACTATATGGTTTCTTGTTGGATAACTGCTTCTACAGTATGGAATAATTTCTTGCTCTCGGTGCTCAGATAAATGGCATAGTTTCTTTTATAGATTAGTCTTTTTTAAATTTTTTCAAGATCGAACATTTGTGTTTAGCTTTTAGCGTTTTATTTTTTCGACTAGTCCAATAAGTTTTCTCATGTATTTGATCTTGTAATTGTGTATGTGTGAAAATTTTAGTGATGAATTAAATTATTTCTATTTCTTCATATACCACCAATTACGAAAAAATATAATTTTGTTGATCTATATCTAATTTTCTACATCATTTACAGAGAGACGTTTACATGTTTAGATATCAAAATGTTTTTACTTACACGTGGCATTTTCAGCTAGTGATTCCGTGTTAGGAATCACACGTAGAAAGGTAAGACCTCCTTAGTCCTTAGCTCGCACAAGTTTTGACTTTTGAGATTTGTCGTTCGTAGAGGGGCGACAGCTGGTTAACGACAAACCAGATTTTAACAGGTTTATTTATCTGGGATTGATTTGTTAATTTTTTCTCAATATGGAAAATAAGTAGTTAAAACGCGTTGTCTAGGTCTAGGAGAATATCTCTTCCCACTAACTATGAAGTTTTGAATTTTTCTATTTTCTCGTTGAGCTAACTCACTTCATGAGACAGGTTAAATATTACCATTAGTTAATGTGTTTCAGCCTGAAAAACTCTGTATTCTGAACACTTCAGGAATTTCTGTGGAAATATTACCTGTAGGAAGACACAGATTCTTTCGTCCCTTAATGTAGCATCAATTTGGTTATGGAAAATCAATTTATAATCAATTGCCAAAATATTATGATCGTAAGAAGGGTTCACTGTAGATACGCCACTGTATTGAAAAATACAGAAATAATAGTTTGGAAGGTGAGACAGACGTTTTTATGAAAAAAAATTGTCCCCATGTGTTTTTGTTTACGCATATCTTTGTTTGAGCCTTGGCATATTGATGCATTCAATTTTCTCCATTCAACGTTTTGGAAACTTTCGAAAATGATTTATACTATACAAGAGAGAATATCCATTGCAGCGTACATCGAATTCTGAAAGAAGCAAAACTCCATTCTTATAAAATGCAAAATGTACAAGAATTAAATGAAGATGATCCTGACAGACGTACAGAGTTTTGTGGAATCATGAGTCAATTATTGATTGATGATTATAATTACCTCTAGAATGTGTGCTTTCCTGACGATTTTTTTTATTTAAATAGACATATGAACAGGCACAACTGCACATACTGCACACAAACTCCCTAGAAATTGAATGTTTGGGTTGACATTCTGGGAGACCATACTGGAAGTCCATATTTTATTGATGGTAATCCCAACGGATAAGCGTATTTTGTACTTCTTGATACAACTGTGGACTCCAGAATCAGTCAGTTATTTGAAGACAATGATAGTCTACTTGAAGGTCAGCACAGCTTTCAACAAAATGAAGCTCCTCCACATTTTGTTGCACCTGTACGTCAATTATCAAATGACAATTTCACAGGGAGATGGATTGGAAGGCGAGTACCAATGGACTTCTTTTTATGGGAACATTTGAAATCCAAAGTCAATATTACACAGCGAAATTCTACAGAAAAGAATTAATGTGGAGTGTCGTGCAGTGACTCCAGAAATGTTGAGAAATGTGCGAAGACATTTCGAAAATCGCTTATACTTTTGTATGGAACAGAATGGTTCACATTTTGAACCTTTTATATGATGATTGCATTTTAGCTGCTGAAAAATAAAAATACCTTGATAAAACTTAGTTTTCATTAAAACTTCAACAACACCCGGGGATGATTTTAGCTGGGACAAACTGTATATAAATATACATCCCAGTTTATGTGATTGACTGTCTTAAATATAAAGTAAATGATCCAAGCATATTGCTTTGCCAAAATCATCAGATACATGACCTGAATCTTCGCAGTTCTACCCGTAACATATTATGGAATCAGCTGTTCATATGATTGGTTTGTACCAGTTTTTATAGAATTTGATCTCATATATCTGATACCAAAAAAAGTATGGTATCTTTAGAAATTTCACGGTTAGGGTTGTCGGATGACAAAACTGTCAACTTACTGAATTGAACTAAAATGAGTAAATTAACAACTTTGAACTTTCTACTCGTGTAATGTATTGTCATTCAAATAGTTTCTAGGAAACAATCGAAACCAAATTTCACGCAAGAGCATGATTACATTCGTAACGGTGCCTGCCAGAACGAAACTATACAAATTCCTGGAGCTCTCAAGGATTATTAATCACATCAGAATGAAAGAGTCTGTAATAACTTTTCGAAGAAATATTTTCAGTAGACCACTCGATACTGGAATAGCATAGCATTGAAGTAGTGAATATAAAGTAATAATAATTCTACTCCATAAGAAACGGAAATAGGTTTAGAAATATAATGATTGAGATTAAGAGCTGTAATGCTATCATGTATTGATGCAGTTCAGTACAGTCATGTGAGTTACTGATTGAACTAAACACCTTCAGATCATCTGCAAACACAAGATCGACAAAATACAGTTCAAAAGAGAGGTCATTTATGAATATGAGATCGAAATAGGGCCAAGATAAGATCCTTAAAGATGCCTGAGGTAGCTAGATAATGGTTGGACATATGATCCTCGTACAACAAACTGTATTCTATCATGCAAATAAGATGTTCTGAAATCAACCAAAGATCCAGAAAACTTCATTGCATCGAATCTTGTCTATAATAAATTGTTAAATATAATAACTATCATTCCCTTGTTGGGATTTTTTGATATCGAAACTTCATAGAAAATTATATGTACTGTAATGTTAATGAAATAACTAGTGGAAATGATGAAGATATATTATTATTATGATTATTTTTGTTTGCACTGGTCAGGCTGGAGCATCCCCGAAGCTCCATTACATTTGGGAGGGTGCGCCAGCATTATCAATCATTGACCACTTCACATAACCTAGGGAAAGTAATCATTGGGTTCAAGGACATGTGCCCTGAGCAAACGCCGTGAAGGTGGGGCCTTCTGTGGGTTCCCAGCCAAGATTTTTGCTTTAATGGGGCAAGCCGATATGATCTTAAGATTCTAAAGTAGAGAGGGCATCATTTTACCAAGGACTTCAAAAATCAGAACAACCATCTTAACTGGTCTGGATAGAGTCTGCGAAGTTCGAAGAGAAACACCCGATTATTTCATCCGCTTGCCCTCCTCTTTTCGGGCGATATTTGTCTCACTCGAATCTTGAAACTCCACCATGAATATCGTCTTGCTCTGATGGATGTGAAGAACTACATCAGGCTATGAATATTTCTAATAAATTCGGCACTTTTCATTCATGACAACGTATTCAATTTCCCCAGGAGCGTATGGCAACACCGTTATCTCATCAATACCCTAAAAGTGCCGTGAGTGGTAATAAAGTACTCTCATGGTGGCGTTATGTCAATGGATTTAGGCTGCTAGTTACGCTGACGGCAATTGCATTAGGGTTTGTTTTAATTTGATCGATTTGAATAAACTTTGTCCCAGAAGTTGAATGGAAACAACTGATCATTTCCAACACTTCAAAAGTTTCTCTCAGATCAGTAGTTGCATATTATGCTGATGTTTCATTCTATTTCTTGTATAACTTCTGCAAACACGGCGGACTTAGAGTGAAGAGAGACATTAAACTCATGATTGGCTAAGGTGCTTAGTGGAAAAACCGACACATGTTTTGCAGGATTCGCCAAAGGTAGAAGAAATCCGGACAACGTAAACAACCAAATTGAAGGCAATGGTTGTTAATTCATTCATCCAAAATAAGAACGGTTTCCAAACACACTAGACCACAACACACTTCTCGTTGTCTTCAGTAGACGCGTCGAGAAGAGTGTTGCAATACTGATATTTGGGAACAGTGCATGTTTTGAATATACTCTGCGCCAGTGGTTCTAGTTCAACTTTTGATTCATCCATTGATTGTGGTAATGGGCATGGATATAAAGACGGAACTAATTATTGTTTGAAATATACCAGGTATCATTGTTACTTCTACAGTTGCACAAGCACAGCATCAAAATCATTAACCCTCCGATCAGTGAGAAGGTCCGTACGGACCTTTCACAATATTTGTTAGTTCAAAACTTTTTGTTATCATGCGCTAGAAACGTGTTGCTACATGTATTTCATAAAAACAACAGGCTGAATCTATTGAAACAGGTTTCAGCCCAATTCAATCTCCGGTTCTATTTTTTCTTTTGTTTTAAGTTAAGGTAACTAAAAGAGAACCATCGATTGCAACTTGTAAGAAACGGTCTTTGTGAAAACTGAAGACTCAGGAACAAGACGATCTGACAAGCTGTAATATCGAAATTCAGTTGATAAACTTAAGCACAACAATACGAAAATTCCCCGTGTTTTTTAATGTTGATCTCTGCTTCTGAAAACCATATTGAAGATCGCTCAGAATGTTGAAGCACTCCAAATATTTGAAAATGTTTTTATTAACAAGTATCTGTGATTTTAGATAGTGAAACAACTGTTCTATAGTTTTATACGCAGATTTCGAGTACGATAACTTCTTCAGAACCGAAAGCTATATTGATATTGAGCTGCTTCAGTATTCGTTAGGATAAATAACTTTGTTGAGCTGTTTCAGTATCTGCATATCCATGAATATAGCATTGTGAATTGTATAGTTAGTATAAAGGGATATTTGCTTCCCTGTAAGTCGATTGTAGCGCCTAATGCAAATTGTTCGGCAAGTTCAGTAAAGGAATTCAAGAAAAGGAAATATTAGAACATGGCATCTGAATGAGGGGATTAATGTGAATTGCAGTTATGGAAAAGTTCGAGATGAAAGAAAATTAAAGAAGTTCATTCATCTTCTAGAGCTTTTGTGTTAGTTAATAATTATGCTACACATTTTAGAAACTCATTTTTTCTGGGTTTGCACCTACTAATCATAACAGTCAAAATGATCAATCATCGATGATCTTAAACAGAATAATTTTGCAATACCTCATAGATGAAGAATGCAATAAACCATGCTGCTTTGCTGTATAAATTTAAGTGCTGACAACTCTGAAAACTGAAAATTTTGGATTCACAATTTACTACTTTGAAACCAATAATTTGGATAGCTGGGGCTCAGGACCGAACAATATATATATATATATATATATATATATATATATATATTCATATATATATATATATATTGAAATGGAGTCGAATATTAATCAGCTTTTTTGATATCATAACTGTATTCCACTGATAAAAACAAGAATCATCTTTTGAACTTTGGAATTTAAACTGTAACACATGTAACATATGTAATATACATATTTCAATTTCCCCAAATGCTCGACCGTAACCCACAAAAACAGGAATATCCAATATATGACTTTTCTCTGAAAGCTTTTCGATGACGAGAAATATAAAAATATGATATTCTTCCCACTCATCGCTTCTCCGTAGAATTTTGAACCCCATAATTTCATTACTTGTTCCATTTCTGATATCGCTGCCACATCAAAAGGAAGAATAAACATTTGTCACGTCGCTCGTTTTCGAAAGAATTTCCAGAACGCGAAACAACAATTTCATAAAGGGGATATAAGGAGATCTCCGGAATTATATCCTTTTTCGATATCTGACGCGAATGATGAGTGCAGTGATGGAAAAAATTGATACGTCCGCATGTCAATTGGGTCGGCCGCAAAATGACTTTTTTGACCTGCCAACCTTTATTCGTATAATTGGGACTTGATGCTATTAACCCAATACAACGTGTGGCAGGGTGTTGTCTACTAACCGCAGATATGGATTTATACTAAATGAACTCAATGAAAAATGGTGTATCATTTTAAGGAGCCAACATTATCAAAACTGTTAGAAAATAAGATGGCAAATCTTTCGATTTTATGATATTCTATGAGTTTTTGAGCGAAGCGCAACTTAGTTTCAAATTTGTTTTGAAAGTGGTTGAAAATGTTTCATTTCATTGTGAAACTTACTAGTTTGGACTTCCATTGTCTAATATATAATATGATTTGAAATTTCTGAAAGGACAAATATAAGTAAAATTTGAAAGGAATAGCTAAAAATAAACTATACTGACCAATAAAATACAATAAAATGAAAATAAGCAAAAAAATTAAAATTGATGAATTAAAAATGAAATAAAAATCAAAAAGATTTCATACCAAGTTACTTCACGACGTTTCGATTGTTAGTATCCACAATCATCTTCGGGTGATAACTAGACTTATATATAGATAATGACTATATAGATAATGACTAGACTATTCCTCCGAGAAATGACTATTTATAGGTCATTCGAACGCTTCCACCTATCCCCTCTTGTCTCTCTCCGCTTCTCTCTCTCTCTCTCTCCGGTAGTTGACTGTTTTTCCGCTTGAATTAAGATTTCTATATGTTGCGTTTCTATAGCTTGGCCGAATGCATCGTTGGACAACATATATGTAGGTTCTTTGATTAAATTAAATCAGTGTTCCTTCCTTTGGATAATTTCAGCTTGGGACCACTAGATGTTATGTTGCTGAGATTAATATCGCTGAAAGTAAGAAGTCATCAACATAATATTGAGTGGTCCCAAGCTGAGATCATCCACAGGGGGGAACACTGGTTGAAACAAGCTGCATATATGTTGTCCAACGACGCATTCAGCTAAGCCAGCGTAGAGATACGCAACATATGGAAACCTGTAATCAAGCGGAAAAACGGTCAAATTCCACTAAACTCCACACGAGGGAGTGAAAGGCATCGTAAGAGGCATGTTCACTCGGAAAGCTACAGGCCCGGACAAAATTCCAAACCGGGCACTGGAGGTCCTACTAAAAAAGGGTAAAGCAGCAATGACGAATATTATTAATGATATACTCAGATTACAGCATTTCCCGTACCCGTTCAAGGAGGCAACGGTTATCCATATCCCGAAGTCGAAGAAAAATCATCTATTCCCGGACAACCTCAGGCCAATAAGCTTAACCCCTTCCATGAGCAGAGTTGCAGAACGAGTCATCTTGAAAATACTAAAGGCCCAAACAAGCGAACTGGGAATTTTTTCAGACGAACAATTCGGTTTTAGATCCGAACACTCCGATCCGACCTACAAGTTCTGAGGCTAGTAGACTATGCGATAGAAGGTTTCAACCTGGACAAAGGATAACACACCGGAGCGATATTCTTAGACGTCTTTAAGGCGTTCGACAGAGTTCGGCAAGTAGCCAAAATGAGTTTAAGTAGCCAAAATGAGCAATTTTGGCTACTTGAAGCGAATGGTAAGACTAATCGAATTTTTTCTAGCAGAGTAGGATAAGAACTCTAGAAGCAGGGGTTCCACAAGATGCAGTCCTTTCCTCACACCTCTTCTCGGTATACACAACAGACGTGCCCAAGCCAGATAATCACTTCAATAAGTTGGAAATCTACGCGGACGACACGGCTTTACTGGAGAGATCAACTAGCCACGCGCAAGTTACTAGATACTCGCAACAGCAAGCGGGCAGATTAGAGGAATGGGGCAACTTTGAAAACTCAGTATAAACCCTGACAAGAGTCAGGCGATACTGCTCACCCGGAGGCTGGTACACCCGGAAGGAAACGTCATCTTCAACGGACAAGAGATGTCGTGGACCAACGAAGCGAAATACCTGGGAGTTACCCTCGACAGGAGAGTAACGTTCAGGTCATACATACGGCAGAGACTAGGGCTGGCGATAGCTTCAAGAAACATTCCCAACAGATTCATCAACAGGGTCCTGGACCTCAACATCTACTACGTAGACGCATACACGAGAGAGCACGCCGAAAACGTATTCGAAAGACTACGAACACAGCGCAGCGTGATCTACATGAAGCGCTCAACAGGGATGATCCCAGATTCCGCGAAAGGGATAAACATATGAGGTCCACGAATCAGAACCAACGACCACCTCCGAGAGTCGCTGTCAGGCGGCTCCGGTAAGTATAAAACCTTATATAAAGATTACCTACACACACTTTCTCACAGATACACACACAAAAATAATGCGCGACCGAAAGACTCTTATGCAATCATTACACAGTGAAGTCACGACAAATAAAATCAACAAATCACGATAGTGAAAGCACCTGAAGGCTGACTTTCGACCGCAGGAGGTCAGATGTCAATTTGCTGAAGTGCCCATCAGCAGGTTGAGGTCCACTCAGGGATGAGTGGGGGTGGATGGACGAGATTCTAGCTTCTGCACATTGTAACCGTGTGGGGAAGATTCTATTTCGCGGCACTCAACCCCCGGGAGGAATGGGGGTAAATAGTCATCTCTCCGAGAAATAATCCAGTTATCACCCGAAGATGATTGTGGATACTAAAACTCGAAACGTTATGAAGTAACTTGGTTTGAAATATTTGTAGCTATTCATTTTTATTTTTTATTTCATTTGTTCTTCCAGAGATTTCAAATCATATTATATCAGATTAGACAAAAAAAGTCCGAACTGGTAAAATCAGTTTCGAATGATTAGAATATGTATACTGATTATACGACTAGCACTAATCTCGGGTTTTCAACAAAACTAAATCAGCTCCATCTTACTACGACAAACATAGTTTTAGGCAAATACCATAATGAGAGAGAGGGCTTGAAACATGTTGAAATGTTCTAACTTCAAGAAACAGACAATACGTTAGTCTAAATTGTGAGATGCTTATTAGTCTTAGTCAATCGCAGAAATAGGATCTTATGACTTCATCATTTGAGATGCATGAAATATTTTTCAGATTATTGTGTGCCTAGAAAGTACATGTCATGTACATGTGACATTCGTCACATAATTACTGTTGTGGCGGAAAAGGCACACGAGTTAATGGTGGATTTGTGCAGGCCAGATGCTTCACAAAAAAACCGTACGAAACCATCAACAACATTGTTGGAAATATTCTCGAACCTGATCCTTTCATGATTGCAAAAAGACACAAATTTCGGTCAAAATGGCAAGACAATGGTGAAACGGTGGCAGAGTACATGGCTGATCTCAAAAATACGGTTAAAGGAATCCTTGAAGAAAAACCTGCGAGAGACTAAGTGTAATATGGAAAGCATGAAAGAAAAAACATTAAATAAAGACTGGGGGTACTAGAGAATTAGATGAAGCCATTACAAAAATAGCTTGTTACTAAGCAAAATACTTTTTTTATATTTCAGACTTCCATATCGTCCGAAGAACACGCTTTCCAGGTTATCTATATTCGTTAATTTTTATCGTGAAAAAGGTGTTTCCTAGTAGTTTTGATTCTATTGGAGGAATAATTTTGAAATTGTGAAGAAGCAAATCAGTGAATATCTTTGGTTACTAACACCTATTTTACTGACAAATTGTTTTGGCTATTATTCGGCTATTAGTCAGCTTCTTATGAAATCTAAAGGGCTGGATATTATTTATGTATTCCCTCATTAATATCATGAACGTATATGTTTTTGCATAAATTGTATATACATTTTATTTCATGAAATAAATGAAATCTTCGGAAATTTAGACTGAGACAAATGCCATCATATGAAATCAGTTAATTTGTCCTTGTAGAATTTCTCAAGCAATTTTTGCACAAAATATTCTGTGAAAATTATCTTTCACTTTTAAAGATCACTCTGTTTCGCATAGCAAAGTTCTATAACTTTCAGTAACAAGTTCATATATAACTGCAGGAGGTCCCTCATGTCAATAACAGACGAAATTCATACCGATGTTCGATAACACCAATCTCGTTCATCATGTCTAAGTTGCCTGTTTTGTTTTACATGTCGAACGTATAATATCGACAACCAGTGGAGGGTGGGTGTTTATGGGATCCGAACATATATGATTACTTGAATAGAACTGGCCGATACTTGATGAAAATCCATGTTAAAATTAATTAATACAGTTTATTGTATGATTTTCACTATAAAGGGTTTTACAAAAACCGCGACACGTGTTTCGTTATACAATAGCTTTCTCAAGCATAAACTAAAAGTTACTTCTAAATTACAACCATTTATACTTCAACCTCTAACCTATTACCTACTCGTATGCTTAATTTCTAATAAATGAATATACCTGAAAAGAATTCGTTATGAATTCATTAACTATATCAATGAATTTTTCGAAACTACCGTGAATACTGGAAATGAACAGATTCAATAATGGCGAATTATTCAACTCATGAGTTTAACCATGAATACAAGCCCCTTCATTCCAGAAGAAAGATTTGAAAGTTCAAGTTGAAAAACGTTCAATATCTTTTGAACGATCGAACTGAATTGAATAATTCCCCATTATTGAATCTCTTCATTTCCAGGTGAAAATAGTTAGGTATATTCACGGTACTTTCGAAAAATGTATTGATATAGTTAATGAATTCATACCTGACTCCAAGACTTTGCAGAGATAGCCAAGCTATATCCATTTGAAATTGATGCAGCAGCAAAATGGACAGATGTTACTGCCAAGTTGTTCAATCTGTCAAAGCCATCACTTCTGATGAAGATATTTGATTTGTAAGAAGATGTGTATTTGCAAATGTATAGAACGGTATCCACTGAAGAATTTTCGGCCAAACATGTCCCAGGAAAATATGAAAATTGTAAAAGACTAGCTATCAATTTGGCCACTATGTTTGGCTCGACATACATATGTGAAACACATTAATAAGAGGTCTTGTATTTCTTTTATAATTTAGAATATGATTTGAAACCAAAATAATATGCAGCACTTTATTATTGATATTTGTTTTTTTTGGACCCCGTTAAAATTTTCCCACAGTATCCGTACCCCACCTAAAACTACTTGCGGACCCCTGGGTTAGAGTATAAGATAATTGTAATTTAGAAGAAACTTTCAGTTTATGCTTGAGAAAGCTATTGTATAACGAAATACCTGTCCCGGTTTCTGTAAAACCCTTTATAGTGAAAATCAAACAATAAACTGTATTAATTAGTTTTTATATTTGATTACGCCAAAGCGTACAATTGATTTAGTAGTTGTTCCATCAACTTTGTATAAATGATTATGTATTTTTTCATTCTAGAAAATCCGCATCAACCCCTGGGGTTATTAGCGAGGGAACTATAAATTTTATTAACCATTTTAATTTGTAGAAAATTTAATAAATTACAAAAAATAGTGTCGTTCTGCGTGTTATGCACCAAATTTACAGATAAGATATTTCAACTCTCATATTTACGTGGCAGGAATTGCAGCAAATAGGATGTTTATTCTTGATAAGATATTGGTGTGTGAACCTTGCGTGACCAATTCTCATAAATGTGAGGTTAACTTCATTGTAAGAGAGGGCTTGGTAGTTTTGTTCAGTCTGCCATCTTTCAATCCAAGACATTGAACATGTATTTCCTTAATTCATTGTGAAGGTCCTCGTGAGGTACTTGCTGGTACTGCTGAGCAAGTGGATTGCAGTAGATTTCACGAGCTATTGATAAACTTAATTTCAGTATGCCATCATGCAGTAATTTTACGGGTTGGACTTTTGTTGGGAACAAAAACACGTGTTAAGAGCATTTGGTGAAGACTTTCAACAACACTCAATGAACCAGTAACGAAATCAGTAAATACTGGTGATTCTTGGAAATCGCCAAGGTTTTGGTGATAATCGCAACCCCTATTCCTCTTTCATTGAAAGTTGAAGCGTCCGTATGAATGTGAGTAAGTATTCTTATTATCTCATTCTGTGATCTTTATTGAACAAGTTCATTAGGTCATTTAGGAAAGTCATCCATCCAGAATCTGAGTAAGTAACTCCTTTCGAACCTTTTATATTATTTCCTTGGCCCAGTTTCATCAACTCAAGAAGAGAAAGAGTGAGAAGTAAGGAAGTTCAAGCTTTCATTGTTCAAAACAAAAGCGAAGAGTTGCAGAGATAACAGTTGAATAGTGAGGACTTGAGTAGCATGGGTGACGCTGGGAAATTAAATTTCGTCCTAGAAATGACTGAATAATTTCAGTATGTTCAATCTGAAGGTATTTTCAGATGTATTGTTTTTCAGGAGAGTAACGGAAAGCAGAGAGTAACTGTACACAAAACAGCAAAACGTGTGCCTAATACTGATCACACTACCTGTGGAGTGTACTCCAGATCACTAAGCCTAAGAATTAAGTGAGGAATGGGAAAAATACCAGCGTGGTCCAAACAGAACTGGTTGGTATCTCAATCGCCACAAAAGAAATAATCAAAAATACATTTCTGGCAAAAACATAACAATGTGCACTGATAGCAGACAAGCCCTATTAGCATTGAACAGACAACATGTTACCTCAGGGCTAGTACTAGAGTGCCACCAATATTTAGCCAAAGCCTCGGTGGATAATAACATTATCCTGAGGTGGGTTAAAGGGCACGACAGGAGTGAAGGTAATCGCATTGTCGACCCAGTGGCATCTACGGCCTGATGACTTCGACAATTGCGGAACTAGCCAAACGTCACACCCATGGTCAATCCCTAAAGAGATGAGATGAAATCAAAGGATGCCATCTTGTTAGAATCGCCCTGGGCGACCTTGGGAAGTTGGCGCCGAAGAAATATCTGGCAATGACCAGGAAAAATCTACGCTTGATAGTAGGATTTCTGACTGCCACTGTCAACTGAGCCCCCACAATATGGGGCTAGAGGACACACCTCTATGCAGAATGTGTGAACAGGAAGATGAAACTGTCAGGCATGTCCTATGCGAATGTCCGGAGTTGTCGTCAATAAGAAAGTGTGTGTTCAGGAGTCTTGGCCTACACCTGCCGATATAAAGGAGATGTCTCCCAGGGACCTGTCTACCTTCCTGGAAAGGACAGGATGGACGATGACCTAGGAGGACAACTCTTCGGGAGGATGTACAATGGGCTACATGTGGTCTAAGTGCTGTGGGCCTACACTCACCCTCCCTACTCTACAGATACAGATCAGGAGAGTAACAGAAGATACATCCATGCACCTATTGAACAATACTTCATTTTGAGATCTTCACACAACTGTTCACGAAACAACAAAACGTGTGCCTGATACTGATCAGACATACTACCTGAATACCTTTATTTTTGTTCCTTTCGATATATCCTACCAGTGATATATCCTACCAGTAAGATGCTTTACTCAGATATCTTAAAGTCGTTATACTGATTATTCAATGGATGATTCTGATATTACGGAGTGAATGTGCAACTCGTAGGCGAAGCATTCTTCACGATCTGGATGGCGAAGAGACTAAAACTTCTTCTTGTTGAACAATGCCACAATGTAATGACCGTAAAGAGGATCATCAAGGAATAATGAAGTTGATATAAATATACTTGACATTTCAATTTTTCTCAACTCTCTTGGTTTAGTGATTTGGACTCGAGAGGAACTGTACCATGACGTGAAGACCTAAAAAATTATGAATATGCATAGGAGTTTCCATTCTGAATCATCAGTTCCACGGTTATACAATCTCCAAGAACTGGAAGGCCGTAGACTTTCGTGTTCTGAGAATAGAATGGTTCTGAGAGGACCTGTAAAGTTACCAGGAGGCTGGATTCCCTGCTCTGCATGGTTCATGACCATGAAAAAGCGAAGGTCGAATCATTTCAGTCCGAAGTAACTACACGAGCGGTCCATAAACTCGGCTTGGTTTTGATACTGCACGATATGACAAAAATTTTGCACCGAAATGAAACCCGTTCAGCAAATAATTCACATAAAAGCCGTAGAGATCAATTTGTCTCTGCGGCTTCATGAGAATAAGCCGAAGTACAGCGTTTTCTTCGAGAATATTAAAGAGCTTGACTTATCCAAAAAATGATCACTTTCCTCAGGTCAAACCAAGGCATTTACCATGGCCTGCCTGGATGGTGTCTTCAACACCTTGATTTGCCATATTCGAGTCATGAGTACAGAGGTTCCTGAAACTTGTGAACGAAATATCGAGATTTTCTATCCAAACTTTGTAGGTTCTACCCTGATTATAAGTAACTTTAATCAGTTCACTTGTTTGATAAACTGGTTAAACATGATCAATATTCAATGAAAGCAAAATGCACAAATTTCGTCAAACCTTTCATAGAAATCACTTATATTATCATTTACATCATCTAAGTTGTTCAAGAAGTGGCAATCAGTATTCAAAAGCTTATCATATGAAGCAGGGTAATTGGCCTTTTTGAAATTGAATGATCTATTATTCTTATTAGTACTGAAATTGTTAGGTTTGTAAAAAGACCACATTATATTTTCCATATGTTCAGAATAGTTTTAGACAAGACGAAAATCGAGAGACGCAATGGAGGATTATTATTTTTGAAGAGACAAAGATTAGCGTTCTCACTATGGCTGAGGGTGATAAAACGGTTTCTTTCAAAAACAGCAAGAAAAAACAATAAAATGACACGGATATCGAACATTCAACTATCAATCACAACAAAATTAGTATTTTAACGATGGCGTTAGATGTTGAGAATTATTGATATAAATTTTGTTTCATTTCCTGCCGATTCATTATTTACAATGGTATATTTATTCAGGCAAAATACTCTGTACTAAGTCCAACAATTCAATATGCAATGAGGACGGTTTGGCGTCAATATCTGGGTAGTATCGTTGGATATAGAACAATAGGACCTATATTATTTTGAGGTTAGTCAACAGGTTGCCTGAGTGAAATTTTGGATCGTCTTATGATCTATCTTCAGCAATTTTATGAGGAATGTACTCACAAAAAGATTGAGAGCAACCCCTTATGATACCAGAGAAGTTCTTAATTACTTGATATAGAGTTTTAACAATCAAGTTATTGCAATTAATGGTCCCATAAAGTTGCATGCTCGCTCACCGGATCTCACTGTGATTGATTTCTATATTTGAGCGATATTTCAGAGAAAGAAAAAGAGTCCCCTATGCAACAGCCCCAGTCACTTTTCAAACTTCGAATGAAAGAATTACACGAGCATTTAGAAGTATAACGCCTTACATGTTACAAAACAATTGAGTTTGGCAAGTTATTGTCATGTTATTGCAGTTTTGCCAACTTGTCTCATTCCTATATATTATAAAAATCACTGAAATTTTGCGAATTATTTGACATCATCGGTGGTTAAGGACCTCAGACCAGTTTATGGCAACCCAGATGCGACATTAAAAGTGACTCTGAAATGAAGTAGGCATAAGTTTTCCAGTGTCACCCAGATTTGCCTTAGAATTTAAAAATACGGGGTGTTTTATTTGTAAATTCAAAACAGGGGCCATTCGCGGTGAAAACCGAAGTGATCGGAAAGTGAAAAATATAAGAAAACTGTCGTCTTCTCATATCATTCTCTTTTACCAAATCTCATTGTAAAACACTTGATACTCTAAGCGTTCTGGATCCCTTACTGTTTGTATTGTTTGTTACTTCTACTGGAAGTGACCGAAGTGGAGTGAGAAATATGCAAAAACGTTCTCTTGAATACCTAATAATCTAGAAAAGGTAAAAATCTGGTTTTATTCAAAACAGAAAGAATCCAATGTAGTGCCCATAAGAAAAAGTAAAGTTAATAATGGTGGCCAGAAGACGAAACGTCGGATAGCAAATCTGAAAACACCATTATATAGCAGGGAAAAAGTGGCAATGTGGAAGTACAATATATTTTCGGATCCTTCGAAAAATAAAGCCAGAAAAAAATAAAAACCATTTTCCGAAATTTCTGTTTTTTCAGATATCTCCGGATATACTCGGAATTTCAGAACTTTCTCAACGGCATATTGTTAGTCAGGTAAATGCTTAACTTTGCTCCAATTCAACCATCTTCGTATCTCTAATAGTTTCCGAGGTCCCAATGGTGAGGATCGAATTTGAAACACCCTGTATAAATTTTCTAAGACTGAGTTTTAGGTAATGATTTGTTAACAAATCCAAATTGCTATTTTATATGAGACTTTTTTCATATTGTATACCATTGTAAATTAATGATTACTACCGATATCCAAAGGATTTTTCATACTCTCCATAGTCCGTGTTTTTTTTGTCAAGAAGACACGTTCAACGATATTTGTTTTCTGAAAAAAACTTGTTTCAACGATTCTTCATAGTTGTTGAGATCACACAGGTATGAAGTAGCCAATACATCACGTATGTTCTTTTATAATGAGTGAGGAAGTAGAGAAAAAATGAGGGTGAATATGAACTCATTCCAGATTTTTTTATGCGAACCGTTTCCTACAATCTGTTCAGTCGTTTGATAGGGAGTCCGAGATCAATTGAAACATCACTATTTTGGGTGATCGTGAAAGAGTAAATATTTGAGTGTATTCAGAGATATATATTGACATTTCAAACCTGTTTGAACAGAAAAGTAGGTACTCGACATGAAGTTATAGTGAATTATTTTACAACCTCTAGTAAAAGCCTCTCCGTAAGTAGAGGAAAACATAATAATCGTTTAGAAAAGGAGTAATTTCAGGAGGAGAGAAACTAATAAAAAAAACTGAATTAAAGTCAGCTTTTCTATGGTGAGCATTGTTTCGTAATTTATTTTTTGAAGTCGATAACATCCAAATCAACCGATTTGAAATAATTCATTATACAAAATGACGGAGATATCATCGGCCTTTGTGAAAATTAAACTATATCCGTTCAACAAACAAAGTAACCCAAACAAAGATAGATGCGTGAACCAAGCGTGATTACCACGGACATTTTCATCTATTAGCTGAAATAATGAAGCATATTCTTACGCTGGACAATCAGATTTAACTGCAATCGGCTGGCGGAATTCATTGTTACTGTGTCAGTGTTACAGATAATGTTACAATTGCCCCTGTGTTACAACTGTCTCCTCGGTGGATACGATTGTAAGATTTTTCAGATGAGCTCAATATGCATTTTACTGGTTTTAAAATTCACAACATACGTAGATAGTATACAGAAAATAGAAGCCAGATGTTCAACTCATGCAACGGTGCCATTTATATTTGCACGTGCACAGTAGTTGTTGAAAAATTAAATCCTCTCCCATACTATTACGGCTGAAGGAATTGCTAATGTGTGTCCCTACACCTCTCATAAAGAAATGTCTTTTCCCAGCCGCATATTATTAAAAAAATGTTCGGTCGTTCCTTAGTGCGACTCTGTACAAGCAGTCTTGTCTGGGAGATCATGTGCACTATGCATCATAATGTTTTGGAGCACTCTATTGCTTAGATGGACAGAGTATAGACTCCCAGTTTCATTTTGTAACAAACTCCAAAGATGACATATAAACTACTGGAAGCTTTTTTCACAAACTACACTTAAACGATTTGATCTCCACTAACTTTAGTTAGTGGAGATCAAGTTAGTGGAGATCAAATCGTTTAAGTGTAGTTTGTGAAATTACTATGGATCTTCATCAAGTAACGGCCGAATCAATCAGAAAAAAAAAAAAAAAAAAAAAAAAAAAAACTACTGGAAGCTAATAGGGTTACTTGAGCCTCCCCATATGCAGTTTCTGGAATAGTTGTGGATTTCTATTAATCGAAGAAAAAGTACTCTTTCCCTCACACTAGAGTAAACATAACCGTACACACATCTTTTTTTCTAGACTTGAAAAGGGAAGATAAAACAGTTAACTTCTGCGTTGAACCAGAGGGAACTCTTATTTGGATGATAGCTTCCACACAGTACATTGAACAGAGATAGCTAAATAAACGTGAGTCGTCGACAATTTCTCAGATTTTGAAACCAATTTATAATGTATATTCAAATTGTCAGATATCGGAGATGTAAAGTGGAATATGAAATTTGTTTCCATAGAATAGATACAGTGCTGACGACTTCAATAAAATGGACCACAGAGGGTTTTCACTGTCAAACAATTATACGAATGAAAGTGATTCTTCATTGAAAGGTTAGATTTTCCCGAGTAAAGAATGGTAACTTTCACGGCCGGAGATAACTGTGTAAAAGCTATTTTTCGGTTTTTTTGGCGTGGTGCGCAAATTTTTTACGCCCGACGTTTTGTCTACTGCTGCGGTATACATAATCAAAGGCGATGAGCTAAGGTGAAAATATTCTATGTTAGGAACAATTCAAGCACTTCAAACGTTAAGTCATCGCCTTTGATGATGTCTACCGCAGTAGTAGACGAAACGTCAGACATGAAAACCCACAGACTGCGACAAAAAAACCCAAAAAATAGCTTTGATAATAGCTACTTCGTTAGGTTTTCAATATTTTGTCGACTAATGATGCTTGCGTTGACCCAACTTTCAATTAGAAGTGGGAGGCTGATGGAGTACCGTTAGGAGGTGACCTCAAAATCGACTCCTTTGTAAATGACAACAAAAACTGCTTCGCCTAAATTGTTCTAACATTCTTATTCATTAAGCAACTCACATGAATCACTTCAACTATTCGAACAGATGACATCTAATATTAGATCTATCTTCGGCAGGTTTTGAGACTTATCTCTTATTTTCATTTAGTGGGTTTTTCAGTACGCGTTTTCGTCCACACTACACATCATCCATTGGTCTTGTCTTATTTATTATTGAGATTGTGGAAGGTCAAAGTTCCCAAAGAATTCCAAAAACAAAGTGTAGCAGGTCCTAAACTCTTTCAAACAATGGCCATGGGTGAGAAAATTTGACCTTGTATCGTTTTGTTAAAACATCCAGTGTAATAATGGCATACGATAAAATTTTGAGACTATAATTTCGGAACACGTTAGAGCTTTTACTGTTGCAATTAAGCGACATGTTTCCATTAAATATTGAATATAAATCTGGAGTTATGCGGGAGTTATCATGGCGTGGGAACATTCTTCTCGGTACTACGCATAATCCACCCCAATTCGTATACTCGTATACTGTTTAATAATGCATGAAGTTCGATACTTATATCTTTTCCATATAAATGTATGGATTATATAGAATTTACAAGCAGTCAAAAATCTTGAAACTCTTGAAAAAGAGTGGAATCCATGATTCATGTATATATGGAGAAAGTGAAAGAGAAAGTTTAATACGAGTATGGATGAATAAAATAAACTGAAAAGTGACAAGCAAGTCAGGTATTGATTGCTATATTCGTTTTATTGAGTATCATAAAGTTCTCTTATTTATTTTTTTCGAAGTCTTCAATAAGTTTTACATATTGAAGTTACATTTCAGTTTCAGATTCAATGCTATACGTCTTCCGTATGTACTTAAACATTCGACCATGATAGTATAATTGAATGGAAATACCCGATCTACCTTAATCTCAAATTAATATTTAATAACAAAATAATAACTTTCGAAAAATTCATGAAATCATCAAAACAATAAATGGAAAGTAAGTTGAATTATACCTATGCAAAAACCGTATCTTTGGAAAAATACTTTTTGGAAACTTTTAATGAACATTACTTATTGAAAATCGTAAAAATCAACTCCGTCAGATTTATTTCTCGAGAGGAATATTTTGGTATGTCAATAAATAATTCTTATGACCTGGGGTATCTAATTTCCTTGCGCCACAAATATCTGTATTCACCAGGTCCAATAATGAGACACACTTTGCGAAAGATTTTCATATCATTTTTATTTTTTAAACATGTAGAAATTTGTTTTATTCCATATTTTTCGTATCGATGTATCGATGATCAAACCTCTGGTGTAACATTTTTTTGTTGATGATTTTGCAACATTCAACAATGATGGGATGTACGCAGGATCTTTTGAAACAGTTGTTGCTATTAACTTATCCCATTTAAGAATTGATCTATTTAAAACTTCCTTTGTAGTTTCGATATATGCTGCAGAAGCACATTTTCAAAAAATATGATTGATTTTTCTCCGCTAAAGCTAATTTCACTTATTTCTGTTCCCCTGCTATGAATGAATTATCAATTTGTCTCATGAAAAATAGTAATATCATTCGACATATGGGTTGTCGTTCCCAAATGAATGATCCTTATACTATTAATTGTTTCATTATCAGACCTAAAACATCATTACCTCTTCCTCTTATCTTATTTCATTGTCGCGTCTGCGTTGAGTTTAATTGGCTTTGGTAATATATCTTTCTGATGATTTTTTTCTAAAAAAATAGTTATTTTTCAAATGTCCAGTTTTTTGCGTTGTTAAAATAGAACAAATCATTTTTCAATTGCTTATTTTTTATAAAACGATTTCATCGTGAAATGTTTTTTTCTGTAAATGTCTGTTTATTCATTTCTTTAGCTCTTTTATATTCTACGAATGCAAATTCACCACAACAAAACGGCAATGCAGAGAGAAATAATCTCCACAAAACAAAATCGCTGATAGTATTGACGTTGTCATTTTATTACTGATAAATTCCTCCAGATTTAGTTACAGGTCAGGTACGGTTATTTCAAAATGCAAATTAAAATGATTTAAAATTTGCAAAAGTTGGTCTACTTTGAGATTTGTCATCTATACAACCATTTTGCTGTTCCTAAGAACAAACAATGGATGAAGAATACATCTTTAAAGAAATATATTTTTCAGAAACTTTCAATAAACGTTTCCGAAAGTTACAAAAGGAAACTAACGTCAGTCTTGACTTGAGTGAAAACATTATGAAAATAGGTTGAAAAATCAAAATAACCGCTCGAAGAGAATTAACTATATATAGCTGTTGCACCAATCAATCTAATAATAACATTGATGATCTTCAAACATGACTCAACCTCTGACGGAAGCACCAAACCCTTATCATAGGGGAGCCCAAGCGGGAATTTCGGGATTAACTGAAGCGCGGCAGATTAAGATACAGGGAGATACCTTGTACCCGGTTAAGTACCTCCACCAAATATGAGCCCCATATATAAGGTCGCCTGTGAGGAATAAAGGATCAGATTAGTAAAAAAAATTGATCATCAGAAATTCTCGAGCGCGTCA
Organism: Leptinotarsa decemlineata; assembly: GCF_025532065.1. Classification (NCBI taxonomy): domain Eukaryota; kingdom Metazoa; phylum Arthropoda; class Insecta; order Coleoptera; family Chrysomelidae; genus Leptinotarsa; species Leptinotarsa decemlineata. The sequence continues at coordinate 24,838,460 of NW_027412688.1, read as the reverse complement.
GATTAAGGTAGGGTGAGTTAATTACCTGATGAAAAGTGTATATTCCAGTAATCTGACAATTTGAGAGTGACGTAAAGAAAGGGGAGGGCAGCAAAGTTGTAAAAAATAACGTCATTTCGACATTCTCGAGCGTAGCTGATTTTTTTTTTATTTCGAAGGAAATAATTCGAAGATAACGGAAAATATATAATCTAACGATTTCTGCTAGCCGAAATAACAAAAATTCGTCGCTAAAGTTCAATGCGTGCAGCTGTGTGTTACCTACATTTCCCTCTCCGAGTTTCTATTCCTCTATTCTCTATTCACTTTTTCTCTATCTAATACTCTCTCACTCCGTCCCCGCTCTGAATTATGTTACCATGACGCCATCACAGCTGATCACAGAGACTCGTTCGTGATGAAGATGAAGATGATGATTAATTAATCAATTAATTGATGGATGTAGCCGTTACCACGTGGTAGGAAATCATAATAAAGAAAAGAGAAATGAAACTTTCTATGTTTATATATTGTATAAGTTTGAAAATGTCCTTATAGGACAAAACTGCAGTAACGTTAGTTACAAATAAAAGTGGTAAAAAAATAGAAAGTTTCATTTCTCTTTTCTTCATTAATTAATCAATTGATTATAAAAAATTAAATTTTTTTGAGCATTTTTTAAAAATTATTTTCTTATAAATACAAGTATTCTACTTAGAAAACATATACTTATTCATTTGCATGCTATTTCCTGAGATTTTCAATTAATTAAGTTCAATGAATTAAAAAAAAAATAAAAAAATATTGTTTTTGTCAGATTAAGCGAATCCCTCTAGATACTCGTCAGATTATGAGACAGCACGTCTAAAACATAAAGATGAACCATATATAACTTAATCTGACGCGCTTGAGTATTTCAAAATGTTGATTTTTTTTGCAAATTATAATAATGGTTGCGAGTTTGCGTCAGATCGAAATCGTCAGATTATTGAATGAGAGATTTTTTTTGTTGCACTTAACACCCCCTTAGAAAATCTGAGGAGACCGATTGATTTTTTTTTCTTCTCACTTTCAACCCTTACGTACAACCATCCACATCATGCAAACGATCAGATTAACATACCAACATTATCAAGAATACGTAGGACATTGATGCTATCAATATCTGACTCGCTCGAATATGTACATGCAACAGTATTTTTTTACTTATTTAAAAATCTATAGCCGCTTCCCCCACCGATGAAAAGGCATATATTATATATAATTTTTTTCTTCTTATCATCTAAGCTTTGTAACCTAATAAGTCTCAATGACGCTCGAGTAAATACCCATTTTGCATCGTGGGCTCCCCTGCTATTACGAAGGTTCGAAAAAGATGAACACTGCATCTAGCAGACCACTATTATAATCTTCATGCAGTCGTTGTTCACTGTGGTTCTGACGTTGAATCTGGTCATTATTACACCTTGGTCGAAGACGAAATAGACTGATTTAAGTTTGACGATAGTCGTGTCAGTAAGTGTTCTGGCGATGTATTGAATTTATTGGAGCCTTTCTTATTAGTCAGTGGGCTATGCTTGAAGTCTGGCGGTAAACAAATCTGAATAAATGAACTTCAAACGTTCAAGCCGCAATAGATTCTCAATAATTGGAACACACTTGCATTAGTTGTTTTCCGATAGGCGTCAGTCCATTTAACCTACTGTGTAGGTATATTCGAGACTGGCTTGAACGTTTGAAGTTCATATCTTTAGAATTGTTTACTGCCAGCCTTCAAGCATAGCCCACTGACTAATAAGAAAGTTTTTCTTCCTTATTCAGAGGAATCGGGCAAATTACGGATATGCAGTCGGTTAGTACCTCGTCCACTAGATGGAGTTACATTTTGTTGTTTCGCTCCAACTTAGGAAGAGGAATGAACTACTCTGAAAAAATTCCGATTTTCAATTATGGAATATCATTGACTCTAGGTCGATGATGGTCATTATCTTGCACTGATGAGTGGCTAATGAGTCCGAAACCGGTCTGCAAGTGTGCCCGTTCCAAAATTGAAGATCGACTCTTTCAGTTGTATTGCCAATTGCATATGCAGGACATTTTCTGTGAAGAATCCTGCACTGACGCCTGTCGGATATAATCCAACGCCCTTCGTAGTATTAGCCAGGAGAGTAGTTCGAGACTGGCTTGGCCGTTTGAAGTTCATTTATTTAGAATTATTGGAGCCTCTCATGCATATTATATTTTTCATCTGTCAAATATTCTTCATTCTTGGTCAAATCAAAATTTTCAAATCAGAAACTTTACTAGGTAGATGCTTTTTTATATTCCGTATAGTTATCAATGTACTCACTGGTCACTGACTCACTGGAGGTTCTGGCATAGTCACAGAGCAGAAATCTACCTTTTATTTACAATAACTGAATCTGAAGTATCTGAGAGTGGAAGCGCCGATTATCCAGATCTTCAGATGATGTGGTGCTGCAGGTTTTTCCGGGTTTTCCTGCAGCTGAAAAAGCAAATGCGCCATTGGAATCAATGAAGTTGCCCCTGAGCGCCAATTAATTTTTGTTGTTGTTGTTCCATGATTTGTATTTTAGAAGTCTTATTTTTTATTAAACATATTTCTCGATAAATATAATCTTTTCATTTTGTTTTGTATTCTAGTAATGAAATTGGTAGGAGAACCCAAGTTGTATCAATCATAACTCTATTTCCAATGGGTTTGTTCGTGAAATTATTATTGTATTCAATAATAATTCCAATAACTGCGTAGGTGATCAGTGAAATCATTGTGAATCTATTTATAAAAAAAGAACAGTGGATAACTCCTCTAATTTGAATTATTTTATTTTCAATTTTGAAACTCGGCCAGAGCTGTTCGACTGAATTATCTGCACCTCCAAAACCCGCAGAGAATCCTTCTTTTATTTTATTTTTTTTTCAAAAAATATAGGTTAGTTACAATAGAACAAAAACGAAATATATAAATCGATTATTCGAGAAAAATATTATTGAATTCGTGAATGAAAAAGAAATCAAACTTATTTCTGCATATGGACGCAGGTGCTTATCATTTTGATCATTTCATTATCTGAATACTGAGTGATCAACTAAACAATTGTAATATTTGAAATATGTTTTTATAACAACATAAGGTGTGATTTTGAAACTGAGAAACTAAAACTAATGTGAAAAGAACTTCAATTACGTTGATACGGTGTCTTCTTAACTGTTCATATATCGATTGCGATACAGCTCTGAACAGCGGAAAGTGAATTTGTATACGTGATGAGTTTCAGTTGTACTAGCTGAATCTAGCTTACATGTAAGATTTTGTTCCATGAAAAAGTTAGTAAGATTTTCAAAACTCAGCAAGATGATTTTCATCACACCATTCAGAATACGATTCAAAAAACAGGTTATTTTATTCACTCTAACGTATTTTTTTTATATTTTTAAAGAATTCAGAAGCAGGCTATTAAAATGATGTATCCCACTCGATCTGTAATGAAATTGAAATATTTTGGGGTATTTTCTGTGTTTCTCCAACACAGTATATAATAAGAGCCCCGTTTGATTTTTTTGTTAGCCACTATGTACACTGAATTTTTCATGAATTGATATTTCGTGGGTAACAATCCTACCATTGCCGCTAGATGTGACGCCAGTAATCCACTTATAATCACTTCAGTTCGAAATACACACTTATGGGTAACGAATTAATTTGTTTTCAAGGAAGAGTTCCAAATTGGGAAACAAATTACAATTTCAATTACATGTGGTAATGATTTCTATGGCTATCGAAACGCAATGATACTTTATTCGAATGATTTGTATCGAACAGTTATTTAACAATGAACAGAGTCTGGACATAATTTTTCGAAAGATTCCCCCATTTGATAGTGATTCGATTTTACATAAGTACAAGGCAAAACTTATTTACTTTAGTAACTGGAAGATATACTGGGTATTCAATATTCGATGGTCTATTTGACGTATCTAGAGAACAAAAAAAGATGAGAGTTTCAAATTTTGGTTACCGATGTATATGACTGGGATCTATCGTTTGAAAATATTTTCATCATCGCATTGTTGCCACATCTACATGTAATAGACATCAACTTGGAAATTTCAAATGGAACACCCTATATATTATATCATTTTTGAATTTTACAACAAAATCCGAATTATATTTTATGAACATGTTCTATACCTCTATCTCACCATTTTTAAAATATTGATTATTTTGTAATGTTTGGAGTCATGAGTGTGAAGTCTACAAAAATATGAGGTCAACAAACGAAACGCCAGTAGAAATCTGCGGCAATAGCAACTACCGCAAAAAAATAAGCATATAAACATTTCTGAAAACAGCTGCCAACAAAATCGCAATGAAGATGGATACCTCACCATACTCCATCAAAATATACAGTGTTTGAGGAACAAAACTGATGAAGTTGAAATATTTCTAGACTCTCTATCATCAGAGCTAAAAATTTTATGCATAACAGAGCATTGGCTCTGAAATAGAGCCAATGAATAGAGCCAATAGAATCCGAAATAGAGAGTATACAAACTGTAGAATACGAATTGAAATCAGCTTTTTCCCGGAAAATGATGTAGTATGGAGGAGTCAGTGTCTACACAACAAACGATATGGATGCGGAGAGTGTTGCCAGAAAAAGTATTGAAGGTTATTTGGAATGTGGAAGTGTAGTAATTAGGAAACTGAAAATTGTAATTGTATGTTTTTACAGAACTGGCTTAGGATCATTTGATATTTTCATTGAGAACATGGAAGAAATAATCGATTTAGTTCATGAAAAATTCACTTCATTTAAGGTTATACTATGTGGAGATTTTAATATCAACTTGCTCGAAGACATCGTACAAACTAAGGTATTTTTAGACTCACTTCTCACTCACCACATAACACAAACTATTTTTGAACCAACCAGAGAAAGAAATATTTCATCTACTCTATTGGATAACATTTTTGTAAATTTTGATGACTATGAAAAAAAGCATGGTTTTAAATACTGTATTATCTGATCACTATTGACCCTTTTCACAAAAAAAATTAAAGCAAATGAAATACAATGGAGGAAAAAAAAAGAATATTCTCAAAAAATTAAATTATTCAGTTTAAACAGGATCTCGCTGGAGTTAATTGGGAAAGTGTGACACAGAGTACAGATGTAAATATAGTATACAGCTGTTTTTCGAATATTTTCAGTAGAATAATGAACCTGATCTTTGTGGAAAAAAAGTTTAATAAAACTAGGCCCAATTCATGGATGACAAGGGGTATAAAAATCTTGCTAGGGCTGATGAGTACTCAGTATTTTAAAAAGTATTGTGCCGTCCGTAAAGTTAGTGCAGCTGCGAAAAAAATGTTCAACACTGAATATATAATGAAAGCCGAAAATAAAACCAAAGCTACCTGGTCATTAATAATAAAAAATAACAAAGCCCAACTACCACAAAAACAATATCCTAGAAAGTTTTGCAAAAAAATATAAAGACTCACAAACCATAGTGATCCGAATAAATAAGTATTTTAGTGAAGCTTGCCCTGACCTAAATAAACCAGATAGTCCAGATTATACAAAAATTAAAGAATGTGATGATGCTTTTTTCTTTGACCCTACCACTCTGAAACGATAGAATGTATACACGATGGAACGTCAGTTCCAGCTTAACGTTGACGACGATGACGACATCGACCGCGACATGCTGTTGGAAGACCGGGTTCACCGAATCCTCAGGGAGGATGACGATGATGACATCCGTCCAGCTTCTGTGGAAGAGCTGAAGGGATACATCAGGATCGCAAAGGACAAGAAAGCTCCGGGGGTCGACTCAATAACTAAAAAGTTATTGAAGAGGCTCCCAGACAACTGCTTCGAATGCCTGCTGAACATAATAAACAGTTCGTTGGCCCTCAGACACTTCCCCAGGCACCACTGACCAAAAACAGGGTCAGAACCCACTGTTCCCACAGAATTATCGCCCGATCAGTCTACTCTCGTCGGCGGCTAAGCTGGCTGAAAGAGTTGGTCTCCAAAGGCTCAAAGAAGAAGTTGAGGACCGAAATGTTCTGCCTGATGAACAATTTCGCTTCATGAGAGAACACTCCACTGAGTTACAGGCTCTAAGGCTGGTCGAAAACACCATCCATGAGCTTAACAACAATAAAAAAGGGCATATTGTGTTACTTGGCATCTCGAAGGCCTTCGACCGGGTTTGGAATGAAGGCCTTCTGCACAAATTAAACGCGTTCGACCTGCCTCGGGGCCTGATCCGGTGGATTGGGTCTTTCCTGAAAGACACAACTTTTCAGGTTAGAGTAGTGTCTGCTAACAGAGAGATCCTCGCTGGAGTGCTACAGGGGGATGTGCTCTCTCCGACGCTGTATTCTCTTTACACCAGCGACCTTCCAAGTCCCGAACGTGTGAAAATATATCTGTACGCCGACGACACGGCTCTTTTTTCGTCTTCCATGGGTCGAGAGCTCGGCGTCGTCTACATGCAACGTGCATTAGACGACCTCGAGCGCTGGTACCTCGATTGGAAGATCCGAGTGAACCCGGACAAGACTTAGGCGATAACCATGGGAAGATTGCTTTCTTCTCCGGCCAGAAAAGTGAGAATCTCTGAAAGAGAGATTGACTGGCAAGCGCGGGTAAAGTACCTAGGCCTTCTAATAGATCATAGGCTCACTTGGAACCCGCACATCATGTACATCAAATCTAGGATCGAGGGTCGGATTGCAAGTCTGTACCCTCTGATCAATAGAAAAGCAAAAATGATTCTGAAAAACAATAATACCATCTATAACAAGATGTTCAAGCCTGTCATCATGTATGCTTCAGGCGTCTGGGGACAAGCGGCCAAATCTAATATCTCCATTCTGGAGGTATTGCAAAATAAACTAATGAGGATGATTGTGAATGCTCCTTAGTTCGTGCGGAACGAAGCCATCCGCAGAGATTTGCAGCTGCCTTCCATTCGGCAGTCCATTCAGTCGAGGAATCGGCGAGTTTTTGAAAGTGCGGAAACTCACGAAAATCCGTTAGTTAGGGAGGCTACAGACTATGCTGTAGACAACCCCTCTCGATATAGCTCTTGTAGATTAAGAAATATTACATGTAATGTTTGGTAATAAATTGTTATTGTCGAAATTTTTTTTGCTCCGTATCTTATAAACAACGCGCCCTATCAAAAATCATCAAAGGACGAAATATCCTTAGAATAGTTCAAGGAATAGTCTCTTGAATTTTTGTCGCGTGTTTAATAAACACCCTGTAGAATATATGAAAATTAATGATAAGATAACTTCCATCTGACAGTTGGCAGAAAAGTAATTCAGATCGAGAAAGATTTTGTCTTAGTTAAAAAGACAAAGTATGGCATGACAAAACTATATGGAAAATCTATCAGAAATAAAAATAAATTACATTACTTTCACACTTTTAGCCCTCTTGGCTCCAGTCCTGCTCAACTCTTAGCCCTAACAAGACGTTAGGGCTAAGACTTGAGCAGGACTGGGGAGGTCAGAAAAACTACTATCCAGATTCCTTCGAAAAATACAATGATGGTGATGCCAATAAGTATCCTAAAAAAAGTTTATATATCACATCAGATGAAAAGGATAATAACAGGAGAAATACAAATTATTTTTGAAAAGAAAATATTGAAGCTAGATTCAAACGAAAGACAACTCACAGATGATCTGACAATTCTTTGGAAGAATGTAAGAGAAGCAAAAAAAAGTTTACGAGTTGAAACTGTCGAATTTAGCTGTCAAAATAGTTACCACAAACTTAGGAGTGGTCTACTTGAATACGTACAGTTCATGTGAAGAGGGTGAAAAATTGACCATTAAAGCTTTCAAAAAAGGTCAGAATGTACTCCCATATGGACCATAATGAAGATTGTGTCAAATCGTGAGTACTTTGAAAGTGTATTTTCCTAAAAAAGAGTGGACAGGGGTATCAGGAGAGTTGATGACAATGATGGTGTGGAAGTGAAAAACTCTTCAAAGGATAATCTCTTCCTTTTGAACTTTTATTCGTTGCTTTCGACTAGAATCAAATTCAAATCGGTAATCGGCGCAGATACTTTAAATTCAGTTATTGCAAATGAAAGGTAGACTCCTCCTTGAGATGATGCTAGAGATTAGTTTATTGAAGAAATTTCTCTTGAGAGTAGAAAAAATTTCTAGTGTTCACATTTACAAACAAAAATCATATATATCTATTTCCTAATATCAAATTACCTTTTCCAATAAAAAGTTCTTGGAGTATAGCAGGACTTTAAAAATGTCAAAATATGAAGACATGTTAGAGTTGAATATTCAACAGAAATATAGATCTCAAAGATAGTCATGACAATATTCAACTCGGAATTTTCCATGTTCCATCATACTTTCATGGATATTTTTAAGGAATGGTCAGTGAGATGAAAAAGAATGAGGGATGTGGTTTTTAAAATTTTTGTTGAAGAAAATATTCCATCTGAATACACTGTTTACCAGGTGATCTGCTTAAACTGATTCCATTCTGTTTATCTTTTGATAATTAGTTGGAATAAATATCTAGTGAGTATTGGTTTATTGATGTGATGTGATTATTATTAATTGGTATTAGAGGCTTCTCAAAAACGTATTGCTTCAGTTAAGGAAATGGTATTGGAAATAAATGTCAATGATTAGCATGGTATCAATGCTGACTTCGATTTATTCTAGCTCCAATACTTTTTTTACGAAGCTACGTAGGATCCCATTATTGTTACATGCTGTTTTCTTCAGTATTTTATTAAACAATATATTATAAACTTCTACAAAACTAAATTGTATATATTGAGCCAAGTTATAATTAGTCTGTATCTCCGTTTTCCAGAATTTCTCTTCATTTCCAAATCAAAAAATATTTCACCCGAAAATATAAAGGGTATATAATAAGCCCAACTACAGAAATAAAGTAATACAAATCTTTCTATATCCATATCATCATTCCTACCATGATCTTAACAATGTTCTTATCAAACACCCGTCTCTGTTGTCAGCCTCCTAGATCTATCCTAACCCCACCTCAACGGTTGCCCCAACATCCTACCCCTGGTCTGCGTATTGATGGCATCTTCCGGATCGTAGAGGTTACTTCTGATCGGTGGCCTATTTTTCCCAATGCCGTTGATTGAACCCCATCGTGCGAACATCGCCAAAGCCCGTTTGCCTGTAGGTGGACGAAGCATAACTTCTAAATCTGGATCTGAAAAGAAAGAAAATCATTCAGTACTCAATGAATGATATTAGTGTGACTAGTTTTCCGTATAATCCAATAAAATGGTACCTAAAATTGGTCTTGGGGGGAAAAGATTTGGAAACTTGGGTTAATGTTCGAACCTCATGTTTTTTTGGGTGCTGAATCTGAATCTGAATTATTGAAATAAAATTTTCAGTTGTTTTTTGAGACATTAGCGAATTATAGCGAAATTTTGGCAGTTCTTTCTCGTGAATGAAGATGATATACTCCATCAAATTGACTATTTTTATAAAAATTAAAAATCGAACTGAAGTGAATAAGTTTGCCGTTCTGCTACGGCAGGAAGGTGGACAGGTCACTAGGGGACATCTCCTTTGTATGGGCAGGTGTACGCCCAGACTCGTCGAACACACTCTATTATTGACGATAACTCTGGGCACTCGCATAATACATGTTTGACAGTTTCATCTTCCTGTTCACACATCCTGCATAGAGGTGTGTCCACTAGCCCCATAAAATGAAGGTGTTTCCTTAGTTGACAGTGGCTAGTCAGAAATCCTACTGTTGAGCGTAGGTTTTTCCTGGTCATCGCTAGATATTTCTTCGGCGCCAGCTTCCCAGGGTCGCCCAGGGTGATTCTTTGATTTCATCCCATCTCTTTAGGGATGGAGCATGGGTTTCGCAATTGTCGATTACATTAACTCCTGTAGTGCCCTTTAACCCACTTCAGGATGATGTTATTATCTACCGAGGCTTTGGCTAAATCTTGGTGGTACTCTAGTACTAGTCCTGAGGTAACACGTTGTTTGTTCAAGGCTAATTCTGACATGCGGCCCAGATATCAGTGCGACCAAAGTGCGTGTTTTGATAGGTATATTTGATTGTTGTTCGAGTTGTTGTTCGTTCGTTCATGAAAAGTTGAAAATTGTGATCATCATCCGAGTGGTTACATACCATCAGGTACAACGTCGTCATGAGTTGAAGTGCTGTTCACATGAAATATCAAGTTGCCTAGACATTCTTTCTGGTAAATGACAAAAACAACAGCCGGCTTCATTGACATGCTGGTGAGCCATGTATGTAACGAATCAAGCTGCCGAGGATGCTGACAGGCTCAGTCAGTGTCACCACCACGCTATAATTGAATGCAGTCGAGTACGTTATTGTTGAAGACATCGACCTCCTCGAATTATTGGTGGGTTTGTTAGCACCATTCATCATCACCTCCTGGAAGCTTGAAGATGAAAAAATCCAAAACCCTAGACAACTATGGACAGCAACTTGTTTTTACAAGCAGCAAGCCGCTGCGATAAAAACAGTGAAAAAGTTGAAGGAGAATCCTATCTTCAACACCTCTCTAAAGAAATTCACAGATAAATATACTACTGAGAAGCAGTTATGTATGATAGAAGTAGGAACATACCTCTACAGGAGTTATGATATAAGCTATCCCGGACTAGTGCTTAAAAGAGCGCTCTAATTCTTGTCTAACTTCCTCCAAATCTACAAGTACGCGCTATCATCTGCTGCGCTTGTATCTGCAGGTATAACTGTGGACAAGCCAGAAGTAATTTGAGGGATTTTGTTGGAGAAGGCTCTCTATACCCTCCTAACTGACCCTACCTCTCAGCTGCCTGTACCAGAGAAGCTCCTCAACGTACTGGCTTGCAAGAAAGGCTGCAGCATCTGTGGATTCGAGTGCAGGAAAGCAATCTGGCAAAGTATACAACCCATACCCACAAACGGATGAGAAAGTATATGATGAAGAAGTTGTGGACGATCCTCCTGAAGCCTCCATTTTTCAAGATGAAATTACAAATTATCTTTTCAATAACCTGACGTTAAATCAAATTATTGAATAGATGATGTAAAACATTTCTTCTATCTGGATAAGGATCAGCCTGCGCACCCTACCGTTACGGAGTGCTGAACAACCACTTCCTGGGTAACCAGGTGTCATGCCCAAAGGGAAACGGATACTTTATTACTATTGTGGTTTACAGCCGAAGTTTTTGCTGAACCATGGTTACTCGTCAAAGCTTGAATTGAAGGTGACTACATACACAACTCAAAACTTTGAATTGCATATATGACGTTGATTCACCGATATTCAATCAAAAAGTATGCCTTTTTATGTAAACTTAATTAAACTTTGGAAATTTTTACGTTCGCACTGTATGCACAGATAGGTATTTAGATGATCCACCTAGAGTAGTTAACCTTTTGTGACCTCTAGTGCTCTCCTATAGCAACCAACAACTTCCACTGTCCTCTCAGTATCTATACGGCTTCTCGAGATACCGTGCCTTCTAATTTCTAACGAATTTATCTGTAATGCCCCTTCGGCAATTAACGATACGTCATGAATTATGATCAGCCCTAATTCGTTCTGATACGGTAAACCTACAACCAATATGTCATAATAACAACTGGATTCATACATGAGGACTTATCTGGGATGTTTGAGGCAATCAAACTTCCACATAGTGTGTCTAAATCATAATGTTTATTCCCAAAGGTACGATTCCCCGTTTCAGACAAAGAAAGGTCTTACTCGATCTATTATGACGAGGAATTACAATGGTTATCTCTATTATTGAGGTTTGTAGTATAAATAGATCAGTTACATGCAGTAATTCGTACGGTTCAATGAATTTTCTGTATAAATGTTCTCTTCACAAATTCGACAAAATTGGTTGAATACACAGTTTTCGAGAAAGATGTCCTGCAAGTGTTTTTTTCTGAATAACTCATTACTTTTTGTCAGTTTTGGGGTTCTTAACCTTCTGCTGTAATCTAAACATTGATAATAATTCAATATTAAAATGTCTATTAGTGAAAGAGTAAATTGTATAGTTGATGACAACATAAACTCTAAATGAGCAGAAATTAGAAATCTGAAAGGTTAAAAAAATCAACATTGAAATGTTGGAATACCAAAATATGCCTTGGTATTATTTAGCTTATAACAATTTTCTTTCTATTCCGAGTCACATTTGACTTGTATGGTTTTGAAATATCATTTTTTATGCTTGATTCAATCTGTAAGTCGCATAAACAATTCTAGAAGTTTTTTATTCTATTGGTGAACCAAACGCGTTTATTTTTTCACTACAGATTTTTTTGGCGTCCAAGTATAACTTTATCGTTTTAAAATTTTTTTGGTAAACATCACTACAAATAATCTTCAAAATAGTGGTTACCTACGAAGATACCGGTTATTGAAATGGATTGAGAAGCCAGTAACTTGAGGATAAATCAAAAATCATTGAAACGTCTTTGATGGTCATTCTGTTATCAAAAAAACGCTGCTGCTATGAATTTGCAGCAGCGGGGGACGTTATAATACTCAACGAAGTAGTAGTCTTGAATAACACATCATTCAATGAGAAATGTATTCGTGATTAAATGATATGAGACTCCGGGTGCTGTATTGTCGTAGAGGCTTGCACGGTAATAAACTTTTTTTCTCTAGCTTCCCGTGGAATTTTCATAGAGCATGAAGTACCCAAATAATCAGACTATGCATGTATAGAGATCATAAGTCAGATCTCAGTTCTTCATCCCTTTGATCCTGTTAACAAACCTAGGAGGATAGGTTGCACTGACTACTCAAGAGCAGTGTGACTAACAGATCTGCCTTGCACCAAATTCTTGACAAGCAGGAGCTGCATAATTTGCATCAAGATATGAAACAAACTCTCTCTGAGGAAATCAGTAAAGCAAAAGCGATAAAGCTCTGCGTTGCTGATGACTCTTTCGTCATATGGCCCTACGGCTCCGGAACACTCCATAATTTGCTTGATCACCTCAATGACCTCCATCCAAATATGAAATTAACAATGGAAATTGAAACCAATAACTTCCTGCCATTCCTTGATGTCCTCATCACAAAATCCAATAACTCCTCCAGCCAACATACACAAAAAGATACCTCAACGCAAACGCCCATCTTCACCCAGCACAAACCAACTCCGTTTTGAATTCACTCATCATCGGATATATTGACCTCACTGAGCTGGCTCAACTCAAATCAGCTCTTCTTCAAAATTGATTCACAGACCATTACATCGACAAATTCATCTCCACAAAGCTTTCCTTCCCTACATTGAAGGCGTTATTGACAAACTGTACTTAAAAACGATATTCACCGTCATCAATCCAATTTCCACATTCCTCCGTTTCCCCAAGGACAAAATTGACAATGAATCCTAGTGTATACATAAAATACCATGCCATAGAATATATGTAGGCCAGACCAATAGACGTGTGACTAGTAGAGTATAGGAACATCAACTTGCTGTCCGAAAGTCAGACCCATCCTCAGATGGGTCTGACTTTGCGAACACGCCTATATTAGAGAGAACTCGCGACGAGACATCAATTTCTTGAAAATGGCTTGAAAATCGGAGCTGAAAGGTCGAACACAAAACTCCAGATGCGGTTCAACCCGCACTCAACGACAACATACTACTGTCCGCTGAAACCTTTACGAACACACACAGGGCTTGACACATAACAAAGAAGACTCTGTGTTATGTGGCAAGTTTTCGGTAAATTTATTTTCTTCATCAGGATAACGACCGGAGGGTAATAAAGAAACTGGAACAACACGAACAGAAATAATAGGCAAAGTGGAAATTCAAAAAGAGCACCTCAAACAAAATCTATAATATCATCCATTTCCAAAATTCCAGAGAACTTTCCAGATAACCTCTTTTTTAACCAAATGACTGTACTAGTAGAACTGAAAGCAATTTCGTATACACTAATGGATTTTGATAAGTTGAACGTGAAAGTAGCCTTCAAAACTCCAACAAATGTTAGGTAACCCTAAGACAAGATGTTGAGAAATGAAAAGCCGGGGATATATGAAATAAGCTGTGAGGACTGTGACAGAAAATATAACTAAGCGAGGAATTGAAAGTAGTTTCAAAGAATACGCAACACATATCCGATTTCGGAGACCGGAAAAATCTAGTTTCGCTCAATTTGCCTTGGAGAACGGCCATAGAATGAATGGAGAACGAGATAATATCCCGCAAACTTTCACTTGAAATCAATGATGTCTGCCGAAAAATGAAACTGTTCAGAGTTAGGAATTAGTGTTCTTCATCTCCTGACGCCGCCAACTTGGTTGGTGAAATGCGCCTCAAAAATAATATTGCAGTTCTGGTGTTTGGGAAAAACGCTTGTTTTGGATTCATTCTACGCCAAATATTTCAGTTTTACCTCTAATAAAAGAATTGCCATTCGATTATTTCTTGCAGTGTCGCAGATGATATAGTGTTTTAACATCATAAAGGTATATCGTAGGAAGAAGTTCAGTTGACGATTTGATTCATCTGCTATATATTGAGTGCTTCGAAAAAAGTGCCCTTGCAGCAACAAAAAATATGCATCTACTGTCGTTAATTGAATTGTTTCTCATATTCACAACTAATCAAACTAATTCAGATTTAGAATACATCGTAATGGCAGGACAAACATGTGTTGCATGTAATATCTATAATTACTCATTAGCGTTGTATCAACGTGCAATGAATTGAACCTAATTGAGTTATAGATGCAAAAGGGTCGAAATGAAAACAACGAAAAATGTACATCATACTTCTCGACAATATCATTATTTGGCAATCGTTTTTTTTTCAGGGGGATATTCAGTAGTCATTATATAAGACATTTCAATAATTTTCCATAACGAAGAATTTTGTGTCTACTGCAAAATGAATGGAATTTTTCAGAAATTCATTATTCTTAACCGTCCAGCAATAAATGGACTTAGGGAAGGCGCTGTTGAAACTTCGAAAAATGAAATAAAGGCCTTTCAGATGAAAATTTTTCAGTCAATAATGAGGTATAAAACTTCTCAGAGCCCATTCAAATGTGAGTGTATATAATCATATCAAAAATATTTAAGAACCACTGTGTCAAGTTCAGTATGCCTATAGATCGGGTATGTCGCCGAAATCAACATTACTGAAGTGGATCACAGACGTTGAGGAGGTGGTCGCAACCGTACAGCGTTTGGGAAAAACCAAAGACCCAGGCGTTCATGGGATTGAAGCGATCTGCCGCGAAAAGATGTTTTACATTAACGCTATAATTGAACACTAGCATTATCCAAATTGCCTGACGTATGCGGAAGTTGTGCCCACACATTAGTCTGGAAAACGTTAAACTCTCATGGATAGCTATCGCCCTATCTCCCTGCTCAGTACGGTGGCAAAGGTCATTAATAAGTTTCTCGTGAGTAGAATTCTTCGCCTGGAAGACAGAATGAAGCTCATACCCGAGATGCAATTTGGGTTCCAATGAGGTCGGAATAAGACTTCACAACTAATCCGGGTTGTTCACGGAGTGAAGGAAACCTGCAACCAGGGAAGGAACACGGTTATGGTCTTGCTGGATACCCAGAAAGCTGTTGACATAGTTTAGATGGTGGTCGGCAGGTATGCCCTTATTTGTGATTAGGATTCTCGAATCATACCTGAGCAACCGAACTTTTCGTGTGAGAGTGGACCAAACCACATCTGCGAATTATGCGATTAGAGCATGTGTCCTGCAGGGGTCACCGCGCTTATACTCCCTGTGTACGCACGACTTTCCGATGTTCCCGAAAACAAATGTGGATATATACGCAGATTACACTGCGATATACGCGCATTCTTTCTCTAGCGAAGTGGCGAAGCAACAGCTGCAGATCTACCTCGACCCCAAAAAAACAGAACTCGTTAACTTCTTGAGGAAATTTACTAACGTAAACATCTTGGGGAAGCTGCGAGTTGAGGGTGACTACGTTGATGAGCAGAAAAATACGCGATATCTGTGAGTTATTCTGTGAAGACGCGTCAACTTTCAGGAACACTTGAGCTTAGCAATCCAACGAGCGGCTGCGGTGGTAAATAGCACGTATCCGCTCTTTGCACGGAACTCTAAACTTGGTATTGACAACAAGTTGCTAATTTACAAACAAGTTGTGTACGGGACAAGTGTACAGCTATGTTGTACGCTTGCCCCGTATTCAGCCTCAAGAGGAATCATCTGCTTTGAATGATCTGGCAGAAGTTGAGACGTTCACTGAATATATTAAGAGGCTGTCTTATAAATTGTTCAAGTTTTTTGTGCCGAAAAGCATGCTGACGAGGGGCGTCACGACGCTTAGGAATTACCATAATCAGTTACGTAAACACGGGCTAATCTATGCGATCGCGCTCAGTTCACGAGAAACTCGTTATTTCAGAATTACTATTACCCGGTTTTTTCAAGGTTTTTTCCAGGAGGCTCTAGCATCAAACTTTGAGATACACTAGACCACTAGACACACTTAACACCAAGTGCCTAACTGCAATTTACCGATAACTCCCGCGTGAGCCCTGGCAAGAAGCGAGAAGTCCTAGTCTGTGGATGAAATGAAGCACTGTTGAGTGGAGCGCTACCCGCTTACACCAACACTAATTGGACAGTGGGACTCATTACAGTCCCACTGTCCAATTGTGGGACTGTAATGAGACGTTACTTATCGTTGTCGTCCTGGGCGCTACATTGAAATCTCCTCATGGTATTTCCCCGTTTCATGCACACATCCTTTTCTCCCCCTCGTACCCTACTTCCATATGAGGTAGGTCTGTAGCCGGGTGGTTTGATCATCATGTGAGAAATAGTAGTGACACTGTTATAAAACCTGGTATTGGAAGAGTCACTACGGCTTCTGCATGCAGAGAAACCATGCAAAGTACAAAGACTTGCATGTTTGGGAATAACGGGAGCAATACAAACCATTCCAACAGCTGCATTCGAGATAATCTTGGATATTTCTCCTTTACGTCTCCTTTACGGAAAGCAAGAGTGGGGCAATCCAGACTAGAAAACTCACCGACCAACGTGGAATCGGGATATAGGCCATGAATCAGCTGTGGAAATATCAAAATCTCTTGTTTGGAACTAGATTGTGAAATGGGCCTATGAGAAACATCAAGAGTGTTGGAAAAATACACACGAGCACTTATACGGAAAAATCTTTATATAGGGACCATACGAGAAGAGAACCGAAGAACTACTTCAACAAAGCAGCTCGGAATAATTGCCGGGTTACTCACTGGACACTGTTTATTAAGAGGAGATCTGAACGAAATAAGGCCGTGGGAGACCTTAGTTGCAGGTGATGCAACAAAGGGGCAGATACATTCCGTTATATTTTATATGAATGTGAGGCTTTGGTCCCGAGAGGCAAACAATTTATGAAAAACCTAAATTATATCCAGATGAATATGACATATGTCCAGCAAGAGTCTTGTACAGAGTAGTACACGGAACAAGATGTGTGGTATGAGTGTCATGAAAATATGAGGAAAAAAACGCAATCCGGAGACTTGGAAAAAAAGGGCAATTCAGACGGCTCCCAGGAAGCGGTAAAAAAGGTATGCCTGTAAACTGTTGGAACTTTTATCATTGATAGGTTCGTTAAATTATTGTGAGATAAATGAGAGATAGGAAAATGAAATATTAGACAGTACTATTCTAACAAATTAGTTGAATTATTCTTTCGAAAGTCCATTCCAACGTGAGAGTATATAATCATATCAAAAGTATTTGGGAACCTGGTGAAATTTTCAAACCAATGAGCACCCCTACGTACTTCAAGAGAGAATTTGGAAAGGAGAGCATAATGGATAATGGATAATATATAACATGCAATGGGTATTCACCTTGACAATGACGATGTACTCAATTGAGTTTGGAAATAGATCTGAAGGACACTGTACAGAACAGGAGTATACAGCTTTTCTAGGAGTGGTTTAGACGAATCCAATGATTGTTTCAACAGTGGATCTATCGATAATGTGAATGTAGCCAGATTAGTAATTGAAAGTAGACCTCCGATGTAGAATTAATCCTGTCAAACACTAGAACTGCAACACTCTTTTCAATGCGCGTTTCACCAACCAAGTGGGGACTTCAGGAGATGAAGTACACGCGTCAAGAAGTTTGTTGCAGTTTTGGAGTTTGGAAACAGTACTTGTTCTGGATAAGCAGATCAGGTTTGTGATTATATCCCTTTCAACAGTTAACTTCTCAAGAATTTTTTTTAAATAAAATTTTGATATAAAAACTCGTTCAAATGGGTTGACCATCATTCTGTCTTCTCTGAGTTGAATGTGATTCCCTTATTCAACAGAATCTGTAAACTGACAAATTGCGAATATCTTCGAAAATTCCATTGACGTTTCTTGATTTTCTCAACTTGTTTTTCTTTGGAATGTGTTCATGCACGAGGCCACGTAGATGAATTCACTCGGAATTTTCACTACGTTTCCCGTTAGAATTAATTAAGCATGGACAGGCGGTCATGTCAACAATGTGGTGATGCTCTTAGGTTACGGAGCTCTGACAGATGTGTATCGATTAGTTCTCAGATTATTGGCCACATACTCGTCCAGATTCTATATAAATAGAGACACTGTTAGGGGTGATTCCATAGAGGGACGTATGGAATATAATCCAGTATGGATAATGAATGACACTTAATTTTCTAATAGGTAATGATTGAATTATTGGATTGAAAGAACCCAATATAATATCACCCTTCCTTTCCTTGAGCGAGACAAAAGGTTGTTTGAAACTATGTTTCTATATAAGAAAAACTATGTGCAGGGAAGAGATGCCTAATTTGAACCGCCACCTAAATTGAACCACCTGAGTAAGTTCCTACTGAGGGGCAGGTTGCACCATCTGATGCCCAAATATTGAGGTTTATGATTTGAGACTCCATGTCGTTCCAATAGAATGGAGTCTCTATAGTTTGCATTTGTTACTGGCAGAGTGATTTTTGTTTTGGCATTATTTTCTACAATATTTTAGTAGGATAATTAAGGCATTAGGGAAAAGTGTATACTGGTGAGTACTTTTCATTATATTAGTTTTGTTTGTTGGAGTATTCTTGATGCACCTCGTGTATATAAAATGAATATTACTGGAGTGTTTTCCCAACACCAAACCATTATTTTAATACCTCGACACGTGTTTCGATCACCAAAAGATCAACGTGATCTTCATTGGTACACCAAAGGTTCCAAAAGGTGCATCGCAAGTATATAAAATGAAAACAACTTCAAATATCATTTTCTCCATAACCCAAAAACCTGTGCTGTTTCGTAAAACAGGTCAATTCAGGAAATCTATTCTGAAGTTTGTTTAAATCATTTGAAATGTATGTATATGTGTATTGAAAAGTATATGAGTATTTGAGTATGTACCGTGTTAGAAATCACACGTTAAAAGATAAGGCCTTGTTAGTCCTTAGCTCGCACAAGTTTCTCAACTTCTGAGAGTGGTCGTTCGTATGGGGGCTACAGCTGATTAACGGAAAAACAGATTTTAAACAGACATATGTATTATTTGTTCTCGAGAAAAATATAGAAAATAAAATATATCCAGATTTATGTTATAAAAAAAGATAGGCAGCTATGAAAAATGGTCTGACAGGCTTAAAAAGATGGAGTTGGGTTGAATAATGGTTCAATTCTCTAATACATGTTCGACAAACGAATGAAATCGTAAATGATTGCATAAAACGAATGGGTACAAAAAATGTTTTGATGTTCACATAGAAACACTATTAGTCAAAAACATTTTGAAGTTTGAGGAAGTGTTTTTTTGGTAACCAATAGAAGATGCCAAAAAAATTGCATTGTAACTTGCAGCAAAACACAAACTACTTCATGAATTCAATAAAGAAAAATATATCACTGGGAAAATGGTTTATAGTCATAAGGATTTATCACCCAGGCAACCAGAATCTAGTCTTCTCAACAAAGTTTCAACAAAGAATCTTTTGTAAAAGTTAGTCGACAAATATGAAATTGATTCAAATAAATTTTCAATGTTTCATCAGTTCGGAATTCCATTGTCTAATATAATATAAATTTATTTGAAATCACTAAAAAAAAAAAAGATTACCCGAAAATAACAATTTTATTAAACAAAAACTGAAATTACAAAGAAATAACATACAAGCAACAACCAAAAAAATAAAAAATTGAAATATTAATAAAAGCTGAAAATTTACTAAAAGGACGAATTATAGCCAATATATATAGGGAGTGGTTTGAAACTCTGGCCATTGAAGAAGCCCACAAGAAGCCCCGAGTCTGGTTGAGATACGTAGACGACACCTTCATAATATGGAACCATGGGAATGCAGAACTAGACACTTTCCTAAAGCACATCCACAACGTAAGTCCTTCCATCACTTTCACGATGGAGAAGAAAGTCCACAACGAATTGCCTTTCTTAGACATATTGGTGAAAAGGACCGACACTAAATGGGAGCTGCGCTAACAAAACTCTTTAGAATTGGATAAAGAAACTAGGATTTAGATTTAAAATAATAAACAAACGTCAAGCAGTTATGGAAAGCAGAAGAATAGTGGAATGGCGTAACAAATACTTGGAACAAATAACTAAATAAAGACAAGAACAACGGCAAATTTTCTATTTGGACTTATCTTGGTATGACACTCACGACACAGTTACGAATGGGTGGACTGATGAATGAGAATGTCAACGCCTAAGTTGCCTGCAAACAAAGGATCTCGACTAATCATTGTGCATTGCGGGGAAAGTAAAGGATAGTAAAAATGAGTTTCGTATAATTCAGCGTTCATATAAAAATATTTGTTTCGAAAGTATTTTTCTTTCGTATAATTCAATATTTATATGAAAATAGCTGTTTCGGGAGGGCTTTTTCTTCCAGTTTGCGTCTGAAAGTTACTTCTTTGCATGATTTACACATTTTTGTATGGAGTTAGTTTTTTGAATCGATTGCTTTTTTCCTTTCTTTGGAAGATTCCAACATTTTTGTATCACGATGGAGAAGTAGAAAGCCAAAACTTTTCTTTCTCAAAAAATAATCTCCCCTAAAAATGGTTTTTATATGATTTATTGTTTTCTTGTAGTTTTTTATGAATGGAAGTTCAAAAGGCCGTCTATCCCTATTCTTTGGTTCAAATTATCCGCTCAAAATTCATTAAAAATGAAATAATGGATATATTTCTCGAAATGGTTCAATTAAGGCAGCTCTCCGTTATGTGCCTAGAGCTAGAGTATAAACAATGGCAAACGTTTATCAATAATAATGAGTAGACGAGACAAACAGAAATATCTGTGGATGATATACACATTTGAACCAAGAATTTTTTGTATCCTATTTTCTTTCAAACTAAATTTCGATTTGGTAATTTATCCTCGACCCAATTCTTCCTTTTTAATTTTGGTTTGATATTTCTATATTCTATGCAAACAACCTAGGACACCATGCAGATGGGCATACCTTTCAAAGTGCTGCATACTTATTGAAATGGATGTGGTTGGAATGTATTCTAATAACGTCCCTACAACGTCCTTCTCAATGGGTAATTTGCAACGTGTTCAATTGTATGCCCGTGTACGAGTACAATGGGCTATATATCGAAGTTGAGAGTGCAATGGGAATCCCATATAACTTACTGATAGATAACTTTTTTCATGGACAAAATTCTGGACACTGCAGTAATCAGGACCAATCATGGTTTCTCAACATAGAGGGTTTCTAGACACATACAATATGAAAATCCACTCACGATGGAGGAGGAAAAGGTTGGTAAAATGAGTATTCAATGAGATTGAATGTTTGCAACTCACAAAACCGAAGCATACATACTAGCAGATGAACAAGGAATTCAATCACTAAAAGATGCCTGAAATCGAAGATTCACTTTGAAAGTTAGAAAAACTACTTGAGAATCATATTGTGGACATACCACTATATAAGGGATGACATTATGAAGGGTCACAGAAAAAGCAGAATATGATTATAGATAAGAAGGTATCTTGAAAGGGTGTTTCCGTTCCTACTTTCATATAACCTTGTACTGTACGAGCTTTTACGTTTCATGAACTATAATGTCCAAGATGACTCCCTCCAGGACGCATGCAATAATAGAATGAAAGAACGTAAAAACGTACATAACAGGTCTTGAATATTGAAACATGATAAACTAAGAAGAAATGACTGAACATCTCATTCAAGTCAACCAAAACAGCGTTCTCCAAAAAACGACAACTCTCAAAAGTTGAGAACTAGTGCGAGCTAAGGACTAACGAGGTCTTACCTTTCAACGTGTGATTCCTAACACGGTTGAAGAATCATTCCAGCTTCAACCAGATGAATTCTCTCGAGAAAAATATCTGGCTGAAGCGGGAATCGAACCCACAGTCTTCCGAACGTGAGTCGGGCGCAATACCACCGCGGCCAATTCCACAACAACAGATAGAGGCAACAACAGATAAAGGCATACCTCTTTAATTTCAAGGTATAAATATACAAATGTCAGGGGAAGCTTGAATATTGTGATACTGAATCTCAGACTGACCTGAAACCAACGAATAGAAGGGATATAAAAAAAGTCGGGGGTAGCTTTAAAACTGGTAAGATGCAAGGCGTGGACGTCGGAAGTAAATAAAATGTACAATCGTAGTTGAACCCATGATAACAAGGAATCATTGGTTTGGTGGCTGAAGATGAAACAAGTGACCACTACTAACAAACTTAGCAAAAATTTGCTCAATATAGGAATGTAAGCTTTCACGGCTGGCGTCAATGTTTTGAGTGGTTTCCAGGTTTTGCCGTGGTCTTCTTTGGTTATAATATCCAAACGTTTCAACTGCAACCGCGGCAGTCATCTTCAGTGGCGTGCTCATAATGCCATAAGGTGTACAGAAAGGAAACACACATAGATCGATACCTACATCCAAGCGATACCATCACCCAAAACAGAAACGGCCCATCATCAACACCCTGGTGAACAGAACTTCGAGAATATGTGAAGAAAGTTAAGTCGGCGATGAAATAAAACACCTAACAACTGTGTTACAAGCGAATGGCTACGATAAAATAGACATAATCCGTGCTACGCGTCCAAAGGAGAAGAAGAGAAACACCAGTGAACATCACCCCCAAGGCACTGTCTATCTACCATACATAGAAGGTGTCACCAACCGAATCGGGAAAATTCTAAAGAAGGAGAAAATTGACAAAGTCTTCAAACCAACGAAGAAAATATCGGAGTATCTGAGATCAACAAACGACAGCAGGAACCCACTCAAATCAGCGGGAGTTTACAATATTCTATGTGACTGTGATAAAGTCTATATTGGTCAGATGAAAAGAAGCCTTGGTACCCGCCTAGTCGAGCACAAGCGGAGTTGCCGTTTGGGACAGATCGAGAAATTGCAGTAGCTGAACATGCATTGTCCAACGGGGAATACAAGATATTGTTCAAAAATACTGAGAAGCTAGCAACGTCGAATCATTATTCAACAAGAATGTATTTAGAAGCCATAGAAATACACAAACACCAAGAGAACACAGTTTTCCCTCAAGAACATGCCCGATCCTCGGACTATCGGAAGACAGTCGGTGTCGCCTCTGTTTGGAAAATGATGAGACAGCAGAGCACATTTTTTGTGCCTGCCCCGCTGGGGACCGAATCAGTTTTTTAGAGTTCGGCAGAGCCGTACTCTTACCATCTAACCTGAAAGACCACTCACCATACAAACTAATCAGCTTCGTTAAAAGCTGAGTTTATTTGGTCAAGTGTGATTATGTGTGATTCACAATAACCCGGTCAAAAACTTGGTATTCAGACGGTTTGAGTACCGAACATGAAATGGTAGCTGGAATATACTGTACAGGTAAAAATTTCAATACGGCTACACGCTCGGTCGAAATGCATCCCTCTTTCAGGCGGAAGTAGATCAGTAAATGATTCAATTAAAAAAGTAAACGACGAGATATGTATAATCACGCAATGCAAAAACCCAAATCCTATAGGAATGTGAGGCTCTGGATTACAGGAAGTGAACCAAATTAATTAATACCGGGAAGAAGAATGTTGACTAGAGTATCATAGCAGTGAGCCAATGAGGATACAAAATTTCTCATTCAATGATTCATCCTCACTCCGTAGCCTGAAGTGAAAATGAGTCAACTACAGGTTAATAAATATAGTCTCAAGGAGAGGCAGAATGAGTTTTTTCAGCAGAGGCAAAACCAGTTTTTGGCTCCTCTGCAGAGGTCAAACACTTACTGAAAAAAATATTCAATATTAGCAAGAAACGACAATCTCATTCTTCAAAATAGATGAGAATTCCGGGTGTCTTACATATCTTACCTGTATTCTCCTCATTTGAATTCGAATATCGATGTTGAAACGAATCTGGATTACCACTAGCGAAGTTTTCTTCTGGAAACACTACTTCAGACAAAGGATCCTCCCAAAGGGAATTCTCTAAAAGTTCCAATGGGTTTATTGCTGCTCCCATAATGTAGTGAAGTGTGGCCAGGATGATGATTGGCCTCATCTGAAAAAAAATGTACATTCTAAGACAGATATTGATAAAACATTTTTTTAAGTACTGTAATATATATGCAAATATTTTTTTTAAACCTATTTCACCCTCTTCCACCACAATTAGTGGCTCTGATTACGAATCTTTGGAAAACTGGTACTTCCGCCAGAAGACTGCTATTCTCTGAAATGCCCATAAGTGTGGAAACTGATGTTGTATTATTTATAGATGTTGGCCCCTTTGAACTTTTATAAATCCAAAAAAATAGTCGACTTAATGCACAAATTCTTATCTGAACAAATATACTTCCAATGGAAGCTACCACTAACAGAACATTCTGCCGCCGATGAGAAAGGTACGTCTCAAACCAAAGTAACGCGGATCTCCTAAATCCGTAAACTTCTAGCTTGCGAAGAAGTAGCATGTGGTTTACACAATCGAAGGCCTTGGTAAGGTCACAAAACATGGCCGCCGCAGATTCTCTTTCATAAAGATTGGTGTAAAGGTTTTCCAGGAGCGAAAAATAGCGTCTTGTCGTCCAGTCCATACTACCACAGTTTCGATTTCGTACCCAATAGCACATATTATCAACTTCAAAATGTTGGTAAATTTTTTACCTCATCGTAGACGTTTTTTATTGAGTAAATGCCTGAGCAAACCTGAAATGTTGTCAGAAAAAGACAATTATATTAGCTTTCATCTTGTGACCCCAAGGACGAATGAGGAGTTTGAAAATTCCTAAATGAAATCTAGGTGTAAATTGAAAGGAGAAAAAAGTTTTCAGATTTCAATTTCAAAAAATGTCGGAAATTTCTGATGAATTGAAGGGTGCAATTTATTTCAAAATTAACTATCAACAACAAAGATATGTTTATCCTGCAAAGGAGTTTTTTCAGATATAAACTACTCGAAACAATTTCTCTCACATCAATTTTGAATTACACGAAAAACACATTTTTTTGTAGAATTTGAAGAAGTAAAAAGCCAGAAAGTTTTTTTTCTCAAAAACGTTTTCTCTAAAAACTAATCTCTCCTTAAATATCTCCCCTTCCAACGTACACCTGGAATTCATTCAGGAGTATTCAAATTCATCATACATTATTTTAAGCGTCAAAATGAGTATACCAAGAGTGTCCTTAAAAGATTGACATAAATCATCGCGATTTTTTTGTGGGCCTACAAAAGACAGACAATATGTGGTGAGTTATTTTGTTATGTCCCGAAAGAATCAGCCAGCGTTTTTGATGAAAGTTTCCGGGCTTGGCACACGTAGCACCAGTACTCGGGATAACGGGGATAACATTGTAATATTTCGACCAATTCATACAAAATATTAATGAATCATACTGATGAACTGTCTTCTTGAATCACTCCGCACATTGATGAAAATCGCATGGAAATCCGTTCACTAGTTTTTCAATTTATGGCATTCAGACAGAGAGATGCGGCAGAGGACTTGGTTTATTAATACAGGGTGAATTTTCAATAACATGACGGATAGTTGTATATTTTATTGAACTGTATTATTGAACAGTTGAGAAAAATCGCAATATGCACTGCAACACTATGAGGAGGAATGTCATTGTTGGAATAGTTGCAGTTTTATATTTGTTGTTATTTTATCAAGTTGTTTTTGATTGTTTGTAAAAATCGACAATAGTGGGAGATTAGAAGGATTTCCAGAGAGGAGCGGACATTATATAAAACGAATTTAAAAACGTATTTGCCGAAACAATATAACGCCTACAATAATTGGCCATCCATCATTTACTGAACTCAAATAATGTTCTACTCCTACACGACATCTCTCATATTTCACTTCTATGTTAAAAATTATGTATTACCAACCACTGAACTTCTCGAATTCCACTCGACATTTGTTCCATTTTTATGTTGTTGAATTTTAATGTTTTTTGTGTATACTTCAAAATCAATTCAATTTCTTCGTTTTATCGAACATCTGTAGTTGCGTATACATGCCTAGGATATTATTTTTATGGTCCATACAAAAAATTAAATTTGGTGATGATATACCATCTTATAAAGCTTCAAAAGTGGCAATGAGATTTTTTTTTGATACTTTTGATATATTTTTCAGTAACGTCAGAAAAAAAATCAAAACGAAGTTGCCGAATTTCGATTTGTTTCGAAAATATTCGAGGCTGCACCGTTTTCCGAAAACTTTAAAGAAATGGTCTACTAGTCTAGTCAGACAGCTCCAAGGAAGCGAAAAAAAAACCCAACGGATGTTGAAGTACATTTAAAGAACATTTGTTCAAGTTTACTCACGGAGATGCTTTCTTTCACAAGGAAACTTTCACAAATGTGGAATCCAGTATTAGTCGACGTATCAGTTAGGAAAGTAATTGTTCAAGGCTTGAGTTAGTCAAATTCTATGATCTAGCAAAGCTGAGATGAACATTTCAAATTTTATTCGAAATATTCATTTTCTGGGCGTATCTATCTCTGCTGAGCACAGTCATCAGACTGTTGTATGTTTCGTAATTGAGTTCAGCATATATAACGGCTGTTGAAAACTTCAGAATATTTTCTGACGAATCTAATCGTAAAGTCTTTGGAAAAGTTCGCCAGAGCCAAAGAAAGAACTCGACAAAATATCCCATCACGGTTACAATTTGATGGTGAATATTTGCATGCCAATCGTATCCCCAGGTGCGTCTTGTAAAATACAAATTGAAATCGTGCCTGTATGCCTTTTATGAGAATAACGAGAAAAATGTGCGTATGGTGGAGAATCCAATATGAGTTATTATTGACTATAAAAATGAGTCAATCAAATATGAAAAGAAGCGGAAAAGTGCTAAAGATGTTTGCACCCGCTTTGAAAGTTTGACGAAATATAAGATTAAGAAAATGTTTGCATATTCCAACTATAACCTAACCTAACCGTTCGAAGAAAAGTTTTTGCTTAGACATGCGATCGAGGCTTACAAAATTGAGTTGATGTAGCAGTAATTGCTTTGATTAAGCAGACCCTTTGGCTGTAAACTCACTGCCCTACTGTCGATGGTGTATGTAGTTACAAACTCGTCCATCCTGTAGCAGTCGGGATCCACAAACTGGTCGAACATTCTGGAGTTTTTGTAAGGGGTACAAGAGTAGATCATTGTTGTACTCGTTTTCGCCGGCCTGGTTAGAAGCGACGAAACATCGGCTTTGTACAGACTTGTCCTCGATTATGCGAAAGGGATAGGATTCGTTATTCCAACTCTGTTGGTGATTAGTTCCGTTGGTGACTGTGGGGGCTCAACCAGAGGACTAAGATCAGCCTCATTTAGAGTTCCCACCTCCTCTTTTGTCAAAGCTTGCCTGTTTTGCTACGGGTCTTCCACCACATTGCACTCCAGTTCTTGCACTGTCTGTACATATTCATTGTTGTTCAGGTAACTATGAACCGGATACTGTAAAAACATGAGGATTGGATAGCGGCATCGGAGAAAGAACGTTATGATAGATAATGCTCGATTGGGGATGAGGATAGGAAAGAAGGATGCTACTATATTTTGTTCGTTGGAACCATGAATTCACTTAGTGTTTTTGATTGAGGAAGTGTACCTAAATATGAAGCTGCATTTTCCCTTCGAATCAGAATGCAAATTTTTTGAATCAAGAAAGAGGTAGCTCTAGAGTCGTTTTTCTCTCTGGGGATTCTAATGCCGATTTCATGAATGAACTCCAATGTTTGGGGCTGAAAGTACTAAATGTTTCGATTTCTATTGCTTAGAAAATGAAATTATCTTCTAAATGATTGTATTTTCAAAAATAGATTTGGGAGGAAGCTGAATACATTTATTGAATGAATGAATCAAAGAGGTTTTTGTATGAAAGTGTATAATTATAAAATTATTGCAAAGCGCTTTCGATTTCCGTCATCATCAGTGCTCACCTGAAAGTAGATCAATTAGATCACTTGCTGTCAGGTGAGCACTGATGATGACGAAAGTCGAAAGTGCTTTGCAATGATTTTATAATTATACACTTTCATACAAAAACCTCTTCGATTCATTAATTGTATTTTCATTTTTTGACAATTCCGCTGATGAAGCTGCTGCACCGCTAGATACGGAAGTCGAAGGAACGTACGAAGAGCAAAAATAACGACGCAGATGAAATCCCAGACAACCCGTTTTCCTCTCCGCCAAGGGATGAGATTCATGCCCTCTGGTCTAAGATGAACGGTATATTTTCCGAACCTAAAGCACGTTTGATAACATAATGATGCTGCAAATGTACAGCTTGATGACGGGAAAAGTGCCCGACGCTATATCTACAAGTCAATCCTTGATATCTTCGGGTGTCTACTTCCACTCCACATTTGCATTTATGTTGAACAGAAATATTGGAACCTAGGCGAAGACCTACAGCAACTCTAAAAGATTCATTTTCCAATAAGGTACCAAAGGATGGAACTGGTAAGGTACTCAACCAAGCGCCTGCATGTTTTGACGACACTGCTTTTATACGTGCCTTAGCTAAGTCTAACAAATTAGTTAGGGCTTTTTCACCAGAGGAATATCCCAGGTTTCTTGAATATTTCTTCTGGTGCTTGATCTTTCCAGACCAGTTTATGAGATTCATAGTTGTTCGGTCTCCCTCAAATGTTTATCCGATGGAAAGGAGGGTGGTAAAATTGAATATATCACTTTCTGTTTTGAAATTGAATTTGATAGTTGTGAACCTACTTTTTTGAGTAAATTTCATCAATAAACATTGAAAAAATAAATATTGGATGTATTGTAATCACGTCATTGTGGACTCACGTCATTGTTTCTAAGTCTAATGAGTCGAATTCAAGTAATTCACTGTTCTCGTTTCTTCTATATACCAATCTGAATGGTTTTATTGACAAACCCGCACACAGTTGCATCAAATACCGCCTTTTTGAAATCAGATTCTGCAGTCTTTAGAATTGGGTTGTTTGAGAAGTTTTGTCAGTTTTAAAGTGTTTTTGTAGCTCTATGTCTCAATAAATATTCATTCTACTGTGTCATGATTGATAGCGAATTTTTCACGAATACATTGGGTGTAGATTGACCCATCACAAAGGGTGCGTGGTATGGCGGAAGAAATGGGCGTCAGTTCCCATGTGGTTTTTGATAATTCAAAACTTATTGGAAAAATCGAAAAGTTCGAATAGTGGGTACTCTATGATTTGAATGATTGACAGAATCGTTTTGAAGCGGTTCGTCACGTGACGGGTCCTCTACGACAAAAAACGTTCAAGACACAGTGGTTGGACATCGATGAGCCACCTAGGCACTTTCCAAAGGTGAAAACACACCAAAAAAATAGTGTATGGTGGTCAGCGGCTGGTGTAATTCACTATAACTTGCTGCAACTGGGCCAAACCATCACAGCACAGTCATATGACTGTGATGATGAAATGTATCGAAAATTGCGTCAGCAGCAACCAGCACTGGTCAACAGAAGAGGTCCGATCTTGCTCCACGACAACGCTCGTCAGCACGTTTTACAAATCAGCGTACAAAAATTGAACGAATTGAGCGTCGAAATTCTGCCTCACCCATCATAGATAGATAAATAGATAGATTTATTGAAGTTTACGAATTAAATATATGAAAACTTTAGTCAGTGAGGTATAAATATATAACTGTAAAATATACCACCAAAAGAGTATTTATTTATTTATTTATTTATTTATTTATTCAACTAACGGGCAGCACCCAATATACAAATATGTTTTTATAAAGGTGTACATAAATACTTATGATTAAGATCCATATTAAAATTAAACCTAAGAGAAATAAAAACTAAGATTAAACCCAAAGGCAATGAATGATTGCAGTGAGATAAATTTATATATATACATGTGCACATCTATGTATTGTTTTTTAGAAGTGATGGCAAACTTCGTTTCAAGCTACTTTCAG
Organism: Leptinotarsa decemlineata; assembly: GCF_025532065.1. NCBI lineage: Eukaryota > Metazoa > Arthropoda > Insecta > Coleoptera > Chrysomelidae > Leptinotarsa > Leptinotarsa decemlineata. The sequence goes on along the minus strand of NW_027412688.1, from coordinate 24,807,910 downwards.
AGATATTGAACAAATCTAGTTGAATATCATTCGCATTCAATACAATCCTAGATAATGGTGAGTGTTTTCCATAATTGCATCTATGGAAATCAATTGCAAACGTCTGAGTGTTTCGAGTTACTCTGGCTGAAACATGTAAACCAATTTTGGACAAGAGGTATGGACAGTCAATATTGTTATTCAAAATCTTATGTAGAAATCTGATGTATGACAGGTTTGTCTATATGAATATTGAAATATAATGAAAACATACTATCGCATATATCATGTCTATATTTGTTAAGATTATGGAAATTTTGATAACCAAATAGTAATACCTATCCTTCTTCTGTTTTCTGCAATCGTCATGAAATTGCCATAAAAAATTCTTGCACCGAATATGGCTCCATGTTACACAACAAATTGAAAACTAGATTCTAAAAGTATGCCGTCTGCCTTTTCTGATTGTCACTGGTAAATGATTGTATAATTCGATAGCCATATAGCGTGGACCTCCTTCTGTATTTTCTGTATTCATTAATGTTTAGGAAGAATGAGGTTCGGGTTATTCCTAGTAAAGAACTCATGAATGTTTTTATGAATTATGAATTTTTCTTTATTGTCATAAACGAAAATAGTAAAAATATGAATATAAATCTCATATAAAGTAAGTAATTTATTATTTTTGAAAATATTACGTTCATGCTGAGCATTGTATTTATTATACGTTTTTACATAATGAAAATCCGATCCAAGTTCCCCAGAACATAACTCCGTATTTAAGGAAAGGGCGGATAGTTTCAAAGTATGCCGTTTTTAATGCAGGTGTATTCAAGGTACTTCTTAAAACTCTTTTTGCATAACATTTGCTAGCAAGTTTTTTGCTTCTTGCAAGATGCTCAATGTGTATGTCGAAGTTTAATTTGTCATCTAGATAGACTCCTACCATTTTTGTACATGACAAGAAATATAACTTTTCAGTGCCCATGTTCACAAACACTGGAACAATGATGGAGGTATTGACTGTTCTGAAAACTATGCAATTAGTTTTGGATGTATTCAGAAAACGTTCATTTTGAATAAAATATGTTGAGGGTGTAGAAACAACATTCAATATATATATATATATATATATATATATATATATATATAATTTGATATAATATAATATTTTTTTAATATATATATTGTGACACACCTAGAAATACAAATCAATTCAAAGAACTAAGATTATTAAGAAAAAAGGAAAGAAGAAGAAAAAAGGAAAGAAGAAAAAAAACACACATCAAAGGTGCTGCTTCGTTCCTTCCTGTTCATAAAAGAGGACATATGCCTCATTGCTCACAATTGATTTTGGCGAAATTGGGAACACCTGTGAATCGTTGTATTCATGCCATGTGCCACTATATGGGTGTCTGCAATATGCTGTGTAATGTCCGTTGTAAGTAGTCCCACTGTGATTTGAAAGTGCATATAGATTATAATGACAAGGAGCCACATTGTCTGCTGCATAACTGCTCATATCCAATCCATCTGAAGAAAAATCAATGGAAACATTCAATTTGCCACTGAACCTTTCCGTCGGAGAGAATCTTTTCAAATGAATTACTAAAATACGGGGAAACTTATACATTGATAAGGACTTTGTACATTTTCTCCTTTGCTTGCACCTCGAACACATTGGTTTTTCATCTCCATCCAGAGTTTCCTCTCTTGTGAAAGAATCCAAGCAATGTGACAAACTCACTTGGCCAGATCTTTGTGGTATGGGAAGGGACAAATCCCAGAAAGGATCAAAGATTACTGATGAGTGTCCACAGTGTGTGCACTTCATAGTGGATTTTAATTGACCAACGAAATAGTCTACAATCTTGGAGTTGTTCATATTCAAATATCTCTGCCAGGACTCTTGTGCTTTTCCGTTATCGCTCAATTTTTCGTCAATCTCAGTTAAGATTGGTTCAGGTTTCTCAGTAATTTTGTTGAGGTCCTCATGTAAACCTTCTGAAAGATATCGAAGGAATTCGTGGGCGTCTTGATGGGCAGAACCCATGTATCGAGGGGCAAATCTTTGAATCTGATTTTTGAAGTAGACTGTGTTAATTACTCTATCAGATGAATCTTCTGACCATAATTCCTTGATAACTTCCGCGAACGATTTGATTAAAACACCTTTCATACTAGAAATACTAGTATTGATATCTTCCATGTATGCATCCTTTTTTAGGTACTCCAGCAACCATCCCGTGTTTGATAAACATTGGATGATACTGTTCATGAAACAGGTGTTTCCAAGATTTTTTAAACCATTGAACCCAAAAGTTTTGATTGAAGAATGTATCACCAATCTATTGTTGCAACTACGTTTGCCACTACTATCTTCTTCTGAGTAAACACGGATAAGATGATTCATTCCTTCAGTGGACTGGTAGGATAAAGAATTCAAAGCAAAACTGCTCAAAACTGAATTAGATATTAGTTCGTTTGAGGGCTCAGCCAGAGGACCAAACTCAGCCTCTTTTAGAGTTCCCACTTCCTTTTCAGTCAAAGCTTGACGGTTTTGCTGCGAGTCTTTCACCAAACTGCACAACTCCAGTTCTTGCACTGTCTGTACATGCCGATACATTTTTGACTGAGGAATTGTACCTAAACATGAAGCTGCATTTCCTCTTTGAATCAGAATGCTAATTTTTTGAACCAAGAAAGAGGTAGCTCTTGGGTCATTCGTTTCTTTGGATATCCTATTGCCGATTTCACGAATGAACTCCAATGCTTGAGGGTCTAAGGTATCAAATGTTTCAATTCCTATTGCATAAAAAATGAAATTATCTCCCAAATAATTGTATTTCCGTGTTTTTGACAATTCCGCTGATGAAGCTGCTGCACCGCTGGATACAGAAGTCGAAGGAACGTGACAAGTATCGACGCAGTTAATAGGTGAAACAAGATTGGAATCATCAGCAATAATAAACAACAAAGGACCTAGAACACTTCCTTGTGGAACACCTTTATGAATATCAGTCATGTCAGAGTAAAAAGCTTCTACTTGATGTTCAATGCAAACTTTTTGTTTTCTGTTAAACTTCTGCTTGATGTTTGAAGCAAACTTTTTGTACCCTAATTCCATGATGACTTAGCTTTCGTATTAACACAGAATAGTCCACACAGTTCAGGTCCAGAAAAACAGTACAAACACTAGAGTCTTGTTCTAGTAAGGAATGAATTTCGTTTATGAAATCAAACAGTGTTGTTTCTGTATTTTTTCATTTCAGAAAACCGTATTGGAAATCATTGAATAAATTATGGGCATTGAAGAAATTAATAATTCTAATTGATATGATCACTTCGAATAACTTAGAAAAAGATGTCAACAAACTGATTGGCCTATAATTACCTATATCGTTCTGTTCTCCCTTTTTATAGAGTAGTAACACTATTGCCAGCTTTATTTGCCCGTGTTAGGAATCACACGTTAAAAGGTAAGACCCCGTTAGTCCTTAGATCGCACAAGTTTCGACTTCTGAGGGTTGCCGTTCGTAGGGGTGCGATAGCTGGTTGACGGAATAACAGATTTTAGATTTTTAGATTTTTTTTAGCTCAACAACATTGAAGACCTCAAAGCACTTGACTTTTTTTTTACATATATATGATCTGGAAATATTCCTGACCCTACACAAATATTAAAAATATGACAGAGTACGGTAGAAAGTGAATGAGCACACTTTTTCAATAATTTAGGTGGAAAATTATTAGCACCGCCACTCAAGTATTTTTTTTTTAGTTTTCTGCTTATACTTCCCAGAACTCTTGTCAACCGACTACCATATTCTCTAGCACTTCGATAACTTTCTCAGGACTAGGAAGAAACCGCCTTCGCCGACTTCTTCGAATCTCGAGCACGCAATTTTTATGTTGACGGAATTAATCGACTTTTGTGACGTTGGTAAAGATGCACTGACTGAAATGGCGCTCATGGAATAAGTATTCATTGTGATATCAGGAAAACGCTGGGGGATTCTTGATACAATGCTCCTGTCGTACTTTTATAAAAAATATGGACCAATTATTGTTTTTTGGCATAATAACAGCCCACACATCAACCCTGTGTGGTCGTATTTTCACATCCATTGTGGATAATACCGAAGCGAATGTGTCTATTAACAAAACATTGGTGATATGATAGGAAAGTTTATGTACTCTTCTCATTTCTTAATGCACTCTTATATATTTTTGGAATAGAACTATTGTGAAAAAGGAAATCCCTCTATTATTCTATGTTTTTTATCATTTAGCTGAGATTTTCGAATGGTTCGTCTTTCGTCTCACATTTACTAAGACATAACTTTGACGAATAAAAGTATTGAAACCTTCTTATGAATTCTATGACGTTATTATCCCTCTGTGACTGACGGTGGTGCTCATTGCGGATTATAACTTCAGCGTGCTTACAGTAATTTGGATTCGTAAATTCACAATTGACGTTTTCTCAACAGTAGAGTCCTTGAGTCCTTTGTATTTGAGATTAATTTTCAGTAAGTCAGAGAATGGAAACAAAAACATTCGTTTTATTCGGTAGAATAGTTAAGTATGAATGGACACGAGCTTAAAGTCGAATTTTCGAAAACTGAGTTCTATAAAATATGCTATTTCTTTCCTAAAAAAAAACTCTCAAGTTGAGTAAATTCTGAAACAAACAATCTTTGAAGCAACTTCGATTTTGATGGCGGAATTCATTTCGTTTGGAGACAAGACCTCCACTGAAATGTTCTTCCACATAACCACAAAAATGCTGTCCTAAATATCATTACACATCCTTTAATGAATGGATATTGTATAGAAAAAATAACAAAAAAAATGTTATGATTTGTCAAAAAGATATTTCTTGGAATTTATTCTTGTAGTTTGAATTGAATTTTGTGAACGATAGACGATAGACGAGTTCCAGGGGTGAATATGGTATATATTTGATGTGAAAAACAAAGTTTGAAAAATTCAGTTTAAAACTTTTGGTGGCATTTATGTACCTCTGACTCTTACATTTACAGTATGAATTATTTAAAGAGAATATCTGATCCATATAATATATACAGTTTGCATAGCTTTTTTTAAACTTCTTCGTATATTATTTGACTAGTTGTTGCCCGCGGTTTCGCCCGCGTAGAATTTGGTTTGTCACATTGAGTTTTGTGACAGACCTTCAAAACAAATAATTAACAATATTTTTTATCAACCCAAAACATCAGGTTTCCAACTTCAAAACTGACGAAATTCAATACAATCTTTGAACCCCTATTAATATTAACAGTATTTTTTATCAACCCAAAACATCAGGTTTCCAACTTCAAAACTGACGAAATTCAATACAATCTTTGAACCCCTATTATTCCCCTACGGGGGTGGAAATTTCTGATTCCCATTCTTGATGCTTATTTGCGCTATACAAAGAACCTACCTGCATATTTCAAAATTCTAGGTCATCGGTGATGACGCTTAGACCGCCCTTGTATCCCTGCGCTTCGTCTTATAATAGACGCGACGCGTAATGGCTTACTGCGTCAAGTTAATCGTGCCCGAGGGTTGGGCTACCTATCGGGCGCGTCCCCAGGTGCCAGATAGGGGAACAGCCAAGGGACTGTGGACTGGGGACTAGGGGACCTGGGAAGCCAATGTGGTCTTACGGACGGGGTCGCCGGACTCCTGGTCAGTGACAGAAATAAGTAGGGTGAGGAGAACTAAAACCTCCCAAAAGCCTTTGCGAAACATGCCACCGTGGGCCAGCCTACCCAAGCTAAAGTGTAAGGAATCATGCCGACAGCTGAATGGCCGCAGAGTGATATGCAGTCACGAACGATCCCCTTGGAAAACTGGGCGAAACCTCATTGTAATCAGCCTACCTCTGGTAATGCGGGGCTCTGCCAGAGGTGACCGACTCTTCCCTTGCTACTCGTGGGAACACACATGAATGAAACAACACAAAAACGGTGTGGCGGTGACTGGGGATGAACAGAAATGTCAACACCAATCTACCTCTTGGAATGAGTCTGGACAATGCAGAGTACCTCCAACAGCAAGCGCCTTGAATCCAAGCGCTCCATCACTTGTGCACCTCCACGGAGGGAACCCCAAGAAGGTTGGAGAAGTCGCGCAACGACAGTAATTTTGCTGCATTTTCCAAAACCTTCGCGGAGGCCACCGTGAGATACCTCAAGGTTGCCAAAGAGAGTGTGTTCGGCGAGTCTTGGCCTACACCTGCCAATATATTGGATGGACCATAACCTAGGAGGACAACTCCTCGTGAGGATATACAATGGGTCACATGTGGCCTAAGTGCTGTGAGTCTACACTCACCCTCCCTACTCTACAGATACAGATCTTATCGTGATAACTTTTGAATGATTCATCCAAATTACTCAGTGTAAAAGACAAAGTTCATCTTTACTGAATACATCAACGACGTTGATTTTTTTCAATCTTAATGTTCCATATGTTAGTTATTACAGATATTTTGTCATTCCGAGCAGAGATAAACCCAAAAAATCGAAAATCATGAAAATTGGTCCAGCCGTTCTTAAGTTATAAATAATAGGTATAACTAAAACGATTTTTCTTTTATATATTAGATATACAGATCAGGAAGGAAGTCATTAAAATAATATTTTTGAAATATAGTCAACATGTGTAAATGTTTGGAACATTAATAATTTACCAACGGGAAATCGACATCAACTTCAAATCCCCAAATATACGACCGAAGTATTCAAGCGAAGTTTCTCATACAATGCCTCTAAGATTTATGATCAACTGTCTCCGGAAATTATGGATTTCGATAGCTCACCTTCAGAGAAAAATATCTTCGTCTCAATCAAACATAAGATCCTGCTTCAATAATCTGGCATTTTCCAGTTTTCAAGATTCGATTATTTATGTTGAACAGTTATAATTTTTTTCAGAAAGTTAATTTTTCAACCTTCCAATTTTTATTCGTGCCAGTAGATCAAGATTTATCATTGATTCCTATATCTTTATTGTGTCAATATTGTTTCAGTTTTGTTATTCGTCTCCCCACACCGTGCGGTAACTGATCATTAAGTCCGGGAATCATATACCCCGAGTAGACGCAATGTGTCAAGAATGATATCCCTCTGCATTTGTCCAGCCAAGATGTCTGCCTTCGTGTGGCAACCCGGCATGATGCTAAGTTTCGAGGGTAGAGGAGACATCATTCCACCGAATACTCCAATAACCAGAACAGTCATCTCAATAGAGTGGTCTGGTTTGAGTCTGCGGAGTTCAAAGAGAAAATCTCGATACTTCATCCGTTTTTCCTTCTCTTTTCGAAAAATATTCGCCTTATCGCTGAAAACTCAACGACGAATATCGTCTTGCTCTGTTGGTCGAAAAGAACTACATCAGGCTTATAAGCTTGTTCAAGCCTGAAGGTGGGGAATGAATAGTTCCAATAAGTTCGGCACTTCTCATTTCCCGGAGCGTAGAGCAACATCGGTGTCTCGTCAATACCGTCAAAATGCCGTAGATGGCCGTAGATATGCCAAGACCGCATATGCTAGACATGCTGACAGTAAGTGCATTAGGGTCTCGGACACCTCGCTGCAGGCCCTGCAGCTTGTGTTAGGAACCTCTGTACTCATCACGTGACTGCGGTAGGCAAAGGTGTTATAGACACCATCCTGGCAGGCCATGATGAACTCCTCGTTTTCGACTTCAGCCCACTCGACTTGAGGAAAGCGAAAGTCGAGTGCTTTGAGGTCTTCAATGTTGTTGAACTAAAGAAAATCTAAAAATCTTAAATCTGTTTTTCCGTTAATCAGCTGTCGCCCAATACAAACGACAACTCTCAGAAGTTGAGAAACTTGTGCGAGCTAAGGACTAACGAGGTCTTACCTTTTAACGTGTGATTCGTAACACATACATACATATAAAAACGCTTGAGGAAGCTATTGAATAGCAAAACACGTGTTGCGGTTTTTCAAAGTGTTACTTAAACAAATTATATTTGTTAATGGGGAATTAGTGAAAATTCAGGATAATGAACAGTCAAACGCTTGACATTTCATTGAAATATTTTCTGGTGGAACTAGACTAAACAATATCTATGACTACGTGAAAAATTCTATGTTGTAATCTAGTAATGTTCATTTTTTCTTGAAGAGCACATGAGGTGGGATGCACATGTTGATCACTTGATCAAAAAGAAACGATTGCTAATGAATACATTTTACAATCTGGGAGACATCGTATTCAAAATCGATTTAATAAATATGTATAATAATTTGGCTGAATCTGTCCTAAGTTACTGCATTACAGCATGGGGTAGCGCCTTCGATAATATTCTTTACTCTCTAAAAATTGCTGTGAATTCTTTACTGAAAATTATTCACAAAAAAGAAAAACGATTTTCAACGTTACTCTTCAACAGTACGAGTACACCTATAATAAATATAAATTCCTTATATATTTACAGAAGCATCATCTGGGAAAATTAAAAAAACTAGAAAATGATGTAAATGATTTGTAAATGTAAATGATGTATGTAAAATGATGTAACAAACGAGGTAACTCTGAAGTAATATATTATTCAAAATAGTGATGTACGAGTATGTATTGCATGAATGAATAAATGAAATGAAAATGAATGTGAACAATGTCAGTCAAACACTGAACAACAACAGTAGTATCAGTATCAAACTAATTTGAAACTACAAACTACGTAACAATCAATATAGTTAATAGTTGGAATCAAATGTTATTGAAAATGATACATATAGTTATTTAGTCTTGATCAATTTGAAATCGCATATGGTGTCAGATACGATCCATATCATTTTGTAGTACAAGGTGAGTCGAGAAAATTCCCTCGGTCCATTGCTATCAGAGAAAACAATTTTTTTGCAGTCATATCGATAAATACTATCTTTAGAAATTATTTTCTCGCATACTGGGTGAATCAGCCGAGCGTGGCCAATCAAAGTTATATTTTTTAAATAGGAAACCCAGTATATGAATACGTCATTCGATTCCATATTTTTTTAGCTCCCTAAGGAATTTTTGTTTTTGAATTTCCATTGCGGCATTGCCAAGTTATTGCAGAAAAACCTATTTTGCAGACAATACTTTTTTAATTCACCACCCGCAAGGCAACAGCAATTAAGTGGATTTTTTTAGGAATGATTAGTCAACGTCACTACGATAATTTCGGGAATCTCAACTGTCGGAAACAATATATAGAGTGCTCGGTAAAACATTTGTTTGAAATGTTTCAACATTTCACTACATTTCATATCAGAGGTATACTATACGAAAAACTGATATTTTACAAATTATACCAAGTTTTAGTAATTGTTGTAACCACAAAAAATGAATTTTCTTAAGATCACTTACTCAAATTTGTTTTTCGAATATTCAAAGTAATCGCTAGTACATTAGCATTTTTCATACCATCTAGTGATAGTTATTGCTGTAGCCATGCGGGTGGTGAATTAAAAAAGTATTCTCTGCAAAATAGGATTTTCTGGAATAACTTGGCAATGCCGCAATGGAAATTCGAAAACAAAAATTTCTTAGAGAGCTAGTGTTCTATTCAAAAAAATATAACTTTGGTTGGCCACGGTCGGCTCAATCAGCCATATATGCGAGTAAATGATTTGTAAAGATAGTATTTATCGATACGACTGCGAAAAAAAATTAAGCAATTCGAAAAACTGTTTTCCCTGATAGCAATGATTCAAGGGAATCTTGTTGACTCACCCTGTATATCATTGCAAAATCTCGACAGCTTTGTTAATATTCCCTTGTTTATTTTCAGGTTCATTAAAACTCTTAGTTCATTAAGAGTTTCAAATTCCACATTAAAAACTTTTTCGTTGGGTCTTTGTATTCGACTCAAGAAAGTTTCTAGATTATGTTAGTGTTGGTACATCTCGTCTCCAGTGTAAATATAAAATGTGTGACTTGTTCATTCTTATGTTGCCACATGAACAATAAATAAAATAGTAACGAGTATGTTGAGAATTTTGAGATGAAAATCACTACATAGTATGAAACAAAGTCGGTTCCCTCTGTCTGTCCCTATGTATGCTCAGATCTTTAAAACTACGCAATGGATTTTGATGCGCATAATTTATGCGAAGATTTATATGTGCATAATATAGTACAATGATCATTTTAGAGTTTCTTAATGTGGTGTCGTGAATAAACACATTTTTTTACTTATGACACACTGTTTGGAACCTTTGGTGTAGTAATGAATATTACTAGAGTTTTTCCCAACACCAAACCGTTATTTTAACACTTCGACACATGCTTCGATCACCAAGTGATCATCTTCAATGTTTAATCTTACTGGAGTTTTTCCCAACACCAAACCGTTATTTTACCACCTTGACACATGTTTCGATCACCAAGTGATCATCTTCAAGAGGAATATCAAACTTTTTAATCTTCCTCTTGGTGATCGAAACACGTGTCGAGGTGTTAAAATAACGGTTTGGTGTTGGGAAAAAACTCCAGTTATATTTGAAAACATTTTTTAGTTGAACAGTATTTAATGTACTAAAAACTAAAACATAATTCAGAAGGTCCTAGGTAGCAGTCATCACACCTCTCTCCCCAGCAATATACGGTAATGATCGGATAAAATAATAATAAAATTGTTGGACGTAGGTAAATATGTAAATACCTACTACGCCCAACGATTTCATTATTATTTATCTGATCGATACCGTAGATTGCTGAGAAGAGTGGTGTGATGACTGCTACCTAGGACGTTCCGAATTATTTTTCAGTTTTCATTACATTATAAACATCATTATTATTCTTTTATTTTTTAATAAAACCGTTCAACATATAATTTCACTTATTTTATTTGCGCTTACATTGCAAACGCTGGCTGAACCCTACGAGATAGAACAAAATAATGTACTACAGTATTATACACCTTGAAAAGGTCTACAAAAAAGTTCGCGATGATATATGTCTATCTCTTAGACATAGCCCACAATAACTATTTTTTCATCCTATAAAAATAATAGCACATTCACGAAGCGATTTTAAGCAATACAGTAATACAGGGTTAAGTGGAAGAACATTTTCGTAGTAAAACTATCGTTTGTCTGCAGAAAATGAACTTCGCCCTTTATTTTCAGAAATGTTTTTATTTTTTTTTGCATACAATGTTAAAATCTATATGTATATTATTTGAAAATAATAAAGACCTGTATTATTATTATTATTATTAATACTTATTCATACTTATCCAATTAAGTACCTTAAATGCATTGTGCATTTGATAAAGATCAATATGGCATGTGATTTAAAGGAATATTTTCGAAGATATTACATATTTAAAATGCAGGGAAAAAGCAGTTGCGTTGGTACCGGCCAGGGGGCCGCTGGATTGTGCCTATAAATAGCGCTTCGAATGCCGCGCTTCTCCCTATAGCACTTCATGATTAGCAGCGATCGCATTGCACTCGTACGGAGCCGGGGCGGTTCGCTACTACTTTAATAAATAAGTTATTTTAAGTGTAGTCACTGCATATCAAAATATAATATTTCATTAATGCCCGTCTTCTTCAATTATTTTGTCATTACATTTTTCATTTCTTGCAAAAGTATATTGAAATAATGAGATAAGAGTAAGTTCGAACCCTACAAGATAATTTCATGTCGTTTATCCCCACAGAATAACCACAATTCTAATGGAAATTCATACCCAACTAATCTGGTGGCCGGATTTATGCAAAACCATTGGTGAGTTATGTATGAGATACTGATTTCTGACTGAATGATATGATATCCTAAATTACAGTGTGAAGCTTGATTGAACAGAGTTGAGGAATAAGCCTGAAATAAATTGATCTTCAATATTATCAATTTCGAATGCATTCCAGTTGTTTTCAACCATTCAATAACCTCAAAAAGAATTTGATAAATTCGTAACTTTGTTGCAAAGAAAATCGGAAGTGGTTGCAGAAAAAGGAAAATATCAACTTTTTTCTAGTTCTCATAATATACACCACCGAACATTATTCCGAAAAATCGGCAAAACAAATGCCAAATCAGTTCCAAGCATGAAACGAATATTCTGTTGACGAAAATACTGATAATGGTGGTATACTAGAAGTCTCATACGATATTGATATATACCAGTCTCTAAAACATTGCTCGATAATGGAAATTCAGAGGAAAATACCACTGATGTAATTATAAACTTTTAGCGTTCATAAAGCTTTTAGTATCATTTGGATTGTTAATGAAATTATGTTGGAATTTTGCGAATGACATCTACAATGGAACTGGCGCAAAATTGGCCGTTGATTCTTGTGACTAATAAAATTAATCGAAATTTCATTTGATACAAATCTGAAGAAATACAACGATCTTAACATTCTACGTCAATCCCAAATGCTTTCCTATTATACGCATGTCTCCTTCATTTCATTATTGCGTCATGATGCCCAAAAAAGATGGAAAGGAATATTCAACGAAAGTCATTTTTTGTGGAGGAAAAAATCAGTTTTTTATCGACCTTTTTTTGGGTAATGGTTACCTTCCACATCAAAGTATTTTTCACAAAGAAAAATCTTCTATTTATCAGTAACTTGTCGTATTTCACAATTTTGCCAATTTTTATCCATTTCTGAAGACGGAGGCAGATTTTGGCCTCCGAAACGTAAAAGATAAGTGTAATTTCTTAATATTTTTTTGGATAGGCAAAATTGTGAAATACGACAAGTTACTGATAAATAGAAGATTTTTCTTTGTGAAAAATACTTTGATTTTTACGCAGTAACTTATCGGGGTAAACTAAAAAGTTTGCCCTTCTACACTTGTATAAAGTTCTCCATTATAATTTTTATATTTTTTCAGATTGTGGAAGGTAACCATTACCCAAAAAAAGGTCGATAAAAATGGAAAGGAACTTGAAGCAATCATCTATGGTTGAGAGAAATAATGACTTGCCAATGCTACGTTCATTTATGCTTTTTCCAGAACGAGTTATGTCATTGGTCTTAGTTCTAAAAGTTGAAATTCGAGAGTTTTCAAGCTCACAATTCAAAGACGAGGATATGAAACATACACATTGATTTTTTTGGGACTGAAATCAAGACATAGGCAAGAACTAAGACGCATAAATTGTTACTTATACTTCAGATCCATGTAGTTTAATCTACCATACCTTCTGTGATATCATACACTAGCAATCCGCCCCGACTCCGCATAGGTGCAATGATAAAACTATATATAAAGCATGAAGCGCTATAGGAAAGCGCACCCTTCGACGCGTTATTTCTAGAAACGCGCCGCCGGCCGGCACCGCCGCAACCGCTATGTCCCTTCCCACCCTTCAATATCTTCGGAAATATTCATTTCAATCACATGCTGCAAGGGGCCTTATTGATCTATATTAAATGCACGATGTATTCAAGGTACTCAATTGGATAAGGATTAATGCTCTATTGCCTAAAATCGCTTCGTAAATAAGCTATTATTTCTCGAGAATAAAAAGTGGCTATTGTGGGTTAGCTCTTTAAGAGATAGACATATACCATCGCAAACTTTTTTGTAGATCTTTGAAATGTGTACTGTAGTACATTTTTTATCTATCTCGTTGTGTTTAGCCAGCGTTTTCAATGTTAGCGCAAAAAAATGTATTATAATGTGAGGTAAACATTAGAAACCTCGAAAATTATCAGTGTTTCTCTACTACATTATGCATGTTATATGCATAAAAACCTTCCTCTTGAATTACTCTATTCATCAGAAAAACTAGCATCAAAATCAGTTGCGTAATTTTAAAGATCTAAGTATACATAGAGACAGACTGCGGGAAGCGACTTTGTTTAATACTATGTAGTGATACTCAATTTGAACATGAGAAAAATGTTCATGCATTAAATTGATGCAGAGCATTGGTGAAAAAATTATTCTAGTGATTTTTCGAAATATCCACTTTTCTGTTGTAGAACTGTTCAGAGTTAACAAAGTATCTAATTCCATCCCTTATTATATCCTTTTTTTATAAAGTTTATGAACTTCTAGAATCAGGAAAAAAAATTCAATATTTGTTGTGCATCTGTTATTTCAAATGAAATTGATGGTATGAAAATTTTGGATATTTCTGGTTATTCTGAAAATAATCAAAAAATATTTTCATTGATTTTACATTTCCCGCTTCCAATGCAATAAAAATAGGTATTCAACATTTTTGTAAAATGTATTGTTCATTATAAAATTGTTTAAGAAATAAGTATAACTTCCTTTGTTCCGGAGCTATTTGATTCTCAAAAGATTTTCCTAAAAGTAGGTACCCGAAAACAGGTTTTCCATTTTCCATTTTTTTCTATCAGTCCAAGCTTTCTTATCAAGTCTATTTCTTTTTAAAATTTCAGTCATCTATCTCCTCCTATTCGAAATATAAGTCGTCAAGAATTTTGTGCAGAAAAACGGACAGATACCTAGACAGAAGATGGAATTAATCAAAAGCTGTAAGAAAAGCTGTATCTGTTTCTGTATCTGTAGAGCACTTAGGCCTCAGATGACCCATTGTACATCCTCCCGAGGAGTTGTCCTCATAGGTCCATTCTGTCCTTTTCAGGAAGGTGGACAGGTCACTAGGAGACATCTCCTTTATATCGGCAGGTGAAGGCCAAGACTCGCCGAACACACACTCTCTTTGGCAACCTTGAGGTGTCTCACGGCGGCCTTCGTGAAGGGTTTGGAAGGTGCAGCGACATTACTGTCATTGGCTTCCCGGACATGGCTCCCAGTTCCCTGGCCGTTCCCCTATCCGCTACCTGGGGACGCGCCCGATAGGTAGCCCGACCCATGTACTGTAAGAATATATTTGTACAGCTGAAAATCTGACTTTCCATTCTTTATATGTCATGCATATACTGATATATGCCAAAACACAGCTGACCTCTTTCAGAACGCTGGGAAACAGTAGATATCACACAAGAAATACAGCAATCCTGGAAGTGCCGAATCACCGTCTCCAAAAAACAGAACGTTGCTCAAAATACATGGCAATAACCTTGTTCAATCATCTACCAAACTGCTACAAAGATCTTCCTTTGAATAAATTCAAAATAGTATTCAAAAACTGATTTTATATTTTATGTATGCATGCATATTTTCATATTTTATACTAGTAATATACTAGTAAACTCAAGAATCTTAGCTAGATATTGCAATGAATCACTAAATATTCTAAATTATAAATATCAGTTTCAATATGAATTCCACCATTAATAAAAAATTAATTAAATAATTTTTCATATGTTCCTGTTTTATAACAAATGAGAAAAACATTCGTGTGCTACTCGCTATCAGCTAATTTTGAAACACAATTTTGTCAGTGTTCATGACAGTGTTTCAGTGCATTATTGTTCATCAGAATGAAAGTAAAATTAATTAATAATTAGTTTAAAATTATTATTTGTTATGAAAACTTGTAAATTTTAATCTACCAAGGGAGCATATTTCACATTTAATGACTCTTGAGACAGACCAAATATACGCGGGCTCAATGCACACTTCAGTTATAAAATATGTAGCGAGTGAGATAGCGTAACGCCAAACTGGTGGGAAGAGAATCGCACAGTCGCTTGCGCATAGCGACCCGTCGTCACGGCATGCGTCGACACGCCAGCAACCGGTTTTACGTGCGGCTATAGATGTTTCACATCAAAAACAAATTTGAATCGCAGCCACCACCACGTTTTCTACTTATAGGAATGACTTTCAGATAAAGTAGATAAATTTGAGTCAACTGGTTCAGTTAACGATCGACCAACACCCGTACGTCAACGAAACGCAAGATCTGCCAAAAATTCCGCCTCTGTCTGTGAGAGTGTGCAGGAGAATCTATGGAAGTCGATATCGCGTTGCTCACAAGAACTTGGCCTTCCGCAGACCACAACTTGGCAAAATTTGCATCGTGACTTGGGCTTGCACCGGTACAAAATTCAACTGACCCAGTAAACGACCATCGACAACGACATGTTTTTGCTGAATAGGTTCTGGAGCAGTTGGCAACTGACCCTAATTTTCATTGAAAAATCATCTTTAGCTAAGAGGCACATTTCTGGATGAATAGGTACGTGATCAAACAAAATTGTCGAAATTGGGACGATACCAATCCACATTATATCTAATGCATCCTGAAAAAGTCACTTTTTGGTGTGAACTTTGAGCTGGCGGCGTCATCGGTTGGCCAGGTCATCACTGTCAACGGCGAGCACTATAGGTCGATGATTACCGACTTTTTTTGGCCTAAATTGGATGATATGAACGCCAACGATATGTGGTTTCAACAGAACGGCGCTACGTGACACTCAGCTCATGCCACATTGGATACTCTACACGAGCGATTTGAAAGCATGGTCATCTCACGTAGCTGTGTGAACTGGCCACCAAGATCGCTCAAATCGATTCGTTAGGCTTGTCTTGTGGGGTTTTCTCAAGTCGCAGGTGTATGCTAATAAGCCACAAACTACATTAGTCCTTAAAGCCAACATACCCCATGCCATCGGTCAAATTCAGCACGATTTATGAGTCACGGAAAAATGGACGTTTCGGATGCGCTCTACTCATCAATAGGTCTTTCAAACGATGATATTCAAATTCAAAGATAGGAAGGGCTTGATGAAAGACTCTATAGTTCTTGTTCTTTCCTCTTTAATGATTGTAGTTCCGTAGACATTTTTCTGCAGAAAAACTATCGTAAAAAGTCTCCAAGTATCAATAGTTCGATTCACGAATATACGAAAAACGTTTTTGATGAGAAAAGTGGTTGTGATACGGAAGAATCCTCAGAAAATGCAACCTTCCATGGAACTTTTGAAAATCTATATTTATTTACAACACTTAGCAACTAAGACCTAATTCATTTCCACTATTTGAATTTCTTGTTTAGCCGCTCGATTCACTTTCTGAACTGTCCTCTTGGTTCGGGAAGCCGGGCTTATATAATGTACCGGTCCTTTCTAGAAATCTGTAGTCGGTTCGGTACTCGACTAGAGTTTCACCGGGGGTTGCATTTTTTCGCAGTAATGTCATGTGTTTGTTCGCTGAGTCGGCCGGCATATCGGTCAGGGGCGGCTTCATATTCGTTACAATATGAAACTATATTCAAAACTAGTTCGTTCTAATTCTTGAAATTGAATCACTCTCCTCTTCTTCAAAAATAGTTCCATCGCCGTTCTCATGTTAAAGAATCACCTACGGCCTACGGCATAAGTCTATTCTGAGGAATTTGCCCCAAATAATTTTGGCAACAGCTCGCCGTTCTCATGTTGAAGAATCACCTACGGCCTACGGCATAAGTTTATTCTGAGTAATTTGCCCCAAATAATTTTGGCAACAGCTCATTCCTGACTTTTGGTTTAACGAATACAGAAATCCTACCTCAAAAGGGATCCGACCAAATCGTCGTATTGAAAAAGAAATTCACCAATCTATACCAGAAACTAATTATCATATGTGTGTTGAGAAAATGAATGAAAAAGGACATTTGAAAATACCTATAACTTCTGTATGTCTGTTTGAAATCTGTTTTTCCGTTAACCAGCCGTCGAACCCCTACGAACGACAACCCTCAGAACTCGAAACTTGTGCGAGCTTAGAATTAACGTGGTCTTACCTTTCAACGTGTGATTCCTAACACGGGTTGAATGATAGCAAGTGAAAATCGATCGTTCAGCCTGGGGTTTGAACCACCGACCAACACTGCAGTCAATTCGAGTGAGTGAACAAAGCACCCACGTCGAACCGACTTGCTACCGACCTACTAAGTAATGAAAAAAGAATTGTTTCCTTTATAAACATCTCAAAAATGAGAAATCCAAATATCAGCGAGGCAAAAGATGTAATTTGGATTGCCTACTCCTCAAGAAACCTTCCAAAATCACGGTTTACATTCTAGTTATTACCCTACTGAAAATGAAAACTTCAGTTAACGCATCTTTGATCATCAACGCAATATATTTTTCCCTAACTTTTCAATTACGAAAGTAGCATCAGCAAAGCATCGCAAAGTATTACCTAAAAAACTCAGAACTCGATGTGAATATTTTTGCCAAAATTTAATAAAAACGCATTCGATAATCTCATTAATATTTATTCCTTTTAATCGAGTTGAAATACGGCTCTCAAGAGCAAAGTCGCAATATTTACATTCACCCTCACGTTTTATAGGTGTTTTACACTTGCCGTAACCTGTTCAATAATAATAGTCATCTGAATGCTGAAAACGAATAATTCCAATGGTGTGTGAAAATTAAAAAAAAAAATATTGTTAATTTTTTCCTATTATTGTTAATTTTTTCCTAAATGTTTATTGCTGTTCTCGATTTTCTGCAGCACGTTCTTTTGAAAATGAACTATAGATTATTACAACTGTTCATGCCACATGGGTTACTATATCTGAGTATAAATTCCCAAGCTCGAAGATACTGAGTTGATAAGTAAAATCTTCACATATTTCTGAATTCTTGCAAGCGAGATGATTGTTAAATCCGAGACTTTTTCTTTCTTTGGAGCTATTTTCAAAAGGTCTCAGAATAGATTCCCGTTGAAAAAATTAAAAATTGCTCTTTTTCAAATTTGTTATCAACAATTTACTCAGGCTGAAAATGATATAATGAAAAAGAAAGTAATATAAATCATGAAATTATGAAAAAACAAAAATTAATTGTCGCTCCGGGGCCAACTCATTGATTCCAGTGGCGCATTTGCTTTTTCAGCTGCAGGAAAACCCGGAAAAACCTGCTGCACAACATCATCTGAAGATATTGATCTGCCAATGTCCTCTCTTCTGTGAAACAAATTGTAGCCTCCAATAAATTGAAGACATCGCCAGAACACTTCGTGACACGACTATCGTCAAACTTAAACCAGTCCGTTTCGTCTTTGACCAATGCGTAATAATAAACAGATTCAACGACAGAACCACAGTGAACAATGACTGCATGAAGATTATAATAGTGTCCTGCTATTTCGAACCTTCGTAAGAGTTTGGTGCTTCCGTCAGAGGTTGAGTCATGTTTGAAGATCATCAGTATGATTATTAGATTGACTGATGCCTCGCCTATACTTGTTTTCTTATAATAGTAAAAAAATCGTATGCGGGCTTATATGAACCATTGGCTTTTCTCAACAATCTTTGTTATTCTAAAGGAATTTTCCCAGAATGCTTGAAGTTAGTTAGCTGTGGTTCTTCCAGTATACAAAAAAGGTGATTCTGATGACTCTTCCAATTATAGAGCCATCAGTTTATTGTCAAGTATCTCTAAACTCATTAAAATGGACATCGCTAATCAACTCTCATCATTCTTGTGGAGTCAGAGAGACTGTTATCGGAAAATCAATATGGATTCTGTGAAAATATGAGCACAGAATCTGCTCTGTGTGATTTTAAAAAATGTCTTGTAGCCAATCTTGATAAGGGAAAATATGCTCTGGAACTGTTCACTGACTATTCAAGAGCTTTCGACTTACAGAACAGATACGATACAGAAATAGTGTGTTATGCAGACGATATCAATTTACTAATTTTTGAAAAAAGCATAGACATGCTACTGAGTAAAACTGGGAAGATTTATGAAGATATCATTCGTTGGTCTGAAAAGAATTGTCTATTACTGAATCATAACAAAACAGTCACAGTATTTTTGGGCACTCCAAATAAAGATCACCTGTGTTATTCAAAAATACAGAAAAACAAATAACTTGTTGTAACGAGGTGAAACTTCTGGGAGTAATTTTCGACAAACATATAGAACTATTGTCTAATAAACTGAGAAGGAGTTGCTACAGCATAAAGTATATGAAAGACTACTGCAGCAAAAATGTCTTGCTTACGCTGTACTTTGCACATTTTCACTCCCCCATGAAGTATGGTATACTGAATTGGGGAAACAGTGCCGGTATGAATCGGATCTTTATTCTTCAAAAATACGCAATTCGAATTATGGAAAGTATTGATATGAGAACCAGTTGTCGTCAATACTTCATAATTTTTGGTGTATTAACAGTTTACAGTTTATATATAATGGAAGCTTGCACTTATATCTATAAGGATAAAAATAAGTTTGCAATAGATAACAATCATTGATATAATATTGCCGTCATAGAAATCTCTTGCAGCCTGATTTTCATCGCACATCTCTGTATCGAAGAAATATTTATTGTATTGGTTGTAAGCTCTAGAATATTTCACTAGTTCGGACTTCCATTGTCTATTATATAAAATGATTTGAAATCCCTGAAACAAGTAAAAAAGAATAATTAAAAAAGAATAGTTGAAAATAACAATTATATTAAGCAACAATAAACCTGAAATGAAATGATAGTAAAATAACCTACAAGTAAAAATATAATAATTGAATAAATTTTTTTATTTATTCAATTATTATATTTTTACTTGTAGGTTATTTTACTATCATTTCATTTCAGGTTTATTGTTGCTTAATATAATTGTTATTTTCAACTATTCTTTTTTAATTATTCTTTTTTACTTGTTTCAGGGATTTCAAATCATTTTATATAATAGACAATGGAAGTCCGAACTAGTGAAATTCATCACGAAACATTGTCAATCACCTTCAAACAAACTCTAGAATATTCTTGATGATCATATAAAACCATCCCCCAGTGTTCATATTTTCGAATCAAGACTGAAAAAGATCCTACTTGGTAAGTCTCGTTATTCCATAGACGATTTCTTTTTATGATAATAATTTTTCATTTTGAAACTATATAATTGATGTTTTTTTATATACATGTATATGTATATTTGTATTGTTGACATGTCCTTGTTCAGTGTAATGATGTAACTGAAATATTGACGTTTTCAATCATTTATGTAACCTTTGCGCATTCAAATGATAAAATAATGGAATATTATTATTATCATTATATTGCATGAGCATTTGACTATGACAAAGTTCTGTTCAAAGTAGGTTCCGCGCGAGCTCAATGCTGACCAAAAACAAGAACGTTTCGATGATTCTGAGCTGTGTTTGGAGTTAGTTTGGCGCAAAAATTGAATATCTGAGCCGGCAATCTTGGTAATCATACTGTTGGACCATTCTTCATTGGAGGTAATTTCAATGGAGATTACCTCCAATGGCACATACTTAAATCTATTACAAGTATGTGTAGATCCTATGATAATATAAATATCAGAAAATGATGAAAATTCAGTAGAAAATGAAATAACATTCCAGCAGGATGGTGCACCCCCACATTCTGATGTTCGGGTGAGACAGTTTTTGGACGAACGTTTTCCAATCGGCAGAGGGGGTCCAGTGGAGTGGCCAGCTAGATCACCTGATGTCACACCGATGGATTTCTTTCTGAAGTGTACTCTACTAAGCCTACAAATCTAGAAGACCTGCGACAGAGAATTGTTCAGGAATGCCGATTGCTGACCCCGGACATCTTGAATAATGTACGGAACGCTTTCGAGAGGAGACTGTATTATTGTATGGAACTAGGTGGAGGTTATTTTGAACAATTTATCCGTTGATTTTGTTTCCACCGATATTATTTGTTGTTGATTTCCTCATTAAAATGAACGAGAGCAAATTTTCTGTTTTTCTTAAATAAAACGTTCAACATTCAATTTCTCAATAACGAATAAACCAATTTCGTAAAAAATTACAGAGGTAATAGAGGAACAAAAGACCTTTCAAATGATGTATAACTCGACCACCCATGCCATTGATAGAATTGGGCTGACCAAAATATTAATTCTGAAATGGTCGGACTATATTTTTTCGATAGCATTGAAAATGACATGCGTTATTTCAATTTCTTGCGAAATTTCTTAGATCCAGAAAGAACAATACTTTTACTCAGTGGACAGAGATATTGCACATTATACATTGGAATTATGAATTAATCTTCAAGTTCACTTAACATCGTGTTTACCAAAAAATGTTGATTTCTTCTTTAGCTAGATATTCTTTAAAATCATATCTTAATATTTTCAAAATACAACCTTTCTAATGTGATTGAAACAAAAAATGTTTTCGAAGTTTGGATCTCCCAGTGTCTTCAGCAAATTGCTAATTAACAATTCAGTATCTCGTCTAAGAAAGGAATCTTTTTTGGTGAGGGTGTGTTGGAATTATTGGAAATTTGTTGTGTTTTTGTAGTATAACTATCAAAAGAAAGTGCTCTTCATGCGGAGTTCGCGTATGTAAAAGAAAATAGAAAAAATGTTAACGAGTTTCGATTCAACCAGCTTTAGATAAAAAAGTTGTGATGAAATTATTTTTCGATTATTAAAAACCTGCAAAACATACTGTTTCATTAAGTCGTTAATTCAATGAATTTTCGAGAATGGATATGCATTTTGTTACTGAAATTGCAACGTCTCTGATTTGTAAAAGACGAAGAATTATCATATAATGTGATAATTCCTACTAATAGGAAGTTGAAAAATGATTTTTTTGATCAAACAAGACGTTGAGAAACCTTTGTTATTACAATAACCAGCAGTTGCCCCTTCCTCTTACAAACGAAACTCTCAGAAATCTAAACTTGTGCAAGTTAGGGATTAACGCGATCTCACCTTCTAAGCTGCGGCATATGTTGGACAAATGTAGTGAAAATATATCGTCCTCCCATTGGGCTCGAACCACCTTTCCAAAAATCGGATGACTGAATGAGTAGAAAAAACCGACTATCAACCCTGCGAATGCTGTTGGTACAAGTATACGATTTTTCAAATAACTTATTTCTCAGATTCTTGACAAGTAAGATATTAGAAAAATAAAAATAGAAAAAAGTTATAACCAAAGATGACCTTCAAAACTCCTTGCTGAGTTTCAGTCAAAATTTAATTACCCAGAAAATATCTTTTACCAAACAAAATACCGCTCATTTTTTCAATGAGACATATATCATACGAGATGATTAAAAAAGCTTGTTTCATAAAAAAGCTACCGTTTTGTACGTTACAACACTATTTCTAGACACTTTTGGGACGTTGTATTAGTCATAACAATGTCTGGGAGGATCTTCTATATGAAGTTTTATAGTGAAGTAGATCATCCCAAGCTATTCTTTTAGGATTGGACACTGGACACTGGGCAGTTTTACGATAAAATGTTTTTTATTGCGATTCTTGGGAAACTTTATTGGAATTCATCGTGAATGCATGAAAAGGCCTCGAAAAGAGACAGTTCTCCATCATCTCCTTGTAGAATACATTTCGTGTGATTGCTGATGGAAGAAAAAAACAAAATTATGTACCCACATTCACAGAACTAAAACTGTTTCTTCAATTATCGTCTGAAATTTCAGTTTCGGATATTTATACATGCATGTGAAATGATATAATTCATTATCATTTTACAAAGTATGGCAAATAATGCACAAATTGATCACTGTATAAGTGAATGAGAAGAAAATGCATCACCTATAGTTTCACATATTTCTTGTAGATATACACAAATTAAGATTATCTATATTATTGAAATTCAAGAACAAATTAGGATCAATCCGTCATAGCGGTTCCTTTTTATATTGAAAAAAGTCTCGATATGAATCTTTACATCTTTATACACTTCCATTTTCACTTCCATTTTCACGATCCTAAATTTTTCTTGGCTGTATTAAGTGTGAAATTTTATGTCACCTGTAGTAATTCGATAAGAAAAGCAATCAATCTTTATGAAATATCATTGTCAGGTATGTTATGAGTTTACTTACAAATAATAAAAGTATATTGATGGAGGGTTGGGTTAGAAAACAAATTATATGAACGATATTCAGTATAGGATTTTTGGCTGATTTTTTGACTATCCATGATCTGTAGATCTGTAAAGTAGGAAGGGTGAGTGTAGGCCCACAGCACTTATGCTACATTTAACCCATTGTATATCTTTCCGAGGAGTTGTCCATCCTGTCCTTTCCAGAAAGGTAGACAGTTTCAAAGAAAAATCTGTTTTTCCGTTAGCCAGCTGTCGCACCCCTACGAACGACAACCCTCAGAAGTCGAACCTTGTGCGAGCTAAGGATTAACGAGGTCTCACCTTTTAACGTGTGATTCCTAACACGGGTTAGACGATAGCAAGTGAAGATCGATCGTTCAGACTAGGGCTTGAACCACCGACCAACACGGCAGTCAATTCGAGTGAGTGAACAAAGCACCCACGCCGAACCGCTTGGCTACCGAGCGACCAGGTAACTAGGAGGAATCTCCTTCATTTCGACAGGTGTAGGCCAAGACTCGCCGAACACATACTCTCTTATTGACGATTATTCCGGAAACTCACATACGACATGCCTGACAGTTTCATCTTCCTGTTCACACATCCTGCATAGAGGTGTATTCACTAGACCCATAATATGGAGGTGTTTCCTCAGTTGACATTGGCCAGTCACAATTCCTACTGTTTTTCCTAGTCATCGCCAGATATTTCTTCGGCACCAGCTTCCCAGGGTTGCCCAGGGTGATTCTGGCAAGACTGCATCCTTTCATTCCATTCCATCTCTTTAGGGATTGAGCATGGGTGTGACGTTTGTCTAGTTTCGCAATTGTCGAAGTCATCAGGCCGTAGGTGACACTGGGTCCTAAAATTCTTAGTCCAGCCGCTTCCTTGGCTGAACAATCATCAATGCGACTTCTGTCGTACCCTTTATCCCACCTCAGGATAATGTTTTCATCTAAATCTTAATGGCACCCTTGGTGGCACTCTAGTACTAGCCCTGAGGTAACACGTTGTCTGTTCAAGGCTAATAGGGCTTGTCTACTATCAGTGCAGACTGTTTTTTCTTTTGTGACGATTGAGATACCAGCCAGTTCTGTTCGAACCACGCTGGTATTTTTTCAATTCCCCATAAAACTGGATTAAATTGCATCAAGCTGAGGATGCGCTTATCGCCATATGCTTAGCCTCAATTGACTCATGATAAAAATTATAGAATTTTCACGATAAATTTCATTGAACACCCGTTTTGCTACACGGTGGTTTCAGTTTGACTGGTGCATCAAACTATTCTACAATGTCTTTTCTATAACACTGGGTTATTAGAAAACTCAATTAGATAAATGCCCATATTTCACTTATTTTCCTAGAAGTGATATTGTACTTTAATTGTTTTTTCAAAATCTACTTGTTTAACCAGCATTAATCATTTATCAAATTGAGTTATGTAATCACCTACTGTTATATAAAAGACATTGTAGACATTGTGAATATTCTATAATTATTATCATGGATAGTGTTATTAATTTTCTATCAAGTAACGGCTACGAGCTATTTTTCCATTCCATTCCATTCAGTATTTTAAATCACTTATACGATATACGACAGTAAACCAAAACTTGTGGTTTTTCAATGAGTATTCTAAAAAACGTTATACCCAAGTTCATAAAACTCAAAACAGATAACAAGAGTCTTCCATCGAAAATGGGTATCCAGCATGGATACATGCTGGATACATAAAAATGATACATAAAAATGATCCAAGAAGAAAAGACAAATTCAGTATAGCAAAAGAAACAACGTCTATCTGAGAGAAATACATGAACTATCTCACAGATTACATCCCATGAAGTCATGACTCAAAAACACAAATTAAATACACTCACTCAATCTGAGCCATCAAATAACCCCACCACCATTTTCAGATCATCAGTTTCACAATAGATTAGTCCACCCAACCGGTATAAAGTTCTCCGAAGCAGAAATTCAATCATCTAATATCATCATTACACCTGATTCAGCATATAACATAGAAAATTCAGAGACTGTAATCGATTCTACAACCCCGGACAGTAAACTCAAACAAAGAGTAGCACACATCATCAAAAACAATCTTTGTTTTTTACAAAATCACTATTCCTTGCAGAAAACACTAAAGTAGATCAATAATTACAACATAACATTCACATTCACAAGAGGGTCTACGGTAATTGTCCTTCTCTATGACAAATACATAAACAAAACCTTTTACTACATACAAACCAGTTCTGCTGCAATTTCACCTAAAAATCCAACCAACAAATTTCAGACCATAACATGAAACTGCATCTGAGATACCTTCGTCATCAGACCTAAAAACAGTTACCAATACATCATATCTAGTCCACAAACTCCACAACTGTACTCATTCATCACGTCACGTATTTCTGATATGTCCGCTCTTGTTGGAATCAAATGTGTCAAGTCACTTGAACATGTCTCGTGAAAGTATCTATAAAAGGAAGACAAATCTCCAACCTTTCTTCGATGTTCCAGACTATCAGATATCAGACTATCAGATTTTTAAACAGATCAAGATTGCAAGTGATGTTCGTGCCTCCAATCAGGCGGATGACTCTTTTCTGGATGAAATCCAGCAGCTTCAGGGTATACTTAGGGGCGAAGCTCCATACATAAGAACAATACTACAAAAAAGGTCTGATCCAAGCTTTATATAACATTAAAAGTTGCTAAGGTGTGTACAGTTCTCTGGTTCGGAACAGTGTTCCAAGCTTTTGAGAAGCAGCCTTTGCAATTTCAGCAAGACATGTTGGTGTTCATTTCAACCCCCAACAAACTTATCGACGCAGAAAGCGGAATTGTCTGTCAAGACACTATATTATATCCAAATGGAATGACGAGACAAGTGTGCTGTCGTCAGCCAAGCAATATATGGGATTCTTGATTTTTTCCAATAAGTCGTTGATATACAATAAAAAGAATCCCTGGGGCACACCAGCGTTGATGGTAAAAGTATTCGAGAGATAACCATCGACAGCCACTTGCAGAAAACGTTCTTTCAGGAAGTTGGACAGTCATACACTCCTGAAATACCTCTTGCGAGAAAATTCTAGAGGTTGGGCTAATAAAATCGAACCAAAGCAAATTCCTCAAACTTACAATTCACTATTGATTTTCATTCCTAGAGGAAAACCTCTCAGTACATTTTCAAACTTGTCACTTCCTCCCCATTGGCAGCTTGCTATATCTACAATCTATGGGACTGGGGGTCAAAGTCATCGATTTCTTTTCTCAATTTTTTCAATTTGATGCAGTGGATATCGAAAAATGACATAAAGATTGGATCACTATGCTCCGCCCCTTCAAACAGAACATATTTAACATGGTTTTCGGATTTCTACTTCTCCATATTCATACAAAAAAAATTCAGGGAAGTCTCTTTCTTCCAGTTTGTTTCTGTAAGTAACTTATGTGCATGATCTACATCTCTGTGAGATGTCATTCTGGCAGCGCCGAATGAGACGAAACAGATCAACACTGGATGAAATTGAGTGAACTCCTACGAGTAGGTGGAAAAATATTCTCCGGGGAATATTCCTTCATGTAACACAATCTCGAAAGATCGACATGAAGTTGTAAAAAAGTTGTATATTGTCACGAGGGTCACATTTCCAAATTATATGCGCTGTTGAGTATCGGTTCATGAGAACTGACAGATACATATATCTTTTTTCATTATATCAGACAACAGATCCTTTTTTTTTACTTGAAATTTCATCTCAGCCTACACTTTGACCGTTGTCTTTGAATGATATACTTCAAATGATTGCATTTTTATACTTCAAAGGCTTGCTTATACACATAAAATTATGAAATGCAAAAAAGGTTTTCGAAACCGTCAGCTGAAGCTGATATATACCATAAATTTATTGCACCATTTACTCATAGTTATTGAACATGAATATATTTTGATAGTTGGAAAAGTGTTTTCAATAGATGAATATAATTACTTTTCTTGACAATTATTCTTGTCACTTCGTTTGTAACAAAACATAGTTGTTCGGTAAGCCATATTTCATAAAATAACTTTGTTGGTTATCAAAAAACTATTTGAAGATCACAAATCATCTATAATAAACAATTTATGTTATGTTACTTTCGGCCGTGGGGTCCTGAGTTCGAACCCAACTTTAGCCAGATATTTTTCTCGTGAAATTTTATCCAGCCTAAGTGGTGATTGTTTGTTTTATCATAGGTAATTGTCAATTATGAATCAATTGAGTTTTTTTAATTAAATTGTTTACATAAAACATTGAAAAGGTTCAAATTATGAGGAAACATTTGTAGAAGAGAAAAAGCGTTTTGGCTTTCTAATTTACCATCTTCATAAAAAATAAAAACTATATTTTTGTATCTGAGGCACTTTGCTTTTTTGTCGGATCTTTCCTGTGCTGTCGAATATAATTCAATATGTAACATGGTATTAGCTGGGGAAGTAGTTGTCTCCTCGCAGGCATTTACCAGAATCTACGGTGTAGGTAGTTAGGAGAGGTGAATATTTCGAGATTTCATTTCAGAATATTTCTTTTCTAGTATATTTTGAATCTTGTAAACCAGAATTTGATGTCCATGAATATACAGGGTATCCCATATAAAAATTCGCGGGCAAATATCTGAAAAATGAGAGAGAATATCCATATTTCGTGAAGGCAGATGATTTTGATGTCAAAGGATCCTCTTATTTGCGAAGAGATTCAGCAATAGGCGTCATCCATTACAGCATCGCTACACCGACGCCAATTTTTTTAATGGTAACCTAGATTTTCCGATTCGTTTTTGGATTCTGCATTGAATTCTGAATTCAGCCATTAAGCACACTTGTAGTTTTCCTTGAATACTGATTAAAAAAGGCAATTTTATTGCATAAAGAGGGCCATGAATAAGTCAAAATGAATACAATAATACGAGTTTAATAAATCGAACCCATCAGTTATGATTTTATTGTCTGTTCAATTTTATCTAGTTGCGTATTTCTGTGCAAATTAAAATAAATATATCAAATTACCAAAAAATATGTTACTTTGACCATAACTCGACTAACATGATGATAACGAAATCAATTAATGATGCCAAGAATCATTTCAGTAAGTGTTCGAATTGCCTTCCTTCACGTAGTATACACATATTCCATCTTTTTAGTAATTCCCAATTCTTGACAGCTAAAAGCGTCTCTCGCGTTATGGAAGCACAAACATTTGTGATACTATTTTTCAAATCCTCTACATTTTGTGGACGTCGCATATAAAGTAAGTATATGGTATATCCCCACAAAAAGAAATCTAGTGGAGTAATATCCGGACTTCGAGCTGGCCATGGTATTGGACCCTTATTTCCAATCCATTTCTCATTAAAAGTATCATCCAAATATTGGGTAACTATTCTATTATTATGTGGAGGTGCCCCATCTTGTTGAAACCACATATTCAGTCGAGTTTGTAAATTCTCCAAGAGATTCGGCAACACATGTTGCCGAACCAAGTATCTCTCCCCATCGACAATTCCTTCGAAAAAATGAGGTCCTATCAAATAACCATCAATGATTCCGCACCAAACATTAACCCCCCACACAGACTGAAATCTCGTTTCTTGCACCCAATTAGGGTTGACGTCAGACCAATAGTGACAATTATGTTTGTTTATTATACCGTTGTTATGGAAAAGCGTGCATCACTCTATAATATTTTTTTTAGAAACTGATCAACATCCTGAATACGGGTGGACAACCATGCAATGAAGTTAAATCTTCTATCAGCATCTCCTGAATATGAGAATATATTTTAGTTATTAAAAATGGAACGTGAAGATTATTACCTGGATGAAGTCCTTGAACCAAATGTATTTTGTATGGATGGAATTTGTTTTTTGACAAAATACGTTGTATTGACGATTTCGAAATGTTTCAATGCATTGCAACTTGTCTGGTAGAATTTTATGGTTCCAACACCATTTGACCTAGGTCTGCAACACTGTGATTCTCATCAGAAGCCGTTTTTGGTTTTTTTTTCGCTTCCGTTCATTGAAACATCCATTTCGTGCCAAAGATTTGGCTAAGCCAGCGAATGTTTTGTCTGAGGGTAATTTTCTGTCAGAATACCGATTAGCGTATATTCTCACTGCTTTTTTTGAATTCCTTCTTGCTTCGCCATAAATACATATCATATCCAACTTTTCTGCATTTGAAAATTGAACCATTTTTCAATTTTACGAAAAACCAACACAAAACTGAATACACTTTCGTCAAATCTGACAGATCTTTTGACAGATCGATAAATACATTATTGAATTTATTTTGACTTATTCATGGCCCTCTATATAATATACAATAAAATTGCCTTTTTTCATCAGTATACAAGAAAAATTAAAACTGTGTTATATGGCTGAATTCAGAATTTGATGCAGAATTAAAAAACAATTAAAAATACTGGGTTACCGTTTAAAAAAATTGGCGTCGGTGTGACAACGCCCTAACGGATGACGCCTAGTGCTGGATCTCTACGTAAATAAGAGGACCCATCGACACCAAAATTATCTGCTTTCACGAAATATGACATTCTTCATCATTTTTCAGATATTTGCTCGCGAAGTTTTATATGGGACACCTTGTATATTTTCGAACTGAATTATTGCGACAGAATAATATCATATATCATAATAATCAAAGAATGTGGAGGCTAAGTGAAAAATTCTCTTCAGATCGCACTGCGTTGACAACAAGAAATCTAAAGTCCACAAATACAAGAGTCAAATGGAGGCAGCCACTGAGAAGCTAATCAGATGGCTGTTTCTGAAAGCACATTCAATTTCGCCTGAGCTAAGACGAAAATCATAATGCTCAAATCCTTCCTTTTTTCCTTTCCCGGCACTCGACCTTTCACCCCGTACCATTTCGAAGCGAATACTAAAAAACTTCCCCTGCGTACTCGAATCGTAGATTTTATAACACAAAGATCGCAGAGAGGACAAATTTTGTTTTGATGGGAACATTTTTACGGGTAATTGGCTTCTTCAGATAAAAGCAAAACGACTCCTAATATAATTATTTTAGTTATTTGCAAGTTTAGGTTTATGATCCAAATCAAAATATATCGCTCGGCTTAAAAAAGGCTCTGAAATGAAGTTTACATAAATTTCAAAGTCGTTACAATCCTGGAAAATGTTTATGAGTTCGGTGGAAGAAAGCTAATTTACCGATATGTATCAGCTGTGATTGATTTGTGAGGTTTATTCACATAAAACTTCCATATTCTTATTAACAGGTTGTTGTGTGGATGAAAACGTAGAACCTCATGATTTTCCCGTTACTTCATGAGTTTTTTATGGATCTTTCAGAGAGTTCAATTTTGGTCACTTAAATGTTAAGATGATATCCATAAAAATTATAGAATTATCTCAATTTTATTCAAGATGCGTTTCGCTTCACGGTAGCCTCATCAGAAACTGGTACATCAAACTATTCCACAATGTCTTTTTTCTATACCCGTACTATAATAATACACTTATATGCTCATAATCCATTTTATAATGAGATACATGTATACAGATTTTTCAATAGAAATTCATAATTTCTCAATCAAGCATGCTGTGCATTTGACGTTTTTCCTTGATTCGTATACAAATATTGTATTTGCCAAAATCAGTAGGTATTGAATTTTCATAAAATATAGCTAAACTTCGATAATTATATTATCAAAATATCTGATATTAAGAGAGAAAACTGAGAACTATAACAACTATCCATAGACTGAAGAAATACAAATGATATTTCGTAATTCTCCGAAAATGTTTTGATTGCTTATTTTCAAGTATTGATGGAAACTATGGACACATTGTGAACACATTATCCAATAACGAAATCGTTGATAAATATTGTATCATTGGCTTTCTACTCCATATTGATACAGAAAAATATGGGAATCTGGAACTTCAACTAGCGTTTCCCAATATGACTGATAATCAGTCCGTGCAAAGCGTATTGTCAAATCATCTGAAAATGGAACTTTTAACGGGCGATAATCAACTGTATTGCCAAACATGCGCCAAACTAACTTTCTATTATAAGAAAACAAGTATAGCTGAGGCACCAGTCATTCTAATAATGACACTGATGATCTTCAAACATGACACAACCTCTGACGAAAGCACCAAACTCTTACGAAAGTTCGAAATAGATTAACACTTCAATCTAGCAGGACATTATTATAATCTTCATGCAATCATTGTTCACTGTGGTTCTGGCGTTGAATCAGGTCATTATTACGCGTTGATCAAAGACGAAACGGACTGGTTTAAGTTTGACGATAGTCGTGTCACGAAGTGTCTGGCGATGTTTTGAATTCATTGGAGCCTCTGGAGACACCCTATACTTTGTTTTATAAAAGACCAGATATTGGCAAATCAAAATCTTCAGATGATATGGTGCTGCGGGTTTTTCCATGTTTTCCTGCAGCTAAAAAATAAAATGCACCACTGGAATCAGTGAACTTGCCCCGGAGCGTCAATTAAATTTTGTTGTTTCATAATTTCATGATTTGCATTACTTTCTTCGTTATTAATATATATTTTGAGTTGTATCAACCATAATATATAAACTTATCTGGATATAAGAAACTACAAGCTTTATTAAAGTGGAAGTCCGTAGGATAAGGGATAAAATAAATCGAGAAATTTTAATGAGGTAACTCGTAGCGAACGGGCTAAGGCGCTAAATTTGAACTAGGACTACATTATGAGACGAAGCTAGCCTAGGTCTTCTTTATTTCTCATTGTTGTATTTTTTTATTCATTTTTTGATTTGAATGCAATGATTTTTGGAATAATGGGGGCATGTCGAAGGTATGAACTACTCGATCAAAAATGTGAAAATGACAATGTTATGAATGGAATCTTAATTTGTGGTAGAAATTAAAACCGAAGGTACAACGAAAATTTGGAATTACCGACAATTACTACGAAATTAGTAAAAAATATATGAATCTACGGCCGAAATTTTGATCCACCCCATCTACTTTCGTTAATTATTTTTTTTGGAAAATGCACAATTCAAAACATTGGTATGGATGACTTTTGTAATTTGAGGAATAAATAGCAACATATTTGAGTCTGCGTGATCCAATTTTATATACAGGGCATTGTTTTCGATGGACATCTGCAACCGTACCAGTTGATGCCGGTGGTGATTTACTGTATTGAAACGTCATGGTGGCTGGAAATCCAATTCAGTGGCGAAAGGCTACATCGAAAATTCGGTTCAGAATAAAATCAGCATTATTAAAATAATATAGAACTCAATTAAGACTAGCAATAATGAAATAAATGTAAATATTCCATTCACATCCAGATCAGTGGAACCTGGAATTAACTTTTCAAACTGCACATTAAATAATCTTAATATTTACACAAAAAGTCGGAATAATTACAATTATTGTGTTTAATAAAATATTAATAGAATTTTTATAGTTTTCCTATATCCATGGTAATACCCGAGGTAATGCAATTATTCACAGTCCACAGGGAAATAGCATGGTAACTGCAGTTGCTAAGAGGCCCACTAGCAATTTTAAAAACGATTTCTGCAACATAAGAGGACTCAACTTGAATATAAGCTCAGTTTACCAACATCTGCAATCAAATAGTCCTCATATTCTTGCACTCACAGAAACCAAAGTCAGTGCTTCAACAAACCATGTCAATTTTCTATATCCCGGCTATAATTTCCACTCTCGATTCAGACATAACTTTGGAATATCTCTTTTTATTAGAAGCGATCTCTTCTGTCAACGAAAGCAAATGCAGGAACCCCGAAACTTAGATGTTATGTAGCTCAAAATAATGTCGCAGAAGATCACCAAATTCATTTGTTGCGTTTATCGACCAATACACAATATAAGGAACTATTCACTTCACTTGCAAACACTATTGACTTTCTGCAAATCAATCATCCCAGTGCCGCAATTTCCATATTCGGTGACTTCAATGTCCACAATATAGAATGGCTCCAATTCTCAAATATAAACGACGAACAAGGACGCGAAGCTGAGGCTTCTGCAATAACCAGCGGACTTACTCAGATTATAAATGAGCCAACCAGGATTCCTGACCGTGATGGAGAATATGCTAATCTTCTGGATCTAAACCTAATAACCAATTCAGAAACTCATCGCAAACTCAATTCAGTGTTGAGTAAATTAACGATAAAGATAAGGTGAATGAGAGGATCTTCAAGACCATTTGCGAAATTTCCCCTGGCTAAATGTTTGTTTCAGCTCTAAAGATCCATCAACTTGCGCTTCTAAAGTCACGGAAATGACCTTCTTACGGCAAACCTTGGTTCAACAAAAATTGCGACCAAGCTGTCGTCCCTAAAAATCTCGCCTATCAGCAGTGGCGCAAAAATTCCAGTGCCGAAAACCGAACTTAGTATAAATGAAACCAAAGAACTTCAAAATCAGAGAATTAGGGATAAACTGCTTGCCAATCTCAACAGGTCTAGATCCTTCTGGTCGGTAACTAAAGCAGAACTTTACCAAATTCATAATTCCACCACTAACACAAGCGGAAGGTTCAATTGCCGTAGAAAAAGCAAATCTACTAGCTGATCAATTTGCGTCCCACTCTACAGTTGATTTTCTGGGAAAGGCACCACCCACTTTCCCCGCACTAGAATCCACAATGCCAGAAATTACTTTTAGACAGCGTCCAGTCAGGAGAATTTTGAAACAGCTAAATATCAACGAGGCATCTGGTACTGATGAAGTGCCTGATGAACCAGAAAACGGTACACATCTCAGCAACTTTTGATGCTTTATGAAGCTCACATCAGACCTTCTTTGGAGTATTGTTCTCATGTATGGAGCTCCGCCCCCAAACATACCCTTAAACTGCTGGATTCTGTCCAGAAAAAAGTTATCCGCCTGATTGGAGACGCGAACATCACTTGCAACCTTGATAGTGTGGAACATCGAAGAAAGGTTGGAGATCTGTCTCTCTTCTATAGATACTTTCACGGAAAGTGTTCAAACATTTGATCCAACCAAGATCGGTACATATCAGAAATACGTGACAAACTGTGGCTGTTCAAGAACTCTTTCATTGGAGAACGGCGTTTATGTGGAATAAACTTCCAGAGAATGTTTTTCCAAATGGATTTAATCTCCAGCGATTCAAATCCAATGTGAATCACTACTTTCGCACAGACACCGCTCTAAGAGCACCTTAAGGACTTTGCTGCAGTGATTGTGTTTTCTCCTTAAAAAAACACTACTTCAGTTCATATTCGAACGTTTGTCATACATTTTGGAGCACAGCGACACCTAAACCTGTCGTTTGAATGATTACACATATTGTGTATGTCACATAGAGAAGCACCAACTTGTTGAAACATCTTTTCCTCATCAATGTATGCAACTAGTTGTCAGAAGGAGAAAAAAAACTCTGAGAGTTTTGCGTGTGTCCCGCGTGAACGACAATTATGACGAAACTGTTCGAAAAGACAGTATACTCGTACTAAAAACTCGCATGCATTCACCCAATCATACGGATTCAACTTGTACTTTTTCAATATCCGCCGAGCATTTGTTGATTCATTGTTGACCATTTTTCTTGTAAGTACTAAACGCGTTAAAATTTGTACCCATAATGCAATTCTGTTACCCTTAATATAGGTTATTGATTTACCGAATTTACAGCCTGCTTTTTTATGTGAATATTTGACACCAATTCACGTTTTGTCAAAAAGATATATATCAGTCATTATTTACAAAATAAATTCGTAATTGATTATCCCATGACTGAAGAGTTAGAGAAGTTTTGAATTTTTGAACACTTCACCCCAATTCGCTCAATTTTAAACAAAAACGTAATACTCGTCGAACGACGAAAACTGCTAATTATTGTGAAGGAATTTATTCTTATCAATAAAAAACGGCGGAGAAGAACTGTTTAATTCTAGCTGATAATTTGGCAGTTGTTCTGAGCACAAGCCTCCATTCACATAAAACAAAGCAAGTTAGTTTTCAATGATGCTAATTCTTGTATTTCGAAGTTGGCTGGAATTAGTTAATAGCTTTTCTCTGAATTTTTCTGGAAATAATGGAAATAACAATATCTACATTTGTTTAATGAAACGATTTTTTTTTAATTAGGGTTAGATTAGGTTAGATCCAAAGTGAGTGGGTCTATTCGACCCTCCACCGCAACCCACAAGGGTTTATTGTGGCTCACACCTACTCACACTCGACCAAATAAACCCAGCTTCTCAACAAATCCGATGAGTTTGTATGGTGAGTGGTCTTTTAGGTCAGATGGTAAGAGTACGGCTCTTCCGAACTCTAAAATCCTGATTCGGTCCCCAGTTGGGTAGGCACAAAGTATGTGCTCTGCTGTTCCATCATAATTTTTTTAATTGCTTTCTATGAAATAAATATTCAATATACTGTATTGTATTAAGTTTGCTAATGCTCGCAACACATACAAATTGAAAATATATTGAAGTGAATAACTCTTTGAAACCAGAAAATTAAAAATGAACTACTTTCTACTTTTAATGATTCCAGATCATCAGGACAGTGGTTAAAACCGTTTCATCACCAATAAGTGGATAGTTCGTTGACAATACTAGCAAGCAAAGAAGACAGTAATTTACTTCCTGAACAATTTGTATGGCACTCTGCAGGGAAACTGAAACCCACCCCCACTGTTCAATCCACAATACCAGATATTATTTTTCAAACATATTATTAGACGGATATGTCTCGGTATTCTGTTTCTGGTTCTCATGGAGTTCCTCTCATTAATTAAAATATTGGCCTGTAAACTTGCACCGTTACTCTTTAGGCTCTCACAAAAAGCGGATTTTTCCACATATTTTGTTTCCCTTCCAATCGAAAAGTTGAAAAATCATACGGTTCAATTGGAAAAATATTTCTTGGATTTATACTTTTCCATTAAAATATATAGAAAGGGGGGAAAATGTTTCAATTGAAACTTTTAATGGAAATGTGTAGATCATCCACAGATGTTGCCTTTAAACACAAACCTTAAAATGATCATCTGAAACATTATATATGTTCCTTGTTGCTGGATATTGAATTACTCGAAAATTACTTTTCCTTTCTCAATTTTCACAACATTTGTAATGGAAACTGAAACGAATATCATTTATGAGGAATGTAAACAACATAATACGCTTTGATTAGAAGCTTGAAATGAAAGAGTGAAGTTTTAAAAAATGTCACTGTTAAAGTTTTAAATATAATTGCATTCGACTATTTTTTATTCACTAAAATACATATGCGGCAATGTTACGTCATATATTATTACTCTTCATATTCGGTGGGCTCGGTGGCGTAGCGTGCCTTGGCGGGGCACCGTATAAAAACTTATTTGGGGTCCCTCAGGAAGGGTAAATATTTCCCAAAAAAAAAAAATCATAAAATTACAAGAAATATTCATTCATCATACATAATAGGCGTGTCTCCTAACCTTGAATTTAATAACATACTGACTTTCATAATTTGTCAAAATCATTTATTTTTATTAAAATCGAGTGTAATTACTAAGGAATACAATCATCGGAAACTCAATCGCTATCGCAAAAATATTAATAGTAATCCCCCAGGTAGATGAGATAAATGGGTTGGATAGTAACATTTTTGCTTAGGGATAATACTAACCTTTGAAATCACTTACAGAAGGTGTCTGAAAAAATGAAGAAATTTTGGGCACTTTTTTTATGACCTCCTCCCTTTTCTGTTTATTTTTTCTTTTCGTAGCTCCGCTGGGATAATCTCTTTTGCTTTCACTCATTGTTTTTCATAAATCTCTACTAACACTATTTAATCAGGAGAATTGTATTGTATTACAAAGTAATGCACAATTAAATTAAACACTTCAATAAACACTACTCTCCATAGTTCGTATGCAGATTAGACGTATTATTTTACGGGGGCATCCCCTTTGAAGTATATGACGAAACGGGGAATCCCGCAGCCAACGATAATAACCGGTGTAGTGTAGAGTGTTGCCAACTTTTAAATGGAAAAAAACAATTTGTTTTCAATCTTGTCATTTCAGAAGTAAAATAAAATTGGGAAGTTTTTATTAATTTTTGTTTACGCAAGTTGGGGGCCCGGTTGGTTTGGGGGCCCCGTATAATTGATACGGCTGATACGGCGGTAGCTACGCCTCTGGGTGGGCTGATCTATTCTGAACAACTAATGTATTATATTTGATAGCACATTGAAAAAAATGCATCAAACAAAAGCCCGTGAAGTTGAAAACCAGAACGCGAACAACAAAAACACAATACATTAATGATATTATCAGTGATGCCTCTCCCCGTGGTTGAGTGCTCTGAGATTTTAGCTTCTGCACACTGCTACTGGAATTTTGTCAATTAAACTCAATATTCCTTTTGAAGATGATCAATTGGCGATCGAAACACGTGTCGAGGTGTTGAAATAATGGTTTGATGTTGGGAAAAAACTTCAGTAATATTACTTCAATTTAAACTCATTGTTATAGCAATACAGTGAAGTGAATTACTAATTGATGTAGAAAACATAAGCCGGTTCAATATCAGATGATTATTATTTCTTTTGTTGTAGCCATGTGACTCAAAAGGAGATAGAAATTTTGCAATATTCTTGTGAATTCGTGAAAGAGACTCATAGATATATACAGAAAACTTTGTTATGACTTTCACTTCACTTTACAAATTCTGCAGGAATTGCGAAAACAAACACTGGCAATTATTCTTAGATATAGGTTTTTTTGGCACTTGAAAATTTTAGAAGATAGGCTGGAGTTACCCCAAAGCCTTGTGGTAAAAGGCTTTGAGGTATGTAATAGAGAAAAATAGGCCGTTGTTGATGGAGTTGTATTGGGTGCTTCAAGATTCTACCTCTGTACAGTTGTATATCAACCAGGATTTCCAAATCAGCTTCGACAGTTCTAGAGTCCATAAGCTCAAGCTTGGACAGTTCTAGGGCCCGTAAGCTCAAGTTTAATTCGAAGTAATTTGCAATAAGATATTAGGATCTAAAAGGAATAGGAAGGTCACCAGTACTTTATTCCAAGTGCGTATTGAAAATGAAATATTTCCCCCCGTGAACGAGATCAAAAATTTAGAACTCTGGTTCAACCACCAACTTCGCTTTACCGTCACCTATCTGGATCAAATTTCGTATAACGTCATGAGGCAACTGTTTTCTACTCGAGATCTACTCAACACTAAGTCAAAACTTAGATTATGTGAGTCCTCGTGTCAAAAATTTCTTACTGTAACAGCATTTTCGAACTTGCTTCAAGACAATCGGTTGCTTCTCGTCTTTAGCGTATTCGGAATAGCTATCTACGCTTTTCGTTTGATATCAGAAGATACGGCATGAATATATATCCTCAGCTATGCAAGAATCAGGATGGTTGAAAGTTGGGAAACTCAGAACATTGCACTCACATTGAGTGCTCAGAACATTGCTCACTAATACCCACAAAATCTTGATAACTCGTTAGCCTGATTATTTACTACAAAAGCTCAAAACATTTACCTGAATTAATAGTTTCACCACACCGGAACGATTTGGTTTTAGTCATTCCTAATCAAAAATCCTCTATCTTTACTCGCTGCTTCTTGTTTGATACACCCAAATATTATAATCAACTACCCTGTGAGATTCGATCTTACACAATAAACAAATTTTAAAAAAGACTGAAGAGATATTTATTTAATTGGATTCTTGTCCGTTCTCGACTTCGGCTAAACCCAATAGGAATTTTTACTCAACTTACTCATTTTCTTTTGCTAGCATTCAATGTCTCTAATTTTATGGATCCTGTTATTATATTATTACTTTCTTTTCTTTCGATCTTTTTGTTTCTCTATTATTACAATTAATGTTTATTTTAGTTTATTTTGGTTTGTTCTAGTGAATGAAGACGTATTATTATCACTATTGACATTTTAATATTCTATACGTTAAAAAAATTGTCGAAAGATATCCGCCCTATCAACCTGGAAATAGTGAACAAG
This sequence comes from Leptinotarsa decemlineata, assembly GCF_025532065.1. NCBI lineage: Eukaryota > Metazoa > Arthropoda > Insecta > Coleoptera > Chrysomelidae > Leptinotarsa > Leptinotarsa decemlineata. The sequence goes on along the minus strand of NW_027412688.1, from coordinate 24,768,100 downwards.
ATCCTACAATCCTTCGTCATTAGATTGAAAAAAAAAATCATTTACCTATCCAATTAATCAACTTTTTAATGATAATGGTTTTCTATTTTCAGTTATTTATACGTATGTTATTTTTTTTATTTATTATCCTTATAGATTTTATTATTTCATAACGTGTTAGGAATCACACGTTAAAAGGTAAGACCTCGTTAATCCTTAGCTCGCGCAAGTTTCGACTTCTGAGGGTTGTCGTTCGTAGGGGTACGACAGCTGGTTAACGAAAAAACAGACAGACAGACAGATATCGGTTTAGCTGATTTTGATAAACTCGTCTATCAATTGTGTTATCGCAAGGAGTTCTTTGCCAATTTTTAAATTTGTTGATGCCAGTCCTCAAGAATGGTGGGGGGGCAGGATGAAAATGGCAATTTTAAAATTGAAATATTACATATCCAATAATACTTCTGAAATATTTATGCCACCGTTTTTATAGAATCATCCTATTATTTTTGAGAAGCACTCTTTAGTTACATTCAAAATTGTCTTTCGTCTCAAATAAAGAAATGAAAAATAATGAAATTCTTTTGAATTGCAAAAATCACTCACCGGGAAATGAAAAACGGTCCTTTCCTAACACAAAAATTATCCACCAATCTGTCAACGGATAAGAGGAACACTCTGTACCACCTCGACCCGACACTGATGAAAGTCAGAGTGACACTATCCTCAATCACTTAAATATGAAAACTTTTAGGCATTCCCGCTTTGGAAGAAAGTTCGGAGCCACACTTGGTTAACGCATCCACTTGTTGCTTTTGGGGTGGTGGAGTTGCTCGAAACTAGATTCTCCCACCTGTGGAGGCATTCCCTCCTACTCATTTCGGGAATTTGGAGGGAAAATCCTAGAAGGGAATTACGAAGAACCGCGTTTACGAATCCTTCCGGAAAGATAAGCGTTTCTCGTGAAATACCGGAGCGCAGTTGTAGGCAGATCTATGCGAAATAAATTGATGGATGTGGTAGGAAATCATAATGAAGAAAAGAAAAATGAAAAATTTCTATGTTTTTTACCACTTTCTTTTGTAACTAACGTTGCTGCAGTTTTGTCCTATACGGATATTTTCAAACTTATACAATAAACTTATTGTAACGTTTGTTTGAAGGTGATTGACGATGTTTCATGATGAATCTCACTAGTTTGGACTTCCATTGTCTAATATATAAAATGATTTGAAAGCCCTGAGACACCCTAAAGAGAAGAATTAAAAAATGAATAGGTGAAAATAAAAATTAAATCAAGCAAAAACCTGAAATGAAATAACAGTGAAATAAAATACAAGTAAAAATAGAACAATTGAACAAAAATTAAATAAAAATAAAGAAATGAAAAAAGAAAATAAAAATACAAAGTTAAGAGATTCCACGCCACGTTAGTTCACGACGTTTCGATTGTTGGTATCTACAATCGAGTTCAGTATTTCCATGGTTCCATATTTCATTTTCATGAGATCATACACAGAGAGGAACATTGGTTAAGGAGAAAATTCAAGGAAGCCGCATACATGTTGTCCAACAACGTATTCAGCCAAGCTAGCGTAGCGATACGCAGCGTATGGAAACCCATCATCAAGCGAAAAATGGCCAACTCCTGCCAAACGGTCATCTCCCACTAAAACAGTGAAACGGAAAATGGAAAGCGGGGATGAGTGAAAATTCTCGAACGACCCATAAATAGTCATCTCTCGGAGGAATCAGTCCAGTCATCACTCGAAGACGATTGTAGATACCAACAATAGAAACGTTGTGAACTAACGTGGCTTGGAATCTCTTAACTTTGTATTTTTATTTTCTTTTTTAATTTCTTTATTTTCATTTAATTTTTGTTCTATTTTTACTTGTATTTTATTTCACTGTTATTTCATTTCAGGTTTTTGCTTAATATAATTTTCATTTTCAGCTATTAATCTTTCAATTCTTCTCTTCAAGGTGTCTCAGGGATTTCGAATTATTTTATATATTAGACAATGGATCTCCGAATTAGTGAAATTTATTGTAACTGTAGTAACGCTAGTTAAAAATAAAAGTGGTAAAAAACATAAACTTATTGTATAAGTTTGAAAATGTCCGAATAGGACGAAACTGCAGTAACGTTAGTTACAAATAAAAGTAGTAAAAAACATAGAAAATTCTTCATTTTTCTTTTCATTATGATCTCCTACCACATAGTAACGGCTAAAAGTAGTTGTCTCGAGAGAACTTTTTCTTCCATTTTGTGTCTGAAAGTTGTTTCCATAATATCTACACATCTTTATAAAGAGTTTATTTTGAAATTAATTGCCTCCTTGCTTTGGATGATTATCTCAATTTTTTTTTTTCATTTTCAGATACAATTAGCAATCAAAAACAAATAGAATGTGGGAATCCACAAGGTACGGTACTGGGTTCTCTGCTTTTCAATTTGTATCTAAATGGATTATTCAATTTGGACAGTGTTGGGAAAATAATTGGATACGCAGACGATACTGCAATATTCTATGAGGCAGACACTTGGCTTGATTTGAAAAAGAACGTAGAAACAGATTTCCACTTGCTCAAAAAATGGTTTGGTGAATCTGAAAAAACTAATTTTCTTCCTTTTAGCAGCAATCTATTCAGTGATTGTCCTTTTAAAACTCTTGACGGCGAACAAGGAAAAACACTAAAAATAGATTCCCTGAGAAAATCAAATACTTGAGCGTCGACATAGGTGGGACTCTCATATAACATATTTAATGAAAAAACTGCAAACAATGCTTCACAACTTCCATTCCTTGAAAAATTACTTACCTCACAAAGAACTTGAACCATTATATAGTTTCCTAGTGGAGAGTCATTTGAGATATGGTATAACATCATGGGTGTACACCTCAATCCCTTAGAGGTACTACAAAGGAGATTCATGAAGTTGATCATGTCTAGAAATTCACGTTTCTCGTGAGATCTCCTGTATCAAGAGTGTGAAGTTATGGATATGAAGAAGAATAAGAAGAATATATTTATAGAAATAGGTAATCCTAATACACAATATTATATATAAAAATAATACTAATATAGAAATTGAAAATAATTATGTAAAAAATCAAAATGAAGATATAGTTCAAAATTGAAAATAAAAATTTTCAGTTTGAAAAATAACGACATATGCTATTGAAAATACATTGCAATATTGCAGCTCCAATTCAATGATAAAAAGCAGAAAACAACATACAAATATTATATTCATTAATATTATCTTACCAAGTATTATTCTATCTAGCATTTTGGATGGATTTCAATAACTGTTTTTTAAAAATACTTAATGATGGACTAGATTTAATTCCATTTGGTAATTTATTGTATGCATCAAACCCTTTGAAAAATAAAGAATTCATGGCCCTTCTTCTTTTTGTTCTACATGAATGCAAATTAGTTTGATTTCTTGTGACATATTTGTGCACCTGTGAATTTAAACTAGAAAATTCAGAAAAATATAAGGGTGATAAGTTATTCAGAATTTTATATATGATTGTCATAGTTAAGTAATACAACCGTAAAGAAACTGGTAGCCACCGCAAAGTTTGTAACATAATTCCGATTTCAGTGAATCTATTCACTTCTAGAACAATTCGCATACCGCGATTTTGAAGTTTTTGTAATTGATATGTTTGATCAGATTAAACAAGAAAATAAGCACAGTAAACAAAATGTGGTTGGATAATCGCATTAAATACAGTAATTTTAGACTCAGTGGATAAATTACCAGAAATTCTTGCAAAGAAATGTAGTTTTTTATATAATTTATATATATATAATCGAAATGATTGCCAAAAAGTAATAAATTATCTAACTGGAATCCAAGATATTTGATACATGACACAATTTCAATGTTTTCATTTTCGATTTGTAAATTTATTTCATTTGAATCAAGGTCGTTCCATTTATATTTTGTTGTAATAATCATTCTTTTAGTTTTCATTTTATTCAGTTTTCATTTATTTGCCATGAGGTACTTATTTACATCCTTTAATGGGGCATTCATTTTTATTAATAGCTTTATCTAAGCTTGTATCATAGCATGCCAATAGAGTATTATCTGCAAATAAATTTATGAAATGAACATTTATAAACAAATTATTACTATTGCACAAACGTGAAGTATCATTTCAGCAAAAATAAAGCATCATCACGAAACCACGACTATAACACACGACATCGCGACCAACTAACCTATCCTACTATTAAAAACTCGATTTCACGAAGAGCTATTCTTTCATGGCAACTAAATAATATAACACTGTACCTGACAAAATAATAAATTCTAATTCCAAACCAATATTCAAAACACAAATAAGAAAACATATTTTCGAAAAAGATAGACAATTTTTTAATATTTTATTCTCATAGAACCTGTAATATCTGTCCAAGGTTTTATCTATTTTTCTCATTTTTTGTTTGTCTATTATTTAATCGGCCTATTTTACCCCAAGCTGAATTTGTTTAACTATAACACATAAAATTTAATAAAATGTTTCGTAGTTTCTACTCCACGAACGCCATACTTACTTGTTCACAAATATTTATATACTTACATATTTTTATAACTTCTTGCGAAACAAGAGCTCTGCTCTTATCGTCAAACCATTTTATTCACATATTTTGTTTTAATTGTACTCTAATCTGTATACGTTGTGAATAACGTTATTATTATTATCATTATTCGAGCGTTTTTTGAGGTCTGCGAACAGCTAGTAGTAGCTGGGAGCCAAATCTGGCCAATATGGTATATGCGGGAGCAATTCAAAGCCCATTTGATATAATTTTGTCACCGTTTTCATTGATTTGTGACACTGTACATTGCCTTGATGAAACAGCACTTTCTTTTTCTTCAAATGGGGTCGTTTTCCGCAATTTCAGCCTTCAAACGTTCCAATGACGCTGTATAATTCATTGTTGATGGTATTTCCCTTCTCGAAAGAGACGATGAATATTACACCACGCACATCCCAAAATAATAACTAACTAACGTAAAGCGTTTGACTGTATCAATCACACTATACTAATTGACAAGTTGAAATTCTATGGATTTTCTGGATCCGCAATAAAACTGATGACCTCATAACTTCAAAATAGATCCCAAATAGTTCACTGTAATAATCAGAGCAGTTCAAATCTGATAATACGCAAAGGTGTTCCACAAGGAAGCTATTGTTCTTGATCTATATAAATGACCTACCCAAAAGCATAAATGCATTAACAACCTTGTTTGCCGATGATGCTACCTTCGCAACCAGAATCGAAAAGAATTCCACAAGAATTGATGAAATAATAGGATCGATCATCAATCAAGCTACTGAGTGGTTCACGGCAAACGAACTAAGCTTGAACACACGCAAGACTCAGATACTTATTTTCATACTGCCAATCAGAGCGTGAAATTTCTAGGACATATTATTGATCCCAACTTAAATTGGAAACTTCATATAGATCAATTAACAAGCAAGTTATCAAATGCAATATTTGCAATTAGACGGATGAAATCGCTAGTGAACTTGGAGACAGCCATCTCAGCTTACCATGGAATGTTTCTCTGTATTATGACTAAGGTCTAATTAACTGGGGCCAATCTTGCTATACTCAGTCGATATTTATTATCCAGAAAGGAGCCATTAGAGCTCTGGCCGGTATAACTCAAACTGAAAGCTGTAAACCATAGTTCATTAAGTTTAAAATTCTGACACTTCCGTCAGCAATTATTTACAACGAACTAATCTACGTAAAAACGCACATGCATTTGTACATACTTAATGGAGATTCACACAATTATCTGACTAGAATGAGATTCCATATCGCTATTCCAAATAACAGAGTAACATCTACGAATAAAATATTTATTGGTATCAGATTATTCAACTCTCTACCAGATTTTATCAAAGAAGCTCCAATAGCCATTTTTAAAGCAAAACTGAAAATTCACAATGCTCTGCCTATTATGACATCTCCTAATTTAGATTTCCTCAATGTTAGTCAATAAACTGTGTGTAACATCATTGAACCCATCTTAACAAACATGTAAATAAATTTAATAAATTTTGAAATTTGGAATCCAAAAAAACAGTGAAAATGAAATGAAATGTGAAAAATGTTTAATTATTATTGTGAAATCCAATATGTATATTTTATTAATAAACAAATTTTATTTACTTTTAGGATTAGGTGTAGTCAATGACTTATCAAAACACTATGTTATGTATTACTTACCAATAAAGTACAATACAATACAGTACAATTACAATACAGAACAATGTAATGAGAAGATAAAGGTGAATAAATGAGTACTCGATAAGTGTTTTTCACACTTGTTTCGAGAGGTCATAACCTTTCCAGCCGATTGTTATACTTTCGGGTGCTTTGGACGAGATTCACCAGTTGCTCTCCACTCTGATGACGGTCGTTTTGATTCCGGAGTGAAGTGATGGATCGTTTCGTCCATTGTCACATGTCGACGCAAAAATTCCGGTTTGTTTTGCTAGAACATGACCAAACACAGCTCAGAGTCATCGAAACGTTTTTTTTTTTGGTCAACAGTGAGCTCGCGCGGAACCTACTTTGAACAGAACTTTGTCATAGTCAAATGCTCATGCAATATAATGATAATAATATTCCCCTATTTCATCATTTGAATGCACAAAGGTTACATAAATGATTGAAAACGTCAATATTTCAGTAACATCATTACATTGAACAAGGACATGTCAACAATACAAATTTACATATACATATATGTAAAAAAAAACATCAATTATATAGTTTCAAAATAAAAAATTATTATCATCAAAAGAAATCGTCTGTGGAGTAACAACACTAACTAAGTAGGATCTTTTTCAGTCTTGAATTGAAAATATAAACATTGAGGGATGATTTTATATGATCATCAAGAATATTATAGAGCTTACAACCAATACAATAAAAATTTATTTGATACAGAGATGTGCGATGAAAATCAGGCTGCAAGAGATTTCTATGACGGCTGCTATAGCAGTGATTGTTATCTATTGCAAACTTATTTTTATTCTTATAGATATAAGTGCAAGCTTCCAGTATATATAAACTGTATACTGTTAATACACCAAGAGTTATAAAGTATTGACGACAACTGGTTCTCATATCAAAACTTTCCATAATTCGAATTGCGTAATTTTGAAGAATGAATATCCGGCACTGTTTCCCCGCATCAGTATACCATACTTCATGTGGGAGTGAAAATGCTGCAGTGGTCTTTCATATACTTTATGCTGTAGCAACTAATTATCAGTTTCTTAGACAATAGTTCTATATGACTTGCCCATTGTATATGTTTGTCTAAAATTCCTCCCAAAAGTTTCACCTCGTCACTACGAGTTATTTGTTTTTCTGTATTTTTGAATAACACAAGGTGATCTTTGTTTGGAGCGCCCAAAAAATACTGTAACTGTTTTGTTATGATTCAGTAACAGACAATTCTTTTCAAACCAACGAATGATATCTTCATAAATCTTCTCAGTTTTACTCAGTAGCATGTCTGTGTTTTTCTCAAAAATTAGTAAATTGATATCGTCTGCATAATACACTATTTCTGTATCGTAGTTTCTTTCCATTAGACGGATTATATCATTTACAAATATATTGAACAATAAAGGTCCCAATACAGATCTTTGAGGTACACCTCGACCAATGTTTATTTGTTTCTGATGGAGCGGAGTCCTTATAACACATTGCTTCGCTTGAACGGTATTTTTCACTCTTAGCACCATAACTCACAAATATCATGAAATTTCAACATCTTTCTTTTGAAGGTTAGTGCTAACTGAAAAAGCGATGAATATAGTCAGATTCGCGCCATCTATGCGTTAGGCCCACACTTCTCAGCCAATGTACTTAGTATTTATGTAGATAGGACCATATTGACATTTGGGTAAATTGAAAAGTTCACCCCATAGAGAAATTAAAAAGGAGAGAGTGTCAAAACAATGGTAACGTCAGGCGCCTCAAACAGTAGCGACACCCTTGGCGGGTGGCTAAACTAAAAGTGAGCGATTAATTTAAAATCACAGTCATATGTTTTTTATTTTAATATTTATCATGATTGTGCAGCAAAAATTCACAATGTATTGTGGAATTTTTGCTGCTTCTGTTTTTATTATAAATACATACCTTCGAATTTCTCTGAAAGAATTCTTAATAAATCAATTACTAATATGGTTGAAATTTACGAAAGTTATACCTTCTCAATCATATTGTATGTTTTTGAGTATTTTCAGAACATGGGGATTATGACTGGGAGTCTTCAAATAAGATAACAACTGGTACTTCTCAAAATATTTCTATTTAAATAATTCCTATGTAACACACATTTATATACCTCAAAACATACTAAGTACCTGGTTTCTACTATTTTTGTTTTCGTATATTATCATTTAAATATTTTCTGATAATAAATATTGATTAATTTCAAAAATATAATATCAATGTGCATTTTGCAAGTAAACCAGTCTATGTTTAATTGTTTGACAATTGCACATTTCAACTTTTTTATAATGTTTTCAACATGGCCATAAACTGGCAGAGCTGAATATATCATATCATAAACTCGTGCTAAAAAAAGGCTTAGATTTTCATTCGCATAATTCAACCTTTGTTTAGCATCATGCTCTTTTAACAAGGTAAATGTGTGGCATGGTTCCCAGTGAGCCACTGTTAAATTTGCTATACACGCTTCGCACTCCAGTAATTTTGATGTGATCAATTTTCGAATAAGATAACCTGCAACATATGTTATGGCCTGGGTATCAAACTCACTTTCGTTCAAAATTGGCGAAGACACATTAATATTCTGTAACTCTTCAATATTCGGAATTGTATTATTCACATTCACAACACAACAAAAAAAATACTTTTTGAATGTTTCCTACACTAAATTAGTCAATTTCTACTAATTTTGGGGTGATAAAAACGAAAATAACAATGAAAAATTTTTATCAGCTCTGGTTTTTGAGATACACAGTACTTAATCTTAAAGAGTAGTTATACTATACGTGAAAAGTGAAAGTACATAAAACAATATTGTTATGTTTCTTTTAGAATATTTTAAGTACAAAATCAATAAAAAAAACATTATTCTTAGTGTTTTGACAAATAAAAGAAGTTTGTACCACCAAATTTCAATTAAGTCCATCCGATTCATTGTAAGATCGCTGTCGTTTAGCTTGTCTTTTATAAAACACTTCTGGAGCATCCCTACACACAGACCAGCAGTAGTCTGCAAGCATTGCTTCATTCCAACGGCCCTGATATCTCTGTTCCATTAAGGCAATGTCTTGATGGAATCTTTCTCCATGTTCGTCACTCACAGCTCCACAGTTTTATGGGAAGAAATTAAGATGAGAGTGAAGAAAATGAATTTTCAAGGACATGTTGCATCCAAGTTGGTGGTAAGCTTGAAGAAGCTATTTAACCAATGCTGTGAAGTTATCATCTCTTTTGTTACCTAAAAACCTATGTACAACCCCCTTAAAGGCTTCCCAGGCTCTTTTTTCATTTCCTGTTAAAATCATGTCAAAAGCAGGATCATTTACGATTTCACGGATTTGAGGCCCAATAAAGATGCCTTCCTTGACTTTAGCAACACTCAACCTGGGAAACTTTGCTCTCAAGTACTCAAAAGCTTGTCCTTCCTGGTCCATGGCCTTCACAAAGTTTTTCATTAGTCCCAACTTAATATGTAATGGGGAAAGGAGAACATCCTTAGGATCTACAAGAGGCTCGTAAACTACATTTTTCTCATTAGGGTTTAGGTCTCGTGTAGGCCAGTTCATTTTTTTATAGTGAGATTTTCTATCCCGACTGTCCCACAGACACAAAAAACAACAGTACTTGGTGAACCCTAATTGCATTCCTAGGAGTATAGCAATGACTTTCAGATCACCACAGATGTGCCACTTGTGTTGTTCATATTTGATTGATTGGAGAAGTGTTTTCATATTTATATACGTTTCCTTCATGTGAACTGCATGACCTATAGGAATAGAGGGTAGCTGATTTCCATTATGCAGAAGTACAGCTTTTAAGCTTAGTTTTGAAGAGTCTATAAACAGTCTCCATTCAGATGGAGTGTGATCCAAATTCAAGCAGTCCATCAAACCATTAACATCAGAACAAACTGCGAGGTTTTCTTTTTTCTCAAAAAAAGGAAGCAAATCTTTTTGACGCTGTCTGTACTGAGATATTTTCACATCATGTTTTAGAAGATTCCACTGTTGTAGTCTTGACCCTAACAGCTCAGCCTTTTCCTTAGACAAGCGAAGATCTCTTATAAGGTCACTCAACTCTGACCTCAAAATCAGGGTCATAGGATGTAGAAGGATGGGTTGCTTTTTCTAAACAGTCTTCATCACCTTCCACTAAAATTTCATAGTTTTGGGGTGGAGAAGGGACTGGCAAATTGTCTGAGTGTGGTACAGGCCGAAGAGCAGATGGGAGATTAGGGTATTTAACCGTTCCTCTTTTCTTCATAGATAAACCTTGCTTAATGGGAGGAGTTAAGCAGAAATAACAGTCGTCTGTATGATTGGTAGGCTCACGCCAAACCATAGGTACTGCAAAAGCCATTGCCCGGTTTTTATTTTTCAGCCACTCTCGCAATATGACGGAACAAGAATTACAACATATATGAGGAGCCCATGATTTATCTTGGTCCCCAACTTTCACACCAAAATAATGTTCATAGGTTGTCTTAACGATAGGTGTCATTTTACGTTTCTGAGCCTTAAATGTTATTTCACCACATATATAGCAAAATCTATCGACAGAATTCACACACTTTCGAGGCATTTCAGATCAGCACTTAAATTAATTTAAAAATCAATTTCACACGATAATTTCAATAGCAACCACGTGCGTACAATTGACAAACTCACATAGGTTATGTTTACTACTTAAGAACAGCTGATGAGAGGGGTGTTATGTAAACAAACATGTGTACCAACTGTTGGTGATGAAATATTTCATTTGTTGAAAACTCAATATACATATATATAATGTAATGATACTATATCTTCAAAACAAGAGCTAATATATAATTTTTATGGCCACTTTCGGTTTTAACACGTGGAAATACATTACAATCATCTAATTTCAACCCCGAAACAAAAACTTTGTTGTGTTGTGATCAGTGGACTCTAGAAAAGACACCATGTTATCTAAAATGCTGCTCTCATCAGCCTCACAGTTAGAATTGATATTTTTAGATTCTATCAAATTATTTAATATGAAAGTTTTTAGTTCGGATATAAATTGGAAGCAGTTTGAATTGGTATTTGCTGCGTAGTATTGCCTAATGGAAGCAAAAAGATTTTCTAATGGATCTGTTGTTAGAGATCTGGTTCTTAAAAATGTCATACCAATCTTCTAAAAAATTCCATTACTCCAAGTATACTGAATATCCAGCAAACTTTGAATGGTAAAGTTTTTTTGATTTCATCAGAGTACATGTTATGAAATTTCCAACACATGTGAGATGCCTATCTTGATGGCGAATTTTGTTCAGCTCCGTGTTATTGTTATTGATTCTGCTCCACTATCTCCGATCCTGATATTGTTCTTTTCTTTATACAGGGTGTTTTATAATTGAATTCTGTTCCTGAAGGGCGAAAATCCTTGGATGATTTTAAGAAAAATGAACAAAGGTTCGCAACTGCTTCATTTCTGAAATACAGTATGTTGAAATTTGACAAAAAATTAATTTTTCCCCTGACAACTCTGAAACTTTTGTAGCTTTTTTTCAATTTTTTCACATGTAAAGTACGAATGGAAATATATTTTCTTCATGGTAAATTTTTTTTAATGTTCATCAGTGGCATCCTTATTTTTAATTAAACGGTGTTATTTAGCTTGTCCTGTTTGTTTAGTTCAAATTTAGTAATTGAAGTTTGACCCCCTTCGTGTTGATCTGAAATTTGGTACACACATATAGTTTTGATAGCAATATTACAATTTAATAAATTCTGTATCATTGTCTATCCAATATGGCCGCAGCTAGAAAATGGCGATTTGCATATTTTTTTACAACAACCTCTATATGGATATCAAATGACAAGGATTGCCTAATAGAATAGTTGTACATTTTGAAAAAGATGCAAATTCAACATGGCCGCAGCTACAAAATGGTTGGTTACATATTACCTTGTAATACCTCAGTATTACTGAATTTACAGAATGCGAAGAATTGAGTAACAGAATTTGAAACTGGAACTGGAAAACAAGTCAACAAGGGAAACCGCATGGACATTTGGGAAAACTTGAACATTCATAAATTTAACAGTCATAAATCACTTATCGAGGAACAAGTACAAATCAAAACACAACAAGAACTCACATTCAATATATTAAACAAAACCATAAACATTCCTAGAGAAGATCTAACACAAAGAAGAGTACCTGATGCAGTACAAATACAGGCAAATTTACCTAAAGTACCTGAAATATCTGAGTTGAGACGCTCTGACTGTATAAAGAGGCAGACGACGGGATGACAAGTTCAGTTTGAGGAGTGCCTAGAAGATGACAGTACTACCAACTGTCGAAAGCGCTCGCAGATAATTAATATAAGATATTTATATATATTGGCAAGTTGACTTGGGTGTCACACCAATAGGTGGTTCCACTTAGGTTTCGCTTGCGTTTACGCAGCTATTTTTATCAAGTACTTTCTTGGTTTTTCTCATTTTGTCTTCAATCGAGGACCACCTGCCCGGTACTGACGATGCCCAATAGGCTGAAACAGCTGTCTACCGGTGGCTCTTAAATTGAAATCAATATGGGAATGATCAAAAAGTACTTATCTATTCATTTATATATATTTATATATATATATATATATATATATATATATATATATATATATATATATATATATATATATATATATATATATACATATATATATATATACATATATATATATATATATATATATATATATATATATATATATATGATGTGTTGTTATTCCGGGTGTTCATCCGTATATATATATATATATATATATATATATATATATATATATATATATATATATATATATTATTATATATATATATATATATATATATATATATATATATATATATATATATATTAGGTTAGGTCACTTGTGACCTAACCTAACCTAACTACTTACTCACTCATATATTTACAATCGATCGCTTCAAAAACAGTTCACTAACTTTCTTCGAAAGCTTCTGATAATTTCTCTTCCATATTCTCCGTTTCACTATCACTGTCGTCATTTGAGTCAATAATGAATTTATTTCCACCAAATCAACTCGATGGGATTGAAAACACCAAAATAGGGGGGAAGTCTCAATATGGTGTGTCCATACTTTTCAGCAATACTCTCAAGGGCATACACTTTTTCAAATGTTTTTGTCTGTAAAACTTCAAGTAGTTGGTTTTTGGTATAGTTATCTTCAAAATACAAATTGTTATCCATTAAAAAACTTTGTATTCCATCTTTCCTTGAATTTTTATTCGGTACTTTGATGAGCTGTCGCGAAGGATAGGAAGCGTTGTCAAGAACTATTACACTATTCGCATCCAAATTTGAAATCAATGTGTTTTCAAACCATTCCTCAAAAATATTAGCTTCCATGTTCTTATGATAGTCAACATTGCAGTCCTCAAACTTTTTTTCACATAATTTCAAAAAATTCGAAACGTTTTCTTTACTTCCTCCGCAATGCATAATGTTTAGTCGCGATCCTTTGTTTGCAGGCATGTTAGGCGTACACATTCTCGAACCATCAGTCCACCATTTCGTAACTGTGTCGTGAGTGTCATACCAAGTTTCGTCCAAATAGAAAATTTGTCGTTGTTCTTGTCTATATTAAGTTATTTGTTCTGAGTATTTGTTACGCAATTCCACTATTCTTCTGCTTTCCATAACTGCTTGACGTTCGTTTATTATTTTAAATCTAAATCCTAGTTTCTTTACTCAATTTTGAAGAGTTTTGTCACAGCAGCTCGCGTTATGGCAGGAAATATTCCAGTTCTTCCTCATGATTTCAATTGTAGGAATCTCATTGCTTTTGTAACAGTCATATATTGTTTTTTTAATGATTTTATTACATGAGCATGTAAAGGTTTTGGTAATCCCGCATCAGATCGCGTCTTGCGTTCATAAGGTTTGTTTTTGATTATTTCACGTACAGTTGAGAAAGGAATTTCGGTCAAATCTGATGTTGCTTGTAATAGTGTTTTCCCTCGAAACCAGACTTGATATGTAGATTCTTATATACATTGAAACATACTCTCTGTGTTTCAATATTCAAATGCATCAGAATCTTATTCACTGGCATCCCTTTTTCGCATTGTTCACCAGCGCTATTGGAATTACTACACAGGAAAAAGTCTGCATTGTTATCACAGTCGTTATTACTATTAGTACTGGTCCAACGACGCCACATTTTAAACAAATAACAAAAATTTTAAATAATTATGACTTCACCAGTATCGAATTTCAACACTCAAATCACTATCAGTTCCTGAACTGAACATTGACAATACGAAGGCTCGCATTCTATTCGTCACCGTAACATGACTTCATATTTAATTTAATGACTCTCCAGCCAATCATAAAACTCGGTTAGTAAAAATTATCCAATACGAACCGCCAATTCTTCAGCCCACGTGGACTAATTCGTAGCGGCATTATTTCTTTGTATTGGTTTTTTTGGCCCTTGAGTTCGCCGATAGCTTTAAGAATTACTATATCAGTTACTTCGACCATACCAACATTGATTAAGTAACACAAATTATGAAATTATGGAACAACAACAAAAATTAATTAGCGCTCCGGGGCGACTTGATTGATTCCAGTTGCGCATTTGCTTTTTCAGCTGCAGGAAATCCCGGAAAAACTTGCATCACCACATCATCTGAGGACCTTGATCTGTCATTCTTCTTTTCCATAGAATAAAATGTAGGTTGTCTCCAGAGGCTCCAATAAACTCAAGATATCGCCAGAATATTTAGTGACACGACTATCGCCAAACTTAAACCAGTCCGTTTCGTCTTTAACCAATGAGTAATAATGACCAGATTCAACGCCAGAACCACAGTGTTCATCTATTTCGAACCTTCCGTCAGAGGTTGAGTTATAGTTAAAAATCATCAGTGTTATTATTAGATTGACTGGTACCTCAGCTATTCTTGTTGTCTTATAATAAATAGTCAGTTATTTTGGCGATTATTTGGCAATATAGTTGATCATCGCCCGTTTAAAGTTCTATTTTCAGATAATTTAACAATAAGCTTTGCAGAGACTAGTTATCAGTCATATTAGGAAACGCTAGTTGAAGTTCCAGAAAGTCACATATGTTTTTGTTACATTTTGACCATGTACTACAAAGTAGGTAAACAAATGAGGATTTTTCCAGCAAAAGATTTACAAACACAAGACGAGATATAATGTACGGAATCATTCAATACAGAGCGGCCTGGAGTTTGGATTCTGCTATTTTGCTGCTCACGAAGAGTATTCAACAAGAACTTCAAGAATTCGGAACAATAAACTTTGCATCTATGTTTATATTGGAATCGATACGTGGGCGCATCTTTTCGTTTTTGCAGTTTTTAGATTTCTTTGTCGAAGAGTGCATGTTTTCAGTCCTGATGACGCTTCGGACGCAACGGAAGAAGTATATTATTCACTTTGCGTATCACAGCAAGGATTTTTTTAGACATCGGTCCAGAATACACACAGTGATCAAGTGTTGATAATTGTGTGTATGTTGATCAGTCTATTTCCATTTGAATTACCCGTGGATTCATTAGACTGGCCGTAATATAGATCATCATATTACGAATTCAAGTTGGGTGGTGAGATTCCCGTCGTGAAGAGTGTTACTGTTCTGATGTATGGGTGAACTTTTTTTTTGCTGAATTAATTCCATAATCGAAGAAGATTCAGGATCATCTTATTCGCTTCTTCAGGGGCAACAATTACAAGATTTGATTCAGAATATTCCTCTCCAACCAGCAACCATCGAATTTCACTCATATACTCAGGATATTTTCATGCCAGATGGGAAGATTGAAGTTAACTTTTCGTACGGTAACGTCCAAATAGAAAAAGAGGTTTATATTGTGCTGCTTTTTTTGGTGGAGTTTGGATTCGACGCCTCAAGATAATTTTGAATCAACAAATCCAACAAAGAACTTCAGTATCCTCTAACAGATCCAACCTGTAGAGGGTAGAGGACCGGAGCACAAAATATCCAAACGTTTTCGAAGAGAAAAAATTACGTGTTTCCTTCCGGTTCAGTGTTACTCTCAAGTGAGGGTGTACAATCATGTTTCCATCGTGAATATGAAATTCCCTACGCACTCAGTCTACATTTGAAAAAAGTTGGATGCACTTGAAACTGCAGGTATCAAAACGAAAATAACGATATCGGACCAAAATCAGATTCGCATTCGTTTCAAGGTCCTTGACTTCTGCAGAACAACGTTACCCTCAACTCGATAGAGAAGCCTCGGCCATCATTTTTTCTGTGGATCTATTTTATCAATATTTGTTTGCAGGCCAATTCACTCTCATTACGAATAAACAACCGCATTTAAAAAATTTCATTAAAACCCAAAGATCCCCAAAATTACTTCAGCCCGACTTCAAAGTCACGCATCATTCTTGTCTGGATTCAATTACACATCATCCTTCATCAGTTTCATCAAACCTTCATATGAATTCGGTAAGTAATAAGGAAGTTCATCATTTGTATAATTCGAACATTTCACTTCAGCACTGACTTATGGAAACGCAAAAAAAATAAACACTCAAGGATGAAACACTGTCAGCTCTTTTGGACGATCTCAAACAGGAATCTAATTGTAGCTCTGTCGAACTTCAGCTACATTACATCCTTGGATGAAACCAAAAAATAATTGGCAGCTAATACATATCGATTATGCAGGGCTGTAATCATCATTTTCTTATCATTATCGACACAAACTAAATCCAAATGGGCTGATATTGTTTCACTGCAACAGCTCAAATTTCATCTTCAATTTAGATATTTCAAGATATAGTTGCTCCTAGTGGTTTTCCCGATATGGCTTGCAATAATACAGGTCTTTTTCAAAAATTTATCGCAACAGGATATCCAGCTACAAATGGATTAGCTGAACAAAATGTTCAAACCCTCAAACACATACTTGCTGCTATGACTAACAAACCTTTTGCCATGCGACAAAAAGTTTCCGTTACCCAGCAACACCACTGTCTAATGGGAAGACACGATCAGAGCTATTTCTCAATCGACAGATTCGTATCACGCTGGACGCTTTGACACCAGTTCATCATAAGTTCAAGCGAGGTACTATACCACTATCAGATAAGGTGGACCAACTTGCCAGAGTACCTAAATGTGTCTTTTTTGCACCTGAAGTAGAAGTTACTTATCAAGATCAATCAAAACAGCCTGATATAACTGATTTGGCGACGATTCAAGTGCAAGATGAACAGGCTAACCAATCAGATAGTATTCAAAACGGGGTATTTGAACCAGATCAAGTGGAAGTACCTGTTAATCAAACACGTCACCGACCACCCAACATAGCAGAGTTGAGATCAGGTCGCCCTGTTAAACTTTCATCGCTCCTTAATGATTATGTTGTTGAACACACAATCTCCCACGCACGTTGGAAATTGTGTTGTATTACATATATTCATGTATTTGGGACACTTTATATTCGTTATTCTGCAAGTTATCAAGTTATCAAAAAAATGTCAATCAATAAACTCGAGATAGAACGTCACATATTCATTCACCAAGTGTTGTATTCTCTTGAATCAGATCACATAACCACTCATTCACAACAGGTAGGTACCCAATTTCTGATCTATTTTTCAAATTCTTTTTTCTTTTTGTCTCTCGTTTTTTTTACAACTTGATAGTCATCTCACCTCAATAACACTTTTGAACTCAACTATCATGATTACTTCACTAGACCTGTTTTCTATTCACTTTTAACTGATTTGGTGTCTGACACTAAATTAATTTTCTCACGCAACCCTCAAATTCATCCAACCGTTCGAAGCCACTATTAACTTCCAGTAAATCATATTATATTTAACTTTTCAAAAAAACATTCACTGGTGAACTTCCCGCGTGGACCATAAAATTGCACCAAGGTAGGTTAGTGCCATCTAGTAGTGAATAGACGCACTGAAATGATTGCTCACGACCTACGCACGTAGTGCAACATGGACCGATTTTCTTCAAAGCAATACTCGAAGGAACATTACCGCATGGTGGCGATACAAAAAATTATTGAAAACAAAAAAAGTCAAATTTCAACAAAATTATCACGGAAAACATGTTATGAAAGAAATCTGGCGAAAATAATGCATTATTTGAAAAATTATTCAAGAACAATAGTCCATTACGAAGGAGTTGTCAGAGACAAATATGTGATACATGTGAAGGTAGATTATTTGATCGATCGAGTAATGTGGACGAATGAAGTGTGCCGTTATAAAAGAGATCAGCAACTTATAATTGTGATGAGCATTTTATATTCAATTATCATGAGAAAACGGATAACACTCATTGAGAAAATTAAACAAACCACTTTCCAGATTTATGCCTAATTCGTCCTGATCAGTATGGTACAGCCAAGAGTAAGAACACTTGCTACGAAGAAGAGGCAAAATACGTCAGAAGACACTCGTTGTCCCAACTCCATATTTACCTGAAAATTAATTCATATTGTTTATTTGTTTTAGATATCTATGTAGTGTACCGTCCATCTTCCTTGAGAAAGACATCAAGTTTGTCACAAACACACACACGCATACATAAACATAAACATAGGTGCGCTCACACACAAACACACAGACACACAGTCTGTGTGAGTGTGATGATTCTGAAAAGACCAACTTTCCGTCAAGATTCGAAAAAAAAAATACAGAAAATTAAACTCGGAATCGTTGAACCCATTAGCGAATTCACGTGTTTTTTGTATAGGGAACTTCAATAAATGTAATTTTTCTCCTAAATACGTAAAATGTTTCTATTCATTTATTAGTAAATATTTTATACAGTTTTCCTGTAGTTTCGTATTGGCACTAGCGCCACTTCGAATAACGATGCAGAAGAAAAGTCTACTGTAGGTGTTTCTGTTTCAATTATATTCATGATCACTTTGGCAAAATACTGTGATTGGTGGTAGAAGTTTTGATCATGTAATACATGGAGTAAAATAGTTAAAATTAACTGTTTGTTCAGCATTGATGTATTAGCAGTATTATAGTAACAAACACTTTTGCATTTGATGACAATCAAAGGAACGACTTGTGTAAGATGAAAACGTTCATTTGGCAACTTCTTTCATGAAAATTACCTATATTTTTCAGACGAAATAAAATTCATTGTAGGTTATTGTAGTTATTTAAAATAACACATTTTTATATATTATTCGCACTCTGCAAAATTATCACGAATTCATCTATGTATCTGGATAAATAACCAAATAGTTTAACCCGATATCACCAATCAACATAGGAAGAAGAAATTTCACTTTTTGTTTATGTTTTGTTAGGATAATAATATTTTGGATAAAACCTAAAATCTCGAAATGAACTCAGTAATTCTAAAATCCTGCAGGCTTTGTCAGAATAGTTTAGGCGAAGTCTTCATCGATGAAAATCTTGGACGTACAATATTGAACATAACAAAGATACAGGTTGATAGTTAATATTCTAAAGTTATAGATTCTCACCCTTTTCCATCAAACCGCTTGCATTCCATGGCACATTTCAAACAATATCTTTATCTGTGGCAATGAACTTATTTCATTTTAAAATACAACTGATATTAATTTTTTGTCTTTTATACTTTGTTTAAGGGAAGGTGAATTAATTTTTTCTGTATCTTACTCCTCACAAACCAATTATAAATGAAGGAAAAATTGAATGGAATTTTTTTTTACTGGAGTCTAATAGTTTGCTTCAATCGAAACCCAGTTGCATGCTAGAAAATAATATTGATATGCATCTTCCAGATATCTGAAACACTCGCAAGATTCGAAGAACCATAGTTTATCTGAAAACTGGTCAACCACCAAATGAAAACATTGTCTGCTGTTCATTGATATTCATATATTCCTGATTTATGGCTATCTCCAAGACGTTCATTGTTTTGTTTTCATGTTTAACCATTATGTTATATAAAGAAAGGATCAATCACCTGACATATCATATTCTTTACATCATAATGGAGAAAAAGAAAACCTGAAAAGGTTGTTTTTGAAAATAAGAAACTTATTCAATGGCAAATATTTTAAAATTGGTGAAGATTTCATATGTATTCCTCTTAAAAAATGGCTAATGAAAATGAGTCGAATCACATATCATTCATCTCTTCCCAATATGACCTTCCAGTGTACTTTACAAAAAATGAGATATCGTGTTCAACAATTCTTTAATATTACTTTTTGATATGTCTGAAAAAACCTCAAGAACAGTTTAACTTTCTGTTTTCAGGTTAACAATGAATTATATTCAAGTATGCCACAAAGTATTTGCCTGCTTTGTCTCAATATACTTAAAGATACTCAGATCTTCATAGATATGGTTCAAAAAGAGAACGAAAATTTGAAAAAAATTATTACAGTAAAACATAACGCAGAAGCTCTTGCGAAAGTATATCCTAATATAGAAAGTGATTCTAGTAACATTGAGAAACAATTGAAAGATAGCGAAAGAGAAGTTCAAACCTCCACTGTACATCCCAGGAGGAAATGTACACTAAGGTGTTATCCTAAACATAAAAAGGGCGATCAAAAACTATTCTGTCAAACATGTGATGTACTATTTGAAGATACATTAATAAAACAAACGCATCAATGTAAAAAAAATTTTCAACAATTTGTTGAAAGCAAAAATAGTACCAAAAGAGACTTAAAGAAAGAAACTGGTAAGTAAATAAGTGTGTTGGTTTTGTATTATTTACATATTAGGTCCAAAGTAAGTGGGTCTGTTTGATCCTCCTACAATATAGGAGGCACACACAATTATTCAAAGTCCAGCTTGATAACAAAGCCAATATTACTTTATTTGGTGATCGATTTTTCAGCTCAGTAGGCAAGGGTGAGACTCCACCTCACACTAAAAGCCTGATCTAGTCTGTGCTGGGGCGGACTTTATATACTCTGCTACCAGGTCCTGAAATTTCCTTGTGAATAATAGTTGACTCCAAATTTGTCATATTTACTTCAATCTACTAGTGAGGACCTGGTCAACAGTCAGTCTGTGACTACCTTCATCTGGTGGTATGCAACACAGATCTGTGGCTTGAAAAGTAGATCTGAGATGCATTTCATAGAGTAGCCCTTCTATGGCTGTAGCATATTAATTGCCTCTAACACTCGAGTAACTCTCTCCTGATTCTCACAGGTATTCTGTAGCTAACCAGATGGAAATATGCAGTCTGAATGGTATACTGAAGATGTTCTAGTTGAATGGGTTATATTGAGGTTGTCGGATGTTCAAGATTCCCACCCTGATGTCCTCAGCCACCTTTCAATATGAAAGGTTCTGTATGTCAGCTGAACCTAACAATACATTAAGTTCACCCATGCAGTTTGGGTGAATCATTATTTGAGAGTGGGCGTTTGCTGACCTGTTCAGAGAGAGTTCTTTTATCTCTTGATAAAGATTCTGCTTCTACTGCTCGAGAATTCAGTGCAAGGCAGATTCAGGGGATATCCAGATCTTGAGGAGGTAACTGAGTCCTTCCGTAATTGACCACCTGGTGTCATATGTGTGTTTACTGGACCATGATACAAAATTACAAGGTCAGTTCAGGTAGCAGTTATTGTCTATTTCATCTGTCTGTTTCATTCGTTACTTTCGGATCCCTAGAGGATCTCATAAGTAGCTAAGGAAAAGAGGAATATCACTGCAAAGCCACATATTACTGTATCAAGGCTTTCTACAACAAGAGGGCATCCAGTATCTCAACATTTTGATAGTGATAACTGTGGTCTCAAAATCATACACACTCTTTAGTATAAAACCATTATTTGAATTACATTTAGTTATGGAGTAATTACACTATGAGTGATCTCATTATTTCCTTATCCTGCAGTGCTATTGTTGAAGCAGACACCAAATAGCTGAATTTGCTCATCATACCATAACCCAAGCTAAACACATATGCAAAAAACAGAAAATAAATCAAATAGTGAAATGATGAACAAAGATAGTCCCCCCTGCCTATTTATTTGTTAACTATTGAAGTATCAAGTGACGCTTCTTGTTGAAGTAGATATTCTGTACTTCTAACTTGAGGTCAATATGTTTATGTTTCAGATATTCCTGGAAATAAATTCACCAAACATGATGGCTGTGACCAAAACTTTGGATTAGAAAATAAGGATAACTCAAGCAAATGCAATTCTCCTGATGATGAAATGGTTCTAGATGAAAACTACTTGAATGATTTCATACCAACACATCTTCTTGAGACAGAAAAATTGGATTGCAAGAAAGGAAATATTGAAAGGAAAAGGCCTTTTTTGTGTGTAACTTGTGGTAGGTAGTAAATATCTGTTAAATCATTATATAGATGAAACAATAATGAAATTTTGAACGAAAGTCATCATCAGAGTTTTCATTGACTTTTTTTGGTATTTTCACCTTCCACAATCTGAAATATCTGTAATGGTGGACTTTATACACCTATAGAAAGCGCAAACTTTTCAGTTTTTTAATTTATTTATAATTATGTCACAAATTAACCAGAACTAGAAACATATATTACAGAAAAAAAATAGTTATATTAAAATACATTCTACAACTTATCAGAAAACAGTAATGAAGACGTTAAAAACATTTATACAAAAATCTGTAACAGTGGACCTTGAATTTTGACAGATGAATACCAGTGAATTTGCAAAGTGCACCATTTGTAAATCTAGGTGAGATAGTGAGATATTGGGCCATTATATAAATAGTTAGTTTGATGGTATGGAATTGCAAAAATTTCAGGGTTTTCAGTACTTACTTTGGTTTAGTGCTCTGACGGACAAAATACAAGCACTACAGGAAAATCCCTAAGTTTCTCTAAGAATTGTGCGAAAGTAGCAATTCACGTTGGATTTGAACCGCTGGAGATTAAATTCATTTGGAAAAACGTTCTCCACATAAACGTAGTTCTCAGTATGAAAGAGTTCTTAAACAGTGAAGTTCGAGGTGTACTGAGTTGAACCTCAAAACGATGAACTGCCACAGTCCGTCTCGTATTTCTGATATGTACCGCTCTTGATGGTGGAATCAAATGTGCCAGGTCACTTGAACACCTCCCGTGGAAGTATTTATAAAAGTGAGAGAACCTTTCTTTGATGTACCAGACTATCAAGGTTTCAAGTGATGTTCGTGTCTCCAATTAGGCGGATGGCTCGTTTCTGGATGGAATCCATCAGCTTCAGATTATGCTTAGAGGCCGAGCTCCATATATGAGGACAATACTCCAAAGAAGGTCTGATCTGAGATTTATAAAGCATTAAAAATTGCTGAGGTGTGTACAGTTTTCTGATTCGGAACTGTTCCAAGCTTTTGAGAAGGGGCCTTTGCCAACAAACTCATCAAAGCAGAAAGGGGAATTATCTGACCTGACATTATTATATCCAGTTCGGAGACTTTTATCTTTTTGGAGATACACAACAAAAAGAGGGTTCTGTGGAACACTAGCGTTGATGGTATAGGTATTCTAGAGATATCCATCGACTTCCACTTGCAGAGACAACAGATCCGAACAGTCTATGTCTAAAAAAGTAAAAAGATCAATTTAATCACAATCCAATTCGTGGATTCTCACATTTATCTCGACTCTCATTTCATCATTATACCATTGTTCTCTTGGGAAATTATGTTTATAGCCATGTACCTTAGAAATGTATTCTGTATAGCCTTGATTCTATCAATATGCACCTGATGAGATGGTAACCAAACAGAAGCATAATTTAAACGGGATTTCATTACAATGGGTTGATGATAATAGACACTTCTGTAGAATTACGTATAATGAATCTTATTCGTCTTAGACCTCTAGAGACTAGTTCATCATTGTGAGACTAAAAAGAAAGCTTGCAATTGAAAACCACTCCTAGGTCAATGTTATAAGTTGGCATTTGCTGGCATTAAGTGATATTCCATTTTGAGCAGACCATAATGACAAGGTGTAAATGTCAGACTGCAGCTTATAGCAATCTTTAAGAGTGTTGATTCATAGGGAAATTTCGAAGTCGTCGGCAAAGAATAATAGTTTACAGTATTTATAAGATTTGGAGAGATATTTTAAAATCATAAATGGATATGGCCCAAAATAGGATTCTTGCTGAACCCTTGGCCTTCTTTTCAAACTTTTATTAGTTTTTGGGAAATTTTTAATAATCCCTATATATTATATATTTTTTCAGTACCTATGTGGATGTAATCATATACAGAGCAACCACAATTGAAATATTTTTTCATAACTTACCTAATAATCAGTTGTTTGTTTTGAATTATCTTTGCTGAAACGATATAATATTTAGTAATACCAATCAAATTCATTTTCTAGGAAAAGATTTCTCAACAAAAAATTCGTTAACTTGCCATGAAAAAATCCATTCTGCTGTTAAGGGATACAAATGTGATCCGTGTCAAGTAGAATTTTCTGTCAGGAGTAATTTACGTGCTCATATTAGAAAGTATCATGAAGGAGTTCGATTTTACTGCTCTCAGTGTACTAAAGAGTTCTTAACCAAATGCAGTCTGGATAGACATGAGAAAATTCACACCGGAATAAAAGAATTCAAATGTAAACATTGTTCTTCTGCTTTCTACACCAATAAGGAATTGGTCAAGCACCAAAGATATCATCAGGTGAGTTTCTACATATTTGAAATTGACAAAATTTGATTCAGATTTGTTACGAATTTTGTATCAACGGTTTGTATCTATTCGAATTCAGTTAAATTCAGTTGAATAATTACATTACATGAATCATATGAATATATTTACAATTTTCTTATTGAGTGGATGGAAGTCGTCAAAATTAGTGTCATAAATCTCCAATGATAACCAATATCATTACACTTTTAATATCTGTTTTCAGATTATTTCATTCCATTTTTCTGAACGCAGTAATGGATAAAATGAATATAATTTATGTATCTAGTGTATAAAACTGACAAATCTTTGAACTATGTAGTTTTGGCAACTAAGTAACTAACTAGTTGAAGCTGGGATGATTCTGCAACGTTACATGACCGACAGGCTACGAATAGATATGATGCTCCACAGGTGGCTGGGGAGTTATTAACATTACATACATAGAACACATTAATATTGCCTACACAAAATACGAGGCTAATGACCAATGTAGTCCATGCCTTTGACATGAAAAAGTACAATATTTTAAAGGGGTCCCTAACAATGATGTAAGAAGTAAAATAAATTTAGGTGTTACTTCTCTCTAAGTGATGCAAGTTTCTGTAATTACTTATATTCTAAGTAGGTACGCTAAAATGCGTTTATGAATTATTTGAAGTGAGATCATCACTGTATGTTTATGAATGCAACCCAAAATAATAAGGATTTTGTTTGCAGAACATGAAATTTTTTCTACTTGGCATATGTACCTAGTTGATTTTTATTGGGGTTATTCTGAATTTCATTTGCTGTTTTCATTATATTCATTTTCCAACTGACAATAATGTCAATTAAACAAAGTAGTCAACTCAAACAAAGGGCATGCACTTCAAATTTGAAAACAGTTTGAACTCGATTTGACCTTGAATTTCAATTTTCCCCCTTCTGCCTTGGGTCGAGACGCCGCCCTCAAGTGTCAAAAGAGTCCTTTCTGTTTGTTTTATCTTCCGTGATAGCGGAGAAGAAGAAAAAGAAACAAAAATGGCTGACGAAAACGACAATAATGATCGTACTGAAAACGAAAATCAAAAGACCGAGAAAATGTTTTCTTTGAAAAAATGGAACGCTGTGGCAATGTGGAGCTGGGACGTAGAATGTGATACGTGTGCTATTTGTAGGGTTCAGGTCATGGACGCTTGCCTTAGATGTCAGGCAGAGAGCAAAAAGGATTCCTATGGAAAACAAGACTGTGTGGTTGTTTGGGGCGAGTGTAACCATTCATTTCACTATTGTTGCGTGTCTCGGTGGGTGAAGCAGAATAATAGGTGCCCTCTTTGTCAACAAGAATGGTCTATCCAACGAATGGGAAAATAAAATGGTTAGAATTGATTGTACATTGCTGAGAGAATTCTATCTTTTAATTTCGAAATTAGATTAGAAACCACAATGATATGTAGCCTTTGAGGCCAACATTTTACTTAGGGCAAAATCATGCACTCTGTCTCAAGTCGCAAGTTTTGAGAAATCGTGAGCAGTTTGAATTTAAGTTTTCAGTAGCATTATCTATATTATTTTCTATTTATGATGTTATTACATTCGAGAACCAATTGAAATATAGTGAAATATTTTTTTACACTGTGGTCCATAAATTAAAATTCTGAACAAAATACGAACGAGAGGTTTCGATCCTTGCCCCGTTTATTAAAGTGTGTGCAAAGTTGGGTCAATCTCTTTTCTCTCATCAAGAGATTTTGCTTAAACAAAATCTAATCGGTATAAATGCCAAGTTGGGTTTCTATATATTTTTACTGTGATAAACAAAATGTATTTTGTGTATTGTCATACTTGAATTATTCGGAAATATGTAACCTGAATTGCCATTAACATTATCACTGAAAAGTTGAAATAGCTCTTCCACACATTTCATTTTATTTAGCATGAATTAATTTACCATTACATTGAGTCTAGGTCAAGTTTCAACTCCATAATGTTAATGTTTTGACGTTTTGCGCATTATTAGCACATTTCAATGTAATCTTGTGTTCTGTCATTCCATGTAATTTCTCTCAGATATAGTGGATAATGTTTGAGCGATATTAAATTTGTTGTTTATCATTGTTATATTAAAAATGTATGTCATTACTCTGAGAATAAAATCATTGTCAAAAATTGTGAGTCCATATCACGTGGTGAAGTGAATATGCATGCACTTAAAATTTTTCAATTGTGTTGCACCCGATGGGATCGAAATTCTTCTTAATGATAATTTAATGTTTTAATAAATTTGGCTTCATGTTTCTGGCCTAAGTTTCATTCCGAAATTAAGTTTTCACTTCAGAAAAAAATTATTTTTTTTTATATGTGGTGAAAAGTCACCAAACCGACAAGCTGCTAATATTTTTATTGAGCAACATCTAGAAATAAACATTGAATTTAGAACTGGGTCAATAATAATGGCAAAATTCAAACAAAGTGCTTCCAAGTAAAATCTTTAAAAAAAATATGTTAATTTGAATGTTGTTGAAAGTGTAAAAACCAGTATCATTCTAAGAAATCTAACATATCTCTTATTTGAGTGAAGAACTAAGATGAAATAATAATCCTTATTGCACAATTTTCTAGTTTTTGAAACCTATAAATCTAATTTTGATTGAGCAAGTATAATTTTGTAGAACTTAGGGAAATTTTTGTACTTGAGGGTGTTAGTGTGTTCAACAAATGATGTTGGCATCAAATGACAAACAGGTGATCTATACAGTTGAATGTGAAATATTTGTTTGTTTACTGCTTTAGGGTAAGATACTATTCATAAGTGAATTTGTGAGAATATTGGTTTTTTAGTGTGATTATTATTAAGGTTAGAAATATAATCTCTTTTTTAGACTGTCCACTATTTGATTTAGTTATACATTTCTAGTTGAAATGGAGTAATAGAGTATTTTGAATTATATTAAGAAACCTAAAGCTGCTAAATTTCTGTGGATAATATATGCATTCGTACAGTAACACATAGATATTTAAATGTCTTCACCACCTCACATTATTCAATTTTTACTTGAGATTGACTTTCCAAAAACCTGTACTCTTTGTCTTTTCCCCACGAACAATTTTTTTTATATCTATTTTCACTTAATTGATTTCAATCAAACCATTGTTTTTCAGGGCCTGAAACAACATAAATGTGAAGAATGTTTCAAGACTTTTTTTGAACGGCATCATTTGATTATACATCTTAGAAGTCACAGCGGCGAAAGACCCTATGTTTGTAATATTACAGGCTGCGGAAAATCTTTTGTGGAAAGCCAAAAGTTGAAACGGCACCACAAGGCTAAGCATACTATAAAATAATGATACCTTCCAATTATTATTAAAATAATTGAATTATGTAAAAAGTATTGTACTGACATCCTGTTTTTCAAAAAGGAACTTTAGTTGAAATTTCAATATTTTTATTTTATTCTTTTAAAAAATATTGTGCTGTTGAAAAAATGAGGTGAATTTAAATTTTTCTCAAAAAAATATTTATTTATTCATCAATTTCTTATTTTTTCCCCATCAAAGTGGTTCCCCTCAGATATAATACACTTATGCCACTTTTTTTTCCAATTCTCGAAGCAGTTCTGATATGAACTTTTTGTATATCCTCGAGGTCTCTCAGTGATTCGGTTTTTATCTTTTCAATCGTCGCAAAACGCCGTCATTTCATGGGTCTCTTCAATCTTGGGAACAGAAAAAAGTCGCAGGGGGAAATCTGGTGAATATAGTGGCTGATATGATATCAGTGTTGGCCAAAAAAATTAGGAACAAGCAGTGACGAGTGAGCAGGTGCATTATCGTGATGCACACGCTATGAATTGTTTTTCTACAGTTCCGGACGTTTTCTTCGTATTGCTTCTCGCAAGCGGCGCATAACTTCCAGATAATACTCCCTATTGACCGTATGACAATATGGCCAGAAGTCCTGATGCGCTACGCTACGGTAATTGAAGAAAACTGAGCAAAACCTTGACATTTTATCAAACTTGGCTTGCTTTTTTTGGTCCTGGCTCTTCCATTCGGACGATTGGACTTTGGTTTTGATGTCATTACCGTATATCCAGGATTCGTCATCAAGCAAATCTGGATCGCCGTTGACATCATTCAAAAATTCCTGAGCAATGATCATGCGACGATTTTTTTGGTTAAAATTCAGCAATTTTGGAAAAACTCTGGGAATAGAAATGTTGAGAGTACCCTGTATAATTTGTCTGAGATTCTCTAAAATGTTTCTCTCTATATTTCATTTATTTTTCAATTTTTGTACCTATTTCATAGTACAAAGAGTGGAGGGTCGAATAGAACTACTCTGGAGATTTCACTACAATCCTCACTGGGTGTGTACTGAAAGAGGTGGAGTTTTTTTTAATGTATGAAAATATGTATACGACTGTTGCAGTTGCGTTTTAACTGTATGAAATTGAATTACTTCTACTAAGTCATTTTTGATATTTTGTGGGTTTTTGAAAATTTATGAATACAAGTCACCCAACTGGAATTTTCAGTAGTTTATATGACAGTAACTTTTCAGTTTACTCTTCATTAATCTGTAGCAGATCCTCTATGAATTTAGCTGTATTTTTCAGATTGACTGTTAACGAATCAAAAAAAAAACTAAGAAACACTACTGCTAAAGAGGAGTCATCAATTACCATGAAGTTTTCACGTGGAAAAACTTCTAAGAAAGTACATAAACTGAAGAGAGAAAAAAAAAAGATGATGTATTGATTAAATTATCAATACTAGGTTAAGGAAATTGTCACGGTGATTCTCCATATTAGTTGTTTATTTGATTTCAAACTTTCTGGCAAAAATAATAAGCGAAAAAATCAAATCTCCTTAAATTGAATTCAATTATATGAAGTACTTATTAGCATAAAAAAAGTCAAAGCTTTAATTCACAACTTCAGAAGGTTTGAGAATCACTAGAAAAGCAGTTGATATGTCCTCCATGTTATCTCAAGAATTTTTTCCATAATTTTGTGTATGTACTTGACAGTGGGATGGTAGCCTGGTGGGTTGGCGTGGGTGATTTGCTCTACCCACTAATCGACCGCTGTGTGAACCGGTGGTTCGAACCGCAAGGCCGGACGATCGATTTTCACTCCCTATCGTCCAACCCGTGTTAGGAATTACACGTTGAAAGGTAAAACATGCTTAGCTCGCACAAGTTTTGACTTTTGAGAGTTGTCGTTCGTAGGGGGGCGACAGCTGGTTAACTGAAAAAACAACAGAAATGTTCATTAAATACACACAAGAAGGATAAACGTCGCCTAACCACTCAAAATTCTTTTCCGCCAACATAAAATTCCATTTTAATTTCAATTCAGTATTGGAAGAATATGGTTATGATATACCTACTGTTTGATTGACTGCTCTCACTCGAAAAGTTTGTAATTGTCCAAAACAGTTGTCTTTCATATATGTTTCAAGAAAAAATCTCTAAAAACAGATTTAAATCCCAAAAAATGAGTTAAGATCCAATACTTGAATTTCAAACTTTTATTTTTTGTGGACAGATTCTCTAAAACTGAAAGAAGTTAAATCATAAGTCATATGTTCTGTTAGATTTGGTCACCAAGTTTGCCTTGTGTTCCGTGAGATATTAAATGCTTTGTAGCTATTATATTGAATCAGGCCTAAACAAGCTAATAAACATGACCATCAAAGTAAGACGATATCTGCATTTTTCATATTCCGAGTAAGGCAAATATCTTCTGAAATAGGAAGAAAACGGTTGAAATATTGAAATTTTGCTTTTGAAATCCCAGCAGACAAAACCCAAACTATTTTTTCAAAACAGTATTCTGATTATATTGAAAATGAGTATTCTGATTATATTGAATTCCTTGGTGAATTGATTGCTCCAAATACACACATCTGTCGTTATCAGATCATTGAGTCTACTCAGGGCACATGATTTAGGTTATCAAAGTCTAGAACATAAGGGCCTGAACGGTCCAGTTTTCCTTTTTTTCTATTCTGATTATACAGAGTAATACGCCAAAAAATCATCAATTTTCACAATCTAATGTCCAATTGCACGATAGTTGTAGAGAAAAGAATGAATATAGGTACACTTGTTTTATAAAGAATGGTAATCTTCTCCCTTAATTTTGCCACCCACTTGAAAAAAGACGATTCAAAATAATGGCGACTCCTCTCCATTCATACAAATTGAAATAGGGTTATTTATTGAAATTAGGTTATTTATTATTATTCTGTTGGTGAGAGAATGCTATCATAATGTTTTGCAAATTGTTCATATCATGCTTGATATTATCATTGATGTGTTTTCTATCCATGTAATATATTCCAGTAGCTCTCTTGTGAATTCCTTTCAAGAGGATATGAGCCAGAGAAAATGAGAAGCAAATATTTGGAAACTTGTATGTAATAGATCATAGATAGGTTATTAATTATTTTTCGTACTGGCTGTGTCATGTAAGATCCTATAAATATTTCATCTTAACAAAATTCACTCTGCCCAACTGTTACTGTTAGATTGTTAACCACTCTTGTTACGAAAAATTTGCTGGGCAACTTCGTAATAACCTTGAATACTCTTGCTATACCTAATTCTGGAAGCAGTGAATTCATGCTCATTATATCTGTAATTTGTCAAGAGTGATCAATGTTGTCACTTTCGGGAATAACTATTGTAAAAAAAACTAATCAATATAGTTTATTGTATGATTTTCGCTAAAGGGTTTTACAAAAACCGCGACACGTGTCGATTTTTTTTTTAATATGAATTTTCATCAAGTATCGGCCAGTTCTATTCAATCAGTAACTATTATTTTTAAAAAGCCATGCCATAAATCGTATTGCATCCTTTATCTTAGTAGTTTCAAAACCGCCGGACTGGCAAGGCTGTCAGCTGTTAAATATCTGCCCTCTGAAATGTAATCTATTTACTGAAAAGTTTGCCACTTACGAATATGGATCGTTTAACGAAAGAAAACGGGTAAAAATTGTTAAAACTTTCTAAAAGTGTGATGATTCAAACGTGGACACTTTTCTAGTATTACGGGGTGATTATGGTCGTCATAGTCGCGGATAATCCCCTAACGTTAGAGCATTCGAAAACCAACATTCGTCAAGTTGTCGCCGAGGTAATTCCCGAAATGTGCGAAAAAAACGTCGGAAACTACCTCAAAAAGATCGACTACTGCGATAATGGCAAGGTCCAAGTATTAATGATGAAATAAAAAGTGTCAACGCTTTATGTGTATTTTATTCATCTTTACTTTCAAAACTGAAAAATGGATGACGACTTATAACACTGAAAATGTTCAATATGGTGGCTATTCTGTTTATTAACTATAGGTACATTTGTTTTCATCTCTTAGAAATAAACATTGCAAGGAAAACTATATATAATTAAGTTATAATAATTCAATGTCGTAGTGTACATAATCAACATATTCCATATTTTTTTCAAAAATAAAACCCACAAATAAATGAATAAAATTCAATCTTAAGTGGTCGATTTTCTGGAACTCAAAAACGCGTCTTTAGGCGTCTTTATATGGTGCAAGAATTAGGCATTAATTCAATGAAATGAATGAAAATATGATCATGAATTTCCACAGAATAAGCAAGTCATCAATTACACAAATTAGGCATTACTAAGTTCCAAGAGATCTTTGAAATAAGTTGGTGCAAGTTACCATGAAAGGCAAAGTTCCCCGTGTGTTAAGCTTGTTAGCTTGGTTTGTGAAATGGTGTACAAAATTTACTATCAGATGTCTACTTCAACGTTGCACCGCTGATTATGTGTATGACTTTAAGCTCATCAGTAATCACAAAAAAATACCTTCGAGATTCTGGACGCCTTCTCGTCATAGAAAGCTTTGGTACGTAATGTGGAGTTCAGCTATGGATCTTCTTTCTCTAGCTACTATTACCTGGCTGGACTCTAAATTAAACACAAATGCGAACCAAACTCTTGAGTATCAGAAGCGGCAAATCTACTTCCTAGGAGAAAATAAACTGCCACGGTACAGATCTGCGTGACTGAATATAATGTATTGTCAGGTATAGAGCTGACTCACGGATGTTTTTTTATGAGCAGGTTGCTACGGTTATTAAGATGGGAATTTTGTACCCTGGCCATCTGACAGCCTCGATATCTACCAATCGATTGGAATCACTTCAGTATGTCATTACGGTTGAAGATATTCCAGAATATGGTCCGCAAGTACGATTCCAAAGATGCGTATTCCGGCCTGGATGACTACAGGTCACTTGAGTGGATGGGGAGAGAGTCTCTTGGCTGGTGGGTGGAGTTAGTACCTATCCTGCAGCCATAGGAAGGCGCCTTTCTGAAATGCGTCATAGGGCACACAGTTGTGTTGCTTACAACTTTATGGAGGAGGTCTTAAATTGGCCACCGATCAGGTTCTCACCAAATTGAAGAAAATGAACTGTCAATCTTGGAATACTATTCTTCACAAAGTAATTTCAGACTCTGGTCTCACTCTTACCAGCTGACCTAAAAACTAACTCGTCAAGTAACTAAATGGCTTTGTTGTTGTTACGAAAGTGAATTTATTTGGTTGAGTTTCGATAACAGATATGAGCCACAAAAAATACTCTCGGATTGTAGTGGAGGGTCTAACAGACCATTTGCAACTACTCGGCTACCTCTTCTTACCGTCTATTCCCTTCCAGACTGAATACAACTGAAAATTTACGTCTAAATACAGTTGAAAATTTTGTGGAAATCAGTTAAGTAATAGTAATCAAAATGTATTCAAATAAGAGGGCCAAATTTTGGGAAGAAGTTGTCAAAGCTGTCAGCAATATTATAGAAACAACTGATTGTTTTTACGTGTAACACAATTTGGATACTTTATAGACCGTTGTCGAAAAAGTGTTCTATGCTGGTAGATTCGATTCAAGTAGATAAATTGTCTCCCACGATATTATTGATTTGGACAAAATTATTACAGATTTGAAAAGGCGTTCGTAGTCGAAAGAGGAAGTTGATGAAATATATTGTTTACATGTAGGTAATTGATGACTTATTCATTATTGAATATATGCGTTCGATTAAGATAGGAATGTATATTCCTATCTTTATCAATCGCCAAATCTTTTTGAACTGGAAAGGTTATCATGAATTTTATTCTAAACCAAAAAAATATACCGGAGTTAGGGGCCTTTTCCACCTGTCAAATTTGCCATGAAACTGATTCGTTATTTAACAATTATCGCACTTGCATTGTTACTGCCTTAGTAGGAAAAAATTGTACATTAACTACTGCACTATTAACAGAAAAAACACTATATAATTTTTTTGACTGCAGACTATTGTTCATTCATTTATATAGTAGGTATTTCTGATTCACTGTTTGGAACCTTTGGTGTAGTAATAAATATTACTAGAGTTTAGTCCCAACACCAAAGCGTTATTTTCAACACCTCGACACGTGTTTCGATCACCAAGTGATCATCTTCAAGAGGAAGATTGAATACCTCTTTCCTCTTGAAGATGATCACTTGGTGATTGAAACACGTGCCGAGGTGTTGAAAATAACGGTTTGGTGTTGGGCCTAAACTCCAGTAATATTTGTATAGTAGGTGCCTGATTTTTTCAATTCTCAATTTTGATATTTAATAAGTTGAAATAATATTTTTTCATTGAAGGTCCATAGTTGACGTGTCTTACGCAAGTCAGAGTACTCGTTTCAGTACGAATCTTCAAACCTCTCGGAAAATTATGAATATTGTTCCCACAGTTCAGGAATGTGGGACTTTTTTGGAAATTCCCTCCTCTTTTTGTACTTTTTTTCAAATTTCAAACAGTTTTGAGATAGAAATTTTTTGGCTTTCTACTTCTCCATCTTTATACAAAAAAATGTGGGAATCTTCCAAAAATTAGTTTCTCCTACAAATATATCCCTTTCAATTTGAGATATTTGCGTAAAACCGAAGCCTATTATTTTCAGTTAATTGTTTATAACTTTTTGCAATTTTCGCAAGCGGAATTTTTTCAAAAATTATCTAAACGCTATTCCGAATCGAATGACACCTCGTTCATTGATTTCGGAGGCGGAAAAAAGTTTGACCTGAAAGGCATTGGTGAACTAGATTAATAATAATAATAATAATAATTTATTCCCCTCTTGTTTTACATCATTGTACATATGACACAGTGCAGAAGAGTATTTCGAACGAGCATTTTGAAAAACGGATCGTACTTGGCTACGGTCTTGAAGAAATATATGTATAGTGGAGAAAATTTAACATTCCTACTTATATTAGAGGACACCTTGTACTATATCGATTGTTTCAGAAGTCAATCAACAACAATAATATATTTCACGTTTCAAGACTCCTATTAGAATGTTCTTTCGGGCTCTGTAATATGAAGGAAGGTCTTGAGAAGGAACTAGACATCATCAAAAAAGATCTTCAACGGAATGGTTACTTCAAAGCGATGGTAGAAAAGACTGGCTGAAAGACATCAACAGCCTCACAAGGAAGTGATGCCGCCACAACCAGTGCTTGCACTGGTCAGAGGATTATCGGAAAGGATAAGAAGAATTGGTTCCAAGTACAACATCAGAACCTGCCTCAGATCCGGTAACACTATCCGTAGCAGCCTCACGAAAATCAGACCATCAAACGCGGACTGCGATTCCAAGAATTGCATTTACCGGATACCCTGTGAGTGCGGAAAATCCTATATTGGTGAAACTATAAGAGGCCATTGAATGTTCGCATTGACGAGCACAAGAAACACACACACAGCGAGGGAAAACCAGCAAATCAGGAATAGCAGACCATGTTTGGACCCATCAACACAACATCGAGTGGTCCCAAGCTGAGATCATACACAGAGAGGAACATTGGTTTAGGAGAAAATTCAAGGAAGCAGCATACATGTTGTCCAACAACGTATTCAGCCAAGTTAACGTAGAGATACGCAACGTATGGAAACCTATCATCAAGCGAAAAATGGCCAACTCCCGCCAAACGGTCATCTCCCACTAAACCAGTGAAGCGGAAAATGGAAAGCAGGGATAAGTGAAAGTACTCGAACGACCTATAAATAGTCATCTCTCAAAGATGACTATTTATAGTTCAGTCATCACCCGAAGACAATTGTAGATACTAACAATCGAAACGTCGTGAACTAACGTGGCTTGGAATCTCTTAACTTTTCATTTTCATTTTTATTTCTTCATTTTTTGTTCAATCGTTCTATTTTTACTTGTATTTTATTTCACTATTATTTCATTTCAGGTTATTTTTGCTTAATATAATTGTTATTTTCAGCTATTCATTTTTAGTTCTTCTTTATTAGTTGTTTCAGGGATTTCAAAACTTTTTATATATTAGACAATGGAAGTCCGAACTAGTGAAATTCATCATGAAACATTGTCAATCACCTTCAAACAAACGTTTTTCAGGTAACCTGCAGAGTGAATTTTAATGATTAAAAAGAAAGTTGGTATCAAAATATGTCAGTACAGGCTGGGTGTTTTATTAAAAAAATTGAATTTTTGATTGCCTCCACTTGGACAAATAACTCAGCATATGAGAAAATAAGTGATGGAATCAGCCGATACTTGATGGAAATCCATAATATTCAAATAACACTTAAAAAAACGCAACACAATAGCTCCGTCAGGCGTGTTTATACAATAAAGTGTTTCTTGAATATAAGAAAATAAGAATGAGATGAAGTATGGAATGATCAAAATAAAATTCAAATTAAATTGAAATATTGGTTTCTTCCAGAGCAATGGAATGAGTGAATCTTATCGATTCACCTGGTATATGTGAAAATTATGTAGATGTGTATCAAAGTGAAGTGATTTTGCTGTTTATTTAATTAGTATATTTTTGACAATATTCATTCTTGGTACGGATATGAACTACTACTAAATAGAAGAAAAAGCTACTGCACAATTCCATAATAGTAGGCACTCAATTCTCAGAAATATTATTACATTAGAACGAAAACATTGTTGTCGAGGTTTTGTGATTCTTTATATTTTCTCATCATTTTTCCTCAATTGTTCAGTATAATTAAGGCAAACAAGTTTTTCATTTCTGAGAATTTGCCTATACTATTTTGGGGTTATAGTGCAGTAGTTGTTATTAGTATGCAGAAAAAACAGTGTTGGGTGAGGAATAGTGAAATTTTTTTTTTCGTTTTTGAAAATTTCAACTGGATATAGCTCGAAAAATACATGTTCAACCAAAAATGTAGCAATATGTGGAAATATTTGATTCAAGTTGAAAAATGCAAATTTAAAAACCCATATAGTGTGCTAAATTGATTAAGGCTTTCGCGGACAAGATTTTCAGTGTTACGATCTTTGTTCGGGTTTCAAGGCCGTCATGATTTGGAACTGTATCCTAAAGTTTCGCCAGTACGAGTGGCTGGCTTCCTCAGAGGTCTATTCATCCTGGTGGTTCACCGGAGTCATCGGTCGTAGTCTGTCTGTCTGTTTTCTGTTTTTCTGTTAACCAGCTGTTGCACCCCTACAAATGACAACCCTCAGAATTCGAAACTTGTGCGAGCTAAGGATTAACGAGGTCTTACCTTTTAACGTGTTGTTCCTAACACGGTGATTCTTAGTGTATCGTAACACTGAAAATTTCGGCCGCGAAAGCCTCAATCAGTTTAGCACTATTTGGGTTCACCGACGACCGATGACTCCGGTCAACCACCAGGATGAATAGACCTCTGAAGAAGCCAGCCACTCGTGCTGGATACATTTCCAAACCACGACGCCCTTCAAACCATATATGCTGTTTGGAAATAATAAAATTCATATACTGTTTTATGGAGCAACCAATTCATTGAATAATTACTTCTATATTTTGTTTATTACGTACTTCTATGAACAGGCTTTTAGCAAAACCATAAATGATGAAGACATTCAAGTAGGTATATTTTATTTTTACTAGAATTATTTTTGTATATATGCAAACCCTAGTTTTCAAAACTAAGTAATTTTATTTTTTCGCACACCAGTTTTCAGTTCACTAGTGTTCTGACGCTGTTTTGGTAGTTTTCTGAAAATTTTTTAGACCGTTTTCCAAATAACTGTTTTTGAAAGCATTCATTCATTTTGCTCTGTCAAATTTTTAAATTTTTTTGTCCAGTTTTTCATACATGCGCCTCCCGGTGTAACATTCTGTACAACTGAAATCTGTTTGTTCACCTTTTTCTATTTTTATTGCAAGTTTTTTCACGTTGTATGTAGGTATGTCTAGTCATTTGGTGCTTGTGATAATGCGTAGCGGACGCTAGAAAATGAAAATATCATATCATTTCCCTATTGACTTCTGATATGGGTATCCAATAAAAGGAAAAGTGACGTGTCATTAATATGACGCATTGACGAGCTGGATAGCTCAAAACTGTAATGATGATGCATTAGCATAAATTGATAGATGAAAACTGAAAAATGTAAAATAAAAAGATAACAAAAAAGTACGAACCAATAGCACATCAAGCTTTCAGAAAAATCATACCTAAATTGAATTGCAAAAAAATTTTAATCTTTGATAAAAAATTCGATTAGTTAGTTACGATCAATTTTTACTAAAATTAAATCTGTATTCTGAGAAAAACTTATTTTATTCTGCCTAATACCTTCATCACTGAAGTTCGCATCAATGAAGGCTTATTTCAAAAATGATCTTTCAGATTTTTTTATATTTTTTTCCAATTTTGTTTTCTGTAATAACTATTTTTCTGAGATTTCAATGTTATTAGCAAAAATAGGCCCAATTGAATGTTTCGAAACTCGGGGAGAGCATTGATTTCGTTGGTAGCCCTATATATATACATCTGCGAAGGAAAACAAATTAATCAGGAACAGTATCCTTAAAATTCCCCGTCCTTGACAGAAATCTTATCGGGTCTTTCGATAAGATGAATCGTCTATATTTATAACAGATCACTTGAAATTTGCATCGAGATAATATGAATCGCGTTAGCGAATTCTCCACCAACACCCTGCGAATTTTCCCGTAAATCGGACAGTCCGCGAACCGCCGGACGGAAACACCAAATGGTAATTGGTAGTGGAACCTGTCCAGTGCAACCCACGCTACACCGACTCGCCGGCAATAGCGCTCTGAGGAGTGAAAGTATCCACCGAACGCTCAGCCGCTGCAGACCGCGGGAAATCAAGACGACCGGTAACTCGCGCACAAAGCCAACTCGAAAGGGGTGAGTGAATAGTGAATATTTCGGGCGAATCTAGTAGACTCTTGACATCTTCGCGTGGGCACCGCGAACGATCGCTTATTTTGAATTTGACAGCAGGTGCTCGGACTGCTAGATTTCGAAGGGATCTCGTGTGTTGGGAGTTCTAGGAAGAAATTTCGTCGGATTCGGAAAGAGTGTTGTGAATCCAGTGGTTTAAATAGCGACGGCGAGACTGTGGCATGTGAGTGTTCTTTAATATCTTTTTATTTGGCATTCCTATTTGGCGTTGATATTTATTTCTAGACGTCCAATGCGGACTTTTTACTTACTAACCACCAAATAAATGAAAACGGATTCTTTCAACAAAACATTTTCTTATAAGAAATGACGTCTCGTACGAGCACGTGGGATATTATTGGACTGACAGATGACTGGGAGATTTATAGCTGAACTGTCATTAATAAGAATCCCGGAAATCATAAAAGATAATTACATTGAAGGTTTGATGGGTTTTAAAATCATTTTTCTGTTTCGAAATGGCAAGTTCATTAGTTTATGAGATGTGAATAATTAATGAAATAGGTATGTAATTACTTTGCATGGACGGCGCTGTAACTTCGACGATAATAGGCGTCGTAATGTCCAATTGTTATAAAAATTCGTAAAACAGCACCTACCCGGTGAAGAATAGGTATCCGAAAGGATAAAAATGGAATAAACAGTTTATAAAGACTCTAACAACTTTTCAGAAATGCAGGAAATTTCAAAAACATTTAATCGGACAATTCTTATTTCAAAATATGACAAATCATTAATCAAAACACAAAACAGCCAATACTGGGTGCTCCAAACTCCGATAGTTCATGAAGTCTCGACGATTTTCAATACCAATTATCCATTCATCTACATAGGATGAGCCAACTTGGAAAGTATTTCATTATTTTTTTACATAAGCAATGGTCAAAGTTTTTAGATTTTCTCAACATTTTCTTTTACTCCAAAGGACTATTATATTTCAAATAAATTGCAGGACAACGCTTCGAAACTTGTGCCAACGTTATTTTTTTAAATTTTCATAGCCTTGAAGTATAGATAGGGTAAAAATTTTCAAAAGTTATTTGGATTTCATGTTGCAGCTTATCAAATAGTTATTCATATACATCCACAATAAGCTACCTAAAGAAAAATAATCAGGATTTTCTATTCTTTTTATTGAATATAAACGATTTTAATTGATCAGTTAGCACATATTTTTTTTTAATTTGTTCAACATGTATGTAAATGAAATTAAATCGTTTCAAAATATTGTCATGTGGCAATACAATTGTGGTGGGTAAATATTAAAAATAAATGAAGGCAAATTTAGTTTTTCATTCACATACTTTTCTATTACATATTTTTAAGTATCTTTATTTGTAAAGTAGGTACGTACATTTCAACCTTTTAGTTTTATGAAAATAATTTTTGAATCAGAATCAGAAGTAGGTATATACGTATTTTGTGTATCAATAAAAACTGTGATATATATTGTTGGGTTTTTCACATCCCAAATTTTTGGTCTAAAATTGGGCCATTTTAGTGGTAGTCATATTCATAAAAAGACCGTACCTACTTCTTGCCGCACTCTGAGTGAAATGCAATATATTTTTGGCTATTATTTAAGAAGAAAATATACTTCCTGAGAAAATTGCTCATTACAGGTATTTGTATGAGACAAAAGCCTTTCTAAAAACTTTATTTATTTAATGAAAGTCATTTTTTGTGGAGGAAAATCAGTTTTTTATCGACCTTTTTTGGGTATTTTCACCTTCTACTATCTGAAAAATATGAAAATTATAATGGAGAACTTGGAGAAAGGGCAAACTTTTTACCCCGTTACGTTACTGTGTAACATCAAAAGAAAAAAAATGGACAAAAAAATTCAAAGATATATGCAGTTATTCCTTTGCCGATTATTTATTTCTCAATTTCTTCAACAGATGTCAACGGGAAAACTCAATTTACAATATTATAAGAAAAATAAATATAAAACATGAATCAACATTAGATAATTTGACGAGAAGATACAGAGCTAGCAAATTAATTAAGTTCATCCAAATCTTATTTGTTGTCTGTTATTATCATTCTATTTAGTGGTGATAGACCTGATATATGCACGATAAAGTATTTTCAATATCTTATAGTTGAAATCTTTGCATATCCTAAATGTAAAACCCAGCATTTTATAAGCTATCATTGGCAAAAGTGACTTTTGTATTGAATTTTACACCCAAATCTCTGATTTTATTAAAACGTGTTAACTGACTACTAAAGGTAGGTTTCCACCAAACGGACTCGCTTGTGACTAGTTTC
Source organism: Leptinotarsa decemlineata (assembly GCF_025532065.1). Classification (NCBI taxonomy): domain Eukaryota; kingdom Metazoa; phylum Arthropoda; class Insecta; order Coleoptera; family Chrysomelidae; genus Leptinotarsa; species Leptinotarsa decemlineata. Next base: position 24,726,578 of record NW_027412688.1, on the reverse strand, counting down.
GTTTTCAAAAACAGAAACAAAAAACTGGTTCTGAAAACAAACTCGGAACTGGAGTTCCACCAAACAGACTAAAATTAGTCTGAGTTGCGTGTTTTGTTGTGAAATGTTTTTCACTACACGAACAGTTTTCATCATGCCTTTTATACAATCAAATCTTTTGAGCGAAAGGAGCGAAAGCCAACAAAACCAAGATACTGGATATCATTGTTGAGAAGAGGAATAGATCATAGAAGAGGTAAAATCATGACAGATTTGATGAATGATGTCCTAGGCATGAATGGAGAACTGAGATCACCGAAATTTATACCCACCACAGATAAACCTAAGAATTTTTCTGAAAATAGGACAAAACAAAATTTTGGTACAATAGTAAATTTGTATTTGTTGACTTTGTTGTTGATCATTTCGCAAAGACACGAAATATTCATTGTGACAAAATAATCCAGCATTTTCCTGAAATATGATAGAATCCATATTGAGTGATGAAGCTGTGTTTCCAGAAGTTGTATATGAAGAATTTATAGGTTTGGTGAGTGAATAAATGCAATTTTTGATGGAATATAAAGGGATACCATCTGGACCAAAAGATAATTTGGATGGCAAGCTAAGTAGCGATTCGATTAACTACATCTGCTAAATTTGTACTAGCTACATTTATATTGACAGTTCAATTTCTGTCAACTAGATCATTATAATATATTTCATGTGGTAGTTGATATGATTTTTTTTTTCATTTTCTTTTAATTAGAGAGACAAAGTACAGCGGAGTACAATTATCGAATCTCGAATCTAATGTTGTTTACAATACTTTTTATCCAAATTAAAAAAGGAACATTTTTAGGAGAGAGTAATATTTTGGAAAAAAATCTTTTTGGCTCTCTACTTCTCCACCATTGAACAAAAAATATAGAAATCTTCCACAAACAGAAAAAAAAGACATCTACAAAAACTCTTTATAAATAAAGATATAAAAGAGCATACACAGTTTCAGTTACAAACCGGAAAAAGTCCTCAAGAATCAACTACTTTCACATGAACATTGAATTACTCGAAAATCAATGTTTCCCATTCAATTTGTACTACAAACATTTGTTATGGACTTAAAACAGATATTATTCATAGAAACGCTGTACAATATGATATATAAAAGAGTTTTAATATAGAATTCTCACCTTCTCATCCTCAAAGGTGTATTTCGAAGTTTCGGGATAAGACCCTTGTTTCATCATATTTTGTAGTCATTTTCTTTCTTCCGTCTTTTGGAAATTTTCCGCATTTTTCGTTCAATGATAGAGAAGTAGAAATCAGAAGTTTTTTTCTTCATTCACTTCGTACATTCCTTCCCAAGTCATTCAGGTGTAGGAAAATAGGAGGGTGAATATCACTGTGTTATTCTTCAGATTTTCTATCACTTTTCCAAACGCACATATTATTAATGATTTGTATATGTTCCTACACAAACAAATGAAAAGTGAATCATCAATTATTTACTTCAAATCGATTACTTTCTTGAAAAAATGCAATCATCACTCATAGATAAATAATTTCTGCAGTGAAACATCGATTGTAGTAAAAACTGCAAAAAGTATTCTTAAATAAATGATTATAAATTCTACTGATAGCTCTGAATATTGAAGAAAAATACATTAAATTCTCATCAAGCATATGAATTGAAGGTGTTTATGAAGACGATATATCAAATATTGAGTACCAAATTCCGTATCGCCACCTTCTCTGTTATTGTACAACTCTTACTCGAGGGTTTTTCAAATGAACCATGATTCCGTAAACTCTCCTCAATACGTTGAAAATATCGTTCAGATGGCTCACGCCTCTCAAGGTTTTCCTCTCGCAAATTCACACGAATCGAATGATTATTCACGTATTTGACAGTAAATTTGACAATTGTAGATATTCTGTTGATTCATGGGTCACGTTAAACAAATCAATTCGTTTCAGTTCGCTCATAAATCGTTTTTCCAATAATAAATTGATGGATGTAGCCGTTACTACGTGGTAGGAAATCATAATGAAGAAAAGGGAATTGAAACTTTTTATGTTTTTTACCACTTTTATTTGTAACTAACGTTAGTGCAGTTTCGTCCTATAAAGACAATTTCAAAGTTATACATTAAACTAACAGTGGTTTATTACATTAAACCTTATATATCACCCCTGTAGGTAATAATAGAGGCACTTGGCTTGATTGAGTACCTTAATTTACAATTTACGGTGAGTAAACTAAATCGATTTGATCATTTAACAGGTTGCACTCGTAATGTTTATGCTTGAGAATTTCCAAGGATTCTAAATGATTGAGTTTGTAACCCTTCCTTGCATAGTGCAAGATTTTCGTATTGTTTAGATTCGGGAACTTGTGGTGGCATGCCAAGGAATGGTTTAAAAATGTCGAATAATTTTTTCTTAGTCTGAAGGACCTTTCATGTTTAGCACACCGTTTTTGGAAATATCCACATTGTCTCACATAAACGCTATTACACTCCGGACACTTAAGCTTATAAACCCCAGATTTCTCCAACTTTTCCACCTTATCTTTGGCATTGTAAAGGAAAACAGATAACCAGGCATGTGGTAGGAATGCCACTTTCACATTGTTTTTTTCTGAAGAAAACCTCAATTATCTCTGTTCTTTTTCCAAAATATGTTAGAGTTACCCATTTCTTGATTTCTGGTTGTTTGACCTGAGGGTATATTAATCTGACTAACTTCTGGATAGTTGAAACCATTATTATGACCTATCTGTGTAATTATATCAATTTCCCTACCTAGATTGTGAGCACACAAAGGCAGTGAGAATGCTCTGTGCAACATCGAATTGTAAGCTGCTCCAGTACATTCTCAAAGTGCATAAGACACCCACGTCTTCCACCGATCTCCAGGACCTGATTCATAACAAAGTCAACATCTGTATGGTACTATTTGAAGTGAAATTTATGACTGTCTGGATGGAAATAATCTTTGAGATGGTAATGTCTGTAATGTTAGGTTTTCTGAAAACATTGAACTCAAATTTATTCTGATTGTGTGTAATGGTCTTTGAGTTCTTAATATATTGGTTTCTATCTTTTCGAGAATACACAAATATAGATGATGTTTTTTTTCGAGATAAACGTCGAGAAACACATGTATTGTAATACATATAGCTGAATCGATGAAAAAAAAACTAGAGGTTCGTTGCGATGAAGTTGTTTGAAATCTAACGAATAAAACGCCGCATTGCAAATTGATTCATATCAGATTAAAACAAATATGAAGCAGTTTAGAAAGTGTTTCTGTCCTGAAGGCGGTATGGCTAAAAAAAGAAATTCTACAATTTTAGTTTTTGGCGAATATTTCAAAAACAACCTCTTATATTCTCGATCTGAAAAGAGATTATTCTAGTTCTTCCAAAAAGGAAACTTTTGTCCAATTCAACCGACCTTGTATGTGTTACCGTTTCCGAGATAGCAATAGTGTGATCAGCTAAAAAACGGTCTGTATATTTTGTTGGGTGTTGGGAATAACTTATCTCGTTTGTCGGAGTTTTGAATCGAATATTTACCAAGCTTTGCAGTTGATTCTTCAATGCCATTTGTAGTACGTGACTTACCGAGTAGATTTGAAGCAGAACCGTTTCTAGTGTTGAGGATATACAAGGTGTTCATTGAATATGCGGCGAAAGACCATTTCTTGGACTATTATAAGGATATTTGTCCTTTGATGATTTTTGATAGAGCGCTTTGTTTCAAAGATACGGAGCGAAAAAGAATTTCGACAATTACAATTTATCACCAAAAAGTACATGTAATGTTTCTTAATCTACAAGAACTGATGAAAATGACCACCCCCGCTCGGATGCAAGTATCCAATCTTCTCCTCATAGACTTCCGAACTTTTTCAAAAACACCATTGAATGTCTGCAACCGTTTGTAGTAATCGGAAAGTGGTTGATAGGTACCAACGGAATTGTTAGATTTTTTATTACTTGGTAGATCCAGTGTAGTACGCTATATTTTTATTTGGGCTACGTTAATAATTTTTAAATGACCAAAATTGTTATTGTCGAAATTCTGGTTATCAACATTCGCACTGCCTTTGTCTGCAGACAATCTGGCTATGGAAATTGATACAATTACACAGATAGGTCATAATAATGGTTTCAACGCAGATACTATCCAGAAGTTAGTCAAGAAACAAAGCCGGAAATTCACTCACAGATCAATATATCCTCAGGTCAAACAACCAGAAATCAAGAAATGGGTAACGCTAACATATTTTGGAAAAAGAACAGAAATAATCGCAGGTTTCTTCAGAAAAAACAATGTGGAAGTAGCATTGAGACCACATGCCAGGTTATATCATTTCCTTTTCAATGCCAAAGATAAGGTCGACAAGTTAAAAGAAACTGGAGTTTATAAGCTTAAGTGTCCGGAGTGTAATAGTGTTTATGTGGGACAATGCGGACGAAATTTCCAAAAACGGTATGCTGAACATGAAAGGTCCTTCAGACTAGGAAAAAATGATTCGAACGATACGGAAATTCTGCACTATGCAAGGAAGGGTTGCAAACTCAATTATTTAGAATCCTTGAAAATTCACAAGAATAAACATTGCGGGTGCAACCCGCACAATTAAAAGTGGTAAAAAACATAGAAATTTTCATTTCTCTTTTCAAGGCATATTCTCTTGAAGTTATGCGCCGTTTGCGAGAAGCAATACGAAGAAAACGTTCGGTATTGTAGACAAAAAATTCATGGCTTTCACATCAAGATAATGCACCTGCTTACTCGTCATTGCTTGTTCGTAATTTTTTGGCCAAAACAATACCTTAATAATACCTGAGCCATGGTATTTACCAGATTTTGACCCTATGACCCAAGATTGAAGAGATCCATGAAAGGACGGCTTTGTGCGACGATTGACGAGGTGAAAACCTAATCGCTGAGAGAACTCAAGGACTTTTTTTTAACAGGGTAGTATGCCTCCAGTTGAAACAATTTTCGAAATTTTTGAATGTTGTTGAATATTGCAATAAAGATAAAATTGGAGTTACAAAAAAATATAAATCCAAGTGATTCTACTAACGCGCTTCAATTTGAGAGCATATATGCCAAAATGATTTGATTGTGGCTCCTATGGATATGCAATGAATCAAAATACTGAAGAAATATTTTATACGAGTGTAATTCTAATTTTTATAAAAAAATAAAAAATCGAATGAGAGATCATGATTTTGAATTCAAGTATACAGCTTTCGATTCTGAATAATATTTTGCTGTATTTGTAGAGATGATCTAATTCAATATTTTTTGACATACCCTGTATGCTGTTTAATTTGAAGATATAATAGGTGCATTTAATATGGTTATCAAACATACACTAACTTTTGGAGATATTAAAATTTTGATTGTGCGATCAATATTTTATTTGCATATAATTTTTGATAAATGACATTGCAATTTGAACTTCAAATACCTATCTGCTATCCGTGACATCTGAAGGGGATTTAGAATGTGATTTTGCGGATTGCTTACGATATTCAAAAAAGATGGACAAAGCTGACATACAAATGAGGAAATTGCCATTACTTTGAGAACATTTCCAGTACTTTTTAATATTTATTTATAAAAATCAAACATACGCAAATATAATTAGTAGTTTTTATCACATTGATTGATCATTACATTATCAATAGTATGACAATGATGAATTTTCCAAATATCAGTACAATGCAATACAATCAAAGTTATCATAAGAGTCGATATCAAAATCACGACATGATAATAAAATAAAAAAAATTAATGCTGGCAAGAGAATCCTTTGCCAAAAAAATCCTTTTATACATAAAATTGCTGCGTCATTTAACTTAGAGGCATTAAACTAAGTGAAGTGATCGATTTTGCAATTTGTGTCTAAGGCTGGCCGCACACAGGTTAGCAGCGAAAACAACGTATGTACAAAGGGTGCCGCAACTGGTCGAAATATTCTTTCAAAACATTGTGTTTCGAGAGCTGTGGCCCACTTCGGCAGAGTCACTGTGAAACGTGGCGCAACGTTGCAAGCTAGTATGTTTCGATTTGTGATGGGCAGCCTCATGACTTAATTTGTGTTGCCTCATTCAAATCACGTGGATCGTCTAGCAAATAGAACCAGTCCGTCGCGTATTTCTGATATGTACCGCTCTTGGTAGAATGTGCCAAATCACTTGAACACTTCCCGTGTAAGTATCTATACCGGGTGTCCCAGAGCTTTTAGGCCAGCAGATATCTCAGTTACCTGCAGAACAAAAATTAAAACAAAAATATGTATCATAGGAGAACACAAGCACTTTCATGCAGCATAGCAAAATCCACCCCCTGGTAAACAACCCCCAAGAAACCACCCCTAACTTTTGTTTTTCAAATGGCACGCCCATGTTTGTTTTGGTTCAACTTACAGTCTTTTTCATTTCTCGGTCAATGATGTATCATGGTAGGTAGAATGACATGCAGAATCATAGAAAATAAAAACACAAATGAAATATTAATGTTTAAGGTCATCTGTATTTTGATACATGATACTACAGAAAATGTTCAAAATGTTGGCCAGCACTTGCCACACATGCTTCAAGTCGCCGAATCAGCGCGCGAGTACAGGAAGCCCTAATCATTTCCGGAGTAACGGTATGACAAGCCTCTAAAATTTTTTGGGTTAAATCGTCAATATTCATTGGTTGTGTTTCGAAGGCAACTCGTTTCAGATATCCCCACAGGAAAAAGTCCAGTGGCGTGAGATCTGGAGAACGTGCAGGCCATCGCACAGGTCCACTATTTCCAATCCAACGGTCTCGAAAAGTATCATTGAGGAATGTAGTAACTACATTATGGTTATGTGCAGGAGCACCATTTTGTTGCCACCACATTTGTTGTCGTTCTTCAAGTGGAATATCTTCCAGGAGGGCAGGTAAACAATTTTCCAAGAAATGTAAATATCGGTGGCCCGTCAAAGTGTCTTGGAAAAAATGGGGCCCGATGAGTCGTCCATTATGTAAACCACACCACACGTTCACACCCCACATTGTTTGGAAATTGGTTTCTCTAATCCAGTGAGGGTTGTCCTGTGACCAATAGTGCATGTTATGTCGATTAACAGTACCATTATTATGGAAGCGGGATTCGTCACTCCACAAGATTTGAGTGAGGATGTTTGGATTGTCATGGACTAAAACTTGAATGTGAGCAATGAATGCCGTTCGTCTTTCGAAATCGGTAGGTCTGAGTCCTTGGTGTAAATGAATTTTGAAGGGATGATACTTGTACTGTTTGAAAATTCTTTGCACAGATGACTTACTGATCCCAATCTCTACCGCCAATGCACGAACCGAAATATGAGGATGTGCTTCGGCGTAGGCCAACACATTTATGCAATTTTCCTCAGTTCGCACGGGAGTAGGATGTACTTGATCTGTTTTTCCTGGAAATGATCCCGTTCGCATGGTATTTTCTACATACGAAAACGTATTACGACCTGGTTGTCGACGATCAGGAAAGCGCCCATACAGCCTCTCCGCAGCACGTTTATTCTTTCGGCATTCACCAAAAATTAAAATCATATCAACGTATTCGTTGGGAGTGAAGGTAAAAGGCATTTTGATATACAACAACAATATCACGACTGATGGAAATGTGTCATCCAGATATCAGAGGAATGAAAGGAAGCACAAAAAGTTCTAACATTTTATCGCCTCTTTTTCTGCGTAGCGTCCACTTTTTCTGGTGTCTACAATGCAGAACAATTCGATCAGTCCAGTTAATAGTACCCACTAACGTATTCAATTTTCTCGAACAATTATGATATATCGTTGGTTGAGAAATAACAAGAGCTGTCAGTTGAACGACAAACAACATGGGGTTGCCATTTGAAAAACAAAAGTTAGGGGTGGTTTCGCAGGGGTTGCTCGCGAGGGGGTGGATTTTGCTCTGCTACATGAACGTGCTGGTGGTCTTCTATGATATACATATTTTTTTTCAATTTTTTTCTGCAGGTGACTGAGATATCTGCTGGCCTAAAAGCTCTGGGACACCCGGTATATGAAAAAGAGAAATCTCCAAATTTCTTCGATGTTCCAGACTATCAAGATTGCAAGTGATGTTCGCGTCTTCAATCAGGCGAATGGCTCTTTTTTTGATGAAATCCAGTAGCTTCAGTATATTCTGGGGGCGGAGCTCCATGCTTGACTCTGCACTCCAGAACTCCAGAACTGCACTCCATAGTGCAGTGCAGACAGTCGAACGGGTCGGACGTCTTTTCGAGGTACCTACCCTGTGAAACAGTTTATGGTGTCATTTACTGATGCCAGATGTGGTGAATTGTTGAATGCATAGAAGAAAAGAAAGTAAATGGTTGTGTGCAAATAAACCAAGTGGTTTCCAGTTGGATAAAGTGCGCAAAAATTGTAAAAGTTTTTGAAGTGCTCAGTTTGTGTATCATATGTGTCCAATCAAAAACAATTGGTGAAGATCAAAGGGTTGTCTAATACGACTTTTTCATAATGGTTAATTGTAGTACGTGTCGCTCAGCGATCAGCAGAACGAGACCCAGCGTTTCTTGTGAAGGCTGTAAAAACTTGTTTCACGCTATCTGCATCACAAAAACCGACAACCTGATAGAAATTTTGCAGAATTTACCGGGGCTATCCTGGAAATGCTCGAGTTGCATGAACTCATGTATTGTATTAAATGAAGAGCGTTTGCATAAAGCTATCGAAGCCATTTCACTAGTTCGGACTTCCATTGTCTATTAGATAAAATGATTTGAAATCCCTGAAACAAGTAAAAAAGAAAAAGAGAATAGTTGAAAATAACAATTATATTAAGCAACAATAAACCTGAAATGAAATGATAGTAAAATAACCTACAAGTAAAAATATAATAATTGAATAAATAAAAATTAAAGGAATGCAAAAAGAAAATAATAAAAATAAAAAAGTGTAGAGATTCCAAGTCACGTTAGTTCACGACGTTTCGATTGTTGGTATCTACAATCGTCTTCGGGTGATGACTTCGGGTGATGACCCAGTCATCACCCGAAGACGATTGTAGATACCAACAATCGAAACGTCGTGAACTAACGTGACTTGGAATCTCTACACTTTTTTATTTTTATTATTTTCTTTTTGCATTCCTTTAATTTTTATTTATTCAATTATTATATTTTTACTTGTAGGTTATTTTACTATCATTTCATTTCAGGTTTATTGTTGCTTAATATAATTGTTATTTTCAACTATTCTCTTTTTCTTTTTTACTTGTTTCAGGGATTTCAAATCATTTTATCTAATAGACAATGGAAGTCCGAACTAGTGAAATTCATCACGAAACATTGTCAATCACCTTCAAACAAACCTATCGAAGCCAAACCAGATACTGCTGTTTCTTCAATAAAGAGTCATGTTACATCTGTGAAATATGAAGTTGTGAAAGCTTCCACAAACGTGTCTACTTCTCAGCCACGCAGGTACTCAGATATACTGAAAAATAAATCAAACCCAGCTGTAATTATTTGCCCTGAAACTAATCAGGAAGTATCAAAAGCAAAGACTGACATTTTGCGTCATATTGCCCCAGCATCCGACAATCTTCAACTGGCAAAGGTCAAGACGATTAAAGATGGAGGAATCCTCATCGGTTGCTGTAATCCTTCTGATAATGAAAAAATTAGAAAAGTGATTGAAGAGAAAATGGCTGACTCTTATGATGTTGAAGAAGTCGCTGGCATGCATCCTCGACTACGAGTGGTAGGTATGGCGAAAAATTATCCAGAACATGAGCTTAAGAAAATTCTGGTAAATGTTAACTCCAAAATTGTTCACATGATTCAGAATGTAAAATATTGAAAATATTTCACACGAAAAAAAAACACACGAAAAAAAACTCTGGAAATGTGTTCATTGGTTATGATAACTGTGCTTTTTATGACGGCATTGATGTGTACCGCTGTTACAAGGGTAACCACTCCTCTCGCCCATGAATTAAATCAGTGTCAATCATCTGTTAAAAAATGATCTAACTGCATGAAACTAACTAACGAAGATGTGAATATTGATCATGCAGTCCGGGAAAAAAATAAATGCGTCTCGTACGCAGAAACTTTAAAAAGATTTAAGAATAGTCTCTTAAATTCTCAATAGCAACTAAAGGGTAATTGTCATATTTCCCTCGTAGCTTCAAAGCCAGGTGTTAGTAAAGATACGAACACCTTATCAATTTTTTTACCAAAATACTCGGGAAATAAAGACAAAAACTGGTCAGATACTGAATTCTGTATTTCAAAGCGACTATCGCGTTTTTGCACTAACCGAAACCTGTCTCGACTCATCCATCACAATTATAATCCATCCATCATAATTTAGAATTATTTCCGGATAGCTTTAACATATATAGAATGGATCGCAATTTTGAACGCACTTCCTTAACAAGAGGTGGAGGTGTCCTTATTGGAGTACATGAAGACTTTATTTCTTCAGAAATTAATCTATCGAATTATAACTTTCCCACGCTCAAACTGATTGATATAGTTGTTGTTAAAATAACCTATTCACATAAACATATTTTTCTGCTAAACATTTATATACCTCCTCAGACTCCCCTAGCTGAGTTTGAACAACTCTTTGAAGCTCTGGAATTACTACACATATTACATAATAGTGCAGTTATCATTGTAGGAGATTTTAATATTAGCGATTATGCTAGCCATCTTAATCATGGTACAACTAATAGGAAAATTACTATTCTCAATAACTTTTTACAAATCCTTGACCTATCTCGAAATAACTTTGTATATAATAAACTCAATAGACTTCTTAACCTGGTATTTTTTAATGGAGAGTATCATGTGGAGAAATCAATGGATCCTTTCGTAGTCGAAGATCAGCATTCAGCATGGATATTACTTGTGTACTTGAGACGAAGGCTAACTACAAAAATAAACTGCATTCCTGTTTCCAGAATAATTATAATTTCAAAAGAGCCAACTATCCACAACTGTGTAATCAAATATCTCATATTGACTGGACCTTCTTGGAAGTTCTTGATGACTCAGAAGAATGTTTTTGATCGCTGCTGTCCCAAGTTGAATCCAAAAATTAATATTCTCCTTGGTATAATAGAAGCATTATTAGAGATTTACAGGCTAAAAGCAGAATCTGGCGCAAAACAAGCGTGAGTGTAATCTGCAGGCCCTTGAAGATTTCAAACATCTTCGAGCAAAAATAAAGCATGATGTTGATGTGGCATATAAAAAATTCTTAGGTGAAACTGAGGAAGAAATATATATCAATCCCAACAGATTTTGGTCATTTATAAATAATAAACGAGGTAGCTGCAAAATATCACCAGTTCTGAATTTTGAAGGTCAATTGCTGGAGGGGCCCTCAATATCTTTTCAAACAATCGTATACCGTTTCTTCCCCTTTTCAACCAAACTCTGATATTGATAATAATCACTTTCTTGATATACCAAGCTTCAGTGAAAACGAACTATACGAGGCACTAAGGTCGCCCAAGCCTAAAAAGACGACTGGTCCAGATGACATTCCAGCTTTCATCCTAAAAGATTGTGCACTTGTGCTTGCTCGTACTCTATACTAATTAATATCTGCTTGAGATCGGCTACAATACCAAGGATCTGGAAATCATCAAAAGTCTGTCCCATTTTCAAGAAAGGAGATAGACGAGATATTTCAAATTATCGGCCTATGTCTATTATTTGCAACTTTGCAAAGGTTTTTGAGATTCTGCTGGAGCGAGTTATATATCGGCATGTAAGTTGCAATATAAGTATAAACCAACACGGTTTTATGAAAAATCGTTCAACGGTCACCAATCTTCTGACTGTATCCCAACATATTGCTGAATCTATTGACAGTAGGGCCCAAACTGATGTTATTTACACAGGCTTTTCTAAGGCCTTCGTCAGACTTGATTGACCATGGCATTCTACTGAACAAACTAGTAGCCTTTGGATTATTTCCATCCTTAATCGCACTCTTTCAGTCCTATCTACGGGATCGAAAACAATATGTTCAGCTCAATGGTTTCAAATCTACCGAATATAGTGCTTCTTCCGGTGTTCCACAAGGTTCAAATCTGGGAGCGTTGCTCATTCATTAATGATATTGCAGATGTTATAGATGTGTATTTCTTTTTATATGCCGATGATCTGAAACTATATTGCCTCGTTGAGAACATAGATGATTGTGTGAACCTCTCAGCAAACGTAGGACGGGTTATAGAATGGTGTTATCGAAATAACTTGTCGCTGAACCCGGATAAATGTAAGGTCATGTCCTACAGTTTGAAAACGAATATCTTGATCTTTGATTATTCAATAGAAAACGTTTCCCTGGTGAGATCAGAAACATTTACTGATCTTGGCGTCACATTTGACACTGCACTATCATTTAATAGGCATATCGATAATGTTGTAACCTCCTCCTGTCATTTGTACGGATTAATTGCACGTAACAGTAGTGATTTCAAAGAAACTTTGACCTTGAAAACTTTATTCTATGCTTTCATAATATCAAAGTTAGCATACGCGTCAATTGTGTGGAGCCCCTTTCATCAATATAACATTGATAGAATAGAAGCAATTCAACGACGATTTTCAAAACTGCTAAGCCTAAAAACCGATGGCATTTATCTTCCAATAGGAACAACCCACTCTGAATTGCTACAAAAGTATAACTTTTGCAGTCTTGAAAAAAGGCGTGAATATTATAGTGTTGTACTAACCTATAAAATTATCAAAAACATAGTTGACTGCCCAAGATTACTGGAAAAGTTTAATATTTGCATTCCTGGAATCTGTTCCAGACACCCGAGTACTTTCTATATAAAAACATCTCGCACAAATGTTCTGGAGAATTCTCCGATCCATACCATGTGTAAAGTGACAAATTCTGTTAGCGATAATTTAGATATATTTAGTTGCAAATTGTCAAATAAAATCCCAATTCCTAAAATAATTGTTTTGTAACCTATAATAAATATAAAATGTGTAGTCTTTATAGTCACTTGTTTGTATTTTTTGTAGTGTTTGTAGACTTTACAGTCACTTGTTTGTGATGTATTTATTATACTCTGTTATTTCCTGCTCTGAAGTGAAGCTATGTCCTGTAGAGTATTGTATTACAAATAAATAAATAAAAGGTCTGATCTGAGCTTTATAAAGCATCAAAAGTTGCAGAGGTGTGTATAGTTTTCTGGTTCGGAACAGTGTTCCAAGCCTTTGAGAAGCAGCGTTTGCAATTCCAACGACATGATTGTGCCAAGGCGTATTGGTGTCCATTTTGACCCACAACAAATTCATCGAAGCAGAAAGCGAAATTGTTCCACCCGACATTATTATATCCGGTTCGGAGACATTTATCTTTTTGGAGCTTGGGTTTTTGTGGCATTGAATTGAACCTAGTTACTTTCAACCCAATTCGAAATTTTTCCTAGATCCTCATTAAGATATTCAACTTCCTGCTACCGGTGAAGATGTGCATCCGTAGCAAATGTCCTGGAATCCAAATGAAATGACGAGTCAAATGTGCTGTCGTCAGCAAAGCAATATATTGGATTCTTGTTTTTTTCCAATAAGTCGTTGATATATAATGAAAAGAGGGTTGCAGACAATATGGATCCCTGTGAAACACCAACGTTGATGGTGAAAGTATTCGACGGCACTTGCAGGGAACGTTTTTTCAGGAATCCATACACAAAAATCATCCGACAAGCTATAGCATCGAAGTTTGGCCAGCAAACCCCTCATGCCGCCACATACGTTTAAAAGCTTCAGGAATATCAAGCGCAACAGCTCTTGACTCTCCATGTTTCTCGATTACTTTATTCCAAATATGGGTGACATACGATAGAAGGTCGCCTGTTGATTTCTGTTTCCGAAAGCCATATTGATGATCGCTCAAGATTTTAAAGCCTTTCAAATATTTGAATATACTGGTTTACGGCTCTCTCCATGATTTTTGATATCACTGATAGCAAAGCGACTTCAAGAAGAAGGAAAAACCTTTTTCTTGTAAGACTGGTTGGAAAGTATGTAAGTAGCACGTTCGAGATGGAAATTGTAACAAACTTCAAACTCATTTGAAAGTTGAAATTTTCTTTAATTAGAAGGTGTAATAAAGAAAATATGTTTTCTACAAAAATGCGTTTCTCAGAAAAAATCTTTTCCAGATCGATTTAATCTGCTTCTGTTCCCCTAGAATTTTATTGAAACCCAGAATTTTTGATATTCATTTGTAATTGGCTTATTTGTAAGATAATTTTATTTGTAACCTTTCAAAATTGTATGGGTTGAAAAGGCACATAGCTCTATAACTTCACGGAATGTAATAGATTGTGTGCGCATTGAAAATCAAATTAAATGGTTTTGTTTACAAAATTGTAGTTTCAGCTGCTGTCGTAATAGAACCCACGTAGAGTGTTCGATTAGATAAATGATAATTGGTCATTAATTTTATCGTGATGGAGTCAGACGAGTTGAATAATTACCAATAATTAATTGATTATTAATTTCTGTTATATACTTTTACCGCTGACATTGAATGCGGTGACCCCATTCACAGAAAGTCACTGAATTGAGGTACAACGAAACCTATGAAAAATTATTGAGTAGTGAAGTGCTATTTCGAGATTATTTTGATACATTTAATAAAATGATGCTCCCTAGGTGGCTCGGGGAGTTATTAACATTGACTACCCAGGACACGAGGCTAATGACCAATGCCGTCGATGCCGATGACACCCAAGAAAAAAAGTTATAAGTATATGGTACTCATTACACAATTAATATTTTGTCAAGTAACAAAAATTTCAGTTATAACGTTTTATATTCTAGATATCTCAACTATTACCTACGTTCTAATCAGATGATCAAGTCTAGGGTCTATAATCCTTAGGTAATTCCTACTAAAACTATCTTTCGGATTCGAATGCCGTGGATTTTTCGAATTTCTTCCTGACGTTTCGCTATCGCGAGTGGCTAGCTTCTTAAGGGGTTTATACATCCTGAGTTAATGTCCGATGACTGAATATTACGGATTCGTAACGCGTAATTATGCTGTATTAGGTTGTTTTGAGTGCTAATACCTGTACCTGGATTAAGTAATTTGTCAGTAACATTCACTGACCCGTTTTTACCTGAGTCATGCTGTTTGCTATCTTTGAACTTCTTAGAATGGGATTCCATATTCGATTGAGGTTCACCGCTTCTTTTTTATTGAAATGATCCGTGTGTGTGGATCTCTATTGCCTCCCGTACCAGTCGGCCATAGTATCCCTGGTTGAGGGCAATGAGTCCTGTGTTTTCAAACACAATCCTGTGTTTTCAAAGGGAATCCTGTGGTTTCCATCACTGAGTGCGTGTTCTTTCTTTCATGCCCCTTCAGCCTTGTTCCCATGGATCTTTTGGTGGTTCCGATATATACTTTTTCATAAGTGTACGGTATGCAATAAACCCCTGCTGCTAATAGAGGACCCCTTTTGTCTTTAGCGTCAGGTCGGCTTGTTACGACCGGTTTCGGATTATTAAAAACCCTTCCCAAGTACTTGAGAATGGTTAGATAAACCGAAACCGGTCGCCACAAATAAAAATGTTAATACAAATTGGTCAGAAGTTAAACAATTACCCAGCAACTACACTCAAAATGTCATCTTCAATTCTTTCAGGTTTGGAGTCCAGCTCCCCTACCCTTTCGACTGATTGTTGGTCTCGAGAAGGACCAATGGGTTCATGACTGATTGATGACGGCATGAAATCCTTAGACATCAGTGCCGCCCTTCACGGGATACCCCTACCTGGCTGGGGTGGGATGGATGAGAAAGTTATTCATCCATTAACGGGGGACATGAGGGCCTCATTCGACAGAGTGTCGGGGCCTTCTATATCGGGAGGGGTCGTCTACAGCATAATCTGAGGCTTCCCTAACTAACGGGTTTTCATGAGTTTCCGTTCTTTCAAAAACTCTCTCATTCCTCGACTGGATGGACTGCCAAATGGAAGGCAGCTGCAAATCTCTGCGGATGGCTTCATTCCGCACGAACCAAGGAGCTTATTTTGCAACCTTTCCAAAATGGAAATGTTGGACGGAGCCGCTTGTCCCCAGACGCCTGAAGCATACATGATGACAGGCTTGAACATCGTGTTATAGATCATGATTTTGTTCTTCGTGCTCATTTTTGATTTTCTGTTGATCAGAGGGTACAGACTGGCTATCCGACCCTCGATCTTAGACTTAACGTAGATGATGTGCGGATTCCAAGTGAGCCTACGGTCTATTAGAAGGCCGAGGTACTTTACCCGCGCTTGCCAGTCAATCTCCCTTCCAGAGATTCTCACTTTTCTGGCCGGAGAAGATAGTAATCTTCCCATGGTTAGCAACTACACTCCAGGAATGTACCTCTGGTTGTAGGAGAATGGATACTCAAGGTGCTCTCTAGTAGAGCAATAAGTATCAATGTAGAAGACATCACAGTGAGAGGATTGGTCATGAGGGGATTTCCACAGGAAGGGGTCTTAGCACCCCTTCTTTGAAACATAGTTATGGATACCCTAATTAATCACCTCAACAATAATGGATTCTACACAATTGTATATGCAGATGACATAGTTATCATGCAGACAGGCAAATTTGTAAACACACTGTGCGATAGAGCGCAGGATGGGCTCAAATTAATAGAAACATGATGTAAGGAACACTCACTGTCTATCAATCCCAAGAAGACTGAGATGGTCCTTTTCACAAGGAAAAGAAGTTTATCGGGCTTAAAGCTTCCCGAAATCTTCAAAAGCAAAATAAATTTCTCTGAAGAGGTGAAATACCTTGGTACTATCCTCGACAGGAAGCTAACATGGAACTCTCACCTACAGAGTAGAGCAAAAAATGCATATGTGGCTTATGAACAATGTCGGAGGACAGTGGGACGACCATGGGGTCTGTCATCCCGTGTGGTCACCTAGGATGTAATCACATTGCCGACTCTTCAGCCAAGGAAGCGGCTGGACTAAGAATTTCAGGACCCAGTGGCACCTACGGCCTGGTAACTTCGAGAATTGCGGAACTAGCCAAACGTCACACCCATGCGCAATCCCTAAAGAGATGGGATGAAATCAAAGGATGCAATCTTGCCAGAATCACCCTGGACGAAACGGGGAAGCTGGTGCCGAAAAATTATCCGGCGATGACCAGAAAAAATCTACGCTCAACAGTAGGATTTCTGACTGGTCACTGTCAACTAAGGAAACACCTCCACAATTTGGGGCTAGGATGTGTGAACAGGAAGATGAAACTGTCAGGCATGTACTATGCAAATGTCCGGAGTTATCGTCAATAAGAGAGTGTGTGTTCCCCAAAGACCTGTCCACCTTCCTGGAAAGGACAGGATGGACGATGACCTAGGAAGACAACTCCTAGGTCATCGTCCATGGGTCACATGTGGCCTAATTGCTGTGGGCCTTACACTCACCTTCCCTACTCTACAGATACACCGCAACACGTGTTTCACTATACAATAACTTCCTCAGGCATGTTCATTCACAATGCATGAATGATTCCCATACTTTCTAGAAGCTTGAGTTTCAAACTTTTCTTTTGGAAATTGCACATGCACATGCACAAGCAATTCCAATAAAATTCTTAAATCATTCTGATAACTGTGCCTGATGCGAGAGTATCGATACATCTAATGAAATTTCCCTTTATTCAGTATCCCTCCATGTACCTCCATGCATACAACATTTTCATCACCCCCAAGTAACAAATGGTAGATGACAAGTAAACCACATTGGCATGTCCTCCGCTTCTATGTGATGCACGTTACGATCTGACTATTAATACCATCTAAAAATTTCAAAGTAAGTTCACACCCGATGCAAAAAAAATCTGATATTATTTCGTTCGCATATTATTATTAACGAAGATGCGGTTTAGTGCTCTTTTGGTATGTCGCCATATTTGTTTTTTGTTTGTGGATGTGGATTATTATTAACAAAGCCCTTTTGGCATGTCGCCACATTTATTTCTTCGTCATCACCTTGTCCCTCATACACACACATATTGCATTTCGTTGGTGTTCTACAAGGATTTGCAGGGAGGTCCGAAAATAGCCAGAACGAACCCCTATAAAAAAAGAATGAGATTTTGAGACTGAAGCGGCATAGTACCTTTACTCGTGTTGTTGTTGTGTTCTGTACAAATAGCATTCTTGTGTTTTTTCCTGTTTTTTGTGTGTTTAACCTACCAAAATCTGAAAAATGAACCAAGATGAATCAATAGAGAATCTACAGTAGTGTAATAAAGGGCGAACTGAAAAGTCTATTCCGAAAAGTTTCTGCGTAATATAAACCCCTGAAGAGTCCAGTTAGTCAGTAAATTGTATACAAATTGAATGATCGATGTAAAAAATGAAATTTCTATACATAGCTTTCTTTAGACGATTGACTCAAACAAATTCTCTTCTAAACAGCTTTTCAAGTGGAGACAGCAGAAATAGCTATATTTTTTTGAGACAAGTCAAAAGAATGAAATGTCCAAATGTCATATTCGAGAGTTTACATGAATACACTTAAATAAAGTTTGCTGAGAATTCAGTTCAGGTTCATATTCTCGCCTTAGCAATGGCAACGAGGTACGATCCGTGTTCACATTACTATTTGAAATACACTTTTCCCCTTAAAAGAATATATGCAGATTCTTTGAGTTCCTTGGTGACAATTTTCACTTTCCTCAATTTTATTGCGTGATCACCTATTTATTTTAGATAATGCTACGCTTTTCCAGATCCTGATGTTTTCTCTTCAAATATTCAGCATGTTCATTTCTTCTTACATCTAGAGGTCTTCAGGTTTCGTCTATATAACTTCGTCTATATAACTTCTTCCACAGGAATAAGGAATATTGTAATTACATTCTATCGTTTTCTCAACCGTATTTCGGGTTTAGTTTGTTCCAGAAAAGATCTTAACGTTTTGGTAATTCTCAAAGTTGTGCTTACCTCATATTTGTAGTCAATTCATCACAATTTAATTATACACGCTTTTCTATAATGCCCCCCCCCCCGTGAAGTGTGAAGTATTCGTCAGGAGCTTCAAAATGATGTATCACAAGACCCCCCTTTTCATTTAATTTTTTTTTTCAGATGGCGTCCAGTCGCCATCTTGAAAGTTTCATCTGTCAATTTCACTTCAAAATATTCATGTATTAATTTTATTATCCCAAGTTTCAATTTTTTTAGTTGACCCGTTCAAAAAATAAAAGGGGGGGACATTAAAGAAATGCACTGTATGTGGCCGCACAAATTACCAAAAACAATAATAAATTGTTCACATAAACATCATCTTCAATCATCCCGTACATTGTTGAAAACTGTATAAAAATCCATTCGTTGTTTTTAAGTTCATCGTGTTCAGACAGACAGGCAGACTTGTTGAAAACTCATTTTTGGGACGGTTCGGTAACGTTGAAACACGCCTCAATTTTTACGGTGATTGAGAACGTTTTTTTGACATTTATCTAAATAACAAGGTGCATTTGATTATCATACATCAAATGTGTTATTACAAGCGTTAAAGTTTTATCACGATTTTATGAAACACGTTGAACAACGCAATATTTTCAGCTAATTGATATAAATGCTAATAGCCAAATTGCGACCTCTGGCAAAATGCAGCAAAAACAAGGCGCAGAACAAGGGCGGATACAAGGGGGGCATGGGTGCAATGCAACCCCCTTAACTTAGCATATTATTGGAGATATATAATGGAATTGGCCGATACTTGATGAAAATCCATAACTAACGTATTCAAAAAACACTTTATTGTGAGATTTTCACCAAACGAAAGAGAAAAGACACACCCGAAGAAGCCATTGCAGGGCGAAACACGTGTTGCGTTTTTGTAAAATAGTTCAGTGAAAATCTCACAATGAAGTGTTTTTTAAATACGTATATTACTGGAGGTAAAAAATTCGTAATGAATATAAATATATGTAGGTCAATCAATTTCCCGAGAGAACGACATTTAAACATTATTTATCTGCAATAAGATATATTGTTTAATAGAATTATAGTTGAGAAGTTGAAAAAATAAGTGCAACATCCATTTGTTTTTTCATTCGATTATTTGTCATTGTCAATTGTGCCGAAACCCTACAAAATTACTGTCTGCTAAACTTTTAATTCCCTGAAGAAGTTAATCAATAAGTTTCAATTCCGTTCGCAGAAATCGATTTTCTGAAGTTAGTAGAAAGTCTTTAAATATGAATTTCAATATGAAAAATATTTTGTATCTTTCTTCTGATCCTGAGTTAAAGTTATCTATCATTTTATTATACGGTAATGATTTTATGGAAGCCAATCGACTCTGTCCTAAATATTCATCACACTTTTCAAATATCATTTGAATGTTTTGAAACCGTCAGGTGGTTTTTGAAATGAAAAATAGAATCGAAAACATTTTTAAACCATGCCAACACTTTTCAGTGGTAACCACGTTTTGAAACCCGTCTTTCATTTTTGAGCTTTTGTTGGAGTTATTTCATGGGAGTTGGTTTTATTAGATATTTTATAAATTTTGATGTTTTTGGCAAGGAAAGGTCTTGACTTTGTACTTCTCCATCTTTATATAAAAAAATTGGGAGAATCATCCAAAGCAAGGAGGCAAATTACTTTCTAAACAACTACTCTTATATAAAAAATTATACAAAAGACACTTTTTTCTATTCAGTTTGTACTCCATACGTGTACATTCGTTATGAAATTGAATCAGATATCATTCGCAGGACTGCTAGACAATGTAGTACATGAAAGAGGAACACTTACATGGTATATGATGGAATCGGTCGATACTTGATGAAAATCCATAACTAACGTATTCCAAAAACACTTTATTGTGAGATTTTCACTAAATTGTTTTACAAAAACGCAACACGTGTTTCGCCATACAATGGCTTCATCTGGCGTGTCTTTCAACTCAGTTGAAAGACACGCCAGATGAAGCCATTGTATGGCGAAACACGTGTTGCGTTTTTGTAAAACAATTTAGTGAAAATCTCACAATAAAGTGTTTTTGGGAAACACTTACATGGAACACTGTCAACTTCAATGGAGGACATTTGTTGTTTTGGAACAAGACACTTGCTTTATTACCTCTTTAGCACCAATATGGATAACATCACAAGATGAAACACTCGATTTATTCATAAAGTTACGACTTTATGTCACGAATCCGTTAAATCTACTCATGTCTTCGATAGCAGTACTTAATGACTTTCATTCGCTTATTTGGTTCAACCCCAGCCACTGAAATCTTGTTTGAATTGAAAGGGGTATAGTTTCAAGAGAGATTGATCTTTGTAAAAAAAAATTAGGCATCTTCCAAAGAAAGGAAGAAAGCAATTCCTTCCTTTCTAAAAATATACCTTTTTCAATTTAAATTTTATTTTATAATGCCTTATAATTTTGATAAAAATGTTCATCTAGTAGCATAATAGAGAGAATGTAGATCATATTTGAAACCAGATAATTAATTGTCACTCCGAATTTTTTTACGTCTCCAGACTCATCTTTGTTTGTTCTAAAAAAATAATAGTTAGCTTCGCCAAAAAAATGGACTAGCAGCATCAGGAAATGTTATTAACAAGGCCTTCACCAATCATAATCGAAACGAATCTTATATGGCGCTTCCAAGGATTTCAATTAAAACCAATGTTCTACGGAGAATTTGCAGAGATAACAAATCACAGTTACAATTTAATTTATCATATTACTATCTGATTTATGTGTTTTTATGCGTTTTGTCGGTATAAACTGTTATGGTGTTCTGTTTATCAGCAATATTGTTATAAAATATCGCGGGTAGGATCGAGTATGACAATGTCGTAAATTTAACGTTTTAATTTCTGTTTTAATGCTAATTACTATTTTTATCGCTGTTGACAGAGTAAACAGGAAATATAAGGGAGAAGGGTTTCAGTCTTTGAACAAGAAAATATAAACACGAATAATTTATTCCTTTTATATTTGCATAGCCTGCACATTTGTGAATAAAGTATAAATTTAAGTTATGACATGAAAATAAATAAGATAAAAGGTGAAATATTTACGATAAAACGGAAACTAAAATCGCTATACTTTTATACTACAAAATAAATATTTCGAAATAAAATCTAGAAATATTCATCTCTCCCAACTAGAGTCACCGTAGTTTCTGGTAAATGCCTGCCGGAAAACAACTACTTCCTCGGCTAATACCACGCTGAATATTGAATTATATCTGACAGACCCTTATGCAAGATACCTCACACAGTATAGTCTCGCAGATGTTTTTCATTCATTCAACATCATGAAATGCTGAAATTATTCGAGTCGATCACATACAGAACGGTTTCGTGGTAATACTTCGAGGTAATACCGGAAGAGATAATACCAAAATAGTTATCAGCAAGTACACATTGGAGAGGTTCTCAGTGTGGAGTTTTTTTATTAATAGCTATTCAAAATTTGATTTTGGAATAAATTTCTGCTTAGATTGAAATGGAAAACAAAAAAGTGAGTGGTTTTATCTGCTTGTTGCATTTTATTGTCTTCAATCGCCGGCTGGATTAGCGTTAGTGGTTTTGTGATTCGAATCGTGCCGTAAAAAAGTAGGCCTCGTTAATCCTTAGCTCCCACAAGTTTGGGCTTCTGAGGGTTGTCGTTCACAGGAGGTCGACAGCTGTTCAACGATTTAACAATAGTGTGATTAATATTACTGGAGTTTTTTCCCAACACAAAATCGTTATTTTTAACACCTCGACACGTGTTTCGATCACCAAGTGATCATCTTCAAGAGGAAGGTAAAACTGGAAACTTCGCGAAACTGAAGCTATTTATGCTATACAGATATATCATACAGGTAAACCATACAGGTATACCACCCTAAATTAATTTTACAATTAGCCTCATCTATTATTTTACAATATGTCCTTATGTAATATTCAGATGTTCAAATTAATTTTACAATTAGCCTATCTATTATTTTACAATATGTCCTTATGTAATGTTTAAATGTTCAAATTTAAATATTACAAACGGACATATTGTAAAATAATAGACAAGGCTAATTGTAAAATTAATTTAGGGTGGTATACCTGAAGGGGTGGTATACCTGTATGGTTTACCCAAATGATATATCTGTATAGCATTAATAGCTTTAGTTTCGCGAAGTTTCCAGTTTTATCTTCCTCTTGAAGATGATCACTTGGTGATCGAAACACGTGTCGAGGTGTTGAAAATAACGATTTGGTGTGGGAAAAAACTCCAGTAATATTCATTATTACACCAAAGGTTCCAAACAGTACATCATAAGTATCAATTGTGATTATCTCACAATATATCGATAGAAATGAAATGTAAGTTTGGCAAATTTGGCAAATATATCGATAAAAATGAAATGGAAATTTGGCAAATTTCAACTTTACATAGCCAATTGCGAAATTTCACCTTTGTTGTAAAGTAAAAATCTTCGCAATCTACACAAAACGTCTCAATTTTAACAGTGGTCAATTCCAGACATTTTTTCACAGAAGTGCCAATTGTTTTTTTATAATTTGCAAATATGGCTATTGAACATGGTCTTATGTGACGTTAAATTTATTTATCTTCCACCCTATGTAAAGACATTTCAAAAAAACGTATTTTTTTCAAAAGGTAGGTTGTGACTAACAGTAAAACACATTATAATTGAAATAATAGTGAAAAATCACATCTTCAAATAAATCAATCATAAAATAAGACTGGAACGCATTAAATTTCAAAATTGTAAATTTCAATAAAAGGGTATCCATTAAATCTTATCATTAAAAATAAATAATCTCTTCGTGAAGTTAAACATGAATTTATTTTTCCCTCAAAAACATATTCACCATATTCCTTGAAATACACTTTTTGTGGAAAATTAAATGTTTCTTACTGTTTTTTGGGTATATGACCTTCCACAGTCTTAAAAATATATAAAGCTATGTCAGTAGAGAATCTGCCAAAGTGTTATAAAGGGCAAACTAAAAAAAATACTGCGTAATAAAAATCTTTGAACTGTACAATTAGTCAGTAACTTGTCGTATTGATCGATGATCGACGATGATCGACGTTTCGGTAAACAAACCTAATCTGACTTTTCAGAAAACATCCTGTATATGTATTCATGTAGAATGTCGCGTTAACATCTGAACAATTTTTTGTTTTGGCGTGTGTCAAAACAGAAATATAATTGAGACGAAAGTTTTCTGGTGAATTTTTGGGCTTTGAAACCGAAAAAGGATTGTTTTCCGAGAGGTCGCTAAGTAAATACATTTTTTTTTCATTTGATCCCATTGGTAGGTAAAATCGATGAATACGACAAGTTACTGGCTAACTTCATTATATTACGCAGCAATTTTTCGGGGTGAACTTTTCAGTTTACCCTTTTATACACTTCAGTAGTTTCTCTGTTGATTTAGCAAAAAAACTGTAAGAAACAAAACCTCATCTTACGAATAATATTTTAGCAAGAAATCAGGACTGGTGAAACGATCTGTCAAAAGAAAATTGAATATGGTGGCGTATTCTAAACACACTTTATTGTGTGATTTTCACTAGATAGTTTTACAAAAACGCTTTTGCGTTGAATATGGTGGAATAAAATTCTCAAATGGCCGTCCTATAATCCTTAAAAATGTTTCCAGAGCAAAATCAAAATATTTTGAAAAATATTTATAACTATATAATGGAAAATCATAGTTATCTATTCACACTGCTGGTATGAAGATAAAATGTCTAATATCTCCTCTACAAAACACTGAATGGATTCATTTATTATATTTTCCCAACAATCCAGAGCCTGGATAAAGAAAATTATCAGTTTTAGTTACAAGTTTGTTATTTTTCTGTTTCGGATTTTTCATGAAATATGGGTTTGAAGAAAGTTCAGTTTGTGCCTTAATTTGTATAATTCTGTTCATCAAAAAAAATTATGTATTTAGTCCTATTTTAATAGTGGCTTCAATGATAAACAATTTAGTGGACACTCTTCCAATGATTAATGATTGATGATCAATAAAAAAAACAATGTTCAACTTGTTGATTCCAATTTCACCATTCATATGCGAGTATAGATGAAAAAACATATAAAAATGGCAACAAAGAAAAACCTACTTGAAGAAAGATCGCAATTTATCACGTATCTGTAATTAATGTCTGAACGAAGATAGTTAAAGTGAGGAACATAGAATACCATCAAGAATATCACCATTAGTTGTAATTCCAAAATGGAAATCAGATCATTATTTCATATTTATCCTGGAAAGTGCATGAAGATGAATAGTGATGCTTGCACCGAGGAGTTCTTGTAATTAATCATGTCTGATATCAATTAAATGTGATGAATTACACATATTTTCATATAATTCAATTTGCTTATTGCTAAATCAAAAAATTCTTTTGATTCCACGTATTGATTCACAGTCTGACATTCTGGGCTTGATCTGATATATCTAACTCTATAATTTCCAAAAAAGCAAATAGCGCACCGGTAACCACATTGATAAAATTTCAAAAAATATGCATAGGAAAATTTGGCTGCATTCCAATGTCGATGGAGGAAACGAAGCCACCATATAAAGGAGTTTTTCAAGTAGGTACTGCCATCAGGTTTAAGGGACGATTTTTTGTGATATTCCATAAAGAATACTTTCTATGAACATATATTCAAAATTCTTCAGTTTCGGATAAACGGAGTGTTGAAAGTTCGAATAGAAATAAACCTTTTTTAAATACCTCGGAAACTATACAGAGTGTTACTGAATAAGAGTAAAACATTTAAGGAGGTGATTCCTCATCGAAAAAAAGATAGGATCTTTCATATAAAGAAATTTCATTGGAGCATCCCTTGTTTAGATGCAGCCCCTTAAAGGGGGTACATAAAATTTGTATAACAATTTTTTTCACAAGCACTAAAAAAGTTACAATATTGAAATTAACCTGACGTTTTGTACTATGAAAAAGACACTTAGCCAGAAATTTATTTGGTTTACCCCATGGTTGTAAGGGGTGGAAAACGCAACCCCTAAAATTTATTTCCAATGTAACAATGTAAAAAATTATTTTGGGAACAACTACAGAGATACATCGTCATAAATGCGAAAATACGAAATTAATCTATCTAGTTGGTCGCAATTAGCGATAGTGACAATTAAATTGGTATGACGCTGTCAGTTTGTGAATTTTCGAAATTGAATTAATACTAATTGTGTGTTGTTGTTCTCTTCTTAATTTGTTACTGGCATACACAAATGAGGAAATGGCTGATATGCATTACGTTTACGGTCTGTCGCAGTGGAATGGGTTAGAAGCTTCTGAAATATATGCTGAAATGTATCATCAACGGCAGCATCCTTCACATAGAATATTTGCTCGACTTCATCAACGATTACGAGAATATGGTTCATTCGACAAAAAAACGCGGTAAATTTTCGTTATGTGGACACCCGGCGATTTTGAAAACATTTTTGACTGTACTTACGTATTTTGATGCGTAGATTACGAATCCGAAAGAAAAAAGCGGCGCTCTCCCTTATTTAAAAAGTTACGGCCCTGCAAAGTTCAGAAAAGGGCAACTTTTCAGCCTTCTTTTTCACTAAATAAACTATTCAAAAACACAAGCATTTATTCACTAGGTCACCTTTACACTTTATTCTTCCTTCTTTAACACTTTTCACTTCAATAATCAACATTTTTCTTATAAAAAACTCAATTTAAAAACGAATGCTTCTCCTGGTGACATTATTCTATTTTTAGGTTAGTTACTAGTGACATTTCAGAAAAAAGCGGTTGGTATTTGCCGATGCCTACTATATCAAATTCGTAATACACCACCAAAAACCAATTTACGATCTAAAGAATGAAGGTAAAAAACATTTGAATTACTTCAGGAATATGGACTGCATCAGTCGTACCAACCATATCATTAACCTTAAAAACGTAAAATACGGTGATATGTAACCAAAAAGCAGCTCCGTACATTTTTTAACATTTTTATAAGAAAAATGTTGATTATTGAAGTGAAAAGTACAAAAGAAGGAGGAATAAGGTGTAAAGGTGACCTAGTGAATAAATGCTTGTGTTTTTAAATAGTTTATTTAGTGAAAAAGAAGGCTGAAAAGTTGCCCTTTTCTGAACTTTGAAGGGCCGTAACTTTTTAAATAAGGGAGAGCGCCGCTTTTTTCTTTCGGATTCGTAATATACGCATCAAAATACGTAAGTACAGTCAAAAATTTTTTCAAAATCGCCGGGTGTCCACATAACGAAAATTTACCTTTCTTGGGACAAGATTATTAATTTTCCACATATGGCTGATGAAAACCCTCACGCTATTGTCGAAACTAACCATCAAGAACAGTTTTCTCTTAACGTGTGGCTCGGAGTTATTGGGGATGATTTAATTGGGCCTCATTTTATACCTCCGATTAAATGGTGAGGCATACGTTAAATTTTTAAGAGAAGTGCATCCAGTACTGCTGGAGGAAGTTCCTTTGGGCGTCAGAAGGGATATGTCTTTTATGCATGATGGGGCTCCCGCCCATTTTAGTAAAGTAGCACGTCAGCATTTAACTTAAACATATGCAAATCAGTGGATAGGTCGAGGAGGACCACAGAACTGGCCCGCTCGATCCCCGGATCTCAATCCTCTCGATTTCTCTAGTTGGGGCCATTTACAGCATTTGGTTTATCGTACTCCTGTTCGCGATGTAGGGGACTTAAGAAACCGCATCATCGATGCGTGCAGGGTAATCAGAGAGACTCCAGGAATATTTGAGCGAATACATGGCTCAATGCGCCGACGTCTAGACGCATGCGTAATGTCTGAAGGTAGACATATTAAACATTTACTATGATTTCTACATGTTGTGTGTTTTGTTATTAATAAATTAGTTTTGTTTATTACCCTTTAATCGTTTAATGCAGGTACTAACTACAAAATAACAATAAATCCAGTTCGCATTTTTGACGATGTATCTCTGTAGTTGTTCGTAAAATAAGCTGCGAACTGGTTTATTTTGGGCAAAAAACTCAAGAGAGATATTTTGTTTAGAATGAAACAGGCTATCGGAAATAAATTTATAAATGGTAAACAAATAATAAAACAAAAAGTTACATTGGAAATAAATTTTAGGGGTTGCGTTTTCCGCCCCTTACAACCATGGGGTAAACCAAATAAATTACTGGCTAAGTGTCTTTTTGGAAGTAAAAAACGTCAGGTTAATTTCAATATTGTAACTTTTTCACTGCTTGTGAAAAAAATTGTTGTTAAAATTTTATGTACCCCCTTCAAGGGGCTGTATCTTAACAAGAGATGCTCCAATGAAGTTTCTTTATATGAAAAATCCTATCTTTCCTCGATGAGGAATTACCTCCTTAAATGGTTTTCACTTATTCAGTTACACCCTGTAGAAAATGATTTCATTGAGATAGATGTGAGCAATATGAAGTCAGTGGTATGTGAACAGGTGTTTGGAATAATAAATTTTAAAAAATTCCAATGAGCAATTAATTTTTTAAAACTAATTAATACAGTTTACTGTATAATTTTCACTTTAAAGGGTTTTACAAAAACCGCGACACGTGTTTCGCTGTATAATAGCGAAATAACAGTTTTTGTAGAACCCTCTAAAGTGAATATCATACAATGAACCGTGTTAATTAGTTTTAATATGGATTTTCATCAAGTACCGGCCAGTTCCATCGAATTAATTTTTTTTTGCATTCCATCTGAGATTCTACCCATACGTATATGAAAAGGTGTTTTTGTCGTTTTTAGGTAGGAGTGACCATTAATAGGAGAAATAAGAAAATATTCATTATCAAAATTTCAAATATCTGTTTTTCTCTGCAGCTTTTACTGCAATACAACTAATTTGATGCCAGCGCCTGAAATCAAAGCATTCGAGTTTCAACATGGTTCAGTCCCACAATGTATTCGTGGTTCGGTGCTACCTGGTATTGAATTTCGAATGTATTGTTTTGAGGCTGTGGTTTCAACTAAAGTCGAATGTTTAATCGTCTCAGTAATTTTGTACCTAATTTTGAGGATTCTATAATTTTTGATTCATTATTCATGAACTCATGGGTCGAACAAGAGTCTTGAATATTCATTTGTGTTTATTGCTCTTTGTATTAGTATATATTGAAAAATTGTACAGTATGGTATATTTGGTAACGACAGGTAAAGTTTACAATTCAATCCTCAGCAAAAATCCCAATCCTTCTAATCTTCCACTTACTCAAAAGTGTCTGTTTTTATTACTTTATCCCAAAGATTGTAAAGTTAATGTGACATACCCTTATTATCCCTTTCCGATTGTTCCTTCTATTATTTACTCATCAAGAGTGTCTGTTTTTATTACTTCATGCCAAAGATTGTAAAGTTAATGTGACATACCCTTATTATTCCTTTCCAATTATTGCGACCCTTATATTATTCAATAATTTCAGAGTTTTCCGAATCGTAATCATGCACACCCATTGTCCAAAAAGTACCGATCACTAGGGTTATTTGAGATTTATTCCCGCCCATACTGAGAAATTACCCTCTCAGAGAAAAGTTTGGGATATTACCAAGTACAGATAAAAATTTCAGTTACCCGTCCGCGAGCACCATAAACGCATATTGTTTTATTAGTTTGACCAGAATTCTTATTTTTGATACTGAGTGAATCAGAACTCGGGAACCTTTTTTTATTTTCAAAGAGAGCACCTCACATTATATAAAACATTTAATGATGAATTTTGAAGCGCACTTCTAGAAATATCAACGAAAAACTTTATTCAATATTCATGAATTACATAAATTCAGTATACCAATTTTATTGCGAATGTGAAAAAAAATTGAGGTGATAATTTTCAAGAGCTCTGTCACTACAATCGCTCCGATAAGTTTGTTGGGGGTACCAACTCAAAAGCTTGGAACACTGTTCCGAACCAGAAAACTGTACATACTTCAGCAACTTTTGATGCTTTTTAAAGCTCAGATCAGACCTTCTTTGGAATATTATCCTCATGTTTGGAGCTCTGTCCCCAAACATACCCTGAAGAGTCATCCGCCTGATTGGAGACACGAACTTTGATGATGCAACTTGATGATGATGATAATGATGATGCAACTTGATGATGCAACTTGATGATGCAACTTTGATGGTCTGGAACATCGATGAAAAGTTGGAGATTTGTCTTTCTTCTACAGATACTTTCACGGGAAGAATTCAAGTGACTTGGCACATTTGATTCCATCAAAAGCGGTACATATCAGTAATACGCGACGGACTGTGGCTGCTCATCGTTTTGAGGTTCAACTCAGTACTTCTTGAGAACGTATTTCCAACTGAATTTAATCTTCAGCGATTCAAATCCAATGTGAATCGCTACTTTCGCAAAGGCACCGCTCTGAGAGCCCTTAAGGATTTTCTTGTAGTGCTTGTGTTTTGGCCTAAAAAAAAAGAATAGATGTACAGTGGGATACATCTTAGGACGAGAATATTTTTTCCTCTAGTCTCAAAAGGGTAGTGTTATTACTATATTTTTGCCTGATTCTTGATTGGATTTCAGGCAGCACTTAGTTTTCATCCAAATATTCCATTAAAAATATGTTTAAAAAAATGCAAATGCAGGTAATATGCAGATGGACCACGAATCATCTACTTCTCAATACAAAAAAACACTCTTCTTCTTGAAAATCTGTTTTCTCGAGAAAATTTTCCTCACTTCTTAGTTAGTAAAATTATGAAGTAAAGTAATCTGAATGCATTTTGAAATGCTTACATAAAATTATCCTGAACGCACAAAAAAATACATCAAATCTTGGCAATATAAACTTATGAAGTTAATAATTTTTTTTAAAATGCCGGGCTTGTTCTTAATAGTTTCCCAATAAACCGTGATGCGATTTCTCAACTTTGATATGAATTGCTGTGTGTTTGTTCTTCTAGTATATCACTAATTTTCAATAATTATCTACTCCAAAACTGTCCCCTTCATAGAATTTTCTAGAATTTCCGAAAATTTTCGTTCATCCGGTATTATTTTTATTTGAAAAACCCTAGTTTATATAACCTTCTGTTTGTTGCAGTTAACAAGAATATACATGTAATGCATACCTGCAACCTGAAAATCGTATAATCGACCATGTTTTCATAATGATATATAGTCTTCCAACAAGGAATCCCGATCTTCGACATCCATCCTGTTGAAGCCAAATCTGTCAAATTAGTTGTCATTTGTTCAGTCTGTTTGCCAAAACACCATGGAGGGATATAGCATTCAACAACACGTGCAAATAATTAAAAAATATCGCCGCTGACTGTGAGAGTATGCAGGAGAATCCGAGGAAGTCGAATTTGCGCCGCTCACAAAAAGTCAGCCTTTCGCATATCACAAATTGGCGAATTTTACGTCATGACTTAAGCTTGCACCCGTACAAAATTCAACTGAAGGTGAACGACCATAGCCAACGACGTGTTCTCGCTGAACAGGCTCTGGAGCAATTGGCAACTGACTCTATATTTCATCAAAAATCATCTTCAACGATGAGGAACATTTCTGGATGAATGGGTGCGCGAACAAACAAAATTGTTGAATTTGAGACGATATACTAATCCACGTGAGATCCAATGCATACCGGAAAATTCACTGTTCGGTGTGGATTTTGTCCATTTGTCCATATATATTTGAAAACGACCTTGGCTAGGCCATCACTGTCGAAGGTGAGCACTATAGGTCGATCATCACCAACTTCTATTGGCCTGAATTGGATGATCTGGATACCAACGACATGTAGTTTCGACAGGAGGGCTCTACATGCCACACAACTCCTGCCTTATTGGATATTCTGCATGAGCGATTTGAGGGTATGGTCATCTCACTTGGAGGTGATGTGAATTGGCCATCGAGATCGTAAGATTTGATCCCTTTGGACTTTTTTGTGGGTTTCTCTAAGTCGCAGGTGTATGCGAATAAGCCACAAAACACAGCGATCATCAAAGTTAACGTAACTCATGCCATCAGTTAAATTCAGCCCGATATGTGCGCCAAAGTCATGGAAAATTGGACGTTGTAGATGCGCTCCAACCAGAGAAGCCGTGGCGGAGATTTGAACGATGTTATATTCCACACATAATGGCATCAATAGGTCTTTCTAACGAATAAAAACATTTGATGATATCTCACACACACTTTGTTTCATTTAATTCCAAAGATAGGAAGCACTTAATGGAAGACCCTAAATAATTATTTATTTCAATGAGTTGAACTATAGTAGGTGGATCTTGGTAGGTGGAAGCTGAAGAGGGCGAATCTCGTCGTTAATATCTGATATTCGTGGATTGAATTTTCTGTCTATCCAATAGATGGCGTCTTTGTAAATGGAGATGAAATTTGTTTATATCAACAAAATAAAGTATGTTTGTTACTAGATACGATCTTAATCATTAACAAAAAAGAAGCCAAAAATAACTTCTTTGAATGTTTACATATTCATAAAAAATTACCCTGTGTAATGATGGAGTGTTTCTTCATTTTAGTTAGGGAAGCTATAGATTATGCTGTAGACGACCCCTCCTGATATAGAAGGCCCTAACACTTTGTCGAATGGAGCCGTCATGTCCTCCGTTTTCGGATGGTGATGTTTACCAATGGTTATCTGACTATTTATCCCATAGAAAGCAAAAAGTCAGAGTTCAATATAATATCTCACAGGAATTGGATATACATATAGGTGTGCGTCAGGGTACGTTTTAGGACCTCTGCTTTTTATCCTATACTTAAATGACATAAACTTGTTTATAAACGTGGATTTTATTAATTTATTTGCAGATGATACACTATTGGCATACTACGATACAAGCTTAGATAAAGCTATTGATGATAAAGGATGTAAATGAGTACCTCAAGGCAAATAAATTAAAACTGAATAAAATGAAAACTAAAGGAATGATTATTACAACAAAATATAAATGGAAAAACCTTGATTTAAATGGAATAAGTCTACAAATCGATAATGAAAACATTGAAATTATGATTACATTTTGATTACTGTGCTTCTATTATTTTCTTGTTTAATCTAAATCAAACATCCCAATTACAAAAACTTCCAAATCGCGGTATGCGAATTGTTCTAAAAGTGAATAGTTTCACATATACATATCTATTACACACATAAATATATAGGGTACAAATAATGTTAAAATACTCAAACACATATAAAATTGATTAAAGTTTGAAATGTTCGAATGCAGTATACCATACTTTGTTTAATAAAAAATACAGTTGATAAAGTAAATTAGAGAAAGCGGTCCTCATAGAACTCTTCTAAACTATAATAGGGTCTATCACATAATAAGTCTTTTACTGATTTTCGAAATACACAGCTATCCTCTAAAATTTTAATATGGTCAGGTAAATGATTAAACATCTTGAGACCATTATAATATATAGAGTCTTTGACTAGAGTAGAGGCTTGTATGGGTAATCTTAGGTCGTTAGATTGACGAAGGGCATAATAATTGGAGTAACCGCTAAATATCAATTTATGTTTGTTAATTAAACATACTGTTTCTAAAATAAAGATTCCAAAAACTGTCAAGATTTTATATAATTCAAATAGGGGTTTGCAGGAGTCTCGACTTTTGGCATCACACATGAATCTTATAGCCCTTTTCTGAATGATGAACATCGTCTGCATTTGAGTTTTGCAACATACTCCCCAGAAAGGAATTCCATACCTTAAATGTGACTCAACAAGTGAAAAATAAGCCGATTTAGCGGCAGACAAACCAAGATCCTTATATGTTATTCTCACTGCAAAACACCCTGAAGCTAGCTTTTTATTGAGGGTTACAATGTGATCGGCGAATTTGAGTTTATTGTCAATTATTACCCCCAAAAATTTAGTACTGAGTCTGTTTTCAATTATCCTGTCCGCGTCCTGTGTTGGTAAAGGGATGCTGTCAATACAGCAGCGGAATGATATTAAATTTTCTTAGAAACATTGAAAGACAGCAGATTAGAGTCGCACCATTTTTTAATTTTTTTTATATCTGCATATTCTCGTGTAGATTACATAAAGTTTTATCACGCCACAATATTGTGGTGTCATCAGCAAATAGGGTGAATTCTCCTTTTAAATCGATAGATGCTAAATCGTTTATTTATAGCAGGAAAAGTATCGGTACCAGTATTGAACCTTGTGGTACGCCATTTTTTATTTCGCCTTCTGATGAGGATGATGAGGTTTTCACAATCTGACTTCTTCCTGTGAGATAATTTTCGAACCACTTCGTAATTCCACGGATGCCATAGTGATATAGTTTTTTCAGCAGTATTCCATGATCTACACAGTCAAAGGCTTTAGAAAAGTCACAGAACACTGCTGCTGATGACTCTTTTTTATTATTATTTCCATAAACGTCATATAGAAAAGATAGGATCAAGGGTGTTCTTTTTTGATTGAAAGCCGAACTGGTTGTTGCTTATGACACTATTATTATTTTAAAAAATTATCAATCTTAATTTAACCAGTTTCTCTATTAGCTTGCCTAGAGTGGGAATGAGACATATAGGACGGAAGTTTGAAGGATCACTGAGATCACCACCTTTGTGCAATGGGATAACTATTGATTTCTTTAGGCAGGAAGGGAATGTTGCGGTCTTGAAGAATGAGTTTATTACGAACGCTAGAGCATTTAATTTGGTATCAGGAAGGTTAGCAAAAATGATAATTGACATTTCGTTTATTCCCGCGGCCTTTTTATTTTTAAAAGATCGAATTATTTCTTTAAGCTCATTTGCATCAGTAGGATGTAAAATAAAGTTATCAGCGATCTATATGTTCTCTATATGAGTCAGCGGATTAAGAGAAGTTGGTATGTTTTTTGTTAATTTTTCTGCTATAGAGCAATAGTAATCGTTCAGTATGTTTGCGTTTATTGGTATATCAACTCGATCTTTCCTTTGTTTTTCTCTAAAATCATTGATCATGGACCACATCTCTTTTGATTTATTGCTTGCTTGCAAAATTCTGCTATGATAGCAGATCTTTTTTGAGCATTCAATTACTTTTCTATATATAGTTCTATATTTTTTAACATAGGTATGCATGTTAAGTATACAATAAATTAAATGTGTTGTAAATATCGTTATAATTCACAACCAGTGTCAACTAGAAAGTTTTTTCAAGATGTACTATCTGAAAAATTCTCTCGAAACTATTTTTTTAGTGCGCCTATGCTATCAAAATAACGCAAATATATCTAACTCCTACCTTTGAAAATGGCATAAAGGAAAAACGCATTGTACTAACGAGGCATGGTTGTTCGTGTGTGATTACCTAACTGAAAAAACAATATATCGGTCAAGGATGCAGTATTAACCCACGTATGAAATACTTATATTGCAAAGAGGTGGAGATTTATAATCATGAATGGAGTTTACAAATTGCATTTACTTTAGACAAATTTCTCAATTTCCACTGCCTTTGGTGATAGGAATAAATTTACTTGGCAACAGAGCGTTAAAATAAATCAGATGGTTCTTTTCAAAATTGTAATTGTTCTGAAAACTTGGAGAATACTTTTTTTACGAGAAGCTTTCAAGGAACTAGACGAAAACGTAATTCGAACTACATTTTGTAAAAAGTAGTTTTTCAATCACAGAACAATATATTTATTACTCTGTTCAGAAAAATCAGGTGAATTTTAATTTTTCTCAAAAAATGTTCATTTATTAATCAATTTCTATTTTGTCCTCTTCAAAGTTGTTACCACCAGATATAATACACTGGTGCCAGCGTTTTATGGGTCTCTTCAATCTTGGGAACAGGAGAAAGTCGCACAGGGCCAAATCTGGTGAATACGGTGGCTGAGGCAACATTACGGTGTTGTTTTTGGCCAAAACCTTACAAATAAGCAATGACGAGTGGGCAGGTGCATTATCGTAATGCAAAAGCCATGAGTTTTTTTCCACAATACCGGATGTTTTCTTTGTATTGCTTCTCGTAAGCGTCGCACAACCGTACGACCATGTGGCAAGAATTCCATATGCACTGGACTTTGGTTTCGATGTCATAATCATATACCCATTATTTGTCACCAGTTATGATCCTTTCAACAATTCCTGAGCGATGATCATATGACGGTTTTTTAACACGCTTTCATCAGCTTCACCCGTATGTATGTATGTTTGTTTGTTTGTAACTCCAGGATTATCGATATAATTGCTTGATCTATTCGCGGGCAGATGGCGCTGTACGTAACCTCCTTGATATAATTCGAACTTACTTTACATGTATTTCTTCATTTGAAAAAATTATATTTTATTAACACGCTTTTATTAGCTTCACCTGTATGTATGTATGTATGTTTCTTTGTTTGTAACTCTCCTTTTCATTTCATATCTATTTCCGTTTGAATGCTCGGGATCTGTATTTCACAGAATTATCGACATTACTGCTTGATCTATTCGCGGGCAGATGGCGCTGTACGTAACATCCTTGATATAATTCGAACTCACTTTACATGTATTTCTTCATTTGATAAAAGTATAGTTCCACCTGTATGTATGTATGTATGTATGTTTCTTTGTTTGTTTATAACTCTCCTTTTCATTTCATATCTATTTCCGTTTGAATGCTCGGGATCCGTATTTCACAGAATTATCGACATTTCTGCTTGATCTATTCGCGGGCAGATGGCGCTGTACGTAACATCCTTGATATAAT
The DNA here is from genome assembly GCF_025532065.1 of Leptinotarsa decemlineata. NCBI lineage: Eukaryota > Metazoa > Arthropoda > Insecta > Coleoptera > Chrysomelidae > Leptinotarsa > Leptinotarsa decemlineata. The sequence goes on along the minus strand of NW_027412688.1, from coordinate 24,689,759 downwards.
TCGAACTCACTTTACATGTATTTCTTCATTTGAAAAAAGGATTTTTTTTCAGTAAGTCGCGCGTCTTTTTCCTTATTTGTCCCCCTCCTTTGCGCGCCTGCTGATGCCTTCCTTGGGCTTGGTAGCTGATTTTCAGGGTTCCTCTCCGGAATCGGAAAATATTAATGGTCATTTTTCTAAACAATATACGGCTGATTGATCCCAAAGTTTAGATAAAATAAATATAGTTTAAAAAGACTAAAAAACACGCTTTTATAGCATACGAAACCAAAAAATGAGAAATAAATATAGTTTAAAATATAATACTAAAAAGTGAAAAATATTTTTTTTTTAAATAAGCTTAAAACAATGACGAACGAAACATACTAGTATTATTGTGAAAAAAATGTGGGCGCATTGTGCCATATTTTTTGTATATCAAGCGCCCGTCGATTTTTCGTTCGTCATTGTATTAAGCTTATTTAAAAAAAATGTTTTCTTACTTTTTAGTTCGATATTCTTCAAAAGCGTGTTTTTAAGTTTATTAAATTATATTTTTTTGGTTGAACTTTAAATTTTGGAACGAACTTCGCTGCCACACGCTTCACACCCAAAATTTTCAAAAAAATTGCATGGCATGAGCCAACCACTATGCTGAAATCCTTAGCAACTTCTTTAATAGTGATTCGATGGTTCTTTATAATAATTTTCTTCACATTCTCAATATTTTTATCTGTTGTTGATGTGCTGTGGCGTCTAGAGCGAGCTTCGTCATTCACATCTTCTCGACCTTTTGTGAAGAGCTTGTACCACTTGTAAATATTTTTCTGACTCAGAGTACAATCACCGTATGCCACTGTCAGCATTTCAAGTACTTTTGAGCACCCAATTCCATTTTTTTACACGAAATTTGTTGCAAATTCTATTTTTCTATATTTCTAACTTCTATGCCTCCATCAACAAACTGAAGATACTAAACAACATATAAAAAATTTTAAAATCGCTAATCGAATGTACGTAGCCCACGAAATTTGAATATTCACCTTATTTTTTTTAAAAGTCCGTGTAGCTAGCGATGGTCGTCAGACAGTAGTCTATTAGCGAAATAAACTCAGGAAACATTGTGATTCCAAACTCGATCCCTAAACTAAATCTCTATGGGTGACTTTTAACTCTCAGCGAGTGTATCATGTGGGTTACTGTGTATCGTCAGACCTGTGCTAGTAATCACACGTTAAAAGGTAAGATCTCGTTGATCGCTTGTTCGCTTTCTGAAGGCTACAGAGAAGGATAACGAGAAGGGTAACCAGAAACCCGTTTGAACAATGTACTCTCTTTCAGGAGAATTTTCTTCATCTCCTGAAGATGCCAAATTGGTTAGTGGAAGGTGTGTCGAGAAGAATATTGCATTTCTGGTGATTGGTAAAGGTGCTCGTTTTGGATTCTACGCCAGAGGTTTCAGTTTTACATTTATCAAACATGCTCACACACTACATAATAGAGACTACATAATACTACAAAAAATCCACAAGCCATGAAGAGTGGAAACATGTTTGACAGGAAAACCTAGTATACATACAGATGAAAAAATTGACTCTGTACTACGACACTTGAGAATCAACGGAGTGTGCCAGATTCAGCCGCGGGAATACCGAAATTATTAGTTCGGAACTGGACCAGTAAATTGGTGAAAAAAAAAACATAAATGGTACTGAAAAATCATCTATGGAAGAAAAGTTCATAAATGGCCGTTTCAAAGGATCAGAATTATTTTAGTGCTCTTCACTTGTTACTGGTCACTGGTCACTTGGAACAAACCTGAATGGAGTAGGGCTGAATAATAAAGTCTTTGGCTGCCGTTGATGCAACAGAGGAACAGAGGCAGTTCGTTATTTCTTATGTGAATGTGAGGCACTTAATCTAAAAGGCAAGCAATTCGTGAATAATCAAGTAACCATACATACAACATAGGACTTGTGAAAACTCAATACAAGAAACAAGAGTGTTGAATGGGTGTACCCAGATGGCAAAGAAGTATTTTCAAGAGATGTTTAAGACAAAACGCTTCCATGAAGCAAAACAACTTTCAATTATCTTCCTGTGTTTGATTTTATTTTGAAAAAAATACTTAACTAACTACTGAAACAAATTCTTTATACATTTTGATGTTTAAATACAGAGTGTTTCAAATAGGATCCTCACCATTGGGATCTCGGAAACTATGAGAGATACGAAGATAGTAAAACTGGGACAAAGTTGCGCATTCACCTGACTAACATTATGCCGTTGGGAAAGTTCTAAAGTTCCGAGTATATTCGGAGATATCCAGAAAGAACAGAAATTTCGACAAATGGTTTTTATCTTTTCTGGCTTTATTTTTCTAAGAATTCGAAAATAAATTGCACTTCCATGTTGCCACTTTTTCCCTGCTACATGGTGTTTTCAGATTTGCTATCCCACGTTTCGTCTTCCGGCCACCATCATCAACTTAAATTTTTTTTATGGGCGCTACATTGGACTCTTTCTCTTTTGAATAGAACCCGATTTTACTTTTTCAATGACGAATAATAAGTTATCATTCTTTTTCGAAAAATTGGAGGTATTAAAAAAAAAATTCTTATCATAATCTTCGACTTTGATGTTTCTCTATTTGACTTTCAATTTGTTACACTCAATGACATTTTGTTATTGAATTCATTGAATTTTTGGCGAAAATAGCTTTCACGAATGACGTCATTGAATTTTTGGCGAAAAATGGTTTTCACGAATGAAGAAAAAAAAAATATGATACAAATTTATCACAGATACGATAGAAACAGTGTTAGAACATCGGAAAGTATTTAAACTTGTATCACCAAAGACGATAACCACATCGAACTATGTTTAAGTTATTGGAACAAAATGTCACCGAGTTTGGTTCATTTGAAAAGCCAATGAAAAAATACGGAGATAAATGAGGTATATATGAGGTAAGTTAGACATTGTGTCCTTTTCAATAAAAATTAATAATTTGCAGCTAAACATGAACCCGGGGAAATCTACAAGTCAAATTCACTCCGAAATGAATATTTGTCATACAAGTGCTTGGAAACATCTCTAAAAAGCAATTTAAAATGTTACAAAATACACATTCAGGTGATCACGAAAGGCGATTAGAATTTTGTAATTGGCTAATAAGAAGACTTGATATTCCTGTTTCCTGTTTTTCTGTACTTTGGACAGTTGAAATTACTTTCATGAATTGTGGTATATTAAACCGAAATAACGAACACATTTGGAGCTTAAACAATCCCAGGCAGTTCCAGAAATTCGACCTCAAGTGCGATTCAGTATTAACGTGTGAGCAGGAATTTATAAAAATGTAATTTTGGTTCTTCATTTATTTGACGGAATTCTGAGTGGAGAAACCTATCACCAGTTTTTAATGTCGATTTTCGGAGACTATTTGGATGATCTACCTTTGGCTAACTATAACAGCTTCTGGTTTCAACAACTCGTCTTGTAATGTGCTCCACCGCACACTACCAGACGAGTATCTGATTACCTGACTGAAAGGTTTGGTGATAAATGGATAGGAAATAATGGGCCGGTGAGGTGGCCAGCAAGGTTTCCAGACTTGAGTGTTATGGATACATTCTTATGGGGCACACTGAAAAATAGTGCAGTGAATAATATTCGAAGAAGGGCACATTTATGTTATCATGAACATGGCCAACACTTTGAGCATTTGCTGCGATTTACTTTCATCTATATACATTGTTATTTGTTCAAAGTTCTATTTTGATTGAAAACAATACAATGTCTAATTTACCTCATACACACCTCATTTATCAAATTTTGACTGTTGATTCTGTTTCCGTATTTTTTCATTGGCTTTTGCAACGAACCAAACTCGGTGAGATTTTGATCGAATAACTTGAACATAGTTCGATGTGGTTGTCGTCTTTCGGGATACAAGTTTAAATACATTTCCAATATCCTAATACTGTTTCTATCGTATTTGTAATAAATTTGTATCATATTTCTTTTTTCTTCATTCGTGAAAGCCATTTCTCGACAAAAATTTAATGACTTTCACAATAACAAAATGTCATTGAGGGTAACAAATTGAAAGTTGAATTTAGAAACATCAAAGTCAAAGCCTATTATGATAAGATTTAATTTTTTTCAATATCTCCAATTTTTCGAAAAAGAATGATAACTTAAGATACATCATTGAAACGGTAAAATTTGGTTCTATTTAAAACAGAAAGAATCCAATGTTGCGCCCATGAGAAAATATAAAGTTGATGATGGTGGCCGGAGGACGAAACGTCTGATATCAAAACTGAAAACACCATTATATATATAGCAGGGGAAAAATGGCAATGTGAAAGTGCAATTTATTTACGAGTCCGTCGAAAAATAAAGCCAGAAAAAAATAAAAACCATTTTCCGAAATTTCTGTTTTTTCCGGATATCTTCCGATATACTCGGAATATCAGAACTTTATTAATGGCATATTGTTAGTCAGGTGAATGCGCAACTTTGCCCCAATTTAACCATCTTCGTATCTCTCATACTTTCTGAGATCCCAATGGTGAGGATCGAATTTGAAAAATGTTGTATATCGGCTATTATCTCAACATCAAGTTGATGGGTAGAATTGAAACATCTGGGATAAAATGAATCCAATTAAAACACTTTCCTCATACCCGACGCACGTTTCGCTAATCACATCAGCATCACCAGGAGATGACTACACACTTTTTCATCTGGTGTGAGAGAAGTGTTTTCTGTAGTTTCTATAGTATTCCGTTGAAGAAATATTGTTTTGTAACATGGTGGTGTAACGTAATTTCGTCGTTCAACATTTATCATAACAAAGTCGCAAAATCGTGTTAGTTACTCCATTCATAACTCATGTACGGCTTTTCAAGATTTTTGATTTATTGGATTTGTCCCCACTCGGAATAGCAGAATAACTGTTAAGACAAGTCATAACTCAAATAATCAATCCACAGCAGATGAAAAATAAATCTCACGGGAGGAGCGCCGCATTCAATGTTGCCAGGTCTACTGTTTTTGCAGTACGTCTCCTGTTTTGGCTCTCGAGCTACTATTCTTCTGTTTTACAGTTCAAATCTACAGGTGACTCAAGAGTTCGAATAGTGGAAGCTGCCATATATGTAGTATGTATTTATGAAATATTATTAATACTGTTTTTTGTATTACCAAATGTTTTCTGACAAAAAGTCTACTGCTAATCATGAAAATGACCTGACAACACTGGCCGAATTAGTATGATCCAACTTTGTGCTTCATAAACACAATATAAAAAAGTTGATATAATTCGGCTGATAACTCAACAATTCGGCTGATAACTCAACAATTGAAATTCAAATTTAATCGCAGAGACAGCTAGTTCCCCAATTTAGTTACAGTGATTCATAACGACTTAAAAAACAAACCGTTCCTCCTAACTTGATTTCACTACTTCATTAAATGTGATTTACGGAATATCACTTCGTAGATTTAATCTAGATATATAGATTAATTTCTGTTTACATGTTTTGTTAACTCATTATTATTACGAGGCAACTTGCATCAGAGGGTGTTGAAATCTTCAGAAAGCGAATATCAAATAAAAGGCAAGGATATTTTACATAACTTAACCGAATTAGAGTATTTAACATAATTTCGTTTGGTGGTATTACGAAACTGTTAATGCTAAATTTTCGCGAACGATCAAGAATATTTCATGGCATTTTAGTTGACTGGTTAACGTCGTTATGGCAATTCACCTTTCAGTGTATTGGTGCTATGTGGGAATGAGAGAATTTTTCTGTCACTTCATAATCTTAGCGATTTCTTTCTTCGAGTAAACAAGGAAATTACCAGTTTCGGTCACGATTTTGAAGAACTCTGTAAAATTTAAGAATTTGCATAAATGATACCTGGTTTTTGTTCTATAGCATTACAATAATGAAATGAAACATTAACGACGGACTTCGTTAATTTTCTGTTGTTAAACAAAGGAAGTTCTACAACGTGACTCACAAAAGGATCCTGAATATATTTAGTTGGCCATGAAGATGTTGTTGGATTTATAAATGTGAAGTAACAGATGCCTCAAATAGTAGGGTTTGTCTTTATATAGGTGTTTCGCTGAACATTCCTTAATTCTTTATTTGATTATGCTATTGTGATTCTTCCATTTCTTTTTCTATTTTTTGTGATATCCTAGCATTAATTAATTCCTTTGAAATTTTATTTACGATCGCCTGAATTATATTCCTGTGCTCCAGGAATACTTTTTGTCTCAGCAGCTTCACATCTTTAGGATTTGGTATAGACCTCAGTCTTTACCATTGACGATTGACGATTTCACCATCTTCGTTATTTTTCTGGTTTCCTTCGCTTCTTTTTTGTCTTTTGAATTTTTTCCATCATCTCTTTCGATTTTGCCATTCCATTCATTAACTGATAAAACTCAATTCAAAACAATAGTAGAAAACTGTGGACTTTTAGTTCAAAGTGTCTTCAGAATAAAACTATACTAAGTGCAACCAGGTGTGAAACTTCTCTTGAGGAAAGCTGAATGAGAAGCCAGTAAGCTTGAATTAGTTTTCAATAAGTGTGAACAGATGTCAACGGATTGGTACACCAGAGAACCTAAATGAAAAACATAGAAAAACATGTAACTTTCGCAGTTACAAGAAAATAATGTATATATTCTTCTTTGAAACATCGACCAACAAATACATCGCCTGCTACCAAGATAATGTCCATAGCCCCATACAAGAGTTTTAAAAAATGAAGCCTGCTACTAGGCACTTGACTTGTATCTGAACTTTTTTATGTGATTTTGATATTATAAAAAAATCAATATTTCTGGAATCATGAAATGAAATTTCCTACATAAAAGATCAGATCCTTTTTTCATAGACTATTTATTTTTTCATGGTACCTATCGTCTCAAATACACATCTTAACATCAATTTTGGTACTTCCCAAGGCGGCGTTCTTGGGCCCCTCCTAAGAGCATGGAAAATTTGGAAAATTTGGAAATGATTCCTTGGTTACCCAGGAAAGGGCATATTACTTATTTCACCATAAATTGCTATCATTGTAAGCTGTATAGTCAACTGTATGGCCATACAGTTGACTAATCATAATAGACTTGTGATGCACCGTTTGGAACCTTTGGTGTAGTAATGCATATTACTGGAGTTTTATCCCAACACCAAACCGTTATTTTAACACCAAGACACGTGTTTCGAGCACTAAGTGATCATCTTCAAGATGAAGATCACTTGGTGATCGAAACACGTGTCGAGGTGTTAAAATAACGGTTTGGTGTTGTAAAAAAACTCCAGTAATATCAATTATAATATGGTGGCTACGAATGTGATTACGAATATCGTGATACTTAATCCTGGAATATAACTGGTAAACTACACCTCCTATCATTTTACTAACCTCTTTTCTATCAGATGTTATCAGGATGTCTTGCGTCTTGACTGATCGTAATATTCCCTTTCCTTATCTTTCAATTTCCATCCAAAATTCTTTTGAAAAGTCACCTTTTTGTAGAAGTCGATGTATTGAAATTGTTGTTTCCCATTGAATTCATAATATGGATATAAATACATAACAGGCGTTTCTTCTTGTGAATTCATACGCCCTAGGCATTCCTAAAATTACATTGGAAAGACGTTTTTTAAACAATTCTCACCTATATATTTTCACCTGATTACAGGACGACTCTAATATATTGAAACTCTCGAGTTGTTTCACAATATACACAAAACTGCATGTTTTTATGATACAATTCAAAGAAAAAACAAATCCAGCACAGTTTGAAAATTATTCTATAAAAATGTACAGTCGGTGACGAAATAGTACTTGATATAAGTTGTACAAGCGTGTCACATTACAAGCGTGCCACATTACATCATTATTACCATTGTTTTCATTGACACTTGAAAGGAAGAGAAATAATAAAAGAATATTTTATTTTTCTTTCTCGTATATATGGTGTTTTTTTATAGAGGTATAGAACTTTGAAATGGAATAAGACAAAGATGAATTTTTAAATTGACATCAAATTTACTTTATTCGAAAGATAATCTTCTGGTTCAGACGTAGTCTAATCTGGAGGTCGAATTTGGACTTTCTCCAACATTTGTGGCCGTATATATAACGTGGCGAATGTTGCCCTCCAAGTGGTCAATCGTTTCGGGTTCATCGACGTTAGACTAGCGACTTCACATATCCCTACAAAAAATAGTCTAGCGGCATTAAATTGCACGATTCCGGAGGCCAAGTCACGGGTCCGAAACGTGAAACTATGCCGTTACCAAACGTGTCCTTCAATAAATCAATTGTGGAACGAGCTGTGTGACATGTTGCACCGTCTTGTTAAAACCACAGCTCCTGCACATCATTGATGAACGAAAAAGTCAGTAATCATGGCTCTATAGTGGTCCCCATTGACTGTAACGTTCTGACCAGCAAGGTTTTCAAAGAAGTATGTACCAAAGATACCACCAGCCCATAAAGCACACCAAACAGTCAGTTTTTCTAGATGTAACGGTGTCTCAGCATACACTTGAGGATTATCATAACTCCAAATATGCCAGTTTTGTTTATTGACGTATCCATTCAAACAAAAGTGAGCTCCATCACTAAATAAAATTCACAGCGAAACGTATTTCGAACAGAACAATTATTTTCAAAATGAATTTGCACAATTTGGAAGCGTTGTTTAGGCGTCAGTCTATTCATGTTGAAATGCCAAACCAACCTAAACAGGTGACAAAATGGCCGTCAGTTAAAAAAGTGTTGCCAACTTGAAGTTCTCTGCCTATATAAAGGGTGTTTTTTATATAGGTAGAGAACTTCAAGTTGCCAACACTTTTTTAACTGACGGCCATTTTGTCACCTGTTAGGTGGTTTATGTTTAGTTTGGTTTGGAATTACAACATGAATAGACTGACGCCTCAACAATGCTTCCAAATTGTGCAAATTCATTTTGAAGTAGTAGTAGAAATAAAGAGTGTTTTTTAAAGGTTGTTTTTTATATAGGTAGAGAACTTCAAGTTGGCAACACTTTTTTAACTGACGGCCATTTTGTCACCTGCCAGGTGATTTATGTTTAGTTTGGTTTGGCATTTCAACATGAATAGACTGACGCCTTAACAACGCTTCCAAATTGTGCAAATTCATTTTGAAGTAGTAGTAGAAATAAAGGGTGTTATTTATATAGGTAGAGAACTTAAAGTTGGCAACATTTTTTTAACTGACCGCCATTTTGTGACCTGCCGGGTGGTTTATGTTTAGTTTGGTTTGGCATTACAACATGAATAGACTGACACCAAAAAAACGCTTCCAAATTGTGAAAATTCATTCTGAAGTAGAAGTAGAAATGAAGGGTGTTTTTTATATAGGTAGAGAACTTCAAGTTGGCAACACTTTTTCAACTGACGGCCATTTTGTCACCTGCCAGGTGATTTATGTTTAGTTTGGTTTGGCATTTCAACATGAATAGACTGACGCCTCAACAACGCTTCCAAATTGTGCAAATTCATTTTGAAGTAGTGGTAGAAATATTTATTCCTACTTCTGTTATTACTGTTTTACTTGTTAAGTAAATGGACACCTCGATTGGAAATGTTCATTTCTTTTAAATATTACTTTTTTACGGGAGCACTGAAGGGCCACATAGTTTTATTATTTGTTTCTTGAAAATTACGACTTTTAAACTCGAAATTTCGAATTTAATCTCAATTCGATTTTAATCGAAATTTACTTTAAAGTCGAAATTTCCAGATCGAAGTTAAAATTTCGAGCTTTGAAGTAGTAATTTCCATGAAACAAACAATAGAAATATGTATCCCTCCTCCGCTTCCGCATTTTTTGCTAATTGTAGTAGTTTTTCTATACGATTGGATTAATACAGACTTTTTTTTTGCAATTATTGAACACTGTGTATATACAAAACAATTCACGAGCACTGGTGTCGGAGAAGTGAGGTGAACTGAGATTTCAAATGACCCCTTCTCATTGATTGAGAAATGCATTGAGAAAACTTCAACATAAAGTCACCAGAAAAGTTCCATTTTCGATTCATGTAAACATAAAGCTACTAAAATGGTACTTGTTTACTCAAACGTTGATAATTATGAAATGACCATTTTTTATTTGCTATCGTTAGTCACCCGCTCGCTATTTTTAGAAAAGTCTGCATTGTGGAGTAAGAACAATTTATTGGTTCTGCACACGCAACAGTCTCAATGACGGCTTGTTTCCAGTGTGAAAATTTCATAAAAAATGCCTCGAGCATATTATTAGCTCTTATGTTTTCATTAGTGGTTTCAATTATAATTGAGTTTAAAACAGTCATTAATCACTCATGAGTGAACACCTAATTGGTGAGAAGTATTAAACTCGATTATTACCCATTTCTTTTCTAATTTCTAGTACCAACTGCATACCTCTTCAAAAAAGATAGAGTAGATATGTTGAGATTTAATACAGCGTAACATAAGTCTATCATAAACATCATTGTAATTCAGTTTCCTGTCCCAAAACGACAAGACATGTCTGAGACTACATCAAGGGAAATGTGTCATCGTATACAGAATGTCGTCCTCATTTCATTTCTCTGTAACGCTCCAGAGGCACACCATATTTTGTTCAATAAGAAGAGTCTTACCATCTGACCTGAAAGACCACTCACCATACAAACTAATCGGATTCGTTAAGAAGCTGGGTTCATTTGGTCGAGTGTGAATAGGTGTGAGCCACAATGAACCCTTGCGGGTTGCGGTGGAAGATCGAATAGACCCTCTCACTTTAGACCTAACCTAACCTAATATGAATCACTCGAGAATCCAATCAGTGAGTTCACTTATGTTATTCATAATCTTTGACTGAAAATTGATAAACACATAGTGAAATGAAACTTCTAAGAGACTAAAATGACCTTAAAATTATGACAGATTTGAAACTTTCCAATAGGATTTCGATTTGGTTCTGTCAGCTTAACGGTAAAGTTATCAAACCACTTATTAAAAAAACATGGAAGTTCGGCGGTAGAGGGGACCATGAGCCTAGAATGAGACAAAATTATGGTGTAGTTTGCCATGCTGATAAATAATTGTAAAGATTCAAATTGGTTCTGTTAGATCAACAGACAGATATTTTCATTTTTTTCATGAATTCATTTTTGTTCTGCATTTTATACGCTTTCGAAAAATAAATGTTAGTGTTCTTACATAAATACAATGATCTTCAAATTTTCGAACGACACCCAATATTGTATGCATTATTAAAGAATACTCGTTGATACTTTTATTTGTGAATACTTAACAAATCAGGCTTTGTGATAGATACTTTGCTCTTCAGATGTTTTCATTAAGACTCTAACGACGCAAGATAGGGCGAATAAGGAGGCCATTCCTCGATACCTCTTCTGGTGAAAATTGTCTAGGAAACTTTACGTTCAAAAATTAATGAAATCAGTATAATCCATTAGTTCCTAGTGTAAACATTTCAAATAGTCAAATGGTGTATTCATGTTGACTTTTCAGAGGTATTTTTATTTGACATTCTGACAAAAATATTACAAAGTTGGGTACAGATTTGAAAGACGTTTCAAATAAGGTGTCACTCGACTATTATTTCCATTTGGAATTTTTGATATGAGGGTTGTTTGTAAACTGAAGTTTGCGAGTTGGCGTTCGTACAGTCCTACTATCAAATGTCTTATTCAAGGTGGCTTCAAGACCATTTCCGAAATTTCCCCTGGCTAGATGTTTGTTTCAGCTCTAAAGATCCATCAACTTGTGTTTCTGAAATCATCCATGGATGCATATATTCCTTTTTCAATGAAACGACCTTCCAATGGCAAACCTCAGTTCAACAAAAATTGCGAGCAAGGGTCGCCTCCAAAAATCTCGTCTACCAGCAGTGACTCGAAAATCCCTGTGCCGAAAACCGAACTAGGTTGTTAATGCTCGAAACAGCAGCAAACCAAGGATAAATGAAAGCAAAGAACTTCACAATCAGATAAATAATTGAAGATAAACTGATTGCCAATCCCAACGGGTCCATATCTTTCTGGTCGGTAGCTAAAGCTGTTAATCAAAACTTTACAAAATCCACAATTCCACCACAAACATAAGCGGATGGTTCAATTGCAACAACAACAATTTGCGTCCCACTCCACATTCGATTTTCTGGGAAAGTAACCACCCACTATTCCCACATTAGAATCCACAATTCCGGAAATTAGTTATCGACAGCGTCTAGTCAGGCGAATTTTGAAACAGCTCAATATCAACAAAGCGTCTTGTCCTGATGAAGTGCCCATCATCGTACTTGAAAAGTGCGCAAATGAACTCGCACCAGTATTTTGCAGACGTTTCAACCTGTTTTTTTCTTCCTTCTTGTTGGAAAATTGTTCGCGTTCAGCCTATTACCAAAAAGGGCAAGAAAAATCTTCCAAATAACTACAGAAAGCCGTAACCGCCATATTCTCAAATATTTGGAAGGCTTCAACATCTTGAGCGATCATCAATATCGCTTTCGGAAACAAATATCAACAGGCCACCTTCTATCGTATGTCACCTATATTTGGAATAACGCAATCGAGAAACATGGAGAATCAAGGGCTGTTGCGCTTGATATTTGTAAGACCTTTGACCGTGTGTGGCATGAGGGTTTGCTGGCCAAACTTCGATGCTATAGCTTGTTGAATCATTTTCGTGTTTGGCTCTACAACTTCCTGATAGAAAGTTTCTTGCAAGTGGCCGTCAATGGATATCTCTCGAATACTTTCACCATCAACGATGGTGTTCCCTAAGGCTACAAATGCACATCTTCACCGACAGCAGGAGGTTGCATATTTTAATGCATATTTTAATAACAAAAACACAGGCATCGGTTTTCTCCATGAAGTTAAATATCTCCGAACCGGATATACTCGTAATAATGTCAGGTCAGACAATTCCGCTTTCTGCTTCGATAAGTTTGTTGGGGGTTAAAATGGACACCAATATGCCTTGGTACAATCATGTCGCTGGAATTGCAAAGGCTGCTTCTCAAAAGCTTGGAACACTGTTTCGAACCAGAAAACTGTAGGGTAAAAGAGGGTAATGGGGGGTCACTTAAGCGAGAACTCGAATAAAAGTGTAAACATAAACAAACTATTTATTGCAACCGCCTTTAAATATCATATACTTAATTAACTATCATTGGAAATAATTATCAGCCACTCTGGCAATCAACTTTGGATATTATAAAATTAATAAAAAAAAAACAGTTTTGACTTCCATTACACCCTGGGGGCAATCGGAGTCAAAGAAAACCTAGCACATATCGCAGACATAACCTTCAGCTGAGTTACACCCAGTGCATTTCGCGTGAGCCCATAGCCCACATGAGGTGCATCTGAACCACATCTCGTCATTCTTTCCAAAATCGTTGCATACCAGGCATCTGTTTCCAGCATCTTCTGCGTCAGTGTCAACATCTGATACAGAAGTTTCACTTGCTTCTTGTAGTACTTGGCGCTTTGCATTTTCAGGACCCCTGTTCTGTATTGTAGTATTTTTTTCCTGACCTTTACCTTTCCATCTCTTTTCATTTTCTTATTTTCTTTTTCTAACAGCTTTCCTTTGATTGGCGTTGAAGTTAAAATTGTAGCGTGGTGCTTCTTTCGGCCTTTTCTTGTATTCATAACAGGTGTATGATCTGGCAACTTGATCAAATCATGCAAATTAGCACTAATTTGATTTGACGTGCCACCTGCTGGTGATATAATATCTGGTTCAGAATCAAGTGGGCCTACTCGTTCAGACATCCCAAGAACCGGTGGATCAATTTGTTTTGAAGTACTCGGAACTGGTGAGTGAAATTCTTTTGATGTGCTGGGAATCATGCTGGTAGCTGCGAGACTTTCATTGCAGTCTTGGATTACAATAGTCTCAGATTGGAGAGTTTCTGCAGCGAAGAAATCTTCTTCTGTGAATACTTCCGGATTTAGTGGAAATATTCCAGTAGCTCTAAAACCCGATTCTCCTTTACTAATAGACGCAACATTATTAAATGCTTTTCTCACCAACGATGCTACGTCATAAGGTGTGGCAGAGACAACATATGAATATGTTTGCAAAGAGAAATGTGACTAGCATGGTTGTCTAGTATTAAAAGGATAGGTTCATCTGCAGACGGCTTAGCGTGCTGTTTAAAGTGCACCAACCATTCAAGAAAGAGATTCTCATTAATCCAACCGTTGTCCGAGCATTTCTGAAGCGCTCCTGCTGGACCATCCTTCTCGAGCAGAGGAGTCAACCTTTTCCTGGGGAAAAGGTTGAACATCGGTGGAATGAAGCCGCCAGCAGCGCTCATAGCACACATCAAAGTGATATTTTTTCCTCCTCTTTCCCAACTGGTTATCGATCCCACTCTCTTCTGTCTTTTAGTAGCCAGAATTTTTCCAGGAGTTTGAACTGTTAAAATACCCGTTTCGTCGCTATTATAAATATTTTTTGGAACAAATCTATGTTTTTCCATCAGCTGGCCAAGTAGCTCGAAGAACAGACTTATTTCGGTTTTATTAAAAGCTGTTATTCTGTTTATGCTGGTCGCCTCAGGTTTCCTAATAGAAATGTTATGTCTGGTCATAAATACATGCAACCAATCGCGTCCAGCCATTTTTGAAGACTGATTAAAATTGTGCTTCAAATTCGAAACCCACTTTTCTAATTTGTTTAGCAGTGCAACCATAAAAAATATTTGCCATTTTCTTCACCAAGTTTGCTAGCTCTGTCTCAGCACTAAAAACAGTAAACCGTCCTAGATGTGGTCCTAAGGTAGAACCTTTTTTTATCCTCTTTTGGAGGCTTGAAAAGGGGATTCCCATTAACTTAGCAGCATTTCTCATAGAATAACCTTTTTCAACAAGCTTTATAGCTTTTTCCAGGCTATCAGAAGACCAGGAAGCCTTTGCAGTTGTACTGGCCCGTACTTTCGGCATCTAAAAAGAAATAAAAATGACGTAATTCAACATGCAAAGTTGCGGGTAATAGTGTTCACTTGCGGGTAATGGGAGTCACCTAACTCTCATTTCCCACAATTACACTAATGCGAAAAAAAATAAAATAAAAAAAATCGTCAAAACACTGACATAATCTGAACTGCCCATTAAAATTTCGAATGTCTAACTAATTGCATGTAAAAGTCTCAATCGCAATGACGTAAAATCATATCAGAGGAGCACAAAAACAAATCACCTACATATCTCAATAGCGTGGGCACTGACTGGCGCAGGCTGTTCCAGGCAGCACTGTTGGGTCAGAGCGAGGGTAGGGATGTCATTTTTGCGTTGCTCGCTCGTATTGTTTCGTGGATTTGAGGGTGACTCCCATTACCCTCTGACTCCCATTACCCTATTCTCCCCTACACACCTCAGCAACTTTTGATGCTTTATAAAGCTCAGATCAGACCTTCTTTGGAGTATTGTTCTCATGTATGAAGCTCCGCCCCCAAGCATACCCTGAAGTTGCTGGATTCCATTCGGAAAAAAGCCAGCCACCTGATTGGAGACGCGAACATCACGTGCAACCTTGATAGCCTGGAACATCGAAGAAAGGTTGGAGATTTGTCTCTCTTCTATAGATACTTTCACCATCGTCCATAGATATTCTAATTAGAATATCTATGGACGATGCTTTCACGAAGTGTTCAAGTGACTTGACACCAAGAGCGGTATATATCAGAAATACGCGACGGACTGTGGCTGCTCATCGTTTTGAGATTCACCTCAGTACACCTCGAACTTCACTGTTTAAGAACTCTTCCATCTGGAGAACTGCGTTTATGTGGAATAAACTTCCTGAGATCGTTTTTCCAAGTACATTTAATCTCCAATGTGAATCCAATGTGAATCGCTACTTTCGCACAGGCACCACTCTGAGAGCGCCTTAAGAATTGTCCTGTAGTGCTTGTGTTTTGTCTTTATAAAAAGTGTATGTTATATTATTTCTTTCATGGAGTGGCATCATGATATCAGAGGACATCCGGTATCAATTCAGGGCAGAACAAACATCATAATTTTCTACTACATAAATCCATTTGATGTTCGGTTCGTTGGCCATGCCTTACTCACCCGTACAAGGCTTATTTTGTTAGAAATCATATGTTTATTTTCAGCCGTTGGTCTTCCAGAACCAGATTATGTTACAGCGATTTGCGCTTGATGTCTGTTGAATATTAAATTTCGTATTATTAACCGTCTTCTAAAGATATTCCATTCTTGGTAATCGAGTTCTCGGGAAAAAAATCATGAATATATATGCAAATCCTTACACCCACTTTGATTATGGTAATTTTTTGTGGTGAGTTTAATTTTTATATTTCAAAAAGCAAGTGGCGAAGATTACGAGGAAATGATAATGTTAAATAGATTTGAGAATCCGGTTAGACGTGCTTGTTGCAAATGAAGTTATTTTAATATCCAGTTGGCGCTTTGTAGAAGTATGTCGCATACCGCGAAAATTATATTTATATTCGATCTCTGTTATGGAATTCCAGGTTATTACACGAACTTCAACAAAAGCTACTTGTGAATATATCTAATAATATAATAATATCCCATATACAAGGCTGTACACTGCTCACTATTAGATCTCCCTAACTGTAATTGATAGAGAGTTGATTGAGAAATTGAGCCTACCATTGTATCTGGTTCCCAAAAGTTGTTATTAGTCCAGAGGACAATATTTTTCAAAATATCCAAAAATGTATTGAGGTATCATGTTGTATTTTGGAAAATTTAAAACACCATCGCATAATGTTACCCAATACGATGTTCAGTAATTTCAGTGTTTCTATCAATTCATTTTTCAAGTAAATACTTTGTTACCTAAGATCATCATTAAAATTTTATAAATACGACAGTGTAAAAAAAGGTAAAAGTGAAAATCATATCTTACCAAAAAAAAACCATTAGATTCATAATGCAAATTAAATCCAAAAACATCAAAAGGCTCAGTAGTAATAGAGCAGCAAAAAACTATATTAATTGTTTTAGTTTTTCAATTCTCAAAAGTAACATGATAAACATTTTTTCTGTATACTTCGAAGAAACGTCGGATTATATTATCGCCGTCCTAGAGCTATACAGCAAGGGGTTGTCCTCACGGTTATGGAACATTGCAATATCAATAATAATAGTAATGAGAGAGCAGGCATTGGAACATTTCTCTTTAGGGCAGCTGCCCGAGCAGCTGATGAATTCTGTATAGTTTTCGACACTGAACGAGGTGACCACAACTCTGTCACTGAGTTGGAACCCGTTAAGCAAAAAGCTCATATAAAAGCCTCAGAGATAACCTCAATTCTGCGGAAACAAGGATAATCCAAAGCATGGGGTCTTCTTCAATAACATTGGAGACCTTGGCTTATCAAAGCGCCTGACTTTTGCTTTCCTCAGGTCGAGTGGGCTGAAGCCGAAAACTGTGGGATTCATCATGGCTTGCCAGGATGGTGTGACTCTTACGGTATTGACGAGACTCCGGTGTTGTCCTACGCTCCGGGGGATATTGAATCCATTGTGGGGAACGAGAAGTGTCGAATTTATTAGAACTATTTGTTCCCCACCCTCAGGCTCATACAAGCTAATGAGCCTGATGTAGTCCTTCTCGACCACCAGAGCAAGACAATATTTGTTGTGGAGTTTTCAGCTCCTGGCAAGCCGAATATCGTTCGAAAGAGGAGGAAAAACGGATAAAATATCGAGATTTTCTCTTCTAACTCCGCAGACTCTATCCAGATCACTCTGTCAAGATGATTGTTCTGATTATTGGAGTCCTTGGTGAAATGATGCCCTCTCTACTCTGGAATCTCAAAATCATACCGGCTTGCCACACTAAGGGAGAAATCTTAGCCGGACAGATGCAGAAGGTTGTCATTCTTGGCTCACTGCGCTTGCCCAAGGCACATGACTCTCGGACCCAATGATCACTTACCCCACAGTGTGGGGAGTGGTCGTTGGTTGATAATGCTGGCGCGCCCTCCCGAATTATCGGGGCTTCGGGAATAGGGCTTGACCAGCGCACACTACGGTGGTCAGGGCTTTAGAGGATAGGGTCTGACCAGCGCATACTACTATAGTAATAATAATAATAGCTTTATTGTCCAACAGTTACCCATTTAAAAGACAATACAAAATTATATTCACAATGCCAAAATTTAAACAAAAAGAAATGAATGCAGTAAAAAACAATTCTCATTACCTAAATTGAGTACATGTTTGCAATCCTAATAAAAATTATGAATGTTTGTGGAGAATATATCACAATGGAAATAAATACTATTGAAATTCATACAGAAGACATATATTGGAGAATGAAGCATTATACTAGTTCTTGCTCTGAGATGTCCAAAAATGGACTGAGATCGTGGTACGTTGAAGTTTATTCGTTCCAGAATTTCAAGACAGTCCAAGCTCTTTCACTAATTTGAATGAAAATATGAGCGATACATATATTTCATCAATACTAATACCTTTCTCAGGGTAAGAACCATCTATTCTGAAAATTGAAAATTCAGAAAACTTCCTTTGAACTCTTTCAATGCATATATTATGAATCTCATAGAACGGATTCCAGACGATACTTCAATATTTGATCTTCGAACGTATACGTAAGCGTAATACAACAGCTTCATAGCTTGAATATTTTCAAAGTTTCTGCAATTTCCGTGAAATATGTCTTTCAAATGTTAATTTTTAGTCAAATATCACCCCAAAGGTATTTGCTTTTTTTCGACTTCACACTTCTCTGCATTGAGTTTCAACTATTACTGCTGCACTAAGCATCAAGAAATTCTAATTGAGAATGAATATTTACACAATAACTGACGTCCTTACTTACAGAAATTAACTTTTCAGTCATCAGCAAAACATAACCGCTCACAAGTTAAACTTTCACATTTATCATTAGTGAATGATAAAAACAAAAGAGGACCTAGACTGAAGCCCTTAGGCACACCGGTAGAAGCTAGATATGTTCTAGATTCAGAATCATTATAGGACACGCGTTGTTTTATTTTACACATGTCAGATAGGATTGCATCAGCTGACAGGCAGTGCAGCACTAGTTAGTCATACCAATATGGCGAACTGCCCCGCCGCAAATGTAGACACTCCCCGCGCCTCAACACTCCGTCCCTAGTATTCATAGGTCCATGAGATGGACCGATAAAGACGTGCCTAACATAAGTCCTACATAATCGACTATAGCAGACTCCACCAAGACGACCAAAACAGGGAGCCTAGGACCGTTTGAGTTCACAGTTTAACAAAGATCAATAAGACCATGAAACTGAAGACTTCCACAAGTCAAAATAGGGAGAAAACTCAAACGGTTGCGCGTGTATTTCTACCGTACATCCCTAGGGGTACTGACAGAATCGGTAAAATCTTAGGGAAGCCCACAAGGAAAATACATCGAAGCCTTAGACCTGCGAAAGAGATCCACTATCAGCTGCGGGTGTATATCGAATACCATGTATCTACGGAAAAGTTTATATCGGTACCACCAAGAGATCCATGGGTACAAGGCTGAATGAACATCGGAGAAACTGTAGATTAGGTGACATAGACAAATCGGCAGTAGCGAAACAAGCGCTTAGTGGAGATCACACGATACTGTTTGAAGATGTGAAACAACTTCCCCCCGATCATGGATACCACACTCGGCTTGTACAGGAAGCCATAGAAATCCACAAATATACGGAAACAACAACATAGAGGAGGCGGTAACGCTCAACCAGATTTGGCATCCCATACTAGAAAATGCTAAAGTGGCAACGGCGCAATGCAATGTTACGTCATCAACGGGTAATAACACTTAGGTCAATAGCAACGCATCAACAAGGGAGGCGGACTACCTGAGTCAACATCAATATAACCTACGAACTAGAAATCACCAGTCATCGGTGAATCATCAAGATGAATAAACATCTGAAGAAGCCAGCCACTCGTGCTGGCGACATGTTAGGATGCAGTTCCAAACTACGATGGCCTTCAAACCTGAATGAAGATAGTAACACTGAACCCAAATTATGTACCAACTAGTACAGGGAACAAAATTGTTCGATTGTTGGTAATACTCCGATGAGGCTGCTGACTTTTCTGAAGACTTGGGAGAAATAGACAAGTCAGAAGGCTTCCAAATAATAGACAACGTATCAGGACGAAACGATTGGTAGTTTAGGTTCCTTTCTACCACGACCTACCATCCAGGATGTTGAACTGTTCAATCGTGACTCCGGCCGTTGAAACATATGTTCTTGTAGGTTCTATAATACTTTTATTGTTTTTACTTTTTTGAATGTCATAAATAACTTATTCTTCCATTATTCAGTAGTTTAGCTCATCCAAATAGT
Organism: Leptinotarsa decemlineata; assembly: GCF_025532065.1. NCBI lineage: Eukaryota > Metazoa > Arthropoda > Insecta > Coleoptera > Chrysomelidae > Leptinotarsa > Leptinotarsa decemlineata. The sequence goes on along the minus strand of NW_027412688.1, from coordinate 24,669,341 downwards.
ACTGTTACTTGTAATTTCTGTTGTTGAGTGCCTTCGAGGAAGTATGAAGTAATCCTTCCTTCCTTTCGTAAATATTTTTGTTTCGTCTTTCATCGAATATATTTCTCAAGGATATACACATTGTTCATGGTTTGCGTTTTGAAATCGATTTTACTTTTTCGACTATGGACTCGATATGGCTTTCTGAAAGTACGTATCACGAACCATTTTTTAATTTTGTTCAATATTCTCACACCTGTCGCTTCGACTAAAACATAAATCAATGATTGTCCAATATTCTCTCTCATACATGTCGCTTCGACTGAAACATAAATCAATGATTGAGAACAGGATTATTTTGACATTACTTATTTTGTATTTGAATAATTTTCATTGAGGTTCCGTTAACAATTACTCATTCGTAAGTTGTTGAGACAAAATATCAGGAATTAATCAGATTGCGATATCGTGTTGTACTGATGTCGTTACAACATGAACAAGTATCAGCAGGTGATTTTGATATTTCACGAACATATCAAGTAGTAAGTCATTGTGAAAATTGGAATTAATGATACTTCAGTATGAGACGTTACAGATACATTTCTTATGAAGCAGACAAATTTGCAAATCGATTCAGGCACGAAATTGATTATTTTCATAAACGTTTCCTCCATTTCTTACAGTCATATTACCATTATGAGGGTTGGCTTTTTTTTGAAACATTCACCTTTAAGAGTGATGCATACAAACCAAATATTGTAGAATGATTTAGGTAATGAAAAGAGAGAGAATTTATATAGCAAATGCAATTTTATTGAATAAAGATACATACTCGATAAGTGAGCAAACATTTGTTTCGAGATAAACTTACCTTACTTAACTACATAAAAGAAAAATATATTTAATCCAATACAAGACCATTACGAAAAAAATCATCACACTTAAAAAAAATATATGAAAATGACAGTCTAAAAAAAAGCAAACAATAATGAGAACATTTATACAGTGAATTTTGTTTTGCATAGATGATACATACTCGGCAAGTGAGCAAACACCTGTTTCTAGATAAAAGTACATTACTTAACTACCTAATAAATAATCAGTCCAATACGTTTAAAATATATATATATATATATATATATATATATATATATATATATATATATATATATATACATACATATTTCGATATTAAATTCTACAAAAAGGATTTGAAGCTTTATATCTTCTATTACTTATCTGCGAGCGCTTTCGACAGTTGGTAGTACTGTCATCTTCTGGCACTCCTCAAACTGAACTGGTCATCCTGTTGTCTGTCTCTTTATACGGTCAGAGCGGTGTGGATTTCGCTTTGAAAAAATGACCATTTTTCGAAAGAAATGCTCATTTAAGAAAAACTATTGAACTTAGCCATAGGGAATACTTAATGAAATTTGTAGAGGTTTCGTTGGCGCTTCTTATGGATCAATAATATACAGGGTGTTCCATTTAATCTAAGGAAGATTTTGCAAATTTTCATTTACAATATTTGGCAAGCGGTTTTTCATACCCTGTATATCACAGGTCGATTTCAGATATATCGTTTGAGAGAGTTACCAATGTAGAATATTCGACCAAAAAAAAATTTCAACTGGACTTGGCACCACTTTATAATTTCAAATATTCTGAGTGACGAATATTGGAAAAAAAAACCTGTCATGCTAGATATCTCGAAAACCGTCAATATTTTCGAAGTGCAGATATACATAAAGTTTATTTTATTTTCTATGAAGAAACCGAAAAAGCGATAAAAAATATAGGTTGCCATTTAAAAAGACACAGTTGGGATCCGCCCAGAAAAAATCGAACACCCTGTGTGCCGCCAATATTTTTATTTTGTCGAGCTCGAGCAATAAGGTAATATTATAGAAAATTAGATTCCTATCTGCTTCCTATATAGAGATATGGAACACCGCGCCACGGTTGCAGGACCCTGTATATTGAATGTGAGATCTTGTTGTGTTTTGATTTGTACTTGTTCCTCGGTAAGTGATTTATGACTGTTGAATTTATGGATGTTGAAGATCTCAAAATGAAATATTGTTCAATAGGTGCATGGATTTACCTTCTGTTACTCCCCTGATCTATATCTGTAGAGTAGGGAGGGTGAGTGTGGGCCCACAGCACTTAAGTCACATGTAACCCATTGTATATCCTCCCGAAGAGTTGTCCTCCTAGGTCATAGTCCATCCTGTCCAGGAAGGTGGACAGGTCACTGGGAGACATCTCCTTTATATCGGCAGGTGTACGCCAAGATTCGCCGAACACACACCCTCTTATTGACAATAATTCCATACACTCACATAAAACATGCCTGTCAGTTTCATCTTCCTGCATAGAGGTGTGCATATCCTGCATAGAGGTGTGTCCACTAGCCCCATGTCTGACAGTTTCATCTTTCTTTTCACACATCCTGAATAGAGGTGTGTTCACTAGGCCCATAATATGCAGATGTTTCCTTAGTTGATAGTGGCCAGTCAGAAATCCTACTGTTAAGCGTATGTTTTTCCTGGTCATCGCCAGATATTTCTACGGCGCCAGGGTCGCCCAGGGTGATCCTGGCAAGACTGCATCCTTTGATTCCATACCATCTTTTTGGGGATTGTGCATGGGTGTGACGTTTGGCTAATTTCGCAATTGTCGAAGTCATCAGGCCGTAGGTGTCACTGGGTCCTAAAAGTCTTAGTCCAGCCGCTTCCTTGGCTAAAGAGTCGACAATGCGATTACCTTTACTCCTGTCGTGCCCTTTAACCCACCTCACCCACCCACCTACCGAGGCTTTGGCTGAATATTGGTGGCACTCTAGTACTAGCCCTGAAGTAACACGTTGTCTGTTTGTCTACTATCAGTGCAAATTGTTATGTTTTTGCCAGAAATTCATTTCCTGGTTATTTCTTTTGTGGCGATTGAGATACCAGCCAGTTTTGTATGAACCACGCTGGTATTTTTCCCATTCCCCACTTAATCCTTAGGCTTAGTGATCTGGAGTAAACTCCAACACAAACCTGGGTTCAATTGCATCACTGGCACTGGTAAAAGAACTGAAAAATAAAAATAATGAAAATAGAAATAAGTAAAAAATTAAAAAAGATTTCACGCAAAGTTACTTCACGACGTTTCGAATGTTAGTATCCACAATCGTCTTCGGGTGATAACTAGACTATTCCTCCAAGAGATGACTATTTATAGGTCATTCGAGCGCTTTCTCCTCTTTTCTCGAAGATTCTTCGAGATTCAAGCATTACCCTTCTATCTAGTTTGGGTATCTGCATATTTAAGGTGAATTCAATTCTATTTCATCGATAAATGTATATAACAGAATCCAAGGCAATTCAAACACCTATATAGATAACATCTTAATGAAATCTTCAAATAAGACATGTTTTCTTCGTAGGATATAGATACTTATAACTCAGATCATCGATGTACTTTGATGGTCATACAAATATCCAACCAAGACACAGTAAATGACAAAAAATATATTTTTAGGTTCACCAATTTCATCAAATTAATTCAAGACCTATAAAAATTCAATTGGAACGCCTTTTTTGTTACAAGTGATCCAATAACAACGAATCCAACTTTACAAATACACTAATCAAGTTGATAGAAAAATACAGAGGATATGAAAACGCAAATCATTAAAAATAAAATGTAGATAACGAAAAGAATTGTTAATTTAATAAAAGAAGGAGACAGACTATTCAAAGAGTGTGAAAAAACATGCAACATTCTGATATGAAACAAACATTCAGAAATGTACACTTACCAAACGAATATTCAGTAATGATAACATTGATTTTGAAACAGCTGAAATATTCGCTGAATATTTTACTAATGTTGGTCTGAATCTAGCCAAGAATATTACAAAATCATCGTCACCCTCAAATTGAAAAGGGAGTTTATCTTATTCTATTCTAATCACATAATACAGGAACAAAATATACCATATTATTCATGGTCTGAAAAATACTATTGTTATTCGTTATTAGTCTCATTTATGATAATGGTGTTTGTCTACCACAATATAAAATATTCGTTATTGAACCACTTTTCAAAAATGGCGATAAACAGTTAGTTTTGAATCATCAACCCATTTATTTAATTAATAATCTTGCAAAAAAAAAAATCTCTCAAAATCAGAATCGATTGATTCATCATAAAATAGAAATACTAACTCGGAAACAATATGGATTCTGAAAAAAACGTTTAACTGAGGTCGCAATATGTGCATAAAGAATGAATCGAGCAGTTGAAAAAAGCAAACTTTATGTATAATGTTCGATTTCGAAAAGGCCTTCGATACAGAGGACCACAAACTTTTGTTGGAAGATCTGCTCGATGTAGGAAGTAGAGGAACGATGTAGGTATGATCATTTGGAAATCTGTAATTCTAACGGAAAATGAAAATTAGGGACACCACAAGATACCAGACTGGGTTATTATTGTTCACTATTTACATTATTAACGTTTTCACCTTGGATACCGCCGGATTGCTCTTTGAAGGACCACCTGATTCCACTTCACTCAATATTGACATAGAATCGGTAGGAATTCACATGTTAAACAAATATGTAATACATTGAGAACAATGATATACAAAATCAAGTATCTTCACACTCGAAAATGATATATTTTGGTCTGGTCAACTATAGACTTGATTATGCTATTTCTGCTACAACTTTTTTTTTTGATAATTTTTAAAGGTAGGATATGAGATACACGTCAAATATATGTTTACAAAATTGTTTTAAATTGACACAATGATGAAAACCAATTTGAACACACTCATATGAATCTTGAAGTAAAATAAATTAAAAGTTAGTACCACCATCATCAACAAAAACTATTGGACAAACTATTTTAGCTCCTAGAGTATTTAATGCCAATCCATTACCCATAAAAAATATAATGTCATGTAAATAAATCATTCAAATCAAAATTCAAACAGTTCTTAAATTCCGTTGAAAGAAAGAACATTCATATGATAGAGAACAGATAGATCTTGATTCATTTTAAGTTTCACTGAATGTATTACATCTATCATTAGGTATCTACATTTTAAATTTTTCTTAACATATAATATTGTACTTCATCTATACATATATATCAATTGCTAGTGATCTAAAATAAGATCTATTTATGTCTCACCAACGATAGTTATCATACATTCTGTTATAATTTCAGAAGTGAAAACAATTACAAGAAATCAACGAATACAACCGATGACAATGACTTTGCGGTATTGCTGAGTTGTATGTTACTTTCTATTCAATTGTAATTGAGTGAGTGTATTATACACCAACCATAGAATAATTAACGCAGACAGTCTGTTTATTTTGATTCTTGAAGTAATATAGAGGAGCGAAAGAAGCAAAGGGACAAAAAAGTCAAGTCTTGCTATTTTTGTTACGGCGAGAACATATAGTGCTGTTTAACTTTTGAACGGAACAAGATATTCAGGTCGGACCTGAGGAAGTTTACGCGAATAGGCATCGTAATAGGCATTTCGGTACTTTGGAATAAAAAATACAATAATGTTCCATCACTCTTCACCGAGTAGGAACTATCAGCTCTTTTAAGCTGTTCACAAATTCATTTCTTCACAAAATCTGTTTAAAATCTGTTTTTCCGTTAACCAGCTGTCGCACCCCTACGATCGACAACCCTCAGAAGTCGAAACTTGTGCGAGCTAAGGATTAACGAGGTCTTTTAACCTAACAATTCCCGAAATATTTTAAATTTCATGAATTATTTTGATGTGCAATTTTGAAAAATTAACAACCTTGACAAAAAAGTATGGGATCTTTTTGTATTGAGTTTTATAATGAACTCATTCTGTAATACTGCTGAGACTGTACCTACTGTTACTGATATTACAGATATGTAGTGTGAAAATTGAAGATTTCTTATGGAAATCTTCACTCGAATCGTCAGGAAAAACATACTATTTGGCTGGGCTAACACAATTATCATTAATTCATAGACATAAAAAGAACAAATAGAAAAGTATCAGCCCCTATGGCGTTCCCAGAACACGCTTAATAAGATAATTGTCATCTCATTAAACACATTATTCGAATCGTCCCGTCTGTCGTTTTAATGAAGATATAAATCATTATGGAGTGTTTCATTTCAATTATGATTAAAAACGATTTTCATTTTTCTCCGCGTCACGCAATAATTGGACATAAATTTCTCAGAGCTGTCATTTCAAACAAGTAGGTCAATGAGAGCATTGCATATAAGGTGACATTTTTGCATCCCCGAGAAAATTCTTTATAGTTGTTTGTGAAGCATACTACAACGAAATTGTTCAGAAATCGGTACAACATATACTTACATAATTGGTTTGTTCGTTCTTTGAAATTCGTGGTTTCACGTCTGAATTGAAATATCTTCGATATAACATTTCATTTGAATTCTGCTGTGGAGTAGCATTTTTCAATCATATTTTACACCCCGAGAAGCAAGAATAATATTATTTCGATGGCAGAAGAAGGTCACATCAGGTTCATTTTATATGCTTGAGGCTGGGAATCAAGTTGTCAGATCTGTTGTTTGGTAAGGTACTTCAGTACAAGTGGCAAGTACTCTTCATTTTCTAAAACAGTAACGTCTTACATTCACTCAATGAATCAAATAATAGGTACCCAGTATTCAAAGGACTCACTTCTTCACCCTGACGCTGGTTGCCTTAAAACATTCTCAATATCAACCAATGAACCGAAATGTATTCAGTGCGCCATTATGGCTTACGTAGATAATATTTCAGGAGATGGTCTCACATGTATGATTCCAGTGGTGCACATTCTTTTTTGGATTGCTACAAGTTACCTGAGAGGGAGCGCATTTCCTCACTGGTGTGGGGACAGTTAGAACCCTGCAGTCACGGAGTTTCTTTCCTATATGAAGAAGGTGGTCGCAGAATTATCACCGATCAAGTTCCCACTAGATTGAGGATAATTTGCCATGGCCTGTCATTCTTGGAGTGGAACATATTCTATAAGAAAATTCAGATCCTGATAGCAGAGTACATACTTTGTACCTGCCCCGCAGCGGACCAAATCAGGTTTTTGATTTTTGGCCCACTCTAGCCAGCTGATCTTGAACATCACTCACCAAATAAAGTAATCGGCTTCGTAAGAAAGCTAGGTTTATCTGGTTGATTAAACCATGTGGGTTACAGTGGTGTAGACCCTTCCAGTTTGAACTACCCCTACTCACTCAGATGGGTTTATTATGTGTTTGGATTGTGGTTTTTCAGTGAAACAATTATCGATGTCGTCCATATTCAAATCATAACTCTCAGAGTCGAGACAAACTTTTAACATGCGATTCTAGAATATCCAATAACAAATATCAGTACTTCATACAATATCATCCAATACTTTTGAAAATGTGTTATCATTAAAGATACGACACTGTTCAATTCAGCAAACTAGTAACTCATTAAGATACATAACCAGTCCAACTGATGAAGGAGTAGTAAAAGGTGGAGCAGGAGAGGAACTTTAACTTGTTTATGCGAATCAGTATAGAAAAAAATGGTTAATTTCATTTCGATAATTACTCAATGACACCACTCCTTTCGTCATCTCGGTTGTTACAATCCAATTTCATTATTATGAGTCATTATTAAAGTTAGTGTGACCTCCCCAATAAGGAAAAGTTACTATATTCCTAACATTTTTCCCTTCAAATTGGGGAATTTTAGAAATATTGATTGAGCAATCATTAGGGCCACCTTATCTGACCGATGTTTATTCACAAACCCCTCTCAATAAATACATATTTACTGAATATTCATTTCAGGCTTTCTACTGAAGATTCATAACAGGAACTTCTCTTCGTTTCATGTTTCCGTATGACTTTCTTATATTTAAAAAAACAAAGACAACTTTTAAGGGCGTCGTTTCACAAGAATATATGAGCGCATCACTTGAAGAGCTAAAGACTAGTCCAAAGATCGAGTTTGAAAAGTGTTTCGAAGATTGACGACGAATAAATGAATATTTTTTTTCGAAAATTCGAAAATATCCGTTCTTAACATACCTCGTACTTATCGCATCATTACAAGCATATTATCTTGATTCACAACTTTCCTAACTCGCTTATTTTCCACTTGATCATGTGCTTTAAAAATTGAAATATCACTTACTATCAGGATCACCCTGTTAATAGGGCGTGTAAAACCTGGTTCACACTCGCGTTATTCATACCTCATAGTAAACAAATTACAGTATCTAACATTAATTACTTACCGTGAAGTAAATATTTTGTAAACAATAAAAACTATCCATTTCATCCACTCAGTTTTTCTTAGTTAAATATCGTTAATCGTTCAAATGAGGCCGCATTTCTTCACATCGACATATGTAATTGTCCGCCAGTTACAAACCAAGAGTAAGGTAAAGTGTCATCTGTTCGGAGGCCTTACGTAAAATCTACTCAAGGATGCGCTTAATAATCAAGAGTATTGTGAAACTGCATCCCACACCATTTTGCTGCCTTTGTATTGTGTGCAATGCCAGCTCACCTCAAGTTATTTGTTTTTCATTCAATCAACCGTATGCAAGTGTTCTGCATATCATTGATTCACATACGTAATTCCATTAGGTTTGATCATGGATAGTTATGAAATACTTTTTGGTACTGTTGAGTTTCAGATGTTTTCATTAATAAGTAAGACATTATTATATCACTTTTCGATATGAAATATTTTTTGGTACTGCTGACTTTTCAGTGTTATCATTCATAATTAAAAAGACACGATTATATCACTTGCCAAAGTGGTGGGTAATATGAAACTTTTATTATTTTGAATACACTTATGGTATACATATTTATATATGATCGTTTCAAAAGTTTTGTCCGTTTCAATGTCTTTTCATAGCTTCATATCTCAATAATTATTTATTCTACTGGCTGGTGCTACATACTGATCGATAGAGAAGTTTATACTCAATACAGTGATGCTGCTCGTTTTTACCAAATTTTTATTTTTTGTCCCTTTTCAGCTCATTACTATACAGTGCATTTCTTTAATGTCCCCCTCCCCTTTCATTTTTTGAACGGGTCGACTCAAAATAATTGAAATTTGGGTTAATGAAATTATTGCATGAATACTTTATTTTGAAGTGAAATTGACAGATGAAACTTTCAAAATGACGACTGGGCCATTTTATGGAAAGGGGGTCTTGTAACACATCATTTTGAAGCTCCTGAGAATACTTTACAACCCTAGAATATGAAGTCAATATTTTCACCTACTACAAAATGGCGGAACATTTAATAATTTCCTGAAGACAAACACATTAATATAGATATTTCTAGAAATATTCCTTTTTATCTGCCTTTTTATCTGCCATTTCACCAGTAGAAAGGTACCACGTCAACAATCTCTAAAATGGTCAATTCTCGTCCATTGGAAGAAAAAATTGAAGCGATTTTTATTTACGGTGCGACGCGTAACTTTCACGAGACCGAAATGATTTTCAATGAACGTTTTCCGAATTGTCCTATATGTAGAAAATATTTGAGGGAACTTGTATCCAAATTCACAACTACCGGTAGTGTCCATAACAAAATCCTCAACAGTCTACTTATTCCATCGCGAATGATGTGAGGTGTCTCCTTCTACTGTTTGGAGACTTTTGAAGAGGAATAGGTATCATCCATACAAAATCAAAATGGTACTCCAATTAACCGAAGATGATCCTGATCGAAGAACAGAATTCTGCGAAATCATAACGGAAACCATTGCAAGACATTCTACCTATCTACACAATATTTGTTTTAGTGACGAATGTACATTTTTTTAAACGGCAATGTTCACAGACAAAATTTCCGTTATTGAAGTGACACCAACCCTCACGTTTTCTGGGACACATACTCAATATCCAGAAAAAAATAACGCAGGAATATTGGGAAACCATATTGTAGGACCTCTATTTATTGATCGAAATTCAACAGGGGAACTGTATTTGAATATGCTGGAAACTACTGTTGACCCTCTCATCACAAACCTAATGAATTCGATATCGATATTGCATTCCAACAAGATTAAGCACCACCACATTACTCCAGACAAGTTAGAAACTATTAGGATACTACTTTTCCCGGTCGTTGGATTGGCCGTCGAGGTCCTACAGAATGGCCAGCCCGCTCGCCAGATCTAACACCTTTGAACTTTTTTAATGGGGTTATTTGAAGGTGTACTTTTTTCAATATTGGATATACGGCAGAGAATAATAAATATTTGTAGAGATATTGACGTTACTATGTTCGAAAATGTTCGGTGTGAAATATCGGATAGGCTGTTCATATCTCAAGAAGTTCAAGGCAACTATGTCAATGTTCAGGCAATTTTCTTTTCGAGTCGTCATACATTCATTCGCATGGATCTGTTTCATATTCTATTAACATCTTGTATGTTTCATATTAAGGTTTGAAACAATTAACAATTGTTTTCTTTATTTCTTGTTTTTAAAGCGGTTACTGTTCCATTATTTTTATTCCCATTCGAATTTGAGTTGCTAAACATATCACTACTAAATTGTAATGAATTACTGGATGAAAAGTTTCAGCATAGCATTTTTTTTTATCACTAGGCTATGTATTTGACTGTAGATTGTTTACTTTTATGCAGGTTTCCTTGATTCCTTAATGTATCTTAGTAAAAAATCCTATATTTTTCATAATTAATTTTTTCTTGCAGTTCATTCAGGTTGCCTTTGATCTGCACACCCAAGAATTGTCTTGGATTGAGTTTGCTCTTGATAGTTTCTTGCCAGTTCCGAAGCAAGCAAAAAATTTCAGACACTTCTGAGACTCCAATCAGCAAATCTAGTCAAACCAGTCAAATACTGGTGCATTTGAAACCTATCCCGGTTGAAACTTCAGGGTCTCTCACATTAAACTCGATAATCTGTGTATCTTTGTGCCCAATTTGCTCACGTAGTGGCAAAAACAGAACAATTAGAGAAAACTTATTGAAAGGTTGAACAGAAATTCAATACATCAGAATGGAACTAAGACTTGTTTGAAGCTGGTTGACAATGGTTCAAGGTGAATTTAATTTGTTCGGACTTCCTTTGTCTAAAATGATATGATTTGAAATCTCTGAAATAACAAATGGACATTAAAATTGAAAGTAACAATTATATTAAGCAAAAAAACCCTGAAAAGAAATTACAATGAAATAAAAAATCAAGGAAAAAATGGAAAATTGAACGATTAAAATGAAATGAAAAATGAACAATCCGAAGATATAAAGCCAAGTTACTTCACGATGTTCCGATTGTATAAAAAAAACACGAAGCAAAAGGGATGGTCGTATCTCTTTTAAGGAAAATTATAATTATTGTAATAGACAGGAACAAACCCAGCCACATAGAAAAAGTAGAGTATGAGAAATCATGATTGAATCCTTGTCGTTTTATAAAATTGACTCTGTAAATAACGAGATGTGGATAGACAAAATTACTTTCAGAAGAACTACGACAGGCCAGAAATTGTTTCAAAATCAGATGATAAGTAAATTTAGAATGTGATGTAATATTGAATTGAAATTAAGAAAGTTGAAGAAGTGGAGGATCATATCAAAATCATTTTGTATGAGTTCTTGATCACCTTTAGGTACTACACTGCGGAAAATGGACACTTTAGTATCTAGTTCTAGGGAGATAATTTTCATTGTGATCCGACCGAATGAAGTAGATACAATATAATTAATAACATTCAGAATCAGGAAAGTGGATTAGGTCAAAACATCTACAATCATTTTTACCTCCAACCGGACTGTCTGAATTTTCAATGTGATATCTCAAGAACAATTACTAGCAGAGTTCATGAACTCAAGTGAACAATGATTTTCGGGAATAATAAAAGAACACATCAACAATAGTATACAGGGGGGCACATTATGACATATTCACATTTGATGTTACTTCCCCTATCGCACCCCCAGAGCATGTCATCATTTTTTTAATGGATCACCCTATATTGTTTCGCATTATCAGATGCTCCATGATAAGCAGATTTCAACAAAGTATGAAACATATGGTCTGAAGCTAATGGTTCGGGAGCTACAAATTATTTGAGTTGAAAACGAGCCACCCTGAATATCGAAACAATAATTTGCAGAAAAAATTAAGAAACAGTTCAACAATTATACAGGAGGCCACATTTCGAAATATTCGTTCTAGATACAAATATGGAAGCTATAAATCAGAAAAAGAATTTTTAATAATTCTTAAATCAAAATCTGATGACTGAACAATGAGAAAATGTTCAAAAACGTTTCCACCAACTTCCATACAATGGTACAAACAAGCTTTCATTGCCGCCCTCATATGGTTGAGAATCTCGGGAGTTATTTCTCTGCAATACCTCATGATATTCTCTCTCAAATCTTCTAATATTGTTGATCACCAGGTCAAAGAACAATCTGATAAAACCACAATTGAGGTTGCAAAAGACGCAAAAAGTGGACACTTACCTTTTCAATGCCCTACCCATCCATTTTCGCAACTTATCGTTTAAAATATTTAAGTACAAATTGAAAAACATACTGACTGAGCATTGTCTTTATAGTATTGACGATTTTACTAAAATAGCAACTGATAAATGTATTTTCTTGTAACTTGAAATTGTTATATTTAATTGTAGTTTGTATTATTGTGTGTAGTTTGTATTTTATTAACTGACTGGTCCATAAAATGTAAATTTTCTTAGCGACTCAAAATAAATATTATTATTATTATTATTATATCTCATACATTTTAGAATTCTATCTCATACATTTTAGACTTCAAATGAACCCATAGAAGGAAATCTACAGAAGTGCGATACGGATACCTTGGTGGCCATTCTGTAAAACCTCTTCTGACAATCCAGCGACCAGGAAAATGATCATCCAAAAATTATCGTACTGGCGCTGCATAATGAGGAGTTACACCATCCTGCTTACATATACAAATATTTATCACTAGTCAAATTATCATCGATAAAAAATGGTTCTATGATGTCACCTAAAATTCCTGCCCAAACATTCAGTTTTTGAGGTCGTTGGGTATGAACTTGACTGTATAAGGAAGTATTGGTATCACTCCCATATCGACAATCATGCCGATTCTCCTCTTCATTCGAACTAAACAAATTTTATGCAAGTTGATCCGTTCAGTGAGACTTTCACAAAACTCGATACATCTATCGAAATCATCTTCTTCCAATTCAAGAACTATACTAATATAGATGAAATTTGTACTTATGAAGGATCCTGAAAACATTTGTACGACTGATTCCTGATTTTCGAGATAACTTAGTAAGAGATTGCGACTTTTCCATTAGTCCAACGTTCCCTAAAACTGTAGTACAAATAGCTTCATCGTTGACAACTCCTGAACGGTTATGCTTTTTATTGTTAACAGATCCAGTTTCCATGAATTTGTTCAATAATTTCGAAACGTATTTGTGTCATACATTTCTTCCTTGATGATTATCATTTAACAGCAGCTCTAGCACTATTTCCATTCTGGTAGTAAAAACTGACTACTTCAATCCGTTCCCGAAGCGTATAAACCATTGCTTCCTAAGAATCACAAAAACAGAAACACCAATTGTAACTTCACCTGGTAGGTAATCGTTATTATAGAACGAGACAAATACAAAATGTTAAGAACATCGAATTCAAACTTAACTAGGCAAAATAAGACTCTTTTTAAGTATATTTCACAATAACACCTATGAAAACTAGATAACAGATTGTATAAAACAGAAGTTCATTCAGTGTGGCTCGTTTTCAACTCAAATAGTTTTTAGCTTCCAAACTATGAGTTTCAGACCATAATGTATTCTACTTTGTTGAAATCTGTTCATCATGGAACATCTGATAATGCAAAACAATTGATCCATTAAAAAAAAGGTGACATGCTCTGGGGGTGCGATAGGGAAAGTTAGATCAAATGTGAATATGTCAAAATGTGTCCCCCTGTATACTGTTGTTGAAGTTTTTTTTTATTTTTCCTGAAAATCATTGTTCCAAAAGTTATTCAGGGTGGCTCGTTTTCAACTCAAATATTTTATAGCTCCAGAACCATAAGTTTCAATCCATATGTTTTATACTTTGTTGAAATATGCTCATCATGGAACATCTGATAATGCGAAACAATATAGGGTGATCCAATTAAAAATTGGTGGCATGCTCTGTGGGTGCGATAGGGGAAGTAATATCAAATGCGAATATGTGTGAATGTGTCCCCCTGTATACTATGGTTGACGTGTTTTTTATTTTTCCTGCAAATCATTGTACACAAAGTTATTCAGGGTGGCTCGTTTCAAATGTTATGCACTGTATTAATTACAACTCCACCAGTAAACCAAAGGTTTCGTTGAAAAAGATTAGTCAAAAGCATCTATCGGATTCAGAATCCGATTCATACTACGAGCTACTGGGTAATGCTGATTTATAGAAAATGTGTATATGTTTGACTCCAAATGCCTTGACCATAAAAAAATTGTAAAGAAAAATTTTCGCCCCGTCAATCAGGTGTTGATGCATCGTTTCTGAGAACTTACAATGAATCTTTATTTTTTCATTGAATGATAAGAATAGACAATACAATGAATTAATTTTTTTGTATCCTGTGCTAATAATCCAGCGTGTTTGTAATAGATTTCATCTAATAACTGTTTTGCTGAACCCAGCTATCGATTTCAATATTTTGTTGAGTAACTGAAATGTGTTAAAAATGAAATCGAATTGTATATGCAAATTAGAGTGTTTAGTTGGTTAAATGATAGACTGGAATATCCCATCAACTTAATGTCATAATTATGACGTGTTAGAGCGTATCTTGTGTAAAATTATAAACATATTGTTTACGTTCATTAAAGAAATAGCTATTATGCACAGGTGTACTATGTTTATTCATTTTGCATAACATTCTCCAAGCCGTTGGGGTTGTTTTTATAGTATGAATTCGAAATTTATAATCTTTGTATTGGTATTTGATTAACGATAATTACAACACCTGCCTCAGGGTTTGTGGCTTGCAGATGGTTTGAAGTTATACAAGTGTCTATTGATTTCATCAAGTCGTGCCTTAAAATAGTTCAATTTTTTCTTTGAATATTTCACTAGAAGTGAAAAGTTTCAAACAATAGTACAACTTGCGTGAGTTCTCCACTGGCAGTTTTTAGCTTCATGCGTTGTGAATATTACCCAGGAAGAGAATTACATATTTATCAATATTTCAGTTTCAGTTAATTTTGTATAATGAATACGATTTTCATACAATTCCATCAATTGAAAAAATTTGTGAATCTGGAACTTTTGATAGAAGATTCAGAAATTTTTTTCAAGGACAAAACACAAACACTACAGGAAAATCCTCAAGGCTCTCTAAGATCGATGCCTGTGCGAAAGTTGCGATTCACATTGGATTTCAATCGCTGAAGATTAAATCCTTTTGGAAAAACGTTCTCAGGAAGTTTATTACCCAAAAACCCAGTTCTCCAAATGAAAAAGTTCTTAAACAGTGAAGTTCGAGGTATACTGAGTTGAACCTCAAAATGATGAGCAGCCACAGTCCGTCACGTATTTCTGATATGTACCGCTTTTAGTGGCATCGAATGTGCCAAGTTACTTGAAATTATCTATAAAAGAGAGAAATTTTCAACTTTCTTCGATGTTCCAGGCTATCAAGGTTCTAAGTAATGTTTGCGTCTCTAATCAGGTGGATGGCTCTTTTCTGGATGGAATCCAGCAACTTCAGGGTATGTTTGGGGGCGGAGCTCTATACATGAGAACAATACTCCAAAGAAGGTCTATTATGAGCTTTTTAAAGCATCAACAGTTGCTAAGGTGTGTACAGTTTTTTGGTTCGAAACAGTGTTCCAAGCTTTTGAGAAGCAGCCTTCACAATTCCAGCGACATGATTGTGCCAAGACATATTGGTGTCCATTTTATCCCCATACAAACTTATCGAAGCAGAAAATTCTCTGCCCTGGAGAAAACCGATGCCTGGGCTTTGGTAGCATTGAATTGAACCAGGTTACGTTCATCCCGATTCGAAATTACTTCTAGATCCCCCTTTCCAATTCTACTAATCCTCACTCATAGCTAACATGACGCTAATTACAATCTACAAGCAATTTTTATCTATTCAAAAGAAAAAAGATTGCTCCTTCACGTGGTGGCGCTGTTACGAATCATTATGGTTAAACTAAAGTAGACTGATTTCCTATTTTTCTCAATATCCCAAGTGAAAAATCTCTATTATTTTTGGAAAAGGTTTTTTGTTTCTGATCAATTGAATTCTAATGGTTAGAAACTGAATAAAAATGACGTGAAAATGTGCAACCTCCTGCTGCCGATGAAGATGTGCATCCTCAGCCGATGTCCTGGAATCCAAATGGAATGACGAGACCAGTGTGCTGTCGTCAGCAAAACAATATATTGGGTTCATCTTTTGATACAATAAAAATAGGGTTGGAGACAATATGGATCCCTGGGGAATACCAGCGTTGATGATGAAAGTATTCGAGAGATATATCCATCAACGGCCACTTGCATGCAGGGAACGTTCTTTCAGGAAGCTGGAGAGCCGTACAAAAAAATGACCCGATAAGCCATACCATCGAAGTTTGGCCAGCAAACCCTCATGCCACATCCAGTTGAATGCCTTAGAAATATCAAGCGCAACAGTTCTCGACTCTCCATGTTTCTCGATTGCGTTATTCCAAATATGGGTGATATACGAAAGCCATATTGATGATCGCTCAAGATGTTGAAGCCTTCCAAATATTTAAGGATATGGTGGTTTACGGCTTTCTCCATGATTTTTGATATCACTGACAGCAAAGCGACTGGCCTATAGTTATTTGGAATAGTTTTCTTGTCCTTTTTGTGAACAGGCTACACGCGAGCAATTTTCCAATAGGAAGGAAAAACCCCTTCCTTATAAGACCGGTTGAAAAGTCTGCAGAATACTGGTGCGAGTTCTTTTGCGCACTTTTCTCATGAATCTACTGTAAAAAAATGTCTCAAAGTCAATCGGGACACACATATTTCATGACCATGTAAAAATAATATTCAAACAACGTATGCAACTTCAAACTGTCTGTACTCTATCTGTATTATATCTACCAAAAGTGCAATATGAATAATTCATTACTTTCGTCGTAGTTCCATCAAATACTTCATTTGGCAAACCAGCAGATGATTTGAATATGAGAATACTTAGAAATTGAAATTTAGTTTCATTTTCAAATTATTATGTTTAGTCTGTTAAATGACAGACTGGAATATTCTATCAAGCTAAAATCGTAATTGTAATATATTAGATTGAGTCTTGTGTAAAATTATAGCATATTATGTATCTTCACCTTTATAATAGTTATTATGGCCAGGTGTATATGTTTATGCTTTTGGATAATATTTATTCCTTTAGCCTTTAGGAGCGGAGTTTTGAATATTCGATTAGAATTCTGAGTAGTGTATCTGAATCACCAGCAGCCATTAAAATAAAACATTTACTAGAAATTCACAATAAAACAATATTCAGTGCTATCTAATTCGTTGAAAAAACCCTGAACACAATCAACTTACATCTCTATGGCTTCATTTCTGACTGCTGTGAAAAGTGGCTGAGAAGTACGAACAGCAAACCGAGCAATAATTGAACACTAGATGAGAAGCAGGGCTATAAGAAACATAAAGAGGCCTAACTTGCAAGCAATGTATCATTGGGACATAGGCTGCTTGTTGTGGACAACCCAGATTATGACCAGAAGAATAGGACAAACGTTAAACTAGGGTTTCACATATACAACCGAAGCTGAAGGCTGGAGCGAACGAAAGTCGTTCGCTTCAGCCTAGTTCGAGAAATGATACTCTGAAAAGAATTCAATTTTTGATTATGGGAATTTACCGACTTCATGTTGATGATGGACATTAAGTTGCACTAACGAGAGGCCGAATAGCCCAAAACCGGTCTGCAAGTGTGTGTTGGCAACAGAATATGTAGGAATTGCTTCTGTGAAGAGTCCTGCACTGTCACATGTCAGATATAATTCAACGCCATTCGTGATATTAGCCAGGAAAGTAGTTGTTTTATGATGGGTGTAAGTCTATAGTGTAGGTGAATTGAGACTGTCCTGAACGAATTGTTCTGTTAGATATTTTGATCAAACAAGGGATCTGTACAAAGTATTTTAAAAAACAAGGTTATTGGAATTGGTGACACGAAAAAGATGTTCAGGCCGAGTGGAAAAATTGATCACAGTAATGATAAATTCAGAGTATACACTTCGTTCGTGGATTTAACTTGAATGGTTTTGTTGCTAACTTCATTGGTAATATTCTCTTAATGATAATATTTTTATTTAGTGTCTGGCTGGATAATATATATTTTCTGTTTCACACAATGATACCATCAGTTAATATCGCGTTTAAAGTTCTAGGGGCTTTTTGGGTAACAATTGATCAGAGGGGCTCATTTTGCTAATTTGAACCTGCTGTTGTCTGGCTGAAATCCTGATGGAAAGCTCAGAATTCAAGATTGTGGCTTATTTCCTGATATGACGATATTTTAACTTCCAACGCCGATTTTTTGACTTTTAGAAGGGATTTTATTTTCATTTATGTCGTACAACACAAAAATGATTGTACGCGTCTGATTAGTAAAGTACTTTAATGATTTCATTTACAAGAAACTACATGTTTGGAGAGCAAAGATAATTTCCAGGTTTTATAATTATGGCAAAGATGTCATGTTTATACTCTAAATAAATCCATTTTCTTTATGTTATGCACCTTTAGCGTCTTTCTCTATTTTGGATTCCACCTTTGCGATTAATCTAAGGATTGCAAATGAAATCCGCAGATCCTTTGAAAGTTTTTTTTTCAACCATATTTGGCTACCCTCTTTGGAAGTTTGTAACTTCGTACTTTAATCATCTTCTTTGGAATTCTTACAGTATGCGAAACATAAACATATAGCTGTACAAATCAACTTATCCAGCTAAAACGCTAACCTCTGAATCTGATTCCGAATCATCTACCGCCCGGATTTTCAGGATTATTCCACAAAACACTGTCTACGATGACGTGTCTTTCGATTAATACGCTCAAAAAAAATAAACTGTCGGAAACAAACAATACTAGAAGTTCCAGAAAGGTATGAACGTTCAACTTTCCTAAATCATCCTGAATCATTGGTTTGCTGCATGAACAATGTCAACAAAGTCTGAATGAGTATCTTGATTAGAAAAATCAAGAGTGTCTGCACATGTGTGGAGAGTAGAATAAGTTGTAAGCTTGTGCTGAAAGAATAGTAATAGGGGGTTCCCCAATTCCTCTTTCTAAGGGTCTGTAGAATTCGTTATTTCGAGAACGAGGTCGAAATTTATAGTTTTTGAAGGTGAAATTTCAGAACTGAAGTAGAAATTTCAAGATTAAACTCGAAATTTCGAGTTCATAGTCAAATTTTCAAAATTAATGTGGAAATTTCGAGTTTTAAAGTCATAATTTCCAAGAAACAAGTCACTAAGACGCCAACTTGGTTGGTGAAAAGCGCGTCGAGAAGAGTATTCCAGTTTTGGGATTGGGAAAAGTGCTTGTTTTTGAATTAATTTCACGCCAGAGGTTCCAGTTGGACATTTCATTAAAAATTTAGAGTTTTCATGTCGTAAACAATGGATTAAACTATGTGATCCTTATGCGCATCCGTACTAACTTCATTCTCCCTCTGTCGAAACATACATATAAACGCCCGGTACATCACCGATTCAACAGTTAGACCAAGTGTTCATTCACACATATTTATTATTAGATAACTCTTACTATGCGTTCGTGTGTGAATGAACTCCTTCGCCGGTTCGTTATCAAATAACATCACTTCAGTGATAATGTTATTAACTTTTAAAGCTGTACAGGATCCACTCGACACTCTGAGTCAACAATATGCAGACATCTCGTAATACAAGAATTATTTATGACACGATAAACCGAGTAAATGCAATCGCATTAATGCGTATTTCAAGCTGTAATTTGTTTACTGAAATAATCAAAATGAGGAGTTGTCTTTTTTTATCTCAAATATGATCTTGATAGTAAATGTAAAATAAGTTGGAAACATCTCCAATTTCCAACAAATTTAACAAGAGGAAGTTGTCCAAGTCACTATCAGGTACTTCAGTACATTTTCAAATGAGCATTTTTGACAGTGGTTATGTCGCACATAATACCTAAATACTCGTAAAAGGCTAACAGAGGGAAAATCCCAGACTCGTGGAAAATTTCAAGTATAGTCCTAATCACCAAAATACAAAAAGCATCTAAATGTGAAGAATTTAGACCAGTCAATTTGCTGCTTCCGTATCAAAAAGTTATGGAAATACAGATATCTGTCTCTATTGAAAAGGGAAAAATAATTGCTTCCAAATTTAAATATTGAGGTGTATTTTTATTATCTTACTAAATTTCAGGAATAAATGCTAAAAAAACTGTGGTTCGATCAAGAATTGATGAAATATCGGGGAAATTGACAGTGTTTCATGATGAATTTCACTAGTTCATGTTTGGACCCATCAACACAACATCGAGTGCTCCCAAGCTGAGATCTTGCACAGAGAGGAACATTGGTTTAGGAGAAAATTCAAGGAAGCCGCATACATGTTGTCCAATAACGTATTCAGCCAGGCCAGCGTAGAAATACGCAACATATGGAAACCCATCATCAAGCGAAAAATGGCCAACTCCCGCCAAAACGGTCATCTCCCACGGAACCAGTGAAGCGGAAAATGGAAAGCAGGGATAAGTGAAAGTATTTGAATGACCTATGAATAGTCAACTCTCGGAGGAATCAGTCCAGTCATCACCCGAAGACGATTGTAGATACTAACAATCGAAACGTCGTGAACTAACTTGACTTGGAATCTCTACACTTTTTATTTTTATTTTCTTTCTTTCATTCCTTTATTTTTATTCTGTTTTTATTCATTCAATTGTTATATTTTTACTTGTAGTTTATTTCGTTATTATTTCATTTCAGGTTTCATTTCATTTTGCTTAATATAATTGTTATTTTCAGCTATTCATTTTTAATTATTCTTTTTTAGTTGTTTCAGGGATTTCAAATCATTTTATATAGTAGAAAATGGACGTCCGAACTTGTGAAATTCATATATCGGGAAAATTTTAACTTCAATCTCAAAATTACGTCTTTTATCTTTAAGTTTCGCGATTCAAGAGGAAATTTCGAGTTCAAAATCGAAATTTCAAGATTGGAGTCGTACTTTCGAATTTGAATTGCTAAATATAAAACTTTGTTTTCCGAAACTATTAGATATTGAAGAACTGTTTATAATAATACTGGGTGTATCGTAACTACATCTCTCTACCCGCTAGCTACCTAATTTTTTTTAATATATTTCTATTGCAATGTATTTTCATTCACCTTTACAAATGTTACAGTAAGTTACAGTTACAGTAAGATTTGTCAACCACTTTAAAGATGGACCAATCCAAATTGGGATACAGAGTCACGTTATTGGTTAGAGATTTTATTGAAGTATAGTCGAAGTATACGATATTATACACTCTTAAAGTTGTCGGCACTCTCAAAGGCCAAAAAAACCAATACATAGAAATGAACCGGCTGCGAAATAGTCCACGTGGATTGAAGAATTGTCGGTTCGTATTCAATAATTTTTACTAACCCAGTTTGATGATTGGCTAAAGAGTCATAAAATTAAATTTGAAGTGATGTGACGGCTACGAATAGAAATCGGGAATGCGGGGATGGTTATCGCCGTCGTGTTCAGTTCAGGAACTGATCGCGATTTGAGTGTTGAAATTAGATATTGGTGCAGTAATAATTACTCAAAAGAAGGTAATAGAGCTAATTAAAGAAGAAGTATCTAATATTACCGAAGAAAACTGGCAGAAAAGGACTAAAAAAGTAATTTTAGTTGAAAAATACTATATGGAGATTGCACTTTTTCATATTAATAGTTCATTATATATATATATATATATATATATATATATATATATATATATATATATATATATATATATATATATATATATATGCTCCGGGCCAAAGTCTATAAACGGACAGAAACGTATTGTTCTCGTCAAAGTCGTTTTTACTTTTATGCTTCCAATGTCAATTAATCAGTATTTATTTGTTATTTTTAAACTAATTTGAATGCACTATACGAATTGCATTCTGTCTCATGAAATACTTCAATCGAGCACAATCTATTAGTTGTCATGTCGTTATATCAATTAATGTTGACGTCTCACAAATTTACGGCATTACACAGAAACTGATGTAATGCTGTGAGCCGAGGAATTTGAGGTTGTTTTAATTTATTGATTTTATTGGTGAAGATGTGTCATTTCAGAATTTAATGGGGTCGAATTTCATAAATTATCGATGGATACACGTGTGATATAACATTGTGTGACCTTCGAAATGTAAATTTCAGCATTCAACCAGCAAAACATAAACAGTCCAAAGCTTCTGTCCGAAGCTTCTCATTCTAAACTTTCTACTTTTTGGATATCAAGTAGAAGTTTTGACTACTTTATTCTGGTTGGAAAAAAGATGTCCATTGTAGCTCTTTAGCATTCTTCAGCAAATCTTTCAGTGAATACATTCTACCCCCTACTTCAGTGCTGTCATGCTATTTAAACCATTTGATGTTGCTTCAGGCAGAGCGAACTGTTTTTTGACGATTCTTATTGATACACATTCAAGAGTTTTGACCTCAATAAGCTCTGTGGGTGCTTGCAAATTTTACTCCAATATCTGAGAACTTGAAAACCCAGACTCAGTAGATCCTGAATATTATGAGATTAATTGAGGAAGAAAACCTTAACGGAAGTTTGTTCCAATCGACCTAGTAACATTCAAAAAAAGAACCACGGTATAAGAGATACAATTAAGGTGAAGAGGTACAATCGTCGAAGGACGTTAAATGTCTAGGAGTGATACTAAATCCAGACTGACCTGGATCCAACACTGAAACAATTGCACCAATGGACATAATACAAGCACTACAGAAAAATCCTTAAGGCGCTCCGAGAGCGGTGCCTGTGCGAAAGTAGCGATTCACGTTGACTTTGAATCGCTGGAGATTGAATTCATATGGAAAAACGTTCTCAGGATTAATTTTACTCTTCTAGAGAAAGTGTTTGCAGTATTGGAATGTGGATGGAATATTAATTGAAGACTTCAAAGAAACGAGTGGATTAATAGTCTTACAGGCAGCCTGCTACATTTTGAGCTATGATGAATCCAAGACTAACATCGGGACTGCTTCACAAACTCATAGAAACCGTTAGAGAGATCAGGAAAATGCGTTATTTTTGAAAAACTCATCGTATTTCATGATTTTGCATATCAAAAAAGAGCTAAGAATTGCACAATCAATGAAGAAAAACTGCAAATAGTTAATTTTTTCAGTTTTGGAACGCAGGTAGATTTTTGTCGCCGAAACATCAATTATCTGCGTAATCCTCAGTTCTTTCTTAAAAGGCAAAATTATAAAATACAAGTTACTGAATGATACAGTGAAATAATAGACTTTTGACACTTTCAACACTAGATGAAGTTTTCTATTGAATTTTTGATTTTTTCAAATTGTGAACGGTGAAAATCCTCAGAGAAATCCATAAAAACTGATTTCCTCCACAAAAAATTAATTTTGTTCAATATCAATACGTATTTATGAATGTTTTGATATAAGGCTCAATAAATATTTATAAACCTCTGATGTGAGAAAACTAGGTTATGGTACTATGCCTCAAAGAGTATTCTGAAAAACTAAACAAAATAGGTACAGTTTGTCAAGAATAGGAAAAAGTTTCAAAATCTTAACTTGAGACTGCCTTAAATGTGCACAGAAGACAGGAGTGGAAACGCCCACAGCCCAGTCAGTCAAATTTGTCTGTTGTGAAGTGAGCATTGCGGGTTAACCCAGTTTACAGTCCGAGCAGAAATAAAGCGTAAAGGGTACAATTTGAGTATTGTAACTCAACCAGGATGGAGTTTAAATCAAACCTAAATCGTAAAGTGCTAACAAGTCAAATGAGGGAAGTTATAGCCAATGTAATTTTTTTATGCAACGAGAAGCGGCAGAAAATAAACCTATAAAGGACGTTAAAAAATTTCAAGAAAGAGCTGCTATGGCAACTGGCGTAAGTTTAAGCAGTATACAAAAAATTTCAAAGGAAATGAAATCGATTGAGAATGGGGAAGCCGCTGCTTTTTTGACACCAATAATAAAAAGAAAGAAAGCCGCAGCTATAACTAACTTAGATGGTTTTGATAAAGGATTACTTCGAAGATTTATTATTAATTATTATACTGTCGATAAAAAGGTTCCAACTCTTCGGTGCATACATCATAAATTTAAATTTAAATCCGAAAATAACTAGGCAGGTTCCTATGAAAGCTTGAGAAAAGTTATGGATGACATGGGATTTCGTTGGAGAAAAACGAAAAATAATCGAAAATTATCAATAGAAAAACCGGATATCGTTCAGTTAAGAACAAATTTTTTGCGAAGTATGAAAAAATTTCGAGAAGAAAGGCGATCCATAATTTTCATGGAAGAAACCTATATTCATTCCTTGCATACCCGCATAAAAACCTTGAATGACAACACTAGTGAAGGTTTACATAAACCAGTATCAAAGACTAATAATAATGAATGCGGGCAATGAAAATGGTTACGTGAAA
Source organism: Leptinotarsa decemlineata (assembly GCF_025532065.1). Classification (NCBI taxonomy): domain Eukaryota; kingdom Metazoa; phylum Arthropoda; class Insecta; order Coleoptera; family Chrysomelidae; genus Leptinotarsa; species Leptinotarsa decemlineata. Next base: position 24,644,562 of record NW_027412688.1, on the reverse strand, counting down.
AATGATTATTTGAAATTTAGATCAAATACGAAGTCAGGTAATTATCATAACGAGATGAACTTCACGAATTATATAAAATGGCTACAGGGGATGTTTATTCCTAATTTACCACCAAAGAGTGTCTTAGTGATAGACAATGCTCCCTATCACAATGTGCAGGTAAATAAGTTTCCTACTTTATGTAATAGAAAGATCGAAATGATGGAATGGCTAAGGCAACGATATATACCTTTCACAGAAGATATGTTAAAAATTGATTTGTATAGTCTAATTAAAATTCATAAACCGCGATATAAAATGTATAGAATTGATGAAATTATGAGCGCGCACGGGCATACAGTTCTAAGGCTTCCTCCATACCACCCTGACTTGAATCCTATAGAGTTAGTGAGGGCGTCTTTAAAACAATATGTTGCACAAAAAATGTAGATTTTTAGCTTAAGGACCGTGGAAAGATTATGCGATGAATTTTTTATACGTTTTCTGAAACTAAGTGGAAAAAACAATGTTAGCATGCCCTAAGTTTTGAACAGTTTTTCATTGAAAAGGAACCAACATTAGATTTCATGTTAGACGACATGATAATCAACTTTCAAGAAGATAGTGACACTGAACCAGATTACATCAGTTCAGACCTTAGCGAAGATTCATCCTCCGAAGAATAAGACAAAATATTTTTTCATTTAAATTTTTGCGTTTTTTGCCTTTTATAAGTTTTTGTTTTGTATTGTTTTATTTGTAATTGTTACGTTCTTAGAAATTTTTTGCCGTATTTTGCGTTTAAAAGTAAAATAAAAAACACCTTCTTATTCAAAGCAAGTTTTATTTATTTATTCCAAACATTTCTCCGATTATTGGCATAACCATTATTCATAATTTTCTAACTCAAAAGAATACCAATCCCATAATTAAACAAATTATCTGTATAACCCTCATTTCCTGTCTTGACCAAAAATTATTTTGAATTCAATAATGAGATGGACTAATAGTTAGGACTCTGTACGTTGGTTTCACAGTTTATTCAGGAGTACAGTACATCTACACTAAGCAAACTTTAATCGCAAATCGTATCTTTGTTCCTCCGAATGCTTACGCGCAGGCCGCAAAAATTTCATCCTTTTTCCTATTCTTGACAAACTGTACACTATTTTGCGAACTGCTGTTGGGTCATTACTGGTAATTGTTACTATTCTTTATAGCAACATTTCATTCAAAAAATCTTCGAACATTGAAAATGAATGAAGCTTCTCTCCTTTGTGAATTAATTGATCTTAAAACATTTCTATCCTTATAACCATTTAACTGAATCGACTGTTTTCTCCTTTGTTTGCTCCTTCGATTGGTAAGTAGGTACTATCATTCAGCACTATTCAGAAAGCATATTCATTCATCTATGTGACTGATCATAGTGCTAATTGATGTAACAGAACAAAATCCTACTGTGAATGAGAGATTTTGTAATCGAACGATGCGACGTTTCATGTCATCAACTCCCAAATCGTAATTCTTAAAATGACGATTTACAGCTCATAGCGTTTCCAATCAGCCAATGAACCGATTGGAAACGTGATTTTTAAAATATCTAAATTCTTTATTTTCACGACTGCAAAAATGCAACACAAATGCGTGAGCTTGAGATTATTTAAACAACCTTTAATTTTGGTTTTATTTTCTACACCAATTTCTGAGGAAGCGAGAGTCATTGACACTTATCCAACCTTTCATGCAAATTTTTGCACTAATATGGTCGTAATAGAGTCGTAATAGTCACAAAAGGGAAATTTGCAGGCGTCATCTCGGAGCGTACGCAAAGAGCCTTGAACATCGTCGGCGGATGGTGCGAGCATAAGAACATTTCAGTGAATGCCCAAAAAACCACATGGAAAAAAGTGATGAGAGGACTAGACTGACAGGCTCACGTGGAACCTCCGCATCAAGAAAACAGCACATAAAACCAGGATGGCCCTGGGATTCTGCAGAAGAATGTGCGGGAAAAACTGGATGCTGAACACAAAAATGACATACTGGTTATATACAAGTATATACATGATAACATACGGTGTAGTGACTTGGTGGACAAGAACAAGGTAATCAGGTACGGCTTGGCTATTAGGCGGCATACAAAGGCTGGCGTGCCTAAGTGTCACAGGAGACATGAGAATGACCCCAACTGAAGCACTTGAGGTCTTACTCGGACTTCCAATATTGTACATCTACATACAAAGAGGAGCTCGGCTCATGCAGGCTAATGCAGGGGCAATCAGCCAGTCACACGGTGTAGAATACTTGAAATTGTACAATGAACTAAAGGTAGATCCAATACTAGGAATGCCCGTGGATAACACAGTTCCGCAGTACAACTATCAAAAATATTTCAAAATCATCATACTAAGTAGAGAGGACTGGCAAAACAACCCACCGGTAAAAGCGGAAGAAACTCGGTATACATCTGTATACCAAGTTCAAGGCTCAAATAACCACAGCCAGGAGGCAATTAAGGCGCTCAGCTAATTTCAAGTCTTCTCAAGACTGGTGGGAAGCTATCGGAGCGAACTCAAGGAGCTAAGTACCCAAAATAGGGTCACTCTAGCTTGGGTACCCGGATATGAGTGTCACAAGGGCAATGAGGAGGCCGATGTTCTAGCCCTGAAGGCGCATCCAAAACTATGATCGTCCCAAAACCCTTCTGCGCGGTAGCTAAAGCATGTATAAAGACATCCATAAATTCATGGATACAAGCCGAATCGATAGATTGGAGGAATAAGCTCCCAGGAATGAGGCAGGCGAAAGAGTTCATAAAGAAATAATTGCCAGATTCACGGAAGACCTGCTAAACCACAACCGTAAGGTTGTGAGGGTAGTGGTGGGTCTACTTACGGGGCATAGCCGACTCAGGAAACATACGAGCAACATGGATCTGACAGAAGAAATCCAATGCAGGTTATGTCAAGAAGAGGAAGAAACCGCACTGCATGCGCTCTGTGAATGAGAAGCGATAGCAAGGCTGAGACACTCAAGATGCGTGGAAGAGAAACCAGAGGCTGCCAGCTATATGAAGGGGTCAGTGTCAAGGCTATGGAGTCTCATCAAAGAGATCAAGCTAGACAATGAGCTTTAACAACCAAGGAGCATCACAATAGATCTAAAAAGGTCGTAGTGAATCAGGCCATAGGCTAGCTCCCCGACAATCTAATCTAATTCAATAGAGAACTAATATCTGCGTATATAATTAGATAAATCATTGCAATTCAAGTAAATTATAGGAAGCAAAAACCCGAAACTGAGCCCTGTGAAAGTGTATAGAATTTTTTTCATTTTTTTTCGAACTACTTCGCAATTTAGATTATCGGGCATTGAGTCAGTGCCAATAATGGTTTCTAATCAACGGAATTTAACGCTGTTTTGCTTCCCAAATCAATAAAAAAATAGTTCAGCAATGAAATTATTTTAGTGGTTTTCAAGTGTGCCTGAGTTCATAAAAATTATCATTATGAGGAAAAGATACTATGATATAAAATATTGCGTTTTCTCTAACGAATGACAAGTGGACAACATTGTATTCATCTCTTTTACGCCGTCGTATGGAATTTGGGTCCATTTTATGGACAGAACATCTAACTCTGGCTCTAAGAAAGTCTGTTGAAATGACAGAAAACATATTTACAGCATATCTATATAATGCAAAATATCAAAGGAGTCCTGATTATAAATCTCAAGAACGACACAGAAAATAGTTTAATTTGATCTAACTGGTACAATGTACAAATACCCAAAGAATAACTTTCATTAGTGAACTACTCAATGTGTAACGCTCGATCACGCTACGGTGTTGGGTTGTCACTGTGACAGCCCAAGAATTCAGCTCCGGCTGAGTGAAGACGGGAGTGGGGGAAATATGCAAGTCAAATTTCAATTGTGGGCGCCAGGTAATTTTACCCCTTCCGAATTCTTGTTTGAACTCTGTTCCTAAATAACAAATGAACTTAGACACATCTGTTACAAAAAATTTGCATAATGAACTGATTTATCACCAATAAGAAAAAAATTACATAATGATCTGATTTATTATAAATACTTCAACTAAAATATCATACTATTTGTCAGAATGTAAATTCATATAAATAAATAAATAATATTTATGGACATACAATTTGCATTTGGAATTGAACTATAATTGAGACAAGATCAACTTTGTTAGAAATTAATATAGGTTCCAATATAACCAAAAGAAACCATAAATATCACCAAAATTAAATAGCCGCTAGCTTTGGATCCAGATCGAAAGGCACGTATCACGTATGTCAAAAATAAAATAAATCATCAGTATGACACTAATTTCTACGTTTTCACAATGTATTTACTATATATAATTGTATGATGGCAAGTGGCGAGAAAAGAAATATAAAAAAAAAAACGACGAATCATTCACTGTCTACTTGCGTGGCTTGACATCTCCTGAAGTGCCAAACTCAAGGTTGAAGCCCCTGACTTCGCTGAATTCAGGGTGGAAAAAAACTAAGTCCTTCTTTTATAATTTTCCCACTGTTGAGTGAACAGCTTTCATTTCGATTCGGCTAATGGATGTTCTCAAATGTAAAAAAATGCAGCTTCCGCACCACGCCATAAAACCCTAGAAGAAATTCAAAGAATTATAATTTTTCCCATTTGAATATAACCAAATTCATTTAGATACAAAAAACCTTTCACTGGCCGTTGAAAATTAATCGATGCATATTTTTTTTGTCAATAAAACAATAAAAAAAATTTATTGTTATTTTTTCTAGACAGCACAACAGAAATAATGATTCCTTTTATTTTTATTTTACGATATTCTGTGCTTTCCATGAAATCTGACTACCTCGCCGTGAAAAATTTAACAAAATGACTCAAAAAACAACCCTTATTTTCTTTCTGAAATCAAGTTCTGTATTCCACAGCAAACGTTGAGACCTAATGAGGTTTTATTTTTCATACCCATGAGCCCTAATATGGTTGAAGACACTTGTAGCTTATTGAACATATACATGCAGGAATTACCCGATTTGAACATTATGTATAAAACAATATCATTTATAGAACTGAATTTTCTTTTCATCATTCTTGCGTCTGCCTATGGAAGAGACTGCGCCAGTTCTCTTTCTCATTCTGGATTTGAGTCTCACTATTTTTTAATGGGACTGGGAATTTCAAAAGATCGGTGCGATGGTTTTTTTCTGTCGCTTTGTCATGAAAATTAATCTGAAACAACTGAAAAAAAAGTAAGATACGTTTTCCGCGTATATGGTCATATTGCCATGAAGGTATCTTTTTCTTGAACCACTTCGATATACTCAGTAATAGATTTTCTTTCCTCAAGCCTCAAAATAAAAAAAAAAGGAGAAAAATATTAGTTTCATTTATTATCTAATAAAGTATGTTCAACATGTGTCCTCTTTCTTTGGAATTTGGTATCAATTTCAATTAGCTTTAATGTTAATTTTATGTGCTCCTCAGCAATTTTTACCAAATTAGCATAGGATGTTAATTTAACGAGAATAGTCACACATTCGACCTCAAGAATATCATGACGTATTAACATTCGGAATTCGTGTCCATAAACCCATAAGAGAAGATACAGTGAACACTTCTATAAGTGTATATTTTAATTGTTGTGATTCTCAAAGTTGGCAATTGACCGTAGATTCCGCATTCTCTTCAATACTTGAAGGTTTTCTTGATGAAACCGTTTTGGTTTGGGTATTTTTTGTTTGTGTTTTCATGTCATTTATTGCTTTCATATTCAGATATCTATCGAAAAAGGTATTTCAAAAATTTGGATTATGTTTTGACAGATTTGTTTTCTTATAAGGATATTAAAAAATATTTGATATTCCAGTCAAAAATATATTATTTTTCGTAAATGTAAAGTGTATTGGAATAATATTGTTTTCTTTTCACGTATAACTGTTTAATAATGTACCAAAATGACTTGTGACAATAAGGATATCAATTAAGCAGAATTAACAATTTTTTTTATTTAGAAAAAACCGAATCAGCCGTAGCTATTAGCGGCAAACATATGAAATATATCTAAAACATGCAGTTGTTTACATTACAGTTTGAATAAAAGGTTACATTCTTTAAGAAATTCAACAATATTGTTGGTACTGGTATTTTGGAAAATTTCACTTAGTTTGGAGGAAATTTTATTGTTCAGTCTCTCAACTGTGAAGAGCGGGCACTTTACCAGAACATGCCTTCCCAAGCAATTTTCATGTTAAAGCACTTTCTGAATTGATACTCAGAGTGATGAGAGAGAGAGATGGAGAGAGAGTATATATTGGACAAGAGCAAGAGAAGGATGTGAAATTGATGTGTATGCACACATATTAGTTTGACCAGAATTCTTATTTTTAATACTGAGTGAATCACAACTCGGGAACCTTTTTTTTTAATTTTCAAAGAAAGCACCTAACATTAAATAACATTTACTAATGACTTTTGAAGAACACATCCAGAAATATATACTTCTATAGTTAAATACCATAGAAATTGGCTAAAACTTTATTCAATATCATGATTTATATAAATTCAGTATACCAATTTTATTGAGAATATGAAAACAAAATTAAAGTGATAATTCTCAAGAGCTCCGTCGCTATAACCGCTTCGATAAGTTTGTTGGGGGTTAAAATTGACTCCAATATGTCTTGGCACAATCATGTCGCTGGAATTGCAAAGGCTGCTTCTCAAAAGCTTGGAACTTGGAACACAAATCCGAATCAGAAAACTGTACACACCTCAGCAACTTTTGATGCTTTGTAAAGCTCAGATCAGACCTTCTTTGGAGTATTGTTCTCATGTATGAAGCTCTACCCCCAAACAAACCCTGAAGCTGCTGGATTCCATCCAGAAAAGAGCCATCCGCCTAATTGGAGACGCGAACATCACTTACAACCTTGATTGTCTGGAACATCGAAGAAAAGTTGGAAATTTGTCTCTCTTCTATAGATACTTTCACGGGAAGTGACTTGACATATTTTATTTCACCATGAGCGATACATATCAGAAATACGTGACTGACTGTGGCTGCTCATCGTTTTGAGGTTCAACTCAGTACACCTCTAACTTCACTGTTTGAGAACTCTTCTATTTGGAGAACGGTGTTTATGTGGATTGAACTTCATGAGAAAGTTTTTCCAAATGATTTAATATCCAGCGAATCGAATCCAATGCGAATCGCACTGGCACCGCTCTAAGGGAACCTTAAGAATTTTCTTGTAGTGCTTGTGTTTTGTCCTTGAAAAAAAATGTTTTAATATCCAAATTTATTTCATTTCCGAAAAACTACATCTAAGGTTTAGAATCTTCTATAAAATATTGTTATTAAGTTCATAATTATCAATAGTTGAAAACAAGCTTGGTCAAATTAATATTCGCCAACCAAAAAACTTATATTTAAAATATTTTCATTTCATAACGGACACTATGAAACGTTTGAAAACGTTTAAATAGGTCTACATTTTGTCTTATTAAAAGCTTTTATTTAACTTGACTTTTATGTATGTTAACAAATCTTGCAAGTTTAATTTGACCCACTTCCCGGTATCCGATTGACCTGACATTTTGCATGCTAGTCCAGAACCGATGACGATGCATGTTAATCATAAACGTGACCTGATGCTGCTGCCAGGATCGGCTCCGTACGAGATATCTCCTCAGCGGTAAATAGCAGGAACACGAAATTTTGTATACGCATTCGTTTATGATAGGCAGTTGGTAGGCCCACCATGGAATAGATGCCACATCCAGGGTTAGCTTCAATAAAAAAAATATATTTCTAAAAAAAATTAAATCAAGCTTTCACGTTTGAATACCTACTTTCCGACTCTAAAAAGAAGTCAATAAATGGTGTAGTAGTTTGTAAGAACCCATATTTATTTGCATTGTGATAAAATAATTGCACAAGATAGTCTAATAGATTGTACTAGAAAAAATGATTCTGTAGATTCAAATAATAATATACCATCTGATATAAAGAAGACTGGGGGGTTGCCTAAAGAGTTGAAAATATTTGTGGGGGCCAAGGTGATGTTGCGATACAATGTTGATTGTCTAAGGGTCTAGTGAATGGTGTCATCAGTCATATAATAGAAATTATATGGATCTGTTTCCTGAGAGCACAAATGTATGACACGGACATTCCATCAGTCCGTATCGACTTCGGCAGTGATGAGATCAACATTATTCAACTGAAATCTGTGCAATTTCCAACTCAATTCAGCTATGGTACAGCTGAACGTAGAATGTTGCCAATTGTTTTATGCTGGGCTTGTACAGATCACAAAATGCAAGATAGTACGGTTGACTACGCTGTTGTATACTTGGGTTCAAAGTTGTTCGCTGCCGGCCAAGCGTACGTGGCTTTAAGAAGGGTCACATCAATAGAAGGCTTCCTGATAGAAGAATTAGACTGTTCGAAATTAACTGGGACTCGGCCATGTAATAATGACGTCATCAATGAAATGAATGGACTAAGAAATATAACAAGCTAATTCTTCCATAAGGTATGCCACATTCATTTATAACTTCACAGAATTGAAATTATAATAAGAGCTTGTCGCGATGCCTAGAAGAAATACATAGATGCCTACATATTCAGTCAGATGAAATTTAAATAAAATTTTAAATTTCAAACTCGATAAATCCTATGTGTGCAAAAAAGTTATTCAAGGTTAAAGTTCCACATTTTGAGCATTCACGGCACTTTAATTTAATTACAAACATGAATTGCTCACAAGTTTAGCAGGTGCCTACCTAATTACAAAATTTCATTTACAAATTGCAATTATCGCGACAAGCTTTTTATATAATTGTGATTTAAAATTTTATTTAAATTTCATCCGACTGAATATGTAGAGATTTCTTCTAGGTATCGCGACAAGCTTTTATTGTAATTTCAATTCTGTAAGGTCATAAATGAATGTGTTTAAAATTTTATTTTGATCTTTTTACGGCACCTTAATAAAAGCTTGTTTTAAAAGTTTTTTAACATTATTTTATTTTTGGTATAATTTCTGACCGCTCAGCATTTACCCACATAACTCAATTTTCAGAAGGAATTTGAACTTGGAAAACAATATATGACATTTTATTAAAGAAAGAACATAACTTTTGATATATACCCTGTTTTGGTACCCTGTATTTTAATCAATAAATTTGAGACGGAATATACAGGATGTGTGTTAGGTGAGATATTATAGTAGAAACTGTTCTGTGGGAACTCCGAGCTAGAAAATATGTATCGTAAGGAGCTCAACTTTACAAATTGATAATACTTGTACTCGTACTATGATTGAAAGTTTTCTTCTGAACAATGAAGCATTGAAAACAGATTATAATAATAACAATAATCATAACTTGTGCATCTGGAGCAGGAGTGTAACCATATTTTTTTGAAAGAAAACGGTACTGTATTATAAGCTTGAATTTTTTGTTCCAAAATTCTTTTTTGTTCATTTTGGTACTAACATATTGTTGACGATTACTTACAAAATGTTTTATCCAGTCCAGAGAATACCCAGAATAACATTGGCATATAATTTGAGAAAAAAATATCATGCTGAAAACACAGCCAAATGCACTTCGAAGTCACCAAAATTTTCAATATAATATTTGTTGAAAATATTATTTAACCATATTGGCCGACTTGTTCGAACAATAAAATATTCTTTTTCAAACGGGTTTTTCAGCTTGCCCTGTTTGGGTTAGATTTAGTAATTGAAGTTTCTGTTGATAGATCTGTTTAAAAAGTCTGTTTTTCCGTTAACCAGCTGCCGCACCCCTACGAACGACGACCCTCAGAAGTCGAAACTTTGCGAGGTCTTACCTTTTAACGTGTGATTCCTAACACGGATTGACCTGTTATTTGGTCCTCACATTTAATTTTGAAGACAATACAATTTAATAATTTCTGTATCATTATAAATCCAAGATGGCCGCATTCACAAAATAGCTGATTACATATTTTTTCACAACAACCTCAAGGCTCAACTAGTAGTATACTTTGAAAAGGGTGCAAATTCAAGATGGCCGCAGCTACAAAATGGCGTATTATCTACATATTATCTCACAACTACCTCAATATCGGTATCAAGTAACAGGGCTTGACTGGAACTATAGTCATAGTGATACACAACGAACTTTGTCAACTCAGAATCTGGATACAAGCATGGTTCTCTCAACCAAGTCAAGATGTTGTATGGTGTCGAGAACTGTGTGGCGTAAGGGGGGATAAAAATGTAACGTCGTTAGCGATACAAGTTAAAATAAAAAGTTCAAATGTGCCGAGATCTGTGTGACATTAGGGTGGATAAATATTAGAAACTAAAAACATGAAAATGAAATAAGTAAGAAAATGTTTAGGCTGAACGGTTTTACTGAAAAAAAAAAGATAATAATGATCTAGATAATGACCTAGAACCGGAAGGTCCTAGGTCCTCAGCAATCTACGGTATTGATCAGATGAAAAAAATCTAAAATCGTTGGCCGCAGTAATAACATATTCACTTAGGTTGCGCTTCGCCCAACGATTTTATTATTTTTTCACCGTAGATTGCGGAGGAATTTGATGCAGCCATTCGAATACAATTATCCAAATGTTCATCTGTAAGTCAATTGCGATATTTGTTCTTAATAAACTTCATATTGGAAAAAGAAGATTCACACAAATAGGTTGAACTGAATAATGCTTTCACTTTCAAGGCAACACGGCATAGAACTGAATATTTGTCTTTACTTACAATAGGCCAGATACATTCAGTACTTGAGACTAACGATTTTAAGGCTAAATCATTTGGAAACTCAATGACTTCCATTTCTGTTGCAGCGATGTCCTCGCCAAAGTTCTACATAACACAAGTTGCAAACTGTTGGATATCAATTTCCATAAAGGGTGAAACAACAAACTGCACTACTAAAGCCATTTCATTGAAATCCTTAAAACGATTTTTGAAGTTATTCTTCAGGGTAAAAATTATTTCTACATGATATTTGTTGTCATAGGGTTCTAATGGATTTTGAGATATTTTTTCTGAAAGAATAGAAAAATGCTTGGCATCGCTGATAATTAGGTTTTGTTCCCAAAACTCCAGCTTTTTGATAAATACTTTTATATCAGAAATCATTTCCGCTAGTTCTTTGTCTCTCCCCTGAAGCTGCAAATTAAGTTCGTTTAATTTCTCTGTAATGTCCACGAGAAAACCAAAATCTCTAAGCCAGATTGAATTTTCTAGTTCCGGAGTCGGTTCATCGCGTTGTTTGAAAAATTGAACTATGCCATATAGGACATCATTAAAACGTTTCAGCACCCATCCTCTACTTAACCATCGGACTTGAGAGTGAAGGAGTAGGTCCCTATATTGACAGTCAACTTCATTGGCCAAGGTTCTGAATAATCTTCTTTGTAACGCTTGAGCTCTAATCTTGTTCACAATTTTTACCACCAGTTTCATAACGTTGTTTAGTTTCAGGAAACTTCCACATAATGCTTGCTGATGGATAATACAGTGGTAACAGAGAAATTGCGGAAAAGTTTTATCTTTACGACATAACGCCACCAGACCCTTATCACAACCCACCATAGCTGGAGCGCCATCGGTTGTCAAGCCTACCATTTTCGATATTGGAATTTTCTCGGAAGAGATAATATTTTTTAAATGAGAAAACAACTCATGTCCAGTAGTGTATCCTTTCAGTGGAATGAACTTCAAAAGATCTTCTTTATTCGTAAAATCACTAAAAACCATCCTGACGAACACGGCCATCTGGGCAGTTTCATCTGTTGATTCATCCAGTTGAAGTGAAAAATAAACACTGTTATCTAAGTCAGTTCTTAACTGTAAAAAAATATAATTGCTCATTACTTGTACACGTACACGTGTACACTGTATTAGCAGAAAGTTGCATAGATTTTATAGCTGAAACTATCTCGTGTTTATTTCTAAAGTTGGCAAATAACGAATCAGCAGCTTCTAAAAACGCCTGTTTTATCATTTCCCCGTCTTCATAAGGTTTCTTTTTTTGTGCAATTATCTGGGACACACGGTACAATGCTTCAGTTGCAGCCTTATTTTTGTCGACTGTTCTTAAAAATATTGATTGTTGTCCAATTAACTGCTTTTTTAACTTTTTCAGTTTCTCCTTTCTGGCGGCAGAATGTAGTGGGAATGATTTTTCAAAATTAGAATGTACAGTTTTATGATGTCTCTCAATATTTCCTTTTTTAGCTGAGGATACACTACAAAAACACACTTTTGTCTATTTTCCACTTTATTTCTTTATTGTTGACCGGTTTCGGCTATTACACCATTTTGAAAGAAATATAGTGAAAAATAGACAAAAGTGTGTTTTTGTAGTGTATCCTCAGTGAACATGAATTTCCACAAAATAAATAAGTCGTCAATCGAAGAAGTCCTTTTTTAGCAACGGAGACCGAAGTATTACAGAACAAACACACATTTTTATCTTTAACTTCTGTAAAAAAGTATTGTTCTTCCCATTCGGAATGAAAGTGGTATGTCTTCACCTTCTTACAACTGCTTGCCATAATATTATTTTTGTTGTTCTCTACTAACCCAACCGCTGGACGTTGATTACGCGTTCAGTTTTAAACTGAGCGCAATGACGTTGCGCCGTGCGTATTTATCCCGTTCAAAGCAATCCAGATCGTTCTAGAACACTAACGCGCTGGTCCGGCTGGTCGGTTCTAGCCGATTCTAGCTTGATGGCATCAGCGGCAGATCGCTCACCGCAACGTTGCCGCTGTTTAATGTTTAATATCATAACAATTAGATTTTTTGTGGAATTTTCGGAAACTTCTCTGATTTTTGCAGTTTGTATTTTTAAAATTAAAATCGTTGTGAGAGCTACCAGAAGTGTCTCCGCGAGCTACCGGTAGCTCGCAATCGACAGGTTGGCGACCACTGATCTACATCATTATTATTATTTTTTTTTAATAAAACCTTTTAACAAAAATTTCAGATACCTTCTTAGTATAAAGCATACTCAAAAATTGAAAGAAAAGTCGATTGAATGCTGGATACATTTTTAATGAAGGCTTCTTAGGTTATGTGGATATATACCAAGCGGATTGAAAGTTATAATAAAAAATATGAAAGAATGACGAATTGATTTGACTGTATAGTGCGCCAAAAGAATAATTTGGTTATAATTACTACAAATGCTAAAGTTTTACAGTTCATAGTGATTTTTACCTTCTTTTTTTCTTTTAAATTTAATACTTTACACAGCATGTCAAGCCTGAAGAACGAATTAACCGTTGAAAATCATCCATTGGGTTTACACAACGAAATCAATAATCTTCGCAAATACACCGTATTTACATAAAAGTGACGTAATTATGCTAAATCGCAGCAATATGACAATGATATTATCGATCCGCTAAATTTATGACTAGTTGCGCCATTACAATCATAATTTGTATTTTTCCTTGTCCAATTACATCTTACATCCGTTCTAATGGAAGGTTTAAGACATCGAGGAATCAATAAAATGTCTTTGTTAGGATTTATTAGTCCCACTGTTACATTTATCTCAATAATAATAGGCCCGGGGTTATGGATTTGTTATTTAAATATCAAGTACTGACATTGCATGCTAATTTTTGATTGTAAAAATTGATAAAGAGGTGTTAGAAGGTGTGTAATACGCTACATAAATATTTATCGATACGTTGTTTGATAAGTTCTATTCGTCATTGGTTACAAGGTTTCATGAATCAATTGCGAAAACTAAAATTCGACCGTTCAGTTTTTCACACAGAAATGTGGAAAATTGTAGAATATATCCAATAATATATGTCTAATGCAGAAGTACCCGTCCAATTTATTCCATTTAGGTAAGAGAATAACCCTGATAATTTAGAAAGTATTGCACTCAAATTTAGTGGATCCGACAGCTACATCAAAAGCGTCGATGTGATCCATTACCCAACAAAGAACTGAAAAAAATCTGACCAAATCGGTGGAAGAAAAGATGGATGGTATTCTAGTTAAATGCAAAAGCATTATTACAAAAACAGAATGTACCCGACTCATTTCCCACTATAGTAAACCTCCACATTTTAATAGTTCACAAAAATACACAAACATAAAAAGTTGTCTTTTGAGACCAATCGTCAGTTCAATCGGATCTTCTTACCAAAAACTTGCAGAATATCTTCTCCAACATCAATAAATAGTTCCGATACACAGTGGCGGATTAAGCATTTTGCCGCCCTAGGCCCCGTCTAATACGCCGCTCTTTTTGAACAACAAAATTCTATATATTTTGATTCACAATTGTTATTAAATGAAGTTTTTTTTATTCAAATATAATTGAACTAGTTGAGCTTCAATAGACAGTAATGCCAAAGCATTGAATCTATCTTGGCTCATACTTGCGCGTAAATAAGACTTAACCCTCTTTAAGGTGGAAAAATATCTTTCTCCGGAACAATTGGTAGCAGGAATACTCAAAAAAATACGTAGAGCAATGTCGACATACGGATAAACCTCTCGAAGATTTCAAGAATGCAATACATTGTATATTTCTCGTGCAGAGCCTAAATCTTCCGTATTTTCTGGAGAACCTTTGAGCTGACATTGTAAATGAAGACATTCATTTCCTAATGTCTCTTCCAAATCATTAGGATACTGTTTAACTAATTTTCAATTCAGTTGTATTTTCGTGACCAGATGAAGGTAGTGTTTCATTCACCCGTGACTCATCTGCCTTAATTTTTCTGGTTTTTTTGCGACCCGTATCATATCGATAATAAACTTGAACTCCACACAGTGCTTTTGCTTTATCTTCATATTCAGAGTATTGTTTGTCCCTCATATCTTGAAGAAATAACGCCAAAGAACCATAAATTTGTACTACAGATGATAATTCTGCATTAGATTTCTGAAGCTTTTTACTAGCAGCATTAAAACGATCTAAAATAACATTCCAAAGTATGACCAAAATTGCCTTTTCTAGATGCTGTAATTTTCGCTGCAGTCCTGTAGCTTCAGATCGTGTAGTCGGTTTTTTATCACGATTTTGTACAAGAAAGTTCAGTGTATTAATTATTCCAGGCCACTCTTTTTGTAACGCATAACATGCATCATGTCGAGCCGACCAACGAGTTTGAGAAAGACTCTTAAGTATTAAACTTGTATGTTGCACTAAGATTTCCCAAAGATGTGTTGATACCGTAAAAAAATTTATAAAGTTCTTGCAAAGTAGAAAAAAAATCAACTGCTTCGGTGACAGATTCAGCTGCACAAGTTCCTACTAAATTTAAAGAATGGGCAAAACAAGAAACATATTCTGCTAATGGATTAATCGTTCTAATTCTTGACTGCACTCCTGAATATGAACCTGACATATTGCTTGCGTTTTCGTAAGATTGACCAAGACAGTTCTTTATGTCCAAACCATTATTTTCAAGAGATTTTAATAGAGCATCTTCAATATCTTTAGCCTTATAGCCAGTATTTGGTAAAAATTCTGAAAAACTCTCAACAATTTCACCGTTATCACGTACATATCTAATAATTATCGTGAGCTGATCAACATGTGCAATGTGCAGGTGAAGAATCTACTATTACACCAAAATACTTAGCAGATTGCACTTCTTTAGAAATTTGTTGCAATATTTTATTTTGAATTAATAATATAGTTTCTTCACAGATTGTTTTAGATAAAGTACGAGGTACTTCCACGGGCAGGGTGTGCATACAGTTTTAAATGCTCCTCTAAAAACAGATCAAACTCAGCAAGAAGCTCTATGAAACAATAGGAAAGATACATGATTTTTTTGTTTCTTCCCTAAACGCCAGCGCCACTCGTGGTTGTTTTAGGAACATTCAGATTCGCTATGAAGTAACAATAACTTTCGGATTCTCTCTTGGATATCCAAAACTGGGTAATGCTTAATCATTAAGCAGTAATTCGCATAGATGATTATTAATTAGATTGTTTCTTTTTGATAAACTTGTTCGATAAAGACTATAATTGGATTTCATCAAAATATTAATAATGCACCCTTAAATTGAAAAATCAATGAAGAAATGAAATATGTTATAGCCTATAGAAAATTTTTAATAGATTAAAAAAATGAAACAATTTAAAAATGAATTTTTATTATTTATATTTCTTCGGTCCTTGAATTTTGCCGCCCCCCAAATCGTGCCGCCCTAGGCCTATGCGGTAATCCATCACTGCCGATACAATAGAGAGACGTATAAAACCAACAAATATTTTTGATATTTTGAATAGGTTTTGGAGTAAAGTAAAATTAAGGTGAAATAAAAAAACAATTATGAAATGAAATGAGAAATTCAAAGTTGACTAAATGTGCCGTACGGAAGCAAAGGCGAACAAAATCTAGAGAGTGAGGAAGAAGAAATACCTAGTTAAAAAGAGTACATAGAAAATTGGTTTCTGGTAATAAAATGGACAGACGAAAATATCTTATTAAAATAATTAGCCCAAGTACTGAAGGAAAATTGTACCTATGTTCGAAAATGATAATTTACGAGTATGTTTGATTCAGATCTATGTAGAACCAATTTGTTCAAAAGTTCTAATGTGCAAATAAGAGAGGACCATTGTGATCACACACATACCCCGTGGGGCTAACGTAGGAAGGGGTTAGGATAGGTTATGTCTAAAGTGAGTGGGTCTATTCGATCCTCCACCGCAACCCGCAAGGATTCATTGTGGTTCACACCTATTCAGACTCGACCAAATAAACCTAGCTTCTAAATGAAGTCAATTAGTTTGTATGGTGAGTGGTCTTTCAGGTCAGATGGTGAGAGTACGGCTCTGACGAACTCTAAAAACCTGATTCGGTACTCTGCTGTTTCATCATTTTCCAAACAGAGGCGACACACACTGATCTCCGACAGTCCGACAGCATATGATGATTCAAATGACAGTGACCTGTAAGAAGGACTGTTAGACATCGTAGTGCATCCCTACTGTAGTACAACAACTGTTTGGTATCAAGCTTCGAAGGGTGAATAAATACCTTGGAGTGAGCCAATCCTGGAAGATTCTGCCAGTCTAGTCCATAAATCTTCAGACCATCCAGGTGTTCAATCTTTATTTGGCAAAGCCTAAAGTGATGCCAATGACAGCTACTCATATCTTTCTTCGAAATGGGTTGCCAACTACGATCTATTTCCGAAGAACTATTTGATAAACACTTCACACATAAACATGTACGCTGACTCTTTGAGTTTACTTACACGCCTCATATCTCAACATGACTTCACTGCCGATTGTCGTGCAATGTCATCAAGAATGATCTTCAAAATCAGTGGACAATTGATGGAATTTACGGTGTAACTCATCGGGGTGAACTAAAAGATTGCTCTCACTAAACCTGAATAGATTTCACCCTTACTTATTTTTTCATATTGTGAAAGGCATAGATTTACAAAAAGATCAATTGTAAAACTTCAATTACCTCTACAAAAAGTGACTTTTGTTCAATTTCAGAAAATATTTTCAGTAAATATGAGAGTGAAGTACCTATTCTTGTTTTAGGCGGTTTACTGGATTAGCAATATACAAGTTTATTTGAGAAACAGACGATGAATTCCATGTGAAAGTTACAATATTGTAATAACAACTGATGAAAAGTTGTAATCTTGAAAATAATAGAGTTATCCATATACTTCTAATTAATTGTAATCTTGAGTTACCTACCCTCCAGTTTCAAACATCGGTAAAAAGAACACCATCTCAAATAAGCTATTTCTGAACGAAAGGTTCTTCAAATATGCAGAACACGATAAATTTTGTATGAGGGAGCGTACAAAATATATTTTCATCCCAAACAAGAGAAATTTCTGTTATTTATTCACATGTGGAAGCCATAAAACTAAATATGAGGTTTATTATTATTTCTAAGGAAGACAGCCAGTCTCCTGGTTTGCTATATTTTTATAGGAAACAGTAGGTTAGGATTTTATAATTTGACCATAGAAACTACAAAATGTTTCAGGCTCCAAATCATCATGAATGCGAAAAAAATTAATAAATAAATAATAGTAGTGATAGTTATTTTCTTGACGAGGGTTGCTATATATTACTCAAACATCGAAAATGTTTTTTTTTTTAGCTAAGAGACAAAAATAATCACTCTGGAAATTGTATATTCTGGGCGGTTTGTTTCAACCATTTCTCAATAGTATCTGCGGAAATTGATTTCAATCGTTATTTGAAACAGTCATTTGAATGAAGCGCTATAGTAAACTGAACCTTGTGGCATATCAAAAATGTCTACATAATCTTATGAAATAAGGTTAAGATAGATTGTCGCCATTGCTCCTATGAATAATTTATAATTTTATGATATTTCTTCAAATTAGTGTTGGAATACTGAAAACGTGTTTTTTCAATAAACAGTTGAATCTATCCACTATTTAAATATTTATTTCAATGTCCCAAATTGAACTCTGAGCGGTGCATTCAATTCAAAAAGGCATAGAACTTCAGGCGTGTATTTTTTGCTGTTTGGTATGGCAAAATTTGCCCTGATAGTTTATTATAGTTCAGGATCCAATATTTAAGCATATATGAAATTATTTTCCTAAATATCTCCGCAAGGGCAAAAAGGCAAACTCTACCTTTCGCGAAATTGGAAAAACTTTTTTTGCCTGACGGAGTGGGCGACTTAAATGGACTCTCAATAGCAATGTTGTTGAAATTTATCTGTTCAGCAAAATGCTACTAGAGATTTTAACTTCTCAGAATATCAATAAAACTCCCAATAGCAAAGTTCAATATCTAGATTTTTTCAATATCAATTCACCTGACTAATATTGGTGCATTCACAAATTGGTTTACGGTTTTCCAAATTGATGAAATTGCATTCAAAGTATCTAAAATGACCAGCGAGCTATACAGTTTCCATAATTTTCGATTTTCCTGCGTCAATATTCTTATACGAGATATACCTCTGCAGCAGTAGATTGTCTGAATAATGAAATAACATAATCTTTAAATGGTTCACCTGAAATTTCAGCAGGGAATCATTTTTCAGATAATAATTTCAGTACTTTGGGGTCCATTTTAATACTTATAGAATAGCAAGATGTTCATTGTTTTTCGGGTTGACTAATCTTTTCCACATTGCTTCATTATATCTACGATAGAAAATCTATTTACGAGCTTTGGTATAGTTGAAGTTCAACCTAGAACTAAAAAATCCTTCACATATACTTGTGTCTTATTTGTCTGGTATTTTGGAGTCCCTTTCTGAGAATCGACCTTGTTAACAATTTGACGATTTGCGAACGATCAAAATTATTCTCTTGTCTAGCTTTCCACAGTGTAATAGTACCTTCGTCACTCTCTCCTAAATGCACATGCTTATTCAACTGATATAATTATCAGGTTAAGTTAGAATATCAAACATATTTGTAGCGGTGTTCATTCCCGACAGTTCCCATGATCAAGTCAGCCTGAGTCTCTGCTGGTATCTCTTATGAGTGGTGTTGTTTTCTTCCAAGCTATAAATATATCTGGCATCCAGGTGGTGCAAGAAGGTCATTCATATAATACAAATGATTGACCTCATACCTCAGGTCTTCGGAAGTTACCCTCAACTTTTCTTGAGCGCAACGGATAGTGCCCCAAAATACTCCTCTTCTGAAAGTGATTCGATCTGTTTAGACTTCAGCCTGATCAGATATGGTGAGGCTAGTCCTCCAAAGTGATTAGTTGTTCAATGCATCTCCCTATTTTGTGAAGAACATGATGAGTTCATGAGAAGTATCAAATACTTTCTAATAATTATTTCCTATGAAATATATTATAAGGTTCTTTCCCAATACTGCATGTGGTTTTCAATTGTTTTAAATAGTCAAATTTTTTTGTGGATAAGACTGTTTCATTCTGCAAAAACCCCAAGCCGGAATGTAATGCTTATCCTACATTCATTAGTTGAGAACCTTGAGCAGGTGTCGGTAGGTGTTGAATAGTTCTTTTCACCGAAGAGACCTTCTGGGATGCAAATGATCTTATATACCTCACGTCTCATTCAACTATACACTCCAAAGTTTCTCAATCTTATCTTTATAGAAAATTGCTGTAGGTACTATCCGCGTACGTTATTATCTTACCAGTGTTAGGCACAACAAACAAGCTGTTAAGATATATATTAGATAACATAGGGCTCAGGACAATTCCTTGAGGTACACCGTATTCAATCATCTGTACTAACCCGTTCATCCATTCTCACAGACTGTGTGCTATTCAACAAGTAGCTTCTGAAAACAGACAAAGAAATATATCTGACTCTATAGTTTTCTAGTGAACTCAACAGAATTTCATGACTCACGGTGTCGAAGATTTTCCATAGATCTATTAAGACACAGAGTGAAGGTACAAAGCGGAATAAATTTCTTTGGTATGGATCTATAGTTTATTTCTTCACGATTTCCACTGAAGACTGCTGATATTAGGTCCGTTCCAACCAGCGTCAGAAACAGTTTCTGACAGTCAGGATTCTGCGCAGTAATGTGATTGCGTTCCAACGTGAGTTTCCAACCATTAGTTAACTATCAGTTTTCTGTTCCATCCAAGATTCAAACCTGTTCGAAATCTATCAGAATGGTTTGAGGATTTTCTTCTAACCATTAATCTGACACATGCGTATTCCGTATTACTGTTTCTGTTTTATGTTCATACAACTTGTAAACAACATAACCTGCAAACATTGTTATAAAATAAATTATGTTTTTGCTGACGCAGAAAAAATTAGTAATTCTATGAACATCTTCAATTACACAAATTAATTACTGCGGTGACCTTCCAGTTCCATGTTGATTAGTAAATAGAATAGAGATATAAAATACTGCAACCTTATTTTACTCTCCAGAAATACACTTGATTAGATTTATTTTGAAAGGTTATGTTGAAATTCCACGCTAAACTTCAGTTGAACTATCAGCTGTTCCAATCAGAAATTTCAAATCAATCAGAAACCAATATTTACCAGACATGCGCGTTGACAACGATTTACGAACAGTTGGAAATCTGTTTGTGACTCAAGGTTGGAACGAACCTATTATTGCTCCCTAAAATGATGAAGGAAAATACCTACTCGAATAATGCGATTGAAAATGTTAGCTAAGGAATTTACTGTTACGTCGACAATTACATTTCACAAATATGACCTTCTATGCTGCAAATTTTTAGGGGTTATTGGGTTGAGCAGCTCATGGTATTCAATATGCCAAAATTGGATTTGAAAATTTCTTTTGATTTTTTGAATGGAAAAAGCTAAACAATATCTACATATGTGTGTGAGGTGAATCAAAGAAAAACGATATCCTGTTGTCGTATACTACTGCGAACGATATATCTGACTGTTATAAAGAAGCCACGACTAGTCTTGTATATATTGCTCAAGTTTCCAAACTGAAGAGATTGAATTGAGGAGGTTGGGGCTAACATTGTACTGTACTTCGAACAGCGATAGAAGTGTTTTTCGGTTCTCCTACAACATTGCCTTTTTCTGTGGTGAACCCTGGCCAAACATTTTCCTTTTTCTGCCAGAAACTAGTTATTTTGCGGACGCAGAATCAAGTAAAGTGTTCACCTGTCATATAACGACACTCCAGTGCATTCAATCATAATTGAAATTTAATATTCGAGAAATTAAAACTCAACAATTCAGAGACATAAAAAGTTTTGAGTGATAAAAATCATCTTCTTGGACTGACCGTTAGTCGGCGAGCCGAACCATGATCTGTGACACCTGTACCTCGCCAATAATAAGTAAAACGCCCGGGTTAATGTGTGGCGGCAGTTGTCTACATCATTACCATGGAAAATGTGTTGGAATAACTAAGCAGATGTTTAATAACTTCCGCTTGCCAGGCGCGATATGGATATTTCCTGACTGCCGATCCTCAGCTGATCCTGGCAACTAATCTATGGTAACTCCAGATGAAGAAAAATAGGAGGAATTAGGAGCAGAAAATCCTTCACTCACGTTGAAAATACTTCAGAACATACAATCCAAGATGCAAGATATAAAGAAACAGCATAAAAAGGTCACGGCAGCCGTTCAGTTCTGCAGTGATCACATTTCGGTTTTTGAAACAATTATTGAACAGATAAATAGCAGAATGGACATCATGGAAAAAATGGCTGAGGCGTTTTCACTGCTTGAAAAAAGAGGTCCGGCAAAAATTTACTAACCATTGTTAGAAATATTGGAGAAGTTATCCAGTGTCCAATCACTCACTCGGACATCGACCATATTTTCAAAGCAAACACACGTACACCAAACAAAATCAAACCTATTATCTCACAACTAGCACACAAAAAAAAAAACTCGACATTTTAACAGCCATTAAAACAAAACGAGCGCAGCTTCGCTCGTCCGGTAACTCAGTCCCCGGATTAAAGGTAGATAACATCTCCATCCAGCTGTTTATCAAGGAGCATTTAATAAGCCACACCAAAACACTGTTGAAGTAATGTAAAGACGCGGCAAAAAAATTTATTTCAAATATGTCTGGGTACGAGAAGGACATATTCTTGTCAGAAAAGGTGATACTAGCAGAGCTACGAGGATTTATGATAGAGACGATATAAGCAAAGTAAAGTAGTCTCTCCATTAATTAAATGATATTTACTATTTTCCTTTCTTCTCTTGATGGACTTATCCGTTTTCTACCAGAACGTACGTGGCTTGAAATCAAAATTATCTGTTACTTTCAAAATTTCAGTAAATCTCGAATATGATATAATATGTCGAGCGCAGACTTGGTTGAATAGTTCGATCAACTCCTCCGAGGTATTATGTGATACATATAACGTTTTTCGACAGGATAGGGAAGACACTATGATGCATACTGCTTGTGACGGCGGCGGCGTGTTGTTAGGAGTGAATTGCAGCTTATCTTGTGTGGTGAGGCATGAATTGATGACCAATGTGGAAGACCTATGGATCACGGTGAATCCTACAAAAGCTAATACTAGTAAATTGAACCTGTGCAGTGATCATATTTCTCCAGGTCCTAACTTCTTCGAATCACTAACTATTTTCTGCGCTAAGCTTGCTGACATCGTCAGTAATAACGCCAATGACACCTTCGTTATTTGTGAGGATTTCAATATTCCCAATATCACATGGCATCCCGACAACGTGAACAAAAATTGTATCCCTTAACTGATGTGAATTCTAACCTTTTCATTCGCTCAATATGTTATTGTGGTCTTTCTCAATTCAGTTCCTATGTGAATTGGTCCAATAATACTCTAGATTTAGTTCTAAATAATAATTTTGCAATTTATAACCTGACTTCCTCCCTTACGCCACTCGTCCCTGAGGAAGAGAGACACAACACAATAGAATTCGATATAAAATTATTACATTTGCCTGCTATATGTCAAGAAAAGCCTTCTTATAACAAAGCTGACTTTGTTTCAATCCCCAGGGAACTTGGGGCATTTGATTGGGATCGCGAATTATTTCCCTTAAACACTGAGGACAGTGTTTCTAAAATGTACTCTATCATAGATATAATTATAACAAAATATGTATCGAAATATGCTAAACATAACATCTATATCTAATAACTGTAATAACTGTTCATAACACGATATTGCATATCATTTATAACAATCAAATCATTTATTGTTACTTTCACCTCATCATTTGTGAATACTCTTTTTGGGATTGTCCCGTTTTGTATTCCACTGAAAATAAATAAATGAATAAAATAAAACATACCACTGGTTATTCGCCAGAAGTTAGCATCTTTTGTTGAAGTATCACAAATTTGTGTAACTACACTTCAAAGCCCTATATTATATATTGAAATCGTTTTCAAAATGCGAGACAAAGTAGAAGGATGAGAATATTAATGAAAGTGCATTTACATTCTAAAGGTACTCAATAAAATCTCTAAAGAGGAAACCACAAGATTGCCTCGGAACTATTTTATAACTTGTAAAACAGTTGATTTTTAGTGTCAAAAATATAATTATCGGTCGTTTACACTAGCTGAATGTCCGGTGGAATATGGCGGTTGGCCAATCTGTATACTTAATGAAAATATCATGTGGTTTCCAGTGCCTCACAAATTTCAGAAATGCTTTCAGCATCGTTTCTAAGTACCGTGCCCTAAATAAGACCAAATATTTGGATCTGAGTTTTCAATTCGTTCTAAATTAATTTATCCGACAGCTATCTCCATACTCGATTCGAGATACTATCAGCTTAAGTTGTTAATTTGTAATAAGTGTTATGTGAAATGTTTCGTCGGAGATATTTCGATCGGTGAATTGAATTATTCAATCGAGTCAATTCAATTAGGTTATTAATTGAAAATATGCAAATTAGGTGGTCAATGCCAAGCGTTTTTATTGAACCATGCTCTGTTAAAAGGCACAGAAAATATTGGAGATCTGTCTCAGATTTTCGAATCGTATTTCAGGTAGGTGTCTATAAATGAATAAATACATTCACAAATTACTAATGTATGGTTATGAAGAGAACAAATTGATATTTTCCAAAAGTTCGTCACTTGATTACAAAATGAAAGTGACTTGTTATTCATAATATAGCTTTACGCCACCCTAACTCGTGAGCAGCTTCTTGGAGTAGTGGTTTAGGCCAGAGGTCCTGGATTATTTCTCGGGTCAAGTTACATCTGCGATATTCTTTGATTTTTTCCACTCGATTTTCAAACTATTTGAAATTCCATTAAATAATTAAAATGGGACTTATTTCTGAATGCTTTTTTGGGGTTACTTTTCGTTATGAAATTCAGTCGTTTTACTCTGATTCGCAATATCCTTCACAAATGAATCGCATTTGAAAATATTATTGTCCTTTGGATATCCAAAAAGGCTAAAAGGCAAAATCGAGAATTTGAAAAAGTCTGGAATTTACGAAATTGAATGTAAGGACTGCGATGCAAAATATTATGGACAGACTAAAAGATCTATTAAAGTATGATATAAGAAACATTTAGCACACCAGAAATATGGAAGACCAGAGAAATCAGCAGTCGCCCTTCATGTTTTGCTACAAAACCATTCCGTAACTTTAGTCTTTAGTTAGATATGTTAACAACAGGCATCTAGATCCCTATGAGAGCTTAGGAACAAGTAAACATAATAACATTACGAATAACGATGGTGGACCAATACTTAATAGTTTACTATATAGCTTGTTGAATTAATATTTTTAGTTATCAGATTTACCTGACTAGTAGATAAGGCAATATTGTGAAATTGATTTTAAGACAATTGAGATGCAGGTATAGTTCAAGTAAATATTGGCGTGAAGTTATCCACAGATTTCTGGCCACACATGCCGACGTAGAGGAAAATAAAAATCTGTGGTTGGGATACAAAATCATTAGCACCCGTACTAATATCTGTGGCTGGAAATACCTATTCACTATAGGTTGAACGTGAAATTATTGAGACTATTTGGTGTTTTTATAGAGTCTTGAGTAGATTGAAGCGTTGATAATCCTTTTCTCATCAACAATACAGATTAAGGGAAAAATAAAATTGAAAATATTAGACTTACTTTCCAATACCCCATATAGAAATGATATCCGATGATGTGCGTCCATCAAAATCACACAACTTCCATAGTTTCTTGAGAAGATTAACTTGGTGATAACAGTTTTCTTGTTATCTAGACAGATTTCGACCAAGAAATTGTTGAAACAATCAGACTCATTTTTTGAGATTCCTTGTATTCATGAAAATCACACAACTCTTATAGAATTTTTGTTACCCATACGGAATTCGAGAATAAAATTGTTGAAACGATCAAACTAACTTTTTCAACCCCTTGTAGAATTGAAACCAGATGATGTGCGTGCATAAAAATCGCATAAGTCTTATGGAATCTTGGGTAGATTGACGTAGTGATAACAATTTCCTTGTCACCCGAAGAGATTTCGAAAACAAAAATGTTGAAACAATCAGACTCATTTTTTGAGATTCCTTTTAGAATTGGAACCAGAAGATGTGCGTTCATGAAAACTACATAACTGTTATGGAATCTTGGGTAGATCGATATAATGAAAACCGTTTTCTTGTCACCCATACAGATTTCCAGGAAAAAATATTGAAACAATCAGACTCACTTTTTAAAACACCCTGTAGAATTGGAACTAGAAGATGTGCGTTCATGAAAATTACACAACTGTTATATAATCTTAGTTAGATTGATATAGTATAAACCGTTTTCTTGTCACCCATACAGATTTCCAGGAAAAAATATTGAAACAATCAGATTCACTTTTTAAAACACCTTGTAGAATTGAAACTAGAAGATGTGCGTTCATGAAAATTACACAACTGTTATAGAATCTTAGTAAGATCGATATATTGTAAACCGTTTTCTTGTCACCCATACAGATTTCCAGGAAAAAATATTGAAACAATCAGATTCACTTTTTAAAACACCTTGTAGAATTGGAACTAGAAGATGTGCGTTCATGAAAATCACACAACTGTTATAGAATCTTAGTAAGATCGTTATAGTGTGAACCGTTTTCTTGTCACCCATACAGATTTCCAGGAAAAAATATTGAAACAATCAGACTCACTTTTTAAAACACCTTGTAGAATTGGAACTAGAAGATGTGCGTTCATGAAAACTACATAACTGTTATAGAATCTTGGGTAGATCGATATAGTGAAAACCGTTTTTTTGTCACCCATACAGATTTCGAGAAAAAAATTGTTACAACAATCAGACTCATTTTTTGAGATTCCTTGTAGAATTAGAACCAGAAGATGTGCGTTCATGAAAATTACATAACTGTTATAGAATCTTGGGTAGATCGATAAAGTGATAACTGTTTTCTTGTCACCCATACAGATTTCTAGGAAAAAATATTGAAACAATCAGACTCACTTTTTAAAACACCTTGTAGAATTCGAACTAGAAGATGTGCGTTCATGAAAACTACACAACTGTTATAGAATCTTGGGTAGATCGATATAGTGAAAACCGTTTTCTTGTCACCCATACAGATTTCCAGGAAAAAATATTGAAACAATCAGATTCACTTTTTAAAACACCTTGTAGAATTGGAACCAGAAGATGTGCGTTCATGAAAACTACATATCTGTTATAGAATCTTGGGTAGATCGATATCGTGAAAACCGTTTTCTTGTCACCCATACAGATTTCCAGGAAAAAATATTGAAACAATCAGACTCACTTTTTTAAACACCCTGTAGAATTCGAACTAGAAGATGTGCGTTCATGAAAACTACATAACTGTTATAGAATCTTGGGTAGATCGATATAGTGAAAACCGTTTTCTAGTCACCCATACAGATTTCCAGGAAAAAATATTGAAACAATCAGATTCACTTTTTAAAACACCTTGTAGAATTGAAACTAGAAGATGTGCGTTCATGAAAATTACACAACTGTTATAGAATCTTAGTAAGATCGATATAGTGTAAACCGTTTTCTTGTCACCCATACAGATTTCCAGGAAAAAATATTGAAACAATCAGACTCACTTTTTGAAACACCTTGTATAATTGGAACTAGGAGATGTGCGTTCATGAAAATTACACAACTGTTATGGAATCTTAGGTAGATCTATATAGTGAAAACTGTTTTCATGTCACCCATACAGTTTTCGAGAAAAAAATTGTTGCAACAATCAGACTCATTTTTTGAGATTTCTTGTAGAATTAGCACCAGAAGATGTGCGTTCATGAAAACTACATAACTGTTATAAAATCTTGGGTAGATCGATATAGTGAAAACCGTTTTCTTGTCACCCATACAGATTTCCAGGAAAAAATATTGAAACAATCAGACTCACTTTTTTAAACACCCTGTAGAATTCGAACTAGAAGATGTGCGTTCATGAAAACTACATAACTGTTATAGAATCTTGGGTAGATCGATATAATGAAAACCGTTTTCTAGTCACCCATACAGATTTCCAGGAAAAAATATTGAAACAATCAGATTCACTTTTTAAAACACCTTGTAGAATTGAAACTAGAAGATGTGCGTTCATGAAAATTACACAACTGTTATAGAATCTTAGTAAGATCGATATAGTGTAAACCGTTTTCTTGTCACCCATACAGATTTCCAGGAAAAAATATTGAAACAATCAGACTCACTTTTTGAAACACCTTGTAGAATTGGAACTAGGAGATGTGCGTTCATGAAAATTACACAACTGTTATAGAATCTTAGGTAGATCTATATAGTGAAAACTGTTTTCATGTCACCCATACAGTTTTCGAGAAAAAAATTGTTGCAACAATCAGACTCATTTTTTGAGATTCCTTGTAGAATTAGAACCAGAAGATGTGCGTTCATGAAAACTACATAACTGTTATAAAATCTTGGGTAGATCGATATAGTGAAAACCGTTTTCTTGTCACCCATACAGATTTCCAGGAAAAAATATTGAAACAATCAGACTCATTTTTTGAGATTCCTTGTAGAATTAGAACCAGAAGATGTGCGTTCATGAAAACTACATAACTGTTATAAAATCTTGGGTAGATCGATATAGTGAAAACCGTTTTCTTGTCACCCATACAGATTTCCAGGAAAAAATATTGAAACAATCAGACTCACTTTTTAAAACACCCTGTATAATTGGAACTAGAAGATGTGCGTTCATGAAAATTACACAACTGTTATATAATCTTAGTTAGATTGATATAGTGAAAACCGTTTTCTTGTCACCCATACAGATTTCCAGGAAAAAATATTGAAACAATCAGATTCACTTTTTAAAACACCTTGTAGAATTGGAACCAGAAGATGTGCGTTCATGAAAACTACATATCTGTTATAGAATCTTGGGTAGATCGATATCGTGAAAACCGTTTTCTTGTCACCCATACAGATTTCTAGGAAAAAATATTGAAACAATCAGACTCACTTTTTAAAACACCTTGTAGAATTCGAACTAGAAGATGTGCGTTCATGAAAACTACATAACTGTTATAGAATCTTGGGTAGATCGATATAGTGAAAACCGTTTTCTTGTCACCCATACAGATTTCCAGGAAAAAATATTGAAACAATCAGACTCACTTTTTATAACACCTTGTAGAATTGGAACTAGAAGATGTGCGTTCATGAAAATTACACAACTATTATAGAATCTTAGGTAGATCTATATAGTGAAAACTGTTTCCATGTCACCCATACAGTTTTCGAGAAAAAAATTGTTGCAACAATCAGACTCATTTTTTGAGATTCCTTGTAGAATTAGAACCAGAAGATGTGCGTTCATGAAAACTACATAACTGTTATAAAATCTTGGGTAGATCGATATAGTGAAAACTGTTTTCTTGTCACCCATACAGATTTCCAGGAAAAAATATTGAAACAATCAGACTCACTTTTTTAAACACCCTGTAGAATTCGAACTAGAAGATGTGCGTTCATGAAAACTACATAACTGTTATAGAATCTTGGGTAGATCGATATAGTGAAAACCGTTTTCTAGTCACCCATACAGATTTCCAGGAAAAAATATTGAAACAATCAGATTCACTTTTTAAAACACCTTGTAGAATTGAAACTAGAAGATGTGCGTTCATGAAAATTACACAACTGTTATAGAATCTTAGTAAGATCGATATAGTGTAAACCGTTTTCTTGTCACCCATACAGATTTCCAGGAAAAAATATTGAAACAATCAGACTCACTTTTTGAAACACCTTGTAGAATTGGAACTAGGAGATGTGCGTTCATGAAAATTACACAACTGTTATAGAATCTTAGGTAGATCTATATAGTGAAAACTGTTTTCATGTCACCCATACAGTTTTCGAGAAAAAAATTGTTGCAACAATCAGACTCATTTTTTGAGAATCCTTGTAGAATTAGAACCAGAAGATGTGCGTTCATGAAAACTACATAACTGTTATAAAATCTTGGGTAGATCGATATAGTGAAAACCGTTTTCTTGTCACCCATACAGATTTCCAGGAAAAAATATTGAAACAATCAGACTCATTTTTTGAGATTCCTTGTAGAATTAGAACCAGAAGATGTGCGTTCATGAAAACTACATAACTGTTATAAAATCTTGGGTAGATCGATATAGTGAAAACCGTTTTCTTGTCACCCATACAGATTTCCAGGAAAAAATATTGAAACAATCAGACTCATTTTTTGAGATTCCTTGTAGAATTAGAACCAGAAGATGTGCGTCCATGAAAATTACACAACTGTAATCACTGTATCAATCTTGGGTAGATTGATACAGTGGAAACCGTTTTCTTGTCACACTCTTCTGATTCCAATTCTACAAGGAATCTCAAAAAATGAGTCTGATTGTTGCATAATTTTTTTTATCGATATCTTCATGGGTGACAAGAAAACATTTTTCACTTTATCGATCTACCCAAGATTTTATAACAGTTATGTAGTTTTCATGAACGTACATCTTCTGGTTCCAATTCTACAAGGAATCTCAAAAAATGATTCTGTTTGTTGCAACACTATTTTATCGAAATCTGTATGGGTGACAAGAAAACAGTTTTCACTATATCGATCTGCCTGAGATTCTATAACAGATGTGTAATTTTCATGAACGCACATCTTCTGGTTCCAATTCAACAAAGTGTTTTAAATAGTGAGTCTGATTGTTTCAATATTTTTCCTGGAAATCTGTATGGGTGACAAGGAAACGGTTTTCACTATATCGATCTACCCAAGATTTCATAACAGTTATGTAATTTTCATGAACGCACATCTTCTAGTTCCAATTCTACAAGGTGTTTCAAAAAGTGAGTCTAATTGTTTCAATATTTTTTCCTGAAAATCTGTATGGGTGACAAGAAAACGGTTTACACTTTATCGATCTAACTAAGATTCTATAACAGTTGTGTAATTTTCATGAACGCACATCTTCTAGTTCCAATTCTACAGGGTGTTTTAAAAAGTGAGTCTGATTGTTTCAATATTTTTTCCTGAAAATCTGTATGGGTGACAAGAAAACGGTTTTCACTATATCGATCTACCCAAAATTCTATAACAGTTATGTAGTTTTCATGAACGCACATCTTCTAGTTCCAATTCTACAAGGTGTTTTAAAAAGTGAGTCTGATTGTTTCAATATTTTTTCCTGGAAATCTGTATGGGTGACAAGGAAACGGTGTTCACTCTATCGATCTACCCAAGATTTCATAACAGTTATGTAATTTTCATGAACGCACATCTTCTAGTTCCAATTCTACAAGGTGTTTTAAAAAGTGAGTCTGATTGTTTCAATATTTTTTCCTGGAAATCTGTATGGGTGACAAGAAAACGGTTCACACTATATCAATCCTACTAAGATTCTATAACAGTTGTGTAATTTTCATGAACGCACATCTTCTAGTTCCAATTCTACAAGGTGTTTTAAAAAGTGAATCAGATTGTTTCAATATTTTTTCCTGGAAATCTGTATGGGTGACAAGAAAACGGTTTACACTATATCAATCTAACTGAGATTCTATAACAGTTGTGTTATTTTCATGAACGCACATCTTCTAGTTTCAATTCTACAGGTTGTTTTAAAAAGTGAGTCTGATTGTTTCAATATTTTTGCCTGGAAATCTGTATGGGTGACAAGAAAACGGTTTACACTATATCGATCTTACCTAAATTCTATAACAGTTGTGTAATTTTCATGAACGCACATTTTCTAGTTTCAATTCTACAAGGTGTTTTAAAAAATGAATCTGATTGTTTCAATATTTTTTCCTGGAAATCTGTATGGGTGACAAGAAAACGGTTTACACTATATCAATCTAACTAAGATTATATAACAGTTGTGTGATTTTCATGAACGCACATCTTCTAGTTCCAATTCTACAGGGTGTTTTAAAAAGTGAGTTTGATTGTTTCAATATTTTTTCCTGGAAATCTGTATGGGTGACAAGAAAACGGTTTTCACTATATCGATCTACCCAAGATTCTATAACAGTTATGTAGTTTTCATGAACGCACATCTTCTGGTTCCAATTCTACAAGGAATCTCAAAAAATGAGTCTGATTGTTGCAACAATTTTTTTCTCGAAATCTGTATGGGTGACAAGAAAACAGTTATCACTATATCGATCTACCCAAGATTCTATAACAGTAATGTAATTTTCATGAACGCACATCTTCTGGTTCTAATTCTACAAGGAATCTCAAAAAATGAGTCTGATTGTTGCAACAATTTTTTTCTCGAAAACTGTATGGGTGACATGAAAACAGTTTTCACTATATAGATCTACCTAAGATTCTATAACAGTTGTGTAATTTTCATGAACGCACATCTCCTAGTTCCAATTCTACAAGGTGTTTCAAAAAGTGAGTCTGATTGTTTCAATATTTTTTCCTGGAAATCTGTATGGGTGACAAGAAAACGGTTTTCACTATATCGATCTACCCAAGATTCTATAACAGTTATGTAGTTTTCATGAACGCACATCTTCTGGTTCCAATTCTACAAGGAATCTCAAAAAATGAGTCTGATTGTTGCAACAATTTTTTTCTCGAAATCTGTATGGGTGACAAGAAAACAGTTATCACTATATCGATCTACCCAAGATTCTATAACAGTTATGTAATTTTCATGAACGCACATCTTCTGGTTCCAATTCTAAAAGGAATCTCAAAAAATGAGTCTGATTGTTTCAACATTTTTGTTTTCGAAACCTCTTCGGGTGACAAGAAAATTGTTATCACTACGTCAATCTACCCAAGATTCCATAAGACTTATGCGATTTTTATGCACGCACATCATCTGGTTTCAATTCTACAAGGGGTTGAAAAAGTTAGTTTGATCGTTTCAACAATTTTATTCTGGTTCTAATTCTACAAGGAATCTCAAAAAATGAGTCTGATTGTTTCAACAATTTCTTGGTCGAAATCTGTTTAGATAACAAGAAAACTGTTATCACCAAGTTAATCTTCTCAAGAAACTATGGAAGTTGTGTGATTTTGATGGACGCACATCATCGGATATCATTTCTATATGGGGTATTGGAAAGTAAGTCTAATATTTTCAATTTTATTTTTCCCCTAATCTGTATTGTTGATGAGAAAAGGATTATCAACGCCTCAATCTACTCAAGACTCTATAAAAATGTTAAACACCAAATAATCTCAATAATTTCACGTTCAACCTATAGTGAATAGGTATTTCCAGCCACAGATATTAGTACGGGTGCTAATAATTTTGTATCCCAACCACAGATTTTTATTTTCCTCTACGTCGGCATGTGTGGCCAGAAATCTGTGGATAACTTCACGCCAATCAAGTAAATGACATACTGCAACCTACCTTCCAACAGCTGTCCTTTAATAATATTGTTAGGGGGCTAACTGATTTCGTTATTCAATAATCATTTCTAATTATATATAAATCACAATAACTATTATATATATATATATATATATATATATATATATATATATATATTTCAATATTAAATTCAAAAAGGATTTGAAGCTTTATATCTTCTATAAATTTAAATTATCTGCGAGCGCTTTCGACAGTTGGTAGTACTGTCATCTTCTAGGCACCCTTCAATTTGAAGGATGCCTAGAAATCCTATTTGTAGAATTTAATATTGAAATACTCAAAAAAAAGGAAAATTAGTTGAATCAATCAAAATATATATATATATATATATATATATATATATATATATATATATATATATATACAAAACTTGGGAATTTCTTTGGGTGAACAGCAGAACGGAAGTGTACTCTTATAACACAAGTTATTCCAATATTTCGATAAAATTTATTATCATCTTCAGGGAAAAGCTACAAATGTTTTATGGTGATAATACAATATGAAAAAGTTTTTTTTTTATTTTAATAATGATATAAAAATATTTTTTTTTATTAACAACTTACTGTTAGTGAGGTTGGCCGTGTCGAAAAGAATGTTATATCTAAACAATTGAAACATGTCAATACAATAAAATAGTCATCAAGTTAAAAGAGGTAGACACCTCACTGGATACAAAGAAGAATAATGAATTAAAACTTTTAATAAAAATCGTTATTTGTTTTAAAATTATGGGAATACCGGTAAACGCCATGTGCATTCAGAGGGAGGTTCTGGGAGGTTCTTGAACTATTGGTCATACCACAAGCAGTCAACGAAAATTAATTTGGCCAAACAAATGAAGAATCGCATTCTGCAGATTTCCGATCCCTCTTTTCATAAAAAAAATTTAAATATACTTTTCCAATTATTCATTAACAATTCCTACCCAGATCCTTTACTTAAGAAGATCTTATTTAGCACGTCTACCATGGACGTGCAAGTCAATAATAATAACCAGTTGGATGAAAATCCCTTAGTGTCTGACAATGTCACAATTGGGACTGATCCACCTGCAGTTCCTATATTATTCTCCTCTTTACCATACATAAGCGATATGACACCAAAGCTATGCAGAATTTTCAAAGATTTAAATGTAAAAATAGCCTTTAGAACCATTTTCACCATTAATAAACTATTTTCTAAACTTAAAGATAAAACTCCTATCAACCTTCAGTCTAATCTAATTTATTCCATTCCTTGTCTAAATTGTAGTAGTGAATATATTGGTCAAACGTCAAGATTACTAAAAGACAGAATCTAGTCACATAAGAGTGACAGTAGATTACATCCTGAGAGATGTGCTCTCAGCAATCATGTTTACAAAGAAGGTCATAACATGAACTTTAATTCAGCAAAAATTTTATCAACTGAAAGAAATACATCTAAAAGATTGTTTTTGGAAATGTCTTTCATATTACAATCAGATAACTGCCTTAATAAAAGGTCTGACATTGATCATCTCAGTGGAATCTATGCCTTCTTATTAGACATTGATAAAAATTTACATAATTTCCAAATGAACAATAATTCTGGGTTCTCTTCTCCAATATAAATTCATAATATTTGATATTGTTTCAACAAAACTTCCAACCTCCCTAAGGCAGGGTTTTATTTTGATTAAATATTTTCTTCATTCCATTCCTCAAGACCACTGAGAATTTTGTTAATTAATTAATATATTTGATTTTGTGGATTTTCTCTCATTTATTTACTTATTTATATTATTATTATTTATATTATTATTAATTATATTATTATTTATATATATAAATATATATATATATATATATATATATATATATATATATATATATATATATAATAAGTATTTCGTTTATATAGGTCAGTGGGAAAGTAGGGATTCAAATGACAAGGTGATAATTGAAAATACTTCTCAATACTACCTTCTCACATATAGTTATATACCATCGATTGCTTCAAAAACACTTCACTAACTTTCTTCGAAAGCTCCTGAAATCCCTCCATATTCTCTTTCTCACTATCACCTTCGACATTCAAATCAATAATGAATTTATTTCCACCATTTATATGGAAGTCTCCAATCTCCATATATATAGTCTTTTTCAACTAAAATTACTTTTTTAATCTTTTTCTGCCAGTCTTCTTCCGTAATATTAGATATTTCCTCTTCAATTAGCTCTATTACCTTCTTATCAAATTTTGGAAAACTATTTTTACACCTGATGCTTCGTTTCAGTTTTCCCCAAATTAACTCGATGGGATTGAAAAAACAAAAATAGGGGGGAAGTCTCACTATGGTGTGTGCATGCTTTTCCGCAATACTCTCAAGGGCTACTTTTTCAAAGTGTTTTGTCTGTAAAATTTCATGTAGTTGGTTTTTGGTATAGTAATCTTCAAAATACAAATTACTTTATCCAATAAATAACTTTGCATTTCATCTTTCTTCGAATTTTCATTCGAAGCTGTCGGGAATGATAGGAAACGTTGTCAACAACTATTACACTATTCGCATCCAAATTTGGGATCAATGTGTTTTCAAATCATTCCTCGAAAATATTAGCTTCCATGTTCTTATGATAGTCAACATTGCAAGTTTTTCTCCACATAGTTTCAAAGAATTCGGAACCTATCCTTTACTTCCTCCGCACTGCACAATGATTACGATCCTTTGTTTGAAGGTATGTTAGGCGTACCCATTCTCGAACCATCAGTTCACTCTTTCGTAACTGTGTCATGAGTTTCATACCGAGTTTCGTTCAAATAGAAAATTTGCCGTTGTTCTTGTCTATATTTAGTTATTTTTTCTAAGTATTCGCTACGCAATTCCACTATTCTTCTGCTTTCCATAACTGCTTAACGTTTGTATATTATTTTAAATATGAATACTAGTTTTTTTATCCAATTCTGAAGAGTTTTGTCACAGCACCTCACATTATGGCCGGAAGTATTCAGTTTCTTCCTTATGATTTCAATTGTAGGAATCTCATTGCTTTTGTAACAATCGTATATTTTTTTCCTTATGATTTGGTTAGGTGAACATCTAAAGGTTTTGATAATCCTGTATCACATTGCGTCTTGCGTTCATAAGGTATGTTTTTGACTATTTTACGTACAGTTGAGAAACGAATTTCGGTCAAATCTGAGGTTGTTTATAATAGTTTGTTTTCTTCGAAACCAAATTTGAGATGTAGATTCTTATATTCATTGTAAAAAACTCTGTATTTCAATATTCAAATGCATCCGAGTTTTATTCACTGGTATCTCTTTTTCGCATTGTTCACCTTCGCTATTGGAATCACTACACTAGAAAAAGTCTGCGTTGGTATCACATTCGTTATTACTATTAGTAAAATACTAATAGTACTATTAGTATTTTGAACAGATACATTTTTTTCAAGTAATTATAACTCCACAAATATCGAATTTCAACACTCAAATCGCCATCAGTTCCTGAACTGAACACGACGGCGATAACCATCCCCGATTTCTATTCATCACCGTAACATGACTTATTCAAATTCAATTTTATGACTCTTTAGCCAATCATAAAACTTGGTTAGTGAAAATTATTCAATACGAACCGCCAATTCTGCGGTCCACGTGGACTATTTCACAGCCGGTTCATTTCTATGTATTTGTATGAATATCGGTATTCGACTATACCTAGCAGAGTTATCTATAAGGACAACATTGTATGTAGATTAAGTTTGATATTCCTCTTGAAGGTGATCACTTGGTGATTGAAACACGTGTCGAGTTATTATAAATAACGGTTTGGTGTTGAGATAGAACTCCAGTAATATTCATTACTACACCAAAGTTTCCAAACAGTGCCTCACAAGTGTAATTCCTAATTTAACTTGTAGAAAGTTCACCAAGAGTCGTCCATCTGCGAACACGAAATTAACATTGAAATTTCCTGCTCAAATTGGTGGCAACGTACGATAGTTTCCTCCTAATTCTTCAGAGCCTACTTGACCGTAAATGTGTGCTCGCACCTCTTTCTCTTGCCCCTACAGTAATAAATGAAACTTAACTCTCTCTCTCTCTTTCTATCTTCACTAACTCATACCTTCCTCTCAACTTATGTTTGCCTTGCTCGATCACACTTTTCGTAACGCTCTCGTCACGCATACACCAGCTTAGTCCCCAAGTTAAGCGCGCTTAAAGAAGTTTTACTTCAAAAACAGAGTTATTGTTTTCAAATGACTACAGTGGAAAGTTTTTATTGAACACGTTATATGAACATTCCTAAATATTGACTGATGATATCAAGCATTGGGGGGGGTAGCCGGTTGGTCTGCGTGAGTGGTTCGTTCTACTCATTCAATCGACCGCTGTGTGGAACGGTGGTTCAATCTCTACGGCCGAATCGCACGTTAATAGGTAAGAACTCGTTAATCCTCAGCTCGCACAAATTTAGAGAGTAGATTACCGGCAAAACATATTTTAAACCTACTTCCTATTTGGGTGTGAATAAAATTAGCTAAATGTTTTATAACTACTAAAATATCTGCGTCGAAAAAGTTATCTCACGAGAATTGAAAAGTCATTCTGAAATCATCAAATATACATGGTGTTCCAAAAAAGTTTGTGTCAAATTCCGGTGTAATCTTAAATGAAAGTGAGTTAAGAATATTTCACCCTCTACATTTCCAGATGAAATCCGTCTGACTAGGCCTAGTTCAAATTGCCCACCTATCCATACTTTTAGTAAGTACCGTATAGAGGCTCAACTATTTCTTGAGCTACCCCATCCATCATTCGACTACGACCGATAAAAGTTATCATCGTGAGAATTACCCGGAAAATAATCACAAGGAACGACCCAGTATAGTATGGGCATTCAGATGTTAAGTAATATACTGACACGGCATGTCGATGCGAGATCACGTACTCCTTTCAGATGATAATAAACCAACGCATTCGCTACCGGCCATAAAAAAATAAACCGTCTATTCATTGGAAGCCGCGATTCTGTATGCGATGCGATGTTCGTGATCTCGTAATTATAATATATAATATATGAGATTATGAATTGATTTTTTTGTGTATTTTTTTCTGGGCGTGGGTAAAAGCAGAAGTGGTAACAGGTTGAGTTACTGGATTTTTTGTAATGCGGGCTTGATCTCGGTGAATTCAATTTTACGTTTAGAGATTCTGACTAAGCTCCGTGACAGATCTAGATTAATTTTTGTGAAGCCCATTGATGGTAGGTATATAGAAATCATATCGTTGGTATGAAATTTAACTAAAATATCCTTAGATAATCCAACATACCCAGACCTGAGCCATTAGTCTTTGGATATTATTTTATGAATTGTCCTTGACTATAGCCACAGATCACGAAGTGAGCAACATCTACATTTTCACATAATAGAATTGAATATGAATATCTAGTGAATCGAAAGTAATATCCAGTAGAATATGCTACTTTGAATATAGTCTATAGCATAGTCAAAAAAGCAGTTTCAGAATAACTCACCCGTTACTTCGTTACCCCGGAAAACATTTTACACTTGAATACCCAGGTGGAGTGTGACATACCCAATTTTGAAAAATCGACAGAATAATAAAAAAATATTTTTTTTTAAATCTCGTTAAGTTTCATATTCCGTTATATGTTGATTTCACATAAACAATAGCTCTAACGAAAGCAATGAAAAAAATACGGAACTAGAATTTATTTTGTAGAAAACATTTTTCGTTAAATGAAAACACATGCACTTCTTATTTGATAAACAAATGGAAGAAAAAAAACAAAAAAAACTATATTATTTATTCATTAAATAATTGCATATTCTAATTGGAAAATATGGAATATGACATCTGAAAAAGAAATTAACATCATATTCATAGAGCGCAATTTTCCTGCGCAATATTTGTGCGCGTGTTTTAAACAAAAGTAGACATTGCAACGTTGATAAGAATATTTTGTTTTTCTGTCACGAGATCTGGGGCAGATATGGCATCTCCCAATCCTATTTTCGGTTCTCGCAGGTAGCTGAGGGTTTTTTTTTTTTTCTAATATACTTTATTGTCTGAAGAATAAATTCTTATTGACAAAGCCTTGTGCGAAATATAAATAACATATACATGAAATCACAAAAGTAAAATCACTAAAAGTAGGTTATAACATGAACTGAAAAGAGACATGTAAATAATAACAAACGTTCAGAATATAAGAACATGGTCAACAAAATGTAAATAAATCAATTTAAACGAAATTGAATGAAATGAAATCAATAAAATACCGTAGATATTACAGTTAGTCTTCTCAATTAAAATTATCATCATAGAATTCTGCTAAGCTATAATAAGGTCTCCCAGAGAGCAAGTCTTTCAACTCTTTCTTAAGAGCTCTAAGGTCATTTATGGTTCTTATAGCTTGAGGAAGGTGATTGAACATTTTAAGACCGTTGTAAATAATGGAATCTTTAACTAGCGACGAAGAAGGCAGCGGTAATTTAAAGCTGAATCTTTGCGTGGTTTGATACATTGGCGCGTCCAAGTTGTTAAACAATACCCTATTTTTGAAGACAAGGCAGATTGTCTCGTATATAAATAGGGAGACCACAGTTAGGATTTTGTTAGAGGCAAAAAGAGGTCGACAAGAGTCCCTAGGCTTGGCTTTGCATATGCATCGTATTGCACGTTTTTGTATTAGTAATACTGATTGAAGGCATGTGGTAGAACACACACCCCAAAAGCAAATACCATAACGGAGGTGTGGTTGTAGTATCATCAGCAAATAAAGTGAATTTTCCTTGGATGTTCATATAGACGATAGGTCATTAATGTAAATTAAAAATAAAAGTGGGCCCAGTACCGAACCTTGTGGGACGCCGCAAGTAATTTTACCTTCATTTGAGTATGAAGTGGTTTTGACCATCTGGGTGCGATCTGCTAAGTATGACTCAAACCATTTAAGACTCATTCCAGTTATACCGTATCTACTGAGTTTCCGCAAAAGAATTTTATGATTCACACAATCAAATGCTTTGGCTATATCACAGAAGACGGCAGCTACTATTTCTTTGTCATTTATGTTGGAATAAACATTGTAAAGAAATGAAAATATGGCATCGAAAGTGTTTTTTTGCTTTTGGAAACCAAACTGGCAATCACTTATTATTTTGTTTCCATTCAGAAAGCACATGAGTCTTGTTTTAACTAGTTTTTCTATCAATTTAGCCATTGCAGAGATTAGAGAAATTGGACGAAGACTTGATGGACCATTGATGTTTTCTCCCTTTGGCAGTGCTAACACAATCGACTTCTTCAAAAAAACTGGAAAGATTCCTTCTCTAAATGAAGTATTTATTAGACTGACTAATATATCGAGTATTCTTATCGGAATATTTTCTAGGATTTTTATAGAGATTTCGTCTGAGCCTGTGGCGTTTTTGTTTTTAATGGAAAATAATGTTTCATGCAGTTCGGTAATATTTGTATCATATAATATAAAGGTATTCGTCACTTCGATATTCACATAGTCTAAGGGGTCACGGGCTGCTTTTATATTTTTCGTCAAGTCCTCCGCAATAGAGCAATAGAAGTCATTAAGTTCAGTAGGAGAAAACGGAATGTCTACAAATTTTTTGTGTCTCTTGCCAGTAAGTTCATTAATGATACACCAAGTTTCTTTTGATTTATTCGAAGCTTTATCCATTCTACTTTTATAATATTTGCTTTTTGCTAGTTTAACTACTTTTCTGTAAATGGTGCGATAGCGGAGGAAGTAATTAAGAAAAAATGGAGCAGATGTAAATTTTCTCAAATAATGTAATACCCTCATGTTTTTTGCTGAAACCCTAATACCTCTTGTCAACCAATTTTTATTTTTGTGTCTAAAATTGATTTTTTGAACTCCAAGAATATGGAAAATCCTTTTTCGAATTTCTACTGGTATGCGAAGATTATTTTTTCTGATTTCTAAAGTGGGTTTGACTAAAGCAAATCCCAATTCTTGAAGATATTTTCTACGCATTTTGGTGGTATCTGTGCTATTCCATTTATAAATTATTTGACTATTTATACCAGCTTAATCTAAAAGAGAATAAAAAATTCCCAACGGCCATCTTCTACAGTTGCGCGCAACGGAATGAGTACCTGACATTTCATCCACCGTATCAACGCCACCCTTTGTCAAATTATAAAAACTGATAATTTCTGGCAGATTTTCATCTCCTGTGGATGTATCTATTGCATCATCGTGGTGTAATGATGAAATCGATATAACATTTTTACCTTTTCTAGGTACATATGAAACTAATGTGTTATCCTTTTGAAATCCAAACATTGAAGAGCGTGGCTGCTTATCTTTGATTTCTAAAAATTCTCGTAGAATTGCTTTTTTATTTTTTAAAAGTATTCCTACAGCAGTGAGTTTATGTTTGTCATGTAAATCGTTTATGATTTCCAGACTGCTGTACCAATTGTCAAATGTAACATTACGATTGGTGCCTGATATTGGAGCTATCATTCTTTCAACAGTATCAAACGGCTTATTGCTGAGATGATAGATACCTGCCGGCTGGTCACCCGCATATATTTCCAAATTCAAAACATAAATTGAACGAGAGTCTATGAGTGCTTGAATTTTCAGACCATACTTGGCCGGCTTGTTGGGAATATATTGTCTGAAAGAGCGACGTCCTCGGAAGGACTCCAATTTTTCATCCAAAGTCA
This sequence comes from Leptinotarsa decemlineata, assembly GCF_025532065.1. Lineage (NCBI taxonomy): Eukaryota > Metazoa > Arthropoda > Insecta > Coleoptera > Chrysomelidae > Leptinotarsa > Leptinotarsa decemlineata. The sequence continues at coordinate 24,602,478 of NW_027412688.1, read as the reverse complement.
AATATTGACCAGGTGAATGGTTTGTATTACATGTCAACAAATCTCTCAAACAGAGATCTTATTGCTGCAAGTTTATCCATTCGTAGCCTAATGTCTCTGTTCTCGATGTTGTGGAATCTCAAACTTGTCATGATAAAAGCGTATCTATTGTAGGGCATCACTAATCGAAAGATTTCAATACCGTTTACATCTGTTCTCCATATGTCTTTCATATGACGATGATTACTTCTGAAAACTCCTGCTAGGTATAAAATGCCAATCAGTGCTATCATTTCTATTGGATTCGTATCACTACAAGTATGCTTATCCTCATACATTTCTCTGCGCCTACCAATCATCAAATTTGTCCACTTGACAATATCGGCAATCATATCTTCATCGAAAAAAAACTGCCAACATTCTACTGGGGTTTTGGCTCCACGAGCACAACCTTTAGGTCCTGGCATTTTTGTGATAGTGTTCTCTGCTCTAGTTCGTATTCGTCTTGTAGAACAATGTTTGTACCACTTAGTCACATTATCCTTTCCTGAAAAACGATTTCCATTCAAAAATATGTCAAATTATGCATTACATTTACTCATACCCTTGAAATAATTGGTAACATGAAAAATTTCAGATTGTTCAATAGCTAACTGAGGTTCAATATTTTCTGTGTCAGAATGAACACTATGAACACTCAACTGGTCCATTTCATTTTCAGACTCTGGTCCCCCAGCATCAGAGCTACTATCTTCTTCACACTCTTTCCAAAGAGCTGCAAGACGCAGCTGTTCCTTTTCGTAGCTCGCCATCGCTCACAATTATTGTGATGCGCTGATATATTAGATTATATTATTCATTCACGAAAAAAAAACAATCAAAAGCTGACGATACCCTTTCACAATTTTTCCAACTCGAATACCACGGTGGGGTATGTCACACCCCGAAACACTTTCAAGACTCACCGACGACACGGCTCTCCTCTCGTCTTCCATGGGTTGGGAGCTCGGGATCGTCTATATGCAATGTGCATTGGGCGACCTCGAGCGCTGGTACCTCGAGTGGAAGATCCGAGTGAACCCGGAAAAAACTCAGGCGATAACCATGGGAAGAACGACATCTTCTCCGGCTATGAAAGTAGGAATCTCTGGAAGGAAGATTGACTGGCAGACGCGGGTCAAGTACCTCGGTCTTCTAATAGACCGTAGGCTCACCTGGAACCCGCACCTGTTAAGCGTGAAGGCAAAGATCCAGGGTCGGGTGGCAAGCCTGTACCCTTTGATTAACAGAAAGTCCAAGTTAAGCCTAAAGAATAAAATCACGATCTATAACACGATGTTCAAGTCTGTCATCATGTACGCTTCAGGCGTTTGGGGACAAACGGCTCCGACTAACATCTCCATCCTGGAGACCTTACAAAATAAAATTCTACGGATGATTGTGAATGCTCCGTGGTTCGTGCGGAATGAAGCCATTCGCAGAGATTTGAAGCTGCCTTCCATTCAGCAGTCCATCCAGTCGAGGAATCGGCGAGTTTTAGATTGCGCTGAAACTCACGACATTCCGTTAGTCAGGGAACCTATAGATTACGCTGTAGACGGTCCCTCTCGATATAGAAGGCCCCGACACTCTGTCGAATGAGGCCCCTATGTCCTCCGTTAACAGATGAATAATATCTTCATCCATCTCACCCCAGCCAGGTAGGGGTACACCGCGAAGGGCGGTATGGATGTCTGAGGACTTTCATGCCACCATCACAGCCTGACATAAACGACGATGACCATCGACTTTCAAAACTTCTAGACGCTCCGAAGATAGTACACCGACTGGCTATTTGATGTGAATCCAAAGCTGAATGTGTGAAGTGAAGCTATAGACCACTATGGTTGCATACGTGCAATGATAAGTATTGGGCTTCAGAATCACTGAACATATGGGTATGTCATACCCCACCGAGGTAACGAAGGGTTAAAAACCTTCATCAATGAAATTACAAAATATTAATTGAAATATCTGGTATGTGATTAATGTATGAAAATGTTTGAGGACCAGTGGCGATTCTAAAAATTAAGGGCGGGGAGGCACAACATAACTAAAAAGGCATAGGTATTTGAAGTTATTTCCCATTAAGTAAAGGAATAATATCACAAAACTATAGTAAAAAAATATTCCAATAATAAACAATGCGCACTATTAAGAAGCCAGCATACAAAACAAAACATTTTATTACCTCTTGGAGAGTAAACTAACCGCTGCGCTGTCCAAAAGTCATTTTTTTTAAGTTTGTACCAGGAAACATTAAATTTTCTGTAAATGGAAACTGGAAAGTCTTGGAAATCATCTAATGACCCAGGTTGGCAGGGTCCTTTTAGAATCAGTTGACGCACTATTTCAGGAATTAAAATAGTATTTTTGAATAAAAATGGGTCGAGGGACCCAATTATAAAATGATCCGTGTAAAAACAAAATGTTTTCCCACCTTCATTCCCAGCAGACATCTTATCATAATCGTCTTGTTCTTGAGTACTATCACTATCCAAATCCGAATTATAATCTAGTTACGTTTAATGTTAAATCAGCAGAACCTAATGAAAAATCGGATTTTGTTCTCACTATATCGGTTGATGTTGATGGAACATCAAGAAATGTTGACTCCGTACTGACCGTACTCTCAGTGATGAATGTGATGTAGCAGCATATTTTAACTTCTTCTTTTCGCGTAACTTTCGAAAATCCGCCCTGGGCAATTTTATATTTTTTCCATAATCAATAAAATCGACAAACTGTATATTCGTCAAAGTAACCATAACAAACCAGACTGCTACTACTGCACAAGTGCCACGCCGTGATACAATCTCCAATCTCATAGGAAATGATCACATTCGCATTAGACAGTGAGCGATATGGAATTCACAACTGATCGAGGTCGAGGTATTGAAAGCGAATATTGCCACGTTTATTGGTTTTCCGTGTTATATATCTAACAGGGACATACTGCCCCCCTTGCCCTCCTGTGGCACCGCCACTGTTGAGGACCGTGTTGGGGTCCAGTGAAGATATGATGTACAAATTAGAATATCTAACATTTGAATCTGTTTTTCCACTAACCAGCTGTCGAAACGTGTGCGAACAAAAATTTACAAGGAATCGGCCAGTATTTGATGAAAATCCATAATGTACTAGAGAAACACTTTATTGTGAGATTTTCACTAAATTGTTTAACAACTATTCAACAATGGCTTCTTCGGACGTGTCTATACGCCCGAAGAAGCGAATAACACGTGTTGCCTTTTTGTAAAACTGTTCGATGAAAATCTCACAATAAAGTGTTTCTTGAATAACAACGTCTTACCATTAAACTTGTAATTCCTGGCACGGATCAGACGATGAGCAGTAAAATCGAAAATTCCACAGTTTGAATCGAGCCAACGTTGAATTAGCGGTGAATTGACGATATGAGATTGATGATTGCAGCCAAAGTTATACTGTATTCTAAAAAGGGAGGGGAATTACAGAAAATAATGAAGAACCCATGTGTGAATGCTATTTTCCGTTTTTTGGCATGGTCTGCTGGTTTTTACGCCTGACGTTTCGTCTACTACTGCGGTAGACATCAAACGCGGTGTGGTAACGGTTGCAATGCTCGAATGGGCTTGTTTCATGCTATGGAGAATGATACTGGTTTGCTTATAGACTGATCGAGTTAGGAGTATATTATACTCATCAAGCCTAATCGTTCGCAAGATCTCTTTATATTTGCAGAAAAAAGAATAATCCGAAGAGCAAGAATTTAAATTGGCCGCGTGTCTGTTGACCAATGAAATTGATCATGTCTAGAGCGGAGTTGCCAAATGTATTGGTTTTCAATATCCAATCACAGATCTGATGATCCAATTTGACAGACGCCATTTTTGTTGTTATTGTTGTCAGTTCGGTTGAATACAGCTGTTACAATTATCTAATTGAAGAATGTTTTTTTGTAAAATGTAGGTCACGGCGGGTGCCTATTTTGCTGTATATTCCGTGTCCAAAAAATATTTTTTCAAGTTATTTTTGGATTGGTATGTTCTGGAGTAATTCTACATTTCACTGTACATATTTTGCTTCTCTTTTCAGTCACCATACTGCTCCTTAGCCGAGATAAAATAAAAATTAAATCAAAAATTTCCATCCTTCGATAAAAGACAAAGTCTGCAATTAATGTCATATAAATAAAAAGGACCTACTAAATATACCACCACCGTTTCAATTTTCCATTCTTCATTTCGGTACCAAATGCAAATTTTTCAAGTAAAATTCATCGATCATTTCAAAATCGACTCTTGGTAAGTTGTCGAGAGTCAGCTTTAACAAAACATTCATTTTGAAATTATTTTAACAAAAATACGAAGTTTGTGGAAACCATTGACATTAGAAAGAGCATATTGTCGCATTCACTACAGAAGGCGCTGGCTGACTGGATGACAATATGGCTAATATACCAGTAACGTTGAATTTCTTATTTTTGGTGGGTAGCATGGGTAGCAATTACAGAAAATTTTAATTGATCGTTCATTTTCTCAGGAAAATGGAGTACCCATATCACAATTTATTGGTTTATTCGGCTCTGAAAATGTATGTCATATCGGATCAATTCTGCTTATTTTTGCAACATTGAGTTTCAACTTCTTCTGAGCTGACAGCTCGCGTAGGAACAATTCGTTTTTTCATCGACTTTATTATAGTTTGTGTGTGTTTTAAAAGTGTTTTAGAGATATATTTCAATATTATTATGATGCATTCTTGTGCTCGCCAAGTTCTCGCGAAAACGAGATCTCGAGAGAACGAGATTGCATTCCCTACTCTCAATAATATGCCCCATATTCATTTGAAGTGTTTTGATTTGTTTTATCATTCTCTGGAATAGTCCGGAAATTACTTGCATATTCAGCAAAATATTCCTTCTGGGGCAATATTGTCGTGACTTTCAGAAAATTGCAAATAAAAGTAGGCTGAACTTGTCCATCAATGTCGGCAAATTGATGAATTGTATTAACTAGAGTATAGTTTATTACCGCACTGCACGAATAGCCCGTTGAATATGAAGGAAGAACACAATACCGGAAATGTTTCAAAACGAATATTGGAAAGTTTTTCTTGTCTGATAGAAGAACGAATTGAAAGACTTATTAGCAGTGGCCAAGCAAGCATATTTCTTGTCCCTCTGACAAACACCAGTTGAAAGGGTAAGGGAGCCAGGCTCCAACCCGACCAAAACCAAGATGACTTCCCACAGGCATATTTCTTTAAATGGAAATATCGAGCTGGGTAGGTATTGTTGTTTTAATTGAAACATCGTAAAAACTAACGTGACTAGAAAAATTTGGCCTGTTGGCTTAACGTGCCAGGGTCATATGTCTTCGATAGAATGCCCTTTCAATTTATTTTTTGAGTTTATGTATGAACAAGCTCCAATATTTCATCCAATTTTCATATTACACGAGAAACCTTGTGCAAATTTTCAATTATTATGTAGAGGGGAGAGAATAACGGATGTCCAGTCAAACGCAACAATACAATACGTCAAGCTTTCGTCTCTGAATTGAGAAAATGTACTTTTCATATGAATTTTTGACATTATAAGTATGTTCGAAAGTGTGACATCATTTTCATATTTTGTAAAATGTTTCCTTATTATTATTAGCAGCATTGCTAATAACACTATGATGGATATTACTGACTTTGCGTTTATTATGACATACCAATTATTTTTACTAATTCGGACTTCCATTGTCTAATATAATACAATATAACTTGAAATCTCTGAAAATACAAATAAAATTGGAAAATAAAATGAATAGTTATACCGAAACCCTCTCACGCTATCTGAATCACGAATCTAACCACTATCCACCTGCCAGAAGAGGATTCATCAAGACTCCAGTAGACCGTACTTTCAGGCTCTGTAATACGAAGGACGGTCTCGAAAAGGAACTAGGCATCACCACAAAAGATCTTCAAAGAAGAAAGAGGAAAGATAAAATTCACCATGAAACATTGTCAACCACTTTCAAAAAAACGCATAATATTATTTATGCGCGCACAATAACAAATGTCATCAGTTGTCTGTGCGCGTACCCTGACAATTATCATAACCTAACCAAGCGAATACCATCAATTTGTTTGATCTCTTTTTTTTTCTATGTTTAATGGTTGTTCAGACACATCAAAAATTGTAAAAATCGGTCCAGCTGTTCTTGAGTTATGAATGTTGTAACTAACAGTATTTTGTGACTTGAAAATATGACTCGATAGCTTTGCCAGCACCGACCTCAAAAAAAGTGTATGCCCATAATTTGTTTCGTAACTACCTTTGATATCATTTTGTTCATTAATGTCGTGTATTGCGTTGATTTATTTGGTTTAGAAAATTGTAATGTAATCACCTATAAATAAACATTTGAAAAAGTTAACGAAAATTAAAACTTAGCCACCTTACAGAAAATTTTGACCCACAGAAAGTATCGGTTACCTAACTGCGTATTTTGAAAATTATCAATAGAAACCAAAACTGCTTCAGCAAATATTTCTCTCAACTATTAAATATATCATCTTCGAGAACATTTACATCCGCACTCTCATACTCTTCCTCAATGAAATGAATTTTCCGATAGGTATATTTTGTTGATTTTCTGAATTTATTCCGTATAAAAATATAATATTTTCAGTTTTCGGTCATTTATTATATTCTACATGAAATTCAGATGAAGACTTATATTTTTATACTCACAAATACATCAAGATTTATACATGCTTATATTATATAAACTAATTAATTTTTTTGTCTTCCAGGGTGAAGTTCGTGGGCAAATCTAAATCACTCATCCAGTGAGGATGAACAACTTACCAAACTGTGAGTATTGTTGATGTTTTGTAAAGGTAGAAGTTGTTTCATGACTTGAAGGCTTACTCATCACTGATTTCCTTCATTTCCATCGGAATTTCTTCATATACAAATATTTTCATACTTTGGATTTTGGACGGTTTCCAAGTAGTAGAATAAAAATCCCCACACAGTCTTGTAGGGCAAAGAGTGGCGAATGAACATCCATCCCAAGAACATGCTCGGCAGTAATACCTGGTAAGTATACAGACAGGTGTGAAACCGAACATGGGATAAAAGCTGGAAAATACTGTGCGGGGAGAAATCTGCATTTCAGTAACCCACTCGAATAGTAGATATACATCAGTCTTCCAGGATGAAGTGTATACAATTTTGCAATGCGCAAAGAACAATAATTCGAGGCATCTACAAAATAAGCGGATCAATATTTCCACAGACAGACAGGCTGCACTAGAAGCATTGATGAACCCAGAAGTGACATCAAGACTGGTCTGATAATGCTCTAAACAACTGAGGAAACAGGTGAATAAGAAAAGATTGACTATATACTGTCAAGGGCAACAAAAAATCTGACTAATGTGCCAGACACGGATCCTCAACTCCATATATAGGCCCCCAACCAGTTGTGGGAGTACCAAAATCTTTAGTACCCTCATGCGAAATATTTCATGCGAATATGAGACTTTTGATCGCAAGAGGCAAGCAACTCATTATGAACAACCCGAATTGTATCTACAAGAATATGACATACGACCAGCAAGAGTCCTAAACAGGAAACAAGATTGTTGGAATGGGTGTCATGAAAAGATGGAACTAAAACGCAATAAACTCATGAGGCCGCAGTGTTTTCTGGAGGCTTCGAAGAAATGGACGAGTCATAAGGTTCGCAGGAAGCGGACAAAACCCCAAGACTAGTTGCAGAAACAAGTCAGTGATTTCAAACAGCCTACGTGGAAAGATTGACATAAACCAATTCCACAAATTATGAGTTGGTAGTGAACTGCTAAAAAAAAGTCTTGTCAGTAGAAAAAAAACATAGTTTTCTAGTAGGCATTTTTTGCCTCACTGGCCTGAAAGATGATAAAGCTGCCGAAAACTTTGCAAGGGAGGACGACGCAAGCGGTTTTAGTGGTATCGCAATAGCTTTTGCGAAACAAATACCTAATATCTGGACTGCAAGTTTCAGGCTTCTAACAGAATACATCCTTTGGAGTATGTCACCAAAATTACAGCATGCCTACTCACAAGCCACTGCCGTCTGAATCATTATATGAAAAAACTTGGACTGTCAGAAGACTGTGAGTGTGGGACATATCTATTTAGACGATAATAAAACAGCAGAGCACACACTTGTACTCTGTGCCTGCTATGCTGCGGACCAAATTTTGTTTTCAGCATTTGGCATAGTGAGTTTTGGACCTACCTACCTACCTACCAAGGTGAAGCTAATGAACATATTCGATATTGGAAACCAGAAAAGTTGTCTTACAATTGAAGCTGGGGCACATAGAGGACTAATGTCGAAGCTTGGCTACGCATCGTTCCGCTTTACCACCTTGGGAAGCTTTTTTTATCATGTTCTTCGATCGATCTCATGCATGGTGTCTCCGCGAGAGGAAATATCACAGCCTCTTCTCACTCAGGTGTGTCTTTTAAGGACATTGCTCAGGAAAACCTCACTGACGAGACCTACGAGGAGTCGAAACAGAGCTGTCTGATGTTGGGTTATAAATGCTTTGTTTTTGAGTTATGGTTTCACCGAGTTACCTTGCAATACACCACTTTGAAGATTGTTGCTTATCGCATTGATATTCATATGCAGATTCTTCTTTCGATCCAACTTATGGAGTTTTCGAAAGGTAGATGTCATCGCCTCCATTGTCTGAACTTGTTGAGATAGGATTGTGATTCTAGACTTTTGGGTGTTTTTGAAAGTATGTAGATTGCAAAGTACGATATATGAACTGTGAAACGCATATTGTTTACTCTTATATAAAACATTATGTTGAAATTAGATGTAACTTTCACAAGAAAATGTCCGGTAATTTTTATACAGGAATTTATCAATGCATGACAAAAGTCACAATTATTAATGGGTATATTTTATCTCCTGATGACGACAACTTCATTGGTGAAACGGTTATCTAGAAAAGTGTTTTAATTAGTAGAATTGGAACCTGTGTCGCAAAATGAACCTACTGGAATAATTTTTCCCACATCTGGAAAAAAAACACTAACTGTCAACACAACAGTGTTGCAATTATGGTGTGTGTAAACAGTATTTATTTTGAACTATAATTTATTTCAATTTTGTATGCCCACCTCAGATGAATACTAAGAATTGAAATTTCGTTACACGTTCATCAAAAATGTCCTTATCATTTGGTTTTTCTTTCTTTCTTCATGTGTATAAAAACGTCAGTTGTTTTAAAAATCATTTTTCTAGTATTTCCCTGTTGGATTAAAAGAATTAAAAAGATACAAATGTAATGCATTATTTAAAGAATTTTCATATTCTTGTTTTTATCCTGCAATTGAGAATTATGACATGATTGAAACGTTGTTGTCGACTAATTATTCACGTTCCTTCGATTCACAGAAGCAATAATTAAGTAATTGAAAAAATCTCACAATGAATTAATCATCCAGTCAGATTTAATTGTTGAAGTAGGTTTATTAATGTGCCCAAATTGACGGTTTCTGCGAAATGTCTTGGCGATTTTAACAAGCACATTCAAGAAGGAATGTTTGAAAATGTCTTATTTCTTTATTTGTTTTTTCTCCAATCTAATAATAGCAAGGCATTTGTTTAATCCGAGTTTGCTTTGTCCTCTTCAGCGGTTTCGGGCCTGAAATAGTCTCAATTGGATTAATTGCCGTGAATAATGTATTCACGACTAAGTGCCATTTAGTGAAATGTGTCATGAAACGTTCCCATTATTTATTACCAGGAATCTCTACATGTATCATCGAAGTAACGGAAAAAGAATTGAGTCAAGTCTGAAGTTGCTTTGGGAATGCATTTTTATCCGTTAGCCGAATGAATGAAATTCAAGCAATATATTGGTTTGCTGACAACAGCACACTTGTCTCGTCATTCCATTCAGATTCCAGGACATCGGCTACGGAGACACATCTTCACCGGCAGCAGGAGGTTGCTTATCTTGATGAGAAGCTAGAAGTGATTCCGAATTGTGGTGAAACTAACCAGGTTCAATTCAATGCCAGGCATCGATTTTCTTCAATAAGATAAATGTCTCCAAACCGGATATAATAATGTCAGGACAAACAATTCCGCTTGCTGCTTCGATAAGTTTGTTGGGGGTTGTCTGGGGATAAGTCTGCTTCTCAAAAGCTTGGAACAGTGTTCCGAACCAGAAAACTGTTCAGACCTCAGCAATTTTTGATGCTTCATAAAGCTCAGATCAGACCTTCTTTGGAGTATTGTTCATATGTATGGAGCTTCGCCCCTAAGCATGCCATAAAGCTGCTGGAATCCATCCAGAAAAGAGACATCCACCTGATTGGAGACACGAATATCACTTGCAACTTTGATAGTCTGGAACATCAAAGAAAGGTTTGAGATGTGTCTATGTTCTATAGGTACGTTCACGGAAAGTGTTCAAGTGACTTGGCACATTTGATTCCACCAAGAGCGATACATATCAGAAATACACGACGGACTGTGGCTGCTCATCATTTTGAGGTTCAACTCAGTAAACCTCGAATTCCACTATTCAAGAACTCTTTCATTTGGAGAATATCGTTTATGTGGAATAAATATCCTGAGAACACTTTATTGTGTGATTTTCACTGGACAGTATAAAAACGCTTGAAAAAGCTATTGTAAATCGTGTTTTATTATCATGGATACGTATACAGTGTGAAAAAGCCAAATGGAATAAATTCATTATTTCGGTTAAGGTACATATTTTATCACGTCACGTCACGTCAAAATATTTTGACATACTTCAACGGAAAAATGCTACCCCTATCTTCAACCCCCGTTGAATGGCAGGTACAACCACCAATGTTTTAAATGAAGTATATGCTTGTGATATATCGTTTGAAAGTTCTCTTCATTCTCTATTTAAAATTTTTATCACTTTCAAGTTTATTGCAACAGTTAAGATAAAATAAATTATAATCGTATGGTTACCGACATTCGATAAAATACACTCAAAACTTATTGCAATATACTAAAAACTTATTTCATGTTGAGGTATTGATACTAAGAAAGTAAGCAAAAAATATAGCAATGTTCATTTTAGATAGTATCCTTCAAAAAACTGTAAATAATTTCCGTGGCAACGTTAGTTTAAAACGCCTTGTCAACTTGTTTTGTATGTTACAACATTAGTTGTCATTATTTCAAGTTTAAAGTTCGTTAACTTCAAGTCTGACAAATGGTTAGATTAACGGAAATGCATTAAATGACAGTTTTACAAATTATTGGTTACGGAGATAAAACCCGAACACAACAGGAAGTAGCTCGTCTATTTCGTGAGAAATTTCCTAATTTACCGCCCATATCTGAGGGAACAATAAACAAAATAGAGAAGCAGTTTCGCGAGCTTGGTCATGTAGGGCAGATAAAAAAAGCAGCTGCCAATGCAATGAGTGATGAACTTGAATTAGATGTGATGCTTGAGTTCGAGGAAAACCCACATATATCGAGTAGACAGGCATCCACTACATTTAATGTTAGCCATACATCGACAGTAAATATATTAAAAGAAAATAAAATGCATTCCTATAAAATGATACCTACTCAGAAGCTCATGGAAGACGATTTTGATAGAAGAACTTATTTTTGTGAGCAAATGATGGACATGATGGATAACAATATCATCCAATTAAAATACGTTATGTTTTCTGATGAGTGTACTTTGTCTCTTAACGGTCATGCTGATCGGCAAAATTACCACTATTGGTCAACGGAAAATCCTCACTGGATGAGAGAAGAACACATGCAATACCCTCAAAAGGTTAATGTTTGGGCAGGGACTGTAGGAAACCATATCATTGGTCCCTTTTTCATTGAGGGCAACTTGAATGGCGATAATTATTTGGCAATACTTCAAAATGATGTCATTCCAAGTTTAGCAAGCTCATATCCTAATCCAGGGAACCCTCAAGTTTCAGTGAATACGATATGGTTTCAACAGGATGGAACAGCACTACATTACCAAGTTAATGTCCGGCAATACCTGGATACACCATTTTCCAATCGGTGGATAGGGAGGCAAGGATCGATTGAATGGCCAGCGCGATCACCTGATCTTTCGCCATTAGATTTATTTTTATTGGTATATGTAAAGAGCAATATGTGCAAAACTAAACCTTCAGATTTGAATGACTTGAAAGAACGAATAACGCTTGCGAATAGGTCAGTCACGCCTGATATGTTAAATAATGTTAGAAGAAAGTTTTATTTGAGATTAGGATGTTGCCAAGACGTTCCCGGTGAACATTTTGAACATCTACTTCGTTAACATCCATACTTCTTTTTCGTATTCTACATTTAATTACGTTTTGCATTATATTTTAATGTTTTAGTGTATTTTATTGAATTTCGGTAACCACATGACTTAAATTTATTTTACCTTAATTGTTATATCATTAATTGATATAATTGATATATCACAAACCTAATACTTCCTTTTTAAGAAATTGGGAGTTGTACCTGTCATTCGAAGGGAGTGATGGTAGGGATGGCATTTTCACTTTGAAGAATGTCAAATTTCAAAAATTTACAGTTGACGTGTTTCGGGATTTTTTTTCAATATCTACAGTAACCGAAATAATGAATTTATTCCATTTGGCTTTTACACTGGCTGTCGAATAGAAAATACTGATAGATATATCTATAGGTGGAGTAGTAAGTTGAACAATTATTATCATTCATCAAGAATATAAAAAAATATTTTACCGACAGAGATGAATCAAAAGTATGACTTACTAGGGAGAAACAGTTGAATAATCAATCGATGGATACGCCTGAGGAAGCTATCGTATAGCAAAATACGTGTTTTTAGTTTTGTAAACTAGTCATCCAAAATATCAATGAAGTGTCACCTGAATGAGATAAATAATCCTATTTTTTGGAAAAAATGCTGTTACTATTTCAGTTTTTCCAATCCCTAGAGGCTTCATTTTATTCGAATGTTCAACATGTTTAGCTGTAGTAATTTCAGTTGTATGTGGATTATTCAAAAAATAAGGTGAATATTCAAATTTTGTCGGCTACCTACATTCCATTAGCGATTTTTTTTAAATGTTGGTACACTCGTCTCGAACAAACGGTCACTGTTTCAGCTGTTTAGAATATTTAGTTTGTTGGATGAAATGGATCAAAGAATTTGCATCAAATTTTGTGTTGAAATGGAATTGAATGCTGAGAAACACATTAAATGTTGACAGTGGCATACGGTCGGAACAAGCAAGCGATAAAAGCTTTTCACAGAAGGTCGAGAAGATGTGAATAACGACGCTTGCCCTGAACGCCCCAAACATCAACAATCGATGAAACTGTTAAAAATTGTTATGGAGAATCCTCAAATCATTATTAGAGAAGTTGCTGAGGATGTTAGTATATTGCCATGCAGTTTTTTCGGAAATGGGCATGAAGCGTGTGGGGTGCCTTCAAAGTTCGTTGCAAAATTGCTGAATTTTGATAAAAAAAAAACTGTCGCATGAGCATCGCTCAGGAATTGTTGAACTGCTGACGAATCATGGGTATAAGGTTATGACATCGAAACCAAAGTCCAGCCGTCCCAACAAAAGAACCCAGGAAAGCCAAAATAAAAAAACACACCAAGTTTGATAAAATCAGAAGTTCTTGATACATAGTCGCACGTCCAATAAGGAGTATTATCGTGAAGTAATGCGATGTTTGCGAGAAAACAATACCAACGTATTCTTGCCTCAGCCACCGTTTCTACCAGATTTGGCCACCTGCGACTTTCTCCTGTTCCTAAGATGGAAGAGGACACAAAAACCGAATCGCTGGACCTTAAGAACATACCAAAAAGTTCATATCAGAACTGCTTCGAAGATTAAAAAGAACGCTGGTACAAGTGTATTGTATCTGAGGGGGATTTCTCTAAAGGGAACTAAATAGAAATTGGCGAACAAATCAATATTTTCTGATGAAAATAAAAATCCAATTTATATTCATTATTAGCTGTATTAATGTCATAAACGTGACAAACCGCGTAACTTCATTACAAACCTGGATTATGTGTCAAAATTACCGTTGATCTGTTCTATTAATTTATAATCAAACTTAACATGGAATATAGGTCCCAAAACACTATTCGTGTCAGTTCAACTATTACTACTTAATTCTAACGTATAGTCGAGAGTGATTGTTACATCCTTAGAAAAATAGCGTCTCCTCTATGAAATTCGCACTTTATAGGCTTGAATCCTAATTAGATGATATAATAGTATCGTAGTCATTATGTAACAAAAATTATTTTCAGAGTTACTTGACTGATCCATTGAATACATGCTAATATTTTTTACGGGGTCACTTTCTTTGAAAGATCAACAGTGATAACTTCTTTTGCACGAACCTTTTATGCAAGTAATATAACCCGATATATTGTTGGTACCTTCTGGAAGATTGTAGTTCATAAAATCATTCGAAAAATGTCTATAAATGGACAAATAATCGACATATCTTCAAGTGTACTTATATAATTATGAAAAATTGTTGTATATTCATTATAAGTATTCCGTTTTACGTGTTCGCTGACTATCGTGGATTGATGATTTTCCGATTTTTTTTTTCAAAAGCACCACTGAAAATCAGTAATCCCGATTTCAATAGACAAAATAATGACAGAAAAAATCGTCCTGGATGAATGGATTATTGAATAAACTGGTTCAATGGGAAAGTACAATTACTTATCAGCTCAACCAAACCAATACAAAACAATGTGTCATGATAGATGAAACATACCAATAATTGAATGTTAATAACAATTACATTAAAAATAGTTACTATACGTAAGCTGTCAAAAGTACGAAACAATTTTTCACTAATGGTAAGTTAGTGTATGAAAAAACGTAAACAGATTGAACAAGTCTAAATTTTGTGCAATCATTATGAAACAAGGAATCTCTGACCAGTAACAAATTAGGCTTTGGTGGTTTTATTTTATCGTTAGTCTGGTGAAATATTAGAAAGAAGTGGTTTTAAATTTAATGAGGTGCTTATTCACAAAATATACTTGTACAATTTCACCATATAAGTGAGAAAAATATGAAATTCATGAATTGTCAATGAAGGCTTCAATGAATTCCTACTTTTTGTGTTGGCCCGATATCACACCAAACGTTTATGTAAAACAATTTTTCCGCTTCCAGGAGCCGTCTGACTTGTTTGTTTTTTTAAGTTTTCGGAAAATACTGCAGCCTCAAGGGCCCCTTGGCCCACCTACTTTCTCATGACACTCATTCCAACATTTTTACTCCTTGTACTAGTCTGAACAGGTCTCCTGCTGGACGTATGTCTTACTCTTCTGAATACCATTTGTCCATACAGTGTTTGCCTCACATTCGCCTCGAAAGGCTGTAACTGTATCTTTGTTGCATTACCTGCAGCTGAGGTCTCCATTGTACAGCTCTATTTTGTTCAGGTGTCCTCTCAGTGGACAGTATCTAGTGAGTAGTCCTGTGACTATTCTGACCCGATCCCCCCTTTGTTAAAGCAGCTTTTCGGTTTTGTTCCCGGACGGTCCCTTTGTAAAGTTTTTTCAGTGTGTATTCGTGGTGTTGTGTTTTTCCAGTACCTACTATTTATGTTTCTTAAAAACCCATTTCCCAAACTTGTTCTCCACCGAAGGTTTTTAGTGTCCCCACAGCCTATTCAGAATTGCCATTTGTGCCTGAAAGGCATTCCTATTTCTAGGAATAGCCCACAATATTCTAGAATATTTGATAGCGTTTCTTAACATTCCTCAACATACCGGAAAATATGTAATGTGCTATGTTCTGAAGTAGTCTGGAAAGTTAGAGAACGTCCCAGGTCATTTTTTAACATTCCAGAACAATCTCGTTTGTTGTGGAATACTCAGGAATATTGTCGACTATTCGAAATGTAGTTCTGCCAAAAATTACTGGCTACTATTAACATGTTTCACGTATTCGGTTTCATAGACCAGAGGAGTCTACTGTTCCTCAACATGCCATTGAGAATGGCCACTGAAAGACCGAGGAATGCTTAAAATTGTTGAAACCGGTACAAGTTTTTCGATTCAACAAAATATGGAATGAGATATTTGAACGGTGATAAAGGTTCTATTACTAATAGCTCATTGTTTGCACTAGGTCGAAATTACAAGTGAAAAGGGGATAAAGATTAGGTATCAGTAGATATATAGTAAATAACTATAGCACAATAACAAAATACTATAAATCAATTTAATTGTCTCTACTATGCAAGGTAATGAATCGTGTAAATACATATAAAACATAAACATAGCTTGTAAGAAGTAGTTTTAATCGTCTCTTGATGATACTAACTTGGTTAGCGAAACGCTTGTCGAATGACAGTATTTTTATTCTTGTGTGTTTATAAAGTGTATTCAATAGATTCATTTTACGCCAGAGGTTTCATAGTCTATTTATCGAGGGAAATATTATCATTATAGTTTTTCTTAGACTGGATACATTTTGCAATTGTCATTTCATTCATGAACTCCAACTACTACTGGCATAAATTTACTCAAGGACTTCATTTTCGTAGGTTTGACCTGATAAAAAGTGAATTGTGGATTAGCAGGAAGAAATTATCAAATAGCTATTGTGTTCCTTACAGAATCGTTAAATTCAACCGTGATTTTATTAGCCTGTAAATATAACTCATCGAAATATACGTTTTTATATTACAAATCAAGAATAGCTGTTATGGAAACCTGTTCGTCGATTATTTTTAACGGTATTCAATCATTATATATGGAAACCCACGCGAGAATGTCTGATTATTGATGACTTAAAAGTGTTTTATGACAGCGTAATCCAGGATCTTATAGACTTTTCAATCTGAGAGTGATGTTTAAAAAAATACAATTCCTATGAGGGTTTTAGAAGTCACCGTTTTTAAATAATGTGGATTCAATTCATAACATAAAAATATAATTAAACTATTGGAATACTTTCCAAACTATCAACGATTTGACAAAATGATATTGTATATAGTCTGTTCCGTTTTCTTACTCGTTTCTTGATCTAGAGCAAGAAAGCGGTAACTGTGCCCAAATGGAATGACTGGCTCTTGATTTGCGAAAGCAAGGGCGAGGTCTGTTCTTGATTTTTTTATGAAAATTCGATTATAAGTGCTGAAAAGGGTTATCAAATTGGAAACTCTTATTCGAACGCCATCTACAGGAGTTTCTAGAAATACTGTAACCCTTTTCAACACTTAATTACACTGGGTTAGAAAAATACCAATAAAACTAGGAATACGGTTCATTTCAAAGTTTCAATAAGGGTTTTGCACCTTGGAAATAAATGAATGAAAATACTAAATCATCATTATTGACCAAAAATTGTCTCTGAACTATTCAACTGTTCACTATTGAACAAAAATTTACACTTAATAAATAAATCAAGGTTCTACTCTTTCCAAAGGTTGCTTTAATAAGAAATATAACAAAGAACAGGGTCTTACCCTAGAGTTTCAATGCATTGAACCTTACAACTTCTGATCGAAATCCTATTTATAGAAATCATTAAGGAAACTCAAGGCTGTTGTTTTACACTCCTCCAAATAGACTCCTGTGATTCTTGAGATCCGGGAATCCGGCAGTTTCCAGCAGTAACCACCGCAGACATATATTTTACAGTGCACCCGGACACGTCCAAGACTATCTCGTTGAATCAAATTATTTTGTGCTCTCATGATTTTGCAAGGCAGAACTATATATAATACAAAAAATTTGCTGTAAAAAAATACTGATGACTCTAGTTATAATTAACAATTTCAAAATGAGATTTCATATAATCAATCATTAAGTTAATATCTATTTCCATCCTTCATCCTCCACACATAGAATCGGTATCGGTTCAAAGTTCAAGCAATGCTACCACCTGTTCCGTTAGTGCCTTCAGACATACACACCGATTCTAAGTACTAGAAGTAGATATCATTGTCTTTACCTCACTTCTCACTCTACGTTAATCACTATGAAGCACAACTCTATGACTAAAGAGAAGAAGAGTACTAGTTGATGTCTAACCGTAACATGAATAAAAATAATAAAAATAAACAATATAGACTTTGAATAAGTATCAGTATTCTGATTATGATTTATTTGTAGTATTACTGCAGACCACTCAGAAGAATCACGGGTCTGTGAAAATAGAAAATAGAAAATAGAAATTAAAATAATTGGTATGTTACAATCTACCATTCAAAATTGGCCAAAAGGGTTTCTTTATTTTAAGATTGTCTCGCAAACAATACAAAATGAGAAGTGGAAGTATGGAATGTTACAAGTCTGAAACACAAAGAATGGTCGTCTTTTGCCCACCAGTTTATCTGTATTGTTAATTACATACACTAATGAATACATCCAGAATATATTGTCTATCAAAATCTGTTCATAACTATCCTTAATTTAACAAAAAATACTGTTTCACAGGGAAGCATCAGTTATGAAAAACACTTTTCGGACAATTTTCATAGATTTTTTTAGGCGAAGAAAATTAATTCTATAGAAAATTTCGATAATCTACAGTAGTTTCGGAGTTACAAGTGAAATAAGATGTTTTCATCTATTTTTTCAAGGCTTGTTCAATCGAAGAGATATGTTTTCATTTGTTTTTTCAAGGCTTGTTCACTCGAAGTCTTCAAATCTTGAGGAATAGAATTATTAATCTTTGAAACTTGATAAGAAACAGATCATTGATATGTAGTTATTTCTTGAACTGGTACTGTTTCTTTCAAACCGAAAGTTGATAGTATGAAGATCCTCCCTGAAAGAAATTTTGTTCGACAGATAATGTGGGTTTTTTAAGCTGATAACTTTGTGTAACAGGCAAGACGAAGGCATTCATCTTCTCCTTGCCATATTCAGATATTCATGCGCTACTTCTAACTCGTTACTGGACTCTTGTTAGGAAAATTACCGATACACGTCAATTTTTTATTTCAACAGTGTACATTTTTGTATGAATAGATCACCCCTAATTGCATCCCTTACTGATGAGGAGCAACCCTGTCAAAAAATTTAAAGAAAATCATATCTTTAACGAGGAGTTCGAAATTCTGCACATAGAAAATAAAGGTTTGAAACTGAATCGTTTGAAAGCAATGGAAATTAATAAATTTGAAAATTAAAACAATCTAATGAATGACCAAGTAGATTTGAATAGATCACCAGTATTGAACTTGTTTTCTTAAAAACCGAGAAAGAATTATTATTGATGTAGATGTGAGGTATGGAGGGATATTTGATGGTGAGTTATGAATGGTGAGTGCTCAGTTTGCATTGGCAACTCTGCTTTTAATACGAAGTTCAGTAAGTTTCTACATACGAACACTCCTACGCCACTGGTACGGAGTCAATCGCGCTGTTGCGGCCAACTCGGATGGACTTGGCAAGGCGCCAACCTCACACATGGCCGTCTTCGATCACTCGATACTTCATCGCCTTGGACTAATTCGTCCAAATTTGGAGTTATTTTGCACAATCGTATTTAATCGTTACTCCATCATCAATTCTAATCGCGAATCAGAACAGCGATCTGCTTTTTTTATGGTTCTATTTTGGATCGATACATTATTGAAATATGTGTTGAGGGTACGTGTTATTCAACCCCCGAAGTGGCGATTATTGCCTTAGCGAAATCAATTGGAAGATTTTTTCTGAAGACTTACAACAACATTACAACATCAAGTCTTATTAACTACTACATCAAAGGAATTGAATAACATATATTCCAAAGACCTATTCTACCAAATCAACTGTTAAAAAAGACGGAATAGACGTTCATATCACAGAGAAAATTGAAAAAAAGTTGAAAATCAAACGTCGGAACATATTATAAATGAATGAATGAAAAAAAATGTATCACATGCTCAAATAAGAAAAAAAAATTAATCAAATTGAACCCATCAATATATTACATTTTACAATTTATGAAAAGAACTGGTTACGTATTGTATTCTTATTTATCCGCAAACGAAAATCTAGATTCTCAGAACATTTGTTTGGGAATCCAAAAATTATCCCCAACCTTTCCAGAGTTAAAAATATTCAAAATTGGTTTGGCAGCCATCTTATTTGTCACTACTATTGATTTTGTCCGCTAAACCCTTTCATTTGATATTCATATCATGGGGTAGCATAAAAAAACATTGGTCGACATTTTTGTAAGTTTGCCATATTGAATTTAGAGGGGTGTCTTTTTATTTTTCGTATTGTTTTCTTTTTCATTTGCAAAAAAGTTACTAGTCCGTCATCTTGGGTGATAATAATCAAAACCATAAAAAAGACTATGCCGGTCACTGAAAACCACAACAATAAATAGGAAAAATGAGATGAGAATACTGGTAATTATACCAGCAAAAAAAATACACTGAAATATCTACGAGCAATAAGGAAAGCATTATCATCATCCACAGGGTGGTCCCACAAGGTTCGATACTGGCCCACTTTTATTTTTAATTTACATTAATGACCTATCGCCTATAAACATCCAAAGAAAATTCACTTCATTTGCTGATGATACTACAATTTTATGGCATGCTCCTAACAACCATACGTTGTATGAAGTTATTGAGAATGACATCACGATAGTGAAGGACTGGTTTGACTCAAATCTCTTGAGCTTGAATTTATCAAAAACAAAAGTAGTGTCTGATTTGAAAGGGTTATATTTTTAGGAGTGATTAATTTTTGGGGAAAGAAAGTTTTTGGCTTTCTACTACTCCATCTGATACAAAAAAATGGATGAGAGAATCTTCCAAAGAAAGGAAGGATTAATCAATTTAAAAGTTACTTCTTTGCATGATCTACACATCCATGTATAGAGTTACTTATTTTCAAATTGATTAATCCTTCCTTTCTTTGGAAGATTCTCTCATCCATTTTTTTGTATCAGATGGAGTAGTAGAAAGCCAAAAACTTTCTTTCCCCAAAAATTAATCACTCCTAAAAATATAACCCTTTCAAATCAAATAAGATTCCTCATGGCTGGGATTAAATCAAATAGGTGAATGAATGTCATTACGATGTCATCGATGACATAAGCAGATCAAGCTTATTCCGTGACATTCAAAATCGTAATTCATGAATGAAGTGTGTGTATTTTCTATAATGTTATCCAATTTGGTACTGAAGAGCCTTAGGGCAAGTGTCTTAAGGCGAAACACGTGTATACCAGTTAGGGTGACAGTGTTCCATGTGAGTACAATTTATTACCATTCATTCAAAGTAGAACTCATGTGAATGATATCTGATTATTATTCCTCCACGAATGTTCGATATACAAACTGAATAGAGAAAAGTATCTTCTGTATAATTCAGTGTTCATATAGAAGTATTTGTTTCGAAAGAATTTTTTCTTTCGTGTAATTCAATGTTTATATGAAAGTAGCTGTTTCAGGAGGACTTTCTTTCAGTTTGTGTCTGAAAGTTACTTCTGTGCATGATCTACACATCCATGTATAGAGTTACTTATTTTCAAATTGATTAATCCTTCCTTTCTTTGGAAGATTCTCTCATCCATTTTTTTGTATCAGATGGAGTAGTAGAAAGCCAAAAACTTTCTTTCCCCAAAAAGTAGTGTCCTATCGTTGCCAGATTCCAGCCGTACATCTAAATAATATTCAAATAGATAACGTACCAGCTTCTAAATTTCTTGGCTTGTTCATTGACAATAGTTTAAAATTCAACAATCATGTAGATACTTTGAAATCGAAGCTCTCCTCTGCATGTTATGCCATACGAGTAACTGCATTTGAGCTCGGATCTGCAGAAGCTAAAATGGTTTATCATTCCCTTTTTGAACCACACCTCCGTTATGGTATTTGCTTTTGGGGTGTGTGTTCTACCACATGCCTTCAATCAGTATTACTAATACAAAAACGTGCAATACGATGCATATGCAAAGCCAAGCCTAGGGACTCTTGTCGACCTCTTTTTGCCTCTAACAAAATCCTAACTGTGGTCTCCCTATTTATATACGAGACAATCTGCCTTGTCTTCAAAAATAGGGTATTGTTTAACAACTTGGACGCGCCAATGTATCAAACCAGGCAAAGATTCAGCTTTAAATTACCGCTGCCTTCTTCGTCGCTAGTTAAAGATTCCATTATTTACAACGGTCTTAAAATGTTCAATCACCTTCCTCAAGCTATAAGAACCATAAATGACCTTAGAGCTCTTAAGAAAGAGTTGAAAGACTTGCTCTCTGGGAGACCTTATTATAGCTTAGCAGAATTATATGATGATAATTTTAATTGAGAAGACTAACTGTAATATCTACGGTATTTTATTGATTTCATTTCATTCAACTTAGTTTAAATTGATTTATTTACATTTTGTTGACCATGTTCTTATATCCTGAACGTTTGTTATTATTTACATGTCTCTTTTCAGTTCATGTTACAACCTACTTTTAGTGATTTTACTTTTCTGATTTCATGTATATGTTATTTATATTTCGCACAAGGCTTTGTCAATAAGAATTTATTCTTCAGACAATAAAGTATATCAAAAAAAATAAAATAAAATAAAAACTAAACAAGTTGTTTTTGGAGTAGGTATTCATCGTTATTTTCAACATACTTATTTTTTTTACTGTATGATACGAGTTAGCTGTAAAAAATGTTCCTCTCTTATATTAATGACTAATAATAATTAGAGGAATAATTTGATATCTAGTGAATAGAAGCAGAACAATAGCACTATCACTTGACATGCGGTTAATCAAATTAGTGTTTTGAGGAGATGAGTGGAACTATATGAAACATCAAAATTAGAGCCTTTCATGAACAATGAGGATAAAAGCAGAAATATATCTGAAAGTGCTAATATTCTTTCTCATATACATCAAATTCTAAACATTTATCAGTGTTTCTTACAACTAGAATATTTGGATAGCTCTTCGTTATTTTCATTTTCATGAATATTTGGTGATCTGTTGTTGATACAAGACACACAATCCTCTACTTCTATTCGGGTCGAAAATGGCAAATACGTCATGCATATATCGAATCCGAATCATACTGATGACTAACCTGGTCATGAGCATAATTTGGTTATGTAACCAACGCAAATCAGCTGAATTTAATTTCAACTGAACAAGAAAAAATTCACAAACGAAAAATAGTGCATAATAAAAATGATTACCAGAATCTGAAATGTGAAAGAAAACCATTTCATAGCGAAATCAGAAATGCATGCAAAAACCAAATCCCCCCCCCTGTTTTACTAAATTGTTTATAACTTTTGAAATTTTTTCGAGCCCCTCTTGAAATGAGCCCTGGATCATATAATTTTCGGTGCCCTTGGACAGAAGTTCAAAAAAAAAAGTTATTGGGACCCAGACTAGTGTATCTCAATCTGCCATAGACAACGACCACAGAATAAATGACTAATTAATGTCTTAAATTATTGTGACCAATGCCCAATGTTTGGTCTCTCATGCAAAAATTACAGGTGAAAAACAGGTGAAGAATGGGTATCAAAAAAAGTAAAATTAGGGGCAATAATAAAATATTAGCATTCAGTTTGTCATCTCTTGATGGTGATAACTTGATTAGTGAAACGCGGGTGGAGAGACAGTATATTTGTTATGCCGTGGACAAAGTGTTTTCAATAGATTGATTTTATTACGCCAGAGGTTCCAATTTCACCTACCATAAATTCGGTAATCGCCCCGATAGAAATCCAAAGTGGTCATTAAATGAAATAGTATGAAATAATAATGATTTACTGAACTATATTTATGTTCGAAATCAAATGATTTATTATCTATTATTATATAACTAGAACAACAAAATAGATAAAATTATTCCACTTTCGCCACATTTGTTTATTATTCATAACGAAAGAACACGAAAATAGGGTTATTTTCGAAAATAGAATGGTGACTTCTCTGTTCGAAGAGAAATGAAGGTAGCAGTGTTGAAATGAATAATGTATCTAATTCACGAACTAGTTTGAAATCGCGTTTATTTCCTTCGTTTCGGACTTTAATAAGTCAATCCTCAGAGCTATACAATGAAAACGTTCCACTGCCTGTAGGAAACCTTCGTCTGAGGTAAGGTCTGTTTCAACTACAGTAAAGTTCTTCAAGGTTCGTCGTGCCAGGAAAGTAGTAATTTTTTAGTAGGCACATGCCATATCCTACTGTGTAGGGACGTTGGGAATAGTGAATATTTCTTTTTTTATTTGCATTCATTTCTGTATCTGTAACATGGAATTGTGATGCACTGTTTGGAACCTTTGGTGTAGTAATGAATATTACTAGAGTTTTTTCCCAACACCAAACCGTTATTTTAACACCTCGACACGTGTTTCAATCACCAAGTGATCGTTTTCAAGAGGAAGATTAAACTAAATATACTTACAATGTTAACCTCATTCATACCATAGATACGTCTTCTGAGTACCTTCGTCTTAAGTGTCTTAAATTAATTTCACAATATTGCCTTATCTACTAGTCTTAAATTTATTTAACGATATTGCCTTATCTACTAGTCTTAAATTAATTTTACAATGTGTCCTTATGTAATAGTCAGGTAAATCTAATAATTGAAATATTATTTTCAACAAGCTATTTGTCCACCATCGTTATTCATAATGTTATTATGTTTACTTATTTCTACACTCTCATAGGCATCTAGATGCCTGCCTGTTGTTAACTTGTCCGACTAATCTTAATGAACTAAAGTTTATGGAATGGTTTTTTTGTAAAATATGATGGGTGACTGCAGATTTTTCAGGTCTGCCATATTTTAAGTGTGCTAAGTAGTCCTTATATCTCATTTTGATAGATCTTGTTGTCTGTCCATAATATTTTGCATCGCAGTCCTTACATTCAATTTCGTAAATTCTAAACTTTTCCGAATTCTCGACTTTGTCTTTTGGATTTCCTGAAAAGCTCTATAGTGTATGACTTGTTTTAAAAACCACCTTCATACCTAGTTCCTTGAAAATCTTTTCAAAGTTCTTCATGTACTGGTGGTATGGAACTGAAATATATTAATCTTGATTTTCGTCGTTTTTAAAAGTCGAGATTTCATTCATTCTTAACCTAAACTTTTTCTTCCTTATTATATCATCTACAATACCCCTCGAGAAACCGGTACTGGCTGGTATTTCCTGTATTGTACTTTCTTTTGTGAACCTCTCATGTGTGAGAGGAAAAGTAAAAAAAAAAATGACTAGAAAATTCAGCCCAGCACGTTTGTGCTGTCCACAGTGATGTGAACTGTCAGGAAAATACCTGTACGTGCTTGTTTCCTTTCTAAATACATCCTATTCTAGCCCTCCATTTCGGCTCCTCATTACCAAAACGTCAAGAAATGGAAGTTGATGACGATATTGATTTCCATCAATAAAATTCACGTATGAGTTAGAAAATAAAGGCAACATTGTGAAATTAATTTAGGACACTCAAGAAGAGTGTCTTAAATTAATTTCACATGGTATAAATAAGGATAACATTGTAAGTATATTTAGTTTAATCTTACTCTTGAAGATGATCACTTGGAAATCGAAAATCGAAAAATAACGTTTTGTTGTTGTGATATTTAATATGGAAAATCAGATGGTTCGCTGTCACTTTACATTTTATTGGTCAATACCATTCATATTCAAAACTATCGACTCTCATCTTGTAGACAATTTTTCAGTTCATCCATGACAAATGAACAAACAAGTCAAGTCTCCTTGTTTAGATATAGTCTTGCAAGTGGCAGGTATAACCTATTTTTAGTCATTTTTTTCTCTCTGTAGAGACCCGAAGAAGAACTTATTAAAGTCTGAAACGTCGACATCAAGTAGATTTCTCTACGAATTTTCACAAATCCTCTCCTACTACTTTCTAAACACCAGACCCGTACAGGACATAAATGTTTCGAAAAAATTGCCAGAAATAATTAACTCGACATTGGAACAGTGTACACTCTGTGAACGCTTGCAAAGGGCGTTACCAATTTTTCAATACACAAATTACTGAACGATAATTTACTGATATCGTTTCTATAGGAAACATATTGACCGCATTGAATTTTCCAAATATGGAAGCTCACTTTTTATTATTGAATGAGCGAACGAAGGTGAAGTTTGAAATTAAATTTCAATAAATGTTGGCTTTCCACAGTGCACTCTTGATGTTGCGACAACATGGAGCCTACGTTGATTTTCGACGAGCTGGTGACCTTCGTCGAATAGGAGGAAATCAAGTGAATCAATTCAATTGCAATAATGAGTGTTAATGTTCGCATTCCACCGAAATTCTCTGCTTTCCATAGCAAGGACTATTGGACTGATAATGACAACCAAATTGCTCCAAAATGTTAATTGGTATCAGATTGTGAAATTTCTACTTATAAAGAACATTCTAGTAAGAGGGCCGACAACAGTCAAACCTCAGTCATCATAATGAGCGAGGATATTGTTTATACAATACTATATGAATAACTCGTCACTTTGACAATTGAATTGTAAAAAATACACGAAGCAGGCAAGTCGGTGCTACCAATTATATCAACTATAGATTTCCTACCCTATAAGATCACCAAATTGCTAACAAAATAGTTCGAAAACATGTCGATTCCACAATACAGTTTGAATGTAGGTAATTTACAAGAATTCATCGAAAAATCAAAAAAGTAAGGCTTCAAGATGGGAAGATTTTGGTGTCTCTTGAGTCGAGTTTGAAAAACCTGGTATATTTGTTTGAAGGTGGTAGACAGTGTTTCATGGTGCATTTCATTAGTTCTGACTTCCATATGATATGAATTGATTTGAAATCCCTGAAAGAATTTATAAAAATTAGAAAGCAAAAACACTGAAATAACAATGAAATAAAATACAAGCAACAATTATCAAGAAATGAAAATCAAAAAATTTATTTCACGACGTTTCGATTGTTAGTATTCACAATCGTCATCACCTGAAAACGATTGTAGATAGTAAAATCGAAACGTCGTGAAATAACTTGGTTTGGAATCTTTAAATTTTTGATTTTCATTTCTTGATAATAGTTCGATTTTTTATTGTAACTTGTATTTTATTTCATTGTAATTTCAGTGTTTTTGCTTATTTTTTAGGTAATCTCTTTAATTTGTATAAATTTTCTCAAGGATTTCAAATCAATTTATATCATATTAGACAATGGAAGTCCGAACTGGTGAAATAAACTCGGTATATGTTTTATATTTTATCCGTTATGGAGTCATAAAAAATTAATAAAAGCCTGCCTCTGAAAATTTCTCACACTTTAGTGAAATATCAGTTCTCAAAATTTCAAACGAAAGTCATTTTCTGTGTAGAATATAAGTGTTTTTTTATCGTTCACAATCTGGAAAATAATGTATTGGAGGTTTCGAAAAGGCAAACTTCTATAATGCATTCCGATATGTTACTATGTAAGTTCAAAGTATTTTCTAGAAAGGGATATGTACTATTTATTAGTGTTCTTCGACATCTATCGAGGAAATTATGAAATTGAACGAGTCGAAGGAAACATTGCATTTGAATTTTTTTCAATTCTGAAGACGGAAACAGATTTTTGGCCTCTGAAGAGTAAAGATAAGTATCTTCATAGTCTGAACAGTAGCTCTTATTTTTAATAAGCAAAGTTATCGTGTACTACTGATAAATAGTTAATTTTTCTACTCATCGAGGAGAACTTGAAAGTTTACCCTTTCTACATCCGTATAAAATATTTTTTTTCGATTGTGAAAGGTGAAAATCTCCAGAAAAATCGATAAAAAATAAAATATCAGTTCAGAACACAGATCATTTTTCAACTTCATGATATATGCTGTATATTGTGTATATAACTGATTTCCTGTTATTATGTTCAATGATTTTTAAACTCTTGCATAAAGTCACAAAATGTTATGTCTATGTTTTTTTTTTTCTGAATGAATGCTTTGTATTAAATGTTTATCAACACTAAATTTTGTATGTATTCTAATTATAAAATTTTCCATCAATTAGAAACCTAATGGTACGTTTAATCGCTAAGTGATATTTGAGGTAGTCATTAATTTACTCATAAAATCTAATGAGTTATGTTGTGTATCAATAAAAACCAGTGGTGTTTGCTAATGCAAGTTTTGTGAAAATTACAAATTATGCGAAGTATTGTGCTAATAATCGCACGTTAAGAGAAATGCCTCGTTAATCCTTATCTCTTATAAGTTTTAACTAATGAGGGTTGTAGTATATAATAATAGCTTATATTGCAATCTATAGTATTGGTGAGTAATATCCTCAATAAAATGTACAGATCTTGTTAAAAGTGTTTATAGAAAGGAAAATCATGCTCGATTTTTTTTCAGATAATCAATTCAGCAAGAAACTACTTTATGATAGAGCGAAGCTAATTCCACCCATAATACAAATAATTTGAATAAAACATTTCTTGCATTTTCTCCATCATACATTTTTAAGTGAAACCACATCAACCATCACCACAACATTCACAGTTAATAATCGATTCTAAATTCAATGTTGAACAATGTCCCAAACTCAAAATTTTAATTTTTTTTTCAATTTTTCAATTTTATTTTCAAGTCGATATAAAATGATACTTAGATAAACATACATTATTATAAAAGTTTTCCTTTATTATCCCAAGGGTTCTCCTAAGCACTCGAGGTGCTTCTTTTGTGCATCCCTTTGGAATGATTCAGGATTTTCATTAGGTGATTAAAATGAATTTTAATCATATTTTACATATTAATATTCTGATATCAAAAAAAATACATTCTATCCAGTGAATTTTTTGTAGGAAATGAAAAAATTCCATCAATGCCTAATTATTTTTCCTTTGGAATTGTTTTTAATTCAATTTAATTTTTTTTCTTTGTTTCGCCTTCTCCAATTTTTGGTTTATTATTTGTTTCATTTTATTTTGTTTTTCTTTTCTTTCCTAATCTTTCATTTCAGTCTTCGGAGCGGTTGATGTGACATGGAACCACGTCTTTATTCACATTTATATTACAACGATATGGTTCGTTCATACTGTGCATTTCTTTAATGTCCCCTCCCCTTTTATTTTCAGAAAGGGTCAACTCAAAAAATTGAAATTTGGGTTTATTTTGAAGTGAAATGTACAGATGAAACTTTCAAGATGGCGACTGGGCGCCATTTGGGAAAAAAATATTAAATGGAAAGGGGGGGTCTTATGACACATCTTTTTGAAGCTCCTGACAAATACTTCACAACCCTAGAATATGTCAATATCTTCAATTACTACAAAATGGCGAAACTTTCAATAATTGCCTAAATACATTGACATTTAACTATATACTATGAGGTAATAAGCTTGACGTCAGTTCAGAAGATGCTCGAAATGGTTGGCTTGAACTTCTTGACATATGAACAGCCTATCCAATATTTCACGCCGAACATGTTCGAACACAGTAACGTACTCTACAAATATTTATTATTATCTGCCGTATATCCAATCCAATGATCGGGAAAGGTAGTAACCAAATAGTTTCTTACTTGTCTGGAGTAAGGTGGTGGTTCTGGAGTAAGGTGGTGGTGGTGTCACTCCAATAACGGCAATTTTGTCTGTGAACATTGCCGTTTAAAAAAGATGTACATTCGTCACTAAAACAAATATTGTGGAGATAGGTAGGTCATGATTTTGCAGATTTCTGTTCTTCGATCAGGGGCATCTTCAGTTAATTGGTGTACCATTTTAATTTTGTATGAACGATACCTATTCCTCTTCAAAAGTATCCACACAGTAGAAGGAGACACCTCACAAACATTCGCGACGGAATAAGTAGACTGTTCAGGATTTACTACCATCCCACCAATTATTTGCACTTGCTGTTCTTCCGGAATGAATGGATGACCTGAGGGCTTTTTGTTATGTACACTACCGGTAGTTCTGAATTTGAATACAAGTTCCCTCAAATATTTTCTACGATTCGGAAAACGTTTACTGAAAACCCTTTCGGTCTCGTGAAAGTTACGCGTCGCACTATAAATAAAAATCGCTTGAATTTTTCCTTCCAAAGAACGAGAATTGACCATTTTAGAGATTGTTGACGTGGTACCTCTCTACAAGTAAAACCGAAAACTAAATGAGAATATTCTAACTAATCAATGATGTTCATTGGCGTACTAATATTTTTTGATGTTTTTATAAAAAAAAATAACTTAACAAATCTTATCGGGCTGTTGGAATTGCCATATGGCAGATAAAAAGGAATATTTCTAGAAATATCGATATTAATGTGTTTGTCTTCAGGAAATTATTAAATTTTCCGCCATTTTGTAGTAGGTGAAGATATTGACTTCATGTTCTAGGGTTGTAAAATATTCGTCAGGAGCTTCAAAATGATGTGTCACAAGACCCCCTTTCCATTTATTTTTTTTCCCAGTCGGCGCCCAGTCGCCATCTTGAAAGTTTCATCTGTCAATTTCACTTCAAAATAAAGTATTCATGCATTAATTTCATTAAACCAAATTTAAATTTTTTGATTTGACCCGTTCAAAAAATAAAGGGGGGCATTAAAGAAATGCACTGTATCAAAATGAAAGGGGTATATTTTTAGGAGAGATCAATTTTTGAGAAACAAACGTTTTGGCTTTCTTCTTCTTCATATCTATACAAAACAAATGTGAGAATCTTTGAGAGAAACGAAAAAGCTATTTTATTTGTTTTTATTTGTTTCCAATAGCCATAAAACTAATAAAGATAAAACTGACAGCCATGAAATAAACATCTAGGTGTCATTAAACTTGAATCATACGGATCTCTAGAGGCCTAGTTATCAGTCTCACAATTTCAATCACTGACACTAGATTCCATCTAGTGTCAGTGATTGAAATATAATTGTGACTCAATTTTGAAACTTTGCATAAATGCTTCTATAGAAATTCACAGGTTTGAATTGATATTATGATTTTATTAGTGACTAGGCCCTAACCTGAAATGAAAAGAGGAGTTACTAGACTTCACTGATCCACATAATATCAGCCTGTTGAGAAAAAAACGTAATATGGCATGTACCATAGTATTTTCCTACAAATATATTTTATGTTGCCACCTTGTATTATTTTGGAAGCCTTCTCAATCCAGCAATAATTCAATTCACACGCCTCTGTAGTAATCAATTATTTAATTACAGTGAAATGTTCCCGACTGCGAAAATGAAATTCTAAACGATCTGCCCACTTGACTTCATAAAAGGTGTGGAGGCATTGTTTCACAATGGCCGAATATCTCCCGACAGAATGTTTGTTTTGTTTAAATAAAGCATATAATGATGCTAATTCGATTTTATTTCATCAATAATATTTGGTTTACCGCATGTTTTCAAGCGGCAATTCTTTGATCCGAAGATGTTTGCTTTCAATTAAGAAAACCAAAAAATGAATTATAATATATTTGTCATGGAAATGAAAACAAAGATTTTCAATAGTCTTTGCAAGTCGATGGTAGGTACCTTGTCACAGATGTCAAGTAGGTAAACATTCACTTTCGAGGAAAATATCCAACTTCTTATGTTCGCTATGTTCACACGAAATAAAAACAACTTTAGTGAGTTGATCGACAACGTAAAAAAACGAATATTTAAAACGAGTCGTTATACAATAATGTCTTCCTAGTAAGTATAAGCAACATCGAAATCAATATACACTTTTAGACGTTTCGACGATTACCTCATTTTCTTCAATGCTCTACTGTAATGGAGAGTAAAGATGTCAGCTAAATGACAGGTACTATCGACAGAATAGATTGCAGATCAAGGAATACCATTAGTTGTTGAAGAAATTTTGATGTGTTGTTGTGATTGTCTTCCGTTTGTTTTCCCATCTGTACATATTATATCAAAAGTATATGTTTTCAAGATTTTCATCAAAAAAGCCTTATCTGAACTTCATTTAGCTAACAACATCACTTTCCCTTACAGTTAGGCCCTGAAAAAGGCGAAACTTGAGATGTAACTAATTAATTCATCAAATATTTTTTTTTTTTATGGTTACAAAAAAGTCCGCAATGGCATATGTCGAACTTACAAGTTCTACACATATGCCTAATGCGACAAAGGGAAAATAGCTTTCCAATATTGTTCTTAATCAAATAAATACGTTACTTACCTTAGGGGTATGTAGGCAACATTTTGACCCGGAATCTGTGAGGTCTGAGGATAGGGGGTGAAAACTATGGGCTGAGATTAACAAACATCATTGCACTAAGATATTGATATCATATAATAATAATAATTTTTTAATAATAATTTATTCTCTTGTTTTACATTTTTGTACATACATATGACACAGTGCAGAAGATAAGCGGGGAAGGGGAATAAATGGGCAAACCTACAGAAGATCAAGTCTGTGCGTAGGAAATTAGATGGGTAGGTTCAATTAAATCTGAAGTTGATGAAGATAATATAACATAGTACATATTATAAAGAATATAAAATATCTAAATAAACAATACCTAAGTCTATAGTTGATAAAAGTAAGAGTTATTTCATCGATCGTGGATCTGAATTCATATCATTTTTTAACGATTAGAGATATAATTATCGACCTCCAGATCACTTTTATTAGAGAGATTAAATAACTTTGAAATGAGTTGAAGACCGAACTTGTAGCTATTGATGATCAGGTGTTATACAAATTTGCAACTATTGTTGATGAGGTGTTATAGCGATGTGTTTAGAAAAGTCTTGTTTACCTAATGCAAATATGGCTTTCCAATCTGTTCAGTGATGAAATATCTGCCAAATTATCTTTCAATCCCATCAATATATCTCTTATAGTTCAAATCATATATGAGTTTGAATAAACATTTTTTGAAATCAGGTTCCTTTTCAAATGATATTTCAGTTTTTTATTGAATCAGTTATTTATATTTTGTTATGACGTAATCATAATGAGTTGTCGAAGATATCTGGAAGTGCCGTTATCGATTATTTTAAAACTAATGAAAGATTTAACAAATAATCTATTTATTTTCGAATATAAAAGAGCAGCTCTTTCAGATACAAACTTTTATAACTCTTTGGCATAGATATGGAGAAACTAAAATTATAGGACAATATAAATAAATGATTCAATAAAAAAAATGAAACATGAGTTACATAAATGGTAATTAGGGCACATACAGGGTGACAATTGGAAAACTTACAATGGCTATACAGTGCATTTCTTTAATGTCCCCCCCTCTTTTATTTTTTGAATAGGTCAACTCAAAAAATTGGAATTTGGGATAATGAAATTAATGCATGAAAAACTTTATTTTGAAGTGAAATTAACAGATAAAACTTTCAAGATGGCGACTGGGCGCCATCTGGGAAAAAAATTAAATAGAAAGGGCGGTCTAGTGACACATTTTGAAACTCCTGACGAATACTTCACAACCCTAGAATATGAAATCAATATCTTCACCTACTACAAAATGACGGAACATTAAATCTCCTGAAGACAAACACATGTGCTTCATGGCAATTATAACAACCCGATAAGTTTTGTTAAGTTATTTTTTGTTTATAAAAACGACAAAAAATGTCAGTACGACAATGAACGTCATTGTTCAGTTAGAATATTCTTATTTAGTTTTCGATTTTACTAGTAGAAAAGTACCACGTCAACAATCTCTAAAATGGTCAATTCGGTCCATTCCGGAGGAACAGCAAGTGCAAATAATTGGTGAGATGGTAAATCCTGAACAGTCTACTTATTCCGTCACGAATGTGAGGTGTGTCCTTCTACTGTGTGGAGACTTTTGAAGATATATTATCCATACAAAATTAAAATGGTACACCAATTGACTGAAGATGACCCTGATCGAGGAACAGAATTCTGCGAAATCATGACGGAAACCATTGCAAGGCATCCTACCTATCTCCACAATATTTGTTTTAGTGACGAATGTACATTTTTTTCAACCGGCAATGTTCACAGACAAAATAGTCGTTATTGGAGTGACACCAACCCTCACGTTTTCTGGGAAACACATACCCAATATCCAGAAAAATTAAACGTTTGGGCAGGAATATTGGGAAACCATATTGTAGGACCTCTCTTCATTGATCAAAATTTAACAGGGGAACTGTATTTGAATATGTTGTAAACTACTGAAATCGTTGCAGCGAATCCTAATGAATTCGATATGGATATTGTATTCCAACAAGATGGAGCACCACCACCTTACTCCAGACAAGTAAGAAACTATTTGGATACTACTTTTCCCAGTCGTTGGATTGACCGTCGAGGTCCTACAGAATGGCCAGCCCGCTCGCTAGATTTGACACCTTTGGACTTTTTTTATGGATCGTGAAATATCGGGTAAGCTGTGCATATGTCAAAAAATATAAGGCAACCATTTCGAGCATCTTCCGAACTGACCTCAAGCTTATTACCTCATATTATGTAGTTAAATGTCAATGTATTCAGGCAATTATTAAAAGTTCCGCCATTTTGTAGTAATTGAAGATATTGATAGTATATTGGGTTGTGAAGCATTTGGCAGGGGCTTCAAAAAGATTTGTCACAAGACTGCCTTTTCCATTTAATGGCGCCCAGTTGCCATCTTGAAAGTTTCATCTGTCAATTTCACTTCAAAATGAAGCATTCATGCATTAATTTCATTTTCCCAAATTTCAATTCTTCCAGTTGACACATTTAAAAAATAAAAGGGGGCATTAAAGCAATGCACTATATCTGTGCAATCAAATAAAATATAAGAATTCGCTGAAAACAACTACCATAATAGTAAGGGGGAAACATAATGATGTAATAGCTAACTTGTTTCCACTTACCCCCTCGCCCCAGCTACCCTAACTTTATATTCTTAAATGGAAACCCTCTACTTGTGATACCTTATTTGAAAGTGCTTATGAAATGCTCTTCAATGGTACCTCACAAAGCAGCATTCGATGTGGTAAGTTTTGGTTTATTGAATAAAATACTATGTCAGTGTCAGTATTTTTTGGGTTCGATGGCCGTTGATTTTTTGAATTTCTTCCTGACGTGTCGTTGGCGCGATTCGCTTCTTCAGGGGTTTACACATCCTGGATTACTATCCGATGATAGGATTCCAAATTCCAAAAATCCACGGCATTCGAACCCGAAAAATAATGACACTGAAAACTCACCATTAATTTAAGAAATATGTAAAAACATTGTTATTAGCATCGTAGCGTTAATGTTAAGACGCCTGTACTATTTTTGTTTTTGTAGCTGAAAAAATTTGACTTAGTTGACTGGTACATATATAAAAAAAGGGATCCAGCAAGATTACTGGACGAAGCAACACAAATTGAAGTACTCGGACAGTTTGTAATGAATCATACTTTATCGACTCGTCAGGCAGCTACAGCAACAGGATTATCTCGCTAATCTGTAAGGAAAGTACTTAAAAGACATACATTTCATTCATATAAAATGCACATCCTTCAGGAACTATGTGACGATGACCTCGACAGAAGGATTGAATTTTGATGAGAACCCA
This sequence comes from Leptinotarsa decemlineata, assembly GCF_025532065.1. Classification (NCBI taxonomy): domain Eukaryota; kingdom Metazoa; phylum Arthropoda; class Insecta; order Coleoptera; family Chrysomelidae; genus Leptinotarsa; species Leptinotarsa decemlineata. The sequence goes on along the minus strand of NW_027412688.1, from coordinate 24,566,927 downwards.
CGACTATTCAGAGAATAGCATACGCAATACTCTGAAAAAGCTAATGTTTGGCCTGGTATATTGGGAGATCCAATTATCGGTCCATTATTTATAGAAGAAAATTTAAATGGAAAAATGTATGCTAAGATGCTAGAAAGATTTGGCGAACCTCGAATAGTTCATAAGTTAGAGAATCAGAGAGACATACACGACAATTCATCTTTAAAAGAAAATTTATTACATTTTCAACAGGATGATGCACCTCCTTATTATATAGTTCCAGTTAGACAATGGTTAGATAATAATGGATTGGAAGAAGAGGTCCTAATAAATGGCCTCCAAGATCCCCGGACATATCTCCTCTTGATCTCTTCCTCTGAAGCCACCCAAAATCTGTTGTGTTTGAAACGCAGCCTGACTCAATAGAGCAACTGAAGGAAAAAATAGTCAAGAATGCCAAGCTATTTTCAAAGAAACATTTGCCAATGTGCGTCAATAGTTTGAGAATAGATGCTATTATTCTCTTGAAAAGAATGGAAATCATTTTAAACATTTCTTAAATTGATAATAGAAAATAAAATTTTAATCTAAATAAATAGTGTTTTATTTGATAAATCAAAAACTACTATATCGAATGTAGCTTTGTAGGGTACCATTGAAGTGCATTCATTCCTTAAGAGCTTTTAAATAAGGTATCACAAGTGGAGGGATGCCATTTGAAAATATAAAGTTGGGGTGGCTGGTGGCGAGGGGGTAAGTGAAAATAAGTTAGCTATTACATCATTTTGTTTCCCCCTCCTATTATGAAAGTTGTTTTCAGTGATTTCTTATATTTTATTTGGTTGCTTAGATATAGCCATTGTAAGTTTTCAAATTATCACCCTGTATATAATTTAAACTATCAGAGATATGGGAGTGAGTAATAGATAATTAAGTGGATATTTCATCATTGAACAAAGTTGTTATGAAGGATCATTACCGTATTCGCATTACTTAACAAGTTATGAGTCATGAAAATACGAAAATGGCAAAAATCTTTGATCTTCATAAAAAAATTGCTATAACGGCTGATCAAGAATAGATATAGATTCGGTTCTCGATTTATTTGAAAGATTATTTGAACTTTCATAAAAATGACCTGAAATCCCATCAACGGATCTCAAATAACTTTATAACCTACCAGAAAAAGTTACTGCGTATTATAAAACACTGAAGAATCCAATTAGTCATATAGTAACTTGTCGTATTCATAAAGTTTGCCTACAAATTGAAAAAAACCAATTGAAAAAAATAAATAATTAATTATACTTACCTTTCTTCAGTGATCGACGTTTCGGGAAACAATGTTTTCCGTTTCGTTGTTAAACTTTCGCCTCAAATTCTTGATAGCTCCAATTCTTTTTGACTTACGTCAAAAGAAGGAAATGTCATGCGCGATAGTCTACATGAATATAATATATTCTGAATGTTTTTAGAGACTTCGTTTGAGGTTCATATTTCCATTTTCAACCTCAGTAATGTGGCAAGGATGAGCCCATTGCCATTGGTACATAATTTCAGAAGTTCCATAATTGCTCCTACATTCAGTTTTGTTCTATTTTTTAGATTAATATCATCTTCATATGTAGTTTTTACAATTCTTAGGGTTTTATCAACCGGAACATTAGTGAACAAACTCAAAACATCGAAACTCATCAGGAGATCTTCTTTTTTTAATGAAATCAGAAGTAATTTGAGTCCCCCACAAAAAAAAATCTTCCAAAGAATTATATCAGTTTGTTTATTAATGAATTAAGCAGTTGGTAACGTGTAACATTAAAAGGTTTTTTTGAAAAATTCAAAAGGTAGGTACTTATTTTTCATACTTATGGCTGTTACTTTCAAAAAAATTAAATTAAAAAAATTAAATGATAAATTTTAAATAAATTTTAATACAGTATTTAGTCATTTTGTTGTTGTTTTCTGTTGTGAAACACCAAATATGATTCAAATGAAAAATAAATACTGGATTAATTATTGAAAGAATGTAAAAATAACAAAACGATTATAAATAATAAAAAAAAATACGAGGATTTTTTTAATGGCAAAAAGTGAGAAAAATTTGTTTATTTTTTGTTTGTTCATAAATAATTCAGTAACAAATGACTAAAAATGTACCTAACGTCAAGCACTATCGTGCACGAAAACCGTAATATAACATTTGTTAAAAAAGCTCCGAGCAGCAAAATTTTTAAACCTATTTCTTAAACTTTTGTGTCGATATTTGTAAAACCGGAGGTGAGAAATAAAATTGGTCGTTAACTTTTTGAAAAATCGGGATAACATTTTTTCTCTAAAGGCAATTTTCTGAAGTGTTCAGATAACACCGCCTTTTATTCAAATTTTTTAATCAATATTTAATATTATAAAAAATCATATACACTCTCTCAAGCAGCAATATGTTTATGCTGTAAAGGGCGAGCGGATCCCTTTAATTTAATCAAATTATGTTAATTTTAAATTACAAATAATGAGTGTCGATAGTTTTTGAGTTATTAATAAAAAACTGAATCCGTATTTTTCTCATCTCAATTTATTAATAACAGCTGCAATTTTTGTGTGTTTTGAAATGATTATAATACATCTTTCTTCACATAATCAGAAATCCAAGTGGCTATCGATCATATTTTTGAGTCTTTCAAGATTTTTGAACACGAAATGCAACTCTCTTTTCTCTCATAGAGAAAAGTCAAGAGTTTCTTTAAATTTTATTTTTGGTACGATTTCGAAACAACTTTCGAATACACCCTGTATACCACCATTTCTGTGAATATCAGGCTTATCGATTAAACAATAGACATGACTTCCTTAGCGTTTCCTTTTTAGTACATCATTGTTTTATGTATGATTTTTAAGCAGGATGTCATTCCATTTTAATAATATTAATAACGCTACTGAAAGTGCGTTGAACTTATTTTTATTGTTGCAGATCCTTTCCTTCGATATGTAAGGCAGACAATAGGTGAGTAAAAAGGAACTTTTCCATATTTGATGTGAGCTACAAGTGCGTTTCAATTCAGCTTTGGGCACTATTTCCCAACTAACTACCACAGAATTTAGATTTTGCTGGCAGAAACTTCAGAAAAACGATCTAAGCGTCTAAATTGTTTTAATAGTGTTCCGTTTTGGACTAGGCCGGAATTACGTATACGACTTGTTGACTCAGGTCAACACTAGAATTCGCTTTAATTATACTTTGTCACTACACTAATAGTATCAAAATCTTATAGAATTTTTTTGTACAATTTTTGGGATGATTATTCTCGAAAAATGATGTTCAATCATCTTTAAACCTGCTTTTCGGTAGCCAGGTGTAGCCTCCTTACGAACGACAACCCTTGGAAGTTGGGACTTGTGGGAACTGAAGATTACCCAGGTCTTACCTTTTAACGTGCAATTCCTGGTACGTTGAATGTTCTCAACAAAAATTCTAAAATTATCCTCTGCCTTTTTCCCAAGATATTACATACTTGGTGTTTTGAGAAATATGAGGAGAAATGTTTATATTCCAGTTCTAGATCTATGTGCTACAAGTTGTTAGCTTCTTCCATTTTGACTGGTAGGGCCCAAATAATTTTATTTTATAACTTCTTAACTGCTAGGAAAGAACTTTTCGGAATAATCTACGTGAAGTTTGTGAGTACCTTCAATATTTTGTACCTTCATTGTACCTTCAATATTTTGAGTTTCCCAATTTTTTTTTCTTTATTAGCAATAATTGAGTTGAATCCATAAATGTAGTATTCATAGCAAAATGTTTTGTCAACTTTTTCATTCGAATTCATTTCTAAGAACTTAATAGCAAAAATGTCTCCTCTTGGGTTTTGGATTTTACAATTTAATATACAGGGTGTCAATTTGAAAACAAACTACCCGCTTTATTTCGGTCCCTGTAGAAAATCTAAGAATATGCAAAAATAAACAAGTTATTGAAAAAGGGACATTTTAAAAGCTAGACTAAACTCTTAAATGGAAATGGAAGTTGTATGATTTCGCATTTCGAAGGTCGTTCAACTATCTTTTCAAAATTACCACATACTTGAGCTTTCTTTTCAATACTTTTGGTGAAATCAAGTGAAGATATTAGAGTATCAAGTGTTTTGAAATGAAACTTGAAATAAAATAATGAATTTAATATTCAGTTAAATGTTCGAAATGTCCATTATTTTGTCGACAGTTATAAAGTTTCCTCTCTAACATTCCGAAAAACTTTTTCCTGAAGTTTTCTACATCCAGCTGTTATTCTTCTCTTCCCAATTTCGAGGTTATATTTCCTGAACAATCGATTTCAGATGCCCCCATCCCCATGTGTAGAAGTTTGGAGGCGATAAGTCGGGTGATCGCGGTTTTCATTATATTGCTCCTCTTCGATCAAATCATCTCCCAAGAACTATGTCATTTAGCCACTGTCTAACTGCAAGAAAGTAGTGTGGTGGAGCTCCATCTTGTTGGAAAAGAATAGGATCGCCTTGCAAAGTTATTTTCCAAACTAGTTACTATTTTTTCAAAATCAATTTCAAAAACTACACCTCCCGATTTGATCTCCACAATCGGGAGGTGTAGTTTTTGAAATTACTATGGATTTCCATCAAGTAACGGCCGAATCAATCAGAAAATTTTCAATATCAATTGAGGAGAGCTCACCAGCTGGATTTTCCTCAACGAATATAGGTTCAATAATAGTAATCCCAAGAATACCAGCCCAAACGTTCATGTATGACCTTTCCTAAACTATCGCAAATTTTCATCGATCCACTAGCGACAATTTTGTTTGTTAACATGTCATTAAGAAAAAAACATACACGTACTATCATCAGTAAAGCAATTGTTGTGCAAACTATTTCAGTTCTCATTTATTAGACCCGTCATTGTTTGGCAAAACTCAATTCTTTTGTCGAAGTCGTCATCATCAAGCTGTTGAAACACTTCAATTTCATACGGGTGAAATGTATTAAATTGCTTTCCTTAGGCGCGATTCCCACTGGAACGATTCGGTAAGCGATGCAACAGGTGATTTGGTAAGCCATCCGATCCTGATTTGACACCGATCACTCATAATTGTCCATACATAATGGAAGCAACTAATCTAGTGCACTCTGGAGCGATCGCGATGCTACACCAATAATTATCGGAGTCGCGTCGGTGAGGGGGGCACAGCTGCCAGGTCGCTTGACCGAAAGAAAGGCGCAATATCGTTCAACACGTTGGGTCACCAAGAAGAGATGCAATACTCTATTTCCCTCGTGAAATTGGTGGAGCAGAACCCGTGTTTCTCCAGTCCCCTTGACACCAATCTCAATAAAACATGGTAACTATTTGAGCTCATTCTATAAAACTCTCTATATTTATGTTCATGTTGAGAGAAGTCGCGGGAAACCATTGCCAAACTGTATTTTTTATTACATATATTGATGAAGCGATAAATTCACAATCCAAGGGTATATCACATTTGATATTTTTATAGCGTTTCATTTGAAATAACTACCATCATCAGTGATAACAATTTTAAATTACAGTCCCATCGTTACTTCTTTCGTATTCAAATTTACCCAATTTCGAGGTTATATTTCCTGAACAATCGATTTAAGATGTCCCCATAGGTAGAAGTCTGGAGGCGATAAGTCGGGTGATCGTGGTGTTCATTATATTGCTCCTCTTCGTTCGAATCATCTCCCAAGAATTATGTCATTTAGCCACTGTCTAACTGCAAGAAAGTAGTGTGGTGGAGCTCCATCTTGTTTCGATTTCTTCAAAATATAATTCAGACAACCCAATAAATTCGACAGATAGGTACCCTAACACAATGAAAATTCGTACTTTTTCGTTTTGTATTTCCGTAATCTTTCTTTCCAGTCTTATTTTTCCATAATCAATTATGATTTTCAATATTTTTATAATTCTCAATCCTGGAAGAAACGAAAATATCAGTTTTTGGTGAAAATTCGATTGTTGTTCAATTTGATTTGATCAAGTAGCATCTCAATTCATTTACCATCTTAAACGCGTAGGCTTTGCTTGGTTTCTATGGCAGGAATAATGAATGCGTTGTTGATATCTGTTGAAAACTGTCAGACGTTTATGAACATATCAAAGATGTATTCAAATGATGAAAGAACGGATGCTATTTAGTTATGCAAAATTAAATAGAAATTCTCTTTTGGCAAGGAATATGTATGTTGAGCTATACCCGAATCGTCGTATTCCGAACATCCAAATGTTTAGACGATTAAAAAGAAGTTTGAAGAACTTGAAAGAAAGAAAACAAGAAAATGTGTGGTTACTGGAACTGTAAGGAATCAACTAAATGTTATGGGTAAGCAAATATTACCACATAAAAATTTACACAGTGAAAACAGGATCGGCCAGTTACAAAAATTATGCTAATTAAGATTGTTCTTTACAAGAAATTACCCACGAAATGGTGATTTCTGTAAAACCAGAACTATTTTGAACACGAACAAATATCAATGCTACAGGATACGCAATTTCATCACCTCCGGAAGGAGAGTACGATTTGCGAAGTGGTTAAGACGTAGAAATAGGGAAGTTGGAAATATTTGTAAAAAAATGATATGGATGGACGAATCAAAATTCACCATCAATGGTTGGCTTAACAGAACTATCCATTATAGGTGGAATAATACAAATGAACATTTACATAGGAAAACCAATTTTCAAGAAGGGTTTGGAATAAATGTTTTGTTGGGAATTGTGGGAACAAACATCCTTGGCCCTTTCTTTAACGATGATCATTTGAATTCAATTAATTTGATGGCTACTAACATGAATTGCCTTTGAATATCCGCCATGAAATACAATATTTTCAACAGGATGGCGCTTCTCCCCATTATGCAGCAATAGTAAGGAAACATTTAGATGCAATATTCCCTAGAAAATTGATTGGAAACAATGGACCAATTAACTGGCCAGATCGATTCCCAGATTTTACTCCTTAAGATTTTTTTATCTGGGGATATATAAAGGATAAAGTTATTTCAACACCAAGTACAGATATCGACCATCTCAAACAAAAAATGAGAGCTGCATGTATTAGTATTACACCTATCATGATAGAAAATTGCCACAGCAATTGTCTGGACCGACAACTTATGTGCATTCAACAAAGAGGCCGTCAGTTCGAGCATTTAATGGTGATTGCCATGTAACCTTGATTTTCCGTACTGGTTTCATTTTTCCCAGAAGTTCACGATAAAATAAATTGTTTTTGTCTGATTGTTGTTGATGATGGTGGATATTTCAAATGAAACGCTTTAAAAATATCGAATGTGATGCACCCTTGGATCGTAAATTTATTGCTTCATCAATATCTGCAATAAAAAGACAGGTCCGTATTAAAAAAAAGTTGATGGTGGCCATGTTGACACGAAACGTTTTATCCAATATTCATTATTATATCGTCATAGTACACTTCGAATTCAATAACATTTTCTTCTACCATTTTTTTATATTCTCCGAAATAACAATTCCATTCGAAAAAAACAAAAAACAGCACTTTTGGTTTTCCCGGTATAACTCGAGAAGGAACCCCAAAAATTGTCTTCAACCATTGTATTATTCCCGATGACCTTTTTTCCCATTTAATCGTCTTCGTATCTGTTACAGCTTAAAATATAGTAATGATAAAAGAAACGGCCTGTTCCTATTTATAATAAATTAAATTACAAATTTTATTTGGCAGTTTAAAATAATAACACCAATTTCAGTTAAAAACAATATATAAAAAACTATAATTAAGAGTATTTTCGATAGTTTTCTAATATTTTTTTATATACTGAAGTTGGTAGGAACATATTTTATAAGAAAAAAGACCTAAAATATATTAACAGGTATCAACAGATATAAGGTCCAATAAAATAAAAATTACCAATTTTAGTGAAGCATAATTATAATAATTATCATGAGTCTATTCCATAGTTTCCAATATTTTTCATTTACTAAAGTTGGGAGAAATGTTCATTTTACAAGTTAAAGTGCCTAAACTGTGTCCATAAATGTTTTTCCAGTTAAATAAAAGTGTCTAATTTTATTCATTTTACTTGAGTAAATGAAAAGTCGTGGATGTTTTTCTCAAATAAATATTAGAGACGAGAGCGCACATTACGTATTTTTCTAGTTGGCTATGACTTTGAAATATGGCAGTTATTTTTATAATAATTCTTTATCGTTACTATCATAATCATAGTTTTCGTCAATATTCCGAAAATTTTATTCAGATTTTAGTGAAATTTCTAGTTATCATTCTTTAATGAGAGCTGGTCCAAAGACAAAACTGGAGGGTCATTGCTTTTGAAAAAAAAAGAGTTGCTAGGTAACATGATATCAGGTATCGTAATGTTCGATTCGATTGGACAGCTTATAACATTCCTCAGAATTTTCTAGTATCAATCTGAAAACTGGAGTAGCAGTAAAAAACATTTGTTTATATTCGAAAAAATAACGTTCGTTTATGTTCGAACAAATACCTTTGTTGAGGAAAATGTTTGTGAAAGTTGGAGATGAAAACAATGTAGAATAACTCGAAACAACCAATAACTTGATTATTTTTATAAACTTCATTGGAATTTTAATTTGACCTGAACCTATTGAAGTGTACCTTATTCCTTCTGGTAGATGTGTTTTTTTTTATAATTGTACTTGATATGGAGAAATTGTGCATTGTGGTTTAAAAAATAAACTTCGGTAACAGTAGAACTGCCGAAGAACTGTTTTATTTGGAGAACTGCGTGTATGTGGAATAAACTTCCTGGGAAAGTTTTTCCAAATGAATTTAATCTTCAGCGATTCAAATCCAACGTGAATTGCTACTTTCGCATAGGCACCGCTCTTAGAGCACCTTCAGGATTTTCCTGTAGTGTGTTCTGTCCTAAAAAAAATAGTTAAGTAACTTTTTCTGATATCTACTGGGATTTTTGTATTGAAATATTTTTTATCTAATTGAAAGATTGTTTTTTACTGGTTAACTGTATCGAGGTCACTCTGTATAGTTCCATCTTGAATAATAGCATTCAGCAAACGTGTTGATAAGTCATTATTTCAATAAATTGACGGCAGGTAGCTAAAATTGTCGTCTAATTGTTCAAGTGGAGGTTGTTATTGCCGCTTTCGATAGTAGTTTGTCCATATATGCTGTAAATGGGAAATATGACTAACGTATTCAAGATTACTTTTTGTAGGACATGGACACAGCTTATTATGATAGTACAAGTGCTGCAAACTTGTGATGTGAAATATGTTCATTGTCTAGTTCATTTATCAATTGATGAGTTCGAAGGTCTCCAAGGCTATTAAAGAAAGATGACTATAACGATAGTTGAGAAATCAACTAGAAGAAATATCCTTCAAGAATTATACGAGTTCCCACACTAAGATAACTGAATCAGACTTTTTTCGACAAAAGTAAGATGATATTTCATCAAAAGAAACAGTAAACTGGCAACATGTTCCTACTTACATATTCAGAATGCCTGAGAAACTGAGTCGATTTGAATTTCAAAGAAATCACTTTGAATGCTAAATAGAAGATTGCTTTGGAGTCACTTGAGGCCAGTTAGTACTCTCGTTTGCGTTGTGTAATATTTAACGTCTTAGTCTTGTTTATTTGAAATATTTATTAGCACAAGTGAACTACTACCTTCAGAAAATTATGCATAATTAAGAAATAATTAGGCAACGTAGTGTGATGTAACCTTGATTATCCTACAGGGTTAACGAAACAAATAGGTTTTTTCGCTTTCGATATATCAGTAATAATTATAATGTCACAAAATTGAATAAACGAAAATGCAAAATCAGCAAGAAGTTATCATAATTTCTTCATGAAAACTACCAATATATTTTGTGATTGATATTGCCGAGTTTTAAAATAATTCAAATCATCTAATAATAGGGGAGCCCAAGCGGGGATTTTGGGATTTACTAAAGCGCGGCAGATTATTATACAGGTGGGTACCATAATTGTACCCGGTTAAGTATCTCCACCAAATATGAACCCCATATATAAGGCCGCCTGTGAGAGATGAAGGATCAGATTAGTAAAAAATGGATCGTCAGAAATTCTCGAGCGCGTCAGATTAAGGTAGGGTGAGTTAATTACCTGCTAAAAAGTGTATATTCCAGTAATCTGACAATTTGAGAGTGACGTAAAGAAAGGGGAAGGCAGCAAAGTTGTAAAAAAATAACGTCATTTTGACATTCTCGAGCGTAGCTAATTTTTTTATTTTGAAGGTAATAATTCAAGGATAACGAAAAATATATAATCTGACGATTTCCGCAAGCCGAAATAACAAAAATTCGTCGATAAAGTTTAATGCGTGCAGCTGTTTGATACCTATATTTCCCCTCTCCGGGTTTCTATTCCTCTATTCCCTATTCACTTTTTCTCTATCTATTACTCTCTCACTCCGTCCCCACTCTGAATTCTGTTGCCATGACGCCATCACAGCTGATCACAGAGACTCGTTCGTGATGAAGATTAAGATGATTATTAATTAATCAATCAATTGATGGATGTAGTCGTTACTACGTGGTAGTACTTATACAGGGTGTCCCTGGACTTCCTCTTTTCCTCTCGGGAATGTATAGATGGGGTCAAAATATCACCAGTACTTCATATAACTTTTTTTCCTAAAAGTCTTCGTAACCAATTTACGGGCCCTTGAAGTTACAAAATGAAAAATGTTTTTCTTTGATAACTTTTCAAGTGAATATTCAAAATCATCCAAATTTTGGTAATTGACTAAACAAATGAATTCCGTCGATGAGCTTTCATGCAGGAGTCAGTTGTTTTGCTATAAAGTCAGGAACGGACTACCCCCGATGGTCCACACCCCAAAACTTTGAAATGACAGATATTTTTCAATATTTTTCAACAAAATAAGGTTACTTAGATAATTTTATGAATAAAAGTACTCGTGTGGAAAGTCAATCGGAGCAACGAGTCTTGATAAAAATGTAGTTCTACTCGACGACATCAAACCCGCTCGTCCACCATTATTTGAAATGAATAATTATCAAAGCAGAAATAATAATGATAACGTTAATTCAACAACATTCATAACAGGAATAATACAAAGTATGCTAAAATGAAGTCGTAAACAAAAAGTACAGTACCTATATGGAAGTTTAAGTCACAATTGTGATAGCAGATATTTTTTCAAAAAAAAATATCAAGTTCTGTAGATTCGTGGTGTTTTTAAACTAACAAGCTACTCTACTATGAAATATCGAATTCATTCCATATTTTGTATGTACATAATACGTGTGGAATAATCACGTTTCGTGTTGATCAGTTATCTGAATCTCATGAAACTCAACATTCGAATGTTTCAAATTCTTCTTCACAGCTAAACTGTTGAGGAGTTTCACTGATAATTATAATTTTATGGGAGAAATTCTTTGACACGAATCTAAATTTAGCTGAAAAAACGCACATCGGAAAAAATATTTACTATACTAATAAAAAGCAAACGAATGAACTACAAAAACGGCTGCACATGATCAGGTGAAAAATATCCAGGGAATAATTATGTTCCATTTCTTTCACAGATGTTGACAAAAAAACCTTTTAGAAAGTTTTGATAAAAAATGAGAAACTGGAATGCGATTTTGTTTTGTTGAGTGGTGCGTTGTCATATGACTATCATTGTATTGTCAATATTCTATAGGATATTTTGAATTTTTTTGATATGGCCGAACAGTTTACATTCAATGAATATGCAGATATGCATGTATTTTATGGACGAGCATTTTGTAATGCTGCAGAAGCTCGTCGTCTGTATTCCGAGCATTTTCCCAATCGAACGGTACCGTCAAGAGAAACATTCGAGCGTGTCGATCGCAGCTTGAGGGAGACAGGTATGTAATAATTGATAATTAATTTGAGCACGTTGTTTTATTTCGATATTATTGTAGGTACAGTTTTGCCAAAACGAGGTGGTGAGGGCGCTCCTAGGACTGTACGTACCGTTGTATTGAAGGAAAATATTTTGGAAGCCGTCGCGGATGATCCTTCAATGAGCATCAGAAATCTATCAGAACAGTTCCATACATCCAAGTCCACTATTCATAGAATAATTAGGGAACAACTGCTCCACCCATTTCACATCCAGAAGGTACATGCCATGACACCTCAAGATTTTCCAGCACGACTGGAATATGCCAATTGGTTCATGGATAGGCAAAGAGAGGATATGACTTTTATTAATCGAGTTTTATTCACTGATGAAGCAGGTTTCAGTAGAGATGGAGTTATCAACTCTCATAATCTCCATATATGGGCCGAAGAAAATCCCCATGGGATATTGCAAACCAAACACCAACGGAAATTCAACGTGAATGTTTGGGCTGGTATCATAGGAAACCATCTTATAGGACCATTCGTTCTACAGGACCGATTGAATGGAGAACGTTATTTGGAGTTCATTCAGAACGATTTGAATGGACTTTTGGAACATGTTCCATTGCAAACCCGAAGAGATATGTGGTTTATGCATGATGGCGCTCCTCCTCATTTTAGTTTGATTGTGCGTGACCATCTGAACCATATTTTCCACAATAGATGGATTGGTAGAGGTGGGCCATATTCATGGCCATCGCGGTCTCCGGATTTAAATCCATTGGATTTCTTTCTGTGGGGGCATCTAAAAAGCCTTGTTTACGCTACACCTATTCACACAAGAGATGCATTGTTGAATAGAATAACATTACATTGTGAAGCCATACGAAACGACCCTGGAATGCTATTTCAAGTACAGAGAGGGTGTCTTCGCAGACTAAGAAAATGTATAGAGGGAGAAGGTGGTCATATCGAACAGTTTCTGTAGCGGATTTTTCATTTCTGTTTGCTCTTGAGGCTCTTGAGTTTCGTTAGTTAAACGTGTTTGCATTATAAAAATTCGTTATGAACATTTTACCTATCATTTCCATTTTCCTTAAAAACTAATATTTTCGAATAATGGTAGACATCTCAGGATAAATGTTGTTGAATTAACGTTATCATTATTATCCTGCATGAAAGCTCATCGAAGGAATTCATTTGTTTAGTCAATTACCAAAATTTGGATGATTTTGAATATTCACTTGAAAAGTTATCAAAGAAAAACAATTTTCATTTTGTAACTTCGAGGGCCCGTTACTTGGTAACGAAGGATTTTAGGAAAAAAAGTTATATGAAGTACTGGTGATATTTTGACCCCATCTATACATTCCCGAATGGAAAAGAGGAAGTCCAGGGACACCCTGTATATTGTATAAGTTTGAAAATGTACTTATAGGACGAAACTGCAGTAACGTTAGTTACAAATAAAAGTGGTAAAAACATAGAAAGTTTCATTTCTCTTTATTTCATTAATTAATCAATTGATTATAAAAAAAAAATTATTTTTTTTAAGTATTCTACTTATTATTTGCATGCTATTTCAATGAATTAAAAAAAAATATTCTAGATAATCATCAGATTATGAGACAGCACGTCTAATCATAAAGATTAACCATATATATCTAAATCTGACGCGCTTGAGTATTTCAAAATGGCGAATTTTTTTTTGCACATTATAATAATGGTCGCAAGTTTACGTCAGATCGTAATCGTCAGATTATTGAATGAGAGCTTTTTTTTGTTGCACTTAACACCCCCTTAGAAAATCTGACACGCTCGATTAAATTTTTTCTTTTCACTTTTAACCCTTTCGTACAACCACCCACATCATATAAACTATCAGATTAACATACCAACATTATTAAAAATACGTAGGATATTGATACTATCAATATCTGACGCACTCGAGAATCTCCATGCAACAGTATTTTTTTACATATTCAAAAATCTATAGTCGCTTCCCCCACCGATGAAAAGGTATATATTATATAACATTATTTTCTTCTCATCATTTAAGGTTTGCAACCTAATATGTCTCAATGACGCTCGAGTAAATCCCCATTTTGCATCGTGGGCTCCCCTGCTATAACCTTATTCTAAGTCGCTATAACAGAAAATCAGTCCGGCGATTTTTCTCTCCTTTTCACTGTTCCTCGCCTCTGACTTGTTGAAACTCGCTTTGCATTGATTGAAGTTTTTTCGAAGTTCTTAAACATCGCGTATCGAAGTTTCGTCAGCGCTCCTGGTTAGCATTTTCAGGAGTAGATACTGTTACGTTACGTACAATACCATTTGAAGATTGATTCCTTCTCACAAAGCTTTGCATAACTGTTATAAGTCCACTGAATATAAGATAGATTAGTATACTAATATAAATTAAAATATGGTTAATAATTCAAATACTTTTCTTAGTAAAATATATAAAATTGCGATCCAAACATAAAACACAAAAGTCAATGCATAAAATCTATAGAAACTATTCGTATATCAACATTCCCTAAAATAAATCTAGTGAAAATCCTTTTCCCACGCCTTTTTCCCCATCTCCTGACTTGGTTAGCGAAACGCGTATTTTTGTTCTGTTGTGATATAGGGTGTTTTTGATAGATTCATTTTATGCCAGAGGTTGCAATTCTGCTCATTAACAATCCACAAATACATGAAGACGAGTTCAAAACCAACATTCTGAAAATGTTTGAAATTCACCAGAGGCATACAATATTTTGGTTAAGATCTCCAAACGTTTCAACTGCAACTGCGGCAGTCATATTCAGTAGCATGAGAAGTTTTTTCATGCTCCAGAAAGACTCAAAATTTATATTTCTGCCTTGAAGTCAAAATACACCAATAGGTTGGTCTGAATCCACAATAAGCAATTTTTACAATCATCAGAAACAAAATTCTCTTCTCGACGCTAATTTGGTTGTTATCGAGTGTGTATGATCTAAATCAGAAAGAGTGGAACACGTAGATACCTGTTTCTGGCTATTGCCCTCGTCAGTGGAGTGTAGCCAAGTGCAAAGATGGTCAACACCTCATTGCAGAGAACAGAAAACAATACATATGAACGGAGTCAATAAAACAAGCCTACGGCACAAGCCTACGGTAGAAAATAAATAACATGGCCAAATGGGCAGCTACAGATATAGATGTTATCAAGTGTAAATGATCTAAATCAGAAAAAGTAGAACTCGTGGACACTTGTTTCTGGCTATTGCCTTCGTCAATGGAGTGTAACCAAGTGCAAATATAGTCAACACCTAATTGCAGAGAACAAGAAACAACACATATGAACGGAGCCAATAAAAGAAGCCTACGGCACATCTGTGGTTTCAGTTAAAAGATGTAGCATTAGTAGAAACAAGTAACATGTCCATATAGGCAGCTACAACTACTTTCATAGCATCCAGGTCCAGGATATAAACACAGATATAGATGTTATCGAGTGTATATGATCCAAATCAAAAAGAGTAGAACTCGTGGATACTTGTTTCTGGCTATTGGCCTCGTCAGTGCGGTGTAACCATGTGTGAAGACGATCAACACCTCATTGCAGAGAACAGAAAACAACACATATGTCCACATAGGCAGCTACCTGACATGGCATCCAGGTTACGGATATAAACACAGATATAGATGCTATCGAGTTTGTGTAATGTAAATCAAAAAGAGTAGAACTCGTGGACACCTAACACCAAATGGTCAACACCTCGTGCAGTGAACATCTATGAACGGAGTCAAAAACAGAAGACTACCGAACATCTGTGGTTTCAGTTAGAAGACCTAGTATTCGTAGGATATAACTACGGGAATTCAATTGAAACAAAATACGTAATGATATCTTTCGTTCCTTATTAAATATTCCTCATATTTCACAGAACGAAAAAAATACATTGCCAATCCTTTCTCCTGAAATAAATATTAGTAACGTAACATTATAGTTTTTATTGTCAATTTTTATTGCTTTTCTATTTTTTTTTGTTTTTTTGTTGGGTGTAATGAAGCGGTTTCTTCATTGCAATATGAACACGTTTGGCTAATGACCAATGCAGTCAATGCCGGTGGCACCCAAAAATGAGACGTGTGAACCCTGGTCAATATAATCACTAATCATTATTATTCATTATTAATATTTATTCTTGACATGACCTGGCGGAAATCGTCTTCTGAAATAAAGGATCTTCTGGTTATTATTACATCTTTCTTTCTTTTTTCAGAGCAGATTTTGAAACTGTATTCAGAGTATCCAAGTACAGATGTTACGTTGGATTTTTTACAGACAAAGATGGAATCATTTAAAAGTTCCATCGAAAAGTCGAATACATTCATTTGCACGTTGGACTGATTTGAAAAAATATTTTCACAGGCTTAGTTGAAATTTTTGTTGCATTTGAAGTATATTTCCAATGCTGTTGTCTTAGTATTAAACTGTGCCATTCCATAATCCTTTATTTTCTTCGCTTGGACAAGATGACTAACCCTGTACCGCAAAACAACTAAACATTCGACTGGCGCGCTAGCCTGTTTTGCATTTATAGAAACATAGTAGGCGAACTGGAAACACAATCATGTTTGGAGAACGTAAAATACACACACTCACACAGGTAACGAGCTAACATCGAGATAAAAATATTTCATTCATGTTTGGATTATTGCTAATAGGACAGGTGGAGACTTTCCTAGAATCAAAGTTGAATCAGAGCATTACTTCATATTTTTACTGGAAAAACACTATTGACTATTTTTGAAATAGTTTCTCAATTCGGAAGAACATGTCAAGGCAGTTTGGATCTGTTTAGAAGAGTCAGTTTCATTATATAATTCACTGCTTTGATCTATATGGGACAAAAACCTGATATTAAAGTTACACATAGACAAAAGTCAAATATTTGTGTCTTACTGCATCAGAAAATGGAATGTAACTTCAAGTACTACAGGAAAATATTTTAGAATTTTTGAGAATAACAAATAAAATTCAGTTTGACAATATTCCTTAACACTAGTAGAATTGTTGGACACAAAGTAATATCATTTGTAAGTCTTTGATATACAATAAAAAAAGGGTTGGAAATTTTTCGAGTTAATCATGCTTACCAAGCACAATGAACAGAGAGAAAAACTTTATGTCAAAATTGAAGATAACTGGTCAAAATTGTATAATTCAAGTAGAAGGGATTTCAAGTACAGAACAGATATTCCATATTTTGGATACTCAATTCCTGCACATGGAAGCAAAACATTTTCTCATCAAGAAAAAACAAAAAATAGAAATTGAATAACTGGATATCGAATTACCTAATAAGAAAAAAAGTAGACTCTTAAAGTACATTTTGCATTAAAGATACCATACACAAAACTTCAACTTTAAGAAAGTTGTCAAATAAGTGCTGAGATAAAGTAAAAGTTTGGTGTGGATTTTTTTGTGGGTTTTAAGGTACATTAGAAGCGAAAGCTTGAGATATATATATATATATATATATATATATATATATATATATATATATATATATATATATATATATATATATATATGTATGTTCGGTATAGTATAGTATGTTCGGTAAATTGTTTTTACGATTATTTGTCCCTCAAAGTTTGGCTTTCGGTATTTTGGATTTCTTGTCTGTAGTCAGCCGGTATTTATCTCACTCATTTGTCGTAAGTACCTACTTGTGATAGACAAAATAAACGAACTAAACTAAATATTGGGTGTCCTTTCACGTTCCACTGACCGATGGTAAAAAATCGACGTATAATTGATTTGCGATCTATAAATATTGACAAGATATTTCCAATGGTCGCTTGACATACCGATAATGAATTACGATGTATATGTTAATCGGATCCATATCAATGAAGTTGTTTCGCGGTCTCAAAAATGGCAAGCAATTATGGTCGGGTATAGGACTCAGTTTATGCACAATTAGGCACAGGTCGAATAAATTACGGTTAATTCAGTCGTGGACCAACACTTAACTGCGGCACTTGGCACGGTTTTACTGATATGATGATCATTTTATCAACAGGAGTTGAGAAAGTATGAAAACCCGTCCGGTGGTTCCGAATGACGTTATGAAATTTAAAAAAGAGACAGTAGGCAAAATGTTTTCAGAGATAATTTGATCTTGAATGATAAAACTAGCAGCAGGCAGGTGCTCGATAGGTATTTAAGTGAATTATTGTTAGACCATTTACAAACAAAGGTACATGTACGTTTTCAAAAAATATTGTTGCTATTTGTATATATAATTTTGAATGCCGTTCACAAGTGAAAAACAAATACTTTAACAAATATAAAGTAGTAGCAAATTACCGCCAGAGGATTAGGAAGAAATTCAGTTAAAATCTGATCATGTCCAGAAGCAATGTGTTTCAGGGTGGTTCCCCCAGTCTACTTCTTCATGGTACAGATGTGGCACCCCCGGAAATCGAAGGTACAAAGTCACCCATTTGTTTTGTATGGACATCCATAAACTTCATGCCTCTGGGTAAAAGAATCTCCACCAGTCTCTGAAAGTGATGTTTTTGAAGGTCTTGTTAAAAAAATACGATGCAGGGATTACGGACAGGATGTACAGCTCTTAGTAGATGAAAGGACGTAAACTTACAGGAAGGTCGTGGACTTTTGAGCTTGGATTGTCTACATAACAGAATAGTACTGGATGGAGCTTGTAAAGTCATCTGGAGTATGGATTTTCTTTTCTGCATGCTCCGCGACCATAAGAAAATAGGAAATGAAGTCAGACAGGTAGCTGCACGAGCGCTGAACGATATTATCACAACTCTGTAACCGAGTTGGAGTCCGTTCAGCAAAGGAATCACATAGAATCCGCAGAGATCACTTCACTGCTGAAGCTAATGCTTGGAATCTTCTTCAACAACAATGGAAACTTCGACTTATCAAAGCAGCTGACCTTCGTTTTCCTCAGGTGAAGGGGGCGAAAGTCGAAAACTGCGGATTCATAATGACCTGTCAGTATGGTATTTTAACACCTTCGTCTACCATGATGGGTAAAGAGGTTCCTAATACCAGGAACCTACAGTACTTTCACGGTATTGAGATACCACTATGTTGAAATGGCTGTCCTGCTTATAGCAGTTCTAGGTGGAATGATGTGTTCGCTATTCTCAAAATAGCAGAAATCTTAGCCGGACAAATGCAGAAGGCAGTGATTCTCTGTTCGCTACGTCATCTCAGGGTACACAATTCTTGTGCACAATGATCCCTCATCTAATGGTTGAGAGAAGTGATCATTGGTTAATGAATCCGGCACACTATCCGAATGGCTCGGGGCTTTGGGTCTAGCCCTTACTCATGCTTTTTAGGATAAAGTCATACCAATAATAAGCACAGATGACCATACAACATCTGAGGTCTTTAGGGTGTGTTGCGCAACCTCTTATTCGAACAACTGTTGCAAAACCCCAGGTGCACACAGGATGGAGAACCCAAAATTTCTTCCGATGTCGATCGTGGGTATATCAAAATGAACCTCTGATAGAACCTATTTGAGGCCCCCACAACGTACCCCCTCAGGACAGGGTTTAACGCCAAAGTGGTGAAGCGCAAACTTATGACAACCGCAATTACACCAGATGTTTTGGGTGGCAAGAATTAATTTGCTCTATGGTAAAAAATGCATCCAGATTGGTGAAAGTGGCAGTCCCACCACTCATTGACGCGGTTGAAGATGAAATTTGCATTATTTCACCAGTTTAAACACTCGGAAGACGCAGGGTAATATACCGAATCACGTCCCTGAACATCTGGCCTGTTTGGATACAGATAATCATGAAATTTTTAAAGAAAAGACTAGAATCTGACAAATTTACATCGCCGTGCTCACCATCGAATCAGATTAACCGAATCCGACCTTTCGGTTCGAAAGATGGAAGCTAAGATCTAATCGGCGAGACAACACACATCTCAGATCCAATTTGACGACTACAGGGTGGCTTTTCACGTCCGCCATGCGGCGAATAGCCACCAAACTACAACATGTTCATCACACTTTGAGTCAAGGCGTGCTGCTAACCACCAAGCAGCACTTGGTGCTGCTTGAGACGAACGATTGACCTGAGAAATGGCTTCGGTATTTATGTGAGAAGCACGAGATGCTACTGCATTGAATATATGTATCACTAAATTAGGTTAGTACCTGAAATTGTTGCATTTGAGGGACCTAATCCAGGGCCGGTGAACCCATTGAGCGAGTTAGGCCACCGCCTAGAACGCCAAATGTTTGCGATGGCTTAACAAGGCGGAAAACATTGCATTATTGTGCAAATCGTAGTTTTTGGAAACTTATACGTAATAATGTATACGGATTGTATCCTGTGCGGGATTTATTTCTCTGTCGTCGACGCTTAAATTGTTTTTTGAAGAAGAGGGCTGATGTCAGCACTTATTTTTAGATGTATCTATTCGAGAAATATTTTTGAAACCATTTTTTTTTGATAGTTTACCTGAACTATCCATTGCCTTGAAAATATTTTTTTACTCTCGTGCTGGTAAAAAAATGCATAATTTTCTATACTTTTAATTAGAAAATCAATTGTGTGGCATTATTCGTCATCGAGAAGGTGCTATGAACTTTTTTCAAACTTAGACCAGTTTGTGGAGTTGGCTCAAACCAATTTCCACATTGCAGCAAGGTAGGTCACTTCAACCGTGCCTAGGTTGGGTGAAGAAGGGGGCGGCAAACGTGCTCTTTTGCCTAGAATGAAATATTTAGTTGTCTCGGCCCTGAACTAATCCGTAGTCATTCTCAAACTTTGAGATGTCAACTTTTGTAAATATTGTTCAACGTCGCCATATGGAAACGAAACAATATCGATATCAGGAACAACATTCGAATATCTAAGAATATTTGGAGCGAAATAATAATATTTCTTCGTAGTTCCTCATTACATATAAATACAATAAATATTCAATCTATAAAAATAATTTAAAAAAACTACAAATGAGGCTAGAAACAACATGTACCGGAAGGGTACTGTTGATCTTAGTTCTAGCCTTGAAGAAAAGAAAACTAAACTAGACACGTATGAACACGTGTGGTCATTAATGAATTTAATTTTCAAAATGTTTGTTTGAAGGTGATTGACAACATTCCATGATGTATTTCATTAGTTCGGACTTCCATTGTCTAATATTATATAAAATGATTTGAAATCCCTGAAATAACTAAAAAGAAGAATTAAAAAATTAAAGAAGAGGAATAAAAATGGATTGCTGAAAAAACAATTATATTAGGCAAAAACCTGAAATGAAAATTAGTGAAGTAAAATACAAGTGAAAATGAAACAAATTGAAAAAATTTAAATATAATAAAAGTTAAGAGATTCCAAGCCAAGTTAATTCACGACGTTTCGATTGTAAGGTATCCACAATCGTCTTCCAGTCATCACCCGAAGACGATTGTTGATACCTCAAAATGTTATTTTTCATAAAACTACAAGGCAGAATTTTAAAGTTCAAAATCAGTATAGAGAATTTCCAGGGGTTTGAATCGACATTTTGTTGGACCTAGCGGCATTAATGTGAAAAGTTTTCTTTCCTTATACGAGGAATTGGGCAACTTTTGGATATGCAGTTGGTTACCTCGTTCACAGGTAGATGGGGCGATGATAAACCTGTTGTTCGTTGTGTGCTTCAGCTTAGTTCGAGAATTGATACTCTGACAGAATTTGATTTTCAATTATCGGAAATCATCGACTTTATGTTGATGATATACACTACCTTGCACTGACGAGTGGCCAAACAGCCCGAAACCGGTCTGCAAGTGTGTTTCAATAATTGAAAATATATTGCGGCAGTTGTATCGCCAACAGCATATGCAGGAATAACTTCTGTGAAGAATCCTGCACTGACACCTGTCGGACATAATTCAACGCCCTTCGTGGTATTAGCCAGGGGAGTAGTTGTTTTCTGATAGGTATCAGTCCATTAACCTACTGTGTAGGGAGTTGAGACTGGCCTGAACGAATTATTCTTTTAGATGATTTGATTTATAGCCAGTCTTCAAGTATGCCCACTGTCTATATGTGTAATGAATTTCAGTTACAGTAACCGTTACAGTTACAGTAACATTACTGGTTTTAGGAACTTGTCATCACATTACAACTCTCCTTCAAAAGCTAGTAGGGCATAGTAAGTTACCAAGTAAGCGCATGTATCCTGAAAGTGAAATAACAGATACCTATGCTTCCATAATTCTTTACATTACCCACATAGGTGGAATGCATAGCGCATAAGCCGTTTGCATCTACTATATGTCACTGCCAGCCACCAACACACTGCCGAAGCGAGCTTTGTACACTGTACACAGTGACTAAAGTTAGTGTTTTGTAGCCACTTTTCAGCAGCAGTTTCCAGTAAGACCGCTCCTTATAAGTCCTTCTATTATAATTGACAACAAGCTTCTGAGTTCAAAGCGCCAACATGTGCTCCCCCATTCCGGTCAATCTCACCTTGTTTATCAATATGCACCCATCCCGTCCAACACTGTACGAACTCTAAAGCTTGTCAGCCTAACCTAAACTAACCTTGATTTGGTAAATCGTATGGTTTGGTGAACACCTATTGACCATAAACTTATTAGGTTCAATTACATTTTTTCATTCATTATAGTTCATAATTCTTCTTTTCTGCTTCATTTCAGATCCTTTAGTTGAGAAATTGTTTTTTTTTTCAAATCGAGTACCTATATTGATATCATAATTTTTTTCAGGCGAGCAGTGAGTCTCTCGACATGGACTCGTCCAGAATTGGACTGGACTTCATCGTCGAGAATCCCGATTATATAAGGAAGTTGGCCGCCGCTTTGGACACCCAGAATGTGACCGTCAAGAAACAAGTGTTCGAGTTGCTCTCTGCCCTCTGCGTTCACAACGAAGATGGCCGGGCCAGGGCACTTGACACCCTAGATCATTTCAAGGTAATGTAGATCGCTAAGTTCACTATGTCAGCTTGGTCAGCTATTATCATCCACCACAAATCAATTCTCTTAGTTTTAGTGTCTTATTGAAATTGTATGCGTAGGTGGTTCTTCGCTTTTGCGTATTTCATATACATGCTAGATGAAAAATTAGCAAATATACCAAAATCTCTTTTTTGATGTGAGTCCAACTAGTTTTACGGATAAGTTGCATATATAACTGACGAAAAATAGCATCTTAATACTCAATACATTCATCTAAGATATGTTCCTAAAAGAATTCAACTTCCTTTGTGTAAAAAGTAGAAATTTGATTCTAGTCCATTGGGATTTTCCATATCTTTGTCAAAGTCCCACCTCCTCATTTTTTGGTAGATTTATATAGGCAATTCAAGGTAACTGTCAAGGCTGAATGTACTGAAAAAAGTCAGGAAGTAATCCACAGTACCTCCTATAATAACTTCCATAAGAACAAAGGGTTTAGGATATCGAAAAACTTTGCCATCTTATACCTCTTCGAAATACATGTACTTACAATTTTGACTTTAATCCGAAATATCTTTTGTAACTCTCGGATTTATTTCGTATACACACCATGACGTTAAACTTAAAATATATAACTCCAGTGTATTTCACAGCAATTTATCTATATAGTAGCGAGTGGATCGAGTAAGATCGGTCAACTTCCGAACACTTAACAGAAATCTCCAGATGATGACAAATAAGATTTTGTCGAAATGTCGTGTGATTGAGGATAATAGCACAGTACACGGATCAAAACCCGGAAATCAGTTCACCATATTCCTGTCCGTGAGAACTTTAGATTTAACATATATATTAATGACTAATCGCGTGCCGTGGCACAGCCGTGGTGGATTCAAATTACGGAGCGATCCAACCTTCAGTTCACAAAAATAGTGGCCGAAATATGTATAGGGAGTGAGAGAAGGTTTAATGTGTGAGAGAGACAGTAGACGAGCTTCGTTGTCATTCCTGCTCCGTGCTGTTAACTGAGTAAGAAGTGACACCAGTAGACTCCGGACGGGAATAACAATGATTAAATTACTGAAATGGCTATGCGAGAATTCGATTAAAAGGTGTTTTTCAATATTATTTTTTTAAATAAAATTCCTTAACTGACAGTTTTGTTTGTATGCGTGATCTTTCATGCAGACCAGATGTAATAACTATCATCAGTTAGCAAGTCTGGTGCTTTGTTGAAAATAATACGGACTTTTTATTTTGTAGTGTGCTCTCTTCAGAGTTCACGTTTTTATGAACTGTACAGTGAAAATCTCACAATGAAGTGTTACTTGAATACGTTATGAATTTATTTTCATCAGCTATCAGCCAATTTCATCACACATTTCTTTAATAAGGAAAATATGTATTGTCGCGAGTTTGGGCACAAAATTTCAGTCGCGAAGAAACGTATCCTCGACGAATACACCATAAGTTCCTCTTGTACTCACTCCTCATAATTTCTTTACGTTTCACCTTACAAAAAAATTATCACATTTATCATTTCCTACCAGAAAAAATATTATATACTGAGTTTTCCACTGAAAACAAGTGAAAATACGTTACCAATTACCAATTACCAATTACCAATGAATTACATATAAAATTTACCAATATTGCGCATTTGATTTGGATCATTTTTGTTAAAGGATTGTGCAGGAGCATTAGGAAAACCTTTAACGAGAATTTTTAATCCATGTCTGATATCTGGAACATTCCCAGATATTTGGAAATTAGCTAAAGTATGTCCTGTATACAAAAATGGTGAGATAGAGATTTACAGACCCATATCTATTTTATGTATTTTTTCTGAAATTTTTGAGATTATTTTATATAATCGCATATATGCTTCTGTTGAACGGCAACTATCTCAACATCAACATGGATTTGTTACTAACCGTTCTACTGTTACAAATCTAGTCATTATTACTCAATTTATTTCCGAAGCATTAGATAACAGTGGCCAAGTTGATGTTATATACACGGATTTCTCTAAAGCATTTGATAAAATTGATCATGGTATCTTGCTCAATAAACTGATGAGTTTTTCGAACACTGCCTGTCAGCTGATGCAATCCAATCTGACATGTAGAAAACAATTCGTGTCCTATAACGGTTATAAATCTAGAACATATATAGCTTCTTCTGGTATGCCTCAGGGCTCCAACCTAGGTCCTCTTTTGTTTTTATTGTTTATTAATGACTTATGTGAAAGTTTAGCTTGTGAACGGTTATGTTTCGCGGATGACTTGAAATTATTTTCTATAATTAAGGAAGTAGGTGATTGTGTAAATCTTCAATGTCAATTAGAATTTCTTGTTGCTTGGTGTAGCAATAATAAATTGAAACTCAATGTGGAGAAATGTAAAGTAGTGAGTTATTGTCGAAAAAAAAGAGGTTTTTACATTCCCGTATGTAATACAGGATTCAGATCTGCTGAGATGTAATGAGATCAAAGAACTAGGGGTAATATTCGATCATAAATTAACATTTGGTAGACATATTTCACAAAAAGTTTAAGAACCTCTAAGAGCTTATGGTTTCATTGTTAGAAATTGCAGAAACTTTCATGATATTAAAGCCATGAAGCTGTTGTAATTCACCTACGTACGTTCGAAGATAAAATATGCAAGTATCGTCTGGAGTCTATTCTATGAGATTCATAACATAGCCATTGAAAGAGTTCAAAGAAGGTTTTGTAAATTTTTAATTTTCAGAATAGATAATTCTTACCCTGAGAGTGGTATCAGTGATGATGTCATATATGAACGTTTGGAACTTTTTAGTTTAGACTGTTTAAACCATCGCAGAAAATGTGCGAAACCATCGCAGAAAATGTGCGACGCTCATATTTTATTCAAGTTAGTGAAAGAGGGGGTTGACTGTCCTAAAATTCTTGAACAAATTTACTTCAATGTACCACGGCCAGCTTCACAATTTCAATCCATTTTTAGACCTCTCAGAGCAAGGACTAACATTATGCTCAATTCCCCAATATATGTGCACAAATTTCAATAGCATTTGTGCCCATGGTGATTTATTTTTCACTAACCTTCATAACATTATTAGAATTGCTAACGTGTACTTGAAGAAGGTTATTAGAATTAGTTTTTCTTTTTTGTTCATTGTATTTTTCGTTTATGGTTAAGTATTGTGAATAAAATTGTAAAATTCACCCTGTAAATGGGTAACTGTTGGACAATAAAGCTATTATTATTATTACTATCATCAGCCTATACAGGGCTTTTCATGATGAGCGTTAATTAGCCGTTTCTGACAAACTATTCAACGGATCAACCTGAAAATTTCACAGTATGCATAAATCAATATGACCTACACGCCTAAAATATTTCAGACGAAGCGGCGTTGTCGCTTCTACTATAAAGTAGTGGCTTCTTTGATTTTTCAAATGGAACACCCCGTATATAATATCATATTATGATTCGTTATCACTTTGTCAACAAATTCATATACTATTTTCCTATACCTATCTATTACCGTTTAGAAGATATAAATTAATTTCGATATTTTTTTTACCAAACATGAACTTTTATAAATGCTGATAATCTTGAACTCTCTTGCACTAAAACGATCAAATTTGAAATGGAGTGGAGTGATACTATGAGGATCTTCTCTCCGAGTCATATTTTCATTTGCCTCATACAGGGTCTTCAAAAAATGCAGATACTTTGATCTCATGAAAAAATGAATGGAACTCAATTTTTTCAAATGGAACATTTTTGAGCTCTACATCCAATTTTAGATTAACTTTGTTCAGATAATACTATTTCTAATTTGAACCGTTTTCGAGATAAACTGTTTCAAACGGAAACTGACGTGGTTTTCTTGCTCGTTTTTTTGAATTCATCACCTATTTTGGATATTTAACATTTTTTTTTTTTATACTTAGTAATATTTCTTTTTGATCCAGTTTTTAACTGTCTCAGATCAGTCAATTCGAAATTGGTATGTACCTACCTTAGAAAAAGTTACAATTTGTATACATTGAGGTATTGGTCTCTAACGTAAATAGTACACATTAATATTTTTTAATAGTGTGCTGTGAAAAAATAAATAAACCAATTATTTAACGTCAGACTTTCGTTGGTGGTTTTGACTGATTGTGATAACTACCAATTATAATAGAATAATGTCAAGATTAGGTCACAGTAATGAAGATTTGTTGAATTTATTAATAATTTATGGTGAGTGCAATAGAATTGCAAGTAGAACATGCCGAGTATTTCATGAAAGATATCCACAACTTCCGAAGCCGAATAATAATGTGATAAATCGACTTCTAAAAAACTGTTGGTTGAATGGAACCTTCCGTCCAAAAATCATTCGTAAGAAGACTAGAGTGGATGATGATGACAATGGTATAACAGTTTTGGGATACTTTCATGCATTTCCAAATGCTTCTCTGCACGAGGCTGAAAGGGAGATAGGTATACCCTTCGTGACAATTTGTCGAATTCTTAATAAGCATAAATGGCATCCCTATAAGTTCTACTGTGTCCAACATTTGAAAGAGACTGATTCACCTCGTAGAGTGGAATTCTTTGAATGGTTACTTGTCAAGACTCAAGAGGATGAACATTTCCTTGACAATATCATATGGACAGATGAGGCCAAGTTCACAAAAAAAGGAGTTTTCAATAGACACAACAGTCATTATTGGGCGCCAGAAAATCCCCATGTTGTCCGCCAAAGGGGATTTCAAGAAAGATGGCAATTCAATGTATTTTGTGCCATAAAGAATGAGTCAATTTTTTATATCGAGTTTTATGATAATAATTTGAATGCATCAAAATATGAAGATTTACTGAGGAATGGAATTTAAATGATTTTAAATAATAGACCAGGAAGAGAACGTGTATGGTACCAAATGGATGGTGCTCCACCCCATAATTATCATTCAGTCAGCGAAGCTTTAACCGAAATCTTCGAAGACAGATGGATTTGCAATGATGGACCTCTTCGTTGGCCTCCTAGAACACCAGATGGCAATCCATTAGATTATTTCGTGTGGGGTTCCATTAAAATATGGTTTACTCTACTCCAATAACAACAATGGAAGATATGAAATCGAGAGTTACAACTGCTTTCAATAGTTTGACTCCAGACTTGATCAGAAACGCTTCACATGACAATCTTTTGAAGAGATTACATGTTTGTTAAAGTAGAGATGGAGATGTGTTTGAACATGTTCTGAAATACACTGACGATTAAATTAACTCATTAATTTATGGGTTTATCATTTTCAGTTCAAACTATTGTTTGAAGAGAAGTTTCATTCGATGGTTGAGGAGTATTTTAATAATTATCTTTTCATTGTATTATCTGTTACTGATTGAGAAACATCAAACGAAATCTGTTTTACAAAAATGAGTGATGAACAAGGAAACCATGTCAATTTCCGTTTGAAACAGTTTATCTCGAAAACGGTTCAAAATAGAAATAGTATTATCTGAACAAAGTTAATCTAAAATTGGATGTAGAGCTCAAAAATATTGAAATAAACAGGGTGTTCCATTTGAAAAAATTGAGTTCCACTCATTTTTTCATGAGATCAAAGTATCTGCATTTTTTGAAGACCCTGTTTGAGGCAAATGAAAATATGACTCGGAGTGAAGATCCTCATAGTATCACTCCACCCCATTTCAAATTTGATCGTTTTAGTGCAAGAGAGTTCAAGATTATCAGCATTTATAAAAGTTCATGTTTGGTAAAAAAAATATCGAAATTAATTTATATCTTCTAAACGGTAATAGATAGGTATAGGGAAATAGTATATGAATTTGTTGACAAAGTGATAACGAATCATAATATGATATTATATACGGGGTGTTCCATTCGAAAAATCAAAGAAGCCGCTACTTTATAGTAGAAGCGACAACGCCGCTTCGTCTAAAATAGTATAATAGTTTGCCAGACACGGCTAATTAACGCTCATCATGAAAAGCCCTGTATACTTTTCTATATGGTAATCACTTACTCACCCAACAACGTGGAATCAGAAAATACTAGATTTTATTGCTTTATGATTTTGAATAACTAAGTATACGCCTTATCGATCATTGGTTTACAAGAATAATCTACATAATCATTTCGTGATCAGTGCATTTCTTTCCTTTCAATGAACCCACCAAAATTGAAATCGTATAATTATTGTGTTCTTGTGATTCATCGGCATAACCTTGTCAGGACGAAGAGATCGAAAGTGTCAAGGCCGCACGAAATCTGCTGTAAATGTACCGATAATTTTAACGAAAGAATTCGCCATGTAATCATAACAGACAAACCCAGATATGTCAAGAAAGCCGTATTCGTTGACTTGGAATATGATTGATGTATTAATATATCATTGTTTTTATATTTGAAAAGGTTACTCTGCGATATGCTGTTGAAATTTCAACGATCAATATCTAGCCAATAACTTTTTACATATTGCGAAGGTAATGATTGAGCAAAGACGTTTGTGGAGGGAGAGAAAAAATATGTCGAAAGATATTTTCTATATAGAACGGTTCATCTGAAGTATCAGGGGCAGGGCCGTCGCCATGAGGGGGATGGGGAGGAGCCTCCTTCCCCCTGCTTTTTCGACTTTGGAAAAAGTTGGGAAATTTTGGGCCGTGAAGATAGAAAAAAATAATAGTAAAAAAATTAATAAAGAATTTTAAAAAATGAGAGAAAAGAAAGAGAGAGGTTATAAGAAAAGGAAAAGAACCAGGAGAAGGTTAGGATTTCCCAAAATGCATATCTTGGAGATCCCATACTTTGAAATTCTGAGTTGTTTGAAAACTTCAAAAAAGTTTAATTTCTCCCAAGTAAGAGAACAGTCCTGAACAGTCCACAAATTTTGAAGTGACAATTTTACAAAGTTCCCAACTTTTCGACTTGGAAAAGTTGGGAAATTTGGGGCAGTGAAGATAGAAGAAATAATAGTAGAAATAATAGTAGAAAACAAAAGAAATTAGAATTAGTTAGAGTTTTTTCAGTTCCCAACTCATTGAGGTCATAATTTCGTCATCCCATATTGGATTTTCCAGCAAGGAGCCTCATTTTTATCAAAGTAAATTACATATCGAAAACCAATGTGAAAATTTATTTTATTTTTGTTTGTGCATACCCCAACGGGTATAAGCATTCAGCCAATCTATGGATAGCTAAGTAAGAAAATTATTATATTATAGTAGTAACTAATTCCTCGGCTTACATTTTTTCGAAAGTTGGGAAATTTTGCTGGTGGGGTTGGAAAAATTTGGATTCCCTCCCCCACTGGTTTTTCTTTTCGCTACGGTCCTGATCACGGGTGTGTTTATTTTTTCATTCAGCCAGTCTAGGTTGATACATCCAGAAACGAAACTTCTTGAAGAAAGATATGTGGTAACATGAGATTTTATAGCATTTATTGTTATTTCCACGAACATTTTCGTGATATTAATATTTGTACTTAAAATAATATATTTTAAGAGAACTATGTGAACATTTGTAAAAAAGAAATGGCATTGTTTTCCCGATGATTTGGCTCACTCGAAATTCTGGCGTCTATTTGTCAAGATGAGTAAAGGATCACTTGAAACTGGAGAAGCTAGATAGGAGTTTTTTCTCTGCTTGAAGGCTGAATGGTTAGGTAAAAGATTATTGATCTGCTTATTCCATACATTGCATACTTTCGGCAAGTAGCTGTAACGTAAATTCTTGTCCAAACAGTATGTCCCAGATCCTATCTCATGTTCATTTTTCAACCCATCTTCCAGGAGTTTCCGCCAAGCATATTATCTTGATGACTCTTCCTATCGTCCACTCTTCAAGGTTTGATGTTCGTTTCTTCATGTATTCAAAAATTAATACAATTATCGTTTTAAGTATTTATATAGATAAACTTTGTCTTTTACACTAAGTAATTTGAATGAATCCTTTAAAAGTTATCACGATAAGATTAACTTGACGAAACGCCGTAAGCCGTTACGCGTCGCGTCTACTGTAAGACGACGGTGGAAGATGCGCGGGGATAGAGGGGCGATCTAAGGAATGAAGCGTCATCACCGAGAACGCGACCTGAACGCGGGCAGATGCCTGAGGGCAGACGTTGTTGACGGTTGTGTTAGTTTTGCAAATTTCTTTATAGATAACATAATTCGATTCTCGAAGCTATTCATTACTTAGTGCATATTTTTTCAGTTACTGTATTTTTTAATAAAAATATGAATTATGAGCTATTGCCCGCTCCTATATTAACGTACAGCCGAAGCCACCGAACCTAGAATCTTGAAATATGCAGGTAGGTTTTTTGTATAGCGTAAATAAGCATTAAGAAAATGAATCAGGAATTTCCACCCCCAAGGGCGAAAAATGGGGATTCAAAGATTATATTGCATTTCGTCAGTTTTGAAGTTGGAGACCTGAACTTTTGAGTTAATAAAAAAATATTGAAAAATATATGATGGAATAATCAAATATGTTGTAAAAACAGATTTTTTTTTCAATTCACAATAAACTGGAATGTTACAAAAAAAACATGAAAAAATACTCTGGTTATAATAATAAGCTTTTAGGTGCAAACTGTTCAATTATCTACGAAATTTTAAACTATTGTGGAAAATATAGAAGAATGTAATACTTGGTTGAGAATTTGAAAAATTATACAGGGTGTTATAAATGATATTGGTTTCAGAAAATAATGAATAAACGGTGTTGAGCAAATTGAAAACTGATAATGTGTTGAATGATTTTTCGAATGGTGGAAAAATGTTGAGAATACACCCACGGAAACTAATAGTTTTGTGGGCGTGAAATTTGTCTTTAGTTATAAAGGTGAAAATGTTGTATTATCATGGCTATAAAATACAATTTATAAAAGTTACTTCAGAAGACTTGTAAAGGAAAGTAAAAAAAGTTGTTCTAAATTATATAACTGAAGTGTATGAAGTACGAGTATATGACTGAAATTAAACTCCACGATGAAAAAATATCCAACTCACTGGATAGTTGAATGAACAATAATGAACTGGAAACAAATGACAATTTTTTGTAGTTCAAATTTTACATAAAAATCTTGATAGGTTGAAAAACCAAAGCCTGGATTTTTTTTAAGAGATATTCTTTGAAGACTTAAAAATATTTTCACCTGAGAATTTTTTTATCAATTTTTCATTTACTTATGAATATTCAAGGAAGTTGAAAAGTGAAAAGCATTAAACAAATTTGATAGTCGGATAATCAAGTTATTTTCATCGCTTGTTTAAAATTAATTGACAATGTTTCATGGTGAATTTTACTGGTTCGGACTTTTATTGTCTAATATGATTCTTTTTATTCATTTTACTCTGTGGTCATTTTCATCTTTCATCTCGAGTATTTTATTAATTTCATTGTATTTTCATTTAACATTTTATCACTTGTATATAACTGATATTTAAGCTTATGATGAACTGTTTGGAACCTTTGGTGTAGTAATGAATATTACTGAAGTTTTTTTCCCAACACCAAATCGTTATTTTTAACACCTCGACACGTGTTTCGATCACCAGGTGATCATCTTCAAAGAGGAAGATTCAAGGTGAAGGTGTTAAAAATAACGATCTGGTGTTGGGAAAAAACTCCAGTAATATTTGATATTTAAGCTATTCATTCAAATTGTATCTGTTCTTTCATAGATTTCGAATCACATTAGGATCATATTAGAACTACATCAATTCAAGTTTTTTTCAATTATTTGGAATGAAAACGCATTTGATATTCTACTGTTTATTTCATATCATTGTTTACGTTGGTTTTTTCTATTGTGGAAAATTATATTATTGTTTCTATTCCTTTATTTTGTATAATACATTTGCTTATAACAAGTTTTCAAACAATAAGATTGTTTGAAAAACATAATCGTAGTTTTTTTGATGAGAAAACAAATCAAAAAAAATTGTTCAGGGCTTTTTATGTCTATAGTTCCTTAAATCTTCGATCGTTCATAAATAAACATAAAATATGATTTTTTCAATGTTTTCAGCGAGGATATTTTCTAAAGCTTTCAAAGAATAGTCCCAAGGAAGAAAATAATACAGCCTTCAATTCTAAGAATTAATAAGTTTTTTTTGTAAATCTACAACTTGAAAAAAAATGGTAATCAACAAAGTATGATTGAAGGCAAAATTCCAACAAAAGTTTTTTGCCACCACATTATTGTTCATTCAGTTATTCACCAAAATTCTAATATGTCTCATTCCTTGATGTCAATATTTAATGAATTGAAATATTTTTTGTTGAAGCGACGGGATCTTGCATCGCGCGTGCCTGTCGAAAAATATATGTTTACACCTATTTTACCGCTCAAATTTTTTCTTAGCTCAAATGGTACATCACGTCATTACGAATAGAATGACACATCTGTATCTGTAGAGTGGGGAGGGTGAGTGTAAGCCCACGCACTTAGGCCACATGTGACCCATTGTACATCCTCCCGAGGAGTTGTCCTCCTAGGTCGTCGTCCATCCTGTCCTTTCCAGGAAGGTGGACAGGTCGCTGGGAGACATCTCCTTTATATCGGCAGGTGTAAGCCAAGACTCGTCGAACACACACTCTCTTATTGACGATAACTCCGGGCACTCGCACAGGACATGCCTGACAGTCTCATCTTCCTGTTCACACATCCTGCATAGAGGTGTGTCCACTAGCCCCATATTATGTAGGTGTTTCCTTAGCTGACAGTGGCCAGTCAGAAATCCTACTGTAAGGCGTAGATTTTTCCTGGTCATCGCCAGTTATTTCTTCGGCGCCAGCTTCCCAGGGTCGCCCAAGGTGATCCTGGCAAGATTACATCCTTTGATTTCATCCCATCTCTTTAGAGATTGAGCATGGGTGTAACTTTCGACTAGTTCCGCAATTGTCGAAGTCATCAGGCCGTGGGTGCCACTTGGTCCTAAAATTCTTAGTCCAGCCGTTTTCTTGGCTAAAGAGTCAGCAATGCGATTACCTTCACTCCTGTCGTGCCCTTTAATCCACCTCAGGATGATGTTATTATCTACCGAGGCTTTGGCTAAATCTTGGTGGCACTCTAGTGCTAGCCCTGAAGTAACACGGTGTCTGTTCAAGGCTAATAGTGCTTGTCTGCTATCAGTGCAGATTGTTATGTTTTTGCCAGAAATTCTTTTCTTGGTTATTTCTTTTGTGGCGATTGAGATACCAGCCAGTTCTGTTTGGACCACGCTGGTATTTCTTACAACTCACCCATACTTTTCGATGAAAGCAATCTAAAATTATGTGAAATGTCATTTGTGAACTAAACGATAGAGACAGAATTTGTCTGCAGTGCTTAGGCATCTCCACCAAAAATTAGAGTTTGAAATGTTGAAACAAGGAGATTTTTGAGATACCCGTTTCATAATTTCAATATAAACAATTCTGCAGGCAGTTATCACAAGTAAATTATACGCGACATAAAAAAATAACACATTTATTGCGATAATCGGATTTATCCGCAGAGTCGTGTCAATATATCCAATTAAAAACATTACAAATCACAGTAATGGACGATTATAGTTCTGCAACATTTCACTCAGCGCGGGCAGATAGAGCGTAATCGCTCGAATTAGGCCCTTGAGTGTTAAAATGTCGAAAGCTTTCCATTTTATGTTAATGCGAACTCATACTCTCGCGCGATGGCCGTTGTATAAACAAATGCGATTCTATGTAGGTTAAAAGATTTGTCGAAAAAGGCAAAAATCAATTACTCACTGGAATCAGTAAACATTCGACATTGTGTTACGACGGAGAGCAGGTCATGGGAGAAGGACGTTTTGAAAATGGTATGAAATAATTTGATTTTCCTAATCGTGTTGGGCAACAAAGAAAAGACAAGTTTTCTTACCGTTAGTTACTCGCATTTGGAAAAAGAGTTACCAGGACAATCCCAGTTGTTAGCGAATGTTTGTTAACTGCCGTTAACGAGGTATTTTTTCAGGTGTTAATCAGAGAAAAACACCTCAATCAATGGGTAAGGAACACAGTTTATAGTCTTTCAATAACTGAAAATCGAGAAGTTCCCACAGAATATAACTAGTTTCCGGTGGAGTCTGCTAATTGTCTTGAAGTAAGTTTCAGGTAACTTGCGTAAGGTACCTAATTTACCAAGAAATCACTCAGAGGGACCTATTACTTTTCACTGAAATAATAGTATGTAAACGATTCAATGAGTTTTCTAGACCTTACTGTTAGTAAAATCAACAATGAACATGATTTTGCAAATTTTCCACATCTTATACGAACATTGTCATACATAATTCTTCGACACATTCCTGTCAATATAAAGTACGAGCATCTGCTTCACAGACTACAGAGTATTCCACTGTCGGAAAGTTATTTTCAGAAAAAATTAAATTGTATCCAAAAATTGCTTATTTCATCAGTTCCATTGTCTAATATAATATAAATTGATTTGATAACCCCGAAAAAATCAAAAAGATTAACCGAAAATAACAATTTTATTAAAAAAACTGAAATTACAAAGAAATAACATACAAAAACCAAACAAATAAAAATTGGAATATTATTAAAAGCTGAACAAATTGAAAAATTAAAAATATTATTACCAAAAAATGAAAATTAAAAGATTTCAAACCAAGTTATGTCACAACGTTTCGATTGTTAGTATCTACAATCGTCTTCGGGTGATAACTGGACTTATTCCTCCGAGATTTGACTATTTATAGGTCATTCAAGTGCTTTCACCTATCCTCTCTTCCCTCTTTCCGCTTCATTTGTTTTGGCGGGAGATGACCGTTTGGCGGGAGTTGGTCGTTTTTTGCTTGATTAGACGTTTCCATATGTTACGTATCTCTACGCTAGTTTGACTGAATGCGTTGTTTGACAACATATACGCGGCTTCTTTGAATTTTCACCTAAACCAGTGTTCCTCTTTGTGGATGATTTCAGCTTGAGCCCACTTGATGTTGTGTTGATGAGTCCAAACATGCTCTGCTATTCCGGATTTGCTGGTTTCTCCTCGCTGTGTGTGTTTCTTGTGCTCAGCAATGCGAACTTTCAATGGCCTTTTAGTTTCACCGATGTAGGATTCTCCGCACTCGCAAGGTATCCGGTAAATGCAATTCTTGGAATCGTAGTCCGCGTTTGGTGACCTGGTTTTCGTGAGGCTGCTACGGATAGTGTTCCCAGATCTGAAGCAGGTCTTGACGTTATACTTGGACCTAATCCGTCTTATCCTTTCCGATAATCCTCTGATGTAGGGAAGTACAAGTACTGGTTGTGGCGGCTTCTCTTCCTTGTGGAGTTCTTGCTGTCTTATAGCTAAGGCCTGTTCTACCATCACTTTGGAGTAACCATTCCGTTGAAGGTCATTTTTGATGATGCCTAGTTCCTTTTCGAGACCTTCCTTTGTATTACAGAGCCCAAAAGCACGGTCCAATAGAGTCTTGATGATTCCTCTCTTTTTTCACCTTGGGAGCTGTCTTACTTGTCCATTTAGTCCAAGTCTCCAGAAAACACTGCAGCCTCTTGGCCTTATTGCGTTTATTCCCCCATCTTCTCATGACACCCATTCCATCAGTCTCGTTCCCTGTACTAGTTTGTACAGGTTCCGTGTTAGATGTTCGTCATATTCTTCTGGGCGTAATTTTGTACGTCCATATATTGCTTGCCTCCTGTGATTCAGTGCCTCACATTCGCATAAGATGTGTAGAGCTGTTTCTATCCCTTCGTTTCATAATCTGCAGTTGAGGTCTCCGTTGTACAGCCTCATATTATTCAGGTGTCCTCTAAACAGACAATGACCTGTTAGTAACCCTGTAATTATTCTGAGCCGATCCCTACTATATTGAAGTAGTTCTTCAGTTCTTTTCTCGGACAGTTCCCTAATGAAGGTTCTGCTGTGTTTGTTGCCATGTACTTTTGTCCAGTACTCTGTGTGCTTCTCATTGGTCCATGTCCTAATCTGGTTTCGTACCAATGATTTTGGTACCTCCAGAGCTGGTTCAGAACCTATATATGAAGGTGACATCAAAACTGGTCTGGCATTCCCAGACCAGTTTTGATGTCACCTTCGGGTTTGTCAGAGCCCCTAATGCACTCTTGCTGTCTGTACAAATATTGATCCGCTCATTTCTTTGAGGTCTCAATTTAATAAGTCTTGCACACTGCAAGATAGCATACACTTCCGCCTGAAAGACGGATGTGTATAGTCCTAGCGGATAGCTGTAGTTTAGATTTCTATCCGCTCGGTATATTCCAGCTCTCGTTCCGTGTTTGGTCTTCGATCCATCTGTATACCAGGTGTTTTTTCCAAACATGTTTTTGGGATGACTAATGGTCTCAATTTATGGTCTCAATGGTCTCAATCAATTTATATTATATTAGACAATGGAAGTCCGAACACCACGAAACACTGTCAACCACCTTCAAACAAACCAAAAATTGTTGTTTAATAAGATGTGTAAACATTTTCAATTAGTTTCTACCTAAACTCAGGTGTAATATTAGTCGTTGCCTATTGAATTTAAAAAAAAATTAAAATGTTTTTCTGTTAACCAGCTGCCACACTCCTACAAACGACAACCCTCAGAAGTGAAGTCTAAATTAGTGATCTAATCACTGGTATTGTTCTGGAATACGAATGCATTTCTGTACTCAACGGTGTCAAAAGGCAAACCTAAGAAAGTGAAGGCGACGACACCTCCCCTAACGAAGCTTGGCGATGTCGAAGCTTGACCTTGCAAAGGACGTCCCATTGGCAAGCCCCGTTTATCTTTGATATTCGTGTTTTCTGTCGATCCCATACATATTTCCCTTAAACCGTTCGAAAAATTGTGTTTGCTTTCTTCCAACGAAGAGATCTCCATTACACCAGGTCGGTTTTGTAGAGATGGTACAATGTAAATCAAATCAGTAAAGGAACAAATCGTATAGGAAATTCAAAAAAAGCGATACGCCTTTTCTGTCCATGCTGCAATGTCAATACTAGAGACAAAAACACTGTTTATCTTTGTTAGTTATTGATTAGTATATCTTTTCGTTTCTGCTATAATATTATTTTCTTCAAAAGAATTGACAAATATTTGTCAATTATCACTTTTTTCCGATTGAAATGAATATGAGCGATACAGAATCAAGTTGAAACATCATTACTATACGCCCCGCAATGTGACTTGTGGGCAGAAAGATGGGCAGTGACATCAATTTTCATTATTTCTCACGAAAAAATCAACTCAAAGTTGAAGTGGAAACTAGTTTAAGATAGAGAGGGTATGTAGATGAACGAAAGTATCAAATGAATATGTTGAATATTAGGAGAATAGTCTCAATCAGTTATTTTAAATCGAAAAGAGATAATTTTGGTATGGAAGGACCAAATTCAGGAATCATAAACAAGTTTAAGAATATTAATACAAATCAACGTAAAAAATCGAAAATTAAGTTTCAGAAATTTAAATTAGTTTTAAAAAATAGGGCTACTTTGTATCATTTCTGCGAAAAAGTAAAAGCTACTTTGAAAATCCACATAATTCGAAAAAATATTCACTCGACACCAACATACAGAAAATATTTGCACTAACTACATAAACACAAATTACTTCTCTTGAATCCTAGAATATTCATCAATGAAAAATTAAATAAAAATAGTTGAACTATCTCAAAACACACTGGTTTGCAGATATAAATGAACATAGAACCACCATGGCCACCATGGCACTGACATCTAAATCACTACACCGATCCAGTCAATTTTCTGATCTGATTCATATAGCTTGTTTGTAGCTCCTTACAAAATATTCAATTAGGTATCTGGCTCTTCTTAGCTAGTGGCTCTTTTAGGTTTGATCCGTATTCTGTGTCAATATATATGTATCACTATTTATTTAATTCGCTGAACTTAATTGTTCTGTTCTGAGATGAAGAACAGATAAATGACAACAGCCTTTTGTTTGAAACTAGGACGCAAGAGGTAACGGTTTGAATTGAAAGGGATATATTTTTCAGGAAAAATTTTCATTGTAAATCGATGGTCGTGTAGAATAAAATGTTTCAGAGAGACTTTTCCTTCTATGCGTGAGGTACACATCTTGTACAGAGTTTATTTTGAATTTACTTCAGCAATTTCCCACATTTGTTGTATGAAGATGGAGAAGCAGAAAGCCAAAAAACTTTTTTTCCAAAAGTTGATAGTTACTTCATAAAATATTAAAGTATCAACTATAATTGTGGACATTGAAAATACTTTTTTCACTAATTATGGTATTCTTTTGGATTTCTTCCTGTTATTTTCCATTGGTAATAAACATTTACAAATACTTATGAAGCATCTCACTTGAGTGGTTTTCACATCCTAACTTTATTATTTCAGAAATTGAAAGGTGAGAGATATAGACTGAGCGTAATAGTCCAGGAGCTGGATCGGGCAACCGCGGTGGACTATCAAACTGCCTTGGTAGCGTTCATCAATTGTCTGATCATATCGACTTCCAGGCTGAACGACAGGACTAGATTGAGGAATGAATTCATAGGTAAGACTCTAGCGTACCTTCATATAATTTTACTAATAGTATATCCAGTGAACTTAAACCAAAGTCCCTGTAATACCGAAATGACGTTTCTCTCGACTACCGTGGAGCTGTTCCAGGTCATTCTAACTTGCGCTCTCGTTAAACTAAATACTACCTCAGCTGAAAAGTATCGGGCCTAACACATAGATGGCGATGGTCTTATTGCGTTTACCGCTTTTTCAGTCAGTACTAACCTTCAAAAAAAATTTTTTAAATATCATGATATTCCAATCATAAGTTTGTGAGTGATTGTGCTTTTGTTATTTTCAAAACAATGGATCAAAAACAATTTCGTTTTTTAATTTAACACTGCTTCTTAATTGAAAAAAATTCCGTTCAAGCAAAGCGATGGCTTGAAAAGTATTATAAGGACTCCGCTCCATCAGAAACAACAATCAAACGTTATTTTGCTGACTTCAGATGTGGTCGTAGAGACATCGATGCTGCAGAACGCAGTGGACGTCCAAATGAAGCAGTAACACCAGGAAACATAAAAAAACCCGTAATCGTTTTGAATTATCGAAGTTGTGTGACTTAGCTGACATTGAAAAGATATCAAAAGAACGTGTTGACTATGAGAAAGCTCTGTTCAAAATGAGTGCCGCTCGAGCTCACTGTTGACCAAAAACGAGAAGGTTTGACCATGTTTAAACATAACACACCGGAATTTTTGCGTCGATATGTGGCAATGAAGCAAACATGAATATATCACTTTCCTCTGGAATCGAAACAATCGTCATCTGAGTGGAGAGCAACTGGTGAACCTCGTCCAAGCGCCGAAAGCTCAACAATCGGCTGGAAAGATTATTAGTCCAGACAGCTTGTGTTTTTTGCGGAAAGTTTTGCAAGAGTTTCGAAAATTGGTTCTAAATAGTATTTTGAACTGCTGAACACGAATCTGAGGTTTGCCAATAAAATTTTCCACGGGAAATATGTTTTTTTTGCAAAAATTGTGAAAAAATTCGACTTAGTTTTAGTTTTTTGCGAATAACTCGAAAACTACGCAATTAGTGTAGAAATGTCACATATACGAAAAGATACAGAATAAAATCTACATTTTATGTTCATTAAGTTTTTTTTCTACGGTCAACCGTAGACCATATAATGTGTATATATATATATATATATATATATATATATATATATATATATATATATATATATATATATATATATATATATATATATATATATATATATATATATATATATATATATATTTCAATATTGAATTTTACGACAGTTGATAGTACTGTCATCTTCTATATATATATATATATATATATATATATATATATATATATATATATATATATATATATATATATATATATATATATATATATATATATATATATATATATATATATATATATATATATATATATATATATATATATATATATATATATATATATAAAGTGGATAATCTTAGCGACTGAAGAAATGTTCCAACCCCACTCCCCTCAGGGTCTTTTTCCACACCAAGCCAGTGCTGAACCTGGTGGTAGACCCTGAGAGAGTGCTCCTTCGCAGCACTTGGTGGTAAAGCTGCTACGTTGGAGCTGAGCGTGAACGCTGCCTTGCTGAAGGAGATGAACCTCAGGTGGTTGAGTGTGGGTGTGGTTTTCTCTGTTTAACCGTACAGAGAAACCTACGCCAGTGACTCCAAGTCTTTTACTAAAAGATTTTCTTTTGATTGCTTTGAAAACAAATCATTCCATTGAGAAATTTCCCGACAAGTGTGATAGGAATCAAGAATTTTTCTACAAGAAAACTTAGTGTGAGTTTAACGAATAATTTCTTCAATATTGCATTCCCGTGTCAAGTCCCGAGTTATCCGCAAAAAACTAAAACTAAGTCGATTTTTTTCACAATTTTTGCAAAAAAAAAACATATTTCCCGTGAAAAATGTTGTTGGCAAACCTCAGATTCGTGTTCAGCTGCCCAAAATACCATATAGAACCAAATTTCAAAACTCTTGCAAAACTTCCCGTAAACTGCCCTTTTTTGCCTAGAATATATGGCCTCGGTATCTTGGGATGTGCGTGGTGTAATATTCATTTTGAGAAGGGAAATAATATCGACAGTGAATATTATATAGCGTTTGAAGCCTGACATTGCGAAAAAACGACCTCATTTGAAGAAAAATGAAGTGCTGCTTCATCAAGACAATGCACAGTGTCACAAATCAATGAAAAGATGGTAAAATTGCATGAAATGGGCTTCAAATTGCTCCTGCATTCACCATAACCGCCAGATTTGGCTCCTAGCGACTACTGGCTCTTCGCAGACCCCAAAAAATGCCCACCTATAAGAAATTTCGCTCGAATGAAGAGGTTACTTCTGAAACTGAGGCCTATGTTGAGGCAACAGATAAATCGTACCACAAAAGTGAGATTGAAATGTTAGTGTGGCTATTGAAGGAAATTACGTTGATGAATAAAGCCAATTCTGAACAATAAAAACGCGTTTTTTTCTTAGGAAATCACACTGAACATCTATCATATATCAAGTCCTTCGAATATTGAGATTCGTCTTTTTCCGGTGTCGATGGTCTACACGTTGCCTTGGATACTGACAACCTGCATTTTCGAGTATTAGCGAACTATTACTTCTTATGGGTATTATCATAATATTCAATAACCTTGGAAAGTGGACGTTTCTTATCATTCCATTGACGTTCTTTTTTCTAGGAGCATCTTGCTCTTCTACATTTGATGGTCCGTAATAGGTTTCCAACAATTCATCTGTAGATGTACTAGTTTTTCTCAGTACACAAGATTTACTTAACCGAAATATGCTACAAATGATATGTTGATTTTTCTTCGAACTTTAGTTCTATAGATGAGGTTACCCTTCTTTTTTTTCAGTCTTTCGAAATAATCGAATTTTAGCGCAGCTATCAAGCCAGGTTCACGGTAACATTTCCGGTTTTAGTACTAACTAACTGCTTCTTTGTGTACCAAATTCTTTTGGATTTGGATAGGCAAACTGAATAATTTTTTGATATATTCCCCATACTGCCGCCAGACTTCTGTTCCTGAGTAATTATATTATTAATTTTAGTAGAACGTTTTGTGAGCCAATTAAGTAATTATACAAGCATGGTATTGTGCGCCTTTGTCAATTCAAGCTCCGCGACAAGATTTACAATTTTTCAAAAATGTATTGGAATATAAAACGATCAGTAAGCAAATTTCAGAAGCAGTGTCAAAAAAATTCAGCACTCATCTATGGTGTTCGTCTGAAAAAGTTATTTGTTTGTCACTTTTCGATGGCAATGTAAGCTCAGATATTAAAATTGAAATTATCAAACCAATGAATCTAAAAGCTAGCGAAGCTACAAATTTAAAACGTGTTACGTAATATCAAAAAAGTCAAGATTGATTCCTTCATAACTGAAAATTTGTACGGGAGTTTAACTTATAATGACGAACAGAAACAATGCATATTGCAAGTTGTAGCAATACTTAGAAAGCAATTTCCGAACGCTAACAAGCAAACATTATTGTTACCACCAACTCAGAAATAACAGAAAAAACATTAATTTCAGTAATTCTAACGATTAGACGAATAGAAATTATAGTCTATAAATAACAACTTTATAACTTCACAGCGTCTATTGTAAATTATGTATAAATGATATAAATGTAGCAAATTCAATTCTCTAAAAAAATCTGCACACTCATTTTTTCTAAAGATTAACTATTAATACCGAAAAATCGAATTGAAACCGAAAAAAAAAATTCCGTGTTTTTTATATGTGGAATCGATTTTTCGAATGAGCGAAGCCTCTAATTGACTTCATTATGGGTTTTCATTGATGAATTAACATTTTTGAATAGATTTTTCAGTTTTATTTATTATTTTCATTATCGGATATATCAGTCATTATTGCGGTTGATTGTTAGACCGAGACAATAGGCTTATGGTATGAGAAATAAGATACATAATATATGTTTTCGCATGAAAATTAGAAAGGTATCTAGAGAAAATTGCATCGATTGTTGTTCCATGTCTTATGGTAAGCTCGTTTATTATTCATTTGTAGTTCATTTGTAGTTTCATTTGTAGAAAATTTACCAAAGGTTGCCTATCTTCGGACGCGAAATTAACTTTGAAATCTCTTGCTGAAATTAGAGTGGCAACGTATGACAGTTCTCTACTAATTCTTTAAAGCCTATTCGAACGTAAATTTATGCTCGCACCTCTCTCTCTCTCTGTCTTGACCCTACAGTAATATACGAAACGTAGTTATCTCTCTTTCAATCTTCAGTAACTTATACTTCCCTCTCAACTTCCGTTCGCCTCGTCCGATCACACTTTTCGTAACGCTTTCGTCACAAATTCACTAGCTTACTCCCCAAGTCAAACACGCGTAAAGAATGTTTACTTTTGAAAACATAGAAACGGATTATCACATTACGATTCAGTACAGTTTCATATTATCTCAAAGAAACAGTAGTTGGGAATAGTAGATGGAATCTAACTCTAATAATCTAATAAATCAGTGAATACTACTGGAGATTTTTCCCAATACCAAACCGTTATTTTAACACCTCGACACGTGACTCTTCCTCTTGAAGATGATCACTTGGTGATCGAAACACGTATCGA
Organism: Leptinotarsa decemlineata; assembly: GCF_025532065.1. Taxonomy (NCBI): domain Eukaryota; kingdom Metazoa; phylum Arthropoda; class Insecta; order Coleoptera; family Chrysomelidae; genus Leptinotarsa; species Leptinotarsa decemlineata. Next base: position 24,522,882 of record NW_027412688.1, on the reverse strand, counting down.
GGTTTCAAAATAACGGTTTGGTGTTGGGAAAAATCTCCAGTAATTTTCATTACTATACCAAAGGTTTCAAACAGGGCATCACAAGTAATAAATCAGTATTTATGCATAATTTTTACACAATTTTGTAACAAATGAAAGCAAACTTTTTCTCAGCACTTACAGATACTATAGAATAATTGAGTTATCAGTTTCCTACTGAATATATTCACGTCAAGCGTATTTTATTAATTAATTAATGAGCTGAAAAACCGCATTGGTTATTGTGAATGCTGACACGCTTATACCAGAAAGAGATGTTTGGTTAAACTTTAAGCAAAAAATGTTTGTTTGGAAGAAACAAATGAATATGTAAAAATAATGAATAGAGGGGATTTATTGAGACATGCAATGTGGTCTGTTTGGAGCAGGTAGTTTGAGATGTTTAATATTTCATGATCTCACGTTTATTAATTTTTCATATCGTTATGATGAAACCAATTGTGAATTTAGGTGAACAAAGATTACAGATCGTAATCGCTCACAAATGCAGTTGACGGGCAGGTTTTATTGTTTGTATTGAACTATACCAATTGCATAATTGAGTAGGTAATTCGAACATATTTTTCGTGTCTACACGATTTCAACTTGACATACAAACAGGAATAATCAATAAAAAGGAAAAGTTCATTTAGTAAAACACGACGCAAGAATGCCGGGTTCTTTAACGACCGTATATTCATCAGCATTCTAATGGAGATTCGTTGATAAAATGACGCGAATATTAAATTGTTTCTCACTTGCAGTCATCGAATGTTGATGTGAGGCAATTAATGATCCTTAAAGGAAATAAACTGCACTGCGTTATTTATAGGAAATGAGTTGGTATCTATTTGTGCTTTGTTGAAGTTTGAAATTCTTCTGCAGTGTTGTGTCATCTATTACGAATTTAATTGTTTTCATTTAACTCATTTTTAGCTGATGCTATCCTATACTATCGACTTGAGCGGAAGGTTTTTTAACGATCGGTACCTAATACTGGCCATACATAGATTGAAACGATGTGGTTCAAAACAACTTTTTTGTTTACCATCTCACTTTTACTACACACAACATCAAAAGTCTTGGACCACCTATATATATTCTACTTGTTGTATGTTTATTGCGTGTTTGTTGCTATTAGGTAAAAAAGTTGAACTATTTGGTAAACAAACAGGACAGAAAATATTGGTGGATAACATATTGTTGATTTGCCATGAATGTTTTTGTAATATTGGACAGTTCCACTGAATATTTTCACTGTATATTGATACTTTTCTTCCAAAATAATGCCAGGGCGTGAAATTTCTGCTGTTGAGAGGACAAGAATTGTCATGCTGCTGGTCATTCAATCACCATTTACATAGGATGTTAAACATCTAAGATCTTCTAATGTGTAAATAGTTCATAGGTATGTGGAATTTGGAACAGTGGAAAGAAGACCACGCAGTGGGCGACCTCAAGGAACACATGAAGGAGAGGATCGGTATTTGGTTTAATATACCCGTAGACATCGAAGTGCTTCAGATTCAGCCTTCGGGCCCACTTTTAAGGTACAGTTGAACTAGAATTGGACTGCAGAATGACCATAGGCGAAGGGTCTAGAGAAAGCCAGGTCGTCAACAAAGACTAAATTTTTTTCGAGAGGTTGCTCCCTATCAAGGAGAGACAGTAATGTTTTGGGAGCATCGTGTTCAATCGCCTAACGCCATTAGTTTCTATACGTGATAACCAGACATTTCGAGTTTAAATTGAAAATTTTATCAAAGCAAATGTTTGTCCATTACGAAACGAATTAGGTGAGAAGTTCATCGTCATGGACGACAACGCCCAGCCATATAGAGCAAGAATGGTTCAAGAGGTACTGGAACAAGAAAAGATCAATCGCTTCATTATTTCAATGCGCAGTCATGTCAATATGTTACTGAGGGCACACTGACTATTATTTGATGTTTAGTCAGGATAAACAAATGTTTTGTAAGTTTATGTTTTGAAGAATATGATGGAATCGGCCTATACTTGATGAACATCTATAACATATTCAAGAAACACTATATTATGAGATTTTCACTAAACAATTTTACAAAAACACAACACGTGTTTTGCCATTCAATAGCTTCTCCAGGCGAGTAATTCATGTTATGAATTGATTCATTTCTTCTTATGTTGATTTTACCATCGTTTAAATTCCTCAGAAGTGTATTTTTGCAGAAAAATACATTCATAATTTATCATAATTCAATAACAATTTGTTATTATATTTCAAAATAAAATAAATTTCAAAATAACTGTCGGATCCGAGACTTCTGATGTTTTCATGTAGTTGATCAGTGACTACTGGGTCAGTTCGTGGGTTGTGTTATTTCACCCAATCACAACACAACAAAAAAATATTTTTTGAATGTTTCCTACACTAAATTAGTCAATTTCTACTAATTTTGGGGTGATAAAAACGAAAATAACAATGAAAAATTTTTATTAGCTCTGGTTGTTGAGATACACAGTACTTAATCTTAAAGAGTAGTTATACTATACGTGAAAAGTGAAAGTACATAAAACAATATTGTTATGTTTCTTTTAGAATATTTTAAGTACAAAATTAATAAAAAAAACATTATTCTTAGTGTTTTGACAAATAAAAGAAGTTTGTACCACCAAATTTCAATTAAGTCCATCCGATTCATTGTAAGATCGCTGTCGTTTAGCTTGTCTTTTATAAAACACTTCTGGAGCATCCCTACACACAGACCAGCAGTAGTCTGCAAGCATTGCTTCATTCCAACGGCCCTGATATCTCTGTTCCATTAAGGCAATGTCTTGATGGAATCTTTCTCCATGTTCGTCACTCACAGCTCCACAGTTTTGTGGGAAGAAATTAGGATGAGAGTGAAGAAAATGAATTTTTAAGGACATGTTGCATCCAAGTTGGTGGTAAGCTTGAAGAAGCTCTTTAACCAATGCTGTGAAGTTATCATCTCTTTTGTTACCTAAAAACCCATGTACAACCCCCTTAAAGGCTTCCCAGGCTCTTTTTTCATTTCCTGTTAAAATCATGTCAAAAGCAGGATCATTTACGATTTCACGGATTTGAGGCCCAATAAAGATGCCTTCCTTGACTTTAGCATCACTCAACATGGAAAACTTTGCTCTCAAGTACTTAAAAGCTTGTCCTTCCTGGTCCATGGCCTTCACAAAGTTTTTCATTAGTCCCAACTCAATATGTAATGGGGGAAGGAGAACATCCTTAGGATCTACAAGAGGCTCGTAAACTACATTTTTCTCATTAGGGTTTAGGTCTCGTGTAGGCCAGTTCATTTTTTCATAGTGAGATTTTCTATCCCGACTGTCCCACAGACACAAAAAACAACAGTACTTGGTGAACCCTAATTGCATTCCTAGGAGTATAGCAATGACTTTCAGATCACCACAGATGTGCCACTTGTGTTGTTCATATTTGATTGATTGGAGAAGTGTTTTCATATTTATATACGTTTCCTTCATGTGAACTGCATGGCCTATAGGAATAGAGGGTAGCTGATTTCCATTATGCAGAAGTACAGCTTTTAAGCTTAGTTTTGAAGAGTCTATAAACAGTCTCCATTCAGATGGAGTGTGATCCAAATTCAAGCAGTCCATCAAACCATTGACATCAGAACAAACTACGAGGTTTTCTTTTTTCTCAAAAAAAGGAAGCAAATCTTTTTGACGCTGTCTGTACTGAGATATTTTCACATCATGTTTTAGAAGATTCCACTGTTGTAGTCTTGACCCTAACAGCTCAGCCTTTTCCTTAGACAAGCGAAGATCTCTTATAAGGTCACTCAACTCTGCTTGACTAATTCTGTGCGGATCACTAGACCTATCGCTTACCTCAAAATCAGGGTCATAGGATGTAGAAGGATGGGTTGCTCCTTCTAAACAGTCTTCATCACCTTCCTCTAAAATTTCATAGTTTTGGGGTGGAGAAGGGACTGGCAAATTGTCTGAGTGTGGTACAGGCCGAAGAGCAGATGGGAGATTAGGGTATTTAACCGTTCCTCTTTTCTTCATAGATAAACCTTGCTTAATGGGAGGAGTTAAGCAGAAATAACAGTCGTCTGTATGATTGGTAGGCTCACGCCAAACCATAGGTACTGCAAAAGCCATTGCCCGGTTTTTATTTTTCAGCCACTCTCGCAATATGACGGAACAGGAATTACAACATATATGAGGAGCCCATGATTTATCTTGGTCCCCAACTTTCACACCAAAATAATGTTCATAGGCTGTCTTAACGATAGGTGTCATTTTACGTTTCTGAGCCTTAAATGTTATTTCACCACATATATAGCAAAAGCTATCGACAAAATTCACACACTTTCGAGGCATTTCAGATCAGCACTTAAATTAATTTAAAAATCAACTTCACACGATAATTTCAATAGCAACCACGTGCGTACAATTGACAAACTCACATAGGTTATGTTTACTACTTAAGAACAGCTGATGAGAGGGGTGTTATGTAAATAAACATGTATACCAACTGTTGGTGATGAAATATTTCATTTGTTGAAAACTCAATATACATATATATAATATAATGATACTATATCTTGAAAACAAGAGCTAATATATAATTTTCATGGTCACTTTCGGTTTTAACACGTGGAAATACATTAAAATCATCTAATTTCAACCCCGATACAAAAACTTTGTTGTGTTGTGAGAGGTACCACAAACAAAGCATCCCATAACCCGAAGAATCCGTTCCGCATGCAACCATTTTGACGAAATGTTATTAAAGCCACTTGCAGGTTGAAAGCAAGAAAAATATTTCGAACATGAATGCAGTGAATTTTAAATTACATACTGTTACGTTTTACTCCGTGGATTGACCAATAATTGACTAGACTAAATAATCAAACTTACAATACAATACAATAAACACTTCAACTTAAACTTCAACTATTATTCCAATGTCTATCGCCTTCTAGATCGCTTCGTGTACCGCACTGTAGCTTCCACTTGACTGTGTCGATATGCTCCTGGCTAGCGTTTATATATCGTAATCGAATGCAGTAAAAATTTCGCCGAAGTTCCATCGAAATCGGTAGCATTCTTCTCGCTACTTCTAGAGCGGCAGGAAACATTCGCGCGCTCTTAGCTACATCACAATTGGTTTACGGCTACCAGTGGCGGCTGGTGTTATTTTTTTTTAGGGCATGATTTACAACAATACATATAATCCACTCACAGTATTTGTGTCCAATAACATTTCAAGGTTTAAGACGAAATATCTACATATTATTTCAATTATTTGAGACATTCAAGTACTCAATTACTTATGAATTGTAATTTATTTTAAAGTTGGATATCTGTACACTGTACATGTATGAGCTTTTTCAGGTCCGCATTCTCAGTAAAATTATTCATTTTCGTTCTTATGAACACGAAGTATCTCATAATATAAACGCAAAGTACTGTGAGTAACTCATTTTCCATAAAGTATTTTTTTACAAGTCATTACGCTTGATTCCAAATATTAGATGGGACACTCTTTTTTATGATATTAGTTACTGTTGAGAATAGTTCTGAGATGGCCCTATGTACAGGGTGTTCCATTTGTGAAAACTGTGAAAAAAGTGATCCCGAGTTTTTTTTACCTATATTTTTGAGAAACACTCTGCCCAAAAGATTCAATCGAGTGTAAATATCTGGAGTATTCTACTTGAAAGAAACATAAGTTTAGTCTGTCACACATTTATTGGACACCCGGTATAATCGTAATAATCATCGAAACAGTAGAAGTAGCGTCGTTATAGCGAGACAGACAGACTAGACATAGGCAGACAGACTAGACTAGGTAATACAAAAAAGTTTTTGGGGAGTTGAACACGGGACGTTTGGTATGGTAGCCTTTGAATATAATCTCGTCGCTAGCGAGGGATATTGAAAGTGAATGCGAATAGTTGGTAGATATGTGTTGCGGGTCTAATATTTTTTCGTGGGATCCAACATGCCAGATGGGCAACAATTTGTCTTTGATGAATGTGTCAAATACAACAAAGAAAAAAAACAAAAATTGCGACATTTCCGTTAATAATAGTCGCATCGTCACGTACCGCACGTCAAATGAAAGGGGAAGAAATGCAGAATTCATTGACAAAGAAACAACAAAGAAGGCGGTCATAAGAGCACTAAGCCATATCTTCGTTAATAATAGTCATTTCATTTTTTTGTTATTCTATTAGGGAAGCAGCTATCGTCCATCCACTCATCGTTGATACACCCTATATATATATATATATATATATATATATATATATATATATATATATATATATATATATATATAAATATGTATATTATTCGAATCTTATTGATGGTTATGATTATTTTTATCAGAAGCAGTTTATGAATCTTGATCTGGTTATTCTTACATCGGCTATAATACAACTGGCATTTCCACTAGCAGATTGAATGTTATCAGTTCCAGTGAATTTTTGTGATTCAATTTTTTTTATCAGTATAAATTATGTAACAGTCATGAGTCACATAATAGAGGACACATGAGCGGACGTATTCCTGCCTTTTCATCGACGAGGGAGCGGAGAGTTCATTTTGTACACCTTTTTTCGGAATACTACCTCACCATCTCTTCTATAATGCTTGTTAATCTTTATGAAAAAATTTCAATGATGACTGATCAGAAGATAATGAACTTTCGCAGAAGAGAAAATTTCAAAAAAACAACTGTACCACAATTTTAATTTGACGTGCAATGTCTATTTTTTTACAATTTCATTCGAAAACTTATTTATATTTAGTAAATTAAACTCTATAATGAAACATTGCACAAACGTTCAAAAATTCACAACTGTCAGTAAAAATCCGTGTCAATATGATCTTGGAAATTATTTCGAGGCTGTATCGCCACAAATAGCCAGTTTAATGATCTTTTGTCCTCTAACTTCCTATTAATCATACTTACAAGTCTTTCCGACCATTACCTCACCATTCATAAATATTTTAGCGAATTTGTATTCATACTTCATATGTTTTTTTCCAGGATGTCACCTCCTTCCGGTGCTGAACAATCTCAGGTATGTGTATGGGTAAATACTTGAAACTGCAGTGGACAATTTCGTATTTGTTTGTTCAATATTTGGGCGTTTCCCTTGAGTAAATTTGTCATGTTACGTACGTCAGTGGGTTGTCATTAGTTGGGCATACAAAATTGAAACATTAACATTCGTTAAGTGTATTTGTCAGGTGTGAAATGAAAAACCGACGGAAAAATTGAAATTCTCTATTTCAATATGAAGAAAAAATTTTGTTTTGAATAAAAACTGTTTAGGTCATTCATATTTTAAGAAGTAAAACTCTCCTTGTCAATTTTCGAATATTCTTCTTATTATTCCTATAATTCTAACTGTAATTATACTTTCGAAAATTTGAAAGCCAGTTATTGTAATTATAAATTATATCCCCACTTTTCATGTTTATTATTTTGATATATCTCAAGGAAAATAGAAAATATTTTAACCTTTTATTACACCTGTTAGGCTTGCAGAACTACTTTAAATTTTCATATTCATTTTTAAGCCATAGTTTCAGGCTAATTTTGTCGAATCAAGCTACTACCACATAATTTTAAGCTCATTTTAGACTCGATGGTTTCTGCTAGCTTTACCGTTGAACTAGCAGAACCAATCGACATCCTTCATTTTTTGTGTATAATTTTCATTATAACATGCGTCAGCTGTACAAGGCAAGAATCAAATTATGACGACTTATTTCTACACTCTCATATGCATCTAGATGCCTGTTGTTGTTAACTTGTCCAACTAATCTTAATGATCTTAAGTCTATGAAATGGTTTTGTTGCAAAATATGATTTTTCCTAAAATATGGAAGACCAGAAAAATCAGCAGTCGCCCATCATATTTTGCAAAAAAACCATTCCATAGACTTTAGTTCATTAAGATTAGTTGGACAAGTTAACAACAACAGGCATCTAGATGCATATGAGAGTGTAGAAATAACTAAACATAATAATATTATCAATAACCGTGTTAGGAATCACACGTTAAAAGGTAAGACCCCGTTAGCCCTTAGCTCGCACAAGTTACTCAACTTCTGAAAGTTATCGTTCGTATGGGGGCGACAGCTGATTAACGGAAAAACAGATTTCAATAGACAGACAGATTTTAATAACGATGGTGGACCAATACCTAATAGTATACTATATAGCTTGTTAAAATAATATTTTAATTATCAGATTTACCTGACTGTTACATAAAAACACATCGTAAAATTAATGCAAGACTATTAGACAAGGCAATACTGTGAAATTAATTTAAGATATATTTCATTAGTTCAGACTTCCATTGTCTAATATTATATAAATTGATTTGAAATCCCTGAAAGAATCTGTAAAAAATTAATTTGAGATACCTAGGACACAGGTACCTAGACGAAGTAATTGTTGTAAGTATATTTAGTTTAATCTTCCTCTTGAAGATGGTCACTTGGTGATCGAAACACGTGTCGAGGTGATAAAATAACGGTTTGGTGTTGGGAAAAACTCCAGTGATATTCATGACCCTGTATATTGAATGAATTTCAGGAAATGTGCAGAGGCGGAACCAGAATTAGCTGTACAATTGGACGTATTCGACGAGCAACGAGAAAGTGACGATACGCAAAACCTTCAAGGACCTCATGGAGTAGATCTCAACTCACCTTTAGATGTATTTTACGCAATACTCAAACAGGTAATGTCATACTCTAACATTTTGGAATATTTTTGTAAGATATCTCATTGATGTGGGACAGTTACAGTAGTAAAAATAGTGATACATGAAAATGATAATTAATTTCCCAAGAGACAAACAATATGTATACTAAGCGAATAGAACAATATACAGTGTCATCCTCAAAGTATGCATCATATGGGAAACTTATTTATTAAGGGTTTTTCGACTAAAAGTTATTCTTGATAAAATTTTGTGCATCCCCTAAAATTGAACATGCACAAACAAAATACAGTACAACACACGTAATATACGACGAGCCTTCAAATATTTGATTTTTGACAAGATTAAAGTACCCTTATTTTGACTCGGGAAATGTTATTTAGAAAAATTGTTTAGCATTGAAAAATACATCTAGATTTGAAGTCATGGCCATCTAAGTGGAGTTTTATTTTTTTACCCATTTTTTTTAAATGGGGACTACGAATTTGTTTTTCGTAGTCCCACATCATTTAAATGTACAGTACATATATACATAAATACAAATATACATATATACAGAGCTATTCAAATTCGTTTATGTACATGGGGATCTCATAAACGATAAGAGATAGAGTGTCGGTTAAATTATGACAAATTTGCGTATTTTAGAGACCTATTCAATGATGTGAAGAAATCGAATATGGCTCTTTTGGTTCTGGAGATATACAGGAAAAACCAAAAAAATCCCAAATTATTTTTTTGCCTATATCTTCTTTATTCGCAGGCATATTGAAAATCTGTCCACATTTTGCTATTGGCACTTGATGTGGGCTCTCAGAATATATCCATGAGTCTTTTATACAGGGTGTCATCTGACTGGGGCCACCCCCATCTTTGAATTTTTAAATACGGACCTGTATTTTTTGTTGTAGTTTTTGGATCGTAGACGTTCACTTCATACTGAGAAATTTAATTCAATTTTATATTTCGGGATGTTTCGGTAATATTCGATTATAATTGTGTGAATTATTCCCTTTTAAATTACGGCCCTGGAAATTGGTTGACTGAGTTGAATAAAAACACAATAGCAACTTTCTCGTCGTAGAGTTTTTCGAGAGTTTTTTCTCATTTCATATTTTTTTCATTGCTCTGAACGTTTTCTACAATGAACTTGGAATAATAAAACCTTTTATGATTATTTGAAACATATCTACATCAAAAATATATTATATGTGATTTAATAAGCAGAAAAAGAAATGATAGCAATAATAACATCCGAAACGAATACTATAATAAATGTTCGAATTGGAGTCCTTCCATTTCGAGACATTTTTAAATTCGGTTTTTCATATTATTTATTGCCCTTAATACACTTATTTGCTGCATTGTTACGAAATCATTCAAAATCCTCAATATCAAGTCTTCCACATTTTCTATCTTTCTGGCAGCGTAAATCCTATTTTTCAATGTCCCACATAGAAAAGAATCCAAAATAGTAAGATCTGGTGATCTTGCAGACCAACTTATTGTCCCATTATTTGTCTCGAAATGAAAGGACTCCAATTCGAACATTTATTGCACAATTAATTTTTTTGTGTATATAAATTACTTACTTCATTTCAATTTTCATTATAATTATAGTGTTCGTTTCGGATGTCATTATTGCTAACATTTTTTTTCTGCTCATCAAAACATAATATATTTTTGTTGAAGATATGTTTCAGATAATCATAAAAGGTTTTCTTATTCGAAGTTCATTGTAGAAAACGCTCAGAGCAATAGAAAAAATATGAACAGGTACCTAAAAATGAAAAAAAAAATTCTCGAAAAACTCTACGATACATAGGGAGACGTGAAAGTTGCTATTGTGTTTTTATTCAACTCAGTCAACCAATTTCCAGGGCCGTAATTTAAAAGGGAATAATTCACACAATTATAATCGAATATTACCGAAAAATCCCGAAATATAAAATTGAATTTAATTTCTCAGTATGAAGTAAACGTCTGCGATCCAAAATCTTCAACAAAAAATATAGGTCCGTATTTAAAAATGCAAAGATGGGGGTGGACCAAGTCAGATGACACCCTGTATAAAAGATTCACGGATATATTCTAAGAGCCCACATCAAGTGCCAATAGCAAAATGTGGACAGATTTTCAATATGCCTGCGAATAAAGAAGATATAGGCAAAAAAATAATTTGGAATTTTTTGATTTTTCCTGTATATCTCCAGAACCAAAAGAGCTATATTCGATTTCTTTATATCATTGAATAGGTCTCTAAAATACGCAACTTTGCCATAATATAACCGACACTCTATCTCTTATCGTTTGCGAGATCCCCATGTACAGAAACGAATTTGAATAGCCCTGTATATACATACATATACACACATATACAGATATACATATGCACATATATAAATATATACATGAATGAATTATAAAAGTAATTTAAAAACAATCAATATGGAGATCAGACTTTCAATTGAAGAAAGAAAGCAGAAACTTTTTCAGTTCCGATTTGAATTTTGTTTTTTGATTTATTTTTAGTTTCTCTGGAAGATTATTATATATTTCAACTCCTAAATGAAATATTGATTTCTCCTCAAATTTTGAGCGATATGATTTAATTTGTAGTTTTTTTGCTTGTCTTTTATTATAATCATGGATAATATTTATTTGATTGAAATCCGAATTGGAATGTTTGTGATTTTTTCTAACAGAATGGATAAAACAACAAATTTTCAATAGAAAAATGGACTGAATATCTAAAAGATGACGTGGTATATATGATATTGACCTAGGTTCAAGATATGGTAATTTGATTTTACATTTTATTATTTTATTTCGCAGTCTCTTGAGAGGATTTATTATTGATAAATCAGCTGTTTCATAAATTAAAATTAAATATTGTAGATTCGAATATACCAAACAGAAATATATACCTACATTTGCCGAATGATATTTCTAACCCCAAATAATATTCCTAAAATTGGTCCGATTTTCTTTTTTAACATCTCAATATGAGTATTCCAACAGAGACTTCCATCAATGTATAGTCCTGAAATTTTGTGTTTTGACAATATTTAATAATTTTGTTGTTGAAAGCCAAATCCTCTTTGTTTGTGATTTTGTTCTTAGTTATCAACCTTAAAGAAGACTTACCGTGTATATAGTTCTGAAGTTTCTCTCAAAATGGATCCAAAAATAACCTCCTCAGATATAAGCGTATTATTAAAAAACCATATATTTTAATCAGATATTCAACAAATATATATATATATATATATATATATATATATATATATATATATATATATATATATATATATATATATATATATATATACACAAAAAAGATTTGAAGCTTCATATCTTCTATTAATTATCTGCGAGCGCTTTCGACAGTTGGTAGTACTGTCATCTTCTAGGCACTCCTCAAACTCTAATTGTTCATTTTTGTTTTCTAATAATCAAAAATGTATTCACTTTTAATCTTCAGTACGATCTGAGAATTATCAATTTAGCATTAACTAGGTTATATTCCTTAAAAGAATATTTATTTATGTTTTCTAATAACCATAAGTTATTGACTAGCCTTGATCTCCAGTTTAATCTGAGATTGATCAATTAAGTAATAGCAATGGTTGTATCCCTTGCAACGTAAATGCATTCAAAAGTAAGCAAAGTTTTTTTGTGTTTTGTCATGACATTTGGTTGTCGAAAAACAGATGGCAGTCTGCATCTTCCGTTGCCGATTGGCATCACAGAAATGTAACTGGAAATTAATAAAGACCTTTATTATAATTATTGTATTTTCTAAAATATTAATTACAGGTAGCGGAAACTCCCCAAGAAATCCCCTTCCTCAGTATTCTTCAACATCTCCTTAGAATCGACCCGAAGGAAGCTGTAAGCGATGTAATATGGGATACAGCAGAACGTCTCGTCCACCGTGCCACTCTTTTAGAAAACAGGGAAGACGCCTCTAGGTTGCTGAGAGCACCCAGCATCCAGTCAAAGTTGTATTGCCACTGTCAACACAGGATAGACAATACGAGTAGAAGGCAATCGCTCAGTGGTACGCCACTGAGTCCCACTCCTGGACCTCCCCCACCTCCTCCTTTAGGTGAGATCAATTGATGTTGCGACTTATTGTATCACTAGTGAACATTTTTCCGTCAATAGTGCCGACAAATTAATTACTGCCCAAATTAGCGAGAAATTACTTTTGTGTATGATCTCATCTTCCATGCCAAATCTTATTTTGTAATTCTACCCCGAAAAAAAATGTAGAATGAAAAATGAAAATTAAAACTTTTGTTTGGAGGTAGTTGTTTCGTGGTGCATTTCATCAGTTCGGACTTCCAATGTCTAATATGATATAAATTGGTTTGAAATACCTGAAAGAATCTGTAAAAAAAAATTAAAAAGATTCAATGAAAAGTAACAATTATATTAAGCGAAAAAACTGAAATGAGATAAAATACAAGCAACAACCAAAAAATCAAAAAAAATTAACTATTAGCAAGAAATGAAAATTAAAAAGTGTTATTGATGACTTGTTTATTTTATGGTAATTCGGGTCAAACCCGAAACCGGTCATATAAATAAAATCTACCAGTGGTAATTAGACAAAAGTGTTTTATTCATTTCATTAAAGCAAAAATTAAAAGAAGATTCCAAACCAAGATACTTAACGACGTTTCCATTGTTAGTATCCACAATCGTCTTCGGGTGATAACTGGACGTATTCCTCCGAGATCTGACTATTTAAAGGTCATTCGAGTGCTTTCATCTATCCCCTCTTCCCTCTCTCCACTTCATTGGTTTTAACGGAAGCTGACCGTTTGGCGGGAGTTGGTCGTGTTCCGCTTGATTAGAGGTTTCCATATGTTGCGTATCTCTACGCTAGCTTGGCTAAATGAGTTGTTGGACAACATATATGCGACTTCTTTGAGTTTTCTCCTAAACCAGTGTTCTTCCTTGTGGATGATTTCAGCTTGAGCCCACTTGATGTTATATGTTGTTGAGTCCAAACGTGCTCTGCTATTCCTGATTTGCTGGTTTCTCCTCGCTGTGTGTGTTTCTTATGCTCGGCAATGTGAACTTTCAATGGCCTCTTAGTTTCACCGATGTATGATTCTCCGCACTCGCACGGTATCCGGTGAATGCAATTCTTGTGAGGCTGCTACGGATAGTGTTCCCAGATCTGAAGCAGGTTCTGATGTTATACGTATATCCAATCCTTCTTATCCTTTCCGACAATCCTCTGATTGAGGGAAGTACAAGTACTGGTTGTGGCGTTGTGGTTGTGGCTAGAAGACAGCAAGAGCTACACAAGGAAGAGAAGCCAAATAATAATAAAAATTTGTTTTCTACGGGCTGTTCATCACAGGAGTGATTGAGAACCAGAAGTTGAGTCCTTTAGGATTTGTTCATGAAAAAATAAACAGTTTTTTGGTATTCGTTTGAGAAAGTCCTTGCAGGACGACACTGCAGTAACGTTAGTTACAAATACAAGTGGTATTAAAACAAAAGAAGTTTCATTTCTCATTTTTCATTGTAATTTTTCAATTTGAGTGTACTTTTGCATTAAAATAAAACTTGATAGGATAAATTTGCAATATAAATATCAATATCAATATAAATATCAATAAATATCAAAAGTTCAACACAATTTTATAGTGGGGTTTTACACTCCCTCGTAATTTTACAGCGGAATTTCACACTCCATAATTTTTCACTACAGTTTTTCATTGAGCGTTTCATCACCCTCTGATATTCCGTTGCGAGTAAGTAAAAATTCGGAGTAATTTTTCACAACTCTTTATTGTCTGAACTCAAAAAAATTGAACAATAAATCCGAACAGTTGATAAAATGAAAACAGTACAGAAATATTATAGACAAAATTTTTGAAAAACTGTATTCCTCAGTGCTGATTATTTTTTTAAAAACAACCATATGGATCAATCTATTCGAATAAGACAGTTGAGTCGTCTCCAAGGACCGCAGTATACCTACTACTCTATAAAAAAATCTCTCGAAATAATTTTTATATTTAACAAGCTAACTCCTCATAAACACATCCCTCAGAAGTCAAAACTTTTGCTAGATAAGGATTAACGAGGTATATCCCTTTAAAGTATCATAAAAAAAATATTATTTTTTCGAAAGTTGTTTTTTTATTCAAAGTGAAAAATTAAAAATCAGAAATATCCCCAACAGAATTATATATAAATACTTTTCATTTCACAATACTGAAGGTCCTGAACGCTGAAAATTATTCAATTGTTGATTTAAAAATGAAGCGCAACATGAAATGTTATTTATCATCAAAATTCATTTTCAGAATGTATAATTTATACGAGACACCGATGGCTCACTAGGTATAAAAGGGGAATAACATGTATGTTGTAACTTTTTGTATTTGGCTAGATTATACGGATGTCTGTTGTACACTCACTCTATACCATCTGAAGCATCAAAATTGTGATTTTTTTTTTAATTACCAGATCACTTTGAAACCATTTCTATAAAATAATCACTAAAATGTAAATTTAACACATATTTCATACCTGTGATGAGATAATTCAATTATTACCAAGGAGGGTATTGTAGAAATTTATATGAAAAGTTTTTTCTACCAAACCAACCAGGATATGATGAGCTTCAGTCATATCATATCAAGACATAATACTGAAAACGTCTGTTTGATGTATAATACAGTTTTTGATGAAATTGATTATTACTTGTGGTATAGAGATCACAAAAATGATTGAAAATAATAATGATACACTCAAACTTACACTGTCAGTAAACTACAATAAATTTTCTTTGAGTTTCCTACGTTTCGCCTTCATGAAACTAAAACAATTTATCTTCAGGAATTTCATTCTGATATCACAAAGGAACTCAATATTTCAAAAAATGTTTCTTCAATAGTGTGTTGTAGAATAACAATTAATTCAAAGCGTTTCTTGTAGGTCCAGCGTTACCTCCTCCTCCTCCACCACCTCCAAACATCCCAGCACCTCCATGCATACCTCCGACGATTCCCACTCCTCCACCCCCTCAACAAAAAATAAGATCACCCCACCCACCTCAAAGTGAAACTGAAACTGTGATAGAGAAATTACCCCAACAAGAAATACCTGTACCCAGAAGCAAAATGAAAACTATCAATTGGAATAAAATTCCCAATAACAAGGTTTGTTGTCAATAATCGAAAAACATAATTAAAAATCTATTTTCCAATTATTTTTGTTAGGTTATTGGTAAAAATAACATTTGGACCCAAGTGGCTTTTTCTCATCAGAATTCTCCGATGGCGGATATGGACTGGTCTGAAATGGAAGGTCTTTTTTGTCAACAGGCTCCTGCTTCGGCCAATTCTTCGCCAAAGTTAGGTAATAGGGACCCTTCGAATAATTCTGATAAACGAGTGAGAAAAGATAACTCCGAGGTAAGATTTTGTCATTTGAATCGTCAGCGCTAGTGATAATTTTCTTCTCACACCACACATTCTTTTTTTAGATCACCCTTTTAGATGGTAAAAGAAGTTTGAACATCAACATATTCCTGAAACAATTCAGAAGGTACGTATCTGCATTTGATTCAGTTTCAGTCATTTTTTAAGTGTCAGGTGAAAATATGGTTTAGAAAAAAAAAAACAACGAAATATCAGTTTTTGAAGAAAGACATGCACTCATCGTGAAGAAAGTTAACCAAGACCACCTAATTATGCAGAAAAAAAAAAGAGAGAAGAGAGAGGGAATACAAGTAAAACATGAAGCCGAGGGTGTTAGTAACTGAGTTGAAAATGAGTTAGAAGGTATCAATAAACTAGTTATAGAGGAAATAAGAGTTTCAGCAAATTTCAAATAGAACAATGTTCCCAATCATTAAGTACTTTCCTACCGGTATTTCCAAAAACAGGTTTTCTACCACTAGATCTTCTGATTGGTAAAAAAATCGGCCACGAGAGAGCGAGAGCAGGAAGGAGAGGGAACTCATATTTGGAAATAATTGGCCAGAGATATCTTCCAAAAAACAAAGTCGAGAATTCGAAAAAGTCTGGAATTCAAGAAATCAAATGTAAGGACTGCGGTGCAAAATATTATGGACAGACTAAAAGATCTATCAAAATAAGATATAAGGAACGCTTAAAATATGGAAGACCTGAAAAATCAGCAGTCGCCCATCATACTTTGCAATAAAACCATTCCAAAGACTTTAGTTCATTAAGATTAGTTAAACAAGTTAACAACAGGCATCTAGATGCCTATGATAGTGTAGAAATAAGTAAACATTATAATATTATGAATAACAGTGGTGAACCAATACCTAATAGTATACTATATAGCTTGTTGAAATAATATTTTAATTATTAGATTCACCTGACTATTACATAAGAACACATTGTGAAATTAATTTAAGATTAATAGATAAGGAAATGAATATTACTGGAGTTTTTTCCCAACACCAAATCGTTGTTTTTAACACCTCGACACGTGTTTCGATCACCAAGTGATCATCTTCAAAGAGGAAGATTAAAACTCAGTTTTACTGAGTGTTAATCTTAGTGAGATTAAAACTCAGTTTTACTGAGTTTTAATCAGAGTTTTAGTCAGTTTTACTGAGTTTTAATCTTCCTCTTTGAAGATGATCACTTGGTGATCGAAACACGTGTCAAGGTGTTAAAAATAACGATTTGGGGTTGGGAAAAAACTCCAGTAATATTCATTACTACACCAAAGGTTCCAAAACAGTGCATCATAAGTAGATAAGGCAATATTGTGAAATTAATTTAAGACACTTAAGACGCAGGAACCTAGAATAGGTATCTATGGTATAAATAAGGATAACTTTGTAAGTATGTTCAATTTGATCTTCCTTTTGAAGCACGTGTCGAGGTTTTAAAATAACGGTTTGGTGTTGGGAAAAAAACCCCAGTAATATTCATTACTACACCAAAGGTTCCAAACAGTGCATCACAAGAACATGATGTCTTGACAAGATACCATTCTACATAGAGAACTGACAAAACATGTAATATTGGGAAGAGATAAAACATTGCATCAAAAGAAATGATAGATAAGCCTTCATCAACATGGAATCCACATACATTAAGATCCTTGAAGTGGAATTACTAATATTGTATTAAGGGATTTATCCTTCCTTTGAACACCACGGGAGCTGGTTTGACTACAGCCAACAACAGGAGTAATATGAATGGAAAAAACATTGCTCTTCAACGACACATCTTGGAAATGAACCCTAGCGTATTTCATGTACCATATTGCGCTCACTCATTGAAATTAGTTGCAAACGATTCTACAGTTCTGCTGATATACCAGTTTATCAGGAAGTATTGGCAATTTCCCACAAGTTGGAGCTGAAGGGCTTGTCATATAAATTGGAACATTCTCATTTCTGGCATCTCTTGTAGTGTGATAGAAGGTTTTGTGAGTCAATGGATGATGAAGGTTTTGAGGATATGTTGGCAGAACCTAGACCAATTGCAGATTATCTTGGTATTTCAGCCGCATTAGAAACAGAGTCAATGCCAAATCGATTGAGAAAACGTAGACAAGGTTGTTTTCATACTAAGCAAGAGATGAACCAATCCAAGATGCTTGAGAGAAATTTAAGATAACATATAATTTCGCGGTTCTGGATACAGCCATAAACTCAGTTGATGAGCGTTTCAATAAAATGTAAGAGATATTTTCAAAATTTCGGATTTTTGTACCATAAAGACTCATTGGAAAAAACATACCCATTGTGTTCTTGACAGTGTATGAATCTTCAAGAAACAACGATTCATAACAAGTTCAAAGATATTGATGGATTAGAGTTATATGATACACTTCAAGCTATTTTAAGATATGTCTCAAAACACTTAATGCTAAAGCTAAAACTCCAACTCGTAAAAACTTACGTAAGGTCGTGTATGATACAAAAGTTGGCAGACTGATAATAATTTGAATCGAACAAGAGTTGGAACATCGATATAAGCGAATTAATTTCAACCTTTCCCGAGCTGAAGTCCAGAAAACAAAAAATGTGAATTTAATCGTTGTTGCTTACGTCATAAGCAATGTCAATGCATTTCAATAGTTTTCTGAAATGAATTCATTACCAATTGTATAGAGTTTTTGTTCCCGAAAGTGAATGGTTTTAAAAACAATCAAACTACTGATGACCATTTAGAATTATGATTTGAGGTTTTTGATAGTTCTGCTTATGGCACCAAAATCTTTCACGCCGATCCTGGCACCATCCTCGATTATGAAGAAACCTGTTCTACCGTATTCTAATTGTTTTTTGTTGGCACTCCGGTTGAGTCATTTGTGCCTAGAAGTTATTTCGTATTTCTATTTAATTCAATTTGATCGAGCAGAGACTGTACTTGGGTAACTGAGGTACGGGGTGACTACGGCTCGTGCTTATAGTGTTAATTCTTAGTCGCGAGTTCGGGAAGTTAGCTTTTTAGGATATGAGGCATCTATCCCTCTGGGGCATCTATCCCGGTTTTACCCTATCCCAGAGGAAATGACTTGGAAAAAAAATTATCGCATTTCCAAATATGTGAGAACATTTTCGTTTTGTTGTTGCCAAAGATCTCTGTAGAAGTTTTTCAGTGAAAACCACTGTGTCTTCACCAATCATTCGTAGAATCAGAATAAGTCGTTTTACAGATTCACTAGGAATATAACAGAAAATTATCAATGTGTGAAGTCTATTTGGTATTTCTTTCAAAAATTTACGGGAGACGGAATACTTTAACATCGGCGTCGTTAGTTGTGAAAATTATTGCAGCGTAAAATATTGATTTAAAAAAAATTCTGTGCTATTTCCCAATACCAATTTGTAAACGAATTATTATTTCAGCTCAAATGAAGCCATCATTCACTTGATTCGAGAAGGAGAACATGACGATATAGGAGCAGAAAAACTAAAAGGTCTTCTGAAACTTCTGCCGGAAGTGGATGAATTAGACATGCTAAAATCTTTCAACGGTGATTTCGATAAACTGGGCAACGCTGAAAAGTTTTTGATCCAACTCACAAACATACCAAAGTGGGTACACACTATTCTAATAAATAATGAAGTAAACACTGTTTTGTTACTAATATCGATTCGTTATATTCCAGTTATAAGTTACGAATTGAAAGCATGTTACTCAAAGAGGAGTTTGCCGCCAATATGGGTTACTTAGCACCCAGCATAAACTCTATGATAGTTGCAGCTCAAGGTAAATTGAAAAAATAATACTCTTTTCCATAATATCATTCGTGAAATTTTCAGACCTGATGACAAACAAACCATTACAAGAGGTTTTGTACATGATAGTTATTGCTGGGAATTTTTTGAACTCGGTGAGTAACTTGAAAAAAAGTGTTATCACTTCAATATATATATTTGAAATTGTAGGGTGGTTATGCTGGTAATGCAGCTGGGGTAAAGTTGTCTTCCCTGCAGAAAATTACGGATATTAGAGCTAATAAACCAAATATGAATCTCGTACACTTCGTTGCTTTGGTAAGACATTTTTAGATGTTTGAATTTTTAAAAAATTCGCTTTGGCACCACATCAAATTTGAACTTGTTAAACAAACATTTCAAGGAAATTGAAATCGAGCCAATCAAACTAGACGGGTTTTTATTTGTTATACCCTTTTTTGGGATATTCTCTGTGCCTACGAGTATTTTTTTTGAGAGGTTGAAATTATTTCTAGTTAATGAAAGGGTGCCAATTAGTTTGAGCTCATACGTGAAAATTTAGACTATATATAATTAATTAACTAATAAATCAATTATAAGTATCAAAAGAAGAAAGAGTATTGTTGAGACTTTCTGATTGATTCAACCGTTACTTGATGAAGATCCATAGATTGTGGAAATCAAATCGTGAGGTGTAGTTTTTGAAAATATTGTTGAGACTTATAATATCTTCAAATAAACATTTTACATATGTACAATCAAAAAAAATCAAAAAAAAATCATGAATGATTCGCAAGATGTCCCCAATTATAGCAATAATTTTTTTATATATATATAAATACACCTCATAAGCAATAAATATAAATATTTACCATAGCACTCCCATATGTATGTTCATGCTTTACACTATAAATATATATCTTAATGAGAATGATATATGATCTTTTAAGCTTTGAATGTAACTTTTCAAAGAAATGAAAAACAAATGTCACACCTTGCCAAAATCATCTGCAAACCTAATAGTTGAAAAATTGCGGACTCCATTCATAAACCATATCCTAGATATTAATATTGGTACTTCGACTCGGTGGTCTCAACAACTCTGATTACATATATAATTTTTGACGCATCAATTCTCTATCCCAATATTTTCCACGAAGAATGTTGTGTGAAATAGGAACACAAAAAAGAGAAGAAAAGAGACCTGGTAGTGGAACGATGATTCATAACAGATTGACTTGAATGAAACAAGGAAAGTTTACCTTGGATTTTTTGTGGCCTCAAAGTGAGATTTAGTATTTAACTTTCATATAACTATTTCAATAACTTCTCCAATTTTATTGCCTCTACATGTAGTTGTGTTGAAATTGTGATTTGGTTTGCTTTGTATTCTTCAGGGTATCCTTTTAGAATGCGGTATTTTGCCAACGAAATGGTTTTATTTAATAGAATTGTAAACTAATATTCAACCTCCCCTTTTCAGCAAGCTGAGAAGAAAAACAAGCATTTACTTTCATTCACTGACAACATAGGAGTATTAGAAGACGCTGCTAAGTGAGTTATTTATAATCATAATGAATTGTTTGAAACATTTACATTTAAAAACATTTATTTCAGAACAACCGTTGAACAACTCCATAACGAAATCAACGCATTAGATGTAAGGATAAAGAAAGTGAGAAAACAGATCGAACTCCCCACAACTGAGTTAGAGATCAAAACGCAAATGACAGATTTTCTGCAAGTAAGTAAGAACATATTATTTCGAAAATTTTTCACAGTATGGTTCTTTTTTCTGTTCAGATGGCGGCAAGAGAGGTTGCAAGTCTTCAAAGGAACTTAGGCGAACTAGAACACGTTCGAAGGGAGCTGTCTGATTTCTTCTGCGAAGACATCAACTCTTTCAAACTAGAAGAATGTTTTAGGATATTTCACGGGTTCTACTGCAAATTCAAACAAGCTGTATCTGAAAACGAGAGAAGAAGATTACAAGAAGAACAAGCAAATGAGCGGAGAAGGCAAAGAGAAGAACTGTTGGCGACGAAACGAAAACAAAGTAGTAGATAACTCAAAGTATCAGCTTTACCCAGCATTACTTCATTTTGTTTTTTTTTTTTTTAGTGGGTAGTATGGCTGGATCGCCGGACTCCGATTCGTTCAGCATTGATATGCAAATTTACGATACCAGATCATGTTATCCGATGAAAAAGGGGAGAAAAACCGGAAACGGTAGCGGAATATCGGAGGATGAAGCATCTTTCATGGGTTCACCAACTTTCTCCAGGCACAGACTTGGTTCTTTCAACGGAAATGGGGCGGATACGATCACCAGCGGAAAAGAAGAGAAATCACCAGGTGAGCCAAAGCCAAACACAGCTTTATTGAACTCAACCAGTGGGAACACAAACAATTATCAGTAATTTTAGTTCAATTTATAATAATAATAAATGATTTTATTGAAAGGTTACTCAGTACAAGAGATACTAACGTAACCTAACAAATGGCAGAATTCAACATGTGCACATGATAAATCAAGGCAGATATTGCTCTTCCATCCAACCAGTAACAGATTACTCATATTAATACAAAATATTTTGCAATAAAACTTTGTAAAAAAATAAGAAGAAAAGAACAGAAAAAAAAGAACGGGTGAAAAGCAGGAAAGAGAGGCGAAAAACTAATAAATAAGAATTTTATATTTTTAATGTGAAAAGCCATGTCATGAACATTAAGGAAATTTAATATTGGTTAATAAATATCATGTATAGGTAACAACTAACAACTGATCAAAGTTTATGAAAGAATAGAACCGGATTGAAACATATCTCTTTTGATTTTTGTTGAAATTAAGTAATGGTAATGATTACAATTCGATGGGTAGTCGATTATATTTTGTACCGAATTCTTCAGTATACTTGTTCCAACCACTACTTGACTTTTTTTTTCTGCATAAATTTTATTAAAGCTATATCTTCGTTCTGGTGGTTAACATATGCCCCTTTTTTTTTCATGTCCATAATATCAGCATCATGTCTTTGCAACATTGATGAAAATATTGAAAATAATTTGAAGATGAAGCAGAAATTTCACAGTACCTAATATGTACCAGGCACCAAGTACCATGTCTTTGCAACATGGATGAAAATATTAAAAATAATTTGAAGATGAAGTAATATGTAGGTACTGCTAGGTACCACTCATCACATCACTCTCCTCATCAATCTAGATCTAGAATATCGATCAGGCTAAAATAGAATCGGGGACAAGTCGAATTTATATTATGTAGAGTAAACCGCTCATATAATTATATGCTTTGAATTCACCTTTCCAGTAGACGACACTAGTCACTATCTTCGCATGATATCACAGTCCGATCATAGCATTTATTTCAAGTTACACTGCACCCTTAATATTTTGTTTTAGACTGATCATGTCCAAGGTTGATGAGGTTGGGTGGTGTAGTAACTGGGTATTTAGTACCTACTTGATCATTTGTTAGAGTTTTAGTAAATTATCTGCATCATTATTATGTTTTATTATTTTTGTGCAATAAAACCGTTTAACTTTTTATTACTTATTTCATAATTCTATCATCACATTATAATTATATATTATTTTCGTTACTGTACAATTCATACAAATTTTGAAACAACATTGGATTGGATCGCGTTGTTGTAGCAACCTATCAACAACGTAGACCAATCCGAAAAATCAATCTTAAGTGTAGACCAATCAGAAGTGAGCATTCTTATGGACGGCCCACACCCATAAATACGAGTGCATCTGAGCTCTCCAGTCAATCGTTGCTCAGACTTCGAGATACTACCTTCGTCTACACTACTGCAACAGTAGCAGACAAAACGTTTAATTCTACTAGTTCTTTTCAAACACGGTCTACCAGCTCGGATTTCATTCTATCCAAACTCATTTTCTCTTTTTATTCACAACAAAAACATTTCGTAATGAATGGGCTCAAATAAATGTTACTTGATGTCAACAATGAATTCGTTTCATACTTACTCATGATACTACCCAAATGGCATATTTTCTTTCAAACATTACTATTTAAGGATACTGTTCATTATTTTTATAATATCTTCAAGAGCCCAGAAGAAGGTTGTAAACTAATTCAACTGGGTTTTCGTTTCATTTACCAATATTTTCAATTTGCGTAGTTTCTCTTTATTACTTTCTGGTTTTCTTGGTCGTCTTAACTCTAAAGATGATGATGAGGTACGAAATCAAAAGCTTTACTGATACGGATAAACAACATTGCTAGGTGTATGAGAACGACTATTGTCAGTCTCTAAATAGTGTAACATCGTGAAGCCACGTTTTCATGATTTCACACAAAATACCAAGTAGATAGGTGGGGTTCAAAGAATATTTAAAATGTAAAGTTCACATCACGTCATTTTGCAGATATAACACCCAACGGCAGTCTGCGCAGGCGCCGAAGTCGGGTGCTTTCTGAAGACGACGAGGGAAATCTAATGGACTTCCTGAGGGCTTCGGATAACAATAGAGAAAGGAAGTCGTGGGGTAGTTTGGGTGAGAAATATATCTTATTTATTATGAACTATTTCAAACTAGCAATTTCAGATCGTTCTTGGGCAAGAAAAGCTCGCGGAAGTGGCTCTCGAAAACGCCCCGCCTTACTTTCCGCCGATTTTTCTTCGGAAAGAGAAAGACCCTCCTCACCATCTCCTTTAACAGAGAACAAGCCCATCGTATCGGCACCTGAAGAAGAAACAAAACCCAAAGAGTGGAGGCAGAAAATCGAGTCATGGCTACAAGCTAATGAAAGCGATAACGCAAGCGAAGAACAAAGAAGGCAAGCCAGAAAAGTTACCAACAGGAGGTCGTTCGAATTGGATTCAGGTGAGTTTTTCGAAAAAGTATTAAACCATTTTTTTTCTAAAATAACTTTTTTTCTAGAGAGTGAACGTAGTAGTACTTTAGATACACTGCCAGAAGGAAAACAGGTACACAGCGGTGGTCAATTGAATCACAGGAAAACATACACATCTTGGAATCCGTCCAGTACTATCGAAAGTACCGATGTCGTCAGTGCCATGGAAGCAGTTGAAGGTACGTATATTTCAATTAATCATCAGAACCATTGAAGATGTATCCTAATCGAAATAATCTACAAATCAAAGAATCGCATTACGAATGAAACACTGAAATTTATAAGGCTTCATAAAATATTTGTCAGCCAATGAGGCAATATCATCCAGGCTTTCCAGAATTTATCCTCTGAACTTGACAGTGTTCTTCTGAATACGTTATTGATATTAGCAAATCTAACCAATCCTCCCAAAAAGAAAGGAAAATCTTCCAATGAGAGAATAATGGCGCATATTCCCCTGAGGTAACTGTTGTTGAGTACGGAGAGTTTTTGATAAAGACTTTGAATTTATTATGTTTATTATTTGCGCATGTAGCTCTTTCTTTCTATTATCTGAGAGCCGTCTGACTTGGCCATTTCTCCCAAGTCTCCGAAAAACGCTGCAGCCTCATGGGCTTATTGTGATTCCCACGAATCTTTTTTATGAAGCCATTTCAATCTTGTTCCCTGTACTAATTTGTACAGGTCCCTTGCTGGATATATGTCATATTCTTCTAGAAATAATGTGGGTTGTTAATAAATTGTTTGCCTTCTGTGATCCAATGCCTCACATTCCCATAGAATATGACGAGCTCATCCCTGCTTTGTTGAAGCAGTTCTCTTCTAAGGCGGTCCCTTCATGAAGGTTTTTGCGTGTATGTTCCCGGGTCTGATTTGGTACCCTCACAACTGGTTAAGGGCTCATATATTGAGATGATGATCCGTGTCTAGTATAGTCAATCATTTCTGTCCGCCAATTTTCTCAATTCTTCATGGCATTCCCATACCGGTCTCGACTCAATACAAAAAAGGCTGATTCCTTTGCCCTTTTGAAGGTCTTTCTAGTTTGTTATTTCATCAGTGCCAGATCTTTATCCACCAGGAAACATTTCTGTTTAATCTCTGGTTGACGGTGCCGGTGGGACGTTGTACATTGAGGTAATAACTCACAATAATCGATTCACTGCTAACTCAAATTCTGTACAATTTCTCATTACAAAACCTCTCTGGTCTAAAAATGTTTCCAGATATGCCTTATAGGCTTCCTAGAGTGTTTTCCGGAGATTTTTAGAAGACACAATCGAGGTATAGAAACCCTCCGATTTCAAAGTTCATATGCCAATGATCTGATATGAAAATAATTAGACACATTCCATTTCTCAACAATGATAGGTATAAATGTATTACCTATTGTTAAGTCTATCACTTACCTACGTCTCGTGTTATCGAAGTACCTACTTTCGTTACCTACGTTCAAAATGTCTACTAAACCTTTTTCCATAATAAATTAAAATTAACGCTCACCGTTTTCGTTGGTTTGGTGCCATGTATTCCCCAGGTCAGGTAGTCCGCATTTGCATCACAGCTAACTATGAGCTGTGATGTCTGCTCGACAGACTCTCACTTACTCGTCCACATCCTGATTGGTGGCGGTTCTTGACTATCATAAGGACGGTATGCTGGCGATTCATCCTGGTACAAAAGTTACTCAACACCAGTATATTCAATTATTTTCTTGAAATCTCTGGGGTTATGTTGTGAATTAACTCCCCCCTGATCTTTCCTTATTCCATGGTCTTTCTCCAGTAGACCTAGGCTCCTCGTACGAGAGGGGAAATGATTGCCCACATCCGTGGAGCTCCCGGAAAGATGTGAGACTAAATATTCTGAGAGTTCGCCTGGTATCTCAGAGACTTCTTAGGATTGAGCCCCCTTTTTAGTTGCATCTTACAATATGTAACGTTAGCACGGACTTTCTTGTAACCCTCGGTGCCGCAGGGGTAGGTAATCTAATTCGTCTGACTTTTCTCCCTCGGCCCGACCGGCTTGGAAAGCAGTACCAATAACTGAGCTGCCGCCGGCATGGTTTCTAGGATCATAAAATTACACAAGCCCGTCCACCAAACGACAAGTTAAGGGCACCAACAAGCTTCTCCACCACACGAAAAGGTATACTTTTTCGTGTGGTGGGCACCGTCGTGTGCGGTGTACCTGAGGCTTTGATTAAATTAATGGCAGTATACAATTTGTATGGCTTCTGTTAGAGAGAACAAAAATTCTCAGTAAACTCGTTATCTTCTTGTTCACAAGATAGAGTGGATGTAAACATTGACATGCCCTACGCACGTGATATTGAAAATCCCAAGAATTGGCCAGGGTCGTATTCAGAACCAACATCTTGTTGATCGCAAATGCTATATCATACTTAGGAAAACTTTTTTATAATAACGAGTGAAATGCACAAGTTTTGCAGTTCAACGGGAAGAATGCAGATAATATGTGTAATATAAAAGATTTTCATTGGATTTTTCACAGCGCACTCAAGCATTATATGAAAAGAGACGTAATTATTTCTTTATTGATAATTTTAATTTTATGTAAAATCAAAAGGAATATTAATCAAAATTATTCAACTGGATGAATTTGTCTCTTCATCAGTAATGTCATCCTCACCGATCTGAATTATCAGTGGCTCAATTGGTGCCTCTATTATGTTATCAAGCTTCCACATCTTTGTCTCGACTTCCGATATCACATGCCGAACACACTTCTCCCATTTCTCCGCTGTGACTCTTTTCAAAGCCTCATCAAAAAGTACTTTGAGATCTGCAAATTTGAACGTGGTGTTATGCTGAGCTACAAAATTCTTCACATCTGCCCTTATTAACTCGATGGGATTGAGCTCGCAGTGGTATGGAAGCAGGCGAAGGACAATTTTGTTTTGGCCTGCTGCCATCTCATCGACTATATATTTTTGGTATTCAAGCTTGCGCTCCTTGACAATTTTTAGTAGCTGTACTCTTAGCATTGAGTCTTCAAAGCTAATATTCTTTGATCGCAGCCAATTTTGGATTTCAACCTTCTTTGAAGACGTTGTCAGAATCTTCTCTAACCGTCGCGAATGATAAGGTGCATTGTCCATTACAATCACAGCATTATCCTCCAGATGGGGTGGAACTTTGGAAAACCACTGTTCGAAAGATTCACCGTTCATTTCTTCGTGATAATCTCCAGTTTTCTTCGACTCGAAACACCACAGCCCTTCAGCAACAAACCCATTCTCATTGCCGATGTGACAAATAATAAGCCGTTTTCCTTTACCTGAAATTATGAAGAGGTATGTAAGTAAATAAAACAAATACGAGGGTTACTCTTTATATATTGAGATTGAGGCAGGTCTTAATATAAATATAAGTTCACCTGATGGATTTGTTAATCCGGTGGATAGTCCATCTAGAAAGGCCCTCCTAGATTAGGTCACAGTTTCATCGACCCATACTTTAGGGGTAGTATGACCAGCATTAACCCAGGTTTCATCCATATAATAAATTGTTCTCTGTTGTTCTCTATAATATTTAATTTTGGTCAAATACTCTCTCCTCCATAACACAATTTCCTCTCTATCCAATAATAAACTATTGCGCCCTCGTTTTTTCCATACAAAATTCAAATGTTTCAATACTTTATGGAATGTTGACCACTCAAAACTTAGCAATAAAACATCTTCATTTATTTTTGTGAGTACTTTGTCTATCGTGGGTATTTCATTTCTGAAAAAGTACTCATGCACTTTCCTCCTGATTGCATGTTTATCAGCATCATCTATTGATTTTATAATGGTTTGACGATTCTGATTTGTATTCGGTTTGGAAAATGTATGATTTTGTTTATATTCCCGTAAAACAATGTGAATCGAAGCGCAACACACTCCAGTTTTATCGGAAACTTTCGATACGACTTCGTCGACAGTCGATGTCTCAATTTCTTCCATCTCTTTCTTGAACACATTTAAAATAACTTCTTTCATCTCAACACTCAAATGTCTTTTTTTGGATCATTTCCTGGCTGGACTCAGAGGATAGCTCACAGTGTCATCAGCAGTGCCTGTACTGGACATCTTGGAAAACAATGTTAAACAATATACTATAACGCACGCCACACAAACACGCAAACGACTGATTACAACCCTGTGCTGGTACCGAACTCGTACCAAGAAGGCGAATTCACCAATGAACGCTGCCCTTTTCATCTGACACTGGGCGATCACGTGAACATCACGCTTCGGTTTTGTTTTACTCTATCTTGGATTTGGATAGACTTTAGTCTCCAATTTACTCTCAAAGCCAGCTTATTACGGTCGTATGGCCTCAAGACTAACATCTAAGCTAAGACATAGATTTCAACAAACTCCTTAGATTACTAAACTAAAAATAAAATTATAACAAATATCTAGACGATATCAGAGCTTAATAGCATTGCATCCATGATCCAAAATGTTTTCAAATGTTTTGAGAGAAATGTCAATGAAACAACCAAAATGTTTAATGATAGACCATAAACCGTCTTTAATCGCATATCGGCATATTTTGTAATGAAACATTTTTTTTAAATATTGTTAGACATTGAAATTCTTATCAAATATCTTATTAATCCTTCATCATGCCAACTGCCACCTGGAATTCTCAAATGGGGTACATCTACCTCTTTCAGACGCCTTTAAGCGACTTAAAATGTGAACGGTGGTAAGGTTATACCTTTATAAAACACTTCATATACTTATGTATCTCAACATGAATGTAAGTTTTTCGAAGGGAAAGATCAGCGATGTTTCGATTTTTCATAAATACTTCATAAATGATCGTAGATTCTTAACTAAGAAAAAACGATGAAGATCGACGAAAATTCAAAATCAAGTGGTTTGAGATTTCTGTCAATCATAGAAGTTGCCATCGTTTTTTCTTACATGAAGTAGCAAATTGGAATTATATATAAATGATAATGTAAACTTTTATTTTAAAAAACTAATCATTTCTAATGAAAGAATGAAAAATTTAGTTTCATCCCCTTATGTGAGATTTGTTGAATGATTATAAGATGTTGTTAAGTAGTGACTTGAACTTTGTGTGATTCCCAGGGAAACTAGAGTTCGCAAGTTGTATTGTGCGGAAAGTAATCTACTCGTTAATTATATTTATCTATTTCCAGACATCCAGCCCATAAAGGACAAATCTGCTTGGCGCAAATCCAACTTAAACGTATCCAACACCTCGGAAGAGACCAAAGAGGACAACTACCTTGGCCGTCACTCTCGGGCTCATCAGTCTGAGAACGTATTGCATTCGATAGATGAAGATAAAACTCTCGACCGAAAAGGATTAATAAGCTCTTTGGGCGAGCGAATGCCAACCGACAGACTGACACTGTACATTCGGAAACCAACAGACATCAGTGATAACAGCCCCAGTTCTTCGAGGCGCACGAGGGATTCAACGCAAAGCTTAGAATACAGCAGCACAAATAATAAATCTGAAATAGATCAAGATAACATAGAGACTCCTCCGGCGACGAGAAAAATATTCATTTCTTCTCCTGTCGATAAAAGAGAACCTTTGATGCCAAGTCTCTGTAGTCGGAGGATTGGTAGGACCAACAGCAACAAAGAATCGCCCGCGCAGAGTCCAGAAGAGCCCGAAGAGAACTCCATTCTTGGAGATGGGCAGTTTGATAGGTAAGAACGTTGCTCATGAATCATTCAAGGATCGAATTCTAAGGGCCGAATTTAAAATTCATCTTTTAGGTATTCTGCTGCTAGACGAACCCGGAGATATAAAAGAAGTCAAGAGAGTAGCGAAGTTGTTTCTCCAACAGAATCGCTACTTGCTGAAACAATAGTTGTCAAATCTCCAACGCAGTTGGAATTATCTCAACCCATCGATATTGAAAATGAGATCGACAAAGAAACTAGATTGAAGGCGTGGCAAGAGAAGCTCAAGGTCCAACATGACCATGAGGTAAAGAGTGGAAGGAGGTACAGAAATCAAACAGGAATCAAACCCAGCGATGTGGAAAAGGCTTTGAACTTGAGGAAAGGAAATTCGAACATATCTTCTACTTATATTACGCCAGAACCGACAAAGGTGAGATAAATTGAATTATTTGTGAGCATTCTACGTCATGCTTCCAATTCAATATCAGATACTACTCATTTTATTCACAAGAAAATTACTTTTTTAGACACTATTTCATGATTTGTATGAGTGATACAATGTATTCTGAGGAAAAAAATTTACTATATTCTTTCTATATTAAAAATGAAACCAAAAATTTGTATATCGATTATAAACTAAGTTCTTAATGATTTAAAACATACTCAATATATGTTGGGTTAGGTTAAAAGTGAATGGGTCTGTCCAACACTGCAACTCACGGAGTTTTTATGACTCACACCAACTCAATCTCAACCAAACAAGATCAGCTTCTCAATAGAACGATAGAACCGATTAGATTTATTCATTCATTTTTCTATCTTTTGTTGAATTCAACTTCCTACTTCACCTTAGTTCAATTATCAAATTGTCACAAATATGATTAACTGTTTTTTTTTAATAGGCGACATCTAACAAAATCGACATTCCCTCACGCAAAACCAAAGAGCATGACAATGATGAAGGATTTGAGGAAACTCAGAGCCTCATGTCTGAATCTCCGAGTCAAGGAGCTTCATCCGGTGGAAATTGCGAGACCGATATCATAGACAGCCCGCAAATACTGATCGCAAACTCAACCAATCCCAAACCAACTAGACTGTCATCAGTGGAAAACAAAGGAACTATGAATTCTATCATACCAGAATTACGAAAGTCATCCAGAAATACGAGAATACACTCCGCCCCAAATGGCAAATCCACAAAAATGATAGAACGTATCCCTTCTCTCAAAAAACTGAATCAAGAAGCCCCAGCAACTAGAAAAAGCGTCATCCCGAGAAGATCTGATAGTATTAAAAAATCCGACTCCAAAACTAGCATTACTTCGATAAAGCCAAACAGCATTCAAAAGTCCAATTCTAGAAACTCTATTGTTAGCTCCCGGAGTTCTTTGAACAGCGCTACCTCAACTAGCACGGTCAAAAAGTTACCATTGAGGCCCAATACCAGCAGCAATCTGGCCAGACCAATTCAGAGGACGCCTAGTAACAAATCTGTTGCTTCAGCTGGTAGGAATAACTTGAAGCGAACTAATTCTAGTAGTAGCAGTATCAACAATAGGCCGCCACGGCCTCAAGCCTTAAGCTTTATGAAGCCAACTGCTGCTAGTTCCACCAAGAGCACTCAACCTTCAACAACGAGTAGAATAAGTTCATTCAAATCAAAGAACTAACCAATAATGCAAAATATTATATAGTGTCAGTACTGTGTGCAACAGACTCATTTTGAAGTGTATTTCCGTTGCGGAATAGATTCTACATGTTGTATGAAATGTTTTGAAATGGTCACAGAATATCTTAAAATTCGATATGCAAGGTTAAAACAATAAACTCCTAAGGTTGTGACACTGAAAAACAAATTCTTCTGTATATAGAGGACGGAAAATACTCAATCCCAATTCATTCAAATTTTGCGAATCTCACATTTTCATATGCCCAATTAGATACTCAAATCTGGCTGAATAAAAAAAATTCATGAGGGAATCAATATTAGAAACTTCAAGATGTCCATGTTTTCCTATCAATTCAATTGAACTTAACCCAATATGTGTTATAGTAAAAAAGTTCTACTTAGGTACCCTGTTGATAATACTGAAATTATCTCAATGGAGTTTAAATGTATGATAGTAGCCATTTGCTAGTTGTGTTTTCATTCACGGTTTCTGAAAATACTTTCCAGTTATAATTGTTTCATCTAAGAATTAGGGAATATCATCCTAGGAGATAAAATCCTAACCTCCTAGATCTCATGTCATCTAGTAATCTTTTGTATCCCCAGTTTTCGATCGAATTCCATCATCCTCATCTTCCTTTCCCTATACTTCAACCCACATGAGCTCTCCAGAACAAAAATGTTGTTATGTTAATGTCTTTATATGCAACTAGACATCATTTCATTTTATTGTTCCTGTTGTTATTTACTATCATCAGGCTGAATTACACTTCAGTGTTTCCAATTTTTGCACCTTTATTTTAATTTTGAAACAAACATACTTCTACAGTGAATCCAAACGTTTAAGGGTCATGTTATTTATGAATAACAAGAAGTTTCTAAATGATATAGGGTGGAAAACTCATATTCAAAATGCCACTGTGTATATATTTCATATGCGAACAAAGATCATCAACTTAATAACATGGTATAGAATTAGCTCCAACTGGTTTTCCATTTTTTTTAAACATTGAACTTGAAATATTCATAATTATTGAATCTTTCAAAAAAGTTGGGTCGTTGAGTGATGTGAAAGTGGAAAAAAGTTAATTCCAAGATCAAAGACGAAAAAGTCAAAAAAACAAGTGCATCGAATATTTGTCTTTGTACATAATAGAAGGATCTAATACATAATAAGATACCCACAGTGAATTATCAGTGCAGTTGACAAACTTATACATGCAGTTATTCATTCTGCAAATGTTTTTGTTGTGTAGCAAAGATTAAGATTTTCACAGTGCACTAAACTGAAGGAG
This sequence comes from Leptinotarsa decemlineata, assembly GCF_025532065.1. Lineage (NCBI taxonomy): Eukaryota > Metazoa > Arthropoda > Insecta > Coleoptera > Chrysomelidae > Leptinotarsa > Leptinotarsa decemlineata. The sequence continues at coordinate 24,489,352 of NW_027412688.1, read as the reverse complement.
TCAGAAATAGGTGACTAAATGTAACTTCCTTGAAAGCATTTGGTGTACCTACTGCATTTGAATCATGCATTTTGATATATTCGAGGTTGAATTACTTCAAAATTTGACTTTTTCTTTCATGAAACTCATTCAAGGTTTTGAAAGTTATACTTTTCACATTGAAAAACATTCAAAATTATCGTTTTCTTTGGAATGTATCAAGAAGTCTAAAATTCGTTATTTCTTAAAACTCCATCAATCTCAACCCCAAACCATATGATGCGAAACCTCTTTTTGAGTTTAGTGTTATAGTATTTCTGGTTATTGGGTTTGGAGTTTGAAAATATAGAATTATGAGATTTTATAATAAATTTCAATCAACCAGGTTGCAATGTAATATTACCTCGTATTCGGCAAAGGTGCACCAAAAACTTTTGAGAAAAATACCATACCCAATTTCTTGGGGGTTACTGAAAGGTGAACAAAAATTCTTGGGCCATGACGAAGATGTAGAAAAAAATCTAGCAATAATATAGTTTTGAAAATCAAGTGTCCTTGTACGTACCCTACAAATCATTAAGGTGTTTCAGGTTCAGTAAAGTAATTTTTAAGATATTATTTATTCCTGGAGTCACTGAGTTTTCGTTTTTCCATTCACTTTTTCAACTATTGAACTATGGAAATACTTGAAAATTAGATGCTCAAAATGAATCTCTCTAGATACCAATATTTGGATAATTCTTTGACTCGTAAGTATACTTTATATTTTCAAATCTAAGTGCCATTCCACATGATATTTCGAAGCCATTAAACAATGGCTGTCAGAATGAATTTCGGATTTTAGGTATTAATAACGAAATTTTCCAACATACATTATTTCGTTTACTAGTCAAAAAGTGCTTTTTTATTATTATTTAAATGTAGTACTTATAAATAAATTGAATAACTTTCTCAGTTGTGTGGAGTATTCATTTATTTAAGCAAGATTAGATGAATTTTTGTATAATGTTATAGTCTATCAAATGTTAATCAATTAACATTTCCACTCTATTTTATATATAAGTCGATTTTTTATTTTTAATAATTATTTATTGTTTTCTTTTGAAGGCTCTGCGGATTTGTTCCATTTTGATACATTTTCAAAAACATATACCTACTTTTACACGAATTTCTTCTACAGTATTAGTTATCACAATAAATAGAACAGATCTGTAGAATCATAATTTTTGATCATATAGACGTAGTCCAATCGAAGTAGACATCAAATATGGTCAAAATTTCACTGGAGCTGAAAATGATGCCAGCCATCAAGTCGATATGTTCCAGAATATGAAACACACATATCCTTGCCAGTTGACTACACCTAACTATAGAGGATGCAGTAACGCAATCACCATGCATCATCTTGATGCTTCGAAATGTAAGCTGCAGTGATATTTAGAGGACGAATCTCATTGACGGTCGATGTCGAAGCTAGGCTTTGCAACTGACTGCCTTGGGAGGCCTATCTTTGATATTCGAGGATTGAGTCCTCTGTCGATCCCTTATTTAGTCAGTCTTGTTCTTTAAGGTCAGTGGAGTCCAGCCATGCATTTGTGGTTCAACCTAGCATCACGAGCGATACGTATGGCGATTCAAAACAACGCTGCCTGGTGTTGAATCATAAATGCATTGTGATTGGGCCCTAATTTTCAACTCAATGTGTTTATTTGTATTGAAGTTTTGACTGGTCTAATAGCAGAAAGTTTTGTTTTCTTGGAAGACGCTAATGAAAAGTCCTCATGACATATGGACCTCTGTAACTCAACATACTGACTAAGTACCTACCTACTATGTCTACTATGTTATATGCTGTATCATATTCTTTCAAGATATATAGTTATTTTTTTGTATAGATTTTTGAAGATTTTTTTCATACTTCAAATAATATATACACTTTCTCTGTTAACTTTTCAGGTGATCAGCCTTAACTTGATCTAACTTTGATTTCCCAAGTTCAATCCATTAGTTCTTGTTTTCTCTGCAATAGTGAAAAATCACATAAGTGCAATTTTGAATAGAGGACTTTTTATTTTTGCATTTCTGTTTGAACAAGGAAACAAAAGTATGTAAATTTTTTTTAGGATAATGACTAATTACTAATTTTTTATACATTTATTTGTTACCAAATATTTAACCAGAAGATAAGTTTTTACCTCTAGTTTTTGTTTTATTTCGGAATACTACTTCTTATCGAAAATGTTTCAAGTAATTTCTATTTAACTCATACCTATGAGCAATTAAGTCATTGTGATATATATTACAATACAAGAAATGTATTTACTTCATAAAACAGTAACAAACTCTCAACTGGTACATTCATTTGAGTATCCAAAAAGGAGAAAGAGCACTGCAAGAAAATCGTCAATACTGTGTTGAAGCTAATTTCGGGGTTTGATGGCCATTGTCTGCAGGTTTTTGTGTCTGGCGTTTCGTCTAAAACTACGGTTGATAATATAATTAAAGGCAAAAAGACAATGGGCAAAGTTCTCAGGTTCGCAGCAGATAATACATTCAAGTATTGTTCCCTTGCTGGTGGATGTGGCTTTGATAATATTGTCAAATAACATGACTCCTTTTCAAGAGTATTATTGAGTGCAGGTAGCAATATTTGATTGATATTAATTCCCTCTTCAATTCAATTGAAATAACTTTCGTGTTTTTGATTTTCTATTGCCTTACTATATAGTCTTTTGTAGTATAGTATATACGAAGTCAATTCAAATGGCATAAAAAGAAAATAGTTACCGAACGTCGGCAGTTTCTTTCTATGCCATGGGCGGCGTGGTATAATAGAATGATATGGTGAGATTTCATGTTTCGTGAACCTACACGGGTTTTTTTTATAAGTAGTAAACAGTAACGCCATCAGTCTTTTATTCAGCTGTTCGGATTGACTTTATATAGAATATACCTACGAATTCAATCAAACATCTGGGTTTCTTCAAACACGATAACGTGGGTAACCTCGCTGAGTACAAGTTCTGCTACTGCTGACTTGTTGATATGTCTCAGGCAACAATTTCTCATGTGCTTGGTTCCAAGGTAAACTGATCCAGAGCTACGAGGGACTGCCAGTGTTGCTAATAAACGTCAAAAAAATGAAATGTCCATATGACATATAGGAAAGTCTAAATGAATACAAATTCAGATTGCTTTCCGAGAATTCAGTTTAGGTCCATATTTCCGTTTTCATCCTCTCGCCCCAATGGTAAACAGATACAATCAATTATAAACAATTATAAATAATAAACAATAAGAAATATTAATTATTATTAATTATTTGAATGAGTGAAATAATAAGTTGTATTGGAAAAGAAATCCAAGTGATGATCATAACGTTTGTTACCTGTCACCGTCACCAAGGCCGTAGCCAGGGGTGGGATCAAAGGGGATTGATCCCCACGAAAGTTCTTCAAGCAACGGCAGTCCAAAAGTTATATCAAATACAATGATTGGCTTGTTTAAACATCACAGGAGTCATGAGAATAACACCAACCGCGGCAATGGAATTAATTACTGGTCTGTCCCCTCTGGACCTGTACGTTAAGAAGGTTGTGGCCACGTTACGATTGCACACTACTGGTGCAAACCTCAAAGTAGGAATAGGTCAATTGAGAGCAAGAAGCTCACTGCGCAACCTCTGCTGCAGGCAACCAGTGATGCAATTGTACCCAGGTTTGTGTTTAATAAACCCTACAAAATAAAAATAAAACAGAACACAAGGTCAGATACTACAAATGCAATACGCATATATACAGACGGCTCAAAAACCAAAGGAGGTTCAGGATGTGGAGTGTATTCCAAATCACTAAGCCAAAGGATTGAGTGGAGAACTGGCTGGTATCTCAATCGCCACAAAAGAAATAACCAGGAAAGGAATTTCTGGCAAAAAAATAACAATCTGCACTGATAGCAGACAAGCCCTATTAGCCTAGAACAGACAAAGTGTTACCTCAGGGCTAGTACTAGAGTGCCACCAAGATTTAGTCAAAGCCTCGGTAGATAATAACATTACCCTGAAGTGGATTAAAGGGCACGACAGGAGTAAAGGTAATCGCATTGCCGACTTTTCAGCCAAGTAGACAGCTGGACTAAGAATTTTAAGACCCAGTGGCAGATGATTTCGACAATTGTGGTACTAGCCAAACGTTACACCCATTCTCAATCCCTAAAGAGATGGGATGAGATCAAAGGATGCACTCTTGCCAGGATCACTCTGAACGACCCTGGGAAGCTGGCGCCGAAGAATTATCTAGCGATGACCAGGAAAAATCTACGCTCAACAGTAGAATTTCTGACTGGCCACTGTCAACTAAGAAAACACCTCTATAATATGGGGCTAGTGGACACACCTACATGCAGGATGTGTGAACAGGAAGATGAAACTGTCAGGCATGTCCTATGCGAGTGTCCGGAGTTATCGTCAGTAAGAGAGTGTGTGTTCGGCGAGTCTTGGCCTACACGTGCCGATATAAAGGAGATGTCTACTAGTGACTTATCCACCTTTTTGGAAAGGACAGGATCGACGATGACCTAGGAGGACAACTCATTGGGAGGATGTACAATGGGTCACATATGGCCTAAGTGCTGTGGTTCTAGACTCACCCTCCCTACTCTACAGATACAATTGGTATTATGAAATCCCTCAGAAATTTTATCAAGTCCTTGGCAAAATGAACCAAGTGCTTGAAAGAGAATATTGAAAAAAACTTTCCCGAAACACAATGGAAAAACCTTACGGCAATGTGCGTACAAACTTTCAAAGATCTTGGAGACACTGCCTGTTTCCACATGTACCCCTGAACCAAAAGCCAGGAACGACTAAGACTAAACGGTTTGGCGTTAATGTCAATCCACCGTAGAATTGACATCGACACCGAGGACATAATTGATTTGTTTGCTGCAAAGAAAGCTATAAAACTAAATTTGATTTGGTAAAAAAATGTTAATATTTCTGTAATGATTTTCTAATAAATATATATGATCATGTAACACAATTTTCTTTCCTTCATTATTTGTATATTTCATGTTTTTCTACTGTTCCACCAAACCAAACCCCCCCCCCGAAATTGTTTTCTGGCTACGGCCTTGCCTGTCACCTACACCTATCCAAGGTAAGAATGAACAGCATGGGGATATCGGAAACGGTAAGTGATACGGAGTCGATTGAATTAGAGAAAAGTAGCGCATTTATGTTCCTAATAATATGATATTCAGAAAGTTTCAATATTTTTATTTTCTCCTAGCTTCATTTGCAAAGGAAATGTAAAATAAATAGCACTTTGCCATGGTCACATGGACTACACGATAACGTAAGAAGAATTTTTCTGCGACGTCTCGTCTTTCAGAAAACATCATCAATTTTGTACTTTTATGTGGGTTGATTGGTAGAATTTTTGACATATTACCGTTCCTACTTTTACATCTCGTTACCTACCTAATTTGTGTTAAAAATGGAGAACGGCAGCTTTTCAAATACTGAAAAATGTGATATGTTGTAATGTTACATTTTGTGCCAAAGAAATTGTGTTGATGCTGAATGTACGTACTCTAATGAGTATCCAGAGAGGCGACAACCTAGTGAATCAATATTTAGACGTTCATTTCTTGATATAGATAGAGAAGTTATTAATCGGACATAACACACGAGATAGTGACAAACCATAAACCCGTGTTTCGAGGTTTTGGCCCATCATCAGTATGGTGCAGCCAAGTGTAAGGATGGGCAACACTCAATAACTTTCATATATTTGCATTATTTCCTAGACTCGGATGTCACGCAGGTAGCTATAGCTGCCTCCGTGGTGATTTTGATAGTTTTCTTGTAAACACAAGATCTATTAACGGCTTTCTCCTGCTGGTGGGTCCGTGCATTTGTATTTCTCTCTTTCGGTAACCAAGAGTTGTCATCCTTACAATTGACTGCAGCATATATATATATATATATATATATATATATATATATATATATATATATATATATATATATATATATATATATATATATATGTATATACAGAGATATAGATGTTATTGAGTGTGTATGTAATAAATCAAAATGAAAATTTGTGGATAGAACACTCAAAAAATGGAGGCCGAAACATGTGTCCACGGTTTGCCTCCATTTTTTGAGTGTGCGGCAGAATAGTCATTTAAATATTTTGGACGATGGGGATATTCTGAACATCATCAGATACGGACTGCCAGTGTATGATGATTACAGGACCTGATCTGAGTCATCCTTCCGATGTGTATAATCTCTACTGCGCTATGAAGCTCTGGACTTGGACGAAAGAAGCAAAAATGTAGTGATGGGAAAAAATGATTTCAATAATCGATTTATTAGCAATCGAGTGACGTCGGTAATCGAATGATTATATCACTGGTTAACGTTATCATTCATGACAAGACGGTGACAGTTGACAGTAAAAAGTGAAAAATTTCGTACATTTATTTTTGGAAAATAATTGTAAAATATCATTTTTGACCTCACTTAAAGAAATGTATTGATTGACAATATTTTAAACGAACGTGGATGACAGAAAAAATGTTAAATGCTATCAATTTCATCTGGTCTTTTAAATGAATATTGTGTAACCGCACAATGACTTACAATTATTTTTAATGTGTTACAGTTGAGTATTTCAAAAGAATAATAGTTATTTATGTATCAAGGGAATTAGGAGGGCCTTAATTACCGATGGCAAAGTTTGCGTCCCGAGGGCCTCTGGCCCGAGGGACAGCAATTGCCTGAGGTTATTAAGGCTCATTAATTCCCGTGGTACATAGATAATTTTATTTCTGACCGAGTTCAATAAAATTTTGTTCATTTTTGAAACGGAAAAATGTACCAATTCATTACCTTCCCGGTATATTTGAATCAGGTACCGTTGATTATAGTAGAGTTTTCTTGTTGCTAGGTTGTTGCTATATTACTTGTTTATAAACAGAACTTTGTTATCAAGCTGTGTTTGCGGTGAAAACGTGTTTTCTACCCCAAATATAATGGAGGATATTTTGAAAAAAGCTGAACAAGCAAGAGAATCATTAATTCCATCGAAAAGTGAAGCCGTATACCAAAAAGAATACAAGATATATCTGGACTGGCTGACACGGAAAAATGTTATGCCAAAAGATGTCAATGAAACTGTATTTCTGGCATATTTTCAAGAACTGGTAAGGAATTTTCTATGTTTTTCGGTAGATTTGGTAATAATTGTGTTTATTCGTTTCAGTCAGAAACGTATAGTCCGAATTCTTTTATGGACTAAATGGTCAATGCTAAAATCGATGGTGACTATACATGAGAAACGAGATATCACCAAGTTCAATGAACTACAGGCTTTTTTGAAACGGAAGAGTAAGAGTTATAAGCCGAAAAAGTCTGCTGTTTTATCCCCTAAAGATGTTATCAGATTCCTAAAGGACGCTCCTAATGATATTCATTTATTGCATAAGGTAATTTTTTTCTTATTTTCCTTTTTGTGTGTATTTATTTCCTTTTTTTTGTTATAGGTTGTTTTGATTATGGGTTATTTTGGAGGATGCAGAAGTCAGGAACTTTTGAATATGAAGATATCGGATATAGAGGACCGGGATTCCGTTATGGTAGTGAACGTACCGGAAAGTAAAACTGGTGTATCGAAGAAATTTACAGTTGTGGATGAAAAAGAGTTATCCGCTTTGCCTTTATTAAGACTTTATATGTCTTTGCGTCCTAAAGGTATTGAACGATTTTTTTTGAGCTTCCGACAAAATAAATGTACATCTCAGCCAATTGGAAAAAACATGTTTGGGAAAATCCCCAGCAAAATCGCAATGTATTTAGGATTGCCAAAGTCATCTTCCTATACGGGACATTGCCTTCGTCGCACTTCTGCTACTGCTCTAGCCAATGCAGGAGCAACTATGACTAACTTAAAAAGACACGGAGGTTGGAAAAGTTCCACGGTGGCGGAGGGGTATTTGGAGGATAGCATCGAATTGAGAAATAAAACGGCGCGTATGTTGTCTACTTTGTCATCAGAAGAGGCAGGTACCTCGACTGTAGTGAACAGAAGCTCCAGCCATACAAAAGAAGAAATTGTTTCCAGTGGCGGAAGTAATTTTCAGGGAACATTTCAAAATTGTACATTTATTATTTGTAATGACGTGAATAAATAAAATATGGTTCAGTTTTCATTTCTATTTATTTTTACTTGTGAAAGGTAGAGGGAATTATAAAATCTATAATGTCCCAAGGGAGTTATGACCCTCTTTATTGATAGCGTAACTATGACGATATAAGCTTATAATATCCAGGTCAGAAATAAAAACAATAAACGGCTTTCAAAGTCAAAACTTTGGATAGTAGTAGTATTTAATGTTACATTAAATTGTCAATGTCTAATTTTTAATTCATCGATAATTTTTCGGTATCGGCATCGCCGTGTATGGCCGATGCCTCCTGTTAAGGGTAGGCAATGTTGATAACTCTCAAATCAACTACAAAGAACCATGACTTTTCGTAGGCCGTCAGCCATGAGCCATGTAATGCAGAATACACCCAACTTCAACCAGAAAAATTATCCCAAGAAAAATTTCTGGTCAAAATAGGGTTCGATCGTGAGTCGGGCGTTTTACCACTTGCACCCATCGTTCTCTGCGTTTTTCAATTATCCAATCACTACGAAACAAGCCCCATCTGGTGGCACAAATCGATCGCAAAAGTATAACCTATAATTATTTTTTTTTTAATAAATAGCTGATATTCATCAAATGTTCATTCATTTTTAAAAGGCAGTCGATAAACTACAAGCGTCATAAGTATCTACCCGAAATTGAATGATCAGATTTTTGTTAGTGTCGTAACCTACCCAACTACATTATGAACGAATTTGATGATGAATTTAAGAAAATTTATGTTTTTAAAGCAAGTGGACAGTGTACATTACCAAAAAAAATATTTGAGTCTCCGAAATGGGAAATTCGTGAACTGCAGTTGAAAAAGCAAGAACTCAACAAAGTCAAAAGCTCTCTCAGTAAATACAATCTCAAAGTTTGGAGAAAGCACACTGCTAACAGAGATCGAGCTGGGTTTGTCATGACACATTTATCAGAAAATATCAGACCAGAACTCTTGACACAGGTAAAAACTTTACTAATTGAATTTTGTGAATGAAGAATTGTTTTCCATTATTCTTTCTGGTACCCCAAAACGAAAATATTTGCTACACATATGTGATCGAATCAGCTGATAATGTATAGACACACCTAAACAATGCAAATTTCACAAAGTGTTTCTTGAATATATTTGCTACACTGTTATAAACGAATACTCTGCAGGTTTCATAATGAAAGATTTAACTAAGATGTCTAAGATAGGCTTCCACCCATTTCATTTACTTTGGTTTTATTCCAAGGCTGTGAGAATCAATTTGTTAATTTGGTTTCTATATATTTATCAAAAGTACGATTTTGCTATATTTGTTATATTTATAATTTCAAATGTAAAGGGGTATATTTTTAGGAGAGAATTTTTGAGAAAGAAAGGTTTTGGCTTTCCACCTCTCAATGTTAATACAAAAATTGTAACAATCTTTCAATGAAAGAAAGAAAGCAATAATTTGCGAAACTCTTTACAAAAATGTGTAGATGATGCAAGGAAGTAGCTTTCAGAAACAAAACGGAAGAAAAAGCCTTCTTGAAAAAACTACTTTTATATTAAAATTGAATTACACGAAACAACTGCTTTTATATGTATACAAAAAACACATTTTTCTAATTAAGTTTTTACTCCAAACTATTGTTATGGAATTGAATCAGAAATCATTTACAAGATTGCTACACAATATTGTATATGGAAAAGGTAATATTTCACATACCTACATGGAATACTGTCATCTTCAATGGTGGACATTGATGTTTTGCAGCACCAATCTGAATACCATTACAAAATGAAGCACTCCATTCATAACATTACGACCTTATGTCACGAAATAGTTAAATCTATCCATGTCATTGATGACATGTATCTCAATCAACAAGGATATTTTAGTTTGAAGGTGGTTGACAATGTTTCGTGGTGTATTTCATCAGTTCAGACTTCCATTGTCTAATATAATATAAATTGATTTGATAACCCTGAAAAAATCAAAAAGATTAATCGAAAATGAAAATTTTATTAAACAAAAAACTGAAGAGCTCAGATGAAGCCCCGAGTCTGGTTGAGATACGTAGACGACACCTTCATAATATGGAACCATGGGAATGCAGAACTAGACACTGAAGCACATCAACTAGTAAGGCCTTACATCAGTTTCACAATGGAAAAGAAAATCCACAACGAATTGCCTTTCTTTGACGTATTGGTGAAGAGGACCGACACTAAATGGGAAACATCTGTATATCGAAAACCCACTCACATAGGACAGTATCTGAACCAGAAATCCAACCACCATCAATCGACTAAGAGAGGAATCATCAAGACACTACTGGACCGTGCTTTTGGGCTCTGTAATGCAAAGGAAGGTCTCGAAAAGGGAACTAGGCATCATCAAAAATGACCTTCAAGGAATGGTTACTCCAAAGTGATAGTAGAACAGGCCTTAGCTAGAAGACAGCAAGAACTCCACAAGAAAGAGAGGCCGCCACAACCAGTACTTGTAGTTCCCTACATCAGAGGATTATCGGAAAGGATAAGACGGATTGGGTCCAAGTATAACATCAGGACCTGTTTCAGATCTGGGAACACAATCCGTAGCAGCCTCACGAAAACCAGGCCACCAAACGCGGACTGCGATTCCAAGAATTGCATTTACCGGATACACTGCGAGTGCGGAGAATCATACATCGGTGAAATTAGGAGGCCATTGAAAGTTCGCATTGCTGAGCACAAGAAACACAGCGAGGAGAAACCAGCGAATCCGGAATAGTAGAGCATGTTTGGACTCATCAACACAACATCAAGTGGGCTCAAGCTGAAATCATCCACAAAGAGGAACACTGGTTTAGGAGAAAATTCAAAGAAGCCCCGTATATGTTGTCCAACAACGCATTTAGTCAAGCTAGCATAGAGATACCTAACATATGGAAACCTCGAAAAAGACCAACTTCCGCCAAAACCAATGAAGCGGAAAGAGGGGATAGGTGAAAGCACTCGAATGACCTATAAATAGTCAGATCTCGGAGGAATAAGTCCAGTTATTACCCGAAGACGATTGTGGATACTATCAATCGAAACGTTGTGACATAACTTGGTTTGAAATCTTTTAATTTTTATTTTTTCATTTTTTGTTAATATTATTTTTAATTTTTCAATTTTTTCAGCTTTTATTAATATTTCAATTTTTATTTGTTTGGTTGTTGTTGTATGTTATTTCTTGTAATTTCAGTTTTTTTGTTTAATAAAATTGTTATTTTCGGGTAATCTTTTTGATTTTTTCAGGGTTATCAAATCAATTTAAATTACCTATATTAGACAATGGAAGTCCTAACTAATGAAATGAGGATATTTTAATTTGGTATTTTTGAATAAGTATCCATTGATATCCCTATATTATTGAGATTATTTTATGTCAAACGAAATATTTCATCAAATAGGTGAGTTTATGAGTAATTTCATCTTCTGGGTATATTCATTTCAAATATTAGAATTCAACTGATTTCAGTAGCTTGACATCACTATCAGTAGCGCTACTGACAGCTACTTCAGTGAATTTTTGATATATTTAGGCTGGTGAACTCTGAAATAAAAAATCGGTAATGTGTAGAAAAGACCAGTAAGCTGAATTAATATTCAGATGTTCAAAGCTAGATTACAACAAATACAAACCTAAATTGGGTGTTTGAAAGAGGACAGGAATCAAAGGATTCATCCAATAGAATTGAATCAGTGCTATTGCTGGTAACTGATAAGTCTGACATGTATTCAGAAATGGTAATTCTAATTATAAATTTCAAAATTGAGGAAATATATTTTTTTCTATTTTTATTTCTAACCAATCTTTATATTTACAGGCATGGTGTAAATTCTATGAAATTCTCAGCCAGTTTCCTGTAGTACCTTTATGTGCCATAAGTCAACACAAACTTGTCAGTCTACACTTATGTGAAGCCCCTGGTGCATTTGTGTGTGCTTTGAACCACTATTTAACTCTTAATTATCCAGGTTTGGAAGTTAGTGTCACAATTAATGGGTTTACAGTTGTTCATTGAATTCATTTTCAGTGGAGTTGGAAAGCGAGTACACTAAATCCTAATTATGAAGGAAATTCTTTGTCACAAATGATTCCCGATGACCGTTTCATCAAACATACAATTTCTAAGTGGAACTTTGGGGCAGATTTTTCCGGAGATATTACAAAGTTTTATAACCATGAAGACTTTGTGCTTTTTTTCAGAAAGAATAATATTAAGGTATGTGACATTTGCTTGTATGGATAATTACTGTCTGTCTGTCTGTTTTCCGTTAACCAGCTGTCGCCCCCAAGAACGGCAACTCTCAAAAGTCGAAACTTGTGCGATATAAGGACTGTCGAGGTCTTACTTTTCAACCTGCGATTCCTAACACGAAATTAACACTGATTAGTTTGAATTTTAAGCAATCAAAACAATATTTTTTGAAAAGTCTGTTTTTTTGTTCATTTTATTTCAAGTTGAAACACTTGAAAAACATAATAGATGTAAAGTAAATAAATGAGAACAGGGGGGGCAAACACTATGAAATTCATTACAATCACAACAAGGCTCTATTCGAGATTACCAAAAAGAATTGTCCAGTATTCTCTCTATGTAATTGTTAATCCAAAAGATAAGTGGATGAAGGGGTTATGTAACATTTTCTTAGTTTTCATAAAAATTTGTTTAATCTTTCACCAATGCTGCAACATTTGATATTTTGATTATTTGCAAGATTATTTTGTAAATAAATGCTTTTAGATAGATAGATAGATTATCTTTATTAGTTCTTTGGTACAAAGACCCTTGCGGGTGTAGAACATGTCAATGTATAAAGGAGTATGATAAAAATTACAAAAAAAATAAAAAATAAACAAAAATATAAAATGAAAAAAAATATATGTATATATATATATATATATATATATATATATATATATATATATATATATACCCGGTATATATATATATATATATATATATATATATATATATATATATATATATATATATATATATATATATATATATACCGGGTGTCAACGAATCTATTAGACAAGTCATAACTTCTAGACTATTAGGTGTATCAAAACGAGATTTGGTACAGATAAATGGTATGTGGAGAGGAGAGTTTTCACATATTTTTCACTTTCCGGTCACTTCCGGTTTCAGCGGAAATGGCTCCGGTTCTGAATTTTTAAATGGAACACCCTGTATATTGTAACATTTTTGAATTTCTGAGACAATTCTGGATCAGAAACTGACATTTCCGGAAGTTTTTCAGCCTTCTTAATTTTTTCAGTCACTTTTAAAATTGCATCTAGGTGGCCATGATCGGACGTAAACTAATCTATGGACCTCAGGTGATATCAGAAAATTGCAATAGTGGAGTTTTAGTGACTAGTGTGTTGAATATGAATGAGACAAGTTTACAAAATAACATTTTCGTGTCTAACTATTATTTTTCAAATGGCGACCATTTTTTGACAAGCACTTTCCGAAAAAAGGATTTTTTGACAAATCTAACGATACTAATTTATTTGCGATTGGATTACAAATAAGAACATAAATTAAATATTACTGAGGAAAATACTCGATACAAATTCATTTACTTTTGTCAAGGGTGCCATGGATAGGAATGATGCATAATATTTTGCGGTTATTTCCATCAAGTCCACTTTGGAGAACAAAACGCTCACCTAGGTTATGACAGTGACATAAGCTTTATGAGCAGAAAGTAGAAGTTTCTCTTGATTTTCGTTAATTTTAGTTTAATTTTTCGTCGAAATAATGTATACTCAAAGTGAAAAAGTGGATATGTTGTTATTGTTTGGAGAATGCCACAGAAATTCAAGGAAAGCTGCTGAGTTGTATGCTCAGAGATATCCCAATCGGCAACACCCATCTCATCAGTATTTTCCCTATGTTGAGAGTCGTTTTAGGCAAGAGGGAAATCAAGACGCAGAACAGAGGTTTGCCATAAATGAGGAGACTGAGATTAACGTTCTTGCTATGGTAGAAGTTGACAAAACGGTTTCTTTAAGAGAAATTAGTAGAGAAATGCAGATAAGTCACGAATCAGCAAGAAAAATACTGAAAAAGCACGGATATCAAGCATTTAAATATCAGTTACATCAACATTTGTATGCTGACGACGGCAATAGAAGAGTAGTATTTTGTGATTGGTTGCTTCAAAATCATAGAGTTAACCCAAATTTTATCAACTTCATTCTATTTTCCGACGAATCACGGTTTACAAATAATGGCATGTTTAATAAGCAGAATTGTCGGTACTGGGCCCAACAAAATCAACATGCAATGAGAGAGGGCAATTTTCAAGAAAGGTTTGGCGTCAATGTCTGGGCTGGTATCGTTGGAAACAGAATAATTGGTCCAATATTGTTTCAAGGTCAGTTAACAGGGGTTAGATACTTGGGTTTTCTTCAAAATGAAATCGAGGATCATCTTAATGATATGCCTTTAGAAGTTTTACGGCAAATTTACTTCCAGCAAGATGGAGCACCACCCCATAATAGCAGAGACGTACTTGATTTTTTAATAGAGCATTTTAATAATAGAGTTATTGCAACCAACGGTCCAGTACGGTGGCCTGCCCGTTCACCGGATCTGACTGTGTTAGATTTCTTCATTTGGGGATATGTAAAAGAAAGGGTCTACTATGCAACAGCCCCAGCCACTCTCGAAATCTTAGAAGAAAGGATTCAACAGGCATTTAGAGGTATATCGCCTCAAATGTTACAAAACGTGTTGAGAGAAACAATTGAACGAGCTGAAATGTGTCTTGAACAAGGAGGGATGCACTTTGAAAATTTACTATAGTGGAATTTTCAAGAACTTAGGATATTGCAAAAAATCTAAGTGCATCGCTGAAATTATTAGTTAAATTTGTTAAATTTGTTGATCCAATCGCAAATAAATTAGTAACGTTAGATTCGTCAAAAAATCCTTTTTTCGGAAATTGCTTGTCAAAAAATGGTCGCCATTTGAAAAATAATAGTTAGACACGAAAATGTTATTTTGTAAACTTGTCTCATTCATATTCAACACACTAGTCACTAAAACTCCGCTATTGCAATTTTCTGATATCACCTGAGGTCCATAGATTAGTTTACGTCCGATCATGGCCACCTAGATGCAATTTTAAAAGTGACTCTGAAAAAATCAAGTAGGCTGAAAAACTTCCGGAAATGTCAGTTTCTGATCCAGAATTGTCTCAGAAATCCAAAAATGTTACAATATACAGGGTGTTCCATTTAAAAATTCAGAACCGGAGCCATTTCCGCTGAAACCGGAAGTGACCGGAAAGTGAAAAATATGTGAAAACATTCCTCTCCACATACCATTCAACTATACCAAATCTTATTTCAATTCTCCTAATAGTCTAGAAATTATGACTTGTCTAATAGATTCGTTGACACCCGGTATATATATATATATATATATATATATATATATATATATATATATATATATAAATAAACACCTTGCATATTACAAGACATTTCAGACAAACATATAGTACAATAATAACATTGTAAAAGTATACAAACAGTCAGACAAAGTTTGTTTGAAGGTGACAAAGTCAGACAAAGAATATAAACAGGCAGACAATTCAAAGTCTATCAGCGAAATATTCTTCTACCAAATAATAAGCCTTTGATAAAAGCATGATTTTTAGTTCCTTTTTCATTTTTCTAACAGGCAAGTTTTTGATGGAATCAATATTCAAACCAGGCATGATAGACCTGCATATAAGACCTTCTTCTTTGGTGATAATAATTACAAAAATCTAAAAATGTTATCCATTCCTTCATCTACTCTCCCCTTAAATTATTTTGAAGGTCGCAAACAACATTTTCGACAAAAAAACTTGTATATATAAAAAATACCATTATAGAAAAACAGTTTTTATTTTCTAGAATGTTCTTGAATGTCATCAAATTGCTCTCTGATGAATCACATACAAACATCACCTCATTTTATTTATCATTCCCAATAAGTACATCAAACTGATAAATCTGAAATGTATGATCTGATATGTGATTGTCTTTGATTAACATAGATTGCACGGTGAGAATTGAGAACATAAGATCAATACAGCTAGCACTTCAACCTGTGATAAGCCTTGCTTGATTAACATGATTTTCCATTCCAAACTCACTGAACAAGTTTATAAGTTCGTTCACTTGGCCATTCATATGGAATATATCAATATTGAAGTCTCCACAAAATAGAAAGTAATCTCGACTTTTATATACATCACACATCAGCTCATACAGTTTATCAAGGAATAATCTTACATCACCATTTGGGGTTCTATACACAGTTATTATAATAAAAACTTAAAATTTTTAAAGTTGTAAATATTCAAGTTTATTGAGGAAATAGTTGCTTCAAATTGTTTCTCAATACATTTTGAATAATCGATAGTGTTCGAAATAGATATAAATATACATACGCCTCCAATGTTATATTATATATTTCATAATTGGAAAAGTTACATTCATTGGACCATTAAACATACCTTCAAACATTACAGGCATTCTGTCGACATCAGTTGAAATTACAATGGGGAATGTTCCTCCTGACGAAAATCAAGTAGTTTTCATAAAAGAGCTCTAAAACAAGGCATTTTAAACTCATCATTTCAACCTTTTTCTTTAAAAAATTATTTAAATACCTAAAAAAGAGGAATGAAATAATGCATTCAACATTTAAAGGGATTCGTTTCTATTTCACCATTTGGCAATATCGGTTATAGCTAATAAAGGACAATGAATCTGTTACCTGTATGAGACAAACAAAGATGACATATTTCAGAGGCGTGCTGTTCTGTTTACTTATATTCCGAGTTCCGAGACATTCTGTGACATATGACATTTTGTGCACCTAACCTATCTTCCTCTATACAGGGTGTTCCTTAAACACATGCTAATATTCAAGGAGGTAATTCTTAGACCCATTTTAAGGAAAAAAACGTCCTATGGACGTATGTCCTAAACGCCTTTTGAGATACAGGGTGGCAAAGTTTTCAAAAATAATCAGTTTTTTAATAATAACTGAGACAATTTTGTAGACATCTTTGGCATATTTGGTACATATATTCCATGCCTCAAGGCGCATTTTCTGATGTACAATTTTCTTAATTTTCTCTGCCAGTGGCGTACGTACGAGTTTTGAAATGTATATTTTTGGCGAAAAAAATACTACGCCACTGCTTTATCTTGAATTAAAAATTATTTTTAAAATCTCCATACATTTTTGAGCACATTTGATTTGCTGGGTTTTCTTTGTCCGACGCATGGTTTTCGCTCAAAAAATTAAAAATCGCTTTACTTAAGGATAAATTCCTTAAAAATCTGATGCGGTATCGTGCATCGACTGAAAACAAACTAAGAGATCAGATTTGTTGCAAAATAATTGAGGATCTAAAAGGTATTTGTTTGTTGTCAGATGCACTGTTCTCAATTAAAATTACGTCATAACGCAGCACCGCTTAATAATTTTTGAAAACATAAATTTAGTTATCCTGGAATAAATGACGTGTAGCAGAATTTATTTACTGCACCTCTTGGAAATATAGAGTTTGTCGATATGTGGTTTCTTTTAAAGATTAAAACCAGAAAAAACAGCGTACCCACCATAGCAATAAAAAACGAATTCTCTGTATGTACATACGTCAGTAGCTAATATTGATGTTTAAAGTAAGGTGTTGGTGTTAAAAACTGTCACAGCGCGTTTTGATTGATTTTGAAGTGTTATTGAAGTTATTTTGGTAGTCCGCTGTTTTTCTGAATATCAGTAAATATGGTAAATTATACGAATGCGGAAATGGCGCAAATGCATTACGTATATGGCCTTGCCGATGGTAATGCAACAGAAGCCAGGCGCATTTATCAGGAAAGATATCCTAATCGTGTCTTACCAGATAGCCGAACCTTTTCAAATATTCATCGTCGACTTGGGGAAACTGGTAGTTTCAAGAAAGGGACTCCGGAAGGTAGACCTTGTGTAGTAAGAACTACTGAAATTGAGGAAGCGGTGCTGCAAGAAATTGAGGAACATCCTGAGACGAGTACGAGGAAGATCGCTAGAACTCTGAATATTTGTCATCAAATTGTTTGGCGTGTTTTGGTTGATTTTTTGTTATACCCATACCATATTTCAAGAGTGCAGGCATTACTACCCAGAGATTTTTCACAGCGTGTGAACTTCAGTCAGTGGTATCTACAAAGTATTGAAATCCGCAGTTTGAGACACAAATTTTGTTCACAGACGAAGCAAATTTTTCTCAGAATGCCATTCAAAATTTCCATAACAATCATGTGTGGGCTAAAGAAAATCCCCATGCAATAACCGAAACCCATTTCCAACACCAATTTTCGGTTAATGTATGGGCAGGAATTATAGGTGATCATCTAATAGGCCCATTTTTTCTACCAGGACGCCTTGATGGTCGTTCTTATTTACACTTTCTCGAAGAAGACTTACCTGGGTTATTGGAAGATGTGCCACTTGCGTTAAGGAATCGAATATGGTACATGCACGATGGCGCCTCTGCTCATTTCAGTGTAATTGTCCGAAACCATTTAAATACAGTTTATCCTAATCGTTGGATAGGTCGCGGAGGACCTCAGCAATGGCCAGCAAGATCCCCCGATCTCAACAGTTTAGATTTTTTTTTATGGGGTCACCTCAAAACTCTTGTGTATAAAACTCCCGTTAATACTTTAGAAGATTTAAGAGAGCGCAAACTCACGACGCAAACTCACGGCCATTATTATAATGTGCAAAAAAAATTCGCCATTTTGACATACTCAAGCGCGTCAGATTAAGATATATATGGTTCATCTTTATGTTTTAGATGTGCTGTCTCATAATCTGACGATTATCTAGAGGGATTCGCTTAATCCAACAAAAACAATATTTTTTTTTTGTCAATTCGTTGAACTCAATTAATTGAAAAACTCAGGAAATAGCATGCAAATAAATAAGTGTATGTTTTTTAAGCAGAATACTTGTATTTTTTATAAGAAAATATTTTTTTTTAATGCTCAAAAAATTTAATTTTTTATAATCAATTGATTACGTATGATGCACTGTTTGGAACCTTTGGTGTAGTAATGAATATTACTGGAGGTTTTTTCCAACACCAAATCGTTATTTTTTTTAACACTTATATATTGTATAAGTTTGAAAATGTCCTTATAGGATGAAACTGCAGTAACGTTAGTTACAAATAAAAGTGGTAAAAAACATAGAAAGTTTAATTTCTCTTTTCTTCATTATGATTTTTACCACGTAGTAACGGCTACATCCATCAATTAATCATCATCTTCATCACAAACGAGTCTCTGTGATCAGCTGTGATGGCGTCATGGCAACAGAATTCATAGTGGGGACGGAGTGAGAGAGTAATAGATAGAGAAAAAGTGAATAGAGAATAGAGGAATAGATACTCGGAGAGGGAAAAATAGGTATCACAGCATAGACGCAGAAAAGCTGCACGCATTAAACTTTATCGATGAATTTTTGTTATTTCGGCTTGCGGAAATCATCAGATTATATATTTTTCCTTATCCTTGAATTATTTCCTTCAAAATAAAAAAAAATTAGCTACGCTCGAGAATGTCGAAATGACGTCACTCTCAAATTGTCAGATTACTGGAATATAGACTTTTTAGCAGGTAATTAACTCACCCTACCTCAATCTGACGCGCTCGAGAATTTCTGATGATCAATTTTTTTTACTAATCTGATCTTTTATCCCTCACAGGCGGCCTTATATATGGGGCTCATATTTGGTGGAGGTACTTAACCGGCTACAAGGTATCCCCCTGTATATTGATCTGCCGCGCTTTAGTAAATCCCGAAATCCCCGCTTGGGCTCCCTTATTATAGTGGAAACCATGTTGACCATTACTGATCTATTACTGCCAGTAAGCAACTGGCAGTAAGCAACTAGTTACTCAGAGGATTTTCTTGCTCTTTTTTAGTATAGGCCGGATCCGAGTGAAGCAAGCAAAAAAAAAAGATTTTTTTTTTCAATTCTTATTTTCTCCAGTATATTATTGAATATCTGACATGTCTAAAATAATTTCAGGTTTCCCTCGTCACGGCAGATGGAAGTGTCGATTGCATGAACAATCCTGGGGAACAGGAAAGACAGGTTGAACGGCTACATTTTTGTGAAACAATGACTGCCCTCTCTGTCCTTCAAAAAGGTAATTCAATCGTGTCTTTAACTACCAATATGGTAAACCTACCTGTCATTCTTTTGTAGGAGGAGCCTTTGTTTTGAAAATATTCACAATATTCGAAGACACCACTATCAACCTATTATTTTTACTGAACTGTCTATTTGAAAAAGTGTCAGTTTTCAAACCTTGCTGTTCCAAAGGTGGCAACTCCGAAGTCTATGTGGTCTCTACAAACTTCAAAGGTTCAATTTGCTTGCAAAACTTGTGGCATAAATTCTCAGTGGTTTACAGGGATGAAAATCTCTTCTCATCACATTCAATGTTTTTTCAGAATGAAATACCACATCACTTTCTGGAGGAGATATTGACATGTGCAGACCTGTTTATGAAAAAACAAATTATGACCATCTTGGACAATATTCATCACTTCGAGAACAGAACTCGTGAAAATTTGCATTTCACAAAATCTTTTATAGCAAACATGTACATGAAAAAATATGAACTGAAACCGATTCCAGATGACAATAAAATTGTTCCGAATGTTAATGTACTTGAGGATTGGAGTGTGAATTCTGCAAGGAAAAAGAAAGGTTTTATCAAACTGAATCTAGAAAGTTACTCAGGTCATTCAAATCTGTCAAACATTTTTCACATGGTAACAGGAAAACAAATATCTACAGTGCAGAATACTAGATTCACATATGCAGATGATTTGAAGAATTTATCGAAAATTGTTCATAGGACTAGTGAACGATCTGAACTCTACCAGACGATTTTGAAAGTTATTGGTGATGAAAATATTGTGATAAATTATAAAGACTTTCATTCTCTTCCATTTCATGAATTTCACAGACGTTTTTTTCAGAGAGTATATTGTTCTCTGAATCAAGATAAAAACTTGATTTTTTTAAACATTCCGTTAGTGACACATTTTATTGTAGGGTTATTTTATATTTTGTTCTTTATGTTTGACGAAGTTTATTTCGGAAATTGTATTATAGTATTGAAAGGACCTAAACTGGAAGCCAAAGAAAAAATACTAGATATATTTTTTTCAATTAAATGTAAATATGAAATGTTAGCCAAAAATAATGTCAAAAGTGAATTTGTTAGTGATATTTTGCAAGTTGTTACGCCATCATCCTTTTGTGTTTCTCTAATGAATAACATTTGGAATTATAATAGAAGGTTATTTTGTCTGGATCAATTATTTTTGAGGAAATTCAGTCATACAAAGTTGAATACTTGACACTAAATGAATATGTGGGAACTGAACTATCGCAAGACTGATCAATCTTAAATGGACCAAAACAGATATCCAATGTTGGTTTATCATAAAGTTGTATAAATAAATAATAAAAGTGATTTTATCAATGTGTGTAACATGATCAAATGAATAAATTCACTGATTAAAATTTGGCTTGAATTGATTTTTTGGATTTTGAATTTGTATTTTCAGACATGGCTGATATCTTATGAAATTACAATTCATTACTTAAATGTGAAGTTTTGATATCAGAATGGCCATGTGCTCTTTTACTCTTTGATCCTTGTTCCAGTTTATACTTTTCATTTCATCTCATTTGGGGGAATCTTCGTAATGGAATAGTGGGGAAAATCAAAACTTTAGTTGAAATTCTTAATACTAGTAACATTTTTTTGGTTTGGTTTCTTCATGGTATAAGATAGTTCAACCTTATACTAAAACCAATAATGATTGAGAGTAGAAGTAATCCCCGTTGACAGCAAATCGGGGGCGTGCTTATTAATTTTTGAGAGGGTTAAGAATGAAAGAAAAATTCTAAGTACAATTAGTTAAAATATTCATACACATTTTTTATTTATTTCATTAAAACTTTGCAATATCGTAATTTACCTAATCGTTGTAGTCATTAGGTGGGCCTTATGAAAACGGAGTAATAATCGTGGTAATTATAGTAGGTACCAAATGAATTAACAATATTAATAAATAACAATATATATATATATATATATATATATATATATATATATATATATATATATATATATATTTTCACTATTGGGTTGCAGCAATTGATAAGTGAACTCTTTATAACTATTCTCAAGCTTTCGAGTAACTCAAACTCATTGTCAGGGTACTAGAAAATACAAATTACAAATTTTTGATAATAGAATATAATATAAATGTAAATGTACAAATTTTCGTCTAATCTTCAACCTCAGATTCGTCACTGTTGCTACCGCTATCATCAAAGTGAATTATGATTGGTTCAATATTGTGTTCAATACGGTTGTCTACGTCCCACATTTTTTGCTCCTCTTTTAAAACATGCTGCATGCATTTCTTCCAGTCTTCTGCAGAAACAGTTCGAATATCTTCTTGTAGGTGATGTTGCACGTCCACTAATTTAAATGTTCTGTTTTCTCGTGCCACATATCCTTTTACTTGCGCCCAGATTAATTCTATTGGATTTAATTCGCAGTGGTATGGTGGTAACCTTAAAACTGTAATTCCACGACTTAACGAATTTTTTATATTTGTCTGTGTGTAATTTTGTTAGCTGAAGTAGTTCTGCCTTTAAACTATCTTTGTTATATTGGATGTTCTTATTAATTAACCATTCTTGAATTGCTGCTTTTTTCCATGATTGTTTCGGTAATGGTTCTAAATGTCGACTATGGTATGGGGCATTGTCCATGACGATGACAGACCCAGGTTCCACAAGTTGAATGATGCCTTCAAACCATTTTTCAAACACCTCCGCATTCATCTCTTCATGATAGTCGCCTGTTTTCTTAGATTTAAATATTAATTCACCATTTGGTAAAAATCCACTGTCGCTTCCTATATGCGTAACTATCAGACGACTTCCAGATGGCTGTTTTAACCCAACTGACAAACCTTCAATAAAGGCTTGTCGTGCACTTGTTATATTACCATCCTGCCATACTTTTTGACCGTATGTCCTTGGTTAACCCATGTCTCGTCAATGGTGTACAATTTTTTTTTGAGCTTCCGAAATTCGTCAATTTTTCTTAGATAGTTTCTTCTCCATGCTATTATTTCTTGACGTTCAATGAGAACTTTTCCTGTCAACTTTTCCCTACGTAAATTTCATTTCGTGTACAAGTTTCCTAAAAGTTTCTTTACCCATTTTTGGGACCAATTCATGATCGCTAAGTGCCTCCAGAACTGTTTGTAGTGTGGGCAGCTCATTTCTGAAAAAGAAACTGAATAGTTCTGCGTATACTGGTTTTGGCTTCTTCATCAACTGTGATTTTTTTTCGTCCGCTACTAGTTTTTGGCGTTTGTACGTCCCCATGAATTTCTGCTTCTCTTAGTATTTTGTAAATCGATGATTTTGGTACACCGGTATAATCAGAGCACATATCAACTAATTTATCTTTTGTAATTGTGGAACTTGATGATGTAGAAATGCCCGGTTGGTTATTCGGAGGTACACATGTAGAATTACAGCACATATGCACAAAGTCATCTTTTGGTGGCTGATGATCTCTTTCAAGACAGTGAAATACTCGCAGTACAATTTGTTTTTCTCTTACTGACCGAGACTCCGACCGTTTTACCCGACCATGTCTCCCATTTTTTGAGTAGTTTGAGAACGGTGTAGAAATATAATTATATAACGCTTAAACACTTATTAGCACTATTATTTTCACCAATTGTTATCACAACACGTCGATTGCTGACTAACTTAACTGTAAAACGTACAATTCACGTTGTATAATTCACAAACCAATGATACGCTCATGGCTGCAAGTACATTAGTGAGGACTGCAACGATGAGATGGAAGTTACGGTAAAGTGACAAAGACAGAAATATTGTTGCGTACAGCATTGCCACTAGTTGTAATAAATATCTAACACTATACAGAAAATAATGAATTTTAACTGATCAGTAATCAGGAAATGTATAAGTATTACTCATTACAAGCTCATTACTGATTTTTGTCATAACACCTTTTAATCGTACTAGTATTGTGTATTATCTATAATTTGCCACAACCTACAACTCTACTGCTTACTATATTTTGATTCTGCTATAACTGGTAACGTAAAATTTAGATATGACAACGCGCTTTACTCTCAATCATTATTGGTTTTACTATATGTCCAGTGAATATTCAAAGAACATTACCTCACTTCAACTACGCACACGAATTTATTCAGGCACATCACATGCTCATACCTCACCACTACACCTACCCTTCATAGAGACCAATCCCTTTACCAATATCTTTAGTACACATTAGCAGGAAATGTTTCTGAAAAGATCCCGCTAATTCTAAGAGAGAATTTTTTACAAGAGTGCTCAAACCATACTGTGCTATCTCTATTATTTATAAAGCATCCAAAAATTTGCCAGAAATCATTAGTATGACCACTGTGTCGAGGAGAGATTCATACATAAATACTTACTTTGAGTGAAATATTGACACACTCACACACAGAAGAGGCTCTTAATAGAATGTTTACGCCATATTTTATTTTCATACTTTCTAAAGCAACCGAAAAAAAATGGTAGAGAAAGATACGTGCGTAAACAAATTCTTTGATTTTATTTCTCTGTGAGAAATCTTGCACAAATGTCTGTCGGATATAATTTAGTGTCTGTTGTGGTATTAACCAGAGAAATAGATGTTTTCCGGTAGGCATTTGACAGATCCTACTGTGCTGGGTCGTTGGCAGAGGAGAGTATTCCAAATTCACAACCTTGGGTGACGGTCAATAACATTATTAGCAGTACCTTGCCTTTATACAATATTTGAGTAAGGTAATTTAGTACAATTTTGTTTTTGGTTCATCATCTTTTATTTTCAGTGCATACTCCTCGTAAGTGTCCTTTCAGTCTCCCTTCTCCCACTCTAAGAGCGTAACACAGCAAGCATAGAGCTAGTAATGAGACTTGGGGGCAAGGTAGATTACGAGTCATGTAAGTACAATTCCAAGTGATTCCTGGAAATGGCTCCAAAGCAGGAGCTGAAACGTTGAAAAGATGAAAATTAAAGACACGGTTCAACCCGGACAACAGTATTTTAAATTATTGAAAAAATAATTATTTTTATTCATTATTTCGAATTTTTGAGTTGTCATAACTTTGTTAATATGAATATTTTTGGTCATACCTGTTTAGAGGCACTCTTAATCCAGTGGCGTAGTTATTTTTTCAATAAAAAAATCCCGATTTTCGACTAAGAAAAAATATCGTAGTATGCCCTGAAACTTTAATAAAAATTTCAAATTTTGTCCCAAGGTAGACTTCAGTACTTGACATTTCAAAACAAAAAAAATTATTAAAATCGGTTAACAACTTCAAATTTTAGACGGGGGGTTTCCATTAAAAATGGGGCACACTGTATATATATAAATATATACATATATGTATATATACATACATATATGTATATATATATATATATACATATATATATATATATACATATATATATATATACATATATATATATATATATATATATATATATGTACCTATATATATACATACATATATATATATATATATGTACCTATATATATACATACATATATATATATATATATATATATATATATATATATATATATATATATAAATACATATATGTACATATATCGCGAACAAAAATTATACCTCATTTGAAAGTATCAAAACTGGTCAACAGAAAAATAAATAAAAATAAATAAGAGTTAAATAACAATTCATAGATATCTTCGCAAAATTTAATTGAACATTTTCACTTTGCGTTATTGTATTTATCACAAATTCACAACTAATTTTACAAATTAAATGAAAACGAAGCATAATTTTATACAAGACAATACAAAACAAATGCGGTTTCAAAAGATTTTTCTATACATACAATCACTTTACAAGTTTAAGCCAATTACATGTCCTTAACAGTAACTTTGGTTCACCTCTATGAAAGATATATTAGAGCTTATGACTTTTATTAAAAAAAAAAAAAAACGAAAAACCTACTCAATTGTGGAAGAAAAAGAAAACTTAATTGTTTTCCAATTAAATGCAATTTGTGTATAAAATGTTATTTTAACAATTTTATGAATTCATTAATCAAGTAATACTGTAACTGTAAACTCCACTGGATTCCTGTACTCAATATATTTGTCCTGAACTTAATTGGTTAATCAAAAGACCAATATATATACTTCTATAAAATTGAACAATTTTGAAAATAATATTATTTGCAAACATTTTTAGAGCAGTTTTTTTGAGTTCTTGACCTTCCATGATTTGGTACAGAATAACCATTGAGAAAATAGAGACACTGAAAACCTCGGCCGCGAAAGCATTAACCATCTTAATAAGAGAATGTTGATCTTGCTAGAAACAGTTTCCTTCCTACAAAAAAAAGATAAAATTATTTACCAATTTATTTTGCCTTGTGAATATGTTAATGAAGGAAATCAATTAAGCTATTTCAGAAACTGAATCTGCCCCCATATTCAAATCAATACAAAGAAATGCAACACAATACAAAAAAACCTCCCAAATATTGAAAAAATTAGAGGTTAGTTTGAAAGAGTTGAACACAAAGTTACACTTTATTTGATGTTTTTTTTATTTTCTATTCATGCAATTTCTGTTTTTTATTATTTTATTTTTCGTATATTTCATTAATGAATTTTCGTATATACGACCAACTTTCATTTTTCAATGTTGAAAATCAAAACAAATTATTTTTAAAATCTGATCACACCACGGTATCATGTAGTTTTGAAAAGGTTTCCATCAAAATTACGAGAAAGTGCATTAATCATTAAAAAAAGTTACGAGGAAGTGATATATGGCATATAATTTATACCAATTCATTTATAGAACTTCCATCAAAATTCAGGCTATTCCAATGAATTCAGCAGGTTTCATTAAAATCTATTGATCATTAAAAAATTATAAGTAAGAAAAGTTCGAAAATGTATTTTAGTCAGAGTTTTGATGATTTCGAAAATGTAATGGTGGGATAAATAAATGGTATATTTTTTTTTAAGTTATTCCGGTAACTTTTTTTAATGAAGAATGCATTTCAATATAGTTTCGACATAAAATGTTACAATACCACGTGAATCCAGTGGTGTGGTCAAATTAAAAAGGTTTTTGGAATTTTGATACTGAAAAATAAACAAGGGTGCTTTCATTTTGAATAAGTTTTCATGTATAAATTTGTTTCATATTCTTTGTAATGGTTAGCTCTCCTGAAGCTTGTAATGTATACCTTTCATTGTTATTTTAACCAATGTTTATACACAATTGTAGGTGTTGCTGCTGTATATACTTTTTGGAAAATAAATCATTGTACTGATATCAGCTAACATTTATTTGAATTGTGGATTGTGAGAGAATAATAACTGCAGATAATAAATATACTTGTAAGAAGAAAATTATCAAGAAGAAATTTCCTACTCAAATATGGATTGCCCTGACAAAAAAAAACAGTGTCTGAATGAACATTAAACTCTTCAAGAACAGTTCAATCTCTGAACTGTTTAGTTACTAGAGGGTTTTCGTAAAGTACCAATGTAATCTCAAAATCAACATGATTCTGTGATATTTTTCCAGAAATGATTCCAATTTACATTTTTACAAAATCATTTCGAAAATTATTTGTGGTTGTACTGATATTCACTCCATTTGACCACCATATACAAAAGGGCATGTCAACCTCACTTGCAATATACACCTTAACAAACAACATTAAAATGGTATTAGATGTTACTACAAAGCTTATCTTTAATAGCATAATAAATCAAAATTTGAAAGTGCATGTTATTTTTATTCTATTTCAAACTTTTAAATTATGAAACTATTTTGAAATGTGTTTATAAATACCTATTATATGATTATTATTTCATGTCAATATTATCATCATCCTCATATATACAGGATAGTGATTTGAAAGTAGAAAAGAGCCTCAAGGAATGCTGTCAAATTAGAAAAAAAAAAGTAACCCATAATTTTTTCATCATTGGGAGATGGACACTGTTTTCTGTTATATTTTCAACTCCTCACTTGCACCCTAAAATTATTGCCCTCTATACAATGATTCAGTACCATTCGTGGTCGAATAAGATGTCTTTTGAAAGTCCTTGTAATCCCCTCTTCAGTCAGTCACTTTTCAATTTTGAAATTTTGCCAAACAGTTTTTTGTTGAAACATTTTAGTCAACTCCCAAAGCTTTTAAAGTATTTGGGATAATTCTTACTTCCCTTGGGTTATCGAGTGGAGGTTTCATAAATACAATAATCAGTTTCATTGCTGATACTCCTCACTAATGTGAATAATTTTAAATAGAATATATTTCAAGAACACATACTGGATACAAAATACGAAGTGAGAATTGAACATGGTCTTACCCAAGCAGCATGCAGTCCCTATCTGATATAAAATTATCATTTGATTTATTGTGGTCTTACTGATACATTATTCGCTGCAAGAACAATTCATATCCTACATCTGGTACACTGTTCTTTCAGGTCAATTACAATGGACGTTACACAAAACTGACAGGAGAAACTAATATTCAAATAGAAAAAATTCGAAAAATGTTATTCTCTGACTTGAGAGAATGTCTTGAAGACAATTTACCTGAACTGTGTTAACGAGGAACGTTTTTTATTTCAATATATTTTTGAGTTCTTCCGCTACTTTTCTTATAGATAACAGCTTTTATTAGACAAGCCAAAATTTACAATAAAATTATTTCTCCACAATGTGGAAGGTTAAGACTCAAAAAAATATACAAATCCTTTCCAGATGATTATAACTTCTCTCAAAGAATGGTTCGTTCTTCCACATTTTAACAGAAAAATCCAATTTTTTCATAAGCTCAATTAACATTTTCAAATTTCTGAAAGATAAATTCAAAGAAATCATGTTTACAAACGAAGTCGGACATGACTGAAATAAGTGCACCCTAAAATTTACTGGGATTCTGTCTGTTTAAAATTGTGTAATAATATGCACGAAACATTAGAAACTGAATAAAAAAAAATGTTGAAATGCAGCAAAGTTCAGGTTGCACTAAAAACAAAAAACACAAAGATTCCAATGTTGATTTACAATTATCTTGACAAAGGTATCTGAAACTGCGATGAATTTCGATCTTAAACTTAAACCAGGAGAGATCAAGATAGAACAACACTAAAAACTAAAAATTATTATTGTAAAGAGGTCGAGTGTCCCTCGATTAGGAACCAGCTGTGGTCATTTATATCACAATTCTGTTTTTGTTTCTGCAGCACAGTGAGCTGGATATCTTTTCGAACATAATTTTTTTTCTTCTAACCTACATTTCCGTTTTTTATGTATGCAAAGACGGTGTTTGACAGAATTAATTATAAAAATAAATTTTCAATTCATTAGATTGCAATTTGCTTGAGTAGGCAGCATTTTGAAGTGCCTTAGAACAAGGATCACCACGTTATACCTAATCATTCTCTACTCGCAAAATATGCATTCTAGAGTTATGATGTTCACCAGGTCACCATGCGGATATTGAGACACATATCAATGTAAGCATATAGGACGTTTTAAAAAAAACTTTGTATGAACACCTGACGAAAAAAAATACTCTTTTTGAAAAATGTTGTTTACAATACTTTGAGGTAGCAGTGTTGATCACCATCTAACACTTATTTTGAAATAATAGTCTGTCATCTGGAAAACTACGGAGAGCTGCTTGTTGGCAAAATTGTTTAATTATTGCACGTTCCGATCTTTATAGTTGGAATGTTTCCAAATAATCGGGGTTAACATTTACACATCTTCATTTCTGGAAATCAAATCCAAACTTATATTGAACACGTTTTTTATATTTCGTGAATGAGAAAATGTTTCCAAAAAATTAACTTTCACGCTTCCCAGTATAAGAAAAAGTTTCGAGAAGCCTCTTGGGTGTTATTTGTAAATTATTAGTAAGCTTCGGGAAACCACTATAAAAATAATTTTAAACCAACGTGCTCATTATAAATTCGTAACAAAAATTTTAATTAATAATATTTGAATATTTCTCGAAAGAGTTCACTTTTAAGTCAAACGGGTTAATTTGGTTGAGGCCAGAGATCGTTAGGAGTTCATAATATTGAGCAACATCCAAATGGTCACTCACACCAGTGAAAAAGAGATAAAAATCAATGTATTGCAGGAATGACGTCCAATAGAACTTTGTTCAAGTAGTTTTCAGAACATGCTATTCAAAACTTATGTTCGGCACTAGCCAACATTAAATGATTTCAAAAGACAAGTTGGACTCAGGTGCACATATAAGCAATCTTGTATATGCACAACAATCACGTGAACTTTCTTTAGATTTCACTAATATATCTAACTGTTGCAATCTTGTTCTGAATTGTAAGTCTTCCCAAGTTGTGTTCATCAAACGCGGTCTCGTTGGTAATCTACAGAAGTAGAAATATTCCTTACTACTATAGTTCTAAAAACTTCAAACACTGTTGAAGATAGAGATTTTGTTGTAGATTCAGTAAAAAAAAAAAAAACTTAAAACATTGTAATATAGAAAAAGAACTGAGCGTTATATGAAAAGAAAACCTGTACCTTTGATGGTATTTTTTCCAGTGCTAGGCCAGGTGAACTCCTACATATGTATTTATTTATTCGGTCCAGTGAAAAAAACAATTGATGATTCAAATTAATTCTTGTTTTCGAAAAATTACTATTCAAAATACAGAACGATTCATTTGCGAAGTTGAAGTTATAGTAACGAATTTACCCCTCAGCAAAATGGGTAAGATGAAAATGAGATGGGACACTATCAAAAGGCATCTTACAAACTCAACAAAAATTTCAATAAAATTTACCGAGTCTGAAACAAGTAGGAATCAGCTCACTCAGAAAATTTGACACAAACATTTGGGATAAAATTTTTGTACAGCATATTCTGAAGAACATTCTCATCACCCTTTTTTTTGATTCAACTGAATTAATTACATTGTAACGTTGTCCTTGAAAATCATGAACATGTACCTGGAGAACATTTTTGTAAAGTTCCAGCCTTTAACCGAGAGATATTTTCCATAAGATTCACGAGGGATCTTTTCCACATATAAAAAAACATTTAAATTCCACAACTGCCACGATGGTTACTTTATATTTTATGTTATTATTATCATTATGTTTTTGGATCACGTATTCATTTCTATACATTGCCCTCACAGAATTATCAACTATTTGTAGTATCCATCATCTGGTGAAATTTATTACAGAAAATCGATATTTTTTCACAAAGAACACATTCACAACTCCTTCTTATGTATAATAAATAACAATGGACAATCATCGAAAGATAAAATTATTCAAAGGTAAAATAGAAAAGAACCCTTTGAAACTGACCCGACTCTTGTGTGGATTCAAAAATATACATTAAAGAAACGAAGTCAGTCTATGAAAGTATTTTCAACGAAAAATCAAATATATGTTTGGAGAGTTCTGAAAATGTTTAATTGTTTTCCGAGTTATACCAGTTTACTAGCCTGAAACGCCAACAACAGCTTCCGAATGACCACGAAAACATCCATGCTCACTGTCCAGAATGAAAACTCATTATACAAAAAAAATAAGGTTACACTAACAAAAAAAAAACGTTAAGACGCCTAACACTAACAACAGCACTCGAAGAGGGTCTCTATTCTGTTTTTATTTTCTTTTTTGAACACATTAAAGCAGTCAATTCAGTATTTCGTTACTGCGGCTTTCACGAACTTCAGCTCTGCTTGACGCGTTTTCTCGGCGGACCTATTGGGGGGATCTGTTGGGTCGCGAGAGCACGGAAAGCCTCCGCTATCAGGTGGGGATGTGTCTGGATCATCGATTTCCAACCCGGAGTGTCCATAACGTCCGTGGCGTGACTGAAAAAAAAAATCATTACGACTGTAGTCAACTGATAAATATCAAAGTCCAGTCCTCTCAATAGAAAAACACCAGAAATGAAAACATCTGTTACACAATAACATTTTCTGGTTGATAACATGAGTATTCATAATAATATTGATGAATAAACTCGAATTCAGAAGGTTGACATACTTGGATTGTTAGGATTACTCAGTGCACATGATTTATTGAGCCAATAATCACGTCAAGAAAAGTAGTTCTTCATTTATTTAGGTTACCCTAATGTACCAACATTCATTAAAATTGGATACATGGTCCAAATCAGTATTATGAAGAGAAAAGATTTGTTTGTTCCTAATGGACACACTCAAAAACAACTAATCAATTTTGAAAATAATTTTACGTGTACAAAGCTACATTATCAGCGAGTAGGTCAGGTTAGGTCCAAAGTGAGTGGGTCTATTTGATCCTCAACTTTAACCTGCAAGGGTTTATTGTTACTTACCCCCATTCAAACTCGACCATTTAAATCCAGCTAACTAGCTTATATGGTGAGGGATCTTTTGAATGAGATGACAAGAGTGAAACTGTGTAAAACTGTGATAGAACTTGCCTATACTTGATGAAAATCCATTATAACGTATTAAAAAAAACACTTTGATGTGAGATTTCCACTTGAAAGTTTACAAAACCGAGACACGTGTTTCAATTTACGATAACATTTTCGGGCGTCACAATATACAGGGTGTTTTCTAACTACGGTTCGAAACTTCAGAGGGTGACTCGTTAGCTCGTTTAAAAAAAATTCTATGAACATAAGTATTGAGTTACTTCGTTTCTGAGATACAGGGCCTTGAAGAAAAAAACCTTACACCGGTTTGGTTGAAATTTGCTACAGTTATTTGAAGTAATAAGCCCGAACTAGATTGAAATTATTAGGTCCAGTGGCACCTTATCTCTACATCTCTTACTATTTACAAGATTCCCATTAAAAGACTCAAATTTGTGGATATAATCCTACACAAAATTTAAAACCAACAAGATACATGCCAAAAACAATAGATTCAAAACTTACGTATTTATGAAATCTATGGCCTGAGCTTTCAGTTGATCGGCACTGTGGAGATCAGCTAAAATGAGGATTTCTGCTGCATTCTCTATCGATAAATTTGTACAAAGTGCTTCTTCACACATCACCTTCAACCTTTCCAGCGCATACTGAAAAAACAACTTGTGAAACAGTTGAAAAAATAGGACTCTATGATCTCAAACTCTAAACATTCATTCAAATTCTGAATTTTCAAGATACCATGAAAATAATAATTTTTGAAATCAATTAAAACAATCAAGAAGGATGTTCTAGGCTCTTGGACGGGTTTCCAAACTGGAATATTCCTCACTTGCACGATGTTAAAGTATGAGATTCAAACATAAAAAATGAAAAACGAACTTTATCTGCTGCTGCTAATAGGTCGTCAGCCATTTTTTCTAAATTCGACGCTTTTCCGGTATAAATGAACCTCAGCATCTCTCTCAGTACTTCATGATCGACATCTGTTATATCTACTCGGTTGTGTTTCCTTTCCTCCATTTCGTGTTCGAACATCGCTTGGAAAACAGGACTTCGCGCTGGAAATTGAATGATTTGGTTACTTGGGAAAAGTGTTTGTGTTGTAAACAGAGTAGAGGTTTTAGGTTAGTTGAATAGCAAAATAAGTCAACACCAAAATCTCACAGTTAACATGAAGGTCTCCAAATTCTAAATAACCTTGGGCTAGAATGTGGAAACTATCCTTGTTTCTAAAGAAATAAACATATAAGCAAAATTCCTTCAAATTGACTAAAGATATTCTCAAAGGCATGCTGTTTTACAAGGAATAATATGGTCAATTATTCACGAGAAGTATATTAGGAGCCAAAATTTGTTCATATGAAAGAATTTTGAGCAAGCCTGAAAACTTGTTTGTACTATAATTAAAAAATGTATCAAATATGCTACTGAAAAATAAAAATGTGGTTTGATTGTTATTCATGCCGTATATAACTTCTTTCCATAAACCATGCAAACCTTTCTTCATTTTTATTAAGTTTTACCTTTGCCTTTCTAGTTTTGTAGAGATTCATAAAATAAAAGGTACACTTCCTGTCAACTCACACATTCACAATTATCCTACCAGAAATGCATGGAAACATAGTCTGTCGCTAATTATACTTGAAATTTCGATGTGAATCCTCCTAGATTTTAGCTTAACAATCAACTGATATTACACATTCCAGTACTGCCATTTTCAAAAAAAAAATTTTTCATTCAATCCAAGATTTCATGAACTCATCTTACATAGACTAATATCTTTTGTATTTGTTTTTCAATTAAACTTAACTTAGTTCTCAATTATAAAATATGACTTTATACTCTTTTAATTATGATTGTTTTTATGTTCTATTACCTCACTAACATTATTATTAGTCATACCTCATTGACTTGTCACAAATGTGTATTAATAGAAATAGAAATAGTTTTATTCATCACTAAAATTTTCACACATACATAATTACAAGACTAAATACATGAGAAAACTTATTGGACTAGTCAAAAGTAAAACGCTAAAAACAAAACACAAATGTTTGATCTTGTACAAACTTAAAAGAGAAGACTACATGTATAAAATAAAGTAAGTCATTTATATAAACACTAAAAGCAAGAAATTCATCCATACTGTAGAAGAAGTTATCCAACAAGAAATCATATAGTTCATTCCTCATTACAGTTCTACTTTTATTGATCCCTATAAAAGTTGTTATTTTATTGAAACATTTAATACCCAAGTATTTTTGGGAATTTTGACTCACATAATATGCATAATATGATTAAATGTCTGTCATATCGAAGATGAGTCTTTATTTTTTGAAATATTGAAGATTTAGTTTAACAATATTTCACCATAATTCTGAGGTGCCAAAATTTAGCTCTTTTTTACAAGGAACAACATAATTGGAATGAGTGTTGGTGGATGAGGGTAACACAATTAGCAAAACGAGCGTCGAGAGACAATATTTTTGTTTTGTTTTTAATAAATACTCGTACATACCTCATAAACTTATTTTGAATCATTTCAATGTTATAATTCTGAGAGAAATAATAAAACAATAATGTTTTAATAAAGACTGGGTTTCCAAAACAGTTGTCTTTATTTGAATAGTAAACTTTTTTTGTTTTTGTTATTAGGCCATCGATTTCATCAAAAATTGCCTGCTGATAAAAAATACCCAATGTTGCACATTATATATTTCCACTTTATTTTTCATACAAAAATGTTGATTTGTTGAAACTTAGGTATTCTTATAAATGATTGCAATATCACTTGTAATGCTAGTTATGTTCCCGCAATCTATTATAATCACAAATACCGCTCATCCCAAATTCAATTTTCTATAGCTTTTTACGTAAAATTGAAAATAGTCATTGCCTTACCTGCCAAAATAGCTTTGTGAGCTTGGAACTCCCTACCCGCAACAGATAATGTGACATCACTGAACTTCTGATTTTCGAATAGTAAACCTAAATCGTCCGATAACCTACATTCCGGTACCTTAAACTGAATTGTATTCGACTGACCTGAAATATTTACACTATCCGCTACGACACTAACCTGAAAATGATTAGTATAATTAGTATTCAATTATTGAGGGGAATGAAAGTTACATACTTCACAAAATATAGTTAATTTGTCATCAGGAAGTAGACCGTTGGCCTCGTCTAATAAAAAGTCTCTCCTAATGAACTTTTTGAAGCCCCAGTCTTTGCCCTGTACGAATCTGTAGGCCCTCTGACTTTCCATCGCTTTTGTCTCTTCACGTTTTGCATTTAATATACTAAATTTAAATTTGGCTCTAACTTCACTCTTGTTACACGACACTAATAACAAATATAATGATAGGTAGTCTTTGCTTTCTTCGTCTAAACCTTTCGGATTCACTCGCAAACACCTGAAAAAAAACAATTTGTTTAAAAAAATGTAAGAAGTTTTGAAAAGAATAATTAGTTACTTAAAACTTCAATATTCATACTCGTTATTTATAGTTATTTATGATTTTAACAGTTAATGCAGTAATTGAGAAACATTATGGACAAGTTTATTATAATGAAGATCTTTATTATTATGCTGATGAAAAAAAATACAATGTCATAATACAATCACATAGAATTATACAACGATAGTGCATACATACTCTGTTTTCTCATCTCAAGTAACAAATTTCCTGCACATAAATCAGAGAGGATGATCAATTATATGTAAAAAATAAATATGAGTCTAGGAACATGTGCTCTTAGTATAGAATGTCTCTAAACAATGGAATAAAAAGGAAGAAAAAAGAATAAGAGTATCAGAAATAATTTACTGGAAAGCCTGCAAAATTTTTTATTCCAAACAGAAAATAGTTTCTTTTGAATGCTGATTGGAATGCGGTTACTTATTTCTTCGAACAAATTATTATAAATTTTTGATCTGCATGATCATTTGAATTTTTCAGTATATTTTGGAGTATTTATTCTATATCGAAAGGGGGTATTGAGCTGGTGTATTTAGTAACGATTTATTTTTCCAAGAAACATACTGTGTTTATAGCAAGGAGAAAAAAATACAGTTATTCAAGAACAAACTATAACATAACTACTTATAGTTTTCTGAACTATTTGTGAGAAAGTGATGATTGCATTTCCGGTCATTGAGTTCACATGATTCTTAATTTTCAATTATTTCTCAAAGACAAGTTTCAAGTTTTCTTGCTTTTTGCACAGGTACTATTTGATCACCAAAACTAAAAACCTAAAAGTTTTCTTGTTATCTGGGTTTATGGTATGTTTCTCTGACCAATGTCAGCAGTTCTATATTTCCCAAGTTTGAAAGAACAATGAATACATTCGAGTAGTATCATCTGCAAATATGTATGGGGATCGTACTTTTTGACATATCACATGACAACAGAAGATAATTCGAAAATTAAAAAAACTTACTCAAATAAAATAATCCTAACCTCAAACACACACACACACGCGAATCACTGACTTACCACTTTAATTTATCATTGGCGCCGGCAGAAAACGTCGAAGACTTTAA
The DNA here is from genome assembly GCF_025532065.1 of Leptinotarsa decemlineata. Taxonomy (NCBI): domain Eukaryota; kingdom Metazoa; phylum Arthropoda; class Insecta; order Coleoptera; family Chrysomelidae; genus Leptinotarsa; species Leptinotarsa decemlineata. The sequence goes on along the minus strand of NW_027412688.1, from coordinate 24,451,966 downwards.
AACTTCGCCCATTTCTTCTCGACAAAAACTAAAGTTGTTGATAGTCCACATATAACTGAATTTTACCACTTTAACCTGAAACAGAATAAATCACTTGTATTTCGTATAAAATATGTTTATGTCTTACTTTCTGTACTGTCAACAAATAGCATGGGGATAGGCCATAAGGAAAATTGATAAAATATGATAGAAGCCGCTCCATTTTGTAATAAAATACAAGAGCAACACAATTTAAGAAAAAGAAACTTCAGAAATTTCATCAGCATCGGCCAGTTTTTGAGTAAACTTTGTTTCATGTGACATAAGGGTACCTACTATGTCATATGCGACGGACAAGTTCAATTGTTCTTGAGCATCATCAACGTCCATCCCAACGCCTGCACACATGCACATTGCTATCAATATCAATAAACTATACCTACTATGTTTAGGATGTGACAATTTTGTTCAAACGTTTTTAATACGCGAGTCAAGATACCGACCAAATACCTATGAGGTCTTATGTAGTTTGCCAATCAATTATTAGGAATAATTGAACGTACCTGTCAATCTAGGAAGGAATAATAATTTTAATGTTGTCAAACGGAAGAGAAAATGCTAATACTACATCGGTTATCATTGGAAATGGAGTATTAATTTTTCTAGTTCGATTATTGGTTCTTGGCGAGACGAAATTATTTCTCACGAACGAAATCTTTACATTATGCTTCGACTTCATATAGGAAGTACCTAGTATTCTAAAGGTCTTCGAAGCGATCCATTTTTTTCATTTTTCAACGAAATAGGTTGTTCCAATAGAATGTCTCGACTCGAAAAATGTGTTCAATTATGTGGTATATAAATCTGTATATTCATGTAGGAAAATTCGTTTGGAACGAAACAATATATCAATATGAAATTTTGCACCTTCGTAAAGTTTTCACGAAATTCTTACCTGGAGATGGAACATAATGGATAAATGTGAAAACTTATTTCACATATCTTCTGAAATAGTTTAATAACCGCGAACATTTTAAAATCATTTTAGTGTGTTTGATAGGCTGTACAAGTAAGCTACCTACATGATTTTTTTTCGATAACAATGAAGTTCAGACAACGCAAAAAGTTTGAATGAGTTAACTTATAGGTATATTTCCCTGATGAGAAATCCACAAGATAGGTATGGATATTATGTAGAAAATGCTGAAATGTAGAAAAGTATTTTTTGAACCACAATACGTATTTTTTGCAGTGAAAAAACTATAAAAATTATATTTCCAGCTAAAGCATGTTTCGTGTTGCAAACTCATCAGATCAACAGAAAAATTCCAAGGTTCTATATACCAAGACTGATAAAATTATTTATAATAAAATCTTTTCCTATCTAAGACATACAAAAAAAAATACATAAAATTATTTTGTAAAGAACTACACAAAATCTCATATCATTCAGAAAAACTCAAATAACAAAGCAAAAACAAGAAAGGAATATCTCTTTCTGACAATAATATTTTACAAATTTGACTGTTCATATAAACAGATATAACACCCTCCACAATACAGAGATAAAATCGCCGACATATATACATGAAATTTAACATAATTTTTGATAAATTACCAAAAGTGATATGATTTCAGATAGAATAACTTTCTGGGATACCTATCACTTTCTTCAAATGTTTCATCAAATTCCTTCAAGAAAAAATGATGAAATTTCCAGGTTCTGAGCATACAGCAACAAAACTGAAGCCAAATATTGATAATAATTTGCTGTCAATCCATCAACAAGTATATCCCTCCCATTAAAATTATGACTATTTTGTGATTGTCATTGTAGTGTAGAAATTACGTTATTAATGTTCAATTTTAATTACATTACGATTATTTTTCTTTTTATTTTTACCACACCGAATGGGGAGTTTTCTAAATAAAACAAGTGAGAATCGATTGGTTTCTTATGCTGTGAGTAGATGTCAAAAAAGTAAAGTTAGACGTATTCACTTTTTTGATTAACCAACTTTACTTTTTTGAGATCCGCTCACAGCACATTCAATTAATAAATCAACCAATCAATTCAAACTTTACATTCGAAAACTGTTGATTCGTGGTTGGAACGCAGTTTAAACGCAAATTTCAATAGCTAGATCTAATCGATCTAATCTAATAGATTGTCGAGTTTTGGGAATATGGTAGAAATGTAAATGCAGGGGGTTCACCTGAACCAGCAAAATTTTAAAAGTGGTCGTTAAAATTAATACAGTACAACTGTATAAGCGCAACTCAAAAAATTGAAATTTGGGATAATGCATGAATACTTTATTTTGAAGTGAAATTGACAGATGAAACTTCCAAGATGGCGACTGGGTGCCATCTGGGAAAAAATTTAAATGGAAAGGGGGGATCTCGTGACACATCTTTTTGAAGCTCCTCACAAATGCTTCACAACCCTAGAATATAATGTCAATATCTTCAAGTACTACAAAATGGCGAAGCTTTTAATAATTGCCTGAATACATTGACATTTAACTACATAATATGAAGTAATAAGCTTGAGGTCAGTTCAGAAGATGTTCGAAATGCTTGACATATGAACATATGACATATGAAATATTTTTTATTCTCTGCCGTATATCCAATATTGAAGCAGGTTCAGTTTCGTACACCTTTTGCTACAAATAACACTATAAAAAAAGTCCAAAGGTGTCAAATCTGGACCTCGACGGCCAATCCAACGACCGGGAAAAGTATTATCCAAATAGTTTCTTACTTGTCTGGAGTAATGTGGTGGTGCTCCATCTTTCTGGAATACAATATCCATATCGAATTCATTAGGATTCGCTTCGACGATTTCAGTGATGAGAGGGTCAACAGTAGTTTCCAGTATATTCAAATACCGTTCCCCTGTTAAATTTCAATCAATAAATAGAGGTCCTACAATATGGTTTGCCAATATTCCTGCCCAAACGTTGATTTTTTCTGGATATTGGGTATGTGTTTCCCGGACAACGTGAGGGTTGGTGTCACTCCAATAACGGCAATTTTGTCTGTGAACATTGCCGTTTAAAAAAATGTACATTTGTCACTAAAACAAATATTGTGGAAATAGGTAGGATGCCTTGCAATTGTTTCGGTTATGATTTCGCAGAATTCTGTTCTTCGATCAGGGTCATCTTCAGTTAATTGGTGTACCATTTTAATTTTGTATGGATAATTCCTCTTCAAAAGTCTCCACAGAGTAGAAGGAGACACCTCACAAACATTCGCGACGGAATAAGTAGACTGTTCAGGATTTACTACCATCTCACCAATTATTTGCACTTGCTGTTCTTCTGGAATGGACGAATGACCTGGGAGCTTTTTACGTACGTTATGTATGTAGTTCTAAATTTGAATACAAGTTCCCTAAAATATTTTCTACAGATAGGACGATTCGGAAAACGTTCATTGAAAATCCTTTCGGTCTCGTGAAAGTTACGCGTCGCACCGTAAATAAAAATCGCTTCAATTTTTTCTTCCAATGGACGGGAATTGACCATTTTAGAGATTGTTGACGTGGTACCTTTCTACTAGTAAAACCGAAAACTGAATAAGAATATTCTAACTGAACAATGATGTTCATTGTCGAACTGACATTTTTTGTGGTTTTTATAAACAAAAAATAACTCAACAAACCTTATCGGGTTGTTGGAATTGCCATATGGCAGATAAAAAGGAATATTTCTAGTAATATCGATATTAATGTGTTTGTCTTCAGGAAATCATTAAATGTTCCGCCATTTTGTAGTAGGTGAAGATATTGACTTCATATTCTGGGGTTGTGAAGTATTCGTCAGGAGCCTCAAAATGATATATCACAAGATCCCCCTTTCCATTTAATTTTTTTCCCAGATGGCACCCAGTCGCCATCTTGGAAGTTTCATCTGTCAATGTCACTTCAAAATAAAGTATTCATGCTGTAATTTCATTATCCCAAATTTCAATTTTTTTATTTGACCCGTTCAAAAAATAAAAGGGAGGACATTAAAGAAATGCACTCTATATCTGATTCATGGACCCCAAAGACTCCTCTCCGAGAAAACGGGAGGTCGCATTGATAACGTCCGTTTCAACTGTTTCGTCCAAGGACGACGGGTGAACAGTCAGCTCGGCGTTTGGTGCGAGGCAAGGATGGTCGGATTTTTGGAGCGTGGACCGATTTTCTCCAGTCGAACGAGGCGGAACAGAGTTTCGTTTGTTATCTCGGCTACGGCCTTTGTTCGATTCTAAGCGTGGCTGACCTTAATATTTCGAGGATCCACGCGAAGGTTTTATTTCTGTATTTTCTACGGGGCCAAGATAGATGAATAATGCTACGTCGGCCAAGACGATTCCAATTCCGTGTTTTCCTCGGTTTGATTCGTGAGAAAGAATGCTTTCTAAGCCTGACAGTCATCTTATATTGAAATCCATTTTAATCATTACACGGTATATAACAAAAAAAGTTCATAACAAATCATACCTGTGAAATTTTTATGAAATTCATACGACCTACTTGATTACATTGGATCTAAAGCGTTTCCAAAATAACGTCAGATACCGTCCCTTCCGCAGTATTGCAAATTCTTCAACATGACGATGTGTATTACGATTAATTTCTTATAATAATGATAATATCAAAGCGCCTGACTTTTGCTTTCCTCAGGTCGAGTGGGCTGAAGTCGGAAACTGAGGGGTTCATCATGGCTTGCCAGGATGGTGTCTTCAACATCTTAGTCTACCGCAGTCGCGTGATGGGTATAGAGGTACCTGACATGAGGTGCAGGGCCTGCCGCGACGCGCCCGAGACCCTAATGCACCTGCTATCAGCATGTCCAGTATATGCGGTCTCGGCCTATATCCATTGACATAACGCGGCCATAAGAGTGCTATGTTACCATCTACGGCACTCTTACGGTATTGACGAGACACCGGTGTTGTTCTACGCTCCGGGGGGATATTGAATCCGTTGTGGGGAACGAGAAGAGCCGAATTAATTGGAACTATTCGTTCCCCACCCTCAGGCTCATACAAGCTAATAAGTCTGATGTAGTCCTTCTCGACCACCAGAGCAAGACGATATCTGTCGTGGAGTTTTCAGCTCCTGACGAGACGAATATCGTCCGAAAAGAGGAGGAAAAACCGATAAAATATCGAGATTTTCTTTTCGAACTTCGCAGACTCTATCCAGATCACTCTGTCAAGATAGTTGTTCTGATTATTGGAGTCCTTAGTAGAATGATGCCGTCTCATACCGGCTTGCCGCACTAAGGCAGAAATCTCAGATGGACAGATGCAGATGGCTGTCATTTTTGGCTCACTGCGCTTGCTCAGGGCACCTGATTCTCGGACCCACGTTGTGGGGAGAGTGGTCGTTGGTTGTTAATGCTGGCGCGCCCTCCCGAATGTATGGGGGTTTCGGGGGATAGGGCCTGACCAGCGCATACTACGGTAAAAAAAATAATCAAGTTTGAACTGTTTAAATTGAGACGAATATAAAAATCAAGAAAATAAGATCAATGAGGAAAAAGTTCTCCAACTCGAAACATACCTCTTCATTAAACGTCTGGTCCAAATACTGAAGACTGTATTAGATCAAAAAACTAGCAGCATAGGCAACATGATTCGTCATAGATAGGTTGAAAATTGAAATCAATAGAAATTTTCACGAAGGGTATTTTTTTTCGGCAACTTCTGAACAACAACGTCCAGTCTAGAAGGTTTTCTGTAACAAAAGTACATCTCTCGAACCACTAGTGCCTATATTGGTTCAAAACGAAGACCACTTATATTTCTGTAGAAACAAAAATAAAATCACCACAAGGACATAAAGCAAACACATGTACATCGAGTTATTGAGTTCGATGACATTGCGTGCATAGGGTAGAGTAGAGGTGCATCATTGTGGTGCAAATACTTTCATTTGGTTCTGATATTGGGGAAAATATTGGCCAGGACAGGCATAAGGTAATTTCTTTAAAATTTCAGGCAACTTTCCCATGTAGTAGGTATATCCTTCACAAAAACTGGGATCAATGATTTGATCATTAGTTTTTCCTACCATACATTGACTTTCTGAAAGTATTGTATTCCTTTGTGTTTCTTTTAGTTTTCAAGGCATTTCTACATTCTCCACGGCATTCTCAAACCAATTAGCTTCTAAGGATTTTCCAAGCACCCAATAACTGACACCACTGATATGCTTCCAGATCTGCTAGACCATAAGGAATGCCGCTGCTCTCCCTCCTTAGTAGCTTTTGAAATATCAAACGAAGGCAATTGTATCAATAGGAAAACGGCTTACCAACTCCATTTTGAATTTCTGGAGCCGTTGGTGAATACACTTCAATCTAACCAAATAGATATTCTGAAAATATCGAAATATATCCAACGAATAGTTGACATATATCAGTCCCACAGAGAGCAAGCGGAAAATTGGACAGAAACAAGAAGGTTGGAAGTGACTTAAATTGCAGCGGAGCTAGGTATGCAATTGACAATCCCGCAAGTCGTTTCCAAGCAAGAGCATCGCAGTAGTCCACCTCCAGAAGTCCTTGTGACTTCTGGACTAGATTCAATTATATCGTCTCTGAATAATCGTTGACGGTTTTTTAAAGCAAATCATGATTGCATAAAACAACAAAAAACACTGAAGAAATTGAATATCTTATAGTGTCGGAAAACTTCAGTCCGTCTTGTAGTTTGTAGTGCTGTTTGCCAAAGGAAGAATATGAAATCAAGACATAGACATACAGGGTGTTTCCTAACTACGGTACGAAACTTCAGAGGGTGATTCGTTAGGTCGTTTTGGGAAAAAAGTTTCCATGCATATATGTTTGGAGTTGCTTCGTTCCTGAGAAGTTGAAGTTTAAAAAAAACGGAATTTATAAAATATCATAAATATTCTTACATCGATTTGGTTGAAATTTACTACAGTTATTTGAAGTAATTAGGCGCTTATTTGGCCCGATCTAGATTGAAATTATTGGGTCCAGTGGCGTCTCAGTGGGCACCACAGCCAAAAATATTGAAAAAAAAACACCACTGACTTTTTTGTAAATTTTGAGCAAGGATAAACCAGCTAATCGGGAATAGCAGAGCATGTTTGGATTTATCAACATAACATCAAGTGGTCTCAAGCTGAAATCATCCACAAGGAGGAACACTGGTTGAGGAGAAAATTCAAAAAATTCAAAGAAGCCGCACATATGTTGTACAACAACGCATTCAGCCAACCTAGCGTAGAGATACGCAACATATGGAAACCTATAATCAAGCGGAATACGACCAACTCCCGCCAAATGGCCAGCTCCCGCTAAAACTGATGAAGCGGAGAAGGGAATAGGGGATAGGTGAAAGCACTCAAATGCTCAGAGGAATAAGTCCACGTTAGTTAGGGAAGCTATAGATTATGCTGTAGACGACCCTTCCCGATATAGAAGGCCCAGACACTCTGTCTAATGAGGCTCTCATGTCTCCCGTTAACAGATGAACAATCTCTTCATCCACAACACCCCAGCCAGGTAGGGGTTTCACCGTGAAGGGCGGTACTGATGTCTGAGGACATTCATGCCGCCATCCCATGATCAGTTATGGCCCATTTGTCCCTCTGACAAACGCCAGCCGTAAGGGTAAGGGAGCCAGGGTCCAACCTGTCTGAAACTAAGGTGAACTTGGTTTGAAAAGTCCAGATAACCCGAAGACGATTGTGGATACTAACAATCGAAACGTCGTAAAATAACTTGGATTGGAATCTTTCAATTTTCATTTGTTAAATTTTCATTCCTTGTCAATATTTTTTTTAATTTTCATATCGTGGTAATAGTTCAATTTTTTGATTGTTGCTTGTATTTTATTTAATTGTAATTTCAGCGTTTTTTGATTGATATAGGTAATTATTATTTTTCAGCTAATCTTTTTAATTTTTTATAGTTTCTTTCAGGGATTTCAAATCAATTTATATCATATTGACAATGGAAGTCCGAACTAATGAAATGCACCACGAAACTTTGTCATCACCTTCAAACAAATTCGAATTATCTTGATATAATCGATTTGATATCTCGAATTATTGTGATAATCGAATTGTCGATTATTTTTAATTCGAATTAGCCCAACAATACCTCACACTACACATGTCGATTCCAAGTATAAAAGTAAAAAATGTCAAGTATGAATGCAAGAGAGAGAATGAGAACGCGAAAAAATTCTCGATTCATTCCATTCCTTCCACGGTGTAGTTTTTTGTGACCTTATTTAGGATTGTGTAGCAAAATTACTGAATCAACTCAGTGGGATGTAGCAGTCAACTAAAAGGCGCCTAAGGGCCGGTTTATCAATCGCCAGCTAACCTCATTTGACTAATGGTTTTGTCTTAGCTCCTAGTCAAATTGTTTTTCGTTATCATGTTACCATCAACTGGTAGCTGAAGTCTCAGTGACCGTAACAGTCGCTAGAAAGTGATAGTTTTTTTATTTAAGCTGACAGTTATGTCACAGAATATCAGTTCCGATATTCTGTGGTTATGTGGTCGCGCATGCGAAATTAGGTTATTTATGTTTTTGTGATAATTTGAGAAATACTTTTTGCAAGTAAAGGGTTAATTACTATAATTGTTTGATTAAAGAAGTTTTCCATTTGTTGAATGACGAAGATGAGGATATATTGGAGTTCAAAGAAGACCTTACATTGTTAATGAACGTAATGATGCTTTCAAAGAATTAGATGAGGTAGAGACTTACAGGTCCTGATGTAGAGGAATTAAAATTAAATTCAACTCTTTTCCAGGCCTCTTCTTTCTTCTTCCATGTGATGGCATCAGTTTTTTTTTGTTCTCAATGATAAATTTATAGGAATTGGCAATTTTTATTAGGAGTGATCTGTCTGTTTCGGTAAAATTGGATGTTCTTTTATTGCTCATTTTCGTTTTTCATATGCCCTCTCAACTCATATAGGTTATTATGTATAACTCATGAACTTTTTGTTAGCAGTTGTCATTTTTGAAAATCAATCCTCCAATAAAAACAAGCCCCTGAAATAGTCACTTATGCCAACCTTAGTTAACTAACAGTTATTAAACATTAGCATCAGTCAGGGTATGATAAACGATTTGAATAGTAACTGTAACATTGACTATCAGCTAAGCTTAGCTTCGAGGTAGCTAACAGGAGCATTTAACTACATATTGATAAACCGGCCCTAAGTGCAACAAACTGCACAATTATTGTGTTGTCAATAACAATACTGAAACTGATCAAAAGCGTTCCAAGTTTCCAAGCCTAAATTTGGAAACAATTTATTCGACTGATGGTCGGTTGCGAGTTGCGACCATGGGTCCTTTGTGAAACGGATCCAACTCTAGTTTTTAACTTTTCATTAGCTTCAACCACCTGCTTATACCTACCAGCATATCTTCTGAAAAGTGCTTCTAACCGCCGAGTCGTAAAGTATATTAATAGCCTCGCCCATGACAAGTTCTAATAGAAGTAGGTACCGCGAGAGGATAGCGCCCCTGTTGTGTCACGCATAAACCTCACGTTTTTTACGGTCGCTCTGCTTTCTCGAAGGGTGACGAGAGAGTCCGCCCATCCAGCTAAAATATCGTCTAGACTGCCCGAATGGATATTTTTTTTATTTGAGGCCGACGGAGCAGTGAGAATGTGAAATATGGACGACGAAGGAGGAAGAAAAAATGTGCAAATCATCGCAAGGCGTACGAAGGCGTAAAAGGGCCATAAATTTTGAAAAAAAAAACACAAAATTTCCAATTTGATATTGGGATTTAATATAATTCCGGGAACAGAGTCGTAATCTATGAAAATTATCAGTAAATTCCTATATCAATCTCTGAAAACTGTTAAATTCCTAATTTGAACTTGGAATTTTGTTGAATCCAACTTCAAACTCGAAATTTCATTAAATCCCTCTTCAAATCCTGATTTTTTTTCAATTTCCACTTCAAACTCAAAATTTAATGAATTTTATTTTCAAGAAAATGTGTGGTTGTTCTGTACCTTCGTACAAGGGGCGTTTGGTCACGATCTAGATAGCTTTTACACGGACCTTTTGAGAAACCTTGTTCGTTTTACTACTTCGTGTTAGGAATCACACGATAAAACGTAAGATCTCGTTAGTCCTTGGCTTGCACAAGTTATGACTTTTGAGAGTTGTAGAGGGGCAACACCTGGTTAACGGAAAAACATATTTTAACCGATTTTAACCTTGACAGAAGCCAACTTTTCTTGACTATCCAAAACACACTTGAGTTAATCTCGTTTAGAGCACTTTACAAACTTCTCAACGACCCTGTACAAAAAATTCCTACAACCGACCAGCTCATCGTTTATACCTGTATTCATTTTTGTGGAAATAACCCTTCAAATTCCTTGTTCAAGATGAACCCACATGAACAGTCGAATTCAACAAAACATTTCTACCTGTCTTTTTCTTGAAATAACTATGTATTTTAGATCCTAAATACCAGAACAATTGCCGCTATTTCACCATGCCTGATCAAAAGAATCGCCCACTATAACATACCTTGTCCAATCAATAATACTTTAGTAGTTGGACTATACTTCAGAAAATGCCAATTATAATTTATAACGCAATTCAATGTACATGTGAAAGTAGTTGTTTCGAGAAGGTTTTTGCTTTTATTTTGTATCTGAATAACTTCTATGCATGATATACACTTTGTAAAGAGTTTATTAAGAACTTACTTTCTTGCTTTCTTCCTTCCTAAGTTTCCTACATTTTTTGTATGAAGATGAAAAAGCAGAAAGCCAAAAACCTTTCCCAAAAACTTATCTCTCCTAAAAATATACCCCTTTCAATTTTAACTAGATTCCTATGGCTAGAATTTGATCAAATAAAAGTATCAATGTATTTACGTACTGTAATCGTTACTTGAATAGATTTAGTTCTTACATAAGTCGTAATGTTATTAATGAATTTGAGTACTTCATTTCTGACTGGAAATTAGTAAATAAGAACAGTCGATTTTAACATTAAAACGATTCTTTCCTAATGAAGACAATCCGTAGGGAATTGATATAAATATCTGGTTCCAACCAGATTCAACACCACAATCTTTTTTGTTAATGTTTGAGCTCATTTATAGAGTATCTGAAATCGAAGTAGACCTGAATAAACCAGACACGACAAAAACCAGTGTAATATTTGGATATACAGTACGAGTATACAGGGTGTTCCAAATTAAGTCGGCACCATTGCCAATTCCGTTATTATTGAAGCTATGAAAATTCAGTTAAATGGACATTTTTAATGGCCTTCTCGATACCGAAAACAAAAATATTTCTTAAAATGATATTTTTTTAAATGGAACACCTTATATTCTATAATGCATTTCGATTCGTAATAACATTCTCAACAACAAAGCTCATATCACCTTTCTTCCTGAAGTGGAAAATGAGGGACTTATGAGGAAATAAGTATTTATTTCTTTCACGAGTACAAAAAATGTCTTTGTTTTGGCGAATGAAGAGCTATGAAATATCGAGTAAATATTCAAAAACGTGTTGCTTTCAACAGAATTCGGCCATCAATTCTATTAATTATAGTTTCAAAATAATTTTTCAGTTCATATACATTATCGTTTTATTTTGTACACCTCATTTTTCAGAAATCCCCAAAAATAAAAATCTAGGTGTCATGTCTGGTGAACGAGGCCACTTAACAGGACCATTTGTAGCAATCCATCTGTTTCCAAAACAGCAAAAAAACGACGATTAGGTAGTGTTGGAGTGCTCTTACATTTTTCTGGCAAACCAAGTATGATTCTAACATATCACATTTTCCTTGATGAGAAAACAGTTACAATCATTTATGACATTGTCATAATATGCTTCAGAATATTTGACAAACAGTATTTCAACAAAGTTTTGAAGCAACTTAATTACTCATAATAATTCTGTTTTATCGAATCAAACACATTTTTTCCAACCGCATTAATTATGTTCTATACAAAAATGGCTTCAATGTTATCACTGTAGATGATTCACAAAATAAATACGACTAGTGGAATGACTTTGAGATGGAAATTATCGTTTTTTAAATCAATACAAAATAGCTCATCATCACCCGTGCTGAGAATGTTTTAACCAATCGAAATGCATGATAAAATGTAGGGTGTTCCATTTAAAAAAATCATTTTATGAAATATTTTGAAAACATGACTATCATTTTTTTTGTTTTCGGCATCGAGAAGGCCAATAAAAATGCTACTAATTTGCCCACATTGAACCGAATTCGTAGCATCAATAATAACAGAGTTGGCAATGTTGCCGACTCAATTTGGAACACCCTGTATAGTTTTTGAACTATTATTTTCACGATGAATAATTGACTAAACTATAAAAAATGCTTGCATAAACAATAGGCATACGTGAATAGAACTGGCCGATACTTGATGAAAATCCATATTTAAAAAACTAATAAATAGAGTTTATTCTATGATTTTCACTATAAGGGTTTTACAAAAACCGCGACACGTGTTTCGCTATACAATAGCTTCTTCAAGCATAACTAGTTATGCTTGAAGAAGCCTTATAGTGAAAATCATAGAATAAACTCTATTTTTTTTAAATAGGCATACGTTTCAAAAGAGGTATTGCACAACCACCCATTCTACAAGCCTATCAAAAATTAACGGACTTTAAAAAAATGTCTTACAAATGCCGAATCCCTCGATTCGATATACTAAAATGTATCGTATCAAATCTGACCTAGTCTCCTTTCATTACAATTTGAAACTAGATTAATCCAACACAAAAATTATACATCCTTGTGGATTGCGAAGAACATACATTCATTTTTCTATAAGAGTCTAACAGAATGTAATGAACCACGAATTAATAATAACAGTCACAAATGAGTTAGATAATGGAAAACCTATATTTCCAAACCAAACACAAAACTGGTACAAGCTAGACATAATTAACCTGCCAGTCAAAAATAATTCGTGATTCACAACGGTAAAATCTTCATAATCATTCAATTGACCTACACCAATCTACTACAGCATTATCAAGGTCATCCTGAAATATCAATGAAAGGAGAAATCTTTTGAAGATATGAAATTCATGTTTAAGTATAATACTGGTATTAGTTGAAACATGTCGGAAAAAAATTTAAGCTCGCTTTTTTTTCAATACTCAGTCAATCAAAATTCATCTTTTTTCGTAATAAACTGATATATCTTTTAAGTTATCAGTCATGAAAAAAAATCTGATGGGACAAAACAAATTTTTGTGAGTATGTGTCATTACCAGAAACGTTTTGAAATAATATATAAAACCATACATTATTTCCATTATCAAATTATTCATCAATAATCAAAAAACAATAATGAACTAATGGCATACTCATTTCATTAGTATATATCGGTGGCAATACTATCTACTAATATATTAGGTAGGTATAAACTTGGTTGAAACAAATGACTTTAACGTTAATATATTGACTCCACCACCCACTACACTCGTTAAAAGTTGATTATTCAGAATAATAAAAGAGTAGGTAACTAACTGATAAATACAAACTTTCTACACATTGACGATCGTGAACTTTTTACTAATTTTACTCCATTCTGTTTTTGAAGAAGAATAAACAGTTTACGAAAAACAATGTTTATTATTTTTTTGAGAGGAAATAAGGAGTTACTGGATAAACAAAAATCTGTGAGACGTCTTTCTCTACGATATATTACATGGATCTGCAGCACAATCACCTGATTTTATGTCATTAGAGTTCTTTGTATGCGGATATGAAAAGTGTTTTATATAAAATTAAACCACTAGATTCAGGTGACTTTTTAGGTTAGGATCATCGGGCTTCTTTGGTTTTCAATTTCACAGTTTTTGTACTGAAATCTAGCTTGAGAAAGCTATTATATAGCGAAACAACACGTGTTACAGTTTTGTAAACCTCTTATATTGAAAATCAAAATAATTACCGAGTTTTTCTGTACTAAATTGAAATAAATAAACAGACAACAAATAAACCACTTGAATGGTTCATCACAAGCCCCCACTTTCCATTTGAAAATTTGAGAGTTGCCATTCTCACTCTAAAAGTGTAAAGTGATTGAAATATTGAATTTTTTCCATCTGATCCTTCCATATTGGATAGATACTTTTTGTGACCACCAAATATTCTTTCCATCATTGGTCGCATACCTATCGTAAATAAAAGACTCATTATTGCTATCCAAAAGTTTATAATTGCTTAATTGTTTCATCAGAACAATAAAACTTTTGACAAAGAGTGCTTTATGCAATATCTTGTCAGCAAACATACTCTGGAAGTGGAACACGGTTAATGACATTGAAAAAACATACATACTCGTAAACTACTTATCCTCTCACGATGATTTACATAAAAATTTATTCATCATCAGCATACTCATTTAATGTACCGGAAAAAATCCGATTTCTACGTTCGTTTCAGAAATTATTTGCATTTTGGGTGCCGATAATCATCATATTATTTAGTCAAGGTGTCAATAACGAAAGCGAACTGATAGTTACAGAGAGTAATGAGTATGATCACCTTGTAATCGAAAATAACCTATCTAAAATTAAAACAAAAATGTGTTTGACGAAACAAAACCTTGGTAGTTGGTGTGTGAGTGAACGTACTTTTTTTTCGGGAAGGCATTGTAAAACAAACTATCTGATAAATTTGTGATAGGTTTTCGGCCTCGTTGGCTTAGTACTGGAGCTAACTCAATTTTTATCCATAGATCAGATGGAGGGCCTGAAATGATTTTTGTCACCGGAGCGATTTTCGTAGACGTCTCCAAGGCGTTCGACAGAGTTTGGCATGATGGACTTCTGGCCAGCTCTGCTGGCGAGATCAACAAGCCAAGCCCACGTCACTAGATACTTGCAGCAACCAGCAGGTAGATTAGAGGAATGGACCAACCTGTGGAAGAACAGTATAAACCCTGAGAAGTGTCAGGCGATACTGTTCACCCGGAGGCGGGCACACCCGGAAGGAAACGTCAGCTTCAACGGACAAGAGCTTCCGTGGACCAACGAAGCTAGATACTTGGGGGGGGGCAACCTAGTCAAAGATTTACGTTCGAGTCTCACGTACGGCAGAGAATAGGAATGGCGAGATATGCCCGACAAAACCTATTACCAATAATAGGTCGAAGAAGCAACATGGGATTGAAAGTGAAGCTGCTGATGATAAAGACCGTACTATAACCAATGATCATGTATGCCTGCACTGCCTGGGGCCCAGTACACAGCGACATACAGATCCAGTCGTTTATGAACGCGTGCGTAAGGGCCGCCATGAATGCGTGCGTAAGGGCCGCCATGAATGCGTGCGTAAGGGCCGCCGGAAACGCTCCAAGATATGTACCGAATAGGTACATATTACGGGATCTAGACCTGAATATACACTACGTAGAAGCATATATGAAACAACACGCAGAAGACACTCAAGTATAAGCATTTGTCTAACAGATATTCACTTCCTTTTCAGGTTGATTTCAACGCAGGGCACTCAACCCGGTAAGGGGCATAGGGGGAAATGATTTTTCTCAAAGATTATGGTTCCGACTTAGAAGAGGGATTGTCAACTTCATTCTTCACTTTTGTAAACGAGGAAAATATATACTCCAGATATAAAATCAGTCATATTTTCCTTACCAGTAATGCTGGAAATGACAAATGAATTGCCATTTTGTTTGCCTTGTATAAATATCTTCTAGATGCCGAAACAAACGAACAAGTTATCAAGATCCGACAAAATTTACGTGGAAAGGTACCTGTTTTACTACTTTTTCATAAGAGAGAATAGTGTTACATCTCTCGTTTCAGAGAGGGCACTACCAACTTTTTCTCAAATAGAAAGGGGGGTTTTGTTATACCTACCTCGTTTGATAGACATTTAAATTCTCTATCTAATACCTTTCAATCTTTGGTAATCGAATTAGCCGTTCTCGAGTAATTAGCGGTTTTATATTCGTTTAAGGATCCTGTAAACAAACAAAAAATATCATAATTTCAAGAAAAAAATATTAAAAATGTTTATCGTTAGATCCCTGACAATAGTGAATGAAGTCAGTTTACAAATGTGTATTCTACATTATGAATTGCTCCCGGGGTAATATCGTTTCAAGCACCTCTTTTTCTAAAATAAATTGCGGTTGTGTATCATACACTTCAGATGTCACGTATTCCCTCAAAAACATCTAGAGGCGTCATATCAGGTGATCTAGTGGGGGTCTCCTACTTTTGCTTTCACTTTTGCCTGCCTACCAGTTTTGAGAATTGTCAAACTCGAATGAGTTTTCGATTAATATTAGGTTCCAGCAAGAAGAGGTACCTTTTTATACCGACGATCTGGTTTGAAAGTGGCTAGATGACCATTATCCAAAGCACTGGATAAAACAACTTGGTCCCTTAGATTTTTGTGAAGATTGGTGAAACCTAAAGTTAACGTTACGTACACAATCCTTAAAACTAATATATAATTGCTGATTACCCAAGGAAAGCTAATCCGACTTTCAAAAATTGAAAAATGTTGGATAGAGAATTGAAATACCTATTAAACGAGCTATCACAAAACCTCCATTTCTATTTGAAAAAGAATTAGTACTTATTGTCTTTTCTTATTAAACAGTACCAAAAATGATCCCATTTTACGCTAAGAAAAGATTCCGAAAGCTAATATCTAAGTGGCATTAATATTTCCATGTTTGTAAGTTTGCTCACCAACCGCAGAAGTGTAAATAAACCCGAAAGACGAATCAACACCTTTGTTATTCAAAGGCGAAGGTTCTCAGTCTTCTTGTCCTTTACCACTTGGATTTTTTACCGACTTTAACGATAGAAAGTTATACAAAAAAAAACACTATCATATTTTCAAGTATAAACCTGTTCTTGGAGTCATTCAAATTGAATGAATCTTTTCACTTATTAATATTGAACTAATTATAAAATCACTGAGATGATTGAATATCTCATGTTGTTTCAATCAAATTTTAATTATCAATTTCTAAACAAAAATATTTTTCAGTAGAGTTCTATCTTTCATTTAGTAAATTACTGAAGCATTATTGGCAGTCATTAGATACAACATAATCATTCCAATTCAAAATAAATATAGTTTAAAAAAGTAAAAAAACATGCTTTTAAAGAACATCGAACTAAAAAGTTAAAAATATTTTTTTTAAATAAGCTTAAAACAATAACGAGCAAAAAATACTGGTATTATTGTGAAAAAATCAACGGGCGCTTGATATACAAAAAATATGGCACAAAACGCCCACGCTTTTTTTACAATAATACTAGTATTTTTCGTTCGTTATTATTTTAAGTTTATTTAAAAAAAATAACTTTTTAGTTCGATGTTCTTTAAAAGCGTGTTTTTTAGTTCTTTAAACTATATTTATGTTTAATTTTTTAGTTTCGTATGCTATAAAAGCGCGTTTTTTAGTATTTTTAAACTATATTTATTTTATCTAAACTTTGGGATCAATCAGCGGTATATTGTTTAGAAAAATGGCCTTTGATATTTTCCGATTCCGGAGAGGGAGCCTGAAATGAAGAAATACATGTAAGGTGAGTTCGAATTATATCAAGGAGGCTACGTACAGCGCCATCTGCCCGCAAATAGATCAAGCAATAATGTCAATATATCAAGGATGTTACGTACAGCGCCATCTGCCCGCGAATAGATCAAACAATAATGTCGAGAATTCTGTCAAATACAGATCCCGAGCTAGAGAGTTACAAACATACATACATACATACATACAGGTGAAGCTGATAAAAGCGTGTTAACCCTTTCTGCACACTAGGAATTTTTTTTTCGATGGAATACGTTAGTACTTTCACCTGAATAACTTCTTTCGTGAAGAAAATTTTGAATTTTTCTCGATAATAAAGAAAAAAATATCCTGTGCAATATGTGCCATATATATCAGTATTCAAAGGTAAATAAAAAAATTAAACTTCTAGTATTAGTTCATATTATTTTTTTTTGTTCATTTTTCATTTATGGTAATTCCAAAAACAGTTTCTATCTTTGTTGATAAATAAATGAATATTACATTTTGTACATCGTATAAAGGATTTTAATTTGCATCCCATGTATTTACAACGAGTTGGTCCACTCTCTTCTCCAGAAGGACAATATTTAGGGAAATGAGCAAATCCATCGAGAGCGACTTCCTGGGAGGGGTAGAATCTGGTGAGGAGTCCTCTCGAGATGGTCTACCACGTTTTCTAGATAACCTTAATGGCAGCACTTCTACTTTGATCAAAGACTCCGCAAGTCTCATTTTGAAATGGAATATATAGATCCATCACTTTATTTTTTGCAACATCCAGTTTCTCGCAGTCACATTTATACTCAACTGCGTGGAAAATCATACGAAGGGTCCATTTTCTTGACTTCACTCGTATTCGGTAATACGCGAGCATCTGGTCTAGTTTATCGACGCCACCCATACCGTCATTATATTTCTTTACTATTTCAGGTCTATATATTTCAATGTAACATTTTTTGCCTTTGTCCCATCTTTTGGCTTTATCGGTTTTCCCGATGCCCAAAAAATTTGACACAAGATGCACAGGTTTGTTGTCGAGCCATCGAACAAATATCACATCACCATTTTCGCTAACAACTGACTCTGCAAATCCACGTTTTTCTTTTTTGAATTCATTCATAGATTTCAGGAATGGTGGCTTTGCAAATCGATCAATGCGTGCAGTACCTGTAGCAAGGATATCTTTCGATTTCAAATACTCTAATAATCCATACGAAAAAAAGTAGTTGTCGAAAAAGAGTTGATGATTTTTTTTCCTGTCAGTCTTTTACATAAATGAACCACTACTCCAGACCAAGTCCAAAAGTATCTGTTATATTATTGGAGATTTCAGTAGTTGAGCCTTGGTAGATTATGAAATCATAAGAAATCCCTGATGCTCCACATAATAGAAATATATTTATTCCCCAAGGACATGGCTTTCCTTTGATGTACTGTTTTATGTTCAGATTGCCTTTGAAAGGCACTATTTGTTCATCAATGGAAAGGTCTCTCTCCATGGTAAGAGTTCTGCAACGATTTCTTACTGTATCAAAGATAGGCTGAACTTTGAACAATCGATTTTTATTATCTGAAGGAATGTCCATGTTATTCACTAAATGCAGATGGGTTCGTAATTTGAAAAATCGATGTTTTCCAATATGTTGGGAAAATAAAGGCAAATCAAGAGTTTTGTCCCAATAAAGAGATCTACGTGGCAATTTTAGACATCCCATTACCAAATGAAGCCCAAACATTTCTTTGATTTCCCGAGAATTTGTGGGTTCAAATGTAGAGCCCTGTTGAAGAACATAAATATTTATCATCGTGGCCATTGTATCAAATAAATAATTCGAAATATAATTCAAAAAGTATTCCAAGGGACTTTTCTCTTCAGGATCTCCAGAATCATTGGATGTGGTTCCATTAAATGGAGGAACTAGCACATGGACAATTGGATGGCGTTTTCATCTAATGTTTTTTAGCAGTTGCGTGAAACTTTTCTAAATGAGCAGTTTTCTGAAAATCACCTTCACTTCCCTCCATTGGTTGTTGGGAATCTTCCAGAGTCCAAAGTTGATTCATCAGTATCTGAGTCTGATCGTGAATTTGGCACATTCTCGTATAGTTCTGAATTATCGTCTATTGAAGATCCAATTGGTCCAGAATTGATTGATATTTTTTGTTCATTCTCAATATCTTCCTCTTCTGATGAATCAGAAAAATCGGAATAGGTACCATCTCCAAGATGTTCGATGATATCTTCAAGTTGTTTTTGATTCAAATCTGCAGAAAATAATATTTTCTGAATTCAAAAACAACAGAAATATTATTGGCATGATTGAACAATAATACTGCCATCGAGTACCAATATGCTTAATTTGGAACATTCATTTGAAAATAATTTATGATAGAAACAGTTCAATTTGTTCACAAAATAATGAATTCTACACTTATAACTATTATCTGATAACGATTCAAACTTATTAGAATCAATAAAATTGGATTCTCCTTTTGGATAAATGATAAAATTGTTACTTACAATTTCTCGCCATATTATCTCTGTGTTTTCGATGACAACTGTGGATATAATTCTTCTACTGGTCTATAGATGGCTACACAAGTTCGTTTATTCCCTGTTCAATGCCATATAAAGCACATCGGTATTGGGAGAGAGCAAGAATTGTCATTATGAAAATTTATAGAAATATTTGAAATGTATGTGCGATATATGGCACATAGGTACTGAAAGGGTTTAAAAGTCAAGTTTAAAATTTATTTATTTTTGCATATATTAAAATACAATGTGAATCACTACATTCGCACAGGCACCGCTCTGAGAGAGCCTTAAGGATTTTCCTGTAGTGCTTGTGTTTTATCCTTGAAAAAAAATCTAACTTTCAATTAATTACTTTATAAACTCAGCTTACCGCACTTATGGTTTTATTATAAGAAACTGTAAAAATTTGCATAGTATCCTTACGCTAACCTCTTTGTATTTTAGTTTGGTGAGACAAAACTAGAATATGGATCCATAATATGGAATCCCATATACAATCAAGATACATTTGCAATTGATACAATACAAAAAAAATTCTGATATCACTCAGTTTCAGAATCATTAGAACTTATCCTTCAAAAAATTGTAATAATTCTGATCTGCTTTATGAGTAATTTATTGATAGAATGTTTCGCACTACTATCAAAAATTGAAATATTTGTTCCAAGACTAGCATCTAGGCACAATAAAACTTTTATATGCAAAAGGGCGCAAACGAACTTGATGTTGAACTCACCAATTAACTTAATGTGTCGTAATGCAAACAAGCTCTTTAATATTGATATTTTTTGTTGCAACTTATGTGAAATTAAAAATAAATAAATCTCGTGCGAATCTACACCCAATGAGTATAGAAGCTTTCAAAATATTTTATTTTGTTATCAATCATGTATACTTTGCTCTATAAATGGGAAAGTGTTGGGCAATAAACGTAATTTGGACTTGTCCGCCTGTTTTTGAATAAGTACCTACATGAGCTATTTAATTTTTTTTAAAAAAACGAACAACGAAATATTCAGATTTTAAATAATATCAAAGAAATAAAAACCTACAATCACCGTGAAGTATGTTGAGCAAAGATGATTCGTTAAAACATTCTGGTCTTCAAGACTTTCGGCGTGATATAAATGTATATATTTGGATCAAAAGCGAATGTAACTAATACGCCGGGCGATAAGAAATCAATCAAAATTCTTGCGAATACCCTTCATTCGAAAGCAAATGTAAGCCAACTCTCACCGTGTGCCCACTTTTCAAAGAACTATCGTAACAGCCAACAAGAACATTGAAATTATCGAGGCGTCACTGCAACGAGGAAAGTGGAATCAAAAATGATATCCCCTGTATAATTATCAAGTTGCACTGGCGAACATAATGATCGGTTCGTAGAGGTCGACGAGTAAGATTTTTTGCGGACATTCTCGAGTTTCCCAACCGAATCGGTAGAGAAAAAGTCGACGATTTGCTCTCCCACATTCGAACTTTTATTCTAAGGACACGCTGTATATCACAGTACAATATGATCAAATAAATAAACGAATAACGTGCCGTTTTGAATATATAATAAACAAAGAGCGAGACGATAAAAAAAAATCGAATATTTATTATGACCTGGATTCGTAACCGTGTTTTGCCGCTGGCCAGGACCGTCATTGTTGAATGAAATTATCACAACAAAATCGTGATAGAAATCGGAGTTTATTCCGATGGGTGAGCTGAAGATTTCAGTTATATACAATTGTACCGTTTCTACAAAAAAAACAAATGACTACAATTTAGCCAGACATTAGATATTTGAAAATTGACCCACTTTCAGATAAATACCCTTTTATTTAAAAATTCCCACTTTTATAGACATTTTTCACAACTTCAACAATCCCTTTCTATCTAAATTTGAAAGACCACTTACACTTGAAAATTATGACAGTTGCTGTGAGTACATAAATCAAAGTATGTTTATACCACTCTACTTTAATACTATGTTTTTATTGCTCAATCAACAATTACGAGTATAGTCGAAGTAAACGATTTTGTGCACACTTGAAGTTGGCGGAACTCTTAAAGGCCAAAAAAAAAACAATACATGGAAATGAACCTGCTGCGAAATACTCCACGTGTACTGTAGAATTGGCGGTTCGTATTGAATAATTTTTAATAACCGAGTTTTATGATTGGCTGAAGAGTCATAAAATTAAATTTGAAATCATATTACGGTGACGAATAGAAATCGGGGAATGCGGGGATGGTTATCGCCGTGGTGTCATCAATGTTCATTCAGGAGCGGATCGCGATTTGAGTGTGGAAGTTCGATATTGGTGCAGTTATAATTACTTGAAATTTTTGTTATCTGTTTAAAATGTGACGTCCTTGGACAAGTACTAATAGTTATAACGAGTGCGATAACAACGCAGACCTTTTCCAGTGTAGTGATTCCAATAGCGATGCGAAAAAGATTCGGATGCATTTAAATATTGAAACACAGAGAGCATGTTTCAATGTATATAAGAATCTACATCTCAAGTTTGGTTTCGAGGGAAACAAACTCAGATTTGACCGAAATCCCTTTCTCAACTGTACGTAAAATAGTCAAAACCAAACCTTATGAACGCAAGACGCTATTTGATACAGGATTACCAAAACCTTTAGATGTTCATCTAATAAAGTCATTGAAAAAAACAATATAAGACTGTTACAAAAGCAATGACATTTCTACAACTGAAATCATAAGGAAGAAATTGATTACTTCTGGCCATAACGTGAGTTGCCGTGACAAAACTCTACAAAATTGGATAAAGAAATTAGGATTTAGATTTAAAATAATAAACAAACGTCAAGCAGTTATGGAAAGCAGAAAAATAGTGGAATTGCGTAACAAATACTTAGAACAAATATCTAAAAATAGACAAGAACAACGGCAAATTTTCTATTTGGACGAATCTTGGTATAACATTCACAACACAGTTACGAAAGGGTGGACTGATGGTTCGAGAATGTGTACGCCTAATGAGGACTGCAATGTTGACCATCTTAAGAATATGGAAACTAAAAATTCGAGGAAAGATGAAATATAAAGTTTTTTAATGGATAACAATTTGTATTTTGAAGATTACTATAACAAAAACCAACTTTTTGAAGTTTTACAGACAAAAAAATTTGAAAAAATGTATACCCTTGAGAGTATTGCTGAAAAGTATTGACACACTATACTGAGACTTCCCCCCTATTTTGGTGTTTTCAATCCCATCGAGTTGATTTGGGGAAAATTGAAACAAAGCATCAGGCGTAAATTTGATAAGAGGGTAATAGAACTAATTAAAGAAGAAGTATCTAATATTACCGAAGAAGACTGGCAGAAAAGGATTAAAAAAAGTAATTTTAGTTGAAAAAGACTATATGGAGATTGGACACTTCCATATTAATGGTGGAAATAAATTCATTTTTGATTTAAATGACGACAGTGATAGTGAAACAGGAGAATATGGAAGAGGAATCATCAGAAGCTTTTGAAGATGGTTTGTGAAGTGTCATATATATATATATATATATATATATATATATATATATATATATATATATATATATATATATATATATATATATATATATATATATATATATATATATATATATATATATATATATATATATGACATCGCGAAAGATTAATGCAGTCAAGCTGCTGGAAAATAATTCCATGAAAATCAAAATATAAATAGATGAGTACTATTTTGATCATACCCATATTGTCACACCAATAGGTGGTTCCACTATGTCTCGCTTGCGTTTACGCAGTTATTTTTATTAAGTACTTTTCTTGATTATTCACATGTAGTCTTCAATCGAGGACCGCCTGCCCGGTACTGACGATGCCCAATAGGCTGAAACAGCTGTCTACCGGTGGCTCTTAAATTGAAATCAATATGGGAATGATCAAAATATTACTTATATATATATATATATATATATATATATATATATATATATATATATCTTTGTCTAATCTATGGAAAGTAGAGAACAAAAGGTAAAACGTATATCCTTGTCTCCACCTAGCCACCTTGAAGATTTATGTGCCTTCAGATGTGGAGTACAGGACTATCCGACAAGAACAAGTACTCATCATTAATTTGATATACCAAAAGCCAACCTCTTTAGTACAATGAAATATTTACTTTATAAGAGCCCAAATGGACATAACAAACTTCCAGAAGATTTGAAAAATTGTAGTAGTGTTTCTCAATTCAGAAATAAACTTGTAGAAAATATAAGAGATAGGAAAGAAAGGTTTTGGTTGTCTACTTCTCACTATATACAGAAAAAAGTGGGAAAGTTTCAAGAAACGAAAGAAACAAATCAATTTCAAAATAATCTCGTTACAGTGAAGTAGAAAGTCAAAACATTTCTTTCCAAAGATTGATTCTTGGGAAAGAAGTTAGAAAGCCCAAGGATTGAATATGTTAACACAATGACAGGTAGAATGCGAAATTCAGGTAGGTAGGATGCATTAAAGCAGATAATAAATGGTCATATTTAGAAAACATTATATTTGTCATTTAATGGATTCGTCATAACATACTTACATAAAGTAGTTACAGGTTTTATTGTCTACTAATTTTATAAATCGAAATATTCATTACAATGTTGTTCTTTGGGAAAGAAACAACTCGAAACAACTATTTACATATAAACATTTCAATTACACGAAAGAAAAAAATACTTTCGAAACTACTTTTATACAAACAAAATATAATGATACATACAAAATAAAGTATAAAAAAAGGTAAAATTTTACTTACATGGAACACTGTCATCCTCAATGACGGACATTTCAGGTTTCGGAAACACTTGCCTCTTCAGCACCAATCTGAATAACTTTACAACATGAAGCAGTCAATTCATTCATAAAATTACGATTTTATGCACGAATGAGTTGAATCTATTCATGTCATCCATGACAGTACAGCTTTGTAAAGAGTTCATTTTGCAATTATTTGCTTTCTTTCTTCCTTTGGAAGATTCACACTTTTTTCGTATAAAGATGGAGAAGTAGAAAGCCAAAAACTTTCTTTCCCAAGGATTGAATGTTATAACAATATCAGGTAGAATGCAAAATTCAGGTAGGTAGGATACAATAATTCTTACGAATTTCCCCAAACAGTTCTACAGGTTTAAATTGGAATTGATGAATAGGTGATGCCTAAGTCCATTTTCATGAATAATGTTATGAAACAGCAAAAATGTTCCATGTTGCTACAGAGTGAGACATGGCCGGTAGGAGATCGACACGTTGCGCAATCCAAGGGTCTGTTTTTATGTAGTTTGTAGTTATGTTTTTTGTGTAGTGTTTTTATGCAATTAGGAGGCAGTAGTTTTAACTGGACATGATTAATTCTGTGTACTGTACATATAGAAGAGACACTGGTTCCGATTTCAGACCCTAATTCACGTAGTCGAAATTTTACTTTCTCTGCCAATCGATCATCATATCTTGCTTTCACACAGTAATGGATTTCTCTTCATAACTAATTTTTCCCTGAGCCACTTTGTTTATAGTTCTGTGTCAAGTTGTCCTGATAAGCTGAAGATTTATACTTATTTGAAAAAAAAATTAGCGCCCCGTATTTTTCAAAACTCTGTATATTACCCACATATTACTTTTGTAATGATCGGTAATAATCGGTAATGATCGATCTTGTATTACTATCCCAATTTTTTCGGACTGCTCTAAAAGGAAAACTATTCGGTGTAAATTGTTAAGAACATTTTCATAAACTCATTTTTTTTAGGTTCAACAGCCATTTTTTATACGAACATTTGTGTTACTTTCCTTTCTGTGTTGAAATCAATATCTTGTATAGACTTGTATGCTACCTCTTTTCGTTGTACTTCAGAATGCTGCCCAAAGTATCGTATTGCTTTCGATAATGAGGACTTTGAATCAAGTATATTTTGGTTCTTAATTAAAAAAAGAATATTTTCAGGAGAGATTAGCTTTCAGGGAAAAAAAGCTACTTGGTTTTCCACTTATCCGTAATTCAACAAAAAATGTGCCAAAGAAAGGCAGAAAGATTTGTAGAACAAGCATAGACGTGTCTTTCAGATACAAACTGAAGGAAAAATAATTTTGAAACAGCTACTCTCCCATGATAGTCCGGTCAAATTTGACCAAAAAATAAGAGTAAAGCTACCTAAATTTCGACCAAGCTGAAAATCAGGAAGATTGTTTAAAATATGATTAAAAATGAAATTTGAAAGTTCCCCATCTTTCCACTGTAAGGAAAAAATTTTATTCAAGGTCAAAGGTCAAAAAAATTTGTTTTTCGCGATTTTCAGCAAAGCGGCAAGTTTTATAATGAAAATAATTGTGACAAAAATTGTAGATTATAAAATTATCTAAAAAAAATGTATCAATACTTTTTTTACGAGCCACCGTTTTTGAGATATAACGATTCAAAAAGTTGTAATTGTCATAATATGCATGAGTACGCCACGTATATACATCTCTGTAGTTGTAATATACGTTGAAATACTTTTCTATCGGTCATTGTAACTTACACTTATAAAATATACATAAATATATGTTCATCAAAAAGTGTATCTACTTTTGCAAAGTGTCAAAATCATGTACTATTGTTACACGCAATAACTGGCTGGGATACGACATCTCCATTTTACAGGAGGGGTAAAATAACAGTTTTCAAAATGTTTGAAAAACAAAATTTAGTTCAATGTGCTAAAGTTTTTGAAAATAGTAATTTACACAATTTTTTGCAACTGCAAAAATAGGTGCAGTGCTAAATGTGGTTGCAAAAAAGCAGGACTGTTTTGTTCTTTGGCATTTACACATTGTCAAGTCCGGTCGTGCTCTAATATTGAATCACCAACAGTGGAGGATCCGTTTGATTCCAACGAGGCGACATGCGATACATTGCTTAACGCAGTTTACATGTACTCAGGAAAAAGAACAAGAAGAAGAAGAACAAGAGGAACAAGAACAAGAAGATAAAGAATTTGAAAGTTACGACTCGGACGATTAAATTTCACTACTTTTTTTTAACTTAAATTGCTTTTATCTTTTCAATCTCTGCTAATGTCCACTATTTTGCAATAGTTTCAAATCAAACAGGATCACAACTGACCCGCGGAATAGGCCTACTGGGAAAACCACGTTAAAAAAACGCGCTAAGTACACTACCTCATAGGTGGCGTAGAAACGTGTGCATATTATGACGATTACAACTTATACAACTTTTTGAATCGTTATATCTCAAAAACGGTGGCTCGTGGGAAAAAAAGTATTTATACATTTTTTGTATATAATTTTATGATCTACAATGTCTGTCTAAAGTATCTATTTTTATGGTAAAACTTACCATTTTGCTGAAAATCGCTAAAAACTCATTTTTTTGACCTTTGACATTGAATAAAATTTTTTTCATAAAGGGGAACTTTCAAATTTTATTTTTAATCATATTTTAAACAATCTTACTAATTTTCAGCTTGGTGGGAATTTAGGTAGGTTCGAATGTCTAAATTGACCGGACTATGAACATTAAATTACCCATACAAAAATATGTTTTCGTCCAGTTTCTATCTAAAATTAATTTCTATGCATATTCTACACATCTTTGTAAAAAGTTTTTATTGTATTTATTTATTTTTCCTTTCTTTGGAAGTTACCCACATTTTTGTTGGATATGGAGAAGTATATAGGAACCCAAAATGGTTCCTTATTAATCATTCATTAAATAAAAAATACCGGTTGTTAATCTAAATTAATGAAAGGCAAACGAGGTAAAATAAGGTTCCTCGACATTTTCTGCTATTTTTATCTTTCACAATATGAAAAATAAACAAATCTAAAAACTGAAAAAGTTCGCCCCGAAAAGTTACAGCGTAATATATATCGTAATAGTCAGTAAATTATCGCATTTATAAATTTTGCCTATATGAATAAAATAAATGATTGTTTTTTATATGCAGAACCTAATTCACTTCATTTATTGTAAGAAACCACTATCCCCATGAGTGGAAAAAAACACGGTACCCGAAAAAACGCAGGGCGCGAGAGATTAGATGGGAATTAGTCAACTCGAGCGAGTCAGGCGAGAGCATTGTTATTCATTTAGTTTTTTATATCCAGATTCGTTAGTGAATTGATGCATCTTTGGGTAAAATATATTTTTATGATTACTATATCTGCTTTTCTTATATTATAGACAAAAGTTTTAACAAATTACTGACTACTTAGACTCAATAAAAGTTTTTCAGCTTCGTCGCGCGGCATTACCCTTCATAAAAAATGTTGAAACATATGCCGAGGCGGAGGTAAGGGTCCGGCGGAGTCTCGTAGTCTCAGCTGAGTTTTTTGAGACGTTTCCTTGGCGAATGCCTTTAATTTATTCCTACTGAAAACTGTCAGAATCAAACTAACAGCCTACTTTTCATCCCTCGCCAAATGTATCAACCGGAATAATTATAAAATACCCTATTGGCAACAAACGTATCGATTCTACTTTTGTTCCGCGATTATTCGAATTAAGGTTATAGAAGAGCAAAACTGTGTTTCAGGCACACCAGCATCGTTTTCTCGGTTACCTAAATAAAACACAATTTTTCGATAAATCCAATCGAAAACAAGGTCAGCCATATTTTTCGAAGCAAGCCGTTTTTATTTTCGGAATTAGGTAGTTGAGATAGTATTGACGAAACGGTGAGAGGAGGCGGATCAACTATCTATTGCATTGTGTATCACTCTTGTGATGGGGATTCGATTACATTCATAACTGCAACGCTGAGGTTAAAAAGAATGACCTGGTTTCGTTTTACCGGTGAAGATGAAAAGTTGTTTCAAATTGGGAGCATAATCAATGTTCGTTTAATCTTGACGTTACTACTTAAAAATCCACTATAAATAGATTCACATTTTATACAAATTAATCCGCTCTGCTACCTTTGATTTGGAGACCTCGACGTAAAAACTGAGGATCATCATGTCATCAACATTCATTATACGGTGTATAATTGAGTATAACATCTCAAAAAAATACCAGATCTGTCATTTTATAATATAAAATGTGGAATAAATCGTGTGAATAGTCTAAAATAGATGTAGTGTGTCCACAGCAAGCTCCTTACTCAATTCATCTCTGGAATCGTAGACAAAACAAAAATGTATCTCGTTCGAACCCGTCAATATTTATTCCGAAGAAAAACTGTTTCACCAGACATTATTATGCCCATCTAACATGTTATCCCCAGACCCCCACCCCCTTATTTTAGAATCTCCAATGGATGGATATAACTCTTATACTGATTCTGCTACTTTGGGAGTCCTTTAAAGATATAACTTGGGCCCGCTTCTTTTTCTGATAAGCTTCTCTTTCCGCTTTGCTTTGCAGATGATTCGAAAATATGTTTTACATTTAAATATGTATATATGATTGTGAGTACCTGCAGAAGCAGTGTCTCAAAGTCTTTTAGATTAGACTAGATTGTCGGGGAGCTATAGCCCATGGCCTGATTCAGTGCGACCTTTTCAGATCTATTGCGATGCTCCTCGGTTGTTAGAGCTCATTGTCTAGCTTGATCTCTATGATGAGACTCCATAGCCTTGACACTGACCCCTTCATATAGCTGGCAGCCTCTGGTTTGTCTTCCCCGCATCTTGCGTGTCTCAACCTTGCTATCGCTCCGCATTCACAGAACACATGCAGTGCGATTACTTCCTCTTCTCGACAGAACCTGCATTGGGTTTCTTCTGTCAGACCCATATTGCTCATATGTTTCCCGAGTCGGCTATGCCCCGTTAGTAGACCAACCACTACCCTTGCAACCTTACAGTTGTGGTTTAGCAGGTCTTCCGTGAATCCGGGCGATGGTTTCTTTATGAACTCTTTCGCTTGCCTCATTCCTGGGAGCTTATTTTACCAGTCTATCGATTCGGCTTGCATCCATGAATTTATGGATGTATTTATTCATGCTTTCGCTACCCCGCAGTAGGGTTCTGGGCCGATCATAGCCTTGGATGCGCCTTCACGGGCTAGAACATCGGCCTACTCATTGCCCTTGTGAGCCTCATGTCCGGGTACCCAAGCTAGAGTGACCCTATTTAGCTCCTTAAGTGCGCTCAGACACAGCTTTCCACCAGTCTTGAGAAAACTTGAAATGAGCTGGGCGCCTTAATTGCTGCCTGGCTGTCTGAGAAAATGGCAATGATGTCATTTGTGACCTTCTGCCAGTTTATTTCCCCTAAGCAGTGTTCGATAGCCGCTACTTATGCCTGGAACACAGTTGCATTATATCCGAGGCTGAGTGTGATTCTCGTCTTTGCTCTGCCTCCGTATATACTGGCTCCCACTTCTTCTTGGTTCTCTGAGCCATCTGTATACCAAGTTTCTTCCGCTTTTACCGGTGGGCCCATTTGCCAGTCCTCTTTACAAGCCCCATATAAGTAAGCCATATTCCAAAGGTCTAATTTGTACTTAATAAAGCATTTTACAGGGAAGATCAACCAGTACAATTTTATTACTGTATCCAAACTATATTCTATTACATTTTGAAAATAAATCTAAGGTTGGTTTTCCAAGGCTTTTGATGGGGTACACCATGATGTCCAAATTGATTCTCTTGGTTTCAACGGTCATTTGTTGAGTTGGTTCAAGAGCTTCTCATGTTCTCATGCTCTACTGTTCTCATGTTAGACCCGTTCTAGAGTATGGGTATATTGTCTGGTCTCCACACTATGATTGCTATGTTGAACAAATTGAAATAGTGCCAGAATATTTTTTGACATGCTGTGCTAATAAATTGGGTTTACACCGAGGACCGAGAGCAATATGAGTATGTCAAAGTAGAAACAATTATTAATATTCAGCCACAAAAGATGTGTCAGTGATGAAACATTCCTACAAAAAAATCTTTCAGGTATTATCGACTGTTCACGAATGCTAGAGACTATTTCAAAGATGAATCCTAAATAAAATTAAAGCCACATAAAAGATACACAATCTTAGCTGATGTAGAACCAATACATGGAACGATTAAAATGTTGACTGAAGTGCTGCATTTGGTTGAGAATCTCAGTATCGAATTTTGGAGAAACTCACGTGTCTTTTTCACAGCAACTCAACAACATGAAACCATTTTTCTTTGCTGAATAAAAATGTCATTCCTTCCCATCCCCACTATACGAGTACTCTAAAAATTTTATTTGCACCCCTTTTAGAGGCATCGATTCTTACCTGAGTATAACACCAATTTTCTGCTACTGGGGTATTGACCTCTTGAGGCGGTGGACTTGGCACCCGACTCACGGCCATAGTACTCGTGGGATGCAGATTGGAGGTAACCCGGGCCGTTTGGCCGGCCGAGCAGTCGCTCACCCCAGGCAGCCTGAAAAGAAAACAATAATATAATGGTATGAATAACAAATATAGAAGTGCCCTAAAGATTGTAGAAACAGAAGTTTGCCGACATTTTGACAAAATATCCGAGAGCTGCCATGGTCAGCATGAATGAAAGTTAGAGCAACGTTGGACATTAATGAGAGAATCATCCAACACGTAATATATATATATATATATATATATATATATATATATATATATATATATAGCGCCACAAAATATATAGAGCGTTCAAGAAGGACATCACCAATAAGTCGCGCGAGAGGCTCCCCTCACCGTTTCGGACCTAAAATAAAACTGTATTTCCAGACGTTTCAGTTGGTAGCGGATTTTGCATTTGGCACAGTAAATGTATGTTTCATCTGTTGCTCAATGTTTGATCACATACAAATTTGAGGACATCAAGGTCAATCTGTTAAAAAAAAAAATCTGTTTCAAATCTGTTTACTGTTAACTAGCTGTCGGACACTTACGAACAACAACAACCCTCAGAAGTCGAAACTTGTGCGAGCTAAGCACCAACGACGTCTTACCTTTTACTGTTTGATTCCTAACAGTTTTTTGTTGTTTTTTGGATCTTTTACATGATATCCGTTAATCCATAAAAACCTTTAGATCTTAAAACTAGTCCTAAAATTCCCGGGCCTAAGAAATAAAACGCGTTTTTTTGTTCAGAATTGGCATTATTCATCATCACACACACAATCTTTCCAGCGCCGCTCTAACATTTCAATATCACTTTTGTTGAACGATTCATCTTTAGCCTCAAAATAGACCTTAGTTTCAGCAATAACCTCTTCATTCGAGCGAAATTTCTCACCGGTGAGCATATTTTTGAGGTCTGCGAACAGCCAGTAGTCCCTGGGAGCCAAATCGGGCGAATACGGTGGATGTGGGAGCAATTCGAAATACAATTCATGTAGTTTTGGCATTCTTTTCTTGATGAAACAAATTTTTTCTCTTCGCCATATGCGGTCGTTTCTTTGAAATTTCTGTCTATAACGGCTTCAATAACGATGTTTAATATTTACTGTTAATGGTATTTCCCTTCTTAAGATAGTCGATGAATATTACATCAGGTACATCCCAATGACACTATAAATACAGACTTGCTACCTAACATTTTGGGCTATATAGGTTTTTCTGATATGGCAACCTTTCTTTTACTAAATTATTCAAGTAA
This sequence comes from Leptinotarsa decemlineata, assembly GCF_025532065.1. Lineage (NCBI taxonomy): Eukaryota > Metazoa > Arthropoda > Insecta > Coleoptera > Chrysomelidae > Leptinotarsa > Leptinotarsa decemlineata. The sequence continues at coordinate 24,419,252 of NW_027412688.1, read as the reverse complement.
GAGTAGTAGTAGTGTGTAGAAATTGAAATGGTCCAATCTGAATATTTGACACTGAAATTAGGGGTACCTCAGGGCTCTATTCTGGGCCCGTTGTTTTTTTTTCTATATACACTATCCATTTGATCAAATCTCTGAAGTTATGTAGGATTCAGATGACACCCAAATCTATTACAGTTTTCCTCCCCCACTAGTGGATAATGCTTGTGAAATTATAAATCATGTTCTCTTGCAACCGTACTATACCTAATAAAGTAATTTATGTATTCTATATATATATATATATATATATATATATATATATATATATATATATATATATTGTCTATACTCACTACCTTAATTATTGAGGAAAAATATGCTACATAGAGTTAAGTGGAAAAACATATTCCTGATGAAGTAAGTAAGTTCATTGGAGAAAATGAACTTCGCACTTTATTTTCCAACTTTTCTTAAAAATATTTTTTTAACATAGATGTACTGTATGTGGAAAATAATAAAGACGTATTATTATTATTAATACCAAGGCCATAACCTTTCCAGCCGATTATTGTGCCTTCGGGCGGTTTGGACGACGTTCTCCATTTGATTTCCACTCAGATGACGATCATTTTAATTCCATTATCACATATCGACGATTTTGTGGATTTTTTTATGTTTTATGGTGGTACTGCCTCATTTGCCTCAATCCTAAACAACTTTGCCAAGCTTCTAGAAGCAATTCTGTATAGTCGTATCTATCAATCCTCTCGACATATAATATCTGATCACCAACATGGCTTTGCGAGCTCTAGATCCACTGTCAGTAATTTAGCTGTTTTTGATCAAAATTTATGTGAATCGTTAGACCGTAGATGTGGTGTACACAGACTTCTCTAAAGCATTCGATAGGGTCAGCCATAAGTTACTGATTTGTAAACTTTCTTACATGGGTTTCAATGAAACTTTTGGAATCATACCTTAACGGACGTAATCAATACGTATATTATCGCGGCTTTTCTTCAGATGTGTATTTAGCAACCAGCGGAGGCCCGCAAGGATCCAATATTGGCCCCTTATTGTTTTCACTATTTATTAATGATCTGTGCAATTCAATAACTTGCAATAAATTAATGTTTGCTGATGATTTGAAACTATATACATCTATCTATAAACAGTTTAGATGATTGTAACATTATGCAAAAGGAGATTGATCTTTTACAAAATTGGTGCCTCCATTTAAATATATCTAAATATAAAATTGTTACATTCAGTAGAAAACTTAATACACTAAAATTTCCTTACCACATCGATAAAATTATATTGGAAAGAGCTGATAATATTACGGATCTAGGAATCTTTTTTGATCATCAACTAACTTTCAACTACCATATTAATCATATTATAAATTCAGCTTACCGCGCATACGGTTTTATAATAAGGAACTGCAAAAATGTTCATAATATGCTAACCTTGACCTCTCTGTATTTCAGTCTGGTGGGGCCAAAACTAGAATATGGGTCCATTATATGGAATCCTATTTACCATCAATAAACATTAGTAATTGATAGAGTCCAATAGAAGTTTTTAAAATTTCTTACTTTCAGAATGACCGGAACTTATCCTCCAAGAAACTGTGATTACCCTGATCTGCTATGCATATTTGACTTTGTAGCCTTAGAAAAAGGAAGAAATCAGGCATCTGTTTTATTTCTATATAAACTGTTGAATGGCAAATTGGATTGTCCTGTACTATTATCAGAAATTGATATCTTTGTTCCAAGAATATCTTCTAGGCACATCAATACTTTTTTATGCAAAAGGGCACAAACTAACTTAATGTTGAAATCACCAATCAATCTGATGTGTCGTAATGCGAACAAGCTCTCTACTAACATCGACATTTTTTGTTGCAGTATTTGTGAAATCAAAAATAAGTCTCATGCGTACCTATAAGTTATTTATGTTTTTTATATCAAATAGTACTAATCCTTCAAGTATGTTAATTTTGCTCTGTAAATGGGAAACTGTTGGGCAATAAACGCTATTATTATTATTATTTGGACGTCCACTGCGTTCTGCATCATCGGTGTCTCTACAACCACGTTTCAAGTCAGCAAACCAACGTTTAATTTTGTTTCTGATGGAGCGTAGTCCTTATAATTTTTTTTTAAACATTGCTTCACTTTAACGGTATTTTTCCCATCGAAAAGCAGTGTAAAATTAAAACACGAAATTGTTTCAAAAATAACAAAAGTAGTGTCACTCTTTTTTGATCCATTTCTTATTCGATTGTGAAAAATGCAAATATTAATAAAATCATGAGTTATTTTCCTTTATTGCCGGCGGCAGTAAAATCTGCCACTTCATGTGTCGCTGGTATTGAAAGTAGAATCGTAATCATGGTGATAATTTGATTTTGATAGATGGCAGCTCTTGTAACATTATTACAACATTTCAACAAGCATCAAAACAAAATGAAAATATTCTTTTGTTAAAATAACTTACGTAACGAACAAAATTCAATAACCATTTTCTCGTTTTTTATGGTCACTCATTCCACTTATGAATTAGGAAAACCTTGCAAATACCGGTGAAGACATACAAGTAAATTGTACGAGGTTGATCCCTTACGTAACTACACAGACGATCTTCAACGAGTCTGTGTTATCACAGTAAACAAACCGAAAATGAATAATTGAATACATTACACAAACACACACCTCTAGACACACATAAAGAGACCGATTTTCTATTGGTTGAATAATACACATCGATATCTACCTTAGAAGTGATCACAAAGTTGAATTTACAACTCTCCGTTTCGAAATAATTGTCAATTAAAGGGGGCCAAATCCAAATTTCTAAATGTCATCAAAATAAACCAGAATTTTCTTCTTCGAGGGTAGACACAGTGCTCTGCAGTGGGGGCGTTATAAAACTTCTGCCGTGGAGGTAAAAGTCCTCCTAAGTCCTCCTAGAACTTTTATCTAATTTCTACCAAGTTTAATATTTGTTACGACCGGTTTCAGTTTGTATCAAGTAACTACTCGCGGGATCCTTGGATTAAGAGCTATAGCTCCTCAGTTCTCCAACTCTTGACCTAGTTGACAAATCTAGGAGACTATATAAGTAGTGCAGCCAAAAAGAGACGTTTATCGCTTCCTCAAGAACAGGATATTTCCTGAATCTGCTTTGCACCAATTTCCTCAACAGCAAAAGCAGAATCCGTATCAGAATAGGAAAAGAACTGCTCCTGAGCAGGTCAAAAAACACTTACGCTCAAATGATAACTCACAGAAACCAAAAGCATGGTAAAATCTAATGAATCGTCCTCATGTGGGTATTAAGGTAGGAATCTTGCACCTTGAACATCCAACAATTTCAATATCGACCAATCAAATTGAATCTTTCCAGTGTGCAATTATGACTGCCGTAGGGAATATTCCAGAAGACGGTCGATTCCAGAGCTGCACACTCCAATCTCTGGATAGCTACAGGTTACCTCTCAGAGGATCAGGAAATTGAGCGTTTACTGATTGGTGGGTGAATGGTTAACAGACCATGTACTATGGTACCATTCTTTGTGCCCGCCCCGCCGCGAACCAGGGCTAAATGATGTCATTCTACATCCATTATGGCGGATCAAATGAAAAGGTTTCATGAAAAAGTTCTCAACTGTGTTTTTATGTATTACCACGACATGAATATCAAATGAAGGGATTCAAGGGAAGAAATAAAAATCGCCGAAAAAAATATGGTTCAAAGTACCAATTTTAAAGGGTTATAACTCTTCAACGGTTAGGAATAGTTTCGTGATAGTCGAACAAATGTTGTAGGGATCGACCATGTAACAACGAGACATTACATAAAAAGAACAAACTAAGGAACATGACAAGCGATAACTATATATAATAAGAAATTGATTTATAGTAAACGACATATTCAAACAATAAAAAACATTATCTTGTAATGTTATCCAGATTGATGCTGAAGGGACAATGAGACAAGTAAGTGTCTTATTCCGAAACATCGATGGCCACCATTGAGGATGTTTTTTACCACTTTTATTTGTAACTAATGTTACTGCAGTTTCGTCCTGTAAGAACATTTTCAAACAATTACAAAATGAAACTGCAGAAACATTAGTTACAAATAATAATGGTAAAAAACATAGAAAGTTTTATTTCTCATTTTCATGATGATCTACCACGTAGTAACGGCTGCATCCATTAATTTATCGAAATATTGCCTCTTTCATATAACTCCTACCATATTGTGTAGTAATCCTGTGAATAATATGTGAATCAATTCCATAACGAATATACTGAGTACAAATTCAATAGGAAAAACTGTATTTTGTATAATTCGATATTCATATAAAAGTAGATGTTCCGAAAGGATTTTTTCTTTCGTGTAATTCAATGTTTATATGAAGGTAGTCGTTTGGAAAGGGCTTTTTCTTCTAGTTTGTGACTGAAAGTAACTTCGTTTCTTTGGACATCTCTCTTAAAAATTTACCCTTTTCAGTTCAATTAAGCAAGTACTTATTTTGCTTGAAGTGATTCAAAACTACATTGCACACGAAAAACTAATATATAGTGACGTAATTCAGGATTTGTTTCTGAGGGGGGGAAAGTTAATAGCGAATATAATGTGCATCTGCATCAACTGGGTAACCAAAAAAAAACAGACTTCAACAGATCATATGAAATGAAAACAACTGAGAGTTGTGCCCAATGACGGACTAATATTTGTAGCTGTTATTCGTCTCAAATTAATGCCTACATTACAATAAATATCTTCAATTTAAAATATCTCAAAATATGTTTCAACTCGGACAAAAATTTATTGAAATTCACTTTTTCCGGTTTCTTCTATTCTCTGGGGCAGGAGCATTAACTAACTTTGCCCTCTCTGTATACGACCCTAATATCTTTGAATTCAACTGAATCGGAAATAAATTTCAATTTGAATGCATATTAATTTTGATTCATATTATTTCAGTTGTTTTTCATCCAAGAATAATCAGCATTGGACGAGGAATCATTCTGAATTGTTAATTAGAAATTCTGTAGATTCAAATACTCCGTAATGCATGTACGAATATTATATTATATGCATTATATTATAAATTATATGCATTTTTTCGCACATAACGAACGACCGCGATATCATATCGGTCTCTGGTTGTTAAATAGTCAAATTATCAGAAAAATGTGACTTAAATTCTACACTAGTAGAATCAATGTCTTTTTTATTAAAAAGGCATGATGAACACAAAAGTATTACACTGATGACGTAATTTTACAAATTTACTAATTTACGCAAGGCAAGGGTGATAATTAATATATAGGTTTATTTGTAGTTTTTTTATGTTCTAATCAAATATTATTTCATCATCAACTGATACATTTTTTGTTTGAAACAATGAAATCACCTACTCCTGAAACCTGTGTATAGCTTAGTTAATGAAGTAGCTGACACCTATCATCGGAATTGAATTACTATGAATGTATTGGATTTTGTTCGATTGATGAACTGTTTATTTTGTGGATATTCATATTACATATAGGATACAGAAAATGACTCTTGTATAATTACTACTAAGAATTTTTATTTCTTACGCCCGGCGGTTTTGGATTTACCAGTGTAGGTGCAGAAAAAACAAATGGATGAAATTACTAGATGAATCTGAAAATTGATCTTCATTTATCCGAAATAGACAGGATGATATCATCACTCATTAACTCGATTTCTGGATATTCAACATGAAACACTGAATAAATATATATCAAATGTTTTAGTTTGCATATAAATTAATTTTGTTGAATTCAAATACTAAAATCCATTATAAACATTTTTATTTAATTGATTGCCCCCCAAAACCGAAAAGATTTTTTTTCAAATATTATACTTTTCTCGCGTGAACAAAAAATTACCTATATGATTCAAGTTTAAATTTTTATCACCTATTACTGAAATGAAATTCAAATAACTATTTGCAATTGAGAACACAATATTATTTCAGGAAATGGAGATACGACTGGAAACGAAATAATCTTGATATCAAAACAATTAATTTGAAATGAGTTTATTTAAGTGTTATACAATTAATTCAAGAATGAAATCATTGTTTTTGAATCCCAATATATACTATGTATGCTATAATCGATTTAAAAACGGAATAATGAATATATTAACCCAACATAGTATATAGCTCATTTTTAGATAGTAATAGTAAGTTTGAAAAATACAGAAACCGTTGATTCAAGAGTAATCATATTGGGTTTTGATGTGCAGTGGAAGTGAAGAAAATTTTTTCTCACAATAGAAAAAGGAAGTCTGTATATTTTATTAATGCAACTACGAGGATGAACTCATCAAGTACATTATATTATTATAATTTCTTCCTGCAAGCTCAAAAATAAACAAAGCCAAACAAATTGATACACGAAAAGACAGTAAAAAAATGTCTTTCTATGAATATTATAATTATTTACAACCAAACTAACGTAACAGGTTCGTGAAAACATGACATATTTAACCGAGTTGGCGATTTGCAATCAAATTTTCATTTGTTGAAAACTACTTACGTGCAGTATACTTGCTCACCAACCAAATGGAATAGATTGTGGTTTTAATCACTTTGGAAGCCTATGGATTAGAATCTTTGAATTACTCAAGCATATGCAGCTGATATTTCCTTACTAGGGTGATGATTTTTGAGTTTCACTAGTCAAAGATAATACTCAGATTGTACAGTTCTGTTAACACTTCCACAAGTACGCAGCGCTTACGAATTTTATTCAACTAAGTAACGCGGCATTCACTTCAACACTGTCGAACTTAGACCAGCTCAACAGGCAAGCAACACACATACTACCATTAAGGTATAAACTATAATTTTCCATTTTCTTTATCTGTACAGGTAGATATATACCTGCAAGTTTACCCATACAGATATACTCATTTTGGTTTGCCCTACAGGCAACTTCTCAAACTATATATACCAACACGTGTATACCCAGCTCAATATGAAAGCTGAAAAAAAATTGGTGTGCCTTCAGAAAGTAATTTAAACGTACGTATATCTTATTGTATGTACTGAATACTTTTATTAATATGCTAATGACTGCTAAAATTAATATTACTGGAGTTTTTTCCAACACCAAATCGTTATTTTTAACACCTCGACACGTGTTTCGATCACCAAGAGATCATCTTCAAAGAGGAAGATTAAACTTCGAAATTGAATGCAAAATATTATGGACAGACAAAAAGATCTATTAAAGTAAGATATAAGGAACAAATAGCATACTTAAAATATGGAAGACCTGAAAAATCAGCAGTCGCCCATCATATATTGCAACAAAACCATTCTATAAACTTCAGTTCATTAATATTATGAATAACGATGACGGACCTATACCAGAGCATGCTATATAGCTTGTTTAAATAAAATTAAATAATGTTATTGGGTTTACTGGTTACTACATAAGGACACATGCAAAAATAAATTTGGATAGGCAATATTGTGAAATTGATTTTTATATAGCTGAAAATTGTTTTATATAAACATATATTGTAGAATAATAGATGAGACAAAATTGTAAAATAGCATAAATAGGGTTAGCTCCCATTAGTTTCTAGTTTTAATCTTCCTCTTTGAAAATGATCACTTGGTGATCGAAACACGTGTCGAGGTGTTAAAAATAACGATTTGGTGTTGGGAAAAAATTCCAGTAATATTCATTACTACACCAAAGGTTCCAAACAGTGCATCATAAGTACTGCTAAAATTAGTAATATTTAAGGAGATTTTCAAATCTTTTCGAAGGTATTTTAATACAGTGCGAACATAAAAAGTCCCCTTTTAACCCCTTTTAACTTTTGAACGGGACTCGATACCAAGTTCCAACGCAAAATACGTAAAAAAGGAATCATTTTAGTACTCCTCAATAAAAATAATTTTGTTTACTCGCCGCCGAGTAAACGTTAGCAGCTTTTTCTTTCAACTTGAAAGGGAGCTACTTACGATACCTCGTTTAACTAGTCTTTAAATTCTCTATCCAACACTTTTTAGTTTTGAAAAACGAATTGGCTGCTTCTCAGTAATTAGCAGTTGGCAGTTAACTCTCAACTCGCGGAAGTTTAGTCTTCTGGGGGTTGCCGTTCGTAAGTGGCGACAGCTGTTTAACGGAAAAACAAATTTTAATTTTTTTCAACAGTTATATATTCTACCAGCAACCCGCCCCAGCTCCGCACGGGTGCGATGCTGATACTGAATATAAATTCACCCACTGGAAATTCAAGAACACGGAGAACAATGATGAAAAGATAATTTTGTTTTATGGACGCGCCTTTTTGTCCCGCGACTGGCGCCTCAGTTGGAATATTTATAAATCCTTTCTTATTGCACATCTAAAATATAAAACGAACCTACATACAAAATTTCAGCCTCCGAAAATATAGTGGTACGAGGAAACAGTGATGAAAAGGTAATTTTCATATGTAAACGCCTCCCTTTTATTCCCAGTGGGGGAGCCCCAGTTGGAATATTTGAAAATCCTTTCTTATTGTACATCTACAACATAAAACGAACTTACATACGAAATTTCAGCCTCCAAAAATATAGCGGTACGAAGAAATAGTGATGATAACGTAATTTTAATAAGTAAACTCCCCCCTTTTAGTCCCAGTAGGGGCGCCCCAGTTGGAATATTCGAAAATTCTTTCTTATTGCAATTCTACAACATAAAACGAACCTACACAGAAAATTTCAGCCTACGAAAATATAGCGGTACGAATAAACAGTGATGAAAAGGTTATTTTCATATGTAAACGCCCCCCTTTCATTCCCAGCGGGGGCGCCCCAGATGGAATATTTAAAAATCCTTTCTTATTGTACATCTACAAAATAAAACGAACCTACATACAAAATTTCAGCCTCCGAAAATGTAGCAATAAGAAGAAATAGTGATGATAACGTAATTTTCATATGTTAACGCCCCCCTTTTATTCCCATCGTGGGCGCCCCAGTTGGAATATTCGAAAATTCTTCCTTATTGCAATTCTAAAACATAAAACGAACCTACATACAAAATTTCAGCCTACGAAAATAAAGCGGTACGAAAAAACAGTGATGATAACGTAATTTTCATATGTTAACGCCCCCCTTTTATTCCCAGCGGGGGAGCCCCACTTGGAATATTCGAAAATTCTTCCTTATTGCAATTTACAACAAAAAACGAACCTACACAGAAAATTTCAGTCTACGAAAATATAGCGGTACAAAAAAACAGTGATGAAAAGGTTATTTTCATATGTAAACGCCCCCCTTTCATTCCCAACGGGGAACCCCAGTTGGAATATTTAACCCCAGTTGGAATATTTAAAAATCCCTTCTTATTGTACATCATTGTATTGTATATTTCCTTCTATTCCAGAATATTTAATATCTTTGAAGTATTGATAGCTTTTCAGTAATTAACGAAATACAATATGTCCTTTTTTATCTTGATTTTCAAGCAGCAACTGCAAGTTTTCGTGTGCTATCAAATCAATGAGATACATTTTTCTTCACTTCATTCTGAATCCAATGATATCGTTCATATTCTTAGGAGCTTTGTTGCTTTCAAACACGAATTTCAATTTGTCAACTTCTTTGTCGACTATTTCGGATACCTAAATTGATGACGCATGTGTAAGGTTTATTGACCATACTATATATTTGGAAGACTCTGTATAAACAGGTTGACATCGAATAAGAAGGTTGGGCAAGAGACCCTCACTGATGCAGGTACCGGAGAATCTTTGATCGGTCGACAATATTTCTCAATATGATTGATCTCGTAACCGCGTTTGAAACGAGTTCACGGCTTTTTATTGGGAAAATGTATGAAATTATCGAAAAACAAACTAACGCAGACTATGGTAATTGAAATAATCTTGACATATAATTCCGCGTCCTAGGAGTATCACCTCGACCACCATAACTTCTTTCTTGATAAGTGTGAAGTTATAAAAATATTAATGAACAATAAATGAAGATACAATCATCACACTTTTGATTTTCAATTTACAATTTTTACTCACGTGGTCATACAAAATAATACATTTAAAAAAACGAGATGAACACGACTTTGGATATTTCAAAAACACTTTTCCCTCCCCAAGTTAGCACCATCAGGAAATCATGATAAATGGGGAATGTTCCTTCTGACGAAAATCAAGTAGTTTTCATAAAAGAGCTCTAAAACAACGCAGTTTAAACTCATCATTTCAACCTTTTTCTTTAAAAATTATTTTAATACTCAAAAAAGAGGAATGAAATAATGCATTCAACATTCAAAAGGATTCGTTTCTATTAAACCATTTGGCAACATCGGTTACAGCTAATAAAGGACAGTGAATCTGTTACCTGTATGAGACAAACAAAGATGACATATTTCAGAGGCGCGCTGTTCTGTTTACTTATGTTCCGAGTTCCGAGACAGTCTGTGACATATGACATTTTGTGCACCTAACCTATCTTCCTCTATATAAATAAATAACAAAACAACTGTTGTTTATGTGGCTTGTGGAGGTGGTATTGAACTATAATTTATATTTTGCCTTAATTTGACACTATTTACATGATTCTTCTTCTTCTAGCATACTACTAACCTGAACTCCGATCTAGCCAATATGTGAATTAGAAACAAAGCCCTTTAAAAATTAAAACCCAACATTTGAAACATCAATTTGAATAATTTTCGAAGTGAATTTGAAAAACTCATGAATTTAACTCAACTTTATTTTGTTCAAACTTGCATTTGCTGTAATAACCCAAATTGAGGAACATTTCCTATTAGCAAGTTGTGATTAATAGTCTCAACTGGAGATGCGCCGAATAGCAGTTTCACCGAATAATCGAACACCGAATACTTTTTGGTTTAACCTTTACCGAACCAGATATTCGGCCGAATTATTCGGTTTAAACATTGATTTGAGGTTTATCAGTTTTATTCAACACATTCTTGACAGGATATCTTTGACTGATAATATAACATAAAACTTACTAAGAAGTGTTCTTGTGATGCACTGTTTGGAACCTTTGGTGTGGTAATGAATATTATGGGGGTTTTATCCCAACACCAAACCTTTATTTTAACACCTCGACACGTGTTTCGATCTTCAAGTGATCATCTTCAGTTTACTCTTCCTCTTGAAGATGATCACTTGGTGATCGAAACAGGTGTCGAGTTGTTACAAATAACGGTTTGGTATTGGAAAGAACTCCAGTATATCGTATCGTGTAGCCAAGAAAATATAAGTACCTACTCGGATCGAATACATTCGGCACTATAACCGAATAATTCGGCCGAATACAAATGGTGAAAAAGATGCCGAATATGCCGAATACCGAATACCAAACCAAATATTTTTTTGGTTCAACAACAATACGTGAACTACCTACCAGTCGATGAGTCATTGATTATTTCCAAAGTTCCTTGAGGTAGTACAAGGTATTCCTATAAATCATGAAGTTGATGTATCTTAGAGTGTTTTTCTCTTTACAAATAAATCTGGTTATCATAGTTCGTTAATTCCATCAATCCCGAGTTTACCCCAATAAATTTCAAAATGTTCATCATTGGCTTCCTTACAATTTCGTTCCTATTCTATATCGACGAATTATTGGAAAAAAAAAGAATCCAATATGCTTTGCTGACGACAGCACACTTGTCACGTCAATTTATTCAATTCCGGGAAATCGCATGTGGATTCACATCTCCACCGGCAGCAGCAGGTTGCATATCTTAATGAGGATCTAGAAGTGATTTCGAATTGGAGTGAAACTAACCAGGTTCAATTCAATTCCACAGGCATCGGTTTTCTCTAAAAAGATACATGTCACCTAACAGGATACGAGTATAATAATGTCGTCAGGTCAGACAATTCCGCGTTCTGCTTCGATAAGTTTGCTGGGGGTTAAAATGGACACCAATATGTTATGGCACAATCATGTTGCTGGAATTGCAAAGGCTGCTTATCAAAAGCTTGGAACACTGTTCCGAACCAAAAACCTGTACACACCTCAGCAACTTTTGATGCTTTATAAGGATCAGTTCACATGTATGGAGCTCCGCCCCTAAGCATACCCTAAAGTTGCTGGTTTCTATCCAGAAAAGACCTATCCGCCTAATTGGAAACACAAACATCACTTGCAACCTTGATAGCCTGGAACATCGAAAAAAGGTTGTAGATTTGTCTCTCTTTTATAGATACTTTCACGAGAGGTGTTCAAGTGATTTGGCACATTTGATTCCACCAAGAGCAGTACTTATCAGAAATACGCGACGGAATGTGACTACTCGTCGTTTTGAGGTTCAACTCAGCAAACCTCGAACTTCACTGTTCAAGAACTCCTTCATGTAAATCATTACTTTCGCACAGGCACCGCTCTTGGAGCGCTTAAAGGATTTTCCTGTAGTGCTTGTGATTTGTCCTTAAAAAAAAGAGATCAGGAACAGACTTTGGTTGTGTAAGGTATACTTCAAATTTCATCTAAGCAAAAAATTCTAAGGGACGTTTGTCTATTTACCGGTTTCGATATAGCCACTTTCGAACCAACCAGCCGTGATGAGGAGGTACCTCATCTTGATGAAACGTAATATCAGCTGAAAACTCATTTGGGTTTGTCAGTTATCCAACTGCTAATCCGTTATTCGGATTGTCACACTTGACTAATTCGTATAACCTCATGAAAATAATGAATGGGCTGACCCGTTACTTGATGAAAATCAATAACGCTATCCATGATAATATAATTCAATAATTTTCACAAACATTTCTTTCAAACTCAAACTTTGTTATTTTTTAGCAATGCCAAACGATTAACCATCAATAGATAAAACTAGATACTCGTCCTACGGAATCGTGGTTTCATCATGCTGTTTGCTCTCATGATATTGCTAAATAACAAAGTTTTTTTTTAAAAAATGGGAATTTATCGATAAAATTGTAAGATATCACACAGTATTACTGCAGAAACTCGCACAATATGGGATAAGAGACATGGCCCTGAAGTGGAATCATATCTGACAGGGCGAAAGAAACTGGTTAAAACTGACTATACATCAGGATTACTAAACGTTAGTAGGGGAGTACCCCAAGGATCAGTTTTAAATCCATATCTATGCCTCTTGTATATAAATGATCTTTCTCTCTCTCTTAGATATATCTAGTTCCTTCACTTCATTTGCCGACGACACTACCATTCTATGGCACTCTAAAGATGTGAATTTGCTTCTAAAAAATGTTACAAGAGACCTACAAAAAATCAAGTCGTGGTGCGATGCAAATTTTCTATGTTTAAATTTCAATAAAACAAAATTTCTCACGAATATTCTGGAGTTCTATCCCAACACCAAACTTATTTCAACACCTCGACACGTGTTTCGATCACCAAGTGATCATCTTCAAGAGGAATATTAAACTATTTCTCACATTTAAATGTCTTCTTCCGGATATAGAATCAGGTGCTGATTCTATACCATCTGACAGCAATATAAAAATATTGAGACTTAACATAGACACCAATTTGAAATTGGTTGTAAAGAAAAAATTATCATCCGGCTGTTTTGCCTCCAGTCTACAGCTAAAGAGTTGGGTTGTGCTTCGGCAAAAAATATCTATTTTGCTCTCACTGAGTCAAACTTGAGGAACGCAACCCAGTTCTAAGGTTCGTGTAGTAATGATTTCTTTGAGAGTGTATTTGTGCCAAGTAAATAGATTGAGTTCCTGCAAACCTCTTTTCCTGAAACACGGAATACTGACACTAACCTCAATCTACGTTTTAGTAGCTACACGTCTCATTTACAAGAGTAAATCTTTATATGGAAATAACAATCGCATTGCACGAAATGCAATGAATTTATCATTAATCATCCCTAAATCCACACTAACCAAAGACCCAATAATTTACGTGGGTGTCAAAATGTATAATAAACTACCTGCAGATATAAAGAACATGGACTCTCCTAAAATGTTTAGGAAAAAGTTACATGAAAGACTGGCATCTAAAGCCTATTACAATCTGACAGAATATTTTAATGACGAAACGATATGAAATTGACGGTGCCTTAAATGTATGTATTTTTTCATGTAATTATGTAATTGTATATTTATCTGGATGTAGTTATTTACATGTTCTTTTTTTAGCAGTATTTGTCAATAAGGTCCTGTATCTTGGATAATAAACACATTCTCTCTCTCTACTACCGATAGATTTAAGTGAAATTTGACAACATTAGTGGCATTTCTTGACTTCGATTTTTCAAGGTACTTCCAACAAATATACCAAAAACAGGGTTATCAAATCATCTTAAGGAACAATTCGTTCAGGCCAGTCTCAACTCCCAACACGGTAGGTTAATGCACTGACACCAATCAAAAAAACAACTACTTCCGTGGCTAATACAACGAAAGGCGTTGAATTATATCCGACAGGTGTCAGTGCAGGATTCTTCACGGAAGTTATTCCTGCATACAGCTGTTGGCGATACAATTGCCGCAATATATTTTCAATTATTGGAACACACTTGCAGACCGGTTTCGGGTTGTTTGGCCACTTGTCAGTGCAAGGTAGTGCCTATCATTAACATACAGTCGATCATTTCCGATAATTGCAAATCGAATTCCTTCAGAGTATAATTCCTTGAACTAGGCTGAAGCGGACAACAAATAACAGGTTTGTCATCGCCCCATCTGCCTGTGAACGAGGTAACCAACCTCATGTCCAAAATTTGCCCAATTACTCGTATAATTAAAGGAAACTTTTCACATGTAGTCGGTGAGCGTACTTGAAGACTGGCTATAGACACTACTTTGCACTGACGAGTGGCCAACAGCCCGAACCGGTCTGCAAGTGTTTTTCAATAATTGTATCGCCAACAGCATTGCAGGAATAACTTCAGTGAAGAATCCTGCACTGGCACCTGTCGGATATAATCCAACGCCTTTCGTGGTATTAGCCAGGGGAGTAGTTGTTTTCTGATAGGTGTCAGTCCATTAACCTACTGTGTAGGGTGTTGAGACTGGCCTGAACGAATTGTTCTCTTAAATGATTTGATTTATAGCCAGTCTTCAAGTATGCCCACCGACTATATGTGAAATATAGGGTTATTATGTGAAAACATTTGAAATGGGTAAATGAAGGTCTGCAGCCTCCGTGCATTTTACGACTTTTTTTATACCAGAAATAGGTTCTTTAAATAGTCGATTTTTAAACTTCCGTGGGCCATATCTCCAAAAGTAGACTTCAGATTCGTGATCAACACGAAAGACCATCTGAAAATTTTCAAAAAATGTGTGTGATACCGAAAAACGAAATGCCAGGTACCAAATAAGCTGTTAATAATTGTCAGCATCCCGAAGGAAATTTACCAAATTTTCCACGACTATACCGGAAAGCAGTTCACGAAAAACAAGCGAACCAAAACGGATAAGCTAAGAGAACGGCGACATATTACGAAAAGTCGACCTAGTGTGGGATACGATTGGCCTTAATTCCTAAACGCGAATTTACAGTGCTCGCACCTCGTCGATTTCCTAGCTTATCTGAATAAATCGACCAGTCGCCATGAATCGTTTCCTAATAGAAGTAAATTGCCACGAATCACACGTAACTAGAACACGTCGATTTGGTACTGTAATGAACAATAGACGTCTGAATTTCGTCCATACAGTGTTTAAAAGCCAAATGAAATAAATTCATTATTTAGGTTACGGTACATATATCAACAAAATCCCAAAATACGTCAAATTTCAATTATAATCAAGTTAATATCAAGGTTATTGTAACAATTAAGATAAAATAAATTGAAGTCATGTGGTTACCGAAATTCGATAAAACACACTCAAAACTTATTGCAATATACTCAAAACTTATTTCATGTTGAGGTATTGATAATAAGTATGCAAAAACCATAGCAATGTTCTTTTTAAATAGCATCCTTTAAAAAACTGTAAATAATTTCCGTGGCAACGTTAGTTTTAAAACGCCTTGTCAACTTGTTTTGTATGTTACATTAGTTGTCAGTATTTCAAGTTTAAAGTTCGTTAACTTCAAGTCTGACAAATGGTTAGATTAATGGAAATGCGTAAAATAACAGTTTTACAAATGATTGGTTACGGAGATAAAACCCGAACACAACAGGAAGTAGGTCGCCTATTTCATGAGAAATTTTTTAATTTACCGCATATATCTCAAGGAAAAATAAGCAAAATAGAGAGTGATGAACTCAAATTAGATATGCTGTTTCGAGTTTGAGGAAAACCCACATACATCGAGTAGACATGCATCCACTACATTCAAACATTGGTATTAAAAAAAATTAAATGCATCCCTATAAAATGATACCTACTTAGGAGCTCATGGAACACGATTTTGATAGAAAAACTTATTTTTGTAAGCAAATGATAGAAATGTTGGATAACAATAGAAGACGTTATGTTTTCTGATGAGTATACTTTGTCTCTTAACGGTCATGAAAATCGACAAAATTGCAGCTACTGGTCAACGGAAAATCCTCACTGGATGAGAGAAGAACACACGCAATACCCTCAAAAGGTTAATGTTTGGGCAGGGATTGTGGAAAACCAATCGTTGGTCCCTTGCTCAGGGCACATGATTCTCGGACCCAATGATCACTTACCCACAGTGTGGGGAGTGGTCATTGGTTGATAATGCTGGCGCGCCCTCCCAAATGTATCGGGGCTTCGGGGGATAGGGCCTACCGGCGCACACTATGGTGAAAAAAAAAAACAATCGTCTTTATTACTACAACTACACAAAAAAATAACAATATCAAGTTCTAACTACATATATGAAGTTATAGTAAAAGGCGAATTTCAATTTTCGCAGCTATGCAAATAACTGCTAAATAGTTCTTCATTGAGGGCAACTTCAATGGCGATAATTATTTGGCACTACTTCAAAATGTCATTCCATGTTTAGTAAATTTATATCTTGATCCTGGAAACCCTCAAGTTCCACTAAATACGATATGGTTTCAGCAGGATGGAGCACCACCACATTACCAAATGGTGGTGGATAGGGAGGCAAGGATCGATTGAATGGCCAGCGGGATCACCTGATCTTTCATCATTAGATTTATTTTTATGGGGATATGTGTACAAAACTGAACCTTCAGATTTGAATGACTTAAAAAAGAACGAATAACGCTTGCGATTAGGTCGGTCACGCCTGATATGTTAAATAATGTTAGAAGACAGTTTTATTTGAGATTAGGATGTTGCCAAGACGTTCGCGGTGAACATTTGGAACATCTACTTCGGTAACCACATGATTTTAATTTATTTTATCTTGATTGTTGCAATAAACTTGAAAGAGATAACATTTTTGAATAGAGAATTAAGAGAGCTTTCAAACGATATATCACAAACCTATACTTCCCCTTTTAAAAATTGGGGATTGTACCTGTCATTCGAAGGGTGTTGAAAGGTGTCAAATTATAACTCACATTTGACGTGTTTCCGGATTTTTTTAAAATATATGTAACCGAAATGATGAATTTATTCCATTTGGCTTTCACACACTGTATATTATGACAGGCTGGATTTTATTCCTGAGAAACGATCTACTTAGATCAAACTCTCATACCGGATGGCCATTTTTTCAATAACACTGTATTGGTATTTTGAGAAAGAATTTTGATACATTCTTGATGTTTGGACAAAAGGGGTCATGCCCCATTTCTCGGATAAGCAGTCAATTTAACTCTTACAATGTCGAAGTAAGAAGAAATTAATTCAATGAATTCATTTCAACGAATTTTCATAGCGAAACCATTAATGAAAATTACTCAATTTCATCACATACATTGAGAAAAGCATAGTTGTTATTTAGAAACAATCAAAACATTCGTTTGCGAAAATTATGAACTTTCATACAATCATTTTTTCATATTTGACACCCAAATGATGATCAAATTAGTTATTTGAGTGATACGTTAATAAATTCAAAATGAGACCGTTGAAATACTCAAATACGAACTCAAAAATTCTGAAGAAGTTTGTCCAAAACATACGAAACGTCTGATTTCATCGACATTTTGGGGATTTTCTCCTTCCATAATTTCCAAAACAATTGTAATGCAGAAATTTATGGAAGTTACTGATTAATAGTAAATTTCCATTTTTGTATTCTCTGTGAACCGATTTCTTCCTGAAAACTAATTTTTTCAGCTCAGAATTAAACTATACTGGGAAAGTAGAAGCTTTATATTTTTTTAGTGAAACATAGTACTTCAGAGCTGTATAGAGAATATTGTAAAAATTTGTAACTACAAGTATTTTGGTATCCCATTTGATAAAAATTAAATATAAGTAAACATACTTGTGATGTACTGTTTGGAACTTGTGATGTACTGTTTGGTGTAGTAATGAATATTACTGGAGTTTTTTCCCAACACCAAATCGTTATTTTTACACATCTTCCTCTTGAAGATGATCACTTGGTGATCGAAACACGTGTCGAGGTGTAAAAATAACTATTTGGTGTTGGGAAAAAACTCCAGTAATATTAATAAGTAAACATTTCTTGAATTTGGAATATTATTGATTTGATATAAATTATGGAAACTAAATGAATGTAATAAAGCTAGTGCAGATGAGTTTTCTGGACAATCAACATTCAGACCAAGCTCTCCATTAAACCAAAATGCGTCAGGGATATTATAGTCACCAAAAAGGATAATCTTGCTAGTACAGTATTTTTCTGAAATATAATCAACGGTACCAGTATGGTTCATATAAGTATTCACTACAGAAAAAGGAGGAATATATTATAAACCACCGATAATTATTGTTGAAGCACCTATTGATAATTTAACATACAGATGTTCCATATAGTCAGGAGATATGTCGATTAACTCCGTTATTGAAGATTCTCTAATGGCTAGTAGTATTCCTCCTCCTCTTTTTTTATCGCTATTTGTTTGGTCTCTATCTAATTTATATGTGTTAAAACCTTTTAAACTCAGTTCACTATCCGAAAAGTCATCTATTAAGCCATGTTTCTACTAAAATTATAATATCATAGTTTGAACACATAACACTTTGTTGAAATTCTAATAGTTATGTTCTCATACCGCCGACATTTAGAGTAAAAAAAACCAGAAACTGATTGGGTTTTACTTTTTTGCAGCCGCTTCAGTGATTTGAGGTACTCCATTCACATATCTTATTATAACATTTTCTTCCCTCTGCTTTCTATCATCAACTTCTTTCTTCATGTTCTGCCAGTTTTTTACTTGTAGTGGAGTTAGATCAGCCATTAATGAAAATTTTTTTTCCTTTGAGTGCATCTCTTTTTTATTTAATTAACTTGTTTGCATCTTCTACACTGGTAAAAATAACTTTCAAGGTTACCACTTTTATTTTTTTGTCCAACTCTGAATATCTGTTTAATATGCAAATCCTCATGAGTAACTTCTTCAACTATTTCCTTAACAGTATTCAAGTCTGAGTTGTAATAATCACCTTCTGCTAAATTGAATATCATAACATTGTTCATTTTTTTTGTCTCTCGTATATTTCATTTATGACTGTTTCTTCGGAAAAAGATATACATGTTTCTTTTTTTTTAATTTTTGATTTCAGTTTTCCTTTTAAAGCCATTACCTTCAATTCAGATGCACTTACATTCGAACATTCTACATGCATTTTGTGTTCACAACCATCACAACTCAAGGGCAAGTCATTTCCGGTAATTCTACATTTTAAACAATCCATGGGTTATTATGTATCTAGAGATATTTACCGAGTCCTGACCTGTCAGTTTAAGATGTTAGGTTGTAGGGTGGGTACTATGGGCTGTTCAGGCACTTGAGATTCGGATACCACTTTCAGGTATCTTGCCTAATTGTAAACAAATGTAAAAGGGATTGTTTAGGATGGTTTAGTTATAGTTTAACTATTAGTCCGGTCAATTTATACATTCGAAGCTACCTAAATTTCCACCAAGCTGAAAATCAATAAGATTGTTTTAAATATGATTAAAAATAAAATTTGAAAGTTCCCCATCTTTCCCCTGTATGGAAAAAAATTGATTCAATGTCAAAGGTCAAAAAAATGGGTTTTTTCGCGATTTTCAGCAAAACGGTAAGTTTTTTCATAAAAATACTTTAGACAAAAATTGTAGATCATGAAATTATCCACAAAAAATGTATCAATACTGTTTTTCCCTACGAGCCATCGTTTTTGAGATATAACGATTCAAAAAGTTGTAATCGTCATAATATGCACACGTTTCCACGCCACCTATGAGGTAGTGTATTTAGCGCTTTTTTTTCAACGTGGTTTCTTAACGTGGTTTCCCCAGTATGCCTATTCCACGGGTCAGTTGTGATCTTGTTTAATTTGAAACTTGCAAAATAATGGACATTAGTAGAGATTGAAAAGATAAAAGCAATTTAAGTTAAAAAATGTTGTGAAATTTAATCGTCCGAGTCGTAACTTTCAAATTCTTGATCTTGTTCTTGGTCGTGTTGTTCTTCTTCTTATTCTTCTTCTTCTTGTTCTTCTTCTTCTTCCTGAGTACATGTGAACTGTGTTAATAGCAATGTATCGCATGTCACCCCGTTGAAATCAAACGGATCCTCCACTATTGGTGATTCAATATTAGAGCACGACTGGCCTTGACAATGTATTAATGCCAGAGAACAAAATAGTCCTGCTTTTTTGCAACCACATTTAGCACTGCACCCCTTTATGCAATTGTAAAAAATTGTGTGCAGGTGGAAGTAAAGTTTGGACTGGTTTTGATGAATTGTTGACCAACTTTCAACCCCAGTCTGTAGGGTCTAGTTAATAACTAAGCCACACTTGAACTTGGTAATATACCCGAAAAAGATGTTGATGAGCAGCAACTGAGGTTGGAGGAAGACAAGGTAATTGTACTTGTTTTTTACATGACATGTTTTTGTTTTCCAACAAAACATGCATATCTATACTTATCTAAGCAGGTAGTTTTTTTTAGGAGCTCTGTACATAGAAATAAGAAAGCGAATGCCGTTAGTGAAAATCTCTAGTCGAGTTGAATTACTATTTTTAAAAACTTCAGCACATTGAACTAAATTTTGTTTTTAAAAGTTACAATGCCTGATAAAAAAATATTTCAATGTATATTACAACTACATAGATGTGTATACGTGGCGTACTCATGCATATTATGATCAGTTACAACTTTTTGAATCGTTATATCTCAAAAACGGTGGTTCGTAGGAAAAAAAGTATTGATACATTTTTTGTAGATAACATTATGATCTACAATTTTTGTATTAAGTATTTTTATGATAAAACTTGCCGTTTTTCTGAAAATGGCGAAAAACTCATTTTTTGACCTTTGACTTTGAATTAAATTTTTTCCATACAGGGGAAAAATGGGGAACTTTCAAATTTTATTTTTTATCATATTTTAAACAATTTTACTGATTTTCAGCTTGGTGGAAATTTAGGTAGCTTCACGTTTATTTTTTGGTCTAATTTGACCGGACTATATATGTATTTTAAATATTCCTCAGTTATCATCAACTTGAATTTGATGTTTCTCTTCATAAAGTTTTTCACGGTATTATCACTGTTGTTTTGATATTGAATTTGAAATTTTCGTAGGTAAAGAAACCACAAAATGTTCCCTTTATCAGAGCTCCGGCGACACACGTGTGCACTTATACTCACTCACTATTTTATTCCCTCACTATTTTATCGACCACTCTTGGGTTTTTTTATCTTCCACAATCCGAAAAAAAAAAAATAAAAATTGTAATGGAGAACCTAATCCGGGCGTAGAAATGAAAAAAATTTATTTCACTGCAAACTCAAACTATTTTACATAAAGCAAAATGCTGTATTTATCAGCAACTTACATTTATTAATTTTCTAATTCAATGTCAGTGTAGTTATTTCACATTTTTTATTTTTAGTTTATTCTTGAATTACGATTGTCTTTTTATTATTTTTATATCTTCATCTGAAGCTTTCAATTCATACATGTCGATGTTGATTAAATCAAAACACTTTTTTCACAAATAATTGTGAATACATTTTGGTAAAACTTAAAAAATATTTACGAAAACACACATTCAAAGCACAGTATCTCACGAAGCTAATTGATCAAGGTTTGGATCTAATAAAAATTCAAACGATTTCACCAAATGTCACATTCCATAAGAGGCATTCGGTTTTCTTATCTTGAAAATATCTCCAACCCCCAGTGTATTCTTTCCATTTTTTTGACGAGGTCATGCGTGTTATATTTCAAGTATGCGTGATGTGTCAACAACGTTTACCCTTGTGCATAGTATGTCGAAGGCCGTATTATATCTAATGTCTATTTTTAGTTCCTTGATATGAAAAGAATTCCTGGGCACTGATACCTCTATTGGTGCTCGTTATAAAGAAAAAAACCGATTCGAATCTAATCGAGAATCAATTGAAATCAAAAACTTATCTGTCATATTAGACTAATTAGCAACTTGTTTTCATCACTCACACACGAAAGGTGTAACTCACGGAGATGACGATACGGTAATAGGTTGACAAATAGTGAATACGAGGACCTTTTGTTATGTTATTAAGAATGAAAGCACATATAGCAGTTAATTATCACGAACACAATCCAATTTTTTCAGTGAGTTTTAGTGTCTGAGAAGGCAGAACTACCACCGCTCCATCTGTGAACACTGGTTGATTGGTATTACTGGAAAACATTTTTGTAAAAATTTCAGTAGTTTCCTATATTTTCTATGAATGAATTGAAGAGGTTTTGTATGAAAGTGTATAATTATAAAATTATTGCAAAGTGCTTTCGACTTTCGTCATCATCAGTGCTCACTTGAACGTAAGTGATCTAATTAAAATGAAATTTATGTGATGATTAAAATCATAAAATATTTTCAAGGTTATGAAATTTAGGAAAATTGTTTATGTTTACTTGTCAGACATCAGAAAGTATCAAAAACGAGGACATATTACATTTGTAATATTTGATTTATATAAAACAAAATAGGCTGATAGCCAACGAAATACATTTTTTGGATTGAGGACAAGTGGTTCAGTCAAAGTATTATATGAAAGAAGGACAACTTGAGACAGAATGTGTCAAGTTTAGTGTCATGTTGAAAATAAAAGTACCAACTTGAGGAGTGATCCATTATGGATTTTGAAATTTTTCTTTTGTATTTCTATTAGATCACTTACTTTCAAGTAAGCACTGACGATGACAAAAGTCGAAGCGCTTTGCAATCCCTACTAATATTATAAAGGCGAATGTAAGTTTGTTTGTTACAGTTTCACGCGAAAATTACTGAATCGATCATCATGAAATTTTGTACACATGTTCTAGGAGGTATTAGAAGTAACATAGGAGACTTTTTATAAAAAAAAATATTTTTTATGTAAGATAACAAAACTGAAAATGATTTATTTTTGTTACAGTGAAATATATTTTAACATTTGTTGTTGCAATTCAATAAAGCATATTTTAAATTTTCGAAACTTCATCGTATGTAATAATTTTGAAAAATTGATAATCCCAGTCAAGCATTAAAATATAGTTCTCATATTGATTCATTTCTTTTGTACTGACACAAAATCTTTAAAGTTTTAAAAAGAAAGTTTTCGTACATTCGAAAAAAATCTATATTCATGAAAATATAGTGATATCTACACAAAAATTGTTAAATTATTACTTTTTGATAATTTCGATTTTTAAAAGTGCTTGTGGCATTTTCTTCATTGTTTTCTTCAATAATTTTTTTCACAACTATTCAAGGTAAACGTTGATGAAATTTTACTACTGAAGTATTTCTCCATGACTCAACATATATAAAAATGATGTCTTCGTCTTCAGTACAGTTTTCCCTCAAATACTTAACCATTTTTTAAAAATACGCCTATTTGATTTATTATATCAATAATTACGGCTTCGACAAATATACAACTCCTTCCGATGAATGGAATAATAATAAAATTCCATTCGAAAAAATATTTTTGACGATTGGGCATGTACGGCTCTGTCTACTAAAGGAAGAATCACATATTCACTAGCCGCGTTCAAAAAAGCTTACCTTAGGTATTGGAAAAAAGGTAAACAAAACTGGAAGAGACAACGAAGAGACAACATAGATTAGAAAGTAAAAGCACCTAAAGGCAGGCTGACTTTCGACTGAAAGAGGTCAAATGTCAATCTTGCTGAGTTTATCAAAACAAATAATTTTTTTATAACATAAAATGTCATTTTGAAAATTTGAAAAAAATCTAGTATCTTCCTAACACTTGAACGAATCTAGTCCCGTAGAAAGTTATTCAATTGTTAACTAACAAATTTTTTCCCAATCTCCGTTGACATAAATGATGGGATAAAAAGGTATGAATAATTGGCCTATAAATTTCAAACTTCGTGGAGCCCTTTTGATATATATACTTCATACGACCCTACGATAAAAGTTCACAAAAATATATTAATTTGTTGATTATGATTTTTTATAACTATTGCAAAATGAAATATCCAAAAATTGTCGATAATTTTTTTTTTCAATTGATATTTAGCTATGTCTGTTTTCACATTAAACAATGGCAGTTATTAGCATAGGATATGAATTTTTTATGTAATTTGTTCATCAAATTGTTTTAAACAAACAATAAATAGTAGTATCAACGGGAACGCGAGTCAAAAATAAGTAATATCGTTGAAAAATTAGATGAATTTTCATTTTCCTAAAAAATATTTATTTATTAATCAAACTATATCTTGTCCTCTTCAAAGTGGTCCCCCTCAGTCCCCCTTGTGCCAGTATTTTTTCCAATTCTCGAACCAGTTCAGATATGCACTTTCTGGTATGTCCTTGAACCCTTTCTGAGATTCGTTTCCAATCTCCTCAATCGTCGCAAAACGCCATCTTTTCATAGGTCTCTCCAATCTTGGGTACAGAAAAAAGTCGCAGGTGGGCAAATATGGTGAATACGGTGGCTGAGACATGATTACGGTGTTGTTTTCGCCAAAATATCACAAACAGCAGGTGCATAACTCCAAGATAATACTCCTTATTGACCGTATGATCATGTGGCAAAAACTTATAATGCACCACGCCACGGTAATCGATGAAAATAGTGAGCAAAACCTTGACATTTGATTGAACTTCTTGGTCTTGGCTCTTCCACTGGAACGATTAGACTTTGGTTTTGACGTCATAACTATATACCCATGATTCGTCACCAGTTTTCATCTTTTTGAGTAGTTACTAAATCCTTCAAATATACAATCATGAACACTCATTCAAAAGTATTTATCAATGCTAGATAGGGACATAGAGCATGGAGTTCATGTCAATTTCAGTCACATAAAATGAAATACTTATATTACACGAAGGAAAATCGTGAGTCGAATTTAAGAATGATATAATATACAGAATGAAAATTTAGTGTTATAGAAAATATTTTTGAATCGTGACCTTGGCACAATAGATAACACTAATCACTACCAGGTTAAATAAAGATAGACTCAACGGCAAAATTCAGTATTTTGAGCTTTATTGTATAACAAATGAGTTTATTTCTGGAGTTTTATCCCAACACCAAATCGTTATTTTCAAGACCTCAACACGTGTTTCTATCACCAATTGATCATCTTCAAGAGGAACGTTAATCTTCCTGAGGTATTACAGTCTAAAGTAGACTCATAAAAACGGACAAAACTTATTGAAACAACCTAATATCTAATATATCTATTACCTACAGATATATAATAATATTAGAAGTATGAAAATGAATATGGTCCGATATTTGTTAATGAAATGGTTTTCAGTTGATTTCATTCAATCTGCTTTATTAACTTAACTTAATTTCGAAATTTGCATATTTCTAAACATGTGCGCAATTCAGTTTTTTTAAAACGTCATTTGAAATCCCATCTTAACATGTGATGAAATTCAACCGAATGAAGCCAAAATAAATGAATCCAAATTCAAATTACAGTCTAAAAGCTTGAACTGGAATGTTACTTAGTAATGAAGTCTAAACAGTTTTACCATTTTCATTCAATAAATATAAATGAAAAACTCAAATAGAACTAATAACTAGTAGTTATGATTAGGGTGCCTTTTTGACTATTTCGTGAAAATAAAGAAGATTTAACCTGTTACGACTATTTAGTAAATAGTTCGAAATTACTCTATTACTAAGGCTCTAGCAATTAAAATACCCAAATTAATATTTCCTACCGAGTCATCTTGAAAGTTTATATACGTTAAAAAAAGTTTATTCCACTTATTCGCGAGTGAAAGTGTCAATTTTTCAACCAATAAACCCACGTTTTCAGATATTTTTTTCGCGAATAACTCAAAATTGAGTTTTTTACTACAAACAAAAATAGTAACAAAAAAACTCTATTTAGTAACAAAAAACAATTTAAAATCTGTTTTTTTCGTTAACCACCTGTTGCACCCATACGAACGACAACTCTCAGAAGGCGAAACTTGTGCGAGCTAAGGATTAACGAGGTCTCTCCTTTTTAACGTGTGATTCCTAACACAATACGTTTTTTTAATGAAATCCTATAAAATATTTTCCGAAGCGCTGGAAAAAAAGTTATTTTTTTCATTTTCTATAAAATCTAGCATGAAAACTAAAAGAGTTATTACGAATATAATGTTGGTTTCTACCTTTTCCGTTGACAAAAAAGTGAAAATTACCCCTCAATACCACCCCAATGGAAAATAATCATTACCAATTCTCAATTCACTTTATTTATGTAGGTGTGAAATGCTCTAAAAGTTTGACTGATTTAAGGTGCTTAGTTTTGAAAAATTTGAACTTGAAATGAAAAAAATATTTTCATAATTTTATAAAAACTCCCCTTTCTTTCAAATAACTCAAAAATCATTAATTGCAGCATATGAGTATCATTGTTTTTAAATTATTATGAATATAGGACAATTTTTCACAAACTTACAAAAATGCTCTATTCACTTTAAGCTCATTTATTTTCAAAACTAACCACTTTGAACTGGCCAAACTTCTGAAGCATATTATAAGTACTTGTGATGCACGTGTTGAGGTGTTGAAAATAACGGTTTGGTGTTGGGATAAAACTCCAGTGATATATATTATCAGTACATGAATACAGGGAATTGAAAGTGTTAACAATTATTTTCAATCAGAGTGGTAATTAGAGGGTAACTTTCAAATGATTGTGTTCGAAAAAAAAGGGGGACCAACGTTATTTTCGTTATAACTCGCTTGGTTTCGATGTTAGGGACTTGTAGATATAAAAAACAAAAATAAAAATGTTTCCAAACACTTCAGAAAAGGTTATATATGGACGTGTACGTCGAAAAGAGCATTGTTTTTTTTGGTTACTTCACGTTGAAACAATTTTGGCGTTTGAAAAATAAGAACCAATCTTCAACAAACTAACTCGTTTGTATTTGACGTTTTTTCGATGAAACTTACTTTTCAAGTTATTCGAGGAGAACCTTCTGAAAAAGTGAGTTTATTCACTAGCAAAAAGTCGAAAAATATTGACTCTCAGACAAAAACTTAATTGAATTAATAAAAGTTGCGTAGAATTAGTCAATTAATCCATTCCCGAACTAATAATCAATGAAACATTTTTCACTCCAGGGTTTTTACCCTGGGGGTGGATGTACAACCCCCGTATGGGATCAATTTGTAACTAGAGGATAATCAGAACCTAAATTAAAATTTTCAAGAACATCGGTGCGGTTAGTCAAAATTTTACGGGCAAAAGGTCGTCCACCGGACTAATAATTAGGAGTAACAATTAATTCAATCAAGCCCGTTGCAGATGCATGAATTTTATTGCGGTGTCATAGTAGGGGCTAGGAAAATGTTGCAAAGCAAATATTTGAGATGGATAGTTTATTTACTTGAATAAGGTAAATTCGCAGTTTCTTACGGTTTTTAGGCGTATAACCTCCAACGTTGACTCCTCCAAAAAAATGTCTTTTAAAGAAAATGTAAATTCACAGATTATGTAACCCATACCCACGCTCAGATGTTGGACCAATATTTTCCAGTTTAAGAACTTTGAACATTAGTCATTCCACATTCGTAGTAGAAACGCTTAGAGACGGCTGAAGGTTCGGCAAATATTCTTGAAAATTGGTGGGGATTCTTCAGGCGGATTGATTTGTCAAGCTCAATTGAAGCATCCTTAAATTTTATTTAAACGACGTTTCGAAGAGTAGCAAAACTAAACTAGTCAGAAGAAGGTAATTTGAACTGATTGAGTTAACTTTTGTTTCTGAATGAACATAAAATTGCATAAGGATCAACTTCAATTGACTTTTCCTTCAATTCCGTAAAAATCCCCAAAAAAATGTCAATTTCAACAGATAACCGAGATTATATCGAACGAGAGAAATGTTTTTGGGGAGAAAATCAGAGTTTTCGTCGACCTTTTTTGGATATTTCCACGTTACACAATCTGAAAAAAATATGAAAATTGTATAGAGAACTTTATGCGTGTGTAGATAAGTTACGGTAAATTCAATTTTCACAAAGAAAAATGTTCTATTCAAATAGTAACCTGTGATATTCAATAATTCTGCCTACCAAAAAAAGAGCTCAGATATTATATATACGGCTAAAATCTGCTCTGTCTTCAGAACTGGAAAAAAAATCTGATGAATATTGCAGCTTTTTCTTCGCTGGTCCTCGACATATATCGAGGATATTTGAAAACATGAGGTAACCAGCGAAGAAAAATACTCATTAGATTTTTTACAATTCTGAAGACAAAGGAATATTTTAGTCTCCGAAATGTCAAGATAAGTATCTACATAATTTCTTAGATTTTTTTATAAACAAGTTACCGATAAATAGAACATTTTTCTTTATGGAAAATTCTTTGAATTCACGCAGTAACTGTGAACTGAAAAAGTTGCCCTTTCTACACCTGAATAGATTTCTCCATTACATTTTTTGTATTTTGTTCAAATTGCGGAAGGTGAAAATACAAAATAAGGTAGATAAAAACGAACATGATGCTATTATTGTCGACATCAACGTTATATATTTAGCAAATATTTGCGATTTTACAACATTTACTGTAAAAAAACTACTGACACTTTTCTCAATTTTCACCAATATAATTTTCAAACGTCCTATAACTGCGGATTTCAACCAGTTTCGATGCACCGACAATAATAATCCATTTATCTATTCTATCTACTTTCGGTTACCTCACGATTAATCGCATTTCCTAGTTTCACTGGCTAGAGAGAGCGAAAGGTTCTCTTCATGGGAGCTTTCCCTGCGATCTTCGATCCTTATTGAACACCCGCGCTTTTGCTTCTCGCCCGCCACCTATCGATTTCTCTTTTTCATATGTACTTGCATAGAGAAAGTCGAATATCGCACGGTTCGCCGTAAAACGAAATCTCCAAAACGACCTACAGGTACAGATTTCATGAAATCACCTATAAAAAAATAATAGCAAACATGATTAAAAGGCTTTGAGAGAGAGACCGATTTGACATTTTGAACCTGGTAGGTATTCACTCAATCAATAAATCACAACCAAGTGTTTACACAAGTACACAAGTCACACGTCTAAAATACATTCAAATATACGTTAAAACGACGCGATAACAAATTTTTGTTAAGATTGTTCAAAATAAAAAAATAGTAAATATATGGAAAATCAATAAATTGTGAAAAGCAAAATTTATATACTTGTTGAATTCATAGAAGGATTTTTCAAAAACATGACTTATAAAATTTTGGAGCCCAATAGCCAGTACCGGTATATACAGGCTGATTCACGGTGGATGGCACATTAGACGTTTCTGGTGAACCAGACAACGGATCACTTTGAAAATTTAATGGAGGGCATATTCGGACATTCTCTAGCCAACTAAAATATTTTCGACAATGCGGTGTTGCCGCTTCTATTAGAAAGCAGTAGCAACTTTGATTTTTCAAATGGAACACTCTGTATATAATATTATTTTTGGAATCTCCAACAATTGCCCGACAACTTTTCTTGATATTTCCCTATACCTATCTGTTACCGTTTTCGAAATAAAAATTAATTTCAATTTTTTTCTTCGAAAATCATGACTTCTAAAAATGCCGATATCTTTTAGTTAAGAAGTACTATGATATCGAAATTTGGTTTGGAGTTAGGTGATACTTGGACACTTCCCACACGTCAGCCTAATCTCCGTTACTTCAATACAGGGTGGTAAAAAAATACAGTTTTTTCGTTTGCTTGAAAAAGTTGCTGAAATTTGATTATTTTAAATGAAACACCCTGTATATTATTGAAAATTCGGAAAGCTGCCGAAATTTGCTTTCTTTCTATGTATATCATACCTATACCTAACTAGTCAAGTTTCGGACTTATGAACATTTATTTGTGAAAATGTCCCTTCAGAATGGTATTTCCACTCGGTATTTGGTAAGCAGGCCATGATTACTATTTGACAGTAGCGTTGTGACATTCTCCTAATAATATCGACATTTTCGTCACTTCAGAAGTTGCAAATACCTTCAAAACGATGGAACAAAACTATTCAAACGAAGTTCTTATGAATTTGTTTATTATTTTTGGACAGTGTGACAAAATTATCAGCAGAACATGTAGAAAGTTCAATGCAATGTATCCGAATCTACCGCCAATGAACCTCAAGAAATTTATACGAATTCAGAACAATTTCAATATGTTTGGATAAACTTTAAAAAAGCACCAAGAAACTTGAAATTGGAAATATTGATATGAATAATTATAAAAAAGTAAAACAATCATGTGAAATATTTCAAAATATGTTCGAATCGCTGGCCGTTCACTTCCAAGCACTTTAAAATGCGGGTGTTGACTGCTTTCGTGGTGGCAGATCTGATTTCATTGAGATACAAATCTTCAAATGTTTGGGCAATCCTTTCTAACAATTCATCTCTCGAACGCACGGGTATTTTGTAAACTTTTTCTTTAAACACTCCCCACAAATAAAAATCTAATGGATTAAGATCGGGTGATCTCGCTGGCCAATTCCATGGTCCCAAGCGCCTCATCCACCGATCGTCAAATAGTCTATCCAGTTCTGCGCTCACTTCTCTTGTGCAATGTGCAGGAGCTCCGTCTAGTTGGTACCAACAGTTTCGATAAGCTTCGAGTGGCAGATTATCCACGAAACTGTCTACAGTATTCTCCAAAATATTCAGGTAGCTTCTGGATGTTAATGACTCCTCGTATATCACGTACCTCAATTTGTTGTCCATCAACATGCAGAAGACATTAAAACTAAATTTTTCTTGAAATCCGGCTTCTTTTGTGACGTGAGGATTTTCACTGGACCAATAATGACGATTTTTTCTATTGAAAATCCCTTCTCTCGAAAATTTCGATTCATCAGTCCAAATAATTTTATTTAAAAAAAGTGGATCTTCTTGAATGCGTGTCAACAACATTTCACAAAATTCTACTCTCTGTTGAGGATCTTGAGGCTTCATTGCTTGAATTTTGGTGAATTTATAATCATGCATTTTATGTCTTCGCAAGATTCTTTGAACCGATGAATATTTCATACCCAAATCTTCTTCAGCACTTCTTATCGATGACTCGGGAAATGCGTGAAAATATGCTAAGACATTAATCTGGTTGTCTTCGAAAGTTACGGGTCGAGGCAAGTTTCTTGGTGCTTTTAAAGTTGATCCAAATGCATTGAAATTGTTCTGAATTCGTATAAATTTCTTGAGGTTCATTGGCGGTAGATTCGGATACATTTCATTGAACTTTCTACATGTTCTGCTGATAATTTTGTCACACTGTCCAAAAATAATAAACAAATTCATAAGAACTTCGTTTGAATAGTTTTGTTCCATCGTTTTGAAGGTATTTGCAACTTCTGAAGTGACGAAAATGTCGATATTATTAGGAGAATGTCACAACGCTACTGTCAAATAGTAATCATGGCCTGCTTACCAAATACCGAATGGAAATACCATTCTGAAGGGACATTTTCACAAATAAATGTTCATAAGTCCGAAACTTGACTAGTTAGGTATATGTATGATATACATAGAAAGAAAGCAAATTTCAGCAGCTTTCCGAATTTTCAATAATATACAGGGTGTTCCATTTAAAATAACCAAATTTCAGCAACTTTTTCAAGCAAACGAAAAAACTGTATTTTTTTACCACCCTGTATTGAAGTAACGGAGATTAGGCTGACGTGTGGGAAGTGTCCAAGTATCACCTAACTCCAAACCAAATTTCGATATCATAGTACTTCTTGACTAAAAGATATCGGCATTTTTAGAAGTCATGATTTTCGAAGAAAAAAATTGAAATAAATTTTTATTTCGAAAACGGTAACAGATAGGTATAGGGAAATATCAAGAAAAGTTGTCGGGCAATTGTTGGAGATTCCAAAAATAATATTATATACAGAGTGTTCCATTTGAAAAATCAAAGTTGCTACTGCTTTCTAATAGAAGCGGCAACACCGCATTGTCGAAAATATTTTAGTTGGCTAGAGAATGTCTGAATATGCCCTCCATTAAATTTTCAAAGTGATCCGTTGTCTGGTTCACCAGAAACGTCTAATGTGCCATCCACCGGAAATCAGCCTTGTATAGGTTTTGGAAGGTCTCAGATACAAAGTTTGGAGATTATTATCAATTCGTACAGAATGCTCATGCATTTGTCTCGTGTAGAATAGTCATAAAATTGAGATTGACTCTTGAATGTATTTTCATTATCTGTAACATAGATCAGATAATGATTTATGTAGGAAGTGCGTTATAAAATTTTGGAGCATAATAGTTAGTGCCATTACTGGTTAAGGATAGTATCAGATTCAAAGTTTGGAGATCATTACAGTTTCGTGTAGAATAGTCATAAACTTCAGATTTACTCTTGAATGAAACTTCAGATAATGACATTTCTATTCCGGTTCCTGATTTCTACAGAAAGTGCGTTATAAAATTCTGGAGCATAATAGTTAGTGCCAAGGATGGTATCAGATTCACAGTTTGGAGATTATTAGTTTCGTGTAGAATAATCATAAAATTCAGAGTGACTAGTGAATGTGTATCTTCATTATCTGTAACATAGATGTGACATCGATATTCCTATACAGGCTCCTGATTTCTGTAGGAAGTGCGTTATAAAATTTTGTAGTCCAATAGCCAGTGTCAGTATAGGTTTTGGAAAGTCACAGATACAGAGTTTGGAGATTATTACCATTTCGTGTAGTATAGTCATGAATTTCAAAATGAACTTTGAACTTGTCTTTATTATTCTCAACATAGACCATCAGAAACTGATATTCCTATTCAGGTTCCCAATTTCTGTAGAAAGTGTTTCATAAAATTTTGGAGCATAATAGCTAGTGCCATTACTGGTTAAGGGAGATTATTACCGTATTGTGTAGAATAGTCATGCAATTCAGATTGACTCTTGAACTTATCCTCATTATCTTTAACATCCCTGCTTTTTGCTCCTGCTCCTGATTTTTGTAGGAAGTGCTTTATGAAATTATGGAGCCCAACAGCCAGTGCCAGTATAGGTTTTGGAAAATCTCAGTAAAAATATTCATGAATTTCAAAATGAAACTTGAATTTGCCTTATTATTCTTGACATAAACCAGACACTGATATTTTCATCCATGCTCCAGATTTCTGTAGAAAGTGCCTCATAAAATTTTGTAGCGTAATAGCTAGTGCCATTACTGATGGTTACAGGTAGTATCAGATTCAAAGTTTGGAGATTATTACCGTTTCGCGTAGAATAATCATAAAATTCAGATTGACTATTGAATTCGTCATTATCTGTAACATATTATATCAGACTTTGACATTCCTATCCAGGCTCCCGATTTCTGTAAAAAGTGCTTCATAAAATTTTGAAGCATAATAGCTGATGCAAATATGTTTTTTGAATTACCCTGTATTTTTTATTGGAAAATAATAACGTTTATTGTCACTAAGTAAATAAAGAAAATCGCATGTCGTAGGCCTTAATTACAATCAATGTCGCCAATGGGGGCGTTGCTGAAATTCATTCAAAACATTTTTTGACACAACACTGCTTGTTCCGTTCAACAAATTCATCAAACTTTTTGTTTAAGGAAGATATGTTTGGAAATAATATTTTCAATATTGGCATTTTTCTCTACTCCTTCAGAAAATTTCAATTTACTCATATCAAGAGAAAGTTAGCTTTCTATAACACTGATCTCAACTTTCATTGCTTTCTATTCAACAACAATTTTGGTTTTTGGGTGTTTTCTATCGATTTTTTTCAGCAGCTCTTGATTGAATTTCTGCTTTCACATTGAATTTCTGATTTCATGTTTTCACAAGATTAAACAACATTTTCGAAACTCGAATAATTGAAAATTATGACGTAATGCTGGAATCGTTTTTTTATCGAAAGATTCCCTATCATCATTCAACAATCCTGAAAAATTACAGATATAATAGAACCAAGAAAGCCTCACTCAATTTATCTACATATGAACAGATTGAAAATACGTGTGTACTGATAAAACTACAGACTAAAATTAAACTAAACCTCAATTTAAATGAAATCATAATTTTTATTGATCCTGTCCCTTCTATATTTCCTATTAAATTTGTAAAAGTTGCACTCCGTACTGTAATAAATACTTACAAGTAATGGGGACGGGTCGATTGTTAAAACAAGAATTTCGATTCGCTAATAAAATGAGGCCCACTGCCGTTTCATAACATTCACTTACGAAGATTTCACCTGTGGAGCATTGGATATACATTTAGAAATTATTTGTAATAGTAGAAAATGAGTTCAAATTATAATCGAATCGTTGTTTAATGGTTTTCTTACGACGATGCAGCGTTTCCAATGAACCGCTTCGAAAGTTGCTGTATATCTAGAGAATTTCAATTTTGTATCCGATTAACGAAGAAGAGAGTTTGATAAAGTAGATGTTGCGTGAATTTATCCGTAATGAAATTGTGAGTATCGGACAAAAAAGTTTTTTCAAGATTTTTGCAATTACCTAATTAATCTGAGATTTTAAAAAATGAAGACAACACTTTTTGATGAAAGCTAAAACAACTTAAATGTAAATAGAGAAATAAAGCAACATGAAGTGAAAAAAAAAGGAAAAAAAAGAAGTTTCGACAGAAATTCAATGTTAGGTGAAACTACAGCCTAAAAACAAAGCTTAGTCCATACAGTTAAGTTTTACACAAAGCCAGACTGTCCCTTTGGACAGGATTTATAGTAAAACTTAGGGTTTAGGTCCCAAACAAATCCAATGGATTGTCAGACCAATGATCACTTAAGGTACAATTGCCTGGCCATCAGTGGTGCCATCAGTATCACACCGTCAGCGGCCATGGAGATTCTTCTAGATCTACCTCCTCTCCACATTTTTCTGGAGAGAAAAGCTAGATGGACTGCAAATAGACTTTTGCACATTGCAAATTGCACAAATCAATTTAATACAGAGTGCAACAGACTGTTGGTTGACACAATGGAAGTCACAGCATTCTGGAAATGACATCTGACTTTATGCCTCTCAACTGTCAACTACGAAATGCCTTATAAAGTACTGTTCCCGAGCAGAGAGGACTAGATCCTCCGGGAGAAGAAAATATTAAGATCAGATAGTTGTTGGTTCACAGATGGATCAAAAACACCTTCCAATTCCAGTGAAAGTGTTTTCAGTCGCAGACCCAGGACAGATATATCAAACCTACCTAGGAACCTATGCGGCTGTATTTCAAGCGGAAATTTACGCTATTGAATTGTGTGCGGAGAGATTGGAAGAATCCAGCCTCATACACAAGTCAATGAAAATATTCTCGGACAGTCAAGCGGCATTAGAAGCTCCTGGCTCCTACCGAGCAACGTCTAAATTGGTAGGAAATAGCCAAAAACGACTCTCCTCCATAGGAAGACTTAACAGATTGTCTCTGGTCTGGATTCCTGGCCAGCCTGGCCTGGAAGGCAATGAGACTGCTGACTCCCTTGCAAAGAAGGGGGCTGCAAGCAGCTTCATCGGACTAGCATTGCTTTAGGGTTTGCCAAAGACTGAACACCTGGATGGCAAGAAGATTTATGGAATTCTGGCAGAATCTTCCAGGATTGGCTCACTCCAAGCCGATACCGGTCAGGGATGAACTACGATGTCTAACAGACCTTCTTACAGGTCACTGTCATATGAATCATCATATGCAGAGACTCTGACTGTCGGAAGACAGTGTGTGTCGAATATGTTTGGAAAATGATGAAACAGCAGAGTACATACTCACTATACAAACTAATCGGCTTCGTTAAGAAGCTGGGTTTATTTGGTCGAGTGTGAATAGGTTTGAGCCACAATAACCTCTGCGGGTTGCGATGGAGGGTCGAATAGACCCACTTACTTTGACCTAACCTAACTTAACCGTATAGCGATGTTTCGACCCGCCGTAGATCTAATCAGGGGTACTTGTTGAACCACGAAAGCACTGTTGGACTTAAATATTCTTGAAGAATAAATCTAAGTGAAGGCGATGACATCTTCCCTTACGGAGACGCCTTCTATGGAATTGATAGAAAACTCAATCCACGAATATCAAAGACAAACGAGGCGTCCCGTTGCAAAGCAGCTTTCACTACGAGACAACTAAAGGAAACCATAACCCAAAAAAATCATTTCTGATTCACCACCAGACAGTAATGTTTCTACTCGCCGTAGTGCTCTTCAGTGCTAAGTAAACCAGTCATTTCTTCTTTGTAGACCGAGTCTTTTGTCGAACCCACAGATAGTGCCTTCGTGAAGCTTCTTCATTTCCTTCAACAACAGGTTTAATAATCAAAGTAAAGTTTGTTCAACAGATGAATCGAGTCTGTTACAATAAAACTCCAAACATTATTATATCTAGAGACTTGATGATAGTTGATTAACTTTGTTTATTACTCAAAGCGTTTGGCATTCTAGAAATGAACAGAGCAGCACGTCAAAAATTCAACGCCGTGTCGCGCTGCGATAGGACGTCGTGCGTCGCTATTCCTAAGCGCTCTGCTGCTTGATGGGAATCAGCCATGAATTAAAATATCAGGAGTATTTGATCAGCTCTGTCTTTGATAGATGTATATATTCGATGTTTTTGTACACTTGCTGGCTGTCAACAATAGTTCTATGTTAGTTTTCCCGTTATACCATTCTCTCACGCAGATGTGATATTGTGGAAGCTTATTTCGTAAACAAAAAATGTTATTCAAAAGCATATCTCCAATAATATAGATGTCAACAATTGCACGCACTTCGGATCAAGCTGTGAACTACAGCAACTCCAATTGACAGCCGTTATAAGTTCGTCAAAGAAGTAACGACATAATGTCAATTTTATCCAAAAGTGAGGACAGAATTGTGAAACCCAAACCATGTGTTGTGACAACTCCCAAGCTACGTTTGTTGTCAATTCAGTTTCATAATCGAACTGTTTTGAAATTTCAAAAATATTATTTGCATTGGATAATGACGGATAAGTTCAATCCATTAATTTTGCAATCATGCAATTTTGTCATAATTCTGCCAAATCTAATCTTTGGAGTACTGTCATACATAATAACAAAGAAAGAAGCTATTAATAATTTGGAAGACTTATCGCAATCTTCACCTTGACTTTTGATGATTGAAAACAGCAACATTCTATCATCAAATATAATTATTATTTCTCAAAAACTGATAGCAAAAATATCATTTAATTCTGAATGATATAAATGCATATCAAAAATCATGGAGAAAGCCGCAAACCACCATATCCTTACATATCTGGAAGGCTTCAACATCTTGAGCGATCATCAATATCGCTTTCGGAAACAAAGATCAACAGACGACCTTCTATCGTATGTCACTCATATTACGCAATCGAGAAACATGGAGAGTCAAGAGCTGTTGCGCTTGATATTTCTAAGGACTTCGAATGTGTGTGGCATCAGGATTTGCTGGCCAAACTTCGATGCTATGGCTTCTCGGGTCATTTTGGTGTATTGCTCTCCAGCTTTCTGAAAAAACGTTCCCTGCAAGTGGCTGTCGATGGATATCTCTCAAATACTTTTACCATCAACGCTGGTGTTCCTCAAGAAAAAATATTGTCTTCAACCCTCTTTTTATTGTTTATCAACGATTTATTGAAATAAGAGACATTATTATTATTTTGTTTAGAGAAAAAGTTTTATCTGTAACGATTACACGAAAGGATTTTTTTCTTTGGAGTAATAAATTGTCCATATGTTCATCTCTGAAAGGTAAAATTTTGTGCAAGATAAGAAATAACCAGATGTTACCGTTCCAAGTTTCGACTTTTGAGAGTTGTCGTTCGTAGGGTGATGACAGCTGATTAACGGAAAAACAGATTTCAATAGATTTTCAACAGATTACATCGCAAATACGGGGTGTTTCAAATTCGATCCTCACCATTGGGATCTCGGAAACTATGACAGATACGAAGATGGTTAAATTCGGGCAAAGTTGCGCATTTACCTGAATAACAATATGCCATTGAGAAAGTCCTGAAATTCCGAGTATATCCGGAGATATCCGGAAAAAACAGAAATTTCGTAAATTTTTTTTTTGGCATTATTTGTCGAAGGATTCGAAAATGAATTGCACTTCCACATTGTCACTTTTTCCCTGCTACATAATGGTGCTTCCAGATTTGCTATCCGACGTTTCGTCTTCCGGCCACTATCATCAACTTTTTTTTTCTTATGGGCGCTACATTGGATTCTTTCTGTCTTGAATAGAACCAGATTCTACCTTTTCAATGATGTATCATCATAAGTTATCATTCTTTTTCGAAAGATTGGAGATATTGAAAAAAATTAATTCTTATAATAATAGGCTTTGACTTTGATGTTTCTCAATTTGACTTTCAGTTTGTTACACTCAATGACATTTTGTTATTGTACAAGTCATTGAATTTTTGTCGAAAAATGGCTTTCACGAATGAAAAAAAAAGATATATGATACAAATTTATTACAAATACGATAGAAGCAGTGTTAGGACATCGGAAATTTATTTAAACTTATATCCCGAAAGACGACAACCACATCGAACTATGTTCAAGTTATTGGATCAAAATCTCGCTTGCGTTAACGCAGTTATTTTTATTAAGTACTCTTGATTATTCACATTTTGTCTTCAATCGAGGACCGCCTACCCGATACTGACGATGCCCAATAGGCTGAAACAGCTGTCTACCGGTGGCTCTTAAATTGAAATCAATATGGGAATAATCAGAATAGTACTTATTTATCTTTTGATTTTCATTGAATTATTTTCCAGCAGCTTGACTGCATTAACCTTTATCATATATAACAAGTTACTAAACAAAATTTGTTTAATTTTATATTTTCATTCTTCCAATGTCTTTGAAAAACTTTTTAGTTACTTAGCGCCCAGTTTAACGATTACCATCGATACTTTTGAACAACGTCAGATTAACGAAAGTAATCAATTTTAATTACTTGTATTCGTATAATTTGAATACATTTTACCCAGGATACACATGAATAATTCAAGTTATAGATTTTACGAAATTCGAAACTTTTGTTTATCAATGATTCCACACAGCAACATTTGTTAAACTGTCGTAACCATATCTGTTTAAATGTTTGAAGTTCAAAAACCGTTCGAAATGTATTAAGGGAATATGCTGAACCAAGACATCCGCTTGAAATAAGAAGGGAGTTTCTTTGAGATTCAGGCCAACTAATGTCACAAACGTCCGCCCCTACGTCCTTTTCCAACTAGCATCCATCTGTTCCACCATACATGGCACCCTTCGTATTTATACCTGACGGTTAAAAATAACTGACTCAAAATTGACTGTGTTCAAGTGTGAAGTTTAAGGACCACGGTTACCAATGTCAATTCTTTGTAAATTTACGAAAATTCAAGGTGTCAAAACCTTCATTATTAGTGTTCGAAATTTGTAAAAAAAAAGTTGACTAATAGGTTTTCATATATTAACTTTAGTTTAAAAAACTAAAAAACACGCTTTTAAAGAACATTGAACTAAAAATTTAAAAAAAGCGACGGGCGCTTGATATACAAAAAATATGACACAAAGCGCCTACGTTTTTGCACAATAATACTAGTATTTTTCGTTCGTTATTGTTTTAAGCTTATTTAAAAAAAATATTTTCAACTTTTTAGTTCGATGTTCTTTAGAAGCGTGTTTTTCAGTTTTTTTAACTATATTTATTTTTCATTTTTTGGTTTCGTATGCTATGAAAGCGTGTTTTTTTAGTCTTTTCAAAGTATATTTGTTTTATCTAAACTTTGGGATCAATCAGCCGTATATTGTTTAGAAAAATGATATTTTTTCGATTCCGGAGAGGGAGGTTACATACAGCGCCATCTGCCCGCGAATAGATCAAGTAATAATGTCGGTATATCAAGAAGGTTACGTACAGCGCCATCTGCCCGCGAATAGATCAAGCAAGGAGAGTTACAAACATACATACAGGTGAAGCTAATAAAAGCGTGGTAATTTATTAAAAACAAAAACATTGGAACTCTCCAAACACGCGAATTTCAAAATTTCCTGTTATTTTCTAGACGCACCTCGTGATGATACCGAACTAGTATGCTAAACGTTTTTTTCCCAAAAACTAATCTCTGAAAACTCATTTTCTTTTCACAATCGAATGATTTTCCATATAAATTTAGAGAGGAAATTTCCGTACTGAATAAAATTACCAAACCCATTTCCGTTGGGCAGCAAATTATTTCAGCCTCCAACTGAAATTATTTGTTCATTCAGCGTTCAAGAAGAATTTCAACCTTCGTTTGACTGAGTGTGAACGGCTTATTGAAAGGTGATCGTGATCATTCATAGCGATAGAACAAATAATTTGTTTATTTAACGACACTTTCCCATATTGCATTGCCTGTCCTCCAAAACGGGCCTAACGCCGAATATAAAATTACCTAATAATGGGCGCCATACGAAACAGCTGGCAGTAATCACGGTTTGACCCGAATATCGCATGAAAAGCGGCAGTGTGTGTCCGCAGCGGACGAAAACTATGAATTGCTTTCTTTATCTACATTATTCATATATTTTGAACCACATTGTGAATTCGTTAGAAATTATCAATAAAAAATAACCTCTATTATTCAAAGCGTATTGATTTATAGTAAGTTGCATATTTTTTCTCTTTTCATTATTCCATATCTCCTTTCTACTACTTTTTTTTTGTTACATTTATTATTTTTATATTTTTCACTAACTATTCTGTACAATTTGTTCATGTCCATATCTATTGTCCTATAATTGGATTTTCTGTTGGGCAATAAAGATATATTATTATTATTATACCGCAGTTTGCGCTGGTCAGGCTCTATCCCCCGAAGCCCCGATACATTCGGGAGCGCGCTAGCATTATCAATCAACGACTACTCCCCACACCGTGGGGTAAGTAATCATTGGGTCCAAGAATCATGTGCCATAAGCAAGCGCAGTGAGCCAAGAATGACAGTCTTCTGCATCTGTCCGGCTAAGATTTCTGCATTAATGCGGCAAGCCGGTATAATTTTAAGATTCGAGAGTAGAGACGGCGTTAATCCACCAATAACTCTAATAATAAGAACAACCATTTTGACAGAGTGGTCTGGATAGAGTCTGCGGAGTTCGAAGAGAAAATCTCGATATTTTATCAGTTTTTCCTCCTCTTTTCGGACGATATTCGTCTCGTCAGGAGATGAAAACTCCACGGCAAATATCGTCTTGCTCTGGTGGTCGAGAAGGACTACATCAGGCTTATTAGCTTGTATGAGCCTGAGGGTGGGGAACGAATAGTTCCAATAAATTCGGCATTTCTCGTTTCCACATCAACAGATTCAATATCCCTAGGAACGTAGGGCAACAGGTGACTCATCAATACCGTAAGACTGTCGTAGATGGTAATATAGCACTCTTAGGGCCGCGTTATGTCGACATATGCTGGACATGCTGATAACAAGTGCATTAGGGTCTCAGGCGCCTCGCGGCAGGCCCTGTACCTTGTGTCAGGAACCTCTATACCGATCACGCGACTGCAGTAGACTAAGGTGTTGAAAACACCATCCTGGAAAGCCACGATGAACCCCTCATTGCATTGGCTCATCCTTGTGTTATTATTATTATCATTAATATATGAATATTACTGGAGTTCTTTCCCAACAAAATCGTTATTTTTAACACCTCGACACGTGTTTCGATCACCAAGTGATCATCTTCAAGAGGAAGATTTAATCTTCCTCTTGAAGCTGGCTACCTGTCCTTAGAGTTACACGAACAGGCAATACAATTAAGAACGATATAAATAGAGTGCCCAGTACGAAAATAGTTCAACCTAGACAAAAGATTAACGTTCAGGTCTCAGGTACGGCAGAGAATAGGAATGGCGAGATCTGCCCTATTACCAATAATAGGTCGAAGAAGCAACATGGGACTGAAAGTGAAGCTCCTGATGATAAAGACCGTAATGCCTGCACTGCCTGGAGCCAGTGCGCAGAGACATACAAGGTTTATTCTGGTTCTACAAAATTCAGGTTCTAGGACGTCAGGATCATACGCAGTTGATATAGAGCGTTCTGGTTTATTGAGGATAATTTCGGGCTGATGAATCCTTTGTTCTGGTTTTGACTTCGAAATGATCCTAAACTGTTTTGAACCGTCCCGAATCGTTCTTGCTTCAATTATTTGATTTGAATAATTGATGATTGAGGGTAGATAATATTTGAACTCATTATGAGGATACGCTACATAAAAAAATGGACATGATCAATAGTACTTTCTCGTCTTCATCTCTTCATATATACGATAGGTGACACAGTGGTCTCCTCAAAAGCGTTCTGGTTTAAACAATTGTCCGAGACTATTTCAGACTGTTTGAGATTTTTTGTGTGTACGTATCATGTCTTGCGCAGTTTCCAAACAGTTTCGGATGATAGAACCAGAACAGACCTACAGAAAACAGATCCAGTCGTTTATGAACGTGTGCGTAAGGGCCGCCGTAAACGCTCCAAGATATGTACCGTATAGGTACATATTCCGGGATCTAGACCTGAACATACACTACGTAGACGCATAAATGAGGAAACACACAGAGGACACATTTGACAGAATTCGAGCGCAAGACAATCCAGTGCTAAGCGACCTACATAACGCACTGAATGGGGATGACCACCGATTCCGAGAGAGGGACAAACACAGGAGGACAACGAAGCAGAACCAAAAACCAGTCCGAGAGTCGCTGTCAGGCGGCTCCGGAGAGTATAAAAGTTTCTTAACCATACTGATCAAATTAATCTCATTTTCAGATTCACCGCAATTTCCAGTTAGGAAAGTCATGATAAAGCAATTCAACAGATCAGAAAGTAAAAGCACCTAGAGGCTGACTTTCCACCAAAGGTCAGATGTCAATCTTGCTGAAGTGCCCATCAGTAAGTTGAGGACCGCTCAACTTACTGATGGGCACGTGTGGAGAAGATTTCAACTCAGAGTACTAAACCAGGGAGGGGGCATGGGGGGTAGTAGTAAATGCGTTGGATCAAGTGAATACAATCACTTGATAAAGCACTGTACTAGCGATACATGTTGTGATATATGTTTCAAATAAAGTTTGTGGAGATCAAATCGTGAGCTGTAGTTTTTGAAATTACTAAGAATCTTCATCAAGTAACGGCCGAATCAATCAGAAAGTTGTTGAAATCTTTAAATTTCAATCACAGCATCCAGCAAAGAAATTTCATAAGATTTCAGATGAATGTGTTTCTAAAATAGGCTTATTGAGGTTGAGGACAAATTTGTAAGTGTTGATTTTTTATGAACTATCAATGTTATTGGAAGTTGCTTCAGATGAATAAGAATTTAAGGTCGTTGGTAAAGAAGCGACACAAAAATCAAGATATTATTTTTAAGTTGGAAGAAAAGAAACATATTACTCCTTTCGAAGATCTTATGAGCCAAAAAAATAAAATTTCTTAGTACTCCACGAAAACATACAAAGTCGTAATTTAATAACCACTTTTAAATTAATTGAACTGAACCAAACAACACAAGTTCTAATATCATTCAGTTTCGGGTGGATTCAATTCATATGTGACATTACTCTTAATTCCTGCTTCGTTTTTTGCTAAATTCCAGACAACAGATAAATTACCTAATTACAATTTTAGTAGTCGTCATCATATCTTGAATTCAAATGGCGAAGATCTTACTAATCAAGTTAAGTTGAGAAAATGTTTGATTATTATATCTATGAATGGT
This sequence comes from Leptinotarsa decemlineata, assembly GCF_025532065.1. Classification (NCBI taxonomy): domain Eukaryota; kingdom Metazoa; phylum Arthropoda; class Insecta; order Coleoptera; family Chrysomelidae; genus Leptinotarsa; species Leptinotarsa decemlineata. The sequence goes on along the minus strand of NW_027412688.1, from coordinate 24,374,935 downwards.
ATAGTGAATTATGAGATAAACTTTTAAAATTTAATTATATGTATTTGACAACTAGGAGGCCAAATTTTGATTGTCTACAACAAATGTTCAGCTTTGTGAAACAACAATGCGGAAATAATGTGAACCAAGCCCCCCTCCCCCCATACAATTTCAACAAGCATTCATAAACTCCAAAACTTTGGTTGAGCCACCCTGTAACTTACTCCTGTCCACTTTTCTCGTCGGTTTCACGACGCTATCGGCCCACTTAAAACGAAACTACACTCATTCAGCGAGAACCGCGCTCCGATTCGATTGTTTTAAAAACAATGTAAGTACGGCACTTTCTTTTATTTCGTTACACAATTTCCCAGTAGGGCGGCGCGAGATATACGCGACGGTCGCAATGAGAAAGTTCAATTTAATTTTCATCTCATCGTTTGCAACCAGCAGAATTAATAATGATAATTCAAAACTAGTTTCTATAGACAGCAGTCGCCTAGCATAAATACAGCTTGCAATATACCTCTCAGAACATTATGTTACGTTACGTTATTATTGTTAGATAAATGTTATAAGTTAAAGAATTAGCAGAAGCTAATTGCGTTTTCTAATGCAGAATCTTACATTTTCTTTGTACCAGGGAGATTTTATTGACTCATCAGATGTTTCTTGAGATTGTGATTTCTTGAGAAAAAAATGTGTTCACAAATGTAGGACCTGAATCTGTTGAAACCACATTTTGAATTTATGGTAAACACAAATGTTATTTTACTGTTGAGGTTATGAAATTGACGTACGAGAATTGAAAGCAGTCTACAGTATAAAACATCAGAAAAATTGAGACAGAAAAACTATTTTCGATACTTTCAAGTTAGGCGCACCATTCGGAAAATAAAAACATACTAACAGAAAAATTGCAAAAAATTGTTCAATTTGTAAGTTCTCACCTGTGAAAAATTGTAGATCTTGCCCAAGGAAAATAATCTGTCTCAAGAAATACATTTAACACATTCGAGAAATAATTAAAACACGACAAATATGATAGGGAGAGTGGAAAGTTGAAAAATATTAACGATATTATATTTTTCGGATACAAGTACAAAAGGTACAATTCAGGAATCACACGTTAAAAGGTTAAAAATCACACGTTAGAAGGTAACACCTCGTTAGTCCTTATCTCGCACAAGTTTCGACACTTGAGAGTTGTTCGTAGGGGGGAGAGATGATTAACGGAAAAACAGATTTTAACAGATATATAGGATAAATTCACTACCGTTAACCCGCTAGTAGGAACATGATAGATTTTATAATAATGTTTTCAATGAAATAAAACTGATTTCAATTCTAAATGTAACCTAATCAGCACTAAATTCAGAAAAATCAAATAAATAATTATTTGTTGCAAATGAATTCAGAAAATAATAGCTTGGTATAATATGGTGAAAAATTTTAACATGTAAGCTAATGTAACTGACAGTAAAACTATTAATTACAAAAAATAGGAAAATATATTGTAAGAAATTAAAGAATTAACTGTCTTAAACGATATTTCACTACAAACTAATTTATTTACAACACTTAGCAACTAACGCCTAATTTATTTCCACTATTTGATTTCCTTGTTTAACCGCTCGATTCACTTTCTGCCCTCTTGGGAGGAGAAGCCGGCCTTATATATCGGTTACGATGAAAATGAAGCATTCATGCATTAATTTCATTATCCGAAATTTCAATTTTTTGAGTTGACTCGTTCAAAAAACAAAAGGGGGGGGGGACGTTAAAGAAATGCACTGTATTAATTCCCAATGCAAGCTCAAAATAAACATAGCTGAACGTATATTGATTCGTAATCCCAATCTGCAGTTTGGCACTACGATCAGTTATTATAATTGATTATTCGTTGGCTTATTGCAACTGTATTTTTGTTTCGATGGAATTGAATTTAGTATAGAACTATCCATTCTTGAGAAGTTTGTGAAAAAGAGCTGACGAATATATTACTTGTTTCACTGTAAGATAATTTTTTTCTGAGCTAGCCCGGTGTCTGGAATATTTTCTCTAAACACCCTGTCCACGCCGCCAGCAAAAAATTGTTAATTGTATTGCAAAAATGATCCGCCGTTTGACATTGACTCGAATGATTTCAGACGAACCTCGCGAAATCCAAAGGAAACTGGTCTGTGGCACAGCTCTCAATGTAATTCTGATAATTACGGATTCAAGGTGATGACGATTTTTATGTAACTATCTATGTACATACCGAGGGAAGGAGAAGTGTAGGTTATACACACGCAGCTTCAATGAAATTTATACATATATAAACTGTTCCGGAAATCAGTACTGATAACGATAAATCTACGATTCAGGGAATTATTTGTTTCAATAAAAGACTATAATATGAAGTTTATTACGATTCATACAAGAAGGAAAAAAGAAGAGAGGGTTTGAATATTATTAAACGTGTGCGTCTCGGGACGCTCGACAGAAGTGATAACTTGAACTGATCTAAGTTGAACTATTTAATATTGAAATTGTTTACCTAGAGAAAAGCTTAGGTTGTTACTTAAATTTTATGTATTTTGATATGATAATTAAAGGAAAGGTTATTTATTATTGAAATATTTCATTGATTATTTGGTGTATGTACATATAATTTAGTTACCATAATCCAATTGTTACTTTTGTAGGAATAAATAATGATACTAATAATGGGCATGCAGTATCATCATTTTTAAGCCACGTTCCACATAATGAAAGAATATTACGTGCTTTCCGGTTAGACTGTCAACAGTATATCTCTACAATAAACACTGAGCGTTTGTCCGACGAGAAAGGAGGAGCCTGCCTTCCGCTGACGTACGCGTGAGAGAAAGCCAGACAGACTGGTGCTGTAACGCTTTAGGTAACGGAGCGGTTTACCCTCCCATAGGAAGTTATCACTTCTCCACCTTGATACAAAAAAATGTAGGAATCTTCCAAAGAAGTAATTTTCAGACACAAACTGGAAGAGAAGCCCCCTTGAAACAGTTACTTTTATGCAAACATTGAATTACACGAAAGAAAAATATACGATGTATATTACGATTTATGTCAAGTAATTTTAAAATTGTGCTGTTTTATTGATAACATATTTGTACATTTATTCTTATCTTTGATATTTTTTGATTGTTTTTTTGGTCTGTCATTTTAAATCTTCACTGTATTTTTGTGAATACTATAAGTCTTGAAAAAAAACAACATTTCATATATTTTTAACATTTCATGTATTATAAACATGACACCCTTTGTCAACACAATGTATTTCATATCAGACAATGAAGATCTATCTACCTATCTATCTACCTATCTATCTATCTGTCTATCTATCTGTATATCTATCTATCTGTCTATCTATCTGTCTATCTATCTATCTGTATATCTATCTATCTGTCTATCTATCTATCTGTCTATCTATCTATCTGTCTATCTGTCTGTCTATCTATCTGTCTATCTATCTATCTATCTATCTATCTGTCTATCTATCTATCTATCTATCTGTCTATCTATCTATCTGTCTATCTATCTGTCTATCTATCTATCTATCTATCTATCTGTCTGTCTATCTATCTGTCTATCTGTCTGTCTGTCTGTCTGTCTGTCTGTCTGTCTATCTATCTATCTATCTATCTATCTATCTATCTATCTATCTATCTATCTATCTATCTATCTATCTATCTATCTATCTATCTATCTATCTATCTATCTATCTATCTATCTATGAACACTGAATTATATAAAAAACACTTCATTCAGTTTATATTCCAAACATTCGTTATGGAATTGAATCAGATATTATTCACAGGATTCCTAAACAATAAAGCAAATGAAAGAGATAAAATTTCACTTTCATGGAACATTGTCATCCTTACTGGTGGACATCCGATGTTTCGCCGTAAAGCACTTGCCTTATCAGCTCTTCAGCACCAAACCTGTATGCTACCAAATTGATTCCATCCTTCCTTTCTTTGGAATATTCCTACACTTTTTGTATGAAGATGAAGAAGTAGAGAGCCAAAACTTTTCTTTACAAAAAAAAGGTAACCCTTTCAATTTATAAATAAAATTATCGAACAATAATGAAAACTGCCAGACACAGGCATCCAAGTCAAATTGCACTTCATAACAATTCAAAAGTTCTTACAAAAATAGTGGTTGATACTGTAAAAGAGTAATTACATATTTAGTACTCATTTTTTAAATGAGAAGTTTACAAAAAAACGTTGCAGTTACATTACACTTGGAGTAACATTAAAATTTCTAGCAACAGGCTTTGAAGACATTTTATCGCAAAATGTGACAATATGCCTTGGGTACCTTGGTACCGGTGTCGAAATTATTGCCGCCGACTCAATATATTATTAATTGGCATTCAATAAAAATGAAACTATCTTAATTTTTTTCAATGTTATTGCTATCGATATCATTGTTTCAATACTCCTTACACGTGCAATACAGTGCATTTCTTTAATGGCCCCCCCCTTTAATTTTTTTTAACGGGTCAACTCAAAAAATTGAAATTTGTGATAATAAAATCAATGCATGATGAATACTTCATTTTGAAGTGAAATTGATAGATGATACTTTCAAGATGGCGACTAGGCGCCACCTGGGAAAAAAAAATTAAACGGAAAGGGGGGTCTTGTGACACTTCATTTTGAAGATCCTGAAGAATACTTCACATCCCTAGAATATGAAGTCAATATCTTCACCTACTACAAAATGGCGGAACTTTTTTATATATGCCTGAATACATTGACATTTAACTACATAATATGAGGTAATAAGCTTGAGGTCAGTTCAGAAGATGTTCGAAAGATGTTGAACTGCTTGACATATGAACAACCTTTCCGAAATTTCACGCCGAACATTTTCGAACACATTAACGTCAATATCTCTACAACTATTTATTATTATCTGCCGAATATCCAATATTCTGTTCTTCCATCAGGGTCATTCTAAGTTAATTGGTGTACCATTTTAATTTTGTATGGATGATACCTATTCATCTTCAAAAGTCTCCACACCGTAGAAGAAGACACCTCACAAACATTCGCGACGGAATAAGTAGACTGTTCAGGATTTACTACCATCTCACCAATTATTTGCACTTGCTGTTCTTCCGGAATGAATGGATGACCTGAGGGCTTTTTGTTATGTACACTACCGGTAGTTCTGAATTTGAATACAAGTTCCCTCAAATATTTTCTACGATTCGGAAAATGTTTATTGAAAACCCTTTCGGTCTCGTGAAAGTTACGCGTCGCACTATAAATAAAAATCGAAAACTAAATGAGAATATTCTAACCAATCAATGATGTTCATTGTCGTACTGATATTTTTTGATGTTTTTATAAAAAAAATAACTTAACAAATATTATCGGGTTTCCGCCATTTTGTAGTAGGTGAAGATATTGACTTCATATTCTAGGGTTGTGAAGTATTCGTCAGGGGCTTCAAAATGATGTGTCACAAGACCCCCCCTTCCATTTAATTTTCTTCCCAGATGACGCCCAGTCATCACCATTTCACTTCAAAATAAAGTATTCATGCAATAATTTCATTATCCCAAATTTCACTTTTTTTGAGTAAACCCGTTAAAAAAATAAAAGGGGGGGGGGGACGTTAAAGAAATGCACTGTATATTGAACAAAATAGATATCGCTTCAATAATACTGACCGTGTAAGGGGTCCGCCTTCAGTTTTCTCCCGCTACCGCTGTTTTATGTGACGCTGAGCACGTCTTCATAATTATCCATATTCGTCAATCTCTCGGATATAATAACATTCTGCCGGCCTCCAAACCCAGTAAGTACCTTGCGATTTTCTGAACTAACCTCGAACTTAAGACTTTTGACAAAAAAATAGTAAAGTACACCCGGCCATCAAAACTAATTCAATTCGAGGATATTTGATAAGATACTCGAAAGTTTTCGTCTCAAGGTTTCCTAATTGTCGTAATCTCTTTCTTGTGTTTGGTTATCTAAATTGAAGTAGCGCGATTTTTTTTGTTTATGCTCAGGAAGGTTGACGAATTATTACTTGAGATGACCTCTATTCAAAATGTTGAGGGTTAGGCTTGCGAAATTTCGGATCAATTTGTCAACTGTCGTCATTTGCACTGTTAACGCGAATTCAATGGGATACATTCTAATTCGTAAATGAAAATTAATGTAATCTGAGGGTCTACCACTTAGTTTTGTGTCGTATTCTATTCGGTTTTGTGTTGAAAATTTCTACTGATTTTATATTGTTCTTTCGTAAGATCCATTCTTGAATATTCTTCGGTTATATGGGACCCATACTATAATGTAAATATCGATTTGATTGAGAATGTTCAAAAGAAATTCTTGAGGAATTGTGCTTTTCACTTTGGTATTCAACGAAATGAATATGAGTACAGTCAACTCTTAACCAAGTTAAATATAATATCATTGGAAGATAGGCGAATTTCTATGAACTTGAGTTTCCTCTTCAAATTAATGAATAGTTGGATAAACTGCCTAGAACTACTTCAACTAATAACTTATCATATTAAACAAAAAGATACGATAAATCCTGACATTTTTCATATACATCTTTTCCATACCAATTATGCTTTGAACAGTCCAATTCCTCGTATTCTGAAGGTGGGAAATCAATAGCATAATAACTTACATCTTCACTTCACTTTACTCAAAGATCTTGGCTTTTGCTTCCAGATAGGCGCATTTAGCAAATTCGATTCGGATGGTTACAGCTTGGTCTGATTGTGAATCATGCTGTAATCCAAGAGTTCTGTTTTCTTAATTAGATTTATTTTTTTTCAACTTTTTCATGCACGTTAGAAAACGGCGGACATACACAACATGAGTTCCACCTCCAACAATGGCGTCCTCGTACCTTCTTTATGAGCGGTCGCTATCGGCACGTCCGTCCACCACCATGTCAGAAACGAAACTGTACTTAGATCTGTTTAATGTATCACTTCAGGTCTTAAAAAATCAATTCGAAAGGCTATAGCGCTTTCGAAGCTTTACCTTACCATTTTCTTTGTGAGTACCAAATTTGTTACATCTTTTTCCTTGTAAGTAGCAGATTTGTTTCATCTCTTAGTAACGTAGTTACTAGACATAAGGATTTATTAATATTTTGTATTTCACAATTCGCTAAATGTTTTGTAAAATTGTAAATTGTAATGTAGACATCAGACATGAGCATTCAAAAATACTTTATAGTTATTCACACTTTGTTAAATATGTTTTTGTAAATTGGCTTTGCCGTTGAATAAATAAATAAATAATTTATGACCGCAACTACCTACTACTGGTTATATATTTTTGGAACCAATCGCATTTTAGAGAAGACGCAAGGCCAAAATTGCAAAAAAAACTACCGCATATGGCGAAGAAAAAATGTTGTTTCATCAAGACAACGCACCGTGTCCCAAGTCAATCAAAACAATACCAAAACTACATGAATTGAACTTAGAATTGCTCCCACATCCACCGTATTTGCCCGATTTGGCTCCCAGCTACTTCTAGCTGTTCGCAGATCTCAAAAAATGCTCACCGGTAAGAAATTTCGCTCATATGAAGAGGCTATTGCTGAAACTGATATTTATTTCGAAGCAAAAGATAAATCGTACAAAAGTGGTATTGACATTGGAATGATTGTGTGGCTCTTGATGGAGAATAGGTTGATAAATAAAGCCAATTTTGGACAAAAAAAACGTATTTTCTTTCTTAGGCCCGGAAATTTCAAGCCCATGTGTCTCAAGGAGAGAATCTTGCAGACAAATTTTCAAAAATTATCACATCATAACACTCACATCTGTTTATATATTTGAAATATGCAGCTACATATTCAAAAACAAAACACATTCCAAAATGAATAAAAATGACACTAGAACAAAAAATAGATTTGATGTGCCATATGCAAGACTAAGAATAACTTCATTTGCACCAGAATACATTGGAATAAAAATATTCGACAAACTGCCGATCATTTAAGGGAAGAACATAATTATGTGATGTTTAAGAGAAATTTAAAGAGTTTCCTAATTGAACAATGTTTTTATTCATTGAATGATTTTTTAGATTAGATAAGTAAGGTATTATTTTAGTTTGAAGGTGTTGTTTCAACTTTTATGTTTCTTATACTCTGTTTTCATCTTTATTTTTATTTCTTTTATTGACTATTCCTATACAATGTATATTGTCTACACGGAAATAAAGTATTATTATTATTATTATTAATACTGATTGAATAATCGCAGTCAGCTGACACTGAGAGTAAAGTGAAAGTGTACCCTGTTAGATATGAATAGAGACCAGTTCTAGAGTTAAGAATAAGTGTAACTGAACTTGTTGAAGACGCCATCTTGGTTGGTTGAACGCGCTTCATTTCAGTGCTGAATGTTGATGTCGGGGAAGGGTAATTACACCCAATACACTCTCCCCCATAAATCCGAATTGAAATAGTTTTTGCAAATGTCAAAAAACTGCAAGTTAGTGATTCAGATGTTAGAAAAACGAAATTCATTAGATGACTATTCCCACAGTATACAAAGGCATCCGCTGCGTCCTATAAAGAATATCGTTCTCACAAATTTGCGGTGATGCTCATATGATCGTGATATCATAAAATTATGAAAGATGAATTTTATTACTTGACCTACTCTGAATCGTCCAGATCTGGTTCACCATACGTCAAATAACACGGTTTAATTAGATAACATTTCTACAACGAATTAGGTCAAACAGTGTGAAGCGACAACGCGCATTCGTCCATGAACAAATGAAACAGACTCATCCTTTTTTTTCTCCGTGGTGGATGACAGAAAAACGCTTCCGTTATTTACACCCACTCTTGTGAAGAGACGATTCAAATTTGAACAATTTTTTGGTACTTACAGATTGCTGACATAATTTTTAATATATAGGACATGCAGGACCAAAATTGGCACTAGTATTTATGCAAACTTGTCGGTACAAGTCTTTTTTGCAAACGTGTCGGCACACGTCTTTTTTGTAAACATGAATTTGGTCCTATCTTGATGTTACGTTTCGTAATGGTCGTGTAAAAGGTATAGTGAACAACAATTCTCTAGCCGAAATTCTTCAAAGAAATTAGAAAAAACAATATAAAACGTTGCATTTTTCTTCGCCATGGTAACATCACATTAAACAATTGCAATTTGAAATGTTTAAAAAATTGTCTACCGTTTTTTGTGGAGAAACTTAAAAGGTGATCCTGGTATCTTTTTAAAAAGATACGTGAACAACGTAAAAAAACAAATTTTATACCCAATGTTATAAAATGAACACCTTTAATGTTCAGATGAAAAATATGATTTATCATAAATGTTCATTTATTTTCTCGGAAAAACACCTGCTGCAATTGATAGGATTAGTCGTGGTAATAACTATAATTTTAGATAACGAACGTGACAAGGACGAGGTCAATTAGTAAGTACCTATAAATGTGTCCAGGATAGGACTAGGAACGAATTTATTTCAATTCTTTGGTGAAATCTCATCTGCAAAATTGAATACAGCAAGCGCCAAACGTGATGGCGAGCCCACCCCATGCGAACAAACTCATTTTCAATATAACTCCCACTACATCTTTTATAGGACATACAAATACTCTATACAGAGGCGTATCATTACTTGTCCTCCAAAGCTGTTGGCGTTTGGTATTGTCTGAATAATTTGTGTTGTTTCTGAGAAAATGTCATCGCCTAACAAAAAAACATTCATCAAGAGTATATCATTATAAAACATGTTAATGAACTGTACTACTACCTATGATACTAAATAAAATATGAAAATAAATTACATTTGCTACCCTAATTAAAACTAATTATAGGTACGACACTGGCCGGCAAGAGGCTTATCGTAATCCAATAGGAATTTATTTGAGAAAGTCTATACCTACGCGATAGCTCGCCATCACATTTGGCGCTCGCTATAAACAAAGTTTTTTCGTCCTAAAACAGTGATATGATTTACTTGAATAATTGTTAATATTCAGTAGCACTGTATCCATTTCAATCGTGCAGGGGCTATTGATCTCCTGATCACCTATTTTATTCGAAGAGAAATTCGTGGTCACCGGCTATCCATTTCTGTTAAAAAATGAGTAGAAATCTGTTTTTCCGTTAACCAGCTGTCGCCCCCTTAGCAATGATAACTCTCAGAAGTCTAAACTTGTGCTAGCTAAGAAATACAGAGGTCTTGCCTTTGAACGTGCGATTCCTAGCACGGGTTGGACGATAAGAAGTGAAAATCGATCGTCCGGCCTCGCGGCTTGAACCGCCAGTTCACACAGCGGTCGATTGAGTGATTGGAGCTAACCACCCACGCCAACCCAACCGGCGACCGTCCCACCGTCCATAATCAAATAAAATGATGTGTTATATCCAACTATTTTCACTTGCTCGCTTTCTCTCGGGAACATATCCGAACTCATTTGTCTCAGAACTAATCTGTCGGCAATTCAATGTCCTATAATAAAGCAACTTCGAAGACTTTCCGAAAATTCTTCGAACTTTTCTTGTTTATTGGAGAATACAAACTATGATGTGATGCTGTGATACATTGTCGCAGCCCTGCGACAAACTAGCGGAGTACGCAATGGTCAGCATCGTGCCACTATTATGAACATTTTATAGAGGGTGACACTAATATTATTAATCTTTGTATTTGTAAGTACATGGCGTCCTTGTTTCAAACAACAATTTTAGTAGATATTCAAATCTTTTTTTTAATCTCAGATTCACTTCAGAACACTGACAAATTTTAAATCGGGTAACAGAATTATTCTCAGATGAACAAAAATAAAGAGTTTCATTTAAAATCATAATTTAAAACACACATTTATTACGTATTCGAAAAAACACTTCAATGTGACAATTTACAAAAATTGCAACACGTGTTTCGCTATACAATAGCATCTTCAGGCGTCACAATACTGACTAAACAAATTCTGTGTCATGCTTTCATAGTAATTTGAATCCTATCCTAATGACTATTTTTACCTGACAAATTTCTACCTGAACCTCATTTTACCTACTTTTGGATCTATCTTAATCACCAATTATCTCATTGCAAACTGAATTCAATAAAAGGGAACAATTCAAATCTTTTTGATCATTGAGCAATAATCCCGAATTCTTAAATCTGTTGATTTCTGAGCATTCCTTAAGACCGAGTTTTGAACCTTTCTCTTCCAAACGCAATACTTCCTAATCGTGATTGAACTCGTGCTCTTTTGTCAAAAGATGGTTTTCAAATGTTGAATTGGTCTTCTCAATCAAAAAACCGCTTCTAGGATCTTTTATTATTTTAGAGAAAGTTCTTCCCGTTTGGCCAATATAAAAGTTAGGACAAGAACCAAAAGTCAATTTATAAACTCCCGATCTATCCGACAATGGAGTTTCATCTTTGTTTTTAACAATGTATTGTTTGTTCTGTAGGCTACGTCCAATCATTTGTTTTTTTTTTTAAACGAGCGATATTTTTTTTAGTAGGATCACAAAAGTAAGTTACAGTCACATAATGTTTACTATCATTCTTTGAAACCGGATGGACCTGGTTCAGAGCATGTTTTTGCATTTTTTTAAGAAAGAATCGAGTCAATAATATCCACCTCGTAACCGTTGTTGACAGCAATTTATTTTTCTGATTGATTCGGCCGTTACTTGATGAAGATCCATAGTAATTTCACAAACTACACCTAAACGATTTGATCTCCACAAAATCGTTTAGGTGTAGTTTGTTAAAAAGCAATTTATTTGATGAAAATCCATTCTATTTGAAAATTGCTTTCCGATAGTGGAATATTCAATAGTCTGTGAATCATACTACTGAATGCTGCTACTTTATATTGTTATGGATATATTGACGATTTGTATATATTGATGTCCGTGTGAACTGTCAAGTTGAAATCTCACATTTAAGTTTTTTTTAATACGTTTTAACGGATTTTCATCAAATATCGGTCAGTTCTATCATATTTTTCACACATTTATTGAATACCCGCTATAGGTAGATCTGTACAGCTTGTCAAATGTAGGAAGAGCTTTCTGAATTCCGTTATGGTCCCGCCCACTGGATGTTCGTTCGTTAGGAGACTATAAGAGCGAGAGAGAGAGAGAATTCTCAAGCCTCTTCCTAGATTTGACAAGCTGTAACAATTATTTGATTCCCAAAACTGAAGCAATTTCTCATTATAATAATTATAACGAGGAATTACCTATTTGTTGACTAGTTCTCTCTGAATTAGGTTGCTTATCAAATTGAATTAAATCTGAAATTATATAATTACAATCAACATCGAGTGGTCCCAAGTTGAGATCATCCACAGGGAGGAACACTGGTTTAGGAGGAAATTTAAAGAAGCCGCATACTGAGGCAATTTCTCATTACAATAATTAGAACTAGAAATTACCTATTTGTTGACTAGTTCTCTCTGAATAAAAATGCTTATCAAATTGAGATCATCCACAGGGAGGAACACTGGTTTAGGGGAAAATTTAAAGAAGCCGCATACATGAAGCAATTTCTCATTACAATAATTATAACGAGAAATTACCTATTTGTTGACTAGTTCTCTCTGAATAAAAATGCTTATCAAATTGAGATCATCCACAGGGAGGAACACTGGTTTAGGGGGAAATTTAAAGAAGCCGCATACATGAAGCAATTTCTCATTACAATAATTATAACGAGAAATTACCTATTTGTTGACTAGTTCTCTCTGAATAAAAATGCTTATCAAATTGAGATCATCCACAGGGAGGAACACTGGTTTAGGGGTAAATTTAAAGAAGCCGCATACATGATGTCCAACAATGTATTCAGGCAAGCTAGCGTAGATATACGCAACATATGGAAACCCAACTCCCGCCAAATGGTCATCTCCCGCTAAACTGGTGAAGGAGAAAAAGGAAAGCGGAGATAAGAGAAAGTACTCGAATGACCCATAAATAATCATCTCTCGGAGGTATTAAGTACAGTCATCACCCGAAGACGTTAATTTTTTATTTATATTATTTGTTGTTCGACTGTTCTATTTTCCCTTGTATTTTATTTCACTGTTATTTTAGTTTTTTTTTGCTGAATATAATTTATATTTTCAGCTATTCTTTTTTAATTCTTATTTTTATCAGTTCTTTCAGGGGTTTTAAATCATTTTAAGTAATACTCGGATCAGACAATGGAATTCCGTCCTAATAAAATTCATCATGAAACATTGTCAATCGCCTTCAAACAAACATACAATCAACGTGATAATAAAGTAAATAAAATTTCAACTGATATCCCAGAGCACTTCGAAAAATTCAGAAATATAAATAGAGAAAATATTTGGATACCTTGTTGATTACCCTACGAAAGACATCTCTACAGGTAGAAAATAGAAAACCAGGTACAATACCCTCTAGTCAATTCACCAGCTGTTACTATCAGAAGTAAAATTTGATACACGATGCTTTGAAAATAATCAAAATCATTTATTCAATTTTTGAGAAAATTATCATCATTCAATTTGCAATATTCCGTTACTTTACGCTTGAAAAAAGTATTTTTCTCATGGAAATATACTCTGTCACTGATTTACATCATGAATTCTTCTGGAATTAAGAATTCAAAAGTGCAAAGTTCTAGTAATAGCCTTTCCGTACAGAATACTGACTTGTTACCAAATACGAGAAATCAACAATTTCAGAATGTCAAGTTTACTGTAATTCAACAAACTGATCAATTGTAAAAATAAATGAACATAAATATTTTTTACAACTGAATTACAAAAGCTTTGAAAAAAAATTTAAATATAACATGAATAAAAAACCATCATTTTTTTCTAATTTTGAATGTAATGACACTTGTCAAATCCTGATGAATTGCATACGAGTATGCAAGAAAGGTAATTCCTCAACTTTATATTATATAACATTTTTCAACACAAGTCTTAGTATTCCCATCAATAAAAATTTATAAAATTTCGAAGTTTGTGAAGCTGATTTTTTCCTATAATTTGGCAATGCCTTATATATATATATATATATATATATATATATATATATATATATATATATATATAGGTTCGTCATTTTTTTAAACATCCCTTTCAAGTGACAGCACCCCTCTGAAAATTTTTAAAAAGAACGACGATGCTTGTGATAGTTTCTTTCAAAGAGTTTTCCATGCTTTCTAGATATTCCGAATTTATCTCTATTTTTTATTGAAAACCTGTAGTTTTATTTTCAATTGATCAATTTCTTGCCTTATTCTTTTGAGCCATCGATGTTTCCTAGTCTGTTGTAGTGGTACTCAAGATTTTACACTATGGTCAAGTGGGGTCAAATCGGGAAAACGGACAGGTTACTAAATTTCACTGCTTCGGCCGTTCTTATTGCCAATGCAAAATATGGTGTAACTCATGTTGATATCAAATATTTCTATAAATTTCACTCGAAATTTCATTAGGACTGTCATTATCCGAAAAAAATAGTCTTCACTTTGGACAGAGAAATAAAAACCAAAGAACGCGCAAAATCAATTGATGTGCTATCCTGCTATCAAAAAATATATGAAGAGATAATTTGAGAACTTCGAGTTCAGCCCAAACGTTCACCTTCTTGTTCATCATCTAATGTGGATTTTCTTTACTCCACGATCTACAGTTCTTTCTGTTGACTCATGAATACTGCGTCATTAGAAAAAAATGAGTTAAATGAAGGATTGTTTTCTCTGAAAACCTGATTGAAATCAGTTACGTGAGCTTTAACAATAATCATGAACGGATATCAAAAGATATGATGAAAAATAATAGTAAATAAAACCAAAAAGTATTATAACCTAGACCGAATAATTGGAATTTAGTACAACACAAAATTTTTTATCAGTAAGCAAGTTATTCAATTTTTGATGTGAAAATTTTCCTGAACTGAGAATTGATTTACAAAACTATTAATTAATCAGTTCTTAACAAAACTATTTGAGACAAACCTCGAGACAAATACAAACTTTTTCTACATTCCCATTTATATTTCCAATCGTTACTTAGATATCAGGAAAATATAGTGTATTTTTTTCAAATATTTTCTAAACTTTACATGAGCAAAATTTCGTCTGAAACAACTGGAAGAATGTATGACTTTTCTAATAAAAAAGATCATTTGATTTTTAACGCCTGAAAATACACAATGAATGTAAAATTTCACTTAAAAATGTCATAATGTAACAATATAGAATTACATTTGCTGGAGAAACAATCTTGGACGCCCACCTTCTACTTTCATATTCCCAAAATAGGGTCAGAATCTTAGGAGATGAAAAACAGAGCAAGATAATTACTGTCAGAATGTTTACCCAATATCAGCTGATTGGGAAATTCTGACAGTCCAATTTAAATGTATCGCAAACGTAATAATAGCTAATGAATACAAACCACCCGTTACTTCACACTACCTACACTTTTAGGGCTACGTGTCAAACCCAAGAACGTTCTCATAAATACGTTTTGACCCCAGACCCCTACGGGGGCATCAATGATCATGGCCATCAATGACAACTGTTGTATACGACACGTGCTAGCCCCTTCCCTCAATCACTCACAAAAATAGTACACAGAAACGTTTTATTTCTTCAGCGTGAACTGAAAGGATAGAAGATAGAACGCACTACCGATAAATAAAGAATTCGTAGTCTTCTTCCGGACAATGACCTAGACCTTGGGCAGTCTTGGAGTCCATCGGCCTCAAGATGACAATGTACTCAACAGACGCTTCCAAACAAATAAAAAGAGCTTGGTAGGTAGTGTATATATATTTAAAACTGTACAGTAGGTATTTTAAAGAACACCTAGATAATTTTTTAATGAATTTTACTCACCTTGCTAAGGCCATTTTCAGCACGTAATCCAAAATTGCGAATATTCCAGTGAAACGGTGACTAAAGACCAACCCCCACACTCAAAACTACATCACTAGATTCCACTCGTTATCACAAGCATAGTAAGACAATTTTCATTCGATATCATAAAATTTTCGATTCAATGTTTTTGAAAATTCTTTGTATTTAAGCGGAAACGTAAGTACGCTACGTTTTATCTTCTTACGCTATTCACATCGAACTGAATCCTATTTCCATTTTGTGTGTCCACCGAGCCGCAGAAGTTATGAAAAGTTTATGGCTCGGAGAATGTCGGAACTGATCGGAAACGATCTTGACATACGCCTCCTTTAGTTCTGCGTAGTTGCCACATTTGAAGAAAACGCAGGAAAATACTTTTTTCTAGGAGTTTGTAGAGAAAGTACCTTTTTTTTCATATATATTTTTTTAATGAAAGGAAAAGGTATCCGAGTGTGTCATTAACACGACAAATGAAACTTCAGCTGAAGAGGATGAGTGAATTGAATAGAAACAAGCCGTATTTTTAATATTAAAACTCAGCAAACTTTGAAAGTAAAAACTGAGTAAAAACTCAGCAAACTTTGAAAGTAATTACTTGTTTTACGTTAGGTTTTTGAAGTAAAACTTTTTTACGCGCGCTTGACTTGGGATGTATAAGTTAGTGAAGATAGAAAAAGAAACAGAGAGAGAAAGTTACGTAGGGGTTTAGGTGCGAGCACTGTACAACTTTTGGTAAACTTTCTACTACAACATAAATTAGAATTACAAATGGATAAAAACCGAAATGAACCAACCACAAGACATAGAACAACAATCGATGCAGTTTTCTCTAGATATCTTTTAAATTTTAATTCGAACACATATGTATCTTATTTCTCATACCATACATTAGCCTACTGCTATTGGTATTTGATTATTTTTTAAATTTTACTATTAATTCCAGGACAGACATTGAAGGTCTAAGCCTGATTTGTACTTATCTCCTTTGTTTAAATAAGGATACTGAATTTGATAACAACTAAGAATTCTGTAAAGGAAACACTTTACCTTCACTCTTTGTTATGCATCATTTTATAGTTTTGTGAGATCTCATTGGCACCACTGTAAGGATGAGAACAAGAAAATCTGTCAAACACTTTCTGTCAAATTTCATGTGTCTTGTCAATCACGTCCGACAACCTGCTGAGTTCATTTTCTAATACTTAATTTAATCATAAAAAGAGTATATAATGTTCCATACCTTTATATTATAACAATTGAAGTTTTATAACTCCTATTTATTATATGCGAGCGCTTTTGACAGCTGGTCGTGCTTTCATCTTTAAGGCTTTTTTTAGGTTTTTCATATATTATTCGTGATAATTATCCAAATTATCCTGTTAGAATCTATATAGTTCATCGTTTTCTTTACTTAGGTGAGATAATTGATATCAACTGAAAAAAATTCACCTGAATCAAAAAAGTGTTTAAATTTTTTTTTCACATAATTTAAATGATAAAATGCTGTGATAATCATATGATTCTACTCATCTGGGTAGGTATGGAATATATAATTTTTCTTTTTAGTCATCAATTACAAAAACTATTTGGTTCAGAAAAAAACTATTTACGCGGTCTGTTCAAAAACGAAGGTGAATGTTCACATTTTGCCGACTACCTACATTCGATTAGCGAATGAATAAACATAATAATAATAATAATAATATCGTCTTTATTATGAAGAGATTACAAATTATTACATAATTCGAAGAAATAATATAGGAAAATCTCTTTCTTGCTTGAACAACACGAGGCGAGATTTAGCCTTCGGCTACTCTTACATCTAACCTCCTGATGCTCCTCTAGAGTTGATAATACCATATGGCCCTATAAATTACGAAATTAAAAATAATACTACCTAAAAAACCAGGCATTACTAAGTTTGTTCGACCAACATTTACCTACATTATTTTGTAAACTTTTTAAATGCTCTCAAATTTGAGTCACTGTACTGAATAAGGATAGAATTGAAATTTTTAATAGCAGTATAGGTAAAGCTCCGCTGGAAAGTAGCTGTCGAATGATGTGGCATTGCGAGTAAGCCCTTGTCCCTTACATTAATGGAATGTGTATGAGATCTAGGAAGTAATCTCCTTCGATTAATATCATTTTCATTTCTCATCATTTTATAAACATACATGGATAGATGAAGTCGTCTACGATTTTCCATATTGAGCCATTCTTAACTCTCTTAATTTTTGAGATACGTGGTCATACCGACGTAATCCGTAAATGAATCGTACGCAAAAATTCGTACTCAACGTATGCTTCCAGATTCAGCTTTTCAGCATGTTCAGTTTGCTGGTGAGAAGTGTAAAAGTGCAGTAGAGTACTGGGTATTCGACAATTTTCTGCTTGAAAAAATGGATCGAAGAATATTCATAAAATTTTGTGTAAAAAATGGACTTAAGAGCTCAAAAATACTTGAAATGTTGACAGTGGCATACGGTGACTCAAAAAAATGTTAACGGCTTTTTACAGAAGGTCGAGAAGATGTGAAAGACGACGGTCGCCCTGGACGACCCAGCATACCAACAACCGATGAAAATGTTGAGAAAGTGGAGAAAATTGTTAAGGAGAATCGTCGAATCAGTATTAGAGAAGTTGCTGCGGATGTCGGCTTATATCGGTTGGCTCATGTAATGCATGCATTTTTTTTTGGAAATTTTTGGGCATGAAGTGTGTGGCAGCAAAATTCCTTTCAACATTGCTGAATTTTGACTAAAAAAACCGTCACATGAGCATCGCTCAGGAATTGTTGAATGTCTTCAACGGCGATTCAGATTTGCTTGAAACGGCCATAACTGGTAACGAATCATGGGTATACGGTTATGACATCGAAACCGAAGTCCAATCGTTCTAATGGAAGAGCCTAGGAGAGCCAAGACAAAAAAAAGCACGCCAAGTTCGATCTAATGTAAAAGTTTTGTTCACTGTTTTCTAACCTGAATGTTACAAGCAGAAAACCTTACATTGCAATCCCAGAAAATTTGAATGACGCCAATCATATCAACTCCCATTTTGTAAACAGTGTCCCAAATTTCAATAATGACAACAAAAAACTTATTGAGTTTTATAATAACAACTTATTCCCGAATCTGGACGGAAATAATTTCGAATTTCACCTTGTATCTGAAGAAGACGTTGTAGATGCAGTAAATTGCTTGAAAACTAATGCAACTGGTGTAGAGGGTATTAATATGACAATGATAAATATATGCTTTCCGATAATAAAAAATGCTTTATTACATATAGTCAATAGCTGTATTCTTGAAAATTGTTTCCCAACTCAATGGAAAATTGCGTATGTTATACCTGTCCCCAAAACTGCTGATATTTTAGACTACAAAGACCTCCGACCCATAAGTATTCTACCCACCACGTCTAAGTTATTGGAACGCATTTTGAACAAACAAATCAGGGAATATATAAGTAACTTTGATCTAATGCCTCTCTTTCAGCCGGGTTTTAGGCCTCTACATAGCTGTACAACAGTTTTGCTTAAAATAACGGATGACATATTGGCAGCAACAGATACAGGAGACATCTCATTATTGATCTTACTGGACTACAGTAAAGCATTCGACTCATTGAATCCAGAAATACGTATATCTATGCTCAATTATATTGGCTTCTCTAAAACAGCCGTTAAGATGATGCAGGAATACTTCACAAATAGACATCAAATGGTGAAACTCGAAGGCGAACTATCTGAATCGGTGAGATTAATGCGCGGTGTTCCGCAAGGATCGATACTTGGGCCCTTGCTTTTTAGTTTATATGCCTCCAATATACTGACTGAGATCAATCTCTGTAAGTATCATGCTTACGCTGATGATACCCAACTTTATGTATCATTTAAACCAGACTTGCTGAATGAAGCTGTTGCTGACATCAATACTGAACTTCAAAACATTTATGATTTTTTATGAAACATGAACTGCAACTCAAGCATAATAAAACGCAGGGTCTTATTTTTGGTCACAAGTTATTATGCCAAAGGTATTTACCTCAAGTAAATGAATGGTATAACTCTAAATATAGTTCCGGAGGCAACAAATCTTGGCTTGGTATTGGATAATAATTTCAGGTTCAAAAAGCAAGTTTCATTATATATCCAGAGAGCTTACGCGAACTTAAGATTAATTTATCCTCACCGAGCATACCTAAATACTCAGACAAAAATCAATGTATGCCAGACTCTCATCCTTTCACAGTTCACCTACTGTTCACCTGTATATTATCCCTGTTTGGATAGTCTAGATTTATGCAGGATACAAAAAGTTTAAAATTCCTGTTTACGCTACATCTATGGCATCCGAAGTTCCAGCATATCTCTCATAAGCTTTCTCAGTCGCAATGGCTGTCAATGAAGAATCGTTTCTTATTGCAATATCTAACCCTATTTCACAATATAATCATCAACAAATAACCGCAGTATCTGTATGATAAAGTTCGATTTCGTGAAAATGAACATAAAGTGAATATCCGACACAAAAATGCAATAACTTCCCCTCACCACAGCACAGCACTGTTCGAGAGATCGTTCAGTTTTTCTATCTACACTCATTACAATAGTCTTTCCACACATCTAAAAAAATTAAAATTACCACTTTTCAAGTTTCAGGCTCGTAACTGGCTATATGAAAAACAGCTATCGTGCAACTAAAGTCTCGCATAAAATGCAAAATTCAAGTCATTCTGAAAGCATTATGAATTACCCTTCTTTTATTCCTTTCTTTTTTTCTCTCTCTCTCTTACTACATACATACTATAGTTTTTTGTACATCATGAATAATTTTTAGTTCTGCATATTATAAAGGAGTTGAATGGAAGAGCAGGATTCGGCGTGTTGCACACGCTTGTCTCCTGAATTCCGCTGCAGGATTTTACCTTGGTGAATAAAAGACTTTATTATTATTATTATTACCTTGACGTAGTGCATCAGGAGTTCTTGCCTAATAATCGTACGGTCAAAAAGGCGTTTTATCTTGAAGTTATGCGCTTTTTGCCAGAGCAATACAAAGAAAACGTCTGGTATTGTGGAAAAACAATTCATGGCCCTTGCATCACGATAATGCATCTGCTCAGTCATCATTGCTCGTTCGTAGTTTTTAGGCCAAAAACAACACCGTAATCATGCCTCAGCCACCGTATTCCCCAAATTTGTCCGCCTGCGACTTTATCCTGTTCCCAATATTAAAGAGACCCATGAAAGGAGATAAAAACCGATTCTCTGAGAGAGCTCAAAGACATACCTAAAAGTGCATGTCAGGACTGTTTCCAGGATTGGAAAAAAGCTGACATATGAGTGATTTATTACATCTGAGACGGACTACTTCTGTTAATTGTGATTTTGATTACAATATGTCACATGCACGGTTAGTAAAAAAAGTAAATTAGGAGTTTTAGGCTCGTCAGCTACACAACCTTGTTTGGGAATAACATATTTCTCAGTTTAACGTGAATTAAGTGTTCAAATAATTTATACGGTGCACACTTAATAGAAATGCACCTATAATTTTCTTCATCTATTCGGTTTACAGACTTAAGTATTGTGGTGACTGTGGCCGCCTTCCATATCAAATGTATGTTTTCCAGAATGTGAAACAGTCAATTTTTTTCAAGGACAAAACACATGCAATACAGAAAAATCTTTAAGGCGCTCTAAGAGCGGTGCCAGTGCGAAAGTAGCGATTTACATTGGATTTAAATCGCTGGAGATTAAATCCATTTGGAAAAACGTTCTGTGAAATTCGAGGTGTCCTGAGTAAGCAGCCATAGTCCGTCGCGTATTTCAGATATGTACCGCTCGTGGTGGAATCAAATGTGCCAAATCAATATCTACCAACGTCAGCGTCAAGATATCCCTGTCAATATGACATTTCATAATTAAATGAGGGTATACAAATGTAATAACATAACAAACCTAAGCTAATTAGGTGAGACTCCATTATTTTCAAATTCCGTCACGTTTCGAAGTAGTTCGAATTTATTGAGCAAAATACACGCGTAGAACTTGCGTGGGACCTTTTATTAAATTAGGTCATGACATTAAATTAGGTCATGACATGTTCCAGTTTTTTCTCGCGAGTTAACCCTCGAGAAATTCGTCGATGCAACGTGGCAACACCGCCGGAAACGTTTCATTACTCTGAATATAATCTCCACAGAGAAATGAACGACCATAACAGCAAATTGGAAAAAAAATCGCAGCCTAGCATTTAAAATTTCTCAGAATCTCATCTCCCCGTCTCAGTCATTTCTCATTCCTAAGAAGCTCTTATACCTCTATTTCCTATGGTTGGAATGGAATGCATACCCAAACTACCTACAACAATCATTAATAAAGTCCTACGAACGACCTTATGTGAAAGAGAAGGGCGCATGCGTATCGACCACAGCCTCGATCCGAGAACAGATGTCAAGGGAAGGGGCGGAAGATCTAATAGAATAGGGCCACCGCCACCCTTTGTTGTCTACGCGTGGAATGAGTTCATACGAGGGGAGCCAACGATGTCAAGGAACCTCCATTTGACTGGATTGAACAAGGGACTAATAATTGATGATTAAGAGGTTAATTGCCCGATACGCACTGACATATGAAGGAAAGAACATAATCCGAGAAAATAACAACACGCACATTGACAAGGTTGATACCAAAAATTAAAAGAAAAAAATAATTTTGAAATAAGATTACTCCTTGAAATTTTTTTCCACCACCATCGTTGAATTTATTGAAGATACTTTTTCCATACCAGAAGAAAAATACTGTCTCTTGGCGCGCGTTTCGTTAATCAAGTTAGCATCAAAAAAAGATGACTAAATCTGAATCCTAAGACTAAATTAGAGCTTTAATATAAATCTGGTCGAATTCCCTTCGATAATGAGAGTTATGAAATGAAGGTAATCTAATAAATTTAAATTATTTGTTTTCAGTGAAGTGTATTCAAAATCTTGCTCACTTTTGAACAAAGTTGGTACAATGAACAATAATGTTCATATTCATTTTTACCCCATTCAAGAAATTGAGGTTATATCTGCAAATAAAAAACTAAAGGACAAACTGACATCAGGTCCAGATATGATTCCATCATTTTCGTTAAAGGATTGTGCAGGGGCATTAGCAAAACCTTTAACAAGAATTTTTAATTCCGGTCTGATATCTGGAACATTTCCAGATATTTGGAAATTAGCTAAAGTATGTCCTGTATACAAAAGTGGTGAAAAAGCATGTATAGAGAATTACACATCCATATCTATTTTATGTAAGTTTTCTAAAATTTTTGAGATTATTTCACATAATCGCATTTATGCTTCTGTTCAACGGCAACTATCTCAACATCAACATGGATTTGTTACTAATCGTTCTACTTTTATAAATCTAGTCATTATTACTCAATATATTTCCGAAGCATTAGATAACAATGGCCAAGTTAATGTTATATACACAGATTTCTCCAAAGCATTTGATAAAATTGATCATAGTGTCTTGCTCAATAAACTGATGGGTTTAGAACATATATAGCTCCTTCTGGTGTGCCTCAGGGCTCCAACCTAGGTCCTCTTTTGTTTTTATTGTTTATTATTGACGTATGTGAAAGATTAGCTTGTGAGCGGTTATGCTTCGCGGATGACTTGAAATTATTTTCTATAATTAAGGAAGTAGGTGATTGTGTAAATCTTCAATCTCAATTAGAATTTCTTGTTGCTTGGTGCAACAGTAATAAATTGAAACTCAATGTGGAGAAATGTAAAGTAGTGAGTTAAAGTCGAAATAAAGAAGTTTATACATTTCGGTATGTAATACAGGATTCATATCTGCTGAGATGTAATGAGATCAAAATATTTGGTAGATATATTTCACAAAAAGTTTCAGAATCTTTAAGAGCTTATGGTTGTTAGAAATTGCAGAAACTTTCATAATATTAAAGCTATGAAGCTGTTGTATTTCACCTACGTACGTTCGAAGATAGAATATGCAAGTATCGTCTGTAGTCCATTCAATGAAATTCATAACATAGCCATTGAAAGAGTTCAAAGAAAGTTTTGTAAATTTCTAATTTTCAGAATAGAGGGTTCTTACCCTGAGAGAGGTATCAGTAATCATGTCATATATGAACGTTTGGAACTTTTTAGTTTAGAGCATCGCAGAAAATGTGCGTCGCTCATATTTTTATTCAAATTAGTGAGTTGACTGTCCTAAAATTTTGGAACAAATTGACTTCAAGTACAACGGCCAGTTTCATCTCTCATAGCAAGAACTAACATTATGCTCAATTCTCCAATATATGTTATGAGTATGAATTTCAATAGCATTTGGTTCCATTGTCAGGGTCGTTCAGTGTCGAAAACTAAACCGAGTTAATCAGCTGCTCGGGCAGCTGCCCTAAAAAGAAATGCTCCAATTCCTGCTCTCTCATGGTCACGGACCATGCAGAGAAGGAGATCCGACTTCCTGACGACTTTACAGGCTATATCTAGAAACATTCTGTCATGTAGACACTCCAAACTCAAAAGTCCACGGCCTCCCTGTTGTCGGGGAAATACAACTGTAGAACTGGCGATTTGGGATGCAAACGTCGAGTTGATACAGCTCCCCCCGAGTCCACTCCACTACTCCAAACGAGTGGAGTAAGATTGGAACGGCAAGCATATTTGTTGCAGCAACAATTGTTCTTCCCCGACAGTTCCGATGACCAGATCTGTCAAAAAAGTTTGTGCTGATACTTGCCGCGAAGAGAGTTCTTTACTGCTGTTACCTCTTGTGAGTGATGTTGTAGGATGCTTCCATTTACGAGCTGCACATCCTCTCCGTAGTCCTCGCACCGTCCTCTTTTGAGATGGACCATTGCACATTTGTCTATCCCGAATTTCATATTATTATTATTGGTATTCAGCCGTTCTCTAAAGCATATTGAATTACACTAGTCTTCACTGGTCTATGAAACCGAACACGTGGAACATGTTCCTTAGAGCGAGCGTTTATATCCCTCTCAGTTTGACCAACAAACTTTTCATCGCAATTTCCACAGCTCATTCCGTAAATCCCAGACTTTCCCTATTCCATGGTCTTGTCTTTCGGCTTGGACAACACTTGTTGGAGAGTACTATAGTACAATCCCATAATAGTAGGCACTTATTCTTATAAATATTATTGCATTAAAATGAAAACATTGTTGTCAAGGTTGTGATTCTATATATTTTATCATCATTTTTCCTCATCTGTTTAGGATAATTTCCGTACGCCACTGCAATAGACCGATTAAGGCAAAAACATCAGTCATTTCTGAGATTTTAGTGCCTACTACTACTGTTCACATAAAATTTTTCGCAAATTCGGACCAATTTTTTGGTGTATTTTGGTTTATAGGGAAGAACTATGAATTTTCATTCTTTGTCTTTCTGGAGAATTGAGGATCTATAAAGGCACTGTCTAAATTTTTCCTTTTCTTCCTTCCTGATTACCTTATCCACTATGTTTGAAGGATACCCGTTACTTTCAGCTATTTCCTTGATATCATTGGGAACGTGCTGACCAGTCTAGAAACAAAAAATACAGTCTCGCCATTTTTCGACGTGGACAATGGACAATGATGGGAGCTGATGTATATCTGAAATTGCTGCTAGTCTTTCTGTATACATCAAATATCAAATTCCAAAGCCTCATCGACGTTTTTTATAACCAGACCATCGTGAAATAGTAGCTCTTCGTTATTTTCAATTTCATAAGTGAACTTTATATTTGAAAATCTGCTGTGAAAAAAGACACAAAATCCTCTACCTTACTCCTATTCGTGTCGAAAATGGCAATTACATCATCCACGTATCGGATCCAAGTCCGTGGAAAGTAATCTAACTTTTCTTCTGCTTCCATTTCAAATCTGCTCATGAACTGATTAGCCATGAGGAGAAGAAACAGCGGGTTGCCCATTGCCGTACCATCATCCTGCTCGTAAAAACAATTAGAGAATAGGAAGTAATTCTGACTCATACAAATTTGCGTGAGCTGGATATACTATTCGACTACTTCATCACATGGTTCATTTGTTTCTGAAAGATCCTTTTTATATTCGATTTTTTTATATAGGGACACTTCAAGAATTCATCGAGAATATCAAAAATTTAAGGTTAGTGTGAATTGTAAAATAACAATACTTAATTGTGACAATCGCAAAAATAGTATTTTATAGATGCACGAAATATATTTCAGGTTAACCTGGTTCAGGTTACTTGTTTTTGTGGTTTAATAAAGCAAAAAATGAGTTAAAATGTGATATTTTTAATGACCGCGAATCAGTATAAAAAATGTGACTTTTCAATCATCCGCAAAAGATCAATTCAAAAAAACAAAATACATTTGTTATTTCCATTCATAATTTATATGGAAGTCAAATAGAGCCGTAATCATGAACTTTGTCGACATTTCACAAAAACGCAAGAACCCATCGATATTGAAGGGTGATAGGTTTTCGTATTTGTCGTTTTGAAGTCCTTGATATTTTCTTTAAATTGGTCATATAATTTTAAAATTCCGTCTGATTTTTGTAAAAAATTACATTTGAAAATTTGAATTTTCGGTGGTACTCTGTTTTGTTATAGAAGATGTTGTTAGAAATGTAACTTCAGCAACTTCACTTAGCACCCCAGGAGCTAAGTAGGTAATGCATCGATATAGAAAATTGTAAATATCTCGAAAACGATCACCTGCAGCGTTGTTGAGGAAGTGTACCTTTTTCACTTGGAAAAGGTGTGGAAATTAGGTTTTATTATGATAAGTACCAGAAGTTTACTGTCAAAAAGGTTAGGGTAATTTTAAATAAAAAATGACAGCGTACGCGTACGCCCTCTAGATGTTACATGAAAATTAATAATAATAAATTATGATTTCCCATCCCGGGTACCAAATTTCGTGCAAATAACTTATTTTTGGCAAAAGTTACTTTTAAAAAATGAAAAAAAAATTCAACACCCTGTATCTCCGAATCGAAGCATTTCGGAACACAAGTTTATGTAGACTTTTTTCTTAAAATTATCTCAGGAATACGTCAATTGAATATTTTGACGTATTTATGTTACACCCTGTGTATAGTCGTTTGAACTTTGTATGTCGTTTGGAGTCCGCATTATACGATTTACCAACAGAGAATTGAAAGTGTTCAAAATAAATTCGTCAAAACTGACATTTTAATAATAAATGGAAATATCCGTTCAGTTTTCAAAAAGTATTTCCTGTTAGCTCTTATAGATAGGAGAAAAATGTCAGATACTTATAATAATGTTGTAACAAATATTCAATAATTCTGTCGACTGTCCAAATTTGATAACAAAATTTCATTGAATACACCTTGTAGAGACTTGCGAAACCATTATCTCTTTGCAATCCCATTTAGAAAAACCAATTCAGGTAAAAACTCTTCTTCATACAGAATTTTCAGATCCTTCAATACTTATTGCAATGATATTGAAAAACTGAAGTTACCTACCTTTCCTTAGATTTAAAAACTATGTGAAATTAAGTAGTAGTAATCTTTAATATAGGATATTCCTTATCTTACAAGATATAATAACTGATAACAATTTACATTTCCACACAGAGTCAAAAATATTAATTTATATATAGATTATAGATTTATAGATAATAAAATTAATAAAGATTCAATAGATAAAAAGATAATAATAAAAAAGGTAACAATAAAAAAGATACACAATTTATAAGATTCAATGTGAAAAACAAATATTGATATAGTAACACACACATACATATTTATTATTGAAAACAAAAAAATCGTTAAAATATGGTGGTTGGAGATCTTTGTTTATTTTTAATATAAAAACTATTGTTGAAAAGAATACTCGATTTGAAATCGATATCCATTGCAGCATATATAACATGTGATCAATGGAAGCATAACAACCTGAGATAATTCTCATGCCCCTATTTTGGAGTTTTTGAAGTTGGGAAATCCTATTTTGGTTTATTAAATGCATTGAAGTTAAACAGTACTCAAAATGATGTTTAATTATGTAATTATATATTGATAGTCTGGAGTTAACAGTAAAATTATTTGCTATCCTAGAAAAAAAAATTATAATATATTCAGCATTACTGTTCAAACTCAGAGTGTTGTCTGCAATAACTCCCATCAGATACTTTATTTCAGACACATATTCCAAGGTAGTGTTACCAATTTCAATCTTTATTGCATTATAATCAATAGTGTTCAGTTTATATTGGTTTTATCTGCATTTGATTTTATTTTTTTGTATGTAAATATTTTTCGATTTTTTTCATAGAACCTTTGAAAGTATCTACAGCATTATTAGGTTCTGTATTCATTTATAATTAGTTATCGGTTCTTCGTATATTGTTTATTTAATTTTTCTTAAATTCGTTACTAGTGTAATGTGTAATATACTTAGCATTTAGGTATATATTGTTCACTCACTATCTTTCATACGTAAAATGAGAATATTTTTGGATTTATTCTATTTGTATTCCTAATCGTGCAATAAATAAAAAACTAAAAATAGGAAGGTTTTTTTCTCGAAATAGCTCCAAGTAATATCCTCCTAAAAAATCATTTTATTTAGACACACCCTGTGCATGCAAGCGTTCAAAAATGTGTTGACTATTCACACAAGCAGTTGTCGCACAAAAAATATGTAGAAAAATTGTCCTCATAATCACATCAACGCGCCATTCATTCGTTTCCTGCGATAGCCTAGTTTATTCGCGGCTTGCGGTTGAGTGCCACAGCATATAAACCAACAAATGAACAAACAATACGAATCGGTGGCGGAAAAAGATGACGGGAACAAGCCCATTCATTGGATTTTCCTACGGTTGGTTCTTTAAAAACCGAGATAAAATTTATCCGTTTTTTCAAGAATGTTTATGACCTTATTGTATCATTCTTAAATGTATGGTATTTTTAGTCGGTAGAGTTTAGGAAAAAACTAAAGGAAATCAAATGATGCCAATTTTGATATTTCGTGGGCAATCGTCGAGACTCTAAAAATGAATGTAATAACGGGCACATACGTTTTTCATTGTGGAAAACTGACTGCAATGATCCTAATAATCTATTTTTGAAATTATGTATATCAATTTATTGTGGGATGATTGGTAATTCATAAATTTTTACAAAAAGCTTGATTTTAGTTTTCGGTCTGTACTGATAATGTTTTCATCTCTATTTATTGAGATACCCATAAAGAAGTATTTCAATTGTGACATCAGCAAATTTCAATTTGTGTAGGCCACGAATCGTTTATAAGAAAGTCGATTCAAAGGGCAAGTAATTCGGGAATGCAAACGTTATGTATTTCAGATATTACTATAACGGAACATACCGCTAATAAACAATTTCTCATACTAGGCCCTTATTTTTAATTGTAAAAGTTTTCCTAAAAATTGAAATAGTCACTGTCCTCTATAAGCTCTGAAAATAAATTGAGTATTTTCTAGTGAGTATAAAGTGAAACTTTTTACAATGAGTGTTTAGGAACATATTTTGGAATGTCTAAGAAACTACTGACAAATAGAAAGTCTAAAATAAATTTTTATAAACTTATAGAGTAATGAGGAAAATATGAACAAGGTTTCAGTGTTCAGAGTTATCCGGCAGGAGTTCCCAATTTTATTTGGCCATGGAACCTTAATTGAGCATACATTTTTGACGAAACCCTATTATTAGTATTTTTCAAGGACAAAACACAAGCACTACAGGAAAATCCTTAAGGCGCTTTCAGAGCGATGCCTGTGCGAAAGTAGGGATTTACATTGGATATAAATCGTTGGATATTAAATCCATTTGGAAAAACGTTTTCAGGAAGTTTATTCCACATAAACGCAGTTCTCCAGATGAAAAAGTTCTCAAACAGTGAGGTTCGAGGTGTACTCAGTTTAACCTCAAAACGATGAGCAGCCACAGCCCGTCGCGTATTTCTGATATGTAACGCTCTAGGTGGGATCAAATATGCCAAGTCACTTGAGCACTTTCCGTGATCTCCAAATCTCCAGCCTTTCCTCGATATTTCAGGCTATCAAGGTTTCACGTGATGTTCGCGTTGACAATCAACCAGAGAATCACAACCTAAGTCTACAGAGCATATGGACATCGACTAAACTAAACTATCTCGACTGTCTCTCTGTCGCAGACATATGTAATTTTTCTTTTCTATGAAACTACAAAGTAAAATTTCTTCGCCATCACATTGAAGACATATGCAACATTACTTAAGAATAACAAAAACGGAAATAAATATTCACTATTATATAATGAACATGAGGAATGAAATGCCTTGTTTAGGAATACATCAATCACTTTGAGTAGTTTATCTTAGCCATAATATTTTTTTCATTATTTTTTGTTCAACATACTCTTCTAGTTCATTGTAAACCAAGAAAAAGTTTCTGTTGTGGATTACATTTTTACAATTACGGAAGACCCTCGAAGACATGATGGTGAAAACTCAAAAGTATAGGAGTTATGAAATATTCTGTGAGTGTGAAAATAAAGTGTTGGTCAGACTGGATGTGCTGTTAAAACTCGATTCAAAAGCACCCAGTGCATATCGGATTTCACAGATGAAAAGACTAATGTCACCCAACAGCCCTTAAGTTGTAGAATTAATTAACATTACTCGAAATCGTTGGTCAAACTAGAAATACTTATTCATTTCTTTCATTTTTATGTTTTTTATGCATTTTAATTTTTGAAAACGCATTTTACTTTTTAAAAACGCATTTAATGTGTTTGTAATTTTTTCTAAGCGAGACATGCTGTAAACCTAGTGGGAAATAGTATCTATTTTGATTTGAAGATAGAACCTCTAGCATAGAATAAATCGAAAACAAGCACTGTTCCCAAAAACTAGAACTGGAATACTCGACGCACGATTCACCAATCAAGTTGGTGTCTTTAGTCCAACTCAGATTATCTCGATCTTCCCAAGGGTTGTTCAACCACGATAAAATGAAGGACTAATTTTGCTCACTTATGACTAATTTTTGACTATCTTATTAGTCAGTGGGCTATGTTTGAAGACTGGCAGTAAACAAATCTAAAGAAATGAACTTTAAACGTTCAAGCCAATCACGAATATACCCCCACAGTAGGGTGAACGGACTGACACCTATCAGAAAACAACTACTCCCCTGGCTAATACCACGAAGGGCATTGGATTATATCCGACAGACGTCAGTGCAGGAATCTTCACAGACTGACTAATAAGAAAGTTTTTCTTCCTTATTCAGAGGCATCGGGCACATTTCGGATATGCAGTTGGTTAGTACCTCGTCCACTAGATGGAGTGACATTTTGTTGTTCGCTTCAACTTAGGAAGAGGAATAAAATACTCTGAAACAATTCCGATGTTCAATTATGGAATATCATTGACTTTAGATCGATGATGGCCACTATCTTGCACTGACGAGTGGCTAATGAGCCCGAAACCGGTCTGCAAGTGTGCCCGTTCCAAAATTGAAGGTCTACTCTTTCAGTTGTATTGCCAATTGCATATGCAGGAAATTTTCTGTGAACGCACTGACGCCTGTCGGATATAATCCAATGCCCTTCGTGGTATTAGCCAGGGGTGTAGTTGTTTTCTGATAGGCGTCAGTCCATTCAGCCTACTGTGTAGGTATATCCGAGACGGGCTTGAACATTTCATTTCTTAAGATTTAATTTACGACTACGCCGCTGGTTAATGTCGATCGGAAATCGAGCTTATCGGCCGACCTAACGTGGGCCCGTTCTCCTTTCGAGGTGGCCCAAATGTCGACAGCTCTGAAAATTATTGGGCAAACTACAGTAACGATCAAGGAGAGCAAATGAACGGCTTTGTCTGAATATTCCGTTCAATGAGGTCGACAATTTTTTTAAATCAGCCCAGATTCTTTAGGACAGTAGTCTATTATCCGTACAGTAAAAGCAGCTCGTGAAGCGCCATGTAATTGTAGGTCGAAAATATGTATACAGAGTAATCCAAGGCGAGTGACTGTTATTCGAAAATGATTAGTCCAGGAATGTTAGGAGTAAGATAGATCAATGTATATGATGAAATTGCAGCAGGTTGATTTTTTAATGGACCTTCATTTCATCATGAAAATCAACTCACGAGAAGTCGGAGTCAACGGTTCTAGACTACAACAGTTACAGTTATCACTCGAAGACGATTACGAACAATTGTGAATATTAATAATCAAAACGAAAGCACAGAAGAGTATACAGGGTGTTTTAAACACATGCTAATATTTAAAGAGGTAATTCTTAGACCCATTTTAGGGAAAAAACGTCCTATGGACGTATGTCCTAAACGCCTTAACTTTTGAGATACAGGGTGGCAAAGTTTTCAAAAATAATCAGTTTTTTAATAATAACTGAGATAATTTTGTAGACATCTTTGGCATATTTGGTACATATTTTCCATGCCTCAAGGCGCATTTTCTGGTGTACAATTTTCTTAATTTTCTCTGCCAGTGGCGTACGTACGAGTTTTGAAATGTATATTTTTGGCGAAAAAAATACTACGCCACTGCTTTATCTTGAATTAAAAATTATTTTTAAAATCTCCATACATTTTTGAGCACATTTGATATGCTGGGTTTTCTTTGTCCGACGCATGGTTTTCGCTCAAAAAATTAAAAATCGCTTTACTTAAGGATAAATTCCTTAAAAATCTGATGCGGTATCGTGCATCGACTGAAAGCAAATTAAGAGATCAGATTTGTTTGTTGTCAGATGGACTGTTCTCAATTAAAATTACGTCATAATGCAGCACCGCTTAATCATTTTTGAAAACATAAATTTAGTTATCCTGGAATAAATGACGTGTAGCAGAATTTATTTACTGCACCTCTTGGAAATATGGAGTTTGTCGATATGTGATTTCTTTTAAAGATTAAAAGCAGAAAAAACAGCGTACCCACCATAGCAATAAAAAACGAATTCTCTGTAGCTAATATTGATGTTGGTTTAAAGTAAGGTGTTGGTGTTAAAAACTGTCACAGCGCGTTTTGATTGATTTTGAAGTGTTATTGAAGTTATTTTGGTAGTCCGCTGTTTTTCTGAATATCAGTAAATATGGTAAATTATACGAATGCGGAAATGGCGCAAATGCATTACGTATATGGCCTTGCCGATGGTAATGCAACAGAAGCCAGGCGCATTTATCAGGAAAGATATCCTAATCGTGCCTTACCAGATAGCCGAACCTTTTCAAATATTCATCGTCGACTTGGGGAAACTGGTAGTTTCAAGAAAGGGACTCCGGAAGGTAGACCTCGTGTAGTAAGAACTCCTGAAATTGAGGAAGCGGTGCTGCAAGAAATTGAGGAACATCCTGAGACGAGTACGAGGAAGATCGCTAGAACTCTGGATATTTGTCATCAAATTGTTTGGCGTATTTTGGTTGATTTTTTGTTATACCCATACCATATTTCAAGAGTGCAGGCATTACTCCCCAGAGATTTTCCACAGCGTGTGAACTTCAGTCAGTGGTATCTACAAAGTATTGCACTAAATCCGCAGTTTGAGACACAAATTTTGTTCACAGACGAAGCAAATTTTTCTCGGAATGCCATTCAAAATTTCCATAACAATCATGTGTGGGCTGAAGAAAATCCCCATGCAATAACCGAAACCCATTTCCAACACCAATTTTCGGTTAATGTATGGGCAGGAATTATAGGTGATCATCTAATAGGCCCATTTTTTCTACCAGGACGCCTTGATGGTCGTTCTTATTTACACTTTCTCGAAGAAGACTTACCTGGGTTATTGGAAGATGTGCCACTTGCGTTAAGGAATCGAATATGGTACATGCACGATGGCACCTCAGAATACTGGGGGTATATATACTCGAACGTGAGAGATATTTTGTACAAATTCTAAACTAGGACTTGACACAACTTTAACGACTGACTTTGCAGATGAAATTCTCCTTATTCATTGCTTTTTTAAAACGCTTTTATTAGCGTCACCTGTATGTATGTATGCTTGTTTGTAACTCTCAAGCTCGGGATCTGTACTTGACAGAATCATCGACATTATTGCCTGATCTATTCGCGGGCAGATGGCGCTGTACGTAATCTTCTTGATATATCGACATTATTGCTTGATATGTTTGCGGGCAGATGGCGCTGTAAGTAACCTCCTTGATTTAATTCGAGCTCACTTTACATGTATTTCTTTATTTGAAAAAAGGATTTTTTTTTCATTAACACGCCCGCCTGCTGCCTTATTTGTAATCCTTCTTTGCGCGCCTGCTGCCTTGGGCTTGGTAGCTGATTTTTAGGCTCCCTCTCCGGAATCGGAAAATATCAAAGGTCATTTTTCTAAACAATATACGGCTGATTGATCCCAAAGTTTAGATAAAATAAATATAGTTTAAAAAGACTAAAAAACACGCTTTTATAGCATACGAAACTAAAAAATGAAAAATAAATATAGTTTTAACAACTAAAAAACACGCTTTTAAAAAACATTGAACTGAAAAGTTGAAAATATTTTTTTTATAACATTAAAACAACTACGAACGGAAATTACTAGTATTATTGTGAAAAAAGCGTGAGCGTTTTGTGCCATACTTATTGTATATCAAGCGCCTGTCGCTTTTTTCTAAATAATACTAGTATTTTTCGTTCGTTATTATTTTAAGCTTATTTAAAAAATATTTTCAACTTTTTAGTTCGATGTTCTTTAAAAGCGTGTTTTTTAAACTATATTTATTATAATATTATTGTATTGTATTTATTATAATGTTTATATACCTACCTGTTATTCTATTATATTACTTTATTGAAAATTCATTATGATTTTTATAGATCTATTTAAAAATAATTTCATGTATGTTTTATTGCTATAACCAAATAAGTACTTGAGTACTTATCGTTTTAACTGTTATATTCATTAAAAAAATATTTCAAAATGTATTTATATGTTGTATTCTGTACAGCTACGAGTATCTGTTGCGTGAATAAAGTTATATTATTATTACTATTATTAATTCTTTGGAAATTCCGATTTCAAAAATTCGACACCATTGCAGTATCGAAATTATGAATTTAAATTAAATTTAATTTGATTTAAATTGAGATTTCAACTTTAATCTCGAAATTACAACTTCAATTTCGAGTTTCAATTCGAAATGTCGAGACTAAAGTCGTAATTTCAAGATAGAAGCCAAAATTTCGAGTTTAGAGTTGAAATTTAGATATTGAAATTGAAATTTCGAATTTAATTCAAAGAAAAATAATTGAAAAAAATACTTATTTCATTGCGCTTTGCAAATATGCTTTCTATCTAAGTAAGGTATGATGTGGCACAAAGTGCATCTTAATTACTACTCGTACCCTCTATTCTAGAGTAAGTAAAGTAAAGCTGGAAAATTAATTACTTATTTTTATTGGAAATGAGTCCATTGAATATTGAAACGTTCCTCAGTTAACCATATTACAGAAATACAATTTTATTAAGAAATACAATTTTATTACAATTGCATTGGTTAAAAATCCCGTGTTAAGCTAGCAGAACCACCTTGAATTTTTGTAATTATTTTTAGGCCATAATTTCAGGCAAATTTTGTACTATATTCTAGAATGTTTTGCTCTTCATTCAACAAAGATGTCGCGGTTCTGCTAGTTTAACGTTAAGCAGAACCCTACCACAGAAAAAAACAGGCTTAGTCATAATTTTAGGCTCCTATCGCCCCTAAGAACAAGTTGTTTTGAAACAAAATCAGTGAGTTATGCTATCTTTCCCGTGAAGCTGGCAGAACTGACCCAAAATCCTTAATTTTTTGGAAAATTTGAGCAATTTAGGATCAATTCAGGCTCTTTCATTATGATATTAAATACCTTTTTGCTCGTCAATTCAATTTAAATTTTCAATGCCTACCTCAGGCACACGTGATAGAAGAGGAAATAATATTTTGGAGAAAATATTCAAGTGTGGGAGAGATGGAAATCTACTGAGAATTTGAGGCTCATTTCAGACTCCTATTACTAAATCGCAATCCTTCACTTTTGAACTGGCAATGATTTTAGGCCTACTTGTCACGATATTGAACAATTTGTTGCTCCTCATTTGAATTGAATATTTGAGTGATTAACTCAGACACAAGTACTTCCATTTGGTTCTGCCATTTTAACGGTAAAGCTAGCAGAACCCACTGATTTGAAATAAACAACACATAGTAAATCGATAACACGGGGCGATCGAAGCCTAAAATTTTGACGTAGTCTGATTCAACAAAATGTTTTTTTCGATGATTGTTTTCTGCCAGTTCAAAGTTAAGCTAGCAGAATCCACGATATCTCCGTTAAATGGAGAGCAAAAAATCTGAAATAGAGTAGAAAATTAACCTAAAAATGGATTGAAATTATGGCATAAAAATAAATATGAAAATTCAAAGTCGTCCTGCTAACTTATTAACAGGGGTGCTTCTAAT
The DNA here is from genome assembly GCF_025532065.1 of Leptinotarsa decemlineata. Classification (NCBI taxonomy): domain Eukaryota; kingdom Metazoa; phylum Arthropoda; class Insecta; order Coleoptera; family Chrysomelidae; genus Leptinotarsa; species Leptinotarsa decemlineata. Next base: position 24,338,519 of record NW_027412688.1, on the reverse strand, counting down.
CACGTTTAACAGTGTGAGACAAATGTTTTTGTCTGTAAAATTTCAAGTAGTTGGTTTTTGGTATAGTAATCTTCGAAATACGAATTGTTATTCATTAAAAAACTTTGTATTTCGTTTTTCCTCGAATTTTTATTCGGTACTTTGATGAGCTGTCGCGAATGATAGGAAGCGTTGTCAAGAACTATTACACTATTCGCATTCAAATTTGGGATCAATGTGTTTTCAAAGCATTCTTCGAAAATATTAGTTTCCATGTTCTTATGATAGTCAATATTGCAGTCCCCAAGTTTTTTTCCACATAATTTCAAAGAATTGGGAACCCATCAATTACTTCCTTCGTAATGCACAATGATTAGTCGCGATCCTTTGTTTGCAGGCATGTTAGGCGTACACATTCTCGAACCATCAGTCCACCCTTTCGTAACTTTGTCGTGAGTGTCATATTAAGTTTCGTCCAAATAAAAAATTTGCCGTTGTTTTTGTCTATATTTAGTTATTTGTTCTAAGTATTTTTACGCAATTCCACTATTCTTCTGCTTTCCTTAACTGCTTGACGTTTGTTTATTATTTTAAATCTAAACCCCAGTTTCTTTATCCAATTCTTAAGAATTTTGTCACAGCAGCTCACGTTATGACCGGAAGTATTCAATTTCTTCCTTATGATTTCAGTTGTAGGAATCTCATTAGTTTTGTAACAGTCGTATATTGTTTTTTTCAATGATTTTATTAGTTGAGAAAGGAATTTCGGTCAAATCTGATGTTGCTTTTGATAGTTTGTTTCCCTCGAAACCAAACTTGAGATGGAGATTCTTATATACATTGAAACATACTCTGTGTGTTTCAATATTCAAATGCATCCGAATCTTATTCACTGGTATCTCTTTTTCACATTGTAAACCATTGCTATTGGAATCACCACACTGGAAAAAGTCTGCGTTGTTATCACACTCGTTATTACTATTAGTACTTATCCAAGAACGCCACATTTCAAACAGATAACAACAATTTTGAGTAATTATAACTGCACCAATATCGAATTTCAATACTCAAATCGCGATCAGTCCCTGAACTGAACACGACGGCGATAACCATCCCCGCATTCCCGATTTCTATTCGTCACCGTAACATGACTTTAAATTTAATTTTATGACTTTTCAGCCAATCATTAAACTCGGTTAGTAAAAATTATCCGAAACGAACCGCTAAGTCTACAGTTCACATGGACTAGTTCGCCTTTAAGAGTGCCGCAAACTTTAGGAGTGCACAATATAGTTTACTTCGACTGTACCACTCCTGATAAAACTTCAATTGGTTTTCGGTGAAGCTGTATTTTTCTACTATTTCAGTTACTCTGGAGATGATTTCATCGTACCAAAGTTGCAAATGATGTTAACCATTTATTACCTTCGATAAAAGCCGTACTCTTAGAGTTCGGCACAACCGTACTCTTAGAGTTCGGCAGAGCCGTATTGGAAAGGTCAAAAGCTCGAAAAGTGGGTGCCACAATTTGAACGATCGACAGAAATTGTCATGTTTCTAGGCAGCGGCGACTCGTCAGAGGAGGCAAGGGAGGCTTAGCCTCCCCATAAAATTTGAGGCTATTCATCGCAATAAATTAAAAGATATTGACAAATAATTATGATTATTGTTTTCTAAAAATGCTTGGGTATCATTACTTTACCATTAATTTTTAATATAAATACATAATATACCCGAAAAAACACTATCGCTCACTACGTAGTACGTACCACACTGTATCCTGCATCAACAAACCTCAAACGCACCGCCCATGAACGAATAACGAATAAACCATCAACCCGAAATAGTAAATGCCATACGTTGCAAGGGAGCCAAGCCTCCGACCGTTTTAAAAAACACAAGCTTCGCGAGGCCGATCCAACCAGCGACATACGTACCGATTTGTACTTTTAGTTACAGAAATTATAGCGTTAGAGGAGGCTAACCTCCAGTTGGTCTCCGTTAGTGTACAGCTGCGTTTGTTTTTTATTTAATTATTCGGACGGGATGCCGTGACGGACCAAGACTGAAAAATATTTCGGTAAATCGTTTTAGTGTTTCTTGATAATATTTGTTATTTGTGTATAAAACAGGCAGTATTGTATTATAGCAGTGCTTTTTGGTAATATTTTTCATGTGTTTTTAAAGTGGTTTCTTTCATTTTCAAGGTGTTTTCACTTCACTTTTCGGTAAGTTTTTTTTCCATTTATTATGGATAAGTTGGACGAAATTAAAAAATCTGACGATAAAGTCGATTGGTTGCTGACAAATAATTTCAAGTCTTTATTTCATGATAATAAATTTTACATTATTGAAACCCTGGGAAGGCCTCAACAAAATTTGATTTCAATTAAAGCGTCAAATAATCGTCAAAATCGAAGGATTTAATATTAGTTGGTACGATAAATGCGATTGGTTAACCGGCTCCATTGAACGAGAAAAACTTTTTTGTTGGCCCTGTGTTTTATTTTCCGTAGAAACCGAATACCAAACGTGGTCTAAAATAGGATACTCCGATTTGAAAAATTCACGTCGTTCTACAGAAAGACATTTAAAATTTAAGGAGCATATATTTTCGTCTTGTAAATTAAAATTGTTTAGCAAACAAAATATAGAAACAGCTTTAGATACAGCTCAAAAAGAGGCCATAATTTCTTTTAATAATCAGGTTAGGGAAAATCGGTCGAATTTAAAAAGAACTATCGATATTACGATTTATTTGGGTTCCCCAGACTTAGCTTCGAATTACAGGGAACTTTTAATGTTATGGGGCAAATATGATTCCCAATTTGGCACTTTTTTGAACGGTAGCGTTTTTTTTGGCAACTCAAAAACCATCCAAAATGAGCTTATAGACAGTGTGGCATATATTATTATGGAAAATATAAGCAAGGAGATTGAAAGTGTTTCTTTTTTTGCACGGGAAATTGATGAAACTACCGATATTATCTGTACATCACAACTTTCAATCGTTTTTAGATATGTCAAAGATAAGCATAATTAAGTACTTGTGCTTATAAAATATTCGTATCAATTTTTAACAAAACTGTTATATTAGAAGAGAAAAGTATTATTATTTATTGACTGAAAAGAGTTCATTTATATTAAATAACTCAAAGACAACCTTTTTTCCTTGTTTTTGTTTTTTTTTTAATGGTCAGTTTCATACGTATAATTTTTGGCAATACACAATTTTTGTTTGCATTTATGCAAATACGTATTTTGCTTTAAATAGGTGCGGTACCCCAAAAAATTTTCGCGCCTCCGGCGGGCTTTTCTGTGTGAATATAGTCTTTATGACATAAGCCTCCCCTGTTCTTCAATGCACGAGCCGTCACTGCTTTTAGGTCTGTTCTTCTTTGCTGCGCAACCAATACGATCCTTGATGAAAAGTGGATTACCTACGACAACATGAGACGTTCAGCACAGTGTTTGGACACCGTTGAGCCACCCAGGGACTTCCCAAAAGCAAATACTCACCTAAAAAAGACCATGGTGTGATTCACTATAACTTTTTGCAACTGGGCCAAACCATCACAGCAAAAGTTCTATTGTGAGGAAATCGACAAAATGTATCAAAAATTGCGTCAGCAGCAGCCAGCACTGGTCAACAGAAGAGGTCCGATTCTGCTCCACGCCCGTTTCATAAATCAACGTTCGAAAATTAAACGAATTGACCGCCGAAGTTCTGCCTCGGCCACCATACTCTCCAGACCTCTCGCCAACCGATTACCATCTTTTCAAGCACTTCGGTAGCAACGGTAGAACGTTAGCCAATCAGGACTAAGCAATAACGGCCTTCGTCGACTTCCATCAAATCCCGATCAAAAAAATTTTATGCTGACGGATTTAATCGACTTGTCTGACAATATATAATATGGAGACTTACCCGCAGGTTGAAAAACACTGGTAATGGCTTTGCCTCTCACTCAGACGAACTTGATTATCAAATGTTACATTTCTCTATGATATTGGTAATAACGAATATAAAATAAACCAAATTTTCTCCAAAGCAAGTTATTATTTGATAACTAGTGTTTATTAGAGTTACAACTTTCATTGGTAACTATGGTTTGTTTCTTTGCATGAAAATATATCTTTTAGCCGTAAATAAATACGTTTTGATTTACTTTGGGAAAAAACAATTAGGTGGGGCTATTTTATACTCGGAGCATTCTAAATCTGGTGGTTGAAGCTACTGCCGAAACTTAAATCAAGATTTTCACCAAAAAAAATAAAAAAAGAAATATCTTGTTGTACTCCAAAACAATATTTGATAAGATTTCATCATTAAAAATGTGATGAAGCTTGTGTTGAGTTTAGATTTCTGAAAATCAAATTACTGACAGGTAAGTAAATGAATTCTTGTCGAATGTATTATCAGATTTGTGCAACTTATGGAAAATCAAACGTATACTCACCGCTAATGGGGTCTCTCCGTTTCATTGTTGGATCCTGTAAATAAACCACAATATAAATTTTTAAAACTTTGTATTGAAAAAATGCATATTTTGTCAATAACATGTACCTCAGGCACTATTTTCATTTCATGGGAAAGATAAGTTGGTTAAATAGTGGAATACACAGCCAATTCTTTTCTGCTATAGAGTTTTGCGAAAAGTGAAATTAATAGGAGTCTTCCAAAGCAGAAATTTAGGCTTTTTGGCCATATTTTGAAACCACAAACAGTCACATACTCAAACTGATTATTTGAAAATTTGAAAATCGCCCACTAGTGGGTTTTATAGATTGATTTTGCGTTCTGTAAACCCAATCCAAACCATGTAATAGCTTGTTAAAAGTTGTTTCTTATTCGCAAACGCCAAAATTGAAAGTTTCAACGTGAAGTAACCAAAAAACCCATGCACTTTTCGGGGGAAACTCATAAATTTTTTTTGATAAGCTTGAAAAAACATTTCTTTTTATTTTTAGAGAAATCCCTAACATCAAGACTAAGCATGTTATGACGAAACCAATGTGGCTTCCAATTTTTTCGGCGACAAAAAAAATGTGAAAGGCGTATCTAGTGATTTCTACAAAAAATGAAAATTGAGGTTTTTTTTTGACGAATAACAAAATCTGTTATTCCATTAACCAATAATCAACAAACTATTACATCACAAACCCACCATTCTTTCTGTTTTCTATAAGCAAAATTTGACTAAGAATGATTTTTTTATGAAATACTTAGATTTTGAGTTATTCGCGAAAAACTATCTGAAAACGTGGATATTGGGTTGAAAAATTAACACTTTCATTGATGACTTCCAGAAAAAACTTTATAGAGCAAACTCTGCTCCTGATGCTGGATGCTTTGGTAAAATGAAGCATTTATCTAGGAATTCCATGCCGTTAATGGAAGTGAAAAAAGCTCATGAAATAATTTTCATCGAAAAAAATCGGTAAAAGTTATAAATTCGAAAACAGTTTTTCAGGTCGTAAAAAGTTGAAATTCATTTTGTGTCCATATATTTTTTTATATTTGATTCGTTGTTTCCGTCACAAATTCTTGATGAATTTTAGAAACACCATAATGTTAATATGAAAATTTACTACAAATGAACTTTTTTTGATGGGATTTGGTGAGATACATAGAAGAATTTTAATTAAAAAAAGAATAGCCCTAACTTCGGGATTTCAATTTTTAGGTCGACAATTTTTACTCCTCTTTTAATGATATTAATATTCATTAGGAAATGAAATGTATAATAAATACATCTGTTGAACTAGTTGAACCAATTTGGATTTTGAAATTTATTTTCAGACCATAAGTTTAGTCTGATTTTGAACTGTATTTCTATTTTTTTCCTAGCATCACATTGTAATAGCTATTATATCTATGAAAATATTGTTCAGATCATAAAGCACATCTTTACTGATTTATTGATTGAAAATTGATAAAAATCGCACAAAAATGTAAATGTCAATTTGCAAATCCAGTATACTGGATGTTTAATTTTATTTTTCAGTTTTCTTTCTCAGGAAGTAGTAGCCATGAAAATCGAAATCCATTGAGCATGACGCCATATTATTGTTCATATATGTTCATATATGCACCATCTCTTGTCAAAAGATGCTCTGATAATTGGCATTATTTTTTATATATTGGTTTCTTCTATTATTTTGGTTTTCGGAATTTCTGACTTTGAAATGTCTTGCGGTTTCATCAGTGATTTCGATTCTTGGTTCTGCTAGCTTAACGGTACAGATAGCAAAAACCACAGATTTTTTTAAAAAACACAACACGTGGAAAATCGGCCATAAGAGGAATAGGAAATTCCCATTATATTTATATCTCTCCACACCTCGAGCACTAGAAAAATATTTTCGAACAATATTTTCGTTTTTATCGGGTGTGTTCTAAAAATATTTACCTAAAGGGAAAGTTTCAATTTGGTTCTGCCAGAATAACTATACATATAGCAAAAAGATTAATATATCTCAATCTTGAAAATGTACAATTTTCACTTTCAATAATGTGATCGCTTTTAATATTTTGGCTCTAAGTTGAACGTCCTATTTATTTCGTCAAATCGACCTACAGGAATAAAATATGTCAATTTGATTGTATAAACATTGAATTTTTAATTTTCAACTCAAATTCCACCCCTCAGGCGTCAAATAAAATTAGACGAAATGTTTATTTTATTGAATCAATCGCAATCAATTAACATATCTTAAACTCGTAGGTGTATAATTTAAATTTTCAATAATATACCATTTTATATTTCCACCCCATATGACATAAAGAATCCGGATTATTTCAATTTTGTTGAATGGACCTCCAAGAATATCATGTCCCAATTTTATAGGTGGTCAAAATTTTTCACCCCATTTCAACCCGCTCAGATGGGCCTCGAAAAGTCAGAGGTTCAACCGATCACTAAAAATATCAATCCGGTAGTCAATTTTCATGATACGATTTTTTTTTTATTTCATCCTATGTTCACCCCTTCAGACGTGCTAGAAAACTAGGACGTATTACTGATTCCACTGATTCCACTGAGCCAAACAGCAAGCGTATTATATTGAAAGATGGTGTACATACTAGTACAGAGGTGTTATTTTTTTTTTCAGTGTACTTTGTGAATGTGCTTTAACTTCATAGTATGTTCATGTTCATGTTAAGTATAGAGTTTATCTCGAGTACAGTGATGCACTGTTTGGAACCATTGGTGTAGTAATGAATATTACTGGAGTTTTTTCCCAACACGACACCGTTATTTCAACACCTCGCCATGTGTTTCCAAGATTAATCTTCCTCTTGAAGATGATCACTTGGTGATTGAAACACGTGTAGGGGTGTTAAAAATAACGGTTTGGTGTTGGGAAAAAACTCCAGTATTCATTGTAAAATGAATAGTATTCATTGTAAAATTATCGTTGTAATCTAAAAATGTTAATATATACAGGGCGTTGCATTTGAAATCGTAACAATTCCGGTTGATAAAATCTGCATGACTTGTAAATATTGAAACAATTTTCCAAATGAGTGAGGTTCTTAAATGATCTGAAATATATTGAAATTCATTAAGATCAAGTCAGAAAATTTAGCTCAGGGTAGTCACCAAAATAAAAAAAAGATTAGTGAACTTGGAAGTGATTTCAAGGAAAATTGGGAGTAGGTAAAGTGGAAGAATAAAATATATAAAAAAAGTGCAAGAAATCAATCAGATATCAGTCAGACTTGTTAGCAAATAAAATAATAAATATAAACATTCAGTGACTTGTCTAATTGCGTCAATGTGAGAAAAGCTAATCAACGTAAATAAAATGTAGACTAATCAAGAAAGGACTTGAAATTGAATATTAATTAATTACTAACCAACAAATAAGACGAATATTAAATAAATACAAACCTATTGAGTAAATACTTTACAGTATTAGTGTTTTCCACTACACAAAGGCAAGTCTTAATTTTTAGCTTGATTTCAAACTAAAATCCGTTCATCAAGACTATTTGGGCAATTATGTTTGATATCAATGGGTGGAAGGCATAAACGTCACAAAATTCTTTTACTTGACTTTTTTTAAAACACACATACTTCATTTCGTAAAGCTAAAAGAGAAGGATGAAAAGAGTATAAACATTTGAAGGGGAATTTGTTCACATTTATGCATTCTTCCCAATATGCCATTTTAAGGCTGGTCAAAAATAATTTCATTGAAATAATATAAAAAATAATATAGGTACCTAAGTATATCAATGTAAACAGGGAATAATAGCAAAATATTATAAAGAACAGAAATAGGTTCACCTCAACTCCACCTTGTGTTTTATCAACTTTGTACTCATTAGTTCATTTTATAGCTTTTTGGAGGAGTCTAATGGGAAAGCAACAAAGATATAACTTTTTAATAGCACTATTTACAATACGTCCTTGTAAAGAACCATATCTACTAAATTACGTTTGAATAGAAGTGAATTAAAGCTAAGCCCTTGGCCTGACCTCAATTCGATTCATGGCAGAAAGTTTCAACTCATTCCAAAACCTTTAGTTTGCACAAATAAACTGTTGATGAATTTTGCTCGGTATATATATAAACAAATCGGTCCAGGACAACCAGTCAGAATTATTCTCTCCACATGAAATATCGAATGAATTCACCAAACAACAGAACTTAGAAGTATTCAGCCAATGCAAAGAAAGAAACGGAAGCTATTTTGATGAATTCTACTTGTAAATCAAACACTGAATAACCTTCGAAACTACTGTACTCACCAAATTTTTATCAAATATTGCATAAGTGAACTGTCCCTTTCAGGTCAATTGGCACAAAACATTGTTGTTACTTCATTCTCGGAAATTAGACAACATTCACATTTATTCCCCAAACAGTAAACACCCGATAACACTTTCCGAGATGAACTACAATCAGGTTAATAATTAATCCAGGAAATATGGGGCCTACACCACTAATGGAGAATGGTGTATATACAATTCCTGGGATGTCTTGTTGTTAAATTTACCTTTAAAACACAAGATGACAGCACCTGTCAAAAATGACAAGGTAGCATACTTCAATAGGATATGTGCACAGGTTTTAGTTCTGTGGGTACGTGAATATCACAAAACATAAGAATGTTGATATATGAATAGTTCTTGAGTTCTTTGGTTGATGTTGTATGTTACGGACATTTTCTCAGAAGATAAAAAATATAGAGATATACATCAATCCTGTTCCATACTGTCGAAATATTAGGGAGTTATTTATACACAAACTTTTTATGGCACAAGAATAAACTACATCAGATCGGAATCGATCGCCACAGTGACAACCTATGTTCCATTTTTATCTTGCTCTTGTTTTTGTCGGATTTAAGTTTGTTCACATTAGTTGGGTTTTGTTGGCACCCAAATCATAGATTCATCCCTATCCTTTGAAGTTGAAGGTTGCCGCTTCGGTAACCTCGTCCCTTCAACTGTGCTTGAATGAGAACCAACGGCCGTATAAATTAGAAAGAGAGGGAGAAGATCCAGACATTCCCACTAAGTTTATAAGCAGCAGAGTTTTTCTCAGCAATTAAAAACTGGATAAGTAATTTCTATATATAAAAACCCGGATATGACTGATGGAAAATTATCGTCCTATCACAGTCCCAATCTCAAGTTCAATGTATATAACATATCTTTAAAAAGTGATGGTAGTGGTGTTAAGTTTTTAGTTATGTTCCTGGATGAATTTCTGAATTGGAATAGTCAATTCCCCAAAGTTTTTTTTTTATTAATTCAAGATCGGTATTTACTAGAGCTCAGTTATTTAGTATCTACCATGCTAATGTTGACTCTAGAATTAGGTACGGCGTTTGTTTCTGGGAAGGGTCAACTTCAGCACAAAATGTATTCGTTGCACAAAAGCGCATTGTATGGTGCATGGCAAATATTTCCCAAAGAGATTCTTGTAGACAGTAATTCAGAAAATATAATATTTTAACTCTTGCGTCATTCTATATATTTGACATATGTGTATATCTAGATATTTGAACATAAGTCAAATTTTACATTAAATTCACCACCACAATACGAGAATCAAAAACCAGTTCCACGTGCCAATTGTGAAATTGAAAGTGACTTATTCTGGGCTAGAATACATTGGTCCAAAAATTTACAATAATCTTCCTGAGTATATGGAGGTTTCAAAGCAAATGTATAATTTTAAACAAACACTGAAAGCATGTCTGTTAGAAAATTATTATTATACATTAGCAGAATTTTTAATAATCATTAGGTCTGTTCTTCTTTGCTATCGCGTATTTGATTTTTATAATTAAGTTTTAGTTTCTTTATTTTATAGTGCTGACAGTTTCCTATACAACTTTATATTGTCTTTATGGAACTGAAATATTATTATTATTATCATTATTATGTGAGGTTCTTGTGAAATACGCATATCTGTTGTAATTGTAGTAGACTAAATAGCGCAAAATTTTCTACGAGAAAAAAATTATTAATTTGTTCATTCAGTCTGTTGCTGTTACTATTATTGTACATGTTGCGAAGCTGTTAATGAGACAGATCTGATTGAAAAATTGAGGTTATATTTAAATTTGCTTGGATCCCCGTTCATTCTTGCGTTGAGAGTTATGAAAAAGCAGTTGTACTGGCCAAAATTGGTACATATCTCAATGTTCCACTGAATATCAAGTTGAATAAACACTGTTTGCTGCACATTTTCAAACAACGAACACAAGATGATTTTCATCAGGTCTGGAAGCGGGACGTACAATTCAAAGGGAAATCGTAATACCAAATTCATTCAGAGTACCCTAAAGACACCAGGTATCTCAAGTACCCTTATATGGATAGACAACAAATTAACGTGATAATTCGGTTGAAAACGGGACATTGTGTACATGAAGAACAATTATCCAGGTTGAAGATTGTAGATCACCCCAACCGCGAATGTGGTGAAGTAAAATTGTTAAACAACATATTCCTAGAATGTTCGATCAATATGATCCCGAACAGAGACTTGTATCATGATCTCATCCTCAATGGCGTTGCTGACTCCATGAGTATCTCAACAATTCTACATGTCGGTTCGAATTTTCCGATATTAAAAATATTAATACATTTTATAGACCACAACCAAATCAAACTATGATTTTCCTCCACTCATTTTAATTTTATTCACTTCCATTCCACTTTCAATCATAATCATTTCTATTGTTTGTACTAACTGTTTCAAGTCCACTTCTCCTGTAGCACACGAGAGAAGAACGACTATATTCCAAGAAGCAACATGGATTACAGCATGATCACCGATCAGACAAAGCTGTAACCCCCGAATTGACCTGGCTAAATGAGGAAGCAAAAGCCAAGATAATCTAAAGAGAGATAACGGCGTTTTTTAGCGGATTTTTATTTGCCACAAAACAAAACATATTGTGGTACACAGGAAAGAGCAGAGATTCAATTTATAAATTCAAAAATAGAGGGTTTTATTTAAAAAAAATGATTCGGGGTTGTTGCTAAGCGGTAGCCACAACTACCGTGGTAATTTTATTACTGGTTGCGCAGAATGAAGAAACAATTGCAGATTCATTTTAATGATCTTTTTCCCTGTTTGTTATAACAAAGATATTGGCTGCACTTTGGGATTGGCATTTTGAATATTTTCTATTTAATTCGGTATATCTAGGTCCTCTATTCCTTGATATATTAGAGAAGAACAGAAATATAAGAAATTGCACTGGTTTTGCAAATAGAAAACCCTATATGTAACTTATTTATTTACTTTATAACAAGAGTAGGATAATTAAGAACATTTATTTCTGACCGGGATATTATAAGCTTATATCGTCATAGTTACGCTATCAATAAAGAGGGTCATAACTCCCTTGGGACATTATAGATTTTATAATTCCCTCTACCTTTCACAAGTAAAAATAAATAGAAATGAAAACTGAACCATATTTTATTTATTCACGTCATTACAAATAATAAATGTACAATTTTGAAATGTTCCCTGAAAATTACTTCCGCCACTGGAAACAATTTCTTCTTTTGTATGGCTGGAGCTTCTGTTCACTACAGTCGAGGTACCTGCCTCTTCTGATGACAAAGTAGACAACATACGCGCCGTTTTATTTCTCAATTCGATGCTATCCTCCAAATACCCCTCCGCCACCGTGGAACTTTTCCAACCTCCGTGTCTTTTTAAGTTAGTCATAGTTGCTCCTGCATTGGCTAGAGCAGTAGCAGAAGTGCGACGAAGGCAATGTCCCGTATAGGAAGATGAGTTTGGCAATCCTAAATACATTGCGATTTTGCTGGGGATTTTCCCAAACATGTTTTTTCCAATTGGCTGAGATGTACATTTATTTTGTCGGAAGCTCAAAAAAAAATCGTTCAATACCTTTAGGACGCAAAGACATAATAAAGGCAAAGCGGAGAACTCTTTTTCATCCACAACTGTAAATTTCTTCGATACACCAGTTTTACTTTCCGGTACGTTCACTACCATAACGGAATTCCGGTCCTCTATATCCGATATCTTCATATTCAAAAGTTCCTGACTTCTGCATCCTCCAAAATAACCCATAATCAAAACAACCTATAACAAAAAAAAAGAAATACACACAAAAAGGAAAATAAGAAAAAAATTACCTTATGCAATAAATGAATATCATTAGGAGCGTCTTTTAGGAATCTGATAACATCTTTAGGAGATAAAGCAGCAGACTTTTTCGGCTTATAACTCTTACTCTTCCGTTTCAAAAAAGCCTGTAGTTCATTGAACTTGGTGATATCTCGTTTCTCATGTATAGTCACCATCGATTTTAGCATTGACCATTTAGTCCATAAAGAATTCGGACTATACATTTCTGACTGAAACGAATAAACACAATTACTACCAAATCTACCGAAAAACATAGAAAATTCCTTACCAGTTCTTGAAAATATGCCAGAAATACAGTTTCAGTGACATCTTTTGGCATAACATTTTTCCGTGTCAGCCAGTCCAGATATATCTTGTATTCTTTTTGGTATACGGCTTCACTTTTCGATGGAATTAATGATTCTCTTGCTTGTTCAGCTTTTTTCAAAATATCCTCCATTATATTTGGGGTATAAAACACGTTTGCACCGCAAACACAGCTTGATAACAAAGTTCTGTTTATAAACAAGTAACATAGCAACAACCTAGCAACAAGAAAACTCTACTATAATCAACGGTACCTGATTCAAATATACCGGGAAGGTAATGAATTGGTACATTTTTCCGTTTCAAAAATGAACAAAATTTTATTGAAATCGGTCAGAAATAAAATTATCTATGTACCACGGGAATTAATGAGCCTTAATAACCTCAGGCAATTGCTGTCCCTCGGGCCAGAGGCCCTCGGGACGCAAACTTTGCCATCGGTAATTAAGGCCCTCCTAATTCCCTTGATACATAATAGTTATTCCTAATTCCCTTGATACATAATAGTTATTTATGTATCAAGGGAATTAGGAGGGCCTTAATTACCGATGGCAAAGTTTGCGTCCCGAGGGCCTCTGGCCCGAGGGACAGCAATTGCCTGAGGTTATTAAGGCTCATTAATTCCCGTGGTACATAGATAATTTTATTTCTGACCGATTTCAATAAAATTTTGTTCATTTTTGAAACGGAAAAATGTACCAATTCATTACCTTCCGGTATATTTGAATCAGGTACCGTTGATTATAGTAGAGTTTTCTTGTTGCTATGTTACTTGTTTATAAACAGAACTTTGTTATCAAGCTGTGTTTGCGGTGAAAACGTGTTTTCTACCCCAAATATAATGGAGGATATTTTGAAAAAAGCTGAACAAGCAAGAGAATCATTAATTCCATCGAAAAGTGAAGCCGTATACCAAAAAGAATGCAAGATATATCTGGACTGGCTGACACGGAAAAATGTTATGCCAAAAGATGTCACTGAAACTGTATTTCTGGTATATTTTCAAGAACTGGTAAGGAATTTTCTATGTTTTTCGGTAGATTTGGTAGTAATTGTGTTTATTCGTTTCAGTCAGAAACATATAGTCCGAATTCTTTATGGACTAAATGGTCAATGCCAAAATCGATGGTGACTATACATGAAAAACGAGATATCACCAAGTTCAATGAACTACAGGCTTTTTGACAGAAGAGTAAGAGTTATAAGCCGAAAATTGTACATTTATTATTTGTAATGACGTGAATAAATAAAATATGGTTCAGTTTTCATTTCTATTTATTTTTACTTGTGAAAGGTAGAGGGAATTATAAAATCTATAATGTCCCAAGGGAGTTATGACCCTCTTCATTGATAGCGTAACTATGACGATATAAGCTTATAATATCCCGGTCAGAAATAAATAACTATTCTCTTTCATTTCAAAGTCACACTGAGTCAGTACTAGCACCATAGAAAGCTACTGTGTTACTAGCTCTGAGGTGGTGTTATGTCAAGTCAATAAATGTGTCATGCTGTCATGTGTCATATTTCATTTTCTTCTATATGTATAATTGTGATTGTGATGTGATACATATGGGAAACATAACTAGAAAACTAATTTTAAATGAATATAACCGCAATTCCATATTATAAAATATAACTCACTTAATATTCTTAAGAACTCATTAGTATGGGGGGCAAACATAAAGTGGCTAACAGAACAAAAAATAATGCTAGGGTATAAATTTCACAACATTAAGAATGAATTCTATTTCAAGTCCTTTTTAGCCTTCAAGCAGTGGAAGGAGCGCAGAATTCCTGGGATCATCTATTCCCCAATTTGTTGGATTTTCGGGACTCAAAGATTCCACATTGGGCTTTTGTCTGGCTACTACAGATGATTTGGATGCATCTGTAGATCCCAATGTTCAAGTTATTTTGAAAAAGATAACTAAAAAAGATCACACAACAAAAATAAAGGTAGTGTTGCCTGTACTTACTGTTGCAATTGTCAAAATAGTTTGAATAATCTTGATATAAAATGAAATGACAAACATTGAAAAATTTTTGTTGAAAATAAATTATTCGCTTGACTTTTTATCATATAATGGAAAAAAAATATAGCCCAAAAATAAGTTGAAATTACTGTTGAGTACTGTATTTTTATTACAAAGCTGCCATGAAAATTTAACATATACTATGGTTTTATTGATCTACACAATATGAATAAAATGTATTTACTAAAAACAGAATTGAAAGTCTGGGATGCAAGTACTTCACAAATTAGAAAGGGTAAAACTGAAATTGAGTGGACGTGTATAAAATCATGAACCTGAGGCGAGCAGTCAAAAATTCTCATTATAAAATCTGTTGGAACAGATATTCTCAGTGAATTTAAAGAAAATTCCTCTTTGAAACATTGAAAACATCTGTCCCAATTCATGTATTTTGCAAATGACTTCATCTTAACATTATTCAGATATCAATAAATGCACAGAAATATTTCACATAAGTTTTATGTACAAAAAATACGATGATTACAAATTCAACTATTTTCACAGTTGCCCATATGAATGTTGTTTTTTAGGGTTTACAAGAACTGGCAGAGTTAATTAAAACCTCTGAACCTGAAGCTGTTAAATCTATGTTGCTCGTTTGGCCTAGATTTTATAATACATTAGTTACTGACATTGATAATGGTGTGCGAGAGGCAACACATAATGTTCATCATCAAATTGTGCTCAAAGCTAAGAGGAATATTGCCCCTTATCTGAAACAACTAATGGCTCCTTGGTTCACATCGCAGTATGATACTTACCCACCTGCTGCTAGTATTGCTTCTCAAGCATTCAAGGTAAATATTGGTTTCGAAATTATCTTATTATTTCAGAAACTTTTGGCATCATCAGGAAATCGTCAAATTTTCATGATGCAACGCCAAATAATTGACTTTTTATTAGCAAATTTTTGATATCTCCGGTAACTTCATTGTTTTTTTCATAGGAATCTCTAATTCTATTGAAAATGAAATACAGCCCATGTTACTTGTGGATAATGTACCTTTCTTTAGGTGAAAGAATTTTTAACTTCATTTTTAACTTTACCTTTAAAGAAATACATTTAATATCACTCTCAATTTTCCAGGATTGTTTTCCACCTAATAAAATTCAAGATGCGATAGCATTCTGCCAAGAAGAAATTCTAACCTATTTGAGTGATAATTTATTAGTTCAAACTGCTCAAAGTTTGAGCAGTTCAAAGCAGGTATCTCCTGAAGAAGCAGAAGCTAAATATGAGCGGGTTTTGATTTCGTGCCTTCAAGGATACTGTCTATACTTAGAGAAAGTGTCAGTGCAACACATAGAGAGTGCTACAGCATTGAATAATGGTATTATCTCAAATGGTAAGTTGTATTTGTAATAGATCAATTTGGTATTGATTGAAATTATTCATTTATGAAATAGAACCGTTAGAAAAAATAATTTATATATTGTCGTTATAAAATTCCAAGTTTAAAATTTGCAGTTCAAAGTTGGAATTTAATAAAATTCCCTGTTTAAAGTTGAAATTATCCAATATACCCAGTTTTATAATAATATTGGTGAATTTTGAATTCCAATTCCAAACTCGAAGTTATAGTAAATTTTGACAATCTTAGGATTTTAAGTAAATTCTGACTTAAACTGAGAACTTTGTTGAACCCGAAATTTAGTAATTTCTTTTACTAAATCCTTTGTGGTCTTTTTATGCCTCTCTAGAAATGAATATTAAATATCAAATCACTGTAAATCATAATAATAATAATAAATAAGCTTTATTGTCAGAAGAATGAATGTTATTGACAAAGCGTATGTAAATAAGAGATTTGAATGATATAATTGGATCATTAGATAATAAATGTAGTATCTATGAAATCTTGAATTCTAAAATGTTGAAGTAAGTATTTGAAACAGCTGGTCATGCAATCCTCAATTCAATCAATACATCGCTCCAGAATGGTCAATTGCCCGAATTATTAAAAATAAGTACCATTATACCCATACCTAAAGTTACAAACACTATAAAAGCAAGTGAATTTAGACCTATTAATACCTTACCGCCAATAGAGAAAGTTTTAGAAATAGCAGTATATAATCAATTATTAGAGTTTATTGACAAAAATCAAATCATGTTTAGCAATCAATCTGGTTTTCGAAAAAAACATTCTTGTGAAACAGCACTACAGTTATCATTAACTAAATTTCCTAATGAAACAGATAAAGGTAAAAAATAGATGTTACAAATGCAATACGGATTTATACAGATGGCTCAAAAACCAAAGAAGGCTCAGGATGTGGAGTGTACTCCAGATCACTAAGCCTAAGGATTAAGTGGGGAATGGGAAGAAATACCAGCGTGGTCCAAACAGAACTGGCTGGTATCTCAATCGCCACAAAAGAAATAACCAAGAAAAGAATTTCTGGCAAAAACATTACAATCTGCACTGATAGCAGACAAGCACTATTAGCCTTGAACAGACACCGTGTTACTTCAGGGCTAGCACTAGAGTGCCACGAAGATTTAGCCAAAGCCTCAATAGATAATAACATTATCCTGAGGTGGGTTAAAGGGCACGACAGGAGTAAAGGTAATCGCATTGCCGACTCTTTAGCCAAGGAAGCGGCTGGACTAAGAATTTTAGGACCAAGTGGCACCCACGGCCTGATGACTTCGACAATTGCGGAACTAGTCAAAAGTTACACCCATGCTCAATCTCTAAAGAGATGGGATGAAATCAAAGGATGTAATCTTGCCAGGATCACCTTGGGCGACCCTGGGAAGCTGGCGCCGAAGAAATATCTGGCGATCACCAGGAAAAATCTACGCCTTACAGTAGGATTTCTGACTGGCCACTGTCAGCTAAGAAAACACCTACATAATATGGGGCTAGTGGACACACCTCTATGCAGGATGTGTGAACAGGAAGATGAGACTGTCAGGCATGTCCTGTGCGAGTGCCCGGAGTTATCGTCAATAAGAGAGTGTGTGTTCGGCGAGTCTTGGCCTACACCTGCCGATATAAAGGAGATGTCTCCCAGCGACCTGTCCACCTTCCTGGAAAGGACAGGATGGACGACGACCTAGGAGGACAACTCCTCGGGAGGATGTACAATGGGTCACATGTGGCCTAAGTGCGTGGGCTTACACTCACCCTCCCTACTCTACAGATACAGAAAGGTAAAAATGTTGTAGCTGTCTTTTTAGATTTCAAAAGGGCCTTTGAAACGATTGATAGAAGTATTTTGCTTTAGAAGCTGAGAAGATATGGGCTTGAGGGGATGGTTTATGAATGGATAAGTAATTATTTATCAAATAGGAAACAGAGAGTATATGTGAACGATTATTTCTCATCATATATAACAAATCACACTGGAGTGCCACAAGGTAGTGTGCTTGGTCCCCTATTATTCATTCTGTATCTGAATGATATTCAATTATTTACAGACTGTGAGTTCATCAACTTATTTGCAGATGATACCTTATTGGCCTGTACTGGAGTATATTTAGAAGAAACTGTTGGCAGAATGAATAAAGTTCTAGATAAAGTAGAAAAATATCTGAAAACCAATAAAATGAAACGTAACGTTAAAAAAACAAAAGCAATGATAATTACTACTAAATTCAAATATAATCAAATAAATACAAACAACATAAATATAAAAAATCAATCAAATATACTTTATTGTCTGAAGAACTACATCTTGTAGACAAAGTCATAAATAACATGTAAGATACAAAAATCTACATAAAAAAAAACATACACAATTTAAACAAAATACAATAAACATAAGCTAAAAATGTGAAATACACTGAGATAATCAGCTGGAAATAACAAGACATAGAAATAAAAGTTAAGATTCAAGTGAATCGTCAAGATACTCCTGAACTGAATAATAGGCCCTATCAACAAGTAGCATTTTAACCGCTTTTTTGAATTTGTTAAGCACTATAATTTCTTTAATTCGGGCTGGTAAGTGGTTAAACAGTTTGATCCCGTTGAATATAATTGAATCCCTAACAAGGGAGCTCGCAAGAATAGGCAGATCTATGTTACTATTGAAGATGAACGTATAGAAATAGTAACATCAGTGAAGTATTTGGGATTTCAACTTGATAATTGCTTATCATTCGATGACCACTTCAAATATATTAAAAAAAGGATTGCAAAAAAATTATATTTCTTCTAAAGAATCGCCAATAACTTATCAACAGATATAAAAATTATGGTATATAAATCAATAATCCAACCCCATTTTGATTACTGTGCATCTATTTTATTCTCTTTTAATTTGAACAAAGTGCAACAAATACAAAAACTACAAAATCGAGAAATGAGAATAACTTTAAAATGTAATAGGTATACACCAATTTCTACCATGATATCTGCTCTACGATGGCTCCCAGTATCCAAAAGATTATTCTATTTTTCAATGGTTTTCATTTATAAAATATTAAATAAAATGACCCCACCATACTTGCTATCATTAATAACTTTCATTAAGGACTCCAATTCGAACATTTATTGCGCCAATAATTTTTTTAGGTACCTATATAAATTACTTCATTTCAATTTTCATTACAATTATAGTGTTCGTTTCAGATGTTATTATTGCTCATTTATTTTTCGGCTTATTAAAACACATATACTATATTTTTGATGTAGATATGTTTCAAATAATCATAAAAGGTTCTCTTATTCGAAGTTCATTGTAGAAAACGCTCAGAGCAATGGAAAAAATATGAATAGGTACCTAAAAATGAAAAAAAACTCTCGAAAAACTCTACGATACATAGGGAGACGTGAAAGTTGCTATTATGTTTTTTTTTTCAACTCAGTCAACCAATTTCCAGGGCCGTAATTCAAAAGGGAATAATTCACACAATTATAATCGAATATTGCCGAAAAATTCCGAAATATAAAATTGAATTTAATTTCTCAGTATGAAGTGAACGTCTACGATCCAAAAACTACAACAAAAAATACAGGTCCGTATTTAAAAATTCAAAGATGGGGGTGGCCCAAGTCAGAGGACACTCTGTATAAAATATTCATGGATATATTCTGAGAGTCCACATCAAGTGCCAATAGCAAAATGTGGACAGATTTTCAATATGTCTGCGAATAAAGAAGATATAGGCGAAAATATAATTTGGGATTTTTTGGTTTTTCCTGTATATCTCCAGAACCAAAAAAGCTATATTCTATTTCTTCACATCATTGAATAGGTCTCTAAAATACGCAACTTTGTCATAATTTAACCGACACTCTATCTCTTATCGTTTACGAGATCCCCATGTACAGAAACGAATTTGAATAGCCCTGTATATGATTTTAGAAAAAAAAAACTCGAAATTACATGCCAGTGGGATGGATACTTTCCATATTTCAATGTTCCCATGAGAGAGTTTTTGGAAGAACGTTTTCATAGGCAATGGATTGGCAAAGTAATCCAGCTATATCATCTGATCTCTTACTGTTGCATTTCTTTTTCGTATGTGTCACTTTGAAGGTTATCACTACCATTCCTGCAAATCCCTAGGAGCTGTGACAGAATTGTTACGGAAAACTGATGGCTAATCCTGAACAACTTCAGTCATTGTCAATAATAATCTTTATTTCTGGCCTTCTACTTCTCCATCTTGATACAAAAAATCTGATAATCTTTTTTTTCGTCTAATTCAATGCTTATATGAAAATATATATCAGGCTTATTGGCTTGTACTATCCAGAGGGTGAGGAATGAATATTTCCAATGAAATCTACTTTCATTCTTCACAACGGATTCAGTATCCCGAGCATAAGACAACACCGTTATCTGTGGAAGTGCCAAAGGTGGTAATAGCGCATTATTGCGGTCACGGTATGTCAATGGATATAGCCTGAGATTACATATGCTGGATCAGATGCAGTGCATGCCCTACACATGGTGACAGGAACCTCTATACCCATCATGCGACTACGATAGATTAAGGTGTTGAAGACATCATCCTGGCAGGCCATGATGAACTTCTCAGTTTCCGACTTCAGCGCACTTAACCAAAGCAAAGATCTGTTGATTTGATAAGACAAGGCCTTCAATGTTTTTCGAAAAAAAACTTGTGCAACTCTTGATAATTTTACAGGCCCCATTCACTACAAATGTGTTATGTAGACACTCCAAATTCAAAAGTCTCTATTAGTATTATTATTTTTATATAATTTCATGACTGTACTGTAAATACAAAGTTAATAATATTTTCTAGGGAAATTTTGGAAGTTGGCCAAGCACAAAGTAGCACATATAAGAGCAGCTTGGTTCAAAACTTTATCAGTTTTATGTCAGAAAGCTCCGTTCTTGTTGGAAGGGAGAGGATCACAAGTTGTAGGTAGCGTTTTTGGCAACTTAGAAGAAGGAGATCCCACTGTTTTACCTTGTGTTTGGGAGACAACACTTCTTACAATGTCTACCATAAAGGTAAGTAGCGAGACTATTTAACCTTCACTGTTGAACAAATATTTTTTTAGGAGTGGTGGACTTTTATAAATATTGATAAATTATTTCTTCCTAAATTATGGAAAATACTCAAGCAAGGGGGGAGGGGCAATGCTACTGTTATATATCCAAGCTTGCTTCCAATGATATCACATCTACCACCTTCGGTCGATGAGAATCTATCACTCTTTTATGATTCATTTTTTGGAAATCTCTGCTCAGGGTAAGTCTTATATTTCAATTCAATAACTTTTGATCAAATATATCGGCTGGATGAAAAAGAAATAATTTTCACTCAATGCACCCAAATATGCATATCTCTCACTTCCTTATCGGCTTTCATTAGTGGTTTACATTAGGAAATGAATTATTTTTAGGTTCAAACAGAAATCTGCGTTAGCCAGCAAGTCAGAATCGGCGGCAATAGCTAATGCATTGATTGAGTGTCTTCAATATGTCATTTTGAAGAAACAGGACAACTCTGTTTTTTGTAAAAATTTGATCAAAACTCAACTATTAACCCACATTGAATGGTGTTTATTAGAGGATCAGACAAGTTATAAAACGATTTTCAATCAAGTAGCATCATTACTGCAGAATTGGAGTCGAAATTCTGGTTCCGAAGCACTCAATTCGTACCTCCAGTTTTTCTTTGAAAATCTTCGAGATCTCTTCAAAGATATACTTTTCAATCTAAAAGAATGTCCAAATTATGATGCCGAAGTAATTTCCAACAAACAGGTGGAGTTTTTGCAGTCTCTAAAACATTTTAGCAAGCCAAAAAAACATTTCAAAGTTACTTTCTGCAGTGACGACACCGGCGGTACAGAATTTGCAAGCAATCATCAACCTTCGATTGTTGAGTCAGACAAACACTACTTTCAACAATTGAACCAGTTGGTTTACAGAATTTGTGAAGATTATGTTGAATATATTGAAGAGAAACAATGTAAAATGCTCTTTCAACATCTGTATTCTCTCATAGTGGACTTTGATGCTCAAAATTTCTTCTTGAATCTCAGTGAAAAAAAGAAGAAAAAAGATCTAGGTTTTGAGATGATAGATATCTATAATAACTTGCTGATCAAATGGTTACAATCGAAAAACTTATCTAGCAAACATGTAGTGAGCTTGATATTTTTGCTGATGAAATATGTCAGCAGCAATGAAAAGAAGATGATGTTGACCACACTGTCAGAGGTAATATCATTTCTAAAAAATTCTATCCACTGGTTACGTCTTCTACTTTGCAGGTGGTCAATGAAGAATGTTTGACCTGGTGTATCTCTGAAGCACTTGCTTACCCACATAACGAAGATCCCTTAGTAATTTCCTGGTTCAGAAATGAAAAAGTACGTGATTTTATAGTGTCGATTGTTGACAAAGAAATTAGAGATGAATGTTCTCCTGAACTGAGTGTCATATTGAAGTTGGCTTTGACAGAGAACGAAAAAGGAGGTAGGTACCTAATATGTTCGTGATATTCCTTATTCAAAATGAAAGACAATAATTGATGAATCTGTTAAGGCTTTCGTGGCCGTGATTTTCAGTGTTAATATCTCCATTCGGGTTTGAACGCCGTGGTAGTTTGGAACTGCATCCTAACGTTTCGCCAGCACGAGTGACTGGCTTCTTCAGAGGTTTATTCATCTTGATGATTAACCGAGTCATTGGTGAATGAAACATTATAGACTGTTATATCAAGAATTATATCGTTCAGTGTCAAAAACCGAACCCAGTTCATCAACCCCTCGGGCAGCTGCCTTAAAAACAAATGCTCTAATTCCTTCTCTCTCATGGTTACTGACCATGCAGAGAAGGGGATCCGAACTCCTGGTTACTTTACAAGATCCATCCAGTACCACTTATATGTAGACATTTTAACCTCAAATTATTTTTATTATTGTTGTTGACTTTGCCAAACTTTCATCTGAGTAAGAAATGAAGTTAATTTTGTGTTTCAGAATTGTTTATCGAAGAAGAAGCTGTTTCACAAATCATAGGTAAACTTGTTGCTGTCATTGACAATTATACTACTTACCCAATAACGGCGGACACTTGTGTAAGTCTTGCTGCGTACATTTCAGCAATTGTTTACACAGAGAACCTACTTCTCACTTACACCGATACATTACTACTGGCTCTCTTTCGACTTTCCTGCACTTTTGCCATTGATAATGAGATCATTTCTACCGAAACTATGTACGAGGTGAATAGTGCTTGGCAAGATGCTACCTCATTGCTAGTAAAAATCCTCGACCATCAAGATAGCATCGATCTCACCTCAGACCTTGCAGACATAATTGAAAAGAAATTTTTGGCTGATAGTCCAGAAAGTAGCCATCTGGATCATCTTGTGAGTGTTATTGTTAACACCTTGAGAGCTATTTACCGAAGCGCTCCGCTTTCATTGTCAGATTTCATGATGGTTTTCTTAGACAGAAATTTTTTGGATCCCTGGAAATCTTGGGTTAATAACATCTGTAAGATGGCAGAGTATGTATGTGGAAAATTAAGTAGTCCTTATGAGCAAATTATTTGTGATCCATCTGATGAAATTCAAGAAATGAACGTAGCCAAATATTTTGCTTGGATGTATTTAAAATCTGAAGTAAGTGCTTCAACTCTGGAAGAAGTCATCGATGAATACGAAGATGAGGATGAAAATGAGGAATGCCAGATGGGGAAGGCCATTGTTCTCAATGTAATCGATAAGAATGCAGAGTACGTGGCTCAAATTTTACATGATTTGAGTGTCAGTCAGTCGTATTTAGATATTTTCAAAAATGTAAGCAGTATTTTCTAATGAAGCTTTTTTAGTGACACTTTTATTTTCAGACTAAATGTCATGACCTGGTTTCACGTTACTATGTACAGACTGAGACCAAGCTTAAGTGGATAGTTGAACGCATGGATGATACTTTCAAGTTGGAATTGAAAAAAATTCTTAGAGACAGAGCTATGAGCCTCGCTTGGTTTTGGTGCAGAGCAGTTTATATCATGTACACAAAAATATTTGAACAACCCTTAAATGATATCTATGCTGACTGTGTACAGATCGTAACTGAAACAAAAAATTTGGGGGTCCTTCATTTGACTCAAATCTTCAGTCACCATTTGAATTATGACTACATTCAGAATAACTTCGATGTTGTAGGTGACGTCATCGTGTTGAACAGTCTCTTGCATTGCGATGAAATTGATGTGCAGGTAGCCGAAGTTGTTTTGAAAATCGAGAGGATTAGGGCAGATAATGTTCCCCAGTTTTTATGTGATAAGTAAGTAGTAATCTCAAAATTCAAGGGTGGGTCAAAAGATATGCCACAGTTGTTAAGTAGAATTTGGAACCTTTAGTGTAAAATGAATCTATTGAAAACACTTTCCTTACAAGAACAAAAATGCTATCTCTTGACGTGCGTTTCGCTAATCAAGTTAGCATCATCAGGAGATGACTAAAACTGGTCATCATCGCAAGATTTTTGTATAATAGGGTCGCAAACAAAAGATTTTGAGATGTTGGGTCGTTTTATTACCTGCAGTGGAGTGCTTTCGGGTATTTAACCAAAATAATTGCTGAAAATAACTGTTTTTTTATTAAATTCATGGATGTAGCAGTTACTACGTGGTAGGAAATCATCATGAAGAAAAGGAATTTAAAAAAACATGTTTATTTATTCATATACAATTAATATTGTTATAACATTTCAATTTGAAATATTCACTTAATAATAAATAGGTATGCTTGTTTAAGAAAATATTAGGTATAAGCAAAATTTATGGTGTTTCAGATAAATCTTCTTCAAATGTTATGATTGAAGGTTCTACAATTTCCACAACTAAATGCAAGTAAAATTTTACTTCTTTCATGTAGGAATCCTGTGAATGATATCTGATTCGATTCCATTATGAATGTTTAGAATACAAACGGAATAGAGAAAAGTGTTTGTTGTATAATTCAGCTTCCATATAAAAGTATTTGTTTCAAAGGTATTTTCTTTCATGTAATTCAATGTTTATATGAAAATAGCTGTTTCAAAAGGGCTTTTTCTTCCAGTTTGTGTCTGCCAGTTACTTCTTTGCATAATCTACACATCTTTATATTGTTAATTTTTGAAAGTGATTGCTTCCATCCTTTCTTTGGAAGATTCCCTCATTTTTTTGTATCAAGATGAAGAAGTAGGAAGCCAAAATCTTTCTTTTCCAAATATATAGTTTCAGTTTCAATAGTTTGATATAGTTTTGAAAGATGAAAGATTATTTGACTCAATGTTCATATGCTATCTGCATGCTTAATACTGATTTTCGTAATGGTTTTTTAATATTTCTATGGCATTCTTATGTTTATTGATGGGCTTTGTTACTAGTAAGAGGAAAGTGTTTTCATTAGATTAATTTAATGAGAAGGGTTCCATTTGTACTTGTCAATTTAATATATTGATATCATTGATGCATCATATGAAGAGTAATGGTCCATGTACGCTACCATGTGGTACTTCTGAGGTTACTGATATTTCCTTAGAAAAAAGTGTTTTACCACTATTTTTCATTCTCTATTCGAGAAATTATTCTGAAACCACCTCATATACAATTAATTTCCATTCCCTATTTGTCATTCAAAGAGCAGTTTTGGAGTAATGTTCAAGGTGAAAGGCAGATTGATACCTCATTCATATTTAGATTATATGTTGTGACTTCTGCAACTTTTTATAATGGAGGTAAAATATTTATTGGTCAAAAATTTGTAGCTATGTTATTATTGTTCAGCTTTGGAATAGATTCAATGCTTCTAAACTTTGGCTCTTCTGGGAATAACCAGAGAAGTATTAACGAAGTTTACAGTTACATCAGTAATTATTCGAATTTTAAACAATACAGTGATCAACAGTTTTTTCAAAATATTAATTCTTTTTTTGGTAGGTTATTAATCTAATTTCTATATAATATATATTTCTATATAATTGATTTTGTAACTCAGTTTCCATTACCCCCTAACCATAATCATTACGCTGCAGCTACTCAAAGGACAACATCAGTTGGGAGAAGTCTCAGCAGATTCTAGAAATTATAAGACTGTGTTCGTCTTTGATGAAACTCAAATTCAGCAGTCTCCGACAAAGGGATTGGGACTTTTCAGTTTTGTCCCTTGTTTCATGGGCCTCAAATTGTCTTAAAGCAAGAGCTGTTCACGGAAAGCATGAGGTAGGCAAAAAAATTTTTTTGATTCTCATTTGAAATCGTTTACATAGTTCCAGGCACTTTTAGTTGCAGTGGTAAAATTGTATGTTAACATAGACAGTCAGGTGAAAAAAATGAAGGAGCAGTCAATAAGGATCAGCTACATTGATGAATGGGAGGATGTTTTAGTTGAAAGTGTACATGGTGATTTAGCACAGATTTGGTTATATCTAGCAGGTACACAACAAGTTTATGCATCTTTGGACTACGATTTAGAAAATTACCTAGAGAAAATCTTAACTTCAAACTATTTTTTAAACTTCAAACTTCTTGTGAAACAAGAGCTCTGCTCTTATCGCCAAACCACTTTGTTCACATATTTTGTTTTAATTGTACTCTAATCTGTGTTGTGAATAAAGTTATTATTATTATTATTTTTCAGAACAACTGGAGCAAAAACAAGATACAATCATCTACCTCCCTCTCATCCAAGAATTCGGTAAATTACTGAATGCTATAAACTGTGATTTCTTATTCAAAATAAATGACACATCTTTACCCAAATGGACGAAATTTTTGAAACGAAGCTGTAGCCTGCTCGTCAACCGACAACCTAATTTGCAGGTGTGGGGTTACAGAATGCTACTTATTTTGGTACCTGGGTTAATTAAAATTGACACAGAAGCTGTCAATATGAACACTCCCCACAAAAAAGGACTTATTTTTGAACAGTTCAAGGAAAAATTGGCTGAAACCCACGAAATCGTAAATAGTATGCTCATGGGATTCAAGTAAGTAATAATGATATTGAAAATATTTCTCATTTTCAAGAAATAACAGGTATTCCAAATATGAATTTTTTCAACTGGAATCACATAGAATATTTATTAAAAAAGTATTCAAAGTGCAATAAATGGTGAAAATGGCAACAAAAAAAGCAATGTTGATTTAAGATATTTGAACTTTAATAACTGCTTTTTGTTTTTATGGCTGTTTTTTGAACTGTTATAGCAGGTGATTGTAACAAATAAATTTATAAAGGAATGAATGAATAAGAGTTAATATTTGAAAGAGGAAATCTAGCAATTCTCTACATTTATAATTAGTTGGTGGTACCTGATTATCTAAATCAAAAAAACATGTCATTACTTTGTTCTGAAGAGTTTTGAGAGATCTGATGTGGGATTTTCTGCCTGTTTCTGATTATAAAAGAACATAATTCAGATGTGCTTTGTGACAAGTCATTTATAAGAATACACAGATCAAATTACTAATTATACCTTCTTAAGAGATACCACCTGATAAAAAGCAGTAAGTCATTTGCAAATGAAGGAATTTTGTGAAAGTTAAATCTTTGATGGAACTTTTATAATGAAAAATAGATCAACAAATTTGAACCTCTACAAATAGATGTGCCCTTTTTTCCTAAATATATGAAGTTTTCTATTGTTGGGATATTTTGAAATCATTCATAGACGATCAATCTAATGTATTGGACAAGACATGCTAATTTTTATCTGTGTTTCATAATTCGTAGTATAAATATATTTCATAAGTCGCCTCTCGAAAGTTGATATATTTTGTTACAATCTAATTTTGTGTTCAAGTTGTTTTTTTAGGTAATCTCACAATTTACTCTTGATTTTTCTAAAAGTTTCTAGAGAAGTTGTAAACCAAATGTGTCTACAATTCCTAATTTGACGGTGGATTTTGTATTATTCACATCTGTGACATTAACTTTGATTTGAGTAATTGAACCTAGAGTTTAGCCAATTCATTTTTTATGGATTTGGCATTACGGATTCTTTATGTATAAGGGGAAAATTTGACCATTGAGTAAAATGAACAGGTCTAAACAGATTTCATCTTTCTGAAATAATTCTGAAGTTTAATAAAAAAACTTTACAAGCTAGCCAACTTACATTTTCTTCTATTCATATAAATCGAATGATTCTTTTCAGGTTAGGAGAAGACAGCTGTAGAGTTGAACCATCCACTGATTCATTTACCTATACTTTTGGATATCTGTTGATCTGGGATGTTTTGTTATCCTTATGCAACCAATCTTCAACAGAACTGCGGTTTCAGTATGCTGATTGGTTGAGGTAATTTATTGATGATCTTTCAAATAAAAAGAGTGTAACGAGTCAAAATGATTTCAGGAATGAAGATTTGTTTCAAAATCTCCTGAATAATCTCTTCCATTTGATGCCTACAGAGATTTTGCACTATAATGAGAGAAAAGCGAAACCTTTGATAGAGTCGTTTTTTAAAAAACCACACATGGGAATGAATGGTATGACAATTTGTTGCATTTAGTTCCAAAATGAAATAACACTACATTGCAGATACTTTTGGTAGTGAGAAAATTGAACACCTCGTATGCTGGTTGTACTCCTCCACTTTGGTTCAACTTCCAGCCCTAGTGCGTCAGTGGTGGACCAGTTTGGATAGCAAATTGGCCCAAGTAGTTGAAAAAGTGACTCAGATATATGTTTCTCCACATTTAGTTGCACAAGAATTCAACGACTTGATAACACATCAGAGCAAATTTAAGAATATGGTGGTAAGTACAAAACTATTACTTTTTAGTAAAATACGAGGATGTATTGATATCTAGTTAGCTAGACCAGCTCTGTGGTTAGACAATTATTGGTATACCATATCAATGAAGAATAACTTATTAGAAGTGTCAGTGAAAAGTCAAACCAGAATTGCAAAGTAAAATTTAAAAAGTTTTACACAAGTCAAGATGAACATAAATAAAATAAACAAAGTTTACATGTTAAAATAATTTGTATCTAATACAAATACGTCAGTCGATGTCAATGTTACTGCGGAGATAGTCTTCATAATTATAAAAGGCCTTACAGGTCTAAATAACAAATTTCAAAACATCCTCGTACAATGTGAAGTGCTTTTAACAAAATAATTATTGTGGTACAGCTGAAAGTGATGCCAGGTGCTAGAGAGGTGATTGCCATCTATACAGTTGACGAAGCCCAAGTGGAACTGCTCATTGTATTACCACCGAACTATCCTTTAGGTGGTCTGGATGTTCAATGCAATAAACAGATTGCTGGTACGGGTCATAAACAATGGCTTCTCCAGTTGAAAAAATGTGTGGTACATCAAGTGAGTTCTTTCTTAGAATTACTTGAAATTGAAATGAATTGAAAAAAAATTGAAAGAGGATCTTAAACCAAACTTTTTTTCAGAATGGTAGAATATGGGATGGCTTATCTTTGTGGAATAACAACTTGGACAGAAAATTCGATGGTGTGGAGGAATGCTATATCTGCTTTTCTGTTTTGCATCCGGGAACTTACCAATTGCCTAAATTATCATGTCAAACTTGCAAGAAAAAGTTCCATTCAGCTTGTTTGGTAAGCAAAATGAAATGTTCGAAGTTATGATTATTTCAATACTTTTTTTTCAGTACAAATGGTTCAGAACCAGTTACAAAAGTTCGTGTCCTATTTGCAGAAACTTATTTTAAGTTATAATTTATTTATGTTATTCATTTATGTACATACATATTTTGTATAATATCAGTTTACAAATATATTTATATATTCTGAAATTCTATGTTAATAAAAATATTGTTCACTGAAAAAGTTTTGTCCAGTGAAACATGAGGTCTGGTATCGAGCGCTGAATGAAAAATCACTTTTTGTTTCGACTTGCCATAGATATCATCAGTGGTACTAGACAGACATAAGATGAAAAAGTTATGAGTGGAAAAATTATGAAATTTTGGTGGAAAGCAAGACAATGCTGAAATCAATCGAGTGGATTACCCACATGTCGATTTCGAGGTATTACCTCTCATCAGTGCAGAAAAGATCCGATCCTAACAGCAGTGTGCCTGGGACTCGATATATTTCAACGCGACTCAACTGCATGTATGAAACCTTCGTCTAAGAGCAAGATTGCCTAGTAACAGCTTCATCACGTGAACAAAGCTCCATGCGGGGAAGAAACATCCTATGCACCAATACTTTTTACAGAAATCGAAACAAGTCTGATGACTGTACCGAGGAGAGGTACATACGTATAAGAAAATATTTCATAATATTAATCTCTGCCAACTTACCTACACGGTGGGTTTTGGTAAATCAGACAGATATTTATGGTTAGTTCTCAGCATGGTATTAGTCGAAGAAGTAGTTGTCTTATTCAATAATATCTACTAGTGTCCGACCGAAAGTTCGGTTTAGATCGAGTTTCGGCAAAAAAACGGGTTTCGGTGCAAACCTGCCGAAACTACGACCGAAACTGCATTCGGGAAATCCCGCGCTGTGATCGGTCATGTTCGGCGCGTTGAATTCCATACAAACGACGAAGACATTTTGCCGTTTCTACGTGCCTAATCATGTCGTGACATTCTTTGTTTATTACATAAATATTAAGTACCTATTGTGATATTAGGTAACAACTCAAATAAGTAATTTTATGTTTAATATTTTTGGAAAACCCATCAGTAATATTCAAAAGTAGAATCTACACCTACTCAAATAAACACCTCATCTAATTTAACACGGTCAGGTCCTTCACGAACAGTTTCTGAGGGGTGCAAGGGTCAGGCGTTAGAAAGGGAAAAGGTGGAGCTTGCAAGTAGCCGAGATATGCGCATAAACACAATATCGGAACAGAAGCAACTCGACGGTGGTGGTACTTAAAATACGTTTCTAGGTTTGCGATTGGATTATTGCTGTTTTATTTCGGTTTAGATTTTCAAAGAAATACTTTTGTGAACCGAAACTAGAATTTTATTGGAGAAGTACATAGAGTAAAAATTTTATCCGAAGTTTATAAAGTTCAACTTTATGCACTAGGGCGTGAATTACACTTTTTGTACTCACAACATATCATTCATGTGGTCCAAAAATATTAAATATGTGTCTTATTCTTTATTATTTCAGGTCCAAAACAAACAATGTAACAAATGAGTTACCTTTAATTTTGGAAAATAATAGGAATAACTATCCAAATATAGAAAATATATCTGCAGATCAGTTGGAAAGCGATAACAGAGAGATATCATCATCAGATATGAATTCTGGTGAAGATACAAAAACCCAAATGGATGGTAAAACCAATGAATGTAAAAAAAGAAATTTCAAAGACACTGTTGAAAAAGAAATTATTTTGGTTGGGAAAAGAATTATATATATATATATATATATATATATATATATATATATATATATATATATATATATATATATATATATATATATATATATATATCAACCATTTTAACAATGCACTGAAAATAATTTTACTTCCAGAAAATCATGATCCCGGTACGGAATGCACTTTGCAAAATATTGTTTTTATCGATGAACGTCGTCTGGATTCGCATCGATTATAAAATTGAAATGTAACATGTGCAATAGATATTACAATATAAAAACTAACTATGATGCCGAAGGAGTGAATGAACAAGCGGTTTTGGGGATCATGTCAATAGGATTGAGATACAAACATGTTGAAAAGGTCGCAGCAACATTAGAAATTCCTTATGGATCCCATCCAACATACGATAAATTTCACAATAGAGTTTGTGATAAGATAGAGGAAAAATCACAAAAAGTAATAGATGAAGCAATAGAAGAAGAAAAAAAAATGCTATTGAGTCTGGAAATATTATTAACGGAATCCCATTTATTACCGTAAAATGCGATGGATTTTGGGTCAAAAGGTCGTATATAAGGAATTATACGTCATTGTCTGGTTGTGGTGTGGTGATTGGTGCAAAAAATAATAAAGTCATTAGCGTGGGTAGCATGGTGTTAGAAATAAATATTGCGTTGTGTGTAAAAAACATGAAAATAAAGGAAGTCAGCCAAAGCCCCATCGCTGTTTCAAAAATTGGATGTTCTCTTCAAGTGCGATGGAATCGGATGTAATTGCAGCAGCATTTCAACAAAGTTTGGAAAAGCACGGAGTAATTTTCAAAATGATAATTGCGGATGGAGACAGCTCCTATTATCAAAAGTTATTGGAACGCGACCCTTATGCAGAATACAACACTACAGATATATTGAATGGGCCCAGTTATATTTTAGGAGAACATTGAAATTGTTCATCATACTTCTGCAAAGAAAAGTCGAATGCAAACTCAATAATAACTGATATGAAGCTTACAGGTGAGTGAAAGGTGAGCTTTATACGAAATAATGATGGTCCCAGTCGAATATCTTGCTACGCATTCCAAAAGTTTATTATATAATGTCGAAACGAATACTGTTGAACAATTTAATTCCAACAATTGTAAACACATAGGTGTTCAAGACGATCCTTTCGAGCTTCTGCTGTGGAATGGAATACAAAACATTTTGTGTCCATTTTATCGCAGTCGCTAACAGGTAGAATGCCTGCACTTACAAAATAAATTGAGGAGAGATACACACGTCGTCGCAAAATTTGCGTTAAAAAAGAGGGCCTGACAAAAAAGTAACAAGGATTACCTACGGTGAATGTTGCAAAAAACCAGATTCAGATGATGAAGTGGTTAAATGATGTAAAGAGAATTACATCGCTGAAAATTTCAAAAAAACCGTTGAAGAGCTGAAAAAAATAGAAATCCTTTCTAAAACCCAAAGTGGATGCAAATTATGGCATGACAAAAAAGAAAAAAGAATAACGGCATCAAATTTTGGAGATGTCTGCAAAATACTGCCGAAAACATCCAGGAAACAATTAGTAGAACAAATAATTTATCCCAAGTACTTATCTACGCCAGCAATAATGCATGGAAAGCAATACGAAAAAAGGGCCCTTGCGGCATTGGAAATAGACGTAAAGCAAAAAATACTAACATGTGGTCTTTACGTCGATAAAGATCAACAATATATTGGTGCTTCACCAGATACAGTCTTGCAAGACGGTATTGCCATTATAGAGGTGAAATGTCCATATTCGGCGAAATCGATTACTCCTCAAGAAGGAATCAAAAATGGAAAGATAACGTTTTGGAGAAAGAAAACTGGAGCTGTCAATACGAGTCACAAATGGTATTATCAAATACAAGGCCAGTTGCATGTAACTGGATATAAAAAGTGTATTTTCGGAATTTAGACTTTCGAAGGAATCAAAATTACGGAAATTGAAAGGGACGAAAATTTTTGGAAAAGTAAAATGCAAGGGACCCTTAAAAAATTTCTTCGACAACCATTCAATAAAGGAACTGGTTGATCCTAGAAAAATAAGAAATATGCCACTCAGAGATTAGAAGTTCAATAATTCCTTAATGTTTTACTGCAAATAAATAATTTTGATAATATAACTTTTTTATTGAAACTTTTTTAAACTCGCCAAGTTATGACAAAGAGAAATATTTTGCATTTTTGTTTCTTTGTGTATTTGCACGTAGTTCACTTTGGGTTTCAAGTAATACACACACTTTTATTAGGAAGAAAATTTACTGAGAAATAGACAATGAATATGTTTTCCGCCTACCTCTATCGAAAGTATATATTTTCTGACCTGATTTTAGGAAGCAAAGTCGTACTTTTCCTCCCTAAAGTAAAAGTGACGTACGTTACGTCATCATTAAAATAACTTGTTGACATTGACAACCTAAACTACTTATATTCGATTATACAAGTATGAATTTTACTGTTCATTTAAAGAACACCCAGTATTTTGCAAAATGATAGAAATCAGTGGAAGGTGAAGTATTTTCAAAAAGTAAATACCTATATTTAGAAAATGAGTCAGATGTCACTAGACCTACATCAATACGATATGTCAATAATTTCGCAATCTCTTATTGTCAGTCTCGATAGCGCAGCGGTTTGATGCAAGGCAAGTGAATACGAGACTCAGACCCCTTGCACCTAGATTTTAAACGAAAAATTGAGTATATAGTTTAAAATGAAAAACTCGCAGAATAATCTAGATCAAACAACAAATGATTATTGTCCTTTTTTTAGTGTGTTTGTATAAAAGCTTCTGTTTGGAAATGTTTTTTTTATAATTTTCATTTTCAACTTTTTAGTTCTCTTGTTATTGACAACTACAAATAACATTTTTTCCATTTATTTCGTCTCCATCGTCATTTTTGTTTTAAAAAAAATCATAATCGCCGACCTTGAAAATCCCCAGATTCCAACCCAACGGTGGAATCTGGGGGTTCCCCGCTGGGAACCGAATCAGGTTCTTTGAGTTCGGCAGAGCCGTACTCTTACCATCTGACCTGAAAGACCACTCACCATATAAACTAATCGGCTTCGTTAAGAAGCTGGGTTTATTTGACCGAGTGTGAATAGGTGTGAGCCACAATAAACCCTTGCGGGTTGCGATGGAGAATCGAATAGACCCACTCACGTTAAACCTAACCTAATGGAAAGAAATTGTTGAAACGGCTGTCAGTTATTCATTTTTGATATCAATAAATCAGTTTGATAAAACATGGTTCTCAAAATGACCTTGTATGCTGGATGCTACTTTCATACCAGCTTCCTGAATCCTAAAAAATTAGCAAAAACTTACTGACTACTTTCAGAAAGCCACGCTTTTTGTATTTGTATATACGCATATCATGAAACTAAAAACCTAATCGTTGAGTGACGACTGAAGTATGGTAAGACAAATCGAAGCATGTTAGTCGTGATTCAGTATTCTTTTAAAAAAGACATTTAACGTTCAGTTTTCGAAATCAAAATGGTTCAATGTGTTTTAATAATAGTGCAAACAAAAATAAAGCGTTTTATGGTGTGACATTCCATAGGTAAGTAAAGGAAATATTCGTATGTTTACGTTTGAGGCCATGAAAAGTTCAATTTTCACTCTATTCTGTAATAAAGTATGGATCGTATTCGTTTGAAGTTATAATTTTTTTATTATTGTATGCAATTAACTTTAAATTATACTGAATAACTTATAAATACGCATAATAAATTGCTATAATAATAAATTTAGAATGTAAATAACAAAATATTTTCTGGTAGACTATATTTTCTTAAAACAATTTCACATATTTAAAATACAACATAAATCTCGATAAGTAGAATTGAAACCTCTGGCGTAAAATGTATCTATTGAAAATTCTTTTCCCACACAAGAAAAAAATAGTCTTTTGATGTGCTAACCAATTTGCATCATCAGAAGATTACGTAGGTGGCTGTGCTTCCGAATCTGAATATTATTTTCAAATTTAAACAATTTTTCTAAATAAAGTTTTCGAAAATAAGTGTATTTTACTCTTGATCAAAATTTCTATTTTTTTTCTCCCCTGTACGCCGTTTGGAAATTTAGACAACTCAAATCCAAGTTTCCCGCAATGCACCAATTTTTATCAAGAATAAAATATTTCTTTTTATAACAAAGCAAAATAATTTTAAAGAAACAAAAAGACAGCTTTATAATAAATTAATTCTTTTCAAGGGACAGTAAGTTTGAACATTTGTTCAAGTAAATATTTAATAACAATTTTTTAACATTTACTTCAGATATGTATCGATGAAACTTAAAATGAAGTCGTTATTGTCTTAATATGATTTTAATTAACATAAAATCAATAATGACTATTCATATGTTTCTATATTTGTATTTAAACTAAATGTAAAAGTGTGGATCTGCCTTAGGCGCCATTACTACTCATTGCACTTCAGGCTTCACTTGCAGATGCCTATAGTCTTACTCATGTGCATTCCATAAGTTTTTACTTCCATTATGCAAACATATTTTTTTTTTGTCATGTAAATGATCTGTAGAGATTAAAGAAGTATATATTTTAAACTCTACTAGATCTGTCAGCTTGAAATGAAAATTTTTCAAACGCAAATATTTGACATATTTGCCATTGAAGATATCAAATTTAATTGAATTTTCCGAAACATTATGAAACAATTTGAGAAAAAACAATTTGAGAAAAAACAAAGTGAGGCAGTGTATTTCAGTCAAAAACATTTTTGAATGATTTGAATAAAGGAGTAGGGAAAAATAACACACCAATAATCAGAAAAAATTCTATACTTTGACAAAAAATGATTTTACAAATTCATAATCTATTGTTGTACACTTCATCCACTCTTCAACCAGTCACATTCGCAGCATTCACACGCACAAAAAACCAAGCTCCTATTTAATTTTTTTAAACTGCCATTAGTATAGTACGTTAACTCAACAATTCGCAAAGAAAGCACAGGACATAACTTAGCAACCTTTAATTCTACACTCCGTCCTTTCCCTGCCATCGAAATGTCACTTTGGAGTCCATCTAGTTAGGGAGAAGGTTTTTCAACAATTTAGGTTTATCACATTGAAACAAATGCTTGTTATTACACTGTAAAAAAGTTAAAAAGGACCTAGATAATTCTACATAGTACAGCTGTGAAAGTCCAATAACAAAGATTGCTTTCATAGCATCGACCAGCAGCCGAAGATGGCCAAAAAAATAAGCAAAACCGTTTCAAATTTTTTTTTAGGAAAATCGACCACTTGAATAGTTTGAAAGATCACTTACCTTTCTTGAAGTACCCGTTACGGTAATATTTTTACTGTTATTTTTCTTGACCACTGGTCTAATGACAAGGACTGCCTCAGTTTTCTTGTTTTACTGGGTACGGCATTCATGGGATATTTTTCAGTTTGAGAGGTACTTATGAGAGTTACTGTACAAAATTTCACCTAGCTCAACACTTCCTCGCCTGGATCTATACATATAAAAAATACCCAGCCCAAAGGTAGTTTTTTTGACGAAAACAAGTGAATACTTTGAATATTTCCAAAATATTGCCCATTTTTGGTAAGACAACACACCCAGTAGGCGTTTCTTATTTTGAACTATGAATTCAAAAAATTAATCCAATAACCATTCATATGCCACATGACTAATAATGATACATACAAATCTGAATAAATTCCACAATAAAAATACAATATAAATGTCAAAAATTGATTGAAAAAGGTCACGTAGTAGATTTTTGTGAAAAAAGAAGGAAAACATGAGATTTCGGAATAAATTAATGAAAAATTGTACAAAACCTTTTTTCAGACAAAAATCTACTACAAAAGACTAAGCAGATCAGACTAGTTTCAAAGCCATCCGAAAATTATTATTCGTTGACCTGTTAAAAAATACTTCTTTTTAAAAAACCTTGCAAGACAAAAAAATTTAGTTTCTTACTTCTTACACCTACATTAATTTAATATATTATATATAACAATACTATTTAAATAATGAATAGTCACGTATTTTCATCTCACACTGTTTCGAAAATCCATCGATTTCTCATGACCAATTAAAAAAATTATACACTATGCTAAGCGTTACACACTTTGGGACACAAATATTTTTAATCGACAGTTTGAACATCACATGCTTCTGTTCCTTCGAAGACTTTCAAACAGATCACAAATCGGACCCGGCAGGAGAGTGGAAATAGGCCGGGTGCGGGGTGAAGAACGTAAGAATCTTCAGTGGAT
Source organism: Leptinotarsa decemlineata (assembly GCF_025532065.1). Taxonomy (NCBI): domain Eukaryota; kingdom Metazoa; phylum Arthropoda; class Insecta; order Coleoptera; family Chrysomelidae; genus Leptinotarsa; species Leptinotarsa decemlineata. The sequence continues at coordinate 24,300,465 of NW_027412688.1, read as the reverse complement.
CGCATCTTCTGGTCCAAGCTTACTAAACCAAATTGTACTCACGAAGATTCGACTGCAATATTGTGTCTTTCACTGCCGCAAAAACGAACTTTATGTTCTCTGTATCTGTCAATTGATAAAACAAAAATATAAGTCAATGATTAGCATTATAATGAAAACCTCAAAGAACTTTTCACAGTATTATTCTGAAACTTTTTGCATTGATTCTCTTTTGAGACCAATAATATGTCAAAATCGTATATTTAGCGGAATCTTGTTGAAAATTTACTATTCCAAAAGTGACGGCTTATTACAAATTTGGACCTCTCTGACCTACCTAGTGTACGTATCATATATTCCTACAATTCTTTCTTGAACACTCTGGAATAAAAACATATTCCTAGAAATGTCTAATATTTCAAAAGTTAGTTATATGACAAGCAAATATCAACATCAAATAGTGAATCTGTAGCGTACAATGATAAATTACATAAGTGAAACATTGTTTCACTTGGAAATGTGTAAGAAAAACCATATTTTGATGACATATAACAAATCATAACACTACAAACTAATCAAATGGAATCTTTTCAGATGCCAATATGGCTGCTGAAAGAACTTTCACAGGTACGATTCCCAATTTGCACGTTCTAGCCTGAATGGCTAAAGGTTACCTAAGAGAATCAGAACATTTGGCAGAGACCCTTTTATGCCAGCTGAGGTGAAAATTCAATCACCATATGAAGTAATCAGCTTCCTTAAGAAATTGGATTTATTTGATCAAGTTAGAGTAGGTGTGACCCACAATAAACCATCGTGGGTTGTAGTGGAAGGTTGAATAGACCCACTCGCTTTGGACCTATCCCCTACCTACCAGGACTTCAAATCAATGAAGGAAGTGACAGAGAGTAGAAGTATACTTTTTGGCTGATGAAGAAACTACGGAACACAATGGTTTATGCAGTTAGGGTGGAGTTAAAGAAAAAATGATCAAAACATGTCTGAGATATATTAAAGAACTTAAGCTTGGAAGTCTTGGTATATATTGAAACAATCTGCAAAAAGTTTCGATGGTCCACAACTCAACTGGTCTAAAACAGTTGAATGGTCTTCATAAAAATATTCAGGACTCCAATTCAGATGGCTTTTTAGAGATGGAGTCTGGCAGCATCGGAAAGTACAATTGATGCATTCAGGACAATTTCAAAATGGAAATCAACCGTTCTCTACGAGGGTTGAATCTTTACTTTTAAAAAGAGTTTCATGTGCCTCACTACAAGATGGTAGAAAATTCTGTGACTTTATTTACATGTCTGCAACTGAAAATGAAACCATACAATTTAAAAGGTTCCAAATGGGTTTATCTATTGATGAGCTGGCGTCCTCATAATAATGACGACCCTCAAAAAGAAAAACTCAAGGATTAATGAAGTCTTAATTAACTATAGCTAACCTAAAACATGGACATCAAATTGTACATATTGCTATTATTGGGATCTTTTTAGTTCAGTCAGTAAACCTTTTTTTAAAATTAATTAAGTAATTTCAAATAAACACAAGTGAAATTTTATATTGCGTTATTCGTCAGATATTAGAATCAAAATCAATGCAAAAAGTTCATGATTTATTTCATGATATAATTTATTTGAGGCTTTTTGGTTATCAAGTTTCATTTAGAATCATTGTAGAGAGTCAGATATTTATTTATGACGATTCAATTGATAAAAACTCAAAAATGTTTTTTGACCATTTGCCTTCGACTTGAGGTAAGACAAAAACTTTTAGTCTTTATTGTCTCTATTGTAAATTTGCTGTCTATTCCCCATTGGTTATGAAACAAGGGAACAAGAAGGTTTTGCATGAGATCAAAACATTAAATTTCAGAATTTGAGTTGTTTCTTTAAAACATTTTATATTAATTGTCTATTAACATTACACAAATGCTAGTGAAACATATGTGAGAAAAATCAAGATATCTTTGATAAGTATAATATTTTTTTTCAAATGTTACTTTTTTGAGTTTTTGTATTTCACCATAACTACAATTTAAAAAATGAAAGGATGTCAGGTTGGTTCGTTATGTTATGGAGATGATGTGATTTCATGCCTTATATCTGATTGATGAAACAATTTTCATACAATGAAACATTGACAAGTATTTTATGATGGATACAACTCCCAACTGTCTTGTATGAGAATGCAATGAAATAAAATGTTAAACTGACAGAATCAATGAAAAATTAAAACAAACAAACCAAATATTTGAAGTGATGTTCCTGTCTATGATTCCACAAATTTTTACCTTTTATGTAGATGAAAGAAATGAAAATGATATTATCATCAAAAAATATTACCATTACCTTCAAACTAGGCTAAATTGAACTCTTTTAGCGCAGTTTGCATGATTGTATCTTTGACAGCACAGAACACGAGTTTAATGTTTTCAGTGTCTAAAGAATAAGGCAAAAAAATCCATTCCATCGGAGCATGCAAAAAAATCAGAAAAAGTTGAAGAATTGTGATAATGTTATTCAACTAAAACCTTTTCCACTACAAAAAGCTCATGAAATTATTGCTCCAAAATTTGAAAACAAAATGTTACTCATCAATTTTGTGTTCATATTTTGAAACGATTTCAAATAACCAATACTAGCAATACCTGTGGCGCATGTAAAGTGGGAGTATATAATTTTTTCACTATCAGGATTCAGGTCTACAAACATTCTCAAGATAAATTCTCTAGCTGCGATCGCATCTCGTTGGGGACCTAAAGGAAATATTTCAGGAAATTAGCACTACATTACATCATATGTGAATTCACATTTGATTCAATATTTTTTCAATTGTAGAAAAATCAATATTTTGCCTATTTTGCTGGAAACTGCAATATTACAAATGTCTAGCAATATTTTAGCATAGCAAAATATAGCTCATAGTACATCAAAAGCAGCATATTCGAATAATTGTGGGGTTACAAAATCAATTCTGATCAATTCTAATTTCACAAATTGCTTTTTTTAATTCTCATATTTTCCATGATTTATAAAGAAATCACTTTGAATGGTGATAGCACACTGACACATCTGCGGTTATTACCAAATGTCATGCTCTTTGAAAATAATTCCTCAGAATATCTTTCAGAATTTTTTTTCTGATTGATTCGGCCGTTACTTGATGAAGATTCTTAGTAATTTCAAAAACTACAGCTCACGATTTGATCTCCACAAACTTTATTTGAAACATATATCACAACATGTATCGCTAGCACAGTAGCTTTAAGAAGTGATTTGTCAAGTCATTCAAATCACTTGACAAAGCTACTATGCTAGCGAAATATGTGATATATTTTTCAAATAAAGTTTGTGGAGATCAAATCGTGAGGTGCAGTTTTTTGAAAAAATATCTTTCAGAAGCTTGAGCTTGGATGGTATTATCTCACAGAGATCACCAGAGGTAAATTACAATGTTGGGGAGGTCAAATATTTGGGACTGATACTAGATACCAGGCTGACCTGGACCTAATATCTGAAAAAAGTAAAAAGAAAGGCGAAGGTAGCGCCGAATCTGACTAGGTTAGGTTAGAAGTGAGTGGGTCTATTTGACCCTCCACCGCAACCTGCAAGGGTTTTATTATGGCTCACACGGAAGAACTACAGAGCTACTTATTGGACATTGTCTATTGAGAGGGCAACTGAACAAAATAGAGCTATACAACAATGTACAACCCAAATTATATTCAGAATAATATGACGAACATTCAGCAATGGATCCATATAAACAAGCACAGGAGAAAAAATTGTTAGAAGATTGGGGGGGTAAACTGGAATAGGCCCATGAGGCCGTAGTGGTTACTGGAGATTTGGAAGAGATGAGCAAGTCAGGCCCTTCCCAAGAAATGGAAATAACTGCAAGGTTACAACACAACTGTTTTTTACAATTTTTCTTAGGCCTTATTTATATCATTCAAACATGTCTTCAGTTCATCATATGAATTCATATTAGTTGGAACTACCTCTTATTGAGTTAGCTTTTGAGAAATGTATTGATGAATATAATGCCAATCAATAATTGAAGTAATAGTGGCAGTGATGAACTAGTTGAAATCTAAACATTAGTACTTTTGGCAGAAATGTATATAAAAGGTAATATATAAGCATTTACTATTTCAATGACCCTGAAAATTGAGTACATTTCTGATTTGTAAATAAAAACAAGTTTTTTTAAATTTATTCATTCAGAGTGGGCCAGTAAAAACGAATTGAAATTAATATCTCACAATTGGCATTTAAATCACTCCGACTCGTTATTTTTAATTTTGCGGACGAGTTTTTTCAGCAGATTTTCAACCTCGTCACTTACACCTCTTCACCCTTAGATCTTAAAAAGTATTAGTGGTCAGGCATATCAGATCATTGATTTCTCCTTTCAACACTTCCTACTTCAAATTAATTTTATTTTTTTCCCACTTACAATTTGCTTGTTGTTGCTATGTTATGTTGAAAGAGAAATTTGTAAATAATTTGCATTCATTTATAATTACTATTTCATAGTATTTTGATCATAACTACTTTGCTTCTTATTTTACTCAATGGTTTATTCATTAGCAAGAGTATCAATAACTGAACTTTATGATAATAGTAAGTGCACTGATATTATAGCACAGTTGTTCCTGATAAACATGTTAAATAAAAAATGTTACTGAACTTGTAACCAAATGTAAGAAAACAGGAGTGGTGGCAAATAAGAAACTCTCCAAATGAAATTGTAGGTAATGGAGTTGCAGAATTTGTCGTTTTGGTCTATGTCAATATTGACTTTTGCAAGTTATTTAGTGAAAGGTTGTACCTGTTGTTTGTGTTAGTTTTTTCTGAATGGAAATGTTGATCATAATAACTGTCAGTATTGATCCGAAGAAAATTTAACTCTGTTCATAAAGTTCACATGTATCATGAGAAGAGAAATGTGTGAGTTGGAATTTATGGCGATTGTATTGTTGATTCATTTTTTCTACCAGGATATGTTCTAGGAAAAAATCTACTTGCAGTTGTTATAATACAATGTCAAATCCCACACTAACAGACATTCTTTAAATAGTAAAGAGAGAACAAGTTGACATTTCAACAAGATGAGCCACCTCCAAGTCATACCTTTGCTTTTCGTCAGTATATGAGTGGAACCTTTCCTGGTGGATTGATTGGTTGAACAGTATCAGTGAAGTGATCCACAAGGTCACACAAATCAAGAATGTTAGATTTTCTTGTGTGGACACTCAAAGAGGAAAATTTATAAAACTCAACCAGCATCTAATTCAACGCATTATTGCTGAATGTCAGAAAATTATACCTCAAAAACTTCAGAAAATTTTATTTATTCATTTACGGCATTGCCTAATTAAAAAAAACAAATTCACACATATGTAATGTAAGAATAATCTATAACTATCTGATGGATGTAAGGAAAAAATATAAAAAAGGCAGAAATAAGCTAATCAATTACAATCTTAGGTCTTTTTCAATGAATCCAAAGAAGAATTGAAAAGTTCTAAAGATACATTATATGTGTTTGCAGGGACAGAAGTTCTGAAATAAACCTAATAGATTTCAAAGAAACATAAAGCAGTGAGAACTTTTAAGTCTCAAAATTCTATCTATACTCATTTTGGCCGTAGTGTAGTTTTTTTTTCTTTATGGATTCACATTTAAAGTTATAAGTTCACCAACTTCTGGAGAATGAATGCTACCATTGATTATTTTGTGAATTAGCGTAAGATATGATTCTAATCTTCTATCAGCCACAGTATTCAAGTTAAGAATATCCAATGTAGTTTTATAGTTATATTTAACAATATGATATCCCGGTTTATATGCAGAGCACCTTTTTAAAACTGGTTTTGAACACTTTCAAGCATATCAAAATCCCCATTATATGAGGGGCACCAAATTGTGGAGTTGTATTCAATAATATAACAATTGAACAATGTATGATTTTAAAGAAAGAGAAAGATAATTTCTTTGCAGATCAAAGGTCAAAGAGTGAAGTCCAAAATTTTTTGGGCTCTGGAGGAACACTAGCAATTTGGAGTTTGAATGACATTTTTGGGCCAAGAGTAATTTCTAAATCTTTGTATTTGTTTCCAGTTCTAATTGCTTGATTTTATATGAACGCTTTATGGTTTTTGTTATGGAAAAAAGTAAATTCATGGCATTTGTCTCTATTCAATTGCAATTAGTTTATATCACACCAGCATACAAAGTTAGATAAATCATATTGTAACAATTCAGTGTCTTCAGATAATTAGTAAACAGAAAAAATTCACTATAGAGAATAAAAACATCATCAGTCATTTACAAATAGACTTGAACCGCTTTAAACTGAAGCTCCTTTACCGTTTGGAAGTACAGGAAAACACTGGCATTAAAATAATTTTAGTTAAAAGTTGATGAAAAATGACACAAGGATGAAAATAACTTATAATAATATGTGAACACATGATTTTTTTTTCAAGCACAAACTATGAAAAATCAGCCTCATTTCGTTTTCATTGGACCACCTTGAATATAATATTCTGAATCAAACTACATTTACTACTCGTATGAAGTACTTTGTTGATAACGCCCCAGAAAAATCACATAACTAATATAATGAAAAAAGCTATTATTCACTTAATACAGTAGTAATATTGATCTTTTCTATATAAACGTCAAAATTTTGTGATAATAATGATAAAAATTTTACATTTCAGGGTTGTTTTTGTAGGGAACCAATCTAATAATTTTCCAAGGAGAAGAGGTGCAAAATATATTAAACTTTTCCTCTAAGAATTGAAGAACAGATCAATCACTTAGAAATTGACATAATTCATCAACTCTCATATACACCTCTGCAAAAAATCATGTTTGTTAAATGGCCTGTTTTCACTAGCTTGAATTACTACTATGACTCAACCTGTTGCTGTTGTGAAATGTGAATAGCAACTTCTGTCAGGATCCGGATTTTCTCTTAGGTACAGTTTACATATGTACTCTCTAGCAGCTATGTGATCTTGTTTGGCACCTTATGCAATCAAATCACAATGAAATTATTCGAAAATTTATGAAACAAATATCAAAATTTTAACAAAGTAATCATCAATTACTATGTTCATTGATGACTCAAATCAATTCCAATAAAATTACCAATAGTATATATATTTTGTAATCTCTGAGAAAGGAAACATTGAAAATGTAATGACAACGATGACACCTGACATATAATTATGGAGGGTAGAGGTAAGGAAAACCATCTCATAAGGGAGGAAGCTTGAAAACGTGTCTGACTTTCAGCAGTTGATAACAGTTCAAAAACCCTTCAGAATGGCGCTAGCATAGACACAGGGTATGCTGAGTTAGGAATTTCAATATATTTAATGACTAGAGTAGTTTGTGAAAGTGTAATATACAAGACCTCAAGTTTATGTAATCCAAACTAATTTCGTCAATATAACTTCAAATTATTGCTGTGGTAAATTTACCCTGTTGCAAATGAGCAGCCACCCTTATTTAGCACATTTTAATGGACACTTTTTCACACACAGAGACAGTTCTCCTTAACTTCTACCCTCCATACATTTAATATAGAACTGAACATCTGATATCTAACACGTTCAGTGTGCACGGTCCCAATATGAGCCACACTGTTCCTGCAGCAGGTACGCAGAGCCCCTCTTTGGTACCAGTGGCGCCAAAAGATTCAACACAAACATAAAATCTGAACACTGATTTGAGTTGGATGTACACGAAGGTTATATACATTTCAGAAATTTTGGTTCCATCAAGGGTTTTTTGTTTTTGTAGTGTCTCAAGATGGTAGATATAAGCAAGAACTCTCAGCAGCTTCTGAGTTGAAACACTTTTTGAAATTTGCTATCGAAATATTGAACCATAATACAAGTAATTCAGTTTCTTTCCTTTTTGTTCATGAATCAAAAATTTAATTTCAATGAATTCACAAATTAGGTAACAAAACAGAAAATTATCAATTTTGGGAAAGTATTTTGAAGTTACGTTTTTCTATCAGATTGAAGTAAATGAAATATGATCATACGAAAACCTCCCAACATAAATGATTGCCGATTAGCTTGACAGAACTATTCAACTTCAAGTGGATTAGAGTGGACATGATAATGAGTTAACATACATATACTTTATGGTTATCATTTCATTTAAGAACTATTTTCAACAAAATGTATTTAGGCAAATAACAACATTAAGAAAACTCCAAAACATCATTTACTTGACAAATGATCATCTTCAACAAATATTCAGGTGTGAACCCAGATAAGATAATCATTAAGTAATGGTAATGTTCAATAATTAAAACTAAATTCCACAAATATAATGAATTCCTCACCTTCGTATTCAGGAAAGTAGTCAACCAGATGTGAATACATGATTTTTTCTTCTAGCAGATCCTTTTTGTTCAAAAATAATATTACAGATGAATGCTGGAACCAAGGATAGGTAATAATGGTTTTGAAAAGTGCCTTCGATTCCTCCATACGATTCTATAACATGAAGAAGAAACATACATGAATCAAATATAGTAACTTTAGTTTTTTATGAAGGTTGGTTGGGGGTAACATGATTAATTTTTTCTTAAAAAAAAATTGCCGACGTTTCGAATTCAATTGAATTCTTCTTCAGGGATCTGTAACGATGAATTTTCATAAACATACCTTCCACAAAACTTATACATTATCATCATTTCAATTTTACAAGAAAAAAGTGACAAAGATTTTTTATAATGTTTTTTTGTACAACGAAAAGGGTAAAATAATTGTTATTTGACATGCAAGAGTTGCTTTTGGATTTCTAAATACTCCAAGTCACTTATCCCAGAATCGTGAACAGGTTCTATGTCGATAAATAACGGTCAAGAGTTAAAAACATTAATTTAAAAATTTACCAAGCCAATGGCTGATGCTAAATTTGAGTTGAGAGTGGAACACTTAAATATACAAACAGAACTGATAAGTTTAAAAATATGTGAAAATAAAGAGGATACATTTGAAAATAGCTGTATTTTTTACTCCTGTACTGTACTTTTTACTACTGTATTTTTTAATCTAGAGAAACAATATTGGAAAAAACATGGTAGCTATCAAGAAAATCCATTTATTTTAGACACTTACCTCGTTTTCTGATTCGAATAAGATCTGGTCATATTCGCTTAAAGCTACTAAAAATATAATGGAAGTGACGTTTTCAAAACAGTGGATCCATTTTCTTCTTTCCGACCTTTGTCCTCCTACATCTACCATCCTATACAAAAAATTATCGGGGTCACAAAATTTTTAATTCAAATCAACACATTTTCTATCGTAAAAAATATACTATCAGTATCAAATCAGAGGTGACAAAAGAGTGCATATATTGAAGTAATTGTATATTAAAGGACCAGTAGGTTTGGAGCTTAAAAAACTAGATGGCCATATTTGGTAATTGAATAAAGCAATCAAAACATTTTTTTAGTCTAGTAATACGTTTTTAGGAAATTAGAAAATCAATAAATATTTTTCCAAATCAAAATTTTGCTATCTTCTTTATGTCACCGTGAATGAAAAAATATGACTGACAATTTTTCATCATTTGAATTTTGAATTCAATTCATATTATGGGAGTTGACAGTCTTCATTGTTAATTGAATGCAGATATGTATCACAAAATGAAACTCTAGTTATATAAAGTCATATAATTTTATCAGTACCTAGTTCATTTTGAGAAAATCTACTTTGTTTTTCATTTGTGTCGTGCAATAATTATCAACACTTAGGCTCCATCCACAAGCTCACATTGTGCCTAATTTTCGACCATAGCGAAATGCTCCACTGATTAATGGTCTGTTGGAAGCTTTTGAATTTGTTTTGAATTCACAAAATCAATACAGCATTTTTTTTCCAAATCAAAAGGAAGAAAGGCTCATTCATGTTTGATCAAATCGTGAGTGTGGATTGAGCAGTGTTTTCGAAAGTTTTCTTAAATTCTAACATTTTGCATGCAAAGAAAATGTAACATGAAAAAGCAAAGCTCAAGCAAAATTGTGTTGGTTTCAAACATAACCGTCACTATAAATAAAAAATGTATATTTTATATTGTACAATATTAACACAAATTCTCAGCAACCAGGGTAACATGTGAAAGTATAATTGGATTGTAAATGCCTTTGTGTGGTTTCTCTCTGTCCCGATCAGATCACCATGTCGGTTAAAAATACTGTGATTATATTATTAAGTTACAGCTAATAAGATTTAGTTTTGAGTAATAATTTTGTTTCACATTCAACAATAAAATCTCCCTCAAAAATTCACTGAAAACTGGCAATCAATTTCCCAGATATATTTATGAAACGATGTTTACCTTTTCTGTATGTTCTGCTCTGTTTAAAATCTGTTTTTCCGTTAACCAGCTGTCGCACCCCTACGAACGACACCCCTCAGAAGTCTAAACTTAACTTGTGCGAGCTAACGATTAACGAAGTCTTACCTTTTAACGTGTGATTCCTAACACGGATGTTTACCTTTTGCAAAGGAAAATCTATGGTTATCAACCAAAGTGTCTAAAAATTTAACCGATCTTGGAAGAAATAATTTTCTTTCAAATTCCAATAATATTATTCCATAATACAACAGAGTAATATATTGTATAGCAATTTGAAACCAATTATATTTTTCTATATAAGTGGAGCCATTTTTAAATTTCAGTTTGGTTACCATTTTGCTGGATTTAGTCTATCAAAATACATTTTTATATAAATATTTGACTTCCAATCAAATAGAATGAAAAGAAACGGCACTAATGCCTGTATTACAAAATAGTTTCCGAATCATTCAGATCCAAAACAGTTAAGATCGTATTGGATATGTTACAGTTTCTATTAGTATCAACCGTTCCTCACATTGCACCTCGCAGAAATAAAATATTGTGATTTCCAGATAGAAACTTGGCCTGAACCGTCTCAGTTTTACATTACGGGATAAAATTTATTAATTCTAATCGAAATTATACCGATCAGTTCTTAAGACTACTCATCTCGTTCAAAATCTGAAACCAAATCAAGTACGTAGACGATTTACCGATAGAAGTAAAAAAAATAAAAGAATCCAATCCTTAGTAAAGTAATATTTTTGTGGAGAATAATTGGGCTAAAACATATCCTGGAGGGGGGGGTTTCCAATCCATCATTTTCAAATGAAATTAACAACCAAAAAAAGTTCGTATGATTTTATAATTGAAATATAATTCTCTACCACCAGAAACACATATCACATACAGGGCTTTCTGTTAGAATAACAAGCCTTTCGATCAAACAATAAAAAATGGGTTAGTCAATTGTCTCTTTATCCTTGCACCCAATAAGCATAAACAATTTACTAGTTTGCCAATTTGAACAATTTCATTACTCTGATAAGAACAAAGTTACTAACAGCCTGGCTGAGCCTGTATATGGAATAATCAACATTCAAATAACTTATTCTAAAAACACTTTATTGTGTAATTTTCACTAGATTATTTTACAAAAACGCAACATGTGTTTCGCCATACAATGGCTTCCTCGGGCGTGTCTTAATAACTAATTCCACACATTCAATGCTATATATATACCTTATTCTACAATTTGAAGTACCTGATTTTTTACCTGAGTTTGTAATGAATGAAATTACCTGAGCTTATGTACCATTTTCCACATTTGAAAAAATATTCAGTAACGGAGAGTTATCCAATTCTAATTGATCATTGATCGTCAGGAGTATATAAGCTGACTTGTGGCTCTTGTCCAAAACTGAAAATTGGCCAAACAGAAAGAATATTTTCCCAAAGAATTAAAGAGCATAGAAGTAGTTTTGTAAATAGAAAGACCAATTCCACATTTGCAAACCACCTTTTAGCAGGTAATTTACTGAATGATCAATTAGAATTGAATAACTCTCCGTTACTGAATATTTTTTCAAATGTGGAAAATGGAACATAAACTCAGGTAATTTAATTAATTACAAACATATGTAAAAAATCAGGTAAGTACTTGAAATTCAGGTACTTCAAATTGTAGAATAAGGTACATATATATATATATATATATATATATATATATATATATATATATATATATATATATATATATATAGCATTGAATGTGTAGAATTAGTTAATAAGACACGCCCGAGGAAGCCATTGTATGGCGAAACACGTGTTGCGTTTTTGTAAAACTCTAGTGAAAATCACACAATAAAGTGTTTTTAGAATACGTTAGTTATGGATTTTCATCAAGTATCGGCCGATTCCATCATATAACATTCAAATAGATGAATTGACCTTTTTCACAATTTTTGTCGAGAGTACACGAATATAGTTTAGTCACACATTTTATAAGTATAAATTATGATTATGTACTCTGTTACTTGGGATCAGAATTATTCGGAACTACAAAAATTATAAAAATTTTCGTCATTTTGTATGAAGATCTAGTAACCATAAGGCACATTTTTTGACATCCTTAATTTACTGACAGAAAATCCCCCCTCCCAAAACTGTAACACCAATATTTATAGTTTTAATTGTGGAATGAAAATACATACGAAAAAAATATTTTTATCAATGAAATATGAATATTTAGAAACTAAAAATTAACAATGTTTTCCAAGTTGAAGATTCACATTAAAACCTTGATAATATTCAAAGTTAAAGCCTGTCAGATTACAAAAGCAACGAAATAGAATGATTTTTTTTCAAGAAAGATATTCCTCAATACTGACATTCTGTAGATGCCTCCAGTGTAACGAATCCACAGACTAATGATGGTATAGTTTCAAGTGTTGGCGCGAATAGTTCCACACGTCCATGGGCTATGGTCTATTCGAAAAGAAAGAAAATTACTGCTAAATACTGGAAAACCATACATTAATGTTAATGGAAAACAAATACAAGGACGACAAATTAAACAACTAAAGCACTGTAGAAACAAGTGTTTTGTTTTTCTAGAAAATTAGGAAATCAATTTTCAATGAATATTGGAGTATTGGTTCACATGAAGGACATGTAAAATTTATTGCAAAACACGTTGCAAGCAAAAAACCAGGAATGAATAGTCTTAGGAAAGAAAACAGTTTAAAAAACCGAGGAATAATCAATGAATATTGTTTCGAAATCAAAGGAGAAAGAAAAATAGTCTGTAAGAACTGTTTTTTGAAAACTTTAGATGAACATGAGAAGTTTGTGAAAATGGTTCTACAAAATAAAAAACGGACCGTCACAGGAACCCCTCAAGAAGACAGACGTGGTAAAAATCTTCCAAAACACAAAAAAATGAAGAAGATTCAGGAAAATAAGGAGCCACATCCTTTCTTTCCCAACTCATGAAAGCCACTACACAAGACGCACAAACTCCAAAAAATACTTACCACCTTCATCTGAAGAAGCCTCAAGTAGATACATGTCATAAGTGTGACATCTTGAATATGAAATTGAAAATAGCTACTACTGAAGAAACGTCAATTATTGAAAATGAAATTAAAAACCATCAGGAATCTGCAGATTTGGCTTACAAGACAAAAGCAAATGATAAAGAAGCTTGTGAAGTAGATAATAGAAAGCAATGTTTTAGTTTTGATCTGCAGCAATGCCTCCCCACTCCTTCTTTTGATTCGTCTGTTGCTTTCTACAAAAGACAGTTGTGGACCTACAATAATCTTACTATTCATGACAATGTAACTGGTCAGTCTTACAACCACATGTGGCATGAGGCAACAGCAGGACGAGGAGCAAGTGAAACATCCTCATGTTTGTTTCATCATTTGGGCAAACTTCCTTCTACTATTGAAGAAGTGATTTTTTATTCTGGCACTTGCGGAGGTCAAAACAAAAATTCGCATGTAGCTGCAATGTTTTTGAAGGCCATGCCTGTCTTTTCACACATCAAAATAATCAATCATAAATTTTTGGTTCCAGGCCACACTCATTTGGAGTGTGATGTTGACCACTCAATGATTGAAAAAAAAAAAAAAAAAAAAAGCTAAAAATCCCAATCTATCATCCTCATGATTGGTTTCAGCTAGTTAGGGGAACTGAAAAGAAAATGCTATTTCAAGTAATTGAAATGAAACAAGAAGAGTTTCTTGATTTTGCAGAGATTCTCAAGACGGATTTGGTATTACGGAAGAAGAATTTGGATGGGGATTTATTTTCCTGGCATAATGTTCAGTGGCTTCAGTACACTCAAGACCACGGTACTCTGTTGTACAAGAACTCCTTAACAGAAGAAAAACCCTTCAAATCCATGAGTTTTAGAAGAAGAGGGAGGCCTTCCATAGGACAGGTTCAACAAAAGTACAAGTCCATGGTTCCTATACCTGAGGTGAAGAAAAATGATCTCATGGATTTACTTCTTCTGATACCACCAGTATTTCATAATTTTTTATAGACAACTCCCAACAGATTCTGCTATCGAAGCGGAGGATCTTGACCTTATGAAAGTTGAGCTGGAGTAATTCCAAATTAAAGGAATGGAATTTTGAGATTTGATAATTTTGTATTTCTTTTAGTATGTTCTGTAATGTAAAATTTTAATAAAATTATTCTAAACCAAAACTATGGTTTATGTACGTCCTAACACGCTTAAGCGGTTATGAATGGTGAAATGTTAAAAAAAAATCATCCTTGTTAACTCCCAAATTTTAGTTTTGACTTCGTTAATAAACAACTTTAATACCATGTTCAAATGTATTCTTATTATTTATTTTTTCCCTTCTTGTAAAGAATAAAACTCCCAAATTAAAAAAGAAATGAGTTGCTATTATTTTTATAAGTACTACTTAATTAATTTTTTCTTATAAAAGTTAACTGTCATTGTGATTGAAATTTTAGTGACCTTAACTGTGTAACATAGACACAACTAAAGCCAAAGTACTTTATGAAGAGGTGTGCAGTAAAAAACCCCTTCGAGCCCCGTGCAGTGAAGCAGTGTGCAGTCAGTCAATGATCAGACAAGAAATAAATGTATGCTTCAGATAGACTTACTACTATATTGTTTTACAAAAATAACAGTTACAAATAATAATATCAATAATTAGATTTTACATAATGTTTTGGACTTTGCTGTTGCTCTCCTGAAAAATTCAAAATTTTGACTCAAAGCCTTATGACCGCGCATCAAAGATTTATTATCTTAATTCGATGTGAAAGTTGTACCTCAAACGTACTGTGGCGCTCTATACTGTGGCGTTCTATACTTTGAAAGATGTACAATGATACTATATGCCAAAATATTTTGCTGGGTAAAAACAGATCTCCCACCCACCCTTATATTTATTTAGAGCAGAATTCAATAACTTCATCAAAATATTCGTAAATGGGGATGTTTTTTGCAATAACACTTATTTGCTAATAGGTGTTAAATAATATTTATTGAAACAAATGGGAATTCAAATCCTGATAAAAATGATGGTTTTTCGAATAGCTTCATCAAAATATTCGTGAATGGGAATGTTTTGGCAATAATGCATACTTGCAGGAGGAGCTTATTATTATATATTTAAAAAAATATGAAAATCCAAATCCTGCTAAAAATTGAAGAACTATTTTTGTTCTCGGAAATAATTACTTTTATCAAGGATTAGAATCTAAAAATTATTTTTTTAAATCTCAATGTATTTTGTTACAATTGTTTAGCATTAGTTTAAAAAAATGAAAAAAAACATTATGGAGCTTTTGGCAATGACAAAACAAATTTAATTTTTTAGTGAATTTCTTACTTCATACAGTTTTTTAATTAGATTTCAAACTTGTCAAATAGTTTTGGGGATTTTTGCAACCAAACCACTTTTTTTCACTTGATTGATTTTAACTTTCACAATTTTACTGGAAGATACTTATCGTAAAGATTTAGACGCCATTCTGAATCGAAAAATACCTCCATGATAATTTTGTGTCTTGGAGGTCAGGTTTTCGATAAAATGAAACTTGTGAACCATACTAAATAGTCCAGTCAAAATAATCGAAAAAAGTGCTAAGCATAATTCCCATAAAGCTGAAAATTGATACACTATTATAAATGGAATATCAAAAGTTCTCACTAATGTCGTCTATGCTAAAAAAAAATAATAAAATCCAAAGGTGAAATACAATTTTTTCACTTATAAGTGTTCTGAAATAGTTAAATTAATGTCATAGATGTATTCTACAAAAAATTATCTGATATTTTTGAACTTTAGAATAACTTTTGAAAATTTATTTATTGAATGGCAGTTATGGTTGGATTATTTCGTTCCCTAATATGCACTATTTGCCATTCTTGCTCTAATATTGAGTTAAATTATATAGATATGGATTATGAGGAAATAACTGATGTATATATATCCAACAAAGATAGGAAGAATGAACATAAGAAGACATTACTGTTAGAGTAACATTTGAAGACAATTAATCAGAATCACAATATGATGATAAATAATTTATTTACCTTTCATCATTATCAATATTATTGCTTAATAAAACCGAACTGCAATACACTATATCGTGGAGGAATAACGCTGAAAAATGTGTATAATTTAAAATACTTACTTCAACTTTTAACGACAATTTTTGTAACAATGGGATGATTTTCAGCGGTCATCTGAAATGTTTTTACAATAACACAAACCGTTAACTGGAAAAATGAAATAAAAAAACAATATTTTTGACATTTGACCTTGAATAAATTCTTATGCGAACATGGAATCAGTGGGGCCTCTTGAAGTTTCATTTACAACAGTGAATTTGTGACCTGTATCAATTTTTCGCTATATGCGAATTATTATGAGATGAAATGTCTATTCTGACTGGTATAATTCCAATGAAATGAATGGCATTCATCGAACAAATGTGTATGTGATGGTGATCGTTTCAGTACCGTATAACTTACCGTACCTAAATATAATGGAGTCGAGATCGAATGGGTATTCTATGATGCCCGTAGTCGGCGCTCGCGCCCTCAGGATATCCTGTTCGGTGGGCAGGTAATCGGGAGCTCTAATTCGTTCCAGGTCGCTAAGATAACTGCAACCAACACAAGGCATGCAACATGCAGCAACGCAAGGTAAAAAATAAACAATTGCCAAGGAATTCGATGATAGCGGTTCTCCTTTTATAAAACAGTAATTTTCATAGCCAAAGATAGTTCGGCCGCTTAACCGCCCGGACATAAATCATATCGATTTTTTTTTGTTAAATTGGTTTCAAATATATTACACTCGTTTTTCAAAACACAGCGGGGCATCGGGACTGAGGATTCCCCGAATTAACAAAGCTTTATAACCTCCTTTATAAAAATAGTTTTCTTTTGATGGTACAGAAGGTCAAAAAATCTATTCAAAATCTGTTTTTCCGTTAACCAGCTGTCGCCCCCTACGAACGACAACTCTCAGGAGTCGAAACTTGTTTTAGTTAAGGACTAACGAGATCGTACCTTTCAACGTGTCGTTCCTAACACGACTCCATGTATCTGGTGATCAGCCATAATGCTTTTTTGAAGTATCGTATATTTCAGAAAGTAGTACTTCTTGCAAAGAATTGTAATTATTCTTTCAACATACACTTCTTGCCACAATTTTTACAAACTTAGGTCGCCAAAAGGAAGATAAAACATTGAATATACTACTGAAATGGTATCTTCAAATTATGTGGTACACAATTCTAAGTTGAAGAACCAAGAGTACATGAATAGTTTTTCTAAAGCGTTTAAAAGTTTCAAAAATCATGTACATTATGGTTAAAACTGCAGTGAAAAGTGAAATATATCGGAAATGGTTAAAAATTATTGAATATTGAAAATTTGGAAATATTGTGGTTTTTCAATTTCCACAATAAAGAAATAAAAATCGTCAATTTCAGAGAGTTGAAAAAGCTAATCCTGTAGTCGATACTAAAAAAAGGATTTATTCCAATCGATGAAATTGATCTTTCCCTGAACAAATACCGAGAAGCGTAGTTAGATATCCTGCTCAAGAACCCTGCTTGTTGAATAAAACAAATGTAATATATTTTTTATTTGTTTTTCAAACAGAATTCAACAAATATATGACGATTAGGCAAGAAAACTTTTGAAAATCGACACCCTTTTTAATTCACCTTTCAGAGTGAAACTCAATATTTCATTCTTTCTCAGTCTCTCTTTCAGTGCTGCTTTAAAAATGAAACAGTTGTGCTTTTAGTAAAAAATGACCAAAAACAAATAAAGTACATCCTAATTCCAAAACATCTAAATATCGAAATGTCGTGTAAAATCCAACTAAAAAGATATCAATTATGTTTCCAAACGAGCGAAAAGAGGCTATACAAAAACGGTGCACTCCCAATAATGAATTAAAATGAAAACCAGAAACGTTGAAATTACTGTCAAGAAGTGTTCAAATTGTGCTCCATTCCATTGAAAGATATACGAGAGTGGTCCCAGAAGTATCCGGCCTGACCTAGAGAGTATGGTAGTTGTTTAAAAAATATCACTGTATTAGAAAGTACACAATCTATAAGGCATGTTTCAAATTTCAAAACGCTGCATTATTTGGTATTTGTTTGGCAGCCATCAATAGCGAACATTTGAAAGGCCTCAGCCCAACCAATATAGAAGCTGAACTGGATTCTACTCTTGGCGAGTCTGCTCCTTTGTTTACAACATAAAAATATTGGGTGGCGGAGCTTAAACGAGGCCTTACAAGCTGCCAAAACGAGCATCACAATGATCGACCAAGTAAGCTCCAGAAACGGTGAAGAAAATCCACAAAGCGGTACTGAATGATCGTGTCGACTGAAAGTGCGCGAATTAGCTGACTTATTAGGCATTTCAAAAAGTACTGTACATCTTATATTATCTGAAAATTTGGACATGAGAAAGCTGTGTGCAATATGGGTGCGCGTTTGCTCACACTCGAGCAAAAACAGTGTCGTGAAGATGTTT
This sequence comes from Leptinotarsa decemlineata, assembly GCF_025532065.1. NCBI lineage: Eukaryota > Metazoa > Arthropoda > Insecta > Coleoptera > Chrysomelidae > Leptinotarsa > Leptinotarsa decemlineata. The sequence continues at coordinate 24,281,526 of NW_027412688.1, read as the reverse complement.
CAATTGGGTGTTTAGCGAAGTTTCACAGCAACAAATCATAAATCTTGTGTTTCATAACCATGGATGAAACATGGGTCCATCACTTTACACCCGGGACAAAAGAACAATCAAAACAGTGAAATCAAAAGGCAGAACCGGCTCCAAAGAAAGCGAAGACCGTTTCATCTGCAGACAAGGTCATGGCATCGGTTTTGTGGGGTGCGCGTGGAATAACTTTCATTGACTACCTTAACAAAAATAAAACTATCAACGGCGAGTATTATGCGAACTTATTGCAACGTTTAAGTGAAGAAATCAAGCAAAAACGGCAGCATTTAGCTAGTAAAAAAAAGTGTTGTTCCATCAACACGATGCACCAGCTCACAAATCCATTACTGAAATGACCAAAATTAACGAATTTAGTTTAAATCGCTACCTCATGTGCCCTATGCACCAGATTTAGCCCCTTCGGATTATTTTCTCTCCCCAAATTGAAAAAAATTGCTCAGTGGTCGAAGATTTTTCAAGAATGAAGAAGCGATGTCGCCAAATGATGGCTATTTTGATGAGCAAGACTTCTTATTATAAAAAAGGTATGAAACTTATTGAACGTCGCTAGAAAAATTGTATAGAGCTGCAAGGAGACTTAAAAAATAAAAACATATTTTCTTCAAAAATTGTTGTTTTCTTTGTTGGGCCGGGTACTTCTGGAACCACCCTGGTATTCTAAAATTCTGATCCAATCGTAATAAAAGCTTTCAGAGCACTGCATTTCAACCCCTCATTGCACTCTGGCTGAGAGAAGTATACTTTAGAACATAGGCGTAGTAGCAAACGTTTCGTCTACTACTGAAACAGACGTCATCAGTGGTATATGTTACGCACATTTTTATATCGGTTGAAACAGCTATCCCTATATTTCATATTAAAAATCAATCTTACAATGCATTTCTGCAATGAAAATGAGACTGAGCAAAAATTTAAAGGGAAGCACTTTTAAATTTATTCTTAATATGATACAAACTTTTTAAAAGTTACTTGATAGAGAATTTATCCTCTATTTGTGTATTGCAAAGGGCATCGATTCCCTTTGATTTGTGTGAAATTTACCATATTTCAGAAATAAGGGCTATCACGACAAATTTGCTTGTAGAATGTGTGAGTACGCCTTAGAGAAAACCGTTCAAGTGACTAAATACGACGTGCAAACAACGAATTTTGCGAGTTGTTGAAGATATCATCTTATATTTTCCTAGATTACAAATAATAAACGATTGAAGTGACTGAACCAAACAGAATCTTCCAAGATGTGGGGTAGTTGATTTGTTATTGAAAAAGCCATGGTAAATAAACATTTACAAATTGTTTTATATATTTTCAGATCTCTTACCAAAGAAGTATTATATGAAAAAACATTAAATATAATATCTTCCTAATATTAATTTTTATTGTAAATTGTGAATTAAGTGTTGTGTAACTTACTTTGAGGTATGGTTTTAATACTCAAAAGTTTATATTTATTCATTTACACATTGTATATTATTGAATATATTTATATATTCTCAATACTTGAATTTTACTATCCCAAACTTTTTCAAAACTCTCTCTATGTGTTATTACTTGAGAACCAATAAATACTCCATTCATTGGTATGGATATTTAAAAATATGCAAACTCATTCCATTGCCACATATGATTTTAAAATAATTGCTATATAAGTTTCAGGAAATAACTTGTTCTTATCAACATGAAATGGTTATTTATATAAAATATTATTTCCTGATGTGGTCAATTTTATGACTGGATTGAAAATATACATGCCGCTCTTCAATACACTGATTTGCCAATGATAGAAATAGTTTTCATCCACCTTTTCAGGATATAAAAACTGTCGACATTAACATAGTCCCTATTCCTTAAATCGTTATGATCCAAATTATGTTACTATATAGAAGGATATCCTTATAGAATATCTATATAGAAGAATATCTTTAGCGAGGTTATTTCAAGTGGCTAATAATTAAAAAAAAAGTTAGTGCCCTGAAATTGTATTTATATATTTTTTCTCACTCTATTTAAGGATAACATTACTATTACCTATGGTAACAATCTAGAAAGGTGACTATAATACAAAAAACTATTTTTTTAAATCAATGGGACAACTTTGAAAACCAAGTTATAGATTTCGATAATTTTTTGAATCAGTTGTAACTCACTAATAACAAAACTTATAATGTAAAAGTACTTGAGAAGCAACAACATAGATGTCCTCTTGAAACTGAAGCTGACTTATTATTTTTAGATCTTTTACAGGGTCTAAAATAAATACATTATTTATTATTTATTTATTATTTCTGTAGTACTTTAATCAAAGCAATCATACATTGAACTACATTGATAGCTTTTTTACAAATGATTTTTTATAATAGAAAGTTTCGTTCTTTTTTACACCAAGATCTATAGAAAAACAAGTGTTCATTTTGTATAACTCTAATTTCAACACCGCGAAAGGCTCATTTTGCTCGCAATGAGTTACTACTATTTGAAAATTATTTTACTGTAAGAACAAAATTTGAAAACTGCAATTCGTAAAAACCACATTTTAGAAAAACCTGTTTGGGCTATCAATGGCTTGATAGAGACAAAAATGACATCCCCAACTCCACTAGAGATACTGTGAGTGCTGCTAAGCTCTCATGCCTTAATCGTCCATGTAGCCCGGCCTACCTAAACCTGATTTCATCCAGATCAAATGGATATTCGATGATGCCGGTTGTGGGCACCCTCACACGTAAGATGTCCTGCTCGGTAGGCAAGTAGAACCTAGCTGCCACTCGATCTATCTCTTCCAGATAGCTGTAAGGCATACACACACCCTTATAAGCCGTTACCATAAATGAGTTTGTAACCAGAAGTTACCAGATTGGCTTCCCACGAAGAACATAATAATTTGTGTCCAAAAAGGGGTATATACATTGGCACCCAATGAGCGTCATTCAAATTGTCGCCAAACCCATTGAAACTAGATTCGAGTAGACCTAATATTAGGCGGGAAATGTTTTTTACACCACTGATAGTTTATTCCAAGAAAATTATCACACATTTGAACGAGGTTGTTGGGTGCTCCACCAATGAATGGACATGACTCTAACGTCCTTGGCAAGGTTCCAGGTAACCCTCATTTTAAGGTGCAATAAGCTACATGAAATACTCTCAATGAAGTAAGAAGCACTGCCAGCTCGATCGGGCGACAATATAATCGCACTTTGAAAGTGACGTCTCAAGTCGTATTCATGCTAATCCGAATTTCGCAAAATTTTTGCAAATAAAATGGTTGCTACAAATACCGCCAAGAAATAGAAATACTTGAAATTCATTGCGAATTTTACATACCACGCCATTTTTATTTACATTGGTTTTAGATATGGATGCCTGGAAACATTATTTCAACTTTTTCAAATATATCGTCTATGGAAACTATCGAGAATTTCTTGAAAAAAAAAAATATAAAGAAGATGTAATGTTCGTTATTCTTCAACTCAACCACGTTAAAAAAATATGGCATTACTAATAGTTGAATAAATATCAGAATTGATGTTTTGACTAGGGTTGGTTGAGCAGTTCTATTTCAAGTTTAATTTAATCCATTTTCATGTAAGTTGATCTAAATTTAATGACTGGCTGTTAATACTTCCTTCGAAAACTTTGGCAGTAACTTCTTTTCAGTCTCACCTACAAGCCGTATTCCGTCAATATCTGTTCTTTATTGTAAACAAAACAATTTTGAGTTATGGTTTTTCATTATAGAAAGAAAATGGCAGCTGACAGCATATGAACTATTTGCATGAAAATATGCCGTACAAGTATGTACGCTCAATGCGATGATTATTTTATAATTTGCAACAAAAATGCGAATATTCGGATAAGCACGAACGAGCCTTAATTCGACACATTTAAATTGGTACCTAACCGACAGTGACCAAACTGATGGACATGAACCGATGCCCATTGACAATAATAAAGGCATTTTGCTCAATCTGGAAAAAGTCAGTAACAAACTTGAAAAATCTTCACATCAAAAATTGAAGAAATTATTCAAGGAAGAATTTGCTCTGTTTATTATAATAAATGTGACATGTCCTATACGTTGTTAACGTCTCGAAGGATAAATAAATATTATTATTATTTATTTTGAGTATTTCAATATTAAATTCTACAAAAAGGATTTGAAGCTTTATATCTTCTATTAATTATCTGCGAGCGCTTTCGACAGTTGGTAGTACTGTCATCATTTGGCACTCCTCAAACTGTAGTTTGAGGAGTGCCAGATGTGCGCTTGCAGATAATTAATAGAAGATATAAAGCTTCGAATCCGTTTTGTAGAATTTAATATTGAAATATATATATATATATATATATATATATATATATATATATATATATATATATATATATATATATATGAAACTTTCTATGTATTTTACCACTTTTATTTGTAACTAACGTTACTGTAGTTTCATCATATACGGACATTTTCAAACTTGTACAATTGTTTTTTACCACTTTTATTTGTAACTAACCTCACTGCAGTTTCGTCCTATAAGGACATTTTCAAACTTGTACAAGTTTTGTATAGGACGAAACTGCAGTAACGTTAGTTACAAATAAAAGTGGTAAAATACATAGAAACTTTCATTTCTCTTTTCTTTATTATGATTTCCTACCACATAGTAACGGCTACATCCTTAAATTTATCAAAAATAATCTGTTATTTATGTAACAGCATCGTTATTAAAATCTTCCTAAAATGTTACATATGTACAGGGTCATAAGTTATCATCCATATATTCTTTGAGAGAATAATAGGATGTATCCAGGAGCAACCCTTTGATTTGATAGTTATACTGTTTTAGAGTCAGATTTTTTATTGTACTTGGAAGTTTATTGTACAAATTAATGGCCATAAGCCTGGGACATGATTCAGGTACTACTAATCTGTGTGTTGGCACTTCCAACTGTAGAGAATTTCTAGTATTATAATTCTTATTACCATTAAGAGTAAGAAAATTGGTTGTGTGCGATTTTACATATTTTAATACCTCATAAATGTATATACTTATAACAGTCAATATTCTGAGATTTTGGAAGATGAATTTGCAACTTGTCCTTCTAGCAACTCCTACTATATACCTTATGTTTATTTTTTGAATTTTGAGTATTCCGAAACAATCACGAAATGCTCCCCAAGCTATAGTACTATAGGAAATGTTACAATGAAAGTATGCATGGTTGTGCATTAATAATACATTCCAGCATAGTTGTTAAATACAATAAGATATTGAGGATATATTTTCACAAATCGTATCAATATGCTTGTTCCATTTGAGATTCTCTGTTATCTTCAAATCCAAAAATGTTGTCTCCTCTTGTTGTTGATTAATTGACATTACTAGTAAACTGTGATCTGGAGTGATTCTTGAATTATTAAAACGTAAAAGCACAGTTTTTCTTTCATTTAACAAGAGACCATTGTCTGAGAACCACTTTTGGGTTCTTTTTATTTCATGGAACAAGCGTCGAAGATAAGACTAAATAACGAGGTCTGTTCAAAAAATAAGGTGAGTATTCAAATTCTGCGGGCTACGTATATTCAATTAGCGTTTTTACACACTTGTCTCGAACATACATTCAGTTTCAGCTGTTTAGCATGTTTGGTTTGTTGGTGAGAGGCAATATTCTGCTTTCGAAAAAAAAAGGATTAAAGACTTTGCATCAAATTTTTTTGTAAAAGATGGAACTGAGTCCTCAAAAACGTTTGAAATGTTGACAGTGGAATACGGTTATTGTACTGAATCAGAAAAATGTTTACAAGCGGCACAAGCTTTTCACAGACGGTTGAGAAGACGTGAATAACAACTCTCGCCTTGGATGCCTCGGCACATTAACAACCAACGAAAATGTAGAGAAAGTGAAGAAAATTGTTGAGGAGAATCGTTGAATCAGTATTAGAGAAGTTGTTGAGGATGTCGGCAAATCATGTCATGCAATATTTTCTTAAATTTTAGGCATGAAGCGTATGGCAGCAAAGTCCATTCCAAAGTTGCTGAATTTTGACCAAAGAAATGGTTACATGAGCATCGCTCAGGACTTTTAATGACGTCAACAGTGATCCAGATTTGTTTTAAAGGGTTATAACTGGTGACGAATCATGAGTTTATGGTTATGACATCGAAACCAAAATCCAATCATCCCAAATCTTCCCTAGCCTAAATAGCAAATTCACAACCTTTCATAATAGCTCAACTATATAAGGTCAGGTGGTGGAACAAAAATTTTAGAATTATAATCAATTTGTTCAGAAATGTGGTCATTATCAGAGAAAGTTACTTCCGTTTTCTAAAATAGAATAGTTTTGCAAAAGGAGTTTGAACAATAAAAAATTTACAATATCAATCATCATGTTTTGCAAGGTCATACCTAGTACCCTAACTGTGAGAATATTCAAAACCTTTATATAATAGCTACCATTTTTGGTTAGAAGAAAGTTTAATTGCATTGACTTCACTGATTTAGACTTGATTCAATCACAAATGATAAATGTGATGTGTCAGTGTCAACTTTACCAATAAGTATAGGGGGTGAAAATATAGCTATGAAATTGTAATACACTACTTGACTTTTAATAAAGCTAATTCTCTTAAACAGCAACAGAAAATGTACTTTATGAGACCCGTGGATAGAGCTATCTAACTCAGCTCTCTGCAAACAAGGAAAAGCAATTATCTGTAGGAAACTAATGAAAATCAGTGGTTTTATCGAAGAGAACAATTCTAAAAATAAATAGATTACGAATATATCACATCCAGTTGTACCACAACTGGTTTCTTATTCCTTTTTTATATTCATTTTCGTCAGTCAACTCATAATTTTAATGAAACAGTTGAATTATAGGTAGATGTCTTACAAGATATTTCTTGGATAGAATTTTAAATTTACTTTAATCTTTTGAAAAAAATATCTTCCAGCTAAAACATCTACTTACTGAAAATGAATTAATGAAGCCTAAAAATATTTCAGAATATTCCATAAGGCATCTGTACCAATTAAAAATTCCTCATAGAGTGACATAACTAAAATTCATATCAAATATATTGTTCAAGGAAATTAACTTATTTCCCTATAAAAAGAAAGTTTACATTTTTAATGTGAGGGATGAGATTTCAAATCATCAAGTGCTACGTTTAATTAGTATATAATGGAAATAATATTTCTTGAAAATATTTCCACACATTTCATTGGTATATATTTTTTTGAATGAAAGATACTACAATGGAATAAGAAATTAAAACAAATTTCAATAATACTTTTTACATACATTGTACTACTGTATGGTTTTTATTGTGCTTTGAAGTTTATTGTTGGTTGAACTACTTCAGATAGAAAGTTTGGACAAACAAACCAAGAAACCAGGAGTAGACAAGTATGTTTAAACCCACGAAATAGTTCAAGTGATGTCATTCAAAGGAAGAAACACTTGTTTAGGACAAAGTTCAAAGAAGCTGCATATGACAAAGAACCCATCAACTCACTGTAGAAATTACAAAAGTATAGAAATTCTCAATTTCAAAAATTTCTATAAAATCAGTAAATGAATAATCACACATCATTAAAATCAATCTGTTATCACCGACAATATAAAAAAAAATATAGTGAGATTCGATTTTTTCATTATTTTCCGTAATTTATTTATTAATGATAACACTCCCTTCAAATCTATGATTAATTTCATCTCTCAGCTTCCTTTTCTTTTCAATCACATATCCCATATAATTATTGCATTTACTGATGTATACAAGTTTGTTTACCTTTCTGATGATTTTACTTCCCCTTTCATTGAAAAGCGTAAAGGAAAACAATGTCAAGGAAAGATCCTCTTAGTCAGACCCTTGATATCCAATTCATGTGATGAGATTTAATAATTCTTAAATTGAATAAGTGCTTACTAGAAGGGAAGTTAAGTCGGAGTAAAATGAGATAAATATCTTTTAGAAGGCTACACGAAATGAAACATTATTTAAACCAAAATATGTTCAAATAATCAATTACTTAAACCAAAATAGAGGATATCACTGCTTAATAGAAAACAAGAGATAACGACAATGTTTGTTTGCTTTCATCATTCATTATTAGTAGATATATATTTTATCCAATTACTTTGATGTACATGTTTTTAACTAAAATGAATATTTGCTCTTCGAACTGATTATGCTGTTTTCTGATTTTCTGAGAATTCCCTATCAAAGATTATTGAAGAAAACTACTGAGTTTGCAATAAAATTGAAACACCTATTTTGTTGAATTTGTTAATAACCTAATACAAATCTGTGTATCAGTACAATAAGAGGGTTACATATTGAACTCCATCGAACTAATGTATACTTAATGAGTGTCTGACTCATCTCATGTCATTAGGAAAAATATTAATTTGTCATTATCTTCTGATATCAGGCACACTGCAATTATTTCCAGGAAATTGAAAAGTCGTTTATTGAAATGATAACATTGTCTTCATTTTACAGTTAACTCTAATTGAGTACGAACTGAATAAAACAAATGAGACAAAAAATATTTCTTCAAGGAACTACACTTGAATATTCCACTGAAAAAATATAGGAAAATGTGGCATTATTTTTCAGTTTTGATAATGTAGAGGCAAAGTTTGTTTGAAAATTTTTTCAAGTCTGAATAAGAAATCAATTTTATTCTGCTAAAATATATTTTGTTTCATTTTAGCAATACTTTTTTATATATTTCCACAGCATAAGTATTTAAAGTTATTCTATTATAATATAAACTATCAGTTGCTTGCTACTTCATTCGTGTGAACTTATAATAATATAATGAAAGAAACTGATTTGAAAAATCATAACCTGACCGGGATTTGAAACCAGCTGTCTTTTTCGCTAGACAAGACACCTTATTCAACTATAACTATTGTCATTTTATTGTAGAATCGCTCACATATAGGAACATAATCAGGATTTTATAATGCAAATCTCATTGCATGAAATAAACCAAATATAAATACTAGGTTATAATTGAATTCAATGACAATGTAATCTTCAAATGCATTAAGTTCAGTTATTGAGTTCACAATAATTAACAAATTTCACACTCCTGCACTAACACCACAAAAGACTGAAATATGAATGTGATTTAACTGTCATTTTGCTTGGTGGCTTCAATTGGTTTGGTTGGTTACTGCGCCTGTCTAGTGCACCTGTCAGTTTTACTTTCATTTATATAGTAATTTTTCCAAGGAATGTTTGAACTGACGCAAGTTTTTTATTTAAGAACTGATGGAAATAAATCAAATAATGACTCCCAAATCGGTTTAACTGTTTTTAAAAGTAGCGTGCACAAACACAGACAAAAATTCTGAATATCACTGCTTTGGTTTTTTATGTGATTATAAAGACTCACACTAATGTTTTTCTCAAACATCTTCCATGTACTGACAACAATCATTTACTCTTTTACTACCTATATGTATTCATGATTTTGAGCCTCCCAATAATTCAATAAAAAATAAAGTCTTATTTCAAAATAGTTTCAACTCGTTTGGATTTAATTGTTGAATTCACTCAACCAATACTTTTCTGATTTGAGCAGCTTTTTGGTAATAGCAGAACCTGGGATGGAATATACTGAGAATTACCTTTTTCTACTCCAAAACTTTGACATATTTTCACTGCTAAACATTAGATCAGATACCTAATATGTGTTAAACTCCAAAACAGTGATTGAAACGTGTTTTGAAAAAAAATTCACAGTTTTTAAGTTGACGAAAATCAAAACGTTGAAAGAATAGTTCACCTTGAAAATTATATCATCAATTGATTGATTTGATTTTCAAATTCAATTCTTAATGTGTGAATTCCTGTTAAAATTTTCAAGAATATCCAAAAATTATAGATAGACTGTATATTATCTTTGAGGCCAGTACATTATTATGTGTAATTTGATTACCATTTATTTTAATTACCTAATGAAAATCCTGAATTATTCCAAGGGGTGAGTGCTTAGGAGAACCCTTGGAATAATAAAGGATAACTGTTATAATAATATATGTATATCTATGTATTTTATTATATTGAATTGAAAAATTGAGGAAAGTATTTCCATAAAAAAAGGTGAGCATATTTATTCTGCTTTTAACCAATCTCTTACATAATAAACGTCAACAGTTGGAATAAAGAAATGAACTTATATATGAGAGATTCTTCAGATCCTTCAATTTTTTTATATTTAAAAACCATCATTCAATAATAAAACATGTTCAAATCATTACAAGGTAGATTTCCATCCATTGACAATATATTTCATAACTGTTTTATAAAGAAATTACTTCATTAGAAACTTCAAAAGATTTAGAATCTGTGTTAATCTAGTCTTTTGCATACTTGAAACTAAATATGTTGTGGAACTTGGAATAAATCGACATATGTCCCCATACATGCTTTCCTTTTTTTGAGAGGGTGCACCAAGACACCTAATTTGAGTTTAATCATTGGTTTAAAAATTACATTTGACAAATTCAACCAATAATGACACTGAAATTAAAAGCCTCCATGTAGGAAACCCTGCATAAAGACCTACATTGTAACCAATTAATAAGGTTTGTATCCTCAGATCTCCTGAAGATGCCAACTTGGTTAGCGAAACGGGTGTCGAGATACCGTATTTTTGTTCCTGTGTTGGGAAAGTGTTTTCAATAGGTTCGTTTTACGCCAGAGGTTCAAGTACGAACTATCATGTCATTTTAAAATGAACATTTTACTCTTCAAACCCCTCGAATCTTCAATCATTCAAAATGAATAACTTTTTGAATGTTTTGTTGATCCCTATTTCCTTTCTATTTATTCAAGCCTTGATATCAACACAATAGTTAGTTGAAAGAATACCGAAAAAATAAGTGTTAAATCTCCTATTGTTTTATTTCACTCAAAAGCCACTTTCAATTAACAAATAATTATAATTCAGCATTAACAAAGTAACGTAATTCACACGGTTCTGGTACACTGACTTTGAACTTTTTTAAATTGTACTAGATATTCAGTTTCACCTTTGAAAATAATTAAGGCCTCTGGAAAATACTACATTCAGTAAAAGCATTTGTTTATGGATATTCCAGAACACAATTGTTATAATTTTTCCAGATTGAGCACATGATAAAAACTGAGAGATATTTACACGAAAACTTACTATTTCGCAGAATCAGTGAGTTGATACTCCCTGCGTCTATCATAACATTCTTGGATGCCTGCATCGTTCCAAAGGTCTTTGATAGCTTCTACATAGGGACTCTCAAATGTAGTCACTGTCTCATAGTCAATACTCTTGATTAATTCTGCTTGATCCTGGAATGGAAAAGATTGTGAAAATGAAAAGTAAGACACATCTGTGAATGAAATAAATAATGTATGTATTGTACCTAATGAAAAGTGGTGGAAAAAAGTGACTCGGACATTGTCTCACCTGACTGCCAGGGGATCCATACTGAATTTTCAAGAGATCCATGGCCTTTATCATGCTTTGCATTGCCATGAATATGTTTTGAAAAACAAGTTTGATGAACCCTCGTTTATCCTCATCTGAATAACCTGCTCCATGGATAATTCGCATCTGTTTGATGAAAGTTGATTTGCCCGATTCTCCAGTTCCTGTAATGAAAAGCAAAGTATGTATTATACATTTAAATTATAATTTACTCTACACATTAAAAACAAAAAAAAATAAATAAAAAATGTATTCATCTATTTTCAAACTTATATCGGAGATATGAACATAAATGTGAAAAATGAAATATGATTTGAAAAACGTTTGAAAAAATTTTGATCTAAATTAAGATAGTAGATAGTTGAACATTATCTATGATAATAATTATACAATTTTTGCAATAAATTTTATTTGAGACACGTTTCCCTAAGTGATATCAGTTGGACTGCTAACATCAAACTATTCTACTCTTTTATATAACAGTAGGCTGAGTTTTGTAATGGGGAATATTCCTCAATTTGGGTTATTACAGCAAATGCAAGTTTGAACAAAATAAAGTTTTTCAAATTCACTTCAAAAAGTATTCAAATTGATGTTTTATATGTTGGGTTTTGATTTTTAAAGGGATTTGTTTCTAATTCACATATTGGCAACAGCGCCTATATCAAGTTGAAATAATTTATACGTATCTAGATATTCTACTTTAAAAAAGGAAAATTATCTTCATAAATAAAATTAAGGAAAATATAAATTATAGTTCAATACCACCCCCACAAGTCACATAAACAACAGTTGTTTTGTTATTTATTTATATAGAGGAAGATAGGTTAGGTGCACAAAATGCCATATGACACAGAATGTCTCAGAACTCGGAGCATAAATGAACAGAACAGCACGCCTCTGAAATATGTCATCTTTGTTTGTCTCATACAGGTAACAGATTCATTGTCCTCTATTAGCTATAACCGATGTTGCCAAATGGTGAAATAGAAACGAATCCCTTTAAACATTGAATGCATTATTTCATTCCTCTTTTTTAAGTATTTAAATAATTTTTTAAAGAAAAAGGTTGAAATGATAAGTTTAAAATGCGTTGTTTTAGAGCTCTTTGATGAAAACTACTTGATTTTCGTCAGGAGGAACATTCCCCATTATATTGAGAGGAAACCGATATACTCCCATAATTACAATGTTAACAACCCTAAATTGGCTTTTGGTATCCCAGAGACTTTTATACCAGACAATATTTGTGCATAAAATTGTTAATGATTTATCTGGAACATATCCTAAAAAATCTATTTGTTTTAATTATGATATTCATAAATATTACAGTAGACATAATCTTTTTCATACATATACATCATCTCTTTCCTTGATTTTACTATTTACTTCATTATCAAACCATGGTACACTATTTTTAAGTTGACATATTCTTAATGGTGCTATATTGTTGATAACTGCAAAACAATTATCAATGATTTCTTGATAAATAAAATTTACATCTACTGAACTCAATGCCTATTAGCATGAAATCAAATTAGTTTTTATTTTATCAAGATTACCCTCACAAAAATTTCCATATTTTTTTGTAATATTGTTTTTTGCTTTTTTATTTTTTTATTTGATAAGACAATGGCTGCTTTCGATGAAATATTCATCATCCAGCATATTAGGACATTCAACAGTATATAAGACCATGTTTGTTCCTGCCTTATTGAAGAAAAAAAACAATGAAAACATTCAAACGTTTTTCTATCAACAGATTTATATTAAAACTGAACTTTGGCATTTTTTCAAATTTTGAATCAGACCTAGTTTGAACAGGCTGTTGACCATGTATATCAAACTAGTGACACTTTTCGAAATATGCAAAATTAATGATTTCACAAATTGCCTTTATTTTGTTAGAATAATGATTTGAATATTACTGGAGTTTTTTCCCAACACCAAATCGTTATTTTTAACACCTCGACACATGTTTCGATCACCACAATCGAAACACGTGTCCCAGTTTTAATTAATTAAAACTCAGGTTTAATCTTCCTCTTTGAAGATGATCACTTGGTGATCGAAACACGTGTCGAGGTGTCTGCCTGGAGGTGTCTACCTGGACATGATGAAGTCATACCTTAACGAAAGATATCAAATAGTTGATCTAGGAAAACATCCTTTATATGAAATTGATCAATTTTTCGAAGTTATCCAAGAAGAAAGAGACACTTTTGTGGTCACCTCCCGAACTTTTACTCAACTTTGAATATATATAATACGTTAGCTATGTGTTTATAATTTGTAAAAGCTCATGGCTTCACATTTTAGTCAAGTCTTATAAGATTGGAATTTTATCTTGTTAACTTGTTTTTTTTTTTTTGTAAATCTAATTTATCTACAAGCATTTTTTTAAAACTATATTGACAAATCTTACCCTCTCAAACCTATTTTAGAAATTGTATTGACGTGTCTAAAAACTGTGTGTTTCTTGAGACTGATAAATATTATTATTATTATAATAACGATTTGGTGTTGGGAAAAAACTCCAGTAATATTCATTGCTACACCAAAGGTTCCAAACAGTAATAATTTCAGAGTAGGTGGTTGTACACGTTGATTCCCATAACTGTGGGACTCGTGGCGGTTGGCTTGGTGCTTTCTAACATGTGCAAAGCAAGCTATTTCCAGTATATACAGGTTGATCATTGTTATAATGCCTGGGCATTTAATATGTGGGTTGCATGGTTTGAGATAATGAGAAGATCTCATACATATAATTATCAGTTTTTGTGCATTCAATATATTATTCACTGTAGATGAAGTCCCCGATAACATACCACAGCTGGGACTCAATTTCACTGTGATAGACAGATATAGTCATCGAGTCATTTAAAAATTCTCTAAGAATTTTGAAAAGATAAAATGTTTGACCCAGAGTAGATATTAGCATAGAGCAGTGAACTCCCCATTTCCAGTACTCCTCTAGGTATACCTCTAAAAATTTAGCTAAGCTGTTTTGTTTGAGGTGCTCTGGTTCTCTAATTATTGTATATGAATGGTCTATAGTTTTTGGCGGGGTTGAAACTTTATGAAGTTGGTTTTGGTTGTGTTCAAGACCAGATTATTGCCTTTCATAGACACATCAGTTAATTCTTGAGAATGGTAAGTTGGCTCCTTTTGATGACAAAAAGAAAATTTTAAATTACAGTTCTGCTGTAGAAAAAAACTTGAGCGATCATATAATTCAATACTAATGTTATATGTTTGTGTTGATAAACAATACCACAAATGTGAATGTCATTCCAGTGTCATTCGAGTGTTCCTTAAATATATTTCACTCAATTGACTCTGTGATCACTTGGTATCAAATCTGCATCTGCTCGTTTGGCTCCAGATTTTTGGAACCGAACACATTTTGCAATTAGCCTCATGTCCTGTGCTATTTATTGCCTCATGTTAGCTTGTTTAAAGTTAATATGAGGGATATTATATTTTTAGGAGTGATTGATTTTTGGGAAAGAAAGTTTTTGCCTTTCTACAGATTCCTTTTTGCTGGGATTTAATCAACTAAGCGAATGAATGTCATTACGATGCCATCGATGACATGAATAGATCAAATTCATTCCGTGACATAAAATCGGAATTTATGAATAAATTGTGTGTTTTTCCTTATAATGTTATCTATATGTGTGATTGATGACTTGTTTATTTTGTGGTAATTCATGATCACTTTCATTCATTTTATTAAAATGTTATCCATATTGGTACTGAAAAGCCCTTGGCAAGAGTCTTACAGCGAAACACCTATGGCTTCCAGTGATGATGACAGTGTTCCATATAAGTTACCTTTCATATAGTAAATTGTATAAAAATCGTGTGAATGATATCTGATTCAGTTCCATAACGAATGTTTGGAATACAAACTGAGTAGAGTGATTTCTGTATACTTCAGTGTTCACATTAAAGTATTCGTTTCGAAAGAAGTTTTTTTCATATATTCATGTTTACATGAAAGTAGCTGTTTCAGAAGGGTTTTTTCTTCCAGTTTGTGTGAAAGTTACTTCATTGTATGATCTACACATCTATGTATAGAGTAACTTCTTTTAAAATTGATTGCTTCCTTCCTTTCTTTGGAAGATTCCCACATTTTTTTGTGTCAAGATGGAGTAGTAGTAAACTAAAAAACTTTTCCCAGGAATATTCTATTCACTGAAATCAGAATATTTTACTCTAATAACTTCAATATCTTGTAGAAGTGTTGAAATTTCTGATAAATTGAAGTACCTTTCAAAAAAAGTAGTCCCATCAAAATCTTGAATATTTCAAAGCAGGTATAAAAAGAATTAAAGGATACTGAGAGGGAATGAATCTGCAATTATAGCAGATTTAAAAAGAAAATGTATTTAGTTCTGCCAGTTCAATGATTACTATCAGAATCGACATGTTTTTTCAACAACTTGAAAAGTATCAACATTAAGAAGATGAACGATCTAAAATAAATTTAAAATTTTGGTTCAGATAAATAACAAAAATAGCCCAAAATTAAGCCGAAAAATTCGTTGTTTTTTTTGGTCTGAACACCAACCTACTTGGATTAACATTATATAGATGATCAAGATTGACCAATATATTTTTCCTGCAATATCAAAAATTTTCTAAACAATTTTTGTTAAAGATTATATTATTAAAGTTTGTACTGTCAAGGCAGCAATTAAATTTGAAAAGTTGAACTAGTTGAGTTAATATATGATGAAAAATTTGTTAATATCTTCTGACACTAGGTTTCTAAACCTCATGACATAACTTGCTGAAAAAAGTATATTCCCATCATTTCCAGAATACATTTTTACTTCTGTATCCCTCTAAGATATTTTCAAATCTTTTTGAAAAGTTTTTCAAAATCGGGCTTTTAACCATGTACTCTACCTTCACCCAGTTTTGATAACACAATTATTTAGCTTCCTATTTCTTCAAGACCTAAATTATGTGTTGACATTCTAGGAAATATCAGCTCCAAGAAGTTATGTATTTTAATCAAGTCTGATAAACACCCACATCAGGTCATCGGGTGCAAGTTCAAAACAAATGAAATGAACATTTTAAAGAAGAATATGTAATAAAATTATGAATATACTTCAGGGACGGGAATCGTACGTACCGAGAAGGAGCAACTTGAGCTCTCGTCGGGCATCTCGTTTGTCTCTGCGGAGCTGTTTTTCGATTTCCGCGTTGATTCTTTTTTGTTCCCGAGCCTCATCTGACTGACAACACTGCATGGTCGAGGACTTGATGGGGCCACGATTGACATCCACGCCGTTCTATTGCACAAAAAACACACCTACAATTTGACACTTCCCATAGCGGCCACCATCGTAGTAAGCTGGGTGTGGTGATTAAATTTGACCGATGACATGCTCTTATAGTCGTGTTAGCCCTGAATTTAATCTTATTATCGTTAACTAGATTGAAGAAGCCTCTAGTTCGAACTGTTAAGGGGATTAACGAATACCAGTAACAATTCTGGTTACGTTCCCAGTGACCGTTCCGGACAAATTCGGGACGAAAAACACTGCACTTAGTCCCACTAGATTGACACAGATTTGGGTGGACAGTTCGCAGAAACGTCCTCCATCGCGCTTAACAACACCTTTCGTAGCTTTGCACATTAAAACAACTCCATTTCACTATAAACGCAGCCGCCTATTGTCAATATGGCGCTGCCCTGAACATTGGCTCAAAGAAACTACGCATGACAGGAAGTATTCGATATGAGATCCAACGACCTGCCGGGAAATTTGATTTTATTATTTTTTTCAATCAACTGAATGATTTTGAATTTGTTGAATAACTCTTCAAAAATTTGCCAATTATCACATTTGAAATATTTCGGTTGGAAATCAAAATCTAACAATTTTTATTTCAAATAAAGGTTTAAATGTATCACATAATGATTTGTGATCTTTTATAGAGGTGAATTAAATCGAAATATTGGATAAATGATACAAGAGCAATTATTTATATATGAATACGGAAAATTAATACTAAGATTTTAAAACAACGACTGGGTTTTGAATTGTTACCAAATTGACCATGAAAAATCGCCATAAGTATAAGTGAAGGATATACCAACATCTTCCTTTGAAAATTTTCTATATGAAAAATCGGATTTCGTAATAAATCTTTTTATTTCAAATTTTGACAAAAATATTTATAATCTTTCATCCCCTGTAAATCTCAAAGAATTTTTTTTGGTATTTACTCCGAACACATTGCCAGGATAAATCAAGTGAATTTGAATGGAATCCACACACACACTTTTGAAATTCTCATTGTTTATATATGAGACCAATAGGAAAACATATAGGTATGTCTTTGTTTTTAAATATTTAAATTTTGAAATGTACATTAACTCAAACAAAATTATGAACATTGCTCAGAATTACTAATAAAAACTGTAATTTCTTCAAAATACGAAATTGTAAATACCAATGTAAATACTAATTTATTGGAAATTACAGAAAATGTACAACTAGCGGTATCTAGTGGATAAATGAATTGTTACATCCGACAACAGTTCCAAGTTTTCATAAAGAGGGCTTGTCAGTTATCAAACTGAAATATTTTCATCAGTGTTGCCAACTTAGTGGATTTTCCTCTGAGTCTGGTGGTTTTGACTTGTCTTTTAGCGGACAAATATTGATTTTAGTGGCTAGTGGATTTGTTTAGTGGAATTTAAGAATTTAGTATTTTTTTCTTAAACATTGGAACGACAACTATAAAGTCCACTCGTACCGTTTTTGGAGTTCAATTTCATCGTGCAGCAACACTCTTTCATCTAATGGGTAAAACAGCCAAAAGAACACGCACCCAGGCCACAAACTCTTTAAAAAATGACAGTAAATTATCATTATCGGGAATTCCCTGACACCCCGACGGGAAATCCCTATTCTCACTCAAGTCTACATTTTCGTTCGAGCTCAGTGAGTTGGTGTCGGTTTGTTTCGTGTTTCGTCATTAATAACCATGCCGAAACCACAATATTCACAAAAGTTTCGGGATTCTTGACTTCAAGACCCACATTTAAAGATTGGCTTCAAGTAATTGAAAGTACTGCAGGTCAAGTACCGAAATGCAAGTTTTGTGGAAGGATTTTACGGATTCACTATGGAGATATAAAAACTCAACTATAGGTGAGGTTTTTGTATATTTTTATTTACATTTCCACAGGTTATCGTTACGAAACCTAAGTTACCGTTCAAACAAGAGCCTGTAGGAAAAAAGAGAAAAGAAGAAGCCAGACTCGCATTGTTCACAGCCATGTAAACCGTGTATTTGCCACTTGGGTGAGGTAATTAATCACAGTCATGAAATAGATATCGATAAAGTACAACTACACTAAACTAAGTGCACTTCGGTTATTAAAAATATATTGGCGTTGCATTTTACACAAATCCTAAAAGAAGATATCAAAGATCAACCCTACAGTATATATTGGTTAATGAGTCTACAGATATTGCAATACAATACAATACAATTGCAATACCTTGGAGTCATTATAATTTATTACCGTTTTAGATACCAAAAATTAGTATCTACCTATCTAGACCTTGCTGAACTAACTGAGTGCAATTCTGAAGGTATTATCTCTGCTATCAAGAAGACACTGAAACGATTTGATCTGCGACTTGATGATTTAATGGGAGTTGGTACAGACAATGCTTCTGTAATGGTTGACGTAAATAATGGGGTCTATACTGAATTGAAAGAAGAAGTAC
The DNA here is from genome assembly GCF_025532065.1 of Leptinotarsa decemlineata. Taxonomy (NCBI): domain Eukaryota; kingdom Metazoa; phylum Arthropoda; class Insecta; order Coleoptera; family Chrysomelidae; genus Leptinotarsa; species Leptinotarsa decemlineata. The sequence goes on along the minus strand of NW_027412688.1, from coordinate 24,262,222 downwards.
CACAATTAGTTTTGTTACGTTGTTTATGTCACTCTTTGCAACTGGCTGTTTCAGCTGCGGCCAAGCAATTTTTGCCGAGGAATTTGGAGTTTTTAATTAGAGAGACGTATGACTGTGGTTTGCTCATTCATCTTCCAGACACACTGCGTATAAAGAATTATATAAAATCATCAACGAAAGACAAAAACCGCATAAAATTGTTCAAGCATGCCAAATAATATGGCTGTCAATAGAGTCTGCTGTGTCGAGAATATACACGCAATGGCTAGAGTTGAAAACTCATTTTTCTTCAGCTAAGTTGCATGAAAGATGCCATACGGCAGAGTTATTGCACTCTATATACGCGAATGAGATGAATTAGGCGTATATTTCGTTTTTATATCCAATATTGATTGAGATAAACAGAGTTAATAAAATGTTCGAGTCAAAAGATACAGACCACACATTAATGTGTGGCGAGTTGACCAACCTGATAGATATGCTTGTCAGCAAGGTTACGTTACCTACACATAAAATTAATATTTTTACCCAAAATGTCCGTGACTTTTTAGATCCAAAATGCTATCTGGGATACCGATTTAAAAAAATAAATACTCGAAATGCGAGAAAAGGGATTACCAAGGGAAGAGGAAGAAATAGTGCGGACTCGGTGCATGCAATTTATAGTGAGTTTAATTGACGAATTAAAAAATTGGCTTCCAGAAAATGTGGAATTAATGAAAAAAATTTCACGAATAAGTGTCGAAAAAGCACTTAGTCATAACAAAGAAGATCTAATAGACATTATGGCTCAATTAAATAAAAGTTCTGAATTCATTGCGGAAGTGGACGATTAATCGCAACAAATTTATTTATTGAAATGGCAGGAAACCAAAAATACAAAAATATGTTGGTATGCAGTCCTGCATTTCAAAGATGTATAAGGGGTTTCAAGATTTCACGAATTGGTGACTTTTGCGATCAGTCTTTAAGCAGTTTTAGCAGTATGAATATAATAATAAAAAACAAGCAGAGAAACAGGATGGGGCTTAATCTTTCAACTGCTATATTAAGAGTACGCTGCGAAATGAAGATAGTGGGAAATGCTGCAACGACTATGGAATCCCAAACAATATTGTGAAATTAATTGACATCAAAGAGTCGTACCAATCGGAGATTAACGATGATGGTACGGACGAAAACGACTCATCTGAAGATGACTTAATAATATAATTTCATTATATTTTTTACATAATGTGTAATTTCAATGTTATTTCTCCAATTAATGTATCTTTGGAATATTGTTTTCTTTCGCGATGAACAAAAATTTACTGATCATAAATTTGGTGGAAAATTTAGTGTTTTTCTAAACTGATGTGATTTTTGTTAGTGGATTTCTGGTGGTTTTAGAGGTCGCTTCTGGTGGGTAGCTTGATACTTTGTTGGCAACAGTGATTTTCATTGATTTTTTTTTATCTAGAAAGGGAAGTTTCAAGTAATTTTTCTATTATTATTTTCAATTCATTATGATTGAGGTCGATTGTATTGAAATTGGAAATGTAATATTTTTGGGAGAGATTATTTTTATTCATGAAAGAAGTTGTTTACGATTGTAATATGTATTATCAATAACTTATTATATTTGGAGACGACATGTTTTTATATATTTTCATTAGATAACAGTAAGCGGCGCTGACGTTTGATTTTGATAGTTAAAAAAAACGATAAGAGAATTTTCTTTCACTGTTTGAGATTTCTGAGGCTCCTATCAATCATTCAAATTCGAGTGTCTTGGCTATTGGCACAAAGACTCTCCTCTCATTCTGAATGTTTCGTCTTATTTCATCGAGTCCACAACTTAATTCTGTAAATTTTGACCTTATCTCGAGATTTTGACTTTTTTGTGAAGTTTAGAGTTTGATGAAAAAAATAGATATCGAAAATGAAGTTGAAGCATGTTGTCCTAAAATTGTTACGAAAGTGTTATAAGCACTAATTTTTCTAAAGTAGCTTTTATCAACTATAATATCCCAAGGACATTGATAACTAATGAAATAATTTTATCACAGTTTTCGAAAGCACGTTATTTGGTAACATCCCGACGCCGAAGGCGGAGGGATGTTACCTAAAATAACGTGCTTGAGGAAGTTGTGATAAAATTATGAGTTATTTATCAATGTTCGAGGGATATTCGGTGAGAAAATTTTTTGCAATTCGAACAAAATTATTTATTGAACACACAGTTATTAAAAGAACAATTCGTGTAATGATATTCCGTGATATGAAAATAATCAACTAAGCAAGCAGCACCTTCACCACCTCTCCAGGCCAATTCCACCGCTGCTATGTGATAAAATTTGCGTAGGAGTCCTATAGGGGTATTTTCATCCCAAAAGTTTATAATTTTACTCATTTCATTTGAAGTTAATGGTACTGAGTTTGTTTTGCGTTTAGTGGGATCTGTTTGTAAATTTCTTCGTGCTGTGTCGCGTGCATTTCGCGCTTGTTTGAATGCAACACTTTTAAAGGGGTCTAGCATGATATTATACTCCTTGTAATACTTTTCTTGTGATAATTTGCTTGTTATATTCCATACGGTTTTAACAGAAGCCTCCTTAAACTCTGTGCTATCCTTTTTTCTCATATTAATCGCCCAATCCTTGAGTATTAATGCAAGCTCTTCGAGAGTACGATTTCCATCCAATTCATATTTTCTGGCGTCACAAAACTCCATAAATATTTTCCAAGTGTATTTTTTACTATTGACAGTATTTTTTGGTGTATTTTCTTCAATGATTTTATCAATTGCCGCATCATTTTGAACACCAAAGCGAGGAAGTGACATTTTCGAAATAAATTGAATTACTGAAATGTCAAACAACTTTATTGTGTTGGTTACTTAGCAATGTCATGACATAAGTGATAACTACCCGTGAAAACTATCCATGGGTAGTTATCAGTGTAATGATGGTTTCATTGGTTATTTCGACACACATGACTAGAAATAGACAAATTTGATAGGATAATTTTTTTGGCAAAAAAATTTTCAATTCGACAACTTTGAGTAAAGAAAACACGCATATGTCCCAGAATGAAAGTATTTTGTTCAAGTGCATTAAAACAAAGCTGTGAAAGCTGCCTCGAAGTACGAAGAAAAATGTAAGCATCCCATGCTCTGTAGGGATTGTTTTTTCAGAAGCTATAAATTTGGAATGATTTTTTGGTTACTATCGATAATTCTTCATTACTAGCATTTGTGGAAGTCCACATCAATCATTCGAAATAATGAAAAATACATGAATGTTAAATCTAAACATCAGAAGTGCCTCTAAAAGTCTTTTAATTTAGATTATGTTTTACCAGGTAGGGCTATCATAATTTATACACAAATACTATCGTCAATCTGGACTTAATAAATTGATAAAATACAACTCAGTTAACTCCATGATCTGAACTGTCAAAATCTGACATTTTCCAAACATTCGAAAGGATACTCAAGTAGTTTAAAATATTCATAACATTTTGCTATCCTGAAGTATGTTTGTCCGCCGATCTCGCAGGTTGCTTACAATTTCTTCTCAACTTGAATTCGATAGCTCTTCCGGCCCACACCTTTCTTTGCTGTCATTTTCTGAATCCTACTCGAAGTTATTTTCATACACATTCTTCTGTAATTCTTCGTCTTGACTCGTGGGTTGTTCAAAAATTTTGGGTGGATAAAGCATATTAAATAGATCTGTACAATCTTTAGAACCGACTAAAACTGCTTAAGAATTAAACCTTTTCAAAGCTTTCTTTCTTATTCATTGACGTATAAATGGTACTTTCTCTGCTGCCAATAATTCAGCCTTTTATAAATGGAACACCACAAACTAGGAACATATGGACTCAATTCAAGGAACACATATACTAAATAACATTCTTCATCTTTTGATTGACAATGAATTTATAAAAGTTTGTGATACAGTCAACAAAACCAGCAAAAGAATTCCTTGTAACGATATTATTCAGTTTCATAAACAATAATTATGATATATTTTCCCTGAGAAGATACAATTCTAAGCAAATTAAATGTTTTGAATTGAAAAGTAGATTAATTTTTTTTTGGTGAGAGATTGATTTTTGGAAAGTGGTAAGTGGTCTACATCATGCGATCGTGAAATAATTGACTTTTCTAATTTGAGTGGTCGTATCTCCGAAAGAAGACCGCAGCGGCAAGTTTTAACTTCAGTTTCAAGATCAACGGACAAAAAACATATGTCCGATAAAACATTTTTCAAAAACCAGCATATGCCATGAAAGAATATTTATGCGATGTTGTTCAGACCCTATCGTCTAACACTCTATGCACCAATCTGTCTACTTATATACCTAATGCTTTCCATATGACAGTTTTTGAATTGAACACTAATTTGAATGTTCTCACTTCCATCTAAATTCCCCTATTTCACAATCAAATTCCCCAACACAATTCGAAATCCTTTCAACCATTCCACACACATGCACGGGAGCAATTTACTCTTGACCTGAGCTCTTGACCATTGTTGCGGAAGAGATGGTAACACTGGGTGTGAACGCAACGCCACGGCACGTGAATGACACGAAAAAAGAAATATTTTCTTCTGGCTTTGCATTTGTTTATAATAGACCTTCAACCACAGAGTTTGTAATCATTTAATAGTAATTACTGGAAGATGAACGAAAAAAGATTAAGTAGTATTTTTGTTCAATTTGAACCATTTCCTAAGCTTTGCGGTTGGCCCTGTTCATTTTCATTCCATATTGTTTTTGTTTCTCTACTGCAAGCCCCCCCTAAGAAAAATATGTCAACAAAATACTCGATGACGGCATTCTTGATTTTTCATAAAATTGAGATATCGAACGTACTTTGGCATTCCATTCACAGAGGCGCTCAGCGCACACCACTTTTTATATTTGGAAACGATTTTTGTTCCATCTATCAACATGGGTACGAAGTTACGTTAATCTCATTTCTTGCGTCGAGATTTTGACAAAACGAAAGCGAATCGGTAAAACACCAGGGTTCTATGCATCTTTATACTGCAACCACAGTATATCTGTATACAAAATACTGTGCTGCAACCATCAACCTAATATGTGGTATATGTATCTATTTCTAAGCACATTTTATTTCTGGTCAGCCTCTTTTTCAAATCGTTAATCCACAAACGATACACAAAAATAAAATGGTCTCAATGTCACAAATCAGAAGTATATTTCAGTCAATAATCTCAAATAAAATCTGTATCAAAATACGTAATCCAGTAGTTTTCATCACCAAATATACAGGGTGTATCAATGATGGATAGGTAGACGATAGCAGCTTTCCTATTAGAGATATAAAAAAGTTGTGGAGATTATAATGAAAGCTATGTTTTGATTATTATTACTAATATACAGGGTGTCCAATGAATGTGTAACAGACCAAACCTTTGTTTTTGAATAGACTCCATATATTTCCACTTGATTAAATTTTTTGGACAGAGTGCATCTCAAAGATGTGGCGTTGTTTTAGTTCATACCGGGTGGTTCAGAAGTGAAATTTGTGTCAAAAATGAATTCATTCAGGCCAGACCTTGCACTGACGAGAGGCCAAACAGTCCGAAACCGGGTCTGCAAGTGTGCCTGTTCCAATAATTGAAAATCGATTCCGGCAGTTGTATTGTCAAAAGTATATGCAGGAATTTCTTCTGTGAAGAATCCTGCATTGACACGCCCTTCATTGTAATAGCCAGGGGAGTAGTTTTTTTCTGATAGGTGTGAGTCCATCAACCTATTGTGTAGGTGAGTGGTGAATTACCTGAACAAATAGGTAAAAATAATAGTTCGGGATGAAATACTTGTCAGTTGTCATTGTTATGTTTTCAGATGAAAAAAAGCATGTATTGTAAACAATTGAATATAGTGTGAAAAAAAGAGAAACGAGTCTCACTTTATTTGAAAGACATTATCATTACGATAAATAACAAATCTTTCAGCTGCATCTCTTTGAATTATTTATTCTAATTCAATGTGAGAGCATCGATGAAGACGCAATATGGATCTGGATCCCATGAGACAAATCTGATACATTCATTATTCAATTGAGATGCAAATAACGTGCTTTTTTTCCTCACAAAATTTCTTTTTTTTTTGTTAATACAATGCAAAAGTTCCTTTAATTATCAATTTCCAAAGAACTAAGTAATTTATATGAGATCTCCACCAAGGCCAAGTATATCATTTTCATATAAAATTTAAGGATACAATAATAATTGTTTTTATAATATAGTGAGATCTTAATTAGAGAGTACCAGAGCTATTCCAGAAAAAATTAAAACATCGAGATCCTCAAATTAATGAATGTAGCCGTTACTTCGTGGTAGATCATCATAAAAAATGAGAATGTAAACTTCCTATGTTTTTATACCGCTTATATTTGTAACTAACGTTACTATAGTTTTGTCAAGGACAAGGACATCTTATTGTACTCGTATTCGTTTGAAAACGTCCTTCTAGGACGTAACTGCAGTAACGTTAGTTACAAATATAAGAGGTATAAAAACATAGGAAGTTGTAATTTTTATTTTACATCGAGTTTCTATTACCTTCAAATCAATCTCCCTACCCTAAATCAATTCTCTGGACAAGGATACTTTTTACCTAGAGTAAAGGCTAGAGAATAACTTGTAATACTTTTTTATAATATATTTATATTTTTTGAATACATTGAAAATTATATCACTATAATTCTACACCATACTTTTCATTTATTTTAGATTTGGTAATCGTTTTGGTATTATTCTTTAAGGGCATTCATCGAATTTAATGCATTTTCCTCCATGTCTTGCGTAACCATCTTTACAGAAACACAAAGTGGGGTCGCAATAATCATCTTTGAAATATTCATATTTTCCAGGATTTCTGTTATCGCATGTTCGCTCTTTCCTACGTGATTCATTTGGGCATTCATCCGTGTCCTCTGTCTTTCTATCGCACCCTTGATAACAAAATTATATATATATTGAAAAAATGGAAAATATGATGTGAAAGTTTTCGAAAAATAATTATTTTAAAATATTGAAATTATTAGTTATAGCACAGTATAGAAGTAAACACTGATTACTTATGTACGGTGGTTATAGTATAGACTCAAAAGTAGAAAAGGAAGGTGAAGAAATATTGTATACCTATTTTTGTAATATTTGAAATACGTTAAAAATGAATATAAATTAAATACAAATAATCGAAATAATATGTATAGGTATACCTTCTTTGCCTTCTTTCTTTCGCGACAAAAAAAATTAATGTTAAAGAAATACTTATAAGTGACTGATAACATAACCTAATCTAACTAGTATAGGCGTTTCTGAATGTGATGTAAATATAAGAGGGCGTTGAATTTTCAATATTTTCTCAAATTCACTTTAAAAAACCATATAGTATATTACTGAAGCTATTGCATTTGAAACTGGCATTCAACTTTCTGTTATCAGTGTCTATTTGAAAAAAGTATAGAGCTTTCTGTAGTGTATTAAATTTTTTCGGGTTCTGACCATTACAACCCTTCTGGCTTTTTTCTGTATTCGATTACACGGTTTGAAAGATACTTGAGAAAATGACTATAATGAAAAAACTAAAAACGAAATAGAAGAGCATCCAGAAACTAGTTCAGTAAAAACATGTTCAAAATCTAAACGTCAATCATCATGTTGTTTAGATGTTATTGTTGAATAATCTACTTGATCTATGCGTGAGAAAGCTATTGTATAACGAAACACGTGTCGCGTTTTTTGTAAAACCCTTTATAGTGAAAATTATACAATACACTGTATTAATGTGTTTGAATGAACTTGTTGTAATACAGTATTTTTGGCTGATTGAAAAACAATTATTCAACATCATGTGCTGAATCTAACATATAAATGTTTTCTGCTACAACTATCATATGGACATCCATAAGATGGATGTGGTTTCCAAATGTTTCTGTACCCAAGGATAAAAAACAACAAAAACCAATCATTTGGACTTTTGAGAAAATGCCTAGAGACAGTGTAGTAAACAATGAGTAGCAGGAATATTTCAAGTCAAAGATACGTAGAAAAATTGAAAAAATGCAAAACTATACAATTAGGAAGAAAATAGGTTTCATTTTTATTATTACCTGATAAGAAAACAATTATGTGGCTTGACCCGTCACATTTTTTAAATGTGAAGAAGGATCTTGTGTGTTTTTCCAAAAACTACCTACACCTCACGATTTGATCTTCACCATCTTTATTTGAAAAATACAGGGTGATTCAAAAGTACTTTGACAAACTTCAGGAGGTGATTCCTCACAATATTCTAATATGAATTGTCCAAATAAATAAATGTCCGGAAACGCTTCGTTTCCAAGATACAGGATGTTGAAGTTTTATTTTTATTTTCGTTTTTTTCAAATAAATTTTGAAATACTGAACTTAATTAAACGAAACTTGGTAATAGGAGGTTTTTTAGGTGTCGAATTCGAACCTGATGTTCTTATTGCTCTTACTCGTAGGGGGCGCCACCTACACGTCTTTTTCTTTTTTAAAGATTCGTAACTTTTTTGGGCGTACTTCTAGCACATTTTTCAGTAAAAAAATCGATTCCTCTATCATATCTACGTAAATAAGCTACCCTTGTTACTAGTCGCTGTAAGCAACCGTTTTCTAAATATTTGGACTTGAAAAATTCAAGTCGATTATTTGATAATCGATGCATGTTGAAGTTATTACGAATATTTTGCATTTTTCACAAGAATGTTTTGGAAATAAATTTGACGTTTGTGAGTAGTTATGGTAATTACATATTTTGTGACAGTTAGACGTTTTGTTGAAGTTTCCGTAAGTAGAAGTAGAAAACACTTATTTTGAAAAAATGGATTATTTAAACAATAATGCTCATTTAGCCGATATGCATTTCGTTTATGGCCTTGCGGATGGCAATGCGCGCGAAGCAAAACGTATTACCAGGAGCGATTTCCTAATCGAGTACTGCCTTCAGCTCCAACATTTGCTAGTCTCCACCGTCGTTTGGCAGAAACAGGTAGCTTTAAAAGGGCAGCTGATATTATTGGAAGACCACGAGCAGTCCTTACCCCAGAATTGGAAGAAGCTGTTTTGAACGCTCTCGAGGAGAATCCAGAAACAAGCACAAGAGTAATTGCTGAAGCTGTCAATTCTACTCAGTCCACAGTTGGGAGAATTATCCACGATCAACAGTTTTATCCATACCATATTCAAAGGGTACAAGCTCTTTTGCCACGAGACTTTCCCCAACGCATTACTATGTGTCAATGGTTTTTGAGAAAATTGGCTGGAAATCCTCAATATTTAAGATATGTACTCTTCACGGACGAGGCAAACTTCTCCCGAAATGCTATCACAAACTTTCATAACAACCATGTTTGGGCTCTCGAAAATCCGCCCGCAGTTAGTGAAATGTATTATCAGTATCAATTTTCTGTAAATGTATGGGCGGCAATAACTGATAATTTCTTTCTTCCGCTCCGACTGAATGGCGCAACTTACAGACACTTTTTAGAAAATGAATTGCCGGGACTACTTCAGAATGTACCCTTAGAAATTCGTATCCGCATGTGGTTTATGCATGATGGGGCTCCGGCCCATTTTAGCGTTGTAGCCAGGGAATTCCTTAACACAGTCTATCCAAATCGATGGATCGGTAGGGGTGTAGAAGAACCTAACCAGGCGTGGGCACCAAGGTCCCCAGATCTAAACCCGATAGATTTTTATTTTTGGGGACATTTGAAGTCACTAGTTTATAAGACTCCAGTAGTGAACGAGGAAGATCTAAGAAACCGAATAGTAGACGCCTGTGAAACAATAAGAAACACACCAATAATTTTTGAGCGGGTACGAGATTCAATGACTAGACGACTGACTGCCTGTATCTTCGCTGAAGGTGGACACTTTTGAATACAATTTAGTTTCGTTTATTTTAGTTTATTCTACATATTCAAAATTTCCTGAAATAAAATGTTGACATGTCTTGCTAATTTTACTAAAACAAATACTGATTATGCACCCTTGATATAAAAATAACTATTTCGCTTAAGGATGTCATAAAGGAACGTACCCAACAGTAATGACCTCTTCAAACGAGTAAAACGTCAAATTTATTTCCAAAGCATTCTTGTGAAAAAAGCAAAATATTCGTAATAACTTCAACATGCATCGATTATCAAATAATCGACTTGAAGTTTTCAAGTTCGAATATTTAGAAAACGGTTGCTCACAGCGACTAGTAACAGGGGTAGCTTATTTACGTAGATATAACAGAAGAATCGATTTTTTACTGAAAAATGTGCTAGAAGTACGCCCAAAAAAGTTATGAATCTTTAAAAAAGAAAAAGACGTGTAGGTGGCGCCCCCTACGAGTAAGAGCAATAAGAACATCAGGTTCGAATTCGACACCTCAAAAACCTCCTATTACCAAGTTTCGTTTAATTAAGTTCAGTATTTCAAAAGTTATTTGAAAAAAACGAAAATAAAAATGAAACTTCAACATCCAGTATCTTGGAAACGAAGCGTTTCCGGACATTTATTTATTTGGACATTTCATATTACAATATTGTGAGGAATCACCTCTTGAAGTTTGTCAAAGTACTTTTGAATCACCCTGTATATCACAACATGTTTAGCTAGCGCAGTAGCTTTATCAAGTTATGTTTTCTTAAAAACCAAGAAAGAATTATTATTGATGTAGATGTGAGATGATCATAATTGAACAGGTACCTTAGGTAAAGGTTTAGATAATTTTTTGGAGGTAGCCTCAATTATGGTTGCCTGTAGTATATAAATATTAGTGTAAGAAACAACTTGAAGTATTCAAATCACTAGCGAAACATGTTGTGATATATTTTTCAAATAAAATTTGTGGAGATCAAATCGTGGTGTGTAGTTTTTGAAATCTTGTGTGTGTTCCAGAGTTATTAGCAGTTAAATTTTCTTTCTGAAAATCTTCAATCCCAACGACAAATATCATACATTCAATAGTGAATTTTCAATAAATAAACTCACCAATATCTAGAGGACTTCGATACCACTTCCGTGGTCTTTCGCAAACGACTTGGACAATTATTACCAAAGCGAGAAAAAGTAGTACTTTTGACATTTTAACTTCGTGTGTTATATTTCGAAATTTTCATTGCTACAACTTATATACTGAAATTTTGACATTCAAAAATATAGAAAAATATAAAATGTGATAATATTCAAATAGAAAGCAGCTAGTTATTTTTAATGAACCGAATTTCTTTTGTGTAAGTATGTAATCGAATATGATAAGTTAGTATCGTAAAGAAGTAAACATTAAAATGACTAGTAGGCCAGAAAAAATTATCCTAATTGACATTTTCAATATGTATTAAATAAATATACAGTGTGTAAAAGCCAAATGGAATCAATCCATTATTTCGGTTACTGTACATATATTAAAAAAAACCTGAAACGCGTCATATGTAAATTATAATTTGACATTCTTCAACGTAAAAATGTCACCCCTATGTTCAACCCCCTTCGAATGACAGATACAACACCCAATTTTTTAAATGGGAAGTATAGGTTTGTGATATATATTTTGAAAGATAAAATGAATTAAAATCATGTGGTTACCGATAAAATACACTCAAAAACTAAAATGTAATGCAAATTGTAATGAAATGTAGAATACGAAAAAGAATTATACGGATGTTAACAAAGTAGATGTTCAAAATGTTCACCACGAACGTCTTGGCAACATCCTAATTTCAAATAAAATTGTCTTCTAACATTATTTAACATATCAGGCGTGACCGACCTAATCGCAAGCGTTATTCGTTCCTTTAAGTCATTCAAATCTGAAGGTTCTGTTTTGTATGTCTGTTTCTGTTTTGTATGTCTTTACATATCCTCATAAAAAGAAATCTAATGATGAAAGATCAGGTGATCGCGCTGGCTATTCAATCGATCCTTGCCTCCCTGTCGTATCGAGGTATTGCCGGACATTAACTTGGTAATGTGGGGTTTCCTGGATTAGGATATGAATTTGCTAAACTTGGAATGGCATTATTCTGAAGTAGTGTCAAATAATTATCGCCATTCAAGTTGTCCTCAATGAAAAGGGGACCAATGATATGGTTTCCTATAATCCCTGCCCAAACATTAACCTTTTGAGGGTATTGCGTGTGTTCTTTCTTCATTCAGTGAGGTTATGCTAATCGGCAAAATTGCCGATTAGCATAACCGTTAAGAGCATATAGGACACTCATCAGAAAACAAAACGATTCCTAATTGGATGATATTGTTATCCAACTTATCCATCAGTTGTTCACAAAAATATGTTCTTTTATCAAAATCGTCTTCCATGAGCTCTTGAGTAGGTATCATTTTATAGGGATGCATTTTATTTTTTTTTAATATGTTACTATCGATGTATATGTCTAACATTAAATGTAGTGGATTGAATGTCTACTGGATGTATGATGTGGGTTTTTCTGAAACTCAAGCATCACATCTAATTTGAGTTCATCACTCATTGCATTAGCAGCTGTTTTTTTATCTGTCCCACATGACCAAGTTCGGGAAACTGCTTCTCTATTTTGCTTATTGTTCCTTGAAATATGGGCGGTAAATTAGGAAATTTCTCATGAAATAGGTGAGCTACTTCCTGTTGTGTTCGGGTTTGATCTCCGTAACCAATCATTTGTAAAACTGTTATTTTACGCATTTCCGTTAAACTAACCATTTGTCAAACTTGAAGTTAATGAACTTTAAACTTAAATTAAAATACTGATAACTAATGTTGTAACATACAAAACAAGTTGACAAAGCGTTTTAAACTAACGTTGCCACAGAAATTATTTACTATTTTTAAAGGATACCATCTAAAAATAACATTGCTATGGTTTTCGCTTACTTTCTTATCATCCATACCCCAACATAAAATTAGTTTTGAGTATATTGCAATAAGTTTTGAGTGTATTTTATCGAATTTCGGTAACCACATGATTTTAATTTATTTTATCTTGATTGTTACAATAAACTTGAAAACAATAACATTTTTGAATAGAGAAATGAATATACCTTTCAAACGATATATCACAAGCCTATACTTCCTATTTAAAAAGATGGGGGTTGTACCTGTCATTCGACGGAGGTTGAAGGTAGGGGCAGCATTTTTTCGTTGAAGTATGTCAAATTATAATTTAAATTTGATGTGTTTCGGGATTTTGTTAAAATATGTACCGTAACCGAATTGATGAATTTATTCCATTTGGCTTTTACACACTGTGTAGCACTAGTTTATATTTGAAACGTCCTTAACTTTCCATATGTTTGTTACTTTCACCAACTAAGCGGAAATTTTTGGAATATTCATGAATATTTAAATTTTATACTGGTTTGATTATTTAATCTTTTTTAATTGTCCAATCAAAATTTGAAGGGGATGGTAAATAATGAGTTATTTCAAAATTCAGTGGAATAAATCTGTTAGGATAGGGCATCAAATTTAAACGACCAGTTTAGGTAGATTCAATATGGCTGATAGCAGTAAGGGGTAGTGGATTAGATAAAGTAAAGAAACTATGCAAATACTGGCTTAATGTGCGTTGGCTGTGACGTAGTTTACCATAATGCATGTGCTAACAGAACGAAAACTTGTTGTGGAGAGACAATTAAAGAAAAAATCATGTTGGACATCTACATGACAGAAGAAGCCTACCTGACTGAAGAAAATAACCTTCTGAAGCAAAATATCTTGGACAATTAATGACAAAGATGAACTCATTCGACTACTAAATGAGAAAATTGCATTTCTAGAAGATACATTGAAACACATAGAAGAACTAAATCTTGAATTACAACAAACTGGGGGTACAATAAAAAGTATGGAGCTCATTGATAAAGTAAATGTTACAAAAAATGACAAGAAAAATGATACGTCCAAGAACATACAAACTAAAACAGTGAGTAAGCCAACAGATAAAAACATCGCTAATTTAAACCTACAAATGAACTTGTTATACAGAGTGACCCACCCCTCAAACTGAAGGAAGTGGCAAATGAAATCTTGAAAGTTCAGACTCAACTGAAATTTGATGAAGTTGTCAAATTGCAAATTGACTCAGAAGCAGGTCTATCAGAATCTTCCCATGTTGGAAACTGCAAAGACACCTCAGAATGGCAACAAGTACGAAAAAAACGAACAAATAGACGTCTCATCGGTCAGTCGGATGATGGTGGCTCAAAATTCAAAGGGGCACAACCAAAAGTTTGGTTGTACATCTATCGAGTAACTGAAGATGTTGAGGAAGAGTACATCAGAATTTTTCTAGCTGAAAAAACAGCATGTCTCAAAGAAAGTTTCATAGTAAAGTACATCAGAACTGATAACAACTTGAAATCTTTTATGGTTGCTGCGGATTTCAAGTTCAAGGAGGATTTCTACAAACCTTCCTTTTGGCCCCGGGGAGTCGGTTACAGAAGATACGACTTCAGAAGAGATCGTCTCCAATATGAAGGACAACCAAGATCTTTTTTAGAACTAAAGCACCAAAACAAACATAATCGAATCTAAATAATATAAGCTTATCGGAAACAACGAACAGCAACTATAGTGGCGTCCCAGGCTCAAACATTACTCATGAAAAACTAGGTCCTTTTGAATAACTAAAAATTCTACATCTAAATATTCAGTGCCTTCGGAATAAGATTTTGCAACTAGATAAATTTGTTAATTGTCTCAATAACCTAAGTGTATATACTGTGCCTAACTGAACACTGGCTATCTACAAGTGAGATCTTCTGTTATACTCTTAAAAATTTTAAATTAATTTCTATTTATTGCCGACATAATCATATACATGAAGGTACTTGTATATACATAAATCATTTTTTTGATGGCAAAGAATTCATCGAAATTAAACAGCTATCTCAAGAATTTCACTGTGATTTTGCTGCATTATTCTCAAAGAAATTCAATTTACTTGTATTATCTGTAAACCGACCACCCTGTAGTATCTCTGATTTTACTAAGTTTTTAAACATAATGACAGAAGACCCCATCTATATAGAAAAACATTATAGCAGAGCTAACGTTGTTATATGTGGCGATTTAAATGTAAATTTACTAAATCCGGAGAAGTCTAAAACATGCCCTGATAACATATTCTCAAATATAGAGAGTTCAAATGCAGAAGTTCTTATTGTTCCACTGGCAGATCATGATCCTCAAATCTTCACATACAAAATCAGGTGTGACAAAAATACTAATAAGAAATATGAGCTAAACTTTTCCAACAAAAATCTAAGTGTATTCAAAACTCATCTCACTGAAGAATCATGTTCTGGCGTGTACAGTAAATCGACATCTGAGGAAATGGCGCTAAAATTTCACGAAATATTCATGACACATTTTGAAAATTCTTTTTCTATCATTGAATCAAGATCACTGAAAAAACTCACAATGTCGATTATTGGAGAAATAATGCCATTGAACAGCAAAAACTAAATGTTCAATTAGCATATGAGATGAATAAAAAATCTCCTAGCGATTTCAATAAATTGCAATACGAGTGAGTAAAAAAAAATACAATGGAATGCTGCTTGAAGCAAAACAAAATTATTAATCGAATCAAATATTCCTCTCCGGCAATAAAAATAAGACAATCTGGAAAATTATAAACTCTGAAAGAGGCAATGACGTGTTCGATGCATCATCTGTTTACGAATGTGATGTGGATCTTTTTAATGAATTCTTTACTGATAATGCAGAGAGTATTGTTAATAATATTGCAACACCCGAAAATGTTTCAATTACTTTCAACTCCTGTACAACATTTAAATCCTTTTACCTACGCCCCTTCATCGAAGAGGAAATTATCATTATTATTAAGAATCTGAAAACAAAAAAGACGCAAGATGTATATGGTATCAGCACTTATTTGGTCAAACAATGCGCATCGCTAATCGTTGAACCACTTACCATCATAATAAATAAATGTCTTTCTAATGGTTTCTTTCCATCAGTGTTCAAACCAGCCAAAGTTCTGGCTATATTCAAGAAGGGAGTTGAAAAATTACCTGAGAATTACAGACAAATTCACATATTGCCCGCCCTATCCAAAGTAATGGAAAAAGCTATTTTAATACAGTTTAGTAACTACATGGAAAGCAATAATTTCTTACATAATCATTAGTTTGGGTTTAGGAAAGGTAAAAGTGCCATAGACGCTATAAACAAATTAGCTAATAACATTAGTGAAGCTTTTAAAAATAAACAATTCTGTTTAACTATCTTCACAGATCTGTCGGAGGCTTTCGATTGTGTCAGTCATGATAAACTGTTGGAGAAATTAAAATGGTATGGCATAAGAGGAATTCACAATAAAATAATTGAATCATATTTAGCTAACAGAACACAAAGAGTTTACAATAACAATATGATAAGTCAAGAACGTATTATCAAAATGGGAGTTCCACAAGGATCCATACTGGAGCCTTTCCTGTTCCTAATTTATGCTAATGATTTACCTTCATATATGCATCTCAAACTTGAATTATTGACAATATTATACGCTGACGACACGTCATTTTCTGTACATATAAATTGAACCCGTGATGTTGATAACATATCGGCAAATATTTGTGCCACTGCTAAACAGTGGTTTGACTCTAATGAAACAAAAACAGAAATTTGTGTATTTTCAAACTATCGCACCGATGTCATTTCTACATCAAAAAGTATAAATTTTTGGGAGTTCATCTTCACTCGTCTCTTGCCTGGACCACCCACATCAGTAATCTTTGCAACAAACTAGCAAAATCTGTTTATGCCATAAGGTGAATAGCTACAACGCTTGGCAGAAAGCAGCTCTAATGACATACTACGCCTTGTTCCACTCAGCAATATTATGGGTTGCTGTGCTGGGGTAATGCAAGCTACACCCATCTTCAAAGAGTATTTGTCTTGCATAAAGCTGCTGTAGTAGCATTGTAAAAGCTGAATATAATGAACACTGTGAGCCTTTGTTTGAGAATACAGGAATCATGACTCTATTCTCACAAATTATCTTTGACACACTCGGATATTCACTCCTACAAAACACGCAATGTAAATAATATCGTGCTCCTCTTAAGAAGATTGGATACAAGCAAATCAATTGGCATCACTTGCTTCAATTTACTTCCTGAAAAAATCAAACATCTGCCAATCAGACTTTTCAGAAAAACAGTGAAAAAACTTCTCACTAAAATGAGCCTGTATACTCTAAGTGAGTTCAATGTTACTCTTAAGGATTCGCTTGGAGATACCTAGTGCATCTTTTCCACTTTTTATCACTGTTTCTTTATACGTTAAGAATTTTTAAAATGCATTTCATACTCTACATTTAATTTTATTGTTACATTTACAGCTTTTTTATGTTACTGTGCAATGTAATAGGTGACTTGTCCAAAATATTTGTATTTTTATGGGCGCAATAAAGTTATATTCTATTCTGTACTATATTCATTCACACACGCTATCTTGATGAATGCTCAGAATCAACTAACTAATACAATATATAGTCATTCGAGTACAGATATGATTCATATTCGCAACGTTTCTATTATCAATCAATCAAACATTTATTGAATCAGTTTTCCTTCACAATCACATTAGACAAAAAACAAACCAACATAATGACATTCTGGGTGATTCAACAGGCCAAACAAACATAAAAAAGTCAATTTCATCATTTCGGACTTCCATTGTCTAATATAATATAAACTGATTTGAAATCCCTAAAAAAATTAAAAAGATTAACCAAAAATAACAATTTTATTAAACAATAAACTTAAATTACAAAGAAATAACATACAAGCAACAACAAAAAAAATAAAAAATTGAAATATTAATAAAAGCTGATAATTAAAAAATATTAACAAAAATGAATAATTAAAAGTAAATGATTCCGAACGAAGTTACGTCACGACGTTCCGATTGTTAGTATCTACTATTTCTGATCTGACTATTTATTTAATTTATAGGTCATTCGAGTGATTTCACCTATCCCCTCTTTCCTCTCGGCGGGAAATGATCGCCAAACGGTCATCTCTTGCTAAAACCAATAAAGCGGAGAGAGGGAAGAGGGGATACGTGAAAGCACTCGAATGACCGAATAGTCGAATAGTCAGATCTCGGAGAAATAAGTCCAGTTATCACCCGAAGATGATTGTGGATACTAACAATCGAAACGTCGTGACGTAACTTGGTTTGGAATCTTTCAATTTTCATTATTTATTTTTGTTAATAATATATTTTGATTTTTTAATTTTCAGCTTTTATTAATATTTCAATTTTTTATTTTTTTGGTTGTTGCTTGCATGTTATTTCTTAGTCATTTCAGTTTATTGTTTAATAAAATTGTTATTTTCGGGTAATCTTTTTAGTTTTTTTCAGGGATTTCAAATCAATTTATATTATATTAGACAATGGAAGTCCGAAATGTTGAAATACATCACGAAACATTGTCAACTACCTTCAAACAAACATAAAAAAGTCAATATAAACATAAAACATACATAAAAAAAGTTAATATAATACAATTAAATTAGGCTTCAAGGAGAAACTCATCTTCAACATGTAGTTTTGACATTTATAAGGTAAAAATGCATTGGGGATGGTTGGTACAAACTGCAAGGGGCTGGTTGGTACAGTGTACTAAGCAATCCCGGGGGCTAGCTTTACGTTTTTTTTTGTTTTGCTACTAGCTGGCCTTTTTAGGAAACCTTCATTTCAATGCGTACGTTTGAAAGAAAATCGGAAAGAGGCAAATACCCCGGATATTATGTTAAGGGCGGTCAGAGCCGTAAAATTGGAAGGGCAATTTCTAAGATCTGCTGCCAGTGACTTCGAAATTCCATTCAACACATAAAGAAGATATTGCTTCAAGTTTACACTAGAGGCAGGGCCGTCGCCATTATTATTTTTATAATCACCAAAATTCATTTTTGTTTGTGCATACCCTAAGCATTCAGCCAATCTTTGGATAGCTAAGTAAGAAAATTAATATATTATAGTAGTAACTAATCCCTCGGCTTTCATTTCTTCGACAGTTGGGAAATTTTGCTGGTGGGGTTGGGAAAATTTGGATTCCCTTCCCCCTGGTTTTTCTTTTCGCTACGGCCCTGACTAGAGGAACTGTAATCAAAAAGAGAAATGCCTTCAACAGTTGTTGGATACTTTAAAAATAGACAGGCAGGTTTTTTAAAAATATACTTGATGATCTAGTTTCTAGTAAAATGTTTGGTTTTAGATTCTCACCGAGCTTCAAGAGTCCAATCTCACAGATTATATAAAAAAGCTGTCGATATTTACTATGGTCTTACGCCCAAAGAAGTGAAAAGATTAGCTTATTTATATGCAACTTCTTTGCACCTGACGGTTCCAAATAGCTGGAAGAAAAATGAGATAGCAGGCCCCGACTGGTTTACATCATTTTTAAAGCGAAATGCTGGATTGGCTACAGGAACACCTGAAGCCACCAGTTTGTCTAGAGCCACGAGCTTCAATAAAACAAATGTAGACAGATTTTTCAGCAATCTAGAAATTGTTCTTAGATGGTAAAACTTTATTCCTGTTGACATCTGGAATATGGACGAAACAGGGATTACTACAGTTCAGAGACCTGACTGAATTGTGGGTAGACGTGGTGTCAAACAACTGGGAAGAGTTACTTCGGCAGAACGCGGTACGCTTGTAACTTTGGCGTATGCTGTTTCTGCTGCTGGAAATACTGTGCCACCTTTCTTCATATTTCCTTGTGTTCATTTTAGGCCCCATTTTCTCAGAGATGCCCCGCCTGGAAGCGATGGAAGTGCCAATCTATCAGGCTGAATGAAAGAAGTTCATTTTATACAATATATCCAGCATTTCATTCAATACTCCAAAGCGTCTAAAGAAAACCCTCTCCTGCTTTTGATAGACAACCACGATTCGTATTCATCTTCCGAAGCACTAAACATCTGCAATAATCACGGCGTAACAGAATTATCCTTTCCACCTCACTGTAGCCATAAGCTCCAACCTCGTAGTGTGTATGGACCGTTGAAGAAGTATGTCAATAGTGCTTGTGATTCTTGGATGACTAATCGTCCGGGTGCAACGATGACCATTTATGACATTATGACATACCCAGTATTGTTCGTACCTACTGCACTACCATTAGCGGCAACTCCAAACAACATTACAGCTGGATTCCAGGTTTCCGGAATGTATCCATTTAATACGGATATTTTTCCGGACAGTGAATTTATAGACCAGATCCTGAACAAGATTTGCAAGATATTGAGCAAAACGTAAACCCTGGTGAAGTATTGGGAGTTAAAGCGAATCTACCTGAACTTGGTCAAATTACACCCATCGAAGAGGCTTTAAACCGTGTCGACAACCCCTTGCCAGACCAAGAGACTAATCACAACGAAGACGTGCAACAAGCTGGATCAAGCAGAATTGCAGAAAGTAAGACGCCCATGCCTCAGAATTCTCAGTGTCTCCAGTCATCTAACAAGGTAGCAACATGTAGTTTTACAGATCTCGAAAATTTGAAGCCGTTTCCAAAAGCCGCAGAAAGGAAAGTGCAACGGGGTCACACAAAAAAAAATCTGAAATCTTGACAGATACGCCTATTAAAGATGCATTAGAAGAAAAAAAAAAAAGAAAAAAGAAAATAAAAATCGATAAAAAACAGGTCTTTGGCAAAACCAAAAAGAACACAAAGAAACAAGCAAATCCGAAGAATTAAAAAATTAAAGACGATTCAATCAGTGATGAAGAAACCTCTGCCTGCTTTGCGTTGAACCCTGGTCAAATAGTTTGCCTAACGATAAATGGATTCAGTGCACCCAATGCAAATTGTGGGCACATGAAAAATGCGCAGATGCGGGCTTGTTTTACGTTTGTCATAATTGTGATTCGGATGGTTCTGACTAAAATATTCACTTTTTTAACGGATAGGTACCTTTTTTTTTGTATTATGTTTTTTTTTGCAGGCTGATTCTTACATAGAAAAATAAAAACAATAATCATTTTATTAGTTTTTACCTTGACCAACCAACCCCGAGGTATGTACCAACCATCCCCAAATACGGGGTTGCTTGGTACACTTGCATCCTTAAGGAAAAAATTAAATTCTGGATTTAGGATAGGTCCAAACATTATGTAATTTGAAATTTATATAAACAAAACAACACTATTTTGGAAATCAAATGTATGTTCTCACTGTCTATCAATAAAAAAATTAGAGGGGTTTCAATTAGAAAAGCGTACCAACCAGCCCCGGTCTCCCCTATACAAACTAGGCATTGTTAATACACTATAACGAATGAATAACGGCCTGCAGTGTTCACTTGAAGATGCACCAGCCAGAATTCTGATTACCTTTTTCTGAATAACAAAAACTTCACCAGCTTTAGCTGATAAGCCCCACTGTTCAAGACCATAGGAAATCACTGACTGAATTAAACTGTGGTACAGAGCTTGAGAACATCAGGAGAGACTGTTTGTTTTAACCGACGAAGTAAATATATAGGTATGTTTACTGAGCTTCAGTTTGACACATATCAACATGGAACTTTCAGGTAAGTTTATTATCAATATCAATAACACCTAATAATTTAGTAGGTACAATTAACTTGATATAAAGTTTCATTATTTAATCTAACCAAATAGCTTTAATCAATTATTGTATTTTTAATAACAAAGTTGAACATTTGAGATTTAGCAGAATTTAACAGCAGGCCATTTATAGAACACCACCACTCAGAAATTCAATCAATTACTTCATTAGCTTTGACAATTACTTCGGACATAGTTCCGAATCAGAAGTGGACAAAATGTTATCAATACATGTTACAGAATCACCCCATATACGAGTAGGTTCCCTTAAAATAGCACTAATGTTATGTTGCTCAAGTATATTTATTTTATCATTACTAAACCTTAACATATCAATGTTTTTGAGTTCAATGACTATGTCAGCAAGCTTAGGCAGAGAATGGACGACATCCATGAAAGAGTCCACTTGTATATCCGGAGTGCCAGCGATAGGATGAAGAAGGCCTATGACATCAAGGCGAATGCTGGAGAATTTGAAACCGGTGACCTAGTTTTGCTGTACAACCCTAAGCGACGCCGTGGTTTATCACCGAAGTTGCGGAACTCGTTGGTTGGAAGGTCCGTACAAAATCATGAAGAAGATAAATGACCTCGTCTACCGAATCCATAATTCACCTCGAGGAAAGCCTAGGGTCGTCCATTTTAATAGATTGGCTCCTTATACTAGAAATCACGGCCAAGTTCGCGCCCTTAGACCACCAGAGGATGAAATGACGTTCCAGAAGTTCATGTCTTTATACTCGAGCGGACAGAAGATCGTACATGGGGTGGGTCAAGAAGATCTACGAGACTAGCGAACAAACACATGACATCACCGCAAAATGGAATGCAGTTGGCAACCGCCGGTTAAACTCTAGTTGAGTACCGAAACGACTACAGAATTTTAGAATGATCGTTACCGAAATATAAAGCCGAAATATAAGCTAGAGTTCTTCGTTCCGTGGTCAGTAAATCTCTGACTGGCAATGAAAGAAGCAAAGTGTGCAGTGACAGTTCGAGAATTATGGAGGGTGATTTAAATTTTGGTGAATGTTCTAAACAAAAACGAGAGCCCCAAATTTTACGGAGTCTGAGAAAACTCTTTTCACGGAACTGCTACATGAGTACTCAAAATTTATTGACTGCAAGAAAATAGACACTATGAGCAATGCTGATAAGACTAGAAAGTGGTCAGAACTATGGGATGAGTTCAATTCGAGGAGTTCCTTACATCATCGTACTGTTCAAAATCTACAGAGTATCTGGAAGAATTTGAAAAGGGATGCTAGAAAAACAGCTGCGCATCAGCGTAGTTCTTGATGAGATTGTTTTTTTTTCAATTGTAAAAATAATGTTTCCAGGGCAACAGCGATAAACAATTACGTATTGGTTGAGCAGCGTAACGCAACAGTTCCTTCGAAATACTAATTCAAAATCGCCGTCTGAAATATACTGACCCATCATTGTAAATCTGTTAGCTATCACTTATAAATGTTACTTTTTCTCACAAAAATGTGAAACCAATTTTTTTCGTGTAGAAAAAACACTGTTCCAGGTTTCTTTTGATTCTACATACGCCATGTGCTAAGGTTTTTCCACGAAAAAAAGAAGAAGACTCCTATGCTGTGTCTGAAATTACAGATGACGTAAAATATCTTTTCTCTTTGATTTGAGTTGGTGTTAGTTAGGTTAGGTGATAAATCCAAAACTGAAAAGCCATATTGTGTTTATTTTTTTTTTAAAATTGCTCAAGAATGTCAAAAAAACGTGGAAATAAAAAAGGAAAAAATGTTGAAGATGATTTTGGTGAGGAAGCACCTAGTGTATCAAATAATAAAGAAAACACTTTGAAAACCTCAAAGTCGAAGGCTTCCAAAAAGGGAAAGCGTGGTAAAAATGACTGGAGTGATGAGGAAACTGCGGAAAAAGGTACAGAAAGAATTGAAAATTTTCCTATCTAAATTCGATAATCTTTGTTCCAGGATCATCTGAGCCACTGGAAAAGTTAAAAAACACTGATCCACAAACTGGAGGGAGTAAAAAATCCACCAAAAAAGGTAAACATTCCTCAACTAATCTCATACCTATTAATGTTTTCATAAAAGACTCAACTTTCGACATAATAATACGTCCAGTACGAAGATAGGTTGAAAATTGAACATGGGATAAGAGCTTGAAAATAATCTGCAGGAAGAGCTTTACATTAAGCTACTTGTTTGGTCAATATAAATCAGTCTTTTAAGCTGAAGTATATGTATTCTTGTTATGTGTAATGGATATCAATTTGGGGCCTCAACAAAATGAGAGGCACGATATTCTTTCAAACAATTCTTTCATAGCACTTGGAGCACTGATGATCTGTAAAATATTATTGAGACCTGTTGGCAGGACCCTCAGGAATTATAGACAATGAAAAAGTTGATGAGCTTGCTGGATATCTATCATCAGTTCCATATATAGGCTCTGAACCAGTTGTGGAGGTACAAAAATCTATTGTACAAATTCAAATCAATAAATAGGTGAATAAAAACAGTAGAGTACTGGGAAGATATATTCAGTAACACAGATGGAAATTTATTGAAGGGATAATATCAGTAGAAAACTGAACAGCTGCTTCAACAAAGCAGGGATTCATTCAGAATTATTACAGAGCTACTCATATGGTCCATTTAAAGCAGAGGTTCTCAAACTCATTTGGTCTACCGCCCACTTCGAGAAATAATTATTTTCTGGTCCCCCCCAATTTTTTTTACTTTACTACATCTTAAGAATCACAATCGCAGTCATTATTTTAATAATTAAATTATGTGTGTTATGTGAAAATAAGACTTTCTGATGAGGGTAATGTAAGACACCATTTTGTAATATTAAGAAAACTTTTATTCATGTTATTAAAACAAACATTTCAATTTGAATTTTAAAACTAATCCAATGTGAAGGATGAATATGATGATTTTAACAAGTTTTTTTATATCAGGCTCAAATTTACTCAAAAACGGCTGTAAGTCACCGCATTCGGTAATCTGCAACTGGTTTCTCTTTTTAGTTAGCAATGTTGCCACAGCACTAAATCCACGTTCACACACATACGATAAATGCTATAAAAAATCATTGAACGATGGACCACAATCCAGGGTACAATTGCGGGATTGGCTTTTGTAGTCAAAATTCTTCGTATCCATTTTTGAATTTTATTTTTATTTCCTCGTTCGTTATCAGTTCTATGAGTTCTTCTTCCAGCTGGGGTGATCCTGCTGTGTTGACATTTGAAAAAGGATCCAACACCCAGTCCGGTATTTCCAATTTTAAAATATCCTGGAATCTTTCTGCGAAATCACTGTGAAGTTGGAGATTGACATCATTGAATAATTTATACCGGTCTGTCAAGTACGCAAAATCATTCTTTGAAGTGATGAGGTTGTCGTGCAATTCTTTGATTTTTTTTTTGTTTTCTAAGAACTCCATTACAGAGTCAAATAGATTGTAAAATCTAGTCAGACAGTTAAGTCTTGATAACCAACGCACTTCTGTATGAAATAGCAATCAGTTGAAATCTGCATCATTAGCAACACAAAGCTGATTAAATAATCTGTCATTTGAAGAGCTGTTTCGGATTTTATTGACTGCTTTGATGATATATTGCAGTGATAGAGAGGCACTCACTCAAATTTTTCTCAACCAAATGTTGCCTATGAATGATGCAATGTATAGCGAGCACATCTGGAATTTTATTTTTTAAGTACGCTATGAAGCCTTTGTGACGTCCTGTCATAGCCGGACCACCATCCGTAGCAGCTGATATAATATTCTTCAGTGGAATTTCTTTCTCATCACAAAATATTCCCAGTGTATTATTATATATGGTTTCTCCTTTTGTATCCAACTCTAAATTTCTGGCAAATAGTAGTTCTTGATATATTTTCTCATTTTTAAACCTCATGTATGACAACAACAGTGCTTCATTGGTTGGTAAAGTGGACTCATCTAACTGAATTGAGAATTTAGAAGTCTTCAGATGATTGTACAATGCATCTTCAATGTTTTCAGCCATCTCATCAATTCATCTTTGCACGGAACTATTGCTCAAAGTAATTTTTCTGATATCTGCCGCTGGTTTATGGAGCACAGTAGTTATTACTTCTTTTATTGCCGGTAAAATTAAATCCTCTCCGATAGTTTGAGGTTTACCTGGTTGAGCAATTAGCAAGGAGATATTGTAGGAAGCTCGGAGTCCGTCGTCGTCTTGCTTAGAAGCCGCTGAAAAAAGTTTTGACACACTTTGCTGAGCTGAGTGTTTCTTTTCCAGTTCTTGAAAATAAGTCACACTTTTGTTTTTTTTTTATCTGAATGTATTTTATTCAAATGATCTTGTGGCCTCGAGGGTTTCATCGCTTAATTCGAAAATGTTTTTTGACAAAGAAGGCACATAAGCGAAGATGGATTTGTGGGATTTTCAATAAATCCATATTTAATATATTCCGCGCTATACTACCGTTTCTTCTTTTTTGCTTTTGTCTTCAAAAATTCCGAAGTGAAAAATCGAGTATTAAAAACTTGCTAATGACACCACTCACAGTATTCACCATATACAGCACTTTACCTAGCTAGTCGCTAACTAAAATCACTTGTTTTTGTAATATCGTAGAATGACATTACTGGCTGGATGGCGCGCGAGCTTTTATATGAGGCAGCGGGTGGGCCTAATACTTTCGAGAATGGAGGCTAGAAATTTCTCGCTTCGCATTGAAGCTTACCGCCATCTATTGTACAGTTTGACAACTATCGGACAGGAAATAGTTACTGTATAGTCCCCTAGATGGCGTTACACGAGGAAACGCGCGTTAAGCTTAAAGGAGCGGTAAAGTTTGTGTTGAAAGCAAAAAAAACATTTTTAAATTAGGCATCGCTCCCTTGAACTTCTTCAACCCCCCTCCAATCTTCTCTGTGCCCACATTGGGTTGATTATATGAGGCATGAAATTTATGAACATTTCGAATTGTCTACAATGGTAATAATAATAATAACAGTAATAAATGTAATGTCTTGGCCTACATCCATTCACATAATTATAGTAATAACACTTTTATTTCCTTTGAAGATAATTATATTGTAGCATAAGTACAATATATACTTGAGCATTTAGTGATGTGAAAACTAAAAAGGAGTAAAAACAGTTGTGTCCTCACTCTGGAGAACGGTTTTATGAATTTTTTGTCTATTATGAAATTATATCGAGTTTGTTTTCTATAGACATGAACAGTTATTTATGTATTCAGATTATCCATGAGGAAAAAGAAATATACAAATACTACAGTATTACCTTAAAACTAAACCTTAATGTATGTATAAATTTAGACATATATCAATGTAAACATAAAATTTAAATGATATAAACTCAAAATTAACATCCTAGCTGGTTATCTGTTGAATTCGTTTGCTACACTGTTTTTTAAAATTATTCAGTGAAATTCCTGTAATGTCATAATTAAGACGGTTGGCTTCTTGAATAAACCTTGACATGGGTGAGAAGTATCCATAGTGAAGTATGGTCATATGGGACAATCAAAAGATCATTGTTCCTAGTTGAACGAACAGGTACCAGGAATGATACTTTACGTAATAGATCATTACAATTAATATAATTTTGAATGAGGTAATGACATCTTTATTTGTTCTACGAATATCTAGTATATTCTAATAATCATATTCACCAACTGTGTGGCCAGATTTGAAGGCAATATATATGAGGAATCTCTTTTGCACTGCTTCAATATTATTTATATGTACAGTATAATGAGGAACCCAGACTAGTGACGCATGCTCTAAAACAGATCTTCATAGGCTAGGTGGCAACTGATGGCATCGACGGTTAGATCCTTACAATTTCGAAAAACAAAATCAAGAAGTTTTAGGAGCTTTATTGATGGCGGTGTTATACCCAAATCTCTCATTTCATTGAGCCGTTTTAGATTGACATCTTCCAGAACATTGTTATTATTACAGCAAATGTTATAGAAAAAGCATTTCCTTTGATTTAAAGAGATCTGATTGTTTTCAGACCGAACATATAGAGAATTGATATCATCCTGTACCTGTAACTGATATCATTCTTTCGATAGGCTTTAGCTTTAGTTCATCAGCAAACAATAAGAATTTACAGTAATAAATTGAAGTGCCTACATCGTTTATAAATGAGGTAAACAGCAGGGGTCCCAAATGAGAGCTCTGTGGCACTCCAGAATATACTGAATATATTGAATATATAGTGCAGATTATACAAAGAAAAAAAGTATCTTAATATTAAAGTAACTATTATAAATCTTCAACAAAAATCCATCTAATATAACTAACTACATACTTCAATTGTGAACATCGAATTACACAGAAATTAACTTTTTTTGAAAATTCAATTGATGATAATTGTTAACTACTGATCTACAAAGCTTTGTGAAATTTCATAATTTTCTATAAGAATGTTTCCTTCAAATAATGTGCACCATTGACTTATCCTGCTTACATTCAAAATTAATATTAAATAGGTAAGGAAAATATTCAGTCACTATCTAGTTATTTGCAAATAGAAAATAACTTACACAAATACTTGAAAATTCCGAATTTCAACTTTGATTTTGAATCATATGAAGAATTCCATCGAAAGTACTCTTGACAACTTTTATGCTTTGAAATTAGATATTATCCAAAAAAGTATGATTATAATTTAACTCTTAGGTAAATGTCAACAAATTGTTAATAAATTTAGATAAGGAATTTTTAACCCTTGAAAAATATGAAAGTTACAAACAATCATCTATATGAAATAAATAATTTTTACCAATCATGTTCTAATTCTGATTTCAATAGGTACGTTAGTCAGTGGCTGTACTAGTCTTTGACAAACATACCATCGACAGACTATACCTTTTGTTGATATTGCCAATCAAAAGTCCCATAATTGTGTTTCTGTATATTATGTTAATTGATGCTCTTGATATTATCTATGACTTTAGTTTTTATTGATAATTTTGATGATACTATCTAGTGTAACGAAACATTAAAGCTGATTATGGTGATATTCATGGATGGTCCTAACACTTCATTCTTAAAATTACAAATAATAATTATCTGAAAAAAATTTTTAGAGAATATTGTTTGACTATAGTTAGAAAAATTATTTTCTATTTTGTATGGAAACAATCAAATTTCAGTAATTCCTAATTCTTTCTATTTTTAAGGGAAAACAAACAAAAAAGATGAATGGTCAGACAAAGAAATTGAGGTCAACCTTTCAGGTGGAGATTCCGAACCTACTCCAGTTGCAATAAAGAAATCGCTAAAGAAAAGTAAGAAGAAAAAACAGGATTTTGATGAAGAATCTGAGG
The DNA here is from genome assembly GCF_025532065.1 of Leptinotarsa decemlineata. Classification (NCBI taxonomy): domain Eukaryota; kingdom Metazoa; phylum Arthropoda; class Insecta; order Coleoptera; family Chrysomelidae; genus Leptinotarsa; species Leptinotarsa decemlineata. Next base: position 24,233,201 of record NW_027412688.1, on the reverse strand, counting down.
ATGATACTCCAGTCCCTCTCAAAAGAGGTGGTAAAATGAAAGGTACAAATGAAGAAAGTGACGATAATAAATCCCAAAAACTTGACACTGGTGACGAATCGGATGAAGCTTCAAAACCGGTGAAAAAAAGTAACAAGGGGAAACAGAAACATATCGAAAATGAATCTGATGATGACATACCAAAGCCTGTAAAGAAAGGGGGTAAGAAAAAGGCATCCAAGAAGGAAAGGGACGATGATTCTGATGAGGAAGTTCCACTTCCTGTGAAGAAAGGATCTAAAAAGAAAAATCAAATTCAAGTTGATGAAGAGGAGGACCTTGATGAAAATGAAGTTGGGTTAAGAGAAAATGGTTTTCCATCACAGGCTCAGAATCATCAGGTTGCAGAGGATAATGTCCAAATTGATGAAAAATCAGATAGAAAAGAAGTTAAGGAAGAAGACTTCATTGAGGAATTGAAAAAAAATGAAGATGTTATTCAAGAAAATAATGATTTGGAAGATGAACCAAGTTATATAGGAAAGAAAAAAAAGAAAAGCAAAAAGAAAGTGGAGGAAAAAAAAGAAATGAAAAATGAAAGTGCAATCCAAATTACAGAGAACAAGCCTGTGTCTTCAGAAGAGAAACGGGAGATTTCACCAGTTGAACATCAAATAGAAACTGTGACTGAGGAAATAACTGAAAAACTTTCCTCCACACACATTGGGGAAGAAAAATTGTTAGATGATATGAAAGAGAAAAAATTAACGCACAAGGAAAAGAAGAAAATGAAGAAACAGCAGGAGTATGAGAAACAAATGGAAACAATGTTGAAAAAAGGTGGACAAGGACATTCGGAGTTGGATAGTAACTTCACGGTATCCCAAGCACAGAAGACAGCAGGGCAGAAGGCTGCTTTAGAAAATGCTGTAGATATCAAGATTGAAAATTTCAGCATTTCAGCTAAAGGAAATGATCTGTTCGTCAATGCCAATCTGTTGATTGCCCAAGGTCGACATTATGGTTTAGTGGGACCAAATGGGTAAGTATGATTTTTGTTGATAATTTTCTTGTAGTGAGAGCCAACTCAATTTGTTTTCACCTCAGTTGCAATCTCAAAAGATCCAAATAAATGTAGAAAATAATAATTCAAAGGAGTGCATTATCCAATAAAGTATGATCATCAGGTGCTTTAGCGGGCCATTCTAAGAAACATCGTCTGCCGGTTTGGATAGTTGAGTTTTCAAGTTATGTTACATTTCAGTAAGATGGGGCATCTCCTCATATTACATGCTGATTCTAGAGTCGTACTGAAAATGATGTATTTTTATATAAAATTCGTCCGATCCGACCCTGATATCTTGTCCCATTCGGAAGTTGAAAGGGGGGTAGGAACTTTTTATGACTGCACTATATATTTAATCAGAGGTGATTGATTTTCAATTTACACCCATTTCATTAATTAATTTAAAGTTGTAAATATATAATCACCAGATTCACGTGAACTAAATATAATGTGTTAGAATAACTTGCTTTGATATAACTTTAAAGATTTTTAATTCTTGATTGATTACTCTAGACATGGTAAAACCACCCTCCTACGTCACATTGCCCAAAAAGCTTTTGCCATTCCTCCGAATATCGATATACTCTATTGCGAGCAAGAAGTTGTTGCTGATGATAACTCTGCTGTCAACACTGTTTTGGCGGCCGATGTCAAGAGAACGGAACTTTTAGCAGAGTGCAAGAAACTGGAAGAAGCAGCAGCTGGTGGGGATTTGGAGGTGCAGGAGAAACTGAATGAGGTGTATGCTGAGCTGAAGGCAATTGGAGCCGATTCAGCCGAACCGAGAGCTAGGAGAATATTAGCTGGTTTGGGATTCGATAAAGAAATGCAGGTTAGTTCAGGAACAATCCTTGCAATACAAAAATTAATATGTTACCAATTTATCAGTATTATTAATCACAGAAATGGTTGGGAAATGATACAAAAGTTTTCTTCATTTTCTGAAGATGCCAACTTGGTTGGTGAAACATGCATCAAGAAGAGTATTACACATTTTTTGTGATTGGGAAAAGTGCTTGTTTTGGATAAATAATTTTGATGTCAAAAATTTAATAATTTGTGCTTTGTTATCATTTTTGAAAACATTTCGAATGTAGAAATTAAAATGAATGAAATAACAACTGAGTATCAATTATTTTATTATTCAGTGTCTCGGTGCAAATATTGAAAATACATTGATCGATAATGAAATGCACCAAACTTATATTCAGATTAGATCGTCAGTTCTCTTATAATTTATTTTAGTAAGTAATACAAACCTCCGAATAAAAGAATAATTTTTGTTGGCATAATATAAAAAATTGGAAATGTTCATGATAATTTTACGTTTCTGAATTCCAAATTAAGCGGCTTATTTTTCTGTTGACTTCAATATTATTTGAGAATTTTTATATAGCCTTTTTGAAGTTTCTAGATTTACTCTAAAAAAAACTTTGAGAACAGGGATCAGAAAGTTCTGGGAAATAGGTGAGAACAATTTTGATTACAAATTATCTGAGGATATTTCAATCAGATTCTATAATATTTATCGATTTGGGGTTGTTTACCGTAATTTGTTTTGGGTGTCTCAATGTTTTGTGGAAAAGTGGTTGGCATCGTCAGTTATCAAAAACTTCATCAAAATTTTATAAAGACACAGGAACTTGTTAATTTTTCATTGAGGTGGAACATTTCTCCTAAAATGTAGATGAAAATATGATATATAAACTTATTTATTCGCTAATATATAAAAATACTATTTTATATATTTTTCTAGGACCGTGCCACAAAAAACTTTTCTGGAGGTTGGAGAATGAGAGTTTCTTTAGCAAGAGCCCTGTATATTGAACCTACTCTGCTATTGTTGGATGAACCTACCAATCACTTGGACTTGAATGCGGTAATTTGGTTGGATAAGTGAGTATCTTTTTAATATATTTGTTTTGAAAATTTAGAACTTATGATGATAACATAAACTAAAAATGTATTTCCAAACCTTAATTTTTAGATAGGTGTAGTCAGGAATAGCTTTGAAGTGTTTTTTGCTACTGAGCACCATTCTTCTCAAACCCCTTCAAAGTGTTGAAAAATAATTTCATCAAATAATACTCTGATGAATACATTACAACAAAGTATACTGAAAAATTCATTTCGTTTTTAAAGTTTGATACAACAAAGATGATAAGTGTTCAAGTATGGGATTTGACGGATTTGAGCTCACCCAATAAATGAATTAGAAGAGGTTTTATTATCAGTTGAAGATATGGATAAAAGTTATAAGCTAATCAGTAATATTTTATTCCTTTCATGGAAAGGGGTGAGAGATATTACCAAAGCAACAATTTTCAATTGATCACAAATTAATAAACAATCAAGCTGGTTTCCACCTGATGGTATAAATTTTGGTCGAATTTTCAGAATCATTTTAATGCAATAAAGGTTATAAATAAAATAGATATAGACAACAAGCTTTGGTATCGACAATCACGATTTTTTGTGGAAATTTGAAATGGTTAATGATTTTTGCCAATTATGATCCTCAACCCAATTTATATTGGGGGGTGGTATTTTCAACATCACCAAATACGAATTATTAGGATTTATGATGGAAAAAGGGAAGCTAACTCAGTTGCTTTGGCAATAAACTTTGTTTTGGTTTGTAGAACGATTTTCTTATGAATGAAAGTTTTGTCAACATTTTGCTATTCTGAGAAAAAGAACTAAAGTCCTTACAAATGATGTCAAGGACAACTGCTAGTTATGAATATCTTTGCTCAAGGACTAACTATGTTAATTTTGTTGAATTTATGGTCTCTAACTATCCTCTACATATTAATCAAGTATAAGGTTGATTTTACATATACCGGGTGTCAACGAATCTATTAGACAAGTCATAATTTCTAGACTATTAGGAGAATTGAAATGAGATTTGGTATAGTTGAATGGTATGTGGAGAGGAATGTTTTCACATATTTTTCACTTTCCGGTCACTTCCGGTTTCAGCGGAAATGGCTCCGGTTCTGAATTTTTAAATGGAACACCCTGTATATTGTAACATTTTTGGATTTCTGAGACAATTCTGGATCAGAAACTGACATTTCCGGAAGTTTTTCAGCCTACTTGATTTTTTCAGAGTCACTTTTAAAATTGCATCTAGGTGGCCATGATCGGACGTAAACTAATCTATGGACCTCAGGTGATATCAGAAATTTGCAATAGCGGAGTTTTAGTGACTAGTGTGTTGAATATGAATGAGACAAGTTTACAAAATAACATTTTCGTGTCTAACTATTATTTTTCAAATGGCGACCATTTTTTGACAAGCAATTTCCGAAAAAAGGATTTTTTGACGAATCTAACGTTACTAATTTATTTGCGATTGGATCAACAAATTTAACAAATTTAACTAATAATTTCAGCGATGCACTTAGATTTTTTGCAATATCCTAAGTTCTTGAAAATTCCACTATAGTGAATTTTCAAAGTGCATCCCTCCTTGTTCAAGACACATTTCAGCTCGTTCAATTGTTTCTCTCAACACGTTTTGTAACATTTGAGGCGATATACTTCTAAATGCCTGTTGAATCCTTTCTTCTAAGATTTCGAGAGTGGCTGGGGCTGTTGCATAGTAGACCCTTTCTTTTACATATCCCCAAATGAAGAAATCTAACACAGTCAGATCCGGTGAGCGGGCAGGCCACCATACTGGACCGTTGGTTGCAATAACTCTATTATTAAAATGCTCTATTAAAAAATCAAGTACGTCTCTGCTATTATGGGGTGGTGCTCCATCTTGCTGGAAGTAAATTTGCCGTAAAACTTCTAAAGGCATATCATTAAGATGATCCTCGATTTCATTTTGAAGAAAACCCAAGTATCTAACCCCTGTTAACTGACCTTGAAACAATATTGGACCAATTATTCTGTTTCCAACGATACCAGCCCAGACATTGACGCCAAACCTTTCTTGAAAATTGCCCTCTCTCATTGCATGTTGATTTTGTTGGGCCCAGTACCGACAATTCTGCTTATTAAACATGCCATTATTTGTAAACCGTGATTCGTCGGAAAATAGAATGAAGTTGATAAAATTTGGGTTAACTCTATGATTTTGAAGCAACCAATCACAAAATACTACTCTTCTATTGCCGTTGTCAGCATACAAATGTTGATGTAACTGATATTTAAATGCTCGATATCCGTGCTTTTTCAGTATTTTTCTTGCTGATTCGTGACTTATCTGCATTTCTCTACTAATTTCTCTTAAAGAAACCGTTTTGTCAACTTCTACCATAGCAAGAACGTTAATCTCAGTCTCCTCATTTATGACAAACCTCTGTTCTGCGTCTCGATTTCCCTCTTGCCTAAAATACTGATGAGATGGGTGTTGCCGATTGGGATATCTCTGAGCATACAACTCAGCAGCTTTCCTTGAATTTCTGTGGCATTCTCCAAACAATAACAACATATCCACTTTTTCACTTTGAGTATACATTATTTCGACGAAAATCAAGAGAAACTTCTACTTTCTGCTCATAAAGCTTATGTCACTGTCATAACCTAGGTGAGCGTTTTGTTCTCCAAAGTGGACTTGATGGAAATAACCGCAAAATATTATGCATCATTCCTATCCATGGCACCCTTGACAAAAGTAAATGAATTTGTATCGAGTATTTTCCTCAGTAATATTTAATTTATGTTCTTATTTGTAATCCAATCGCAAATAAATTAGTATCGTTAGATTTGTCAAAAAATCCTTTTTTCGGAAAGTGCTTGTCAAAAAATGGTCGCCATTTGAAAAATAATAGTTAGACACGAAAATGTTATTTTGTAAACTTGTCTCATTCATATTCAACACACTAGTCACTAAAACTCCGCTATTGCAATTTTCTGATATCACCTGAGGTCCATAGATTAGTTTACGTCCGATCATGGCCACCTAGATGCAATTTTAAAAGTGACTCTGAAAAAATCAAGTAGGCTGAAAAACTTCCGGAAATGTCAGTTTCTTATCCAGAATTGTCTCAGAAATCCAAAAATGTTACAATATACAGGGTGTTCCATTTAAAAATTCAGAACCGGAGCCATTTCCGCTGAAACCGGAAGTGACCGGAAAGTGAAAAATATGTGAAAACTCTCCTCTCCACATACCATTTATCTGTACCAAATCTCGTTTTGATACACCTAATAGTCTAGAAGTTATGACTTGTCTAATAGATTCGTTGACACCCGGTATACATGTCCCCGTTCCTATCATAAAAAATCTGGGAACATTTATACAATAAAATACCAACAGACATTACCGGTCTGAGTTATAACCGTTTCAAGGCTAGAGTTAAACACTCGCTATTAAGAGACTGTTTCTACTCCATCGACGAATATTTGAATTGTGAGACATTGATATTTTAATATGTTACATGTCTTTTTTATTTCCATAATAATTGTTTTACATGTAATCAGCGTGTATGCAACAACTATTGTTCAATTATTGTTAATCTTGTTTGTCAGTTTGACTTGTCACTATTGTACATTTTGTAGTTATTGTGATGAAATAAACATATTCTTTTCTATTCTATTTTTTCATATCAAAACGGAGAAGTTGAAATAAGTTTCATAACATTTTTTTAATCTCTTTAAGAAACCCAATTCCGAAAGGTTATAAAATGATAATAATGAACAGCATTAGAAGTTACAAAAGTGATGTTTCCGTTATTTTTCAGCTACCTCCAGGGATGGAAGAAAACTCTGCTAATAGTTTCTCACGATCAATCTTTCTTAGACAATGTTTGTAACGAAATAATTCATTTAGATAATAAAAAATTGTATTATTACAAAGGGAATTATTCCATGTTCAAAAAGATGCATGTGCAGAAGAAAAAAGAAATGATTAAGGAGTACGAGAAACAGGAAAAAAGACTGAAAGAGCTCAAATCGTCAGGATCTTCAAAGAAACAAGCAGTAAGTATGACATTTTAACAAAAATTTGGATTTCAGATTAGTTTCAATAATATATCACTGTCGAAGTCAGATTGAAAGTATGTAGTTGCCTGTGATGTTCTTCTAATTTAATGAAAAACATGTTTATGAATTGGTACATGATGGTATACTTAGCCATACACTTTCATTAGGTTCTGTAATGTTATAACTATTGTCAGCATTTTTTTCATTTCTAATTTATTTAATGATTTTTATCACTTTGTTAGATCTGTATCTGATGAATTGAAATTGATGTTCAGGAAAAATATTACCTTGCAAATTAGGCAATAATTATTATTATTATTATTTATTATTTGTTCAATTACAATGAAGTAAAATGCCCAGATGAGCGTAGAATATGTCAGTGTAATAAATATACAGTTAAAAACATTTAAAAATTAAAATCAATTAAATGTGAGAAATTTTAGCAGTTAAAATCTGAAGTGATGGTATCTTTAAAATATTCATCAGTTGAGTAGTACGCTCTATTTAGAAGAAAGTTTTTAAGTTTATTTTTGAGTGTTGTTTTAGAGAGGCTTTTTAGTGCATTTGGAAGTTTGTTATAGATTTTTATTAGAGTATACGGTATATTTTTCTGAATAAAAGTAAAATTAGGAATATTAGTAACCAAATCTGCTTTATTTCTTGTTGGGTAGATGTGTGCTTTATCAAAGTCGTTAAAAAGCTTTGGATTGCTTTTAATAAACATTATGCTGTCAAGAATATACTGACTGTATAGGGTCAGTACTTTCTTTTCTATGAATAAAGGTTTACAGCTATCAGTTTGTTTGGATTTATAAATAATTCTAAGGCAACGTTTTTGAAGTGAAAACATTTTTTTAACGTTCACAGATGCACCCCAAAAAATTAAGCCGTATTTAAGTCTTGAGTGGACTTGTGCATAATAGACAGACATTGACGCTTGAACATTTATTGTTTTAGTGATGACTCTTAGGGCATAGCAATGCCTTGCAACATTTTCTGACAAAGTATCCAGATGAGATTTCCAATCTAGTCTAAAATCTAGCTCAATTCCCAGGAATTTTGAACTTTTACTAGTTGTTATTGTTGATTTACCATCCGAAAAAGTATAATCATTCATTGCGGTGAATGTTTTCAAAAAAAGTATGATAGAAATAGGTCCTATCAACGGGTAGAATTTGATCTCTCCTGAAAATATATATATTTATTTATTCAGGTAATTTGCCAAAAATAAGTTTCTTCAACTATTCAACCAATTGAATGATTATAATAGAATTTAGTAATGAAAAAAATATTTGGCCTTTTTAATTATATGTATCGAAATAGGATTCAGAATATTTAAATAAAGCTAATTTCATTATATACATCCATTATTGGAAAATTTTTCGAAGAAGGCCATATATTAATTTTATATGTAGATAAACCTTGTTTTTGATATTTGTATTTATTTTATCTAATACCCAGTCTTAAACTCAATTGCAATTACAGGAGAAAAAACAAAAAGAGGCCCTTACCAGGAAACAAGAGAAAAATAGGAGCAAAATTCAAAAACAAGAAGAAGAAACTGCTCCTACTGAATTGCTGCAAAGACCTAAAGATTATTTGGTTAAATTCAGATTCCCAGAACCACCACCTCTACCACCACCAGTTTTAGGATTACACAGTAAGTATTTAAATAAATAGCAATAAAAGTTTCATTCCAAATATCTCAGAAACCCATAAAATCGCTTTATGTGTTCCTAACCCTTCGTCAGTCCTAATGCAAAATCACGAATGTGTAGATTCCTCGTTTTGAAAAAACAAGGTCTGAAGTTTCTATTGGGATACTTACTTTGTATACATACTTTATTTTTCACATTCGTGGTTTTGTCATAGGAAACTTAACACGATACTAAATCTACCCATGCACATAAATTATCTTTCTTCACAATTGCAATATACTCAGCGACTTCCCTGATTGTGATTCAGTGATCACTCATAAGTTTTTCTTCAACCTTTTTCATGTTTTCATTGGTTGGTGATGTGCTTTGGCGCTCAGGGCATTCTTCATTTTCAAACTTTTGTTTCACTCATAGCAGACTCACCATAGGCCTTTATTGAAATTTCATTTCATACAAATTCTTTGTATCAACATAAGTGACACGTCCAATATAAGTGTCAACGAATACAGCTGAAAATTTTCATTGCCACAGACAAATTTAACAATGAACACAGCTGAACATTTTTATCATATTTCAAGAGCATGTTAAAAAAAATCTGTTTTTCCGTAAACCAGCTGTCGCACCCTACGAACGACAACCCTCAGAAGTCGAAACTTGTGCGAGCTAAGGATTAACTAGGTCTTGCCTTTTAACGTGTGATTCCAAACACGGGTTGGACGATAGCAAGTGAAAATCGATCGTTCAGACTAGGGCTTAAACCATCGACCAATATGTCAGTCAATTCAAGTTAGTGAACAAGGCACCCACGTCGAACCGCGTGGCTATCGACCGACCAACATAATAGAAAAATTGACATCTGTCGAAGAAGTAAAGAAATAAATAATCAAAAAGAAATAACTGCCAATATATTAGAATTTTTTTGTCCATTTCTGAAGACGGAAGCAGATTTTGGCCTCCGAAACGTTAAGATTGTAGAAGGTAACCAATACCCAGAAAAAGGTCGATAAAAAACAGAAAAATTGACAATTGGACTTTCCAAACCCTTGAAACTTAATAAAATTTCTATGACTTCATATTAGTAAAAATCTCAGTTTTAATGAACATATTGAAAAATGTGATCCTTTTTGCGGAGTTGCAAAAACAATGCAGGAAAATTCTTGATAGGCTGTGATAGTTTCGTGTGAAAGTGGTAGTCTTTATACATAAATTTAAGTGAAATTGTTAATGCTTTCTTCCAGATGTCACCTTTGGCTATCCAGGACAAAAACCTTTACTAGTTAAAACAGACTTTGGTATTGATATGAATAGCAGAGTTGCCATTGTGGGTCCAAACGGTGTAGGAAAATCAACTTTTTTGAAATTATTGACTGGAGACCTTAGTCCTATCAGTGGAGAAAATAGAAAAAATCACAGATTGGTAAGTATAAGTTATTATTCTTTTGCGTATAAGTAAGTAAAATAAATCCTTTCAGCGAATCGGTCGATTTGACCAACACTCTGGTGAACACTTGACAGCTGAAGAAACCCCTTCGGAGTATCTGATGCGGTTATTCGATTTGCCGTATGAAAAAGCTAGGAAGCAGCTTGGAACTTTTGGACTGGCTAGTCACGCACACACTATTAAAATGAAGGATCTATCTGGTGGTCAAAAGGCAAGAGTGGCCTTAGCTGAATTGTGTCTCAATGCTCCGGATGTGCTCATTCTGGTGAGAAAATGCCTGTAAAGGGTGTGGTTTATGCTACTCGGTAATGAAATCTTTGAGTAAATATGTCTGTTGCTTGAAAGATGTCTGAAATAATTTTTGGAGTAAGACTGTTGATAAAAGTCATAAACCCAGATCAGTGAACAAGAAAGAATATAGATAATTATAACAATAAGAGTTCATTGAAATATGTTTTAATGTTTTGAGTAGTATTTTGCAGAACATCTGCTGCAAAGCTTGCAACTTTTTTTAACGAACAGGAATATGTTGAAATGATTCTTCGGGTTTGTTCTGTGTGGTGTATTGTCGTCCTCTGTGGGAATGAATTTTGCAACGTTTTGACAAAATCACATTTGTCATCATCTGGCGATTTTTTGTTAAGTGTTCGGAAGTCGTCTGACCCTACTCAGATGACTTCTTACTGTGTGGGTACAATGATGTTACATAAATACCGTTCTTCATTACCTAAATTTGGTACCTATATGTTTTGGTACCTCAGTTCTTCTTCTTCTCGATATGACCTCTTCTCCCTGTAAAGGTTTGAAATCTTAGATCAAAGGTTTTCACAGACAAGAATATGTTGAAATGATTCTTCGGGTTTGTTCTTTGTGGTGTATTGTCATCCTCAGTAGGAATGAATTTCGCAACGTTTCGACAAAATCACATTTGTGAAATAAATCGCCAGATGATGACAATTTTAAAAATGTAAATTACAAATACTAGATATATATATATAGATATATATAAATATATATATATATATATATATATATATATATATATATATATATATATATATATATATATATATATATATATATATATATATATATTATAATATCAACGTTAATATGGAATTTGAATATTATAATAGATTCACTTTGTTTTATCTCAAGCGGGAGGTTATTGTAGTCCAATAGTCCTTTATGGAATAAGGAGTTCATGGATTATATAAAGTTCAAATGTGGTACATATAAATTAGAATTCCCTCTAGTGGGGTAATTATGAATTTGCTGATGGAAAACAATAAATTTGTCAAAATATGAGGATGCATTACCAGACAATATTTTGAAGATGAATACCATGGTAAAATAGAACAAACGGACTTTCACAGAAAGCCAATCCAGAACTTCCAACATTGTTGTAGTTGGTGTGTATCTATTACATCTTAAAATTAGGCGGATGCCTCTATTCTCTAGTTTCTGCAATGTAGATAAACAATTTGCATCAAGTTGTGACAGTAATCGAAATGTGGTTGAATGATTGATTTGAAAACTGTAATGGAAGTCTAGGTTCTATGACTGTTTCATGTGTCACTCAAAGTGCTGTTGATTCTGTATCACTCACTTTTCAGTGAGTCAGGAAGCAATATTCACATATTGCTTCCTATTTTGAAGATAACTATTCATAAGATCAAGAGTGGAGTGGTTTTTTGACAATATTCCATATTTCATGAAAAAATTACATCCTACTTTTCTGTATAATTGTCTTGAAAACCTTGGAAATGCTGTATTTCAAAGAAACTGGGCGCAATTTTCACATATCTAATTAGTTGCTAATTTTAAAAATTAATGTTATTAACGTACTCAAAAAACACTTTATTGTGAAATTTATTTGAAAACGTTAGTTATAGAGTTTCATCAAGTATCGGCCAATTCCATCATATATTTTAATGATATGTATTTTGGAAGTGTTATCATTATACATATTAGATCTTTGGAAAGTTACCATCTTTCATAGATTCATTTATGGGAAAACTCAATACAGCTGTAATTTCATATGCCATTTTGCCGGCGGCTTTATTATTTTTCAGACTCTGTTCGATGATTTGCTCACTATTTCCCATTTCCTAAAATACTTGAAGAAATTATTAGCATTGATTTTTTGTTATCAGTTATGTCTCTATTAGCAAAATTGAATAGAATTTCATTCATCTTTGAAAATTCAGCAAATGCATTACATACAGTTACAGAATTATGTCAGACTGGTAAAGAAACATATACAAAGAAAGTCATTACATGCTGAAAGATGCCACAAGTTTTTTTTTGTCGAGTTTAGTGAGTCCTCATCTCGTATACAGTAGATACAAGACAGGTCTCATTGAAAAAAAATTGAGGTTTTCTGAAATATGATGTCTGTCATCCACTGGCTGTCAGACTATCCTGCAAAAAATAGTTTCGTACATTGAAAATTCATCAAACACCTTGTAAGAATTCACACACTAAAACCTTTCATATTTTCAGGATGAACCTACGAATAACTTGGATATCGAATCTATAGATGCACTGGCAGAAGCAATCAATGAATATACAGGAGGTGTTATAATTGTATCTCACGACGAACGTTTAATTAGGTAAGTTTTCATTATGGTTGAAAAATACTTGCCCGGCAATTTCTTTCTGGAGATACAGGATAAAATGAAAAACAATTCCATTTCTGAAATCTGTGTGAATCTGGTTTGAACATATTCTGCTTCAGCATATTGTCCTTGCCCGGATTTTTTTCTATCCAAGCAAAGTAACCTGGGCAATTGAAACCAACTTGAAAGGAAACCGCATTAAAATACTATTTCAAGAAAACAAATACAACAACAAACTCATATGTTAAAATAACAAATAATTAGTAATTATTAAACTTAACTAGCATTGAAGTGTTATTTAAAATATCATTGATTTTCATTAAGCACTACCAATTCCTTCACATCAATCAGATGTTATTTTTTTTCAAAAATTGTATCAAAATAATGAACTTAATCAGTTCACCCCATAAAACAGTCATGCAATGTACATCTCTTTAGAAAATGATCTGAAATTTTCCTTGGATTTTCAGTATGATCACCCTTTAATGGTTCTTCAATACTCCCACACATTTATCACTAGAAAATATGGCTGTAGTTGTAGGTTTTTATGTATTTGAAAATCTATAGTTATTTTTTTTTTCAATTGGACTGAAGCCATTGGATATCCTGAATGAAATGAATAAATTATTAATTGAAAAACACAGTCAAGTTCCATTGAATTTCAACAAAATAATTTTTTACAAAAATATGGGCTAGATTTCTCATAAAATAAAAATTTTCAGTAACACTGGGAATATAATTTTTTTTATATGAAACGTCTATTGGAACTTTGAAGTATTGATGTTCACAAAATATGCCTGAGAAAATATATAATTCCTGTTCAAGATGTTTGAAAATATCAAGATCAACAACAGTGAAAGAGATTTCATCATCAATGATACAGTAGTTTGCAAAATATTTTCTGATTGATTCGGCCGTTACTTGATGAAGATCCATAGTAATTTCAAAAACTACACCTCACGATTTGATCTACACAAACTTTATTTGAAATATATATCACAACATGTTTTGCTAGCACAGTAGCTTTTTCAAGTGGTATATACTTCAAGTTGTTCTTACATTAATATTTATATACTACATAATTGTATAAGGTAACCATAATTGAGACTACCTCCAAAAAATTACCTAAACCTCTACCTGAAGTGCCTGTTCAATTATGATCACCTGAAGCATATTACCTCACATCTACATCAATAATAATTCTTTCTTGGTTTTCAAGAAAATAAGTACAATAATGGTGATCTATTAAAATCTCGTTGGTCATTCATTAGAATGTTTGAATTTTTAAGTTTATTAATTTCCATTGCTTCCAAATGATTCAGTTTCAAACCTTTATTTTCTTTGTGCAAAATTTCGAACTCTACTTTAAAGATATGATTTTCTTCTAGAAGATGATTTGAATATGTTGAATTTGTTTTCTTATTTACATAGCTCGTATGATGTTCCTGGATTCGATTCCTAAATGTCCTGCCAGTTTGACCAATATATACTTTAGGGCACGTTCCACACTTCAATTTATATACTCCTGATTTCTCCAATTTGGATGTTTTGTCTTTATTATTTTTAACTAACTATCCCAACGTATTACTTGTTCTATATGCAATTTTAATATCTCGTTTCTTAAAAATGAAGCCACTTTTTCTGTTGGTTGTCCAAAATACGTTAAAGCTGTATAATTTTGATTATCTACCTTATCAATAGGAAAACGTCTCGAATCGCTTATGTGTAGACTTTCTTGGCAAGTATTTTGTTTATTAATTCGTCTTTAAACCCATTGTTAACCGCAATTTGCTTGATTATATTAAGTTCTATATTGAAATTATCTATTGAAAGAGGAACATTGACTAATCTGTGAATCATGCTATTATAAGCTGCTACTTTGTGTTGATAAGGATAGGTAGAATCGTAATGTATAGTTTGGAGGTAGTCTCAATTATGGTTACCTGTAGTGTATAAATATTAATTTAAGAACAACTTGAAGTATAAATCACTTGACAAAGCTACTGTGCTAGCGAAACATGCTGTGATATATTTTTCAAATAAAGTTTGGCGAGATCAAACCATGAGGTGTAGTTTTTGAAATCTATAGTTAGTTGGGTTTGTCCCAAGTAGTTCAGTAACTAGACACAAAATTAAAAAAATGAAACAAAAGTTTTCATAGTTTTTATGTCTCCTAAAGGTAGAAAGCCAGCTTGATTCTTTGCTTAATAATGAACCTAAAAAATCATGAAGTTGCCTTCATTTAACTTTCTCTGTAACTCTCATCATTCCAAAGTTCCCCAAGCATTGACTTCCCTTTCATTTGCCCAAAGTGTATAAAAGTATTTTGAACAATATGACTGAAGAATTTCTTCGAATAACATGATTCCTGAAAGGATTTCAAAATGTAATTATATGACATTAATGAATGGAAAAGTCTAACAATGTTTTTACATTTTAGTCAATTTAATTTATAACATAATATTTATATGAAGTAAATATCTCAGATATATCTAACGTGGATACACTTCTTATTTATTTTATTTCATATCTATAAGCAGTGCATATTTTGTCAGTGCAAATTATAATTCTTCAGATATTTAGAGTATTTTCATTGATTTATTTTCAGGGAAACTGGCTGTGCTCTTTACGTTATAGAGGATCAAACCATAAATGAATTAGATGGGGACTTTGATGATTATAGGAAAGAACTTCTGGAAAGTTTGGGTGAAGTTATCAACAGTCCCAGCATTGCGGCAAATGCTGCAGTTGCTTGAAGAAATTCAGTTCATCAATGATCGATATGGCCTTAAAATTTTTCAGTTCGTGAAATGCAGTAAGACGATATACTTTATACAAGATTATCGTATATAATTATTTTTACTTTACACCTATTTATTGTTTTTGTTACAGTTATGACGGTTTACTGTATTTTATGTAACTTGAAAGTTGATATTAGATTATGCACTTGAATAATTTTTTAGTTTTTTCCTTCTATCAAGTTTCAAAAATGATTTTCATGATAAATTAGCATTAATCAAGGAAATATTTCACATTAAAATTCTTGATATTTACAAAAAAGTCCGGTCTCAGCTGATCTGCGAACTTTTACATTTATGATTCAAACTCTTCCTGAGAGAATGAATTTGCTAATCTAGAGTTAGGAACCAAATTTATTCTATAATAAAATAATAAAACTGCCCTTCAATTAACAGTTTCAAAATGGAAGAATAAAATCGATACTGATAAAATTATAGTAGCAGTGTTCCTTGATTTCAAGAGGGCATTTGAAACTATCCATAGGCAAATATTACTTTGTAAACTGAGATATTATGGAATCGATGGAATAGCCTTAGGTTGGTTCAAAAATTATCTCAATGGCAGGCCACAAATAACTAGAGCGGGGAAATGTTTCTCGAATGAAATTTCAAACAATATAGGCGTACCTCAAGGGAGTGTCCTGGGACTACTGCTGTTTATAATTTACCTGAATGATGTAAATTATATACAAGGTTATGATTTTTTGAATTTATTTGCAGATGACACGTTACTTGCATGCTATGGACATGAGGCTGTAGAAACAGTGGAGAGCATGAATCGATTGTTGAAAAAATTTGAAATATATTCAAACGAAAATAAACTAAAAATTAATACGAATAAAATCAAATCAATGATAATTAGTAAGAAACATAAACTGAAATAAATTGACTATGAAAAGCTTCAACTCGAAGTGGAGGGAGACAAAATTGATTGGGTGTCAGAATTCAAGTATTTAGGCTTCGTGTTTGAGGAATCACTAACTGTCAATGCACACTGTGACTATATTTGTAAAAAGATATCAAAAAAACAATTTTTTTTCCCATGTTTTCAAAAATAACAATATACAGAACCATTATACAGCCCCATTTTGATTATTGTTCCACTCTACTTTATCTTTTAGATAAAAACAATATACAGAAGTTACAGAAACTGCAAAATCGAGGTTTAAGAATCATCTTAAAATGTAATAGATACACTCCCATTCAATGCATGAGGAGTGCCCTCAAGTGGTATGACGTGGCAGATAGACTGTATTACTCAAGTATGATAATTATCTATAAAATAACCAGAAATTCATTACCAAAATATTTTGATTCCTTCATTAACTACAATAATCAAATTCATGACTACAACACAAGAACCACCAATCAATTCCACATTTCCAGGACAAGAACAAAGCAATCTATGAAATCGTTGTTTTTCAAAGGATTGAACGATTTCAACCAATTACCATACCA
This sequence comes from Leptinotarsa decemlineata, assembly GCF_025532065.1. NCBI lineage: Eukaryota > Metazoa > Arthropoda > Insecta > Coleoptera > Chrysomelidae > Leptinotarsa > Leptinotarsa decemlineata. The sequence continues at coordinate 24,216,240 of NW_027412688.1, read as the reverse complement.
CATTAAAGATTCTGTTACTTTAAATTCATTCAAGGCTCAGTTGAAAATATATATTATATCACATACTCTATGAATTTTCGGAATTTTTTTAATTGTTATGTTTCACATCATCGAATTGTTTTATTGGTTCGAGCTTTTATGTGTTCTGTATACATTGTGTTACATCGTGTTACATTGTGATATGTTAAATATTTCATTACCTACCCACTCGAATAATTGTTTTTATGCCCTAGTATAATTGTGATATGGAACTAACTATTCTGAATACTCCTGATTTGTTCTGTGTTATGGGACAATATTCTCAGGAACACATTCTATTTCTAGCTTTCAGCTACTTGTATTTATATATTATTTGAACGTATTTTATTGTTAAAAGAATTTTTATACTATTTTAATATTTTTTATAAACCATTTTTACCTTTTTGGACTTGTATTTATATAAGGATTTCCTATTTTCAAATAAATAAATGAATAACATGTTGAGCTCAGAGGAAATAGAATGCAACATTATGAGGCCACTTTTTTCACTATGAAAACACAGACTTTTGTTATTTATTTTCATCCCAAGAATGTTGTAAATACGTTTGTCAAATACTTTCAATATTTTGAATGGCATTCTTGTAAATTGAAGACCAAAACAGGTTGCATATTAGATAAGATCTGAGCTAGATGTAATATATAATAAAACTCTGCTCCCAAACACCAGAACTGCAACACTTTTCTCGACTCGCGTATCATTAACCAAGTTGGCGTCTTCAGGAGACGTCAAAGAAGGGGTTGTAGTTATGTTGTTTGGGGTCAGTGCTTGTGTACTGCACAGTTATGAACGGTGATCTGTTTGCTCTGCAGGACCTCACTAGCTGGTCCATGGTAAGAGGTAGTTCCTGATTATTGCAAGGAAAGTACACTGATTCATTAACGATTTCCCCATGTCCTTCCTCAGCAGCCTTCTTCAGTTCAACCATCGTCAGGTCCATGGTACAAAGGTTATTCAAAGGTGTATGTTTAACCTCTTTTCTCAAAATGTATGTTCTTGAGGTCTCAGGCTCTTTTGTAAATAAACTCCATCCGGATCTCTCCCAATGCCATGATCTTTATCTTGTAGACCCAGGGTTCTTATATGAGAGCAATATCAAACTTTCCCATAACCTTTGTCTTATTGCGAATCAGGGTAGAGAAAACTCATAAATGCCAACAATGAATAAGCTTTGTTCTTTAAGGAACTTTTTATCAACGCCATCTACATATCAGTAGAATTGGTAATCATTGCGAAAAAATATAATATTGTTGATACTATCTGGCGATGCGCCATCACGGTTGTGAATTAAAATAAAGATGTATAGAAACCCTGGTGTTTAGACCCATTCCGATTTGTTTTGTCAAAACATCTCGACGCCAGAAATGAGATTGACCCAACTTTATACACATGTTGATAGATGATGCAAGAATTGAAATCTGACTTACGTATTTTGTTGAGATCTTTAATTTATGTCCCATAATGTAAAAAAAATTGTCTAAGTCTTTAACAAAGTGTAAACTACATTGAGAGTTGAGTTACTTGTGTTGTGCTCAGCACCTCTGTGAATGAAATGCTGAAATTTGTTGGATCTCTTTATTATTTCTTTATAAAAAATGCCCTAGTAGTCTAAGATCCGAACCTAAATCGACCTTCACCGAGCTTCTAATAGAATGAAATATATTTTATAATGAATTTAGTATATTAGAAAATATGTTGAAAATGGGTTTGCTAAAAAAATCCTGGACAGACTATTTTTAATTATGAAAAATGATTTTTAATTAAATTTTGAAACATCAAGATAATAAGAAATTTTTTTTCCTTACTTGAAGTATAAAACGTATAGAATGTGCAGCCGTTGGATTGTCTATTATTTACCTGGGCGAACTACTTTATACAGGTATATCGATGTCAGTTACTTTCACTGATTAGATAATAAAAAAAAAATTGTATCATCATAAGCGCTATTTCATTGCGAACACGTTGATATAGGGTTGTCTCCAGAAAATTTGGTCCTATTAGGGGTTTGCGAACTTTAAAGATTTGAATTTCAATGCGCGTGGAAATGTGTGACAGAGGGATCCGAGGTAAGTATACTGTGTAATAATAAAGGACCCAACATCGTAGTCGCCTCGAATGACATATAGATGATTTTTTAAAACCAACAGGTTTCATCGGAGTTCAAACTTCTTTGAAAATCCAGGACATCGTCGAAATGGAAGAGAAGGAGGAAGAATCTAATGAATCAGAAGAATTCGAGTGCGACAATGATACTTCTGATGAATCAGATATAGAATAAAGAATATTTATTTTTCATTAATGTAATTTTTGTATTCATGATGTTTTGTAATAAATTTTTTTAAACTCGATACAAGATATTCAGTCTATCTTTTTTACTATTTTTTAATTCGAATTTTCGGCTGTCCAGTCTGTTCCTCTTGAATTTTTTCCAGAAAGAGTTCAAAAATTCCAAAGTTAGTCATTCATTTTTTTATTATTCACGTTATCATATTTTGAGATTACAAACACTTGTCTATTTTAGATATATTATTACGGTTATAAGTATATATATATATATATATATATATATATATATATATATATATATATATATATATATATCTGTTTTTCCGTTAATCAGCTGTCGCCCCCATACGAACGACAACTCTCAGAAGTTGAGAAACTTGTGCCAGCTAAGGACTAACGAGGTCTTACCTTTTAACGTGTGATTCCTAACATATATATATATATATATATATATATATATATATATATATATATATATATATATATATATATATATATATTTAATTAATGCTAGATTGTTCTATATTTTAGTACTATATTGCATATATTTTTGATTATTATGTAATTATTTATTATCTAATCAGTGAAAGTAACTGGCATCGATATACCTGTATATACCTGACAAACCAGTAGTTTCATTCTATTATCAGCTCGGTGAAGGTCGATTTAGGTTCGGATCTTCTACTATAGGTTGAAAGTTTTTAACAAAATATTCTACATGCGAAAAGGTTCCAAGTGATTACATCAGGGATATTCTATGCATCTCAATTAGAATAAATGATGATTAGAATATATAAAGTAGTACTTTCTTTCGTATAGCATAAACTGCTGGCATTTCCATTATTCATCATAGCAAAAAAGTATTTTTTTCTTATAATATAATTGGCCGATACTTGACGAAAACCCATAACATACATATTCAGAAATAAGTGTTTTGCTATACAATGGCTTCTTCGGGTGTGTCTTTCTGTTTTTGTAATTCATTTCAGTTTTTCTACGAGAAATAGATATCACTATAATTTATCCAGTTTCTGAAACTCCAGTCCTAATTTATTTTAATAAAGATATGTAATTCTCAAAGAAAACGATTTTGTTTTGTTTCTAGTTTATAACGATTCACTATTTTATAATAATCTGAAATTTAATTCACATTTTGAATTTTGAAGTGGGGTCTAAAAATGAAAAAATCGAATGAAGTATTTATACTTTATTTCATAATTAATCAAACATACACTACATAATAAGTTAATAAAATATTACAACATAATTAAAGAGAATAAAAATAAGTTAAAATCTATCGCACAATATCAGAATACATATAATAACATTCCTTAGCCAGTTTACAATTCGAGTGCCACCATAGAATGTTGATCTTGATCTTCCCATTAATTTAATACTTTCTGAATGCGACAATAAAAAATAGAATTGGTATTGCTACTTCATTATATGTAAAATATGCTGCAGAAATCTTAAAAGTGAAATCCACAATACTATGGGAGCACCCCAACTTCAAATATCAGTGACAGAACGTATTTCCAACAGATAATAGGTAAAAATTTTGAAATTGTCACGATATGAAAATTATATTTGCTAAAGTCAATTCTGCCACTAATCAAAATAACAAGAATCAGATAAGGCACGGTATTATGAACAATTTCCGGAAAAAAATGGGAATGATCTCCTGATGAAGATCTTCATCATATCTTTGACTAGATTCAGCTTACTATGCGACATTCAAATTTATTTGAGCAAATTTCAAGCAAGTCAAAAGATAGACGATTTCAAATATGTTCAGCGTGCTCTAAATATGATACAAGAAAAACAGTCATTGTTACATGATTTTGAAAACTATATAATATTTCTTTTAATATTCAATAGTTGGATATTGAACGAATGTAGTAATTTTAATAATGGAAGACCGAGTGTTTTCAATAATAAGAAACATACTGGGTTAGCTACAAAGCCAGAAAAATATCAATTACAAAAAATAGGGGTCTAAAATTTCACACCTCAATTTTTATCCAACAAAAAAATTCAAGCATTCATAGAATTTTTACTGAGTATTTAAACAGTTATAGATTCTATAAAGAGATAACAATGAATCAAAAAACAACAATTAATTAATTAGGTATTCGATGTTAAAATAAAAATCCAACATTAAAAAAAAAACTATAAAAAATATATGAATTAAGGCACTTGTTCATTATACACAGCGTGTGAAAAATAACACGCCAAATATCCGATATTCAAATAATTATAATAGAATTACTCTCAGGGATTTTTTGATTATACACCTTAAAGGGGCCTGGTGAAATTTGCAGGAAACATCCCCTTGTCGCCATTTTCTTTCATGCCCATGAGCCATCCCTCTTCCTAAAAAAAAAAAACAATGTCATCTCCATTTTCGTCAGTTTAAAATAACAAAATATCGAAATATTTAGAAAACTGTTTGGAAAACAAAAACTAATTAACCTGTTCCAACTTTTTACAAACCTGTTCTTCTGGATCATCATATTCTATAACAGAAATGATTTCGCCAACATCAAATGACAGTTCATCAACATCTTCTCTCGTGTACTTGTAAGTAGATTTAACTCTATAGAGAACTCCAGGTGGCAGATTCTCGGTGCTTGCACCTGAAATATATTCAGATTTGTGAAACTTATATGGCCAATTTTTGAAATTACATAAGAAGTGTACTAAATATGGCGAAGTTTTCATTGTTCCGAGGATATAATATTGCTTGAGCAAAATTTCTCTAAAATTTCATCAATAAGTCACTTGAAATAATGAGATGCATGCACAATGTAGTGTAAATAGGTGTAAGTTCATCTTTACTGCTTTTGATTTGATGTATTATGACTATGATTTCACTTTCATTACTTATAAATCAATAATCTATCTTGATTTGAACTCAAATAAATCAAACTAGCAAGTATACATTTGCAGTTTGATATACTATGGGCCAACCTGCCTAGAACATGGAATCTGTTTTATAAGGGCTGAATTTTTGGAATTTTTAGTAGAATTCTTCAATTGAAAAAGACATTTATAACATATATAACATTTCATTCCCAATTGTATTATCCAGTTTCCATTTTTAAATGTAGTGATATGTAAGATATGTGAAATGGATTTATATAATTGCTATATCAAAGGAAGATTGCCTTTTATCCTTTTGAATGTAGCCAAAATACATAAACCTCTTAGTACTGTGTGAGAACAGTTGATATTAGCTTGATATGTAGATGATGTATCTGCGATTTTCGACACAAAGAAATCTAAGGAAGGTAGAGGACATCGCCGCAACTCTTGACAAAAGATCCTCGAATTTTAAGTTAACATATGGAATTGAAAACAACAAGGAGTAACCATTCTTGGATGTCTTAGTGAATAGAAGTAATCAGGGTCTGGAATTTCACATTTATAAGAAGAATACCAGTACTTTTTGAAATATATTTCTGATAGCTCACACCATTGTCCACAACACTAAACTGCAGGACTAAACTTTCTGGTATATAGACTTGTTACATTCTTCTCGACTGAAGAAAGTTGGGAATATATGAAATAAGCTGTGAAGACTGTCACAAAAAATATATCGGTCAGGGTGAGCGAGCTATTAAAATTCATTTCAAAGAACACAAAGCATATTTTGAATTCGGAGACCAGAAAAATCTAGTGTCACTTAACACCCCTTGGTGAACGGCCATAGAATAAATGGAAACTGTTTGAAATTGTTGACATCGATACACAACACTAGATTTTTGGATCTTTTCCAAAGTCCGGAAATAATAAAGTGTGGCATGTGAACTGTGAACAGAGACAAAGGTCCCATTGTTGACTTTTAAATGAATTGCTCTGTCAAATTTATCAGGAAGTTTCACAAGAAAATTTATTGGTTATTTCTACCTGAAATCATCGATGTGTTTCAGAAATTCACGGTGTATCCTGTAAGATATGAATAAAGACCGGTATCAGAGTTAGAATTAGTCTTCATTTCTTGAAGACGACAACTTAGTGTTGGTAAAACGCGGGTCGAGAAACGTGTTGCAGTTCTGGTGTTTGTGAGAAGTGCTTGTTTTGGACTAATTGACTGACTTCATTTTGTTTTCAGTGGTTTTTGAGATGGTAAAAACTTGTATGGTGCCTGAATGTTCTCAATTTCCTGCGTGTACCGTACATATATGAACAACCTCCTCGTTTCCCTTATGTATACTGTAAGTGAAGGAAGTGGACATTATGGTTGTCTATGAAGTTTGAAGCATGAAATAAGGAGGGCAAAACTCTATATTTTTACATCATCTGAGATTGCTATGATTTATACATGTATTAGGTTATTTCAAAAGTTTTGTCCGTTTCTACAAGTCTAACTCAAAGTATCAGTGCACACAAGTCGATTAGCTTCGTCAGCATGAAAATTGTGTGTCAAGATTCGATGTCTGGTCCTGATTGGCGAAGGTTCTACCAGTGAGAAAGTTATCGAAGTGCTTGAAAACATGGTAGTCGGTTGGCGAGAATGGTGGATGAGGCAGAACTTCGAACGCACAATTCGTTTAATTTTTGGACGGTGGTTGTGAAACGTGCGGACGAGCGTTGTCGTGAAGCATGATCGGACCTCTTCTGTTGATCAGTGCCGACTGCTGCTGGTATATTTGTCGATGTCAATACAGAAAGTTATAGTGATACCAGTCGCTGTCCAGGTAACAGCAACCATAGTCTTTTTTTTGGTGGTTTTCGCCTTTGGGAAGTGCCTGGATGGCTCATCGGTGTTCAATCACTGTCCTGAACGTCTCCTCTTATCGTAGAGGATCCAATTTTCATCACACGTGACGATCCGATTCAAAAACTGATCATTCTGGTTGCGCAAAAGCAAAGAACAACAGACCTCAAAACCCACCCATTTTTTCGAGCTCTTCGACCTTTCCAATACGTTTCAAACCATCAAAAATCGCATGGGAGATGGGTTAGTTTCCACCAGCGTCTCCTAATTCTCGTCCTGGAATACTACAGGTCGACCATTTTGGGGCTCGTCTTCGAGGCTAAAATCTCCGGAACGAAGTTTTGCAAACTGACGTCAAATAGTGCGTTCATTAACACTATCATTACCAAATGCCTAGTTAATTTTTCGGGTTGTTTTGGCAACGCTTTGGTTCAATTTGAATTCGTAGAGAAAAATTGGCCAAAAATCGCTTAACGACATCATATAGTAAAAAGCTGTAGAGACAAAAATTCAAAATTTGGAAAAAAAATTGTACGAAATTCTCTATTGATTAGTATAATAATAATATTAATTGACTACGTTACATAATACAATACGTTTGTAGCAAGTCATGATTGGCTTTACATTTAAAATTTACTCAACAATCACATATGTAAAAACTTTGAAAATCAATAAGAAGTAGTGACCTGTATGTTACCACAAAAATGTGTTCTGAAGTCATCGACAGAATAGAAGCAATGCCCCAACAAACAATTTTTCAATTTTCTCTTGTATGTGTTCAGACTGAGTTCTTTGAAATCTTGAGGCGAAATATTGTACAGAGAGTAATCTATGGAATTTTTTTGCGATAAGTGAAGACGAAATCGATTTATTCTAATGTGGTGAGCGCTTCGTATGTTATGTTCGTGGATACGACATTGTTTCGCCAAGGATGGTTTCTTCTTATGGATTTCAATCAAAACGTAATAAAGAAATAAAGTTGGCAATGGCATAATTCTGAGTTTTTTGAAATATTTTTGACAGTGATTCTTGTATTCAATATTGGTCAGCACTCTCAATGCCTTCTTTTGCATCCTGAATATTTGAATGGAATGACATGAATTTTCCTAAAGTTGTACACCATAACTAATATGAGAGTGAAAGAGTGAAAAATATGAGGTTTTTAATATATTTGCACTAGTGATGTACTTCAATTGGCGAAGAACAAATAGAGAACCCGAGAATTTTCTTTTCAGTTGAGAAATATGTGCAGACCAGTTGAGTCTATTATCTAATGTAATACCAAATAATTTAACTATATTAGTTTCACAATTAGAGATAATTTGATTATTAGCGGAAATCTGGATGTATTGTGTTTAGATCTGACAATTTAGTTACAGCTTATTAGATAGAAACCACTGATTAGCACTATTAGATACTTCGTCGAGATGAGACTGTAACATATCATTATTTTTATCCGACTGAATGAAAGGTGTGTCGTCCGCAAAGAGATCCGATTTGAACGGCATCATATGTTTGCACAAGTCATTCAAGATCAAAAAATGACATGGGATCCTCATATTAATGATCTAACAAATAAATTAAGCACAAGTTGCTTCATCATCAGGCAATTGAAAGGTACAATATCTCTGGAAACCCTTAAACTGGATTATTTTGGAATAGTGCAATCGACAATAAGTTATGGAATAATGTTTGGGGTAACTCTGTACATATGAATAGAGTTTTTGTTATGCAAAAAAGAATTATCAGATGTATGGCAGGAGTGCACTCCAAAACATCATGTAGAAAATGGTTCAATCAACTAGGAATTCTCACAGTCCCCTCACTTTATGTGCTGCAGATCATATTATACATTAAAAAAGATGAAAATTATTTGAGGAAAAAAAAAAGATATACATAATTACTGTACAAGAAACAGTGAAAGATTATACCAGCCATACTCACGATTAGGAGTTGGTCAAGACTCCCATGTATATCAAGGTATTAAATGTTATAACAAACTCATGGCTATTCATCCTGAGTTAAGTTTAATGAGTAGCAATGAGCTAAAATGTTGGTTGAATGATTTTTAAAAAAACAAGGTGTTCTACTCTCTTCAAGAATTTTTAAATTGTTGATGTTCATTGTATATTTTAATATTTTACTTATCAAAAATGTATATGTATAATCTTGTAAATTTTAATTACTTTTAAGCTCTCTTTGTGACTAGTCCAATAAGTTTCATGTATTTACACTTTTTTTATGTTGTACATGTGAACTTTAGTGATGAATAAACTTCTATTCTATTCTATTCATAAATGGCAAATAAGAGCGGGCCCAAAACAGACCCTTGCGGAACGCCATGCTTAATAGTTTGAAAGTTTGATAAGGTACCGTTGAGCAACACGATACAGTGGAATAAATGTTTGTTGAGATATGGAGCAACAAAAACACATGACATTGAAACGGAAAAAACTTTTGAATCAACCTAATATTTATACTTCTAGTTATACTTTATTTTATAACTGTTTGTATATGATGGATTGATATTACGAGTATCTGAAATGACTAATTTTTGCAATGAGAGTAGCAAAACGAACAAGAAATTAACACAAACAAGGTGATTACCATGCCATTAATGAATTTTAGTAAAAATAACTTACCCACAGGGATATCATAGAGTTCCTCGACTTTTTTATTGTCTGCATTGTTAGTAGCTGGCTTGTCAGCGGTAGCTGCAGGCTCTGGGGAGGGGGATTTTTTACCGTCTGGGGTGGTGGTACCATTCAGTTCTGGTTTGGGTGAAGAAGGTAGTGTTATGGGATCGGTGGGCAATTGAACGGCAAGATTCTCATCGGACTTATTTGGAGTAACAGGGGGGGAATAATCTGGTTTCGTTGGAGAGGATTCTTTTTTGATGGGAGATGATGCGGGTTCTTCGGCTGCAAAAACACACGATGTCGTTACAAACAAGGCAAGATCTTTGGTTAAGCGAGTATTAGTGAAGACGAACAGCTCAAGAGGAAAGGTGAGGCTTTTGTTTCATGATATTCGGTTGATGTCAATCCAAAAACTAAACCTTTGCAAAACAATTGCTTCACTAACAGAAATCAAGAAAATGAATATTTCAAAATGAAATACAACATATATTTGATTATATTCAACAGACTTTTATGAAAGTGAACCTCAACTTATTTTGAAAAAGTATAAAATGGAAAAATGAGTGCGAATAAATATGCCATCTGTTCAAAAAATAAGGTGAACTTTCAGTTTTCTCAAAAAATATTCATTTGTTCATCAATTTCTATTTTGTCCCCGTCAAAGTAGTCCCCCACAAACATAACACACTTGTGTCAGGCGTTTTTTCCAATTCCCGAAGCAGTACCAATATGCACTTCTTGGTATGTGTTTGAGCTCTTTCAGAGATTCTGTTTTAATTTTCTCAATCGTCGCAGAAAGCCGTCTTTTCATGGGTCTCTTCAATATTGGAAACAGTAAAAAGTCGCAGGGGGGCAAATGCTGTTAATAAGGTGGCTAAGGCATGAGTACAGTGTTGTTTTTGGCCAAAAAACTACAGTGACGAGTGAGCAGGTCCAAGATAATACTCCTTTATTGACCGTATGACTACGTATCAAGAACTTCTGATGCACTACGCCACGGTAATCGAAGAAAACAATGAGCAAAACCTTGACATTTGATCGAACTTAGCGTGCATTTTTTTTGTCTTGGCTCTTTAATTAGTACGATTGGACTTTGGTTTCGATGTCAGAACCATATATCCATGATTCGTCACCAGTTATGACCTTTTTAAGAAAATTTGGATCGCCGTGGGCGTCATTCAATACTTCCTGAGAGATGTTCATGCGACGGTTTTTTAGTCAAAATTCAGCAAGTTGGAACGAAATTCTCTGCCACAGGCTTCATGCCCAAAATTTCCGAAAAACTTGCATGCCATGAGCCAACCGATATGCCGACATCCTCAACAACTTCTCTAATAGTGATTCGACGATTCTCCATAACAATTTTTTTCACTTCCTCACCATTTTCATTGGTTGTTAACGTGCTTTCAGGCAAACATCGTCATTCACATCTTCTCGACCTTCTATGAAAAGCGTGTACCACATGTAAACATTTTTCTAAGAGTACAATCACCGTATGCCAGTGTCAACATTTCAAGTGTTTTTGAGCACTTAATTCCAATTTTTACCCAAAATTTGATGCAAATTCTTTGATCCATTTTTTTCAATAGCAAAAAATCAACACGCAAAGCACTTCTAAATTTTATGCCTCTCATCAAAAAACTAAACATGCTGAACAGCAGAAACTCTTAAAATATAGTCGAGGCGAGTGGACCAACATAAAAAAATCGCTAATCGAATGTATACGTACCCCGCGAAATTTGAACATTCACCTTATTTTTTGATCAGTCCACACATATGTGAATTTTTTTACTGCGAAAACATTTCAGATCAGCATTAAGAGAAACTCAATACATAATAATAATTTTTCTTTTTATATTGTTGCTTGGAGTTGAATTTCAACTGCTTTGGAAACTGCCAATTTAAATTTTGATGTCTGTTTTCCACACAAAAGTTTCTTATTGATCAACCGAATTGTTTCAACTCACTTTGATATTTGAACATTTGAAATTTTCAAAATTCAATTATGTTGATATACATAATTTGAATAGGACTAATTATTCTGACAATGAAGATGTAAGGTATTATTAAATTGATTCTTTTGTTAAAGTGCAGTTTTTGTTTTGATTGATTCATATTTGTAAAAGCATCAAGCTACATAAAACTAAAAACGTTTTTACATCCTCAATATTGAATTCAAATTTCAGATATTTTTAAATCAACCTATCTGCATTATATGCATTATCACTTCAGCTAAGTACTTCAATATTCTTATGCTCTTTGATAAGAATGTTGAAGAAAATAATATCTACCACAGGAAATGGTTCAGATAATATGTATATACTGATTCACCTAAATTCATAGCTTTCACTGCAATTAATATACAGGCTGATTCACGGCGGATGGCACATTAGACGTTTCTGGTGAACCAGACAACGGATCACTTTGAAAATTTAATGGAGGGCATATTCGGACATTCTCTAGCCAACTAAAATATTTTCGACAATGCGGTGTTGCCGCTTCTATTAGAAAGCAATAGCAACTTTGATTTTTCAAATGGAACACTCTGTATATAATATTATTTTTGGAATCTCCAACAATTGCCCGACAACTTTTCTTGATATTTCCCTATACCTATCTGTTACCATTTTCGAAATAAAAATTAATTTCAATTTTTTTTTCGAAAATCATGACGTCTAAAAATGCCGATATCTTTTAGTTAAGAAGTACTGTGATATCGAAATTTGGTTTGGAGTTAGGTGATACTTGGACACTTCCTACACGTCAGCCTAATCTCCGTTACAATACAGGGTGGTAAAAAAATACAGTTTTTTCGTTTGCTTGAAAAAGTTGCTGAAATTTGATTATTTTAAATGGAACACCCTGTATATTATTGAAAATTCGGAAAGCTGCTGAAATTTGCTTTTTTTCTATGTATATCATACCTATACCTAACTAGTCAAGTTTCGGACTTATGAACATTTATTTGTGAAAATGTCCCTTCAGAATGGTATTTCTATTCGGTATTTGGTAAGCAGGCCATGATTACTATTTGACAGTAGCGTTGTGACATTCTCCTAATAATATCGACATTTTCGTCACTTCAGAAGTTGCAAATACCTTCAAAACGATGGAACAAAACTATTCAAACGAAGTTCTTATGAATTTGTTTATTATTTTTGGACAGTGTGACAAAATTATCAGCAGAACATGTAGAAAGTTCAATGAAATGTATCCGAATCTACCGCCAATGAACCTCAAGAAATTTATACGAATTCAGAACAATTTCAATGCATTTGGATCAACTTTAAAAGCACCAAGAAACTTGCCTCGACCCGTAACTTTCGAAGACAACCAGATTAATGTCTTAGCATATTTTCACGCATTTCCCGAGTCATCGATAAGAAGTGCTGAAGAAGATTTGGGTATAAAATATTCATCGGTTCAAAGAATCTTGTGAAGACATAAAATGCATGATTATAAATTCACCAAAATTCAAGCAATGAAGCCTCAAGATCCTCAACAGAGAGTAGAATTTTGTGAAATGTTGACACGCATTCAAGATCCACTTTTTTTTTAAATAAAATTATTTGGACTGATGAATCCAAATTTTCGAGAGAAGGGATTTTCAATAGAAAAAATCGTCATTATTGGTCCAGTGAAAATCCTCACGTCACAAAAGAAGCCGGATGTTAAGAAAAATTTAGTTTTAATGTCTTCTGCATGTTGATGGACAACAAATTGAGGTACGTGATATACGAGGAGTCATTAACATCCAGAAGCTACCTGAATATTTTGGAGAATACTGTAGACAGTTTCGTGGATAATCTGCCACTCAAAGATTATCGAAACTGTTGGTACCAACTAGACGGAGCTCCTGCACATTGCACAAGAGAAGTGAGCGCAGAACTGGATAGACTATTTGACGATCGGTGGATGAGGCGCTTGGGACCATGGAATTGGCCAGCGAGATCACCCGATCTTAATCCATTAGATTTTTATTTGTGGGGAGTGTTTAAAGAAAAAGTTTACAAAATACCCGTGCGTTCGAGAGATGAATTGTTAGAAATGATTGCCCAAACATTTGAAGATTTGAATCCCAATGAAATCAGATCTGCCACCACGAAAGCAGTCAACACCCGCATTTTAAAGTGCTTGGAAGTGAACGGTCAGCGATTCGAACATATTTTGAAATATTCCACATGATTCAACGAAAGTCATTTTTTGTGGAGGAAAAAATCAGTTTTTTATCGACTTTTTTACTTTTTTATAATTATTCATATCAATATTTCCAATTTCGAGTTTCTTGGTGCTTTTTTAAAGTTTATCCAAACATATTGAAATTGTTCTGAATTCGTATAAATTTCTTGAGGTTCATTGGCGGTAGATTCGGATACATTTCATTGAACTTTCTACATGTTCTGCTGATAATTTTGTCACACTGTCCAAAAATAATAAACAAATTCATAAGAACTTCGTTTGAATAGTTTTGTTCCATCGTTTTGAAGGTATTTGCAACTTCTGAAGTGACGAAAATGTCGATATTATTAGGAGAATGTCACAACGCTACTGTCAAATAGTAATCATGGCCTGCTTACCAAATACCGAATGGAAATACCATTCTGAAGGGACATTTTCACAAATAAATATTCATAAGTCCGAAACTTGACTAGTTAGGTATAGGTATGATATACATAGAAAGAAAGCAAATTTCAGCAGCTTTCCGAATTTTCAATAATATACAGGGTGTTCCATTTAAAATAATCAAATTTCAGCAACTTTTTCAAGCAAACGAAAAAACTGTATTTTTTTACCACCCTGTATTGAAGTAACGGAGATTAAGCTGACGTGTGGGAAGTGTCCAAGTATCACCTAACTCCAAACCAAATTTCGATATCATAGTACTTCTTAACTAAAAGATATCGGCATTTTTAGAAGTCATGATTTTCGAAGAAAAAAATTGAAATTAATTTTTATTTCGAAAACGGTAACAGATAGGTATAGGGAAATATCAAGAAAAGTTGTCGGGCAATTGTTGGAGATTCCAAAAATAATATTATATACAGAGTGTTCCATTTGAAAAATCAAAGTTGCTACTGCTTTCTAATAGAAGCGGCAACATCGCATTGTCGAAAATATTTTAGTTGGCTAGAGAATGTCCGAATATACCCTCCATTAAATTTTCAAAGTGATCCGTTGTCTGGTTCACCAGAAACGTCTAATGTGCCATCCACCGTGAATCAGCCTGTATTTGATCACAGTATTTCCATGGTCACGTTTTTAATAGTCATATTTTGCCATAGGTTCCAATTCCACTAATCTACAGTTTTTTGTTCAATACAAGTACTTTGATAAAAATATATATTCAATTATAATGATTATTTTGGCATAAATCAATTCAGATTTGGTGGCAGTTGTAGTGTTGCTGAATTAAATATTATCTCATGAATCAAAGGTATGGAAAACTTTGTTAATTCTGCTCAGTTTGTGCTTCATACAATGACAATTCAAATCATGTGACCTACTAAGGAATGACTAATTTTTACCCGAGTATAGGTAAAAACTAATTGAAATTTTTGAAACATCCTTAAAGAAAATTTTACCAACCCAGTGAATGTATATGTACAATTTGTGCTTCATATAATAACAGTTTGAATCATAGGACCTTCCCTTTACTTAATGATCAATAGTTTTACCTGAGTTTAGGTAAAAACTAATTAAAAATTCAAATATCATAAAAGAAATTTTACCAAGTCATTGAATGCCAAGGCAAATTTCACATTTGTGACAGAGAGGCGCATGAGTAAACTAAATTATGCCCAATTTGTTGTATATACAATAATAATTCGAATCATGTGACCTTCTACCAAGGTAATGACTGATAATTTTACCAGTGTATAAGTAGGCAATTATCTTAGTCTATTTTACTGGTATAGGTGGGCAGTTGGAAAAGTTCCTCGAATTTTCTAATTATATTCATCCATCCTTTAAATTCACCACTGAAATGGAAGTAAATAATTCAACAAAATTTCCAGACGTAACTGTCACCAAAATTATTAATAAACATGATTTTGAATTTCACTAGTTCGGACTTCCATTGTCTACTATATAAAATGATTTGAAATCCCTGAAACAACTAAAAAAGAAGAATTAAAAATGAATAGCTGAAAATAACAATTATATTAAGCAAAATAAACCTGAAATGAAATACAAACGTCCTCAGTTGATGACAGTCATCACCCGAAGACGATTGTAGATACTAACAATCGAAACGTCGTGAACTAACGTGACTTGGAATATCTCAACTTTTTATTTCCCTTTTTCATTTCTTTATTTTCATTTATTTTTGTTCAATTGTTCTATTTTACTTGTATTTCATTTCACTATTATTTTCCTTAATATAATTGTTATTTTCAGCTATTCATTTTTGATTCTTCTTTTTTAGTTGTTTTAGGGATTTCAAATCATTTTCTATAGTAGACAATAGAAGTCCGAACTAGTGAAATTCATCATGAAACATTGTCAATCACCTTCAAACAAACATGATTTTGTTATTTTCCACAATCCAGCTTGTATGTACATTGTCATACATAATTCCACGACACATTACTATCAACATAAAGTAGCAGCTTTCGATAGAATATGTTCACAGACTATTGAATATTCCTCTATCCGAAAGTAATTTTCAGAAAAAATTGAATGTTATCAAACAAATTGATGTCAAAAATAGTTCATATACCATGTCTATCCCACTTCAATAAACAATAATAGGCGTCATAGAACACTGACATACTTTGGTGAAACCACTCGTTTTTCAGGACAGAATTGGACATGGTTTACCAGACAAATAAGTATTCAAGCAAATATATTCTATACAATAAAGACAAAACTTCAGTGTCGGAAAGATCAGGAGTTGTGACTTGTGGTTCTTGCCTAAAAATTTATATCGGCCAAACGGAAAGAACCTTTTCCAAGATTGAAAGAACATAGGAGTAGTTTATTGAATATGAAGACAAATTCCACATTTGCGAACCATATTTTGATAGAGGGGAATGAGTTTAACCACGACTATAAAGTATTTCATATGGAATTGCTTAGAAATTAATATATTTATGGAATCTAAACATTTACTGAGGGACCAAATAGAATTGAATTCTTCTCCTCTTCTGAATCTGTTTTCTAATGTGGAAATTAGTAGTTAGTTTATTATATGTTCATTTAATGAATTGGTGAAATTTTCTTTTATGATGTTTGAATTTTCAATTAGTTTAACCAGGTAAAATTATCAGTCATTATCTATGTAGAATGTCACATGATTCAAATTGTTATTATGAAAAGCATAAATCGAGTAGAATTCACTCAATATGAAAACACTTGAGGAAGCTATTGTATAGCAAAACATGTGTTGTGGTTTTGTACCTTGTGCTTTTCAATGAAAATCTCCCAATAAAGTGTTACTTGAGAATAAATTCTAAGGTTCTCAGTTCATAATCATATAATAAAATCATTTAATCAACCATACCCCTACAGTATGCTAAATTGAATGCTGAATTAACAATTCAATTACTAAGGTGTGTCATACAATTTAAATTAGTTTATACTAGAACATAGTTGAAGATTCCTTTACTAAAAAACATTGATGATGCAATGTTTTGTGAGATTTGAATCAACTTCTGACTTTAAATCAACTCTGATAATTGTTTGAGTAATAAAATAATACATTAATGAGTATTAACATATTTCAAAAAACTCCAATTGATATAGGAAACATCAATTCATTATAATTAGTATAATGAATATAATAAATTTTATTAAAGATGAAAGTTCAGTAATGAATGGATTTGGAACTTTCATATTGGTCAAAAAGGGAGATAATTTCCTAAAAGCATTAAATAAATATATAGTTTTTTTTTATTTTGCAAACCCTCTTTTGGAATAGTGTTCAATCATATTGGACAGATATCACAACGAGAAAAAAGAAACAAATATCACGAAACAAAATCCAGTACTTTAGACATTACTTAAAACTACACTGAAAAAAAAATGCTAACAGTAAAACTAATACATATCCAGAATATGCAAAAATGAAATTACATTAGTACAAACAATCAGACAAATCAATTTTTAAATAATATTTAGATCTAGATATAGCACCAACTAATTTATAAATAAAGCAAATAATAAAAACTTACCTCTTGGGGATGAGTTGATGGGGGATGTGTTGTTGATTATCAGCTCTGGAGAGTCTTTGGGAAAACTTGTCGGACGTGGAAGACTAGCTCCATTCGTTTTTTTAATACTATACGAACCTCTTTGGCTGTCAGTCGCCAATTTGTCGACGATGGCCTCCAGTTCACCAAATACCTTAAAAAAATTGAAACTTGGTTGAAAACTAAAGCTTTGTTACCCAATTATTTCATAACACATAAGAATTATATTAATTTCCTAACAAGCGCCCCGACCATGAAGAAAGTTCCCGTTTTAACCAAACGGTGTGCTTTTAAAGATACAAGGTGTCATATCGAAATGCAAGTGTTTCAATATTACAGAACAAAAAATAATTCAATAAAATCAGCTGCCATCCCGACTGATATTATTCGCCTCGCCCCTAAGATAACCAATAAAGTATTATATATAATTATTATATGATTATATAAAAAGGATGTTTCCAAAAATTGGGTCATCTGAAAGCAACGTTTTTTGACTCATCTACAAGCAAAAGAAATTACGGGGCAGAAAACTCAATGTACTCAGCTCCTAACACTAATTGGAGAAGAAGGTCTGCGAATTCATAACACTTTCATATTTACCGCTACAACCCAAACAAAAATGTCACCTATATGAGACACTAGCGACCCGCCCCGGCTCCGCACGTGTGCAATGCTGATACCTACCAGAAATTCAAGGACACATCTGGCGCCCCAGTTGAAATATTAAAAAATCCTTTCTTATTGCACATCTACAACATAAAACGAACCTACATACAAAATATCAGCCTCTGAAAATATGACGGTAAGGAGAGACAGTGATGAAAAGGTAATTTTCATATGTAAACGCGGCCATGGGGGCAACACTCCTACTCCCGCGGTGGAAGTCCCAGTTGTGATATTTAAAAATCCTTTCTTAGTGCGCATCTAAGACCTAAGAAGCACCTATATACCAAATTTCAGCTTCCAAGAACTTACCAGTACGGAGAAACAGAGATGAATGAGTGTGAATGACTCACTCGTTATAAGTATAGATAAGTTTCTGTCCCTTGAGCAAAAAGAGGATCACTCGACAGAACATGTTAATACAGAATTGAAGAATTTAATTCTCCAATGTGAGCGTGGCGAGCTTGAAGGTAGTTTAACAAAAAATTGTTCATATGTGGCCTTGAATCTGCAGAAAGTAGAACATTGTGGAACGGTTATGGAAGCTATATGGCGTGGTAGCTCTTCCTCTCCCATCCGTAAAAAAAGTTACCGTTTTTACTTGAAAGGCGCGCTTTTGAAGATAGCTGTTCTTGAAGAGCCCAGAACATTCGAGGGCATCCCACAACATTCCAGAATCTCCGAGGGCATTCCAGAACATCTCGGAATATTCAAGAATGCGGTGAAATGTTTCGTAAATATCATGTGCTTTTGGGCCTTAATTTTCGCCTTCTAGAAAATTCCAGAACAATCAATGGTATTCAAGAGCATTCCACAAAATTCCAGAACATTGTAGATTGTTGTGAAGTGTTAGTATGGAACATTTCAGGTCACTGCGAAGTATTCTAGAACTCTAGGTTCTTCCAACAGGGACTCCGGAACTTTAACAATTGATAACAGCCATCTTGTTGAAGCTACACATGTCAAATCAGTTGTCATATATTCAGTCTGTTCTGCCAAATCACCATGGACAGATATAGCTTTCAACAACACGTTCAAATAATAAGACTGTCTTATCAAAATGGGTGTTCTCTTAGGGCAACGAATAAATAACGATTTCGCGTCGCTCACAAGTACTCGGCCTTTCGCAGACCACAATTTGGCGAATTTTGCGTCGTGACTTGGGCCTGCACCCCTACAACTGACCCAGGAACTGAAGGTTTACCAACTTCTTTTGGCCTGAATTGGATGATATGGACACCCAACGACGTGTGGTTTCAACAGGACGGCGTTACATGCCACATAGCTCATGCCACATTGGATATTCTGCATGAGCGATTTGAGGGCATGTGGAGGTGATATGAACTGGCCACCTAGATCATGCGATTTGACACCGTTAGATTCTTTCTTGTGGGGTTTTCTTAAGTCGTAGGTGGATGCGAATAAGCCACAAACCACAACGGTCCTCAAAACCAACATAACCCATGTCATCGGCAAAAACTTATTTCTCCTAAAAAGATACCCCTTTCAATTCAATACAAGTGCTCTATTCAAACTGAGGAAGTTTTAACTGGTAGAACAACCACAAAACTTTGGATAAATTTCAGATTTGGATTTGTACCAGTATAAGAATAACTGAAAGTTATCGTATGTGGTCGGGATATCTACAAGAAATGTTTTCCTGTAATGACATAAAAAACTTACTTTAGACGTTTCCGTGTGGAAGGTGAGCTCAGCATTGAAAAGCGATTGGAGATTCGTGACGAGGAAAAGAACTCTGGAATCATAAAGGGCCGGCAGTTCGTCGTGTAGTTCCGAATTCAATATTTCGTACGTCCTTTTGGCTTCTTCTAATTGTTCTCTGCCTTTCGCGATTTTAGCTTCGTCTTTCTTTTTCATGTTCGTCTGGAGAGCTTGGAAGCTATGTCGTTGACTGTCGTAGTCGACCAGTTTACGACCTCTTTTGTCAATTTTTTTCTGGAAACAAACGAGAAAATGGTTTTATTAGAGAGAAATAAAGGATAATACATACTTTCGAAACTGTATGAAGAACTGGTGGTTACTAGAAATATTTGACTATGTAATAATCGACATGGATTAAGGAAAAATCGTTCCTTTAAATCCGCAGCCTATGATTTTCTCAATAGTATATACTCCAGAATTGATGCTATATTTTTTTATCTGTTATCCAGATTTTCTATACATAAAGTTAGTGAGGCTTGGTTTTCCACATAACATATTACTGTCAAATACAACAATATCATGTCCAAGGAACATCATATAACATCAAGAGTTCTTCAGGGATCAGTACTGGGACCTTTACTTTTTTTGTGGTATTTGTTAACGATCTCTCAGAACATTTTGAAAATTGTCATATAGCTATGTTTGCAGATGATACTACAATGACAGTTACTGGAGCCACACTGGAAAATGTAGTAACAAGTGTCAAACGGGTTATTGATGGATTTACGTCATGGGCGAAGGCAATCATTTTTACATCAAATACTCCAAATCTGTTTCAATTAAATTTTATCACAAAGAAAACTAACTTTCTGATGGAATAAAGATGTCTGTCGCATTATGTGAAATTTCTAGAAACCATGTTAGATGAATCTCTGAGTTGGGATCTGCATATTAATTGTTTATACAAGAAACTTAATTCAGCATTTCTTGCAATAAACAAATGAAATTGTAGATAGTAGAGTAGAATTTCATTTAACAATGTTACTGTGACCTGCCATACATTTATTACAGGTCACAGTACATAAAGAGAAATATTGCAATAAAAATAAAATGTTGAATAAAAGGAATATACAGGACGTTCCAACGATAACTTGACCTCCCCTGTAAGTCAGAAACGGACATGTAATCGAAAATTTCAAAGATCACGTCAATTTTTATTTTTAGGGGGACTAATTCTGATATGAAACTACCCACTCCATATTTTTCAATAACATGGGGGTTGAGTGATACATCATTTGAAAGATTTTTTGTCTCTGTACTATTTTTAGAAAATTGGTTCATTGGTTATTGAGAAATTAAATGTCGAACGCTTTATTTTAGAAAAAACAGAAAATTCGGTATCGTTCATTTTAATGAGGAAATCAACAATAAATAATATCAGTGGAAACAAAATCAATGGATAAATTGTTCAAAATGACTACCACCTAGTTCCATACAATAATACAGTCTACTATCGAAAGCGTTCTGTATATTATTCAAGATGTTCGGAGTCAGCAATCGGTATTCCCTAACAATTCTGTCGCAGGTCTTCTAGATTTGTACGCTCAGTAGAGTCCACTTTGGACATCAGGTGTCCCCAAAGAAAGAAGTCCAAAGAAGTCCATCGGTGTGAGATCAGTTGATCTAGCTGGCCACGCCACTGGACCTCTTTTGCCGATCCAACGCATTGGAAAACGTTCGTCCAAAAACTGTCTCACCCGAACATCAAAATGTGGGGTTGCACCATTCTGCTGGAATGTTATTTCATTTTCTACTGAATTGTAAACATTTTCAAAAATTTGTGTGATCATAGAATCTACACAGTCCTGTAATATATTTAAGTATATGTCTCCATTGAGATAACGTTCAATGAAGAATGATCCAACAATGATTACCAAGAATGCCGGCCCAAACATTCAATTTTTGTGAAGTTTGTGAATGTGTTTCCGTCACCAAATGAGGATTCACATCGCTCCAGTAACGACAATTATGTTTATTCACTTCACCATCAACTTGAAAGAACTTTCTTCTGAGAAACATGTATAATAGATCTGGGTTATTGGTCAATTTATCGCTGAACATCTCAGCGATCAGGATCATCTTCGTTTAATTCCTGAACTAGCCGAATTTTGAAAGGATGGCATTCGTAGGCTTTCAAAATCCGAAAAACACTAGTAGCTGATACACCAGACGCTCTAGCTACTTGTCTGATAGATTGTTGATTATCCATTTGTGCATGTCCTACAACTGCAATTTCAACTTCCGTCATTTCAGACAGGACGGGATACTTCATGTTTTCTGTTGTGAACAGAACCTGAAGTTCGAAACCTATCCATTAACTGTATACCGTATTGATGGCTCACGTTGTGGTCTGGATGATTCGTATTATAAATTCTTGCAGCAGCTTTAGCACATTAATTTTTTCGATAATAGATTGCAACAATTTTTATTCTTTCATCAGTAGAATAAATCATGTTGGAACACAGTGAACAAAGATGACTCAATGATAATTCGTGAAGAAGTGACAGTGGCCAATTGTCTACTTTTTGTTCTGCGACAACTAGACTCAACGTCCATTTCAAAACGTTTACTACTGGACTGTTTTGTATAGAACTAGATGGAGGTCATTTTGAACACTTTTTCCGTTGATTGTGTTGCCATTGATATTACTTCTGTTGATTTCCTCAATAAAGCGAGCGGCAGCGAATTTTTTCTTAAATAAAACGTTCAAAAACGTTGAAAATTATTATTGGCTGACCAAATAATCATTTTATGCTAAAATATATTATGGGTATTATTATATTAAAATATATTATGGGTATTTTAATGAACTTGCTTGGTTGAAATATTCCATTATATTGCAGAAACTTTTCTCGAGGAAAAACTTTTTGACGACTATTTTGAATTTGATGAATTCGAATGCTTTCACTAATTTATCGAAAATATACTAATTTAGGTTCAGATAATTTTTGTTACTCACAACTAGTCTGTGCCGTTGGAATTCAACATATCTGCAAATCTTGTGTTATACTGATCGAAGTGTTTCTTAAATTTGTTTGTGTTTTTATGTATCTCTAACAAAACGATGTATATGTATAAGGAAGACACCGTCATGATACCAAGCTGAATGAAGTGTTGATGACAGTGATCTACGTTTCCTACATTTGCCAAAATACAAATGGCTTTTTTCTGATATCGAAATACCATTATTGGATTACTTTAGTTGCCCCAAAGTAGAATATCATATGATAGTATAGAATGAAATAAATAGAAGTAAGATACTTTCAATAAATATAGATTGGTGACTGGTTTGAGATGTTTCAGAACAAATAAAACTCTAGAGAGCTTACGAAGTAAACAATGGCGGCGCAAGACCTAAATTTAATGTGGGCAACTTACATGTCGCGAGGCCCTCTGATGGTGCAAGAAGAAGGGTTTATAAAATATTCATTAAGAAACACTTAACCAAAATTTTTACTCACATATTTTTTTGGGACATTAAACAACAAAATTCAAAGAATAAAAATCCTGACTCAAAAGTAATAAAAAAATCGTGTCTAGGTCGCCGTATTGAAACCCCAGTCAAAGTCACTGAAACTGCGGCTATTTACTCATGGAGACCTTTAAAATGAGCCCAAACACGTCACGTCTACTGTAAGTTGCCGAGGAGTTGGCCATTTGCAGACTGTTCTGGTTGTAGCATCAAGTACATAAGTACTATTGGAAATATCGAATTTTTATTTTGATCAGTGTTATCATTTTAAAACTATGTAACACTATCATTTATTGTATTAGTGTGATTGGTGAAGAGGACCGACACTAAATGGGAAACATCTGTATATCGAAAACCCACTCACACAAGACAGTATCTGAACCAGAAATCCAACCACCATCAATCGACTCAGAGAGGAATCATCGAGAGTTTACTAGACAGTGCTTTCGAGCTCTGTAATACAAAGGAAGGTCTCGAAAATAAATAGGCATCATCAAAAATGACCTTCAACGGAATGGTTACTCCAGAGTGACAGGAGAACAGGCTTTAGCTAGAAGACAGCAGGAGCTCCACAAGGAAGAGAAGCCGCCACAACCAGTACTTGTACTCCTTTACATCAGAGGATTATCGGAAAGGATAAGAAGGATTGGGTACAAGTATAATTTCAGAACCTGCTTCAGATCTGGGAACACTATCCGTAGCAGTCTCACAAAAATCAGGCCACCAAACGCGGACTGCGATTCCAAGAATTGCATTTACCGGATACCCTGTGAGTGCGGAAAATCCTATATTGGTGAAACTAAGAGGCCATTGAATGTTCGCATTGCCGAGCACAAGAAGCACACACAGCGAGGAGAAACCAGCGAATCCGGAATAGCAGAGCATGTTTGGACTCATCAACATAATATCAATATCAAGTGGGCTCAAGCTGAAATCATCCGCAAAGAGGAACACTGATTTAGGAGAAAATTCAAGGAAGCCGCTTATATGTTGTCCAACAACGCATTATTTAGTCAAGCTAGCGTAGTATACGTAACAAATGGAAACCTCTTATCAAGCGAAAAACGACCAACTTCCGCCAAACGGTCATCTCCCACTAAAATCAATGAAGCGGAAAGAGAAAAGAGGGGATAGGTGAAAGCATCCGAATGACCTATAAATAGTCAGATCTCGGAGGAATAAGTCCAGATATCACCCGAAGACGATTGCGGATACTAACAATCGAAACGTCGTGACGTAACTTGGTTTGGAATCTTTTAATTTTTAATTTTAATTTTTCATTTTTTTTAATATTTTTTTATTTTCAACTTTTATTTATATTTCAATTTTTTATTTTCTGTTTGTAGCTTGTATCTTATTTCCTTGTAATTTCAGTTTTCTGTTTTAATAAAATTATTATTTTCGGTTGATATTTAATTTTTTTCAGGGATTTCAAATCAATTTATATTATATTAGACAATGGAAGTCCGAACTGATGAAATACACTATCATTTATTCTCACATCAGATACTTTTAGAAATTATAATACTCGTAATAATATAGGAACATAAAGCGGGACTGCTTCTGCATACGATACTTTGGCTTTCTGGTAAAAGAAAGTCCCGAGATCTCTGACCGGAGATTCCCCGCAATAGCAGCTTAACGCCAAGTAATGTTGCCAGACTAAATAAAAAGGAATGATCAGAAGCGACAAAGATGAGAATTTATTAATTGATAAATTTTATAATATAATATAGTTTATCAGAATGCCCCGAAGAATGGAATATCTTTAGGTTGAGAATTTTTTAAAGTATTAATTATAAAAAAATCATGGTGTGTACTTTTGGGTTTTCTATACCTTTTGTAAATTTATTATCGGCTTTCAGGCCCTTTGCACCGCGAGGCCGTGTGCGGTGCCTCACATTGCCCACGCCTCTGAAAGTACATAATCTGCGTAGTTGGACCCGTTTAACCGATCGTCGATGATTATACCAAGAAAAGATACATTTTGTTTTTTCTGATAGAGTGGATTCGAGGGGACAAGTTCTGTGTTTTACCTTCATTCAATTCGAGTATATTCTTTGAGAACCAGCTTTTGACTGAGTTTTTGTTCTCGTCAACAGTACGAATCAAATCGATGTGTGAATTATCCGATTTCACAAGAGTGGTGTCATCAGCAAATAGTATAATAATTTGACATAAATAAAAAAGGTCCAAGTACTGAACCTTGAGGTACTGCATGTTGTATCAGTTTGATATCGGATTTGATATTATTAAGATCAACATACTGATACCTGTTTCGATGTGGGAGCTGACGAGTCTCAGAACGGTACCTCTCAAAACATAATGACTCAATTTTTCAATGAGTCAAGCTTTGGTCAAGTCGCATAAAGTCGAGAAAGTGTGCTTGCACTGATCAAGACAGTCCACTATGTCATTCACCATCTTGTAAGCAGCCTGAGTTGTGGATTTGTTTTTCCGAAATCCATATTGGGATTCACCAAAATACAAGCTCGTTTCAAACGGGGAGTATAATCGCTTTTTTATTAATTTTTCGATGATTTTTCCAATAATGGAGACAGTCCTAATTGGCCAAAATTTGTCTAAACATGATTTATTGCCTTTCTTGAAGATTTGATTAATGAGGTTGATTATTGGCATGACTATTCGCTCAGCAATAGCTCTCATTGAAAAGTCATTTAGATCATGTATGTGACGTGAACTAAAATAATACTCAGTACTTTCTGTGGGCATACTGGTTCTAAAAAGAATTTATCTAAAAATAATGAATGTTAAGCATCTATTTTGCAATCACATATTCACATATTTCTTAAAATATAATATCATGGGGATGCGGTAGAAGTTTCAATAGTTTATTTGTTGCCCAAAAACGCTGTATTAGACTGATTTTTGCGATATCTGCAAACTTATACTTATAAGGGAAAATATATTACAGTTGTCCTGAAGAAGACAGTAAACACTGTCGAAAGCTTAACAGACATTGAAGAGTTTTCTTTGCATTGAGGTCAAAGTAACTCACAGACTCTCATATAGACGAGTCAATAATTTTGCTTTATAAAAAAAAGAATGGGGTTTTACCAAGATCTTCATTGACGATAAGGAGCAATTAGCCTAAGTTTATTTAAACGCTGGGCTTAAACGAACACCAAATTGGCACACTCACGAAACAGAAAGATATTTTTGTTGAAAAGAAGAATTCATTCATGTCTTAAACACATCAAATGGTATTCAGAACGTAACCAACTTAATAAGCTATCAAAAAGGAAGAACCGGACACCAGATTAATAACTTCAATTCCAAATTGAGGCGAAACATTTTGAATTTGGAGATCAAAATTACAATGAGTGATTGAATAAAAAATGATAAGGAATATTAAAAATTGAAAGTAAGAGTATTTTCTCTACTGCCATGTCAAATTGTTTCCGAATTCCTAAATATAATAGAAAATTTTGTCAAATTAAACAATGATCATATCATAAATCAACTACCAACAAAAATGGTTTCAAACTCGACTAGAATTATTACACCTATTGATATCCAAAATTTCCTTTTGCCAAACCCTAAATTTGGCAATCAAATACAAACACCATCGCTTTTAGTCAATCTAGAATTCATTATTGAAAATCCTGACGACGAAAATGAAAATATAGAGCACAATTCAATAATATAATTTTTTTTTCCATAAAACAGCGATAGCAAAGATGTTTCGACTGGTATGTTCTAGAAGGCCAAACATTTTCTGAATAGTATATTATGCAACGATCATGTAATTATGGTTATTAAGACACGAGCATTAACCGGGATACGAAACGAGCCGAAGGCGAGTTTTGTATGGTATATGCGATTGTATTAATAACCATTACATGAGAGTTGCATACGCTATTTTTTCTAAACCCGATAAATAATGAAAAACCATAAATATTATATTTGTATTGAACACATTTACAGTAATTAACTCATATTTAAAAAAAACACAAACTTAATGGTATTATCATGGATATATGAAAACTATAAAGATTTTAATTATATTTATATTGAATATAACAACTGTAATTAATCTGATCTTTTAAAAATATTGGAGTCGATGGTATTCCTTCAATATCGCTGTTTTCAGACATTTTGATAATATAGGAAGATAATATGAAAACTGATTTTGACAAGTAAAGCAATTAGTTACTTAGGTTAGAATCTAGGACAAACAAAGGAACAGGATTCTTGATTGAAAAATTATGGGTTTCTATTGGTTGATAATCTGTATCGTTATGAAAAATCTGTATCATAATGGATATCATTATGAAACGGGTTATGGTCATATAAGTGTATTGTTAGAGTACGGGTGTAGAAAAAACTCATTCTGATAATGAGTAATATAACAATAACAATAAATAAAATTGATATGATACAAATTGTCACACATCCAACTCAAATCAGACCTAACCTCTGATTCATTTGCCATCAATGCTGGGATAATCCAGAGCTGGCTTCTTGAAACGAATATTTTTGCCTGCCTTGGCTTAAATCGGTTATTTTTATTTCCATTGTAGATGACAGTGAGTTTGATATACTACTTCGTTGTCGGAATCTCCGCCATAGATCACTTTCAAGAATGAGCAAAACTGAGAGAACAATAAGAACATAGCAAATTTTATGGGTTGGTGATCTATTTCTCTTGTGGAGAATATTGGTATGAAACTTGCCTTTCTACAAAAAAGAGAAAGTTATACCTGTTGTGCTACTATTCTACCTTGGTCATCACTATTTATGATATGAAAAGTGTCAAAAGGTAGACTTTCTTTGCTTGTCAGAAGTTATAATAATAACAGCTGAAAAACAGCTGGTCCCACGTCTTTAGAGAGAGGCATATCTCACGCGAGATATATGAGTATTTACTTAGTTATTCAATGTACTTATCTCAGTGCAAAATACACATTAAAACCATCTTTTCTATTTGAAATGACAAATATGTATGAATAGATTATATGGGATAAGGATTTTATTTGGCGCACATGTTTTTTTCTGAGCTGGCTATTCTGTTCATTTGTCATTATCATCATGTTGATTGTTTATAAGGTCAACTCCGCCGAATATTAGGCATACTAATTAGAAAATGAATACAATAGAAACGGTAAGTAGAACTCAGAAACGGATAATGTACACATATGACATATGTACATATGACAACTGAAACACAGAGTAGCCAACTCAAAAAATAATACATGTGCTGCATAAAAATTCCTTCTTTATATCTGTTGAAATCTGTTTTTCCGTTAACCAGCGGTCGCCCCTCTACAAACGACAACTCTCAAAAGTCGAAACTTGTGCGAGTTAAGGACTAATGAGGTCTTACCTTTTAACGTGTGATTCCTAACACGATAAAATGAATACAATGAAAATCACTTTCGAACAGTAAATAAATCTCAAAATTGGATACTACAAACATTCTACAGATGACACCTGACAATAATGACAATTAAACAGAGCAGCCAACTCATAAAAAATGTATGTGCTCCAAAAGAAATTCTTTTCCAATATATTGTATATTGTGTGATCAACAGAATACCCTGTTAAGTTTTGTTTTAAACTCCATCATTGTTCTATTCTCAAATCATTATAAAACTCATTCGTATAAGAGTACATATGTTCAAGGTCTCTAATAAAAAATCATCATTATCCAAGACGTATGAAAATAATTGTGTAACGATGTTCAATGGCACGCGTCAAAGTTTGCAGGTTCCGCTGGACGGGCCAATTGATGACGGAACCGATCAAATTTCAATTAATGACTTTCTAAATGAGGTACTACAAAACAGTTAAAATTACGAAAGTTAAACTCATTTACATAAAAAATGCATTTGTATCGTTATACTATGACCTCAGAGCGAAAACCAACTTTTTTATTTGACAAGGTAGACCAGTGTTTGCTTTGGAGAAGTTGCTCAGAATCGAAAAGTGAAATTTTTTGGTCAACTCTGTGGTCTTTGGTATTTCTAGAGTTTTCCCATTTTGTTATGAAAGATAATAAATATCGCCTTGAAATTTTTACAATTGACTTGGTTAGCATTGGACAGATCTCATTCAATTTTGAAAGAAATCGGAAAAATAAAAAAAGTTCCGACAGCATTTTTCCAAGAAATTTCAAACGCCTAGAAACATTGAATAATTTAATATAACCAATTTCATAGACATTTTCATTGAACTTTTTCCATAACTTTACGGCATGGAACCATTTTCCTTCCCGGTTTGTATTAGTGAAATAACATATTTTGTGAGTGAAACAAATTTTTCAAAAACGAAACCAAAAATTTCTTCAATGATCATAATGTGTTGAAATGTGTCTACATATTCTTAGGTTCTACTGAATGAAAAGAGGAAATATTTGGCCAACCTAAATTTTTTCTTCTATCACAACTTTTTCTTATAAAGTCAAGCAGGTAACATTTTCATTCTAAGTGCCCTGTTTCTTTGTTGAATTGACCATTTCGAGATAAAATTAATTTTCTGAAATGTCTACGGTATTCCACTTAATTGAATGTATCATCTCTCCCACCAAGCGATTTCCTGGAGTCTTTGAAGTCCACTAGATACTCGTTAGGACAACAAGAGGATTGCTCCGAATTCTTGGGGTTCTTGTTGAATACTCTTCGTGAGCAAAAAAATAGCAGACCCAATACTCCTGACCGCTGTGGATTGAATGATTCCGTACAGTGTATCTCGTCTTGTGTTTGTAGAACTTTTGCTGGAACTTTTGTTGAATCATCTGAAAACGGAACTTTTAACGGGTGATGATCAACTGTATTGCCAAACATGCGCCAAACTGACTGACTATTATAAGAAAACAAGTATAGCTGAGGCACCAGTCAACCTAATAATAACACTGACGGAAGCACCAAACTCTTACGAAGGTTCGAAATAGATGAACACTTCAATTTAGTAGACAACTATTATACTCTTCATGCAGTCATTGTTCACTGTGGTTCTGGCATTGAATCTGGCCATTATTACTCATTGGTTAAAGACGAAACAGACTGGTTTAAATTTGACGATACTCGTGTCACTAAGTGTTCTGGCGATGTCTTGAATTTATTGGAGCCTCTGGAGATACCCTACATTTTGTTTTACGAAAAAAAGGACATTGGTAAATCAAGATCTTCAGATGATATGGTGCTGCAGGTTTTTCCGAATTTTCCTGCAGCTGAAAAAGCAAATGCGCCACTGGAATCAGTGAAGTCGTCCCGGAGCTGTACCTGCTCAAACTTCATTGCTATGCGAATTCCTGGCCAAAAAAGACTGTAACGATACCCCCGTCTTCATATTCGCCAGACATGACTCCATTTGACTTATTCCAAGTTCCAACAATAAAGGGGCGTCATTTTACAGGCATAGATGACATAAAAAGTGCATTGCTGAAAAAGTTGAAAGCTATCCCAAATATTAAGTTTGAGAAGTGTTCCGAAGATTGGAAGAAGCACTAGCACAAGTCCAGCATATATAATGGGCACTATTTTGAAAGCGACAACATCAATGTAGACGAATAATTAATTGGATATAATTTTTGAAGCAGAAATTTCCTTATTTTCGGAACATACCTCGTATATCAGGATGCGACGACACCACATCTATTTGCTCACCAAAACATATTAAATTACAACTCTTTTTGGATATGCTTCGATGATTTTGACATTTGAATCAATCATCCGAATTATACTTCTTCAATAAATATATGGAATTAAACTGTTGAATCTGACATTTCATAATATATAACTTTCCAGGTAATGGCTATAAAAGGTCAGATACAAACAATTATCATATTTAATGTGAGTTGCTGAATTTTTATTACTTTTCAACCCCTGAAAACATATTTAATTGCAAAAACCAATTACTATATTTTTCGCCGCTGAAATCAAAGAGATGATGTTTAAAATATGAAAATAAACGTATCAGATAATTTCTTTTGGTCTAACACAGATAATCCGGAAAATTCGATAATAGTTCATATGTTTTGTAGCACAATAACATTGTTAGTGACTTCAAAGAAATGAGTTTTGGAAAGTCAAATAGAGTAGAAATAATACATAATCAATAATAGTCCAGTAGATAGCACAGCGCTAGACCTTTGTCATTTTATCAAAAGCTAATATGTATGACGCTTTCTATCGAAACCATAGAGATAGCCTAAGGAGAGTCGTCATCGCCATTACTTTTCGAACTTCCATTGTCTAAAATGAAATATGGAAGAATAAATGAAATAAAATGGATTGAGATGCTGAAATATTTGAAAATCCTATAAATAATATAATCAAGTAAGTAAAAAATAAAAGTACTCTCAAAAAATGTGCAAAATGAATAGCAAAAATTGTAAGAAAGCTGATTTGTGAGGAGAACAAATTATTGTGACCTGAAATAAAAAAGTGAATGATAATAGGTTAAACAATGGGTAAGTGAAATGGTGATTATATACGAACAATAAAAAACTTAAATAAAAATAAAAAAAAATTAAATAATCAAGATATAAGATGAAAAAATACAAAAAAAAATAAATAAGAGAAAGATTTCAAACCGAAACTCTTCACGGTGTTTCAACTGATAATATCCAAAATCGTTTTGGGGTGATACGATTATTCCTGATAGTTGAGACTATTCATAGGTAGCTTTTGACTGTCCCAAGAGCCCAATCGAACATATTAGTGTACAGTTTGGAACAGGTAGCCAGATTTTACATATGTTGAATCCCTCTTTTGGCTGTGTTCACGAATTGGATAGTAATATATGTAGGCGATAGAAATTCATAAACACAGACACAATTTTAATTGAAAGGAAGATGGATTTATTATTAGTGAAATCTGGCTACATCTTCTGAATTGTACCTACACAAATTAGGCACATCAATTTAACCAATAGAAACGAAGCCACGCCCATCAACGACGGAAGAAATCCGGTGAAACTTTCCAATAACTTAATATCCACTATAATTGCCTCATCACCTTTGATTATTTCTACCGCAGTAGTACACGAAACGTCAGACATAAAAACCTGCAGACCACGGCCAACACGGTTCACACCTTTTCGTATGCCGAGTGTCAGAAAGATAAAAAATTCACCCATGAAATTATCTGGTGAAACAAGAGTATATACATAGTAGAATTTTTAACAGACGAAATACTTATTCTTGGAAAATGAACAATCGAGTAGGTATACCAAATGGCTAAACATCAATATCATTTTGGTTTTAATATCTGGGTTGGGATTTTCGCAACACGTTCACAACTATCCTCTTACCGCAACTTCTTGAAGCCCGATGTGGAGGACACCCCAGACAACTTACAAACATTATTCCTATCAATGTTGTGTACTTGCACACAATCCCCTAATCATGCGGGAGTACTTATTGGACATATTTCCAAGAAAGTAGGTACGACCCCCTCATTTACCGGATATCACACCGCTCAATTTTTTGTATCTGAGAGTATTTTAAAATTATGTTTACCATCATGTTTTTGATTCGGATACCTGATACGTTGAATTCGATTGTTAGATGTTACCTTTGATTGGAAAATAATGGTCATTATTTTGAACATGTTTCATTATCTACATATATATTTTTTATATGGATTTTAGGTCACTTGTTTAATGAATGAACATGTGACGTTACCTAACTATATAGCTGGAGATTTCATTGAAAACAATACCTATCTCACTTCATAAAAATAAAAGTTTCTCTAATTTAACCGTATCTTTTATGTATTCCGAGATCTCCATAATACGAGAATACATTTTTATTTTGGATTAACCGTATAAAACCATTTGATAATAGTTTGCTTAGGTTAGGTCCAAAGTGGGTGGGCCTATTCGACCCTTCTCTGCAACCCACGAGGATTCATTGTGACACTTACAAAATATATTTATTATGCATAAAGAGAAACTAATTTACCCTCATTTCTGGGAACTGTCCTTGGTACGTATTCAATGGAAGTAAAACTTGGTCCGCTAATTTGTGACTGAAGTCCTGCCATAACATATCTACCGACTGTGTTTGGACGTAGACAAGATCGTGGCCGGTCCACTGGCTCTCGTATATTTCCCCAATAGCTTCTAGGAGAGTTTTTGAAGCTGCCTGGCACGCTGAAACAAAAAAAATACTTAGGTCAGCATCACTGAACATCCAAAGTTTTTCTATAATGGGAAGTTTCAGAAAAAAAAATTGATTAGACTTGGAAAACAACTGTTACCCAGGTTAATATGACGACGGATATTGAACCGCAAATTCGAAGCGACCTCTAGCAGCATATCTGTTCTTGAATGTGAAATGAATTGATTTGTCGAGAAACGTCTAATAGTGTGTAAAGGAAACAAAAGAGAAATAGGGAAATAATCAGATTATGTGGTTTTTCATTATTAAATTTAAGTTTGAGCCGAACTATCGCAACAATTTCTCTTAAAGTTTCTAGTACAAAACTTTAAACCCACTGAATTTCTTATGAAGATATTCAAAGGTGTCATTAGTAAATAGAAACCATTTATGTGATGGAACTGGCTGACACTTTGTGTCATTTTCACTGAACAGTTTACAAAAACTGCAACATTATACAATAACTTCATTAGGCGTGTTCATATACAGGGTGGGCCATCGAAAACTTGACATGGAGGTTTTGTGGTACTAATCTTGCAAATCCGAAAAAACGGGGGGGGGGGGATGGGGGAAAGTTTTTTTCCTCATTTACAACATCGTCACTTCAACCCCGAAGCAGAGGGGTGAACAACCCATGGAATTTTAATAGGGAATAGGGGGCGAGTCGCACATCGTTTGAAAAATATTGAAATTCTCTAAACAATGGTGTACATTTTTTTAAATTTTGACGTATTTAAAAAAGTTCTTTCTGGTATTTAACTTTTTCAATATTGTTAATGGCAACAAATTGTTGTACGCCACTCAGTTGGAATGTATTTGGAACTCTTTCATTTATTTTTTATGCTACTTTTTTGTTATTTTTTTAGTTCTCTGATAAGAGGACTATTACAATTAAGAAATGGTAAAAAAATGCTGTTTCTATTTATCATTTTTATGTTAAAAGTGATATCTACATTATTACTAGTAGTGAGTGCCGTAAAGAAATAATGGTTTACACAACTACAGAGAGGATTGAGTTGAGTGAACTGTACTATGGAAATAGACTTGTGCTGCGAGAGCCGCTGAACTGTTCAATCAACAACATGGGAAGAATGGGTCGCGACAGTATGTTTTCGATTTAATTGCAAAATTTCGCGCAACTGGATCTGTAGCAAATTAAAAACGGCAAATCGAACCACCAGTTACAAATGAGGCGACACAAGTGGCAATTCTAGGCCATGTTGAGCTTGACCATACTTTGAGCAGAAGAAACTCAGTAATTGTTTCCTGAATGAAGATGATTTCGATCGACGCTTGCAATTTTGCGAGTTGGTTAGTGAACGAGCGGTGTTTTCAATATTTGCTTCAGTGATGAATATTCTTTTTTTCTAAATGGCACAGTTAATCGTCATAATTGTCGCTATCGGGCTGCTGATTCAAATCCTCACATTTTTCATGAAGTGCATACTTAACGTCCACAAATATTAAATGTATGGGCTGGAATTTTTGGTGACCGTATTGTTGGCCCATTGTTTTTAGAAGATAATTTAACTGGACAAATGTATCTGGAGCTTCTGGAAGATACTATTAATCCCCTTCTCACTGATATTACTGAAAATGATCACAATTATCGGGAGGATCTGTTGATATTTCAACAAGATGGGCTCCTCCACACTATGCTTCGTCTGTTCGGCAGTAGCTAGATCAGACTTTTCCGGATCACTGGATTGGGAGGCGTGGCACTATCGAATGGCCACCACGATCACCAGACCTTTCGCCCTTAGATTTCTTTCTGTGGGGTCATTTGAAAAGCAGAATTTACTGTACTTCTTCTGCATCACTCGAAGATTTACGGCAACGAATTACAAATGAATCACTCCAGAAATGCCCCATAATGTTCGAGAACGTTTCCAGCAGAATCTCTATTATTGCATGGAAACTGGAGGTGCCCATTTTGAGCATATGTTAACATGAGAATATATTAAGTAACTTCAACTCTAAATTTAATATGGTTCGTCCAAATTAAAAAAAATGTACACTGTTGTTCAGAGAATTCCAAGATTTTTCAAACGATGTGCGATTCGTCCCTAGTTCCCTATTAAAATTCCAAGGGTTGTACACCCTCTGCTCCGGGGTTGAAGTGAGGACGCTGTGAATGGGGAAAAATTGTCCCCCTCCCAATAAAAATCGACCTGTCTGAGCGTTTTTTAGGATTTGCAAGATTAGTAGCCAAAACCTCCATGTCAAGTTTTCGATGGTCCACCCTGTATATGAAGAGGCAGCCGTGCGTTCCAGTCACACATAGAGCGAATTTACTGCTAACATGGCGGCAAGCCGCCATCGAAATATGTAATTTGATGGCAATCCATGAAAACTCGTTTTTTATGACATTCGTTGTCAGCTACAAAATCAGTAAAGAAAAATTGAATTTTACCTACACCCCTGAATAAAATAACAAATATTAAAATGTATTATTTTCATACATATAGTTTTTTTGTCAGATATTTTTGATTCCTAAATTTAATAATAATTCAATTTGAAAAATCGTGGGAGAGGGGAGATATTTTTGCATGTTTCGTAACATCTATGCCAGCGTTTCCCAAACTTTTTTGCTTGGGGACCCACCTTCATTGTGGAATTTTTTTCGCGACCCACATATTGAATGATATTAAGTATATTTATTATTACTAATAATATTTCAATAAAATTATCGTGAAAATTCACTACTGAGGAAAACACCTCTGAAAGAAAATGGTAAAGATGATATAATTGAAGATGAAATACAGCACAAAAAAACTTTTAGTTCAGCATCCTAAAATTAAACGAATAAAAAAAATGAGACTTATGTGACTTGTGGAGCTGGTTCTTACGATTTACAAGAGATTTTAAATCTGGGTTGAAAGATGACGGCTTTAAATGCAGGTCCCTTTCCACACCTATTTCTACATTTATTTTTTAAATATACCAAAGTGGAGAATGTCCTCTCACACAAATATGTGGTTGAAAACCTCTTTTAAAGCTATGTTGGAAAGAACTGGATACTAACCTAACCTAGCCCTCATCCAAAATGGGAAAAACAATTTAAAAGTATTAATTATTTTTAATTTGTTTCCGCGACCCATCTAAATTGCTCCCGCGACCCACCTAAATTGCTCCCGCGTCCCACTAGTGGGTCACGACCCATAGTTTGGGAACCACTGATCTATACAATCCTCGAGTTTTAGAAATAGGCATTTATCAATGAAAATTTTCAGGGTGGAGTGGTATTCGTAAAGATTATTTCCTGAAATATTCTCAGCTGAATACAACGATATATAAATACAATTGAGAGTTCTTAAATCAAATAAACTATATCAATTGAATAACGAAAAATTTTCTGTAAGAAAATATGCTTTGAAAGTACAATGTTCGAATTTAAAGTACGATACAAAAATATGGACTTAATTCGATATTTCAAAAATAGGCGCCTTTTGGAAAAAAACCAAAAACACGCCAACTTTGATTTTTGACGGTCCATATCATGATATACATATGAGAAACGTTTCGTCAGCGGTGTTGACGTAAATGCGTAATCGACAATTTTTTTAATGCAAACAGGGGTCATGTGTTACCCCATTCAAAAGGTCAACTAATCGTATAATCGTATATTCAACGGTACAATTCTTCCAATATTTATTTAAACAGGGTGAACCAAAACTTTTTATTCATTAAAATACAATAAGATTCTAATGAATGTACAAATTGATGACCTTCAGCAATAATGCAATGTGAAAGTCGGAAAGTTGCGCAATATCCGTTTTGATGCGTTCCTTCAACTCTTCTAAATCACTTGGTCGATTTTGGTAAACTTTGATCTTTAAATATCCCCACAAAAAAGTCTAATGGGTTCAAATCCGGAGACCTTGGTAGCCATTCGATCGGTCCTCTTCTTCCTATCCACTTACCTCGGAAAACAGTATTCAGGTAGGTTCGTACATCAACGTCTTAGTGTGGGGGCCCCATCCTACTGAAACCACAAATCATTTCTATTTGGAAATAGCTGATTCAGTTGTGGCATCAGATAACCCCGAAGAAAGTGCAGATACCCTATTGTCTGGTTATTCAAAATTCCGGCCAAAACATTCACTTTTTGTGGATATTGTGTGCTATGCTTCTCAATCCAATGTGGAATTTCTCTCGCCCAGTATCGATACGTCTGACAGTTTACTGACCACTGAATAAGTATAAAAGTACCTTCATCTTAAAATATTACATATTGTATGAAACTCCGATCTCTGTTAGACGTTCCATTATGATTTCGCAGAATTCTGTCAAAGTCATCTTCTAACAGTTTTCGGACCAGATGAACTTTATACGGATGCCAATTTTCTTTTTTCAACACTCTAACAAAAGTCGATTGGTGTAAATTATTATCCAGTGCGACTTGACTGGAGCTGGTATGGGGGTTTTCTTGGAACGAAAGTACCACGTCAAGTTTTTGTGCGTTTGAAACTGATTTTCTACCACTTTTAGGGAACTTTTTAACATGGCCCGTTTCTCGAAACTTTCTTCTCAATTTTACTTATTGTTGAATGGGAAACGGGTTCTTCGTTGGGGTATTTAATATTGTATAAATCACGAACTTCTGCCTGAGTCCTTACTTTATCTCCACCTCCAATCGTAATTAAAATTTCGATCCGTTCTGTTCCTATCTCATTGCCAGATTAACTAGTTTTATAGAAATAATGTCGAACGCTCCAAAATGGCACTTCACGTCAATGACTAATTGCAAGTAGAGTGAAGAACTTTTATCAATCAATGCATTTATTTTTCTGAATCAACAAGAACAATAGATACGATCTTTTATTCCCAGTGGCGGTCCTTAGCATAATTCAGTTCAACGAATGAATATTTATTCTAATTACATTCTTCTCAATACATCATTTCGGTTGACCCTGTATTAGTACATATTGGAATGATTATACCGTTGACTAGACGATTAGTAGAGGTGCCACATGACCCCTGTTTGCATTTAAAGAAAATCAGTCCAACACCGGTGACGAAACGTCTCTCAAATGTATATCATGAGATGGGCCGTCAAAAATTAAAGTAGACGTGTTTTTAGATTTCTTCCAAAAGACGCCTATATTTTTTAAACATCGAATTCATTCCATACATTTGTATTGTACTGTATAAACGAATTGAGTAAACGACCAACGTCGTATTTGTCAACAATATCCGTACCGATCTACTTGACGCGGTTAGAGACTAGATGCATCACCAATACGTCTCGTATTCATTTAAAATTCATTGATATTCATTAGAATTAAACTGTCTAATTATATGGATACATTTCAATTATGATTTCGAGATTTCTTAAGATCATATATAAATTGTTTGTATTCAAGGAGGAATTTCAATTGAAGGATTCTTTTATTTCCGTGAGGTTATGCAAATCAGTGAAGTGTGGCAAATTGTTTTTCATTTCGGTCTCCTCTATCTGTTCATTGTATTGTTCTTATAATTTTGAAAACTGCTTTTAAACAAACGCTTTCGTATATAACAATTTCAAATGAAATTCCTTGACCTACATACGGTCTCGGAATTTCATTAAATCATGAAATATTCACCGCTTTTAAGTATAATGATGAAAAAGTAGAAAGCCAAAACCTTTATTTTCCATTAGATATGTATTACATTAATCATTCAAAAATAATACGAACCAGCGGCTTAAAAATGAGAACCATTGGATGGCGATGAAAAAGATGGCTGAATAAAAATATTTACTATAATGGAATGAACAGGGTAATCAGTGAAACTAGAAACATTTCAAAGTTTTCACGAGAGGAGCGTTCTACATCAATTCAATACATTTTTTGCTGTTCTTGGAATCCGTCTGACTTTTCCATTTCTCTCAAGTCTCAGAAAAACACTGTCGCCCCATGAGCTGACTGCGTTTTCCCAAATTTTTTTATGACATCCATTCCAACAAACTTGTTCTCTGCACTAATGTGTATTCGTTCGATGTTTGTTATATTCTTTTGGACATACTGTGGTTTGTCCAGACTGTTTTCCTCCTGCGATCCGATGTCTCACAAAACATGAGGAACTGTTTCTATCCTTTTGCTGCATTATCTTCAGGTCTACGTTGTACAGTCCCATTTTGTTCATTTAACTGGAGAAAACAGTGAGTAAAACATTGACATTTGGTCAAACTTGGCATGCTCATTTGGTCTTGGCTCTCCTGGGCTCTTCCATTGGGTCCATTGGACTTTGGTTTCGATATCATAACCATATACCCTTGATTCGTCACCAGTTATGGCCCTTTTGAGCAAATCTGGATCGCCTTTGACGCCATTCAACAAATCCTAACCGATGCTCATGAGACGTTTTTAGTGAAAATTCAGTAATTCTGGAACGAACTTCTCTGCCACACTCTTCATGCCTGAAATTTCCGAAAAAATTGCTTGGCATGAGCCAACCGATATGCCGACATCCTCTGCAACTAGTCAAATAGTGATTCGACGATTTTCCATGACAATTTTCTTTACTTTCTCAACATTTTTATCGGTTGTTGAGGTGCTGGGACATACAGGGCGAGCTTCGTCATTCACATCTTCTCGACCTTCTGTGAAGAGCTTTTACCACTTGCAAACATTTTTAGGACTCAGAGTACAATCGCCGTATGCCACTGTCAACATTTCAAGTGTTCTTGAGCACAAAAATTGATAAAAATTTTCAATCCATTTTTTAGATAGTAGAAAATGGCTGAACACGCAAAACACTTTGGCTGAACACAATTCCAGCCGCTGAACAGCTGGAATGGGGAATGTTCCTCAATTTGGGTTATTACAGCAAATGCAAGTTTGAACAAAATAAAGTTGAGTTTAATTCATGAGTTTTTCAAATTCACTTCGAAAAGTATTCAAATTGATGTTTCAGATGTTGGGTTTTGATTTTTAAAGAGATTTGTTTCTAATTCACATATTGGCAATAGCGCCTATATCAAGTTGAAATAATTTATACGTACCTAGATAATTTACTTTCAAAAGGAAAATTATCTTTATAAATCGACAATCAAGGCAATAAATTATAGTTCAATACTACCTCCACAAGCCATGTAAACAACAGTTGTTTTGTTATTTATTTATTAGAGGAAGATAGGTTAGGTGCACAAAATGTAATATGTCACAGAATGTCTCGGAACTCGGAACATAAGTGAACAGAACAGCACGTTTCTGAAATATGTCAGATTCATTGTCCTTTATTAGCTATAACCGATGTTGCCAAATGGTGAAATAGAAACGAATCCCTTCAAATGTTGAATGCATTTTTCATTTTTTTTTAAGTATTTAAATAATTTTTTAAAGAAAAAGGTTGAAATGATGAGTTTAAAATGCGTTGTTTTAGAGCTCTTTTATGAAAACTAATTGATTTTTGTCAGGAGGAACATTCCCCATTGTGAGCATATGTTTGAAACGTGTGTATCAACATAACAACATAAAAAATCGCTAATCGAATGGACGTAACCGCGAAATTTGAACATTCACCTAGTTTCTTGAACATAATTTGGAATTTGGCTCAAATCGTATATTTTTCGATGTTAAATATCCAGATCAACTCAACTAGAAAGTTGTAAAATGGCAAATCTGAACTAGACTATTCATGATAAAAACGAAACGCAAATTAAACAAATAAAATTATGTAGCCTACGAATGAAAACGAAATTAGCGACTCTGTATGTTAACAAGATGGAAAAGAGGTAGATAGTGTTTTCTAATTGACTTGGAAGAAGTAGGTGAGAGGGTCGTCGATATACGGTACCTTTGGATCGACATGTTTTCATACTCACAACATTGACTGTAATTAGGAAAGTCAGGTATTTCATCAAATGCTTTGGACTTGAGAGGAGACACTGTATCGACATTATTGAGTTGCTTACAAAATGAAATTGTTCACCAAAAATACAAAAACAACGACTGTACCGAATTTTTCAATATTTTTACGTTACCAAATATTAATATCAACTTACTGAGCGATTGGATCATGTAGAGACATGGGAAAATATTGCTAGTGCGAATGGACTTTGTTCCAGAAATTACCAAAAGTTATTGAACGAAAGTCATTTTATGTCGAGGATAAAAATCAGTATTTTATAGAGCTTTTTGTGGTATTTTTACCTTCCCCAATCTGAAAAATATAACAATTTCAAAGGAGAAATTTATATACGTGTAGGAAAGGCAAACTTTTTAGTTTACTGTACCCGTAAGTTACTGCGTAAAATCGAAGTATTTTTCACAAAAAAATTTTCAATTTATCAGCAACTATAATTTTGCATATCAAAAAAAGAGCTAGGAAATTATACAATAGTTATCTTAACGTTTCGGAAGCTAAAATTTGCCCACGTTTTCAGAATTGGACAAAATTTAAGTTCATACACAATTTTTTCTTCGCAATTTTTTTTATTTCTTAACTTCATCGACAGCTTTTACAGGAGTTTTGAAATGTGTATAAAAATCTCCACTACAATTTTTATATTTTTCAGATTATGGAAGGTAAAAACAAAATACCCAAAAAAGGTCGATAAAAATATTAAAAGTTGTTCGTATATTTCAACCACTTTGTCGTGAAAAAGTAAGAATTTGCCATATTGATGTCTAATATTGTGTTGGAGAAAGTTAAGGGATATCTCCCGGTACGAAGACGTATCTATGGTAACGACAACTGACTGAATCCACTAATATCTAAGATAAACTAGGTTGCCAAAGTTTTTATTTGTTCTCTGTCTTTCACCACAACTTGATGAAACCAGAACCAACACAAAACAAGGTTGTTTCGACCCGCTAAATTTTCATCAGTGGTGCTAGGCTGAACTATGCATGCACTGTTGCATGATAGATGACTGATCTCGTTTACAAGATGCCGTTTTGGGAAACCTCGTTCATCTTTGATAACAGCGGATCAAATCTTCTGTTGATCCCATAGATAGCGTTTTTTCAGGGAAGATGTCATTGCCTTTACTTTCTCAGAGTGTAGTTCAACAATGTGTTCGTGGTTCAGCCTAGTATCACTGTTGAGACATTGGTGGGTGTCTGAAGGTAGGTTGCATACATCGTTTACTTGAACTATACACCTTTCTAAGGTGTATAATACTGTAATACATTTTTTGATGTATCTCGTAGGGTTCAGCCAGCGTCTGCAATGTGAGCGCACAAAAATGTGTTCATTTACATTACATTAGAAACCTCTGAAATTATCAGTGTTTCTCTACTATATTTTGCATGTTATATACATGTTATGTGGTTCACACTCAATTTATATTTTTAAAAAGCAATAAACTTTATTGAATACAATTGTTTACAATAAAGACATTTGACATTTAAAAGTGATTCAAGATTTCGACGAACTTGGATAGTCGCGAAGTTGTTCAAGAATGAAGCGTCCTCTTGTTTTCCCATATTTATAGGATCAGAAACTGCTGATGTAGATATGCGTTTCTTCGAATGTTCTAGAAAAACCTTGGAAATGTGCTGAATATGCTGAGTCATTTCCTGGGTAACTGCGTAGTGGCTGATGCAATATTTCTTTATTATGGTGCAATCCTTATACAAAGGGTGCATTGATTTTTCTGATATAACATACATATAAACCTTCCTTTTGAATCTCTCTATCTATTAAAAAACCCGCATCAAAATCCGTTGCGTAGTTTTAAAGATCTAAGCATACATAGGAACAAACAGCGGGAAGCGACTTTGTTTTATACTATGTAGTGGAGATACAAGTAATTGCCTGAAGAACACTTTTTTGTGGAATATGGAATACAGTAGGTATTCGTTTATCATTGAATCAATGGGTATCCAGTATCCAGACGATAATGTTTTCTCTGTGCATACATTTTCAGATTGTGGAAGTTGAATAACCCAAAAAACGAGCCAAAAAATAAGAACTTCAAAAAAATAACTATTAAGCAATAAGTACTCCCATAAAGACTTTTGGCAGTAATGCTGTAAAAGTAACCCAGAAAAATTGAAATAGTCTGGTTCACATGTACTCGATTTAGCTCTTTTTGGTGACATTTTTCAGCCCTGTTCAAAAATTACGACCAAGGTGTCGTTCGATTCGT
Source organism: Leptinotarsa decemlineata (assembly GCF_025532065.1). Lineage (NCBI taxonomy): Eukaryota > Metazoa > Arthropoda > Insecta > Coleoptera > Chrysomelidae > Leptinotarsa > Leptinotarsa decemlineata. Next base: position 24,172,305 of record NW_027412688.1, on the reverse strand, counting down.
ATTTTTGCCTAGAAAGTTTAAGGAAAGGTCCGAAAAAGCGCCAATAAAAATTACAAAAGTTAAAAACAATAAAGTGGAAAAAAATGGGGCTTTAGTTTTTTCTTAATATCTCGGAAAATTTTCAAACTTTTGGAAATTTGAAAAAAGATTTGAAAAGATCAATGAATTTGCGTAAAAAAAGTCCCGATTCCCGAAACTGTATCTCGATTATTTATAATTTTTACAGAGCCCTGAAAATAGAGCCAAAAGCGGGTAGTCTGGCTTCCGCGCGCCTTTCGTCACTCTGACATAAAAACAAAAAAAATTATTTAAACATATTAAATGTAAATATTAAGGAATGAAAAAATTTATGTAATGTTGGGATACATCAATAAACAATAATCCGCAGTCAAAAAATTTTTATCCCAATTTTAACGTTAATAATAAATTTGTTGATTAATGATTTTTTCTGAATTGAAAGTTGATATAAAAATCCCTATAATTGAACTAAAACCCTGGCATTTTTTTTCCCTTGGTGAAGTTATCCTTAATAGGCAAAAAAATAGATTACCGTTGCCAAAATAAAAAAAATTGTTATTTTCTATTTTTTTAATAACAATTGAAAATTATAATTTTATAAAAAATACATTACAATTTTTTTAAAATTTTTTATTGTTTCAATGTCTCATGGCTAAAAACTGATTAATAATTTTTTTAAATTTTTTTACAGCTATTGTTAATAAATTTATTATAAACAAATACATTGTTTATAAGCAATTCGCATTATTTGCATTATGTTGATGGAAAAAAATCCTGATTTTTAGAATAAAAATGGCTTCTTAAAAAAATTTCTTTGATGCTAAAATATGCGTTTGTTAATTAACAATCGTCTTTTGCAACTTAATATTAAAATTAAGGAACCGTTTTTTTTTAATCATAAATTCTATTGTTCTTTAAGGTTTTGAAAAAACTTTTTTTATTCTTTTTTAAATTGTTTATTAAAAAAATTGTTATAAACAATTTTTTTTTATTTTTTTTTCAATACTTTGTTCTATAATAAAAGTAACTATGTGTTTTTTTCAATTTATTTTATTTTTTATAAAACTTTTAATATTGTGATATTAAAAAAACACATAGTTACTTTTATTATATAACAAAGTATTGAAAAAAAATGTTTATAACAATTTTTTTTAATAAACAATTAAAAAAGAATAAAAAAAAAGATTTTTCAAAACTTTAAAGAACAATAGAATTTATGATTAAAAAAAAACGGTTCCTTAATTTTAATATTTAGTTGCAAAAAACGATTGTTAATTAACAAACGCATTTTTTAGCAACAAATAAATTTTTCCAAGAAACCATTTTTTTTCTAAAAATCATAATTTTTTGCAACTAACATAATGCAAAAAAAATGTATTTGTTTATAATAAATTTATTAACAATAGCTGTAAAAAATAAAAAAAAAATTATTAATTAGTTTTTAGCCATGAGACATTCAAACAATAAAAAATTTAAAAAAATGTAATGTATTTTTTATAAAATTATAATTTTCAATTGTTAACAAAAAAATAGAAAATGAAAATTTTTTTATTTTGGCAACGGTAATCTATTTTTTTGCCTATTAAGGATAACTTCACCAAAGGAAAAAAATTCCAGGGTTTTAGTTTAGTAATTATAGTAATTAATTAATTATAATCTAGTATTTTATATTAACTTTCAATTCAGAAAAAGTTATTAATTAACAAATTTATAATTAACGTTAAAATTGGGATAAACATTTTTTGACTGCGGATTATTGTTTATTGATGTATTACAACATTACATGCATTTTTTCATTTCTTAATATTTACATTTAATATGTTTGAATATTTTTTTTTGTTTTTAAGTCAGAGTGACGAAAGGCGCGCGGAAGCCAGACTACCCGCTTTTGGCTCCATTTTCAGGGCTCTGTAAAAATTATAAATAATCGAGATACAGTTTCGGGAGTAGAACTTTTTTTAGGCAAATTCATTGATATTTTCAAATCTTTTTTCAAATTTCCAAAATTTTGAAAATTTTCCGAGATATTAAGAAAAAACTAAAGCCCCATTTTTTTTTCACTTAATTGTTTATAACTTTTTTAATTTTTATCGGCGCGTTTTCGGACCTTCCCTTAAACTTTCTAGGCAAAAAAAAGAATCGAATGACATCTTGGTCGTAATTTTTGGACAGGGCTGAAAAATGTTACAAAAAAAAGTACATGTGAACTAGACTAAAATGACTGTTGTGCGAGTGAAAGGAAAAGAAATAACCTTGTCTTAGTGTATCCTTACCATGGACAAATGATTGGAGCAGCATGCTCCAAGGACCTCAATACGTGGTACTCGAATGTAGGTATTCTCAAACATTTTATTATTTGGAGAAGCCCACTGATGTTTGCACAAATAAGAGCTTCTGTGCCAAGGGTACACAGCAAAGGCATTTTCATCAGTAGTTTGGGAACCCTATTGTCCAAAAAATATCGATATTCGATTTTTAGATTTTTTTTTGTATGCAATGCAAATCTATGAACATTTTCCCTCTCTTCCACGCTCACTTTCTTCTAAGCGCCGATTCACAAAGAACCGACTCGAGCGGAGACATGGAACGGACGTGGAGCAGACTTTTGTTTCTTCCGTATCTCAATGCTCACACATGTAGAAGTTGGGGCCATATCGAAATTTAGGAAGCTCGTCCTGCATTTGACAATATGTACCTCAGCCGATTCTGTTAAAGAAAGCATTGGAAACCTGACATTCTCGATAACAAACTTTGTCAAGTTTTGAAACGACTGATCCATTTTCTGTGGAAAAACTCAGTTGTTTGTAATTCAATGTTAAAACACTGGACCTGTCAAAAATATGACGAACGCCTGTTTGAACAGATATGACCCGGTACTTTGAGACTTGATTAAATTAAATTCAATAGACATTATCTTTCAATCGAGAATTCGATTACTTCACTTCTTGATCAGAAATTAATCATGTTTAAAAGTGGGCATGTCTGTCTTATATTTAATAATGATTAGTCTGATCGTTTAGTTCTCTGTGATTGATTTGACTCCACAGTTCACTGATCTGTACCAGTTTGGTGCGAAAGTTTTTACATAGGTAACACTTTTTTCACAAGAATGTTGATTTTTTTCGTGTTGAAAATATTGGGAGAAGTAAGGGATGGTTCAATTCGAAAAATTTATCTTCCTTTCGGGAAATAATATGAAGTGGAATGGAATGTTTTATAAAAGAAGTGAACTATTGCTTAAAAAGAACACCCAATATTTTTTTATGTCATTGCTAAGCCATTTAATATCCATTCATAGATTTTGAAAAAAATAGACAACAAACTGAATGAGAGCTCATTCTTTATGATATTCTATTGGTGGTCTTAAAAGCTTTTGCAAATAGAGTGCAGTGTTGAAGCATAGTAAATATCAACCAGTAAGTCCACTCCCACTACTTTCATTCATAAATTCACAAAGTTCTCGGTGACCTCGAAATGGAGTGAGGAGCCAATTTCGTTCTTTTACCATAGGCGTGCGCTCATATCAAAACGAAATTTAAGGTTATTATAGAATATTTTGTGGTAAATTACTTATAACCGACTACAAAAACTAAAAACAATAATAACAACAGCGAATAAACTAAACACAATATCAATTTCCTATCGTTTATTATAACTAATCCGAAGTCCATGGTACCGTCAAATCCTTCGATACTACAGCACTGAATGCGTCAGATGAGAATCTCATCCTAAGAGCGGTTGAACTCGGGCGGAGCATGTGGTAAGAAAGCCTACTGGTTGTATTATTTTACTGTGGTTGAAGCTTTTCTAATGGTTTAGAAAATGACTATATTAAAATTGAAAATAAGTCGAACTATCTTCCCCTTATTGTCTGCACTCCAAAGACATTTTATTGATATTATGATGTGCATTACATATAATATACAGGTAAGGCTTATAGATAGCGAAGACAGAACAATGAGACGAAGACAATTTGGCTTACGAGTATTTTCAATTTACAGCATTGAAATAGCACTTGCAAAAAATATTCTTCTGAGTAAAGTTTTGGGCAATGCATCTATACACATATTTTTCATTTCAAAGCTTAGGTACCTACCACGTATTGATTGAAAACTGAAGGATACCTTCATATGATAGTTTTGTCATCAAGATCATTGAAATTAAATTGATGTTTGTAACCATTACTACGTGGTGTGAAATCATCACGAAAAATGAGAAATGAAACTTTCTATGTTTTTTACCACTTTTATTTGTAACTAACTTTACTACAGTTTCGTCCTATAAGGACATTTTCAAACTTATACATTAAACTAAAAATGATTGATTACATTAGCCCTTAACTAACACTACTGTAGTTAATAACAAAGGTAACTAACTTAATTGAGTACCTGAATTTTGTTACCTGCGTATCCGCATTGATCTGAAGGACCTTTCATGTTCAGCATACCGTAACTCCAACATATTTTAGTAAAAGAACAGAGATAATTGCGGATTTTTTCAAAAAAAAAATGTGGAAGTGTCTTTCAGACCACATGCCAGGTTATCTGATTTCCTTTTCAATGGAACAATGTGGTTGAAATTTCTCAAAACGGTTTGGTGAACATGAGAGGCCCTTCTGATTAGGGAAAAATGATTCATTGGAATGCAATCACAAGTTCCTGAATCTAAACGATAAGGAAATTTTACACTATGCAAGAAAACGCAGAAATGTTGGAAAAATGTATTTATTTTTACATATAACCTCGTTGAAACGTTATTCGTCTTCTTTGGAAACGGTTATATATATATCAAATTTTGGAAAATTATTTTTACGCCTGATGCTTTCCCCAATTTTCCCCAAATCAACTCGATGGGATTGAAAACACAAAAATAGGGGGAAAGTCTCAGTATGGCGTGTCCATACTTTTCAGCAATACTCTCAAGGGCATACACTTTTTCAAATGTTTTTGTCTGTAAAACTTCAAGTAGTTGGATTTTGGTATAGTTATCTTCAAAATACAAATTGTTATCCATTAACAAACTTTGTGTTTCATCTCTCCTCGAATTGTCATTCGGTACTTTGATGAGCTGTCGAGAATGATAGGAAGCGTTGTCAAGAACTTTTACACTATTCGTATCTAAATTTGGGATCAATGTGTTTTAAAACCATTCCTCGAAAATATTAGCGTCCATGTTATTATGATAGTCAACATTGCAGTCCTCAAGTTTTTTTTCACATAATTTCAAAGAATTCGGAACCCATCCTTTACTTACTCCGCAATGCACAAAGATTACTCGCGATCCTTTGTTTGCAGGCATGTTCGGCGTACACATTATCGAACCACCAGTCTACCCTTTCGTAACTGTGTCGTGAGTGTCATACCAAGTTTCGTCCAAATAGAAAATTTGCCGTTGTTCTTGTCTATATTTAGTTATTTGTTCTGAGTATTTGTTACGCAATTCCACTATTCTTCTGCTTTCCATAACTGTTTGACGTTTATTTATCATTTTAAATCTAAATCCTAGTTTCTTTGTCCAATTCTGAAGAGTTTTGTCAAAGCAGCTCACGTTATGGCCGGAAGTATTCAATTTCTTCCTTATGATTTCAATTGTAGGAATCTCATTGGTTTTGTAACAGTCGTATATTGTTTTTTTAATGATTTTATTAGATGAACATCTGAAGGTTTTGGTAGTCCCGCATCAATACGCGTCTTGCGTTCATAAGGTTTGTTTTCGACTATTTTACGTACAGTTGAAAAGGGAATTTCGGTCAAATCTGATGTCGCTTGTAATAGTTTTTTTCCCTCGAAACCAAACTTGATATGTAAATTCTCATATACATTGAAACATATTCTTTGTGTTTCAATATTCAAATGTATTTTATTCACTGTTATCTCTTTTTCGCATTGTTCACCATCGCTATTGGAATCACTACACAGGAAAAAGTCCGCGTTGTAATCACACTCGATATTACTATTAGTACTTGTCCAAGGACGCCACATTTAAACAGATAAAAAAAAATTTAAGTGATTATAATTGCACCAATATCGAATTTCAACACTCAAATCGCGATCAGTTCCTGAACTGAATATTAACAACACGAAGTGTATAAACATCCTCGTATTCTATTCGTCACCATAATATGACTTCAAATTTAATTTTATGACTCTTCAGCCAATCATAAAACTCGGTTAGTATAAATTATCCAATATGAACCGTCAATTCTTCAGTCCACGTGGACATTATATCGCAGAGGTATCATTTCTTTGTATTGGTTTTTTAGCCTTTGAGTTCGCTGATAGCTTTAACTATTTACAATACCGATTACTTCCACTATACTTCTGGAATCACCTCAGTAATTTTCAGTACTAGTAATGTTCAGAGTGCATATATTTGAACACGTTTCCTTGTTCAAAAGTAGGTCTGATCATCTCACAATAACAATTTTCATTATTTTCAATACTATCAACAACTATCTTCGTAAATGTTACCTTATAGTACCAAATAGATAAAATACAAACCTCTTCAATATGTTACCTGATTCGTTGAACGTATGAAATTTGCAAGCATCTGAAACACTGATTGATAAATACTTTTATTCGATGAAAGAGTATCATCAACTATTGAAATTTGTAAGCAAACATGGCATATTCGTATGAAATTTGACACTGATTTAATACGTTGTGAATAATCTATGAAAAATATGCTGGTTTGTTGCTGATTTGTTACTGATTTGAATTGATTTGATTATCATTGACAGCAAAGTTTTCCAATGCTTTTGACACTGTACTGCATGGAATTATTTCACTTTTCTTATGAAGTGTTTTATCATTTCTGTTTTGTCAAATCGTAGTACTCTATCGAACGTTCTATTGACTTATCTCCATTCTGACAAATTACATTTTCAAAGCACAGAGTGATGAATATAAAATATAATTCGCAAAACCTGTTTTTCAATTTTATGGGAGTAAAAAAATCTATCAATTTTCATTGTACGGTACCTCGCCAAAAACATTAAGATGATAATAAACGGCTAAACGGGGAGGAGCATAAAAGAAGAACAACAAAGAAAAGAGTTCAAACATGAGGTATACCAGAAAATTTATTTTTATGAAATTCATTTTTAAATAGAATTTCTGTTGGAATATCAGATGATTTCAGAAACTGTGATCAACATATTAGAAATCATGTTTAGTGTGCTATTTTCGACTACATGTTAATATTCTTCTGATAAATAAGCAAATAGGATATATACATAGTACTCGAAAAATATGGCGCATTTTATATTTCTGTTTGCAACCTTCGAAATTACGTCATGATTTCACATCTAGTCTATTTTCAATTAGGAAAACAAACAGTTTGATATCGATTGTTTAAATAAAACAAATAAGGATCCAACGATAATTACCGATTGAGTGAATTCAATGTATACAGGAATAGCTTACGCATTTATCGGAGATAGAAAAGCCATTTGTGATAAAGTAATGGAATGAAAGCCACGTTTTAATGCATTCCAGATAAGTTTGAGATATATCTTGTTGAAGAATTGCAGATTATTGGACACTAAAAAACACTATCTACGTTTTTATCACGTCTTACGATTTTATTCAATGCTTGTTCAAAGCATTTATCTAGATGTTTTGAAAAAAAAATTCATTATTCGTACATTATATTAGGCTGTTTCAAAAGTTTTGTCCGTTTTTATGAATCTACGATTTAATTCCGTCGGCATAAACATTGGAAGATTGGGATTCAATAAAGTCGACGAAATCCGTTTTTGCCTAGTCCTGATTGGCAAAATGTTCCACCGATGAAAAAGTTATCGAAATGCTTAAAAAAATGACAGTCGGTTGGCGACAGGTCTGGGAAGTATGGTGGGTGAAGCAAAACTTTGACGCTCAATTCGTTTAATTTTCGGACAGTGATTTGTAACACGTACGTGTGATGCCGTGTAGCAGAATCAAACCTCTTCTGTTGCAAAAAACGCATGGGAGCTGACGCCCAGTTTTTCCGCTATCTCACGCACCCGTTTGTGATATGACAGTCTCCACCAGGATGGCGGATTGGCTGTCCTTGTTCATCTTTCACTTCCTGAACCACTGTGCATGCTGTTTTTGGCGTGTGCATTGGCTTGGGATGTGGGGGTGGAACAAACCAGCCGTCGGATGCCTGCTTCCACGTAGCCCCGCTGGATACGGGAATGACAAAATCACTTGTGGTTCTGTTATTCCCTAACTGAATGGCATCCCGACGATGGCTTGATCCTAAGGTGTGTGTATCCGTGCCGAGAGAATGAATGACACTGAGCCTATCAGCTGTCTCTACGGAACCTTCGAGATACCGGGCGCCCTCTCGTCGTACCATCGCCTTGTCATGGTAATGCAGGGTTCTGCCGTGATTGACCTTCTTTCCTGGCTACTCCTGGGACTTTTATGGACAGAATAAACTTAAAAAAGCGAGCCTACAGAGGAGATGGGTGTCAAGCTGACGACTCCAACTAACCTCCCTGTAAATTTAGATCAGGAGTGAGGGCTTCTCAACTCTCCAACTCCTAATCCAATAACTAAACCTAAAAAAAAAAGTTTGGTGGTGCAGCCAGGAAACGACTCAGTCGTCTCCTCAAGAGCGGGGTATCTTATGAAACCGCCTTGCACCAAATTCTTGAGCAGCGTACGCAGAATCTGTCTCAGGTGATGATTCACCAAAACCAGAGGCGAAAAATACCTACACGGTTGAATCTAAGGTTGACGTCAGCTGTAGCTGACGTGCAAAAACCCTTATATGGGAAAGTTGTCGCAGGTATGAAGGTGGGAATCTTGCACCTTGACTATCCGACTACCTCCTTAACGATGAAACAGCCTGCCCCGCTGGGAACAGAATCAAGTTCGGCAGAGTCGTAGTCTTACCATCTGACCTGAAAGACCATTCACCATACAAACTAATCGGCTTCGTTAAGAAGCTGGGTTTATTTGGTCGAGTGTGAATGGGTATGAGCCACAATAAAACCTTGCGGATTGCGGATGAGGGTCGAACAGACTCACTCACTTCTGACCTAACCTAACATAACCTCCACCAGGATTCTCAAATCCTCGTCCTAGATTACCGTAGATCGACCACTTCGGAGTTCATCTTCAAGACTATAATCTCCGGAACGAAATTTCGAAAACCAACGTTGAGCAGTGCGTTCATTAACACTATCATTGCCAAATGCCTGGTTAATTTTTCGGTCGGTTTCGTCAGCTTTTTGGTTCAATTTGAATTGTAGAAAAATCTCTCAACATCATAAGCTGTACTTGTGATGCACTGTTTGGAACCTTTGGTGTAGTAATGAATACTACTGGAGTTTTTTCCCAACCCCAAACCATTATTTCAACACCTCGACACGTGTTTGGATCACCAAGTGATCATCTTCAAGAGGAACAAAATATCTCCATCATTTGCAAATTTGAATGTTTTAGAGCTCTTTGACAATTATTCCTTTTATAGGAAGAACATCATCATCATAATTATAAAACTTGACTGATAGAATAATCAATGGACCAATCTGCTTATGTTTATTCCACTTCCACAACATTTTTACTAGCGAATACATCAGTTTTGATACTTATACATAAATCCACTGGAGGTTAGTTAATACGTTTTTATCAAAATGAGTGATTGAGAAAAACCAGCGGAGCAAGGAAGTTTTACATTCTTCAACACGATGGTACGTACATATCTTCCTATTCATTTGAGGTTTCTACACTGGAGTGATATGCAGGATTAGACAATGATTCTCTTAAAACGGAAGTATACTCAATTTGTGTATATTTTACTCTTTTGAATAAACTGGGAAACCCGAATAGTGAAATATCGTCTGATGTAGTTGATATACTGTGATGAGTCCTGTGAAAAAGTAACCACTGGAAATAATTTACAGTGAGTTAAAATGAAAATGTAACACCATCAGTTAGTCGTTGCCGAGACTTGGAGGTACTACCTTGGTCCTCACAGTCAACGCCTACTAAACAGATGTCTGTCGCAGTATCGGACGAAACGTTTGATACTAGTTTCATTCGACCACAGCCTTATAGCAAATACTTTGTTATCTCAAATTATGTTTCAGTCAGTAAAAGCTAATGTTCTACTATCCTAATATTGTCTCACAAGAGAAATACATCGCTATAACTGAAAATGTTGACCCAATGTAAAGAAAATGATTGCCTCATCCGATTGATGATGATCGGAGTTACATCACCTGAATAAATTAACACTCCCATAACTATCACGATTCGAAATGATGGTTCATTGGCTTTGATGATACTCTGATACTCACCTACTTGTTTTCTAATATGGTATTGATGCTAGTGAAATCAAAAATTTTAAGCGCAAATCAAACGTTGTATGACGAAAATGCATATTGCCGATTTAGAAATTATATTTTGACAGATTATTTTCTTCAGTGATGAAGAAATATAAGGTTAGTTCGCCAAAACAGAGTTTTACAGTGAATAATTCCTTCAAAGCGAAAAAAATAATTGTTAGTTAAGTAAATTATTACCAATTTGACTGCCATTTTTTTACCTAGAGGGATTATGAACGAAAAAAGTATCAACTCACCTCTTATACACCTAATATAATTATTAAATTCTTTTTGAAGTCTATTTGCTGCATTCTGTTGTCTTGTGAAATTTTGTAAATGCTCGTCGAAAATTTCGTCTGCCGTCCGATCAACTTTCCCCAGATTTTGTAGTAACTGGAAAGAAAAAACAAATTGAGTGATGCGTTGCAGTTATATGATGAAATTAAAACAATAGGTTAGTGTAGACTGACAGGAGAGATACAAATATTCACTTGAAGGGTCCACAGACGATGTAGTTTGTTGAAATTCCCGATTGTAAATCGTGAATATCGCACTAACAAAGTTTTGCTCAAACGTGAAGATATTCCAAGCGATCGGTTGTACAACTAGTTCATTATATTGTTCACCGTGGCACCAGTATTTTCGAAAAAGGTAACAATAGCTGCTGCATTATTTTCATATGATACTAATAATAAGATATCACATGTGAACTACGTACTATGAAAACTAGGGATTTTAAAAATTACCAACGAATGGACGACGATTCAATCAAAAAGCTATTAGAGTTAGTTTAGACAAAAATTATGAAACTGATAATAGGCTGGCTAAATGTATGTCAAACATTATACTTCTGACTCAGCTCTATTCAGGAAATGGCAAAAAGCTATAAAATCGCCCGTTTAAAAAAATTACATATCATATATGATAACTTGGGGCGGTGGATTTACTAATGAGACGCACAATGAAGTAAAACACAAAATTTTAATATGTTTATTTATGGAACTCGAAAAAGCAGTTTCCACCATTACAAGCACATAAAAAATTTACAAACAGTATATTTGACAAAAGTTAGCGTCAAGCATCGTTTGAGTGCTTCGCTGCTTCTTCTTTGTTGGCTTCACATTTTACTGATCCAATGCTTCAGTTTCTTCAGAGCTACTGGCATCGCGTTCAGTTTCAGCCTCTGCAGTTTTAGACTCTGCAATGGAAGCGTTAAACTCCATGTGGTCTAGGAATCGTCTCAGCTTCATCCTGTCGATATTCAAGTCTGCCTGCAGCTAGTCAAGTCATCCTGTAGAAGTCAAACGAATGGTAGATGCATATCGGATTGTCCATTTCTTTGTTCTTGTCCTCATAGAGTCCTTTCTCAAAACTCTATCAAATAAATCGACGCTCCCCATTTTTTATTGTATTCCTTGATTAGTCCAGGTTGCTTCATTTCAATGTACTTTGAATCCACTTTGGACCATCTCGTACAAGATACAAGTGGTTCCATGTCAGACCTATCAGAAAAACTGCCGTTGAAAGTGACAAAGTGTCATGAAGTATTGAAGAAATCGGCCTCCAACTCCAATTTATCTGGTGCCGAACATAAAATATACTTACTAGACGAGTCATTACTTCCATACATGTAGAAATCAAAAAGTAAGTATTCTTTTTGGTTATAACAAAATTCTTCAATCCAACTGGGTTAGGTTTTCCGCTTACAAATTGTCTTATTGCAACATAACCATGACATGGTATCATTCGTTCTTCAAATGAAACTTGATATGTCCTGTGATTTAGAAGGCAACCCCGTTGACCAGAGTCCAGTAGCGGACGAACTTTCCAGAAACGGTCTACTTGTTTTTGTTCATTAGAAACAACATTGTTCTCCACTACTTTTAGGCGCGTACGTAGCTAAAAGACACGATTTCGGGAAATATTGTCGGCAATTAGAGGTACTCTTGTTTCACGGCCTCTAAAACATTTTTTATGCGTGGTAAGCCACAGAGGGTAATTAACATGCAAAAGTCCATAACTTTACAAAGCTCTGTCCAAGTAATCTTTAAACATTTTCCGGTGCTATTCACTTCGTGCATATTCATCATTGGGGTCATGGATTCAAAAAAATCAAACACCTCAGTGACATACTTGTAAAAGTATGACGTTATCGTCGCTATTGTAATGTACTACTGATTTCAAAGTAGGAACATCAAACTGACTATCACGCCTCTAGTTCTTAGCAAAATTAGGAAACAACTTTGCAAGTGGTTCATCATCAGACGAAACGAAGTCATCGATCATTTTCGTTTGGATATGGAGACACATTTTGATCTTGAAATTCATACAATAAAGCATCTTCATTTGAAGGTAGTGAATATTCATCGGAGTCAAACTGATCAAGATTAATATTCCCCGCCAATATCTGTAGTTGTTCTCTAGTTAGCGTTTCTGTAAAGTAACATATCCATGAATATTACTGGTGTTCTATCCCAGCACCAAACACATTTCGATGTGTTGAAAATAACGGTTTTGGGCTTTTCTGAAATATTCTTCAATCTACAGGGTTCCTCTGCTAATATTTTACCATAATTCAATGCGTCTGCTACAAACAAAATGACAGTATCAATATGTACGGACGAATGCCATTTCAGCAAGAAATTTAAATAAACAAATAAAATCGGTCCCAGAACCGAACCCTGTGGGACACCGCAATGTACTCCGGATGATCTAGTGTAATATAAACACGAGCAAGCGAGAAAGCTTCAATGTTGATCCTATTCATCAATCTAATGAAACCATCTGATATTGGGCAAGAGCCAATTCGTCAGGAGCCCTAGTACAAGACTTATCTTCGGCACCATTATCTGCAAAGGATACGACAAACTTTCACTCGAGTTTAGATGCGGAACGAAGCATCTTCGTGTTCATCTTTTATCATCGATCAGAAAGATATTTCTGTTTCCTATTCATAACTCGTCTCCGTGAAATGTGGGTCAGCAGGCGTGCAGAAGCCAACGGTGGATAATGACGACAACATTTAGTCCGAACAAAATAGAGTAAAAAAAACTGAAATGTCCAATATGCCGCATCCGCCTTCAATTATCCATTTCAAATGATTTTTGAAAAGCCCCCGATACTTCTTGAGCAAAAAATATTCATATCAAAGGCTAAATTTATAGAAATACAGACTCATGCGTCTTCAACTTATCTATGTTATCAAACAAATAGGCCAATACAAAAGTATGAAGTTCTCTCAATGCGCGTTTCATTAACCAGGTTTTTCTATCTCCTGAAGACGCTTACTTGGTTGGTGAAACGAGCGTTGAGAAGAGTAATGCATTTCTGCTGTTTTGAGAAAATGGCTGGAGCTCAATATCAATCGGACTACTAATCCTGATGAAGTACCCGTCATCCTTCTAAGATATCACCAATGCCATTTGATCGCGTCTGGCATGAGGGTTTACTAGTTAAACTTTTGTTATGTTTTGTCAGTTGATCTTTGTTTGTGGTTCTTCAGCCTTCTCAAAGACTGGTTGGTGTTCTCGGACGTTCCACGTTCCATTTAAACGTTACTTTCGCTCAGGCAATGTTCTTAGAACGCATTGAAAATGTTCATGCAATTCGGTTGTTCAATCAAATGTAATTTGGTGCGTTACTATATATATATATATTTTGATGATGGTTTTCATCCAGAATACTATGGCAAACATTTCAAACCGATAGCATTTATCGCTATCGCGACTTTAAAAGTACGCGTTTGTCGGAAAACAGTGTGACGTCACGAGATATGTACTATTGTCCATACAGAGCTTGAATCACGTCTGCACTGTTATAAAGCGAAGCATTTGCTGTTTGAAGTTTAAAAGAAGATATGTTTGAATTGGGCAAACATAAGTAATATACCACAAGTGAGCTCAAACATGATTATAGAATAAAGACTGAATGGAAAAAAGACTGAATGGAAAGAGAAATGGAAATTTTCATGTTTTTACCACTTTTAATTGTAACTAACGTTACTGCAGTTTAGTCCTATATGGACATTCTCAAACTAATACAATAATTTTCATTTCTCTTTTCAATATGATCTCCTACCACGTTGTAACGGCTACATCCATTAATTTAATAAAGACTTTGTCTTTTTAATAAAAAAAAGGGAAAACTGCAACCTCTGACGCAGTATTGTTATAATAGGTTTGATTGATGACTGGTTTACTTTATAGTAATTCATGATCACTTAAATGAAATGAATAAAAACACTTTTGTCTAAATACCACTGGTAGATTTTATTTATAAACACAAAAGTGTTTTTATTCATTTCATTTAAGTAAGTATTGGTATGTTAACGAATTAAGTAAAGTTTTCTTCCCCTATTCAGTGAATATTTTCATTTTTGGTAACGCAGTATTAATTGTTGCATTTCGAGTTGAATGAACACACCTACCTACTATACAATACTTTTTTGGGACTTTTCTATCATCCATACGTCCACAACTTAGGTAGATGAATTCAAATAATCAGAATATAATTTAACTTTCACAGCCCTTACACAGAAACGTCGGAAACTAATAGCGATTCCTAGCTGGTCCGCATTTCCTATATCCGGTGACGTCACGCCCCATTTCGGTGAACCGCTTCTTTGGGGCTCGGATTTACTCAGAATATATTTCCATTTCAAAACGACCCTATTTTTGTGTACTTCCATAAAAATTATATACTTTTCTACCGATACACAAAAAAACTAAATTAGTTTTCAACCCTTTGGTGAGGATTTTTCAACATATCATTCAGAATGATATGTTCATTCTGACTGGACTAACGCAGATATATAGACCCCTTGTTGCGCTCAACTGCAGACAGCATCCGATCTCTTTACAGTTCAGTGAAAGCGTTTCTTTTCTCTACATTTGATGACAGAGATGTTAGATTTAGTTCAGGTTTTCATTTTCTATATTCGCCGACACCATTATTTGAAAAAAGTCTAACTTTCTGTCATAAGCTATATGTCCTGTAGAATTTGTTGTTTTTTTTCACATATAGTCGGTGGGCATACTTGAAGACTGGCTATAAATCAAATCTTCTAAAGGAACAATTTGTTCAGGCCAGTCTCAACTCTCGACACTGCAGGTTAATGGACTGACAACTATTAGAAAACAATCACTTCCCTGGCTAATACCAGGAAGGGCGTTGGATTATATCCGACAGATGTCAGCACAGAATTCTTCACTGAAGTTTTTCCTGCATATGCCGTTGGCGACACAACTGCCGCAATAAATTTTTAATTATTGGAACACAAATGCAGACCGGCTTCGGGCTGTTTGGCCACTCGTCAGTGCAAGGTAGTGTCTATTATCAACATGAAGTCGATTATTTCCGATAATTGAAAATCAAGTTTCCTTTAGAGTATCATTCCTCGAACTAGGCTGAAGCGGACAACAACAAACAGATTTGTCATCGCCCCATCTGCCTGTGAACGAGGTAACCAACCGCATATCCGAAATTTGCCCAATTCCTCGTATAAGGAAAAAAAACTTCACATATAGTCAGTGAACATACTTGAAGACTGGATATAAATCAAATCTATAGGAACAATTTTTTTAGGCCAGTCTCAACTCCCTACACTGTAGGAAGTGAAGGATCCTGCACTGACACCTGTCGGATATAATCGAACGCCCTTCGTGGTATTAGCCAGGGGATTTATTGATTTTTGATAGGTGTCAGTTCATTAACCTAGGCTTAGGTCCCATAATTAAAAATTTTCTGCGTCCAAGGGGCGGGCTCCACCGCGTCCCTTGCTGGATCCGCCACCGCTTCTAACCGTTGTTGGCAGCAATTTGTTTGACAAAACTCTTTTCTCTTTATAAATTACTTCCAGACAGTGGAATATTAAATGTTCCCTGGAGCATTCCATGAAATGTTGCTACTTCATACTGATAGGGATGTGTCAAAGAATAATTATGCATGACAATGTCCTTATATGATGGTTTGTGGAAAATTGCAAAATCATATTAATTATTAATTTAAATAGAAGACAAGACTAGTTTTTTCAAAAATTATTTAACTTTATTTCAGTGGTGTATTTCATTGATGGGTGAATGGAATTGAAAAATTCGACAAACTTGCCAAACTGCCTATAAGTACCTTTTAATAGTGAAGTGACTTGGCTTGAAATTTTTAATTTTTAGTTCATTTTAATTATTCAATTTTCAATTTCTTCCTGAATTTTTCATTTCATTATAATTTTATTTAAGTTTTTTTTGCTTAATATAATTGTTATTAAATGCGGATTTTCGATTGGTTGGGAAAGCGATCAAAAATAATCGTAGATACAATTTAGTTTTATGCCAACGTTTCGGACTTTATTAAATCCATTATCAGAGCTCAAACATAAGTTATCCATGTCAAAAAAACCAGGCAAAGATAATTTTTTTTTCAGCTTTTCATTTCAATTTTCTTTTTTATTTGGTCTTTCAGGAATTTCGAATCATATTATATCATATTAGACAATGGAAGTCCCAACTAATAAAATTCACCATGAAACATTGTCAACCACCTTCAAACAAATGAACCTGTAGAAGGGTTTAGTTGCCAGGAACACGACACGACTGGATCATTTATTTGAGGAAATTGTAGAACCTTTAATTATACTATTCATCGAAGGTTCATCAAATTTATCTGATAACAACCATACTTTGTACCTAATATCTTCTTGAATGAGCATATATAATCATTATGCAAATATTTCAAATTAACATGTTGGAACAATATTAATTGTATGTAAGTAAATGAACATAGTTATTAGTTTTAACAGGTAGTTTTGAATGAATGCCCAAACGTACGCCATTGCAGTCAATAAAACGACCTGAAAGTTCACAAAAAATCTTTTGTTTGCGACCCTTTTGAAATAAAAAAGTGGATTGACCTGGTAAAGTATAATAAACAGGCCTATAACAATTTCAAAAACTACACCTTACGATTTAATCTCCACAAACTTTATTTGAAAAACATATCACAACATGTTTCGCTAACACAGTAGCTTTATCAAGTAATTTGAATACTTCAAGTTGTTCTCACATTAATATTTATATACTACAGGTAACCATAATTACATAATCCAAAAAGTTACCAAAACCTCTACCTAAGGTACCTGTTCAATTATGATCACCTGAAGCATGTTACCTCACATCTACATCAATAATAATTCTTTCTCAGTTTTTAAAAAACAAGTTCAATAATGGTGATCTATTCAAATCCAGTTGTTCATTCATTAGAATGTTTGAATTTTTTAGTTTATTATGTGCAAAATTTTGAATTCTTCCTTAAATAAATGATTTTCTTCTAGAAGATGATTTGAATATGTTGAATTTGTTTTCTTATTAACATAGCTCGTATGATGTTCCTGGATTCGATTCCTAAATGTTCTGCCAGTTTGACCAATATATACCTTGGGATACGTTCCACACTTCAATTTATATACAACATTTATTCCTCCTCAAAAGGTTTAATTATGGGAAATCCATTAGGCCCTTTACTTGCGGAAATTTTCATGGATAATCTAGAGAAGTCGATCTTTGAACATCCTTTGATTAAGAATTTCTTGTATTGGCATAGATATATGGTTTTGGTATGTTTTACAGGTACTAAGAGACAATTAGATACTTTTCATAGGGATATTAACAAAATTCATGAAAACATTAAATTCACTATTGAAATAGAAGCAGACAACTCAATCAATTTCTTGGACTCAACAACTAGTAGAATGAACAACAAACATGATTTTATCACAAACTATCCTATACGGATATTACTATACATAACGATTCTACCCATCCTTATCAACACAAAGTACCAGCTTATAATAGCATGATTCACAGATTAGTCAATGTTTCTCTTTCAATAGATAATTTCAATAAAGAACTTAATATCATCAAGCAAATTGCGGTTGACAATGGATTTAAAGCCGAATTAATAAACAAAATACTTACCAAGAAAGTCTACGCAAAAGCGATTCGAGACGTTTTTCCTATTGATAAGGTAGATAATAAAAATTATAGAGCTTTAACGTATTTTGGACAAACAACGGAAAGAGTAGCTTCATTTTTGAGAAAACGAGATATTAAAATTGCATATAGAACAAGTAATACGTTGGGAAAGTTAGTTAAAAATAATAAAGACAAAACATCCAAATTCTAAAAATCAGGAATATAGAAATTAAAGTGTGGAACGTGCCCTACGGTATATATTGGTCAAACTGGCAGGACATTTAGGAATCGAGTCCAGGAACATCATGCGAGCTATGTAAATAAGAAAACAAAATTCAACATATCCAAATCATCTTCTAGAAGAAAATCATGTATTTAACGAAGCATTCGAAATTTTGCACATAGAAAATAAAGGTTTGAAATTGAATTATTTGAAAGCAATGGAAATAAATGAACTTAAAAATTTAAACATTGTAATGAATGACCAACTGGATTTGAATAGATCACCATTATTGAACTTGTTTTCTTAAAAACCGAGAAAGAATTATTATTGACGTAGATGTCAGGTAATATGCTTCAGGTGATCATAATTAAACAGGTATCTTAGGTAGAGGTTTAGGTAATTTTTTGGAAGTAGTCTAAATTGTGGTTACCTGTAGTATACAAATATTAGTCTAAGAAAGAAACAGCTTGAAGTATTCAAATCACTTGATAAAGCTACGGTGTTAGCGAAACATGTTGTGATATATTTTTCAAATAAAGTTTGTAGAGATCAAATCGTGAGGTGTAGTTACTATGGATCTTCATCAAGTAACGGCCGAATCAAGCAGAAAAAAAAGGCCTATAACAGCTGAGCACAGTAGTTTGAGCACCATGTTTTGCATTCAGAGTATAAGATGATCAGAATTCTCAAAAAATAGCATAGACGTTTTTTTTGCCTATTTTATGGTACGCATTCGTCATTTCTGGGTACAGACCTACTACTTTACGGTGTCGGAATGTGGTGTAGTTTCAATGACTTTAAAAACTCTTACTCATAGCATTCTTATACTAGTCGGCAATAAAATATTTCACGAGCAAAACGCTTGGCAATTAGGTATACCATAATTCATGGTGACCCTAATTTTGCCAACGAGTCTAATTCCTTTCCCATTTGAAAGTGTTTACACCTTCACCTTAGATCTTCAAAACAAGCAATATGTATCAACAACAGTCAATAAAAATAACCTGTTACTTCTCACAACACCAACAAGTTCAAGTTCGGCTGAAGGTGATATCATTTTATTCAAAGAGGTGGCCCGAGACCAACATACGTAATTCGACCGGTAAGGTAAAAGCAAGTCTCAAGACACCTACACTTCCGAAATATGGAAACTCAGAGGTTGTACGGTGAGTAAAATCCGTGCGACTATAATGATAATGAACATGAATTTCCGATAAACATCAAAGGTCACGAAATGTAACCACATTCTTGTACATGCTGATTCTTTAATCTTTTTGCCGGCCAAGAATACTTTGCAAGAAGTAGGTAGCTTTTTCAGCGATTTATGATGGCGTAGCTCCTCTGACAGTGAAATAAGAGAGGCGAGCAAAGAAAAGAATGAAAAAAGTGATGAAAATCGCGATTAATGGTTCAATGTTCTATTAGGTTGTCCCAGAAGTGTTGTCCGTTTTTATGAGTCTATTTCAAACCATAATATCTCAGTGAGTAATCATTCAATTTAATCTAAATACATGTTAGTCGATTGGCGAGGGGTCTGGAAAGTATGGCGGGTTATGCAGAACTTCGACGCTGAATTTGTTTAATTTTCGGACGGTGACTTGTGAAACGTACAGGCGTGCTTTGTCGTGGAGCAGGATCGGACCGCTTCTGTTGACCAGTGCCGGCTGCTGCTGACGCAATTTATAATGTTATTTTGGATGTTGTTTTTTGTACTTTTAATTGTTTCAGTTATACAGTGCGGTCCATATGTATGGAATAAATTCATTTTTAGCGTTATTATGTACTATGTGAAAAAAACCTGAAACAGGTCGATTTTTATTCTTAAATTGACAATTTACAGTATGAAAATATTATCCCTCTCCAGCACCCCTTCTGAATTATAAGCACCCCCTCGAAAATTTTAAATAGCAAAGGGGGTCGTGTGTCATCTTGTTGGAAAGGGATTTTGCCCTCTGTTCAGCAATATAAAGTTTTTTAAGTTTGGTGCAATCATAATTGAGAAAACCAATTTTTACAATTAAATTAAATGTTCAAAATGACCACCATTATTCACTTGTTGACAATAACCTGATCTATTAAACATACCATCCCTGTAACACGCTCCTTACTAACCTTGAATCCTGGAAAAAATCTTTGAAGATACTAAAATATTAGACAAAAAGCCAAATAAACAATTGATATGAATCCAGTAGGCTGCTGTCATTTAGGTATTTAAAGTTACTGAAAGACGTCAGTATAATATTTGTGGGCGTATTAAATTTAATTATGGCTCATTTGTCCGAGACTCAAGGAAAAGACATTCTAATTATGATTGGTTGTGGTAATAAAACAAGAACTCAAAAGGAATTTTTTGAAATTTTTAATAATAAATACCCTGGTCAATACGTGTCGCAGTCTACAGTTAGCAAAATTGAAAAAAAGTTTCGTGAAACTGGATATGTAAAAAATATTGGAAAACCGGGTAGAAATGTTCAATTTACTGATGAAAAAAGTTAGATGTACTTCTAGAGATTGGGGAAAATCCGCATAAGAAAACTCGAGAACTTGCCGCCGACAATGATGTAAGTGAATCATCTATTTTGAGAGTTTTGCATAAAGAAAAATACCACTCTTACAAAGTTCAGTTGGTTCAGGAGTTAAATGAAAATGATCCTGATAGAAGGCAAGAATTCTGTGAAGTGATGATGGACAGAATGAACGCAGATTTGCACTTCATAAACAAAATAGTGTTTTCTGAAGAAGCGACGTTTCATTTGAACGGAACACTCCTCACTGGATGTGTGCGACACACACTCAATATCCTGAAAAAGTTAACGTTTGGGCTGGTAACATTAACAATAAAATTATTGGCCCTTATTTTTTTGAGCCTACATTACAAATACATTTTCCTGATGTTAATCATCCGAATGAGATAGATCGAACTATATATTACCAACAAGACGGAGCTTCACCGCATTTTGCATGTACAGTTAGAAACTATTTAAACGAGGTTTTTCCCAATAGGTGGATTGAAAGACGTGGAACGATCGAATGGCCGGCTAGATCCCGCGATTTAACTCCTCTCGATTACTTCTTATGGGGTTATTTAAAATCTAAAGTATATTTTAATAGACCAAACAATATTCCTGATTTAAAAGTTTGGATAACGGAAGACCCCCCCCCAACAATTTTTAGATTTTCATTTTGCAATAGTTATAAAAAATCATAATTAACAAATTAATAAATTTTTATGAACTTTTATCGCAGGATCGTATGAAGTATATATATCAAAAGGGCTCCACGAAGTTTAAAATTCATAGGCCAATTATTTATACCTTTTATCCCATTATTTATGCCAACGGAGATTGGGAAAAAATTTGTTAGTTAACAATTGAATAACTTTTTGAAAAATGGTGATAAAACTTTTTTTTCTACGGGAAGCGATTCATTCAAGTGTTAAGAAGATACTTGATTTCTTTTAAATTTTCAAAATGACATTTTATGTTATAAAAAAATTATTTCTTTTGATAAACTCTCTTTAGCGGCAGCGCGCTTATGCCGTAACAGCCGCGCGGAACTCTATTTTCAACGTCAAATTAAAATTATGAATAATGGAGATAGAGTTTAGGGAGTCGGGACTTTTTTATTGGAAATTTCCTCCTCTTTAACGAGCTTTTTTCAAAATTGCTTTAATATTAATATTTTTTGAGTTATTAACGAAAAACTAAATACCTTTTATTTTAAATCTTATTTTGTTAATAAACAATTGCAATTTTTTACCTGCACCAAAATCCTTCAAAAACATATTTCTAGAGGTGATTCCGAATCGAATGAGCTATCGCTCATATTTTTAGGACCTTTATCTCTATTTTTCATGTTTTTGAACTTGTTGATTAGACTACAAAGTGGGTGTTGCGCGAGCTCACAATCGACCGAAAACAACAACGAATTGATGCAGTGTTTGAAGCTGTTCCAACCTAAAAACCCGAATTTTTGCGTCGATCTGTCACAATGGATGAAACATGGTTCCATCATTTCACACCAGAAAAAAAACAATCGTCATCTGAGTGCACTCAATGCACGTGGTGAACCGACTCCAAATCGTGCAAAGACGCATCAGTCGCCTGGCAAGGTTATGGTATTAGTATTTTGGGATGCACATGGTATAATATTCATCGACTATCTTGTAAAGGAAAAAAATATCAACAGCGACTATTACATAGCGTTATTGGAGCGAAATCACCCCTTTTGAAGAGAAAGGAAGTGCTGTTTCATCAAGACCATGCACCGTGTTACAAATCAAAGGAAACGATGGAAAAATTGCATTGTATTTTCCAGATCTGGCCCCCAGCGACTTTTTCCTGTTCTCAGACCTCAAGCGAATGCTCGTTGGAAATAAATTTTTCGCCGAGAAGAGGTAACCGTCAAAACTAATGCCTATTTTCAGCTCAACTGTTATAGACTTTATTTCTTTCAGTTTTTTTTAAATGAACTTATAGTGAAAATGTGTAATGATTATCATCAATAGTGTTATTGGTTTTCAACAAGTATCGGGAATGTAGCAATCCACATTTGTGGATTTAAAAAGCAACATTGATAAAACAAGCAAACAAAAATCTATGAATGAAAACCTTTTTTCTCAAAGAAAAAATTATGAACATTATTAAACTTTTATTTGTGATTATACCTACTTGGCATCTGCTTTCAACTACATTTTACCTGAGTCCCAATTGGTTATGGATTTCAGAAACCATATTAAAAAGCTCTCGGTTGGATAATTCCAATTAGTAAACTTTCGATTTCTTCGCAGTATCATTAAAAATTTAGCAGATATCGTGGTTTGATCGAGGTCAAACAGAATTACAGAAGATTCATACGGGTTTCATTCAACTCGTCCGACATCACATTTTTAATAGGTCACAAAAGCCATTTCATCGAAAACTTGTCCCCCAAAACTTGAAAAATCATGAATAATTGAGTAAAATTTTTTATTTGATTTTTTTGAAGATATTTCAAAACCGTTTGAAACAGATATCTAGAATTTCAAAAAAGATTTATTTTTTTTCGCAATTTTCGATCAACTACGCATTTCTCAATTAGTTAATTTTTGCTGGTTCCAAATTCAACATAAAAATCCAGATAATCATAGAATTGACAACTTGATATTTTTTTCACTCCTTGGAACTATTGTTTGAAGGCTATAGAAAAGTTTGCTATTGGAAAAATCTTCAAGGCATTTTATTAAGTAGAATTTGTATATTTTATAATACTGAAAAATATATTGAAAACAGACATGTCTGCTTTCAATATAGTTTCGGTATTAAAATTATATCGGGAAAGACTGCTACAAAGATCTGCATTTCTTTAGGAAAAATAATCTAGACCAAGTTTGACAGAACATGGTACGTGTTTCCCAAGTAGGTACCTGATCGGCGGTAAGTGTGCGAACTATCTTCGATAAGCAATGGCTTAGGAAGTAGGTCTTTTTGTGTCGCCTTTCAAGGAGATGCCCTCCCATGGCTGCAGGGTACTAACAACACCCGCCAGCTTTCTAATCCTCTCAGGTAATCTGTAACCATTCAGGCCCAAATGTGCAACTATATCTATCATACCTGTAGTCATCTGCAAAGCCCTTTACAGCATCCATAATGGGATACAGATCGATACTAAGGTTGTCGAATGTTCCAGAAGCAAATTACCCACCTCAATGACCGTAGCAGCTTTCCCATATAAGAACATATCTGAGTGTCTATATGCTCGCGGCTAGCGTTTATATATCGTAATCGAATGCCGTAGAAATTTTGCCGAAGTTCCGTCGAAATCGGTAGCATTATTCTCGCTGTTTCTAGAGCGGCAGTGAACATTGTGCATTCGCGCTCTTTTAGCTACGTCAAGTTTGGTTTATGGTTACCAGTGGCGGCCGGCGTTTTATTTCGGGCATGATTTACAAAAGTATGAGAGATTAGAATTGGCCATGTAAGGCTTTTCGTCTCTGGTTTGATTAACGTTTACTGACTTGTTCAAAAGGAGTTCGTTTCCTCTCCCGATGCATATTCTGCTTCTGCCACTCAAATATTTGTTGCAAGGCAGATTCATGAAATATTTTGCTTTCGAAGAGGTGATGAAACGTTTCCTGACTGTACCACCTAGCCTCCTAGAATATAATCAAGGATCTTGTTCTTGGTTTGACGTTACAGGAAGGACAGTTGGGGTCGTTTAGTCGACATACATCTCCTGTGTAGACTCGAAGCCTGATTCTTCAGTTACTTTATGGTCCAAAGAGGGTCCCACGAGTAGATAGGAAAGGTGCATCACGGCAGAGGCTCGCATAACCATGACATAACCGGTTTCTCGAAGGTTCCGTTGGTGAACCTGAATGGGCTCCTTTTGGCACAAGCACCCCATAAACAGGCAATCATTTAGGAGAACTTTCACCTCTGAAATTCACAGGGATTATTTGTGGATTTTAGCGAGGAAATATGCACATGAGATGGAATTCAACCAAGTTTCCTATAGAATGCTCTGGTTACTCAGGGGGGTCACCAGAAGAATCACTTATTTTCATCACCTGAATTACTTTTCGTCGATGGTCGACTGAATTATCCCTCAGAGGTCACCGGATATTTTTCACATTATAATGCATTTCATTGATTTGTACGCTAGTAACATCACAAATAATTTTTATTATATTGAAGAAGAAAGTAATACAAATCATCAAATTATGAAACAACAAAAATTAATTGGCGCTCCGGGACGACTTCATTGATTCCGATGGCGCATTTGCTTTTTCAGCTGCAGGAAAACCCAGAAAAACCTGCAGCATCACATCATCTGAAGATCTTGATTTGCCAATGTCCTCTCTTTCGTAAAACAAAATGTAGGGTATCTCCAGAGGCTCCAATAAATTCAAGACATCGCCAGAACACTTAGTGATACGACTATCGTCCAATTTAAACCAGCCTGTTTGGTCTTTGACATATTGAAACGAGATATGGTGTCAGCGGATGTTCATGCAATTCTGGAACCCTTAGGTACCAGCCGAGATGATGGTAAACGATCAGATGGTATGTCTCTCATACCATGAAAATACGGTAAACCTGTGGTATGGTACTTCACTTGCGTTGACACGGTCGCGGCTTCCCATCTAGCTGAAAGTTCGAAGTCTGCTGGAACTGCAGCATTGTCTGGCGAAAAATTAAAACGAAAAAAATACCAAAGTCTTGCTAACAACTATCTGTTCCATCCAGTAGCGGTTGAAACTTTTGGTGTTTATGGTCCGGAGTCTCTGTTATTCGTTCATGAACTCGGAAGGAGAATGAGCTAAGCAACGAAAGTTTACAGTTCTACCTCTTTTTTGATAGAAAAATTTAGTATTGCTATTCAACGCGGTAATGCTGCTTCGGTCCTTGGAACTGTTCCCCCTTACATACTTTTGATGAGATCAAGCATTGCCCTCATTTCAGTACGGAACTAAAATCTCTTCGAAACAAGCCAAGATATGTGTATATTCATCAGTCTTCTATCAAGGTTAATTCGCAAGTGATTGATCCACCTTCTTCTTTTTCAGAGCTGTCAATGGACTTAGGTCATTTTTGCCCCCAAATATGAGCTGCCATCCCCGTGGTTCTTGGTACATCACTTGGAAGGATCGATTGCAGCTTGAGAAATGCTTCTGATACAGATTATGTGAAACATGTTCTTCCTTCCGAATCAGTAGACAGTTGTTATATAATTTAGGAAACACTTGCTGCATGAATAGCATTTTAGAAGTGTTGTTCATGACTAAGAATTTCAAGAACGAGGTTTTAACGATGAACGAGAACGAGAATGTTTGCTACTTATTCACCAAACTCAAACAATTGTTATGTGCAGTTATAGTTTCGTAAGAATGTATCATCTCTCCCACTAAGCGATTTCCTGGAGTCTTTGAAGTTCACTAGATACTCATCAGGACAACAAGCGTATTGCTCCGAATTCTTGGGGTTCTTGTGGAATACTCTTCGTGAGCAAAAAAATAGCAGAATCAATGTTCCTGACCGCTGTGGATTGAATGATTCCATACAGTCTATCTCGCCTTGTGTTTGTAGATCTTTTGCTGGGAAAATCCTCACTTGTTTACTTTGTAGTAAATGTTCAAGAGGTAGCAAAAACGAGTTTTCTGGAACTCCAACTAGCGTTTCCTAATATAACTGATAACCAGTCCATGCAAAGCTAATTGTTGAATCATCTGAAAATGGAAGTTTTAACGGGCGAAGATTAACTGTATTGCCAAACATGCGTCAAACTGACTGACTATTATAAGAAAACAAGTATATCAGAGGCAACAGTCAACCTAATAATAACACTGATGATCTTCAAACATGACTGAATCTCTGACGGAAGCACCAAACTCTTACGAAGGTTCGAAATAGATGAACACTTCAATCTAGCAGATCACTATTTTAATCTTCATGCAGTCATTGTTCACTGTGGTTCTGGCGTTGAATATGGCTATTATTACGCATTGTACGCCAGTTTGATAAATATACGAAAACAAATCAGAGAATTTTAGATTCTTCTATAAATACATCTCTATTTTCAAAATTGACGTTTCACTCTTCTTCTTCAGGGTTAATCTCCGATAAGCAGATATTTTTCATTTTGCACTCTTTTCTGGACCATACTGTACATTGAAATTGCAAAACAATGAACCTTTGTGTTATTCCAATTCATATTTTTTACTTTCACCTTATTTATCCTCAAGTGAACTAATGTTTTATGCATTGAATCACTCCTATACATATACATGCCATGGTATGCAGTTATGATGGTATTCTTAAGGATTTCCAAAGCCACACGAGGCAGTTCATGCATCAGTGAAAAATAGTCATGACTTGGAAGTGAATTTTAACTAATGCAATACCGTTTATTATGAAGTTTTCGATTGCTTCACTGTAAAATTCTGAGGACATCTATCTGAAATGATCACTTACAATCATTTATCTTAGTTACGAAATTCAATTTACCATTAAAGTTGAATTTGACATTTGATGAATTGAATGACGCAGGATGATTAGGTGGACAAGGCATTCATTGAAATGAACGAAATTGAAACATGAAAACAGTGACAATGAATGATTCGAAATTGAAAATCAAGACAGAATATGTTTCAATCTCATTGAAAAAACTTTATTTTGACTGGACATCCACCGTACCATGGATTTATCTGATGAGACAATGAAAAAAATCATATCTAGTATTTTGATATAATATCTACATGTCGATTATGTAATTTCGTTGATGGTAGATCAATGCCTCTATCTTCCCTCCAATTTTATAGTCATTAAT
The DNA here is from genome assembly GCF_025532065.1 of Leptinotarsa decemlineata. Lineage (NCBI taxonomy): Eukaryota > Metazoa > Arthropoda > Insecta > Coleoptera > Chrysomelidae > Leptinotarsa > Leptinotarsa decemlineata. Next base: position 24,144,473 of record NW_027412688.1, on the reverse strand, counting down.
TATATTCATGATTGTGTTATTGATTTTATTTGAAATATATCCTGACATTTTGTTCTGTTAGCCTTTGTTCATCCATTTTCCTTTGAGGAAAAAAATCGTATCGACTGGTGAACAGCAGTCTACAGGTGTCTGAGCTTACAGTTCCTAAAATATACGGTTGACCAAAAAATTTATAAATTTGATAAATTGTCTCCGGCATAAATTCACCTACGTATATAATTGCTAACATTTTGAAAATGTCAATTTCACAACTGAATTTATATTTCTATAATTCATATGAATGAAGCTCATATGAAGCTGACGGTTACCTAGAAAAGGAAACCCAAGTGAATTCTACTGAAGAGCTCCAGTTTGAGATTAATTGTGCCAAAGTGATTGTGGCTACTTTGGATAAGTAATAATCCTGAATATTAAAAAAACCAAAAAATAAATAAATGAATAGGATGCCATGATATTGAACTTGAGTATAACTGAGCAACACTTTGTTATATTTTTCAAAATAAATGTACTTTATTCTTGAACGAATTTAATAATAACTTTGCGAGGTTTGGTGATCCAAATAATATTTTCAAATGGTGTTTTTTCATTAGTTGGGAAAGGGATCAAAATTTTTTTCGTAGACGAACAATTTAGTTTTTTGCCAACGTTGCGAACTTTATTAAATCCATCATCAGGGCTCTATAATAAAATAATTTCATAAGGAAACAGTATACATGCCAATATATATTCCAAATTATTATACGTTTTACTAATCTCATATTTTCATCAGTAAAAAAAATCTAAATGAAAATGGACACCTACACTGAAAACAAACAATTCAAAATATTTTAAAATTTCTAATGTAAAAAACTTGGATCAGTTCTAAATAATGAACAAACACATCAAAATTGCGTTTGCAAATGCTAACACTGTTGCTAACACTGTTGCTAACACTGTAACAAAACAAAAAATAAAAACTCCGATAAATATGCAATCAAACGTCATTTATAAAATCGATTGCAAGGAGTGTCAAAAATGTGATGTAGAACAAACGGGACGTTATCTGAAAAACAGGTTGTCTGAATATGAAAGAGATACGAAAAAGTTGAATATTGCCAATCCAACAACCCTCATTGAACACACAAGAGAAAACAACCACAGTTTTCACTTTGCAAACTCTAATATTTTATATGTTCAACCTTTATTAGGTAAACAACTGTTTAGTGAGGTGATCCACATTTTCAAAGAAAAAAGTGTTAACAATTAAAGAGACATAGACTGAACAGTGCTTTTTCAATTTGTTAAATTGGATTTCTTAACAGTTGAGTACAAAGAAATTTTCACTATCCTGTGTACTCTGATATCTTTCTATCATTTATAGTTTTAAAAAATGATAAAACAGAAATGTTCAATTCTAATCAGTTGTCTCCCTTGATAACGTATTCATTTTTAATCTGTCTGTGGTTGTATGAGTTCCATGTGGTTAGTCCTTATTTTTGTTTGTTTTCGTACTTATGTTGTCTGTTATATATATTTTAAAACTTTAAAAAACTTTTTGAAGTTTTTTTTACAAAAAATGAGTTTAGTGAAAACTATAATAATTTGCAATATGTATTTGCATGTATACTGTTTCCTTATGAAATTATTTTATTATAGAGCCCTGATGATGGATTTAATAAAGTTCGAAACGTTGGAAAAAACTAAATTGTTCATCTACGAAAATTTTTTTGACCCCTTTTCCAATTAATAAAAAAACAGCATTTGAGTATTTGATATTTTTTGACCTACCCTGAGAGCTATCTGATTTGAAACTATTCTAAGTGCATCAAACACTTTCTTGGTGGTTTTCAAATTCCGATTGTGGAATTTGTATAAACATTTTTCATTTGTAGCAGACCATACTGTATATTGAAGTACAAATCCAATTTCATTATGTATTTCTGCAATACCGGCAATTGAGAACCGAAGCAAAAAGGTAGTCGTTAAAACGTCCGCATAACACGAATAATACATTGTCATGAATACTTGGCTTAAATGTTTTATTATTATGCAATAATAACGCTACTGACCTTCAATCGAGCTCGCTTTTTGTTCCTTTATTTAATATGGTTAGTTATAAATTACGTTCACGAGCAACTTAAATAACTGTATTCAAGTTCCATTTGACTTGCTGCAAGTGCATTAAGTTCGGTTCGGTTCCATTCAACTGATTCGATATTTCTTCTACCGGATGACCACAAATTCATGTAGAAAATCTAGTTTCGGACGGGAAATTAGTGAAATAGTTCTTTTCAATTTCTGGAATCAAATATTGAATTGATACTTCTTTTTAACTTAATTTGAGTTCAAAAACTTTCAGGACCTTGGTATTGAGGTTTTTATACCTGGAGCTTCGTCTACAACTACGGTGGGTCCATCAAAGGCGACGAGACAACGGACGCCGTGTACACGGACGAACAATTCAACGCGCTGCAAATTGTGCGTTAGGACGGAAGTTTTATGGACGTCTAACTAGACTATGTATGTTAATTCCCTCTTCTTTTCGGTTGGAGTTGTCTTTCCTACTTCTCTATCAAGCACTTATTTTATTTTATACATTTAGGCTAACCAACAGACAGCATCGTCTTGTCCAGTAACAGAGTAGCACAAAGTGACAAACATATGTAGAAAGCTGTAGCTACTAAATACTCACAATTAAGTTACTACAACGAAAAATCCAAGTCAGATGTACAGTAAGATATTAACTGAAAAAGAAATAACCTAGAGACAAGTTGGGGAAAAATCAATTGTTATATAACAAAGTCAAAATTTTGGTGAGGAGAAAAATGTCCATATCTACATTGCTGCCAACATTGGAATTATAGGAGCGAATGCATCTGTGAACTGGAGAGTTAAGAAGAAAATGTGTACTACAACTACCTTCAACTAGAATTGTTCTATTTATTATTTTATATGGTGTACGGTTCAGAATGAAAAAATTAAGCAATACGGTGAATCAATGATATTGTTGAACAATTTGTAGACCAAACACATATCGAAACATTTTCTTCTAAGCTCAAGGTGCATATTCAAGGTTAGGGTTTACAACTGCATTATAAAGGTTTGTGACATAATTGATGTTCTTGAAATTCTTAGTATCCCTCAAAACAAAACCCAGATTCAGAAGACTCTCTCGAACAACTTTTTCGAAATGAATATCAATTGCTAATTTAGTTTTCTAGTTTATTGCGAAATCAAAGGTTGGAGGTGAATTGCTTCTGGTGAAAATGATCTCATTATAATGGTCTGGGTTCAGGTGTAATTTGTTGGCGATGTCGTATGTGGAAAAATTGTCAATATCCAAAGCAATGTAATCTTCTAGACACGTAACTGCTTTGTAAATTTTCAAGTCGTCTACGTAAAGAGCAATTTCAACATTATCAAAACAGTTAGTGATGCCGTTCAAGATAATATTGAAGAGGAGTGTTCCAAGGTGAGAACCCTGAGGTATTCCAGACGTGATTGACCGTAGCTGATACGTACCGTTGTTGATGGCTACAAATTAAGTACCGCCAGTCAAGCAGGAACTCGACAGGGATAGCAGGTTGACATGTATACCGACATTTCCAAGCTTCACGACAAGGGTCGGGTGATGAACCTATACACTACGCAGATGGAGACTCCGTTCTCCATAGATTCTAGAACTTGTTGGATAAATGGAATCAGGTTTGTTGAAATAGATCTTTTACCGTATAAGCCACGTTGATAAAGGTTGATGATATTTTTGATTTGAAAGCAGAGATTTGTGCAGATGATTATTTCAAAAAATTTTCCTAAGTGGTTCAGTAACGGTATGGGCCTATAGTTGGCTATGTTATTTTTATCTCCGGATTTATTAATGGGGATGGTTTGGGCAATTTTCCACTTATGTGAATGCAATAACGCAAAAAGCCAGTAGAAAATGTGTGGTCCTCGCAAGGAATGTATATTTTGTCTGATTTGGCCCTAAGAGTGATACTTTCTCTATTTGGTACTGCCTCATTATTAACGGTGTTCACTGCTTACGGAAAGGGATAGCAATCAACGTTTCAAAATCAAAGGTTTCGATCGGAGATGCCATCATAGTAACATGCTAGGGAGAAAATTGAGGGTGTTATCTCTTGAAACAGATGATTAGCCCGTCTCAGTCGCCGGGCAACTTCGGAATGTTACAAAAGCGAGAGTGAAAGACATACATACAACAGAAACATATCCCAGAAAAATATAAAGCTATCTAAGCTTAGGAAAAAGGTCGAATACATTTTTAAAACAACTAAATGTCTAAGAAAATAAAAATGTTACAAGAAACCCTTTTGAGATCCAAATGAACATCTAGGAGAAATCAATTCTGTTACTTAATTTCTGTATTAGCCCAAAGAACAATTTCTCTCCATATTCAATATTTCTACAGTACTTTGTTGAAGGCATTGAAAAAACTTTTGTGACAAAAAAATTACTATTGGTTCCATCGCTGATTTAGAAGGGACTTGTGACAACACTTCACATGGCTGAAGCATTCGATACAGTGAATGCTTGAAAGTATATGTATTTATAGTAGCTAGTCTATGGAAAAAGGTTCTCCCCAAGGAGAACGTATTATCGTCTCTTCTATGGTCGTTCGTTATAGATAATTTAGAACAAAGCTAATGTTCAGAATTCGTCGCGACTGGAAATTTAGCCAATGACTTGTTCGTTACCAGTAGAAGAAGCCATGATCGCAGGACTGTGGAAGAAGTTCTTAGTGTCCATCCTTGCAAAACTACTGGCTTTTTTTACCAAGAAACAAAAGTAGGCTCCAACTTTGAATGGACTCAGGAAAAAGTTCACCACTGCAGGTAGAACAATAAGAATTCTTTTATTTCCAGGTGAAACAGTATAACACGATGACTATAAAGCACTTTTGGAAGACCAGCTTCTGTTACGCAAACCCCAAATTATTTGGAATTGCTAAGTTTTATGGAATTACCCCAGAATAATGTTTCAAGGATGCTTATTCTGAAGAAACTTTAACCCAGCGGAATCGATTAAAGAGACTATAGTCGAATGGAGCCTGAAGTACCAAACGTTTCGTCTGCTTTTGTAGACTTGGAATCAGCAGCGTCGTCAGTGACCCAACTGTCATAACAGAATAATTAAATGGCATATTTTGGAAGGAGGAAAGGAGATACGAGTATGCAGCTTGTCCCGGTACTCTGATCGCAGCCGAGGTGAAACCTGAAGATAAAACTTTGGTACTTCAGTAACGACAGTCCTCGCATTCACTGATGATATCTTCCGCAGTAGCAGGCGAAACATTTGGTAGTTTAGGTTCCATTCGACCACGGCCTCTCACTCCGGATCTTGTTCTTTTTTATCACGACTCCGGTCGTGAAAATCAATGTTCTCATCCGGTACAATGGGTTTGACGAAAAATAAACAGAAAAAACAGGTAGGATTTTCCTGTCTTACTACAAAATGGTATTGGAATTTAAAGAATGAGGCAATTAGATTATGTTTCATTCAAGAGTTTCACGCTTCATGAAGTATAGTGGACAGCTAATTATTGATGTTTCCTGCAAAGATGAAGTAGATTGACGTAGAACAACAACACTTACCCAACCTGAATCTTCACATCGCAACCCAATTAAAGGATACAAATACAGTGCCAAAAGAAACCGAGTTTATATGTTTTAGAGACATTATTTTTACATCTAATTATAATGTTTTGTTCAGTACGTTGCCAAATAACATTCCGAGTACTCCGAAAAGAATCTTTAACTGAACTGATATTCACCACTTACTGAAACGGATTGACCTGATGTTAAGTTAATGTAACTGAATCATATTTTGGAACTAGGTGAAAAATAATTGAGTTTAATATATTTATTTAAAAAATATCTGCAGAAATCCTACAAAACCTTTTCTATTTCAAATAAGAGTAATTGAACAAAAAGCAATACCTACAATTTTTTTACTGAATCCGAAGGAATCTAATTTATTCCAATAGTCTCGTTGACATTCTTCAGATATACAGTCATCACTCAATAGTTGAAAAAATTTCCTAGTGTTGAACATAATGTCAGCTCATGATCCAAGATTTTTGTCATATGAAATTCGAAAACTTGTGTAACAAAAAAGTGATAATGTATTGATATTATATTTCAGGAGTATTGTAAACATAAGATGAAATTATGGAATTTTTAAGAAAGGTCGAATTTAAAACAGTGAAAGAAATCCTCAAAAAATGTTTTTTGCTGGGTTAAATTATTTCAGGAGAATATGGGGTGTGGAATGTTTTTCATCTATTGTCTTTTACGGATTTGGTTAATGAAAATCCATGACACACGTATTGAAAAACTTCTTTCAGAATTTTACTCCTGAGCGGTTATATGATAGTGAATTGAATGTTTTTCAATACGTTGATATGTGTGTTCTTCTATTGTGAATACGTAGAGTAGCAAATGAGAGCAAAACATCGCAATAATACATAAAATATGAAATTGAAATAGTGAATATGTCCAATAAAGGACAAAGAAGGGCATAGATGAAATAAAAAAACTACCATATTTCATAAATTTCGTTGAGGATTTCGTTAAAAAATATCATAAGTTTATTCCAGTGCCTTAAAGAACATTCACCTGTTGAGTAATATAAAAATAAATTCAACTTAATCAGTACAGTATTTTAAGATTTTGTATTTTAGAGTTGACAATACGTGTTATATATTTTGTAAATATCTGTATATTTTTATGAGGTGTGTCCACTAGCTATTGTGGAGGTTTTCCTCAGTTGACAGCGGCTAGTCAGAAATCCTACTGTTAAGCGTATATTTTTCCTGGTCATCGCCAGATATTGCAATTGTCGAAGTCATCAGGCCGTAGGTGCCACTGGGTCCTAAAATTCTTAGTCCAGCCGTTTTCTTGGCTAAAGAGTCGGCAATGCGATTACCTTTACCCCTGTCGTGTCCTTTAATCCACATCAGGAGGCAGGGATATAATATATCAGTAATAATATCCACTGGGTATATCTAATCAACAACTGGTTGACACATTTGTTTTTATTGAATATCTTCAAGTCATAATTAACTGCTGATCTGTGGCACATTCAGTGATTTTAAACTTTTGCAGTATATCCCACTTGAGAGGTTTCTATTTTAGTTGAGTGGTTTCAAAGGCCTTGCGAAACGTACTTACGTGTATCGTTCATCGACAACACTAATCGACTAACATCGACTATTCACTAATTTAGTCAATAATGATTAAGGTATTCTTAGTATCGACTGATTATGTTCTTCGTTTACGCATGTATTATTTGAAGGCATCCCTGTAATTTAGTCATTTTTGAAAATAGATATTTGATTTTTGGTACAGGCGTAGACCTTCATGGGCCGCACTTTTTTAATACTTCGCCCGAGTGACAGCCTGCGTTCCTGATACCAAAATAAGTTATTTGAGAAAGTTGCTAATGAATCGATTTTGACCCTACATACCGAATTTCAACCTCAAATTCGAATTTTAATTTTTTTGTAATTTTCATATTCAAGTCCGATTTCCAATCAATGAAATAAAGGTATCGAAATAAATAAAATTGAAAATTATTATTTTATCAAATATAAGTTAATAGATTTTATTCTCCTTTACTAGCCTGTTGAATATGATTGGTTGCGAATTTGCCCAATTTTGGATGAATAATCATCATTCTCAATGTTTCGAAGCAGTCTCATATTTTGTGTTTCAAACGTTCTCAATTTGGGCTAGAGTGTCATGGAAACAAATGAACTATTTATACCCCAAATGTCAGTTTGAAAGTATATGCGTCGAAAACAGTAACAAAATGTCCATTGAACGTCCTAATTTACGAGAAAAAATTGGAATAATAAGGTTATTTGGTAATGGTGCTCGAAGTAGCTTTACTCAAACAAATTTATTATTTTCGTAGCTTCTTAATTAACTTTTCACATATAGTCAGTGGGAATACTTGAAGACTGGCTATAAATCAAACCATCTAAAATAACAATTAATTCATGCCAGTCTAAACTCTATACACTGTAGGTTATTTGACTGACACCTACCAGAAAATAACTACTCCCCTGGCTAATACCATGAAACGCGTTGGATTATATCCGACAGGTGTCAGTGCAGGAGTCTTCACTGAAGTTATTCCTGCACATGCTGTTGACTATACAACTGCCACAATAGATTTTCAATTATTGGTACACACTTGCAGACCGGTTTCGGGCTGTTTGGCTGACAGTGCAAGGTAGTGTCTATCATCGAATTCATTCAGAGTATCATTCCTCGAACTAGGCTGAAGCGGACAACAAACAACATGTTTGTCATCGCCCCATCTGTCTGTGAACGAGGTAACCAACCTCGTAAAAGTGTGTTCCAATAATTGAAAATCTATTGCGGCAGTTGTATCACCAGCAGCATATGCAGGAATAACTTCAGTGAAGAATCCTGCACTGACACGTCCTTCGCGGTATTAGCCAGGGGAGTAGGGTCGATCGGGGCTAATATGATACAAAAATATACACTTTTCACTATAATACCTAACCATATACATTAGGCCATTTTGAAAAAATACTGGGATATATAATTCGTATTGGTAAGTTTATTTATGGGTGCACAAAAAATGTAGTTGCAGTACCAATGCTGAAAAAAAATAAAAACTGTGTATCATAATAACCCCACCTGGTGGGGTTAATTTGATACGATGATGGAGCTTGAGTGATACAACATTGTATTTCATACAATATCGTGAATGAACGTAATACGAGACTGAAATGATACAGCTCTGGGGCTAATGAGATACCAGTAATTTTTTCGAATTTTTGTCTTCAGCCATATAAAAGATACAACCGTGTCTTGTTAATGTTTTTTCCACTAAAAAAAACTTTTTTGGAAAAAATAACTAAAGCACCGTTTATTGAAAAAACTTAACATTTTTAACATTCTATAATTTTTTTCAGTTTCTTGTATGAAATTATTGAATATTATAATATTCAAAAGTCGAGGAGAACTGATTTTCAAGTTCTCCTCTCCTTCCCAAAGCAGGTTCATTTTCAATAAATGACACATCTTCCGGCTTATTCCAAAAAAAAACTGTGGTATCTTCATGTGTCTCTTTTATTCGTGTGAATTTTACTATTGATTCACGAGCTTCAATATCCATAATTTGTAATGTAACACTTTATTCTTGGTTGCAAATTTAACTACAACTCAGTCATTGATTCTAGGTGTAGTATATTGGTCATTCATGTCACTACCATTGCAGTCTCCCAAAGTTTTCTCAAATTCCAAGTCTGACTCTTCTTCTCTCTGCATGGCTTGTATAATGTCGGAATCACTGCTATCCTTATCTGCAAAATCAATTTCACTCGGGATATCTGATTCGCTGTCTGACGAAACCGTTATTTTCTTATGCTTCTTTTGTTTTCTTTGTTTTTCCTGAATTATCTGACTCTCTTCTTTTCTTGTTATTTCGTCTTGGGTAGCATTTTCCTCTGGTTGGGTTTCATGGGTGCCTGATGTGGTTGTTTTCTCATGTTTCTTATTCACTCCACCCCCACTCCTCACAAAACAAAACAAGTTGAAATCTAAGAAAATTACAAAAACTGGTAAAATGTACAATTTTCAAGGTTTAGCAATATCAAGAAAGCCCCTTCAGCTGTATCACAATAGCTCCAATGTTTGTATCAAACTAACCCCCTTATTTGTATCAAATTAGCCCTATATGTGACGTCATATATCTCGTGAAAAGATTATCTGTTTCTGTTAGAATGTATTACTCAATCAGTATTTTTTTTAACTATTTTTTAACTTTTTTTTGGTGTATCTTATTAACCCCATTTTTCATGGTGTATCACATTAGCCCCGATTAACCCTAGTTGTTTTCTGATAGGTGTCAGTCCATTAAACTACAGTGTAGGGAGATGAGACTGGCCTGAACGAATTGTTCTTTTAGACCATTAATAGAAAATCGGACTTGAATGTGAAAAAAATCGAATTTTGCGTTTAAATTCGGTACGTAGGGACAAAATCGATTTCTGAGTAACTTTTTCAAATAGCTTATTTCGGTATCATCAACGTGAAGCAAAATATTGAGAATCTGACAATTTTGCAGGAACGCAGTAGGCTCGGTTTAGGGTTGTCACTCGGGCTAAGTATAGCGGAAAGTGCGGCCCATGAAGGTCTATGCCTGTACCAAAACTTTAATATATGCTTTCAAAAATGACTAAAATATATGGGTTTCGTCATCTTAATACGTCAAACTGTATGTCTAAAATGATAATTTGATATCTATAGAAAGTTCAAAACATATTCTGATGGTCAAGCCATACCAAATTATTCGGTCACTGGATTATTCATTTTTAGGATATCATATACTTAATAGTTGAAATCATCCAAAACAGCAGCGTTCACTAAAACTTCAAAAGAGTTACGTTTATATTCGCCACTCTATAAACAAAATTGAGATAGTACCTGTAACTACTTAATCGTGTGAAAGTGTAGAGGTCATCTCCCACGTAGAAGTAAACCTACTAATAATAAATGAGAATACGTGGAAGTGAAATATATGTTAAACGTGACTGATGAGAAAATTATTTGATCCTCCTCATTACAGCCAGGTTTGAGAGTCTACGCCAAATAAATTTCTTTATCGATCAGTGAAGAAAGTAATACAAATCATGAAATTATAAAACAACAGGGCGACTTCATTGCTTCCAGTGGCGGATTTGCTTTTTCTGCTGCAGGAAAACTCTGAGCAACACATCATCTGAAGATCTTGATCTGCCAATGTCCTCTCTGTCATAAAAAAATGTAGGGTGTCTCTAGAGGCTCCAAAAAATTCAAAACATCGCCAGAGCACTTAGTGACACGACTATCGTCAAACTTGAACCAGTCCGTTTCGTTTTTGACCAATGCGTAATAATGAGCAGATTCAACGCCAGAACCACAGTGAACAATGACTGCATGAAGATTATAGTAGTGGTCTGCTAGATTGAAGTGTTTATCTATTTCGAACCTTGGTAAGAGTTTGGTGCTTCCGTCAAAGATTGAGACATGTTTGAAGATCATTAGTATTATTATTAGATTGACTGGTGCCTCAGCTATAGTTCCATTTTCAGATGAGTTAATAATAAGCTTTGCACGGACTTGTTATCAGTCATATTAGGAAACGCTAGTTGAAGTTCCAAAAAATCCTACCTCTTGAACATTTACCACAAAGTGAACAAGTGAGGATTTTTCCAGTAAAAGATCTACAAACACAAGACGAGATAGACTGTACGGAATCATTCAATCAAGAGCGGTCAGGAGTATTGATTCTACTACGAGTATTTCTTTGCTCACTAGGAGTATTCAACAAGAACCCCAAGAATTCAGAGCAATCCTCTTGTTGTCCTAACGAGTATCTAGTGGACCTAATGACTCCAGGAAATCGGTTTGGTGAATAAGTAGGAAACATTCTCGTTCTCGTTCATTATTAAAACCTCGTTCTTGAAATTCTTTGTCATGAACAACACTTGTAAAATGCTATCTATGTAGCAAGTGTTTCCTAAATTATCTAATCCAATTTTCTTCGCAAGATTTTCAGGACATATGTCTACTGATTCGTAAGGAAGAACATGTTTCACAGAATCTGTATCAGAACTATTTCTCAAGCTGCAATCGATCCTTCCCAGTGATGAGGATTTTCGTAAAGAGATTGATTCGGCTCTTGCTTGATGAAGCTCTTTCACTGAAAGTTAACCAGAACAACGAAGACTGCAGCTCATATTTGAGGGTCAAGAATGACCTAAGTCCATTGAGCGTCCTGAAAAAAAAGAAGGTGGATCAATGACTTGCGAATTAACCTTGATAGGAATATCATTGATTTCAGGTCAATGATGGCCAGTATCTTGCAATGATGAGTGGCTAATGAGCCCGAAACCGATCTGCAAGTGTGTCCGTTCCAAAATTGAAGGTCGACGCTTTCAGTTGTATTTCCAATTGCATATGTAGGAAATTTTCTGTGAAGATTTCTGCACTGATGCCTCTGTCTGATATAATCCAACGCCCTTCGTGGTATTAGCCAGGGAAGTAGTTGTTTTCTGATAGGCGTCAGTCCATTCAATCTACTGTGTAGATGTATTCGAGACTGGCTTGAACGTTTAAAGTTCATACTGATACTGGAAAATTGAAAGGGTATATTTTAAGGAGAGATTAATTTTCGTAAAAGAAAGGTTTATTGCAAAATGATTTGAAAATAAATGATATGCAAAAATATGACAATACTGACTATCGCATATTGATAAATTGGTTAAGGCTTTCGTGGCCTAGATTTTCAGTATTATGATCTTTGTTCTGGTTTGAAGGCCGTCGTGGTTTGGAACTGCATCCTAACGTTTCGCCAGCACGAGTGGCTGGCTTCTTCGGAGGTCTATTCATCCTGATGATTCACCGATGACTAGTGATTTCTAGTTCGTAAGCTGTATTTATGTTGACTCAGGTAGCCCGCCTTTCTAGTTGGTCCGCTGTAATTGGCCGAAGTGTTATTACCTGTTACATTGCATTGCACTACTGCCACCTTAGCATCTTTTAGTATGGGATTCCAAATCTGGTTAAGCGTTATCGCCAGTCGGCTTGTACGGGATGCCATATAAATCCATAAACATACAAAAAACTACAACAGAAAAGAGGAGGCGATAACGCTTAACCGGATTTGGAATCCCATACTAGAAGATGCTAAGGTGGCAGCAATGCAACGCAATGTAACAGGTAATAACATTTCGGCCAAAGATGCTAAATTGGCCGCAGTGCAACGCAAAGTAACAGGTAATAACACTTCGGCCAATAACAACGCACCAACTAGAAAGGCGGGCTAGTCATCGGTGAAGAAGCCAGCCACTCGTGTTGGCGAAACGTTAGGATATAGTTCCAAACTACGCATATCGTATATTCCGACCAAACATCTTCAGTTGAGACAGGTTAGAGCCTAGCTTCCTTACCCTTGTGGCTGATTACTATCGCATATTGGTTGAATATCTTTAATATAAAGTTAATGCTTTCGCGGCCGATGTCAGTGTCATAATTTTTCAGAAATTTATACATCTTGAGTTAATATTCGATAATTAGATATTACGGCTGCGTAAGGACTCTTTCACACGGGGAGCTTTACGTCTCTTTTTCCTGTACGGGAGCGTTAATCAATCCTACCTACCGCCAATTCACACCGGGAGCCTTTTTAGTTCCTGGCTCCTTGAGGTCAGTCGTAGAATGGATCGCACGGAAGCTGTTGCCATTTCTGTCAACGATCAAGAATGGGATGGATAAAGTTTCGAAATCTACGTTAAGCACCTTGCAGACTTCCGTTCAAGTTTTTAAGACTTCATTTCGGTCCTTATAAATGTCGAGACTTTTATCCCAAAAATGGGGTCGGTTGGAGACAGCACTCATTTGACAGCTCCACATCGTAATCTGCCATGGTAAATAGTGTGAAATAGTGTGAACAAGGGAGAGGTGTTTTCACTCCTCGTGTGGAAGTCCCCCACTCGTTCTTTTTCATTTTGATGAGGAGACGTGGCTCCCCGGGTAGAGATGCAGGATACGTGAGAGCCACTCCATTGGACTCGTTCAATTTTGGCGCTAAAAGCCCTCTCTCTCGGGAGCGAGAGACGTGAAGCTCCCCGTGTGAAAGGGGGCTAACGCGTATTTATGTTGACTCAGGTAGTTTGGTTTACTAATACCTGTACCTTAATTAGGTGAATTTCGTGAAGCGTGTTAATGTCAATTCCATACGCAATTCGAACACAAGAATTCTGAATTCACCGCAAACGAGTTGAATCAACCTGAAGTAATGCAGGACTATATACCAGTACAGTAGAGCAGTGTGATGGAAAGAAAGGTTTTGGCCTTTTACTTCTGTATCTTCATACAAAAAAAAATGCGGGAATTCCCCAATTTTTTTCAAGTAGAAAGCCACAAAACCTTTCTTTCCCAAAAATCAATCTCTCCTAAAAATATACTTCTTTCAATTCAAGCAGTACGATCTTCTGGACATCACCAGAGTCGCACATTAGTCCAGCTTCTGCAAATGATTTTAATTGCATCCGTACGTGTACGAATAAAACGCTTTTCCGATGTTTGAAACGTAGGTGGAAAGAAATTAGTTCAGATACCGGCCAAATTTCTTACAATTCAAGGTTGAAACGTATTATTTTTGAATATAGTAATTTAATGTTGGAAACGCTAGAGTTTATTGTACGGACTTACTTTTAATATCTTACCACGTCTATATAAAATTGGTAAATATCAATGGACTTTTCTTAAGCTACTGGTACGAGTGTAGAGGAAAACCGTTTCCAAATTCTCCGCTAGGTTTAAGGAGTTTTAACTCCTTCCTTCAAAGTGTACTTCAAAACAATAATCGCATACAACCATAGTTTGGCAAAAGCTGCGAACAGGCTGTAGCCTCTAAACATCTTGCCTACCGACAGTAGCGCAGAAATCCTATGTCCATAATTTTATAAGAGTTGCTGAAGCTCGCAAAAAATTGAAGTAGTATAGTATCGAGCCATGTTATGAAATTTTATCAATGATTCAACACCATCAACGATGGTCTTCCCCAGGAATCTATATTGTCTTCAATCCTCATTTTATTGTATATCAACTAATTGTTGGAAAAAACACAGAATCCAATATATTGCTTTGCTGACGACAGCACACTTGTCTCGTCATTTGGATTCCAGGACATCGGCTGCGGATGCACATCTTCACCGGCAGCAGGAGGTTGCATATCTTAATGAGGATCTAGAAGTAATTTCAAATTACTGAGAGATGTAACAAGGTTCAATTCAATGCCACAAAAACCCAGGCATCGGTTTTCTCCAAAAATATAAATGTCTCCAAACCGAATATAATAATGTCAGGTCAGACTATTCTGCTTCGATAAGTTTGTTTAGGGTTGAAATGGACATCAATAAGTCTTGGCACAATCATGTCGCTGGAATTGCAAAGACTGCTTCTCAAAAGCTTCGAACACTGTTCCGAACCAGTAACTGTACACACCTCAGCAACTTTTGATGCTTTATAAAGCTCAGATTAGACCTTCTTTGGAGTATTGTGCTCATGTATGGAGTTCCACCCCTAAACATGCCCTGAAGCTGCTGGATTCCATCCAGAAAAGAGCTATCCACCAGATTAGAAACGCGAAAATCACTTGAAATCATCTGGAACATCGAAGAAAAGTTGGAAATTTGTATCTCTTCTGTAGATATTTTCACGAGAAGTGTTCAAGTGACTTGGCACATTTACTTCCACCAAGAGCGGTACATATCAGAAGTACGCGACGGACTGTGGCTGCTCATTGTTTGAACGATCAACTCAGTAGGTACTAACTAAACAGAACATCAACATATTATATAAGAATGATAACTCCTTAGTTAGACATATAAAAAACATGAATATTACTGAAGTTTTTTCCCAACACCAAATCGTTATTTTTAATACCTCGACACGTGTTTCGATCTCCAAGTGATTATCTTCAAAGAGGAAGATTAAAACTGAGTTTAAATCTTTCTGTTGGGAAAAAACTCCAGTAATATTCATTACTACACCAAAGGTTCCAAACAGTGCATCATAAGTATATAAAAAACAACAAATCTAACCTAGACAAGGACAACAAATCGGGAGTATACATGCTAAAATGTCGATCGTGCCCAAAAGTTTAAACTGAAAGAACATCTCTAGAAATTTCAAAACCAAAATCTCCAAACATAAAAGCCGTTTTGAATCAAGTAAGTGAAACCAATTCAACATATATGCATGCCATCTGTTAGAAAACAACCACGACTCCGACCTGAACTACAACGTACTACATAGGTTGGAACCCATGGATATTAATAAAAGGAAACAATAAATTTGTCAAATTATTAGTAACAATAGTTTTTACCTTCTGGTTACCTGTTCTTATAACTATACTATATTCATCCAACAAACAAATTAACCCAAAAAAGATGGATCAAAGTATGATCACCATGCACTTTTGCATCTATTGGGTAGAATAAACATTCCTTCTTACGTTGGCCAACCAGATTTAACTGCAATCGACTGGCAGAATTCACTGTTACCGTGTCGAAGTGGCCAGTAACTTTTTAACACTTGTGATGTGTACAAAAACGGTATTTTGAAGTTTGAAATTTTTTAAATGTCTAGTACTGATTAGATTAGATTGTCGAGGAGCTGGCCCATGGCCTGATTCACTGTGACCTTTTCAGATCTATTGTGATGCTCCTTGGTTGTTAGAGCTCATTGTGTAGCTTAATTTATATGATGACACTCCATAGCCTTGACACTGACCCCAGCTTCTGGTTTCTCTTTCCCGCATCTTGCGTGTCTCAGCCTTTCTATCGCTTCGCATTCACGGAGCACATGCATTGCGGTTTCTTCCTCTTCTTGACAGAACCTGCATTGGGTTTCTTCTGTCAGACCCATGTTGCTCATATGTTTCCTGAGTCGGCTATGACCCGTTAGTTACTCAACCTTACGGTTGTGGTTTAGCCTCCTCATTGCCTTCTTGATCCTCATGTCCGGGTACCCAAGCTAAAGTGACCCTATTTTGGGTACTTAGCTCCTTAAGTGCGCTGTCTTGAGAAGATTTGAAATGAGCTGAGCGCCTTAATTGCCGCCTGGCTGTCGGAGAAAATGGCAATGCTTATATGTGTGACCTTCTGCCTGTTTATTTCCCCTATACAGTGTTCTATGGCCGCTACTTCTGCCTGGAACACAGTGGCATCATGTCCGAGGCTGAGTGCGATCCTCGTCTTTACTCTGCTTGCGTATATACCGGCTCCCACTCCTTCTTGGATCTTTGAGCCATCTGTATACCAAGTTTCTTCCGCTTTTACCGGTGGGCCGTTTTGCCAGTCCCCTCTACTTATTATGGTGATTTTGAAATCTTTTTGAAAGTTGTACTGCGGAACTGTGTTATCCACGGGCATTCCTAGTATTGGATCTGCCTTCAGTTCATTGTACAGTTTCAAGTATTCTGCACCGTGCGACTGGCTGATTGGGGTTTGCCCCTGCATTAGCCTGTGTGTCACCAATCGGGCTTCTCTTTGTATGTAGATGTAGATGTGCAATGATGGAAGTCCGAGTAGGACCTCAAGTGCTGCAGTTGGGATCGTTCTCATGGCTCCCGCGTTACTTAGGTATGCCAGCCTTCGTATACCGCCTAATAGCCTAGCCGTACCTGATTGCTTTGTTATTGTTCACCAAGTCACTACACCGTATGTTATCATGGTTGTCACTACCCTTATATATAACCAGAGTGTTATTTTTGGGTTCAGCTCCCAGTTTTTCCCGCACATTCTTCTGCAGAATCCCAGGGCCATCCTGGCTTTATGTGCTGTTTTTTGGACGTGGAGGTTCCACGTGAGCCTGCGATCAAAAGTCACACTCAAGTATTTGACTTCCGTGGCGAAAGGGATCTCCACTTCATTGCGTATTGGTGGTTTTAGTCCTCGCAACACTCTTTTACTTGTGAACACGACGACAGTGGTTTTTGGGCATTCTCTGAGAGGTTATCATGCTCGCACCATCTACCGACGATGTTCAGGGCTGTTTGCACGCGCTCCAAGATGACGCCTGATACGGCTGAATAAACTGCTGGAACACTGCCGGAGCACTCCTTTGCTTAGATGGACAGACACAGTATACCTATTTACGAATTAGTAATCCCAATTAAGGTCGATAATTTTATATATATTGCATTGTGAATTATTATAGAGTACTAGTCCAACCGAGGAAACTACTGCTGTAGTGAAACGCTTATTGGAAATAAACTTATATTGTGAAAATTTGTATTTATTATCATAAATAATTTTTACATAGCTTCATTTTCATCACTGAATTTGACGTGAATGGACCAGACCAATACGAACTTATCCCAGCAATGGAAAGTTCCAAAATTGCAGCCCGACCATCCAAAATTTCAGCACATTCGTCGACTCTAACTTATTTTGAACGCAGTGACAATAGCTGTTGGACAGAGGCCAAAAATACGTTCAGTAACAAACTCATCTCGACCCACACTTTACTATCCAGACTCTGCTTCCTATTATTTATTTTCGTTATAAAATTAACCTCGTTTCAAACGAAATCTCGAAATTATCGGGCGATTGGTGGACAACATTGAATACTGCAAGAGAAGGCCACGGGAAAATAAATAGGTTATGTGAATGTATTTGGCATCATGACTAGAAAGGAGTGAGCCAGATTGAGTAGAAATGGCAATTCACACTCATTTTCTGACTGGTGATTGAACTATGTAATATGTAGATCAATTATAGTTCCAAAATATTGTATCATTACTTCTTGAGGAGTAGTCAAGTAAAACGCCTTGTTTGTTTGAATGTTTCATTGTTCGGACTTCCATTGTCTGATATGATTAGCAATCTATTAAAAAACAAATGAAATTACAATGAATAGTTAAAATATCAATTATGTGTAAGCAATGGAACCCGACATGAAAATACCACAGAGTAAAGATGAATGAAAAAGAGTAAGAATTAAAAATGAGCGAAACACTTTTGAAAAATATATGGAAATAGTAGTAACGGCTACATCTATATGTTATGTTATGTTAGTTCTTTTTTTTTATAATACTTTGTAGTTAGTTATAGTCCCTAATTATGAACATTTAATGTTGAAATATAGGATAGCATAGACAACAATTATTTTTTCTATACTATATTTAATATGAATTTCCACAAAATGAATAGGTTATCAATCGAACAAGTCATTTATAATTTAAATTAAAATGTGGGAATATTCCAAAGAAAGGAATAAAGCAATGGATTTCATAATAAACTCCTTACAAACATATACAGATAATGCAAAGAAATAACTTTCAGACACGAACTGGAAGAAAAAGCCCTCTCAAAACAGCTACTTTCATATAAACATTGAATTACACGAAAGAAAAATACTTTCATATGAAAACTGAATTATGAAAAAATACGTTTCTCTACTCATTTTGTATTCCGAACATTCGCCATGGAATTGAATCAGATATCATTCACAGGACTCCTACACAATATACTAAATGAAAGAGGTAAACTTTCATTTACATGGAACACTGTCATCCTCACTGGTAGACATCCGATATTTCGCTGTAAGACACTTGCCTTATCAGCTCTTTACTACTAAGTCATTTAATGTTTCTTGGGACAATAAACTGAATTGAATTGAGCCCAGCACTGAATATCATACTTTTATATGAATACTGAATTATTGAAAAAACACTTTTCTCTACTCCGTTTGTATTCCAAACATTCGTTATGGAATTATATCAGATATCATTCACTAGATTTCTACACAACATACTAAATGAATGGTAAAAATTTCACTTACATGGAACACTGTCATTCCCACTGGTAGACATCGATGTTTCGCCATAAGACACTTGCCTTAAGGCTCTTCAGTATCAATCTGGATAATATTATAAGATAAAACCACACAAATTATTCATAAATTATGATTTTTTATGTCACGGAATAAGTTTGATCTACTTATGTCATCGATGACATCGTAATGTCATTCATTCACTTATTTGTATCAAGATGGAGTAGTAGAAAGCCAAAAACTTTCTTACCTTAGAATTAATCACTATCAAGGCTGCCACAGTCTTCATGATCAGTATCATATTCATCGTCAATGGCATCAATGACAATCATTCAAATTAGCTTTACAGATCGATACAACAGGAGTTGTTGATAGATCTTATAGTGGATATTGAATTTTTTTTTTATATTTTTGCATACTTGGTTAGCGAAACGCGTCTACAGACAGTGATTTTGTTCTGATGTGGAAAAAGTGTTTTCTTTAGATTCATTCAACGCCAGAGGTTCCAATTCTACCCATCGAAACAATATTTGTTTTACAAACTTCTTGCTTTACATCAAAACGTTAAAATCGGTGACTTCAAAAGCGACTTTAAAAAATAGAATACGGTGTACCGCAAGGCACTATTTTGGGACCAATATTTTATATATATATATATATATATATATATATATATATATATATATATATATATATATATATATATATATATATATACAGAGTGACCCATTTGAAAGCGGGCCACCTCTCTAAAACTGTTATTTATTATCCGATTCAGAAGTTTTTTTTTTCAATAGATAGAGCGTCAATAGTTCTATTAGAGTGCTGTGAAGTCGAAATATAAATAAAATTTTCAAGGCCTACTTCGAATTTTTTTCAAGGTCAAAAATCCAAAAAACATACTAGCGATTTTTTTATATGAAATTTGACGACGCCACTGGATTTGTGATGCTTTCAAATGGTTGTGACTGAAATTTCAAGATAAAATAATGTTTTTTAACAGAAATATGGCATAAGTAAAATATACCAATCACTGTCAAAATAATTCAAATAGTTGTATATTAAATAACAATTTTGTAAATAATATGGTTTGAAATACTTCTTCAGAACATAACAACTTTATGTGCGATATAGTTATCTTTATTAGCACACTGCAGTTTGTTGTCAAAGAATAGAAATACACATCTTTATTCATAATATAATTATCAATATTAAAACCATAAATGAACCACTACAAAAGAATGTATTAACATGACAATGCCCACACATTAAATTTTGGACTGTTCCACCAAATCTCCATTCAATTCGATACATTTATCATATCGTTTTCTAATGTTAACCAAAACATTCAATAATTGATTTGGGGTGATATCTCTGCAAGCCTGTCTTATTCTTTCACGCAGTTCCTCTTTGCTCGTTGGGCGAGTTTTGTATACTTTTTCCTTAACGGTGCCCCATAAAAAAAAATCAAGTGGAGTCAAGTCCGGGGATCTGGGGGGAAACTCAATCAGTGAACTATTTCGCCCTATCCACCGATTAGGAAAATTTTCTTCCAGCCAATCTCTAACAATCCTGCTATTGTGGATGGAACAGCCATCTAATTGAAATAGAATATGGGCCTCTTCTGCTAGTGGAAGTTCATCCATAGCGTTGGAAAACTCGTTTTTCAAAAAATTCAAAAAAATTTGACCATTCAAATTGTTTTCAAAAAAAAAGGGGCCAATTATTCTGGTATGTAATATTCCGCACCAAACATTTATTTTTTGGGAGTACTGTCTTCTGCAATTTATTATCCAATGTGGATTTTCTTCCGTCCAGTACCTTGAATTTTGAGAATTAACTGTTCCATTGGTTGTGAATGTTGCCTCGTCACTGAACAAAATTTTTTTCAGAAAATTCCTGTTATTTAGATATTCTCCTTGAGCCCATAAACTATACTCCATCCTCTTTTCATTATCGCCTTCTTCTAAGGTGTGAAGAAACTTTGGTTTAAAGGGCTTCATATTATTATATTTCCTAAGATTTCTCCTTATTGTTTCACGCGGTAAGTTGATGTCCAAACTTGCAATTCTCACACTTGTTTTCGGATTATTATTAAAATAATTTCGAATTCGTTCAGAATTATTTCGTCTCTGCCTTTGTACAGTATTAATATTCTTCAGGATATGTTTACTAACAGCTCCATACTGATTGAAAATTTTGTTTACTCTTCCAACTGTAGCTCTGCTAATATTTCGACGCTCCGGATGCATGTTATTGAAAATTCTACATACTTCCCTTTCGGATCTGTCGTTGTTACCACGAAGTTTTACTATTTCAATTTTCTCCTGCAAAGTCAAATTATCTGCCATACTTCTTTATTAGTGTAGGTACTTGAAGAGTTATAAACTTCACTATTAATACTGACAAATTTGTGTCTTTTCGTCTTTTATTTTAATGACTTGTCATCTCCACGGCAACTTAACTTTCAAAGCCTTCTAATAAAAATAATATTTTCGAAATGTGGCATCCCAAACATGTTTGAATGAAACCAAGATATGTAGATATTCGGAATAACTGACAACCACCAAAGAGGAACTGCGTGAAAGAATAAGACCAGGCTTGCATAAATGTTACCCCAAACCAATGGTCGAATTTTGATCGAATCTTATGATTAGTTAGCATTAGAAAATGGTAGAATAAACGTATCGAATTAAATCGGAAATTAGTTACAAAGTACGGAAATTAATGTCTGGGCACTCTCATCTCAATCCATTTTTTTGTTGTAGTTCATTTATTTCATCAGTATTGGTTATTATTGATTATTGAATATTGATTACTATTTGATGTAAAGATGTATATTTCATTTCTCTGATGACAAAAAAACTGCAGTGTTTTGATGGACATAACTATCTTCTATACTTTATGGAGTTCTGTTTGAAAGAAACATAATTTGACACCATTTTGAATAACTGCTGTTTACAAGCTCGACTGCTAACGACGTGAAAGAACATTTTAAACGATATTATTAATAATATTGTGATTTAATATGACGACAATTCGAAATATTTAGATAAAGTGATAAAAATTTTACTTATGCTATATTTCTGTTAAAAAAACATATTTCATCTTGAAATTTCAGTCACAACCATTTGAAAGCATCACAAATCCAGTGGCGTCGTCAAATTTCATATAAAAAAATCGCTAGTATGTTTTTTGGATTTTTGACCTTGAAAAAAATTCGAAGTAGGCCTTGAAAATTTTATTTATATTTCGACTTCACAGCACTCTAATAGAACTATTGACGCTCTATCTATTGAAAAAAAAAACTTCTGAATCGGATAATAAATAACAGTTTTAGAGAGGTGGCCCGCTTTCAAATGGGTCACTCTGTATATATCTTTTGAGTATGTAATAATAGTTCGCAAATAAACTTCTAACCATCAATTTCGAAAAAACTCATTGCTTGCCAATATATACTAATTGCAGAAACTCCCCTTCATCGGAAATTTTGAATATTGCAAATCTTTTTGAAATAAAACCGGCCCCTCATATAAAGTACCTGGAAATATACATAGACTCCAATTCCAAAAGGACTATACATATCAACCACGTAGTCAAAAAACTCCAATACCTGATATATGGATTTATAACACTGGGAATTACTTGACGAAAAAACTTTGAGAACACTATATTTTGCTCTTATTCAGCCACATATATCATATGGAATTCTAGCATGGGGATCGACAGGTAAAACAATCATGACCAAAATATTAATAACTCAAAAGCGATTTAAAAAAATAATATACAACAAAAAGAGAACCCATCCGTCGGATGATCTTTACCAACGAATAGAAATACTAGACCCAATACAACTTTTCTTCCACTATAGCAACATAAGGTTACAAAAAAAGGCACATATTACTTAGAACAGATCATAAACATCATACAAGAAGTAGAGAACACAAATTCAAACACCGTCAATGAATAAAAATATTGGGCAAAAAAGCTACAGATATCAGCGCTTGAAACCGTATAACATGAAAAATATTTTTAAAAAAATTATTCAAAAAACAACTGAAAAGATATATTATCTATATACCCCGTATACATGCTCGGTTCTATACATAAGTGCAGATACACTACTTTTTTCATAAAAATACATGAAAAACAGAATATGCATCTTCCGAGCTTACATGTGATATATGCATGATACTATGATAACTCTCATCCATCAGGAATTCAAATCTGAATCAAATTATTGTATATCCACTGCATGTTAGTTTTAGGATTATCTAAATGTTTGTGTTACTATAATCACAACTTCTTCTTTCTCTATTCAATTGTAATTTATTTAAATCACTGTATTTATTAGGAGTTCAAATTTTGAAACAAATCATTGTATATATATATATATATATATATATATATATATATATATATATATATATATATATATATATATATATATATATATATATTGCCTGTTAGTTTTAAGTTTATTTAATTGTTGTTTTATTGTTAACACAACTTTCTTTTATCAATTGTACATCATTTTAAATAACTGTATTTTTCAATTTTTTTAGTATAGCTATGTCCTGTCACACACAAGCGATGCTTTCGTGACATATTATTACGTTTACTTCTCACATTTTTTACCAAATTGTATCTATATTTCATCTGCGCGTTATTGAAATAAACGTTTTTATTATTATTATATTAGTCTTATTTACTGTGCTTTGGTCTCCTATCAAATCTAACGTCACTTTTTATCTTGTTTCGTTCCTTTTTCATTATCGGCTCGATCCGTCCCTGTGTTACTGTCAAGCGGTCATTTGCTTGAGGTTCATTCATATGGACCTTGGGCATATCATTTTGGTTACAAATATGTTTCAATTCGCTCTTGAAGTTTAAGACACTCCTTTTCGAGATTTTGCGTGTGTGTATTGTAGCCTACGCGCGACAACTAGTCTTTGCCCAAGATGGACAACACTAAAAGAAGTGATCGAATGGTTTATAAGAATTTTGTGAAAATTATCGGTATCTACAACCAATAGGAAACATTTTTTTGTATAATTGATACGTACTCAAAAAGTTATTCACAGTGTGATCAATAAAGTCTACTTTAGTTTACTTTACTTTCCGAAATTTTCAAATTTGAAAGTAATGTACGGCTCGCGTCGACAAACTTCATTCTCACGACTAATGACAACATTTCTCGCTCTTCGAATACTTTACTAATGAATGAACTTGTGATCCAACACCAGACACCAGTGTTTCGACCCGCATTAGTGGTGTTAGGCTGAACCACTCAACTGTCCTAATCAGGACAAGCCTGGAATCAAAGGTGATGGGAGAAACGCCACCTATTGGATCGACAGGTTACTCAATCCTTGAATATCAAAAATAAACGAGGTGGTCAGTTGTAATGTTAAGTTTCCACATCGACCGCCGAACGAGATTCGTCCTTTGTCTTTCACTGCAAAGCAACTATACAGTACGATGCAAATGTATGGAATAAATTCGATATTCACAAAAGGAGCGTCTTTCGGAAGAAATCCAAAAACAGGTCAACTTTAATTTTTGACGGCCCATCTCATGATATTCATATGAAAGACGTTTCGTCACCAGTGTTGGCGTGATGACGTAATCGACAATTATTTTAAATGCAAACAGGGGTCATGTGGCACCCCATTCAAAAGGTCTACTAGTCGTCTATTCAACGGTATGATGGTTTCAATATGTATTAATACAGGGTCAACCGAAATTATGTATTCAGAAGACTGGAATTACAAATAATAGTAATTCGTTGAACCAAATAATGCTATGCACCGCCACTGAGAATAATGTATCGTACTGTCTTCTATTGTTTTTGTTGATTAGAAAAAAGAAATGGTGATAAAAGTCCTACACTCTACTTGAGATTAGTCAATGTCATTGAAGTGAAGTTTCATTGAAGCGGTTGACATTATTTCTAGAAAAATATTTAAATCACTTATAATCTGGCAATGAAACTAACAGAAACCCAAAGAATCGAAATTTTAATTATGATTGGCTGTGGAGATAAAGTAAGGACTCAGGCAGAAGTTCGTGATTTATTCAATGAGAAATACCCCAACCGAGAACCCGTTTCTCAATCAACAATAAGTAAAATTGAGAAAAAGTTTCGAGAAACGGGCCATGTTAAAGATCTCCCTAAAAGTGGTACAAAATCAATTTCAGAAGTCCAAAAACTTGATGTGGTACTTGCGTTCCAAGAAAACCCCCATACCAGCACGAGGCAAGTCGCACTGGATAATAATTTACACCAATCAACTGTTGTTAGAGTGTTGAAAAAAGAAAAGTGGCATCCGTATAAAGTTCAGCTGGTCCAAGAACTGTTAGAAGATGACTTTGACAGAAGAGTCGAATTTTGCGAAATCATGATGGAGCGCTCGCACAGAGATCGGAGTTTCATACAAAATATAATATTTTCAGATGAAGCTACTTTTATGCTCAACGGTCACGTAAACCGTCAGACTTATCGATACTGGGCAAGAGAAAATCGACATTGGATGGAGGAGCATAGCACACAATTCCACAAAAAGTGAATGTTTGGGCCGGAATTTTGAACAACCAGATAATAGGACCATACTTTTTTGAGGAAAGCCTAACTGGTGCTCGGTATCTACACTTTCTTCAAGATTATCTGATGCCACAACTGAATCAGCTATTTCCAAATAGAAATGATTTGTGGTTCTAGCAGGATGGGGTGCCCCCACACTACGCCGTTGATGTACGAACCTACCTGGATACTGTTTTCCGAGGAAAGTGGATAGGAAGAAGAGGGCCGATCGAATGGCCACCAAGGTCTCCGGATTTGACCCCATTAGACTTTTTTATGAGGATACTTGAAGAGTAAAGTTTACCAAAATCGACCAAATGATTTAGAAGAGTTGAAGGAACGCATCAGAGCGGAGATTGCACAAATAACCCCCGAAGTTCTCGGGAACGTTAGAAATGAATTCAGTGCCCGGCTTTCACATTGCATTATAGCTGAAGGTCATCAATTTGAACATTTATTATAATTTTATTGTACTTCAATAAATAACATGTTTTGGTTCATCTTGTATAAATGAATATTGGCATGGTTATACCGTTGAATAGATGATTAGTAGACCTTTTGAATGAGGTGCTACATGACCCCTGTTTGCATTTAAAAAATTGTCAATTACGTCATCACGCCAACACCGGTGACGAAACGTCTTTCATATGAATATCATGAGATGGGCCGTCAAAAATTAAAGTTGACCTGTTTTTAGATTTCTTCCGAAAGACGCTCATTTTGTAAATATCGAATTTATTCCATACATTTGCATCGTACTGTATAGATAATCCAACACCAGACAGCTGTTTCGACCCACTAAGGTGTCATCATCGGTGGATGGCTTTGCAATTGACCGCCTTGGGGAGCCTAGTTATACTTTGATATTCAAGTATTGAGTCTCTTCTGTCGATCCCATAAATAATGTCTTCGTACATGACCCTTTTGGGGCAGTTGAGTGGTCCAGTCTAGTACCACTGATAAAAGTAGAATGATTGTCTATGAATTCATTCTCCAACATTGATATGCATGGACTAAAACATAAATAGTTGAACCCGGATGGAGACCGTATCATTTACCAAAACATTTTGGAAAAAGACCTCATGGACGAGAAAGTGAAATGTAGAAATCATATATTAAGGAATTACTGCAAACGCCTTCGGGGCTCATGAACATACACGCAAATATTTTCACCGTGTATAAAATATACAGAACAATAATTTTTTTCATTACAATTCCTATTGTTCGAAGATGATTCTAGGGCACAAAGTTCTAAAGATGTGTATAAAATAAAAATAATTTTTACATTTTTTCTGAGTTAAAGTCATGTATTTTTTTTGCACTTTCCATTGACATTTTGCCATAAATAATCACCTCTCCTTTCACAGAATTTAAATTTTTGGAGGATTTGCATTGCTGAAGACTTTTTTTTACATTTATATTCATATTTGAAATAGATCAATAAATACAGTGTCACATCAAGCTTCTATCAGAGAATAAAATTAAAACAATTGCTGACATTGATATTTTTGAAAACAGTGGAATGTGATGCACGGAAAGCGAAAGTAAGGCAAATCATCCAGCTTTATGATTAAAAATGGATGATATAAAAAAACTAGGACTACTTAGTAACAGAAAAAACAACGAGGTTCAAAATTAGACCAAACTTCATTACTTTTACTTAGCTTTGGTATTGAGATACTTCTATAAGTTCTGGTCAATTGTTATGGATCATTTTGGCTACTTACTCAACTGGAAACGTTATAGAGAAATAGTTTTACGTCACGCCAATTTGTAAGCTTCTTGAAGTAGTTGGAGAGCTGAACTAGAGTCCTGGTGGTCGTGGGTTCGGTTTCCGTTAACAGAGGATTTTTTCTTAACACACAATATTGAAACTATTTGAAATTGAATAAAATAACAAAAATAGAAGATATTTTGGAATGCTTTGATAGGTTGCTTATTGTTTTTGAATTTAACGGCATGCCGGTAATATTCCTGGTATAAGTCAAAAAGTATAGTACTCTACTCGCTATAAATGGTCATTTCTCGTTCGAAGCCGAAAACGAGTAATGACCACATTTCTTACTCGTTGAATATTACTATTACTTGAAGGGTTTGCGAAAATATAGATATTTGAAGCTGATCAAAAGGACACAAATCTGCAGTACCGATGAACATTTTGCAAATCGTATTTATGAATATTTTTTATATGTATCAATAAATCAGTAAATTTACAAATTCTATGTATTATTTGTAATTTTGATGTAGGTAATAGTTTTGGATTATAGAAATTTTAATTGAATTTCAGATGAGCCAATTTTATATATTTTTTTCTAAAGATTCTCCTTTACTTCTGAAGAATATTGCTTTCAATATGTAATTCATCTGAATATATTGATGAAAAGAAGGATCACTCTGAATGACGTGTATATTACATTCGACAATTTAACTCTCGAAATCCCATATCCATTAGCGATTGAAATAACCGTCCGCTAAAAATAATCTCGTTTCATTTTAAGTATGCGCTTTCCGCCAGTTTATTTGAGAATTCAAAAACAAGAAATAAATTTAGAAGGATACGTTTCGCATCATTGCCTATCGATAATAGTTTGGCGTATGTAACGTTACCACATTGTGGCCATAAATATATCAAGAAATTGCTTGAACAATTTTTTCTACATACGTCTTCTACACCGCACAAATATGACAGGAAATGAAATATTCTGCATGACTTCCTCTATGTTTTTCATAGAGAACTCCAAACCCCAAGCATAGAAGCTGCACAAAAACGGCACTTTCTGGGTTTCGACCATCCTGTATTTTTCTATGGAAATGCACAAGCACTACAGAAAAATGCTCAAAACGGTTCGGGAGCGGTGTGTTTGCATTTCAGTTATAAATGTAATCGAAGCAAAACACACCTTATCTGTTAAAATTTGATTTTGATCAAGGGCCAATCAATTTCGGTCAATCAATTTTAATCAACGTGAAAGTTACCACATTCTTTTTTTTACTGCCACATAACTATTGATATACAGTGTTTTTCTTTAATGTCCCCCCCCCTTTTATTTTTTGAACCATTTTATTTTTTGAACGCGTCAACTCAAAAAATTTAAATTTGGGATAAATTAATGAATGAACTGGGCGCCGTTTGGGAAAAAAAATTAAATGGAAAGGGGGGTCTTTGACAAATGCTTCACAACCCTAGAATATACAAAATGGCGGAACGTTTAATAATTGCCTGAATACGTTGACATTTAACTACATAATATGAGGTAATAAGCTTGAGGTCAGTTCAGAAGATGCTTGAAATGGTTGCCTTGAACTTCTTGACATATGAACAGCCTATCCGATATTTCACGCCGAACATTTTCGAACACATTAACGTCAATATTGCTACAAATATTTTATTATTCTCTGCCGTATATCCAATATTGAAGCAGGTTCAGTTTCGTACACCAAAGGTGTCAAATATGGCGAGCGGGCTGGCCATTCTGTAGGACCTCGACGGTCAATCCAACGACCTGGAAAAGTAGTATCCAAATAGTTTCTTACTTGTCTGGAGTAATGTGGTGGTGCTTCATCTTGTTGGAATACAATATCCATATCGAATTCAGTAGGATTCGCTTTGACGATTTCAGTGATGAGAGTGTCAACAGTAGTTTCCAGCATATTCAAATACAGTTCCCCTGTTAAATTTTGATCGATAAATAGAGGTCCTACAATATGGTTTCCCTATATTCCTGTCCAAACGTTAATTTTGTCTGGATATTGGGTATGTGTTTCCCGGAAAACGTGAAGGTTGGTGTCACTCCAATAACGGCAAATGGATGATACCTATTTCTCTTCAAGTCTCCACACAGTAGAACGAGACACCTCACAAACATTCGCGACGGAATAAGTAGACTATTCAGGATTTACTACCATCCCACCAATTATTTGCACTTGCTGTTCTTCCGGAATAGACGGATGACCTGGGGGCTTTTTGTTATGTACACTACCTTTCTACTAGTAAAACCGAAAACTAAATGAGAATATTCCAACTGAACAATGATGTTCATTGTCGTACTGACATTTTTTTTTTTTTATAAACAAAAAAATAACTTAACAAACCTTATCGGGTTGTTAGAATTGCCGTATGGCAGATAAAAAGGAATATTTCTGGAAATATCTATAATAATGTGTTCGTCTTCAGGAAATTATTAAATATTACGCCTATTTGTAGTAGATGAAGATATTGACTTCATATTCTAGGGTTGTGAAGTATTCGCCAGGAGCTTCGAAATGATGTGTCATAAGACACTCCTTTCCATTTAATTTTTTTTCAGATGTCGCCCAGTCGCCATTTTGAAAGTTTCATCTGTCAATTTCACTTTGTATAGTATTTAAAAAAAAATGATTGAACATCGAAAGCAAAAGTTATTAGATTCGTTTTAATTTTTGTTAAACTACTGGTATATACATGGGATGTTTATTCCTTGCGGGGCTTTGTTCACTTGATGGATCTGATACTATTCAACAATCTTTCTCTTAAACGAATGTTTCATACATGCAGTCGAGCCGCGTTGAAGACAATCGAATCCCAGACACGCTGCTGTTTGGGTCAAATCTTTTCTGCACTGATGAGAGGTAATACCTCGAAACCGGCCTTTAGGTGATGATGTTGCTGTTGGATGAACGAGAAGCATTTGCGAGACTTACCTCTGTGAGGTATATTGCAGAAATGTCTGACGGATATAATTCAAAGTCAATTGTGGTATATGTACATGTGGAAAAATAGCTGTTTTCCGGCAGACATCCACCAGATCCTACTTTGTAGATCGTTGAAAGGGGTAAAGAAACTCCACATAAACTCAAAAGTAATTGGTGAAAACGAGGGTGAAAACAAGAAATTTTTTTTCATTACTTCAATTTTTTGCTGAAAATTCAATACCATATACAAAATTCAATGTATAAGTATTATTATGATTCATTCAAATTACTTCTCAATCGCGGTTCTATTATAATATAGAGGGCGTTTCAACGAAAACTTGACCCCCCCTGTAAGTCAGAAACGGACGTGTAATCGAAAATTTCAAAGGCCACATCAATTTTTATTTCTATGGGGACTAATTCTGATATGGAATTCATACCCGAAACCACACCCCCCTGCGGTCAGCAACTATCCCCCTATTTTTTCAATGGCATGGGGGGTCGAGTAATACATCATTTGAAAGGTCTTGCGTCCCTCTATTACTTCTCTAGTTTTTTTATAAATTGGTTCATTCGTTATTGAGAAATTAAATGTTGAACGTTTTCTTTCAGAAAAAAAAAACCGGAAAATTCGTTGTCGCTCATTTTATTGAGGAAATCAACGAAAGTAATATCAATGGCAATACCATCAACGGATAAAGTGTTCAAAATGACCTCCATCTAGTTCCATACAATAATAGAGTCTCCTTTCGAAAGCGTTCCTTACATTATTGAAGCATCCGGGGTCAGAAATCGGCATTTCCGAACAATTCTCTGTCTAGATTTGTAGAATTTATCAAATTAGTGGTAAACGTTTTGAAATGGACAACACTGTTATTTTCTTTTGCACTGGTAGTTTTTGTTGAATCTAGTTGTCGCAGAACAAAAAGTAGATAGTTGGCCACTGTCACTTCTTTATGAATTTATTATTCAGTCATCCTTATTCACTGTGTTCCAACATGGTTTATTCTACTGAAGAAAGAATAGAAATTATTCCAATTTATTATTGAAATAATGAATGTGCTAAAGCTGCTGCAGGAATTTGTAATACGAATCATCCAGACCACAACGTGAGCCATCAATACGTTAAATAGTTAATGGATAAGTTTCTCGGATTTTGAAAGCCTACAAAGTCCATTTTTTCAAAATAAAGCTAATTAAACGAAGATGATACCGAACGTCGACTTCAGTTTTGTGAGGTGTTCAGCGAGAAATTGACCAATAACCCAAACCTATTATACAATACATGTTTTTCAGAATAAAGTTATTTCAAGTTGAATGGTGAAGTGAATAGACATAATGGGGAATGTTCCTCAATTTGGGTTATTACAGCAAATGCAAGTTTGAGTTTTTCAAATTCACTTCGAAAAGTATTCAAATTGATGTTTCAATTGCAGGGTTTTAATTTTTGAAGGGATTTGTTTTAATTCACATATTGGCAACAGCGCCTATATCAAGTAGAAATAATTTATACGTACCTAAATACGTACCTTTATACGTAGCAAAATATTCTACTTTAAAAAAGGAAAATCATCTTTATAAATCAACAATTAAGGCAAAATATAAATTATAGTTCAATACCACCTCCACAAGCCACATAAACAACAGTTGTTTTGTTATTTATTTATATAGAGGAAGATATGCTAGGTGCACAAAATGTCATATGTCACAGAATGTCTCGGAACTCGGAACATAAGTAAACAGAACAGCACGCCTCTGAAATATGTCATCTTTGTTTGTCTCACACAGGTAACAGATTCATTGTTCTTTATTAGCTATAACCGATATTGCCAAATGGTCAAATAGAAATGAATCCCTTTAAATGTTGAATGCATTATTTCATTTCTCTAAGTATTTAAATAGTTTTTTAAAGAAAAAGGTTGAAATGATAAGTTTAAAATGCGTTGTTTTAGAGCTCTTTTATGAAAACTACTTGATTTTCGTCAGGAGGAACATTCCCCATTGTCGTTAGTGGACCGTTGTGAACCATCATGTGGTGGACCATTTTTCATTGAAGGTAATTTCAATGGAGACGCACATACTTAAATCTAGTACAAGACTGTGAAGATCTTATGATTACACGAATTTCAGAAAATGATGACAATTCAGTAGAAAGTGAAATAACATTCCAGCAGGATGGTGCACCCCCACATATTGATGTTCGAGTGAGACAGTTTTTGGACGAACGTTTTCAAATGCGTTGGATCGGCAGGAAGGTCCAATGGAATGACCAGCGAGATCACCTGATCTCACACCGATGGATTTCTTTCTGTGGGGACACCTGAAGTCGAAAGTGAACTATACTGAGCGTACACATCTGGAAGACCTGCAGCGAAAATTGTTCGGGAATGCCGATTGCTAACTCCGGACACCTTGAATAATGTACGGAACGCTTTCGAGGGTAGGCTGCATTATTGTATGGAACTAGATGGAGGCCATTTTAAAAAATTTATTCGTTGATTTTGTTTCCACTGATATTATCTATTTGTTGTTGATTTCCTCATTAAAATGAACAACAGCGAGTTTTCTGTTTTTATATTAAATAAAACGTTCAACATTTAATTTCTCAATAACGAATGAACCAATTTCTAAAAAAATTACAGACGTAATAGAGGAACAAAAGACCTTTCAAATGATGTATCACTCGACCTCCCATGCCATTGAACCAAATAGGGGGGTAGTTGCTGACCGCAGGGGGGTGAAGTTTCGGGTATTATTTCCATATCAGAATTAGTCCCCCTAGAAATAAAAATTGATTTGTCCTTTGAAATTTTCGATTACACATCCGTTTCTGACTTACAAAGGGGTCAAGTTTTCGTTACAACGCCCTGTATAGAAAAATTCTAAAATATTAACGACAAATACACCCGAATAACGTTTTCAGGTACTTCAAAAAAGACGTAAGACTGTAGAGTGAAGACGCATGTGGAAAACAGCATTTTAAAACTTATTGTAATTTGAAGTATTTGAACGGTAACCGTTCTGAAAGAATTCATATTACACATACATTACATAACTGACATAAAAATAGACTAAGTTCTACGACATTTGCACATTTTCTTTTTCTTTTTTTATAGTTGGCCGCTGGCACTACACCAGCAGCGCGGTTGTTTTATAAAGCGATTGAGAGGTTCTAGTTTTATTTTTTATTTTTGTTTGCTGCGCGATTAGAAACACATGCGAAAAGGAATGCTCAACGGGCGGCTGTGCCGCAAAAACCAAGAAACTAATTAACGAGTCTGGTCCGGAAATAATATTTGGTTCATTTAAGGATATTGGTAAATCACTTCACCAAATATATAAAATAATAAATGCAATAGATTGACAGAAAATTCAAATCGATGTGTGGGAACCGTTTCAAGTGTTTCTGAAGCCTCATTGAAATTAGCCGACTTTTACGTGAATCAATGTCCGGATGATCTCATTCATGGATCTGTAGGGTAGTTGAGGAAGTTTTTTTTATTGAGGATAGCTGAATTCGAACGTTGCGAGAAAAAAAATGAATTATTCTTTTTTTTAACGCCTTTCTACATAGATCTTTATTGCCTAAAATGTAATACAATTTGTCGACAAAGGGTGTCATGTTTATAAATACATAAAATATATGACTATATAAAGACTATACAGTATTCACAAAAATATAGTGAAGATTAAAAATAACAGACGAAAAAAAAATCAAGAAATATCAAAGATAAGAAAAAAATGTACAAATATGTTAGCAATAAAACAACACAATTTTAAAATTACTTTACATAAATCGTAATATACATCGTGGAATACCGAGAGACTAGAATTTGTATGAAAAGTACTCTTCCAAACTATAGAAGCATTTTCCCAAAACAAACTTCTTTACTGATTTTCTAAATTTTTTAAGTTCATTAATTGATGTAATACGTTTTGGTAGATGATTATTTGTCTACTTCTATAGATTTAAGACTGCCTGGTCAAAGATAATGTGGGCAGTGGAAGTTTTGTATCGCTACGCGTAGACCTTTCTGTGTGGCTTTCAAACTTTTCTTTACGTTTGTGAAGTAAGCAGACAGTCTCTAGAATGAATATCTCAAATATTGTTAATATTTTATTTCTGCAGAAAAGTGGCATACACGAGTCACGCATCTTCAATTTGAATATTATTCTCAAAACTCTTTTCTGGCTTTCTGAGCCCCAGAAAGGAATTCCATACCGGAGATGACTCTCCATAAGTGAATAGTATGCATTTATTGCTGCTGAAAATCTGAGTTCAGTAGATATGCCATTTATGGCAAAGCAACCAGAAGATAATTTCTTTTTTGAAGCAGTAACTTGGATATCAAATTTTAAATTACTGTCGATGAATATACCAAGAAATTTAGTTACAGGCTCATTTTCAATCATGTGTTCAACTAGTATTACTTGTTCTAAGTCCCACTTGAATGTTATCAGATTTGTTTTAGAAACATTTAGCGATAGCATATTCGATTCACATCATTCTTTAATTTTTTCTAAATCTAAGTGGACAGATCGGGTCAAAGTATCAGGATCTTTATTACGCCAAAGTACCATAGTTAATATATAGCAAGAATTAAATTGGGCCTAGGACTGACCCCTGAGGAATTCCGCGTACCTACAATTTTTCCACTATCTGTTCCCTTTGAGGTCGAATGCGGATTGAATAAATAAAAAAAAAAGTGTTGTTGGTCAATGTTATTTTTTGACTTCTACCAGTAATATAAGATCTGAACCATTCTAAGGCTGTTGACCCACTATCCTACTATTGACTAGTTTCTCAATGATTTTGATAAAGTTGATAAAATTGAGATGGGTCTGAAATTTCTGGCGTCATTAATGGCACCTCCTTTGTAAAGCGGTATCACTTTTGTTGCTTTCAAACTAGGAGAGACTTCAGTAGTAAACGACGAGTTTATAGCTAATACTAAAGCTTGAAGAGCTTCATAAGATAATTATAAAAACAACTTTGCTGATAAGTTGTCTTCAATAGAAGAATTTTTGTTTTTTATTTCTCGTATTACTAACTTCAGCTCACTCAAATCTGTGTCATATAAAAACAAAGAATTCATAGGAGAGCTTACCTTGCTCAAATTTTGAAGCGGGTCAACTGTTGGAATGATATCGTTGGTTAATTTTGAGGCTATTGAACAATAATAATCCGTTTAAAAATCTGTTTTTTCGTTAATCAGCTGTCGCCCCCATACGAACGACAACTCTCAGAAGTTGAGAAACTTGTGCGAGCTAAGGACTGGCGAGGTCTTACCTTTTAACGTGTGATTCCTTACACGGTAATAATCATTTCACTGATTTAGGTTTATCTTTATTTCCGGAAGGTTCTGTTTCTCATTTCCTCTCATGTCATTTACTATTGCCCACATTTCTTTTTGTTCATTTTCTGCTTCATTCAGTCTATTATTATATAATAGTGATCTTTTAATAGTTTGTCTGTAGATACGACGAAAATTATTTAAGTGTGACATAAGAAATATATTGTCACTGTGGAATTTTCTAATGGTATGTGGGCACCTCAGATTTTTCGAAGAAATTTCAAGTCCTTAAATAATCCAAGATTTGGATTTTTTCCGTTTTATCAAGCACGATAATGGGGTCAAACCCGAAACCGGTCGTATAAATTAAATTTACCAGTGGTAAATTATCATTTTTATTAATTTCATTCAAGTTGTCTGTTGATCTTTGCTGGCGGAAACCTAATTGATGGTGATTGAATACATAATCCCATCAAATTTAAAAATGTATTGATGAACAGCATTCTCTATGATTTTTGATATAACTGGCAGTAATGCAATTGGTATATCATTTCTTGAAGATTTTTCTGGCCCTTTTTTGGCACAGGATTAAATCGAGCAGTCTTCCAATAAGAGCAGTCTTCCAATAAGAGGAAGAAACACCTTTTAATAAAACAAATCGAAGAGCCTACAGAACACTGATGCTTTATTTGCTTTCAAAGGTACAAATGAAATAATTTTTTGTTCATTAGAAGTATTGAATTTGTCAATATTCCTACACCACTAATGCCAGTATTTATATATAGAAACATTAACGAAATGTTATTTTGAAGATTCTTGAGTGACGAGAAAGAGTCAGGTAAGTGATTGTATACTTTGAGTGAGGTTATGATTGGTCCTTTTTAATCTGAAAGATTGAAAAATTAGAAATAGATAATTTGTTTTAGATTCTTGTGATATAAATATTGACTCCACCAAAAAAATTGAAGTTGTCTAGATCAGGGGTCTCCAAACTTTGAAGCCTTCGGGCCATAATGATTTTTTCAGTTTGCTCCAAGGGCCAATTTCTGCCCTTAACTATATTTCTAGACTAGGATAATTGGTACAAGTAAAATTGATCCACAACTACAAAGTATTGTCGGTGGAAAATCACAATTACATGAATCTCATTAGTGTTTCTGTTTTACTGTGATTCATTTCAATTATTTGTTAGTTATTAATATGCTTAAACTTAGATACTTCAGTTAAGTTTTCTTTGTCATCATTTCTGTCGTTAAGTTTTACTTTGCAAGTAAATAAAACCGAGTAATTATCATTCTGTGTTTTCTTCTTCAACTTATCACAGCAATAGTAACAACAATTAGGTAATCATTGGCTGTCGCGGGCCAGATTGATGACAGTAAATCATTGGCTGTCGCGGGCCGGATTGATGACACTGGCGGGCCGGATTTGGCCCTGGTCTAGATTATCGTGAATGATGCATACAGAGCTTAAATATGAATATCAAATATCGTTTGTATTCGTTCGTATTAATTTTAAGTTGATTCAAGGCTGATTTCGTAACCCAATCATGATTTTTTTTGCTCATAGTGGGTCCTCCGCTAGCTTACCGTTAAGCTAGCAGAATCCAACCACAGAAAAAACATTTTCTTGAAACAGGTTCCTATTGCTCCCTATTGCCGATTTTCTATGCGTTGCGAGAAAATATGATAGAAGTGGCCGTACTTGATGAAAATCCATTTAACATATTCAACACGTTTAAGACTCATTTTAGGCTCCAATGACCCCCCCATCCCCGGCTTTCGGAGTGTTGTTTTGAAAAAAAAATATGGGTTTTGCTTTACCATGAAGCTGGCGGGGCCAAATCGAAATCCTCCACTTTTTGGAAAATGTAATAATTCTTTCATTACTGTACTGATCAATTTTCTGCTCCTCCATTGGGAGACATAATTATACTGAAAACTTTCCTCCAAGAGTTGTTCAATCTCCTGCTAAAATTAGTAGCAACGAATGATATATTTCTCCTTATTCTGCAGAACCTACTCGAACGTAAATGTGTGCTCGCATCTCTCTCTCTCTCTTTATCTCTCTTGCTCTTACAGTAATATACGAAACGTAACTCTCTCTCACTCTCTCTCTTGTTATTTTCACTCTCAACTTCCGTTTGCCTCGACCGCATTTATAGATTACTCCCCAAATCAAGCGCGCGTGAAAAAGTTTTACAAAATCCTTCTTTTTTCGGAAATTTTGAACTTGCAATATTTCTGGGCCCATTTTAGGCTACTTCATCACGTTGCTCCTCATTCGAATTGAATATTTGGTTAATTAACTTAGATACACACGGTAGATAACGGAATAATTGTTTGAAAATATTCATCAAATGTTGGAGAGATAGAAATATATATTGAGAATTTCAGGCACCTATTCCCATGCATTGCCCAATTTTCATATGTGTCTGAGGATTTCACCCAAATATTTAATTCAAACAAACAGCAAAAAATGTTCAATATCGTAATGAAGGAACCTAAAATTATTGCAAGTTCAAATTTTCCAAAAAGTGAAATATAATAACAAATCATTTCCGCATCTCTGTTTGTTATTTCCTTGAGTAGAATGGCATATTTTTTTGAAAATAGTAGTTTCCTCAGTTTATGAGTGTGCGGGTCTCCCCGAATAGATTTTGTTCCAAAAATACACCTAGAAGTTTCTTGATAGATTTATTGTCAGTAACATATCTTATACTGACATCTGTTTGCGATGTATTAGGGGCGAATAAAATAAGATTCGTTTTAGAAATGTTCAGTAGGTACCTACTATGCCATTAACGTCACATCAGTCTTCCATTTCATTGATGCAGTGAAATATATTTTTTGTCAGGTCGTGATAGTAATTGGTGTTGATGATCACTGACATATCAGCTGACAGTTTCAGTTGAAAATCATATTCCCCAATACAAAATAAGAAAAATATTTTCAACTAGCCAAAGAAAAATATAATTTTTCGTTTCACTTTGTGAACCTGCTCACGAGCTTCTTTCAATTTGGTTCCTTCTTGTTTTTCGCTTTCAAAATGCTTGGTTGAATACATTGTCAAATTCTACAATAATTACACAATTATGAAATTCATGAGGCAGAATTCAGGAAGATGATCTGCAATTTGTTCATCAGCGGAAATGAATCAAAACATCTTTTCAACAATAAATACTTTCTGATGACTACTGATTACTCATTGTTTATCAGGTTCAAGTTATTTATATCGAGTATTGTTTGAATGTTATCGATAGTTCGAAAACAAAAAACATACGAATTATAAATGATAATGTGCGTACTCCCTACCTTTCGGAAAACTGTCAATTCAATGGTTTTCGAAACTGTATTTTTCCTATGCAATACACTGGGTGTTAAGACTTTCCAGTTTAACTTTTCTCAGGTGATTGAAGTTTATCTAACATGAAATCATATTATCATGTGAAAAAAGAAGCTGATCTAGAAATTTTACATTATTTTGAGTGTCGTTTTCAGAGATTTTTCGAAGAGTTGACAAAGGGGGCAGAGGCAGCTCCCAAGATGTCTTAATAGTTGATAAAAATAACTGGACATAAGTGGAACCAAATTGACTTGGGTGTCGCACCAATAGATGGTTCCACTTATGTCTCTCTTGCGTTTTCGCAGTTATTTTCATTAAAAACTTTTCTTGGTTATTCACATTTTGTCTTCAATCGAGGACCGCCTGCCTGGTACTGACGATGCCCAATAGGCTGAAATAGCTGTCTACCGGTGGCTCTTAAATTGAAATCAATGTGGGAAGAGCAGAATAATACTTATCTATTCATGTTTTCATTTTCATGGAATTATTTTCCAGCAGCTTGATGTCATTAACCTTCTCCATTTTATATATATATATATATATATATATATATATATATATATATATATATATATATATATATATATATATATATATATATATAATGTATAATATATATAAATCCTTTTTGTGACTTACACTAATATTAAAATACTGAAAATAAAGGAAAATTAGTTGCATCATTCAAAAATATATATATATATATATATATATATATATATATATATATATATATATATATATATATATATATATTTATTTTATTCAGAAACTTATGTATGATCTACACATCTTCGCCAGCATCTTTGTGAAGAGATTAAATTTCAACTCAATTGCTTTCTTCGGGAAGTCGGTACACCTTAAGGATGATACATTTTCATATGGGTGAAATTTTATTGCAATTCTCTTTCATATTATCACGTTGTATAGCGTCCCAGTGATAGATATCTGTTTCAATTTCATAACGAATGATTGAAGTACGAACTGAATAGAAAAAAGTGGTTTTCGTGTAATTAAAGTTCATATGTTTGAAAGTAACTCTTTATAATGAGTCTTTTCTTCTAGTATGTACCTAACAGTGCATGATCTAGAAACATTTGTAAAGAGTTAGGAATCACACGTTAAAAGGTAAGACCTCGTTAATCCTCAGCTCGCACAAGTTTCGACTTCTGAGGGTCGTCGTTCGTAGGGGTGCGACAGCTGGTTAACGGAAAAGCAGATTTTAAACAGAGTTTTTTAATTCAATTGCTTTATTTCTTCATTCGGAAGTTTCCCAGAATCTAAATTATAATGAACGAAAACCGTTTGAAAGGTAATATGAGCAAATTTATTCAAAGTTATTGGGTTCTCGTATAGAGAGACTAAGTAGACTGAATTCAAATCTCCACAAAATTTAAAAAGTTCCTGGTGAAAAAAGTGCTGACTATGGTCTAGAATTTGAAAACTTAATACCATAGGCGTACATAATTGAGTCGGTTGAGAAGTGAAATATTTATTATTTATTTCAAATATTCAATGTTGAATGAATAGTTGTAGTATACCGAGAGTACTAAAAATATGGAACACTCGCATCAATAATTATTAGTTTTTTTTTTAATTGAAGACCCAAAATTGTTTATAATTGTGAATTTAGATTGAAATTTTCATGGAGGATGATGTCATGATTCTGTCCGATCTAATAGTACTTCAATCAGGTACTTTATCACGTGAATAATACTAATAAAGTCCTTGCTTCTCAATCAGTATTGTTATTAGTAAATTATACTTAGTGTGTGAATAAAATTAGTACCTATGTATGAGCATAGGCGCTTCATTTGTTGAAGAAAAGATTATTTATCTCAATAAATATATTGCTCTCATTCACCAAAACACTTCTTTACCGTTAATACTCTGGTGAAAAACCATCTTTATAAAAAAAATGTGCCTGATTATGAAAACTAGTTACAAACTTCAAATTATAAGAACACTACATTTATTTCAGTTAAGAAATAAATAGCGACCCATGACAAAATATTTGATGGGAGCTTTGAAATAAATTTTGTAAAATTTCAAAGGAGTAAAGTTTAGCTGTGAAAAATAAACCAGCCTTCCTCTAATAACTCAATGAATGGGTTGAAGCGATTCATTAAATGAAAAAATGAAACTCGATCTTATTCATTAATGATGAAATGAAATCATTTGATGGAGGACACATCGGGGTGAGAATAGAAAGATTTATTATATGAATGAAACTTGGCTCAATGAAGGATATAGCACTGGAAAGATGGTTTGGGATACAAAAATAGGGTGAACCTGGTAAAGTATTGTGAACTGGCCTATACCAGCTGTGGCAAATCATAGCGAAATCACGAAATATTGTTTGAGCACTATATTAGTGTTTTGCATTTATAATGAGCATTTATTACTTTTTATTATTAGGAAACAGAGTATAATATAATCTCACATTAACAAGTTTCAGGTGACTGACATTTTTGTTATCACAATATACCTACTAACTGTTCTCACCACATTCCTAAGAGGCAAGCAAATTGTGAATGTTGCGTCAAACAAAATTAAATTAAATTCATTTTTCTGGGGGGATAGAACTTGTGAATTTGGAATTTGATTTTTAAATTTGGATGATTCTCTAACATACGGCATGTGAGAAACATGCGAGAATACGTATATCTTTATGTACATAAATAATTAGCAAATCCTACTGAATTAAGGTAATGGGTCACAGGTATTTTATAGACTGTTGCTTCTTCGTGGCAAACTGACACACATTTTGAGAAAGTAGGATAGCTGCAATCACAAAAAATACATAGCTAGAAGGGATTTACATTCTATGGGTGGGCACCTACTTGAGAGAACGAGAGGTCGAGAGAGGTGCTATTTGAATTCCAATAACAATCGATGTTTTGCATACACCTTGTAGAAATAACTCGATTTATATTAGAACTTTTTCCATTGCATAAGCACTGCCGCAGTTCGGGACGTACTGAACACCTTGGATATGTTATATTATATCTTGTCCCATAAATTTTTATTTATAACCAATTCGTACCTAACCTAACTAAATAAGTCACTGACCTTTTCTTTAGCCCTGCCTGCATGTTTCTGCACTGATTTGGCTAGTAAACTTCCCCTACTTTCCGCCATAGTTTATATCACTTTCCCAGTTTGTCACAACAACCACTCACAATTTTTTAAAAAACCCCGTGATGTAAGAAGAGACTTGACCACTCCGCAAAATACTCTCTCACTCTACCAGAGACGACTAGATATTTGGTTACTTTTAGATTTTGTCAGAGCTCCTCCTTGACCACTTTTACGGGTACACACTGTGGTCGAACTCAAAACTCATAAAAATGTAGGTAAAACAGGTGTTCTTTGTACTACATCCACTCGTCCGTCAGTCAGTGAAAGCAATAAGCCAATAGGTGGAAGTAGAATTCTGTTGAAGAAGTAACATTTTCCGTAAGTAGATGCCGCTAAATATATATACCTAAACGATGCCTGCAATATAGACAACTTACAATTCGTACATTATTACAAATCTTGAAGTCAGCTAACAGCTATAACCATTGATAGAAGTTTATATACCTACATTGACAGAACGTCATTTTTTCCGAAAGTTCCTGGACTTCCAATTGTTTTCGCACTTTATACTTTTTTATTGTTCTTTGTTATATGTCCATGTGAAATATAACCTCAGAGTAATAATAAGACATAGAGTTGCCATGTCTATACATCTGTGCCTATACCAATACAATACGTGTATTTGAAACAGGTATTGGACTATCCTTTTCTATACAACTTATTGGCGAGGGGGTGACGG
Source organism: Leptinotarsa decemlineata (assembly GCF_025532065.1). Taxonomy (NCBI): domain Eukaryota; kingdom Metazoa; phylum Arthropoda; class Insecta; order Coleoptera; family Chrysomelidae; genus Leptinotarsa; species Leptinotarsa decemlineata. The sequence goes on along the minus strand of NW_027412688.1, from coordinate 24,101,399 downwards.
GTAAAGGAGAGTTTGTTTACATTTGAAGTAAGTTGGACCGTGAAACAGTGGCGGTTGGTTTAGTTGATAATCGGAAGGATATTATATATTTATAAAATGATTCGTTTCAGGTGAAAATGTATTCTGTTCTGTTCAAATAGTTCCTACAGGAAATCTGATTTATTATTATTGATTATGGAAATGGGGCCAGTTTTTCTACCACCTACTAGATTTTCATTTATATATGGCTTTATAATAAAGCGCGCGGTTTACTGGGTTAAAATTAAATTATTTTAAATGAACTAATTCATAACAATGACAAATTTTAATTTCAAAAGTAATGAACTTTGCTTCATATAATCAGATGAAGCAATTTGTGATTCATTCTCATATTTGATGATCAAACGGTACGGTTTGTGAGGTGCGATATAAAGAATCTTCGATTAGATATCATGAATATTTATAACTACGATTGAGGTTTGATATTTTTATGTGATTTCATTCATAATTGGTATCTAGGGGTCCTTGTGGACCGACATTATGTTTTTTTTCAATAATTCATGTTGACGAATTATATTATTACGAAAAATCATTGAAGTAAATGAAAAAAACTGTATTCAAAAATGAAAAATATGTTTTTCATATATGTGCCATAGGTCATATTCATTCTGTGATCAATAAAAAGCTTTCTGCTTAATGTTCAGTTTGTATACTAAATAGTTATTCTTGTGCAACCGGTGTTGAATCTGTTATTGCTCACATAACAACTAACCTACGTCACACAAAGAATATGCTCTCCGTTTTGGTTTTTTTTTCTTTGCACGAGGCTCTCGAGTTGCATACAGATAATAATCAATAAGAAATGACGGTTGTCATTTTTTAATCTTTTTTTGGTTGGGACATGTCAAATAATTGAATAAATAAACCTAATTTCAAAAACTGTATTTATAAGAATAAGATCAAAAAAATGATCATCAAAAATATCTCCTTTCACAATGTCGGTCCACAAAGACCCCTAGATACCAATTTTGAATAAAATCACATAATAATATCAAACCTCAATCGTAATTATAAATATTCATGATTTCTAATCGAAACTTCTTTTTATTGGATCTCACAAACCGTACCGCTTATTTATCAAATCTGAGAATTATTCACAAATTTCTTCATCTGATTTTATGAAGCAAAGTTCAAAACATTTGAAATTAACATTCATCATTGTTAGGAATTAGTTCATTTGAAATAACTTAATTTCAACCCAGTAAACCACGCGCTTTATTATAAAGCTATACATAAATAAAAATCTAGTAGGTGGTAGAAAAACTGGCCCCATTTCCATAATCACTAATAATAAATCAGATTTCCTGTAGAAACTATTTAAACATAACACATTTCCACCTGAAATGATTTATTTTATAAATATATAATATCCCTCGGATTATTAACTAAACTAACTAAACCAACCGCCACTGTTTTATGGTCCAACTTACTTCCCGTAAACAAACTAAGTTATGTTGCCTTCAATGTAAGGATGCAAAAGGCCTCTCTATTGTCTTTTGTTACTCTGAGAATATAACAAATATTTTGAAACTTCTCTTCTATCGCTTCTTCAATACAGATAAAGCATTTTTTGTTAAACACCTTTTAATGTTTATGAAGTGATAAAAATTCTTTATAGAACATTTCAAGTGATTACATTGTAAGGGGTATATTTTTAGGAGAGAAAAATTTTTTGGGGAAGGATGGTTTTGATTTCTTACTTCTCTAGTGTTCCATGTAAGTGAAATTTTACTATATTGTGTAGCGATCCTGTGAATAATATCTGATTCAACTCCATAACGAATGTTTGGAATACACACTGAATAGGGAAAAGTGTTTTTTGTATAATTCGGTATTCATATAAAAGTATTTGTTTTGAAAGGATTTTTCCTTCGTGTAATTCAATGTTTATATGAAAGTAGCTGTGTCGAGTGGGCTTTTTGGCTTTTCTTCCAGTTTGTGCCCTAAAGTTAATTCTTTACACATGTTTTGTATAGAGGTAATTTTTGGAAATTAATTGCTTCCTTCTGTTCTTTGAAAGATTCCCATATTTTTTTATGTCGGAAATCCAATCAATTCAGTTCACTTTTCATCCTACAATGGATATTACAAAGTCAAATATATACCATGCCACACTTTTTAGTAAAGAATAATTTATTTTATAGTTTTTATTGATTGGAAATGATTATGACTTTGGAGGTTACTTTAATTATATATAATTCATTATATATAGTATTTTGAAGTTTTTGAATCCTGTGATATATTTTTTTGTGGAGAATATCTTGGGTATTGGATTTTTAAATGAAATAACCCAAGCGATAATTCGTTTCGCTCAAGTCCACGAACATTTAATTTTATTTTACTGTATAAAATTGATTTTTCTGAGCAGAAATTCGTGGTTTACATTAGTTCGTTATTGTTTGTATGCAAAAAAAACTAATAAATCGAGTTTATTCTATGATTTTCACTATAAGTGTTTGCGTGTTTTTTCATGTAGACCAGATGTAATAACTTTCTTGTGTGGGTCGTAGCTGTCATCAAGTAGCATGTCTGGTAATTTATCAAAGATAATATGACCGTTTTGTTTTATAGATGTGCTCTCTTAAAAATGTAGTGGAAAGGACAAACCCATCAATTCCTTTACTAAATGCAAAAGTCAAAACAATTCCGGGTTTAATATTTTTGTAACCAACCGTATATATAAAAATCAAGAAGCCTTTGGAGATTTGTTATGTAAAATCATATAATAAGAACAATGAATGTTTGAAATGGTTATTATTTTTTGCACTGTTCAGCCGTATCAATTATGTACGCCTATGGAACATCCATATATGGAATAATTTATTACTCCGCTGCTTGAGAAAATAGACTATAGTTACTTTTGTCTTCACTCTGGGAATATTTCAGAGGTTTTTTTCAGCAGTGAACAAGTTGGAGTGGATCTCATGCATCTTGTTAGCATTCGGCGGTCTTGGAGAAATACTTTGTCTGATGTTTTTCAGTGTATTGATTAGTGAAGGTCACATTTGATATTTTTATAGCGTTTCATTTAAAATAACTACCATCATCAGTGACAAAAATTTCAATATACGATCCTATTGTTACTTCTTTTATAAATTGTTTCGATTTTTTCCAAATATAATTCAGACAACTCAATAAATTCGTAATCCTTCTTTCGAAGCTTATTTCTCCCTAATCAATTATAATTCGTAATATTTTTATAATTCTCAATCCTGGAAGTAAAAATTCGATTGTTGTATAATATGGTATGATGAAATAGCATCTCATTTCATTTACCATCTTTAATCCGTAGGCTTTGCTTGGTTTCTAAGACAGGAAAAATGAATGCGTTGTTGATATCTGTTGAGAACTGTCAGACGTTTATGAACATATAAATATCTATTCAAATGATGACATGACTGATATGTTATTTAGTTATGCAAAATCAAATAGAAATCTTCTTTTGGCAAGGAATATGTATGTTGAGCTATACCCGAATCGTCGTATTCCGAACATCCAAATGTTTAGATGATTAGAAAGAAATTTGAGGGACTTGGTGCATTTGACAGAAACAATAACAAGAAAATATGTGGTTACTGGAAATGTGAGGAATCAAGTAAATGTTATGCATAAGCAAATATTACCATATAGAAATTTAAACAGTGAAAACATCTTTTTTTTTTAATTTAGGATTGGCCAGTTACAAAAATTATGCTAATCAAGAGTGTTCTTTACGAGAAATTGACCACGAAATGGGGATTTCTGTAAAACCCACCAGAACTATTTTGAAAAAGAACAAATATAATAAATGTTACAGGATACGCAAAGTTGAAACCTCAATGAAAGGGATTACGGAAGGACAGTACGATTTGCGAAGTGGTTAAGACGTAGAAATAGGAAAATTGGAAATATTTGTGAAAAAATAATATGGACGGACCAATACAAATTCACCAACAATGGTTGGTTTAACAAAAATATCCATTCCATATAGGTGGAATAATTTAAACAAACAAACAAAATTTAAACATTTACACAGGGGAACCAATTTTCAAGAAAGGTTCGGAATAAATGTTTGGTTGGAAATTGTAGGAACAAACATCCTTGGCTCTTAAGATAATCTTTTGAATAGTGAAATGTATCTTCATTTTCTATTCAATAAATTCGATGGCTACTTAGGTGAATTGTCACTGAATATCCCCATGAAATACAATATTTTCAACAGAACGGCGCTTCTCCCCATAATGCAACAATTGTAAGGGAACATTTAGATGCAATATTCCCAAAAAAATGGAATGGAAACAATGAACCAATTAACTGGCGAGCTCGATCCCCAGACCTTACTCCTCTAGATTTTCTTGTCCGGGGATACATAAAGGATAAACTTTTTTCAACACCAAGTACAGATATAGACCATCTCAAACAAAAAATAAGAGATGCATGTATTAGTATTACACCTATTATGCTAGAAAATTGCCAAAGAAATTGTCTAGACCGACAACTTATGTGCATTCAACAAAGAGGTCGCCAATTTTCCGTATTGGTTTTATTTTTCCCAAAAGTTCATGATAAATTGAATTATTTTTCTGTTTGATTGTTATCACTGATTTTGGTGGTTATTTCATATGAAACGCTATCAAAATGTCAAATGTGATATACCTTTGGATTGTGAATTCATAGCTTTATCAATATATGTAATAAAAAAGACAGGTCCGTATTTAAAAAGAAAGTTGATGGTGGCCATGTTGACACGAAACGTTTTATCGAATATTCATTATTACATCGTCATAGTACACTTCGAATACAATAACATTTTCGTTTTCCATTTTTTGATATTCTCTGAAATAATAATTCCGTTCAAAAAAATTACAAAAAACAGCATTTTTGGTTTTTCCCGAATAAATCGAGAAGGGCGAGAGTCCCCGTAAATTATCTTCGATCGATGTATTCTCCCCGATGACAGTTGCTTTTTTCCCATTTAATCGTCTTCGTATCTGTTGCGGTTTAGAATATAGCAATGTTACCACATGATAAATGAAACGGTCCTTAAAAAATATATATAAAAGTGTATATACCTACACATCAAGGGGTTTCATTTTTTGTTTCAAAACAAAACACTGAGCTAACACCTTTCTCTTTATAATCCCGAAAATGATAATAAAGGATAGGAAATGATCTCTGGAGTCTCAATCAGTTCGAATGATTTCAATAAAATACTTTTGGTGCTACTTGTCATATATTCACAATTGAAACATTTGAATTTGATTACAAAGTAGGTAATTCATTCTAATATGGACAGTCATTCACTGGTATGCAGTTTCCTTCGTGTCTTACATAACCTTTCTTACAAAAGCATTTAGTGTTTCCGCAACCGTTATTTATGTAGCAATCATACTGTGTAATATGCTTGTTTTCACATGTTGGTTCAGCTCGACAACTTGATGATGGACAACTATCGGTGTCTTCTAGATACCTATCGCACCCTGAAAAATAAGAAATCGTTGAACAATATTTTTGTAAGAATTCGTGCCTTTTAAATCTTCCCCTTTCACCTAGGGGCTTGGAATAGGTCTTCCAAAGTGCATAGTAAACAAATCTCAGGACAGTTCGAAATTATGTTTACCTTATTCAGTCAACTCATAACAATATATATGTCCAACGACTAGAAGTTGCCAATGCATACATATCAGCTCACCATTGAGAACATTTACACCAAAAAGAAATGAATATGTACTACAGTTCTATAATGTAGTCACAATGTCTTCATAATAATGAGGCATATGGATGTGACAGATTTGACATTGGTCATTATAGGTGTAAGTAACTATTTTTGGAAAAAGCTCTGATCACTGGGAAGAATTCTCTTCTGAATCAAAAAATCATTTTTCATTAATCCACCCCACTATCCCTAAAAGTACATAGACAACTTCAACTTTTCAAGAATGGTAAGTTCCCTGCACATCTGGCAAAAATGGGCATTGATGTGAATCCATTATGCTCTTGTGACAATTTCTCTATACATCACATCCTATTCACATGTCCCAACTTCGAACTGTACTGGACGGATTTCTTAAATAATTTGCTTTCCTCGAATGTTTCGTTTCCAACTAATAAACAATGCTTTTAGCTACACTAAATGAAAAAATATATAACATAATTCTAACATTCATAATTAAATCTAAAATATCAATATAAAAAGTAGTAACTCGATTGGTTCGAAAATTCTGTGGCAAAATAAACTCCGGTTTGATGCCTGGGGGGGGGGGTTATTAAAAAAATAGTTCTGGTATGGAAAGTTACTCGGAACATCGGCACATAAATACCTGGACCACATCTTTTCAAAACTGAATAAGTTTTGATAGATGTGGTATTTTTTTATAAGAGAGACATAGTATTGCATCACTTGTCGCCAAAAGTATTTCAATTCAATTCAATTTCAATGCAACACTTTTTTAATTTTGGCAATAGAATAAGCTCTTCCTGAATAATTATCAGTAATTGTTTGAAAAGGATCTGCAAATAAATGATAAATAACATTTTTTCCAAAAAATGTGTTCAAAACTTCAGTCCATTCCAATAAACATTCAAAATATTTACCATTCACTTTCTGACAATAATGAAGTTACGTTACAAATTTATTCAGGTTATCTGGTGGACTTTTCTGAGCAAGTACGTTTCTGTTTACCGACAAGTGATGCAACATTGTATATACAGTGTGACATAAAGTTCGCGACATATATAAGTTTTTTTATTATCAGATATAATGAAAATTGGACTTCACAGTTAGTTTGGCTTGAAAAATGAGTGAAAAACAGCCACTTTCCTTTTGTCCGAACCTGTCAAATTTTATATTTTTTTCGAAAATTCTTAAATATCAGTTTTTTTCGGAAATTCAGAAAATAACCAAAGAAAAAAGTTGCTCTGTTTCCGATTTCATACCATTGCTTGCACTCCGACTTTTTTTCTTTTTCCCTATTTGAATCTTCGCTCTATCGATCCGAACAACAGAGCGAAAGATTCGAAAAATTAAAAAAAATTGGAAAAATGTCGAAGGAACAGTATTGAGAAACTGAGCATCTTTTTCCTTTGACATTTTCCGAGAATATTACAGAAAAACTGATTTTTTAGGATTTTCGAAAAAAATATCAAATTAAATTTGACAGCACATGACAATAAACCGTGAAATGAAATTACAATAAAATGAAAATAAGCAAAATTTCAAAAATTGAGCAAATGAAAATTAAATTAAAAATATTTCAAAGCAAGTTACTTTGGAATATTTTTCAATAATTTTTTAATTTTATGTGTCTTTTCAGAGTTCAAAAAAAATATTAGAATCATATTAGACAATGGAAGTCCGAACTACTAAAATTCAATATGGGACATTGTTTTATTATTTATTGCTTGCTTATTATTATTTGTATTCAAATATCAAAATTTAATTAAATTAAAATAGACTTGTAGGCTCCATCAGGCACACATGATGATTTTGAACACTTTTGCAAAAATGATCAATATCCCTATTATATCAAAAACCTAGTGTTACCTGGAATAACTGCTTGCTATTCACTTGTCAAAAGTAATTGTGTTATTTAGGTTACAACTGTTTTTGAAAACTCACCAAAATCATTTATGCTCCTGAAATAGGGTCTTGAAGAATGAACCCCTACGCAAACTGCGAAAAACAGCAAAATAACGAATTTTGACATATTTATGCGTGAACATCGTATCAGTAGCGGTTCATTCGCTACATGAGCTCTCCTAATAACGCGCACTTTATCTTTGACATAAATATTCCATTAAGAGATAGGTACCAGAAAAAAATAATTAAACGGTGAATCATAGGAGGTCAGTAAAGTAATAAAAATTAACTAGAATATAATTTTGTTTTCGGTTTCGTAGTAGATTTTTAATTTCAATATTGTTCTCTTGAAAAATTTCTATTGTTTATTGAAAACTAATACTAAAATAAACATAAATATATCATTTCCCAAAACCACAAAACTCTACCAATAATGTGACCACCAATACTATGAAATTCACATATTTTTTACTAATGGTAATAATTACACAATTTTCACACTCAAATTAAAATCAATATGCATTTCACTACACAGTTGTTTCTTCAATCGGACTTGTATATTAAACTATTCTACAATGTCTTTCATATATAACAATAGGTAGGTACAAAAATTAATTAGATACACGATCATTTCTGGTAAAATAGGTAGAAATTGGGAAACACAATTATCTTACTGTTTCTCCAAAATTATTCATTTATCTAACTGACTGAAAGTGTAGTGAAATGCGTCTCCATTTTCAATAACATGATAATTGTGTTACCGGACAGCGTTTTCATAATTCGTAATCATTCATAATCATTTCCATGTGTTTTTGACAGCTCATAACATTCATGGTTTTGTTGGTGCGCTATACCAGGTACCAAATTTCTTCATTTTGTCATTGGCCAACCACAGTTTTTGTCTGATCAGTTCACTGATAGGCAGTTGATTTCTGGTTGCTCACGAAAACTCGGCCTTTCGCAGACCACAATTCGGCGAATTTCAAGTTGTGACTTGGGCCTGCATCTGTACAAAATTCGAGTGACCAAGGAATTGAAGGTAGACGACGTGTGTTCGCTGGTCTTGAGCAGTTGACAACTGCTAATCTTCGATGAGGCCCATTTCTGAATGAACGGGTACGTGAACGAACAAAATTGTCGGATTTGGGACGATACCAATCCATATGAAAACCGAGAGCGTCCAACGCATCCCAAAAAAGTCACTGTTATGTGTGGATTTGCGTCTGGCGGCGTCATCGATCCATTTTATTTGATCGCCGTTGACAGTCATGGCCAGGCCATGACTGTCAACGGCGATCCTTATAGGTTGATGATTACCAACTTCTTTTGGCCTGAATTGGATGATCTGGATACCAACGATATTGGACGGCGCTACGTGCCACACAGCTCATGACAAATTGGATATTCTGCACGAAAGAATTGAGGGGATGGTCATCTCACGTGGAGGTGATGGAACTGGCCATCCAGATCATGCGATTTGACCCCGTTAGACGATGTTATATTCTACACATAATGGCATTATTAGCTGTTTTTTTTTGTTTTATTTAAATTTAAAGATACGAAGCGCTCAATGAACGATCCGTAATAAGAATTTCAAAGTAACATACTCATACCTAATGGGTTTTTTTGATCGACTGGAAACCTGCATAGTATGAAGGGAGTGTAAAGTCTTGACATCGTTTCGATTTTCATAATTTCCGGTCACATTTCTCATTCAGTTTCTCCTCTGCTATAGCAGAAACTTATGTTCTTCTCTTTAAACCGCTCTTTTAACCGCTGCTTTTGTGAATGGTCTGTTATTATTTTCTTTGAATGTAACGGAGCTTTAAAGAAATTGAAAATGAAGTATAGTCCTCAATTCATATTTTTGCACTTCACATAATTTTTTTTAAAGTTTCTCAAATGCTATTTCTCATATCAGTTTCTCTAAAAATTCCAATTAAGAAAGCTATTCTCAAAACATCTGATTTCTGATGGATTTGAAAGGCAAAAACTGGGTCCATTTTGTTTGTTCAGCCGGTTTTTTTCGTCTGAACTGAGTTTCCCGCCACTGACGAGGAACTAGTGCTTCAAAACCGGTTTGACTGTGGTCATTTCCATTAAAAGAAATCATACTATGTTCTACGTTCACGGATCCATTACATTTGCATATTTCAATATTTTTGACACGACAATTGGCCGTGACATGTCCTCCACCCTCCATGCGTCCACCAAGAAAGTGCTCCATTACAATGATAATTTTTTCATGTTGGTACCTGTGCATCATCTTCCGTTTGGAAGATTCGTCACAAGTAACTTTCTATATATGAAAAGCTCATTCTTACTTTATTGGTAAGGTGTTGAAGTCTACCTGAGTTTCTTCTTTTTGTTTGACCTTTTCTCCCCGTGAAGGTTTGAAATGATTTTCACTCAGGTAAACATACCTATATAGTAAGAATGATATTCCAGTAAAATCAGTTAAGTTCCGAACGCCAAACATCACCAGTAGAAGGAAAATGAAATTTTGCCGAAACGTCGTGAAAATAATCCCAATGAACACTAAAACACAGAACACGGATCGAAACCAGAAAAAACAGTTCAACATACATCATCCGTGAAAGTCTTTGAAGGCGGGAAGAAAATGTCAAACAAGAAGAAGAAACTCAGGTAAACATCAATACTTTTACCCAGTGGTCGCCAGCCTGTCGAACGCGAGCTACCGGTAGCTCGCGGAGGCAATTCTGGTAGCTCTCACAACGATTTTAATTTAAAAAATACAAATTGCAAAAATCAGAGAAGCTTTCGAAAATTCCACAAAAAAATCTAATTGTCATAATATTAAACATAAACAGCGGCAACTCTGCGGTGAGCGATCTGCCGCTGACGCCATCAAGCTAGAATCGGCTAGAACCGACCAGCCGGACCAGCGCGTTAGTGTTCGAGAACGATCTGGATTGCTTTGAACGGGATAAATACGCACGGCGCGGCGACATCGCGCTTAGTTTAAAACTGAACGCGTAACCAACGTCCAGCGGTTTGGTTAGTAGAGAACAACAAAAATAATATTATGGCAAGCAGTTGTAAGAAGGTGAAGACATACCACTTTCATTCGGAATGGGAAGAACAATACTTTTTTACAGAAGTTTAAGATAAACATGTGTGTTTGTTATGTAATACTTCGGTCTCCGTTGCTAAAAAAGGAAATATTGAGAGACATCATAAAACTGTACATTCTAATTTTGAAAAATCATTCCCACTACATTCTGCCGTCAGAAAGGAGAAACTGGAGCAGTTAAAAAAGCAGTTAATTGAACAACAATCAATATTTTTAAGAACAGTCGACAAAAATAAGGCTGCAACTGAAGCATCGTACCGTGTGTCCCAGATAATTGCACAAAAAAAGAAACCTTATGAAGACGGGGAAATGATAAAACAGGCGTTTTTAGAAGCTGCTGATTCATTATTTGCCAACTTTAGAAATAAAGACGAGATAGTTTCAGCTATAAAATCTATGCAACTTTCTGCTAATACAGTGATGAGACATGTAGAAGTAATGAGCAATGATATTATTTTACAGTTAAGAACTGACTTAGATAACTGTGTTTATTTTTCACTTCAACTGGATGAATCAACAGATGTCGTTGACACTGCCCAGATGGCCGTGTTCGTCAGGATGGTTTTTAGTGATTTTACGATTAAAGAAGATCTTTTGAAGTTCATTTCACTGAAAGGACACACTACTGGACATGAGTTGTTTTCTCATTTAAAAAATAGTATTTCTTCCGAGAAAATTCCAATATCGAAAATGGTAGGCTTGACAACCGATGGCGCTCCAGCTATGGTGGGTTGTGATAAGGGTCTGGTGGCGTTATGTCGTAAAGATGAAACTTTTCCGCAATTTCTCTGTTACCACTGCATTATCCATCAACAAGCATTATGTGGAAATTTCCTGAAACAAAACAACGTTATGAAACTGGTGGTAAAAATTGTGAACAAGATTAGAGCTCAAGCATTACGAAGAAGATTATTCAGAACCTTGGCCGATGAAGTTGACTGTCAATACGGGGACCTACTCCTTCACTCTGAAGTCCGATTAAGTAGAGGACGGGTGCTGAAACGTTTTAATGATGTCCTATCTGGCATAGTTCAATTTTTCAAACAACGCGATGAACCGACTCCGGAACTAGAAAATTCAATCTGGCTTAGATATTTTGTAATGTCTCTGTAATGTCTCGTGGACATTACTGATAAATTAAACGAACTTAATTTGCAGCTTCAGGGGAGAGACAAAGAACTAGCGGAAATTATTTCTGATATAAAAGAATTTATCAAAAAGCTGGAGTTTTGGGAACAAACCCTAATCAACAGCAATGCCAAGCATTTTCCTATTCTTTCAGAAAAAATATCTCAAAATCCATTAGAACCATATGACAACAAATATCATGTAGAAATAATTTCTACCCTCAAGAATAACTTCAAAAATCGTTTTAAGGATTTCAATGAATTGGCTTCAGTAGCGCAGTTTGTTGTTTCACCCTTTATGGAAATTGATATCCAACAGTTTGCAACTTGTGTTATGCAGAACTTTGGCGAAGACATCGCTGCAACAGAAATGGAACTCATTGATTTAGCCTTAAAATGGTTGTATCTGGCCTATTGTAAGTAAAGACAAATATTCAGTTATATGCCGTATTGCCTTGAAAATGAAAGCATTATTCAGTTCAACCTATTTATGTGAATCTTCTTTTTCCAATATGAAGTTTATTAAGAACAAATATCGCAATCGACTTACAGATGAACATTTGGATAATTGTATTCGAATGGCTGCATCAAATTATACTGCAAACATTAAAAAAATTATCGATGAGTCTGAGTATCAGCCTTCTCATTGAACGTGTTTTTTTATTTTTCAATGTTTATATTCATGAAAGTGCGTTACTTTTTTGTTGTTATTATTGACTATTTTTAAATCATACGTGACATGCCGTTGTGGCTGGATAAAAGTTTGTGTTTATTTTTCAAACACCTTCGTTTGATAGGTAGGAATGTAGCTATGAACAAGTACGTACTAGTAATATTAGTTATTTTGTTATTAGCTTATTATTAGTACCTATGTATTATGTATTACTACTTAAATAGTAAAATAAATACATATAATGATAAATTAACTGTGGATTATTTCATTTAGGTTGCGTTACGTGGCTTCCGTGTGGGTAGCTCGCTGTTTATTCCAAAATTAACAAAGTAGCTCAACATATTGAAGAGGTTGGCGACCACTGCCTTTACCTATCAAGCAAGAATAGTTCCGAACCCCAAATATCAGTAATAGATGGCAAATGATATTTTACCGAAACGCCGTGAAAATTATCCCACTGGTGAGGACCAAAATACAGAACACGCATTGAAATCTGAAAAAACAGTTCATTATACTTTATCCGTGAAACTCTTCGAGTTATCATATTAAACCTTCACGGGGAAAAATGTCAAACAAGAAGAAGAAACTCAGGTGACATCAAGACTTATACCTATGAAGTATTAATGATATTCGAGTAAAATCAGACTAGATTATGTGAATAATAACGCCTGAACTGGAAGAAGCTATACTTGATGCGATATAAAATCCTTCAAATAGTACCGGAAATATTGCATTGCAGCTGGAAGTCATCCCAAAAACCATATAGACAGTTCTAAAATAAACCTCCTAGACCCATATTACATACAGCTCTACTGCCTCGGAATTTCCACACAAGAGATGACACACAATACGAAGAAAATTTTTCACGAGATGACCACTTTTGGGCCGACGAAAATCCCCACGTTATTAGAAAATCTCATTTTCAGCAACAATTTTCGCTGAAAATTTGGATAGGAATGATTGATGAATACCTAATTGAACATTAACAGTGAATCCTACATGGAATTTTTGCGAGATTATTTATCCATTTTGTTAGAAGGAGTGCCGGTACTTATAAGAGGCAACATGTGGTTTATGCACAACGGGGCTCCAGCTCATTTCAGTGTTCTTGCTTATCTCATCATCTTGACATCACCTAACCATCCACCTAATCGCTGGATTGGACGTACAGGACCTCAACATTGGCCAGCTCGCAGTCCTGATCTGAAAGCTCTTACTTATAAAACTCCTGCATTAGATATGGATGACTTGAGGAATCAAATAATTGACAATTGCAATGTCAAAAGGAATACTCCAGGTGTCAGACAATCGATGATAAATCGATTGCAGTAGTGTATTTTATCAGGAGGTGGACATTTTGCTCACCTACTTTTAGGTCGGAATTGTTTATTATTTACTATTGGTTTTTATTTTATGTTGTCCGTGAATATTTTTTAGAAATGATTTTTTCTAATCGAAAACGAAGCTTGATTTGAAGGAAATACAAGCAATGAAAAAGTTGTATTTTCAGTTGCTTGATATGAAAAAATAAAAAACTACAAAAAAGTCATTGGCGTTCTATTTTTCTTAATATTCTTGACTGTGGTGCCACTGAGACGCCACTGGACCTGATAATTTCAATCTAGTTCAGGCTAAATAAGCGCCTCATCACACCAAAAAACTGTAGCAACGCCCTTCATTTCAGAAACGAAGCAACTCCGAACATATGTTCATAGTACTTTTGTTTCTTAAAACGACCCAATGAATCATTCTCTGAAGTTTCGTACCGTAATTAAGAAACACCTTGTATAGGAGCTCAGCTGAGGTCATCGTGAGTGGCTGCTTTTATTTTAAATATAAACTGCTAAAATATTTCCTTCGGTTTTACTTTTCAATGACCTGAATTAGGGTCCTAATTAAGGCCGATTCAGTTCCCATTTACTTTGTGAAATTTATGCCATCTATCTATTTAAATTATTGAATTTTGATGGTTTGGTAATCAGGCATGCATTACCGCATGCCTTTGTACTTTTTCTGGCCCATGTTTTCGTGAATACAAAAACTTCCACAAGTACAAAGCATGTAATATAAAGCTTCAGTATACAGGGTGGTTTTTTCATTGAACATTTTTTTAATATTCCAATATTCGAAGTCTCCTAGATTTTTGAAACACAATATCAAAATTTGAGATATTTACCAAATCAGTGCATATTTTCATTAAAACTTCATTGAGCATTGTTCATTTTTGTCAATTATTTGTTCCATATTATACGAGCAGCTAGCTATGCCCAATGGTTTGTTAGGTTCTGATCGTAGTTTCAGAAGTTCCCGGAGTCCCACTTAATATTGATAAACCCTCGGTTTTCTCCAAAAAAATAAAGGTCTCCGAACCGAATATAATAATATCAGATCAGTCAAAATCAGTGTCTGCTTCGATAAGTTTGTGTGGTTCTGTATCTGTATCTGTAGAGTAGGGAGGGTGAATGTTAGCCCACAGCACTTAGGCCACATGTGACCCATTGTACATTCTCCCGAGGAGTTGTCCTCCCAGGTCATTGTCCATCCTGTTCTTTCCAGGAAAGTAGACAGGTCACTGGGAGACATCTCTTTTATATCGGCAGGTGTATGCCAAGACTCGCCGAACACACACTCTCTTATTGACGATAACTCGCACTCGCACTCGCATAGGACATGCCTGACAGTCTCATCTTTCTGTTCACACATCTTTCTGTTCACACTAGCCCCATATTATGGAGGTGTTTCCTTAGTTGACATTGGCCAGTCAGAAATCCTACTGTTAAGCGTAGATTTTTCCTGGTCATTGCCAGATATTTCAAGGCTAATAGGGCGTCTCTGCTATCAGTGCAGATTGTTATGTTTTTGCCAGAAATTTCTTTCCTGTGGCGATTATGTTTGGACCATACTGGTATTTTTTTCCATTCGCCACTTATTCTTTAGGCTTAGTGATCTGGAGTACACTCCACATCCTGAGCCTTTTTTGGTTTTTGAGCCGTCTGTATATATGCGTATTGCATTTGTAGCATCTGACTCTGTGTTCTGTTTACATTGTAGGGTTTATTAAACACAAACCTGGGTTCAGTTGCATCACTGGTTGCCTGCAGCAGAGGTTGCGCAGTGAGCGCTTCCCGCCATAGGCCCAGCCTCAATTGACCCATTCCTACTTCAAGGTTAACACCAGCCGTGCGCAATCGTACCATTGTCATTAACGCAACCTCCTTAACGTACAGGTCCAGAGGGGTCAGACCCGTAATTATTTGATATAATTTTTGGATGGCCGTTGCCTGTAGAACTTTCGGTCCCCATGCAATGACTCCGTACGTTACCATAGGTCTTATTATTGCAGTGTAGATCCAGGTGACCACACGGAGGAAAAGACCCCATGCGCGTCCCACTATCCTCCGACATTGCTCATAAGCCACATATGCTCTTTTTGCTCTACTCTGTAGGTGAGAGTTCCATGTTAGCTTCCTGTTGAGGATAGTACTGAGGTATTTCACCTCTTCAGAGAAGTTTAGTTTGCTTTTGAAGATTTCGGGAGGTTTTAAGCCCGATAAAATCATTTACCCGGTGAAAAGGACCATCTCAGTCTTCTTGGGATTGATCGACAGTGAGTGTTCCTTACACCATGTTTTTATTAATTTGAGATCATCCTGCGATCTATCGCACAGTGTGTTCACAAATTTGCCGGTCTGCAAGATAACTGTGTCATCTGCATATGCAATTGTGTAGAATTCATTATTGTTGAGGTGATTTATCAGGGTATCCAGAACTATTTTCCAGAAAAAGGGTGATATGACCCCTTCCTGTGGAGGGTTAAAATGGGGTTAAAATAGACATCAATATACTGCCTTCGATCGATATGTTTAAAAACTATATCCTAATAAAAATTAAAGCTCAGTTGTAGTACGGGTGGTGCAACTGAGTTGCCTTATATTAAAAAAATATATATCTACTTAATCCTAGTACACAGTTCAAGTGGTAGAGTGAAACCTAGAATGAAGATACTCTAGTTATACGATCAGCAGGGCCCAATCACTAATGGACATCAATATGTCTTTGCACAATCATGTCGCTGGAATTGCAAAAGCTGCCTCTCTGTTCCGAACCAAAAAACTGTACAAATCTCAGCAACTTTTGATGTTTTATAAAGCTCAAATCAAATCTTCTTTGGAGTATTGTTCTCATGTATGGAGCTCCGCCCTTAAGTATACCCTGAACCTGCTGGATTCCATCCAGATTCCGCCTGATTGAAGGCCCGAACATCACTTGCTATCTTGATAGTCTGGAACGTCTAAGAAAGGTTGGAGATTTGTCTCTCTTCTATAGATATACTTTCACGGGAGGTGTTCAAGAGACGTGGCACATTTGATTCCACCAAAAGGGGTATATATCAGAAATACCGCGACGGACTGGTTGCTTATCGTTTTGAGGTTCAACTCGGTACACCTTCTTCACAGTTCAACAACTCTTTTATTTGGAGGCCTGCATTTATGAGGAATAAACTTCCTGAGAACGTTTTTCCAAATGGATTCGATCTCCAGCGATTCAAGTCCAATGTGAATAACTACTTTTGCATAGGCATCGCTTCTAGAGCGGCTTTAGGTTTTTCCTGTAGTGTTTGTGTTTTTGTTGTTAAAACACTCTCATACCTCCGCTGTGTTGTCACCCTTGGGTTTCAGCATGGAGTACTCAGAACCGAATCACTTTTGTAAGGACCTACTTTTTCTTCGTAGGGTTATATGGTGGCTTTTCAATTGGTGGCTTACTAAAATAAATCTGTAACAGTCAAATCGGAATTTTGCAACCGATTTATACCACACTTTGTACTATGTCGTCTCACTGGAGGCTCAAATGCGTCCTTCAAGCCGCTTTCACGATATGCGTTCCTCACATTGTGATAATTCAATATATAACAGAAAATCCGTTCAAATAACTAAATATTGATTTAATACTTCGACTTGGTCATACTGATTTCGAAATAATTTTGTCATTTACACAATTACACGCCAAACAATTGCTATGATTGTTAAATGTGTGTCATATTTAACTTTTCTTAAATTTGAATGATACGGGCAAACTTTCTGTGGCACTCTTGTAAAATACCAATTTTTATCACGGATTTACTACATTTTCATTTCAAATGTTTCTGACATCACAATCGGCAGTGACATGTCTTCCATGCGTCAGGGGAGATGTTGCCTTATTACATTGACAATTTTCTCAATTTTCACATAACCTAGTAAGCAAGTAAAAATAAATTTGAACCTCCGGCTTGGAATACATCAAAAATAAGCACGTTACTCAAACACCAGAACTGTAATACTATTCTCAACGCATGTTTCACCAACCAAGGCGTCTTCAGGAGTGGAGTTTTTTTCAATTTTCTAACAATCCATCTAGTTTCAAAAAATGTATGGGTGTTTTTCTCTTCATACTTCAATGTTCAAGTGTTTTTGTAGCTTCTCATCTTCAACCTGACTTTTCGAAAGTACCAATTTCATCTGTTTCAATGTGTTTTTCTGACTGACTAATGTATTTATTCAAATTTTTGGGGTCATTGTTAGTGTTTACAAGGTATGTTTATGGTGGGGCCCTGCTTTAGGTTTATGCCTCTTCAGGGTAACAGTTATCTATCTTGTAATCTGTGTCAGTCATAGTCATCTTCATTTTCATCTGGTTGGAAATTGTTTCCCTTACCCTTTCAACGGAGGTTCGTCAGGAGGACGAGTGGTTCATAACATAAGGTGTTTTGGTGGCGACATAAAGGTCAATGACCTCTATGCGGCTCTGGCCTTGTGTACCCCTTCCTGACTAGGATATTTGATGAATTAACAGACGTCGTGGGGCCTTCACTCAACCGAGCGACGGGGCCTTCTGAATCGAGTGAGGTCGTTTATACATATCTACAGCTTCCGTAACTAATGGGTTATCATGAGTTTCCGTTGACTCACAAACTCTCTGATTCCTCGACTGAATGGATTGCAGTATTGTTAACAGTTTCAAATCTCTGCGGATGGTTTCATTCCGCACGAACCATGGAGCATTCACCAGCATCCTGAGCAGTTTGTTTTGCAACCTTTTCAAAATGGAGAGGATTGACAGGGCGGTTTGTTCCCAAGCATCTGAAGCATACATGATGACAGGCTTGAATTTCGTGTTGTATAGTAAAATCTCATTTTTAAGATTGTGTTTTGAATTTTTATTGACCAGAGGATAGAGTTTATCTATCCTCATCTGCACTTTGCTCTTGATATAATCAATGTGATTTGCCCAGGTGAGTCGGACCTAGGTACTTGACTCGCATTTGCCATTCGATCTCCCTGCCTGAAATCGTGACCCTTGTGTCTGGAGAAACTTTACGTCTCCCCAAGTCTATCGCCTAAGTTTTTTCTGGATTCACCCGAATATTCCAGTCAAGAATCGAGCAGACTCGGTCGAAGGCTTTCGAAATATCCAGGAGGACGAGATAGACTGTCTTCCTGTTGTTAAGCTCTGAGATGGAATTTTCGACCAGTCTCAGGGCCTGCAGCTCGGTGGTGTATGCCCTCTTGAAGCCGAATTGTTCGTCAGGCAGAACATTTTAGTCTTCAACTTCTTCTGTTAGCCTTTGCAGCACAACACGTTCGGCCAACTTAGCCGTTGAGCAAAGCAGACTAATCGGACGATGAATCTGGGGAAACAGCGGGTTCTGGTCCTGTTTTGAAATCATGACAACTACGGTATGCTTCCATCTTCGAGTGAAGTATCTGAGAGTGATTGAGCTGTTGATAATGTCCAGCAGGTATCTGATGAAGTTTTCCGGGAGCTGCTCCAACAACCTGTTGCTGATTGAATCAATTCCCGAAACCTTCTTGGGTTTGAGGGCCCTAATGTACCCACTCAGTTCTTCCTCCGAAGCTGGATGGATCACGTTGTCATCATTTTCCCTAAGGATGCGCCTAACCCGGTGTTCCAGCCGGATATCACGGCCAATATCCTCATCCGCATCAACGTTGAGTTAAAATTGACTCTCCATTGTGTCTGCAAAAGCCAACGCCTTCTCCGCGGGGGAGTAGCAGATGCCGCGCTGTCCGTGAAGAGGGGAGGGAGCGGTTTTCCTCTTCTCGAGCCTGCTGATGACTCGCCAGAGCTCGTCATCCCCCGGTTTGAGCGATTCCAAACACTTGCTCCACCTCTCGTTTCTATAGTGAGTGATGGCCTGTTTAACCCCGTTGGCCATCCTGCTAGCCGCAGCCTTGTCTCCAGAGCAGAAAGTCCGCTGATAAACTCGTTAGAGTCGGTTTCTCTCCCGGATAAGGTTCTTTATCCTGGGAGGAAGCTCATTGTAGCTCCGCAGAGGACACTCTGTCCTGATTGTGGCTGCGCGGAAAGCGTTGTTCACAGACAATTCGAAATCTGCCACTGCCGCGTCGAGACCTTTTCGAGTTTGAAGCGCCTCAGGGTCTGTACGTGTCTCCACTAGGTGAGCCTTGAAGGCTTTCCAAACTGTAGATGATCTCATGCGATAATTCTGGGGAGGGGGATCATCACCCAGCATCAGGATGACTGGATTATGATCTGAGTCAAGTTTCGACAAAGTGTACACTTCGGAGAACATGGAGACGTTCCTGAGCAGTGCGATATCAAGCACGTCTGGCCTTAAATCTCCACGGTAGAACGTAGACTCATCTGGACCCATCATTCGATACTCATGCCTGTCAGCATGCGCATGGAGCGCTCGGCCATTTGCATTGGTGAGTCTGGTACACAGATTATGCTTGGCGTTGAAGTCACCAGCAGCAGTTGTGGGGGTATTTGTCGACATCAGCAGTTCATCCAGTGATTCTGGGAGTAGACGATTCCGGTTGTAAACTGAGATTAGTCTATGACGACCTCTTCTCAGTTGGAGCTCAACGCTCATGGCTTCCGTGCCATGTAACTGATCCGAGACAATGCCGAATTGTTCGTGAGGAAGATTGTGTTTGACAAATATGCCAAATTCTTCTCCAGCACGTCCAACGCGTTCTCTGTGGTAAAAACGGTAGTTTGGAATACCAAAAGGTTCATTGTGCAGGTGGGTTTCCTGCACCAGTGCAATATCGATGTTTTGTTGTATTAGAAAATTCTAAAAATCTAATTTCTTGTTTGAAATACTATTGGCATTCCAAAATACAACCGTAAGAGAGCTAGCAATGTTGGTTGTCTAGCCATTAACAGGTGCCATTAACGCGCTAACAGGTTCCAGTTAGCACGTTGGTTTTCACCATAAACATCTTTTCGAGTACGGGGAACTGAATGAAGAGTTTCTTCATTTGGTCCAGAGCGGAACAGATGCCACTGACATTCGACGGGCGGGGACTACGGGGCGCCTCGATAGGCCTGGCGAAGGTGTTACCGCTCGTGGCCCCTCCTACGAAGCTCATTCCTGGGCGTGTGCCAGATGCTCCGGCAGGACGCTTTCCAAGTGTGGGTGCATTTTGGGGGCGTTTGCAGCTACTTTGGTCTTCCTGCTAACCCTGGGGAACTAAGGACAACCGCGGTAGTTTGCAGTATGCACACCCTTGCAATTATTGCACTTGGGCGGATCTGCTCGTTGCTTCTTGCACGCATTTGATGAAAATGAGAATAGCTAGGCAGTTCCGTTGGCTATGCCCCAACCGCTGACATCGGTGACACTGCTCTACCAGTGTTTTGGTGTTGGGGCTCAACCTTAACTTCAACGTTAAGGATATCCCTGACGTCATTAATATGCTTCTGATTTTGGTTCAATTAAATCAAAACCAGGGGAGCGGTCGATTTCCTCGCATCATCCTACTGGCGGATGGTGGTTGGAAAACTTTTTCAACCAAGGCGTCCTCGATGTCAGCGGTCTCCAGATGATCCGGGACTCCTCTGAAGACGGCTCTGATTTGCCTGTCTTCAGGTATGGTATACGTGTGGTGGGGGATTTTTTCCCTCACCAATAGTTTGGACATACTCCTGTAGTCCTCGGCCGAAGAAGGCTGAACCTTGATTCCGTCAGCCATGTTTACTGCCTTGGTAAAGTTTACCTTATGGTAAAAGCAGCCAGCTTTGTGAATTGAACCCACTTGTCTTTCTGGCGAACGACAATTGGAGGAATGCGTGTTTTTCTGGTGCTTTGGGGCATCTCAGGACGCGAAGGGAGAGGGAGCTAGTTCCCTGATCATTGGGGTTTTGAACCCGATTTAGATTTTGGCGTGGCTGTTTTGGACCACCCTGTATAGTTGAAATCGATTTTTCAGACCTATTGTCGTCAACCGACATTTCATGGTCACCTTCGACGGAAGACTCTGTTGTTGAGAGTTCTGACTCTGAAGTGTTGTTCTTGGCTTCGTCCCAGAGCTTTGACATCTTTTAAGCCACTTTTTTGGGCTTGGTGCCGGTAGTTTTGTTTACTGGAGCGACTTGTTTAGATGGAAAAGGAAGAAACTCTTCTGGAAGGCGACGCTTTTTGTTGGCCGGTTCTTGCGGCTTGATCATATTATCGTCGTTGTTTGTCTCTGATTGAGCAGTGAGGGTGGTGCCGACGAGAGTATCTCTGGAGGATACATTCCGTGGCGGACGCTCGAGGAGCTTCCTGGCCCCTGGTGGAGGGCCAGAGGGCTCCCGAACTGCCACCACGGGGCTGCTCCTTACCAGCTCTGATGGACTCAGGTCCAGACGATCAAGCAATAAACCCATGAAGGTAATTACTTCACCCCTGTCCCTGGCCATTAGACTGTCAAGCAGTTCCTCCATACTGCTGTCGAAAAACTCACAACCTTTGATATCCCAAGGGTAGGCGATGAATAGTTCCGTGAAAGTGATAATTTGAACTCATTCACCAGAAGTCTGGAGGGTCCTTGCGCACTACAACCAATGCACTCACTAGTAGGAGAGATTTAACTACTGGTGAATGGCTGATCATCCACCAGAAATAGTCGTATTTGTGGAAAAAACTTCGACATTATCGCAGCGAAAAATATTCTGTATGTCATTTTGACAGCTAACGTTAGAATTATCTATGTTAGTATTGTGTTAGTTTTTCCTTTGTTTGTTCGTTCGGGTGTCCTGGTTGTGGGTTATTGTTTGGGGGGGGGGTGTTGTTTCGTAATGAGCCTGGGGTGCTGTGGTCGATAGTTCATGATGTTCTTCAGGGTATTCCAGGACGTGGATTTTCCGCCAATAGCCAATGAATATCATGTGTTTGAAATTTTTATACCTGAAGAGTTCCTGAAGAAGAGCTACTGAAGTCTCGGAGCCTGAAAAAAAAAAGAATTATCATTTTCTCTTGTCTACGACTGCAATACCTGTTCGAAAATGTCTATGTTTTCCTCAAGCCAGTCAAGCAGTTACAATATTACTTGAGCAATATTGCTATGAGTAATTTTTTCAGAGGATTTTCATCAAGTTACGGTCACTTCGATTCAACATTCCAATCGTGTCAGATCTGACAACAGACAACTAAATATCTCTTGATATTTGATACACTCACCGGTTCACGATCAATTTCTTATTCATTGATAGTGGCACTATTTTCCACATCTCGTTTTCTCACAAATAATTCATTTCCTCATACATTGTCTTTTTCTAGTCATCAGCATTTTCTGATTGGATAACTTCCACTCAGTTTCTTGAAATGACCTAGATGAACCCATTAATTTAAATGGCCCGTTACTTGATGAAAATAAATAACACTATCCATGATGATAATTACAGAATTTTCACAATAGCTTTTATTTATAACGTATCTCACCGTACGGTAGCTTCATCAGTTACAAGTAACTTATAAAGCTACCATGCAAACAAACGCGTTTTGAATATAATTTATTGTAAAAATTCTATCATTATTATCACGGATGATACATTGGTTAAGGCTTTCGCTGCCAGCCGAGACGGGTCGGGTAGCTGGACGGGTTGAGAAGTTCTTCAATTTACCGATGTATTCTTCTGTTTTCAAGAACACCGTGGCATTTCCCTTGTCAGCTGATCGCCCTATCTGAGTTCAGGTTTTTCAAAGCCATAATTTATCTTTTTGGTATATTGAATTTTGGTGTTCAGGCCTTGCATAGAATATTCACTGTCCCACTCCGAATTTCCTCCGCTTCATTATACGGCATAGTTCTGATTGCAGCTTCCGTATTAGCTAAAATTTCGTCATTCGGTACCCACCGCGGAATGACCGAGAAGTTACCACATCTTGCTAGCCCTGACATTTCATCTTCCGTGAGAAAGATGAAATGCAAACCAGAATGAAGATAGTAATACTATATTGAAAGGATTATATTTTTAAGGAGTGATAGCAGGCTCTCACAAGCTAAGAAGCCTGATGTAGTCTTTCTGGACCACCAGAGCAAGACGATATTTGTCGTAAAGTTTTCAGCTTCTGGCGAGATGAATATCGTCCGAAAACAGAAGAAACGGATAAAATATAGAGATTTTCTCTTCGAACTCTACTGGAATAATGCCCTCTCTATTCTCGAATCTCAAAATCATACCGGATTGCCGCACTAAGGCAGCAATTTTATCCGGACAGATGCAGAAGGCGTACTGCTCTTGCTCAGGGCACATGCTTCTCAGACTCAATGATTACTCAACCCACGGTATGGAGTGGTCGTTGGTTGATAATGCTGGCGAGTTCTCCTGAATGTAGAGGGGCTTCTTTTTTTAAGGACAACACAAGCACTATAGGAAAATCCTTAATGCGCTCTGAAAGCGGTGCCTGTGCGATAGGGGATAGGGTCTGGCCAGCGGAAACTTAATAATAATAATGATAATATTATTACCGTTTTTGGTAACTAGTTGTATAGGGACACTCAACATGGATTATGAGAGATATAAGTTACATCTTCTGAGTAACTACGGTATACACATGCACAAGCTGTAGAAAATTATTGATCAGTCAAAGAAGTTTCCTATTCTTCTATTCTCAAAATCTAAAAATATTTCTTTTACCAATATGTATTTTGTAATTCAATTGCGGTCTGTCGATATATTCCCTACGTAATATATTTTTTGAGACTTTCGTGATTTTTAGCTCCAGAATAATACCGCATTATGCAAGATTCGATAGTTACAATCAACATGCAACAAGAATTTATTTTTATGAACTCTTATCACTCATTTCTTATCACTCGTGCTTCTTGGATAGTTCTGTGTTGGACAATTTGAATACATTCGACGACTTTTCTTATTAGTTATCCTCTTTCAAGTAAACATTCACTTCGAACGAATTCGAGGGAATTCCAGGCCACCCAAATTGATTGATTTATAATTGTCGTAGATTGTCGAACACAGATTTCAAGAAGTCACTTCAAGTACTGCTTGATCCCAAATTACGAATATGATACGATTGTGACAATTTGAAAAACGAATGAATATCGGAGTCTCCCAATTGTGAAAAGTGAAATGAACAAATTATACCAGAAGCTTGATCAACAGAAAAAGTCAATTGGGGTGAAAAAAAGTTTTATGGAGATCATGCTAGGTATGTTTTGGATTCAATTGTTCAAAATATGTTTCTTTCGCAATACATATAATTTAGGTTCAGAGTGTTATGTAAGGAGCTGCGAAAAAATTAAGGAATTTTTTGACTTCCATAATTTGAAAATATCCAGAGTGAATTTAGGAATTTCAAGTAACAGCAATGTTTGATTATACAAAAAGAATAATTAGGTTTCTTACAGAAAATAATTTGTATATCACAGTCAATAATATAATTTAAAAATCCTAATTTATCTTGATTGAAGTGTGAAAGACTGTATATTAAAAAAAAGTAAGAAATACCTACATATGGGTTCAAAAGATTTGAATCATTTCTTGAAAATGAAAATTTAGTAAATAGAAATGTTATTTTGGTTGTTTTAGTTATCGTTTTTGTCAATGTATCATATAAAAACGCAAATTTGATAAGATTTTCAGGTAGTGAAATACTAAGTAACAACAGCTCCTGCATTCAATTATTTGTATTATTCCAAAGTTGATAATTTAGGTAATGTTTCATTTAGGCCAGTAAAACATTTGAATATCGCTTTTTACTGTTTCAGATTACTCGATAGAGTACCAAATTCTCCTTTCAAAAATATAATACAACAACTTCATAAGAGAAGTATACTAAATTTCCGATGTGAACTTTGAAATTTAGATTTTACATCATTTCACTTCATGTACTTCAAATTTTTTTGAAATATCAACTCCTTTTCTCCTTCTTGTCTCCTTTCCTTTTCTGATCAGTATTTGTTCAAAGGATCCAGGAGAATAAATTGATGATTATAGCCGTTATTACGTGCTGGTAGAAAATCATGAAGATGAGAAATACAATTTTCTATGGATTTAACTGGAGTTTTTTCCCAACACCAAACCGTTATTTCAACACTTCGACATGAGTTTCGATCACCTGGTCATCTTCAAGAGAAAGATCAAACTAATCATACTTACAAAGCCATCCTTATTTATACCACAGATAACTGTTCTTTATATCTGCGTCTTTAGTGTCTTAAATTAATTTCACAATCTTGCCTTATCTACTAGTCCTTAAATAAATTTTACAATGTGTCCTTATTTAATAGTTAGGTGAATATAATAATTAAAATATAATGAGATACATGAAATCAATTTCACAATATTGCCCTATCTACTAGTCTTAACTTAATTTTACAATGTGTCCTTATGTAGTAGTTGGGTGAATATAATGATTAAAATATCATGAGCTATATAATATCAATTTCACAATAATGCCCTATCTACTAGTCTTAAGTTAATTTCACAATGTGTCCTCATGTAACAGTCAGGTAAATTTAATAAATGAAATATTATTCCAATAAGCTTTGTATACTATTAGGTATTAGTCCACCAGCGTTATTCATAATATTATTATGTTTACTTATTTCTAACATTCTAGATGCCTGTTGTTGTTAACTTGTCTAACTCATTATTTTATGAATTGAAGTCTATGGAATGGTTTTTTCCAAAATATGATGGGCGACTGCTGATTTTTCAGGTCTTCCATATTTTAAGTGTGCTATGTGTTCCTTATATCTTACTTTAATAGATCTTTTTGTCTGTTCATAATATGTTGCATCGCAGTGCTTACATTTGATTTCGTAAATTCCAGACTTTTCCGATTTCTCTTTTCGACTTCCTAAAAGGCTCTGTAGTGTATGACTTGTTTGAAAAACAACATAACTAGTTTGTTGAAAATTTTTCCAAAGTACTTCGTGTATTGGTGGTATGGAATTGATATATATTTATCTTGGTTTTTGTCCTTTCTAAAAGTCGAGATTTCGTTCATTCTCAACCTGAACTTCTTTTTCCTTATTACGTTAGCTACAATACCCCTCTAAAAACCGTAAGTGGCTGCTATTTCTTGTATTGTACGTTTTTCTTTTGTGAACCTCCTATGTGTTAAAGGGAAAGTCAAAAGACGATGCACTAGAAAATTCAATTCAGCACGTTTCTGTCCTTGGTAATGTGAACTGTCATGAATATACCTACCTACCTGTATATGATTGTTTCTTTCATAAATACATCGTATTCTAACCCTCCATATTGGCTTCTCATTACCAAAACGTCAAGAAATGGAAGTTGTCCTTTACTTTCTATCTCATACCTACGTGAATTTTATTGATGGAAATCTTTTATTTAAAAAGGAAACAAAGTCCTCAATATTCGATTTTTTGTTATCGAATATCGCGAAAATATCATCCACATTCCTTAGCCATATCCTAGGAAAATACTTTGAGTTTTCTATGGTTTCCATTTCGAATCTGCTCATGAACAGGTGTGCCAGGTAGGGGGACAAGGGGTTAATCATTGTCATTCCCTCCTGTTGTTCATAAATGCAACCTTCTACCTGGAATCGGTTTTGTTTCATACAAAAACTAGTGAGAAAAACGAATTCATCAATTTCTTTATAATTGAAATTATGTTTCTCCAGTAATCCCCTGAGGTATTGTAAGGTCTGTGGAATTTTGACGCTAGGAAATAATGAACTAACATCAAAAGAAAGCAAAATCTAACCTTCTTGCAGAACGATATTTTGTGTGTTGTATGTATGTATCAATGCGCCACATCGTGTCTGCTGTTGGATCTCCTACCTACCAAATACAAAGTGGTTCACTAAGGAATTTGCAGGTTTGTCTATTGCGGAACCAGGTTTTAGTATATGTAAAAAAACTCCTTGGAGTTCAGCAGTCCCCCATTATATTTTGCAACAAAATCATTCCATAGACTTCAGTTCATTACGATTAGTTAGACAAGTTAACAAAAGGCATCTAGATGCATATGAGAGTGTAGAAATAAGTAAATATAATAATATTATGAGTATCGATGGTGGACCAATACCTAATAGTATAGGTACTATATAGCTTGTTAAAATAATATTTTGTTTATTAGATTTACCTGACTATTACATAAGGACACATTGTAAAATTAATTCAAGACTAGTAGAAAGGGCAATATTGTGAAATTAATTTTATATAGCTAATAATATTTTAATTATTATATTCACCTAACTATTACACAAGGACACATTGTAAAATTAATTTAACCCATTATGACCTAGCGTTACTTATAGGTAACGCAGTTAAAGGTTTCTTCTAATTGCAATAGTTGCCCTATTTATGAGATTTTTCACTAGATGGCATTGTATACCTCATCTTCGAATGTCGAAATATCAAAACGTTCAGTTGCATGGTGATAGTTCAGCTGTAAGGTTCACTTTTTTTGAGTTATTCTGAAGCTAAGCATGAGCAGGGACGATGAGATGGACATTCGAGTAAGTATAAGATAAAATTAATTTTTCAGTTATTTATTATCATCATCAAATATGTGGGTACAAAAAAAAGTATTTTGCATGTAGTATATGTTGAATCTGATGTTAACCAAAACAGGATTAGCTATGGGGGATTCGTTTGTTGATGTTACAAATAAGTAACGCTAGGCTTTCAGATATTTGGAACTGGACTTTTTCAACTTATGTCATATTTTAATTCCAGGGCGGGTTTTACATTATAAAACGCATTAGATATGGTCTATCTAGATGATATCGAAGAAATTTTCATTGAACCTCCTGATCCCAATGCTCTCACCGATGAAGACTCAGCCGATGAAGATGATGGAGGTACATTGGATACTCTTAGTGGGCGGCAACTACAAAGTAAAGTTGAAATAAAGTTTGCAAATTCAACAGAAAGATTGACTTCGAAAAATCAGACGAATAATCTGGTTACTTCAGACAATACCGTAGTACATAATGGTAACAAACCGAAAAATAAGATTATCTGGGAGGAAAATGCCGATATAGTAGTTTCCAGAAGTCGAATATTCCCGGTACAAAACTACAATATGTTTCTTGAAAACTCTCCTGTTGAAATCTTCGAAATGTTTATTGATGACAATATAATAGAATTATTTGTGAGAGAAACTCAGAAGTATTCACTATTCAAGAACTGCCCTGATCCTCAACTCACTTCCGAAGAAATGAAAACATTCATTTCATGCCAGTAAATGGCATTTTAGGGACAGTGGTTTGGACATGAAAAACATAATGATGAGCAATTCCATGAGACGTGATCGATTCGTTCAGATAATGAGATTCATTCATTTGGCTGATAACAATTCCATTGATACCACCGATGAAATGTATAAATTACGACCCTTGATCAATGCCCTCAAGACAAAATGTTTTCAGTATTTTGTACCTCAAGAACACTTGGATTTTGACGAATCGAGGATAAAGTATTATGGACGTCACTACTGTACACAGTTTATTCGAGGAAAACCAATTCGCTTTGGATATAAAATGTGGTGTCTGAATGCAAAAGATGGATATCTTGTCGACTTTGATATGTATCAAGGTAGAAACCCAAATTCTGTCGATGACTACGAACGCCTTTTTGGAAAATGTACTGCACCATTTGTTTCGCTGCTAGCAGACTTGCCACATCCTGAATATCCTTATAAATTTTACTTGGATAATTTGTTTATGAGCGTAGATTTGCTCAATTTCTTACGCCTCAAAGAGTACGGAGGAAGTGGAACTTTTAGAGATAATAGAGTTCCAAATAGTTGTCCACTTGCCCATAAAAAAACGTTGCAGAAGAAAGATCGTGGTAGCTATGTATCTGCAGTCAATAAAAATCATGGAGTAATAATAGTCAAGTGGGCAGACAATAATATCGTAACAGATGGTTCTAACTGTTATGGTGTGAATCCCATAGGATACGTGAAAAGATATTCGAAGACTGAAAACAAATTCTTGACTGTTTCTCGTCCATTCCTTATTGGCCAATTCAATAGTAGTATGGGCGGAACAGATCTTATGGATGAGGTAATATCATCATATCGAATCGCTATACGTTCAAAGAAGTGGTGGTAGAGTATTGTCACCTGGCTATTAGATGCAGGTATCTTCAATTCATGGGTACTTTATAAAATAAATACTCAAATAAGCCAACTAAATTTTCGTAGAGCCTTGGTTCGAAATTATTTAAGCCGCTATGGGATTGTTCCAAAAAGTGCTGGAAGGCCTTCTACATCCAAATTTAGCCTCTCACTAAATATAATATCCGATGAAGTGAGATATGATAGAACAGATCACCTTCTGATGTCCATTCCGAACAAGAAACGTCGACGATGTGCTGGGGAAGGGTGCTCTACGAGCACTAGAACGCAACGCACTGTGTCGCAAAAAGTGCGACACAGGACTTTGTATTGAGTGTAATATTATTTTTCATACAAAGACCAGGTAGCCCTCGTGTTTGTAGGAACGTAATATATTTCTTCAACGCTGTAACCGAATAAACTAGTGTTATTTATATGTAACATGCATTTGTTGTTATTATTCTAATACATATTTCAAAAATACTATACCCATACACTATACCCCAATAAATTCCGGCCATAATGGGTTAAGACTAGTAGATAAGGCAATATTGTGAAATCAATTTAAGACACTCAAGAATAGTGCATCACTAGTATAACATATTTTATGTGTTTTTACTACTCGTCTCACTTGCACTAACTGGTAAATAAACATGGCGAGTTTTATTTCTCATCATTCATAATTCTGGAGAATTTTCTCTATGGTGCTACACAGTTTATTTGGGAAATGTGAATGCGTCATCAGTCATCACCTTGAGAAATTCTTCTTTCTGGGAATAACAGTGGTTGATTTCATAATTCAGGTACTGCCCCAGGTAATGATTAGTTTGTATGTAGTAATATATTTAACTCAAATGTTGAATGTGTCGAACCCTGACTGAAAGCCATTACGAAATCGTTTTGTTATTAAAGGATTCTTTTAGGTTTTTCATGCTTACCTACCTCCACGTTTCCTCATTCAATTATTTACCAAGATTTACAGATATAAAAAAAATCATCCGTATCAGGATTCTTGCATTTCTAAACCATTTTCGTATCTGAAAGGAATTAACTTATATGATTATTACTGGAGTTTAATCCCATTACCAAACTGTTGTTTTTAACAACTCAACACGTGTTTAAATCACCAAGTGATCATCTACAAGAGGAAGATTAAACTCAGACTGAAAGGAATTTCTGAATTTATTCTCAGTGTGATTGACTGAAAGGGACCAAATCTCTCAGAGAAAATGATTTTCACAAAACAATATATTTCATTGGATTTCCATTGTCTAATATGATACCACTGTAATTCTAAATCTATGAAAGACGAATAAAACTAGATTAAATAGCTGAAATATCAAAGAAATTGAGCAATAAAACCTAAAATGAAAATACATAAAAATGAGCCAGAACAATTGAAAATGAATTGGATGAAAATAATGAAAAAAATTTCAAACCAAGTTACTTCACGAAGTTTCTGATAATAATAATAATAATAAAGGTCTTTATTATTTTCAAATAATATACATATAGATTTTAACATTGTATGCAAAAAAAAAAATAAAAACATTTCTGAAAATAAAGGGCGAAGTTCATTTTCTGCAGACAAACGATAGTTTTACTACGAAAATGTTCTTCCACTTAACCCTAATACAGTGCGTCGAAGAATTCATATGCGTTTGTACATGTAATTGACAAATAGACAATAAGAGAAATGAGTGATAAGTGACGAAAATCATTATGTTTGTTGGTTTATCAGCGGGGCAGAGAGGTATCTAGACTTGTGTTTTGAATAAATTATTTTTATATTCTGATCTGAAGCAAGTAATACTGAGGTTCTTCAAACTTTCAGGAACGGAATTATATAAATTATAAATTTGGTAGGTGAAAGATCGTCTGAACATTTCAGTTTTGAATTTAGCTGGGGATAATAATCCTTTAAATCGTAGATTTAAATTATGTATGTCTGTCCTGAAAGATATTTTGTTGTACAAATATGAAGGAGTTTTAGATAGAATAATTTTGTAATATAAAGTGACCGCATGATGAACTCTTCTATTTTCCATATTCAACCATCCAATCTCAATTAATTTATGTGATATTCTCTGATTTTTCCTCACGCCGTATGTTAGCCTCAAACAGGAATTCTGCACTTTTTGAATTTTATTTTTGTAAATAGTTGTTAAGTTCGGACCATAGACAGAGTCAGCGAAATTAAAATGTGATAAAATTAATGTTTCGCACAGTTTCATTTTGATTTTTCGAGGAATTAAATGCCTGTTTCCATAAATCAGTTTTAGTGAACCATATGCCCGTCAAATCAATTGATTAACATGTTTTTCGAATCTTAGGTCTGCCTCTATGATAATGCCAAGGTGTTTAGCTTCTTCAACAACAGGGATCAATTCATTATTAATTTCTATATTAATAGGAAACTGAAATCTAGCCCGATTATACATAGAACCAAATAACATTACTTTAGATTTAGCGCAATTTATTAGTAAACAATGTTCAGAAGCAAAATTAATGAACGTCGCCAGTTCCCTATTAATTATTTCAGAAGCATCATCTGCTAACTGCGGAGGAAAAGTGTGATAAATCTGTGTATCATCAGCATAGACATGAATCTTACATTGTTCTAAAGATTTTATTAAATTGATGGTATACACAGAAAAAAGTAAAGGGCCCAGGATTGAACCTTGAGGCACCCCCGAGTTCAATGTCATATATTCGGACTGATTTGATTCAATTTTTACACACTGTTTACGATTGTCTAAATAATTTTGTATAAGGCCAACAGCCGATTCTGCAAAACCTATATAGTGCAAAATATTAAGCAGTAATTTGAAGTTGATAGTGTCAAATGCTCTGCTGAAATCCAGCAGTACCAATATTGCACACAGACCTTTATCCATTGAGGCAATGATATCATCGACTATATTAAGTAAGGCTGTCGTACAGCTGTAGCCTTTACGAAAGCCAGATTGAACAACAGGCAATAGTGAGTGGTCGGCTAAATGCTGTCTTATCTGTACTTCAATGGGTCTTTCTAGAATCTTGGAAAGCATGGGTAGGATACTTATTCCTCTAAGATCCTTGTATTCTGAAGGATTTTGTTTCTTGGGTAGAACTTGAACCACTGCTCTTTTCCAAACAGTAGGGACAACACCCCTTGAAAGGCAGAAATTTATGATGTGTGTAATATATGGCACAATTAGAGGACAACAAAGTTTGATAAGTTTAACATTCAGCCCATTGCATTGGAATTAATTTTACAAATGCTGTCATATACAAAAGTGTCATTGACTTCTTTGAATTTAAAAGTGGAAGGAATAATATTGTTGGTGCTGTAAAAATTCATAAGATATTCAGGTGGGGCAACATTTGGAATGGAATTTATTAAAAAATTATTAATTTCACTTGGCTTCTTTAGATTTTCAGGAATTTCTTGATTTTTGTTTTTCAAGAAGTTATTTGTTCTCAGTGTTTGCCACAGCTTTTTTGAATCGGAATTCTCAAACTGATACAAAAAGTATGCCCTTTTCTCCCTTTTTATTGCTTGGTTTGTATAATTCCTGAGATCTTTATACAATTGAAAATGAGCGACTGACTTTGTTCGTTTATATTTATTCAGAGCTTTATTTCGTTCATTCATCATTTGTTGTAAGGCAAATGTCAGCCAAGGAGCTTTCTTTTTTGTTATTTTAGAAGTTATTATAGGGGCATGCCGATCAAATATGCTAGTTAAACAATTTACCAAGTAAGATACTTTTTCATCCACGCCTTCTTGATCGAAAATGCGGAAAAATGATATATTTCTTAAATCATGAAGAAATAATTGTTCATTAAAATTTTCGAAACACCTATAAGTATACATCTTGAAAGTCGTTTCCTTTTTAACATTAAGCTTGCAATTTACAATACAGTGGTCTGATATATCATTATGAATAATACCTTTCTCAATCAAGTTTTCCTCTTTAAGTATAATATAATCAAGCAGCGATTCCGAGCTATCGGTTATTCTTGTTGGTTCGTCAATTACCTGGGCTAGATCAAATACCTCCAAAATATGATTCAATTTGTTGACAACCGCATTTTTTTCAATAAAATTTATGTTGAAATCACCTAAACACACCATTTCATCAACAGTTAGAAATAAGTATCCCAAAGAATCTTCAAATTCATCAAGAAAATCATTGGCTGTTTGGTCATGTGGTTTATAAATCACACCTATACCAAATGTTTGTTTATGGATTGTCAGTTTAATCCACAATTGTTCCCAATTATTTTTATCATTCTTTACAATCAATTCAGTAGGATACTTATTTTTTACATAAACACATAAACCTCTACCCCGAGCATTCCTGTCTCCTCTGTATAATACATAATCTGCAATATTTAAGACTTCATCAGTAATATGATCAAAAAGCCATGTCTCACATACCAAAAAAACATCGTATTCATTTTGCTGTAGTATATTTTTTACGTCACGAAGTGATGGTAGCAAAGATCGTACGTTTAAACAAGCTACACTAAGATAATCCATCCTGTTTATTAATATTTATTAAATTATCCCAAATATTCTCTCAAAGTCTATTTCCAATTCTGAAAAATTCTAATATTCTACAACTGAATAAGTAGAAGTTTAAAAAAGGTAAGACCTTCCAAACCACAAAAAATTAACAGTCACTGTGGGCACGGACCAACTGCACTAGCCCAGAACAATTGATTATTTGATATTTATTATTTGTGCAAAAATAAAAAAATAAAAAAATTGAAAATGCTACAATCACAATGACAAGATGAAGTTCAAAAAAAGAAAAATATACCAGCGGTTCAGGGCGAACAACTTATTTATAAACAATTAACTCTAATAATTACATATTGTTCAATGATATTCCAATAAATAAATGTATGAAAAAGCAAAACCAAAATAACCCACAAAAAATTGAATATTTGAAATGGTAACCTAAACTGCGCTGTCCCACAGAAATAAGAAGAATCGTAAATGTAAATAAGTTTGTATAGAGCAGATAATCTGAATACGAAATAAGAAAAATGCAATAATATTTCACTTCACATAGTTTCAATATCACTTAACTTCTTAATCTTACTAATGATATCTTTGTCATTTAACTTGACATATATATTTCCATTGTTTGACCATAATCTTCCGTTTTTCTTAATTTTCTCCACCGTCGCTTTAAAAAGTTTCAGTGTTTCAGGAGACAAATCTTCTCTAATTACCATGCCCATTCCTTTCAACAGCTTCTTTTTATTATATACCAATTGTTTAATAGAAACCGTAGAGAACTGGGTCATGATTGGTTCAATATTGTTTCTGTCCGGAATTTTCATGCGGAAACAATTATCAATACTCATCAGATCAAGTCTTATATTGAGTTTATTATTGATTATACCCAGAATAGTGTCCATGCAGTTTTCATTGTCACTTTCTTGAACGCCATAGAATATGACATTTCTAGATCTTCGGATTCGATCACATGATTCTTGGTTAGCAACTAGAGTTTTTATTTGATGTTCTTGATTTCGCAAAACTTTTGTGAGTTCATTATTTTGTTTCTTGAGCACATCTATTTCTTTATCATACTTCTTTGTGATTACATCCATGATAGAATCGGAGAGGAGTGTTATAAACTCGTTAGATGAAACAAGTTTGTTGACTACAGCTTTAATGGTTGTGTGCAGTTCGTCCTCTCCCTTGTTGGTTCTAGTTTTCGACATGATGCAAAAATAGTTGCAACTTCTAACTAGTACGTGCAGTTTAGAGTTGAAATGACACTAACAACTTGTAATTTAACACTTACTTGTATGGCAAGATGATTTTCCAATTTGTTATTGCACTTTTTGATAGTTTGTTTGCCTTTTCTGTGGAGCTATGCTACAACACGTCTACTCACGATGAAACATCGACACACACATTGTTAGTATCCACACTCATCTTCGGGTGATGACTAGAATGGATATTCGTATACATCCTGTGCACAGTTCGTTGCAAGTATAGTATGTAAGAAAACTTGTAATGATGATGAGTATTTCACAAGATGTCCCACCCAATGACGCAGGTCATTAATTCAATATAAATTCGTGAATATTCAGAGAACCCCACCAACTAAGATTTTCCTTCTGTCATATTTCTACGCACACCAACAATGTGAACCCTACTTTCAGAGATAATAGAAATCAGTGATTTCTAGGTAATCAACTCTTTCGTTGTCGAATGAAATGTTCGCAAATTCTCTAATTTTTTATGAACTGCCGCTACGGTGAAATAGAAAAATTATATAGAAAATGACAGCATCACTTGAGCCAAAATTCAGTGATGAATGATAGATGTTTCATTAAAAACGGAAAGTTCGAACCAAGGATCAGCGGATTTACCTTCAACATCATTTTTATATTTCCAAATTTTCATAATCGCTTTTGTATACATGAATACAACTTGCAGTATTGATTGAGCTAACTTGTGATAATAATAATAATAATAATAGCTTTATTGTCCAACAGTTACCCATTTACAGGACAATATTACATTTGATTCATAATACTTAACCATAAACGGAAAATAAAATGAACAAAAACTAATTCTAATTTCCTACTTCAAGTACACGTTAGCAATTCTGAAAATGTTATGAAGGTTGGTGAAGAATAAATCACCATGGGTACAAATGCTATTGAAAATTGTGCACATAACATATATTGGGGAATTGAGCATGATGGTAGTTCTTGCTCTGAGAGGTCTAGAAATGGATTGAGATCGTGAAGCTGGCCGTGGTACATTGAAGTTAATTTGTTCAAGAATTTGAGGACAGTCGTCAACTCTCTCATTCACTAACTTGAATAAAAATATGAGCGACGCACATTTTCTGCGATGCTGTAAACTAAAAAGTTCCAAACGTTCATATATGACATCATTACTGATACCTCTCTCAGGGTAAGAACCATCTATTCTGAAAATTAGAAATTTACAAAACTTTCTTTGAACTCGTTCAATGGATATGTTATGAATCTCATAGAGTGATGCACTGTTTGGAACCTTTGGTGTAGTTTTTTCCCAACACCGAACCGTTATTTCAACATCTCGACACGTGTTTCGATAACCAAGTGATCATCTTCAAGAGGAAGATTAAACTAAATATACTCACACACTGTTATCCTTATTTAAAACATAGATACCTCTTCTAGGTACCTGCGTCTAGAATGTCTCAAATTCATTTCACAATATTGCCTTATCTGTTAGTCATAAATCAATTTTACAATGTGTCCTTATGTAATAGTGAGGTGAATCTAATAATTAAAATATTAATTTAACATACTACTAGGTATTGGTCCACCATCGTTATTCGTAATATTATTATGTTTACTTATTTCGACACTCTCATAGGCATCTAGATGCTAGTTGTTGTTAACTTGTCTAACTAATCATAATGAACTGAAGTCTATGGAATGGTTATGTTGCAAAATATAATGGGCGACTGCTGATTTTTATGGTCTTCCATATTTTAGGCGTGCTAAGTGTTCCTTATATCTTATTGTAATATATATTTTTGTTTGCCATAATATTCTGCATCGCCATTTAATTTCGTAAATTCCAGACTTTTCCGAATACTCAACATTGTTTTTTGGATTTCCTAAAAGGCTCTGTTGTGTATAACTTGTTTCAAAAACCACCTTCATACCCATTTCCTTGATAATCTTTCCAAATTTCTTCGTGTATTGGTGGTATGGAACTGAGATATATTTATCTTGGTTTTCGTTGTTTTTAAAATTCGAGATTGAGTTCAATCTTAACCTAAATTTTTTCTTCCTTATTATATTATCTACAAATGATATATCATCTACAAATGATATAATGAGGAAAAAAGTTTAAGTTAGGAATCAACGAAATCTCGACTTTTAAAAACAACGAAAACCAAGATAACTATATCTCAGTTCCATACCACCAATACACGAAGAACTTTGGAAAGAACTAGGTATGAAGGTGGTTTTTATAACAAGTCATACACTACACAGCCTTTTGGGAAGTCCAAAAGACAACCTCGAGAGTGAGGAAAAGTCTGGAATATACGAAATTGAATGTAAGGACTGCGATGCAAAATATCATGGACAAACAAAAAGAGCTACTGAAAGGAACAATTAGCACAACTAAATTATGGAAGACCAGAAAAATCAGCAGTCGCCCATCATATTTTGCAACAAAACCATGCCATAGACTTTAGTTCATTAAGATTAGTTAGACGAGTTAACAACAACATGCATGTAGATGCCTATGACACTGTAGAAATAAGTAAAAATAATAATATTATTAATAACCATGGTGGAAAAATACCTAATAGTATACTATAGCTTGTGAAAATAATTATTTAATTATTAGATTTACCTGACTATTACATGAGGACACATTGTAAAATTAATAAAAAACTAGTAGATAAGGCATTGTGAAATGAATTTAAGACAAAATAAATTGATGGATGTAGCCGTTACTACGTGGTAGGAGATCATGATGAGAAGAGAAATGAAAATTTCTATGCTTTTTACCACTTTTATTTGTAAATAACGTTACTGCAGTTTCGTCCTATGTGGACATTTTCAAATTTGAATAATGAACTAATAGTCAATAAAGTTTATTGTTCAAGTTTGAAAATGTCCACCTAGGACGAAACTGCAGTAACGTTAGTTACAAATAAAAGTGGTAAAAAACATAGAAATTTAAGACTCTCAAGACGCAGGCACCTAGAAGAAGTATCTATGGTATAAATAAGGATGAAATTATAAGTATATTTAGTTTAATCTTCCTCTTGAAAATGATCATTTGGTGATCGAAACACGTGTAGATGTGTTGAAATGACGGTTTGATGTTGGGAAAAAACTGTAGTAATATTTAATTGAGCTTAAAATAATTTTTTGGCCAATGTACTGATATAATGAGTTAATAGGTATCGTATTTTTATTTTTGTAGGCAAATCAGCTCGGACAGAAACATCTAAAGAAGAAGATCATATAGGGGTTAATAAACGGAAGACATTAATGAAGGTTTCTTTATGGCTAATGCTAGCTCTTTACGTGCCGCCAACCACTGCTCAAAATATTTTATATTTGAGAAACGATTGGGGAGCAGAACCTCCAAAACAGTATAACGATGTTACCCATCCTGTACATATGGTTGTAATGAAACATACCGGAGGGAGATATTGCGATAACTTCATAGACTGTTCCAAAGGAGTCAAAGAATTACAGGAATATAGTGTTACAATAGGATCGCCTGACATTTATTGTAACTTCCTCATAGGAGGTGATGGAAATATATTCGAAGGGAGGGGATGGGGTGTTCAACCACAGGATAGAAACAACACAGTTGATATAGTTTTTATCGGAAACTATAATATCGATGAAATTAATTTCCGTATGATTGATGCAGCGAAGGTTCTCATGCAAACCGGAGTTGAGAAAAAGTATTTGGAAGAGGATTATATAGTTGTTTGTCACAATCAAACCGTGAACACACTTAGCCCAGGACGAAACGTTTTCAATGAGGTTCAGAAATGGGATCATTACGATAGAAATTTGTATTTCAAAAATTAA
Source organism: Leptinotarsa decemlineata (assembly GCF_025532065.1). NCBI lineage: Eukaryota > Metazoa > Arthropoda > Insecta > Coleoptera > Chrysomelidae > Leptinotarsa > Leptinotarsa decemlineata. Next base: position 24,061,962 of record NW_027412688.1, on the reverse strand, counting down.
CGGTGAGTAGGAAACAAAAGGTGAGTGCATAAGCGCCTCTCTCTAAAATCTGAAGTGCCCCAAGGTTAGATCCTTGGTCGGCCTCTTTTATTTTCCATCTAAACATTTCATCTTGAGCATCTTGTAAAGTACTTTTATATACAGATTAAAGTGGCTTTTATTTCAACTTTTCGCTTCAAGTGAGGGAGGCTGCTTGTACTGAATAATCAAGACCTCAAAGCCATTATGAAAGTTGTTATTGATCATTGCGTCGTTATTAATGCAAAATAGTCGATTATGCTTTTTGGATCACGAACTAACCAGGAAATAGTATCGGAAACGAATGAAGTTACGTTCGATACCGATACTTTTATTTTATTCAATAAATGACGCAAGGAATTGGGGTGTTTTAGTAGATACTGAATTTCAATTGGAAGGTGATATCAATTGATTTTCGAGTCCGATCCCTCTGGACCTGTACGTTAAGGAGGTTGCGTTAATGGCCATGTAACGATTGCGCGCCGCTGGTGTCAACCTCGAAGTAGAAATGGGTCAATTGAGGCTGAGCCTATGGCGAGAAGCGCTTACTGCGTAACCTCTGCTGCAGGTAACCAGTGATGCAATTGAACCCAGGTTTGTGTTTAATAAACCCTACAAAATACAAATAAAACAAAACACAGAGTCAGATGCTACAAATGCAATGCGCATATATACAGACGGCTCAAAAACCAAAGAAGGCTCAGGATGTGGAGTGTACTTCAGATCACTAAACCTAGGGATTAAGTGGGGAATGGGAAAAAATACTAGCGTGGTCCAAACAGAACTGGCTGGTATCTCAATCGCCACAAAAGAAATAACCCGGAAAGAAATTTCTGGCAAAAACATAACAAACTGCACTGACAGCAGACAAGCCCTATCAGCTCCGAACAGACAACGTGTAACCTCAGGGCTAGTACTAGAATGCCATCAAGATTTAGCCAAAGCCTCGGTAGATAATTACTTTAATCTGAGGTGGGTTAAAGGGCACGACAGGAGTAAAGGTAATCGTATTGCCGACTCTTCAGCCAAGGAAACGGCTGTACTAAGAATATTAGGACTCAGTTCGACAATTGCGGAACTAGCCAAATGTTACACCCATGCTCAATCCCTAAAGAGATGGGATGGAATCAAAGGATGCAATCTTGCCAGGATCTCCCTGGGCGACCCTAGAAAGCTGGCGCCGAAGAAATATCTGGCGATGACCAGGAAAAATCTACGCTTAACAGTAGGATTTCTGACTGACCACTGTCAACTAAGGTAACACCTCCAAAATATGAGGCTGGTGGACACACCTCTATGCAGGATGTTTGAGTAGGAAGATGAGACTGTCAGGCATATCCTATGCGAGTGCCCGGAGTTATCATCACTAACGGAGTGTGTGTTCGGCGAGTCTTGGCCTACGCCTGCCGATATAAAGGAGATGTCTCCCAGTGACCTGTTCACCTTCCTGGAAAGGATAGGATGGATGATGACCTAGGAGGACAAGTCCTCGGGAGGATGTACAATGGATCACAAGTGGTCTAAGTGCTGTGGGCTTACACTCACCCTCCCTATTCTACAGATACAGATCAATTGATTTTCATAACGTACTTACCTATTATCCAAATCTATCTACGACTATAAAAAATGTCTTCCTTCATACGTCAAGAAAACATGTGGGTCCTTGATTATTCAGATTCTCTCTATGGGCCTAATTTCACCATGAGAAAAATCCAGGAAGTTCAGAATCGTTATCTGATGGTGTGAGATGAAGACAAAGAATATCTCATAGGTGAGCTCAAAGAAATTAAATGGATAACAGGAGAGTAATTGGAAAACATAGGCTTCCACTGCTGGAGACACGATTAAAGAGAACAACATTAAGGCTACTAGTCCATCTTCGAATGAAACCTGAGGTACCAAACGTTTCGCATACTAAAGTGGCATACATCATCAGTGGTGTATGTATTACTGCGAGGACAAAGGTTAATAGCGATAAAAAAAGAGGAGGAGGAATATTAATAGCCGTTAGAGAATCTTTAATAACTGAGTTAATCGACATATCTCCTGACAATATAGAACATCTGTATGTTAAATTATCAATAGGTGCTTCAACAATCATTATCGGTGGTGTATATATATTCCTCCTTCTTCTGTAGTGAATACTTATATGGAACATACTGCTACCGTTGATTATATTTTAGAAAAATACTGTGCTAGCAAGATTATCCTTTGTGGTGACTATAATATACCCGACGCATTTTGGTTTAATGGAGAACTTGGTCTGAATGTTGATTGTCCAGAAAACTTACCTGCACTAGATTTATTACATTCATTTAGTTTCCATAATTCATATCAAATCAATAATATTCCAAATTCAAGAAATGTTTACTAAGATTTAATGTTTTCATCATTCATAAATATGTCTATTCAAAATCCATCGGACCCAATTTTTCAAAATACATTACGTCATTCTTTGGTATGTTTTGTTTTGAAAAATGATACAAAGGAATATCTAAAATATGATGACTTTGTAAATGGAGATTATATGGGCATGAATGATTTCTTGGCAAATATCAATTGGGATACCAAAATACTGAAGGATGAGGATTTAAATATTGTAGTTACAAATTTTTACAATATTCTCTATACAGCTCTGGAGTACTATGTTCCACTAAAAAAATATAAAGTTCCTACTTTCCCAATATGCTTCAATTCTGAGCTGAAAAAATTAGTTTTCAAGAAGAAATCGGTTCACCGAGAATACAAAAATGGAAATTTTTATAAATATGAAGAATTTTGTTATTTGAGAGATAAGTGCAAAGCTTTGAGAAATACTTTCCATCAAGCATACATAAACAAAATAGAGAATAACATCAACAATAATCCTAGAAGCTTCTGGAATTATATTAATAATAAAAAAATCACACTCCTTACCATCTAAAATATATTATGATGACTGTCAGTGAAAATAGTGAGGATATTGTAAATCAGTCTACAGTGATGAAACAGTTAACCAATATCCAGAATATAAATTTAGAAAGACGGTTGATATTACATTACCTGGGAAATTGTCTACAGGTCCTGATGGAATTCCGCTATTTCTAATCAAAAAATGTATTTTTACTCTGGTCAAACCAATTCACATGATATTCAATATTTCCTTGAAATCGTCGGTCTTTCCAGATAATTGGAAAAACAGTTTTTTGAAACCTATTTATAAAAGTGGATCACATAATGATATAAAAAATTATCGAGCAGTCTGTAATCAATCATAATTACCCAAATTGTTAAACAGTCTAATTACAAAAAAACTAACATGGGATTGTAGACATATAATCATTAATCAACAACATGGATTCAGTAGTGGTAGATCTACCAGCACAAATCTGCTAATTTATCAACACTGTATAATATACGCCTTCGAAAATAGACACCAGGTGGATTCTATTTACACAGATCTTTCAAAGGCATTTGACCGAGTAAACCACAATTTGTTGTTGCATAAACTAAACGCTTTGGGTATTCAAGAAAACATTCTGAAATGGATTGAAAATTATCTAGCGTGCAGAGTACAATTTGTAAAACATGGTAACTCAGTATCTTCCTCAATCACAGTTTCATCGGGTGTACCACAGGGTTGTCATTTAGGGCCATTGCTTTTCAACTTATTTGTCAATGACTTGAAAGATGTTATTCTTCATAGTGAATTTCTTTTGTTTGCTGATGATCTGAAGATGTTTTAAGTTATTCATGACTCAATTAATACAAAATTATTACAGTACGATTTATCTAACTTTGTTCGCTGGTGTGATATGAATCTACTGCAATTAAATATAGACAAATGTCAAAAATTTACTTTTTTCCGAAACAAAAATCCCATTAACTGGCCATATGAAATCAATCATTCAGAACTGAAAACAACAAACACAATCAAAGATTTAGGAATCACTCTCAACCCAAAAATGTCATTTAAACCCTACATTCCAAATATTACTTTTAAAGCGTTGAAAATTTTAGGTTTCATTCTCAGATCTGCAAATGAATTATCTCTCACTTCAATAAAAATCATATATTGTTCAATTGTTAGATCAATAATAATCGAATACAATTCCACAATTTGGTGCCCTTCATATCATGTGGATATTGATATGCTTGAAAGTGTTCAAAATAAGTTTTTAAGGTACTCTGCTCATAAACTGGGATATCATATTGGTGAATATGACTATAAAATTATATTGGACATTCTTAACTTGAATACTCTGGCTCATAGAATATTAGAAGCAGACCTTACACTAATTCATAAAAAAATCAATGGTAGCATCAATTCCCTGGAATTCAATTCAATTTCCAATTCGGATATATTCAAAGTACCCTTTTGTCGCACCAACTATGACCGGAATGAATCTGTAGGTAGAATTTTGAGACTTGCAAATACATACAATGTAGATTTAGAATATTTGAATTCTTCTTTGGAAACATTTAAAAAGGCTGTGAAAAGAATGTAATTCATTATTTTTACGATTTCTTTATTTCATATTATTTTAAATATTTTTTCCTTAAACCCAGCTTATATTACTGTTAAATACCTATGTGGGAACTTGTTAATTATCTTGTAAAAAATAGGCATTGCCGTAAATAAATAAATAAATAGATATCGGAACTTCATTCTGTGGGGCTGCGCAGAAAGTAGCTGTAATTTTCCAGTTATCTGATATTCTCTAACACTGACACAAATAGTCATGTAAAATTGTTTGTTTTGGATTATTATATGTTCCTTCTTCAATGTCTTCACTTATTGAATCATAGCAAAACATGGCTAACTTTGCCACTGAAGTGATGTCTTATATTAAAAGGTATCTATTAAGTATCTACGACTTAATTATATTTGAAATATTTTGAACTTGTCATTTGTATATATGTCACAGGGTGATGAGCTCTTGAAATTCTTCAAGTTCCATATTCGTTTCCTGAAGATACTGAAATGAAAATTGATAGGTTCAACAGTCTCTTCCCACACTTTTTTGCCTGATACATGTTTTACTACAATATTATTTTTTTGTTAGTAACCTCCAACCTTCTTCTTTGCATGGGTTATTCGGAAATCGAGTATCGACAAATGATAGCTGTGACTTCACCAATATACAGGTGGTCTCTAGTATAGGGTGCAAAAGCTTGCTTTTTTTATAAGTATGAGATCAATGAGAATCACACCAAAAGCAGCATCGGAAACATTCTTAACAATCTCTTTGACTCGATAAACTGAAATAATGAAAAATATATGCTGGCTAAGATGAACTAAAGGATTGATGTACTTCAAACGAAGACATATTTATGAAGTGTGAATATTTCTCACGTAGGTATATTATTCTTGAGTGATGTTGAAAATGTCTTCGATGTTATAGCAGAGAGATATTATTTCTCAAGTTCATAGTTTTATAGGAAACAAATATTATAAATCTCAGTGACAGTATTCTTGTTCAATTTTACGAATTGTGTGCCAGTTTTTATTAGAATTCAGGTAATTTTTCGCAATGTAACATGGAAACATTTTCTCGTAATTAGTAGAATTTTCCAAGATGAACGTAAAATCTGTTGAGCAACATGCTTCCTCACCATATGCTCCACCTAAACCCAGTATCGAGACTGGGAGGTCTGTAGGGGTGAGTGTGTATGAAAGAGCCAGGCTTTAAAAGAGTCGATGTGATTTTCTATCACTTACCAAAATTCTACCATAATTTAATTTTATTGTTTGTATGGCAACACATTTGACAGTTCTGCGAAAACGAATGGCGTCGATAGACCACATCAAAAATTTTAGGACCAAAAAGTATGTTTGTTTGCGTTTACTTAATTTGTTTTACAAGAAAAAGTGCAGCATGATTAGATAAAATTGATATGTTGTATTGTTACGCATATATATATATATATATATATATATATATATATATATATATATATATATATATATGGACTTCCTCTTTTCCTCTCGGGAATGTATAGATGGGGTCAAAATATCACCAGTACTTCATATAACTTTTTTTCCTTAAATCCTTCGTTACCAAGTAACGGGCCCTCGAAGTTACAAAATGAAAAATGTTTTTCTTTGATAACTTTTCAAGTGAATATTCAAAATCATCCAAATTTTGGTAATTGACTAAACAAATGAATTCCTTCGATAAGCTTTCATGCAGGAGTCAGTTGTTTTGCTACAAAGTCAGGAACGGACTACCCCCGATGGTCCACACCCCAAAACTTTGAAATGACAGATATTTTTCAATATTTTTCAACAAATTAAGGTTACTTGGACAATTTTATGAATAAAAGTACTCGTGTGGAAAGTCGATCGGAGCAACGAGTCTTGATAAAAATGTAGTTTCACTCGACGACATCAAACCCGCTCGTCCACCATTATTTGAAATGAATAATTATCAAAGCAGAAATAATAATGATAACGTTAATTCAACAACATTTATCCTGAGATGTCTACCATTATTCGAAAATATTAGTTTTTAAGGAAAATGGAAATGATAGGTAAAATGTTCATAACGAATTTTTATAATGCAAACACGTTTAACTAACGAAACTCAAGAGCCTCAAGAGCAAACAGAAATGAAAAATCCGCTACAGAAACTGCTCAATATGACCACCTTCTCTCTCTATACATTTTCTTAGTCTGCGAAGACACCCTCTCTGTACTTGAAATAGCATTCCAGGGTCGTTTCGTATGGCTTCACAATGTAATGTTATTCTATTCAACAATGCATCTCTTGTGTGAATAGGTGTAGCGTAAACAAGGCTTTTTAGATGCCCCCACAGAAAGAAATCCAATGGATTTGAATCCGGAGACCGCGATGGCCATGAATATGGCCCACCTCTACCAATCCATTCTATTGTGGAAAATATGGTTCAGATGGTCACGCACAATCAAACTAAAATGAGGAGGAGCGCCATCATGCATAAACCACATATCTCTTCGGGTTTGCAATGGAACATGTTCCAAAAGTCCATTCAAATCGTTCTGAATGAACTCCAAATAACGTTCTCCATTCAATCGGTCCTGTAGAACGAATGGTCCTATAAGATGGTTTCCTATGATACCAGCCCAAACATTCACGTTGAATTTCCGTTGGTGTTTGGTTTGCAATATCCCATGGGGATTTTCTTCAGCCCATATATGGAGATTATGAGAGTTGATAACTCCATCTCTACTGAAACCTGCTTCATCAGTGAATAAAACTCGATTAATAAAAGTCATATCCTCTCTTTGCCTATCCATGAACCAATTGGCATATTCCAGTCGTGCTGGAAAATCTTGAGGTGTCATGGCATGTACCTTCTGGATGTGAAATGGGTGGAGCAGTTGTTCCCTAATCATTCTATGAATAGTGGACTTGGATGTATGGAACTGTTCTGATAGATTTCTGATGCTCATTGAAGGATCATCAGCGACGGCTTCCAAAATATTTTCCTCCAATACAACAGTACGTACAGTCCTAGGAGCGCCCTCACCACCTCGTTTTGGCAAAACTGTACCTACAATAATATCGAAATAAAACAACGTGCTCAAATTAATTATCAATTATTACATACCTGTCTCCCTCAAGCTGCGATCGACACGCTCGAATGTTTCTCTTGACGGTACCGTTCGATTGGGAAAATGCTCGGAATACAGACGACGAGCTTCTGCAGCATTACAAAATGCTCGTCCATAAAATACATGCATATCTGCATATTCATTGAGTGTAAACTGTTCGGCCATATCAAAAAAATTCAAAATATCCTATAGAATATTGACAATACAATAATAGTCATATGACAACGCACCACTCAACAAAACAAAATCGCATTCCAGTTTTTCATTTTTTATCAAAACTTTCTAAAAGGTTTTTTTGTCAACATCTGTGAAAGAAATGGAACATAATTATTCCCTGGATATTTTTCACCTGATCATGTGCAGCCGTTTTTGTAGTTCATTCGTTTGCTTTTTATTAGTATAGTAAATATTTTTTCCGATGTGCGTTTTTTCAGCTAAATTTAGATTCGTATTAAAGAATTTCTCCCATAAAATTATAATTATCAGTGAAACTCCTCAACAGTTTAGCTGTGAAGAAGAATTTGAAACATTCGAATGTTAATTTTCATGAGATTCAGATAACTGATCAACACGAAACGTGATTATTCCACACGTATTATGTACATACAAAATATGGAATGAATTCGATATTTCATAGTAGAGTAGCTTGTTAGTTTAAAAACACCACGAATCTACAGAACTTGATATTTCTTTTGAAAAAATATCTGCTATCACAATTGTGACTTAAACTTCCATATAGGTACTGTACTTTTTGTTTACGACTTCATTTTAGCATACTTTGTATTATTCCTGTTATAAATGTTGTTGAATTAACGTTATCATTATTATTTCTGCTTTGATAATTATTCATTTCAAATAATGGTGGACGAGCGGGTTTGATGTCGTCGAGTAGAACTACATTTTTATTAAGACTCGTTGCTCCGATCGACTTTCCACACGAGTACTTTTATTCATAAAATTATCCAAGTAACCTTATTTTGTTGGAAAATATCTGTCATTTCAAAGTTTTGGGGTGTGGACCATCGGGGGTAGTCCGTTCCTGACTTTGTAGCAAAACAACTGACTCCTGCATGAAAGCTCATCGACGGAATTCATTTGTTTAGTCAATTACCAAAATTTGGATGATTTTGAATATTCACTTGAAAAGTTATCAAAGAAAAACATTTTTCATTTTGTAACTTCGAGGGCCCGTAACTTGATCACGAAGACTTTTAGGAAAAAAAGTTATATGAAGTACTGGTGATATTTTGACTCCATCTATACATTCCCGAGAGGAAAAGAGGAAGTCCAGGAACACCCTGTATATATATATATATATATATATATATATATATATATATATATATATATATATATATATATATATATATATATTTTAATGATGCAACTAATATTAAATTCTACAAAAAGGATTTGAAGCTTTATATCTTCTATTAATTATCTGCGAGCGCTTTCGACAGTTGGTAGTACTGTCATCTTCTAGGCACTCCTCAAACTGAATTTGTCATCCTGTCGTCTGCCTCTTTATACGGTCAGAGCGTCTTAACTCAGGTATTTCAGGTACTTTAGGTAAATTTGCCTGTATTTGTACTGCATTAGGTACTCTTCTTTGTGTTAGATCTTCTCTAGGAATGTGTATGGTTTTGTTATTTGTTCTATTCTCATTCCATTGTTTTGTGATATGTACAGTCCATCGTCAACGTATCTGAACCATTCTCCTTTTTAATCATGTGTTTTTATTGTTGTTAAAATTTTCTCATCTATGGTTTGCAGGATATAATGCTAGATAGTGGGGATCTCATCGCTAGTCCATCTGTTTGTTTATAAATTTTCCCTTCAGGGTAAATTTATAAACAAACAGATGATGAGAAAAATTTAATAATAATAAAAACACATGATGAAAAAGGAGAATGGTTCAGATACGTTGACGATGGACTGTACATATCACAAAACAATGGAATAAGAATAGAACAAATAAAAAAAGAAATTAACGAAATAAATCAAAAACTATGTTTCAGCATTGAGGAAGAACACAATTCAAAACTTAACTACCTGGACATAACCATAGGCGATAACCACAACAAAACACAATTTTAAATGGCAATATACAGGAAACCTACACAAACAAGCTCCACCATACCGGCAAGTTCAAACCATCCACCATCACACAAATGGCTGCCAATAACGCATTCATATATAGAATGTTAAGGATACCACTCAGCAATGAAGCCCGAAACAAAGAACGGAAAGTCATATACCAAATAGCGAACGAAAACGGATACACCCAAAAGACAATAGATAAACTAGAAAACAGAATCAAACAAAAAATACAGAACAAGGATCAAGCCACCCCAACAGACAAAACAACACAACGATGGACATCATTTACGTACATAGGACACCAAACCAAAAACCTAACAAGCATCTTCAAACCACTGAACATCAACATCACATACAAGCCGAACACGAAGATAACACAAAAAATAAACAACTATGAAAAAGAAGAAGAGAAAGACCAAAACGGGATATACGGTATACAATGCTCGGACTGCAACAAATTCTATATCGGCCAAATCAAAAAAAAACTGATCCAAAGGTACAATGAGCACAAAAAGGCATACATAAATCCAATAGTATATAAATTGAACCTCGCAACACACGCCATACAAAACAAACATAATTTTCCCACACCAGAGAACATAAAACTCATAAAACAAGTCAACAAGGGAAACCGCATGGACATTTGGGAAAACTTGAACATCCATAAATTTAACAGTCATAAATCACTTATCGAGGAACAAGTACAAATCAAAACACAACAAGACCTCGCATTCAATATATTAAACAAAACCATACACATTCCTAGAGAAGATCTAACACAAAGAAGAGTACCTGATGCAGTACAAATACAGGCCAATTTACCTCAAGTACCTGAAATACCTGAGTTAAGACGCTCAGTTTGAGGAGTGCCTAGAAGATGACAGTAATACCAACTGCTGTCGAAAGCGCTCGCAGATAATTAATAGAAGATATAAAGCTTCAAATCCTTTTTGTAGAATTTAATATTGAAATATATATATATATATATATATATATATATATATATATAGCATTATATATATATATATATAGCATTATTTTACGATAATATCGATGTCATAATGTTTACGCGAAATAGCTGTGTTTTAAGGTTACAACTTAAATGACAAAATGTTTTGAAAGAGCCACTTGTGGAGACTTTGAAAGAGTCGGCTCTTTCATGGCACCAAATTGCGCAGTTCATTAGAGATACCTATTCAGCAGCTATAACCCTACAAAATGTTACTCAAGGATTCATCAAAACTGGCATACATCCCTTAAATTATAACATATTTTCTGACGATGCATTCCTAGATTCATAAGTGACCGACAGACCTAATCCAGCTTCAGAAAAAATAAAACGAGGAAAAAGAGAAGATAAATTAACTTAGAAAAGTTGGTGTTAAGAAAATGTCAACGAAACAAAATATAAAAAAAACTAAGTTCCAAGGCACATGATTAGTCCAGTAATTCTAGAGCCAACATACCTTTGGATGATGATTCCTCATTAACAAGCTCAGGTGATGAAATTATTCTATTGGAATTGAAATAACAAGAAGATTACTTCACAGCATGATAAAAATTATTGTATTGTGTGTAATGGAGATTATTCTAAGAGCCAAGTAGAATGGTATCAGTGCAAGATTTGTGATGATTGGGCATATGAGTCTTGTGGCATTGAAGGTGTTACAAATTTCTTTCGCCAAAAATGTTTCTAGTTATTCATTTTATAAGGAGACTGATTAAAAAAATATATAATTGTATTAGGATGCTCAAGAATATTGTAAGATTTGAAACTGATAAATAACAGAAATGAACAATGGTTTTTATAGGTTTTTATAGGAGATAAATAGTTTATTTAGATATTGTTATTGCTAAAAGACTGTTTTTTTTTGTAAAGAGGGGCCTTGTGACATTACAAGGTTTCTGGGTAATTAATTATTTCATAATGGAGACGGATTATTGAAAAAATATACATTATATTGCCTTGAGATTGTTGGAAGATTGTGATTTGAAATTGATAATAAATAACTGATTTTCACAGAAATAAGCAATTTTACAGTTTGATAAGACTTTAATAACAGATAAATAGTTTATTAGGTAATTGCGTTTGATGAAAAACTTTTTTTTTTGTAGAGAGGAACCCGGCTCTTTCATAGCACATGTCCAGCTCTTTCATACACATGTTGCTTTGAAAGAGTCCATTTCCTTTTTTTTTAAGTTGCCATATTACTAATTTCTGTCATTATATCTCATTTAATTTTGACTGGATAACCAAGACTATCAAAATAATTATTCACAAAAAGCAATTTTATTCAATAACCATCACCTGACGGTAACTTTTTTTGATGTTTTTCAAAATTGGCTCTTCATAAACACTCTCCCCTACGCTGTTTGTTCGAAGAATAAGATGAATTTTATTTTTTCTCAAAAAATATTCATTTATTCATCAGCAGCATATTTTCGAATCCTCGAAGCAGTTATGATATGCACTTGTTGATATGTCGTTGAGCTCTCAGCGATTCGGTTTTTACCTCCTCAATCGTCGCAAAACGCCGTCCTTTCGCGGGTTTCTTCAATCTTGGGAACAGGAAGAAATGGCTGAAGCATGACTATGGTGTTGTTTCTGGCCAAAAAATTACGAACGAGTGATCAGGTGCATGAAAGCCATGAATTGTTTTTTCACAATACCGGATATATTTTTCATATTGTTTCTCGCAAGCAGCACATAACTTCAAGATAATACTTACTATTGACCGTACGACCATGCGGCAAAAACCCCATATGCACTATTCCACGGGAATCGAAGAAAATAGTTAGCAAAACATTGACATTTGATCGAACTTGGCGTACTTTTTGGGTCTTGGCTCTTTTGAGCTTTTCCATTGGGATGATTGGACTTTGGTTTCGATGTCATAACCCATGAATCGTCACTAGTCATGGCCCTTTTAAGCCAATCTGGATCGTTGTTGGAGTGATTTAACAATTCCAGGGCGATGCTTATGCAGGACGGTTTTTTTTTGACAGAATTCAGCAATTCTGGAACTGCTTCTGGTGTCATGCCCAAAATATTCTAAGAAATTGCTAGGCATGGGCCAACTTTTCTAATAGTGATTTGACGATTTTCCATAACAATTTTCATCGACTGTTGATGTGCTAGGGCCTCCAGGGCGACCGTCGTCATCATTCACATCTTCTCAACCTTCTGTGAAAAGCTTGTACCACTTTTGAATATGTTTCTGACTCAGAGTACAATCATCGTATGCCACTGTTAACATTTAAAGTGTTTTTGAGCACTCAATTCCAGTTTATACATACAATTTGATGCATTTTTTGGATAGCAAAAAAAAACATGCAATTAACATGCAATTAAACATGCTCAACAGCTAAAAGTATGAACATATGTTTTCGTATTGCACTTATATGCGATATATATCTCGGTCGGTTGCCAGGCGGTTCGACGTGGGTGCTTTGTTCAATCACTCGAATTGACTGCCGTGTTGGTCGATGGTTCTAGCCCTAGTCTGAACAATCGATTTTCACTTGCTATCGTCCAACCCTTATTAGGAATCACACGTTAAAAGGTAAGACCTCGTTAATCCTTAGCTCGCACAAGTTCCGACTTCTGAGGGTTGTCGTTCGTAGGGGTGCGACAGCTGGTTAACGGAAAGACAGATTTTAAACAGAATTGAATAACGATTTTTTTTCGTATTCAATGTTGCCTGTTTTCTCGAATATTTTATTCAATATATCATAACACTTCATTTATATGAGTCGTCTATCATGATATTTCGCGGCCTATACACGGAAGGTCAAGAAAGAATAACACAGGTAAACACAGTTTTCAAGCAAATCACATAAAATGTTTTCTTTAGATGATTGTCACAATTCATTATTTTGTTTCGTTTTCGATTATACTCTAAGTCAAAACCTTATTCAGAGTTCACTATTTAACAAAACATTTCAGAGGTAATTGAAGATCTATAATGTCAAGTTTCAAACTTTCATATCATCGAAAAAATGTCCAGTTTCATGACTAAAATGAAATTTAATTACCTTACTGATAAAATCATGAAATTATGAAAAAACAAAAATCAATTGGCGCTCCGGTGCGACTTCATTAATTCCAGTGGCGCATTTGCTTTTTCAGCTGCCAGAGGCTCCAATAAATTTAAGACGTCGCCAGAACACTTGGTCACACGACTATCATCAAATTTAAATCAGTCCCGTCTTTGACCAATGCGTAATAATGACCAGATTCAACGCCAGAACCACAATGAACAATGACTGCATGAATATTACAAAAGTGATCTGCTAGAGTGAGATGTTCATCTATTTCGAACCTTCGTAAGAATTTGGTACTTCCGTCAGAGGTTGAGTCATGTTTGAAGACCATCAGTGTTATTATTAGGTTGACTGGTACCTCAGTTATACTTCTTTTCTTATAATAGTCAGTCAGTTTGTCGTATATTTGGCAATACAGTTGATCATCACCCGTTGCAAGTTCCATTTTCAGATGATTTAAAAATTAGCTTTGCACGGACTGGTTATCAGTCATAATAGGTTACGCTAATTGAAGTTTCAGAATACTTATTTGTTACCTCTTGAATATTTATACAAGTGGGGAATTTTTCAGCAAAAGATCTACAAACACAAGATGAGATAGACTGTACGGAATTATTCAATCTAGAGCGGTCAAAAGTATTATTTTTTTGTTCACGAAAAGTATTCAACAAGAACACCAAGAATTTGGGGCAATCCTATTGTTGTCCTGTCTGGTTCACTTCAAAGACTCCAGGAAATCGCTTGGTAGAAGAGATGATACATTCTTACGAAACTGTAACTGCATTAACGATTGTTTGAGTTTGGTAAATAAGTAGGAAACATTCTCGTTCTCGTTAAAATCTCGTTCTTGAAATTCTTCGACAAGATCAACACTTGTAAAATACTATGAAATTTAAAATTTTTCAAAACGTATTCTTTTTTTCAGAACTGAGCTTCGGTTTCAAACAACACCCTGAAAGCATTCTTATAGTATGCGTCATGCAAAACAAGAAATTCAAGAAAGAAGATTGTCCAAGTCAACAAAAAAAACACGATAATTCCCAAAAATCATTCTGGTATCCTACACATATTGAAAAATACAAATTGAATTCACGAAAGGAGTTTGCCTTCGTCTGAAAAAGTACTTTTGTTTCTTATAGGTCTACTGATCGAAAGCCATAGTTCATCTTATTTTTGTAACACATTGACAGGAGTCCAGAATTTTCAACGACTCTATATATTTGAAAAGGAATTGGAAGCCGTTTGCTACAATTTTCATATGAGTGAGAATGGAAATGTTTCATGTGAAAGAGAGTGAAATATTTCTAATTATTTTATATTTATTGGAATTGGCTCAGTTGTAATGTTTGAATGTAACACTTTCACTAATGCTTTCAGTAACTCTTTCAAACTAAAAAGGCTTTGGAAAAAATTTTGAAATGCTTCATTTTGGTTGGTCATAATCAAACTACAGATACATTGTTAATAAACTTATCAAAAACTTTTCCGTTTTTAGTGATAAACATGCTGAGTATTTGAGTTTACTCAATAGCTACATTATTGAATTTGATAAGGTTGTCTCCGAGCTAAAAAATGTTGGTAGATCAGTGGATACTACAGAGTATGTATCTCAGCTGTTAACGTCGATGCAAAATGAATACCAATATTTATTTGAAGGTTATTGACAATTTTATCAGTTCGGACTTCCATTGTCTGATATTATATGTATTATATAAAATGATTTGGAATCCCTGAAAGAACCAATAAAAAAGAAGAAGAATTAAAAAAGAATAGCTGAAAATAACAATTATATTAAGCAAAAAAACCTGAAATGAAATAACAGTGAAATAAAATACAAGTAAAAATAGAACAATTGACAAAAATTAAAAATAAAAAGTCAAGAGATTCCAAGCCAAGTTACATCACAACGTTTTGATTGTTAGTATCCACAATCGTCTGCGGGTGATGACTGGACTAATTTCTCGGAGAGATGAATATTTATGGGTCGTTAGAGTATTTTCCCTTATTTTCGCTTTCCTTTTTCCGCTTCACCGGTTTAGTGGGAGATAACCGTTTAGCGGGAGTTGGCAATTTTTCCCTTGATTATGGGTTTCCATATGTTGCGTATCTCTACGCTAGCTCGGCTAGCGTATTTCCTAAATACCAATGTTCCCCCTTGTGTATGATCTCAGTGGGTTTTCGGTATACAGATGTTTCTCACATAGTGTCGGTTCTCTTCACTAATACGTCTAAGAATGGCAATTCGTTGTGGACTTTCTTCTCCATTGTGAAAGTGATGGAAGGTCTTACGCTGTTGATATGTTTCAAGATAGCGTCTAGTTCAGTATTTCCATGGTTCCATATTATGAAGGTGTCGTCACCGTAATATGGAACCATCGAAATACTGAACTAGACGCTATCTTGAAACATATCAACAGCGTAAGACCTTCCATCACTTTCACAAAACAGAAGGAAGACCACAACGAATAGCCAGTCTTAGACATATTGGTGAAGAGGACCGACACTAAGTGAGAAACATCTGTATACTCAGACGGGACAGTACCTGAACCACGTATCCAAACACCATCAATCGATCAAAAGAGGAATCATCAAGACTCTATTAGACCGTGCTTTCAGGCTCTGTAATATAAAGGGAGGTTTCGAGAAGGAACTAGACATCATCAAAAATGATATTTAATGAAATGGCTACAGCAAAGCGATGGTGAAACAGACTATGGCTAAAAGACATCAGGAGCCTCGCAAGGAAGAGAAGCCGTCACAACCAGTGCTTGCACTTCGCTACATCAGAGGTTTGTCGAAAAGGATAAGAAGGTTTGGGTCCAAGTACAACATCAGAACCTACTTCAGATCCGGAAACACTATCCGTAGTAGCCTCACAAAAATCAGACCACCAAACGCGGACTGTGATTCCAAGAATTGTATACTCTGTGAATGCGGAAAATCCTATATCGGTGAAACTTTGAGGCCATTGAATGTTCGCATTGCCGAGCACAAGAAACACACACAGCGAGAGGAAACTAGCAAATCAGGAATAACAGAGCATATTTAGACCCATCAACATAACATCGAGTTGTCCCAAGCTGAGATCATACACAAGGAGGAACCTTGGTTCAAGAGGAAATTCAAAGAAGCCGCATACATGTTGTCCAACAATATATTCAGCTAAGCTAGCGTAGAGATACGCAACATATTGAATCCTATTCAGGTGTACCAATCTGTTGTAACCTCAATCAACTTTTTGTTATCATCAAATGAAAATTATGAAAAGTAAATTGCTTTCAGAAGAAGAAAGGATGAAAAAACGCGAAGATGAATATGAAGAGAGAAACGCAATCATAGGCCATTTCAATAAAAAAAAATGAAACACATTTGTAGATTGACAGCTTCATTTTTATTTTACGCATGAATTTCATGAAATTAGTTGCTTTCAGACGAAGGACAGTCTTCATATTTTATACATTTCCCTTCATATCTTGCATAACCCTCTTTACAGAAACAAAGAGTTCTGTCACAAGTAGTGGAGTATTCCGAAAAACAATTTTCCCCATTGAGTTTCCTGTTTTCACATGTTAACTCCAATCGACAGGATACGTTTGGGCAACTGTCGGTATCTTCTGTCCACCTGTCACAACCTGAAATTGGAGAATATTCATAGAATTCTTGACAATAAATAACGTTTTTTGGGGCAGAAAAACGAAGGCAAATACACTGCCTGAAGATAATCAATACACTTAGGTGCATAAAAAACGACCCCCTTGAAATGTTAACAAATTTTGATTTCGAATACGTTTTTTATTTTCAGCCCCATTTTGATTCTTTTTTCATCAATTGGAAGGAAGTTCCCCCTAGATTATTTCACATCAAACAGATTTCCAAATAATGCTCGATTTATATACATCAGAAAACAAAGTTATGTTTCTATCATCCAAGTTTGAGACACTCTGTGGTAAAACACAGCTTTTGGATGCCACACAAAATAATTTTATATACAAGCTTGGTCGATTTCCTATAAATTGTTTCTTCATTCATTTTGTTATCATGATTCGTTCCAAATTCAAGAATTGAATGAAGCATAGGATTTTCTCTACGTATTCATATGCAACGATTGAGCATATCTGGCACTAAGTAGACTTTTAAGAAGTTGCGGAAGACCACCTACCAACGAAAAAAACTTCGTGATGCGCTCATAGAGAGTTAGAATAACATGCTACAAGATTATATTCGAACGCTCTTTCGTGGAATGACTCGGAGAATGGAAGCTAGAGAAGGCAACAACCATTATTAAAAATTGGTTTATTATTTCATTTTTCAACTGTCAGCTGCTCATGTAAAAATGAATGAATAAACAATGTATAGGGAATCAACTGAGCTTGCATACGGGATTATTTTTGTGTGTCATCCAAAAGCTGTATTCCACCACATGATGTCTTAAATATAGATAATAGAAACCTAACTTTGTTTCCCATTGTTTAATGTGTGTAAATCGGCCCTTATTAGGGAAAATGTTCGATGTGAATTAATCTGGTATAATTATTCTTCCATTCATTGAAAAAATTATAATCGGGCTCAAATTAAAAAAAGTTATTCAATTAAAAAATTTGTTAACAGTTAGAGGTAGCTGTTTTTATGCACCTGATTGTACATTGAATATCTCAGATTCATCAAATGATACTCAGCATTGGCTAATGCTCATCAGAAAACAACTAATCACCTAGCTAATACCCCGACGTATATTGGATTAAAATGAAAATTTTCAGATGGATTTTATCAATAATATAATTTCCTTATAGATATCAGTAGTAGTTTACCGTGAGAATTCTAATTTCTTTCGAAATATCTAATTTCGTGATATGTGTAACTGTCCATTAAACGAAAAGTTATTAGACTGTTCTGATTTGTGTGGTAATTCTTTTCATTTACATACAACGATATTGCATTATTTTGTATCACTCCTTCAGTTCAACGAAATTTTGAATTTATTAATTTATTACTTTCTTTATTGGTTTTGATAAACAAGAACAATACAATAAATGTGGAATCGAAATGAAATTGTGTAGAACACACCAATATTCAAAATCACAATTGAGCATCACACACATGATTAATTGGGAATATCAAAACGAGAAACCAATAACTTGGGTCTACCAGCTTCCAGTGGAAAGTGGTCCAAGTGATCCCACCAAGGATATTCTATGCATCTTGTCATGAAGTATTACAATTTCATTTTAGTATAACAATTCTTCATGTTACCTATTGTTAGCTTTATTTCAATTCCACGACACGTAAGTATCGTAAATAATTTTAGAGTTTCTGATGTCTGACTGCTTCAGATTCTATTTTCTAGTTCTTCTACCTACCTTCTACCAGCTGTGGCAGGAGGTAGGAATTCAATGAATTCTGCCGCTGGATTGAATTAAAACGATTTCAAAAGTACTGTAATGCTAAATCCAGCGGTGCGCTTTTTGATTTTTCGTCCTGGTATCAGTCGTATCGAGAGGTTTTGACAAAACAAAAGCAAAACGGTGAAAGAAGCAAAGCAAAGCAAAGCAAAAATCTTTTTATTAAAATAAACTATTTACATGTCTACATTTCATGAGTACCTTTATCTTAAGGGTAGAGTAGCAAAGTGACTTCTACTTTTGACAGGCGCGCCCTCGCGTCTCCGGCGAGAGGAGGCGGTGGGAAACGCCCCTCGCGATGTTAGCGGTTTGACGCTCACCCAGAAACATAGACTTTATTAAAAACGACTTGGTAATGTGCCTCCTGCCGCCAAGGCAGGAATGAAAATATAGCTGTCAATGTGTTGGTTAACTAGATACTCCTGGAAAAAGTTCATGCAAAAACCAGGACAGAATGTCTACAGGAAGCTTTCTATGCCAGTTTTTTCATGAACCTACAAACGGTCATTTACATGAGGGCTTCATAAATCAACCCACCGTAACGGCGGGGTTGATTATGATGAACTCTAACTGCCGTGATATAACTAGTCGGCGGACTTTTCGGAAGAAACCACTTGAAGTGTTTGTAAGCAAGTCTTTGGATCAAATCCGTAATGTGCACGACCTTCGCTATGTCTCGTAAACGCTCCAATGAAATGTATCGATCATTATCAGTCACGATACGAAGCACCTTATTCTGCATCGTCTCGAGTCTCCGCAACGGAGTCCTCTGCAGAATACAGTACAAGAGTACAACATAGCTGGCCTGATAATTTGTTTATATATCAGGAGCTTTTTGTCAACACTCAGTTTGGAATTTCGTGCAATGAGAGGGTAGTTGCGTTTAATCGCCGCTCCCGCTCTCTAGATTGCCAGACTCAAGTGCTTATGAAAATTCAAGCGCTTGTCCAGGATAACTCCCAGATACTTGCACTTTTCTGTTCTTCGACACACTTTTCTTGAATCGTCAATTTCCTGAAGATCTTCACGTCGGTGAATTTCTTCGTGAAATTGACAAGTTCAGTCTTTGACGGATTTAACCTTATCTTATTCCTCTCCACGTACGGTACTTCTAACCGATCTGTATTTGGCGTGTTGCCACCTCACTAGAGTAAGAATGGGCATATATGGCAGTATCACCTGCATATACCTATGCCTACATTCGTTTTTGTGAACATTGGAAAGTCATATGTATACCGAGAGTATAAGTGTGGGGATAAACAGGACCCTTGTGGAACACCTGCCTCCATTGGAAAATCTCCGTAGAGATAGCTAGGTGTATTCTTACCCTAAATTTTCGGTTGACCAGATAAGAATCCAAGATTCTTATCATGTATAAAGGCATGTGTGCCATCCACATTTTCGCGATAAATCCGTTTGTCCAAACGGTGGCAAAAGCTTTATGTATGTCCAACAGGACCATGACTGTATTCTTTTTCTGGTGAAAGGCCTCTTTTACTCCGTGGAACAGTCGGACCAGTTGCGAGGTCGTGTTACGACCCTGCCTGAATCCAAACTGTTTCTCCGGAACAAGTTTCAGTCTTTTCTCCAGACTGAGAAGTCTGCTCAATAAGATCTTGTCCGCAATCTTGGCGACCGAGCTAAGTAACGAAATCGGTCGGTGGCTCTCTCTGGTTCTTCGGTTTTCCCGACTTATGAATGGGTATTAACCATTGTGAAAGAACCAGGAGTTCTAAGCATCTTGAAAATTATCAGTCACTGTACTCTGACATTTCATCTTTTTACCAAAATCTCAGAGCAGTAAAATTATATACTCACAGACAAAAATATTGCATATTTTATTTTAAGCCTTGATTTCACGTTTATTTCTATTTCTGTGAATATTTATGCAGTTTTTATTACTAACTGGTATATGCTGAAGTATTTATTGTATATCGATTGCCAATTATCCAGATATTGAAACTTTATAACACACTTGTAGAAGAAGTAATGGAATAGAATAGTTTTGTTTATGATATTCAATTAGAACAAGCAACATTGATGACAAAATGAAAGTTCTTTTAGGCAAAATGATGGCAGTTCAGTACTTATTGTTTTCTTCCCTAGCTCTAACGATTCCCTGCATCCTCGTGGGCATCCGCGAAAGGTCTTTCATAGTTTTTTGTGGAATTTGATCCCATTCTTCCTGTGTAGCAATTCCTGATTCTGCAATTAACTTAGGAGCTGGATTTCGTGCTCGTATTTGCCTTTTTAGGATGTCCCAAATATGTTCTATGGGATTTGCGTCAGGAGTGTTTGGTACCCAATCCATTGCCTCAAGTCCACCAACTTCAAGATACTTTACTGTAGATAAGTACTCGAGTACTATCTATAAAGTACATCTATAGAAATTTACGTAAAATACTTTGGCTTTTGAACTTTTATCAAAGCGAAATGAAATTAACATAAAAAATATATTGAAATAAAATATGCAATATTTTTGTCTGAGAGTGTAATTGTCGAAAAAAACGACAATGTCATGTCACTTGTCAGTTCACCATTTCACGAAAGAAAATGCATAGAAACTCGGGAGTTTTAACCGATTCGCTTTTGTTTTGTCAAAAACTCTTGACTCCAGAAATGAGATCGACTTAACTTTGTAAACACGTTGATAGAATCGAAATCTGTCGCCAACTTGACATTGTTGAGCTGAGTTATTTGAGTTGTACTCAGCACCTCTGTGACAGTATTCTGTCACGAAGTATCACAATTTTATTTCAGCATAAGAATCTTCTATGTTACGTTTCGTCAGCTTCATTTCAATTCCTCTATACGTGAGTAACATAAGTGATTTCAGAGTTTCTGAGAAAGACAACAAATAGCTTAGAAAACTTGTATAAATACAGGAGTTTACTTTTTTCTG
The DNA here is from genome assembly GCF_025532065.1 of Leptinotarsa decemlineata. Taxonomy (NCBI): domain Eukaryota; kingdom Metazoa; phylum Arthropoda; class Insecta; order Coleoptera; family Chrysomelidae; genus Leptinotarsa; species Leptinotarsa decemlineata. The sequence goes on along the minus strand of NW_027412688.1, from coordinate 24,039,923 downwards.
CCGTCTGACTGCTTCCGATTCTATATTCCAGCTCTAATATATTCACATGTATCAAATACATTTGATGTTGCAACAAAAACCTTCGATTGAGCATGATGAAATAAAATTGTGATCGTTTGATATAACACTAGGCACATACAAAAATAAATCAATGAACAAATATGTACCAGTTTTTGGATGTTTGAAAATTATCTTTCCAAATCTTTCGAATGGAAAACTTTCAACGAGGAATATTTGAAAGGCTCTCAGATTAGGAAAAGTTTGGAAGATTATCAACCCACCACTGAAAGATATTTTGGCATATTTTCAAAACGATTCTGCAAGATACCGTAAACTATAGGAACATTGAATCATATTCACGAAAAAACTACCATAGTAAACATGTTTCTGAAATATAGGTCCTTCTTCCTGATAACATAGAACATGTTTTTTGTGGAGAATATAATAATGAACGAAAAAAGGCAAAAAAAAGTTATAGTGTCTTATATCGTACCCTTTATAAGTTTAGATATATTGGGATTGGGAATACATTTTCTAACTTTCCATATCTAAAAAAGAAATTTACAAAAAATATTGTGTTGTGTGTGTGGGAGGATTGGCATTGGAGTTATCCTTTTACCACAGAGAACAAAATTGTTTTTTTTTAATGATAAGCCATTGTTTTATTCATGCAACTTCTTGTATAGACGAAGTAAACGGTATTGTGCATACTCAAAGGTGTCGGCGCTCTCAAAGGCCAAAAAAAAACAATACATAGAAATGAACCCGCTGCGAACTAGTTCACGTGGACTGAAGAATTGGCGGTTCGTATTGGATCATTTTTACCAACCGGGTTTTATGATTGGCTGAAGAGTCATAAAATTAAATTTGAAGTCATGTTTCGGTGACGAATTGAATGCGAGGATGGTTATAGTCGTCGTGTTATCAATGTTCAGTTCAGGAACTGATCGCGATCTGAGTGTTGAAATTCGATATTGGTGCAGTTATAATTATTTGAAATTTTTGTTATCTGTTTAAATGTGGCGTCCTTGGACAAGTACTAATAGTTGTAATGAGTGTGATAACAACACAGACTTTTTCCTGTGTAGTGAACGATGGTGAACAATGCAAAAAAGAGATACCAGTAAATAAGATTCGGACGCATTTGAATATTGAAACATAGAGAGTATGTTTCAAGGTATATAAGAATCTACATTTCAAGTTTGATTTCGAGGGAAACAAACTATTACAGGCATGTATGTAATGCTCAGATTTGACCGAAATTCCTTTCTCACCTGTACCTAAAATAGTCAAAACCAAACCTTATGAACGCAAGACGCGGTGTGATATGGGATTACCAAAACCTTTAGATGTTCATCTAATAAAACCATTAAAAAAATAATACACGACTATTACGAACGCAATGAGATTCCTACAACTGAAATCATGAGGCAGAAATTGAATACTTCCGGCCATAACGTGAGCTGCTATGACAAACCTCTTCAGAATTGGATACAGAATCTGGACTTTAGATTTGAAATAAAAAACGTCAAGCAGTTATGGAAAGCAGAAGAATAGTGAAATTGCGTAACAAATACTTAGAACAGATAACTGAATATAGACAAGAACAACGGCAAATTTTCTATTTGGACGAATCTTGGTATAACACTCACGACACAGTTACGAAAGGGTGGACTGATGGTTCGAGAATGTGTACGCCTAACATGTCTGCAAACAAAGGATGTTGTGTGTATTTGGATCGCTCTATGCTTGATGTGTACAGCTCTACGAGAATAATATATTATATTTAATAATATATTGATATATATATATATATGTATATATATATATATATATATATATATATATATATATATATATATATATATATATATAAATAAAACAATTCGTGGACACAACACTCCAAAAAAAGGGGGGCAAATCTCTATTTGCGTGACATCCCTGGACCCGGATGTCACGCAGGTAGCTATAGCTGCCTACGTGGTTATGTTAGATGTAGCCTGGGAATTCTAGGTCTTCTAACTGGAACCACAAATGTGCGGTTGGCTTCTGTTGTTAACTCCGTGCGTATGTGAAAACCAGAAAAGTACTTGATAGAAATAAATGCGTAAACGCAATATATATATATATATATATATATATATATATATATATATATATATATATATATATATATATATATATATATATATATATATATATATACAGGGTGTCCCTGGACTTCCTCTTTTCCTCTCGGGAATGTATAGATGGGGTCAAAATATCATCAGTATTTCATATAACTTCTTTTCCTAAAATCCTTCGTTACCAAGTAACGGGCCCTCGAAGTTACAAAATGAAAAATGTTTTTCTTTGATAACTTTTCAAGTGAATATTCAAAATCATCCAAATTTTGGTAATTGACTAAACAAATGAATTCCGTCGATGAGCTTTCATGCAGGAGTCAGTTGTTTTGCTACAAAGTCAGGAACGGACTACCCCCGATGGTCCACACCCCAAAACTTTGAAATGACAGATATTCTTCAATATTTTTCAACAAATTAAGGTTACTTGGACAATTTTATGAATAAAAGTACTCGTGTGGAAAGTCGATCGGAGCAACGAGTCTTGATAAAAATGTAGTTTCACTCGACGACATCAAACCCGCTCGTCCACCATTATTTGAAATGAATAATTATCAAAGCAGAAATAATAATGATAACGTTAATTCAACAACATTTATCCTGAGATGTCTACCATTATTCGAAAATATTAGTTTTTAAGGAAAATGGAAATGATAGGTAAAATGTTCATAACGAATTTTTATAATGCAAACACGTTTAACTAACGAAACTCAAGAGCCTCAAGAGCAAACAGAAATGAAAAATCCGCTACAGAAACTGCTCGATATGACCACCTTCTCTCTCTATACATTTTCTTAGTCTGCGAAGACACCCTCTCTGTACTTGAAATAGCATTCCAGGGTCGTTTCGTATGGCTTCACAATGTAATGTTATTCTATTCAACAATGCATCTCTTGTGTGAATAGGTGTAGCGTAAACAAGGCTTTTTAGATGCCCCCACAGAAAGACATCCAATGGATTTAAATCCGGAGACCGCGATGGCCATGAATATGGCCCACCTCTACCAATCCATCTATTGTGGAAAATATGGTTCAGATGGTCACGCACAATAAAACTAAAATGAGGAGGAGCGCCATCATGCATAAACCACATATCTCTTCGGGTTTGCAATGGAACATGTTCCAAAAGTCCATTCAAATCGTTCTGAATGAACTCCAAATAACGTTCTCCATTCAATCGGTCCTATAGAACGAATGGTCCTATAAGATGGTTTCCTATGATACCAGCCCAAACATTCACGTTGAATTTCCGTTGGTGTTTGGTTTGCAATATCCCATGGGGATTTTCTTCGGCCCATATATGGAGATTATGATAACTCCATCTCTACTGAAACCTGCTTCATCAGTGAATAAAACTCGATTAATAAAAGTCATATTCTCTCTTTGCCTATCCATGAACCAATTGGCATATTCCAGTCGTGCTGGAAAATCTTGAGGTGTCATGGCATGTACCTTCTGGATGTGAAATGGGTGGAGCAGTTGTTCCCTAATTATTCTATGAATAGTGGACTTGGATGTATGGAACTGTTCTGATAGATTTCTGATGCTCATTGAAGGATCATCAGCGACGGCTTCCAAAATATTTTCCTCCAATACAACGGTACTTACAGTTCTAGGAGCGCCCTCACCACCTCGTTTTGGCAAAACTGTACCTACAATAATATCGAAATAAAACAACGTGCTCAAATTAATTATCAATTATTACATACCTGTCTCCCTCAAGCTGCGATCGACACGCTCGAATGTTTCTCTTGACGGTACCGTTCGATTGGGAAAATGCTCGGAATACAGACGACGAGCTTCTGCAGCATTACAAAATGCTCTTCCATAAAATACATGCATATCTGCATATTCATTGAATGTAAACTGTTCGGCCATATAAAAAAAATTCAAAATATCCTATAGAATATTGACAATACAATGATAGTCATATGACAACGCACCACTCAACAAAACAAAATCGCATTCCAGTTTCTCATTTTTTATCAAAACTTTCTAAAAGGTTTTTTTGTCAACATCTGTGAAAGAAATGGAACATAATTATTCCCTGGATATTTTTCACCTGATCATGTGCAGCCGTTTTTGTAGTTCATTCGTTTGCTTTTTATTAGTATAGTAAATATTTTTTCCGATGTGCGTTTTTTCAGCTAAATTTAGATTCGTGTTAAAGAATTTCTCCCATAAAATTATAATTATCAGTGAAACTCCTCAACAGTTTAGCTGTGAAGAAGAATTTGAAACATTCGAATGTTGAGTTTCATGAGATTCAGATAACTGATCAACACGAAACGTGATTATTCCACACGTATTATGTACATACAAAATATGGAATGAATTCGATATTTCATAGTAGAGTAGCTTGTTAGTTTAAAAACACCACGAATCTACAGAACTTGATATTTCTTTTGAAAAAATATCTGCTATCACAATTGTGACTTAAACTTCCATATAGGTACTGTACTTTTTGTTTACGACTTCATTTTAGCATACTTTGTATTATTCCTGTTATAAATGCTGTTGAATTAACATTATCATTATTATTTCTGCTTTGATAATTATTCATTTCAAATAATGGTGGACGAGCGGGTTTGATGTCGTCGAGTAGAACTACATTTTTATCAAGACTCGTTGCTCCGATCGACTTTCCACACGAGTACTTTTATTCATAAAATTGTCCAAGTAACCTTATTTTGTTGAAAAATATTGAAAAATATCTGTCATTTCAAAGTTTTGGGGTGTGGACCATCGGGGGTAGTCCGTTCCTGACTTTTTAGCAAAACAACTGACTCCTGCATGAAAGTTCATCGACGGAATTCATTTGTTTAGTCAAATACCAAAATTTGGATGATTTTGAATATTCACTTGAAAAGTTATCAAAGAAAAACATTTTTCACTTTGTAACTTCGAGGGCCCGTAACTTGGTTACGAAGACTTTTAGGAAAAAAAGTTATATGAAGTACTGTAATATTTTGACCCCATCTATACATTTCCGAGAGGAAAAGAGGAAGTCCAGGGACACCCTGTATATATAATATAGTTAGGGAGCTAACTAATTTTGTTATTCAATAATCATTTCTGATTATATATATATATATATATATATATATATATATATATATATATATAATCAGAAATGATTATTGAATAACAAAATTAGTTAGCTCCCTAACTAACTGATTATATATATATATATATATATATATATATATATATATAATCAGAAATGATTATTGAATAACAAAATTAGTTAGCTCCCTAACTATATTATTAAAGGGAAACTGTTGGAAGGTAGGTTGCACTATATCGTTCACTTGAACTATACATAAATTTGAAATGAACTCACCAATATCATTATAGCTTCGATAATAGTCTCTCTGAGCCAAAACGCTTGCAGAGAAAATGGTGATAAAAAGTATGGCTTTGAACATTTTTACTGTATCTATATCTTCCATAAGTTGATTCTGAGGACTTATATATATATGAATACAGTGGATAACTTTCTACCTAAAAAACACGTTTTGGGAGATAGCAGAAAAACTGCTATCATTTAACTGAAACTGATATTTTTGCAGTAATAGACATATTAGTAGTGTTTCTGTCATTACTGAAACAATAAACAGAAATAATAGAAATCCTTGCAAAGTTAATAATGACACGTTCCAGTTTTTAGATTTTCAAATTACCTTATTAACAGTACAACACTTCGTAGACCCAGATGATTCATAATTGAGAAACTGCAGCCTAGATCGAGAATTCTAGGATGACTGCAGAGTGTGGCAAATACCTTCTGAGAGAACTCGAAGCTGTTGTCGTAACTGCCACATACGTCTGTGATAGAAAACTCATAGAATTATCACCAAATTAATCTTTTGTAACTTCTTGCGCTCTGCGATTGAGAGACTTCTTGCGTGGGGCTGTCTTGTTAACTTTGAATTTTGGTGTTGGTAGAAATTATTGCAAATTATAGTCGAAGTGAATGATATTGTGCACACTTAAGTTGGCGGCACTCTCAAAGGCCAAAAAATCAATACATGAAAGTGAATCGGCTGCGAACTAGTCCACGTGGTCTGTAGAATTAGCAATTCATATTGGATAATTTTTACTAACCGACTTTTATGATTGAAGAGTCATTAAATTAAATTTAAAGTCATGTTACGGTGACGAATAGAAATCGGGAAATGCGGAAATGGTGATCGCCGTTGTGTCATCAATATTCAGTTCAGGAACTGATCGCCATTTGAATGTTGAAAATTCGATATTGGTGCAGTTATAATTACTTAAGATTTTTTTATCTGTTTAAAATGTGGCGTCCTTGGACAAGTACTAATAGTAATAACGAGTATGATAACAACCCAGACTTTTTCCAGTGTAGTGATTCCAATAACAATGGCGAACAATGCGAAAAAGAGATACCAGTGAATAAGATTCGGAGGCATTTGAATATTGAAACACAGAGAGTATGTTTCAATGTATATAAGAATCTACATCTCAAGTTTGGTTTCGAGGGAAACAAACTATTACAAACATCAGATTTGACCGATATTCCTTTCTCAACTCTACGTAATATAGTCAAAAACAAACCTTGTGAACAAAAGACGCGAAGTGATACAGGATTACCAAAACCTTCAGATGTTCATCTGATAAAATCATTGAAAAAAACAATATACGACTGTAACAAAAGCAATGAGATTCTACAACTGAAATCATAAGGAAGAAAGTGAATACTTTCGGCCAAAACGTGAGCTGCTGTGACAAAACTCTTCAGAATTGGATAAGGAAACTAGGATTTACTTGCACTGTTTGGAACCTTTGATGTAGTAATGAATATTATTGGAGTTTTTTCCTAACACCAAATCGTTATTTTTAACACCTCGACACGTGTTTCGATCACCGAGTGATCATCTTCAAAGAGGAAGATTAAAACTAAAAGTTTTAATCTTCCTCTTTGAGTAAGTAGTATTCACAAGTATTTACAATTATCACCCTGTTATTTAAATCCCTACTTTCCCACCCTGAAACACTTCGAATTATGTATTCGAAAAGACACTCTGTGACATAAAAACATCTCCCCTCCTTCACCCCCCTCAACGTGAAAGCCACCTCCCAAATTTTTTTAAATGCAAAAGTAGGTCAAGGGATACGTCATTTTGAAGGGTATTCAATTTTTTGTACAGCCATATCTTTGTTTTTCAATTTCGTGCATGCGTCATAAAGAAACAAAAAATTCAAGGTGTTGAAAGGTATAGCGTAGGTATTCCATTGAATCCGTCTGCTGTACAATATGCCATGCACCTTCAATTTTTTGTTTGTTTTTACCAACCGTTGTCTGTCGGCCTCGACAGTTGAGTAAAAAATTGTATGTTTTCTGTGAACTCGCTGAAGAGAAACAGTTTTGCAGTTGTTGTTTGTATTTCTTGTTCAGTATTACTTTCAGACAATAGGCTAAAAGTTCTAGCAAAGTCTCATTTGACTGAACGTCAAAGAGTGGAAGTGTTAATACTACTAAGATGTGGGGACAAAACTAGAACCCAGAAGAATGTAAGTGAAATGTTCAATAATAAATATCCTGATAATCACATTTCTCAATCTACCGTTTGTAGAATAGAAACGTGAATTTGGGACTGTCAAAGATATTTCAAAACCAGACAGGAGTGTATTGATTGACGATGGGAAGAAATTGAATATTTTGGTAGACATCGAGGAAAATCCACATAAACCTACTCGACAACTTGCCGCCGATTACGACATAAGTCAAAGTTCGATATTGCGTGTTTTCAAAAGTGAAAAGTATCACTCTTATGAAGTACAGTTGGTACATGAACTCAACGAAGACGATCCAGATCGTCAACAGACAGAGCTGTCGATATTGGAGCCGAGAAAATCCCCATTGGATGATGGAGGCCCATACTCAATATCCCAGAAAAGTAAATGTTTGGGCAGGGATTATAAATAATCGCATAATTGGACCATATTTTTTTAAACGAAACATCAACCGGTGAACGTTACTTGGAGTTTTTGACAAATTTTTCAGTTCCAACGCTGAAAAGACTTTTTCCAGATAGTGATAATCCGAATCAAATACTGAGGATACACTACAAAAACATAATTTTATCTATTTTCCACGATATTTCTTTATTGTTGGCTAGTTTCGTGGAAAATAGATAAAAGTGTGTTTTGTAGTGTATCCTCAGTGAACATGAATTTCCACAAAATAAACAAGTCGTCAATCAAAGAAGCCGAATCAAATAGATAGAAGTATCTGGTATCAGCAGATACCAGATACCACCACATTTTGTAGCTGAAGTTCGTGCATATCTGAATGAAGTTTTTCCCAACAGATGGATTGATAGACGAGGTGCCATAGAGTGGCCAGTCTGTTCTCCTGACATGACACCGCTTGACTACTTTTTGTGGGGTTACCTAAAGTCCAAAGTATACGTCAATAGACCAAACAATATTGAAAGTTTGCAAATCAGAATTAGAGAAGAAATAGAACGTATCACTCCCGAAACTATTCAAGATGCTGTTGATTACTTTCAACAACGCCTTTATTATTGTCAAGAAACAAATGGCTGTCAGTTTGAACATTTGATCTGAAGACTTCCATTAGTTGCACATTGATTGATATCGCTTTAATAAATGATTAAGATAACACAATTTATTCAATTGTTTTTTTTTTGACGCATGCACGAAATTAAAAAATAAAGATATGGCTGTACAGAAAATTGAATACCCTCCAAAATGAGGTATCACTTGACCCCCTTTTGCATTAAAAAAAATTGGGGGAGCTGTCACGTTGAGGGGGGTGAAGGAGGGGGGATTTTTTATGTCACAGAGTGTCTCTTCGAATACATAATTCGACTTGTTTCAGGGTTTTTCTTGAAAATGGCTAAAAACGTAGAAAATTAATTTATCCGTTACATATGGTGCTCACTGTACATTTGTTTCATTCAATGTGATACTAGCCGCCGTGGCAAAATTTGTACATACTTTACATGAATGTTTTCCTAAACATTTTCCCAAAAGATATCTACAAACATAGCCCAATCCATTGCCTTCGGGAATGGCTAGAGTTCTATAATCATTTGTCCCTACTCTCGAAGGTTTATAGGGATTTTTTTGGACTTCCACAAGAATCTTCACTCTATTTATGTCAGCATCTGTAATATTAGATAGAATCTCAATAGTATCTTCTATACAGTTTGTTCCTCCTGCCTGTGTGAAATACTGAAAAGTAAATGTGTTTTTGAAAGCTCTGGTAACTTGAACACGAGTTGGGTTTCTGGCATTTCCACAAGTATTTCTCTGTTGACCAAAATAATTTTCCACACAGTTCTGGTTTATATTCCTCGTCAAAATGTTGTCCTTCGCTATGTAGGTTTTCTCAAAGTTGCAGAAATGCCGAAATTGTTATCTGCCATCCCACAATGAATCTCATTTGTTCAGTCGTGTTTTTTCCTTTTTTTTGATATTACAGTTAATTTGCTGAGAAATATTTCCATTTCTTTCAGAAAATCAATTTGTTTTGATGTTCGGAAAAAAGGTTTATTGAAATGTTTGACATCGTCAAATCGATATGAATTCAAAATATCAAACATTTTATCCATTTTTTCAATGAATGTAACCGTCCCTATTGCTGCTGATGGTATCTGATTGAAACTGGCATAAGTATTCATCGCTGTATTTACCGAATGACTGAAAACTTGACTTGCTAATTTAACCTTCATCATTTGAAACTTAGTTGAAAATGAATGAGAATCACTAAGTTTGAGTGCTAGTCTATATTGCTTTTCCTTATCTAAGTTGTAAAGTTATCCAAGATGACTCATGTTCGTTGTAAATTCATCAAATTTCAAAAAGTCATCGAAAAAAGTCATACTCCTCATCTGCCACATTTCAGCAGATGAGGAGTATCAAAAAAGTAAAATATTTGTTTCTCATCAACAAAGAAATATGGCACCTCTACAATCACTTTGACATCTCTTCTGGCAAGTGCATATAAACATTAAAACCTAAATCTGAAATGATATCCCTAACTCTTAATCCAATTTTTGATAATTACCTAACAGCTTCAATCAGAATACTTTTTATATCCAGTATTGATGTGGATGAATTGGTAAAAAAGTATTCAACAGTAGGCTCCAAAAAAGGTAATTTGAATATACATTCGATACTTTGGTTTTGCAGAGATTTCAGTGGAAGTAATATTTTTCCTACAGATACGTACTAGCCAAATAAAAAAATGCGGATCAACAATTATTTTCCTTTGTGGATTTCAAGTGGAACTCCGATTGTTTTGTCATTTTATATCATTTTACTTTTGAGGCATTCGTGAAGTTTAATTTCATCAAATTAATTTCATAAATAAAGTCTGCATATATTTGGTCCATAACAATTTATTTTATGATTTTCGTTATATGTTCATTCCTTCAATCTTACATAATGAATACCAGAAAAACATACATTTTTTCGTCAATTTGAAATCGAACAAAATTAATGCCGACATCACCCAGCAAATTACAGCAACCCACAGCTCGATATTTGTTCATTTTGAAACTAGACACGAATTTTTAACAAATACAAAACCACCACTTACAACGATTCACTCTGTAATAATATTCCATGTCTCAACTTGGCTCGCTTGGTAAACCCATCAGATTCAGTCGGTTGCGCAGTAGGTTCGCTGAGCATAAAATTCGAGGTGGGGAATCTTGACCTAAATATGGCGGAGAGTGAACTTACTTGTGTTTACTTCTATACGGTGATGACGGAAAGTTTTCTTTCAGTATCTGTACCCGAGCTGTCGGAGTCATCAACTGTGACAGAAGAAATATTCTTTCGTCTCGCTTCAGCAGAAGTTGCAAGAATAATTTTATGAAAAGTAGGATTCGTAAGCTCTGACACAGCTGGAGAACCGACTGTTTCTTCAGAAATAACATCTGGGTTCTTTCTACTGTTTTTTGGGTATACAACCTTCCACAATCTGAAAAAACAATGCTAAATCAATAAAGAATGTGCTGAGGTGTCTACAAAATGTGTACAAAAAACTGAAAGAAAATCGAACAAAATATATACAGGGTGTCAGTGGAGTAAAGATGGGGTCAAAATATCACCAGTACTTTATATAACTTTTGTTGCCAAAATCCTTCGTTACCAAGCTACGGGCCTTCAAAGTTACAAAATGAAAAATGTTATTCTTTCATAACTTTTCAAATGTTGGTGATTGATTAAACAAATGAATTGTTCTGATGAGCTTTCATGCAGGAGTCAGTTGTTTTGCTACAAAGCCAGGAACGGACTACCCCCACTGGTCCACACCCCAAAACTTTGAAATGACAGATATTTTTCAATGACATTAGGTTACTTAGACAATTTTCCGAACAAAAATACTCGTGTGAAAAATCGATCGTAGGTACCAGTTTTGATAAAAATGCACTTTTGTTCGATGACATCCAACCTGACATGTCTACCATTATTTGAAATGAAAATTTTTTACAGCAGATATAATTATGATAACGTTTATGCAACAATATAACAGAGATAAAACAAATGTAATATCAAATTTTGTAGATTCGTGGTATTTTTGAACTAACAAGATATGCGAATATCGATTTCTGTCCATATTTTGTATGTATGTGTGGATTAATTACGTTTTGTGTTGTGTTATCTGAATCTCCTGAAACTCAACATTTGAATTTTTCAAATTTTCATTCACAGCTGAAACGTTGAGGAGTTTCACTGATAATTTAATTTGATGGGAGAAAATATATAACATAACCCGATAAATTTATCCGGAAAAACGCACATTTACATATACTAATGAAGAGCAAACGAATAAACTATAAAAACAGCGGCATATGAATTTGAGAAAAATATCCGATGAATAATGATGTTTCATTTCTTCCACAGATGTTGACAAAAAAAATTCAGAAATAAATAAATTAGTTGTGATGAAAAATGAGAAACAAGAATCCGATTGTGTTTTGTTGAGTGGTGCGTTGTCATTGTATTGTCAGTATACCATAGGATATTTTGAAGTTTGTTGATATAGCCGAACAGTTTACATTTAACGAATATGCAGATATGCATGCATTTTATGGACGAGCATTTTCTAATGCAGCAGAAGCCAGTCGTTTGTATTCCGAGCATTTTCCCAATCGAACGATACCGGCAATAGAAACGTTCGAGCGTGTCGTTCGCAGCTTGAGGGAGACAGGTACCTATGTCTAATGAAGAATTGATAGGAGCATGTTGTTTTATTTCGATATTATTGTAGGTACAGTTTAACCAAAACGAGGTGGTGAGGGCACTCCTAGGGCTGTGCGTACTGTTGTATTGGAGGAAAATATTTTGGAAACGGTCGCTGATGATCCTTCAATCAGCATAAATAATCTATCAGTTCCATACTACATCCAAGTCCACTCTTCACAGAATAATTAGGGAACAACTGCTCCACCCATTTCACATCCTGAAAGTACAAGCCATGATACCTGAAGATTTACCAGCACGACTGGAATATGCCACGTTCATGGATAAGCAAAGAGAGGATATGACTTTTATTCATCGAATATTTTCCACTGACGAAGCAGGTTTCAGTAGAGATGGAATTATCAACTCTCCAAACACCAAACACCAATGGATATGAACAATGGAATGAATGTTTGGGCTGATATCAAGGAAACCATCTTATAGGACCATTCGTTCTACATGACCGATTGAATGGCGAACGTTGTTCGGAGTTCCTTCAGAACGATTTGAATGGAATTCTGGAATATGTTCTATTGCGAATTGGGCGGAGTGATCCATGGAAATATAGCTTGTTTCCGAGAACGTGTTGATAATGGTTTTATTTTCCCAGTTAACTCTGTTGATACACAAACCACTACTTCAATGAGAGATAATTTCACGAAAACAGATATTCAAACCAGTGGCGGCGATGAAATTGATCGAAAAACACCAAATGAATTCATCCAAATTTGCGATCGAGAAAAACATCAAGTCGTGAAAACAGTGTATTTGTCAAAAAGAAAATAGTTTTGGTAACAAATTATTATGGTAGCAATATGGCTCACTATCTTGCCAACCAAATGCATCATCAAATAGAAGCAATAATAAAAACAAACGCGAGTGAGAATATCTTACTCAAAACCGCAGCGGAAATCATAGAAAAGCTATCAGACTCAGATATTTTATTACTGTGGCCCAAAAATCCCGATATCAGGATATTGAAAACATTTTTACAGAGTGCAGAACATAAAAATATGATTGTTTTGACTAAACCCTACTCTTTGAATTACTCAAATAATAGATAAATTTTTGAAAACAACCTCTCTTTGTCGAAATTGATTCACCATCTAGATTCCTCCTCGGTACAAATGTTCGAGAGAAAATTTTTTATCACCCAGACTCACCTAAATCCAGATCCAGCTGTAAATACCAGAATCATTAATGTGGAAAATAGTGCAAGTCTTCTTCATCAAAATATACAATGTCTCAATACCAGTAGAAATGAACTGGAGGTTTTTTAAACATTTTGTGTTGTGTTGACATTTTCTGTGTGTGATAATAATAATAATAATTATAATAATTGGAGCATTTCTCTTTAGGGCAGCTGCCTGAGCAGCTGATGAACTCGGTATAGTTTTCGACACTGAACGAGGTGACCACAACTCTGACCCTGTTCAGCAAAAAGCTCAGGTAAAAGCCACAGAGATCACCTTACTTCTGCGGAAACACAAGGATAAGCCAATGCATGGGGTCTTCTTCAATAACATTGGAGACCTTGGCTTATCAAAGCGCCTGACCTTCGCTTTTCTCAGGTCGAGTGGGCTGAAGTCGGAAAAAGAGGGTTTCATCATGGCTTGCCAGAATGGTGTCTTCAACACCTTAGTCTACCGCAGTCGCGTGATGGGTATAGAGGTTCCTGACACAAGGTGCAGGGCCTGCCGCGAGGCGCCCGAGACCCTAATGCACTTGCTAATGCAAAGTCCAGCATATGCGGTCTCGGCCTATATCCATCGACATAACGCGGCCCTAAGAGTGCTATACTACTATCTACGGCACTCTTACGGTACTGACCAGACACCGGTATTGCCCTACGCTCCGGGAGATATTGAATCCGTTGTGGGGAACGAGAAGTGCCGAATTTATTGAAACTATTCGTTCTCCACCCTCAGGCTTATATAAGCTAATGAGCCTGATGTAGTCTTTCTGGACCACCAGACCAAGACGATATTTGTCGTGGAGTTTTCAGCTCCTGGCGAGATGAATAACGTTAGAAAAGAGGAGGAAAAACGGATAAAATATCGAGATTTTCTCTTCGAACTCCACAGACTCTATCCAGATCACTCTGTCAAGATGGTTGTTCTGATTATTGAAGTCCTTATTGGAATGATGTCTTCTCTACTCTCGAATCTTAAAATCATACCGGCTTGCCACACTAAGGCAGAACTCTTAGCAGCACAGATGCAGAAGGCTGTCATTCTTAGCTCACTGCGCTTGCTCAGGGCACATGATTCTCGGACCCAATGATCACTTACCCCACGGTGTGGGGAGTGATCATTGGTTGTTAATGCTGGCGCGCCCACATAGTTAATCATTTTACG